>NC_138890.1:55798563-61276918 GCF_965194825.1 Balaenoptera physalus
AGTTTATACTGTTCTTGCAAATTTTCTATAATTTAAAATTATATCAAAATGAAAATTTCAAAAATGTTCTAGTTATAACTTACCCTTCTTTGTCTTATCACCTGACAATCTCAGCACTGAGCTCCAGTCCCATCACACAGCCTACCATGTGCTCTCCTGACTCTATACGTTTCAGCCCACTCTTTCCTCTCTCTCAAATTCCATATGCCTTCTCTGCCCATCTAAAGCCACACAAGATATAGGCCAATGGTCATTACTTCTGGAAGGCTTCTAGAATTAGTCTAGCAGGACTTCTAGCCTTACTCAGATTTAATTGATCCTTCTCTGTTGTTTCACAGTATCTGATCCAGGTTGCTAATACGACATGCAAGTCAGAGTAGGCTAGGTTTTACTGTGGTAACAATGACACAATCTCAGAGGGTTAAAACAACTGAGATTTCTTTCTCCTTATAGCTAAGTGTCTTGAGGATCAGCAGGTAGGGCTTTGTTCATGGCGGTCACTCAGGGTCTGAGGCTGATGGAAACTCTACCCTGACATGTGCTTCCATGATTGCACATCAGAGGGAAAGGAACATGGGAAATCATGAACTGGCTCTTCAAGCAAGCTCCTCATTAGAAATGGCTTAAGTAACTTCTGCTCATTTTTACTTGGTTAAAGAAGTCATATGAGCATGCGTAATTTCACAGGGGGTGGGAAGTGCAATCTTCTTGGAAGGAGACTATGGACGGCTCAAAGGTGTCCACTCACAGGGTTTTTTACATCACACAAACATTATTCGTGCATGTCAGTTTTCTTCAGTGAATTGTGACTGCAGCTTCTATGTCCTAGTCATCCTTGCATTCAACCCTTCAAGCCCAGTGTTTAGTACAAAGGAGGTGCTTAGTGCTTTTTGTCTGACTGAATGGACATCGAGAGACTTGCCCAAAGTCGTAGAGCCTGTGGGGTTTGGATCCTAGTCCTGTGCACTTTCCACTACACAATGCAATAAAAATCCCTAGACTTCCCTGATGTGGTCTCACTTTCATTAAGTTGCAATCTGCCAATAGGAACTACTCTAACTTTACTAGTTAATATTTTATAGATCTCAGTCTATATGCAATAACCCATTTTAGAATATGCTTGCAGCCAAGAATACGAAAAAAATATAGTGATTAAAATCCCATAGATGAAAACACGTTTCATCATTTTTAACCTGCCATGATTTCTCACTTTTGCTTTTAAAAGAAGTCTTTCTTCCATTATTTCTCTTTCATGGCTCTTTTCATTGCAAACTTGACCACAGGGTCTTTTAGAATTGTATGCTTTTAATCACAAAGGCTAAGAAAATTCCAAAAGACTTAAAAGGTACAGAAAGTATCAAAGTCTAAAATAAATCTTCAAAGTAAATTTCACTGGGATGGCATATGTTCTTGGTTAACCCATGAAATTAAAAAATCTGATTGTGGTAGAATCAGATTCCCATTCCTCTTTATTATTATTATTATTATTATTATTATTATTAATTTCTCAGGTCCCGGTGGAACACTGAACTACTAATAACCGTAACACTTTTCTCTTTGGAAACAAGAAGAGTGGAATTGACTGCGGCAACAGTGCTGAGCAGTGAGATGCTCTGAGAGCTTTTGCCTGTTAGGTATATTGAATCATTATCACTTCAGTGAATGGCAACAAAATAGGCAATCTTGTGCAGATCAGGATGGCTTTCAGTGCAAGTCAGAATTTCAGTGTGTGGCAGAAAATGAATAGAGATGATAAATTCAGGAGGCGGCATGCAGGAGTAACTGAAATGCAAAGCATCTGTTGTTGCCTGGATCCCAGGCAGCTTGAGTTATGTGGAGGGTTTCTTATTCTGCTGTAATGTCTGCCATGTTGAGGAGCCAGGTCAGGGATTGGGTAAGTATTGTGGCTACTTCTACCATCAACCACCGAGATAAGACAAAAGTAAAATTGCCTTGCTTACTCAGATTTCCAAATGCAAAATGGACCCAATTTGTATATCTTTGATTTGGGATGACGTTTCAGTATCTCCCTGTGAGCGTGAGCAATCTCTTAAGTGACAGATCATTTTATGAGGCTTCTAAGATGAACAAGCCTGTTTTGCTAACATAAAATTGGCAGGAACTCGAGCTTGAAATTTGAATGGAGCCCAAACTGAATATTTGCACAAGTTTGAAGAGGCACAGATGATTTTATGCAAATTGTTTGTTTATGGAATGCTTCCCCTAGGCACATCTGCAGGCTCACGTGGGCTGAAAGTGCGAGAGAAGAGAGAAACAATTTAGTTAATATGACTATTGCCTTTTTTAGTGTGTTTCTCCCTAGTAGTTAGAAATTAAATTAAAAATTCGTAATATCTAACATATATGCAGCACTTTTATTAAGATAGAACCTAGGCTAAGTGCTTTGAAATTACTTAGAGGTACTATTATTATTCTTATTTTACTGATGAGGAAAGTGAGACTTAGGTAGATCAGGAGATTAGCCAATGACCCACTGCAGTAAGTGGCAGATGGGGTTGTGAACATAGGCACTCTCTTTCCAGAATCCAGGCTGTCTAACTTATACCATACTATATGGACTTTCTTAGATAATACAGAGTAACTCTAGGGGATTGAGTTATTCTTTAATATGCACATGGACTAGTCTGATAAAAAAAATAACAGAAACTCAGATAAAAAACTTCAAATTTGTCACTCTTACCCTAAACTCTGCAGAACATTCTTTTTGGGATAGGGCTGCTCCATTCATTCCCAGGAAACTAAATAGAATACCCTGTTAAACTAATAGGGCTTTAGACTTTAACCATCTAATCAGAGCCCTCCATAACATTATTGGTGAGAAAGGTGGAGAATTCCTATCTTTTCCAATCTGATACATGCAATTCAGCTATTAGTATTACTGAGGCTTGACATAGTTTGCAGTAAAGGGTCCATTTATGGCTTATTTGATTGGACCTCCTTTCACTTCTATTTTCCCCATTCTCATGGTGAGAATTTGGAAAGTTAAGGTATTGGGCTAGAAGGACGATAGAAATGGATGAAGGGGACTTGGGAATTTATTGCAATTTAAGGGCTTATAATCTTAGGGATTCCTCCTTCCTGAGTAAGTTTTGGCCAGGCCAAAGATGCTGGAATCACCCCTGACTCCTTCTTTCTCTCATACCCCAACTGATGTATCAGCAATCCTATGAGACCTCCTTCGAAAGATACTTTGAATTTGGCCAGAAACCATTACTCCCGCCACCAGTACTCTAGGACGACCTCACGGCGCCTCTTACCTGGACTATTGCAACACTCTCTTCACTGGTCTCCTTGCTTCCACCCAATACCACTGTAGCTTAGCCTTCTTACAGAGGCTAGAGTGATTCTTTTAAAGTGTAAGTCATACCCCCTTAACTCTTCCACCCAAACCCACTTCCCATCTCACTTAATGCCCTTTGGATCTCTCTGATCTCACTTCCCGCCACCTTCCCATCTCACAACCCTGCTCCATCCACACCAGATGCCTCTCAGGATACTCCTGGCACAGAGCAGTTTCACTGGACCCTCTCCCTGCCAGAAATCCTCTTTTCCTGGATCCCCTCAAGACTCTCCTTCACTTTGTTTAGATTTGTAAATGTTTAAAGAAACTTTCCTCCTTCCCATTTTTTTCCAAAACAATGCCTTTGACCACACTGTATACCCTTACCATGATTTATATTTCTCCTTAACGTTAATTATCACATGAGATATCCTATATTTAGTGTGTTCATTTGTTTACTGTCTGTCTTCCTTAAGTAGAATCCAAGTTCCATGAGAGTTTGGACTTGATTTATTTTGTTCACTGCTTAGTGTTTGATGAATGACTGAATGAGTGGCATGGAACAATGCTGTGGGACCAGTGAAATAGCTTTAGGGGGTTTTAGGTTTAGAGACCAGGAAACAGATGATAAAATTAAGGCCAATGTGTAAGAAATAATAATGTGTAAAAAAAAACAGCATATTTGATAGGCACCCCCCAAATAGGCGCATTCCATAGGTATAACAAAATATTATTCCATAGGCATCCAAATTGTCCCTGAAAGTAGAGAAGGTCTAAATCAAATTTTGATGAGGAGTTTTGAAGGGAGGAAAGAAGAGTTTTGGGAGAAAATTCTGTCATCCAAAGTCTCTAAAATAATATTTGAATGAGTATGTAGAGGTCAACCTGGAGTTTGGAGTTTTTTGTGTCTTTAAGACACAGCTCAAATTCCACATCTTAGCATATCAGGGACTTTGCTAAGTTATAACTTAAGTTGTCATGTCTAAATCTCTTAATGACTTCGTGATGTAGGCCATTGTGATTGTAGGTCAGAAAACTGAGGCTCAGAGATGTTAAATAATGTGTCCAAGGATGAACAGTTGCTATGATGACTCTCTTTTATGAAGCCTTACCCAGCTACTTTGGATCTTAAGGGATCTCTTTTTCCTTCTAGTTGCTGGACTATTTATGGGACTCTGACCATATACTGACATATTCTCAGATATTACATACCTATCTCATCAAGACATGTTGACCTGTTCTAAAAGAGTTTCTTTTTCTTCAAGTACATGTAGACTAAACAAATAGGACTGTATATATTCTATGAATGCCGTATTACATTGAATAAAAAGCCAGTTAATCCATGAAAAAAGCAATTCTAGTTTCTAGGAACAATTAATTTTAAAAGTATTGACACATTGAGATGACCACTGGTTTGCAATAGTTATTCTCCATGAAAGCCTCTGGTTATCACTTTTATTGAAGCATACTAGCATAGTCTTTCTACAGATATAAATATTTGATGACATGCTTTTTAATTTTTATAAAGAGAGCATTTTAGATTCTATAATTCTGCAAAATTTCATGTTGGAGAACTAACTGATAATATCAAAAGTATACATTTTAGAAATATGGAAGCGATTTCTTCCAACTATTCCAAAGATTCCAATTAAAGTTAGCATACACAAGAGGTTAAGAGTTAACTGTATAATGGTTAAGGACTTTAGTTTAGCCAACTAACTATGACACCTTGAGCAAGTTTCTTAACACCCCCTGAGCCTCAGTTTCCTCATTTCTATAATGAGCTAATGCAGTTAAAGCATTTACCATGTCTACCAGCTTAGCACACAGAAAACACTTCATAAATGCTACTGATTATTGTGTTGTTATTACTGTTATTAGGAGGAGGTATAATATGACAGAAGATTGGAAATCCTACCCCAATTTTCTACCCCTAATATCAGTCTCTAAATCATGAATAGGAATGGGAATTATGCTGGAATATCACATAAACCAAAATCAATAGGAGGCAGAACTTGAGTCCTTTAAAATTATAGAAAAGCCACTTAAGTATAATGACAGAATGTAATTACGCAGAGTTTCACTTCGTATGTGACATCCTGGCAAACAGAAAATAAAGCTGACATGGAACACATTTCTGTCGATAGGAAACATTACTCCTCCCCTTCCTCATTTGTTACCAGGTTCTCTGTTATGTTGTTTTAAAGCCATTTTCTGGTGTGGTGCTCCTTCGTCTTGCTTCAATCCGTTTTATCAAAAATCTTGCCAGGAGATCTGAGAGCAGATGGTGACTTATTGTTTAAGAAAGTGGTACTTTTGCTGAGTGTTTGATCACACTTTTCTGTTGGGGACTGGCTTGTCAGCAACTTGTGCCATCAGGATAAGATACATGACAAGGAAAATGAAAACGGCATATTTGCTAAGACTGTCAGAGGATATATTGACAATTGCATCAAAACCTGAAAGTATGGCTTCAATTGTTAAAACATATGAAAGGAGTACTTTCATTTTGTCAAGTAAATCCAGGTTTGAAGGCTGTGTACGTACCATAATATGAAGACAAGCCATCTACACAGACACTAACCCTAACTCCTGAAAACATCTACCTAATATAGGAAAGATAAAGATTGCTTCATTTAGTCAATAAACATTATTGAATACTCTATTCATCGTGAATTGTGCTACGCACTGGAGGTGAATCAGACACAGTTCATAAGTTAACGTGATCCCAGTCTTGAGGGTGAGAAAACCATATTAACAGATAAATTAAGCTATGTAATGAAAAATGTGGTTATTCTTTACTTCCCTCCCCCATAGATTCATTCTCTGTCTTTATGTTTCCTGCTCTGTGCCCTGAGAGACTGACCCCAATGAATTGCTCTCTTACCAGCTGCCTTCAAGTTGAGCTCAGCCAATGGCGTCATGGGCAAGACCCTCAGAGGCATGACAGTTTCCTCCCTCACTTCCTCCCAGCTTTGACACCTAGCTTCTAACAGTGGCTGTGTGCTTTCGTGTCTGTTACTCCTTCCATCCACTGCTCCTCCGCAGCTCCAACTCTCACTGGATTCTGGGCAACACTGCCTCTTCCTTCCCTGAAGGGAGAAAGCCTTCAAACCTGGGTTTATTTGAAAAACTGAAAATACTCCTTTCTTCCCACTTCAGCTCTCTTGGTGGTAGTGACTTCCATTGTTGCTATTCTCTGGGTGTCCCAATATTTCTTGCTTGTTCCCTTAACTGTGCATCCCTCAGAAGTGGACCTTTGTTTAAACTCTCTTCACTTAAAACAGCTGACTTGAAGTCTGTTTCTTGCCAGAATTCTGACAGATATAAAGACTATAATAGAGATACTAGTTTATTCAACATTCATTCAATCATAGACTATTTACTGAATGCCTATAGGTGACACTGCACTAGTTATAAGGTATACATCAGTACTTTCTAATAGAACTTGATGGAAATTTTCTGCACTGCCCAATATGCTAGCCACTAGGCATGTGTGATTATTGAACACTTGGAATGTGGCAAATGTGATTGAGCCATTGAAGTCTGAATTTTATTTAATGTTAATTAATTTAAATTTATGTAGCCACATGCAGCTATTGGTCAGTGGCTACTGTATTGGGTAGCACCAGTATGGACTCATTTTAACAGGAGCCTGAATAACTCTTCTGGCTGCATGCACAGTTGGAGAAAGAGCCAGATTTGTTCTCAGCTATGGCTAGGAAGGTGACATTTGAGCTGCTCTGTAGATGAGTGGGTCTTTACCAGGCAGAGAAATGTGGAGAGTGCATTCTGGGCAAAAGGAACATCTTATGTAAATGCTGAGAGGCTTTGGCATATGGAAGGTAAACTCAAGAGTATCACACAGTATTCAAAGCGGTTAGATCACAACGATTAAGAGGGATGTGTGGGAAAAGGAACTGGGAACATGGGTTGGAGCTGCATGGTGATGAATCTTATTTCATGTCCATATTTTGCTAATCTTTTATACTCCATAATAACAGCACTGGGTAGGTCACTTTAAAACATGGATGTTAAGCATCATAGTAATGGTATATTTATATTCCTTTAAAAATATTCCACTGAGCTTTCAATTTCAAAAAATATTTTAGTGATTATTTACAGTATACTCAATTTTGTTGCCCTCTGTCTTTGGACTTTTTCTAGATACAGTGATCTAGCTTGATTCAAGGATGCCCAAGGTGTCACAGAGCATAGATGAGGTACATATAGACAAGACTTGAGAGGATCAGAGAAGAATTTCTGGATAAATTGTTAAGTCTATGTTTGGCCTAAAGAGTGGGTAAGGGTTTTCTAGGTGTATTTGTGTACCTGTGTGGGTTGGGTATTGGCTGGGGGGAGTGATGGGAGTGGAGCAGAATACGTTCCTGTCAGAAAACATTGAATGTGAGGTAATGACAGGAATGAGAGAAAGTTGGAGTGGTCTAAAGTATCAGATCTAAACAGATTTAAGTTATAAAACAATCACTCTGGATGGATATCTGTGTAGAATGGTTTGGAGAGATTAAGAATGGAATGCCAGTTAGAAGGCTGTAGTTACAATGCAGGGAAAACATAATGGTGATTGAACACAGGTAATATGTGTTTGAACACAGGTAATATGTGTTTGAACACAGGTTCTGAGAAATAATATATCTCATTTGTGATCTTTCACACTTCCAAAGCTTATTTATGTTTCTCTGAAAAATAAAACAATGACTCCAGTTTTGTTCTGGGTCATAATAGTAGCTGTTATTTAACAAGTAATTATTATGTGCCACTCTTCCAAGCCTTTGTATGCTGTGTATTATCTTTACTTAATCATCAAAACAACCTTATTAGGCAGGTACTATTATGATCCCCTTATTTTACAGATGGACAAATGGAGGCTTAATGAAGTTAGGTAAAATTTTTAAGGTCACCCTTGGTAATACACAGAGCAGGATTTAAATTTTGGCCATCTGCTTCTAGAACAGACTATTAAGTTCTACCTTCTTCTGTAAACTTGCTAAAAATTACTCTGTGCTGATACTTGCTCAGCATTTGTTGATGAAGTTGTCTTTCCTTTTGTCTTGACTATTGAGTTAACCTGGAAATAAGATTATTTAATACAGAATAAACTTCAAAAAACTTATATCTGTCTTGTAGACTTTAAACAGGAGCGGATGGTCATTTTAAGAAGGATGGGAAAAAAATAAGTGTCAATGTAGCCAAGATCATCCCCTCTTAAGCCATCCAAAGAGATTACCTAATTTACTATACTGTGATTTTTCTTCCTAATATTCTTTTTTTTTTTCTTTTTAAATTTTTAATTTATTTATTTATTTTATTTATTTATGGCTGTGTTGGGTCTCCGTTTCTGTGCGAGGGCTTTCTCCAGTTGCGGCAAGCGGGGACCACTCTACATCGCGGTGCGCGGGCCTCTGACCATCGCGGCCTCTCTTGGTGCGGAGCACAGGCTCCAGACGCGCAGGCTCAGTAGTTGTGGCTCATGGGCCTAGTTGCTCCACGGCATGTGGGATCCTCCCAGACCAGGGCTCGAACCCACGTCCCCTGCATTGGCAGGCAGACTCCCAACCACTGCGCCACCAGGGAAGCCCCCCTAATATTCTTTTTGATCAAAATACTTTTCAGTTTAAATATTTCAATGTGAATAATGTTAAATGTTAATATAATTATTTTAAAGAGATTTTAAGGGCACATGGTTGACAGATTTAGAAAATATCTTTTCTTTTCGTAGACCAGGTTATTGCCAATGAATACTGAAATATGTAAGTTACTGGATGCTTGATGAATATCTGTAGCTATAGGGATCTGTGTTTATAGGACTTACCTTAAGATCACCCATTGCAGTGTAGTATCATCAACTCTCATCTATTTTTTTTCTAGGGATTTTTCCTGTCCAAAGATAGATTCCAGCAAATTGAATTTAGAGATGTCCTTGACCAGAGAGTCCTGCAATGATACTATTTTAATAGAAAGTAGTTTATTGTTATTAGAAAAATTACCAAGCATATTTACTATAGGATCTAAATTTCTTCTCACTTCAAATATGTTGTACAAAGAATATAATTCGGTTAGAGGTGGGGAGTTGTCTGGGTGTCCTCAAAACCCAATACTAATTTAGCTAACAACTCCCACTACTATGGCATTCACTTATGTATACTGGTGGTCCATCAGTCTTGCAGAATTCCATCATCATCATATGAGACGGCATTCACTGAAATAGATTATGCCAATCAGTTCAACCTTGTAAACTTCCTATTTTCCCACTGAATCTGACTTCATATTGATTTCCTCTCACAACAACCTGTCTTTCTTATAAATAGAATATTAGTTTTCATAAAAAAAAACAAATAAAACAACAGCTATACGACAATGGGATGAAACGGAATGAGGGAGAAGAAGAGCTTATGACATTTAGTATCTTTTGACATTCTTCCTAACTGAATGCTTTGGATCTCATTCTTTAGTTGAGGGATGCTTCAGAAGAAACCATAGCACACACTAGTTTTTAGAATAATAACAATAGCAAGTCAATATTTAGAGATAAAACTTCTTAAGGTACAGAAATGTGGGACACTATGATATGTCTGGGAATCCAGGACCAGGAGAATTTTGGTTGTGTTGAAACATAGGATATGTGGGGAATATTTGTGAAAGATGAGGCTTTAAAATGGTGTGAAGGCCAGGTCATGAAAGGTCCGGATCCACTCTAAAGAAGTTGGATCTTATCCATCTGCAATGGGGGACTGCTGAGGGCCTTAAGTAGAGAAATTATATAAACACCAGAAAGCTCACTTGCACTTGCATGATAAAACTGTAAGCCAGAGCTTTGTTATCATCAGACGTATAGCAGCATGGGATTTGGAAACTCAGCACTCCATTCTGGACCCATGTGTTATTTAACTAAAGGACTAGGGGACTCTCACCTCTAAAGCATTGATACCCAGCTTGGTACATGGAGATGGCTGATTTGGTTGAAGCTGAGAATGCTTGGCTGCATTGGAGTCTACTAATGGAGTTCTGCTCCCTTTTCTGGGGCTCCTAGAGCCAATAGAAATCAGTTGAAATCAGGTCAAGTTATCATCAGTGAACTAAAATCACAAGAGTGGTTAATCAACTGTTGTCAAGAGAAAATCCTAAGTCCAACATATGGGAAAATGAGGCTGATGAATCATAGCACCAGCTTGGCTTCAGCCCTCAGGCAAATGAAACTAACTCAGTAAAAATATATTCAGTAGAAACATGACTTGTTCTAATTCTGTCTAAGGCACCTCAGTTCTAGAAGCAGAGCACCCTCCACAGACCTAAAGAGAACAACTTTTTTTCTACCCCTGGAGTCAGACTGCAGGTTCAATGTGTTGGCCTGACTCTTTCCAACTGTGTAAATATTGGACAAGTAACTTAAATGCTCTAGTCCTCATTTTTTGCATCTTAAAAAAATTAAAAGTAAAACTGCCCAAATCTGCCTCAGAGGGCTGGTAAGCTCCCTTGTAAGGGACGCTGTCTATCACCTGTACAGCTGAGTCCCTACTGAATAGCACAGAATCAGGCACATGGAAGGCATCTAATGGATGTTTGTGGAAGTTATGAATGAGTAAGTGAGGAGATCTAAATGCTGTAAGTACATCATGAAAATGCTTTGTAAGCCAGAGAATGCCATATGTATGGTGATATTATGATGCTTCACATTCTAAGCTCACTAAAAATCTACTCAT
This sequence comes from Balaenoptera physalus, assembly GCF_965194825.1. Classification (NCBI taxonomy): domain Eukaryota; kingdom Metazoa; phylum Chordata; class Mammalia; order Artiodactyla; family Balaenopteridae; genus Balaenoptera; species Balaenoptera physalus. The sequence goes on from NC_138890.1 coordinate 55,809,586, forward strand.
GTTCACATCAAAAGTATATCACATATAAAAGATCTCCAATCACTTTTCCCCTAACACCAAAAAGAAAGAGCTAAACTAATTGTCACTTATTATTTTTTAGACCACAGTGTGCATTTTTTCTGTCATTCTTTATAACAATTCTAAGAAGTAGGAACTATCATTAGCCCAATTTATAGATGAGGAAATCCAGCCTGAGGTAGGCTAAGTAAATTCCCCAAGATAACACTGCAATAAGAGGTGGCGTCAAGACTCAATCCCAGGTTGGTCTGCTCCAAAGAACATGATCCATTCTACTTCTCAAAAGAAAACCTTAGACTTTCCTTTTATTCTAAAAAGTATTGTAGTTTAAAACAAAATCAAACGCCAAGCTGTCAGGTCCTACTGAGTCTACTCGGTGGAATAAGTCTACTTGGTGAAAATGGAATTACTGAATTAAATCGGGCATCATATTTAATTCAGTAGATGTCTTTTCAACCCCCAAACACTACAATTCTATTAACACTGTTTCTTTCTAAGGACACAATTTATTTGGCTTCATCTACGTAAAATCAATATAGGAGGAAAGGTTGGATTCTTCATTCACAGACCTGGGTTTCAATCACTTTTTGTATGCAATTCCACTTTTTAATCTATTACTTTTCATTTGTAAAGCATAAAATTCTCCTTAAACAATCAACGTCCTTCTCTAGAAGATGGTAGTTTGTTATTTATGCAATAACTTAATATATTTTTGATGCTTTTAGAAGTTGGAGGCATTATCCTAAGAAAAATGTAAAAAATACTGCCTAAAGCTCTAAGTAAAGTGTTATCATATTACAGTGAAAAGAAATGTAAAGTAGTTGAAGTCAAGCAAAAGGGAAGGTCATTATAAGTAAACAGGGGAAATTCCTGGATGCCTTTTGCCAGAATTACTGCTTGGTTCACCCATTGTCTCTGTCTTTGCTTGTCCTTTCTTGTTTCTTACTCTTCTCCTCTCTTCTCTCCTCTCTGCTCCTATCTCAACTCATCCTTTACGCACAGCCAGCTGTGCCTCAGGGGAACCTCAGCTCCTGCACCAGTCTCCCCCAAACCAACTTACTCAGTATTGGAGATATTATTTCAAAACCGTGGGAAAGGTGATCTAGTCAAGGACCCACTCTGTTCCACTCTGGTCAGGGCGGTTGGATTGCCATATTGCCTGTGATATTTACTGACATATACTGGCTCTCTAACAAAGGGTATAGGCCAAAAGAGGATAACTGATACTCTAATGTAAGAGGATGGCTCTTCTGAAAATACAACACAAATGGGAACATTATTAAAAGAATGGTTAGCAGCTCTGTGAAAGGAATGTCTGAGAATGTCATATCCATATGTGCATCAAAGGAGATGGAATCTAAATCTTCAACTTCAAACACAAAATTAATTTCTATAAAATATTAAGTTCATGTATAAGTTCATGAAGAACCAATACACATTATTCCTTCGATACATTTGTTTTTAGTATAGGCTAAAAGTACATTATCCCCAAACAGTTCTCTGAATAATGAGAATACTATAGTGTTACTAAATTAATTTGGGTTATTTGATTGCTTTACAAAAATATTGGAAGGAAATATTACCTGAAAATAAAAGTACTATAAATATTTTAAATTTATAATTGGTATGGACTTTTATAACATACCCTTACTTATAGTTCAGTTGATCACAGTTCAATTAAACCTTTTATAAGCCATTGAAGTCTGTTTATCTATTAGCATCCAAACATATCATCAAGAGAAATGAGAGCTCATCTAACTATTGTCATTAAATATTTCTGTCTTCTTTCATCCCTTAGCATCTCTGTGCTTCATTTCCTTCATCTGGCAAATGGAGATCCATCCATCTGAAAAAAAAAAAACAAACCTTATTTTGAATACTTATTTTGAATAGGTACAAAGTATGGCACTACTAGTTACTGAGGGGTGTGCCTGGCTTGAACATTTCTCAAGCAACTTCTTGAGGGTCAAAGGAGCTGAAAGATGTAATGAATTGGAAAAGAATAAATTGTAATACACACACATGATATTGTTATTTTCTACTTTTGGATCCTGTAGAGTATCCAAGGAAACATAAAAGTCTTTTGGTCTTCCGGGCAACTAAAAATGGAAAGCTGCCACAGGAAGAATCCACTGCACAAATAGTGATTAATATGAAATAGCTAATTAGACTGAGCCCCTGGAGAAAGTACAAAAAGCTGAGAGATGGAGAGGTGCATATTGCTCTGTTTGTTCTACCAAAATGAAAGCCTTCTCCTGTTTACATTTCTTCTTATTAATATGCTACACAGACTACAGCAGATCCCATTTTACTCTGTTTGCAGGGCTATGAGAAGGTGACTCAGGGGTACCTAATGAAGAATGACAAGCACCTAATATCAGTCAAATGTTTCATTATTACTTTTACATTAATCTCCCCTTCTGCAAAGATTAATCAATGTGCTTAACTGGAAAAACTAGGAGGAAATATGGACAGCATGGAGATCAAATTAATCCTGGCCTTTTGAACACAAGTAAAGAATTTGGATGAATACTGAAAAAGGTAGTAAAACAGGATTCCATTTGAACAAGAGCAATTTAACCACCACACAAAGCAGAATAGTCTGTGCATTTGGGCATCTATGGCTTCAATTGAACTCAGGAAGAACTGAGTGCTTTGTAGATTGTGTGAGTCTTAGCTCAAGTCTGAACTGGCAAATAAAAAGTCCTGTACTTTCAGGTTGTATTATAAACTCAGAGTCCAGCCTCCACCCCCCACCCCCTTTAAAAGAAGTTTTCTGGATTATTTCTAGAAACATCTCTCAAGCACAGGAAGTAGACTTTCAGCAATTATCCATGCTCCCTGGACAGAAATTTCTCTGCTCCTCCTCTGAGTTCTTCTATCAGAGAAGTCCGGGGAGCTCTTCCAAGCTTAGACCATGGAGACAGCTTCCTGAGAACCGGGAAGAGAGGTGGGATAGAGTGAGCTCCATTTATCCACCTGAACCAGAGAAAGAAACTGTTTTCCTGTAAACTTGATCCAGTTCCTTTCGCACACTCACCAGTCATCTTCTGCCTAAATTGGCAAGGAGTGTTAAGTGGAAAGAACGCCGTTATCATAGCCATTTATTGAACTCTTGCTATTTGCTAGACACTGAAGTAAAGGGCTTTACATTTATGATTTGATTTAGCCTTCAAATGGCATCAGTATATTTTTATTTTATAGATAAGGAGATTCAGCCTTTGTGCAGAAACCCTGGATGTTGAAGTAAAACGTGATTACTCAGGCAGAATTAAGTCCTTTTGGGACAGACGATAAAGATTCCAGTAGCAAGACATCTCTCCTAATAAAGCTGTCTTAGCCTCCCTGAACCTACCCTGTAAAATGAATCTGGATAGTTACGGTGCTGTGCTGGGAAACGGATTTTAATTTTGAAGTAAACGAAGTCTTTATAAAGTCAGCCATCTCCTAATACAACACTATATGTTACATTCAAAGCATGGGCATTACTATGCATCCAACAAAATCTTCTAGTTTCCCCTAGTCAGATGATCCTTTTTTAATTGTTGCTAGTCAGGACCAATGGGCCAGTATTACAGGGGGAGAAGTATAACTTTTTTTTTTTAATACAACTTTCACATTCATATAGTCTGACTCTAAAATGGATTCTTTAAACCCTTGCCATGTAACCTGCAGTCCAGGAATTAGTAGCATTGTCATCACCTTGTAATCTGCTAAAAAGGAAGAATTTCAAACTCTGCTCTAGGGGTACTGCATCATAATCTGCATTTAAACAAGATACCCACATAATTAGTATGCACATAAGAATTTAGTGGCATTGCTTTATGCCATCATTTCATTGGTGTTCAATCCTGGCTGGGTATCATAATCATTTTGGAGTTTTGTAAACCTACAGTCTTGCCAACCTCACTTTGGGGTGAGATTGGGGATACATAGGTTTGCTAAACTCCACTAGGGATTTTGATATTTAGCCAAAGTTAGTTTTGACCTCAGCCTTTGTGATTATCTAGGTAGGTAACAGAGACCTGGGCCAAGGATGGAGAAACATCTCTCAAAGGCTGGGAACACTCTCTGGGTACAGTTTAAGATGGCAACATCAGAAAGTCTTGTATTCTCTCCTGGGAGAGAAATTAAAGAATTTCTCCACTGAATTTTAAAGATGGTAAACCTTTCCAAAACCATTCTGTTGCTTCCTTTATCATATTCTCCCTCTTTTACCAAACTCTATCTACTCACCCTCCATTCACCATGAGAAAGAATAAGCAACAAAGAGTGTATAAAAATGAGATTCTCTTTCTTTTTTGTCCTCAATTCTGCTTCTGGGGAAGGAATGGAGCCAATAAAGATTGGGAAAACATTCTCCCCTATCTTCCTTTATGCTTTATAAGGCTACTTCATGTTCTTTTCTCACTAACCAACAAATGTCTAAACCTTTTGCCTTTTATGTGTCCTGACTTTATCTTATTATCTTTATTGATAATCTCTTTGGCCCAGAACATATTTTGGGAAAGTGAACATTTCAAAAGTGGGGTGTTCAGCAATTAAACCTTTCTACTGTCTTCAAGGCAGTAGAGCTAAAATGTGTTTGTTGAAATAACTATGGAATATGAATACATTAATTCATAAACCCACATCTAAGCATATAAACAGGCTTCTCCTGGGTTATGTATTTGTATTTGTGTCTTTGGCCATTTGTAAGCACTTAATGTTGAATCTTCTTTCCCAGAACTACCTTATAAGTCTCTTCTTACTTGTTCACCTAAAGAACAGAGAGGCAGTACTTAAAAGAAAGAGGAAGTAGTAGAGATGCTTTGCTTTGGCAACCATACTTTCAATATTTTGTTTTTCTCCCACCCTTACAAATTATCTCTTGGCAATGTTTATATTAATAGCTATCGTTTTAATAATGTTTATTTTTTGGCACCATGTGTTTCAGGGCCACTAGGCGCCTGGACAAAATTTACTAAACAAAACGACAAAATTAACCAAATAAGACAATAAGTCCAAATAAAGAGTGCATAAGCCTAGAGCAGAGATTAAAGTAATACAAGCAAACATAATACTGACTTGCCCCTAACAATGAAGTATTGAAGCAGTAATATTTGGGGGATGCAGCTGTTCACTTGAGCAGGGCACTTTGCAGGCTGCTGGGCAGGGATGCCATCATCGAGATCTTCATTTGAGGATTATATCTATTCTCTTCTTAGGGCAATTTACTTCTTTAATAGACAGACTTCTTCAATGAACACAAGGCTACCACTTAGACAAAATGTTTGGATGGATTTGAGATTGTGTCAGTGCTGTTCCAATTCCAACACTGTCACTCTCTGTCTATCACCAGAGATTCAATATTTTTCATCATCTATAAAATAGTAACTATATCATTTAGCGTTGCTGTGAGAAGTTAATGACATTATTTATGAAAAGTCATGGTCCAGTAAACACTCTATAGATAAAACCTATTATCAGTATTGCCACTGATTTTTCTTTTCCTTCAAATAGGTTTATTTTACAATGAACAATAAGTAACAGAGGAACATTTCCAAAAGTCTTTCATAGAGCTTCCTAATTTAAACTTAAGTCACAGGTACCTTTGCTCAAACTAAAAAAATTAAACCACCACATTAAAATAAATTTCAGGAAAGTTCAGAAATTACCATTCTTTTATCTTTTATTCCAATAGGACTCACAGATAGAAATAATGCAATCAAAAAGGACACCTATGGCAAATAATTGCACCAATAAGATTTATTTTTAAAAATCAGTGGGATGGAGATTACATGAGTATATGTATTTGTAAATATTCAGTGAACTGTTCTCTTCAAATGGGTACATTTCATTGAATGTAAATTTTTGTTAACATCTTTATTGGAGTATAATTACTTTACATTGTTGTGTTACTTTCTGCTGTATAACAAAGTGAATCAGCTATAAGTATACTTATATCCCCATATCCCCTCCCTCTTGTGTCTCCCTCCCACCCCCCTCCCTATCCCACCCCTCTAGGTGGTCAAAAAGCACCGAGGTGATCTCCCTGTGCTATGCGACTGCTTCTCACTAGCTATTGATTTTACATTTGGTAGAGTATATATATCCATGCCACTCTCTCACTTCATCCCAGCTTACCCTTCTCCCTCCCCATGTCCTTAAGTCCATTCTATACGTCTGCATCTTTATCCCTGTCCTGCCTCTAGGTTCTTCAGAGCCATTTTGTTTTTAGATTCCAAATATATCTGTTAGCATATGGTATTTGTTTTTCTGACATACTTCACTCTGTATGACAGATTCTAGGTCAATCTACCTCACAACAAATAACTCAATTTCGTTTCTTTTTATGACTAATATTCCATTCTATATATGTTCCACATCTTCTTTATCCATTCATCTGTAGATGGACACTTAGGTTGCTTCCATGTCCTGGCTACTGTAAATAGTGCAGCAATGAACATTGTGGTACATGACTCTTTTTGAGTTATGGTTTTCTCAGGGTATATGCCCAGTAGTGGGATTGCTGGGTCGTATGGCACTTTTTAGATTTTTGAGGAACCTCCATACTGTTCTCCATAGTGGCTGTATCAATTTACATTTCCACCAACAGTGTAGCAGGGTCCCTTTTCTCCACACCCTCTCCAGCATTTACTGTTTGTAGATTTTTTGATGATGGCCATTCTGACTGGTGTGAGGTGATAACTCATTGTAGTTTTGATTTGCATTTCTCTAATGATTAGTGATGTTGAACATCCTTTCATGTGTTTGTTGGCAATCTGTATATCTTCTATGGAGAAATACCTATTTAGGTCTTCTGCCCACTTTTGGATTGCATTGTTTGTTTTTTGTTACTGAGCTGCATGAGCTGCTTGTATATTTTGGAGACTAATCCTTTGTCAGTTGCTTCATTTGCAAATATTTTCTCCCATTCTGTGGGTTGTCTTCTTGTTGTGTTTATGGTTTCCTTTGCTGTGCAAAAGCTTTTAAGTTTCATTAGGTCCCATTTGTTTATTTTTCTTTTTATTTCCACTTCTCTAGGAGGTGGGTCAAAAGGATCTTGCTGTGATTTATGTCATAGAGTGTTGTGCCTATGTTTTCCTCTAAGAGTTTTATAGTGTCTGGCCTTATATTTAGGTCTTTAATCCATTTTGAGTTTATTTTTGTGTATGGTGTTAGGGAGTATTCTAATTTCATTCTTTTACATGTAGCTGTCCAGTTTTCCCAGCACCACTTATTGAAGAGGCTGTCTTTTTTCCATTGTATATTCTTGCTTCCTTTATCAAAGATAAGGTGACCATATGTGCATGGGTTTATCGCTGGGGTTTTTAACCTATTCTATTGATCTATATTTCTGTTTCTGTTCCAGTACCATACTGCCTTGATTACTGTAGCTTTGTCGAGTACTCTGAAGACAGGGAGCCTGATTCTTCCAGCTCTGTTTTTCTTTCTCAAGATTGCTTTGGCTATTCAGGGTCCTTTGTGTTTCCATACAAATTGTGAAATTTGTTGTTCTTGTTCTGTGAAAAATGCCATTGGTAGTTTGATAGGGATTGCATTGAATATGTAGATTGCTTTGGGTAGTACAGTCATTTTCACAATGTTGATTCTTCCAATCCAAGAACATGGTATATCTCTCCATCTGTTTGTATTGTCTTCAATTTCTTTCATCAGTGTCTTATACTTTTCTGCATACAGGTCTTTTATCTCCTCAGGTAGGGTTATTCCTAGGTATTTTATTCTTTTTGTTGCAATGGTAAATGGGAGTGTTTCCTTAATTTCTCTTTCAGATTTTTCATCATTAGTGTATACGAATGTAAGAGATTTCTGTGCATTAATTTAGTATCCTGTTACTTTACCAGAATCATTTTTTAACTCTAGTAGTTTTCTGGTAACATCTTTAGGGTCTGCAAACAGTGACAGCTTTACTTCTTTTCCAATTTGGATTCCTTTTTTTTCTTTTTCTTCCCTGATTGCTGTGGCTAAAACTTCTAAAACTATGTTAAATAATAGTGGTGAAAGTGGGCAGCCTTGTCTTGTTCCCGATCTTAGTGGAAATGGTTTCAGTTTTTCATCACTGAGAATGATGTTGTCTGGGGGTTTGTCATATATGGACTTTATTATGTTGAGATAAGTTCCCTCTATGCCTACTTTCTGGAGAGTTTTTATCATAAATGGGTGTTGAATTTTGTCAAAAGCTTTTTCTGCATCTATTGAGATGATCATATGTTTTTTCTCCTTCAATTTGTTAATATGGTTTATCACATTGATTGACTTGCATATATTGAAGAATCCTTGCATTCCTGGGATAAAGCCCACTTGATCATGGTGTATGATCCTTTTAAAGTACTGCTGGATTCTGTTTGCTACCATTTTGTTGAGAATTTTTGCATCTATGTTCATCAGTGATATTGTCCTGTAAGTTTCTTTTTTGTGTGACATCTTTGTCTGGTTTTGGTATCAGGGTGGTGGTGGCCTCGTAGAATGAGTTTGGGAGTGTTCCTCCCTCTGCTATATTTTGGAAGAGTTTGAGAAGGATAGGTTTTAGCTCTTCTCTAAATGTTTAATAGAATTTGCCTGTGAAGCCATCTGGTCCTGGGTTTTTTTCTGTTGGAAGGTTTTTAATTACAGCTTCAATTTCAGTGCTTGTGATTGGTCTGTTTACATTCTCTATTTCGTCCTGGTTCAGTCTCGAAAGCTTGTGTTTTCTAAGAATTTGCCCATTTCTTCCACGTTGTCCATTTTGTTGGCATATATTTGCTTGTAGTAATCTTTCATGATCCTTTGTATTTCTGCAGTGTCAGTTGTTAATTCTCCTTTTTCATTTCTAATTCTGTTGGTTTGAGTCTTCTCCCTTTTTTTCTTGATAAATCTGGCTAATGGTTTGTCAATTTTGTTTATCTTCTCAAAGAACCAGCTTTTAGTTTTATTGATGTTTGCTATTGTTTCCTTCATTTCTTTTTCATTTATTTCTGATCTGATCTTTATGATTTCTTTCCTTCTGCTAACTTTAGGGTTTTTTTGTTCTTCTTTCTCTAATTGCTTTAGGTGTAAGGTTAGGTTGTTTCATTGAGATGTTTCTTGTTTCTTGAGTTAGGATGGTATTGCTATAAACTTCCCTCTTAGAACAGCTTTTGCTGCATCCAGTAGGATTTGGATTGTTGTGTTTTCATTGTCATTTGTTTCTAGGTATTTTTTGAGCACCTCTTTGATTTCTTCAATGATCTCTTGGTTATTTAGTAGCATATTGTTTAGCCCTCATTTGTTTGTATTTTTTACAGTTATTTTCCTGTAATTGATATGTAGTTTCATAGTGTTGTGGTCGGGAAAGGTACTTGATACGATTTCAATTTTCTTAAATTTACCAAGGCTTGATTTGTGACCCAAGATATGATCTATCCTGGATAATATTCCGTGAACACTTCAGAAGAAAGTGTATTCTGTTGTTTTTAGATGGAATGTACTATAAATATCAATTAAGTCCATCTTGTTTAATGTGTCATTTAGAACTTGTGTTTCCTTCTTTATTTTCATTTTGTATGATCTTTCCATTGGTGAAAGTGGTGTGTTAAAGTCCCCAACTATTATTGTGTTACTCTCAATTTCCCCTTTTATGGCTGTTAGCATCTGCCTTATGTATTGAGGTGCTCCTATGTTGGGTGCGTAAATATTTACAATTGTTATATCTTCTTCTTGGATTGATCCCTTCATCATTATGTAGTGTCTTTCTTTGTCTCTTGTAGTAGTCTTTATTTTAAAGTGTATTTTGTCTGGTATGAGAATTGCTACTCTAGTTTTCTTTTGATTTCCATTTGCGTGGAATATCTTTTTCCATTCCCTCACTTTCAGTCTATATGGGTCCCTAGGTCTGAAGTTGTACTCTTGTTGACAGCATATATACAGGTCTTATTTTTGTATCCATTCAGCCAGTCTATGTCTTTTGGTGGGACCATTTAATCCATTTACATTTAAGGTAGTTATTGATATGTATGTTCCTATTACTATTTTCTTTATTGTTTTGGGTTTGTTATTGTAGGTCTTTTCCTTCTCTTGTGTTTCCTGCCTAGAGAAGTTCCTTCAGCATTTGTTGTAAAGCTGGTTTGGTGGTGCTGAATTCTCTTAGCTTTTGGTGTCTGTAAAGCTTTTAATTTCTCTGTTGAATCTGAATGAGATCCTTGCTGGGTAGAGTAATCTTGGTTTTAGTTTTTTCCCTTTCATCACTTTAAATATGTCCTGCCACTCCCTTCTGGCTTGCAGAGTTTCTGCTGAAAGATCAGCTGTTAACCTTATGGGGATTCCCTTGTATATTATTTGTTGTTTTTCTGTTGCTGCTTTTAATATGTTTTCTTGGTATTTAATTTTTGATAGTTTGATAATATGTGTCTTGGCGTGTTTCTCCTCGGATTTATCCTGTATGGGACTCTCTGCACTTCCTGGACTTGATTGACTATTTCCTTTCCCATATTAGGGAAGTTTTCATCTCTAAAGTCTTCAAATATTTTCTCAGTCCCTTTTTTTTCCTCTTCTTCTTCTGGGACCTCTATAATTCAAATGTTGGTGCATTTAATGTTGTCCTAGAGGTCTCTAAGACTGTCCTCAATTCTTTTCATTCTTTTTTCTCTATTCTGCTCTGTGGTAGTTATTTCCACTATTTTATCTTCCAGGTCACTTATCCGTTCTTTTGCCTCAGTTATTCGGCTATTGATTCCTTGTAGAGAATTTTTAATTTCATTTATTGTGTTGTTCGTCATTGTTTGTTTGTTCTTTAGTTCTTCTAGGTCCTTGTTAAACATCTTTTTTATTTTCTCCATTCTATTTCCAAGATTTTGGATCATCTGTACTATCATTACTCTGAATTTGTTTTAAGGTAGATTGCCTATTTCCTCTTCATTTGTTTGGTCTGATGGGTTTTTACCTTGCTCTTTCATCTGCTATGTATTTCTCTGTCTTCTCATTTTGCTTGACTTACTGTGTTTGGGGTCTCCTTTTAACAGTCTGCAGGTTCGTAGTTCCTGTTGTTTCTGGTGTCTGCCCCCAGTGGGTAAATTTGGTTCAGTGGGTTGTGTAGGCTTCCTGGTGGAGGGGACTGGTGCCTGTGTTCTGGTGGATGAGGCTGGATCTTTTCTTTCTGGTGGGCAGGACCGCGTCCTGTGGTGTGTTTTGGAGTGTCTGTGAAGTTATTATGATTTTAGGCAGCCTCTCTGCTAATGGGTGGGTTTGCGTTCCTGTCTTGCTAGTTGTTTGGCATGGGTTGTCCAGCACTGTAGCTTGCTTGTCATTGAGTGTAGCTGCGTCTTAGCACTGAGACAGAGATATCTGGGAGAGCTCTTGCCGATTGATATTACTTGGGACCAGTAGGTCTCTGGTGGTCCAATGTCCTGAACTCGGCTCTCCCACCTCAGAGTCTCAGGCCTGTCAGCTGGCCAGAGCAGTGAGACCTTGTCAGCCACGTGGCTTAGAAGTTGTGTATCATCTGCAAATTTTCTTCAACTTTCTCAGCCTTCACTAAAGTCACTGATCAGCACAGACTCTCTCCTTTAATACAGTGCTCTTGGGTGAAGAATGTATAAACTACTGACTTTGGGCCTGCATCTTTATTTATTTTCTGAGCAGCAACTACTGGTTTAAATAGAACATTTAGCTCTGGATGTTCTTTCTTCTCAATATTCGATGTATATCCAGAGGAAACAGCTGAGCCACCACTCTTGCTACTGTTTTTGTTACTATCATCTGAGGTTACAGTAGAATTGGCAGCAAAATTTCAAGGGTCTGGTGTCAAGGATCCATTTGGAAGCCACGTCAACCTGATGAGGGTGAGCAAAGGTTTCTGTGGGTGGAAAAGAAATGAAATGATGTGTCAAGGTTCTAAGGACTGGCTGGATTAGCTGAGATATTTATGGGAGGCTGATAGAGCCACACATATGGCAAGAAACTAAATTATATTTTAGAAAACAGGCAAACTATTCAACATTGAAAATATTTTTAATAATGGAAAGACAGAATTGTAGGATGTCTAATGTTCTTTTTAAATTTATTTTCACGTGCTATGATATACCACCTTCCATTATGTCCCAAATCTAACAAAATTCAACCACTCACCCAATGATGATTAGGCTTGCAAGGATTATAGTCAAGTGGAAGGAAAGCCTATAGAAGCAAAATCCAGATGAGCAATAGAAACTCCAGCAGAGGTGGTGAGGTAGGAATACTTCTAATAACTCTCAGATATCCCCTTCCAACTCATCCAACACAACTCTTTGAGTCTTAATGGAGTGCTACTATGTCCCACTCATTTCCCCCCAAAGTCTAGCCTTAGGGTCATTTGGCTTGCAAAGCTTACCTGGGACCCAGGCTAGTACTAAATTCCCTCAGTACTACTGGGTGCTCTTTTCTGGAAACAGATCCACTGGTTATTTTAGAAGAAATCTTCTACTCTCAGGTGAAGTTAAGCTGCTTTCACTATGTTTCTAGACTTGTTTCTAGCCCCCTTTTAGGCATGTAACTCTCGATTGTTGGAATCATTTGCTCATCCTTTCCTTCTTACAGTAATGCTTTCTAGGCACCTTCATGGGCCAGACATGGTTCTAGACACTGGGGATGGAGGGGTGAGCCTGACCGACATGCTCCTTGTCTTGGAGGTGAGCTGGATATACAGTGGATAACTGAAACCATGACAGTAATTATTCCCGTGGTGCCTCCACTTCCTTAAAAACAGAATGGTGTTGCCTGGTTAGAATCATGATTATTTAACCATATAAGGTATCCTAACATTTTAAAAATACAGTTATTTCAACCTGCCTAATAGCTCTCAGTGGGTGTGGCATATAGAACAATATCTGGCACATACCCACGAATTCTCACAGCCTTGAATGGTGACTATAAGATTTCTTTCTTTTTTCTACTGGTATGCTTCATACTTAGGTGTAGTGAGAAGAATATTAAACTAGGAGTCAGAACTCCTAGGCTCTGTTTTGTCACGTACTGGCTGTATTATTTTAGCTGAGTCAGCTGTGAGCTTTGGTTTTTACATTAGTTGAGGGGAACAATAATACCTGATGGCACACTTCCAAAGACTGGTGTAAAAAACAAATATGTGTGCAAAATCTAATGAATCTTTGTTCACAAACTCAGATGTGCAAAAATATCAACAACATTTATTTAAATTCGATTCTGTGCCCTCATTCCAGCGGGTTAGTAGAAAATTCAATCTCAGCCATTTTGAGTTTTCCTCTTCCCTATAGTGGTACCAAGGTGTTTCAGCATCACTAAACCATCGGAAGACCCCTTGGGCCATTGAGCCATTCACTCTGATTAATACTGATATGTACCCACTGTCCTACCTCACATGCTCCTTGTTCCCATGCCTCACTAAGGACATGGGGATGCTTGCCAAGGTCTGGGATCCTATGCCAGGTAACAGCCTCCCTTGGTGCATACGTTGACCATCCCATCCATCCACAAGCACCTGCCACTTCCCAGTGAGGGTGATGCTCTCTTTTCTTCCTGCCTTCCCTAGAACACCCAACATCAAAACTTTAATATTCTGAGGACTTTGACCCCCAAATAGGAAGATCTACTGACCTCAAGCAGCTTTTTCTTTGCTTTCTACCCTGAAAAACTGGCTTGAGGCAAGGGGACCAGAAAATACATAGTGCCTGGCAACATGTTCAGAAGACAACAAAGGGAAAAATAGGGAGAACTAATACAAATTCATATATAAATAAATTACCCTGTCAAAGGACATTTAAAATACATAAACTCTGATATAGTCATATGAATATGTGGTAGAATTCACCTCTGAGTCATAGGCACCTTTGCAGAACAGTAGGTAACTAACCAGAAAAGAGGCACATCTTCTGCTGTTCACAGATGCTGCTCTTTTCCACTGTGGTTCATGCCACGGTCTTTACATTGTGGATTTCAGCTTTGAAGAAGCCTCCAGAGCCAGTATAGATCACTGAGTCTTTGATTAAACTCTTCTAAGGTCTAATAGTCTGGAATGTTTCATTATTTTCTTGGCAGGACTTGTGAGTTATTTTTTAGCAGCTGCAGAAAGCAAAACTTGGGAGAAGATGTGTGTCATTGTTCGGGGACCCACAAACAAGCGGCCAATTACGATGCTTTTAAAAAGAACATATTCATTAGTAGGTTTAGCTACTTGCTGTGTGGGAGTCCGAGTTTCATTCCCCTACCTCTTCCACTCACCCACCAACATCCACCAAAATGGGCATTTGATAATAAGAACAACTTCCACAAATACAGTGCTTACTCTGTGTCAGCCTTTGTGCCTAGAACTGAAAGAGATTTGAGACACAAAAACCTAGAGGAGAAAAACACATGAAGACAGAGATTAGACTGAAGTGTCTACAATTCAAAGAACACCAAGATTGGTAGACAGCCACCAAAAGCTAGGGGAGGGCCATGAAATGGAAACTTCTTCAGAGCCTCTGGAAGGAACCAATCCTGTCAAGGCCTTGATTAAGGATTATTAGCTTCTAGAACTGTAAGAGAATAAATTTCTGTTGTGTTAAGCCAACAAATTTGTGCTAATTTGTTACAGCATCCCTGGGAAACTAATAAAACCATTTAATCCTGACAATAACCATGTGATAAGTAATATTATCCCCATTTTACTGAAAAAGAGATTAAAGAGAAGAGTGGTTAAGTAGCTTGTTAGCACCACACAAATTTCAGGTACACAGCTGGAATTCAAACTTGGGGTTAAAGCCTAGCTCTTCTCTATTCTGAAGCCCACACGCTTAGCGATTTCACAAAAGCAATTCCCAATAGAGGCTAGGGAATATTTCTTTACCCGGAAGAGCCACTAGAAATAAAGCAGTCCATTTTTCTTGAGACACATAACAGAAGTGAAAACAACTAAATATAATTCCTAGCGTTTAAAAATTATTGAAATATAGTTGATTTACAATATTATGTTAGTTTCAGGTATACAGCATAGTGATTCAGTATTTTCACAGGTTAGACTCCATTAAAAAATATCACAAGATAATGGCTATAATTCCCTGTGCTATGCAAAATATCCTTTTTTTTCTCTCCATGTCTATAAAAAATGTTTTATTGAAACACAGTTATACTCCTTTATTTATATTTTACTGTGTCTGCTTTTTGGCTACAATGACTGAGCTGAGTAGATATAACAGAGATCATATGGCAAATCTAAACTACTTACTCTCTGGCCCTTTATACAAGTTTGCCAACCCCTGCTCCAGAAAAGCAGAATGATTATTATTATTATTATTTTTGAAGCATATAGGCTGGGAGTTATACTATTATTTTTAAAACATCTTTATTGGAGTATAATTGCTTTACAATTGTGTGTTAGTTTCTGCTGTATAATAAGGTGTATCAGCTATACATATACATATATCCCCATATCTCCTCCCTATTGTGTATCCCTCCCACCCTCCATATCCCACCCCTCTAGGTGGACACAGAGCACCAAGCTGATCTCCCTGAGCTATGCAGCTGCTTCCCACTAGCTATCTATTTTACATTTGGTGGTGTATATATGTCCATGCCACTCTCTCACTTCGTTCTGGCTTACCCTTCCCCCTCCTCGTGTCCTGAAGTCCATTCTCTATGTCTGCGTCTTTATTCCTATCCTGCCCCTAGGTACTTCAGAACCTTTTTTTTTTTTTGATTCCATATATATGGTATTTGGAGGCATATGGTATTTGGAAGCATATGGTATTTGTTTTTCTCTTTCTGACTTACTTCACTTTGTATGACAGTCTCTAGGTCCATCCACCTCACTCCAAATAACTCAATTTTGTTTCTTTTTATGGCTTAGTAATATTCTATTGTATATATGTGCCACATCTTCTTTATCCATTCATCTGTCGATGGACACCTAGGTTGCGTCCATGTCCTGGCTATTGTAAATAGTGCTGTAATGAATATTGCGGTACATGACTTTTGATGAATTATGGTTTTCTCGGTATATGCCCAGTAGTGGGATTGCTGGGTCATATGGTAGTTCTATTTTTAGTTTTTAAGGACCCTCCATACTGCTCTCCATAGTGGCTGTATCAATTTACATTCCGACCAACACTGCAAGAAGGTTCCATTTTCTCTACACCTTCTCCAGCATTTATTGTTTGTAGATTTTTTGATGATGGCCATTCTGACCAGTGTGAGGTGATACCTCATTGTAGTTTTGACTTGCATTTCTCTAATATTTAGTGATGTTGAGCATCCTTTCATGTGTTTGTTGGCAATCTGTATATCTTCTTTGGAGAAATGTCTATTTAGGTCTTCTGCCCAATTTTGGATTGCATTGTTTGTTTTTTTGTTATTGAGCTGCATGAGCTGCTTGTATATTTTGGAGATTAATCCTTTGTCAGTTGCTTCATTTGCAAATATTTTCTCCCATTCTGAGGGTTGTCTTTTCATTGTGTTTATGGTTTCCTTTGCTGTGCAAAAGCTTTTAAGTTTCATTAGGTCCCATTTGTTCATTTTTGTTTTTATTTCCATTTCTCTAGGAGGTGGGACAGAAAGGATCCTGCTGTGATTTATGTCATGGAATGTTCTGCCTATGTTTTCCTCTAAGAGCTTTATAGTGTCTGCCCTTACATTTAGGTCTTTAATCCATTTTGTGTTTATTTTTGTGTATGGTGTAAGGAAGTGTTCTAAATTCATTCTTTTACATGTAGCTGTCCAGTTTTCCCAGCACCACTTATTGAAGAGGCTGTCTTTACTCCATTGTATATTCGTGCCTCCTTAATCAAAGATAAGGTGACCATATATGCATGGATTTATCTCTGGGCTTTTTAACCTGTTCCATTGATCTATATTTCTGTGTTTGTGCCAGTACCATACTGTCTTGATTACTGTAGCTTTGTAGTATAGTCTGAAGTCAGGGAGCCTGATTCCTCTAGCTCCATTTTTCTTTCTCAAGATTGCTTTGGCTATTCAGGGTCTTTTGTGTTTCCATACAAATTGTGAAATTTTTTATTCTTGTTCTGTGAAAAATGCCATTGGTCATTTCATAGGGATTGCATTGAATCTGTAGATTGCTATGGATAGTATAGTCCTTGTCACAATGCTGATTCTTCCAATCCAAGAACATGGTATATCTCTCCATCTGTTTATATCATCTTTAATTTCTTTCATCAGTGTCTTATAGTTTTCTGCATACAGGTCTTTTGTCTCCTTAGGTAGGTTTATTCCTAGATATTTTATTCTTTTTGTTGCAATGGTAAACGGGAGTGTTTTCTTATTTTCACTTTCAGATTTTTCGTCATTAGTGTATAGAAATGCAAGAGATTTCTGTGCATTAATCTTGTATCCTGCTACTTTACCAGATTCATTGATTAGCTCTAGTAGTTTTCTGGTAGCATCTTTAGGATTCTCTATGTATAGTATCATGTCATCTGCAAACAGTGACAGCTTTAGTTCTTTTCCGATTTGGATTCCTTTTATTTCTTTTTCTTCTCTGATTGCTGTAGATAAAACTTCCAAAACTATGTTGAGTAATAGTGGTGAGAGTGGGCAACCTTGTCTTGTTCCTGATCTTAGTGTAAATGGTTTCCGTTTTTCACCATTGAGAACGATGTTGGCTGTGGGTTTGTCATATATGGCCTTTATTATGTTGAAGTACATTCCATCTATGCCTACTATCTGGAGGGTTTTTATCATAAATGAGTATTAAATTTTGTTGAAAGCTTTTTTTGCATCTATTCAGATGATCATATGGTTTTTCTCCTTCAATTTTTTAATATAGTTTATCACATTGATTGACTTGAGTATATTGAAGAATCCTTGCATTCCTGAGATAAATCCCACTTGATCATGGTGTATGATCCTTGTAAAGAGCAGCTGGATTCTGTTTGCTACAATTTTGTTGAGGACTTTTGCATCTATGTTCATCAGTGATATTGGCCTGTAGTTTTCTTTATTTGTGACATCTTTGGTTTTGGTATCAGGTTGATGACGGCCTCATAGAATGAGTTTGGGAGTTTTCCTTCCTCTGCAAATTTTGAAACAGTTTGAGAGGATGGGTGTTAGCTCTTCTCTAAATGTTTGATAGAATTCACCAGTGAAGCTATCTGGTCCTGGACATCTGTCTGTTGGAAGATTTTTATTCACAGTTTCAATTTCATTACTTGTGATTGGTCTGTTCATATTTTCTATTTCTTCTTGGTTCAATCTTGGAAAGTTATACCTTTCTAAGAATTTGTCCACTGCTTCCCAGTTGTCCATTTTATTGGCATATAGTTGCTTGTAGTAATTCGTCATGATTCTATGTATTTCTGCAGTGTCAGTGGTCACTTCTCCTTTTTCCTTTCTAGTTCTGTTGGTTTGAGTCTTCTTCTTTTTTTTCTTGATGAGTCTGGCAGTGGTTTATGAATTTCCTTTATCTTCTCAAAGAACCAGCTTTTAGTTTTATTGATGTTTGCTATTGTTCCCTTCATTTCTTTTTCATTTATTTTTTATTTGATCTTTATGATTTCTTTCCTCCTGCTAACTTTGGGGTTTTTTTGATCTTCTTTCTCTAATTGCTTTAGGTGTAACATTACATTGTTTATTTGAGATGTTTCTTGTTTCTTGAGGTAGGAATGTATTGCTATAAACTTCCCTCTTAGAACTGCTTTTGCTGCATCCCATAGGTTTTGGGTTGTCGTGTTTTCTTTGTCACTTGTTTCTAGGTATTTTTTGATTTCCTCTTGGATTTCTTCAGTGATTTCTTGGTTATTAAGTAGTGTATTGTTTAGCCTCCATGTGTTTGTATTTTTTAGATTTTTTTCCTGTACTTGATATCTAGTTTCATAGTGTTGTGGTCGGAAAAGGTACTTGATATGATTTCAGTTTTCTTAAATTTCCCAAGGCTTCATTGGTGACCCAAGATATGATCTATCCTGGAGAATGTTCCATGAGCACTTGAGAAGAAAGTGTATTGTGTGATTTTTCAATGGAATGTTCTATAAATATCAATTAAGTCCATCTTGTTTAATTTTTCATTTAAAGCTTCTGTTTCCTTATTTATTTTCATTTTGGTTGATGTGTCCATTGGTGAAAGTGGGGTGTTAAAGTCCCCAACTATTATTGTGTTACTCTCAATTTCCCCTTTTATGGCTGTTAGCATCTGCCTTATGTATTGAGGTGCTCCTATGTTGGGTGCATAAATATTTACAATTGTTATATCTTCTTCTTGGATTGATCCCTTCATCATTATGTAGTGTCCTTCTTTGTCTCTTATAATAGTCTTTATTTTAAAGTCTATTTTGTCTGATATGAGAATTGCTACTCCAGCTTTCTTTTGATTTCCATTTGCATGGAATATCCTTTTCCATCCCCTCACTTTCAGTCTGTATGGGTCCCTAGGTCTGAAGTTGTTCTCTTGTTGACAGCATATATACGTGTCTTATTTTTGTATCCATTCAGCCAGTCTATGTCTTTTGGTTGGAGCATTTAGTTATTAATATGTATGTTCCTATTACCATTTTCTTAATTGTTTTGGGTTTGTTTTTGTAGGTCGTTTCCTTGTCTTGTGTTTCCTGCCTAGAAAAGCTCCTTTAGAATTTGTTGTAAAGCTGGTTTGGTGGTGCTGAATTCTCTTAGCTTTTGCCTGTCTGTAAAGCTTTTAATTTCTCTGTTGAATCTGATTGAGATCCTTGCTGGGTAGAGTAATCTTGGTTGTAGGTTTTTCCCTTTCATCGCTTTAAATATGTCCTGCCACTCCCTTCTGGCTTGCAGAGTTTCTGCTGAAAGATCAACTGTTAACCTTATGGGGATTCCCTTGTATATTATTTGTTGTTTTTCTGTTGCTGCTTTTAATATTTTTTCTTTGTATTTAATTTTTGATAGTTTGATAATATGTGTCTTGGCGTGTTTCTCCTTGGATTTATCCTGTATGGGATTCGCTGTGCTTCCTGGACTTGATTGACTATTTCCTTTCCCTTCTTAGGGAACTCTTCAACTATAAACTTTTCAAATATTTTCTCAGTCCCTTTCTTTTTCTCTTCTTCTTCTGGGACCCCTGTAATTTGAATGTTCGTGCGTTTAGTGTTGCCCCAGAGGTCTCTGAGACTGTCCTCAATTCTTTTCATTCTTTTTTCTTTATTTTGCTCTGCAGTAGTTATTTCCACTATTTTATCTTCCAGGTCACTTATCTGTTCTTCTGCCTAAGTTATTCTGCTATTGATTCC
Organism: Balaenoptera physalus; assembly: GCF_965194825.1. NCBI lineage: Eukaryota > Metazoa > Chordata > Mammalia > Artiodactyla > Balaenopteridae > Balaenoptera > Balaenoptera physalus. The sequence goes on from NC_138890.1 coordinate 55,829,757, forward strand.
TTCTAGAGAATTTTTAATTTCAATTAATGTGTTGTTCATTTTTTGTTTGCTCTTTAGTTCTTCTAGGTCCTTGTTAAACATTTCTTGTATTTTCTCCATTCTATTTCCAAGATTTTGAATCATCTTTACTATCATTATTCTGAATTCTTTTTCAGGTATACTGCCTATTTCCTCTTCATTTGTTTGGTCTGGTGGGTTCCTACCTTGCTGCTTCATCTGCTGTGTATTTCTCTGTTTTCTCATTTTGCTTGACTTACTCTGTTTGGGGTCTCTGTTTTGGAGGCTGCAGATTTGTAGCTCCCATTGTTTTTGGTGTCCTCCCCCTAGTTGGTAAGGTTGGTTCAGTGCATTGTGTAGGCTTCCTGTTGGAGGGGAGTGGTGCCTGTGTTCTGGTGGATGAGGCTGGATCTTGTCTTTCTGATGGGCAGGACCTCATCCGGTGGTGTGTTCTGGGGTGTCTGTGAACTTATTATGATTTTGGGCAGCCTCTCTGCTAATGGGTGGGCTTGTGTTTCTGTCTTGCTAGTTTTTTTGGCATACAGTGTCCAGCACTGTAGCTTACTTGTCATTGAGTGGATCTGGGTCTTACCTTTGAGATGGAGATCTCTGGGAGAGCTTTCGCTGTTTGATATTATGTGGTGCCGGGAGGTCTCTGGTGGAGTAATGTCCTGAACTCGGCTCTCCCATCTCAGAGGCTCAGGCCTGACACCCAGCCAGAGAACCAAGACCCAGTCAGCCATGTGGCTCAGAAGAAAAGGGAGAGAAAAAAGAAAGAAAGAAAGAAAAATAAAAACAAAAAATAAATAAAGTTATTAAAATTAAAAAATATATATTATTAAAAATAAAAAAATGAAAAAGTAATAAAGGAAAGAAAGAAGACAGCAACCAAACCAAGAAACAAATCCACCAATGATAACTAGTGCTGAAAACTATACTTAAAAAAAAAAGAAAAAAACAGAACTCTAGGACAAATGGTAAAAGCAAAGCTATACAGACAATATCACACAAAGATGCATACCCATACACACTCACAAAAAGAGAAAAAGGAAAAAAATATATATATATAAAAGGAAGAGTGCAACAAAATCAATAAACAAATCAGTAAACAAATCTACCAATGAAAATAAGCTCTAAATACTAAACTAAGAGAAACAGAAAACCAGAAACAAATTAGATGCAGAAAGCAAACCCCAAGTCTACAGTTGCTCCCAAAGTCCACTGCCTCAATTTTGGGATGATTCATTGTCTATTCAGGTATTCCAGTGATGCAGGGTACATCAAGTTGATTGTAGAGATTTAATTCACTGCTTCTGAGGCTGCTGGGAGAAATTTGCCTTTCTCTTCTTTGTTTGCACAGCTCCTGGTGTTCTGCTTTGGATTTGGCCCTGCCTCTGCCTGTAGGTCCCCTGAGGGCATCTGTTCCTGCCCAGTCAGGACGTCATTAAAGGAGCAGCTGATTAGGGGGCTCTGGCTCACTCAGGCCAGTGGGAGGGAAGAGTATGGAATGCGGAGTGAGCCTGCAGCGGCAGAGGCCAGCGTGATGTTCCAACAGCCTAGGCATGCCTTGTATTTTCCCCAGGAAGTTGTCCCTGGTTCATGGGACCATGCCAGTGGCAGGCTGCACAGGCTCTTGGGAGAGGAGGTGTGGATAGTGACCTGTGCTTGCACACATGCTTCTTTGTGGCTGCAGCAGCAGCCTTAGCGTTTCATGGCCATCTCTGTTGTCTGCGCTGATAGCCACAGCTCGCGCCCATCTCAGGATCTTGTTTAGGTGGTGCTCTGAATCCCCTCTCCTCAAACACCCAGAAACAACGGTTTCTTGCCTCTTAGGCAGTTCCAGACTTTTTCCCGGACTCCCTCCTGGCTAGCTGTGGCACACTGGCCCCCTTCAGGCTGTGTTCATGCAGCCAACCGCAGTCCTTTCCTTGGGATTGATCTCTGAAGCCTGAGCCTCAGCTCCCAGTCCCCACCCATCCTGACCGGTGAGCAGACAAGCCTCTCAGGCTGGTGAGTGCTGGTCGGCACTGATCCTCTGTGTGGGAATCTCTCCGCTTTGCCCTCTGCACTCCTGTTGCTGTGCTCTCCTCTGTGGCTCTGAAGCTTCCCCCCTTGCCCACCCCCCATCTCTGCCAGTGAAGGAGCTTCCTGGTCTGTTGAAACTTTTCCTCCTTCACAGCTCCCTCCCAGAGGTGCAGGTCCTGTCCCTATTCTTTTATCTTTGTTTTTCCTTTTTTATTTTGCCCTACCTAGGTACATGGGGAGTTTCTTGCCTTTTTGGAAGTCTGAAGTCTTCTGCCAACGTTCAGTAGGTGTTCTGTAGGAGTTGTTCCACATGTAGATGTATTTTTCATGTATTTGTGGGGAAGAAGGTGATCTCCATGTCTTACTCCTCCACCATCTTGAAGGTCCCCCATACAATATATCCTTATTGTCTATTTTGTACATACCAGTTTGTATCTCTTAATCCCGTACACCTAATGTGCCCCTTCCTACTTCCCTCTCCTCTTGGGTAACCACTTGTTTGTTTTCTACATCTATGAGTCTGTTTATGTTTTCCTATATACATTCATTTGCATTATTTTTTTGATTCCACATGTATGCTGTATCATACCGTATTTGTCTTTCTCTGTCTGACTTATTTCACTAAGCATAATATTCTCTAGGTCCATCTACTTTGCTGCAAATGGTAGACTATCATTCATTTTTAGGGCTGAGTAATATTCCATTGTGTATATATACAACATCTTCTTTATCCATTCATCTGTTGATGGATACAGTTTCCTTCCATATCTTGGCAATTATAACAGTGCTGCTATGAACATGGGCATGCATGTGTCTTTTTGAATTAGTGTTTTTATTTTTTATGGGTATATACCAAGGAGTAGAATTGCTGGGTCATACTTCTGTTTTTTTGAGAAACCTCCATTAATGTTCTCCATAATAGCTGCACCAATCTACATTCCCACAAACAGTGTACAATGGTTCCCTTTTCTCCACATCTTTGTCAACACTTATTATTTGTGTCCTTTTTAAATATAGCCATTCTGACAAGTGTGAGGTGATACCTCATTTTGGTTTTGACTTTCATTTCTCTGAAAATTAGCAATGTTGAGCATCTTTTCATGTGCCTGTTAGCCATCTGTATATCCTCTTTGGAAAAAATGTCTGTTCAGGTCTTCTGCTCATTTTTGATTGGGTTGTTTTTGTTTTGTTTTTTTGATATTGAGTTATATTAGCTGTTTATATATTTTGGATATTAACGCCTTATCAGTCATATAATTTGCAAATATTTTCTCCCATTCAGTAGGTTGTCTTTTCATTTTGTCAGTGGTTTCCTTTGCTGTACAAAAGCTTTTAAGTTTAATTAGGTTCCATTTGTTTATATTTGCTTTTATTTCTTTCGCCTTACGAGACAGATCTAGAAAAATATTGGTACAATTTATGTGAAAAAGTGTTCGGCCTATGTTTTCTTCTAGGAGTTTTATGGTTTCATGTTGTACATTTAGGTCTTTTATCCATTTTGAGTTTATATTTGTATATGGTGTGAGGAAATATTACAATTTCATTATTTTACATGTAGCTATTTCTCCAGAACCATTTACTTAGGAGACTGTCTTTTCTCTATTGTATATTCTTGCCTCCTTTGTCATAGATTAATTGATCATAGATGCATGGGTTTATTTCTGGGCTTTCTATTCTGTTCTGCTGATCTATGTGTCTATTTTTGTGCCAGTACCATGTTGTTTTGATTACTGTAGCTTTATAGTGTAGTCTGAAGTCTGGGAGAGTAATACCTCCAGGTTTGTTCTTTTTACTCAAGATTGCTTTGGCAATGCAGGGTCTTTTGTGGTTCCAGTGAATATTAGGGTTATTTGTTCTAGTTGTGTGAAAAAAGTCACAGATATTTGGATAGGAATTTCGCTCAATCTGCCAATTGCTTTGGGTAGTATGGCCATTTGAACAGTAATAATTCTTCCAATACAAGAGTACAGGGTATCTTTCCATTTCTTCGTATCATCTTGAATTTCCTTCCTCATTGTTTTATAATTTTCAGAGTATAGGACCCTCACCTCCTTTATTAAGTTTATTCCTAGATATTTTATTAATTTTGGTGTGATTTTAAACAGAATGATTTTCTTGCTTTCTCTTAGTTCATTATTAGTATATAGAACAGGAACAGATTTCTGTATATTAGTTTTGTATCCTGCAACTTTGCTGAATTCATTAATTAGTTCTAATAGTTTTTAGGGTTTTCTATATAAATTACCATGTCTTCTGCAAATAGTGACAGTTTTACTTCTTCCCTTCCAATTTGGATAACTTTTATTTATTTATTTATTGTTTGATTGCTGTGGCTAAGACTTCCAATACTCTCTTAAATAGAAGCAGTGAGACTGGGCATCCTTGTCTTGTTCCTGAATTTATCTATCGGAAAGACTTTCAGCTTTTCACCATTGAGTATGGTGTTAGCTGTGGGTTTATCATAAATGGCTTCTATTATGTTGAGATATGTTCCCTCTATACTAATTTAGATAAGAGTTTTTATCATGTATGGATGTTGAATTTTGTCACTTTTTTTTTTTGCATCTATTGAGATGATCATGTGATTTTTATCTTTCCTTTTGTTAATGTGGTATATCACGTTGACTGATTTGTGAATGTTAAACCATGCTTGCACCCCCTGAATATATCCCACTTGATCATGGTGTATGATCCTTTTGATATATTGGTGGATTCTGTTTACAAATGTTTTGTGGACGATTTCATCAAAGATACTTGTCTGTAATTTTCTTTTTTTGTTTTTTGTAGTGTCTTTTTCTGGTTTTGGTATCAAGATAATGGTGGCATTGTCAAATGAATTTGGGAGTGTTTTGTCCTCTTCAGGTTTTTGGAACAGTTTGAGAAGGATAGGTGTTAGTTCTTCTTTATGTGTTTGATAGAATTCCCCCATGAAGACATCCTGCCCTGGGGGTGGGGAGGGGCGGAGATGTTTTTTTAATTTACAAATTCAATTTCACTACTAGTGATCAGTCTTTTAAATTGTCTGTTTCTTCTTGAATCAGTCTTGGTAGGTTGTATGTTTTTAGAAATTTGTCCATGTCTTCAAGGCTGTCCAAGTTTTTGGCATATAACTGTTCATAGTATTCTCTATGATTTTTTTTTTTTTTGTATCTCTGAGGTATCAGTTATTTCTTCTCATTCATTTCTTATTTTGTTTATTTAGGTCTTCTCTTTTATTGGTGAGCCTGGCTAAAAGTTTATCAATTTTGTTTACCTTTTCAAAAAACCAAATCTTGCTTTCACTCTTTTACATTTTTGTTTGATCCCTATTTTATTTATTTCTTTGGTCTTCATTATTTCCTTCCTTCTGCTGACTTCGTATTTCTTTTTTTCTTCTTTTTCTAATTCTTTTATGTGGTAGGTTAGGTTGTTTATTTGAAAATGTTCTTGTTTCTTGAATAAAACTTGTATCACTAAACTTCCCTCTTAGATGTGCTTTTGCTGCATCCTATAGATTTCTGGAGTTTTGTGTTTCCATTTTCATTTGTCTCAAGGTACTTTCTGATTCCCTCCTTGATTTCTTCATTGATCCATTGGCTTCTTAGTAGCATGTTGTTTAGTTTCCATGTGTTTGTTCCTTTCCCACTTTTATTTCTATAGTTGATTTCTAGTTTCATGCCACTGTGGTGGAAAAAATGCTGATATAATTCCCATCCTCTTAAATTTGTTGAGACTTGTTTTGTGGCCTAGTATGCATTCTATCCTGGAGAATATTCCATGTGCACTCAAAAAGAATGTATATTCTGATGTTTTGGATATAATGTCCTGTAGATATTTATTAGGTACAACTGGTCTATTGTGTTATTTAAGACCACTATTGCCCTGTTGATTTTCGATCTGGGTCATCTGTCTATTTATGTAAGTGGGGTGTTAATGTCCCCTATGATTATTGTATTATTTTTAATTTCTCCCTTTGTGTCTGTTAATGTCTGCTTTATATAATTAGGTGCTCTTGTATTACATGCATATACATTAGTAAGTGTTATATCCTCTTTTTTTGATCCCTTTATCATTTATAATACCCTTTTTTGTCTTTAGTTATAGATGTATCTTTCACCCTGAAATGAGTCTCTTGTAGTCAGCATATTGAAGGGTCTTGTATTTTTTATTCAATCAGCCACCCAATATGTTTTTATTGGAGCATGTAGTGCATTGACATTTAGATTAATTTTTGATAGGTATGTACTTATTATCATTTTATTACTTGTTTTCCAGTTTTATTTGTTTTTGTTTTTGTTTTTTTACTTCTCTTCAGTTCGTTTCTTCTTTTTGCTTCTTCCTTTGTGGCTTGATGATTTTCTCTAGTATTATGCTTGATTTCCTTTCTTTTTGGTTTGTGTGTATCTGTTATAAGTTTTTGATTTGTAATTACCATGGGGTTCCTTTATGCTGAACTGTTTTAAACTGGTAGTAATTTCAGTTCAAACACATTCTAAAGGATCTACATTTTTTACTCCCTGCCCCAAATTTTGTGGGTTTTTTTTTTAAATTTATTTATTTATTTTATATTTATTTTTGGCTGTGTTGGGTCTTCGTTTCTGTGTGAGGGCTTTCTCTAGTTGTGGCAAGTGGGGGCCACACTTCATCACAGTGCACAGGCCTTTCACTGTCATGGCCTCTCTTGTTGCGGGGCACAGGATCTAGACATGCAGGCTCAGTAGTTGTGGCTCATGGGCCTAGTTGCTCCACGGCATGTGGGATCTTCCCAGACCAGGGCTCGGACCCGTGTCCCCTGCATTGGCAGGCAGATTCTCAACCACTGATTCATCAGGGAAGCCCAAATTTTGTGTTTTTGATGTCATATTTTTCATTCTTCTTGCTTATTCCTTAACTGTTTATTGTATTTATAGTTGCTTTTACAAATTTTTTTTTTGTCTTTTAATCTAGGTACTGGCTTATTTAAGTGGTTGACTCTCAGTCTTTATATTTGCCTTTCCTAGTTGTATTTTTCCTTTCCTATAGATTCTTACTTCTTTTCCATTTAGAGAAGACCCTTCAACATTTCTTTTAGGGTATGTTTAGTACTGATGAATTATTTTAGTTTATTCTTGTCTAGTCCTTTATCTCTTTGTCTATTCTAATTGATAATCTTGCTGTGTAGAGTATCTTATATTGGGATTTTTTCCCTTTCTGCACTTAGGATATATCATTCCGCTCCCTTCTGGCCTGCAAAATTTCTACAGGGAAGTCAGCTGATAGCCTTATGGTGGTTCCCGTGTATATGACTCTGTTTTTGTTTTACTTAGAGTTCTCTCTTTATCTTTAACTATTACCATTTTTAATTATGATAGTCTTGCTGTGGGTCTGTTTGGGTTCACCTTGTTTGGAATCTCCATACTTCCTGTACCTTGATATCTGTTTCCCTCCTCAGTTTTGGGAAGTTTTCAGTCATAATTTCTTCAAATACCTTTTTGATCCCCTTCTCTCTTTTCCCTCTGGTACCTCTGTAACACAAATATTGGAAAGTTTAATGTTATTCAAGAAAGCTCTTAGATTTCATTTTTAAAACTTTATTTTTCTTTCTGATTGGATGTTTTCTATTATCCTATCTACCAGATCACTTATGCATTCATCTGTTTCACTTAATCTGCTATTCATTCTTTCTAGTGTGTTTGTAATTTTAGCTATTGAATTATTCATTCTTGATTGTTTTATTATATTTTTAGTTCCTTGTTAAAATATTCATTGTTCAGATAAATTCCTTTTCCTAATTAATATTTTTATTACCAATGTTTTGAATTCTTTATCTAGTAAATTGTTTATTTCTGTTTCATTATTTTTTCAGAGGTTTTCTCTTGCTCTTTCAATTAAGTGTAGTTCCTCAGTCTTTTCATTTTACTTAACTTTCTCTGCTTCAATGAATTTAGGTAAAACAGTTACCTATTGTGCTCTTGAAAGAGTGTTCTTGTGTGGGAATGTACCTAAAAAAACTGTGTGTGACCAATTCCTTGGTAGGAGGGCTAGATTTGATGTGGACACCAGTCACATCTTTCCTCAGGGTGTGCTGGCAGCTGTCCCCTTGGCAGGGGTTGGGGATGGAGATGGAGGGGCTAGATCCAGCCCTAGGCATGAGGTTGTACTTCCTTTATGCTCAGTGGTGTTCACCACTGCCCTGTCAGGGGCAGGGTCTGATTCCAAGTTGCTGGAGCAGAAGCCCTGAAGGTTGGGCTCAAGCTGGCTTGGTTTGCTTTAAATATGTATTTTCCTCCTTCCCTGCTCTGGGATCTTTGCCCCAGAGGAGGAGATGCTGAAGCAAGTGGGGCCCATGTGCTTAAGTGGTCCAAAGCACTGTTTCTGTAGTTATCTGTGGTTCTGCTTAGATGCAGCCCACCATCGAGTCTTGTCCCCAGTCACAGCACACCAGATCCAGTGCCATGCTGCTGCGTGGACAGAGCAGGGTTGGAGCTTGGCTTGGGTGCTCGGTGAGGTGGTCACAGGAAACCTGTCAGCTGCTAGGGCAGACCTCTTTCTATTCTGCCTTGGAGGCAAGTCCCCTCTGTTTCTCATACATAAATACTACCCCTAGACTCTCCCACTCCCACCCTTTTGTGGAACTGCTCTGCAGGGAGGCAGAGCCCACATGGTTTCTCTGAGCATGTCAGGGGGTGAGCTGTGGTGGAGTGGTTACCATCAGAAGCATAGGCTGATTCTGATGCACTGTCTGAGAAAGTACCAACAATGGCTGCCACAGCCCCACCTGCACTCCATCCCATGACCAGGTCACCTCTGAATTCCAAGGTCAAGTCTCTTCTCTGGTCCTGGCTGCCCCAGACCCAATGCTGCATTATGGCATGGAGTGAGTGAGTGGGTTTGGAGCATTCGCTTGGCTTGCTGGGATACGTGCAAGGCAGTCATGGAAAACTTGGTACTGACTAGGGCAGATGTCTCTCTGCTATGCCTCAGGCACTAGTCAGCTTGTGCATGCTCCTCATGAGTGGAGTCCATGCTTCTCCTGCCTTTTTATCTGTCTCAATAATACTCCAACCTGCCAAGGGGGCTTATTGTTTTCAGTAGGACCCCAGGACTGGGACACCCAGTCTGTGGCCCAATCTGCTCATTCCCCATGTTGGGTGTCCACCCATGAAATCTCCCTTTTCCTCTGAGTCTTCTCCCAGGGGGTCAGGTCCTGACCTGATTAATTTTCTTCCTTTCTTACCCTATTATGTGTATATCTTTCTTACAGTCTTGGTTGTACAGGAGCCCCTCTGCCAGTTTGCAGTTAGTTAGTTTTCAGTAAGAATTTTTCCACATGTAGATATATTTTTGATGTTTTGGTGGGGAGGAGGTGAGCTCCACATCCTCTTACTCCACCACCTTGCTCTCCTTCTCTGATGTGATTTTAAATTTGTTGTGTTTTTTTTTTTTTTTTCACTTTCTCTTTCTGACAGTTCATTATTAGTGTATAAAAAAAGGAACAGATTTCTGTACATGAATCTTGTATTCTGCAGCTTTGCTGAATTCAGTTATTAGTTCTAATAGTTTTGGAGTGGAGACTTTAGGGTTTTCTATATGAAGTGTCATGTCATCTGTCATAGTGATAGTTTTACTTCTTTCCTTCCAATTTGGATACATTTTATTTCTTTTTCTTGTCTGATTGCTGTGGGTAGGACTTCCAATACTGTGTTCAACAGAAGTGGTGAGAGTGTGCATCCTTGTCATGTTCCTGCATTTAGAGGAAAAATTTTCAGCTTTTCACCATTGAGTATGATGTTAGCTGTGGGTTTGTCATAAATGGCCTTTATTATATTGAGATATGTCCCCTCTATACCCACTTTGATGAGAGTTTTTATCATGAATGGATGTTAAATTTTGTCAAAATTTTTTTTGCACCTATTGAGATGATCATGTGATTTTTATCTTTCCTTTTGTTAATGTGATGTACCACACTGACTGATTTCTGAATGTTAAACCATCCTTCCATCCCTGGAATAAATCCCACTTGATCATGGTGTATGATACTTTTTATATATTGTTGGAGTCTCTTTGCTGATATTTTGTTGCAGATTTTTGCATCTACATTCATTAAAGGTATTGGCCTGTGATTTTCTTTTTTTGTAGTTTCCTTGTTGTTTTGGTATCAGGGTAATTGTGTCTCATAGAATAAATTTGGGAGTGTTCCATCCTCTTTGATTTTTTGGAGTAGTCTGAGAAGAATAGTTATTAGTTCTTCTTTAAATGTTTGGTAGAATTTCCTTGTGAATGCATCTGCTCCTGGAGTTTTGTTTGCTGGGAGGTTTTTTCTTTTTTATTACAAATTCAATTTCACTGTTAGTGATCAGTCTGTTTAAATTGTCTGTTTCTTCTTGATTCAGTCTTGGCAGACTGTATGTTTTAAAAATTTTTCCATTTCTTCTAGGTTGTCCAAGTTTGGGGCATATAACTGTTCACAGTATTCTCTTATGATTTTTTTGTATCTCTGTGGTATCAGTTGTTATTTCTCTTCTTCCATTTCTTATTTTGTTTATTTGAATCTCTCATTTCTTCTTGTTGAGCCTGGCTAAGTTTATTGATTTTGTTTATCTTTTAAAAAAAATGCCACTTTTGGTTAGAAAAGATGATCAAAATGAGATAAATAAATCTACTTATCTTAATATCCATTCAGCTAACATTGATTTAATGTCTATTTTGTTCCAAGCACTGTGCTGGATTCTGAGAGGACAAAGGAGGAAATATTTAGATCTTTCCTCTAAAGCATTAACTACTGAGTAAATATGAGAAAAAACAATGATTCCAGGATGCTCTGGGAAGCTTGAGAGGTGCACCTAGCAGCTTCCTGGACAGTGGTGCATGAGTAACACTTCCAAGACATAGTGTGTCTTGAAATGTGAATGGGACTTATCACAAAGGGAAAAGAAATGGAAAATTGGCAGGGATAAGATGGGAATGAGCAAAGAAGAGCATTCTAGACTGAAGGTATGACGTGTAAAGCTTAGAAGTGAGAAAGAATTTGGCCCCGTTTGTTGTGTGTGTTTCCTTGTGGCCAGAGAATGATCTGGGTGCAGATGGAGGAGACAGCTGTAGGAAGAGCTCTGGATTCCAAGATGAAATATATTCTCAAGAGAGAGCAAAACTATGGAAAGAAATAAGGAATGCAATATTTCAGTGAGATACCATATTTCAACAAGTAATATCTCAGTCTTTCAGATGCTTTAAGCTAAAAGAGTAAGGTTCTGATTACATATTAAAATATTCTTTTTAAAACCTGACCTTCATTAATATCTGTGAAAGAAAAACTGCACCAGATGAGTTAAACAGACAAGGAAGATTTTGCTTAAGACTATTGCAACAGGAGAGAGAGATTGAAATCTACTCTGCTGAAACAAAATACAGGAGGGTTTTAAAGCACTAGGTGAGCTAGAGGAAAGATACTGGCTGGACTTTAGGGGAGAGTTTGGTCATCGTGATTAGACTATGCATGTTTGCTTATTGGTGTTTATCAGAGTTAAGCTCCTACCCTTCCACGAGTCTGAAAGATAGGAGCACTGTCTCCTTAAATAATTACATCTAACAGGGATAACTCTCAGGTCCTTGAGAAAGACATTCCTGGGTTGCAAAACTGGCATGATTTTGGAGGAAGATTTACATCTCCAAGAAGCACAGCAAGAATTTATAAAGAAAAGTTTTCTGAATTAAGTACCTAAGAAAAGGGAGGTCAGGGGCCTATAGTTAGCAAGCAAGCTGTCTAAATTTTAGGGAAGCCAAGGGGAATTTTAAGGCTGTCTTGGCCATATAGAACCAATTGGATTTTTTTTTTTTAAACAAATAAAACATCAGTGAGTTTAAGTCATGGAGATTAAGGTGGCAGAAAAAGCCTGGTTTTTGTCAATAGGCAAATCTAGACCCTTATATCATGGATTTTGTTTTCTCATCTATAAAACAGATATTTTATAAATATTTTGTATGGATGATTTGAGGATTTAGAAATCATGCAAATATAGTATTTAATGAATAAAAATAGCTTTGTATTTTTTTAATCACATGGATATTTGGCCAAAAGAGGTAAATGACTGATTGACTGAGATTTTTAATCTTCAACCAATTGTATAAGCTATGGGGTATCATTCTTGCCAATGAAAGTGCTGCTTATATTTACATCCTGTGATATTATGGACACAAAGACATTCAAAAGTACAATGCAAAGTGAGAAACAAGGGTGCAGAGAAAGCGTTTGCTTATTTGATATAATGTCTTTTGTTTATCTGAGTCAGTTTAGTGTTTACTTCAGCCATGCCACAGGCAGAAGCCTGTCTCTAGGGCTCAATGAGAGCTGGACGGATACACTGATGTGCTAAAATGTAAAGCCATTGAGATGACAAAAGTGAGAGGATTTAAAAACAAAGAGGTGGCTCATTGAATCTCCCCTCCCAACTTTTAGCTATATTGTTTCGACAACCAAAACAGAATCACTGAAATCAGTCATGGGAGTACATCCGTTTGAAATAATGTATCCCAATTGCATCACAAGTTTTGATGGAATCCCCCCCCCCCCAAGGAGAATTTGCAAAGCATAGGCAAGAAAAAGAGCAATTAGGGATTCAGAAAAAGTCTACAAGCTGACCTCAATAGCATCTGTGTTGCCAAGGGCCACATTTTCCTTTTCAATCTTTAAACTTAAGTCCCTTTTACTCCTATGCCTTCAGCTCTTCTCATTTTAATGAACTATTTCACCACATCTTAAATTACGCATCTCTTGAAGATACTACTGTCTGCTCTGCTTCGACTATTTTCATTACATTTTATTACAAGCTTGGTTCAAGAGAAGTTTTACACCTAATTTGGAGGACCTGCCCTGTCAGTTTCATTTTCCTCCAGGACTTTTATCAAGCTAATTTGATTCAAGTATGCGTTCTTTTTGTACATCCAAAGCACTCTTTTATTCCTCTTACTTTTTAAAAAGATATATTCTTTCTAAAGCTTGCAGGCACTACTCCAGTCTTTCCTCTCTTATTCCTGAAAAATCTCATGTACCTTGAGTTATATAATAAATATCTAATTAATCTATTCAATAAATATTTATTGAGCACCTGTAATGTGTCAACAGTGCTGACTAAGAAAATATCTCTGACCTCAAGAACATCATAATGGTTAAAAATTCTATGAAATTCCAATGAATACAATGCATTGATGTGAATGCTATAATAGAGGTATGTTCACAGTGCTCTGGAAGCAATATCATGTAGAAGAGAAATCGGACATTTTACAAACTGGATGCTATTAGACCACACTAAGGGAAGGGGCACTTTAAAGGACATGTGTAATGAATCTTTTAATACATGAACTAATAAGTTTAAAAATTATAAATACATATGTAACATATACAGACATATATAATTTTCATATATTGATATCTAGATTTGCTTAAGCTTGGATATCACTCTTCTCCAAATTGCATTCCTTTAAAAAATAATCCAACCTGTTATTCAAAGAAAAAAGTTTCATAATCGAGTAAGTTTCAAAAGTAAAGCTTACTCTGTTGTTGGCATGTGAAGGCAAAGGGCACACTAGTATATTAAAGGTTTTTTTTAAAGTTCTAATGTGTTTAACTTTGGTAACCCAGCCTTTCCTAATTTACTTGTACATGATACTTTTTCTGTTGTAAACAACTACTAACATCCCAAGAACTAGTGTTCTAAGGAATACACTCTGAAAGATGTTCTTTTACATAACTATTCAACTTGAAAGTTGGTGGAAAGTGTCAGACCAGCCCAGGTAACCAAACACAGTGAGTTGCAATGCCTTAAGAAGGCATTTTCCGGTATCAATTAACACCATAAAGATTACTTTTTAAAATCATTATAAAAGTAAACATTTGGGGAAGTATAAAAGGGAAAAATAAATCAACACTGCCTTACAACCCAGAAATAGCTAGTATTAATATTTTGTATTCTTCTTTCTGGTCACTTCGCTGTTTACATTTTGAAACCTAGATAGATATAATGAAATATGTATATATTTGTATATATAATTAATTTCATGTCTGTTTTTCTGATTATCAAAATAATCCATGCTCATTGTGGAGCCATAGTGAAGATTAGAAAATAAGGTAAAATCATGTTTAAGTCATAATTAATGCATCTTTTTGATTTTTGTTGTGATTATATACTTATATATAATTTTTTATTGAAGTATAGTTGATTTACAATGTTGTATTAATTTCTGCTGTACAGAAAAGTGATTCTGTTATACATACATAAATACTTTTTCATTTTCTTTTCCATTATGGTTTATCACAGGATATCGAATAGTTTCCTGTGCTATACAGTAGGACCTTGTTGTTTATCCATTCTATAGATGATAATAGTTTGCATCTGCTGACCCCAAACTCCCACTCCATCCCTCCCCTTGGCAACCACAAGTCTGTTCTCTATGTCTGTGAGTCTGTTTCTGTTTCATAGATAAGTTCATCTGTGTCATGTTTTAGATTTCACATATAAGTGATATCACATGGTATTTGTCTTTCTCTTTCTGACTTACTTCACTCAGTATGATCATCTCTAAGTCCATTCATGTTGCTGCAAATGGCATTATTTCATACTTTTTTATGGCTGAGGACTATTTCATTGCACATATATACCACATTTTCTTTATCTATTTATCTGTTGATAGACATTTAGGTTGTTTCCATGTCCTGGCTATTGTGAATAGTACTGCTATGAACATAGGGGTGCATGTATCTTTTTGAATTATAGTTTTGTCTGGATATATGCCCAGGAGTGGGATTGCTGAATCATATGGTAGCTCTATTTTTAGTTTTTTAAGGAACCTTTATACTGTTTTCCATAGTGGCTGTACTGACTGACATTCCCACCAACAGTGTAGGAGGATTCCCTTTTCTCCACATCTTCTCCAGCATTTATTTGTAGACTTTTTAATGATGGACATTCTGACCAGTGTAGGGCGGTACCTCGCATCATTTGCAAAGAGTTTCTCCCATCCTGAGGGTTGTCTTTTCATTCTGTTTATGGTTTCCTTTGCTGTGCAAAAGCTTGTAAGTTTGATTAGGTCCCAATTGTTTATTTTTGCTTTTATTTCTATTGCCTTGGGAGACTGACCTCAGAAAACATTAGTATGATTTATATCAGAGAATGTTTTGCCTATGTTCTCTTCTAGGAGTTTTATAGTGTCGTGTCTTATGTTTAAGTCTTTAAGCCATTTGGAGTTTATTTTTGTGTGTGGTGTGAGAGTGTGTTCTAACTTTATTGATTTACATGCATCTGTCCAACTTTCCCAACACTGCTTGCTGAAGAGACCATCTTTTTCCCATTGTATATTCTTGCCTCCTTTGCTGAAAATTAATTCACCATAGGCATGTGGGTTTATTTCTGGGCTCTCTAGTCCATTCCTTCGATCCATATGTCTGTTTTTGTGTCAATACCATGCCATTTTGATTACTATAACTTTGTAGTATTTTCTGAAGTCTGAGAGGGTTATGCCTCCTGCTTTGTTCTTTTTTCCTCAGGATTGCTTTGGCAATTCTGGATCTTCTATGGTTCCATATACATTTTAGGATTATTTTTTCTAGTTCTGTGAAAAATGTCATGGGTAATTTGATAGGAATTGCATTAAATTTGCAGATTGCTTTGGGTAGTATGGTTATTTTAACAATATTAATTCTTCCAATCCAAGAGTATGGGATATCTTTCCATTTCTTTGAATCATCTTCAGTTTCCTTCAATAATGTTTTGTTGTTCTCAGCGTGTAAGTCTTTCCACGCCTTGGTCACGTATATTCCTATGTATTTGATTTTTGGTGGTCTGTGATTTTGAAAGGTGTTTTTTTTTTTTTTAACATTTCCTTTCTGATATTTCATTGTTAGTGTAAAGAAATGCAACCAATTCCTGTGTGTTGTTAATCTTGTATCCTGCTACCTTGCTGAATTCACTTATCAGTTCTAGCAGTTTCTGTTTGGAGTCTTTAGGGTTTTCTATATATAGTGTCATGTTATCTGCATATAATGACAATTTTACCTCTTCAATTTGGATACATTTTATTTCTTTTTCTTGTCTGACTGATTGCTGTGGCTAGGACTTCCAATGTTATGTTGAATAGAGGTGGTGAGAGAGAGGGGGCATCCTTGTCTTGTTCCAGATTTTAGTGGGAAGGATTTCAACTTTTCACTGTTGAGTATAATATTGGCTGTGAGTTTGTCATAAATAGCTTTTATTATCTTGAGATATGTTCCCTCTATACCCACTTTGGTAAGAGTTTTTATCATGAATCAAGAAGAAATAAATAATTTGAACAGACCAATCACTAGAAGTGAAATAGAATCTGTTATTTAAAAAACTCCTTACAAACAAAAGTCCAGGATCGGATGGCTTCACAGGTGAATTCTACCAAGCATACAAAGAAGAACTTATACTTATCCTTCTCAAACTCTTGCAAAAGATTGAAGATGAGGGAACACTCTCAAAGACATTCTATGAATCCACCATCACCCTGATACCAAAATCAATGATACCACCAAAAAAGAAAATTACAGGCCAATATCTTTGGTGAATATAGATGTAAAACTTCTCAACAAAATATTAGCAAACTGAATCCAACAACACATAAAAAAGATCATACACCGTGACCAAGCTGGATTAATCCCAAGTTCACAAGGATGGTTCAACATATGCAAATCAATCAATGTGATACACCACATCCACAAAAGAAAAGACAAAATCCACATGATCATCTCAATACATGTAGAAAAAGCATGTGATAAAATTCAACATCCATTCATCATAAAAACTCTTACCAAATTGGGTATATTGATATAGTTTTAAAAATATTTATTCTAAATAAAATATAGTAAGGGACAAGGGCATAATCACCCCATAAGCTGCTTTAATATATACTAAAGTGAGCAGAACATAGTGAAAATCATAAGTACCTTATGTTTCTCTCTAGAGTGAGGGACATCGGAGGTATCTTGCAGTTAAAAGAGTTCTGACAGTATATAAACTCCCTAAGAGGAAGGGAGATCTAGGAAGCTATAGCTGGACAATTGGACTCTAAAATCTTAAACAGTTTCCCTGTCTACATGGTTCAGAAATATTCCATTTAGCAGCCAGTCTGTTTGGGTTTTGCTTTTCTTTCCTAGGTCTGGTGATCTATACTCATCTGTACATGGCTATCATTTAGCCTGGCAACTTTATTGTATTGCTCTTCTGAAATTAGCATCACTGTACCATGAACAATTCTTGAGCAGCACTTCCATTTGTACTGTGGCTATAGTTCTCTCTCTGGCCACATTTCACATTCCTGCTTGATCTGTTTGGGATTTTCAATTTGCTCAGTGGGTTGGCAGGCATAATTTACAGGGCCACAGGCTAGCTGTGGTTTAAGGCTACTTCAACCCTCAGCTTTCTGTCTTGGCGCCTCCCCTAGTCTTTGCACTAGTTCCCAGCATCCTCCTCAATCCCCAAATTTCCTGTTTGCATGAACAAAGCCAAAGTTAACTGAGTTCAACACTAATCTCTGTGCTGTTCCATGGGGAGCAGAATGAGAGTGTGTAACCGTTTGGAAAAAAACACTGCTCAGAAAGAAATAAAGCCAGAGGGGCTTCAACTCAGCAGAATGGTTCTAATGATTAAGCATTCAGGCCATTTTCATCTGGATTTCAAATTTGGGGGAGCATAAGACTGTCACACAGAGAACATGTCAAATGAGAAGGCAGCTAGATAATATGACAGGATTGCTAGTGCAATCAAAATGAGAGAACCATGGTGGAGGCTGGGTGACCTATGGAGACCAGCAATAAGAGAACAATTTCTGAATATTGCACATTTAGTTGCCTTGATGAGGGAACACTGCCATACCACTTCTGTCTTTTAAGTAAAATATTTGAGCTTCTTCTCTCAGGGAGCTGACATGCACCCAAGATCTTATAAATCCAGGAACTGTGCTAGACATTTTCTACTGGGTTTTTCCACTTTTACAACAATTTTGCAAGGTTGATATTCAATTTCAGAGATGAAAAAAGAAAGGGAATCTCAGAGAGAATAATTAATAGATGAAAGTTCGCAGCTGTGGTAACTGGCAGACCTGAATTTGGATGGAGTCTTCACGTCTCTGAACACCATGTTCTTAGCACTGAAACAATTTTCTTGGTTCACAGACTTTGTGAGAACCTTATGAAAATTTTGAATCTTGAGCATTGAAAAATGCACATGGCCCAACATCTTTGTTTGGGTTTTATGGCCTTTATGTTTAAGAAGCCCTTCATTTTGCATCTATTTTTCTTGCTAAAAATAGTATGACTTAAAGTTTAGAAGAATATATGTGCTTCTTTCCTAACTAAATTGACTTCCAATCAGAAATAGGATAGAGAGGAAATGACAGAAGTTGTGATCAGCCTCCCTTTCACACCCCTGATGTATACCCTCCAAATATCTCTGGGAATTAATGTTGTAAGAAAGAACCGTTGTTACTGATGTCATTGTGTCTCATTTTTTTAGTGTGTTGGTGCTGAAAAACAAACAAAAAAATGTTGAAAATTACTGTCATTAAAATGACAATAAAATATCTGGCTAAGTCAAAATCATCTGTATGTTGTTAGCATAATTTACTTTAATGAACATCACACATGGATGCAATTTTTTGGTTATCAATCACCCACCTCAAAAGAGTTAGTTAGGTGAAAATAGACAATATACAATAGTTTTTAATCCTTGGAATTTCTACATCTATCATCTTTTTCTTTCTACTTAAAACAAACATCATGAAATGTGTGTGTTGCCAGTTTTATCACATCTTGTATGGGAAATGAAAAGAAGTTTCTTTTCCCAAGTGTCATGATTCATATTCTAGCCCTGTCCTCTTGGAGTCTTTCGGGGGTGGACTTGTTATGGTAACGTAGAATCAGCAGGTAATACAAACACTCATTTATCTTCTGAAGGGGGTATTAATCACCCAGATGCACGGGAAAGATGCAAGTGATTTCTGGGAAAGTTGGTTGTGTGACTATAAACTTCACTCCATAGGAAGTTAAGAGAACCCTTCCCTACCCTGAACATAAGTTATTAATGAGCTTGGGGATGAAAGGCATGTGATGGGATTCAGAAATATAAAATGCTTAATGTTGTCTCCGTGTCAAGGAGAAACACTTTTATCTTCATGAAAGAACAGAAAGAGAATGCTTTTTCCAAAAAAACAACTTTTGTATTTTCCATGATACACATGGTACAAAATGAGTTTTCTTCCTTCTCCCTCTCCCAGCCCTGATCCTCACCTCACCTCCAAACATCTTGGAATCTTAACATTGTAGAGTTGTTAGGTTTAAAAAAAAAGAATTAAATGAGAAACAAAAATGTTTAACATGTACATAGTGATATCTCACAATATTTATTTACCCATTCTAAAAAAGTGTTTGCTTATCATATTATTTGGTTTTCTGTCACTGGCATCATAATTTTATAAAATTATATTCTAGTAAGTAAAAATAACAAGCACTGATAGTTAGTTATTAATGCTCTTCTGTGCCAAGCACTATGCTCAAAGCACATTCTTTAATTTGCTGCTTGCAGAGATCACCTGAGATGGTGGAGTAGAAAGACCCAGAGCTCACCTCCTCTCACAGGCACACCAATATTACAACAATTTACAGAACACGTATTGAAAAAGGCAGGAACCTGCCAGAAGAGACCTTCTACAACCAAAGATATAAAGAAGGAACCACAATGAAACAGGTAGGAGGGACGAGTTGTGGTACAGTCAAGAGCCATACCCCCAGGTGGGCAATCCACAAATGGGAGAATAATTGTAATTGCAGAGTTTCTCCCTACAGTGTGAGAGGTCTGAGCCCCACATCAGGCTGCCCAGCCTAGGGGTTCTGCACTGGGAAGACAAACCCCTAGAATGTTTGGCTTTGACGGCCAGTGGGAAGGAAATGGAAACTCTACTGTTAAAGGGTACAAACAAAATCTCACATGCTCCAGAATCCAGGGCAGAAGCAGTAATTTGAAAGGAGTCTAGGTCACACCTACCTGCTGATTTTGAAGAGTTTCTGGGAAAGGCAGGAGACAACTGGAGCTCACCAGTGGGACACAGAAACTGGCAGCAGCCATTTTTGGGAGCATGTTCTACCATGTGGACACTGGTACTGGCAAGTGCAATTTTAGAATCCTCCCTCTGGCTTTTTAGCCTCAGGATGCAGCCCTGCCCATACCCAACAGCCCATAGACACCAGTACTGGGATGTCTCAGGCCAAGTAATTAGCTGGGTGGGACACAGTCCCACTGACTAGCTGACAAGGCTGTCTTAAGAACCCCTGAGCCCATAGTCACCCCTGGACATGACCCTGTCCACCAGAGAGCCAAGGACCAGGCCCCACACACCAGTGCAGGCACTAGATCTGGGATCCCCAAAGCCTTGCAGCCAGAGACTCTGGGATCCAGATCCACCCACTAGCAAGGCTGTTCTAGCCTTGAGAACACCCATACCCACCAGCAGGTTGATATCAGCTCCAGGGAAACCATAGCCACACAACCTGCAGATCCTGCTCACCCATCAGCAGGCCAGCAGCAACCCTGAGATGGACTGGGCCCTGGCCCCAACCACTGGTGGTCTGACCCAAGCTCTGGTATCCCTGGGCCCTGTAGCCAGACCCCAGGACCCAGCTCTGTCCAC
This sequence comes from Balaenoptera physalus, assembly GCF_965194825.1. NCBI lineage: Eukaryota > Metazoa > Chordata > Mammalia > Artiodactyla > Balaenopteridae > Balaenoptera > Balaenoptera physalus. The sequence goes on from NC_138890.1 coordinate 55,850,433, forward strand.
TAGTAGGCAGGCACCAGCCCTGGGATATCCTGGGTCTCAACTCCACCCACTGAGCTAGCACAAGCCCTGGGGATCCCTGGGTTCCACAACCAGCTGTCTTGTGACTCAGTCCTATCAACAGCAGGTCCCAGCAACCAACCAGACTGGGTTGCAGCCCCACCTACAAGAACACCCACAGTATTCAGCCTGCCACAACAGAAGGACCCATGCAGCCCACATAGGGGGCACCACTAGAGCATATTGCTCTGGTAACCAAAGGGGTGTATACTGCTTGGAAACACAGGACACCTCCTATAAAAGGCCACTTCTCCAATATCAGGAAACAAACATAACTAACCTACCAAATACAAAGAAATAAAAACAGCAAGTTGGGCAAAATGTGATGACAGAGGAACATGTTCTAAACACAGGAACAAGATATAAAACCCCAGAAGAAGAACTAAGTGAAGAGGAGATAGGCAGTCTATCTATTTAAGAACAAATTCAAGATAATGATCATAAGATGATCAAAGAATTTGGGAGAAGAATGGATCAGGAGAACGAGAAGGTAGAAGCTTTTAAAAAATAATTAGAAAATATAAAGAACAACCAAACAAACAGAGAGGAAGAATAAAATAACTGAAATGAAGAATATACTAGAAGGAATCAACAGTAGATTAAATGGTACAGAGGAATGGATCATCAATCTGGAAGGCAGAATAGTGTGCATTACTGAAGTTGAGCCAAAAAGCAAAAAGAATAAAAAGGAATGAGTACAGCTTAAGAGACATCTGGGACAACATCAAGTATACTAACATTTGCATTATAGGGGTCCCAGAAGGAGAAGAGAAAGAGGCTGAGGACATTTAAAAAGACATAATAGCTGAAAACTTCCACAACCTGGGAAAGGAAACAGACATCCAAGCCCTGATATCACAGGGAGACCCAAATAGGATCAGTCCAAAGAGGACCACACCAAGACATATTGAAATTAAAATGGCAAAAATTAAAGATACAGGAGAATATAAAAAGCAGCAAGGGAAAAGTAACAACTTACGTACAAGAGAACTCCCATAAGGTTATCAGCTGACTTTTCAGTAGAAATTCTATAGGCCAGAAGGGGGTGGCATGAGATATTTAAAGTGATGAAAGGGAAAAAACTATAACCAGAGTACTCTATCCAGCAATGCCCCCATTCAGATTTGATGGAGAGATCAAAAGTTTTACAGACAAGCAAATGCTGAAAATGTTCAGCACCACCTAACCAGCTTTAGAAGAAATGTTAAAGTGACTTCTCTTAGTGAAAAAAGAGGCCACAACTAGAAAAATGAGAATTATGAAAGGAAAAATCTCATTGGTAAAGGCAAACATATAGTAGATAGTAAATCAACCATGCACAAAGCTAGTAGGAAGATTAAAAGATAAAAGTAGTAAAATAATCCATAATAAGCAGTTAAAGGATACACAAAACAATTAGATGTAAAACATGATGTCAAAATCATTAATTATGAGGGGAGGAGAGTAAAAATGCGTGGTTGTTAAAATGCATTTGAAATTAAGAGATTAGCAACTTGATATATATAAATACACACACACACACACACACACACACACACACACACATTTCATGGTAACCACAAACTAAAAATCTATAATAGATGCACATGCAAAAAACAGAAAGGTATCCAGATATAACACTAAGGATAGTCATCAAAGCACGAGGGAAGAGAACAAAAAGAAGAAAAAAACAAAATAGAACTACAAAAACAACAGTAAAACAGTTAACAAAATGGCAATAAGTACATACATATCAATAATTACTTTAAATGTGAATGGGCTGTATGCTTCAATCAAAAGACACAGACTGGCTGAATGGATACAAAAACAAGACCCATGTACATGTTGCCTACAAGAGACTCACTGCAGATCTAAAGACACACGAACTGAAGGTGAGGGGATGGAAAAAGGTATTCCATGCAAATAGAAATCGAAAGAAATCTGGGGTAGCAATACTCATATCAGATAAAATAGACTTTAAAACAGAGACTTTTACAAGAGACAAAGAAATATATTACATAATGATCAAGGGATCAATCCAAGAAGAAGATATAACAATTGTAATTATATATGCACCCAACATAGGTGCACCTAGATACATAAAGCAATTGTTAACAGACATAAAGGGAGAAACTGACAGTAACACAATAATATTAGGGAACTTTAACACCTGACTTACATCAAGGACATATCATCCAGACAGAAAATCAATAAGGAAACACTAGCCTTAAGTGACACATTATACCAAATGAACTTAATAGAGGTATATAGAACATTCCATCACAAAGCAGCAGAATACACATTCTTTATAAGTGCATATGGAACATCCTCCAGGATAGATCATATGCTAGGCAACAAAGCAAGCCTCAGTAAATTTAAGAAAACTGAAATCATATCAAGCATCTTTTCCAGCCACAATGCTCTGAGACTAGAAAGCAACTACAAGAAAAAAACTGCAAAAAACAGAAACACTTGGAGACTGAACAATATGTTAGTAAACAACCAATGGATCACTGAAGAAATCAAAGAAGAAATTTTAAGATACCTGCAGACAAATGAAAAAGAAAACACAATGATCCAAAAAATCTATGGGACACAGCAAAAGCAGTTCCAAGAGGGAAGTTTATAGCTATACAAGCTTACTTCAGGAAATAAAATCTCAAATAAACAACCTAATCTGACACTTAAAGGAACTAGAAAAAGAGAAAAAAACCCCACCAAAGTTAGTAGAAGGAAAGAACTCATAAACATCAGAGCAGAAATAAGTGAAATAAATAGAGACAAGAAAAATTAGAAAAGATCAATAAAACTAAAAGCTTGTTCTTTGAAAAGATAAATTGATAAACCTTTAGCCAGACTGATCAAAAAAAAGAGAGGGCCCAAATCAATAAAAGCAGTAATAAAAAAGGAGAATTTACAACCAGCACCACAGAAATACAAAGGATCATAGGCGATTACTATGACTAACTATATGACAATAAAATGTAAAACCTAGAAAAAATGCCTAGAAATGTAAATGTACAATCTGCCAATACTATACCAGGAAGAAATAGAAAATATGAACAGACCAATTACCAGTAATGAAATGGAACCAGTAGTTAAAAAATCAAAAACAAACAAACAAAAAAACTCCCAACAAACAAAAGTCCAGAACCAGATGGTTTCACAGGTGAATTCTACCTAACAATTTGCGAAGAGTTAACACCTGTACCTCTCAAACTATTCCAAAAGTTTGCAGAGGAGGGAATGCTTTTGAACTCATTCTACAAGGCCAGCATCACTCTGATACCAAAACCAGATGAAGATAGCACAAAAAAGAAAGTTACAGGCCAATATTACTAATGAACATACATGCAAAAATCCTCAACAAAATATTAGCAACCCAAATCCAACAATACACCAACAGGATCATACACCATGATCAAGTGGGATTTATCCCAGGAATGCAAGGATTTTACAATATCAGCAAATCAATCAGTGTAATATACCACATTAACAAACTGAAGCATAAAACCCATATTATCATCTACATAGATGCAGAAAAAGTTTTTTGACAAAATTCAACAGTCAGTTATGGTAAAGCTCTCCAGAAAGTGGGCATAGAGGGAACGTACCTCAACATAATAAAAGCCATATATGATAAGCCCACAGGTAATATACACAATGGTGAAAAACTGAAAGAATTTCTGCTAAGATCAGGAACAATACAAGATGCCCACTCTTACCACTTTTATTCAAAACAGTATTGGAATTCCTAGCCACAGCAATCAGAAAACAAAAAGAAATAAAAGGAATCCAAATTGGAGAGGAAGAAGTAAAACTGTCACTGTTTGCAGATGACATGATACTATACATAGAAAATCCTAAAGACTACTAAAATCCAAAAAACTACAAAAGCCCATCAGTGAATTTGGAAGTTGCAGGATGCAAAATTAACATACAGAAATCTGTTGCATTTCTATACACTAACAACAAACTATCATTAAAAAAAATTAAGAAAACAATCCCATTTACCACTGCAACAAAAAGAATAAAATACCTAGGAATAAACCTACCTAAGGAAGTAAAAGACTTGTGCTAGAAAAACTATAAGACACTTAGGGAAGAAATTGAACATGATACAAGCAGACAGAAAGATATATCATGTTCATAGATTGGAAGAATTAATATTGTTAAAATACGATAATACCCAAGGAAATATACAGATTCAATACAATCTCTATCAAAATACCCGTGGCATTTTTCACAGAACTAGAAAAAATAATTTTAAAATTTGCATGGAAACACAAAAGACCTCAAATAGCCAAAAAAATCTTGAAAAAGAAGAACAGAGCTGGAAGTATCTTACTCCCTGACTTCAGACTATATTACAAAGCTACAGTAATCAAAACAGTATGGTACTGCCACAAAAACAGACACATAGATCAATGGAACAGAATAGAGAGCTCAGAAATAAGCCCACACATTTATGGTCAAGTAATCTATGACACAGGAGGCAAGAATATACAATCGAGAAAAGACAGTTTCTTCAATAGTGGTGCTAGGAAAATTGGACCAGTAAAACAATGAAATTACAATATTTTCTCACATCATATACAAAAATAAACTCAAAACGGATTAAAGACCTAAATGTTAGGCCAGAAACCATAAAAATCCTAGAAGAGATCATGGGCAAAACACTCTTTGACATAAATATTAGTAATATTTTTTGGCTCTGTCTCCTAAGGCAAAGGAAATAAATGCAAAAATAAACAAATGGGACTTAATTAAACTTAAAAGGTTTTGCACAGCAAAGCAAACCATCAACAAAATGAAAAGACAACTTACTGAATGGGAGAATATTTGCAAATGATATCACTGACAAGGGATTAATACTCAAAATGTATAAAGAGCTCATACAACTCAGTATCAAAAAGAACAAACAACCCAATTGCAAAATGGGCAGAGGACCAGAAGAGACATTTTTACAAAGAAGACATACAGATGGCTAACAGGCACATGGAAAGTAGTTCAACACTACTAATCATCAGAGAAATACAAATCAAAACCCCAATGAGATACCACCTCTCACCTTTCAGAATGGCTATCATCAAAAATCTACAAGTAACACATTTTGGCAAGGATTCAGAGAAAAGAGAACACTCATATACTGTTGGTGGAGATGTAAATGAAAGCAGCCACTATGGAGAATAGTATGGAGGTTCCTCTAAAAATAGAACTACCACATGATCCAGTTATTCTACTCCTGGGTATATATCAGGAAAAAAACCAAAAACACTAATTAAGAAAGATACATGCACCCCAGTGCTCATAGCAGCACTATTTACAATAGCCAAGACATGGAAGCAACCTAAATGTCCATCAGTAGATGAATGGATAAAGGAGAAGTGGTATATATATACACAATGGAATATTACTCAGCCATAAAAAAGAATGAAATAATGCCATTTGCGGCAACATGGATGGACCTGGAGGGTATTGTGCTAAGTGAAGTAAGTCAGGCAGAGAAAGACAAATAGTGTATGATATCACTTATACATGGAATCAAAAAAAAAAAAAACCAGAGAACATAACAAAATAGAAACAGACTCACAGATATAGAGAACCAACTTGTGGTTATCAGTGGGTAGAGGGCAGGGGGCAGGGTCAAGACAGGGGTATTGGATTAAGAGGTGCAAACGAATATGTATAAAGTAAATAAGCTACAAGGATATACTATATAGCAGGGAATATAGCCAATATTTTATAATAACTATAGATGGAGTATCATCTATGAAAATTTTGAATCTGTTGCACACATGAAACTAATATAATATTGTAAATTAGCTCTACCTCAACAAAAAAATTACAATACTAGGAAGTAGGAACTGATCCCCATTCTCCATTTTAGAGATGGAGAAACTGAAGTCCAGAGAGATAAGAGTAGAAAATGTCAAACCAGTTTAGGCAACCAAATACAGCAAGATAAAATGCCATAAGATAACTTATTAGGTTATACAAGTTACACTTACTTAAGAGATAGAGTCAGAATTTATTCCAGAGCCTGTGCTATAAATGCTTCCTACTCAAAGCTGGTTTAGGAACCAGCAACATTCACATCACCAGGGATCTTTTTAGAAATGCATAATCTCAGACTTCATCCCCAGTGGTGTGCTGGTAAATGTTTTACAATCAGCTTTTTTGGGTCGTGTGTGTGGAGGGGGCTCCTTTGTAGTGTTTATTGATTTCCATGCTATTAATAATCCTGCCATGGCATATTACAAGCTTCCAAAGTGAAGTCACTGACTACAGAGTCAGGAAGAGAGGTTAATGATTGACTCTGTCAAGGAGGTTGAAGCCAGCCCCCCACACCACTGCACCACAGACCTACTGAATCAGAATCTTCATGTCAACAAGTTCTCCAGGCAATTCATATGTTTGAGAAGCACTGGTCCAAGCCACTGCTTTGTATTGCTTTGTTTTATGGATTCCAGTGAGGTGTTTGGCCCTAGCCCAGTGCTTTGCTGCCCCTTTATCTCCCACCATGCTGAAACTTGCAGGACAGGAGTCTGGTTGGCACTGCTGGAACAGAGCACAGATGCAGTCTGACTTCTGATCTCGGGCACTCCTGACTGGGGCTCAGTGTGAAGAAAATAGTGTTCAGGGAAATGATCTGCTGTGAATCAGCAGATACTTAGCCAAGCACTCTGAGGGAGGCTCAGGAGAGCTGAAAAACCAGCTCCCTGCACCATTATGCAAGACTTTTCCTGACAGAGAAGAGCATGTGTACTGCAAAACATCTGGGGATCAGAAATTTAGGATCTTTTGCTTTCCTCAACTATTGCATAAGCCATTTGGTCATGTCTGAGTGCATTTAGGTAATAGGCTTATATTTTGCAGAACTATATATGCCTTTTATCTGGAACTCAGACTGAAAGCAAGTATATTTTTTCTTCTTTTGCATGAATAAAACAGAGATTTACTCAAGGAAGTATTTCATAGGATATGAATTAAGAATATATATTTTCATTTTTGCCCAATCTCCTACATTCCATCTACCTGCAGACTTAATATAATAGCTAATGGATGAAAAAAATGCCATTGGAGGAGAGGGAATTTGAAAATTACCTAAACAAAAACACTCCTACGAGAGATAGGGAAAGTAAGCCTCAGTGGGTTAGAGAAATGAGGTATCTGTCATACTATTGCGGAGCTAGTTAGTGATGGGGCCAATAACTGCTACTTTAGCCGCTACTTCTTAAGCTCCATGGTGGCTTACTGAACTTACTTGTAAATGCCCCCCTTCCCCAAACAGGACTATCTCCTATAATTTCTTCCCGTCTCATCCATTCTGATGACTTCAAAGACTGACTATAAACTAATGAATCCCAAATCAATTCTGTAGCCCAAATCTTATTAGCCTATTAGATGTCTTCGTTTGAATGCTCCTCTGATGTCAACTCAACTTGTCTTTCAAGTTTTTTTCTTAAGGAAGCTTCTCCTGTGTTTCCATAGCACCCACATCTCCCCATCAGAGTACTTATAATACTATATTTAATTGTCAGTTTGCTTGTCTGTATATGACATAGATTCTCAGCCTGTGATAACAGTGGCAGTGTTTGGTTCACTGTGTGATCCCTAGCATCTAGCACAATACTTTGTACACAGTGGAATGATCACAAAGTGCTTAGTATAACAGTGGCAAATTATCCAGAGTTCCCCCGAAGGCAGAGACTGAGGCAAAGAATTATTGCTACTACTTTGCTAGGGAGTGCAATCCATGGCACAGGAGTGAGGTGCAGTAATTAAGCAGAGAATGAGAAAGAGGCAATACAAAGATGTGTTATCAAGTTGGCCACCCAAGAAGTTGTTTAAACTAGTCTCAGAGAATGGGAATACTTTATCCACTGGCTTTTTCTCCCATTGTTTATAGATTTGCCCCCAAGGAGCATTAACACCTCTTCACTTCTGTGTTATGCATGGGTTGGTGGCAAGTGGTTCTATGGCTTCTCACACCTCAGAGTCAACAGGGAAGCCCTGGGACAGAAAGCAAGAGGTGCGCAGAATGATATATGAAGTGATGCCCAAATTAGGACCCAGGGTTTATCCTGGATCCTCCATCTCTTTTGGGTAGCTCCCCACCTCCAGTGAGTAACATAACTTTATCAAAATACCTCTAAAATATACCCTGTTATCTCTTCCTCCACTGCTGTTTGTTTTTTTTTTTTTTTTTTTTTTTAGAATCTCTCTGTTCCTCACTTATGTTTATGCCATGATCTTACTTGATCTTCCTATGCCCAGTCTTGCCCACTGCAAATCATTGCTCTGATTCCAATCCTTCAATGATGCTCCATTCCTCTCAAAATAAAATTGAATCCCATCAACATGACTTACAAGAATTTTCGTGATCTGATCCATTGCATTTAACCAGCTGCATCTGTCCCCATATCCCTCCCCCTGCACCTCAGGATTACTAAGCTTTGGTCGTATGGAATGGCTTGCAATTCCCGGCGTGGTTATGCTCCCTCACATCCCTGGAGCTGGCCATGTGGCTTCTCTTCCTTGGAACACTGGTCTTTGTCCAGCGAGTTTCTTTCTATCCTTCAAAGCTCAACTCAGGCATTGGACTCTCTAGAAATCCTACCGTGATGCCTGTGCTCTAGACCAGTGATTCCCAAACCGCAGTGCATTAGAATCACCTGGAGGGTTTGTAGAAACAGAGATGGCTGGATCCCACCCCCATAGTTTCTGATCCAATAGTAGGTCTGGAGTGGGGCTCAAGAATGTGCATTTTTAACATGTTCCCAGGTGATGTTGATGTTGCTAGTTCAGAACCATACTTTGAGAACTACAGCTCTGGAGAAACGCCTGTACTTTTCTTTTACATAACAGTTTACACAGCTTAGATCGTAGTTTGTTTACTGATTTCTTTCCCCAAACAGCATGTATTCATCAGAGGGGTAATGTGTTATCAATCTCTATAACCCAGCACTTGGCACTGAGCCTGGCACATAGATGCTATATATTAATGGACAGAAGGAGAAAGGGGGGAAAAAGGAAGAAAGACACTTTGAACAAAGACTGGAAGACAGAATTAGATGCAGAGGTCTTCAGAGTATGTCCACAGACCAATATTATTTATTTTTGGCATAAAATATTATTATACTACAAAGTCAATATACTCTACTAAATATAGTGGAACCAGTGCAGTGTAGTGGCTACAAGTGTGGGCTCTGATATCATACAGCCTAATTTTAATTCCTGGTGCCACTATGTGATATTAGACCTGTTACTTAATCCCTCTCTAAAATTTAGTTTTTATACTCATAAAGTGGGAATAATAAAAATGTTACCTAATGGGGTTGTTTGAATATTTAACTGAGGTAATACTCAGTGGTTTTTAATAGTCCTTAGCATATCATAAGCACCCAATAAATGTTAACTACCATTTTATTATCTGTTCCTTTTAATAGCTTAGTTACAAAATGATGTGATTTTAATGACAATAGACATGAGCACCAAAAACCAAATATAAGCTAAGTTGCTTGTGTCTTAGGAATTTCTGTGCTTTTCAGCATTGTGTTTAAGGCTCTACATATATTTTTAAATTCGGATGATTGTTATCAAGGTGGAATAATGGATTCAGAAAGAAACTGATTTTAGTTTTATAAAATAAGTTGTACATTTTCTACTTGAAATTTAGTTTTTAAAAAATACTCATATCACAAAGGGAAAAATTCTTCAAAAGGACCCATCTGCTAAAAGAATATTTCCATTAAAACAGCTTATGGTTAAAGAGAAAGTTTTATCCGAAGATCTCAAGAGACTTTACAGTCATTATCTAAGTATCCCTCTGAAATATCATTAACATATGCTATGACAATTTTATGGTTAGAAAATGCCTGTCAAATGAAAATGTTCAGAAGCAGGATTCTGGTGCTCCCATTAGTAGTCTAGGCCAGAAGGTAAAATTTTACAATTAAGAGAGGATGAACCTGACAAGAAAGAATGATGGACACCTGTATGGAGGAGTCATCTATAGACCTTACATGAAGACGATCTTTCTCTCAAAGACCACGAATGCAAAGGAAATAATTTGTAAGCACTTGAATGGTGTTCCTCCTCCTCTTTCTGTTCATTCATTCAATTGTTCAATAAATAGTTAGAATCTAAGATGTACCAGGCTATGCCAAACATTTATCTTGTACTATGTCATTTGATTTTTATACATATTTACAAAGTAGATACTGTGATTAACTCTACTTACTGAATGGAAGCTTGTAGGGATTAAGAAATGTACATGAGTCACAGAATAACTGGAGAACTGAGTGTTTCTAACTCTAGATGTTGGGTTCTAACCACCGTGCTACTCCATGGTGTTCTACTACAGGGTCTTCACAGAGCTGGAGATGCATGGCAGCCAAAGGGGGCTTTGAAAATGGCTCTCTGCATATAAACAATTATTTGTGCAAATTATAAAAGTTTACCTCTGATATATAATTTATTAATGTAGTTACTTATGTATTTTAAATAGTGTATTCTGAAAGTGATATATTAATTTGGAATATAGCTTTTCTCCAAACTCATTTTTCATGGGAGTATTTGATTTAAACTCTGGATATGCATCTTCTTTGCCCTATTATAACCAAAATTTGAGTTTTCTAACAGTTTTCTAGAGAAAATGATTTTCACTTTTGTTTAGACTGTTTAATGTTTGTGGTGACATAGCACTTTTGGCATCTGTGTCTGCTGTTATCATGGAAATGTTATGCTAAGCCACCAGTACTTAACTGTATGGTTTTGATGGCTGTTTTTTCTTATTCACCTTATATTCACCTTAATCCATATTATAGTAATTACATATAGTATAATACATACTATATGTTATAATGTAATATGTGTATATATATTTATACATTATATTAATGTAACTTATTGTGTGGATCCTCAAAATGTGATAAAAAAGTCTTTCTTAAAATTTCATTCCACACTTTCAATTATAAAATTATATCTCCAAAGAATAATTATTGAATTCATGCTAAGTTTTTCTTTTTAACAGATTCTGTCAGGTAACCTTTATGAACATTCCAAGATAGTACTGATTGATTCTTAGGCTAAAATGACTTACTCAAATAGTTAGTATTAATTTCTTTTCAAAATTAAATATTTAAGAGAACATCCTGTATTATGAAAGATGTTTTAGGGTTCTAATAAAGCCATCGTTTCTTTATTGAGAGAGTTTTTTTTTTTTTTTTGAGTGGTAGACTAAAAATCTTACTGCCTTATACTTAAGCATTTTCAGTAACCATGGTATTCAAAGGTAGAATATAAAGATTTTGAAAAGTGACTCAAGAGGGTGAGCCGATTTCCATTCTTTTTATCTTTCTGTCTCCGATGGTGTCTATTTCATCCTAAGACTGGTTCCTCTTCAGCCACAAAATGGCAGCTGATGGTGCTATGAACATGGAGAAATGGAAAAAAGGAAAGCAGGAGGGAGGGGGAGAGAGAGAGACAAGGATAGAGAGACAGAGAGCAAGCCAGCACTGTTCTTCTAACCATCTAACAAAAGGATTTCATTTAATCTGATGAGGACAAATTATATTACATGCTAACCCTTGAATCAACCCATGTGACCATGGAAATGTCAAGCGTAAGTTGACGTGTGCCAATTAGAGTGCAGCTCTGAAGCTGGACATGGAAAAATCCTCTCCAAAGTGCATGGCTATTCCACCGTGAAGAAGGGATGAAATAAATGCTGGTGTGTCCACTATATGTTTCATTATAGCAATATTGACTTTCATGGGGATAGTGCATAATAAATCCCAAAACACTCTCATGCCCATTCTCTGATCTGATTTCCAGAACAACTCCTCTTGAGTAATGTGGTATAAGTAGGATCATTTTCATTTGATGGGTGAGGACATTCAGTTCAGTGTGGTTAAGTTACCTTGAACTCATAGTTTCTCCCCCTTAACTCCAGATTCAACACTTTCTGGACACTTGCTCATTTTGTCAAAATAACTAGTTGAAAAGTGAATAATTCAGTCAAACTACACATTTGCCATCATGTTGCCTAAAGGGACTTGCAATACTGAATTTTAAAACTTTTGCTGTCCTATTATTCCAAAATGGTAGGAAGTGACAGTAGAAAATGTTGCTTAGGCATATAAGGAAGAGTCAGAAATCACACCTGCCTTGGTTGGCATCTTTGTTCTCTAACAGTCTCTCAGTTAAACAGGGTCACAGACTGATAGTCCACTTTCTATATTTGTCTTAGAAAGTTTGCTGTCACCTTTCTACTATTGTAATTGGGAGTTGTAATTTTTGTGTTCTGCCAAGACATTAATATATGAGAAAGCCTAGGTGTCAATATGCCAGGAGAGCTAGAGTTCATCTAAAAACTTTCCAGTGCTCAAGGCATGGGTTCTATGTGACAATTTGCCAAGAGTCTCAGAAGAATAGAAGATTCTTGAATAAAAACTCAAAGAGAAAAATCTCCATATTGGAAGAAAATCCTTCATCGGCAGGCTTGCTCACCTTGCTTCTCCTGATAATGTCTCTTCACTATTTAATGTGGATATTGGTGATTATAATAGGAAATGGCTGGACTGAGAGGACATTGTAAAAATATCACAGTTGGGGGCTATAAGATTTAGTAATAATTAACTCCTAGTGCTGGTCTTAATATATTCCATTGTTTGTTTTCACAATGCCATTGAAGGCCATGATGTCAACAATGTTCCCTAAAATTCTTGTGGTCATGTATATTCTTTTTTCTATGTTATCTCAGTACCCTAAAGAGCTTACAACTTTATGTGGCACGGACATTGAGAAGGTGATTCTAGTGGTAGTAACAGACACGCCCAAGGAGTAGAATGTTCATTCAATATACATACCCACAGATAGATATTCCTATCATAAGGTGGAAAGAAATATTTATACAATAGAGGTTAAGTTCTGTAACTACCGGGCAAAGCCTTTTGCCAAATGCTGGGACTAGAGGAATGAATCAGACCTACTCATTTCTCTTAAATATATCAAGCATAGCAGGGGGTCAGATATACAAAAAAATAATAAAATACATTGGACTATTTTTAATGATAAGAATTTACATAAATGCCAAATCCGGTAGGGAAGAGGAATATATTTGACCAAACAAAAGTAACTAACAAAGAACTGAGTACAGATAAGTGTCAACTATGGGGTGCTGTTAATAAATGTTAGAGAAAATCAGAAGACAGAGGCTCTCAAAAGGGTGTTCTCAGAGGAGATAGGATTTTATGTAAGAGATTTATGAAGGAGAAAGCCCCAGACAGGCAGTAAGTGGGGTCAGTATTAGTGAATTCATGGTGAGATGGATGATGTTTGTTTCAGGAGAAGTGTGCTCAAGTCTAAAACTAGTGAAAAAAATGGTTCGAGGCCAACTTGCAATATGCCTTTGAGAAAAGACTGAGCTCCATCAATCCCTTGCCAGACTTGCTGCCCAGTGTTCACTAGAAATTTTCTTACTTCCTAGATGTCAGGAGTGCAAGAACTTGTGCCTACTTATATTATTTCCAAAGTCTTCAGCATTATTCTCCCCAACCACACAAACACGTACACTGTTCCCTGGGTTACAGCTCCTATTCTTTTCTTGGGGAAGATTCATTTTTTCAGCTACATAGCCAACTTGGAATTTCTCTGCTAGTAATTCCGGGCTTCAGATACAGTATTTCCCTTGGCTGGTAACCACCATGAATTTTGCTGTAGATTAGGACTTTATTATCATTTTTTCTTCCTACTCTACTCTTTTTCATGTTGCCACTCTGTTACCGTAGAATTTAAATCAATAATGCATTTAGGTAGATAGTTTCTATGGAAAACACAAATCAAGATAGAGTCATAGCATGTCTAATTTGCTGTGCACTGTTAGCGTTTTATAAAGGGCTTGTAACTGAGAAGGATTCAGCTCCTGTTGTATGCTCTCTTATCATGGTGATTATCATGGAGATTAAGAGAAGCAAAACAAAACAAAGCCTTCATTTTGGGGAAAAAAAAGACAAATATGAGTAACAATCACTAAAAAAGACATAACATTTATGGAATGGTGTTGATATTTTGAAACTGGTTGTGTCTAAATATAAATCAACATTTTGTTCAAAATCTGAACTATTAATAGTAAAATATCTAATCTAAAACTTTACTCGGTTTTGAAAAAGCTTAAAACACAAAGGCAAGGATGGAGAAAGTAGAAAAATTGGATGATAATTTAGTTAAAAAAAAGAAATCTTGGGCCCTTTATTATTCCATGAAGCTGAGAATTCCTTCAAGATGACTTCTGTAAGTTGCAGATGGACTCTTTTCAAATTGCCCATGAGCATGTGACCTTCTTGAGGAAAGCATCAGAGTGAGGCTTGGGCCTCTGTTTACAGTCACCTCCAAAGGTCAAAAAAACATTCTAAAAGCCCTCATTTCCCACAATAACCCTTTTATGAACAAAATTCAAGATGGCAGCAATTTTCCAAACTCCATAGAAGAGTTGAAGAATAACTTAAATTTTCTTGAATATTTCAAAATTTGTTTATAATTGAGGTAATACACAGTCATTGAAAATGGAGAAAAATGAAGAAATACTCAAAATGAAAATATAAAATCACTTGAGATCCCACACTTTGTTATTAATACTTTGCTAGAGTCTATTCCAGTCTTTTGTTTCTTTATCAATAAATGCATACATAATATTCATGTATTCATTAATTTACTCAGTAGTATATAATTATAATGGAAGAAAGGTAGGAACAAAGGAAGGAAGGAAGGCCGGCTGAAGGGAAAGAAGGAAGAAAGGAAGGAAGGCAGCAAGGAAGAGAGGGAGTGAGGGAGGGAGGAAGGGAAGGAGGGAGAATATGCTTTGTTTCAGGCGTTTTTCTAAATACTACAAATGTGGTGATAAACAGATCAGACCTAGTCCATACTATTACAAAATTTGACTGTCTAGTTTTGATCATTGCTTTTTTTAATAGAATAAAACACTATAAAATACTTGAATCTGTGACTTTTTTTTTTTTTTAATGTAATGTCTGAAACATTTATATTAACATATTTCCATACATATTTCCATACAAATACAAATATAAGATTTTTAGGAATTTCATGTAATGTCTGAAACATTTATATTAACATATTTCCATACAAATAACCCAATGAAAGTTTAGTATTAGTTGTTTTGTTTGCTTTTTTATACTGCAGGTTCTTATTAGGCATCAATTTTATACATATCAGTGTATACATGTCAATCCCAATCGCCCAATTCAGCACACCACCATCCCCACCTCACCGCAGTTTTCCCCCCTTGGTGTCCGTATGTCCATTCTCTACATCTGTGTCTCAACTTCTGCCCTGCAAACTGGCTCATCTGTACCATTTTTCTAGGTTCCACATACATGCATTAATATATGATATTTGTTTTTCTCTTTCTGACTTACTTCACTCTGTATGACAGTCTCTAGATCCATCCACGTCTCAACAAATGACTCAATTTCGTTCCTTTTTATGGCTGAGTAATATTCCATTGTATATATGTACCACATCTTCTTTAGCCATTCGTCTGTTGATGGGCATTTAGGTTGCTTCCATGACCTGGCTATTGTAAATAGTGCTGCAATGAACATTCGGGTGCATGTGTCTTTTTGAATTACGGTTTTCTCTGGGTATATGCCCAGTAGTGGGATTGCTGGGTCATATGGTAATTCTATTTTTAGTTTTTTAAGGAACCTCCATATTGCTCTCCAGAGTGGCTGTATCAATTTACATTCCCACCAGCAGTGCAAGAGGGTTCCCTTTTCTCCACACCCTCTCCAGCATTTGTTGTTTGTAGATTTTCTGATGATCCTCATTCTAACAGGAGTGAGGTGATACCTCATTGTAGTTTTGATTTGCATTTCTCTAATAATTAGTGATGTTGAGCAGCTTTTCATGTGCTTCGTGGCCGTCTGTATGTCTTCTTTGGAGAAATGTCTATTTAGGTCTTCTGCCCATTTTTGGATTGGGGTGTTTGTTTCTTTGATATTGAGCTGAATGAGCTGTTTATATATTTTGGAAATTAATCCTTTGTCCGTTGATTCATTTGCAAATATTTTCTCCCATTCTGAGGGTTGTCTTTTCGTCTTGTTTATGGTTTCCTTTGCTGTGCAAAAGCTTTGAAGTTTCATGAGGTCCCACTTGTTTATTTTTGTTTTTATTTCCATTACTCTAGGAGGTGGATCAAAAAAGATCTTGCTGTGATTTATGTCAAAGAGTGTTCTTCCTATGTTTTCCTCTAAGAGTTTTATAGTGTCCAGTCTTATATTTAGGTCTCTAATCCATTTTGAGTTTATTTTTGTGTATGGTGTTAGGGAGTATTCTAATTTCATTCTTTTACATGTAGCTGTCCAGTTTTCCCAGCACCACTTATTGAAGAGACTGTCTTTTCTCCATTGTATATCTTTGCCTCCTTTGTCATAGATTAGTTGACCATAGGTGCGTGGGTTAATCTCTGGGCTTTCTATCTTGTTCCATTGATCTATGTTTCTGTTTTTGTGCCAGTACCATATTGTCTTGATTACTGTAGCTCTGTAGTATAGTCTGAAGTCAGGGAGTCTGATTCCTCCAGCTCCATTTTTTTGCCTCAAGACTGCTTTGGCTATTTGGGGTCTTTTGTGTCTCCATAAAAATTTTAAGATGATTTGTTCTAGCTCCGTAAAAAATGCCATTGGTAATTTGATAGGGATTGCATTGAATCTGTAGATTGCTTTGCTTAGTATAGTCATTTTCACAATGTTGATTCTTCCAATCCAAGAACATGGTATATCTCTCCATCTGTTGGTATCATCTTTAATTTCTTTCATCAGTGTCTTATAGTTTTCTTCATACAGGTCTTTTGTCTCCCTAGGTAGGTTTATTCCTAGGTATTTTATTCTTTTTGTTGCAATGGTAAATGGGAGTGTTTCCATAATTTCTCTTTCAGATTTTTCATCATTAGTGTATAGGAATGCAAGAGATTTCTGTGCATTAATTTTGTATCCTGCAACTTTACCATATTCATTAATTAGCTCTAGCAGTTTCCTGGTGGCAGCTTTAGGATTCTCTATGTATAGTATCATGTCATCCGCAAACAGTGACAGTTTTACTTCCTCTTTTCCAATTTGTATTCCTTTTATTTCTTTTTCTTCTCTGATTGCCGTGGCTAGGACTTCCAGAACTATGTTGAATAATAGTGGTGAGAGTGGACATCCTTGTCTCGTTCCTGATCTTAGAGGAAATGCTTTCAGTTTTTCACCATTGAGAATGATGTTTGCTGTGGGTTTGCCATATATGGCCTTTATTATGTTGAGGTAGGTTCCCTCTATGCCCACTTTCTGGAGAGTTTTTATCAGAAATGGGTGTTGAATTTTGTCAAAAGCTTTTTCTGCATCTATTGAGATGATCATATGGTTTTTATTCTTCAGTTTGTTAATATGGTGTATCACATTGATTGATTTGCGTATATTGAAGAATCCTTGCATCCCTGGGATAAATCCCACTTGATCGTGGTGTATGATCCTTTTAATGTGTTGTTGGATTCTGTTTGCTAGTATTTTGTTGAGGATTTTTGCATCTATATTCATCAGTGATATTGGTCTGTAATTTTCTTTTTTTGTAGTGTCTTTGTCTGGTTTTGGTATCAGGGTGATGGTGGCCTCATAGAATGAGTTTGGGAGTGTTCCTTCCTCTGCAATTTTTTGGAAGAGTTTGAGAAGGATGGGTGTTAGCTCTTCTCTAAATGTTTGACAGAATTCACCTGTGAAGCCATCTGGTCCTGGACTTTTGTTTGTTGGAAGATTTTTAATCACAGTTTCAATTTCATTACTTGTGATTGGTCTGTTCATATTTTCTGTTTTTCCTGATTCAGTCTTGGAAGGTTATACCTTTCTAAGAATTTGTCCATTTCTTCCAGGTTGTCCATTTTATTGGCATAAAGTTGCTTATAGTAGTCTCTTAGGATGTTTTGTATTTCTGCAGTGTCTGTTGTAACTTCTTTTTCATTTCTGATTTTATTGATTTGAGTCCTCTCCCTCTTTTTCTTGATGAGTCTGGCTAATGGCTTATCAATTTTGTTTATCTTCTCAAAGAACCAACTTTTAGTTTTATTGATCTTTGCTATTGTTTTCTTTGTTTCTATCTCATTTATTTCTGCTCTGATCTTTATGATTTCTTTCCTTCTGCTAATTTTGGGTTTTGTTTGTTCTTCTTTCTCTAGTTTCTTTAGGTGTAAGGTTAGATTGTTTACTTGAGATTTTTCTTGTTTCTTTAGGTAGGCTTGTATAGCTATAAACTTCCCTCTTAGAACCGCTTTTGCTGCATCCCATAGGTTTTGGGTCGTCGTGTTTTCATTGTCATTTGTCTCTAGGTATTTTTTTATTTCCTCTTTGATTTCTTCAGTGATCTTTTGGTTATTTAGTAACGTATTGTTTAGCCTCCATGTGTTTGTCTTTTTTACGTTTTTTTCCCTGTAATTCATTTCTAATCTCATAGCGTTGTGGTCAGAAAAGATGCTTGGTATGATTTCAATTTTCTTAAATTTACTGAGGCTTGATTTGTGACCCAAGATGTGATCTATCCTGGAGAATGTTCCGTGCGCACTTGAGAAGAATGTGTAATCTGCTGTTTTTGGATGGAATGTCCTATATATATCAATTAAATCTATCTGGTCTATTGTGTCATTTAAAGCTTCTGTTTCCTTATTTATTTTCATTTTGGATGATCTGTCCATTGGTGTAAGTGAAGTGTTAAAGTCCCCCACTATTATTGTGTTACTGTCGATTTCCTCTTTTATAGCTGTTAGCAGTTGCCTTATGTATTGAGGTGCTCCTATGTTGGGTGCATATATATTTATAATTGTTATATCTTCTTCTTGGATTGATCCCTGGATCATTATGTAGTGTCCTTCCTTGTCTCTTGTAACATTCTTTATTTTAAAGTCTATTTTATCTGATATGAGTATTGCTACTCCAGCTTTCTTTTGATTTCCATTTGCATGGAATATCTTTTTCCATCCCCTAACTTTCAGTCTGTATGTGTCCCTAGGTCTAAAGTGGGTCTCTTGTAGACAGCATATATATGGGTCCTGTTTTTGTATCCATTCAGCCAGTCTATGTCTTTTGGTTGGGGCGTTTAATCCATTCACGTTTAAGGTAATTATCGATATGTATGTTCCTATGACCATTTTCTTAATTGTTTTGGGTTTGTTTTTGTAGGTCCTTTTCTTCTCTTGTGTTTCCCACTTAGAGAAGTTCCTTTAGCATTTGTTGTAGAGCTGGTTTGGTGGTGCTGAATTCTCTTAGCTTTTGCTTGTCTGTAAAGCTTTTGATTTCTCCATCAAATCTAAATGAGATCCTTGCCGGGTAGAGTAATCTTGGTTGTAGGTTCTTCCCTTTCATCACTTTAAGTATATCATGCCACTCCCTTCTGGCTTGCAGAGTTTCTGCTGAGAAATCAGCTGTTAACCTTATGGGAGTTCCCTTGTATGTTATTTGTCGTTTTTCCCTTGCTGCTTTCAATAATTTTTCTTTGTCTTTAATTTTTGCCACTTTGATTACTATGTGTCTCGGCGTGTTTCTCCTTGGGTTTATTCTGTATGGGACTCTCTGCGCTTCCTGGACTTGGGTGGCTATCTCCTTTCCCATGTTAGGGAAGTTTTCGACTATAATCTCTTCAAATATTTTCTCTGATCCTTTCTCTCTCTCTTCTCCTTCTGGGACCCCTATAATGCGAATGTTGTTGCGTTTAATGTTGTCCCAGAGGTCTCTTAGGCTGTCTTCATTTCTTTTCATTCTTTTTTCTTTAGTCTGTTCCGCAGCAGTGAATTCCACCATTCTGTCTTCCAGGTCACTTATCCGTTCTTCTGCCTCAGTTATTCTGCTATTGATTCCTTCTAGTGTAGTTTTCATTTCAGTTATTGTATTGGTCATCTCTGTTTGTTTGTTCTTTAATTCTTCTAGGTCTTTGTTAATCATTTCTTGCATCTTCTCAATCTTTGCCTCCATTCTTATTCCGAGGTCCTGGATCATCTTCACTATCATTATTCTGAATTCTTTCTCTGGAAGGTTGCCTATCTCCACTTCATTTAGTTGTTTTTCTGGGGTTTTTTCTTGTTCCTTCATCTGGTATATAGCCCTCTGCCTTTTCATCTTGTCTATCTTTCTGTAACTGTGGTTTTTGGTCCGCAGGCTGCAGGATTGTAGTTTTTCTTGCTTCTGCTCTCTGCCCTCTGGTGGTTGAGGCTATCTAAGAGGTTTGATGGGAGGCTCTGGTGGTGGGTAGAGCTGACTGTTGCTGTGGCGGTCAGAGCTCAGTAAAACCTTAATCCACTTGACTGTTGATGGGTGGGGCTGGGTTCCCTCCCTGTTGGTTGTTTTGCCTGAGGCAACCCAACACTGGAGCCTACCCGTGCTCTTTGGTGGGGTTAATGGCAGACTCTGGGAGGGCTCACGGCAAGGAGAACTTCCCAGAACCTCGGCTGCCAGTGTCCTTATCCCCCCGGTGAAACAGAGCCACCACTCGCCTCTGCAGGAGACCCCCCAACACCAGCAGGTAGGTCTGGTTCAGTCTCCCCCAGGGTCACTGCTCCTTCCCCTGGGTCCCGATGCACACATTACTTTGTGTGTGCCCTCCAAGAGTGGGGTCTCTGTTTCCCCCAGTCCTGTCAAAGTCCTGCAATCAATTCCCACTAGGCTTCAAAGTCTGATTCTCTAGGAATTCCTTCTCCCGTAGCCGGACCCCCAGGTTGGGAAGCCTGACGTGGGGCTCAGAACCTTCACTCCAGTGGGTGGACTTCTGTGGTATAAATGTTCGCCAGTCTGTGAGTCACCCACCCAGCAGTTATGGGATTTGATTTTACTCTGATTGCGCCCCTCCTACCGTCTCACTGTGGCTTCTCCTCTGTCCTTGGATGTGGGGTATCCTCCTTGGTGAAGTCCAGGTTCTTCCTGTCAATGATTGTCCAGCAGCCAGTTTTGATTCTGGTGCTCTCACAAGAGGGAGTAAGAACACGTCCTTCTACTCCGCCATCTTGGTTAATCCCCCGAATCTGTGACTTTTAATAACTGAATACCATTCCATTCTCTGAATACCATATTTTATGTATCCATTTCTCTATTTAAAAGACTGATTAGCTTCCAAGTTTTGACTTTTACATGTAGCAATAAAAGAACTATACTTGCTAGGAAACCTCATAACAACTCTGATTATTTCCTTAGGACAGATTTCTAGAACAAGATTACTGGGCTAAACTCTCTAAAGTTTCTTTGTTCCAGTTGCCAACATACTTGGGACAGGAGAATTCAGAACATACATTCTCAGGATGCTGGTAATTCTGACCTCCATCTGTCTGTGTTTTGAAGGAGGAAGGGAAAGGCAGATGTCTTCCCAGTTTTTAAGGATATTAGGTATGAAAGTTCTAGGTTTTTTCTTATGACATTGTTGTTTATTAGTGAAGCCAATTCTCTGCCTGTACAGTCAGTTGGAAAGGTTGCAGAATCAGAGTAGCATTCAGATATTTTTCTGCCTCATTCACATAATGAACAAGGAACTAATTAATTCTGACATTTGAAAGGGTCTTTGATGTCATAATTTAAAAAAAAATCCAAAAATATCAGTGTGTGTAACTTCGGAGGGGATAATTCTGATATCATTTTACTCAGATTCACAGCTTCTACTGAAACATCATTCATAGTGCATGCGATCTTGCCTTCAAGTTAAGTTAAGAGGCTTCCACTTAAAACACTCACAGGAAGCAGCAACATGATCAAAACACCGGTTGGATTCTGCATATAAGCGATATCATATGATATTTCTCTTTCTCTGACTTACTTCACACAGTATATTGCTTATACGCAGAATCTAAGAAGAAATGATACAAATGAACTTATTTACAAAACAGAAACTGACTCACAGAACTAGAGAACAAACTTATGTTGAGTAATTGAAGAATTGAAGGAATGACTATATCAGTCTTCTATGTAAATTTACATGTGTGGCACTATTGCTAAGGAACACTGATTAGCCATTTTCCTCTTAGCACTGGCATCTCCAAGGGACTTCACCGGGCCATACAGAATGACCA
The DNA here is from genome assembly GCF_965194825.1 of Balaenoptera physalus. NCBI lineage: Eukaryota > Metazoa > Chordata > Mammalia > Artiodactyla > Balaenopteridae > Balaenoptera > Balaenoptera physalus. Next base: position 55,872,565 of record NC_138890.1, read on the forward strand.
TTCATCCATTCTAGGAAAATGATTTACTCTACTATCTCTAGAATATTCCAGATGTGTTCTTGCCTCCATGACTTGGTGACAAAATTCCCTTTCCAGGAATGCCCAAACACTTATGCTCCTATGTTTCTAAAACTTCAGCTACACATGTTCAACTGTCCTAATGCTGCTATATCTGAATTGCAGCTATGTTCTTACTATATATATGTGAGTCTGTGTGTATTTGACTCACCTAAAAGAAACATAAGTACCTACCAGAGCCATATACTAAGCATTAAAATCTATATGATCATATTATATTCAATATCAAACTTATATTTTAAATAGTTATGTATATATTTAAGTATATATATAACTATTATACAAAGGGCATCTGTGTTTTAACTTAAAATTCTATCCTCTGCTACCAAAGGTTATCTATGTCACACAGTATTCTAGTCCAGTTCACATTGACTCTAGGCTTTTCTTCCATTTCCAACTCAACTCCCACCTTGTATGGGAAGCCTTCCTTCAGCACTCTAGCTCCTGGTGATATGATGACTTTCAGAGTGCTGTAGTCTGTGTTCTTTTCATTTGTATCAGGCTGGGCCAGGGAGAAGAATGGAAAGGGATTGGACAGAGTGGCCTGCAGGACCCTTTACTTTTCAAGAACCAGTAATAGCTCAGCGGTTTGTGTCTTCATTGTATTGGTGCCAGCACTCAAACAGACTTGATGAGGTCTTTGAAACTGATGTCTTCTGGGAGTGATTCTTTACTATATTGGGGTTGCAGTCCTCTTTTAAGAAGTTCTTGAAAACTGAACTTTCTCCTCCAGAAAGAATACACATGTAGCATAAATGTAGGCACATATTTTCAGGGTATTTAAGGGACGCCCCCAAAACCCATCAGTGGAACTCTATTTCCAGGTGTTATGGGCCCCACGTTAAAATAAAACAAAACAAGCAAAACCAAAAAAAAACCAACCCTGCCAAATAATCGGCATTCAAAAAGAGCTTACTATGTTCCAGACCTGGTACTCAATAATTCACATGCATTAGGCTTTGTATCTTTTAAGTCTTCTCACAATCCCCTATGGTGCATGCTACTGGTATCCCTATTTTACAGAGAGGAGAAAACAAGAGATAGAGAGGAAGTTCAGTAATTTGCTGAAGGCCAAACTTCTAGGAAGCTATAGAGGCTGGTTTTGGACTCGGGCAGTTTGAATCACTCCCTTAGCCATACTCTTATTGCTTTTCTTCACTGTGTTACTTGTGCTTAATCATGATGAGGGGTGACTAGCACATACATTTGGTGAGGGAGTATGCTACCAGAAACCTGGGTGATTGACAACAGCACCAGATGTTACTGTTACAAATTCTTCCTCCAAGAATGGAAATCATCCATTCTGAGATACACAGAAAATAAGGATAGATTTGAAAGAGCCCAGGTGGTAATTAACACCCTCCCTACTGCTTTTTACCCAGAGACTTACTCAGTTTCTATTTTCTAAAATGAAGTTTTAAAAAAAATATAGTAGAATAAAATTTGTCTTCATTCTAGATGTAATATATTCTAATTTTAAGAGATCACAGGTTAATTAAATTCATTTAAAAACAACTTTTGGGTACTACCTTAATTAACCTTCCAGGTTTCCTTGTTATTCTGCTCCTATTCGGTGCTATCAGTCTGCCAGAGTGAGGGTTGGAACCCCTCACCTTTTCAGGTAGGAGGGGAGGGTGGGAAATAGCATTTGTTCCTCGGTTTGATTAATGGAGCTCATTAGCTGTCAAATATAAGGCACGAGCAGTCCATCAGAAGAGAACAGCAACACCAGTGACATTTATTACACGGCTAGTGTTCAGAGGCTCCTTAGAAACCAATTTCCATTCTTATAGCTTCTGTCCCTAAAATGCAACTTCTCTAGGATTCATAAGCAAGCCTGATCAAAATGCCAAAGAAAGAAATGAGAAAGAAGAGAAAAAAGGCCTTAAGATAACCAAAGCACAAAACCAACCCCAAATACTCAAGGCAGAGAAACAGCAGCAAAATTGTCAGCTGCTTCCCTTTATACCCGCTGAGCCTGGGTGTTATTTACACAGTTTCAGAAAAGTTGCTGTTTTTGGGTTTTCCTGTGACTTCACAAAGTCATTGGGCATCAAAGATGTTTGGTTGATGGTCCCAAAACAGTGGAAACTGACACTGGTTTTCTGAACTGATCACTATATTCATACCTGTCTGTTTTCCCTATTTGTCCTAAAATGCTTCCAGACCACGAACTTGAATGAGGACTTGGCCTGACTACACAATGGGCTGATGTTTCAAGTGCAAAACCTCAGTGCAGTGAACCAGGCAATCCTCTGAAAGCATTTATGCTCTCTAGCAGTGCGGCAAGACTTTTTATTCTTTTAAACTCATAAATAAGTATCAGGAAAGGGTACTTCTCCTAACTGATCTGTGGTTTACCCAGAGAAATGGATATGGAATGAAATCAAATTTTTGATTTCTATACTGATGGAATCCTTTAAAACCTGGCCTCTAGTTCTCATTTGCCACCAAACCAGCTGTGAGTCTTATTTTTCTTACCTACAGTGTGTGTGTATTGGATGTATTTACAGCCTCTTCTGGCTCAAAAATTATATGGCTTTCTGATTATCGGTAGTTTTGTGTCAGTCTTTGTTCTATTATTTTACAACACCGTGAAGTGGTTATTGTTATTTTCCTCATTTATAGAGGAGTAAACTGAGGTACAGAAATGTGAAGTAACTCTCGTAAGGGCACCCAGTTAGTAAATGCAGAAGGCAGGAGATGAACAGATCCTGTTGGCTTAACCAGTAGGTTGTTTCTAAAATCTTTTCTAGCTCTAATGGTCTATGATTCAAAGCTACATGAATTGCAATTTTTCTTTAAGTTACTATCATTGGCTAGCCGGGGGAGATTTTAATAAAATGTAACACTCACAACTTATTCCTCAATCTCCTCCAACCACTTCTGTTCGCAACGGAAAGTGACAATGGGACAAAGCCAGAGGACCCTATGAATTCCCAGTGCCCCCTTGGTTTCTCCTGCCTCTGAAGAGCAGAGAAATGAACCAGGAAATGGGAGAATTGCTGTATTACTCTAAAACAACTTCAAGGAAGTATCTTTAACTTGAAGGAAAGATGGGTCAAGAAGTACAATTTCCTGAAAAAATATCAATACCTCAGAACAGAGGTCTTAAAATTTTGAAAGGCATTAGAATTACCTGTAGAGTTACTAGAAATGCATATTCATGGGCACCACCATGGAGATTCTGATCTGATATGTGGGACTCAAGTGTCTGAATTTTTATCAAACTCTCTAGGTCATTCTGATGCAACTAAATAACATTAAAGAAAACCTGTCCTAGAGACTCTGTGGAGTTCATTTGAGCTGCTATGACAAAATACCATAGACTGATTAGCTTATAAACAACAGAAATGTATTTATCACAGTTCTGGACACTGGAAGTCTGAGATCAGGATGCAAGTATTGTTGGGTAAGGGCTCTCGACTGGTTTCAGACTTTTCTTTGTATCCTCACACAGCCAAAAAGGCTAGGAATCTCTCTGGGTCCTCTTATTAGACACTAATCCCACTCATAAGAATCCAGTCTCATGGTTTATGATCCTCCCAAAGGCCCCAGCTCCTAAAACCATCATCTTTGGGGGTTAGGACTTCAACATCTGAATTTTGTGGGGTCACAAACATTCAGACCATAGCCGGCAGTGTAGCCAGTTGTTCTCGAAATAGTTCCGTGCTGTCTTTGAGGTCTTCCCATAGATTTTTACACTCTTAAGTCAAAATTCAAGGTTGATGTGTTCGTCTTCCTTCTTGCCATCTCTACCTGGCTGTCTCTTAGTCATCTCATGTTTAGCTTAACACAAAGCTTTTGATTTTTTCTCCCCTGAGTATTGTTCTCCACGTCTCCCCCAACCCTGATGATTAAAACAAAAAATCAGTAAGTCCTCTGTGCCTCCTCCTGTCCTGCCCATATTTTGACTTTCCTACTCTCCATCCCTTCCTCCAACTTCTAATCTACCTCCAAAAGAAATCTTTTGTTTACTTTTCTCCATTGTCACTATCATCATGTTAGTCCAAGCCAACACTATATGTTACCTGGATTTCTAAAGTAGTCTTCTCACTGGTCTTCATGATTCCAGTCTTATCCCTGCAGCTGACCTTCTACATAGTAGCTAGTGATTTTTCAAATATGTTAATCAGACCATGACATTTTTCCCACTTGAATCACTCTAATGGCCTCTCATTGCAAATAGAATGAAATTCACACTCCTTAGCATGGCCTGCTAAGCCATGAACGGTTACTCCCTGCCCAGCTCCAGACATACCAGCTTTCTATCAGCATGTAGGCTGAGCCTTTCCCTCTGCCCAGGGCTGCTATGCTCATGATGTCATCTGCTTCAAAGTTTTCCCCCTGAATCACTTCTGATCCTTTAGATCTCAGGTGAATTGTCACCAACTCAGAGAGGTGGGTCTTGACTTCTCTGGACACTTTCTGCCTCATAATCTCTTCCACAAGTTATTTGCATTTCCTTCATAGCATTTATCTCTATCTAAAATTACTTGTTTATTGCCTGCTTCCCCCAACAGAAGGTAACCACCATGGAGTCAGAAACTTCATGTGTCTTGTTCTCTATTGTACCTCAGTGCCTAGCACCATACCTGGCACTTAGCAAAGACCTGACAAATATTTATTGCATTTAAATCCTGTGTTAATAATTGTTTGAATATTTCCTTCTTTAAAAATGTGTAAAAATGGGATTATGTGGATAAAGGTGTAATTAATCTAGAAGGTAAAATTCTGGAAAAACAAAAGAGTAGATTTTGTGCAGTATATCTCCTTTATCCCTTAAAATCCCACACAGCAGAATCTTTTAAACTAGGAGAGCCCATCCACATTAGTCTCATCCATGCTGATTATATCTAAGCTGAGCGAATTTCTTAACTCATGGCTCTCTCTTCTCAAGGCAAAAGGCAGCTGATCTCCTGATTCATAACCCAGCCCACTGTGCTCAGGGTGGCCTCCCCAGCCTGGATATAGAGTGCTCACTGAACATAATGAAAGATACTTGGCTCTAAGCAATTACAAAAACAAATGATGATGAACTGCTTTGTGCTCTCCTCTGCTGTGAAACTCCTTATCTGCTGTTAGCTCACAAAGCATCTTGTTGTGGAAATGTGATTGCACTTTGAATGATCAGATGAATGAAACACAGGTAGAGTCCTCCAAAAACTGCATGAGGGTAATTCTCTTTGCTTAAGTGTTACAGACAAATTAAGTTCAAATTCTTTCAAACAATAGAATGTTACTTTTCCCCCCTTAGCTCACATTTAAGAATTAGCTCAAATATAAATCTCTTTGAAAGCTGCCACTTTGTATTTTGAAAGACTTTAAGCATGCTCCCCCTCTATGCCAGAGGGGTCAAGTAAAAAAGTAGTAATTAAAAATCTTTTTATTTTTGCAGTTATTTTTGGGTTGTTGTTTTCTTGGCCCCAGTACATTCTCCCTTCCTCTGGTAGGACATCTTGATTTTGCTTTAGCAAAGAATCCTTCCCTAACTCTTACTCCAAGTGATTTAGCTGGGATAAATCCACCCTGGATCTAAGAATGGAAACAATTCACAAACTGTTCCAATCAGATTGTTTCTCCCTGGAATTTTAATCTTGAGTAGAGTAACTCAACCATTGAAAATGGTAGTATGTGATGGTGGTCCAGAAGAGAGTTTTCAATGGTTTCTGTTACTAAAGTTTCCAGAGCTCCTGGCTCCTGTGTTTTCAGAGAGCTGTTTCTTAAGCTTTTTGTTTAATTGTAAGAGCTATTCCATGTTACTACACTTGTTCTGATTATCTATTGACACTCCACTCCAGAGTATAGTGGCATAAAATAACAATGATTTTTATTAAACCTATCGTTCTCTAAGTTAGGAATTAGGGCCAGCCACAGAGTAGGTGGCTAGTTTCTGCTCCACCATGACTGGACCCTCAGTCCAGTAGGCACTGTATACCTGTAATAATTCTGTAGCCACCTCCTACTGCTGTTGTGGCAAGCTCAACTGTTGTTGAGTACCTGCTTAAAACACCAGGTGATGCTAGTCACCTCCAGGTGAGCAGTTCGTCTCTCCAGTAGATTGTGCATCACAGTAAAAGTGATCTCTCATGATTCTCTCATATTTTTCATCGTATTTAGTGCAATACTGTAAACCTTGAGTAACACCATGGGACCCATATGAAGTGCCACTAATGATGCTGGAAATGCTTCCAAGAAGCAGAGAAAAGTCATGGCATTACAAGAAAAAGCTAAATTGCTGGATATGCACTGTAGATTGAGGTCTGCAACTTCAGTTGCCCACCATCTCAAGATAAATGAACCCAGAGTAAAGACCTGAATAAAAAGAGGAAAGGAAAGTCATGAAGCTGTCGCTGAAGCTATGCCAGCAGGCGCGAAAGCCTTGCACATTTTGTGAAATACCTTTGTTATCTTGTATCAAAAATGTGGGTGCAGGATTGCTATAAGAAAGGCATACCTATAGATTCTAATATGATTTGAGAATAAGTGAAGTCATTACATGACAACTTAAAGCAAAAAGAAGATGAAGTGTCTAAAGAGGAGAATTGGATTATAGCAAAGGATGGGGTTTGATAATTTTCGAAAGATTTTTGGCTTAAAAAATGTCAGGATAATGGGAGAAGAAACTTCTGCTGACCAAGAGGCAGCAGACAAGTTCCCAGATGCCATTAAGAAAATTATTGAGGAAAAAGGATATCTACCTGAATAAGTTTTAAATGTAGACAAAAGTGCCCTATTCTGGAACAAAAAATGCCACAAAAGACACTTATTAATAAGGAAGAGAAGCAAGCACCTGGATTGAAGGCAGGAGGGATAGGGTAACACTACTGTTCTGTGCAAATGTATTCAGATTTATGATCATGATTGCCCTTATCTATAAAGCTGTTAACCCCTGAGCCTTGAAGGGAAAAGATAAACACCAGCTGCCAGGCTTTTGGTTGCACAATATGAAGGCCTGGACAATGAGAACCCTTTTTCTGGATTGTTTCCGCTGATGCTTTGTCCCTGAAGTCGGAAGTACCTTACCAGTAAGGGACTGCCTTTTAAAGTTCTTTTGATATTGGACAATGCTCTTGGCCACCCAGAACCCCATAAGTTCAACATTTAAGACACTGAAGTGGTCTACTTGCCCCCAAACATAATGTCTCTAATTCAGCCTCTAGATCAGGGGCTCATAAGGATCTTTAAGGCTCATTACACACAGTACTCTATGGAAAGGATTCTCAACAACATGGAAGAGAACCCTGATAGAAAGAACATCATGAATGTCTGTAAGGATTATACCAGTGGAGATACCATTATTTATAGAAAAATCTGTGAAAGCCATCAAGCCCCAAACAACAAATTCCTGCTGGAGAAAACTGTGTCCAGATGATGTACATGACTTCACAGGATTTATGACAGAGCCAACTAGAGAAATCATGAAAGATTATGGGTATGACAAAAAACGTGGGGAGTGAATGGTTTCAAGATATGGATCTTGGAGAAATTCAAGAGCTAATAAACACCACACCAGGGACCTCCTACACCACAGAGACCAAGACAGTCTGCATTAGAAGGGTAAGAGAAATGGCTACAAGGTGACTGTATTGCCCCTCCCTCAGACCAGTGCAGCACCACATGGAGAGCTCTTCCCTGAGCCTCTGGTTTCTCCAGTGGGAAAAGAGAAGCCGGGAGAACAACCAGCACTCCCAAAGCTGCCCAGGATTGTGGGTTGCTTTGTGGAAGCCCCTATTCTGATGTTGCAACACAAGAATTGCAGAGGAATCTGCAATATGATTGTGAAGGAGAAAGGGGGAGGGGCTTGAACAACCAGCAGCTCTTGGCAGACAGAGTTCATTCCTGTAGAGCCCAAGTAGTAATCCCAAACAGCGGCTTTACTCATCTGCAGATCCAAGTTGGGGGCACACTCTGACCAGGGAACTCAGCTGGGAGCAGATCTGCCTGATTTAGATCCTCAAACAAGTTTTGCTAGCCCTAGAGCTCAAGTTTGCCCATATCTAGGCAAGGAGCTCAATGACAGCCCCATCCACTGTGGAGAGTGTCTTCTGGCCCCAGCTGACTGGAAGGGCTGGTGACAACTCCTGGAAGCAGTGAAGCCCAGAGGCACTTGAGCTGAAAAGTGAGTGGGCAGAGCTGATCATCCCCAGAGCAAAACCAGTACTGGGCCTGGAGTGTTCTGGTGTTACACACAGGCCAGGAGATTAATTCATAGCCAAGGCTGAGGGTAACACCCAGCCTCTCCCAACCAGAGAGCTTATTTGGGAAACTGAGAGTAGCCTGGAGTGGCCACTCCTCCTCCACCCAGGCAAGGGAGCTGAGGCATAGCACCACTCACTGTGGAGAGTGACCCCATCTGACTAGAAGGGCTGGTGACAACTCCTGGAAGCTGTGTGCCCCAGTGGCACTTGAGCCTATAGGTAGGCAGGCAGAGCTAAGGGTTTGCAGGACAAAGTCAGTAGCCCTGCTTGATCAGGGAACTTGGGAAGTGGGTCAGCTTGAGGTAAGAAAACAAAGAGCTTTAGCAGCTTTAGAGCTGTTTTTCCCACTGCATCCAGGCAGGGAATGTAATTTGTAGTCTCAATCATTGCTGAATATAGCCTTTAGCCTGTTCAAATAGGTAACCTAACCCATGCAACAAATGGGAAGCTGCATAGCCCATTCAACAGCCCTATGTCCAGTGGCACTTGAACAATCCATGGCTACCTCCATCTTCAGAGCAAACGTGGTGACCTCAACTGACCAGGGAATTAAGTGCACACTCTGGCCTGGTTCAGGTTCCCAAATAATGAGGTGTATGGGCCCTGAGTCCTGTCCTGCTGTTCTGCCAGGTCAGGAAAGCTAATTCATAGGCCCATTTACTACTGAATATAGTACCTAGTCCTGACAGTCTAGTAAGCCTGACCAGAGAATCCAGGCAACTGTGGAGTCCATCCTACAGCCCCACTTGGGCAGGGAACCATTCCATCAGTCCTCTCCAACTATTGTCAGCCAGTGATCCTCCCCACCCCCATCCCCATCCTCAGAGTTTGAACAGTTGCCTCACCCAAAAATAGACCATAATAGTAGGTCCCAACTGCCCAAGGACATTACCAGCAGACACAACCAAAACCCAAACTGAGCTGACTGGTGAAGAACTGTCCCTGCCAAAGCAAACCTATAAAGTCTGGAAGAGGAACCCGATTAATCAAATATGTAGATACCAGTGTAAGGATACAAGGGTCACAAAAAATCAGGTAAATATTATGCCACCAAAAAAAACTAATAAAGCTTCAATAACTGATCCTAAAGAAATGCAGATTTATGAATTATCAGACAAAGAATTTGGAATAATCCTTTTAAGGAAGTCTAGTGAACTACAAGAAAACACAGACAGATAACTAAACAAAAGTAGGAAAATAATGTATGAACAAAATGAGAAGTTCAATAAGGAAATAGCAACCATCAAAACAAAACAACAACAAAAATAAAGAATTCCTAGAGTTGAAAAATATAATTGAACTAAAATATTCAATCAAGAGTTTCAAAAGTAGATTTGACAATGGAGAAGAAAGAATCAGTGTCCTGGAATATTAAACATTAGAAATTACCCAGTCAAAAGAGAAAAAAGAAAAATAAAGAAGAGTAGAGACAGCCTATGGGAATAATGGGACACAAGGAATAGAAGTAATATTTGCATTATGAAAATTTCAGAAGGATAAGAGAAAAAGAAAGGAACAGAAAGTATATTTAAAGTAATAAAGGCTGAAAACTTACTGAACCTGGGGAGAGAAATGGACATCCAGATCTATGAGGTCCATAGGACCCCAAATAGGTTGAACCTGAATAGGGCTACCTTGAGACACATTACAGTTAAATTGTCAAATGTCAAAGACAAAGAAAGAGGTTTAAGAGCAGCAACAGAAAAGAGAGGAATTACATACAAGGAACTTCTGTAAGACAATCAGCGGATTTCTCAACAAAAACCCTTTAAGGCAAGAGAGAAAGGGATAACATAGTCAAACTATTGTAAGAAAATAACTCTCAACCAAGAATTCTATACCTGGTGAAGCTGTCCTTCAGAAACAAAGGAGAGATAAAGACTTCCTTAAACCAACAAAAGCTGAGGGAGTGCTTACCCCAGACCTGCCTTACAAGAAATGCTACAGGAAGTTCTTTGAGTAGAAGTAAAAGAATGCTAATTAACATCATAAAAACATGAAAAGGTAGTGTAAATCTCACTGGTAATGGTAAATATATAGTCGTAATTAATTCTACAATATGGTAATAGCAGTGTGTAAATCACACACAACTTTAGTTTGAACATTAAAAAATAGTAGTAAAAATAACCATAACTACAACAATCGATTATTAGTAAAGCAATGTAAAAAAAAAGGTATATCATAACAAAAATAACCTAAAATGTGAAGGAAAAAAGAAGTAAAACTGTAAAGTTTATGAATTCTATTGAAGTTATCAATTTAAAATAAGGTATTATAAATTTAAGATATTTTATGTAAGCCTCATTGTAACCCCAAGGGAAAATCGTCTATTAATTACACAAGAGAACATGGTAAAGAGGTCAAAGTACACTGATACCAGAAGACATCAAAACACACACATACACAAAGATAGCAGGATAAGAAATAAGAAACAATAGATCTATAAAACAGTTAACAAAATGGCAATAGTAGGCCCCTACCTATCAATAATTACTTTAAATGTAAACAGATTGAACTTATTTAAATAAACAAGTAAATAAATGTAAAAAATATAGAATGGCTGAATGGATTAAAAAAATAATATCCAACAATATCCTTCCTACAAGAGATTCACTTTAGCCTTAAAGACATACATAGACTGAAGTTGAAGGTATGGAAAGAGACATTTCAAGCAAATGGTAAACCTAAAAAGAAAAAAAATCCAGGATGACTGTACTTATATAAAAAAATATAGACTTTAAATCAAAAATGCTAAAAAGACAAAAAAGTCATTATATAATGAGAAACTGTTCAACCCATCAGGAAGCTATAACAATTGCAAATATTTATGTGCTCGACATTGGAACACCTAAATACATAAAGCAAAAACTAACAGAGAAAAAAAGAGAAATTAACAGTAATATGATAAGAGTTGGGGTTTTTAATACCCCATTCTCAATAATGGATAGATCACCCAGACTGAGAATCAATAAAGTAAGAACAGATTTGAGCAACACTATAGACAAAATAGACCTAACAGACATATACAGAACATTCTATCCAACAACGGAATACACATTCTTCTCAAGTACACATGGAACATTTTCTAGAATAGACCATATATAGTCCACAACACAAATGTTACCAAATTCAAGAAGACTAAAATCATACCAAGTTTCTTCTCTGACTACAATAGCATGAAACTAGAAATCAATACAAGGGGAAAACTGGAAAATTCATAAACATATGGAAATTAATCAACACCTTCTTGAACAACCAATGGACCAAAGAATAAATTAAAGAGGGCATAAGAAAGTTTCCTGAGACACAAAAATGGAAATACTACACACCAGAACTTGTGGGATTAAGCAAAAGCAGTTCTAAGAGGCAAGTTCATAGCAACAAATGTCTACATTAAGAAACAAGAAGCATTCCAAATAAATAAACTAACTCTATTCCTTAAGGAAACAGCAAAAGAAGAACAAACTAAGCCCAAAGTTAGCAGGAGAAATGAAACAATAAAGATTATTATTATTAAAAAGTACAGAAATAAATGAAATTGAGAACAGAAAAACAATAGAAAAGATTAACCAAACTAAGAGTTGGTTCTTTGAAAAGATTAACAAAACTGACAAACTTTTAGCTAGACTAACTGAGGAAAAAGAGAAAGGACCCAAATCAACAAAATTATAAATAAATTAAAAAATGGGGACATTACAATTGATACCACAGAAATTCAAAGGATCACAAGAGCTACTATGAACAACTATATGCCAAGAAACTGGACAGCCTAGAAGAAATTTTAAAAATTCTTAGAAGCACACAATTTACTAAGACTGAATCAGGAAGAAGTAGAAAATCTGGATAAACCAATTACTAGTAAGGAAATTGAATCAGAAATCACAAATCGCCCAGTGAAGAAAAGCCCAGGACCAGACGGTTTCATTGGTGAATTTTACCAAGCATTTAAAAAATAATTAATACCAATTCTTCTCAATCTCTGCCAAAATATCAAAAGGGGGGAAGGGGACACTCCCAAACCCATTGTATGAGGCCAGCATTATCCTGACACCAACAGTGGAAAAACACGACTAGAAAAGAAAACTACAGGGACCAATATCCCTGATGAATACAGATGTAAAAGTCCTTAATAAAATACTAGCAAACTGAATTTAGCAGCACATGAAAGGAATCATACACCATGATGGAATGGGATATATCTCTGGGATTCAAGGATGCAACATACATGAATCAATCAATATGATACAGCACATTAATAGAATGAAAGAAAAAAATCATCTGATAATCTCAATTGATGCAGAAAGAAAGCACCTGAAAAAATTCAGCATTCATTCATGATAAAAACTGAACATATTAAAGAACATATTAAAGGCCATATATGATGTGCCCACAGCTAACATGATACTCAATGGTGAAAGGTTGAAACCTTTTCCTCTAGGATCAGGAACAAGCCAAGATTTCCCACTCTCACCACTCTTATTCAGCATAGTACTAGAAGTCCTAGCTAGAGCAATCAGGCAACAAAAAGAAATAAAATGTATCAGAACTGGAAAGGAAGAATTAAAATTGTCTCTATTTGTAGATTACATGATTTTATATATAGAAAATCCTAAAGACTCAATCAAAAAATGGATAGATCTAATCAATTCAGTAAAGTTGCAGGATACAAAACTAACATATAAAAATCATTAGCCTTTCTATACACTAACAATGAACTTTCTGAAAAAGAAATAAAGAAATTTATCCCATTTACAACAGTATCAAATACAATAAAATACTCAGGAATAAATTTAAATATGGAGGTAAAACTTATCTACTCTGGAAACTATAAGACACTGATGAAAGAAATGAAAGAAGACAAAAATAAATGGAAAGTCATCCATGTACATGGATTGGAAAAATTAATGTTTTTAAAATGACAATACTGCCAAAAACCATCTATATATTGAATGCAATCCCTATCAAGATTGCAATGGTATTTTTTTACAGAAGTAGAGAAAAGCACTTCTAAAATTTATATGAACCACAAAACACCCTGAATAGCCAAAGAAATCCTGAGAAAGAAGAACACAGCAGGAGGCATCACACTTCCTGAGTTCAAGCTATACTACAAAGCTATAGTCACTAAAACATTATGGTACTGGCATTAAAAACAGACAAAGAAACTAATGGAACAGAATCAAGAGCCCAGAGATAAACCCAAGAATATACAGTCAACTAATACTTGACAAAGGAGTCAAGAATACTGTACAGTTCAGTACAGCCAGGGTTTAGAGTGAGAGAGCCTCATTGGTGGTGTAGTTGCCAATGGAGATTTAGACAGGGGCAAGCTCATGACAGGCTCCAGAACCATCACCGTTTTCCATACTATCTAATGCAAAAAGTGGGAAGTGTGCTGTTGTTTGTGCTTTTGCTGGAAGGGCTCCTTTTGACAGCCCATAAAGCCATGATGGATGTCAAAAATAATATTTCTCAGGACTTCCTTGGTGGTGCAGTGGTTAAGAATCTGCCTGCCAATGCAGGGGACACGGGTTCAAGCCCTGGTCTGGGAAGATCCCACATGCCGTGGAACAACTAAGCCCGTGTGCCACAACTACTGAGCCTGCCCTCTAGAGCCCGCGAGCCACAACTACTGAGATCATGTGCCGCAACTACTGAAGCCTGCATGCCTAGAGCCCGTGCTCTACAACGTGAAGCCACCTCAATGAGAAGACTGCGCACTGCAACAAAGAGTAGCCCCTGCTCACCACAACTAGAGAAAAGCCCACATGCAGCAACGAAGATCCAATACAGCTAAAAATAAATACATAAATAATAAAATAAATTTAAAAAATAATATTTCTCAGCTTTCGCCACCTTGCTATATAGTTCCCACATGTGCTTAAGGGAAAATTTGAATCACCAGAGTCATTGATAAGCTTATACTGTACTATTCTTGAAAGGTTCTGAGAAGAGCTGGTCATCCTTATTTCTCTGTCTCAGACAGATTTTCGGAGAAACATTTTAGAGTTTGCATGACCTTTAATCAGATATACTGCACATTTTTATTTATTTATTTATTTATTAAAACAATTTTTTTAAACATCTTTATTGGAGTATAATTGCTTTACAATGGTGTGTTAGTTTCTGCTTGATTACAAAGTGAATCAGCTATACATATACATATGTCCCCATATCTCCTACCTCTTGGGTCTCCCTCCTATCCTCCGTATCCCACCCCTCTAGGTGGTCACAAAGCACCAAGCTGATCTCCCTGTGCTATGCAGCTGTTTCCCATTAGCTATCTTTTTTTACATTTGGTAGTGTATATATTTCCATGCCACTCTCTCACTTCCTCCCAGCTTACCCTTCCCCCTCCCCATGTCCTCAAGTCCATTCTCTACGTCTGCATCTTTATTCCTGTCCTGCCCCTAAGTTCTTCAGAACCATTTTTTTTTAATATTCCATATGTATGTGTTAGCATATGGTATTTGTTTTTCTCTTTCTGACTTACTTCACTCTGTATGACAGTCTCTAGGTCCATCCACCTCACTACAAATAACTCAATTTTGTTTCTTTTTATAGCTGAGTAATATTCCATTGTATATATGTGCCACATCTTCTTTATCCATTCATCTGTCGCTGGACACTTAGGTTGCTTCCATGTCCTGGCTATTGTAAATAGAGTTGCAATGAACATTGTGGTACATGACTCTTTTTGAATTATGGTTTTCTCAGGGTATATGTCCAGTAGTGGGACTGCTGGGTCATATGGTAGTTCTATTTTTAGTTTTTTAAGGAACCTCCATACTGTTCTCCATAGTGGCATCAATTTACATTCCCACCAACAGACTGCACTTTTTTAGATCCCAATAAATTACTGCCTTCCTATAAGTACTGGGGGGACTTAATGGTACCATTAAGAAATGCGTAAGTATCATCTTTTTATTTTTTTCTTCATGCAGCTTTTATTCCTGCCAGAAACTTTTTTTTTTCAGTTTTGCCTATGGAAATTAAGCATGATTTAATTAGCAATAAAATTTTTCCAAGTTATCTTCCTTCTGGGTCTAATGTAATTCCTAGAGCCCTTCTTATGCTATAAAAGGACCGAGTTCTTCAAAATCTCTCCTTCTTAATCATCACTAGCTCATTAGCATCACCTCTCTTCACTCTTCCTTTTTTTCTCTGCCTCTGAAGAATAGTGACACTGATCTGAAAATCAGGATACATTTCCACGTAACTGAACATTCTTTACTAGATGTCATATCCAACTTCAAAGTATGAGAATTGCATTCCTATATTAGCTAGGACTGTCTTGTTTTCAAGTGACAGAAATGAATTCAACCTGGTTTGAGCAAACAAAAGACATTTATTGGATCCCGTAATGGAAGGGTCCAGAGTATCCTACTTCAGGCCTGGTTGGGTCCAGGGACTTAAATTACATTGCAGTCTCTCTCCCCAGCTCTTTGCTCTGCTTTGCTCTGTGTTAGCTTCAATTTTAGAAGGTTCGTACCATGTGGTGGCTATTTGTGTCCTGGGGAGGCAATATTCCTACTGGCTAGGAACTGGACATATGTAGATAGAAGTGGTTTCATGAAAAACCAAGGTTTTGTTACTAAGTAAAGGGGGATGGATGACAGAGAGGCAAAAATGACAGATTTCCCTATACAATTAATTTTATGAATAGTTTTAAAATTTATGATACCTAAAATATAGTAAAATCATCATCTTATTTTACAGACATGGTAAGGCCTCATAATTCAGTCATTGTATTTTTGAGGTCCCAGGATTTCAAATTATGTGATATATAAACTTTGAAACTCATGTAAAGAGTTCTACAGTTTTCACAGGGGAATTTCGTCTAAACAGTGAGGTTATTAAATAAAAAATTCCTTTGTCTCCATTTCTTCAGACACATTGCTAACATTTTCATAAGGATGATATAGTTCTGATTTGGGGAAGACAAGAATCTGATAAACCCTAACTTTTCAGCCCTGATCTCATTTTCTTAGCGGGCTTTTCTGTGCCTAAAAGGAGTCTATTATCCTTTGCTTCATTACATATGCCCACATGTAATGCAAGAGCACTTTCTGGTAGGTGCATCTAAAACTCTGCAGGATACCTATCAACACCCAGGGCTCTGCCTGCAGAGGGATCCATAACAGTTCATTTTACCTCTCTTGGAGCAACAGGAACATTTTTTGCCACCCTCACTAATTGAAAGAAACTGGACACTTCTAATGAAATGTTGACATTTCTGCAGATTATGCAGTATAAAGGGCAAGTCAGATTCTTTTTATTAAAGACAATATAACATCCTCATTATATCCTCTGACTTTGTAGAATTCCTATCTGTATTCTATGGAATAACATGATTGATGAGTTGAGGTCTTCACTTACAGGAAGCCAATAGTTTCCCCCCTTTTTTCCCTAAATTTAGGATGACTTTGAATCATTTGCCTTGGCCTGTTGTGCACATTAACATTTGCCTCATTCTCTACTTCTTTGCAGCAAGCCATTGAATGCTGGCCTCACTTCTTCATCCAACTTGCTTTTGAAGATGAGATTTCAGTTTCCTGAATGAATGCCTTTAGTCCTGTTCTTTTCAGGTAAAATGAAAATAGCTAATTAGCAGCTCTCTCGTCTTCATGATCTTAGGGTTTTGCATATGAGTTATGGAGAGGATTCAGAATTATTATTTTTGAGCTAATTATCCAAGTTGATTAGAGAAGACTTTAAAAATTAAAAAAAAAAAACAAACCAAACTCTCCCTGTTTATTACCAATGAGTGTTCAGATGCCATCTGGAGCTGTTGGGAGAGATGAGAGTGATTTGGTGCTTTGATTAGATCACATGATTGGCCACCAGCACTGATAATCACATCATTAATGGCATATGGACAGAGGAAATTACCTGCAGCAAGAGGAGAGAACATAGAGCGAGACCGTTTTCCACCCTGACCTTTAGCACACAGTTTTTCAAGCAGAGAGCGAGGGAAGGTGGATGCACAGAGAAGACCTCAGTAATGTGCCACACAGTATAAATGGATCCATAGCTCCAGGGTTGGCTCCTTGGTGGCTAAACAAACACATCATACCTGACCACTGGGCAGAGTATAAGAACAGCTACCATCTGCTTTGAGTTTACTAGATCCAAGGTGCTGTGCAACATATTCTACAACATCAATTTGTTCTTTAATCTCACAACAACTATACCAGGGATTACTATTGCCTCCATTTCATATATGATAAACCGAGTCTAATAGACATTAAGTAACTTGATGAAGTTCACACAGCTAGCTGGTGAGCGGCAGACTTGAAATTTGAATCCAGATCCACTTAATGTCAAACCCTGTTCTTATCCATCAGATCTACCGATTCCAGGATGCTACTGGTAGATGGACCCATAGAAGGGGCAGATAATAACCTTGAGACTCATGGTATTTTTGTCCACTTATATTCCCTTCACCGGGGACAGTGTGGGCTTTCTGAGTGGGCATCAGGTGAGTAAGCACATAATAATAATGATAAAACTACAAAGCCTCATCTTTATAGTACAGCTTCCCATATAATGTGTCATCATTTGATCCTCTCATGTACCCTCTAAGAAAGGAAGCTCTATTAAGTGATTCAGGAAGGGCTGCCCTTGGCCTAATACTACTATACTATCCACTGTACACAAAGTGGAATGGAGACATAGTATCAAACATGTATGGAGCAGAGTCAGATGTCAATGGTGGGGTGCAAATAATAACTAGAGAAAAAATAATAACAAGAATAATACTCTCCTCATATTGAGAACTCTGAGCCAAGCTGGTATCTTAGCACTTCACTTATTTTGTTATTTTTAAGTCAACTTTGCTGACATATAATTTACTTATGATGAACGGCATCCATGAAAAGTATATAATTTGATGAATTATGACAGATATATACACCTGTGAAACAACCACCTCAATCAAGACAGAAGACGTCCGTCATCCCCAGAAGGATCCTCATATCCCTTTACAGGCAACGCCACCTTCTACCTTTGTTCTCAGGCAATCTGAGATCAATCTGCTTTTTGCTTCTGTAGATTAGTTTGCATTTTTTAAAGAATTTATATAAATGGAATAATACACTATGTGCTATTTTGTATCTAGTTACTTTCACTCAGAATAATGATTTTGAGTTCATTCATTTTACTGTGTATGTAGTAGATTATTCTTTTTACATATTAGTAGTATTCTACTGTATGGATATATTTGTTTACCCATTATTTATCTATTGATGGACATTTGTATTGTTTCCAGTATGTGGCTATTCTAAATAAAGATGCAATGAACACTAACATTTATGTCCTTGTGTGTTTTTATTTCTCTAGAAGTAGATACTTATGATGGAATGGCTGAGAAACTGCTTAAGAGACTGCCAAATATTTTCCAAAGTGGTGGTATAATTTTATATTTCCATAAACAGTGTATGAGAGTTTCAGTTGCTCCACATTCTCATCAACACTTTTTACTTTCTTTTTGATTTTAGACATTCTAATGGGTATAAAATGGCATCTCACTGTGGTTTTAATATTCGGTTCCTGATGATTAATGATACTGAGTATCTTTTCAGATGATTATTCACCATTCATATATTTTCTTTTGTGAAGTATCGGTTCAAATCTTTTGCAAATTTTTATTAGATTGCTTGTCTGCTTATTATTGAGTTGTTATAGGACTTTATATGTTCTCACTAAGATTCTGTTGTCAGCTAAATGTATTCCCAATATTTTTACCATTCTGTTTTGTCTTCTCATTTTCTTAACTCATTACTGACCAGGGGATTTTGCAGAAACTAACACCTGTGGCCATAATACGTCTCCAGTCAAAACTGTGTTAATAGTGTCTTTCAAAGAGAAAACTTTTCATTTTGAAAAAATCCAATTTATGATTTTTTCTTTTATGTTCGTATCACTTTATTTACTACAGCACATTTAACTTCTTATCAACCTTGTATGATATTGTAATTGTCTGAATTTTTCAGATGATTAAATTAGCTCTCTCAGAGATTATATAAGTTGCCCAAATAACACATCTGTAAGAATGCTAAATTTGAACCAATGAATGGGTGTGAAGTCAGAGGAATGTAGTCAGGGGGTTATTAGCAGGAGAATGCAATGGAGATTCAGAAATGTCTGTGTAGGCAAGTGTGAAGATCAGAAACTAGGGCAACATTTTGAATTCTGTTGAAGGGATGATGATTCCTTTCCTGGGAGGAGTTTGATATGAGGATCTATCCAGCTCCTCTTCTTGATTGAGATTTTTCCAGGCTGAAGGATAGGAATTTTTGTGCCTGATGCCTGATGCCCAGCTTATAATCACAAGAACTAAGATAAGAAGCAGTGGGTCTCCTTACTATTAGTCCAGTGCTCTGCCCACACCTCTGGGAGAAAATTCCCATCACAGTCATTATCATGATTTCACAGAAAAATCTATGATTAGCTTAGTTAGTAAGACAAAGTTTTATTTTTCTTCTTAGAGAGAATACAACTAGGACATAATTTTTCTTTTGAAATATAAATGGCAAAGTAGTCTCTTGACTTCACAAGAGTCAAAAAGGATTGAAGAGTCACTGCCCAACTGGATCCTCCCACAACTCTTCTCAGAGGAAAACTCAAGAAAACCTCCCTTCCCTCCTCATTTCCTATTATTCAGGCAGACATCATAAACTGCAATTTATTACTCCCTCATAATGGCATCCTGCCCTTTCTCCTGCCACGTTTCTCTAGCCAACTCGATGCTCAGATCTATTTTGGCAGATGTGAGTTCTATATTTCTCTTGCCCCTGGCTACCTTTGAATTACCACAGCTCTGCAGCACTGTAGGTCTATCACCTGAAGGTGTGACAAAGAATATTGTACAACTACCGTCGATAGCAACTTTAAATGGAAATTAGATTCTTTCCCTCCTTATTTTTATGTTCCACTTTAATTTGGGCAAACTACATTTCCAGACATCATGTTCACTGCAATCATCTATCTTTTAGAGAGCAATAGTGGTCCTGCTTGCTTAAGTACCTTGCATTTTTCCTATCAGTCTTTCTTTCTTTCTCTCTCTCTTTTTTTTAGTAGCATACCTGTGCCACAGGGAAGGGCATGATGTGCTTTCATGAATCCGACTGCTCTTTCAAGCAATAGGAAATGGGAGAGTCACTTACCCTGCTGATGAAATGCACTGCAGTGGTCTGGGGGACTTTAACTGCTGGATTCTATTACAAGAGTTATATGCATCTTCAGGAGAAATGCCCTGGAGCCCAGATAGATCTCTGGAAGACTGAACTTTAAACCTTATAGTATCTTTGAAAATTTAAGGGGGTGGCAGCATCTATGGGAACACCAAAAAAGTAACCAACAAACAACAAGTAAATCCTTTGAAATAAAGTAGTCAAATAAGCTGTTTGAAAAAACTGAATGCTCAAGTCCACCAGAATAGTAGATCTAACCCAGTGTGAACATCTCAGGTTATCTTTATTTGACAAAATGTTTTGTTCATTTATTAGGGGAACAAAGGTCATTTGGGTCAATCTAATTCTTGAAAAGCTTATAGACAAAAAGAATATTGTTGGGTTTAATGGTCATCCTCAGCTTGCCTCCATCAGCTATATCTTGCCCTTCTCTTCCCTGCTCTTTGTCCCAGGAAGGCTGACCTCTGTGCATTGAATGGCCTAGGCTCTTGCCCTCTGGTCTCTGGTTGAGTTGGACCAATGGGAGACACTGATAGGAGATTGGAGAGTGGAAGGAGACAGAGGGTAGAGCATTTATTCCTCCCTTGCCCTCCTTTCTTCTTTCTTACGGTGCTGGCAGTGACTATGCTCCTCTGCAGTCCTTGCATCTACCAGCCAGCCACTCCTGCATGGCTCCAACTCTTCTGGGTCTGGTAACACCTTTTCCCCTCCTGCTCCTTCA
This sequence comes from Balaenoptera physalus, assembly GCF_965194825.1. Classification (NCBI taxonomy): domain Eukaryota; kingdom Metazoa; phylum Chordata; class Mammalia; order Artiodactyla; family Balaenopteridae; genus Balaenoptera; species Balaenoptera physalus. The sequence goes on from NC_138890.1 coordinate 55,893,759, forward strand.
AACTTAGGGGTGATAATGGATTCCCACTGTTGCCATTCTCTGGCTGTCTTATATCTCCAATTGTTTTCTTCAATCCTGTCTATACTTGCATAATTGTCCAATCATGAAATTATTTTTAAATAAAAAATTTTTGCATCCATTTCTTAAAATGATTCAACTTGAGTTTTCTTGATAGAAACTTTCTCTTTCTTGACAAGTTGGTTCTTCTCTCAGTGTGATTACTTAGCAACCTACAAATGCTTATTGCTAATGGTATCTTAAGTATGTTTTGAGCAAACAAAAGCACACACAAATTCTCTAATAGTCATGAATTGAATAATCACAAATAATTCCATTTATACTCAACCCCTTATCTGCCTAGCCTCTTCAGATATTTGAGTTTGTAACCTGCTTTGTTGCTTCCTTGGCTTTGAAAAGTCCCAGTAAAGATTCAGGTGAGGCATTTACAAAAGTGTTTGAAACATGTTTAATTTCTCTTTAGGAAGTCTTGTGCTGCAGGTGAGCTGGTATTCAAAGAACCTCTTGCCTTGGTGCCTGGCAAGCATGATGCAACTATCCTCTCCCTGCCTCCCTTCCCAAGATCTCATTCTAAGTCCTAGGCAATTAGACCACTATAGTGATTGTTTCTAAAGCTCACTCACTCTTTAAGGGCAGAATCTACACATTAAAACACACTCCTTTAAATTTTTTTTCCTGGGTTAGCGACAACACTTCAGCCCATTAAAACAGGGTGGTGGGGGAGGGGGGACCTTAAACTGTAATGGACTTTTGGAAAACTGACCCAATTTGCTGCTTATACATTTTACCTTTTTTTGGGTGAAATGAAGCTAACGAGCTTACTGTTTCCATTTTCTGATTGCACTATTTTTCCAATAAGGAAGATGTTTGCTTGCTGTAAATTAACCACTTGGAAACTATACCAATTCCTCTTCTAATTTTAGCTTTTCCAAATTAGTTTCATATTTTTAGGTATTGCCAATCAAGAAATTGCTAATGGTAATTTTAAAAATACTTCAAACACTCATGGTGACTAGATTCTATAACTGAAAATGTACAAAAATGGTATTTCTTATCTTTTTTTTTCAATTAGGGTCCCTCTCTAGTGTAATTCATTCAATAAATACTAAGCACTTATTATGAGCCAGTGCTGGTGATGGCTATGAATATAACTATAAAAAATAGACATAGTCTCTTATCCTAAATGAATTCAACTGCCAGCCCATGCAGACATACCATAATTTGACAAGTTCCACAGGAAATCTTGGAAAATTCAATATTTGCTGTTGCAACTATTCCTGAGCACTGGAGATCCAGAAACCAGGGTAATTTATGACTTTGCTTAAGCATGGATTGAACTGCTCAGACTCTGGGATTGGTCTGAGAACAGAGCAGATAACTGATCTAGTGGGTGAGCAAACCTGACATCTCAATATCTACATCTCATCATGGCCTTAATGCTCACAACCCACATTAAGTAATAAAAACTTTATATTTGAAAAGAAATCCAACTGCAGTGTTTGTGACAATGTGAGGAGAAATTAAGCGGTCTAAGAAAATGCTGGTTTTTTACAGAGTGTAGGAATGCTGGATAATTTAAGAAGTAGCATGTCACATTCCTTTATGGGTGGGGATATGTGACGGGAATGTGTCACAAGTTTTATGTAAGTGGCTTTCAAACTTCTTTTATCCATAACCTATGTTAAAAATGACTTTTCTTCACAGTCTAATAAACACACACACATGCACACACACACAATGAACCAGAACTTCAATAGCACAATACTTGCTTTTACTGTAGGTCATATAGTCTGATATTTTCCCAATCCTTTCTCTTTTTCTATTTCTTTTTTAAAAAATGCTGATTGTGCCCCACTAAACTGACTTTATGACTGAGTAATGGTTTGAAAATCACTGCTCTATATTAACAATATAAATGAATAAGAAGTCAGTTGATAAAGCTGTTCAGCTGGTTATCCAGCCAGAATTTATTTTAATAGTATTATAAATTACTTTAATCCCATGTTTATAGATTCATTAAGGGTCTTATAGGGTCACTTAAATTTTTCATTTCTTCTTCACTGCACTTTGTGGAAGGAATTATATAATACAATAATACCTTGAATATAGGGGTTTGCAGAGCTCTCAGGAGAAAGTCAAATATAAGTTCAATAAATAAAGTGGCTTAGGAGTATGAATGAGGGAAGGATGATGGTTGAACGACTGATCTGAGAAAGTACCATATGATAGAATTGTAGAAGATGAGTAGAGTTTGTTAGGTAGAGATTGGGAAAGGACAGTTCAGACTGGAAGGGTGTGATCTAGCTGGGAGAACAGTGAGAAGTAGCTTGTATCTAAGAGGTAGGCAAGAAGATATAGTGAGGACTCAATAAGTGAGACTGGAATGTATCGAGTGGCAAAATCAGGGCCTAGTTGCTTCATTTACTTGATGGAACATGAAGTTCCCTTTCACTGAACAAATGGACAACTTTTATAGACATAGATTATTGTATTACAACTGGACAGAACAGGATCCTAAAGTTTCTTTGAGATCTGGGGTGGAATTCAGGAGGAGAAAATAAAATAAAATTTATAAGATTATTTCTGTCCTAGACTGCAAACTCCTTAAGGAAGTAGAGACCTCAGTTTGATTCATTCATATTTCCTGGCATCTAAATAGACATCTCTCCAAAGAAGACACACAGATGGCCAAAAGGCATATGAATTTGGCCAAAAGGCATATGAAAAAAATGCTCAACACCGCTAATTATAAGAGAAATGCAAATCAAAACTACGATGAGGTATCACCTCACACCAGTCAGAATGGCCATCATCAAAAAGTCCACAAATAATAAATGCTGGAGAGAGTATGGAGAAAAGGAAACCCTCCTACACTGTTGGTGGGAATGTAAATTGGTGCAGCCACTATGGAAAATAGTATGCAGGTTCCTCAAAAAACTAAAAATAGAGTTACCATATGATCCAGCAATGCCATTCCTGGGCATACATCCAGAGAAAACTCTAATTTGAAAAGATACATGCACCCCAATGTTCAAGGCAGCACTATTTACAATAGCCAAGACATGCAAGTGACCTAAATGTCCATCAACAGATGAATGGATAAAGAAGATGTGCTATATTTATACAATGGAATATTAGTCATAAAAACAAATGAAATAATGCCATTTGCAGCAACAGGGTTGGACCTGGAGATTATCATACTAAGTGAAGTAAGCCAGACAGAGAAATACGTACATCATATGATACCACTTTTATGTGGAATCTAGAAAAAAAAATGATACAAATGAACTTATTTACAAAGCAGAAATAGACCCACAGCCATAGAAAACAAACTTATGGTTACCAAAGGGGATGGGGGGAGGGGTAAATTAGGAGTTTAGGATTAACATATACACACTACTATGTATAAAATATTAGATAACCAAAAAGGACCTACTGTATAGCACAGGGAGCTACACTCAATATTTTGTAATAACCTATAAGGGAGAAGAATCTGAGAAAAATAGATATATATGTATGTATAAGTAAATCGCTTTGCTGTACATCTGAAACTAACACAACATTGTAAACCAACTATACTTCAATAAAATAAATAAATAAATAAAACAAGGCATGGTGCATAGTAAGTATTCGAGATACTTTCTAAATGAATAAATCATTGAATGAATGGATAAGGGAGTGCACAGATTATCTGGGCTGGTGATAATCAACTGAATGCTACTTGTCCAAGGTCCCTTGTCCTTTAATGTGGTTATATAGAGTTTGCATTTATTCTAATTCTAGTAACATTCTAAACATTCTAAATTCTCTTTCTGTCCTCTTCCTGGCTGATCTATTCTAAGTTCATAAGCATCCTCTATAATATTCTATCTTTGCTGATACATTTTATTCAGAACATCTTTTTTCTACACTGTCTTTTATGTATCCTAGCCAGCAATCCTGTACTCCGAATGAAATCTTATCCATGAAGCCTTGCTTGGAAATATTTTATCTATTAGTGCCCTTGATTCTCTTCTCATTTAATTTTTAAATTTACTAATTATGAGATAAAAATAATTTAATAATTATTTAATACTTTAATATATACATATATATTTTAAATTTCAGAATACTTGAAAAATGAAGAAAGTATCCAATATTAACAATTTCTATAATCCTATTACCTAGAGAAAACTCTGTTAACATTTTGTTGCTTGCAGTTACTAATATTTTAATATGTCTACATTAATGAATTAATAATATATACATATATATGAATATAAATTGAGATTAGGTGATGTGTAACATTTTATATATCACTTTTCACTTAATTAAATGTGATTTTTTCCTCATCTTCTTAAATATTTCTTAAGAACCTCACTTTAATGTCTACAGAGTATCCCATTATTCTATCATATTGGAACATATATTTAATTAAGCTCTTCATATTTTTTTTGGGCACTGTGTTGTTTCCAATTTTTTACTTCTGAACAACCCTGTGATAGATAATCTTCAAGCCAACATTTTATATTTGTACCTATAATTTCCTTTGCATAAATAAATAGAATTGAAAATATTTGGAAAAGGGGTATAAGCATTTTAAATACTATCTCTAAATGTGACAAATGGCAAATTGCCCCAATGTCTATCCCAGAAGGTTACAGCAATTTACACTCTCCCCAGGAGATTATGAATGCCTTATCTCTATGTACTTATCACCTTTAGAGCTTAGTAATTTGAGAGCTAAAAAAATGACATCAGCACTCAGTGAATTTTGTTCTGTTTTGTTTTTTAACATGTGACCTCTAACATTATTGCATATTGTTTATTTTCCATGTTTTCAAGTGGCAGTTCATGGCCTATATTCATTTTTCAACTCAAATATTAATCTTTTTTCTTTTTGTTTGAAAAAGCCATTAGTTTTAAAGAATTCTCTGAACTTCTACAGCACTTGTCCATTCCTCTCATATAATGTGAGCCTTACTTCTTTTTTCACTGAAGCATCCATTTTTATTCATATTTCGTTTCAATTTTATTCACTAAAATTGTAACTATTAACCATTATTTTAAAAAAATTTTTAACATCTTTATTGGAGCATAATTACTTGACAATGTTGTGTTAGTTTCAGCTGTACAACAAAGTAAATCAGCCATATGTATACATATATCCCCATATCCGCTCCCTCTTGCGTCTCCCTCCCAGCCTCCCTATCCCACCCCTCTAGGTGGTTACAAAGCACCGAGCTGATCTCCCAGTGCTATACAGCTGCTTCCCATTAGCTATCTATTTTACATTTGGTAGTGTATATATGTCCATGTTACTCTCTCACTTCGTACCAGCTTACCCTTCCCCCTCCCCGTGCCCTCAAGTCCATTCTCTATGTCTGTCATCTTTCCTTCTCCTAAAAAAAAGAGGACAAATAATATGTCTTCTTCAGAGTGTGGTGACAATTAGATGAAGTAATTTATGTAAGGCCCTACCATAGTGACTGGCATGTGGTGCAAAATCATAAATATTAACTACTTTTATTCTTATTTAAGTCTCTGTTTTTTGCATAATATTTATCACAATGTCTTGAAACATACTAGGTGCTTAATAAACATGATAAACTAGTCAATTCTGTTGAATGAACAAAATAGTCCAAAGAGTTTATTAACTTGTTTTTCAATGTAACATTTAGAGAAATTTGTACCAGAGTTCATTTTCTCCTCTTTCAAATGCATTCCACCTCCATATCATTTAAGGTTTAACTAGTCTAAATCCAATAAATTCTCAATTCTCATGCCTAGGCTGTATGTAGGCATATTATAATCACATTTTATGTCTTAATAAACTAAGAATAACCAGAAGGCAGTGCTTTTCCACATCTGGACCCTTTTCCACATAAAATACATGACATCTGCACTAGTAAGCTCTTGAATGGCTTTTTCAAAATAGGGTTGTGGAGTGACCTGGTCCAAGCAATTCCATATCTCAATTTGGAATTTTGCTTCAAGGACTGAGGTAGTCAGAAATATTTGGGGCACTTCCCTTTGATGAAACCTGCCATTATATTCTGACTTTCACCAAATATGTAGTGCTTAGAATCACTTTAATTTGCTCTCCCCCTGCCCTATCTTATTTTGTAGCACTATCATTTAAAGAGACCTTTGAAGAATGCTTTTAGGGAAAGCTAAACAATTTCTTACAGCTGCCAGCAAAGTTTCCTCCTTTGATTGATAATGGCTCTAGAGATCCATGAAGTGAAACATTTTGCTTTTATTTATGCCTTTATTTATTTTACTGGCTATGCACAATCAAAAGATCTTACGAAATTGGTTTCTAATCATTTCCCAACCCCTCTTTGCATTAATGGGAATCAGTCCCATTCAACTGATATTGTTTCTCTTGATTCTTCTGCCTTTTAGGTCAGTTTCACCTCATCTGGCCAGTGGCTACTGTGAATCAATAAATAATGGCACTTTAATACATCCTTATTGATGTAGACATAGCTGAAGTTTGACTGCATGTCCACTGGTCCCAAAGTCATTTCCCCATCAACAGGGATCTTCCTCTTTATCCTCTACCCACTTTCTTCATATGCAAAGATAAAATGGAAGGTAAATTACCCTTGCTGAACTATTTCTGTCCCTTCAATTTTCTGACTTACTTTTTTTGAGACAGACAGCTTCCTATTTTCTTTAACATTTTTCTTTCTTGGGTAGGGAATTGAAAAGACATTCTGTCATCTGAGATATTGTTGTCCATTTTCTTTCCTTTCTTTTCATCTATATTTCACTTGTGTTAGCTTTTTCAGACTTTAGTTAATCTTTTCACATGCAGTTCTTTCCCAGCATCTTTATATCAGTTTTATCAATGTACAATTTACATACCACAAAATGTATCTTTTAGTATTTTTGAGAGGAAGTAGAATGGAGGAATAAGAGCAACCATATGTTTTTGGTCACAATTTTTATCCCCATCTTTTATTTCCTCCTTAGTCAAAAATTAAACCTACTTTTAATATTTGCATGTTTTTTAAAGATTATTTTTACATTGTTTCTTGTCAACTTTTGTTTTCTTTCACATTAGATTGATAATTTCTCTGGTCCATGGTATGCCCTTCTTTCTGGTAAACATTTATTTGTCTATTTTTTATTGGACCTCAGGAGCTCAGATTTTTAAAGTACTCATAATTTTTGTAAACCTCTAAAAATCTGTCAATGAGATATTTGGTATGATATTAGCCCTACCTTGTATACTGACAGAATATCTAAAAAATAGATCATAGCACAGTAGAAGGAACAGAACAAGGTTAAATTAATGCACAATAATCAGTATAGTCTAATTAAAATATGCACTAAGAATTGTTAGTATAGGTAGGAAAATGATGGCTACTAGAAAATTTTGATTTTATAGGATAATAACAGTTCTAGGCTTGGTGAATTTGTGACACGATATGTTTGTCAACCAATTCACAGGAGGAAAATGGAAAATATGCACTGGGACTCACAGTTTCATTAATTCAGAAACTATGTATGGAGTACCTCCTGGTACAGAGTCTGGTTCTAGGTACTGGAATTATAGTTAATGAAGACTGACCAATTCTGCATTTTTTATGGAGCTTATATTCTAGACTCATGCTGTCTAATAAAATAGCCATTACTCACATGTGGATATTAAAATTAAAATTAAATAAAATTAAAAATTGAGCTCCTCAGTTGCATTGGCCACACTTTAAATGCTCAGTAGCCACATGTGGCTAGTGGCTATCATATTGCACAGAACAGATTTAGAGCATTTCTAAGATCACAGAGTGTTCTATTAGAAGGGACTATCACTAAAATTGTGTTTTTATTTTTACAAGCTTAATAATAAGTCATCTAAAACACCCAGAAAAGCAAAAATAAATAAATAATATTATAGACATCTATGTAATCTTTACCAAGATAAAACATATGTTCGTTGCTACTTGTCACATTTGTCTCAGCTGAGTCTTTTTTAAAAGTAAGATATAAAACATTATAAAAGAGGAAAATCCATAGTCCTCCTTCCCTTCTCTCTCTTCCTAAAGATAACCATTATCCTCAAGATGATGCGAATCACTCATAAGCATGTTTTTGAACTTTAACTACATGGGAATATACTGATAAACAATATAAACTATTATTATGTGTTTCACAATTTTTACATAAATGCCAGCTATTTGCAACTTCCTTTTTTTGTTTGTTGTTTCCATTGAACATTTTATTTTGATATTTAACTGCAGTGATGCATACCATTCTATACATTCATTTTTCTGCTCTATGATATTTTTTGTGTAAAAAAAAAAACCTGATAAATACACATGTGTGTATTTACCCACAAACCAGATAAGAAACTGTTAGGAGCTTTCCAAGTAGAGTCTATTTCCTAAACATGTTACAAGCTCTGTTGGACAATCTAACCTCTGTCCTACGCTTGAAAAGAGTTCAGCAGCCCACAGATCCTAACCCTTTCATGAAAGTGCACAGAAGGGAAGGGTCCCTCTGTGGTGCTGTTGGATGCCCCACCATGGCCTTTCATCAGTGGGGGACACTCTGAGAGGTCATCTATTTATGCTCTGATAGGAGCAGAGGGGACAGATAAGCAGTGACACTGCAGCCCTAGAGCATCTGATTGAGTTGATGCTCTTCTCTGGAATCTTATTTATTGATTCTTTCCTAAATAAATGGGTCTCTATGTAAATCAAGTCCTAAGTAATAGCTTGTAAAACATATGCACTCATTTCTTGAGGGGAAAAATAAGTCACTAAATTTATGTCAAAATTTCCACTCTATCTGAATATATTTAGCTGCTATCTTTTGATGTTCCGATCTCATAAATTTAAAAGCAACACTTGGATCCTAGCTAGGGAGACAGGCAGCAGGGATTAGGTCTATTTCTCCTTACTTTAACCTTCTCCTCTCAAAGAATTCTGTCCTTTATGAAATGTGAAATCAGCCTGGAGGTTTAAGAATTTCAATGTAATACTGACTCTACGTTCCCCATCCTGGGTGTCTGAAGTACACCTTTCTACTTGCCTTAAGTACAAACCAAACCTGCTTTCACCTACAACATGAAACTGCTTTTGTACCATTTCAAAGACAGGGCAACTTTGAAAACATTGATATATTCCATTGTTATATTGAAGGCATTTCCACATTTCAGATTATTGGTTTAGGAAAAACATTAGTAAACTGGGCATTTCAACAAATTGAGGATTCAGAGGGGGCTTTAAGATTGATTATCAAAGTAGGCTTGAGGGTCATTTTTCACGAATTGTATATTCTAGGAAGCCCACACAAAACATATTAGGAAAGTAATTGCTCAGCCCAATCAAGTTCAATAAGGCAGTGTATATCATCTTAGGTGCCTCCTAATGGCTGGGACTAATTTTTTTTTCAGTTTAATTTCTTTTCCCTCAGCAAAACATTTTTTCCCAAGTTAAATCTCATGTAAAAGTAGGATAATGTAGATGGAATGATGTGGGACCCTTCTTCCCACCCACTGCCTTACGTACTCAGCCACCCCTTTGCCCCCACAGATTACAGAATACAGGAGTTCTGAGGGATACACTGTTAGTAAGCGTTAAGAATACACATGAAACCTCTAGAGGACTTCTGTTCCTAGCCCTTTGATGGATTGGTTATTCTAAATCACTTTGCAACTGAAAGAACTACATATTCTGGATAAAATATTTTTAAAATCCATTTAAAAAATATCCACCATTGATGTGGCCAAAATACAAAGTACCTGTAATCTGCAGACACACAAACACACACACACAAGGGAGGAAGGAAGGGAGGAAGGAAGGACAAAATAAAGGCATTCAGATTTTTAAAGAACATTGCAAGTGTTTACCTCACTAAAAAAATACCTAAAGGGTGTATTCTGGGTAGAAGAAAACTAATCTCAGATAAAAAGTCTGAAATAGAAGAAAGAACGGGAACTATGACATTATTATCATGTAAAGAAATCTAAACAATTATTATATAAATGTTTAAGTGTTATAAATAACACAAGATAAAACTTAAATAGGGGAAGAAATATGCACATTGAGAATAATGATGGTCAGAATTAAAACATGTTTAAGTTTTTATATTGTTTACAATGACAGCAAAGGCACTGGTTCATTTTTGACTTCAGTTAATTAAGGGAGCATGTTGAAATGGTCTTAGAAGGAATAACATCCAAATTACTATTCTTCGGTTATGCTAGACGAATAAGTTCTAAAGATCTACTCTACAACATGGTGCCTATAGTTAACGATATGCTATTGTGCACTTCAACATTTGTTAAGGGGTAGATCTCATGTAAAGTGTTCTTACCACAAAAACAAACAAACAAACAAACAAGAAAACAGAAAAACCCAAAGGGGCACAAGGAAGCTCTGGAAGGTGTTGGACATGTCTGTTACCTTGATGGTGGTGATGGTATCACAGGTGTTTGCATATGTACAAACTCATTAAACTGTATGCATTAAATATGTACAGTTCTTTGTATACCAATTACATCTCAATAAAGCTGCTTTAAAATCCAAATTACTACTTAGTGCAACAGAAATCAAGAAGTGAAACAAAGTCAAAAAAATCCTGAAGATATATGTCAAATTGAAGGTATAAAAAAAGATTGTGAAAAATCCAAATATTAGTATAACACAATTAATGTAAATTAACTAAATTCTCCAGTTAAAATATGAAAATTGTTGGGATAAATTAAATTAAGAGCAACAAACAGAACTATGTGCTGTTTACCAGAGACAGACCTAACACTTAGGAACACAGAAAAGTTGAAAGTAAAAGTATAGAAAAATTTAACAAGTCAATACTAATCAAAACTAGACTAGTATATTTATGTAGCTATCAGGCAAAATAGCTTTAAGGCAAAAATATAGTTAAAATAAATAACATAAAGCGAGATAAGCAAATGATAAAATATTCAATATATTAGGGAGATAAAAATTCTAAATATGTATGTGTAATATACCTTCAAAAACTAGAAAGCCAATATTGATAGAACTTTAAGTAGAATTAACAAATCAAATTTCACAGCAGGACATTTTAAAGCAACTCTCTAAGATATTAGAAATCAAACAGACAAGTCACAGCACATGTTAGAAAAATTGATATTATTCAGACTATTATGAACATAAATAGATACAGTTAGAAAACAGTAACAAAAACAATACATCTTTTAAAGTATTCTAAACAATATCTGGGGGCAAAGAAGAAATCAAAATGGACAAAAACGAAACAGTAAGTTAGGGAAGATTAGAAGAGCACATTTAATCTTCAAATGGTCATTCAAGAACATCCTTGTAGTCTCCAAAGTCATCCTGTGAAATGAGCCATACCTCTTGGTGCTCACATCCTGTGTAGCCCTACATACATTGAATATGGGAATACCCTGTGTAATCAATAAGGTGGGATGCCGTGTGAATTCCAAGGTTAGATTATAAGAAGCCTTACAGCTTCAATCTTGTTCAATAGGAATGTATGCTCTAGGGTCAACCAGCAGCCCCCATGTAAGAAATTCAATTACCTGGGGACAACCATACGGTAAAGAACCCCAAGCTACTCAAACGGAGTGAACACAAGGAGAGAGATGCCCAGCTAGTCCCCAGATATTTCAGTTCTTCCCCATGAGTTGCCAGAAATATGGTTGAAGGTGCTTTCTTGGATTTCTGGCTCTCTCAAGCCTTAAGATATCTCCAGTATCAGCCCCCCCTCACTGAAACTGCATATGAGAATCCAGTCTCTAAGTTCAGCTGTAAAATTGTGAGAGATAAAAATAAATTATTATTTCAGCGAGCAAATTTTGGGACAGTTTAGTATTCAGTAGGAGATAACTGAAATAACCCTATAATTGGAGATGAAACAGTCTTTACAAACAGACCTAAGAGCAAGCATCACAATTTACAGGATTAGTATCATTCGGATTATGTTTTCTGAATATCAATATAATTAGAAAAACAATAACAATAAATGATACATTTAGAAAAAAAGTGTTTTGAAACGTTGTTCCATGTCTGGAACAAAGAGGAAATTCAGGTGGAAACTTAAAAATATTTATTACTTAGCCATAAATAAAATATAAGCTTACGTGGTACAGCTTGTGGGCACTGATATACAGGTGGAGGAAATTTTATTGCCTTAAATTTTTACATTTTTAAAAAGGAGGAGAGGGTGACAATTAATGAATTAAATGAATCAGGGTCCAGTTAGAAGACAGAAACCATACCAGAAATTTGAGGAGGGAACATTTAATATAAAGAATTGTTAGTTGAGAAAAAATGGTGAACTACTATTGCAAGGGCAGAAGGGAACTCCAAGATGTAACAGAGAGAATGACTGCAGAAAGCAGCTGCCATCCTTACTGCTTGCAGAAAAAAGAGCAAGGAAGATACACAGACGAGAGGCTCTGTAATGATAAAATTTAGACCTCTGAGAGATGGCACAGGTTTTCTGCAAACACACAACCTGCCATGGCAGTTGCTGGAGGCCGCTCACCAGGACCAGGAGAGCATCATGACCCCCTGGTGAAGAACATTTCTGAATAGACAGCTGCACATGGCACTGACTGCCCTTGCTGGGAAGGCTGCAGGGACCAGCCATGCACCAGTCTACCTGCTACAGTGGAAAAACAGAAAGAAGCCACTTCTCCCTCCATCCTTGCGGTCTTCTCCCAGTGCCCCTTACTGTCAGGGTCTAACGTAGAGGCAGATGGAAAAGGAAATATTTGATTTGCAGAGTCTATCTCCAGCATCAAAAAATAGGGTAAAAAAAAGGGTGATTCTGAACTGAGAGCAGATAAATTAATTTCTGACATTCTGAGGATTCAACATAAAAAGAAACTGCAGAATTAGCATAAAGAAACTAAGAGGAAGGAAAATTAAAGATCAAAAAAGAATAAAAAGTTAAATAAAATAGGATCAATGGACACAATAATTTTTATGTTCTCAAAACTAATAAAAGTAATAAACCTCTGGACAGATTAATAAAATAAATATTAAAACATGATATAACTACAGATATGACAGAAATTACAAATATATATTGAATAATTTTATGTCAATAACTTTGAAAACTTAGATGAAATATACTAAATTCTAAAAGATACAAATTACCATAACTGATTCAGGAAGAAATAGAAAATGTAAATTATCCTATAATCATTAAAGAAGTTGAATTAGCGATTGAAAATTTTCCTACGAAGAAAATATCAGGCCAAATGAGTTCAACTAACATTTAATGAACAAAGAACTCAAATCCTACACAGTTTCTTTCAGATAATAGAGTAAAAAGTAATGCATCTTGAGTATTTCAAATTAGTTGCAAAGTGTTGACTGGAACTGAGAATAATCAGATAAGGATAGTATCAATATAAGAAATAAAAACTACTCTCTTTTCCCTCAGCAACGTATATACAAACATCCTAACCAAACTATTAGAAAACTAAATATACAACAGAAAAAATACAGAAGCAACCAAAGTGTACATCAGAAATAGGATATAATAATTAATTGTGGCATATTTATTTAATAAGCTACTTACTATGCAGTAACTTAAATGGGAAAAGTATGGCTACATGCTACACCATGGATGAATTTCAAAAACAATGTTGAGTAAATAATATAGGAAATATAAAAACATATATACTATTTTACACTTTTATTTGGATCTTGTTTCTTAACAGTAATATTTTTCTGCCTCTCCTTCCTCTCTTCCTCTCTGATTCATCTTGCCTAACACAGAACCTGGCAGAAAGAAGAGTAGATACCACTAAATACTTGATGAATGAAAGACTATATGATCGAAGTTACAATTGAAGGATTGGATTAGGTATCTTTGCTGTGTTAACAGAGTTCCAAAATTTAGTGGGTTGAAATAACATTTATCTCACAATTCCTGTAGGTCAAAAATCCATTCATGGGTAAGTTAGGTCCCTGGCTCAGAGTCTCATGTATGGCTACAATTAAGATGATAACTTGGGGCTATGGTTATCGCAACACTCAAATGAGGTTTACTCACTTACAAGCTGACTCATGAGAATGTTGACTGGATTCAGTTCTCTGGTTATGGCCTTCAGTCTCTTCCTACATGAACATCTCTATACGGTAGCTCACAATATGGCACCATCTTCCATCAGAGTATGTGATAGAGAGCAGTAAAGAGAGAGTGTAAGAGGAAAGTCATAGCCTTTTATAACCTAATCTCCATAGTGACATCTCATCACTTCTGCCATAATCTATTCATTAAAAGTAAGTCACTAGGTCCAGCCCACAATCCAGGGAAAGGGATTATATAGTGTCCATTATGAGTGGTATAAATAATAAAGTCAATAGGATAGGTGATCAAGGAAAGTTCATTTATCATTGAGGTGATCTGAAAAGACTTCATGGACTTGAGATTGGATTTGAGATTTTAAGAGTGGTTTGCACTTTGTTAGGCAGAGAAAGAGAAGGAGGACATCCATGCAGAAGACTCATGAAATACAGAGTGAGGAAAAAGAGAGAGAGAGAAAAAAATCACACTAGTAGTGTTTGAACGGCATGATTTTAATGCCAGATAATTGACTCTAGGTAAATGCTTATGAAGAAGAGTGAATGGAGATTAGGTCTCCAGGACCTCGTACAAGAAAATGTATGATAAACATTTGTTAAATAAATGAATAAATAAAATCCTAGGCCTTTTTCTATTTGCAGCTTTAAAGGATACACAGATTAAGAAACTAACCCTTTAAATGCTTATATCCACAATTATCTAACTGACTACCGTGAGCAGTCAGGGATGTAAAGACTTTCTGAGATCCACTGTCACAGGGGGACTGGGGCCTTTGCAGCTCTTACAGTTGCAGATGGGAAGTGAGAAGTCAGCCACACAATAACCTGCCAGGTCCAGGTGGGTTCAAGGTTTTTGGGAGAAGATAGCTGGGACAGGCAAGTAGGGAGGGGGTCAAATGAAAGGCACTAGTCATGACAGAATACAAGAAGCTGTATGTTTCACTGGAGGATATATGTTGTCTTCTGTGATTGGCATCACTCACTAAACACTAATTAAACCTCACTAATTCCCTTCTGTAGCATGAAACCACCATATATTATTTCACACATGTCAATTACAAGTTCCAAGTAAAACACCTTGGACTTTGCAGTATGAGATTCAAGATGTGCCCATTAATTTTTGTTTTATGAATGATGATGATGATTTTTGGGTAATAGGTTGAAGATGGGCAGTACTTACAGTGGTTGAGAATCATTATCATCACCATTAGCTCTCACTTCTCTTTTACTTTGCCCAAAATGACAAAGTTGAAAGTGGAATGTGTGTGGGTGTATGTGTGCATATACAAAAACTTTCCTATTTTTTCATGGCAATTTAGAAGTTTTGTTTTCTAAACTGAAGTTCGAGTAGATATATGGGTACACACACACACAGAAACGCACACACTTACACCTTTTCTCCTCCTCTAATGGGATCTTGAAGACTAGTCAGTGACCACAGTAGCAAGATGCATTTCTTTCCTTGAAGTCGATAAATTGTGAATTATGCTTCTGAAGGGGCCAGTAATGTTGACTGGGAAATGGTAGAATCTGAGGAGTTCTAGAATCTGGAATTTACATGGAATGCTCTCTTAGATTCTATTTCAGCCTCAGCATATACACAGGTAGATATAGGACTGACTGACGGTGTCAGTGTCTCCCCAAAGAGACAGAAGTGATGTAGCTCAGTGCTGTAAACTCTCAGAGTACATCTGAATTAATATTCAAAGCCTCTATCCATGTAAGCAATGAGCCCAAATGCATGTCATTTTCACTCACCTGAAAGTGTTCTGTTTGTTTGCTGTTTTGGTGTGTGTGTTTTTTTCTTGGGGAGGGGGGACAGAAGGCAACTATACAGGCCAGAGTGTTGCTGCCTTTCATCTAATTTTAAATCTTTTATGCAATACTGATATCACACGTTCACATTTTCGGTTGTTTCTTCCCACCTATTCCATAATGAAGCACTGCACTGTATTAGCATAGGAGAAAGGAAGTGCAGCTGTGTGAAGCTATGTTCTCAAGACAGTACAGGTCCCTTGGGAAGAAAGAACCATGGTCTCAGACTTTTGATATGCGATCCAATATTCTAAGTATGCGATTTTATTCAGCGGATTTTAGAACACTTCCCTTTGCTTTAGGTTTCTTATCAGTATGGTTAGTTATGGTGCTAAGGTGGTCAAAGTTTCTAAATAAATGCCTTTGTTTTTCCATTTCTGCTTATGCTATTACCTAAGTCTAGAGAAATTTATTTTCTAAAGCTCAAGGAAAACATCATTATACCTGATTAATCAAGATGCTACAATGACTTTGTCTTTTGCTTTTTAATGAACCCAGTATTCAAACTGCCTCCTTTTTCTTTCTTTCCCATTATCTTTTTTTTTTTTCTTTTCCATTACCTTATAGACCTGTGAGGGCAGTAAGTGGGAAAATACTGTATTCAGAATTTAGGAGGTTTGCTTGCAATAACTTTACTCTGTCTGCACCAACCAAGAACACAAGACTCTAGGGATTTAGCTCCAAAAGCAAAAGTAATTCTAGTCAGGATTATAACCAAGGGGCTGAAGGATAGTAATTGGCAATTTATGGAGAAAGGCCTTATGTGCTACGTTCATTTATTTGAAAAACTTAATTGCAATTTTCTGGATGTGCTTTTCTAAGTTTCCATAACTAGATTTTTTTTGAAAAAATCCCTAAGCTTTGAGGAATATATGGATAGGAATCTGAGCCCCAGCACACTTTTTCTAAATGTATCTAGAAAATTGTTTTGGTATCTAGTGTTGAGATTATTATCATTATTGATCACCTACTATGTGTACAAAACTCCATAAGGCACAAAAATCTGAAAATTTCAATAAGTACTTATAGGGAGTTTAAACATTAAACTTAAACATTAAATGTTAAACATTAAACATTTACTTTTTAAATTGAACAGATACTGAATTCCCAGCTATAGCAATGCCATTTAAACTGAGACTTAAAAGATGAAATGGGTCTAGTTAAATAAGTCCCTTTAACATAGAGATATATGAAAGCATCTTTCAAAATTCTTTCCAATGTCACTTCTTCAGAGAAAATGTCCCTTGATTCTCTCACTCTAAATAATGCCTTCATGCTAAAATTTCCCTTCTACATTTTGTTCTACTTTCTTATAATTTACCGTTAAGTTGTTTCTCCATAGTGAAAATACTCTTTATGATACCACAATGATAGATACATGTCATTATACATTTGTTCCAACCCATAGGGCCTACAATACCAAGAGTGAACCGAATGTAAACTACAGACTTTGGGTCATTATGATGTAGGTTTATCACTGTAACAAATGTACCACTCAGGTGGGGATGTTGAAAAGGAGGGACGCTGTGCAGGTGTGGAGGCAGAGGGCATAGGAGAAATCTTTGTACCTTCCCTTCAGTGTTGCTGTCAACACTAAACTGCTCCAAAAAGTCTTAGTTAGAAAAACAAAAAAGAATCAGTGTCCATAAATGATACAGATCATGATTTGAGTCTTTACTTTGTAACTTACTAGCTACGTGCTCTTTGAGAAAAATGAGGATAACAATAGTGCTTATCTCAGAAAGTTTTTGTAAGGATTCTATGACATCAATCACAGGAGGCACTAAACATAGTGTCTGGCAAACAATGATCTTGAAATCGATATAGTCCTTATTATTATTATTTAATTATATTGCTAGTTGGTCTCTGAAACCAAGCTTCAAGTCAAATGACTTTGACAGACATTAAAATATAGTGTCCCAAGTGAGCTCCAAGAGACAGGTCAGCTATATTGCAGGGAATACTTCAACTGGAAACTGTACTTCACACCGCCTGTCTTCTGCTCTTCCAGTGACACATTTCTGCTCAGAGTTCTCAGTAGCAGGAAACCAAAGGCACACAATTTGATATTTGTATTTGTGTCCAGGACTAAGACCTTGGTCTTACAGCTGAGATGAGATTCTCTAGGAATTGTACGTGCATGGAACCCGGTCTTCTGTCATTTAACAAGGATCAGAAGGGTTTAGGGTTGGTTTTCAGGGAATAATTCAGAAATATTCCTGCTTTGTTCAATGGGAATTAGCTGGCCCAGAAGGAAAGATGTTCATATTGCAGTCTTAGCCATACTGTTAATACTGTCATAAACTTGAGAAAGTTGTTTCAATTTCCCCATGATACTTTGCTTATATTAAATAGCATTCTCCCTAACTCACCTTGCAGAGGCTTTTGACTCTAAGAATTAACTATTCATTGTATACAAATAGGAAAATATAGAAAAGTATAAAGAAGAAACATAACCACCCAAAGTCAATCTCCTAAACGTATGCACAATTTAGATTTTGTGGTATATTCATTTTTCAACAATTAATTTATCATGTGCCTACCATGTGCCACTGTGATTTTAATTTTGTTAAACATGTGTGTATATTTACATATATAATTTAAAATTACAAAATTGGTATGATGGTGTTTAATTTCATATCCTCTCTTTTTCATTTAAGCCAGAGCCTCAGAGGTTTGGCCTTTGAAAATATCTTTTTGTACGGGGTATATAACAATGCATCAGTTAGATGGCTATACAGTAACTATTTATTTAAATTTATCCTTCATCTCTTGATAGTAATTATGTTGCAGCTTATATTTCTCTTCGTTCATACGATTTCAGTCTCTGAATGTTTCCTTAAGATAGTTCTCCAGAAGATATCTTATTGGATAACTAGATTGGATATTTCTAAGGTTTCCGGTAGCTTTTCCAGTAGGATGTACCAATTTGTGTTTCCTCCAGTAATGTATAAGCATGGCATTCTCTCAACTCTCATTTTTAACATCTACACATAGAACACTAGGACAAAGTTAGAAATGATCATGCAGAGAAAAGTAGAAGGTTCCAGGATTCTCACTCCTGGAGTGAATCTGGGCACCTTGTGAGCTAAGAGAGACACCAGAGCTTGTGGAGCACCAAAGGTTTTCTCCGGTGTCCTGAGATGCTCTTATTTAACAGGCATCCATCAAGGTTCTTGATCAAAGTTGACACTCTATCAATGGTGCTGATGGGTGCCTAACTGCACAGAGGTGATGGAGACAAAGGCAAATACCAAATTAAAAAGAAAAAAAAAAAACACAGAAGAACGTTTTCTTTTATTTTAGCCAGATCTTCTCCGTTGTTGAATACATCCGCTGTATTTCCATTGAAAACATAACATTTTGGTTGGTGTGAAAATCTGTGTCAGGAAATAACCCCAAGAGAACAAAATATGTATCAGGTGATAATGGATGTTATTAATGGAAGCAACATTTGTCTCCTTTTTTTTTCCCCTGACTCTCATTCAACCGTAGTAAATTTTAATATGTGTGTCAGGTTTCCTGCAATTTATGTAAAATGAAACTCTTTGGGGAAGATAACACCCAAGTGTCCATATGATTTTGTGCTGCAGTCTCAGCTTAGATCTAAAGTTAATATCAGTTTCTGGTTCCTTCTCCTGGGGAGATGTCAACAGAATATGCTGGTTCAAAATGAATGTGTCTCTGTGCCTGGTATTTTTGATGGACCTGGCTGTGCATCTGCTCTCAGAAATCACCCCCTTCTGTGATCACAAGAAAAACAGGCCCATCTTTTAAGACAGGAATAATTTTTGCTTCACTAAGCACTGTTTCTTAAATTTGTTTTTAGGTTTAAGATCTATTGCTTAATCTTTGTGTTATATCTCATTATGCAGAAAAGTATAATGTATGCTGGTTACCAAAACAGGCCCTGAGGTCAAATGGAATATGATTGGTTCTTGAAGGTTTCAGAACCAGATGATTATTTCTTCTATTTTTCAGTCTTCTTGATTCACCTCTCCCAGCAATTAATCTTTTGCCCTTTTTGCCACTTGAGGGTTGAGATGTATACTTGGAGATACTATGAGATACACCATCAATAGACACTGAGATGGTATGTATCTGGACTACAGTAACTAGAATGATAGAGGATGTCAGACTGTGGTGTTTGAATGACAGTTGGGAGGACCACAGCTATGTTGCTTAGATAAATACAACTTGGAATAAGGGAGAGGAGGGGCAATGCTTGCCTTCAAAGAGCTGAAGTGTGGTCAAGTGAAGGTGTGAAGCTCCCTAGGTTGTGTAATTGAGCAAAGGGAACTAGCATCAACACATGGGTTCAGCCTCCCAAATATCTCTCATTGTTCAATTTTTCTCTATCTCAACTCTCCACCACTCTAGTCCAAGACATTTTCATCTCTTGCCAGGAGTATGACCACAGCCTCATAACCCATCTCCCTACTTCACTTTTGCTTTCCACCAAGTCATGTCTTTCCTCTGCTTATACCCCTTGGATAGTTTCGCATCACTTTAGGTAAAGTTTGAATCTTAGACAGCCTGCATATCCTGAATGATCTTGTTATTCATCTCCCTCCAGCCACATCTCCTTGTCCCTTGGTCTTTGCTCCAGCCACAGTGGAATTCTTTGTGGAAGATAACATTCAAGTGTCCATGTGATTTCATGCTGAAGTCTCAGCAGCGCATTCAAAGTTTTAGAATCTTCAGACACATTTTTCTCTTTGCTTGGAACCACCCTTCCTTCTTCAAGAACACAACTGACTCTCCTCCCTGTCCTATCTACCCCCTATTCATTCTCTAGACTACACACACACACACACACACACACACACACACACACACACACACACACGCATGCACGCACACACATAGCTCTCCCTTCATGTCCAGGTTACATCCCTCAGTTATGGGTTCTAATGGCACCATCTACCTCTTTTCTAGTGCTTTTCTTGTAATTATGTACAGGAAATCTATTTTCACAGCTTCCTTGAACACTCTGTGGAGGAAGAGACTGCTTCTAATACTCACTACTGTACTGTAGCCCTTCATATTCCTTCACAGAGCTAGCACAGTGGGTAACACATGGCAAGATGCCTACGTCATCAATATGTGTGATGACAGAATAAATGAAAGAATAAAAGGAAGTTTATTTTTCCCTATATGCAACAGTTACAACATTGGAGGTTGTCAGAAGATAAATTGGACTATTATGTGTGTGTGTGGTGGGGGGGGGTCCTCACTTACTTACTGGAAATATTCATGTAGACATGAGAAAACCTCTTAGTAGGAGTAATGCAGTGGCATATGAAGCAATAAGTGGGATAAAAAAAAAAAAAAAATAAGTGGGATAATTGGACTATACTCTTTAGTTGCTCTTTCAAGGCAAGTAATTCTATGGTTTGTAAATTATTTTAAAGCTTTTTTGGGGGGTGAGAAGAAAAGTAATTCTGATTAAAAACTTTAGTGAGGAAGAGATTTAATATTTGGCCAAGGTGAATGTTTTGAACATCTGGCTTTCCAATACATTTAGAGGGGTTTGTGCATATGTGGATTCTATGTCCCCCAAACGTGGATGAGGGTGACATTCACTCACTCACTCATTCATTCAACAAATGTTTCCTCTGCTGGGGATATGGTGAAGAACAAGATAATAAGCTCCCTCCCTTACAGATGCTTCTATCCTAGTGGACATAAACACAAAATACATTTAAAAATAAGAAAAAAAAATTAGTAAGTAATAATTAATGATGATGATGGGGGAGGGTGGCCTCCTTAGAGTAAGCAGAGAAGCCTTACTGAAGAAGGTGGCCTTTAAGATGAAATTTGAATGACAAGAGGGAGAATCTGTGAGAAGATCTGAAGGAAGAGAATGAAGAGCAGAATGGACTCCTAGACAAAGGTACTAAGGCAGAAACAAGATGGGCATGTTGGAAGGGGGAAATGAATGCCAGCAGAGATGGTTCAGAATGAAGAAGAGTGGTACATGGTGAGGTGGCAGCGGTGGGTGAGACCAGACGAAGCAGGAGTTTTAGCTATGGTGAGATGACTGAATTTCATCCTAATGAAATCAGCAGTCATGGAAGTTCTGAGGAGAGAAGTTACCCCCTCAGACTTTGGTTTTGCCCACTTATCCTTATAAAATCTTTTAGATCTGTTTACCCCAGGGCTCACTGTAGTACCTTCTGATCTTCCTTACATGTTTCCCCTTTATTCCTAGTTAGAAAAGAGCTCTGTTTGTGCTACCAAGAGCTATCCCAAATGAATATCTTTGAAAACTATTGGTTGAGAAACTGGAAACATGTTGCAAAAGCTCAGAGTTGAAAGCACTAACAACAAAAACCTATTTGACTGATGCATCAACTTCTATATGCTAAAATCCCCCATCCTCTTTTTTTAAAATTTAACATCTTTATTGGACTATAATTGCTTTAAAATGTTGTGTTAGTTTCTGCTGTATAACAAAGTGAATCAGCTATACATATACATATATCCCCATATCCCTCCCTCTTGCATCTCCCTCCCACCCTTGCTATCTCATCCCTCTAGGTGGTCACAAAGCACCGAGCTGATCTCCCTGTGCTATGCAGCTGCTTCCCACTAGCTATCTGTTTTACATTTGGTAGTGTATATATGTCAATGCTACTCTCTCACTTAGTCCCAGCTTACCCTTCCTCCTCCCCGTGTCCTCAAGTCCATTCTCTACATCTGCATCTTTATTCCTGTCCTGCCCCTAGGTTCATCAGAACCACTTTTTTTTTTTTTTTTTTTAGATTTCACATGTATGCGTTGGCATACGGTATTTGTTTTTCTCTTTCTGACTTACTTCACTCTGTATGACAGACTCTAGGTTCACCCACCTCACTACAGATAACTCAGTTTCGTTTCTCTTTATGGCTAATATTCCATTGTATGTAGGTGCCACATCTTCTTTATCCATTCATCTGTCAATGGACACCTAGGTTGGTTCCATGTCCTGGCTATTGTAAATAGTGCTGCAATGAGCATTGTGGCACATGGCTCTTCTTGAATTATGGTTTTCTCAGGGTATAAGCCCAGTAGTGGGATGGCTGGGTCATAAGGTAGTTCTACTTTTAGTTTTTTAAGGAACCTCCATACAGTCCTCCATAGTGGCTGTATCAATTTACATTCCCACCAACAGTGCGAGAGGGTTCCCTTTTCTCCATACCCTTTCCACAATTTATGGTTTGTAGATTTTTTGATGATGGCCATTCTGACTGGTGTGAGGTGATAGCTCATTGTAGGTCTGATTTGTGTTTCTCTAATGATTAGTGATGTTGAGCATCCTTTCATGTGTCTGTTGGAAATCTGTATATCTTCTTTGGAGAAATGTCTATTTAGGTCTTCTGCCCATTTTTGGACTGGGTTTTTTTTTGATATTGAGCTGCATGAGTTGCTTGTATATTTTGGAGATTAATCTTTGTCAGTTGCTTCATTTGCAAATACTTTCCCCCATTTTGAGGGTTTTCTTTTCATCTTGTTTATGGTTTCCTTTGCTGTGCAAAAGCTTTTAAGTTTCATTAGGTCCCATTTGTTTATTTTTGTTTTTATTTCCAATTCTCTAGGAGGTGGGTCAAAAAGGATCTTGCCATGATTTATGTCAAAGAGTGTTCTTCCTATGTTTTCCTCTAAGAGTTTTATAGTGTCTGGCCTTACATTTAGGTTTTAATCCACTTTGAGTTTATTTGTGTGTATGGTGTTAGGAAGTGTTCGAATTTCATTCTTTTACATGTAACTGTCTAGTTTTCCCAGCACCACTTTTTTTTTTTTTTTAACACATAAGGATATTATTTAATCCACACAACAAACCTATGACTTATGGAGAATATCAATCCTATTTTATAGATGAGGAAACAAGGCACATAAAGGTTCAGCAACTTGCTCAAAAACATTCAAGTAAAAATACAAGAGCAAAGGACATGGAAAATCATGAGTTTTGGTTAAAGATTAAACCGTTGCCTAATCCCAAATCACAAAGTCATGTACTCAACTTTCCCCTACAGTATAAACCCTTGTGGCTTATATCAGAAAGTCACATGTTCTCCAGGTGCTCCTAGAGGTGAATCAGCTAACCCAGCACCACTTATTGAAGAGTCTGTCTTTTCTCCATTGTATATTCCTGCCTCCTTTATCAAAGATAAGGTGACCATATGTGTGTGGGTTTATCTCTGGGCTTTCT
The DNA here is from genome assembly GCF_965194825.1 of Balaenoptera physalus. Classification (NCBI taxonomy): domain Eukaryota; kingdom Metazoa; phylum Chordata; class Mammalia; order Artiodactyla; family Balaenopteridae; genus Balaenoptera; species Balaenoptera physalus. The sequence continues at coordinate 55,917,828 of NC_138890.1, forward strand.
ATCCAGTTCCATTGATCTTTATTTCTGTTTTTGTGCCAGTACCATACTGTCTTGATTACAGTAGCTTTGAAGTTTAGTCTGAAGTCAGGGAGCCTGATTCCTCCAGCTCCGTTTTTCTTTCTCAAGATTGCTTTGGCTATTCGGGGTCTTTTGTGTTTCCATACAAACTGTGAAACTTTTTGTTCTAGTTCTGTGAAAAATGCCAGTGGTAGTTTGATAGGGATTGCACTGAATCTGTAGATTGCTTTGGATAGTATAGTCATTTTCACAATGTTGTTTCTTTCAATCCAAGAACATGGTATATCTCTCCATCTGTTTATGTCATCTTTAATTTCTTTCATCAGTGTCTTATAGTTTTCTGCATACAGGTCTTTTGTCTCCTTAGGTAGGTTTATTCCTAGGTATTTGATTTTTTTTTTCTTGCAGTGGTAAATAGGAGTGTTTCCTTAATTTCTTTTTCAGATTTCTCATCGTTAGTGTATAGGAATGCAAGAGATTTCTGTGCATTAATTTTGTATCATGAAAGTTTACCATTTCATTGATTAGCTCTAGTAGTTTTCTGGTAGCATCTTTAGGGTTCTCTATGTATAGTATCATGTCATCTGTAAACAGTGACAGCTTTATTTCTTCTTTTTCTATATAGATTCCTTTTATTTCTTTTCTTTCTCTGATTGCTGTGGCTAAAACTTCCAAAACGATGTTGAATAATAGTGGTGAGAATGTGCATCCTTGTCACATTCATTTTAGAGGTAAACGTTTCACTTTTTCACCGTTAAGAATGATGTTGGCTGTGGGTTTTTCATACATGGCCTTTATTATGTTGAGGTAAGTTCCCTCTATGCCTACATTCTGGAGAGTTTTGGTCATAAATGGGTTATGAATTTTGTGGAAAGCTTTTTCTGCATCTATTGAGATTATCATATGGTTTTTCTCCTTCAATTTGCTAATATGGTGTATCACATTGATTGATTTGCATATATTGAAGAATTCTTGCATTCCTGGGATAAACCCCACTTGATCATGGTGTATGATCCTTTTAATGTGCTGTTGGATTCTGTTTGCTAGTATTTTGTTGAGGATTTTTACATGTATGTTCATCAGTGATATTGGTCTGTAGCTTTCTTTTTTTGTGACATCTTTGTCTGGTTTTGGTATCAGGGTGATGGTGGCCTCGTTGAATGAGTTTGGGATTTTTTCCTCCCTCTGCTATATTTTGGAAGAGTTTAGAAGTTTATATTTTGGAAGGATAGGTGTTAGCTCTTCTCTAAATGTTTGATAGAATTCGCCTGTGAAGCCATCTGGTCCTGGGCTTTTGTTTGTTGGAAGATTTTAATCACAGTTTCAATTTCAGTGCTTGTGATAGGTTTGCTTATATTTTCTATTTCTTTCTGGTTAAGTCTCAGAAGGTTGTGCATTTCTAAGAATTTGTCCATTTCTTCCAGGTTGTCCATTTTATTGGCATATAGTTGCCTGTAGTAATCACTCATGATTCTTTGTATCTACAGTGTCAGTTTTTACTTCTCCTTTTTCATTTCTAATTCTGTTGATTTGAGTCCTGTCATTTTCTTTCTTGATGAGTGTGGCTAATGGTTTATCAATTTGTTTATCTTCTCAAAGAACCAGCTTTTAGTTTTATTGATCTTTGCTATAGTTTCCTTCATTTCTTTCTGATCTCATTTTAATGATTTCTTTCCTTCTGCTAACTTCAGGTTATTTTTTGTTCTTCTTTCTCTAATTGCTTTAGGTGTAAGGTTAGGTTGTTTATTTGAGATTTTTCTTGTTCTTGAGGTAGGATATTATTGCTTTAAACTTTCCTCTTAGAACAGCTTTTGCTACATTCCATGGGTTTTGGGTCATTGTGTTTTCAATGTCATTTGTTTCTTGATATTTTTTGATTTCCTGTTTGGTTTCTTCAGTGATTTCTTGGTTATTTAGTAGCGTATTGTTTAGCTCCATGGGTTGGTGTTTTATACAGTTTTGTTTTCCCTGTAATTGATATCTAGTCTCAGAGCATAGTGATCAGAAAAGATACTTGATATGATTTCAATTTTCTTAAATTTACTGATGCTTGATTTGTGACCCAAGATATGATCTATCCTGGAGAATGTTCCATGAGCACTTGAGAAGAAAGTGTATTCTGTTGTTTTGGGATGGAATGGCCTATAAATATCAATTAAGTCCATCTTGCTTAATGTGTCATTTAAAGCTTGTGTTTCCTTATTTATTTTCATTTTGGATGATCTGTCCATTGGTGAAAGGGGAGTGTTAAAGTCCCCTACTATTTTTGTGTTACTGTCGATTTCCCCTTTTATGGCTCTTAGCATTTTCCTTATGTATTGAAGTGCTCCTATGTTGGGTGCATAAATATTTACAATTGTTATATCTTCTTCTTGGATTGATCCCTTGATCATTATGTAGTGTCCTTCTCTGTCTCTTGTAATAGTCTTTGTTTTAAAGTCTATTTTGTCTGATATGAGAATTGCTACTCCAGCTTTCTTTTGATTTCCTTTTGCATGGAATATCATTTTCCATCCCCTCACTTTCAGTCCGTATGTGTCTCTAGGTCTGAAGTGGGTCTCTTGTAGACAATATATGTATGGATCTTGGTTTTTTATCCATTCAGCCAGTCTATGTCTTTTGGTTGGAGCATTTAATCCATTTACATTTAAGGTAGTTATCAATATGAATGTTCCTATTACCATTTTCTTCATTGTTTTGGGTTTGTTTTTGTAGGTCTTTTCCTTCTCTTGTGTTTCCTGCCTAGAGAAGTTCCTTTACCATTTGTTGTAGAGTTGGTTTGGTGGTGCTGAATTCTCTTAACTTTTGCTTGTCTGTAAAGGTTTTAATTACTCATTTGAATCTGATTGAGATCCTTGCTGGGTAGAGTAATTGTGGTTGTAGGTTTTTCCCATTCATCTCCTTAAATAAGTCCTGCCACTCCCTTCTGGCTTGGAAAGTTTCTGCTGAACAATCAGCTGTTAACCTAATGGGGATTCCCTTGTATGTTATTTGTTGCTTTTCCCTTGCTGCTTTTAATATTTCTTCTTTGTATTTAATTTCTGATAGTTTGATTAATATGTGACTTGGCATGTTTCTCCTTGGATTTATCCTGTATGGGACTCTCAGTGCTTCCTGGACTTGACTGACTATTTCCTTTCCCATGTTAGGGAAGTTTTCAACTATAATGTCTTTAAATATATTTTCAGACCCTTTCCTTTTCTCTTCTTCTTCTGGGTCCCCTATAAGTCGAATGTTGGTGCATTTAATGTTGTTCCCGTGGTCTCTGAGACTGTCCTCTTTTTCATTATTCTGCTCTGCGGTAGTTATTTCCACTATTTTTTCTTCCAGGTTACTTATCCGTTCCTCTGCTTCAGTTATTTTGCTATTGAGTCCTTCTAGAGAATTTTAAATTTCATTTATTGTGTTGTTCATCATTTTTTGTTTGCTCTTTAGTTCTTCTAGTTCCTTTTTAAATGTTTCTTGTATTTTCTCCATTGTATTTCCAAGAGTTTGGATCATCTTTACTATCATTACTCTGAATTCTTTTTCAGGTAGACTGCATATTTCCTCTTCATTTGTTTGGTCGGGTGGGTTTTTACCTTGCTCCTTCATCTGCTGCATATTTCTCTGTCTTCCCATTTTGCTTAACTTACTGTGTTTGGGGTCCCCTTTACGCAGGCTTCAGGTTTGTAGTTTCCATTGTTTTTCATGTTTGCCCCCAGTGGGTAAGGTTGGTCCAGTGGCTTGTGTATGCTCCCTGGTGGAGGGGACTGATGCCTGTGTTCTGGTGGATGAGGCTGGATCTTGTCTTTCTGGTGGGTAGGGGTGCGTCTGGTGTTGTGTTCCGGGGTGTCTGTGAACTTAGTATGATTTTAGGCAGTCTCTCTGTTAATGGGTGGGGTTGTGTTCCTGTCTTGCTAGTTGTTTGGCATGGGGCTTCCAGCACTGGAGCTTGCTGGCCATTGGGTGCAGCTGGGGCTTAGCAATGAGACAGAGATCTCTGGGAGAGCTCTCGCCAATTGATATTACGTGGGGCTGGGAGGTGTCTGGTGGTCCATGTCCTTAAGTCAGCCCTCCCTCCTCAGAGGCTTGGGGCTGACACCAAACTGGAACACCAAGACCCTGTCAGCCACACAGCTTCTCTAGGAGACAGTCCTTTGGAAGTTGAAGGAACAATTGGTCATTGCACTTCACAGTACCAGCTGCGTGTTAAGTAGGACCTTGAACAGAAGACTTGTTATTTTGATACAGTCCCAAAGGAAGCTGGCTTCATCTGTCACTAGATTGTTGGGGAACCTTGGACCGAAACCACCCGCCCCGGCCAGGTGCGATAATAACTGCTTGCATGAATTGTCTCTCAACCGGAGTTTCTGGTAAGGAATATGGTGCTGACAAGCTGGCGCCAAACTGGAAGAATTCAGGAGGGGCCCCCCTCCACCCTCTTTTATGTAATTATCGAGAAATCATGTTTTCTCCCGTAAGATCTTTTATATAGTAGATAAAAATCATATAAAGTAAAATAAGTCAACCTGATCCTACATGAATTTCAAAAACAATCCAACCCCTCCCAATATTTCTATATATTTCCAGAGAGTGATTATATGTCCTGGTTGTTCTTCTCCATTCTTGCTCTGAACTGTTACTTCTAGCTCTTCCCCCTGTCACTTTTGGAGATTTTGTCACTGCCTCTCCTTGTCATTTGACTCTCTTCCCTTTGTTCTGCCTTAAAATTTTGACCACTGTAACCCTTTCCTTCATTCCCAAGACAGTGCTAACAAGAGGCTAAAACCAAGTTGTGGTGGATAATAAATTTCCCTAAAAGTTGAAGATAATACAGATTCATGTAAATTGAGAGGAGGAGAGTTTGACTTAAAATTAGTTATTGTTACCTCCTCCCCATAAATTGATCATCTTTCCTCTGTCACAGGAAGCTCCTTCTGGGCTGTTGCTCACCATGGCCCAGATTTTTGCCATATTGATAACACCTCTCCTATTTCTCTCATTTTGTATCTTCCACCAATGCCTTGGCCTCAATTTTTTGTTTCTTGGTCTGTCAAGGGAATCTGCAATTAGCATCTTTGTCATGGCCTGAATTATGTTCCCCCCAAATTCATGTGTTGAAGTTCTAACCCCAAGGACCTCAGACCATAAGTATTTGGATATATAGCAAGAGGTAGTTAAAATGAGGCTGTTATGGTGGACCCTAATCCAGTGTGACTGGTATCCTTATAAGAAGATGAAATTTGGACAAAGACACACATAGAAGGATAATGCCACATGAACATAAAGATAGACATCTACAAGCCATGGAGAAAGGTATCACTTAGATCTTGGACTTCCAGCCTCCATAACTGTGTGAAAATAAATTTCTGTTTTTAAACCACCCAATCTGTGGCACTTTATTATAACAGCCCTAGGAAACTAAGGCAACCCTCCAGCCTCCTTCCCATAGCTCTGCCAATTTTTTTTTCAGAGTTGCACTGTCTCTCATTAAGGTACTCACTTAGGTTATTAAACCAAACACTTATAACCAAAGCCTGCTGTGTTAGTATTATATCATCTCTATTCATGGCCAAATTAACTAATATCAAATATATATTTGAATGCCAGTAGTATGATCAAGAGAACTCTCTAAGTGATCCCTCGCAGGAAAAGGAAGAATCTGCCCTAGAGACTTATTCACATCTCTGAGAAATTTTTGGTATTCTTAGAGTAGGCAGATCATCTCCTGTTTCTAGCCATCACTGCCTCAGAAGTATTGACGTTTGACCTCAGAGTGCTCTACTGATTTCCTTTACAAACCCAGGCTTGAGTTAAGCCTCTTCTTAAGCTCTAAAAGCACCCATTTACAAATATTGATGTTCTAGGTATAACAATCAGCCCAGGGCTTTTCACACCTCTCTGTCAGTATCCACCAAGATTGCCAAAGTCAGCCCAAGCAAACCTGTAGCCAAGCAGGATGCACAAAGATGTGTGGCTGCATTATTTGCTTAACCATCACATGCACCAAGTGGACCAGCCGCTAACATCTTACACACTCAGCTGTGCCAGTCTAACTTCCATGTCTTTATTAAAGCCTTATATAAATTTTTCTGGGCCAAAGTTATGCAAAGCACTTGAATATTTTATCCCACTAGGTCCTCGTCACAACCCCAAGATATACAAGTTACCACACTTTACAGATGAGGAAATGGAGGTTTGAAGGTCTTTAGTGGCTTACCCAAAATAACAGGTAGTATAAAGTGGTGCTGGGTTCATGTACCCAGGTTCATGTGCCACTAAAGTCCTAGCTTTTCATATCTCTGTAAGGCTTAATTGTAAGCCTTTCTGTGTTTCTTTAGCCTTCACTCATCACTCACTTCTCTCAACTCCTGCATCGAATGTTGCTAGAACCACTCAGCACTTAATTGTGGCTCACTTTGAATTTTCTGTTTAACCTGTTCTGCTCTAGTGTCCTCAGTTACATTGTAAATTTTCTGTGATGGAAATAGTACTTACTATACCATGTTCTCTTCTGTACCTAGTTTTGCACTCAGTGGAAACTCCATGCTTCTGATTTCCTAGGAGCTCAAGGAAATCTTTTGGAATTCTCCCTTGGAATCTCTCATAATAACACAAATCGAAGAGTCATTTGAGGGACATTATTTGAGAAGTAGTATAATGTAGGGGTAAATGTTGTGGTCTAATACTCAGAATAGCACAATTTCAGACTCATCTTTTAACTCTTGCTAGCTCTTTGGCCCTAGATGATTTGCTTTAACTTCTCTGATGCTTAGTTTCCTCATCTATAAAACAGAGGTGATAAATACCACCTCAGTGACTTGCTGTGAAAATTGGAGGTAAGACTAGGCCTGAAGATGCTTCATAAACTGTAAAGTGCTATTCACCCACAAGAGATTATACTTTTTCAGCATTAGTAGCTATAGTGTCAATAGTGACCAACAATGAACAGCATCTCTCAGTCTTATTTTCTCCATGGAAAAATAATGCGGTGGTCTACAAAGTTTCTTCTTGTTTTAACACTCTCTGAGTTTCTCCTTATGGTGAGGGTATGTGGGACTGGCCGGGGTGGCTGTGTGGGCCAGACCTTCCAAAGTGAGAACTGATGCCTTGCACTCAAAGGGCTTATCGCTCACATCCCACTTGCTAGCAGCAGGATCACATCTCACATGGGGGCTGTCTGTCTTCAGGGAAGACGTGGTGTGGTTACATGAATCATGTTGTTGCTGGTGCAGATAGAGAAATGCCACTCTCCCTGAGTGTACAGTTCTAACGACTCTTTCCTGCACTGCATGTGTCAATTCACAACTGTAGGCTGATGCATTTGAACCCTGGTCCCAAAGAGGAAAAACTAAAATCTGAAGATGAACATTTTCTCATTTTCCTTTCTTTCAGAGTACAATTGTTTTTCAAGATACCTTCCCTAGACCCCCAAACACAAATTCCTTGGTATCTCTCTTCTCTTGACAAAGAAAGTGAGAATGAAGGCATGTTAACAGAGGTGGAAATGGAACAAACCTATTCACAGACTGACTGCTAAAATGCAGGCTAACTTAATGTTTAACAGAAGCTCTGAGAGTGCTAAAAGGTTCTGGAGATTTCCCCCAATGGCATTAGGTAAAAACATGAAGGTATTAATGACTCTGTGTTCCTGGCCTTTGCTGCAACTTAGTCTTGAATAAATTGAAGCAAAGTAGGCCATGCAATCACAGACTTTAGCTTCTTCTCTAGGAATGGTGACAGTTTTAAAGAAGATTAATTTTTACTACTAAAGTGCTTAGCTAGTGAAAGTCTATTTTCTTCAGAGAAAATGTTCTTAAATATTTTAAAATGTCTAATTTCTTCACAGATTCCCAGAGATATAGAAGCTAAATGGAAGGGTCAAAAGAGTTGGGTTGATTTTAGGGACAACAGCACTTATTAATACCAGTTATTCTTCTCTAAGTTATCTTTGAAACATAGATTATTTCACAAATGATTCAATTTCTTGACCCCAAACTGCAGTTGCTTGAAAATATCTATGGAAAATAGTTGACATTTCTTGGTCTGAAGTCCAATATTCTCCATAATTTATCTCCTCATCATCTTTCTGGTCATATCCCTTTCTCTAACCTTCTAGGTATCCTGAATTTTGGCCATACAAGTCACCTATCATTTTTTCAACTATTCATACCATTTCACACCTCCTTGCCTTTTATACCTAGTGTTTCCCCAGCTTGGAACAATCTTCTAGGTATTGAAATCTTTTTTTCATTATTTAAGTCCCCATTGAAATGCCACTTTCTTCACAACACTGCTCTTGAATTCCCAAATAGAATATTCATCCTATATTTAATATTTAGTAGTTAATTATTTATACTGTTACTGAATATTTCATTCTGACCTGCTTAGCAGTTATGAAGCATCTGTCCTCCCCCTTTTTCTGAAAGTAAATATTTTAATTAAGCAGCTTGGGATCATTCATTCACTTATTCATTCATTGAACAAAAATGAATTGATCCATATTAATAAACCAGCATCTCTGTATATTGCCTAATTCCTACCCAAATATGTATTTGCAATATCTGTCTTTCCCTTTTGATCTTAGGAAACTAGAGGAAAAAATCACACGCTATTTAGTTTTGAAAATTCCTTAGCTACTTTTAAGCGGCGGGTGCTTCATAAACATGTAGTGAATGGATAGATGGATAGAAGGATGGAAGGATAAATTAGGCAATAGCAAAAGCAGATGGAATAAATTATGAATTAAGACTATTACTCTTTCCTTGCCTTAAGACAATTGCTTTTGCTTTCAACCAATGCAGTGTGTGTGCTGAATATCTGTTATTTTTGGTTATAATTTTTGTGCATTTCATAGCCCTTCATTTGGGGAACCATCTCTTACTCATTCCATAGTAATCTGTTTGGTCCATGAGGCTCAGATGAGTTCACTCATTCCCAAATTTTGTCACAAGGTCCAAGCCTAAGAGAGTATTCCATTTACTTGAGGGTAGAGGTTGCTCAGGGATGGAAATAAGATCTAACCTGGGACAATTAGACTCTTCCCAAGAAATTAAACAAAATTAGTGTAGGAGACTCTTTTTTTGCTCTGAGGGACTATGAGTATAAAGTTTATATAAGCTGGAGCTACAGCAGACTTTGTTCCCACCATCAGAGAAAGAGCTTATATAAGAATAAAGCCAGGCTGAAAAGCAAAAGTAGGATTGAGGGATACAAAGAGAGAAAAAATTGTGACTATTGTGCTTTAATCATAAGATCTAGCCAAGCCTGTAGCCTACTTTTCAGTATGTGAGTGAATAAGTCCTCTTATTTTTTTACATTAGTTAATATTCAATTACTGTTATTTTGAAGCAAAAGAATTCTAATTAACACAGGAGGAATCTAAAGAAATTGTCCCAGTATTGTCACTCTTTATATTAAACACTTTTATCTCTGAGGAAAATCACTGCAATCAGTTGGGAATTTAGTCACCCACTAGGAGATGGGGAAAAAAATCCCTGAAAAATTAAGGCATATAAAAATCTGTATCTCTATGACTTCCCTTTAACCTTAACCCCTGCAAGTCCTTTCTTTCCCTTTTTTTCTTTCTTTCCCCACCAGTTTTATTGAGATAAACTTGACACAAAATGTTGTATTAGTTTAAGATGTACGACATAATGATTTTATATATATATATATATATATATATATATATATATATTACTAAATGATTATCAAAGGAAGTTTTGTTAACATCTAACACCTCTCATAGTTACATTTTTTAAAGTGCAAAGTCCTGGAAATCCTTTTAAACTAAGTGTCTTATTTCTTTCCCAAATACATAACTTATCTCCCTCTGGATGGCCACTCCTATGACTCACACCACCATCCTCTCTCACCTCCATTCCAGCAGCAGCCTCCCAACTAGAGTCTTGTCCTCAACTGTCTTCATGCTCAATTCTCTGCCCAAAGCCAGGATGATTTCTCTGAAGTACAGTATGTATGATGCTAATCTTTTATCTGAAACATCCCTATCTCCCATTACTCTCAGAAAAAAGTCTGAATCCTTTCATTGACAGACCCTACTTTCTGGCCACCTTTATCTCTTTCAATTCTCCCTTAGTCCTCCTTCCTTCAGCACATTGACCTTTTTTTTTTTTTGTCTTTTTTTAACATCTTTATTAGAGTATAATTGCTTTACAATGGTGTGCCAGTTTCTGCTTTATAACAAAGTGAATCAGTTATACATATACATATGTCCCCATATCTCTTCCCTCTTGCATCTCCCTCCCTCCCACCCTCCCTATCCCACCCCTCTAGGTGGTCACAAAGCACTGAGCTGATCTCCTTGTGCTATGCGACTGCTTCCCACTAGCTATCTATTTTACGTTTGGTACTGTATATATGTCAATGCCACTCTCTCACTTTGTCTCAGCTTACCCTTCATGTTGCCCGTATCCTCAAGTCCATTCTCTAGTAGGTCTGCATTTTTATTCCCGTCTTGCCCCTAGGTAGGTTCTTCTGACCATTTTCTTTTTTTTTTAAGATTCCATGTATATGTGTTAGCATACAGTATTTGTTTTTCTATTTCTGACATGCTTCACTCTGTATGACAGTCTCTAGGTCCCTCCACCTCACTAAAAATAACTCAGTTTCATTCCTTTTTATGGCTGAGTAATATTCCATTGTATATTTGTGCCACATCTTCTTTAACCATTCATCTGTTGATGGACACTTAGGTTGCTTCCATGTCCTGGCTATTGTAAACAGAGCTGCAATGAACATTGTGGTACATGACTCTTTTTGAATTATGGTTTTCTCAGGGTATATGCCCAGTAGTGGGATTTCTGGGTCATATGGTAGTTCTATTTTTAGTTTTTAAGGAACCTCCATAATGTTCTCCATAGTGGCTGTATCAATTTACATTCCCACCAACAGTGCAAGAGGGTTCCCTTTTCTCCACACCCTCTCTAAAATTTATTGTTTGTAGATTTTTTGATGCTGGCCATTCTGACCGGAGTGAGATGATATCTCATTGTAGTTTTGATTTGCATTTCTCTAATGATTAATGATGCTGAGCATTCTTTCATGTGTCTGTTGGCAATCTGTATATCTTCTTTGGAGAAATGTCTATTTAGGACTTCTGCCCATTTTTGGATTGCATTGTTTGTTTTTTTGATATTGAGCTGCATGACTTGCTTGTATGTTTTGGAGATTAATCCTTTGTCAGTTGCTTCATTAGCAAATATTTTCTCCCATTCTGAGGGTTGTCTTTTCATCTTGTTTATGGTTTCTTTTGCTGTGCAAAAGCTTTTAAGTTTCATTAGATCCCACTTGTGTATTTTTGTTTTTATTTCCATTTCTCTAGGAGGTGGGTCAAAAAGGAACCTGCTGTGATTTATGTCATAGAGTGTTCTGCCTATGTTTTCCTCTAAGAGTTTGATGGTGTCTGGCCTTACATTTAGGTCTTTAATCCATTTTGAGTTTATTTTTGTGTACGGTGTTAGGGAGTGTTCTAATTTCATTCTTTTACATGTAGCTGTCAAGTTTTCCCAGCACCACTTATTGAAGAGGCTGTCTTTTCTCCACTGTATATTCTTGCCTCCTTTATCAAAGATAAGGTTACCATATGTGCATGCATTTAACTCTGGGCTTTCTATACTGTTCCATTGATCTATATTTCTGTTTTTGTGCCAGTACCATACTGTGTTAATTACTGTAGCTTTCAAGTTTAGTCTGAAGTCAGGGAGCCTGATTCCTCCAGCTCCGTTTTTCTTTCTCAAGATTGCTTTGGCTATTCGGGGTCTTTTGTGTTTCCATACAAATTGTGAAATTTTTTGTTCTAGTTCTGTGAAAAATGCCAGTGGTAGTTTCATAGCGATTGCATTGAATCTGTAGATTGCTTTGGGTAGTAGAGCTATTTACACAATGTTGATTTTTCCAATCCAAGAACATGGTATATCTCTCCATCTATTTGCATCATCTTTAATTTCTTTCATCAGTGTCTTATAACTTTCTGCATACAGGTCTTTTTTCTCCTAGGTAGGTTTATTCCTAGATATTTTATTCTTTTTGTTGCAATGGTAAATGGGAGTGTTTTCTTAATTTCACTTTCAGATTTTTCATCATTAATGTATAGGAATGCAAGAGATTTCTGTGCATTAATTTTGTATCCTGCTACTTTACCAAATTCATTGATTAGCTCTAGTAGTTTTCTGGTAGCATCTTTAGGATTCTCTATGTATAGTATCATGCAATCTGCAAACAGTGACAGCTTTACTTCTTATTTTCTGATTTGGATTCCTTTTATTTCTTTTTCTTCTCTGACTGCTGTGGCTAAAACTTCCAAAACTATGTTGAATACTAGTGGTGAGAGTTGGCAACCTTATCTTGTTCCTGATTTTAGTGAAAATGGTTACAGGTTTTCACCATTGAGGACGATGTTGGCTGTGGGTTTGTCATATACAGCCTTTATTATGTTAAGGAAATTTCACTCCATGCCTACTTGCTGGAGGGTTTTTATCATAAATGGGTGTTGAATTTTGTCAAAAGCTTTCTCTGCATCTATTGAGAGGATATTATGGTTTTTCTCCTTCAGTTTGTTAATATGGTGTATCACGTTGATTGATTTGCATATATTAAAGAATCCTTGCATTCCTGGGATAAACCCCACTTGATTATAGTGTATGATCCTTTTAATGTGCTGTTGTATTCTGTTTGCTAGTATTATGTTGAGGATTTTTGCATCTATGTCCATCAGTGATATTGGCCTGTAGTTTTCTTTGTTTGTGACGTCTTTGTCTGGTTTTGGTATCAGAGTGATGGTGGCCTCGTAAAATGAGATTGGGAGTGTTCCTCCCTCTGCTATATTTTGGAAAAGTTTGAGAAGGACAGGTGTTATATCTTCTCTAAATGTTTGATAGAATTTGCCTGTGAAGCCGTCTGGTCCTGTTCTTTTGTTTGTTGGAAGATTTTTAATCACAGTTTCAATTTCAGTGCTTGTGATTGGTCTGTTCATATTTTCTATTTCTTCCTGGTTCAGTCTCAGAAGGTTGTGCATTTCTAAGAATTTGTCCATTTCTTCCAGGTTGTCCATTTCATTGGCATATAGTGGCTTGTAGTAATCTCTCATGATCCTTTGTATTTCTGCAGTGTCAGTTGTTTCTTCTCCTTTTTCATTTCTAATTCTATTGATTTGAGACTTCTCGCTTTTTTTCTTGATGAATGTGGCTAATATTTATCAATTTTGTTTATCTTCTCAAAGAACCAGCTTTTAGTTTTATTGATCTTTGCTATCGTTTCTTAAATTTCTTTTTCATTTATTTCTTATCTGATCTTTATGATTTCTTTCCTTCTGCTAACTTTGGGGCTTCTTTGGTCTTCTTTCTCTAATTGCTTTAGGTGTAAGCTTAGGTTGTTTATTTGAGATATTTCTTGTTACTTAAGGTAGGCTTGTATAGCTATAAACTTCCCTCTTAGAACTGCTTTTGCTGAATCCCATAGGTTTGGGTCGTTGTGTTTTCATTGTCATTTGTTTCTAGGTATTTTTTGACATCCTCTTTGATTTCTTCAGTGATCTCTTGGTTATTAAGTAGTGTGTTGTTTAGCCTCCATGTGTTTGTATTTCTTACAGATTTTTTCCTGTAATTGATATCTAGTCTCAGCGTTGTGGTCAGAAAAGATACTTGATACAATTTCAATTTTCTTAAATTAACCAAGGCTTGATTTGTGACCGAAGACATGATGTATCCTGGAGAATGTTCCATGAGCACTTGAGAAGAATGTGTATTCTGTTGTTTTTGGATGGAATGTCCTATAAATATCAATTAAGTCCATCTTGTTTAATGTATCATTTAAAGCTTGTGTTTCCTTATTTATTTTCATTTTGGATGATCTGTCCCTTGGTGAAAGTGGGGTGTTAAAGTCCCCTCGTATGACTGTGTTACTGTCAATTTCCCCTTTTATGGCTGTTAGTATTTGCCTTATGTATTGAGGTGCTCCTATGTTGGGTGCATAAATATTTACAATTGTTATATCTTCTTCTTGGATTGATCCCTTGATCATTATGTAGTGTCCTTCTTTGTCTCTTGTAATAGTCTTTTTTTAAAGTCTATTTTGTCTGATATGAGAATTGCTACTCCAGCTTTGTTTTATTTCCATTTGCATGGAATATCCTTTTCCATCCCCTCACTTTCAGTCTGTATGTGTCCCTAGGTCTGAAGTGGGTCTCTTGTAGACAGCATATATACAGGTCTTGTGTTTGTATCCATTCAGCCAGTCTATGTCTTTTGGTTGGAGCATTTAGTCCATTTACATTTAAGGTAATTATTGATATGTATGTTCCTATTACCATTTTCGTAATTGTTTTGGGTTTATTATTGTAGGTCTTTTCCTTCTCTTGTGTTTCCTGCCTAGAGAAGTTCCTTTAGCATTTGTTGTAAAGCTGGTTTGGTGGTGCTGAATTCTCTTAGCTTTTGCTTGTCTGTAAAGCTTTTAATTTCTCCCTCAAATCTAAATCAGATCCTTGCTGGGTAGAGTAATCTTGGTTGTAGGTTTTTCTCCTTCATCACTTTAAATGTGTCCTGCCACTCCCTTCTCGCTTGCAGAGTTTCTGCTGAAAAATCAGTTGTTAACCTTATGGGGATTCCCTTATGTGTTACTTGTTGTTTTTCCCTTGTGGCTTTTAATATTTGTTCTTTGTATTTAATTTTTGATAGTTTGATTAATATGTGTCTTGGCGTGTTTCTCCTTGGATTTATCCTGTATGGGACTCTCTGTGCTTCCTAGATTTGATTAACTATTTCCTTTCCCATATTAGGGAAGTTTTCAACTATAATCACTTCAAATATTTTCTCAGTCCCTTTCTTTTTCTCTTCTTCTGGGACCTCTGTAATTCATATGTTGGTGCATTTAATATTGTCCTAGAGGTCTCTGAGACTGTCCTCAATTCTTTTCATTCTTTTTTCTTTATTCTGCTCTGCAGTAATTTCCACTATTTTATCTTCCAGGTCACTTATCCATTCTTCTGCCTCAGTTATTCTGCTATTGATCCCTTCTAGAGAATTTTTAGTTTCATTTATTGTGTTGTTCATCTGTGTTTGTTTGTCCTTTAGTTCTTCTAGGCCCTTGTTAAACGTTTCTTATATTTTCTCTATTCTATTTCCAAGATTTTGTATCATCTTGACTATCATTATTCTGAATTCTTTTTCAGGTAGACTGCCTATTTCCTCTTCATTTGTTAGGTCTGGTGGGTTTTTACCTTGCTCCTTCATCTGCTGTGTGTTTCTCTGTCGTCTCACTTTGCTTAACTTACTGTGTTTGGGGTCTCCTTTTTGTAGGCTGCAGGTTCGTAGTTTCTGTTGTTTGTGGTGTATGTCCCCAGTGGCTAAGGTTGGTTCAGTGTGTTGTGTAGGCTTCCTGGTGGAGGGGACTAGTGCCTGTGTTCTGTTGGATGAGGCTGGATGTTGTCTTTCTGGTGGGCAGGTCCATGTCTGGTGGTGTGTTTTGGGGTGTCTGTGGCCTTATTATGATTTTAGGCAGTCTCTGTGCCAATGGATGGGGGTTGTGTTCCTGTCTTGCTAGTTGTTTGGCATAGGGTGTCCTGCACTGTAGCTTGCTGGTCATTGAGTGGAGCTGGGTTTTGGCATTGAGATGGAGATCTCTGGGAGATTTTCACCATTTGATATTACGTGGAGCTGGGAGGTCTCTTGTGGACCAGTGTCCTGAACTTGGCTCTCCCACTTCAGAGGCACAGCCCTGACGCCTGGCTGGAGCACCAAGAGCCTTTCATCCACACAGCTCAGAATAAAAGGGAGAAAAAAAGAAAGAAAGAAAGAAGAAGATAAAATCAAATAAAGTAAAATAAAGTTATTAAAATAAAAAATAGTTACTAAGAAAAAAAAACTTAAGTAATAAAAAGAAAATGGACAGACAGAACCCTTGGACAAATGGTAAAAGCAAAGCTATACAGACAAAATCACACACAGAAGCATACACATACACACTCACAAAAAGAGAAAAAGGGAAAAAATATGTATATATCATTGCTCCCAAAGTCCACCTCCTCAATTTGGGATGATTCATTGTCTATTCAGGTATTCCACAGATGCAGGGCACATCAAGTTGACTGTGGAGCCTTAATCCGCTGCTTCTGAGGCTGCTGGGAGAGATTTCCCTTTGTCTTCTTTGTTCGCACAGCTCCTGGGGGTTCAGCTTTGGATTTGGCCCCTACTCTGCGTGTAGGTCACCTGAGGGCGTCTGTTCTTCGCTCAGACCAGGACGGGGTTAAAGGAGCAGCTGATTCGGGGCTCTGGCTCACTCAGGCCAGGGGGAGGGAAGGGTACGGATGCGGGGCGAGCCTGCAGCGGCAGAGGCTGGCGTGTAGTTGCACCAGCCTGATGCGCACCCTGTGTTCCCCGGGGAAGTTGTCCCTGGATCACAGGACTCTGGCAGTGGCGGGCTGCACAGGCTCCTGGGAGGGGAGGTGTGGAGAGTGACCTGTGCTTGCACACAGGCTTCTTGGTGGCGGCAGCAGCAGCCTCAGCGTCTCATGCCCGTCTCTGGGGTCCGCGCTGATAGCCGCGGCTCACGCCTATCTCTGGAGCTCATTTAGGCGGTGCTCTGAATCCTCTCTCCTCGCACACCAGGAAACAAAGAGGCAAGAAAAACTCTCTTGTCTCTTAGGCAGGTCCAGAGTTTTTCCCAGACTCCATCCCAGCTAGCTGTGGTGCGCTAACCCCTTCAGGCTGTGTTCACGCAGCCAACCCCAGTCCTCTCCCTGGGATCCGACCAAAGCCCGAGTCTCAGCTCCCAGCCCCCGCCTGCCCCGGTGGGTGAGCACACAAGCCTCTCGGGCTGGTGAGTGCTGGTCGGCACCGCTCCTCTGTGCGGGAATCTCTCCACTTTGCCCTCTGCACCCGTTGCTGCGCTCTCCTCCGTGGCTCCGAAGCTTCCCCCCTCCACCCCCCGCAGTCTCTGCCCGTGAAGGGTTTCCTAGTGTATGGAAACCTTTCCTCCTTCACAGCTCCCTCCCGCTGGTGCAGGTCCCGTCCCTATTCTTTGTCTCTGTTTTTTTTTTTCTTTTGCCCTACCCAGGTGCGTGGGGAGTTTCTTGCCTTTTGGGAGGTCTGAGGTCTTCTGCCAGTGTTCAGTAGGTGTTCTGTAGGAGTTGTTGCACATGTAGATGTATTTCTGATGTATCTGTGGGGAGGAAGGTGATCTCCGTGTCTTACTCTTCCGCCATCTTGAAGCTCCTCCCCCACATTGACATTTTTAAAACATTTCTTGAGTGTGCCATACTCTTTCTTCATTCTAGGCCTTTGCATATTCTGTTCTCTTTGCCTGGAATGCCCTTTCACCAATTATTCTCTAACATAGTTCCTACTCCTTTGTAGTGATTGAAAAATGTCCCCCCAAAATTCATGTCTACCTGGAGCCTCAGTATAAAACTTTATTTGTAAATACTGTCTTTGCAGAAGTAACTAGGATAATTATTGAAATGAGATTATATTAGATTAGGATGGGCACTAAATCCCATGAGGATGTCCCTGTAAGAGACAGACAAGGACATACAGAGATACAGAAAAGAAGGCAATGTGAAGATGGAGTCAGAGACTGGAGTGATGAATTTATAAGCCAAGGAAAGCCAAGGATTGCCTGCAACCACCTGAAGCTAGGAGATGGGCATGGGACAGGGTCTGTCTCAGAGGCTCCAGAAGGAACCTGTGTGGACACTTTGATTTTGGATTTTCAACCTCGTGAACTGTGAGATTACATTTCTGTTGTTTTAAGTTAACTACTTTGTGGGACTTTGTTACAACAACCCTAGAAAATCAATATATCTTTCTTTGGATATCACTGTACATGGTACCTCCTTTGCAAAACCTTCCCTTATACCACTAGTCTGAATCAAGTAGCCCTTTAATGTGTTGCCCTAGCATCTTCTATTTTTTTCCACTTCATTATGTTTAAATTTCTTTTTTGCTTTGCTTCCAGGAAGCTATACTACACAGCCTTTCACAGATGTGTGCCTAGGACCTATCACAGTGACCAGCATGTAACAGGTTTCCACAAGCATGCTCTGATTGATTTACTGTACCTTATTACTCTCTCTCCTTCTGGCACCTAGTAAAGTGGCTGCTACATAGCAAGTGCTCAGTAAATGTTGTTTACTCAGTGATGGATTCTGTCAGTTGGCTCATGCTGCTAGTAGTAGCGTGGACCATTGACTATGGCTCACACCCATCCTTAGCCTCACTAAAGTGTGTAGAGCTTGCCCAGAGGAGGTTCCATTTGTATAGCCCTTAATAATTCCACAATCCCTTCTCACCCAAAACTGAAGGTGGATGTCCAAAAGCCCTGTGAATCTTGTGTAACAACTGTTCTTATAACCAATTTGAGGGAAAAAAGCCAGATCTTATAACTAGACAGTCACAGTAGAACTGAGAAGTTCTGATTCCATATTCATCATTCCTGCCACTGAATTCTATGACCCTGTTAACACTGGCACAAAAACAATCCAATCTTTCAATTATCCATTTAAACAAAACGCTTTTACTGATCCTTGTGACAGGTAAAGGAAAAACTGTTGAGAGGGCTTAAGCAAGATGACAGGGAGTATAGGGCAATAGGATTCTAAGGGCATATATCCCAGGAGAATCTCAAGTGATGGCAGATAGTCATAGCTCTCATATGAGCTCTTGTTAGTCTTCTTGGTCATTTCCAGATGTGTCCTACCTCATCAGAAACATGCTATGGAGCCAGCAAACCAGTAGGTAATGTGAAAACTAAATGGAAAAAGAAGTAAAAGAAGAACTAGAGAGTGCATACTTGTTCTGAATAAAACAAGAGGAAATGCAATTGTGCATTACAATGAGTCAGTGTTCTACAAAAGCGATGGAGTTGGCCATGTGATTGAGAGTGAAAAGCAAAGAACTTTGGTAGTGGAGAGGAAGGCAAAAATAGCAACATATTTTTTCTTTCAAAATTCCACTTGAGGAGTAGTTGGAAGCTAGTCAGGCCTGGGATTTCCAGATTTCTCCTGAGATGAATAAATGATGTTTGCTCTCTTTGTGTGTGTGAAATAAGCTCACAGAAATATATGTATATCTCCATAGTATATCTGTCCCCTGAGAGAAGAAAAAACTTTTTTTTATTTGTAAGACTGAAACAGAAAATGTGTTGCAACTGTACACACTCTTTGGGAATGGAAAATTCAAGACACTGTGTATGTTACATAGGTTCAGACAGGAGGAGCAAAGAAGTCTCTGCATTTTTACTGCAGGTGGTACCCTGTGTGGTTAAATGCATAGGTTTTGCAGTTACACTGACTTTGTACAAATCTTGGATCTATTACTAACTCATCTGTATAGGCTTGTACAAATAATTTCATTTCTTCATGCCTCAGTAGAAATCTATAAAATGGGGACAAATAATATACATAATTTATAGGGTTGAGATAAGCGTAATAGGAATTATGACATAAATAATGTAAAATAGTACACAGCATGCAGTAAACACTCAATAAATATAAGCCCTTAGTTTTAATGTTTATCCTATGTGGATTCAGCAATAAAAATATAAAGGTGAAAGAGAACTATGCACAATAGTCAAATGCTCGTACTATCGGGACTGGAACACCCTGTGCCTTGTTGGTTGTGTGCTATTAGGGAGTGATTTAATTTCTCTAAGCCTCATTGTCTTCTTTGGTAAGATAAGATGATGATAATACCTTTCTCACAAGGTTGTTTTGTTATATAAAACACTTACTTGATTACCTGGCACATAGTACAAGGTCTACAAATGGCAGCTCTTTCTATTACAGAGTCAGAATTCTTCTGAATTGGCTGGGAGAACTGATTGCTTTAGCAAAACACAGTATGTAAAGCAGTAAAGCTTTTCATTCCATGGGCCACTAAGAGGAAAAGCCCTTTAGTTCAGTTCTTTAAAGAAAAAAAAAAAAAAAAAAAAGCAAATAAACAAGCCAACAAAGGAAATAACCTTGCTGAAAAAAGATGAAAGAAGATATTGAATTTTTAATAGTAGAGTAAGGCATGTTTCTGGGGGGTGTGTGTGTGTGTGTGTGTGTGTGTATGTTCCTCCTATAGGTATCAAAGTGATAGTAGGTGTTCCTCTGTCACACTTTATTTGGGGATAGAACAAATACTGAGGTTGCACAAACCTCCTTTGTAGAGGCAGCTCAACTGATGTAGCCATGTGCTGGTGCGTTCATTGGAAGCCTATACAGTTTTGAAAAACTTTTAAGAGGAGAGCATGGAGGTGGTCAATGATTAAAATGTTTCACAAAATTCAGCTTTCAGTTGGAACTAAAAATGTAAATTCAATATGAAATAGCATAGCTAAGCATCAGGGTCTGACAGCTGAGGTCCCACCATTAAGGCAAGAAAGTATTCCTGTGGATACCCCTTGAGGTGGCTTGAAAGCTATGCTAAGAGTCAGGGTGGAGGAACAGTAACTATTCTTAATAAACACATATATATCAGGAACTACATTGAGTATTTTCCTCCATCTAATCCCTATCATAAGGCTCTGAGATATGTAACATGATGGGTATTTAAGATCAGATATTTGGATTCAGGTAGGCTGGGGTTCTAATCTCAGCTCTTCCAACTTCTACCTGGGTGAACCTGGGCACAGTAAGCCTCCATTTTATCATGGGGCTAATAAAGCTGCCTTCCTGGGCTCTTCTCAGGGTTCTATAAAACAATGAACGCAAAGATCCTAGCACAATGCCTGCCACATAGTAACTGGTCAATAAAAGGAAGTTACAACCCGTGTTGTTATCCTCCTTTTACAGAAAAGAAAATTATGACTTAGGAGAGGGCACAAAAGGCTAAAACGAAAAATCTTAATTAATGGAGAATTTTGCAAGATGATATGAAATCCATGTTATTTCTAGGTACTACCAAGTTTCTCAATTCTCAGTCCACAGCCATGTTTATGGAGAATTTCCTCAAGAGCTCCCACACCCATCTCCTCATGCTGTGACACTTAACATTCTCCTTCCTTACAGTAACAACAAGACTTACTGCCACATGTGCAATATTTACCATGTAGCAAGTTTGGCACTAAATTTTTATATGCATTATTTTCAATTTATTGCAATAAGTATCTATGAGGTAGATATTGTTTTTGACATTTGAAGATGAGGTAAGTAGAGCATAGAGAGAATAAATAATTTGCCCCAAATCTCACAAACAAGATAGTAGGAGAACAGGGATTTGAAGTCGGTTTGTTAAACTTTAAAGCTCATACTCATAACACATCACTCCCAATATTAACCTGTAGCCTTCTGCTATGTTATTGGATCTGAGACACTGAAATAAAATTTAAATAAAAGAATGAACATTGAGTGCCCTTTTTAGGATCCAAAGACTCAGTAAATATAGACTTGATAAAATATGACACATATGCCACTACAAGACCCTGCTTGGATACTGAAAACGATGTAGCATCAGAATTCTTTTCAACAGAGATTCATGATCAATCTGAGTTCATAAACAAAATGTATATTGTTTGCAATCTCACATCTATTTTGGCGGGCTCCTTTTTTACAGGAGGATATGCATATCCTGAGAAGGAAAGTTATTTTCCCAAGATAATGCTATCCCAAGACAGCATGTCAATGGCAGATGCAGCCTGGGAACTGGATCCCAGACTTCCAGCACGTGCTCTTTCCACTAATCCCCAGCACTTATTCTGACTTGTTTTGCTCTAGGGAGACTCTGCTTGTGATTGGGCAGCCTTTGGAAATCACAAGCAAGAAGCCACTAATAGCACACACCCTATCTGAGTATTTGTGAATAAACCTCCGACTCTTGCCATGGAGAGGATATACACTACTTTTCAGTTAATATTTCTGTATGGTTCTAAGCCTCCTATTAGCCTTTTGCTAAAATAGGGCTCATATAACCTGGTTTCAGATACAATCCATAGGTTAATTCATGTGCTTTGATCTGTCCTAGTTATAAATTGCTTGTTAAGAGGAATGTAAATTAGATCGGCGGCTGCTTGCAACATCTCAGAAGGTATCAAAATGTATACTCTGGTGAAATAGCATCTGTAGTAGTCACGATAGGCTAACTGCTATAAAAAGAATAGTTCCTGAGCTAAGGGCTTAATACAATAAAAATTAGTTTTTCACTGTCTGAGGTAGGTTGGTGGCCAGGAAAGGATTGATAGTGGAGGGAGGCTGTATTTCATGCAGTAATTCAGGGTCTGATGTAACTCTGCACTCAGCAGGTAGATGGGAAAAGAGAAAGAAATTGGGGATTCCTGTGGAAGGTTTTTTATGGGCTAGACCTCAAAGTCATACCCATTTCTTCCTACTTCCATTGTCTAGGGCCCAATCCCATGATCAAAATTAATCATAAGGCAAGATGGGTAATGCGGTGTCTACCTGGGTGCCCAGGAGGCAAAAGTGTTGGTACACAGCTTGCTAGTGTGTCTGCAACAGCCAGCAAACTCCCTCCCCATCACAATTCATACGCATATAGACACACACACTTACAGAACTGGCCTGAATGAGGGGACGTTCAAACCTTGGCCATAACATTAACAAAGAAAACAAACAAGAAATCAGCCTAATAGTTATTTTTCATCTGGGCATGAGCTTTTAAACATTTGAAACAGGGGAGGAGAAATATGTATCAATTTTAGATATGAATTATTTTTTATCCATTAATTCTGATTCTAGGTACTCATCTGAAGTTAAGTAAGTAGAAGATGCACAAGAATATGTGTAAAAAGATGCTCATTACATCTTTACTGGAATAGGAAAATAGTAGATTAAAATGCACATAATAGAAGATTGATTAGGTAAATTATGGTGCATTTATACAACGTAGTACTCTGTGGCTTTATATACAATAAAGTATTTCCACATACAGTAACATTTCTATAATAACAAGTAGCAAAATAACAAATACAGTAAGTTCTATACATTCATCAGTGCCACCCTAGGCCGCAAGTACTATGTGAAGGCTGTACGGTAGAACTGTACAACACAGCAGCCCTGGCAATACCTAAATCAATATCTATGTTTATATCTCTGTCTATATGTAACTCCTCTCAGTTCTATCCAGTAGATAGTGCTTTACAAACTTGGGGAACAAATGTAGTCCCATCTCTTTTATTTTACTCAATTAATTGCTGAAGTTTCCACATACCTTAATTGCAGAAAATCCAGAATCTCCATCAAAAGGCTCTCCGATCCCTTTGAATAATCCAAGAAAGTTGGGAGCATGGATGGCGCAGATGTGGGGATGTGTGGAATATTTGGTTTCCATTCCCTGGGGGAAGTACACTACAGTACACTGCTTCCCTATGGAGTTACTGACAAAAGCTGCACACGGCCTGAGACACAGTGTTGGTCTTCTTCTCTACTTTGGCATCAGGCACAACCCACTATCACAAAAGCTTTTAGGTGATAGACAGCTTTTCTCTAAATTCTCAAAACAAAAATTGTCAAATTGCATGAACTGTCCCTTATTAGAGATATTACTCACCAGTTCTTCTGAGGGATTGTTTCCTCAATGATTGCCCATCATTTTGTCCTTCTAAGGAAGGCTCTCTAAGGAATTTCAAAGTGTGCCCACGTGAGCTCTTCCTGGAGGAGGGGAAGGGAGAAATTTCATCAATGATTAGTGATTCTGGCATCACTCACACAAGAAAATAAACAGGCAAAAATCTCACAAACGTAACAGGTGTTTATATGCACTTGTATAAAATCCTTCTTTCTCTTCACAGATCATATATATGTATTATGCATATACATTTTTATATATGATCTATAAAATCTATACATGATATATATGAAGAGAGAGATGTCAGGAAGGATGTTTCCCAAATCATACCAGTTATTGTCTCTAATAGTGATGTTGTTTTGCTTTTAACATCCTTACTGGAGTATAATTGCTTTACAATGGTGTGTTAGTTTCTGCTTTATAACAAAGTGAATCAGCTATACATATACACATATCCCCATATCTCCTCCCTCCTGCATCTCCCTCCCTTATTTTTACTTATTTATTTATAACTAAAATTGCATTTATTTTACATAATTTTAATGTAAAAATCCCTCTTCCTTGCATTTTTACATGCTATATTTTGTCTTCATTTAGCATGGTGTGTGGGAGTAATTGAATGTGCATGGGTTCATATTTGAGTAAATCCATGTTTAAATGTGTTTTAAGTACCTCAGGGGAAAAGTGTTAGGACAAAGATTATTGAGTGGTATGTTAGTGCTTAAAATTGAAGCAAATTGAGGATCTGAAAGGATGTGGGTGAAATGTGGTTACTTCTCTAAGCAATTTTAAATATATGGCTCCTTCTCTTTCTCATTAATAGCCATGTCTCTGTTCACGTGCCATCATCTTAGTCCTCTCCCTCCAGCCTTTACAGAGAAGTGCTAGTCATCAGTTGTGGTGACATCACATTATGCTTGTGGGAATAAGGCCACTCACTAAGTTTGCCACAAACAGCATGCTGATCATACAGATATTTGGAAACCTGCAGATGGTGTCCCTGTAAGTTTACGGCCCCAGAAAAATGGAATTCAGGCAAGGTTTGGGCCAGAAACTCTTGGGGACAAGGATATATTATTGTTTCACTGTTTCCCACAGAACTTGGCAATGCTTGCACATAGTAGGCCTTCAATGAGTATTTGTCGAACTGAATTGACCTGAATTACTTTATTATTTAGAAGTTAATCTGCTTCTTTCAGGGCTTGCAGTATCTCATTTTTTTCTCTTCCCATGTAAAGTTTCAAAATATTTCAAACAAAGAAAATTAAGGCCAATTCTGAGAATATCTGGCACTGTTTAATGGACCTTGAGCAACACAAATGAAAAGATGTCCTAGTGGCTCTAGTTTAAAAAAAATAAATTCTTTCTTAGCAAGCAGTCCACTGGGAGCTATAAAAGAATGAGAATGCTTTCTGGGGGAAAGCTTCAGGGAGGTGGAAAGATGTTCAGGTGACCGAGTAAATAGATTCTACTGACAATCTTTCCCAGGCGGGAGAGTTGCCTCTGGAGCACATTATTTGTTATCAAAGCCCGCCAGAAGCAGTGTAGCTGAGGCAAGACTCAGATTTCAAACTCTTCTGGTTTGAACATGATGGAAGATCCCTGGGTAATTTGGCTTCTGACTGAAGGTTTGGGGGATCCTGAGCCTTTCCTGAGTCCTGGCTGAGGTAGACAGAGCTGATCTTCAAAGCTCCCTCAACTTATTTCCTGAAGTTACAATCCAGCTCTATGTGGGCTGTGACAAAATTTCCCCTCCAACCATCCTCTGGCTGTGAGCTGCTGCTGCCTTGAGTCACCTACTGATTTAAGTAAGATTTTTTTTAAAAAATTAAAAACAAGCTTTATTTCCTAATACAAAGATATGTTTTCATTGTAAAAAATTAGAAAATTATATACTTAAAAAGAACAAAACTAAAGAGTACCTATAATCTCACCGAATACATACACACACACACACACACACACACGTTTGAGTCCATGATTCAGAGTAGAATTTTATGTATTATAGTATGATTAATATACATAAACCTTTAACATATATTCACACATATATACATCTTCAATAATATCTTAGTATCAGGGAAAAATGTACTATAACTGATTTGTCTCATCTCCTTTTTTGGTTGATATTTTGCTCGCTTTCAACTTAAGCAGGGAGTAGATGACTAAAAAAGAGGCAGGGAGGAATCTCAACTGGTGGGCAGACAGATATTTGGGGTGTCAAGGGAAGGTATTACCTAAAAGTCTTTAAATCTTGTTCATTCTTGGAAGAACCAGTTCTTTTCAAGACACTACTGTTTAATTTCCAAATAATTAATTACATTTAGCAAAAGATTCAAGAAGATTTTACAAGGATTTCTCAACTTCATAGAACCTTATTTTGAGAGACTCAAATGTTTCAATGTCTATGTATCTAAAATTTTAAAATAATAAAACACACCCACACTCAAACACACACAAACACTATTTGGGATCAGGACCTCCACTTAGATCACTGGTTTGGACATATTCCTCCTCCTCTAATGGGAAAAATTTCCTCATTTGTAAAATAAGGAAAGTACTACATGGACTTTTCTAATCTCATGTTTGAAGTTGTATTAATCTAAGATTTAAAAATCTCTAAAAATTCCAATACATATTTCTTAAATTTTTTTTGGAAAGGCCATTAGAGTAGTATTTAGAAGTCAAAATACGTGGTTAAATCAATTCTTTTCACAAAACTGGAAGACATTAATAAATTTGCTGTTTTAAAATGGTAGGAGTAGGTAAAGGAACATATGAAAACAAGATTTTGACAAGGCTTTTAAAAATCTATGTGCATGTTGTATGATCAAAAGTATCTCCTTTGCTTTCTTCTGCTTCTAATTTAGGATGCTAATGTTACTTGATGTGACTTTTACAGTTGTGTTGTCTATATAGTCTTATATTTTGAATTCTGTGAAACAGTTCTCCATGTGAATGAGAACAATTCAAGAAAAGTCACAGCTCTCTCTCTGATTTCTCTCTAAAGAGACACCTATAGTTTTATATTCAAACAGAACAGATGATACAGATACCTTGACAGCACTGCCTATGGACTTTTTAAAACGATGACTGCAAGTAGATATAAGTGAATGTCAAAATGGCAGGTTCAGACAGAGATATGAAATGGTTCTACACAGTAGAGAGGCAGCTTTGACATAGTGGAAAGATGTTTGATATCCAAAGGCCTAGATTCAATTTTTGGGTCTGTGAATCCCTATTCAAGGGAACTTGGGCTAGGCCTTTAACTCTCTTACACAGCAATATAGTACTTCTCTCAATGTGTGAACATATGAATCAGATATAATAATGAATGGAAACAAAAACAAAGTATATCAAAATTTGTGGATTTAAGTTAAATCAGAAATTATTATTAGAAAAAAAGAAAGATACAAGATTAGTGATTGAAGTGTGCATCTTAAAAATAAAGTAAAAGATGGGAAAATTAAACACAAAGTAATAGAAGAAAGGGAAAAATAAGAACGAGAGCAAAATCGATGAAATAGAAAACTGATAAAATAGAGATTATAAGAACCTAAAGTTGATTCTTTTAAAAGATTAATAAGATTAATAAAACTTTAGCTAGACTGATCAAGCAAAAAGAAAAAAAACCACAAATTAACCTTATCAGTAATGAATAAGGGGATCACTATTTAGATTCCCCAGTCATTAAAAAGTTAACAAGGGAATTTTACATACAACTTTATAATAATAAATTTGTCAATAAAATAAATACACAAACCTTGTAACTGACAAACTGGCAATATTGACATGAGAGGAATTAGAAAATATCGATAGTCCTATAAATGTTTTTAAAACCACTTAATTTATAATGAAAATGTTTATTATTGTATTATCTTAACATCCTTGTTCAAAACTGATTGACCATAACTGTACTGGTTTATTTCTGGATTTTCAATTATATTCCAGTAATCTGTATCTTAATCCTTATGCCACTACCATACTTGGTTACTGTTACTTTGTAGTAAGTTTTGAAATTCAAAAGTGTGAATCCTCCTACTTGGTTCTTCTTTTTCAAATTGCTTTGGCTATCTGAAGCTCTTTGCAATTTCATATGAATTTTAGAATCAGCTTTTACATTTCTATAAAAATAGCTGTTGGAATTTTGATAAGGATTGCATTAATTTGTAGATCATTTTGGGTAGTATTGATATCTTAACAATATTAAATCTTCCTACCTATGAACATGAAATATCTTTCTATTTTTTTAGGTCTTTAATTCTCTTCATCCATGTTTTGTGTGAGATGTATGTGTGTGTGTGTGTGTGTGTGTGTATCAGATAAATAAATATATATGTCTGCAATGTGTGTGTATATATATATATATATATATATATATATATATATACATTGACATATGTTGAAAATTCCAGAAGACAATGTTATAATTTTTGCTTTAAAAAATTATACAAAGTATTTAAGAGGAAAAATCATTTTTTATATTTATTCATTTCTCAGATATTTACCACCTCTGTTCCTTCTATATTTGTAAAAATTCAAGTTTTCCTTTAGCATGATGAACTTACATCAGCATTTCTTGCAGAGGGTTGACAACACGTCTGTTAACTTTTCATCATCTGAGATGATCTTTCTTTTGCTTTCATTCCCAGAGAATGTGTTTGTTGGATATAGAATTCTGTATTGATAGTTCTTTTATTTAAGTACTTCAAAGATGTTTTCCACTATCTTCTGGTCTCTGTTATTTCTGTTCATCAAAGACATCATGAAAAACAATGAATAGGCAGGCTACATACTGAGAGAAAATATTCATAATACTTATTTCTGAAAATGGACTTGTATCCAGGTTATATAAAGAACTTAACAACTCAATTATGTAAATACAAATAACTCAATAAAATTTGGTGAAAAGTCTTCAATAAAATCTTTACAAAGGAATATTACAAATAACCATTAAGCATGTGAAAACTGTTCAACATTATTAGTCAGTAACAAGATGCAAATTAAAACCACAATGGGATTCCACTTCACACACAGTAGAATTGCTAAGACTGACAAAAGAAAATATTGAAAAAAGTGTGGAACATGAGAAGTTTTATACTTTGCTGATACAATTATAAACTGGTATATCTGCTTTGGAAATTGTTAGTTTCTTTTAAAGTTAAATATACATCTGTCCAATGACTCTTCAGCTTCACTGATAGGTATTTACCTGAGAGAAATAAAAACATATGCCCACATGTAGACCAGGATAAGAGTATCCTTGGTAGTTTTCTTGATAAAAGCCACAAGCTGGAAACCAACCAAATGCTCATCAGCAAGAAAACGATTAAACAAATTATGGTATATTAATAAAATGGAAAATAATTCAGCTGTTTATACACACAATAACAATATTCTCAAACGTATATTGCTGAGCATTCTGTGGCTCACATAAAAAAGCATATATTGTCCATAATTTTGTTTGTATAAAGTTCTAGATCAGGCAAAGCTATGGTGATAGATATATGGTGATACATGATAGAAGTTTTGTTGCCTCTGGGGGGAGACTCAGGAAAGGCAGGAAACTTTGATATTAGTGTAGGTTACATAGTTGTCTGTATTTGTCAAAATTAGTGAACTGTATACTTTAGATCTGTACATGTTACTTTATTTAAATTGTACCTCAATTTTTTTAAAAGAATAAGGCATGAACAAAAGTGATCAGAGACTATACAAAAAAGGAAGTTTTAAAAGTTGACGAGGGCTTCCCTGGTGGCGCAGTGGTTGAGAATCTGCCTGCTAATGCAGGGGACACGGATTCGAGCCCTGGTCTGGGAAGGTCCCACATGCCACAGAGCAACTGGGCCCATGAGCCACAATTACCGAGCCTGCGCGTCTGGAGCCTGTTCTCTGCAACAAGAGAGGCTGCGATAGTGTAAGGCCCGCACACTGTGATGAAGAGTGGCCCCCACTTGCTGCAACTAGAGAAAGCCCTCGCACAGAAACGAAGACCCAACACAGACAAAAATAAATAAATAAAATAAAAAATAATCAAAAAAAAAAGTTGACGAGCTTTAATTCAACAATATCTGAGGTTAATTTGAAAGAAGACATTCTGAACATAAACCTCTCACTTGAAAATCCAAAATATCCACATGATGCAGTTACTCCAGATAAGTCATAATGAGCTGGGTTCCTAGAGTCATGGTATGTTGAAGTTCCCTTGACAAACTAACCCAAGCAGTCATCATTCTACTCACAAAAGCACTACAATATCTGTTGGAAGAGAGCTTCTAGTTTTGGATTTGTAAGTACAGAAAAAATAGAGGCTATAAAAGAGAAAGTGGTTTTTCACCAGGCTGCTAACTTTCCACTGATGAAAATCCTTCAACATGTCGCTCAATAAGTATAGATATAGAAGAAATATACCAATTTT
This sequence comes from Balaenoptera physalus, assembly GCF_965194825.1. Lineage (NCBI taxonomy): Eukaryota > Metazoa > Chordata > Mammalia > Artiodactyla > Balaenopteridae > Balaenoptera > Balaenoptera physalus. The sequence continues at coordinate 55,947,768 of NC_138890.1, forward strand.
TTGTAATTCTGGGTCCAAACTGGTTGATTAATATCTATCTACCTATTCTACACACACATATACATTTATTACAATCTTGCATGTTGAAAGAGAATGAGGGAGACAGTGGGTTAATACAATAATAGTAATATATAGACAGGCTATTATATACATTCTCAATTAATAGTCTTCTGTTTTCTTCCCATGCCCTATTTCCTAGTCAGTTTCAACACACTATCTCATGTCCATTTCAATCTGCCATCTGCCTTAGCCACACCATGGGAATGGCTCTCATGGTCACCAATGATATATACTTGGCTATATCCAGTGGATACTTCTCAGTTTCTAGTGATGACAACCTCTCTATTAAAGTACCTTAGTGTTTCATAATTTCCCCTCTCCATTTCAGGATGCTTTTCGTAACTCCTTTTTGGGCTCATCTGCCTCTACCTAACCATTAAAACTTGGCATTGTTCAAGCCTAGGTCCCACACTCTGTGTTCTTCTCAGTCTATAATCTCTTTATGAGAAACATCAACCATCTATAGCTTCATTCCTCTCTAGTTCATATTTTCTTCTGGATCATTTTTTTTTTCTGAAGGTCATACATGCATATCTAACTCCCTAGAGAAATGTCAATTTGGATGGCTCAAGATGCCTCATTCTTTTTTTTTTTTTTTAATTTTGTCATAAATCTTTTTTTAAATTTAATTTTATTTTTTTATACAGATTTTTATTAGTTATCTATTTTATACATATTAGTGTATACGTGTCAATCCCAATCTCCCAGTTCATCACACCACCATCACCCCCACCCCACTTTCCCCCCTTGTTGTCCATACGTTTGTTCTCTACATCTGTGTCTCTATTTCTGCCTTGCAAACTGGTTCATCTGTGCCATTTTTCTAGATTCCACATATATGTGTTAATATACCATATTTGTTTTTCTCTTTCTGACTTACTTCACTCTGTATGACAGTCTCTAGGTCCATCCATGTCTCCACAAATGACCCAATTTCATTCCTTTTTATGGCTGAGTAATATTCCATTGTATATACGTACATCTTCTTTACCCATTCATTGGTTGATGGGCATTTAGATTGCTTCCATGACCTGGCTATTGTAAATAGTGTTGCAATGAACATTGGGGTGCACGTGTCTTTTTTTTTTTTTTTTTAAGAAGCCACCTGTGCTTGACTTTTCTTTTTTTTTTTTTAATTAATTAATTATTTATTTATTTATTTTTGGCTGTGTTGGGTCTTCGTTTCTGTGCGAGGGTTTTCTCCAGTTGTGTCAAGAGGGTGCCACTCTTCATCACAGTGCGTGGGCCTCTCACTATCATGGCCTCCCTTGTTGCAGAGCACAGGCTCCAGACACGCAGGCTCAGTAGTTGTGGCTCACGGGCCCAGCTGCTCCGTGGCATGTGGGATCTTCCCAGACCAGGGCTTGAACCCCTGTCCCCTGCATCGGCAGGCAGATTCTCAACCACTGCACCACCAGGGAAGCCCCCATGTGTCTTTTTGAATTGTGGTTTTCTCTGGGTATAAGCCCAGTAGTGGGATTTGCTGAGTCATATGGTAATACTATTTTTAGTTTTTTAAGGAACTTCCATAGTGTTCTCCATAGTGGCTGTATCAATTTACATTCCCATCAACAGTGCAAGAGGGTTCCCTTTTCTCCACACCCTCTCCAGCATCTGTTGTTTGTAGATTTTCTGATGATGCCCATTCTAACCAGTGTGAAGTGATACCTCATTGTAGTTTTGATTCGCATTTCACTAATAATTAGCAATGTTGAGCAGCTTTTCATGTGCCTCTTGGCCATCTGTATGTCTTCTTTGGAGAAATGTCTATTTAGGTCTTCTGCCCATTTTTGGATTGGGTTGTTCGTTTTTTTAATATTGAGCTTCATGAGCTGTTTATATATTCTGGAGATTAATTCTTTGTCCATTGATTCATTTGCAAATATTTTCTCCTATTCTGAGCATTGTTTTTTCATCTTGGTTATAGTTTCCTTTGCTGTGCAAAAGCTTTTAAGTTTCATTAGGTCTCATTTGTTGATTTTTGTTTTTATTTCCATTATTCTGGGAGATGGGTCAAAAAGGATCTTGCTGTGATTTATGTCAAAGAGTGGTGTTCCTATGTTTTCCTCTAAGAGATTTATAGTGTCTGGCCTTACATTTAGGTCTTTAATCCATTTTGAGTTTATTTTTGTGTATGGTGTTAGGGAGTGTTCTAATTTCATTCTTTTACATGTAGGTGTCCAGTTTTCTCAGCACCACTTATTGAAGAGACTGTCTTCTCTCCATTGTATATCCTTGCCTCCTTTGTCATAGATTAGTTGACCATAGGTGCGTGGGTTTATCTCTGGGCTTGCTATCCTGTTCCATTGTTCTATATTTCTGTTTTTGTGGCAGTAAAATATTGTCTTGATTACTGTAGCTTTGTAGTATAGTCTGAAGTCAGGGAGCCTGATTCCTCCAGCTCCGGTTTTTTCCCTCAAGATTGCTTTGGCTATTTGGGTCTTTTGTGTCTCCATACAAATTTTAAGATTTTTTGTTCTAGTTCCGTAAAAAATGTCATTGGTAATTTGATAGGGATTGCACTCAATCTGTAGATTGCTTTGGGTAGTATAGGCATTTTCACAATATCGATTCTTCCAATGCAAAAACATGGTATATCTTTCCATCTGTTTGTGTCATCTTTGTTTTCTTTCATCAGTGTCTTATAGTTTTCTGAGTACAGGTCTTTTACCTCCTTAGGTAGGTTTATTCCTAGGTATCTTATTGTTTTTCTTGCAATGGTGAATGGGACTGTTTCCTTAATTTCTCTTTCTGATTTTTTGTTGTTAGTGTGTAGGAATGCAAGAGATTTCTGTGCATTAATTTTGTATCCTGCAACTTTACCAAATTCATTGATTAGCTCTAGTAGTTTTCTGGTGGCCTCTTTAGGATTCTCTATGTATAGTATCATGTCATCCACAAACAGTGACAGTTTTACTTCTTCTTTTCCAAATTGCATTCCTTTTATTTCTTTTTCTTCTCTGATTGCCGTGGCTAGGACTTCCAAAACTATGGTGAATAATAGTGGTGAGAGTGGACATCCTTGTCTTGTTCCTGATCTTAGAAGAAATGCTTTCATTTTCTCACCATTGAGAATGATGTTTGCTGGGGGTTTGTCATATATGATCTTTTTTATGTTGAGGTAGGTTCCTTCTATGCCCACTTTCTGAAGAGTTTTTATCATATATGGGTGTTTAATTTTGTCCAAAGCTTTTTCTGCAACTATTGAGATGGTCACATGGTTTTTATTCTTCAATTTGTTAACATGGTGTATCGCATTGATTGATATGCATACATTGAAGAATCCTTGCCTCCCTGGGATAAATTCCATTTGATCATGGTATATAATCCTTTTAATTTGTTGTTGGATTCTGTTTGCTAGTATTTTGTTGAGGATTTTTGCATCTATATTCATCAGTGATATTGGTCTGTAATTTTCTTTTTGTGTAGTATCTTTGTCTGGTTTTGGTATCAGGGTGATGGTGGCCTCATAGAATGAGTTTGGAAATGTTCCTTCCTCTTCAATTTTTTGGAAGAGTTTGAGAAGGATGGGTGTTAGCTCTTCTCTAAATGTTTGATAGAATTCACCTGTGAAGCCATCTGGTCCTGGACTTTTGTTTGTTGGAAGATTTTTAATCACAGTTTCAATTTCATTACTTGTGATTGGTCTTTTCATATTTTCTATTTCTTCCTTGTTCAGTCTTGGAAGGTTATACCTTTCTAAGAATTTTTTTCCAGGTTGTCCATTTTATTGGCATACAAATACTTGTAGTAGTCACTTAGGCTGCTTTGTATTTCTGCGGTGTCTGTTATAACTTCTCCTTTTTCATTTCTAATATTGATTTGAGTCCTCTCCCTCTTTTCCTTGATGTGTCTGGCTAAAGTTTTATCAATATTGTTTATCTTCTCAAAGAACCAGCTTTATTTTTTTTGAGCTTTGCTATTGTTTTCTTTGTTTCTATTTCATTTATTTCTGCTCTCATCTTTATGATTTCTTTCCTTCTACTAACTTTGGGTTTTGATTGTTCTTCTTTCTCTAGTTCCTTTAGGTGTAAGATTAGATTGTTTATTTGAAATTTTTCTTGTTTCTTGAGATAGGATTGTATTGCTATAAAATGCCTCATTCTTATTAACAACTAAGCTCATTGTCTTTGCGCTGGCAATACCTCAACTTACTCTCTCTCCTGATCTCAATGTTTTATCTACCTAAGTTATCCAAAACTCTCCTCTCTCACCGCACTGTCCATATGCCTCATAATCCCTCTGGCATCATATCGTTCAAGGTATTGTCATCTCCTCCCAGACTATTGCTGACAATCCCTAAGTGTTCACCAACCCATTCTCTACATAGCAACAAGAGTGATCTTTCAAAGAAAATCTGATCTTGTCACACATGCTTGAAATTTTTTCCCTCCTTTTGTCCCTTAATCCCATATTCAAGTTTATTTATTCTTAATTTGTAGTGTATAATCCTTCAAAACTTAAATAAAATGCCAAAAAATTCTTTTCTGACCACTCAGTCTGGCTCTTTTCCTTGAATCACCTTTAGAAGACTCTACCTGCTCTTCATGCCTCTTATCACAATTACTGTGGAATAACTGATTTTGAAATTATTTGTATAATGTCCCTCTCCCCAACTAGAATATCAGTTTAATGAAGAGCATAATCATGTCTATTTACATGCTTGTTCTATTTACAGCTCTTAGCCCAGTACTTGGCACATGGCATATACCAGTAAATTCTATTAAATTACTTTGCTGTTCCCTCCAGTTAGCATCCTCTTCTATCCTTTGCCCTGGTGCCCTTCACTTAGCCAATCCTTCTAGTCTTTTAGCTCTCCTCTCAGACATCACTCATTCAGAAAACCATCCCTGTTGCCCCCAAACACCACCTCTGTGCTCCTATGGCTCCCTGTATATTCCTATTCTATAAACATCATATTATCATATAATTTTATTTTTTCTGAGTACCTATTTCCCTCAACTGTGAAATTTTTTAGGAGAGGAATTCTGTCTTTCATGTACATATACCCAAGGATTGGCCATAGAAATGACTCAATAAATATTTATTAAATGAATAAATGAGTTAGTAATTTGGGATGATACTTCCTTTTTAGGTAAAGGAACTGAGTTTCAAGGAAGTTAGGTAGTTTTTAGAATATGTGATGTTAGAATCCAACATTTTTTCATTTTTTACTGGAACTCATTCTTCTTCTTGGCCCTAAGCAGTGAAATTCTCGGTAATTCCAAGGCTCCTAGCTCAAAGAACCTTCCCTGTTCAACATCTTAGATGGTCACAGACAATAAAATTATCAGATTCAACTTTTGCCCACTTTCTTCTATTTTTCCCCTTTGGAAAGAAGTTCCAATACTATTTTTAGAACTAAAAGTGGTATGAAAAGGGAGAAGAGTAAAAAATAGTCTTGCAAAATTTGCTGATTGTATAAACAAGTCCTGCATTATTGAGAACAGCCTGGGTTTTAAAATGCTTCAGATCTCCATGAATCAGGAGGCATTTGCACTTGCATGAGTGAAAATGTCAGGGAATGATTTTGAAAGGCCTCATCTGAGGGTGAAATGTTTCTGTGTGTGAAATCCATTTTACTGAGCAAACTACAGTAGTCATAAAGGCTAAGAGGTTTTCATTTCCATAATTTCATCAATTCTTTTCAGAAAGAAGTAAAAAAATCCAAAATTATAAATTTAGACCTTCACAGCTCAGCAAGAAATACATTTTAAATAATTAGTTCTGACTGGTTTGACAAAGAAAATTCACAACTTTGTGTGAGGTGTCTCATAAAGTTTTGTCCAGCCTCTTTGTTGGATAATTCCAATACCTTTGGATTTATATCATGTTGTATAGCATTTCTAACTTTGTAGTAAGCTCCTTTTGCTTTCTGAATTCCTGAGAACAGCAAAAGATCCAGTTCACTCACTAACTTCAGTAAACCTTTATTGAAAATCTTCTATGTGTTAAGGAATTTTCAAGAATTAGGTAAACAGCAATGAACAAACCATACAAAATTCTTTGCTTTCATGGAGTCAACATTCTGGTGGAGGAAGACTGACAATAAACAAATTAGTAATTAAGAAATAAAGAATATCCAATTTATAAGTAGAGAAAAGTAAAACATGGGATTGTGGTAGAAAGAGAGGAAACTGAGTTACATTTTTTTAAATAAAATGCTCAGAAAAGACTTCACTGAGCTATTTTTTGAGCTGAGATCTGAAGGAAGTGAAATAGTGTGCAATATATGAAATATGAATTTGCTACTAGATATGCACACTAGATATTTCATATTTAGTGTGCAATCTGGAGGACACTTTACAAAATAACTAGGTAGTACTTTCAGAATCTCAAAATCTTGAAAGACATGGAAATACTAAGGAATTGTCACAGGTTGGAGGAGACTAAGGAGACATGTCAGTCAAATGCTATCTGGTAACCTGGATTGAATCCTGGAATTGAAACCAAGGACTTAGTGAACAGACTGGTGAAATCCAAATAAAGTTTGCAGTTCAGTTACAGCATTATACCCATATTAATTTCTTAGTTTTGATAACTGTACCACGGTTATGTAAGATATTAATATTAAGGGAAGGTGGATGAAGGGTACATGGAACTCTGTACTATTTCTGCAACTCTTCTCTAAGTCTATAATTATCTCACCAAAAGAAGTAAAAACTAAGTGCACATACTATGGAAAGAGTCTTCTGAAGAAAGGGAATAGCTTAGTGAAAAGTTTCTAACTTGTTAGAAAAGGATCAAAGACACAGTGTGGCTGAGCTGAGTGAGTGGTTGAGGAGAGGAGCAGGATGTGTAACACGGGCAGGAGTGTGCTTGGCTCTTCAGGCCATTATAAGGGCTTTACCTTTTACTTTCAGTTACATGGAAGCTAGCAGAACTTTTTGAGCAAGGAAATATGATCTGACTGAGATTTTATGAGAATCATTCAGGGTGCTGTGTGGATGGGCTAATGTAGCAAGTCAAGGGAGAAATGATGGCGGCTTGGACTAGGATGTAGCAGTGGAGGTGAATTAGTGAATTGATAGACTATCAATTCTGTCTATCAAACTTAAAAGTAAAGCAAATAGTTCTTAGTAAAAGTTTAAAATCTGTGATTGTTTTCTCCTCTCTGGCTTCCCACTTCTATGTTCTTCCATCTTAGCCATGTATGATTCATTTTCAATTTCTCCCTTTATAAAATGGGGAAGGGAGTTGATTTAGATGACCATCCTCTAGATTTCTTCTAGTTCTAAGGAAGAAGGGCTTTATTATTCATAATCTTCTTTTTCTCTTATAATGCAGAAAATTAATATGATTGATTCATTCAGTTTAAGGTAGTTAAGAACTTGATAGGTCCCCCTTCTTAGGAATGTTGAAAAGGTTACCAGGAAGCTAGAACTATGTATTCATATATATTCAAAGGAATGAATAACTAATTTTGGACTGATACATCAGAAGGAGAAAGAGATTTGGGCACGAGTCTTTCATGGTACCTCTCCTTTTCCCCCCGTTCCACAGGATCTCCATGAATTTAGTCAACGCACATCCATGGAGTACACCACTAGGCTACCCTTTTTAAAGATCTGTAATAACCTCAGGATCCACCCTAGCTGCTGAATGAAAGGCTTGCTCTTCTCAGACAACCCGAGTAAGGACTGCGTAAGGTGGGTTACCAAGGCCTGGCCATTTCTGATCAAAATGGGACTCCTCCAAAGGGTCATATTGACCAGGGAGCTCTCCTTTGTGTTGGTTGTAGTCTGATCTGCTCATGGTCTGAGGCAATCCTGGCTCAATCTTATTTCCTCTTCTTTTTCCTAAATATCACACACATGTTTTAGTCTGAAAGCTAACATTTAAACCTCCCCTTTCATCTTTCATTCCTAACTGTTGCAGTGCCTTCTTCCTGGAAGATCTGTCTAAAGTATTGAACTTATCTGTAAAATCAATCCTATCTTCTGTCTACCTCATATGTCTTTTTTCATTATTTCATGCTCAGCATTGTATATAATTTCTGGCACATACAGAAACTCAGTAAATGTTTGTGTAATAGAATCCAGGGAATTTAGATCCTAATTCAGCCTTTCCACAAGTATTCTGTGTTACTGGACAGTTACTATTCCCCTCCTGGATTTTTTGTCTCACCCTATAATGAGGTGGAAGTAGAACTTCTACATATCTCATCCTCCTGAAAACACCAGGCCCTGAGGGAAGAGCACATCTCTGTGTGCACCTACACTTCTTTCTGGCGGAGACCAAGCCTAGCACCTCCAGAAGCATTATCTGGTTTGACAACAGGTTGAACCCACTAACCATGGTGTTGAGTTGCTTTCCTTCAGAGGACAAATTTGGCAGCAGAGGTATTGCTGGCAGAATCACCACAAATTAGTCTCAGTTGAGGTGGGTGGTGATAAAAAACAAAAGTCACAGCCAAACCTTCTAGGGCAGGGGTCAGCAGACTTTTTCTGAAAAGGGCCACACAGTAAATATTTTAGGCATTGTGGGCCACACACGGTTTCTGTTACATATATTTTGTCAATTTTTACAACGCTTTCAAAATATAAAATCCATTCTTAAGCTTGAGGGCCATATGAAAACAGACACGGACTCTATTTGGCCAACCCCTATTTAGATGACTGTCTTTGTGGCTACAAAATACTTCGGGTAAATAAAAATGAATGAGTGTGGTGTCCTCTCTACACTTAATGCAGACTCATGGCTCTGCCTGCTCTGTGCCCTGGGCTGACATGTTTCTCTACTATGTGGTTCTTGTCCCCAAGATTACTGCACCTTACTGGTTTCTAGACTAGCTCCTTAGGAACTTCCCAGAAGTTCCTTAGTGATCCTGAGGGAGGAATCAGGTAAGGACCAATCCACTCCCCTAACCCATACACATCCAGAGAACTGCTCTACACATTTACTCTAGTAGTTTTCCTTTCCACAGAAACTATTTTCCTCCCTCCCTCCCTCCCTTCCTTCCTTATCTCCCTCTCTTCAACCTCCCTTCTTTCCTTCCGTAAAGTTTCTTTTGAATCAAACGAGTACTCTATTTGTTCACTTATATGTGGAATCTAAAAAATAAAGCAAATAAACAAATATAACAAAACAGAAACAGATTCACAGATACAGAGAACAAACTAGTGGTTACCAGTAGGGAGTGGAATAGAGGTAGGGGCAAGAATAGGGGAAGGGGATTAAGAGGTACAGACTACTAGGTATAAAATAAGTCAGACACAAGGACATAATGTACAGCACAGGGAATATAGCCAGTATTTTATATTAATTTTACAAGGAGTATAATCTATAAAATTTTTGAATCACTATGATGTATGCTTGAAACTAATATAATAGTATAAGGTAACTATACTTCAACTAAAAAAAGATTTTAAAGAAGAGTTTTCCTTGACTCAAAAGTGTGAGAGAGGAGTAATTCCCTGAGGTAGGCTTGATTAGAGAAAAGCAAAATAGGGCAAGTGGGTGGGCCCTGAAATCAAGCCCACCTGGCTTCTAATTCAGACCATGTCCTTTTAGCAACTATAACAATTGACTTACTTTCCCCCAGGCTCAGTTTCCTCATCTCCTTTTGGGGATTGTTACTCTTCCCTCACAACCTCTCCATGAGGATTAAGCAAGTCAATTCATGTAAAAAAGCTTATTTGAGTGCTTGGCACATAGTGGGTACTTCTGTATCCCTTTGGTGACCTGTATGGTGTCCAGAAAAGGTGCCCTCCCCAACTTACCACTACAGGATATGCATTTTATATGCAGAGGCAAACACAAGAGGTGAGGCAAAATGATTGCAAATTCTGCAAAGCCTCATCATCTGCACATATTTCTCCACAACTCCCATAGATCCATATTTTCATGATTAGAAACACTTGCAGTTACCTGCTGCTTGTTGGAGGGGTAGGAGCACAAAGCTCTGCACTTTCAGTCTTCTCTCACCTCCCTTGCGGTGTATCTATGAAACATGCCCAGATGAAGGCATTAGGACCTTCAAGGTCCCCAGATAAGTATGAATAACCTAATACTAATATAATAGCAGAAACATTCATTCATGAGAGCCACTGCTATCTTTGCAGAGTTTTGCTCTTTGAATAATTCTATGGGCTTCATTTTTTCCTTTTCTGATAAAGATGAGAAAATTCCTCAATCTCTGGCTTTAAATATTTGTCTGACTAATCTAAAGGATACACAGGGCTAACCAGTCTTGGCTGAACTTGGACATCTGTCTGGAAGCTTGGAGAATGCATTCTGCTTGGTATACTATGCTAATCAAATGGAAGTATAAACAAAAGGGACATGAGTGTAACTGACTCCTAAAAGCATAGAAGGGTTTGTAGTAGGCAAGAAGGAAGAGGAACTTAGGATCAATTGAAGCTTTAGGTCTTTAACTCAGGGGATCTTTCAGTTCAGCAAAAATTATACAAACTAGCAGAGGGATGTTGGAGTGTGTGCCCTAGGAAGTCTCAAAGGGATAAGACTCCTTCCTCATGGAGTCACTTAGAACCCAATGGATGTTCAGTCCCTAGGTATGGACACAAAGGATTCTCTGCCATCTGGTTTCACTTTAGTCCATGTGGCCTTGAGTGGTAATAAATGAACCAGCATCCTTAACCAAAGAAACTGTTTTCTAGCAACAAATGTGGCACCATTTGTTACATCATCCAAAAAAATAACAAAGGTTCCACTTGACTGAAGGAACCAATATGATTTCCCTGATTACCTACTCTACTCTTAGGGGACCGAGAAGAAAACAGAAGATCTAGGGCAGGAAGCCCAGAAGCAGGGACTGAGTCCATGGAGAATGGACTTCTGGAGAATAGTCAGGGGTCACTCCCAAGTCCATCTTATTCCCTTTTATTCTACATTTACAAATGACCCTAATTCACTATAACATATTTAAATACTCCAGAAATGTTCATCATGTTCATTAGAAACCTACAAGTATAGGAGAGAGAGTGAGTTCTCATATGAATTATCAATGATGAGAGGTGAATCTAAGATTTCTCAGTTTGAGCCCAAGGTAACTAGAATTCCATGAATTCCCTGAATATGCTGGATGATTGAAGTTCTGCTGCACAGTGAATGGGGAGCATGATGGTTGGGGCTGTTCCTCTACCATAACTCCTTTTTAGTCCTTCAATCAGAATTTTATTAAGACAGTATGAGATCATTTATGTAAAGTGCTTAATCCAGGACTGACTCAACTAGGCACTTAAAAATTGGTCGTTATTATTTTTATTTTTCTCAAATTCTTCCACTGCCACAAGATCTTGGTCACTCACAATATCTAACAAAAAAAGTCAGCATCTCTATGAAGAACCAAGATGACTACCCCCCAAATAATCTAGAATATCATGAGCAGTGAGCTTGTAAAGACTAAACACATTTTGTACTTAAGATGTTTCTCTTAAATATGTTAGTATTTTAGTGCCATTTAGGTATGAACATAACTGTTACATAAAAAACAAAATAAAATTGCAGAATGCCAAACTTTCACAACTCTATAAATGTACATTCCATGGGATGAATACTCTGATAAATTTCAGTGGAAAGATACGATTAGTATTTGTTGCTTAAAGACACTATTTTAGGCAAGGAAGAGACACGGGAATCAGACAGGTTACCAGCAGCCCCTGGGAGTTAGTAACTTCTTGCTGACCGATGGAACATTTCTGCGCTTCTTATTTACCATTTAAGAATTTTCTAAGTATATTTTCCTACCCATATCCTTGTATTTAACGTTTAATTTGAGCCATTAAACCCCTGGGCCACAGGGTGAATCTTAAATAGTGCCCTTTAAACACCCTGTCCCATCTTTTCATGGTTAATTTTCCATTGCTGCCTGCGGTTCACTTGGGCTCTTACCTGAGAATAGCATGACTTTAATGGTACTAATAACAACCAGGTATTATTCTGGTATAGCTGCTTCCTTATAGAATTCTGATAGATTTGATCTATCAGAATTGATCTTTTTGTTGCTTCTTTTGCCCAAAATGCCCCCTACAAAATGGCTTGTTTGCCTTTGCAGCCTTCGTATAGCCTCTCAGCAATATGTCCATTCTGCCTCTCTGTATCATGATAAGTTGATGACCAAGGTATTTTCTTGGACAAGTGGAGTGAAACAGGATCAAGAGACCCAGATCCATGTGCAAGCTGAGCTAATACTAATGAGTTTAATTTGCCTACTTTATCTACTTGTCACCTAGAGATACAAGTAATGTTTCTAAAGGGAGACCTTTCCTATCAAAAATTCAAAAATAAAGCCTAAAAGCTATTGGAATCTCTTCTGCTTAACCAAAATCTAACCCAACCTGAGATGAATTTTTTGATCTACTTCAAGATAAAAAAACAACGACACAATAATGTATGTTAATGTTACCTATTTAGAACTATAACAATGTTTCATATGTACAACACAACTTTCTTATCTAAATAAATGGCAACCAATTTCCAACTGTAATTTTTTCCCTTCACTTCTCATCACTCCTACAAAACAGCTCCAGTTCTGCTCCCAACCAGATTGGGTCTCGCTCTAAAATACATTGCATTATCAATATAGTTCTCTTCATATTCACTGCTACCCTCATAGTCTAAACTACCATTGCCCCTTACCTAGAATGTTAAAATAACCTCTAACATTTCTCCCTTCTTCCTCTCTTGCCCCTACAACCAATTTTCCATAGAGCAGCCAATGTAATATCCTAAAAATATAACTTATGTTAGTATTTTCCTCTGCTTAAAATACTCCAGTGGTCCCCCCGATTATAATTTGAATAAAATTCATTATTATGTGGACTATAGGATTCTCAGTGATTTCACCTCTGCCTACATCTGTAATGCCTTCTGTAACACTCTTTCTCTTGCTCATCATGCTTCAACCACTCTTACCTCTTCTCATCAATTGGCAACTCTATAATTATTCTCACCTCACAGCCTTTTACTAGAAATGTTCTCCAGTTATCTCTTCACATGGCCACCTCTTCTGCTTCATTCATATCTCACCTCAAAAATCTCTTAGCCTAAATACTCAATCTAAAGTAACACTCTTCACTCCAATCATTCAACTCTGTGTGATAAACTGAATTATTGGCCCCAGTTATTCATCTTCCCTGCATCTTTTTCTTTCCATAGCTTCATCTCTGGGCAAAGTATGTATCTTTGCTCCTTAACTTTTGGTTTGTCCATATGATTTCCTTTCACCAGTGGTATATGATTGTAAGTGATAGCTTGCCGGTTTCAAACCCATAACCTTAAAAGACCTCCCTTGTTTTTGTTTGCTTCCTTACACATCTGGCATTTCATTGCAGGGGACATGTTTAGATAGCCCTCTGATTTAAAGAAGATGAGAAATCTATAGACCAGATCCACCCCAGCTGCCCCAGAGACAGGCAGTCATGCCAGCCCCTGCAGCCTGGAGCCAAGCCACCTATCTGAGCCTATCTGAATAAGCTGAATGCAACAACACCCCCAGATGAAAGTAATTTCTCTGCAAGCCACTAAGCTTTGGATTGATTTGTTGCACATCTTTATTGTTGCAATAGGTTACTAAGGCGCTATATTTTTATAGCACTTAACATAAAGTTCCTTTTTTTTTTAATGTAATTATGTGTCTTTACTATTACAAGAATGTAAGTTTTCTAGGAGCAGGAATTTTATCTGTCTTGTTTTCCCTGAACCTGTAATAAATAAATAGTGTCTGGCACACCAGTCACATGCTAGATGTTCACTAAATCTTTGCCAAAAGAAGCAAACTGTTGAAACAGTTTTACCGAAGGGCCTAATTAGCAATGTAGAATTGAGGGAAAACTGAAAAAAATTCACAGAGCCACGGTAGACAGAATAATTGGAAAATAATATTCTGAGGAAAGGTTGAAATCTATTGATCCCAATTTTCCTATTAACAGTTAGGCTTAGAATATCAAAGATATGAGGATATGCAGAGGCAAAAGGTACAAAGTTAGTAGAATGTAGAGCTGACTTTCAAGTGTTTGTAACATGGTATTTTGTGAAAAAAATCCTCAAAGCTAAACTTGAACAAAATTGAACTCTCAAGAAATAAATCTCTTAATCTAAGTGCTCCCAGTATCACCACATCTCCCAAGTGATATATTTACTGAGTGCTTTGTATAAGAACATATATCAGTTCCCAACTCAAACAGGTCTAAACAACAGAGAAAATGGAACTGTTCACATTTTAAAAATATCTAAAAGAAGAGTAAATTTTCAGAAGAGTAGGATTTAGCAATTCAGGAATAACACTGAGGGCCTGTTTCCTTTTTTCCTCTCTAGCCTCTCCCTTCTATGGTCAGTGTCATCCTAAGGCTGACTTACTCTCTGGTCACCGGGTAACTGCCCACAGCTCCCAACACTACCTGATTCATGCTTCTTGGTCCATGTCAAACTTCTTCTCTTTTCTCCAACCTTTGAACATAAATCCTGGCTTCCACTTCGACTTAGCATCTTAATCATATGGCTACTCCCAAATCAATCATCACAGCCAAGGGAATCCCATGTACTAACTGGCTTACTTTTGGTGGTGGTATCCTTCCTGGAGATAGAGATAAATTAATCTCACTCAAACATATAGGCTTTAGGCAGTGTTTGTGGTGGGAGGACAGAGTCACAGGGAGCTCCCAAGGTGCTATCTTCCTTCTTTCTCCTTGCATCTCCTTTTCTGTGAACCTGACCTGTTGCCTGACCCTACCTGGAGCTCTACTTAGCCAACTTTAGCTCCCCTCCTAGCAGCTCCAGAAAGTACCCTGTCTGCCTATGACTCTTATGTTTATAAATATGACTTTGATATCTAAGCTACCTTTTTCCTTTAGATAGAAGCTAAAGTAAACAGAATAATGGCCTCCCCAAAGATGTTCATGTCCAAGTCCCCAGAAACTGTGAACTGTTAGTGCGGCAAAGGTGAATTAAGGCTGCAGACAGAATAATCTTGCTAATCAACTGACCCTGAGATGGGGAGATTACCCTGGAGTATCCAGGTGGGCCCAAAGTAATCACAAGAGTCCATATAAGTGGAAGAGGGAGACAGAAGAGTTAGAGAGAGACGTGAAGATGCTATGCTGCTAGCTTTGGAAGCCGAAGAATGGGGCGGCCTCTAGAAGCTGAAAAAGGCAAGGAGAGGGAATCTCCCCTAGAGTATCTGGGAGGAATCAAAGCCCTGATGACACCTTGATTTTGGTTCACTGACACCCATTTTAGACTTGTGGCCTTTGGAATTGTAAAATAATAAATTTCTGTTGTTTTAAGCCACTAACTTTGTGGAAATTTGTTACAGAAGCAGTAGAAAACTAATACAGAAACATACTTTAATGTATTTTTTTTCCTTTGCCCTTTTAAAAAAACATGCTTCCTACAAGGAAGATGACTACAACAAAAATGAAAAGGAAACCATCTAAAATGAAAGCTCAGCATTGGACTTTTCTTGTGAACCTAACCCCAAACCTTGCCAGCAAGTTACCACAAGCATCTCAGCCAGTCAGAAACTGGCTCTCTGAAACCAATCTTCTGCTTCTTTCAAGCTGCACTTGCTGCCAATAATGGGCCTTCTCTGCCCAGCATGAGTTCTTGTCAGACACCTTGGTTCTAAATCATAGCCTTGCCTCTTGTGAGCTGAGTGTCCTTGTTCTTCTGGCCTCAGTTTCTTCATCTCAAAAAGGCAACGGATGACACTGCTTACATCATGGAAGGTGTGTCAGTTTGCTAGAGCTGCCAAAACAGACTACCTACCAAAGACTGGATGGTTTAACCAATGGAAATTAATTTTCTCATAGTTCTGAAAGCTGAAAGTCCCAGATCAAGGTGTCATCAGGTTTGGTTTCCTTTGAGACCTTTCTCTCTGGCATGCAGGATGGCCATCTTCTCCATGTGTTCTGATGGTCTTTCCTCTTTGTGTATGCATCCCCAGTGTCTCTCTGTATGTTCAAAATTTTCATCTTATAAGGACACCAGTCATATTGGGTTAAGGCCCACTCTAAAGGCCTCATTTTAAATTAATCATGTCTTCAGAGATCTCTCCAAATACAGTCATATTCTGACGTACTGTGGGTCAGGACTTCAACATGTGAATTTTGCAGGGATGGGGAGACACAAGCAGCTCATAACAGGGGAGTTTTGAGACTGAGAAGGTATGACCAATCAGAAGCCCTTTAGCAGAGTCCCTGGTTCACCATAAATCTTAGCTTTTTCATGATTATCTTACTTTATGACAAGACCTGAATTTTTGTTAACCAACAGAGATAGCTGCTATAATCTAGGAAAGGGGAAAATCACATATTAAAGCTAGGACTGAACCTCTTAGCAACTGAGAGCTGGAGAAGATCAGAAGGGACCCAGGTTGGTGGTCAATAGGCTGGGACATAACGTACCTGGTTCTGCGATCCAATTTCACTGTCTGAAAAACACAGCCAGTTTTCTAGCTGGCTTATACAAAAGACATATATGTTCTGCAAGCCCAACTCATTTATTGCACAGAGAGAAATGCCCTTCAGAAGCAGGTGCAGCTAAATATAGCTCAGCTGCATTGAAGGTGCAGGTGCCAGTTTCACAATTCTCTCCCAGGCCTGAGAAACTCCCTAGACTTCAAGGTAGCCAAGCTAAAAATCGACCCACTCAGCTTTTGATAAAGACTAATATCATGCATATGCGTTGATGTCTTAGGATTTGATTCAGTTAACATTTAAGGAATTTAATTTTTTAAAACTATTAATGATAATAACAGTAATAATAGCACACAATCATTTGTAGTAGTCTTACAGTATCTAGACATTGTGTGTAGTGATTTACACACATTATTTTATTTACTTATCCAATATATACTTATTGAGTGCCTACTTTGTGCCAAACTCCATTCTGGTTTCTAGAGATATTGCAGTAAATCAGACATACAAAATTCATTCCATCAGGGAGTTTACATATTAGTGGGAAATAAAAGACATTAAATTTATATATATATATATGTGTGTGTGTGTGTGTGTGTGTGTGTGTGTATATATATGTATGTACGTATATATACACACATATAATATATATCAATTGATGGAAAGCATTGTGGAGAAAAATAAAGCAGAGAAAAATGAGTAGAGGGATGCTGCAATTCTTTAGGGGTTGAGGGGAGGGATGCTCACTGAGAAGGTAACCTTGAACAAAGACTTACAGGAGGGGAGGAGAAGGTATGAGTCACAAGGAAGAGAACATTGCAGGAAGAAGGGAGAGCATTTCAAGAATCTGAGGTGCTAATGTACCTACTGTGCTCAATCGTGAGGACACACATGGTATCTGAAAGGAAGTGAGAGGATGGGGAAACATACAGACAGTGTCATCAGAAGTAATGGGAACATACTGATTATGTAGGGTATTATCAGATCTTATGGGGACTTCTTACTTTATTTTGTGGAGATAGGGAGCCAAAGGAGAATTCTGAACAGGGGAATAACATGATCTGACTTATGTTATAAAAATATCACTCTAGTGCTCTATTGAGACTCTAGAGGGGCAGACGAGGTATTCAAATCCAACCTGCCTAACTCCAAAGCCGGGATCCTACACACGTTTCATTTTTACAATTTATGTTGTTTTCACAATGCTCTCTGTGCTGTGGAAACAATGAGAATGAATTAAGTATCCTTTATTCAGATGCTCACAATACGAACCTCCTCTCTCGGGTCTGTCTTTTAATTATTCTCCCCAAAAGTTGTTGAGTACAAGAGTTCAGACCTACCTTCCACTCTCAACCTGGGACTGAGCCTTCTCTTCCTTCATACATAAAGTAACTGTACCAAGTGTTTGAGAAAGACAAAGGAGGACAGCCAGCACCTACCACTAAAATCTGACAATTATTCTTCAGAACTACATAATCTTGCACTATTTGTACTTGTACAGATTTTGTCTACAAACTTGACAATAATGAGAACTGGACTGTAAAATTGCCTTGTGGACTTCTAATTTCACTGGCCCCTTCCTACCAGTCACTGTGGCTGGTTCCTTAATTCTAAGTATTATGGTGACACAGGACTCCCTTCTGTATATACCCTCTCTAGGGAATCTTACCCATACAAAGGTTTTAAATATCACAAGGACTCAGTAATTCCCAAATGTAAATCTCCAACCCCACTTAAGTAACAGACTCATGCCTGATTCAGATCACTTCTCTGAACTTCAATTTGTATAGCCATCTAATTACTTGACATTTTGTCTTATACATTTAAAAGACATCTTGAACATAGCATCCTAAAAGAGACTTTATTTCCCATCTCAAAATCTATTCTTCCATCTGTGGATCCCATTTATTTCTTTGCCCCACATTCCTCTTCTTCCCTCACAGATAATGTCCAATTCCTCAGCAAGTCCTTTTACCCTACCTTCAAATTATCTCCTGAAATTGATGTTTCTTACCATCCCTGGCATGGCCATCTTCATTCACACCACTATCATCTTTCACCTTGACTATTGCAATAGTCCTCCTAACCACTTTTTGTCTTCCATTCTTCCCTAATACTGTCAGCTTCTAATCAGCTACCAGAGTGATGTATTAAAAACAAATATGAAAGGCAAAAAAAAAAAAAAAAAAGACAGAAACATGGTGGGTCAAGATGTAAAGCAATTCCACTCATACATTGTTAATGAGAAGGCAAAATGGTGCAGGTACTTTGGAAAACACTTTGGCAGTTTCTCCTATATTTATACATATCCTCATCATATGACCTAGTAATCCTACTTCTCAGTATTTACCCAAGTAAAATGAAAACCTGTGTTCACACAAAAATCTATATGTGGATGTTTACAACAGATTACCTTTTAAACAGGGAAAAAACAGGGGAAAAACTAGGGAACAGGTAAATTATGGTACATCCATTCAATAGCATTCTATTCAGTAATAAAAAGGTACAAACTACTGATACACTCAACAACGTGGAGGAATCCCAAATACCTTATGCTAAGTGAAAGAATGAAAGGCTATTTACTATATGATTCCATTTACAAGATATTCTGAAAAGGCAAAACTATAGTGATAGTAAAAAGGTTTAGTGAGGGTGGAGGTTACTACAAAGGGACATTGGCAATTCTTTTGAGTGATGGAACTGTTGTATATCTTGATTGTGGTGATAAATGCATGATTGTAAGTGTATGTCAAAATTAGCAGAACTTGCACACTTTTCAAAAAAGTAAATTTTACTGTATGTAAATTATACCTTAATAATTAATATAGAAAAATAATCTGGTATATTTGCTAGAACAGGTAGGTAGCTAGATATGAGCAGAGAAAGGGGGGTGTGGGCCAGATGGCAGGAAACCATACATCTTGTAAACAACCAGGGTCCTTGGGCAAAGAAGAGCAGGGACCTTCAGACTGACAGGAAACCACATATTTTGGGGTGACAAGGGTCCTAGAGGCAGAAAAAGAAACGTGGGAAAAGGCAGGAATCTCTGGAGTTGGGATGTAACATTTTGCTCATTATGCTCTCATTACAATAAAATTAGCCTTGCAGATAAGAAATGCCTATCATGCACCAGTGCCATGACACTTCTGATCAGGACTAAATAAGGACAAAAATCCCTCCTCTTCTCCATAAGGTGGAGCTGGAATGAAAATCAGAAAATACGACCCCAAACCACCTCCCTTCTCAGTGAATATTCCACCCATTCATTTTCACGCCCCGCGTAACTGGCTTGCCAAAGAAACTCAGGGCAGCCGCTAACCTGAGTCTGCCCACTTTCCCCATGAGAGAGTAGTATTGCTTAATAAATCCTCACTTTGCTTTCTTAACCTCCATGTCTCATCTCTGAATTCTTTCAGTGACAGGACAAGAACCTACTCTCCAGTAACATATTCAATTTCCTGTTTAAAACACTGCAGTGACTTCCCATTAGACTCAGACTAAAATCCAAATTCCTAATATGCATACCCCGGTTCCAGCCTACTCTCTGACCTCATCTTGTTTTGAGAAGACTCTGAAGTTAGTTCTCCTTTCAGGGCCTTTGCATTTTCTTTCCCCTACTGTGAAAGCACTTCCCTAGATCTTCGCATAGCTTACCACTTTTTAAATGCAGATTTTCTGCTCAAATGTTCTCTCTGGTTTCTCCAGCCAAACAACATTGTCTATCTTCTTACTCTATTTTTCTTTGTAGTATTTAACACAATTTAATGTTTTTGCTAATTAATTTCTTTACCTGACTGGAATGTAAGTCCCACTAAGGAAGGGACTTAGTATGATTTGGTCACTGCTATTTTCCTAGCACTTAGAATGGTAGCCCAAAAAAGAAGTATAATTAATATGTAATGTTGAACATATGTTCACTAAACTGATGACTAGAGACCCTATGATAGCACCAGAATATTTGTTCAGATACCTGTAAAATAATTGCTGAATTGATATGCATTATCTTGTCTGGTTCTCATGGTGCTGCCAGAGAATCAAACCAGGTAGAAAACAATTCTGTACTTACCGCACATGAGCTGACTGATTATTTAGGAATATAGGAAGAGTTATGTGGAAAGTCTGGTGGCTAAGATCTCAGTAGTTTAATGCTGATTCTGTGCCCATCTTCCTGTGTGAATTCCAGGACCACACAAGAAAAGAGAAGCAACCTATCTCATAGGATTATATAGATGCCTAATAAATTAGACTTTTTTTTTTTTTTTTCAAAAATGAAGCTCTGCTTCAGTTTTTTTCCCTTCAGTCTTTGATTTCTCTGATTCTATAATTAGGTTTCTCAGATTCAGTGATTATGGTATAATTAGGCTGTGGTTAATAATGACTGTCATGTGCACATAAGCGTGCAGTTGAAGAGTTTAAGCATTGCTGAGATGTGTAAGAAAGTTATTTAGCTATATAATATACTTACAACTACCATATATAGAGTAATTCTTACACAATATTGCATTCACAACCTTGGTAACACCCAGAGAGTTTTAAAATTTTTATTTTTTTAGTTCCAGATTTCACAAATTCTAGACAAATGTAGAAAGCCAACCTAGAAAACACACATATAATTAAGTTAAAATTGGTATAGAAAAAAGAATAGAATACTCTGTAATTGGTAATTCATATTGTTGGTGTGTAAATGATGCTACTAATATAAATTAGGATGCTAAACATAAATTTAAATTAGATTAAATTCTTCCTTTTTACCCTAGACAATTAAATTACTAGAAACTGTTTATTCACCAAGGGAGCAAAAACAAACTTCAGCTAATATGAATTATCAAAATCTCTGAATTAAAAGTACAACCCCAATAATTAGATTTTATTGAGGATGAAGTCAATAATTGGACATTGGTGCTCTGCCCCTTTCTTTCAATCTGGGAGGAGAGAAAAAGGGGTGTGGGTAGTTGGTTGAGCTCAATTAACTCCTGGGAGAATCCCTAGGACACTGGAGAATAAAAATAAATCTATGAGTAGTTGCAGAAAAGTGTTATTTCCAAACTCAGTGCTTAGCTAACATCCAATTAACTGGCAGGGTTTTAGATTTCCAGGCATCCCCTTCGGATCAAGGGGAGAAAAAGGAGAAAAACTGACTTCATTTCTTTCTAATATTTATTCATTGCTCTAGCCAGGAATGTATTCATTTCTAAATAGGGTTATAGTGTGCTTGATGCCAAACATCTGAACAAAACCAGAAAACTGCATCCAAAATATCCTTTATTTTTTATGACGGATTGTAGATGCACATACCATTTCTTGATAACTGAGGGCTACTTGAGCTTCTGGGTGTTATCCAATCTGAGTCTCTCCACTGGGGAGTAGTAAGTTTAAACGTCCTTTATCATTGTTCTTATCTGCACGTCTACCACCTTGGTTAGTGGCACCAAAAACATTTACACCTTTCAGCCCAGGTCAGATTCTGTCCTAATTCAAATCAACCTTATTTCCTCTTTGTGCCTGCTTTGAAATTCCTGTAGGGGAGATTTTTTTTTAAATTAATTGACCTCTTTTATACGCCAGGCACTATGGTAATCACTTTACAGCCAATATCTCATTTAATCTTAACACTGCAGAGTGGAAATTATTTGAAAATAAGAAAACTGAGCATTAGAGAGTTGTAGTATTTTCAGGAAAATACAGCCAAGGAGAAACAGAGAAAGGATTCAAATGCACTTCTTCCCAAAGCATTTCCTCCCTTCATATCATGCCTTGATAATGCCAAATCTCAAGTCAATCAACAAACTAATGAACCAGTACTTAAGGTGTTCCAGTCTCTGGTTTAAATAAAAATTTTGAAGGACTGGCTCTTTGGATTCATTCAATTCTGCCTAATTCCATTTTTATTCACATGCTCACCCATGGTTAATAAAAACTATTCTAGAAGTTATCAAGCCATGAAGCCGACAGGATTGGCTGTTAATAGAGTTGAAGAAATGAAAGGCGGTTGTTTTTGGGGTTTTTTTAAACATCTTTATTGGAGTATAAATGATTTACAATGGTGTGTTAGTTTCTGCTTTATAACAAAGTGAATCAGCTAGACATATACATATATCCCCATCCTCCTATCTCTTGCATCTCCCTCCCACCATCCCTATCCCACCCTTCTAAGTGATCACAAAGCACCAAGCACCAAGCTCCCTGTGCTATGCAGCTGCTTCCCACTAGCTATCTATTTTACATTTAGTAGTGGATATATATAACTGCCACTCTCACACTTGGTCCCAGCTTACCCTTCCCCCTCCACGTATCCTCAAGTCCATTCTCTACGTCTGCATCTTCATTCCTGTCCTGCCCCTAGGTTCTTCAGAACCATCTTCTGGTTTGTCTTTTTTTTTAGATTCCATTTATATGTGTTAGCATACGGTATTTGTTTTTCTCTTTCTGACTTACTTCACTTTGTATGACAGACTCTAGGTTCATCCACCTCACTACAAATAACTCAATTTCATTTCTTTTTATGGCTAATATTCCATTGTATACATGTGCCATATCTTCTTTAGCATTCATCTGTTGACGGACACTTAGGTTGCTTCCATGTCCTGGCTATTGTAAATAGAGCTGCAATGAATATTGTGGTACATGACTCTTCTTGAATTATGATTTTCTCATGGTATATGCCCAGTAGTGGGATTGCTGAGTTGTATGGTAGTTCTATTTTTAGTTTTTTAAGGAACCTCCATAATGTTCTCCATAGTGGTTGTATCAATTTACGTTCCCACCAACAGTACAAGAGGGTTCCCTTTTCTCCACACCCTCTCCAGAATTTATTGTTTGTAGATTTTTTGATGATGGCCATTCTGACTGGTGTGAGGTGATACCTCATTGTAGTTTTGATTTGCATTTCTCTAATGATTAGTGATGTTGAGCATCCTTTCATGTGTTTGTTGGCAAGCTGTATATCTTCTTTGGAGAAATGTCTATTTAGCTCTTCTGCTCATTTTTGGATTGGGTTTTTGGTTTTTTTGATATTGAGCTGCATGACCTGCTTGTATATTTTGGAGATTAATCCTTTGTCAGTTGCTTCATTTGCAAATATTTTCTCCCATTTTGAGGGTTGTCTTTTCGTCTTTATGGTTTCCTTTGCTGAGCAAAAGTTTTAACTTTCATTAGGTCCCATTTGTTTATTTTTGTTTTTATTTCCATTTCTCTAGGAGGTGGGTCAAAAAGGATCTTACTGTGATTTATGTCATACACTGTTCTGCCTATGCTTTCCTCTAAGAGTTTGATAGTGTCTGGCCTTACATTTAGGTCTTTAATCCATTTTGAGTTTATTTTTGTGTATGGTGTTAGGGAGTGTTCTAATTTCATTCTTTTACATGTAGCTGTCCAGTTTTCCCAGCACCACTTATTGAAGAGGCTGTCTTTTCTCCATTTTTACTCTTGCTTCCTTTATCAAAAATAAGGTGACCATATGTGTGTGGGTTTATCTCTGGGTTTTTTATCCTGCTCCATTGATCAATATTTCTGTTTTTGTGCCAGTACCATGCTGTCTTGATTACTGTAGCTTTGTAGTATAGTCTGAAGTCCAGGAGCCTGATTCCTCCAGCTCCGTTTTTCTTTCTCAAGATTGCTTTGGCTATTTGGGGTGTTTTGTATTTCCATACAAAATGTGAAATTTTTTGTTTTAGTTCTGAGAAAAATGCCATTGGTAGTTTGATAGGGATTGCATTGAATCTGTAGATTGCTTTGGGTAATATAGTCATTTTCACAATGCTGATTCTTCCAATCTAAGAACATGGTATATCTCTCCATCTGTTGGTATCATCTTTCATTTCTTTCATCAGTGTCTTATAGTTTTCTGCATACAGGTCTTTTGTCTCCTTAGGTAGGTTTATTCCTAGGTATTTATTCTTTTTGTTGCAGTGGTAAATGGGAGTGTTTCCTTAATTTCTCTTTCAGATTTTTCATCATTCGTGTGTAGGAATGCAAGAGATTTCTGTGCATTAATTTTGTATCCTGCTACTTTACCAAATTCATTGATTGGCTCTAGTAGTTTTCTGGTAGCATCATTAGGATTCTCTATGTATAGTATCATGTCATCTGCAAACAGTGACAGTTTTACTTCCTCTTTTCCAATTTGTATTCCTTTTACTTCTTTTTCTTCTCTCATTTCTGTGGCTAAAACTTGCAAAACTATGTTTAATAATAGTGGTGAGAGTGGGCAACCTTATCTTCTTCCTGATTTTAGTGGAAATGGTTTCAGTTTTTCACCATTGAGGACGATGTTGGCTGTGGGTTTGTCATATATGGCCATTATTATGTTGAGAAAAGTTCCCTCTGTGCCTACTTTCTGGAGGGTTTTTATCATAAATAGATGTTGAATTTTGTCAAAAGCTTTTCCTGCATCTATTGAGATGATCATGTGTTTTTTCTCCTTCAATTTGTTAATTTGGTTTATCACATTGATTGATTTGCGTATATTGAAGAATCCTTGCATTCCTGGGATAAACCCCATTTGATTATGGTGCATGATCCTTTTAATGTGCTGTTGGATTCTGTTTGCTAGTATTTTGTTGAGGATTTTTGCATCTATGTTCATCAGTGATATTGGCCTGTAGTTTTCTTTCTTTGTGACATCTTTTTCTGGTTTTGGTATCAGGTTGATTGTGGCCTCGTTGAATGAGATTGGGAATGTTCCTCCCTCTGTTATATTTTGGAAGAGTTTGAGAAGGATAGGTGTTAGGTCTTCTCTAAATGTTTGATAAAATTCTCCTGTGAAGCTATCTGAACTTGGGCTTTTGTTTGATGGAAGATTTTTAATCACAGTTTCAATTTCAGTGGTTGTGAGTAGTCTTTTTATATTTTCTATTTCTTCCTGGTTCAGTCTCAGAAGGTTGTGCTTTTCTAAGAATTTGTCCATTTCTTCCACGTTGTCCATTTTATTGGCATAGAGTTGCTTGTAGTAATCTCTCATGATCATTTGTATTTCTGCAGTGTCAGTTGTTACTTCTCCCTTTTCATTTCTAATTCTATTGATTCAAATCAATGAGTCTGGCTAATGGTTTATCAATTCTTTTTATCTTCTCAAGAAAAACAGCTTTTAGTTTTATTGATCTTTGCTACTGTTTCCTTCATTTCTTTTTCATTTATTTCTGATTGATCTTTATGATTTCTTTCCTTCTGCTAAATTCCGGGTTTTTTGTTCTTCTTTCTCTAATTGCTTTAATTGTAAGGTTTGGTTGTTTATTTGATCTGTTTCCTGTTTCTTGAGGTAGGCTTGTATTGCTATAAACTTCCCTCTTAGAACTGCTTTTGCTGCATCTCATAGGTTTTGGGTGCTCGTGTTTTCATTATCATTTGTTTCTAGGTATTTTTTAATCTTGTCTTTGATTTCTTCAGTGATCTCTTGGTTATTTAGTAGTGTATTGTTTAGCCTTCATGTCTTTGTATTTTTTACAGATTTTTTCCTGTAATTGATATCTAGTCTCATAGCATTGTGTTTGGAAAAGATACTTGATACGATTTCAATTTTCTTAAATTTACCAAGGCTTGATTTGTGACCCAAGATATTATCTATCCTGGAAAATGTTCCATGAGCGCTTGAGAAGAAAGTGTATTCTGTTGTTTCTGGGTGGAATGTCCTATAAATATCAATTAAGTCCATCTTGTTTAATGTATCATCTAAAGCTTGTGTTTCCTTACTTATTTTCATTTTGGATGATCTGTCCATTGGTGAAAGTGCAGTGTTAACGTCCTCTACTATTACTGTGTTACTGTCGATTCCCTCTTTTATGGCTTTTAGCATTTGCCTTATGTATTGAGGTGCTCCTATGTTGGGTTCATAAATATAAACAATTCTTCTATCTTCTTCTTGGATTGATCCCTTGATTTTTATGTATTGTCCTGCTTTGTCTCTTGTAATAGTGTTTATATTAAAGTCTATTTTGTCTGATATGAGAATCGCTACTCCTGCTTTCTTTTGATTTCCATCTACATGGAATATCTTTTTTCATTCCCTCATTTTCAGTCAGTATGTGTCCCTAGGTCTGCAATGGGTATCTTGTGGACAGCATATATATTGGTCTTGTTTTTGTGTCCATTCAGCCAGTTAAAATTTTTGGTTGGAGCATTTAATCCACTTACATTTAAAGTAGTTACCGATATGTATGTTCCTGTTACCATTTTCTTAATTGTTTTGGATTTGTTATTGTAGGTATTTTCCTTCTCTTGTGATTCCTGCCTAGAGAAGTTCCTTTAGCATTTGTTGTAAAGCTGGTTTGGTGGTTCTGAATTCTCTTAGCTTTTGCTCACTAAGCTTGAGTGTAAAGTTTTTAATTACTCTCTTGAATCTGAATGAGATCCTTGCTGTGTAATCTTGGTTGTAGCTTTTTCCCTTTCAACACTTTAAGTATGTCCTGCCACTCCCTTCTGGCTTGCAGAGTTTCTGCTGAAAGATCAGCTGTTAGCCTTATGGGGATTCCCTTATATGTAATTTGCTGCTTTCCCTTGCTGCTTTTAATATTTTTCTTGGTATTTAATTTTTGATAGTTTGATTAATATGGGTCTTGGCATGTTTCTCCTTGGTTTTATTCTGTATGGGACTCTCTGTGCTTCCTGGACTTGATTGACTGTTTCCTTTTCCATATTAGGGAAGTTTTCAACTATAATCACTTCAAATATTTTCAGTCCCTTTCTTTTTCTCTTCTTCTTTTGGACCCCTATAATTCAAATGTTGGTGTGTTTAATGTTGTTCCAGAGGTCTCTGAGACTGTCCTCAATTCTTTTCATTATTTTTTCTTTATTCTGCTCTGCAGTAGTTATTTCCACTATTTTATCTTCCAGGTCACTTATCCATTCTTCTGCCTCAGTTATTCTGCTATTGATTCTTTCTAGAGAATTTTTAATTTCATTTATTGTGTTGTTCATCATTATTTGTTTGCTCTTTAGTTCTTCTAGGTCCTTGTTAAACGTTTCTTGTATTTTCTTCATTCTATTTCCAAGATTTTGAATCATGTTTACTATCATTACTCTGAATTATTTTTCAGGTAGACTCCCTATTTCCTTTTCATTTGTGTGTTGTGGTGGGTTTTTACCTTGCTCCTCCATCTGCTGTGTGTTTCTCTCTCTTCTAATTTTGCTTAACTTACTGTGTTTGTTGTTTCCTTTTTGCAGGCTGCAGGTTCGTAGTTCATTGTTTTTGGTGTCTGCCCCCAGTGTCTAAGGTTGGTTCAGTGGCTTGGGTAGGCTTCCTGGTGGAGGGTACTGGTGCCTGTGTTCTGGTGGATGCGGCTGGCTGTTTTCTTTGTGATGGGCACGGCTGCTTCTGGTGGTGTGTTTTGGGGTGTCTGTGAGCTATTGTGATTTTAGGTAGCCTCTCTGCTAATGGGTGGGGTTGTGTTCCTGTGTTGCTAGTTGTTTGGCATAGGGTTTCCAGCACTGTAGCTTGCTGGTCGTTGAGTGCAGCAAGGTCTTAGCGTTGAGATGGAGATGTCTGGGAGAGCTTTCTCCATTTGATATTACATGGAGCCAAGAGATCTCTGGTGGACCAATGTCCTGAACTCAGCTCTCCCACCTCAGAGGCACAGGCCTGACACCCAGCCAGAGCACCAAGACCCTGTCAGCCTCATGGCTCAGAAGAAAAGGGAGAAAAAAAAAGAAAGAAATAAAAAAATAAAAAAGTAATATAAAGTTATTAAAATAAAAACAATTAGTAAAAATTAAAAATTAAAAAGTCATAAAAGAAAGAAAGAAAGAAGAGAGCAACCAAACCAATAAACAAATCCAGCAATGATAACAAGTGCTAAAAAGTATATTTAAAAAAAAAAAAAAAAACGGATAGACAGAACCCTAGGACAAATGGTAAAAGCAAAGCTATACTGACAAAATCACACAAAGAAGCATACACATACACACTCACAAAAAGAGAAAAAGGAAAATATATATATATATCTATATATAAAAAAAAGGAAGAGAGCAACCAAATCAATAAACAAATCTGCCAATGATAATAAACTCTAAATAATAAACTAAGATAAACATAAAACCAGAAACAAATTAGACGCAGAAAGCAAACCCCAAGTCTACAGTTGCTCCCAAAGTCCACTGCCTCAATTTTGGGAAGATTCATTGTCTATTCAGGTATTCCAGAGATGCAGAGTACATCAAGTTGATTGTGGAGATTCAAATCCACTGCTCCTGAGGCTGCTGGGAGAAATTTCCCTTTCTCTTCTTTTTTTTGCAGTTTCTGGGGTTCAGCTTTGGACTTGGCCCCACCTCTGCATGTAGCTCACCTGAGGGCATCTGTTCTTCTTCGTTCAGACAGGACGGGGTTAAAATAGCAGCTGATTAGGGGGCTATGGCTCACTCAGGCCGGGGGGAGGGAGGGGTACGGAATGCCGGGTGAGCCTGCAGTGGCAAAGGCCGGTGTGACGTTGCAACAGCCTGAGGCGTGCTGTGTGTTCTCCCGGGAAAGTTGTCCCTGGATCACGGGACCCTGGCAGTGGCAGGCTGTACAGGCTCTTGGGAGGGGAGGTGTGGATACTGACCTGTGCTTGCACACAGGATTCTTGGTGGCTGCAGCAGCAGCCTTAGCATTTCGTGCCCATCTCTGGTGTCCACGCTGATAGCCACAGCTCGCGCCCATCTCTGGAGCTCACTTAGGCAGTGCTCTGAATTCCCTCTCCTCACACACCCTGAAACAATGGTCTCTTGCCTCTTAGGCAGTTCCAGTCATTTTTCTGGACTCCCGCCTGGCTAACTGTGGCCCACTAATCCCCTTCAGTCTGTGTTCACGCAACCAACCCCATTCCTCTCCCTGGGATCTGACATCCGAAGCCGTAGCCTCAGCTCCCAGCCCCCGCCCACCCCGGCGGGTGAGCAGACAAGCCTCTCAGGCTGGTGAGTGCTGGTTGGCACCGATTCTCTGTGTGGGAATCTCTCCGTTTTTCCCTCTGCCCCCCTATTGCTGCACTCTTCTCTGTGGCTCAGAAGCTTCCCCCCCCACCCGCCCCCCGTCTCCACCAGTAAAGGGGCTTCCTAGTGTGTGGAAACTTTTCCTCAAGTTTTCACAGCTCCCTCCCCGAGGTGCAGGTCCCCTCCCTATTCTTTTGTCTCTGTTTTTTCTTTTTTCTATTTCCCTGCCCAGGAACGTGGGGAGTTTCTTGCCTTTTGGGAAGTCTGAGATCTTCTGCCAGCATTTGGTAGGTGTTCTGTATGAGTTGTTCCACATGTAAATGTACTTCTGATGTATTTGTGGGGAGGAAGGTGATCTCCACGTCTTACTCGTTTACCATCTTGAAGGTCTCTCCCCAAGGCAGTTGTTTTAACTGCATTACTGAGGTTCCAACCTTTACCTTTCTTTGTCAGACAAGTTGTTAGATTAGAACATAGGTGTTGAATTTCACTCACTTTGTATTTGCCTCAAAGGTCAACCATACAGTTTTATCCTAATTAGAGTTTCAGGGAGTTGGTTGACATTCTACCTCTGTGAAAATTCTAACTCAGGTAAAAGACAAAAGTTCCTCCAAGAAATAAGGAAAAAAAATCATATCAAGGGGATTCAATGATAAGTAAAAGTAAATGCATTTATCTTTTCTTTACTGGATTTTGTCCTTATATTCTTAAAATATTATAAATTCTTAAAGTTGGAAAAGAAATTTGACACAATCTAATCTAAACATCTCATTTCACAGAGTAAAACAGGATCTGAGTTCACAGATATGCTGTAGCACCATTATTCTCATTTCACACAGTTCACATGGTTAGTAAGTGAAAGTCTCAAAAACAGGTGTATATGGCACTATTGCACATTCCAACATGTCTGGAATTGTCCTATTTTATAAAATTTCAAGTCAAAAAATGAAAATGGGTTATTTTAATAATAATGGTTTATTCAAGAAAAAAAAAACTATTAATTAAAAAGTTCCTTTTCTCACTTCCAATTTCATGTTATCTTTACCTAGACCAGTACCTCAGCTGGTCACGACTGTTTTATATGGGGTGATCGGAATATTTATTCCTCAAGGGTCTCACCCCATAGAAATCATGTTCTGGTAGAAATCATGATCTTCTATTAACATTTACCACTCTACATGGAAGTAGACCTTGATAATCCTTTAGATTCTGGATATATTCAAACGTAACTCCTTGTGTGGCAAGAATCTATTTTCCCTTGTTAATTGGAATTCTTCACTACAGCCTATTCCTTGCCTATTGATTTAGTGGCATAGTGAACCCAAAATATCCAGGTCGCATTCTCAATTCCTGGTTTATTGGAACCACTTCGTATTTCCTGGTGAAAAGAGACTTTTTTGTTTTGTTGTTTTTTTGTTTTGTTTTGTTTTTACCTTAGGAAGCAAGACCTTACAGAGCCCAAAGGTGTAGAAACATGCAGGAACGAAATGCAAAATTTTGTGAATGGGCCATTAGGCAAAATAGTGAGAGTAGTTACTCTTATTCCCACCCTTAGTTAGACAGAAAAGACAGTAGACACTGGTCGCTGTGTCATCACAATTTAAAGGGTCAGCTTCCCAACGCTCCTAAGTGTTGTCATCCAGGCAGCACTATGACTGAGCCCTTAACAGCCTTTCCACATTCCTTCAGGTCTGTTGCTTCTGGATGATGGAGTACACTGACAAGCACATCACAAAGGGTTGAGCTCTTTGCCTGATTTCTGTTTGCTCTAAAGTGAGTTCCTTTGTCAGAAGCAATATGTGTATGAGATCATGACGGTGAATAAAACATTCATAAATCTATAGATGGGGTGCTGGGAGAAGCACTGTAAGCAGTGAAGGGGAATTCATGCCTTACGAATTATTTTCAGTTGGGACAAATCATGATGAAAGGGTCTTATATGAGCAATCTGACACTAGATAAATGGTGATATATCAGTACTGGACTCTTGTTCTCAGCACTTGTGGTAGCCAGATCATTCTTGGTGAAGGAAATCCCAGGCAATGTTTCTGTTTGCGTAGACCTGGCTACTTTATTCATAAACCCTTTGATTAAGCACTAAGTGGTTGGGAAAACTGTGTATCACATCCACAGAATGGGCTATCTTGAACATCTGATTATTGAGATTCTTCCAGGAAGGAGATGGCCTTTGATGAACATTCAGGGGAGATGTAAATATTCTCACCCTCTATGCCCATTCCAAGAGGTCTATTCACAAACTACTCTCCAATCTTGTTGCTCACAAGTCCATGACAATCTCATCAAACTGTTATCCACTGACCATGTATCATTATAGAATGCATTTCTGGCCCTCTATCTTCCCAGAAAAAGTACTCAACAAGATGCACTGCTCCATATTCTGCTTGCTGGGAGGTTTCCTTCTATACTGTAATTTAGAGCGACCTCTGAGAGGGGTTTTAATGCTTCAGCTGACAGCTTAGCCAATGTCAGCATATTACGTAATACATTCAGCATTGAGGCCCCAGTCTTTTATCATTAATGTAGTCAAGGAAAATCTCTATGAGGAATGTGGATGGATGGAGAGGTAGCAGTGCAGTAGGAGTTAATGCCTTCATGAAAGTCAGAGTCAATAGCTCATGTAACTCACTTGCACCTTAAGGACACAGTGGAGCCTCTCCTCAAACATACTGCTTCTATTTCATGAGAAACAGCTTCTCTGCAAGCCTGAATTTATGACCTGTAAACACCT
This sequence comes from Balaenoptera physalus, assembly GCF_965194825.1. Classification (NCBI taxonomy): domain Eukaryota; kingdom Metazoa; phylum Chordata; class Mammalia; order Artiodactyla; family Balaenopteridae; genus Balaenoptera; species Balaenoptera physalus. Next base: position 55,979,850 of record NC_138890.1, read on the forward strand.
AGTTAATGTCTGGAAGTTTAGGTTGCAGAATTGGTTGCAAGCATTATCTGGCGATAAAAGATTTGTTTCTACCAGTGCCAATGAGTAAACAGAAAATATTTCTCAATAGAATAATAGCATTGTGATGTTTTCCTTCAACTGCCAGGTATCTGTGTTGTGATTTTCCTATCAGAGTTTACCAGAAGCTCAGCCGGGCATCTTGATAAGTAGACACTTGAGCATCATAAGTCAGGCCACTGGCCCAGAAAGAAAAACAGCTTGAAATCCAGCCTGGACCAATTGCAGACCTTTTTCTTTCTCTGGACTTCACTGAAAACAGCCAACCACACAGATCATTTTGTAAATGGGCTGAAGAAACACTTTCAAATATGGTGTCTATTAAGCTAAACTCTAAAGATGCCCTCCAAGTACTGGGACTTTTTTCTACTAAAGGAAGTAAAAAATGCAACAGCTTGTCTTTCAGGTAGGAGGGAATACATAGCTATGCCCTAGATGCAGTAGACCTCTAAAAATCTCAGTGATGTCATAGCCCCTGGATATTTTTAGATTTTTATCTCTTATTCTCTGGCACACATGTATCTTACCACATCACTTTGCTGAACAGATCTGATTGGCATTATAGCATCCATTTATAGATCTGTATGATGCCATGTGGGATGGCAAGGTGATGAAGATTACTGCAATGCCAGATTTTGACAGAGAACCAGAAAATTGTCAAGACTGCGGTAAGACAGTGAAGTAAACTGCTTTCTCTGTAAGGTGTAAGAAAACTATCTGGTGGACTTTGCTAACTGGTATAAAAAGAAGAAATTTGCCAGATCAATAGCTGCAAACTAGATGCTATAGCCTCTGCTGATCTGCTCTAATAAAAAGACAATATTTGCAACAGCAGCTAAAGTTGGAGTCACTACCTAATTAAATACATGAGAATCCAATCTAATTCTCTAAGACATGTCTTCTGCATAGTCCAAAGAAGTAAGTTTTATGTTGTAGGCACTGCTACTCCATATTTCACATCTTTGATACTGCCAATAATCTCTGCAATTTCTCCTGGAACACAGTTGTATTTTGAGCTTACTATTTGGTGATTATATGTTTGCATGTTTTGGGAGGTGGTGTGGACAGTAATAAAGTCTTTCAATTCGTCCTTCTTCCCATAATAGGTTTCGTCCCATAGGTCAGGAAGTGAAAGTAAGGATTCATCCAACAAATAAGTATATCTGTTCTTATTATACATTCCGAAACTGAGAAATGACCACTGTGTGGGTTCTTAAACTCATCTGGTCTACTGTGAGATGGATATTAAAAAAATCTTCATTATCAACCTTGATAGGACTCTCCCTGGTGAACCACAGTGGAGTTTTAATTCCTGAAGGATTAGTGTAGTCTCCGAGCCTACATGTAATCATCCTTTAGATGTTTGAGTATTCCCCTTTCCCTTGGAAATGGCAGCAGGTGCCTTTGAAGAAGGATGGATGAAAGATTTGGGATACTGAGTCCTTCAAAGGGACTTGGACTCCCTTTTATTCAAGGGATTCTGTATTTGTGAACTGGCTTGGGTCTGAGAATTGGGTGAGGGATTATGTGGTAGATTATATTATTTTCAAAGCCCTACTTCCACAAGTGGACCAGAATGCTTGAGTTAGCTTAAATAGATCAATTTTTCCCCTATTGGCAAGTTACATGGGGAGCCAAATGATCAAAAGATTCATTGGGGAGGATGGAGTCAGAAGAGCTTAATGTTTAAAGTATCTTATAGTTACAGTATCTAGTGGCCCGCTCATTCAGTACAATTACTACAAGAACAACCTTCACAAAACAGCTGTATATATAAAGTTATCTGCCCTAGACTAATATTTTCATAGACAGGGCTTATATGGGTATTGACACAAGATTTCTTTATATTCTCTCATGTCTGGCTGATCATCTCTTTGATCTCATTTATTTTTTTTTTCAAACAGGTTACACATGCATTTCATTATTTTTTTTTTCTTTTACCAAACACCTCCCAAGTCCTGAATTTGGAATACTGCAAAATTTTTATTCAAACTGTTAGAAACATTCTAATTTGCTCCCACAAATGGATGACAGACCTAATATGATAATTTTATGACTTTAAAATAAAGAAAGTCACTTTATTTCTAATTTAGGGTAGAAAGTGGAGGAGAGGCAACTCACCGTAGCTTTCAATAACCAACAACAGTCATCATTAGAGGAGGAAATCAAGATGGCAGAGAAGGAGAACGCAGAACTCTCCTCTCCCCATGAACACAACAAAAATATATTACATATGGAACTACTGTCACTAAAAACTAATTGGAGACTGGCATAAAGACTCTATACAACCAAGGATGTAAGAAAGAGCTACACAGACTCAGGAAGGAAGGGAAGAAAAGCAAATGGGTCGGTACCTGTGCCCTGGGGAGGGGACTCAGAGAAGAAGGGAGATTACATGGGTGGACACCCTACCTGGGGAGTGAGGGGCTCAAGCCACACATGGGGTGTCCCAACCATGGGGTCAAACACCCAGAAGACAAATCCTCTTAGCTGGCTGGAGGATTGATGGGACTAATAGCAGGGCTGTAGGAAGCCATGCTTGCTTGCTCCTGAAAAAGGGTGGAGACGACAGATTGAGACTGAACTCGTAACTGGCCAGTTTCCCCCAACTGCCCTGGTGTGTGTTTCAGCCTGAGTTGAGTGACTATTCTAGCCCTGCTCACTTCATGACACAGCTCCACACTGTGAAGAGGACCACTGTGATGAAGGAGAGAGCTGGGCTGTTAGACACAGAGGTGGCTTAGACTCTAAGTGGGGCAGAAGCAGCATTACTGGTGCTTACATAGGCAGCACACTGGAAGCAGTTCAGGTCTCTGACCTCAGCTGGACCACCACAGCCTGTGCTCCAAGCCATGCTGAGTGCCCACAACAGCCCAATTTCCCCAGCACTGTTCATCTTTGCAGCAAGGGAGCCAGTACTGGGAGCGGAGAGAGAACATATTGAAAGGAAAGGAAGCCAGCTCAGACCAGGCCCTCAGGGCTTCTGCTCCAGTAACTTGGGACCTGCCTCAGCCCCCATAGGGTGGTGACATCCTCTGAGCAGAGGAGAAGCCCTGGTTCACACTTGGCTCTGGCTGTAGCCCCTCCATCTCCAGGCGCACCTCACACCAGATGATAGCTGCCAGCACACCCTGAGTAAAGATGTGACTTGTGTTCATGTTAGATCCAGCTCTCCCACCAAAACCACTGGGCATGCTCCAACACAAGGACACCCTTTCAAAACTGCAATAGGAAGCCATTTCACCTAATTTCACAGAGACAGGGAAAGTTAAGCATAATGAGAAGACCAAGGAATTTGTTCCAATTGAAAGAGCAATAGAAAACCACTGAAAAACAACTAATGAAACAGAAATAAACAATTTAACAGATAAAGAATTCAAAGCATTAGTAATAAAAATACTAAATGAATTAGGAAAAAGAATGGATGAACAGTAAGAATTTTAACAAGGAATTAGAAAATATAAAAAAGAACCAGTCATAACTGAAGAAAACAATACATGAAATGAAAAACACATTAGAAGTAATTAACAGCAGACAAGGTGATACAGACGAGTACATAAGTGATCTGGAATACAGAATAATAAAAATCACCTAATCAGAACAGCAAAAAGAAAAACAAATTGAAAAAATGGAAAAGTTTAAGGGATCTTTGGGACAACATCAAGTGTACCAACATTTGCATTATGAAGGGCCCCAGAATGCAAGAAGATAGAGAAGGGTATCAAAAATGTATTCAATATAATTACAGCTGAAAATTTCCCAAACCTGAAGAAGTAAACAGATATCCAGGTACAGGAAGCACAGAGGGATCTAAACCAGTTGAACCCAAAGAGACCCACATCAAGACATAATCATAATTTAAATGACAAAAGTTAAAGATAGAGAATTTTAAAGGCAGCAAGAGAAAAACAAAAAGTCACATACAAGGGAACCCCCATAATGATATCAGCTGATTTTTCAGCATAAACTTTGCAGGCCAGAAGACAGCGGCATAATATATTTAAAGTACTGAAAGGAGAAAACCTATAACCTAGGATACTCTACCCAGCAAAGTGATCTTTCAGAATTGAAGGAGAGAGAAAGCATTTCTGAGAAAAGCAAAAACTCAAAGAATTCATCGATACTAAACCAACACTATAAGAAGGGTCTTAACTTTAAGTGAAAAAGAAAAGGTTAAAACAAACATAAGAAATTATAGGAAGGGAACAATCCCACCAGCAAAGGATGGGATCAACAACTTAAATAAACTAATATAAAGATTAAAATACAAAAAATTGTAAAATCAAGTATAACTACAATAAGTAAAGGGAGAAACATGAAAATGTAAAATGTTACATAAAAACCACAAAACAAGATGGGTGAGTAAAAAATGCAGACCTTAAAAAATGTGTTTGAACTTAAAGGACTACCTGTTCAAAATAAATAGATATAGTTATAGGTCAATATATGAACCCCAAGTAACCACACACACAAAAAAAATCTACAATAGATATCAAAAACTAAAAAGCAAGGAACACAAACATACCAATACAAAATCATCAAAACACAGGGGAAGGAATTAAAGAGGAAGAAAGAACAAGAAGTACTACAAAAACGAACAGAAAACAAGTAACAAAATGGCAAAATAAGTACATACCTATCAATAATTACTTTAAATGTCAATGTACTAAGTGCCTAGGTCAAAAGACATAGGGTGGCTGATTGGATTAAAAAAAAAAAAAAAAACAGACCCATCTATATGCTGCTTACAAGAAAGTCACTTCAGAGCTAAAGACATACACAGACCGAAAGTTAGGGGATGGAAAAAGATATTTCGTGCAAACGAAAACGACAAGAAAATGGGGTAGAAATACTCGTATCAGACAAAATAGACTTTAAAACAAACTCTATTAGAAAAGACAGATAAGGACATTATATTATGAAAAAGGCATCAATACAAGAAGAGGATATTACATTCATTAACATATATACACCTAATACAGGAACACCTAAATATATAAAGCAAATATTAATAGACATAAAGGGAGAAATTGAAAATAATACAATAATAGTAGGAGACTTTAACATCTTGCTTCCATCAATGGACAGATCATCCAGACAGAAAATAAAATAAATAAGGCAACAGTGGTCTTAAATGACGTATTAGACCAGTTGGACTTAATAGATATCAAGAGAACTTTTCATCTAAAAACAGCAGCATACACATTCTTTTCAAGTGCAGATTGAATGTTCTCCAGGATATGGAGGACACAGAACTAGTCTCAACAAATTTAAGAGGATATAAATTATATGAAGCAATATTTCAGACCACAACAGCATGGAACAAGATATCAATTGCAGGAAGAAAAATGGGAAAAGCACAAGCATGTTGAAACTAAACAAAATGCTACCAAAAAACCAATAAGTCAATGATGAAATCAAAGAGAAAATCAGAAAATACCTCAAGACCAATGAAAGTGGAAACACAACTTTCTAAAATCTTTGGGACACAGCAAAAGCAGTTCTAAGAGGGAAGTTTATGGCAATACAGGCTTAACTCAAGAAACAAGACAAATCTCAAGTAAACAACTTAATTTACCACCTAAAGGAATTAGACAAAGAACAAACAAAACCCAAAGTGAGCAGAAGGAAGGGAATAAATACAGATCAGAGAAGAAATAAATAAAATAGAGATCAATAAAAACAACAGAAAAGATCAATGACACCAAGAGTTGCTTTTTTAAAAAGATAAACAAAATTGATAAACCTTTATCCAGGCTCACCAAGAAGGAAATAGAGAGGACCCAAATAAACAAAGAAATGAAAGAGGAGAAATAACTGATATCACAGAGATATGAAAAAATACATAAGAGAATACTGTAAACTGTTATATGCAACAAATTGGACAACCTAGAAGAATATGACAAATTTCTAGAAACATACAACCTTTCAAGTCTGGATCAGGAAGGAATAGACAATGTGAGCAGACTACTCCCTAGTAGTGAAATTGATTTTTTAGTTAAAAAACAAACAAACAAACAAAAAACAGCAGAAGGGAATTCAAGATGACAGAGTAAGAGAATGTGGAACTCACATTCCCCCATAAACACATCAAAAATACGGATAGATTTGGAATAATCCTCATGGAAATCTAGTTGGAAACTGGCAAAAGGACTCCAATACAACAAAGGCTGTAAGAAAGAGGCACATAATTGGGTAGCACAATATGAAAAACATTGGGTCAGGACCTGTGCCAATGGGAGGGGTCTAGGAGGAAAATGAAGATTGCAAGGGTGGACACTTGCCCTGGGGAGTGAGCGGGTCAAGGCACAGACTGGGTTTCCCAATCCTGGAGTGCTCTGCCTAGGAGACAAGAACGCTTGGCTGCTTGGATAGAAAGGCTGGAGAAGCCTAGAATCCACTCATGAGGAGTGTGTGGGTACTGGCATGATCCCAGGAAGGGTGAAGAGAGGTCTGCCTAAGCAGCTGCCACCTCATCGCATTCCCAAGTCTGAGCCAGGTGAATGCCCCAGTCATGCTTACTCCATGCCACAGCTTGGAACTGGATCTAGGGTGGCCAGGATGTGGGAAAAAATTGATCTACGGATGCAGAGGTGACCTGGGGATTCAGGGTGAAACCCAGGTGGGGCAGTGGCAGCCACTGTTGGTGCTTACTCAAACAGTGCCCCAGGAGCAGCCTAGACTTCTGATGACCGGAAGTCCCACCACTGTCTTGCTGAGCACCCCAGCTAAGCAAATGCTCTGGCCCCGCATGCTCCACCACACAGCCTAGCACAAGATCCAGGGTTGCTACAACAGAAGGAAAAATGTGATTCTCCCATTTAAAATTGCATTAAAAAACCCCCTAGGAATAAACTTAACCAAGGAGGTGAAGACCTATACTCTGAAAACTATAAACCATTGATAAAGGAAACTGAAGTTCATTCAAAGAAGAGGAAAGATATCCCATGTTCATGAATTGGAAGAATTAATATTGGTAATATGGCCATATTACCCCAAGCAATCTGCAGATTTAATGCAATCCCTACCAAAGTATCCATGGCATTTTTCACAAAATTAAAACAAGTAAGCCTAAAATGTATATAGAACTAATTAAGACCTCAAACTACCAAAGCAATCTTGAGAAAAAAGAACAAAGCTGGCGGTATCACCCTCCCGGATTTAAGACTATACTACAAAGATACATTAATCAAAACAGCATTGTATTGGCACAAAAACAGACACATGAATGAGTGAACAAAATAGAGAGCCCAGAAATAAACCCACACACTTATGGTCAATTAATTTACCACAAAGGAGGCAAGCATATACAAAGGAAAAAAGAGTCTCTTCAATAAGTGGTGCTGGGAAAACCAGATGACCAAATGTAAAACAATGAGATTAGAACATTCCCTCAGACCATATACAAAAATAAACTCAAAATGGATTAAAATCCTAAATGTAAGACCTGAAACCATAAAACTCCTGGAAGAGAACATAGGCAGAACGGTCTTTGACATAAATCGTAGCAATAATTATTTGGATGTGTGCCCTAAGGCAAAACAAAACAAAAACCCAAACAAACTAAAGCAAAAATAAACAAATGGGACTTAATTAAACTTAAAAGCTTTTGCCTGGCAAAGGAAATCCAGCAGCAAAACAAAAAGACAACCTATTGAATGGGAAAAAATATTCCCAAATGATGACCAATAAGAGGTTAATATCCAAAATATATAAACAGCCCATACAGCTCAATATTAAAAACAAACAAAAAACAACCTGATTAAAAATGGGTAGAAGATCTGAATAGACATTTTTCCAAAGAAGACATATAGATGGCCAAGAGGCACATGAAAAGGTACTCAACATCATTCATCATCAGAGAAATGCAAATCAAAACCACAGTGAGATATCACCTAACACCTATCAGAAAATGTCTATGAATAAGAAATGTTGGTGAGGATGTGGATAAAAGGGAATCCATGTACACTGTTGATGTGACTGTACACTGGTGGAGTCACTATGAAAAATATTATGGAGGTTCCCCAAAAAACTAAAAATAGAACTACCATATGATCCAGCAATTCTACTCCTGGCTATATATATCTGAAGAAAAGGAAAACACTACTTTGAAAAGATACATGCATTCCAATATTCATAGCACCACTATTTACAATAGCCAAGATGTGAAACGGACATACTTGTCCATTAACAGATGAATGGATACAGAAGATATAATATACATTGAATACAATGGAAATATTCTGCCATTCACAACAGTGTCGATGGACCTAGAAGGTATTATGCTTAGTGAAATACGTCAGACAGAGAAAGACAAATTCTGTATGTTATCACTTATATGTGGAATCTGAAAATAAAACAAATGAATGTATATAACAGAACACAAACATTGTCTTTTTCTTATAAAAATAGAGAACAAACTATTGATTATCAGTGGGGAGAGGGAAGTGGGGAGGGCCAAGATAGGAGTATGGGATTAAGAGATACAAACTACTGTGTAAAAAAAAGAGAAGCAACAAGAATATATTTTACTGCACAGAGACTTATAGCCATTATCTTGTAATAACTTTTAATGGAGTATAATCTCTAAAATATTGAATCACTATTTTGTACACCTGAAATTAGTATAATATTGCAAATCAACTATACCTCAATTTTAAAAAGTCATAATTAGCTAGATCTAAACAAACAGGTCTCTAATACTGACAGAGCAAAAGATTTTTGAGAATTATAGATCAAAAAAAAAATTTTTTTTCCTTCTGTATAGGAGGTGAACTTAATCTCAGGACTTAATAGTCTCAGTATAATTCTTCTCTTTCTCCATGGTCATAGAAGAAAATTTGTCACACCTAAAAATGGATGAAGGTGGAATGAAATCCACATCTTCAAAGCTATCTATAATAATGGTGATATGCATGTTGTGCAAACCCATTAAAATGAATAATGGTGCCCTGATACATCATTCAAGTCATTTTACTATAGGAAATCATTCATCACAAATGCATATAAATCTGGAATTCAATTAATCATCTTATACAATGGGTTAGTCTCTTGCAATTTTTATTCTAATACATTTTTTCTTTGAATAAAATGTAGTTGTCACTGGAAAATATCAAACTAGCACTTCTCAACAAATACATATGGATTTGTAATTAAACCCAGTAAAATTTATGATGGAATATAAAAAGTAGAAAGCCAAAATCCAATTAAAATTGTGATTGGAAACAATACTGGCTTACTTTTGGGCAGAGTACAACACATTTTGACTTTTAACAAAATGCATTATTAGGGGTTTTAATAATGAAAGTTAACATGAGATTTAATGGTGCATTCAGTGAATAGCTGATGGCAAGAAAAGTGTAGCAGACATTTAAAAATTCCAATGGTGATCTAATACATTTTATTAAAATAGTCAGGCATGCTACATGTTGACTTTAAAAATAATATGAAAAAGAGAAGAGATTGTGACTGGGAAAATATATGCTATATTGATGCTGGGAATATACAGCTAGACAATTAGAAACAAACAGAAATAATTATCAAGGTTTTTATTTTTTTTCCTTTTTTTGCAAATGGTCAAATGTTACTGTTAAATGAATAACTGATTCAAAATTTTAGTGAGTTGGAGAAATCTAGCAGTGCCATTTTATTTTCCCTATTTTTTCTATTAATGTAACCCTGATGCCAGATGAATTCATTGAACTATCCAATTAATTTACAAACAAAAAGCACATTGACCTCAAGTACAATTGATAAATTCTGACAATGCTACTGTTTGCTTCAATCCTCCTCCTGGTCTCCCTAGAATGAACCTAATTTAGATTTCTCTTTTAAAACTGTTCATGTAACCAAAATGAAAAATATGAATTCCTCATCTCACAATGCTGTTCTTACAACTATCTAGTGCCTTTGATGCACTTGTGGAGATCTGAATTAACTAGGCAATACTACTGACACTATGGGAAGTAAGAATTACAGCATACATAAGTTTGTATGTTAAATGGCAGGTAGTTATTTCAGTTTCATGTCTTGCTCCAGAAAGACATACTCTGATGCAAGCTCTTGTTTTAAATACCACTTCCGATGAGCCCAGAGAAAGAAGGTATTTAAATTGACTCCGTTCTAAGTATACCAGGTCACAAATAAGAGTTACATTCATCCATATCCATTTTTGTCTTCTTCTCAAATTTGTACCTATTATATGAGAAAAGCTGATGTATATTGTATTAGTTTCTTATTGCTACTGTTAACAGATTATCACACATTTAGTGGCTTAAAAAGACACACACTTATTATCTCATAATTCCAGAAGTCAAAAGTCCTAAAATCAAGGTGCAGGTAGGGCTTCATTATATCTGGAGGCTCCAGGGGAAAAGGCATTACCCTGCCTTCTCCAGCTTCTAGAGGCTGCCTGGATTCCTTGGCTCATCCCCTTCCTCCATCTTCCAAACCCAGTAGCATAGCATCTTCCAATCTCTTTCTCTCTCTCTCCTGCTTCCATTGGCACATCTTCTCTGACTCTTCTCTGTCATCATATCGTCTTCTTTGACTTTGACCCTCCTGCCTCTGTCTTATAAATATTCTCGGGCCCACCAGAATAAGCCGGGATCATTTCCCCATATGAAGATCCCTAATTTAATCACAGCTGCAAAGTCCCGTTTGCTATAGAAGATAACATATTCACAGATTCTGGGGATTAGGATATGGACATTTTGGGGGCAGGGGGATTATTCAGCCTACCATAGGTAAATTCGGGATATCCATTTGTTTTGTTTTCACTTTTCTTTTACTTGGAAAAATCTGCTCAAATATTCATTCATTTAGTTTTAGTATCTTCCGGCAATATCAATACTGCCTTGCCAGAGTGATCCATTAATTAAACAAAATCATATTGGCACTCATATGTGATAAACACTGTGCTAAGTGTGGGAGACACTGTGGTGAATATGGCAGACAGATCCATGCTCTCAAGGAGTTTATAGTATTTTGAGAAAAAGGCCCAAGTAAACAGGCAATTGTGTCATAGTTTACTACACCCTTTCGGATCGACAAGGACAGATGCCTAACACAGACTTAAGAAACCAGGGAAGCCTGCATGGAAGAGGTGCCATCAAGGTTGAAACCTGAAAGATAAGTACAAAAGGGGGATTGTGGGAAGCATTCCAGGCAGAGGGCACAGCATATGCAGACATATAGAGGCAAGAGAGAGCAGAGTGCCTTTGAAGATGCACAGCTGGTTCTGGAATGTAGCTAGTGAGGGAGGGAGTGAGAGGAGAGACGGATACGGAGTAGCCAGTGGCCAGCAATGGGTGCCATTAAGAGGTTAAAGGGAGGCCCTGTGTAACTAAGTTTTTATTTTATGAAGAATATTCTGATTACAGTATGGGAAAACATATTGTAGAAACAAAACAAGATTGGAGGAGGACAGAAAGCAAATTCAAGAGACTTTCTTGCTGGAATAAATTACTTCCTGTAAATGTCTGCAAATTAGTTTTTAGATTATTTCTCCAGTTCTATCTTGAACCACTCTCCTACTCAACATTTACATGACTTTCTTTCTTTCTGTACAGTGCCAACATCTTTCCTGCTCCAGGGCCCTGATGCAAGTTCTTCCCTCTGCTTAGAAGACTTTTCTCCCTCTCTTAACTTGGGCAACTTAACCGATCCTTGAGGCTTATTCTTAGAAATCACTCTTTCAAATAAGTCCACGGGGAACTCCCAAATACAGGGAGGTCTTCTGTTATCTACTCCCATAATGTCTGGCACCTCTTCTTTGTGATATTTATTACACTTGCAATTAATTTTTATTGTCTTTCAGCCTCATAGACCGAAAATCACATGAGGCCAAGGTGAGTGAAGTCTTGTTGATGGCAATTTCCAGGACCTAAATAAGTGCCTTACACTCCCAAAAGTATTTGTGGAATAAATAATTTAAAAAATCAGTGAATGAAATGGAACAAATTGGACCACAGACCAATATTGCTTCAGGTAAAATTATGAAATTTGAAGCATAATAAAGTAATATGTGGCTTCTACTGTTAAAATTATTAAATTACAATTTTAAAATGTTTATTAAAGTACAATGTGCAAACATAAAATGCACATATCATAAATGTGTCTCCTGATGGAGTTTTGTAAATTGAATAGACTTATGTAACCAGCATTTAAATTAAAAAATTAAGAATATTTTCAGCCTTCCTGAAACATCCTTCCCACTTCCATTTTGTCACTACCCTACACCTACAAGAGCAACCACTATCCTGACTTTTAACAATATACTTTAGCTTTGCCTGTTTTTTTTTCTTTTCCTTTTTTCCTGTAAAAGGAATTATTCTCTCTGTATTTTTTAATAGGTCTGGCTGTTTTCCCCCTCAACATCATTATTTTGCAATTCACCCACACAACCATAGTTTATTTTACATTTTTAAAAACTTTACTGAGGCATAATTCACACACTCTACAATTCAATGGTTTAAAGTATATAATTCAATGATTTTAATAAGTTCACAGGATTGTGTAGCCGTCATCACAATCTACTTTTCAAACATACTTGTCCCTTCAAGATGAAACTCCATTAGCAGTTGCTCCCAAATCCCACTCTGGTTCCAGGCAATCACTAATATACTTTATGCCTCTATAGAAACAACTTCTTTGCCCGTTATGGACTTTCATATAAACGGAATCAACACTATATGGTCCTTTGTAACTGGCTACTTTAGCATCCCTTTTTATTGCCAAATATTCTACTGTGTGGAAATTCCATGATTTATCCATTCATTATTTGGTGAACATCTGGGTTGTTTCCACATTTTGGCTGTTCTGAATAATGCTACTATATACATTCTTATACAAGATTTTGTGTGGATGTAAGCTTCCAATTCTCTTGGGTATATAACTAGAGATAGAATTGCTGGATCATGTGATAATTTTATGTTTAATATCTTGAGGGACTGCTAGACTGTTTTATACAGTGACTGCAGCATTTTACATTCCCACCAGCAAAGTATGAGAGTTCTCATTTTTCTTCATCTTTGGCAATGTTTAACTGGTTTTTTATTTTATTTTAGTCATCCTAGTGGGTATAAAGTGGTGCCTTGCATTTCCTTAATGACTGACAATGTTAAACGTCTTTTTAGGTGCTTATCTGCCAATTGTGTATCTTTTTTTGAAGAAATGTCTATTAAATGTACTGCCTGCTTTTGAATTGGAATTTTTTGGCCTTTTTATTATTGAGTTGTAAGAAGATATTCAAATCTCTTATGAAATCTACCATTCGCTAATACTGTCTCCAATCCTGAGGACTGTCTTTTCACTTTCCTTATAGTGTCCATGGTCAGATTATTTTTCCTTTTTTTCCCTTTTAGTCTAAGTTCCTAGAGGCTACCCCTGGGTTGGTCAAACAAGTCAAGCTTTCTTAAACAGGTAGATTTTCACCCTTTACCATTGGAGGTCTGTGTGGCTTGGGGTCTGCTGTAACAGTTCATGAAGTTTGTGTTGTTTTTCCCCATGTTCAGCCAGGGGCTGGTTGAAGGTTCCCCCTCTGTTCTCTCTTGAGAGGGTATAGCCTTCAACATGGACACAGTCTTTCAGACCCTTAGGGGGGAGTGTGATTTTACTTTTAAGCCTGGCTTTCTAGGAGGTGCCCCTGATTCAGAGTAGCTTATTGTTCAGTGTTTGCTCAGAGATATAAGCCTAACCTGACAGTGAGGCCTCTGATTCTCTGTGCAGCTTTCAGGTCTGTCCTCTTCCTGCTCTACCTGTTCCTGTGTGAGTGCAGCCCTGATAGCTGCCCTGACCCCTAAAGTTTGCTGCGATCCCATGAGAGTTATTCTTAGCTTTGTATTTCCCTGGTACTGTCTGTTAACTTCTGGATGCCCTGCTGTTTTGCTTGTGTCAAGGAGCCAACATCCTCCTCTTAATTACTTTCTGCCAAGACTACAACACGCTTAGTCATAGAGTTCTCAACATTCCACTCCAGGTCAAGCCAGCCCTCTCAGCGAGAAATGGGGAGCTCTTATTCCTTATGGACCGACTTTTATTCTGGGAATAAACCCAGTACCCCTGCATCAGAGCTGGGAGCGGGGACTTGCTTTCCGGGAGTGACACCCACTTTTCCTGGAGGTGAACACCGTGGGTGATGACAGCCCCTGGATGTCTCAGCTTTACCTCCCATCGTGGAACATTTTCCCCTGGAAGAAAGTCGGGACGGGGCAATCAGGGCCCATTATTCTTGGCCTGATGTACCGGGACAGAGCTTCTGTCTTACAAGTGAGAGCTGGATTGGAGAAAGTAGACCTGATCACCTCTGCCATGCCTTCTGGAAGTAAACCTTCTGCAACACTGGGTGGGGATCAGGAAAGGTGGCAGCCTTCCTTCCTCTCCCAGGTTGAAACTGTAGCCTCAAACTGGGACAGGGAGGAGAGTGAGCTCAGGTCTTCTTGGCTTGACCTGCCTGGAATAGAGTACCTGGGGTGAGGTTTCCAAAACACTACCTGGGGAGCATAAGGAAATGGATCAAATGCCATGGAATGATTGTTCTGAGATTTAGTAGATTTTCATTAGTGAATTTTATTTTTCATTTGCTGTGTGCCCTTAGTATATTTTACTGAGAACTTAAATGATTTTTTTAAAAATAAGTTTTATCAATAAAATTGTTGTTTTATTGGGAGAGGGCCCATCCATCTCCTTCATCATTCTGAAATTCCTGCTCTATCCCTGTCCTCTATAGTTTGCTTACACTCACTGTTGTTTACTCAGTGTTATATAGAAACTTGTTATTCCACTGGGTATTTGTAGAAAATCTATTTATGCATTGTATGTTGATAGACATTTAGGTAAGCTTCCCGTCTATGGTATTGTAAACACACTGTCGTTACAGTGTACTCATGTCTCTTGGTGAAAGCACAGACACATTTCTGTTGGATATTTACAGAGAAGTGGAATTGCTGGTCTTATGTTATGTGCATGTTTAGCATTAGCATATACTGCTGAATAGTTTTCCAGAGTCCTTACACCAGTTTACACTCCTACCAGAAGTTTCTGAAAACTCTGGATGCTTCCTGTCATCACTGATACTTTTTATTGTTTTGCTATTTTTGTCTATTCAATTTAGTGTGTGTGTAGTCAAGTATCACACTGTGGCTTTAAATTATACTTCTCTGATGACTAACAAAGTTGATCGCATCTTCATATTTTCATTGAAAGTTTGAATTATTCTCTTTGTGAATTACCTGTATGAGATTTTTTTTACCTAATTTTCTATTGGGTTGTCTGTCTTGCTAATTGATTTGTACAAGCTCTTTACATATTATCAATGCCCTATTATTTGTAAAAAGAAGAGGAAATGCATGAACAATGAGTCTGATAGATGTATTTTGAGATAATGTTAAGAAAATCTTACTTTGTCCCAGCTTACCCTTCCCCCTCCCCGTGTCTTCAAGTCCATTCTCTAGTAGGTCTGCGTCTTTATTCCCATCCTGCCCCTAGGTTCTTCATGATCATTTGTTTTTTTTTTTTAGATTCCATATATATGTGTTAGCATACAGTATTTGTATTTCTCTTATATACACTACCAAATGTAAAACTGATAGCTAGTGGGAAGCAGCCGCATAGCACAGGGAGATCAGCTCAGTGCTTTGTACCACCTAGAGGGATGGGACAGGGAGGGTTGGAGGGAGGGAGAGGCAAGAGGGAAGAGATATGGGGATATATGCATATGTATAGCTGATTCACTTTGTTATACAGCAGAAACTAACACACGATTGTAAAGCAATTATACTCCCATAAAGATGTTTAAAAAAAAATCTCAAATCTAAGAGGTGATTTAAAAAAAAAAAGAGTTGGTAGATGGGGTTAAAAAAATGTGAGGCATTTTAGAAGTTGAAAAATACTCTCAAGTTAAATGGTTGTTATTTATAGTCATTTAGGGTCTCGGATACTATTGAAGATTAGATGAATCTCTACTCTAAAACTCCTGTAACAATAAGCCATAATTTTCAATGAGTTCTAGGCACTATGCTAAATGCTTTGCATTCATCACATTTAATGCTTCCAATCCTGTAGGGAAGATTTTATTAAGTCCATTCTAAAGGGAAGAAAGTGAGGCAAATTTGTCCAAGATCACACACTGGGACTAAGGATTGTTGACACCATAATCTGAGTAATACCAAACTATAGAAAAAGACAAATCGGTATTCCAAATATACAGAACCATTGATGAAAAAAAGATATTTAAGAGATAGAAAATAGGTCTTAAAAGAAAATGTTAAATAAAATTAGTGTAATTTATCTTGAAGAATAAAGTTGTGTCTAAAATAATGCTTTTAAGTACTAAAAAGATGTTTTATTAGAAAAAAGCCTTGGAAATTATAAGATATGGAAAAAAGATGCATACATATTGAAGCATGCAGGATTTCAATTATTAACAATAATAATTTCCCTGGTAATTGTTGATAGCAATTCAAAAATTATTGAGGACCACATTCAAAGCTTAACCTCATTACCTTGTTGCTCAATATTCCTTTCAGCCCCTTACAACTGTCCAACAAATTGCTAGGTCCCAGATACATTTTCGTGTCTCTCTGACTTTTTGTATACACAGAATGTTTTAACTCATCTCCTTAATTTGATGTCTTACTTATACAAGATCTTATTTAAATATCACCTGCTCTGTGAAGCCCTCCCTAATTTTGCCTCCATATCCAGGAAAAAGTCTAATATCTCTTTAAATAAGTTTTAATGGAAGTACATATCCTGTGCTGTAACTGAATGAATTATTTATATATTTATCTCTCCCACAGGATTGAGAGCTTCGTGGAGGGAAGGATCTTTCCATCATTATCTGTAGTTGGCATGTGGTAATTACTTAAGAAATATTATCTAATAAATGTTAGTGCCACAAATGTGCCAGAAGTTGGGTACAGTAAGTCGCCTACATACAAACCTTCAAGTTGCGAACTTTCAAGGATGTGAACGTGCATTCTCATGTCCAATCATGTAAGTTAGTTCACATGTCTGGCATACACTGTCACGTTTGTGCATCCTCTACAAGTGGTTGTGCTTTTGTGTACTTTATCGTACAGCACTGTACAGAGTACAGTAGTACAGTAGTAGTACAGTATCTTTCTTTCAAGCCCAGGATGTCTGGAAGCAGCGGTGATGTAGCTGGTATCTCCTATTGCTGATGATCCTTTGTCTCTACCATCTCCCACCTCCTCTCCCTCCTCCAGTCAGTAACTCTTCTTGCCTGTTCACTGTATGCCAGCCCCTGTATGCCAGCTATTATACTTTTCTACTGTACTTTCAAGGTACTGTACTGCAAGATTAATAATGTTTTCTTTATTTTTGTTTGTTTTTTATGTATTATTTGTGTGAAAAGTATTATAAACCTATTACAGTACAGTACTATATAACCAATTGTGTTAGTTGGGTCCTTAGGTTAACTTTGCTGGACTTACGAACGCACTCTTGGAATGGAACTTGTTCATGAATGTAGGGGACTTACTGTATATTGGAAGACAAAAAAAAAAAAAAGAAAGTATCCTGGCACTATGAGATACAGCAGCTGACACTTGGCCTCAGTATTGAGGGACAAGAAGGAGGGCAAGGACCCCAGAGAAAGGAGAGTATCTACCCAAGTTAAATGGAACCCACTCTTGAGTTCTGGCCAGTTGTTTCTAAGTTAGAATGCAGGCCCCATATTGACAAATAGTAAGGTAAATCAACAGAAGCTGAATTCCAAATCTGTCCATCCATCCATTCATCCATATATGTGTGTCTATGTGTTTGTATGAAACCTCCTGATGTTTACATCTTGCAAAGTAATTTTTAAAAATCACTTTGCATGCCAAAATACAACAACAACAAAATATATCTATAGGTAAGATTGGGCTAGTATGTCTCCAATTTGTAATTACTGGCACAAAGGAATATTTCTAAACATCTAGTAAAGGATTTTGCTACCTCTGCTTCCGAGAAACTTAGGAAAACATTTGAAAGGTCTCTAATAAAACTCAGGATACTATAGCCTGAAATGGTTTGGAGAGGAATACTTGTCAATCTGTTGTTAGATAACTTAGTCATTAACTTCAAGTCATCTCAGAGGAGACCATCTTGTAGGACCCCTCCTACTCTAGAATCTGACATTCTGTGAGATAACTCACTAGGGAAAACATTCGGTGGGCTAAAATATGACCCTGTATTTGCACTTTCTGTTTCATAAAGCATATCAGATTCTACCAGGGCCTTATGTAAGCACTATGTGTACTCATGAGATTTTTGGAGGGCCCTGAGGGTTGACAGATCATGGATGGTGAACTGGCTTACTAAGCACACAGTTAGCTGGTTTTTCCAACCTTACAAAAATCAGACAAAACAGACAGACTACAACCAAAACTCAATGTCATCCTTCTGAACACATCTCGTGAATACCAATCAGTAGTTTAGTTTGACTAAGCTTTCAGTGATGAAAGCAAAGAGTTTCCAACTTTTGCCTAAATATGTTTAATCATACAAAAACAAAAAGACCAACTCTTATGAGGAATAGACCTATAACTCTTGATATCATAAGATTCATTCAGTAACCAGCCTCATGGAGTTTTTATAAATATTAAGTGGGATTCCATAAAGAAAGAACTTAACATTGCATCTTGGAACATAGTAGTGGCTTGATAACTATTGGTAATTCTTTTAATTTTATTATTTAGCAAGCTACCCAAACATAAAAAAATGTGTAATTTAAAAATAAATGGTTATTATCTGGTTATTTTTAAGGATGATTGTAGGAAATTTCTCATGCCAAAGTTGATAGGATGCCATTCCAGGATAGTTAATTGGAAGCCATCAGAAATAGCAAAGCAGGGTGCAGGGATGAACAGGCTTACCTGCAGGCTTTCTCATTCCCATTTGAACTCCCCAATCATTTTGCTCTAATCCCCTGATGATTCAGATCATACACTCCCCACGCCCCAAGGGAATATGGGATTTACTAAAGTGCTTGGAGAGAATCGGAATCTATTTCACATATTCACAGGCTTCAAGTTGAGAATTTCAGACACTATGTCTGGATGAGTGTCTGTTACATTTATAGGACCATAGAATTTATAATGAAATATAAATTAATGTTTTAAAAATAAATCCTGAATTTTTGAGTGGAGAATAGTACAACAATATTGAGTTATAATTATCAGGATTAAACTTTTAAATGTAAACATTAAAAGTGTATTAAAATTTTTGAAACTCTATTTTGGGATTTCATTTTTAACATACCAGATTTCTTAAGTAAGTGAGGTGACCTGGGCCTCTCTTCATCTTTGAGATGGTCTGTGATCCTACAGCCCTTTTCATAGAGTAGGTTTGTTAGATGGTAAGCTCCTTTAGGTCAAATGTCCATTTCCAGGATAGGGACATTTTTCTTCATTTATTTATTACCTCGTGTTTTGCACACAATCATTTCTCTGTAGCCACTCCAAGAACAAATAATACAACTTCCTTGAAGGTTGCTGAATTGCTCTGTTGATTACACTGCCTTAGTTTACAATGTTAGCAGAAGCAGTAGAGAAAATTACTTTTCTTTCTAGCAATTTTGGTGATATTTTTGATACACAACTGATGTTAGAGGTAGAAACTATGCAATCATTTGGAAAAAATGAAGCCATTTCAATGAAATGAAAAGCGTTTCTGATACTCGTATGTAGCATGACTGGTATGTAAAACATTCTGATATTATGCTTTATTCCTCTTGTTCTCTCTACATATATACTCACATACACACATATCCACACATCTTATGGAAAAGATGAGTCACTGGAAAGAAAAATGCCTTCAGGTTGTCTGAGATGAGCAGTGGGTGCAGTACTTGCAGTAAGGTTGCCAGATAAAACACAGGATGCCCAGTTAAATTTGAACTTCAGATAAACAACAAGTAATTGCCTTAGAATAAGTGTATAGTATATATTTAGTGTAAATATAATTCACATAATGCTGGCAACTCTATGTAGATTGGCAGCTCTAACTTGGAGATAAAGAAAGAAGAGAACCACCCTATTTGAAGCAGCCATGTGAAGAGTGGGTGAGAGAATTCACACAGAAGTGACACGCATGCTGTATCTGACACATAGTAGGTGCTCAGTAAATGCCAGCTTTGAGCATTCTCCAGGTGGATAGGGTAAGTGGGAAATCCTCCTTTCAGATCCTCTTGAAGGAGAAGAGAAGCTTGGAAACTCCCAAAACAAATTTACCACACTCTGGCATATTTTAAATATTTATATTTAACAAATGAACATCTGTAGCACCATTAAAACCCCAAGGTGATATTATGAGATTTTTTTCAATATTAATTCATTAGGCTTGAGGTGCTGTGTGGTCCAGTGGTGGTTAGAAGTTTAAAATTGCCTGACAGCTTCCACCTTCCACATTGCCAGTTCATCATTTTGACTGTTAAAATCACTTGGCCCTTGGTGACTACAGGGTCTGTGGTGCTGAAAGGCTCTATTCTCATCTGGCAAATAAGGAAACTGAGGTCTAAAAATGTAATGTGCAGCCCAGGCTCAGAAAGCCAGAAATGATGGGACAGGGGTGAGAACACAGGGTCAGCACTTGCTTCATTGGCTGAGACCTGCACAATCACACAGGGCCCCCTGTTCAGAAGGGCCTTGGCCTTGCGCTCTAGTGCTTTGCAGTCACTGTCTTGAAATTCTTAGTAATTCTGTCTTTGAATTTGTGTTTTGTACATCAATGGGACAATGGACCTTGCCCCGGGGCTTAGAGCCTCAGCTCTTACGCAGTCTTCCTTCTTACCGTCTCCTCAGAAGGGGTTCTTGGCTGCTTCCTCCTCTAACCCCTGCACCCCCTCACCCCATCCACTGGCACTATCTTCCTCTGGAAGGGACCTGGCTGCCAAAAGAATATCTCACCAGGTGAGCACAGTACCTGGTGTCTCAGGGTGGGGCATGCTGGCAGCTGTCTCCAGCCTGGGCTGGCAGAATCATAGCACAGCTGGTGGGTGGCTGGCCAGAGGTCACATCTGTGCAAATAACAAGCCTCTCCCTTGTCCATGATCCAGGTAACAAGCAGTCCTGGCATGGAGGATGCAATACCTTTGAGAGTCACTTCCCCCTGTTGTTTGGTGGCAATGGGTCTGAGGGAAGGGACATGACCGGTTCAACTTCCCTAGATGCTGCCCCACTGGGACACCACATGTCAGTCTGGTGGCTGCAAAAGGGGGAAGCCAGCAGCCTTCAGGCCTGAACAAGGCCACATGTGCCCACTGTGGGCAGTGGAGACCCTGGGAACTTGAAGGATCTCACTCAGTGCATAAGTATCCCTGTGGCATAGGGACCACTCCCTTGTGCCCTCTCCATGCCTGGGTCAGAAAGACTTCTCTTCCTCCTTCCAAGGTTCCTGAGCCTCATCTATGTTTGTCTCTTCTGCTCGTTCAAGACATCCTTCAGGGAAATATAAGTTGTGTGATTTCCATGATTTTGAACATGAGTTAAATATTCAAAATGATGTTTGTATTTAAAGTTGGCATTCCACAATATAAACAGGGAAGCTCATGCTAACAATTTAACATTTTAATTTTTCTTTACTTAAAACAACATTGAAAAGTAAATAAAAACACCACGGCAAGTTGAGAAAGAAGTTGCCAGTGACAGGTAAAAATCTTCATATTTTAGTACCTTTAACAGAAACTTTTCCTGCTTTTAGAACAAGGGCCCTCGTGTTGTATATTTTGCACTGGGTCCTGCCAATTATGTAGCCAGTCTTGCCCAAGACTCCTGCTTCGTGATCAAATTGCCATTCCAGCCAGCAGGGTCTCCTAGTGAAGAGACTTCTGGCTTCAATGCCCCTTCTCTCTGTCCCACATAGATCAAGTGTTGATTTAACACATCATGTTATAAAGAGAAAATTTACCTGAACAAGGATCTGTCTTAGAATATCACAACGAGACTAAAGGTAGTGCAACAATCCTCCTGCTATTTTGGTACTCTCAGGTTATTGGGTAAATTGTCATGTAATTTAGAGGCTGCTCTATAAAAGCTAAAAGTATTTTATTCATTTTACCTTCCACATATAGTTGCATGAAATGCAGGAGAGGCTCAATAAAGGGTTAATGAATACATGAGGAATTTGTAGGAAGTGATATTGTGTGGTGATTATTAAGGATTTCTTTAGAATCAGCCAGACCACTACGTATTTCTCTTAAAAAGTTTTTTTTTTTTTTTTCCTACGTTGTGTTGGCTAATGAGTGTAATACAACATCAGAATTATGGAAGAGGCAACAATGCAATCAACTTAGGTGTCAGAATCATATGGGCTTGCTCCATCAATCTCTGGATGTAAGAGTTTGGTTAAATCACTTAGCTAAGTGAAAGTTTTGTCATCTGGGAGGAGATCAAGATGATGGAGTAAGAGAACATGCAGCTTACTTCCCCCCCACAAACACTTCAAAAATACATCTATATGAGAGACAAATCTCACTGAAAACTAACTGGAAACTGGCAGAAAGACTTCTGTACAACAAAGGCAATAAGAAAGATACACACTAATTGGGTAGGACAGGAAGAAGGACCTGTGCCCCAGAGAGAGGACTCAGAGGAAAAGGGAGATTGCAGGCGTGGACACCCACACTGGGGAAAGAGTGGGTTGAGCCACAGAGTGGCCATCCTAGTCGTGGGGTCCTATGTGGAGGAGACAAGCCCCCTTGGCTGGTTGGAAGACCACTGGGAGAGGTAGAAAGTCTGGAGAAGCCTGGATTCCACTCAGGAGGAGCACATGTGTACTGGCTTGCCCCCAGGCAGGGCGGAGAGAGGTCTGCTCTAGCAGCTGCCAGGTTTCCCACAGCCACCTTCCCCTGCACCCTAGACTGAGCTGAGCGAAGGCTCCGACCTTGCTCACTCCATACCACAGTGCAGCACTGGACCTGGGGCAGTCACGACCAGGGAAAAGACTTGACTGGAGATGCAGAGGTGACCCGATCCTGGGGCGGAGTCCGAATGGGGCAGTGGTGGCTGTTGCTGGTGCTTTCTCAAGCAGCGCCCTAGAGGCTACCTAGATTTCTGACGATACACACTCTGCCATAGCTCATCCCCGATGCACGAATAGAAACCACACAAGCCCTTCCTCCCCTGTAGAACAGTTTCACAACAGAGTGGGAATTGGCAGAGGCTGGGGATAGTCATCAGCTGTGAGAGACAAAGGGGTCTTGCTCCTGAGGCAGGGCTGAGAGAAGTCATCTCTAGCGGCTGCCCGGTCTCCTGTGACTGGCTCACCATGCGCCCCAGCTAAACCTGAGCAAATGCTCTGGATAGGCTCACTCCATGCTGTAGTATAGCAATGGGTCCAGGCCAGCCAGGTTCAGGGAAAAGGCTTGACCTTGGGATGCAGAGGTGACTCAGTTCCAGGGCAGAGCCCAGCTGGAGCAGCAGTGGCCATTGTTGTCACTAACTCAAGCAGCGCCCCAGAGGCAGACCAGATTTCTGATGGCAGCTACTGTGCCACAGGTCACACCCTTCCCTATACACACAGAGAAACCACACAGGACCCACCTTCCCTGAGGAACAGTTCCACAACAGGGCAGGAGCTGGCAGAGGCTGGGGGCAGCAATCAGCTGTGAGAGACAAAGGGGTCTTGCCCCCAAGGCAGGACAGAGAGGTCTGCCCTAGCAGCTGCTGGGTTTCCCATGACCGCCTCACTGCATGATCTAGCCCAAGCTGAGCGAATGCTCCAGCCTGCTCAGTCCACACCGCAGTGCAGCACTAGATCTGGGGCAGCCATGATCATTGAAAAGACTCAACAGTGGGCTGTGTCTGAGTAGAGCTACAGATGCCTACACAGGCAGCACATCTGATTTCTGTATGCACATGGGCCCACTTGCTTCATCACTCCACTCCTCTGGGGTAAAGTCCTGGTGTGAGGAGCAAAAAAACACACACTTAAAGGGAACAGAGCCAGCTTGAGTGCAACCCTCAAGGCTTCTGCTCTAACCACTTGGGATCAGACCCCAACCCGGAAAGGGCAGTGATAGCCACTGAGCAGTAAGGAAGTCCTATCTCACACCCATTACTAGCTCTAGCCTCTCCATCTCCAGCCCCACTTCTTGCCAGGGTGATAGTTGCTAACACAACCTGAGGAAAGATGTGGCTAGTGCCTGCATCAAGTCCAGCCCTCCCACCAAAGGCTGTGTGCATAGAAATGTTCACTCTTAAGGAGGGATGCTTAAGGATGCTCTGAGACTGTAATAGGTAATTGTTGCACCTAAATCCATTGAGGCAGAGAAAGTTAAGTGGAAAGGCAAAGGAACTACTCCCAATTAAAAAAGAGAAAATCCATGAAAGAATAAATAATGAAACAGAAATAAACAATTGTCAGATAAATAATTTTTTAAAATTGATAATAAAAATGGTAATTGAACTAGGGAAAAGAATTGATCTAAAAACTGAATATTTTAACAAGGAACTAGAAGATATTCAAAGACCCAATCAAAAATAAAAAATTCAATATCTAAAATTTAAAGAAAAATATACTAGAAGGGATGGAGAGCAGACTAAGTGATACAGAAGAATGTATAAGTGATCTGGAGATAGAATAATGGAAACCATCCATCAGAATAGCAGACTGAAAGACAAATTAAGAAAAAAAAAAGAAAGTAACATACAAGATCTATGGAACAATATTAAATGTGCCAATATTTGCATTACAGGGGTTCCAGAAGGAGAAGAAAGACAGAAGGGTATTGAAAATGTATTTGAAGAAATTATGGCCGAAAACTTCCCAAACCTAAAGAACAAAACAGATATCCAGGTAGAGGAAGCACAGAGGGATCCCAAAAGATGAACCCAAACACACCTATAACAAGACATATCATAAATAAATGGCAAACATTATGTATAAAGAGAGAATTTTAAAGGTTGCAAGAGAAAAACAAAGAGTCATATGCAAGGGAATCCCCATAAGGCTATCAGTTGATTTCTCTACAGAAATATTGCATCCCTGAAGGGAGTGACATGATATATTCAAAGTGCTTAAAGGGAAAAAAATACCAAGCTAGGATACTCTACCCAGCAGATTATCATTTAGAAGAGAAGGAAAGGTAAAGAACTTCTCAGGCAAGCAAAAACTAAAATAATTCATCAATACTAAACCTACCCAAAAATAAATGTTGCAGGATCTTCATTAAATGGAAAAGAAGTAAGAATCTACAGGAAAAGAAAAATACAACTAGGAAAGGCAAATATATATTAAAAATTGAGGATCAACCACTTAAATAAGCCAGTACATAGATTATAAGACAAAAAATTATAGAAGTAACTATAAGCACAATAAACAGTAAAGGGATAGGCATAAAGATGTAAAATATGATATCAAAAATACAAAATGTGGGGTAGGGGAGAAAAAAGTAGATCATTTAGAATGTGTTTGAACTTAAAATGACTATCAGCTTAAATCACGTAGATATAATTATGCGTCAATTATAATTATGGTAGCCACAAATCAAAAACCTAAAATGGATATACAAAAATCAAAAAGAAAGGAACCCATGCATACTACTAAAGAAAATCATCAAAACTCAATGGGAGAAACAAAAAGAAGAAGAAATGAACAGAGGAGAGCTTCAAAAACAGCTGGAAACAAGTAATAGAATGGCAATAAGTACATATCTAGCAATAATTACTTTAAATGTCAATGGACTAAATGCTCTGATCAAAAGACACAGGGTAGCTGATTAGATCAAAACAAAAAACAAACAAAAAAACCCAGACCCTTAAATATGCTGCCTGCAAGAGACTCACTTCAGTATTAAACACACTGAGACTGAAAGTGAGAGGATGGAAAAAGATATATTATTCAAACAGAAAGGACAAGAAAGCTGGGATGGGGATACTTATATCAGATGTAATAGACTTTAACACAAAGGCTGTAACAAAAGACAAAGAAGGGGGACTTCCCTGGTGGTGCAGTGGTTAAGAATCCGCCTGCCAATGCAGGGGACACAGGTTCAAGCCCTGGTCCAGGAAGATCCCACATGACACAGAGCAACTAAGCCCATGCACCACAACTACTGAGCCTGCGCTCTAGAGTAGCCCCTGCTCGCCACAACTAGAGAAAGCCTGTGTGCAGCAACGAAAACCCCATGCAGCCAAAAATAAATAAAATTAATTAATTAATTAATTTTAAATAAAGACAAAGAAGGGCATTATATAATGATAAAGGGATCAATACAAGAAGAGTACATTATACTCGTTAATATATATACACCCAATACAGGAACACCTAAATAGATAAAGCAAATACTAACAGACATAATGGGAGAAACTGATAATAGTACAATAATAGTAGAAGATTTTAACACTCCACTGGCAGCAATGGAAATACCATCTAGACAGAATATAAATAAGGTAACAGTGGTCGTAAATGATGCAATAGACTGGTTGGACTTAACTGATATCTACAGGACATTACATCCAAAAACAGCAGAATACACATTCTTTTCAAGCGTACATGTAACATTCTCCAGCACAGATCACATCTAGGTCACAAAACAAACCTCAACAAATTCAAGAGGATAGAAATTATATCAAGCATTTTGTCCGACAACAAGGATATGAAACTACAAATCAACTACAGTAAGAAAAATGGGAAAAGCACAAACACGTGAAGACTAAATAACATGCTAAAAAACACAAAACAAACAAAAAAACAATGGGTCAATGATGAAATCAAAGAGGAAATCTGAAAATATACCAAGACAAATCAAAATGGAAACACAAATTTCCAAAAAAATCTATGGAATGCAGCAAAAACAGTTCTAAGAGGGAAGTTCATAGCAATACAGGCCTTCCTCAAGAAATAAAGAAATTTTCAAATAAACAAATTAACCTACCATCTAAATGAATTAGAAAAAGAAGAATGAACAAAGCCCAAGTTCAGCAAAGCCCAAGATCAGAGAGGAAATAAATAAAAATAGAGATTAAAGAAAAACAATAGAAAAGGTCAATGAAGCTAAGAGCTGTTTTTCTTGAAAAGATAAACAAAATTGATAAAATTTTAGCCAGGCTCACAAAGAAGAAAAAAGACAGGATCCAAATAAACAAAATAGGAGATGAAAGAGGAGAAATAACAACTGATCCCACAGAGATACCAAAAACTCATAAGAGAATCCTGTGAACAGTTATGTGCCAAAAAAGTAGATAACTTAGAAGAAACAGGCAAATTTCTAGTAACATACAATCTTCCAAACTGAATGAGAAAGAAACAGAGAATCTGAACAGACTGATCACTAGCAGTGAAACTGAATTTGTAATTAAAAATCCCCACCAAGCAAAAGTCCAGGGCTGGATGGCTTCACAGGGGAATTCTACCAAACATACAAAAAAGAATGAATACCAATTCTTTTCAAACTATTCCAAAAAATTAAAGAAGAGGGAATACTCCCAAATTAAATTGACTAAACCCCATTACCTTGATAACAAAAGCAGACAAAGACATTACAAAAAAAGAAAATTATAGGCTAATATCTTTGATGAATATAGATGTAAAAATCCTCAACAAAATATTAGCGAACCAAATCCAACAATACTTATAAAGTATCATGCACTACAATCAAGTTGGATTTATTTCAGTGTCACAAGGATTGTTCAACATACACAAATCAATCAATGTGATACACCACATTAACAAAGAGAAGGATAAAAGTCACATGATTATTTCAATAAATGCACAAAAAACATTTGACAAAATTCAAAATCCATTCATGACAAACTCTCTCATCAAACTGGGTATAGATGGAACATATCTAACATAATAAAGGCCATTTACAACAAATGCACAGCCAAAATAATACTCAATGGTGACAAGCTGAAAGCCTTCCCACTAAACTCAGGAAAAAGGCAAGAATGCCCAGTCTTACTGCTTCTATTTCACATAGTATTGGAAGTCAGAACCACAATAATTGGACAAGGAAAATAAATAAATTGTATCCAAAATGGAAAGAAGGTGTTAAAACTGTCTCTATTTGCAGATGACATGACACTCTACATATGCTCAAGTCACCACTGAAAAACTATTAGAACTAATAAATGAATTCAGCAAGGTTGCAGGATACAAGATTAATATATAGAAATCTGTTGTGTTCCTACACACTAATAATGAATTATCATAAAAAAATTAAAAATCAGTTCTATTTAAAATCATATCAAAAAAATAAAATGCCCATGAATAAACTTATCCAAGGATTTGAAAAACCTATAGTCTGGAAACTATAATACATTGATGAAGGAAACTGATAAAAATTCAATGAAATGAAAAGATAGCCCATGCTCTTAGATTAGAAGAATTAACATAGTTAAAATCCCCATCCTACCCAAAGTAATCTACAGATTCAATACAATCCCTATCAAAATACTCATGATATTTTTAACAGAACTAGAACAAATAATCCTAAAATTCACATGGAACCACAAAAGACCCTGAATTACCAAAGCAATCTTGAGAAAAAAGAACAAAGCTGGAGGTAGCATGCTCCCAGATTCCAACACTACAAGGCTACAGTAATCCAAACAGCATGGTATTGGCACAAAAACAGACATACAGTTCAATGGAACAGAATAGAGAGCCCAGAAATAAACCTGCACACCTATGGTTAATTAATATA
This sequence comes from Balaenoptera physalus, assembly GCF_965194825.1. Lineage (NCBI taxonomy): Eukaryota > Metazoa > Chordata > Mammalia > Artiodactyla > Balaenopteridae > Balaenoptera > Balaenoptera physalus. Next base: position 56,008,558 of record NC_138890.1, read on the forward strand.
CCACAAAAGAGGCAAGAATATTCAATGGAGAAAAGACAGTCTCTTCATTAAGTGGTGTTGGGAAAACTGGGCAACTACATGTAAAACAACAGGATTAGAACATTACCTCATGCCATATATAAAAATAAACTCAAAATGACTTAAATACCTAATGTAAGACCTGAAATTATAAAACTGGAAGAGAACATATGCAGAACACTTTTTTACATAAATTGTAGCAATATTTTTTTTAGATATCTTTCTTAAGGCAAAAGAAATAAAAACAAAAACACACAAATGGGTCCTAATTAAACTTAAGAGCTTTTGCACAGCAAAGGAAACCATCAGGAAAACAGAAAGACAACCTATGAAGTGGGATAAAATATTTGCAAATGACATGTCCAACAAGGGGTTAATAACCAAGAATATATAAACATCTCGTACAACTCCATATCAACAAAACAAAACAAACAACCCAAACAAAAAGTGGGAAGAAGTCCTAAATAGATATTTTTCCAAAGAAGACATACAGATGGCTAACAGGCACATATAAAGATGTTCAACCTCACTAATTATTAGAGAAGTGCAAATCAAAATAATCATGAGATATCATCTCACACCTGTCTTCAGAATGGCTGTCATCAGAAAGTCTACAAGTAGCTGTTTGCAGGAATTTGTGCACTGACTAAGGAAAACAATATGGAGATGTCTCAAACAACTAAAAACAGAGGTACCACATGATCCAGGAACTCCACTCCTGAGTATATATCCGGAAAAAAATGAAAACACTAATTTGAAAAGGTACACGTACGCCAATTAGCAGGACTATTTACAATAGCTAAGATACACAAGCAACCCAAACGCCCAACAACAGACAAATGGATAAAGAAGCTATGCTATATATGTACAATGGAATATTACTCAGATGTAAAAAAAAAGAAATTTGCAGCAGTGTGGAGGAACCTAGAGAATGTTATGCTTAGTGACATAAGTAGACAAAGACACATACTTGTATGTGGAATCTAAAAAATAACACAAATGAGTACATATGCAAAACAGAAACAGATTCACAGATTACAAAACAAACTAGTGTCAACCAAAGGGAAGAGGAAATGGGTTGGTATATTAGGGGTATGGGATTAAGAAATACAAACTACTCTGTATAAAACAGATAAGCAACAAGGATATATTGTACAGCACAGGGAATTATAACCATTATCTTGTAATAACTGTTAATGGAGTATAATCTGTAAAAATACTGAATCACTGTGCTGTACATCTGAAACCAAAGTAATATTGTAAATCAACCAAACTTCAATAAAAACTTGTCACCTGGAATAGGAGAGTCTATTGTTACTCCTGGTCATTTTGCAAGTTAATTCTGATAACACTCAAGGTGGTTGGCATTCAGCAATCTTTTGTTCCCCTAAATAGTGCTTTAACTTATTTTGCCATTTACAAAAATTTATTAAGCATATGCAATGTCATTGTACTTGGTATACATCCATGAACAAAACAAACTAAGATACCTGTTCACATGGAGATTGCATTCTAGCAAAGTTTTTATTATTGTGCCAATTAAAAAAAAATACACTAAAGTAAAAGAAATAGCACAATGATCTCTGATGTACTAAGTACTCATCTGCAATATTTATCAATGCTTGCTAATCTTAATTCCCATATTCCTCCTGGGTTTTTCTACTGAAATATTTTAAAATTAATCTCAGGCATCATTCATTTCATCTGTAAATTTTTCAGTTGCCCAAATACACTATATATATATTATATATATGTATATATATGCATATATATATACATATACAAAGTATAACCAAATATACAATAATTCCATAAATCATGATACATTCAGTTCATTTTCAAAATTCCACAAGTGTCCTCAAAAATGCCTTTTTTTTAGTCATTGTCTTACTCGATTCAGGTTCTAAACAACTGATATACTGTATCTTATTTTTATGTCTCTTAAGTCTTTCTCATTTTATAATACCTACCTCTCCCTTTTCTAAAGCCATTAATTTGTTGGAGAAACTGTTTCTTGTCCTGTAGTATGTTTCATATAGTGCATTTGGCCTGGGTTATTAGCTATTGTGGCACCTGCCTGGCATGATGTAGCTTGAGTCCACCTAAAGAGGTCAAAATGTGAAGACGGGAAATCAAATTCTTATCATCATTATATGTTGATGATTTACAAATCTTATCTCCAGCTCAGACCTCTCCACTGAACTTCAGACCCCTGTATTCTGCTGCTTACTGAAACCTTCCCCTCTTTTACATGTCCAAAACAGAGCCTGATTTTTCACTTTCTCTTTGAAAGCTCATATTGCAAAGTTCCCTTATTCAGTAAATGCAACTGCATCTTTCCAGTCTTTCAGGCAAAAACCTTACAGTCATCCTTGACTACTCTCTTTCACCCAAACCCTACATATTTTCCTGAAACAAAACCTGTTTATTCCACCTTCAGATCTATACAGAATATGAGCACTTCATTCCATCCCCACTGCCATCAGTGTGATTCAAACCATCACCCTTTATCTCTTGGATTACTGGAATAGTATCAGCTGGTCTTCTTGCTTCTGCCCTTTCCCCCAAGTTCTAGTCTCAACACAGCTATAAGAATTATCTTGTTAAAATCTAATCAGGTCACTCTGCTCAACATCTTGCATTAGTTTCTCATCTCGTTCAACATAAAAGCCAATGTTTTTACTATGAAGTACTAAGAACTACAAGTCTTATGTTATCTGGCATCCCATTAACTTTCTGACCTTATATCATGTTCTATTGCCTTTTGTCTATTTTATTTCTTGAGCTACACTGCTTTTCCTGCTGTTCCTTCAACATACCAGCCATGTTCCCCCGTGAACTTGCTATTCCCTATTCCTAGAATGCTATTTCTCAGCTCCTTTACTGGTAATCCTCACTAAAATATCAACCTCTTCAGTATTTCATATCTCCCTTCCCTGACTGATTTTTTTTTCTCTTTAGCATTATCACTCTATAACCACTTTAGACTATTTGTGTCCTCCTGAAATTCATATGTTGAAATTCATATGTTGAAATTCATATGTTGAAACCTAATGCCCAATGTGATGGTGAGATTCCTATGTTGAAATTCATATGTTGAAACCTAATGCCCAATGTATGGTATTAGAAGGTGGGGCCTTTGGGAGATGCTCAGGTCATGAGGGTGGGGTCTTCATGATGGGATTAGTGCCCTTATAAAAGAGACGTCAGCGAGATCCCTTGCTCCTTTTGCCATGTGAAGATACAGTGAGAAGACAGCCATTTGTGAACCAGTATCTCACCAGACACTAAATTCGCCAGTGCCTTGCTCATAAAATTTGCATCCTCCGGAACAGTGAGATATAAATTTCTGTTGTTTATGAGCCACCAGTCTATGGTATTCTTTTACAGCAGCCCAAACAGACTAAAACAATAACTTATCTTGTTTATTATTGCTCCCACTAGAATGAAACCATCATGAGGGTAGAATTTATTTGCCTGTTTTATTTACTACCATATTCTCAAGCACTAAGAACAGAACCACTCAACAATTCAATAAGCAGTTGTTGAGTAAATGAGCCATAACTGTCATCATCATCATTATCGTCTTCAACATCTTCCATGCATGTGGGTATTTTCCTTTGATTTCTAGCTGTGTGGTGCCTCCCTCCTTATGTATATATCTGCTTCTTTTTTATTTTCCATTTTATCCTTTTCATAAACAGATTGACAAAAATCCTTAAGTGCTTCTGTATCCTCAGTTTTTTCTACCCTCAGTGGTCAGTGGTACGATGGCAGTAGGTCTAATTACCTCACTAGAAAATTATTTCTTTAGTGTGCAGAACTACTTCTGTTTCTGGTCCTCCAGGCACAGAGACATCAAGAAAACAAAGTTAATTAGGCATTTCAGTCTAGACGATTTCTTGACAAAATCAAGCCAGAGGATTTCCATTTTACCCTGAAGGTTGGTAGAGTCTGTTTCTGTGAGAAGTGATTCAGAGATGCCCTAGTAGAAAATGAAACTAATCAAGCTATCACTGAAAGGCAATTCAGCCATGAAATGGGTGTTCTGCCCTTTTGTCTAGAGTGAAGGCTGCTAACTTTCTGTTGATGATTCTCTACCTTCCTTATAGAGGACCAGCTCTGCCTTAACCCCAAGGATTTTCTTCTCCCAGTCTTCTGGGCTTTCATCTTGGCAGGAGCTAATAAACGAGAATAATGTACTTTAGAATATGTGTAGAATAGTGGTTCTCAACTGGGGCCAATTTTGTCTCCAAAAGTAAATTTGCCAAGGTCTGGAGAATTTTTGGTTGTTGCAACTGGGACCATGTTACTGGCATCTAGTGCATGGTGACCAGGGATGTTGCTAAACATCCTACAATGTCCAAGATAAACCTCCACAACAAAAAATTATCTGGTCCAAAATATCAGTTGTGGCTCAGTTGAGAAATGCTGATGTAGAAGAATAATATCTTAGGTCTACAAGTATTACTCATATCATGTGACTTAAAAGCAACATAAAAGAATAAGAATCGCCACTATCTTCACTTGATTTCACTTCCTGCTTGCTCTTTTTCCTCTTTCAGCAAACTTTATGAGGCTTCTTGGCTGTTTCTCCTTATCTTCCAGCCCTCTTAAAGTTGCCATGCCTCAGGGCTCAATCCTGAATTTTTTGCTCTGCATACTCACTCTCTAGTTGACCTCATCCAGTCTCCTGACTTTAAACAGCACTGACAGGTTAACGATTCCTAAATTCATACCATTCCAGATCTAGAACTCCAGATTTGTATATCCAACTGCCCACTTGACTACTCTATCATATGCCTATTAGATATTTCAAACCTAATATGTATAAAATTAAACTTCTAATTCTCTCCTACTTCCCAAATCTGCTCCATCCACTGTCACTCAGTTAATGGTCAGATCGAAAATATTGCAGTCATATTTTACCTTCCTTTTTCTCATGTCCACATTCCATCTGCCAGCAAAACATTGATGGCTTCAACTTCAAAATATATCTAGAATCGGATCAATTCCTGTTATTTCCACTGACCCATTGTCTTAGTCCTTTTGAGCTGCTATAACAAGACACTGCAGACTGGGTAGCTAACAAGAAACCGGAATTTATTCCTCTCGGTTCTGGAAGCAAGAAGTGTGAGATCAGGGTTCCAGTCTGGTCAGGTGAGTTCCCTCTTCCGGGTTGCACACTTTTCATTGTATCCTCACATGGTGGGAGGGGCTAGGGAGCTCTGTGGTATCTCTTTCATAAAGCACGAATTCCATTCATGAGGGAGCTATCTCATGACATAGTCACCTCTCAAAGGACCCATCTTCTAACACTATCACACTGAGATGTAGGATTTCAAGATGTGGGTTTGGATGAAACATAAACATTTAGTTCACAACACCCAGGTTCAAGCCCCCCTCATCTGGTCCCAGGCTTACTGAAATAGCCTCTACACTGCTTTGCAACACTGGCTTGTCTATTGAGGTCAGGAGGACTAAGGATCTCTCAGTGTTCAAAAATATATGAAAGCATGTTTGTGAACTTACACAAGTGAGTCATATGCAAATACGTTTTATACAAATAAGACACAATTACTATTGCTAATTATATTAGTTTTCTTTTACTGTGTGGGCAAGGAATGCTGCCTGCCATTCCAGTAAATAAAAAACGTTGCATGCCATTCCAGTAAACAAGGATCAAGCCATCAGCCACCTCAGCTGCAACCCCACCCTCACCCCGGATAGTGAGCCTTGAGGAAAATTCAGGCTAGAGAAAAATAGGAAGCACTCTGTGCTTTGGATACTGGCCGGAGTTAGCTAAGATGAGTATCTAAAGAATAATTTCAATGAACCTAGACTCTTATCTTCCCGTACATAGAAAAGCACTAAAGTCATTAACTTGAGATGTCTGTTTCTGTGATTAGGAGTAATCTTTTGATGTTCAAGTGCATTTTTTTTCCAGCAAAACACTCCTATATATCCTGGCTTCTCCCTTACCTTTTTGGAACAGTTCCTCAGAGCTATCTGAAAAGCTGCCTCTTGGGCTGTAGTCCTCAGAAAGGCCTCCGAATAAAACTTGAATGACAATTTTAGGTTGCGCATTTTACTTCAGTCAATAACTGGTATAACAAATTCCCACAAACTGAGTGGCTTACGCAACATGCATTTACTTTCTTATAACTCTATAGGTCAGAAGTCCAACACAGACCTCACGGGACTAAAATCAAGGTGTCCACAGAGCTGTATCCCTGTTAGGAGGCTCTAAGGGAGAATTTGTTGCCTGTCCTTTTCCAGACTCTGGAGGCATTCTGCACTCCTCTGTCTGTGGTTTCCTTCCTCCACTTTCAAAGCCAGCAGCAGTGAGTCTAGTCTTCCACACATCCCATTACTCTGACCTCGACTTCTATTTCCTTTCTCTACTTTTCAGGACCCTTGTGATTGCATTGGGCCCACCTAGATGACCCAGGAAAAATTCCTTATCAACTGATTAGCAATCTTAACTCCATATGCATCCTTAATTCTTCTCTGGCAATCAAATTTGCATATTCAGTTTCTGGAGATGAGGACATGGATACCTTTGGGGTGAGACTTGCAGGGGGGAATTATGCTGATTACCACACTAATCAGAGTTTTTCTAGTCCAGCACTGAAGTATTGATACGTATTGCTTGACTCCTCCAATTTAATTTAATTAGAGCTAACACTGGAGATTATATATTTATAAAATAAAACAACAAAAGAGAATATTTTATCATAAACAGAACACTGATGTTTAAGCCATATAGTCTTTCATGGGAATATGTCTTCATTAAAAAAAAAAAATCAAGTCAAAGGAAAAAACATTATTTTGAGATGAAATGTCTTCCAAAACCAACTTTTCAGGGTAACGTTAATGTAGAAAAATGAGTAATATATGACCTGACTTCTTCTTTGATCAATTTGTCTGCTTCTCCATATATTCAGTTATTTAGATAGAAGTAATGACAATAATTAGCTGAGTGCCTGCTCTGTGCCAAGCTCAGTTTTAAGTGTTTCAACGTATGATTCATTTAAGTTCGCATGGCATTTTGAGAGAGGTGTTATTCCCTTCTTACAAATAATAGAACTGAAGTTTAGAGTGACTTGCCTACCATAATAAGAGATAGAGTGGGCATTTGAACTGAAACAGGAAAGCCTGAGAGGTTTAAGTGACTTTCCGTTGGGAACTCAGAAAGACAGTAGCAGAAACACATCTGGAATTCACAAGTATCAAATTCAATCCAGTCATTTTGTCACTAATCAGGCAAAAGATTGAGATTATGCTGATTAAGCTTTTTTTTTTTTTTAAAGAAAGATTTTTCTTTTTTTCTCTTCTGCCTGGGAGAACAAGGAGTTGGGAAAAGCCAATTTCCAGTCGGCATGTTTACCATGTTCTTCATTTGGAGAGAGCATCCAATTCCAGGAATATTTTTGCCAGCAATAAATTCACTTTAACCGGAAAAATTACGGAGGATTATCTTAAGTGCCTGCAGAGCAGAAATGACAAGTCAGAGGAACTATCCATTACGTTCGCTGGTAATTGGATACAAAGTACTGACCCTAAAAGATTGTGCTCCAATAATGCAATTATTTGCCAAAAATCTTAATAAAAAGTACATTTCTTTTCCTCATGCTTCTCAGAGGCAAGCCACTTTAAAAATCCCAAGCAAAGTCAAATGCAACGATCCAGAATACTTGGTTTTGGTTACATACCTGATCTCTGATCTTTCTATGCTAAGATGATGAATATTAACGGTGCTGTCAGGACCAAAACATTGCTAAATGTGACACCATGAATCAGCTCCATTAGTAAATGTAGTGTCAGGTTCTCATATATTTCAGTCTATTTTAAATCCACACTCCATTATTTCATGCTATGCTTGAATGAATCCTGGTGGTTTGATATAGGAAGTGGGTCAGCAGTGAAACCAACTTGTCGTGAATGTCTGAACTCCCAAGAGCGTCTTGGAGGCTGGACTCCCAGTTTCAGCCTGCATCACCTTACTTGTTTCCCCAACTGCTGGATTGATGGGACCCCCTTCTCTTCCTCCACAGAAAAATCATTTTATCTTTTAAAACTTATTTTACCACTGGAGGGTGTGAGGACTGGCTAAGACTGCACATGTCTACTTCACTGGTTCTACCATCCAGGTAGGGAGGGGCTGGGTGTCCATTTCCTCCCCTACACCAGAATGACAGCATGACCTTTTACTTCAAAAGTTCATTTCTCCTTTAAAGACCCTGATTTACACAACCAAGTTTCCTTGCCTTTTATACTTAAAGGTTGAGATCTATCAGGGGACCCTCACTGTAAACAGCTTCAGGGTTCTCCAGGAATTATATGCAAAATTTTATGTGTATAAGGGGGAAATATGCATTTTTCAGGGAGAAGAATTCAGCAGATTTTAAAAGCCGAGACCAAAACCGAACCAAAATAAAATAGACAAAAAGTCCTGTGACCCCCTAATAGCTTAAAAACCACCTGGAAAGAGGATTGATAAAGTCTTTTCTTTCTCTAAAATTGAAATGTTAATTCTAATGAGCTGATGTTGCAGTTCTGCTTTGACAGGTACTGATGGATACTGGTGCTTGTTCATGTTAGAAACGATGTAAAAGAGGCTATATATAAATAAATAAATACATAAATAAACAGAAAAGCAAACAAATAGATAAATTAGGCACTTGTGATGGGCAATTAAGGGGAAAAAAAATCCTGCAATTCACAAAGTATTATGAAAGCAAAAGGGCTGCCTGCATCTACATTTTATGCTGTCAAAGGCCATGCAAAAGCACCACCTGCAAAAGCTTTTGCCATAATTAATCATAGCAGGTTCCTTCCTTCTCTACTATTTCCTTTTATGTACAGATATCACTGAAAATATAGCAAGATAAGAGCTTCTATCAGGCTAAGCACAGAATGCTTCAAGCAATTACAAGGAGCACCTAACCTAGTTTAAGGAGTGGATGGATGTGGGAAGGCTTTTCAGAGGAGTTGAAATCTAAGTGTCATGCTCAACTGTAAGGTGAGAATTGGCTAGGCAAAGAACAGATGTTACAGCTAGGGAGAAATAATATTCCCTGGCAAAAAAGAATAGGATATTCCAAAGCCCAGGGACCACACAGAACATGTTATCTTTGACAAACAGAAAGAAGTTCCAAATGGCTGGAAATTAGAATGGTAGGTCTTGGGCCTTCTATGATCACACTGTCCAAGTAGCCCGCTCTCAACCACCAGTGAATTTTCATGTCAAATTCCTTTATATCACGTGTTGCCATCTGAAATTCCTTTATTCAGTCATTCATTCAACAAATATCAACTGAGCACCTTCTATGTTAAGGTCCCATTCTTTTTTTTTTTTTAATTTTTATTGGAGTATAGTTGATTTATAATGTTGGGTTAGTTTCTGCTGTACAGCAAAGTGAATCAGTTATACATATACATATATCCACTCTTTTTTTAGATTCTTTTCCCATATAGGCATTACGGAGTATTGAGTAGAGTTCCCTGTGCTATACAGTAGGTCCTTATTAGTTATCTATTTTATATATGGTAGTGTGTATATGTAAGGCCCCATTTTTTTTGTTGGGGATAGAGCAGGGAATAGGACAGATCATATTCTGCTCATATGGAGCTAAGCATCCACTTTATTTACTCATTTATCTAGTCGTCTGTTTCCCTCAGATGCAATAAACTGTCCATTCCGTGAAGGCAGGGACCTTCCATGTCTTCTATATTAGTCTCAGCCCAGTGTGTAGGGCAGTGCTGAGAATGCAAGAAGTGTTTAAACGTTTTCTGAATGAATTAATTATGAAGGGTGTAGTGAGAGATGAGTTTGGAGAAGTGACTGGAATTCAGCGTGTGAAGCTCCTGATAAGCCATGGTAGGAAGACTGAATTTTATTTTATATGCAATGTGGATATTTTAAGGAAGAATACATCTTCCAGATATATTCTTTCCGGGCTATGTTAGAAAGGCCATTCTGACTACATTACGGAAAATGGGTTGGTATGGGAAGATTATAGACAGAATAACTGTTTTACATCCTTGCTTCCTCCATGAAACACACTGTTCTTTGTATTCCAGGCCATCATTATCATCTGAGTTTCCTCCTGAGTTACAACTCCTGCTGCTTTCTCCCCCTGGTCCTCTTAACTTTGGAACCCTCCCACCCCCTGCCTTGGATGGTGTTGGACTTCTCCATCTCACTTCTTACCTAGTTTACCTCATTTCATCCCTTGGTTTTAAACATGATTTATATGCTGACAATTCCAAATATTTATCACCAGAGGGACCTCTTCTTTGCATCCTAGATTTACCTTATGGATTTCACAGTAGCTGTTCCTCTGTCTGGAATGTTCCTTCCAGTAAGTTCATATAATTTCTTCTCTCATCTTTTTCAAATCTTGGTTGAAATGCCACTTTCTTGGTGAGGTTTTCTCTGATTTCTCGGTTTAAAATGGAAACCTCCTCTTCATTACTCCCTATATATTCACTGCTTTTATTTTTACCCATGTAATTTATTACCTTCTAAAATACTATATGATATACTTATTTATTTTGTTTATTGTCATCTTCCCCCACCTATAATGTAAGTTCCTGGAGGTAACGAATTTTTAACTATTTTGCACATACAGACACACATACATACACATACTGATGCACACAAACATGCTATGTTATTAAGTGAGCATTATTCATTAATAATCTGCAACACAATGAATATCAAAATAATAAAATTGTGGTAGTTATAAATTACTGAGCACTACAGTGTGCCAAGAAAGAAGCCAGACCCTCAAGACGTAAGGATGAATGTCATCACTCTTGACTTTAATTTGTCTCTGTGTATGTATATACATTCATTCTAACAGCAAATAGTAAAATAGGTGCTTAATAAACATTTCTGACTGACCTATGACTCAAAATATGCTTTTACTATTTTTTGAACTGGACTATACACAAGGAAACTCAGAAAGTAAGTCACTCTAGGTTTTATATAGAAAAAAACTTAAAGGGATAGGGGAGTCTGTGTGTGTGTGTGTGTGTGTGTGTGTGTGTGTGTGTGTGTGTGTGTGTAAATGGAAGTACGCAGAATTCCTACATTAAGTGTAGTAAAAAAAAAAAAAAAGGAGCTTTACTTTCACTCCACTTTTTGGATAGTTTTGCATAGTGGTTAAGCATTACAAAGTCTGGGTTTTGGAATGTATATATATGTATAACTGAATCACTTTGCTGTACAGCAGAAATTAACACAGCGCTGTAAATCAACTACACTTCAATTAAAAAAATATTGATAGAAGGTCTAGGTTTCTATTCTAGCTTGACAGCTGTGTGAACTAGGGCAGGTAACTTGACCTTTCTGAACTTCATATTTATTATTTGTAAAACTGAAATAACATCAGTTACTGGATGTTTTATGGAGGGGACAGATAGTAAGGACTAAGTGGGATAATATCTGTTAAGCCCTTAGAGTGACTGGTGCCTAGTGAATATTTAGTTTCCTGACATTCAACAAATACCAGATGTGTATCTACTAAATACTTGGCACTATCTTTAATTCTGTATATACAGTGATACAGAACAGGCATGTTCCCAGAATTTATTACTGTTATCAGTATCATTATGAGCAGGTACAAGCTTCTCATTAACCTCTGACTTTTATCTTTCCTTTCCTTTTCCACTCTGACAATTCAATCAAACTCAAGAAGTTAAATTTATAGAGCAAATCTGCTGTTCTACTCTAGTATGGAAACAAATTCAGTATGGTTTGGCCACAGTCTATATCCATGCTCACTTGGCTGAGAAGCATGTCCTAGTGGGACACTGTCAGTGACCTGGAGCCTTCATATGGTGACAACATTACCAGGGTCTCCAAAAAGAAGGATAACATGGGAGCAGTTTTTATGAATTGAATTCAGTTTCCTGAAGAATTCTTCCATATTTTACAATCTTGTGAAAGTAAAAGAAGGACAATATTCCAGTCCCTGGGGAGGTACCTTCTTCATCTCTGAGATAACATACTCTGTAATGAAGAGCCTTTGTAAGGGCAGGGGATTAGGCTGCGTTGACTTGAGGGAGGTGGAACTCTGTTCTTCTCTCACATCACTGCCATGCTTAACACTGTTACAATTATGAACTGGCTTGCTGACTAACGGAATCAAAGTGGCTAAAAACAAGCAAACAAATGAACAAAGGCGTTCTGCCAAGGAATAAAATACTGAATTTTAAAACTCAACACTCAAGGAAAGCCTTCAAGATCATATGTCTTTAGTTTAAGATAATAACCTTATGCTTCCTTAATTCCATCCTAGCCTGGGTTATCTCCCTAAGTCCTTCCTAGGAGAAAAATATTGACTATATATATATCTGATAGAAGACTTGCATGCAGAATTTATAAGTAGCTCTTACAACTCAATAAGACAAACAACTGGGCTTCCCTGGTGGCGCAGTGGTTGAGAATCTGTCTGCCAATGCAGGCGACACGGGTTCGAGCCCTGGTCTGGGAAGATCCCACATGCCGTGGAGCAACTAGGCCCATGAGCCGCAATTACTGAGCCTGCGCGTCTGGAGCCTGTGCTCCGCAACAAGAGAGGCCCCGATAATGAGAGGCCCACTCACTGCGATGAAGGGTGGCCCCCGCTTGCCGCAACTAAACAGAAAGCCCTCGCACAGAAACGAAGACCCAACACAGCCATAAATAAAAAATAAATTAAAAAGACAAACAACCCGATTTTAAAAAACGGACAAAGGATTTGAATAGACACTCCATGACGGAAGATATATGAATGTCCATTAAGCACATGGAAAGATGTTCAACATCCTTACCTAGGAAAGGAATGCAAATTAAAACCTCAATGAGATACCACAGCACACCATTAGAGTAACTAAATGAGCTAAATGACAGTGATAATAAATGACAAGTGATAATACTAAGTGAAGGTGAAGATTTAGAGCAACTGGAATTCCCATACATTGCTGGTAGAAATGTAAAGTGGTCCCATCACTTTGGAAAACTATTTGGCAGCAGTTTTTAACAAAGGTAAATATGAACCTGTCATATGAACTAGCATTTTAATACCTGACATTTCCAGAAGAGAAATGCAAATGTAGCTGTACATTGGTATCACTGGGAACTTGTTAGGAATGGAGAATCTCATGCACCATCCCAGACTGATGGAATCCAAAGATACACTTTTAAAACATCATTATGGAGTTTGTGTGCACATTACAGTTTGAGAAGTACTGTCCTGAAAGGTATTAAGCTCTCTCAGGGGAAGATATTTCTTTCACATTCTTCAAGTAAGAATTCTCAAATTTTCATGTTTCAGTCACTCAAATCACCTCTGATAGGTAAATGACATCACTTAAACTAGTGGGCCATGGATGTCACTTAGAATCACAGCCAGAGAACTTTTCAATCCCAGGTCATTTTGAGGGTTGATAGAAGGAAATTTACTCCATTGTCAGGTACCCAAACTCATGAGCAGAAAACTATCAAGACATATATATAGCAACGGTGGTAAGCCTAATAGCAGATTATAATAACAATAAGAAGTTTTACAATTGCTAATAGCATTTTCTATCTGCCTGGCACTGTTGTAAGTGTATGAGTGTATAAGAACACATGTAACAATTTATATCTGACCACAACCCCTAGGAGGTCAGTATTATTATTATTCTCAGTAGCCTGAAAGATGGAATAATTTTCTCTTTTTTTTTTAATGATTAGTGTTTTTTTTTTAACATCTTTATTGGAGTATAATCACTCTACATTGTTGTGTTAGTTGCTGCTATATAACAAACTGAATCAGCTATATGTATATGTATACATATATCTCCATATCCCCTCCCTCTTGCACCTCCCTCCTACCCTCCCTATCCCACCCCTCTAGGTGGTCACAAAGCACTGAGCTGATCTCCCTATGCTATGTGGCTGCTTCCCACTAGCTATCTATTTTACATTTGGTAGTGTATATATGTCCATGCCACAAACTCACTTCATCCCAGCTTACACTTCCCCCCCCCACCGTGTCCTCAAGTCCATTCCCTCTGTCTGCGTCTTTATTCCCGTCCTGTCCCTAGGTTCTTCAGAACTCTTTCTTTTTTCTTCAGATTCCATATCTATGTGTTAGCATACTGTATTTGTTTTTCTCTTTCTGACTTATTTCACTCTGGATGACAGACGCTAGGTCCATCCCCCTCACTACAAATAACTCAATTTTGTTTCTTTCTATGGCTGAGTAATATTCCATTGTATATATGTGCCACATCTTCTTTATACATTCATCTGCTGATGGACACATAGGTTGCTTCCATGTCCTGGCTACTGTAAATAGTGCTGAAATGAACATTGTGGTACATGAACTATGGTTTTCTCAGGGTTATATGCCCAATAGTGGGATTGCTGGGTCATATGGTAGTTCTATTTTTAGTTTTTCATGGAACTTCCATAATGTTCTCCATAGTGGCTGTATCAATTTACATTCTAACCGACAGTGCAAGAGGGTTTCCTTTTCTCCACACCCTCTCCAGCATTTATTGTCTGTAGATTTTATGATGATGCCCATTCTAACTGGTGTGAGGTGATACCTCATTGTAGTTTTGATTTGCATTTCTCTAATGATTAGTGACGTTGAGCAACCTTTCATATCTTTGTTGGCAATCTGTATATCTTCTTTGGAGAAATGTCTATTTAGGTCTTCTGCCCATTTTTGGATTGGGTTGTTTTTTTGATATTGAGCTGCATGAGCTGTTTGTATATTTTGGAAATTAATCCCTTGTCAGTTGCTTCATTTGCAAATATTTTTTCCCATTCTGACAGTTGTTTTTTCATTTCATTTATGGTTTTCTTTGCTGTGCAAAAGCTTTTAAGTCTAATTAGGTCCCATTTGTTTATTTTTGTTTTTATTTTCATTACTTTAAGAGGTGGGTCATAAAAGATCTTGCTATGAGTTATGTCAAAGAGTGTTTTTCCTATGTTTTCCTCTAAGAATTTTATAGTATCTGGTCTTATGTTTAGGTCTTTAATCCATCTTGAGTTTATTTTTGTGTATGGTGATAGGGAATGTTCTTATTTCATTCTTTTACATGTAGCTGTACACTTTTCCCAGCACGATTTATGGAAGAGGCTGTTTTTTCTCCACTGTATAGTCTTCCTTCCTTTGTCATAGATTAGGTGACCATAGGTGCATGGGGTTATCTCTGGGCTTTCTATCCTGTTCCATTGATCTATATTTCTGTTTTTGTGACAGTACCATACTGTCTTGATTACTGTAGTTTTGCAGTATGGTCTGAAGTCTGGGAGCCTGATTCCTCCTGCTCCGTTTTTCTTTCTCAAGATTGCTTTGGCTATTCAGGGTCTTTTGTGTTTCCATACAAATTGTGAATTTTTTTGTTCTTGTTCTGTGAAAAATACCATTGGTAGTTTGATAGGGACTGCATTGAATCTGTAGATTGCTTTGGGTAGTAGAGTCATTTTCACAATGTTGATTCTTCCAATCCAAGAACATGGTATATCTCTCCATCTATTTGTATCATCTTTAATTTCTTTCATCAGTGTCTTATAGTTTTCTGCATACAGGTCTTTTGTCTCCTTAGGTAGGTTTATTCCTAGATATTTTATTCTTTTTGCTGCAATGGTAAAAGGGAGTGTTTCCTTAATTTCTCTTTCAGATTTTTCATCATCAGTGTATAGGAATGCAAGAAATTTCTGTGCATTAATTTTGTATCCTCCTACTTTACCAAATTCATTGATTAGCTCTAGGAGTTTTCTGGTAGCATCTTTAGGATTCTCTAAGTATAGTAGCATGTCATCTGCAAACAGTGACAGCTTTACTTCTTCTTTTCTGATTTGGATTCCTTTTATTTCTTTTTCTTCTCTGATTGCTGTGGCTAAAACTTCCAAAACTATGTTGAATAATAGTGGTGAGAGTGGGCAACCTTGTCTTGTTCCTGATCTTAGTGGAAATGGTTTCAGTTTTTCACCATTGAGGACAATGTTGGCTGTGGGTTTGTCATATATGGCCTTTATTATGTTGTGGAAAGTTCCCTCTATGCCTACTTTCTGGAGGGTTTTTATCATAAATGGGTGTTGAATTTTGTCGAAAGCTTTCTCTGCATCTATTGAGATGATCATATGGTTTTTCTCCTTCAATTTGTTAATATGGTGTATCACATTGATTGATTTGCATATATTGAAGAATCCTTGCATTCCTGGAATAAACCCCACTTGATCATGTTGTGTGATCCTTTTAATGTGCTGTTGGATTCTGTTTGCTAATATTTTGTTGAGAATTTTTGCATCTATGTTCATCAGTGTTATTGGCCTGTAGTTTTCTTTCTTTGTGACATCTTTGTCTGGTTTTGGTATCAGGGTGACGGTGGCCTCGTAGAATGAGTTTGGGAGTGTTCCTCCCTCTGCTATATTTTGGAAGAGTTTGAGAAGGATAGGTGTTAGCGCTTCTCTAAATGTTTGATAGAATTCGCCTGTGAAGCCATCTGGTCCTGGGATTTTGTTTGTTGGAAGATTTTTAATCACAGTTTTAATTTCAGTGCTTGTGTGTGGTCTGTTCATATTTTCTATTTCTTCCTGGTTCAGTCTCGGAAGGTTGTGCATTTCTAAGAATTTGTCCATTTTTTCCAGGTTGTCCATTTTATTGGCATATAGTTGCTTGTAGTAATCTTTCATGGTCCTTTGTATTTCTGCAGTGTCAGTTGTTACTTCTCCTTTTTCATTCTAATTCTATTGATTTGAGACTTCTCGCTTTTTTTCTTGATGAGTGTGGCTAATGTTTATCAATTTTGTTTATCTTCTCAAAGAACCAGCTTTTAGTTTTATTTATCTTTGCTATCGTTTCCTTCATTTCTTTTTCATTTATTTCTGCTCTGATTTTAAGGATTTCTTTACTTCTGCTAACTTTGGGGTTTTGTTTGTTCTTCTTTCTCTAACTGCTTTAGGTTTAAGGTTAGGTAGTTTATTTGAAATTTTTCTTGTTTCTTGAGGTAGGCTTGTATTGCTATACACTTCCCACTTAGAACTGCTTTTGCTGCATCCCATAGGTTTTCAATCATCGTATTTTCACTGTCATTTTTTTCTAGGTATTTTTTGAGTTCCTCTTTGATTTCCTCAGTGATCTCTAGGTTATTTAGTAATGCATTGTTTAGCCTACATGTTTTCGTATTTTTTACAGATTTTTTTCCTGTAATTGATATCTAGTCTCATAGGATTGTGGTCAGAAAAAGTACTTGATACGATTTCAATTTTCTTAAATTTACCAGGCCTTCATTTGTGATCCAAGATATGATCTGTCCTGGAGAATGTTCCATGAGTGCTTTGGAAGAAAGTGTTTTCTGTTGTTTTTGGATGGAATGTCCTATAAATATTAATTAAGTCCATCTTGTTTAATGTATCATTTAGAGCTTGTGTTTCCTTATTTATTTTCATTTTGGATGATCTGTTCATTGGTGAAAGTGGGGTGTTAAAATCCCCTACTATTATTGTGTTACTGTTAATTTCCTCTTTTATTGCTTTTAGCATTTGCCTTATGTATTGAGGTGCTCCTATGTTGGGTGCATAAATATTTAGTTGTTATATCGTCTTCTTGGATTGATGCCTTGCTCATTTTGTAGTGTACTTCTTTGTCTTTTGTAATAGTCTGTATTTTAAAGTCGATTTTGTCTGATATGAGAATTGGTACTCCACTTTCTTTTGATTTCCACTTGCATGGAATATCTTTTTCCATGCCCTCACTTTCAGTCTGTATGTGTCCCTAGGTCTGAAGTGGGTGTCTTGTAGACAGCATATATACAGGTCTTGTTTTTGTATCCATTCAGCCAGTCTATGTCTTTTGGTTGGAGCATTTAATCTGTTTACATTTAAGGTAATTATCAATATGTATGTTCCTATTATCATTTTCTTAATTGTTTTGTGCTTGTTATTGCAGCTCTTTTCCTTCTCTTGTGTTTCCTGCCTAGGGAAGTTCCTTTAGCATTTGTTGAAAAGCTGGTTTACTGGTGCTGAATTCTCTTAGCTTTTGCTTGTCTGTAAAGGTTTCAATTTCTGCATCAAATCTGAAAGAGATCCTTGCTGGGTAGAGTAATCTTGGTTGTAGGTTTAACCTTTCATCACTTTAAATATGTCCTGCCACTCCCTCTGGCTTGCAAAGTTTCTGCTGAAAGATCAGCTGTAAACCTTATGGGAATTCCCTTGTATGTTATTTGCTGCTTTTCCCTTGCTACTTTGAATATTTTTTCTTTGTATTTAATTTTTGATAGTTTGATTAATATGTGTCTTGGCATGTTTCTCCTTGGATTTATCCTGTATGGGACTCTCTGTGCTTCCTGGATTTGATTATTTCTTGTCCCATGTTAGGGAAGTTTTCAACTATAATCTCTTCAAATATTTTCTCCATCCCTTTCTTTTTCTCTTCTTCTTCTGGGACCCCTATAATTCGAATGTTGGTGCATTTAATGTTTTCCCAGAGGTCTCTGAGACTGTCCTCAATTCTTTTCATTCTTTCTTCTTTATTCTGCTCTGCGGTAGTTATTTCCACCATTTTATCTTCCAGGTCACTTATCCGTTCTTCTTCCTCAGTTATTCTGCTATTGATTCATTCTAGAAAATTTTAAATTTCATTTAGTGTGTTGTTCTTCATTGTTTGTTTGCTCTTTAGTTCTTCTAGGTCCTTGTTAAACGTTTCTTGTATTTTCTCCATTCTATTTCCAAAATTTTGGATCATCTTTACTATCATTACTCTGAATTCTGTTTCAGGTAGACTGCCTATTTCCCCTTCACTTGTTTGGTCTGGTGGGTTTTTACACTGTTCCTTCATCTGCTATGTATTTCTCTGTCTTCTCATTCTACTTAACATACTGTGTTTGGGGTCTCCTTTTCGTAGGCTGAAGGTTCGTAGTTTCCGTTGTTTTTGGTGTCTGTCCCCAGTGGCTAAGTTTGGTTCAGTGGGTTGTGTAGGCTTCCTGGTGGAGGGGACTAGTGCCTGTTTTCTGGTGGATGAGGCTGGATCTTGTCTTTCTGGTGGGCAGAACCGTGTCTGGTCGTGTGTTTTGGGGTGTCTGTGAACTTAATATGATTTTAGGCAGCCTCTCTGCTAATGGGTGGGGTTGTGTTCCTGTCTTGTTAGTTGTTTGGCATGGGGCATCCAGCCCTGTAGCTTGTTGGTCATTGAGTGGAGCTGGGTTTTATTGCTGAGATGGAGATCTCTGGTAGAGCTCTCACCGATTGATATTACATGGGGCCGGGACTTCTCTGGTGGTCAAATGTCCTGATCTCGGCTCTCCCACCTAAGAGGCTCAGCCCTGACATGTGGCTGGAGGACTAAGACCCTGTCAGCCACACTGCTCGGAAGAAAAGTGAGAAAAAAAATGAAAGAAAAACAACTAATACAATAAATTTATTAAAATAAATTTTTTTTAAAAATTATCAAAATATAAACCTTAAAAAGGAAAAAAAAAAAAAAGAAGAAGAAAGGAGAGCAACCAAAGCAGTAAACAAATCCACCAATGATAACAAGTGCTAAAAACTAAACTAAGATAAACATATAAATCAGAAACTAGTCAGTCACATACTGCAAACCCCAAGTCTACAGAGGCTCCCAAAGTCCATTGCCTCAATTTGGGGATGATTTGTTGTCTATTCAGGTATTCCAGAGATGCATGGTACATCAAGTTCATTGTGGAGATTTAATCAGCTGCTTCTCAGGCTGCATGGAGAAATTTCCCTTTCTCTTCTTTTTTTGTACAGCTCCTGGTATTCAGGTTTGGATTAGGTCCCTGCCTCTGCATGTAGGTCAGCCTCTGGCATCTGTTCTTCACCCAGACAGGAGGGGGTTAAAGGAGCAGCTGATTAGGGGACTCTGGCTCACTCAGGCCAGGGGAAGGGAGGGATACAGAGTGTGGGGTGAGCCTGTGGTGGCAGAGGCCAGCGTGACATTGCAACAGCCCAAGGTATGCCGTGTGTTCTCCCCGGGAAGTTGTCCCTGGATCACAGGACCCTGGCAGTGGTGGGCTGCACAGGCTCCCAGGTGGGGAGGAGTGGATAGTGACCTGTGCTTGCAGACAGGATTCTTGGTGGCTCCAGCACTAGCCTTAGCATTTCACGCCCATCTCTGGTGTCTGCGCCGATAGTTGCAGCTCACGCCCATCTCAGGAGCTCATTTAGGTGGTGCTCTGAATCTCCTCTCCTCTCGTAGCCTGAAACAATGGTCTCTTGACTCTTATGCAGGTCCAGACTTTTTCCCAGACTCTCTCCCAGCTAGCTGTGGAGCACTACCCCTCTTCAGGCTGTGTTCATGCAGCCAACCCCAGTCCTCTCCCTGGGATCTGACCTCCGAAGCCTTGATCCTCAGCTCCCAGCCCCCATCCACCCCAGCAGGTGAGCAGACACGCCTCTCAAGCTGGTGAGTGCTGGTCAGCACTGATCCTCTGTGCGGGAATCTCTCCACTTTGCCTTCTGCACCCCTGTTGCTCTGCTCTCCTCCGTGGCTCCAAAGCTTCCCCGTCCCCCCACGAAGGGGCTTTCCAGTGTGTGGAAACTTTTCCTCTTTCACAGCTACCTCCCAGAGGTGCAGGTCCCATACTTATTCTTTTGTCTCTGTTTTTCCTTTTTTCTTTTGGCCTACCCAGGTATGTGGGGAGTTTCTTGCTTTTGGGGAAGTCTGAGGTCTTCTGCCAGCGTTCAGTAAGTGTTCTGTGGACGTTGTTCCATATGTAGATGTATTTTTGATGTATTTGTGGGGAGGAAAGTGATCTCCTCGTCTTGCTCCTCCACCATATTGAAGGTCCTCTCGGGAATAATTTTCATAGATCCATTACCGAGAAAAAAATAGTTAAACAAAAAAAAAGGAACTAAAGTATTCAAATTTTTTCTGGACAAGTAGATTAGAATGCAATAAAGCTTTAACTGTAATAAAGTAAAATCCCAACCATAAAACTTTCTTGAAAGCAAGGGAGTTTGTTTTACAGTTTAATTGATTTGAAGGTAGAAATTGCTGAGTGGATTCTGATTACCTTTCTGAAGATGCAAGCAATTGGCAACAATCATACCGATTACAAGCCATTTAAGCAACCTCAATTAAATTAGTGGTAATTCTAAACTACTTCTTGCATAGAGATTGGTTTAATTTTTATGTAAATTCAAATTCTGGTTGTGCAAATCCTAATTGTCTAACAACAAATCAAGCCAGATTATTTTCAATTATCTTTGTGAAAATCTGAAAGCTGCATTCAAAGCTGTGCTAGGGGTACAGAGAGACGAATATCATCCCTGCAAGAAAATCTTGTGAAGAAGACTCAAATATCAAGCCCATTTTGTTGACTTAATGTGACAAATAGGCAGGCTGAATGAAATTAGAAAGTGACAGATTGAAGATCAGCATCATTCAAGGGTACCATAGAAAAGAAAATGCACTGGACCAGGAGTTTATAGCTCTGACTTAATTCTGATTCTGCCATCTACTTACTGTGTAATCTTGAGAAAGTCTCTTTCTATTAGTTAGCTATTACTGTGTGATAAAAAAAAGCCACACGCTTTCAATGGATTAAAACAACAAGCATTTATTTCTTACTTAAGAACCTGCAGGTTGGCTGGGGTTTGGCTGATCTTGGCTGACCTCACCTGGGCTTGGCTCCAAGCTACCATCTGAGTCCAGGTCTGCTCCACATGTCACTCATCCTTCTTGGGCAGGCATTACCTAAGGCATGTCCTACACATGTCCAAAGGCAGGAATGCAAAAGGGCAAGTTCAACCATGCAAGTGCATTTCAAGTCCTGGTGTCATGTCTATCTGCCAAATAACTGGCCAAAGCAAAGTACAAATCAAGCTTAAATTGAAGGGGGAGGGAAGTCTACTTCATCACTATGAGGCCATGACTAGGTGTGGATGACCAATAACTCAAGCTGTCATATTCTTCCCCTTTTCTTTAGCTTCCATATCCATAGACCAAGAAGGGTGGATTTCATAACTATCAGGACACTTACAGTTCTTAACATCATTCTGCAAATGTAGTAGCAATTCCATGAGATTTTATAGTACTATTTATAAACTACTGCCCTGCAGGCTGGATTCAAACATGGTTCAGCTTGTTTGCAGAGAATTTTAAAATAATCTTAATTGGTTGAAATTATTTTTAAAACCAGCGTATTTCACACAAAAATCCAGAATTCAGATGTTTCTTGTAGGCCTATAAATTTGGCAATGGTAATACTGACTAGCAGCTGCCTCCTTTCCAAAGGGCATGTCTCTTCAGATCATCACTGCCCCCCAACCTGTCCTCTACAGACACACTCCATTGTCATACACCCAGCCCACTTTCTTATTTATATTACTTGCTCTAACCCTATGGCCATTTTGTGTTTCTATCTCAGGATTTCAAGTTTGAGCTCCTGCTCTTCTTCTATCACCAGCTGCTCACATGCCTAGATAAGTCATTTAACATACCTGGATTATATTTTTCTCATTTGCAAATAGAGAAAGGGAATTCTGGAAGTAAGACTTAAAGAAGGGGCTTTCCTGATCTACTATCCTGTAATTCTAAACACAAGAGGTCAAAGACTAAGATATATGTGAAGATATGTCATGAGGAAAGGAAAATGATTTATTTTAAGAAGTGACTGAGTGGCTTTTCAAATGAAGATATGCAGACCGAGTTCTGGAAATTGAAAGCCAGCAGGGCAATCAGGAGTGGTGCTTTCACTGTGGGTCTCAAAGGAGCCCAAGAGAGAGAAGGGGCAATTAGAGAAAAACAGAAATTGTTGAGTTGGGCTGAATATCAGCAAGGTTCTCCTAACAGGCAAGTCTTTAAACTGGCATGCTTTCCCAGGAGAAGTGGCAGAAAGTTATTTAAAATAGGGCTGAACAAAGCATTTCAATTACTCACTGTAAACAAAATTCTCACGTAAACCAGGGTTATTGACTCAAGGATAGGTTGTTTCTTTCAGTTATTTTGTAAATTGATTTAGGGTATAATTGAATAAATAATGAAAAAGATCAAATCCTGGGATGGGGCTGGGAGACTGATAAATCCATTCTACACTCACATACATTCTTCAGACCTATTAGTTTAATGCAGATGGTTAAGACATCTCCAAAATGATGATCTATTTTGCACCAGCAATGTGTGTTAAATGCACATGTACAAAGCATGAATGTAGACATATTGTTTTGTACATTGTTATGAATGTAAGGTCTCAGGCTGTCACCCAGTTTCCCCTATAGAAGGCAGAGATTTTTGGTTTTTTCCTTATCTGCTGCACATATTTTTTGGAGGTATTTTGGGATAATAGTGCTTGTTATTCAATTATTTAAGACACAGTGTTTGCTGACAACTCAATATTCTATTTTTTCCCACTCTTCTCTTTGAATAGGAAAGTGAAAAATGGGTAAAGGGAAATAACTGGCTTGGCTTGCAAATGGGTGAGGAAAACAAACAAACAAACTAAAAGCAGGGAAGCAAAGCCCCCCCTCCCCACCACCCCTGCCCATCTCATCAGCCAAGGTATTAAGGGTGACCAAGGAAAAAGCTTACAAAACCACTTTGAAGTGCTACAGCAAATACATGCTCTCCTAGAGGATTAACATAATGAGAGCAAGCAGGACCCTGGAATCAGCTCATTGTCATAAAGGGCAAATTTGATTAGAGGCATACAAGAATGTGACCTGATTACATTTGTAATAATCCATTATCCAAAGCTGTACCATATTCATTTATTGAACAAACATTTACTATGCATCAGAGTTATTCTCCTAAAAACGGGAAAGATAGCAAAGGTTGTTTTCTATACACCCCCACCTCTCCCAGTCCATTTCTAGCACTTTAAATGCACTAACTCCTTTGGCATTTTTGTGCTGCCAGGTAATCATCTGACATTCATGAAAGTTATCTGATAAACGTGTTAAGGATTAAACAAATTCCACCTTGTGGATCTAGAGAAGGAACTGATTAAAACAATGATGTGAATCATTAATGAGGACTATAATAGAGAGAATCTATGTGGGAGGAAGAGGACTATTTCACAGGCGGAGAGTACTTCCAAAGTTTCGAGCCTTCTCTACAGAAAGGTTATCAAAGAATCAGTCCAGGGAATTAATAGAAAAAGGAGACACAAACCACCAAAAAGTGTAAGAAAAGAGGTACACCTCACAATATACAATTTTAATTTATTTAATTGGAGAAAACACTATGAAACATATGAGGAGCTGGGAGGAAATACGTCCTACCACACATGCTGGTAGACTGTAGATTAGTCCAGCACTTTGGAGGCAATGGTCACATCTGTTATAATGTTAAATGCCTATCTCCCATGATCTAACAGTTTGACATCACAGAATCTACTCTAGAGACACTGATTGGTCCTTAATAGAAGGCATGATCAAGCACTGTTTATATTAGCAAAAATTTGGAAACAACTTAAATATCCATCAATAAGGGAATAGTTCAATTTGGATATTTATATGTAATCTCCAATTTAAAAATATTTTAAACTAATCTAAATGTACAACAACAAATAAACATGCATGCATATAATAAGCAAATCACCATACAGATCAAACAAAATGTGGTTGTAGGCAAAATTCAGCCCAAGGACCCCCAATATACAATCTCTGCTTCAATAATCATTCAGATCTTTTATATTCTTTAATTCAAAATGCACCTTTTAAAGTGAGTAATACTAAGTAACAAATATAAATTTTTTGAGTATCTATTAGGTGTAAGTTACTATGTCTAGTGTTTTATATATATATTTTCTTGTCCTTGCAGAAACCATGCACAACAGTGACTTTTCCAATGTTACAGTGGGGGATTGTTTGGGAATTTCCATTCACAAAGGACAAGCTTTGTCACCAGTGTGATCTTGAAATAGTCTCAGCCAGAGTGGGGCTGAGTTTATGTTCCCAGAGAACAGGGTCCACTTTAAATAGCTTTACAACTGAGCAAATCCAGAAAGATGCTAGAGCCATGTACGTGCCTTCTTTCGCTGCGCACACAAAAACTGTGCCTGGGGGAAATGTTAGGTGCATCTCTTATTGGGTGACAAAGATGGACGTAACATTCCCCTCAGCTTCATCAAACTCGGACAGGCTTTTTCTTTTCTTCACTCTAGGCACTGACCTCCCTTTTCTTGAAGAATTTTTTTTAAAGAAAAGTGGTAATTAGAAATTCTTTCTCTGCTCCTTCCAGATACAAGTCTTTTTAAGAGCCTCTTGCCACTTGAGACTGTCTTTCTCAAAGACTTGAGAGCCTTTGAGATGTAAACTTTAAGGGAGATAGCACCCCTGTCTCCTAGTTTGCATGGTAGGGCAGGAGCCTAACTTTGGTGTACCACTTGTTCCAAGTTGTAAAACTACCTCTTGTCATGCAGATACAAGAAAGTTTACTTTTCCTCCTGGTAAGACCAGTTAGCAAAACCAGATGGCCTATAACTAGCCCCCATCTCTCCCTCACCCACCGCCTTCCCCAGCTCTTAAAAACTCTCTGGTCCTTTGCTTCAGTAAAGTTGATTTCAGACTCAGTTCTGGCCTCTCTCCCCTACTGTAATCTCCTTCAAAAAAGCTGCCCTTGCCTGTTTAAGTTTGGTGCAGTTTTTCCTTTGACATGATCTATTTGTATTTTTCAAGTGATTGGGGGAAGCTGAGGGATGTATCAAGGAAAAGCACTTAAGGGAAAAGGATAGAAGAGTTTATTCAATATACAGAAGGCAGCAGCCTCTCATACCTCTTGTGTCAAGAAAACAAACTTCCTGAAACATATATTAAAGCCAAGTCTGGAAGGTTATATAAAAAGCCACCTTACATTTATTTAGCATTTAATATTATTTATGTACTTTTGCATTTCTCTAGTCTTTGTTTGACTGTCCAAGTATCATCCATTTTATAAAATCTCTCTTCCAGTTAAGACCTGTTCTTTGAAAGTGACAGAAGAGCTAACTCAAATGGGCTTAAGCATAAAAGGAGTTTGTTGTATCAATAATTTAAAAGTGTAAGAGTATTCAGGCTGGTGGGATCTAGGTGTTCAACAATATCTTCAGTGGTTGTTCTCTCTCTTTAGGCCCCGACTTCTTTCCTGCCTCCATTTTAAGCTGGAGCTCCCTTTGAGGCTACAAAGTAGCTGCCAACTTCAGGGTTATAGCATATCCAGTGGAAAAAGAGGACACTTCTCATGTAGTTTCATCCAAAGATTTAGAATTGGCTTATAATTAAACAAACTTGTATCATTTGATCTTCTCTGACCTTGTCAATGAAGAATGCAAATGTCGGAAATGGCCTGACCTGAGTCAAATGCTATTCCACTAAAGTCACAAGCATTAAAAGTGAGGAAGAGTAGGTCTGCGTCTTTATTCCTGGAATAAAGACGCAGACCTACTAGAGAATGGACTTCAGGATATGGGGAGGGGGAAGGGTAAGCTGGGACAAAGTGAGAGAGTGGCATGGACATATACACACTACCAAATGTAAAACAGATAGCTAGTGGGAAGCAGCCACATAGCACAGGGAGATCAGCTCAGTGCTTTGTGACCACCTAGAGGGGTGGGATAGGGAGGGTGGGAGGGAGGGAGATGCAAGAGGGATGAGATATGGGGATATATGTATACGTATAGCTGATTCACTTTGTTATAAAGCAGAAACTAACACAACATTGTAAAGCAATTATACTCCAATAAAGATGTTAAAAAATAATAATAAAATAAAATAAAAATAAAAAGTGAGGAAGAGAATTCTTCCAGAAGAAAAGCAGGGTATTTTGCCCAACAAAAAGAAATGAAAACTATACTAATCAGGTTACACCAACAAATTTCCACTGCAAATGGTTACAGTCAACCCCAATGATGAACAAAATGTTCTGCTTCCACTCAATGAACATGATATTTTAACTGTACTTCCTTCAAAACATGTGGCTTCTCTGTCTTCATATTACAACTCATTGTGGTTTCCTCAAAACAAAATAAGATTTATCTTTTTATCCCTAACTCCTGCTACATGTTTGCAGTAGGCAAAGGGTAAATGGACCTTGATAAGTTTCACAATCTTCCTAAGCCCCAATATTTTCATCCTCCCTGAGAGCAATCACATTCATTTCTATTCAAACATTGATTTATTCATTCAAAACTATTTATTATTTCCAATAACTAAAACTACAACCATGACACTACTAGCAAATAACAGTTATTGAGTGTTTACTATGTGTCAGTCAGGATTTGAATTACCTTCTAGCCCCTCTTCTCTCTTCCACTTTATTGCCTATAATACAAAATTGCCTATAATTTCCCTCTTGCTTTTATACTCTAGCTACGCTGGCTTTCTTGCTGTCCCCAGGCAACCAAAGCTCATTCCTATGGCAGAGGCTTACTGAACCCTCTCACCAGAGCATTCTCCCCTCAGTTTTTCACATGGATGGATAGTTCCTTTTTGCCGTTCAAATATCGGCTTGAGGATTAGGTCTACAGAGAGGCCATGTTGAACACTCAGTGTGCATTACCACCTACTTGAACCCACTTACTCTTCACACATTAACCTTTTTCTTCTTCTTCCTCCTCTTTTTCTTTTCAGTTTCACTTACCACTTCTTAACTTCTCTTGTGAACTTGTTTCTTTTTTTCTCCTTTGCTCACCCTCTCCTTGTAATATAAATTTATGAGAGCAAGGATCTCATCTGTCTTGTTTACAGCCATATCCTTGGTACCTAGAAACATGCTTGGCACATAGCTGCCAACACTCTGCTTTACAAATGCATCTCTTTTAACCCTCATAATGATTCTATAAGGTAGGTACTATTAACCATCCCAACTTTATAGAAAAGAAAACTAAAGCCAGAAAGCTAAGTGCCTTGCCCTAAGTCACACAGCCAGTAAGTGCCAAAGTTAATATTTGAACTGGAGAATTCTGACTCTGGCACTCAGCTTCGAAGCCAGGGTCCTAAACGTCTGTGGCCAGACTCTGTGCAGCGTGCTTAGCATAGAGGGGTGAACAAAGCAGACAATGCCCCGTCATTCATGAGCTTACAATCTGGAGGTATCTAGACTTCAACAAGTAATCAAACAAATAACTATAAAATTGCAATTGGATAATAAGTGGGGGAAGGAAAAGCACAGGATTCAATGAGGAACACATACAAGACCTAATCTATGAGGGAGTCAGGGAATTTAAGACTTTAAGGGTGAGTAGCTTTCAGGCAGGGGAAAGAAAGTGAAAAGGCAGACTACATATGAGTGGATGGCATTGGGAAATCCCTGAGACATTTACCTAGTTCCAGGCAGGAGATAAGAACTGGGGATACAACTGGGGATACTGTTTTCACCCTTGAGGTACATTAGTTGATTACATGAAAAAAGAAAACAGATGTCAAGAGGTATATGAAGCATGATATTAGGAGGACACTTCAAAAGGCCTTTCAATTTTTAAAAGATCAAATAGTCCATAAATAATTTGAAAATAGAGAAATAAAACAATTAATTAGGTCGATTTATAGTTATATATTGAATTTCTCTAGCTACAAACTCAGAATAGACCCTCTTTTAAGGATCCACTGAATATTTGCAAAACAGTGCCTTGTATTATGCCAGAACCATAATTTCGGGCAACAAATCAAGAACCAAGTAATATTGCAGTCAAAATTCTCCATAATCAATGCCATAAAGCTACAAATTAATAACACCAGCATAAACAAATCAATTCAAATAACTTGGAAATTAGAATAATAATAGCTCACATTTACTGAATGTTTACTACATACTTTCAGAGTGCTGAGATTTGCCTTAACCAGCTCATTTAATCTGCACAAAATCTTTATAGATACTGCTATTGTTACCATTTCACAAGTGAATAAGCTTATAACAAGAGAAAGATTATGTAACATGAGCCCAGTTACTCAGCTAGTAACATATATGAGGGATTTAAACCTAGCAGCCTAATTACAATGTGTGTGTGTGTGTGTGTGTGTGTGTAACCACTTTGCTATTCTATCTCTCCAAAGCAGTTTTGGGATTAAAGAAGGAATTAAGGGCACAATAGTATTTAGAGGAGAAAATAATGATAATATAAGCAAAGTAAGAAAAGCAAGAATAATTACTTATGAGCAAAACATGTTGATAATTCTTGAAGGCATATAAGGGGTACATAAGGGTTTATTGTGCTGCTTGTCTATTTATGTATATGTTTGAAAGTTTCCATGATATAAAGTTGTAAATAAAAGATAAGAGCAGAGATTAATCAACTAAAAATAATCACTCTTAGCACCAACAATACTTCAAGCTCAACTTTCTCATTGTTCACTCCTTTTTATTATGAATATTTTTATCCAAACCTCTTGTGTAAATAGTTACCCTTTATTAAATACTTACTACTAATGATTCCATATATTATTGTATTTAATTCTCATAACAACATTATGGAATACACATTACTGTCTCCATTTCACAGATGATGGAAAGGGGACTCAAAAAGTTTCAGTAACTTGCCTAAAAGGCCTCAGTTGGGAATGGAAAAATAGAAATTTGAGCCTGAATTTTTTTTTTTTATCCTGAAGTCTTTACTCTGTATACTATACCACATGACCACAATTATGTAATTATAAACCTTTTGATGATAGGGCACTTTTAAAACTTATTTTTTAAAAATTCCTAAAGCATCTAGCTGGCTTTTCATGAATACATACTTCATGATAGGAATGAGGGAGAGGAAAAATGAAGAAGAGCGGAGAGTATCTTACTTTACCTTTATATAAACAGTATTAGTAAAAATTTAATCTTTTTTCCAAGATAAACAATTAGTTAATTTGCCCAGAGTTGAACAGTCTATTTTTGATGGGTTTAAAACTTCAGTCCAGTTATTTCAAATTATGTGCAATATCTGGAAGGAACTGTTTCATTCATTGAATGTGCCTGCATGATGGCAGCAAAATGACTCTGGTCACAATAGAAAACTCTGTAAGATTTCAAGTTTGTGATTTTTAAAATTTCTATTAATGTTTCATATTAGTCTGAAAAGGTTTTGATTCTGTACTCATTTGTCCTCCCTAGTGCTGAGCCATCTGAAAAACATAAAGTTCGCCCGAGCAACTGATAAAATCTTTATAAAGAAAAACCATTAAGGAATGACCTTAGAGACATTCTTCTAATGAATTTTAAAAAACTGGTAATTCACACATCATCTTACCCACAGCCAGAGCAAGAATGATTTTGTCAAAATTTTTAGCTGATTTTTCTGCTAGACTATGTTGATGAAATTCATATCATTTGCAAGTTTAGAAAAACAACTTGAAAATCAGACTGTTAATAAGATATGATTTGTTCAGAGTGGATCTCCATGGGTATCTAGTGGGTACTGTTGTCTTTTCTGTACACTCACAAGCCTAGCAGTAAATAAGCTACTTGTGACTTTTTCTTTGTGATCAGAGTCAGGTTTGTTGGTTTATAAATTTTGAAATCATGTTTTTTTTTTTTTAAAGAAAACTGGCACAATATTAATCTACACTCAAATTCTGATAACTTGTCTATTTTGTAATATTTCTCATGCATTCTGAAATGTATTTCACTATTTGTGAGAATTAAAACAAAGCCACCTATCAAAATAGAATTCATTTTTCCTTGCAACCTTCTCATACCATATTCATCTTATGAGTATCATGAAGACTGACTAGAGTCACTTTTTTGCCTTAAATTCCAAAAATATATGCCTTGAGTGCTTCCATTTTTCCTACATCCACTGTCATGTCTACTTCATCTGATGGTAAATGTCATTGAAATATCTCATTTTGACACATTTCTCTCTTTCAAGATATATCCTGCAAATATGTGCTTAAACTTTTGCTGTGATGTGGGCAAAGAACACTCTGGCCTTTAAGATATGTACTAGCATTTAAGTGGCTTTAAGATGTTTTAAATGCTATCTGTTCATTATTAATATAAAAAGAATTATAATACCAACCCAGCTAAAAATCCTTTACTAATTCTGTTTAAAGATTAGAAAAATTGGCAACCATTCTCTAGCATGTAGCGTCTATTTATTTGTGATTGCTAGAAATTTGAAACAGTCTTAATGTCCAGCATTATAATGTTTAAAATTATAGTTTATTAAAGTAATGGAACACTGTGTAGAATTTAAGAATAATGAGTTCTCTGTATAAAGATCTCTAGCTCATATTGTTGAACTAAATTGAATCAGGTGAAGATTAAAAATACATATTTACATGCCTGTATCTATATATGTGAGTATACATTTAAATAAATCTGAAAGAATAACCCCAAATCTTGGAGGTATAAAATTACGAGAAGGGTTTGCTTTCTACCATATTAACTTTTTGTTATTCTACATTTTACCACAAGCATATATTAACCTTATAATTAGAAAACAATATAATTGACTTTTTCTACTTCTGGAAAATGTTATAGATTATTTTTGAATAATTTCACTTCCTATTAAAATTGTTCTATGTTTTCATAGATAATTTGGTATCGTTGACACCACAGAACTATTTTCTTCTCATAGAAGAACTTTACAAGTCTACAATAATGATAATGGCAATGAAAATCAACAACTGTAATACTTGATTGACTTAGTATATGCTAAGCCCTCTGTAAATTATCACATTCAATCCAAAGCATGTTACTTTAGGGAAAATGTTATTATCCATATTTTACAAATAGGGCACAGCTGAGATTCAAACCTTAATCTATCTGACGTCAAAGTTCATGGCCTCACCTCTACTATCCTATTAAACCAAGTCCAATATAAAGTTAACAAGTGCCAAACCAAGAAAATTTTTCCAGAATTCAAGTAAATTTCTTTTACTTCTTTTGGATAAACTTGGTAGAGTTACCAAATAGTCAGAATGAGAAGCATGCTTAATAGAGAAGGGATAAGAATTCCTGTTTGTTCAGGTCTGCAGCCGTCAGATCTGTTTTCTTGATGGAAATGATGAAGCTACAGAGCATCATATCTGCACAAGGCATCCCATTCTCCTCCCAGAGGCCTGGGGATGCTGAACTGTACTGCATTGTCACATTCTCAGACCAGACCACCCTTTGACTTTCACTCTCTTTAGGAACACCTAAGTCCTTAAGGAAGTCCATTTTCTGTAACCGGTTGGGAGCCTCTAAAGAAAGGTTTGATTTTAAGCAGCTAAGTCATGAGTCTTCTCCTTGACCCCCAATTCCAATACAGCTTATTTATGTAGACAATGCCAAGTTTAAAAGGAGTCTGCCTAGGCATACAGTCATTTAGAATGCATGGTGGAGCCCAGGTTAGTTTACAGGGCTCTGGAATGTAAGGAAATGGGGTTGAGTACCACCTGACAACCTTAGAAGGAAGCTCTCCCAGATTGGTCTATTTTAATGTCTAGTATTTCTATAGTAGTTCTTCTCAGTTACTCCTTATACTACTTTGAGTTGGGAATCACAATATTTGTCAAGTATGAAGACAGAGTCTTTCTAAAGCTTGGCAACATGAGACACAGAGTGTCTAAAAGTGCCAAGAATGTGCTGCAGTGACAATTGCATTCTGACTGATAGTTATATTCTTTCGCCAATATACTGTTTATAGTAAAGAGAATATCTTCTCTATACAAGTGGTCCAAAGAATATTTCCCCTGTATAGTTCCTCTCTAAAAACCACATTCCTTGCTACTCTTCTGAATGCCTTCAGCAGAGAGAGAAATGAGAAATTCAGTATCACATAATGTTTTACATCAGAATTCTAAGCTCCTATGATTGGTCACTTTTGGGTTTGCTCTCTGAAATACTGAGTATCTTTGTTACCAACTGAGCATTCCTTGTATAAGTGGGGTCTACATAGACTGGTTAGTTTACATTCAAAGTCAGACTTTACTGGTCTCTTTGTAACTCTCCTTTGGTCATTTTACTGACTATATCCCAAGGATGATGAGTTAAAATAGAAAATGGTTTAAGAACTTCTTTAAGTTGTCTAGTTAGAAAGGTATTCAGTCATAAAAACA
Organism: Balaenoptera physalus; assembly: GCF_965194825.1. Taxonomy (NCBI): domain Eukaryota; kingdom Metazoa; phylum Chordata; class Mammalia; order Artiodactyla; family Balaenopteridae; genus Balaenoptera; species Balaenoptera physalus. The sequence goes on from NC_138890.1 coordinate 56,041,535, forward strand.
TGTACATGGAAATATGCAGAATATCTGCTTATGAAAGCTGTATTCCTTTGCCCACTAATACTCATCATTTCTTTGAAATAAGCTTAGTGTTTGCTTTTCAAGTGTGGTATGACAAAATTCCTTCTATTGGGCCTCAGTGCTCCACTGGTCTAAAAAAGACTAAAGGGTTACGTGTTTGTACTGAAGAAACACAAGACAATTCTAAATATTTTCCTAGATTAGACACTTGCACATTGATGATTTCTAAGATGCAAACAACAATAATAAAATGGTCTGGCTGACAACGAGACTTTGATTATAAATAACTATTGTTTAAGTTGTTTAGCTTATGCTCAGTCTAACAATTTTGAAAAAGCAAAAATGCATGCGTGGGAAGTTATAAGCTATTCTACACTTCTCAGGAGATAATCTTATAAATACAAGTTTGGTGCACTTCTTTGAAAACTACCCAGAGTGGAAATAAATAGTATAACTTACATGGCTCTTGAATGCAAATAAGCACATTGGTTTATTTTTAAAACAACTAAAACAGATTGAAATTGGATAATGTATCACTGGAAAAGCTGAGGTCTAACCTCTGAGAAGATGTGTATGTGTGTATTTCTTTGTGTGTGTGTGTGTGTGTGTTTGTGTGTGCATGCACAGTATATGAGTAAGGGTATGGGTGTACAACAAAAGTGTAGGTGTATATGTGCCTATACACATGTAAGCATCAGAATTATACTTTTGAGAACTTCAACATAAAGACTTTTCCTGTACTTGGACAACTATGCATTAAAGTGTGAGAAGTGTTTTTTAATTTTTTTTAAAGATCTGAGATTTGCTTACTTTGCAAGTAAGAGTTTGTTTTGATGCATAAAGCTCTTTTAATCATATGCAAAGTTGATCAATAGAGAAGTAACTATCTCTCTTATCACCCTAGTCTCTTAAACAAGTGAAAATTAAGGCAATTAGAAGTTGATTAATTTGCCAGTAGTCAATTTCCAACTAAAGTTTGTTCACCACTCAGATTGGTTGTATAAAAACATTGTATTTAGTCAAATAATTCAGACTGAGGTTTGGTTTGGGGCGGGGGGTGCAGGGAAATGAAGTAGGTAACACTTTAACAAGCTATTGAACTGAACTGGCTAAATGTCTTCTCTTCAAATCTTAACACTTTCTAGGAATAAAATTCTCAGCTCGCAGCTGCCAACCAAGGAGTTATTTCACACCTCTAGTTCTCAGTGTCAGGAACTCCCTCCCTAAAGCCTCCGTGGTTCCTGAGGTCTGAGCTGGTTGCCTGACCTGACATTTAAGGTCAGCTCTATGGTGCCTTGAAAGCCTTCCAGTGGAGGCTTTCAAGAGAAAGCATTCTGACAGAAACATGTAAGAGGGGACTTTTCACATCTTGCACCTAAGATCAATTTCTCTAAGTTCTTTATGTTCATTCCCTTTGGACCCTGGAGATAAATTTATCCATTCTACAGCAGCAAGACATTTCACATCTGCTATATGCTTGGCATTTATAGAACATTTACTGGGTGGTTCTGGTTACTCTGCTGCGTAGAAAACAACCCTAAAACTGAATGTCTGAAAACAACAATGTATTATTATCTCTCACAGTCCTGAGAGCTGACTAAGCTCAGCTGGGCTGTTCTCACCAAAGGTCTCTCACAAGGTTGCACTCGGATAGCAGCAGGGGCTGGAGCCACTGCGAGGCTCATCTAGGCTGGGATCCAAGAAGGATTCTTCCCTCACAGATCTGTCCCCCCAGGGTTCCTTGTCCTCCTTCCTTCTCTCCACATGGTCTCACCTCTTCTATGGGCCTCTCCACATGGCTTGGTCTTCTGACACCACGGTGGTCTTAGGATAGTCACACTTCTTCCACGGTGTTTGACTTCCAAGAGAAAAGAATGAAAACTGCTGGGCCAGTTGAAAGCTCCCCTCAAAACTGGCACAGTGTTGATTCGGCTGTATTCTATCATTCAAAGGAGTCCCAGGGTCTGCTCAGATTCAAGGGTGCAGAGTGGTAGACTCTGATTTTTGTGGGGGAGTGACAAACCACACTGCCAAAGAGCGTTGGGACGGGAGCTATTGCAATTATCTTTGGAAAATGCAATATGCCACATTTGGTGTCTCAGGCATGGAGAACAACAGTCCTACTCTCTATTCATATTCCAGATTGTGTTTTCAAATCCTTAAAGCCTTTGGGAATGGTGTTTCTTCTCTGTTTCTGTCATTTCCCCTCCCTGTTTCTCTTCCATCAAAATTTATTGAGTTTCCACAAAGGGATAGCCTCTCTGTTATAGTCACATCCTTGAATTCAGATAATGGTCTCAGTCACACATTGTTGTACTAAAAAATTCTATTTTAATGTATCCCTACTCTTTTTTTTTAGAAGAAGGAAAAAACATTATGGTTAACATGGAAGAGAATAAATAATACAGGAATAACCCAGCCATGTTAAGGAGCTAGTCCCTGCTCCTGGTAAGATGGCTACATGAATGCTAAGAAGCAACCATTTGCCTATTTATTTATTGATGGCTCTGATACTGCTTAGTACTGGAAACACACTGGGGGACAAAACAGATATGGTACATGTTTTAGGTTGAGTTACTTCCCCCCCAAATTTATATGGTGAAGTCCTAATCCTCAGTCCATCAGAATGTGACCTTATTTGGAAATAGGGTCATTGCATATGTAATTAGTTAAGATGAGGTCATAAGGATGAGCCTTAACCCAACATGACAGGTATCCCTATAAAGAGGAGAAATGTGGACACAGACAGATATGCACAGAGGGAAGATGATGTGAAGAGACACGGAGAAGACGGCCGACTACAAGCCAAGGAGCAAGGCCTGGAACAGATTCTTCCCTCACAGTCCTCAAAAGGAACCAACCCTGCCAACACCTTGATTTCAGACTTCTAGCCTCCAGAACAGTGAGACAGTACATTTCTGTTGTTTAAGCCACTGATTTTGTGGTACCCCTAGTAAACTAATATAGTCCCTAGTCATAGAGCTTATCAGCCAGACAGTAATCAAATAATTCCAAATAAGAGGGATATAATTACAAAATTGAACTAAGGAATATGAAGCAAAGCAATACAAGTCTGTGAGAGCAGAGACTAAAGGAATCTTTCCTAGGCTGGTGGGTCACAGAAAGTTTCCATAAGAAAATGATGCTTGAGGTGAGCAATGAAGAGTGATGAGGAGTAAACAGAATGAAAAGCAAGACAAGCACGTCCCAAGTCGGGGGAGGTTGTGGGGTGGGGACAGCATGTGCAAAGACCTTCGTCAGCTGACATGCAACGCAACTGAGAAACCAAAACAAAGGAAGTGTGCTTTTAGCACAGGGAATGGGAGGGGCAGTAGTGCAAAATACGGCTGGTAAAATAGGCAGAACAGCCACGCCTTTGCAGGCCTTGTTAAAGACATCTTTCAGTATCACGATCACTGAGAATCCCTTAAAGAGTTATAAGTTGCAGGTGATATAATCATATTTGAGTTGTAAAAGACTACTCTCACTCTTTTTGGGAGAACATGTTGGAAAGTGCTCAGACCAGGGGCAGGGGAGGAAGATCTGGACTCGAGGAGACTGAGTGCAATGGCGTGTAGGTAGGAGGCTCAGAAAGGTGGGAGAGAAGGCCAGCTGAATCCAGAAAAGGGCCAGGGAAGTAGAAAAGGATACTTGTGAGACATATTTAGGAAGAGAAAAGGATAAGATTTGCTGATGGGAGGACTAGAGGTGACCGTGGCTATTTCTTTTTGCCTTCACTCAGTTAGGGTAGCTAGAAAAAGATCCATTTTGAGGGAGATGTTTATGGATTTCACACTGCTCATGTTTTATGGGCATTGGGGAGCTGCAAGTTGAGAAATCAAAAAGGCAATTGAATGTATAGGGAGCTCAAAAAGTGAAGTCTGAGATATAAATTTGAGGGTCATTAGCAAATAGATGGTGATTAGAGCTTTGCATGTGGTTGAGATTGTTACAAAAAAGGGTACAAAGTAGGGAGAGACAAAGGCCTAGAATGGAGAGCTAATTAACTACATTTATTTGATTTTTTAAATTTTCCTATTATTTTATAAGGAAATGATGCTAGAGTTTGTATCCAATTTCTCCTGACAAATCACTTTTTTAAAAAATTGAGGCCTTTGAAACAAACCACACATCTCCAAGTTACAGTACAACCTTGAGCAATTGTTAATCATATGGGTTTTCATTAAAAAAAAAAAAAAGCAATTGCAGTTTGGTTTTTTCACTTCAGATTACAGAAGGGGAAAATTTTTTTCTTAAGTATTTTAGATAAAAATAAAGCAAGAATTGATTTTGCTTTTCATAGCTTAAAAGAAAAAAAGCAGGTTGTTTTGTATCTTTAAAAACAACCTACTGTCCATAGGGAGAAAGAGGCCTTATCTGATTATGACAATGATTGGATTTTTTTGTACATACGGACATTTGGTACAGGCACTATCTTTGAATCATTCCAATTCTAGCACCATCACGACATTATTTGTACGTGTTTATTGCCTCTGTTAAAATAGAAAGATACTTACATGTGCTGTTTCCTTTTTAAAGGAAACCCACTGGGTTGTGTCATTGCACTGGCCCTCAGAAATTGTTAAATTATGTCTTTGTTAGTGTGGAGCGAAAATATAAGCATGCTTACTTCACCACCCTCTTATGGTTCTCTTATCAAGCTTTCAGATGTTCACAGCTGTTAACTCTAGCTATGAAATGGACATAGCTGGAAACAAAATAGGGGACTAGAATAATTTTTCAAAAGAGTAAGCAATGATATCCCATCGTTGGGGTGGGTTGTTCATACACTTAAGTGAAATATGTGCTGCAATTCTGTATGTGTACTCCATTGCTTTTAATAATGATACCAGTGATAGTGAGAGCAGGGGAAAGTGCTGATTCTCTTTAAATTTGATAATAACTCTCTGTAACTTTATTAATATATCATTATAGCTCAAAACTTTGCATACAGTTTGATCCAGCAATTTTATTTCTAGAACTTTAAGAAATTAATCATGAAATTTTGAAAGGTTTAATCCACAAGAATATTAATCTCTATTTGGCTCTGAGAAGCAAAAACTTAGAACCATAGAACACAGGTTAAAAATGGTAAGGTCCATCTATATGATGAAATAACTTGCAGCTATTAAAATCAGGATGTCAAAATATAATGAAATGGAAATAGTCACTATATAAGAACAATTTGTAAATACATATATGGAATACCACTTCTGTGCATGCATGTGAAAATGACTATAAAAAAAGTTTGAAATTGTATGCACTGAATACTTAATAAGACAATTCTTAAGTCTGAGTGTTGAATATACAGGTGATACATTTTCATTTTTGTGGCTTTTTTGTATATTCCAAATTTTTCTCAATGAATGTGATTTTCCATAGATATAGCAAAGAACTAATTTAAAAATATGATTACCGTAACCAAAAAGATACCTATTCCTTTGTCCCTCATCTACTGATAATATTTGGCATCCTAAAACTAGGGATTTATTCCTCTTCAATCCTGCAAAAATATTTCCTTGAGAAGAGAATTTACAAAGCAATAATTGTCATTTACATTTCAATTTAAATAAGCTCATTGGCTCCTTCCAGAAACCTAAGTTTTATGGGTACAAATGAGGCTGCATCACAGGACAAGAGGACCCCCAAGAGGAAGGTGAATTCACTCCTGAAGGCTTACCCTACCTGTGGGAACCTGTGCCTTTTCATATTTTACCAATCTAAGGAGAAGTTGATGCAATTTAGTAATCTTAGAACTCTGCTCAAGGTCTTGGCATTTAACACTTTAACAATGGATAAAAATGTTTGCAGTTTATTATTTGTTTTTAAGCAGATTCAGATGGACGCTTTATCTCCTACTACCCTAAATGTGTAATAATAAATACAGATCTAAGATACATTCCTATATTGCCTAGGCTCTGGCATGTTAATTCTGTTTGTCTTCATTACACGTTTAAAATAACTTGGACTATTCTGAATCTCTTCCTTCTTCTTAGACTTTTTCATCATTTATTCATTTCCATTGGGAAAATTCATTTTTGAGTAGGATGTTATTCAAACAACCTAAATATTAGGTTTAGACAGCAGATTAAACTAGAATTAGGCTACATCACTCAAAAATACCCTACTCCTTCTAATACTTTTATTACCACTAATGGTACTATGAAGGAGAAAGTATTTATTGATCTTCTATGATTCGGGTACTTTACCTAATTAGATTACATATTAAATATTTCACATATATTTATATAAATTAATGTAATTATATAAGCAACCCTTTAAGGTCAGTGATTTGTTCTTGTGTGATAGATGAGAAAACTGAAATTCAAAGATTCCAAACAACTTGTCCAACATCACACAGCTAGGAAGTACCAAATCGGATTCAAACCTTGGTCTCATTCAACTCTAAGTTTCCACTTTCATCCAGTATGCTATGCTAACTATCTAGATTTTTAGAAGAAAAAAAACAGCGACCCTCCGCACCACTACTAACATTGGAATCACTACCACTATCACCACCAACTAGAATGTGATGTTTAGGGCCATTTTCAATAATAGGACGCATCACTGTAGCCAAGCTAACTGTTTGCCCCTCCCAATACATTTTAATGACAACAGCTTAAAGTCAGTCACAGAGTGTGAGGTTCCTAGATGACGTGTGCTCTCTAAAGCACTCAGCTAGCCCAAAAGCCACTTGGAATTCTCTGACATCCATCTCCATTTTTCTTGACATAGCTGTCACGTCACACTTGAGTTTATTTCCACTATCTATCCTCAGAATCTCTGCAATCAAGTTATTTTAGACAATTGATGATAAACTACCACTCAAGTCACCATTTTGGATGATTTGAGGCACTTATTTATTTTATCTCTTGGTAGACTTTTTCAGCAGCCTGTAAGCTTATACATATAAATGACAACCTGGGTTGAGTATATTTTCACTGCACTTGACAAGCTCACTGGACCGAAAGACCTCTAGCCCAGGTGGGAATAAGCATGCTGAAAGGTCTAAATTACTTAAACATATTTCCTCTCAATCAGAAATTTGAGTTCCCACCAGGCTTGTTGAATGCAATTGGCCATTTTAGTTAAGGCCCATTGGAAGGAAAGGGAAAATAACATTTTAAAGAATAGATGAATAATCTCATTGATTTCATACCTGTTCCCTCAGACAGGCATTTTCTATTATAGATTTGGTGGGACTGAGAAAGAAGCAATAAGGAGACTAGGGTATAGCCAAAGAAAAAATATAGTTTTACGCACAGTATGTTATATATAGCCTGTATATATTTACATATACATATTATATTTGTGTGTGTGTGTGTATATATATATATACATATATATATATATATATGTATATATGAAATTGGGAAATGACTTAGTTGCTCTCTCAAAGTACCAATAATACCATGCACTGCTTAAGGAATATTTAAAAGCACAAAGTATATGACCAGCACTTTATTAATAACAACCAGAGCCAACATTTATTAAGCACTTACTATGTACCAGACACCCTGTGCTACACAGATGCACACAATTATATGTATATAATTCTCACAATAGCCCAGTGAGTTCCCATTTCACAGGTAGGATAACTGACACTCAGAGAGGGCTGAATAATGAACTCATTCAAATGTACATGGTTAGTAAGTGGCAAAGCCGAGATTAAGCATACAGGTCTTCTGGCTCTGCAGTGATGATGCTAATCTATATACTACACATTCTCCCTAATGATCCCTGACAGATACCAGAATTTCTCAAGTTGTGGCCTGATGCTATCTCTATCAGATTCACCTGGTATGTGCTAAAACACAATTCCTATGCTCTTTTATTCACTTTTCAAATTAGAATCTCTGGAAAACAGGTCCCAAAGATCTACATTTTCAATTTGCTCCAAGCGTGACTTTTCAAAAATGCCAGTATTTGAGATCAAGTGTGGTTAACAGGAGGCTCATGACTGTGGGAATAATACAGTAGAAAGACCGTGGTATCAGAAGTCGGGTGACCTGGGTCTTAATTCCACCCTGCAAGTAATAAGTTCTGTGACTTTGGACAAGTTACCTCACCTTTCTGGGCCTGTATTATCCCATCTGTAAAGTGGTGATATTAGATCAGATGTCTACTATAACATTTTGCAAATAATTTAAATAGACCCCCACAACATGGGAAATATTAGTTCTGTTACGCTCTGCATCGATCAGTCTACTCATAAGTCCTGTTTGCAGGGCCGGCCACTGTATTTCAGAGAGACTTCCACTTTCTGGAGTAGAGTCAAGACTGGCCAGCACCACAGCCAGGCAAGAGCATGTGGGTCCTTCCCTGGCCTTCAACACTCTTCTAGGTTTAATTAAAGATGGGTGAGTGAGGGCTGCCATTCCAAACATGCCAGGGTTGAGGCAGAGAAGTAGATTTCTTCTGACCAGCAGCATATTTTCGTGGAAAACAAGTGATATTTCCTATTTGAGAAAAGCAGGGACTTTTAGAACTGACAGCAACAGCTCCCTAATCTATTTGAGCTAAGAGGTAATCATTTCCAATCTCCGAAACCATTCCTGCAAATCTAACAGCATGCATGTCATTTGTGGCTCACACAAATGTACTGGCCTTTACAAGAGAAGTAAATATGTCCTCAGTGGCTGCTTTGTATTGGCAATTAACTGATCTGTTGGCAGAATCTGGCATCTGCATATGCAAATGCAAGTTTAACAGCACACCGTAGAATGCAGGGACACATTTCATTTTGCAGGCATATTTTGGGAGCCTGGAAGAAAACATGGTCTTTATTTTAATCTGCAGTGGTTTGTCCAGTGTTTTCCATACAAACATGTGTACTAGATGGGTGTTTGATATTTGGGTCCCAAAATAAACAGTTAATGAATATTCATGTATGTTGAATGCAATCAGAGAAAGAGCCAAGAATAGACTGTCAGAGTGCAAACTCCTACACCCCATCTGTAACCATTAGGATAACAGGACTACACTACCCTTAGCAAGGCACAGAGTTGTTCATTCAACAAACAGCTATCATTGCACGTTACATATGCACCACTGAAATAAACAACGGAGGTTTTTTTTTTAATTTCAAGGAGGAAAAATTACCCGAAAGTAGAGAATAATGGTTTAAGAGTGTTTATTCAATAAATATTTATTGAGTACATACTTCATGTATATGAGATACTGATAGAGGCACTGACGCTTCAAGCAATGAATTTTTTTAAAAAAGTGTTAAAAATTATTTCCCTTGCAGAGTTCACGTTTAGTTTGAGGAAGACAGACAAAGATTAAATGAATATGAAGTATGATAGATGGTGATGAGTACTATGAAAGAGAGAAAGAAAGAGAGAAAGAAAGGAAGGAAGGGAGAAGGGAACAGAGGTGCTGGTGAAAGGAGACTGACTTAAATAAGATCAGGAAAGTCCAACCGAGAAGATACAATCTGAATGTAGATTTGATGAAGATAAAGAAGTGAGCCACGGGGGTATCAGTGCAAAGAGCACTGTAGGCAGAGAAAATTGTAAGTGCAATATTTCTGAAGCAGGTGAGTGCCCAGTAAGTTAGAAGAATGGATGGCTAACATAGAGGAAACAAATTTTAAGAAAGGAGTCAGAGAGATAAGAGGATGCCCGATCATCTAAGGCTTTGTAAACCATAAAAAGTTTGACTTTGACTCTGATTAAGATAGGAAGCCATTGGGATTTGAGCAGAAGATGACATCACTGAACTTGTATTTTAAAACAGAGACATCACCCATTGAGCTGAAACTACACTATAGCGGACAAGGGCAGAAGAAGGAAGTCTGGTGGGTTGGGTTTTGCTATTAACAAGTTTATGAATGATGGAGGCATGGATCAGGGTAATAGTGGTGAAGTTTGTGGTAACTGGTTGGATACTGAATGTTTGTGGAGCTAATATGATTTCTGGGACCATCTAATTTTCATTTTGAAATATAATTTACATGTAGAAAAGTAGGAAAAACATCAGTGTAAAATTTACCAAATAATGTAAAGCAAACACCAAGTATCTCCCAGCCAGGTTAAGAAATAGAACATTGCCAGCACTCCAGATACTCCATAGATTTAGCACATTGGAAGAAAGACTGGGTGTGCTAAGTAGAAGCATGGAAGATATAAAAAAGACCCAAATCAAACTTATAAAGATGAAAATTACAAGGACTTAAATAAAAAATTCACTAGATAGGATGAATAGCAGAATAGACATTGCAGAATAAATGATCAAAGAACTTTCCAGATGATGTCTTTCATGAAAAGGGATAGAACTATGTTCTTGAGAAATATGATGGACATCTTCCAATAGAAATAAAAGCTGCTCCTGCAGGCTCTGTCATTCTCAGAGGAAGTTTCTCTTCACAGTAGAAAACACAGATTCAGAGTGTTACTTGCTAACAAACTGGATTGAGACTATTCTTGTTCAGGCCTAATATCCAATCACAGTGGTCACAAATGCTAAAGAGCAGAAGAAAATATTGGCCAAATATTTATTAGAAACTTCCAATAACCTAGATGGTCCTGTATGTAAGTTACATGATTTTGGCTACAGAGGAGTCTCTTTTTAAGAGACTGCTGGCATTGGAGCCTCTGCTCACTTGCTTAATTTCAAAGGAAAAGATAGAGTAGCAGAAATTGGTTTAACTAAAAATACTATGGAGGGAGACCTTCAAGATAGCACAGGAGTAAGACGTGGAGATCACTATCTTCCCCAAAAATACATCAAAATTACATCTACATGGGGAACAACTCCTACAGAACACCCACTGAATGCTGACAGAAGACCTCAGACTTTCCAAAAAGCAAGAAACTCCCCACATACCTGGGTAGGGGAAAAGAAAAAAGTAAAAACAGAGACAAAAGAATGGGATGGGACCTGCACCTATGGGAGGGAACTGTGAAGGAGGAAAAGTTTCCACACACTACGAAGCCCCTTCACTGGCGGAGATGGGGGGTGGGTGGGGAGGGGAAGCTTCAGAGCCACGGAGGAGAGCGCAGCAACAGGGGTGCAGAGGGCAAAGCGGAGATAGTCCCACAGAGAGGACTGGTGCTGACCAGCACTGACCAGCATGAGAGGCTTCTCTGCTCACCCGAAGGGAAGGTGGGGGCTGGGAGCTGAGGCTCGAGTTTCGGAGGTCAGATCCCAGGGAGAGAACTGGGGTTGGCTGCATGAACACAGGCTGAAGGGGGTTAGTGTGTCACAGCTAGCCGGGAGGGAGTCCAGGAAAAAGTCTGGAACTGCCTAAGAGACAAGAGAACATTGTTTTGGAGTGCTAGAGGAGAGGGGATTCAGAGCACTGCCCAAACGAGCTCCAGAGACGGGCGCGAGCCGCGACTATCAGCACAGACACCAAAGATGGGCATGAACCGCTAAGGCTGCTGCTGCTGCCACCAAGAAGCCTGTGTGCAAGCACAGGTCACAATCCACACCTCCTCCCCCGGGAGCCTCTGCAGGCCGCCACTGCCAGGGTTCCGTGATCCAGGGACAACTTCCCTGGGAGAACACACAGCAGCCCTCAGGCTGTTGCAATGTCATGTCAGCCTCTGCCACTGCAGGCTCGCCTCGCACTCCATACCCCATCCTCTCCCCCAGCCTGAGCAAGCCAGAGCCCCCTAATGAGGTGCTCTTTAACCCCCTCCTGTCTGGGCAAAGAAGAGATGCCAGAGGGTGACCTACACGCAGAGGCAGGGCCAAATCCAAAGCTGAACCCCAGGAGCTGTGCGAACAAAGAAGAGAAAGGGAAATCTCTCCCAGCAACCTCAGGAGCAGTGGATTAAATCTCCACAATCAACTTGATGTACCCTGCATCTCTAGAATGCCTGAATAGACAAGGAATCATCCCAAAATTGAGGCGGTGGACTTTGGGAGCAACTGTAGACTTGGGGTTTGCTTTCTGCATCTAATTTGTTTCCGGTTTTATGTTTATCTTAGTTTAGTATTTAGAGCTTATTATCATTGGTAGATTTGTTTATTGATTTTGTTGCTCTCTTCCTTTTTTAAAATATATCTCTCTCTATATTTTTTTCTTTCCTTTTTCTCCTTTTTGAGTGTGTATGTGTATGCTTCTTTGTGTGATTTTGTCTGTGTAGCATTGCTTTTACCAATTACCTGGGGTTCTGTCTGTCCATCTTTTTTTTTTTTTTTTGTATAGTTTTTAGTGCTTGTATCACTGGTGAATTTTTGGATTGGTTACTCTCTTCTTTCTTTCCTTTTTTTAAAATTATTTTTTAATTTATTTATTTTTAATAATATTTTTAATTTTAATTTTATTTTATTTCATTTTATTTTTCTTCTTTTTTCTTTCTTTCTTTTTTTTTTGCCCTTTCATTCTCAGCTGTGTGGCTGACAGGGTCTTGGGGCTCCAGCCAGGTGTCAGGCCTGAGCCTCTGAGGTGGTGGGAGAGCTGAGTTCAGGACATTGCTCCACGAGAGACCTCCTGGCCCCATGTAATATCAAATGGCAAAAGCTCTCCCAAGACCTCCATCTCAGCGCAAAGACCCAGCTCCACTCAATGAGCAGCAAGCTACAGTGCTGGACACCATTGGCCAAACAACTAGCAAGACAGGAACACAACCCCACCCATTAGCAGAGAGGCTGCCTAAAATCATAATAAGGTCACAGACACCCCAAAACACACCACAGGACACGGTCCTGCCCACCAGAAAGCCAAGATCCACCCTCATCCACCAGAACACAGGCACCAGTCCCCTCCACCAGGATGCTTACACAACCCACTGAACCAAACTTAGTCACTGGGGGAAGACACCAAAAACAACTGGAACTATGAACCTGCAGCCTGTGAAAAGGAGAACCCCAAACACAGTAAGTTAAGCAAAATGAGAAGACAGAGAAACACACAGCAGATGAAGGAACAAGGTAAAAACTCACCAAAACAAACAAAGGAAGAGGAAATAGGCAGCCTACCTGAAAGAAATAAGAGTTATGATAGTAAAGATGATCCAAAATCTTGGAAATAGAATAGAGAAAATAAAAGAAACATTTGAAAAGGACCTAGAAGAACTAAACAGCAAACAAACAATGATGAACAGCATGACAAATGAAATTAAAAATTCTCTAGAAGGAATCAATACCAGAATAACTGAGGCAGAAGAATGGATAAGTGACCTTAAGATAAAGGAAGATAAAATAGTGGAAATAACTACCACAGAGCAGAATAAAGAAAAAAGAATGAAAAGAATTGAGAACACTCGCAGAGACCTCTGGGACAACATTAAATGCACCAACATTCAAATCATAGGGGTCTCAGAAGAAGAAGAGAAAAAAAAAGGGACTGAGAAAATATTTGAAGAGATTATGGTTGAAAACTTCCCTAACATGGGAAAAGAAACAGTCAATCAAGTGCAGTAAGTGCAGAGAGTCCCATACAGAATAAATCCAAGGAGAAACACGCCAAAACACATATTATCAAACTATCAAAAATTAAATACAAAGAAAAATATTAAAAGCAGCAAGGGAAAAACAACAAATAACATACAAGGGAATCCCTATAAGTTTAACGGCTGATATTTCAGCAGAAACTCTGCAAGCCAGAAGGGAGTGGCAGGACATATTTAGAGTGATGAAAGGGAAAAACCTACAACCAAGATTACTTTACCAGCAAGGATCTCATTCAGATTCGACGGAGAAATTTACAGCTTTACAGAGAAGCAAAAGCTAAGATAATTCACATCAACAAACCAGCTTTACAACAAATGCTAAAGGAACTTCTCTAGGCAGGAAACACAAGAGAAGGATAAGACCTACAATAACAAACCCAAAACAATTAGGAAAATGGTAACAGGAACATACATACTGATAACTACCTTAAATGTAAATGGATTAAATACTCCAACCAAAAGACATAGACTGGAGGAATGGATATAGAAATAAGACCCGTATATATGTTGTCTGCAACAGACCAACATCCGACCTAGGGACACATACAGGCTGAAAGTGAGGGGATGGAGAAAAGATATTCCATGCAAATGGAAATCAAAAGAAAGCTAGAATACCAATTCTCATATCAGATAAAATACACTTTATAATACAGACTATTACAAGAGACAAATAAGGACACTATATAATGATCAAGGGATCAATCCAAGAAGAAGATATAACAATTGTAAATATTTATGCATCTGACATAGGAGCACTTCAATAAGGAAAATGCTAACAGCCATAAAAGGGGAAATCGACAGTATCACAATCATAGTAGGGGATTTTAACACCCCACTTTTACCAATGGACAGATCATCCAAAATGAAAATAAGTAAGGAAACACAAGCTTTAAATGATACATTAAACAAGATGGACTTAATTGATATTTATAGGACATTCCACCCAAAAACAACAGAATACACTTTCTTTTCAAGTGCTCATGGAACATTCTCCAGGATAGATCATATCTTGGGTCACAAATGAAGCCTTGGTAAATTTAAGAAAATTGAAATTGTATCAAGTATGTTTTCTGACCACAACATTATGAGACTAGATATCAATTACAGGAAAAAATCTGTAAAAAATACAAACACATGGAAGCTAAACAATACACTACTTAATAACCAATAGACCACTGAAGAAATCAAAGTGGAAATCAAAAAATACCTAGAAACAAATGACAATGAAAACACAAAGACCCAAAATGTATAGGATGCAGCAAAAGCAGTTCTAAGAGGGAAGTTTACAGCTATACAAGCTGACCTCAAGAAACAAGAAACATCTCAAATAAACAACCTAATCTTACACTTAAGGCAATTATAGAAAGAAGAACCAAAAAACCCCAAAATTAGCAGAAGGAATGAAATCTTAAAGATCAGATCAGAAATAAATGAAAAAGAAATAAAGGAAACAATAGCAAAGATCAATAAAACTAAAAGTTGGTTCTATGAGAAGATAAACAAAATTGATAAATATTAGCCACACCCGTCAAGAAAAAAAGTGAGAAGAATCAAATCAATTGAATTAGAAATGAAAAAGGAGATGTAACTACTGACACTGCAGAAATACAAAGGATCATGAGAGATTACTACAAGCAACTGTATGCCAATGAAATGGACAACCTGGAAGAAATGGACAAATTCTTAGAAAAGCACAACCTTCTGAGACTGAACCAGGAAGAAACAGAAAATATAAACAGACCAATCACAAGCACTGAAATTGAGACTGTGATTAAATACCTTCCAACAAACAAAAGCCCAACACCAGATGGATTCACCGGCAAATTCTACCAAACATTTAGAGAAGAGCTGACACCTATCCTTCTCAAACTCTTCTAAAGTATAGCAGAGGGAGGAACACTCCCAAACTCTTTCTACGAGGCCAACATCACCCTGATACCAAAACTGGACAAAGATGTCACAAAAAATAAAACTACAGGCCAATATCACTGACGAACATAGATGCAAAAATTCTCAACAGAATACTAGCAAATAGAATCCAACAACATATTAAAAGGATCATACACCATGATCAAGTGGGGTTTATCCCAAGAATGCAAGGAGTTTTCAATATATGCAAATCAATCAAGGAGATAAAACATATTAACAAATTGAAGGAGAAAAACCATATGATCATCTCAATAGATGCAGAAAAAGCTTTTGACAAAATTCAACACCCTTTTATGATAAAAACCCTCCACAAAGTAGGCATAGAGGGAACTTACCTCAATATAATAAAGGCCATATATGAAAAACCCACAGCCAACATCATTCACAATGGTGAAAAACTGAAACCATTTCCACTAAGATCAGGAACAAGACAAGGTTGTCCACTCTCACCACTATTATTCAACATAGTTTTGGAAGTTTCAGCCACAACAATCATAGAAGAAAAAGAAATAAAAGCAATCCAAATCGGAAAAGAAGAAGTAAAGCTGTCACTGTTTGCAGATGACATGATACTATACATAGAGAATCCTAAAGATGTTACCAGAAAACTACTAGAGCTAATCAATGAATTTGGTGAAGTAGGAGGATACAAAATTAATGCACAGTAATCTCTTGCATTCCTATACACTAAGGATGAAAAATCTGAAAGAGAAATTAAGGAAATAATCCCATTTACCACTGCAACAAAAAGAATAAAATACCTAGGAATAAACCTACCTAGGGAAACAAAAGACCTGTATGCAGAAAAATATAAGACACTGATGAAAGAAATTAAAGATGATACAAATAGATGGAGAGATATACCATGTTCTTGGATTCTAAGAATCAACATTAAGAAAATGACTATACTAACCAAAGCAATCTACAGATTCAATGCAATCCCTATCAAACTACCAATGGCATTTTTCACAGAACAAGAGCAAAGAATTTCACAATTTGTATGGAAACACAAAAGACCCCAAATAGCCAAAGCAATCTTGAGAAAGAAAAACGGAGCTGGAGGAATCAGGCTCCTGGACTTCAGACCATACTACAAAGCTACAGTAATCAAGACAGTATGGTACTGGCACAAAAACAGAAATATAGATCAATGGAACAGGATAGAAAGCCCAGAAATAAACCCATGCAGCTATGGTAACCTTATTTTTAATAAAGGAAGCAAGAATATACAATGGAGAAAAGACAGCCTCTTCAATAAGTGGTGGTGGGAAAACTGGGCAGCTGCATGTAAAAGAATGAAATTAGAACACTCCCTAACACCATACACAAAAATAAACTCAAAATGGATTAAAGACCTAAATGTGAAGGCCAGACACTATAAAACTCTTAGAGGAAAACATAGGCAGAACACTCTAGGACATAAATCACAGCAAGATCCTTTATGACCCACCTCCTAGAGAAATGGAAATAAAAACAAAAATAAACTAATGGGACCCAATGAAACTTAAAAGCTTTTGCACAGCAAAGGAAACCATATACAAGACGAAAATACAACACACACAACGGGAGAAAATATTTGCAAACGAAGCAACTGACAAAGGATTCATCTCCAAAATTTACAAGCAGCTCATGCAGCTTAATATCAAAAAAACAACCAACCCAATCCAAAAATGGGCAGAAGACCTAAATAGATATTTCTCCAAAGAAGATATACAGATTGCCAACAAACACATGAAAGGATGCTCAAGGTCACTAATCATTAGAGAAATGTAAATCAGAACTACAGTGAGGTATCTCCTCACACCAGTCAGTATGGCCATCATCAAAAAATATACAAACAAGGGCTTCCCTGGTGGCGCAGTGGTTGAGAGTCTGCCTGCTAATGCAGGGGACATGGGTTCGAGCCCTGGTCTGGGAGGATCCCACATGCCGCGGAGCATCTAGTCCCATGAGGCACAGCTACTGAGCCTGCGCGTATGGAGCCTGTGCTCCGCAACAAGAGAGGCCATGATAGTGAAGAGGCCCGCGCACTACGATGAAGAGTGGCCCCCACTCACCACAACTAGAGGGAGCCCTCGCACAGAAACGAAGACCCAACACAGCCAAAAATAAATATAAAAATAAATAAATAAACAAAAAGATTACTATAAAAAATATATACAAACAATAAATTCTGGAGGCGGTGTGGAGAAAAGGGAACCCTCTTTCACTGTTTGTGGGAATGTAAATTGGTACAGCCACTATGAAGAACAGTATGGAGGTGCCTTAAAAACCTGAAAATAGAACTACCATACAATCCCACTACTGGGCATATACCCTGAGAAAACCATAATTCAAAAAGAGTCATGTACCACAATGTTCATTGCAGCTCTAATTACAATAGCCAGGACATGGAAGCAACCTAAGTGTCCATCGACAGATGAATGGGTAAAGAAGATGTGGCACGTATATACAATGAAATATTACTCAGTCATAAAAAGAAACGAAATTGAGTTATTTGTTTTGAGGTGAATGGACCTAGAGACTGTCATACAGAGTGAAGTTAAGTCAGAAAGAGAAAAACAAATACCATATGCTAACACATACATACTGAATCTAAAAAAAAAAAGGTTCTGAAAAACCTAGGGGCAGGACAGGAATAAAGACGCAGACGTAGAGAATGGACTTGAGGACACAGGGAGGGGGAATGGTAAGCTGGGACGAAGTGAGAGAGTGGCATGGACATATATACACCACCAAATGTAAAACAGTTAGCGAGTGGGAAGCAGCCGCATAGCGCAGTGAGATCAGCTCGGTCCTTTGTGTCCACCTAGAGGGGTGGGATATAGAGGGTGGGAGGGAGACGCAAGAGGGAGGAGATATGGGGATATATGTATATGTATATCTGATTCCCTTTGTTATAAAGCAGAAACTAACAAAGCATTGTAAAGTAATTATACTCCAATAAAGATGTTTAAAAAGAAAATGCTATGGAACAAAAGATCCTGTTCTAGTCTGTTCTGTTCTAGTGGCAGAACACAGTACCATAACAACTTGAGGTGAAGACCATAAAAAAGATGTTTGAACATAAAGAAACCCAGTTTTTATCAGCGCCTGGATTTGTAGTCTGCAATAAGTATAACATTTATAATGTGTGAGAGATAATAGAGGGTAAGGATCTAAGACATTTAGTGTATCCAAAGTGTGCAGAGGCACCATTAATAATCATACCGGTTTCTTGAAATCTTCTTAATACTGTATTAAAGACTACGATATTTTAGGTAAGAATTTCCCTGCTACTGAGAACTCAATGAGCTGCAAGTTGCTGCCCCCTTACCTTAGAGTTAGTCAAGGGGGTGTTGCAGATGTAACACCTTAAAAGAGATTGTGGAAGGTGTGAAGCAAAAAACAAAAATGGAGCGTTGAAAATGTTTCTTTTGGTTCTGGTGGAAGCTTTTCTACAGCAATTAACAAGGTATCTCTTGAACTTTTCCTTCAAGTATAGTCATGTTGTAATTACTGGCCTTGGGATTAATGTCTTTAAGGACTTCGTTGCTGATCCCAAGAAAAGGCCCAGGAAGGGCTGATTATCTTTACATAGGATACCAGCAGGCAATTTTGTTGCATTTGAAAAATACCTTGAAGAATAAGGTTATGATTTTCTCCATACAGTCTTCAAGAATGGGATGATGACAAAAAGCTATTTAATTGATGTAGTAAGAAAAAATGCAAAACTGGATATGGAACGTCTCCAGCTGGATATGGTAGCATCTCAATAGGCTTTGTTTTATGACTGGATAGGTGTGTGAGTATATACACATGCATGTATGCATAGATCTGTGTGTGAGTATGTAATGCACCATGTTTTTCATACAGGAATATGGGGGTTCTTTGTGTTTTATGGTACATTTCAGTGAAATTATTTGCTGGTTTATGAATATACTGCCCTTTCTTTTTTTTTTCTTTTTTCCCCCAATGTTTAGGTGATCTCAAAGTAGGAAATACATTTAATCATGTAAAAGATTAATGCTAAAATAAGCTTTTTGGGCCTTTTGCCAATAGACAGTAATTCAGTCTGGTATTGATCTTTTCACGAGTAACAGAACTGAGAAATTTTATATATAACTGAAGATCATAAAATAGATTTGCATAAAATATCATGATTGCTTCATGTTTATATTTAACTTATATTTTTGTATAAACAAGATTGTGTAAGATATATTTAAAGTTTTAATGATTTAACCATCTTTCCAACTTTTCATGATTTTTAGGAATGCAGACTTTTAAGAAAATGAAATTACACTCCCTGTTGTCCATTAATCAGCAAATAAAATATGGCCTTAACAAAGTTGTTTGTGTCATTATACAGTTTGAAAATTATGTCAGGATATACCCTATAGAATTACTAACCTCAATGCCCCTTGTAGAGTATATATTAATCATTCTGTATTAAAGAAAATAATGGTTGTTAATGGAATGCCAAGGCACTATACAGTGATTATATGTTAGTTGTGGTATCATACCAGTGAAATGTCAAATTTGAAAGGCCTGTACTACAATTTTACATGAAAGAAATTACTCGTGGCTCTAACATGCACCTTGAGAGTTTAAGGAGATAATATTTTTTAGAGAGAAATACTGCTTCCACTATAGATTATGTACATAAGTATAAACTTTGACAAAAGGGGAAGGAATGTATTTTAAAGTAATTACACTTCTGAATTTATTTTTCATATCCTATATTTGATATGACTAAAATGAATTACTGGATGGATTAATAAGTGTACTTAATTTAAATGTTTTGCTCCTGTTATACTTTTCATTGAGTTTTAAAAAAATTAAATTAGATATAAAATTGTAAAAAAAAAAAAAGATTAGTGAGCTTGAAGGTATAGCAATAGAAATTATTCAAAATAAAATAGAGAAAAAGTACTGGGAAGAAAATGAAATCAGTGAGCGGTGGGACAACTTGATGTGGCTTCATCTATAAACATTTAGAATTACTCTCCCCAGAGGAGAAGAAAGGGGAAAATATACATATATTTTTAAAAAGTGGCTGAAAATCTTACAAAGTTGATGACAACTATACACCCACAGATTCAAGAATCTCAACAAACCCCAAGCATGAGAAACATGAAAGAACCTATCTTTGTTCCCCTGTATATACCATGTCTATTTGCATTGGCTGATTTGAAGATTTTCTTTCTTCACTAGTTTCAAGCAATTTGATTAAAATGTACCTTGGTTTAGGTTCTTTTATATTTCTTGTTTGTTATAAGTATTTCATATAATTAGTTTTTATTGTGATTGTTATAGGTAAAATTTTGTCCCCCCAGAATAGACAATTGGAAGTCCTAACCTTCAGTAACTCAGAATGTGACCTTATTTGGAAATAAGTCCTTTACAGAGGTAATAATTAAAATGAGGTGGGCCCTAATCCAGTATGACTGATATCTTTTTAAAGAGGAGAAATTTGGACACAGAGACAAGTATGCACAGAGGGAAGACAATGTGAAGACATACAAGGAGAACACCATGTGATACAGAGGATTGGAGTGATGCATCTACAAGCCAAGGAATGTCAAAGATGGTCATAAAACCATCAAAAGGTAGGAAGGTCTAGGAAGGATTCTCCTACATGTTTCAGGGGGAGCATGGCCTTGCTGACACCTCTTCATTCTTACTAGCCTCCAGGCATTTAGAGTATGAGAGATCCTGGAAGTGCTCTGAAACAAGTGAGACCAAAGATGGTTCTTCAGGCAGCCCCCAGGAATGTTGGACCATTGGATGTTCTCTCCAATTCTTTACCTCTCCAGGGAGAAGCTGGGAACTGAGGCTTTTCACCTATTTGCTCTGTGCTTAAACCAGGAGAAGGGCTGCGGTGATGAGCTACATAATAGATCAAACCACTGTCTTTGTTCTTACTAATCCTCAGGTGGCTAGAATATGCTGGGTTCTGTTAGCACACTGAGACAAACAAGACAAAAGCCAGTCCTTGAGCAGCTCTTCTAAAAGTTGGTGCATTTGCCATGCGGTCCAACTCTCTTTCCCTCCCCAGGGAGAAGCTGAGAGCTGGAGTTTTTCATGCCTTCACTTTGTTCTAAGCCAGGAAGAGGGGTTATGCAGAGTGCCAGCCCAAACCACCATCTTGGTTTCCTTCTGGTGTCTAGAGGACCTCAGGTCCCAGTAGTGTTACATGACCGGTAAAACAGAAGTTAGTCCTTTGGGGAGCTCCTGGAAAATTTGGAGCAATGGACTGCAGTCTAACTCTTTCCTTCTCCAGTGAGAAGCTAGGAGCTGCAGTGTTTCCTTCTGATCGTACGGCACTATACCAGAGGTAGGGATTCTGGCAAAAAGGTGTCTTGAATTTCCCTACTGGTTTCAATGTGTCTGGTTTCACACTTGCCCAAGGTGTAGGAGCCTCTCAACTAGCTTCTGGATTTCTCACCAAGGGAATTTTTCTCTGAATTGTTGTTGAATCAGTATGTTTATGTGTGAAGGGGAGTCCAAAGCTTCTTACTTATTCTGCCATCTAGCTGACATCATCCTGCAAGAGCCAATTAGTTATTAAGCAGGTCTAATTCACCACATAGAGTTTCTAAAAATACTAAGGAAACTATGCAATGTTCTAAATATCCTAAGGAAGTATTTACAAGAGTATTGGAGTATAGATTATTATTGCCAGTTTGAGTGCATTTCCCATCCTGTGGAAGTCTGGAGAAAATCAGGTTGCAAACCTGTAACATGTGGGTAATGTTGGGAAAGGGATTAGTAGGGCAGGCTCATTGATTAAATTCTAGTTATGTAGCATTTTATTGTACTGCAGTTGGCAAACGTGCTTTACAAAAATGACTTTATTCTCCCTAAGGAGGAGGCAGCAATGTGCTGATGTGTGTGCATTCTTCCCAACTTCACTTTCAGTGACATCACGTTGATAGCTTGAAATCAGTCATGATGTGGGCATTACACCATGGAAATTGGCAAATGCTATAGACTAGGGATTTTTTTCTTTTGGAAAATCAGCTGTTGAAGATTTACCAGTACAACATCTGGAGGATTATGAGTCTAAAACACTATGCACTGTGGATGTTGAGATAGAATTTGGTCTGGGTCCCAGGGAGACAGATTGAGATGAAGATTTTTATGTAGGAAGTTGTATTAACCATGTTTTTAATTTTTTGTATTTTGATGCTTTGACATCTGGGGCCTTGCCAATACCGGAGGGGGAGGGGCCACCCAATTCTTAAAGATAGTAAACAATTTGCTCACCAGTAGGCTTTTTAAATGCAAACCTAACAATCCAGAACCAATAGCCCCAGCCACTTGTCCTAACCACCCCAGGGTCAGGCACCAGACAACTAAGGTCAGCCTCTATGCCCCAGAGCCCAGTGAAATTATCACAAGATAGCCAATACTAAGCCTGTAGGTAACAAACTATCTTTCCAATGGCAGTCAATTCCTGATTGTTGGCCTTACCATACCTAAATCATAATAAAACCTATCTTAAAACAGCAGTTCTTTGGGAGTTCCTTGGCGGCCTAGTGGTTAGGATTCCAGGCTTTCACTGCCGTGGCCCTGGGTTCAATCTCTGGTTGGGGAACTGAGATTCCGCAAGCCACATGGTGTGGCAAAACACACACACACACACACACACACAAACAACAAAAAAACAGCAGTTCTTTGAGGAATGCTCTCAAGATAAACACATTTGAAGAAGAGATGGAAATAAAGTTGGGAAGAGAGAAGATTTACCTATGATTTTGTCTCAATGAAGGCCTCAGTCAACCCCACAGAAATGGGAAAAAGTGGCATGACCCTTCCATGTGATTCCCTTTGAGGCAAGGGGCCCAGCTTTCATAACCCTGTATTTATCAGGGTAGGGTGTATCCAGACCCTAGATAGGGGGCTTATCCTTGGGCTTTGAAGAAACTCTTTGGCGGAAAGCATTACCCAGAGAGGGACTCTGTTAAGTGCTGTTAGCCACCAGTATTCTCAGCAGCTGCGGGAAGCTCTTTAGTTCTGAGAGAGGGCTGGGGACGTGAACCCCTGCATGTACTACAAAACAGGAAGATAAACTCAACTACCAAACGCCGTCTACCTTAGATGATTCATGAGCTTTCTGATGGAGTCAACATCATTGAGGAGAATAAATGCTGTAGTTGAAAAGGTGCTAAAAATTCATGTTAAGAGTCAGCTATGTCCTTTCAACCTTGGCAGAAAAATAAATGTAAAATAAATTAGCCATTTACAACTTTGCAAAACCTAACATGCTGTGAAGATTTATCAGCTGGACCATGAAAAAAAATGACTCTATTCAACAAAGCAATTAAAAATGAAAACTGGTGCAACTGAAGTCCAAATAAAATAAGCTTCCAGAGAAGTAGAAATGCGGAAATAAAAGTTTGTTGGATCTCTCTTTCTCTCTCCCCCTCTCCCCTTTATTTGGCTTTAGAATTTCGTACAATTTTATAAAGCTGGTGGCTGCCAGAACAGGATAGGGCAATTGGCAAGGGCTGAGAAATCTCCTCACCCCCAAGAATAGTGAACACAAGGGCATGTAGCCAGTGTGGATTCTGAGTGGCAGCCGGGTGAGTCTAAGGAAATTTTCTATTTGTTCCTAGTTGTCTTCTTTCTAGTAACTAGAGAATAAAGACTGTACAATCCACACTTACCACTCTTTCATTATTCTAATAACCGATGATAAAAATATTAAAAAACGTTAAAAAGATATCATAGTTGAGCCACAAAGTTCTATGGATTACTCTGTCAAATGAATGGGAAACGAGCAAATGAGAATGGGCTTTATTCAAAGAAAGTTAGCAAATTTATATAGAAAAGGCAAACACGCAGAGATTTCATAAGAGTTCAAAGAAACTACTGCAGAGAAGGAGAGGGAGCCAGTCAAGGGAGCAGCGAGAAGTGAAGACACTTCACCATGAAGAGGTGAGTATGATGTGGAGGTTTCTCTAGGGACACAGCTTCTTTAAAACATGTTGTTTGGGCTTCCCTGGTGGCACAGTGGTTGAGAATCTGCCTGCCAATGCAGGGGACACGGGTTCGAGCCCTGGTCTGGGAAGATCCCACATGCCGCGGAGCAACTAGGCCCGTGAGCCACAATTACTGAGCCTGCGCGTCTGGAGCCTGTGCGTCGCAACAAGAGAGGCCGCGATAGTGAGAGACCCGCGCACCGCGATGAAGAGTGGCCCCCGCTTGACGCAACTAGAGAAAGCCCTCGCACAGAAACGAAGACCCAACACAGCCATAAATAAATAAATAAATAAATAAATAAATAAATAAATAAATAAATAATAAAAATAAAGGAATTCCTTTAAAAAAAAAAAGTAAAATAAATATCCTTCTTTAAAAAAAAACATGTTGTTTGAGTACAGTGGCTTAGTTGCTTCTTAATGCTTTCCTTCCATACTATTTCAAATATCTGTATACCTACAGGGTCCCTTACTTGGTTCTGGAAAATCCAGCATATATTTATTGTTCTAGTCTTATCCTTGATGCAGGTGAAGATACAAAATTCACTATTAAAAACAGCTAGCATATTTTGAGCATTTCCTATAAACTAGACTTTACATAAATCTATTTAAACACTCACCACAGTCCTTTGATGAGGAGCTTACTATTATTTCCATTTATGGATGAAAAAGGTGAAGCTCAGGAACATTAAGTAATGTGCCCAAGGGTATGAGTCTGTAAGCTGGTAAAAAAGATCGGAACCATAGTCAGTTTGACTGCAGAGTCTGAACTTCACATCATTTTGCTGTCTATTGTCTAGCCTATAAGGAGAGATTCATTATTACTAATAGAATCCAGGAAGAAGGAGAAGTTGATTTTGTCCTTGAAGAATTAGTTGGAATTAGAGAGTTAAAAATGGTAGTTTTATGGAGGGACAAATGTTTGTACAAAGACACAGATTCAGAATATTGTAGGACATCTTTGGGGAACACAAGTGGATACTGTATCAGGAATTAGTAGAAGATAGGGTTAGGGCAAATTATTCAAGCTTAAGATATTCACCTTTCCCTTTGTTTAGTTACTGGATTTTCTAACCGGAGAAAAGCACTTGGTTCATAGCCCTTAAGCATGTCCCTAAGAGAAGAGTTGTCTCAGAGGAGATAAGAAATAAGGTAAGTCATTGCCTTAGAAATTACTGATCCTTAAGGATATCTCTCCTCACCTGAATCTCCCAAAATATTCTCAGACAGGCTGGTGCCACTATGCAGAGTCAGGAAGCAGTTTCTCTATCACCCTAGCCAATCTCTGATGTAATTACCCACCCAAAGCATACAATGGATAAAAAAGGCTGGGGGTCATTTTGAGTGGCGGTAACTAGCTAGCCTGAGTCATACAAAGGGACTTTTGGAGTCTTGACCAGGGTCAGGAAGTAGATCAGCATATCATTCTGGTAGTGGAGATCTAACTTTTTTTTTTGTTTTTGGCCACACCCCGCAGCTTTTGTGATCCTAGTTCCCAGTAAGGGATTGAACCCGGCTCCAGCAGTGAAAGCACTCAGTCCTAACCACTGGACTGCCAGGGAAATCCCAAGATCTAACTTCTGATTTCCGTTCTGAGCTGCCTTCTGGAGGGTCACATATCCATACGAGAACAGACCATGCAGCAGGGAGAGAGAAAAGGGAACATTTGAGGGAGCTCAAATTTCAGATTAGAAAGTAGCAGAATGAATTTTACTCCATACAGAGCCTCTGCTATAATTTATATCCTCAGAATACATATAAAATAATCAAGTCTAATCCCCTCTGTTTCTCTAACAGTTAAAATGGTTAAAATTGTTCTCAGCAAACCATAAAAAGCAACTTAGAGGAGAAGTGAAACAGACATTTTTTTGTTGCTTCTCCATCATTTATCTCCCCAACAGAACCAGTTTTTGTTTTTTTTTAACATCTTTATTGGAGTATAATTGCTTTACAATGATGTGTTAGTTTCTGCTTTATAACAAAGTGAATCAGCTATACATATACATATATTCCAATATCTCCTCCCTCTTGCATCTCCCTACCACCCTCCCTATCCCACCACTCTAGGTGGTCACAAAGCACTGAGCTGATCTCCCTGTGCTACGCAGCTACTTCCCACTACCTATCTATTTTACATTTGGTAGTATATATAAGTCCATGCCACTCTCTTACTTTGACCCAGCTTACCCTTACCCCTCCCCGTGTCCTCAAGTCCATTATCTATGTCTGTGGTCTTTATTCCTGTCCTGCCCCTAGGTTCTTCAGAATCATTTTTGTTTTTCTTTTTTTTTTAATTCCACATATATGTGTTAGCATACAGTATTTGTTTTTCTTTTTCTGACTTACTTCACTCGGTATGACAGACTCTAGGTCCATCCATCTCACTACAAATAACTCAATTTCGTTTCTTTTTATGGCTGAGTAATATTCTATTGTATACATGTGCCACATCTTCTTTATTCATTCATCTGTTGATGCACAGTTAGGTTGATTCCATGTCCTGGCTATTGTAAATAGAGCTGCAATGAACATTTTGGTACATGACTCTTTTTGAATTATGGTTTTCTCAGGGTATATGCCCAGTAGTGGGATTGCTGGGTCGTATGGTAGTTCTATTTTTAGTTTTTTAAGGAACCTCCATACTGTTCTCCATAGTGGCTCTATCAATTTACATTCCCCCCAACAGTGCAAGAGGGTTACCTTTTCTCCACACCCTCTCCAGCATTTATTGTTTGTAGATTTTTTGATGATGGCCATTCTGACTAGTGTGAGGTGATACCTCATTGTAGTTTTGATTTGCATTTCTCTAATGATTAGTGATGTTGAGCATCCTTTCATGTCTTTGTTGGCAATCTGTATATCTTTTTGAACAAATGTCTATTTAGGTTTTCTGCCCATTTTTGGATTAGGTTATTTGTTTTATGGTATTGAGCTGCTTGTAAATTTTGGAGAGTAATCCTTTGTCAGTTGCTTCACTTGCAAATATTTTCTCCTATTCTGTGGGTTCTGTTTTCACCTTGTATATGGTTTCCTTTGCTGTGCAAAGCTTTTAAGTTTCATTAGGTCCCATTTATTTATTTTTGTCTTTATTTCCATTTCTCAAGGAGGTGGGTCAAAAAGGATCTTGCTGTGATTTATGTGATAGAGTGTTCTGCCTATGTTTTCCTCTAAGAATTTTATAGTGTCTGGCCTTCACATTTAGGTCTTTAATCCATTTTGAGTTTATTTTTGTGTATGGTGTTAGAGAGTGTTCTAATTTCATTCTTTTACATGTAGCTGTCCAGTTATCCCAGCACCACTTATTGAAGAGGCTGTCTGTTCTCCATTGTATATTCTTGCTTCCTTTATTAAAAATAAGGTGACCATATGTGTGTGGGTTTATCTCTGGGCTTTCTATCCTGTTCCATTGATCTATATTTCTGTTTTTGTGCCAGCACCATACTGTCTTGATTATTGTGGCTTTGTAGTATAGTCTGAAGCTAGGGAGCCTGATTCCTCCAGCTCTGTTTTTCTTTCTCAAGATTGCTTTGGCTATTCGGAGTCTTTTGCGTTTCCATACAAATTGTGAAAATTTTTGTTCTAGTTCTGTGAAAAATGCCATTGGTAGCTTGATAGGGATTGCATTGAATCTGTAGAGTGCTTTGGGTAGTACAGTAATTTTCAAAATGTTGATTCTTCCAATCCAAGACCATGGTATATCTCTCCATCTATTTGTATCATCTTTAATTTCTTTCACCAGTGTCTTAGTTTTCTGCATACAGGTCTTTTGTCTCCTTAGTTAGGTTTATTCCTAGGTATTTTATTCTTTTTGTTGCAATGGTAAATGGGAGTGTTTCCTTAATTTCTCTTTCAGATTTTTCATCATTAGTGTATAGGAATGCAAGAGATTTCTGTGCATTAATTTTGTATCCTCCTACTTCACCAAATTCATTGATTAGCTCTAGTAGCTTTCTGGTAGCATCTTTAGGATTCTCTATGTATAGTATCATGCCATCTGCAAACAGTGACAGCTTTACTTCTTCTTTTCTGATTTGGATTCCTTTTATTCTTTTCTTCTCTGATTGCTGTGGCTAAAACTTCCAAAAGTATGTTGAATAATAGTGGTGAGTGTG
This sequence comes from Balaenoptera physalus, assembly GCF_965194825.1. Lineage (NCBI taxonomy): Eukaryota > Metazoa > Chordata > Mammalia > Artiodactyla > Balaenopteridae > Balaenoptera > Balaenoptera physalus. Next base: position 56,069,966 of record NC_138890.1, read on the forward strand.
GACAACCTTGTCTTGTTCCTGATCCTAGAGGAAATGGTTTCAGTTATTCACTATTGAGAACGATGTTGGCTCTGGCTTTGTCATATACGGTTTTTATTATGTTGAGGTAAGTTCCCTCTATGCCTACTTTTTGGAGGGTTTTTATCATAAATGCGGGTTGAATTTTATCAAAAGCTTTTTCTACATCTATTGAGATGATCATATGGTTTTTCTCCTTCAATTTGTTAATATTGTGTATCACATTGATTGATTTGCGTATATTGAAGAATCCTTGCCTTCTGAGATAAACCCCACTTGATCATGGTGTATGATCCTTTTAATGTGCCATTGGATTCTGTTTGCTAGTATTTTGTTGAGGATTTTTGCATCTATGTTCATCAGTGATACTGGCCTGTAGTTTTCTTTTGTTCTGACATCTTTGTCTGGTTTTGTTATCAGGGTGATGGTGGCCTTGTACAATGAGTTTGGGAGTGTTCCTCCCTCTGCAATATTTTGGAAGAGTTTGAGAAGGATAGGTGTTAGCTCTTCTCTAAATGTTTGATAGAATTCACCTGTGAAGCCATCTGGTCCTGGGCTTTTGTTTGTTGGAAGATTTTTAATCACAGTCTCAATTTCCGGGCTTGTGATTGGTGTATTTATATTTTCTATTTCTTTCTGGTTCAGTCTCGGAATGTTGTGTTTTTCTAAGAATTTGTCCATTTCTTCTCGGTTGTCTGTTTTATTGGCATATAGTTGCTTGTAGTAATCTCTCATGATCCTTTGTATTTCTGCAGTGTCAGTTGCTACTTCTTTTTCATTCTAATTCTAAAGATGTGAATCATCTCCCTTTTTTTCTTGATGCTTCTGGCTAATGGTTTATCAATTTTGTTTATCTCTCAAGGAACCAGCTTTAGTTTTATTTTTCTTTGCTGTCGTTTCCTTCATTTCTTTTTCATTTATTTCTGATCTGATCTTTATAAGGTCTTTCCTTCTGCTAATTTTGGGAGTTTTTTGTTCTTCTTTCTCTAATTGCTTTGGGTGTAAGGTTAGGTTGTTTATTTGAGATGTTTCTTGTTTCTTGAGGTAGGATTGTATTGCTATAAACTTCCCACTTAGAACTGCTTTTGCTGCATCCCATAGGTTTTGGGTTGTCATATTTTCGTTGTCATTTGTTTCTAGGAATTTTTTGATTTCGTCTTTTATTTCTTCAGTGATCTCTTTTTTATTCAGTAATGTACTGTTTAGCCTCCATGTGTTTGTATTTTTTACACATTTTTTCCTGTAATTGATAACTAGTCTCATAGTGTTGTGGTCGGAAAAAGTACTTGACATGATTTCAATTTTCTTAAATTTACCAAGGCCTGATTTGTGACCCAAGATATGATCTATCCTGGAGAATATTCCATGAGCACTTGAGAAGAAAGTGTATTCTGTTGTTTTAGGATGGAATGTCCTATAAATGTCAATTGAGTCCATCTTGTTTAGTGTATCATTTAAGGCTTGTGTTTCCTTATTTATTTTCATTTTGGATGATCTGTCCATTGGTGGATGTGGGGTGTTAAAGTCCCCTACTATGATTGTGTTACTGGTGATTTCCTCTTTTATGGCTGTTAGCATTTGCCTTATGTACTGAGGTGTTCCTATGTTGGGTGCATAAATATTTACAATTGTTATATCTTCTTCTTGGATTGATCCCTTGATCATTATGTAGTGTCCTTCTTTGTCTCTTGTAATAGTCTTTATTTTAAAGAGGATTTTCTCTGATATGAATATTTCTACTCCAGCTTTCTTTTGATTTCCATTTGCAAGGAATATCTTTTACCATCCCCTCATTTTCAGCCTGTATGTCTCCCTAGGTCTGAAGTGTGTATCTCATAGACAGCATATATATGGTCTTGTTTTTGTATCCATTCAGCCAGTCTATGTCTTTTGGCTGGAGCATTTAATCCATTTACATTAAAGGTAGTTATTGATATGTATGCTCCTATTACCATTTTCTTAATTGTTTTGGGTTTGTTTTTGTAGGTCTTTTCCTTCTCTTGTGTTTCCTACCTAGAGAAGTTCCTTTAGCATTTGTCGTAAAGCTGGTTTGGTGGTGCAGAATTCTCTTAGCTTTTGCTTGTCTGTAATGCTTTTAATTTCTCTGTCAAATCTGAATGAGGTCCTTGCTGGGTAGAATAATCTTGGTTGTAGGTTTTTCCCTTTCACCACTTTAAATATGTCCTGCCACTCCCTTCTGGCTTGCAGAGTTTCTGCTGAAAGATCAGTTATTATCCTTATTGGAATTCCCTTGTATGTTATTTGTTGTTTTTCCCTTGCTGGTTTTAATATGTTTTCTTTGTATTTAATGTATGAGAGTTTGATTAATATGTGTCTTGGTCTGTTTCTCCTTGGATTTATCCTGTATGGGACTCCCTGTGTTTCCTGGACTTGATAGACTATTTCCTTTCCCATATTAGGGAAGTTTTCAACTATAATCTCTTCAAATATTTTCTCAGTCCCTCTCTTTTTCTCTTCTTCTTCTGGGACCCCTATAATTTGAATGTTGGTGCGTTTAATGTTGTTCCAGAGGTCTTTGAGACTGTCCTCAATTCTTTCTTTATTCTGCTCTGTGGTAATTATATCCACTATTTTATCTTCCAGGTCACTTATCCATTTTTCTGCCTCAGTTATTCTGCTATTGATTCCTTCTAGAGAATTTTTAATTTCATTTATTGTGCTGTTCATCACTGTTTGTTTGCTCTTTAGTTCTTCTAGGTCCTTGTTAAACATTTCTCGTATTTTCTCCATTCTATATCCAAGATTGTGGATTATCTTTACTATCATTACTCTGAATTCTTTTTCAGGTAGACTGCCTATTTCCTCTTCATTTGTTTGGTTTGGTGGGTTTTTACCTTGCTCCTTCATGTGCTGTGTGTTTCTGTGTCTTCTCATTTTGCTTAACTTACAGTGTTTGGGGGTCTCCTTTTCACAGGCTGCAGGTTCATTGTTCCGGTTGTTTCTGGTGTCTGCCCCCAGTGGCTTAGTTTGGTTCAGTAGGTTGCGTAGGCTTCCCGGTGGAGGGGATTAGTTCCTGTGTTCTGGTGGATGTGGCTGGATCTTACCTTTCTGGTGGGCTGGACTACATCCCGTGGTGTGTTTTGGGGTGTCTGTGACCTTATTATGATTTTAGGCAGCCTCTCTGCTAATGGGTGGGGTTGTGTTACTGTCTTGCTAGCTGTTTGGCATAGGGTGTCCAGCACTGTAGCTTGCTGGTTGTTGAGTGGAGCTGGGTCTTGACATTGAGATGGTGATATTCGGGAGAGCTTTTGCTGTTTGATATTACGTGGAGCCGAGAGGTCTCTGGTGGACCAATGTCCTGAACTCAGCTCTCCCACCTCAGAGGCCCAGGCCTGACACCCGGCCAGAGCAGCAAGACCCTGTCACCCACATGGCTTTACAGGTCAATAAGTTTTCATTTTTTCCTCATGTAAATCCTCCTCTAAGCAAGATGAACGTCTGCCAGCAGACAGCTTTTGGACTCTAAATGCAGCTCATCCCTGGTTCTCCAGCTTCCCAGCCAGCCAAGGTGAATTTGGATTTACCAAGACTCTGCAATTCCACTGCCAACTTTTTTTTTAAAATAAATCTCTCTCCTCTCCTCTCCTCACCTCCCGTCTTCCCTCTCTACTTTTCTCCTGTTTCCACCTCCGCTTGTCCTTCTCACACCAGTTTTATAGTAGTTTACTCTTTTCCTGTTTCAGCCATGGGGCTTGAATGAAATTGACATCATCCTTAAGGCAATCATTCTATGGCAATCCACTGGTCACACTAATTGTTTAATGGATTAGTATGGAACACCCTCAAAACAATTACCAAAGAAACACTAATTTCTAGAAGAAAACATAGGAAAAAACCTTTTTGACTTTGGTCTTTGTGATGACTTTTTGGATATGACACCAAAAGCAAAAGCAACAAAAGCAAAAATAAAGTGGGACTACATCAAACTAAAAAGCTTCTACCAGCAAAAGAAATTATCAACAAAATGAAAAGGCAATCTACAGAATGAGTGAAAATATTTGCAAATCATATCTCTGATAAGGTTTTAATATCCAAAATATACAAGGAACTTATACAACTCAATATTGAAAAACAAGCTAATCTAATTTAAAAATCGGCAAAGAATCTGAATAGACATTTTTCCAAAGTATGCAACTGGCCAACAGGCACATGAGAAGGTGCTCAACATCACTAATCATCAGGGAAATGCAAGTCAAAACTACAATGAGATACACATCACACATATCAGAATGATTATTATCAAAAAGTAAGATCTAATAAATGTTGGTGAGGATGTGGAGAAAAGAAAGTCCTTGTGCACTGTTGGTGGGGGTGTAAATTGGTACAACCATTATGGAAATAGGATGGAATTTCCTCAAAAATTATAAACAGAACTACCATATGATCCAACAGTTCCAATTTTAAGTATATATCCAAAGGAAATGAAATCACTATCTTAAAGAGATAGCTTTACCCTCATGTTCACTGAAGCATCATTTACAATAGCAAGATATGGAAACAACCTAAGTGTCCATCAACAGATGAATTGGTATGTGATACACACACATGCATACACCCACAGAAATATTCAGCCATAAAAAAGAAGAAATTCCTGCTATTTGTGACAACATGAATAAACATGGAGGACATTATAATCTCACTTATATGTGGAATCAAAGAAACTGAACTCATAGAAACAGAGAGTAGATTGGTGGCTGCCAGGGATGGGAGGTGGGGATGGGGTAGAGAGGAAAACAGGTAAATGTGGTCAAAGCATACAAATTATTAGTTATAAGATGAATAAATTCTTATAAGGTACAGCATGGTGACTATAGTTACTTGATTACTTGAACGTTTCCAGGAGAGTAGATCTTAAAAGTTCTCAACACACACACACAAAAGGTAATTATGTGAGATGACAGATGTGTTAACAAACCTTATTATGGTAAATATATCTATATCTCTATATATCACATTGCACATCTTAAACTTACACAGTGTTATACTTCAGATATATCTCACTAAAGCTGAAAAAATAATAATATTGAAGAAACACTGAGAATTCTGGGAAAGCAAAATTTCTTCTCTATCCCTTAGGGGTTACAAAAGACAAGCTTCTCTATATTCCTCAGCGCTTAGTGGAAGAATAATGCAAGGTTTGACACTGCTACTGTTTTTTTTCCTACCACATTGATAAAGCCATGTTAGAGAGAACATAGTTGAGATATGGTAGTAAAGTTTGAGTTTGGAATCAAGCAATACCTAAAACCAGCTTGTAAGTTTTTCAATTAGGTGTGCAAATAAAGACTTTTTAAAAAGCTCATTGGGTACATTTTTCTGTCTTTTGCCATGGTAAGTGACCATGGTAGGCCCCAGCCTGGTCTCCCAGGCCTTGTGAGGAATTTATGGCATCTGTTTATGGTCTGTTACAATGTAATTGAATCAATGTCAAAAATATGCTTGTGGCTCTGTACAAAATTTTACCAAGAACCTAACTGTTAGATCTAATTAATATCGTGCAAAAGGTGAGTTACAAAATAAGGTAATCATGCCTGAATTTCAGGGATGTGTGACCATGAGTTTAAGAGGCTTGGTAAGTCCCTCTTAGAGCCTCCTTTGACCTGGCAACACTTCACCCTAGACTGGAAGAATACCAAGAGCATCTTCCATGAGGAACTGGGAAACTCCAAAAACCTTTCCTACTCGTTGCCCTGATGTTCTATGCCATGCTCTGGTGAGAATGCGTCGTCTTAAGTTATCACAATAAACCATAAGTTCTATTTGATTTGTGTATCAGAGGGATCATTTGGAACCAGGGTCTAAAGCACTCAACTGTGAGATGCACTCAAGTGATTTAGGATAGGTAGGTCCAAGATGAAGGCACACAGATTGAAAATACTTCTACTGATTGTTTAACTGTGTTGCCTAAATGTCAACTCAGGTCACAAAGACATAGAACTGCCATACCAGGTAAATTCTCATGGGGAGTCAGCTCAACTCTCCTTTTTAAAAATCGGAGCTCCTTTGGCATCAATGGATGTGGTCTGTGTTTTCCCTGGCCTGCTAACTGCACCAGTGAGTATGAGTCCTCTCCTTTGTTTACATGTCACAGAAAAGGGGGATTTGAGGAGACGTGTTCATATTGATTCCTCTCAAGGCAACCCCCTTTCTGACCTATATTTCATCACTGGTACCCATGAACCACCCTAATGTCTTCTCATCTTTCCTTTTAACTTCTTGCTCTTATGTAGCCTCTGCCTTCTCTTAGTTCTAGAGCTCAAAAGGATTTCCCTCTCCTTAGGCTCTTCATAATACCTGGACTATTCTCTACATTGCATACCTTGTTAAATCTTCCTTATTTCTTTTAGTCTCCATTAAAATGACATATCCTCAGCTAGATCAGCTATCCCCACAATAATCAATTATTGCACCCTATACTTTCTGTTCAGAAGCCATATCATATTTTGTGTTTATTTATACATACCCAGATATAATTGTGTGATGCCTTGCCTATGACACTAAAGTAAGCTTATCAAGGGCAAGAACTTCATATATTTATTTATTTTTATGTCCCCAATGCTTAGCATGGTGCCTGGCACTTAGTAGACATTGAGTAAAAGACTTGTTTTCAATGAAATGAATACATATTTCCTATATTCTGAAATATATGAAATAACTCTCTATATATTCCTTACATACTCTAGAGAAAGGCAGGATTAAGAACAATGTGAATATCAGCTAGAGCTTTAATAGCCATTGAGTGCACACTTTTCACAGACATTCTGGGTACACCCAGTAACATCACTTTTTTCCACTTGCATTCTGGTCATCCAGCCCGCAGAGCTCTGAAAGAGGCTGCTGGGGCAGAATGGGAGGCTCTACCAACCCATGAGCCCTGCCCTTGGCCTTTCTGCTGTTGCTTTCTGAACCTGACTAATGTGCTCAGGGTAAATGAATTATTCTCTTCCTGTCCGAGCATTTTTGAGAAAGAACAGCTGCAAAGCCTGATGAGTCCTGGAAGATCAAAACAAACCAGGATACTGTTGTTGGCTTGTCAGGTCCCATTGCAGAGCTTCCTAAATGCTGGCAGCTTTGGCATTTGATTACTTTCAGCACAGCCCCCGAGGAAGCATTATCTCAGATGTTATTTTAAAAACAAATTCTTTTAAGTAAAATTTGCTGCCTTCAGCCCCTCTCTTCCTTGCCTTTCATTATGAATAAATCCAGTCAGTCTTTGGCTATCCCTCGCTGTTCTGGTCAAATGCCACCACTGGTTCCAAAAGAATGACTCTCAAATACTATTACTGATAGACAAGTCTGAACAGAAACTGCCCTTTTTCTTCTTTCTTCCCTCGGGAGCAATAAATCATCTACTCATCCCAGGTGATTGCCACAGACAGTCCACTTAGAGCAGTATTTCATGATTTAACAGGTATAATGTTTTTTCAACAGACCATTTCTAACCATTCTCCCTGCATTCCCGGGACAACTCAACATTTTTTCTTATTTTCAAAGCACCTAAGGGCCCACTGAATAAATGTCTTAGGAATATGGCCTGTGACATGTTGTGGATATTTTCCCCAGTCTCTCCTGTGCAGGAAGAGTAAAGAAAATAGTCACACTGGACTTGAACCAGAACTGTTGACTGAGGCGCAATCTGCAAACGAAACAACTTGTGGTTTTAGGAAGAAACCATGGCTGCTTTCATTTTTCTTGCCCTTTAATTTTCACAATATCTGCTAAGTGAAATTTGACTTTAGATTAAAAAAGAGGCTTAAACGGATCTGTCCTTGAATCTCAGCTGTTAAAAAATATCTTACTATGTCCATTGACTTTAAGGAAAAGTAACTTCTGCAATTTAGCATGAGGGGATTTTACTTTTACTTTTCTAATAAATTACACATACAGCTTAAAGTATGCTAGGGAGGCTTTACATGAGGAGTATACTCAATACGCATGCACAACAAAATGTATTTTGCTGTTTGCCTAATCTTCTGCTTTTATGTTAAAACCTTTAATTTTCCCATTAATATCCAAAGCTCGACTGTGCACAAAATAACACAATATTAAGGGTGACTTTTACGGTATTTAAATTCCATTTACACTCCTCTTTTGCCCATTCATATTAAGGAAAAATTTTCAAATTAAGTAAAATACAATATTTCGGTATAAATGAGACAGGAGACCAAAACTAAAGCAGTGTCACTTGTTACAGAGTCCAACATTCTATTAGCACACTGCAATTTCTCCTCACTGATTTTGGAGATGAGGGAATTGAATGTTGCAAAGGAAATTGTCATCACATGTGCCAAAGAAGGCTTCTTCCAATTTATTTCATTTGTGCCAGGCTCCCCTTTTGCACTGTCTTAAATTTCATTCTATGAACTAAAAAAATCTTTGTCAGTGTGAAGGTCATTAATTTTAATTAAATGGAAATCATTTTTTTACACTTGCAAGAAAAACGAGGATTAGTCTCAACAACTTTCATTAAATAAATAGAGCAAATTAAGATTTATAATGTATCTCTAGATGGATCTAAAATGGTCTCATCAAAAGCCTATTAGTTGACAAGGAGGGAAGTGTCTCAGTGGGTTATGGTAACAAATGAACCCAGAATGCAGAAAACAGGATCTGTTTGCTAAACTACTGTCTGCAGTTGATTTTACTTCAACGTTATATTACACTTCCATTGTAACATTATAGTAGGGAGGTAAAGATAACATCAACTTTATAGGCTTTGGTTAAAATAACTAATTTATTGCAATCACAACCTGTATTTCTATAGCTTTTGGCAGCTTATAAAGCACTTTTACATGCTACCTATTTTTGAGTGATTTATTAGAAGTAGTATATGCTTTAAACATAAAAGTGCTGGATCACAATTCTATCTTAAACACTTAGTAGCTCTCACAACAGGAAAATAACTTCAACTCTCTGAACCTCAGTTGTCTTATCTTTGAAGTGAGGATAATAATTCCAATCTTGCAGGGATATTGTGAGATGGAAATAGAAATAATATATGGAAAACGTATGAGCCAGAACCTGGCTCGTAATAAAGTGCTAAATAAATATATTCGGCTAATATCCTTCCTGTAACTAATTTTCCAGGGCTGTCTAGCCTTAAGAGTCTGAGGTCACTCAGTTGATTAATTGGAGAGCTGATGCTGTAATTCTTATTTATTCCTCTTTTAGTACCCCTTGGCTCCTCCTCGTTCTATACTACTCTTGAATTTATACACAAGGAAAACTATTTGACAAATAGGATTTTATTAATTACTGAAACTCTTCAACTCTTCTCCCTTTTGCAGAGAATTAGCAGTACTATCACAAACAAACAAACAAACAAAAAAGCATAATGAACATGTTATTTTACCATGAACATAAAAATTGCTCATTTATAATTCAGTATTTCTAAAACACTTGATATTTACAGGGCAATAGAGAAGATTCCAGAGTAAGTTATATGAGACTTCTGTTTTCTGGTCTAATTTTTCTAAAAGTGAAAAAAGTCAAGATTTGAAAAGGTTAAATCACTTACCCAAGACTGTAATAGAAAAGTCTGTTTCCAGGTCTATACGTATGAAAAGATAGCTTTCTGTATCCAACTTTTTGCTCTGAATTGTTTTAAATGACTACTGTGCATAACTAAAATAGGGTGAAAATGTTACTGAGAATATAAATATCAGAACTAGGTAGGATGCATTTGGTTTGGCAAACTCTTCCTTCCCTTCCCCTCCCTCCCTCCTTCCTTCTTTCCTATTTTATTCATCATGGGGAACCAATTTTCATGATAGGGCCCATAGACACTGCTGGTTCAGCCTTCTCTCCCAGGGCTTTAAATGTGAACTGTCTTTTGGTCATCTGATCAAAAGGCATGTGAAAAAATGCATAACACTGCTAATTATTAGAGAAATGCAAATCAAAACAACAATGAGGTATCACTTCACAACGGTCAGAATGGCCATCATCAAAAAGTCTACAAATAATAAATGATGGAAAGGGTGTGGAAAAAGGGACCCCCCCCCATACTGCTGGTGGGAATTTAAGTTGGGGCAGCCACTATGGAGAACAGTATGGAGGTTCCTTAAAAAACTAAAAATAGAACTACCATATGATCCAGCAATCCCACTCCTGGGCATATAACTAGAGAAAACCATATTTCAAAAAGATAGATGCACCTCAGTGTTCATTGCAGCACTATTTACAATAGCCAAGACATGGAAGCAACCTAAATATCCATGATGAATGGATAAAGAAGATGTGGTATATTTATACAATAAAATATTAGCCATAAAAAAAGAATGAAATAATGCCATTTGCAGCAACATGGATGGACCTAGAGATTATCATACTAAGTGATGTAAGCCAGTCAGAGAAAGACAAATGTCATATGCTATCACTTATATGTGGAATCTAAAAAAAATACAAATGAACTTATATACAAAACAGAAATAGATCCACAGACATAGAAAACAAACTTATGGTTACAAAAGGGGAAAGGGGCAGGGAGGGATAAATTAGGAGATTGGCAGTAACATATACATGGTACTATATATAAAATAGATAGCCAATAAGGACCTACTGTATAGCACAGGGAACCATACTCAGTATTTTGTAATAACCTATAAGAGAAAAGAATCTGAAAATATATATATATATATATATATATATATAAATGCATAATTGAATCACTTTGCTGTACACCTGAAACTAACACAACATTGTAAGCCAACTGTACTTCAATAAAAAAAAAAAAAAAGTGGACTGTCTTTAAGGTTTTCTCCTGAATTTCTCCTCTTATTACTCCTAACTCTTTTCCTAGGTGTTACAACTCATGAGCTTGGCTTCATTTCTAAGGACATTTCTCACATAGATATCTCCAGAACAGTCCCTTCCTATGGGTTACATCCCATCCATCCAACTTCCTATCCACCATCAGCACTGGGTGTCACCCAGTTACTTCTCATTCATCACATCTCAACTTGACTTCATGATCGTCCCCCACAAAATTGGTTCCCCTCCTTTACTAACTCATGAGTACTACTATGTATTAAAAAAAAAATCTGCTCTCATTTGTAATACCAATATTTATAGCTGACTGGGACCACATGCTGTTTATTTCTGGGCCCAGATATATTTCTCAGTAGCTACTAGATTCAGCATATCATAATGTTTGAAAGCAGGGACTTTGGGAAATGGAAAAATATCCCATGCTTTTGAATTGGAAGAATTAATATTGTTAAAATGGCCATACTACACAAAGCAATCTAAGATTTAATGCAATCCCTATCAAATTATCCATGACATTTTTCACAGAACTAGAACAAATAATCCTAAATTTATATGGAACCATAAAAGACCCAGAATTGACAAAAGGATCCTGAGGAAAAAGAACAAAGCAGGAGGCACAACCCTCCCAGACTTCAGACAATTCTACAAAGCTACAGTAATCAAAACAGCATGGTACTGGCACAGAAACGGATATACAGATCAATGGAATAGAATAGAGAGCCCAGAAATAAACCCACACACCTACAGTCAATTAATCTTTGACAAAGAAGGCAAGAATATACAATGAAGAAAAGAGAGTCTCTTCAGCAAGTAGTGTTGGGAAAGCTGGACAGCCACATGGAAATCAATAAAGTTAGAATACACCCTCACAGCATACACAAAAATAAACTCAAAATGGCTTAAAGACAAATATAAGACAAGACACTATTAAACTCCTAGAAGAGAACATAGGCAAAACATTCTCCGACATAAATTGTACCAATGTTTTCTTAGGTCAGTCTCCCAAAGCAATAGAAATAAAAGCAAAAATAAACAAATGAGACCTAATCAAGCTTATAAGCTTTTGCACAGCAAAGGAAACCATAAACAAATCAAAAAGACAACCTACAGACTGGGAGAAAATATTTGCAAATGATGTGACTGATAAGAGCTTAATTTCCAAAATATACAAACAGCTTATACAATTCAGTAACAAAAAAACAAACAACCAAATTGAAAAATGGGCAGAAGACCCAAATAGACATTTCTCCAAAGAAAACATACAGATGGCAAGAGGCACATGAAAAGGTGCTCATCACCACGAATTATTAGAGAAATGCAAATCAAATCTACAATGACATACCACATCACAGTGGTCAGGATGACCATTATTAAAAATTCTACAAATAATAAATGTTGGAGAGGGTGTGGCGAAAAGGGAACCCTCTTACACACTGTTGGTGGGAAAGTAAATTGGTTCAGGCACTATGGAAAACAGTATGAAGGTCCTCAAAAAACTAAAAATAAAGTTGCCATATGATCCAGCAATTCCACTCCTGGGCATATACCCAGACAAAACTATAATTTGAAGAGATACCAAGACATGGAAACAACTTAAATGTCCATTGGCAGATGAATGGATAAAGAAGACATGGTATATTTATGCAATGGAATATTATTCAGCAATTAAAAAGAATTAAATAATGCTATTTGCAGCACCATGGCTGGACCTAGAGATTATCATACTAAGTTAAGTCAGAAAGAAAAATACAAATACCATATGATATCACTTATATGTGGAATGTAAAATACGACACAAATGAACATATCTACAAAACAGAAACACACTCACAGACATAGATAACAGACTTGTGGTTGCCAAGGGGGAGGGAGCGTGGGGGAGGGAAGTATTGGGAGTCTGAGATTAGCAGATATAAACTATTATATACATATATAATATAATATATATATTAGGATGGATAAACAACAAGGTCCTATTGTATAGCACAGGAACTATAATCAATATCCTGTGCAAACCATAATGGAAAAGAATATGAAAAAGAAAATATACATGTATAATTGAGTCACTCTGCTGTACAGCAGAAATTAACACAACATTGTAAATTAACTATACCTCAATAAAATTAAAAAAAAAAAGAAAGCAGGGACTTGGTCATCTGACTGCCCAAGTTCAAATACCCACTACTGCTTATCAGACATATAAGATTAGGCAAGCTAGTTAATCTCTTTGAGTTTTAGCTTGTAAGAATATAAAACTGGGAGAATAATGCTACTTTTCTTGAGTTATCATAGTGATAACTAAATAAGTCAATTCATACAAAGCATCTTACCTCTGTGCTGAGCACATACTAAGTATTCAGTGTATACACCTCTTTACTAATTTCAGAAAGGTGTGGGGCTGGGTCTAGCTTTTCCACTTAGGAGCAGTCAGACGTTGAAAACATTACCTGATCATACTTTTTTCTTTATTTTAAAAATAGAATTTGAAAAGAGAATCCACCTAATAGGGCTGTTGTGATGACTAAAATGCATCATAAGGGAACATGGCAAGGTTTCACCACCTATCAGTATGGTCTTCCACATTTCATTGCTTAAACAAAGCTCAGTTTGTGAGTTTAGTGAAAGGAATTAAAATGTTACTAATGAAAGAGCAACATTAACATTCATAAGTTCAGCTACTATAATCTCTTTTACAAAATATTTAAGGAATTCTGCAAGCAAAATGAAAAACTGGATTATGAAATGAATCCAGTACACTATCATATTAAATGATATTTAAGATAGAAGAGGAAGTGTTTTAAGATTCAATACTCAGGCATAACTGATTTATTAAGTTCTAGTTGAGACCCTGATTATTATTATTTTTTTACCATTACTTTTGAAGCTATTAAGCCTGAAGATTTTGGTTTTTAGGCACATTTTGGGTTCATAAACTGGAGTTAAAAGCAGCTGAGCTTCTATTTACAAGAGCCAGGGGCTTCCCTGGTGGCACAGTGGTTGGGGGTCTGCCTGCCAGTGCAGGGGACACGGGTTCGAGCCCTGGTCTGGGAAGATCCCGCGTGCCGTGGAGCAGCTGGGCCCGTGAGCCGCAATTGCTGAGCCTGTGCATCTGGAGCCTGTGCTCCGCAACAAGGGAGGCCGCGATAGTGAGAGGCCCGCGCACCGCGATGAAGAGTGGCCCCCACTTGCCGCAACTGGAGAAAGCCCTCGCAGAGAAACGAAGACCCAACACCACCATAAATAAATAAATAAATTTAAAAAACTGCTTTCAAGATCTATTAAAAAAAAGAAAAGAAAATAAAAAATACAATAGCCAGGACATTTACAATAGCCAATAGCAACCTATGTGTCCATCAACAGATGAATGGATAAAGAAGATGTGGCACATATATACAATGGAATATTACTCAGCCATAAAAAGAAATGAAATGGAGGTATTTGTAATGAGGTGGATGGAGTTAGAGTCTGTCATACAGAGTGAAGTAAGTCAGAAAGAGAAAAACAAATACAGCATGCTAACACATATATACGGAATCTAAGGAAAAAAAAAAAAAAAAGGCCATGAAGAACCTAGTGGCAAGACGGGAACAGAGACACAGACCTACTACAGAATGGACTTCAGGATATGGGGAGGGGGTGGGGTGAGATGTGACAGGGTAAGAGAGTGTCATGGACATATATACACTACCAAATGTGGGATAGATAGCTAGTGGGAAGCAGCCACATAGCACAGGGAGATCAGCTCGGTGCTTTGTGACCACCAAGAGGGGTGGGATGGGGAGGGTGGGAGGGAGGGAGATGCAAGAGGGAAGAGATATGGGAACATATTGTATGTGTATAACTGATTCACTTTGTTATAAAGCAGAAGCTAACACACCATTGTAAGGCAATTATACTTCAATAAAGATGTTTAAAAAAAAAAAAAGATGTGGCACATATATACAATGGAATATTACTCAGCCATGAAAAGAAACGAAATTGAGTTATTTGTAGTGAGGTGGATGGACCTAGAGACTGTCATACAGAGTGAAGTAAGTCAAAAAGAGAAAAACAAATACCGTATGCTAACACATATATATGGAATCTAAAAAAAAAAAAAAAAAGGTTCTGAAGAACCTACGGGCAGGACAGGAATAAAGACACAGACATAGAGAATGGACTTGAGGACACAGGGAGGGGGAAGGGTAAGCTGGGATGAAGTGAGAGAGTGGCATGGACGTATATACACTACCAAATGTAAAATAGATAGCTAGTGGGAAGCAGCCGCATAGCACAGGGAGATCAGCTTGGTGCTTTGTGACCACCTAGAGGGGTCGGATAGGGAGGGTGGGAGGGAGATGCAAGAGGGAAGAGATATGGGGATATATGTATATGTATAGCTGATACACTTTGTTATAAAGCAGAAATTAACACACCATTGTAAGGCAATTATACTCCAATAAAGATGTTAAAAAAAAAAAAAACGTGGCTGAGCTTCAATGGATGAAAGGGTATTTCCTCATAGCATCTTCTATAAAGTGTGTTTTGGAACTTTTGGGCCTTTGTAAATATGAAACTTAAGGAATGATATCTCATTGTAGTTGTAAGTTTCAATTTTATCTCATTGTGTATGAGGTTGAAATTTTTTCTTATGTTTAAAAAACTTTTATTTTTTATGTAATTGGCTGATATGAGGGTCTGTCTCACAAACTCTACAGTAAACATCTTAAGGGAAAGGGCTGTGTTTTATGCATCTCAGTTTCCCCAGTAGCTAGCATAACCCCTGGGCAAATAATATGTTTAAATGATGTATTAAATAAAGGAACAAGTGAGTGACCGTGGGAAAAAAAGTAGCTGAGCTTTATTGATCTTCTTGGTTTGTAAATGTTCATCTCTGGCTCTTACATGTGTAAACTCCAGGTTAGATTTGTTTGGAGTAAAAGCTAACATGAAAACTGTGATGTGAGATCCAAAAAGCTAGACATTTTATTTGTTTCTTTACTGCTGAAATCTGTGTCTAGAATTCTGGTACGTAGGAGGTACTTAATAAATATGTGTTAAGTGAAAGGATTTATGGAGTGTACCCTGCCTTCTAGGCCTATAAAACCCATGATCACAGCTTACTATTATAAGGGATTTAAATCTAACCTGAGTCAAACAGGGTCTCCCTATTTGAACACATACGTGTGCACAAACACATGAGCACACACATACATTATAAAACCACCAAAAGGAGAACAGCTAATGTGGGCTTTTGTGCTATTGCTTTATAACGCAGTCCCAACTTCCCTCTCTCTGTTGAGCAGTGTCTTGCGCAAAGTTGATGCTTACATAGTATTCATCAAACAAGTGAAGGAATGAAAACTAGGCATCAAAACTCACTACATCCGAAAGCATTCATCAAGGCCAGATAGGTAAGGGGACTTTTCTTAAGAAGTGTAAAAAGCAGTTCAAACCCTCTCAGAATTTTTAAATTAAAATTTTCACAAGGACACAAATTGAGAGACAGCAGTACACACTTCATAGGTTGGCTTTAAGACATAATTGCTATTTGATCACTTAACGCCTCTGTCGCTTAATCTTTAGATGGGAGAGCAATACCTACACAGTTCCCAGAAGTGAAATAAATGCTAAGGGACAAAGAAGGGTAAAATAAAGCCTCATGTGTAAATAAGCTTTTAGGAAGAGCTATTTTCTTCTTACGTAGGACATTTTTCATCTATATTTTAAATAATAAACTAAAGCCATTAAGCATGTGAGGGTTTCTGTCCACCCCCCCACCCCCCAGATTATAGCATTCAGCAGGCAGAGGACATGGTTCTCTGGTAGCTCTAAGGAGACAATGGTTTTGGAATCTGTGGGTTGGAGAGGTCCTGGGTAAACAACTCAGTTAGTAGGAGGACATAGGCTTCCTGGTTTAGAAAGAACCTAGAGAAGCCATTAATTTCTCCCCAGCATGATACCATATGCATATCCTAAATAAAATAAATCAAATTGTGTCAAATAGATGGACAGTATAAAGGATCTAGGTTAGTGACTGGAGTTAGCACCTGCTCTTTCCTCATGGCTCTGATCTCCCCTTATGTTCAACACTGAAATTTAAAAAATTGGTTTCTGCTCTGATGTGAATTTCCTTTTTTCATCAACATTGCCCCTAACTTCTTTTATGTCGTCAATAAATAATAAAAACAATATGACCACACAATTCAGTTTTCACAATTAAGTATACATTCATGGTGAACTTCTCACACAGTTTTCCAAAATGTATGTGTGTGTGTGTGTGTGTGTGTGTGTGTGCGCGCGCATGTGTGTGTATTAACAGTTTAAATTATTTTAAAAAATAAATAGAAATTAAGAGTTATTTTGAAGTCTTCCCTTTCCCTCCTTTCTTTTGTTTCTATAATGTCAAAAATAAAAATAAAACGAAATATAACCTAGTTTAATCAATTTTGTGAAGAGAAATTGTCTAAGCTGTTGCTTGAATCCGAAATAAAATCCAGTGGTTTTGTTTCTTTTATCAATGTTTGCTTTGGAGTTTTAAATATACAGCGTCTATGTTGGTGAGAAGCAACACAGTATGTTGCCTTGTGGGACAGATAGAAAATTACACTTTAAATAAATAACCTGAGCATCTTGAGTAGCTCACTTTTACGTCAGAAGTTTTCTTTATTACAGCATCTATTTCAGGAAGATGAAAAAGAACCTGTTGTCACCTTTGCTGCATATCACGTCACAAGATAATTTTGATTTTATCCCTTTCCTATAGGAGCACTCCTAACTCACTGAATTAGAAAGAGAGATCAGGCACCTTACTGATCAGAAATTTACCTATGAGCAGAGCCAATGAGTGTGATGGTCTCATGGTTTGTGAAGAATTTTTGCTTTACATAAAAATGCATATCCCTCTGCTTATACCCTGTGGTATATATGTTGCTAGAAACTGTGTTTCCTTTTCTAATAACATCATTTTCCTGTTAACTTTATGTGGAAAGTAATAATAACAATAAGTTACATTTTAAACACTATACATGTGTGAATTCATTTAGTCCTCATAAAACCCCATGATATGAGTAGAATTATTAGCCTTATGTTAAAGATAAATAAATTAATCCAAGATGTACTAAATAACTTACTGGTGAGAGTTGGCTAAGGAATGGCAGAGCCATCATTTAAATCTGGGCTGTCCAGCTTTAGAGACACATATTTTAAATATCATGGTCAGGGAAGACCATATTGGTCAGGGAAGACCATATTGAGAAACTGACTTTTGAACGAAAACTTAAATGATGTAAAAAAGTGGGGCATGAAGATATCTTAGGAAATGGCATTCCAGGCAGAGGGGACACCAAGTACAAGGACCCTGAGGCATGGGTGTGCTTATGTGAGAGAGAAAGGAGTGTGGGATGACTTCAAGTATTTGTGCCTGATAACTGGAAGAGTAGCTCTTATCTAACATGGGGAAGATTTGGGTGATACAGTTTTGGTGAGACAATTAGGAGATCAGTTTTGAATAGGTTAAGTTTGAGAAGTTTATTAGATTTTCAAGAGGAGGTGTCAAATAGGCAGTTAGGTAACCAAGCCTAGGTTCAGAAGAGATCATGAATGTGGGTATGGCCAGGTTTACGGATGCACTTACATCCATGAGATGCACAGAGAACATCAAAGGAGGAAACGAAGATGAGAAAGTGGTCCAAGAACTAAGCCCTGCAACATTTAGAGCCAAAAGATGAGGAGTTACCATGAAAGAAACTGAGGTGGAATGGCCAGTGAGGCCAGAGGAAAACCAGGTGACTGTGGAGCCCTAGAAGCCAAGTAAAAAAAAGCCTTTCAATGAGGAGTAGGTCATCAGATTTGTCAAACGGTGCAGGTAAGTCAAGTAGATGAGGACTGGGAATCAAGCATTGAATATATCAATGTGGTTGACAGCAGTGACCTTGACAAGAGAATTTTCATTATAATGATCAAAGCAAAAATTTAATTAGAGTGGATTTATGAATGACTAAGAATTTTCCCCAAATCATACAACTAGGATTTGTCAAAGAACAAGTAATTTTTCTTATCCTTATTGATTACATTAAACAATGTGTGGTTCTACGGAAATAAACATTTTTAAAAATGAATAATTTCTGAATACAATATATAATTCAGTTAAAAAAACAAGTGAGGATAGTGAAAAATGTGTAAAGAAATACTGAGTAAAAAGATTTAATAGAGAAGCTCATCTTGAAAGGATGGAATGAATACACGAATATGATTGGGTCACACACTCATATTTGGAAATACCAAACTCACTTCAACACAACTTAGGAGAAAAAGGGGAGGAGATTTATTGGCTAACATAGCTGAGAAGTTCAGACACAGCTGAGTCAAGGTGCTCCATGCCATAGTCTGAACTCAGTCAAGCTGCATTTCCAGCACTGATGTTCTTTGTGTTGACTTCCCCTTCAGGCAAACTCCCCAGTCACGCTGGTCACCAAGGGCTCCAGGCTTACCCTCATTGTCTAGCGATCCCTGTGGAAAGGGCTCCTCTTCCTTATTAGTTCCTGTAAACTGTGTGTATTGGTGTGATTAGCTTGGCTCGTGCTACATACAGGTCAATAACCGTTTACCGTGGCCACGGATTCGCTACGTTTAGGTCTCATCTCCATCCCTTGGAGGTGGCTTAGTGAAGTCGGCTATTTCTAAACCAAGGTGGTAGCAATTAAGTCGAGAGTTACCCAAAGGAAAATGAAGGCTCTAATACAATAAAAATGAGGGAATGGATATTGGATGCCTTAAAAAAAAGATGTCCATATGGGAGAGAAGGAAGATGATTTGAAAGAAAGAAGAATGGAGACAAGTAGTTATGTAGCATTTACTGTGTACTTTGCCTAGGCTTGTTCACATTTTCTCATTTAATACGCAAGACCACTTCAAGAGGTAAGTGCTTATGTTGGGGAAAGCTGCAAAAAGGGAGAGGATCACTAAGAGTTATTTTAGGTAAAACTAAATTTGCCTCTGGTACTAAAGTAAAAGCTACTATTTCAAACCTTAGAATATTTGTATTCATAACCATACACTGAAAAAACACATGTATGGCTCAACTATTTAGCATTATAATCAACAGTCATGAAAATAAATAAGTAAGTACAAGTACTAAATGTAATAGAAGGGTGTAGTCATACAGTCTGGTACAGGTCTAGAGGTTCTCTGGTTCAATTTCCCCATCCAGTGAAACTCTTAGCATCTGAGGGTGAGCAAAGAGTGGCCACATAGGTGTAAGGAGTGGTGGGTGATGGGGGAGCTCTAACGTGGGGTGGGCTAGTGGGGCAACTACACCTTACACAGTTTTCCAAAGGGTCCTCTCAATTCAGCCTCACCTCTCTCCATTTACCTTAGAATCACACAACAGTTCCAAATCCTGAACCTTTCTGAGGTTCGGTGGCTAACTCTGGCTAGCTGCTAATTGGCTCTTTCACTTTATGCAGGTAAATTTCAGCTTCATTTGCTCTTCTAGTCTGTTGCCATTCTTCCATCCATTTCCTTCCTTTGTATGCTACGCTCTCTCTCATCTGGGGTCTTCTCCTCTCTCATTCTTTTTCTTTGTAGACTTATATCTCTATGTTTTTCACTGTCATTTTTTTCCACTGGTGTTTTTGAGAAATAACAAGCATAAACATGTACATTCAGTCTACTTCATTGGACCAGAGGTCTTTTCATCCATTTCTACATCATCTATTTACATGTGTAATAAGTGATAATGTTAAGCATGTTATTATATCCCTGTCAATAGTCTAAAGTCCCACATCTCAATTTCAATAAATCTCCTCATACCCAACTTTTGCCATCTTTCAAACCCTATGAACACCCATATATTTGAACACATTCCTTGGTCTATGTCCTACCCCCACATTTATCTGATAATCCTGTTTTTAGGTTGGTTCCAACTCTGAAGTATCACTATGTATCAAACAGAATTTGTATTCTGATCACATTGCAGTTAAGATGGCAGGAAACATGGCGATGTTTAGATTAGTATTTTTAACTGTTGTCACCTATGTTTTCAAGCACTTAGATAATGTGATTGATCAAAAATCAAGTTCTCGTTCTACCTGGAGTTTTCTAACCTACTATTGCAAAGTTACACCCACAGTTGCCACATCTATGTAAAGCACAAATTAGACATAATGAAAGATCATGAAGGCTGGAATAAAGTGGTGCTGAGATGAAAATGCTGTCATCTCTCCATGAGGCTTTAATATCTCAAGAAGAATATACATTTGGGAAAGAAGAACACTGAATCAGAGAACCAGAGAAAATTCAGCTCAAAGCAGACTATTTCTTTTATGTGTCAGTGAATACTTAGTTGGTTTGCTTTGTTTTATAGCTTTCTTTGTCTCTATAAAGTATCTTGACATACTGCCTAAGACCTCTGGCGTGTGATCTACTCCATTTTTTTAGAGTAAGTGAGATGCCATTTTGAAAGGCACTGAGGCATCACTGTTAAATCATACTCACTGTATGTGCAGGGAGTGAGCTCACTCCTACTTACTCATTCAGCTTTAATTTATGTCTAGCTTAGGAGAGCAGTGGTGATCACCATGATATTATACACTTCATACTTAGATACATGAACGTTCTTCCTTATAAGTCTAATTATTACTCCATATCTTACAGGTTAACAGTTTTACTGGGAATTTAGGTATTCTATTCAAATGAAGAATATGCTATAACTTAGAACATGGGTTAATAACTTAGCATGTTGACTGGTATATAGTTGCTCAATAACTGTCAATTACTTGACCTCATTGAACATTCATTGCCTGTTCCCAAAATAAGACATTTATCCTAAATACCCTTGTGCAAGATATTAAGGTAAGGGCTCTAGCATCAGCCTACTTGTGCCTTTCTCAGAGAAATTTCCTCTGGTCACTGCCTCTAGAGTTACCCTCTTCCTCTTTCACAGCACCGATTTTATTATTTTTTTGTACGTATCAGGGCTTGATATTTTCTTGATTATTAATTTGCTTATATACTAGAAAGAGCTAATTCTATTTTATCCTTTGTTTTATTTCTAGTGCCCAAAAGAGTGCCCGGAATATAGTTGGCATATGCATGTCTCCATATTACTTAGAGAACAGGACCTTGTGGTGTGTTCACTGTGGTAGCTCTAACTCCTTGCACATGGTATGGCCTTCATTTGTAGTCAGTTAAGGCATAAATGGCTTTCCTCTGAAGTTTAATGCCTAACTGCATCGGATTTTTTAAAGTATCAATAAAATTTCCCATTCCTGATATTTATCCAAGACAAATAAAAACTTAACATTCACACACACACAAATGAATGTTTTTAGAGGCTTTACTCAAAAGAGCTGAAGACTGGAAAAAAAAAAAAAACAAATTCTGGTGAATGGAAAAAGAAAATGTGGCACATCCATTCAACAGCATACTATTCATCAATGAAAAGGAACAAATACCAAAACACACAACAACAACACAGATGAATCTTAAATTCATAATGCTAAGTGAAAGAAGTCAGACTCAAAAGGCTACATACTCTATGATTCCTTTGATATGACATTCTGGAAAAGGTAACACAAGAAAGACGAAACAGATGAAGCCATGGGGATGGGGGAGAGGTTTACCACCAGCAGCAGTATAAGGGAATTTTAAGGAGTGATGGAACTGTCTTCCATCATGCTTGTAGTGGTGGCCACATGACCATATGTGCTTGTCCGAACTCACAGAACTCTACTCCAAAAACAGTGAATACTACTTTATGCAAAGTATACCTCAATTTTTAAAAAAGTAAAATAGATGAGATGTTATCATCCACTATACTTCAAAGAATTAGTGAGCTGTTCTACAGATGTCTAGCTGTTTTCCTCTGAGTGACACTGTGAAAATATGTCATATCACTTTACTCCTCCAACCTCTTCCCAGCTCAGTTTTCACAATGATCTTCAAGGCTCTACCTGAAACGCTAACCCATCACTTTGTTGACCTCATCTTCTATCCGCCTCTTCCTCTTTCACTCTGCTGCAGCTAGAGAAGCCACCCTACTGATCTTCAGACACATCAAGCACATGAGGCCTCTGAAGCTGTTATTCTCTGCCAGGATGTTTACCCAAACCCCCCATATTCACATGCCTTGTTCCTTTATTCCCTTCAGCTCTCTCTGCAAAATCATCTGATCAGAGATGTTTTCCTTGGCCTTTCTATAGACGTAGTACCTCCATCCTTCTATACTGCTTTTCTTTTCTCTACAGAAAATTTTATTTTACTTTTTTAATCTGCATGCCATCATTAGGATATCAGTTTCATCAAGTTTGAGATTATGATTTTTTTTTAATTGAAGTATAGTTGATTTACCATGTTGTGTTAGTTTCTGGTGTACAGCAGGGATTATGTTTTATTCACTATTGTTTCTCCATATTTTAGATAGTTCCCAGTTTTAGTAAGTGTTAATAAACAAAAAAATAAAGGAATTAATCAACATATATGTTTTGGCAGAGACTGGCTAGATGCTCATAAAACCCATTTTCTCTTCCTGAGCACACAGCTAATCCTCATTTCCCAAACTTCCTTTCATATAGAGATAAAATGACTAGCTTTCATCAATGGAATGTAAAGGGAATAGATACTCTGCTGTTTGGTCCAAGAAGCTATGATCAATTTACTTTCCCTTTGATCTCTTCCTTCCCTTTTCCCTCTCCCTGCCAAATGGATGATAACCTATGTGATGTCAAATTCGTGAAGCCATTTACTGAAGGTGGAAGAGGCACAGCATGGAAAGAATCCACGTCACTGAAGACTACGTAGCAGAACCACCCCCATCCCCTCCACGCACACCAGACTCTAACACTAATGAGAGATAACCCTTTATTGTATAAATCCACCATGCTTTTGAGTTGTTTGGTACAGCAGCTATTGTTACTTACCCTGATTAAAACATATGAATTTAGGATCAAAAGATGTTTCTAATCTGCGGTTTTGCTATACCTGGCCCTAATTTATGCTAGGAAAGTAGTTCCAGAACTTGTACAGTAATGATAGTGAACACGAACCACTTCATAGGATGAAAATGCTCTGCAAATCAAAAAAGAAGCATGGAAAATAATTTATATATTTTTAAAGAATTTCACAAGTGCAAGTTTTATAAAGTGCAACTTCTCTTACTTTGCTGATTCAGGTTCTATTTTCCCAAACAGTCCTTTACTGACTTCTCTTCATGTTTATTCCCTCAATATTTAACATTTACGTAATTAGTACCTTCTCTGTGCCAAGCACAGTGCTGAACAAGAAGGAAAATACCTGTCTTCACAGGAAATGAGTGGAGAAAACAGCAATGAAACAGTCAATCGTGGTGTGAAAAGTACCTTCAGAAAAGGGTATACAGAGTGTTACGGGAACACACGGTAGGAAAGCCTGCGCTATACTTGAGACATTAGGGATGGTGTCCCAGAGGAAGTAACATTAACTTGATACTTCAATTATTAGGATAAATTTGGGAAGTAAACTGAACTGTGGGATTTGAGGGACAGTGTTCTTTAGAGTACGTGGCAGTATTAAGGAATTTAAGAAGTTAGAGTGAATAGTTCACATGCTTGCAGAAAACCGGCAAGAGATGTGGGTTGAGTGTGAGGACGAGACCAAGTTCTGAAGAGCTGTAAAGATTATGTAGGGTGTTTGGTTCCTATTAAAGGGAAGCGGAAACTATTAAAAGTTTTAAAAATAGAATAGTATGATTATATTTGCTTTTTAGAAACAGGATCAGGATGAATTATAGATAATAGATAATGGATTAGGGTTCATTTCCCTAATGAACCTGGAGATGATTTAATACTGAAGGCTGTTATTACAATGTTCAAGGCAAAATAAGATGGAAATTCCAACTAGGGAGATTTAAATTGGTATTGTCAGGACATTGCTATTATAATTAGTTATATGACTGAAACAAGAAGAAGAGGCACGGATTACTCCTAGTTTTCTAATTTGGGCAAATTCTACAACTCTAAGGAATTCTTCAAAGTCTTCTCCTTGTTTATCATTTTATTTCTCTATGCATTTTCTCCTTTAAAGTCACTGTCTCTAAGTGAGTCAGTTCTACCTCACTAACTACACTCAGCCAAGATCATCATCATCTCTCTCTATATAGTTATACATTTATTCTCTCTCTCTTTCCCCCTTCCCTTCCCCCACTCTTTCTTTTATATTTTTATAAATTTTCCTCTTGACTTATTGTTTTGTGTGAGGCATCCAATAAAACGTGGATATAAGAAATGAGTATTGGCTACCTTGCTTGTTTTCACCATTAAGTATAATATTAAAGTCTGGTTTTTTGCACTGTCCTCTTCAAATTGTGGAAGTTCTTTCTATACCTAATTATCTGAGGTTTTCAAAAAATAAGAATGCATTAGATTTTCTTCAAAGCTTTTTCTCTATTATCCTCTAAATATAGTCAATTACATTGATTGATATTTGTATGTTAAACCAACCCTGCGTTTTGGGGATAATGTTTCTTGGTCATGGTATAATATCCTTTGCATGTATTGATGAACTTGATTTGCTAATATTTTTTAAAGTATTTCTGCCTCTATGTTTATGAGTGATATTGATCTTAAGTTTTTTATCCTCCCACCATAAACAACTAGAAAAATGGACAACATATATGAAATAACTGTGCTAAAAAATTATGTATCAGAAAATTCCCTGAAAGAAGGCAAACACATAAAGGACACCCTTTGAGCATGTCGGATTTCTGCTTGGAAGCACTTTCCTGACCCTTATGTACAGAGAGGAATCTTAAACAGAGCAGGGATATCTTGCTGAGTTAAGGACGAAGAGGTAAAACTTCAGAGAGGCTGAGACTCCAAGGAGGAAGTAACTATACAAGGAAAGAACTGCATAAATCTGCATAGGAATGAATAACCTTGTGTCTTTTTCTGAATACTAAGACATGCAGGTCTAAAGACCAGCTGAAAAATTGTTTTATGGATACGCTCTGCATTCCTCTGCTTAATTAAGTGTTTGGCATAATGGTGATTCAACCCTGAGTTATAACTACTTGACCCAAAATGATGAGTTGAAGAGTATAAAATCATTTCAATTTGTTGACTGTTTTCATATGCTCAGCGAGTTTATTTTTCCACTGAATTGGTGGTTTCCTTTGTTCTGGAAGAAACAGAAGATTGGCCTCCAGAAACATGTTGTTTTAGCCAGTGGAAAGATGAAGTGATTAGGCATGGTATGGTACTTTTCCATTTTTAATTTCAGTGATGATTGTTAGCAGAAGGCAAGCAATATGTAGCCTCTACCTCAGGTGTGCAAGCATATTGCAATTAAAGAAAGCTGCTCTTAGTCACCCAGGGGGAAGGTGATTGATCAACGTGTCAAATGATTTACTTCCAATGTAAACTACAACTCGCTGCCCAAAATACTACAATTTATTTAGTAAAAAGAGGGTATCATGAAAACCCTGACACATATTATTCACCAACTGTGGTCTAAGGAAATGTGAATGACATAATTATTCTCCAAAAGGTAAACACACTCAGTGGCTTCCCCACGTTCCTTCTTATTATAAATAATTGTTCCAATTAGCGTTGTCCTAACGCTGTGCAAAGGCTTGGGTAGAGATGCAATTTAAAGCAATGTAAATAAGATTATTTTTTATACTCAGTGAAATAAATCCAAGTCAGGCAAGTAAGGGGCTCACAGCAAAGCAACAGAGATGCAGACAGCAAGCCAACTTGAAAATTCTAAAACTAAATTAGGGTGACAGGAAGAAGAGTGTAATCTGGAGGCAAGTCTCTCTAATGATCATTATTGTCACCAATACTTAATATTGAGCAACAGTAAACAATAACCCAAGATTACTAGTTAATTTGGTTTGGAATCAATCCCAAGATGTGGGACTTCCTTGATTGCACAGCGTAGAAAAATAATAATCATGTAAGAATGACCAGAGTGGGCTCCTTATATTGGCACCGTGTTTGATATTTTTTTCAAACTGCATTTAATATCTAGTGTATCATTTTACCTTCACATTGACAGTATAATATTGTTTAAGAGCTTATGCTCCGGAGGCAGAATTATTTGAGTTCTAGTGCTGACTCTGAAATATAACCTCTGTAAGCCTCAATTTTATCAGCTGTGAAGTGTGGGCTAATTAAAGGGCCTACTTCTTAGGGCTGTGGAAGTTTAGATAAGGTTCTTGGAGCTGGCTGGTGATGGAATCAGGATGCGAAACACACAGTTGGCTTCTAGAGTCTGCATTATAACCACCACGCAAACTACCTCTCCCTTTTCAGGGTTTTGTGACAATTTAGCAAAACCATGCACATGGGGCACTTAGTCTACTGTTTGCAGTGCAGTATTCAATGACCAGTAGCTAGGAGGAGGAGGGGCAGGAGTTAGAAGAAAAGGAGGTGGAAGAGATGGCCACTATAAGTAGATTAAGGCAGTGGTTTATAAAATTTTTACTGTAGAGGGTCAGATACTATTTTAGGTTTTACAGAATATACATTCTGTCTCAAGTACTCAATTCCACCATTGTAGCTAGAAAGCAGCCACACAAAATACATAAATGAATCGGCATGTTCCAATAAAATTTTACTTACAAAACGTGTTGGGCTGGATTTGTCTCCTGGGCCATAGTTGGGCATCTGGATCAGAGAATCAGATTTGAATGCAGTCTTTTTCGTGTGTTTTCGGCTTTACTGAGGTGTAGTGGACAAATAGTGAATGCAGTCTTTTGATGAAGTCCAGCATTCTTTTCACTCTTTCCCAGCTGCCTCCCTCTGGCCTACTGTATCATTGAGAACAATGAGGGAATGAGACCCTATGACCTCTGGGCTGTTTCTAGAACTGATGGTCTAAGATTACATGGTACAGTCCCAGTGTATAATCTGAAGATGATTTAGTGACTGTCAACCAGAAAAGAACTAAAACAATTAAATACTAATTCCAGGTGTGGTGGGCATGGCTAGACCATGGCAAAAACTATGCCTGTAGCCCTTCATTCTCTGCTCAAATCAGAATTATGTATGTTCAAGGGGAATATATATATTTGTACCTGGAATGTTTCATATTTTTCAGCCCCTGGCTGGCAGGTGATGATCGCAGCTAAGATGTCCTGTTTGCCTGTGAAACCTCCAGTATATGCCCATTGTGTCTGTCTAATTATTATTAGCACTCTCTTTCACTCTTCTAAAAGTGTCCCAGTTTGGATGAAAAATTACATGGCCACCCTCTTGACAGAAGATAAACCCCAACTCTATAGATTTTTACTTTCTTTGGAAGCTACAAAATTCCCTCCAAAAAGGGATAGAAAACAATTCCCATTTAATATTCCCTCTATTTTAGCAAACATTTATGGAGTACCTAATATATACCCTGTACTGTGGAAGACATTAAAAGATAAAATACTCCCTCAGAAGTTTTCATTTTATTTGGAGAAAGATTGTCTGTGAAGGTTTATATGAACTTATTCTCTGACTGAGATCTTTAAATTCCATAGGCACCAGCTGTCTTTTCATATATTCCCTCCACTGTTATGTGTTCCACATGAACCAAAGCTAGGGTACACAGTTTTACCCCCATCACCAGCATCTAGTCATGCTTGATGTGTGCTAAGTGAGCCCTAAGTAAATACTTGTGGAATGAATAACTCAGTACTAGTCAAAGGTTTCCTCATTAAGCTTTGATTTTTTTTTTTTTGTTCCCACCTTACACTGAGAAAAGGAAGTGAATTATTACACAGAATTTAAAAGGCTTCTATGAATAGCTGCAAATATTTGTCTTCATACTTTACACCAATTATTTATTCAGAGCATACTATATGCCAGGCCCTAAATTAAACTTTTATATACTGTATAGGACTTAATTCTCACAATCACCCTATGAGGTAGGAGCTATTATTTCCTCTATTTTGTGGAAAATAAAGCTACAGCTCAAAGAATTTAGGGAATTTACATAAGGCAACATAGCTAGTAAGCAATGGAAGCAGGATTCCATTTCACTTCAGATTCCCATGAAGACTGAAATATTATGAAAGCTGTTAACCAGAGTACAACATAGATTTATAAAAATTCAATGACAGCCTTGACTAAACTGCTTGATACAATAGTACCAGTATCACTACTACAAATATTGCATATACCATACTTATATTTAAAAAAAATTGTTTTTCATCTGAAATTCAAGTTTAACAGGGTGTGCTGTATTTGTATTTGCTAAATCTGGCAACATTATCTGTTATGCTATGTAGGCTCTCTGTACTAGGACAGCATGAAGAAGCCCTAGTGCAGTTCACAACACAGTTGTTCTACATCCCATCCCTGATTCCAGGGTCCTGGGTATATGTGGACATAGAAAATATTCCTAGTGCAATTATGACAAAGTACAAGGAGGGTATTGCTTATCTTTCATCCCAGATCTCGTGGTGTGAATTATCTGATTTCAGCCAGTAAGTACCCAAATGTCCCTTGAGCAGTCAACCCTATATCAGACCTGTTCTGCCACTGCACAGATTAATCCCTGAGAGGAGTTCTTGAGTTCTCTTTTTATGGTGATGAGGTATAGTCTAAAGTCCAGCTGTACAAGTGAACTACCATATAAATTACAGCAATAGCCACAAGTAGGTAGGATGGGAACCAGTTGGGAGCCTAGTGTATCCGGCTACTGTGAAACCTACAAAGAAAGCCCAAGATTGATTCTTCACTTGAAGAGCCTGCCATCTACTTGCGGAGAAATTGCTAACAACTAGAAATAAGTTAAAGCAATTAAGTACAAAACTCCTTACATAGAGAATGATTAAGTTTTGAGCCACCAAGTTTCTAACTCCAACTTACTAAAAGTACCCAAAATTTCTTTTGAAAATCACCCATTCTCCATATTAAACCAGATATTTAAAAAAAAAAATCAATGGTGGTAAAACTTCTCACGCTCTTGCAGCTAAATGATTTGCTCTAAGAAAGACACATGACCCTATTAGAAACAATGAGATAAGAGACATATATTTCTGGAGAGAAAATGATCTTGCCTATCCTACAGAAACAATAATAA
Source organism: Balaenoptera physalus (assembly GCF_965194825.1). NCBI lineage: Eukaryota > Metazoa > Chordata > Mammalia > Artiodactyla > Balaenopteridae > Balaenoptera > Balaenoptera physalus. The sequence goes on from NC_138890.1 coordinate 56,099,801, forward strand.
GAAATCTTCCTTCTTCTGTGAATTTAATGGTGTGGGTGCTTTGAATGTGTGGTTCCATTTTGCTACCGTAAGGAAAGAGGCTGGAACCTCCAGGGGCCATTTTTGTGAGGTCTGAGAATAAAGCTGAGACTGCAGAAGACAGAGAAGAGTCACTTACAATGTAGCCAGGCTTTGGGTGGTATAATTTGAACTTGCAGATCAAGCTTCAGCCAAAGCCTCTAGATTTTTTTTTTCCCACATGAGTCAACACAATTTCTTTGTTGGTTAAACCAGTTTAAGGTGGGTTATATTTTGTCACTTGCAAAATGAAGACTCTGACAGATATATCTTGTATCCATTTATTTGCGTTTCAACTTGCACACTATAAAATGCACAAGAAGGTCTACTAAAAGTTCTACACAGAATACAAAAATGAAACCTATATTAGAACTGCATGATAAAGAAAAGGGGTGTGTGTGTGTGTGTGTGTGTGTGTGTGTGTGTGTGTGTGTATAGAAGTAGAAATATTTGGATATAAAATGGAGCCAGAAATGAAGCTCAGAAACTAATACAACATTGTAAATCAACTATACTCCAATAAAAAAAAAGTTGATACAAGAACAAAAAAGAAATGAAGCTCACACAAAAATGCTTACTGTGAAGTCTTTACCCTTGCTCTGCATAGCCTAGAAATTTGTTATAAACTTCCTAACATTTAATTCATAGGAAACAGCTTGTTTACCCAATTCACAGTGGAATTCCAAAGAATTGCTCAAGAGAACTATAAGTTATAAAATCTAGAAGTGGAGGTTAAAAGAGAGGAGACATCACTTTAGGGTGGAACAGTTAAAGAAAGTATCCTATACACGGACAGACTTGAGCTGAGCCATGAGAGATGGCGTAGCATGTGTATGGAGGAGAACGAACATCCCAGGAAGGGGAAACAGCGCGAGCAAGTTTATACTTGAAGTGAACTTGTGTAGAGGACTATAAAGAGATCAATATGGATAAAGTTGAGAGCTTATGGTGAGATGGAATCAATGAATATCTTAGAACACAGGATGAAAATGTGTAGCAGTATGCAAATAAAAATTGCTATTAAGAGTAATGTTATCTCAAGCTTATCAAGGACTTAAACCTCTTGGGTTTCAAAATATATCCATGCCCGCAATTTTGGTGTGGTGAAAAATGGAAACAGTCTAAAATAAATCTTGGCAAAAAATAAAACTGAGAATAAACTCCCTTGCAAAAAATAAACAACATATTGAGCTTAACCCTCCTGTTGTGTAAATTAGTCCTCAGGAGTTAATTAGGTAACTTTCACTCCCTAACCCAGAGAGCTAAATTCTTATAAAATAATTCTCATTTACACCCTGTCAAAATTATAAATCAGAAGTTTCAGTATTGTTTTCTTAATCTGGTAGGATGGAGAGTAGAAAAATAGTAATAGCATTACATGCTCAGACATGATAAACTCTTACGGTCGTCATTTTAACCAGAGTGCACTGTTAACTGGCCGTGTCACATACTTAAATTACAATAGCTATACATCATTCAAAAAACATGAATTATCAGTGGACAGTGTGTAAAAGGCACCCAATGAATACTTGTGGATTTCATTTATATTTTGACACAACTATCATACTAGCTCTGTGACCTTGAGCAAGTGAATTAACCTCTCTGAGCCTTGGGTCCCTCGTTTGCAAAACAGGTGCAATAATAACTGCCTATTAGGGTTTATAAGAATTAAGCGAGAACTACATATAGTTAAGTGCCTAGCAGGAGTAACTATCATTTGAGCAATTACTAATGGGCCAAAATCCTAAGGATGTTATAAGAATTAATTCTCATTAGAACCCAATAGAGGTTTTTCCTTCTATACAGATGAATAAACTCAGACAAAAAGAGATTTTACCAACTTACCCTGTACTATTATTTTTTAAAAACCCACATGATATATATCATTTCTCTATTTAAGAGATCCACTAGCTTGCCAAATTAATAAAACTTATTTTACCATTATTTCTAAGGAAACAGGAAAGATTTTACACTAAAATAAAATCACTGGTCCTCTGAGAGCTCTCTGAAGTAGCTGAGGTCAAATATTATTGTCTTATACAGACAGGTATAGGCAAGTGACAGTAAAATGTATTATACTAAATCAAAGGTTAATTACAGGATAAATTATCTTTAATCATTACCTTTCTCAGTGGTTCTCAAATTTTAGTACACATTTCCAAGAATCACCTGAATAACTTGTTAAAAATACAGACCACGGGGCCTAATCCTCAGGGATTCTGCGCTGGAGAGAGGTCCAAGTCCATTTTAACCAGCACTATCGTAAATTCTGACTTAAGCTGTGCACTAGACACATCTTTATGAAAGCTTGATCTGGAGATCCGTAACCCCTTGAAGTCAGGGCCTATACATGCATGCATAACAAAAGGACTGACTGGAAGGAAAAAAAATAAAAAGAAAGGGGTGGAGGGTCTACTTATTGTGTGTCTCCACAGCAAAAGCATACATTTTTCTAACCTCCAGAGTGATCATGTGTTTTAAGTCCAAACCAATCAGCGCACCAGAATACTGCTGTTTGCTATGATTGGTTCAAACTGGTCGAACCAGGTCCAGTCAGACAAATTTACAGAACTACCAACACAAGGAGAAATAAAGGTCTGTCTCGCGCTGCAGTGAGAGTCTTAAGGTACTACAGATATCGTGCCGCTTCTTAGAAACTGAGATAAAACTAACAGGCAGGATTCAAGTCCTGAAGATAATCGTTGCGTTCTGAAGCCAGCCATGGCTGAAGCTACAATCACCTCAGGACTTCTGAGTCTTGTGAGCTAGTAAATTCACAGCTTGATTTGAGACAGTTTCACTTGCAACCCATAGAAACACAGATGATTTTCACAAAAGTTTTGGACAGGACAGATAGAAATTCACCGGGTGGCAGCTTTTAAAGAGACCTCCTAAAATTGCCTTAAAAGTGCCTTCCTAGGTCTTACAAAATGCTCATAGTAATTCAGAAATTTTTTAAAAATTATGATTGTAACTTCCTGAATACTTACTATATTAGACATTATGCTAAGCACTACACCATTTGATCCTCAGAGCCACTTTCCATGGTAGACACTAGTATTACCCCAATTTTGCGTATAAAAAAATGCAGCTTAGAAATATTAAGAAATTTGTCCAAGATCAGCTTGTAAATGGCAGAGTTGAGATTCAAGCCCTGGCTGCCTGCCTCTGAGGACTGAGCTCTTAACACTGCAGTATATCATCTCTAAAATATTTGGTTGTACTGAGCTACTGTAATTAGGCTTGCTCAGAAAATAAAATACCTTGAGGAATTCACTTTTCTGGAATTAAACTTCACTCCTTTATACTACATTAAACCCACCTTTCAATTACTTGTGATTGGCAGGTCATTCATATCTGTTTCTTGCTGTTTTCTAGTGGTTTAACATGTTTTGTGAGAAACCTGGAGTTTCCTTTTGGATCTTGTTGCCTGCAGAGTGGAGGGGATGCAAGAGAATGGTAGTGGGGAGAAAGGGGATGCCTTATCTACACATTTCAAATAGCATCAACCCTTCAGCTTCTGTTTGCTGATTGGATTGATGCTGTTCCTTCCTTTGTTCGATTCCTTTGTTATCACCAGCCGAGTACATGTTTGGATTTACATCCAAAACTCCATTCAACTAGACAGCAAACTTGCAAGCCAACAGATCTCATGATTGGGGCAGGCTGAGCTGATACAGAGGGACATGGCCTGCTGATTCTCTGGGTGCATCATGCAACAACTGTTTGTGATCATGCTTCCTACTTCTTGCAGCAGCACCATTTGCTGCTACAATCTGCTAGTTTTAGTCTGCATTTAGGTTGTTAAAAAGGGTACTCTTTTTTTTTAAATCACCTGGGAATTGTTTTGGACTAATCAGCATTCTTAATGTCGTCTTCAAATATGACAGAACCTTCGAATGAGTGTTCAAATGTTTTAGATCATGAAAGTAAGGATGATGGTAAATACTTAAATGGCAAGCATTTGCTTGTATATTTTACATGTATTATCTCATTTATAACAGACCAACAGGAAAGATACTATTACTGCTCCCATTTGATGGTTCAGGAAATAGAGGCTCAGAGTGGTTTAGTGATTTGCCAATACTCGCAGACCCAGTGAGTTGTGAAGCTTGCATCAAATGCATGTCTGTTTGACTCTTAAACACTTTTTCCCCCAAAGTGGTCTGTATCATTTTATTTACTGAGGTAAAATTGATATATAACATTATATTAGTTTCAGGTATACAATGCAATAATGTAATACTTGTATACACTACAAAGTGAGCACCTCAGCAAGTCTAGTTACCATCAATCACTATACAATTGACCCCCTTCACTCACTTCACCTATCCCCTCATACCCTTCTCCTCTGGTAACCACCAATCTGTTCTCTGTATCTATGAGTTTTGTTTTGTTTTATTTGTTCATTTGTTTTGTTTTTTAGATTCCACATATAAGTGATCAAGTGGCATTTGCCTTTTTCTGTCTGACTTATTTCATTTAGCATAATACCCTTAAGGTCCATTCACATTGTTGCAAATGGGAAGATTTCCTTCTTCTTTTAAGACTGAGTAGTAGTCCCTTGTAAATATATATACCACATCTTCTTTATCCATCATCTATCAATGAACACTTAGGTTGTTTCCATACCTTGGCTATAAATAATGCTGCAATAAACATGGGATGCAGATACAGTAATTTCATTTCCCTCAGGTATATATTTAGAAGTGGAATAGCTGGGTCATATGGTAGTTCTATTTTCAATTTTTTGAGAAACCTCCATACATTTTCCATAGTAGCTGCATCAATTTACAATCCCACCAACAGGGTATGATGGTTCTCTTTTCTTCACATCCTCTCCAAGATTTATTTCTGTCTTTTTAATAATAGCCATTCTAACAGGTGTGTGAGGTGATAACTCACTGTGGTTTGATTTTCATTCCCCTGATGATTAGTGATGCTGAGAACCTTTTCATGTACCTGTTGGCCATCTGTATGTCTTCTTTGGAAAAATATCTGTTCAGATACTCTGCCCATTTTTTTGTTTGGATTGTTTGTGTTTTTGCTATTGAGTTGTTTGGGTCCCTTATATATTTTGGACATTAACTCCTTAGGGATGTATGATTGGAAGTATTTTCTCACATTCAGTAGGTTGCTTTTTTTATTTTTGATGGTTTCCTTGGCTGCACAGTGGCTTTTTAGTTTGATGTAGTTCCACTTATTTATTTTTGCTTTTCTTGTCTTTGCTTTTGAAGTTAGATCCAAAAATTCAATGCCAAGACCAATGTCGAGGAGCTTACAGCCTATCTTTTCTCCTAGGAATTTTTATGGAATCAGGTCTTACATTCAAGTATGTAATCCATTTTAATATTTATTTATTTATTTATTCATCCATTCATTTTCACTTTGAGTTACTTTTTGTGTATGGTGATACACAAGATAGTGGTCCAGTTTTCTCAACACCATTTATTGAAGATATTCTCCTTACCCCGTTGTGTATTCTTAGCTCATTTGTTGAATATTAATTGACTATATATGTAGGTTTATATCTGGGCTCTCTATTCTGTTCCATTGATTTATGTGTCTATTTTTATGCCAATACCATACTGTTTTGATTACTCTAGCTTTGTAGTATAATTTGTAATCAGGGAGTGGAATACATCTGGTTTTGTTCTTCTTTCTCAAGATTGCTTCGGCTATTCATCGTCTTTTGTGGTTCCATACAAACTTTAGAATTATTTTTTCTACTTTTCTGAAAAATGCCATTGGAATTATGATACGGATTGCCTTGAATCTGTAGATCTATTTGTGTAGTACAGATATTTAATCAATTTTAATTCTTTTAATCCACAAGCATAATACCTTTCCATTTATTTGTGTCATTGTCAACTTCATTCATCAGTGTCTTACAGTTTTCAGAATATAGTTCTTTCCCCTCATTGATTAAATTTATACTTAGGTATTGTTTTCTTTTAAATGCAGTTTGCAAATGCGAATATTATTTTCTTTTTCTAATAATTCATTATTAGTGTATAGCAACACAACAGATTTCTGTACATTGATTTTGTATCCTGTGACTTTACTGAGTTTATTTATTAGTCCCCTTGCTATCTTCACTCTTTAAATTTCTTTTCTCTTTTCGCTGCTATTTGGGTAAGGTCCACTGCCCAGGGTTCCAGGTTGCTGATCCATTCTTCTGTTTCATCTAGTCTGCTGTTGAACCTCTCTAGTGTATTTTTCAGTTCAGTTACTGTATTCTTCAGTTCTGTGATTTCTGTTTGATATTTTCTTAGATTTTCTCTGTTTGTTGAAGTTCTAATTGTGTTCATCCATTCTCCTCCTGAGTTCGTTGAGCATTTTTGTTTTGTTTTGTTTTTTAAAATTTATTTATTTATGGCTGTGTTGTGTCTTCGTTTCTGTGCGAGGGCTTTCTCTAGTTGCGGCAAGTGGGGGCCACTCTTCATCGCAGTGCGCGGGCCTCTCACTATCGCGGCCTCTCTCGTTGCGGAGCACAGGCTCCAGACATGCAGGCTCAGTAGTTGTGGCTCACGGGCTTAGTCGCTCCGTGGCACGTGGGATCTTCCCAGACCAGGGCTCGAACCCATGTCCCCTGCATTGGCAGGCAGATTCTCAACCACTGCGCCACCAGGGAAGCCCTCGCTGAGCATTTTTATGACCATGACTTTGAACTCTTTATCAGTACATTACTTATCTATGTTTCATTAACGTCTTTTTCTGAGGTATTTGTCTTGTTCTTTTGTGTGGAACATATTCCCCTGTTTCCTCATTTTGCTTGACTCTATATAATAGAAGTTATACAATAATAGAGTTTGTTTATATTATAATATATATAATAGAGTTTGTTTCTAATAGGTGGGACAGCTAGCCTCTCCCAGTCTTGAAGGAGTAACCTTGCATAGGAGGTGAACTTTATTGTTCAACCTTGCCCTAGCTCTCAGTTGTCTCTCCAATCCCTGCCATTGTATAAGTAGCATCATTTATTCTTGATAGGACCCTGTTGTTAAGAGTGTGTCAAGCCCTGTCAGTGTTCCAGTGGAAGGGATCTCAGACAGCACCTAGTTTCAAGTTGACTGGAAGCCAGCTTCTCAGGCAGCAACTTTTAAAGGATGCAAACACATATGGTCCTGGGGACTGCAATTGTAAACCCTGCTGACCACCAGACCAGGAGATCTGGAAGTGTTCGCTAGGTTTCAGTTGCAAAAATCAGGGTTTCAGTTGAGTGTATAAGTTCCTTTGTGGGAGGGAGCAGAGAGGTGTGATGAGGCCAAGGGATTGTGGAAGGATGGTGTCTCCTGCTTACATTCTGAGAGTGCCTCTGTAGCCTCTAGATGTGCTGTGAACCTGAAGCCTGTCCCTCAGGCTGAAGCTCCAGGACAAGTAAATGGGCCTTTTTCACAGGCAGACTGAGGACGGAGGGTGTGTTTTAGTCTGCTGTCTGTTCAGTACCCTGGGTGTGGTAGCCTGCCCGGGACTGTCTTTCCAATTGTTACAGTCCTGTGGAGCCCAGGAACACATGCTCCTCTGGCCACTAGGGCCAGGTGATTAAGGGTTGTCCCTTGTGTGGGCTGCACTCACCTGCCAGCTTTAGTGATGCTGCAAGAGAGTGCTGAGGGCAAGGCATGTCCACAGCTCTAGCAATGCAGGTAAAGAACAGTGGGTTGGTATCTGCTGTATAACAAAGTGAATCAGCTATACATATACATATATCCCCATATCTCCTCCCTCTTGCGTCTCCCTCCCACCCTCCCTATCCCACCCCTCTAGGTGGACACAAAGCACCGAGCTGATCTCCCTGTGCTATGCGGCTGCTTCCCACTAGCTATCTGTTTTACATTTGGTAGTGTATATATGTCCATGCCACTCTCTCACTTCATCCCAGCTTACCCTTCCCCCTCCCTGTTTCCTCAAGTCCATTCTCTATGTCTGCGTCTTTATTCCTGTCCTTCCCCTAGGTTCTTCAGAACCTTTTTTTTTTTTTTTAGATTCCATATATATGTGTTAGCATATGGTATTTGTTTTTCTCTTTCTGACTTCACTCTGTATGACAGTCTCTAGGTCCATCCACCTCACTACAAATAACTCAACTTCATTAACACAACATTGTAAAGCAATTATACTCCAATAAAGTTGTTTAAAAAAATAAAATAAAATAGATAACCAACAAGGACCCACTGTATAGCACAGGCTCAATACTCTGTAATAACCTAAATGGGAAAAGAATTTTAAAAAGAATAGATACAGGTATATGTATAACTGACTCACTTTGCTGTAAACCTGAAACTAACACAGCATTGTTAATCAACTATACTCCAATATAAAATAAAACTTATAAGATAATAAATAAATAAAAAGTTTTCCTTTATTAAAAGAAGAAAAAAACAGTGGGGGTGGAACACGTCTGTGGCATTAGCAAGGCTGAGGAAGAGTGCTAGGGTTGGGACATGCCCACCACTTCAGTGAGGAGCCATGGGATAAGCAGTGGGAGTGAGACACACCCATGGCTTTAAGGAAGCCAGAAAAGGGCACTGGGGACAGGGTGCATCTGTGGCTTGAGTAACATATGAGAAAATCACGGGTGGTGGCTTTAGCGCAATGCTTTATCCAGGCTGTGTCCACACGTACCCACCAGCATTAGCAAGGTATAGGGAGAGTACAAAACTGGTGCTCACCAGCACCTCCATCCCTGAAGAAAGTCCCAACTTGTCCCTGACCATCTGGCAAATGCTTTAAGATTAGCAAGTGAATGTCCTTCCCATAGAGTCCAGGCACTTCCCTAGTTGCTGCCTTTGCACTGAATCCCAGGATGAGTGAGATCATTTGTAAGCCCCTCAAAAGGAGTATCTCAGATTCCCACAGCCCCCTGGGTCCCCTAGATATAAGCCCCATTGGTTTCCAAAGCCAGACATTTTGGGGGCCTCATCTCTCCAGTGCAGGTCACAAGGGTTGGGGTGCACAATGTGGGGCCCAAACCTGTCACTTTCAGGGAGTACCTCAAGACCTGTGAGATCCCTTTCTATTGTGGGCTGCCATGCTGGGGGTGGGGTTTTTGCTGAGACTGCATCTCTGCCCCCCCCCCTGTCTTGGTGTGGCCATTTTATCCTTTGTGTGGAGCAGCTGTTATCAGTTCTTTCTGAGTAGTAACTCTTCCATATGTAGCTGCAGCTTTGGTGTGTCCATTGGAGGTGGCTAGTTCAGGGTCTTTTACGCTGCTCTCTTGGACAGTCCCCTGACCCTTAAACTCTTGATTATTATACTTGATCATCTCGTCCAGTGATTCTCAAAATTTAGTGCATATCAGAAACACCTAAAGGGCCTGTTAAAACACAAATTGCTGGGCCCCACCCAGAGTTTCTGAGGCAGTAGATGTGGGGTATGCTGTGATAATCTGCATTTCAAACAAGTTCCCAGGTGGAGCTGAGGTTGCCTGAGTTCCAGGCTTTGAGAACTGCCCATCTAGTTCAACTGCTTCACTTTAGAGTCGTAGAACCAAAACTCAGAGAAGGAAAGGACCTGAGCAAGATCACACCATGGATTAATGGCCAAGGAAAAATTTGATTCTAGGTCTTCTGTGCCCAAGCAAATGACCCCTTAACCATGAGGAAGCACGTGTCCTCTCTCCCAGTTATATTTGCAATAAAGAGACATAATATAAAGTTGCAAATAATAACTCCTCTGACATATCCTGATTCACTAAGTTGACAGGTATTCATGAATTAGAGTTAGTTAATTTTCTTGATTTTTAAATTCCTGTAAATTTGGGGTAGCTAATTCCTACTTTGCAGCTCTGTCATAAGGATTGGATATAATTAGAAATTTCCCCTACTGGAGTAGAAGCTTCATGAAGTTGAGTATTTTGCTTATCTTTATTTCCTGCTGCATTCCTACATCCAGAAACACTGTCTCACATAAATTAGTTCTTTATAAAAATTCTTGAATAAATAAAAATAAATACTTGGTACATTGTCAGAAATGAATAAATGGTGGCTTTATTGCTGTTTTAATATCATCGCCACCACCACCATCACCACTAATGCCAATTTACATTTTCCTGATTCATCTTCTATCGTATTATCTCCCTTTCAGATTTTTTTACACCCTCTTTACCTGTGCCAAGCTCCATCGTATTTTCTGGGAATGATGTTTCTATTTTATGGCTTCTGAAAAACAGGCCAGATGTTAATTTTTTTGTTGTTGTTACTCTTTCAGCAAATTCACCCCATTGTCACCAATATCCTTTTTTCAAATGGAGAGCTCTAAATTACTGCAAACGTTCTGCCTTGGCTGCCTTTTAAGTCTCTTCCAACTGTCAGCTTTGAAGGGAGGATGACCATTGGTCATTTAGGACATATTTTAACACTTTAGGGTTAAAATGAAGTGAAACATCTTCGGTGGCAGTGTTGGAAGTGCATCCCCCATTGTCCCATATGGAGTTCTGTCTTGCCTCAGTAAACAGTCAGGCAAACAGGAAAGAGACTTTGCTGAGTTTATTCTGTAGTACATCCTTTGTGCCTAAGATGGTCTGGCATTAGCGTCCACGATACTTGTGAAAGGAAGCATCCATGTGCACTGATGTAAGATATAGCTTTGAGCAGTGAACAGTTTTTGGAGGCAGTGAAAACAGTGAAAGAGTGAGAAAAACATTTGCTAACTATAGACCCTGGCTGCATTGCAGATTCATTAGGAGAGTATATTAAAAATCCTGAGGCACAGACACCTTTCACAACTGTTCACATCAGACTCTCTAAGGGTTGGGTTACAGGCATCTGCAGTTTGGAAAACCTCACTGGTTACCTAATTCCCTTCAAGGACCAGCGCAGAGTGTCTGAGAAGTATTTCATGGATCCTCAACACCGTGAAAAAAGTAAAGTCAAAGTAGCAGGATTTTCATAACCTAAATTTGATCCTTTAATAAAGACTGTCCTTTATTCTGAAAGCAGCCATTCTCCCTTGCAGTACTTAAGAAAATCATTAGCCACCATTAGGTAAATAAAATGCCACTACAGCTCAGCTTGAAGCAGGCTATGCATCCTGAGAGGAAGCAAGATTGTAATCAAAGTCTGTAAATTAGACTATCTGCCCTTATGGCTTCAATCTGGGCTCACATTTGAAATCAGTGCTCTTTCTTGTTTTTAACACAGGCATGTGACAATCTAAGTATGCATTGCCTGTATCTCTTGGTCAACCATCAAGAGGTTGTCTCTTCCAGTCTGTTTCAGCTAGTCTGGAAGAAGGATGTCTACTGCTTTAGGGGTCCACCCAGGTTTCCCAACATGAATTTCATGTGTTGACACTCAGCCTATACTTCAAATCAGACTGTCTAGACATATACTCTTAATACTCTGAAAAGCCATATGATATCTGAACTGCATTAAGAGATAGATAAAGAACAACTTAATTTTATTTACATAGATTATGTTCCTCCCGCTTGTTTCAGCTTCAACATATTCTGTTTTTAAGTGACAGTAAAAACAATTCTAGCTCTAAAAATTATACATTTATGTGATAAAAAAAAAAAAATGTTGGTAATGCTCTTTGTGAGAGACTCGTTAATTTATGTAATTTTAGTTGTACTGGTTTGTGTAATCCAAGTCTGAGGATACCATACTCTGTGATAGAAAGTATCCAGAACATGTTAACTCTCAATCATTATTGTTTTGCCAGTAATCCACAATGACTATTTACTATTAATTTCAGAAAAGGATAACCACCCGCCACATACCCAGTTTCCATTTTATACAGTTCTGAGGATTTAAACCAGTTCCATTATAACTGAGTTTGGGTATCAAACAATTGACAGATATGTGCTTTGTGAAAAGGACAGTCTTGCTACACCTTGAATAGCTCCTTAAAATGAACTCTTTCCCCCATAACTTCCCAAAGCACCTGATCAGTCCTCTTGACTGGCATTTATCACTTGCTTTCTTGAGTTATATACAAGCAGATCCTTGGCATCCTTGTGAATTTAACATTTCCAGTTTCAGCTCTTCCTATGTGACCCTGAGGGGGCCATAATTTGAATAATTTGTCATACTGTTGTGGTATGAATTTAAATAACGCTCACTTTGAGCTGGTGTAAAAAATTGAATGACTCAGCCAGTGCAATACTCTGGATAATCGCCCAGCATCTCCCCTCAATATAGCCCTTGTTTGCCATTTGTAGGAGATCAAAATTTATATTTTTGTTGAAACAACTAAGAATATTTTAGTGAAAAATAAAATAGTAATTAATTGGTGATATAAGGCTGTTTGTAGAAAATGTTTGATAGAAGTGAGATTTAGAAAAGATAATAACAATAGGAATACTGGGTGCTTACTATGTGCCTGGCACATTAAAAATAGCGTTATATTCATTATCTCATCAGGTCCTCACAACCCCACAGTTTAGTTATATTGTTAAATCCCTTCTGCAGAAGAAGAAAATGAAGCTTAGAGGGTTTGGTTTAAAGTCACATAGGCAGAGTCGAGATAAGTAAAATGTTGTGCTCGACTCCTAAACATGTACTTTTTTCTCCTTTTTTAAAAAAAATTAGATATAATTGATATACAACATTATATTAGTTTCAGGTGTACAAAATAATGATTTGACATTTGTATGTTTTTCAAAATGATCACTACAATAAGTCTAGTTAACACCCATCACTATACATAGATACACAATTTTTTTCTTGTGATAAAAACTTTTAAAACCTACTCTTTGGACTTTCAAATATAGAGTACAGTATTATTAACTATAGTTGCCATGTTGTTCCTTACTTTATAGCTGGAAGTTTATACTTTTTAATGCTCTTCACTCATTTCTCCCACCTCCCGCCTCTGGCAATTACCAATCTGTTCTCTGTATCCATCATCTCGTTCTTTGTTTGGTTTTCACTTAGTTATAATTGACATGTATTAGTTTCAGGTGTACGACATACTGATTAGGCATTTGTATATGTTGTGAAATGACCACCACAGCAAGCCTACTTAACATTGTCACCACACATAGTTACAAAATTATTTTTTCTTGTAATGAGAACTTTTAAACATGTACTTTTTAATTCCTACTGATCTCTATTCTACCCACCTCCTCCTCAGCACCCCACACGATTTTTCACATCCCTTCTATGCTATAAGTTCTATCTGGCCAGGTGTTTAACTTTACTCATCTATTTCTTGGAGGACCTAAACCAGAACTTTTGCTATAATAGGATTTGTTGAATACAGATAGATAGGTGAATAGAAGAATGAATGATGCATTTGCTAATTACATTCACTTGCCTTCTCTTCATCAGCAAAAACTGAATGCGAACAAATACCCTTCCATGTGCATTTACTCCATATTCTCCAGTAATGCTACAGAAGTTCTGAATAATGAATGAAGAGAAATTTCTCTGTATTTAAGGGGCTCCCAGGTCAAAGAAAGTAATAAAATGGTTCCTTTACTAAACACATTAAACACTCTGAGTCAACTTCTATAGCTCATCCAATGGTGTCCCAATGTCATTTATGGATTTTTAAGGAAGTGCTGACTTGAAACCAGAAAGTACCAGGGAGGTTCTGCCTACCTTACTTTGAGAGAAAGGAAACAATACATCTTATTCTTTTGTGATAAAGTGAAAGACCCTAAAATAATTCGCAGTTAATTTCTCCATCTCTGTATTAGTCAAGATTCTCCAAAGAAACAGAACCAATAGAATATATATAAACATATTTAAGAGGAGATTTATTATAGACATTGGCTCACCTGATTTTTTTTATGGAGGCTGAGAAGTCCAATGATCTGCGTCTGCAACCTGAAGAACTAGGTAAGCTGGTGGTGTAATTCACTCTGGGTCTGAATCCTAAAAACCAGGGGAGTTGGTGGTATAGGTCCAAGTCCAAAGGCCAGAGAACCAGGATCACAGATGTCTAAGGACAGAAGAAGATGAATGTCTCCGTTTAAGCAGAAAAAGCAAAGTAACACTTCCTCTGACTTTCTGTTCTATTCAGGCCCTCAATGGATTGTATGATGCCCACCCACATTGATGAGAATGACCTTCTTTACTCAGTTTACTGATTCAAATGCTAATCTCTTCAAAGGCAGCCTCATGGATACACACAGAAATAATGTTTTCCCAGCTATTTGGGCACCCCTTAGCTCAGACAAGTTGACACCTAAAATTAACCATTACAGTCCTCATATACTGCCGTGAAACTAATTAGATAATTATATAGTTTGAGATATAATAAATGACAAGAAGGACAAAGACTGAGGGCTATGACGGTACAAAGTAGGTAAATATACCCTATTTGGGAGGCACCTGGGAAAGCCTCCCTTAGGAAATGATATACGAGCTAGAACTGAAAGAGGAGGCAGATAGCTAAATTAGAACGGGCATTCAATATGCATGACAGTTGAGTCGTTGAAACAAGGATAAGTGCCCAAGGCAGATGGAACAGCATGTTGAAAGCAGAACAGATCAGTAAGCAGTTGAAAAGTTAAAAAAAAATGTGGACGAATTTTGATGATTGAAATCCTGAAGAAATCTGAATAAGATCTGCAGTATGGTTAGTAGTGTTATAGAAACATCAGTTTTCTTGATAAAGTCTTATAATTATGAAATATGTTATCATTAAAGGACCCAGGGGAAGGGTTCGTGGGACTTTCTATACTATTTTTTCAACCTCTTGTGAGTCTAAAATGATTTCAAAATAAAAAATTTTTAAAAAGAGCATTTGGAAAATGACCACTGGATATCAGCTTGAAATTGACACTTCAAGTTTGTGGGTATAAATAAAACTATAGATATGTCTTGACATTCTTAAACTTACCCAGTGTGTTCTTTTGACATGTGGAGTGTTATATTGCCTTAATTTATTAGTGGTGCTTCACATGTGACATATCTCCCCCAGACACTGGTGACAGTCACCTTAAAAACAAACTGTAATCAAGATTCTGGGCAGAGCAAGATGAGAATTAGCTGTCTACTTCTCTATTTATCTGTAAATGTCAGCACCCTGCTATGGAATATATGATAGGTAGGAATCTGTGACTCCATGTACAGACATTAGCTGAGACTTGAAGCTCAGGGAAAGTCTAATTGAATCACATTGCCTGACAATGTAAGTAGAATGTGCTCATGGAAGGTCAAAAGAAGTAACACATACAATATTGTGTAACAGCTACGATGACAGTCATGTTTACCTCTAGAAAAGACTTTTCATCAGTCTAGTGCTGGTTACAGCAAATAAGACACGGAACCAAGGAAAACCAGACAGTAAGCCATACAAATCACTGGAGTTGAGCTAGGATTGACTTATTGTCAATAGCACAATTGTCACTCCTCTGAAATAAATGTGGCATTGAGCATTCATATCCAATTATGTCATTCTTCTGCTCACAATTCTGCCCCTGTTCCCCATTGCTCACTGGAATAAATATACTTTCCTCTGAAAGATGTTCAGGCCCTCCATGATTTGGCCCTTGTCTAGTTTTCTCACCTCATTGCTTGTTCTTGCATTCTAATATTACCAAATTCATTTACTGATTTTCAAAGATCCTAAACTCCTTTACGCTTGTAAGCAACTGACTGTGTTTTTTAAACCTTTGTGTCTTAATTCAAACCCTACTGTGTCTGTGAAGCTTCTTTCAGCTTGTCCAAACTTAGGTATATCATCCTTATATTTTCATTAATCTTACAAGTGACTATATTTTAGCAAGTGTCATTTTGAATTGTAATGTGTTTCTTCACATGTCTGTCTTCCCACGAAGCTGCAGGTTCCTTGAGGACAAAGTTCCTCCTCTCAGGTGTCTTCAATGCCTACAAGACTGTCTGACATAGTGTAGGTATTGATTAAATTTTTATGAATGAATATAAACAAAATGTACTGAGTGCTACTTGCCTTAATTAAAAGGAAAAACATGTTATAATGGTTTCCAATAAGAATCATCAATATTAGTACAAAGGAATTTATGTCATGGCTTTGAAACATCAATAAGAGAGGTGAGATTGTGGTTAGTAAAAATGGACTTGCCTGTCATCATATCCCATACATGTTGGTTAGGGAAACCACATTGTTAAAAAAAAATATCTACCTCAAAATGCAAGAAGCACAATCAGAATTCTTATGATACCTATACAACACAAAATTATTTTTTAATAAAATAGATCATTCCTTTTTATGTGGCCTACCTTGGTGCTATGGATTTTTGTTTCCCATTTTAATAAATTTATTCTTGATGATAATTTTTCATCACTTTATGAAGCCTTTTGGTGAAAGGACAATAATTCCAGGTGAAAAATGCCAATGCTTAAAATCCTTTTATGGAAACTCTTGGGTACATTTATTTCCTTTTTCAGTTCATAAGTGCAATATATTCCAATTTTAGAAAAGGACTAGAAAGGAACAAATATACGAAGGTGATGTGTAAGAAGAAGCTATAACCTTGTATGATATCAGGTTTGCAAAAATATCCCAAGTGTATATATGTATATGTATAGCTGATTCACTTTGTTATAAAGCAGAAACTAACACACCATTGTAAAGCAACCATACTCCAATAAAGATGTTAAAAAAAAAATCCCAAGTACTACAAAATATTTATTTATTCCAAAATATTCCAAAATAAATATGTATTCCAAACATTCTAAAGTATTCCAATATATTCCATGGAAAACAAAAAAGGGAAAGGGAGATTAAAGAAGTAAGAGAAAGATCGGTAAGCTGAACACTGATAACACCGAAGGGTTTTACTGACAAACATTTTTTTTTTAAACATCTTTATTGGAGTATAATTGCTTTAAAATCTTGTGTTAGTTCCTGCTGTATAACAAAGTGAATCAGAAAAATAGGATTCAAATGGATATTCTTTGAAATTTATAGTCTGATGTAATTAAATAGACATTTGTGTCAATTACACAGCAGATACTTTATTAACCATTGGGATACCATAGTCAATAAAACATAGATCCTGCCTCTAAGAGGCCCAGTCTAGAAGGAAGCACAATAGTACAAAGCCCACATTATGGAGTTCTATGGACTTGAATTTGGATGCCATAATGTCAAATTATTAGCTGTGTGACTTGGGCTAGGTAAGCTCCCTCGATCTTCATTCATTTGCCTGTAGAAAGCAAATAATAATAATAAATCACAAGGATGTTGTGAATATTACATAAGAAAATTCTTGTAATGTGCTAGGAAATGCCTGGCTGAAAGTGAAAACACACATATATTTTAGCTGAGACAGTTAAATAGTCAGTTTCTTAATTTATATGTGTGTAGGCCCTAGGTCTAAAAGGAATAATGGGAGTCCATAGTAATATAAAAATTACAATTCAGCATATCCTCAATTTCCAATATAATTTTAAAAAATCACTGAACAATTGTAACTCATTTCTGAAGAAGAAAAGGTGAAGTAAAGACTCTGTGATAAAATAGATAACTAATAAGAACCTGCTGTATAAAAAAATTAAATTAAATTAAATTTAAAAAAAAAAAGACTCTATATGGTCTCCATGAGAGGTAGATACAAAGAAATAGCTTTCAGTTCAATTTCAGGAAAACTCCACATTCATCACAATTGTCTATCCAAAAATGGAATGAGCTGCTTCACAAGTTAATGTAGTCTCTGCAACCCAATATACCAAACACCTTTGAAAAACAATTTGAGATTGTAGAGAGATTAAGGTAAGTAATAATTTAGGAATAATTAGTAATAAGCAGTTGATCCAACAGATGCTAGGAAAAGCTTCCAACATTGTATCCATGGCCTGACTCTCCATTTATTTTTCCACTGACAGAGGCCATAATCAAGTTCTGGCTGTTGTTTTACCAATCAAACCGACTGTGTTCTGGTTGATTCTGAGCAAGTTTTAGAGTAACATACTAACCATGCTGTGAAACGATTGATTTCCCAATGATTGGCCATAATTTTGCTTTTCTGGTCCCACACAATGGAATCAACAAAATCAAAACAATTACAAATTATTGGTGAAAAGGCTGTGCACTATTATGCCACACTGAGTTTTCCCTTTTATTTGGATTTATTCTTTAAGTTCTGAAAACAATGTATTTTTTCGCATTATTGAGGACATTCATCAGCACCTATTTTGCACTTTTGCGAGAGTAAAACCATTGGTTGAAAGGATCTTCAGTGCTTATGCCTAAAGGTAGTCACTGAAAGCTATCATTTGGTACTGAAGGTAATGGAGTTTAGAATCAGAAAGACTGAGAGCTCCAGCTTTATCCAGTATGGCCTTGGGGACAGGTAACCTATGACTCTGCTTCCTTATTGGCTAAGAGTGGCATGGACATATATACACTACCAAATGTAAAATAGATAGCTAGAGGGAAGCAGCCGCACAGCACAGGGAGATCAGCTCGGTGCTTTGTGTTCACCTAGAGGGGTGGGATAGGGAGGGTGGGAGGGAGGGAGATGCAAGAGGGTGGGGATATGGGGATATGTATAGACATATAGCTGATTCACTTTGTTATACAGCAGAAACTAACACAACATTGTAAAGCAATTATATTCCAATAAAGATGTTAAAAAAAAAAAAGAAAAAAATACTTGTTGCACAGGAAACGTATGGGCTTAAAAAGAAATAGTATTTTACCATGCCTAGAATGTTATTTAACACCTTTAATATTAAGTGATAAAAAACAGTAAATTTCCTTTTATTAATGTGTCCCCTTATTTCAACTCCATCTATTAACACTTATACACTTTGGAGAGGACTAGAGACAGAGCTGGATAAATTAAGAAATTACTTACTTTAAGTCTCTCCTTTATAGAGGAGAAAATTGAAGCCCAAGTTCTCACAGCTAAATAAGGGAAGCACTAAATGAGAGAAAATAATGCATTCCCCATCTCCTCCTTCCCAGTCCAATGCTCATTCTATAATACATATTATTTCTAGCAATGTCACATATTTGAAAGAAATAATTCTCTCGTCTTGAGAAAATTAAGTACAGCATAAAGTAGTAGAAAGAATACGAGCTTTGGAGTCAGACAGTTCTCCGTTTGACTCTGAGGTTTGCCACTTGGGTGCCCTGACCAAAGCCCAACCTTTGTGACCCTTTGTTTTCTCATCTAAATTTGTGGGTAATCAGGTGTAGCTCATGGGGCTTGTGTAAAAATTTGAAGTAAAGCATATAACGTCCTTAGAACAGCATTTGCCACTTTAAGAAATCTTGCTAAATATTAGCAAATGATAATAATAAAAACAACGGGAAAAGGTTAAGGTATCTTAACAGGCTCAAGGAGGAGACAGGACAGGAAGTCCTGTTGGTTGTCCCCAAGGGCCACCAAGGTGATGGTCACCTCTGAATAGGAATTCACTGCTACAACAGGAAGACACCAGTATGTTGTGTTTTTCTCCTCATCCAGTAGTTACAGAAAAAAAAACACATTTTTAACCTCTCCCTACAGATTTTCCAAGCTCTGTTTCTTTTTCCACTCCTAATAAATATTCTCTTCAGGGAATGCCCATGTAGTGCCTGCAACATAACAACAGTGTCTGGCCCTACTTTGTTTCTGAGGCGCATGGGTACCGCAGAGCACTGCACACCCAGAGCTGAGACATCCATCAAAATCTCTTTTCAGTGACTGTCACTCTCTCCAAGGTCTGTTTGCTGTTCTTGTTCTGGTGAATTAACTTACACCCATGGCTAAGCCTAATCCTGCCAAGTTCTTCAAGGAATTCAGAGCTCCATGAATTTAGCTCTCGAATCTCTGTACATCATAACGCTACATGCAACCAGATACAGTGTGCACAATTTTACAGTATATTCCATTTGATTGCTTCTTCTTCAGTTGCTTTGCTATCCTCCATTTCCACAAGGATGCTCTGACTTGTGGTTTTAGCTCATATCGGTATTTCCTTGTTTGCTAAATATTTCTGTTGGATAAGTTGTCTATAGAGGGATTTCTTTATAGAAAAAATTCTTGAGTTTTATGATACATGGAAAGATAAATTTCCATAGGGATTTTAAAAAATGCCTCCAAAAGAAGTTAAAACTTTTAGTTTGGATATTAAAAACAACTTACTCATTTGTATTGTGCCCATAACACTCTGCTTGTCAAGAGTATTTATAGCCATTTCAGAAAGTTCTATAACTCTGATAGCTTGTGTCTGCTACTTTCTCTTTTTACCCTTCTCTCATTTATAAATTGTCTAATTTCACATTTCTTCTTGTTCACCCTTGATACAGACTGAAGTATGCCGACATTTTATGGACAAAGTCATGATCAGGAGTTCTGTTTTACATTTAGACAGACCTAGTTTGAATTTCAGTTCCTCCATTTACCTTGTGACCTTGTGCAAATGGCTTAGTCTAGCCTCAGTTTCCTTATCTGTGAAATGGAACTATAATAATCATACCTACTTGTAAGGTTATGAGGATTAAATTATGCATATGAAATGCATGTAGAAAGACTCTGTACAATGCCCTTCATGGAGTAATCTTCACCAGTAATTTTTAAAAAGACTAAAACACTTAGACCAATGGGGTTAACCTGTGATAGGACTCTAGGATTCCTAGTTACGTTTGTTAATCATTATTATTATCATCACTATCACCTATTTATGCACTTTACATATATCATCTCAATTTTCGCAACAACTCTAAAAGTTAGAATTACACTCTTTTTACAGTTGAGGTAATTAAGGCTCAGAGAATTTTAGTAACTTCCCAAGATTGCTCAGTTAATAGGTGAGGGGAGATTTAAACTAGGTTCTCTTAACAGTTTGGGTTCCTAATCACTAACTTTTTCAGTTTGAAAATTTAAACATGCATCAAAAGGGTAGTCCATGGGTATGTTTTCTTGGTCTGATACGGATTTTCTTTTAATAGTCTCACATTGAAAACTTAGGAAAAAATCAGAACATCTAACCTCTTTGGGTGACAGTCCTATTTGGAGACAGTTATCTAAAACTCATTGTCACTGTGACTTTCAACTAGACATACATCTCAAGTTCTTATCACTGCGTATTGCTTCACTTCCTTCCATCATCTTCTTGGCCTCCGCTGTCATGTAACTTTTATATCTCACTTGAGGATATGTAAGGTATACAACGTGTATTATTTTCTTAGTCTATCAGAACAATCTTAACCTTATGTATACTGAATAAATATTAAACCAGGGACACTACAGGCATCACCAGCATTTCAATAACAGAAAAGATTAATTACCATTATTTCATTTATTGATTAAATGCTCATATATTGCCCTACTCAGTCCCTCATGACATGCTGTAATTCTGGTTCACACAGAAATATTAAAATGCACTGTCCCCCAAAAGAGAAATAACAGATCAATGGAACAGGACAGAAAGTCCAGAGATAAACCCACGCACCTATGGCCACCTAATCTATGACAAAGGAGGCAAGGATATACAATGGAGAAAAGACAGTCTCTTCAATAAGTGGTGCTGGGAAAACTGGACAGCTGCATGTAAAAGAATGAAATTAGAAGTCCCTAACACCATACACAAAAATAAACTCAAAATGGATTAAAGACCTAAATGTAAGGCTGGATACTATACAACTCTTAGAGGAAAATATAGGCAGTATGGCAGTACACTCTTTGACATAAATCACAGCAAGATCTTTTTTGATCCACTGCCTAGGGTAATGAAAATAAAAACAAAAATAAACAAATGGGACCAAATTAAACTTAAAAGCTTTTGCACAGCAAAGGAAACCACAAACAAAATGAAAAGATAGCCCTCAGAATGGGAGAAAATGTTTGCAAACAAAGCAACTGACAAGGGATAAATCTCCAAAATATACAAACAGCTCATGCAGCTCAATATCAAAAAAGCAAACAACCCAATCAAAAAATGGGCAGAAGACCTAAATAGACATTTCACCAAAGAAGACATACAGATGGCTAAAAAGCACATGAAAAGATGTTCAACGTCACTAATTATTAGAGAAATGCAAATCAAAACTACAATGAGGTATCTCACCTCACACTGGTCAGAATGGCCATCATCACGAAATCTACAAACAATAAATACTGGAGAGGGTGTGTAGTAAAGGGAACCCTCCTAAACTATTGGTGGGAATGTAAACTGGTACAGCCACTAAGGAGAACAGTATAGAGGTTCCTTAAAAAACTAAAAATAGAGCTATCGTATGATGTAGCAATCTCACTCCTCAGCATATATCCAGAGAAAACCCTAATTTGAAAGGATGCATGCACCACAGTGTTCACTGCAGCACTATTTACAATAGCCAGGACATGGAAGGAACCTAAATGTCCATCGACAGAGGAATGGATAAAGAAGATGTGGTACATATATACAATGAACTATTACTCAGCCATGAAAAGGAAAGAAAGAGTGCCATTTGCAGAGACACGGACTGTCATACAGAATGAAGTAAGTCAGAAAGGGAAACACAAATAATATCGCTTATATGTGGAATCTAGAAAAATGGTACAGACGAATTTATCTGCAAAGCAGAAATAGAGTCACAGATGTAGAGAACAAACTTATGGTTACCAAGGGTGGCAGGGGGTGGGACGAACTGGGAGATTGGGATTGACATATATACACTATTATGTATAAAATAGATAACTAATGAGAACCTATCATATAGCACAGGGAACGCTACTCAATGATCTAAGGTGACCTAAATGGGAAGGAAATCTTAAAAAGAGTGTATATATATATACATATAACTGATTCACTTTGCTGTATGGCAGAAATTAACATTGTAAAGCAACTATACTCCAATAAAAAATATAATCAACAAGGACCTACTGTATAGCACAAGGAACTCTCCTCAATACTCTGTAATAACTTATAAGGAAAAAGAATATGAAAAAGAATAGATACACATATATGTATAACTGAATCATTTTGCTGTGCACCTAAAACTAACACAATGCTGTAAATCAACTATATTCCAATATAAAATTAAATCTTTTTTAAATAAATATTTTCTAAAAGATAAAAAAGTAAAATGCACTTCCCCATGGTCATTGCTGTCTCACTGTTTTAATCCATTGTTTGGGTGGATCCAACTCTCCTGGGGGATGGAAACCTCAGGGAGTACAGTCTAAGACTGGGCTGCCTGGGTT
This sequence comes from Balaenoptera physalus, assembly GCF_965194825.1. Taxonomy (NCBI): domain Eukaryota; kingdom Metazoa; phylum Chordata; class Mammalia; order Artiodactyla; family Balaenopteridae; genus Balaenoptera; species Balaenoptera physalus. The sequence goes on from NC_138890.1 coordinate 56,122,911, forward strand.
GTGTCATCTCAGCAGAAATTACACAAGGCACTGGGACAATGTGTCTTCTCATTTTCTCAGTCCATGGTTCCTTACTAGCAGTAATGCCAGAAATAGAGTGGGTAAAACAATATGGATATGCAAATAAACTATTTTCTACCTATATATCGACTTGACAACTTGACATTATCTGTCAGAAGGAACAGAGCAGAACCTGGAGGTTCTCTTGAGCATGGAAGTATAAGTTAATTATTTTATACATAAATTGCAATCTTTATGAATTAATTTATTGTCTAAAACCCAATCTTCTCCAAACGTTTCCCTAGACCTCACCCAAAATATAGCTGGACATGTCATTATTGTTTATTTTGTTTGAATCAATTTTTCTCATTACAATGGCATTATTCTAGATGTGGTTTTGACAGACCTTTCAAATCTTAAACTCCACCAGATTACTTCGATGTCCCTGGCTTGCCCCAATTTTGTATGAAAAGCAAGCAAGCCACTCCAACGTTCTGCTTGGTTTCTTTCTTTGTTCTCTCCCTCTCTTTCCTAACAGAGTCAGGTTAATCTCCTTATTTTTCCTCAAATGCACTAATTTAAATCCTTTATATTTCTAGCTATCTTTGATGCTATTTCTTCCTCCATGATATTCAAGTCCACTTCTGAATTTCCATTTCTAATTAGTATTCTCTACTTACACCTATATGGCAATAATAAATATTTTGCTTTTCCCCTTATGCAGTCCCTAGCTATATCAACAAAAGAGATGATGGATGGATGGATGGACAGACATAGATAAGAGTTACAGATAGATGATAGATTGATCAATAGATAGAAATAATATTAAGCAAGAAGTCCCATTCTAAGAGAGAAGGTGGGAAGTTGCTTATGTGCTCCATTCTAAAAAAAAAATTAATCCCTTGGTCAATCAGCAAATCTTGTTGTTCTACCTTCAAAACATATTCAGAATTCAGCCACTTTCTTCACTACTATCACCTCCACGATGGTTCAGGCCATGATCATCTTTCATCAGGATTATTGCAATATCCTTCCAGCTATTATTCTGGTTCTGCTCTTGCACCCTACTTGTCTATTCTAAGCAGGGTGATCTTGATAAAACATAAGATTTTTAGATTAATTTTTCAGATTATGTCAATCCTCCCTTGGAAACTCTCTAATGAAATATTATCTTACTCATAGTAAAAATTAAACCCTTATTATGACCTATAAAGGCCAACATAATCACCCCTCTTGCCCCCACTTTACCTCTCTGACTTCATTACCCCCCCCTCCAACTCTTCTATTTGTTCACCCACCCAGGCACACTGGCTCCCTAGCTGTTCCCATGCACTTGGCCTGGAGCTGCTGCAGGGCCTCTGAACTTGACATTTCCTCCACAATGAACTCTCCCCTATTATATATATAAATGGTGTCCCTCTCACTTCATTTAGCATTTTACTGCAACACACACACACACACACACACACACACACACACACACACACAAACAAAACCTCTCTGAGAAGCCTTACTTAGCTATCTTTCTAAACTATCAGCCACGTTACCCCCAACAGTTCATATTCCACACCCCTGCTTGATTTTTCTCCTAAACTCTTATCACTATTTAGCAAATGTATTTTACTTACTTGTCCTATTTATTATCTGTGCCCTTCAATAAGCTCCATGAGGGCAGGGATAGTTTTTTATTGTTGTTAATTGCATTCCTTGGCCCCTAGAACAGCACCTGAACTAAAATACTTGTCAAATGATTGAGTAAATGATAAATGATAAGTGAGATAATACATGCCGAGCCCTGAAAGCAGTGCATGACACTGATCCACACATCTTCTTGGTTTAGACAGGACAGAAAGGAGGACTAGAACAACTCTTTCTCCTTACTCCATATCTCCAAAGATCCATGACTCCACAGTATCTTCAGAGAATATAGCTGAAACCTAACTACTAAACTTTCCTTCTCAAGTCTGTTTTGGAAAGGCATGTCATTCATTGTATCATGGGAGATCTTTTGTCGAAAGCCAAGTGCTTAATGGCTCATTTTTTCTTCCAGCATGAAATGAAAACTAAAATAAATCAAAGTAGCAACCTAACAGTCCAGAACAACCCTAGAAAAAAAGTGTAAATGAATGTGCTCAATGATAAAAGAAAAAAAAATTCAGGGTAGAAAAACATATTTCAAAACATATTTCAATTCCTTCCTAGGGATTTTGTGAAGCAAAACCAAAGCAAGCTTTGTACAAATCTTATTTCAGGATGCTTCTTTATTTATTACTCATAGCTGCCAAAATGTTAAATAAGTATTTACCAAACTTTGTAAGCCCTGAAAACTCAACTGTTTATTTATTTGTTTTTGTTCACTAACATGTCAAAAAAGTCAAGACATCAGCAAAGAACAAGTAAAGTTTAGACACAAAGCAATGTATCCCACAGTGCCTTTTAGCTTTTTCTATGTTGACTGGGACCAGAGACCAGTGACGAACAAGGCCCCATCTTTGATAGATATAATGAAGTTTGAATTAATTAACAGAAGTTCTCTTGCATTACACTACAAGTGCCGTTTGGTTTTCTTACATGCATCAGAACGGATTTGTGTAAATTGGTACTTTTTGTAGCTGTGAATACCGGGATGACCTTTTCCATATCAATATACCATCAGGTCACCAAACTCTCAGTATTTCCTTTATGAAACACAGTCACTGTCCTTATGCAGCCCACATCCAATGAAATACATGAGGAAATCAAATGGAATTGTAAATTCCCTGGGTTGGTAACACTCATGGACATTTGTTGTGCTTTGCCTCCCAGCTTCCATTAACCCCTTCTTCTGCTGATGTACTCTAATACTCTTTGGCGAAACTTATCTCCTCCTTCAGTGTGGTCTTGATAACTTTGTTACCGAACCAAACTTGGGTTCGCTTGCCTGTGTGCAGTAAAGCCAATCTACTGACACTGGGTTGTGGTGAAGAAAGTTGCAGCATTTATTGCAGGGCACCAAACAAGGAGTCCATGCAGCTAGTGCTTAAATGGCCCAAACTCCCCAAAGGTTTTCAGGGAAAGGTTTTCAAAGACAGGGTGAGGGAGGGGGTTTGTGGGTTGTGTGATCAGCTCCTGGACATTCTTATGATTGGTTGATGATGAGGTAACTGGGAGTCAACATTATCAACCTTCCAGTTCCAACCGGTCTGGGGTCTACGTGCTTGTGGGCAGCATACAGTTAACTTCTTCCACCTAGTAGGGGTTTCAGTATCTGCAAAACAGCTCAAAGGGCATGGTTCAGAATATTATCTATAGTCCTTGAGGAGGAACTAAAGGTTCTGGACTTTGTTTAGTGGCTACACCACTAAACTAATAATGGTGTACATTATTATTTTATCTCGCTTGACAGTTTTCCTTTCTTTCTGCATTTTCTCACTTCTCTGATTAAATTTACTCTTTGGGACTTGGGGAAGGCCTGGGAGGCTAAAGTTCTTCTACAGATAAGAGGCAGGTGGAGGAAATGGAGAGGTGTCTGTTCCAGGAAGGCCCCATAGGGTCCTTCTCGGTTACAGCTTCATTATTCAAGATGCAATGCTCAACCACTTGGACTTTACCTTCTGGGACTTCAGATCTTACATATAATACTACTACTACCTAAGAATTTTGAGTGTGTACAGGCATCAATCTAAGCCCTTTAGGTGCCCCACAACAAGTCAATAAACTATATGTTATTATTATTCCCACCTTACAATTGAAGCAAATATTCCAAGATCAAGAAGCCAGTCGTTAAGTGGAGACACAGAATTCAAACCCAGATATGAACTGAGAGCAAATGTGCTTCAGCATTAGGCTATACAGTTTCTCTGTACTGAAGAACAAAACATTTGGTTACAGCTGATTTGCCTCAGCAGCAACTTCCTGATGAAATAGTTTATTCTTTCCTGCTACCAGGATCCCTGGGGCTACCTGGGTTTAATTTATCTTCTGATATTCTTCATTTGCATGACTGTACCATAGCCTTCTAAGTTGACTTTTTATTAAGATATCTGGAATCAGTTCTTGTTTCTTGATATTAATGAATCTTAACACTGTTTTTTCATAGTTTCTATCTGCACTTGACTCTTCCAAGAGGATACTGCTGTGAAGATCCAAAAACACATTTGTTTTCTAAAATCTATTTTAAAGGGTACTACAGGCTGTACTGCTGTCTCACTGTGGGCTCTGTATATAATGGGGTGAGCCTGTGTGCATTCCTGGTATATGAAGTCCTGCTATTCAGGGCAGGGTCAGAGCTCTGCGAAAGGAGTTCTCTCCATGAATGCCTTTCTGGGTCAAAGGGATTGTTTGATTTTCCTAACTTCAAAACTGTGAGTTTGTTTCAGCTTTGACCTTGTTATATAATCCCAGCAGAAGCACACATCTCATCAGTTCATGGGCTGCTGTCGGCATACTCTGACATCCCAACTGGAATATCACAGTTCAAGAGAGGCCAACCTGAATAAAGAAGGCAAATTTACCAATACCATCATTGTAAAGATGTTGTTTTCTCTCTCTCAGTATTTATGCCTCTAAAAATATATCTTCTATAAACTGGTTAAAGCACCGATAGTGGACATATGGAGCTCTTATTATTACTTTAATGGCCTTGCGTCCTTTCAAGAATCACCCCCGCCTCCACTCCATGTGCTATTGATAAGGCTATCAAGCCAGGGTCCTACTTCCCAGCCACAGAGATGGGCATCTAATCCAGACTGGTCAATTAGAACACCCAATCCAGAACAGTTAGTGAAAAAAAAAAAAAAAAAAAAAAGGACTGATCCTCCAAACAGGTCCAATCAATGTTCGTTTTAAAATAATTGATGCAGCCACCAGGAAGGAGAGGGTTCTTGAGATTATGACATGTTAGACTATAAGTCTGGAGCAGTTTATAATGTCCATGCCGTGGTGATGCGAGATCTAAAGAACAGAATAACCTAGGCAGAAGTAGAGAAAGGAGCAGAAACCGATGGCATCATTTGACCCTCCATATCCTACATTGCCTAAAGCTAGAACTACTGCCTTGATTTCCCTATCATGTCCATTAGTTCCCCCACCTCCCTCCCTTTATCCTTTTTTGCATAAAGAAGTTTGAACTGGACTTTTGTAAGCTGTAAATGAAAAAGTCCTGGTAAATCTTGCATGCCTATAAACTAGAATATATATTGAGAATTTTTAAGCATATTGTTTTGTTTTTCCTTATAATGTCAACACAGTTTATAATATTTATCTATTGTATTATCTATCTATACGCACAAACATATTTTATTTTTATAAGACCCCTAAACATTGGGGAAAATAAAGAAAAACTCAGTCATTTAGAAGTATGTTCCTAATATCTATTTGTTGTCATATGGCATAATCATACTCTTTAATGATTAAAATTGATGTCTTTTGAATTCTTATCATTAAAGTCTTCAGTATCTTCTCTTACCTAATTGACCCATCTCTTCATCACTTACTTACTTCCATACAGACATTTGAGATGCTTCCCTTCCTCCACAATCAAAATTCATTTTTCCAAAAATTCAGTGAGGCTATCCAATATTTTAGTTAATTTTGGATCTCTCCTCTATTAAAAGACTTATAAAAAGATAGTCTTAAACTAAGCTGAAGGTTGCCTGCCTCATTCACTGAGCATGGATCAGATTATTAGGACAATTTCCAGTAAGAGTAATTTCCTATAATTCTAGAGCAGACATTTTTTTTGTGATGCTGTCACATGTGTTACCTTATTTGTTTTTCAATGTACCTACCTTTCAATAGGTAAGTACATTGAAATTACCACTACAGAGAAAATGGATATTGAGAAATACAGGTTACCTGCCCCCACTTTACTCAGCTATAAAGAGCCACAGTCTGGATTCAAATCCAAATCTTGCGTCTCTAAATTCAGTGGTATCTTTACTCAAAGCATTTGTTCTTTCATCTGACCCATATACAAGGGTTATGATTATATTTTTTAGAAAATTAGTTCCCATTACATTACACATTTGAAAATAAATGCATAATTTATACCTCATATGGTTTTAAAACTTGAAGAGACAATATTATGATGATGTCCTAATGACCATGATCATGAAAGATGCATTTCTTGTCTGAGATTCAACTTAGAAAAAACAAAGTTTAGGTATTATTTCTTGGGAGTTGGGAGAAGGGAGAAATCTTCCCTTTTTTCCAGCACATGGAAATTTGTACAGAACTTCCTCATGTGTCTTCTGTTATGACATATGATTCTATGTAACCTGGTCAGTTGGGTTATTCATGCTACCCTTTGTATTAGAAGCCACTTTGATTCCCAGCCATGTCTCTACAATGTAACTGTTGTTGAGAAAAATATGAATTAGCTATGAAACTATAAATACATTCCTCCTCCCCTGGTTAAATCGGTTGAACTTCAGCTCTGCGAGCATCCTTGATCTAACTTTATCTTTTATTATTTATTAATATCTGTGTTCTGTGATCTTAAGTCACCTCCCACTGCCTGTGTGTTCATGCTACACAGTGGAGTTTCGGACCAAAGCTGAGCCCCCCAGGTGGTCCGTGACCTGACAATAGTTTCAAAGTCTCTTGCTTTTCAGTGAAAAGGAATCAAATCTATCACAGGCTACATTCTTTTCAGGTGAACAGGATGGAAAAACCTTCCTGCCATTTGTCATTTCCAGCCTCTTCCATGTTGCACATTAAACAAATCTGTTTTAATGTCTCTGGCTTGTGACCTCCTGTCATCTGTTGAAGAACAAGGTGGTTTGGGGGGAGTTTGGCAAAGAGGTCATATTAATCTCAGTGGGGAATGTCACCAACCTGACTCCTTTTCAAAAGCTTCAGAAATGATGATCGATTATCTGTAGTAAATTGCTATGTATTTACTATCTAAGGCTACGTGACACGTCATAAAAGTTTGATTGAATTTTCACCTTCAAATTACTTTACAATGGTATTTGAATTTGAAATTTGTATATAAAATTCTTGCTTCAGGTTCTTTCCTACATCCTAGGGTGAAGAAAAAATAAGTATAATATAAGCATCCTGTTCTGAGTTATATCAGAAATGATAATGATTTTAAATCTTCTTGCTAGTATTACATCTAAACACTATTTTAATTTTTTCTTTCGCGTGAAAGTAGAGAGAAAAAATTTAAGAGTGTGTATAATATATATGTGTGTTTTGCTACTCCAACATCCATTCAGTTTTCTTAAGCTAACAGCACCTGTGTTATCAGTTTGGGGACCACCAATTCTCTACTCTGGGTCCATGTGGTTCAGTTCAGGTTGACTGTATCTCTTATTCCTAGAAGAGAAAAATGATCCAGGTGTGGTCTATCAGAACATTGTACCAACCCCAGCCCCCAAGACTAGCTCTGGGCAGGCAAGTGATCAACGTAGGCCAATGGCATTCTATCCCTGGAGTTCTTATGGAAGTTTAAGTGAAGCTCACTTTCCACTGGGATTACTGAGCTGGTAGAATGCAAACCTGGAGATGATGCTATTTGTTTTACCATCCCAAAGGGAAAACCTGCCCGAAAATAAGCAAATATGAAAGAAAGCAAAACTGAGAGATGGAACTGATTGTATCCCTTGATCTAGCCTTGCCAAAATGCTTGAACTTTTCAATTCCATAAGCCAAATTCTCTCTCTCTCTCCACCCTCCCCTCACCAAGCCAGTTTCAATTGGGTTTCTGTCACCTGCAATTGAAAATCTCCTAACATAATAGTTGAATAAAATTTTGATAAACTTTTTTACCACAGTAATTCAGTAACTTTAAAAAAAAATCTAATGTTAATACACGATGGAGAAATATTTTTGAGAAGGAATCATAGTAATGGTGAAAGGTAATTTGTGAAACAAAAGCAGCTTTTCTTAATGTAACAGTGAGAATTATATGAGTGGTCTATGCAAAGCAATGGGTTTTAAACTATAAAGTTTTTTAGTCACGTAAAATTTTTTGTAGGGGAACTGACAAACAGAATTTATTTACAAAATAGATACAGGATTTTGCCCTTATCCAATCAGTTTGTGTTATATATACAGATTGATTGAATTGTGGGGAAATTTGGCTGACTTCAGCATTAAGACTCGCAAACAGGGGCTTCCCTGGTGGTGCAGTGGTTGGGAAATGCCTGCCAATGCAGGGGACACGGGTTCGAGCCCTGGTCTGGGAGGATCCCGCATGCCGCGGAGCAGCTGGGCCCGTGAGCCACAATTGCTGAGCCTGCGCGTCTGGAGCCTGTGCTCCGCAACAAGAGAGGCCGCGATGGTGAGAGGCCCGCGCACCGCGATGAAGAGTGGTCCCCACTTGCCGCAACTAGAGAAAGCCCTCGCACAGAAACGAAGACTCAACACAGTCATAAATAAATAAATAAATAAATAAAAGAACGTGAATTTCTAAAAAAAAAAAAAAGACTCGCAAACAGGTAAATCTTGTGTGTGTTGCATGCATATGTATCTGCAGTGCTAAATAACCAATTCTACTTAACTTTTTGTGGAATACATATAAATATTTTTCCAGCACTATTCCATGAGCCATGGGGTAATTTATACTAATAACAGTCACCACTTACTGCATGTTTCCTGTGTGCCAGAAATCCTGCTTTGACTCTACACATATCATCTCAATTTCTCCTAAATAGTCCTCAAAAGTAGATACATCTATCTTCCTTTTATAGATAAGGAATTAAGGCCCCAAAGAGTTTTAGCCACTTGACCAAGGACATATTGGAACAAAAGGTAGATGTGAGACTTTTATCAGGTCTATCTGTGTGATATGCACAGGTTTGAAATACTTTTACTGTCGTGGAATCAGAAATGTTTTAATTTTATTTTTTCTAAGCATAGTGAGGGATGCCTACCAAATACAAGGCACTATCCTAGGCATTAGGAATGCAGGGTCAAACAAAGCAAATTTTTGTGCTCAGGATATCCATAGTCAAGGAGCTAACTTTGAGGACAAAAACAAGAAGGTAAGCTGCTTGATATTGGAATGCTATTGCCTTGGCTTTTACTGCAGGACACCAAAATTCTAAACAGAATCTGAAAAGCCCTAAGGCAGGATAAAATGAGCAGAATGAAGGAATATAAGGGAAAGGTGCTCTGACCCGAACCTTTGCAGAAAAGTTGAGGCTGAATAGGAGATTTAGAGCATCTGGTTGCACCTCTATTCACCAGTTACTGATATAAAAAGTAGAACAACAAAGAGATATCACTACACACCTATTAGAATGGCCAAATCCAAAACACTTAACAGTACTAAATGCTGGCAAAGATGGAGAGCTACAGAAACTCTCATTTCTGGTGGGAATGCAAAATGGTACAGTCACTTTGTAAGACAGTTTGACAGTTTCTTACAAAACTAAACATACTTTTACCATATGATTCAGCAATCACACTTCTTGGTATTTACCCAAAGGAGTTGAAAACTTATGTCCACATAAAAACCTGCACATGGATGTTTATAGCAGCTTTACTCATTGTTGCCAAAAATTGGAAGTAACCAAGATGTCCTTCAGTAGGTGAAAGGATAAATAAACTGTGATATATCCAGACAATGGAACTTATTTAGTACTAAAAAGAAATGAGCTATTAAACCAAGAAAAGACATGGAGGAAACTTCAATGCATATTACTAAATGAAAGAAGCCAATCTAAAAAGGTATATGTTGTACGATTCCAACAATATGACATTCTGAAAAAGACAAAACTACAGAGACAGTGAAAAGATCAGTGGTTGCCAAGGTTTAGGAGGGAGGGAGGGGTGAATATGTGGAGCACATAGGATTTTTAGGGCAGTGAAACTACTTGGTATGATGCTATAATGGTGGATACATGTCATTATACATTTGTTAAAACCCATAGAAGGCACAACATCAGGAATGAATCCTAATGTAAACAATGGACCTTCAGTGATAATAAAGTGTCAGTGTAAGTTCATCCATTGTAACACATGTACCACTGTACTGGAGGATGTTGTTAATAGGGGAGGCTATACATATGTGGGAGCAAGGGGTATATATAAAATCTCTGTACCTCCTGCTCAGTTTTGCTATGAACTTAGTACTGTGCTAATAAATAAGATGTATCTAAAAAATAAGTAAAAATAAATGTAATGGAAGCAGTGTCATATAGCAGCTAAGGCATAGGCTTATGAAATCAGAATTTGAATCTCATATTCACCACCTATTGGTGTTACAGCTTTGTGAAAGTTATCATCTTTTGACCATCCATCTATCTCTAAGTGAGAAAAATAATTACTAGCTCAGTGGGTGGTTATAAGGATTAAATGAGATAATATACTGTAGAAGGCTTCTGTGTTTCCCTGCTTAATATCTATTCCCTCTTTCTGGCAGTTAAGAGTAATTTGTTCCATCGTGGACAGCCCTCCCCCAGCATCCAACTGTGGTTCACATAAAAGTGATTAAGCCTTTGCTTGAAACCAGGCAAATCATTCATATTAAATGGGTCAAGGTTAAATATACCACCAAGATGGAGCAATAAGTGAAATTCTAGAACTTCTGCTGGAACTACTGGGAAAAGGAGCTATCTTTTTTCCTGAAGTTGCTAATTGTTACCATAAATGTGGTAGAATATAAACCATAAGTTACTAGTAACCATTTACCACAGTGTGGAAAGAGTTTGCCTGAGGTTTAGTTTAAAAATGGCAAAACATTGAGCCAAAAACGGAGAGACACAGTTTCTTTAAGACATTGATTGAACGTGTGGGTCCATCCATGCTTAAAGGTGGATGCATCTCTGGGTTTTCTTGGCCTGTGAACAAATTTGAATATAATTTATCTCCTTAGCCAGTGAAAAACTGTTGGTTAGTACCCTGCATAAACTACTTACTATAGTGAGTGTGTACTTATCACATATCTTTAATATTTTCTGTTAGATGATTATCTAATCTTTATATTTTTATTCAGTTCTTATATCATTATAATATACCTTGCCAATTCTCTGTGAATGTTGTTTTGAAGACAGGAACTAATATTTCTGTGTATTTTTCCAGCCATATAGTACTTGGGTTTCAAACAAATACCTATAGATTATATTTGCTCTCTATTATAATTAACACATTGTCATTCCTGAAACAATAGGTTTCTAATTTTTATTTGTATCGCCCCCATGAAATAAATATTAGGTCAGTTAGGATTTAAAATGGCATCTAATGAATCTAAAAGAGATTATTTGCAAAACATTACTCAGTCATTGAAAGGATTTTGCATGTTTAGGATTATGAAAAAAAGAGAGCAAATGCAACAATAATGATTTTATAGCTAGGATCTAGCACTGGAAAATAGGATTCATCTTTATAGATGATTGTTTACCTTTGGATCTGAAATCTAAATTTGTATTATGTGGCCATTCCAGGACAAAATCCATTTACACAAAGCACTGGCTCACTGTAAAATGGCAAGACCCAAATGTTTTACATTTGAAGGCAAATTCCCATTGACGTACTGCTCATGGAATATGAGGACTATATTTAGTTACAATCCTGAGTATAAAGGAATTTTAAAACATGGAGTATGCAGAGCCTTTAAATTGCTATTATCTTCTTCCAAGTTGTTGGTGACCTGCCAAAGAAGATCTCTTCAACTACCTTCTTCCTATCACAACATAATGCAACGGAATTACACCATCTCCTGACAAAAATATGTGATATGGCCTAGAGTGTGTTCAGAGGTCATATGTCATATTTAGCCATCAGGAAACCCTATAAGGCCAGAGTCTCTGAAAAGAACACCTCCATGACAGCAAGAACTTTTATCTGTTTTTCTTCACTGATATATCTGAAGTGCTTAAAAGAGTGGCTGTAACATCACAAGCATTGAATAATTTTTTAAGTGAATGAACGGATGCAAGAATAAATTTTCTTTTTAGAAGAACAAATGTAGCTAAACTGGTTAAATGTAAGAAAGAAATCTAAGTTTTATACCTATTATTCTGAGACCTGGACATCTTATCCTTCTATACTGTCGTGTATGAGATTTCTATGATATCAGAGATAAAAATGGACTCAGAGAAGGAATAAAAATGTATACTTACTACATACTTTGTTTCACTGCAGGATAATTTATGGTAACAAAATACTGGAAAATATCTAAATCCCCAGGAATAAGATATTGGTTAGGTAAATTATGCTACATACATATAATAGAATACTCTACAGTCATAAAAATAGTACTCAAGGTGCTAAATAAAACTTAAAACTATCATTATATAAAAAATGGAAAAGTAAATTGAGAAACTTTTCACATATATTATGCCATATGTTTTAAACTACATTGTCTATATAGTTGAAAATCAACATTGAACATTTTGATGGTTTCTAATTTACATAGTAAACATATCTTTAATATACTTATATCCCTGATAAGTGAAGTTTTTATGAGCACAATGTTAGTGATTTTGGTTGTGAGGGGCACTGATGAAGAATCTGGGGAATAAAATCTCAACAAATACATTTACAGACAACACTATTAGTTCAAGCTCTCTTTTCTTCCAATCCAAAGATTTGGAGGTATTTATACTTGAAGCATGAATAGAAAGAGAAACAGGAAAGAGGACAGGAATGAAGAGAAATATGCTGCCCCAGTTATCTCTTTTCCATAAAGAAATAGAAAGGCACAACGTACATCTTTCCTAGTGCAGATGCTCAAACTCATTTCTGTTCATTTAGGTAAGAAACTATGAGGATGATAATCATTGGGTTTGTGGAATTGTGGTCCTGAAGTTTCCACTGTGAGAATGTTGCAATAAAGAGTATTAATGGGCTTCCCTGGTGGCACAGTGGTTGAGGATCTGCCTGCCAATGCAGGGGACACGGGTTCGAGCCCTGGTCTGGGAGGATCCCACATGCCGCGGAGCAACTAAGCCCGTGAGCCACAACTACTGAGCCTGCGTGTCTGGAGCCTGTGCCCCACAACAAGAGAGACAGTGAAAGACCCGCGCACCGCGATCAAGAGTGGCCCCCGCTTGCCGCAACTAGAGAAAGCCCTCGCACAGAAACGAAGACCCAACACAGCCAAAAATAAATTAATTAATTAATTAATTTTTAAAAAAAGAGTATTAATATTCTCTGAGATGCTTTTGTTGTCATAAAATCACAACCAACACAGTGAAGAGTAATACTCCTTTCAATTTCCTACATTAAAACTATAGTCTGCCATTAAATAAGTCATTCACACATTGCTGATACTGTGCTAACAAAAGGGAAGCACGTTGTGACTTTGCCTTTCATCAATATTTACTTTTTGTCAATATTCATCTATCAGAAATCTGTAAATATTCAATAAATTAACCTCTGATATAATCAGGAAATTTGCTTCCTTTTAAGAAAATTTTATAGTTGTCTCTATTAATATTTCAAAGGTCACATCAAGATTTTATGACCCAGGGACTTGTGAAAATCTCATCCAATGTGAAAATTTCATCCTGGACTTGCATATGTGTTCATTATTTCTACATTATTACCTGTCTTATATCATTTTATGTGTTCACTACACAAGTTTTGACTATCTTAATAACTCTTGTGATGTGTCAAATGTAAAATAATACTGCATTGAAAATGGTTATTTAAGTTTAGATTTATAAAGTATCACTTTCAAATTATATTAACATCCAGATTCCTAATACATTTAATACTTGATTCCATGGCAGTAAACAAAATTCATATCACTATGAAGTTGCAGCCTACTTACCCATAAAGTCCTGAAGTAACATAGGTATCCAATACCACTGCACTTCAACCATTAAGAAAGTAAGCTTACCTATGATTAAGTCATTTATCCCTTTTCACTTATAGCGAAAATGTTAGATGAATAAAATCAATCAGGATGGTTTTTGTCCATAATCAATAGCTTGTTTTATTGTATCACTTGAGCTTCTCAAGCAGCATATACTTAGGTCAGAACTAAAAAAAAAAGTTTGAAAATTAACAATGAGGTATGGCAGTTTTCTCACCAAAACTGTGAACTTTTTGAGGGCCAAGACTGTGGCATACATTTCTGGAATCCAGTTAATAACTCAGGAAGTTTTATTAACTTTAGTCCAGCGGTCAAATAAATAGCAATGTCCCCATCTATTCTGTAGCTATAGAATGCATTCAGGACCATGGACAACACACAGTCCAGTCCTTAATTATGACTTCAGCATGCTACCAACTAGCTGTGAAACTGTAAAGCTTATCTTCTCTTTTTAGATACACTGAAAGGAAACTCCATATTCATATTATAAAAGGCAGTGCAACTTTTGATGTTTGGAAAGCAGTGGGCTCACCGCTAAGTGAAAATAAATGTCATTACTTGCCAGATGTCTTTTTTTCTCTACAAATATATGTTTCACAATTGCAAGGACTTTATCGTGTCTGTTGCTGTATCTTCATTGCTCAGCCAATAGTCTGGGACATAACAGGTTGTTGAATAAATGATCCACGTGGTGACTCTCTGGTAAAACTCTCATTATTAAGCACCACAACAACAAACCAACCACAACAAACACGTGGTTAAGATTTGTTCATAAGAAAGCCAGTAATGGAACTTTGAAAAGTGATGACTGTGTAGTCGGCTTCAGTCAAATTAAAGTTCAACAAAGACTCACAAATTCTACATAACCAACAATCTATTGTGCTCTTAATTCATAAATTCAGTGAAACCATATTGCAACTAAAATGCTTCTAAAAAAGAACACCATTAAAAATACATGTACTCAAAGATTTATATCTGTAGATAGAGTAAAAACGTATTATTCAGAGACTATGACAGTACAAATATAAGAAGATAAGTAAGATGCATGGCAATGTATCATATCATGAAATGTTTAAACCTCCACATGGTGCAGGGATGGGGCAGAGATTTATGTGCTGGCAGAACTGCACTCATGCCATTGGCATGCATCGTTAGAGAATGACTGCAAATATAAAACAGGTATTGATGACTAGAACAACTTAGTGTATTTCAGCCTAAGGCAAAAAAAGAAAAGAATGTTGTCACATGACATATCTTTGAACACCCAAGGGGTGAAAACATTCTGGTTGAAACCTAGCCGACTAAAAACATTACACATAGCTAAAGACTGGCAATAACCTGAACATAACTAGTCACCCTGCACTAAGTTCACAGTTACTGTAGACTGAATATACAGTCTTTTTCTATTAATATTCATGGCATTATTTAACTCTGACCTACAGAATTTCAAAGCAAATCTAAGCAACCAAATATAGAATGGTTTTGTTTTTTTCTGATATAGAACCTGTGTAATCTGGGATGATGGAGAGATTGATAGTCTGCTTACCTTCCAGACAGTGGCTTCAAGTATCTCTACAAACTCTGATGAAATATGACTTTGGAAATGCTGACTGCAGCAATTCTGGATGAACGCAGTCACAATATACCCTCCTTCCAACACACAAATATACACATGTCTCCTGCAAAACTGTGTTCTGTTTTTCAAACTAAGGTGCCCTTTTCATAAAATAAATATATAGTCTATATGGAACAGTCTCTGGTTGAAAGTTAAAAAAAAATCAGCTGGCCATTTACTGACACAATGTCGAGAAACTGGTTTCATTGATTTTTTTTTCTTTGCTGAGGTATTTATACTAACCCCAAAGAGTATTTTATTAAAAAAAAAAAAATCAAACAGTTAAATCCAAACAAATTGCCAGTCAGACCATGTGCAACAGATTCAATTGTCCAAATAACCTGTATCTTCTGAAAGGGCTTCCATCAGATTTTTGTTCCAAACAGACCACTATGTAAAAATACTGCTGGAATTAACTGGTTGACTCAAACTCCAGTGGACTAAGACTACATTAGTAATAATTTCTACAGGTAGTACTAATTTGGGACAAAATGAGCATTAGCTCATAGAAGGAGGAAAGAAAGAAAGGGTCCATTTCTTTCACAAGACAATGACTTCATTGGTCCGTTAATAGAGCCAGCATTTCATTTCCCACAATTAACATATATTTGTAAGGCAGCAAGATGACATCCAAGAAAGAGCATAAAACTAGCAGACAGGGGAGTTAATGATTAAAATACTGGGCTGTGAAATCCACCAGACAAATTTGTATCTGAAGTCTTCTGCTTTATCTCTGGGTTCATTTAGACCCTAGACCTCCATTTTTGTATCTGTAAACTGGATAGCAATATTATCTAACTCCTAAGTTGTGAGTATTAAAAGAGATAATATACAAAAAATAATTTCACGTAGTGCATGACACATAATGAACACTCATAAAAGCTACTTCTTAATCTTAGTAGACTTAAGTATGTCATTAACCAGCAATGTGATTTCTGCTGGTTGATAACAATAATAGATTAATGAATTCTTATTTGGGGCCAGAGTCTATACTAAAAATTTTAATCTAGATTAAATTAACATAAAATTAAATTTTTGATATGAACACACAATTCTTCTTTGTTCAGATGGAGAAAAATCAAGGCTCAAAGAGGTCAAGTAATCGAACCCAGGTGAAGGATCAGGTTTGACTGACATCAAACACTACATGTTACAGCCTGTACATTCATCCCCATGCTCCCCACTTATCAAAATAGAAAGAATAGGAAAAAATGCAGAAGAAAAATAAGTTCTACCTATAAGATAAACAGGAAAGAGAAGGAAACTGAAACTTAATTACTATTCTACATGTGTTTAACATGGTGCTAATTGTTTTGCCTGTGCAGTCCAATTAATTCTCGCTAAATTCTTAAGACGTCATTACACCTATTTCAAATAAGACAGTATACACATCCACTTCAAGAAAAAATGTATTGATAACAGAATTAAGATCTGCTGAAAACTCCATGAAGTCCCTCTCCTCAACCCACTGTCACAAGTAACTAATACTCAGAATTGAATGCTTAATATCTCCATCATTTTTAATACTTTTACATGTATTTATCCCAAACAATATAAAGCAGTATTTAGTGTATTTCACTTCCATATATGGCATTGAACTTCATGTGTTCTTCGAACATTTTTTTTCACTGAAATATATACTATAATATTTATCCATTTTGATATGCATAGCTCTAATTCCTTCAATTTCACTACTGTATATTACTCAATTTTCATAAAACATCACATTTTATTTATCTATTCAATTTTAAGAAAATACCACAGTTTTCATCTAACTATTTTTTTCCCTGTTGAGACTTTTATCCCCGCTACTACATATAAGTTTTCTATTTTCTGTATATTACACAAGGGTCCATGTATAAATGTACAGAACGTTCTCTAGAACCTATACCTAGGAATTGAATTGCTATGTAGGCAATGTATGTTTTCAACCACTCTTATTGTTGCCAAATGTTTCACTTCTTCAACTTTTCTAGGTATTGCCAAATTGTTCTCCAAAATAGGTACACTAATGTATAAGGGTTTCTCTCATGCTACATACTCTTTGATTGACATTATCAAACTCTGACATTTTTGCAAATCTGTTGAGTGTACAATAGAATTTAATTGTATTTAAATGTCATTTCACTTATTACTAGTGAGATGGAGTACCTTTTCTCATATTTATTTGATATCCAAGTTGTTTCCTCCTTTACATATCTGTTCTTACATTTGTTCTTCTTGTAATTAGGCTACCACATTTTTCTTATCAATATGTTGGGGTTGTTTTTAGTCTGGACATTTATCTTTTGTTAACTATTTTTATTGTTAATATCTTCTCCCAGTCTTTGGATTTTTAAAAAATAATTGTTGAATATACTTTTTGATGAAAACATTCAAATTTATAAACGTACTTTATGATTTGTGCTTATTATGTCTATTTTAAAGTCATTTCCTATCTAGAGGTCATAAAGATTGTCTCCCATATTTTTTTCCTAAAAATACTAAAGTATGATTTGCATACTTAAGTCTTTAGTCCACATAGAAATCATTTGGGGATATAATATGAGTTATTAATCCTATATTATTTATTTTCATATGCATTTAAAATTGTTACATCACCAGTTTACACACTACTATCCTCAGAGCACACTTACGAGGTAGATACTAATATAATTCCGAATTAATTGGTACAGAAACAACCCTAGAGGTTCAGTAGCCCAGCCAGTGTCCACAGTTAGTAAATGTTGGGGACAAGATGTACAGCCAGGGGGTCTGGCTCCGGGGCCCATGCACAATGGAATAGCATGTGTCTGGGCCAGCATCTCCACAACAAAGGAAATAGAAGCTGAGTATGGACTGAAAGAACATCAAAAAAATGAAACTCCCTGCTTCACAATAGAGCTGTTGCGTAATACTTTCTATTCTAGTGCCTGACTTTTTTTCCTATACTCAAGCTGTTTTGTGTTTGGTGAGATTGGACAATCAAAAGCAAAGAATTCAATTAATTAAGTCAATCGATCAATCAGTTACCTAATCTATTATCTAATAACAAATGGTCCACTGAAAAATTCCATTAATCAATTGATTCAATTAAAGACTAATTAATGATCGGTCCTGATGATGTTTTAATGTATCTGGCTGGTACTTGCACTCACTGACTTGCAGTTTAAGATAGACCTAACTGGGTAAATACAAATCAGTGTGTCAGATGTAAAGAGTGAGTACACTGGATGTTACGGATCATAGTAGAGGGGCATTTATGTTAGGTGAGGTAGGAGGGTAGTGGAAGGAATTTTCAGACAAGTCTTCCTGAAGTAGATGTTTTGAGTGATGATGTGATGAGGAAAAATTCATCGGACAGGCTGGAGTTCAATAACAAGCAGAGGAAATAGCAGCAGCAAAGACATACAGATGATAATCAGCAGAAAGTATTCCTGGGGCATCACTAGCCTTTCAGTGTTGCTGCACTGCTAAAAATATAAGTGAGGGTTCAAGGTGAGACCAGGGCAGTAAGCAAGAGCCAAATGTAGAAGAACACTATATTTATCATGACAAGGACATCATATTTTATCCCAAGGCCAATGAGAAACCTCACTGTATGATGTAAACAGAAGGGTGGTTTTTATCAGAAGGGCAGCAGACAGAGTAATTGGGAGGCTGTTGCAATAGTGCAGGTAACTGACAACAGGGGGTCTGACCCCTCTTTGCAAGGTTACAAAAATCATTATTATCACAGTTTACCCTAGGGACTTACAGGCTGCTAGGGCCTCTGTGCAGCCCCAACTTTGGAGCCTTTCAGAATCTTTTGAAAATATTTATTTGTATACCTGTATTTTTCCCCAAAGAAGTGTCTAGAAGACAGAAAAATACCTGAGCTATTTTCGGACCTAACTTATAACATTAAACTCCCCTCTCCAATTACCTTCATTTATCCTCCCTGTCCAGGCAGCAAAAACAAAACAAAAAAACACCCAAAACCACAAGGAGGTAATTTGAGAAATCTAATGCAGTGCCTCTGACGGGTAAAAGGAACCTGTAAATGACAGGACAGTATCTTAGGATTAGCAAGATCAGGAACAATAAGTACTACTAGTCCTGAAGGAGCAAGAAGAGCAAGTGTAATGGAACTCAGAGAAAGAGGGAGAGTTGAGTGGAGAGGTTGCCTTTTAGGAGTTGTGACTTTGGTCAAGAAATAAGCCAAGCTAGAGGGGCTCTGCAAGAAGGGACCCGGGAGAAGCATATCCCAATTTCACTCTTCTCCCTCCCTCCAATACTCTGCCAGCGCCTACTACTGTCAAACCCAATAGGAGGCTAGAATACAACGGAGCTTCTTCTTCTTTTTTATTTCCCCACAACCAAACAGGGTTTATTTTAGAAATGCAAAGTTGTTTTTTTTTTAACGTGTATCTATTCTTTTTCAAATTCTTTGCCCATTTAGGTTGTTACATAATGTTGAGCAGAGTTCCCTGTGCTATATAGTAGGTCCTTGTTGGTTGTCCTTTCTAAATATAGCAGTGCGTACATGTCAATCTCAAACTGCGAGGGAGCTTCTTGATGTGATCTACCGGGATCAGCCTTGGCTTGGGAGGCACAGGCAGGGGGGAGTAGAGTGGAGAGTGGGTCTGGAGGTGTTCAGAGTTCTACCCCCCACAAACATATCATAATGTAAGTAAAAACTGTGTTTATAATACAAATGCAACTCAAGACCATGTCCTGCTTTCCTTCCGGTCAGATTCCATCTTCTGAGCACCTGTCTCTATAGAAATTCTGGATCCAGCACTGTTGACAGTTCCAACATTCAACACTGAAAGAGTTCACTAAACATATGCTTAGTCAATGTTTATATAACAGTGACATAAAAATATAACTTGCCATCTTTCTTCTTCTCTTTGCATTCTTCTTACTAATCTACCCTCTTAGATATTTTTTTAAACATTTTACAGATGAGGAAACTGTAAGAAAAAAAGAAGTTATGGAGGAGAGTTACAGGAAACCAAAGAGAGGTTAAGTGACTTGTAAATGCCACTCACTGTGATCTTAGGGCCAGGAACCTACCCCAGGTCTTCAGACCCCAAAAGAACAATAGTCATATTTCTACTGCACCACAACTGGCTATTCAGAGCAGTTGCCTTGCAGGGGAAGAAAAGTATTCTGGGGTCTGTATGATCTGATTTAACCCTAACTCTCAAGAGGACACCCAGGGTCCTTTTCAGATGATATTTGTATCCACTGCGGAGTTAGTGTTCGAAGTGGAAATAATGTCTTTACTTTGAGGAATTGGCTATTCTGGGAGAAGAATGGTAAATAAAGATGAAGAGGTTGGTGCTAATTAAATTCTGAAAATATGGTAATTTTCCTTAACCTGAACAAATAACAGGCATTTTTTATCCTGATTTATTACAAAAGGCCTATCATCCAAATAAATAATAGATGACTATGATGCGGCACTTTCAAGATTATTGTCCCATGTTTGAAAGATTAGGGTCATCACAGATAATAAATATTACAGACAAGCCTATGAAGAAAAAAAGAAATATTAAGATTGCAAATTGAGAAAATTGAAACTCTGTATTAAGGGAAATAAAACACTGGAGTCTCTCTCCCCCAACACACACAGATAAATTAATTGTGTAATAGGAACACTGGAACGGGGTATAATATGCAATTAGGCAATAAGAGGAAAACAAGTAATTCTGGGTAGGGAGGGGGTGGCACAGTGAAGCTGGACAAATAAAAATCAAGCCTTACAGACAAAACAATTATAGGTAACCATTTGCAGGTTGAAAGTATTTTTTAAATTCTATGCTTTCCACGAAAAATTAGCGTACCACAATGATAAGGTATTTTAGCGACAGCTCTACTAAAGAATAATCCAAAAATAAGAATCAGGAAGCTTAGTAACAAGTATGTCAAAGAAATAAGTTTAATGGAGTTCCCAGTACTGGCTTAAAAGCAAAAATGTCTGTTTAGCATTTCTGTATTATTGGTAGCAGTTTCTGTTAGGCCAGGATAAAAGTACCAACAGAATGCTCATGACTTCCTTCACTGGTTAGGCATTTACTTCAGGAAAGATTTTGTTTTATATAACCCTTGTTTTCATTATCCTGTGTTAAAGACAGCCACTAAATACATTTTCCCTATTTTTCCTGCTTGCTTACTCCCTGTGTTTCCACATAGATAAATCCCATACAATTAGCTTGAGCTTTGGAAAATAGTGTTGCCTGGAGCACATGAAATGAAGTTTTATGCCGTGCCAGAGGAAGTTACAACCTGTTGTGGGAATAGAAATTCCTTATTGGGAGTTCCTTGCCCATGGCTATACATGAAATGAAGAGAGAACGGAGGAAA
Organism: Balaenoptera physalus; assembly: GCF_965194825.1. Taxonomy (NCBI): domain Eukaryota; kingdom Metazoa; phylum Chordata; class Mammalia; order Artiodactyla; family Balaenopteridae; genus Balaenoptera; species Balaenoptera physalus. The sequence continues at coordinate 56,144,609 of NC_138890.1, forward strand.
CTATTCAGCTCTGAAAATCCTTCTTTAGCCTAAAAAAAGAGTAAAATATTTTATTTTCATTCACTTTCTTTAATGTCTTACACTGAAAACTATTATTTTGGCTATACTGTAATTATGCCAATACGACTGATTATAAGAATTTTTTAATTTAGAAAATCAGGCAAAATTTGCAATTCAGTTATGTCTCCTTAGGGTCTAGCACAGGACTTGGCACTCATGGATAATTGTTTTATGAAAAATGAAAGACAAGGTATCAACTCTCTGGCAGCATTCAGAGATAATATGTTTTATTCTTCCCTTCTGGATTCAGTATTCTAATGCCATATTTTTTAATGCTTATTGTAAAACTAGTCAGCTGCATAGATATATTGTCCTGTGGCATAACCTGAATTTCCGAGGAGCAGTTTAACAAGTTTAAAAAAATTAGGCAATAATAACTGTGATGGTTAATTTCATGTGTCAGCTTAATTGGTAATGGTGTGTCCAGATTAAACATGATTTATGCACGTGTCTGTGAAGGTGTTTCCAGATGAGATTAGTATTTGAATCACTAGGTTCAGTAAAGTAGATTGCCCTACCCAATGTGGGAGAGCACCACTGAATCCACTGAGGGCCTGAATTAAGAATGTGCCCCTTTTTTTCTTCCTGCTTGTCTGCTTGAGCTGGGACATATATCTCTTCCCTCAGACTGGGATCTACACCATTGGCTCTCCTGGTTCTCAGGCCTTCAGACTTGAGCTAGAATTACGACACCTGCTTTCCTGGGTCTCCAGCTTGCAGATGGCTGAGATCATGGATCTTAGCATCCGTAATTGTATAAGCCAATTTTTTAAAATAAATCTCTCAAGCTCTCCCTCAATCCCTCTCCAGAGATATATATGGGGGCAGGGAGAGGGAGAGAGAGAGAGATAACCATATACAGATAGAGATATAACTATATACAGGTAGATATTAGATATACAGTGCTATTACTAGAGATATACTATAATAACTATAATAGAGAAATATTATATATGGGAAGTTATTGGCATATATCTCTGTCTCTATATATCTATATCTCAGTGTTACTGCTTTTGTTTCTCTGGAGAGCCCTAATACATTAATAACAGACACACACAATGCAGAACAACAACAACAAAATGGACACTTGACTCAATCGATTATTCAGCTCTTCCAAATCATGCAGAGAAAATATTAATAATAGGCTGGAGTATGCACTTTTCCATTACCTGGAAATTTGGTATAAAAGACATGTACAGCATGAGGTTAAAACAGAAAGTAAATTTCAGGACACAGGACAGAGAACCTTTGCCTCAGTTATTTGATTACTAACGTTCTTTAGCTTATATTATCTAGATCAATCACTCTCAAAGTGTGGGATCTGCCCCTGCGGCATCAAGCATCATCTTGGAACTTGTTAGAAAAGCAAATTCTTGGGCTACCTCAGGTATCCTGAATTAGAAACTCTGGCCGTGTTCCCAGTGTTTCACAAAGTCCTCCAGGTGATTCTAATGTGGGCTTGAATTTGATACCCTCTAATCTAGATAATCTTTCAAATTACTTGGTCTGTGCCACAAGTGCAGATCCTTATTTAATAAATCATCCTTATTTTAAAATGCAGGGAATACAATATTTTTGAAGGGGGTGTTCTTATGGAAATAGCAAATAAAAAGGTGAGGCAAAGTATATTTTGCTTCTAGGTTGTTTTTACATTTTGCACTGTAGTATAGAAACAGTCGCAATGTCTGTTCTACTCCATCTTCTCTTAGTTATCCAAGCCAGACCAATAAGAATCCCTACCTAGGATTCTCCTAATGGAAACTGCAAAAGGAGAAGCTCTATTTCCTGAGCTAAAGGGATGTAAGTTAAGAATTGCCCTTAGTCATGTTCTTTGTTATGAGGTTTTTTTTAATAATGTTGATGTTTCCAAATCTCTATTCTCCAGTGCAGACTCTTTTTTTTTTATTTATTTTTTATTTATTTATTTAAACATCTTTATTGGAGTATAATTGCTTTACAACGGTGTGTTAGTTTCTACTTTATAACAAAGTGAATCAGCTATACATATACACACATCCCCATATCTCTTCCCTCTTGTGTCTCCCTCCCTCCCACCCTCCCTATTCCACCCCTCTAGGTGGTCACAAGCACCGAGCTGATCTCCCTGTGCTATGTGGCTGCTTCCCACTCTTTCACTGAACGTTAGACTTGGCTACAATCCAGTCACCATCCCTCCCTTTATGGACATCTTGAACTTAACACATTCAAAACTATGTTCTTAATTTCTCCCAACCATGTTCCTTAAACATGCCCCTCCCTCTTTTCCCATTCCAGTTAATGGCACAACTAACCACGCTTCTAATCATCTACCTGCTTAGGGAAAGATCTTCTGAATTGCATAGTTTATTTCTCTCTGAGTTCCCACATGCAATCCATCAGCAAGCCTTTTTTAAACTCTATCTTTAAAAATATATCCTGAATTCAGTAATTTCTTGCTTTAAAAAAAAAAAAAAAAAAGCTTTCACCTTAATCCAAACCATCCTAACTTTTTACTAGAACTGAAGTGTCTACCTACTAGCTGGTTTCTCTCCTTCCACTCTTTACCTCTTAAAGCCTGTTCTCCGCTAAAAAGATATATTTTAAAAAATTAAACCTGATTCTTTCGGTTTCTGCTTAAAATCTTCCAATGACTTTCTACTAAAGCTAAAATAAAAACCATACTCTTCACCATGGACTACTAGGCCTTGTCTATTCAACATTTACCTACTTGCCCCACAGATCTCTCTGTTCCACTCATATCAGCCTTGCCTCCACTTCTTACACATTCTAAGACCATTTTCATTTTAGTGGCTTTACATTTGCTGAGCCTTCTTCCTGGAATTTCCTTGCCCTAGAGCTCTCAATGACTGGTTCTGTTTAATCCTCCAGGTCTCAACTCAACCTCTGAAGAGGTCATCACCTCTTCACAGAAGTCTCCCCTATTTAAAGTAAACCACTCTCTTCTCCCAGTCATAGGCCATTACTTTACCCTGTGCATTGATTCCTCTTATAGAACTTATTACTATTTGAAGTGAGAGTTTTTTATGGATTTATTTTTAATTTAAATTCTGTCTCCACCTTCTGTTAAGAGTATATAAGTCATGGAGCTCTGTGTATTCTCATACACAGAGCTGATCTGAGTACTACTCTGTCCCTTAACACAACATGGCACACACAGGTAGGCACCCGCTAAATGTTTAATAATTAAAAAATCCATGTGGGACAAACTCAAATGCAGCAGGGAGAATCAAGGCTGTATGCAGACAGAGGGTAAGAGAGAAACTTGATGGTGTTCAACCTCTTGGATCCATCCTACACAAGACCTTTTCTGTTCTTCCCCTTTCCACAGGTTGGCCATGTAAACCAGTAAAAAAAAAAAAAAAAAAAGCAAACAAACAAAAAAGACATGATTTAGTTTGAACTGGGTTCCTATATCTCTTACAACAGAAAGTTAAGACTGACATAACTACTTATCCATATGAACATTTTAGCCATGAACCTAAATTGGTTCCTTCTTATGTGGGAAAATTTCTTGGGGTCCTTACACATCTTGGAAAGTGATTAATAGAAATTATTATTGCACATCATTAGAAAGGACTTAGCCAAAGTAGCAAAGAAAACCCAGCCTTGAGTTATTCTGTGTGATGAGGAATGGAAAATTAGTTAAAGCCTGCTCATCCTGGCCAATAACTACAGGCTAAATTCAGCTTATTATGCAGCAACTGGTTATTGAGATTTCCAGAAGAACATTTTCTAAAACAATTAGACTGAATATATATTAACTTCAAGTGACCACACGTAGTCTGGGTCTTGGTGGCCTTTTCAAAACTAATACATTTTTCTCTGTCAGAAAAATATTGGATTTGTTGAATTAGCAGTAATGTAGTTTTGTCTAAATGGAATTATAGAAGCAAAGCAATATCCAAGTCATTTTACATTAGTTCCTTTCATACTCTTATACTGTACCATAAAAAAATTTGCAACCCCTTATTTATTAACTCATCTCCAAACACATCGACCTAGCTATTCCAGCATACCAAAGCTTGCTGAAATCTCTGACCTCTTGTAGACTTCACCGTATGGAATGTCCTTCCTCTACTTTTTTTATTGACCTTTTCTGCTCATCCCTCAGGTATTGACTCAAATACCACCTCTTTTGAAAAACTTTCCTGTCTATCCTAATTAGATCTCCCTGTTATTATCTGCTTTAGCTGCCTCATTCTTTTCTTTATAGAACTTGTCACAATTTATAATTGGTCTATTATTTGTTCACATACCTGTCCATGATCTTTTACTTTCTACTAGAAGGAAAGCTTGTCTAGAAGAGCAGAGACCATTTCTATTTTATGCGTCATTCTATCTCCGATTCTTGCTTCATAATAGACACACCAGAAATATGCATCTAATGAATGAATGATCCTATCCCAACCAAACAGGAAACTGAGACTGAATCCTGTAGAAGATAGGGTCTGAGTCTTCTTAAACGGGTCTCAATGTAAAACTATCTGTATGAAGGATTGGCCAGAAAGTGACACCAACACAAAAAAAGAGTTACTTTTGAACAAGTTACATGCAGGGCATGCAGCTCCATACTCATATGCAGAACTGATCTGACTGGAGTGTTACTCTATGCCCAGCCCCCAATACTACCTATGAGACCCCAGTACTACCCTATGGGGACAGCCCATGTGACCTCTGCTCTGCTTCACTGAGGATGGCTAATAATGACGTGAGGAGTAGGATTATATACTATAGGGTTTAATTCTCAGGAGATAAACTCTTCTATTCTCTTGCCCTGGCAAAGCTTGCTGTCCTTAAAACTGCTTCAACCAGTCATTTTCAGCTAGGTAGCCATTTAAGTCAGTCCCTTATCTCTTCCAGGATTTGAATTTCAAGCTTGATCAATAAAGTACAGTGATTAAAAGCAAGCCCTCTAAGGCCAGAATGTCTTCAGAGTCAATCTTGGCTGTGTCACTTTGGGCAAGTTATGTAAATTCTGACTTTCAATTTTCATATTTGAAAATGGGAGCAAAGAACAGTTCCTACTTTACAGGGTTTTTGTGAGGATTAAATGAGCAACAAAGAATTTAGAACACAGCCTGGTTCATAGTAAACACTCTCCTCTTTACATAGACCCTCTCCTTGGCTCTTCTAATCTAGTCCCATGGCCCTTAATTGTCAGCTCTCTGTTGATGATGCCCAGAATGCTCTCCTGGACTCCAAATTTGCCTGCCCACCTGGTAGGGCACAGGATAGCCATCCCAACCTAAACACATTCAAAAATGAGCTATTGATTGTCCCCCACTTTCCCCCTACATTACCAATCCTCACTGTCCTCTTCAACTCAGTAAATAGTAATTTCACCTTTTGAATTGCTCAGGCCAAAAATTGTGCATTCATCCTTGATTCCTCCCTATCTCTCTCCCACACACATTTGATAGGGAAGTCCGTTGATTCTTACTCTGAAATATACACAGATTTTGACTACTCTTCTCCATCTTCACTGCTATGAACTATTGTGAAAGCCTCCATCAACTTTTCCTTGCATTATCACCAAGTGTCTCATAATTGATTTCCTGTTTTCACCCTTGTCCACTCTAGCCAATTCTCCATGGAGACAGCATTGTGATATTTCTAATATATGAGTTAAATTGCATGAAATATTTTCTTAAATCCACCCAATGGCTTCTTAGATCACTCAGAGTGAAACCCCAACTTGTCACCTTGGCTTGCAAAACCTCACGTAAAACCTGGTCTTGTCACTTACTGGCCCTTAAATCCTGCTACAATCCCCCTCTCTCACTATACCCTAGTCACACTGGCCTCCGTGTCTGAAAACACACCAAGCATGCTCCTGATTTAGGCTTTTGCACTTGCTGTTCCTTTGACCTAGAATGCTTTTAACAATGCTCTTCACCTTTTCCTTTAGCCACACCCTAAATGCCACCAGAAAGGCCTTCTCTAATCACTTTATATGAACTCACCCCCATCTCCACTCGTCCCACTCTAGTTCTCTTCATAGCAATTGTTGTTACCTGGTGGTTTATAATTGGTTGTTTATTTTCTGATTTCCTCTACTAAGGTAGAAAATTCATGAGAGCAAAGACTTATAGTTTTGTTCACTATAATGTCCCCAGTGCCTAAAACAGTGTCTGGCGAATAAATATTTGTTAAATAGAGAAATAAAAAAAACTATTATTACATTTTTGTTGCTTTATCCATTAACCAAAAGCATACCAGGCATCATAAAGCAGTATGAGGAAGTTATTTAAAGGAAATGTAGGGTCTTTCAAGCACCTCTGGAATTATACTTAAAAAAATTTGTTCTTAAAAAATTAAGCCTCATACATTTGTCTGAGTACTGTCTTATCAGAACTTTCCAAGTTCAAATTCTTAAAACATGCAAGACATCAGGGAACTACAAACACCCATACACATACACACAAATAAATGCATGTAAAACTGGTGAAATCTGAATAAAGTGTGTGGATTTTACCAATGTAAATTTCCTGGTTTTGATATTATACTGTACTTATACAGTATGTTACACTGGGAAAAGTGAGTGAGGGGTACACAAAATCTCCATGAACATTTTTTTTAAATCTCCTCTAATTCTATTATTATTCCATAATTTTTTTTAAAAGGTGCAAGGCTCCTTGACTCAACTGGCATTCACTGCATATGAGGCTCCAAAGAGACCCTAAAGATATTTTGGACAAGTTAAGAAAATTTCATTTCAAGCTCAAATGTCACCTCCATTGGGAAGTGATGAAAGAACAATATTGCTCTCTGAAATTAGAACTAATTACAATTGATGTGAAAAAACTAAGCTTAGTGAACCATGGAAGCATAACTTTAAGAAGTGATTTTCATCATTGTCAGGAATCTAGGGTTGATTTTTTACATGTCTATTCTAAAGAAGAGTATACATTTCATAAGAATTTTGGAAACAGAATAAGAGTAAAAACGTAGAAAGACTTAGGTTTTAAAACAAACTGAGGTGCTTGTATGTTTTAAATTCCCCCCGAGATTCACACAGATCTATCATGACAAAGGCTCTGAGAAGCTCCTAAGTAAAAATTTGTTTATCCCATCACTTGCCAAACTCACTTGGCTACTGGAGATGAGGGTATCTTTTAGATGTCACCTGAGAGAATAGGGTAGAACTTTTATGACAAAGGAGGTGATATAACGAATTACAGATATATGTATGTATGTATCTCAAGACTATGTTACCACAGGAGATATGTAAGAATAACATGCCAAGAGTCTTCTCCACTCTTTTTTTTTTTTAAAGAAAAACAACAAGTTTGTTAAACTTTAGAAACAGTTTATTGCTGGGATTTTGACTAGGATTACATTTAACTTATAGATCCAATTAGGAAGAACTGGCATCTTGAAAATATTGAGTGTTCCTATCCATGAACATGGAATATCTCTCCACTTATTCAGTTCTTCTTTGATTTCATTTAACATAGTTTTATAGTTTTCCTCATATAGACCTTGCACATATTTTGTTAGATTTATACCTGAGAATTTTATATTTTGGGGTACTAATGTAAATGATATTATGTTTTTAATTTCAAGTTTGCTTGTTTATTCTTGGTACATAGGGAATCAATGGACTTTTGTATATTAACATTGTATGGGTTGGTCAAAAAGTTCATTCAGGTTTTTCATAAGATGTTATGGAAAACCCAGACGAACTTTTTGGCCAACCAAATATCTTTCAACCTGCTATAGCTGTTTATTAGTTCCAGGAATTTTTATGTTGATTTTTTTGGATTTTCTACATAGACGATCATGTCATATGCAACAAAGATAATTTTATGTCTTCTCTCTCACTCTATATACTTTTTCTTTCCTTTTCTTGGCTTAGTGCATACCAAGAGCTCCCATTACAATGTGGAAAAGTAGTGAGAAGAAGCAACCCTTTCTTTATACTTGATCTTAGTACAAAAATTTAATTTCCTCATTATTAAATATGATATTAGCTGTACATATTTTGTAGATATTTCTTATCAAGTTGAGAAAGTTCTCCTCCATTCCTAATTTACTGAGATATTTTATCATGAATGAGCATTGAATTTTGACAAATGCTTTTTCTGCACCTATTGATACAATCATATGCTTTTTCTTTTTTAGTATGTTTTTTGATGGATTACATTAATTAGTTTTCAAATGTTGAACCAGGCTTGCATATATGGGATAAGTTCCACTTGTTTATGATTTATAGTTATATTTATCCATCATTGGATTGATTTGCTAATATTTTGTTGAGGATTTTTTCATCTATGTTCATGAGAGGTACTGGCCTATAGTTTTCTTTTCTTGTAATGTCTTTGTCTGGTTTTGGTATCAGGGTGATACTGATAACACAGACTAAGTTAGGGTGTGTTTCCACTGCTTCTGTCCTCTGGAAGAGATTGTAGAAAATTGGTATAATTTCTTCTTTAATGTTTGATAGAATTCACCAGTGAACCCACCTGGGCTTGGTGCTCTCTGTTTTGGAAGGTTATTAATTATTGACCTAATTTACTTAATAGATATAGGCCTATTTCGATCACCTATGTTTTCTTGTGTGAGTTTTGGCATAATGTGTCTTTAAAAGAATTGGTTCATTTAATCTAGGTATCAAATTTGCCGACATAGAGTTTTCATAGTATTCTTTTATTATCCTTGTATTATCCTGGGATCTGTAGGATGTCCCATCTTTCATTTTGGTATTAGTAATTTGTATTCTCTCTCTTTTTCTCTTAGTTAGCCTGGCTAGAGGCTTTTGGCTTTATTGATAATTTTACAGAACAAGCTTTTGGTTTTGTTGATTTTCTCCATTAATATCCTGTTTTCTATTTCGTTGATTTATGTTTTAATTCTTATTATTTCCTTTCTTCTGATTTATTAGGATTTAATTTACCCTTCTTTTTCTAGTTTCCTAAATTGGAAACTTAAATTATTGATTTGCAATCTTTCTTCTTTTCTAATATATGCATTCAATGCCATAAATTTCCTTCTAAGCACTGCTTTCACTGCATTCCACAAATTTTGATGAGTGTTGTTTTCATTTTCATCTAGTTCAAAATATTTTAAAGTTTATCTCGAGTTTTTTTTCCTTTGACCCATGTGCTATTTAGAAGCGTACTGTTTAATCCCCACCTAGTTTGTGATTTTTCCAGTTATCTTTCTGTTATTGAGCTTTAATTTAATTCCATTGTTGTATAAGAGCAGACATTGTATGATTTCTATTATTCTAAATCTTTTAAGGTGAGTTTTATGACCAAAAATGTAGTCTATCTTTGTGAATGTTACATATGAACTTAAGCAAAATGTGCATTCTTCTCTTGTTGGATGAAGCAGTTCCTGTGATGGTTTCTGTTCATGAGTCTCTGCTCTAGTGAACCATTACTCCCTGTATTCGACTGTCTGTCTCTCCAATCTTGGAGACAGAGTTTGGCCCTGTGTCCTCCCCTCTCTTACGGATTCAAGAAGAACTGTTGATTTTTCAGTCTGTTCAGATTTTATTGTTGTTAAGACTGAGTGGCAACTTCTAAGCTCCTTGCATGGGGAACCAGAAATCCTCTTCTTCACTCTTTTTAGGTGTTGGTGCTTTTGTTCTAATAGTTGGTATTAGATTATCTTATCAGAAATAGTAGGAAGACATAAAAGTATTTTAGAATACTGCAGCTTGCTTTTTTAAATGCAATGTTTTTTGTTTTGATTTGGTTTAATTGCTTTTAATTTTACACATACTAACTCACCTCCTGATTGTCATTTACTTTCCAGAGTACACAAGAAGGAGGTCTACCATTCAAACGAATAACAATATTAAACTTGCAAGATAAACAATTCCCAGCATAATTTTTAGTTAATAAATCATTAACTTGTGAGTTTAGTTAATGTATTTCCCTAGAACTTGATCACTTTTTGATGAATTCATCAAGTCAAATGTCTAAATATTGGCATTTATAAAGTCAGTGTTGAAGGAGATCAGACTCTGGAGATATTATTAATATAATCCTGCCTCCCCTTACCCCAACCACCACTACCAACAATACTGTTATTAAAGACTTCAGTATCAAGTGGCTGGGTCTTTGGCACTTAGCCATAGTTTTAAATAAATCATGTCCAAATGAATATGTCATGTATTTTACAGGTGATTATCTACATTTAAATATTTTAAATTGCATCTACCAGGGTCTACCATTGGTCTAGGGGCAACTGTCTCAAGAAGTGACTTGATTTATTTAAATATACCTTTACACTTCTGACATATCCCAGAGATGGAAATGTGATACTTGAGTATACAAAACAATATCTGAATGTCTTCATATATATTGTCTAGGGGGAGCAAACCTGCCTAGAATTTTGCTTTGGGGATTTTTTTCCATAGAGCATTAGCTGAGACATTTATTAGAATAAGTGATATCTTACATTCCCAGACTTTTCAACAGCTCCCTCCATGAGCTCGAAAAGTTGCCCCTTGTTTTCCATTGTTGCCAAAGCCTCATATCTCTGGCAATAGTTGGACAATGATTCCAAGGCTCAACTACTTTGATTGGTTCTAACAATTATATTTATCTGATTTGTTGGCATTCTATGAACAGTAAGCATACTCTTTCTGGCTGTCCACCATTCACAAGGTTCTAAGATAAACAACAGTAAGCTAACAAACTAGAAGAATATAATTTGGTCTATTTTATAGGCACAACTATCAATGAAATAATTCTTTGCTTTTGAAGTGGCTTTAAGGGCACATGCATTATTACATAGTAATATCATATGATAACTAATAATTTACTTGACAAAATAAAATTATCAGTTTCCAGGAAGTATTCTGAAATGAGTAAAATGTTGAGTTCATGGTGGAAAACAAGCCGTTTTAATTAAGGACAGTGTAGGCAGCCTGAGCATTTGTGAATGTTCCAATAGGATTGTGTGAATCAGTAAGAACAATTTTGTTTTAAGTTTCAGAGTGTTTCCTTTAATAATATAAAAATCTCTTCTTTGTTCTCACGTGGGTAAATTGTACAAAAATTTATCTGGCCTAATGAGTAGCTGAAAGAATTTGCTCTTTTCTTTGAAAGACTTGGTCTTGACCTCAACAGTTTCACTCCCATAGATTGTTTGGAAAATATATTGCATCCATGAAATAGTACTAGAAAACAAGACTCAAAAAGCTTAAGTGGAGACATCTGTGTGAAAATTTACAGACAATTAATCCTACCATATGTCACATCTTTGTCAGCCCTGGTCACTTTCTAAATTATAAGCACTATCAGCTGTCTCTACAACCTGATATTCTGATGTTCATACTTGGCAGTTCTTTCTTTCTCCTGACACAATCTCCCATGGCTCCTTTCTCTGTAATCCTTCTTTAGGACTCTCTGAAATCCCAGGAACATGGAAAAAATGAAAACTCCTCTCTATCTATATCTGTTCAGAGAACTTTCCTTCTTCATTCTTCATAACAAAACCCTGGATTTCCACCAGAGATACAGTATATGTGGTGTCTGATGAGAACTTCTCAGGACGTGCTGCTCATTCCCTCACAAACCTCACACCTTAAGGCCAAGGAGTGGAGCCTCTCTCTCCATGACCTCCAACTCTTGAGTAAACATCCCAGATCTCTAGTGTCTACCCTCTGCACCCTCCCCTCTGAGGCATCTTCTACTGATTTCTTGGTCAGTCTGCAAACATCCCCTGAAACTGTATCCCCAGGGAAAGGCAGGCTGGCCAGGTGCAGCAGGGTGGGAGCAGCAACCCTTGTGAAACTTTAGCTTTATTTATTTGCCTATTTGTCTCTAAGTCTTGACTCTATGGTTCTTGATGGCAGGTAACTTGCTTAATTTATCCTTATTTCCCCAGTGACTGGCATACAGTCTGATACTTGCATTTGACAAAGGATTGTTGGAAGGATTAATGAATGACAGAATAACATCACTGTTAATCTGTTATAATAGCTAACTTTTCGGGAGTTCTTACTACATAGCAGGCTTTGCCCTAAGCAATTTACATGCATTGGCTCCAAGAAATCTTCACAACCATAAATCAAGTGAGGATTAGGAAATTTAGAGAGTTTAAGTAACTTATATCACTCACGTAACACAGTTCACATAGTGTGGAACTGGAATTTGAACCAAGGCAGATTATCTCCAGAGTCTACATTCCTAAAAACTACCAGCATGGTGAATGAAGAACAGCTCTATACCTAAAAGAGTTCCACCTCCTTTTTAGCATAGAGGATGGGCCTATGGTGATGGGAGCAGGTGTCCCACAAGAGCGTCCACAGCTTTGGGACAGTATCAGCCTCAGAGAATGGAAGCTGGCATGGTGGTGGCCACATAACCTGGCCCCATGGAGAGAAGCCAAAGTCTTTAGGATCAGGAGGACAGCAGGAGGACAGTCGCCTCTGTGAGGGTATTTTAGATTCTTGCTACTTATCACAGGCTAGAAAAGAAGAAGGGAGAGTGAAAGAGGAAGGAGTTTGAAAAGCACAGAAACAATAAGAACAAAACACCAAAAGCAAATAATACAAGTAATAATTACATGTGGGAGGATGAGCAGAGTATAAAGTTCTAATAGCTAAAGTTGTCAGTGATCACAGAGGAAGAGATTGAAGAAGCAGAGACTCGTGTAAGAGGCAGGAGTCGGAGCCGAGAAAAGAGGAACAGGGGACTCCTTCCACCATGTGAGGTCATAGCAAAAAGGCACCAGCTACGAACCAGGAGGAGGGCCCTCACTCGGCCAGGTTGGCACCTTGATCTTGGTCTTCCAGCTTCCAGAACTGTGAGCAATAAATGTCTGTGGCTTATAAGCCAGAAAAAAAAAAAAAAAAAAAAAAAACAAGAGGAACATGGAAAAACAAGGTCTGGGAGAGTGAGAATAAAGTGAGGGCCAGTGTTTGTAGATTATAGGAATGTAAAGTAGGTGTCTGGAGATGGCCAATAGACAAATGAAAAGATGCTCAACATCACTAATTATTCAAGAAATGTGAATCAAAACTACAATGAGGTACCACCTCACACTGGTCAGAATGGCTGTCATTAAAAAGTCTACAAATAACAAATGCTGGAGAGGGTGTGGGGAAAAGGGAACCCTCCTACACTGTTGGTGGGAATGTAAAGTGGTACAACCACTATGGAGAATAGTATGGAGGTTCCTCAAAAAACTAAAATAGAGTTGCCATATGATCCAGCAATCCCACTCCTGGGCATACATTGGGAGAAAACTTTAATTCGAAAAGATACAGGCACCCCAATGTTCATAGCAGCACTATTTACAATAGCTAAGACATGGAAGCAACCTAAATGTCTATCAACAGATGAATGGATAAAGAAGAGGTGGCATATGTATACAGTGGAATATTACTCAGCCATGAAAAAGAATGAAATAATGCCATTTGCAGCTCCATGGGTGGACCCAGAGATTATCATACTAAGCAAAGTAAGTCAGAAAGAGAAAGACAAATCCCTTATAATATCACTTATATGTGGAATCTAAAATATGAAACAAATGAACATATCTATGAAACAAAACCAGAGTCACAAATATAGAGAACAGGCTTGTGGTTGCCAAGGGGGTGGGGGGAGGAGGGAAAGACTGGGAGTTTGGAATTAGCAGATGCAAACTATTATATATAGAATGGATAAACAACAAGGTCCTATTGTATAGCACAGGGAACTATATTCAATATCCTGTAATAAACCACAATGGAAAAGAATATGAAAATAACCAATACTAAGGGAATTTGCACTACTGGAATAATGCCTATCTCCATGTAATATATTGTTCACTTAGTGTATTACAGTGCCAAATTTATAAGTGTTTTATTTAGTATTTTTACTGTAATTAATAAGGAAGATATACTTTTATTCATGTTGACAAATAAGAAATAAAGTCTCACCTCTCTTTTTCAAAAAAAAAAATAAAAATAAAGTAGGTGTTTGGGCTCTAAACTCAGGGCACAGGCAAATTCACTGGGGATCAATTTTATCTTTGAAAATTCCTAAAAATTCTCCATATATAATGTATATGTATGCAGTTGAGTACATTCAACCCTACAGAATCAAGTGTATATAGACTACAGAGTAACATAAGATATAATAGTATGCATATAAAAGTATAATTTTATAATATTTTCATACCATGAGACAGAGGTCTGCATGCATTGGTTTAATGTATGTTAAATGCTCCTCTGATGATACTCCTGTATTTATTTACGGTGTGCCTTCTGAAAACTCAAAATACTCACATTTAATGTACTCCCATTTGAAAATACTGGTGTCCCCTAAAACACATTTCTTCTGAGGGGAGACAGCCTCCAAAGTATTTGCTTAAAATGTGTTTCACTCTTGACCCACTGGGAGTAGGAGGTTTGCCACCTGTTGTGGAATTAATGTGGTGTTCAGGCTTCCAACATGGGGAAGGTGGTCTGTCAACTCAGTGGAAGGCTAATGTTTATAATGAGCCCTGGATGCCATGGAGTTTGTATCCAGAAGTATTAAATCCTGAGGTTTGTAAGTTTTTACTCTGATATTGTTCAGCACTTGATGCGTGCACTCAATTACAAAAAAATATATACTACTAAGTATTCTTTGATTTTTTTTTTTTTTGCAAACCTTTCAATATGAGCTTGTTTATTGAAAATTCCTGGAAGCAACAAAGTGCCATCTGTTTCCTTATCAAATTTCGCCCCCACAATCACAGGCAAATATCGTTGCTTTTTTTATTCGTGAGGCTGCTTAGAAACAATGTAGTTATATTCACAGGTCGGCTATGATTAAGTCTCTGATGATGGACCTGGTGAATGAATGAATGAATGAATGAATGAATAAAAGAAAGAAAGGAAGAAAGGAAGGAAGGAAAGGAAGGGAAGGAAGGGAAGTAAAGGGAAGCAAAGGGAAGCAAAGGGAAGGAAAGGGAAGGAAAGGAAAGAAAGGGAAGAAAGGAAAGAAAGAGCTTGTCCAAATTCTGAAAACAGCCTGAAAATCAGCTTCCAATCCAGAGACACATCCAAGAGCAGACTCCTCCAGGAAGCATCTCACACCCAGACAAACACGTTTAGAATGATGTCTTCTTTGGGGTATATCATCAACAGCCATGTGACCTGATGGATCAGTTTCCTGTCAGTTAGAAAATTTAGCATAGGGCTGCCTTTGCAGGTGATTTTCCAAAAGTGTAAGAAATGTACAGCATGGTTTTTCAGCCTCAGAAGATTGAGCTAAGAAGAATCCTTCCAAAATGGATTTCTTAAGCTAAAAATGGTCAGAGCATCACTCTGCCAGCCCACTAGGGGAAAGTCAATATTCCAATTCTATTAGCTTCAGTGGAAACAAAGAGAGACGTGAACAGACAGTGCAGAGAGTGTCAGAGCATACCCTAAGAGAAAGGTGGCCTCTTGGGAAAAAGGAAAAGTGGAAAAGAAAGGAAAAATCAAAAGCAATAACAACAAAACAAAACACTGTGATTGCTATGACTGTTTACTCTGAGAAAAATACCAGTCTGAAAAAAAAGTCAACTCAATGGTTTTCTTATGGCATTATTTTGCCAAATTGTTGATCAGACCAATCTATTCCATTTAAAATGACCAAGAAAATCTCTTGCAGCCTCCAAAACAGAAAACAGTTTCCATGCGTAGTTTTAAAATTATGCTGGACGTATGTTGACATAAACGCTATTCCAAATATCTGGCACAGAACTGAAGTACCATCAATAAGCATGATATTTAATCTGTTCTGAATGACTGGATACATTATGCTTCATGTTAAAATTCTGATTCAGATACAAACATCTTGCTAACCAATTATGTCCTTTAAAACACCAGCTTTATATGGTTCTGTTACGCTTCTTCCATACCCTAAAGTTTTGGCAATATCTGGCTTTCTATTTGAATTTATTTACTTTTTAAAGCCACTCTGGGCACCTACTATAAGCCTGACACTGTAACAGATACTTCACGTCAATCTTCCTAACTGCTCAATGGTACAGTTCTCATTAGCCTTTCCATTTGCAAATGAGGAAACTGACACTCCAGAGCTTACTAGTTTTCTCCACATTTGTTTTACAAAATAGATGGTTTTCATACCACCATTACAGAACAATCCATTCATCACGATGCTTGGTAGCAAACCAAAGGGAGTCCTGTGCCCTATGCCTTTGAAAGTGTGAATCTCAGGAGTTTCCAATTGAAAGGTATAAGCAGAGTGAGTCAATCAAAGTGGAATACAGACAACGCAAGGTTAAAATGCATGCCCTAAGCTACTACACCCTAGGAGTAGTCTAGACATGGGGCAGGTTGTCAAGTCAGGTTGAAACCAGATCAGAGACTGCCAGGAAATTAGACTCAAATTAGCAGAGAGAGGGGCTTCCCTGGTGGCGCAGTGGTTGAGAATCTGCCTGCCAAAGCAGGGGACACGGGTTCGAGCCCTGGTCTGGGAGGATCCCACATGCCGCGGAGCAACTAGGCCCGTGAGCCACAATTGCTGAGCCTGCGTGTCTGGAGCCTGTGCTCCGCAACAAGAGAGGCCGCGATAGTGAGAGGCCCGCGCACCGTGATGAAGAGTGGCCCCCACTTGCCGCAACTAGAGAAAGCCCTCGCACAGAAACGAAGATCCAACACAGCCATACATACATAAATAAATAAATAAATAAAATTTAAAAAAAAAAAAAGAGTGAATGGCAGGATTAGCTTCCTTTAAAAAAAAAAAAATTAGCAGAGGGAAACAGGCAAGAAGACCTTTGACACCAGTCTAATCCTAACTGAGTGGCTCTATATAATGTTAGTCCCCACTCTTTCTTCTGTGCCCATACCTTCTGCAGGCTATCCAACAGGAGGAAGCAGAAGCAGGGAGGGTAGTCTTCACATACCAAAAGTCTGAATACACTGCAGTGTGTGTTTGCACCCAGCATTGTTTGATGTTCACCTCAAAGTTGCCTATAAGAATAGGATGCTAGCATATGTTTTTAGGAATAGAAGAAAGAATACAACTTCAGTATTATAATGCTATTTAAAAATGCCACACTGACAATGTAACTTATCTCAACTACTCTGTTTTGGTTTTTTCTCCTTTATCTGTTTCTGATGAGAACAACTGGGAGGGAAAATCTGTTCTTTACTTATAGGCACCACAGTTGGACATGCCAGCATTTGAGTGGCCTTTTATTTTTAATGTTTTAGTTGTCTTGTTTGTCCAAGAAACAAAACCTGTTTTGTTTTTCCAAAAGAATTCTTAAACAAGAGGCATGGTCAAAAGCATCCTGTAGCTTTCTTTATGCCTACCAAATCCAAAGGGTTGGTACCAATGAAGCAGCAGGTTGCTTCTTCTCAATGCATGAGTGTGTCTTCCCTTCAATAGTCAGAACTTCTGGAAAAAAAGGTATGAATGCCTGGGCCTTTGTAACCTTGTCATTATGTCCTATAATGTCTGAAAGGATCTGAAAAGAGCGTTTCTTACTAGAGACAGCCCAATTGTACTTATCCTTGATTAAACAATATGCTGTGTCTGTTGAGTCATACCAAAAGGTGACTCTTCCCACTGGATCATATGTCAGTGTGGGCGAAGTTCACATTAGATGACATATGGAGGATCCCCCACCCCTTGGTCTTCCTTTCAACCGCATTTTTTACCCTCTGCCATTTCTTCCAGCATCTTATTTTAAACTTCCTACCCTAACCCTAACCTGTCAATCACCTACCCATCTCTCTACCCACCTGCCTCCTACCTGTCTGTCTTTCTGTCCATGTATCTGGATGGTAGCTTGTCCCCAGGGCCATCCTCTGTCTCTAGGAAGAGAGAGAAACTCACACTCTCAGCCGGGCTCCTCCTTTGCAGTCCTGGCCAGGTCAGACGAGGCTCAAAATCCCATTAACATTGAGCCCTCCCACTCTTCAGGGCAGAGCATCTCCAAGACACACAAATTCTTCTCTTGCTAGAAATGACTGCCTCACACTCTTACATAATGAATGAATTACTCTCTTCCAAAAGGGAAAAGAAGGATTAAAGAGGACTAGGGACAGAGATTTCTGTCCTACCTCATATGCCCTAACTCTTGGAGTTGCACCAGTGTGAAGTATATGAAGCTGCGGGTGGGGGCATCCCAAGTAAGTAGTCCAGACAAGAAACCTGCCACCCCAGCATGAAATCAATCTGTGTGCTCTGGTAGCTGTGGGCTACATTGAATTGCATGGAAGCAAAGTAAGTCAAGGGTCATATGCAATTTTTCTCTTATACACTCATTTATTCATTCTTTCATATACTCATTCAACATATATTTATCAAGTGCCTACAGTCTGTAAGATAACAAACCAAGTGAAAGAGAAATAATAATGAACAAGAACAAATAAGCAGAAGTAAAAAGTTAAATGACCTGGAAAGCCAACAAGCTTTTTAGATACATCAGAGAAGTGAGGTCACAGGGAGAAGAGCTGCCCTAAAAGTTGGAGAGACAAAAAGATACATAGAATCACAAGTTACCAGAGAAGAAAAAAACACAAGCAGAAACCTCTGCAGAAATCAGTGCCTGGGTAGGAAAACTTAAGCTGTAATCAATGAATTGCTACAGCCTTAATGTGGACAAATCTGAGAGATAAAAACTTCAGGGGGATCTAGTCACCTTTTTCAAGTTTTTACCTCAGGGAGCTCTACCAGTTTCTCACAGTGAATGGAGAAAAACCCCTTCTGCTTCCAGCAGGGGGAGGGAAAAATAACCTTTTTGCAATACATGAGAGCACTCTGTCCCCAACAAAATCTGCCCTAAGGAGAAACTATTTTACCAGAGACTAATATGGTATTTTTTTCAGAGCCTAATCTACTTGGGAGAAGAAAACTACCCAACCAGCCTCCTTTAGCTATCTGGTCCCACATAAGAAAGAAAAAAACTAGACTACTGAGAAGCACTGGTGAAGTTCAGAGTTCAGGGTCCCAGGCTCACCAAAAGACAAAGACCTAATCATAGGATCATAGAATGCTACCCCTCCACATTACCACTTTATGCCTAAATGCCTAGTTACTACAGTGATTTTGTTTTCGATTTTGTTTTTCTCTTTATGCAGTATATCATGTCTACCTTTCCACAAAAAATTGCAGGGCAAATGACACAGTTTAAAGATACTCAACAGGATGGAGAACAAGATGAGAGTAGGAGGACTCTGGACCCACCTCCTCTCATAAATGTATCAAAACCACAGCTACATATAGAGCAGCTCTGCTGAAATTGACCTGGGGACTATCAGGACTGCTCTTCTACAACCAAAGCTGTCAAGAAAGATCCACATGGAGCCTGGTAGGAAGGAAGGAGAAGCAGTACATTGAGGACCCACACCCCAGCAGAAGTCACAGAAGAGGAGGGGTATATCACAGATGTGGGGATCCTTTCTGGGGAGCAACGGGTTCAAGCCACATATTAGGCACTCTGGCCCTGGGGTCTGACACCAGGAAGACAATCCCTTAGCTGGTTTGAAAACCAATGGAGCTTACAGAAGGGCTGTAAGAAAACCAAACTCCACTCCTGAAATGCTTGCACAGAACAAGCTTGCTTACTCCCAGTCTGAGTTCAGAGGCAGCAGACTGAAAACTGCCTGGTGCTCTGCTGAGCTTGCAAGGGCCACCCCAGCCCAACCCCAAGCCCTCACTGGGATCCTGTTTCAGCCCTTCTTGCTCCTATCAGCAAGATTTTTTTTTTAATTAAATACTTTTTTTTATTAAATATTTTTTTTAATTAAATACTTTTATTTACAAAATACAAACAAAGCAAACCTTTCTGCAAAGTAGGGTCAGGCCCCGCCCCTGCAGCGGTCACGGCAGCAGAAGGCAGTGGTGGAGTTCAGGTTCGGAGACTGGTTTGTGGGCGCCCCCCTCCCGCAGGCCAGGGTCTTACCTTTCGGGGGCCCTCGCCCCACCCCCACCCTTGCCGCACCCTCGATTTAAGGCACACTGCTCCCCACTAAGGCGGAGGCTGCCGCTGCCAACAAGAGTGAGCACTTGGAGGGAATGGAGCCAGCTCCAATGCCAGTCCTGTCTCTGACCAGCTGGAGGCAGCCGTTGCCAGTGCTCATGTCAGTATACACACTCAGGAGGGAGCAAAACTAGCTCCAGGGCAGAACCACTATTGCAAGCATGCATACCTGCACACACGTGGGAGGGAACAAAACTACCTCAGTAGTATGGCACCAATCCCTCCAGCCCCAACCCACGTGCTAGCCAAGGCACGCACATCAGGGGAAAAAGTGAAACCAGCACAGAAACACAGGCCCAAGCCCTCAGACCCCAGCCATGTCCCCAGCCCCCAACCAAGGTGGAGACTGCCATCACACCTGGAAGAAACCCAACTGCTCAGGGCTCCAGCTCCAGCACCTATGGCCCCAACCCCACTCCTGAAAAAGCAGGAAAGTTCACTGAGCATAGGAGAGGTCCCAGACTGCACCTAGCTTCGGCTCTAGCTCCTCTAGCTCCAGCCCTACTTCCTATCAAGGTGGTGGCTGCCAGCACCTCCAATCAAGGTGGTGACTGCCAGCACAAATGTGACACATGCTTACTTCAGATCCGGCTCTGAGCAAACTCAGCCTGCACAGGGATGCTCCCACACAGGGACATGCCATCAAGACTTAGAAAGGTAACTGTTACACCAATTTCATAGAGACAGAGAAAGTTAAACAAAATGAGAAGACAGAGGAATATGTTTCAAATGAAAGAACAGGAAAAAAAAAAAAAAAAACCCTGAACACTAATGACATATAGAAAAATAATTTACTTGACCAATAGTTCAAAGCAGTAGTAAGAAGAATGCTAATTGGACTTGGGAAAAGAATAGATGAACACAGTAAGAATTTTAACAAAGTACTAGAAAATATAAAAAAGAACTAGCCAGAGCTGAAGAATACAACAACTGAAATGAAAAATATACTAGAGAGAATTAACAGCAAGTTAGGAGAATGCGTAAATGATCTTGAAGATATAATAATGGAAATTGCCTAATCAGAACAGCAACAATAAAAACAAATGTTTAAAAAATTAGATTAGATAAAAGGATCTCTAGGATAACATCAAGCATACTGACATTCTAATCAAAGTGTTCTCACATGGAGAAGAGAGAAAGGAGTAGAAAATGTATTAGATGACATTATGGCTGAAAACGTCCCAAGCCTGAAAAAGGAAACAGATATCCAGGTACAGGAAGCACAAAGAGTTCAAAACAAAATAAACCCAAAGAGACCCACACCAAGACAGAAGTTAATTAAAATGGCAGAAGTTAAATATAAAGAGAGAATTTTAAAGGCAGCAAGATAAAAATGAAGAGTGACATACAAGAGAACCCCCATATTGCTATCAGCTGATTTTTCAGTAGAAACTTTGCAGACAAGAAGTGACTGGCATGATATGTTTAATTACTGAAAGGAAAAAAAAACCTACCACTGAGGATATTCTACCCAGCAAGCTTATTCAGAATTGAAAGATAAAGAATTTCTCAGACAAGCAAAAACTAAACGAGTTCACTGATACTAAACTAAGTTTACAAGAAGTGGTAAAGGGTCTTCTTTAAGTGAAAAGGAAAAGGCTACAACAAGAAATAAGAAATTATAGGAAGGAAAAAATCCCACAGGTAAAGGCAAATATATAGTAAAGTCTGTGGATCAACCACTTCACTAGGCTAATACGAAGGTTAAATGACAAAAATTGGAAGATCAACTATAACTATAATAAACAGTTAAGGGATATCCATGAAGATGTAAAATATGACTTCAAACAATGTGGGGAGGGGAGTAGAAAATGTGGAGTTTTTAAAATGTGTTTGAATTTAAATGACTATCAGTTGAAAAGAAGTAGATATAGTTATAAGTCAACATATATGATCTCCATGATAGCCACAAATCAAAAAACTACAATACATACACAAAAACTAGAGAGAAATGAACACCAACATAACACTCAAGCAAACTTTCAAACCACAAGGGAAGAGACTAAAAGAAGAAAAGAACAGAGATGAACTACAAAAACAACTAGAAAGCAAATAACAAAATGGTAATAAGTACATAGCTATAAATAATCACTTTAAATGTCAATGAGCTAAATGCTCCAATCAAAAGAAATAGGGTGACTGATTGGATAAAAAAATAAGACCCAACCATATGCTACCTACAAGAGACACACTTCCAAGTTAAAGACACATATGACTGAAAGTAAGAGGATGAAAAAAGATATTCTATGCAAGTGGAAGGAAAAGAAGCTGGGATAGCAATACTCATATCAAACTTTGTTTTAAAGTCTACTTTGACAAAAAAGAGCACTATATAATGATAAAGGGCTCAATACAAGAAAATGATATAATGTTTGTAAACATAAATGCACCTACTATAGGGACACCTAAATATATAAAGCAATATCAATAGAAACAGAGGGAAAATTTGCCAGTAATAAAAAAATAGGAGAAGACTTCAACAATCAACTTCCATCAACAGACATATCAACCAGACAGAAAAGCAAGAAGGAAACAGTGGCCTTAAATGAAACATTAGACCAGTTGGACTTAATAGAGATCTACAGGATATTCCATCTAAAAACAGCAGAATACACACTCTTTTCAAGGGCACATGGAACATTCTCCAAGATAGATCACGTGACAGACCAAAAATCTCGCTTTAAACACTTTAAGAGGATAGAAATTATATCAAGCATCTTTTCCAGCCACAAAGGTATAAAAGTAGAAGTCAATTACAGAAAGGAACATGGGAAAAACACAAACAGGTGGAGATTAAATAACATGTTACTAAAAAATCAATGGATCAACAAAAAATCAAAGTGGAAATCAGAAAAAACGGAGACAAATAAAAATACAACTTTCCAAAATCTGTGGGTTGCAGAAAAAGGAGTTCTAAGAGGGAAGTTTATAGTGACATAGGCTTACCTCAAGAAACAAGAAACATCTCAAATAAACAACCTGAGGTACCAACTAAAGGAATTATATAAAGAAAAACAAAGGCCAAGTCAGCAGAATAAAGCAAATAAAAAAAAAAATCACAGTGAAAATGAGTAAAATAGGGGCCAAAAAAAATAGAAAATATCAATAAAATCAAGAACTTGTCTTTTAAAAAGATTTTAAAAATTGATAACACTTTAGCCAGGCTCCTTAAGAAAATAAAGGACTCAAGTAAACAAAATAAAAAAAGAGTTCAAAGAAATTTTTAAAATTTTAAGAAAATATTACAGTTATATGCCAACAAACTGAAAAATCTAAAGGAATGGAAAAATTCTAGAAATATAAAATCATTCAAGACTGAATCAGGAAGAAACAGATAATCTGAACAGAACAATTACTACTATTGAAATTTAATTAGTAGTCAACAAAACTCCCAACTAACAAAAGTCCAGGACTGCACAGTTTCACAGGGGATTTCTACAAAACACACAGGAATTCTAAAGATGAGTTAATACCTATCCTTCTTAAACTATTCCAAAAAGTTGAAGGGGAGGGAACACTCAAAAAGTAATTTTAGGGAGCTTCAAGATGGTGGAAGAGTAAGACATGGAGATCACCTTCCTCTCCACAGATACATCAGAAATACAGCTACATGTGGAACAACTCCTACAGAACACCTACTGAATGCTGGCAGAAGACCTCAGACCTCCCAAAATGCAAGAAACTCCCCACGTACTTGGGTAGGGCAAAAGAAAAAAGAAAAAATAGATACAAAAGAATAGGGATGGGACCCGCACCAGTGGGAGGGAGCTGAGAAGGAGGAAAGGTTTCCACACACTAGGAAGCCCCTTCGCAGGTGGATACTGTGGGTGGCAGAGGGGGGAGCTTTGGAGCCACGGAGGAGAGCGCAGCCATAGGGGTGCGGAGGGCAAAGTGGAGAGATTCCCGCACAGAGGCTCGCCGCCGAGCAGCACTCACCAGGCCGAGAGGCTTGTCTGCTCACCCGCCGGGGCGGGCGGGGGCTGGGAGCTGAGGCTCGGGCTTCGATCAGATCCCAGGGAGAGGACTGGGGTTGGCGGCGTGAACACAGCCTGAAGGGGGCTAGTGCACCACAGCTAGCACGGATGGAGTCCAGGAAAAAGTCTGGAGCTGCCAAAGAGACAAGAGACTTTTTCTTGCCTCTTTGCTTCCTGGTGCGCGAGGAGAGGGGATTAAGAGTGCCGCTTAAATGAGTTCCAGAGATGGGCGCGAGCCACGGCTATCAGCACAGACCACAGAGACGGGTATGAGATGCTAAGGCTGCTGCTGCCACCATCAAGAAGCCTGTGTGCAAGCACAGGTCACTCTCCACACCTCCCCTCCCAGGAGCTTGTGCAGCCCTCCACTGCCAGGGTCCTGTGATCCGGGGACAACTTCCCTGGGAGAACGCACGGCGCGCCTCAGGCTGGGGCAACGTCATGCCTGGCTCTGCCGCTGCAGGCTCGCCCCGCATCTGTACCCCTCCCTCCCCGCAGCCTGAGTGAGCCAGAGCCCCCGAATTAGCTACTCCTTTAACCCCGTCCTATCTGGGGTGGGAAAAGACGCCCTCAGGAGACCTACACACAGATGGAGGTGCAAATCCAAACTTGAACCCCGGGAGCTGTGCGAACAAAGAAGAGAAAGGGAAATTTCACGCAGCACCCTCAGGAGCAGTGGATTAAATCTCCACAATCAACTTGCTGTACCTGCATCTGTGGAATACCTGAATAGACAATGAATCATCCCAAACTGAGGAGGTGGATGTGGGAGAAACGAGATATATATATATTTTTTTCCCTTTTTCTCTTTTGGTGAGTGTGTATGTGTATGCTTCTGTGTGTGACTTTGTCTGTATAGCTTTGCTTTTACCATTTGTCCTAGGGTTCTGTTGGGTTTTTTTTGTTTTGTTTTACTTTAAAAATAATTGCTCTGAATAAATAATTTTTACTTTAATAACTATATTTTATTTTATTTTCTTCTTTCTTTCTTTCTTTTTTTTTTTTCTCCCTTTTATTCTGAGCCATTTGGATGACAGGCTCCCAGCCAGGTGTCAGGCCTGTGCCTCTGAGGTGGGAGAGCCAAGTTCAGGACACTGGTCCACAAGACACCTCCCAGCTCCACATAATATCAAAAGGCAAAAATCTCCAAGAGACCTCCATCTCAACACCATGACCCAGCTCCACTCAACGACCAGCAGCTACAGTGCTGGACACCCTATGCCAAACAACTAGAAAGACAGGAACACAAACCCATGCATTAGAAGAGAGGCTGCATAAAATCATAATAAGGCCACAGACACCCCAAAACACACCACCAGACATTGACCTGCCCACCACAAAGACAACATCCAGCCTCATCCACCAGAACACAGGCACTAGTCCCCTCCACCAGGAAGCCTACACAACCCACAGAACCAACCTTAGCCACTGGGGACAGACACCAAAAACAATGGAAACTACGAACATGCAGCCTACTAAAAGGAGACCCCAAACACAGTAAGTTAAGCAAAATGATAAGACAGAGAAACAGAGCAGATGAAGGAGCAAGGAAAAAAAACACCAGACCTAACAAATGAAGAGGAAATAGGCAGTCTACCTGAAAAAGAATTCAGAATGATAGTAAATAGGATCCAAAATTTTGGGAATAGAATGGAGAATATACAAGAAACGTTTAACAAGGACCTACAAGAACTAAAGAGCAAACAAACAGCAATGAACAACACAATAAATGAAACTAAAAATTCTCAAGAAGGGATCAATAGCAGAATAATTGAGGCAGAAGAACAGATAAGTGACCTGTAGGATAAAATAGTGGAAATATATACTGCAGAGCAGAATAAAGAAAAAAGAATGAAAAGAATTGAGGACAGACTCAGAGACCTCTGGGACAACATGAAACGCACCAGCATTCGAATTATAGGGGTCTCAGAAGAAGAAGATAAAAAGAAAGGGACTGAGAAAATATTTGAAGTGATTATAGTTGAAAACTTCCCTAATATGGGAAAGGAAATAGTTAATCAAGTCCAGGAAGCACAGAGAGTCCCATACAGAATATATCCAAGAAGAAACATGCCAAGACACATATTAATCAAACTATCAAAAATTAAATACAAAGAACAAATATTAAAGGCAGCAAGGGAAAAACAACAAATAACACACAAGGGAATCCCCATAAGGTTAACAGCTGCTCTTTCAGCAGAAACTCTGCAAGCCAGAAGGGAGTGGCAAGACATATTTAAAGTGATGCAGGAGAAGAACCTACAACCAAGATTACTCTACCCAGCAAGGATCTCATTCAGATTCGATGGAGAAATTAAAAACTTTACAGACAAGCAAAAGCTAAGAGAATTCAGCACCACCAAACCACCTTTACAACAAATGCTAAAGGAACTTCTCTAGGCAGGAAACACAAGAGAAGGAAAAGACCTACAATAACAAACCGAAAACAATTAAGAAAATGGTAATAGGAACATACATATGGATAATTACCTTAAATGTAAATAAATTAAATGCTCCAACCAAAACACATAGACTGGCTGAATGGATACAAAAACAAGACACGTATATATGCTGTCTACAAGAAACCCACTTCAGACCTAGGGACATTACTGAAAGCGAGGGGATGGAAAAAGATATTCCATGCAAATGGAAATCAAAAGAAAGCTGGAGTAGCAATGCTCATATCAGACAAAATAGCTTTAAAACAAAGACTATTACAAGAGACAAAGAAGGACACTACATAATGATCAAGGGATCTATCCAAGAAGAAGATATAACAATTGTAAATATTTATACACCCAACATAGGAGCATCTAAATACATAAGGCAAATACTAACAGCCATAAAAGGGGAAATCAACAGGAACACAATCATACGAGGGGACTTTGACACCCCACTTTCACCAATGGAGAGATCATCCAAAATGGAAATAAATAAGGAAACCCAAGCCTTAAATGATACATTAAGCAAGATGGACTTAATTGATATTTGTAGGACATTCCATCCAAAAACAACAGAATACACATTCTTCTCAAGTACTCATGGAACATTCTCCAGGATAGATCATATCTTCGAGCACAAATCAAGGCTTGGTAAATTTAAGAAAATTGAAATCATATCAAGTATCTTTTACAACCTCAACGTTATGAGAATACACATCAATTACAGGAAAAAGTCTGTAAAAAATACAAACACGTGGAGGCTAAACAACACACTACGTAATATCCAAGGGAACACTGAAGAAATTAAAGAAGAACTCAAAAAATACCTAGAAACAAATGACAATGAAAACACGACTACCCAAAACCAATGGGATGCAGCAAAAGCAGTTCTAAGAGGGAAGTTTATAGCAATACAATCCTACCTTAAGAAACAAGAAACATCTCACATTAACAGCCTAACCTTACACCTAAAGCAATTAGAGAAAGAAGAACAAAACAATCCCAAAGTTAGAAGAAGAAATCATAAAGATCAGATCAGAAATAAATGAAAAAGAAATGAACAAAATGATAGCAAAGATCAATAAAACTAAAATCTGGTTCATTCAGAAAATAGACAAAATTGATAAACCATTAGCCAGACTCATCAAGAAAAAAAGGGAGAAGACTCAAATCAATACAATTAGAAATGAAAAAGGAGAAGTAACAACTGACACTGCAGAAATACAAAGGATCATGAGAGATTTCTACAAGCAACTATATGTTAATAAAGTGGATAATCTGGAAGAAATGGACAAATTCTTAGAAATGCACAACCTTCCGAGACTGAACCAGGAAGAAATAGAAAATATGAACAGACCAATCACAAGCACTGAAATTGAAACTGTGATTAAAAATCTTCCAACAAACAAAAGCCCAGGACCAGATGGCTTCACAGGTGAATTCTATCAAACATTAGAGAAGAGCTAACACTTATCCTTCTCAAATTCTTCCAAATATAGCAGAGGGAGGAACACTTCCAAACTCATTCTATGAGGCCACCATCACCCTGATACCAAAACCAGACAAAGATGTCACAAAGAAACAAAATTACACGCCAATAACACTGATGAACATAGATGCAAAAATCCTCAACAAAATACTAGCAAACAGAATCCAACAGCACATTAAAAGGATCATACACCATGATCAAGTGGGGTTTATCCCAGGAATGCAAGGATTCTTCAATATATGCAAATCAATCAATGAGATAAACCATATTAACAAACTGAAGGAGAAAAACTATATGATCATCTCAATAGATTGCAGAGAAAGCTTTTGACAAAATTCAACACCCATTTATGATAAAAACCCTCCAGAAAGTAGGCACAGAGGGAACTTTCCTCAACATAATAATGGCCATATATGACAAACTCCCAGCCAACATCGTCCTCAATGGTGAAAAACTGAAAACATTTCCACTAAAATCAGGAAGAAGATAAGGTGGCCCACTCTCACCACTATTATTAAACATAGGTTTGCAAGTTTTAGCCACAGAAATGAGAGAAGAAAAGGAAATAAAAGGAATCTATATTGGAAAAGAAGAAGTAAAGCTGTTACTGTTTGCAGATGACAGGATACTATATATAGAGAATCCTAATGATGCTACCAGAAAACTACTAGAGATAATCAATGAATTTGGTAAAGTAGGAGGATACAAAATTAATGCACAGAAATCTCTTGCATTCCTATACACTTATGATAAAAAATCTGAAAGTGAAACTAAGAAAACACTCCCATTTACCATTGCAACAAAAAGAATAAAATATCTAGGAATAAACCTACCTAAGGAGACAAAAGACCTATATGCAGAAAATTATAAGACACTGATGAAAGAAATTAAAGATGATACAAATAGATGGGGAGATATACCATGTTCTTGGATTGGAAGAATCAACATTGTGAAAAGGACTCTACTCCCTGAGCAATCTACAGATTCAATGCAATCCCTATCAAACTACTACTGGCATTTTTCACAGAATTAGAACAAAAAATTTCACAATTTGTTTGGAAACACAAAAGACCCCGAAGGACAAAGCAACCTTGAGATAGAGAAACGGAGCTGGAGGAATCAGGCTGCCTGACTTCAGAATATACTACAAAGCTACAGTAGTCATGACAGTATGGTAGTGGCACAAAAACAGAAATATAGATCAATGGAACAGGATAGAAACCCCAGAGATAAACCCACGCACATATGGTCACCTTATCTTTGATAAAGGAGGCAAGAATATAAGGTGGAGAAAAGACAGCCTCTTCAATAAGTGGTGCTGGGAAACTGGACAGCTACATGTAAAAGAAAGAAATTAGAACACTCCCTAACACCATACACAAAAATAAAGTCAAAATGGATTAAAGGCCTAAATGTAAGGCCAGACACTATCAAACTCTTAGAGGAAAACATAGGGAGAACACCTTATGACATAAATCACAGCAAGATCCTTTTTGACCCGCCTCCTAGAGAAATGGAAATAAAAACAAAAATAAACAAATGCGAGCTAATGAAACTTAAAAGCTTTTGCACAGCAAAGGAAAGCATAAATAAGCCCAAAAGACAACCCTCAGAATGGGAGAAAATATTTGTAAATGAAGCAACTGACAAAGGATTAATCTCCAAAATTTACAAGCAGCTCATGCAGCTCAATATCAAAAAAAACCAACAACCCAATCCAAAAATGGGCAGAAGACCTAAATAGACATTTCTCCAAAGAAGATATACAAATTGCCAACAAACACATGAAAGAATGGTCAACATCATTCATCATTAGAGAAATGCAAATCAAAACTACAATGAGATATCATCTCAGACCGGTCAGAATGGCCATCATCAAAAAATCTAGAAACAATAAATGCTGGAGAGGGTGTGGAGAAAAGGGAACCCTCTTGCACTGTTGGTGGGAATGTAAATTGATACAGCCACCATGGAGAACAGTATGGAGGTTCCTTAAAAAATTAAAAATAGAACTACCATATGACCCAGCAATCCCACTACTGGGCATATACCCTGAGAAAACCATAATTCAAAAAGAGTCATGTACCACAATATTCATTGCAGCTCTGTTTACGATAGCCAGGACATGGAAGCAACCTAAACGTCCATCAACAGATGAATGCATAAAGAAGACGTGGCATATATATACAATGGAATATTACCCAGCCATAAAAATAAACGAAATGGAGTTATTTGTAGTGAGGTGGATGGACCTAGAGTCTGTCATACAGAGTGAAGTATGTCAGAAAGAGAAAACAAATACTGTATGCTAACATATATATATGGAATCTAAAACAAAAAAAAAGGTCATGAAGAACCTAGGGGCAAGACGGGAATAAAGACACAGACCTCCTAGAGAATGGACTTGAGGATACGGGTGGGGGGAAGGGTAAGCTGGGACAAAGTGAGAGAGTGGCATGGACATATATACACTACCAAACGTAAAATAGATAGCTAATGGGAAGCAACCACATAGCACAGGGAGATCAGCTCTGTGCTTTGTGACCACCTAGAGGGGTGGGATAGGGAGGGTGGGAGGTAGGGAGACTCAAGAGGGAAGAGATATGGGGACATATGTATATGTATAACGGATTCACTTTGTTATAAAGCAGAAACTAACACCCCATTGTAAAGCAATTATACTCCAATAAAGATGTTAAAAAAAAAAACTAAAAGGATGATTTCCACAAAAAGAAAAGAAAGAAAGAAAGAAAAATTAATTTTACAAGGCCACCATCACCCTCACACCAAAACCAGATGAAGACACTACAAAAAAAAGAGAAAAGTACAGACCAATATCTCTGATGAATATAGATCAAAATTCTCAACAAAGTAATAGCTAACTAAATTCAACCATTCATAAAAAGGATCATACACCATGATTAAGTGGGATTTATTCCAGGGATGCAAGGTGCTTCAACATCCACAAATCAATTAATGTCATACATCATATTAGAAAACAATGGATAAAATCACTTGGTCATCTCAACAGATGCAGAAGAAGCATTTGACAAAATTCAACATCCATTCATGATAAAAACTCTCAAAAAGTTGGTATGCAGGGAACATATCTCAACAAAATATAGGCCATTAACACAAAACCACAGTTAACATCATACTCAATGGTTAAAAACTTGAAAGCAATGTGACTGACAAGGGATTAATTTCCAAAATATACAAGCAGCTCATTCAGCTCAAAAAAAAAAAAAAAAAAAAATGGGCAAAAGACCTGAATAAACATTTTTCCAAAGGAGACATACAAATGGACAACAGGCACAGGAAAAAATGCTCAACATCACTATCATCAGGGGAATGCAAATCTAAACCACAATGAGAAATCAATTCACACCTGTCAAAATGACTATTATCAAAAGACAACAAATAATAAATTCTGACAAGGATGTGGCAAAATGGGAACCCTATTACACCATTGGTGGGAATGTAAACTGGTATAATCGCTATGGAAAACAGTAAAGAATTTCCCCCCAAAATTAAAAATATATGACCCAGCAATTCCACTCCTGAGTATATGTCTGAAGAAAATGAAAACACTAATTAGAAAAGATATATGTGTCCCAGTATTTATAGCAGCATTATTTACAATAGCCAAGACATGGAAGCAACCTAAGTGTCTGTCAATTGAATGTGAAGTGTTAAGGAAGATGTGTGTGTGTGTATACATATATGTTTATATTTATACACACACATACATACAATGGGCTATTACTCAGCCATAAAAAAGGGGTGAACATTGGCCATTTGCAACAACCTATATGAACCTGGAGGATATTATGCTTAATGAACTAAATCAGACAGAGAAAGACAAATGTTATATGTTTTCACCTCTATAAGTGGAATCTAAAGTATAAAGCAAATGAATGAATATAACAAAACAGAAACAGACTCACAGATGCAAAGAACAAACTAGTGGTTACCAGTGGGGAGAGGGGTGGGGAAGGGCAAAACAGGGGAAGGGATTAAAAGGTATAAACTATTAGGCATAAAATAAATAAGATACAAGGATGTGTAATATACTGCACAGGGAATATAGCCAATATTTCATAACTTTTAAAGGGAGTATAATCTATAAAAATACCAAATCACTGTGTTTTACATCAGAAATCTATATAACATTTTAACTCAACTATACTTCAATAAAAAATAAGTACACACACACACAAAGCTACTGAGTAAGCATCAGAAGCAGATTAAGATATGTCATGGATATTGGAATTATCTCATGAGAATTTTTAAAAACTTGTTAATATTAAAGGGCTTTAATGGAAAAAGTAGATGACATGCAAGAACAGATAGATAATGGAAGCAGAGAGATAGAAATTCTTAAGAAATCATCAAAAAGAAATGCTAGAGGTCAAAAACTCTGTATTAGAAATGAAGAAAACTTTTGATGTGCTCATTAATACACTGTACGCAGCTGAGGAAAGAATCTCTGAGAATGAGAATATGACAATAGAAACTTCTCAATCTGAAAAGCAAAGAGAAAAAAGACTCAAGGAAACAGAACAGAAACAGAAAAATTCTATGCTCTCAAATTTGGTACCTAGATTAAATGGGCCAATTTCTTGAAAGCAACAATCTGCCAAAACTCAGAAACAGATGACCTGAACAGGGCTACATCTATTAAAGAAAATGAATCAATAATTGATAATCTTCCAAAACAGAAAGGACCAGGCCCAGATCAGTTCACTGGTGAATTCTATCAAACATTAATTGAAGAAATTATACTAATTCTCTACAATCTTTTTCAGTGGATAGAAGCAGAGAAAACACTTCTTACCTCATTCTATGAGGCCACCATTATCCTAATACCAAAACCAGAAGAATGCATTGCCAGAAAAGAAAACTAAAGACCAACATCTCTTATGAACACAGATGCAAAAATTTTAGACAAAAGTTTGCAAGTCACACCCAACAATGTATAAAAGGAATTATACACCACAAACAAGAGGGATTATCCCAGGTATGCAAGGATGATTCAACACTCAAAAATCAATTCATGTAACATTATATTACCAGGTTAAAGAAGAAAGATTATATGATCTTATCAATAAATGCAGAAAAAGTATCTGACAATACCCAACATTACCCATTCCTGATAGAAATTCTCAGCAGATCAGGAATATGGTAGAACTTCCTCAATTTGATAAATAAACAAACAACAACAACAAACCTTAGCTAACATTATACTTAATATTGAGAAGCTTGAAGCACTCTCATTAAGATCAGGAACAAGATGAAGGTATTCACTCTCACCACTCCTTTTCAACATTGCACTGGAAGTCATAGCTAATGCAATAATACAAAAAGGAAATACAAAGTATATAGATTAGGAAGGTAGAAATAAAACTGTCTTTGTTCACAGATGACATGATCATCTATGTGGAAAATCCAAGAATAAGAGAAAACGTGGAAGTAATCCACGTTATTGATCAGAGTAAGGTTGCAGGATACAAGAGGAAGGTACAAAGTCAATTCCTTTTCTATATTCTAGCAATGAACAAGTGGAATTGGAAACAAATAAACACAATACCATTTACATTAGCTCCAAAAAATGAAATACTTAGATATAAATCTAACAAAATAGGTACAAGGTCCATTTGAGGAAAACCAAACCTCTGGTGAAAGATACCAAAAAACAGCTAAATAAATGTAGATATATTGCATGTTCATGGATGGAGGAGGGGCTCAATATTGTCAAGATGTTAGTTTTTCCAAACTTGATCTATAAATTCAATGCAATCCCAACCGAAATTCTAGTAAGTTATTTTGTGGATATTGCCAAAATGATTCTAATGCTTATTTGGAGAAGTATAAGACCCAAAATAACCAACTCAATATTGAAAAATAAGATCAAAGTTGGAGGTCTGACAATACCCAACTTCAAGGCTTCTTCTTAAGCTACAATAATCAAGACAATAGGATATTGATGAAAGAACGAACAACCAGATCAATGGAACAGAAAAGAGAAATCAGAAATATACCCCCAGAAATATACCCCCATAATATAATCACGTGATCTTTGACAAAGGAGTAAAGGCAATAAAATGAAGCAAAGCTCATCTATTCAACAAATGGTCCTGGAATAACTGGACATCTACATGCAGCAACAGCAACAACAACAAAATCTAGATACAGACCTTACATCCTTCACAAAAATTTATTGAAAATGGACCATAGACCTACATGTAAAATGAAAATCCCTAAAACTCCTAGTAAATAACATAGGAGAAAGTCAATATGACATTGGGTCTTTCTCATATGCAACACCACAAATATGATTCATGAAAGGAATAACTGATAAGCTGGACTTCGTTAAAATTGAAAACTGTTCTGCAAAACACAATATCAAGACAATGAGAATATAAACTACAGATATGGAGAAAGTATTTCCACAAGAATATCTGATAAGGGATTACACAAAGAACTCTTAAAACTCAACAATGAGAAAATGAACAACTGATAAAAAATAGGCAAAGACCTGAAAAGACATCTTACCAAAGAAGATATACAGATGTCAAGTAGCATATCAAAAGATGCTTGCTCCACATCATATGACATTAGGGAACTGCAAATTAAAACAACATGGAAATACCACAACAAACCTATTAGAATGACCAAAATCCAAAACACTCACAGCACCAAACGCAAACAAGAATGGGGAACAACAGGAATTCTCATTCCATGCTGGTGACAATAAAAAACAGAGCAGTCATTTTGTAAGACAGTTTGGCAGTTTCTTATAAAACGAAACACTCAGCATGTGATTCAGCAATCATACTTCTTGGTATTTACCAAAATGAATCGAATACTTATGTCTACACAACAACCTGTACACAGATGTTTACTGCAATTGCTTTACTAGTAATTGCCAAAAGTTAAAGGCAATGAAACTGTTCTTCAGTAGGTAAATGGATAAATAAACTGTAGTATATCCAGACAATGGAATATTATTCACTGCTAAAAATAAAATGAGCTAAAAAGCCTTGGAAAAATTAAATGAAAGAAGCCAATGTGAAAATGTACATACTGTATGATTTCAACTACATAACATTATGGAAAAGAAAAATCTATGGAGGCAGTAAAATGATCAGTGGTTGCCAGGTGTCAGGAGAGAGCGAGGGATGAATGGGGGGAGAAAAGAGGTTTCTTAGAGTAGCGAAATTATTCTGCATAATACTGCAACGGTAAATACATGTCATTATAATTTGGTCAAAACCCATAGAATGTACGACACCAAGAGTAAACCCTAACATAAACTGTGGACCTTGGGTTATATTTATGTGTCAATGCAGGTTCATCAGTCATACTAAAAGTAGCTCTGTGGTACAAGATGTTGATGTTTGGCGAGGTTGTATTAGGCCGGGGGGGGGGGGTGGTGGTGGTAGAAGACAGAGATACAGAGATTTATGGGAACTCTTTGTACTCTCTGTTCAATTTTACTGTGAGCCCAAAAATGCTCTAAACATAAAGTTTATTAATTTAAAAAACCTAGTTAAAAGATCAAATATTCCAATTAGAAAGTAGAAAAAGACATGAAAGACATTACACTGAAGAGGATATATAGATAGCATATAAGCACATTAAAAGTGGTTCAACATCATTAGTTATTAGCAAAATTGATATACCATGTTCTTGGATTGGAAGAATCAATATTGTGAAAATGACTCTACTACCCAAAGCAATCCACAGATTCAATGCAATCCCTACCAAATTACCAATGACATTTTTCACAGAACTAGAACAGAAAATTTTACAATTTGTATGGAAACACAAAAGACCCTGAAGAGCCAAAGCAATATTGAGAAAGAAAAATGGAGCTGGAGGAATCTGGCTCCTGGACTTCAGACTCTACTACAAAGCTACAGTAATCAAGACAGTATGGTACTGGCACAAAAACAGAAACATAGATCAATGGAACAGGATAGAAAGCCCAGAGATAAGCCCATGCACCTATGGTTACCTAATCTATGACAAAGGAGGCAAGACTATACAATGGAGAAAAAACAGCCTCTTCAATAAGTGGTGTTGGGAAAACCGGACATCTACATGTAAAAGAATGAAATTAGAATACTCCCTAACACTATACACAAAAATAAACTCAAAACGGATTAAAGACCTAAATGTAAGGCCAGACACTATCAAACTCTTAGAGGAAAACATAGGAAGAACACTCTTTGACATAAATCACAGTAAGATCCTTTTTGACCCACCTCCTAGAGAAATGGAAATAAAAACAAAAATAAACAAATGCGAACTAATGAAACTTAAAAGCTTTTGCACAGCAAAGAAAACCATAAATGAAATGAAAAGACAGCACTCAGAATGGGAGAAAATATTTGCAAATGAAGCAACTAACAAGGGATTAATCTCCAAAATATACAAACAGCTCATGCAGCTCAATATCGAAAAAACAACCCAATCCAAAAATGGGCAGAAGACCTAAACAGACATTTCTCCAAAGAAGACATACAGGTGGCCAAGAGGCACATGAGGGCCTGCTCAACATCACTAATCATTAGAGAAATGCAGATAAAAACTACAATGAGGTATCACATCACACCAGTTAGAATGGCCATCATCAAAAATTCTGTAAACAATAAATGCTGGGGAGGGTGTGGAGAAAAGGGAACCCTTTTGTACTGTGCTTTGGAATGTAAAGTGATACAGCCACTATGGAGAACAGCATGGAGGTTTCTTAAAAAACTAAAAATAGAATTACCATGACCCAGCAATCCCACTACTGGGCATATACCCTCAGAAAACCATAATTCAAGAAGACACATGCACCCCAATGTTCACTGCAACACTATTTACAATAGCCAGGACATGGAAGCAGCCTAAATGTCCATTGACAGATGAATGAATAAAGAAGATGTGGCACATATATACAATGAAATATTACTCCACCATAAAAGGGAGCAAAATCGAGTTATTTGTAGAGATGTGGATGCACCTAGTCTGTCATACAGAGTGAAGTAAGTCAGAAAGAGAAAAACAAATATCATATATTAATGCATATATATGGAATCTAGAAAAATGGTACAGATGAACCTATTTGCAGGGCAGGAATAGAGACGCAGATGTAGAGAACAGATGTGTGGACATGGGGGGTGGTGTGGGGGGGATGAATCGGAAGATTGGGATTTACATATACATACTACCATGTGTAAAACAGATAGCTAGTGGGAACTTGTTGTATAGCACAGAGCTCAGCTCGGTGCTCTGTGATGACCTAGATGTGTGGGATGGGTGGGTGTCAGGGAGGCCCAAGAGGGTGGGGATATATGTATACATATAGCTGATTCACTTTGTTGTACAGCTGAAACTAACACAACATTGTAAAGCAACACTACCCCAATTAAAAACAAACAAAAACAACCATAATGAGTTATCACAATGAGCCAAACTATCAGAATAGGTGACATAAAAAATAATCAGACACCAAATGTTGGTAAGGATGCTGAGACACTGGCTTGATCATACATTGCTGGTGGGAATGTAAAAGGGTATATCAGTGTGGAATACAGTTTGCTCTGTTCTTATAAAACTTAAAATATACTTACCATAGGACCCAGCAATTGCACCCCTGGTTATTTATTCCACAATAATGCCTGTGTATTTCATATAAAAGCTTGTACACTGATACTTTGAGTAGCTTTATTCATAATGGTAAAAAACTGGAAACAACTTAGATATCCTTCAATGGGCAAATTGTTTGATCAAACTGTGGTACAACCATATGATGGAATACTAATCAGCAATATATAGGAAAGAACTACTGATATATGCAACAACCTGGATAAGTCCCCAGGGAATTGTACTGTGTGAAAAAAGTCAATTCCAAAACATTTATACTGCCTGATTACATTGATATAACATTCTTGAAATGAGGAAATTTTCAGTATGAAGATCAGATTAGTGGTTGCCTATGGTTAGAAATGCGAGCACAGACATGGGAGGAAAGTAGGTATGGTTGTAAAGGGCAATATAAAGGGAGCGAACATTTAATTGGAAGGTCTGAAGATTTTGACTACTCAGAATCTTCTGAACTTTCTGAGTCTTCAAAAACGGCCAACGCCTTTCCTATTATTACTTGAAGGTACTGCAGATCTCTGTCTCACACACACTCAAGGCAACATGTATCACCCTCAGTACCTGCTCCCACTTTCCCTCCTGGTCAGTAGATCTATTAATAAGGTTAAGTCATAGCACAGCTCAGCTGAGGATGTGCTGAGACTGAAAAAAGAGGAATGAGACCATATATATATATATATATATATATATATATATATATATATATATATATATATATATATATATATATATATGGGAGAGAGAGAGAGCAATCAAAGGAGCTGCAAGACCTAGTCATGGCAAAGTAAACATGAATATGCTTGATCAAGAACAATGGAGATAAAACTGGAGAGGGATTTAACACCCTGGTGTATGAACTCACTACTAGGATGCTCCCAGTTGCACAGAAAAATTGATGCTCTGTACTGCGTTAAGTTAAACAGCTAAAATCACTGTGTGGCAGATGAAGGAGGAATGGATTAAGGGGATTAATGAAATGGACATGCTGAAATAGGTAAGCTGTGTATAATCAGAAGACTCACCAAATGATTCTGTTTCACAGGAAGACCCAGAGGACATACCAGTCACCAAAGCCATAACAAACGTGCTGATGAGAGGAGAATGAGCATTGCTAACATTTTTAGCAGTGGTTCTCCTCTAGACTGTAGGACTGACTGTAGGAGAAGCTATTACAGAATCTAGCTCATTCATAGCAACAGGATAAATTAATACGAGGTGACTGAAGTCGTGTAGGGTATGTCTTTAATCCAATATAACTGGTCTTCTTATAAGAAGAGAAGAGACACAGAGGAAAAATAATCCTGTGAAGACACAGAGACACATGAAGAGAGAACTTCATGTGATGGTTGCGGCAGAGATATAACTGCAGCCTTGAAGCCAATGAATGTCAAAGATTGCTGGCAAATCACCAGACGTTAGGAAGAGGCAAGAAATGATTCTCCCTTATAGGTTACAGAGAAACATGGTCCTGCAGACACCTTGGTTTGTTTTAGCCTTCAGAACTATGAGAGAATAACTTTCTGTTGTTTTAAGCTACACAGTTAGTACTATTTTGTTACAGTACCCCTAGGAAAAATGCAACAAGTTCAATCAGGTAGTAACCAAGATCTCAGCTGCTATGCCAGATATTGCTCCTTTGCTAGAGAAGATCGGTATTGCCTCCAGTTGATAAGATATAACCAATGATTTGGTAAATTAATTCTTTTCTATCCTAATAATAATATACAGAATAATAAACAGTTTATAACAGACACCAATATAATTAACATTTTGCTAACTCTCCTGCTTTCTGTCTTAATATAGTATAAAGAAATCTGGACAGTATGGGCACCAGAGTGCATCACGTTGATTTACTACCTCAATAAGAGTAAGTTGATGCAGCTGTAGAAGAAAGAAGTGGCTAGTATGCTGAAGGCC
Source organism: Balaenoptera physalus (assembly GCF_965194825.1). Lineage (NCBI taxonomy): Eukaryota > Metazoa > Chordata > Mammalia > Artiodactyla > Balaenopteridae > Balaenoptera > Balaenoptera physalus. The sequence continues at coordinate 56,184,076 of NC_138890.1, forward strand.
TTGGTAAAACGCATGCTGCCTAGAGCGGGAAAGATAAAATCTATTCTGGTTTAGAGGCCAACCACATTTATAACATTTAGAGTTCAAGTGGTCATGATGGTGGAGGGGCATTCTCTCCTAAGTAAAAAATAGATCACTGCATCTCTTATCTCTTACCATGAAGAGGAAAGCACACTGCCTGGTGGGCCTCTTCAGATTCTGTGGGCAGCTCATTCCCCTTACACCTGAGGATGCTTTCTTGGCTCATATACCAGACAACGTGAATGGCTTTAAACCAGGAATGAGACCCACAGCAGGAAAAAACTGGGCATCAGTCCAGGCTGCAAATAGTCTTGCTGCTTGACCCATAATATCCAGCAGACCCTACCGTGTTGAAGATATCAGAGGTAGAAAATAAATGTACAAGTTTTGTGGCAAGACCCAAGTTTTGTGATAAGACAATCACAAATCAGCAAAGGACAATAGACCCTCCTTACCTTCCATAATCAGATGGATCAGCTGCATTCAGGGTCCTATGGCCAATGACTACTTTATGATACAGGAATCCCACTTCTGGACATTAATCTGCAGAAAATAAAATCAGAATCATGAAGACACACCCTCACCCCGTGTTCATTTAAGCAGTATTCACAATAGCCAAGATATGGAAACAACCTAAATGTTTGTCACCAATGAATGGATAAAGAAAATGTAGTATATATACTATGGAATATTATTCATCCAAGAGACAGGAAATCCTGCCATTTGCCAGAACATGGATGAACCTGGAGGGCATTACACTAAGTGAAATATGTCAGACACTGAAAGACAAATACTGCAGAATCTCACTTATACGGGGAATCAAAAATCATCAAATTCATAGAAGCAGAGAGTAGAATGCTGGATGTCAGAAACTGCGGGCAGGAAAATATGAGGAGATGTTGGTCGAGGGAGACAAAGTTTCAGTTATGCATGATGAGTAAGAACAATACTGTACTAATAACTGAAATTTGCTAAGAGGGTAGATCTTAAGTGGAAGGAAGGAAGGAAGGAAGGAAGGAAGGAAGGAAGGAAGGAAGGAAGGAAGGAAGGACCTAGAGATTACCATACTAAGTGACGTAAGCCAGACAGAGAAAGATAAATGTCATATGATATTGCTTATATGTGGAATCTAAAAAAAAAGATACAAATAAATTTATATATAAAACATAAATAGACACACAGACATAGAAAACAAACTTATAGTTACCAAAGGGGAAAGGGGGGGGAGGGATAAATTAGGAGGTTGGGATTAACATACACACACTACTGTATATAAAATAGATAACCAACAAGGACCTACAGTATAGCACAGGGAACTATACTCAATATTTTGTAATAACCTGTAAGAGAAAATAATCTAAAAAAAAGATATATATGTATGTATAACTGAATCATTTTGCTGTACATCTGAAATTAACACATTGTAAATCAACTCTACATCAATAAAAAAATAAAAATTAAAAAAATAAATAAAAGAAAAGAAAAAAGTAGTAAAGGGAAAGAAAGTAAAAGAAGGAAAAGAAAATCTGACTGAGATGATGGATATATTAATTAACTTGATTGTGATGATTATTTCATATGTATATGTATATCAAATTGTCAAGTAGTATTCTTTAATATATACAGTCTTAAATTGTCAATTATGCTTCCATAAAGCTGGGGAAAATTCAGTGAGGTATTATTTCACACTCATCTAATTCCCCTCCTGCTACGCCACTTGCCCACAGCACCCCCCAAAAATCAAATCAAATAATATCAGGTGTTGGTAAGGTGAGAGAAATTAAGATTCTCATACACTGCAAGTGGGGAATGTCATTTGTTACAACTACTTTGGCAATAGTTTTGGCATTAAGTAGCGAATATGACTTAGTAATTCTACCACTAAGTATACCTTAGAGAAACTGCTGCCCATATGACTGGAAACATATGCATATAATCAATATATATATATCAGAAAGAAAACTGTAAAGGAAAGCAAGAAAATGTTCAAAATTCAGGCCATCTATTCATTACCTGTGAAGGGAGAAGGCAAGTTATAAGATTAAAGAGGGACACAGAAAGAGATTATTTACTGGTATGCTCTAATTCTTAATCTTGTTGATGATCACAAATTCTCACCAGATAAATATTCATTTACACACAAATATACATATTTTAATACATTTTTATATGTATGATACATCTTATAATAAGAGAATTCAGTGGAAGAATTGAGATTCAAATCTAGGGAGAATTACCCGAGAGCCCATGGTCTTAATAAATATATAGTCATATATATTAGTAAATAGATTAGTAAATAGATGAAGTATTAAATAGATGGAATTTTTGCTAACATTTACTTTCCTTTCAAAGTTTTTTTTTTTTTTACTTTCTTTATGTCCTTTTAAAACAAGTTTATTGCAGTACAGCTGATATACAAAGAACTGCATACACACATTTAATGTGTACAGTTTGATGAGTTTGTACATGTGCAAACACCTGGGACAGCATCACCACCATCAAGGTAACAGACATATCCATCACCTCCCAGAGCTTCCCTGTATTCCTTGTTTTTGTTTTGTGCTAAGAATGATTTTGAACCTACTAGTGCACAGTCACCAAGATATGCTTCCACTTCTTAGTTCAGTGTTTGACACAGTTAAACACTTTGAATGAATCATCTCTCAATCCTCACTACAAACTTATGTGGGAAATACCATTTTTATTTCCAATTTACAGATGATGAAAGACTGGAGCAGTCACACAAATGAGAAATACAGGAGTCAGGATTCAAGCTCTGCTGCATCTGTCTCCAAAGTAAGTGTTTCTGAGAATAGCCAGGTATTGCCTTTTAAAAAACCAAAGATTAATTTTATTTGTTTTCCTGCCTCTTCATAGATAAAACGACTGATCCATATGAATAATTTACCACTAGTGACTATTTTAGTTCCCACATTCCAGATGTGCCCCCTTAGGTACAGCTGGCTGGTGTACAAAATGTACAAATAATGAACTCCATCAGGCCATGGCCTTTATTTATTTTTGACAAGCTTTTTTTTCAGCCATTTAAGCAAAAATTTGTAAAACTGAGATAGAAGTACATTTAATAAGTTAAATTAATCTCTATAATTTCTTGTTGATATGCAGATGAGGCCAAAATGATTGCAAAGTCCTGAGAGAACACTGCCCATGGTGGCAACTTTCCTGTATCTCATTCGCAACTTCCTTTCCTAGGCCCTTTCAGTTCATTTCAAATTGGACTAATTTTTGTATTCGTGCATACAATTCCACTTTATCCTTTATGAGTATCTTTTTGCTAAAGGGATCACACAAGAAAAGAGAATGAGACCTTTAAAAACCTCATTTTTATCACTTTACTTAGTGGAAAATTTTGGGAACAATTTGATACAGTTGACTCTTCAAACACCCTGAAGTTCTATTTCTGAGATACCAATGAATATTAATAAGACTTCAAATGATTTTCTGGAAAAAAAAAAAAAGGCAACAGATTGCATCATGCTGAAGATACAGTTCAAAATAAAGAAATAGTTATTTCGGTTTCATATTAACGTGTAAACCGGACTAAAGCTCTATCTCCTATGTTGACTTTTTTTTTTCTGATGCAAAACCTGAGAGTTTAAAATAAAACTCACAGACTTCCTTTAAGAAGGGTTTTGGGCTGAAGCTTCCAGACTAGACATACACAACATACACACAATTACATGCAACTGGTATAAATTACTGATGGTTTTAGGGGTTAAAATAGCTCCAATGTGGCTTTACCAAGGACTCAAATTATGTGACCTCAGACTCATTTTCTTCTTCTTTTAATCTCCTCTTAGCAAGATTTCCTATTTTCACAGGTTAACTCCCACTCTCTTTCATTCTCTCCCTGCTACCCCCATGCCCCCTTCCCCATGCCATTTCTAAGCAATGCTTTCTCAGAATCAGCTCCTTATTCAGTAAGGCTCTTTCCACATGATTTCAAGATGGGTAGCAGCATATCAGCAGTCCCATACTTCCTTGTCCATGTTCAGCTGGGAAAGAATCAACCTGCTTTTTCATAGCCTAACTAAACACCTTTAATTGTGTCTCCTATTTTGGGTCTTGTGCCTATGCCAGAGTCTATTGCTGTGGCCAGGAAGATAACATATGTTGAATGACTTAAGAAAATTGGGGCCAAGTAGCAGAACTGGGAGCGAGATCAATTCCATTCATGAACATGACTGGGAAATTTGGTGTACTGCTAAGAAGAGGGAAAGATGAAATGAATATTAAAGAGACAAACATCAAATGCCCATCACAACACTCATGTGGAAATTCAAGTCAAGTATGAGGAAATAAAAACTATTGCTCTGGGTCAATCCAAAGTGGGGAAAATCAGGATTTTTGTCTCTGAAGATGGCACAAAGTGATAGAGTTGGGACGAGTGAATGCTAATCACAATGTTATCTTCACAGATCAGGGGTGGTCCCCTACCTTCACTCTAATCAACTTTCCATCAATTGTTCAGATTTTGATTGAGTTCAACTATATGTAAGTAATTGCTCACCATTGCGCTTATTTAAAATGAAATATAATTTTCCTCTTTCTAGAATCTTTGCTAGACTCTCTGGTTAAAAGCCTAGTGATCAGATAAAAATTAACTCATTTTGGATCATACTGAATTGCTTGCATCCAATGACTACATTAAAAAATAAATTCCCTCATTTAACACTAGCATTAGTTCTGAGTGTGTGCCTCAGTGTTAAGTGAAGAGAAAAATCAGATCCTTGATATTTGTACATGAAATGGATGTAAGATATTATTACAATTTTATTATATGTATTATTTTCCATAATTACCCAGCCACATAGAATATCTACACTTTAGGCACTTGTCCTCATCACTAAATATAATATTAAGCTTGTAGTACCAAAATTCTAAGCTTATGAATCAAAAGATTATCTGGGAGAAAGAATTTTCATGGAAGGTTGCTTGAAATACGTTGTTTGTCAATTCCTCCATATATTTCTTGAATCTACCCAGATGGATAAAGGACAGTATACCTAGGCTACATCAACATACTAGCCACACCAACGGTGATTTTCGATGAATTGTGCCATATAAAACTCCCCTTACCTTTATCTAGGGTCATTGTAAAAAATAATAATAATATTATAGCAATAATTATAAATTTGTCATTGTATCCCCTTTTAGAATGTTGTCAGATATGATGCTCCTTATACCAAACTGTCCACTTTACAATAATTGTCAGGAAGGATTCCGTCTCATTGACTAGCAAGAAAATTGGGCTACCCCTAAACAGTATGTATATTTTTATACTGTGGGCCCTGAAATTTGCATAACTAATAACCTTTCTCACTTTTGCCGAAAGCTTAGATCCAAATTTTTCATTCACCTGTAAGCGAATATACTGATCAAGGATAGCAAATTATGGCAGATTCTGTGTAATAAATCCTCCTTTCTGACTCCATTGCAGATACCACTAATCAAACATGGCACTATTTCCCATGAAATGTGGACTCAGAAGCCTTCTCAACCTAGTTCTTCAGGCAGTGTTGGAAGTCCAGGGCTAGTCAGTCTTTATGTATAGATGGATTAGTAATTCCTTTTTCTGAGCATGTTGATATATCCAAGGCAAGTTGAGGACAGGATGGCACTCATAAAGCAGATCAAGGAGAGTAAGAATCAACAGAGACTGGCATGGTAGAGCTGAGAAAAATGCAAGGCATTCATTGGTTCTCCACAGAGGCCCACTTGGTCCACTTTTGACTCACTTTCTCCTTACCCCCTCTAAAACTCACAGTACTGAATTTTTATGTCTTTAAAAAAATAAAGAAAACAATAGCCTCTAATTTGGGTTTTATTTGGCCTCTACAGTTGTAAGATGTAATTCAAAATGGATCAAAAATATACCCTAGATAGAGCTTATAATACTGCACAAGCTCCCACTAAAACTTTGTTGCTGCTCTGTGACATTTCAAAAATAGTAGAATCTGATGAGATGGCCAATTCTCCAGTGTCCAATTGCCAATCATATCAGAGTCCAGAGCCAGGAAATAAAAAGCAAGCATCTGCCTTTCTCTGCAGTTTCTGCAGTGAGATATAGCAGGTTCTCCTTTGCTTATGTCTATGGATTTTATATATGATATAAAGGAAGAAATTGTTCTACTGAAGCATAAGAGAGTGGTACACTACCTGTGTGCAGAGCTTCAGTTTACGTTTTATTACACAGAGTTTCCAATATAAATCTCACTGGAATGTAAGATTCCAAAGGGAGTCTGTGTCTCCTCTCTTTAGAATGGGTCCTGACTGATGATTTGGACTCAAAAAGCATTTGATAATAAATATTTATTAGTTCAGTAATTTTGGCTGAAAATTAGAGAAAACTAAGACTGGCTTAAAACTGATTGGTTCAAAGGGCTAGAAATCCAGAGGTAAGATGGGCTCCAAGACTGACTTAATCTATGGTCTCTGGACCACTTCTCCTGCTAGTCTCTTGGCAATGCCTCCTTCTGTGTCATAGTGTCCTACTCTGCCCATGAGCAAGACAAAGAATGATACTCAAAGGTAAAATGTGGTATTCATTAGTATTCGCCAACAGATATCTCTGGTTTCTTCCCTGGTGCCTGTAGATTGCACATCCCTGCTCCCTTGACGTTAGACGTGGTCTTGCAACTCTTGCTAGTGAAGTGTGATTGGAAGTTATTTAAGTCACTACTGGGTGTGGGCTCTAAAGGCCAATCTCCTCTGCTACAGTGATGAGCAATGTTCTGGAGAGTGGCTGCTCTGCCAGCCCATGTCCATGGGAGAGGATGGAGCAGAGGAGAACCCCCATCCCACTTATGATGGAGCAGAGGAGAACCCCCATGCCACTTATGATGGAAATTAATATAAAAAGTAGATAAACTTTTGTTATTGTAACCCACCAATAACCCAACCTATCCAGACCAATATAAAAGGAAAGCCATTCCTGGATGGTCTCCCAGAAAAAAAACAAGAAAGACCTTAATATGAATCCCCCAGATTCCCTCCTTATAACTCATTGGTGTCAATTCCCATCTCCGAGTCAATCTTCATCAAGGGAGATCACTGCTGTAAAGCAATCCCTAGATCTTGGATCCCAAATTCAAATTCCCTTGAGCCTCCTGGAATGTACAGGGGTATATAAAATCCTGAACAAAAGAGGGTTTCTTTAGGTAAGATGAAAAAATTTCTATCCACAAGTCAATGTAATTTTTGCTTCCTTCACTGCGTTTCAGAGGGTGCTTAGTAGTATGTCTTCTTAAGAACAGACAGTAGAAACCTCTTCCTGCACATTTCCTAGAATCTCAGCTGGACCATTCACAATAGAAAACCAATATCACAAACAATGTGTTTAAATGATTCCCTCTTTCTCTTTTGGAACAAGAGATAGGGTAGAAAGGATAAAAGAGTAATGGTAAATTCACTTTGTATTCATATGCTTTTATCTAACTTACTTTTTTATCTATACCCAGCATAGGTAAGAAATATCCACATAATTAATTCCGAGTAACTGAGAAAGTTCAATTGGCTTTACTGGATTCACTAGTAGTATGCTTAGTGCAGAGTATCAGCAAACTATGGGGGTCATCTCTGCAATTACTGTTTATACATTTTTAATTATAATCTGTCTCATACAGTCATCCTCCCAAACATTTCCTAACAACCAAAACAGAACATATTTCTGACACACAAAAGATTACTTCAAAATCAAAAACTTCCTTTAGAATAAAATATAATGGAATTATTTGGCCCTTTGAGCATAATATATATTAACTCATCCCAAGTTTCAACATTAGAATGAGTTACATGGGGAGAAAGTAACTGTGTAGTTGATTCTAAAATTCTTATACTAAAATCTTCATCAATTTGGTTAATAACCTCTGTGTTTATTGTTCTAAAGCCCCAAAGGGAGTAAAAGCACAGCAAACTATGCTAGAAACATCTTAAGGATATAAAAACCATTTAAAATAAAATTATGTAGCATGATACAGATAGAAGTGAAGTTACCCTAACTCACTTTACCTTAAGTCTAATTTATAGCAAATAGCACCTCTAGTTTGCATGCTTAATCTGAAAGTACTGAAGGTACAGAATTAAGACAAGACTGAAGTCCTAAATATCAGTAACAATTCAGAGATTGCTAAACTTCTGTTCCCTATATCTTCCTTTTGGTACATGGAAAATCTTCCAACATTATCTGTTATATCAACCATGAATCTACAATGTATTTGTTCATTTATTCATATGTGAATACATTTGGAGGCATGAGAGAAGAAAAGAGGAGAGAGTGTCTTGGTTACCAATGTGGTTAATTGAATAAGCACTACTGTGCCCAAATGTATATAATAAGGCCTTTGGAAAAATTATGTCCTGGATTGTATCTTTGAGTCATGGTTTCTCATTTTACTTCTTCAAGATGTTTTCAAAATGGAGCAGGCATTTTGAAAGATGTAACTACCTACAGCCAAGAAAATAATCCTGTGCCAGGCAGCAAGGTCTATAAAAATTCAGGGCAGCACACAAACGATTCATTTCCTAACTCATTTCATTGCACATCCTGCAATAAAGACTACAGAGAGTCTTAACATCTGAAAAAAAACTTACCCTCTATGCCTAGAGAGGAAGATTAAAAATTATTCAAAAACTTAAGACACTACAGCAATCTAAAATTACATTAGAAACTTGGTTAACTAGAATTCAAGCAAATAGAACCTTAAAATAAGCTAAGAACGAGAAGAAACTCTAGGGGCCATTTAGTCCAACCTCCTGGAAACACAGTAATCTCTTCTTCAATATCCTTTTATCAGTGGTCATTTACCTCTGTAAATATATTTCCAGGAATGGAGACTTCCTTCTCAAGATTACCTATTCCATTCTCAAACAGTTATAATCATGAGATCATTATTTATCATGATGGAGGTGAAATCTTTCTCCCTCTAATTGGCTATAGTTTTTTGTTTTAAAGTGACAAGAAATAAGTCTTATTTTTCTTAAATTAATATGATACTCTAATTTTAGATTGTGAATAAAGGGAGAAAAAGCATAAAAAAACAAGTAGAAATCAATTTTTAAGTCAAATATTCAACATCCTTGAGTATATTCTATGATATGTCTATATTTCCTCCCAAATCCTCACCGTTGTATGCCCACAGCAGGAACAATAAACATAAACTTATTCATGTCACTCTTCTCTATAAAATCCTTCAAAGGACTTTACCTTATCTTAGGATAATGTCTAAACTTTTTACGTGGTTTATAAAGTCCCACACACTCTGGCCTCATGCTACCTCTCTATCCTTCTTGATTCTTATGCTCACCTGAAAATCAATGATCCATTTATACTAAATGTATTTCAATACTTGGAAATATGACACTTCCTCTCTTTACCTTTTACCTCCTGAGATGCTCATTATTCTGTCAAAAACATTCTTTCACATCTCTTGCTCTGCATAACGAATTCTAATCCCATATCAAACACCTCTCACAAAGCCTTCCCTGACCATCCAAATTTGGATTTGATGCCTCTCCCACAAGGTCTCATGGTATCCTGTAGTCCCATTAACATACCCCTTCATATACTATATCAATACATTACTCACAAGAACTGTAAGCTACATGAAAGCAGCAGCTGCAGTAACTCATTCATTATTTTAGCCCTTGACTCTGTTATAATGCCTGAAAAACAGTTGACACTTGGTAAATACTTGTTGGATATGTAAATAAGTAAATGATCAAATATGAATAATAAATATAAGTCAGCACAAGGCCACTTATCCAAGAACAACAGAATTACTTTTAGTATATTCCACCTAATAAAGCTGAGAATAACCTAGTGTATTTTGGAAACTTTTCAACAACCAAAAATGATAACAGAAAAAAACATTTCTACCTAATTAAACTATGAGGTTATTGTGGTTAAGCTCTGTATTTTTTTGGTTAATTTTAACAGTTCTTGGCACAGGGGTAGTTGTTCGGTTATATCTTTGCTGGTGGACTTCTTTAAGTCTTGTTTTCTGATTAAATTGTGGGACATGTTTTTATAAAATGATACAGTTTCATGACAATTTTTTTTCTTTAACAATAATTGTTAAAAGGCCTACACAGAAACAATTATTATTCTCAACACTAGACTGCAAATGACTCCAAATCAATGTTTTTCTTCCTTTGAAATGGGGTGATGAAAAAGAAGATTGATTCTAACTCTCATACCTAGGGTGGACCATTAAGTCACTATATGTACCTCATAGGATAGGATCATGAAAAGGAATTGACAAGGGGAGCAAATAAATGACAAAGAGATGGACAATTTGCCTTGTAAATCATGAGCACACATCTAGCTTTCCTTACTATCTACCCAGTGTGTACCTACAAAACAGTGAGCCAGGAGAAAAGACTGGAGCTGGATTTTATGTAATCAATGGCATAAGTTATTGCCTGGCCCCATTACACAAGAGCTGTTTCAACCTTGAATGTGGCCTTTTGTTTGAATGTATCGCCATATGTTCCCAAATTGCTGTGCAAAGACTGATTGTTCCACAGTCTCCTATTAATATTTTGCCTGGGCATAATGTTCACTTTTAATTGTCTAAAATGTTCCAAATTCCCAAGCAATTTTTAAAGTTTGTTAAATTTTGCAAGTAGAATCTGCTATTCTATGACTGAATTGCACAGTCGAAATATATGAAAACATAGTGATCTGAGTTAGGATGCCATAGTAAGACAGAGATGACAATTGTCACTTTACAGTTGAAGGAGTCGAGAATGAAATCCAGAAAGAAAACTTCAAAAGATTATTTTTTTTCCACTGCCATACTATTCATATTCAGCTCATTAGTCTTGAAATAACACAGTAGAATGATGTTTTAGGGAATTTAAATCACTTGAACAATTCTCATTCCAGAGTTTCTAGAAAGGATAGCATATGTCCCTAGTAAAAATTTTAATATTAATGGCTTCAATTCTTCCTTTGTTTTCTTCAAGGACACAACCAGTGTGATTCCAGAACTCAAAGGGTAGGGAGGAACCAAACTGGAGAGGAGGTCTTCATCCCCTCCTCCCCACACCAGCCTGCCTGTCCTCCTTCATGCTATTCTTCTCTAAAAAGTAGCACCCAGTACACCCAGTAGTCTATGACAAAGGTGATCTACATGATCTAGGACAATCATACAACAGCATGCTATGAGAAGCAACAGCAGAAGACAAAAAGCATTCTCTCTCTCTCTCTCTTGCACACGCACACACACGCACGAGTGCACACACACACATTAGTCATTTTTACAATATCCTTTTGGCAAAACATGAGATCAGAGGACATATGAGACATCAAATTGGCACCACCTTAATCTTGCATTGTCCAATTACAGTGTTGAAAATACTGTTTCCATGTTAGTCTCCCTCTGTAGACTTTCCTCAGGGAATAGGAACTTTGGTTATTACTTACGCTTCTAGTGTCTCCTGGGGACAGAAAGGCATAGTAATTAAAAACATGAACTTTGGAATCGGACACACTTGGCTATGAACCCTGGCTATACTGCTTAATAGCCGTGTGATTGCGATTTTCCACAATTGCAAAAGGGACTGAATACACTTGTTAATACTACAGGATATGTTTATATTTTCTCTATCCTGAATAAGAAGGTACACATTCAGCCTATGTATAAGCTAAGACTTAGAGATTTGTACTGTATTACCTAAGATCAGACATCTTATAAGTAAAAGAGCTTAGATTTATACCCAGAGTACAGAGATTTATACCCAGAGTATAGATTTATACTCTGACTTTCTAACCCATGTTCTTGATTGATCTGCCATACTTACACCACGGTCCCACTTGTACTGGGAAAGTGAGTGAATCTCTTACAATAAATGAAAAGCCCTAATTCTATGTATTTGCTTCATAACCTAGCACATTTGCTTAAGGTAAGCACATTCTATTGTCAAATGCTAACCACGTGACCTTGGGCATACTTAAATTCTGTTTCCTCAAATGTGAAATGGGCATCATTATAACACTATTAACTGTTCTATAAGGTTAAAAGGATTAAATAAGTTAATAAGCCTAAAGTATTCAATACTTAGAACCTAACTGTCATATAGTAAGCAAGCATTATATGCATAAATTTATTCTTCTTAGTGTTTTGTTGCTTTATTACTTAAAGCATATAATGAGCAACAGAGATCCAACTTTAAGTGACTTCAGCAAATAGTGATATAGTTCTTCCTCAGGTAATTAGAGGCCTGGATATGGGCAGCTCTGGGCCATGGTTCTGTGGCCCAATGATACCCACAGAGGACAGAGTTCTTTCTTTATCCTCCTCTATGCTTAGCATATTGCTTTTTTATTCTCATAGCCTCAGAATAGCTGCCAGAGATCCAAGATGCATGCTTACATGCAATTCAGAAAGAAAAGAGAAAGGGACCAAAGAAGTAGTGAGAGCAATGACTATCCCTTTCATCAGAAAAGTGAATTTTTTTGAGTGACTCGAAATAGTGGTGATGGGCTGGGGGCTGGGAGGGGGTGAGTTTATATAACAGGATTATCATCACAACAGCATAAGTAATAGTGAGATAAACTTTTTTTAAATTTAAATGGTTAAATAATCCATGACAATAATCCTAGCATGGAACATTATGGATTTGTAAAATGCAATGTTCACAAAGTCTGTATAATACAGAAAATGTTTGTGATATAATAGTCACTGAAAAAAAAGATAAAAATTGCATACAAAGAATGGATATAATTATGTAAAAATATGCATTAAAAAAAGCCCTGAAGAAAAGACATTAAAATGTAAACAGTGAAAAAAAATTGGGTGTGATTACACAATGTAATTTTGTGCCTAAATCATTCACTGACTCTTTTTTCTAAGGATATATTCTGATAAAAACAATTGGTTTAACTCTAAAACTCTGAGTCTGTTCCTTTGAGAACATTCAATTTAACAATGAAATTGTCAAATATAATCTGACATTGCTTTTAGAAAATTATAAGGTACTTTTAACTTAAGAAAAAAAAAGTGAACTTTTTCTCAAAGGCCATCCCTGCACTCCAAAAAGGCATCCACTTACGTTTTCTTGATGAAACTACAGCGCATGGCCTCCAAGGTAGGCCGGGAGGGTGCTTTTTTAACTCTCTGAGCTTTTATGTTAGAGATGGCCAAAAGAATGGGATTGGGAATGGATGTCAGGTTGGTGAATCACATCTGCCCACTGTGTTCACACAGAGGAGTTAAGAAGTCCTGAAATATGAATTAAGCTGATGGTGAAAGTGTCATCAAAATTCATTCAATGTTAAGTTTTTATTTCAAAAGCACTGAATGTAATGCATGGCAATTCTATTTAGCTAAAGTAAAGACAATGTTCTGATTTGTAGCAGCACATTCAAGCAACAGTGAACATTTCAACTGTCCTGTGTCCTGGGAATTTATCTACAGAGATGAGCTCCGAAGTCAGCTTTGGAAGCTGGGATTACAATATGTAGAGTCCTGCAAATGGGTTCCCATTGATACATGGACACTGACTCTGAGAAACTGATCAAGAAACCCTGAAAGGTCATAAAGATGAAACTCAATCCAGAAAGAATCTCGCCTAACTTGTTTACAAAATAATGTAACTTGCTACACCAACAGTAACGTAATAAATAAAAACACACATTAAAATAATTTTTGGTTGACTTAGATTGAGTGTTTATGTGACCATTTCCAGTGGAAATACTCTTTGATTTGTGGATTTAAGAATTTCACTATTTTGGTGGCTCTGACATAGCCTGCCCCCAGGACATCCCCCTGGCCGAGCCTGTTCCCACTCCAGGTCCAGCTGGCTTGCTAAAGCCAGCCAACACAAGCAATCTACACAGGTGATGCTCCTACATAAGGCCCCACATTTAAGACTGGGAGAGGTAACTCTTTTGACTAATCCATATAAATAAACACAGAATGTCAAACAAATGAGAAGGCAGTATATTGTGTTCCAAATGAAAGAATAAGATAAAACCCCAGAGGAAAAAAACCTAATGAAACAGACACAAGTAATGTACTTGATAAAACGTTCAAAACAATGGTCATTAAAATGTTCAACAAACTCTAGAGAAGAATGGAAAAACACAGTGAGAACTTCAACAAAGAGTTAGAAAATATAAGAAAGAACCAGTAAGAGCTGAAGAATACAATAACTGAAAGGAAAAATACACTAGAAGGAATCAAGAGCAAATTAGATAATAGAGAAGAACAGGTCAATGTTCTGGAAGACAGAATAATGGAATTCACCTAGTAAGAACAGCAATAAGAAAAAATAACTTTAAAAAATTAGGATAGTCTAAGGGACCTCTGAGACAACATCAAGCATACTAACATCTGCATTATAGGGGTACCAGAAAGAAAAAAGAGAGATAAAGCAGGCAATAACTTATTTGAACAAATAATGGTTGTCCCTAACCTAGGGAAAGAAACAGATATCCAGGTCCAGAAAGCATAGAAGTGTCCCAAACAAGATGAACCTAAAGAGGTCCACAAGAAGATAAATCATAATTAAAGTGGCAAAAGTTAAAGATAGAGATAATTTTAAAGATATCAAGAGAAAAACGAAGAGTTACATACAAGGGAACCCCCATAAGACTATCAGCAAAAACTATGCAGACAAGAAGGGAGTAGCATGATATATTCACAGTGCTGGAAAAAAAACAATTACAACCAAGAATACTCTAGCTGAACAAGGTTATCAATAAGAATTGAAGGAGAGAGAAAGAGTTTCCCAGACAAGCAAAAACTAAAGGAGTTCTCACCACTAAATAAATCATCCTTATAAGAAATGTTAAAGGGTCTTCTTTAAGCAGAAATAAAAAGGCGATAACTAGAAATAAGAAAAAAAATATATATATATATATGAAAAATATCTCACTAGTAAAAGTAAATATATAGTAAGGGCAGTGGGGCAGTCATTTAAAAACTTAGTATAAAGATTAAAATACAAAAGTAGTAAAATCAACTGCAACTACAATAAATAGTTAAGGGATACACAAAATAAAATGACAAAAACATGATGTCAAAAACTTAAACTGTTGGGAAAGGGGGTGTAAAAATGTAATGATTTAGAGTGTCTTTGAACTTAAGTGACTATCAACTTAAAATAACTGATAACACACACACACACACACACACACACACCTACCTCACAGTAACTACAAACTAAAATTTAAAATAAGTGTACAAAAAAATAAAGAAAAAGTAACCCAAATATAACATCAAAGAAAATCATCAAACCACGAGGCAAAAGAATAAGAAAAGAAGAAAGGATGAAAGAACTACAAAAGCAACTAGTAAACAATTTTTTGAAAAGTCAGTAAATGCATACTTATCAATAATCACTTCAAATGTCAATGAACTAAGTGCTTCAATCAAAAGACAATCAAAAGACAATCAAAAGGTTGGCTGAATGGATAAAAAAGCAAGACTCATCTATATGCTGCCTTACAGGAGACTTACTTCAGAACTAGACAGGCATAGGTTGAAAGTGAAGAGATGGAAAACATATTCCATAAAAATGGAAATGAAAAAGAAGCTGGGTGGCAATACTCATATCAGACAAAATGGACTATAAAACAAAGACTGTAACAAAAGACAAAGAAGGGTATTACATAATGATAAAGAGGTAAATCTAAGAAGAGGACATAACATCTGTAAATATTTACACACACAACATAGGAGCACCGAATATATAAAGGAAATATCAAGTGACCTAAAGACAAACGAAAATGGAAACATAACTTCCCAAAATCTATGGAACACGACAAAAGCAATTCTAAGTGGGAAGTTCACACCGATAGCAGCCTAACTCAAAAAACAAGAAAAATGTCAAATAAACAATCTAACTTTATGCCTAGAGGAGTTGGAAAAAGGTTAACAAAACCCAAAGTTAGTAAAAGAAAGGAAATAATAGAGATCACAGTAGAAATAAATGAAAAAAGACTAAAAAAATGGAAGATCAACAAAAGCTGGCTCTTTGAAAAGATAAACAAGGTTGATAAACTGTTAGCCAGACTGAAAGAAAAAAGAGAGAGGGCCTAACTAATTAAAATTAGAAATGAAAGAAGAGATTTTACTACTGATACAATGGAATATTACTCAGCCATAAAAAAGAATGAAATCTTGCCATTTGTGACAACACAGATGGACCTAGAGGGTATTATGCTAAGTTAAATAAATCAGACAGGAAATGACAAGTACTGTACAATTTCACTTATGTATGGAATCTAAAAAACAAAACAAATGAACAAACATAGTAAAACAGAAACAGACTCATACAGAGAACAAACTAGTGGTTGTCAGAGGGGAGAGGGGTGGGAGAATGAGATAAATAAGTGAAGGGGAGTAAAAGGTATAAACTTCCAGCTACAAATAATCCACATGGATGTAATATACATCATAGGGAAAATAATAATATTGTAATAAATTCATATGGTGACAGATGGTAACTAGATTTAGGACAGTAATCATTTCATAATGTATATGTCAAATCACTATTTTGTACACCTGAAACTAATATAATATTGTAAGTCAATTATATTTCAACTAAGAAAATGAGGGCTCTTAGAACCTTATAAAAAAGTTCTATAGTTTCTGTCAAAAATATCTTATCATTAAAAATAACATGTAAAATTGTGTCTTAGGCAAACAAACATTTAAATGCTTAAGTCTAACACCTAGACACTTTCTAGACAGTTACTAGCCAAGTAAATATTTGAAACCAAATTCTAACAACAAAAGCAAACACATAATATTTGGGAATAGACGTATCATGAGTGTTCAAAATTATAGTCATGATAGAAAATATTTTGAATACAGAAACATGATAAAAATTAATGACACCATTATTCAATATCTTTATTTCATTGTGCTTATTTATTGACAAGTTATTGCCTTCCATATACTAAAGTGTGTGGAAATGGGCTGTTGGTCAAGGATGAGTTGGTTCCCTCTAAGGCCACGAGGAGAGGACAATCTGACTCTGAGTTTTGGCTTCATCACTTTCCAACTGCATGACTACACAAGTCACTTTTTCAGCCTTTTTCCTCATGAGTAAATGAAGAATAATACTTGCTATCCTACTGGGTGTTCAAGAGGATTAAAATTTGGACATATAGATAAAAAGCCTTTACAAAAAGTCTCCATGCCTGCCATGGAGAAGAGTCTCAATACATCTCCAGTCTCTTTGATATTCCCTCAGAAAAATCAGCAGGAATTTGATGTCACAAATCTATCTTTAACTGCTATTTTAAATTTCTCTGTTTTGTCTATTACATTTTTACTTTCCCTTTGTTACTACCTGAAGATATATCCCTTTCAAACAAGCAGGAAAGGGTTACCCCAGTGGGCACTATATTTCTACCAAAGGAGTGTAGTAGATAAGAGACTCTGGATTCAAATCCTGGCTCCATTTTTTACTCATAGGTGATCTCTGTCATACTAGTTAATTTCTCTGCACCTTAGTTCCTCATTTGTAAAGAAAGGATAAAATGGTATTAGTCTCATAAGATTTTTTTTAGGAGTAGTGGACACACCTGTGATGGTTAATTTCATGAGTCAAAGTGGAGAGCATTTTTGGATGAGACTAACATTTAAATCAGTGAATTTTGGGTAAAGCAGATTTCCCTCCAATGAGAGGAATTCACATGCTCTTTGCAAGGCAAAGTGAAGCGGAAGCTAGCATTTTTTGGAAGGCTAAGAGACCCAGAAGCAGTAGGCTTCCAGATCTCTTCACAAGCTCCCCTTCATGTCATGGTGCTATACAGATTGATTCATGATTGGTCACTTCGTTCCAAAAATCCAGGGCTTCAGCCTGTGTAATGAACATATGTTCAATCCTTCAGATGTAGTCTTTCAGGTCTTCACTCCCCCAGACCTTTCCACATTTGTATGAGTCTTAACTCACATATTAAACCCCTTAGTCACATAAAACTTGTAGTGTATCTTTCTGCTTATCAAGTTCAGAGTGATGTAGTATGTAAAACATTGTGGACACTGTAGCAGTGTTAATTTTTACTATTTCCAAATCACATGTTTATGAATAAATATATCTTGCCTTAAATCTGTCCTAAGAACTTCTTACTTTATTCAATAAGATACCAAATCACACACTAAAAATGGCTTTCTTTTCTATTAGAGGCCAAATCATTAAAGAAAGTCATGATTTGACTTCAATCCTCCCTCTTCCTGACAATATGATTTTTGTGCATGATTATAATAGAATGTCATCTACAGAGAAAGCAGACACTTTGGGTGATAGCTGAAGATTTGTCAAATTGAAGTTTCTCTTCTGTGACAAATCACTTTGGAGCATGAGAAAAGTTTGTGTTCATTTATTTTATTCAATACAAGTTGACTCAAAAGGAGGACAGCTCAGATCCAGAAAGCAAATCACCAATTGGACCAATCGGTAAAATATATCAAGGGACCCTGGAAAGTTCTTCCTCAGCAGGTAAGGCCTTTGATATTTGTCACAGGGCAGTGCTTCTTCCACTTATCTACAGGTGGTCTCAATGAGTTGTTCCTTGGATGGCAGGACATTGCAAGAGTTGCACCATTTGATTGCCACACAATACTTTAATACACTATAACAAGGGAATGGGAAGAAAATATGAGGTATCTTTATATCTTATTTTTTTTGCAATTAGTAATATTACTATTGCTGCTTATTAATGCTGCTGTTAGAAAACAGAGGTAGCCTGTTTCTGAGTACCCCAAACTAGAGAAGGAAATTTGAACTTGAATGTCATTATGGAATCACCTTGGATTTTAAAAAAAATGAAAAGGCAGTCTTCACTAAAATATAGTGAGCAGATCATGTCCACAGAACTTAGCGGTAAAATACAACAATTTTTGTCCATCTTTCCTAAGATAGAAAGAATCCCATTGCTCACAATTTTGTGACAATTTAAAGAAATTTTTTTTTTTACCAGTTAAGAAAACAGTATGCTTAATTTCTGAACACTACTTAATACTAAAACAAATAAACTTGGTCTTAAAAATATAATGTATATATAAAAGTATAATAGACATAACTTTACAGACTTGAATTATCACAAAATGAAACATCAGTTCAACCGCCATCCAAATCAAAACATAAAATATTACAAGGATCTGAAAGCTTCCCTCATCTTCCTTCCCATCCACCACCCACCAACTCCCTTAAAAGTAACTATTATCTCTACTTTTAGTACTATAGATTAGTTTGACCATAAGTAGAATCATACAGTATATGTTCTTTATGTTTGACTTCTTTGCTAAATATTCTGTTAGTAAGATTTACCTATGTTGTTCCATTTAGGAGTAGTTCATTTTTTAAATTGTTGTAAGTATTCCACTGTATAAATATATTACATGTTATTTATCTGCTTTAATGTTTATGGGAAAATGGATTATATCTAATTTAGGGCCATTATAAATAGTATCTTGGTCCTAAACAGTTATAAATTAAGTTTCTGAATGCTGATCAGAGCTGAAAATATTTTAAGTCATGTAAAGTATTTTGAAGGTCTCAATGCATGTAAGAATACAAAGTTTCCATCTCAGTGTCCCTCAGAAACTCTATTAGCTTCAAATAAAGGAGTTTCTATGTAGTAATTTTTGACATTACTTTTTAATTTATAAACAAAAAAAAAATAAGTGATCCTGATGGTTCAGTTTATAAGCAATTAGAGAAATCTGGCCTCACAAGGAGAGAATTAGAGAAATCATACTACCTTGTTCATGATAAAATCTCATCAGTCATCAATACAAGCCCCTTTTAAATTAATTAATTAATTTACTTATCCACAGCTCTCTACTTTAATAATATAGCAAGCACCTACTATGAAACTAATATCCAACACAAAAGGTAGAATACTGGCAATAACTTATATCTACCTATAAGTCCTACCCCAGGAAGACTGAAACCCTCCCTACCTGAGCTACCAAGTATCCTAAATACTGTGTTTTCACCTTGATTAGCTTTTCGTCTATGCATGGTCTCCAAAAGTATGTTTTTAAAAAGATGCTTCTAAATTTTTATAAAAATGTACAGGGTGTACTGATGTTTCAGAACTTGGTTTCATTAAATATTATTTTCATGGACTTCTACTTAAGGCCATGATGTAATAACTGGTGTTGGGCCAGCCCTTTTGCTGTAAATATCTATATATCAACGGAATTTTTCACAGCACCAGAATAAATAATTTTAAACTTTATATAGAAACACAAAAGATCCCAAATAGCCAAAACAATCTTGAGTAAGAAAAACGAAGCTGAAGGTATCACACTCCCTGACTACAGAAAATACTACAAAAATACAGTAACCAAAACAGCATGGCACCAGCACAATTACAGACACATAGATCAATGGAACAGAATACAGAGTCCATAAATAACCACACACACTTATGGTCATTTAATCTATCACAAAGAGGCAAGGGTATACAATGGAGAAAAGACAGTCTCTTCAATAAGTGATGCTAGGAAACCTGGACAGCTACATGTAAAAGAACAAAATTAGAACATTATCTCACACCATATACTCATAAACTCAAAATGGATTAAATAATTAAATGTAAGACTTGAAACCATAAAACTCCTAGAAGAAAACATAAACAGAACACTCTCTGACATAAATCATAGCAATATTTTTTTGGATCTCTCTCTTAAGGCAAAGGAAACAAAACCAAAAATAAACAAATGGAACCTAATTAAACTTAAAAGCTTTTGCATGGCAAAGGAAATCATCTACAAAATGAAAAGACAACTTACCGAATGGGAGAAAATATTTGCAAAGGATATGACTGATAAGGGGTTAATATCCAAAATATATAAATAGCTCATATAACTCAATATCAAAAAAAACCCTATTAAAAATGGGCAGAGGATATGAATAGATATTTTTCCAAAGAAGGCATACAGATGGCTAACAGGCACATGAGAAGATGCTCAACATCACTGATAATCAGAGAAATGCAAATCAAAACACAATGGGATATAACCTCACAGCTATCAGAATGGCTATCATCAAAAACAGTACAAATAATAAATGTTGGTGAGGATGTGAAAAAAAGAGAACCCTTGTACACTCTTGGTTATAATGGAAATTGATGCAGCCACTATGGAAAACAGAATGGAGATTCCTCAGAAAACTAAAAATAGAACCACTATATAATACAACAATTCCACTCATGGGTGTATATCTAAAGAATATGAAAACACTAATTCAAAAAATTATATGCACCCCAATGTTCATAGCAGTATTATTTACAATAGCAAAGATATGGAAGCAAAATAAGTGTTCATCAAGAGATAAACAGATAAAGTACACAATACAATACTACTCAGCCATAAAAAAAAGAATGAAATTGTCATTTGCAATAGCACAGATAGAGCTGGAGAGTTTTATACTTAGTGAAATAAGTCAGACAAAGACAAATACTACATGATAACACATATGCAGAATTTAAAAAATACAACAAACTAGTAAATATAACAAAAGAGAAGCAGACTCATAGATATAGAGAACAAACCAGTGGTTACCAGTGGGGAGAGGGAAATGGGGAGGGCAATATAGGGGATTAAGGGGTACAAACTACTGTGTATAAAATATAATCAACAAGGATATAGTGTACAGCACAAGGAATACAGCTAATATTTTATGGTAACTATAAATGGGGTATAATCTATACAAATTTTGAATAACTATACTGTACATCCTGAAACTGATATAATATTGTAAATCAACTATGCCTCAATAAAAAAATAAATATATACACACATACATACCTACATACTAGTCAAAATATTTAAGGTAACTGTTTTCAGACTGAACAGCAACAATACATGACCATAATCCCTGAGAGAAGAGAAGTTCATCAGTAAATTCCTCATTTTTTCCAGCTTTCTGTTCAGGGAATATTTCCTGAATGTTGCACAGGGGGGTGAATTATAAGCACACAATGGCAGTCCCACTGACCTGAGAGGGCAGAGAGCAGAGTTCTGAAATGTCTGAAAACTGTCGGGGTAGGGAACTTAGGAGAGAATTACAGAGAGGAGAGAATCTAGAAGTTTGAGGGGAGGAGTTTCCAGGAAATTATTTGGCTGAGATTGGGCTGCATACGTACAGGACTAGACTTTTTGAAGCTTACCAGGAAGTAACTGCTATACGGTTAAGGGCAGAATGGAGATAAAAGAGATAAAATAGTTTAGAAGATATTGCAAATCTGGACCAACCAGAGTAAATAAATCTTGTTAATATCCTAGCCATCTAGCTGAGACACCAAAGAGACCATGCATTAAGACTAAGGACCATGCCGAACACAGACCAAAACAAGCCTCAAAAAAAAGAGCATGAGAGTCAGAGTTTAGAGTTGAGTCTTGCCAAGTTTGAGACATCTGGAGGGAAATTTGGACCATCAGCATAAGTATTTCATTTATATATATCACACACACACACACACACACACACACACACACACACACACACATATATGTATAAGATACTTAAACTGTAGTAAACAAATTACATGGTGGCCTTAGAATCCCTTATATATACATTGGCTAATTTAGGGATACATTGAGTAGATGGTTGATCTAATGGATATTCATTGCCTTATTTTCCATTATCCATTAATATTATTTTAGTAATACTACCCTGATGTTCTTTTGAATCAATTTAAATTTGTTGGCTGCAATTTTAATCAAATTAATGCATAAGACATCCACATCAACCCTGGATAAGTGATTATCATCTAAGTCAGTTTAGCTGGATTCTCTGTCTCCTAAGACCTTGAATCCCAAGTAAAGTGATAGAAGTACAGAAAAATCACAGATAATTATGTCAACATTGAGGCACCAACACTAGTCTAATAATTCTAATAGCATATTCTCAAAAGTGACATAATTCTCCCATTCTTTTCTTCCTTCTGAGTCTGATTATTTAATTTTTTGTTTCATCTTAAGATACACTGAATCTGGAGAGACCTTCAAGATGGCCGAGGAGTAAGATATGGAGATCACCTTCCTGCCCACCAATACAGCAGAAATACATCTACATGTAGAACAACTCCTATAGAACACCTACTGAATGCTGGCAGAAGACCTCAGACTTCCCAAAAGGCAAGAAACTCCCCATGTACCTGGGTAAGGCAAAAGAAAAAAGAAAAAAACACAGACAAAATAATAGGGACAGGACCTGCACCTCTGGGAGGGAGCTGTGAAGGAGGAAATGTTTCCACACACTAGGAAGCCCCTTCACTGGCAGAGATGGGGAGTGGCGGGGTGGGGAAGCTTCAAAGCAACACAGGAGAGCACAGCAATAGGGGTGCAGAGGGCAAAGCTGAGAGATTCTCACACAAAGGATCAGTGCTGACCAGCACTCACCAGCCTTAGAGGCTTGTCTGCTCACCAGCCGGGGTGGGTGGGGGCAGGGAGCTTAGGCTCCAGCTTTGGAGGTCAGATCCCAGGGAGAGGACTGGGGTTGGCTGCATGAACATAGCCTGAAGGAGGCTAGTGCGCCACAGCTAGCTGGGAGGGAGTCCTGGAAAAAGTCTGGAACTGCCTAAGAGGAAAGAGACCATTATTTCGGGGTGCACAAGAAGAGGGGATTCAGAGCACCGCCTAAACGAGCCCCAGAGATGGATGCGAGCTGCGGCTATCAGCACAGACACCAGAGACGGGCATGAAATGCTAAGGCTGCTGCTGTAGCGAACAAGAACCTGTGTGCAAGCACAGGTCACTATCCACACGTCCCCTCCTTGGAGCCTGTGCAGACCACCACTGCCAGGGTCACGTGATCCAGGGACAATTTCCCTGGGAGAACACACAGCGCGCCTCAGGCTTTTGCAACGTCCCACTGGCCTCTGCTGCCACAGGCTGGCCCTGCATTCCATACCCCTGCCTCCCCCTGGCCTGACTGACGGAGAGCCCCCTAATCAGCTGCTCCTTTAACCCCGTCCTGTCTGGGCAAAGAACAGACGCCAGATGGCAACCTACATGCAGAGGCGGGGCCAAATCCAAAGCTGAACATGAGGAGCTGTGCGAACAAAGAAGAGAAAGGGAAATCTCTCCCAGCAGCCTCAGGAGCAGCGGATTAAATCTCCACAATCAACTTCATATACCCTGCATCTCTGGAATACCTGAATAGACAACGAATCATCCTAAAATTGAGGTGGTGGACATTGGGAGCAACTGTAGACTTCGGGTTTGCTTTCTGCATCTAATTTGTTTCTGGTTTTATGTTCATCTTAGTTTACTAATTAGAGTTTATTATCATTGGTAGATTTGTTTATTGATTTGGTTGCTCTCTTCCTTTTTTTTTTATATGTAGATATACAATTTTTTTTCCTTTTTCTCTTTTGGTGAGTATCTACATGCTTCTTTGTGTGATTTTGCCTGTATAGCTTTGTTTTTACCATTTGTCCTAGGATTCTGCCTGTCTGGTATTTTTTTTTCTTAGTATAGTTTTTAGCACTTGTTATCATTGGTTGATTTGTTTTAGGGTTTGGTTGCTCTCTTCTTTCTTTCTTTCTTTCTTTTTTATGACTTTTAAATTATGTTTACATTTAATAATTTTTTTATTTTTTATTTTAATAACTTTATTTTGCTTTATTTTATTTGATTCTTTCTTTCTCTTTTTCTCCCTTTTATTCTGATCCATGTGGCTGACAGGGTCTTTGTGCTCCAGCCAGGTGTCAGGCCTGCGCCTCTAAGATGGGAGAGCCGTGTTTAGGACATTGGTCCACCAGAGACCTCTCGGCTCCATGTAATATCAAATGGCAAAAGCTCTCCCAGAGATCTACATCTCAATGCTAAGACCCACCTACACTCAACGACCAGCAAGTTACAGTGCTGGACACACTATGCCAAACAACTAGCAAGACAGGAACACCACCCCACCCATTAGCAGAGAGGCTGCCTAAAATCATAATACAGTCACAGACACCCTGAAACACACCACCAGAAGCAGTACTGCCCACCAGAAAGAAAAGACCCAGCCTCATCCATCACAACACAGGCACCAGTCCCCTCCACCAGGAAGCCTACACAACCCACAGAACCAACCTTAGCCACTGGGGGCAGACACCAAAAACAATGGGAACTATGAACATGCAGCCTGTGAAAAGAAGACCCCAAACAAAGTAGTTAAGCAAAATGAGAAAACAGAGAAACACAGAGCAGATGAAGGAGCAAGGTAAAAACCCACCAGACCAAACAAATGAAGAGGAAATAGGCAGTCTACCTGAAAAAGAATTCAAACTAATAATAGTAAGGATGATCCAAAATCTTGGAAATAGTATGGAGAAAATAAAGAAACGTTTAACAAGGACCTAGAAGAACTAAAGAGCAAACAAACAATGATAAACAACACAATAAATAAAATTAAAAGTTCTCTAGACGGAATCAATAGCAGAATAACTGAGGCAGAATAACAGATAAGTGACCTGGAAGATAAAATACTGGAAATAACTACCACAGAGCAGAATAAAGAAAAAAAGAATTGAGGACAGTCTCAAAGACCTCTAGGACAACATTAAACACACCAAAATTCAAATTATAGGGGTCCTAGAAGAGGAAGAGAAAAAGAAAAAGAAAGGGACTGAAATAATATTTGAAGAGATTATAGTTGAAAACATCCCTAACATGGGAAAGGATATAGTCAATCAAGTCCAGGAAGCACACAGAGTCCCATACAGGATAAATCCAAGGAGAAACACGCCAAGACACATATTAATCAAACTATCAAAAATTAAATACAAAGAAAAAATATTAAAAGCAGCAAGGGAAAAACAACTAAAAGCATACAAGGGAATCCCCATAACGTTAACAGCTGCTCTTTCAGCAGAAACTCTGCAAGCCAGATGGGTGTGGCAAGACATATTTAAAGTGATGAAAGGGAAAACCTAAAACCAAAATTACTCTACCCAGCAAGGATCTCATTCAGATTTGATGGAGGAATTAAAACCTTTACAGATAAGCAAAAGCTAAGAGAATTCAGCACCACCAAACCAGCTTTACAACAAATGCTAAAGGAACTTCTCTAGGCAGGAACTACGAGAAGGAAAACACCTACAATAACAAACCCAAAACAATTAAGAAAATGTAACTAGCAACATACATATCGATAACTACCTTAAATGCAAATGGATTAAATGCTCCAACCAAAACATGTAGACTGGCTGAATGGATACCAAAACAAGACCCATACATATGCTGTCTAAAAGATATATACTGTCTATCAGACCTAGGGACACATACAGACTGAAAGTGAGGGGATGGAAAAAGATATTCCATGCAAATGCAAATCAAAAGAAAGCTGGGGTAGCAATACTCATATCAGAGAAAATAGATTTTAAAATAAAGAATATTGCAAGAGCCAAAGAACGACACTACACAATGATCAAGGGATCAAGCCAATAAGAAGATATAACAATTGTAAATATTTATGAACCCAACAGAGGAGCACCTCAATACATAACGCAAATGCTAACAGCCATAAAATGGGAAATCAACAGTAGCATAATCATAGTAGGGGACTTTAACACCCCACTTTCACCAATGGACAGATCATCCAAAATGAAAATAAATAAGGAAAAACACGTTTTAAATGATACATTAAACAGGATGGATTTAATTGATAGTTATAGGACATTCCATCCAAAAACAACAGAATACACTTTCTTCTCAAGTGCTCATGGAACATTCTTCAGGATAGATCATATCTTGGGTCACAAATCAAGCCTTGGTAAATTTAAGAAGATTGAAATCGTATCAAGTATCTTTTCCAACCACAACACTGTGAGACTAGATATCAATTACAGGAAAAAATCTGTAAAAAATACAAACACATGGACGCTAAATAATACACTACTAAATAACCAAGAGATCACTGAAGAAATCAAAGAGGAAATCAAAAAATTCCTAGAAACAAAATGACAATGAAAACACGACAACCCAAAACCTAAGGGATGCAGCAAAAGCAGTGCTAAGAGGGGAGCTTACAGCAATACAATCCTACCTCAAGAAACACATCAAATAAACAACATAACCTCACACCTAAAGCAATTACAGAGAGAAGAACAAAAAAACCCCAAAGTTAGCAGAAGGAAAGAAATCATAAAGATCAGATCAGAAATAAATGAAAAAGAAATGAAGGAAATGATAGCAAAGATCAATAAAACTAAAACCTGGTTCTCTGAGGAGATAAACAAAACTGATAAACCATTAGGCCAGATCCATCAAGAAAAAAAGGGAGAAGACTCAAATCAACATAATTAGAAATGAAAAAGGAGAAGTAACAACTGACACTGCAGAAATACAAAGGATCATGAGAGATTACTACAAGCAACTATATGCCAATAAAATAGACAACCTGGAAGAAATGGACAAATTCTTAGAAAAGCACAACGTTCAGAGACTGAACCAGGAATAGAAAATATAAACAGACCAATCACAAGCACTGAAATTGAGACTGTGATTAAAAATCTTCCAACAAACAAAAGCCCAGGACCAGACGGCTTCACAGGTAAAATCTATCAAACATTTAGAGAAGAGCTAACACCTATCCTTCTCAAACTCTTCCAAAATATAGCAGAGGGAGAAACACTCCCAAACTCATTCTATGAGGCCACCATCATCCTGATACCAAAACCAGACAAAGATGCCACAAAAAAAGAAAATTACAGGCCAATATCACTGATAAACATAGATGCAAAAAATCCTCAACAAAATTCTAGCAAACAGAATCCAACAGCACATTAAAAGGATCACACACCATAATCAAGTGGGGTTTATATCAGGAATGCCAGGATCCTTCAATATACGCAAATCAATCAATGTGATAAACCATATTAACAAACTGAAGGAGAAAAACCATATGATCATCTAAATAGATACAGAAAAAGCTGTCAACAAAATTCAATATCCATTTATGGTAAAAACCCTCCAGAAAGTAGGCATAGAGGGAACTTAACTCAACATAATAAAGGCCATATATGACAAGCCCACAGCTGACATCGTTCTCAATGGTGAATAACTGAAACCATTTCCTCTAAGGTCAGGAACAAGACAAGTTTGTCCATTCTCACCACTATTATTCAACATAGTTTTGGAAGTTTTAGGCACAGCAATCAGAGAAGAATAAGAAATAAAAGGAATCCAAATCGGAAAAGAAGAAGTAAAGCTGTCACTGTTTGCAGATGACATGATACTATACATAGAGAATCCTAAAGATTCTACCAGAAAACTACTAGAGTTAATCAATGAATTTGGTAATGTAGCAGGATACAAAATTAATGCCCAGAAATCTCTTGCATTCCTATACACTAATAATGAAAAATCTGAAAGAGAAATTACAGAAGCACTCTCATTTACCATTGCAACAAAGAATAAAATATCTAAGGATTAACCTACCTAGTGAGACAAAAGTCCTGTATGCAGAAAACTGTAAGACACTGATGAAAGAAATTAAAGATGATACAAATAGATGGAGAGATATACCATGTTCTTGGATTGGAAGAATCAACATTGTGAAAAGGACCATACTACCCAAAGCAATCTACAGATTCAATGCAATCCCTATCAAACTACCAATGGCATTTTTCAGAGAACTAGAACAAAAAATTTCACAATTTGTATGGAAACCCAAAAGACCCGAATAGCCAAAGCAATCTTGAGAAAGAAAAACGGACCTGGAGGAATCAGGCTCCTGCACTTCTGACTATACTACAAAGCTACAGTAATCAAGACAGTATGGTACTGGCACAAAAACAGAAATATAGATCAATGGAACAGGATAGAAAGCCCAGAGATAAAGCCACACATGTATGGTCACCTTATGTTTGATAAAGGAGACAAGAATATACAATGGAGAAAAGACAGCCTCTTCAATAATTGGTGCTGGGGAAACAGGACAGGTACTTGTAAAAGAATGAAATTAGAACACTTCCTAACACCATACACAAAAATAAACCCAAAATGGATTAAAGACCTAAACGTAAGGCCAGACACTATAAAACTCTTACAGGAAAACATAGGCAGAACGCTCTATGACATAAATCACAGCAAGATCCTTTTTGACCCACCTCCTAGAGAAATGGAAATAAAAACAAAAATAAACAAATGGGACCTAATGAAACTTAAAAGCTTTTGCACAACAAAGGAAACCATAAACAAGACAAAAAGACAACCCCCAGAATGGGAGAAAATATTTGCTAATGAAGCAACTGACAAAGGGTTAATCTGCAAAATTTACAAGCAGCTCATGCAGCTCAATATCAAAAAAACAAACAGCCCAATCCAAAAATGGGCAGAAGAGCTAAATAGACATTTCTCCAAAGGAGATATACAGATGGCCTACAGACACATGAAAGGGTGCTCAACATCACTAATCACTAGAGAAATGCAAATCAAAACTACAATGAGGTATCACCTCACACCAGTCAGAATGGCCATCATCAAAAAATCTACAAACAATAAATGCTGGAAGGGGTGTGAAGAAAAGGGAACCCTCTTGCACTGTTGGTGGGAATGTAAGTTGATACAGCCACTATGGAAAACAGTATGGAGGTTCCTTAAAAAACTAAAAATAGAACTACCATACGACCCAGCAACCCCAGTACTGGGCATATACCCTGAGAAAACCATAATTCAAAAAGAGTCATGTACCACAATGTTCACTGCAGCTCGATTTACAATAGCTAGGACATGGAAGCAACCTAATTGTCCATCGACAGATTAATGGATAAAGATGTGGCACATATATACAATGGAATATTACTCAGCCATAAAGAGAAATGAAATGAGTTATTTGTAGTGAGGTGGATGGACCTAGAGTCTGTCACACAGATTGAAGTAAGTCAGAAAGAGAAAAGCAAATACCGTATGCTAACATGTATATATGGAATCTAAAAAAAAAAAAAAATGGTTCTGAAGAACCTAGGAGCAGGACAGGAATAAAGACACAGATGTAGAGAATGGACTTGAGGACACAGGAAAGGGGAAGGGTAAGCTGGGCCGACGTGAGATAGTGGCATGGACATATATACACTACCAAATGTAAAATAGATAGCTAGCGGGAAGCAGCCACATAGTACAGGGAGATCAGTTCGGGGCTTTGTGACCACCTAGAGGGGTGGGATAGGGAGGATTGGAGCGAGATGCAAGAGGGAAGAGATATGGGGATATATGTATATGTATAGCTGATTCACTTTGTTATAAAGCAGAAACTAACACACCGTTGTAAAGCAATTATTCTCCAATAAAGGTGTTAAAAAAAAAAGATACACTGAATCTTTACAACAAATTTGTGTTCACTAAAACAAAACAAAACAATTTTCTTATGTAGTGCTGACTTCCTTTCTGTTGCTTATAATCAAAGAACTCTGGCTTATTAGAAGTAGTACTGGAGAAGTCTTCAGAGTTTAATGTCAAGCATCCCACCATTATGAGTTGTCAGTACTCATTTCTCAGGAATTAAGCGCCCCCATCCCCCATCTGTCTAGGTTCCAAGTTTATGTGTGAACTATTTGGTATGTGATAGGATTTGGACTTATTCCCAATGACCCAAGAGTCTCTTGGCAACTAATTCTATACCTTTCATTTAATTTGCCTTTGGATGAGTGGTTTAAGCTCCTCAGTCTGGTCCAGATTTTGCATGTATATAATGTAACTCTGGCAGCGGGTGTAGGCATTGTTTTCACATATCTTCAAAGATAAATGGACAGGTTTAGTGTGTCACATAGGCATTTTCCAATCACAGGCTATAAGTAAACCCAAGTATAATTTCCCCGTCTTCAAAGTCTCCAGATAAAACACTCTTATAAGCACTGATTAAATTTGGACCAAGTAATAAGCTCTCAGAATCACTCTTAGCTGTCTACCTGAAGGATGGAATTTTCAATTATATGAGCTTTTCTGGGCTCTAGACATGGCGAGTGGGGATGGCCAATTTAGGGGTAATTAGCACAGGCACTAGTCAAACTCCATGTATGTACTAATGAGAGAGTGTTCAAGGAAAACGGAGAAAGTTCTTATCCTTTGTCTTACTTTCCCCAGCAGAGTTTGTTGGTCCTTAATTACATCTATTTACTGCCTTTTAAAAACCTTTTTTCAGTATATAAAAGTTACATTTTTCCATATACACATATGACTGCCTACAAAGCAGAAAGTGTATGAAAGAAAGTACAATTTCTCATCAAAAAGTCTTTCGGCAACTCCATATAGTGTATGTTCTCCTCCATTGTGCAGGAAAACAGTTCATCTCTTAGATGAGGCACAAAGACCTGTTATATTTGGCTTTGAACAACAGGCACAATCTGTTAGTACCATCTCTTCCTGTGAGGGAGAAAAATGATCCCAGGAAAGTCTCAGATTCTATTTAGGGACCTGTCCTATATGTCTTCCAAATATTATGTCTGCCCATGGCGACTGTGGCTTTTAAAAAATATTTGCTCACACTTTCTCTTTTACATCATATGTGGGAAAGGAGAACATTCTCTATTGTCTTTGGATCTTATTACTTTCCTTCCAGGTTAGAATCATAGCACATGATCCATTTAAAATATCTGATGTAGGTCAGTATAGTTGTTGGTACTCATTATAATCCAATTAATAGGGTTAGTGGGACCTAGCTATATCTATGCCAGTCTATTTAATGTAATTCATATAGACTAGGTAAACACAGACAAAGGGACCCAAACATTGAAGAAGGTAGTTTTAATAATTCACAGACAAAGCTTCCAGTTAAAGAAAACCTGATATTATTTGACATCTACATATATCAAACTTAATAAAACTTGCCTAGTCCTCCACTTCATTTTCCCTCTGTGTATAACTGATTTACAGAGAAAACATGAGTTTTTAGTGACTCAACTGGAGTATTTTAACACAAAAACCCTACTGAGACTTCCTCCTTAAAAGTCTACTATATTCGGCATGTTCTAAGACGATGGGCAAAGCTAACAAATTTTTAAAATTTGGACAAATGACTAAACCTACAGTTTTTGTAAATAAACTTATAATAATTTTGCTAAAGCGATGTGCCTGTAGAACAGATGTTGATATATTCATGCTCCAAATAGGTTAAGTTAATCCACCTACCTAGTACTACATATCTAATCAATGCTTTTTTAGGGGTTATATTTTTAGAAGTTTTCTACCTTCAAAAGAGAGAAACTTTTGACTCGCTGTAATTAGTTTATATCATTCCACAAGCTTAAAGTGACTCACTGAAAATATTACTTTGATTAGTTACTGTTATCAAGGTCATATTTTATTATTTTATTAGGTACTGTTTGTTTATTTTGGACAAGAGTAATATTCTTCAGATAGACTGTCTAGATGGCTACCTTTATTACTTTATTTCTGTTCCTTTGCTTGAAAATAACCCAAGAATTTTTATACACAATTGGGAAAAGGTCTAAAATATATGAACATTTTGGTAATCTGAGCATTTTTTTCTGGTTAATTTTGATACACCAAAAGGCTAATATAACTGATAAATCAAATTGACTAACCCAGTTACAAGCAAATCCATCAAATAGGATAACTGAATGGCAAAGTCAATGACAGTATATTTACTTATTAGAACACTATGTATTGATGGATATGAATGTTTTAAACACACAGACTATGTATCATTTACTACTCTAAGTGTTTTTAAACTCAGTTAATCCTTAATATAAACCAAAAAAAAAAAAAAAGGTTCTGAAGAACCTAGGGGCAGGACAGGAATAAAGACGCAGATGTAGAGAGTGGACTTGAGGACACAAGGAGGAGGAACGGTAAGCTGGGATGAAGTGAGAGAGTGGCATGGACATACATACACTACCAAACGTAAAATAGATAGCTAGTGGGAAGGAGCCGCATGGCCCAGAGAGATCAGCTCGTTGCTCTGTGACCACCTAGAGGGGTGGGATAGTGAGGGTGGGAGGGAGACACAAGAGGGAGGAGATATGGGGATATATGTATATGTATAGCTGATTCACTTTGTTATACAGCAGAAAATAACACACCATTGTAAAGCAATTATACTCCAATAAAGATGATAAAAAAAAAGAAAATCATATTGTTTTAATATATACCCATTTTTATGAAGTCCTAAATTTCATTAAACAAATTTTAAAATTATCTTCTAAGTAGAAGGTATTATACTAAAATGAAGATAAAAGGGTGTATAAAGGTGTATAAGTCTATGTCCACAAGGGATTTGTAATCTATTAAAAATAATAACAAATAAAAATAAATAAACAAAATAAACCTATGAAGTAGATACTATTCTTATCTCAATTTTATAGATTAGGATACTGAAAGAGAGATTAATAAACTTGTCCAAATCTCACAACAGGTAAATGTGTGGAGACAGGTGCTGAACCCAGAAAATGTGACTCCCAAGTTTGCATTCTTATATTCTCATTGTTCATGTTTTATCACAGAAAATGTCTGTGTAATACAAACCAGAGCATTGCATTTGTTCATAACATGCATCATGGTGGCAGAAGGACTATTTCTAAGAATCTCTAGAAGCAAATGAACAGGATTAAGTCTTTTGCTTTGCTGTAAACATGATTTTCTATAGACCAGGGAATGCCTTTAAATTAAGAAAACAACAACAACAACTAAATAGCCTAGAAGGTAGAATCCAAACATGTTGGAGATATTCTAATATCTCTTCCATATCAGTAAGAACTGAAGGCATGCCTAGCTTCTGGAGTGTTATCTACATATAAAAAATGAGTAGATTGAGTATCTCTACTACTCATTCCTAAGGCACACACCTGCTATAAGATACCTGTAACTCTAGAATGCTTACTATTTTAGCACAATGGTGTCAGAAACTTCTTTGGTGAATTAATTCAGTCTGAGAAGGAGTGAGTGGGGAAGATACCTCTGTTCAACAGCAAGACAAATGTTTGGTTCCTTTAAAAAAATAAAATAAAATAAAAACCTCTGGTGTCTAAATCTTTCCAACTACCTTTCCTTTGTTGAATGTACAATAGTCTGCGGAGAAGGTGAGCTACTTTCTTTGTTGGAACTGTCCTTATCCTTTTCAGAAAATCACGATAACCAGTCAATTCACAGTACAGCTACCAAATAGTCTAATGGAAAATGTGTGAGACTATACTTTTCATTTAATTAGAAGTAGTGTTTTCTTTAAAGTGACAGTTGAAAGAGATTAAAGTAGTAATATCATGTAATAAATTTGATCTTAAATGTAAATATTTGTTTCTTTTCCTCCCTGTTCCCCCGTTATCAATAAATGTCCCCGACCCGAAATCCCAATGGTTCAAAATGGTTCCATGGATTTCTAAAAGTATTCTTTGCCTCCCGAAAACCTCCAGAGTGAAGGCAGCCCATCTCTTGAGAAGTTCTGCCACACTGTTGAAATACTTTTCTTCCCTGTTATTTCTGAGTTGTTCTTACACCAAAAATTTCAGTAATATTAGGAAAATCCCCTTTATTTCAGTGGAAAACCCTGATATTTTAGTGTCATTTAAAAAAAAATTAACACGAATTGTTCTTTTCCTTAACTTTTTACATCTGCTGATTTTTTGTATCCTTTTATATTATTCAATTTAGTTTAATTGCAATATAAATCCCAGTGAACATATATGAAATATATATGATCCAGCAAAATGCATTTCCCAGAATGATTCTTTTCAACCAGAGGGGAATATCTGAAATCTTCTTAAGCATATTTAATGCATATTTATGAAGGTATTTAACAAAGATTCAGTTCACACTTTTTCTTATCTACTGAAAACATTAATAAATTTTTATCAACACATTCATTCTTCAGTATCTATCAGCAATTATATAAACATCTATATAAAATGATGCTGAGTGTTTTACCTTAATATATTAGAGTATTCATATACTCTAGAAAACTGTTTCCAATTTATTTCTATTTTTCTTTGTATTAAAATTGACTTTTCAAAAAATAAATACATTCAAATTCTTTCTCTATAGTCACAACGATCTCTCTAGATTATAAGCTTTTTGAACACAGGGGCCAACCACTTCTTACTAAAAATTTTGTTCCAAATTTCCAAATTTTTATATTCAAGGACCTAGCAGTTTTTAAATCTAACACGCTATATTTGGTAATTTGTGAAGTAGTCTCTATAGCTAATAGAATAGAGAAACTATCACTGAGACTGCTAGTGAGACGATGCTGCTGGTCATAAGATGATCGGAGGCAATGTAAGTGGTAATTAAGTGAGAATGACTTGGATTCCGACAGATTTGGGCTTAAATCTCACCTCTCATCACTTACTAGCTGTGTTTCTGGGAAAGTTGGTAAATCTCTGTGATCTTCAGTTTCCTCATCTATAAAATGTAAATGATAACAGTACCTACTTCATAGGGTTTTAATGAGAATCAACTGATGCGATGTTTGTACAAAACTTATCACAGCACCTGGTACACTTAGTCAATGCTAATTAACATAGTTTTTAACTGCTACTGTTACCATTGCATTATCAACTATAATGTAATTTGTGGTGCTGAATGCCTTAACTATTTACTTATCTATTTATTTATACGTAAAATCATCCTTTTTATTAACATAATAAGAACTTGTACACTATAGAAATGTTGAAAATAAACACAAGAAAAATTGTTAAAAATAATAACAATCATAATAAAAACTTACATTTATACCATGCCAAGATCTCTGTTGATAACATCTTCAGCTCATATCTTTCTGGGTTTCTTACACGAGCATGCTCACATACACATGTAACTTTTATACTCTGAAGTAACATCATATTGTACATACTGTTCTACAACCTCCTTCTTTATTAATTAATTTCAACCTTTCCATTTTAGTAAATTTTTACAGCTTTGATATCTAGATCACATTCTATATTTCCCAACTGATCCCAAATAATCTTTATAGCTTATCTACACCAGTATCTAATCCAAGATGATACCTTGCATCTAGTTGTTCTGTCCCCAACCATTCTTCCAATCAAGTACAAATCTTTTTTTCCTTCTTTTTAAAATGACATGGACTCATTGCAGAGAACAAATAACAATATGATTTTTCCCTATCATTTTCTCATTTTTAAAGGAGCCCGACTTAGTAGTCATGGTCTCAAAATTTTAGGTAACAGAAAGAGAGAGAAGACAGCCCTGCCTTCATCTACCATTTTTAAACAACATAGTTTAACTGCTTTCCATCTCTTTTTAAAATGTTATCACAGATAAAATTTATTCAGTAAATCTTAGATGATTCTATTGGGTATACAATATGTCCAGAATATTGCAATGAGATAGGGTTGTTTTTTTTTTCCCCAGCCCTGACTCAGCTAGAAAAATTTTCCCTATTTTATAAATGCTAGTACCTCAGTATTTTACACAAATGTCTCCTAGTCCCTGATATTTCATTCTTTCTCATATTAATGTGTAGAGCAAAGGAATAAACTTATTGTTGTGCAAGTGTCTTGTTTCATCTTAGATTTCCAAATAAGCCAGGACCAGACATTTGATAACCCTTGGTGTGCCTTAAAAATCCTAAATTATCTAGATGTTTAGGTGCAAAATGCTAATGATAATTCTCTATCCCAGTCTATATGCATATCCACGGAGGCTTAAGACTAGTCTTCAGCTAAGGTTGTACCAGCCCTTAAGAAAAGTATTCTAATACCTAACACAATTGAGAACACAGAAATGCAAAGTAATTATGAAAATATATATCCACGCAGAGGACGAGATAATGTCCCTTAAAGGGGGAAGGGTAAACAATTTTTGTCCTGTTTCTCTGAGGGTTTTTTTTCCCCTTTTTGTTTTACTAATATAAAGGGGAGAAAACGCAGTGATTACTATCAAGATGCTGGATGGTTGATTACATGATTCCTCATGAGATGCTGTAATTCTCTAGAGCAAGAGCCTTTCAACAGTTCAACAGCAAGAACAGAGGCTGACTGATGTGCGGAAGACCAGAGGAGAATGAAAGAGGTCTTCAGGAGGAAGATATACCACTGTTCTGGGGATCCAATAATAAGTAAGTATTAAATGGGACATCACGACCACCTCTTAGAGTATGTGACAGTTAACCAGCTCAAGCTCCCACCCCCGCAAATGTGTTTACATCATTCCTAATTCTACTGAACATAATCAAGCCCAAATTAATGAATAAGAATATAGAAAAATAATGAATGAAACGAAGAAGATAACTGCATAAATCTCTGTAGCAAAATCATATCTTTTGGACCCAGAAATTCTATTGCTAAGTATACACTTAACAGAAATGCATAAGTATGTTCACCAAAAGACACTGTGCAAAAATCTTCATAACAGCATTATTTGGAATCCAATACTTTTCAAATTTCAAACTGGAAACTACCCAAATGACATTCAACAGTGGAATAGATGTTTTTAAACAATGATGATATATTTAAATATTAAAATATGTTAAAGCCATCAGGATAAACAAATGATAACTACACACAATATTATTGAAAGTCTTGAACATAATATTGAGTAAAAGTACTCAGACACAAAAGACTACATACTACTATTTGTTTCCATTATATAAACTACAAAACAGAAAAAAGTCGATCTATCTTATTAAAAGACAGAATATTTTACCCTAGAGGGACAGATTATAAAGAATATATACACACGTATATATTATAATTCAAAAACTTATTTTGCATCCCTTACAGCTCCAAGTTTTTGTCACCTACATAAAGAGCAGGGTTTTCTTTAATTTAAATTTTTATTTATTTCTAGTTATTTGTTTTCACATTTTTATTGGAGTATAAATGCTATACAATGTTGTGCTAGTTTCTGCTGTACAACAAAGTGAATCAGCTATATATATACATATATCCCCATATCCCCTCCCTCTTGAGCCTCTCTCCCACCCTCCCTATCCCACCCCTCTAGGTCATCACAAAGCATCGAGCTGATCTCCCTGTGCTATGCAGCAGCTTCCCACTAGCTATCTATTTTACATTTGGTAGTGTATATATGTCACTGCTACTCTCTCACTTCATCCCAGCTTCCCCTTCCCCCCTGTGTCCTCAAGTCTGTTTTCTATGTCTGCATCTTTATTCCTGTCCTGCCCCTAGGTTCATCAGTACCGCTTTTTAAAATTCCATACATATGCGTTAGCATACGGTATTTGTTTTTCTCTTTCTGACTTACTTCACCCTGTATGACAGGCTCTAGATCCATCCACCTCACCTCAAAAAACTCAATTTTGCTTCTTTTTATGGCTGAGTAATATTCCATTGTATATATATGCCACATCTTCTTTATCCATTCATCTGTTGATGGACATTTAGGTTGCTTCCATGTCCTGGCTATCGTAAACAGAGCTGCAATGAACATTGTGGTACATGACTCTTTTTGAATTATGGTTTTCTCAGGGTATATGCCCAGTAGTGGGATTGCTGGGTCGTATGGTAGTTCTATTTTTAGTTTTTTAAGGAACCTCCATACTGTTCTCCATAGTGGCTGTATCAATTTATATTCCCACCAACAGTGCAAGAGGGTTCCCTTTTCTCCACACCCTCTCCAGCATTTATTGTTTGTAGATTTTTTGATGATGACCATTCTGACTGGTGTGAGGTGATACCTCATAGTAGTTTTGATTTGCATTTCTCTAATGATTAGTGATGTTGAGCATCCTTTCATGTGTTTGTTGGCAATCTGTATATCTCCTTTGGAGAAATATCTATTTAGGTCTTCTGCCTATTGTTGGATTGGGTTGTTTGTTTTTTTTTGATATTGAGCTTCATGAGCTGCTTGTATATTTTGGAGATTAATCCTTTGTCAGTTGCTTCATTTGCAAATATTTTCTCCCATTCTGAGGGTTGTCTTTTCATCTTGCTTATCTTTTCCTTTGTCCACTCTAACCACTATTATTCAACATAGTTTTGGAAGTTTTAGCCACAGCAATCAGAGAAGAAAAAGAAATAAAAGGAATACAAATTGGAAAAGAAGAAGTAAAACTGTCACTGTTTGCGGATGACATGATACTATACATAGAGAATCCTAAAGATGCTACCAGAAAACTACTAGAGTTAATCAATGAATTTGGTAAATTAGCAGGATACAAAATTAATGCACAGAAATCTCTTGCATTCCTATACACTAATGAAGAAAAATCTGAAAGAGAAATTAAGGAAACACTCCCATTTACCATTGCAACAAAAAGAATAAAATACCTAGGAATCAACCTACCTAGGGAGACAAAAGCCCTGTATGCAGAAAACTACAAGGCACTGATGAAAGGAATTAAAGATGATACAAACAGATGGAGAGATATCCCATGTTCTTGGATTGGAAGAATCAACATTGTGAAAAGGACTCTACTACCCAAAGCAATCTGCAGATTCAATGCAACCCCTATCAAACTACCAATGGCATTTTTCAGAGAACTACAACAAAAAAATTCACAATTTGTATGGAAACACAAAAGACCCCGAATACAAAAGCAATGTTGAGAAAGAGAAACGGACCTGGAGGAATCAGGCTCCCTGACTTCAGACTATACTACAAAGCTACAGTAATCAAGACAGTATGGTACTGGCACAAAAACAGAAATATAGATCAATGAAACAGGATAGAAAGCCCAGAGATAAACGCACACACATATGGTCACCTTATTTTTGATAAAGGATGCAAGAATATACAATGGAGAAAAGACAGCCTCTTCAATAAGTGGTGCTGGGAAAACTGGACAGCTACATGTAAAAGAATGAAATTAGAATACTCCCTAATGCCATACACAAAACTAAACTCAAAATGGATTAAAGACCTAAATGTAAGGCCAGACACTATAAAACTCTTAGAGAAAAACATAGGCAGAACCCTCTATGACGTAAATCACAGCAAGATCCTTTTTGACCCACCTCCTAGAGAAATGGAAATAAAAACAAAAATAAACAAATGGGACCTAATGAAACTTAAAAGCTTTTGCACTAGTATGTCTTTACTGAGGCAGTCCTACCTACCCAATACATCCTTCTCTTCCTTCTTCCTGCCCCATACCTACTAACTCAAAGGGGTTAGTCTTTCTCTTCAGGGAAAAAAACCAAAAAACTTCACCAGCCTACTTTGCTCAACTTTAGTCCTTCTACTTTCCCTTTCCTAAGTTTTTGTATAATAAAATCATATTCAAAACTCCAGTGTATACAATGGGCAGGGGTAGAATCCAGAGTTTTCTTCTTGGCTTTTCTATCATTTCCCAAGGGATTTAGAACCACTGAGGAAGGGGAGTAGACTTTTCCTGTAAAAGTCTGTGCTGCTACTATGCATCCCCTCTCCTGTAGGGCAGAAACAGCCATAGACAATATGTTATCTATGGGGTGTGACTGTGCTCAAGTAAAATTTTATTTACAGATTTGACCTGCTGCCTATAGTTTGATGTAGATGATGGTAACAAGGATGATGATGATGATACTGAAGCAGTTAACTAAAACTTTTGGGCATTTACCATATGCCAGGTATTGTACCTGGTATGGTGTGTATTGAATATTATTTAATTTAATAATGTTATAAGACAACAATATTTATTGACATTTTATAGATAGGAAAACTAAGCCTCAGAAAGTCAAATACCTTCCCCAATGTCTTCCAGCTAGAATGTATCTGATTGAAGTATTTTTCTCTTCTTCTTCCCTCCTTACTGACTAAAAAAGGGTCCTAAGACCCTTTCCAGATTCAATACTATGTCATTCTTTGACAATTACTGCAGAAATGAGTTTACAGGAAATAATCTCTTGATCCTTACTGTAGTAAGTACTTACCCTATTATCTCACTGTCATCATTATTGAGGCTGT
This sequence comes from Balaenoptera physalus, assembly GCF_965194825.1. NCBI lineage: Eukaryota > Metazoa > Chordata > Mammalia > Artiodactyla > Balaenopteridae > Balaenoptera > Balaenoptera physalus. The sequence goes on from NC_138890.1 coordinate 56,224,905, forward strand.
GAGAGCCGTTACAAATGTATAGAGCCCCACATGGGGAATACATCTCAAATTCCAGAACCTTCGTTTGCTGATGCTGATTTTAGTAAATAGTAAGCTGAACTTTTTTATGATCTCTGAAGCAGAATGAACCAGTTAATGGACTTACTTGCATGGAGAAAGCCACCGAATCTCTAAGGAGATAGGGCCTGGTACATCTTTGTCCAGGTCTGAAGGCCATGTGACTTGAAAAGTGCTTTTAAAAATCACTCTTTTCAAACATGCCAGATGTGAAGAGACAAAGCCTCCCTGAATTTTTTGGGAGTTTTTTGTTGTTTTTGTTTTTTTTTTTTGCAATGAGACTAGTAATAAAAGGAATGTTTAGTGATTGTAACATTTCTTGACACTGACTGATTAAGAGACAGTGTCTGACTTGGATTTCTTCAGTTAATGTCGAGAGAGAGTAAAGATAATGATTCCCAGTGCTCAGGGCTCACTCAGAGTGATGAATCCAGCCAATCAAAGCCACATCTGAGGCTGGCTGCATCGCTGTAACACCCCGACTCAAGCCTACTTTATTATCTACCTCTATTTCTCTCCTGAAGTGGTGGGCTTTGCCAAAAGTCAGCTTTCAGATTTACTCAAGTATATGAAAATGATTCAGAGGAAGAAATTGTGAAGGAATAGAAAAGAGAGGAAATTATGTACATAGAATGTTAGCCAATAACTGATTGAGCACAAGCATAATTAAGTCCATTCCTAAACTGAAAGTTCAGATTCTCCAGAAAAAATGGTAGTTTTCTACCATTTTTCTACCTTCATGAGAAGGATGTCAGAAACAGTGTTAATTAATTCCTCTTCCTTAATCTCATTATGATTATTAAAAGTTCCCTGAACAAGTGCTATCTTTCCCTCCTATACCTATGATACACAAAATATAATACTTTGGATTATTGTTATTTGTGGATTTGTCTAGTTCTCAGTAATAAAGTGAGCCAGCAAGTCTTGGTGATTAAGTATACGGGCTTTGAGGTCAGAGTTGGTTTAAGTACTGGTTTAGTCTCTTACTAACTATACGATTTTGGGAGAAGTCACTTGCCTTCCCTGATCTCCAGTCTCCTTCCTATAAAGTGGGGATGAGAACAGCACCTACACTGTAGGATTTGTAGGGAGATTAAATGAGATCGTGCATGTCAAATGTTTTAGCACAGTACCTGGGATGTACAGGGTAAGCAATCGGTAAATGTTAGTTATTATTGGCATTATCGTGAAATCGGGACTTTATGTAAAAATAATCATTCTAGCATGTGCTCAGCAAATTATTTATCTGTGTATATTCTGTATTTCATGGGGCACATACACCACATAGCCACATAGGGCAGGAACTATAGGAATATTTCCAATACGGTAGGTTTCCCAACTCTTCTTTAAAATTGATGCTCTATCACTGTGTGAACCCTTTTTTCCAACTTCTCTGTAGTCCTCTTGAAAATCAAGGCCATCTACTCATTTACATAATAGATAGGTATGGATATGATAACTGTCCAAGATAAACAAAGCCAGATGTTAGTTAAAGCCTTGAAAACAGATTTTATTCAATAACTACTGGCAGTAGGGGAAAGAGCTGAGCATAATTTGATTTGATTTGCACTGAGGTGACTGGGCATTTTAAAGGGAGAATGAAGATGTAGGGAGGGGAAGTGAGTGGGGACTCAAGTGAAAAATCGCAAAGGGTTAGTAAGTATACATGTGATTAGGCCAGTGGGTCTGCTTGCTGGCAATTATGGAGGGTAGGATGCTATCCTTCCACAGAGATTGGGAGACAGAGGTCATATCCTTCCTGATGATTAATTTCAAAGGCATGGATTTCAGGTCTTCTAGAAAGACACTTCTGAGTGTTAGAGGATACATATATGTCTCAAAGGGAGAGAAAAAGGACTCCCAATTATAAGCCCTTTTCAGTAAATGCTCCAAGAAAGGGAGGTCAGGGGCCTACCATCAGGCGTTGGCTAGAACAAACAGTTAATTCTTTTTCCAGCCATGATCTTTTCCAGACAGAAACTCACGAGGAGGCTGGTTGTCCCAGGGACATGGTCTTAGACTGCTGGAAGCCATATTAAGTCTGGAAAAGTCTCTTAGTGCAGGAGTTGAATAGAATGTTCATGCCAAGAGATTTCTCAGTTCTCACAACCACCCTGGTATATAGGGCTTCTCACTCCATTCCAGTGGATGTCATTTAGAATGAGAAGACATCATTTTGGACCCAAATAAAAACAGGAACCAGAGACCAAGGCTATGACTACAAGTTAAATTAGTCCATCCAATTCAAAATAGGCATTTTGTTTTTCTAAATTATATAGTGATCTTATATTAAGCTGGGCTAAAAGACTTCAATGGTTTCTGCTTAGCTGATTGATTGATTTACTTATCCATCAGTTATTTATTAAGAGCTTACCACAAGTAGTGAAAATAAAGGTATAGTTTCTGCCTTCACAGAGCTTAAAATATGGTAAAGAATATAGTCAGCATATTATGTAAAATAAAGCATGAAACCTGTGACAGGGCAGGTGCAGGCTGCTCTGGAATCTAATACTAGAGAAACGCAATTCAATGGAGGATAATATCTTGGAAGCGGTAGAGTTCCCTTTCCATGTTACTTTTCCTCATATGCAGGCAGCTAGGCAGATCTGTTCTCATTTCCTTAAGGACAGGATGATGCTACAGAAAGCGGAGGAAGAGGTAAATTTTCCTGCCTTTTGAGTGTCAAATATTCATACCCTGAGGAAAGAGAAAGGACTCATGGTCCATAAAAAAAAGATTCAAAAGAAATCTTCATGGGAGGGAGCAAAGGCCTCCTCCTGCCAGATGAGAAAATGATTCTTTAGATGTAGGAATCTGAGTCCCAGAGAAAGATACCCCATAAACTAATTCATAGGACAAAATCCCTGGTGGATGTGTTGGATCTGAGAGCAGTTTCTTGCTTCCTAAGTAGAGCCCAACTAGATCCAAGAGAGAGGACATGACTCTTCATTGGTTCTAGACAGCCATAATGTTAGAAAGAGTCACAGTGACTCCCTGAATTTCACTGTGATGCTGACAGACAGATTCTTGTGCCCAAGAATAGCATGGAAATAAAGAAAAGAGTAGCTGAACCAAAAGGGAGCATTTAGATGATAATGAGAGACATCTCCTTGGTTACCTATAAAGATGACTGGTCCAGGGCCAGATGGCATGATGGATTACTCAATGAATATCTGTGTAGACAGATAACATTAACATATCAGTTGGATGCTGCCCTGTCACACTGATGCCTTGGCAATATACAGTGTAACAGAGTGATTTAATGCACAAGCTCTAAATTCAGAGTGTTTGGGTTTGCAACCTAACCAAATGAAAACTATTTAACTCTCTGTAATTTATATTTCAATACTAATATTTACTCCCAAGGTTGTTATGAGACTTAAAGATGTGTTCAGTAATGATGATGATGATGATGATGAAAAAGAAGAATAAAACCCCTTCAAATAAAGGGGGAAGGTCCACATTGACTGAAACTAATTTTTTACTTCCATTTCAGACTGCAGACTACAAATAGAAAATAAACTGAATTATGTGAAGAAATGCATATTTCTAATATATTTATTTGTGGACTAAGATTCCCTATTGGTCCACCAGCCTAGAGGTATAGGGAGGTGGTGTCAGGGAGAAAAAATACCTCTCTAATTTCCTTCATATGTGCTGGTCTTAGTACCCCAACGGCTTTCTGGGTGTCAGAGATGATGCACTGTCTTTCTGAGGGATCCCACACAGCACTTAGCAGCCAATGAAATCAATAAAGACTTCTGGGTTAATTGATTTAAGTATTAAAGGTATCTGTCAATTCTGTATGCCACTTGGGGTTTTCATAGTACTAAAAGGAGCGTGAATTTAGGTAATCCTTCTGCTGGCTTTCTGTGTAAAATGAAACAATTGAAACTCTACCAAAAAGAGGAGGAAGGACGGTGGAGTTTTCTTGAGTTATTAATTAAGCAAGACTTTGGACTAAAGAAACCCAAGGGGGAGGAAAGACAAGTCTTTCCAGATACATTCAAAAATTGGGTTGCACGGCAGTAAAGAAGGGAAATATGAATTGTACTGGTGGGTGTGTGTGTGTGTGTGTGTGTGTGTGTGTGTGTGTTTGTGTGTGTGTGTGTGTGTGTATATGCCATTCTATAAATCAAAGCTACCTAAAATAAGTATTTATGTCATATGTTATATGTCAAACAAATAAGAGGGGGTTTGGATGATTTATCACCAGTTAGTGGCCAGAGACATAGAAGACAGTATTGACATGCTGTCTATTATTATGCATTATTTATATGTCTTCTTTCAATAACAGACACAATCCCTTAGCAGATGGGGCTGCAGCTTTTCTGAATATTCAGAGTTCAAATGATAAAACCATGAGGAATCAAATAAGAAAGTTAAGGTAGATTATGGCAGCTTGAGATATTCTATCAAGAATACATAAAATAATATCATATTCATATACAGGGAAAGGAAATATCACTTATTAAAAACATTTTTTAATGTTAACTAATCTAAAATACTTGAGCATTTATTATTTATTATTTTTGAATAATAAAATGTCTGAGTATCTATCAGTTTTAATAAGATTTTATAACCAAAAGACTAATTCTGATTATACAATAAGTTAAGCTTTTTTTGAAAAACTAATATAGCATTCTTCTAATTTGCATAAATGGCTATAGGTGATAGAGATAGAAAAGATAATAAACTAGTTCTATGAGAGGAGACTATGAACCTCACACAAATAATACATCACATGTTAATTAATAAGATATTGTATTTGACCATCATAGTCAAGGTTATACCTGATAATCACAGGTAAGGGTAAGATGAAAATTACTTTGGAAGAAGACAGAAAAAATAAAAGAAACTTAAAATGCTTTTGAAAAAAATAGCAATTTATTAATAGTAGAATCCTAATAACTACATATGAAGTAGGTACCATAGTAAAATATGAAATGCCAGAAATATTTATGTAAATGTCCTTAAGAATAAAAGATCCATTGGGAAAAATTGAATATGAGTATTTCTGTTTAAACTAAAAGCTAAAATTTGTAGAATTGTATGGGGCCAAACCCCATACAATTGTCTGACAGGATTAAAACATGGAGAAAGTTTCTTTAGATTATCAACTAAATATGTGTTGAAGAATATACTATAAAGTTTATTGCACTGAAAATTACATCTTATATAATATTATTTTAGTAAGTGATTTTGAATAAATCCATGTCATTAATTTAATTGAGAATTAATAAATGATTCTCAAATAAATAAATAAATGAATAGGAGAATGAATGCAATCAGAGAAATAAGTACACGAATAACAGGGTAAATAGGTATCCCCTAACAGGAAGATTTCTACAATAAATAAACGACAAAAATCACCTTTTACATTTGTGTGGTTGACAGGACAGAAATGTTAACCTCCATCTTCCTAACAAAAAATTGAGATCCAGAGAGATAAGGAGGTCTCCTTAAAGTCACACAGTTAACAGCCGGGACTGGATCTTAAACCTGTATCTTCTAATTTTAGATTTAACTTTCTCTCTACATTTGTATAGCACTTTATAGTTTACAAAGCATTCCTACATAAGTCCCTCACTTGCACTTCATGGCAATGTTGTGAAGAAAACAAATGAGAAATAACAGGCAAAATTCTGAAAACATGGTCTAGTTTGAGGACTGACCTCCTGGGTAGACAGAGCCAGTAGTCCCAGTAAGGTTATCTGTGGGAATAGTGGGGATCCAGACCATTTAAAGAATGGGGCTAGACTGTGATGGGCCCTGAAATCCAAGAAGAAGGGCTTACGTTACTCTTGTTTCTATATCAAATTTCTTTTTTACTCTAGATTTATGCATTAGTTAGACCTAAATGCTGCAGACTATTCCAACCCTAATATTTTCAAAGATTTGATGGCTTTGTAAAAGAAGAGGCGAGCAAAGACCATCTTACAAGTGGGCAAGACATAAGTTGACAATCAAATCCGAAGCTCACTGAATTTCCCAGGTATTTTTTGTTTTGCTTTTTTTCCTGTTGTGCCGTGCAGCTTGTGGGATTTTAGTTCCCGGACCAGGGATTGAACCTGGGCCCTTGGCAGTGAGAGCTCAGAGTCCTAGCCACTGGACCTCCAGGGAATTCCCTGAATTTCTCAGGTATTTTGAGGAGACAGCCAAGCAAAAGAAGGAATGATGTGATAATGTCTAAATATAAGTTATAATTCAACCTGCATTTAATTACAATATTTCAAAAGATAAAACTGGAGATCTGAATAGAATTTAATCATATACTTATGTTTTTCAATTTGATTCTCATAGACCACCTGAGAGGGGTACAGAATAAGCATTAAAACTTCTAATTAATAGATGGCATCCACAGACGCTAACTGCCTTTCCTGGTGTCATATAATCCAAGTCTACTAACTAACTCTAAATTTACTAAGTCTTTCAATCACTCTTCAGCTTCCCGTTGTGAGCTCTCAGAGTCAGAAAACGTTTGCTTTCACCACCCCTCCAAATCAGATCACTGACTGCAAGTGGTCCCTGGGTTACCCCCAGGTCCAGCCTGGAAATATTGCCAAATCCTGTTGTATTTGATGGCTTCTGGTCAGAGGCAATTTTCCAGATGTCATGACAATAATCCATTTATAATCTTTGCATTTAGATCTTTATGGTTTGCCCCTGGTCCACTTATATTTTGACTAACAGTTTCAAGTTTTTTGGCCATCTAAAACATTGCTCCTTGATTCTTCAGTCTTTGAATTTATCTGCCTCCAGTGAAATATCTTTATGAATTCTCTATTTTCTATAGTCCCTAGACTCTGTCTTTGGGCCATATGCCTCTGGTCAGTAAGAGATACCACCGATTTTCTAATAGACATGAAGTGGCCTACCTAGTCTTCAACTACTGACTCTTAGTTCAAGAGGGGCTTTTAGAGCAGGGCCACCATCTGGGCGAAATGAACTTCAACTACCCTACTAGAAACTTGCGCCCCTCCAGAGACCTCGTTTTCCTGGCTTATTTCTCACAGTCTTCTATTCTTACATCTATAATTAAAGATCTCATTAGCTAGAAAAAACATACCGGGTAGCCTGATTTTGCACTTTCCTCAACTGAGCCTCAAACCCTGGGCTAGACTGGGAGAGACCATCCATCACAGAGGCTGCTCTTAACAGAGCTGTACTAAGCATTTCCTGCTTGAAATACGTCCTTCTTTATTACGTTTAGTTTTTCTGTCCTTTGGAAAATGTGATCAGGGTATTTCTCAGTAATTCAACTTTATTGCTAACCTGAAACAGCAACGTTAACATGAGAGAAAAAGAAGGGGGGCGGCTGGAGGGAAGGCAATCAAGTTTTAATCAACTAAACCCTTTTCGACAGCCTGGAGAGAATGATCAAATCCCATTCAACATGTTATTCAGTAAGATACAATTTAATCAGGTATATAAACATATACATGTAATTACCATAACACTGCCAGCTACAAGTCAATAGGCATGCAAGACGCCACATGTGGATGAATGGCACAATCTCCTCCCTGGAGCTAAAAAATACAACATTAAAATCTAGTCAAGGGTGAAATATCTTCTACATTGGTATAATATTTCTCTGGCTTTCCCCAAGCAACAAAATTGGTATTTCAAAATCAGACACACTCTCAAGTCTGAGTTACCCGAAGTGTTAAAATGTATGTTAGAAAGATAATAAGAGGTCAAAAGGGTCTGAGAAAACCTCAGGTATTCTAGACCCTGAGGCTTTTGTTGTCAGGCAAGGGAGCAGATAATACTACAAGACAGCAAGGCCCATTTGCTTTTTTTTTGAGGTCTCTGATCCAATACGTCCTCAATCTTGAGTCTAGCTTGAATCTCTCAGTCTCAAGTGAAGCTGCCTTACAGCAGTGCACATTTACTCCTTTTTTCTCCCTGCATTCAGTTGGCAATTCTGTCATCACTTTGTGATTGTTTTAAAAAACAGGTCTCTAGCAGGGACCTCTGCCTCAGCTGTCCTTCCCCAAACTGCCATGCTGTTCAGTGATGTTCAACTAACCATTTAACAATTCTAACTTCTCCAGCTTGTAAATATTTACTGCTTAACAAGCACTCTCAACCATATATTCGCTAAGACATAGAGAAATAAAGAACTGTAGCTCTCTCCAAGGAGATGTGAGATTGTAGAATTTGTTGGGTTGCCATTAAGAATTAAATGGAAGAAATCAATTCAACTATACACAGATTATTCAGCATCAATGCCTAGAATTTCTCTGGGTGCCAGTGCAATTTACAATATGTACACTTGAGAGGTAGAAGGGGAACATTAAAGAAAATCTTCTTGATATAGTTTACAAATACAAAAATAAGACTATCTTAGGAAAAGAGAACATACGTCATGAGTGTGTCCACGTTCATCTCTATTTCCAGGTCAGACATCACTAATTGATTACTGCACACTTCTGAGCCTAGGTTGAACCTAGGTCAGTCTGTCAACAGAGTGCTCCAGGCAACCACTGCCAATTAAACAGTGTTAGTGTATGAGATAAAGCCTATTTACCATCCTTACAGTGAGACTGCATTTTTTCCAAATACCATATAGTAGAGACATTCTAAATCCCTTAATAGTCAGTCTGATTAAACGCTAAATATATGTTTGTTTGATAAATACATGAATTCAAAATTACACCCCCTCCAAATATTTACACACTATAATGTTTACATTAGTGTAAACATTATTTATCGAACTTTCAGTGAATAATTCTTACTCTTATTTTACCTCTTTCTTCACTGGACACACCTTTATTACTATTGGAGTCATCCTTCCCCCCACACTGGGTTTTTTTTAATTTTTCACTTCCAAACTGCTTTGTTGCAGATGAATTTTAAGTAGCTGAAAGGATGATATACCTTCAAACAAAGTCTTCCAAATAACAGTCCATAAACCACTTGCGTTAGACTTACTTGGGCAGTGTTTTAAAAACAGAGATCCCACTACAGACCTAGCAGACCAAAATCTTGGGGTGGGGGAAGGGAGGAGAGGGACTGTGGGAGTATGTGTGAATATGGGGGAAGGTAAGGAGTATGTAGTTTTAACATGTGATTCTGACATGCAGTAGGATTTGCCCATTCTATGGCACTGATGCATGGTACAATATTTTTAAAAAACAGACTGATATGAACACTTTTTAAAAAGGCATGTGGCTGTTCACCACATTTTCAACTCAAACTATTTTCCTACCCTCACAGCCTCACACACATATTCATTGGTCTACTCTTTGTAGACATCTGATTTTATGATCTCTAGCTTAAATCATACACCTCATTGTCCTTTTGGCAATCATCTGAGAGTCTTGCGTGGCTTAAGTTGAGAAATGGCAATTTTAAGGGTCAAAATTGAAGTCACTAGATAATATTATGTTTCCTTATTTCACTTTGGCTATTTCAAACTTATGCTATATTCCAAGTTGGGACAAACCTAATCTTCCACACTAAAAAAATCAAGGTTCATATATAAGCTGTTGACTGAGCCATCAGCCCTTTAAAGACATACCCATGATTTTAGGTGTGTCTTGGACATATTTTATCTTCTTCACATTTACTCTCTTCAGAATTTAATCAGTCAAAAAATGAGGGAAGCGATTCCTAAATTATAATTTCAAGAGGGAGAAAGATATTTGTTGTACAGAGTCTGGGCCATTTATTGTAACTTTGGGGTATTCATTGGAGATAGGTTCTGAAAAAAATTCTAATCTAAGGGGTTGTAATTTTCCCATGATTCTTAATAAACAGTTCTTAATGACAGGCTTAATTTAACCAGAGAACTATCAATTAACATTAATTAACCAAACAGACACTTGTTGGGTACTCACTATATATTAGGAATTATTCTGGGTGACTGAAAAAGAACCACTGAACAATGTAAACTCCCTACTCTCATAGTGTTGACTTCATAGGCTCAAAACTAAGAAAAATGTTCTTTTCATAACGCACCACAGACCCTCAAGCTATGGTTTCAATGGTGTCTCTTCTAGTATCATGGGTACCCGATGTGTGATGGTAAATATCTGCAGTGGATAAACATTTTAGCCTTCCTGGTATTAGTTATGTCTATACTAGATCCCTGTATTATTCCCACTTAAAAAAAATACCTGAAGAGGAAAGTGAGTAAGGAAGGATAAGAGGAAGGGATTTGCCTGGTGAAAATCTCAAGCACCAGAGAAGTTTTGCATAATCGCTTTTAATAAGAGCCTATGTTAATTTTAGAGTGGTTGATTTCCAGCATAATAAGATCTGTCAAATGCAAGTCATCTCATTGTCCCCACAATGTGAAGAGACATTCATATTATCTGGTATATAGCAGATAGATATTGCTATTACGGGGAAAAGAGAAAAGGTGACAGGGATGCCTCATTTCTTGGTATGCTCTGGTCACATTTCATTTTAATGTGATTAGAGGCCATTCGACACTTCAATCAGGGTGATATCTCACATGCCTGGAACACTTAGCCTGGGACAGGAGACTGAACATTGACATTTGCTTTCTCCTCGTGTTCAATGGCTCACTGTCACTCCAAGCTGGTGGGTACCAATAGGTGTGTGGAGAAGAATTATGGCTAAAACGTTTTAGTGAGTTCAGCTTGGTCAGAAACCAGATGACAGACGTAGTGAGTCTTTTGTAAATGTACTTCTTAATAATTAAGCCAATCCCACTTCATTTCATGCTCTTGTTAGCTATTGGCTGCTTCCCTGTAGTGAAGCAAGTCCCCCTAACTGAAATCTAGGTGACATATGCTATTGAAGATGCTAATTCTTTTTTGCTCATACTGAGGTCAAGTTTGGCCAAAACTAATTGATGGTACAGATCCCCAGGCTGGTATTTTTTCTATATAATGTCACATTTAATCATTATCACTGTACTTAGAGAAGAATATTTTTATTCCAATTTCACAGATGAGAAAACTGAGGTTCAGACACATTGAATTACTTGCTTGAAATTATATAGCTATAAACAGTATGGGAACTGAACATTTCCTCTTGTGTCCTACATCACTGGAAAAATTTAAGCAGCAATAAGAAAACTTCTGCAGATCCCTTCACGAGAGCACCGAGCATCTGAATCTACATACACTGCCTTCTTGCCTATAGACAAAATATCCATAGTCCTCTCCAAAGCTAATCCTCCACTTGTACACTAAATCCTACTTCCTCTCACCTACTACAGAACAAGTCTCTAGAAATTGACCATCCTTACATCATCAACGTTTTGCCCACTATTGCATCATTCTCATCAGTGTGCACACATGCTATTATTCCCCCCACCCACTTAGCAACCCTTCTTTTTATCATGTTTCTCTTGCCAGCTTCCAGCCCATTTCTTTGCTGTCTTCTTTTGCAAAACTCTTCTAAAAAGATGTCTATATGCATTATCCCTGATTATTCTCTTCCCACTCTCTCTTAAAACAATTCCAATCAGGCTTTATTGAAACTGCTCCATGTTGCTAAATTTTATAATCTATTCTCAGTTCTCACCTTACTTGACTTAGTAGCAGCATTTTACACAGTTAGTTATTCTATGTCCTTGATACATCTTCTTCCTTTGGATTCCAGGGCAACACAGTTCCTTGGTTTTCCTCTTATTCTACTGATCTTTCCTTCATAGATTCATCTGATGGTTCCCTCTGTTCATAATATTAAAGTGTCCCCGAGTTTGGTCATTGATCCTTTTCTTTACACTCACTCCCTTGGTGAACCCAAATGATATTATGACTTCACATACAATCTCTCTGCTGATGAATCTCAAATTTGGATTTCTTGGCCATGCCTCTCTCAGAAATTCTGAACTGGCAAATCCAACTACCTACTCACCACCTGCACTTGGGTGTCTAATAAACATTTCAATTTAACACAGTCAAAACCACATCCCTGGCCACTATCAGTCATGACCTTTCTTTGGTTCACTGATTGTCACAAACACTTAGGATAGAGCACCTAGTAGACATTCAATAAATGTACTGTGTGAATGAATTAAAGAATAAATACTGCCTAGCACAGTTACTGGTACAAAAGGTGTATTTCAATACATGCTTTTTGGGTGAATGAAAGAGTGAATCAAAGAATGAAATAATGGCAGGGCATGATTTGAATCCTAGCTTGTTCCTTCTCCCTCAGACCTAATTTTAATCTACTTAAGGAGAAAAAAAATACTTATGAGATAAAAATTATTCAGATGTGTCCTGTTCAGAGAGGGATTTCTGACCACGACATCTAAATGAGCCAAACTTCTCCCACTCCTAATGCCCAGTCACTCTCTATTGCAACTGCAGAATTTCCTCACAGCGGTTATTACTCTCTATAGTCATCTTGTTCATTTAGTTATTTACTTGATTATCTTTGTCTGTCTGTTCACCACTGCCTAGACGAGAATGCCTAGCGCACAGCATATACTCAATATTTGTCAAATGAATGAATCAATGTGCTAAAAAATGTTATCTTTAAGAGTCAAATTGGATAATTTTGAGAAGAAAAGAGAAACAAGAGCTGTGGTTGATAAAGTCCTCAGAGAATAGGCATAGTCTGACCCAGAGATGAAACCGTCTGTATTTGTGCAGAAAACAGTTTTTAACACCATGTACAGTGGCTAGTGATTATTTTGCCACCCCACACCCCCCCCAAACCCTTCACTATTTAGCTCCTACACAGATCTACTAAGGGCTTTGGATTCCATCCTTGTGACCAAAATTACCCCTAATCATGGTTCAGGAGCTCATGTATATAATAATTGGAGACCCTACCAAAACATTAAAAGGATGGTGCCATCCCCCACCCCCCGCCAAAAACCAATCACACTCATTGATGTCTTTCAGAGCATGGAGCCTTTTTTTTTTCTTTAACATCTTTGAGTATAAATGCTTTACAATGTTGTGTTAGTTTCTTCTGTATAACAAAGTGAATCAGCTATATGTATACATATATCCCCATATCCCCCCCCTCTTGCGTCTCCCTCTCACCCTCCTGATCCCACCCCTCTAGGTGGTCACAAAGCACCAAGCTGATCTCCCTGTGCTACGCAGCTGCTTCCCACTATCTATTTTACATCTGGTAGTGTATATATGTCAGTGCTACTCTCTCACTTCGTCCCAGCCTTACCCTTCCCTGCCCCTGTGTCCTCAAGTCCATTCTCTACGTCTGCGTCTTTTTTCCTGTCCTGCCCCAGGTTCATCAGAAGCTTTTTTTTTTTTTTAGAGTCTATATATATGTGTTAGCATACGGTATTTGTTTTTCTCTTTCTGACTTACTTCACTCCGCATGACAGACTCTAGGTCCATCCACCTCACTACAAATAACGCAATTTCATTTCTTTTTATGGCTGAGTAATATTCCTGTCCAAGCGTGGAGTCTTTATCTTCATCTTTCCTTTCCCTTCATGCATTTCTTTTCAGACCTTTAGTCATTGATTTGGTTTGGACAGGTACATCTCTCACTTTCTTCTTAATGTCTGGCTTCAAGTGAGTGATAAGAGGAGTGTGTGATTTTTGCTGTTGTTGTTGCTTACTTTTGCTTTGATAAGCTAGCTTACAATTTGTTTACTTTTTTTTCCGCCCCCCTTTTTGTGTCTCTGAATTTTCTTTGAGAGCTGTATTCTTTCTCTCATCCTGCTTAACATCTACTGATAGTTCTTGCTTGGGAACTGAGTCTGGTGCCTCCTGTAGGAATAGCCTGCCCATTAGAACCATTGGCATCAAGCAAAAGAAATACTCTCTCAAAATGTTTGGCAAGTAGTATCCAATAAATGCTGACACATTCTTAAGAGCCAAGTTAAAGAGAGTTTTGGAGAACACTGGCATGTAGCTGAAAGTAATTTCTACAGTGCAAAATAGGCCCATTCTACCTATAGGTGTTATAGGTGATAACCATCTATGGTATCAAGGTAGTTACAGTACAGTGGGTAAGAGCAAGGTCTCAAAACCAGAACCCGAGCCATTTCTGTTACCAGCTTTATGGCCTTGGGAAAATTATTTGCCATCCCTGAGGTTCAGTTTCTCTGTAGGTTCTTATTTGTACAGTAAGAACAATTGTACCTACTTCATAGGGTTGTGGTACAGATTTAAAGAGCAAAATAGTCAGCACTCCATAAATAGAATCTATTGTTGTATACATTAATAAATATATGTATATATTTGTGTGTATACATATAGTGTATATATAATTATATATGAAGTTTGTTTTATTGTCCTCTTAGCATTCATTCTGTCTTTCCTTTCTATGTAAGACATGTTTTTTGCTTGGGGATTACTTGAGAAATAATATGATCTTGGGTACCCTCTCACAATTTTTCACTTCAGTAGTGAACCAATAATCTAAAATAATCCAGTGGCTATGGTTATCAATTCAAGTCTGGACTGTCCCAATATGTATAAATCTCACAGCGTTTTCTAGGATTATTGGTAAAGTATTCCCAATATACCCAAGGTCCAGGCATAATGCCATAGGAGATAGTGGAGATTGGGAAACACTTGATGAAGATTGTACGTCCCAACTAAGAGCACCTAAATTAAAAAGTTCTCAACACAGGATGGCCAACTAAAAGAAAATTCAGGTCAGATTCTGGGCTACCCTGGTATATACCATGCCTTTTGTGAATGGGAGTGTGAATCTGTACATTTGTGTGATTATAAACACGTACCCATTTGGATCAATGAACTCTCCCTGGGATTAGATTGTTATTTGCAAAGCCCCAGAAGAGGATAAATGGCTACCTGATATGGCCTCACATCCCAGGACCTTAGAAGGCGTGTAAGTGTTGTGGTTGTTCTGTAAATCAGAGAAGAAAACCACCATAAGAACCACATCCTGGTCCTCTTCTGCCCTCCTCACTTAGCTTTTCCTACAGCAAAGGCATTCTCTGGCTCCTGAGCCCAGGTACTTAGCAATCTGAAAAGTGTTCTTAATGGGCCTCATAACCCAGGGTAGGGTAGCTGATTGCAATATGTATCAATAGCTTAAGTGTAAGATGGCTTTGAGATATATTTAAAATTTATTGAATATCCTAACTGGCCTACAATTTAATTTCCTTTTTAGAAGTTCCTTTATTTCAATTCATTCCTTATCTCATCCATTCATATTTTCAGCAAACCTTACTGGCTGTACCTTGTGAACATATCCAGAATTTGACTCTTTTCATCACCTTCATTCATCATCTTCTATCACCTACAAGTCTTCTAACTGTGGCATCCTATATAGTAGCCACTAGCCACATGTGGTTACTGAACACTTGAAATAAAGCTACTCCAAAGTGAGATATTCTGCAAGTATAAAATACACACTGGACTTCAAAGACCTAATGTGAAAATAATGTAAAATAGCTCATCAGGTTAAGTAAAGTATGTTATTAATATTAAATTCACATAGTTCTTTTGACCTTTTATGTGGATACTAGAAAACTTAGAATTACACACGTGGCTCGATTTTGTGGTTTGCCTTACATTTCTATCGAAATTTCTCCTGCTTCCACCTTGCTTCCTTTTATTCTATTTTCAAACAGGAAACCTACTGAAATGTTACTTAAATTGTGGCACTCCTATTCTCAGAGATGGATTTACCTCTTACTAAGATTAAAGACAAAGCCTTTACCGTTAGCTACAGGGCTCTGTATAACCTGACTCCTGTTTCCTCTCTGACCTCATCTCCCACTTCTCTCCTTCTGCTTCCCATCATTCCAGCAACATTGGTCTTTTGGCTCGTCACTGAATTTCATGTCTATTGCCTCTGTCTGAAATGTTCTCTCCCCAGAGAATTATGTGGCTTGCTGTCTCACCTCCTTCAGTATCTCTCCATCTTTTCAAAGCCTCCTTCACTCTATTCCCAAATTATTGTTTTATAATATATCAATATCAATATATCAATCATTCATTCCTGCCTACGTTTTCTCTTTACCACTTATAACTAATTAACATTTTATATATATATATGTATATATATATATATTTCATCTGACTTCTTGTATGTCTCTACCCCCAACAATGTAAGCTCTCCCAAGGCTGGTAAATGCATCTAATTTGTTTATAACTGTACTTTCACAATCCAGAACAGTCTGAACAGTGTCTGCTGCATAGTTAATATTCAATAAATACTTGCTGAGGAAGGATTTGTTCCAACTTCTTACTATAGCCTCAAGGCCCTCTGTGAACTCAGTTATGCTTACCTCACCACTGTGAATTCTCACCTACCATTTTCTTTTTGAATATCCCATTGCGCTAGCTTTATATTCTTTAAATGGGTCAAGTCCATCCTTGTCTCAAGCCTTTATTTGCTTCTTCTACTACCTGGAATATTCTTACCCTTAGATCTGACTCTGTAATTTTTATATTTCTGGAAACTACTTCCTGAGCATGTTATCGTAAGAGAATATCTGACCTCTTACCTGGCTTTATTTCTCTTTTTACACTTTGTCACTGCATGAAACTGCTTCATACCTACATCTTTGCCTGGCTCTCTGTTTATTTACTGTCTTTTCACTTGAATGTGAGCTCATGCTGGGAGAAATTTGTCTTGTTCACCATCTCATTTTCAACGCCTATATCAGTGCCTGACACATAGTAGTACTCATTAAGTATTTGTTGAATAAATACAAAAAAACTTGGGTCCAGGAGACATTAGGTGCTGATGATTCAAAGTAAACAACACACATGAGGCTAGTTTTGTGGGGAAGACAGAACAATTAGCAATTAAATTAGCGTATGATAAGTTCAAAGACAGAGGTAAGCACAAGAAAGTTCTGCTTTTTGAAATGGTAACTTGAAAGTAATGCTGCAAAACTGGGAGAAAATGTGACCTTATGATTTTCTTCCCCACACGCTCGCACCTTCCACCCTACTGTGCCTCCTTAAAGAGTCCTCTCTCACCCTGCACTGCACACTCATAGTCTTTAGGATGTTACAGGGAGAAAAAGTGATGCTCTCACCACACCTCCTAACAACCTCCAGTACTTCTCTCCAGTGAATGAATTAGGGAATTAAAAGCTGTGATTAAGATACTGGCAACCAAAGACTCCATGGCTGCTCTTGATGAGACCCAGGCTTCAGGGCTGTCAGAAGGGAAACATTCATGGTGTCACCCTCGGGGGAAAGCCACAGTACAGAGACAACATATTCTCATTCACAAAGGACACAGAGAACTTCCTCATCTCCAGCACAGACTCATTCCCACCATTCTTTGATCAATCCTGGTATGATGCACGGTCTTGATACCTAGGCATGGAACGAATGAACCAATAAAATGACCAGAGAAGTAGAGTCAGGTGGAACCCATGTCTGTACCTTGCTCAGCCCCCTAAAAGTCCAGTGACAATGGCCATGTTGCTTATCTTTGTTAGACTCATTCTCAGCATCTATAAAATGGAGTTAGTGATGCTGTTCTCATAGGGTTGCTATAAATGCAATAAATGTAAACACTTGTCATAGTTAGGGGTACATTCTAGGCACTAAGTGAGGCTATTATTTCCAGGCTCCTTTACAGAGCTCACATTGTCAAACCTCTCCTGAGGTCTCTGGATATAAGAGCCCTCTCTTTCCCACCTAGAGTCCGGTACCATATTCCACCAGTGTCAGTGAGTGGAATGAGTCTAGCAGAATTGGTCCAGTCATTAGTTTTTATTATTCCTCAGGGAGGAAAGGCATTTCTTGTGAAACACATGGTCATAGACCTAAATGAGACATTAAAGATCCCTTAGTCCAATTCCATTATTTTACAGATAAAGAATGAGTCTCTTGGGTGGAAAAGGAATATGGAAGTACATATTTTTTTCAAGGGTCTTAGCAGACCAATGTGGAAAAGAAAAGAAGGTGGGCCAGGAGAAAAGGGCTTTATGATTAAAACTACTCTGAGTTCAATGTCGGGATTTTCAGCATTTCTAAATATGCCTATAGTTAAGCAATAAAATATTTTAATTTGTAAAGGAACCATCAAATGAGTCAGCTCAACTTACCTAATGAAATATTACGGGAAGCATCTATAAACAGATAGTATAACTGGCAGAGGCAAAATACCACCTGAATACACAGAATGCTAGACCCATGGTGTGATCCACTGAGTAATAAACACACACATAACAAACTTCTTGTTTGGAGCAAGGGATTGAGATGGAAAGAAGATGTATTGTGGGAAAGTACCATATGTTACAAGCATTCATAGAAACATGCACATTTATCCTCTGAATGACGGTGGCTTTTTCCATGTACTCAATTCCACCACTAAAACAGACATTCTTGATTGACTAATAGTGTAGCTAAATGGTTTCGTGAAGTGCATAGCCAATGGTAGTAGTTTTGATATCTTTGATAACTTATGAGTATTACTCTGCAGTAAATTCTCAAAGAACTATGAACATAGTTTGGTGATTGGCTTATTTGGAACAACAGGAGGTACCCACTTTTGCTTCCACTTGGCATTGAAAGTCTAAAAGGAAAATTCAGCACTGCTGTCTGTGCCATACCATACCTCCAAAAAACTTGTAAGCTGACAGTGGAAATCAGTCTTTTCCCCAACAGCCGACAAATAGGTGATCAGAATTTCACAGTTATAAGGGTATTTTGGAATAAGAAGAGAGTTATATGTTTCCCTACATTTTTTTTATGTCTTCCAAACCTCCAACTTTAAGGAAAAACAATTAAATATTGCTTTGCACTAGGGGGATAGCAGTCAAAGATGCACACTCAGATTGCTCTTCAAGAAAGGACTTGCTACCCAGCTCTGGAGACTCTAGTTAGCTGCTGGCTTCCAGTTGTTAATTCCTCTGGGTTTGCTTCAGCTTTTCAGCCATGTATGACCTAAGCTGGTGACTGGCAAAGCCCTGGTTCAAGCGCCAAGCCATTTCTGTCCAACATAGGAATCCTCTAATGGGTAACCTTCCTCTGAAGCATCCCTTTCCACTGTCAGGTCTCCCTCCCCAATCCTATCTTCTCCCCCTTCCTTTCACATGTTTTTCTCCTGAACACATTTTTTGGCACTCCTAACTCAGTCTCAGAGTTTATTTCCCAGGAGTCTCAAAGACATATCTGGAAACAACTTCCGTCCGGGAAAGAAAAACCTGGGACAGAGAGAACAGATATCTAAGCCAAAGTTCTTAAAAAAATTATTTACAAGGAAAACCTACCACCAATAAAAACAATAGAAAATAATTTAAATACTTCTAAGCCCTGCCAAAAGTTTATAGGATTTATGGAATAGTGGAAGTAAACAGAAAATGCATAGAATGAGACAGACTGTAATTAATGAATGGTCTCCTAATGTCCTTTTAGGCAGAACAGAGCACCGAGCTGCTTCTCTCCAGCCAGAGCCAAAGGCCACACTAAGGACTCCCACTGTTCACAGCCAATTTAACTTGTACACCGACTCTCCTCTGCATAGGTGTGTCAGCCTCCAATAATAGCGATAAATAAGGGGAACAGATGGAAAACTTTATGCATCATAGAAAGATGGTTTTCTAAGCATTACATAAATTGCTGTGTATTTGAAATATGCTAATGCACACAACGTCATGTTGATAAAATAACAGATAGCATTTTCATTTTGGGGAGAGATACAAGGTGATTCTGTTCTATCCTTGATGGAATCCTCTGGGAACCAGTTGGGTGGTCAGAGGTCTCAATATTAAAATAAAAATGTATACAATTTGGAATGTAATGGACCACGAGACAGCTTTTAAAATACTATGACTTAGTAGTATTCCAACTGTGGCTGTTCGCTGCTGCTAACTTTGCCCTGAGATAAAGAAATCCATGGGCACTTTAGCTCCCCCAAGAGTTCCTGAAAATTCCTAACTCTGTGATAGAAGATCTCAGTTAAATATGTTGCTCTTTTTAGAACTGGAATGAAAACTGAAGGCCCCAGTGTCCTCAAACTAAAATTATTTTTTTCCTACATAGGGTTATATTAATTCAACTCATTGCTGATTTTGATGAAACCGAAGTAGACTAAAATCTTTCATCCAAATGCATCACCTTCAGACTTGAATACAGAAATCAACCATGATAATTGTTATAAAATGGAACATTTGGTGGGTGCTTACTATGTTCTAGGTAGTCTGATAAGTGTTTTATATGAAGTATCTCAATTAATTCTCATACCACTGCTATCAAGTGGTTTTTATTGTCGCCGTTTGATAAGAAGGAAACTTGCACAAAGTTATACAGTTGGCAAGTAGTGAAGCGAGGATGTGAACCTAAGAATGTTAAATTTCATAGCCCTGAGTTTAGAAAGGTTAATAATGCAACTGCAAACAGTGATCCATGCAAGGAGTACCTGACAATAAATCAGCTTGTGCTACGAGCTGAGAAAAAAGAAATAATGTGCTCTTATGGGCAGAAACCCTGCCTAATCTCATTTTTCGAACTCCCCGACATCAAGCATAATGCTTGGCACTCACTGGCTTCTGAAAGATTTGTTCAACATCCAATCTTGAACTGAGGTTGGGGCACCAATATATATGTAAAGTAGAGAAAATAAAAGAAAAATGTTGTGTATATTATCCTGATATTATTCTAGTATTTCTAAAAAAATTCAAAATGACTACCTGACTATAACATAAGAGGTAAAAGAATGAACAGCATGAGCGTGTGAATTTGGCCTGAACTCACATTTTGGCTTGTTCTTTATTAGCTGAGCAAGTTACTTAATCTCTGGGAGCCCCACTTTCCAAATAACGAGTTGTATAATACCCTTTTAGGGTCTTTGTAAAGATTGAATGAGATAATGCTTAAAAAGTATTTAAAATATCATCTATCTAGAATTGGCTCTTTTTTTGTTTATACCTTTATTGGAGTATAATTGCTTTACAATGTTGTGTTCGTTTCTGCAGTATAACAAAGTGAATCAGTTATACGTATACATATATCCCCATATCTCCTCCCTCTTGCGTCTCCCTCCCACCCTCGCTATCCCACCCCTCCAGATCCTCACAAAGCATCAAGCTGATCTCCCTGTGCTATGCAGCGGCTTCTAACTAGCCATCCGTTTTACATTTGGTAGTGTATATATATCCGTGCCACTCTCTCACTTGGTTCTTGATAGTAGTAATTATTTTCCTCCCCAGCCTTGGCCATGAGTACTTTAGAGCAATATATCAATAACTTCCACATTAAACTTATTGCTTTAGTTGTAGTTCAATTATTTTGGTTATGGAATCCATTGACCCAAATGGAGTATGTTATTGTGATCAATAACTTAGCAATCAAAAGTTGCAAATGAACTTTCTGAATCACAGGGACTTTTTTGTTATTAATCTTCTTCCACAGGCAAAATGACAGAGGTAAGACAACCATATGAGTAAATTTAGAGGCCATTTCCTAAATCTAATTCTTCATATTCATAAAATATTTTACATGATCTTTCTTCATTTTGATTTTATAAAAATGCTGTGAAGCAGATAACATCATCCCTGTTTTAACCAATAAGAAGACTGTAAAGTAGAAAAGTAAGATCCATTGCTCAAAGTGCCCAAACTAGCCAGAGTAGAGCTGAATATTTGGAGATATACATATATATATATATATATATATATATATATACACACACAATTATATATATAGTTTCTTCTTCTGTGAATTACCTATTTCTTTTCCATGCTTTTTTTTTTTAACTTTATTTATTTATTTATTTATTTATTTATTTATTTATTTATTTATGGCTGTGTTGGGTCTTCGTTTCTGTGCTAGGGCTTTCTCTAGTTGCGGCAAGTGGGGGCCACTCTTCATCGCGGTGCACGGACCTCTCACTATCGTGGCCTCTCTTATTGCAGAGCACAGGCTCCAGACACGCAGGCTCAGTAGTTGTGGCTCACGGGCCTCGTTGCTCTGCGGCATGTGGGATCTTCCCAGACCAGGGCTCGAACCCTTGTCCCCTGCATTGGCAGGCAGATTCTCAACCACTGTGCCACCAAGGAAGCCCCATGCCTACTTTTTATTGGTATTCAACTTTCAATTCCTAATTTGAGAAAGCTTTTTATATATTAATAGCATTAATTCTTTACCCAATTTTCTGTTTCGTGTACTTTTTTCCAGTTTGTCATGTCTTTTAACTTTGTTACTATTTTTCTACATATAAAAGCTTTAAACTTTTATGAGGTGAGATTGATCTTTTTCGTTATAGCTTCTAGCCATGGTAAAATACTTAAAAAGTCCTCCTTTGTCTCAAGAGTACAGAAGTAATTATCTAACTTTTTCTCTAATCCATCTGGAAAAATCCAAAAGAGCTTAACATCTCATCAATATTGGAATGATTGATATGTCTGGGTGAGTGGGGTATGGGTCATTTTTCACTTTCTTTTTCAGATTGTTTTGGTTTAACTACATCAGTACTCTTCCTACCTCTTTAAATCTGTCTAAACCACCTACATAAAGCAAGGAAATTTACTGGCTCTGGATCTGGTTAGTTCAGGGGTAGTTCCTCTTCAGGAGAAAATGATTCAGGACTCATTGTGATCAGAACCAAGTTGGTATTTTTGGCATTTTCCCCCTTGGACTTTGCATTTAGTCACTCTGCTTCTTCTGCTTCATTCACAGATACAATCATACCTTATGGTGAAAAGATACTGTCTGGATCCAGCAAGTGGAGTGCTGTCATAGTTCCTTCTAAAGAAGTAAACTTTCATTTTCCTGGAACCCTCAGTTTCTTATTAGCTCATGGGCACCAATTAGGTCATGTGTCCATCCCTGATATAATCACAATGGCCTGACACTTGGAGTGCTTTAAGCAAGTCAAGACCCAATCCCAAAGCTTAGAGTGAGGTCAATATCACAAAAACTATTCTAAGAGTGGGGTAAATTTCTTAAGAGAGAAACAAATACTATTTGGCGGGAGAAATTAATAGATGCCAGTGTTGCAACAAACAAATGCCCTCTATAAATCTATCTTCTATTTCTTTCTTTTCCTTTTTTTTTTTTTTTTTTGGTAGAAAAGGAGTAAATGCTAAAAGAAAATAAAAACATTAATGAAGTAGTTTTTTTTGTTTTTGTTTTTTTCTCTCTCACCCAATCAGTGTCTTCCCAGAGTAAAGAGAGTAGTTATTTCTGGAAGTGCAAATTCTAACTCATTGTAACCACCATCCCTGGCTTTGCTGTAAGACTGAACATGTTAACAATGTGGTCCTCAGAAATGTCTTTCATCAGCTTAATTAGCCCTAAAGGAAGCACTTGTTTCAAATTAGGAGAAACAACGTTTCTGAAAAGGAGATAACAACATTAACAACGTCAACTTGTTTAGGGTGTAGGGCTTTTAAAGCTGATGTTTAAATGAGACTGACTGGACCACAACTATTTTTTGCTCACTTGGCTTTCCAGAGGATCTTCATCACCTCAAACCACAGCTACCACCCTCATCATCCAGGAGGAAATTAGTTCTGCAGTAACTGGTTGGCTACTATTAGAAGAGCAAAGTTGTGATAATACTGCAATCATAACTGTGATCCTAATGAATAACTATCTGGGTTTTGTCCTTCCTTACGGTTTACAGGAGACCTAAACTAGTTTCTATAATCAGTATTTCCATGCAAATATTCACGTATGTTCGAAAAAAATAATTGAGACAGAGAGGGAAAAGGGACAGTTAAAGTAACAAAGTGAGTTAGCTGACTAAACAGAGAAAGTGACTTTTTACTATTTGATGGATTCAAATTATTTTGATAATACTTCTTCCTGAAGAGTTAACAGTATCCATCCAGTTGAATCAACAAGTGAAATTGTGAATAGCTTTGTTTCACCTTTCCAGCTTCCATTGTTATTACCCTAGTTTTCTGCAAATAAGCCTATTCTTTTTTATATTTGTGCTTTGATTTATGCTTATCTCTTTACCGCAGTTTACTTATTTTCACCATTATTTCCAGGTTCTTCAAACACTTTGGGAAAATATGTAAATTATTCATAAATAACTGCATATGTATAGTGGACATATGCTGTTTGTCTGGCCAACCAACTTTTATTTGAGAACTCTCAGTAATGCTGTCAACCACAGATATTGGATCAACTTCCAGCCATAGGAAGGAACACGTGACTGTGGTAGTTAATCAGTGCCCCATACTTATGGCAAAGAGATTAGCCCAAGGGTGAGCTGACATAGGCAAAAGCACTGGAGGAAAGTCTCTCTTTAGGATCATGAGTTGTAATGGTATAGGCTACTGGTGATCCCTTCCCCACAACATAGAAAGATACTACCAGAGAATGAAGCTTAATAAAGCCAGTACTCATGAAGGGAAGCAGAGCTAAGTGATAGAAAAAAGAGAAAGAACCAAGACCAAAGTTTTTGCACTCAAAGATTCAGAAGGACCTAAAACTATTTTCCTGGATCTTCTAAGTGTACGAGCCAGTTATTCCCTTTTTTTGCTTCAGCCAGTAAGAGTTGGGTTTCTGTCGCCAATGGGTTACCATCAATACCACATCTCTGTGAAACTTATCTTTTTCTTATCTTTTAAAGCTTCATATTAAGCTGCACTTAATTGGTGCTTAATAACCATCTGTTGAATTTAAGCTAATAGCAGTTCTAAATCAAGAGCAGTATACTAAAAAGAATGTGGAAAGAGCCAACCATGAGGATGAAGATAATGGTGGTGATGGTGACCAGATGCAATGATGGTGACATCAAAGTTTTGAGGATGAAGAATTCATTAGCAATGTTGGAAGAGCCTGTTTTCAGGTGCTAAGCTCTTCCTCTAAGTCTTTATCCATAATTTTCTTGTGTTGCTAGTGTAATTGCAAAAAAAAAAAAAAAATTGTTGGGTTCATGTATGTAAAGAGATTTTCTAGTGGAGATATTTTCTTTTAATATACTTGTTTAGAGGAGAGGTTTTCTTTTAATACTCTTGTTTAGAGGCATGTCCAGTGTATCCAGATAGAGTCAGTTGCTTGTGATGTGGCTTAATGATTGAAAATCAATCCTCCCTGATCATTAAAGACCTTCCCTACCCCAAATCTTACCACAAGAGAATGGCAAGACCATTATTTTCTGACTCTTCCTGTTAATTAAGAGATTCAAACCAGCAGTGTAGAATATGTATGTTATCTGTCTCACCATAGCTACATAGGCCCAGCCTATACTCAATTATATATGTACCTCGAGGCAGTGCAAAAAATATTTTAGAGGCATGGGCCATATAAGAATAATCATCTTTATAGCAGCATAAAATACTGCAGGGGCAGAAATATGTAGTGGTTAGAAGCACTGCTCATATGTTAGGAACTTGGGTTTAAGACTTGTCTACACTCCCTGGTAACAGACTAACCACGAGTAAGGTAACATAGGAACCACCCAAGCTTGGTTCCTAACCTGTAGAATGAGGATGATAATAGCATCTCACCCAAAGGGTGGTTGTGAGCATTACATGAGAAAATGCTAGAAAGGCCTTTTGCCAGGATACTAACGTCTCCTTAAGTGCCTGAGTATATAAATATGTACATGCACATGTTTTTGAATTAGGGCCTAGTGAGAGCTACAGAGGATAGCGAAAACCATAAGTTCTCAGTTCACTAACAGTGAAGCTGAGGCTCAGAGTAAAAAAGGCCATGGTCCAAGATAGTACCACCTGATGATGGCAGAAAAGTAGGGCAGGGTTCAGTCTTTTAATTCCCAATATAATGAGTTCTCCACTGAACTGGAGGCCTTTCCTCCAGAGCCTAGGACATAAACCAAACATCCTCCTAAGTACCAGTTGTAGGTTGGAAATCCACATACTCACTTATGCATACACACTCACATTCTCATACCCATGTAAGCTAGTCTTAAAACTATTTTTTCTGCTTCGCCATCATAGACTTCCTGTTTTTCAGATTTCTCTTAAATGTAACCATTACTCCTCTGTTTTGTGTTCTGCCTATAGAATCCTCCCCTCTCCCTCCCTCCCTCCCTTTCAACCCACATGTGTATTTGTGTGTGTATTATTTTAGTTCAATTCATATTCTAGTTATGCATATACTGAACACAGGAGTACCACAACTACCACTAAGATATGATTACATCTCCACTGGCCTTGCCATGTAGGCTTGATACAAGTAGAATTGTGCAGGCTCTTCCAAAATGCTTTTCAAAGCACTGCTCTCCACCACACCTCGGCTCCTACAAAGCATGACTTCTGACCTTGTTGCCACATAGAGAGGCCGCATGGAACATTAAAAACGTCGACCATAAGCATCTACTTTCAGAATACCATTGTTCAACTTTCAGGAAGCAGCACAACAGCTTCAATAGATACTTGGTTGCCCTCCACAAATTTGATGTTCAGTTAATGAAATTTGCTTTTTGGTGGTAAACATTTTTATTCTCTTGAACCAAATGCCTTATCTGAGCCTGGAAAAAGCTTTTACAATTCCTTCAAAATGTTCTGCAATGATGAGGCAACTCTATTTATTTTCCTTTCCAAAGCAATTGGCTTTGATTTCCTTCTGATTTTTTATATCTTGCTTAAAAAGCCCAAACTGCTGAATCAATAATACAGGCCTACATTTTCTGTCCTAAACAATTATCTACAGAGTGTGGGAACACTTGTAATTTAACATGCCACTTAGGCAGTACAGGAGTTGAGCTGCTTGCCTTTTAACTCAATAGAATGGGGATGAAAGAAGTCACTGTGGACAAGAGAAAAATCAGCTCATAAGGTACCAGTATTCTCAACATCATTGCTTTAGGAACCAGAAGAACTTTCCAGGTTTGAAGCATATGTATAGAAAGCACAATATTATAAGTTCAGGTATATTAATAGACAGAATATCAAACCATACAGCACTGAACCATGTTAAAATGTGTCAACACAAATAAATAGAACTGTAATTGTGGAATTGTTGGTTATCATAAAAACCCACGATATAGATCATTTGATATGGGTATCCTCCATCACATTATATAGGCAGCCACTCACTACATTTATGTACAAGGCTCTAATTTGCAGTGAACGAAAATATCTCATTATCTACCATTGCTTTGGTGAGTGGTTGATAGGAGAGGATTTTGGAAATAAAACAGGAATAAATATTAAGGAAAGAAGGATAAAAATGAATGCCAGAAGGTTCTTGATAGCAGATCTGTCCTAAATGTGAATGAAGTCTTGCAAGATCATAGCACTGAGCTTGAAAACAGACCTCATCCCATAAGTCAACTATGATACGCTGATTTAGCTTTCTGAAGTGATATATTGAAAGAGATTCTGAGGCTGTTTATAGGCTTGATATAATCTAGTATTAATAATTTTTGTTACAGATGTGGAAAGGGGAAGAAGATAGAGTGCCCTATAAGCCACATTATCAAATTTTGTTCTGAATGCTTCTCTTTCATTAAAACTTTCTCTATTAGCTGTTACTCCATAACCACTCAGGGTTTAACGAACATATAAACCAAGAACTGTACCCTGTTATTCTCTCCCACCTGAAATGTCTTTTCCCTATTCGCCTCTGAGTCTTTCCTTACTTGAGTCCTTCCAGGGTCCACAGTAAGCAGATTGTGTGTTCCACCAAACAATGAGCCTCTGATTCTATGATGGCCTGACTCCTTCACTAAAGTGTTTCTCAAACACCATCTTCCCACAGAGGTCTACCTGACTTCCCTATTTCAAGTTGTATCATTCAATCTACTCTTTTTAAAACCTAATTCCCTCATACTCTACAACTAACTTCTTTATTAAGAGTATTGGTAACTGCCAGTATCCCCAAGCTGAAATGTAAACTCTACTAGAGTAGGAATCTTTGTATCATCATAGAGGACAAATACTCCATAAGTATTTGTTAAATGAACAACTTTTCACAGGTAACCTTTTCCACCCAACTGCTATATTAGCATCATGAAATTGAAGGCTGTTTTGTATTTCTTTTGTATTTTCCTGGGACACAAGGCAAAGCACTGGGAAGAGGCACTTCACCAAACATTAATAATTGATTTGACTTAACTTTAATAAGCCATTTATCATGCTGTGCACTGCTACCACAGTAAGAGGAATATGTTTCAGCACTTACTGTGTACTAGGCACCATGCCAAATGATTTACGGACATCATCTCATTTAATCCTCACAAAAACTCTATGAGACAGTAATGCTTATTATCCCCATTCCCACAAATGAGGAGAGTAAGGATAAAGGGGCTACATCATTTCTCCTAAGTCAATATAGCTAGTAAGTGACAAAATGTGGGTTGCTCTGAGGCCATCTGACCTCATAGGCCCAGCATTTAACCAGTATATGGATAAAGTATGGATTTGGGAAGGTAGTTTAAGACTACCAAGTTGGAAGAAAGTTTCTAATTCTGGTTCGACTTGATGTTGAGTGATTCACTTTCTTTCTCTCTTGCCTAGGTTTTCCTACCTAATGCTGGGTAGGACTACCTAATACTAATCATCGTTGCCCATGCTAAGAAAGCTGACAATCAATCAATCACTAACATTTGCCTGCAAAACTTTTGGGATGCCTACAAAAAGCCTCCTCTACGTTTCTAAGGAAACTATTACTTTGGGCTATGAATAACCTGGTGCTGCAGGAAGACTGGATAGCAGTTAGCAGAAAAACAGCTCATAAAAAGTCACAAACTATTAACTCAGTGGGAAACAGAGTTCAAAGTGGAGGGATCCAGAGCAGGAGGGTGGTGCAGCCAGTGCTTTCTGAGAGATGACAACCATGGTACCAAACTGGAGGAAGGTAGATATATTCAACTCAGTTGGATGAGCTGCGAGCTCACAAAAGCCAGTAATATATCTGAACCCAGTTGTTTCAGTGGTATTGAAATAGCAAAGATATCCTTAGATGTCCTCTACAAATATTAAAGAGAAAACAAATGTCAGTTACTAAACATTAACTTCCAAAGCAGGGAATTAATTAGCACATTGATGAATTCAAGTCCTGTTTCTCTTTCTATCATCCAGAACCACTTGAACACACCAAATCTTTCATTTGGCTAAGAACAGAGGTTTACTCAGATACTCTATGAAAAGAGGTGTATTATAAGGAATAAGACCTCATACAAAGACCACCAGACAGGAACCACCATCCAACAAAACATTACTGGAAGCAGAAAGCTGACAAGAAGAAAAGGAAATTAGGACTGGATCTCATACTCTCAAATGTTCTGCCTCTCTACATACATTAGATACATTTACTTCTGCTAACCAACATCTCCTTAATCTTAATATTTCCTATTATTTTCATTGTTTTCTTCCAAAACTTCTAATAGATAGAATATTGTATCTCCTCATTCCATCACATATGTGTCTAAATCAAAACCAAAATGAAATATCACTTCACATCTGTTAGGGTGGCTATTATTAAAAAACTAAAGACAAGTGTTGGCAAGGTTGTGGAGAAATTGGAGCCCGTGCACACTATTGGTGGGAATGTAAAACAGTGCTGCAAACAGTAAGGAGGTTCCTCAAAAAATTAAAAGTTGACTTACATTATGATTCAGCATTCCACCTTCTGAGTGTAAATCCAAAAGAAGTGAAATTAAGATCTCAAAGAGATATCTGCTCGTTGCAGTAGTATTTACAATAGCCAAGATATGGGAACAACCCAAGTGTCTATCAATAGAAGAATTTTTAAAATGTGATACATTTTTAAAATGTGTGTGTCTGTGTGTGTCTGTGTGTGTATGTAATGGAATATTATTCAGCCTTAAAAGATAAGGAAATCCTGACAACATGGATGAAGCTGGAGGACATTAGACTAAGTGGAATAAGCCAGTTACAGAAGGACACATGCTGCATGATTGGACTTAGAGGAGCTATTTAAAATACTCAGACAGAGAAGCAGAAAATACAACAGTGGTTTCCAGGGCCTCGGATGTGTGGGGAATGGGGAGCTGTTATTCAATGGATGCAAAGTTTCAGTTATGATGGATAAATAAATTCTAGTGATCTGCTGTACATAATAGTTAACCCTATGGTATTGTACACTTCAAAATTAAGAGAGTAGATCTCATGTTAAGTGCCCTTACAAAACAACATCCAAAAACAACAATACAACAACAAATAAGAACAACAAAAAAATCCCAACAACAAAAAAGGGACACACAAGGAAACCCTGGGAGGTGTCTGTCACCTTGATTGTGGTGATAGTATCACAGATGTTTGCATATGTCCAAACTTGTCAAGTTGTACACATAAATATGTGTAGTTCTTTGTACATCAATTAACTACACCTTAATAAAGCTATTAAAATTATAGTTGTGGTTCATTATATCAAAAGATAGATAAACACAGATATAGTATTTTAGGAACATACTGAATTATTTTTTTGGTCCAGGAAATCAAGGAAGTCTTCCCCCAGGATGTGAAGTGTAAGTGGTAGGTTTCATTAACTACTTAACAAATATTTTTTCAGTACCTATTACATTCCTGAAACTAAGGAATGATACTGAACAAGACAGATAAGTCCTCTCAGAAAGCTTACAATTTAGTTGGAGAGAAAAGTAATAAACAAGTGAGAAAATAAAAGATAAAGTAATTTTAGACAGTGATCAACACTTTTAAGCCAATGAAGAGATTGACTAGTGGTGGAGAGGTAATTTCAACTTGAACTGAGTAAAGAATGATGCACAGGAGCCAATCAAGTAAAGATCTTGGATAAGAATATTTCTGTAAAGGTAAGAACTTTGGCAACCCTGAGGCACAGAACTAAGCTGGGGACAGATCATGCAGATTTTTATAGCAGTATGGATTTTATCCTATAAAATAAAGGAGTATATATTTTATTCTAATTGCAATGGGAAGCCATTGGAGGGTTTAAAATGGGATATAATTTACCTAATTTTAAAGTTGAGTTGTAGTAAGCCCAGGCAAAAAAAGAACTTGTTGGAAAGGATAAGCCAAAAGAATAGCCATGATATTCAAAGAATATCATGATATTCAAAACCAAAAGAATAGCCATGATATGCAAAGCCGCAGATAAAAGAGAGGGGTGGATAATCACAGCAGCAAAGAAGAAAGTGGCAAAACATAAAGCTTAATCAGTACAGGGACCAAGTTGTGGTGCCTTGAAGGACATGTATAATATCTGGGTCCTTGGCAGAGTGGAAGCAACATCATTGGTTTCACCTTTCAAAGAGATTGCTTTGGAGGCAGTGAAGAGAAAGGAATGTAGGAGACCCGTAACAGAGGGCAGCGAGAGCAGTCAAATGGCTCTTAGACGTCCAGCTCAGAGAAGATAATGCCGCAGCCTAATGCTAGGGCATGGAGATGGGAATTATGGGTGGTTTAGAGAGACATGTGGGAGCTGTAATCTATAAGACTGGGTGACAAATTAACCGCGGGTTATAATGACCAGATATTCTGACTTGAATGACTGTGTGGTTGTTGGTACTATTGACTCAAAGAGGGAGCTCCAAAGGAGTGAATGCAATGGGGAAGACGAAGAGTTCAGCTTTACTTAAGCAGCAGTTTAGGCACCTGCAACACACCTAAGTTGAAACGTCCAGTTAATTGTTGGATAAAAAGGCTGAATGTCAGGAGAGAATTAGAGATACAGATTTGGGGCCATCAGCATAGAATTGTTAAAAGAAACAGTGGGAGTGCCTGAGGTCACCTTCTTCCTAAGGAATGCCATTGTCCCAAACTAACATTTTTAGAAATGTAAGAGATCTTAGAATTCTTTTAGGTCAACTCTATTTCTCAAATGGTCTATCCAGAGAGAGAAAGTGATTTGTAAGGACCATGTAGTGCGAAGTTGGGTGCGGGTGGAGAGGGAGAGAGAGATGGGAAAGAAAAGGGGTGGAGTGTCAAAATTCATTTCTCCCAAATACAGTCAAACATCTTTATACTACCCTACACATCTAATTATATTGCAACATTAGCGCCCCATAAAATAAAATAGCATATTAGCTTACTTTACTTATATGTAAAAATTATCTGATTTCCAAAAGATCACATTACACCTATGGATTGGTAAAGGAATACTATGTGATTATGATTAATTACAATCTCTAAACGTTCTAGTTATTGTTATGCTATTAATTAGATTAATGAAGCATTAATTTAGATTGAAAATATTATACTAAGATTTTAATTTTAGGAATCAATATCTCATTAACAAGTTATTGCTGTATCTATAGGCATCACTAGATTAATCTCCTCCTATAAAAGAAGCAAGACATATTATGAGGTGTTTTTACTTTTAATTTATTTGAAAGGAATATATTTTCATTCTGTAGGAAGTATAGAATTACTCTGGTTCTGTACTTCCCTTTGGCTCTAACAAGTCTAAGACACAGTCCTTTTCTTTGTATTTATGATAATAGAAATATGTGAGCCTTTTAATAATTAAAATTTAGCATAATACAAAAAAAAAAAACACCAAGTTTCCAAAACAGTGCACATTTTCCCGTCTCTGTTATTCATGGAACATGAAGGAATTAAAAAAACTTTTCTGTGAATAAGCCCAGGATGCGTACCTATTAGTGAATATGCCATCTCATTTCCTTCTAAGCTATGAAAAAATCAGGATTACTGTCCAGTCTTAGAAACTTCAAAAATTACATCAGGAAAAGAGCTTAGGGATCACTGAAAGAACCCTATGTTCCTAACGTCACCCTTGACTTTCTCTTCTGCCCTAACTATATTCCAGTTACATTGATCTTTATTGTTTCTTGAGCAGGGCAAATTTTTTCCTAAATCACTGTTCCCTCTGCCTGGCATGCTCTTTCCCTAGAGCTTTGCATGGCTAGACTATTTTCACCATTAAGGAACTGATTTGAACGTCACCTTCTCAAAGACGCCTCCTGCCCACCGTGTCTAATGTAGATCCTTTCTCCCCTTATTTGCTCTCTAACCCATTTTCTTATTTTACAGTAGCTATCACCTTGTAGTATAAAATTATCTTATTTATGTATTTTTAAACATATTGTCCCCTGTCTCACCCACCACAATGGAAGCTCCATGGGAGCAAAGACTTTGTCTTGCTCACAACTGTATCTCAGTGCCTTGTACAGAATAGGCCTCCACAAATATTTTTGAATAAGTAGATCTAGCATATCTTCTCCAATTTATAGTTTGGGAGCATGTGTCCCACTAACCAATGATAATGCTGAGGCAAGAACCCCAATGTTTTCATTTGAAGTCAAGAATCCTTTGTATCTCACACATTATTTTTTTCTATCTCATCTGAAAGAGTCCTCTTCAAGGCATTTAAATATTTTTGAAATTTTATAAATGTTAACAACAATATGATACTTAACATTGATTGAACACCATTTAGGTGTTAAGCATTACACTAAGTGTTTTATATGCTTTAGCACATTTAACGTTTGTAATAACTTTAGGCTAGTAAGTCTTATTCTCAGATTTAGAGAGAGAGAGAGAGAGAAATGGAAATAGAGACTCAGACGGATCTAAGTTATGTGCCCTTGTTCGCACAGCTGGGTTTTTTTTAATGATTTCAAACACAATATCATAATTTTTTGCTATATGTGTACATTTTAATAATTTATTGGGCATTGAGGAAAAAAGAAATCCTCTAAGAAAAGCAAACCCAAGGACAAATAAATATCACAGCAAATCAGACCAGCTAGATTTGTATTCTTTGCAAGCTACAATGTGATGACAACATCAGCAAGAGATTTCACTAGGTCATATCGTATTGATCACTGGACCACTAGGCTGTTGGAAAGGTCTATGGCCTGAGGCTGACTGATAGACTGTCCATCACTGTAACTTCTCAAGCGCCTAATGGAGAAGTATCAGCATTTGGGCCCTAAGGATAAAAAGATTAATAAAACTCACAACCCATATTTCAAGTATATTTTCACCCTAAAATAAAATGAATCCAAACCCTGCATTCATCAAATTGATTTTTCTGTGTGTTAACGTCAGAATCTACAGATTTTCTTTCAAGGTGCTCAAAAGTTCCTAAATGTCACAATAAATAATAGACTTAAATAGATTATTTAATTTAGAGAAAGAGAGAGAGAAATTCTCTTTAAGCTCCTTTTTGAACAATGGATTTGTTATTTTCAGGGTTGCACAATGTTTAAAAAATAGAAATATTCTTCTTCTCCAAGACTGAAGTGGGAAAAGTGGGAATCCATTGAGTCCAGTGTTATTTGTAATTGAACTAGAGCAACATGGATTATTATAAATATTTATATTGCCGTTGATTTCAAACTTTGTTGGGTTTTTTATAGTGTTTAAAAACAAATAAGAGGATGGTGGGATGAACTGGGAGATTGGGATTGACATATATACACTAATATGTATGAAATAACTAATAATAAAAAAAATAAGAGGAATACATGAATGTCAAATGTTTTTAATATCTTAGCTTCCTGTTTCAAAGAGCCTAAACATCTTAGATGACATCCCTAAACACACTCCATTTCCTTAGTCCTTAAAGAGAACTGAACAGTTTTTATTTTCCCATAATATCTTTTCATTCTTATTCCAAAATAATTCATTTGTGACTTCCTGTTGATGGTATATTTGCCTGAATCCATTTAAACTTGTCCTAATCTATCTGTTCTAATGTATCTATTAGGAAGAGAGTTTCCCATTGAATTAGGTGTAGGAAGGATGGCCGTGTGGTAGAGAGGAGGACACTAGTTACAGTCTTCCCAGGTTACCCTGGAAGAGATGTTAAAGTTTGTGGTGCCTCAATTTCCTCATGTATAAGAACACAGACATTGAAATAATGATCTCAGAAATGACTTTCTCCCTCAGGCAGCCTTAACCTTGAACCTAAGGTTCTCATCCCATGCAAGGTCTGTGAATGCTATTCAAAAGGTCATGAAAACACTGACATATATTCCAAATCCATGTGTATGTGCATTATAATTTTTTTCCCTTGGTTAAGAGGCAAAGGTTTTATTTCATTGGATTCCAAAAAGAGCTTGTGAACAACTTCCCTGTTCCAATTTTAAGAGCCACAGTCTGCTCTGTAGCTCTACCTATGAGAGTCTATATTTTATAGTGGTTAAGAAAACATATTCTGGATTGAAACTCCTAGATTTCATTCCTACTCTCAAAATACTAATTTTCTGACCGTGCACAAGTTACTTAATTTATTCGTAGGTCTCTCATCAATAACAAAGGATAATAATAGAACATTCCTTATAAGATTCCTTTTAAGACTTAAGCGAGATGATGTAAGCAAAATGCTTGACACATAGTGAATACTTGATGCTATTTTTTTTTATGTTTTAAAATAAAATGTCCATACAGATCAGATCATGTGTTTACCTTTCTAATATGTAAGTAGAAAATAATAGAGTTCAATAAATATTTTTGGAATGAATGAATGAATGAATGAAGGCTTTTGAGTAGGCCAGTAAATTAACCTTGGTCAAAATCAGTGATGAACTACTTTGTGTCAAATTGTGCTGAACAGTTAAAGGGAAAAACTGAAAATGCTCAGTCATTTAATCTTTATGTCATTTCTCTCCCTAGTACCAGGGCTCTCATCTAACCTTATCATGTAAACAAGCAGCCTACTCAGATCATTTTTGTCTTATTTTTTTTGCACTGAGAATATATTTCCCCCAAAATCACTAACCCAAATGTACTATCTAGGTAATGATTTTTAAACAGTTTAAATTATTATCTCCAACACATACTCTATCTTGAAGGTATTTTCCTTAATTTCCTCAATCAGAATGTTCACTCAAGGTACTACACAGATGCATTAATACCTATTAAAAAAAAAGCAAGTATAAAAACAGTGGGGGTTTTCTGTTGTTGTTCTTGTAGACTAATTGTAATACTGTCTTTACTATTTCAATTATTAGTAGTAAGTGTCAGCAGACATCTGTTGATGTTGGAGTTTTAGGCAGCTTGTTCTGTAACAGCTGGAGATATGAAAGAATGATCTCTGAATACTAAATTCACCTTTGAAGTGCATATTGTACTCAACCAATTTAAGGCATTTCTGACACGTCTTAATTATTCCAGAATTGAGACATGGTTTTGGTACATTACAAACAGCCACACTCAAGGTGGCCTTAGTCCTAGTAACTGCTCCCTCTCCAATTAGCAGGGAGATTTCTGAACAACCTTTAAAATCCCCAGGATCTGGTCTGTTCATTTGTAAAATTAAGGGTGGGAGGAGTTGGCAGGATGATCTCTATGTTGCTGGCCAAATAACCCTGTGATCCTAGCTCTGTAAAGGGAGTTAATAATGTGAGTATTTTTTTAAAGGAAACCTCATTGAGTTGTTCGTAAACCAACCTGGAAAGTTCAACACATTTTTTTTTCATTTATGGATGAACTTGGAAAAAACAGCATAACAATGGCAAATGTCACCTTAAATACTTATCCAAACAAAGCCTCATGTTATCCAAATAAGAAAAGGAAGCCAAGGGTTTGTACTCAACCATTTTAGGTCTAGCTTGATTCACATTTATATCCCTTCATTGAACATTTGATGAACACTCACTATGCAGCACCCATAGGACGCAGAAATAAGTCTCACACAGTCCAAGCCCTTATGAATCCACAGTGCCATGGATTTAAGATAAGACTGACAGGTTCACAAAAGCAAGGTGGTGAAACAGGAAGCCCCAGACCCACCTTCCCCCTACAGAGACATCAATTCAATTAACCATTCAGAGAACAATTCCTTTTGTGAGAAGTGCAGAGAATAGCTAAGAGGCTCCTGTACCCCCAGGTGAGTGTGAAACCAGCCTTATTGTAGCCAGGAGGGAAATCTGTGGTACCCACTCACCATAGACATCCCACCCAGATCTGCAAGCATAATTGAAAACAAACAAACAAATAAACAAAAACCCAGATCTTTGGTTCTCTCCAGGGAGGGGAAGAGAAGACTGAAACATATGTGCAATGGTCTGGCTTTTCAGGGGGGCTCCTGAAGGACTAGTTTGTATCTTACCTAAATCTAAACACTGACAGGAAAAGATGCCAGATTGGGGGCTGCAGAAGACAGAGGAGAAACTTTTGACTAGAACACCCTCACTCACCACACTTCATTTCCATGGCTAAATGTGGAATAAGATGGGAAAAACCTCCAACTCCCAGCTTCTCCCTGGGCAGGGAAAGAGTTGAAACATACACCCAACATTCCAGCTTTTCAGAGGGGTGCCCAAAGGACTGGCTTTTATCTCACCTGTTTTGGAGTGCTGACTAGACCGGGTATACTCTGGTTGCCTGGAGGCTTCTGAGAACAAAACAGAGCAGGACACCTTATGGCTACTCCAAAAGACCCCTGGTGCTGCTCCAAGAAACCCATGGAATATCAGACAGAGGATGATACAGATAGAGACCAGTGGACTCTCCCTGAGGTTAAAAAAAAAAAAAAAAAAAAGCATGGCGGCTGCATCCAGTGTTCTGGGTTTTCAGGAGGCTACATGACAGACAGGTTTCTTTCTCACCTGTTAGAACACTGATGGGGCCTGGCATAATCATGAATCATGGGGGCCATTGAGAAAAAAGAGAGCTCCAGGGAAAATGCAATACCACAGACAGACACCACAGAGAACAAGAAATTATGAGCTCCTCAAAAAAGAAACTGGCAAATCTCTCTGAGAATTAACATACACAAATCTAGAGAAAATATATCAACAGAAAAGGTTTGCAGATCCCCAAAATCTCTATCCAGGCTGAATGGTGAAGTTTTTTCCCTACAAAAAGCCAGTCGATAATGACTTTGATAGGTGGCTGTTTTTTCAAAAGTGTGGACCCCAACAAAATGTTAAGAAGCATGTGAAGAAATAGGAAAACATGACACAGTCAAAGGAATAAAATAAATCTCCAGAAAGCAACCCTAAAGAAATGGCAGTATATGAATTATCTGACAAATAATTCAAAATAACTATAGAGATGCTCAGTGAGCTCAGAAAAACAATACATGAACAAAATGAGAATATCAACAAAGAGAAATGTATTAAAAAAATACAGAAATATTGGGGCTGAGAATACAATAACTGAGTTGAAAAATTCACTAGAGGGGTTCAACAACAGAACTGATCAACCAAAAGAAAGAATCAACAAACTCAGACAGGTCATTTATATTATCCATTAGAGGAACAAAAAGAAAAAAAGAAAACAAAAACAATGAAAAGGAATGAGAAACCCTAAGGAACTTATGGGACACCATTAAAAAGACTAATATATGCATTATGAGAATTACATGTGGAGAAGAGAGAAACAGGAAAAAGATTATTTGAAGAAATAGCTGAAAAGTTCCTAAATCTGGGGAAGGAAATAAACAGTCAGATTCAAGAAACCCAAAAAAATACAACTAGAATGTCCCCAAAGAAGTCTACTTAGAGACATATTATAATCAAATTGTCAAAAGTTAAAGAGAGAATTATGAAAGCAGCATCACAAAAGAGCCCCATAAGACTATCAATAGATGTTTCAGCAGAAATCTTGCAGGCCAGAAGGGAATGGGATGATATATTAAAAGTGCTGAAAGAAAAGGACTGTCAACCAAGGATACTGTATCTGGCAAAACTGTCTTTCAAAATTGAAAAAAAAAAAAAAAAAGAAAGACTTTCCCAGATAAACAAAAGTTGAGTGAATTTATCACTATTAGATTTGCATTATAAAAAATGCTACAGGAATTCCTTCAAGTTTAAATAAAAGGATGCTAGAGAGAGCAACACAGAAGAATATGAAAGAATAAAGCTCAAATATAAATTCAAATATATAGACAAACACAAAATAATGTACTACAGTAATGGAGGTGGGAAAACCACTTTTAATTCTAGCATCTAATATAGAAGTTGAAAAAAAGTATAAAAAACTAACTATAGTTATAAAAATATGTTAAAGGAATACAAAATATAAAAATGTTATTTGTGATATCAATAACATAAATTAGGGAGGGGAAGGAAAAACAGCAGAGTTTCTGTATGCTACTGAAGTTATTATTAGCTTAAAATAAATTGCTGTAACTATAAGATGTTTTAGGTGAGCCTCATGGTAACCACAAAGAAAATACCTATAGAAGATACATAAAAGGTCATGAGAAAGAATTAAAACATGACACTAAAAATAAATCAATAAAACACAAAGAAAGACAGCAAGAATGGAAAAAAGGGCAAAAAGGTTATTAGACAGAAAACAATAAACAAAATGGCAATAGTAACTCCTTGCCTATCAGTAATTACTTTACACGTGAATGGTTTTAATTTCCCAATCAGAAGACACAGAGTGGCTGCATCGATAAAACAAATAAAAACAAGAAAAGGTACCAACTGTATGCTGTTTACAAAAGTCTCACTTTAGACCTAAGGGCACACAAAGAATGCTAAAACGTATTCAAGGCAAATGGTAACCTTAAGAGAGCAAGGGTGGCCATGATTATACTAACCAAAATAGACTTTAAGTCTAAAATTCAAACAAATGAGGAAGGATGGTATATAATGACAAAAGGGTCAATTCATAGGGAAGATATAACATATAACATATTTATATATATATATATATATATATATAAAACTGGGCTTGCATGTGTGTGTGGAAGAGGGACACAATAATTGCTGTGTAAATTAATAGTTGTGGTCTCAGGTGAGTAAGATGATCACAACTTGAAAGCCTATGAAATGGAAGAGGGACATTATGAAAACCTCCTTGGAATCCTGCCTTGCATTCTAGTTTTCAGCTTGAACTCCCACTCCCCTCTGCCTCCGCAGATGCCCTCCAGTGACCCCTGAATCTCTGGGGTCCTGAACCTCTCAGTCCTCAGAATATCTGTAGCATTTAATGTTTTTATGTCTCATAAACACTATCTGTTACCATCTGTTATCTTGAGTTATTAACTCTCTCTTATATGCCTGTTGTGCTTATTAAACTAGTCTGTAAGTTCTTTGAGGATAGGTATTCATGTCTGGCATCAGATTTACTCAGTTGCTTAGAGATTTTTCAATAACATTCATTCTACTCATATGATACTTGTTTTAATTCACGTTGGATTATTCTCTGTTCTTTAATTAGTTGTTGGCTTGCACACCTCCATGGCTATGTTCATGGTGTTCCCTCATCATAGAAACTGCCCTCCTCTCTCCCTGTCTGCCTGAAAGATTATTAATGAGCCTTCAAACTCAGCTCAAGCGTTGCATCTTCTCTGTAACTCTCCTTGACTTCCCTACCTTGCACTCTCGTCTCTGCTCTGAAGTTCTGTGTAACTTCATCACAGCCTTTTAGTTATTTCTTTGGGTGCATGTGTCCTTCACTAGACTGTCAGCTCTGTGAGAGCAAGGTGTGTCCCTTTATGTTCCATGCCTCATATACAGTAAGTACTCAATGAATGTTTATTGAATTGAAGGGGAGTAGAAAGGTACAGAGACTCTGATACAGATAAGCTAGTCATGCTTTAGACCAGCACTTTGCCTCTCTGTGACGTGATTCTCTATATTCTCAGCAATGAATTTAAAGCATGAAAGAGTTCTGATTTGGGAAACTTTCAGGGGCAATAGTAAGTGTCCTACTTTTCGCAGTTTCTTTTTGGTGTGGTTAAGTCTTGATCTGAACTGATAGAGTATCAGGCAGATACTTGTTAAAATCGCTATCAAAATTTGCACCAATGCCAAGATTATTCTTGAAAACTCTGCTGTTTTAGATTAACCACTTCCTTCCATTATGAGAGATCATTGGAAACTAAAGGCAACCAAAGCAATACTTAAAATACACCCGGAAGATCTGGATACCCAAAAGACACATGAACTGAGCTGCCAGCAGTTGTCCTAATACCTATCATTTCACCGAGATGTATTTATTAGACATCTGCGAATTGCTAAGTGCTGCCAAAAGTCTTTCGGAAAGAAGCACTGTGTAGTCAGGTCTCTCCTGGGAGAGACTACGCCAGGAGCAATACTGCTCAAGTCGTTAGTGTGTGGTGAGCAGATGCTATGAACCCTCTTCGAGAGGTTCATCGGGAAGTCGCTCAGCAACTAGCAAAGAGTCCTCCTTCTCATTACTGGAAATGCCGGGCAGGGAAGGAAGTGGGTCAGGGTATCCGTCATGCTCCTTGAGATGACATCACGGCAGGTTCTGGCCTTTGTCATTCAATGACCATTTTAATTTCCCTTATTCTGTGATGAGCCATATGCTGTATGACTGTAGGTGGCACCTTTACAAAGCAGAAAGCGTTCTCTACTTCACTCTCATTAATCTGCTATGAGAAATAACGACTCTTACTTTGGTCGGCATCTTGGCACTGTCCTCTAACTGAGTGTTCTGAGCAAGAATCAGGTCAGCAGCCATTTCGGCCACTTCAGCTCTTTGTCTTTACCCCCAGACAAAATGCAGCAAGATGACACTGAATTCCATTACTACAGAGAAAACAGATTCTGAAAGACTCATCGACTTCTGGACCTGGGTAGGTCCTCTTAGGATGTTTAATTCTTTGAAATACAATAAAAATGTACCCCCCCCCAAACTTTTCCTGAAGAGTTTATCTTAAAAGTAAGTATTTTATCCAGAGGCTTTTCCAAAACTAATTGCTAGCCAAAAGATAATATGATCCCTTTTCAGGAGGTTACAGCATCTCAGAATTTTAGGGCTGAAGGCAACTCAGAAATAACCTTCATCAGTTATTTCATTTCAAACCTGAGGAAGGCCAATTGGACAGGCTAAAGGGCTTTCCCACTACCATACCTTTAGTTAGTGGCAGGACTCAGTCTAGGACTTGAGACGCCTAACTTTGAGCAGAGAGTACATGTTTAATTAGGTTTTTGTGCCAAAGGGGAGAAAACTGTTTTATTGAACTACTAAATCAGTAGAATCATAATGTACATCTGATTTTAATCCACAATGCAAACAAAAGAAACACATAAAACCAAGAATGAATAAACCCTCTAATTTCCAAAGAAAAGCAGCTAATGTCAGAATAAATCCCTTGGCCTAATGTCAAGGGTCAGGTTCAGAATATTGCTATGGTGCACATGTTTTGATCAATTAAATGATTCATTAGATTCAGTCAGAGTTTGTTATCTACATGATGCCAAAAACAACCACTCCATTCAGTAAAACTGAACAAATCAGTGAGAAAACAATTCCAAATTGCTCTATTCAAAAGAACTGAATATAATGTGTAACTAGATATTGCCAGAAATTAAAAAAGCAAAGGAGAAATGGGAACATAACATCAGAGTCCTACCCTAGGAAACCATAGATATAGAAAGGAAAGCAAACCATCTGGAGATGTGTTTAGACACTTTGCAGAGTGCACGCCTTTGCCCACACCCCCTTAATTGTCCCTATCCAAAAATGTGGGCTCTTGGCATGGATGCTTATATAACTTGACCCACTACCCTAATGATAGTTGACTGTACCAGAGCAGGTCACCTGAACCAAGATGGGACAACCAGTACCATTAACTAGGAGTTTGGGATTGGGACAAGAAGAGTCAGTCTCGCTGTGTGAATGAAACCCTAAAAGAAGATACGGACTCCATGTAGACTGAGTAGCAGAGAGAGCTGGTTGACTGAGAAGCTGGCAAGGTTCAGACAAACAGAGTTTATGACTGCAATCAGGGTTGTAAGAAAAATACACAGTATCATGTGATAGAGCATAATGGAGCGAGGATTGTCACAAGAGTGGATGACCAGAGACAGCATCTCTGAGGTGGTGATTTGTAACCTGAGACCTAATGGATGCGGAGCCAGCCAGGCGAGGAGCTAGGTGAAAAGTATTTTACATAAAGTGGATAGCATCTGCAAAGGCCACAAGGGGGGAAGCTTAGCACTTTTAAGGACAAGAAAGAGACCAGTGTGATTGGAGCAGAGTGACTGAGGGGGATGGAGGGTGAGTTGGCAAACAGCTTTTAGTTAGGGTGACCATCTGTTCCTATTTGTCCAGAATAGTCTGAGTTTGTGCCTGTTGCCCAAACATAATTATTCATAGCATTCCTTTTACTCTCAAGATGTCCCATCTAGGACAATGAATTATATAGTCACCCTAGAATTTCCTACCAAGAGGTAAGAATTCATATTTTCTTCCTAACACAAGGAGAAACCACTGAAGGTTTTGAGCTGAGAAGTGTCAAGATAAGATCTATATTTCTGAGAGATAATTTAGTAAAGAATACAAATTATAAATCAGGAAGCAGAAACTATGGCTAACTGGACTTTTTTGGTCTGCCATGGTATTGGTTTCTGTTCTATTCTGGTGTCCTTCGTGTACTTGAGCAGGAGTTCCTGGGTAGGTTTGTGAAAAGACATACTGAGGAGTTTGAAATAGTATATGAGTGTAGCTGCTACCAGGGACAGAGGAGAACAGCAAACATTCAGGCCACACCAATACAAAATAGAAAGTGTTCGGGTGCCAGGATGACCTAAGTAGTTGTCTCGGCTCTCCTCTTTGTAGGCACATCCTCAGAACAATTATGTAAGAACATTCACTCACTTCTATTCAACGCTGTCACTTAAAAATAATTCCTCTGAAGAAAATGCAAGCACAATTCCCAAACCAAACCAGAGGCGGAAGAAAAGATTAGATGAGAAGCCAGGAAAGAATTCCACATGCAGCTGCTGAGTTCTGAGTAAGATCAAAGATAATTTTGAAACACCTGAAATAGGGGTGCCTTAAACAGGAAGCTTGCCTGGCAATCATCAGTCCCCAGAAATAAACATAGTTATGAGGCAAGAAAGATTAACAATTTAAAAAATATTGCTGACTTTCAATAGTACCAGAAAGCATGAATTAAGACAAAGTTGGCTACCTCTTGAAAATGCAAGACTCCTCTCTATGCCACCCACTGGCCTTGGATGCTTATGAAGAGTGATGAGGAGTTGCTTGGGCAAATGAGAATTACTGAGAGCTCTGTAGGGTTATCTTTAAAGAAGCAAGAAGGTCAAATCAAGTGTGATGGCTATTTACACAGGAAGTAAATGTCTATTACTGTGGTGGTTTGTAAAAGTCTCCCCATATTATGGTGTCCCAAATCACGGTCTGTTT
This sequence comes from Balaenoptera physalus, assembly GCF_965194825.1. NCBI lineage: Eukaryota > Metazoa > Chordata > Mammalia > Artiodactyla > Balaenopteridae > Balaenoptera > Balaenoptera physalus. The sequence goes on from NC_138890.1 coordinate 56,268,793, forward strand.
TCCTAAATCCAATTTATAGATTTGAGCTATTTTAAAGACACATTCTTTCCCTAGTCCAATCTCTCCACTCTTATATTCCTTACACCCTGCCCTTCAACAAAAGAGACAATATATAATTTCCTCAAACATAGCTAAAAGCCTATTTACTTCATCAGGAACACTTTTCCTTTAAAAAGTAGCATATTCCTAAGGGATGAGGGGAAAGCAAGAGAAACAGTAGAATTTCCATGGTTTTAGCATCATTAAAAGTGCATACTAATATATATATATTTATTTTATATATATGTTTTTTCAACCTAAAAAATGGCGACCTAGAATGGTGATAGTATATAAATATCATTCAATTCAATTAAATAAGTGTATACTAAGATGCCTTTTGCATACCCTGCATAAGGCTAGGCTCCCTGAGGAACATGGCAGGAACCTAAAAAATGTTCTGTGGTCTTGAGATTATGGTATATTTTGGGAAAGTGTCTGCAAGAAAGAGGGGAGGGAGCAGATGTACATGAGCCAGAGAAAGAGCCCCAAAAGAGATACAGAAATTGAAGCAGTGTTTGTCAGAGTGTGATCCAAAGACCACCTGCATGAGAATCAGTAGGGGTGCTTGAACAAATGTAGATCCTCAGGTAGCTTCATGAACCTCATAAATCAAGATTCTCTGGGGATGGGGCCAAGAATGCAAATAACATTCTATCAGTCTCCTGATAAAATCCCTCCAAACAAAATGAGAATAAAATCCAAACACTTTATCAAGACCCACAATGTCCTACACAATCTGTCACCTGCTTGCTTCTCCTACCTCACCTCCTACCCTGTCCTCTGTGCCCCCTCCACTTTCCTAAAGGCACACATCTCACTCTCTCATTGGCCTCCAGTTATACTGGTATTCTTTCCAGTCCTCAAATAACAAACTTTCCCTACATTGTCCTCTGACTTACTCATCTTGTTTCCTCTTTGGAAAGTTTTCTATCATCACCTTAGCTAGTGCAGCCACCCCACCACTTTGTATACTCTGTATTCCATAGACTTTTATTATTTTCTTTGTAGTATTGTGTTAGTTTTCTATTGCTGTGGTAACAAGTTACCACAAACTTAGTGGCTTAAAACATCACAAAGGGATTATTTTACAATTCTGTAGGTCAGAAGTCCAATACAGGTCTTTCTGGGCTGAGATTAGTGTGCAAGTTAGGTTGCATTTCTTTCTGAAGGCATTAGGAGAGAATCCATTTTCTTCCTTTTTCCAGTTCCCAGACATCATCCACAATCCTTGGTTCATGGCCCCTTTCCTTCATCTTCAAAGCCAGCAATGTTATAGCTCTCTAATCCTCCTTCTGTGCTCACAGCTCCCTCTGACTGTAGCCGGGAAAGGTTCTCAGCTTTAAAAGACTCATATTATTATATTGGGACCACCAGGTTAATGCAGGATAATCTCTCCATTTTAAGGTCCTTAGCTTAACGACATCAGCAAAGTCCACTTTGCCACGTAGGGTAACCTATTGACAGATCCTAGGCTTTAGGACATGGATATTGTCGGCGGCCGTTATTCTGCCTACCACAAATACTTAAACACTATCTGAAATTACCTTATTTGTTTCTTTATGCACTTACTGTATTATCCTGCTAAAACTAAAACTCATCCCAAATACTGAGTGCCTGGAAACTAGGCTAGCATATAATAGCTATGCAATAAATATTGAGTGAATAAAGATGGAAAGAATGATGGACTTTCATAACAAATTCCTGAATGATTATCATTTTATTTTATGTATGCTCTTTTATTACTTAATCACTGTGCCAGAAGTTAATGAAGTTATACTTATCAAGGCTACCCAGTTAGTCTAATTTTCAATAATTCCAAACCTCTGACATAGTCTCATCTATACTAAATGGATGGGGCTTATAGCCTATTTGTATCGTATTCTAGAAGTGCCTTGCCTTTCTTGGAAAGTGCCTATAATGGAGAAATGCTTCATGTCTAACAAAAATCTCTTTTATTGCCACTGAAACTGCTTTCTTCTACTGTGGCTTTGAAGAACAGAGAACATACTGTTCTCTCAATACACTTCAAGAGATGCAAAATCAAATGGTTAGAGGGATGTACAGGTGAAAGAAATGAGGGAGGTTAGAAGGGTGAAAGACAATATAGAGTGGTGAAGACTGTGTGTTCTATAAAATTCATGCTGAGTTGAAAGGAGAAGGATTCTGTGTTATTGTAACTTGTTACTTTTCAAGTGAAAAAAATCTGAATTTTCATGTGAGACGTACTGATGCCTAAAATAATGTGCAGGTAAGAATTCTTCTCCTTCAAGCTATTAAGGAATAGCACATCTCATCAACAACAACTAAAAATCCAAACACACACACACAAATAAACATGCACACAAATGCATGCATAGACACAACAATCTGTTTGAAGGTACAGTAAAAAATGCCAAGACAACCAGGATTTGTGAGATCAATATTTCAGAAAAAGGAAGCTCATTGAGGTGAGGTGTAAATCCTGAAAATCACTTTTCTGCTCGGAGAATTTACCATTTTTGCAGAAAGTGAGAGTCTGAGAAGCCAAAAAGCAGGAGGCAGCAAATGCACACAGGTAGACAAGTCATCAGTGTTTGGGCAGGACTGGGAAAACAAAAATTGAAGTTTAAGCCTGTCAAGGCTATAAGTATGAGAGGAAATAAGATTCCTGAGAGGAGGAAGGGTAGAGACATAAGCCTAAAACTCATATGTTTTTCCTTTGAAACGTTTGCCAGTCCTTAAGCTGTGTCTTACTTTATGTATGACACAAAACCATTTTACTGCCACTGAAGCTTCTTTCCTCTACTAAGTCTGAAGAACAGAGAATATCCTATGCTCCTACTTGATTTCAGGAGAAAGAAATCAAATGGTTACAGACAGAAACCATGCAGCTGATGAAAATGAATGAAGCTAGTTGTGTGCAAGACAATAGGGAGTGGTGGGGTCTGCGGTGAGCTGGAAAGTGCATGCTGCATCTAAAGAAGGCAGTCACTGAGCACCAAACAATTTTTGCTTTTTAGGAACAAGAATTCTGTATGTTCAAAATAGTACACATTTTTTAGCAGTTCTGAGTAAACAAAATTGGAGTTGAGGATCCCAAGGAGGAGGGGTAATGATAAGAACTCCAGGCTTTCAGTTGGAACCCCTGGAGAATACCCTAGGAACATTTATCTTTACACTGATATCTAAAGAAACTCTCTCCCTGATTGTATTGACTGTATAAGCCCTATTCTAGCTAACTGCCAATGAAGAGGGTAAATAAATTTCTTGAAGAGTATAATTTCATCCAAAACCTCTACAATTTCGCCTATGAATATTTAATCAAAAATTACCAAGCATCTCAAGAAAAGTGACTGAGACAAAAAAGGCAATAAAACAAGCCTAAAGGTAACCCAGATATTTGAGATATCAGGCATAGACTTTAAAATAACTATGATTACTCTGTACAAGAAAATAGGTAACAAGATGGAGAATTTCACAAGAGAACTAACTGTACTCTTAAAAAAATCAAATGAATATTCCAAAACTGAAAAATATAATAGACATTATTAGTGAACCAGAAAGTAGTTCAGGAAAAAATTAGTAGATGCACAGACATATATATATATAAGGGCTTAAGACATATATGGAAAAGGTCTAACATAGGTGTAACTGGAGTCTCAGAGAGGAAAAAGAATGAGATACCACATATTTGAAGTCAAACGGATGAGAATTTTCTAAAATGATAAAAAACAAAAATCAACCCACAGCCTTAAGAAGCTCAGCAAATTCTAGGCAGGGTAAATACACTAAAGCCTCACCTAAGCTCATTATAGTCCAACTGTAGAAAACAAAACAAAAAGGAAATTTTAAGTACAGAGAGGGAAAAGAACATTAGCTTCAAAGTGTCAACAATAAAACTAACTGCTTGTTATTTAACAGAAATAATGCAAACAATAAGATAATGGAATGGCATTTTTAACCTGCTAAAGGGAAATAAATGAACAACAACAACAACAACAAAATCACTGACTTGGAATTCTGTGCCCGGTAAAACATGCTTCAAAAACAAGGGTTGAATAAAAAGACATTTCCAGAAAAACCTATAACTGAGGAAATCTGTCACTAGCAGACCCAGATGCACACACAATGACGTCATGCTGTGCTTCCATCATCCTTGCTGTTGACTTCTTTTTTTGGTGGTTCATTGCTGGTAGTGACCCCAGGTAGATTCAAGCTTATATTTTTATAATTATCAGTTGAGTGAATAAAAAGGGATCTCTTCCAGAAGTTCAAACTAGAATTGGGTCACTTGTTAACAAATCACTAAATCCCAGGAGTCCCGGTTATGATTAGGTAGGCCTTGGTCACACAGAACATCTAGCTAGGAGTGAGTCAAGTCGGCTCACCCAAATCACACAGAAGATATGATGCTCCAAATGAAACAGGAGTTCTGTTATTCACAGACTGGGGAATGGTAGAAAAGCAAAGAAAGTAGGGGACCATGCTCCTGACTTGTGACACATTTACAGATTCCTCTAGGGCTCCATACTTCCTCTTGTGTAAATCAGCAGCTCTAGAAAGGTTTGATGGGTTTGTTAAGCCTGGGAGCCTCAAATCATGTCTCAGATGCAAATTCAAGGGAGACAGGACAACTTACTCTTTGTTAGTCCTGGAAGGTCTGCATTTGGCCATCTCCTGATATATAGTGACCTGTGAATTTTGGAAACCCACATTCAGCTGGCTCCTTCCTTCCTTTCTTTCCCTCTTTCCTTCTCTGTCTAATCCCCTTCTTTTCTCTTGCTTTTGTTTATGTTTTCCAGCTTTCTATCCTGCATTTATTTGTCCAGGGTGGCTCCTCTTGAACCCAAGGTTTCCTCCTAAAAAACTTATAAGAAAAATTCAACTTTTTTTCCTTTACTATCTTTTGGTATTTTGTCCTGAATGTACAACCTTCTTGGATTTTTAAATGACTATAAAAACTTCCATTAATCTCCCCCACAAAGGCACATGCCTGCTTCATTATCAAGATTATCCCAGCAACCTCCTCTTCACCTTCAACACCCAGATCAAACTTCTGCTCTAAAGAACAGAAGACACAAGGCTTTTCTGAATGACCTAAGCAATAAGGTATACATGTACAACTTTCATTTCACTTATCATATGGCATTGCAATTACGGGATAATATTTCCCTCCCTAACACCTTTTGATCACCTCAATGGTAAGGAGCGTCATATTAATTAGCGTAGCCTCAGTACCTGCCACAGAGCCCAGTCCAGATACTTGCTCAACACATGTTTGCTGAGATGAATGGAAAGGAGAATGAATAGAAGATTCTGAACTAACTCTGTGAAGCAAAAGTTCTTATTTCTCTAAATCATTTTGACACTTCTTTCTTTCCCTTCAACTCCCCTCTCCCTTAAGAATTGCTTTATGTGTTTTCTGGACTGTAACAATGTATGAAATAGCATAATATGATAGCGAAGTGGTTTTTTTCCTATCAGATTTTTAGACCATTTAAAAAGTAATTATATGAACTCACAGTGTTATTAGTTATGTTCATTGAATTGGCACTTCCATTATGAATCCATTTTTAATTACATTGGACACATTTCATCAATATTTCTTCTGAGAGCGGCAGAATGTATAATGGCACTTGCAGAGACACATAAACCAGCCTAAATGGAAAACTCTATGCCTGCACAGTTACGCCAGCCAGGATTGGAGACTTGATAAGGCCTCTGAAGAACCGCATCACCTTAAATGCGGTCAACACTAGAAAATAAAATAGAGGAAAGCAAGGGCACATTGCCTTGGTCGTGCAGGTTGTTTGTATCATTCAAGACCCCTTCGGTTACAAGCGTTAGAACTCTAGCTCAAGAGGCTTCGGAAGAATGAAGGGGATTTGTTGGTTCATGCACATGAAAAGGCAAGGGGGACATCTTGCCATAATAGAAGCTTAACTAAAACATATCTTGACTTTTACCAGTACTCTAGTCTAGGAGTTAGCAAACTGTTTTCCGTAAAGATTCAGATAATAAACATTTTAGGCACTGAGAGCCTCATCAGGTCTCCCTTGCATATTTTGGGGGTTTTTTGGTTGGTTTGTTTGTAACAACACTTTAAAATGTAAAAACCATTTTGAACTCATAAGTCATACAAACACAGACCCTGGGATGAATCTGGCTCACATCCTATAGTTTGCCTATGCCTAATAATTCATAGTCCGTATTCAAAATTTTGTTAATTATTACAACAGTATCCTTTATAACCTTTTTATCCCCATGCATAGAACCCAATTCAGGATAATCTGTTGTATTTAGTTGTCATAAATAATTCAGGATAATGTATTGCATGCATTTAGTTGTCATGTTTCTTTTAAAATAAACAGCACCACAGGTCTCTTTTCTTTTTTACCTTCATATTTTTTAAAAGTACATGTCAGTTACTTTGTTGAGTATCCCTCAATTTGGATTTCTCTAATGTTTCTTCACAGTTAGATTAAGGATATGCATTTTTTTATAGGAATGCCACTGAAGAAGCATTCCCAGTGCCTTATGACAGAAGGCACTTGATGCCAATTTGTCTCAACATGAGGAATATTAAATGTTATCTTTGTCATTTAAGGTGGTGTCTGCCAGGTGTCTTCACTGTAAGGTTATAACTTTTTCCCTTTGTGATCAAAAAAGTAATTCGTGGGAGCTATTTTGACACTATGCAAATATCGTGTTCCTCATCAAACTTACACCTACAAATTTTAGGTTCCATTGATGATTGTTCAACTTCCATACATATTAGTTGCAATTCCACTATAAGAAAGAGCTTTATTTATTTATTTATTTTAGCATAAAATCAGGGAATTCGTACTTTAATTAATGGGTTATCATTCATTGCTATCATTATTTATTTTGACATTTAAAGTATTCAAGATTTGATCACTGGGAGCCCATTCAAGCTGGTTCCTGTGTCCTTCTAATGTGTCTTCCTTACTTTTTGATAAAATAAGACATTCCTGACCCTTTTTGTCCCAGTCCTGGAATCAGCCACTTCTCTAAGAAAATTCCTTGGTTCTTTACAGTGCAGAGTGGCATATAACATACATGGCAAGGACCCCCTTTGTGGTATCAGTGAAGGTGATATGGGAATAGTAACAAGCCATCTTTAACCCTCCCAGCATTGGTGGTATCAGAAAAGAAGCCTGATGAGGAGTCTGAAGTCCCACCCACCACCCAGCAGTACTGAGACCTGATCCTACTCAGGGTGTCTAGGACCTTGAGTGTGGAACTTGGGCTTCCAACCCTACCTGGTGGTTGGATAACCACCAATCCAACCAGGTCATTATCTACTTGGCCCACTGCACAGTGTCAGTGCTAAAACAGAAGGTTTAAACTCAATTAATAGTCTCATAACATAATACCCAAATGTCTGGAATTCAATGAAAAATCACATACTACAGAGAACTAGAAAAATCCCAAAGACATATGCCAACACTGAGATGACAAGAACGCTAGAATTGAGTAACATGGATTTTAAAGCAGCCAACTGAAAAATGCCCCAGAGGGCAATTATGAACATGCTTGAAAGTAATGGAGAAACAGAAAGTCTCAGAAAAGATGCAGAACATACTACAAAGAATGAAATAAAAATTTTAGAACTTAAAGAAAAAATATATTTCCAAAATATATTTCCAAAATATAAAACTTATACATGAGTTCAACAGCAGAAGACAGAGAGGACAGAAGGAAAAATCAGTAAACTTCAAGATGAAACAATAGATGTTATCCAATTAAAACAATAACAGGCTGAAAATCTATGAAAAGAACCTCAGAGGCCTACAGACCTATAACAAAAGACCTAACGTTTGTGTCACTGGAGATCTCAGAAAGAGAGGAGAAAGAGGGTGGGGCTGAAAAAATATTCAAAGAAATAATGGCTGAAAATTCTCAAATGGGGTAAATCAGATACAGAAATAAAAAGGTGAGCAAATCCACAGTGCGTACTCAATAAGGGATCATTTGATGAGTAAACATCTACTCATATTCAAAGGGCTTTAACAAAATCTGAGTACATCTGTTAGTAACCATCTAATATAGCGGACCCATGTTAGGTCAGTAGCTTCACTGGCTGCCTTTAGATCAGATGTCAACAGTCTGTGGCCAGGAGAGAGGGGGTCTCATGATTCAAAGTGTATAGATTTAGGTATAAGGGATCCCCTGGAGCTTTGTTGGTCAGGGACTATACGCTATAATAGCTCTCAGGGCACCATGTCTATTTCACATGTTTAATACTCAACTGTCATAAATTAAAAATCAGAGTTTTCTGATAGTCGCTGCCCTAAAGCTGAACGAAGTTTAACATGTTACTCATAATATCCCTTCTGACTGAGAAGCCCTGGATGGCATTGTGCAACTCTTGGATGACTCTCCTTGTAGTTTTAATTAACAGATTGATACCCAATGTGATAGGCCTCACATTAATGAAAAGACTGATGTCCAAGGAGATAAGGGTAAGGATGCACACAAGCTAGTCAGTGAGAATGGAAAGAATGTAGGTAAAAAAAAAAATGATGGCAGAAATTGCAAAATAAGTAACATTTATAATGCTAGTTAAGAACATCGGTCATTTCTTAGTTTCAAAATTTTTCACTCTCTGTGTATATTCTTGTACCATTTCCCAGGTGGGTGGTTATCAATGTAGAAAGAATAACTGAGATATTATTAATGGCATTCTGTTCCAGTGCCTCCTTGGGAGCAGGAAGAGGGCAGGGAGGCATTGCATTAATAATGTGGGAGACAAAATGGGAAAGAGGAAGGAGGTAAAGGCTGTTCCCTGGGGTAGCCTTCCATCTCCTGTACCTGCTGTCTGCATCTAGGACACAGGAAATCCATAGGAATCTCCTGATAACACCCTTACTCTCAGGCACTCTACAGACATTATTATGATGGGGGGAAATTACTCTCCTTGGGGGAGTTATTTTTGTCCATTCATTGAGCGTGACTAACAGAAAAGTTACAAAAAGAATATCATCAGCTAAACTGAAGCTGCTCAATTCTCCTCGGCCATTAGACAGACATCTTCCTTTTTTGGCACAAGATAATCTGCTAATAGATGGAAAGTACATTACCTTTTGAAGGGAGGGTATGCCTTTCAGGTATGTCTTTCAGATTTTCCCATTATAAAAACATAATGTAGCACTCTGTACAAAGTAGCTGCTAAAAATTAATACTAAAAAAAAATTGAACATGTCAAAAGCTAAGACCCACATCAGAAATTCTAAGAAATTTGCTTCAGTCACAACATAGGATTATAGCTTATATTTCATCATATTTGTGATCTTGACCATCATTAAGTAACCAAAGGAGGTAGTTAATATCATTTTCCCCATTTTACATATGAATACACTAGGCAATACAGGTCATAAGCTGTGGAGCCAGGATCTGAATTTGATTCCACTGTCCAAGTTCTTAAACACTATGCAGGAACATAGGCTTCATGATCAAGAAAAGTTTTTTAAAGTCACTACTTGGGACCAAGATGGCTTTGAATACCAAAATAAGGAGTGGGTGCTTTATTCTCCAAGCATTTGGGGATCACTGAAGCTATTCAGCAAAGATGTGACATCATTAGACTGATGCTGTAAAAGGATTAATGTGAGTGCAGTATACAGAATACACTGAAGGGAGAAAGAAGAGATATTCAAAAAAAAGTACGAAATCTACCATTTATTGAGCACCTTTTAAGTGCGAGGCACATGTTATCTAATTTAATGAAAGATATAAGGGCCTGGCATAGAGCAAAAGCAGTGGGATTCAGGCTAAGTGGACAAGCGTACAGAATATACAGTAAGTAAAATCAGCAGGATTAGCAACTGATTAGCAGTGCGAATCAGCATTTGACACCCAGAAACTTCTCAAATAGATTTGCAATAGCTCATTTCTCTTACCTATAACATGAAGAAAGGGTGATAGTGACAAGATTCAAAGGCACTGGGGAAACAAGACACCGTGCTGTGAACTAATCAGCCCTATTTGCTGACAAAAGCTCTCATGAAATGAAACTAGTGTTGTGGGTCAGCCTTGGCCAGGCTCGGTCTGCTTCAATCACAGCCTAGGATTATAGCTTATATTTCATCAATCAGTAAACAGCATTTATTGGGAACTCACAATGTGTATAGCCCTAAACCTGCTGTATATCTCTTCTAATAAATTACTCAGAAAGTGGCAAGTAGCACATATTTATTGTGAAATATATATATATTTAATAATTTATACAGCTCCACAAGAATATCTATATAAAACTTCAGAGTTCACCTCAAATTCCCTCAAAGAGATTCTTTTTTCTTGGATCTGCACATGAATTTTGCAGCATGGGGGCTTTGAACAAAAATGTTCAAAATTCCAAAACTTCATGAATAACTTTGATGTAAAAGATTTTTGAAGCTCACTGAGCTGAACATATTAGAAGATTTCATTTACTATTTCCATTTTAGGGTTGATCCTAATTTACTAGAAATGCTGGCACAATATCAGTCAGTCTCTAGAAATTAAGCTAAATTCTCCTCTGGTGGTTTCTGTTGCCCACCAGATCCCCAGTACCAGCTCTTTCCAGCGTAGTACAACTTCTCCCTTCCACAACTTTTTCTAAGGATTGAAAGTGCAGAAAGCAAGATGCATTTCAAGTGGAAAATTCAAATGTGAACTAAGTTCTAAAAGAAGAGGTGTCTTAGATGAAAGATAAGGGGTTAGACTGGGTATGGGAAGAAGTGAGTCACTGGGTTCGATTAGAGAGGAGAACGACAGAAAACTGGCACAAAAAAGGAAATTTTCTATTTAGTAACTATGAATTATTATTTATTAACTATGCTCCAGAGCTGAACACTTAATGCTTATATATTACTTCCAGGGCCTCCATGACCTGTTGCTTGGAAGACATCAAAAAGCTGGTTCTACAACACAATGGCCTTTCCGAGGTTATAGGAGTTAGTTAGTTTTACATGGGCCAAAGATCAGATGAGAAAATGCACAACATGTACAGAATATAAAAATGCTTAATAAATCAGTCTGACACTTAACAAAATTTAAATGTCCTGTGTATCATCTATCACCTTTCATGAGGGAAAGCTGCAGGTGTGCTAAGTACTGGCTATACAAACTCAAATAAGAAAAGTCATTTCTTTCAAGGGGCTTATGGTTTTATGTACGGATAGTAAGTTGTGGAATGGACAAATAAATAAATCTCTTTAACTTGGTATTATATAGAGGTACGTGCTAGAGGAGCACACAGAAAGGATATAACATCACATTCAGGAGATCAGGGATGCTTCCCAGAAGAGATGAAGTTCAGTCTGAGTCCAACCAAAGTGATCAAAGAACTGGGGACAGTCATGCAAGATAGAAGGAGCTTCCCAGTTTTGATAAGTATTGATATCCTGGAACAAAATAAACCCAGCTATGCGAAGGCTTTCTGAACTCTAAAAATGACGCTCATTTTGATGGTTTTCAGATCCCCCAACCTTTAAGAGAATTCAAGCATGCTTCTAAAAATACTTGTGTCACACAAACAAAGAGGATCTCCTTACTACCCAATTTAAAGGAAACATACCTCCATCACAGTCACTTTCTATTAACCTTTCCCATTTAATTTTCTTTACAGCTCATATCACTTTCTGTAGGTCCTTTATTTACTGTTTAACTACACCCACTTGAACGGAAGTCCAAGGGAGCAAGGACCTTGTATAACTTGTTCACCCCTCTAATTCCAGTTTCTGGAACAGTCCTGGTCATATAGAAGTTGCTCAATAGATGCTGGTCAGATGAATGAATGGTTGCCTTCTGCACCAACTGGAACAAAGGTTAAGAGCATCGGGTGTACTTGTGCCTTGGCATTTCTAGCAGCATATAAATAGACCACATTTCTTGATTTTAGGGAAAACTGAGTCTTAAAACAACATCAAATTACCTATTCTGTCACATTAGAACTTTATTGCAGTGCGAGTGTTTGACAAAATAGAATCACTGTCACTGTGTTAAATAGTTTTATGATAGCAGTCAACGAATCCTGTGCAAATATCATAAGTCCCAATTGGTGAGTTTTGTACATAGAGACACATCTTATATGCTTACCTATCTTATATTAGAACAGATAATACAAAGAAAAATAACTCAGTTTTGTTGAGGAGTTATTATGTGTCAAACTTTTAGGTAAAAGAATAATTACAACATGATTTAAGGGCTTTTATAAAGCAAATCTACCTCTTTTTGGAAGACCCAATAAAATTAAGAAGTTTTTCCATTTGTAGACCTGCCTCATGGTACAAGAATGGATTTGAACCCCAGTGAAATAATATTCAATTTTCAATTGTCCAAAGGTGTTACCATCTTCCTACACACTATTTCAGTGGTAATCATAGTGATAAATCATAGTTGATGATTAAAATGTATCAAGGCTCACAGCAGGTCAGGCCCTGTGTATAGGAAGCATTCCTATTATCCTCATCACTGCTTCATTGGTGGGTAGGTGCTACCATTATCTCCATTTTGTTGTGAGAAGACTGAGGCATAGAGAATTTTGTCCTGAAAAGTCGTGGAGCTATCAAGTGTCAGGATCTGTAAATATTCCATCATAAAGGTAAAGTTTCTGGATACTAACACCTAACATACTTGCATTTTTCTTTTCAAATGAAAAATCTACTCATCTAATTCTTACCTAGTTGCTTTATAATTCGTAATAATTTTTGTTATTACTAGCGGCTTGTCTGTTTATCTACTTTATCATAGATTTAAGTGTATGAAGAATCAATTCTAAATTCATTTGCTATTGAGCTGGAATCTCACTCTCATTTTCGAGGCTCCTGCAGGGAGCTCTGAAGACACAGTGAACATGAAAATGATAGACACCAAAGAGCCCTGACTGTATCTCAAAGCAATTAAAGATCAGAAGTCCTACTCACAACTCTTCTCTTGATGACTTTTCTTAACCAGCAGTTGCTATCCTACTCATACTATGTCATGAGTGAGTTATCAGATAGTGTGATATATTTTCTTCTAGCTGTGAATGCATCCTCTCAGCTAAGGTGAAAACGTTTTGTTAACCCACTTAATACTTTCTCTCATTTGCCCTCCTCCCAGGCTCCAGTGATACTTCATACAAATAATGACTTGAAGTGATAGTGAGATCAATAATCTCCAACTGATCTAGCTTTGGGCTCAAACCTATTTGTTAAAGAAGCCATTTGTATGCAGTAGAAAGCTCAAAGACATCAGCCTTACACAGACCTTGGTTCAATGGTGGCCCTGCCTTGTACCATCTGTATGTCCTAGAGCATGTTGGTTATTCATTTTGGCCCTCAGTTTCTTCTTCTATTTTAAATACATACATATATACATACAATTTATACCTATTTCTGAAGGTTTTTTTTTAGTTTTTAATTACAATTTTTTTTAAATTAAAGATCATGAAAGTACAGTGTTGGCCATGAAATAGGCACTTAATAAATTGTAATACACTTTGAGGACACAGCCAAGAATAACCTCAGAATGAATCATTAGGGTAAAATTTCCATCATCTCTGACCCTGGAGTTAGTCCACATGAACCATTTAGGGTAGAAGGAAAGAAAGTTGAGGTCCCAATAAATTGAGGTCTTTTCCTGGCAGACTCTAATCCCTCCTTTATTCACCATAGTGGCTTCCGCTATAAGATTTAGTCTCCTTGCTCCTATCTCCTGTGGTTGAGGCACAAATCTGACTAGAGGACAAAATCAGAGAGCAAGACCAAAGAGAGCTCTTTTCCTTGGGCTGTGAACAATTCATTAATTAATTCATCCATTCTTGGCATTGAGGAGCGAGGAAAGTCACACGTACCCAATGTTGATGAGGGATAAATGGCCAAATCTAAGATCTACGTACTGTTGCCAGCAGCTCCTTGACGAGTGAGTCATTAATACGGGATGGAGCCAAATTTGAGCATCAAGATTCCTAGACTCTCCAGTGTTTTTCCATGGATATAGCTTATTCATAAACCACCCAGTAAGAATTTGTATATTGTTTCCTTAGGGGATAAGAACTTGATAATATGTTTTTCTTTCAGTGGTATTAGAAGATCAACTATTCAGTTGTATGCATTTCTTTATTTAAAAAAATAACTTAGAACAAATCTTTATAAGATCTTATTTGGGGAAGAGGAAAATTAAAAAATCTCCCTATGGGAATAGCCCATGGGAAAACAAACTGGAAAAAGATGGTAAAACATTTTAAATCAGCTTTCCTTAAATGTCTCAAATAATTCAATGCAAAAAATTCATGTTCATTTCTTTTAATCATTACTTTTCTTTCAAAAAATATTAGCCAACAGTGTTATCTCCACTGAAACAGGGAGCATTATCTGGTTTTGCAGCCTGTACTGACTTTAGTAGAGCCAATGAATTAGAAAGAGGTTAGCGACTGGGCCATATTTGCATATGTAAATATGAGAACATCTTTGGGTTCTCCAACAGTGTGGCCGCAAAATCTCCATCTCCGCTTCAGAACCAAAACACTACATGGAAACGTGATTGAAATCCAAAGGCACGAGTGACAGATAGGGAGACCAGATGACCGTGATGAAGGCAAGGGGATAGGGGTCTTGCTTGCAAATCAACACCAGGTTTTGAGTAGTGACAATTCTTTCTCTTCAAAGCCAGATTAATTCTGTTAGCTGCTTACACTCCAGTGGCTGCTTTTTTATGGGCCAAATAACTCATTTAAAAATTTATGGTTTATCCATTTTTAGTCCAAATAATCATCTTAGGATATAAACGTGCTTCCATAAAATATATGCATACAACCATACACAAACCCCCTAGAATTAATACAAACCATGGAGAACATGCAATCCATACACACTAACTATTCTAAGCTCACTAACTCATGTGTTACTGAAGCCTTTACCTGCTCTTGAAAGCCTTCTTTGTCTCGCTCAAGCTGTACCCATCCCCTCTGCATTCTCACAGCAATTTCACTTGGAATTTCAATGTTTGAAGAATTATTAAAAACATGATGATGCAAAGACTTAACCTTACTCTAAGCTGGTGCCTGTCTGTCAAAATGCCTCATTCTGTCCCATGTCACACAGAACTTCAGTCAGAAATTCCACTAAAACACTAAGTTCCACTAAAACACTTAATTTTAATAGGTTGATCTATTACACAATTTGATTCAATCTTCTTTGTACCCCTAATTTTTAACACACTGTGTGACATATACCAGAAGTTTAAGCTCTGTTGGTTGAATGGAAGAACAAATGTTAGCCTTAGGAATTTTGAATAATTTGGATACATCACATATAGATTTATTCAAAATTAAGCTACAGACACATTAAATCACCAATTTAATATATAGATATAGCAATTTAGTATGTTAAGTACAAAGCAAAAATGATAAATAAAATTCTACTAGAAGGTCTCCTCACTACCTCTACACTCCTAGCCCCAGGACCTTGCCACATACTCTTGCTTTGTCTTAAAGGAGTTTCCTCCTCCTCCAGTCATCTATGATCTGACTCAAAGCCCACCTCTTCCACAACATTTTCTCTGCTTGGTCTAGCTTTTGTTGTGCCTTTTCTTTGCAGGAATCTTTTTTCATAAAAGCAGGGAGGGTCATCATATACTTATGGATCTTTTCAGTTCAAAACATGCTAGGGTTTGTCTACTTCTTTATTCTCCAACCTAGGAGAAGAAGTTTAAATAACCACATCAGAAAACAAAAGGGGTTAGGAGGACGAACACAGGTAATATAACCTTTCTTTTATTTTGTTTTTTATGAAGGCACCCTGCAGCTATTTAATAAAAGCATCCCCTTGCAGTGATAAATTACTTGCAAATTACATCAACCCTAAATTGCTTCTCAAAGTTTCTAGCTGTTGATGGCAGCAATGTTTTATGGAGATTTAAACAAGGTGATTTAGCAAAGGAGCATCAACTCACACTTGTACAGCCCTGAAATGATTGTTGTGGTGGCAGAAAGAGACTGAGAATTGAGGTGAACGTCCCAAATACATGATTTGTCACTTTGTGTACTTGTGCTACCTGAGTTAGCTATGGCACAAACATTAGATAGTCAAAGATATTAACCTTCATTAGATATTAACCTGCTTGGGGGAAACCTGCTTAGGGGAACATTTGCCTATATTATTTTAGGCTAAAGAAAAAAAAATACTTCTATGCAGATAGCTTCTGACCATAGTCTTCAGTGGGCTTTTGCTGTTTTGTTAGTTTGTTTAATGCCATGTAAAACTACTCCAGAGACAAAGGAGAGGTGAATACTCTCCTTTATTACAAAAGAGAGAAATGAATACTTGAGTCTCAATTTGTCTCTGTCTCTGTCTCTCTCTCTCTCTCACACACACACACAGCTTCTTTTTCCAGAGTGACAGCCTAATAAAATTTTAAATGTTTGGTTCTACTGAACCAAAGTTGAATTGCAATCACGTGACATTTTTGTTTTAAAATGAGATGCAGTCACTGTGTCAGTAAAATATAAGAAGTATTAGACTTAGGAATCAGCTAACACAGATACTTTTCTGGACTCTTGTCTTTTGGGCACAGTTCCTCCCACTTAAATAAGTAGTCAGCTATGTCTCAGGTGCAGGGATTGAGCTGCAGTAGCTTGATTCAGACCATTGCAAGAACACATGCCCATCTCTTTAAAAGTCTTTATTAACAAAACATTCCCAACATTTTGGATTTCCTGGAAGCCCTTCAAGAGTAAGTGGCTGCTTTCATCAGAAACTGCCTGACTCATGTATGGAAGAGGTAGCTTTTCATGCTTGGGCATCTGGTGTGAAGACACATAATTCCCTAGGGAATGCACCTGCCTGATACAGTACAGATCCCCACGGAGCAGCTTTATAATCTAAAGCAAAAATTCAGTTTGTGAAGAGGGCTGTTCTGACTAATAGCGCTTTGCAGAAATGAAGCAGAAACTTCAGAGATGTCCAAAATTCACAGATGTAGGTACTAAGTTGCTTAGTTTCACTGACCACGTGCACTTCATTCATTCATTCAATTAATAAATATTTTAGAGTGCCCATTACTAGTGCTATTCATTTTGTCAGACACTCTAGCAATGCAGTGCGTATCAAAAGGACAAAATCTCTGCTCATAAGCTTATATTCTGGGAAAGGAAGGAAATGTACAAATCCTATTTTTTTACATTATTATAAGTGCTATAAAGAAAACACATAGGGTATGAGGTACTATGAAACATGGGGTGAAGAGAGGCTATGTTAGGTTGACTGATCCAAGATGTTCTTTAGGGGATCTGAAGTGGCTACGTTTCAGCAGGGACCTCAAGAATGACAAAGCACCAGATATCCAGATATGCAAATAAAGCAGGAAGGGGTTTAGGACTGAGCCAGGCTGAGGCAAGAACATGTGCACAGATTTGAGGATCTTGTAATATATTGCTGCACTTGATTTTCTAATATTTTGCTAAGGAATTTTGGCCCTTTTTCATGAGGGTTATTAGACTTGGATTGTGTTTTTTTTGGGGGGGGTGTCAGAATTATGCTGAACTCATAAAACATATAGAGAAATGTTTCTTCTCCTGTTTTCTAAAAAAAAAAAAAAAAATGAGTAAGACTGCTATTACTTTTTCTTAAAAGTTCGAAAGAATTCGCTATTGAAGTCATCTGGGCCTCAAATTTTCTTGGTAGGAAGGTTTGATTTTTGTTTTTGTTATTTATGAATTCAATATCTTTAATAGATAAAGGTCTACTGGTGTTTTTTTGTATCTCCTTGCATCTATTTTTAAAAATTGTGGTTTTCAAAGAATTTTTCCATTTCATCTAAATTTTCAGTTACTTTCATGAATTTAATAATATCCCCCATCCTTATATTATCTGTATAATATAAGCATGTAAAGCAATAAATTTCCCTCTAACTGCATAGGATATATTTTGATTGTGTTTTCTTCTGATTTATTTTGTGATTAATGAGTTATTTCAAGGATCTTGTTGAATTTCTAAATAATTGAGTTTTCTATATATCTTATTACTATTGATTTCTAATTTATTATTGTTGTGACCAAAGACATATTCTGTACAACTTCAATCATTTACAATTTGTTGAGACCTGATTTGTGGCCCACCATATAATCTTTCTTGGTGACTCTTCCATATACACTTGAAAAAAAATTGTATTCTGCAGTTTTGGGGCCATATTTATAAGTATCAAATAGGTGTAATTATTGACAGTGTTAGACTGATTCATGTTGCTCCACTGGCCTCAACTGCTCTGGTTCATTTTTTTCACTCTTTTTTTCTCCAAATAATTCCACTTGGATAATCTTGGAGCTTCTTTATCCTTTTCAGTTATGTCCAGTCTTCCGTTAACATCTTCATATTCATTTTTCATTTTTTCTAACCACTACTTTCTTTCTACTGTTTCCATTTGGTACTTTTTAATAGATTATTACTCTGCTGAAATTCTCAATCTGTTCACACAATTTGTCCACATTTTCCACTCTACTTTTTAACATTGTTATCCTAGTTATTTTAAAGTCCTCATCTGTCTCTAATTCCAATTATCTGAATCATTTTTCCATCTATTGACACTTTCCTTTCTTGACCATGTTTCATATTTCCTTGCTTCTTTATGTGTGTTATGCTTTAAAAAAAAAAAAAAACTAATGCTGGATACCATGTGTAGAAGAACAATAGAAAGTGAAGTAAGCAATATTACACCTAGACAAAAAGGCATGGTTCTTCTTTTGAGGTTGCTAATCTGTGATTGACCTGAGTGTGATTTTTATTGCAGCTTTACTAAGATTCAGCTCACCCTTGGCTTCAAATGTTTATTCAGGAAGAATCAGGATTTTCCCTTTAGCAGAGCTTGAGATGCTAAGTGATAATGGTTCTTCAGAAATCTTCACACATAACAGCCTATCTGCCATCTCACCCAACCCCCAGATTTAGGAACCTCAAAAAACCTGTCTCCACATTCTTGTTCTGTCCTTGGCCTTTAGCAACAACTACATTGCACATGAGGAAGGAGTAGACTGCTTTGAAGGATCATCTTTAAATCCCCTCAAAAGAAAGAGGAGAGAATTCAGCAGAGAACATTTTAGTGAGTCTAGGCAGTTGACTAGAGATTTTTTTTTTTTTCAGCGTCTATGTCTTCCCATTATGGACAAATGGAAATAAGAAAGACATTTCACACTTTCCAAAGTCATGCCCAAAGATTTTTTAATATCTAACATACTAGGTGCTTTGTGATCAGTAGACATTCTGCATATCGTTTATTTCAGTTGAGTGCTAATGTAATTTGAACTAAAAAAGAGTTAGTTAGTAGATAAAAAGTTAACAGTTGTCAGAGCTCATCAATTTACACTATAGCCAATTTAGAGGGGTATGAACAAACAGTGCATCCAGCAATTACAGCACAGGTGAACACACATGTCCTGCATTCTTCCCTGTATAAGGGCCTTTCTCATATTTTAAAATAAGTATAAACAAAGTATCAAGAGTTCCCTAGGGGCAGAAGCTGGGCAACACCCATTAGCAGTGTATTCCACTACAAGCATTCTTCATTTTGATATTGAGATCGAGGTGAGTAGGTTAATTGAAATGAGTATGCTTATGTGAACGTCAGTGAAGTCTGACAATTTTGTAACTTTACCTCTTTTATCTTTTGCATTTGGGGGACACATAATTCACTATTCTTCCTCTGTCAGTTCTTGAGAGATACATGAAACCCTCCTTGAATTCTCTAATAATAATAATACTGTAACAAAAGCGTACCACTGTCATTTCCCTTTGAAGAGTAGCTATTACAATTTAAAGTGCATAAGAATCATAAGGTGATGATGCTAAAATGCAGAGACCTCAGTTCCTATCCCAAGAGATTTTGATCCGGAAGGTTACAGGTGAGGCTCATGATCTGAATGTAAAGATCGAGCCCAGCTCTATTTGAAGCACTGCCTTATATTTAAGTCCTTAATTTACATTTGTACAAAGTCCCAGTGACTTATTACACCCTGATAAGGGCACGCCCAGGCCCTTATCTCTCTAGTCTCCACATACATTACTCTCCCCTCATTGCTTCACCTTCAGCTACACTGTCACTCACTTTCTATAAAACTACACATTCATTTCTGTCTTAATACATATGCTGTTTCCTCTGTCTGGAACCCCCATATTTTTGTCCGATCAACTCCTTCTTATCCTTGGGTCTCAGCTTAAACGCTCCCCTAGTGCATAGATTAGGTAGGTCTCATTTCTATGAACCACCTTTCCATCCCAGTTAGACATTTCTTTTAAAACGTTTGTATCTTTACAGCTATTTACACAGTTTTAAGTGTGTGTTAATTTTTAAAAAACATTAAATCACTGCCTTTCCCACTAAACGTATAAGCTTAGCGTGGACACTGGTCTTGCTGGTTATGTTCACCAAGGCTACACAGTGACTATCTCAGTGACTGGCACAAAATAAGCACTCCATAAATACTCATATACTGTCTGAATTCTAATGGACGGAAAAAGAAGCAATGTCAACCTTTACACCTGTGTCCTTCTACCTTGCTTGTTCTTTTGTCTAGGCATCATCCCTTCTCTTTTTTGGGGGACAGATCTTCCCAATTTCATTCCAGCCACCTCGTTATTTTAGGTGTCATCCTGTTCATTAATGCTAATAATCTCTTCTGACCATAATTGGTTGATCCAAGCACAGACAACTACAATTCTTGTACAAAAGTTTTGGAAATAAAGTCAAGAAAGAGAAGCAGTCTCTCTGGGTGATGAAACTATTATATATAAAACATTCAGGAGCTCTCAGGAGCCATTGTACAGACATAGCCATTGGAGAAGTAGAGAAAGCCAGTCTCTAGAGAGAGAAGGATGAAGAAGACATGCAGAGAGGTATGGGGGCAGATGATCCTGTTTACATTCTAGGTTGTGATTATTCCTGAGGCCCAACCACTTTCCTGTCTTTGAGCCTTCTGAGATAGCTATGTAGATCCAAAGTCTGACATGGGTCTCAACAGGCAAAAATCAAAGTGTCTGCAGGGCTGCATTCCTTTCTGCTGGCCCTATGAGAGAATCCAATTCTTGCTCTTTCTAGCTTCTAGGGACTGTCCACATTCCTTGACTCATGGCCACTTCCTCTGTCTTCAAAGGCAGAATGTCACATCTCTCTCTAAACTAAGCTGAGAAAGGATCTCTGGCCTTAAGTATTCAAGGGATTAGGCAGCGTTCATCTGGATAATCCAAAATGGTCCCATTTCAAGGTCCTTAACCTTAATCACATCTGCAAAGTCCCTTGTGCCAGGAAAGGGAACATATTCACAGGTTCTGGGGGTAAGGACGCAGACATCTTTGAGGGACCATTATTTTTTCTACCACACTCAATGTCCTTGAAACAAATTCCCTTGTGTGTATAAACTAGGTCGGCCTGAATTTCTATAATAAAGAGTCTCCTCCGTGAACTCTCTTGTATTTTTTGTCAAAATTAGTGGCAATGAAATTCCTAGGTTATAAACCCAGAACTCTCTCTAATGTCTTCTCTTCGTAGCATACATATCCAGTTATTCACTAAATCCTGCACAATTTATCCCTAAAATGGACTCACTAAACTTTTTTTTTTTTTTGCCTATGTCCTAGTTTAGAGTTTTAATTCCTTTTTACCTGCACTACAATAGCCTCCAACCTGGATTCCCTGCCTGTATCTTCTTTCTTTTCCCAGCCACTCTTCCCACTGCTAATAGTGTTTGTCTTTTACTAATAATCATGTAATCACATAATGCTACAAATTTCCTAACAAAAAGCATTTGATGACTCTTAAAGTCTTTAAGTCCAGACTTTCATAAAACGACCTAATTTAAACCATGGTGTATTAACTTTTGTTTCACTTTTTTCTTCTCCCACCCATCCCACATTCTGAGTGACCATAAATATTTAATGAATATTCGTGGCATGAAATGCTTGCTTTATCCATCTTTCATTTATGCCTGCACTATATCAGGTACTATGAAGGGCAGAAAGATATGAAAATATAGACTAGGGAAATTTAATAAAAAGTTATTTGGAAGGAATTTGAAAAGTGGGAGAGAAATAGATACACCATCAAGGAGATTGGCAGGGCTTTCTATATTAGAGGAAGTCTTGATGATGGGACACATTAAAATACCTTTTAGTAAAATGTATTCATTCATTAATTCAAATATTTTAGAATATTTACTATCATTCCATGTTTCTAGGAAACAGCAGTGTAAAAACAGACAAAATTCTTATCCTCAACGTGTCTACAGTCTAGTGGACAAATAGACAATTAACAAGTAAAAATGTTTTTTAAATATACAATTTTAGATAGACTTATTGCAATGAAGAAAATAAAGCAGGGTAAGGGGTTAGAGAGCAGGGGTTTGGGTAGGAAGCTCTTAAGATTGGGTTATAGGAACAATCTCTGAAGAAGTGACATTTAGGATCAGATCTGAATGATAAGAAACACCCCACTACATGAAAACCTTAGGGGAGAAAATTCAAAGGCAGAGCTATGTAAGTCATGTTTTGGAAATAAACTTAGTGTATTTGAGAAAGAGAAAACAGGACAATGTGGCTGGAACAGAGAAAACAAAGAGAAAGCAGTAAAAAATGAAATAAGGAAGGAAGCACAAATCTAAAATGGCCTTGTTCATCGTGAAATAGAATTTGAATTGCATCCTAAGTGCAACAGGAAAACACTGGAGGATTTTAATCAAGAAATTTGCAATCCGATTTGTGTTTTAATAAATTCACCTTGTCTGCATGAAGGGAATGGATTTTAGGGATGCAAGAATGGACAAAGAGACCACAGTAGAGGCTATAGCAAGAGTCCAGGCAATAGAGAAGGGTGGCTGAGACAAGGAAAGGGAAAAGAACTGTGGTTAGAAATAACTGGATTTGAGACTGCTGGAGAGGTAAAAAAAATTTCTTCTGCCCTTCTAGATTTTTATGACTAGTCTAAGAATTAAACTGGTGTAAGACGGTTAACAGGAGAAAATCACGCAAAAGTTTAATAACGTGTACATGGGAGGAACCCAGGAAAACTGAGTTAACTTGCCAAAATGGCCAAAATGCTCACCTTAAATACCATCTTGGGCTAAAGACATAAAAGGATGTTGGGGATAGTGGTTTGGGATTTCAAAGGGAAGGAAGGCAATTCACACGGAAAAGCAAAATTTGGTAAACAAATGTTTGCTGGACCATGCAGAGACAATAGGACACATAGTGGACTCTCATCTCCAGGCCCTGCCTGTGTTTTCCATCACCACACCTAGCCCATATTCTTGGCAGGTATCTCTGGTGCTAGCTCTATTCTGGGAGCCCTCTGTATAAATTATTTTAGGCAGTTGGGAGGTCAAAGGTTCTTCCTGAGTCTTTTGGGCCTTGATTGTTTTCAGCTTGAAATAATCGGCATGCCAAAGACACACGTTTTGGGGTGGCAAATTTTGCTCCCCTATAAGACATGTTGAGGATTGAAGTGACAGGTCTTAAGGAACGGAGTATAAAGACAGAAGATAAGAGATCTCAGGGGCTTCCCTGGTGGCACAGTGGTTGAGAATCTGCCTGCCAATGCAGAGGACACGGGTTCAAGCCCTGGTCTGGGAAGATCCCACATGCCGCGGAGCAGCTGGGCCCGTGAGCCACAACTACTGAGCCTGCGCGTCTGGAGCTTGTGCTCCGCAACGAGAGAGGCCGCGATAGTGAGAGAGGCCCGCGCACCGCGATGAAGAGTGGCCCCCGCTTGCCGCAACTAGAGAAAGCCCTCGCACAGAAACAAAGACCCACCGCAGCCATAAATAAATAAATTTTTTTTAAAAAAAGAGGTCTCAGGATGGAGCCTAGGGTGGCACTCCAGGGTGGCTTAAAACTTTGGACCTAAGAAAAAAGTCTGCAGAGGAGATTAGTAAGAAAGAGAGTAAGGTAACCAAAAGAGTAAGAGAGTGTGGTGTCCCAGAAGCCAGGTGAAGAAAGCGTTTAAAGCAAAAGAGAGGGATCTGTCCTGTCAAAGGAGGCTGATACAACAAGGAAGAGGAGCTTAGAGGTCATTGTTCACCTTCACAGGAGCCACTGTCTTATCAAGACAAAAGCCCTATTGGAGAAGGTTTAGGAGAAAAGAGGAGGCGAAGATATGGAGCCAACAGGAATAGCCTCCTCTTTCAAGGAGTCTTCCTGTGAAAGGGAATAAAAAATTAAGTAGTAGGTGACAGTGGACATAGGTTCAAGTGTGTCTCTTTCTAACTGGTATTAAGATGTTTGCATGCCTGTGGGGTTTCTGATAAGAAGCTGTATTATAATGGGGTTGACTCTACTACAAATGTTGCTAACGTCTTGGATAACACTTTTCTTCAAAGTCTATTATTATAGTAGGCAGCACACATTGTAATTAAAATGTTGAGCCTAAATAGGAATTATGACCCTGCTACCGGTAAATGTATGAACTTAGACTACTTAGTGAAGGTCTCTGAGGCATTATTTCCTCATCCACATCATTAAGGATGATAATAATTTTTTTTTGAGGAGAAAATATAATTATATATATATATATATATATATATATATATATATATATATATATATATGACATCACAGTTCCTGAGACATAGTAAGCACTCAGTAATTGAGAAGAGTTGTCATTATTTCTACTTAGTGCTTGACCATTAATCCCTTCTATAATCAGTAATAGGGCCTATTAGGATTTCAGTGGCCCGAAAAGAAACACTTTCTGTCTTGACTTCCTTCCCCATTATGCATATCTTGTTCCAAGGCAGACCCTAATGCCTTTTCCCATTTCAAAGCACCACAGGGGTTATATAGCCAAAGGGATAGAACAACTGTGTGCCAAGCTCCACATAGAAACCAAGTGAGTTAATGTCATTTTAAACATGGTTTTCTTATGTGTAAATTAGCTTGCAAATCGGCAAGCTCCCTACCACTAATTACTAGATTAGCTAGAGTTAACCTGCAGGGGAACAGCAGTGAGGAAGACAAACATGCATTCATATGTGAATGTGCATTTGTATAGTTCATGCCACGCTAGGCTTGCGGAAGACAGCCCCCTGCTTCTTCTAGTTAAATCTAGTATGACATCTACAGTTTTGCACAAGAATATTAGACAACAAGTTAGCCCAAAGCTGCAGTTAATCACAATCTAGAGTCAACCCAAGGGAACAGAGAACTAAACAAATAAATTTCTTAATATTTACCTCTCCTCTTAACCCAGGCAAGTTGGGCAAGATAATTTCCTAACTCAAGAAATGCTGGTTGAAATTGCAGCAAAGCAGCTTCAGTAAGAAAGTTGAGACATGCACGGTTTCAAATATATAGTCATCTGAAATAGATATCTGACTTCAAATCTCAATTCTCACTAACTTCTTGCACTGAATAAATTTAGCCATAACAATCTTGTATGCAAGGAAGGGAGAGACACCTGATCCAAACAGGTTAAGCAAATATATTGGCACACTTAAAGAAAAAGTTGAGGGATCAAAGGACTGCAGGCTTGACTGGGATCCAAGAGCTCAAAGCACGTAATCAGCAACTGGTCTCTCTCTCTCAGTTCTGCTTTCCTTTCTGTACATCATCTTTAGTGCTAGCAGTCCCAGAAGAAAGAGAGATCCTTTCTTTCTTAACAGCTTGAAAGCATCCTTAGAATTGAATCACATGCCCAACATGAACCAATCACAGTGGGCCATGTTGTTATAAAGCTGATTGGCCAGGCCTGGGTCACGTGTGCAGCACTGAGGCCAGGATGGAGTCATCTCCACCTAAACTACACCAACAGAGAATGCTGGTGATTTCATTCCCCCAGGGAAAATCAGCATGTTGTTATTACCCTAAGGAAATAAGAATGAGTTGAAGCTAGAAAGGAAAATATAACAGATGCTCACTATTGCAAATGATTCAACCAATCAATGGTTCAGTTTTTATTTTGTAAAAATATAAATAACTATTATTAAAATAGTATCTACCTAATGGGATTACGAACATATGCATAAAGGATAAAGAATTGTGTTTTATTATCAAAGCTTTCTCAAAGTTATTATTCATATGTGCTGGTATTGGCCCTAACAACTGATTTACCATTCCATTACTGTAATTACAAATACATTATGTGTTATAAATTAATTATGTTTTCCTGTTTAGCAAGAAGTTCTTCAGTCATAGGAAGGGAAGTCATTTCCAAAGCCACACATTATATTACAAGCATGGTTAGAGCTAGCCTTCCAGCCACCCAAGCTCAGAGATGCTCATCTCTCCTTAGATGAGCAAAGGGAATTTTGTTGAATTTAGGGAGGTCAAACACCAGGACCCATCACCTATAAAACCTCTGATGATATACCCCACATAAGGGTCAAGTACAGATACAGTTTATTTGTGAGGTATTATTTGCAATCTGTGTGCCCAGATCATCACTTGAGAAAAGTTTCCTAATTCCTTGCTGTTTGTGTGTGCTTAAAACAATTCCACCGTTTATAATACCCCACAGAGGGAAAGAGTAATATTTCCACAAACCTTTCCTTAAAAATAATATACAAGTTTCAATTTCAGTTAGATAGTTTAAAAATCACAAGAGACTTTCATCCTCACTCTAACAATCCAAACAAACCCAATAATTTATAAAATCACAGTTAGCAAACAACAAAAAACTCCATCAGAGTTCAGGATGCAAAGAACTCTAAAAAAAAACTAATTCCAGAATGTAACAATTCCTTCATAGAGAAGAGATGGATAGAAACTATTAAAAAATATGAAAAAATAAATGCTAGAACTGAAAAATTTGATATTAGAAATGGATAATTCATTTGGTAGGCCTAAGAGCAGGCTGAACACAGCAGAAAAAAAGGCAGAACTTGAAGATTGGTCAACAGAAATATCCAAATGGAAATACCAAAAAATGGGGAAGAGGCGTTAAAAATCAGATGTTTATGGGACAACATCAGTTGGTCTAACACTATAAATTTAGAGTTCCAGAAGAAGAGAGAGAAAGGGGTAAACTGTTTGTACAGATAATGGCCAAGGACTTTCTAAAATGGACAAAAGACATCAACTTACAGACACAAGAAGCTCAGTGAGAATGAAGCGGAATAAATGCAAAGAACCTCACACCTCAAATTACCATGGCCAACTGATAGAAACCAAAGACAATGAGCAAGTCATAAAAGCAGCAAGAGGAAAAAAAAGATTAAAAATTTTTAAAGGTCAGCAAATCAAATCCAAAATAATTAAATGATGTTTATCCCATGAATGCAAGTTTAGTTCAACATTTGAAAATCACTCAATGTATTTTACTACAATAAAGAATAAAGGATACAAATCATGCAAAAAAAATTTGATAAAATTCAGCAGACACATAAAAA
The DNA here is from genome assembly GCF_965194825.1 of Balaenoptera physalus. NCBI lineage: Eukaryota > Metazoa > Chordata > Mammalia > Artiodactyla > Balaenopteridae > Balaenoptera > Balaenoptera physalus. Next base: position 56,296,160 of record NC_138890.1, read on the forward strand.
TTCTAAGTTAAAAGTCAAAGGAAACTTGCTCACCTGAAAGAGGGCATCTAAAAAAATCCTGAAACTTAACATCATATATAACAGTAAAATACTGAACACTTTTCTTCTAAAATAGGAACAAGGCTAGAATGACTGTTCTAATGATTTCTAGGCATATTTTACAGGTGGTCTTGCCCAGTGCAATAAGTCCACAGGTTAGAAATAAACACAAATCTTTGTTAGTAGATAACATGATTGAATATGTAGAAAGACTGAATGGAACCTCTAAGAAAAAATAAAACTAGTAAATGAGTTTAGCAAAAACAGAAGATACATAGTCAATATACAAAAATCACATGTATTTCTATGTATTAGCAAAAAATAATTAGAAATTTTTAAAAAGTACCATTTACCACAGCACCTAAAACATAAAATACCTAGGAACAAACGTAACAACAAATGTATAAGACTGGTCAAAATTATTCAAAATTCCTGCAAAAAATTAAATAAGACCTAAATAAATGATGACAAATAGAATATTCCTGAATTGGAAGACTCAGTATTATTAAGATACCTATTCTTTCTAAATTGATCTACATACATACAATTAGTATCTAAATTCCAACAGCCCTTTGAAGAAGAAATTGACAGGTTGATTCTGAAATGTATACGGAAATGCAAAGTATCTAGATGAGCTAAAACACTAAAAAAAAAACACACACAAAAAAAAAAACAAGAGAGAGACAGATGGAGAACTTAACATTATTTTATATAATGACTTACTACAAAGCTTTAGTAATGAAAACAGTGTTGACTGGCCTAGAGACAGACAAATCCATGAATGGAATATTTTATAAGTAGAGAGACATTGTATGGTCAAAATATTCTCTAAAAAGGTGCCAAGTCAAAATTTTTTTGCTTTTGCTCTGAATAATTTTAAATTTACAGAAAAGTTACAAAGACAGTGTGAAGAATTCATATATATTCCTTACTTGGTTGCCCTATTGTTAACATCTTATATAACCATGGCACATCTGTCAAAATTTAAAAATAAAAGTAAAAAAAAAAAAAAAAACACCAACATTTGCAATTATTATTAACTAAACTCAAATCTTTCTTCAGATTTCATTTGTTTTTACACTACTGTCCTTTATTTTGTAGTTTCAGGATCCAAGTCAGGAAGCCAAATTGTGTTTAGTAATCATGTCTCCTTAGATTCCTCTGGTTTGTGACAGTTTCTCCCTTTTGTTTTTGATGACCTTGATATTTTGGAATAGTACAGGTCAAATATGTTGTACAATGTCCCTCAATGTGGGTTTGTCTGTTGTTTTGAAGGTATATCATATGTAAAGTACTTTTCTCATGTCATCATATCTGGGGTACATGCTATCAACATAACTTATCACCTATAATATTAACTTTGATCACCTGGCCAAGACAGTATTGCCAGGTTTTTCCAGTGTTGTTTCTCCATTCTAGACTATTCACTGGAAGCAAATCACCAAGTCCAGCCCATTGTTCAAGGGCAGGAAGGAGATTAAGCTCTACCAACTGGAGGGGGAAGTGTCTACATAAATTATTTGGAATTCTTCTGTATGAAAAACTTATTTATTTATTTAATTTTTATTTTGTGTACTGGTTTTGTTACTAAATTGTTCCAGCTTTGGCCATTAGCATCTTTTTCAGATTTGCTCTTGTGTATCTTCAACAAGCTCCCATCCTTTTGATTTCTGAGCACGTTCTTACATTGAAGCACTAGAAAAGCACCAGATTCATCGTGTATTTTCTTTTCTTCAGCCCTAGAATCAACAATTTCTCCAAGAGACCCAGGTATCTATTATTGGAGAATGGTGTCTAGAATCAAAGATCTGGGCACTGAATATCTTCATTGTTACTTGGAATGTCACTACTTTTAGGCTTTCTTGGTCGACAGGACTAAGACATTTATGTATGTATACTAACACATGTATATATACGTATCTATAATTGTTTCTGGTTCTCTCCATCTGTATTAAGATAAATTAACCATATGTTAACACTAATATCTCCTACTCTAAATCCAATACCATATAATTCATTCTCGCCTCCCCTCTTGCTCATCTGTAACTTTGCTCTCCAACAAGGAGAAGTCTATCTCTCACCACCATCCATATTCATTTAATTATTTTTTGACCTCAGTATACAAATAAGGCATTTTCAGAATTGTTTAACCTGTATTCCCATGATAAACAACTTACTGACTGGAGTACAGTGTTCATGTTCAGTATGTTTATTCTTTAGCCTTACAGTTTCTAGTTAAAAATCTATTTTCCAAAGTTACCTAAGTCAACCCCTATTTCCTCATCTTTTTCCATGAAGTCATGTCATACATATGCAATACAGACTATTCTTTTTGTCACAGTCAACATTTCATCCTGGGATTTTCTCTAACCTCCTGGTTGATTTTTAATTTAATTTGCATACATTAAAGTCTGCTCTCTGGGATGTAAATTTCAGTGGGTTTTGACAAATTCATAGTCATATATTCACCTTACCATACAGAATAGATCCATCACCCTAAAAATTCTTTGTTTTCCTTTTGTCATCAGCCACTCTCCCCTCCACCAATTCTTGGCAGCCACATATTTATTTTCTATTCTTGTAGTTTTCCTTTTCTAGAATATCTTATGAAGGCACTCATTTATGTAGCCTTTGGTTCTTTCACTTAGCAAAATGTACTTAAGATTCACCTATGTTTGTGTATGAATCAGTAGTTCATTCCTTTTTAATGCTAAATAGAATTCCATTGTATGATACGTATCCATTCACCTACTGAAGGACATTTTGGTTGCCTCCAGTTTGGAGCAATTATGAATAAATCTCCTATCAACATACACACCTGGTATCTTCATGAACAAAATTTACAGTTCAAGTGGGTAAATATCTAGGCATGTGGTTTCTGAGTCATCTAGTAAGAACATTTTCTTTATAAGAAAATTGCAAAATATCTTTCAAAGTGACTGTACCATTTTGCATTCCAACCAGCAATATATTAGAATTCCTATATTTTCACCAGTGTTTGGTATTGTCTGTTTTTTAAACTTTGTTATCCAATATAGGGATCTGCACGCAGCAAACATGAACAAATATAATTCCATGACTCTGATTTAAGTAAGCTGTATTGACTAGGATAAGTTAGGGAAATGCCAGTCTAAATTAGTGTCAGGAAACGTGCCTTACAAATGTTTTAAGAAATTAGATCTCATTAAGAGGAAGTAAAACGATTTGGGATAGAAATGACAAAATGGTTCACCTCATGTGATGACTTGGAGCTTCCCATTAAGAAGGATTCTGAGACTATATTGGGTCTCAGTGAAAAAGAACACTGTGAGCAATTAGCAATGCCTATGTTATAAGCAGACAACAAGGCACTGGAGTAAAAAAAAAAAAAAACATTTTGTTTCTAAGGTCTGGTCTAACTCTCTGCTATCTAATGAAGGTCTTCCAGAACAACCTACTGTGGTAGGTAGAATAAAGGCTTCTGAAGATGTCCATATCTTTACCCCAGGGTCTGTGAACATGTTATGTTATATGGCAAGGGGGAATAAAAATTGAGGATGGAATTAAGATTGCTAATCTGAACTTGAAATAGGGGGATTATTCTGGATTACTGATATGGCCCACCAGGGTCCTTAAATGTGGAAGAGGAAAGCAAAAGGGTCAGTATCAGTTTGGTGGCATGTGGGAAAAACTTGACTGGGCATTGCTGACTTTGAAGATGTAAGAGGTCATGGGCTAAGGAATGTGGCAGCCTCTAGGAGCTGGAAAAGGCTAGAAAATGGGCTCCCTAGAGCCTCCAGAAAGGAATTCATCCCCCATAAATACCTTGTTTTCATCCCATTGGGATGCACATCAGAATTCTGACTTACAGAACTGTAAGATTATAGATTCTTGCTGTTTTAAGCCACTAAGTTTGTAGCAACTTGTTACAGTGGCCATAAAACACAGATTCACCTAGTTTAATAATTAGAAAGCAGAGGTTGAACATTACAGTGTTAACTTTTTATAATAAAAACAAAAATATTAAAGAGTGTAAAGTCTTTCAAATTCTTAGGCAGATGAGATAGTTTCTCAGCAATCAATTCATTTCTTAGACAGTTGTGGAAAAGTAAACTTAAGACTTATTCCTATTCCTTTAACACTATTAGAGAACTGGTGTGGTAGAAAATAATGAGATTTTCTTATACTACCAAATCAAGTCATCTAGAGCAACTGAAAACTTCTAGAGGCATTTTGTCAGAGTGGTCTGCAAGAACAAGGACCAAACATCATTTGAGGGACACTGGGAAGATGAGAACATCATCATCTTTATCATGGCATAACTGCTCCTCTGTTGATGGAAGAAATCCATGTTTGGGGACTCAGTCTCTGCTTCTGTATCCAGCTTTCAGAATGAGAACGGCATGTGGTTATGATTCAGCCAACCCTGCCATTCTTTTGATAACCTCTGCATTTTATTTACAACTCTGGACTGTGCCAACACATTATGAATGCTGCTATTATTTTCTGATGGGCTCTGTGTGTTCATGGGTTCTACTGGCCTCATATTAGTGATAAATTCTCCCTCCCTCACCTCTCAATCCACACCTGCTCATGTTTCCCCTCTGGATGGCATTGGAGGTGAGGGTAGAAAGAGGGTCATGCTGTGAGCACATCTTTCTTTTCTCATAGCTATGAGCTGTATCCTTTTTATTAAATTCAAAACTGTACCTAGGGGAACAAAGGCAGCATCATGGATGGGTGAAGGAGGTGCTGCTTTCTTCACATGTAATAGAAAATAACGTCCACGAAGCATGCACACTGGTAAAATGGCATCTTTACAGAAACATTTAAAAAAAAAAACCCAGAATAGCCTCAAAATCATAACTGGAGGCTATGTCCAAAAAAAAGTTATTAAATAGATTCCTAAAAGTTAAAATAAAAGAAATGGATAGAAAAGAATGAGATTATTTTTTCCTCCAACATGGCTAAAAGAGTCCTTTTAACCACCAACAGAGCCAGTCAAGGATAACAGAAACATTAATGTAGCCCCAAACCAGACAGAGCTCAGGGCAGCACAGGGGAAAGCCATCAGGGAAGCTGCATTCCCTTCTGGGAGGCGGGAAGGAGTAAGAGGGCCTGAGGGCCAGAGGAGCATCCCACAGAGCTGTTAAAAGATACTTTCAGAAGAAAAATCGTCCTCTTTTGACCTTACAGTTCATATCCAAAGAGATACATTTCCAGCTATTGAAACTTTTTGATATTTTGTTTGTCTCTTTGTTTTTTTGCCAAAAGTATTAAAGGAAAATCTTTTTTTTTTTAACGTCTTTATTGAAGTATAATTGCTTTACAATGTTGTGTTAGTTTCTGCTGTATAATAAAGTGAATCAGCTATACGTATACATATATCCCCATATCCCCTCCCTCTTGCGTCTCCCTCCCACCCTCCCTATCCCACCCCTCTAGGTGGTCACAGAGCACCGAGCTGATCTCCCTGTGCTATGCGGCTGCTTCCCACTAGCTATCTATTTTACGGTTGGTAGTGTATATATGTCCATGCCACTCTCTCACTTTGTCCCAGCTTACCCTTCCCCCTCCCTGTGTCCTCAAGTCCATTCTCTACATCAGTGTCTTTATTCCTGTCCTGCCCCTAGGTTCTTCAGAACCTTTTTTTTTTTTTTTAGATTCCATATATATGTGTTAGCATACGGTATTTGTTTTTCTCTTTCTAACTTACTTCACTCTGTATGACAGACTCTAGGTCCATCCACCTCACTACAAATAACTCAATTTCGTTTCTTTTTATGGCTGAGTAATATTCCATTGTATATATGTGCCACACCTTCTTTACCCATTCATCTGTCGATGGACACTTAGGTTGCTTCCATGTCCTGGCTATTGTAAATAGAGTTGCAATGAACACTGATTCACGGAAAATCTTCACCCTAATTATTTACGTGGCTTTCTTACTGCTGTATTACATTGCTGATAAAGAAATGACAGGCGTTATAACGATGTCATGAAATTTACATTATTCTAGAAAATATCTAGATATAGCACTTGTTACACAGTAAATGCTCAATATTTTAGAAGCTTCGACTATATCTTTGTTACATCTTCCAAAAAGCAGAACACTTAGTCATTTTTGCTTGAAGTTATGAACGGGATATTATAAGGGCCTTAAAATGTAATGGGAAGGGGGAGACTTCCTTGTGTCTCACAGAAAGATAAAATAGGACATATCAGACAAGAAATGTTTGCTTGCAAAAAAGTATTATCTGATATTTAACAACATATAAGTAAAACAGTATCAATCTCATCTTGTTCTGGTTCTGTCAGTTTAGTCAAGTCACATGGGATAGGCTTGCAAGAGAAAATCACAAAGACTCCGACTGGACTTACTGGTTACTGATTAATGGCAGAACGAACTTTAGCCAATGGCTTAAACTCTCTGAGCCTATGTTTTCTCATCTGTAATATTTCTTCTGAAAATTAGTAAGAGGCACTTAATAGTTATTGAATGACTGAATGAAAAATGAATGGATGAATAAATAAAAGAATGCATTTAGATATCAAGGTCTTCCTCCCAAAATTACTCCACCTGTAACCTTCCCCATCTCAGTTGATAACCACTCTGTACATCACACTTCACAACAGATCTGTCAGTAAACGTGAGGATCTACCCAGAACTTGACCTCTTTCATCATCATTGCTGTCACCCAGTCTGAGCCATCTCTTGGATTTCGGTAATAATCTACTAATAGATTTTCCTGCTAACACCTTCGTAATCCTATAGTCTAATCTCAGAGTGATTTGTTTAAAATAAAAGATAAACTAAGTCCCTCCTCTGTTTAAAACCCTATTTCAATCAAAATAAAACGACTAAATTCTTACAAACCCTACATACTCTAGCTCCCTGTTATGTCTTTTATCTCCTCCTGATCTGACCCCCTCCTCACTTGGCTTCTGAAACAGAGGCCTCTTTGCTGATGCAAGAACTTGCTGGGCATGCTTCTGCCTCAGGACCTTTGCACTGGCTGTCCCTCTGCATGGAATGTTTTTCCCTATCTTTATGCTTACAGCTCCTTCATCACCACTCTTTCAAGTCTTTGTTAATATCTCACCTTTTCATTGATGCTTGCACTGACCATACTACCAATATTGCAGCCATCTTCTACCCCATATTTTCCTGCTTAACTTGTTTTTACCCTTTTTAATAGCCTTATCACTAAGCAATATACTATTTTGCTTATTTATATTATGTTTATTGTTTGTTGTCCATTTCCCCCTGCTAGAATGCAAGCTCTCTGAGGGTTTGTTTATTTGATGCATTCAAGAGCCTAGAATATAAGAAGTGCTCAATAAATAATTGTTGAATGAATACTAATTATTATTATTATTAACACTATCATATAGTACTCATACACAATGGTCTCCTGCTCTCTATCTTGCTAAAGGACAACAATGACAGAAAGAAAGTGCTTAGGGTACGGGAAAATTTTTGGCACCCATAGGGAATGGAGATTGATTTTCTCCTTCCTGGCATGTGAGAATAAAGCAGTTGTCTTCTGACGCATATCTGTGGGAATTTACAAACACAGCACCAAACAATAAGCCAGGAAGAATCCAGCTAATGGAATCAAATCACATATCAGTATCAAAATCACCTCCAGGAAAAGAAAAAACAAGGAGGAAAACATCAAACTTTTGGCATCAGGGGAGAAATCTAATAAAGAAAAACCAGTGAAAACTTCAGGGTAAAATAAGAACCAGAACAACTCTAATTTTTTTTTCTCCAAGTTAAAAAATATTTTATAGTATTTCTTTCTATAGACCCTGATATCTGATAACATGCATGCTTGATGGAGAAAGACCATTGTACAAAGATCTCCTTGGGGGCAAAGATAAATTCGGGCCCTGAAATTTCACTGAGATGAGAATTATCCAAAAGTTTTGTTTCTAATGATCTTGTGATCAAAAGAGTGATGACCAGCATAGTTCTTGGATCAGATTCCCTGGATTCCCTGTGTGACTTCAGGAAATCACACTTTTCAGTTTCCTTATTGGTCGTATGGGGATAGAGTTCTTGCAAAGATAAAATTAGGTAATGTTCACGAAGCTCTTAGCACAGTGCTTACACAGCAAATTTTCAGTTCTAGCATGTGCAATACTCTCTCACGTTTTGTAAAGGCAAGGCTCAGAGTCATAAGCAACATGCTGTCAGAACAGTGCATTCTTTGGTCTCAAGGAGCCATTCTGCAAAGCAAGTGGCAAGGGGAATGCGCTTAGTAATCAGACACTGTGGCGGGGGGCAAGCTATATAAACATAATGAGATTGAACTCTTCCAAATTAAATGGGGATAATAACATCCACCTCACAGGAGTTTATAGTGCAGATAATACACACAGGGGTAGTGCTTAGTATACAAGAGATGCTTAATAAATGGTGTTTATTTTTATTATTATAATTATGTCCACTGAAGGACTATATCCTGTGACTCCCTTCCCACCTGTTTCTAAATATAGATCTCCCGTCTTCATTGCTTTCACTTTTGTGAGTTGTTGCTGAGCCTCTGCTGGTTCTGATTTGCTGTAAGCACTTCTCTCTTTGCTGGTCAGGTCAAGAGTTTTAGCCAGAACACTTTGCCTTTCTTCTCACTTCTTTCACCAATACCAACACTGCTGGCAGATCCCGCAGCTTTTGCCCTAACTCCAGTTTTCACTTCATGGTCCACTCAGAGGGCATTTCTGCTCCTAATTACAAGTATTCCTAATCAGAGAAATCCTAAATATCAGGAAGCATAGGTAGAACTGGATCTACTTTACTTTTATGCCCATATGAAGATTCATCATTAGTATTCCCGGCTAACATTTGTTATGTTTACCCTCCCAGCAACCATTTCCTTTTATTTTGGTAATGAGATGCTAGCATACCAGTTTTCTTTCAAGGATCCACATTTTTTCCACTCTTATACTTGTGATGTGGGTGGACATTTCCACACCACCTGTGTCAAGAGAGAATATGTGACTGCTTGAATATCCAGATGAAAAAGCTTGAGAAGAGTGCAAAGCAGATGGAGACAGAGCTGAGAGATTGTGTCCAAGACATTGTTTGAGTCCCTAGATGAAGCCATACCTGAAGCTGAACCACCCCTGTTTGTTAGTTATATCCACCAATATGTTCCTTGATAAATTAATCCATGATTTCTGTCATTTTCAAGTGTACCTTAATTCTCCAACTCTGTATAATTCCTCTTTCTCTGTTTGCTGTGATATTTATGCTTTTATGAGGTCCTAATAGGCCTCTTTGAGAATCTGATGGAAGCTATAAACCCCTCCTTCACTCAAAAGGTATATAATACAGAAACACAAATGTTGCAAATATTTTCATGTTGTTCAGGACTGCCTGAAAACCCAGATGCAGAACCTTACTGCCGTAAGTATGAGGAGAAAAGAAAATAGCATAATATAGCTTTTGAGAGTGAGATAATTATTCCTTAATTATTTGGTGTTAGATGGGTTAAGATGAGATGAATTGTTTGGAGGGTGGGTGTGGTTAATGCCTTTTACAAAATCTATCAGAGCTGTATACATGAGTCAAAGATAGAAAAACAGAGGGAAAGCTCTGAGATTGCAATCTGTTCTGCAATGGGCCAATTAAAATATGTAAAACCTACATCAGGTGCAGTATTAATTTTTGTTATTCTTGCTTTCATTTAGTTTTTATGGAAAACATCTAACACATACAAAATAGACAATAGTATATGAACCCTCATATACCTAGTATTTAAACCATGGCCAATATTTTTTCCCCTATATCACCACCCACTTCCTTCCTCCTGTTTTTTATTCTTTATTTCCTAATTGAGGTGAAATTCACATAGCACAAAACTGACCATTTGAAAGTGAACAATTCAGTGGCATTTAGTACATTCACAACATTGTTCAACCGCCACCTCTATCTAGTTCTGAAACATTTTCATCACCCAAAAGGAATTATGTGCCCATTGAGCAGCTGATCCTGTTTCCCACTCCTCCCAACCACTGGCAACCACCAATTTGTGTTCTGTTTCTTTGGGTGTACCTATTCTAGATATTTCATTAAAATGGAATCACACATACGTCTCCTTTTATGTCTGACTTTTTTCACTTAGCATAATGTTTTTGAAGTTCACCATATTGTACCATGTATCAGTACTTCATTCATTTTTATGCCTGAATAATACTCTGTTCTGTGGATTTACCACAATTTGTCTATTCATTCATCATTTATGGACATTTGAACTGTTTCCACCTTTTGACTATTGTGAATATTGCTACTGTGAACATGTGTGTACATGTACTTCTTTGAACACCTGTTTTTAATTCTTTTGAGTAGAAAGCCAGGAGTGGGATTCCTGAATTGCATGGTAATTCTGGGTTTAACTTTTTGAAGAACTGCCAAACTGTTTTCCATAGTGGACAAACCAGTTTACAATTCTATTAGCAATGTAATAAGGATCCAATCCAATTTCTTCACGTCCTCAACCAACACTTGTTATTTTCTCTCTCTCTCTGTGTGTGTGTGTGTGTGTGTGTGTGTGTGTGTGTGTGTTTATTACAGCTGTCCTAGTGGGTGAAAAGTGGTACCTCATTGTGATTTTGATTTGTATTTCCCTAATGATTAATGATGTTGAACATCTTTTCATGTGTTAGTTTGCCATTTCTTCCTTGAAGAAATATCTATTCAAGTTCTTTGTCTATTTTTAATTGGATTGTTTGTCTTTTTGTTATTGAATTTTAAGTATTCTTTACATAGTCTGGATCCTAAAAACTTATCAGATAGATGATTTGCAAATACTTTCTCCCATTCTGTAGGTTGTCTTTTCACTTTCTTGATAATGTCCTTTACTGCAATGTTTTTAAATTTTGATAAAGCCCAATATCATTATTTTAATTACATTTTACACAATATTTTATGTAATATTCTCACATTTATGATGGTATGATCCAAGTACCCCAAAATTCTTTTGTTCCTCATGCTTTTCATGACATATATAAGAATCTGTTGCCAAGTCCAAGTTCACGACGATTTATCCCTATGATTTCTTCTTCTAATAGTCTTATGGTTTTAGCTCTTACATTTAGGTCATTGATGCATTTTGCAGTTACCATTTTGAGCACTTAGGTAGCAGGAACTTCACATGAATTATCTCATTTAATCCTCACAAGAATCCTCAAAGTACCTTTAAGTTCTTTTATTATCTCTATTTTATAGACAAAGCAACTATGGCTTAGAGAGTTTAAGAACTGTAGCACTATTTACAATAACCAAGACATGGAACTAACCTAAATGTCCATCGACAGAGGAATGGATAAAGAAGATGTGGTACATATACACAATGGAATATTACTTAGCCAAAAAAAACGAAATAATGCCATTTGCAACAACGTGGATAGACCTAGACATTATCATATCAAGTGAAGTAAGTCAGACAAGAAAGACAAATACCATATGATATCACCTATATGTGGAATCTAACAAAAAAATGATACAAATGAACTTATTTACAAAACAGAAACAGACTCACAGATCTCAAAATCAAACTTATGGTTACCAAAGGGGAATCATGAGGGGAAGTGATAAATTAGGAGATTAGAATTAACATATACACACTACTATACATAAAATAGATAACTAATAAGGACCTACTGTATAGCACAGGGAACTCTGCTAAATATTCTATAATAACCTGTATGGGAAAAGAATCTGAAAAAGAATGAATACATGTGTATGTATAACTGAATCACTTTGCTGTACACCTGAAACTAACACAACATTGTTATAGTTGAAAAAAGTCAACTATACTCCAATAAAAATTTTTTAAAAAAAGAAAAGAAAGAAAGAAATATGCCCAAGCCCATAGAGCTAGTAAGTAGGAGCCAGTAGTTGAACATACAGCTGTTTAACTCCACGGCCTTTCCAAAGCAATTGGAAAGGGGAAACACTGGAGACGAAAATCGATTTTTAGTCAGTTATTGCTCACTCTTCGATGTATTCTGTGCTCCCTTCATGTTTTAAACACTGAACTAAGCAATAAGGATACACAGATGGCCTGGAGAACTTCCTAGTCTAGAAGTAAAGTCTAGAAGTAAAAGAAGAAGAAATGCAAGATATATTCTAGCATTTATAATGATATAGATCCTGGTACTCTGAAATTTTCACCCTGGACCTGTGCCCTGCAGTCTCTAACTGTATGGGAATTCTCTGTTTGTACCCTTTAATCATTATCCATCCTTCTTTCTCTTCTTTATGCCCTCAGAGCTGACCTTTATGAACCAAATCACCTGGGATCTTTTGCCCTTTCGATTCCACTTGGGTTTGACAGAATATCAGAGGTTGGAACTGGGATATTTCTCCCGCTGTGTTCTTTTCTTGCTCCAGCACTATGTTAAGGCAGTGGCCACACCTCTTTATGACCTCAGCTCCTTTGGGTGACCTGTGGTCCACACTCCAGCTCTCATAGGCACTGATAATGTTATTTCCTGCCCCTGCCTCTTCAGGTCTAGAAATGGGAACAGGAATGGGTAATAAAGAGCACAATGTGGTTTATCCTATGATGCAGGTAAAACAAAGTTGGCGAGAGGCGAGAAAACCAAACCATCGTTTCTGTCATTGTTTCTATGGGTACTGATGTTCTGGATCTCAAATAACAAATATTGCAAGTGAGCTTTTGGAAGTAAATCTGTTTGTTGGATCAAGGTTCCTCTATTATCTGCCTCTCTGCCTTTCCTTCTCTTTGCAACCTGCAGAAAAGTGTACACTGCACCTCCTCCAACAAGAAGTTGCCTTCAGAGAATGAGCTTAAAATATGTCACTATTTCATGGAGTTAGAAAAAACTAGAGCACAGCTCTTAACTTTGGGACATTAGCTGGTTCTAAAATTAATAGACCTAGAAGGAAACATGATAAACACCACTAAAATCTGGAAACAGAGAAAACCTTTATAACTATGAATCAAAAATCCAGAAGACGTAAAGGAAAAAATGATAAGCCATATAAATATAGCAGAGAAAATAAAACATCACAAATAAAGGAGAAAAATATATGACAAACCAGGGAGGGGAAAACTGAAATTTATGGTATAGATAAATGATCAATCTCTAATATATTAAAAATCCTAGCTGAAAATCAAGACAGAATAACAATCTGATTTTAAAAAAGGGCAAGAGACATGTAAAGACTGTTAATACAAAAAAATGTTCCACCTATTTATAACAATAGAAATGCGAATTAAAATCCACTAAAATGGAGAAGTAGTGAAGATGGCAGAAGAGTAAGACGTGGAGATCACCTTCCTCCCCACAAATACATCAGAAATACATCTATATGTGGAACAACTCCGACAGAACACCTACTGAACGCTGGCAGAAGACCTCAGACCTCCCAAAAGACAAGAAACTCCCCATGTACCTGGGTAGGGCAAAAGAAAAAAGAAAAAACAGGCAAAAGAATAGGGATGGGACCTGCACCAGTGGGAGGGAGCTGTGAAGGAGGAAAGGTCTCCACACACTAGGAAACCCTTCGTGGGCTGAGACTGCGGGTGGCAGAGGGGGGAGCTTCGGAGCCACAGAGGAGAGCGCAGCCACAGGGGTGCAGAGGGCAAAGCGGAGAGACTCCCGCACAGAGGATCAGAGCCGACCAGCACTCACCAGCCCAAGAGGCTTGTCTGCTCACCCGCCGGGGCGGGCGGGGGCTGGTAGCTGAGGCTGGGGCTTCGGAGATCAGATCCCAGGGAGAGGACTGCGGTTGGCTGCGTTAACACAGGCTAAAAGGGGCTACTGCGCGACAGCTAGCCGGGAGGAAGTCCGGGGAAAAGGCTGGAGCTGCCAAAGACGCAAGAGGCTTTTTCTTGCCTCTTTGTTTCTTGGTGCATGGGGAGAGGAGATTAAGAGCGCCGCTTACAGGAGCTCCAAAGACTGGCGCGAGCCACAGGTATCAGCCCGGACATCAGAGACGGGCATGAGATGCTAAGGCTGCTGCTGCTACCACCAAAAAGCCTGTGTGCAAGCACAGGTCACTATCCATACCTCCCCTCCCGGGAGCCTGTGCAGCCCGCCACTGCCAGGGTCCCATGATCCAGGGACAACTTCCCCAGGAGAACACACGGCGTGCCTCAGGCTGGTGCAAAATCACACCAGCCTCTGCCACCGCAGGATCGCCACACATCCGTACCCCTCCCTCCCCCCGGCCTGAGTGAGCCAGAGCCCCCGAATCAGCTGCTCCTTTAACCCCATCCTGTCTGAGGGAAGAACAGATGCCCTCAGGCAACCTACATGCAGAGGTAGGGCCAAATCCAAAGCTGAACCCCAGGACCTGTGCGAACAAAGAAGAGAAAGGGAAATCTCTCCCAGCAGCCTCAGGAGCAGCAGATTAAATCTCCACAATCAACTTGATGTACCCTGCATCTATGGAATACCTTAATAGACAAGGAATCACCCAAAATTGAGGAGGTGGACTTTGCGAGAACGATATATATATATATTTTCCCTTTCTCTCTTTTTGTGAGTGTGTATGTGTATGCTTCTGTGTGTGATTTTGTCTGTATAGCTGTATTTTACCATTTGTCTTAGGGTTCTGTCTCTCCTTTTTTTTTTTTTTTATGTATAGTTTTTAGCACTTATTATCATTGGTGGATTTGCTTTTTGGTTTGGCTGCTCTCTTCTTTATTTCATTCTTTTTTAAATTTTTTTAATTACTTTTTAAAAACTTTTTTTAATAAATATTTCTTATTTCTCAGTTTAATAATGTTATTTTACTTTATTTTATTTTATTTTATCTTCTTCTTTCTTTCTTTCTTTTTTTGTCCCCTTTTATTCTGAGCCGTGTGGATGACACGCTCTTGGTGCTCCAGCCAGGCATCAGGGCTGTGCCTCTGAGGTGGGAGAGCGAACTTCAGGACACTGGTCCACAAGAGACCTCCCAGCTCCACATAATATCAAATGGTGAAAATCTCCCAGAGATCTCCATCTCAACACCAAGGCCTAGCTCCACTCGATGACCAGCAAGCTACAGTGCTGGACACCCTGTGCCAAACAACTAGCAAGACAGGAACACAGCCCCATCCATTAGCAGAGAGGCTGCCTAAAATCATAATAAGGCCACAGACACCCCAAAATACACCACCAGACGTGGACATGCCCACCAAAAAGACAAGATCCAGCCTCATCCACCAGAACTCAGGCACTAGTTCCCTCCACCAGGAAGCCTACACAACCCACTGAACCAAACTTAGCCACTGGGGACAGACACCAAAAACAACAGGAACTATGAACCTGCAGCCTGTGAAAAGGAGACCCCAAACACAGTAAGTTAAGCAAAATGAGAAGACAGAGAAACACACAGCAGATGAAGGAGCAAGGCAAAAACCCACCAGACCTAACAAATGAAGAGGAAATAGGCAGTCTACCTGAAAAAGAATTCAGAATAATGATAGTAAAGATGATCCAAAATCTTGGATATAGAATGGAGAAAATACAAGAAATGTTTAACAAGGATCTAGAAAAACTAAAGAGCAAACAAACAGTGATGAACAACACAGTAAATGAAATTTAAAATTCTCTACAAGGGATCAATAGCAGAATAACTGAGGGAGAAGAATAGATAAGTGATCTGGAAGATAAAATAGTGGAAATAACTACTGCAGAGCAGAATAAAGAAAACAGAATGAAAACAATTGAGGACAGTCTCAGAGACCTCTGGGACAACATTAAACGCACCAACATTCGAATTATACGGGTCCCAGAAGAAGAGAAAGAGAAAGGGATTGAGAAAATATTTGAAGGGATTATAGTTGAAAACTTCCCTAACATGGGAAAGGAAATAGTTAATCAAGTCCAGGAAGCACAGAGAGTCCCATACAGGATAAATCCAAGGAGAAACACACCAAGACACATATTAGTCAAACTATCAAAAATTAAATACAAAGAACAAATATTAAAAGCAGCAAGGGAAAAGCAACAAATAACACACAAGGGAATCCCCATAAGGTTAACAGCTGATCTTTCAGCAGAAACTCTGCATGCCAGAAGGGAGTGGCAGGACATAATTAAAGTGATGAAAGAGAAAAACCTACAGCCAAGATTACTCTACCCAGCAAGGATCTCATTCAGCTTTGATGGAGAAATTAAAAACTTTACAAACAAGCAAAAGCTAAGAGAATTCCGCACCACCAAACGAGCTTTACAACAAATGCTAAAGGAACTTCTCTGGGCAGGAAACACAAGAGAAGGAAAAGACCTACAATAATAAACCCAAAACAATTAAGAAAATGGTAATACGAACAAACATATCGATAACTACCTTAAATGTAAATGGATTAAATGCTCCAACCAAAAGACGTAGACTGGATGAATGGATACCAAAACAAATCCATACATATGCTGTCTACAAGAGACCCACTTCAGACCTAGGGACACATACAGACTGAAAGTGAGGGGATGGAAAAAGATATTCCATGCAAATGGAAATCAAAAGAAAGCTGGAGTAGCAATTCTCATATCAGACAAAACAAACTTTAAAACAAAGACTATTACAAGAGACAAAGAAGGACACGACATAATGATCAAGGGATCAATCCAAGAAGAAGATATAACAATTGGAAATATTTATGCACCCAACATAGGAGCACCTCAATACATAAGGCAAACACTAACAGACATATAATGGCAAATTGACAGTAACACAATCATAGTAGGGGACTTTAACACCCCACATTCACCAATGGACAGATCATCCAAAATGAAAATAAATAAGGAAACACAAGCTTTAAATGATACATTAAACAAGATGGACTTAATTGATATTTATAGGACATTCCATCCAAAAACAACACAATAAACATTCTTCTCAAGTGCTCATGGAACATTCTCCAGGATAGATCATATCTTGGTTCACACATCAAGCCTTGGTGAATTTAAGAAAATTGAAATTATATCAAGTATCATTTCCGACCACAACGTTATGAGACTAGATATCAATTACAGGAAAAAATCTGTAAAACATACAAACACATGGAGGCTACACAATACACTACTTAATAACCAAGAGATCACTGAAGAAATCAAAGAGGAAATCAAAAAATACATAGAAACAAATGACAATGAAAACACGACGAACCAAAACCTATGGGACGCAGCAAAAGCAGTTCTAAGAGGAAAGTTTATAGCAATACAATCCTACCTTAATAAACAAGAAACATCTCAGATAAACAACCTAAGCTTAAACCTAAAGCAATTAGAGAAAGAAGAACAAAAAAACCCCAAAGTTAGCAGAACGAAAGAAATCATAAAGATCAGATCAGAAATAAATGAAAAAGAAATGAAGGAAACGATAGCAAAGATCAATAAAACTAAAAGCTGGTTCTTTGAGAAGATAAACAAAATTGATAAACATTAGCCACACTCATCAAGAAAAAAAGCGAGAAGTCTCAAATCAATAGAATTAGAATGAAAAAGGAGAAGTAACAACAGACACTGCAGAAATACAAACGATCATGAGAGATTACTACAAGTAACTATATGCCAATAAAATGGACAACCTGGAAGAAATGGACAAATTCTTAGAAATGCACAACCGAGACTAAACCAGGAAGAAACAGAAAATATGAACAGACCAATCACAGCACTGAACTTGAAACTGTGATTAAATATCTTCCAACAAACAAAAGCCCAGGACCAGATGGCTTCACAGGCGAATTCTATCAAACATTTAGAGAAGAGCTAACACCTATCCTTCTCAAAGTCTTCCAAATTATAGCAGAGGGAGGAACACTCCCGAACTCATACTAAAAGGCCATCATCATGCTGATACCAAAACCAGACAAAGATGTCACAAAAAAAGAAAACTAGAGGCCAATATCACTGATGAACATAGATGCCAAAATCCTCAACAAAATTCTAGCAAACAGAATCCAACAGCACATTAAAAGGATCATACACCATGATCAAGTGGGGTTTATATCAGGAATGCCAGGATCCTTCAATATACGCAAATCAATCAATGTGATAAACCATATTAACAAATTGAAGGAGAAAAACCATATGATCATCTAAAAAGATGCAGAAAGAGCTGTCGACAAAATTCAATATCCATTTATGGTAAAAACCCTCCAGAAAGTAGGCATAGAGGGAACTGAACTCAACATAAAAACAGCCATATATGACAAACCCACAGCCGACATCGTTCTCAATAGTGAATAACTGAAACCCTTTCCTCTAAGATCAGGAACAAGACAAGGTTGTCCAATCTCACCACTATTATTCAACATAGTTTTGGAAGTTTTAGGCACAGCAATCAGAGAAGAAAAAGAAATAAAAGGAATCCAAATCGGAAAAGAAGAATTAAAGCTGTCACTGTTTGCAGATGAAATGATACTATACATAGAGAATCCTAAAGATTCTACCAGAAAACTACTAGAGCTAATCAATGAATTTGGTAATGTAGCAGGATACAAAATTAATGCACAGAAATATCTTGCATTCCTACACACTAATGATGAAAAATCTGAAAGAGAAATTACAGGAACACTCCCTTTTCCTATTGCAACAAAGAATAAAATACCTAAGAATTAACCTACCTAGTGAGACAAAAGTCCTGTATGCAGAAAACCATATGACACTGATAAAAGAAATTAAAGATGATACAAACTGATGGAGAGATATACCATGTTCTTGGATTGGAAGAAGCAACATTGTGAAAAGGACCATACTACCCAAAGCAATCTACAGATTCAATGCAATCCCTATCAAACTGCCACTGGCATTTTTCACAGAACTAGAACAAAAAATGTCACAATTTGTATGGAAACACAAAAGACCCTGAATAGCCAAAGCAATCTTGAGAAAGAAAAACGGAGCTGGAGGAATCAGGCTCCCTGACTTCAGACTACACTACAAAGCTACAGTAATCAAGACTGTATGGTAGTAGCACAAAAACAGAAATATAGATCAATGGAACAGGAGAGAAAGCCCAGAGATAAACTCATGTACCTATGGTCACCTTATCTTTGATAAAGGAGGCAAGAATATACACCGGAGAAAAGCCAGCCTCTTCAATAAGTGGTGCTAGGAAAACTGGACAGCTACATGTAAAAGAATGAAATTAGAACACTCCCTAACACCATACACATAAATAAACTCAAAATGGGTTAAAGACCTAAATGTAAGGCCAGACACTATCAAACTCTTAGAGGAAAACATAGGCAGAACACTCTATGACATAAATCACAGCAATATCCTTTTTGACCCAGCTCCTAGAGAAATGGAAATAAAAACAAAAATAAACAAATGCGAGCTAATGAAACTTAAAAGCTTTTACACAGCAATGGAAACCATAAACAAGACAAAAAGACAACCCCCAGAATGGGAGAAAATATTTGCAAATGAAGCAACTGACAAAGGATTAATCTCCAAATTTCACAAGCAGCTCGTGAAGCTCAATATCAAAAAACCAAACAACACAATCCAAAAGTGGGCAGAAGCCCTAAATAGACATTTCTCCAAAGAAGACATACAGATTGACAACAAACACATGAAAGAATTCTCAACATCATTAATCATTAGAGAAATGCAAATCAAAACTACAATGAGATATCATCTCACACCAGTCAGAATGGCCATCATCAAAAAATCTACAAACAATAAATGCTGGAGAGGGTGTGGAGAAAAAGGAACCCTCTTGCAGTGTTGATGGGAACGTAAATTGATACAGCCACTATAGAGAACAGTATGGAGGTTCCTTAAAAAACTAAAAATAGATCTAACATATGACCCAGCAATCCCACTACTGGGCTTATACCCTGAGAAAACCATCATTCAAAAAGAGTCATGTACCAAAATGTTCATTGCAGCTCTACTTACAATAGCCAGGACATGGAAGCAACCTAAGTGTCCATCAACAGATGAATGGATAAAGAAAATGTGGCACATATATACAATGGAATATTACTCAGCCATGAAAAGAAACGAAATTGAGTTATTTGTAGTGAGGTGGATGGACCTAGAGTCTGTCATGCGGAGTGAAGTAAGTCAGAAAGAGAAAAACAAATACCGTATGCTAACACATATATATGGAATCTAAAAAAAAAAAGGTTCTGAAGAACCTGGGGCAGGACAGGAATAAAGACACAGACATAGAGAATGGACTTGAGGACACAGGGAGGGGTAAGGGTAAGCTGGGACAAAGTGAGAGAGTAGCATGGATATATATACACTACCAAATGTAAAATAGCTAGCTAGTGGGAAGCAGCCGCATAGCACAGGGAGATCAGCTCTGTGCTTTGTGACCACCTAGAGGGGTGGGATAGGGAGGGTGGGAGGGAGGGAGATGCAAGAGGGAAGAGATATGAGGACATATGTATATGTATAACTGATTCACTTTGTTATAAAACAGAAACTAACACACCACTGTGAAGCAATTATACTCCAATAAAGATGTTAATAAAATTTAAAACATAAATAAAAAATAAAATAAAATAAAATCCACTAAAATACCTTTTTTTTTTTTTTTTACCAAAAAGAGTGGCAGAAATCCATAATCATAACAATATACTGTTATTGGCAAGTGTATGAAAAATGTGGTAGACCGTTTTGTAAAAATGACCACAATGATTCCCCTCCTTATAGCTACACCTCTTTGTTATGTGACTCTGCAACTCCTCCCATCAAGATGTCGTCGTTTCATTTCTGGGCTGCCCTTGTGACGGTGACTGAGTTTGACAAATAGAATACAGAAGAAGGAGCATCAAGTCAGGTCTGTCCTAGGCCTCAAGCAGCTTTCACTTGCTCTCTTTGTCCACTGCCCAGTCACCACGTGAAAATGCCTGGGTTAACTTTCTGCATGAGAGACACTTGGTTTCGTCATCTCCCTTCAACCCAAACAAGAGCCTACCAATCTCAAAAGCTAACCTGCAGCTGATCTCAGAAACATGACAGAGCCCAGTCTAGAGAACAGAAGGTCTATTTAGTTGTGCCTAGCCTAAATTAGCCACCTACATAATTATGAACTAATTAAATTAAATGGTGGTTGTTTTAAGCTAGTGGCTTTGGGGTAGTATTTTATGCAGCACAACTGATACAAGGAAATAGGCATGCTCAGACATAGCTGGTAAGAGTACAAAGCTTCCCTAGGAAAGGAAATCTGGCACTATCTAACAAAATTACACATGCATTTACCCTTTGACCAGCAATACCACTTCTAGAAATCTATACTAAAGGTATACTTGCAAAAGTATAATATGAATTATGCATATAAAGAAGGTTATTTATTAGGCTGCATTTTGTTTAGGAAAAGAGGAAATAATATGTATGTATATAGGCTTCTGCTGGAAAAAAGAATCAGTGAAAAGATAAATCAAAAACAATTAAAAATGTTACCTATAGGGGGTGGGAGAGCTGGCATGATAGCAACAGAGCAGGAAGTGAGATTGCCTGAGAATACCATTTCATATAGAGTTTACTCTTGAACTGTGAAAGTATTTTATATATTTAAAAAAGAACCAGAATAGTCAATAACAAAAATACCCTAGTAACACAATAGAATAATCATTTTGGGTCCCTTCAAAATGCAATTCCTGAACTGAATGTACAAAGTGAGATATACACTAAGGACCAAAAAAATTTGCAAAAAGATAAAATTCATTTAGTACTTTTAAGTGTAATCTGGAAATGTTTTACAGACATGGTTGGAAAATGTGAATCAATGATTATGTTAATGTAATCAGAAATCACGGATTTTCAAAATAAGAAAAAGGAGACAGAGACAAAAGTGTAAAATCAAAGAAATTGAGTAAAAACTTAAAATCAATATGATTTTATCATTTTTTCACAAACACAAATATATGTTTTGATGTTAAATATATTTATTTATACATATTTAACTTGGTTCGTTAAAAGAGCCTAAAGGCAAAGTCATTCTAGGACCGGATTTTGGTTTCCAAGCACCATTCCTATTAGAATTTGAGTTCCTTGGAGAAATAGTTATTTCCAGATCTAAAGAAGGGAAGGACCTAGATGTACCTGGGACATCTTTTGCCTGAAAGCAAGAAAATTTTCAGAGACTAATTGGGTTGTATTAAAAGGATAAAGTTGATACCTGGAAGGCGGTAACTCAACTGAGACAATTTGGGTATTAAAAATAAAACTCTAGGGCTTCCCTGGTGGTGCAATGGTTGAGAATTTGCCTGCCAATGCAGGGGACACGGGTTCGAGCCCTGGTCTGGGAAGATCCCACATGCCGTGGAGCAACTAGGCACATGAGCCACAACTACTGAGCCTGTGCGTCTGGAGCCTGTGCTCCGCAACAAGAGAGGCCGCAATAGTGAGAGGCCCGCGCACCGCGATGAAGAGCGGCCCCCGCTTGCCGCAACTAGAGAAAGCCCTCGTACAGAAATGAAGACCCAACACAACCATAAATAAATAAATAAATAAATAAATTTAAAAATAAAACTCTAACTTATTGGAACACATTAATATGTTAAAATTCTTGATTCTATAATTATACTTAAAAAGAGGAGCCAAAACAAACAAATAAAAATCCTCGTTTGCCACCAACCATTACTCTAAAAAATTATGCTTAAAGGGAAACAATTGTTTATCCTGCCTTTACAAAGGATACAAGAATTCAGGGTAACAAAAACAGTCCTAGTGTTTTGAGAAAGAGATCTTTTTCACAGATGAATTATAGTGAATAAATGTAGAAAGAATTATAGAATTAGAAAATCAATGCCTAATAAAATAATCAAATTAAGAAGAAAGCATTGATGAATATTGAAAGAATTAAATAAAATGTTACTGGAAAATTGCATACTCACAAGATGTAAAGTATCAACCATAATCTTTCCAGGAGCAAAGTGTGGGGAATGGGAGTTTACAATGGAGGAATCTAGCCTTCTCTAACTGAACCCAGGGATCAATCATATAATCACTATTAATTAGTAGGAAAACCATGTGTTACATGCCTTCTAACATGATGCATTATGAAATAGTGTCGCCTACAGTCTTGCCAAAAATTTTTTTATCTGAATTTAGTCAAACCTTTAGATCTAACATTTACAGGAAAAAGAAAAACAAGATAATGAGACAACAAGGAAATAATCAGACAAATCCAGAAAGTGGGATATTTCTAAAGGATAACAGGCTCAAATTCTTCAAGAAGTCAATGTGGCTGGTGGAGCAGGGTGAGAGGGCTGTCAGGAGTGGGGTGGGGGGAAGAAGAGGCTTGGAGAGAGTGTTCTAGATCGAAATTTTAAGAGATATATTACCAACCAAATGAAATGTGTCATCAATGATTACATCCTGGTTGGAACAATTCAGCTGAAGAAGTCATTTCTGAGATAATTTTGAAAATATGAGTTTATTAAGAATAATGTATTTAGATTGTATAGGAAAAATCTTTGTTTCAAGATGCATATGATGAATTTAGACATCAAATGTTGTAAATTCTATAAATTATCTTAAAAAAACTTCAGTAAGTATATATTTATATACATATATACATGTACACGCATATCCATATGCATATATGAAAAAATTGTTAAATCTAGTAGACAAATATATGGTAATAAATTTGTTCTTCTAATTCCCTAACATTTAACAATGTTTATAATAAAGATATATATATCACAAATAGGTAATAATGAGTGGGGAAAAAATAAGAGGGTTGTCATCCAGCACTAATCCCATGATGTCCTGTGCTAGTTATAAAATTCTACTTCTAAGGAGGTCCCACTATAGTATAATGGTATGGAATAAGATTTCGTTTAACCCTAGCTCTATAAGCTTAGACGAATTAAGTAAAATTTCTGATATATAGTTTCTCAGTTTTGAAATCTCTTCATATAATTCATTAGGATTAAATGAGATAATACTATGTGCTTAGCAGATGGCAGGCATTCAATTAATTTTCGCTATAATCATTATCATCATCATGATTCTACGAACTGTACCTTATTCCACTAGATATACTATTTTACATATCAAATATATAAATTAATCCTGCTGACATTTGCAAAGGTGGATGAATTTGCCAAATAGCTAAATTTAGCTCTAATTCTCTAGGTGTTTCTCAGTGTTTATATTCTGCATAAACCTAATTTTAGGAGATATTAGTGTTGTTAGATGCATCACAAATCAAAACAATTCTCTTGCAAACATAGAGATCGCAAACAAAAAATTCTATGTTCAAATAATATGGGGAAATATTATCTCTAGCCCTTCTCTGAGATTCATATTTCATGTTAGTATATTAGAAGCTCTTAGAAGTCTGTAATAAAGAAACCTGTACATTTGTGTTTGTACATTTGTGTTTATCTGCATTTAAATCAATGTTTTTAAACTTAGGAAGCATTGAACTCTTTGCACGCTGCTCACTTATTACTTATCATGGAGGAAAGTGTTCTGTGAACACCAGTTTGGGAAATGGATCCATGTGAGCATCTGCATGAGGAATGTCATAGAGTCAGCTGTGAATGAGAGTTTCTGAGGGTTTCATTTTCTGGGTGTTCATTACCTACAGAGCTCTGGTATCTTTAGCTCCTAGCATCCACTAACTGTTTTCCAAGATCAGCTATGAACTTGGATCCACAGAAGTGTCTATATTGCCGCTCTCATTGCTTTTGTTTTGTTTTGTTAAATTGTGTTAAAAATACATATCATGAGATCTACCCTCTTAATGAATTCTGACGTGCACAATACTGTATTGTTAACTACAGACACAATGTTGTAGGGCAGATCTCTAGAACTTATTCATCTAGCTTAACTGAAACTTTATACCCACTAAACAAAAACTTCCCATTTTCCTCTTCTTCTAGCCCCGGGAAACAACCATTCTACTCTCTACTTCTATGTGTTTGACTATTTTAGATAACTCCTATAAGTGGAATCATGCAGTATCTGCACTTCTGTAACTGGCTTATTTCACTTGCATAATATCCTCCAGGTTCAGCTACGTGGCTGCAAATGGCAGAATTTCCTTCTCTTTCATGGCTAAATAATATTCCACTGTGCACATAAACCACATGTTCTTTATCCATTCTTCCACTGATGAGCATTTAGATTGTTTCCATGCTCTTATTTTTAACAATTCGATACCCAAACCAGCTTCATTTCCTTTATTAATGCTTATTTTATACATACATGTATTTATTCATTCATTTATCACTCTTTATCTGAATATCCATCATGAGAAAGACACTATGCTAACAGTTCTGACAGAGTTTAAAAAGATGCACTATTCACCCTCCTTGCCCTGAAGAAGTTTGCAATCAAGTTATTTTTGTCCACTTGATGCCCTATAAGTGTAATTTTAATTTAAATGTCATTTTTCCTCTCCCACTATACATGAATGCATTAGGTTAACAGTTAAAAATGCATACAAAGAACAAAAGAAAATCTAAACTCATTCCAAGAAATGACTTTAATATTGAAGTATAATCATTAGTTAATTATCCTGGCAGAATGATTCATCCTAGTTTTGTTATTGTTGTTGTTTTTTAATGAGCAGGTACTTTGTTTAATGTTTGTGTAACTGGGTCTGGGAATTTTTCCACCCACATTTATGAGCATTTTCACAACATGTGATACACATCTTAAATGCACTGTTTAGCAAAACAAAAGGAAAATGTATCTCCTCACTGAATTCCAAGCTCAAAAAATAAATCCTTGAATCCATTTGCTTTCAACCAACAAGCCATAATACCTCACAGCTCAAAAAAGAAGAGGGAAAAGTGTTATTTTTAAGTCTTCCCTAACATTAAATAGCATTTTCCCACTGATATATGACATAGGCTATGGGGAAGACTGGGAACAGAAATTTAGGGATTCAAAAACTTAGGCAATTTTTTAGATTCCAGACATAAGCAATATCATACAGTATTTGTCTTTCTCTGTCTGACTTATTTCACTTAGCATAATAACCTTCAAGTCCATCCATGTTGCTGCAAATGGCAAAATTTCATTCTTTTTTATGGCAGAGTAGTAGTCTATTGAGTATATATATATACCACATTGTCTTTATCCATTCATCATGAATATAACAAAAAAGCAGACGGGTATATAGAGAACAAATTAGTGGTTACCAGTGGGGAGAGGGAACGGGGGAGGGGCAATGTAGAGGTAGGAAATTAAGAGGTACAAACTAATAGGTATAAAATAAACTATAAGGATATATTATATAACATGGGGAATATAGCCAATATTTTATAATAACTATTTATAGTTATACTGTTTGTGGAGTATAACATTTAAGAATTGTGAATTGTACATCAACTATATCTCAATAATTTTTAAAAAACCTTAGGTAAACCCTTATATGTCACTTCAGAGAAGTCGCTTCCTCTCTCTGTATTTTTCAGTTCTGTCATAAAATTGATAAAAATCTAAAATTATATTGATAAAAATTGCAGTTCAACTGCATTTTCTGTGGAGACATTTGTTACAATAGTCTAAGTCTTCCACTGGTCTCACAATAATGATATTAGGATAAGAGAGTTATTCTGCATTCAGTCTAATTCTACTGGTGCAGAATTCCACTTACAGTAGCTACTTAATGAATTCTCTCTGAATGAAGCATTTCACTGACGAGAGAGGATTCTTGATTTTTAATTGAAACTTAAAAGCTTCATCCTGGAGTTAAAAGATGATAGTAAAAGCTGGTTGCAAAACAAAATCATAATTGGTTTCAAGATAAATAGCTTCTCATCAGCCAAATGTTTCTTGTAATGTTGGAATGTAGGGACTCATCATCAATTTAATTTTCATTAGAATACCATGTACATCGGGTAGTCATGCCCTAAACATTTGAATAATATGCATGTAGCCTGCATGAATTTTTATGAATATTATACCTGTAGAAAATTTTTTGAATAAATTGGAGATTTTCTATTTTCCAATTAAGAGAGAGAATGTTCAAGGTGTGGGGAGATTTGGGGGGAGGGAAATTGGTATACAAATATGGAAAAGCTCTTCATCAAGTAAAAAAATATTTCTGAGTTTTCTGTGTCTAGGAATCCTCAGTTCCCTTCTGTAATAATTGCACAGTATAAAACCAGAGTGCAACACCTGTTCTGGCAAAAACAAGCTTTGCATGCAAACTGGGTCATAAATGCCTTAGCCAACATGCATCCATTGAAATCTTACTACATGCCACACAGTTGACTCTGTTTTACCCCTGTCCCATTTACAGAACAGTTCAGTGCATATCTTATATATGGAATTATAAGGATAAATAACATTGCATTTTCCTTTCTTCCCTCAGGGTCTTATTCTTAGCAAAAAATACACATTTTTTAAAAATATTAGTAATACTCATGATTCCTTTTAAAGCTGGTAGAATTTCCTGAATAGAGTCCAAGGAACTAACAAGATACTGTGGGAAACTGGACTAGGATATGTGTTTGAGAAATGGTGAAGTCCCATATCATACCATCAAAAAATGAATTTAGAGTAAAACTTTTAAAGGTTCATTATAGTCTAAATATCTTTGGAATAAATCTAACAATCATCATACACTATGAAAAAAATACATGTAAGTAAATTTCACATACTATGAAAAATACTTTCCACCTCCCATGAAGTGGACACAAATTGGGATGGATGACTGACAAAATTTCCAAAACTGTGTCACAACCCTATCCCTCACAGCTATTTCCAGGAATACACTCAAACTGGTTACAGGGGAAGGTGCTAACCCAAACTGATAGACTCATAGTACACTCTTCCTTCCTTCATCACCGTTATTGGTCCAATGTGTGGGCATGTGACCTAAGCAAAGCCAATTGGACACTGCCCAGAATTTTTCAAAATCTAGCTGGGATTAAAGAAATTCTCCCTAAAGAGGTGGGGACATGAAGCCATGGACATTGCTGGGTGAACACCCATCTACAGTAGAAGAGATAAAAAAGCTAAAGTTCAGAGATCAGCAGAGAAAGGAGAGAGGTCGGGGGTGGGGAGATGTTGATCAATTCCTCTTATCCTTGATGTCAGTTCTCTCCTCTACAAACCTACACGAATTCAGGTTTGACTTCTATCACTTCCAAATGATAGCATCCTGTCTAATATGCTCAGCAGTTTAGAACTGTCTGTCAACACTGGCTAAATCAAGTGTAGGTTTGAAGCATTTAGACAGATTTTTTTTCAGAAAAACCTGGAATTTGATTCATTGTCAATAGCAATTAAAGTCACAGGGAAATCTACCATCACAGCTAATTTTAAAAATTCAAACTATAACCCCCATTATTATCCATGTATTTTTGATTTTCTTGTACACTAATCATCTCAGTCCTCCATGCAATCAATGTCTTTTTACTTTTGTTCACTCTGATCTATATACTTAAGTCATTAGACAATTAATAATAATATGACAAATTAATTATATTATACCATTATTAGCAGCTAGTATAACAAATATTAACTATAAGCCAGATACTATGCTCTGTTTTGATTGCCTCAATACTCTTATAAGTCAGTTATTATTAAAATCCCATATTATAAATAAATTGAGGCATAGAAAATGTACTCAAAGTTGCACAGCTAGTAAATGTAAAAGAGCTGGAGTTAAAACTCAGGAAATTTACCTACTTTAAAGAGGGTATATTCAAACCTAAAGCAGTGTTTGCAAGACTGATGAGTTCTGAAGTCACAAAATAGTGGAAAATTCTATTTGTATCAAATGAGGTAGGGAGAAGAATAAAGGCAGTTCACTATCATAATGTCCAAGCTGTGCTCCCATCCCCACCGGAATTGTCAAAGTGATGTTGTGGGCATTTGTTTAAAATCTCTCTCATCCCCTACACAGCTTCTTAGTTTTCATAGTATCCCTAGTGCCTGGCATAGAGTTTAGGACACAATCTTCACTTAATAAAAACTACATGTATGAAAGAGTAGAGTCATTAAATGAATGAATCGATAATCTAGGGGAAAACGAGAGTGGAGAACAAGAATTGTGTAATGAAAAATGAATTAAAGGATCTGTGAA
Source organism: Balaenoptera physalus (assembly GCF_965194825.1). NCBI lineage: Eukaryota > Metazoa > Chordata > Mammalia > Artiodactyla > Balaenopteridae > Balaenoptera > Balaenoptera physalus. Next base: position 56,325,168 of record NC_138890.1, read on the forward strand.
ATCTGTGAAGGGCGTTGCAGAAAATTAAATCCCTCCAAAAGAACTCAGAATCAGATTGTACTCCATCCCTTTCATCAATTCCCATCACAAGGCCACTATCCTATTTTCCCTTCTCTTTGGAATGCTGAAGAGCTTCAAGGATATCTTATTCCTACCTCCCCCTCCTTTTTTGCCCCCAGCACTTCCTTAGCTAGGAATGACTATGTAGACGTAGTGTGCCTATTTTAGATATTGCTCTCCAGCTTTCCAACTACAGGCTTCTGAAGACCTGCTTGTTTCTTGCACATTTAATAAAGCCCACAGGCAAGTGGAAAAACAGCATAGAAAGGAGGTCAGACCAAGATCCATCTTTTTTTCCCATTTAGCAGTGTGCTTTAACTGTGAGAGCTAAGCGATGAGTAAAACCTTAAAGTGCAGGGTCCTTTTCTATGTCCCTTCTTTAGCTTCTTGCCAAGAGGACATGAGTGTTACACTGAGGATCTGTTCATTGCTAGACTTCTCTCCTCTTCTTCACTTGTCATTGTTGGAACTGCGGACAAAGTAATTGGGGTTGGAAGGGGGTGGGAAAAGCAGAGAAACTCTATCTAGTCCATCACTAATTTCTCAAGTGCTTACTTATTCTGCATTTTAACACAGAAGGGAATTATGTGTAAGCTGAATTAACCATTGACTTCTCTGCTTTCTGGAGATTGTTCTAATTAAAACAAGTGATTTTAACCTCCTAGGTCAGACGACACATTGGTGCTCTATGCTCTCAATCTAGTCTGCAGATGTGTTTTGTTTTCCTAGTATTGTCTTTAAAAATATTGAGTCAACATTTTTAAATTGAGAGGTTTTTTCCCCACTAAGATCAGATACACAGTAAAAATGTCCCCTTACCACTCCTCTTAAACATCACACTCAACGTTCTAGCTATTGCAATAAGAAAATAAAAGGCATACAGATTGAGAAGGAAGAAATAAAACTGTCTTTGCAGATGATGTCTATGTAAAAAATTTGAAGGAATCAACAACAACAAAAACTCCTGTAACTAATAAGCGGCTATAGCAAGGTTGCAGGATACATGGTTAATATACAAAAGTTAATCATTTTTCAATACACCAGTACTGAACAAGTGGAATTTGAAATACACAATGCCATCTACCTTAGCATCCAAAAAAATGAAATGCTTAGGTATAGATGTAACAAAATATGTACAAGATCTATATGAGAAAAACTACAAAATGGATGAATTAAATCAAAGAATAACTAAATAAATGGAGAGATATTCCCTGTTAATGGATAGGAAGACTCAACATTGCCAAGATGTTAGTCTTCCCAACTTGATCTGAAGATTCAATGAAATTCCAATCAAAATCCCAGGAAATTACTTGGTGGACATTGACAAACCAATTCTATACTTTATATGGAGAGGCAAAAGGCCCAGAATAGCCAACAATATATTGAAGGAGAAGAAGGAAGTTGGATGACTAACACTACCTAACTTCAAGACTTACTATAAGCTATAGTAATCAAGACAATGTGGAAATAAGAGACAAAGAGATCAGTGAAACAGAATACAGAGTCCAGAAATAGACCTTCATAAATATAGTCAACTAATCTTTAACAAAAATGTAAAGGCAGTAAAATGTAGCAAAGATATTCTTTTTATCAAATGGTGCTGAAACAACTAGATATCTACATGCAAAAAAAAAAATCTAGACACAGACCTTATATCCTTTATAAAAATTAAGTCAAAATTGATTGCAGACTTAAAACTACATAACTAAAACAAACAAACAAACAAAAAAACCCTAGACAATAACACAGGAGAAAACCTAAATGACCTTGAGTGTGGCAATGGCTTTTTAGATATAACGTCAAAGACACAATCCATGAGAGAAGTGATTACTAAGATGGACGTCATTAAAATAAAAAACTTTTACTCTGAAAAAGATAATGTCAAGAGAATGAGAAGACATGTCAGACTTGAAAAAAATATTTGCAAAAGACACATCTGATAAAGGACTATTATCCAAGATATACAAAGAACTCATAAAACTTAGCAAACAACTCAATTAAAAAATGAGCCAAAGACCTTAACAGACACACCTCACCAAAGAAGAAATACAGATGGCGAATAAGTGTTTAAGAAGATGCTCCACATACATGTCATCAGGAAAATGCAAATTAAAACAATGAGATACCACTGTACACCTATTAGGATGTCCAAAAACCAAAGCACAACACCAAACGCTAGGGAGGGTACGGAGCAAAAGGAATTTTCATTCATTGCTGGTGGAAATGCATAATGATACAGCCACTTTGCAAGACAATTTGGTGGTTTCTCACAAAAGTAAACATACCATTCCCATACAACCCAACATCATTGCACTCCTTGGTATTTACCCAAAGACTCTGAAAACATATCCACATAAAAACCTGTACACGATTTTACAGAAACTATATTCACAAGTGCCAAAATTTGGAAGCAATAAAGATGTCCTTCAGGAGGTTAATCAGTAAATAAACTGCAGTACATCCAAACAATGGAATATTATTCAGTACTAAATATTTTGAGTTATCAAGCCATGAAAAGACATGGAAGAAACTTAACTGCATATTACTAAGTGAAAGAACCAATCTCAAAAGGCTACATACTAAATGATTTCAATTATATAACATTCTGGAAAAGGCAAAATCATGCAGTAAGTAAAAAGATTAGTGGTTGCCAGGGGTTAGGGAGAGTGGAGTAATGAATAGGCAGAGCATGGAGTATTTTTAGGGCAGTGAAAATACTCTATAGGATACCATAATGATGGATAAAGGCCATTATACATTTGTCCAAAATAGAATGTACAACACCAAGAGTGAACTATAATGGAAACTGTGGACTTTGGGTGATTCTGATGTATCTATGTAGATTCATCAGTTGTAACAAATATACCAATCTGGTAGGTGATGTCAATAATGGGAGGGCTATGGGTATAGGGGCAGGAGGTATATGAGAAATCACTGCAACTTCCCTCAGTTTTTTTTGTGAACTAAAACTGCTCTGAAAAATTATCTTAATTAAAAAAACTGGGAAGTTTCACATTCAACATTCTAATTCTCTTCAAAAATCATTTTTCTCTTGATAAAGTCTAGCAGTCCTTGGGAAACTAGGCTCAGAGTCACTTGCCATTTGTCATCGAGCTTATAAGGATTTTGTTTCACAGAGTAAAGAAATATCTCTGTCGCTCTCTCTCATCCTCTCTGTGTCTCTTAAAAATAGGACTACAAAGGAAAGATTAAGACGGCAAAATGACTTCTTATGCCTACCTTACTTCACTCTACGTTACCTGTTGGCCCCTATGGACTATAGAGTTTATGAGCCTTCGTTATGGATGGTAAAATGATGCCTATTCATGGAAAAAATATTATAGGAGTCACAATGATACTGATAATAGATAACATTTAATAGAGCACTTACTCCTTACTAAGTGCTTTACATACAACGTGTAATAAATATTATTATAACCTTCATTTTACAAGTGAGGAAAATAGAGGTTAGAAATGTTACGTAATTTCTCAAGGACACTTACAACTCGTTAGTAGTTGATTTAGGAATCTAACCCAGGATTTTTTGATATCCAAGGCCATACTCTGAACAAATATGTATACAGTGCTAGCTCCATAAAATATAAAGTGTTCGACTTAAGCTGGAGACTAGTTCTCTTTATAATTTTATATTAATGATTCCTAGGACTCCTCTCAGCAAGATTTCTACATGGGCATTGAGAGTGATAGTTATCCAAGATCAGCATACATGAAAAACATAAAACATAAGAAATAAATGCTCGACAAGTTTCCAATATTAACTCTTCTGCATGATTATTTACTGGCTTGGTTAATTTGTGTGTTTGAGTGGGTTGTCAACAACATCAACCTGAATTCTAAATGGCTTTTTCCAGGGCTATTGGTTCTGGGATATAACTTGATAACTTGATATGTGGTAGGATTTCTTGGGCCAGACTCCAACGGCTGAGTCTTTGAACACTACAGGTTTAGACAACTAGCCAGAGAGTGTGAAAATACATTTATCTGTATCACTTGGGATCTTAGGAAGAAACAGATGGTACACGCAAATGGGTAATCTAAGGAGAGTCTTACATGTAGGCAGAATACTAGGAAACCATGAGGCATCATTATCATTCCTAAGATAAAACAGCAACGTAAGGAAGCAGTTACCAGAACCTGGAGATTGAGAGAGCTCTGTGGAAAGGGTCACCTGAAGCACTATAGCTTTGGTTAAAGGAAGCAGTCAGCATTGGTGATGTTATAAGAACGGACCCAGGGAAATAAATACCATCACCGCACTGTTCTTCAGGCCTCCATTCTCCTACCGGTTCTTGGCACAGGCCAGAGAACCCACGGATGTAATCTAACAGGTCAGCTCTCCTAAGGCACACACAAGGTGGAAAAGGACAGAGGGTATATCTGGAGTGGAGGAAGAAATTCAACACACAAATCCTGGCTGAAATGACTAGGTTTTTCAGGCTGACAGACATCTTTTCAAACATAAATCAGGGCAAACCACTAAGCAACTTACATTTTACTGGATAAGACTCTGAAATAATGAAAAACACTGTATAGAATTTTAATTTAGGAATATGCTTAGAGGTCTAGTTTTACACCTTTTCTGAAGCATGAGTCACTGCTAACAATACCCCCAAACAGTGGTCTCATCCATCCTCGGTTTGAGCATCTGAAATGATACAGAACTCGCTTATCCCTGAATCAGACAAGACTCCTTAAGTTGCAAGAGATTGAAATCCAAGTCTGACAATTGACATAACCGGAATTTCAAGTGTGGCGTTCATGCAAAGCTGGATCCGGGGGCTCAGATAATATCATCAGGCACTGTTATTATTGCTATCTTATGAGGCACAGAGAGGTTAACTTGCCCTAGGTTATTCAGCTAATAAAATAGAATATGTACAAGCAGTTTTGCTTCCCAAGTTTGTACTATGACCCACTAAAAAATCAGAAGGCACTGTAATGGTATATAAACCTTCAAGGGAAATTTTTTCAACCACACTAGTAAGCAAAGAAATAAAAATTCTTCCAATATGAGACCACTTTCAGCTGTCAAATTGGCATGTTTCAATAAAAATAATATCCAAAATCAGTCAGCAAGAAATGCAAACTCTCTTCTGCTGCTGGTGGAAGTTGTGTAAGAATTCTGCAAAACAATTTGGCATTATGTAACCAGAGTCTCAGAAACATATATTCTTTGGAAACACATAGCCTATGGATGTATTCAAATCTATAACTGCAATAATGTTAAATGCTATGAAAAATAACAAATATCAGAAACAATCTAAACATTGAGCACTTAGAAATTGATTAGATTTTGAGACATCCACCCTATGGAATACAAAGCAACCATTAAAAATGTTGACACACTTTGCTGTATACCTGAAACGAACACAACATCGTAAATCTAGTACACTTCAATAAAATTCTTAAAAATAGACAAAGGACCTGAATAGACATTTTTTCAAAGAAAACATCCAAATGGCCAACAGATACATAAATGATGCTCAACATCATTAATCATCAGGGAAATGCAAATCAAAACCACAATGAGCAATTATCCCACACCTGTTAGTATGGCCATTATCAAAAAGACAAGAGATACCAACCGATGGCAAGGATGTGGAGAAAAGGGAACCCTCACGCACTGTTAGTGGGAATGTAAACTGGTGTAGCCACTATGGAAAATGGTATGGAAGTTCCTTAAAAAATTTAAAATACAACTACATTCCTCTTCTTGGTATATATCTGAAGGAGACAAAATCACTATCTTGAAGAGATATCTGCACTGCCATGTTCATTGCAGCATTATTTACAATAGCCAAGACAACATGGAAATAACCTAAGTGTCTGTCAACAGAAGAACAGATAAAGAAAATGTGATATACATCTATATCTATATACAATGGAATGTTATTCAGCCATAAAAAGAAGAAAACCTGTTATTTGCAACAACATGGATAAATCTTGAGGGCATTATGCTAAGTGAAATAAGTCAGATGAATAAAGACAAATAATGTATGATCTCATTTATATATGGAATCTAAAAAAGCCAAACTCATAGAAACAGAGAGTAGAATGGCGGTTGCCAAGGACTGGGGGATGTGGGAAATGGGGAGATGTGGGTCAAAAAATATAAACTTCCAGTTATAAGATGAATAAGTTCTGGGGATGTAAGGTACAGCATGGTATTTTAACAACACCATATTGTTACAAGTTGCCAAGAGAGTAGATCTTAAAGGATTTCAACACACATGCAGAAAAAGGTAGTTATGTGAGGTCTTGGAAGTGTTAAACTAACCTAACTGCAGTAATCGTTTTCCAATATATACGTGTATCAAATCATCACACTGTATAACTTAAACTTCCACAATGTTACAGTCAATTAGATCTCAATAAAAGCTGGAAAAAATGTTAATGCCCTTGAAAAATAAATAAAATAAAAATGCTGATATACAATAATTAATAATACACAAATATGCTTATTTTATTTCACTGAATGAGCTAAAAAAAAAAAAAAAAAGTAAAAAGTAAATTGAGAGAAATTGGAATTTCTCTCCAGAGAATTTCCAAGGGGCTAACTAACCCTCATACAGATTCTCAGCAGAATTAATTTACACAGCAGACTCCCTTAAGAATTCAATTCACAGAAATTTGATGCCTACTTATCTTTCTAGGAACATATCTAGGACAGAGGGTGAGTATACCTGAACTAAGTGAGAGCTCTCGGTGCCTGCACCCCACACACCCTGGCAATGGCCATGATTTATCTGCTTGTGTTATGCTCTGGTGGAAAGAGCATCAGTGATAAAGGAATATACATTCTCTACCTTGATTCAGCAGGTGTGTGTGAGAGAAAATCTCCATTAGGTCTTCACAGTTTCCTCATTTTGTGTCCTTTCAGAAAAAGACATGTGGAGGCCTAAAGTAAATGACTTCTGTCTTCACTCCCATGAGATATTCCTCAATTTCTCTCTGAATTTAGTTGAAAAATAAAGTCTCAACCATATTCAAGGAGACTTTTTCCCTCTGCTTTGTACTAGTCAAGCCATACAACTTGAAGCACTGTATTTTTGTATATAAAATAACACCACGTTCATCTTAGAATATGTAAAAAATAAGACAAACTTTTAAAAAATGTAAGAAGAGAAAATAATCCATAATCCTACCACTAGTAGTATCAATACCACTTTTAACATTTTGTGTATATATTTCTAGAATTTTCCTATGGAAATATACACCTTTTTTATATCTATGAAATCACACTCTGCATCCTGTGCTCTAAGGCTTTTACACTTACTGAAACAACATAAATATCTTTGCCTATCATTGTATACCCTAAAGCAGGATATTTACCACCCAGATGTGAATTTGTTGGTAAAAAAGAAAAGCTAAGGGTTCTCAAGTGAAGAGAGCAAGAAAGCAAGAACCTTTAATGCTGCTGGTGTGTGCTGATGTTCCGACTGCCACTAAAAACAATTAGGGATGAGGAGGGAACAAGAAGGAATCTGATGTTTATTATTAACAAGACCTCTTACTAAGTACTTTACATTCACGAACTCATGCCAGCCATCACCCCTGGAGGCAGGAATGTTTATTCTCCATTTGCCATGTGAAGAAATTGAGACTCTGAAAGATTATGTGCCTTACCCAAGGTTGTGTTGTTATAAAATAGGAGCCAGGACAAAACTTGCTGTGTCTGACGCCCATCACCTTCCTACAGAATGGGAGAACCAGGACACAAACTCAATTATGTTGATTCCAAAATTGTCATGCTATTTCCACTTTACCACTGCCTCCTGGAATTTCTTTACAAAGTTCATTTCTTTTTTTGGACAAATACCTATTGAATGCTTACTATCTTTCAGTCACTGGGTTAAGAACTGTGCATGCAAAGCTAAACTAGCCAGAAAAAGTCCCTCTCTGATGAAGCTGATGTGCCAGAGAGGAAGACAAGAAATGGACAAGTAAACAAATAAATAACTAACACTAACAAACAGGCCCTTCCACCCAAATACTCCCTCAGAAAATGAGGTCCACAGTTTGGGCTTTTCTAGAAAAGGGGTCTCTGAGTCCAACCGCTGTGCCCTAGAATCACTAGGCATCAGGTCAGTTCAGATTTGGGGGCTTATCTTCCAGAAAGATCCTTAACTCTTTCACCTAGGGCATGATAGTGACTAATAATATTCACCCCCAATGGAGCACCTATCATGAAAGGCTTTCTTCCAAATCAATGGTCATGAGACTTTTGGATCGAAAGACAGGAAAACACAATAGCCTGTATTGTCATGGTATATTACAAACCGCCTCAGAGCATGAATTCTGGAGTCAGAGAACCTGGGTTCAAAACTTTCACCAGTTACTATATGAGAGGGCTTGGGCAAGCTCTTCAAGTATTCTCGGCCTTGATTTTTTCCTATTTATGAAATGGGAAGAACAACAAGAACAATAATATTGTAATAATACTTAGCTCACAGGTCATTGAATGAGTTCAAATGTGGAGAATTTTGAACAGGGCCAGGTACGTAGTAAGTGCTTTGTAAGTGCTATTGCTATAGCATCATGATATGATGCTCCGGGACACAGGGCACTGGACGTACACCTTGACATTATGAGCACAGGAGATGAGCACATCTTGGCATCATATGGGCCTTATCACTCACTGCCTGGGTGATACTGAACATTCCCCTAAATTCATTTTTCTCAACCTTAAAAATGTGGACTTTAACAGTACCTACATTTGGATATTGTTTTGAAAATAATATGAAAAAAGGACTGAGCACTGAGCTTAGCATATGGTATGATCCAACAAAATGTAACTATGATTAAAGCTACAGTCACAGAACATATTAGAAAGTCACTTTCCCACCCACTTCTCCAAGCTGGTCCTCTTAAGGGGACATCAGGGTCTCTGGCCTTTAATTCACTGAAACCTCCTGTGGTCAGGAGAAAAATCTCATTTTCTGTCAGGTGAGACGCTTACTATAAGTAAGGCTAAAACAAGAAGTTAAGGCATAAGAATAGTGTGTGTGTGTGTGTGTGTGTGCGTGTGTGTGTGTGTGTGTGTGTGTGTGTGTGTGCGCGCGCGCATATGTTAAAGAAATGGATTAGCCTTGTAGTCTGAGAGTGTATCTTTCTGCTTGCAGACTTTCCTTACATTGTGCTTTCTATTGTCATACCATTTAAAAATTTCTCTGAGTATATTATAGTATCAGAATTATTTTCCTCTTTTGATTATCTGGAACTATTACGCAAAAGAAGAAAAGAAATGAGTTTTGCCATGAGATTTAATGTGTTGCTTTTCAGAAGTCCCCTTAACACCATGTTACAGTAAACCTGTGAGCCATTTTGCCAGTGATTCTCAGCCTGGACTGTTGCTTTCTTTGCTGTCCTATTATGCCAGGAATGCATTTTCCCTTAGAGTGTCAGAGAGTCTCTGATAATTCAGCAAAGTCTATCTCTTGTTCTGCCTTTTTCATAAACCCCACATTCAGGCACTGATTCTCAAGTACGGATGCAACTGATATGCGAGAGAACTGAATTTTACATGGAGGAATTAGACACACTGGCTCCCATGATACTTTCTTCTCACTACAATATTCATCTGCACTTTTAACAAGGTGCCTACTTGTTAGTGCCTACTATGTACACTGCATTAGGAGAAAAGGGAGTGCCTATACTATGTGCCTACTGAGTGCCTACTATGTACACTGCATTAGGAATTCAGCATTGACCAAGACAGGTGAGTCCTTACCTGAATGATTGCACATTTCAGTGGGGGATACTGACAATTCACAGATACACAAATAAATGTGAAAATGCTATCCTGAAAATTAAAAACTATAGGGAGTGAACAGAGTTGAAGTTTGCAGGAGAGAAATATCAGGAAAAACCTCTTGGCAGAGGTAATACCTGAGCTATACTAAGATTTGGATGCTAGAAAGACACAGTAAATTCCAGAGGAAAATGAGCCAAGACAAAGTAGGAAGTGAAACATCCTTGAGGTGGAAATAAATCTGGCATATTAAGGCACAGAATGAACTGTGCAGCTAGAGCATAGGGATGGGGAGCAATGGGAAGGATAGGAAATCAGAGAAGCAGGCCAGTAGTCCTGCTTGCTTAAAGCTTGGAAGGAACTCTAGCTCATGGAGTCTTGTTTTTGTGAATAGTAAAGTAGTTGGAGGCGAGAAGGAAGACAACTCCAACAGTGGGGGGACATGTTTGTCCCAGACAATGCAGTACCACTTTCTGTGACTATATGACACAAGCATGGATCAATCCAGATCGGAGTCTACGCTCACAGTCTCACACTGTAATCCTCAAAGGCAGGATACAGGAAACTTACACTAAAATGGGGTTCTTCTAAGCCTTGGGTTCCTCATCTGCAAAACGGAGCTAATAATAATAGCAAATCAAGACAAGCATATGATATCCACAGCACCAAGCTGCAATATGAAAACACATTAAAACCAAAGAGATATCTGCAGTCCCGTATTTACCGCAGCCTCATTCACGATAGACAAGATATGGGGGAAGCCAAGTGTCCAATGATAGATGAATGAATAAAGAAAAAATGTGGTATATACATACAATGGAATATTATTCAGCCTTAAAAAAGAAGGAAATTCTGCCATATGCAACAACATGGATGAACCTGGAGGACACTATGCTGAGTGAAATAAGCCAGTCCCAGAAGGACCGATACGGCATGCTTCCACTTACATGAGAAACCTAAAGGAGTCAAACTCATAGAAGCAGAGAATACAACAGTGGTTGCCAGAAGGTGGGAGGTGGGGGACATGGGGAGTTGCTCAATGGGTATAAAGTTTCAGTTACGCTAGATGAATATGTTCTGGAGAGATCTGCCATACAACACAGTGTCTATCTATACTTGCCAATATAGCATCGAGCATGTCAATATTTGTTAAGCGGGTAGTTCTCATGTAAAGTGCTCTTACCACCAAAAAAAAAAAAAAAAAAGGACCCAAGGAAACTCTGAGAATTGATGGATATCTTTATTACCTTGATTATGGTGATGGTATCATGACGGTTTGCATATGTCCAAACTCATCAAATTGTGTACATTAAATATTTGGAGTTCTTTGTATATCAGTTATACCTCAATAAAGCTGTTTACAAGGCAGCTAGACTCTTTAAAAAAGGTGCATTTCTGGGATAATGTGGTGTTAATATATATTTTAGTTTCTGCATTTACACAGCAGCTGGGGAACTGCCTTCCTAGAAATCCAGCCTTGTGTTCGTGGTCATGCATGACTCCACAATACCTTTTCAAGGCATAAATCATTTTTTCTTTACCTTTGTTATGCTTCATAATGATGCTAGTGGCTGAAAGGTTACCAATTTCCTGGCTGTTTATAGTCGGCAGGGTTAATTTTTCCAACTGGCCAGAAAATGTCAAACCCATCAGTAACGTTATTCACTTCATTAGCTAATGTAGTTTAATGTTTGGGGGGGGCGGTCAAGAAAAGGCACTTTTGAAGAATACCTTGGAATAAGATCAAGGTTATTATTCAAAAGGGAAATTCTCTACTTAAATTACCATCATCACTACAGCTGATTATCTTTTCTCGGAAAATGACCCCATATGTCTGTACGTCAAATGACTGTATATGTCATTTCCCAGATAGCCCGAAGTCATGCTTAAAATAATCCTTTATAACCATTATTATATAATCATTCTAACAGCAAATATTTATTAAGCTCTTAATATGTGCAAGGCTCTGAGATGAGCATTTTAAATAAATTGCCTCAGAGAATACTCATGACATTCTCATGAGGAAGGAACTATTGCTCTCATTTTGCAAATGAGGAAATGGATGTTTCCAAACCTCTAACTGGGGGAGAGCCACCATGCCTCTGAGGCCTCACCAGTTGAGATGTCAGGTGTGAGTACAGGCACCGGCCTCGGCTGGCTCTCGGTCATGGCTTGAAGTCAAGGGTCGTGCTATCTCAAGGTTTCAACAACAGTGAGAACACATGCTCACATTTTCAGCTTCATTCCCAGCTCTGCACCAGCTCCGCATCCAGCCTTTCTTGTTTCACTCAAATCTACTTTACTGGAAAGTTAACCATCGAGAGAAGAAATACATCAGTGCCCTGGGTGTCCCTACCCAGATCCCACATGATCTAGTTCATGGCTACCTCTTGGAACACGTTTCCTGAAACCTTCCTCTCCGTGCAGCTAGCTCCAGCCACCGTGGACTCTGTCTCCAGCCCGTGTTACAGTGCTAGCACATAGTGGGTACTCAGTAAAATCATGTTAAATGCATTATCCAATCCTAGAGTGGGAAACATTAACCTGGGATGTTACTTGTCGTCCTCTAATTAAAACAGAGTGTTTTTTTTTTTAATTTTTTTGTGCCGTTTACTGTCCATTTTTTTTTTAACATCTTTATTGGAGTATAATTGCTTTACAATGTTGTGTCAGTTTCTGCTGTATAACAAAGTGAATCAGCTATATGCATACGTATATCTCCCCAACCCTCTCCCTCTTGCGTCTCCCTCCCACCCTCCCTATCCCACCCCTCTAGGTGGACACAAAGCACCCAGCTGATCTCCCTGTGCTATGTGGCTGCTTCCCACTAGCTATCTATTTTACATTAGGTAGTGTATATATGTCCATGCCACTCTCTCACTTCGTCCCAGCTTACCCTTCCCCCTCCCCGTGTCCTCAAGTCCATTCTCTACGTCTGTGTCTTTATTCCTGTCCTGGCCCTAGGTTCATCAGAACCTTTTTTTTTTTTTAGATTCCATATATACGAAAACACAGTTTTTAGCTCTTTATTTTCATTCCTACTTGAACACCATATCTAGGGCATAGAAATTAATTGAAAGACAAAGCCAGGAGCAAAATTTGCTCAATGACTAAAGTAGAGATTGTCACCGGACACTCTAAATGAGAACTCATTTTTTGCATAATGTGGCAGCAAAGAAAGTGATAATACTGACCTAAAATCAATAAGTAAGAAATCCAACCTGCAAGTAAGAAATCCTCTAATTCAACATGATGCAAACTTACAGCTGCCTCACAAAAAGTCAAATAATGTCTTTACTATTTTAAATAAGATTGCCAGAATACTATCATGGGGGTAAATCATTCTTATAGCATAATTCCCAGGAGAAAAGTAACCAAAAATAAAATAATAATAATGTTAGAGAATAGTATCATTTTCACAATTCTTTAAATGGGTTAGGGGAATACTCCAGCAACATTTGTCCCATTTTTTTGCTAATTATTTCTTCCCTGCTGATGTAATGATAAGCCCTAAGCCGTTAAAAAAAAAATGTTGTTGTGTTTTTCAATCAGTGTTATTTATAGCCCAGTAAATCTAATAACCCAGAGCTGATACTGAAATGTCTATCCCAACAAAGCAAAAGTGAATTCCCCGCTTTCATATTCCTGTGCTGTGAGCAGGGGCAGACCGCTCCTAAGTGCCTAGAGATGGCAAAGCTCACAGGATGGGATGAACACCAAGGCTGAGTGCTCAAGGGAATGCGGGAAGAGAAACTGTCCATTTTACAATTTTCTCAAAAGTTCGCTTTCGGAAAACAGATGGGGGAAAAGTGCTTCTGGCTAGATCTATGAATGATCCACATTAAAAAATGAAAGGGGGTGGCCAGAAAAAAACCGCAAGAAAAAAAGCAAACCCTCGTCCACTGACATGGTGCCTTGTGTTTGGTATTGGGAGTCCAGCAGACCTGCCGTCCGGATGCTCTCTGCCACTTAACGAAGTGTGAGGCTTAGGAACATAGTTTAAACTCTCCTGGTCCCAGCTTTCACCCCTGTAAAGTGAAATAATAACAATTCCTATCTCAGGAGCATTTCTAGTGATGATCAAAACAGACTGTTTAGGAAGGAAGTTCTTTGTAGAATAAAATGTCAAACAACTGCTCTTTGAAGCGGTTTCCAAGGCACTGAAGAGTGACTGGAATTGATCCATTTTCATTGAAACCCCAGCTTGTGAGCTGAAAGACTTCAGGCAAGTGACTCTTGCTCTCGGAACCTTAGTCTTCTAATCTGTCAAATGGGAGTATAACAGGACCCCTGTGAGCCAGCTGTTTTCTATCGCGACCTCACAGTCACTCTCCATACTTGCCCAGGCTGCTCTCAGCCCTGGGAGATGATCTCTGCGGAGCAGATCAGCAGGCTGCCTTGCATCTAATTTCCAGCTGGATGTGACTAATAGGAAGCACAGATGAGCAGAAGATTCAGGGAAAGTGAGATATTGGTGTTTATAACTCTGGATCCCTTCCTATTATGTCTCAATGGCTTGCCCGCTGCTCTACCCAAGCCATCAAGTCTGCTAAGTGGTCCTCTCCTGTAACCACAGCTACTGTCTGAACTCTGCTAACTACTCCTTTCCCCTGTCCCCTCTCCAGGCCTAGAGGTGGCAACACATAGCAGTGTCCGCAATAGCTAGGGTGCTTCACCATCCCCTGTTATCCTCTCTTAATTATGATCACAACTTTATGGTCACTTTATTAAAATTTCTTTAGCCCACATAAATGTCTTATTTGTTTCCTTCCAAGACCAAAACCACAGCTGATACAATAGGAAGAGGCTGTGGAAACCAGCCCTGCTGACACAATTCTAAGATGAGGTTGCCCATACATTTGAGGAGGGCACAGATACCTTCCTTCTAAGAGGTAAATGAAACAGCAGTATTCCATGTGATGCAGTGGCATTATAATTAAATGAGTAATCACTGAAGATGGCTTGGCATGAAGTGCAAATGGAAGACAAGGGATGAAGAGATTAAATAACTGAGGCATTTAGTTTCTATGGTAACAATATTGATCAGGATGTTTGGGGAGCTAGTTAGTTGCTTCTGACAGCCTGGAGAGCTGACGGACTCCCAGAGAAAGAGGAAATTGGAGGCTTTAACTGCCCAGCTCATAAGTGGAAAATCAGAAAGCCTTTATGATAACTTTGCAGTAGCACTTTTTCTCCTGTAGCCATAGGGCTAATATGTCTGTGGTGGAAACCAGAGTCTGATGGTAAGTAATGCTGAGTTGGGATACCAATTAGATGCTCAGCTCCACCAGATCTTTTATGTAATGGCTCTGATGGAGAAGGGTGAGACCCTGATAATGAGAAAGCTAAATGTGGACAGAACACAGAAGAGGCTGAGGACTCTGTGTCCCTAAATCTCCCTGACAGACAGAGCTACCTCTCTGTACAAAACAATAAAAGGTAAACCCTAGCATATCCAAGGCAGAGAATTCAAGGCCCCATCTGGGAGGAAATAGCTTATATGCCAAAAGAGCTGTAAAAACATTGCCAATTTATATCCAGAGGAGTAAGTTGGGGTAGCATGCATGAGAGTAGACACTAATGGTATTAGACCAAAGATGCCAAAATATAAAATTGCATTTAGGCCACATTTTTTGATACACTCACCTCACTGGGAATAGAATGAAAAGTCTTCTTGGTTGTCTAATTAAACTTGGATTCAGGAATGGCCTAAGGCCAACGAAGTGGTTATGTCAGAACTTTCCTGGCAAACGTATAGGGGAAGGAGTCAGAAGGCTCAGGGAAATGGGAATGGTAGACCAGGCCTCATATATATACCCTCTTCAGCCATGTCTTAACCATCACAACTCCAGGAGACCCATAGGACACTCCCTTCACCAAAATCTTAAAAATGCATTCATGAAGGGGCATTGGCTTTATTTGAAAACAGTATATTGGCCGTTCTTCCATGCTAGAGATGACTAGAGGAGTTACAAAGAAAATTGCTTTCCTGACCTCAGTGGAAATAATGGGATTCTGAAGTAGTACAGGGTAGGGAGAATAATAAGTATTTTAAGCTACCCAGAGAACAGAGTGGTGGAGTGTTTTGATGTACAGGAATAAAATGACAGTGGTTAGTGGGCTATTTGTCATCAGGCATTAAATAGACAGCTTTGAGTTCCACTTGACATATATGAGTAAGCAAATCCCAGGTATTGGTGGTGTGGTGAGAAATCTAATTCAAATTTTGGGGCTGATTATGACCTCTTACATAGTGTTCAGACCTAGGCTAATTTATAAATCCAAACCCCCTTCCATCTGAGGACAATCTCAACAAGTGGCCTTCGGTGTATATTATAAATATTCATCCAAGCCTTCCTTGAGGGAATCTGTGGACATTTACAAACTTTATGAGAGTTATTAGGTACTGACTTCATACTGAAGTTAGCTCCCTGAGACCCAAAACACTACTGTGATCTACCAGTCATAACATCAGTCAGGTGATAGATGAATTCTTGACCCAAGACCATCTCCCAGTAGGTCCAGTGGGACAACTGACCCATGTTGTTTCTTCCTCTAATCTTAGAACATATAGTGGAAAGAGATGGAACAGAACTCCCAATTTTGTTCTTTGACCCATTGAGTGAAAGCTATCATGTTAAGAAAAGACTCAGTGGAAGCCCCTGGAAATGTTCCCCACTCCAATGTATGCTGATATACTTTTATCCACAGTCAGGGGTGGGGATTGCAGATGGGAGATTTGGTTCACCACCAAAGATGGTGAATGCAGAGGTGGGTATCACTACCTCATCTGCATTTAATCCACATATTTGGCCAGAGCTAATTCTAATAAGACAATATTTAAATTTACAAGCATGTGCAGATATCACACCATTAAAATCATAGCAACAGTAACAATTATGTAATTGATGTGGCATTTTCACCTATCACCTAGGAGCCATAACTTGGGTCAATATAGAAAGGAAATAAAATCATCCAATTGAATAGAAGCTTATATTGTGCAGGGAAAGGAGGGAGGCTTAAAAAAATCTATTTCTAATATGTGTTCAGAGAATATGAACTCATCTGTGACCAGAGTCAATAAAGCAATACTCCCCTTGCAATGCTTAGCCCAGCAACCATCACAGAAAGACCTTCCCTAAATGGATCATCCTTCCCATGATCCAATTAAGTTTTTAATATTAAATATAAAACCTAAGGAGGAGAGCAATAATTTTAGACAGATTAACTGACACAATCGAATTCTATAGAATTTTTTCATTCCACCCAATGAGAGACCTAGGAACTCTGATATTTGAGATCTATCAATATTACATAGGTGACCCACCCAAATTTGTAGAGTTTCATCCATAATCTAGAGCTAATCACTATTTCCTCCTTTTGCCCAGGGACATTTCTTAGCACATTTCCTCTGATATCAAATAGCAATTAGATACTATTTTATTCTCCTCTTGGTTTCCAAATCGACAAAGTGGATTAATGACTTCAACTAATATTTGGGATCAGTGAAGACTTTTCCTTTCCTGACCTCCATTTTCCTAGAGGACTCTGTCTCAGGGTATTGCTGCCTCAGTCTTCCCACGTGAGTCTAAGGGGCTCAGAACAGATGACTTATTTTCTGGTGAAGCCTTGATTTCCAGTAAGTTCACTAGGAATGGAGCCTGGAATCATTTGGAATGTCTCTGAAAGCACATGTCCTGTTAGATAATCCATGACAAGTCTCAGATGTGCCAAGAGTGAAAAAAGGATGGCTTCTTAGCTAGAAGGGAAATACAAAATAAACAAACAAAACACTCAGAGTCCCCAAGCTAAATCTTGTAAGGTTATAAATGAATATAAGTTTCAGGTATCAGGGAATTCTTCCCAGTTGCTAAAGAGCACAAGCTTTTGAAATCATAGGTAACTGTTAAAAAGAGGTTTGGATAAAATCCTTAAGGTAAGCATAACATCAAATGCTTCATTTATGTCTTTCTGTAGTATCCAAACAGTTTTTAAAACCTATGACCTGAGTCCCATTAGAAATTAGGAGAGGGGAGAAAGAAGTCATTTATATAAGGAGAAAAGTAGGACCCTGTTAGCGTAGAGAAAATGCTGTTCTTCTTGACTAATGTATCTATCACCATTGCCAAGCATGGTGCTTGACAAAGAGTAGGTATTTAATACATGTTGCTTGAATGAATGCATGAAGAGGAGAAAAATATGGTAGGCTGAAGATTTTTGGAGGAAAATTCCTATGTACGTGATTCATCATTTCCCCATAAGCTGAGCTTCAAGCCATCAAGAGGTACTTCCTCTGGAAAAATACAGCTCTTCCAGAACACTTTCTTATTTTGCTTTTAACTCAAAAGGAAATAAAAAGCAGGCGTGCAAGATTAATTGTTATTTTTCATTATTTGTCTTAAAACAACTGTGCTCCATAGCATCTTCCCCAGGATTTCATCCAGGAGGTGGTTTATTTGTTTAATATATCATTATACTGTCCAGAAGATAATCTTAGGGAAATAAATATATCTTACTGAGTGTTCCAATTATATTCCTTGGTATCTTCAAATAAGTTTCTCCATCCTCTTTCCTGTTTTCTTTCCCTTAATTTTTTTGCCCCTTCTTTCTTCTCCAATCCCAGTTATATTGACCCATTTTGTTCCCTCCTCTGTTTCTGTATTTGTGATAAAACCTTTTCTGTCTCTTCTGCTTCTTTGATTTAAATATTATTCATGTCTCCTTGATGTAACAATTTAATTACTCTTTCTAGAAAAAAACTGTGTCTAATCTTAATTTTCCCTCCTTCCTCATAATTGGATAATTGCACATTAGGTAGCTTAATCAGTTAAATATGCATGTGCAAAAAATGCCTTAATATGTTAAAGACACTGCTTTATTTTGTTGTTAGCAAAACGGATTAATTTTGGGGTTTAGAGGATTTGTGAGTAGATTACTTTATAGTTTCCACATCCTATTAATGGCACCTGGGGCCAAAGGGACTTCTGTTCTTAATGAAAGAATGGCTTCTAATAGACAGACTTTGGAACCTAAGGAGAATTGAATGGAGCATATTTCTTAGAACTAAAAACCCTGTGCTTTTACTGGCATGGGGGCATTGTGGTTGTTGTTGAATTGATTGTCCAAAGCGGCCACAGCTTTTGTGAAAATGGTAGACAGTGTATAGAAAATGACATATCTTAAGAAGGTCAAAAAACTTGCTCAGGCCCTGATTTTTAAGGATTCCTTATTAAAGATTCATGATTGACCACCCTGGGCTCTAGAAGTTAATTGATTTTTTTTTTTTTCTATCCACCATGGGTAAAACACATTAGCAGAAATTTTTAAAGAGGTCCTCCCAACACTAATCCCTGGCCTAAGGAAAGGTTCCCGTAGGGAATGGGCTTGAAGAGAACCATTGGCTACTTCATCCTTCCTTGCGGTCAGTGCATGTAAAAGTGAATTCAGATTTTGAGTATCAGGCAGCTCTCAGGAATAGCTGATGCCTCACTATGGTTATAAAGAAAATCTGCCCTGAATCTATTCCACTCCTTGCTTCTTGAAGATGCTGAAGAGGATAATGGGTCAGTTGCCAACGCTGCAACTCCTCCAAATGGCAAGAAGGGAAATTCTTTTTTTTTTTTTTTTTAAGCACAGTGAAGTTTACTTAAACACTCTTGAGGCTAGTTCCTGTGTCTTATTTGTCTTTGTGTCTCCAACATTCAGTGAAGATAACCAACATGACCAATGATCAATAAATGACAAAAGAAGAGAAGATTGAAAAACAGGCAGGAAGAAACAAAAAAATGTAGCAGACAGGATGGACCCAGGGTCCAATGAAGTGATAATATAATGACAGAAAAACACTTAAACACAACAAGAATAACTGTTACTGTCTTCTGCAAAGGCAGATGGATCCCTACCCAAAAACACAGTTCCCATATCAACACACGATACCACACAGAAACACACACATACACACACACACAAGAGGGTAAGCAAATGTTTGTTGCTTAACATAAATTAAGCCACTGGAGTGAGCAGGGAAGGTCTCTCAAGCAGATTCAAAATGGCTTCAGAGAACAAGAGCAGGAGATGTCTCAGAGTGTGTGCCCCCGTAGCAAGTCAGAAGCTAACATGGCAAATATACAACTATCAAGCAAACTTGACATTCACACCAAACCCTGGGTGGAGTCCATCTGCCTCTGCAGGTGACCATGAAGACAACCCACTATAGATTAATACACAGGAGTGCCAAAGAAGAAATTACAAGGCACTGTTTAGATAATAACTCTTGCAAGAATTCAAAGAAGTTAACACTCTCCATGACCTGAAATCATTAGGACAGGCACCGGAGAAAATAACATGAGTCAGATGCATTTACTGCAAAAATATCTATTGAGTCAAGCCCAGTGCCAAGCATGATGGATAGAAAGTTAATATGTGGCACAGGTTTCCTTCTGAAGTCCAGTGTTGGACTAAAAAATACACAAGTAACTGTAATAGAATAACATATACATTGTATGATAATAATAAGGACCTGTATAATAAGCACTGGGGCAGTAGTATGAAGTTAGTGTATGGAAGCCTGGTTGAATTACTGATTAAAGAAAGGGAACAACTGGGGAGAGAATCTAGCAGAACCTCCATATTCATGACACGGGCTGGCTTTTGTAGGGAAAAATACATCTACTGAGCCCAGTGGTCACTCTGTCTACTTGGGCCACCCCTCACCAAAAACCCCCTTTCAGCTCCTGGAACAGAGCTACATCTAAGAATAGGTAAAAGGAAAGTTTAATCTTTCACTCTCTGGAACCAAAATGTTATGTAAGGGCACATTAGTACCCTGATAACAGCCAGATCCTCTGCTTATGGAATAATTACTACCTTATTGAAAATATCCTTGAATTTAACAGGTATTTTAAATGCTCTCTCATAGACCCTCTAAAACTAAAACGCTAACATATGTATGTGTGTTTGTCCCTGTCCACCAACTCACTCAAGTGTTCTTTAACTCTAAAGGTGATCGAAAGAGAACCAGTTCTGAAATTCTCTAAGAATTTCCCACTACTGTGATGTAAACTCTTTGAGGTTCATAGATGGTTGCTGATCATAATTTCAGGACTCTGCTCACTAACCACTTGAGAATCTTACCAAATAATCATGTATTACTAAAAAATACAAAGTCTTGGCTAAATGGATACAAAAACAAGACCCATATATATGCTATCCACAAGAGACCCACTTCAGACCTAGGGACACATACAGACTGAAAGTGAGGGGATGGAAAAAGATATTCCATGCAAATGGAAATCAAAAGAAAGCTGGAGTAGCAATTCTCATATCAGACAAAACAGACTTTAAAACAAAAACTATTATAAGAGACAAAGAAGGACACTACATAATGATCAAGGGATCAATCCAAGAAAAAGATATAACAATTGGAAATATTTATGCATCCAACATAGGAGCACCTCAATACATAAGGCAAATACTAACAGACATAAAACGGCAAATTGACAGTAACACAATCATAGGAGGGGACTTTAACACCCCACTTTCAATAATGGACAGATCATCCAAGATGAAAATAAATAAGGAAACACAAGCTTGAAATGATACATTAAACAAGATGGACTTAATTGATATTTATAGGACATTCCACCCAAAAACAACACAATACACATTCTTCTCAAGTGCTCATGGAACATACTCCAGGATAGATCATATCTTGGGTCACAAATCAAGCCTTGGTAAATTTAAGAAAATTGAAATCATATCAAGTATCTTTTCCGACCAAAATGCTATGAGACTAGATATCAATTACAGGAAAAAATCTGTAAAAAGTACAAACACATGGAGGCTAAACAATACACTGCTTAATAACCAAGAGATCACTGAAGAAATCTAAAAAGAAATCAAAAAAATACCTGGAAACACATGACAATGAAAACATGACAACCCAAAACCTATGGTATACAGCAAAAGCAGTTCTAAGAGGAAAGTTTATAGCAATACAATCCTACCTTAAGAAACAAGAAACATCTCAAATAACCAACCTAACCTTACACCCAAAGCAATTAGAGAAAGAAGAACAAAAACACCCCAAAGGTAGCAGAAGGAAAGAAATCATAAAGATCAGATCAGAAATAAATGAAAAAGAAATGAAGGAAATGATAGCAAAGATCAATAAAACTAAAAGCTGCTTCTTTGAGAAGATAAACAAAATTGATAAAAAATTAGCCAGACTCATCAAGAAAAAACGGGAGAAGACTCCAATCAACAGAATTAGAAATGAAAAAGGAGAAGTAACAACTGAAACTGCAGAAATACAAAGGATCATGAGAGATTACTACAAGCAACTATATGCCAATAAAATGGACAACCTGGAAGAAATGGACAAATTCTTTGAAAGGCACAACCTTCCAAGACTGAACCAGGAAGAAATAGAAAATATGAACAGACCAATCACAAGCACTGAAATAGAAACTGTGATTAAAAATCTTCCAACAAACAAATGTCCAGGACCAGATGGATTCACCAGCGAATTCTATCAAACATTTAGAGAAGAGCTAACCCTTATCCTTCTCAAACTCTTCCAAAATATAGCAGAGGGAGGAACACTCCCAAACTCCTTATATGAGGCCACCATCACCCAGATACCAAAACCAGACAAAGATGTCACAAAGAAAGAAAACTACAGGCCAATATCACTGATGAACATAGATGCAAAAATCCTCAACAAAATACTAGCAAACAGAATCCAACAGCACATTAAAAGGATCGTACACCATGATCAAGTGGGGTTTATCCCAGGAATGCAAGAATTCTTAAATATATGCAAATCTATCAATGTGATACACTATATTAACAAATTGAAGGAGAAAAACCATATGATCATCTCAATAGATGCAGAGAAAGCTTTTGACAAAATTCAACACCCATTTATGATAAAAACCCTCCAGAAAGTAGGCATAGAGGGAACTTTCCTCAACATAATAAAGGCCATATATGATAAACCCACAGCCAACATCATCCTCAATGGTGAAAAACTGAAACCATTTCCACTAAGATCAGAAACAAGACAAGGTTGCCCACTCTCACCACTATTATTCAACATAGTTTTGGAAGTTTTAGCCACAGCAATCAGAGAAGAAAAAGAAATAAAAGGAATCCATGTCGGAAAAGAAGAAGTAAAGCTGTCACTGTTTGCAGATGACATGATATTATACATAGAGAATCCTAAAGATGCTACCAGAAAACTACTAGAGGCAATCAATGAATTTGGTAAAGTAGCAGAATACAAAATTAATGCACAGAAATCTCTGGCATTCCTATACGCTAATGCTGAAAAGTCTGAAAATGAAATTAAGAAAACACTCCCATTTACCACTGCAACAAAAAGAATAAAATATCTAGGAATAAACCTACCTAAGGAGACAAAAGACCTGTATGCAGAAAACTGTAAGACACTGATGAAAGAACTTAAAGATGATACAAAAGATGGAGAGATATACCACGTTCTTGGATTGGAAGAATCAACATTGTGAAAATGACTATACTACCCAAAGCAATCTACAGATTCAATGCAATCCTTATGAAACTACCACTGGCATTTTTCACAGAACTAGAACAAAAAATTTCACAATTTGTATGGAAACACAAAAGACACCGAATAGCCAAAGCAATCTTGAGAAAGAAAAACGGAGCTGGAGGAATCAGGCTGCCTGACTTCAGAATATACTACAAAGCTACAGTAGTCATGACAGTATGGTAGTGGCACAAAAGCAGAAATATAGATCAATGGAACAGGATAGAAACCCCAGAGATAAACCCACGCACATATGGTCACCTTATCTATGATAAAGTAGGCAAGAATATACAGTGGAGAACAGACAGCCTCTTCAATAAGTGGTGCTGGGAAAACTGGACAGCTACATGTAAAAGAATGAAATTAGAACACTTCATAACACCATACACAAAAATAAACTCAAAATGGGTTAAAGACCTAGATGTAAGGCCAGACACTATCAAACTCTTAGAGGAAGACATAGGCAGAACACTCCATGACATAAATCACAGCAAGATCCTTTTTGACCCACCTCCTAGAGAAATGGAAATAAAAACAAAAATTAAAAAATGGGACCTAATGAAACTTAAAAGCTTTTGCACAGCAAAGGAAACCATAAACAAGATGAAAAGACAACGCTCAGTATGGGAGAAAATATTTGCAAAGGAAGCAACTGACAAAGGATTAATCTCCAAAATTCACAAACAGATTATGCAGCTCAATTTCAAAAAAACAAACAACTCAATCCAAAAATGGACAGAAGCCCTAAATAGACATTTCTCCAAAGAAGATATACAGATTGCCAACAAACACATGAAAGAATGCTCAACATCATTAATCATTAGAGAAATGCAAATCAAAACTACAATGAGATATCATCTCACACCGGTCAGAATGGCCATCATCAAAAAATCTAGAAACAATAAATGCTGGAGAGGGTGTGGAGAAAAGGGAACCCTCTTGCACTGTTGGTGGGAATGTAAATTGATACAGCCACTATGGAGAACAGTATGGAGGTTCCTTAAAAAACTAAAAATAGATCTAACATATGACCCAGCAATCCCACTACTGTGCATATACCCTGAGAAAACCATAATTCAAAAAGAGTCATGTACCACAATGTTCATTGCAGCACCATTTACAATAGCCAGGATATGGAAGCAACCTAAGTGTCCATCAACAGAAGAATGGATAAAGAAGATGTGGCACATATATACAATGGAATATTACTCAGCCAAAAAAAGAAACGAAATTGAAACTGAGTTATTTGTAGTGAGGTGGATGGACCTAGAGTCTGTCATACAGAGTGAAGTAAGTCAGAAAGAGAAAAACAAATACCGTATGCTAACACATATATATGGAATCTAAAAAAAAAAAAAATGGTCATGAAGAACCTAGGGCAGGACAGGAATAAAGACACAGACCTACTAGAGAATGGACTTGAGGATATGGGGAGGGGGAAGGGTAAGCTGGGACAAAGTGAGAGAGTGGCATGGACATATACACACTACCAAACGTAAAATAGATAGCTCGTGGGAAGCAGCCGCATAGCACAGGGAGATCAGCTCGGTGCTCTGTGACCACCTGGAGGGGTGGGATAGGGAGGGTGGGAGGGAGGGAGACGCAAGAGCGAAGAGATATGGGGACATATGTATATGTATAACTGATTCACTTTTTTATAAAGCAGAAACTAGCACACCATTGTAAAGCAATTATACTCCAATAAAGATGTTAAAAGAAAAAAAAGTTGAACACAGTTCCCTCTTACTTCCCTCCCCAACGCCTCCACACACATACCATGGATCAGAACTAAAGAGAATATATGAAGAGGCAAACAATGCTTAGGCCACTTGCCCCAACTTCCACAAGAATATAAAATAAATTAAGAATAAAGAGAGCCCCAAACTTTAAATATTCTGAATACCATGAATATAGCTTAATACCAAGAATCTGACAAGAATGTTTGTTAGACTGAGACAGAAAAAAATCCAGTGAGAGTCCAGGGTTAAATCCCTTTCAACATCCCAATATTCATAAGCAAGGAAACAAACATCAAGGGCCTCAGTCAGTCAAATTCTGTCCAGAGCAATCATCAAATGGCTGGATAATCTGTAGTGGCAGTTGAAGAATGGTACTAAAAGTAAATCAGCAAATCAGCAAAAGACATTCAAAGGAGGATAACAGCACTTTCAATAATGGTGCTGGAGCAATTAGACATCCATAGACAAAACAAAACCAAAAAACAAAAACTTTTAACTAAACATCACACCTTATACAAAATTTTGAGTTAACTCAAAATAGATCATAAATGTAAATGTAGAACATGAAACTATGAAGCTTCCAGAAAAAAAGCATAAGAGAGAGTCTTCTATATCTAAAAGTAAAGAGTTAGGTTTGACACCAAAAGCACAATCCATAAAGAAAAAAATCGAAAAATTTGACCTGATCAAAGTTGAAACCTTTTGCTCTGTGAAAGATCTTGTCAAGAAAATGCAAATTACAAACGAGGAGAAAATATTTTTAATTATATATCTCACAAAGTTCTTTTATTTAGAATACATAAAGAACTCTCAAAAGCCAACATTTAAAAAATCCCCTCAGAAAATAGGCAAAATACAGGAAGAGATGTTTCACTGAAGACGATATACAGATGGCAAAAAAACAAACACACGAAAAAATGTTCAACTATTATTAGCCATTAGAGAAATGCAAATTAAAACTAAAGTGGTATGTTAATGCACACCTGTCAGAAAAACTAAAATAAAAAATAGTGATAATACCAAATGCTAGCAAAGATGCAGAGAAACTGAATCACTCATACATTACTGGTGAGAGGATGAAATGGTAAAGCCACTCTGGAAAATTGTTTAAGTTCCTTTTAAAACTAAAAATGAATGTATCATACAACCTAACTTTTGGATGTATATCCCCAAGAAATGAAAATATATTTTCACACAGAAACTTGTACACAAATATTTGTACCAGCTTTATTTGTGATGAAAACCTAGAAACTACCTAAATGAACCTCAAGAAATTATAGTGAGTGAAAAAAGCCAACTTGAAAAGGATATATATGTCATGATTCCATTTATATAACATTTGTGAAATAACACAATTATAGAGACAGAGAACAGATTAGTTATTGCCAAGAGTTAATGGGGGAGGAGGGGTGATTGTGTCCAAAAAGGGGTAGAATGAGAGTCTCATGTTGATGGTAAAGTTAAGTATCTTAAGTACCTATTATAGTGGTGGTTACATAAAGCTACTCATGAAGTAAAATTGCATAGAGCTATACATACACATACCACACTGGAGTGCATATGTAACTGATAAAATCTGAATAAGCTCTATGACTTGTACCAAGGTCAAATTCCTGGCTTTGATATTGTACTATGGTCATACATGATGCTAACGTTGAGGGAGACTCGGTAAAGGGTCACAAAAACTCCCTGTATATTTCTTTGAAACTTCCTGCGAATCCATAATTATTTCAAAATAAAGAGTTCTTTGTTTAAAGTAAATTGGAACTTTCAGTCCAGACATGATGGTACAGACCCATTTTACCCTGCTCCTCCCCACTAAGTACAACTACAAACCCTGAAAATGGATTAAGAGACAAGGGAGGTAGAAGTCTGAACAGTGTTAAGAAGATGAGCTGGTTTGGGACCTCAGGACTGGAGAAACAGCACAGTGGCAGGGCTTCCTGGCTCCCCCACCCAGCTGAAGGCCACACAGACCTGGTGTTTCTCAGTCCCTGACTTAGCAACCGAAGGCAGCTCATGTAAGCTCATTCCTCCCCTGGGTGGAAGAGATTCCCTTGACAACATCAGGCAAGCCTAACACAAATGGCATGAAGAATCCATTAGGAGTCTCACCAAAAGTAAGCATGCAGGGAAAGCACTCTCTTTCTCTGCCTGGTCCAAGACTCCCTCTTTTGCCAAAAAATACCCAAGTGGCAAGAGGAATGAGCAAGAGAGATACAGCAGATCAGGCTGAGAAGCCAACTTGCCCCTGTGGTCCCAAAATGCTCCTCCACCTCCCAGAGACAGCCAAGTAGGCAGATGGGATAGGAAACAAGGACCAGTCACAGCAAGTAGCCTTGTCTAGGAAGCTGCTTTGTTCTGTGGCCAAGGCTTTCATGCCCCACCAGAGATGTGGGGGCAATGGTCAGAGCTGAAAGCAGGATCCAAGTACATCAAGTCTCCAAATCTGGGAAGCCTCAATAGTAAAACAAAAACAAAAACAGAGAAAGCAAAACAGAAAAAACAGACAAACAAAAGAAACACCTCACCCAAAACAACAAAAGTAACAATAACAAAAACAATACAATAATACAATTAGAAAATGGAGAAAAGAAATGAACAGGTATTGAACTGAAGAGGACATAAAGATGGCAAATAAGCACATGAAAAGATGCTCTGCAACATTAGCCATCAGGGACATGCATATCAAGCCCGAATGAGATATAAATGTACGGCTATCAGAATGGCTAAATTAAAAAAAAAAAGTGACAATACCACAAGCTGACAAGGCTATAGGGAAACAGTCACTTATACACTGCTGGTAGAAGGTAAAATGGTGCAACCACTCTGGAAAACAGTTTGTTAGGTTCTTATAAAACAGAGCATACAACTACCATAAGATCTAGCAATTGCATGCCAAAGGAAATAAAACCTATATTTTCAGAAAAGGTAAACCTATATTTACCTTTTAGGTTTATCCAAGAGAAATAAAGAGAAATAAAACTTATATTTTCAGAAAAGGTAAACATGAATGCAGCTTTATTCATAATGGCCACAAACTGTAATCAGTCCATATATCCTTCAACAGATCAACAGTTAAATTATGGTATGCCCAAGCCACAGCAATCATATAAGAAAAAGAAATAAAAGGTATACAAATTGGACAGGAAGAGGTAAAATTGTCATTATATGTAGATGACATGATTCTATATACGGAAAACCCTAAAGACTTCACACAAAATCTACTAGAACTGATAAATTCAGCAAGGTACCAGGATACAAGATTAACATTCAGAAATCTGTTGCATTTCTTTACACTATCAATAAAATACCAGAAAGAGAAAGTAAAAAAAAAAAAATCCCCTTTAAAATCACATCCAGGACTTCCGTGGTGGCGCACTGGTTAAGAATCCTCCTGCCAATGCAGGGGACACGGGTTCAAGCCCTGGTCCAGGAAGATCCCACATGCCACGGAGCAACGAAGCCCGTGTGCCACGACTACTGATCCTGTGCTCTAGAGCCCGCGAGCCACAACTACTGAGCCCACGTGCCACAACTACTGAATCCCGCGCGCCTAGAGTCCATGCTCCACAACGAGAAGCCACCACAATGAGAAGCACACGCACCACAACAAAGAGTAGGCCCTGCTGGCCGCAACTAGAGAAAGCCCACGCGCAGCAACGAAGACCCAATGCAGCCAAAAATAAATAAATAAAAAATAAATAAATAAATTTATAAAATCACATCCAAAAAAAAAAAAAACTTATGAATAAACCTGACCAAGACGTGAAAGACTTATACGCTGAGAAATGTAAAACATTGATAAACGAAATTGAAGATGATGCAAAGAAATGGAAAGATACCCCATGATCTTGGACTGGAAGAATTAATATTGTTAAAATGGCCATACTATCCAAAGCAATCTGCAGATTTAATGTGATCCCTATCAAATTACCCATGACATTTTTCACAGAACTAGAACAAAGAATCCTAAAATTTATATGAAAGCATAAAAGACCCAGAATTGCCAAAGCAATCCTGAGGAAAAAGAGCAAAGCTGGAGGCATAACCCTTACAGACTTCAGACAATACTACAAAGCTACAGTCATCAAAACAGAGTTGTATTCACACAAAAACAGACATATGGATCAATGGAACAGAATAGAGGGCCTGGAAATAAACAAACACACCTATGGTCAATTATTCTATGACAAAGGAGGCAAAAATATACAATGGAGAAAAGAGAGTCTCTTCAGCAAGTGGTGTTGGGAAAGCTGGACAGCCACATGTAAATCAATAAAATTAGAACACTCCCTCATACCATACACAAAGATAAACTCAAAATAGTTTAAAGACTTAAATATAGAACAGACACCATAAAACTCTTAGAAGAGAACATAGGTAAAACATTCTCTGACATAAATCATAGCGTGTTTTCTCCCAAGGTGATAGAAATAAAAGCAAAAATAAACAAATGGGACCTAATCAAACTTATAAGCTTTTGGACAGCAAAGGAAACCATCAACAAAAGAAAAGGACAACCTACGGGATGGGAGAAAATATTTGCAAATGATGCAAACAACAAGGGCTTAATTTCTAAAATATACAAACAACTCATACAACTCAATATCAAAAAAGAAAAAAAACAAACAACCCAATCAAAAAATGGCAGAAGACCTAAAGAGATATTTCTCCAAAGAAGACATACAGATGGCCAACAGACCCATGAAAAGATGCTCAACATTGCTAATTATTAGAGAAATGCAAATCAAAACTACGATGAGGGTATCACCTCACTCCAGTCAGAATGGCCATCATCAAAAAGTCTACAAATAATGCTGGAAAGGGTGTGAAGAAAAAGAAACCCTCCTACACTGTTGGTGGGAATGTAAATTGGTATAGCCACTACAGAGAACAGTATGGAGGTTCCTTTAAAAACTAAAAACAGAGTTACCATATGATCCTGCAATCCCACTCGTAGGCATATATCCAGAGAAAACCATAATTCAAAAAAATACATGCACATCTACGGTCACAGCAGCACTATTTACAATGGCCAAGACATGGAAGCAACCTAAATGTCCATTGACAAACGAATGGATAAAAAAGATGTAGTGTATGTATATATATATATATATATATATATATATATATATATATATATATATACACACAATAGAATATTAGTCATAAAAAAGGATGAAATAATGCCATTTGCAGCAATGTGGATGGAGTAGAGAATATTGTACTAAGTGAAGTAAGCCAAATATCATATGATATCATTTATATGTGGAATCTGAGAAAAAAGATACAAAAAAGACTTAAAAAAGGCAACATTATGAAATCAGGAATGTGGAATCCCCCCCCCAAAATTTCCCTTTACTGTCATTTTAGTGGTGTTTCAGGAGGGAATTAAATACACTCATTTGTTAAATTCATGACAGTAATCAAAATGACCATCTACTTATTTTCATAAAATAAAATTTATTGTGTATTTTAAACAACTGCATGTCAATCTACAAGTATCTAAATAAAAATGTCAATTAAAAAAGTTGATGCAAGGCCCATCATTAAAGTAGAACTGAAATGAACTCATATGGGAATTTTCAAATATGCTGCTTTTGTCCCAATCTCCCGTAAGCTCTGCAAAGCAAGATGATCCTGAATGGCAGCATGGATAGTGGCTTTCTTTTGATTTTTCTACTCGCTGCTATTTGAGTTATAATACATCTGTGCAACAAACAGACCCACAGACATTAGATGCAGTTACAGGTCTCTGTAAACAGGCTGGAAAGGTCATAAAGGTGAAGAATGTCATTTTCCTGTATTTGATATATAAATTTTAGAAATAAGATTTTTGAAGTTTAGTATGGTCTGGCAAGAAAGCTGACTGTTATTTGGTCTATTTGAAACAGCAAGATGAGAGAAAATCTAAACGTGACATCTGTATCAGAAGGCTGCTTTTATCCCGCTCAGAAGTCCCTATATCGTGATCCTGCCTCTCTCTTCTCTTTCTTCTTCCCTCCCTTACCTTCTCTCCCACCCTTTTCTTTCTGTGTCTCTCTGGCTTCATCTTACCCCAGTCTCCTTGCTTATTCTCTTCTAACCACCGTGCCCATTCTATAAATCCCTGAAGATGCTGCTGCATTCCCACCTCAGGGTCTTTGCATTTGCTGTTTCCTCAACCCGGTTACCTCTTCCATCAGTCATCAGTACAGTCTGTTCCCTTCCTTCAAATCTCCAAGCAAAGTCACCTTATCAGACAGACTTCCCCTAAGGACACTAAATAAAGGAGCACTAGTTCTCCCCAGGCAACATCATCTCCCTGGCTCTGTTTTTTCTTCACAACAGCTGTTAATATCAGGCAGCCTGTACATTTGTTTGTGTCTCCCCACCAGAATATATGCTCCTTGAGGTCAGGGACTGTGTTCACTGCTATTTCCCAGCGCATGGAACAGTGCCAGGCACAGAGTTGGCATTAGTTAAGTTTGTGTTTAATAAACTTTGTGTAAATAACATTCCCTTCTCCTTGCCAGAACTGTTATGGATGCAAGTGGTTTTATCATTAGGTTGTATGCAGGGCATGGAATTAGTGGGAAAGGGCTTGGGATTTCAGCATCATGGTGTAACTTGCAAGATGTTTGTGCAAACCTGTCTGTCTGAATCAGGGGTGGATCCTGTCACTGATTCACCCGCTTGTGTGGTATGGAGGACATCAGACATGAGTAAACGTTGCAAAGACGCTTGGTTTTTACAATACAAATTTTAAATTTACAAAGTGGTGTTATTTTAATTTGCATTATCCTAGACCCATGGGCACAACTGGAGGGCATATGCTGAGGTCTGCATAGGCGGCTACATCCATAACAAAACCAAGGTTTGGGCAATACTCCTTTGTACTGTTTGATGATCATTTTGGATTTTTCTCTCTTGCACTTAATCACAAAGCAAAAAGTGTCCTGTTTATGATTCTTAACTCCTCATACCACCTATATTCAATCTGCATCACCCTTTAGACTTGTGATTCAAATAATTTTCTCCTCCTCTCTCTCCCCTTCTAGAAAACTAAAAAAGAAGAGAGGGGCTTCCCTGGTGGCGCAGTGGTTGAGAGTCTGCCTGCCAATGCAGGGGACACGGGTTCGAGCCCTGGTCTGCGAAGATCCCACATGCCGCAGAACAGCTGGGCCCGTGAGCCACAATTACTGAGCCTGCGCGTCTGGAGCCTGTGCTCCGCAACAAGAGAGGCCGCGATAGTGAGAGGCCCGCACATCACGATGAAGAGTGGTCCCCGCTTGCCACGACTAGAGAAAGCCCTCGCACAGAAACGAAGACCCAACACAGTCAAAAATAAAAATAAATAAATAAATTTTTTAAAAAAAAAGAAGAGAAAACTCTTTTCCCTGTCACCATTTGCCTTGCCACTTACCACTTAACATTTTTTCTCCCTTTCAAGGCCTACCAGCTCAGGAAAGATAGGGCTGCAGCTGTTATATTGGCTTTCTCATCTCTGCTCCCTGATATTTACTATATTCCAGTTTCTTCTTCCTGCTAAGGTTACTACTCTATTCCCTGCTTTTTTTTTTTCTGCAGGAAACATCATTTTGTCTTCTGCAGCCTCCTACTCCAGGAGATTTTTGTGAATATCATTGAGATTATCAGATGTCCAAGATGTGAAAGATGAAGACATTCCATTGATGTTCTCTTGGCTAATATACATGTGTCCCCTGGGGAAGACTTTTCTTATCAAATTTCTTCACTTGTGCCTTCAAAGGACAAATGGAATGAGTTGAAACAATTATTCAGAAACTCCAGACCTTAGGATCAACAGCTGCTTCCGATAATGAAGTAGGATTTTGTTCCAAACGATGTCACCACTAATCATATTTCCTACATAAGTTCCTGACTCTCTACTTGACCTCAGTGGAAAAAGACAGTACCTAGGACACTAGAGTTGGGAACAGAGAAGAGTTAACCTGGGGACTGAACAAATCAATTGAAGTTGCTTTTGGATTTCAGCCTCTGAATAAAACAGTGGTGAGCTATCACATGGAGCAATTCATTTCCCTGATAATTGTAAAGCCAAATGACAGCCATGTGTCTAGCCTGCCTTATCCTGGGTATTTTCTTAAGCTCCACGTATACAGATAAGTCCCAAAAAAAGTAAAGTAACAAGAGAAAACATGGAGCAATTCTAACCTGGGTTATTTAGCTATTCCAGAAAAAGTGTTTTGGGGGCCTTTAATGGTTTGCTTTCTCTCCTTCCTGGGACTAGAAATAACCAGTGCTTAAGGCGAGATCTCAGCCAGCATTCTGCTGCAGCAAAGAGCAGACCTGTGCAGATGACTGTCCACAATGCTTTCTTAATAGTTAGACCCGAGGTCCCCAGCAAGAAAGCTTCAGCCTGGAATCACTTGCTCAACTCATCAGCCACTTGCTAATATAATTCATGCATCTGCATTGAAAGAAATGGTCACCAACTGCCAAATTAATACCATCTAGGCTAGTTTGCTGAAGCTCAGCCTTCAACATCCACGAGAAAGACAATCCTGGGTTGCCAAGTGGGCAAGAGGCTTTTAAAAAGATTTACATGTCAAAGGATTAGAGAAAGAAATTAAAATGACAAGTTTCCTAAAGACAATGCTCTAAGAAAAAGGAGGTCAGGCCCACCCAAGAGTCAAGAAAAAGCCTGTGAAAACTTTAGTCAAGCTGAGGGGAATTTAAGGCGGTCTTGTTCAGTAGAGAGCAAGGGGAAGAGAGGGATGGGATGAGGTTATGCAGACAGGCAGGGGCACCGCTGAGCACCACGGTGGTGGGAGAGAGAGAAACTACTCCGAGTGTGGCCGGAAGCCGCTGAAGGTATTGAGCAGGACAAAGAGTTATCCATTTATACAGATACAATATTTGCTATAAAGGAAATTTACATTTATCACCAAATTACAATGTACAGCACATGCGTTTTTTTAATTTAAGCCTCATAATCTTGATGTTACGTTGAAAAGAAAAGCCTAGGTAACTTTAATTATATGTTGATTATTTAGCTATATGGCCATTTAAATAGCATCTTCATTTTAAAGTTGAAAGAATGGAGGCTCGGAAAGATTAAGCGACTAGCCCCAAGTTACCAAGCTACTAAGTGGCACTTCATTTCCCCGAATTCTTAATATTGAAGAACGCTGATGATTTGCATTTTCAGTCAACATCCAGTTCCTTGGGGATCTCATCCAGTCTCCTGACTTTAAATGCCATCTGTATAGTGACGACTTCAAACTTTTATCTCCAGCTCAGACCCTTCCATCATAGCTAGGTGATGGCATTTAATGTAGGTGTAGCCACTGAGATATAGAGCAAAATCTTTCAGGGGGGGTTTCTGAAAAATAATTTCCACTCTGATAAAAAGAGAGAGATGTATGAAGACAACTTTCTAGCCCACCTCATTCTTTCTTTAACACTGTTGGAATAAGGATGTGATGATCTCTGTTAATGTGATCCTTACCAGCACAGAGAGGATGATAGAGTAGAAAGATGGGGGCATGCTGGGCCTTTGATGATAATTGAGCCATAAAGCACTCCAGGATCATTGTTCTGCAGAATGTTTATCATGTAAGAGAATATTAAATACCAGTTGTTTGTCTCTTTTTTTCTTGGTTAGTCTGTCACTTTGTAGCTGAAAGCAACCTAGACACTGGCCAACATAGTGATTAATCAGAGCCTGTGATCTGGCCAAATCCAACTTTCTCACTATTCAGCATGATTATTGTATAATTTATTTACTGAGGCACATCCCAGAAAGTCCAAGTGCCTGCAACACCCAAAGCCCCCTGTGGAGAAAATAACCTCCAGGTGATTTTTTTTTTCTGCATTCATTTAATGAACATTGAGCATGTGTTACATGCCAGGAACTATTCTAGGCTTTGAGGATACAGCAGCAGTGAACTAAACAGGAAAACATCCTTGCCTTATGGAATTTACATTCTAGTAGGGGAAGACGATCATGTATGGTTTGGGATCATGTATGGTTTGGATTTCTAGAGCTCACCCCTACACCATTCTCCTCTTTCTGGCCATTTACTGCTACTCTTAGCAGGAAGGGCCACGTGACTGGTTCTGATCAAGGTCTGGCTAATGTCTTGTGAGCAGAACTGACACTCCTTTCGAACGAAAACATTTCACTTTCAGTGCAAGAGACACTCTGTTCCCATGTCTTCCATGCTTGAAGAAATATGTATTGAGATGGAGGCAACACAAGTGGTCTGGATTTCAAAGTCACCACACAGAGGACAGTTGTCCTAGAGTCAGACCCTCAGTGCACTTTGCATGAGAAAGAAACAAGCTCTATTATGTTTGACCGCTGAGATTTTGTGGTTGATTTTCATTGTCTACCCTAATACACTGTAGTGTCAGATAATGCATTTGACTATAAATCTTTCTAAATACTATAATTTTCCCATATAAACACAGCTTATATGAGCATTTAAAAGTTTTTTTCAGCTATATTTAGAATTTATTCCCTCTCAACAGCATGCACCATTTTAATTTCAGTGTGTGATAGATACACAGACACACATATATCGAACCAAAGTAAGCAAAGTCAGATTCTTAATCCTATCAGTCACTGGTCACAATTTCCCTTTAAATACATTCTCTCCTGTCCTGAATATCACAAGGTAAGAATTATAAGAAATCTTACATTTTTTTCAAAACAGTTCAGGGCACTGGGAGAGAGATACTAAAAAAAAAAAAAAAAAGCTAGACTAAATTGGTTGTTATTAGAATAGAAATTGGAATCAGATGAAAGAGTGAATTTCATCCATTTGCAGTAGAATGATGATTGACTGTCCACAATTTTTTTTTTTTTTTCTGTGCTTTTTAATATGACTCTGAATGTCCCAGGAAACTAACTGCCCATCTGTCATCCCAGGAGATTACTCTGTTGTGAACAGTGTTCTTTTTCAGCTGTTTTCTGAGGTATTTGCTCTATAATTTTTTCACTCCTAATCATTTACCACTGTAGTCTTTCTGCAAGATTTCAAGTACCAAATTTATCATGTCATAACATGTTTTTAAAAGGATTAGATTAACTCTCATAAGACACATTTATATTACTATAATCAGGATTTCCTCCTATCTCCATGAAGTCTCTAGGGAAAGGCCCCTTCATTGTAAAAACTGGATAAATTTTTCTTCAATGCTCTTCTGGAGTTTCTTGCATAAGATGTCTCTTTGGGAGACTATGGGCTGTGGCTTCATGAACATAGGGAACATGCCTGCATCACCCACTGCTGTATCTCCAGGACTCAGCTTAGTGTTGTACACAGTAGGTATTCAACAAAACATTATATACTAGCCCATCTTAATTCCCCTTAATTGATTATTTGCATAAAACCACTATAAACACACATAGCAGTGCTCAATTGTTTTAAATGAATTAAAAAGATGAATAACATATAAATTCAGTTATCTCTCTGAGTTGGAGATCTATTGCCATTAGTTTGATTTTATGGCATCCTGGCCCCATTTTCCAAACGTAGTACCATTTTTTAAAATAATAAAAATTTGAATAAGAATCATGTTACACACCCCCGGAAAGATTATGATATAAACTAAAAGCCATCATAAATGATACAGAAAATCCAGATTTATCTACATATCTTGAGTTAGTTATGCCTTCACGCCTTTTTAAAAATTATTTCTTCCTTATTGCTGAAGTTGCAATGAGAGAAAAGAGAGAGCGAGAGAGACAGAGGGAGAGGGAGAGGGAGAGACAGGGAGAGAAAGAGTGACAAAGATTGCTGACAATCAATGAACCTGGGTGAAGAGTGGGTTTTTTAGGTGTTCGGTGTACCACTACAGTAGTCAGAATAATGGACCCTAAAGATGTCCATGCCCTGATCCCCAGGACCTGCGAGTAAACAGCAAAAGGACTTTGCAGATGTGATTAAGTTAAGGATCTTGAAGTGAGGAAATGATCGTGGTTTATCCAAGTCAGTCCAATGTAATCACAAGCATCCTTCTGAGGTAACAAGTGAGGCAAAAGAATCAGAGAAGGAGATATGACAACAGAATCAAGAGTCAGTGCCAGAGAGAGAAGCCACATTGATGTCGTGGAAGATGGAGGAGGCCATGAGCCAAAGAGTGAAGGTGGCCTTTAAAAGTTGAAAAAAGGCAAGAAAACAGATTATCTCCTAGATTATCTCAGTGGAACGCAGCTCTGTTGACTTATGTTTGATTTCTGTACTCCAGAACTTTAAGATAATAAACCTGTTAAACCATTAACAAATTTCATTAATTTGTTATAGTTACAGTAGTGGTTACAACTACTATTTCAGATTGCTAGAGATTTAAAAATTGTCAAATTGTAAAGTTGGAAAAAATTATTGAACTTAACATTAGCCAGTATAACATAGTCATTTTAGGACAAATTTTCCAATACTCTTTCCTAAATGATACATAATTTACATGATATAAAAAGATTATAAGAATAAAATTTGATGAGTTTTAACAAAAGTATAGAATTGTGTAATATTCTTGTAAAGATATACATTTCCATCACCCCAGAAATTTTCCTTGTGATTCTTTACAGTTAATCTCCCCAGCTACTTCAGATTTTTTTTGTCATTTTAGATTATTTTCCCAGTTTTATATATGTTTTTATATAAATGAAATCATACTCTTTTCTGTCTGATATTTTTCATACAACAAAATTATTTTGAGATCCATCCACATAAGCAGTTTGGATTTTTTTTTTTCTTAGAAGTTCTGTATTACATAGATATATCAATTTGTTTCTCCATTCACCTTTTGGTAAGCAATTTGGTTGTTTGGGGTATTTAGCTATTATGAATAAAGCTGCTAAAAAGCAGTCTCACAGAAGGTTTTTTTGTGTGTGTAAGCACGTGCTTACATTGCTCTTAGATACATAACTAGTCTAGAAGTTAAATTGCTGGGCATAACATAGGAGAGTATTTAACTTCGTAAGAATCTCCTAAACTGATTCCAATTAGATGTTCCATTTTTACATTCCCATCAGCAGACACTTCAAGAAATTTTTTTTAAATTTTATTTACTAGATAAACTTGACATGTAATATTGTATAACCTTAAGGCATACAGAATGTTACCTGACACATTTATAAGCTGTAATATAATTTCTGTTGTAGCGATAATTATTTATGTTACATAACTTTTAGTACAATATTACCATATTCATGATACTGTACAGTAGATCTCTATGGCTTATTTATTACTCATTACAAATTTGTAACCTTAAACATGATCAGTCTTATCCTGTTCCCTCATCCCCTGGTAACCACCATTTTACTCTCTGGTTTTGTTTGGTTTTTAACAAATTTGATTTTTTTATATTCCACATATAAGTGGTACTATACAGTACTTGTCTCTCTCACTTTCATAATGTGCTAAAGCCCCATCCATGTTGTTGAAAATGGCAGGATACCCTCCTCTTTCATAGCTGAATAATGTTCCATTTTGAATATATGCCACATCTTTTTTTATCTGTCATCCACTGATAGGCAATTGGGTTGGATCCATATCTTGGCTATTTTTAAAATGCTGTGATAAACACAGCAGTGTATATAGCTTGTCAAAATTCTGTTTTAAAACAGCCCATGCAGCTCAATATCATAAAAACAAACAACCCAATCAAAAAATGGGAGGAAGACCTAAATAGATATTTCTCCAAAGAAGACATACAGATGGCCAAGAGGCATGTGAAAAGATGCTCAACATCACTAATTATTAGAGAAATGCAAATCAAAACTACAATGAGGTACCACCTCACACTGGTTAGAATGGCCATCATGAAAACGTCTCCAAATAACAAATGCTGGAGAGAGTGTGGAGAAAAGGGAACCCTCCTACACTATTGGTGGGAATGTAAGTTGGTGCAGCCACTATGGAAAATAGTATGGAAGTTCCTCAGAAAACTGAAAATAGAA
Source organism: Balaenoptera physalus (assembly GCF_965194825.1). Classification (NCBI taxonomy): domain Eukaryota; kingdom Metazoa; phylum Chordata; class Mammalia; order Artiodactyla; family Balaenopteridae; genus Balaenoptera; species Balaenoptera physalus. Next base: position 56,364,245 of record NC_138890.1, read on the forward strand.
TTAGCATATGATCCAGCAATCCCACTCCTGGGCATATATCCAGACAAAACTATAATTCAAAAAGATACATGCACCTCTATGTTCATAGCAGCACTATTCACAATAGCCAAGACATGGAAACAGCCTAAATGTCCATCAACAGATGAATGGATAAAGAAGATGTGGTACATATATACAATGGAATATTACCCAGACATAAAAATGAATGAAATAATACCATTTGCAGCAAAATGGATGGAGCTAGAGATTGTCATACTGAGTGAAGTAAGTCAGACAGATAAAGACAAGTATTACATGATATTGCTCATATGAGGAAGATTTTAAAAAAGGTACAAATGAACTTACCTACAGAATAGGAATAGAGTTACAGATGTAGAAAACAAACTTATGGTTACCAGGGGGCAAGGGGAGGGGGAGGGTTAAACTGGGAGATTGGGATTGACATATACACACTACCGTATATAAAATAGATAACTAATAAGGACCTACTATATAGCACAGGGAACTCTACTCAATACTCTGTAATGGCCTACATGGGAAAATAATCTTAAAAAGAGTGGATATATGTATATGCATAACTGATTCACTTTGCTGTACACCTGAAACTACCACAACATTGTAAATCAACCATACTCTAATAAAAATTAATTTAAAAAAAAGAAATGATACATTCACCCCAATGATCACTGCAGCACTGTTTACAGTAGCCAAGACATGGAAGCAACCTAAATGTCCATCGACAGATGAATGGATAAAGAAGACGTGATACATATATACAATGGAATATTACTCAGCCATTAAAAAGAATTAAATAATGCCATTTGCAGCAATGCGGATGGACCTGGAGATTATCATACTAAGTGAAGTAAGTCAGACAGAGAAAGATAAATATCATATGATATCACTTATATGTGGAAACTTTTTAAAAAATGATACATTTGTAAAATGAACTTATTTACAAAACATAAACAGACTTAGAGAACGAACTTATGGTTACTGGGGGAAGGGTGGGTTGTAGAGATAGACTGGGAGTTTGGGATTGACATGTACACACTGCTATATTTAAAATAGATAACCAACAAGGACCTACTGCATAGCACAGGGAAATCTGCTCAATATTCTGTAATAACCTAAATGAAAAAAGAATTTGAAAAAGAATAGATACATGTATATGTATAACTGAATCACTTTGCCGTACACCCAGAACTAACACAACATTGTTAATCAACTATACTCCAATATGAAATAAAAATTTTTTTTAAACTTCTGTTTTTATTTCCTTTGGGTATATACGCAGAAGTGGAATTGCTAGATTCTATGATAGATTTATTTTTAATTTTTTTCCATAGTGGTTGGACTAATTTATATTCCCATCAACAGTGTATAAGGTTTCCCTTTTCACCGTATCCTAACCAGCACCTGTACTCTCTTGTCTTCTTGATGATAGCCATTCTAACAGGTATGAGGTGATATCTTACTGTAGTTTTTGTTTGCATTTCCCTGATGATTAGTAAAGTTGAGCACCTTCTCATATGCCTACTAGCTATTTTGATGTCCTCTTTGAGAATATGTCTATTTAGTTCTTCTGCCTATTTTTTAATAGGGTTATTTGTTTGTTTTTTCTTTGTTATTAAGTTGTATAAGGTCCTTATATATTTTGTTTAATAATTTCTATGGACCTACCTTCAAATTCACTGACCCTTCCTTCTGCATTTTATTATATAATCTATATTTAAACCCAATCACTGTATTCTTTAATTTCATGTTTAGTTTTCTTAGTTCTAGGGTTCTTGCTTGGTTCTCTTTTAGAATTTTCATATCTCTTTTGAAATTCTCATGTCTTACTTTCACAGGGATTCCTTTTACATATTTTAATTGTTATTTTAATGTCTTAGCCCAGATATTGGAATTAGTAGGCAATCTGTGGGTTTGCTTCTATTGACTATTTCTCCTTATAATTATATTTTCTTGACTTTTATTGTGTCTGGTAGTATTTGATAGTGAACATTATAAATGATACACTGTAGATACTCTGGGTTATTTGTGCTACTCTGAAGAGTGTGGAGGTTTGTTCCCACAGATACATAGTTAAATGATGAATCACTTTACCCATGGCAGATTGGTCACTGAAGGTCTATTTTGGATTTTCCCTTAATCCTAGGGCATAGACCTTAGTTCTGTCATGTGGTTCTTACACCTAAGGCATGATGCTATTGGGATTCTACTCAAAAGCCCCAAGTGTTTACTAAGCTATTAAAGCTTGATAAGGAGTGAACCCCCAACTCTTCCCACCACCAGAAAACTGTTAAATTTTAATTTTTTTTAGCCTTCCAGCTTCTGGGAGCCTCACCCTATGCATGTACACTTTAGGAGTATATTATTATTGGGGGAAAAATATATATGCAGATTTTTGAAGCTTCCACCCCCTGTGACTTTCCGCTTCTACTGGATTCCTGTTTCAATTTCTAGCCATTCTCGTAACTAGGGAAAAAAATAATTTAAATGTGGATTGAAACTGTCATATTTTCTTTTTTTCAAATATTTTATTCCCTAAGATTTCTGCCAATGTTTTATCATTCTTCTGTGCTTTCAAATAACTATCATATATATCTTGTTTAACATTTATAATTGTTAATAGCAGAAATATTAGTTTAATGAAGTCTACATGACGATTATTCAAAGTAAGAAGTCCTTAGGGAAACTTTTAAAAGAAATGCCTGAAATATAAAACTGAAGCAAAAATAAGTAAAAATAAAAGAGACACACCACAAATGAATAGATTCTGAATCTAATCAAGTCTTTCTATCCACCTACAAGCTTAAGGGAAAAAGAAAGGTAAGATAAGCCAAACCATGAAGGAACTGGTAAATTCATAATATACAACATTCTACAGTACAAGTGATCTGATTTATCCAACAGATCAAAGGCATAAAAATGGAATGGATGGGGACCTTCAAGATGGCAGAGAAGTAAGACATGGAGATCACCTTCCTCCCCACAAATACATCAAAAATACATCTACATGTGGAACAACTCCTACAGAACAGCTACTGAACGAATGCTGGCAGAAGACCTCAGACTTCCCAAAAGGCAAGAAACTCCCCACGTACCTGAGTAGGGCAAAAGAAAAAAGAAAAAACAGAGACAAAAGAATAGGGATGGGACCTGCACCTCTGGGAGGGAGCAGTGAAGCAGGAAAAGTTTCCACACACTAGGAAGCCCCTTCACTGGAGGAGACGGGGGTGGTGAGGGGGATATTTGGAGACATGGAGGAGAAAGCAGCAACAGCTGTGCAGAGGGCAAAGAGGAGAGATTCCTGCACAGAGGATCAGTGCCGACCAGCACTCACCAGCCTGAGAGGCTTGTCTGCTCACCCGCCAGTGCGGGTGGGGGCTGGGGGCTGAGGCTCGGGCTTCGGAGGTCAGATCCCAGGGAGAGGACTGGGGTTGGCTGCGTGAACACAGCCTGAAGCGGGCTAGTGTGCCACAGCTAGCCGGGAGGGAGCCCGAGAAAAACTCTGGACCTGCCTAAGAGGCAAGAGACCATTGTTTCAGGGTGTGTGAGGAGAGTGGATTCCTTCCCTGTCTGCCCACAGAAGGCAGAGAACTGCCTAAACGAGCTCCAGAGATGGGCACTAGCTGTGGCTATCAGCTTGGACACCAGAGACAGACATGGACCACTAACACTGCTGCTGCAGCCACCAAGAAGCCTGTGTGCAAGCACAGGTCACTATCCACACACCCCCAGGAGCTTGCACAGGTCACCACTGCAAGGGTCCCGTGATCCAGGGACAACTTCCCCGGGAGAACACACAGTGTGGCTCAGGCTGTTCCAATGTCATGCTGGCCTCTGCAGCCCCAGGCTCACCCTGCATTCCAATTATAACTACCATACCCCTTCCTCCCCCCGGCCTGAGTGAGCCAGAGCCCCCTCATCAGCTGCTGCTTTAACTCCGTCCTGTCTGGGTGGGAACAGAAGCCTGAGAGCAACCTACATGCAGAGGTGAGGCCAAAACCAAAGCTGAACCCCAGGAGCTGTGGGAACAAAGAAGAGGAAGGGAAATTTCTCCGTGCAGCCTCAGCAGCAGCAGATTTAATCCCCACAGTCAGCCTGATGTACCCTGCATCTGTGGATTACCTCAATGGACAACGAATCAACCCAAAATTGAGGTGGTGGAATTTGGAAGCAACTGTAGACTTGGGGTTTGTTGTCTGCGACTGACTTGTTTCTGATTTTTATGTTTATCTTACTGTAGTTTTTAGAGCTTGTTATCATTGGTGGATTTGTTTACTGGTGTCTTTGCTCTTTTATTACTTTTAAATTTTTTATTATAATAATATTTTTTTAATTACTTTATTTTATTAAAAAAAGGTTTTTTTTCTTCTATATTTCCCCCATCTCTTCTGAGCCATGTGGCTGACAGGGTCTTGGTACTCCAGTCAAGTGTCAGGCCTGAGCCTCTGAGGTGGGAGAGACGAGTTCAGGAAACTGGACCACCAGAGACCTCCCAGCTCCACATAATATCAACTGGTGAGAGCTCTCCCAGAGATCTCTATCTCAACACTAACACCCAGCTCTACCCAATGGCCAGCAAGCTCCAGTGCTGGATGCCCCATGCCAAACAACTAGCAAAACAGGAACACAAACCCACCCATTAGCAGACAGGCTGCCTAAAATCATACTAAGTTCACAGACACTCCAAAACACACCACTGGATGCAGCCCTCCCCACCAGAAAGACAACATCCAGTCCCGCCTACCAGAACACAGGCACCAGTACCCAGTCCACTCCACCAGGGAGCCTACAGAAGCCACTGAAGCAAATTTACCCACTGGGGGCAGACATGCAAAACAATGGGAAAGACGAACCTGCAGCCTGTGGAAAGGAGACCCCAAACACAGTAAGGTAAGCAAAATGGGAAGACAGAGAAATATGCAGCAGATGAAGGAGCAAGGTAAAAACCCACCAGACCAAACAAATGAAGAGGAAATAGGCAGTCTACCAGAAAAATAATTCAGAATAATGATAGTAAAGATCATCCAAAACCTTGAAATAGAATGGAGAAAATACAAGAAACGTTTAACAAGGACCTAGAAGAACTAAAGAGCAAACAAATAATGATGAACAACACAATAAATGAAATTTAAAATTCTCTAGAAGGGATCAACAGCAGAATAATTGAGGCAGAAGAATGGATAAGTGACCTGGAAGATAAAACAGTGGAAATAACTACCACACAGCAGAATAAAGAAAAAAGAATGAAAAGAATTGAGGACAGTCTCAGAAACCTTGGGGACAACATTAAACACACCAAACATTCAAATTATAGGGGTCCCAGAAGAAGAATGGAAAAAGAAAGGGTCTGAGAAGATATTTGAAGAGATTATAGTTGAAAACTTCCCTAATATGGGAAAGGAAATAGTCAATCAAGTCCAGGAAGCACAGAGAGTCCCATACAGGATAAATCCAAGGAGAAACACGCCAAGACACATATTAATCAAAATATCAAAAATTAAATACAAAGAAAAAATAATAAAAACAGCAAGGGAAAAGCAACAAATAACAACAAGGGAATTCCCATAAGGTTAACAGTGGGTGTTTCAGCAGAAACTCTGCAAGCCACAAGAGTGTGGCAGGACATACTTAAAGTGATGAAAGGAAAAGACCTACAAACATGATTACTCTACCCATCAAGGATATCATTCAGATTCAACAGAGAAATTAAAACCTTCACAGACAAGCAAAAGTTAAGAGAATTCACCACAACCAAACCAGCTTCACAACAAATGCTAAAGGAATTTCTCTAGGCAGGAAACACCTCTAGGGAGGAAACACAAGAGAAGGAAAAGACCTACAATAACAAACCCAAAACAATTAAGAAAATGGTAATAGGAACATACATATAGATAATTACCTTGAATGTAACTGGATTAAATGCCCCAACCAAAAGACACAGACTGGCTGAATGGAAACAAAAACAAGACCTGTATATATGCTGTCTACAAGAGACCCACTTCAGACCTAGGGACACATACAGACTGAAAGTGAGGGGATGGAAAAAGATATTCCATGCAAATGGAAATCAAAAGAAAGCTGGGGTAGCAATTCTCATATTAGGCAAAATGACTTTAAAATAAAGACTATTACAAGAGACAAAGAAGGACACTACATAATGATCGAGGGATCAAACCAAGAAGAAGATATAACAACTGTAAATATTTATGCACCCACCATAGGAGAACCTCAATACATAAGGTAAATACTAACAGCCATAAGAGGGTAAATCAACAGTAACACAATCATAGTAGGGGACTTTAACACCTCATTTTCACCAATGGACAGATCATCGAAAATGAAAATAAATAAGGAAACACAAGCTTTAAGTGACACAATAGACCAGATAGATTTAATTGATATTTATAGGACATTCCATCGAAAAACAACAACATACACTTTCTTTCAAGTGCTCATGATCTATTCTGGAGAATGTTCCATATCTTGGGTCACAAATCAAGCCTTGGTAAATTTAAGAAAACTGAAATCATATCAAGTATCTTTTCTGACCACAACGATATGAGACTAGATATCAATTACAGGCAAAAAACTGTAAAAAATACAAACACATGGAAGCTAAACAATACACTACTAAATAACCAAAAGATCACTGAAGAAATCAAAGAGGAAATCAAAAAATACCTAGAAAAAAATGAAAACACAAGGACCCAAAATGTATGGGATGCAGCAAAAGCAGTTCTAAGAGGGAAGTTTATAACAATACAATCTTACCTCAAGAAATAAGAAAAATCTCAAATAAACAATCTAACTTTACACCTACATCAATTAGAGAAAGAACAACAAAACCCAAAGTTAGCAGAAGGAAAGAAATCATAAAGATCAGATCAGAAATAAATGAAAAAGAAATGAAGAAAACGATAGCAAAGGTCAATAAAACTAAAAGCTGGTTCTTTGAGAAGATAAACAAAACTGATAATCCATTAGCCATACTCATCAAGAAAAAAAGGGAGAAGACTCAAGTCAATAGATTTAGAAATGAAAAAGGAGAAGTAACAACAGACACTGCAGAAATACAAAGGATCATGAGAGATTACTACAAGCAACTATATGCCAATAAAATGGACAACCTGGAAGAAATGGACAAATTCTTTAAAAGGCACAACCTTCCAAGACTGAACCAGGAAGAAATAGAAAATATGAACAGACCAATCACAAGCACTGAAATTGAAACTGTGATGAAAAATCTTCCAACAAAAAAAAGAACAGGACCAGATGGCTTCACGGGCAAATTCTATCAACATTCAGAGAAGAGCTAACACCTATCCTTCCCAAACTCTTCCAAAATATAGCAGAGGGAGGAACACTCCCAAACTCATTCAATGAGGCCACCATCACCCTGATACCAAAACCAGTGAAAGATATCACAAAAAAAAAAAACTACAGACCAATATCAATAATGAACACAGATGCAAAAATCCTCAACAAAATACTAGCAAACAGAATCCAACAGCACATTAAAAGGATCATACACCATGATCAAGTGGGGTTTGTCCCAGGAATGCAAGGATTCTACAATATACAGAAATGAAACAATGTGATACAACATATTAACAAACTGAAGGATAAAAACCATACAATCATCTCAATAGATGTAGAAAAAGCTTTGACAAAATTCAACACCCATTTATGATAAAAACCCTCCAGAAAGTAGGCGTAGACGGAACTTACCTCAACATAATAAAGGCCATATATGACAAACCCACAGCCAACATTGTTCTCAATGGTGAAAAACTGAAACCATTTCCACTAAGATCAGAAACAAGACACGAATGCCCACTTTCACCATTATTATTCAACATAGTTTTGGAAGTTTTAGCCACAGCAGTCAGAGAAGAAAAAGAAGTAAAAGGAATCCAAATCAGAAAAGAAGTAAAGCTGTCACTGTTTGCAGATGACATGATTACTATACATAGAGAATCCTAAAGATGCTACCAGAAAACTACTAGAGCTAATCAATGAATCTGGTAAAGTAGCAAGATACAAAATTACTGCACAGAAATCTCTTGCATTCCTATACACTAATGACGAGAAATCTGAAAGTGAAATTAAGAAAACACTCCCATTTACCATTGCAACAAAAAGAATAAAATACCTAGGAATAAACCTACCTAAGGAGACAAAAGACCTGTATGCAGAAAAGTATAAGAAACTGATGAAAGAAGTTAAAGATGATACAAAAGATGCAGAGATATACCATGTTCTTGGATTGGAAGAATCAACATTGTGAAAATGACTATACTACCCAAAGCAATCTACAGATTCAGTGCAACCCCTATCAAACTACCAATGGCATTTTTCACAGAACTAGAACAAAAAATTGCACAATTTGTATGGAAACACAAAAGACACCGAATAGCCAAAGCAATCTTGAGAAAGAAAAATGGAGCTGGCGGAATCAGTTTCCCTGACTTCAGACTATACTACAAAGCTACAGTAGTCAAGACAGTTTGGTACTGGCACAAAAACAGAAATATAGATCAATGGAACAGGATAGAAACCCCAGAGATAAACCCACGCACATATGGTCACCTTATCTTGATAAAGGAGGCAAGAATATACAATGTAGAAAAGACAGCCTCTTCAATAAGTGGTGCTGGGAAAACTGGACAGCTACATGTAAAAGAATGAAATTAGAACACTTCCTAACACTATACACAAAAATAAACTCAAAATGGATTAAAGGCCTAAAGGTAAGGCCAGACACTATAAAACTCTCAGAGGAAAACATAGGCAGAACACTCCATGACATAAATCACAGCAAGATTCTTTTTGACCCACCTCCTAGAGAAATGGAAATAAAAACAAAAATAAACAAATGGGACCTAATGAAACTTAAAAGATTTTGCACAGCAAACGAAACCATGAACAAGTCGAAAAGACAATCCTTGAATGGGAGAAAATATTTTCAAACAAAGCAATTGACAAAGGATTAATCTCCAAAATATACAAGCAGCTCATACAGCTCAATATCAAAAAAACAAAAAAACTAATCCAAAAATGGGCAGAAGACCTGAATAGACATTTCTCCCAAGAAGATATACAGATTGCCAACAGACACATGAAGGGATGCTCAACATCACTAATCATTAGAGAAATGAAAATCAAAACTACAATGAGGTATCACTTCACACTGGTTAGAATGGCCAACATCAAAAAATCTACAAACAATAAATGCTGGAGAGGGTGTGGAGAAAAGGGAACCCTCTTGCACTGTTGGTGGGAATGTAAATTGATACAGACACTATGGAGAACAGTATGGAGGTTCCTTAGAAAACTAAAAATAGATCTACCATACGACCCAGCAATCCCACTACTGGGCATATACCCTGAGAAAACCATCATTCAAAACGAGTCATGTACCACAATGTTCACTGCAGCTCTATTTACAGTAGCCAGGACATGGAAGCAACCTAAGTGTCCATTGACAGATGAATGGATAAAGAACATGTGGCACATATATACAGTGGAATATTATTCAGCCATAAAAAGAAACGAAATTGAGTTATTTGTAGTGAGGTGGTTGGACCTGGAACCTGTCATACAGAGTGAAGTTAAGTCTGAAAGAGAAAAACAAATACCATATGCTAACACGTATATATGGAATCTAAAAAAAAAAGAAAATGGTTCTGACGAACCTAGGGGCAGGACAGGAATAAAGACGCAGACGTAGAATGGACTTGAGGACACAGGGAGGGGGAAGGGTAAGCTGGGATGAAGTGAGAGAGTGTCATGGACATATATACACTACCAAATGTAAAATAGATAGCTAGTGGAAAGCAGCCGCATCCACAGGGAGATCAGCTAGGTGTTTTGCGACCACCTAGAGGGGTGGGATAGCGAGGGTGGGAGGGAGAATCAAGAGGGAGGAGATATGGTGATATATGTATACATATAGCTGATTCACTTTTTTATTCAGCAGAAACTAACACAACATTGTGAAGCAATTATACTCCAATAAAGACATTAAATAAATAAATTAAATTAAATGACTAACAACAACAAGAAAAAATTGTTCCTAATCACAAAAAAAAAAAAACAAAATGGAATGAGGGCTTGTAGGATAAAAGAGACCAAGGACCCATAACAACCAAATGTTATAACTGGTCCTGGTTTATAGTTTGATTTTTAAAAGTAACTATAAAAGAACATTTTTGAGATAATTAGAGAAATTTGAACATTGACTGGGAATTAGATGATATTAGTAAATTATTGTTATCTTTCTATGTAACAATGGCATGGTGGCAATGTTAGCATAACTTTCTCAGAAATGTGTCCTGAAATATTTAGTAGTAAAATGATATCACATCTGAAATATGTTTTAAAATTTAACTGGGAGTAGAAACATGAAACAGCACTGAAAAGAGGTTGATGTTTTGTGATATATAAAGTTTTGTTATTTTTTTATTTATTGTATTACTGTTTTAGGTATCCTTGACATTATTTATTAAACATAGTTCAAAATAATATCTGCATAAGAGTGGATTCAAGATGTTTACTTAAGCCAGGAATGGAAAAAGTGTAGTATGTATATCACTACTCCTGCGTTCTGTGCCTATGGAAGACACTGTGAAATGATGAAGACACTCTTCCTAATAAGCAAGGTTAGCTTTCTCAGCCAAGCTCTCTGCACAGCTAGAAAACAATGAATTGATGTTAGCATGAATGATAAAACATCCCTGCAAATGTCCCGTCATTCCATTTTATTTTTTCTCTTTCTCTCTCTAAGAACCAGCAGTTTCTCTGATTTTTCCATGAAGTGTTTAATATGAACACCTAAGAGTCTACTGGAGAGGAGAAGGTTGTGGGAGATAGTACTAGAGCTCCCTGATACTCATTTCACACTCTGGACCCACAGGTACCTCTTGTGTTGAGTTGGTGGAGAAATGAATTGCAGCTTGTATTTCTGAGTGACTGTACAGAGGACAGCTGACCTGAGGAGTTCTTTGGAACCACAGAAGACTTTGGATCAACAAGAAATAGTATTTTGTTGTATTAAATCTCTGATATTTGAAGGATTTGTTGTTATTATTGACCTGCCTTTTAGCCCAGACTAACTCAATAAGGGGGTAGAAATGTCAATAATTTTATATATGAGATGATCAAAAATGGGGTGTTTTAAAAATGTACACTATATTTTTACTGATAATAATAATAATAGCCATTTATTGGTACTTTTATGTGCTAGGAATTCTTAGTGTTTTAGAAGAATTATGTTATACTCAGTACATGAATTACATTCATAAAAAACCTAAAAGGAGGGTTTTGCATTTTACACACAAGAAAATTGAGGTTCAAAGTTAATAAATAATTTTCCCATAATCATGTAGCTAAGAGACAAGGAAGCCAGAATTTCAAACAAAGTCTGTATAATTTGAAGCCTGTGCTCTAAACCACTGTACTGTAGGCTCTTTGAGGGTAGATATGGGACCTTATATTTTTACTGTATCCTCCAGTGAACTCAGTAAAAAATAGTAAGTCCACATTTTATTCAGCATGAGTTGAATACAATGAATAAATACATTCTGATGCAGGAAGTGAAGAGGACAATTTGAGGAAATAGATTGGGTGAGGGAATTCCACTAATAACAAGTTTTCTCTCTTCCATATTTTAAAATCATTCATAACATGTTGGAAGTTGCTGGTGTACTACTACATTGCCAAGTATACCTTGCTCTTAAAGGGCTTAGAGTCTAAACAAGCAATATGTGTGTGAAGGTGAGAAGGGAATTGGTAATCTCATTACTTATGCTGCTTACAAATATTTGTTGAGTATTACAGGTATTATAGTAAGAGAGTCATGGCTAATATTTACGGAGCACTTTATAATGAACCAGGCAAGGTTTTCACATACTACCTCATTTAAAAGCCAAGTAGAGCTATGATAACAGTACTACTGTCAACCACATTTTACAGATGAGGAACATGAGACTCAGGGAGGTTAAACGACTTGCCCAAGGTTACAGATGATGTAAGTGGTCTAAACACTGATCTAAGTCCAGATTTCAAGTTCTTAACTACTACACACTCTGTCTTCACTGGTGTCCTTCCTGCTTCTCTCTGTCATCTAAATCAATGGCAAAATGTTTTGTTAAAAAGAGAAAGATTTCTGGTAGAAGTTGGATTCTGGTAACAACCATGAAAGTTCTTGATTTATTCATTTTTAGAAAGTTATCTTTTTCTGAAAAAGTCACTCCTTGGCATTTCCTCTTTGGCCAAATTCATGGCTTCTTCTAAAAATTCTGAAAACTATGTCTGGGTTTCCAGAAACATCTCAATGGAGATGAGCAAATTTTAACAATTAAGGTTCCCATATGATGTAGAGAATTTGGGGCTCCTCTTACCATTAGCTCAGCAAGACCAAGACCTATATAAACACTGACAGTACCTTCCCAATCAACTTGAGCTTTGGCCAAAACCTTTCTTCAGCATCTGTTGTCCAATTCTGACCTTTAAAAAGATCAGCTGGAGGCAGGAATAAAAGACTTAAATATAATACCTATGAATCATAGCATCTTAAACTTAGAAAACACTGTACATTATCATCTAGTCCAACTCTTTCATTTCACAAATGACAAATCTGAGAGAAGGGATTTTGTGACCAAAATCTCAATGGCAAATTAACATTTCCTTTTTCTGAAACACAGTCCAGTGCTCCTTCTACCTCATCATAAGGGACGGATGGGGAGATGGACTGTTTAAAGAAGGCAAGGTAAGAAGGTGATTATCTATGTGAGGCCATTCTTATCAGAGGACTGAACAATAGGTAGTAAGCTTCAGTTTAAGCATCGGAGGAGTTCAATTAGGAAAAAAAACTCCAGTTACTCCAGGTAAAAATATTCTGGAGACGTCATGTATAGCATGGTGAATATATTTAATAATACTGTGTCATATACTTGAAATTTACTAAGAGAGTTGATCTTAAGTGTCCTCATCACACATACACACACACAGAATCGTAACTATGTGAGGTGATGGATATGTTAATTAGCTTGACTGTGGTAATAATTTCATAATGTACACATATATCAAAACATCATGTTACTAGAGATTATCATACTAAGTGAAGTAAGTCAGAAAGAGAAAGACAAATACCATACGTTATCACTTACATGTGGAATCTAAAATATGACACAAATTAACCTATCTATGAAACAGAAACAGAATCACGGACATAGAGAATAGACTGGTGGTTGCCAAGGGGGAGGGGGGTGGGGGAGGGATGAACTGGGAGTCTGGGATTAGCAGATGCACACTATTACATAGAGAATGGATAGACAACAAGGTCCTACTGTATAGCACAGGGAACTATATTCAATATCTGATAAACCATTATGAAAAAAAAATACATATAATATATATATGACTGAGTCACTACTGTACAGCAGTAATTAACACAACCCTGTACATCAACTATACTTCAGTTAAAAAATAAAAAATAATAAATAAATAAAACTATACAACTTCATCAATTCAAAAAACAAAACAAAACAAAAAAATCATGTTGTATATGCTAAATACATACAATTTTTATATATTAGGTATACCTCAACAAAGCCCAGAGGAAAAAAGAAAATAGAAGTACACTGAGGCACACACATACACAAAAACCCTTCTATTAGAAGTAGTTAAATAAAGGAATAGATAAGGAAAAAAGTTAGTTTCCTTCTCTATAAGCCTAAAAAATTCAAGTGGTTTTCACCAACGTAAAACGACATCTTTATAATCCCCTCCATAGTCAATCAACATTCATTCCTTTCTTCATAAATATTTATGTAATGCTCTTGACCTCCTTAATTGCTTTTCAGTTTAAAGAAGCAAACAACACAGAACAGATACCTGTCCTCATGAAACATTTTAATAGGGGAGAAAGGTTCTTTAAAAGTACACAAATCAACAAGATAAATGCACATTGTGATGTTAGGAAGGACAAAATAAGGCAGTGGGAAAGTACATGGGGAGGGTCCAATATATAAAGGGTCTTCAAGGAAAGTCTCTTGGGTTGGGATCTAAAAGACATAAACATTATAACTAGGGAAAGAGTCAGAGTAAAGGATTCCAGCAAGAAGGAACAGCAACTGCAAGCAGAGGCAACTTGTATCCATAAACAATATGGTTTCAGGGGCATTTAAGCAAGAAAATGATTTTCCTCTGGACTCACCAAATCCTGGCATCCTCACCCCGGTCTTTCAATTTCCCTACCATTATCTGCTTAAGTTTCTAAATTGTCTTTTTTCCCCCAGAATTTCTTTAGTGCTTTTATATAGATGACCATCTGGCCCAACTTAAAACCTCTAAGGAGACTCTAATCTTTTAATAATCACCAGAGATATCCTCTGTAAACATTTAATTTCAGTACTTCTATACTGATCAATCTGATTTCTGACAGAGGCAAACAGCCAATATCTCTGTGTGCATAGACAGATGGAAAATAAATGTCTAATATCCTACCCAACAGAGAGTCTCCTCAGTAATTCCCTGACCACCATACCCATGTGACAACGAGAAGAAGGACTTCGTGATTTCTGTGCTGTGTTGACAGAACACACTGATTAGCATAGTTAGGGTGTATTGTCAGTATGTCAGCTTTGATTTTTCACTCTGACAGGCATTTAACTACTATGTATGGGCCTGTTCTAGGTACGACACAGATTTACAAATCAAAACTAAACTTATGGTTCCTTTTTTCCTTCAAGATTATATTTTTCTTCTCTGGGGGTAGAGAATGGGCTTCATATTCATGGCTATTCACGGCAACCTCTATTTTTCCTCTTTAGCATATATGTTAATTGTAATATAATATCCTTGTGCAGAATTATTTAATATTCTGCACTAAATGTTAAGTTCTTCAGGGAATAGGGGGCAGGTTTGTCCTGTTCATCATTGTATTAAGCATCTTTCACAGTGGGTAACCCATAATAAGTGCCAATCAAATCTTCTTGTATATATAAATAAAGAAATTAATTAAAGTGTATTCACAAGCTAGAAGGGTACTAGTCTGTTTGGATTTGGGAGAGGCAGACATTAACTCATGAAATGCTTAGGAGGTGAGGCAGTATTCACTCATTCAGCAAATATCTGAATAACCATTATGTGCTTGGCATTATGCTGGGGATAGATTATTGAGTAAAATCAGGAAAAGTCCTCAGTTTTACTGAGCTGAATTTCTGGTTGTGGATCCAGATGTTAGTCAAATAATCACACAAAATGGAAAAATAGAACTCAGACAAATGTCATGAAGTTGCTGTATAGTGATTCATTTAGATTTTAGGAGCCCTAAGCAAGGGATTGCCAAGAGAAAAGTAAGGACAATTGACCACAGTCAGGTAAGTATAGCTTTGATTTGCTCCATTACTGTTAATAGCTTCCTCTCTGTCCGTGGCCACAGGCAACATAGAACCTGTTAGCACATCTCAACCACTGAGACACTCTTTTCAGGCCCTACAGCCCACCCTCCTTTGGAATCTTTCTTCTTGACTGGTATCATGCTCCCTCACTCCTGTAATCTACCTCTTCATTTGGTCCCTTTGCATAGGTTTCACATTTGGACAGTTAGCTTGGTTTGCTTGCACCCTACGTCTAGGTACCTCTTCCAGTATTAATCCATCCCAGCAACCAATTTGTAGTTTAAAATCCCAATCCCCTGGTGTTTGTTTGTGCCGTAGGGGAATTGTGCCTTGTGTCATGTACTTCCCTGCCTCTGTACCTGTATATGCTCTTCCACCCATCCTTCTTCACAGCTTCTCCAAGTCCAACCCAAATGCTTCAGCTCTATTTCAAGTCTGGTGTCCCTGAGGAGGTTTCTGATATTCCATTATCTCTGTACTTTGCAGTTTTCTGTTACTTTACTCAGAAGTAAAAGTAAATCACTTCATGCCACTTCCTGCTCAAAACTCTCTAGTAGCTTCCTTTTCTACTGAAAATAAAACCCAAACACCTCACTATGCCCTGCAAGGCCCTGCTCGAACCGCCCGTACAGTCCTCTCTGATGACACTCAGTATTTGTTTATCACTCCCACTTACTGATCATCTGCACACTGGCTTTCTTCGAGTTCCTAAAACGTGTCAACCTCATTCCCACCCAACAGCCCTGGAGCTTGCTATTCCCTTTCCTGCAGAACCTTCTTGATATTCAAGAACATTACCTGCCTGGCTACTTCCTGCCAGACTACAATGACCTGCTCAGAGAGATCGTCCCTGGGCATCCACTTTCAAGTTACTTCTGCCTCACCCTTGTCAATCTCTATTAAATTATCCTAATTTATCTTCTCCATGGCTCTTACCACTCTCTCAAGATATCTTGTTTACTTATGTAAGTATAAATGGATACTCCAATAAGTACCTAACCAGCTGATCTTGATTACTGAGGAGTATGAATGCATTTCTATTGCACCTGGCCACTTACGCCTTCTTTGAACATAAGCATCCATTGGTACTTCAAGTTTTTTCATCTGAGGTCCCTTCAATATTCCCTGCAGCCCTTCTAGACAGAAGTTAAATCATCAGCCCCTCCCCCGTGTTTTCATGCACAATTTTTCCATGGAGCATATTTATATACTGTGTTCCTCAACAAATTCAAGGACTACAAGCCACTCAATGTCCCTTCAATCCACTATCAAAGCAGCTAGCCAACTTTTCACCAGTTGGAGTTTCTAGAAGGAATCAGACTCAAGGGTACTGTGTTTCCCAAACTGAAGAAATATCATGTTAAACCATGACTGGTCTCCTTCAAGTATCTCTCTCTTAAGATGAAGCAGGAAGTAAGCCTATCCTTTCCATCCTTAGGGAAGGAGGTACACTCAGAGAATCCCAAATGCTCTCAACAAAAATCCTCTTCTTTTATCTTCAACTGCTGACTTTTAGTTATGCTCATTGCAGGTGAGGATTTTAATAGATATGGAAGTGGATTTCAATACCACTTTTGAAATGTATATATATATAATGACTGGCATTTCACTTTGGAGTATGGTATTTATTGTCATGGTGCTTCATCCAAAAATTCCATTTCAACATCTTTATGAAGTATCTGTATCCAGAACTGCATTCATGATCTTTAAAAATGACTATGGCATGGGAACCTACAAATCAGAATGGAAACTAGCTGAAAACAACTGGTACAGCCGTACTATTTTATAACAGATTAACATCAGCCCTCTCTGTCTCTTCCCACTAGAATCTACACCCTACGGAAACAAGGCACTTGTCTGTCTTGTTCACCACCGTGGATCCTTAGAACCAAAAACAATATCTGTCACAGAGTACCTGCTCAGTAAATTCAGCTGAATGAATTAAATGACTAAACATTTACTATATGCCAGACAACACTGATACAAGCTTTGTATTAAAATACACACCTCAAAGATAGTTATTGTTCTTTGTTAGATAAAAGAACTGAGGTTCAAAATGTCTAAGCTGGGATTCAAATCTAGGCAGTCTGACTCAGAACACTCAACTTTCTCTATTAGACTGCATTAGGTGCAAAGCTAATAGGTGCAGTATACTGCCAGCCCTCGAGGGATGGAACTGAGACTGACATTTCTTATATTCCAATGAAAAGAATAACACAGGGTACAGACAACTATGGTACAATGGAGAATACATGTGCAACGAGGAACACATGTGCTGTAGAATTTCAGGATAAGGCACTATCAAATTTACTGGGCAAGATGCACTTTCAGAAAAGATTCTTCAAGTTGAAGGCTTCTCAGATTTCTCTGAAAAGATGTCTTTATTTTCAATAGCTGTAGATGGGGAGTGAAAACATTCTAAGAGAACGAAAGAAAGGGTAGGGATGGAGTAAGAACAAAAAGAAGAGAATCAAGAGAAAATAGAAAGCCAAATCCATCAAACTTGGTAGTTGATCAGACATTGTAGATAAAGAGAAAGAGGAATTGACTATTGATATAATGATTTAAGAGCTCCAAATTGACCTCAGGAAGACAAAGGAAATGTTACCACCATTAAGAGAAATAGGAGCTTGGTGATGCTTTGGAACAGAAGCTAAAGTGAATATGACAAGAGTCTGGAGGATCGGATGCATAAATAAAAGGAGTGGCTAGGGCTTCCCTGGTGGCGCAGTGGTTGAGAATCCACCTGCCAATGCAGGGGACACGGGTTCGAGCCCTGGTCTGGGAAGATCCCACATGCCGCAGAACAGCTGGGCCCGTGAGCCACAATTACTGAGCCTGCGCGTCTGGAGCCTGTGCTCCGCAACAAGAGAGGCCGCGAGAGTGAGAGGCCCGCGCACCGCGATGAAGAGTGGCCCCCACTTGCTGCAACTGGAGAAAGCCCTCGCACAGAAACGAAGACTCAACACAGCCATAAATAAATTAATTAATTTAAAAAAAAAAAAAAAAAAGCTGACAGCCTCCCAGCAGGAGGCCTGCAGGTTAAAAAAAAAAAAAAAAAAAAAAAAAGGACTAGCTAGAATCTGGGGAGCCCACCCCAGAGAGTGAGTTTCACAAATTTGTAATGGTCCCAAATAGCATCTTTCAAGAGATGGATCTCTGTTCCAGAAAATGAAGAAATCAGTTACTTAAGCTCTTTCCCCAGAAGGATAATAGGTGGTAATAGAGCCAAAATAATCTTTGTGGTACCCAACAGGTCTTTACCACTTCTGGGCCCTTCATTATAATGTTTGGCAGATATACACAGACCATGTTTGACTTCTTGGTATCTGGCTGCCTCAAGGTTATACACAATTTTGGCCTTTTATATGTGGCTACAGGAGATGCTCCCTATAAGATGGGTTGAGAATTGCCCATCCTGCTTGTGGACAATGTGAAATAGACAGAGGCAATTCTCAAGCTATATTTATATCTATAGCTATAGGTATGTTTATACCTATACCTATTATTCTTTTCCCAAAATACTGAACAGGAATTTATTCCCCAGAATGTTTGACTCACTTGAATATGTCAAAACATAGAACAGTTTCTGCATCACCAAGGACAGAATAAAAGAAATATTTCTAGATTGCCTTTTAGGATTCACCTCAGGATTTCTAGTTCCAGAAATAAAATGATACTTGTGGTGCTGGGTTCTCAGCTCAAAGCTTAACTGTTCAAATGGGAGCAGCTACCCTTCACCAAGTTAAGAAGAGATTTCAGCATGCTTACAGTTTATTTGAAGGATATAAGTAGAAACTTTGGAAATTTTCCTGTCATTCTTGGCCTGTTCTTTGGCAATCAGCAATATTTGTCTAGTGTCTCAACTTATGTCTATAAAAACAAGAACAGGGTTTCCCTGGTGGTGCAGTGGTTAAGAATCCACCTGCCAATGCAGGGGACATGGGTTCAAGCCCTGGTCCAAGAAGATCCCACATGCTGCGGAGCAACTAAGCCTGTGCACCACAGGTACTGAGCCTGTGCTCAAGAGACCATGAGCCACAACTACTGAGCCCGCGTGCCACAACTACTGAAGCCACATGCCTAGAGCCCATGCTCCACAACAACAGAAGCCACCGCAATGAGAAGCTCACGCACTGCAACGAAGAGTAGCCCCGCTTGCCGCAACTAGAGAAAAGCCTGGATGCAGCAACGAAGACCCAACGCAGCCAAAAATAAATAAATAAGTAAATAAATAAATAAAATAATAAAATAAATAAATTTAAAAACAAGAACATAAGGAGTAATAGCGGAAACTAAGGTTGACAGACCCCTACCTTACTTTGCCGTATCAGAAAAATGAAGTGAAGCCATCGGAAAACTCAAGTTCCAGCTCCATGTCTGTAAGGTGAGAACGAGAGCTTTCTCGTTCTCTGCCTACTTCCTGAGAATAGAAAGGTTACAGTGAATGCAGAACTTTTCAATCAGCAAAATAATTTCATCCACTCATTTTCCTTTTTATTTGTTCCTTCAAATATTTACTGAGTATACATTTGCGTTAGATATTGCACTACTCTCTGGGCATACATTGCTGGGAAAAACAGAAATCGTCCCTGCTCTTCTAGATTTTTCTTACTTTATATGTACAATGAGGATAATAATAGTTGCTCCATCTTAGGGTTGCTAGAATTTAATGAATTTTTAAAGCACTCCATGTAGCAGCTGGCACACCTAGAATCCTCTATAAATTATGGCTTAAAATTTTCACTTGGAGATGCTCTTTTTGCCATGCAGCTGCTGGAAGATAGACTATCACTTCTCCTCGCTTTCTAGATGAAGCTTGTCACTGAGGGCTACTCAGCAATTTCTAAATAATTCACACTGCTAGAGGCAGGCCCAGACACAGGTACAGGTGCTTACTGCAGCCTGCTTGATTTCAGTTCATCCCTATGCAGGATTCTCAGGCCCTGGTGCCCCCATGAATGGCTCAATGCATAGGGAAGGTGTATCCCCCTCAAATGTTCCTGCCAGCTTCACGGGGGTGCGTGGCCCCTGCAGCAGCTGGGAGTGGTGGCAAATGAGTCAAATTCCACCTCAGGGAAACTTGCTAAGGAATCGTGGCTGCTTCACTTCCAGAGGAAGCAGCTAACTTTCCACCAGCAAATCTCCAGGAACTTGGATAGAAAAGGGAAATGTGGTCAGCAGCACCCTTCCCCACCAGCCTACCGAAGAGGCAGTCGATGGAACCCCTGTGCTGCCAAGCCCTCTGGTTGTCTAGGGCCCTTGTGCTGGTGTGTGACAGGCCACCTCAGAGGGCCAATTAGCAAAGCCACCAGGTCTGGTTTGGGAAGGATCGCTGACGTAAGCCTGCAGGAGTGTCCGGAGCTGCTTCTGCAGGGTCTCACTGCACGCACCACACTCTGTCAGCTCCTGCTAGTTGAAAGGAATTGCAGCAGGTGCTACATTAATATTTATCATTCCTCCTTTAAACAGCATTTGATCTGAGAGTGTGAAATACCACACACACAAACTTTCTGTGTTTCTGTCTCCGGCGTCCTACTTCTCTCCATGACTCCCGCTACGTGAAATCTGGAGGCTAGAATTTCCAGTTAATTAGTTCAGGACTTGTCCGTTCTGAACCATCACAGTGAGACTGATGAAATGCCCATTTTCTTATAGGTCTATTTGGAGTTATTTTCTGCTGGCTCTTATCAAGGATACTACCTTAAACAGTTAAAGGGTGTGTATTAGTTTCCTAAGACTGCTCTAACAAAGTACCACAAACTGGGAGGCTTAAAACAGGGGAAATGTATTCCTTCACAGGCCTGGAAGCTAGAAGTCCAAAATCAAGGTGTCCACAGGGTCGGTTTCTTCTGGGGGCTATGGGGAGAATGTGTTTCATGCCTCTGCCCTGGCTTCTGGTAGTTCCCAGAAATCCTTGGTGTTTCTTGGCTTGTGGCATCATAAGTCCAATCTCTGCCTCCATCTTTACAGGGACTTCCTCTCTGTGTGTCTCCTCTCTGTCTCTTTGTCTCCAAATCTCTCTCTCCTAATGAGGACACCCGTTATTGGATTTAGGGCCCACCTTAATCAAGTATGACCTCACCTTACATCTGCAAAGACCCTATTTCGAAATAAAGTCATATTCACAGGTACCAGGGTTAGGACTTCAACAGTTTGTTTTGGGGGAAACCATTCAACCCACAACAGGGTAGGATGAAAGACTAGCCAGAGTTCTGTTCCGTACTTAGACAAGTTTCTTTGAAATGTTTCCTGGTCTTCCATACAATGAGTATGTGGTGGAGCTAGAGCCAGAATTCAGAGTCATGCTATCTACTCAGTGACCAGAGAAAGTCATAGGAAAATGGTACAGTCAATTTTCGTTATTCATGGTAGTTAAGTTCTATAAAGTAGTCACAAATACAGAATTTGCAAATATTAAAACCACTGCTCCTAGAAGAAATACAGGGTTAGGTTCCTGTGAGCTTCTGGTCACAACATTTTTGTCAACTGATCAATACACAGCCTTGTTTTTTGTGTGTTTGTGTTTAAAGACACCTTATTTCATGTGTAATGTTAATTCATTAGCCTTGAACTCACAGCCAGCAGCAACTATATCTCATGTCTGAACAAAGCTTTTCTAACACACTCATTTTCTCCATAAGTCACATCACAGCCTACTTGTACTTAGGGACACTAGACAGCACTATGCTTGGAGTCCGTTTTAAACAGCAAAGTCACCAGTGGAAAGCTCAAAAAAGTGAAAAACACAGAACTCAATAGACTCAACAGGAGACTGACGTACAGTATGAGAGTGAAACAAGAAGGCAGGGTATAACTGTGTTCAGCCTCAACTGGGAATGTGTACGTCAAGCAATTTAAATCTTTTGCTGCTCTTCGTATGTCTGCGTGTGACTGTGAAAGCACCATGGCTATTGATTTTAGATTATAAGTAAATTATAGCAAACAGGAAGATTTACAAATATGGAACCTGCAAATAATGAGGATTGATTGTTTATTGCAGCCAGTCCCAGTAGGTTTCATGTAGGAGGGTACACAAATCAGCCGCAGATGCCAAAATAAATGAATTGATTTTAGGATTTCAAACAAATGAAGTAGGCAAATTCATAAATATGGAATCTATGGATAATGAGGATAGACTGTATATTGCAGCCATTTGTAGCAGGTTTTGTGCTGGAAGTGCACCCTCTCATCTGCAGATACCAAAATGGATGGAGGCTCGCTATCAGAGAGCACCACAGTATTACTGCATGTCTTGGTGGGCGCCAGGGCAGTTGGATCCAGACCAAGCCTTGGAAGACCCATCCCCATCAATAACAATCTTGAATAAACCCTGGATGATACAATCTACATCAGGAAGAAGGACAGGGGAAAGAGACCCTTAATTTGACTGACTTTACCTATAAATATAAAAGTAATGGAATTACCTAGATTAATCAGAATTATCTTTTTCTGCTGACAGGTAATAACGATGGATACCCAATATGTACAAATGTGTGCCTAATACCTAGTCTATGCCCTGCCATGTAATAGGTGTTTAGAAGAAATATCTTTGACTGTAGGTGTCAGTGAGCATGTCCTTGAGAAAATGATATTTAAGCTCATACCTGAGGATGAGCTAGCCTCACAGTTTAGAAGGAAGTGGTATTCCCAGCAGACTGACCAATGTTTGTGAAGTCCAGGAACTAGGGAGAACAAAGTGAGTTAAAAGAACGGAAAGTTTAGAGCGACTGCAGTGTAGTATGCAAGGAGGAGAACAGTTCAAAATGGGCCATAGCAGCAAAAAACCAAAAATGTCGGTGTCAGCAACATTAAGCAGTTTGGCATCTGTATAATGGAGTGAAATATCAACTTCTTCAAAATCCAGCTACTTAAAAGAAGGGCAGCTTGATGTAAGGTAGCAATTCTTCCATGAACACCGAAGTCCCCAAGACCCTGCTAGGACACCCATGAGCTCAAAACTGTGTTCCTGATAATACTAAGACATTATTTGCCTTTTTCACTGGATTGACATTTGTACTGAAGGTGCAAAAACAATGGTGAGAAAATTACTGGTGCCTTTGTACAAAGCAAGTCACTGGTACCAGACTGTCCTAGTAGGTAACTGTTAGATGCTTCACCATCACACACTCAAAAAAAAAGGCCAATTTCCAGCAAAGAATATTCTTGTGGAACCAGTATAAATTATTAAATTTTTATATTTTAATCTTGAGTACACGTCTTGTCAATAGTGTATGTGATTAAATGATGAAATGGGAAGTATGCATGAGACATCACTGCCGCATAACAACGTATGATGATTGTCTTGAGGAATAATGTTTGTGTGAGTGTTTAACTGTAAGTTGAACTAGTTGGACTTTTTTCCATGAAATGTAAACTCTGGTTGTTCAGACTTGGAAATCTGACATAAAAATATTTTCTTGAGAATTTCTTGAGAAAAATGAAGTAAGCCTGGCACTTTAAGGAAAACAACTAATATTTGTTGTTAAAGATAAGATCTGAATGGAAAATGAGAGTTCTGAAAACCTTGTGTCTGCGACCATAAACCTGACAGCTTCCCAATACATAAGAACTCTTCCCTATAGCATTATGGTGCCATTAACAGATGTGATTTTTTTGGTACTATATAATAAAATGTGACAATATTTGAAAAATCCTCATAACTCAGTGAATCAATATTTTTCAAGTAACCATGGCATGAAGTCATCAAATCTTACATTTGTAAAATACTCATTCAGAATGCAGGAAGGCCATTGCATCACAACGTAACAGAGTACAAAATTTCATTGAAAAGCGTTCAGGTTGCGTATCACAACAGATCTCTGAGAAACTATCACTTGTTGAGTGTTGGTATAGTATCACAGAAAAATATCCACAATTATCTACAAAGGTGATTAAAATATGCCTTCTTTTCCAACCATGTATCTCTGGGTGGTCACATTTTTTTCAAACTCTTCAACCAAAACGTCATCTTGCAAAAAATTAAATGCAAAAGAAAATAAGAGAATCCAGTTGCCTTCTATTGATCCAAACATTAAAGAGAGATTTTAAAGTATTTAAGAATACAACTCTTCTAATTTTTTTGTTTTGAAAAATGATTTTTTCAATTAAAATATATATTGGTATTATGATGTAATTGGTTTATTAATGTTATTTTAAATGAAGTAGTAAATAGTATTTTAAAATTTCCTCAGTTTTAATAAAGATGTTTAAAAAATTTCCTCAGTTTTAAATTCTAATATGGTAAACTACAGATATAGACCCCATGAACAAAAGACCTTTGGGGTCCTCCATAATTGGGATCCTAAGGCAAAACATTTTAGAACCACTGATATAAGGAAAAGAAAATGGACTTGATAAAGTCAATGGCCTGGACTCCCCTTCTCTACATCAGTAACTAACTGTGCTCCTAGATAAGTAACTGAGCTCTCCAGTGCCAGGTGCTTCTTGCATAAAATAAGAGTGATAATAATCATAAATGCTGATAGGGTCACTATAAGGATAAAGTGTACTCGTATATGAGGAGGCACTTCGTACCCTCCAAAGCGCTATACAAAGGTTATTTCCTTACCATTACTCATGACAACACTTTGTACTAAAATGTGACAAATCATGTTAATAACAATTACCTTTCTGTGATAAAAAACAAAAACATGGATCAGCTAAATCATAATGCAAAACATTTTTATCTCCTCCCTAGCACAGGTCTATTTGATTGGTTTTCATTATTTTTTAAAGTCTTTAGAAACCTCAGAAATTCTGATTACAGATAAGACCAATCTGGAAAACAGTTCGTAAATAATTATTTTGGAGTGCATGTGGATATGGCAGCAAAACTCAGGAAAAGACTCACAATGATCTGAAAGTCATGTACTAGTGTGGCTGCATGAACCATCTATGAGATCCAAACTAAAACACAAAGATAAGATACTCTGATCACTTACTTCCTGCTGATATGGTAAAAAAAAAAAATTAGTGTCTGAAGAAACTTTAGCAGCGCTTTTATCCAACATCTCATCTAAAGCAAGAATCTCTTCCAAAAACCTCTGACAATCTATCCAGTCTCTACTTAAATACTTCTAGCAGTTGGAGATACAACACCTGATAAGGCAGTTCATTTTATGCATTACAATTTTTTCAATGTGCATATGTAATTAAACAAAAAGCTAATGATCTTTCTGAATTTCTAGCAAGTTCCCAAGTGATACTGGTGTTGCTGCTCAGGGACCACACTTTGAGAACAACTGACCTAGGTAGGGGTCTCACCACAATGCCTCACTCAGCTTACATGATAACATGTTGTGAGTTACATGCAACTGAATTGCAACATAGCCCGTTCATAGTTTTGAGACTGTCTGGATGGTGAACTCTGAATAACTGTTTGTTAATAGGAGAGCAGTAGTGTGAATAATCTACTACCATGGATAATCCAAAAGCCATTTCAGCTTGGTTTTGGAAGGTGTTCAAGTCAGATTTTAATTTTGCAAGAGTACTGGATCTGCCCTCATAAATAGGTTTTTTGCTGAGGCCAATGTTAAAACTGAGTGACTGTTTCCTCGGTAAACACATGCTTTCCGCAGTGGGGAAGGCAAGCCAGTCAGCCTGGCATGCTGGCCATGGAGACAAACCTGATGCTCATAATTCACAAAGCAGGCAAAGGATAACTGAGACCTGAGTCCATGTAAGACATTTTAAAAATCACAGTTCCTACAAATATGCATGAAGTTTGGGAAGATTTGGGGAAAACTCATCAGTTCTTCTTTCCATACAGATTAAACTCATGTAGCTTATGGAATTCAAACTATTTCCCTTGTACCCTGTGTTAAACCCGTACACACACGCACACGCACACACACACACACCTGTGTGAGTGTATATGTTTATGATTTTGCCTTTAGGAGGTCATAAAAGAAAAATGCTTCTCAAAAGCTCACAAATCGGGCTTCCCTGGTGGCGCAGTGGTTGAGAATCTGCCTGCCAGTGCAGGGGACACGGGTTCGAGCCCTGGTCTGGGAAGATCCCACATGCCCGGCGATGAAGAGCGGCCCCCGCTCGCCACAACTAGAGAAAGCCCTCGCGCAGAAACGAAGACCCAACACAGCCAAAAATAAAATAAATAAATTTATAAAATTAAAAAAAAAAAAAAGCTCACAAATCCCATTGTTAAAACTGATAGGCATGTCAACGTTTATGGTTAGAGGTAGTCATAATCTATAAAAGTGATTTCTGAACTTTAGCTTGTGGATAGGTTGAATCAGAATAACCTGAGAACCTAAACAAAATACAGATTCCTTCCCCTCCACCCCACAGCTGAAACTCTGTGTTCCTAGGTGTCTTTATATAGACCTAACTCCCTGCACACACAGCCCACCACGTCACACCTCAGGTGTGCTCTGTGCACTGCTCACCTCTTTCCTCAGGTGTGTCCCTCGGATGCTGGGGTGGTGGATGCTGCTGGGAACCATGAGGGATTTAATGCCCCATGGGGAGAACCATGGACCAATGGGAGCCTGGGGGGAGCAGATCAATGTCTTCCTTCTTGCCTTGCATGCACTGTCCTGAGTAGCGATCTGTGAACTTCTCTGAAGACAGCCCTCCAAGATGGAGCTCAGTCCCACTTCAAACCAAGTGATTGCTAACTTGGTCACATGGCTTACATTGGCTCATTGGTTCCCACACCTTCCCTGCCTCACACCCCTTCTCCTTCAGTCAGGCTCCCTGGAGTTGCATCCCCTTCATAAAATAGTACCACAAAAGCCTCTTCTCAGGCTCTGCTTTCTGAAAACTCAGCCTAAGACAACATGGAACTTCCTAGCTCCAAGGTGCATACAAAGGGCAGTGCTGCTTTTAGCTCCTGTAGGGGGTGCAGCAAAAGGGGAAGAAGAAAGCTAAGAAATGGAATAACTAGAGGATTTTGTTTTGACTTCTTTACAACTATTTCCAGAAAAAGCACTCCTGTGCTCTAAGCCATTCAACACAAACATTGCCACAGCTTTGTAAACAAGGAGGGGCACAGGTGGAAACAGGCAAATCCTGAATGGCCTGTTTTTTCTTATAGGGAAGTTGTCCCTCTTGGTCTGCCTCCAGGCCTGAATAGAATTCACTGTCCTGAGAATTCAGTCTATTGAGGCCATCCCTTGTAAACACCCTGCCAATGAAAAGAGGGACATGAGCCTCTTGAAACCAAGCTCAGAAGTAAAATGACCCTTTCAGGCCTCACTCCAGGTAGAATTTAAAAACCATGGCTATTTCCCCAGAAATGAAGCAGTCTAGGGAAGGTGTGGCTCAGGTCCAGAGCTAGAAATGAGCAGGTGTGCTGCAAGAGACAGGTTCCTTCTCCAGGCAAACAAAATTAACATGTGTTTCCTTTCTTCTCTAGGAAGATCTGTCCAACAGACCCAGAAAAACAGAACAGATAAAGGAAAGGAGAATAGCTATTTCAGAAATCCTTAGAAAGCTTGTATCTATATATGCTGAGTGAAATGTAGAGCCGAAACATGTCTAAATAATACAAGCTCCAAAAAAATTGACCTGGAATAAGTATTTAGATATGAAAGCACTAGATAAGTGCAGTTTCTATTGCATGTTCCTACACTTACCGCATTTGATAGCATGTGTAAATTCACCAGAGTTCTCCATAGTCATAATGATCTTATGTGAGCTATAGATCAGATAAATGGAGAAATTCTAACATGGCCATGCCAGGGGTAGAATAATAATGCAGACCCTTTGTGGGTCTGGGTGTGTGTGTATCCAAAGTCCATACTTATTTTTCTGAATGAACGTTTACTGGGTTTAAAAATGGATGGTGGGCTATTACGATATTACAATTCAGAAAACACATATTCAGTTTGGATAACATGGCAAGTACTATGTTGGGATTACTTTACAGTAATAAAAAATATACATAAAACATAATCCCAACATAATACATAAAACATACATAAAACATAATCCCTCCCATTTTACAGTGAAGAAACAAAGGCTCTGAGAGGGTAAGTGATACAGTCTTGTTCACAAGGTTAATGGGGTAGCTACTACTTGGACTTTCGTTCCTTCTGATTCTAAGTTTACAGCTCTTTCCTCCACCAACATGCTCCCACTGAATCCCAGACTCTGGATTCTATGTTCAGTGCCTCCCAAAGTGAGTAACCCTGCAACCCTGCTCTGCCTTCCACTCAGGATTGCCCTGAGGCTTTATAATAATGGAAACCCACGGAGGTGATGACCAAGTATCCATCCTTCTCCTTAGGAAGTGTCATATTTGAGCCTGACCGTCCATGCCCTTCTGGTTATAGTTGATTCGTCTGTAGGTAAGCAACTAACTCAAGTCAAACTAACCAGTTCCATTTCCTACAATGTCTGTACTTTGAACCAGACAGAGTCAGACTCTTTTCTTTCTGGAGACTGAAGACATACAGATAGAAAACTCAAAAGCTACAGACACTATTCTTTGCTCCTTCAGGAGCCAGCCAGGCTGTAGTAAGAGAGAATGAAACTGACTTTGGAAAGAAGCAGTGCTGGGAGTCAGGGGGAAAGACTTGGCAGCATTTGAGTTCCGGGACTCATTCATTCTGGTAGTTCAGTTGTCTATCTGCCTTTTTCTCGTGTATTTTTATTCAACCCTTTCTCAAATTCTGTGAATCAATAAATTTCCTTCTTGGACTGAATTTAATTCAAGTTTCACTCCTCTCGCACGTAACCAAAAATAACGTAACCTAATACAATAACCAATGAGGAAACAGACCAAAAAGCACCAAGTCATTTATGAATGTACATACTTATTTTATTGGGACTCGTTCTTGTGACCACATTGGACCCTCACTTGCTATCTGACTCACCCGGGCTCAGCCTCGTCTATCCAGTGGAGGCCACACGCCTTGCCTGTGTCTGTTCACACCATCTGACAGCCACAGGACCGCTCTTCCTGCTCCCTCAACAACCTACTCAAGCTGCATTTTCAGGGCCATCATGTCGGGTTGAGGAAAGATGTCTGTTTTGGCTCTGATGACAGGATACATACCAACTGCCGCTATTCCTGCCTGGCAACTTCCTAGGAGGTCCAGATAGAAACTTTGGAACAAGAAGGTTTCTCTCCTATCCTTTCAAAACTGCTAAAGCCTAGAAAGGACAGCTCTGTGGATGGGGGCTGGGAAAGGGGTTATCTTATGTTAGATCCCTTAGATGCAAGCTTGAAATAAGGATTTGGAAGGTCATGATTTATGGAGAGAGGGCATTATTAGAGATCTCATTGATTCCCATAGTTCAGGACCCTTAGATGCCATTCCAACCTTGCCGCCCTTTAGAATAATTAAGCCCACCTTGTTACTGGTGACTAAGTGTTAGCCTCTGATTCTCTGGAATCCTATTATCCCCACTGCTACCAGGAATCTCGGTTCTGTACCAGAATCTCGTACTGTCAGTCCCCGCCTACACAGCTAGCCCCCACTGAGCTTCTCAAGGACCACATGCTGAAGGCACCGTCCTCCCCAGTGGGTTCTGCAACACTCTGGTAAATGAAGTGTTCTCAGGGTCCTCCCCAGGCTATCACTGTCTGGTGGGTTTTCTGTTCTCATACAGAAGACTCATTCTAGCATGCCATTCTCTCATCTCTTCCGACACATTTCTCCACTGTCTGCCATGGCAGTTCTGCATCTCTATGCCATTTACTGTGGGATGCCACTTTATCCAAGCTTCTAAGGCTTATCCTGGAAATGTATTAGGACCAGCTCTGAGAGTCCTAAGAGGGTGTAAAGTCCTGTGACATGGGAGAGTGCTCCTGCATCAACAAGCTCTCCATAATCCAGTTCAATATTCTCCCCGCCTTAATTCTGCACCCTCAGAATCCAACTAGGCCTCCTCTGTACTTTCAGTTAATATATGACAGCCAAATCGTGTGGCCCCTTTGGCATATAATTCCTTCCACACCTTAGCAGATTCAGCCTTTGTCACCATCTGCCTCTGGTAATTGGCCTGGTAACCAGGAGAGGAGGAAGACAAGGCAGATCCTCAAGACCAGCAATATCTCCTAAGGCACTTGTCTCATTTGAGATTTCTCTATAGCCTCAAGCTTAAAAGCAAGGGTTGGCAGGCAGGGTGAGTTCTATCTTCCAACAAGGGGAAGTGGGACACTTCTGCAGGCACAGAGGGATCAAGGGCACCTGGAAGTGCAAGTTGCTCAAGAACGTCTACCGAGGTACCTTGATTCCAATCTCAGGACCACACTCCTCTATGGGCCCTGACTTGTCATAGGAGACCTGCCCAAGCTGAGAACTTCACCTTTCTACAAAGTTCTGTTGATCTCCCAGTCACGATATCTGCATAGTCCTCCGCTCTGCTGCCCTCCAGCTGCAGGTGATAAAGGTCTCTTCAAATGCTGCCAAGGAGGACTTCCGACCCTCATGCTTCACTTGAAAAGGGGTATTGATTCTCCTGGGCTTACCTTTTGCCCTCTTGAGGTATCAGTGGTGGTCAGCACAATATGATCATTATAATTAGTATCTTCCTGCATCTTTCAAATGGCGTGCTCCTTCCTCTTATATTGTACTAGTTCACGGACAGCCAAAGTCTTAGCTTAACAAGTGTGTTGTAGCTTCATGTAGGGGTTGCTGCTACACCACCTGCCATCAGTGCCAGTGTCCTCAACTCTAACTGGTGGTGAGGGATCCCACTCCAGACTCACTCCCAGCAAGCTGCTTCCTAGGACCACTCCTGCTATCAACTCTCATAGGCAGGTTCCCCAGAAGCAGAAACTGAAATAGGAATTCAGGGGCCATATTAAGAGAGTACCCACTGGGTTTCCTTCTTTTTGAGATCACACAAATTTGTGTTGTTGCTTCTCTGTATTTATCTACTTAATTGCCCCCTTCTCTACCATTCTCTTCTTATTCTCTCTCTCAATCTCAAGGCAAACTTTCTCTATTCCTGTGTGCACGTAGCCAAGAATGACAAAAAAAAAAAAAAAAAGTTTAAACCTCTTCTCTTCAAATAACAAGTGGTCTTTTAAGTATCTCTAATTTCTAATTTGAAATTCTAGATTGAGAAAAAAATCTGATTTACCTAGCCATGGTTAAGAGCCAATCAGCTATGGCCATGGGCGATTGAGAGGGTAATGTGACACCTCAAACTATTGCAAGTGGCAGGAACTTACCAAGAGAAGAGAATGATAGGTTAAGCAGGCACTCCAAACTTTTCTATTAGAGCCTCTTTCTCTAGAAATAAACAAGCCAGTTAATTGACATATGGGTTAGCATAACTTAGGATGAAATATCCCAATATTTTCTGGCAAAATGTTCCTCTGGTTTCAACAAGACATGTGAGAGATAGCACAGCAACGTAAAGACCAGTAGAATGGAAGCTTCCTGAGAGAAAGAATTTTTTATTTTCCCAGCACATATAAAATTACCTAGGTCATAGTAAGTTGTCAGTAAATTTCTTAAGTGAACAAGTTAGGAAAAGCCTGATGTTAGAAAGATCTGTTTTACTGTCCTAGGTCTGTGCATTGAATTCTGGCTCAGTTTTCTCATCTATGAAATGGGGATAATAATACCACCTATCTTACAGGGTTATTTTGAGAGTGAAGCAAATATTGACCTTATTGCATTGACCACAGCTCCAAGCACATAGCAACTGTTCAGTAAATGAGAGCTATTATTAACAGAAAGTCACGCCAGGACACAATAATGGCTACTGAAAAAAAAGAAAGCTTACTTGGCAATGGCTTCTGCAATGAAAATGAACCATAGGATGCAGAGTAATAATACATTCCGACGGAAAAACACATTTTCCTTTTTTGGTGAATTGAGACAATAATACAGATAAGTAATTAGAGCAAAACCAAAGGTAGTCATCCTTGCAAAAGCAGATCCTTCCAATTGGTCACAAAAAAAAAAAATTAACTAAAAGCAAGAGCAGCAAGAGCAGCAATATCAATAAAACCATTAGCATAAAAATCTCTTCTGGGCTTCCCTGGTGGCACAGTGGTTGAGAATCTGCCTGCTAATGCACGGGACACGGGTTCGAGCCCTGGTCTGGGAAGATCCCACATGCCGCGGAGCAACTAAGCCCATGCGCCACAACTACTGAGCCTGCGCGTCTGGAGCCTGTGCTCCGCAACAAGAGAGGCCGCGATAGTGAGAGGCCTGCGCACCGCGATGAAGAGTGGCCCCCGCTTGCCGCAACTAGAGAAAGCCCTCGCACAGAAACGAAGACCCAACTCAGCCAAAAATTAATTAATTAATTAATTAAAATGAATAATGCTTTTTTAAAAAAAAAATCTCTTCTGACAGTGCCACCTCTAGAGAACCAGTGGTCTCTGCCTTACCTTCTCCACAAAAACTGTTACATGTTCATGGCGGAGTGACTGGATGAAAGGAAACGTACTCTGGATGCTACATCTATACTGTGCAAGTAAGAGGCCTTTAGGATACAGGAAAGAGAGTCTACATTTGAGCTAATCACTGATGTAATGAAGGCTGTCTAACTCTTTCACCTGCTTTTTTTTCCCTTTTCTCCCCGCCCCTTGCAAACAGCACAGATGGGGAGGAGAGAAGCAGATGATTCAAACTGGTACATTATGTGGGCACAAACAAGTTAGGGAAAAACATCTTTGCATGGTGAGAAAAATTCCACTCCTTTCTTGGGAAGTACTGGAAACCATGGTAACTAATATAAATGTAGCCAGTGCATTGTGCATTCTCAGTCTGAAACAATAAAAAACAAACTTAATCTGTTTTTTTTTTAAAAAGTTAAAAATAAATGTAACTTTGACAACAGACTTCAACAAGCTTCTTATTCCCTCTGATGAAAATGTTTGCAAAACGGACATTTTGAAAGAGAAAGAGCTATTTAGATTTAGTTTGTCTAAATATATACATACATATATACATATATATGTATACATACGTGTATATATAACACACGTATATTATATAGTATATAGTAATGCATATAATTATTATGCTATTATATTATACATTATTATTATATAATATAAAATAGTATTCTATTACACATTACATAGTATATGTGCATATATATGCATAGTATATATGTACATCGCCAGGACTGTGTTCATGAAACAAAGTATTATTAAATAATAATCACATAATTATATATTAATAAATATGAATGGGTTAATAAGTATATTTAATGTACAATCCATATCATTCAATAATACCATGTTTCTGGAAAAAACTTGGCACTGAGAATATGGTAATTAATGGACAAATATAATCCTTGTCCTCTTGGGGCATATGGTCTGGTGGGGAAACAAAGATATTAGTCACATAACCAAAGAAATGAATACATAACTACAAACAGCTCTAAGTTCAATGAAGTGAAAACACACAGTAACATGAATAAGTATGACAAGGGATCTAATTTAGGTGGGGGGGATAGGAAAGTTGTCTAGAAAAATAAGGAACTAGCTTTGACAGCATGAAAAACGATTGTGTGCATTATTTTGAAAACAGTTGTAAAATATCTCAAGGTGCAGAAAAAGATATGCAATTAGTAGAAGAGTGAGAAGAGAGGCTGCTCCCTGACTGGCCCTCATTAGAGAAAGCAAGCTGAGGGATCAATTATTTCTATTAGAGGAAGGAGAAAAGTTATACCAGGTCTCTGTTGCAGCATGGAAAACTCTACTTAAATACTTGGAAAACATCATCAGAATCATTTGGCAACGGAACAAGTTGTTGATGGAAGCAACTTCTCTGGGGAAGCCAGAGGTGGTGAAAGGAGGAAAAGTTACTTGAAGAAATACTTTTTTCTCACATCATAAAAAATCTATTTTTTTTCTCAGGACCATGAAACTCCTGTCCTGAAATACTGCCCCAAAATGCCAGGCAGACCCATGAGCCAATTAATTAAATTGCTCTGCCACCTTGCTTTTTTCCATATCTTGGTTTTAGATCTCAAAGCCCCAAATAAACTTTAACCAAAATTCCTCTCTTACGAGGAGGTATTATTAATTGCATTTTTTGAACAATAAATGAAACAAATGATTTGTGTGAGTCATTCAATATAGTTGTTGGCTGGTCCAGAAACTGAGCTTATATATTTGAACTCTGATTTGTAGGTATTAGCAAAGATTGTATTCCATGTGCTATACTGGGAAGTAAAAACTTAGTGCTGGAGTGAGAAATAAAATAAAGCTAAAACAGCAACTAAACCATACACTTGAGAAATTATCTTCACATTATGTGGAGATTTTCACATCCTGAAACAGCCTGTTTCCTACCTTTAATAAGTTTGAGTTTGCTGTGCTCAGCATAATTGGACACAGCTGCCTGCATTTTCTGCCAGGGTTTGAGAAAAAATGGAGTTATTATTAGAGCTTGTTATAGCAACCTGCCTGCCCAATGTAAATCTTAAGATTCAATTGTTTATTGGTTGTGAATTTTCCATTGTAAGGGCACCTAGGAAGTGTTTTCTCTAATAAGGGTCTGGAAAAATGGGCTGGAAAACTCCCAGTATCCAAGAAGAAAATTAATCGTTTGACCCATCCATAATGTCAGAGCCAACAATAGAGACATCAGACCACACAAAATTGGGTGGTCCTCTGAATGAATAACTGCAGGCAGCAAATTCCAGAATGTGCAATTGAAGGTCATGAAGCTTTAAGTCAGAGGTCTTTGTAAAAGCATGACTTCTATAAAGGAGTGGGTACGAAATCAGTCTTGGTTTGAGTTTCCCCAGAAGCACACGCTGAGATAAGAATTTGAGTATAAGCAGTTTATTTGGAAGACAGAGAACGCCAGCAGCAAAGACAATGGTGTCAAAGGGAAGACAAGACAGAGAATAAAGGTGCGTCATTTTGCCAGTTACCACGATAAGCAAATGGAGCTTAACCTCATGGGAAAACTCCGGGAGATTTCGTTAAAGATGCTTCATAACTATCCTGCCCAAAAGGCAAGGGAGCTGGGGTATTTATACAACAACTCCTGAGGTTGCTCCCAGGGGTATTAATTTATTGGCATTCCTGTCCTGCCATGTGTAGAAGTGGTGCCAGCTTCAGTGACTTTGGAGAAAGCCCATGGGCAAAAGACACACAGATATTGGCAAAGGAAGTCAGCTAAAATGTACTAGAAGCTCAGAAAGAGAGGATTGGGGGCACTAACAGAGACCACCTCAACATTCTTTTAAGTATGGCTATTCCATACAATGAAAACTTGGAAGCTAAAATGCCAACTGCACTAAATTGGTAATAACTTCCAGGAGTACTAAGTGGAGGGGGATCCTAAGGCATGATGGATAAGGATACTATAACCCACTAAAGATGCCTGCCATAGGCAAGGTAGAAGAGAGAACCAGCACATAAGCCAGGCATGTTCCATCCTTGATCTACATTAGGAGTCAGTGAACTTTTTCTGTAAGGGACCAAAGTAATACTTCGGTAAATATTTTAGGCATTGCCGGTCACACATACAGTCTCTGTCACACACTGTCTTTGTTAGTTGTGTGTGTGTGTTTAACAATTCTTTTGAAATGTAAAAGCCTTTCTTGGCTTGTGCGCTATACAAACACAGGCTGCTGGCTGGATTTGTTCCGGAGGTCATAGTGTGCCAACCTTCTACCTACAGATTAATAATTTCTAAACTTCTCCTGTATGAGGACGCTTTTTTATTTTTAAAAAAATATTTTTAAAAGCCAGGCTACTACAAAATAATGTGTGTTTTACATTACGTTTCTTGAAATTTATATTTTAAATATGATTTTGAAGGTCTTAGAAACTTTAGCTGTTCTCCCATCCTGCCTGGGAGGTTCTTAGCACACAGACTGAAATCCACTTACCTAGTTCAAATGCCTAAGTTTACAAAAGAGGAAACTGAGGCCTAGAGAGAAAAAAGACTTGTCCAATATCAAATGCTTAGTGGTTCATCAACCAAATATTGTTTAATGGGTGCTAAGGTCCTTATTAACTCAGAACACATAAAACTATAACAGAAAATCCAAACTCCATTATACATAAAGTACAAATTGGGTCCTTCTAGGAGCCTAGAGGAAAGAGGGATTAAATGTAGGATGAAAGAATAAGGAAAGGCTTCATGAATAAAGACTCTCCCAGGAAAGGAAAAATCACTTTTGTTTTATATTAATTCAACAAATACGAATTGAGCCCCTAAACTGTGTCAGGTACCATGTGGATGGAGGACATAGCATTCCAGGGTACAGGTACCATAAAAGAAATGGAAATGAATGCAGTGTGTTTCTGCTTTAGGTGCAGATTCATTAACATCCAGCAAAATGCTTTGCACATAGTCCTCAATTAATTTTTCAATGAATGAATGGTTCAAATAGCAGTTTTGGCTCAGAGAATGTATCACAACTGCAGTAACTCACATGCATGAGGAATAGGGTCTTTTGTGTCTTTTATGTGTCCAAGCTTTGTAAATCTGTTAAGTTTTTAGTGATGCCTAGGACCTGGAGAAGCAAACTCGTATTCTTAGTCCGTAATATGATACACAAAGAACACAACCAAGTAAATCTATCCTGACTCAGGAGGAAAGTCTGAGCTATCATTAATCATTCTTCACTTTCTGAAGGTCTGGTCACTCCTCAGCAAATCTAAGGGTAGAGTAAACTTACATAGTTGAGAAAGCTAGCCAATGCACCCAGTTATGCGGAGAACAAAACCTCAGTACATCAGCAGCAGCAATTCATAACCAGTTGCAAAATAATCAGGGAAGGAGTGGCAAGATTGCCAAGATTTGTTGGGCAAGAAGCCAAGAACAAACATGCAACCCACTGAGCTCAGCAGAATATAAACAAGAGATTCCATATTCCTGTGGCTTTCCTGGAAACAAGGAGCTGTCCAACAGGCCAATCTCTTTAAATACTTCCATCAGCTTAACACGCAGCATCCTCTGGTGTGGGGTACGTAGCACATGACGCACTTAATTGCTTCAACTAAATAGTTCTGGAGTATTATTATCAGAAAGCAAGTGGCCTCGGGATATGGGAGTGTTTAATAATGATTAAATCTCATTATTATGGTTATTTTAGTGGCATACGTACAACAACAAGCATTTGTTATGCTCACAGGCTCTGTGAATCAAGGATACAGGCAAGGCACGATGGGGTTGCCTAATCTCTGCTCCACAGTGTCCAGGCCCTTAGTTGGGGACACTAGAATGGCTAGGAGTGACACAAACACTCAGGACAGGAATCTTCTGAAGGATTCGTCATTTACATGTCTGACAGCAGAGCTGGGACATCCTGGTTACCAGAGGATAAGGGGGGGAGGGATAAATTGGGGGATTGGGATTGACATATACACACTATCATATATAAAATAGATAACTAATAAGGACCTACTGTATAGCACAGGGAACTCTACCCAATACTCTGTAATGACCTATATGGGAAAAGAACCTAAAAAAGAGTGGATATATGTATACGTATAACTGATTCACTTTGCTGTACACCTGAAACTAACACAAGATTGTAAAGCAACTATACTCCAATAAAAAAATTTAAAATTATACAACAACTATACTTCAGTTTAAAAAATGAAAAAAAATGAAAGTTGTGTTTGTATGTGTGTGTTAAAAAAAATATAATGTATGGCATAAGTGGATGCCCAGTAAATGGTAGCCGAAAATCTAGACAATTAAAGAAGTGAACAATGGTAATAAAGAGAAAAGTGTTCAATTTCAAAAAAAACTAGCATCAGCTGGGACAATTAACCAGAGGCACCTCCACATGGCTTCTCTAGATGGTTTGGGTTTCCTCACAGTTTGACATCGTCAAGTTAGTTAGATAACTTTCCTCTCAGCTCAGTGGTCTGTTAACAGACGTTCCAGGTAACAGGGTAGAAGTCGCATGGCCATTTATGGCTCAGTCTTGGAAGCCACATAATATCACTTTCACCAAACTCCCCAGATTCAATGGGAGAAGATATAAACCCACACCTTTCCATGGGAGGACCGTCAAAGAACTTGTAGCCATGTTTTAAAACAACTACATCCATTATTATTATCTGATTTTTATAAAATGGACTCAAATACTAAAAGACAGCAGAACATAGTGGCTAAATGAGTGCTGGGTTCAAATACCGACTCTCTCACTTCTTGGTTGTGGGTGCATTATTTCACCTTTCTCTGCCTCAGTTTTTTTCCTCTATAGAGTACAGGTAATAATTACTATACCTAATTCATGAGGTGGTTGCACGGATCAAATGAGTCAATAAAGTTATTAGCATCTGAAAGCAGTATCAGTATTAGCATCTGAAACAAAGAAACTCTCAGTAAATGTTAGTCATTATTATGCATGGATTCATTTATCAAATATCAGCATAGTGGACAACTCTTCCCACTGTGGCTGTGACAGTATCTAGGGATACAAAGATGAATAACAGATCCCTGATACTCATGAGCTCATACTCAAATTAGAGAGGGGACTCATTAAAAAAAAAATACAGGAACATCTGATATGCATACATCCAAAATAATATTGTGTAAGGGGGAAACATTGCTTTTGGAGTCAGAGACTAGAATTCTTGACCAGAATTTGACACTTTCTAGCTGTGTCACCTTCTTAATCCACTCAACTTTTCCAACCCTTATCTTTTCTTATCTATCAAGTGAGACTAGTACAGCATTTTCAACCCATCTCATAGGGTATCATACAGATAAGTGAAATAGAATTATAAAAGTGCTTCACAGACTCTAATATGAGTCATCGTCATGGACCAGGCAATGAATGCTGAACCCTACATGTTGGGATTTAATCACCAAGGGAACAGTTCTGCAGAGGGGCTCCCATATCCTGTCCCCAAACTAATTTCACATAAGAGGATCTATAGCATGGCAGCATTTAAAATCCCATAGTTCAGTATGTCTATTAGTTAAAAATATTTTTTAGCTAAATATTTACAAACTATGTCTCTCTTCTGTCACAGACCAGAGATTTAATCTAAGTTCCATGCTGGATAATTTGCTGTGTAGAAGGGGATGTTACAAGAAACTATGTGAGTCACTTGAGATACGGCAAGTCTAGTTTTTTATTTGTGATCAGTCATAAGAGATAAGTAAATCCCAGAATGTGGTTCCCTGAGAGTGATGAAAAATAAAAATATTTTAAGTTTACATCTTTGTACTATAAAGATGTAATCTCGCAACATTGCTGTCCTGGAATGGAAAGGAATGGGACTTGAAAGGAATATACTGTTATTTTGCAAGCAGGTATTTTTGCACCATGAAACTTTTACATGACATGTGACTATGAATAGAGCTTTCAGAATGTTTGCTCAGAGTAGGAATTGGTCTTGGATGGGCTTGTGCATATTTCTACTTACGAGAAGGCAATGGCAGCAAATTCAAGTTCTTACTGTATATGATACAAGAGTACTACATGGGATGGCTTTTAGCAGTGAGGGAAGAGACTCAAGGTGGAGATGACAAGATGAGTAAAAGGATTAAAAAAAAAAACCACACAAAACCAATTTCAAAAAAAAAAAAATGATGACAGTATTTGTTTGCTGATGGATATACGAAGAAAGAGGGAGGAGATTCCCAGATTCTGAGCATCCAAACTAAGAGTCTTGGAGATAGTGTCTATCAGGTGGTTGAGGAAAACATTGGGATCTCAGGAAGAAGTGCTAGAAAAAGTTATAGATTAAATTGTCATCAGCCTAGTGATGAGGACTGAAGTGTCAAGACTGCATGAATTCACCAAGGAGGACACTATGGGAGGAGAGAGTTCATGGAAGTTCCAGAGATCTTAGGGAGAAGGAAAAATCAAAAGAGCTACTAAAGCTGCAGAAGAATTAATCACAGAGCACGGAATAGAAGCAGGGTAAACCTAGGGTACCAAGGGTGGAAAAGATTTCTAAGATATTGATCCTAGGTGACAAAGAGAAGAAAGAGAGTAAGGAAATAGTTAAAGACCCCTAGATGTATTACTTTCAAAAGAATTATTTTAGTAGAAAAAGCTTGGAAGTTGAGGCATGTGTGTGTGGAAATAAAGAGGATGCATCATGTGTAGACTATATTCTCAAATGAGGGATTTAGATAAATTTTCCATCTGAGGAAAAGGAGTGAGTAGAGATAACTGAAGTTTCAAGGGAAGGAAAGCATAACTGATGAATCAAACACTGAGAGAACCAGAAATGGTAATTGATGGTGATCCCTTAATTAGAAACAAAAAAGAAAGAAAAAAGGAAAGATAGTATAATCTGGGATATAGAGAAAGAGATGTTGGGGAAATTCATACTGAATTATCTTGGTCTTCTCAGTAATGTGTTCTGAGGTCCTAAAGTGATTAGGAATGGTCTGGAACACATGCTATGTATACTATCACAGCTACAGATTAACAAAGGATTACAGATTTTTGTAAAACATGTTGTGTATGTAGCATGTGTGGTGTGTATAGTATATAATATAAAATATAATGTAATATAACAAATGTGTATGTATATTACAACATATTATAAAATATCTTAAAACACATCACAGACAAGCACTAGTACCTTGTTCCCCACTTTTATGAATATTTCATATGAAATTTTTAATAGGGAAAATTTCCCATTAGGAATTGAAATATGAAAAATAGAAGGAATCAAGGAATGTTTGCTAAGAAATCTTCAGGAAGGAATGGAATGAAGGCAGAAAGAAAAACTATTGATGACTTCTCTCATGATAGAGAAGGCTTTCTGGAGAAGAACTGAAGGACTTCTACACTAAATTCCACTTCCACTTTCTAAATGAGAGATGAGGAAAGTAGGATTGCACAACAATGATGGGACGATTAAGATGCAGGATTTCCTCCTAGAGAACAGGACTTCAACAGGACAAAAAAAAAAAAAAAAAAAAAATCAGCTGAGTTTCTCCCAGTGAAGCAAATAGAGGAAATACTCCTAAATATAAATTGCAGGTTAGAAAGAGAGAATCACCTTGAAAACAGAAATCACAGGGATTCCTCTCTGACATAGCAAACAAACAGAAGAGCATTTTAAAGAATTCTGATGTGTGTTCCCAAAAAGATTCAAGAGGACACTTTATCTGTGAAAGTAGAGCTAAGCATTTATTTTTTTTTAAATCTTCTAAAATCAGTAAAGATTATATAAAGTTTTTCTAAATATCAAGATAAAAAACAGCAGGTTAGATTTCCCATAAATTAACGATTTACATGATAAATTTGAGATGATGATAGATGATGCCACAAAATATTAATATGATGGAAGAGATGAGAGAAAAGGTAAACGTAAAACAAGAATCCCAAAAAGGAGATGGAGAATAGAAGGGTAAGATAAAGATAATAATAAAAAATAATAAAAGAAAACTTTGCTGAGTTGAGGAAGGACACAAATTTGCAAAATGAACAGGCTCTTTATGTACCATAAAGTACTGTAAGTATAAAGTATCATGAGTATTATATAAAATGCATATAGATCAAAAAATCTTTTGTGATCACTTAATTTCAAGGACAAAAAAAAAAAAACCACTCACATATAAGTAGCCAAGAAGAAAAGGCAGCTACTCATACAGCCCCAAAACACTCTTCTTGAAAAATAAATTACTTAAAGATGTATAGCAGCCTTCCAGAGATAAATCAAAATGAATATCTCCAAAAGGAATGGTTATTATATGAGACTGAACTGTGTGTAATAAAACTAAATTAAACAAGATAACATTGAAATAATTTGTCAATCTAAAATAATTTTAGGCCTTGGCACATCATTTAACAGCTTATAACTAACCAATAATAATTTGGGGTTAAAATCCAAACAAACAAACATTGGGGTTATATGAACAAACATTGAGAAGACAGCAGGTGGAAGGGAGAAGTAAAAAATGGACTAAAGTTCCTATCTTACACAGTCAACAATTTTTTATTTCAGTATAGATTTTGGTAAATTAAAAAATTCAAATGTATTTTTTAATTTAGAAGTAACCACAATTCAAATAAAACATGATATAACCTATTCCACAAACTTGAGGTTTAAAATATAGTAACGTGCCTTGTTTTTCCAGTTAATTGCTCTAGCCAACTAATGCCCCATTGTCAGGAGGTTTGGTAGCTCCCTTTTGAGACTTTCTTCTCTCTCCAGTAATCTACAGACCCTAGGGACTTACACCCAAGAGGACTAGACTGAAGGACAAACCTAATAGAGAATGCCCTGGGGTGAGATGTGTTGGCCACAGCTATTCCTCCTCACTTCCACAAGGCGTTGCTATTGAGGAGTGGTTGTTCACAATCTGAAAAGTACTCTGGCCCAGCACTGGGAGAATTATTCATGGATTCTGATCACTGCACCAGCTGTCTGGATTCTTTAATGAGTATGATCAAGGCAGGAGTGCTCCTGGCTTGGGCTCCTAGGGTTATAGCTCTTAGCACTCAGCTCTCTGGGTTTTTATAACCACCTCCCAGGAAACCATCCCTACCCTCCTTGGGAGTGATGATACAGAAGTTTCCAGGCAACCTCCTCCTGGACTCAAAAGCACATCCCTCTTCCTGGAGAAAATTATTTTAACAGCTTTAAAGGTTCTTTTAACATCAGTTTCCTTGGACAAACGAGCTTCTCATGTAACCTCCTATGGAAGATCCCCTCAGCAACTCCAGGGAGCCTTAAAAATCTGAGGGAGCCCCCCTTGAAAGACTCAATGTTGGTGTACTTCTAAGGGTAACTCCCCAAGTGACCTGAGATGATGCTTTGTTCCACCCTTAAAAAAAAAAAAACACATATATGTACATTTGATATAGTCCTAGTTTAGATGTATATGCCTCTCAAATTAATAAAAGAAAAAAGTGTGCATGTGTGCATTTGAGTGTCACATAACAAAAGATATGGAAGGAGAAAAGGCATCATCAAAAAAGA
The DNA here is from genome assembly GCF_965194825.1 of Balaenoptera physalus. Lineage (NCBI taxonomy): Eukaryota > Metazoa > Chordata > Mammalia > Artiodactyla > Balaenopteridae > Balaenoptera > Balaenoptera physalus. Next base: position 56,407,484 of record NC_138890.1, read on the forward strand.
AAAATGTTAAAGTAAGATGATTGTAATAAGGCTATACTTATCTGCTCTCTGAATGAATGTAAATGAATTAAATCCCCTACTAAAAGTAAAGGGCTTACAGGTAGTGGGACTAGGATCCAAATAAAAGAACTTACAAAGACATATCAAGGGGAAAAAGGTGGGCTGGCAAAATAATCAAAGTATGATTTAAATCAAGGTAAAATTTTAAAAAGAAGTCATTTCTATTGACAAAAGTTAAATATAGGGTAAAGAAATTAAAGATGTGAGTCATGAACCTTCGAGTAGGGAATATAGAATTGAAATACAGTAATCAAAACTGTCAGAATTATAGAAAAAATTGTCAGAAACACAAATAAAGTGGGAAATTTTAATATACCATCATCAGCTTTTGACAGAACAAGAAGAAAAAAATAATATGTGTAAACAATATACAGAAGTTTTAAACATAATACATGATTACGTATAGAACAGCTTTTTACAGACCAAGAATCCACCTTATCTTCCAAAGATTATGGAACATTTACCAAAATTGGTTACATTCTGTGGCATAATAAGAACTGCGTAAATTCTCAAAGGTAGAAATTGTATACCACTTTCTCTAATAACAACCCAATAAAAGTAGAATTAAACAATATAGTTTTGAAATGTATCAAAGAAAACGATTTTAAAAAGAAAAATCAAAACTAATTATGAGCTATTTATAAAATAATGACAATAAGATTACTATAATATAGGAAATGGCTAAAAGAAAAATTCATACCTTTGAATTAGATCAATATTTTAAAAGAAATGAAAGGAAATAAACTAAACTTTTAACCTCAAGATTTAGAAAAGGAACACTAAAACTCATTTGAGGCAAACTATAAGAAAATTGTTAATTAAAAATTAACTAATCAGAAAAATATATTCAAACAAACAAAAGCATAGAATTGATACATGAGTCTAAGATGTGGTTTTTGGGTGGGTGCAGGATCTCAGGTTTGGTGAAATCAATAAAAGAGCATGAAGCAAACAGAGGAAAATGTGGCAACACATACTGAGTGTTTGAATCTTTTTCTATTCATCTAGATATCTATTACATAGGTACTTATTCTGTACAGAGGCATATACATATAAAGTATATAGGACTAAAAAAAAAAAATGAAAAATTTAAAGAAAATAGGACAAGTCCTAAAACAGAAGTACCAAAACCTGCCTAAAAAGAAAAAAAATAGATGAACTGAAAAGAATGACAACATTGGGAATAACAGAAAAAGATGTTGAATAATTGCTTGTAAAATTAGTAACTTGCTTAAATGGCTTTATAAGTGACAACAATTGAATATTTAAGACAGGGATAACTCCCACTTCCATCACCTCTCCAATACACCATAGGGGCAAATATAAAACTTTTCATTTCACTTTTTCATTTCATTCATAAAAGACATTACAACAAAATCTTACTGATATACTAAACTAAATTTAAAATATTTAATAAAATGTTAGTAAATTAAAACTATTACTACATTAAAATAATAAAACAATAAGATACAAGGTCAGTCAGCCTGGTTAAAACTTGAGTTCACCATTAATACCAGCTTTGTGAACTTACAACTTAACCTTAAGGCGTCCCAATTTCCTCAAATGTAAAATATTAACAGTACTGACTTAATAGAATTGTGGTGAGGATTTAAAAAGGTAATACATATGTGCAAAGAATTTAGTAATATTTATTGAGTGTATGTGGGTAAACACTCAATAAATATAATCTTTTCTTACTGTTAGCTTTTCAAACATATTTACCTGAAGAATGCAAAAAAGATTTAGTACTAAATGTGTACTAATACATTTCATCACATTAATAAGTCAAAGAATAAAAATTATGTGACCATCTTGATATATTCTAAAACAGCATTGATAAAATTTAAAGTGTCCTTCATAAAACACTGGGTCCCCAAAAAGAGAGATGTACAAGAGGCATTTTATAAATTGAAAATTTATTCATGAAATAGAAAAAGGAAAAATGCTTCTTAACTACCTTTTGCTTGAAAATAAAGTCATTAAGTGAGCATTCCAATACTTCTAAGAAGTCATCTAAAAGCAACAAAGAGAATGTGTACCTTCGATTCTCAGCTAAATAAAGTGACAGCTAAGCCTCAAATCTCAAGATGTGTCAAAGGACAGCTAAAGCCATGGAGAGAAAGCAGGAAATCATGCAGGGAGTATGTAGAACAAGTTTCCTGGCCTCCAATAGCCAATGTTTTGAAGAACACTCCTGAAGGTAAGAGGAGACACACATTGTGCAGTGCCTGAATCCTTGGTCTACACCTATCCAAAGGGGCACATGGTCTGGTATCAGAGGTTTCCCCAATTGAGGCTCCAATCAACTAGCCAGAGGAAGCAGCACATACGTAGAAACTCATCACATGAACAAACCACATGTTCAGAAACTTGTCTGTATCTTTGGAAGCAGAGAAGGTAGATGTTTCCTTCTGAGCCACCTCTCCTCTCCTTGGTCCAAATTAAACTACTCTCAATTGTGAATCATTGCTAGAGAGAGACAGAGAGCAAACTGACCAAACACTATTGGCCCCCAAAGCACCAGACCCAAATTTTAGAGGGAAGTTCTACCAAATATTTGGAAAAAAATAATTACAATGGTATTTAAAGTTTTCCAGAACATAGAAAAATAAGACAAGTCTCTACATAATTTTAATTAAATGAACATAACCTTGATACCAAAAGCTCAAAAATAGACAATCATTAGAGAAATGCAAATCAAAACTACAATGAGGTATCACCTCACACCGGTCAGAATGGCCATCACCAAAAAATCTACAAACAGTAAATGCTGGAGAGGGTGCAGAGAAAAGGGAACCCTCTTGCCCTGTTGGTGGGAATGTAAATTGATACAGCCACTATAGAGAACAGTATGGAGGTTCCTTAAAAAACTAAAAATAGAACTACCATATGACCCAGCAATCCCACTACTAGGCATATACCCTGAGAAAACCATCATTCAAAAAGAGTCATGTACCACAATGTTCATTGCAGCTCTATTTACAATAGCCAGGACATGGAAGCAACCTAAGTGTCCATCGACAGATAAATGGATAAAGAACATGTGGCACATATATACACTGGACTATTACTCAGCCATAAAAGGAAACGAAATTGAGTTATTTGTCGTGAGGTGGATGGACCTAGAGACTGTCATACAGAGTGAAGTAAGTCAGAAAGAGAAAAACAAATACCGTATGCTAACACTTATATATGTGGAATCTAAAAAAAAAAAAAACGGTTCTGAAGAACCTAGGGTCAGGACAGGAATAAAGATGCAGACATAGGGAATGGACTTGAGGACACAAGGAAGGGGAAGGGTAAGCTGGGACGAAGTGAGAGAGTAGCAGTGATACACTACCGAATGTAAAATAGATAGCTAGTGGGAAGCAGCTGCATAGCACAGGGAGATCAGCTCGGTGCTTTGTGTCCACCTAGAGGGTGGAAGAGAGATGTAAGAGGGAGGGGATATGGAGATATATGTATGCATATAAGCTGATTCACTTTATTATACAGCAGAAACTAACAGAACATTGTAAAGCAATTATACTCCAATAAAGATGTTAAAAAAAAAAAAAAGAATTCCTCCAGAAAAAAAAAAAAAAAAAATAGACAGGGTCAGTCTATAAACCAATCTATTTATAAATGTCATCTTAAAACCTTTATATATTAGCTGACAGAATTCTGCAATATATTAAAATAATTATGCACCATAAGTAAGTGGACTTTACTCCAGGAATGCAGGTGTAGTTAAACCTCAAGGCATTTATTAAAATATACAACATATCTAAAAAGAAAATTTATGTTTACCTTCATAGAGGCTGAAATAGTCATAAAATTCAAAATTATGTCTTAATAGAAAGATTTTTTTTTTTAAAGATAGGAACAAATTGCTACTTCCTAACATCATAAAATATGTGCCTCTCAACCCCAAAGTCAGCATCTCACATGATGAGAAATTACTTGAGGCATTCTCAATGAAAATCAGGAATAAGACAAAGGTGTCTGTAGCCACCATTATTATTTAACATTGTTCTGGAGGATTAAAACTGCAATTAGGAAACACAAAAACTAGAGATACAAAAAAAAACAAAAACAAAAACAGAAAGGAGTTAAAATTACCATTATTTATAGAGGATACTATTGCAAACAAGGAGACTATAAGCAAATTAACTGGAAAACAATTACAAACAGTAAGAGAATTGAATAAAGAGACAGTATATACAAGTAATACAAGGAATCAATAGTCTTCATATACTATACAAACAACAAGTTAGAAGTTATAATGGAGAAATAAATCCGATTTGAGGTTGCAACTCTTCCCTCCCTTTAAAAACAACAACATAATACCTAGGAATGAACTACATAAGAAGTGTGCAGGATCTATATGAAGCAAATTTAAAGAGTCTTAAAAGATATAAAAGAGGACATAAACTAGTTTAAAGGGATGTCATGTTCTTGGATATGAAGTTTCAACCCATAAAGATTCAATCCTTTCTAAAGTAAACTATAAATTTAACCAAACCCTAAAACAGAGCAAAATTCACTGAATTTGGTGAGGGGAAACTAGAAAAAAATAATTCTAAAATTCAAATGGAAAAATAAGGAGGCAAGAATACACAGGAAAATTTTGAAAAAGAAAAGTAATAAGGGAGACCAGCTCTACAGTATGTAAAATCAAACCTTAAAAGTAAAATAATCAAAGCACTGCAGTACAGGTAAATGACTAGAGAGAGAAAGTTTTATAGCACTCTATGTTCAAGGTATTAGTTACTGAAGAAATGTTCGCTGAAATTCCCAGATACTATTTGAACAATCAGTAATTATTCAGATAAAGTTAATGCGCAAGGTTGGCAAGGGTTTAGAGAAACAGGAAATCTCATATGCTGTGTAAAATTGATACAAACTAATTTCATATTACCTAACACTTTAAATTTATACAGTTGAATCTCTTGTACTTCTGTTTGTAAAAACAAAACAAAACAAAAAAAACACAGTGTTTAAGAACTAAATAGAGATGTACTCAAACATACTAGAATACTCATCACACCATTATTTAAAATGGTGACAGGCTGATCCAATCAAAATAATCAACAATAGGAAATAGGTAAAATAAATTCTAATACTTACATAAAATAGATTATTTTGTAGTCATATTTGTGTAAGCTACTGAATATGAAAAATAAAAAGATAGAAATTCAGTTGAAAATGTGCAATGAAATGAACAAGCAATCTGTAGGTAGGAAACCGCATATGGATAACCAAAACATAAAGACTTTCTCAGATTTACTGGCTTTAGAATGATATGTCAGATTACATCCATCAGATTTCAAAAAGTTTCAAAATTTGGATTACATCTAGATTTAACATGGGGAAATGATATCCTCAAGCACTACTTATGGGAGTCTTAACTGATACAGGTGTTCAAAAAAATGATCTGATTATCACTTGTAGAAATTCAATCTGCATATGCCTTTTGACTGAGAAATGGCACTCCAGGAACAGAGCCCAGAGATATTTTTGCTCAATTCCATAAGGGAACATGTTCAAGGATATTCCTCACAGCACTGTTTATAACTATAAAAGGTCTACCAACTGAGGAATGGAAAAATATAGTGTGATGGATGATCATTATGGATAATACAAAGCAGTTAAAGGCAGTTAGAAATAAACATAGAGAGTGAGATAAATCTTAAAGTGTAGTGAATGAAAAAAAACTAGAAAGGAGCCTGGTCTTAAGTAAATTATAATTTCAATAATTTGGAAAACATACAAAATTTTTATTTTATTTTATAACGTTTGTTTTATAAGACTATTCACATGTCTAGGGCCATATATTAGACATATAAAGAGAGAGTGTCTATATGAATTGAGGGAGGAGTGGGATAGAATGTGAATGCAGATCAGTAATGACAGGCCCTGCAAATTCTGAAAATGATGATGTGCCCTGAATTCTCTGCACCAGAGGCTTAAACAAAATTGGAGAAATCATGATGCAGAAGATGATTTAATGCCATTAGAACGTATATAATATAATTTAAATAATTTTAAAAATCAAAATACAAAACACTATATATGGATTATCTCAATTTTGTTTAAAATATATTAAGAATGAACAGAACGAAAGAGTAACAGGATGTTTACAACAATGATAACTGAGTTGTGAGTACTTTTCATTCCTTTTTTCTTTCTACTTTTCAGATTTTTCACTGTCTACTTAATACCCTTGACTACTTTTATAATGAAAATAAACAGTAACTGTTAAGGAAAAGAAAACAAAACAAAACATGAATGAGCAAAAAGCAAACAGAAAAGAATGCCTCATTTCAAATCCTAGCTCTCTAGTCTATTAGCTCTGTGATCAGGGACCTACATTTTTAAACCTCAGCCTTTGTGTCTGAAAAATGGGTGCAGCAATGTACTCATTACACCTCAGGATTGTTTTAAGGATTATACAAGGTAGCACAAGTGCAACTACTTATAATCCATAAATCTAAGGGTGTAGAGGTCCACAATTCTTTATCTGAAACACCTGGGACTGGACATGCTTCAGAATTCAGAATTTTTCTGTTTTAAAGACATAATAGTGTAGAAATATATGTTACATGCCATCCCAAGTAGGGTCGAGGGAACCATCTTGTAATTATATTTTTCTTCAGTAAAATATTAATCTTCTCACTAAGAGACAAAGTATGTAAATAGTCCCAGGTCAATTCAGGTTAAGGTGTTGTTGACAAATTAGTTCAAGCTACATCAGGTTTTGCCACCAAGTAAATTACAAAACCGTTTGATTTTCACAACATTTTTTGGTATTAGATAAGCAAATGAGACATAATCTTATTGTCTTGTCTGTGTGAAATTAGAACAGAACTCAGTATTTTTACATAAATTTATCTAGCTAGAGACCTAGATGTTTCAATAAAATTGGAAATAGAGTTTATTTCAGAATTGGAAGTTGGCAAGTAGATTGGGCAAAACTTGGAGGTGAAAAATATAGCAGGTGATAAAGGGAACACAGTTGAGTAGGGAGGAATTAGACCCTTGGTAAGAAAGACTTGATGGCCTTAAGGTTGAGACCAAGTTAATTGGGGGTTAAGAGAAATAAGATTGTGTTGAGGGGGGATTTTCAGAGTTCCAAGCCTTGGATGGGTGTAAAAATCAAGGAAGTTGATTCTAGGCTTGCCACTCTAACCACTGTTCCCCAGCTCTCCCAGCCATGCTTAATTGTGCAGCATTTATCCTCCCAGAAGTGAATCCTGGCTTCTCCGTTGAGCAATATTGTCAACTGTTGCAGCTGCCAAGGCAACAGATGGTGTGAGTGTGTGTCACCAGCAGTTTCCAAGTGTAAAAATATAGTCATTTAGATGTTTTCTGTGTACACCCATTTCCTCATTAATCTTCTAAGTGCAGCTGCAAATGGATAATTTCCATGTGAAACATAGTGGCACTCTGGCCACCTTCATTCACATACTTTTGGACCACCTGCCATGTCCCCAGTATTATGCTACAACAGGAGGTGAGTGAACAACACAGGACAAAGTCCCTTTCATATTTTTCTCTCATTATTTAGTGATTCTGTGTTTTATCTCACCAACTACACTTAAAGCTTTTTAAGAAAGGGCGCTATGCTTATTTTTTTTATCCCAGAGAACACAGGGCATCACTTATCACAAAAGAGTTAAGGAATGTTTCTAGGGGGATGGTGGAAAAAGGAAAATGGTGGTAAAAGGGTACAAACTTTCAGCTCCAAGTTGAATAAAGTACAAGAATCTAATGTATAATATGGTGACTATAGTTAATAACACCGTATTGTGTAACTGAAAACTGCTAAGAAAGCTTAAATGTTCTCACACTATATATATATATATATATATATATATATATATATATATAGTGATGGATGTGTTAATTAACTAGATAGGAGAGGAATCCTTTCACAATGTAGACATATATCAAATTATCACAATGTATATTTTAAATCTTACAATTTTATTTGTCAATTATACCTCAATAAAGCTGAAAAAAGTAATTCTTAAGTTGATTTAAAGTCAAAACTAATTTGTAAGACATGCCTACATTCCCTCCAAAAAAAAGAAATAGGCACACACACAAACAAGACAGAAACAAAAAGCTGAAAGAATAACTCTACAAACTGTAAAGCCAAATATAAATGGTCACTGAATTGTTTACTACTTTTGTTTTGTAATCACTATTAAGAAGAACAAGTGAAAGCTGTAAATCTATTCATTACTTCTTACCTTGAGGCTAGCAAGAGTCTCAAATTAGAATCTATGCCACAAATGCCTCCCTTCTCCAATTTATCTGAGAAGTTCTGACCAAATTAATCTCCCTCAAGTATATACACAATTTCTCCAGCTTAAAACAATAAAGAGTTTCTACTACCTATATAAATATATTTTTTAAATCACTGTCCTAGCAATTTTTCATTATCTCGAGCCATACTGCCCTCCCAATACAGGAGAGAGAGCCATCTCTCATTACTCTTCTGGTTGATCCCTAGGCACCATTTACCAGGTAGTTGTTCACTCCTCTACTGACAGCTGCCATTCCTTTCTGTGCCCATAGTCTTGGAACACGCTATTCCTTCTGTCTATGCCAGTTCCTGACATCTTGGAGGTCTCTACTCCACCAGCGCCGTGAGTAAGCAAGTGACCCAGGCCTGGCCAATCATAGAATACCTTCTGCCTAGCAATTAGCATTGGTTCAGTGACCCATGAAGGACCTTCCCAGGGAATTTTTTTTTTTTTTGAAGTACAGTTGATTTACAATATTATATTAGTTACAGGTGTACAGCATAGTGATTCAATATTTTTATACATTATACTCCATTTATACTTATTATAAAATAATGACTATATTTCCCTGTGCTGTACAATATATCCTTATTGTATCCTTAAGAGATACATAGTATCTCTTAATCCCCTACCTCTCTCTTGCCCCTCCCTCCTTTCCTCTCCCCACTGGTAATCACTAGTTTGTTCTTTATATCTGTGAGTCTGTTTCTGTTTTGTTAAATATATTCATTTGTTTCATTTTTTAGATTCCACATAAGTGATACAACAGAGGATTTGTCCTTCTTTGTCTGACTTATTGCATTGAGCATAATACTCTCTAGGCCCATTCATGTTGTTGCAAATGGTAGAATTTCATTCTTTTTTATGTCTGAGTAATATTTCATTGTATACATATATGTATACATATATATATATCACATCTTCTTTATCCATTCATCTGTTGATGAACACAGTTTACTTCCATACCTTGGCTCTTTTAAATAGTGCTGCTATGAACATTGGGGTGCATATATCTTTTCAAATTAGTGTTCTGGGTTTTTTTTTTAACATATACCCAGGAAGGAAACTGCTGGATCATTTAGCAGTTCTATTTTTAGTTTTCTGAGGAACCTTCATATTGTTTTCCATTGTGGCTGCACCAATTTACATTCCCACCAACAGTGTACTAAGGTTCCCTTTTCTCCATATTCTCATCAACATTTGTTATTTGTGTCCTTTGTGATGATGGCCATTCTGACAGGTGTGAGGTGATAACTCCTAATGGTTTTGATTTGGCTTTCGCTGATGATTAGTGATGTTGAACATCTTTTCATGTGCCTGTTGGCCAACTGTATATCTTTTTTTGGAGAAATGTCTATTTAGGTCTTCTGCCCATTTTTATTTAGGTTTCTTTTTTGTGTGAGCTGTTTACATATTTTGGGTATTAACGCCTTACTGGTCATGTCATTTGCAAATAGTTTCTCCCATTCAGCAGGTTGTCTTATTGTTTTGTTGATGGTTTCCTTTGTTGTGCAAAGGCTTTTAAGTTTAATTAGGTCACATTTGTTTATATTTGCTTGTTTCTTTTGTCTTAGGAGACAGATCCTAAAAAACAATGCTACAATTTATGTCAAAGAGTGTTCTGCCTATGTTCTCTTCTGGTTTCAGGTCTTATATTTAGGTCTTTTGTCCATTTTGAGTTTATTTTTATGCTAGGTGTGAGAAAAAATGTTTTAATCTCATCCTTTTATATGTAGCTGTCCAGTTTTCCCAGCACCGCTTATTGAAGAGACTGTCTTTTCTCCATTGTATGTTTTTGCTCCTTTGTCACAGGCAAGTTGACCATAGGTGTCTGGGTTTATTTCTGTTCCATTGATCCATGAGTCTGTTTTTGTGCCAGTATCATGTTGTTTTGATTACTATAGCTTGGTAGTACAGTCTGAAGTCAGGGGATGTGATACTTCCAGCTTTGTTCTTTTTTCTCAACATTGCTTTGACAATTGGGGTCTTTTGTGGTTCCATACAAATTTTAAGATTATTTGTTCTAATTCTGTTAAAAATGTCATGGGTATTCTGATAAGGATTGCCTTAGATCTACACATTGCTCTGAGTAGTATGGACATTTTAACACTATTAATTCTTCCAATCCATAAGCATGGGTTATCTTTCCATTTCTTTGTATCATCTTCAATTTCCTTCAATAACATTTTATAGTTTTCAGAGTATAGGTCTTTTACCTCCTTGGTCAACTTTATTCCTAGGTATTTTACTTTTTTTGATGTAATTTTTTTTAATGTAAAAAAATTTTTTGGCCATGCCATGTGGCATGTGGGATTTAAGTTCCCTGGCCAGGGATCAAACCCGTGCCCCTTGCATTGGGAGCACGGAGTCTTAACCTGTGGACCTCTCATTGGCTTTTTTTTTTTTTTACAAAGGCACCCTGAAATTAAGGATTTTTTTCTTAAATATTCCTTACCTGCTTGAGAAGGAAGTTTTTATGTGAAAGTAAAGAGATGAAGCAGTGTCATGACCATACTACCTAAATCCTAGATTGTCTGATGCGGGATCCTTGATCTACCCGGTTAAGTGAGCCAAACAACTTTTTTCATGATTTGTTTATTAATTAATTCTAATTGGATTTATTTCATGAGTACCAGAAGACTCCTAACTAATACAGTGATCTTTGACTTGAATTTGAACCTTGAGATGAAAACAATTTGGAAAGCACAGGATTTCCGAAGCATGAAAACCCAAACCCTAGCCTATTTGCAATAAAAATAACAGTAATAAAAATAACTAATACTTCTTGGACTTCCCTGGTGGTCCAGTGGTTAAGACTCCATGCTCCCAATGCAGGGGGCCCAGGCTCTATCCCTGGTCAGGGAACTAGATGCTGCATGCCACAATGAAGACCTGGCGCAGCCAAATAAATAAATATTTTTTTAAAAATAACTAATATTTCTTGATCTCATATTATATGCCAGGCATCAAGCTAGCCCCCTTACATCATTGTCATGTAACCCTATACAGTATTAGGGATGTCCCCACTTGGAAAGTGGGGAATCTGAGGCTCAGAAGTTGAATAACTTGCCAAAACTTACAGAGAAAGGAAGTGCTGGAGCCTGACTATGAACTCAGGCAATACAATTCAAGTTTCTCTGTAATTTTTTGTGGCCATTGCAGAAGAGAAATATCCACTGCCTCTTAATCTTTCTCTTTCTGAGCAATGAGATGACACTGAGAGCCCCTTTATTAAAAAATAATAATAATAACTACAGCATTCCCTCCGTTCCCTCTTGCCTTTAATTTTAAATATTTTAATCAATCCATTATGAGTGATTAGGACTGCTTAAAAAAACTCCATTTGAAGAAACAAGGGAATATGAAAAGGAAAAAGAGAAAAGGCAACGTGGGTATCTTTGAGTCCAATCGTCCAGTTTAGCCTGACCACTAACAGCTTAATGAACTGTGTTTTGTTGGTGGTGCTGGAAAAATTAGACCATTAAACACACAAATCTAAGATCAGAATTCTCACAATTGCTGAGTCATCCTATATCATGAATCTAAAAGAACCACCTAAAACTATTTGCCTAGTTCAGCAACTCCTATAATTTGTTTACTCTGTTTTTTATCCCCTACTTCAGTTACAATAGGTTAGGAGATAAAATAAATGTGCTATGTAAATCTGGCAAGAAAATATCCCAAATAGTATATGACAATTAAGAACTCTGATATCATTTTTTCCACTAGTAATTGTCCTTTCTTTTCAATATAGGCAGTATATTGCTAGATACTGTTATCCCTGACAGCATGGATCACATTCACCACTGTAACAGTGGCTATGACAGTAGCTGGTACAGAGGAGTCACTCACTATATATATGAAGAAAAAAAAGACTAAGTGATATCACACTAATGATAGCCATGAGCTGTCCAGCCAAATCATCCTTTCTCTGATATGGCCATTAAGAGATAGTTTGTGCCATTTGCTTTCTTTGTCAATTTCAGAGATTTAAAAACACACTGAAAGATCCATTAATTGCTATTTTTAGCTTTTTATTTAAAGATCATTTTTTACTGAAGTACAGTTGATGTACAATATTATGAGTTACAAGTGTACAATATAGTGATTCACAATTTTTAAAGATTATATTCCATTTATAGTTATTATAAAATATTGGCTATGTTCCCTGTGTTGTACAATATATCCTTGGAGCTTATTTTATACATAATAGTTTGCACCTCTTAATCCCCTATCGTTATATTGCCCCTCCTCCTTTTCCTCTCCCCACTGGTAACCACTAGTTTGTTCTCTGTATCTGTGAGTCTGCTTCTTTATTATATTCACTACTTTGTTGTATTTTTTAGATTTCACATATAAGTGATATCATACAGTATTTGTCTTCCTCTGTCTGACTTATTTCACTTAGCATAATACACTCCAAGTCCATCCGTGTTATTGCAAATGACAAAATTTACTTATTTTTTGTGGCTGAGTAGTATTCCATTGTGTGTGTATACACACACGTATATATACACATACACACACATACCACATCTTCTTTATCCATTCATCTATTAATGGACAGGTTACTTCTATATCTTGGCTATTGTAAATAATGCTGCTATAAATATTGGGGTGCATGTATCTTTTCAAATTAGCATTATGGGTTTTTTTTCAGATATATACCCAGGAGTGAAATTGATAGGTCATACGGTAGTTCTATTTTTAGTTTTTTGAGGAAACTCCATACTGTTTTCCCTAGTGGCTGCACCAATTTGCATTCCCACCAACAGTGTAGGAGGATTTCCTTTTCTCCGCATCCTCACCACATTCATTATTTGTGTTCTTTTTGATGATAGTCATTCTGATAGGTGTGAGATGGTACCTCATTGTGGTTTTGATTTGCATTTCTCTGATGATTAGCAATGTTGAGCATCTTTTTATGTGACTGTTGGCCATCTGCATTTCTTCTTTGGAAAAATGTTTATTCAGGTCTTCTGACCATTTTAAATTGGGTTGTTGGGTTTTTTGATGTTGAGTTGTATGAGCTGTTTATATAGTTTGGATATTAACCCCTTATTGGTCATATCATTTTTGCTGTGCAAAAGCTTTTAATTAGATCCCATTTGTTTGTTTTTGCTTCTGTTTCCTTTGCTTTATGGGACAGACCTAAAAAACTATTGTTATGATTTATGTCAAAGAGTGTTCTGCCTATGCTTTCCTCTAGGAGTTTTTGGTTTCTGGTCTTACATTTAGGTCTTTAATTCAAATGGTCTAATCTCATTCTTTCAGTTTTCCCAGCTGTCCAGTTTCCTCAGCACCACTTATTGAAGAGATTATCTTTTCCCCACTCTATATTCTTGCCTCCTTTGTCATAGATTAATTGACCATAAGTGTGTGGGTTTATTTATGGGCTCCCTATTCTGTTCCATTAATCCGTGTGTCTGTTTTTTGTGCCAGTACCATACTGTTTTGATTACTGTAGCTTTATAGTACAGTCTGAAGTCAGGGAGTGTGATTCCTCCAGCTCTGTTCTTCTTTCTTAAGATTGTTTTGGCTATTTGGGGTCTTTTGTGTTTCCATACAAATTTTAAAATTATTTGTTCTAGTTCTGTGAAAAGTGCCCATGGTATTTTGATAGGGATTGCATTGAATCTGTATATACTATGGTCATTTTGGGTAGTATGGTCATTTTAACAACATTCTTTCAACCCAAGAACACAGCATATCTTTCCATCTATTTGTGTCATCTTCAATTTCTTTTATCAGTCTTACAGTTTTCCGAGTTTATGTCTTTTACCTTCTTAGGTTTATTTCTAGGTATTTTATTCTTTTTGATGGGGTGGTAAATGGGATTGTCTCCTTAATTTCTTTCTAATGGTTCACTGTTAGTGTATAGAAATGCAACAGATTTCAGAATATTAATTTTGTATCCTGCAACTTTACTGAATCTACTGGTGAGCTCTAGTTTTCTGTTGGTATCTTTAGAATTTTCTATGTATAGTATCATGTCACCTGCAACAGTGACAGTTTTACTTCTTCCTTCCCAATTTGAATTCCTTTTAGATTCATATACAGTTGGAAGAAAGAATACGAAAAGATCTCGTATAACTTTCACTCAGTTTCCCTCCCAATGGTAACATCTTACATAACTATTGTACAATACTGCAACCAGGAAATTGATGTTTACAAAATCCATCAAGTTTATTCAGATTTTTCCAGCTTCACATCTCATTGTGTGTATGTGTGTGTATTTAGTTCAATGTAACTTTATCTTATATATAGATTCATGTGGCCATTACTTCACTCAAGAGACAGACTGTCCTATCAAAAGGATCCTTGTTCCTACATTTTTATAGATACTTTCTCCTCCCCCATTCTCCTCCCCCCTTCTATCACTGTGCCCAGTTCCTGGCTGCCACTACTATGTTCTTCACTTCTATAATTTTATTATTTAAAGTATGCTATACAAATGGTGGATCATGCAGTAGATAATTTTTTGAGACTGACTTTTCTCTCAGCATAATTCCCTTGAGATTAATCCAAGTTGTTATATAGTAGTTTTTTGTTTTTTGTTTTTTTGCTGTGTTCCATGATGTAGATATACCACTGTTTAACTATTCATCCACTGAAAAACATTTGAGTTGTTTTCAGTTTTTGGCTATTACAAATAAAGCTGCTATGAAGATTCATGTACAGGTTTCTGCAGGAACTAAGTTTTCATTTCTCTGAAATAAATGCCTAAGAATGTACTTGCTGGGTCATATGATGAGCAAATGTTTAGTTTTGTAAGAAACTACCATATTCTTTCAGAGTGGCTATACCACTGTACATTTCCAGTAGCAGTGTACATGTGTTAAAATTTATCCATACCTTCACCAGCATTTGGTGTTACTAATATATATTTTTTAATTTTATCCATTCTGATATGTAGTATCATCTCATTGTGGTTTTTATTTGTATGCCCCTAATGACTAATGATGTTAAATGTCTTTTAATTACTTATTTGCCAGCTGCATATCTTCTTCAGTGAAATGTCCATTAGTGTCCTTTGCCTGTTTTCTAATTGGATTTTTTTAATTGTTGAGTTTGAGAGTTCTTTACGTAATCTAGATATAAGTCCTCTGTTAGATAGGTGATTCATAAGTATTTTCTCCCAGTCTATAAATGTTCTTTTCAGTCTCTTAACAGAGCTTTTTGTGGAGCAAAAGTTTTTAATTTTGATGGAGACCAATTTATCAATGTTTCTTTTTCATTGAATTTTTGTATGTCTAAGAACTAGCCCTAAATCCTGAAGATTTTCTCTATGCTTCTTCTAAAAGTTTTAGTTTCACATTTATGTCCATGGTCCATTTTCAGTCTTTGTATGAGTTTTGAGGTTTAGTCAGAGGTTCTTTTTTTCTTCTTTTTTTTTTTTCCTCCCCTTTCTCTGGGTATCCAATTGCTCCAACACCATTTGTTGAAAAGACTATCTTTTCTCCATTGAACTGGTTTTGCACCTTTGTCAAAACTCAGTTTGGCATATTTGTGCAGGGCTACTTCCAGGTCACTCCACTGACCTATGTGTCTTTCCCTCTGCCAGTGCCACACTGTCTTGATTACTCTAGCTGTGTAGCAAGACCTACCATTGGGTAGAGTGGTTCTCCCACTTTATTCTTTATCATAATTACTTTAGCTATTCTAGGTCCTATTTCTTTCCATATACATTTTTGAATAAGATGGTCTATTTCTACAGAAAACTTCGCTGAGATTTTGATAGGAATTGGATTAAATCAATAGAATAATTTGGTGAGAACTGACAACTTCACTATCTTGAGGCTTTAATTACTTTTAAATAATGTATTGTGTATCCATTATCTATAATAAGAGGCTTTTTGATTTCCCCAAACTCTAGAAGAATGAAACTGTCATTACTACAACAAGATGAATACCTCCAAAACAGAGCAATATGAAGAAAATCAACTTTGTTACAGCCAGCCAATCAAAAGACTTGCTTAACTCAGGTCATGGGAATGTTTGGCCAAACCATTTCTATTATGAAAAAGCACACTAATTAAATACCTCACCTTTTAAAAACAGCATAAGAGGTTTCTATTGAAGGCAGAAAGAGCTAAGGGTCAACATATCATTTATATTTCTAAAACCCTGTATCTTAAGGTGGTTAAAAGAAAGAGAAAGCTACTAATATGGAAACATTTATCTTTTAGCAGAAAAAATATTAAGTTTTCCTGCCTGTTTTTTTTCCCCCAATAAAAGGCAAAAGATTTTTAAGTAACTTTTTTTCAATAACCTAGGGAGAAAATGCTTTAAAATACCTCTATTAGCATGTATACACACTGATATTTTTCACACATTTGTCAACGAAATACCACATGATGCATTCAATTGTTCTCTCTCATTTTGGAATCAAGGAAAAAACTGAAATTGAGTCAGATAACTAGGGGATAAAATAATACGAGTATATTAATATAAATGAAATATTATACTGTTAAGTAAACCACTGAAAGTATTATTAAGTAGTTGTTGAAACAATCAATGTAAGTGGTGGCATAAGGAAATTAGGTTTGATATGGTTTGGATAGATGCTACAAACAAAATATCGAAGGACCACAATCACAGTTACCACACACAATTTTCCCAGATCTTGTCCTTTGACAAGAGTTCAGGGACCCATATTTCAATACCTTCTGGAATAGAAAGGTTTGTTTACTCATACAAGCACTTTAAATCCTCAGATTCAACACCCCAAACAGAGTATTACTATATGCACATGCATATACTTCTGACTCCTAATTTCCTATTTCAGTTATTGAAATCACTATCCAAATGCTTGCCCCAGCCAGAAAACTTTGCATCATCTTTCACCACCCTCACTCAAAGATTGATTAAGCCACACAGATTCAAATTCAGGGTCATGAACTGTTAGCTCATGATCCACATTTTCCTGGAAATGTGTTTTTGTTTTTTGGGGTTTTTTTTGACCCACAGGGTGTTAGCCCACACAGTCTTCCGCAGTTTAAAATCCAAGAGATTTTGCATAGAGACCTGGGTGTCCGACTTCTCTTGAAGAAAAATCAGATTTGACAGCACTGGGTCTGCACTTCCATGGGAGAATATTTAGCTGCAGGTGAGCATGGCGGCCCTCTTTAGATAAGACAGGAGTGTGCCATTTTTCACAGCTCCCTCTTCTCCCTATGATCTCATACCTAAACTGCTTCATACATTTATATTGTCTACCTGGACAGTGTAGGCATTTGAGCTTGAGGTCCCTGTTAAAATGTACTGATTTTCTTCTGTTTCTTCCTCATTGCCACAATCTCTAAATAATCTCCCATCTGCGGTAGTTCCCCCATTCTGCACATCCTTCACACACCACCAGAATTCTGTTACTATATACTTCCATCAAGACCCACCTCTTCTGTAAAGTCTTTCCCAGGCAAATGTAATTGTTTCTTTGTGTTCCTGAAACACTTTTAAAATGCTTTTTGACCTTTTAAAATAGCACCAAAAAAATAAAATAAAATAAAATACCTAGGAATAAACCTGACTAAGGAGGTGAAAGACATATGCTGAGAACTATAAAACATTAATAAAGGAAATTAAAGAGAATTCAAAGGAATGGAAAGCTATCCCATGCTCTTGTGTTAGTAGATTTAATATTGTTAAAATGGCAACACTACCCAAATCAATCTACAGATTTAATGTGATCCCTATCAAAATACCCATGACATTTTTCACAGAACTAGAACAAACAATCCAAAAATTTATATGGAACCATAAAAGAATGAGAATTGCCAAAGCAATCCTGAGCAGGGGGGAAAAGAAGCAGGAGGCATAACTCTCCCAGACTTCAGAAAATGTTACAAAGCTACAGTAATCCAAACAGTGTGGTATGGGTACAAAAACAGACATACAGATCAATGGCACAGAATAGAGAGCCCAGAAATAAACCCACACACCTACGGTCAATTAATCTTCAACAAAGGAGGCGAGAATATAATATGGGAAAAAGACAGTCTCTTCAGCAAGTGATGCTAGGAAAGCTGGATAGCTGCATGTAAAATAAATGAAGTTAGAACACACCCTCACACCATGCACAAAAATAAACTCAAAATGGCTTAAAGACTTAAATGTAAGACATGACACCATGAAACTCCTAGAAGAGAGCAAAGGCAAAACATTCTCTGACATAAATCGTAGCAATGTTTTCTTAGGTCAGTCTTCCAGGGCAATAGAAATAAAAACAAAAATAAACAAATGGGACTTAAACTTACAAGTTTTTGCAAAACAAAGTAAACCATTAAAAAAAAAAAAAAAGACAACCTACGGAATGGGAGAAAATATTTTCAAATGATGCAATAGACAAGGGCTTAATCTCCAAAATATACGAACAGCTCATACAACTCAACAAGAAAAAAACCCAATTGAAAAACGGGCAGAAGACGTTAATATACATTTCTCCAAAGAAGACATACAGATGGCCATTAGGCACATGAAAAGATGCTCAACATCACTAATTATTAGAGAAATGCAAATCAAAACTGCAATGAAGTACCACCTCACACCGGTCAGAATGGCCAACATTAAAAAGTCTACAAATAAATACTGGAGAGGGTGTGGAAAAAAGGGAAGCCACCTACAATGTTGGTGGGAATGTAAGTTGGTGCAGACACTATGAAAAAACAGTGTGGAGGTTCCTCAGAAAACTAAAAGTAGAATTACCCTATGATCTAGCAATCACACTCCTGGGCATATACCAGGACAAAACTGTAATTCAAAAAGATACATGGGGACTTCCCTGGTGGTCCAATGGTTAAGACTCCATGCTTCCACTTCAGGGGGCAGGGGTTTGATCCCTGGTCAGGGAAGTTCTGCCTGCCATGAGGTGCAGCCGAAAAGAAAAAAGAAATACATGCACCCTTATGTTCATAGCGGCACTATTCACAATAGCCCACACATGGAAACAACCTAAATGTCCATCGACAGATGAATGGATAAAGAAGATGTGCTACATATATACAACAATACTACTCGGCCATAAAAGAAGAACAAAAGAACAAAATAATGCCATTTGCAGCAACATGGATACAACTTGAGATTATCATACTAAGTGAAATAAGTGAGAAAGAGAAAGACAAATAACATATGATATCACTTATATGTGGAATCTAAAATATGGCACAACTGAACCTATCTACAAAAGAGAAACAGACACACAGGCATAAAGAACAGACTTGTGGCTGCCAAGGGGGAGGGGTGTGAGGGAGGGATGGATCGGGAGTTTGGGATTAGCAGATGCACACTATTATATATAGGATGGATAAACAACAAGCACAGGGAACTATATTCAATATCCTGTGATAAACCATAATGGAAAATAATATAAAAAAAGAATGTCAGTATGTGTATAACTGAGTCACTTTGCTGTACAGCAGAGACTGGCACAACACTGTAAATCAACTATACTTCAATTTAAAAAAGAGGAAAAAAATACTTTTTGTTTCCTTGTGAAAAAAGCTTTGCCCACTCAAGTTTACAAAAATATTCTGTTTTCTCCTAGAAATTTCAAAGGTTTAGCTTTGACATTTAGGTCTCTGATCCACCCCAGTTTTATTTTTTAATTGTATATTTTTCAATTATGGACTAAAAGTTTGGTTTCACTTATTTTGATCAGTATACGAGGTAAAATTTATAACCAAAAAGATACCCATTTTAAGGATACAGACTGATGAGTTCTGATTCTCTTGTACTGATGTAAACACCATTATAATCAAGATAAAGAACATGTCCATTATCCCAAAAGTTTCCTTTGCAGGCACTCCTTCCCATCAGCTACTTAATATATTTGATCCTGTGTTCCAGCTATTCATAGTGAAAGTGGAAATATACCACTTATTGAATCATTGCCAGAAGCAGGACACTCCTAAAATATTATATTCCTATCTTTATTACAGTATTTATCACACTGTTTAACAATTATTGTTTTACTTTCTGCCTATTTCATTATCAATGGACCTCCTGAGGGGATGAACAGTACACTAGAACCCCTAATATAATTTTTGATGCATTACTGGTGTTGAATAAGTTTCTAAATGTCTACGATTACATAAAAGATGAATAGATCTACTCTTCCAAAACTGTCCTCAGTTGTCCATGGCTAGATTTGATTAATATTCTCATCATTTCTCATTGAAATCAAATAATTTATCAACAGTCCATTAAAGAAGGGGCAACCTCTACTAAGCAAAACGTGTAGATTCCCACAGTACAAATTCACCCAGTCTCTCACACCAGTCCAAAGGACAGGTTAGAAACAGAAACAGACTCATAGACATAGAGGACAGACTTGTGGTTGCCAAGGGGAAGGGGCGGAGGGAGAGGGATGGACTGGGAGTTTGACGATGGTAGATGCAAACTATTACATTTAGAATGAATAAACAACTATGCCCTAATGTATAGCACAGGGAACTATATTCAACATCTTGTGATAAAACAAAGGCACTAAATTACTGACTCCTGAAGTAGTTTTTTGTGTATATTCCAAAAGCTCTTCAAAAATATCTCCCCACCAGTAAAAGATACCCAGACATAAAAAAAAATACTCCCCAAACATATCCTGCCTGACTTCAATAATCTACCCTGACTTTCCAGTTGTCATGTCCTTGGGCCTGATTTTAGGATCTTGGATTTCTTGCTCCCTAATTGATACTTTGGGTTTGGGTTGTATATTCTGTCACATATACTGGTCTATATAACCCTAAGATTTAGTTACGGGTCAAAGAGGTTGCTTACTAAAGAGATCTATACAAAAATGAGGACTATGTCCCGGCAAAATGTTTACACGTCTTCTCAATATATTCTCCTTTGACTCATCTCTGGCACCCCAAACTTTCACTGTACTGCCTAGGTTAACTCCTTGTCTTCCTCTTGCTACATCCATAGACCCAAATCCTGGAGATTTCCAAATCACCAAACGCAAACCTCAGACTTCATCAGAGACAACTTATTGCAGATTCCACTGCAGATCAAATATCCCCTTTCCACCCCCTCCTACCTCACTGAACCACCACGTATTTACGTGACATAGACACATCTGGATAATTCATTGAGAAAATCAGCCAAAACCTTTTTCTTTTGTTGGCTTAATGTAGGTTATCAACAAACAGCTGACTGACTCTTCACTTTCTATTCAGCTGGTTTCTCCCTGAGTACATAGACCCAGCCTTTGATCATTTATTTGCTATGCAATGATTTTGGAAAATGCCTTGCTATTTAATTCTGACCTGCATGTTCCTCTCAGGTGTGCCAAGAGAAGGGCTGAACTGGAGCTAGGGCTGGGGTTTGGAAAGAGCTGCTTTGGCAGAAGAAGATAAATGTAGGCAGGTGGTTGGCAGAGAGTGATGTTACCCAGCTGGCTGTGTTTGAATGGAAAGGTGGGTAGGTCCGGCTTTCATCACCAGGGCTTGTTGGCTCTTGGCCAAAAGAATGGGTGGAATTTTTAATACCAGAAAATGCCAATCCAAGATGTGAAATAAAGACATAGATACTTGTGTGGGAGCCAGACATGGACTCCACCAAAGTCCATAGGCTGAGGAGCAGGTCCAGGTGGTCTGAAGGGAAAGAAACGTGGGCAGAACTCTACCCATGAAAAGCATTTATGGGGGTATTATCTTGATGAGTGGGGAAGTGGGGAGATTACATCATGGCACACTGGAAACCGTACAGGACTTTAACAAACCTGAGTTCAAGCATCACCTTGACCAGCTTCAGCTTGGTCAGGGTATTTTATTTCTTTTAATAGCATTTTCTTCAACTACTGAATGACAGGGTCAAGAACACTAGTTCTTAAGGTTGCGGAAAAAATTCACTGCTAAACTGTATGCAAATGTTTTGTGAATGATATGATGTTTGCAAACAAATGTTAGGTGTTGTTATTTGGCACGGGCATAAATAATTGCCTTTTCAAATAGAGGTTCTAGAAGAAATAGACAATTTAACAATGACTGCTAGAGATTTCAATATCCCATTTTCAGTAATAGATAGAAGTACTAGACAGAAGATCAGCAAGGAAACAGAAGACTTGAATAACACTACTAACTAGACATCTATAGAGCACACCACCCAACAAAAACGAAATACACATTCTTAAGTGCACATGGAACAGTCTACAATATAGACCACATGTTAGGCCATAAACTAAGTTAAAAAGTCTCAATAAGTTTGAAATCATAGAAAGTATGCTCTCCAACCACAATGGAACAAAATTGGCCATCAATAACAGAAGAATATTTGGAAAATTCACAACCAAATGATACATAAATAATATATTCCTAAATAACCAGTGTACCAAAAAAAATTACAAAGGAAATTAGAAAGTACTTTTATATGAATGCCAATCAAAACTTAAATGATTCTAATGAAGCAATGCTCAGAGAGAAATTTATAGCTGTAAAAAAAACACATTAAACAATGTGACATCTCCACGTGACACTATATAGAAAACCCTAGTCTCCAAAAAAAAATTAGAATAAATGAATTCAGTAAAATTGAAAGATACAAGATTAATATACAGAAATCTGTTGCTTTTCTATACACTAACAATGAACTATCAGGAAGAGAAAGTAAGAAAACAATCCTGTTTAAAATCACATTAAAAAGAATAAAATACCTAGGAATAAAGTTAACCAAGGAGGTAAAAGACCTATGCTCTGAAAACTATAAAACATTAATGAAGGAAATCGAAGATGATATGGTATATATATATATATATATATACACAAAATGGAATGTTACTCAGCCATAAAAAAATAATGAAATTTTGCCATTTGCTACAATGTGGATGGACCTAGAGAGTATTAGGCTTAGTGAAGTAAGTCAGAGAAATATAAATACTCTACATTATCCCTTACATGCGGAATCTAAAAAATAAAATGAATGTATTTAACACAACAGAAACAGACTCACAGATATAGAGAACAAACTAGTGGTTATCAGTGGGGAGAGGGAAGGGGTAAGATGGGGTAGGAGATTAAGAGATACAAATTACTATGTATAAAAAGATAAGCAACAGGGATATATTGTACAGCACAGGGAAATATAGCCAATATTTTGTAATAACTATAAATGGAGTACAATCTATGAAAATATTGAATTACTATGTTTTACATCTGAAACTAATATAATATTGTAAATCAACTATACTTCAATAAAAGAAAAAAATAGGAAGGGAGGGAGGCTGGGAGGAAGGGAGGGAGGGAGGGAGGGAGGAAGGAAGGGAGGGAGGGGAAGAAGGGAAGGAAGAAAGAGACATCTTGGCTACTGTGAATAATGTTACAATGAACATGGTAGTGCATGTGTATATCTCTTCAAGATAGCCAAGACATGGAAGCCAACTAAATGTTTGCTACATTGACTGATGGATGGATAAAGCTTATTTTAATGCAGAATCAAATGGATTCTATATTTAAAAGAAAGAAAAAAATATTCTGAAAAAAGGGAGGGAAAATTGTTAAAGATGTATAAACAGTGAAAAAATGCTCTCTTAGTATACCAAAGATTTAATAAAGGAAGACTAAGAATATTCATTGTCCTAAGAAAAACCTGTTTTAAGCTCAACTGGAGTTGGTCAAAATCTCGTGCTCTTGGGGCTTCCCTGGTGGCGCAGTGGTTGAGAATCCGCCTGCGCAATGCAGGGGACACGGGTTCGAGCCCTGGTCTGGGAAGATCCCACATGCCGCGGAGCAACTAGGCCCCTGAGCCACAATTACTGAGCCTGCGCGTCTGGAGCCTGTGCTCCACAACAAGAGAGGCCACGATAGTGAGAGGCCTGCGCACCACGATGAAGAGTGGCCCCCACTTGCCGCAACTAGAGAAAGCCCTCGCACAGAAACGAAGACCCAACACAGCCATAAATAAATAAATAAATAAAAATTTTTTTAAAAATCACGTGCTCTTAAGAGAAACATATTAATCTTTTGAAAAATACTGACTTTATGGATTATAAAGGATTTATTGCAAATTTACAAAGGAAAACATGTTTTTGCAACGTCAAAATATTTAGCCAATTCATTGAACTATTTTGTCAGTGAGGTTGTTGGGTACTATTCATAGAAAATGGCCAGGTGAGCAAGGGTAACGCTGAACCATATTCTAGCACCAAAGCAATGTTGATTGTACAATATTTTAATAAAATTGCAGAGTACAGAACTATGCCTGGGTGCTTATGCTATCATCATTAGTAAAACCAGGCGCTGATTAATCAATATTTACGCCACAATAACTGTAAAAGGTGTGGTAATTGGAAGTAGAGTTAGAAATAGACAGCAAACACATAAATATCCAGTACACAGTTGGCAGTCACCAAACGTCTAATGAATGGAATTAAATCCAGTCAATGAGATAAGACATATATATAAATGTGTATATATATATATATATAAAGACATATATTATAAATGTATATATAAGTCAATGATATAAGATAGATATAAATTTTTTTTTTTAATGCAGGAATTTGAGTTAGACCAGAAAAGCTTATCCAGTACAAGTGGGATTCACGCTGGTCTTGAAGAACTCAGGCTCTTTAAACAGGTAAATAGAAATAAAGAAGACAGAGGAATAATGGGAACCGATACCCACTGGGGAATTGGCATTGCATGGTCAGGGTGCAACAGCGACTTAAACTCTTTTCACTTATACAACAAGAGATGCCTCAAGTTGGCCTTGAGTAGAAGAACATATGAGCCTTCAGGACTCAATCCTTCTTAAGATGCACCTAGAGGCAAGGCTAGGAAGCCACTCGTGGTCCTTTCCCCTTAGCCATCCCCTCTATTCTGGAACCCTGGGTATTAGAGTCATCCTCAGAATTCTCACTCAGAGAGGAGGAGGCACCCATAAAAGTGAGCCTTATAAAAGAAAAAAGTCCAAGAACCCTAGAACCTTATCCACTGCAGTCTTAGCATCTTACAAGTCCTGGGGATTACCTAGAATAAACAGATAAAGCTGAGCTACAATAACTTGGGAAATGTCACTCTCCTAATAAAGTCCAAAGACTGCAGGGGGAAATGCTATGCGTCATCTCAAGCTCCTTACAAAGGGTTGCATATTAACAGCAAATCACCAACTACCTCATCCTCCCATGCACATCAAGAAGGATGGCTTGGTCCTCGGGAAGATGGCGGAAGAGTAAGACGCGGAGATCACCTTCCTTCCCACAGATACAGTAGAAATACATCTACACGTGGAACTGCTCCCACAGAACACCCACTGAACGCTGGCAGAAAACGTCCGATCTCCAAAAAGGCAAGAAACTCCCCCCGTACTTGGGTAGGGCAAAAGAAAAAAGAAATAACAGAGACAAAAGAATAGGGACGGCACCTGCACCAGTGGGAGGGAGCCGTGAAGGAGGAAAGATTTCCACGCACTAGGAAGCCCCTTAGCGGGCGGAGACTGCGTGTGGCAGAGGGGGGAAGCTTCGGAGCCACGGAGGAGAGCGCAGCCACAGGGGTGCGGAGGGCAAAGCGGAGAGATTCCCGCACGGAGGCTCGGCGCCGAGCAGCACTCTCCAGCCCGAGAGGCTTGTCTGCTCACCCGCCGGGGCGGGCGGGGCTGGGAGCTGAGGCTCGGGCTTCGGTCGGATCGCAGGGAGAGGACTGGGGTTGGCGGCGTGAACACAGCCTGAAGGGGTTAGTGCACCACAGCTAGCCGAGAGGGAGTCCGGGAAAAAGTCTGCAGCTGCCGAAGAGGCAAGAGACTTTTTCTTCCCTCTTTGTTTCCTGGTGCGCGAGGAGAGGGGATTCAGAGCGCTGCCTAAACGAACTTCAGAGACGGGCGCGAGCCGCAGCTACCAACGCGGATCCCACAGCAACAGGGGCGCAGAGGGAAAAACGGAGAGATTCCCGCACAGAGGCTCGGCGCCGAGCAGCACTCTCCAGCCCGAGAGGCTTGTCTGCTCACCCGCCGGGGCGGGCGGGGCTGGGAGCTGAGGCTCCGGTTTCGGTTTCGGTTGGATCGCAGGGAGAGGACTGGGGCTGGCAGCGTGAACACAGCCTGAAGGGATTAGCGCACAACAGCTGGCTGGGAGGGAGACCGGGAAAAAGTCTGCAGCTGCCGAAGAGGCAAGGGACTTTTTCTTGCCTCTTTGTTTCGCGGCGCGCAAGGAGAGGGGATTCAGAGCGCCGCCTAAACGAACTCCAGAGAAGGGCGCGAGCCGCGGCGATCACCGCAGACCCCACAGCAACAGGGGCGCAGAGAAAAAAAAACGGAGAGACTCCCGCACAGAGGCTCGGCGCGGAGCAGCACTCACCAGCCCGAGAGGCTTGTCTGCTCGGCGGGCGGGGCTGGGAGCTGAGGCTCGGGTTTCGGTTTCGGTTGGATCGCAGGGAGAGGACTGGGGCTGGCGGCGTGAACACAGCCTGAAGGGGTTAGCGCACCACAGCTGGCTGGTAGGGAGTCCGGGAAAAGGTCTGCAGCTGCCGAAGAGGCAAGAGACTTTTTCTTGCCTCTTTGTTTCGCGGCGCGCAAGGAGAGGGGATTCAGAGTGCCGCCTAAACGAACTCCAGAGAAAGGCGTGAGCCGCGGCGATCAGCACGGACCCCAGAGACGGGCGTGAGACGCTGGGGCTGCTGCTGCCGCCTCCAAAAAGCCTGTGTGTGAGCACAAGTCACTCTCCACATCGCCCCTCCCGGGAGCCTGTGCAGCCCGCCACTGCCAGGGTCCCGTGATCCGGGGACAAGTTCCCCGGGAGAACGCACTGCCCGCCTCAGGCTGGTGCAACGTCACGCCGGCCTCGGCCGCCGCAGGCTCACCCCGGCTCCTCTGTACACCTCCCTACCCGCGGCCTGAGTGAGCCAGAGCCCCCGAAGCAGCTGCTCCTTTAACCCCGTCCTGTCTGTGCGGGGAATAGACGCCCTCAGGCGACCTACACGCAGAGGCGGGTCCAAATCCAAAGCTGAACCCCAGGAACTGTGCGAACAGGGAAGATAAGGGGAAATCTCTCCCAGCAACCTTAGAAGCAGCGGATTAAAACTCCACAAACAACTTGATGTGCCTGCATCTGGTGAATACCTGAATAGACAACGAATCATCCCAAATTCAGGAGGTGGACTTTGGGAGCAGGATATATTAATTTTTCCCCTTTTCCTTTATTTGTGAGTGTATATGTATATGCTTCTGGGTGCGATTTTGTCTGTATAGCTTTGCTTTACAATAGCTTTATTTTACTTCACTATATTATAGCCTCTTTCTTTCTTTCTTTCTTTCTTTCTATTTTTTCTCCCTTCTACTCTGAGCCGTGTGGACGAAAGGCTCTTGGTGCTCCAGCCAGGCATCAGGGCCGTGCCTCTGAGGTGGGAGAGCCAACTTCAGGACACTGGTCCACAAGAGACCTCCCAGCTTCACGTAATACCAAAAGGCAAAAATCTCTCAGAGATCTCCATCTCAACATCAAGACCCAGCTTCACTCAACGACCAACAAGCTACAGTGCTGGACACCCTATGCCAAACAACTAGCAAGACAGGAACACAGCCCCATCCATTAGCAGAGAGGCTGCCTAAAATCATAATAAGGCCACAGACACCCCAAAATACACCACCAGACGTGGACGTGCCCACCAGAAAGACAAGAGCCAACCTCATCCACCAGAGCTCAGGCACTAGTTCCCTCCACCAGGAAGCCTACACAACCCACTGAACCAACCTTAGCCACTGGGGACAGATACCAAAAACAACAGGAACTACGAACCTGCAGCCTGTGAAAAGGAGACCCCAAACACAGTAAGATAAGCAAAATGAGACGACAGAAAAACACACAGCAGATGAAGGAGCAGGGTCAGAACATACCAGACTTAACAAATGAAGAGGAAATAGGTAGTCTACCTGAAAAAGAATTCAGAATAATGATAGTAAGGATGATCCAAAATCTTGGAAATAGAATAGACAAAATGCAAGAAACATTTAACAAGGACGTAGAAGAACTAAAGAGGAACCAAGCAATGATGAAAACCACAATAAATGAAATTAAAAATACTCTAGATGGGATCAATAGCAGAATAACTGAGGCAGAAGAAAGGATAAGTGACCTGGAAGATAAAATGGTGGAAATAACTACTGCAGAGCAGGATAAAGAAAAAAGAATGAAAAGAACTGAGGACAGTCTCAGAGACCTCTGGGACAACATTAAACGTGCCAACATTCGAATTATAGGGGTCCCAGAAGAAGAAGAGAAAAAGAAAGGGACTGAGAAGATATTTGAAGAGATTATAGTTGAAAACTTCCCTAATATGGGAAAGGAAATAGTTAATCAAGTCCTGGAAGCACAGAGAGTCCCATACAGGATAAACCCAAGGAGAAACACACCAAGACACATATTAATCAAACTGTCAAAAATTAAATATAAGGAAAACATATTAAAGGCAGCAAGGGAAAAAAAACAAATAACACACAAGGGAATCCCCATAAGGTTAACATCTGATCTTTCAGCAGAAACTCTGCAAGCCAGAAGGGAGTGGCAGGATATACTTAAAGTGATGAAGGAGAAAAACCTGCAACCAAGATTACACTACCCAGCAAGGATCTCATTCAGATTCGATGGAGAAATTAAAACCTTTACAGACAAGCAAAAGCTGAGAGAGTTCAGCACCACCAAACCAGCTTTACAACAAATGCTAAAGGAACTTCTCTAGGCAAGAAACACAAGAGAAGGAAAACACCTACAATAACAAACCCAAAACATTTAAGAAAATGGGAATAGGAACATACATATCGATAATTACCTTGAATGTAAATGGATTAAATGCTCCCACCAAAAGACACAGGCTGGCTGAATGGATACAAAAACAAGATCCATATATATGCTGTCTACAAGAGACCCACTTCAGACCTAGAGACACATATAGACTGAAAGTGAGGGGATGGAAAAAGATATTCCATGCAAATGGAAATCAAAAGAAAGCTGGAGTAGCAATTCTCATATCAGACAAAATAGACTTTAAAATAAAGACTATTACAAGAGACAAAGAAGGACACTATATAATGATCAAGGGATCGATACAAGAGGAAGGTATAACAATTGTAAATATTTATGCACCCAACATAGGAGCACCTCAATACATAAGGCAAATACTAACAGCCATAAAAGGGGACATCGACAGCAACACAATCATAGTAGGGGACTTTAACACCCCACTCTCACCAATGGACAGATCATCCAAAATGAAAATAAATAAGGAAACACAAGCTTTAAATGATACATTAAACAAGATAGACTTAATTGATATTTATAGGACATTCCATCCAAAAACAACAGAATACACATTTTTCTCAAGTGCTCATGGAACATTCTCCAGGATAGATCATATCTTGGGTCACAAATCAAGCCTTGGTAAATTTAAGAAAATTGAAATAGTATCAAGTATCTTTTCCGACCACAACGCTATGAGACTAGATATCAATTACAGGAAAAGACCTGTAAAAAATACAAACACATGGAGGCTACACAATACATTACTTAATAACGAAGTGATCACTGAAGAAATCAAAGGGGAAATCAAAAAATACCTAGAAACAAATGACAATGGAGATACGACGACCCAAAACCTATGGGACGCAGCAAAAGCAGTGCTAAGAGGGAAGTTTATAGCAATACAAGCCTACCTCAAGAAACAAGAAACATCTCGAATAAACAACCTAACCTTGCACCTAAAGCAATTAGAGAAAGAAGAACAAAAAAACCCCAAAGCCAGCAGAAGGAAAGAAATTATAAAGATCAGGTCAGAAATAAATGAAAAAGAAATGAAGGAAACAATAGCAAAAATCAATGAAACTAAAAGCTGGTTCTTTGAGAAGATAAACAAAATTGATAAACCATTAGCCAGACTCATCAAGAGAAAAAGGGAGAAGACTCAGATCAATAGAATTAGAAATGAAAAAGGAGAAGTAACCACTGACACTGCAGAAATACAAAAGATCATGAGAGATTACTACAAGCAACTCTATGCCAATAAAATGGACAACCTGGAAGAAATGGACAGATTCTTAGAAAGGCACAAACTGCCGAGACTGAACCAGGAAGAAATAGAAAATATGAACAGACCAATCACAAGCACTGAAATTGAAACTGTGATTAAAAACCTTCCAACAAACAAAAGCCCAGGACCAGATGGCTTCACAGGTGAATTCTATCAAACATTTAGAGAAGAGCTAACACCTATCCTTCTCAAACTCTTCCAAAATATTGCAGAGGGAGGAACACTCCCAAACTCATTCTACGAGGCCACCATCACCCTGATACCAAAACCAGACAAAGATGTCACAAAGAAAGAAAACTACAGGCCAATATCACTGATGAACATAGATGCAAAAATCCTCAACAAAATACTAGCAAACAGAATCCAACAGCACATTAAAAGGATCATACACCATGATCAAGTGGGGTTTATCCCAGGAATGCAAGGATTCTTCAATATACGCAAATCAATCAATGTGATACATCATATTAACAAACTGAAGGAGAAAAACCATATGATCATCTCAATAGATGCAGAGAAAGCTTTCGACAAAATTCAACACCCATTTATGATAAAAGCCCTGCAGAAAGTAGGCATAGAGGGAACTTTCCTCAACATAATAAAGGCCATATATGACAAACCCACAGCCAACATTGTCCTCAATGGTGAAAAACTGAAACCATTTCCACTAAGATCAGGAACAAGACAAGGTTGCCCACTCTCACCACTATTATTCAACATAGTTTTGGAAGTGTTAGCCACAGCAATCAGAGAAGACAAAGAAATAAAAGGAATCCAAATCGGAAAAGAAGAAGTAAAGCTGTCACTATTTGCAGATGACATGATACTATACATAGAGAATCCTAAAGATGCTACCAGAAAACTCCTAGAGCTAATCAATGAATTTGGTAAAGTAGCAGGATACAAAATTAATGCACAGAAATCTCTTGCATTTCTATACACTAATGACGAAAAATCTGAAAGTGAAATTAAGAAAACACTCCCATTTACCATTGCAACAAAAAGAATAAAATATCTAGGAATAAACCTACCTAAGGAGACAAAAGACCTGTATGCAGAAAATTATAAGACACTGATGAAAGAAATTAAAGATGATACAAATAGATGGAGAGATATACCATGTTCCTGGATTGGAAGAATCAACATTGTGAAAATGACTCTACTACCCAAAGCAATCTACAGATTCAATGCAATCCCTATCAAACTACCACTGGCATTTTTCACAGAACTAGAACAAAAAATTTCACAATTTGTATGGAAACACAAAAGACCCCGAATAGCCAAAGCAATCTTGAGAACGAAAAATGGAGCTGGGGGAATCAGGCTCCCTGACTTCAGACTATATTACAAAGCTTCAGTAATCAAGACAGTTAGGTACTGGCACAAAAACAGAAATATAGATCAATGGAACAGGATAGAAAGCCCAGAGATAAACCCACACACATATGGGCACCTTATTTTTGATAAAGGAGGCAAGCATATACAGTGGAGAAAAGACAGCCTCTTCAATAAGTGGTGCTGGGAAAATTGGACAGGTACATGTAAAAGTATGAAAATAGAACACTCCCTGACACCATGCACAAAAATAAACTCAAAATGGATTAAAGACCTAAGTGTAAGGGCAGACACTATCAAACTCTTAGAGGAAAACATAGGCAGAACACTCTATGACATACATCACAGCAAGATTCTTTTTGACCCAGCTCCCAGAGAAATGGAAATAAGAACACAAATAAACAAATGGGACCTAATGAAACTTAAAAGCTTTTGCACAGCAAAGGAAACCATAAACAAGACCAAAAGACAACCATCAGAATGGGAGAAAATATTTGCAAATGAAGCAACTGACAAAGGATTAATCTCCAAGATTTACAAGCAGCTCATGCAGCTCAATAACAAAAAAACGAACAACCCAATCCAAAAATGGGCCGAAGACCTAAATAGACATTTCTCCAAAGAAGATATACAGATGGCCTACAGACACATGAAAGAATGCTCAACATCATTAATCATTAGAGAAATGCAAATCAAAACTACAATGAGATATCATCTCACACCGGTCAGAATGGCCATCATCAAAAAATCTAGAAACAATAAATGCTGGAGAGGGTGTGGAGGAAAGGGAACACTCTTGCACTGTTGGTGGGAATGTAAATTGATACAGCCACTATGGAGAACAGTATGGAGGTTCCTTAAAAAACTACAAATAGAACTACCATACGACCCAGCAATCCCACTACTGGGCATATACCCTGAGAAAACCATAGGTCAAAAAGAGTCATGTACCAAAATGTTCATTGCAGCTCTATTTACAATAGCCAGGACATGGAAGCAATCTAAATGTCCATCGACAGATGAATGGATAAAGAAGATGTGGCACATATATACAATGGAATATTACTCAGCCATAAAAAGAAATGAAATGGAGGTATTTGTAATGAGGTGGATGGAGTTAGAGTCTGTCATACAGAGTGAAGTAAGTCAGAAAGAGAAAAACAAATACAGTATGCTAACACATATATACGGAATCTAAGGGGAAAAAAAAAAAAAAGGCCATGAAGAACCTACTGGCAAGACGGGAATAAAGACACAGACCTACTAGAGAATGGACTTGAGGATATGGGGAGGGGGTGGGGTGAGATGTGACAGGGTAAGAGAGTGTCATGGACATATATACACTACCAAATGTAAAATAGATAACTAGTGGGAAGCAGCCGCATAGCACAGGGAGATCAGCTCGGTGCTTTGTGACCATCTAGAGGGATGGGATGGGGAGGGTGGGAGGGAGGGAGATGCAAGAGGGAAGAGAAATGGGAACATATTGTATATGTATAACTGATTCACTTTGTTATAAAGCAGAAGCTAACACACCATTGTAAGGCAATTATACTTCAATAAAGATGTTAAAAAAAAAAAAAAAAAAGAAGGATGGCTTTTGGTGGCAGTCTTTTCCAGAGTTCTATATTCTGTATGATATTCATGGAAGACATCTCTAATCATTTCCTGACACTCAGATTTTTGGTGAGAGAATAGTGAAATTCCTGCCTTTGAAGACTCCGAACTGTCTAATTTCCACAGAACGTTACAGAGTCCAGGTTCCCTTCAGGGCCATGAAAAGCTTTAGGCAGCAAAGATAAGGAGGATTAGCCAGAGCGTCTTAAAACAATTAGCAGCAGTAATGAAATGAACAAAAGGAAGGTTTATAAGCATATGTCTGGGCATTCACATTATTAGCCCTTAAAGTAATTTTCAAACCCCTCAAGATGACAGGTAAGTTGGGAGAGAATCCTCCAAGGCGTTACCTTACCTATGTGGTTTACTTCTTTCTGTGTTATCATCAAAGCCTCTACCACCTCAACACAGGTTAACTCATGTATCCTGAAGGAGCACCTCCTAAGCCCTTCCTAAACAGTAAGAACCCTGCTGGGGATTTCAGATACGAAGGCTGATAGGGCTCAGTGTCTATCTTCAAACAGCTTACCATGTATCATGGGAGACAAATAAGTGGGTGGCTGGGCTGGGAAGCAGAGTGGTAAGGGCCTCCGTTTCAGTGGGTGACTTGAGAGCACAGACAAGCCGGACCAGGAGGAAAGGGTGAAACAATGAAGACGTGGAGAAGGAAGGGAAATCCGAGCTGAGTCTTACAGATTGCAGGTAAGGTAGCCAAAGAAAGATGGAGAGAAAAGGGAGGAAGAACTAAATCAGGCAGAAGAGATAGCATGTGAAAGTGCAGGTGGCGATGGGGAACCTCCTGCATTTTGGAAGATGTGGGAGTTCTGAAAGACTACATTGTAACTGCAGAGAGAGGGGTGGGAGACAAAAAGCCTTGGGGGTAATGGAGCCATTTATGGAGGGAGGGAATAAGAGAGAAGGAGCAAGTTGGGAGGAAGATCGGCATTGTAGTGATTATGAAGATTTCAGTATCGAGAGACATTTAACAAAATGATTTGAATATAAAACGTCTTTCCTGAGGCCAAACTTAATATTCAATTTGTTCTATAGAGAAACAACTTTTTAATTTCCTTGGGGCTATTGGTTTCGACTTCATTAAAGTATTAACTTCACTGAAAAGTGTAAGTACAGCATGGACTTGTTATTGTAAATCTCCTGTTCTGCTTATATTGACAAGCTGTTTTACAACCATGTTGACTTTTAAGAAATAATTATGAACTGTTCCTCATGGGGTTTGTTAATTGAATTATTGAGTGGTGCTGCACACTAAGGTCAAAAGCAGGATTTTCTATGCACAATACACACTAATTTCCATTGCTTGGACAGGACAGAATTATTTAGGTGTCTATTACTGCAGTGGGGATCTACCAAGGAACTACAAATTTTAAATGAAAAATAGTCATTCAGGACAATAGATCCACAAGGGAAATTGATATTCTTCTCTACATTTCCCAAAGACACAAAAGCACAGAGAGGAAAGGCAACTGTTTTGAAACCATGCGACATGTTGAGAATGTGGGACAAAACCCACATTCTCAGAGTTTAGAAGGTGTTGTTATTATTGTAGTTTTGGTGCATTGAATTCAATCAGAAATGAAAAAGTTACACAGCCCATATGATAAAGCTGTGTTTGGAGTTCACTGACGACACAACTGCCTCCTAGCTACAGAGACCACATGTTCCTGTGTCAAAAGCAGCTATGCATCATGTATAAAACCAAGGTCAAATGTGCAGATTTCATGCTAATCATTATCTCCCAAGAGATCATTTTGTACAGTATTTAGAGGGAAATTGGTCTCAATTTAATTATTTTTTAACAAAAATGCCAAGCTGCACATGTTTTTGAGTTTATCTTAAATTTGTCTGAATAAAGCAATCCCTCCAACATATTTGCAGCATTTTGCAACGTCAGATGTTGCTTCCAGCTGCAAGAAAATGTATCCTTTATGCTCCTTTATGCTCTAAGCAATTTAGAACGTTTACATCTGTAGCAACAGTAGCTCCAGGGGGAGTCCAGCACCCAAGAGGTGGTTGTTTCTATGCACTACTGGACTATATCAAAGACAGCATTGTCACATAGGTAATGACTGGCTTTGCATGTGGGGCCCAACATTGCAACAGAGCCTTTATTATTCATACCAATCTGGCTTTAGTTCATCTTCCATAGACACTCCAGATTAAACTTTCTTCAGTATCATTATGGAACTAGATGAATAAGTGGCACATCTGCTCATAAAGTGGTTTATTATCGGTTCTGATAAGGTTTGGGATGAATAGAAAAATAACTATGGAGTAGACAAATGCATCCAGGTTTATGCCCATTGTGAAATGCAAGACAAGACTAGCTATGCTTTCTCTGAAAATCCATGGGTCTCCCCACTCCACTGAATGGGGAATTATTACCTAATGACCTGATACAGTTTATCAATGGCAGAAAAATGCAAAACAGACAGGAATCAAACCAAACCAAATGCATAGAAACCTGGCATGTGACAAGAGCCTAATGAAGACCTTATACTGTTCAATTCAATTTCCAGCCCATCCTTCCAGAAGATAATTTGAAGATCTGTAAATGCTTTCCCAACAATCCCATATCAGATATTTCTGATGCAAAACAAGCCTGTATAAGTAAATCTGTTGATGATGGTGAAGACATCAACACGTTACTGCTGTGCCATTCACATGGGGTTTACAATCAACCTTTTCTATTACTATAACGCCCATGCTATCCATCTCGGGACTAGCACCAGGCCTACACAGTGTGAAGAGTCTCTGCCACTTCTGAATGAGCTCCGCCCAGGCCTATGTTCATGCAGTTGTTGGCATGAATGACAACTGACTGTACCTCCCATTTGCCATAGCCCAGCTGCATAGCTTAGTGAAGCTGAGGGCATAGGTATGAACGTTTTTCCTCCTATACAATCTGCTGTAGACATTTTTCAATGCTAACACATTTAAATCGATATAATCATTTTTGCCAGCTGCAAATATTCGATTGTATGTATATATCATAATTCAGAACCTTCCAATCTGTATGCCATGAATGGGTTTCAGATATGCCTCCAGATATTGATCTACTTGGTCCTCAGGGCAGCCAGATAGAACCAGGGGCTGCTCAAAATACAGCTGTATTAGAGTAATTTTCTGATGGCACTCCTCAGGCTTAAGTTTTGTGAAGACAGCCATTAACTTCCACTATTTTTAGATAGTTATGCTCTTTCCAAACGTTCATTATTAGAAGCAAATCATTGTAAACATTGTTAGGCACATATATCTTCTCAGCTGAGGGATCTGATAATAGAAATTTAGACCCTTGTATTTTCAGCAGGTTTTTAAAGGCCACAAGAAAAAAACATGCATAGAGCTTTATTGCAGAGATACGTGGAAATGTAGAGAAATAGTGGTAGTACCTCCATCAGCTGCATTGTCTCCCTTCCTAGGCCTATGAAATTCTCAGTGCGGCAAGCGTCACAAACAACAGTCAAGTTCATCTGACACCACTTGGGATAACAATTAGAACGGAAGTGACCTATTTCACTGGGCTTACTGGTATTTATACATCCTAAAATAGTAAAATAGAGCTACTGTCAAACTAAGACAAAGGAAGCTGGCTTCCCTAATGTTCAGCTCGAATATGGTTGCTTTGAGCCAGTATCTGATCCAAGGTACTAGAGGGGGTTTCATTTAAATTTCCCATTGCTCTGTGTGTGTTTTGCATGTAGATGTGCGAGAGGAAGAGAAAAACAGACAGGTAAGCAGACAAAAAAGACAGATAAGTGGGCTTCCCTGGTGGCGCAGCAGTGGAGAATCTGCCTGCTAATGCAGGGGACACGGGTTCGAGCCCTGGTCTGCGAAGATCCCACATGCCGCGGAGCAACTGGGCCCGTGAGCCACAACTACTGAGCCTGCACGTCTGGTGCCTGTGCTCCGCAACAAGAGAGGCCGCGATAGTGAGAGGCCCGCGCACTGCGATGAAGAGTGACCCCCGCTTGCCGCAACTAGAGAAAAGCCCTCGCGTAGAAACAAAGACCCAACACAGCCAAAAATAAATAAATTAATTAATTAATTTAAAAAAAAAAAGAAGACAGATAAGCAACATTTTCTAATGAATTTGGCTGAAGCTTAAAAAGATTGTTAGAAACCGAAAGAAACATTCTTCCAAAAGTAGGTATTACTAGCCCCATTTTACCACAAAAGATAAATGAGGCTCAGAGAATAAAACCAGAAAGTTTTCAAAGCAATCACTGTCTCAAAATCTCATGTTCCTTTTTTTAAGCCAGCACTACCCTCCAGAAATAAACTATTAGCATAGTCTGCTTACATGCCAATTTAGGAATGTATGGTAAAAAAAAAAAAAAAAATGCATTTTGATGTAGATGAAACTTGATCTTTATGAAGCAGAACGATTCGGTAAGTTCTCCATATTCAGTGTGATGAAGGTGACATATCCACATTAGTAGGGGACAATCACAACTGATTGCCAAGACAGACCTCTATGAAAAATGGTTACCTTAATGATTACCCACAGACCAGTCTAAGTTCTGGGAAGATATTTGCCAAGAATGTCCCTAAGATGCATATATAGCTCAGCACCATGTACTATACAGCCTGGTTCTTTTGTAGGGCTTATCATTCTTATACAATCAGACTACAAAAAGGTTGCCAATATACAGACATAGAATCAACTGGGTCAATGACATCTTGATGTTAAATTCTGTGGAAACTGATTAATAAACTATGAAGTTGTAGTAAGTTATTGGGATGATTAAAATATAATTTTATGCATCATTGGTTTGAACAAAATAGGTGCTGCTTCTGAAAGGAGCCCCTCATATGCATTCCACCTGAAAAAAAATCAGAGCTTTGCCTCCAAAGTTAAATACATTCATTTGAAAAATAGATCTTAGATGAGCAAAACATGCAGAGTAGACATGCATCAGTACTCATTTTATCCTGTATATGGTTAGCCACTTGTTTTCTGAATCAATAAAATAGTCCAGATCTGAACTTGTTCCATTATTAAACTCTTAAGGTCATTTTCTTCCACAGATACTGCTTTAGGTCATACCCTGGGCATACAACAAGGATGTAACAGTGAGCAAGATGTATATGGCCTCTGCCTTCAAAGAGCATGAAGTCTAGAGAGAGATAAACAGGTAAAAAGGCAATTACTACACACTGTAATAGGAAGGCTGGTTGGAGAACAGCAAGCATGGTGGCCCCTAACCTAGACTTAGGAGGAGTAACATCTAATCTGATCTGACAAAAGACTTCAGTGATGGATGATCTGTAGGGAGAACAGTATGTGAAAAGGTCAGGTGGTTAGAGAAGGTATATGTTCAGGGAACTGCAAATATCCAGACGTAGCTAAAACACAGTCTACATGGGAAATGGTGTAATAAGAGGTTGGAGAATTAAGCTGTAAACAGATGGCAAACCCTAAACAAATTAAAGAATTTGAACTTTATTCTGAGTGCAATGGAGGTTGGGGTAGCTGTCATGGTCCGAACGCAGGTTGGAAAAGAATTCCCAGACACAAGGCAAAATGGAAAGAAGACAGAATTTATTAGAGGGAAGGGTTGCTGCCAGAACAGCGGGCCGACTTCCTAGTAGTCTGGGAGAGTTGAGGCCAAACATGGGCTACTGATCAGTTTTTATAGCCAGAAAACAGAAGGAATGGTCCAAGGTGAAAATTTCGTTTACTGATTGGTCGAGGCACATATACCTTCCTTCTATAGGGCGGGAGTGGGACAGGCCAGATGCCTTTCCTTATTTGGGACAGATCCCCTTGCCCAGGTGGGCATCGCCCAGGTGGGCTCAGAAATTCTGTAACCATCGCAACAGGGTGGGGAGGGCAATTAAGAGTCCAGTAGGGGGTGTAACGCTGACACTTTTTCAGGGGGGGTCACCCTTTGTCCTTGAAGCACCCTTGTCCTTGGAGCAGCACGGCAGCCAGATAAAAAATAAGGCCCAGCTAAATTTGAATTTAAAATAAACAATGAATAATTACAGCATGTCTTAAATATTGCCTAGAATATGTCACACTAAAAAAAAAAAAAAAAATCATTGTTTATCTGAAATCCAAATTTAACTGGGTGTCCTGTATTTTTATTTGCTTACTCTGGCAAACTTAATAGGAAGCCACTAAAAAACTTTAACCAGGGGAGTAACATGATATAATCTGAGCCTTAGGAAGATACCACTGAGTGTGATACAGAAAACAAATTTCATTTTTTTTATCTATGACAGTATTTTTGAGCAGCTACCTTATATACTAGACAAAGCTTCAGATAAAAAAACACAGTTCCGTGATACCAGGTGAAACTTAGAGCAATGTCTATTGAGCAGCAAGCTCCCTGTTTTGGCCAAGTAATTCCAACTATATTGATACTGAAGAGGTAACCGAGTGACTATGGAGGAGAGTAACGCTGACTGCGGAGCCAGAGCACCTGCATTCAGCCTTTGGCTTTCTCCAGGCATGAACTTGGCGACACTGACCATGATATTCAACCTCCATGTCCCAGGGTGTGTGAAGTGGGAATATAATAGCACTTTATGCAAATTATGACCAAATGACAATCAAATACAAGTAAAGCCTGACACAGGAAGAAATGCCATGAAAGCATCAACTCTTGCTGTATTAACTGACATTTTTTTCTACAAGCAGAATCATTTTAACTTAGATAAACTTACCTAAAATAAATGGAAAACCGATTTTGCTTACCATGAATATAAGGTAATTTTAAAACTAAATACAGCAGCAACAACAACCACCAATCACACTGGACTTATTCTTTTATAAAATAGCAGTGAAACATTTTAAAAATCTAACTGTTGCATTTTACAGAAGAGAAAGAGATTTGCCCCAAGGTGTCGGGGTGGCTTAAACACACAGCTGGGAATTTATGCTTATTAACAAATACAGAGATTTCTCTAATATACTTATGGTTGCCCTATCATATGCCTCTAGCATACACCCTCACCGAGTTGTGTAGCCTTGAACCTCCAATGATTCTAAAAATCTTGTAGCTCCAGTCTCACCACTTGGTTTCCCATCTCTGAACCTTTCTATATTGTTGCCCATCTCTCTTTCCTCTCACCTTTCCAAAGTCCTTTTTCCCTCTGCTCTTAAGGGTGGGTGAACTGGATGAGAAGCAGAGTTCTCTAACTGGAGTTTCTACTGTCATGGGAGATAGACCCCCAATGGAGAAGTTTCGGAAGAAGCTTCTACCCCCCCCCCCCCACACACACACACACACAGACACACACACACTACTACTACATCTATAAATCCTTATATCTCTGGCAGGACCCCAGGGTCCAATACCTCTCTTAGCATTGGGTCCCTTCTCTTTTCACTTCCTTTAGCTCCTCTCTTCTTTACTCCCTCTTTTGTTCCTCTTTAGTTGTTTCTATTTCTGAACCTCTGGAGGCAAGGAAAGTAGGAAGGAGACTCCATCAGCAGGCTTAATGCAAAAACAGACAAATATTTCAGTTGCTAAAAATCAAAATATTTGCTCATGTGCCACCTAAAATTATCCTGCCTGACACATTTCAGAAACCTCTGCCATAAAGAATTCTGTCCTGAAATATAGGGAAAAAAAGAATCAAACACAAACAAGGAGCAAACAGCTGAAGCCCCAGTCATCTGACACTGAGAAAGCAACACCTGTCCCAGGAGCCAACACTGATAACCAAGGACAAAGCTTTTATTTTTCCCTGCCAAGTCTTTACACATGGAGTGATGATTTATGAGCTTGCAGAATAAACAACGCCCTAATAATGCAGACGCACATGCCTAGCACCATTTGCTTTCCCACATCTATTTGTCAGATTTTACAAGTCAAGGCGGCCCTCATAACGATTTTGATAAAACAATGTGATTCATACCTGAATGGCTGCAGAGAACATTTAAAATACAAAATCCATTTAGTACCGATTAGCCTTAGAACATTATGTAATCTGTCACAGTGGCAGATATTAGCGAGAACATTTTTCTCTTTCCTTTGCAATAGTTTATCAATCACCCTTGCTCCTGACAAACCCTTAGGAGGAGAACATTTATCAGGGTGTATTAGAAGACTCTAAAAATAAAAGCTGAAACTCGTGTTTTACAAGAAGAATACCGGCTGATTGTAAAAACTTGAGAAAACCTGTTTAGGGGCCATGTCACTGCAGGCAACAGGAGAAGGTGAGCTTGCAGAGATGCACTGGGAGTGCTCTCGAGTAGAGGGAAGAACCCTTCTGGAAGCTTGTTAAAACTTGTAAAGTGCAGAGTTGAAGGAGTTACACAATACAGTGATTAACGCCTGGCTTCCAACAAGACAAGGGAAAGGCATCGATAATTCGGGGCTTTTCAAACTTTCAAATGTCCCAGAATTCAGGTTACCCAGAAGTCAAACAAGTAACGAAAGCCTCGTATGAGGAATGATAATATTTAGTGCTTACACAATATTGTGCTATTCATCTTGAAAACGGGGCGGGAAGCGCATTTCACAGTGAGAGCAGCAATCTGCAAGTCCTACAGCTCAGTTTCTACTTGGCAAGTCCTTTAATTCCACCAAGGCCTTTACTCCACTCTTGGAAAAACCGTTTTCCGGCGTGGCCTCCAGGAGCGTAAAAACAAAGTTTCTCAGTGCTGGCAGCATATTAAAATTACTTGGGAAGCTTTAAAGAGGAAGCACTAAAACGCACCCCAAAGCTAGCTAAATACCTTCTCGTGGTGTTGGTTCCCAGACCGGCCCCCAACACACAAAGGACAAGGAGAGACCTAAGAAAGAGGCAGGCCACTCCAGACTCTGGTAGGTGGCAGTTTTAAGAAGCAAAGGAACTTACATACGAAGCTTGCTGCGGACGCCGCGAGACGAGTCGATCTGCACACCTACCCACCAGAGTCTTCAGAGCTTATAAAGATTGCTTAAGTGGTTTCAGGCCTGGATACCCTCCAGGTGGTTTCAGTACCTCAGTGTGTTCTCTCTAGGCTGCCTCCTTGAAAAAGGCTTCAGCTGTGGGAAAGGTGGGCGGGGCTTACATTCCAAGGACGGTGGAGTGAGGGGCCTCTGATTGCTGGGGGCAGCCTCAAGGGGCAACCAGCAGTCCCAACCTCTCTAGGG
Source organism: Balaenoptera physalus (assembly GCF_965194825.1). NCBI lineage: Eukaryota > Metazoa > Chordata > Mammalia > Artiodactyla > Balaenopteridae > Balaenoptera > Balaenoptera physalus. Next base: position 56,449,910 of record NC_138890.1, read on the forward strand.
CCTCCCCCAACATTTTACCCCTTGGGACCAGCTCTTACAATTGTACACGCCCCCCTGAACGGTCAGCAAGGGGTTTCGTTAGCACAGTGGTGGCTGTTTGGCTGCGTCGGAGGCAGATGCCACAGCAAGAGTATAGGCACATGTAAGAGAAAATACGGATTATAATAATAATTCCCAAAATAAGTAACATTTTTTTTTCCACCAAGAGCCCCGCGATCCCAACCATTGACTTACTAAGTCCCCTCAGCTGGAAGTCTGATCACTTAGAGTATTCACTTGTGTCCTCATGTAATTGAATAAAGATGATACATTAGCAGCCTTATCAAGTATAAACACACAACACTCTGGATAATGGCACGGGTGAATCCCTGCAAGGAAGTAATAATGTCTAAGGCCATCTATGATATTGTAATTTATAGTAAGAAATACAAATTTGTCTTCATCCCAGTTTCTGGCACAGAGCTCCTAAAATTCTTGGAATTTCCTAATTGATGGGGGATGGGGGAAGGAAGGTGTCTTTCATTACGTTAATGAGATGACTATTGGATCCTACCTAAGGGTGAGGTGCTGGTTGCCAGGGAAACCAACCACTGGTTGAGAGGTCTGGAAGTTTCAGCTCCACCCTCTTGACCTCCAGGGAGGGAAAGAGGGGCTTGAGGTTGATTTAATCACTAATGGGCAAGGATTTCATCAATCGTGCCTATGTAATGAAGCTTTTATAACAGCCAAAAAGAATGGGGTTTGGAGTGGTTAGTGAACACATGGAGATTTGGGGAGAGTGACAGACCTGGAGAGAGCATGGAAGCCCTGTATTCTTCCCACACACCTTCCGTCTGGCTGTTTTTGAGTTGTAACCTTTTATAATAAACTGGTAAATCTCGTAAGTAAAGTGTTTTCCTGAGTCCTGTGAGCTGCTCTAGCAAATTAATTGAACTTAAGGAGGGGGTCTTGGGAATCTCTCATCTATAGCCAGTGGTCAGAAGTACAGGTAACAACCTGCACTTGCAACTGGCATCTGAAGTCCAAGGAGGAGGCTGGGAACCTCCCATCTATAGCTGGTCTGTCAGAAGCACAAGCACAGGTAACAACGTGGGCTTGTGACTGGCATCTGAAGTCTGAGGTTGGGGGGATTGGGGGTGGCAGTCTTGTAAGACTGAACCCTCAACCTGTGGAATCTGATGCTGTCTCTGAGTAGATAGTAACAGAATTGAGTTGAATTGGAGGAGACCCAGCTGGTGTCTGAGAACTGTTTATTAGTGTTGGATATCCCTTACTCTTGTTGGATCATCCAATTTTGGACGACAGCTTTTCTTATTAGAGACATTTCGGCGCTCAGTAAAGACAGGTTTGCCAGCTATCATTTAAGGCTTGTTGGGTGAATTTAGTAAGGGCTTCTATGTGTGTTGTAATGTCCTGCAGGCCAATGTAGAGGACAAAGCAGCCAAATGATCATACCAGTGGAAAAGAGAAGGTGCCCACCTAGCCTGGAGGAGGGGAAGGCTGGTAATTTTAGCTATGGTGGGGTGGATTCTCCCCTGTGCCCAGGGGAACCCAGAGTGCAAGCTGTTCAACCACTCAGGTAGAAGCCAGGACCAAAGATCTGTGCCACACAACCACTGGGTCCCATGTAGGACTACCCAGTAAATACTTGGGTGACACAACCAGCCAAACCAGTCACTAGCCTTTAGTGTGACAGAATGACTACACAGTTCCAGTGATATCCATCATTTCATATCCCTAGTGCAATTGGGTTTGTTCTGTTTAGAGTGATTTTTTTTCTTCCCAACTTAGGGGTGCCAGATGCTAAAATGTCCATAACATGGAGTGAGCCACATGAACCCATCTCAAATCTGAGTGTAACTACCTGTGGCTCTGAAGGTGATATTTTTAGGACCCTTCCAGTCAGCACTTTGATGGGCTGCCCATGTAGTTTCACTGACAGAAAAAGAATACCCATGCCCAGTGTTATTGATATTGTGTGCCACAGGCCAGGTTTTTGGATCAATGTTGGTAATATCAGGTGAATTAAGAGTACTAGTCTTAAGTTCTTCTTCCTTAGTGTATTGTTTTATGGCCTTCTAATCTTCTGCCTGGAATGGTGATATTCACCATGGCAATCCTGAAGTACTGGGAAGTTTTAAAAATCCAAATGCTCAGGTCACATTCAATACCAATTACATCACAACCTGTGGGGATAAACCCAAGCATAGTGTTTTGTAAAGCTCCCCAAATGATTCTCATGTACAGCCAAATTAGTGGACCAGTGGTCGAGACCACTGCATCTCAACCTTTATTGTGCATATGGATGATTCAGGGATCTTATTTTTATATAGATTCTTATACAGTACATGGAAGCTGCACTTCCAGCAAACTCCCCAGTGATGCTTCTGTTGCTCCTCTGCGGACTGCATTTTGGGTAGCAAGAGAGATCCTAGAGGAACAAATGCAAACTACTTACGTATCCATTTAAAGCCCCCTGTATTCATCAGAAAAAAAAAATTGCATGCTTGGCCTAGAGAGCTACAGATTTGTATCTCATGAAGAGCTATCTAAAACCTATAAGCTCTTAGCACATTCCCATGTACTTGTCTACATCCTTCCTCTTAGAAGATACAGAAAATGGGAAAATGAAAGATGACTATTACAAGAGCAATTTGAAACCATCATTTGGTGTCCAGTCATACCTCTTGCCTGGATCCATCCACCATTTCCCTGGAGGGAAATAGCAAAATGTTCTATGTCACTAAAATGTGGAAGCTATGAGCAACCCAGTCTAGAGACTTGAGCCCCAAGAGCTGCAGACTATAAGAACCACGCTGTGAGTCTCCCCTTGTAAATGGCCTGAGAGTCTGACTGAGCTTCGAAGCTGTCCCAACTCATATATTGTAGTAACAGCAGAATTCGGTGTCAGAACACCCTTAACGTATACAACCATGGTGGGAAGTAGCTGAGAATAGCCAGATCTTCAATACTCTTAGTAGATATTTCTTGTAATTATCTCCCTCTTTTGATTTTCACAGTAATCATCCTTGTCCAGACTTCCTTTTGTTTTAAATCCTAAGACTACTCTATCAATTTCCTAATTGGCCTCCCTATTCCATTCTCTTCTCTACTCCATTTCATACCCCAAATTTCTATGCAAGTAATGTTACTAGAAGACAGTTTTCATTATCATGCCATATTTAGAAATCATTAATGGTCCCCACTGCAAGTAAAGTAATCATTGTTGGATGACTCCAGCGGATGAACCTCTGAGAAACCCACAAGCATGTTCTAAGAGCGTAACCAGCTACTAAGCTTCCAATGCACAGAGGACTCAATGTTGGATTAAAACTATACCGGCTACTGAGAGGCCTAGAATCTGTGAAACCCCAGTAGGAACAAGCACAATGAGCGCCCAGATCCTGGTTTCTAATACTGTTCTCCAGTGAAATAAATTAGGTCTCCTAAGAAATGGCTAATTCTCAGGCCAGGGCAGGGAAAATGCAAGATAAGCCTAGAGCACCTCTTAGCATCTCTTAGTGTGTAAAAGTAAAGAAGTACTCAAAAGTCAAAGGATGGGAGCTTGTCAAAGGACCACAAGAGCCAATCTAAAAGCTGCCAATGGCCAGAGGTGGAACAATTGAGCAACAAAATAAATCATGAACACAGTATCATATTACAACACAAAGTATAAAATAAATATACATGAATTCATGCTGATATAAATGAATGAATGGATGGATAGATAGATAGGAAGATACAATTGGAGAAGAAGCAAATCTTCCTTACAGAAGAGTTCCAAATAATTTATGTATAAATACCAGGAAGTGAAGCTTATCACCTCTTTCCCACCTCTTTGAGTGTGGCTGGCCTTAGTGACTTGCTTCTGAAGAATAGACTATAAGACGGGAAAAAGCAACTTTACAATGCAGAACCTGGAGAACATTACCTTGGCCAGAGAATCAAGATTAACACCATCAGTAATAATGTAACCAAGCAGGACCCTATGAGGCCTTCCCAGAACATACCCCTGCCTCCCCATGTCCTCCGCCTGCCTTTTGTCTTTAGAAGAAATTTAGTCAAAGAATAAATTTAATCAGAGAAGTGAGAAAATGCAGAAAGAAAGGAAAACAGTCAAGCAAAACAAAATAATAATAGTTTAGCCATTAAACAAATCCAAGAACCTTTAGTTCCTCCTCAAGGGCTATAGAGAATATTCTGAGCCATGTCCTTTGAGCTGTTTTGCAGATACTGAAACCCCCACCAGGTGGAAGAAGTTAACTGTATGCTGCCCACAAGCATGTAGACCTCAGCTGGGTTGGAACTAGAAAGTTGATGATGCTGACTCCCAATTACTTCACCACCAACCAATCAGAAAAATGTCCATGAGCTGATCACGCACCCCACAACCCCCCTCCTCAACCTGTCTTTAAAAACCTTTCCCTGAAAGCCTTCGGGGAGTTTGGGCCTTTTAAGCACTAGCTGCCTGAACTCCTTGCTTCACAGCCTGCAATAAAGGCTGCACTTTCCTTCACCACACCTGGTGTCAGTAGATTGGCTTTACTACATGCAGGTGAGGAGACCCAATTTTGGTTCAGTAAAAATAAGTCATGTTCACAGCACTTACCCTGAGATGATGTAATGAGAAAGGCACTTCGTCTCTGTGGTCTTCTCAAAAACTCACAACTTCAGTCTAACCAGGAGAAAGATATCTGACAAACCCAAACTGAGGGACACTGTACAAAATACCTGACCAGTAGTCCTTAAAACTGTGAAGGTCATTAATAACGAGCAAAGACTGAGAAACCTTCACAGACCAGAGGAGATTAAGGCTATATGCAAGTGGTGTCTTGGATGGGAACGGAAAACAGAAAATGGACATTAGTGGGAAAACATGTGAAATCTGAATAAAGTGTGAGTTTGGTCAATAGCAATGTAACCATGTTGCTGTCTTAGCTGTGACAAATGTCCTGTATGATAATGTAAGGTGTTAACATTAGGGAAAACTGGCTGAGGGGTATATGGGAACTATCTGTACCATCTTTGCAACTTTTCTTTAAATCTAAAACTATTTTAAAATCGAAAGTTTACTTCTTTAAGAAAATACCAGCCATGTCAGAGACAACATTCTTCACCTTAATTAGCCTCCTCCCCACCTGGACTCTGAACCTGAAGCAGCTAATAAAAATGGAAGAAGATGGACCCAAAAGGAGAACAAGTTATACAGTTACACAGAGCCTGGCACATAAAAGTTACTCAAATTTTTATTAAAGAAAAAAAAAATAGAATTAACGATCGTGCAAAGAGTCGTGGAAAGAAGGTGTAGAGTTGGAATAGACAGTCTTAAACTGATGTCACTGAGAAGATAAGATGGAAGGATAAAAAACTATATACCACAGAGAGAAAGTGAATAGTGCCATCAGTTCTCTGTGAAAATTGAGAGACATTTATTCTATCTGGAGGGTTCAGATCCATTATCTTAATACAGTCTCACAAGAGTATCTGGACAGATGTGAGTATTTCTATTTCATAGTTGAGGAGACTCAGACACAGGAAGGTTAAATGCTTTACTGGATGTCTTCTTGTGTCCTTGAAGAAAGATGTTAGCAGACGGCAATGAAGGTAAATTTGTTCTAGGCCCACAGCTTACTGATGAAACGTAAATGACATACAATCTCCCATCTCTAACACCTAAGGATTTATTAATTAGCAAGTGTAGAAGCTGCCAGACTGTGTTGCTCTAAATGACAATGGGCAGGATCTATGAGTTAACGTTAGCAGAGTGTTAAACCAATCCGGCTTTTGAAGTTTGGAAATTCTTTAACAAATTGAATAAATGTGAATAGGATTACCTAACAAAACAATCTGAATGCCCAGACTTAACAACCATCCGCTGAGCCAAACTTCCTAAACCTTCTCTAGATCACAACTCAAACTCAAACGTTAATTTTACTGTCTTCTTTCGTACTGAGCATCTCACTAGTAGGCTGTTGGGATCTCTCACAAGTGTGATACACTTCTTTGGGAGGAGGGAGAAGGGCGGTGCACAGGTGGCAGGAAAGCTCCCTCTGACGTGGTGAGTATCAATTCTGCTTCTCCACAAACCAGTGCCGGATCTCCACATTGTCCCTATACCTCTCCAGAAGGCACCTCCTTGGCAAGGACTTGCAGAGATGACGCCAAGCAAAAGGGCTCATGCAATTGTGGTCACCAGCTTTGAAAACTCTTCAGGTTAGCTGGCACTCCAGCTTAATCTATTTTTAAAAATCCCTTTTGAGGCCAGGTACACTTCCCAAATGAAAGAGCCCTGAGTTCTAAAATTAAACCTTGTCTGTTCTGGCTTGGGTCTTCTCCTCTATGGGTTAAAATGTTGCCCTCTTTTTTGTTGTAATTTTTGTCTAGAATCTCATCATCATCATCATCTTCATCACCACCACCACCACCACAATCAACCACAGCAATATTTTACCGAGCTTTTGCTCTGTGTGAGATGTTATACTAGTCAGTCTATGTGCATTATCTCCTTCAGTCTTAAAAAAAATGTTCCTATGGGGCAAGGACTCCTATTATTAACCCCATTTTTTGCAGAGGGAGAAAACAAGGATACCAGCAGGAAATAACAGGACCCTGATTCAAACCCAGCTTCAGAGGCTTTGCTCTAACCATTTGGTTAATGTGCCTTCAGAGTTTAGGAGAAAACTTGTATGTTCTGTTCCTCATCTACATTAGGTTAGGTTAGATTAGATTCCCTCTCAGGGTCTTTCTAACTTTGACATCAGAATGTAAACTCCACAAGGGCAGATTTTGTCTTCTTTTTTTCTTTTCATTTTCACTGCTGTGTCCCCAGAGCTGGACAAATGCCTGGCACAGAATGGGCACTCAATAACTTTTTATTGAGTGAACAATTAATAACACTCTGTGGAAGGGGTAAAATATATTGGAAAATCTTGAAACTTGGAGTCACACAAACTTTATACTTACCAAGTAAGTTAATTTTAGGCAGATTACAAGATGTCTCTGACCTAAGAAAACAAACATAGCAATTCTTCCTCTTGAGGACTAATGAGAAAACCTACACAAAACCCCAGAGTTGGCACATTATGAGACTTCACTATTGCCACCTGTCAACAGAAGTTTCATTTCATTGCCTGTTTTTGTCTTCTGACCAGTTTTCTTATTAGAAATCATGTAAAGGAATTCAAATTAGCCCCTCAATAAATCTGGCTCCATCATTCATTGGTCAAACCCCTTCTGTGAATATTCAGCAGATACATTTGGATTCTAGTTTCATAAACAAAAGTAGCCTCGCCAGAATCATCAGTAGAATCTGCCTGAATGCAGATGATAAGCCAGAGTGATGACTGATCAGTGGAGAGCAAAGATGGGACGGCTTTCATTTTAGGCAAGTAGGGACAAGGGCATTCATGAGAAACAGAAGTTATTAGTTTGGAGGAAAGAGATATTACAACAAAAGTGATCATTATGGTTGACATGCTTCTACTGTAAAGTACGGCAGAGAGTAGGCTCTTTCTTTTATTCCTCAAAAACGAAGTGCCATGTGCTAGTTGGAATTCTCTGTAGACGTCTGAGTGTGTGTGTACGTTCCAGTCCAAGCTTTTGGCAAACGAAGAAAAAGTTTCGGCACAGATCACAAGACCAATGTTCTCCAAGGAGGGAAAAGAAAGCTCAAGTTTCCACAAAGCTCTTTTGTATTGCCAAGTACATCCAAAACGATTTGCCTCCTCCTGCTCCAAGAATTTTCTGTGTTCTTCTCAGCACCAGCACAGTAGACCTGGAAACCAATTTCCCTGGGGCCAGGAGCTGGCACTGAAGTTGATCAGTGTAATCCAGGTTGCATATCACCAGGCAGTTTGTTGACTCCCAACAGATGTTGCAAAAGGCAGTCCAGATTTGCCATCCTTTCCCTGGCAGCTTTCCTGTTTGGTCTTCTGAGGTCTGATGCTTCCTTGAAGTACACGGTATCTGCAGAGTGGATGTGTTAGAGAGGGCTATTTTTCTAAGCTAACTCTCCTCTACTTGTTTGCCGATTAAATCCCAGAATGTTCTCTGTATAGGCTTCTCACCAAGAGGAGGGAACAGAACTTATTCAAGGCTGCCTGTCATCTGACAATTTGAAATTATGCATTTGTCTTCCCTGGAAAGAAATAATAAAAGCATTTTATTTCACACTGAAAGCTGTTCAACTATGATATACAAGAAGGGGTACAAAATATTATTTATCTATGGCTGAAAATACTGAAGTTGGTCTGAACTACATTTAAAGGTGACTTCGAGTGCCTGTAAAACACACTAGCTATGCTATGTACAAAACAAAAAAAATGGCAAATGTCACTATTTTATCCAAATACTAGTTGGATGTTCTTTTTCTGTGTTGCCTTCTGATCTTTTTGCTGATATACTAGCTCTAGAAATGCCAATATATAATTTCTCTGGAAAGCATACAGTGGAGAATATTTTCCAGAGATGTTCTCTCACTTCCCACCCAAAGCATTTTCATGGATGCAAGGCAAACTTCAGAAGAATTCAAGAAGCAGTATCTTTACCATTTCACTGACTAGCCTGGACAATTTCAGTTGTAATGAACAAAGGTTTTTATAGGTTATGTTGAAGAAGGGGGGTTACTGTAAGGATAGACACAGACTGGAGCAGAAGAGTGGACTGGTCCAAATCCAAGCCAGCTTGAAGGGCTGCCTCCTGTCCTGTCTCCTCCTCTATGCCTCCATAGCCTCTACCTCATGATAACCCACCTTTTCCCTGTATGATGCCTCCATCTTCTCCCTCTACTGGATCCCTCCTCTGTTCTCTACCCTGGAGCCAAATTATAAGTAGATTTACCTTATGCATATTCATCTTTCAGTTCTTCCCACATACACACAGAAGTGAGCATAAGGTGGGTGTCCTAAAACTGCTGTTCTCTCCATCACTTTCATTTTCCAGGTGCCTCCTATACCATGATCATCTCATGGCACCACGTGTAATTCTAGTATTTAGAGATACATCTTTTCAGTAAAACATGGCCTCTAAATGCAAGCCAACTGCTTCATCTGGTACTCTACTGAAGAAGCAATAATCTATTCCAAAACGATAGAAAAATCATATTATATTGCACTTACCAAGAAACAGTATACTGGTCCCAAAGTGGCACCTCTGTAAGGGATTGCAAGGGTAAATCTGACTGCCTGTAACACCAACTGCTTTTAGGTACCAGGCTCCAATCCATGACTGCACTGTACATCTTTTAGGCATTCTTGTAACGCTGGGCCCTAATGCTCTCCCACACATTTTTGCCTTCCAAATAACATCTCAGCCTCACAGTTCTCATTTCCAGATTCTGAAGGAGAATCTGATTGTCTTACCTCACTTTTTATTTCAGAAAATCATTCAAATTTTACTGACCAGCATCAAGATTGCTTGTCCATAGATCACATGTTTATCTCCAGTCCATTTTCCTGGAGCACAGAAAGAGCCTCATGGCTATGACTGCCTAATATCAGGAATTGTAGACAGGACAATTTTCTCTAAAAAAAAGAAAAGGCACATATGATATCATCAGCCAAAGTATTTGTTTTTAGAAGTTTTTAATAATCCTCCCCAATAAAGTAACAATAAGAGTACCTTTAAAGGTAAGTGAATGTTTATTTCATAGAAAGACAAGCAGCTCAAATCATCATGTTCAGTGGTTCCATGGCATTAGCATCTACAAAGAGAAAGAAGCTCAGGGAGATAGTAAAATGGTCTTCACACTTATAAACAAAGTAATTTATGAAATAACTACTTAATTAGCAAGCCAACACTAGATGCCACAGGGGATGTAGGATATATTAGACATGGCACATGCCCACGAGGATCTTCTTTTCTTTTATCTTCTTTCCTTTTCATTTTCAGAATTTTCAGAGAATGATAAAGTGTGTACTAGAGATCAACGCTAAAACAAAATAGGACCTGATAGCTGTGAAAACAGAGAGACATATGGATCAGTTGCTTTGGGACATTGGGACTAGAGAGCTATGATTTCCAGCTGGGGAGAACCATACTAGAAAATGAGAAGGAGAAGGAAGAGATTCCAGGCTAAGGCAGTAATAGAACAGTTAATACTGGGGCACTGAGTGAGTAAAAGAGAACTGGTAAAATGAGTTTGGATTGAAAGTATTTGAAATTTTGAAAGGCAGAAGAGGCAAGGTTTTATACCTTATCCAAAAGTCCAGGGGAGGCCAGAACCTGGAAGTGATGGGATCAGCTGCATGGTGATAAATCTGGAAGGAATGAGAAAGACAGATTTGAGAGGGCAGGAAGTGGAGGTGGGCAAACAAGTTAAGAACTTACTGCAGATTTACTTCCAAGGAACTTATCCAACAGAAACAAACTCAAGTGTACAAAATATTTATTGTATTTCTATAATAGAGAGAAAAGAATGAGTTATTTTGATATAAGTACAGGTGTATTTAATATGTTAAGTAAAAAGAAGGAAGTTGCAAAACAACATGTATAAAGTCATCATAATTTTATTTTTAAAAAGCAACAAAGAATACAGTAAAGTGTGAGGTTCTGGAGTTAGCCAGGCAAGGTTAGAATTGTGGTTTAATCGGTTATCAGATAGTACAACAGGGGCTGCATGAGAAAATGTATGTAAAGCGCATAACACACCACTGGCTCATAATAATTCCTCAATAAATATTAGCTAATTTGTGTTTGTGATGCATATGTTGATATGGATGTATTATATTGATAAAGGTATATATGAATATATTTTATGGGCATAATAAAATCAGGAAATAACCATTGTTAACAGTTAGGCAGTAAGGTTAGAGAAAAAGAAACACGATTTTTACTTTATTCACTTTTGTTTTATTTGATTTGTTACCTAAAAAGCATGCACGATTCTTATAATTAAAAAGAAGTTGAACACTTACTTTGAAGAAAAAAAGATATGATCTGAACTTGAACTTCAGTGGAAGACAAAAGGATACATAAAAATATCTCTAAATTGACTCAAGAGAAAGCACTTACCCACTGAATGGAAACTAAAGGCAAAGAAGAGGAAGAAATTAAAGATGACACGGATGCTTGGAAGCTTGATGCCTGAAAGATCAGCACTGCTTCCTAAAAGCAGGGAGGAGGAAGAGTTGGGAAGCAAAGGCACATCCGATTTGTACTCTATTAACTGATAATTATGTAACGATTACAAAACCATCCATTCTCTTTGTGAAAACTTCTCCCAGCAGGATTTTCACTCCTGCTGATGACGAACCTGGATTAGAGGGGGGAAAAGTTTCTGAGGTTAGTTTCCCTTTTCTTTTTTAATCTTCAGCAGCTTTCAGTGTTGTCAGCATTCCAGATTTTGGCCATTGGAATAGGTGTGTAGTCGTAACTCATTGTTTTGATTTGTAATTCTGTAATGACATATGATATTGAAGAACATTTCATATGTTTATTTGCCATGTATATATCGTCTTCGGTGAGGTGATTATTCAGGTCTTTTGCTCTTGTTTAAGCAGGTTGTTTATTTTCTTATTGTGGAATTTTAAGAGTTCATCACATATTTTGGATGATAGTCCTTTATAAGATGTCTTTTGCAAACATTGCAAATATTGTCTCCCAGTCGATGGCTTGTCTTCTCATTCTCTTGAGACTGTCTTTTGCAGAGCAGAGGTTTTAATTTTAAAGAAGTCCAGCTTATCAATTATTTCTTTCATGGATCCAGCCTTCGGTGTTGTATCTAAAGTCATTGCCGGGGCTTCCCTGGTGGCGCAGTGATTGAGAATCTGCCTGCCAATGCAGGGGACACGGGTTCGAGCCCTGGTCTGGGAAGATCCCACATGCCGCGGAGCAACGGGGCCCGTGAGCCACAGCTACTGAGCCTGCGCGTCTGGAGCCTGTGCTCCGCAACAAGAGAGGCCGCGATAGTGAGAGGCCCGCGCACCGCGATGAAGAGTGGCCCCCACTTGCCGCAACTAGAGAAAGCCCTAGCACAGAAATGAAGACCCAACACAGCCATAAATAAATAAATAAATAAATAAATTTATAAAGTCATTGCCATACGAAAGGCCATCTAGGTTATCTCCTATGTTACTGAAACCTTAGGTCAGGTTTTCATAAGAGAAATCCTCTATGTTCCTGGAAATATTTTAAAGAACCTAGAATCTGATTTTGACTAAAGGACAAATTCTTTTTTAATTCCAAACTTTCAAGTTTTCATATAGATCATACTGATTCACAGCATTGGTCCTATTAAATGAGGATGATTTTCCAAGCCCCGCATCTTGAGAGTGACTTCTGTGTTCATCATGTCAGTGTGATTTCAAACATCTAGATGTTTAAAAGAACATTCTGTCAGTTAGCCAGATGTTTCCAAATGTTCAGCTACTTGGCATTGTGTGTACAGCTGGTTCCAGAAACATCTAATTGATTGATAGACCCTTTTTCCTTTTTATCTACATGTTGGGTATCAGTATACACATCCACCTTCACTTTAACATCTTGGCTCCTTCTATGCTTATAATCAAACAAACGAGGACTAAAAGTTCAGATTAAACAATGCAGGGTTAATTGTAAGTAATCAGAGATGCTACTTTAAGCCCATTAACTAAAAGATCTAGTGAAAGAACAGATTTTTCTAGAGAAAGGCAAACAAGAAATCTAATTATCAATTGCATTGTTTTTTTGTTTCTTTGTTTTCTTTATTTATTTATTTATTTATTTTTGGCTGTATTGGGTCTTCGTTTCTGTGCGAGGGCTTTCTCTAGTTGCGGCAAGCGGGGGCCACTCTTCTTTGCAGTGCGCGGGCCTCTCACTATCGTGGCCTCTCGTTGTGGAGCACAGGCTCCAGACGCGCAGGCTCAGTAGTTGTGGCTCAGGGGCTTTGTTGCTCCGTGGCATGTGGGATCTTCCCAGACCAGGGCTCGAACCCATGTCCCCTGCATTAGCAGGCAGATTCTCAACCACTGCGCCACCAGGGAAGCCCCGTTTTTTTTTTTTTATATTGCTGTCATTATAGGGTTACCTTCTGCAAGTCTGCATTCAGATTTTGAACCTTTTATTTATGAAGTGTCTCATGGCATGCCAAGTGATAGTAACAATTTCATTAACAATTTTAGGCTCCAGGTTCTTGGAGCCTAAAGCTGTCCATATAATAGACATGTAGTTGTTACACTGGAATAAACAATAATACAGATACAAAATGAGGATCTAATTCTCCTACTGCAGTAGATTACGATACAGCTGACCTATGAAGCTATAGACCTTACAATGTGACAGATTAGAATACAGTTGATATATAGAGCAGTAATCCTTATACTAGAGTAGTCTACAAAATAGTCAATCTATAGAGCTATAATCTTTGCACTGGACATTACAACAAATATGAAAGAGTTAGACATTATGTGAAAAAATATAAGCAGGCCCTGTAAAGATAGTAGGATCCATACACAAGAACTGAAAAAATTAAAAGTGTATTACTCAGGGTTCTCTGGAGAAACAGAACCAATCGGATATATATAAGAGAAGATTTATTATGGGGATTGGCTCATGCAATTATAGAGGCCGAGAAGTCCCATGATCTGCTGTCTGCCAGCAGGAGAACCAGGAAAGCCAGAGGTGTAATCCAGTCTGAGTCCAATGGCCTGAGAATCAGGGGAATAATGGTTAAGTCCCCGATCTCAGTCCAGAATCCCGTGAACCAGGAGCACACCCATGTCCCAGGGCAGAAGATGCATGTCTCAGCTCAAGCCGAGAGAGGTAATTAACCCTTTCTCCACCTTTTTGTTCTATGTGAACCCTCATTGGATCGGATGAAGCCCACCCACTTTGGAGAGCGTCATCTGATTTACTCAGTTCACAGATTCAAATGCTAAACTCTTCCAGAAACACCCTCACGGATGCACCCAGCCAGGTCAAGTTGACACATAATATTAACTATTACACAAAATAAATTACAATTCTATCAACTCAGACTGGGGATGTGGGGGAAGAAATGGAGATTGGAAATATGGCAAGGTGTGATGGTCAAGAAGATTTCTAAGAGAAGGTGAATTACTACTTAAATCTTAAGAGAGGTCTTCATCTGTCTCCTCTGGCTGTGGTGTGTAAATGAAAACTAAGAATGGAATTAATGTAAGAAGGGTCAAATCTAGGCTGCCCTGGCTCATGGTTCACTGCATCTTTCCTGGCACATTAAACAACACTGGGCCTGAGCAGTAACCCTTGACCCCTTCATACTTTTATTCCACTGCTGCTCCTTGGTCCCTAGATTCCAGTTTCTTATTTTCTATAGTTTGAAGCTAATTTTGACCAATAAAATTCTGCTGCCTTTTCAGAGTCTACTGCTGTAACTGCCTGAGACAGTCTAGCCTGGATAGGAAAATTGCAAGAACCATTGCATTGGGAGGTCCAAGTAATTGAGGTTACCACCTGCCCCAGTGTTCTGACCTGTGGGAAGGTTAGTGCTAGCATTAGATCTATCCCTGTTAGGGTACTACCTGCAGTGACAGTAAAGTCCACCTATAGAAGCAGGAACATCTGAAATAAACTTAGGTTAGTCCATCCCTGGTGAGCTGGGCCTCCTGTTCTAGCCAAACCAGCAAAACGAAGAGCAGCTGCGAAGAGTAGTGAGCTAACATCCCTCCCCCACACCAGACGGAGCACATTAGGAAAGACAGATTATTAGCAGCATGAACATATACTCCAGAAAAGCAAGAAAGCAGTCATCTTGTGTGGTGTGACCATGACTTTGTGATGCCTTGAGCAGATCAAACCATTCAAACAATCACACTTTTGTGCAAGGCACAGCTATAGTTCAAAGATCAGAATATGGTTCTTCCCAGATGCCAGTTGGCAAACAGGTCTCATCCTCTAAGAACCACTAGAGTGGAGAACAGACAATTATCTTTTGATGTGAATAATCCCCTTTTGAACCCAAGGGCACCCCTCTCTAGAACAGCCCTAGAGAACAGAACATCCTATCCCCCTGAATGTTTGTTTAATAAACGTTAACACAAGCTCAACTAAAACCAAGATACTCAAGGGCAAAGGTAAACATAGATTGATAGAGCAGTCATGGAAGGGCAAATGCAACACCTGACAAAAAAATACAGATGTGAAAATAAAATAACTAATTTTTTGAGCTAGGCACATATGCTAGGCACTGTGCAAAATGCTTTACATAAAGCATATCATTTAATTCTAAAATAATTGTGCAGAGCAAGTGATATTTTTATGTTCCTTGTACAGAGGAAGAAAAGCGTGCTCAGAGAGTTTAAGTAATTTAACTAAAGTCACACAGAATATTGGTTTTGTACTCTGTCGAATTAGTTACCCTGGACCTACATTTCCCAGAATTCCTTTCCATATATGACTTCAGCATAGGGTTGTCCTCAAGAAACAGTAGCTGTAATTTTGGCAACCGAGTGACTCAGCAGCCATTTTACTTTGGTTAGAGAGAGATGCAGAGGGTTCCTGTTTGTCCACTCTGAGTTCAGGTCTTCCTCCTAATGGGTGCCCAACAGCAGCTCCAGGCCTATCATCAGATGCTTCACTGAAATCTCACAGAAGCAATACCCACCAAAAGCCAAGGATCTTTCACAGTCCTCTATACCAGCCCCTTACAGTGCTCTCCAGCATCTGGACATGCCTAGCTTCCTGTGGGCCCCAATTTACCCACCTGACCCACACTGGTTCACCTGTACCAGTTACTTTTCTCTGATCCTTTTTGGACCTTTTGTTCCCCAGATCCATGCACCACTGGGTAAAGTATACTTCCTGTTCCCTAATACAGTGGTAATTAAGCAGTAATTACACAAAGTTAGCAAATGGTGGAGCCAGGATTCTAATATGGACTTATATGGTTGGGCTTCAGAATCACCCACTGTTAGGTACCCTGAAGCTATCTAAGGCAATATTAGAACTTATTTGTTAGAATTCTTCTTTACTGAGAAGGAAAAAAAATAGTATTTGTAGCAATTTTCTCCCAGGGATATCTAGTTATACACAAAGCTTCCTGATGTTTCCTATAAACCAAAGGGTAAGAACAATATGTTGGTAAGTAAAGATATAAAATGTATATCCATTGGTGAACTGCGTCTTACAATTAAAACTTCCTGAACGGAAATGCTGTGCCCAGAGAAGAGCTAGAATATATGATTCTACTCATATAAATCAAGTTTCATTTACCCCAAAGGATTCATGAAGGTCTCATGCCTCTATTTATAATGTCTAGTGCTCTTATGCACAGAGAATTCTACTGTGCATTTTGAACTCCCAAGAGTACTGGAGCCTGGTAGGTACTGGTAGGCAGAAGTGATGCAAGGTATGCTCATCATTTGCAGAAGGCCTACGTTCTCTCCCATTCACAACCATTTCTATGACTGTCGAAGCCAATTTTTCTGAAGACACTGCACTTCTTATATCCATTGCCCTCTTTCCTGTGTCTGGATCACAAAGAGCTATCCTTAAGTCAAGTCCTCCTCTGTTCTAGGAATATACCCTGCCTGGCAATTGTGTTCTTAAGCACACATTTTTGGTAATTTTCTTCATCCCTAAAAATATCAAAGCCATAAACATTATTTTTTTGAAAAAGACAGAAATAGCAAACTGTACTACTTCTTCACTCAAGCATAGGTGTTATTAGAGGAAACATATAATAAAAAACAAGAAAAAGCACTGGAGATATGATGCAAGATAGCATTCAGTCAAACACTTGTTTAAATCTGGAAATATTTTGATTTGAGAAGTTTTTGGACCCTCACTCATCTTCCTAGGGTCTGACTTCTTTTGTTGAGGATGTCTGGCCAGCTATATATAGTCAGAATCAACCAAATGAACAACTGATTGAGATAGAATTTTTGCATCCATGACATAAAGCCAATCTGGGGGACCTGGACAAGAGCAATTAACGTAAAGCTTGCTGTTCTAGGCGTTAAGAGAGACCTTTAAAGTCCATCACTGGAAACTTCATGTTTTTAATCATAACAACAACTATCACTTATGGAGTTTCCAGTCATTTGCTCGACACTAAGCTGGGTGCTGGAAATTAGAATTGTATACGGCTTGAGTATTGAAAAACTTGAAAAATGGATATGTGCTCAGCTTAACAAAATAGCTGTAAGAATATTTTCCCATCCCCTCCTTCCAACAAGGATGTGACCATCCCAGAAGATAGACATTGCCATGGTTATTTTCTCCACTTTACAGATGAGAAAACTGATACTGACGCTCAGAGACATTTACCTGGCTATCTCTCAGGGCACCAAAGCTCAGGAACAGAGATTTGTCTAAGGGCCTGCTTCTCCGACTACATATTCTGCACTCTTTCCATACTTCTCTCCTGTGTATTTAGAAATGCTCTCATTAATTTGGGTTCTCAAATACTTAGGCATCAGATAAGACACATTATTTGAAAACTAAAATTTGCAAATTGTTGTCAGCTTCAATTAATATCTTATGTCCTGTTGATGATTCTAACATTCAAAGCCAAGAGAAAAGGATAGCTCTTTAGCTTCAGAAATCCCTAAAAGAAAATAGTTAGACACAAGTTTAAACACACAAACTCTACAACAATAATAAACATATTAAGGAATTATCTATGCAAACAATATCATGTTTTCTTTGCTTTTCAAAAGTCCCTTCCTTAATTGCCTGGTATGGTCCACTACGGTTAACCATCCCATTTAGATTAGCTGCTCCAGTGAAAATCATGAAAACCACTGCACTAGATTATATGTTAATAACTATGTAAATATTCCCTCAGACAAATAATAAAATTCTCATGGAGATATAAGATAGAAATTTTATAAAACAAAATATGGAGAAAATGAAGATCATTTAACTTCAATGTGGTGAAGCAATATTTTCTATCATTTAAATATCTGATCAGGGACTTGTAAAGGTATAACATAGAAGAAGTTCTTAGTCGTATATCAACAATAAAATAAAAAGCACAGAGTAAACATTGCAGCATTCTGTAAAAAAATATAATGACGAAGAGCTTTGAAATAGAGAATTTGTAACTGATCAGTAAACTATGAGATTTGTGACTGCAACCATTATGTCTTACCTCTGTATCCCCAGACATATGGTTAATATTTTATAAATATTTGAAAAATAAAATAAATGGGATTTATGAAGATAAAGAAGTTGTGACATCCGGGAGATGGGGAGACATTTAAGGTTCAGAAACTACATTTCACCATATAAATTAAGTAGAGCATTAGAAATATCTCAGTTCCTTATTTGGGTCATCAGAAGGCAGGATACCATGTTGGGTAAAAAAGAGATTTAAACTTTGGAGTCTTAAAGACCTGGATTCGAATCCTAGCACCACCACTTACTATATGTAAGATTTTAAACAAGTTACTATGTCTTTACTTCATCATGTGTAAAATGAGAAAATATGACCACCCAGCACTGGCATCCTCAATATCTAAGAATCGTGTTTCTTGCCCTAGGAAACCCATGGGCTTAATTTTTTGGAAAAGCAATTACACAGGACTACTTCATTATTCCTGGAAACTAAGTTTGATTAAAAGTAGGCAAAGCATATTATATCACTTTGTGGCTGTCATACCAATAACCAAGCAGAAGCCACTTGGCTTTGAAAGTATAAATGACACAAGTGATAAAAAAGCCACTTTTTCTAGTTGCACTGAGTAGTAGTTTATAGGTCATTTCAGTTTATTTTTCATCACAACCATCCCCAATACAACAATGTCTCATTAAAGCAGATCCCATTCCAACCTGAAGTCTGGCATGACCTGGGTCTTAGACCTTATCCAATGTAATTTTATTGTTAAAATTCCAGAAGGAACTTATAAAGTAATTTTTTTTCACCTAGAAAATAGTCCCACAGCAGAGACAGCTCCCAGAGATATTATAGGCTTATTACTGAAAACAGAATTGATTCCCAAGGCATACAGCCACACCACTAACATCATATACAAAATAATCATCAAAAACAATAGGCAACTGAGCTAAGGACATTTAGACAAGCTAGGGAAAAGGATTCCTATAAATTTAGCAACACATCTTCCCGCTTCTATTAGATCTACTGGAGAGAAAGAGTGTTCCCTGCAGTATCCCAGAAAACAGTGGCTATAAACAAAGAAATAGGGCAGATTGAAATTGGACTCCGGAGAAATTCATTTAATGACGCTTCGAGTTATTTTCAGTAAATCGGCAAATGTGTGAGTTCAATCAATCCTTAACAGGGGACCTGATCAAATAAGGAAATACCAGTTTCTTGACTTTCATTAGTCACTCACAGGAAAGCTCTTTAACAGAACATATCACTTCCAAGTCTTTGTCTTACTGACAGATCTTCCTTCTGTCTTTTCCTTATCATACACTGTCAGTTAGCCCTTGTTGAGCCAGATTCCCCTTGGACCTAAGCTACTCCCCGAAGAGAAAAGGGCAGCCTGGGATGTTGCCAAGCAGGCAGCCAGGTGGTCCAGCTGATTCCAGGCTATCGATGATCGCAGTAACCGGACTGCCTGGGATTCCTGTGGCTGCCTTAACAGCTCAGTCAGAACTACAGAATGCCTTAGTAAAGCTCAGATGGGTAATGCACTGTGTACACAGCTCACCTGAGGAATTTCTAGAGTTAGGCTGCCTGGGTTTGGATCCCAATTCTATTTCTTATTAGCTGCTTGAAGTTGAATTAATTTTGTAACCTAGAGCATGCCTCCATTTTCTCATCTATAAAATGAGAGGTTATAACGCTATCACATGGGTCGTGAGAATTAGATGAGATGATATTTTCTATGGCTTAGTGCCTGGTACATTGTAAGGGCTCAACAAGGTTAAGATGCTTATAGAAGTAGTCGTAGTGGTTGGTGGTGATGGTGATGGTGATGGTGGTGGAAGTGGTGGTCATGGTGGAGGTCATGACAGCAGTAATGGTGATGATGGTAGGAACAGCTGGTAGGAATACATTATTGAAGTGCTGTTACGTAGCATTAACTACAGTGAAAAGAGTAGTGATCTAATCAGTTAGATGAGGATCCAAAGCCCCATTCATTCAACCTTTTAAAAACACTAAGCATTGGGACTTCCCTGGTGGTCCGGTGGTTAAGACTCTGTGCTTCCACTGCAGGGGGCATGGGTTTGATCCCTGGTCAGGGAACTAAGATCCCACATGCTGTGATATGGCAAAAAAAAAAAAAAAAACACAACAAAACAAAACAAAAACAACAACAAAAAACCCCACTAAGCATTCTAAGTCTTCGATAGCCTCAGACTTAGCATAATGGTCCTTAGTACTCCTCTTAGAAGATTATGAAGGCTCAATTAACTTATTTTTTTTTGGCCATGCCACGTGGCTTGTGGGATTTTAGTTCCCCGACCAGGGATTGAACCTGGGTCCCAGCAGTGAACGCACAGAGAGCTAACCACGGAACCGCCAGGGAATTCCCTTAATTAACTTATTGATTGCCTATTATATGCCACATATTTTAAATGTATTATCTAATTTAATCCTTACTATGATCCTGCAAGATATAATATTATCTCTACTTTATGAACAAAGAAACTGAGGGTCAGAGAGGTTAAGTGATTTTCCTAGGGTCACAGTAGTAGGGTATGGTAGGTAATCTGACTTCAAACCCCAAATTCTTTCCCCCAAGCTTCTACTCACAATCCTTAAGGTACGTAAGAGTGTCTAGGTACAGAGCTTGCTCAAAGCAGTTACCAAATAAATACAATCCCTCTTCTCTAACCCTATATTACCTTTGCTCTGCAGGCCCATGGAGGACTTGGGGAACATCCAGATATGCCCAACCAGCTCACTGTTACTAGTCGGGACTTTCTTGCTGTATGTGGCAGAATCCATTTTAAACTACCTTTGTCTCTGACATGTTACTTCTTAAAACTTTATTATATTTATATTGGCTTATTTTATTTTATATTTACTTTTTCTGTCTTCCTCCCAAAGTAAAATATAAGCTCCATGAGGGCAGAGACTTGTCTCTTGCTCTCATCCATACCCCGACCACCTAGCACAGTACATGACACACAATAGGTGCTTAATAACTAACTCTTGGTTGAATGAGTGAATGCATTTTTGCAAGAGCATTTGTAGACCGATGGCCATCCTTTTTCCAGGTAACCTACATGCAACGCTCTAGCTTGACAGAATGTGCATCCTCAATTTAAACAGCTTTGTTGACGCCCACCACCAACAAGAAAGGCAATGGGGAAAGTCTGTAACGTGCCTGTAAAATATCAGTTTAAGTAAAAACGCTCCGCCTTGATCCTGGCTCTTTAAAAATAAGGGCATGCTTTCCTCTCTCTAGTATGTTAGACTTTATTGCCCATCTAACGCTGCACACCAGGCAGTTTTTCATATTCATTTTTTAAGGTCAATAAGTAGGACAGAATTATATAAACAAGCCCTACTCCAAATTCGCTCATTGTTCTTTCCTACTACTAACCCAACTGGTTTTCAGTCTTTGGCTTTACAGGGAAAAAACTATTCCTCTCCCATCAATAAAGCTGGGCTGTGTATTTATACAGAATATCTAATGTCTTATGGACACTTTCTCCCTGTGGATCCATTTTGACTCCCAGCAGCCAGTTTACTGTATATTTCACTCAACTTGAGAGAGTGCAAGTAGGTGGGTATTTTCAGATGATTTGTCAATATCAACTGATGTTTTCTTGTCACAGATAAACAGCCTCTGCCATGAATCAAGACTGTGTCAGCAATGCTGTCATAATCCCCCCTAATGTGTGTGTGGCGTATTGACAGCAGATATATTACCCTGAATGTCTGCAAATGTGAAACAGCTTAGCTATCTGTGTGCCACACTCCGTGCTTCTTTACAACGTAAAAATAAAGCATTTGTTTCAGGGGTGGCCGCGGAACATGACCGGGGCTGGTCTGCATGCACAACAGCAGACAGCTCTGGTCCATCCCATTCCAGCTGTAAGTTTCCATTGAACCAATTAGCTGAAATCCATCTAGGCTGTGTGGCTTTGATTACCCAGCTGTGCCCAAAACAACACTCTGATGTTTTCGTTCACATCGGAGTCATGCAGTGTCCTGAACCACAGCCCTGCGAATCAGCACTCTGTATATATCCCGACACAACTGGTAGCATGTGAGTCAGGCCAAGATGTCCCCGGCTCAGACTTCTGGGTCAAACAGATTTTCTCTAAAGGGCTCCCAATCCCAGAGGTATCAGGACGACATCATTAATCCAAACAGAGACGACAACAGCAGGTGAGTCCAACCTGAAACCTTGATTGATGTTGTCAACAATCTCTATATTGGACAGTATTGGGCTTTGCAGTTAGACTAACCTTCTTTCTAGTCCTTTCATTCCCTATTTATGACCCTGAGCGAATCACTCAGGCTCTGTTTCCTTATTTTAGAGTGAGAATCATAATAATATAACCTGGTTGTTAAGAAAGCTTAATGAGATACTATGTGTAAAACTTAGCCTAGGGTCTGGCACTAAATATGTTCTCAAAACCTAGAAATTATTATTAGAAAAAAATGAGCAAGATAAAGAAATGAGGAGGCAAGATTTCAATGAATGGTCTGTCTCATTGCAAGATGGAACCAATGAGGTTGCCCTGACATGGAAATGAACAGCCAACCATTTATATGACTTGACTTTATGGGATAAATGCCACCCCCATTTTACTTTATACAGATGTGAGAATTTTTAATGTGCTTGAGGATAAGACGAAGAATAAAACCCTTCCAGAGTCCTATGCATGAAGGCCTGTCTTAGTAGAAATTCCTAGCTGATTGTCACTTGATACATGGTAATAACGTCTACTTCATTCATTCTGATTTTTTGTTAATAAATACACGAAAAAAAAAAGAAATCCAGGCAAACAATAAACTCTATTTTTGCAAAGGTTTATGTTCCTTCAATACCACGTTTTTACCAAAACTATAAATATAGTCTTAGAAAGGCATGCAAATGTAGTCTTACTTTTCTCAAGAACGCTGTGAGATAAGTAGATCAGGGGGTAATGTTCCCATTTCTCAGGTGAGAGGACCAGTTCTTAGAAAAGTGACTTGCCTGAAATCACGTACATGATAACATCCTAACACCCAGGCAAGGGCAGATGCTGCTCCAGGTTTCAAGCCTTGGAGGGACCTACATAACAGAAACACACACAAAATAAATGTAAGGATGCATAGATACCTCGGCACTCAGAATCCAGCACACAGACCGGCACCCTGTGACCCTAAATCCTAAACATCCACCCTCCTGATCAATACTGTTCAGGCCAAAGAAACATTTCTCCACCTCTCTTGCCTTATTCCCCCTAAAAAGGCAATTATGTCAAAAAGCAGTGAACGTTTGTGGTTGTCTGACGTTGGCATTGGAGACAGGGCTTCAGAGAGAGTAGTGTAGGATGTGAGCCTCAGAAGTGCTCAGGTAAGAGGAAAGGCAAATGAATTAACTTGTCAAATCCTTTCTTTCAAATAGCATGAAAGCAATAGATTCCTGCACAACAAAGTAGCCTCTCCCAGAGTGCCTCTGTTTTCTCACTTCTATTTGTTTCACAATTCAGAGTTCCAGAGGCATTTAGGAATTAGTGCAGTGCGTTCCTCATGGTGGCTGGGAGTATTTGTAATATTAAACAATGCATATTACCCTGAAATTCCCATAGCATGCTGCCGATTCTTCCTATGGAATTAGGTGATTGAATGTGTAGGGGTTCGGATTGAGTCTCCCCATGATGTGCCACTCAGGAAGAACCTTTGACCTTCCCCCTAACTGCCTAAAAGAATTTAGATGGAGAACCTGGTTCAGGAAGGGAACTATCACCATCAACAGCTAGAGCACAATATTGCACAAACTAGGTGTGTGGTAGATGGGGAGGGACCTAGCACGGCCTGTTTGATCAAAGTCCTCCCTGTGTTGTTTAGGGATAGCCCAGAAAACATTTATCAAGCATTTACTCTTTCATTCTTCCTCTGAATTGCCTTCCTTTCCTTTGAAGTACAGGCCCCTAACCCTTTCTCCTGAGTCCAGAATGACGTATATACCTCATTTTACCTGTCTTTGCAATTTCTCACGTTAATGTGGATTTCCAGTATGTACGTAATTAAATTTGATTTTCTCCTCTTAATCTGTCTTATGTCATTTTAGTTATTTGACCAGCCAAAAGAACAAGAAAAGAAGGGGGGATAGTTTTCCCAAATATTAGTATTATAAATAGTTTAACATAAAATTATTTAATGAGGTAATTACATTTTCATAATGTAATTAAAATTAAATTACAAGTTTTTAAATTTAAAAAACTATATTTTTAAGTGTTGATGTTCATTATTAATAATTTGAGCTTTCCCTTTTACTTTTTACAAATTTGCAGAATTTTGAAAACACATGGAAAATATTTTTTGTGTTTTATAACTTATTATTGATACATTTTCTATGAGTTGCTTTTTTGAGAAAATATAGTCAAATTGTGGACATTTTGAATACAATTATATTTTTAACCTTTAAATAGTTACTCTTGCAAAACCAAATTATTTGGAAAGATCTTGATCTTAACAGCCCTTAGTGCTTTGGCTGAAATAAATCAAGAAAAAAAATTGAGGGAATGGGTATTAATAATTTATTAGTTATGCATGTCTTTATTGCTGTTGCAGGCCTATTAATAAAAAACACCCAGATATATGCAATAAGAACTAAATTCAGTCGTGTTTGATATTTTGCAGACTTTTGGTCATATAAAAGCCAAAGCTTTACGCATTTTGATTTTGTCGTTATGAAAGTGAAGTGATAGAATATATTTTATTTAACAGTTTTTAAGCTTGATTTATTGTCTTTGAACATTTAGACATATAGGTGCTGCCGTCCAAGTGTACTCTTGCCCCAGGCTCTACATTTTTAGGGCTGGGCCTGAATGCACAGTTACTAACTACCTGAAGGAGGCTCAAGCCCCTCATATTTGAATCCAAGTCCAGGTCATATTTCTAGCATTCACCACTAAACATATGTACCTCCCACGTGCCAGGCCCGCTTATGCTAGATGCTTTTTACATCGTTACACATCCAAAAGTCACAGCCACTTTAGAGTCTAGGCAGGGATCCAAGGAGTGACAGATTTCTCCCAAGGCCTGTCTCACCTGGGGGGCAAAAGCAAGGGGTCCCTCCTTTGTAAAGGACCAAGAGCCCAGACCCAGGGCATGTTGCTTCCTTCAGGTGCAGTAACTAAAGTCACTGAAGGTTCTGGCAAAAGGACCACCCCCACCAACCACACACACACACACACACACACACACACACACACACACACACACACACACGCATCTTGCCCTCTGAATTATACATTTGCACCTTATTCTCTGTCTTCCTTTAAACCAAATAATGTCGCTTGTTCTCTTAAATTCAAACCTTGTCAAACCCCAATCTTAAACTCAAGTCAACGTTTTTCTTTACCATTGCCATTGGACCCTCTGTCTTCCTACTAACAACCACTGAGCTGCTAGCCTGGATTTAGATTTAGAACTCCCAGCTTTCAGTGGAGGCCCTGCTGCTTCCTAGTCCTTTGACCTAAGACCAGTTCCTAACCTGTAGGGGCCAGGCTTCTGGCCAAGTCTGGAGCAAGTCTGTAAAAACCAAAGGATGTGATAACACATCCCTCTTAAATTCTATCTAAATCCAGGTCAGACCTCCCTGAGAGGTCCTTTTCTACACCAATACAAATGCAAATTAGCTTCCATTCCCCTAGGGATCTGCTCTCTGAGGGACAGCTAATCTGATAAACAAACACAGTGTTAATATGTGCTAATATATTCATGCATTTATTGCTCCCAAGTAATATTTGCATTTTAGCAAGAGCCTTGGATGCCTTGACAGGAGGTGTGATTCGGGCCTGACAGGTGTTAGTGGAAGCGGGGGTCCTGGCAGGACGGGGTGCTAGTGGGTTACAGAAGTCTTAAACCCCCTGTTACAAGGGGTTGCCTCTAAGCACAACTAATGCCCCAGAGTCCCAGAGTGTCTCCCACATTTGTGTTTCTCCAAAATTTACCACTAACACTGAATTATTCATCCTCCCAGACTGGGATCATTTACTCTAAAAGTTGAGAATCCCTGGAGAGCATTTCGAGAGCCTGATAACCAAGGAGAAAGGCAACTGTGGAGCTCCTGGTGGAGGTGCTTAGCTCAGCGGCATTATTAGTGGCTCCATTTACCCCCGACCTGCCTGCCCCGAGGACAGGAGAGCTCCCTGCTTGGTAAATGGGGCGCTCAAGTCGGGGCAAGCCTGATTTCCGTCTCCAGGTCAGAATATCAGGTCCTGAGCCTCCCTTGATTCCGTCAGAAAAGAGAAATTGGGGCGGGGAGGGGGTGTTATTCCAAAGGAACTTTGTAAGTTTGCTTCATAATTGGTATCTAATACTGATGAGTGAATTTCATTTCTAAGCAGCTGTTTGTTACAAATAAAAGGGCAGTTTTTGAACAGGGAAGTGTCAAAATAATAATAATGATTAAAAATACGGCTCAGCATTTATTAAATATCTACTGCTCTTCTGAGGCTGTGTGCATTAAATCAATAAATCATCACACAAAAACCCATGAATCATCTCTGTTTTACAGGTTAAGGAAACAGGATCTATGGAAAGGTGAAAAATGAAAGTGATCAGGACACTTAAGTTGAAATCCTGGCCCTACTACTTTCTGCTGTGTGACATCGAGCAGGTAACCTCTCTGAGTCTCATAAGTAATATGGAGATACCAATATTTACTTCATTGAGCTAAGAAGAGGACTAAATGAAAGAAAGTTACAAAGGTATCTAATAAATAATAGATTCACAATAAATGTTCATTCTTTTCCTCTCCTTTGCTTTACAGATAAGGGGAAAAGAGTTCTAAGGCTATTAAATAACTTGTCCCTGAGTAAGTTCTGTGTGTCTCAAAGAGAATCTAGGTTCGCTGAGCCTTCACACTGTTCCATTTCCAGGCTTCTCACTGTCTGCTTAGCGTGGTTTCAGCTAAGTGGCTCTTTCTCCAGGTTCTTCCATCTGGTCTCACAAGGAGCTCGGGTGGTAGCTGCCAAACTGTCTCTTAGGAATAATGAACTTGCTGGTTTCCCACAAGACTCCCTTAGCTGATATTTATTCTACTAATTTTGGTGTACATTAAGTGTATGTGTGTGCTCCCACTCTACAAGACAGAACCAGTCCATCTGAATAATGTGAGTTTTGTGCCTGAAATCATTATGGAATGAACTAAACCATTGTCTGAACTCAATCAAGAAAACTTCCCTAGGGAGGAAGAAAATGTGTCAAGGGCTGTTCACCTATATACCTGTTGGGAGGCCTGAGCTGAAACTAACATCTCCCCACACACACACACTTATCCACTCATATCAGCATCTCAGCATCTCAGCCTTGGCACTATTGACATTTCAGACTGGTTAATTCTTTGTCATGGGGGCTGTCTCATGCATTGTAGGATGTTAAGCAGTATCCCCCGCCTCTACCCACTAGATGCCTGCAGCAAGCCTTCCCCCCCCCGTCCAACAACCACAACTGTCTCCAGACATTGTGAATGTCCCCTGGGGGACGGGGGTGAAATTGGCCTCAAACAAGAACCACTGGCTTACATGATTTCAAAGGGCCTTCTGAGCACTAGTTTTTCTCAATGTCCACCTCCCCGCTATCACCCAGAGCAGAGGGGTACTTAGAGCAGAAGATAGATGAGACCTTATGTCGCCAATTGTTTCTTCTTTCCCAGATTTCTGCCCTGAGACCTGGGATGGCTCTGAGTATTCAAAAGATGGTTCTTGGCTTTTATATGAGATGAGCAAGTCCCCGGGGGCCAGGGGTGTGATACTTCCAAACAGAGCTTCCTTATAGGATGACCTGTGGGTCCCAGTCAAAGCTTACCTCCCTTTTCCTATATCCCTTTTCTCAGACTAACACGTAACTCTATAGCAAAAGAAGGGAGGTGGTGGAGACTGTGAGCTTAAATGAAGGTGACTCCCTTTCATTTACTGAATAGAGTTTAGTATATGGGAAGGCTGGAAAGGAAAATTAGTAAGACAAACCAACCAACCCCTGCTCCAAAGAAATGTGAAGTTAGCAAAAGCCCATTGATTTAACTAAAATATAAGATCCACTTTAAAAACAAACCCCTCCTGAATAAGCACTACATTTTACCAGAACTTACCTGTGTGGGTTGGAGTTGCAGTGGTCTTTCCCTTTCTAGTTTACACATTTTGATCTCCGGGGGTGGGGAGGGCAGTTAATTTTAATAAGTATGCATTACGTGGGTTTAGGAGGAAAAAGAGACATTTTAAAACAAACAAAAAGATCAGGGGAACATATATCAACATGATAATAGAAATTGTCACTTTATTTTCCAAATGTTCTAAAATATACAGCATCACTTTATAATGTTTATTAAACTACTTTATTGAAGCATATATCTTGATCATCCAAGTCAAGAAATAGAACATTACTGACCTTCCAGAAGCCCTCGTCCTGCATTCCCTATCACTACCCACCTGTTCCTCCTTGATGGGAACCACTACCATGATTTCTAACAACACAGCGTAGTTTTGTTTGAAATATTGCATAAGTGATTTCAGTCAGTATTTTTGTTTGTATCCAGTCTATTATGGAAAAGTATTTAGGCTATTTCCAGTGTGGAATTTTTGCTGATATTTAACAGATAATGCTGAAACAGCACATAACACACTGACCAGCTTAAACCAGTTTAGCCTCTTTAAATAGGTTGTTGATTAATCAAACCTGGAATTATTTTACGGAGACAGCACTGCCATTGCACGTGTTCAGGACAGCAGCCCTTGTCGACAAGTGACCCGGGAACGGAGAATCTTCAGTCTGTAGCGCTTACAGAATACAAATGTTGCCCCCAGAGAGCATTATGAAGCGGGAAGTCCTTCAAGGAAAAGCTGGCTTCCAGCAGCACATGTAGCTTATTATGGACTGATTTGAGACTAGCCAATCAGCTTCCAAGTTTGAAATTTCCCCAACCCCTTAAACTTCACCCCAGTCCTGGACTGGGAAACAGATTTGAGCTGTGCCTTCCATCTCCTTTCTGGTTGACCTCACAGTACATCTCTTTCTTTTCTCAAAATCGGGTTCGATAGTGTTGACTTCTAGGGGCGTTGGGCAGCAAACCCTTGCTTGGAAACAATGCTAAAAAGATTTCCAAAGTAGCTGTACTACTCTATTCTCTTACCAGTAATGTATGAGAGTACCCACTGCTCTACATTCTTGCCAACATTTAGTATAGTCAGTCTTTTCAGTATTAACATTAAAAAAACTAATATTACTAATGAAAACAATCTTTCCTAAAATTCATTTGCATAAAATATCAGAATATATTATCAACCAGAAATGAAAGTTACAGTTGGCACTTACATTTCCATCCCTATAAAGTTAATATATTACACCTAAATAATTGTATATCAATGTATTAATATATTATTATATAGTTTGGCATTTATTCATATGTTTTGTAACTAATTTATATTCTTAATAATAAATATTTTACTTATATGAATTATATATAATAAATATTTTACCTATATGAATTATATATATAACTATATATATTTACCTATATGAATTTTATATATATATATATATATACAAAGAAAGTGGAAGACAGGGTAAAATGTTAACTATGATTATAGCTGATGGTTACAATTATGGTTAACTTGTATTGTTCTTTTTGTTTATATTTAGATGCTAAACTTTTACATTGAAAAATTTTTATACAGTGTAAGAATTTTTTAAAATTTAATAATAAACATTTCTTCATTTAAGCACTTACTGGTGGTATTTTTATTGCCCACATGGCAACCTCCACATCACCTAATTTCACGGCTGCCCTTGGAACAATGCACCTCTCATACATCCCTTCACCCTCAACATCTCCTTCTTACTTACCTCTGAGGCTATCTCCACATATTCTACCATACCTTATAGACCAATGCTTCTCAAACTGTAATGTGCCTGTGACACCTGGGTTCTGCTGAAATTCAGATTCTGATCCAGTAGGGGTGCAGGGGGTGGTCCTGAGATTCTTTAGTTCTAACAGGTCCCCAGGTGACGCCCGTACTGCTTATCCTCAGGACAGACTTTGAGAAGCGAGCCTCCAGACCTCCCTTCTCTTCCCGTCCCAGACCCTGTTTCATTCCAAGTCCTTACTGCCTATTTTCTGCCTCTTTTCTAGGTTACTCTGAGAAATTCCAATAAGATAACCAGAGCAGAAACAGCAGTAGTGTCAGAGGGAGGGTACGATCTTAAGGAAGGAAAAGTTCATGAAGTTAGGTTAAGGAAGTTGGTCCATGAGAAACATCCTGAGGTCTTGTAGCTAGGGAGATATAATTGTTTGAGCTCTTGTCATTTTGTTCTATTTCCCATGGCTTTTGCAGAAGCATCCTCAGAGCTCAGCACTTGCGTTGATGTCTTTCAGCGCTGCCCTTAGGGTTCCTTGCATCTGGGTCTGTGTGTTTCAGAGGCCTCTATTGTTTGGATGATTTCACTATCTTGGAATTAAGAAAATGGGATCTATATTGCCTAAATGTCATAAACCAGAAAATAATCAATTTCCCCATTCAAACAAGAAGACACTCCTTGTTTACTTTTGTCTTTGGTTGACATTTACTTAATAAAAGAGGACTACAAAATATGGGAAACAACTGCACTGAACATATTTCTATGTTATCTTGTTAACTTTATTCTGCTATATTTCCAGCATCTCCTCAAAGCCTCATAAATATCAATACAAGGTACTCAGTAGCTATATAGACCCATGTGACAGATTTAAGAGGAAAACGAGAGGAAAATCCTGACCTTTTGCTCCTGCTTTTGGAAACTTCAGATGAACAAGCATATTCACTGCAAACTTCAAGGTGCCAGATGACAGACAGTGTGCACTTAATCCCATTATGAACATAGAAACTGGGCTTTGGAAAGGGACCTGCAGGTAGCAGCTCCCTGAAGAGAAGATCAAGATATTTACCATGCTACTCATTGACTTTTGCAGAAAAAAACCCTCCCTTATGCCTCAGGTACACAGACCTGGTAGTTATTAACATCTCTGTTTCCCTCCTCGTACACTGTCACATTTGTCAATGTCAGGTGGCAGAGATAGTAGAGTCTATCTCCTTATTTTTAAAAACATCTGACAGTTTATTATTTCTAGGTACTAAGGGACACATTTTCCCAGGGACAAAGGGGAGGAAGAACAATTTGCTGTCAACTGTGGCACCCCCATCTCCAACTCCAGTTAGTTGACTATTTGTCCCGCTTGCCAATCCCTTCCCATCTATCCACAGTGAAGAGAAAATGGAAATTCACACCGGGCTTGCTGAAACAAAAGCTGCAGCCCTGGGTAATGCAGGAGGTGGGCCACTGGGTGTCCACTTCAGCCCCTGGGAGGCCCATTGTCAGAGGGAAGGGTGAGGGCAGCTCATCCATTCACAAGAACTTTGGAACAACAAATTTTTTTTTAAACATCTTTATTGGTGTATAATTGCTTTACAACCTTGTGTTAGTTTCTGCTGTATCACAAAGTGAATCAGCTATACGTATACATATATCCCCATATCCCCTCCTTCTTGTGTCTCCCTCCCACCCTCCCTATCCCACCCCTCTAGGTGGTCACAAAGCACCGAGCTGATCTCCCTGTGCCATGTGGCTGCTTCCCACTAGCTATCTATTTTACATTTGGTAGTGTATATATGTCAATGCCACTCTCTCATTTCGTCCCAGCTCACACTTCCCGCTCCCCGTGTCCCAAGTCCATTCTCTACGTCTGCGTTTTTATTCCTGTCCTGCCCCTAGGTTTGTCAGAACCATTTTTTTTTTTTAGATTCCATATATATGTGTTAGCATATGGTATTTGTTTTTCTCTTTCTGATTTACTTCACTCTGTATGACAGACTCTAGGTCCATCCACCTCACTACAAATAACTCAATTTTGTTCCCTTTTATGGCTGAGTAATATTCCATTGTATATATGTGCCACATCTTCTTTATCCATTCATCTGTCAATGGACATTTAGGTTGCTTCCATGTCCTAGCTATTGTAAATAGTGCTGCAATGAACATTGTGGTACATGACTCTTTTTGAATTATGGTTTTCTCAGGGTATATGTCCAGTAGTGGGATTGCTGGGTCATATGGTAGTTCTATTTTTAGTTTTTTAAGCAACCTCCATACTGTTCTCCATAGTGGCTGTATCAATTTACATTCCCACCAACAGTACAAGAGGATTCCCTTTTCTCCACACCCTCTCCAGCATTTACTGTTTGTAGATTTTTTGATGATGGCCATTCTGACTGGTGTGAGGTGATACCTCATTGTAGTTTTGATGTGCATTTCTCTAATGATTAGTGATGTTGAGCATCCTTTCATGTGTTTGTTGGCAATCTGTATATCTTCTTTGGAGAAATGTCTGTTTAGCTCTTCTGCCCATTTTTGGATTGGGTTGTTTGTTTTTTTGATATTGAGCTGCATGAGCTGCTTGTATATTTTGGAGATTAATCCTTTGTCAGTAGCTTCATTTGCAAATATTTTCTCCCATTCTGAGGGTTGTCTTCTCATCGTGTTTATGGTTTCCTTTGCTGTGCAAAAGCTTTTAAGTTTCATTAGGTCCCATTTGTTTATTTTTGTTTTCATTTCCATTTCTCTAGGAGGTGGGTCAAAAAGGATCTTGCTGTGATTTAAGTCATAGAGTGTTCTGCCTATGTTTTCCTCTAAGAGTTTTAGAGTGGCCTTATATTTAGGTCTTTAATCCATTTTGAGTTTATTTTTGTGTATGGTGTTAGGGAATGTTCTAATTTCATTCTTTTACATGTAGCTGTCCAGTTTTCCCAACACCACTTATTGAAGAGGGTGTCTTTTCTCCATTTTATATTCTTGCCTCTTTTATCAAAGATAAGGTGACCATATGTGTGTGGGTTTATCTCTGGGCTTTCTATCCTGTTCCACTGCTCTATATTTCTATTTTTGTTCCAGTACCATACTGTCTTGATTATTATAGCTTTGTAGTATAGTCTGAAGCTGGGAACCTGATTCCTCCAGCTCCTTTTTTCTTTCTCAAGATTGCTTTGGCTATTTGGGATCTTCTGTGTTTCCACACAAATTGTGAAATTTTTGGAACAACAAAACTTGAAAGGATAGACCAGCATCCAACTTACCTCCTTATCCTTTGTTCTCTCTTAGGTAGGCCAGCTGTTTTCTTTCAAAGACAAGCTGAAATGGTCAACTTGTGGGCACCACCAAAGCCTCCTCTCCCCCCTCTTACCCATGCCCTCACATCGGAGACCAGCTAGGGCCTAAGTAAAAATCAGTAGAGAGGAGGAATGGCAAAGGGTACCTAGAAGTGTTTCCTCCAAGTTCTTCATTTACAGTTCAGATGAGGAAGCTGAGGCCTGGAGAGAAGTGTGAGAGCGGGGATGAGGGTGTTGAATAAGGGGTACTGTGGTTTATTCAACATGTTTGTTCTGTGTATCAGACATCCAAAGAGCAAACAGAATAAAAAGAGAAAAACAGAAATGCAGAGGTATGGAAGTGGAGAGGCCAGGAGAGATGGAGAGAAGAAAAGCTTTATTTGTGTGAAGGGTGCATGGAGTTTGTGATTTTTCTGTCTTGGAGGCGGTAGATTTCATTGCTTTACATCCACCAGGGATTTCCTAGGCTCGGACAGCACGTTTGAGCCCAGACCTAGTCACAGATGAACAGCAAACCCATTTCAGTGGTGATCTTCAAGTACATGGGATGTTTTGTCTCTTGGTACCGTATGGGGGCCGGGGGGATACAGTGAGCAAGAAGGAAGGAGAAAACAAGCTGGAGTTTGGCGCCCAGACTTTCTTTCTGGCGCTTTCATGACAAGCTGGCTGAGACTAAGCAATGCGGGGCGCTCTCTGGGATTCTGAGCATTCGGAAAACCTGCCCTTCTGGGCCTCTGCTACTGACACATTGTTATTTGTGAGCCTTGCAAGGTGAGTCTGGCTTATTTAAAGCTGATGATGTTCTGCCTGGCTAGGGGCTGTCACCAGCCCCACTACTGGGATAAACACCTATAGTGACTTGTCTCAGTGGTAGCTGCCATCAGGGCCGAGACTGACGTGGCTCTGGGTGTTTGGCAGGTCTGGGAAGGCACGCTGCCTTTGGGTTGAAACTAGAGGGGAGGAGAAGTGTTGTCTGAGAAGGTGGTGTTTTTCCCTATTTCACTGACCTCATTCCAAAAGCTATGATCCTTCTGATCAAGTCCCGTTCAACTCAGTTTGTCAGACGGACAAGTTTTTGGAGGACAGCGGCTGTAAGCCTTTGCTGGCTCTTTGTGACTTCAAAGCTGATATGGATGAAGTCTCCCAGAGACTCCCCAGGTCTCCCCGGAGAGCTCAAGGTGGAGTCTTTCTCCAGACCCACCACCACTATGCTCCTGGCTGGGCCCCCTGACACACCTTCTTTTCCACGCAGGCTCCAAGCTAAGTAGAGAGAGCAGCCTCCTTGTGTCCTCATCACAGAGGTTCTTGGGAGTGTTCTTGGGACCCTTGATTTGGGGAGAACCTAGCTACTGTATGAGGCAGAACTCATCCTTTAAAGCTGCAGCCAAGTTTTCCTCTTGATGTGGCTCCTTCACTGTCTGTATCATTCTGGAACACTGGAGGCAACGTCTTTCTCTGTGACCTGCACCTGATGAAGTTTCAGCTCTACAAAAGCAGTTTCTGGGGCTGCAGAAGTCAATGACTTCACAATTTCTCAACACAGGGGTCTTCTCGCTAATTTTTTTGGAGGAAGCTCCCAGCCTCCCATATAAGAATTCATAGGAAAACTCCCCTCCAAACTCCTCCACCACTTTGGTCCATTTAAGCTCTTACCCCTGTGGCAGGCGGAGGGATAGCCCGGCCCAGGGTCTGTGTCACGGTAGCGACTATCTCTAAAGATAGATTTGGGAGGCCCAAGCAGGCTCAATGTCTGTCCCTCAGCAATTTCAGGGGTGACTGAGCCTAAGGAAGGATTCCTGTTCGCTGCATCCTTGCTTTTCTCTTGCTTGGCCTTCAGTATCTCATGCGACTCTTTACTTTGGGTCTGTGCTAGTAGGATGTTATGAATTTAGAAGGGTTTTTCAGATCAATGTCATTACTCTTGCCAGTCATCTAGATAAGACTTGTTTAGGAGGAAGTGTCCTAGCCTGAGGCCATAGATGGGGTTCTAGGCCCAGGACCATCACACCTTCAACACATCCCTTCCCCTCTCTGGGGCTCAGCTTTCTCTCCTGTACAAGGAGGAGACTGGGCTAAATTAGCTTTTCTGAAAATGCACACCTTAGAAATAGAAGCATCCTTAGTGAGAGAAGTCTGGGATATTCTGGGTTAAATAGAGTTTGGAAGTTCCTTTACTGCATAACTCTCAGGGCTTTAAATGTAATAAAAAAGCACTTAAAAACTACAAAGAGGGGTGTGTAAAAAGGTTATATTTCCCAAACTCTACTTCATCCAATTCCCTTCATTTTTTCAGCACAGATCATGGGACAAGTGTTCTGCTGAATATATTTCACAGCAGCAAAAGGCTAAATTATTTCTAAAGTACCACCCCAAGCTGTAGAATTCCCTTTTTTCCCTGTATAATTTTTCCCTCTTGATTAAAAAACATACTGAATGTTTAGCTCTATAGGCAATGCTGTAAAACGCTAAAGAGGAAAAAAAAGAAATATATTCAGACTGTTGAAGCCAAGCTCCTCTTGAAGATCTGCATTTTGGATAATAGTAATGTGAATGGGTAGGGATTACTAAGCATTTATTTAGTGTACTAGATACTGTGCTAAATGCTTTAATTGGACTCTCTAATTTAATTCTCACAGGAACCTCATGAGGTGTCTATTATTTTTATTTCCTATTTTCAGATGAGGAAACTGCAGTTCAAAGAGCCTTGATAAACAGTGTAAGGCCACCCAATTAAGAAGAGGCAGTGGCAAGGCTTCAGATCACTGCAATCTCATTCTAAGAATTTTAAATAACCAACTTATTAAGTCTCCTTTTTTGTACCCCAATCCAGCAAGCTGCCAAAACAAACCAGAAATAAACTAATTGCAATGGTAATTACCTTCCATCTAAAATTCTTGAGTTAGCATGAAATAATGTTGAATCATCAGTCTCTCATGAATACTGAAAATAGATATCTCTAACAACTAAATGTTACCAAATGATTTATTATGATTGGTGCTAAATTACAATGTATATGAAATGGAGTCATTTATGGAAACACATAAAAAATAGTTACCTATTTCTGTAATTATATTCACACAAGAATCTGAAATATAGTTTCTGGTCTGCCTTTTAAAATATATCCACAGAATGACTTTTGTAGTTTTCACCACACAATTTTACAATACTGATACTGCACCTGTATCATTTACCATACTATAAGAACTAAACAGAATATGAAAGCGGTTAATAGCAAATTAAACTTTTTATATCCATCAATGATTCCAAAGAAAATAGTTTGTTTCCACTGGCAGTGAGAATAGATGGTAGTAATTAGCATTGTAGATATTGCATACATAAATATGTATGTATATATTTATATGTTGCTCAGGGCCATTGTTCCATCATAGGCAGTTGCCTTTGGGGTGGACCAGTGATTGCCAAAATGATGTGCAATTCCATTGGGACAATTAGTAGTACTATCTTTTATCATGTTTCTCTTGCAAAACAAATAGGTAAGAAAGAAATACAACAGGCCAAAATCTACAGTGTTACATACCAAGGTAAAAACAGTTACTGAGTTATTAGAGTCACAGTAGTTTATGTATATTTGCTATTCACAGACTGCAGACTTTTTGCTGGATAACCGAGCTGCTGGGAATTGACGACATGTAGACATGCATTCATGTGAGTCCATAATTAATGATGTTTATACTGTAATAAGCACATTCATTTGAACACCATTCAGTAAACAGATAAAAGTTTGAGCTAAATCTGCTATCACAATTACACACAAAAAGAACCTGTAAACAATTTGACATTATACTTATGTACAAGCAAACTGCATTGGAAAGGAGAAGAGGTAATTTCAGCGGGTGTCACTTGGTATGCATCAATGTGCAACAAACTGACCCAAGTCATCAAGCACTTGAATGAGGTCAGGAAAAAGAAACATGAGCAAGGCCCCAGTAGATCACCACTCAGGGTTAGTACCAGTGAAATTCAGACTCCTTTATCTATGGTGACATCACATTCAAAGCATCCGAGATGGATATAAGAGGAGCTTGAGGATCCCTGGCAAACTGTACTTGGAGATCACAGGTAGCATAATTAACAGGGTCTTTATAAGTACCGATCGAGAGCAATGCCGATACTATTTAAACATGTTGATTTAATTTGGACAAATTATTTTGTTTGTTAGATTCTACCCCGTGCTCTGCTGGTTCTGAAACACATGGGGGACAGGAATTCAACTGAGATCATTCGTTCAATTCCTTCAGCCAACACAAAGATTCTTGATGTTACAGACTAAGTTCCTATCAGAGAAACAAGTGAGATGCCATCACTAATCTAAGTGGTGACCCACTTACAGGAGATCCCATTAACAGCTTTCAATGGGACTCTGAAATGGGGCCCCCTACGTTTCTGTTTTTGTGTTTTAAGTAGGGTACCACTCCAATAATTCCTGAATCCATTTCCTTAGATCAGAAACAGGGTAATGAGGGGTTCTGGCACACCCACTTCTCCACCCCTCATGTTGTACACACACACAAAAATTAATCTGTCCTTTTCTAAACTAAGCAGAATATTTTAAACAAAATTATCCTGATTCAACATTCTCCTTTAGAATAAAAATGAATGAAAAAAGAGAACTTGAAGCCAAGGTTGATGTTAAACCTCCTCCTCTGCTCTAAAATTTGGGGGAAAAGCAAACATTCCTTCTTCAAGTGGCCTTAAACCTAATTAGAACATGAAATTGCTACAAAATTGATTTTCTTTCTTACGCTTTTAAGACCACATCGGCAGGGAGACTTTGGGAATAAAAAAAAGGAATGACCATACTCGATAGGTTTGCAAATGTTTCGGACTGTCTGAGCAAACCTGACAGGTCCCTGGGAGGAGAAGCCTGTGCTTGGACCATCAGCTAAGACCTGGCCTGGGAGCCAGGCTGAGTTTCTGAAGGTATGGGCTGTATGCATACAAACTGATCCCAAGGAGCACCAGGGAAGCCCTGTTTGCATAGGTTGACTTAAAACACTTTTCGTATTCTCCAAAATATGCAAAGCACATGCCTATGAATGAAAACATAACTTATTGTATCCTTAAGAGTGCCCAAATTTCAGTCATTTGGTCATATGCATATAGGATGCCAAAACAGAGAAGTAACATTTTCTTTCATTTAACTTTATGTTGTTCCTTCTTTGAGCAACCATTTTGGTATCTGTATACACAGGCTTAAAGGGTTACTTGCAGGAGTCTAGGAAATGTTTGGTTATGATTACAATGTGCCCTTGAGCTTTGGTATATGTTTACAATATGCATATTAATTATTTACTAGAGTTTTAAAATAATTAAACAGATAACTAGCTCCACCTACAAATACATAAGGCCACAGGGGCCCCCCCATGAATGATGAAGTAAAATCAATGAGAAGAGAGTAAATTAACCAATAGGTAGGTGAAGTACCATTGGTATGGTAACCATTGGATTTGTGCTATCATAGACCTACATTTTCTTATTCTTTTCTTCCTAAACATCATCATGTTCATTTGGTGGGTTGTGTGTGTATGTGTGTGTTTTAATGAGCAAGTTTGAAAACACATACAGTAGTTCGAAATTCCAACAAATGGTTCAAATTAGAAAGCCAGTTTTTCCAAGTTTGGCTTTTCCTTAAATGCACTTTTATTTGGTTTTGCATCCATAGATGTTAAACCTAGGTATTCTAACCATATTCTCTGTACCATAGATATATACATATACTCATAGTGGAAGAGACTTTTGGAAATTAGAACTATTTTAGACTATCTAAGAAATCAAAAATAAATTATAATAAGTCCCTCAAACCCAAAATTCCAAACAGTTTCAAACTAAGATTTGTTTATGTGTGTATACAAATGTATAGATATAGATATATATATATTTAGATAGATGTACACTCATATATACATATATACACAAAATTTATACATAAACGCACATACACAACACACAAGTATACACACACGCCTCACACACACACTCACATATTTCAGTGCAGTTTCTTTTCTCTAGATACCTCTCTTTTTTCCAACTTAGAATAGTAATGATGAGATGCTAGGGGCAGTCAATCATATTTGGATTTCTGACCTGTCATGAACCAAAACTGAAATTGTTTCAAAAGCCAAAAAGTAAAAATGGCAGATACGTGCATGTACATGCACACACACACATATACAGACACATTTTACTTTTCGTGAAATTTGCCCCGGTCACCTGTGAACAGCACAGCCAGTAGCTGCGGGCACCATCCTCCTGACATGGAAGCTATCTTACCACTGTGGGTTTCACAGGGCTCAGTACTCACTAGATACCTGTTCTACAACAAAGCCCCCTGATAGGGCTTTTACCATTAAGTACAGTCTGTGGTACCCCCCAAATCTTTTTTTACTTGATCTCCTAGGGATATGCATGTCCAATGGAACTTGCAACTCAAAATGGCTAACAACTTGCAGGAAGGATGTCAGGCTGGAATCATCCTGGCTACCTTTTGCTTAGAGCAGAAGAAACGATAAAAAGGTGAAATCCAGAAAACAGAGAAGAAGAGCTTATGTCATGAGGTGGTGAAGCTGTCAGCCTTGGGAGTCTAATAAACCCAGATGAAAATCTGTCTCTGCCGTTGTCAAGCTAGGTGCTGCTTTACCTTTCTGAGTCTCACTGACCTCATCTGTGAAAAAGAGGAGAGTAACAAGATCTACCTCATTACATTATTCTAGGATTAAATAAGGCATAGAAAACACCTAGTAGAGTTTCTAGCGCCTAACAACAAGTTCGTAGTCTACATTATTTATAATTTAATATTTAAACCATAAATCTAGAATGTTGATCAGAGCTACATACAAAAATAACGTTAGCCTAGGATGCGAACTTGATCTCAATTCAAGTTCTGTATCCCAAGTTCGATTCCCTACTAGATTATAATGCTCATCATGGTGACCCGTACACGGTATGCACCAAACAAATACCTGCTGAGTGAATGCATGAACAAATGAATAAATGAATGTCTGACTTCAGCTCTCTGGGTCTTCAGTTTCCCTTGTACGAAATGGAGGTAGAATGATTGGACATTTATTCTATCACTGTGATGTTGGTGTGATAACTTAAAAGAAAAATGCCAAATTATTTAAGATACAAACCTGTTTTGTGTTCTAATGAGGTCAGTACATGCAAATGAAATAATGAGGCTCAGTAGCCAGGGCCTTGCTTAGACTTGTCGTATCTCTGAAAACATGGGCATGGGGGTCATCTGTGTGAGTCTGAGGACCATATTTTCCAAGATCTAAATATCATCTTTAGTGAAGATATTCAACCCAAAGAAACAAAGTACACAACGAGCAGTTAAAGATGATGGAATTGTTGGCCTGTTCTAAGCACTCTTGCCCCCGCTTTCCTGTTTCCTTTCTGAGAGCACCTTGCTCTCTACTGTTGATCAGCTTGAAAAGCATCCTTAATAGGGTCACACGAACTCAGAATGCTCCCAAAGTGCTTCACAACAAACGCATTTAGCTGTTTTAAGGTTGATAACTTCACTGAAGTATCATTTTTCTGAGGCAGAAAAAGATTTAAGTAGAAGACAGAGTTAGACCATAGGCCTGCTTCATCACTACTGGAACCCTGGAAAAAGTGACATATTTCTCTCTAAATCTCAGCATTCACATCTGTATAAAGGGATAATAAATAAACCCTACACAGATTTCAGGTGGTACAAATTATTATCATTCATTTCATCCTATCCCTTGGCCCAGAAGTTTTTCTCTACATGGTTAAGAAGGCCTTGGAAAATTTGAGCCAACCCTTAACTCAGGGTTTCTCAACCTCAGCACTACTGACATTTGGGGTTGGATAACTCTCTGTTGTGAGGGTTGTCTCGTACATTGTGGGATGTTTAGCAGCATTCCTGGTTTTTACTCACCGGATGCCAGTAGCACCTCTCAAGTCACAACAATCAAAAATATCCCCGGGCATTGCCAAAAGTCCCCTGGGGTGCAAAATCACGCCTGGATGAGAGTCACTGCCTTAAATGCACATAAGCCACACAAATCAGAGCCTTTCCTGAAAGCGTTTCTGTCTCTCACATGTAAGAAAAACCACTGACCACTGGCGGTAGTCGAGAAAAACTGCTAGTGATCAATGTGAATTCTATGCATATTTTAGCTTTCAAGGCTTCCTTTTTCTTTCCTTTTTTTTTTCTCTTCTTTGAGTATGATGTCACTAGTGACTATATAAATGAAAATGAGTTTGATTTTCATCCAGAAATCTGTAACGTTTGAATTTTGTATCAGGAGACCAGCTTTACTCCACCTTCTCAAGTATTGACAAACTACTGGTGCTGAATTAAAAGCTGTTAAACTTTGTGACCAAAGACTTTTTCCCTGAACTTGGATAGCATTACCATGGCCACTAGCCACCGACCCAACATTGACCTAAAAATTGCACATGTATGTGTACGCACAGACACGTACCCACACAGACACAATTATAAAGCAGTTCTCCTCCACTACTTAGTTGCGCATCAATCCTCTTCCATTTGTGGTGGATGGAGCCAACATCAGCAATAAGAGAGTCTGCAGTTATGTTGATTTTTATTGTGCAAGTGCAGGTAAATTAGCTAAAGGTCAATTCTAAGAATAAACTGACAAGATGGAAGAGGTCGCTGGAGAGAGGAGACTTACTTAATCCTCCATGTAAGGTTGGCATGTAAGTGCTTTTAGAAGGCTGATTAACAGGAAAATCACCTCCTCCCTCCCCCAGGACAAACCCCTTGATAGTCACTGGACTGGGACACATTTTTCTTCAGGCTTTTCAAAGTAAATTCCCTAGATAAAGCAAGGATGACAGTCTAAGAACTAAAAATTCTTAATCGAATAAACAACACAATTTGTTCACAAACAAGAAGAACATTTTTTTTTTAAAGGTTAGGAAGCTGAGGAATAAAGAGAAGTAAACTTCCCTTGGGAAGTAAAGGAGGGAAAAGAAACTGAATCAAATTTAAGATTTTAAAAAAATTCTTGGCCAAATAATCTTAATTAGTGGCAAAAAGTGCATTCCTTTCATTCACTTTCCTTTGATAGTAGCTTTTACTTAAATATTAACTAATATCATGACAAGCATGAATTTAAGCCATCTATTCTCTATTTCCTCTTGCATGTGGGAATCTGGTACCTCTCCAGTTACTGTGTTACAAGGATAGGACCAACTGGGTCATTGAAACCTCCAAAATTTTTTTCTTTCTGAATAATCATAGTACGGCCATCTCTCCCGGTCAGAGTGACTGGAAAATTAGAGAATTTCATGTCAAATGGAATTTTGAATCCACTCCTTATTTCTTTTTTAAAAATGTATTCTCCCCCATGGGTTTTGCTTGAAGGTTTTAGTTAATGTTGGGGTTCAGGGTCTTCAACTCTGAGAACTTCCTAGTCCTGCTTGAATCAAATTGGACAAACTTAGCAGTACAATGACTCAGGATTTCATCCGTGAAGTAGAGCTAAATTCACTAAGCATTCCATATTCATTTTGGTGGTTTGCATGTGCAGTTACTGGAAGCTCCTTTGGGGCCATACACATCATTAAATTATGGGTCACTCTACAGTTCCTCTGACTCAAACTGTAAAAGGGCCTAGAAATGAACAACTTTCTTTGGAAAAGGTCATTATTTTTGTTCCTTGTTGGGTATCATTAGGACACATCTCACTCAGAGATGTGCTCCCATCTACCCAGTCATAAAACTATATTGATGTAGGTTTTCAGTTTGGAAACAAAAAAAAAAAGGCACAAACATCAAACATACACAAAATGAAGAAAAGGTTATGATT
Organism: Balaenoptera physalus; assembly: GCF_965194825.1. NCBI lineage: Eukaryota > Metazoa > Chordata > Mammalia > Artiodactyla > Balaenopteridae > Balaenoptera > Balaenoptera physalus. The sequence goes on from NC_138890.1 coordinate 56,492,914, forward strand.
GACAGGCAGATGAAAGGGCAAACAAATTATGGAAATCTGCTCTGCCCTAGTCCTAGAATGTTCTTCTTTGGGTCTTTTTTCTTAAGATAATGAATTATGCATGCTTTGACTCATTTGTAGGGGAAAGAAAGTGAGAGGAAGTGCCACTAGGAAGTGAGAGAAATGTTGACCTCTGCATCGTCCCTAAATAGCAGAGTTTCTCAAAGGAAGGTCCACAGACCGTCTCATCAAAACCATTAAGGATGATAGCCCAAAATGCAGATTCCTTGGCCCTGCTTGAAGTTTCTGAATCAGACTTTCTGGGGTTAGGGTCAAGGAATCTGCATTTTTACGCAAGTGCTGCAAATGATTTTATGCATGCTGAGTACTGGAAACACTGCCAAAGCTTTTGCAGTGGAGGTCACTAGGTGAAGAATCTCCATTCCAATGTAAATGGCAAGATGAGAAAAACAGACATTCCAAACAAATAAGCGTTGTGCTTGCACCACAACGCTGTGATTATTAAAGTTTAACAAACACTCTTTTCTTTCAGCAGGGGCGGAGAGCAATAACCATTTCTTCTAAAATCAGAATGATGAAGGCAATATAAATCAAACCCATTTCAGCAGGTTTCATTTGGTCTAATTTCTCTGCAGATATTAATCATTGTACAGTCCTGTTCAAACGACATCTAACTCCGTATTACCTCAGAATACAGAATGCTCACTCTGATTCTTTCTCTCGTGTGTTATTTTGACAATATAAAAGAAAATAAATAAATTGGAACAGTGGGCCATCAAGATTGCAAGATGCCAACGATACCAAGACATTAAGAGAGAAACGGTCCACGCTAAACGTATAACCCAGCATGCAAATTGGCAAAAACATTTATCTGCCACAGAGTCATCAGGGAAAAAATAACTCCCATCATTTTTCCTTTGAAAATTGCTATGTCACGTGAAGGTGACAAACGATTCTTCCTAAAAGCTCATAGAGTCTTAAATCTAGGAAATATCATCCAGAAGACCAAGACTAGTCAAGTTGCACGTTATGATAGCTAGTGGCAGAAAATACCAGCACTTAAGTGTTCTGGATTGGGACACTATAAATACAAAGTTGGAAATTTGAAACTGTAACAGAGAAAAACATAGGAGAATCAGAGTTTGTTTCCCATTTTGGGAGTTGGGGTCAAGTAATTTTGCAAAACACCATATATGCCTTTTCTTTGTCTCACTGGAGCATGTTTTGCTTGGCACAGACAAAGGATAATCAGAAAGGAATCTCAGTCTAAAGGAATCAGAAGGGATAATCAGAGAAGCAAAAGTAATCCAGAAGCACAAGCAGTGGGAACTAAGAGGACCCAAAATGAACAATACACATCTGGTCTGTGCCTATGGATAAAGGTGCCCCTGAATCAAACAAGGCCAATGGAAAAGTGAAAAATTCCTTGTTAGCTCCCCTTTAATAGATGTAACCCCTGCAAATGAATCGGCTGGGGGTAGACATAGCTATGGAGGAATAAAGAACAAAGGGAACACTTACGGTTTGTGAATTGTTCCCCTTTTATTATAATTCATCATGCATGTATTTCCAGGAAGATAACACTGTGCCTACAATTACAAAGGATAACATCACTGCAACTTTTGGAAACCACTTCACTTTGTTGTTTTATGGCCATATCTCAGGGCAATTTTTTTCTTAGCAGGGGGAGGGAGAGCATACCACCACAATGATGCAACAGTTTTATTTTCCTGTCTTCCCCCTTTCCTGCTAAACACAGGTCACTCCCTTCTTGACAGTGGGTGGGGGGACTTTATAAATATAGTTCTGCCTTCAGAAGACCCATGTACCTCCCCAAGCTCAATGGATTTTAGCATGACCTCCCCAAGCTCAATGGATTTTAGCATTGCAGAATTTTCTAGGAGAATGACCTAGAGAATGACCTCCCCAAGCTCAATGGATTTTAGCATTGCAGAATTTTCTAGGAGGCTACCTGAGTAGGGGCTCTGCACATATGATTCATTATTCATTTGACCTATTTGATGCTACTAGTCTCTTCATATCAGCCCTTGTCATAACCAATAGTCAAGAAGCGAACCATATATATTGTTTTGTCCAGAAATGAACTAAAAGTTCTTTAAACTATTTTAAGTTCAGGAAAATGGGCCTGATTCATGGTGCAGGGCCACTACAGCATTTCATCTTCTAACTCACTTACCCAGAACTCATCTCCAATGTTGCAGGCCACACAGACCTCACTTGAACTCCACCTGAACTAGGACTGAAGATGTCCATGGACTCGGTGCCTCTGCAGAGCCTTTTACTGATCAGGTCTACCGTCATCTCCACACCAACAGCCACACAAATGAACACCATGCTGCTGTTTCAGCTACTTGGACTATTTGGTGTGAGTGTCAGTCTAGAGCTGACTCAGATTTAAAAGGTTACTGTTGTTTGAAACAGACTTGCCGCCACTGGTTTTGTTCACTGGGGGTATAAAGACAGCCTAAACGGAAACAAATTCATGACAGGTCAAAGAACAGAGAAATAATGCCATGAACATTTTCTTTTGCAGTGTTTAATTTCCTATTTAAAGTACGTAGTAGGAGTAGTGTGTTGACTGCCATCTTACTAGTTCTCTAATTCTTACTAGTGTGTTTCTATCTTGAAGGCATGACAATCAGGTCTGAAATTCAAGAAAGTTGGGACTTTGGCCATTTCAGTTAGACCCCCAACTCTTTGATAGAACTTCCAGTAGGACCATAGGAATCATTTGACCAAAGTGAGTTTGGGGATATTTTCACCAAATTCAACTTCTTGGCCCATTAAGTTCTATGATCCTTTGCAGAATCTTCTATTATTAATATGATATCTTGATGTGGTATAAAGAAACATTGAAAAGAATGAAGACATACTGGTAGGCTGTACAAAGCTATGTTGTAGTTAAGATTAAATGTCTGCTAATATACTACTGCAAAAAAGAACACCACTTAAATTCATAATTATAATTCTCTTGACAACTCAGCTCCCCAAATGATCTTTCTTTTCCACTTCAGCAAAACTGTAAAGTCCATTCGAACCATGAGGAAAAGAAAACACTGGCTGAGTCTGTTGCCCAGGTGTAAGAATTAATAAAAATTCAGAAAGATATCCATATACTAATGGGCAATAATAACAGGAATCAAGACAGACCTCTTACATGATAAATGTGCATCAGTGAAAGACTTCAAAAAGAAGCAATTGGTCATTATGTTTCCCTCCTACAAACATCATCCAGTTGCCTTTATTACCTGTGATACATATACACATACACACACACACACAGTAAAAAAAAAAATTAGTGGGCTTCCCTGGTGGCACAGTGGTTTTGAGAGTCTGCCTGTCAGTGCAGGGGACACGGGTTCGAGCCCTGGTCTGGGAAGATCCCACATGCCGCGGGGCAACTGGGCCCGTGAGCCACAACTGCTGAGCCTGCGCGTCTGGAGCCTGTGCTCCGCAACAAGAGAGGCCGAGATAGTGAGAGGCCCGCGCACCGTGATGAAGAGTGCCCCCCACTTGCCGCAACTAGAGAGAGCCCTCGCACAGAAACGAAGACCCAACACAGCCATAAAATAAATAAATTAATTAATTAATTAATTAAAAAAAAATTAGTAGTGCTTGGCACACAAAAATGATGGACAAATTATATTTTCAGTTCCCACTGAAATGCACGAGGAATGCTCAAAGTAAAAACTTGCCCTTCAATCTTCACTTACCACAAGTCTATGAAAAAACTATTGGTACATTAACAGAATACAGTCACATGGATGGATGGCTGTTAACAGTTATCTTTTTGGCTGTGTCTATATAGGTGAAGGATATAAGCAAGAAAGACAGTTTAGAAAGCCAAAGTCTTAATTTCAGAGCTTCAGTTATCTAGTTGGGTTGTTCACAGACATCACAGAAACGACAGCCAAATCCTAGTATGGACACAGCCAAATCCCAGATCCCAAAGGCAAACAAAACGGGCTATAAAGAAGTAACAGTGAAGCACTGCACTTTGAACAAGTTATGAGACATTACTAGGAGGGGTGTGGAATACAATTTCCTCTTAAAACAAAAGGCTGGACCCTCATCCAAGCGCTGTGTGTTTTTCTTACTTCCACAGCTACACGGGAATGCAGAGAACTTAAATGTGGATTACGTGAAAAGGCCACGCCATGAAAACATGGGCAGTAAGGACTCTGAAAACACTGTGAGAAGGAAGGTAATTCAGCTCAGGGTAGAGAAGGCTGAACATGGGGTCGTTTTGCAGTCATTTTTGTGGATGAGGGGGATGTTTTGTTCTTTTTAAAAAAACACAAAGAATATGTGACTAGCTCTTCTCACCTTCTCCTAGTGCAGAGAAAGAGCAACGCAGTAAAATGGAGCCTGAGGGTGTTAATTTTGAAATAAGGAAGGTAATTTGTTGATGATGAAGGTTCACTGATGTTAGGAAGTGTTGCCAAGAGAGGTTGGGAAATCTTCCCAGAAGGGTTTTAAGATAAGAGCAGAGGCTCCTGTGTCTGAAGGGCTCTAAGAGGGTGCTGCTGGGAGCAAAAGCACACCTCTTAGGATGCCCAGGCCCTGGGCTCATGGGCACTGTGTGTATATACACATTTTGTTGGGCTTGCGTTGCACAAATACTCATGCAGACGGAGTCAATATAAACTGGCACATAATCGATTTGAGTGAAAAGTCATATAAATCTGCCATTCCCCCCTTACCCCATAAACAAAAGGGAAAAGGAAAATTTAAAAATCCAGACCTATGGCAGTGGGTCAGATCTCTACCATATTCTCATTCGAAGGAGGGAGGTAGAAGAGGAGAGCAAAACCCAGTTTGGGATAAATGATTCCCAAGGCCTCTCAGCTATACTTATGTAGCTGGCTCTCATTATAGATAAGATACTCAGCACATGGGACCAAGTTAACAAACAAATAAAGAACAAAAAGAAGAGAGAGAGATTTTCTTACACTTCCACATCTGGAAAGAAATCTACCCTGTGGATTGACATGTTAAGATGAACTAGGTAAATAGGCAGTAGTATATCAATGGGCTACTGTATTCTAACAAACGTGTATTGTTAGTTATTGTTTTTCTTTTCAAATATGAATTTCTTTTAGGAGGTTTACTTCAAAATGGTGACACGATCTGTTTCTTCTCCCACCTCCCCCGCCCTCCACTATAGATGATACTTCCGTAAAAGTTCAGATTGCCATGGATGTTTTCGCTCAGGGAACCTCTCTGGAATTTTGATCTTTAGGAAATCCTGGATGCATTTCTCCAGCTCTTCCTCAATTGAGAGCTTTTCCTTAACAGGTTTTTTTTTGCTGCTCATGTTCGACTCCCTGGAGCCCGAAGTCAGAGTCCGGAGCAGATCACTTTTCCGTCGCATCTCTGACTGCTGGATTAGTTGGACGGGGCCCTTCTTGATGGGACGGTCCAGAGTCTGGATGTTGGTCTGGCGTGTCACGGGCCCACAGATGACTGTCTCCTGGGGAGAGCTGGCCTCAGACTGGCTGTCGCAGCTGGAGGTGGAGAGGTCATTGCAAGAGGTGCCACTCTCTCCTTCTTTGTCACCCTTGCCATTCTTGCAGCAGCAATCACAGTGTGAGGATGACCACCTCGATGGCTCACCTGCAAGGAAGCACAGGACCCAAGGGATGAATGCCAGGCAGCTCAGTGTGGAGTAACAACGCAGCACGTGAACACACACACACACGAGCAACCACAACCATGGAAGAAGAAATGGGATGGCACACGGAATGGGCTGCAACAGGAGTACCCAGCAGCCAAGTTCATCAAGCGAAGCAAATGAATGATGGCGTGTTGCATGACAAGAAATATAATATAATGCTTCAGCCCACGGGCATTGGAGTCAGAGAGTTACTCAGCTATACCATCACTAACCTTGCTACGTTGGCATATCCCTTAAATTCTCAAAGCTTCAGTTTCCTTATCTGTGAGATGAGGATAATAATTTCCCCACTTCCAAGAGTTGTAGGGTGGATTTAGACAAGGCAAGTGAAATTCTTAATGCCATGTGTGGCATGCAGTAAGCGCTCAATAAATGCTAGCGGATTTTACTGTGGCTGATGTTAAACCCTAATCCAATGCCCCATGTTATTGCGGTCAAGTAAATAGGGCGAGTCTAGAAAAGTGGAATTACAGCTACCAGTCAGGGAGGGCTTACTTTGTGCTGGCCCCCATGTAAGCTCTGTGCACGCATCAATTCACCGGGTCCTCATGATAATTCGAAGAAATCAGTAGCTCCACTCCCAGTTTCCATACAAGGAAACTAAGACCCTGGGAATTTAAGAAACTTGTCGTAGTTTGCACTATCTGTAAATGGCAGGGCTGGGATTTGAATACAGGTCTCCCAAATACTATACCCAAGGCTGTCTGTAAAATTCCTGCTTCTCTTTCAAAACAATTTTCAAGGTTTCATTCCTCTCTGAAGTCCTTGTTCACCTATCCTCAGAAGTAGTTGTTAAAATTTTCCTCTGAGTTATGGTCTACTTTTGTAAATGCATCTATTATTGCACATATCCTATTTTGTAATAGTTCTTTTCTACCTTAGGCATCTCAGCTACTAAACCATGAGCACCCTGAGGTGGACATGATGAAATGTTCCTTGTTGTCATCCCAGAAAATAGCTCAAGTCACAGTGTAGAAATTCATTAAAATACTATCCTAATAATAACGTTTAAATACCTGGATCCAGCCATACCTGAAGCTAGACCTGTCAATGAGCTTTCACTTATATGATCCACTACAATATATTTAAGCCAGTGTGAATTCCTCTCTCCCTATTTCCCTAAGTCTTGATTCATAGCATTGCGTTGAGCTATTTGGAGGCAGAGCCATTTTTCAGATACTCAGTTGGTGGCTCCCTAAACTAGGAAATCCACAATTACGGCACAAAGCAATTTCCTAAACATAAGTCACTGCTCCCAGCCTTCCACCCTCTGAACAGCCACAGTCTTCTTGGAGTCATGAACTTAATACTGTTTACTGATCATATGTTATACACTGGGTACTTCATATAGTTCATTGCACTTAAGCCATAAAAAAAAGGGAAATCAATCCCCTTTATGATGCTAATATTGAGGACAAGGATAATGTGGTATGTTTATACGTTTTAAAGGAGACCTAGTTTTGATTTGCACTATATCTTATACTCATAAATAATAAGTCACATGATAATAAGATCTCACTTTATTGTCATTTCTAATGTGGTCAAAGTAGAGGAACCCTAGAATGGAAACTATTAGGAAAGTTATATCCTGCCGTCTTTTACAATGCCTGTCCTCTACACAGCTAAATGATTTAAATATTTATAGCAATTTATACATTTTTCCCCAGAGATAGTAAAAAAAAAAAGTCCCTGTAAATCACAATGCCAAAAGTCTCTCCCATGTATACCTGCTCTTTTGAACCACTTTTTAAAATGCGAGTGAGTATTCATGTATTTATATACCCATTAAATGAAATGCAACAATCCCATTAGCTAATAGGAATCAGCACAGCAATAACGTCCTAGTTATCTCAGGCTATTACAAATAAATCTCTTCCGTGCAACAGAGAAACTGTTCAACATATGCCAGCTGGTAACAGAAAATATCAGCAATAGAAGATGGTTTCTGTCTGCCAGCCCAGACTCTTGAGGTGAACGTTTTTTCTCCTTCAGAAGGCAGATTTTGCCTCTGCCTCTCCAAACCTGACCATCCCTATACTAATATGACTCGATGGAAAAATGGCTCCAGCTAACTGGGTCAAGGAAAAGTAATCACCTCAACCCAGAGTTGATCTAGTTTGATTTTTTTTTTTTTTTTTTTTGAGAAAAGTTCAGAAATTGAACTTAGCCTTAAAAAAAAGAAAGAAGAGGAATAGGAGAAAGACAGAAAGGAGAAGAAGAAGGAGATGTGCTGGAGTACTCCTATTACCTTAAAACAAGATGACAAAATATTTTGGCCATAAAACCTGCTGTACCGGTCAAAATACAAACCTGTGTTTCTCTGCCCAACAGTTACCTTTCCCTGAAAGTCATTCCATTCAGTGAACTTGGAGGGAAACCTGAGGCTTTTCTAAAAGGCATTTTAACAACGCAAACACCATCATGTGAGGGAGTCCTGTGTATTCATGTGGAAAACTGCACGCAGCCCTCCAAGACCTGTCCAAGCCAAGAGCCTGGCACAGATGCATTATTTCCTCCCTGGACTGCCAGGATGATCACGGATTTAAATGTCAGCTGGGATCCACCAGCTTCCAGGCAAACAGAAGTATTACTTTCCACTTATTCTAGGCGCTATCACTATTAAAGGGAAATTAAACAAATTAATTTTAGTGGAGCTTGTTATACTACCATGTTTCAATATCTTAGGAGCACATCTGAATGTTTTACTATTTTGGAAAGATAATTCATAAGATGGCTTCTGAAGTCTACATATTAGGTTGAAATCAGGGAAGAATATGGGATTAACACCGTCTAGCTGGAGGTGCTTCGTGAAGAGTCATTATGAAATTTGAAAAATAATCAAACGTGAGAAGAGAACCACTCCGTTTCTTTTTTGGAAGCACCGTCTGTCTGATCACCCCCTGTCCCAAGAATTTAACCACAGCAGACGGAGGTTATAAACCAGAACACAGAAAACCCTTTGGCCCTTGCAGTCCCACTGACATGTACTCACCTGTTCTGGAGAGTGTAAATGCGTCTATGAAAGGTATGTTCTGTAACTCTAGGTATTCTAGAATCCCCCCAATTACAGCAAAATATGATCTCCTAAATACCTTGGTACTTCAGATTGCAACATACTTTTGCTCTCAGTTTGCTGAGGTTCCAATGCTGGCTGGAATAAATCTCTCCATTTGAGGAGAAAATAGGTTACAATTGATTAGTCAGATATAGGGAGAAAGCCATTTCATTCCCAGAAAAGTCTGATTTATTGATATTAAAAAAAGCAAAACCTCTACTGCCTTTCGAGGGGTGTATTAACTAGTTGCTGGTCAAAGAGCCTAATAGCTCTTCCTTATTTTTAAATAAACCATTGCTGAATTTGTTGGATTTCATTTTTGCTGCCTGGCACATAATAGAGGTTTGATAAATGTCTGACGATTAAATGAATGAGCCAGACACATGTGTTGAATTATATCAAGTTGATAATGTAGCAGACAGATGGCAGGCTCCAGAGTCAGGCCCTGAAACATGTCAGCTTGGATCAATTACTTTACCTCTCTGAGCCTCAGTTTCCTCATCTGAAAAATAAGGCTAGTAATAGTATCTTCCTCATAAGGGTTTTAGGAAAATTAAATGAGATAGTTAACGAAGGTAAAGATGTTTCATGGTTTGTGGCAACCAATACGCATTTCAATCAGTGTACACATTCCACATTTGTTTTACCAGAAGCCAGACACTGATCTACATAAACAAAAAAGATCAGGAGCTTGTTAGATATGATGATTATGTTTCCACTAACACGCTATAAAACCAATTCTTAGGTCTGGCTGGAGCATCATGTTGGGAAGAACACTGATGTTATAATTGGACTCGTCAGGAAAATGCACACTGAGCATTTCATAATGTCTGACTCTATTTGGGAGTGGATAGGAACATAGTATATGAGCAGGGGATCATTTTGGAAGGAAGGCTCCTTCAAAGTGCAGTGCTTAGAATTTCACAAATGGATGAGTCTTCCAGGATAAAAATTTACTTCAGGACGCATCAAATAAATTTAAACCCAGAGCCCAGGGAAATTTGTAGTTTGGATTAAATGGGTGAGAGGCAGGAAACTCAATAGCCTCAAGTCCTTAAACACTCAATCTTCCAACATTTTACAACTTGGAAAAATTGAGGACCAGTTAAGAAAATTACATGATTAGACTCAGTCCCTTTCCACTGTAGCCCTAAGTCCTTACTGACAAAGAAGGAATAAAAGAGGAAAGACAACAGAATCTTTCTCCCCTATGAAAAATTCAAACCGAACTGAATGAGGCACGACTTAGCAAACTCACTAAGTGCTTATGCATTTTTAAAAGAGGTAGCTCTGCAATCTACCCACACTTCAAATTCTCCACCTGCTAATGGTTGTGAACACAATGCACATCATTTACAGCAACAGCTGGGAAAACTGCTTTCCCCTGTCTTCTCTGTCAATGATGTAGGAACCTGCCAGTCTGGGAGCTAGGTGGTCAGATTTAATTTATCAAGGCTGCTGAAACACTTTCTCGGTATCCCAGTTGAAAAGTCAATAATGCCCAAATTGATGTTTTTATAATTCTGCTAACCTTGGAAAAGATATTGCATAGTGGAGGTTGGGAATAGGCAGACTGTGCAAGCATCTGCGAAAAATACATCTTCCAGCTTGACAATCATCATTTCTTGCTTGTGGTTGACCTTTTCCACTCACGGACATTTGGCCTTGAAGGGACCCAGCTGGGGATCCTCATTAAGACATGGCAAGTTTGGGCAAGAGCAGACAGTTAAACCACCCATGCATCTGCCAGGGCCAGTCAGGAAAACAGACGTTCCACCTGCTATCTGAACAGGGAGAATTTAATATAAGGAATTGGTTAAACAGATGTTGGAGGAGTCAAAGATAGTGACTGCAAGAGGCAGATACCACCCTTAGGGCTGGGGAGACAAATAAAAGAGAGGGGGTTACTAGAACCTAGATGCTGGCAAAAGGCATCCTATGGGAGGTGAGACCCAGGCATGTGAGGAGGGCCCCATGCCTGCTGGTCCTGGGATCTCTGAAGGAGCCTGGCTCTGGGGATTACAGAAAAAAACCAAAAAACAAAAAACATGAGAACCAGAACCAACTGCTTCTGGGGTAAATAAAAGCTGAGTTGATTCTGATGAGCAGGAAGCAAATAAGTAGTTCTTCTTCTCCCCCCCGTTATTACGGTCTTCCTCTAGCGCCCCCTACAGACAGAATCTAACAGGAAGCCAGCTTGGCCAATGAAAAGGGTGGTTAGCTGAATCCCAGCCTCAGCGTCAGCCAGCACAGTAGAGAGGGGTGGGTTTGAAGCCGAGAGACAACAGCTTAACAGCACACGGACCCCGCCAGGGATGCAAGAGAAAAGAAAGACACAGCTCTTGACCTGCTGGACCATGAGTGCAAATGGAGGAGTTAGGGAATGGAAGTAAAAACCATCATCTCGGGCTTCCCTGGTGGCACAGTGGTTGAGAGTCTGCCTGCCGATGCAGGGGACACGGGTTCGAGCCCTGGTCTGGGAGAATCCCACATGCCGCGGAGCAACTGGGCCCGTGAGCCACAACTACTGAGCCTGCGCGTCTGGAGCCTGTGCTCCGCAACAAGAGAGGCCACGATAGTGAGAGGCCCGCGCACCGCGATGAAGAGTGGCCCCCGCTGGCCGCAACTGGAGAAAGCCCTCGCATAGAAACAAAGACCCAACACAGACATAAATAAATAAATAAATAAATAAATTTATTTAAAAAAAAAAACCCCAAAAAACCATCATCTCAGTTCAGTTGCTGCCCAGCTGCCCTTTCTTATACCGTATTAAGTGTTTTGCATCTGATCATCCCTCTACCAGCAACTTATTCTTCTGATTTTCACCTGTTTAGCCCTTTTTTGCCCATCCCTTTTCTCAGAGCGCCTTACCTATTCATCCCCTAACCCAATTTAAGCCAGTCCGAACTTCCAACCTGTTTCTATCACACCACCACAATGTGTAACTGTGGATGTGTTTCTAGGTTGGTTTAATGTCCGTTTTCCTGTGTTAAAGCCTGGGTTTGTTCTCTTCTGAATTCTAATGCACACTCCAGGGCACATAAACACCAGGCTATCAGGGCAGCAGGAAATATCTGCATGAAAATGAACGGGAGAGGAAATGGATGATGTGTACAGAAAGTAATTTTTGGTTTAGAGTGTTTGTGAGAGGCAGTAAACCTTCCTCCAAAAGAAAAAAAAAAAAAGATAGAAAAAACTGACCTGCAAAATGGAAAATACTTAGGCATATCACTAGACATTTATATGCATGTGACAAAAACATAAAACATGCTGATCAACAGAGAGAATGGCAAAATCCATCCAGAACTGAATAACTGTATATACAGATTTTCTAATTGATCATCACTCATAATTATTTATTAATATCCAAAAAATCCCTAAAGGCATTACGCAAATTAAGTAAAAATTAACTTTCTTAACCACTCAGCTATGGTCTCTAGTCACATAAGTTTCCACTTTGGTGATGTTCAGACACCCTCCTAGCTCAGGCTTTTCACCTGTGAGGTGTCTCCCTAAATAAAGCAATGCAATGATGTGTATAAGGCTGTAATCCTGAACTTTAACTTTCTGGCCTACTGCCTTGCTCTTTCAAGTGCTCCTTGAGGACACATTTATTTCACATTCTCCAGGGCCTTTTGTCCTTCTCTTGCTTTCCTCCTCTTTATTGTATTTCCTCCTTTTAAGTCTCAGCATTTTTCAGCTAAGATCATACTGAATTACTCCTGTCCCCAAAGTCCTTATTTGCCTATTTCATAGGGAGTTCTGTGCCCCATCTGATCTCTCTTCCCACCCAGTCTTCTTCATCCTGGCCACTCGCTTTTATATTTTTCTTCACCAATTTTCATAAACTTGAACAAGTCCCCCAGATAATAAGTTCTGCTACAACTCCTCTCAATCAATATCTCAGAGTATTTTATCTCTTAGAATGAAATGTATATGAAATTATTACAGGGTTTGCATGTCCCCCTTTTCCAGTAAAACCACCCTTCTTTTCCTTTAGGGAACTGCCTCTTCCCTATCACATCCTGAAGGGGCTGTCAACCATGGTGCCATGTCTGGCCATAAGGGGAGGACACATGGACCAAATGTGAACTTCCCATCTCCCAACTGTAGTGGGTGATTCAGGCACAGTCAAGTGAGCCAAGCTGGGTGAATCGGAGTCCCCACTGTGACTGTTCTGCTCGAATTTATGGGTAGTGTCTGCCTTATGATGTGGGATGTACCAAACTAGGAGGATGTGAGTTCACTGGCTATTTTCCTTACCAGTTTGAGAGAATATTCATGCATGAAGAAGCCAAGCAGGACAGGCAAAGCTGAGAAATAGTCAAGAGACAGAGCCCTACATCTAGTGGTATCACAAGTTGGCCCCGTTCCCAGCCTTATAATTTTACAAGCCAAGAAATTCTCTGTTGGCTTAATCTAGTGAAAGTTAATTTTGTGTTACTTACACTAAAACTCTTGAACACTATATCAAATTCATATTAACACCTTTAATTTCTGTCTAGTTTACCTCTGTCATCTTCTGAACACTTGTACAATTCTAGCACTAATATTGGCCAGTGCTTTAGGGCACAAGTACTATTAGTTTTTTAAGCTACTTTGTTGGTGACTTGTTTCTTTTCTGGAATCATAGCCTCTTTGCTACACTAGTCCCAACAAATTTGACTAACACTCTCAAGAGACATACTAAGGCAATACTGCCACCTGTTGTACATAGTTATTCCAACAATAAATAAGACAACAGCTGTGCCTCCAAAACCAGAAACTTAGCATAATAATAGATACCATTTATTGAGGACTCCTATGTGCCTAGCATTGTGCTTAGCACTTTACATAATCTAATCTTCACAGTAACTCTACTAGGTGGATTGTTACTCTCTTTCCTTTTTATGGAAGACAAAACTGGAGCTCAAAGTGGTTAATTATCTGACCCAAAGTTCCAGAGTTTACAGGTGGCAGATTAAGAACCCTGATCTTAGACTTCCAGCCCCCAGAACTGTAAGAAATAAATTTCTGGTTTTGATAAAAAAAAAAAAAAGAATTCAAGTCTAGGTCTCTTTTAACGCAAAGCCTCTGCTCTTTTTGGTGGACATATTATTCAATATCACGAGAATTTTCTACTAGAGATATTTAAAAATACTAACAGGCCAAAAGGGTTAAAGTGTGGACTTTAAGACATGATAGTCCCAGTGATTTCAGCCCTTTGGTAACGTTTCAAAGTAACCAACTGATCGAACAACTTGAAAATCCGGGTTTTCATAGGTTTGTAAAAAATCATTATATTTATATAAGAAATCTCAGCTCCCTTCCCCAAGTTCACTGGAAAGAACTGAAAATGACTAAATGAAGGATGAAGAGCTCTGGTACATTCCTGATGTGTGGGGTATGTCACGCCCCTCCACCAGTCTTCTGTTCTACCCAGGCTGCCCTGGTAGCAATCAACAGTGTTTGAAGTATGCATTTAATTAGCACAGGAAAAAAAGCCCTTTGCCATTTAATTAAGATTCAATATTTGCTAATACTGTTTAATGAATTTTCAACAACCAACCAATATGATACCTCCTCCAAGTGGGGAAAACCAAAACACAGTAATATATGGCTTATTGGTAAATGCAAACATAAATTTCTGTTGATTCTCCTGGTAAAAGAAAAAATAGCCAAATGAACCCAGAGCAGTTGTCCTGGGAATGTTTTGAGAATCACAGATAAAATCACTTGTCTTAGAACCCTTACAAGTCATAAACTGCTTTGAAGTCGGAGTTAACCAGAAAACTGGTGAGAAAGCCATGAGAAAGCCAATCAGGATGTAGTGCAGAACTCACTGTAGACAGAATCACAGAGTGCGAGCCCTGGAAGGGGCCTTAGAGGCCACTGAGCGCCCTCGTTTTACAATGAGGAGAGAGAAAGCGTCCGAACAATAGTGTCAAAGCCCAGCTCCAGGTCTGGAGCCTGTCTGGGACCTTGCCAGGGACAGCGCTGGGAGGGTGTAGAGCCATGTAGGCAAAATCAGAACGAAGTGGAGAGGTTTTCGTATCTGAAGAGTCTATCACCTGGGGGAAGAAAGCTCTCAGGAAGAGTCCATTATTGAGTACAGTGAAGATAAACACAGGGCAGAGCAATTTGGAGAAATCAGATTCCTCTAATATGACCACATGCCTAATGGAGACAGACAGAAAGTCAGACAGACACTAAGTGATGATAACACTGACCTACGCTTGAACCTACCCTACGCTGTACACAGTGCTGGACACTTTACCTGTATCATCTCATTGAAATCTTCAAAACCAGTGACAAGAGGTAAATAATTACAGTGACGAATTCCCACCTCCTTGGGGGAAAAAGGAGGTGCATGGGGACCAAACTTCCCCAGGCGCTAGGGAGGCTGACGTTTCATCATAGAGATTTACTCAGAATCAGCATCTAAAAGGCTTGCTTTTAAACCGCATACACCCTTGATGGAAAGAATGAGTCTGACACCTCCGTGTGAATGAGTTTATCACAATGCTTGGACCTGACAGAGGAAGCCTGGGAACTTACATTAGTAACTCCCGGCAAATGACATTAATGAATTATGAGCTCCGACCACATGCCAGAGGTGGTCTAAGTGCTTTACAAATATTTTTATTTTATTCTAGCAACAGCACTCTAAGGCAGAGTTTCTCAACCTCGGTACTACTGATGTTTGGGCTGAATAATTCTTTGTTGCGGGGGCTGTCCTGTGCATTGTAGGCTGTGAAGCAGCATCCCTGGTTTCTCCCCTCTAGTTGTCAGTAGCACCTCTGCCACTCAGGCACGACAACTACAATCACCTCTAGTTGAGAACCACTGCTCTGTGGTTAATATGATTCCCATTTCATTAATGAGGAAACCGAAGTTCATAATTGTTGACTAATTTGCCCATGAGTCACAAAGCTAAAAGAAGATGACACCAGGATTTGCTATTTGGTAGATCTGACTCCAAGACTAACTCCTGTTCCATCAGTATATCGTGATGCTTCAGTGAAATGATATCTTTTTGAAAGGAGCTTATTGGGCAGAGACCTAACCATTCCATTCACTATAAGTTCCAAAAGAAGGCCAATGAAAGGAAATGAAGGAAATGGAGTTGCCCTTTCACTTTTCATAAAATGAAAAGAGCACCTTATTCTCACCAGGTTGTCTTCAGATGACAACAGAAAAGAAAGATTTACAGAATTTAGCAGCTCCAACTGAACATGGATCTCTGCCAATCGGCCACTGATTAATTACTGTTCTTTTAATTAGGATTTCAAAATGGGACAAAGATGGCTTTAATCTAGGGTTTTCCCATATAGCCAGAGCCTATATTCCTATCATGTAATAATAATAGACAACATTAAATTGAGTGTTTACTACATGCCAGGTGCTGTTCTGCACTTGCCCTGCAGAATCTCACTTGAGATTTACAACATCCCTATGAAGTAAGCTCTACTGTCATTCACATTTTACAGAAGAGTGAACTGAGGCACACAGAGGTTAAGCAACTAAAAAGCTTTAAGAGACGAGCTGTGATACAGACTCAGGCAGTCTGATCCCACAATTTCCATAATGAGGCAGGTAGGAAAGCCTAGTGGTTCAGAAACTGGGCTTTGGCGTCAAAGAAACAGGAATAGGCCACAACTCTGCTGGTGACTAGCAGTTTTTGTCATCTGAAAATGTTGGAATTAACAGTACTGCTCCAGTAGGAGGGTGAGAATTTGTCTCTGGCATGATCACAGTGTCTAGAGTATATTCAATACCCACTGAATAATTTTTTTAAAAAGATAATTACTTTGATACCCAAATTGACAATGTTCATATCAATCACAGTTGTGAAATATTTAAAGGGTAGTTTCAATAAAGATACTTTATAGGTAATGTCCTGTTTTTCTGCTTTTCTTTCAAAAGACAGTCTACCCATAGCCCATCTTCATATTACCTAACCAACATCTCTACTTTCTGCTCTCATGGGCTATTTACCAAATAATTGATTCCATTTGCATAATTTATAATATTTAGGAAAGCACTGCTGATGAACAGAATGATTAATAGAGAAGTTTTCCTCCTCTTGGCTCTGGAGCAAAGATTGCCATACATGACCAGCAGTGGCTCTAAGGGCAACAAGAATTCCTGAAAGAGGGGGTAAATTATGTACTGTGATGATAGTTCACTATTACTCCTTTATATATGATTTGCCTTTTTTGTTCAATCATATTAATTACAAACAAATGCACAACTTCATAAGATTGCCCAACTCACCCTTCTTATAGGGAGAAATAGCTTTCATTGTAGATCCCACCATTACTTTTATGGTTAATTCACTTAAAACAGATATTCAAGTGGTTTGACAGATGTATCCAATAAGCAATGAATGCAATGGAGTGCTATCAACATAAATTAGCACTAATGATTTCCAGACCAAAGGGGATGGAAAATATGATCCCTGTGATAACCAGGAGGAAGTTAGATTGTGAGATTCTTGAATACTACATTGCTTGGCCCCTGGTTATTAAATATATTATTCCCTTTGCATTAATAATTAGGCCCTTAGTAACACACTCGATTGTTAACATTTGGAAAATATTGTAGATAGGAAAGAGTTTTTAAAAAGATAACCAAAAGAGTGGTAAAAGAAAAAGGTCCAATTTCATTCTCCTGCAAGTGGTTATAAAGTTTTCTCAACACCATTTATTGAAGAGACTATCCTTTCCCCATTGTGTGTGTTTTTTTTTGGCTCCCTTGTCAAATTAGTTGACCATACATACGAGGGTTCATTTTTGGGCTCTTGATTCTGTTGCATTGGTCTGTGTCTATTTTTATGCAAGTGCCATACTGTCATACTGTTTTGATTACTATCACTTTTTAATATAATTTGAGTTCAGGGACTGTGATGTCTTGAGGCCTCCAGCTTTGTTTATTTATTTATTTATTTATTAAAAATTTATTTATTTATTTATTTATGGCTGTGTTGGGTCTTCATTTCTATGCTAGGGCTTTCTCTAGTTGTGGCAAGGGGGGGCCACTCTTCATCGTGGTGTGTGGGCCTCTATCGCGGCCTCTCTTGTTGCGGAGCACAGGCTCCAGACGCGCAGGCTCAGTAGTTGTGGCTCACGGGCCCAGTTGCTCCGCGGCATGTGGGATCTTCCCGGACCAGGGCTCGAACCCATGTCCCCTGCATTGGCAGGCAGATTCTCAACCACTGCGCCACCAGGGAAGCCCTATTTATTTATTTTTTAAACCAGGATTGCTTTGGTTATTCAGGGTCTTCTGTGGTTCTGTATAAATTTTAGGATTTTTTTTTTCTATTTCTGTGAAAAATGCCATTGGGATTTTGATAGAGGCTGCATTAAATCAAAATGGATTAAAGTATTAAACATAGGATCTGAAACCGTAAATCTCCTAGAAGAAAACATAGGGTAAAAGTTCCTTGACACTTGGTCTTGTCAATGACTTTTTCGGGTGTGTAACCAAAAGCACAAGCAACAAAAGCAAAAAAGTAAGTGGGACTACATCAAACTAAAAAGACTTTGTACCGCACAACAACCAACCAACAAAATTAAAAGGCAACCTACAGAATGGGAGAAAATATTTGAAAATCATATATCTGATAAGGGGTTAATATCCAAAAAAAATATTTAAAAACTCATATAACTTAACAGGTAAAACAAACAAGCAAACAAAAAAACAACCAAACATTCTGATTTTAAGATGGGCAGAGGAACTGAATAGACATTTTTTCCCCAAAGAAGACATACAAATGGCCAACAGATATATGAAAAGGTGCCAGGAAAAGGAAGAGACTAAGGGCAGAAGGGAGTGGGATGAAGATAATTAGTTAAATTTGAGAATTCTTATGGGTCTGTAGAAATTCCAAATTGATAAATTTTGCTCTCTCCCCACATCAACACTATTTCAAATTTCCTTTTTCCATGCTTCTCCTCTAATTCTATACAATAATTCTATGTGACATATATGCAACCATATAGTTACATGGGGTGGTATGGTACAAAAGAAAAAAACTGACCTTAGCAAATGAATATAGGCTATCTTCAATTTTTTCATAAAAATAATTTATTTTACTCTTCATGCTAATCTTGTCCTTCATTAAATTGTAAGTTCCTGGAAAGTAAGTTCCCATTTGAAAGAGTTCTTGGCTGAAAATTATGCTTGTTCCATTTTGACAAAGATTTGAGAAGAGTCATGACTTAACAGGCGAGAAGAAATGAAAAAACCTAGTATTTGTATAATGCTTGATAGATTATAGAACCATTTCCATTTTTTATACCTCATTTGATCCTCGCATTTATTCACTCAGCACTCAACTAACATTTGATTGCACTCTTAGGCAATGGGTACACAGCTAGTCACTGGTATTTTACATTCTAGTAAGGAAGATAAACACTAACAAGTAAAAGATAAAATTTCAGGTAGTGATGAGGGCTTTGAAGAAAATAAAACAGGATAATATGATGGAGTGAGTTGGCTGAGAGAGTTGTAATCAACAGACAGAATGGTCAGATGGCATCTCCAGAGAAGTTGATATTTGAGTGGGAACCTATTGTCCAAAAGAAGCCAGTCTGTGAAGATCATGTAGAAGTCATTATAAGCAAAAGAAACATCATATGCAAAGGTCCTGAGGTAGGAATAAGAAAGAATATGCAAGGAACAGAAAGAAGACATGCATGGCTTGAATATGGTGAGAGAGGAAGAATTGCAGAAAACGAGGTTGAAGAGAGAGACAGTGGCCAAAATGTAAAGAACTACAAAGGCTACACTCAGGAGTTATGTAGGGCAACGAGAAGGATGGTTTAAACAGAGGAATTACATGATCTAATTTATCTTTGTTACAAGCTTACTCATGCTGCTCTCTAGAGAAGAGATTATAGGTGAGTAAGAATGGAGGTAGGAAAGCCAGTTAGGATGTTATTACAGAGTCCAGACATGACTCATGCGGGTGACTTCTAGGAGCGGAGATGGAGAGCAGGGACTCTATGAGATGGATGTCCTTATTCCTGTCTTACAGATGAGGAAAATGAGGCTCAGATAGCAAAGGATTTGTCTAGGCTGGGTATTAGAGTGGAGAATTTTTCTGTTTATAAGTCCAGTTCTTCCCCCATTATGCCATGGTTGTATCAATGGTTAAGGCATCCACATATATAGATTATTCAAATCTTCAACAAGCAATCAGTTTTTGATAGATGTCTTCAGCTTTATCCTGTACATCAGAACACTTACTTGGTTAGCCCTTCTGCTGATCTGCACCTGCTGGGGTTGTTTGGTTGACTTCACAAACTGGAAGGCTGGAGTTTAATTTCACCATCAGGAATCATTATATTGTTTGTAAACAATGACAGACTATGATAAATATGCATTCCAGTTAATTACTGCCTTCCCATGTGCCTTCTTCACTTTCTCATTTCCATCATCCTGTCACATCTTAATACCTGATTGTGCATCCTCTACAACAGGGAGAGAGAAAATAGCTGCAAACACATTGAAATGCAAGAAGACAGCCCTGCATCCTGTCAGGTTCTTGGGAACAGAAGCCGAACCTGAAGTTCAAACACTGTTGAAAATTAACAGGTTTTCAGTGTGTTCAGCTTTATAGCATCCCTTTCGTTTGTACATTAGGTTTTTATCCAAGGGCAGTTTCTAACAGATTTCTATGACAGCCCCACCCCTGAAGCTGAATTAAACAGTAAACCAAGTTCCATTAGGATCTGAGACATTCGGCTTTTTTTTATTCTCTCTTTCTCTCTTTCTTTCTTTCTTTCTTTTTTGACAGCAGGACCAAGGACTAGTTAGTAAACATTCTAGGATGGGGTTTCTTTAGCTACAGAACAGCAGCCTCTGCAGCAGAATTCTTGGAACAGAGAAAGAAATCTCCATATGGTTTATTTAATACCAACAATTCACATATGGTACAGTACAGGTGTTATATAAATCAAGGAGCAGTACATGAGAAAGGCAGTTTCACACGGTGGTGATGAGCTTGGGCTGTGACGTCAACAAATCTCAGTGTCATTGCACTTCTACGTATCGCTTGTGTGACTTAAGCAAGTTGCTGAACCTTATTTTGCTCACCTGTAAAATGGCAGCAATAGCAGCCCTTGAGCTAAGATGCCTTGGTTGCATGGGCAGGCGGTGTGCTGCACCAGTCATGGTACGAGACCCATGCCCCAGCCCTGATATGGTTCCAACAAGTTATAAGGCCTTGGCCAAATTATTAAAATCCCTATATTTCTCTCATCCCTAATTTTGATAGTATTATTACCCTACTTACAGCTTGCTAGGTTCTCTCTGTCAAATAAGAATATTCATGAAGATATTTTGCAAAATAATAATAATATCACGGCATTTAACTTTGAGGTAGAATTTGTATCTTTGGTATTGTTACCATTCTTATTTTCAGCCTTCAGTTTGGTCTCATTGACACTGGATTACTCTCCTTCACAGGACAAAAGGGACTCTTGATCTGGTATTTGATTCTCTCTTTAAACTGGTCTCCTTCCATGATCTTTACTGATTCCTTAGTGTTTGTGTATGAGGCTTCTTGCCTCATTGACTTTACTCAGATTGTCCCTTCTGCCTAAATATCTTTCCTGTCTCCTCTTGCCTTTGTCTGAGTAACTAATCAAGGAAGAGTCAGCTTAGTTGCACCTTTTCCAGAAAGTCTCCTGATTTACACCAAGCCCAACCCAATGCCCCTAGAGGTCGAGTTATTGACCCCTCATCTGCCCTTTCACCTGGGGCACCTCTCTCCTGCACTTAACAGTGCCGTGTTGTACTCTGTGAGTGGCTCCCACATCAGACTCTGGGTCCCTTACCAGGAGGGACCATGCTTATTCATTTTCTAACCCCAAAGAAAAGCAGAGTATTTGGCACATAAGGGCCACTTCACTCCGGTCATTGGAGTGAACAAATAGATGAATCATCTTTTAATCAACTAGGCTATCTGATGACAGATTCATTAAGTACTCATTACATTTAAATGCACATATCCCAGTGATTACTGCCTTTCCATCACAAGTTTGTACTTCATCTGAGCAAGCTTCATTATTTCCTTAACTACCTCACTTGAAGCTTAAACTACTTTCCATCTATGGCTATATGCATACTTTGTTTAGAAAATTTCTGCACTCCCCCTCCTCTCAGATCTTCAAACACCACTTTTGAATAAAAACAGTCTGTATAGCATAAGGTGTAAAAGAATATTGTGGGAAAGACAATTTCTAAGCGTCTATCTTTTCAAATACTCATCTGTACAGTCATTACAAGAGGTTATTTGTTTATTCTTCCATTCACCAGGAAAAAAGAAATGTGGTATAGTATCACAGAAAGTGTTGCCAAAATTAATTCAAAAGCCGAGATCTACCCAACTCTCGATTTATCCATCAAAAATACATTCACTAGTCAAATAAGTCACTGAATCATGCATTAAGGAAAACGAAGAGTAAACCTGAGACCACAGCAGTGTATTTTCCTCAGCTGAATGAGAAATAGGTAAAAGAAGTTTGATAGTCAAATTGTATTGTAACGTGCCCCTAATGAGTCTAGCCTGGGATACATTGGGCGTGTGCGCGTATATGTGTGTGTTTGTGTGTGTGAGGGACAGGGGAAGGGAATGAATGGACAGTAAAAAAGCGATAGAGCAAGTCAGAGAGGAAAAAGAAGTACACACTGAGTTGATAGGCAGGTTACATTTTCAGTCGTAGTAAATTTTAGTTAAAAGAAAAGCATACATGTATTTTAAGTTAAAATGTAAGCGTTAAAGGTCAAAAAGTCATACACTACTCTGATGCTCTCCCTATTGTTCCAAACCCCAGCACAGTTATACTTTTTTATTTGTGCATGTGACAGAAGTATATAAAGAATTAAAAATAGTGAAAATATATAAAGAATTTAAAATAGCCTATGCATATACAGAATTATACATGCCTTGTTAGATATACCTAGAGAAAAGGGTTAAATTCCAAAAGAATCTTCTTGTTCCTATAATTTGAAGATAATGTGCGTATACCAAATATTTATTTCTATGAGTAGAGGATCATGGAAGTTTGGCACAATTTTAAAATGGCAAAATATGAGACATGGCAATGGCTTGCAGATTATCTGTGAATCAAGTTTGTATTTATAGTATTTCTAATGCTGCACACAAATTTCCCTTCTTTGACATTGTAGCAGGAGAATCAGGCACTGACACCAAGACAATTATGCCTCGAGAATTGCACCTATGTTCAGACATCCCCAGACTGATGCACTCCCATTTGTGCAAGTCCCTTTATTAAAAGGCAAAAGCTATCAAAGATTCTACTCCAATGCTTAAATACTCTCTGAATATTGCCAGTCCTACCTAGAAACATCCCTTCCCCTTCCTTCACCCCGCTACAAACCTTTTAAGCTGCTACAATCCCTGGCTCCCTCATTCAACCATCAAGGTCAACCCATCCTCCAAACCTAACTCTCTCCATTCCACTACTGGCTCAGCTAATCCTGCCCTCACCCCACTGCTTAGTCAGAGGGATCCCAGTCTTGTCCCACAGCCCCATACCAAATTCCATCACTGGAGTCCTCACTGGACTTCCTTCTCTGACTCTTCCCCTCTACATTGCCCTGGTCCCCAAATTACCTGCCACCACAATCTCTACCGCAGCAGGAGAATGCTCTATTCTCCAGTAAAGATAGGTATGGTTGCAGAAGTTGAATGTGCCCCCTTCTTCTCAACTGTTGCTGAGGTACCATACTCAATAACCCAGGAGGCATGGGGATAGATTCTGGTTAAGGGGAAGGAGTCTCCTGCTTTGGAAGGGAGGGGGCCATCTAGAAGCAAAAGAAACTTGAGTGAGACTCTCTCACTTGTATCTCTCCCATCTGCTCCAGACTCAGGGCTGTGCACCTTCCTCAATGCTGCCATGTTGAAGGAAAGGAGGAAGGGCCTGCTATGAGTCACAGGGAAAAGCTGGAGGTGGGGCCACTCAGACAGCAGGCAGTCTGTGACCTCGTACAATCAATGCTTGTAGCAGTCAACTCCAAACATGCTCAAGAACGTAAGCTCCCTGAGACCAAGAGGTTGTTGTCTCTTTTATCTACCGCTGTATCTGCAATGCCTACAAGAATATTTGCACGTGCTAGATACCAACCCAAAAAATTTCAGTTGAGTGAATCAACGTGTTGCACTGGCTTTGGCCATTATATTTATATCACCATATTCCTATTCCAGGAAAGCTTAGGTGGAGTAGCCTTTTACAGCTCTAAATTTCCTCAAAGATTTTACCAGACATTTAATGATACTTTATTAGTATCATTACTTTCTTCCTTATTAGAAAAAAATGTCAAGAAAAAATAATAACTTTTACCTAGAGTCCTTAGTGAGGACAAACAAAGATCTGTGTGTACCTTTCTCAGAATGACAGATTCCATATTACTGCACCAAAGAAATATACAACACTTTTAAAGGTTGCATGAGAAATATGTTCAAACGTTCTGCCTGCCCGCCAGCCAGGTACCCGTGCTCCTGAAGAACAGAAACAGTGGTCCTGAGCACCAAGCATGCCTCAAATGAGGTAACAGAGCTCTGAGTGGATGATTTAATTACAGGTCATGTTTGCCCAGGTGCACTATGAAAGAGAATGAGAACACTTCCCCCCCGGCTTGGATGCAGACACCTGGTGGTGAACAAAATCCCTCAGATGATGAGGGTGCAGGGTCCCCATCATCTCAGATATTTGAAAAGAAAAAGGAGGAAATCTCAAGCAGAAGGTGGAAACTGCTGCAGTGCCTTCAGAATGTGGTTACTTCAAAACATGGTGTTATGGTGTTGAGGTCTATAAGAAAATGGTAGCACAATCACTCCCTGGATGGACCATTTTTGGTGGCTTGAAACTTCAGGTCTATTGTTTTTTGTTTGTTTGTTAATTTACTTGTTATTATGAACATCTCTCTATCAAGACCATAAAAGCCCAAGCCCAATGCTCTCTTAAAAGGAATTAAAACATGGCTTAACCCAGAAAAAAAGATATGATCCAGGCAAAGAAACCCCTGGTAAGGGGAAGAAGACATCTCACACCACCAGGTTAGTGAAAAGAGAATGAGCTTTGAGAGGAGCTTCCTTCTCAGAGTTGATTTATCAACGAGGGATCTTTATATATGAAATCCCAAGACTTCCCATAGAAATTGTAATGACTTTAAAAAGCTTCTGACATCTAATTAGGGACCTAACCACAAACTTTAGCATTATTTCTATGAGGAAATATTGTATAGATTCAATGTTTATATAATTGCAGAGATGTGACCCATTCATAATTTGGGCACCTCCTGAAAAAGTTGGCTGAGAGAAGAATCAACATTCCCTGAATATTATCAGGGGCAGAAGATAGAGTAGTATTAATAATAATTAATATTAATAGCAAGGACACACTCTCTTAGAAAACACAAAGTTGATTTGTACCATGTCCATGTGACGAAAACAAAGTATAAAGTTGATATGGGTACTTCTGGTTTTATGAATGCTTTGATTTTATGGAAGATAAGGGTAAAGTTTTTTAACTTTACTTTTTAAAAAGGTAATTTTTACTGAAAGAAAATGAGGTAGAGACTGGTTGGATGTGTAATTTCCTCAATTCTAACTTATGCAGCAAAATAATGCATAGCATAAGGATTTAAGATAAGCATAGAGTTGACATATACATGTATGTGCTTAGGGTCTACTGATTCACCATTGAATTCCCCAGCATGGCTGGAATACCAGTTAGAACAATGGTGTGTCAATTTCTTATCAAAAGAAATCTGAGTATTCAATCCTCCATGTCTTACCCCCATCTGCTAAATTTACTGAAGTCTGACTGGGTTCAATAGTACACTGAATATCTTTTCCATGAGGTCATACTGAAGTCAGAGGGGGCCACTTCTGACACCCTAGAGAAATTGACTCTATTTTTTTTTTTTAAAGGAATTTTTTTTTTCAATTTTATTTATTTATTTATGGCTGTGCTGGGTCTTCGTTTCTGTGCGAGGGCTTTCTCTAATTGCGGCAAGTGGGGGCCACTCTTCATCGCGGTGCGCGGGCCTCTCACCATCGCGGCCTCTCTTGCTGCGGAGCACAGGCTCCAGACGCACAGGCTCAGTAATTGTGGCTCACGGGCCCAGCCGCTCCGCGGCATGTGGGATCTTCCCAGACCAGGGCTCGAACCCGTGTCCCCTGAATTGGCAGGCAGACTCCCAACCACTGCGCCACCAGGGAAGCCTGAGAAATTAACTCTTGCAAAGGGTTGGTACATTTAAAAATCTCAGTCCCAGTTTAAGGCCAGCCTAAAACCAGTAGAGTAGGTAGCTACTATAGGGTATGATATTAGAATTTTGATGTAAGTACCCCTCCTCTTCTGCCCAAAATACCACTTTCATTGGCCTGTAAAGAATTCTACCATGATGAAAATGATAACACTAACAACAATTACTCAAGGCTTAATAGTTTGTTAGTGGATTTTATATAGCTATAATCACACTTTAATCTTTAACCTGTGAAATAAAGGATTCTTTCTTCCATTTGCCAAATTAATAAATTGTGATTCACATTAATTAAGGGCCTTTCCCAAGGTTCCACATTTAGTGCGACCTCAAAGTGGGTGCTTCTGACACTAAATTCTATCATTGTTTCTCTTAAGCATTTTTGCTTCAAGAGTCTCCTATGAAAATCTACACAGACAGTAAAGACGTAGTGAAGTGGTGAGGAGAGACTGACAACTTAGGGTGAAACAGTTTCTTTCCAAGATCAAGGTGAGAGGAAAACTAGAGGAGTGGGTTGATGGTGAGAGGGAAATGTGGTCAGACTAGGAAGTCAAAGCATGCTGGTTGGGGGACTTCAGCGAGAGACTCTGAAGCATCTTGGGCTGCCCTGGGCACCTGGAGCCTGAACATCAACTTAGAGGAGGAGGGACGTGAGCCCCACAGGGCAGAAAGCGTAAGGATACCGAGAGAAATAGCTGTCCCTGAACAATCTGTCTAGGGTGAGTTCTAATTATCATCTTCCCAATGATGCAAAAAGGTACAGCTAGCTCTATCTTCAGGGAAGAAAGGGCCTACAGGACCAAATCCATTCCTTTAGATCCTTCTCCACTTCCTCCCGGGTACCCTTGCATCGGTGGACATCTCTGGCAGCACTGGACTGAATGATTTTTAAGAGCCAATTCCCCCATCTCAGGTATGATTAGTGAGATATGTTGAGTGTAGCCTGTACCATTCTCAAATAATAGACTCTGAAGCTTGGAACTTGAGAAAAAAGCAGCCAGATTCTCCACTAATGTAGGCATTTAAAGAAGGTCCAGTTTTCTTTCTTATTCTCTTGGGGTGCTGCTTGCTTTTCTTTGTGTTTTCCCCTCACTCAGCTTTCACGTTCAGCTTTATCGTCACAGTGATGGGAGATGATATTTCATTGAGGTCTAGTTTTGTCACCTGATTTGGCAAATGACTAAGGTCAACTGGTCATTTTCAAATGCTCAAAGTGGACATCCCAAAGTAAACCTCATATCTTTTTTTTTTTTTTTTAAAGTTATACAATTTATTTATTTATTTATTTATTTATTTATTTATTTGGCTGTGTTGGGTCTTCGTTTCTGTGCGAGGGCTTTCTCCAGTTGCGGCAAACGGGGGCCACTCTTCATCGCGGTGCGCGGGCCTCTCATTATTGCGGCCTCTCTTGTTGCGGAGCACAGGCTCCAGACGTGCAGGCTCAGCAGTTGTGGCTCACGGGCCTAGTTGCTCCGTGGCATGTGGGATCTTCCCAGACCAGGGCTCGAACCCGTGTCCCCTGCATTGGCAGGCAGATTCTCAACCACTGCACCACCAGGGAAGCCCAAACCTCATATCTTTAAACGTGGATACTCTGCTTTCCTGTAGCAACGCTCTCTTCTTTCTCTTTCTGTTTTTCTCTTTATTTCTCTTCTTCTCTCTCCTTTTCTCTCTCTCTCTCTCTCATTGTATTAACACTTATTACATACATCTTCTGGGTGATTCACTCCCTTTCTCCCTTCCTTGATTCCTTTGGAACAAAGATTATTATGTGTCACTAGATAAAATGCCACCCTTAAGTCTGTACTGTATTTAGGTCTCATTCTTTTCCTTGATTCGCCAACCTTGTTCCTTGAGATGGGTAATTTTACATGGTATGTTCAAGCTCAGATGATCTCAGAATTTGCCACGTGATCAATCTCAGGGTTATGTTAGATCCAATGTTCCTCAGTATCAAAGTACCTCTTGGAGGGTAAAAGGACTAATGTTTCTAAATGTGGAAGGGGTGCATCTTTCCACACACTCTGGCCAATGGGGAAATATTTAGAACCAGCTAAAGGCTTAGATGGGAGATGACAGAGGTGTCCATTTGCAGTACCAAAGAGAACAGACCAAGAGAAATTAATATGCTGCGACTAATACCAGTTTCCCTCCTAAGTATTATATCTTTCCCTCTCTCCCTCCCTCCTGAAGATTCTCATTGTTAAGGGAGATGTCTGAGGTCCTTCTCACAGTTAATGAGTTAAGTGTGCTCAGGAGAAGTTTCTCAGAATACCAGCTTCTAAGCCAGGGTGTTGAAGTGATAAAACCCTAGTTCCAAATTGCCTCGGGAAGTGCAATGCATTCATGTTCCAAGTACAAAGCCCCTCAAACTCACTTTGAAAGTTTGCTTAGAGTCTAAATAAATCAAATTGAAAGACTTAATTATGAAATCCCAGAGCTGGTCATGAGGATAATAAAGTGCCTGCGTTTCTGTTTCAATAGATGTGTTAATATTTTAGCAGCTCCTAACTGCCTGTGTTCTATTCCACAATTCATGATTAAAGTTTGATTTTAATAGAGCTTCCAAAAAGAGCGAGATTTGTGTTTCAATGCCTTGTTACTGCACTGGTTTGTCCTTTCTAACATGTAATTAATGTCTCCCTCTTAGCCATTATCTCCTGGTGAGGCAGAACCAGCACAGACAAAGCTGAGCCCTATGGAGCAACCAATCCATGCAACACAAAAACAGACACAGAATCACCAGTTGGCCTTTCCTGTGTCCTCATGTGCCATTTATCCCAAGTATAGGATTGGAGAGTAAAAATAATTTTAATAAATTAACTATCCAGTCAAAAAAATATTCTCTCTCTCCTTTAATTGGGAATCATAACTTGAGACCTCTGCAGCATTGAGAAGTGAAATGAAGTAGGTTAAGTTGCTTTGAGAGACTCTTTAGCTTCTCTGTTCAGATGAAAAATATATGAAAAGTATGAAAAATATGAAAAGTGATAGATTCTACAAATTCCTCAATAAAGTCTTGAAAAAGGCAATCTCTCCTACTGTAGAAGAAAACTTTCTAGCTACACTTAACTTCTTTAAATGTATATGTATGAAGATATTCATCGTTAGAAAATTGGAAAGATCAGGTAAAAACACTGAAACAAACATAAAACCACCTGTGTGCAATTTCATCAAAAAGAGGTAACTATTTTTACTATGTTGGTTTGAATCCTTTCAGACTTTATATCATCATCTTTCCACAACTGTAAACATGAATCTATGACATTCTTTTTAACTGCTTCCAGATGGTTCATTGCTTGTACCAAAAGTTTATCTTATTCCAAACAAAGATGAGTTATTTGGTATCTACTGGGACTTAATGTGATACAATAAAAGCCATTAGGAAGAAGTGGTTTCTCATTTTTCCTAAGGGTACAAGCAATAAGGAAAGGAGATTTGATTAAGAGAATATGGAGACAAATCAAAATCTTTAATCCAGGGCTTAGCATTTTGGAATCGTGATTTAACCTAAAACAGGAAGGCTCCTTAGAGCTGTCATTTAAAAAATATGCTTGCTCTTGTCTCTGATGCTGTTTTAATGCAACTGCTGATAAGAATCCACTCTTCACAATACCAGAGCCAGACCAAGCATATTTTAAAGTGGCAGGTCTAATTTCCAACTTCAGCCCCAGTATTATAAATATAAATCATCACTCAGAGAAGTAAACACCCTATAGAGGTCCTGGTCAGCAACTCATCCTTCTCAATAAATGCCCCAAAGACCAAAACTTAGTCTCATGGAGATAATCAGAGAGAGCTGAAGGCTCACCTCTAAGCAAGAAATGGTTCATAATATCACGCAGCCAGGTCCAACACTGTGCATAGTATTAAGAAAGAAAACCTAAATTTACAAGAATCAGCCATCGCCCTTACTTTTTGTTAAAACCAGGTACCTGTAATAATCTTTAGATCTGCTACCATCAAGCTATATGGTGATCATCAGGTGAATAGTTATTTTAGAGGGAAAGGGTAATTTGAGGCAAAGAGAACGGTATATGCAAAGAGACAGGGTAATGAACTTTAGTACTGTAAGTAATTTGATATGACTGATGTGTGGATTATATGTGGGCTTGTCGGGCAACACCAACATGGGGAGATAGAGAAATAGACAAATCCTGGATCAGATTGTCAAGGGCCTTCTAGTCAATGGTTCTTAAATATTGGGATCATCTGGGGGAGCTTTAAAAAATATAAATGCCTGATTCCATCTGCAGAGCTTCTAATTTAATTGGTCTTGAGTACAATCTGGGCATCAGGATTATTAAAAACACCCTAGGTAATTCCAGTACCAAGCAAAGTTTGAGAACCACTCTTCTAGGCCATTTTAAAAGCATGGACTTCATCTAAGGATAATAAAAATATATAAAATCATTATTTTTAAAGCACAGAAGTATCATATTTAGATTTATGTTTCCAAAAGATTGTTCTGCAGGATTTGGGAGAAATGGAAGAGGTGGCAGTGTTGCTTTAAAACACTTGAATACCCACATAAAAAGAGGAATTGAAAAATCAGCATATATAGGCAATTAATTTATAACAAAGACACCAAGAATATACAATGGGGAAAAGATAGTCTCTTTAATAAATGGTGTTAGGGAAACTGGACAGCCACATGTAAAAGAATGAAACTGGATCCCTATCTTACACCATATACAAAATTCAACTCAAAATGGATTAAAGACTTAAATTTAAAACCAGAAACCATAAAACTCCTAGAATGAAACACAGGGGGTAAACTTCTTCACATCAGTTTTGACGATGATTTTTTGGATTTGACACCAAAAGCAAAGGCAACAAAAGCAAAAATAAATAAGTGGGACTACACCAAACTAAAAAGCTTCTGAATAGCAAAAGAAACCATCAACAAAATGAAAAGGCAACCTATGTAATGGAATAAAATATTTACAAATCATATATTTGATAAGGGGTTAATATCCAAAATATATAAAGAACTCATACAACTTAATAGCAAAAAAACTGATTTAAAAATGGACAGAGGATCTGAATAGATATTTTTCCAGAGAAGATATATAAATGGCCAACAGGTACATGAAAATGTGCTCAACACCACTAATAATCAGGGAAATGCAAATCAACAGTGAGATATTATTACTTTACATTTGTTAGAATGGCTATCAAAAGATAAGAGACAAGAGATAACAAGTGTTGGTGAAGATGTGGAGAAAAGGGAACACCTGTGCACTATTGATGGGAATGTACATTGGAACAGCTACTAGAGAAAACAGTATGGACTTTCCAAAAAAACATTAAAAATATAAGTACCATAGATCTAGCAATCCCATTTTTGGATATATAGCAAAAGGAAATAAAATCAGGATCTCAAATAAATATCTACACTCCCATGTTCACTGTAGCATTATTCACAATAGTTAAGATATGGAAACAACCTATGTATCCACCAATATATAAATGTATGAAGAAAATGTTATATATGATATATAACATATATATATATATAATAGAATATTATTCAGCCATGAAAAAGAAGAAAATTTTGTCCCTTGCAAAAACATGGATGGACCTTGAAGACATTATGCTAAGTGAAATAAGTCAGACAGGCAAAGACAAATAGTGCCTGGTATCACATATGTGGAACCTAAAAGAAACTCAAACTCAAGAAACAGAGTAGAAAAATGGTTGCCTGGGGCTGGGGGTGAGGTAAGTAGGGAGTGGTTGGTAAAAGGGTACATACTTTCAGCTATAAGATGAATAAGGTCTGAGGATCTAACATAAGATAGTGACTATGGTTGATAATGCTGTATTGTGTAATTGAAATTTGCTAATAGAGTAGAACTTAAATGTTCTTACAATAAATAAATAAATAAATAAGTTGATGGATGTATTAATTAACTAGATGGGAGGAATCCTTTCAAAATGTATATGTATATCAAATCATCATGATGTATACTTTAAGTATCTTACAACTTTGTTAGTTACACCTCAAAAAGCTGAAAAATAAAATAGAATTTAAGAAAGAGAACAAAAAAGTAGCAAAAGCAAAACCCATGAACAACACTTACAACAAAACTAGCTGCCAAGTTAACTCCACAGCTAACAGATGCAAGCAGGAGAGGACATACCACCTATTGCCGTAAGGCCTGTAGGATAACAGCGTCTGTGTGGAAAGAAGCAATAAAGTGGGACTGAAAAGACTTGAACACAGGAGAACCCAAAAATAGCCAACAGACATACACTGGAAAGCTTAGAAAGCCAATTTGAGAGCAGCAGCATAAACTGGGAGTTTTCCTTCCCTAGTACTGGGGGAGGGCCCATAATATGGACTGAACTGACTGGAGCAGGCTAGCCATAAACCTAATTACCAACCTACCAGGACTCCTTTCTAAGATAGGTCCTATGCTGAAAAGAAACTGCTGGGAGTAGAACAAAAATTGAACAAGATAGAACAGAAATAAATGAAAAATACAGTGTAGGCCAAAATGAGAGGAATGTAGCCAGGAAATCTGACAAAGCAGCAACCATGTTTTTAACATTATATTAAAACAACAGAAGGGAGAGCTCTGTAAAATTAGAACATCCCTGAACCTCACCTCATTCTAAAAGGTCAGGAAAGATAATTTCCCACAAAAATAAGCAACATAAAATTGTTGAGCTCAAATTCTATACAACAAAATAAGAAAAGTGAGAACAGGTGGCAGAGTAACAATTTCCAAAAAAAAATAAATTATAAGAAGTAGAAAAAAATAGCAAAATAACACACCTACAGACAATGAATACCTGCCAGAAAAACATGCATGTAAAGAAGATTAAAACTACGATCCATTATTTCAAAATGAGCTCAAATACATTAAGAAATTAATACAAAATATTGAAGAATAACACAAACTGGAATCAGAAAAGACACAATTTAGATGACAGTGTTTATAAAAGAATAATAATAAAAGAATACTTTAAGAAATAAAGACAGCTAGAAGGAACACAAGAGTGCAAAAACAACAAATGTCTTAACAGAAATAAAAGGTGAAAAAAGGATACTTATAAAAATAAGAGATCAAAAGGGTTCTAAATGAAGTCACAAATACTGAACATAAGCAAAAAATTTTTTCAACAAATAGATGATAGGCATTGCTAAAGAAGAAAACTGAAGCAAGGGAACAGAGAATATGTTAAGAACTATAAATCAAGGAAATTCAATTATTTCATATGTGTATATTTGACTTTAAAGAAAATAAAAGAAACATCTGATTTATTAGGGAAAGAATATTAAATTATCATCAGACTTTTTGATAGAAATACTTCACACCAAAAGAAAATGGAATATCATATTTAGGGTGTTCAAAGAAAGAAGATATAAGCCAAGATTTTATATCTAGCAAAACTATCTTACAGGTATAAGTGGCACAAACTGTTATCAACTGTAATTACTAAGGGAATATTCTCTTGAGAATTTTCTGGAAAATCTATAATACAACAAGCTTTAGCTAACCAAAATGACTAAAGAGGTGCCAAGATAAGGACTTGTGGTTAACATTAAATACATATCTATCTGAAGTAGTAGTTTACTGCTAAGTCAATTTAACCAAGCTAGAGTTGTGTTTTCCAGAATTCCTTTCCCTGTAATATTCCTAGATTAGAGTTGTCTATAACAGAAATTTGCATAAAGTTTGGAAAGCAGAAGTAGAACTGCAGCCATTATTCTGTGAATGTCAGTATGGGACTCCACGTACTACTACAGCTTGCCCATGTAGTTGCTATCTGCTAGTTCACCTTGTTGGTATCTGGCATCAGCTAGGTCTTAACCCCCTTCAATTCCTATCAAATATCTTTCTTCAGCTTCTCTGAGTCCTCAGTCAAGCATGTGTGCAACTCTATGGCAAAGGGCACCAATTTCTTCTGCAATCACTACACTGTTGGGGTTGTAGGTGGTGAGAAATAAACATGAGACACAGATTCTCTTTGTGGGTTCCACTTTTTGCTTGCTTTTTTCTGCTTCATGTGCAGTGTTTCTTCCCTGCTTACCTACATCAGCTTCAGACCCAACACCAGACTCAGAGGAAACAGCCTTCAACAGACTTCTTCACTAGCTCTCACAATTATGTAAAACCTAACCCCCAAGACCCATCCCTTACTCCATATCATTCAAGATGGTCTGCTTCCCTGATCAAACTGATATACTTGTAGAACTAAGATTAAATGAAGTCTAGGGGAAAGAGAGAATAGTGTGCATTGATTATATACCATGATTTCTGATGTGGAGGAAAGGAAAACAGATATACTAGAGAAGAGCTTAAGTAAAAACCCTGAAGTTTTTAATCTCAATTGTAAGTATCAATATGAATTTATAAGATATGTGTACATGACTACTCCAGTACCAATGAGCACTTTTAGCACTCAGATTGTGATTTTGAAATACCATTTCTCACTAAAATAAACCAAACCTTCTTGGAGAAAATTAATTCCAGGTCAGAGGTAGAAAATATAGCAGATGATCCTGGAATACCTCATCATACATGATAGCAAGGAAGTCATCAATGACTACTAAAGTCATGTCAAAAAGACTCAGAAGACAAACTGAAGAAACTCCTACAGGCCAAAGATAGAACAATTTGAGCCGCATAATGATAATAAATGCAATAAATTTAAACTGATTATATAAGTTTAAACCCATGAATTGATGATGATAACAAAAATATAGTAACATCACATATGGAGGATGACAGGGAACCAATTCATTATCTTGACACCAGAATAGGTGTACCAGTAAGAAAGAAGAGAGAAAGACAGAAAAAATACTTGAAGAAGTAATGTCTAAAATGTTTCCAAATTTAATTTAAAACATTAATTTACACATCCAAGAACTTCAGTAAACTCCAAATAGGATAAATACAGAGATTCACATCAAGGCACATCATAATAAAAGTGTTGAAAGACAATGACAGAATGTTAAAAGCAGCATGAGAAAAATAACTCACCATGTACAAAAACTCCAATACGGTTAACAACTGACTTCTCATCAGAAACAATGGAGGTCAGAATGCAGTGAGGTGGCATAGTCAAAGTGTGGAAAGTAAAAAACTATCAACCAAGAATACTATATCCAGCAAAACTATATTTTAAAAATGAAGGCAAATTAAAGACATTCCCAGGCAAACAAAACCTGAGAGAATTTGTTGCTAACAGATCTTCCTTACCAGAAAAACTAAAGAAAATTCTTCATGCTAAAAAGCAAGTGATACCAGATGGTAACTGGAATCTGCATGATAAAACAAAGAGTACCATTAAAGGTAATTATATAGGTAATTTCAAAAGATAGTATAATTACATATTTCATTTTGTTTGTTCTCTTGACTGATTTACAAACAATTACATAAAACAATGTGATATAATTGTAACACAGAGCCTATATCATACAAAATTAATATATTTGACAATAGCACACAAAGAAGACTGGTCAGAACAAAGCTGTATTGGAGTAAGAAAATGAAACCAGATGGCAACTCAAATCCAAAGGAAGGAATAAAGAGAACTAGAAAGGGCAAATAAAAAAGTTAACATAACAAACTCAATAAATATATACTCACTTTCTTTTCTTCTCTTAGCTTCTTTTAAAGATATAAAATTATGCAAAGTGAAAATTATAACAACGTATTTTTGGTTTGCAACATATATAAACATAAAATGTATAATAGTAAATGCACAAAAATGTTGGAAAGATGGGAAGAAATGGAGCCATATAAAAGTAACACTTCTATATTTCCCTGAAGCTATGAATAAATTTGAAATAAGGCTTAGAGCAATCACTATGAAAAGAAATAAAAAATTCAAAAAGGAATTAAAATGGTACACTAAAAATTACACTTACTACAAAAGAGGGTAATAAAGGAGAATAATATTTTTTAAAAAATACTCAAGACATATAGAAAACAAAAAGCAAAATGGCAGATATAAATCCAAACATATCAATAATGTTATATGTTAACGGTTTACACAACGCAATCAAAAGGCAAGGATTGTGAAATGGGATATAAAATAAGATCCAACTATATGCTTTGTGTAGGAAACATACTTTAGATGCAAAGATACAAATAGTAAAAGTTTATAAAAGATATGCCAAGTAAACAACAATCATAAAAGAGCTGAGCTGGCTAGACTAATGTAAGAAAATAGATTTTATAATAATATGAGAATATTATTCTCACATACAATATATAATGAGATTGTATATTAATTTTATATAATATAATATATAATATGAGAATTCTTTAAAAATATGATTCTCAAATAATAATATGAAAATAGACTTTAAAAGAAACAAAAATTATTGGAAATGAAGAGAGACATTTCATAATGACAAAAGAATAAGTCTGTCAGGAAAACAATTATAAACATACAGTTGGCCCTCCATATTCATGGTTCTGCATCTACCGATTCAACCAAATGCAGACCAAATATATCAAAAAAAAAAAAAAACAGTTTTCAGGAAGATCCAAAAAGCAAAACTTAAATCTCTAACATACTAGCAACTATTTACATAGCATTTGCATTGTATTTACACCTATTTATATAGCATTAACATTGCATCAGGTATAAATAATCTAGAGGGGGGAGCTTCAAGATGGCAGAAGAGTAAGACGCGGAGATCAACTTCCTCCCCACAAATACATCAGAAATACATCTAAATGTGGAACAACTCCTACAGAACACCTACTGAACATTGGCAGAAGACCTCAGACCTCCCCAAAAATCCACACGTACCTGGGTAGGGCAAAATAAAAAAGAAAAAACAGAGCCAAAAGAAGAGGGACGGGACCTGCACCAGTGGGAGGGAGCTGTGAAGGAGGAAAGGTTTCCACACACTAGGAAGCCCCTTTGCGGGTGGAGACTGAGGGTGGCGGAGGGGGGAAGCTTCAGGGCCACGGAGGACAGCGCAGCCACAGGGGTGCGGAGGGCAAAGCGGAGAGATTCCCGCACAGAGGATCGGGGCCAACCAGCACTCACCAGCCTGAGAGGCTTGTGTGCTCACCGGCCGGGGCAGGCGGGGGCTGGGAGCTGAGGCTTGGGCTTCGGTCGGATCCCAGGGAGAGGACTGGGGTTGGCGGTGTGAACACAGACTGAAGGGGGCTAGTGCGCCACAGCTAGCCGGGAGGGAGTCCAGGAAAAGGTCTGGAGCTGCCGAAGAGCCAAGAGACTTTTTCTTGACTCTTTTTTTCCCGGTGCGCGAGGAGAGGGGATTCAGAGCACCGCCTAAACGAGCTCCAGAGATGGGCGCAAGCTGCGGCTATCAGCGCGGACCCCAGAGGCGGGCGCGAGCTGTGACTATCAGCGCGGACATCAGAGACGGGCATGAGATGCTAAGGCTGCTGCTGCCGCCACCAAGAAGCCTGTGTGCAAGCACAGGTCACTATCCACACCTCCCCTCCCGGGATCCTGTGCAGCCCGCCACTGCCACGGTCCCGTGATCCAGGGACAACTTCCCCGGGAGAACACACTGCGCGCCTCAGGCTGGTGCAACGTTACGCTGGCCTCTGCCGCCGCAGGCTCGCCCCTCAATCCGTACTCCTCCCTCCGCCCGGCCTGAGTGAGCCAGAGCCCCAGAAGCAGCTGCTCCTTTAACCCCGTCCCGTCTGAGCGAAGAAGAGACGCCTTCAGGCGACCTACACGCAAAGGCGGGTCCAAATCCAAAGCTGAACCATGGGAGCTGTGCGAACAAAGAAGAGAAAGGGAAATCCCTCCCAGCAGCCTCAGAAGCAGCGGATTAACGCTCCACAAACAACTTGATGTACCTGCATCTGTGGAATACCTGAATAGACAATGAATCATCCCAAATGGAGGAGGTGGACTTTGGGAGCAATGATAGGTATATATTTTTTCCCTTTTTCTCTTTTTGTGAGTGTGTATGTGTATGCTTCTGTGTGTGATTTTGTCTGTATAGCTTTGCTTTTACCATTTGTCCTGGGTTCTTTCTTTTTTTTTTTTTTTCTAACTACAGTTTTCAGTGCTTGTTATCATTGGTGAATTTGTTTTTTGGTTTGATTGTTCTCTTCTTTCTTTCTTTTTTAATTACTTAAAAAATTTTTTTAATAATTATTTTTTGTTTTTATTTTAATAACTTTCATTTTGTTTTATTTAATCTTATCTTTTTCTTTCTTTCTTTCTTTCTTTTCTCCCTTTTATTCTGAGCCATGCAGATGACAGGCTCTTGGTGTTCCAGCCAGGCATCAGGGCCATGCCTCTGAGGTGGGAGAGCCGAGTTCAGGACATTGGTCCACCAGAGACCTCCCAGCTCCACATAATATCAAATGGCGAAAATCTCCCAGACATCTCCATCTCAATGCCAAGACCCAGCTCCACTCAACGACCAGCAAGCTACAGGCCTGGATACCCTATGCCAAACAACTAGCAAGACAGGAACACAACCTCACCCATTAGCAGAGACGCTGCCTAA
The DNA here is from genome assembly GCF_965194825.1 of Balaenoptera physalus. NCBI lineage: Eukaryota > Metazoa > Chordata > Mammalia > Artiodactyla > Balaenopteridae > Balaenoptera > Balaenoptera physalus. The sequence goes on from NC_138890.1 coordinate 56,531,413, forward strand.
AATCATAATAAGGTCACAGACATCCCAAAACACACCACCAGACGTGGACGTGCCCACCAGAAAGACAAGATCCAGCCTCATCGACCAGAACACAGGAGCTAGTCCCCTCCACCAGGAAACCTACACAACCCACTGAACCAACCTAGGCTACTGGGCAGACACCAAAAACAACAGGAACTATGAACCTGCAGCCTGCGAAAAGGAGACACCAAACACAGTACGTTTAGCAAAATGAGAAGACAAAGAAACACACAGCAGATGAAGGAGCAAGGTGAAAACCCACCAGATCTAACAAATGAAGAGGAAATAGGCAGTCTACCTGAAAAAGAATTCAGAATAATGATAGTAAAGATGATCCAAAATCTTGGAAATAGAATGGAGAAAATACAAGAAACGTTTAACAAAGACCTAGAAGAACTAAAGAGCAACAAAAAATCATGAACAACACAATAAATGAAATTAAAAATTCTCTAGAAGGGATCAATAGCAGAATAACTGAGGCAGAAGAACGGATAAGTGACCTGGAAGATAAAATAGTGGAAATAACTACTGCAGAGAAGAATAAAGAAAAAAGAATGAAAAGAATTGAGGACAGTCTCAGAGACATCTGGGACAATGTTAAACGCACCAACATTTGAATTATAGGGGACCCAGAAGAAGAAGAGAAAAAGAAAGGGACTGAGAAAATATTTGAAGAGATTATAGTTGAAAAATTCCCTAACATGGGAAAGGAAATAGTTAATCAAGTCCAGGAAGCACAGAGAGTCCCATACAGGATAAATCCAAGGAGAAACATGCCAAGACACATATTAATCAAACTATCAAAAATTAAATATAAAGAAAAATATTAAAAGCAGCAAGGGAAAAACAACAAACAACATACAAGGGAATCCCCACAAGGTTAAGAGCTGATCTTTTAGCAGAAACTCTGCAAGCCAGAAGGGTGTGGCAGGACATATTTAAAGTGACGAAAGGGAAAAACCTACAACCAAGATTACTCTATCCAGCAAGGATCTCATTCAGATTTGACGGAGAAATTAAAACCTTTACAGACAAGCAAAAGCTAAGACAATTCAGCACCACCAAACCAGCTTTACAACAAATGCTAAAGGAACTTCTCTAGGCAAGAAACACAAGAGAAGGAAAAGATCTACAATAACAAACCCAAAACAAATAAGAAAATGGTAATAGGAACATACATATCGATAATTACCTTAAATGTAAATGGATTAAATGTCAGAACGAAAAGACACAGACTACAAAACAAGACCTATATATATGCTGTCTACAAGAGACCCACTTCAGACCTAGGGACACACACAGACTGAAAGTGAGGGGATGGAAAAAGATATTCCATGCAAATGGAAATCAAAAGAAAGCTGGAGTAGCAATTCTCATATCAGGCAAAATAGACTTTAAAATAAAGACTATTACAAGAGACAAAGAAGGACACTACATAATGATCAAGGGATCAAGCCACGAAGAAGATATAACAATTGTAAATATTTATGCACCCAACGTAGGAGCACCTCAGTACATAAGGCAAATACTAACAGCCATAACAGGGGAAATCGACAGTAACACAATCATAGTAGGGGACTTTAACACCCCACTTTCACCAATGGACAGATCATCCAAAAAGAAAATAAATAAGGAAACACAAGCTTTAAATGATACATTAAACAAGATGGATTTAATTGATATTTATAGGACATTCCATCCAAAAACAACAGAATACACTTTCTTCTCAAGTGCTCATGGAACATTCTCCAGGATAGATCATATCTTGGGTCACAAATCAAGCCTTGGTAAATTTAAGAAAATTGAAATCATATCAAGTATCTTTTCTGACCAAAACGCTATGAGACTAGATATCAATTACAGGAAAAAAAATCTGTAAAAAATACAAACACATGGAGGCTAAACAATACACTACTTAATAACCAAGAGATCACTGAAGAAATCACAAAGGAAATCAAAAACCACCTGTAAACACATGACAAGGAAAACATGACGACCCAAAACCTATGGGATATAGCAAAAGCAGTTCTAAGAGGAAAGTTTACAGCAATACAATCCTACCTTAAGAAACAAGAAACATCTCAAATAAACAACCTAACCTTACACCTAAAGCAATTAGAGAAAGAACAAAAAAACCCCAAAGTTAGCAGAAGGAAAGAAATCATGAAGGAAACGATAGCAAAGATCAATAAAACTAAAAGCTGGCTCTTTGAGAAGATAAACAAAATTGATAAACCATTAGCCAGACTCATCAAGAAAAAAAGGGAGAAGACTCAAATCAATAAAATTAGAAATGAAAAAGGGGAAGTAACAACTGACACTGCAGAAATACAAAGGATCATGAGAGATTACTACAAGCAACTATATGCCAATAAAATGGACAACCTGGAAGAAATGGACAAATTCTTAGAAATGTGCAACCTTCCGAGACTGAACCAGGGAGAAATATAAAATATAAACAGACCAATCACAAGCGCTGAAATTGAAACTGTGATTAAAAATCTTCCAACAAACAAAAGCCCAGGACCAGATGGCTTCACAGGAAAATTCTATCAAACATTTAGAGAAGAGCTAACACCTATCCTTCTCAAACTCTTCCAAAATACAGCAGAGGAAGGAACACTCCCAAACTCATTCTACGAGGCCACCATCACCCTGATACCAAAACCAAAGATGTCACAAAGAAAGAAAACTACAGGCCAATATCACTGATGAACATAGATGCAAAAATCCTCAACAAAATACTAGCAAACAGAATCCAACAGCACATTAAAAGGATCATACACCATGATCAAGTGGGGTTTATCCCAGGAATGCAAGGATTCTTCAATATACACAAATCAATCAATGTGATACACCATGTTAACAAATTGAAGGAGAAAACCATATGATCATCTCAATAGATGCAGAGAAAGCTTTCGACAAAAGTCAACACCCATTTATGATAAAAACCCTCCAGAACGTAGGCATAGAGGGAACCTACCTCAACCTAATAAATGCCATATGTGACAAACCCACAGCCAACATCATCCTCAATGGTGAAAAACTGAAACCATTTCCACTAAGATCAGGAACAAGACAAGGTTGCCCACTCTCACTACTATTTTTTTTTTTTTTTTTTGTAATTTATTTTTGGCTGTGTTGGGTCTTCGTTTCTATGTGAGGGCTTTCTCTAGTTGCGACAAGCGGGGGCCATTCTTCATCGTGGTGCGCAGGCCTCTCACTATCACGGCCTCTCTTGTTGCAGAGCACAGGCTCCAGACGTGCAGGCTCAGTAGTTGTGGCTCACAGGTCCAGTTGCTCCGCAGCATGTGGGATCTTCCCAGACCAGGGCTCAAACCCATGTCCCCACATTGGCAGGCTGATTCTCAACCACTGTGCCACCAGGGAAGCCCCAACTACTATTATTCAACATAGTTTTGGAAGTTTTAGCCACAGTAATCAGAGAAGAAAAAGAAATAAAAGGAATCCAAATCGGAAAAGAAGAAGTAAAGCTGTCACTGTTTGCAGATGACATGATACTATACATAGAGAATCCTAAAGATGCTACCACAAAACTACTAGAGCTAATTGATGAATTTGGTAAAGGAGCAGGATACACAATTAATGCACAGAAATCTCTTGCATTCCTATACAGTAATGATGAAAAATCTGAAAGTGAAATTAAGAAAACAGTCCCATTTACCACTGCAACAAAATGAATAAAATACCTAGGAATAAACCTAACTAAGGAGACAAAAGACATGTATGCAGAAAATTATAAGACACTGATGAAAGAAATTAAAAACGATACAAATAGATGGAGAGATATACCATGTTCTCGGATTGGAAGAATCAACATTGTGAAAAGGACTATATTACCGAAAGCAATCTACAGATTCAATGCAATCCCTATGAAACTTCCACTGGCATTTTTCACAGACCTAGAACAAAAAATTTCACAGTTTGTATGGAAACACAAAAGACCCTGAATAGCCAAAGCAATCTTGAGAAAGAACAACAGAGCTGGAGAAATCAGTCTCCCTGACTTCAGACTATACTACAAAGCTACAGTAATCAAGACAGTATGGTGCTGGCACAAAAACAGAAATATAGATCAATGGAACAGGATAGAAAGCCCAGAGATAAACCCACGCACATATGGTCACCTTATCTTTGATAAAGGAGGCAAGAATGTACAATGGAGAAAAGACAGCCTCTTCAATAAGTGGTGCTGGGAAAACTGGACAGCTACAAGTCAAAGAATGAAATTAGAACACTCCCTAACACCATACACAAAAATAAACTCCAAATGGATTAAAGACCTAAATGTAAGGCCAGACACTATCAAACTCTTAGAGGAAAACACAGGCAGAATACTCTATGACATAAATCACAGCAAGATACTTTTTGACCCACCTCCTAGAGAAATGGAAGTAAAAACAAAAATAAACAAATGGGACCTAATGAAACTTACAAGCTTTTGCACAACAAAGGAAACGATGAACAAGATGAAAAGACAATCCTCAGAATGGGAGAAAATATTTGCAAATGAAGCAACTGACAAACTGATTAATCTCCAAAATTTATAAGCAGCTCATGCATCTCGATATCAAAAAAACAAACAACCCAATCTAAAAATGGACAGAAGACCTAAAGAGACATTTCTTCAAAGAAGATATACAGATTGCCAACAAACACATGAAAGAATGCTCAACATCATTAATCATTAGAGAAATGCAAATCAAAACTACAATGGGATATCATCTCACACCAGTCAGAATGGCCATCATCAAAAAATCTACAAACAATAAATGCTGGAGAGGGTGTGGAGAAAAGGGAACCCTCATACACTGTTGGTGGGAATTTAAATTGATACAGCCACTATGGAGAACAGTATGGAGGTTCCTTAAAAAACTAAAAATAGAACTACCATACGACCCAGCAACCCCAGTACTGGGCATATACCCTGAGAAAACCATCATTCAAAAAGAGTCATGTACCACAATGTTCATTTCAGCTCTATTTACAATAGCCAGGATGGAAGCAATCTAAGTGTCCATCAACAGATGAATGGATAAAGAAGATGTGGCACATATATACAATGGAATATTACTCAGCCATAAAGAGAAACAATATTGAGGTATTTGTAGTGAGGTGGATGGACCTAGAGTCTGTCATACAGAGTGAAGTAAGTCAGAAAGAGAAAAACAAATACCGTATGCTAACACATATATATGGAATCTAAAAAAAAAAAAATGGTCATGAAGAACCTAGGGGCAAGATGGGAATAAGGACACAGACCTTCTAGAGAATGGACTTGAGGACACAGAGAGGGGGAAGGGTAAGCTGGGACAAAGTGAGAGAGTGGTAGTGTATATATGGACATATATATACTACCAAATGTAAAATAGATAGGTAGTGGGAAGCAGTCGCATAGCACAGGGAGATCAGTTCTGTGCTTTGTGAACAGCTAGAAGGGTGGGATAGGGAGGGTGGGAGGGAGGGAGACGCAAGATGGAAGAGATATGGGGATATATGTATATGTATAACTGATTCACTTTGTTATAAACCAGAAAGTAACACACCATTTTAAAGCAATTATACTCCAATAAAAATGTTAATAAATAAATGATGTAGAGATGATTTAAAGTACTTAGGAGGATGTACATAGGTTATATGCAAATCAACACCATTTTATATAAGGGACTTGAGCAACCTCAGACTTTGGTATCCACATGAGGGTTCCGGAACCAATTCCCCCATGGATACCAATGGAGGACTGTATATGCAATGAACAGCATATCCCCAAAACACATGAAGCAAAACCTGACAGACTAGAACGGGAAAAAAAAGAAAAAAATAGAAGAAAACTCAACATAGTAGTTGGAGACTTCAGTATCCACTTTCAAAAATTGTTAAAACAAACTAGGAAGAATAAATAAATAGAAAACTTAAACAACTTAATAGCTTAAATCTAAAAATCTGTAGACTACTTCACTCAACAACAGCAGAATATACATTATTCTCAATTGCAGAAGGAACATTCTCCAGGATAAACATATGCTAGGCCATAAAATGTCTTGAAAAATATAAAAGGATTGAAATCATGCAAAGCTTGTTTTCAATCATAATGGAATTTAATTAGAAATCAGTCTGTGAATATTAAACAAAACATTCTTAAGAAAGCAATTGGTTAAAGAAAAGAAATCACAAGGGAAATTCGAAAATACTTTTGGATGAGTGAAAATGAAAATACAACATAACAGAACTTATGGGGTTTAGTTATATCACTCCTCAGAGACAGAAATTTATATGTAAATGACTACATTAAAAAAAGAAGATCACAAATCAGTAACCTAAGATTTTACTTAAGAAACTAGAAAAAGAAGAGCAAACAATGCCCAGGAAAATTCAAAAAAAGGAAATAACAAAGACTACAGCAAAAATAAATAAAATACAGAAAAGAAAGAATAGAGAAAAATCAAAAAAACCAAGAGTTTGTTCTTTGAAAAGATCAACAAAATTAACAAATATTTAGCTCTACTAAACAAAAACAGTAGAGAAGTAGAGAAGATTCAAATTATTAAAATCAGGAATGAAAGAAGAAATGTCACTACCAGCATTGCAGAAATAAAAAACGATTATAAGAAATTACCATGAACAACTATATGTCAAAAAATTAGATAATTTACATGAAATGGATAAATTCCTAGAAAGACACTAATTACTGAAACTGAGTCAAGAAGCAAGAGAAAATCTGAATAGTTTTATACCAAGTAAAGAGATGTAATCATCAGTTTAAAATTTTCCCACAAAGAACAGCCCAGGCTAAGATGTCTTTACTGATAAATTCTACCACACATTCACAGAAGTAATACCAATCCATCGAAAACTCTTCCAGAAAATAGAAGAGAGAACACTGCCTAATACAACCTAGGAGGCCAATATTACCCTGAAATCAGACAAAGATATCACAAGAAAGAAAATAACATAAAAATATCTTTTATGAATATAGACACAAAAACCTCAACAAATTACTAGCAAACCCAATCCAGCAACATGTAAAGAAGCATTATACATAGCAACAAATGCAGATATATCCCAGGAATGCAAGAATGATTTAATATTCAAACATCAATTAATGTAATAAATTATTTAATAGAATGAAGGCTAAAAACCATATCACCATCTCAGTAGATACAGAAAAAGCATTTGACAAAATCTAATACCTTTTTTGATGGGAATGTTCAACAAATTAGAAAAGAACAGAGCTTTCTCAATCTAATAAAGGACATCTACAGAAAACCTACAGCTAGCATCATCCTTAATGGTGAAAGAATAAATGCTTTCTCCCTAAGATTAGGAAAATGACAAGGATATCAACCCTCACTACTTTATTCAACATGTACTAGAGTTTCTAGCGAGAGCAATAAGACAAGAAAAAGAAATAAAAGACATCCAGATTAGAGAGGAAAAAGTATTGTAAAAATATATTTATTTGAAGATGACATGATCTTGTATAAAAAACATTCAAAGAAATTTAGGGGAAAAAAACCCAACTATTAGACCTAATGAACAAGTTCAGCAATGTGTCAGAATACAAGATCAATACAGCAAAAAATCTATCAAATTCTCATATAGTAGCAATGAGTAATCCAATAATGAAAGTAAGAAAACAATTTCCTCTACAATAGCATCAATAAGAACAAAACACTAAGGTACACATTTAACAACAGAAGTGCAAGACTTGCAAACTAAAAAGAAGGAAAAAAAATTGTTGAATTTAAAGAACATCTAAATAACCTTCTTTAATGAAATGCTGAAATGTTCATGGATGAAAGACTTACTATTATTAAAATGACAATACTCCAAAAATAAATCTGTGAATTCAAAACTATCCCTATCAAAATCCCAGATGTGTTTTTTTCCAGAAATTGGCAAGCTGATCTTAAAATTCATATGGAAATGGATGGGACTCAGAATAACGAAAACAACCTTGAAAAAGAAGAACAAAGTCAAAGGATTCATACATCCTGATTTCAAAGCTTAATAGAAAGCTACCATAATCAAAACAGTGTGATACTATATAATGATAGACATATAAATTAATGGAATAAAATTGAGAGTCCATAAATAAAACCTTACATTTATATTTACTTATTTTCAATGAATACCAAGACAACCAATGTGAAAAGAAGTCTTTTGAACAAATGGTATGGGGACAATTGGATATCCACATGCAAAATAATGAAGTTGGACTCCTATCTCACACAACATACAAAAAGTAACTCAAAGACAAAATCACAAACTTAAATGTAAGAGCTAAAAATATAAAACTCTTAGAAATAAACAGAGTGATAAATCTTTTTATCCTTGCGTTAGCCACTGGTTTCTTAGATATGACACTAAAAGCACAATCAACAACAACAGTAAAGTGAGCTACATCAAAATTATCAACTATGTACTATAAATGATACTACTGAGAAAGTGAAAAAGATAATCCATAGAATGGGATAAAATAGTTCCAATTCATGTATCTGATAAGGTTCTTGTATCTAGAATGTAAAGATTCTCACAACTCAACAATGAAAAGGTAAATAACCCAATTTAAAAATGGACAAAAGACAAAAATAGACATTCCTCCAAAAAGGATCTACGCTTAGTCAATAAACACATTGAAAAACTACTCAACATTATCAGTCATTAGGGAAATATAAATCAAAACTAGAATGATGTATTACTTCACACACAAAAGGATGGCTATAATCAGAAAGTCAGATAATAATAAGTTTTGACAAGGATGTGGAGAAATTGGAAACTTTATACTTCAGAGGTGGAAATGTAAAATGGTGCTGCCAGTTTGGAAAACAGTTTAGCAGTTTCTTAAAAAGTTGAATATAGAGTTACTATATAACACAATTCCACTCGTAAGTATTACCCAAGAGAAATTAAAACATGTCCACACAAAAATGTGTACATGAATGCTTATAGCAGCATTATTTGTTATAGAGAAAAAAGTGAAAACGACTCAAATATCCATTAACTGATAAATGAACAAATGAAATACAGTATATCCATACAACAGAATATTATTCATTATTAAAAAGAAATGAAGTACTGATACATGCACCAACATGAAAGAACCTTAAAAACATTAGGCTAAAAAAAAAACATTAGGCTAAGTGAAAGAAATCAAGTACAAGATAACATACATTGTATGATTCCATTTATATGAAATGTTCAGAATAGGCAAATCTATAGATTAGTGGTTGCCTAAGGCTTGAGGGTGGGCTGCGGTGGGATATGAAATAACTCCTAATAAGTACAGGGTTTTTTTTGAGAGGAGACAAAATATTCTAAAATTAGATTGTGGTGATGCTTTCATAACCACGTGACTATATTTTTAAAACTTTGTATTGTACATTTTAAATGGATGACTTTTACGACATATAAGTTTTATATAAATAAAGGGTTAAAAATAAATAACTAAAAATTAAATAATAGAATTAGCATGTCACCATTTTACAAATCACAATGACTTAATAGATATAGGTATTAAATATCAATGGCTACTAATCACAAAGTGAAAGACAACCAGATATGTGTCATCATAATCTAGCCAAGGAATCTACTCTGAGTCAGATCCAGTCTCTAGACGCAGCTACTATTTCGCAGAAAATACAAAGGGCAGAGGAGCATATTGAATTATTTGATGTGTTTACATTCAGCCAAATCTAAACTCCGAGAAACTCCACAGTTCAAACAGCCTGAGTTTTTTTTTTTTTGTACCCTTCGTTTTCTTTTTAATTTTTAAAAAAATTTCATTGGAGTATAGTTGATTTACAATGTTGTGCTAGTTTCAGGTGTACAACAAAGTGAATCAGTTATATATATATCCACTTTCTTTTTTTTTTAGCTTCTTTTCCATTGTAGGCCATTACAGAATATTTTTCATATACCCAGAGAAAACCATAACTCAAAAAGACACATGTACCCCAATGTTCATTGCAGCACTATTTACAATAGACAGGTCATGGAAGCAATCTAAATGTCCATCAACAGATGAATGGATAAAGAAGGTGTGGTACATATACCCAATGGAATATTACTCAGCCATAAAAAGGAACAAAACTGGGTCATTTGTAGAGACGTGGATGGACCTAGAGACTGTCATACAGAGTGGAGTAAGTCAGAAAGAGAAAAACAAGTATCATATATTAATGCCTATATGTGGAAAAATATGCCTATATGTGGAAAAATATCTAGAAAAATGGTACAGATGAACCTGTCTGCAAGGCAGAAATAGAGACACAGACGTAGAGAATAAACATATGGACACCAAGGGGGGAAAGAGGAAGGGGATGTTTTGGGAGATTGGGATTGACATATATGTGCTAATATGTATAAAATAGATAACTAATGAGAACCTGCTGTATAGCACAGGGAACTCTACTTCATTGTACACTAGAAACTAACACAACATTGTAAAACACCTATACCCCAATAAAAAATTTAAGAAAAAGAAGCCTGAGTTTTTAATAGTTTAATTGCAATGCAAAGAAAGATGGAGAAATAACTATAAAAATGTCAAGGAAATGTTTAGTATAAAAGTTAGGATGGTTTTAACTTTAGTATAAAAGTTACGGGGGGAACAAAGGGATTGTGTTTGGACTGGGGCTCATGGAAGGGGCTTCTAGAGTGTCTGGCAGCATTCTATTTCTCTCACCTGGTTGTGGTTACAAAAATGTTTGCTTTAGAAAAATTCATTGTCATACGTTTTGTTTTGCATAGTTTTCTACACCCATGATTTTTTTTTAAAATATGTTTCATTAATTAAATAAATAACTCTGTAAGTAGTGTGGAAAGTAGATACTGTATTTCAGCAAAATGAGATTAAAACTAAAGAGAACAGATAGGAAGCTAATGCAAGAGCAGGGGATGTTGGGTTATGTATGAAGCTGTCTAAGAGGCAAATTAATAGGATTTGGTGACTGACTGGATGAAGTATGTGAGGAAGAGTAGAAGATGATGACTTAGAGGTAAGCATGAGATAAAGAACAGAGGAAGAGGAACCCTCTTTCTCCCCCTGACAGCCTTTGATGACTGATTTTCCCTGCCCAGCAAGCCATTCTGACTAGTTCTAGGAACAGAAACCATATTTTCTTGGTGATCCTTATTCTCAGTCCATGGGGTTCAAATGACTGTCTCCAACTGTGATCCAGGGAGTGCCCGGTGACCCAGGTCTGGCTAATCAAAGCATAATATGCCATCCCACAGTGATTGGTGCAAGCATGGGCACATGACCCAAGCTAGATTTTTTGGAACTAAGGGGATGAGACCATCTCTTGTTCTCCTAGACTAGGAGGTATAAAGCTTTAGATGTATTAGTGCTGTGGTTACCGTGAAACGAGAACCTGCCTAGGAGGGAGGCCAGCACAGTGGAAAACAGAGCAAAGAGATGGACACACAGAGTTCACATATATGCTCACACAGGGTGTTAATGACATAGATTTAGTTCTTAGATTCTAGTCAGGTCTGAAGATAGGCTATTCCTGTCCTTTTCAGTTATGGATGAGCCATTATATCCCAAATGCTCCTATTTTTTAGAGCAAATTGAGTTGGATTTCTGTCAAGTGAAAATGAAAATATCTTGACTAATATAGGGCTCAAACATTAAACTGTTTCCAGGGTATTCAATTACGTAACTGCTCTAGCCCAGCACTGGCCAATAGATATATAATGTGAGCCACATAAGTCATTTTAAATTTTCTAGTAGCCACATTAAAAAAAGGTAAAAAGAAATGGGGGGATTTAATTTTAAGAGTATGTTTTATTTAACCATATATATGTATATATATATACGATATCATTTCCACAAGTAACCAACAGTTCAAAAATTCCTATCATAATGATTTACATTCTTTCTTTTTGCATGAAGTCTTTGAAGTCTACTGTGCATTCTACTCTTACATCACATTTCAGTAGAGACTGGCCTCATTTCAAATGCTCGACAGCCACACGTGGCTGGTGCCTATCTATCTTAACTGGCAACAAAACTGCACGACATTCCCTATCTTTTCCCAACAGTTTCTCTGCCTTTTCCTGAGTCCCATTCATAGTATTTTACAATTGTCAGATACCTTAAATGTCATGTGCCACCCTCTCATTTTACAGACGAAGAAGGTAATAATAGCCCAGGCTGTTGAAAGCAAGCTAGTTGCAGAGCTGGAATTCATAAATTGCAATAAGAAAAACTGCCATCAGTATTGAATGTTTATTATGTGTAAGTGTTGATACTGGTGGGGTAGGTTTGTTTGTCAGTTTTTGTGTTTGTGTTTGGCTATCCAGTATTAACTCCTTCCTATCTGAGAAAATTAATAATATTAAGAGACAACTCTGGTGAGCTTACTATATGTCAGATATTGTTCTAAGAATTTTACACCTGTCAATGCATTCAATCCTCAGGATAATTCTAATGAGGTACGTATCTTAACCATCTTCATTGTACCCATGAAGCACAAATGGATTAAGGATTGGGGCTAGGACTTGAACCCACGGCATCTAGATCCCAAATCCATGCTATTAATCACTCCATCATTCTCCCTTCATGGTCTTGTTGGAGGCAGCACCATGTTTTCTATCATAGAGGACAAATGAGGCAGTTACTCCTTTTCCTTGTCCCTGGCAGCCTGGGTATCACAGTACTTAATTCAGCCTGGGCCAACTGATTACTACCCTCAGAAATTCGAACCTTGGTGAAATGGTGTAAATACGAATAATGTATAAGTATTCACAGTGGAGACCAAGGGCACCCTAGCCAGATTGTGCCTGTGGCCAGCATTCCAAGGAGCCCAATTCTTGCCTCTTTTCTAGAACTGAATCTGTAGCCTCCTATTAATCTGAGAAGTCCTGATACATTTACAAAAAAATGTCCTTCTGCTTAAAACAGCCAGACTCCATTTTTATTACCTATCATCAAGAATGTTGATCGATAGCAGTAGGAAATGTTACCATAACCATTTTATGCAGGAAGACCCTAAATCTTCAAAAAGTTAAATATTTTCCCCAGTATTTCCTAGAAAGTAATGGGCAGAGTGGAATTTGGACCCAGACCTCTAGTCTCTTAACTACTTGCTATCCTGGGACTAGAATCGAGGTCTCCTGACCCCAAGATCAGTTTTCTTTCCATGATACCGATTCCCTAGGCCAAAAACAATAGCCTTTTAAAGGGAGGACAAAGACATAAAGTGCAGTTTTTCATACAGTCCCTGAAAATTAAATCCTAAGGGGAGAATGTTCCACACTACGGCAGAGCAGTGCAGGAGATATTTAAGGAACCAGATCATTGTAATTGGTGGTTGGCAGTCAACTCCATTTGCCACCACACTAGGTCTGCCTCTTCTAAAGAGTAAACACTCATTAAAGTCCCATAGGATTTTAGCTTTAGAACAGCAGAGACGAAGAGGAGAGTCAAGATGTGGACTGCTTCTACTTTGGAGTCACATCCGCACAACAGGTCACTAAGTTAAAACCAAAGTTGTTTCCCTGGAAAACTAGATAGAGCAGCTCTATAAATATGCTCCTACAAATACAGCTGCTCTTTGCCCTTTGGGTGTGTGGATGGCTGAAAGCAGTGTGCCAGACAGTGGAGTCAAAATAAAACTACACACACACACACACACACACACACGCACATGACAAGGTACTCATGAGTACCACACAACAAAATCACTTCCCTTGATGCTGGCAAAAGTGTAGAGAAAAGGGAAGTCTCAGATGCTATTAACAGAAGTGTAAGTCAACTCAGCTGGTTTAAAAGACAATTGGTAATATTTATCAAACTTAAATACGTAGATCCTGTGTCCTAGTAATCCCATTTCTGGTAGTGTAGAAAGGGTATATGTGCAAGGATATTTATTGCAGAATTTTGTTCGTAATAGCCTAATAATGGTAATCATGTAAATATTCATTAAAAGAGGACTGATAACTACAGTGTGTTCACATTTTGAAATATAAAGCAGATGTTAAAAGAATGAGATCGTCTCTATGTGAGAACGTGAAATGAGATTCCTGATACATCGGTCTGGTGAAAAGCAAGTGGAGGAAGAAGATAGCAGATAAATTAGATCAACAGACAGAGAGATACACTGATCTGAAATGACATTGCTATAAGCTGCTTCCATACATTAATTCGTGGGCGTTGGTGGTATAGTGGTGAGCATAGCTGCCTTCCATACATTAATTCATTTAAACCTCACAACAAACCTATGAAGGTGATACTACCGTTATATTTGATTGATAGACAAGGATACATAGCAAATTACAGAGAGGTAAAGTACGTTAACCAAGGTCTTATCTGTTCGGCAGAATGAAGAGGGTAAAAGACCAACTATCGGTTTTTCCTTTATACAATTTCATATGGTGTTATTTTTCTTCAATAAACTACCATTTTTATGAAGCTAAAAAAAGTAAGAATGAAAGAAAAACAATAGCATGAACATCTTTTTAAGAGACCCAAAAAACTGTGAACCCACAGATTCTCTGTTGCTCACCTCTGGCCCCCTCCCCACCTAAACCCCACAGCACATTTCTCAGCTCCCCTCCTCGTGTGCTTCCCTTTTCCACTTTGAAATGACACAACGAACTCTGCTCCTCTTATTTCCCCAGAGACGGTCCATCCAGCTAATAGCCTTCATCTTTAGGGAATATGTGTTGATACTCCGACTAAAGGCACCTTTGCTCTGTTACCTCTCACAGCGTGTGCTATATTAAAAATGCAGAATGAAGTGTTTTATGTGACCTACTGAATAGTAACTACCACTATATCCAACCGTGTTATGACATGTATTTCAGATACTAATTAGGCCAATATTCTAATCACTTCAACTAGAATGAAAGAATCGGCTTTGGGTGATGCCTGCAAAACATTATCAGGTGTGTCCAGTTGCAATCAGCTCCTTGTACCAAATCCAAAAGGGTGTCATGTAGAGCATTACATGAAAACTGATTGAAAAACAGGGGTGTAAGTAAATGAGATGAAGCATGAGGCCAAGAGAGCTTAATCTTCCCTCCCTCTGGCCTTTTAAGAGGATTACCATAATTCACATCAGCAATAGTGTTTCATGAGCTACACATTCCTCCCTCATTTAACATCCATGTACTGAATATTATGTTTATGAATATTGTTGTTTCCTCTGCAAAATGTAATTAATTTAACTATTAATCCCTGCATCAACCATAAAAACATGACTACTAACATCAAGTAAAGGGAAATCACTTCTCAGATGGAGAGTGGATTTCGGGTTTTAAAATAAGAGACAAAGATTGCCCAGAAAGGTAAAGTTGCCCACATGGTCAGCTCACTCTTTAAGGTTAATTACGTCCCAACAGTTAACATTTCTTTGAAAACCCCAGAGATAAGCCAACTGTCACAGGTGAGTAATTTCCCAGCTCAACAAACTGGCTCAGTGGATAGTTTTGTTTCATTGAAGAAAGCAATTAGCTTTTAGTGTGCTGGAAAGTGGGAAACAATTTCACAGGTTAGTAGAGCTGAGGGCTCTGTCTACTGGTGATGTCCGTGGGTGGCAAGAACCACTTCCCACATGCTTTCTGGGCCAGCATCATCATTAGGTGATAACGCGGCACACAGGGGCAGCTGCTTCCGCTGACAGGCTCTTAACCAAGAGAAGGCATTACCTGAAAAACCTGATGACAGCGACTACAACGACAAAGAAATAATTCACACTGCCACATTGTTTTTCATAAGCAAAAGGGCGTGACATCATATTTAGAACAAGAAAGACCAAGTTTTAAGGACTTCAAACATCATAATTATTGTAGACATGTTAACTCTACCAGGCACATAACGAAAGAATGGGGGACTTTAACAAAGCAGAAGGAAGAAGAACTTATCATGGTCTACTTGGGAAGTCAGAAAAGCTGACTGCTATGTCATACACTGGTTTTCTATTTATTTTTAAATGTCAAATAAGTAATAATTACAGAGGTAGAAAATAAGTGGTCTAGAAATTTGATTTGGCTGCCAGACTTATTTTACTTAGCTGACATTTTAAAATTAAAAAAAAAAAACCTGAGACAATTTTTAAAAATTAAGAGATGCTACATAAAAATCTAGAGTCCCAACTTTCCTTGAAAACTCAGAAAATCTGGTCCCCCTAGATCATTATGTTCTCATGCAGCAGTTGGCTTGGGAGGAGTAATGGCTGCTCCTCTAAATGGCCAAGTTCAGAGCAACGCAGACTCCCCATCGCTTCTCAATGCCAAGGATGGACATCGCTTGTCCTTTATCACTGCACTTGACCTATAATTTTCTAATAGCAGAGAAACATTTCTCTGTTCCCAGGTCCCTATTTAAACTGTAAAAACAGACAAGTGACCAAAAGAGCCAAGTAATTTCTTCTTTTTACTCCTGCCAGCTACTCATTTTCATGAGTCCTTTTCATGAGTCTGGCATTCGAGTTTGCGACACCTGCTAGAGCTCGTAAGAAGTTATGAGAACAGGCTTTCAAAGTCAGGCAGACTCGAGAACAAACCCTGGTTCTGCCACTTAATATGATTGGCCTTGAATAAATCATCTGATCTTGCTACAAATCTGTTCTTCCAGGAGTAAAATGGGAATCATTATGGCAATAATGTCTATCTCCTATGTCAACTATGAAGACTAACTGTATGTATGTATGTGTGTGTCTGTATATACATATATTGGTAGCTAGCACATAATGAGAACATAAAAAGTGATAGGAAAAGAAAACTGAGGTAATTCAAGAAAAATTGGGCTTGACTTAGAAGATAATACGTATAATAATAAAATTAGATTAGCAGATGAAAGCAATTTGGATAAACTGAAGTCTTATCAGTAACCTATTTTTTCCCCTAATATCAAGGAGATTTATACACACACACACACACACACACACACACACAATCAGGCTTTGTTTTAGTCTTTGCCACTGGAGTATGAATCTGATCCAATACAAAACATTCTGTCTGGCCCAGGTGGACCACTGACAAATTATAGTCATGATACACAAAGTTTGTTCCAAGGAATCACTTCAGTAAGTCCTGATAACACAAGTACGCTGGAAAAGGGTCATTAAAATGTTAAATAAAGACAATTTCCAATTCCACTGGCTACTGGCTGGGCGACTTTGAGCAATTTACTTCTCTGAATCCATAACTTCAGCCATAAAATGGGTATAACAATTGCTTCTTTTTTTTTTTTTAGTTTTATTGTTATTTTTTATTTTTTTTCACACACACACTATATTTTATTTTTACAAGAGATAAATAGACTGACAATTGCTTCTTAAAGGGGTTGTCGTGAGGCTTAGCACAATGGCTGTAAAGCACTTATCAACATTCTTAGCACATAAAAGGAGTGAACACATGTGATTCCATTTACCTTTATTCTAGTGATTCATTTGAAAAGCATCCTACTCACAGTTTAAAAAGGAAAAAAGAGACGATTTTGGTTTTATTTTTAAAAGAAAACCAGAGCAGTTTCAAACATTGATGAAATGGCACTAAGGTGACCTAAATGTCCATATCATCAAAAAGCATCTATGTGCAAGGTGCATTAGAATAATAGAAAAAGAAGGAAGTCACCACATTGTCTATTTCATTTTTACTGAATTATAGAACGTTCATGGCTCCTTTTTCAGGATTAGAAAATGAGCAGCTTAAAATGATCAACATACTGAAAAAACATCGTATAGGAAATTTAGTTGTGATTCCTAAGACATATGGTTTGGTGCTAACATTTTCCATTGCTTCGTATGTTATGGTATGCAACACTCTGCAAAACATTTCTGAGCCCAGGCAATTTTCCCATGATTCACTAAAGCAGGAATAATTCAAGTTAATGAGCACTTATGATCTGTTTTATACAAGGTATTGTGTCAGAATAAAAACACGATCTTTGCCTCACACGAGTGCCATGTTTCTCAAAGTGGGATCTCGGGACCACTTGCATGAGAATCACCAGGAGAATGTTTTTAAAAATGCCTATTTCTTGGCTTCTCTCACATACTCAGAGATCCCAAATTTTGTGCTCTGGACCTGGCAATGTGCATTTTAACACGCCAGGTGATTTGTATGCCCACTAGGTTGAAGAGCCACTCATCTACTTGCACAAACTGAGTTAAAGAGTTGAACTTGATTCCATTAGTAAACGGTGTGCTGGTGAATTATTTAACTGTACACTAGAACGTGAAGTGCATTATAACTGACACCAACCTTAAGGAGCCATTCGTCCAATCACCTCCTTGTACTTGTGAAAAAACTAAAGCAAGTCTCTTCACCTCTAAAGTGACTGACTACTTAACTCAATTGCTATCCTACTTAAGTGAAACAACCAGTCATTTAAAAAAGAAATCCTTGAATTTTTCCTACTGAAGGAGCTAAACATGTAGTATGTATAGGTAGGTGGGCTGCTACTTAGTTTTGACAGAGGTAACTTGATTAAAATACATAACATTTTTTCCTAATTTCACAATTTATAATTACAAATGTTTTGACATGATGTTAAAGTTTTATTTCATTTAATATCAGTGGTCCTGGAAGGCTACTTTGGGGCTATATGTTTGGTCTTTAGGAGGACTGTGAAACCCCTGAAATTTTATGCAAAAAAAGGGGATATTTATGTGTTTTGGTAGGAGATCCATGACTATAATTAGATTCTCAAGGAGCTATGTAACAAAAAACAGCTGCAAATCACTATAAAGCGTTAACTGGGAAAGCAATACACGAAAATCTCATTCCAGAGATGTTGCCAGTAAAGATGGAGAGACCCTCGGCTTGGTTGCGTGGATGGGAGTCTGGACCAGTTTCCTCATACTCTTCCCCAGGAGGAAAATGCCTCATCTCTCACACGGAAAAATCCTAGCAAACCAATTCCCACTGAAGCACTAATGACAGCTGATGGTTTAACATGTTACCTGTCTCGTTGCTTGAAATCTTTCTCACTGAACCCAGACATAATCCTTCTCATAGTTAATTGATCAGAATTGGCACTTAGGATGAAACAGTTTGCCATCCCTGATTTAATTCAATCTCTCTCATTTTAGAGATGAGAAATTTGAGGTCCAGAGAAGTGAAATGACTTGCTTGAGGCCACAGAGCAAGCTGGTATCACAGCCTGGCATACAGGCTCCTAGTAAAATGCATCTGCCACAGCCAAACTGACAAACACAGAGACGTCGTTCTCTCTCACTCTGCCTGACCTAGCCCCACCCCTTTCCTAAGCATTCTATCCTGGGTGTTCTCTGCCATTTTGGTTTGTCAGCAATTCCTATTCCAAATGTTTCATCTTTTTATTTTAAGGAAACAGTCAGTTATGTCCATGGAATATAAAATAAAGCTAACTAGTAACTGGAAGATAAGCTTATTTGCAAAGTAAGAAGGGAAAATGAGGTCTCTTGTGTTGCTGCTTTGCTTTGTTTTAAAAAAATGACCACACAAGGAACTTGCACAGGGACCATGTCCTCTGAGATACTGTGTAGACTAGCTGAGCTTGTACATTTCATATTGTATTTACTGGGTTTTTTTCTTTTCCCACTGTTATCATTTTAGTCATCTTACAGCCTCATGCATTTGTTATTCTATAAAAGCTACGCCTATGGGCTCTCTCCTCAACACATTTCCTTCTTTTCTCTTGTCTGTTTCTCCTCATTTTTCTCTTTTCTCTCTTTTTTTTTTTCTTTCACTTTTTGCTCTCATCTCTGGATGTTAAAGGTATTTGTGAATATGTCTTAGTTCCCTGACAGGACATATATTCCTTGAGGACAGTGTATATCTCTGTATCCCTGTCTACCTTACTCATCTTTGTATTCCTCATTTTAGTTCCCTTCAATTGTTGTTCAGGGAGAGTTTGCTATCACTTCCCATCCCCACTCCCACCTTTCCTTATAATACTTCTTTCCTTGGGGAATATCTTCTCTCCAACTCAAAACATGGTTCTCATGGTAACTGTCAATCATGATACCCTGCCACCAGCCAAAGATGGGTGCATGACTCAGATCTGGCCAATCATAACCTACCATCCCCCTAATGCAACATGATTGGTTAAAGGGAGGTATGTGACTCACGCTGGTCCAGAGTCCATCACAAGATTGTTTAAGCTGAGCTGTCAAATCTTAGGTCACTCAAATAAAGTGGTGTTTGTTCACTGCCTGAGGCCATGTTCCCTTGTGCTCAGGGAGGAACCTCCTGTTGCTAAAGAGAATAAAAGCACCTTACAGATGGAAACAGAAGCCATAGGGGACCCAGCTTTCTTCTCTTCTCTGTATTCTGTAAGCTACACCAGTATCCTTCCAATAAACTCTATCTCTTGTTTGAGCTTGCTCACGTTTCATTTTTGACACTGTCAACCAAATACACTCATAATGCCCTGCCCCAAATAAGTCCTCAATAAAGATTTACTAAAGAATTTTTCTTCCAAATCAGTCTATTCCATTTTTCTCATCTCTGCTTCCTCATATTTTACCTTCCTGCCTGCCCAACTCCTGTCTTCTTTTCTGTGTTCTCCTTCAGGAGAAGCTCTTTTACTGCCACCTGCTGCAGATGTTTTCATGCAAGGTGTCAGTGGCAGGCAGCAAGCAGCAGAATACCCAATCCTGAAAAGACATTTCAGGAAAAAAGAAATATTATTCTTGTTAACTAGTTTTGGCAGAAAATAAAAGTTGGGAGAGGGGAGGGAAAAGACATTGTGTTCATCTTAAGAACATCCAAAACAATCATGTAGGGAATCGCATCTGCTCTTCTCACTGGCTCCATCTCTTCCTCCAGACCCTAACTGCTGCTAATTCCACTTTCCGCTTTGCTCGTGTCACTGGTTGTGCTCTTTCCAAGTCCGTAAGCGCCTTGGGAGATTATCTCCCTTTGGAAAACAACCACTTTCAGCTTCGGCCTCCTAGACTTGCTATGTCCCATGCTGTATCCCAACAATGAAGTAGTAAGGCTTGAAAACAATATTGCTTATTATTCACAGAATACACAAAGAATGGCTTGCCTTGAAATTTCAAGAAAGGTAATCCTTGCAAAATGCCAATTTGATTTAAGTCATTTACTCAGGTGAACACGGTTCCTGGAACACCCCGCCAAAACCACACAAGAATTAAAGGTCTTATGATGGATGAGGGAGCAGGATCTAATTGGTATTTTAATAAATGTATTCTGACTTGGTAATCTACTTAGATTTATCAACACGAAATGCCCCTGTCTAAATAAAATTATCAAGTTATGGTATAAAAACAATGACAAATGCCTTGTTTTTTTTTTTTTTTTTTTTTAAGATTTTTAGAAATTTCATGTAATGTCTGAAACATTTATATTAACATATTTCCATACAAATAACCCAATGAAAGTTTAGTATTAGTTGTTTTGTTTGTTTTTTTATACTGCAGGTTCTTATTAGGCATCAATTTTATACACATCAGTGTATACATGTCAATCCCAATCGCCCAATTCAGCACACCACCATCCCCACCTCACTGCAGTTTTCCCCCCTTGGTGTCCATATGTCCATTCTCTGCATCTGTGTCTCAACTTCTGCCCTGCAAACTGGCTCATCTGTACCATTTTTCTAGGTTCCACATACATGCATTAATATACGATATTTGTTTTTCTCTTTCTGACTTACTTCACTCTGTATGACAGTCTCTAGATCCATCCACGTCTCAACAAATGACTCAATTTCGTTCCTTTTTATGGCTGAGTAATATTCCATTGTATATATGTACCACATCTTCTTTATCCATTCGTCTGTTGATGGGCATTTAGGTTGCTTCCATGACCTGGCTATTGTAAATAGTGCTGCAATGAACATTCGGGTGCATGTGTCTTTTTGAATTACGGTTTTCTCTGGGTATATGCCCAGTAGTGGGATTGCTGGGTCATATGGTAATTCTATTTTTAGTTTTTTAAGGAACCTCCATATTGTTCTCCATAGTGGCTGTATCAATTTACATTCCCACCAACAGTGCAAGAGGGTTCCCTTTTCTCCACACCCTCTCCAGCATTTGTTGTTTGTAGATTTTCTGATGATGCCCATTCTAACAGGAGTGAGGTGATACCTCATTGTAGTTTTGATTTGCATTTCTCTAATAATTAGTGATGTTGAGCATCTTTTCATGTGCTTCGTGGCCGTCTGTATGTCTTCTTTGGAGAAACGTCTATTTAGGTCTTCTGCCCATTTTTGGATTGGGGTGTTTCTTTGATATTGAGCTGAATGAGCTGTTTATATATTTTGGAGATTAATCCTTTGTCCGTTGATTCGTTTGCAAATATTTTCTCCCATTCTGAGGGTTGTCTTTTCGTCTTGTTTATGGTTTCCTTTGCTGTGCAAAAGCTTTGAAGTTTCATTAGGTCCCACTTGTTTATTTTTGTTTTTATTTCCATTACTCTAGGAGGTGGATCAAAAAAGATCTTGCTGTGATTTATGTCAAAGAGTGTTCTTCCTATGTTTTCCTCTAAGAGTTTTATAGTGTCCAGTCTTATATTTAGGTCTCTAATCCATTTTGAGTTTATTTTTGTGTATGGTGTCAGGGAGTATTCTAATTTCATTCTTTTACATGTAGCTGTCCAGTTTTCCCAGCACCACTTATTGAAGAGACTGTCTTTTCTCCATTCTATATCTTTGCCTCCTTTGTCATAGATTAGTTGACCATAGGTGCGTGGGTTAATCTCTGGGCTTTCTATCTTGTTCCATTGATCTATGTTTCTGTTTTTGTGCCAGTACCATATTGTCTTGATTACTGTAGCTTTGTAGTATAGTCTGAAGTCAGGGAGTCTGATTCCTCCAGCTCCATTTTTTTGCCTCAAGACTGCTTTGGCTATTCGGGGTCTTTTGTGTCTCCATACAAATTTTAAGATGATTTGTTCTAGCTCCGTAAAAAATGCCATTGGTAATTTGATAGGGATTGCATTGAATCTGTAGATTGCTTTGGGTAGTATACTCATTTTCACAATGTTGATTCTTCCAATCCAAGAACATGGTATATCTCTCCATCTGTTGGTATCATCTTTAATTTCTTTCATCAGTGTCTTATAGTTTTCTGCATACAGGTCTTTTGTCTCCCTAGGTAGGTTTATTCCTAGGTATTTTATTCTTTTTGTTGCAATGGTAAATGGGAGTGTTTCCATAATTTCTCTTTCAGATTTTTCATCATTAGTGTATAGGAATGCAAGAGATTTCTGTGCATTAATTTTGTATCCTGCAACTTTACCATATTCATTAATTAGCTCTAGCAGTTTTCTGGTGGCAGTTTTAGGATTCTCTATGTATAGTATCATGTCATCTGCAAACAGTGACAGCTTTACTTCCTCTTTTCCAATTTGTATTCCTTTTATTTCTTTTTCTTCTCTGATTGCCGTGGCTAGGACTTCCAGAACTATGTTGAATAGTAGTGGTGAGAGTGGACATCCTTGTCTCGTTCCTGATCTTAGAGGAAATGCTTTCAGTTTTTCACCATTGAGAATGATGTTTGCTGTGGGTTTGTCATATATGGCCTTTATTATGTTGAGGTAGGTTCCCTCTATTCCCACTTTCTGGAGAGTTTTTATCAGGAATGGGTGTTGAATTTTGTCAAAAGCTTTTTCTGCATCTATTGAGATGATCATATGGTTTTTCTTCTTCAATTTGTTAATATGGTGTATCACATTGATTGATTTGCGTATATTGAAGAATCCTTGCATCCCTGGGATAAATCCCACTTGGTCGTGGTGTATGATCCTTTTAATGTGTTGTTGGATTCTGTTTGCTAGTATTTTGTTGAGGATTTTTGCATCTATATTCATCAGTGATATTGGTCTGTAATTTTCTTTTTTTGTAGTGTCTTTGTCTGGTTTTGGTATCAGGGTGATGGTGGCTTCATAGAATGAGTTTGGGAGTGTTCCTTCCTCTGCAATTTTTGGAAGAGTTTGAGAAGGATGGGTGTTAGCTCTTCTCTAAATGTTTGATAGAATTCACCTGTGAAGCCATCTGGTCCTGGACTTTTGTTTGTTGGAAGATTTTTAATCACAGTTTCAATTTCATTACTTGTGATTGGTCTGTTCATATTTTCTGTTTCCTCCTGATTCAGTCTTGGAAGGTTATACCTTTCTAAGAATTTGTCCATTTCTTCCAGGTTGTCCATTTTATTGGCATAAAGTTGCTTATAGTAGTCTCTTAGGATGTTCTGTATTTCTGCGGTGTCTGTTGTAACTTCTCCTTTTTCATTTCTGATTTTATTGATTTGAGTCCTCTCCCTCTTTTTCTTGATGAGTCTGGCTAATGGCTTATCAATTTTGTTTATCCTCTCAAAGAACCAACTTTTAGTTTTATTGATCTTTGCTATTGTTTTCTTTGTTTCTATTTCATTTATTTCTGCTCTGATCTTTATGATTTCTTTCCTTCTGCTAACTTTGGGTTTTGTTTGTTCTTCTTTCTCTAGTTTCTTTAGGTGTAAGGTTAGATTGTTTACTTGAGATTTTTCTTGTTTCTTTAGGTAGGCTTGTATAGCTATAAACTTCCCTCTTAGAACCGCTTTTGCTGCATCCCATAGGTTTTGGGTCGTCGTGTTTTCATTGTCATTTGTCTCTAGGTATTTTTTGATTTCCTCTTTGATTTCTTCAGTGATCTCTTGGTTATTTAGTAACGTATTGTTTAGCCTCCATGTGTTTGTCTGTTTTACGTTTTTTTCCCTGTAATTCATTTCTAATCTCATAGCGTTGTGGTCAGAAAAGATGCTTGGTATGATTTCAATTTTCTTAAATTTACTGAGGCTTGATTTGTGACCCAAGATGTGATCTATCCTGGAGAATGTTCCGTGCGCACTTGAGAAGAACGTGTAATCTGCTGTTTTTGGATGGAATGTCCTATATATATCAATTAAATCTATCTGGTCTATTGTGTCATTTAAAGCTTCTGTTTCCTTATTTATTTTCATTTTGGATGATCTGTCCATTGGTGTAAGTGAAGTGTTAAAGTCCCCCACTATTATTGTGTTACTGTCGATTTCCTCTTTTATAGCTGTTAGCAGTTGCCTTATGTATTGAGGTGCTCCTATGTTGGGTGCATATATATTTATAATTGTTATATCTTCTTCTTGGATTGATCCCTGGATCATTATGTAGTGTCCTTCCTTGTCTCTTGTAACATTCTTTATTTTGAAGTCTATTTTATCTGATATGAGTATAGCTACTCCAGCTTTCTTTTGATTTCCATTTGCATGGAATATCTTTTTCCATCCCCTCACTTTCAGTCTGTATGTGTCCCTAGGTCTAAAGTGGGTCTCTTGTAGACAGCATATATATGGGTCTTGTTTTTGTATCCATTCAGCCAGTCTATGTCTTTTGGTTGGGGCGTTTAATCCATTCACGTTTAAGGTAATTATCGATATGTATGTTCCTATGACCATTTTCTTAATTGTTTTGGGTTTGTTTTTGTAGGTCCTTTTCTTCTCTTGTGTTTCCCACTTAGAGAAGTTCCTTTAGCATTTGTTGTAGAGCTGGTTTGGTGGTGCTGAATTCTCTTTCCTTTTGCTTGTCTGTAAAGCTTTTGATTTCTCCATCAAATCTAAATGAGATCCTTGCCGGGTATAGTAATCTTGGTTGTAGGTTCTTCCCTTTCATCACTTTAAGTATATCATGCCATTCCCTTCTGGCTTGCAGAGTTTCTGCTGAGAAATCAGCTGTTAACCTTATGGGAGTTCCCTTGTATGTTATTTGTCGTTTTTCCCTTGCTGCTTTCAATAATTTTTCTTTGTCTTTAATTTTTGCCACTTTGATTACTATGTGTCTCGGCGTGTTTCTCCTTGGGTTTATTCTGTATGGGACTCTCTGCGCTTCCTGGACTTGGGTGGCTATTTCCTTTCCCATGTTAGGGAAGTTTTCGACTATAATCTCTTCAAATATTTTCTCTGGTCCTTTCTCTCTCTCTTCTCCTTCTGGGACCCCTATAATGCGAATGTTGTTGCGTTTAATGTTGTCCCAGAGGTCTCTTAGGCTGTCTTCATTTCTTTTCATTCTTTTTTCTTTAGTCTGTTCCGCAGCAGTGAATTCCACCATTCTGTCTTCCAGGTCACTTATCCGTTCTTCTGCCTCAGTTATTCTGCTATTGATTCCTTCTAGTGTAGTTTTCATTTCAGTTATTGTATTGGTCATCTCTGTTTGTTTGTTCTTTAATTCTTCTAGGTCTTTGTTAATCATTTCTTGCATCTTCTCAATCTTTGCCTCCATTCTTATTCCGAGGTCCTGGATCATCTTCACTATCATTATTCTGAATTCTTTCTCTGGAAGGTTGCCTATCTCCACTTCATTTAGTTGTTTTTCTGGGGTTTTTTCTTGTTCCTTCATCTGGTACATAGCCCTCTGCCTTTTCATCTTCTCTATCTTTCTGTAACTGTGGTTTTTGGTCCACAGGCTGCAGGATTGTCCAAATGCCTTGTAATTGGCTTTTATACAAGTGCTGGCATGCAGGCGATAAGCAGGATATTGGTGCCTACAATTGTTTTTAAAATTCTGAGGAACAGATAAGTGACAGCAAAGGATGGCTGACCACCATTTTATCTATTTCAAATGGTCTTGAGTCAGAACCGGTGGAAATGCAAGCTCTGAGGAAGTTGTACGTGGACTAATGAGCTTGGGAGGATACTGCCAATTAAGTCAGCATCCTTCCAGGTAGTCTAAGGAAAAGAAAAGACCTATTATATCTATAAAAGGAGCAAGCACAGCCTTAATGCTGCCACATATCAAGGGTTAGGAACATCCCATATGGAGGTATATATTCATCTTTGTAACCTACTTTTTTGACTTAGCATTACACTATAGGTATCTTCCCATGTTATTAGATATTCTTCTTAAACATGTCATCATTTTAAATAGCAACATATTCTTCTATAGAATACCATAGCCTACTTAATAAATCTCCTATTGTTGGGTATTAGATTGTTTTCTTCCTCCCGCTCCGTTATATAAGCTTCTTTATGATTCATTTCATAGACAACGATGATGGGTGAATTTGACTTTTGATGTTGTTCAGTAGGATCATTCATTTCTCCAACCAGACATCCAAATCAGACACACAGGGCTGTACTACTTGGACACAGAGCTGAGACGGACCTGTGCCACGCAACAAGCATAAATAGCACTTGCCGAAAATTTCAGTACAGCCTGTTGTATTTTTCACGGAAATAGGGGAGCATAAATACTTCCATTTGTGGATCTGTTTGAAATTTTAGAAATGTGGATGTTCTAACTTTCAAGCTTCCTAAGTAAAGTGGGAGGATGAGTGCACGGCACACCAGTCAGATCCCCAAATCAACACACAATCAAACAGAACATTTAGATGGAAATCAACAGCTCAGAGAGCCTGGTCTTGGCTTCTCTTTCACAAACGCTAGACCACAGCCTTGATGATTATCAGCTCAGCAAAGCTAATGGCACTTTCAGATTTTACATACTAAGCAGCCCAGAGTTTAGCCAGGCAATTTGTTTCTAATCTCACATTCTCTGCTTTGTCACTCAGAAAGCAGAGATTTTCGATGACATTTAAGAGTCAGAGAATGTGATAAGTAGATGAGGGACATTGACTGAAATTCTACCAGGGGACCCACTCCAGGTTTTTGATTAAAGTTCCACCGCACATATAGATAAATGGTTTCCTGCTCAGGGCTTTTATGGCGGACCTAGTATCTCAGATGCCTTTAAGTACAAATGAGGTAAGATGACTCAAACCCTACTCAAACTTATTCTGGAAGGCTTCAGACCCTCCTCATCCGAGTCTCCCACAGTTTCTTCCTGGGGATCCCCAGAGTTGACTCTGATGTGCTCAAGTCTACTTATGTTTCTCATGTTTATCATTTCTGCAACCAATGTCCATGCTCCGTAGGGATGTTCCCAAAGTTGCCAGTCCTAGATCTGCAAAAGTAAGTGTAACGCCCATGCGGTGATAGTGACCTTCTCTCTGTCTCTCTGCCACACCCTCTCACTTAAGCCTTTGAAAACAAATTCCTTTGGCCCTGGCTCACTCTCTTATCCTACTAGCATTCCAACCCAGTCCAAGGAGTAAGCTGGAGTACTCATGACATGTCATTCTATCTTGTTCCAGACCCTAGGCACCCATGCAAAAATACTTCCTGCTCCTTTAGCTAACATACAGAAGCCCCATTATAAGTCAACCCATGCAAATAGATGCCTGCCTGACTCCCCAGGCCAACAGACTCACACACAGCCCAGGTATGAATACAAGTTTGGGCTCAGAGGAACACCCTGTTCAAACATATCATAAGTCACCTCCTTGCAGGGAGAAGCAGGGCTTGGGAGAATCATTTGATTTCACTTTGAGATCAAATGATTTGTCTGATTTTAAGAACCAGTCAGGAAACACCCACATTAAGTCATTCAGAGTTAAAGGACAAATAATTTCTTCATGTATGTTCTGAACAAGATTTTCCAACTAAAAATAAGTGGCTAAGGCAAGCTTAGACTTGCCCTTGTGGCCCGCCACACCACAGCTGGGAAAAGGTCTGAGAAACCAGGATAACAAAGTAGAGCTTAAAACCACCAAGGAAAAGAAGGAGCAGAGAGAGATGCTGGAGATGCTAGAACAGAACAGAGGCCAAAGCAGATTACACAAATCTCATTTCCTCTGCCCAAATTCTTTCCATGGGTTTTGAGGTGACTTACCTCAAGCATGAAATTCACATTCAGAGGGCAATCCAAATCAACGCCAGGAGCGAAGTTATCGTGAGGGTTATCAGTGAGCACAAGACAGCTATTTCGCCCCAGTCTCTCTCCTTTGATAGGGTCCCCAAGAACATAGCCCTCCAGGATATATTAAGGCTGCTATAAGCAAGGTGTTTTCTCTTTGTATTTTTATCAGCCTTCAGGCAGAGACATCAGCCACATATATGCATCTTTATAGGATACATCAGGTTCTTAAAGCGCAGCCCCTTCCCAAGGTGGAAAGTAAAGTTGATTCCCCTTCCTGAGAACACCCAAATATAGACTGAGTTCTCAGTCCCCACGAGAAAACCGCAGCTGCCCTGTTTTAACCATGGTATCTGGAAAAGGAACAGAGACACAGACACACACATACACACACACATACTAAGAAGAACTTCAGAGCCATCTTTGATTCCCTTCTCCCTTACCCCCAGATCCAATCAGTCACCAAGTCTTGTCAAGACCACTTCCTGAATATCACCATACTCTGCCTCTTTCCTCTCTATTTCCATAACTATTGCTTTAGTTTGAGCTATGTTACCTTTCACTAAATTACTGCAGCAGCCTCTTAAGCAGCCATGCCCTCTCCAGCCCATCCTCCACTTTGAAGCCCGATATTGAAGAACACATCTAGCAAGATATAGTTCTACTTAAAACCCTTCAGAGGCTCCTCAAAACCTATAGGATAGGTCTGAGCTGCTCAGAATAGCATACCAGGTCATGATCTGGCCTCTCTCCTCCACCCCAGCCATAGTTCTGACCACTTCCCATCTCTTGCTGCTCACTTCAGCCAGACCAGGTACTACAATTCCCAGAAACACCATGTTTTCTGCCACCACCAAGTCCACCCAGTCTATGCATATACGGTGCCTTTTGACTGCAATGCCCTTGTCACCTGTTTCACTTCACTTAGTCCTATTTATAACTCAGCTTGAACTCAGTCCATTCCCCAACTGCTTCCCCACCTGCCCACCCTGGGGTGGCCGGGTACTGAGTGTAGCATTAGGAAGACTCTATTTTAGTTTCATGTTGACATGTATGTATATGTCTTCTCCACTAGACTGTGAACTCCTAAGGCAAGGACTGTGTTATATTTAATACTGCATCTCCAGAGCTTAGGTCAGGGCCTGGGAGATTATACTAGATAGCTTGGGCTACTGTAACAAAATACCACAGCCTGGGTAGCTAAAAAAGCAGAGACTTACTTCTTACAGTTCTGGAGGTTGAGAAGTCCAAGATCAAGGTGCCAACAAGCTAGGTTTCATCCCAAGGCCTCCTCCCTTGGCTTGTAGGCAGCTGCCAGTTTGCTTTGTGGTCACATGACCTCTTCTTTGTACACGGGGAGAGAAAGAGCAAGCTCCCTGGTGTCTCTTCTTACAAGGGCACCAATCCCATCACGAGAGCCCCCCCCCATGACCTCATCTAACCCTAATTACCTCCCCAAAGCCCCACTTCCAAATCAAATTGGAGGTTAGAGCTTCCACATATGAATTTCAGGGGGCACAAACATTTAGTCCATAACAGAGAAAAAATTAGTGTTCCATAAAATGTCATAATTGAGTTAACAAATGAAATCTTTGACTTAATGTGTCCATTTCTTTCAGACAATTAGGTCCAATTATCTACCCATCCACTAGACCAGTGATTCTCTTTTGGAGGAGGGGGACAACTTCGCTCCCACAACGAACATTTAGCAATATCTGCAGACACTTTTGATTGTCACACCTGGGGTAGGGGGTGTACTGGCATCTGGTGAGTAGAGGCCAGGGATGCTGCCAGTCATCCTATAATGCATAGGACAGCCCCTCACAACAAAGATTTATCTGAACCAAAATTGTTTTGTATCACATGGTTTCCTTTAGGCCTAAGGCATGAAATAACAGAGATGTGTATTTAGGTATCATGGACATAGCAGCTGCCAGTCAAAACACTGTTCTGCAGCAACATTTACAGTCCCCACTGTCAAAAATTTAATAGCTAACAGGAGTAAAGAAGTTTTACGTTTTACAAAACATTTCAAAAACATGTTTTCAAGTTTGATCCCCTTAATAACATAAGGAATAGGACTGTCTAGAATACTTGGTCCCATTTTCGAAGAGGTACTTGCCCAAAAGTAAACAGTCAAGGGTTTTGTCCATGGACCAGGATTTTTTCCACTGTCCCTCAAAGCTTACCATAGGCCTGTTTCTATAGACATGGTTTCTGTTGAAAGTGACAGAAAATGCAACCCCAAGTACCTTAAACAACAAGGGAATTTATTGGCTCATAAAACTGATAAGTGCAAAGGAAGGTCTAACTTTAGGAGTGGCTCAAACAATGCCACCAGGTTCAAGTCCCTCCCTATCTTTTGGCTCTGCTTTGCTTCCAATGACTTCATCCTCAAGCTCCATTGATGGCAATATGGTTGCCAACAGCTTGAGACCAATCAACATTCAGGTAAGACCAGCTAAATAGGAATGTGTGCCTCTGTGTCTCAGCAGTGTATCTCAGTATAACTGGGTCACATGTCTATCTCTGAATCAGTTACTATGGACACAAGGATATAATGCTTTGATTGGCAAGGCCCAAGTCATTTTCCTACTCTTGTGGCTGGTGGCAAAGTGACTTTAACCCAAAACCCACTGACAAAGAGTTGGAGAGGGAATGATATCCCAGAAGAAAATTGGAGTGTAAGTAAATGCTGGTCAGCAAAACCCATAAATGTCGACTTCACTGTGATAAATAAAACTTTCCAAAGTTAATTGACTTTGTAAAAGTCTTTTTTTTTTTTTTTTTCTTATTAACATCTTTACCGGAGTATAATTGCTTTACAATTGTGTGTTAGTTTCTGCTTTGTAACAAAGTGAATCAGTTATACATATACATATGTTCCCATATCTCTTCCCTCTTGTGTCTCCCTCCCTCCCACCCTCCCTATCCCACCCCTCTAGGTGGTCACAGAGCACCGAGCTGATCTCCCTGTGCTATGCGGCTGCTTCCCACTAGCTATCTATTTTACATTTGGTAGTGTATATATGTCCATGCCACTCTCTCAAGTCTTTTATGTTGGGGGTTATGTACCAGCAAAATTCTGATATTTATTCATTTATTTATGTAAAAATCATGTACTACGTGCTTACTTTAATACAATGCCTAGAGATTCAATGATTATAAAACATCATCTCTGCCCAAGTTAAGCCCATAATCTGAAGATTTGAGTTGGATAACTTTCTACCTTCACACCACTCCTGGCTCCAGCTTTCCCACTGCAAAAATAACATGAAACAGTTTGCAGGGACACACAGGCCACGTATTCCCAGTACACTATGCAGGATAGAAATGTCATCAGTCGTCATGACAACCCATTTGGGTTCTGAGGCTATGTAGCATTTTTCATACTATCAATCAGAAGACAGATTTATTCTACAATACTGCACAGCACTGACCCCATGGAGAGGAAAATGTGGATGAAATAACTAGACGGACATTGAAGGAACAATGGTTTATAATGCTTCTATTAACGCCTTAAAAATTTGGAAGCAGAGCTAAGTTTTCTACAGTTGGACTTCTATAACTAGTAACTGGATGGATTGCTTTTAAACCCACCAAAAAGTCAAAGAGGTGTGAAATGTTTTTCAACCACATTTATCCATTGGGGACACACATTAAATGTTAAGGATAGAATGGACCTACAAGGTCATCTAGGACGATCCCTTTAGCTCAAGGATGACGACTGGGAGATCCACAGAGGAAAAGTAGAGGGCCCAAGGTTCCACGGACCTACTGACAGATCTCAAACCCGGCTCTCCAGATTTCTACATCGATGCTCATTCTACAACACCAACTAGTTAAACCACTGAAGACCTGTCCATTCAAAAGAGTACCTACACATTTTGTAGATTATAAACTGTATATTCATTCCAAAGCCTATGATATCAGTTCAGCTCACAGTTCTCTATCCTGACCATGCCCCGAAGATGGGATGACTCACCAGTATTATTTTCATAAATACCACAATTCCTGATAACTGATGCATTTGCTTTAATCCTTCTTATATTCCCTTATTTCCTCCCCTTCAAGGGGGTCTTGTAGACTTGTCAGGGGAAGCTGATAACACTCTTGACAGCAAACCCTGATAATACATTCCTAAAAAAATACATGTAAACATTTCCCCCCAAATCAATAAAAGATATACTAGGCTAGTTCATAAATGAATGAATTATGTGTAATCTTCAACTTCTTCATATAAAAAAGGGGATAGAGTTTGTATTAGTTTGTGAGGACTGTCATAACAAAGTACCACAGACTGGGTGGCTTAAACAACAGAAATCTATTTGCTCACAATTCTAGAGGCTAAAGTCCAAGATCAAGATGTCAACATGATTGTTTCTCCTGAGGTCTCTCTCCTTGGCTTGTGGGTGGCTGCCTTTTCCCTCCGTCTTTTCATAAACTTTCTTCTGTGCATGTCTGTGTCCCAATCTCCTCTTCCTATAAAGACACTAGCTAAATTGGATAAAGGCAAACTCATATGACCTCATTTAACCTTAATTACCTCTTTAAAGGCTATCTCTAAATACAGTCACATTCTGAGGTAGCTTGACATATGAATTTGGGGGGGGGGATGAAGAGCCCTAAAACTCAGTCTATAGCGAAACTGTATTCATATGTCCTTAGAACAAAGTTTCAAATAATCAGACTTTTACAAATTAGCACAAGATCACTTCTTTGGCGTTCATAGGCATGACCAACATATTGGAAGGGAAAAAATATCAGAAATGCCATCTTCCCAACAGTATATTGCCTAGTACCCAATCCCTAGTACCATGACAACATGCGCTGAGAACCTGGGGAACTCGACACATCATATCAAGCAGAATAAAAACTGAATGTCACAAAACTGATGAATAAGCACATAAGGCTGTTAGTGGGAACTGGCAAAGTTTGAAAATCCACTGTATTATCTAGTGCTATTTTCTATATTATGTAAGGGAAAAAAAAATGGAACTTCTCTGCAAATAGTTCTCTGAAATTATCCCAGTTAAATATGAGATTTCGTGTAGGGTATCATCATGAAAGTCAAATGAAATCGCGAGGTGGTACCAATCTTCTATCTTCTATAGAAATGGATTTAATATGCTAGTGTCGTGGAGAATATGTAATTTAACAGGTGCCCAAACCAAACAATTTGTCCTTTTCTAGATCTTGTGTCTCAGAAGACACTTACGAAGGCCTCTTCCTTTAGGAACCAGAGAACCAAACAACGTTAAGATGACCTTGGCTTTGCCAGAGTCTTGTGCACAGCCAGGCTCAGCTACATTTCTCAGTCATCTCCTTGCAGCCTCTGCTTCATCCAGTCTAACTGCAAAGTTTAATGGAAACATGTCATGCTCTCTCTCCTTCAGAGGCCTTCACACATGTTAGTGCCTCTTCCTGGAATACCCTTCCCCTCCTCATCCTCACCAGGGTAACACTAGCTTTCTGGTCGTGTTTGAACTGTCACAGTATCACGGAAGTGTCCCTGATGCCTCCTATTTATGTTAGGTGTTCTGCCAATGGGCCATCAGAGAACGTTCCCCCATCATGGTACTTACCATTGTATTGATATTGCCGATTGTAGCTGTTGTCTTCTTGAGAATGTAAGAACCTTGAAGGCAGAGGTCTGGCTCACTGCTGTATTCCCAAAGCCTAATTCGTGCCTGTTTCTCAAAGAATGCTTGTTGAATGAACGAGAGATAACATCGTTGTCCCAAGAACTATGTCAAAGGCTCAGTCAGTGGGAGGCTGTTCACAGCTGTAAACATGAAATGGTCTTGAGGAAATAGTCTTTTATGCCCATAAAGTGAAACAGGATTCAATGAAGCACAGCCAACGTAAAAACTTAAAATCAGATGTGAAACGAACCTTGGAAATCTGGCTCAAATGTTTTCATTATACGAAAGGTGAAGTTGAGACCTAGAGACTTCTAGGAATTCACACAGCTTAATAATGGGAAAGATGGAACAGAACATACATCTTTTGACTTCCAGTTCATTCAGCTACTCAGTAGTACTGATTAAGCATGTCTATGTGCCAGTCATTGGAGATATACAGGTGAATGAGAGAAGGACCTCTCGCTCGTAAAGCATATGTTCTGGTGAAGGGAGACAGACAACAGACAGTTAAAAAAGGAATTACAGAAAAATGACACAATAGAGAGCTTGATGCTACATGAAGTGGTCAGGGAAGGCCTCTGTGAAGAGGTGGCATTTGACTTGAAGCTCAGGAAAGTGTCAGCCATGTGAAGATCTGGGGATGCAA
Organism: Balaenoptera physalus; assembly: GCF_965194825.1. Taxonomy (NCBI): domain Eukaryota; kingdom Metazoa; phylum Chordata; class Mammalia; order Artiodactyla; family Balaenopteridae; genus Balaenoptera; species Balaenoptera physalus. Next base: position 56,566,414 of record NC_138890.1, read on the forward strand.
AAAAATGGGATGAAGGCTGGAACACTGGAAGAAAAGAAAGGAGGTTGAAATGGTGGGAACCTAAGGAGCAGTGAGGATAATCATGTAAGATCAGGTTGGAGGCACAGGCAGGGGCCGCATCATGCAGGCCTGGGACACCAGGATAAGTGTGGATTAATTCTGAGTGCACGGAAAGCTCTGAGAGGGAGTGATGTAGTAGATATACCTCCACCTCCAAGGTCTTCTTCACCAAAATAGTGTCTTCGCTTTACCCAGTCATCATTGTTGAACTGATAAGTGAACCAGGGTGAAACATTTGAGAAATAACGTAGCAAAAGAGCCAAGGATTTGTTTCTAATGTATTATTCAGAAACAAGAGGAAGCTTTTGTAGTTGTACATAAATATATGTGTGTATATTCACTCCAAGAGCAACCTGACTAAAGCAATGGTGCTGAAACCGGACAGTGGAGCTAGGCCTTCCTTGCAAATTCCACCAAGTTATGGTAGCCAAGATGGTGCTCCAGTGAGGTTTCTCTCCACCAGTGGGGTGCAGAGCCAGGGACTGTTTACAAAGATTATTCAAATACCAGCCCTTCTGCTCCTGGCTTTGGGCTTTATCCCAGCTAGTCAATGTGCAGAAGAACAATGGTAAGAAAATGTAGCTAAGATCTTAATATCTTCCCTTAAACATACCTGATTACTCAAGGCCCCAAACTTCTACTTTACATTAAACATGAATTTCATGAATTTGTAATGAATTTCGAAAGAAGCCCTTAAGTGAAACTGCTTTCTGCCTTATCTATTCTACGGTTTTCAGCTCAAAATTCGGTTGGTGGAATAGAAAAAAAAAAAAAAAAAGAACAACAACATTAGGAGAAACAGGGTGAAGAGCTTGGAAACTCTGATAGCCCTGCACATGGCATTTTTCCAGCTGTCTTTCTTCTTCCCGCCCATTCCCATCAAAGGCACGAACTTTACAGTGAAATGCCTATTGGAGGGCCCTTGGTTGTCTTTGCCAAGAGCCTTCCTCCTGTTTACTCACCTAACTGCAGGGCCAAGGGAACCAAGTTTTGCCTTTAAAGATCATCTAAAAATCCTACTTTTGTGCCCTGCATGAAACAGTTAAATAGTGTTTGATGATAAAGAGTAATTGGTCACTTGGAAGTGGATAAGGAATAAGATCACGTCAGCCTCCAAATCCTAGGAAGCATCAAACTGCAGAACGACCAATGAGTCTCTCTGCCATATAACTGCATAGAGAGGTAGGTGGCAGATAAAGAAAAGATCCTAGGAGACGCTTGCATAGATTGGCACATCGCTGGCTTAGCTGGAATCTCCCCTAACTAAACCCTTTGTCTTTTTCTATTTCTAATAGCTTTCACCCTCCATCCCCATCAAACCATACTTGCCCTCTATTGGTTGTCACCTAATGAGCGCTGTTGGCCAGGCTTTGTGAAACAGGTGCTGCTTGATTATTTGCACCAATGTGATGTATGTGTTATTATGAAATGAGATGAACCATAACTAGTGCATCTGGACCACAAGAGAATAAGGAGGGGAAAAAAACTTGCCTTTTGACAACTAGGGGAGAAAACGGTCACTTATAAATGAAGATATTTTTTAAAACGGATCATTGGTAAGGCATTTAAAGAGGCCCTACCATGGAGTTGATTTTTAAATCCTTTCCTCAGTTAAAATGATTAATAACTATCTGACCTTTAACGACTTTTTTTTTCCTTCTTGGCATATTGTAACAAACAAATGTCCTTCCGTGACAATAAATTTGAGATGAAGTAAGGAACTAACCAACTGTGCTTCATGATGGGAAAACATCAATCACTGCCTCTCAGCCACTGCTTAGGGCCAAAATAACCTTTGTCCAAACTAAAACACTGTGTGCTTGGTGTGGGTTTCCTTTTATTAGCCTGAAATAGCTTTGGGAATTCTCAGGGTACTACCTAGTTATCTAAGTAATTCCCACTGTGGTCAGGCACAAGGGCTACGATAGTCACATCATGTGTTAATGCAAGTCACCTTGTTTGTAGGGTACTTACAATATTGTTATGAGCAACCAGCTCCAATACTTCACCAGAACTAAATAGAGTATCAACCATTCTCGTACTTTTCAGCAAATCCATCCTATAAATAGAATTAAGATCAGCTTTGTTTTTCATCCACTTCCTTGGAAACTCAAAATTAACTGGGGCTGCCAATGGTGCTTAGTGCCACCAATGGCTTCCAAGTGGCTACTGAGGAGAGAGAAGACACACAGCAGAAGCAGACAGCCCTATTGTCCTGGGTCTTTCCAGTCATTTGGCTGGAGGTGCCCTCTGGTCCCTCTGCCATCCCAATCGATGGTGCGAAAAAACAGAGCTGTTTGCCTACAAAAGCCCAGCGAAACCACCGTCATCAGGGAAGTAGCTCCCAGCAGATGAGACGCTTGCTAGAATGCTTAGCCCAGGAGCTACAAGTTCAGAGCTACCTGGTGAGCTATGAAAAGGAGAGTACCTAAGTTCCCACCTTAGCAGGATGACGCTTTGAGTGCGTTATGTAGAAAGGAAACTAAGACAGGAGTCCAAAGAAGAATCTTCAGGCACAATGAAGGCTTATTTTGAGGAAATAGTTACTGGCAGATCTCCATCTCTGCTTAAGACAGACGAGAGGAATGAGATTCATACGGTGACAGCAGGGATTAAGGCATCCTGGAAAGTAATTTTCTAAACATCACACGGTCCTAGCAAAGTCTTTTCCGCTCATGACATTCTCATTGGCCTGAATTCACCCCAATCTCCAGCAAAATGGGGTCTGTAGGAAACCATGCTTAAACTGTCTGTTGCTTTTTACCATAATTTCCATACTGCATGTTACAGAAAAAGTACCAGAACCAAGTGGGTTTTATTTAACATGGAATATGAATTTCCAGAGACGATTATAGTAAGATGGTTTAAAGCTTAGCCTTTGGAGTTAGAAAGTCCTAGGTTTAAACCCTGACTTTGGTATTTTATATCTGTGATAGTGGACAAATTACTAAACCTCAGTTTCCTCAGAGGAAAATAAGAGTGTAAAGTACTTAAGAGAGCACCTGTTACCCCAAAGTACTTAATATCAACTAAATATTATTATTACTATTACTATTCACTTCTGAACTCTATTCATGATCCAGGAAAGATCTGGCTTAATGTGTTCCTGTCATAGAATGGAAGCCAAATGCCTGAATTCCCTGACAGTGCTCTGTGCTCTGGCCACAGTGCAGCCTCAAAATATCCTGCATCCAGCTGTGTAGATGGGATCCAGGGACTGGAAAGATACCCCTACCTCTGTCTCAAGTGAAAGTTTCCCCACCAACATAAGGACAACCAAGTAAACCTGTCACCTCTTTATCACAGCAAGATTCATAACAGAACACTCCCAATATGTCATGAAGCCATATTCCCTGTTCTGGCTTCTCAAAGAAGAATAAGATCCAATGGGTTTGCCTACTCAATTTTCCTCTATAATTATACATTTCTACTTTTCTCTTTCCAAAACATGTCCAGCTCTGCCAACTCAGATGGATCACAGCCTTAGTGTTCTTGTGACACAAAGAGGAAATAAGAGACCATGCACAAATGATGGTTGAGGGATATCCCCCATTATCAGAATATTGACCAACCAGATCATATACATCTTCTCTAGGTTGACAGGGGGAAGTATTCATTGACTATAAAGGATAGTCAGATAGTTAATCATCCAGATTATGGGGAAAGGCAGAACACAGCTGTGAACATGATGAAAATAATACCAATATTCACTGATATTTATTGTATGCTTATGACTATTGGTGGGGGTGGGATGGGGGGCTTCTGCCCATTTTGCTCTCCATTTCCATATCAGTCCATAAGGAGTAGCATTTTTTCCCTTCTTCCAGTGGGTGAGGGGTTATTACATTGAAATTTTCTAAATTCTTTTTTCCATCCTCTTTCTTTTCCCAGAAAGAAGTGTTGTTATTAAATGGATCCAGAGGAGCCTAAGACAAGTTTCAGGCTCTGTTTTTTAGTGGTGAGTGAGAGTGCTGTGTGTTAAAGATTGGGTTCTACTCTCTGCCCCTTCAGGGTACACCCCATGCAGTAAGGTCCTTGGGGGGATGCACAAGGCCATCTCCCAGGCCTAGCCGCCTGCCTCTCATACTGTGAGATCACAGCATGTGCACATGGTGGAGTCAGTGGCCCTGAGTTTACCAACTCAGAATGAGTGTGCAATTTAAGGAAGCCTCATTTACCCTCATTTCCAGAACTACAACTTGTACTTTGGTACCACTTATCAGAGAGTCCTGTATTAAGGGAGTGGCGGAGGGAGGGTTGAGCAATATGTGTGGGAGGTGGGCTGAATAATGGTCCCCAAAGATGTCTACATTCTAATTCCCAGAATCTAAGAATGTGTTATCTTACACAGTATAGTTCCTAGGGTTACTGTAACAAGTTACCACAAACTGGTAATTTATTCTCTCACAGTTCTGGAGGCCAGAAGTACAAAATCAAGGTGTCAGCAGGATGATTCCTTCTTGGAGGCTCAGAGGGAGAATCTGTTCTCTGCCTCTCTCTCTTAGCTTCCAGTGGTTGCTGACAATACAATCCTTGGCCCTTCGTTGGCTTGTACACATCACCAGTCTCTGCCTCTGTTGTCATATGGTGTTCTCCTTGTATGTCATTTCAGTCTCTGTGCCTTCACATGGTGTTCTGTTCTGTGAGTCTGTGTCCAAATTCCCCTTGTCATATGAAGACAAGAGTCATTGGATTAGGGTCCACCCTCATCCAGCATGACCTCATTTTAACTTGCAAAGACACTATTTCCAAATAAGGGCACGTTTGGTTATACCAAGGATTAGAACTTCAACATATCTTTTTTTTTTTTTTTTAATTTTTGGCTGCACTGGGTCTTTGTTGCTGCACACGGGCTTTCTCTAGTTGCAGCGAGCGGGGGCTACTCTGTTGCAGTGTGCAGGCTTCTCATTGCTGTGGCTTCTCTTGTTGCGGAGCACAGGCTCTAGGCGCACGGGTTTCAGTAGTTGTAGCTCACGGGCTCAATAGTTGTGGCTTGCGGGCTCTAGAGCACAGGTTCAGTAGCTGTGGTACACGGGCTTAGTTGCTCTGTGGCATGTGAGATCTTCCCAGACCAGGACTCGAACCTGTGTCCCCTGCATTAGCAGGTGGATTCTTAACCACTGTGCCACCAGGGAAGCCCAACATATCTTTTTAAGAGACACAATTTAACCTATAGTACATGGTAAAGAAGACGTTGCAGATGAGATTAAGGATATTGAAATGGGCAGAGTAGCCTGGATTATCCAGGTGTGCCCAATGTAATCACAAGAGTCCATAACAAAGGAAGACAGGAGGGTCAGAGGTCAGAGAGGAGAAGGCTATTTGACCACAAAGGCAGAGATTAGAGTGATATAGCCACAAGCCAAGGAATGCTGGCAGCCCCAAAATCTGGAAGAGGCAAAGAAAGTATTCTCCCCTGGAGTCTCCTGAAAGAATTAGTTCTGGGATACCTTGATTTTAACCCCTTAAGACTCATTTCAGACTCTGACCTCCAGAACTGTAGTAGAATAAATTTATTCTGTTTTAAGCCACTATATTGGTGGTAATTTGTTGCAGCAGGAATAGGAACTAAATATACCAGGTGATTTTAAAAATCAGTTTTCCATTAATACTTTGGGCCCTAGTTACCTTAAAAAAGCAAAAATGAGTTACTGGTAGAATTTGAACACCAAAATTATGCCACCAACCTGTAACAACCTGGTTACACCATTCATCTAAACTCTCTTGAGGGATTATCTCATGAACTCTTCAAAACAACCTTTTGCAGTAGGTACTATGATAATTCCTAATTTAAAAAAGGCTGAGAAAATTGAAGTCAAGGAACATTAACTAACTTAGAGATGGTAAGTAGTGGAGTCAGATTTTGAACTCAGACCAAAGGGTTCTCTAAGACATATTATTCTTTATCGCTAAGTCATATACTTCTCCCACCCTTATGTAGTCAGACGGATGACCTAATTGGACACGGGACATAAAACTTGGTCTACAAATGTGGCAAAAGTACCACATTGTCATTTGTCTTCATGCAAAAATAACAGCCACTGTTTATCTGTCCATCTAAGGGGAGGTAGCAAATGAGAGGCCAAGTAAACATCTTCCTGCCTCAAATGCTATTGTGAGATAAACAATCAATGCAGCAAAGCCTCATCTAAAGCCAATGCCAGTATCCAATTGGCCAAAGAAGAACAGCCTTGGGCATTGCACATGCCAGGAGATTCTGGCTTGCGCACAAGCTGACCTGTCCTGCTCTTTTGAAAACTGAATATGAGAAAATCATCCGCTCCTCTCCATTTCTGTGGGCTATTTCTGAGACACTGGAAGGTTGTCCAGCATAGACTACAAATTCTATGAGGGCACCATGCCTGATGTCTCACTTCTGCTCTCTGGGCCTAACAGAGTCCCTGGGATAGAAGTGCTCCATAAATACTTGATAAACGAAGAAGAGGGGAGTCAGATATGTTTGGATCCAAACATCAGTTCTATCATCTATCAGCTGTGTTAACTTCAATCATTCGCTTCACTTCTCTGAGCTTGTGTCCACATCTGTGAGATACAGATGTAAACTCTAGGCAGCAATGGCTTTGTCTTATGGAGCGTTCTGGAACTCCGCAAGATGTGCAGCATAGAAGTTATTTCTTAGTAAGTGCCCATGATTGAGTCAATATATGAAAGGATAGACAGATGGTAAAAGTAAGCTAAACACATCTTTGTTGCCCCAAAGTGACGCTAATATTGCAAACAACCATCTGTTTGCAAGTGCCCAGGAAGCCCCATTTTTCAATGCTGGTGGTAGACTCAAGATGGCCATAAATTCCCCAGGAGCCACCAGCTAGGTCAGAGTTCTGTGGAAACAAATTAGAAATACACTTGGAATGATTTTACCTCCTTTCCACATGCATTGCTTTGTGTGTCTGCTTTTGTGTCCATGCATTCTGTACATGTTTCAGTGGAACATAAGCAACCTAATCCTACACCATGAAGAACTAAGGAGACAACGCTGGTTTGCAGTGTTTCCCTCGCCTCTGGGCATGGTCTCTCTTCTTTTGTTTCTTATCAATATTGCTGTTAAGAATTTCATATGAGTGGTGCTATAACCCCCCATTATGACATGAAAATCAATATATGACATAAGAGTTTAAGTGAACTCCTCTTTTGGTGGGAGTGTGAGTGTGATGTGGAGGTCAGAGCAGCAATCAGAGCCCAGGCTGCCACTAACCACCCTGGTCAAGGCATTTTGCCTCTCTGAAGTTGAGCTCTTTCATCTTTAGAAGGAGGGATGCACATTGATCTTCACCTTGGCCTACGAGGTGTCATGATATGGCTCCTACCTACCTTTCCAAACTTTGGCCAACCATTCTTCTCTTCTCTTACTCTGCTCCAATCACACTGCTCTTTTCTCTGATCCCAAATACATAAAGCTTTTCCCACAGCTCATGGCCTTTGCACTGGTTGTTCCCTCCACCTGGAAAAACTCTCCCTGAAAATTTTCATCCCACTGGCTCCTTCTCTTCCACAGATCTCAGCTCAAGTGCCTCCACCTGGCTAAGTCTTTTCTGATTGTTCAATCTAAAGTTGTCATCCAATTACTGTCATATGATCTTGTTTTGTTTTCTATATAGTATTTATGAATATCTCATATTTTCTTGACATTTATTTATTTGTCCTTTCTTTAGACAGTAAGATCCGCCTAGGGAGGGACCTTATCTGCCTTGCCCATCACTGAATCCCCAGCACCCAAAACAATGCTTGGCAATATAGAGGGTGTTGAATGAATGATTTCCAAGGTTCCCTCCAGGTGTACTGTTCCATATCATGTTATATTATACTGCTATTCATCCCACATTGTTATTCCAAGTAGTAAAACTAGACAAGCATGCTGATGTGTTACACAAGGGTTCACATGGTGGGAGGTTCCCTGCAGCTGTGCCCTGGACAAGAGGTTCTGATACAAGTACTGTGGTTTGGACCTCTACCTGACTGGCTGCTAGAATGTTCTAGTTGGCTACCACCTTCCTCCCTCTTGGGCTTTAGATCCCTTCCTTGTTCCAAACCAGTAGGGATATCACACCTATGTGAGTCAACTGTGTGAACACCTCTCAAAGGCCTCCCACTGCTCTCCCTTCTTCACTGCAAGGCCCTTGCCCCGTCCAGCTGGCACCTACCCCCCAAGAATTCTATCCCAATTTAGCCAAACTATCTTTCCCCACTTGAAACAGAACTCAGAGACACTCTTCCTGCTAAAAGCCAAGGGTGAAGTTGTATCATGCACAGAAAACAATCACAGCATTTAGAAAGTAAAAATATCGAAAAAGAAGAGGCACTGACGTCATAGCTATGTCTAGTTTATGGCTATGGCCTTATGAATGGGAAACATGGGAGCAGCGCCAGTGAAAGGAAAAGGATTTGGACTCAATTTACAGATCCTCAAAGGAGACGTTCTAGCATCCCAAATTCCTTGGTTCCTGTCTCTACCACCAGAGGTAGAATCAATCTTAGATCTTTTCTCACGTGGAGATTTAGAAAATATGCAACTGCAGTACACTTTTGGTACTAGAAGAAAGGCAGAGGATGAGAAAACAAAATGAGTATCAGAATGTCATAATAATTGTTGCTATATTCATGAGAAACTCATTTCTATGTATGAAGTGCTGTTTGTTCACCTGATTTATCAATCAGACTAGTGAAGACTACGATGAATGTATTTCATGGACTGGACTGGCCATCAATGAAATCCATCTTCAACACTTCGATAAAATTTCTAGCATGAGGAAAATGTTCATATATTTTCATTATCTATTCAAATGATTGCACTTCAACAACTGTACCCTAGTAATTGACATGGCAGCCCCCCAAAAGGTAAAACATGCCCACTTTGCTCCGTGAAAACTGATTCTATTTACAAATGATCAGAAAGAACAAATTACAAAAGCCAGAGAAGCCTAGTTACTGTCTATAAAAAACAAAAAAAGGGATGTTCTGATTTTGCACTAATACTAGATTCCACATACACACACACACACACACACACACACACACACACACACACAATTCCAGGAGAAAAAATTCCCAGTTAATAGTGAGCTGCTTATAACTGAGGGAAGGGAGAAAACAGCAGTAACTTAGATAACTTGAGGGCACAACATAATTTTATGTGAATCATCTTCTAGGTTAGGTGACTCCGATAAAGCAGTGCATCTAGGTCGTGAGTGTCCCTAAGGCTCAGTATGCACAGCGCCGGTATCGCTTTCATCTCCAGATTCTCCCTAGCGCCAGGCACCGCACTCCACACATAGTAGGAGTTCAGTCAATGCTGCTTCAGGAGACTATCAATCAGCACACTGCTCCTCTGCATGAGCAGACTCGATGCCATTTCTCTCGGGTACCTACAGTAGAGATGCAAGCTGGAGACTTTAAACCACAGGAACCAAGTGAGAATCTCATATTTTACTCTTCCAGCAAAGGTTTTTTAAAAAGTTACGGTATATAGGATATAAATGCAAGGAATTACTGAAATACGCCACCAGAAACAGCATGGTTTTTGTATTGCAGGGCTTTCCTAAATCTTGAAGAAATGAAAATATTTTGAAAAAAATAGTACAAATACATAGCTAAAACAAGGAAACGGTACTGGAGTCTCTCTTTGGGGTGAATCTCTATAAACGTGTGCATTGTATGTGTGTGTGTGTGTGTGTGTGTGTGTAATGTATTCAAAAGTATTTATACCAGGAGCTTAATTGTATTAACTACTCTAAACCTTTTTATAGAAGGAGGCATTTTCACGTCGGGTCAAGCTTCGAAACTTGTGAACACATTTTAAAAACAACTTGAAGATATAAGATAACTAATATTTTTAGAGCTTATGCTGAAAGGACTTAGTGGGGAATTAGTCATGAAGTAAAGAAAATTCTCACTTTCTCTTAACAATCTGCCTGGTACTCTGGCTATGTAAATTAGCATGAGCTCAAAATCACATCGGGCTACAATAAATCAGATTGGACATAAACATAAGAAGATTGAGGAAAATCAGGATTTAATAAAAATGTTAAAGTGTATATAATAATAATAGGTGCAGGCAGCTCTTCTCTTTATTATCTGATATGTTCCAATGTAAATATAAAAAACAGTAGTAAATATATTACCTAATACTTTGTAAAACTATCGATTAGCAAAATACCTACTCATTACTGGAAAAAGAAAAAAAGCTGAGCAAAATCCAGCTGATGTGTTTTGCTGTGGGATTTCCATTTCAAGCATGACACCCAGTCAGTAAATTCACCACATAGCTCTTTGGATTCGGGTATTAAGAGCACAAAATAATCAAAACCATGGTTTCATGGTTCAGCTATTTTGATTACTTTTTCATCAAACGAGCTCACCTACGGGGTTTTGTAACCAGTTGCTAGAGTGAGCCCTGGGCTTTAAGGCCTCATGTAACATGTTCTAGCCACATGGTCATTTTACCATCTTGAATCATCTCAGTGGGAATCTGAGACATGTTCTCCCTCCTACCATGAGGAGAGATTCTTTTTCATAAACTGTTTTCTCTGTGTTTCCATCAATTCCAAAATAATATAAGACAAATACTTCTGTAAAGTGAATCCAACAATGCTAAAAATAAAAGTACATACATAACAAACAAAGTACTGGACTGGGAGATGTTAGAAGTCAGTTTCCATCTCAGAAATTGGAAAGCAGGCTGATTTTTCTCGGACACATAGGATCATTGATCAGCCTGAAAACTATCTTGAGCCTGTTGGAAAGAAACAGAGCAATGGTTGGATTTTTTGATTTGCAATGTTAGGTTTGATCAGAAGGCCTGATGGGGATCTTAGAAGTGACTAAAATATATTATTTGGGCAAGTCATCAGTAAACAATCTCAGAAAACTTCTGTGCTTATCTCTTTCATGGAGCCTCTGACCCTCAATTATCAATTACGCAAGAAAACATCAGTTAAGTTTTAATTTAGTCCACAAAGAACTTCACCGCATCTCTTCAAAATCAAGATCTAGGTATGTCATCTGAATTTTATTTAACTACCTGAACACAAATGTCATTGGATGTAAAATCATGAATTTTGGCCAAGGAGCTCAGGTGATAAGTATCAGACACCAAAATAAGGTACTGAATCAAATTGTGTGTTTTCAAAAGGTGAGGCGAAGACCGGCTTTATGACTCTTAGGCTACTCACTTCCGTCAGGGGAACAAAGGTGTTGAGAGCTGAAAAATAAAGAGAGGACTTACACTGGGATTTCTTGGATAGAGCACCTTTCATGTGGCTACCTCCTTCCCTTAAAGGTAAAGGAGGGGTAGGGGTGCTGCAAGGAGACTACCTAGAGTTCTTAACAATCCCTGGAGTTTGAGAGGCAAAGGGGACTGGGGTCTGACTTCCCATTACCTCCTCCTGTTTCCTTCCCCTTTCTCCCCTCCCCCACCCCCAGAAATCTAGAACAGGGTTGGCAAACATTTTTTGCAAAGAGACGGTAAATATTTTAGGTTTTGAGATCCATGTAATCTGTATTATGTTGTAGTGCAAAAGCAACCACGGACTATACATAAATGAATGGATGTGACTGTGTTCCAGCAAAACTTTATTTTAAAAAAAGGGCAGCAGGCCAGAGCTGGCTCATGGGCCACAGTTTACTGCCACCTGGTCTAGATGCTGACAGACATCTCAGGTGGCAGAGCCTGGAGAGTGGCTGCTGCATTGTGGTCAGTCTACTTGACCACAGCTAGATTAGGACCATGTCGGGAAGAGAAAGCCAGCTTAGAACTGCTTGAATTCTGCCCAAATGGACTACCCAGGAGGGCACTAAGACTCCACCAGGGAGATTACTGTGAAGGGAATTGCCAGAATATAAGGTTGTAAGCAGGGAAAAGAAGTACTGAGTAGGGAGGGTGTGAGTGAGGAAGAACAAAGAAGCCTGCAAGGGGTTCCCCCTGCAGCCAGCCCAGCTGGGGTGGAGAGAGGACTGCATTGAGGCCTATTTGCCCTTAAAGTGTCCATGAGACTTTTATTGCCTCAGAATGCCTGGAAAAGGCCTCCAGGAGCTTTCCACTCAAGGCAGGGAAGACCCTCTTTCAGTGAATAAATTTTAAAGGAAGCTTGGAAAATGAAAATAAACTTGCATTTTGATTACATTCCATGTTGTTTGATTCAATAGATCAGCTCCAGAAACTTCCCCTCCCCATCCCATACATGAAAAAATAAATAGATAATTGCAGCAACTATCTGGGTTTTCAACCCAATCAAATAATATTCCCATACACATTTTAGTTTAAATCACTGGTTCTCAAACTTTAGCAAACATCAGAATCAGCCGGGAGGTTTCTTAAAACACAGATTCCTGGGTCCCATACCCAGATATTCTGAGTCAGTAGGACGGGGTGGGGCCTGAGAATGTGCATTTCTAATGAATTCCCAGGTGATGCTGATGTTTCTGGCCCAGGACCACACTTTGAGAACCAGTGGTTCAAGCCAAGCCTGGTTTCCAGCTCTGAGTTGTCCTCTCATGAAGAATAGGAAGTTCTAGTGTTAGCCCAACACTTTGCTTGTTCACAGGGGTCATTAGTCAACCCCGTTCAGTTTTCGGAGAACGGCTATGGCTACAAAATGATTCGTTTGTGTTGCCAACACCATCCATCTCTTCTGTTACCATGGGCAATTTTTCTCAAGAAACCTGGATTTTCTGGCCTTGCCTTTTCTTTGCTCACATATGACATGAAGGTAGTTACCTACCAATAGCAAGCATTTTACATAATGTCACCAATCTATCCAGTGCAAAAAAGGATATTGAAGGGAGTTTACTGACATATTGTCTGACATTGTCATGATCCATGAGTGGCAGAAAATAGACACCCAGTGAGTAGGCAGATTTCCATCTGGCAAGTAGATGGCTGTAAGGAGCACCAATGTGAAATGACAGATAGTAACAGAAACTAGAAAGTCGATGGGAAAATTAGCTTTCCTCGTTTCACATCTGCACAACAGGGGGAGCTGCCAATCACAGTCTCCAGAGAGAGAGAGAGGCTTATCTGGGTTCCTGACCACGTGCAAAGCCATGTTCTCCTAAGTTAAAAAAAAAAAAAACTCATGGGGGAAAAAAAATAGAATCAGTCTGTTAGAAAGCTTTAAACAAATGTGGGGCTGTGAAACAAGCTGTCGCAAATTGGCACAGAGAATGCAGAAAATCAATGTGAAATGAAAGCTGCCTCTCCCAACAAAATAAAGCAGGCAGTTAACCCTTCCTGTTCCTGCTGCAGCCTCCAAGCCATTTAAACTGCAGAATGCAGGTTGCTAGGGAATGGGCTGATGCTTTAAATACGCAGCCTACTCTCTCCTATAGCATGGGTGGGTACGTGGGTGAAAAATAGGCACGCAGGTGGCAAGGAAGAATCAACTTGGCTTTTATATATACATATCTAAATACATCTCTATATTTATATATAGATATATTTTATATATACACACATATACATACATAAATATGTATGTCTATATGTACATGTATGTATATATGTATGTATACACACACACATTAATCACATGAGACTAAGAACAGATATTTGAATCCTCAAAATTATATGTGTTGTCTAGGTTGAGTAGGAATGACGCAGGGATAGGAAAGCATCTCACAAGAGTCTTGATAATATTCACATAGAGAAACATACAAATTCACCACTTTAAAAAACAAATTAGAGACTATACCAATTCAAACCGCCTGTATGTTTTGCTGTTCAACTCTATCTCTGTTTTTAATGATATACAAATGATAACACATAAAAGGAGGTAACTAAAACAACTACAAAAGTCTTGAAAATGTACTTCTTAAAAGGCTAGGATATTGATATAGTTCACTAATTAATGTTATAAGAATATTGCTCTGAATCAGAATATAAAGCAAATACAACAAAGATGAGCTATAATTCTATCAACAGAATTCAAAAGGGTCATTCGTTATAGTATCAACGTATTTGTAAAAATGCAAAGTTTATTTGAACATTAATTAGAATGCTTATGTGTAAGCATAGGACCCGTCAAGACACTTGCTGTTGCAGTAACAAACAACCCCCAAAACTCAGTGGCTCCTACCCGACAAAGGTATACTCTTTCCTCATACTATATCCAGTGTTGCTTAGCAGGGGGGCTCTGTTAATCATAGTGATTCAGGGGCCCACACGGATGGAAGCTCCTTATGAATGTGTGTATCCAGGAACATCAAGGAGGAAGAGAGGGAACACAGAAAACCACAGTCTGTTCTTAAATTTTCTGTCCAGAAGTGACAAGTTACTTTTCAGTCTCATTGACCAAAGTTTTAAAAAGTTCATAACCTAACTTTAAAAGGAGTTGAGGAATGAAATTTCCTGTGTTCTCAGAAAAAGTAGAACCAGGAACACGTGATAAGCAGTACCCGAACAACCACGATCATCCCCATTTCCTGCCCGGATACTGCAATAAACTCTTCGCCAGTCTATCTGTTTCCACATAGATTCACCTTTAATCTATTCACACAACATCCAGAGACTGAAGCCTTTTTAAAAAAACATAAATCTAGTAGCCCTATCAGTTTCACGCTTTAATACCCTTTAGTGGCTCTCAGTGAACTTACAATAAGATTGAGTATCTCAACCATGGGTTATAAGGCTTTGCATGATCTAACCCCTACCCACATATATGACCTCACCCTTCTATCCACTATTTGACCCAGTCAAAGCACTTTCACCACCCACCTCACTCATAGGCACATTGGTTTTCTTTACCTTTTCTGAATTTATGAAGCTTGGTCTATTTGTTATTCCCTCTGCATCTGTCTTCCATTCATGACTTGGCTTTACTCCTACTCATTACTTCAACATCAAGCTTTCACTCTCCAGCCTCTCCCTCTCACAGACCTTATAGTTTTTACTCCATAGCAACTCACATGCTTTTAATTATAAATTTATAATTATATAGTTATTTATGTGTTTTTTTAATATCTTCCTCCATCTATAAATTCCGTAAAGGAAAAGATGATGTGGTTTTGTCTTCACTAACTATACATAGCACTTAGTACGCTACCTGCCATTCACTAGGCACTCAACTACCACATGAATAAGTAAATTCCACACAATTCGACCCCTAACGACTAATAAAGATCAACAAGTCGGTTGAAACATGTGTAGCAGAAAGCCATTAATCTGGGATTTAAAGTGAAATCCACATTAGAATTGAACATGCCTTTACGTCTTTGTCTACACTTCAGAGTTTGTAAAGAAGATGTACATCCAGTATGACAATGATCCTTCCGATCTACCATAGGTAAGTCAGTTAGCGGAGTGACCGTTTTCCAATGAGAAAATAGACGCTGGGAGAAATGAAGAGACTCGCCCAGTATCATACTGCTAGTAAGGGGCAGAGCCAGAAGGCGAATGAGACCCTTCTGACTGTACATCTGCTTCACTTTCCACATGCCATCCTGTCTCTTAGTTCAAGAAGGTCAGCCTTAGAAGTATTCATGTGGGGATAGTGTTAATGAAAGGTAAATTATTAATATAACACCTGGGCCAGATTCTGAATAGATATGCAGAGGATGATGTTCGGTCTCACTATGCATTTCAGAATCTCTGCCCAAAGGAAATGACTGGGCAAATGAAGAACTTCATTGAGGGTTCAGCTTTATAATACATTTCTCCCTGATATCACTAAGGACCTGGAAAGCTCCAACTTTAGATCATGCCACGGCATGTTTCTAAGGAGTCTTTCCAAAATACCTGTGGTATTTGGTAGCGGTCACCTATTAAGCTACAACCACATTTATTCAAGAAGTATATATTGAGCACCTATTATATCCCAGAGGTTATGCATGATACAATACACGAGATCAGCTGGGAATGGAGTCAGGTGGCTTATGCTTTAATGAGCGTAAGGATTATAGTACAAGTACAGGGTAGGTCTAGGTGGAATCCCATGGGAGAAGATGGAGGGAGAAAATGAGCAGTAATTGTTGAGTGCAGAGGGTAAGAGGAAGCTCATAAAGGCACCAGCCACCTTGGAACAAAAGGAAAAAACACCAAAGGAGAGAAAGAAGAGGAAAAAAAGAGAACTAGAACACAGAAGATAAATGTCACAATTACGTCCTAGTCGTGACTGATCAACTCAATCCTGGTTTGAGAAAAACACTCTTATAGCCTGTTTGAGCTTTTCTTGTGAGTTTATTTAATGATTTAATGACCTAATTTTTAGCCACTGTAAAATGAGCTGCACTTCCAACTGCCGTGCACAGACCCTTCCAACACTAATTGGAGCTAGACTCTCTTGTCCTCTCTCCCTTCTCCCTGTGGGTTCCAACTCCAACCTTTCCCTTTTTCTTTTGGACATGTCACCATTTCCAGCTTCTGCCACATGGGGCCCCAAATACATGCTTTTCCTTGTTCTCAAAAAGGAGATTTGGACTTCCCTGGTGGCGCAGTGGTTAAGAATCCGCTTGCCAATGCAGGGGACACGGGTTTGAACCCTGGTCCAGGAAGATCCCACATGCCGCGGAGCAACTAAGCCCGTGCACCACAACTGCTGAGCCTGTGCTCTAGACTCCAGGAGTCACAACTACTGAGACCACGTGCCACAACTGATGAAGCCTGCATGCCTAGAGCCCGTGCTCTGCAACAAGAGAAGCCCGCCCAGCGCAACTAGAGAAAGCCCGCGTGCAGCAACAAAGACCCAATGCAACCAAAAATAAAATAAATTTAAAAAAAAAAAAGGAGATTTAATAATCAGTGTTAGGTAGTGCTGCGTTAGAAACAAGGAAATCCACCTGGCTGGGCAGATAGCCACGATAACTTAACACACACAGAAAAACGTACTAAATAGTTAGATTGGCTATGGTTCCATTCACATCTATATGAAAGAGCCACATAAAATATTAAATGTGTGTAGCCACTTGCTTCAGAGATAAATGATAAGACTCATTAGTCATGACAAAATAATTTTTAAAATATGAGATTATGTAATGAATATCCTCAAGAGGTTCTATAGAAGATGATACACATTCACAGATAATCTACATTCTGGAATTCAATTTTAATTAGGTCACTGTTCCAGCAATCACCAAGACCTTTAGAAGAAAGAGAAACTAACTTTTCTTTCTCTCAAGCAGGGAAAGGATCAAATCACTTCTGAACTTAAAACTTTCATAACCAACAGAAAGGGCAGCTTGATACAATCAAGAGATTTTTATAAGCATTATATATACATCACACCCTGTACATATTTCTTACAATTTTTCTGGTTGTTTCTTACTTGACGATTTCTGCCTTTGGCAATCATTTATTTCTAATGACTTGTTCGCAGAGCAGAAATGTCCATTTACCCTGTGACCCTCTTGGTCTGCTGCAATAGGCAACTCCAGAGGTAACGTGCCTGTTGGGAAGGAGAAAGGAAGCTACCCTCAGAGGCTAACTTCCCATAGCTCTGAGGTCCTCCGTGACTTCCTGTATAGAATACCCACCTACATCTACTATTCCTCATCACTCTTACCTAGCTTTCTTCATCTCTACAGCATTTACTATCCTTCAAATACTCATGTATAAACACACACATTCACACACATACATATGCATATACTCTTATCTATTTTATTTACCAGAATGAAAATTTCATGAGAACAAGGTCTTTGTTTAGGTCACTGTGTCTTGAACAGTGCACCCCAAATATTGTGGGTATTCAATAATTATTTGTTGAATAAATAAATACTTTCCCCACGCTGCTGCTTCTCAGTGTGGCTGGGAAGAAGAGATGGAGTAAGAGGCTAAATAAATAGCTGAGAAACAATTCCATTCTACTCCACATCATGAAGGTTGAAAATGTAAACCTACCTAAGGTTTTCATGGAGAGCTGAGACTGCATAAATTACAGTTCTAGGGTTAAAATGAAAGTTTTCTTCTGCACTAAACGCTGGATATTCTATGGTATCCAACTCTCAAATAAGACTAAAGTTGAGGATAACAATCTCAAGAAAGGGTATTAAATTAAATTAAGTCCAAGATAATATTCAGAGTGAATTAATAAAGGAAAAGGTAAAGATTAGTAATGAAAAGAAAGCAATGATACATAAAAAGTTCATTTATTTTAAAGGCTTGCTCTAGAGTTGAAGTGTGGCTTATTTTCTTTTCCTGATTAATAATAAATAATGTATTCTATGTAATGTTTGACCTAAAAAAAGTGATAACAATTAATGGAGAGTAGAAATGCTAGCTTTGCTGCTTACTAGCATTGTGTCCTTAGGTGAGTTATTAAACCTCTCTGACATCAGGATTGTTGAGTGGTTAAATAAAGGGAGAGGGGTCACTAATGAATTCGTAATGTATAGGGTCATTGCTAAAGTATCTATTGCTTACAGGCTGGGCTGAAGAGTTGTTTTTTTTTAAAAATTTTTATTGGGGTATAGTTGCTTTACAGTGTTGTGTTAGTTTCTACTGTAGAGCAAAATGAATCAGCTACACGTACACATATATCCTCTTGTTTTTCTATTTCCTTCCCATTTAGGTCCCAGCAGAGCACTGAGTAGAGTTCCCTGTGCTATACAGTAGGTTGTCATTAGTTATCTATTTTACTATCAATAGTATACATATGTCAATCCCCATCTCCCAATTCATCCCACCCCCCTTCCCCCCTTGGTGTCCATACATTTGTTCTCTATGTCTGTGTCTCTATTTCTGCTTTGCCAATAAGATCATCTATACCATTTTTCTAGATTCCACATATATGTGTTAATATACAATATTTGTTTTTCTGACTTACTTCACTCTGTATGACAGACTCTTGGGCTGAAGAGTTGTGTCCACCTGGTGGCAAAGCTATTGCTGGGTCATGTTTCAAGAAGTAAAGAAATCTCCTTTTAAGCTACACCTACATAGGCATTCATGTGACTGACAGAAATTCTCACACTCCTGAACTCTTTAATACCTCAGCTCTCACCACAGACCTCCATGCCTAGCCCAGGGCTCAGACGTAATTCCAAAACCTGTGGGTTGGATGATTTCCTTTCTGATAAAGCAAAGGGGTACCTAATTCTTTCTTTAAACTTTGAATAAATAAGAAGCAACATTACTCATTAAAACAGTAGATTAGATTATTACCCTGGGATATTTGCTCTACAATAGAGGAAGGAGTTCAGACTTCGATTCAGAAAAACAGAGCTTGAACCTTGACTTCACTATGAAGTATGTGACCTCAAACCAATGGTTTTCTCTCAATGAACCTGTTGCTTCACCTGTAACATGGAGATAACAAAATAGCAACCTCATGAGGTTGTTGAGAAAACTGATAGGGATACTACATGTGAAAGTGCTTTGCAACAGTAAAGGACTCTACAAATGTAAGCTATTTTTGTTGAGATGAGCCTGGTATTGTATTTTATGATAACAATCATACCCCTTTACAGCTTATCAAGTACTCTCCTGTACATTAATTCATTCAAATCAATGTAGTCTGAGTTCCTGTGATTAGTTCTAATTCTTTGAGGAATGGCAGGAGTTTTATTTTGTTTTTGTTTTCCCAAATAAAGCTTCAAAAGCACTTTGAAAGTGTCTACTTTAATTCCTTTCTTCCTTCATCCACTATGTAATAATTGAACATTCTTACAAGCACTGTATTAAGCTAAAAATCTGGAAGACATTAAAAATGGAGATATCTTCCTTTTGTAAACACACATACTCATTCCTTTAGTAAATGTGTATTGAGCATTTCCAATGGACTACAGAGTCATATGAGCAAATACAGAGTCAAAGTAAGAAGTCAGGTAAATGAAAGAGAACAAATGTTACCACAGTACCATAGCCCTACCACAGAGGGGTCAATAACTACCTAAGAACAATAAGAAGTACTACGTCAATCTCAAATCACCAATCACTAGTCTTTTTACAACGCCTAGAAATCTCCAGAAATAAATGCTCAAGAAATTCCTCTTGCCACTAACTTCATGAAGGTATTTGGGGTTGACTGGGATTGGTTACAACGCAGCTGGAGTGCTTCAGTGGTGGAACCGCCATTCAGAATAGGTGCGGTGCCCATCCTGCACACACTAAATTCAGAGGGCCTTTTACCATCAGCTGAGAGGGAAAGTCAACAGTTATTCAGCTCTGCAGAAGAGAAGAGATTACAAAATATCTGCCTTGCTCTTAACTGAGCTTTTCTGCCAATCCAGTAGACATACCCATTTTATCATTTTCTGTCTGTACACATTTCTAGGGTTCTGTCTCTCAGTGGCAGCTAGATGATGTGAAAACCTTATAAGAACAATATCTGGAATCCCAAACAGTGATTACTAGGTAGCTCAGCCTCACTCTCCACCAATAATATTTTTAATGAAGAGCAGATGGCATGTGAAAATTTTTAAAGGCGACCTGGATGTCTTTTTAAAATAAATGTCACTATGAGTCCCTATTAGGCCCACATAGGAAGTGGTGGACATCCCACTTTTGGGGAACCACTTCCCCTTTGGGGAAACCTGTCCCTGACCACCCCCGCAAATGCACCACACATACCCTTACATGATTTGAGTGGGAGCAACATGTCAGTGCAATATGAGTACTACTCATGGAACAGCTGAATGGTCCAGAGATTTATATGCTTGCAAATTTGGGATTGGGGTCAGGAGTTGATTCAGTCTCTTCTGGGTGGCTGGACAATTAATACATGAACCTGAGACCTTAGGGTGGTCATATTTTCTATTGTGAGAATGGGAAGCAGCGGAAATCATTTTACAGTGATGGAGTGGCATGAAGCAGATGTCTGGAGGAAAAAATAGAGATTTAATATGGAAGAAAGACGATTATATTTGGTCCATTCCACCCATTGTCAGTGAAGGTGGAATAATATCCCAAACAAGAACAGGGAGCTACACACAGAAGCAGCAGAAGTGGATGTAAAGGAAACAAACAACAAACAAAAAACCTAAATCCGTATGGCTTAACTCCAAGCATATTAATGAAGACTTCAAAATTAAATATAGAAAAGTAACAAATACATATGTCATGTACCTGATTACATTTATGTTTCAATGATTTGTTGATATAATGCAATATATTGTCTTCACTAAAGTCATCAGTACCTATGAGTAAACGAAAATATTTTTCTGAATTTGTGTGCCTTATATTTTATTGAAAGGTTATGGCCTCAATCAACATTTCCCTTTAGTGACAGCTATAATCAAGGCAAATGGTTTTAAGCCCATGTATTATTATTTCACAATGAACTGTGGAGGGAGTCATGATTCATGAGCTTGCTGATTGTTTGTTCCCAGCTGCAGACAACATCCCCTTTAGCCAAAACACAAACTATAATGCCCCACTTATTGGAATGTCAGACTTTCAGCAATGAATTCAAAATGGAATGAGCTTTTAAATAGCCGACATAGACACCAAAATGTCTGCACTTTGGTCCATGAAAGAGTCCATCCAACAGTTATACTGACTCTCACTTAAAATGTCACCTTATTTTACACATCTGATTATTTATCCGACCAAAAGCTTTAAAGAGTAGTCAAGTGACCATCATTAGAAAGCATAAGCTGGAAGCCAGAAATACAACCCTTTGAAAAATTGGCCACAGTTACTATAAAAATCCATTAGTTTAGTAGCATTCAGTCTCCACACTAAATAAATAACACTGCAAATAACAGTAATGCCCACAGAATTACTGGATGTTTGTAAAACCCAACTTCAGTCATTAGAAAAAGGATAAATTATGTTCAATTTATTTTGTGTTAAGATGATAGCAAAGTGGGAAATATACATTGGAAGATGTACATTCCAAGTGGAATTTTATTTTAAAGTTACTTGGAAAATAGACCTATGTTGAAAACGTCATTGTGAGGTATTAGTATGTTCAGAAGTAATGCAGCTAGTGCTGCTGTTTCCAACAGATGTTTGATGGAGACGAGAGGAAGGATTTCAAGCATGGGCTGGCCCATCTCCTTTCCCACCCTCTTCCTTAGCCTCCAATTCTGAAGCCTTACCTTTGCCTCCTTACCAGCTTTTCATGCCTGCAAGGATGCTGCAAAGGGCCTAAAATTTGTATGTCCATTACAAGGAAATGACGGATACCCATTGTGCAAAGGTTTGAAATGAGCCAGCAGATGCTACCTGATCATGGGGGATCATGAGAGAAGGCTGTGAACCGTATAACTTCTCCATCCTAAGCCCTCTCCCATTTGACTGGCTACTACTCTGCCTGAAAATCAAACCCTGGGAGGAAAAATTGTTATTTCTTCCATTGCAGAAGGACTAATACTTCACTAGGAGAAATCACCTTTTCATAACTGTCAATTCATAGCTGCCATATTTACTATTTTCGTTTTTCTGATCAAAGAGATGTCTACAACTCACCATTTTTAATGAATAGATTTTTACATATTTATCATAATACCGGTTTGTAACCCAGTGTTTCACACCCTTCAGAACTGCTGCCAAGCTTCAGGCTCAGGTGGTCTTGAAGGCAGATGATATAACTGGAACCAAATATAAGATGAGCAAGACAACGCTAGGGTGGTCACCATAACACATTGGGAAATTTCTAATGTGTGACTCTCATTCAGCTCTATGATGAAAAACTACCAGCCACCATTCGCTTGGCAAGCACTGATCCTGGAGCCTCATGGGCTATTGTAAAACAAAAACAAAAACAAAATCTCCTGAGAAAATATTGCAGTTTCAGGAAAACAGTGTTTTCAGCTGCTGTAATCATTCTAATTACTTTAGAATGTTTCTTTTTTTCCCCCTTCACCCTCTAGGGCCTTTTTGCCTTCAAATCAGCTACAGAAACGAAGCAATTGAGCACAGTAAAAAAGTTTATTAACACTTGATGCAGTTCAACGGCATGAGAAAAAGCTAGGGAGAAAACAAGTAATCCATCCCATGAAAAAAGGTAGATCTGAATATTTCAAATAAAAGAAGTTGAGCTGGGGAGTGAATAACTCAACAAAATGTGAGACGAAAGGTCAAGACAGCAGCTCTGACTGCAAAGCAATCTCAGCTCCATGAGATGAAAGATGGCAGTTTAATTCCTCAACTTGCGCAGCAGGTGCAGTTTACAGTTAAGGCGGGCAATTTTCTAAATCCTCATTTATCATTTAGGAGAGTCCCGAGCTTCTCATCAACTGTGATTTCTTCTGCTTTTCGCAAACTTATTTGTGAGACACCGGGGAAGGTGAAATGGCTCCACTGACATACGGAAAGTGAATCTGAAGGGCTCTGCTTCTCTGCAGAGGTAATAGGAAGGAAGGGTGAGGGTAGCAGTAAATTGGCAAAGCCATTTTATCAGAGTATGGTGGGAAGACAAGCTCATGCTGCCAACCAGAGAAGTTTGGGTGCTTATAGTAGAAAAGAATAGTGTGCAAGATATGCACGAGTTGGACAGAGCCGTGTGAGAACTGAGCGGTGACTTTATTATCAGAGTCTTATTTTCTTGAACCAAGTAGACTTCACCTTGAACAACATGAACATGGAGGGTCTTGCACTGGATACAGAGATGCTTTGTCTCCCCGTGAATAAACATGTATCCATTCACCACTTGGCTATCACGTATCTGCTATACGTTGGGCATGGTGTTAGCTGCTGGATATGTGGATGTGAATAAAATAAATTTCCAATTTTCTTGGAGCTCATAGTCTAATATGGGAGAAAGGCTACATATCTACTCAATATTCATTCATTCAATACAGGTGTATTGAGCAACCACCTACAGTAAGCTCAGAAACAGGAGCCTAAATATGATGTCAAAGGAGAGGGGCATGGGATACGGGGAGCCTTCCCGGAGTTGCTGATGTCTGCACTGGGTTTTAAAGGTGAATTCTGTATTATGGTGAATGGTATTCTAGGCAGAGGACACCACACTCACAAATGCATGTATGCATGAAACTGGCACACTGCTGGGGCATAGAATTTGTATGTGAAGAAAACGAGAAAAATTAAATGTAGAGACACCTTATATGACATAGTACATGTAAGTGTTGAAAACACTTGGATAGTTGGTTTACTCTTTTATCTACACTTTGTTTGATTTGAATACAACTTCCTTGGCATACTTCTGAAGGCAGTGATGCAGTGATGAGGATTTGAAGCTACAACCCCTGATTCACTCTAGCTAAAATTCTCAGTATCAGACACTAACCATAGGGGAAAAAGCATGGGTAATCTTATTTGGTGCAATTTGTAGGCGCTATCTTTGTGGAACTTTAAAAGGAAGAGTGAACAATCCCACATTGGTATTTTCTGTCATGCCTCTACAAAGAAATCTATCTGAAAAATTGTCAACAGTATTATCTTTGAAAATAAAATAACAGTATTTAGGACTGTAGCATGTCCCAAGTCCCCCTAATGAACTCCTGGTCTCTAATCTCTCATGATGATGTCCTTAAAGATATCCTCCAACAGTATCTTCCAAAGCCTCCCTCAGTAACGTGCTCTGTTCTCTCCTGGTCCTTATGGTCACAAAGCTTACTTACCGAACACTTAAATTCTTCTCATTACAATTCCAAACGCATCTCAGGTTAAGTCCCTCTTCTTCCAAGACATGAAAAATCCCTTTATGTATTAATTCCCCAGTACTCATCCGAAGTCCAACCCAATGTGTAAACACAGCCTAAAAGACAGAAGAGCCTGCTTCCTGTGACTGTCTTGTCATCAGTGGAAATGCCTGTGGAGTGCAGCCACAGAACAGCCATAAAAATGGGAAAAACTAATGGGCAGGAGAGAAAGCATGGTTAGGTAGGGGTAAAAGTCATATAACTGTCTTGAACATTTCATGATAAACCGAATCTACTTTAGAGGACAAAACATACTAAGGGCAGAAAGTTCTTCTGGCAATACCCAAAGTGTGTAGCCCTCTCTCCCTGGGTGGTAAATGAATATTCACTCTGAAGCCAGGCACCTAAGAGAAAGCCTGCAATTAATATAGCAAAATCCCATTTCATAGACGCTTGCACCTTTTTCTATGATGAATGTTAGTTTAGGATCAATGCATTGTAAAAAGTCATTTAAGACAAAGCAATCATGTGTCTATATGCAGTGAAGCGGAGAGAATAGGCCAAATAATACATTGGTCCAGCTCAATCTATGCCTGAGACATTAGCTGTTTACTTGAATAATTTAAAAACACAAGTCTGTTCCGTGGCCTTGACCAGTGCTAAACCTCATGAAGTTAAGCTGCCATCTATGACACATGTGAGATGATTCTTTCTAATGCACTTAAAACATCTTATTTAATTTATACATGAAAGCAACAAAGGCATAGAAATGACACAGCCAATGAAGTCGGATTCTGAAGCTGTTAAAAAGAAAAAACACTGCAAATCAACTGTAGCGTATCTGCACACATCTGAAACGAAATAACTATTTCTCTAACTTCACTACAGAAATTAAAACCACTCTGTGATGACCTAGATACAAGTTTTCAGCAGAATAAGAGCTTATAAAGGCTCAGATGTGTTATCAAAGAAATTTTTTAAAAAAGATTGACTTAAATCCTATAAACCACTTAATGATCTGACAAAGCAAAGAACTAGATGTGGTGTATGTATTTTTTACTTGACTACATATTGATTCATCCATATACACAACAGTCTCATTTCACTCCTGTGTCTGGAATTCTTAGCTGTAAGTTCTTTTATTACTTTTCACTACAGGTTTTTCCTACAGCTCTTAACATACCTCTCCCCCACCTCCACCCCAGCCTCATGGCCAGTAGCACCCCCTTCTCTGGAGAAAAAGAGAGAGGGCAAGAGAGGAGGGAAGGGCGTGTCCTTTAAAATTCATGAAAACATTCTTAAAAGTCCAAACTATACTTGGAAATCTGGAGAGCTTTTGAGTGTTCTTTTTATTTTTTTTAAGTTTAATGCCCCCCCCAACAGATTCTTGTTAATGATATGTATGTATGTGAGAGACTACACACCACACACACCACACACATACACACCACACACACACCACACACCATACACACCACACACACAACACACCATACACACAACACACCATACACACCACACACACACAACACACCATACACACCACACACACACAACACACCATACACTCCATACACACACACAACACACCATACACACATCATACATGCCACACACACACAACACACCATACACACCACACACAACACACCATACATGCCATACACACACATACAACACACACCACACAACACACACAATACACACACAACACACCATACACACCACACACACAACACACACATACACACACACACAACACACCATACACACCACACACACACAACACACCATACACGCCATACACACACATACAACACACCATACACACCATACACACACATACAACACACACAATATACCACACACATACAACACACCACACACTCCCCTGCATGTAATGAAAGTAAGTAAGAAAAACAAAGTCTGTACAGAAAGAGATGGGAAAGATAATTACCCAGTGAGCTGCACAAAACCGTGGCATTGTGGAAAGAGAGATGGAGGCTTGTGTAATTATTCTTCTCATCCCTATGCTCCTACTCATTCCTGAGTCTGGGGACTTACTGGACCTGAGATAACACTCTTAGCACAACAGCCTGCAAAAGACTTGTCAGTAGGATGTTTTATTAGTGCTATGAAAGGTCTGAGTGATTTCTGGATAATCTTCCTAGATGCCTAAACCTAGGGGAGGCTTCTCCTCTCCCTTCTTCAACTTGCAGAAACTTAAATGTGTGTGGCAGCTTGGGGGAGTTTATGGAAGAAAGGATTAAACCAAAGGTCATAAATTGATGAAAGGTAGATTGGCTCTGGCCCCAATGCTGTAAAATCAGTAATATCACATACAGTTCCTAATTTCCATATTCTGTTGAAAGTCAGATCTGGCTACACTAGATCTGGGTTTATAGTATAGTTTAAATATATACAATTGCTGCCTGGTAGCAATCAACTAGAGTTGACCATAAGTTGTGCCCTTTAGCCAGGATAGAAATTCACCAGTTTACCATAGGCCTCACCATTCCTTATAGTCCGACATCTAGCCACTTCACTCATGTGTGGTATATACAGGATCTCCAATAACACTTAATTTGAGGATGTTATGGTTAACATGATCAAGGAACCCCAAGGGAAAGTAAAGAGACAAAGTTCAACAGGGGCTCTTTCTCCTTTAACAGAGAAAGGCTCCATGAAGGATGGCCAAAGCATCTCATGGGAGAGCTAAGATTACAGGCCTGTTGGGAAGGTGAGGTAGGAAATGAGTTGAATAAAGTAGAGCAACCACTCCCCAAACTCCACCACCTCAGCCAATGTTATCCCAAATCTGAATGGGCAGGTATATGCATCCAAGCCTCCAATAAAGGATACTCTGCTGGATTTATTCTGTGAGCTTAAGTGACTAACAGAAATACTGCTCAATTACAGATGGCATAAGGAGCATAGCACCATGGTCACACCAAAGCGTTGATCACCTCTCATCTTTACTTTGTTAGTGACAAAAGCCAATGAGATGATGATTTCCAGTTTATAAGTTTCAATATCTCACTTTAACACACAACTCAGCCTTTTAATAAGCTTCTATTAGAACGCTAAACAGACCAAGAATATTGTAGGATTTTTTAACTGAAAAAGTACGGCTCACAAGAGGGGTTCATATTCTACTGTATAATGTATTTCACTTAAAAATATAACTGATACATGATTCTTCTTTCAAGAATCCCTGGCTGCTCTGTAAATCAGGGCCCTTAACTCACCTCCCTCTGTCCTTTTCCCTGTATAAACCAGAACCCTCTCCTTTTTCCTCTCACTCCTTTATTACACAGAATAACCCTCCTTTTCTGCATGAATTTGGGTGCCAGTTTCACGCCTGGAACCCAGAGGCTCATTTCTCCTCCGTGGAGGTCTTATCAGATCATTTTCTCTGCAAAACCAATCTCTCACTATAAAAGAATCACTAAACCAACTACCAAAATTACAACATTTTATGAGTATCACTGCACATGTATTCAGTATATTCCTTTTTGATAAAGAGTGTACCTTCTATATATACAGTATAAAATGAATATGCTTGAAAACATGTATCTATAATGAGTTAGCTGTCAACCAGCAGAAAGCTAAATCATAAATGAAAAGAAGAGTATGGGGGTCCAGATGTCCCAAGAGAAGGAAAAAGAATTTATAATAAGAGAAGAAAAAAGTAGAAATGAGTCAGAATGAAGAAGATTTAGCCAACAGAAAAGGTTTAATGTGGCGGTCCTAGAGAACTCGCCCTAGAAAGAGACTCTTGGGGATTGACTTCTCCATTTCCAGATGGGAACACTGAGGTGAAGTTCTCTGTAGTAAAACACACAAATACAATTGCTGTAAAAAGAATTTTCTTTCTCTTACACAACAGTAGGGGCTACCCCATAAGCCCTTCTGGTACTCAGGTTTCACCCATCTCATGGTTCAACCATCACTTAGGATGTTGTTCTCTTCTGCAAGGGTCAGCATGGCATGACATGTCATATATACGTCCTTGATCATGGGAGAGGAGAAAAACAGGAAGTTCAGGTCAAGCATTTTCCTTTTAAGCAAGTAACTTTTTATTACATGTGCTTACATTTCATGGGTGAGAAACAGGACATCTTCCTATGTATATCTGCACAGAGATGTGCAATTGTAGGACCCAGTCATTCAACTGGAATTCTATTCTAATAGAAAAAGAAGGAACTATGCTTTTGGAGAGACTGAGCCGACTGGTGTAGATATCAAGAATGTAAGATACTTGCCAGAGGTCCTGTACTATTCCAACTATTCTAGGGTCCAAACCAAGGGTTATGGCAATCTTCTCTGTGATATCTCTCTTCTCAAAGAGCAAGGCAAAGAATCCCATGAACTGGGAAGAAATGAGACTTCAGGAAGTGAATGAAGAGATTCTGAATGAAGGCCATTCCTGAGAAGACCATAGCTGGCCCATTTGAACGTAGCCAATGCTCTTGTCAAGAACAAAGCAGCACTGAATTTTGCTGCGCAACTGACGTAAGAGGTATTGCAGTTAAATGCATTATTGCTGGGGAGCATCACAGAAAGCAGTGTGGACCAGGAGACAAGAGCAGTCCCAAAGTGAAAACCCCTGAGAAGGAGGCTTCCCATATTTTGTATTGGGTAGAAACTACGACAGTAGAATCAAAATAAACCTGTCACCAGGAAAATCATAGCACAGAAAAGAGATTGTGGTGACAAAGGCTACAGGCATATCATTCACATTAGCTGAGTAGAACTTTATAAGGAAAAAAATAGCTATTTTTGTTTCTTGGGAGAGCATAAAGACCACAAGACTGGCCACAGGCTATTGAAAGAAATTAAGAGTCAAAGGGATTGTCATCCCAGACTCCTCTGCTTGCCTTTCTACCACACACAGGCAAATTCCATTTTCATTAAAAAGAAATGAAAAACTAAAGGTTCTAGTGTGAAATCTCATTTTAGCAAAAGAAGTTAGATCTATAAACAAATCTGAATTCGTTTACCTTCTCCCTTCCACTTAGTCTGTACTACAACATTACGAGGTGATGCTGTTTTATCTTGTGACTCTTTCTACCATTTCAAATATTAACCTTGCTATCCAATCTCACTCTCCTAAATTGCTAAAAATGTTAGATTTTAATGTCTTCGGAGGTTGAAGTTATAATCTCTACTACATTCCAGAGTACTTAAAAGAATGCATCAGATACCATTCATTGCT
Organism: Balaenoptera physalus; assembly: GCF_965194825.1. Taxonomy (NCBI): domain Eukaryota; kingdom Metazoa; phylum Chordata; class Mammalia; order Artiodactyla; family Balaenopteridae; genus Balaenoptera; species Balaenoptera physalus. The sequence continues at coordinate 56,596,190 of NC_138890.1, forward strand.
GTCTCTTCCAAAGCATGAGGATGGTACAGGTCCTAATTGAGATGATGCTTCCAATCTCAATCATTTCTTACTGGAATTCTAGCATTTTGGTTTTGAAATATTTGTCATTTTATAGTCTGAATAATGCTCCTCCCCCCAAGATGTCCACATCCCAATCTCCAAAACCTGTGAATATGTTACTTTATGTGGCAAAAGAGACTTTGCCCATATGATTAAGTAAAGATCTTGAGATGGGGAGATTCTCCTAGATTATCCATGTGGGCCCTAAATGTAATCATAAAGGTCCATATATGAAGGAAGAAAGAGGAAGAACACGATGTAATGACTAAAATAGAGATTGAAGGGGGATTCAAGATGGCGGAGGAGTAGGAGGACGTGGAGTTCATCTCTCTCCACAGATGCATCAGGAATACATCTACAGATGCAACAATTCTCACAGAACACCGGATGAAAACTAGCAGAAGACCTTGGACACCGGAAGGACTATAAAGATCCCAGCATAACTGGGTAGGACAGAAAAAAGAAGGGAGAAGGAGGAGGAGAGGAAGTGGGACAGGACCTGCACCCTGGGGCAGGGGAGCTGAAGCAGAGGAGAGATTCCCGAATTCAGGGAAGCCCCTCTCCAACTGGGAAATCAACTGGGACAGAAAGGAAGCATTTGAGGCTGTCGGAAGAGGGTGAAGCGGCCAATGGGTGGCAGACAGGACAGAGTGAGAAATACACAGATGGTGCATACCGTGCTCCAACATGCCCTGGACTGGGACGTGTGTTCACAGGTGTGCAAGGGGGCTGGGAGCTGGTGCGTGGGGACTGGAGAACAGGCCTGGAGCGAGAACTGCTGTTGGCTGTGGGGAGACGGACTGAGGGGACAGGAGCAAGGAAATCTGCAGCAGGGAATGCCTACGAAGAAGACCGGACTGCCATGGAATCAGGGCACCATTGCTGAGTCACATGCAGGGGGAGGAGCCACTATTGTAGCCCCTCCCTCCCCACACGCTGGTGCCTGCCAATGAACAATAAATGAAGCCCCCTCAGGACTGGCCCTCAAGTGCCGGCTGCAGGGCAAAAAAAAAAAAGCCCTCTCAGGCCTGGCCCTCACGCACCTGCTGACGGGCACCAGAAAAGGCCCTCACTAGGGCTATATCTCTTGTGCCCGTGGCTGCCGGCTTCCCTGCGCATTTGGTGCCGCTGGGGCTCCCGCGTTCCAAGCAGTCATACTACTTCTGCACCCTGTCCTCACTGGGGCAGGCCCAAGAGCTCCAAGGCAGCCTCAAGACCAGACTCCTGTGGGCAGACCATATGCAGGGGTGGGGATAAAACCAAAGCTGAACCCGAGGGATGGGGCAACTAAGGAAGAATACTGAAAATCTTTCCATCAGCTGTACGAGCTGCAGATTAAATCCCCACGATCAGCTAGGTAGACCCTGTGTTTATGGAATATGTGAGTAGACAATGAGTGTTCCCACAAGTGAAAACGGTCTAGCTCTGGCAGCTGTGGACTTTGGGGGCAGCACACGCAGGAATTGGACCAGATCAGAGTCTGAGTGATCCCCACAGGGCCCACAGCAGGTCCAGAGATCAGCCCAGAGGCAGAGGAGAGGCTCTTGGGGAGCTGGAGGTGGGCTGTGTCTCATGGAATGTGCAAGGACACTTACAGCTGAGACCCCAGGGAAACATAATTATTACTATTTGTTTTATTATGTTTTAATTCATTCTGTTGTTGGTTCTGCCTTTTTCTTTTTTTTTTTTTTTTTTTTAGTCCTTTTTTCTTTCTTTTTTTTTGTTCGTTGTTGTTTTAGTATTTTATTTTTTTAGTCTTTTGGGATCTTCATATTCTATAACATATTTTTTGTTTTTATTTATTTTTTTATATATTTCTATCTTTACTTTGCTTTTCTGTTGTTCTGTGTTCTTTTCCCTTACTTTTTTTCTTCTTCTTTTTCTTTAATATATTTTTAATTTTTTTTATATTTCCATTTCTACTTTGCTTTTCTGTTTTCCTGTGTTTTTTCCCTTTTTATGTTATTTTATTTTTTTAATCATTTGTATCAGTTTGTTCTGTTTCCTTGCTTTATTCTTCAGTTGGCACACTGCTTTGGTTTTGTTTTTAGGTTTTGTGCTTTTCTTAGTCTGGATCCTAATTGTTTGATTTCGGTTTTGAGTCCTTCTATTTCTCTGGTTGTTCTCTTGTTTCTGTTTTATTTGGTTGTGTTTTTGTTTCTTTTGCATGTGTGTGTGTTTCCTTGTTTCTGTTTTTATTTGTTTGATCTTGTTTTTACCATTTCTCTGGAGTTTTGTTTGTCTTTTTTGCTTTGTTTTGTTTTCTTTTTCCTTAATTTATTTTCTATATATTTTTTTTATATTTCTATTTCTATGTTGCTTTTCTGTCATTCTTTCTTCTTTCCCCTTTCTCTTTTTTCTTTTTTATCATTTTTGTTGGTTTGTTTTGTTTCTTTGCTTCATTCTTCAGTTGGCACTCTGCTTTCGTTTTGTTTTTTGGTTCTGTGTTTTTGACAGTTTCCTTTTAAACTGATTTCATTCTTGGGTTCCTTTGTCTGGTTGTTCTCTTGCTTTTTGATTTATTGGGTTCTGTTTTTGTTTCTTTTGTGTGTGTGTGTGTGTTTCCTTGTTTCTGTTTTTGTTTGTTTGATTTTGATTTACTTTTTACCATTTGTGTGGGGTTTTGTTAGTCTTTTCTTTTTCGTTTCGTTTTTTTTTTTTTAATCCCCTCTATTGCCGGGATGAGCAACTGGCGGGGTCTTGGTTCCTTGACCGGAAGTCAGGCCTGAGGGTCTGGGGTGGGAGCACCGAGGCCAGGACACTGGACCACTACAGAATTCCTGGCCCAAAGGAAGATTAATTGCTCTCACAGAGACCTCTATCTGAACCCAAGACCTGGCTCCACCCAACTGCCAGCAGCTCCCAGCACTGGACGCTTCACACCAAACAACAAACAAGACAGGAACACAAACCCACCCATAAGCACACAGACTACCTAAAGTCATACTAAGCTAACAGACAACCCCAAACACACCACCTGACACGGCCCTGCTCATCAGAAGGAAAAGACTCAGCTCCACCCACCAGAACGCAGGCACCAGTCCCTCCAATCAGGAAGCCTACACAAGCCACGGGACCAACCTCACCACCGGGGGCAGAGAGCAGAAGCAAGAGGAACTAAAACCCTGAAGCCTAGGGAAAGAAGACCTCAAATACTGTAAATTAGACAAAATGAGAAGACAGAGAAATATCTTGCAGGCAAAGGAGCAAGATAAAAACCCACTAGAACAAATAAATGAAGAGGAAATAGGCAAACTACCTGAAAAAGAATTCAGAGTAATGATAGTAAAGATGATCCAAAGTCTCAGAAATAGAATAGAGAAAATACAAGAAACGTTTAACAAGGACCTAGAAGAACTAAAGAATATACAAACAGTAATGAACAACACAATAACTGAAATTAAAAACACTCTAGAAGGAATCAATAGCAGAATAACTGAGGCAGAAGAACGGATAAGTGAGCTGGAAGATAGAATGGTGGAAATAAATGCCACAGGGCAGAAAAAAGAAAAAAGAATGAACAGAATGGAGGACAGTCTCAGAGACCCCTGGGACAACATTAACTGCACCAATGTTCGAATTACAGGTGTCCCAGAAGAAGAAGAAAAAAAGAAAGGGTCTGAGAAAATATTTGAAGAGATTATAGTCGAAAACTTCCTCAACATGGGAAAGGAAATAGTCAATCAAGTCCAGGAAGCACAGAGAGTCCCATACAGGATAAACCCAAGAAGAAACACGCCGAGACACATATTAATCAAGCTAACAAAAATTAAACACAAAGAAAAAATATTAAAAGCAGCAAGGGAAAAGCAACAAATAACATGCAAGGGAATCCCCATAAGGTGAACAGCTGATCTTTCAGCAGAAACTCTACAGGCCAGAAGGGAGTGGCAAGATACATTTAAAGTGATGAAAGGGAAGAACCTACAACCAAGATTACTTTACCCAGAAAGGATCTCATTCAGATTTGATGGAGAAATCAAAAGCTTTACAGATAAGCAAAAGTTAAGAGAATTCAGCACCACCAAACCAACTTTACAGCAAATGCTAAAGGAACTTCTCTAGGAGGAAACACAAGAGAAGGAAAAGAGCTACAAAAACAAACCCAAAACAATTAAGAAAATGGTAACAGGAACACACATATAATCACCTTAAATGTAAATGTATTAAATGCCCCAACCAAAAGACACAGACTGGCTGAATGCATACAAAAACAAGACCTGTATATATGTTGTCTATAAGACCCACTTCAGACCTAGGGACACATACAGACTGAAAGTGAGGGGATGGGAAAAGATATTCCATGCAAATGAACATCAAAGGAAAGCTGGAGTAGCAATACTCATATCAGATAAAATAGACTTTAAAATAAAGACTATTACAAGAGACAAGAAAGGACACTACATAATGATCAAGGGATCAAGCCAAGAAGAAGTTATAACAATTGTAAATATCTATGCACCCAACATAGGAGCACCTCAATACATAATGCAAATGCTAATAGCCATAAAAGGGGATATCGACAGTAGCACAATCATAGTAGGGGACTTTAACACCCCACTTTCACCAATGGACAGATCATCCAAAAAGAAAATAAATAAGGAAACATAAGCTTTAAATGACACATTAGACCAGATGGACTTAATTGATATTTATAGGACATTCCATCCAAAAACAACAGAATAAACTTTCTTCTCAAGTGCACACAGAACATTCTCCAGGATAGATTGCATCTTGTCACAAATCAAGCCTTAGTACATTTAAGAAAACTGAAATAGTATCAAGTATCTTTTCTGACTGCAATGCTATGAGACTAGATGTCAATTACAGGAAAAAAGAAACTCTACAAAATACAAACACATGGAAGCTAAACAGTATGCTTCTAAACAACCAAGAGATCACTGAAGAAATCAAAGTGGAAATTAAAAAATACATAGAAACAAATGACAATGAAAACACAATGGCCCAAAGCCTATGGGAGGCAGTGAAAGAAGTTCTAAGAGAAAAGTTTATAGCAATACAATCTTACCTCATGAAAAAAGAAACATCTCAAATAAACAACCTAACCTTACACCTAAAGCAATTAGAGAAAGAAGAAAAAAAACCCCAAAGTTATCAGAAGGAAATAAATCATAAAGAAAAGATCAGAAAAAAATGAAAGATAAATGAAGGAAACAATAGCAAAAATCAATAAAACTAAAATCTGGTTCTTTGAGAAGATAAACAAAACTGATAAACCATTAGCCAGACTCATCAGGAAAAAAAAGGGAGAAGACTCAAATCAACAGAATTAGAAACAAAAAAGAAGTAACAATGGACACTGCAGAAATACAAAGGATCATGAGAGGCTACTACAAGCAACTATATGCCAATAAAATGGACAACCTGGAAGAAATGGACAAATTCTTAGAAGAGTGCAACCTTCCAAGACTGAACCAGGAAGAAATAGAAAATATGAACAGACCAATCACAAACACTGAAATTTAAACTGTGATTAAAAATCTTCCAACAAACAAAAGCCCAGGGCCAGATGACTTCACAGGTGAATTCTATCAAACATTTAGAGAAGAGCTAACACCTATCCTTCTCAAACTCTTCCAAAATATAGCAGAGGGAGGAACACTCTCAAATTCATTCTATGAGGCCACCATCGCCCTGATACCAAAATCAGACAAAGAAGTCACACAAAAAAGAAAATTACAGGTCAATAAAACTTATGAACATAGATGCAAAAATCCTCAACAACATACTAGGAAACAGAATCCAACAGCATATTAAAAGGATCATACACCGTGATCAAGTGGGGTTTATCCCAGGAATGCAAGGATTCTTCAATATACGCAAATCAATCAATGTGATACACCATATTAACAAATTGAAGGAGAAAAACCATACAATAATCTCAATAGATACAGAAAAAACTTTTGACAAAATTCAACATTGATTTATGATAAAAACTCTCCAGAAAGTGGGGATAGAGGGAACCTACCTCAGCATAATAAAAGCCATATATGATAAACCCACAGACAACATCATTCTCAATGGTGCAAAACTGAAAGCACTTCTTCTAAGATCAGGAACAAGACAAGGGTGCTCAATCTCACCACTATTATTCAACATAGTTCTGGAAGTTTTAGCCACAGCAATCAAAGAAGGAAAAGAAATAAAAGGAATCCAAATTGGAAAAGAAGAAGTAAAACTGTCACTGTTTGCAGATGACATGATACTATACACAGAGAATCCTAAACATGCTACCAGAAAACTACCAGAGCTAATCAATGAATTTGGTAAAGTAGCAGGATACAAAATTAATGCACAGAAATCTCTTGCATTCCTATACACTAATGATGAAAAATCTGAAAGAGAAATTAAGAAAACACTCCCATTTACCACTGCAACAAAAAGAATAAAACACCTAGGTATAAACCTACCTAAGGAGACAAAAGACCTGTATGCAGAAAACTATAAGACACTGAGGAAAGAAATTAAAGATGATACAAACAGATGGAGAGATATACCATGTTCTTGGATTGGAAGAATCAACACTGTGAAAAGGACTACACTAACTAAAGCAATCTAGAGATTCAATGCAATCCCTATCAAATTACCAATGGCATTTTTCACAGAACTAGAACAAAAAATTTCACAATTTGTATGGACACACAAAAGACCCCGAATAGCCAAAGCATTCTTGAGAAAGAAAAATGAAGCTGGAGGAATCAGGCTCCCTGACTTTAGACTATACGACAAAGCTACAGTAATCAAGGCAGTATGGTACTGGCACAAAAACAGAAATATAGATCAATGGAACAGGATAGAAAGCCCAGAGATAAACCCACACACATATGGTCACCTTATCTTTGATAAAGGAGGCAAGAGTATACAATGGAGAAAAAACAGCCTCTTCAATAAGTGGTGCTGGGAAAACTGGACAGCTACATGTAAAAGAATGAAATTAGAACACTCCCTCACACCATACACAAAAATAAACTCAAAATGGATTACAGAAATGTAAGGCCAGAAACTATCAAACTCTTACAGGAAAACATAGGCAGAACACTCTATGGCATAAATCACAGCAAGATCCTTTTTGACCCACCTCTTAGAGAAATGGAAATAAAAACAAAAATAAACAAATTGGAGCTAATGAAACTTAAAAGCTTTTGCACAGCAAAGGAAACCATAAACAAGATGAAAAGACAACCCTCAGAATGGGAGAAAATATTTGCAAATGAAGCAACTGACAAAGGATTAATCTCCAAAATTTACAAGCAGCTCATGCAGCTCAATATCAAAAAAACAAACAACCCAATCCAAAAATGGGCAGAAGACCTAAATAGACATTTCTCCAAAGAAGATATATAGATTGCCAACAAACACATGAAAGGACCCTCAGTTTCTCTTAAATCTCTATTCTCTACTCCCATTATTAGTAGTAAATTTAGAGCAGGCTGCCTGATCATTTCTTGCCCAGACTAATGTAATACCCTTCTAGCTGGGTTGAGTGACTTTAAACTGTGTTCACAGAATTCCCCTCATCAGAGGCAAACAAAAATAAAGTCATCGCCCTCCTTCTTACAGATCTTCACAGGCTCTGCATTCTGGGCCATGAGCCCTCCAAAGGGCCTGACACAGGTTTTTATGATCTAGTACTTCCAATCTTTCTGTCTTCTTTTTCTTATATTCTCCGCCCAGACCCCTTGGATCCAATTATGACAATAACACAGAACTTCTTTTCCCATCCTATCACCAAGCCTTTAAAGATGCAGTTCCTTTGCCTGGCAGGCCCACCTATCTATCCAGTAATACCTCTTCACCCTTCAGGATTTGTCACAGAGGTTGCCTCCTGGGTCACCTGAGTTCGATGTCTCAGTCCCTAAACTCTCATGGTACTTTATAATATACCAAGGCTACAGCTGTAGGCTACAGCATTTGCCATTAGAATGTAATTAACCACTATGGAATCTGCAGCCCCACTTCTACGCAATCTGTGGACTCCTAGAAAATACCACGTTCTATTTATTTCTGTATCGCCCAGCACATGGCACAGTGACTGGCACAAATAGGCAATTAATACATGGTTGCCAAATAACTTCACAAATGAATGAATAGTTAACTTTTATTGGAGGCTTACTCTATAGTAGGCATAGTGTGAATATTTTCCAACTGAATCTCAACAAAAATCCTATAAGATAGGTAATACTATTGTTTGCATTTCGTAGATAAGGAAACTAAAGCACACAGGGGTTAAATAAATATCCCAAATTTACCCATTTAGAAATTGCAGAGAAACTGAGGCAATCTGACTGTAGGACATTAGCTTCTATGCTGGAATGAATGAATGAATGAATGATGAATGAGAGCACTAGCAACCTCCTGACTCTTCCCGTTAGTATCCAACGTGTAAGTCTCCAGCCTAATCCTTAACCTGTCAGTGAGACAGACATATCCAATCCATCGTCCTTTATTCCCTCTTGCTTTGATAATGGGGTGAGAAAGTGAGGAGGGATGTTATTAAACAGAACATAGGTGAGAACCCATGACAGCTAGAGGGGAGAGAGGAAGGGGAGGTTTGGAGTTATTAAGTAGAGTGTTAATTATTCATTAATAGTAAGTTGTGGCTCTTGCCTAGCAGCTATCCTGTAAATGGCATGACAGGAGAAAAAACAGCAATGGTTTTGATCAAATATTTCTTAGGTCTAAATTAAGAAGACAGCCTTCAAGGTGAATTTAATTGCTCACCACATTGGTAGCTTCCCTGGAGTCCATGAACATCAATGCTATGGAAGCTAAACTAAAGAGAATGTTTTTAATTGCAGCAGAGTTCACTGACCATTTCGACTTGGTGACATATATAGAATCAGCAGCTTCTGGTGGCTGTGCTTAGTGTCTAGGAGTGAGGAACATTCAGAACCCTTCCCTGATACATATGCGGGGGACGCAGATAATAGATCTTCATCTTACGAGACAGAGAGAAACAGAGGGCTTGAGAGGCTGTCATTTGGGCAAAGTTACACGGCAATTTAGTGTTTGACTCTCAAATCTCCAAACAGTCCTGAACTACATGCCTCTCAGTCACAGCAGAAATGACCAAACAGGGACAATTTCCATTATGCTGTAGCACTGAAATCATTATTTCAGACTTATGGTTGAAAAAAAGTGTATTTCCAAAAATATCTCAAAAGCCTAAAATCACTGTACAATACAGAGAATTCAGGTAAAGGGAAGAGTAAGTATGAGGTTAGCCTGCCCATCTTGTGAAAGCAGAATGAGGCAGAACTTTTCATTTGCTACTGGCAAAAACCACTCCAAACTGTCTTAGATCCCAAAGGGACAACTTAGAAGTTCCTATCACTAAACAAAAGGGAGAGAAAGGGCAGGGCTGGTCAGAACCAGAAACTCAACTCCAGTAGAATCTTTGCATCTTTGTTTCCTAAATGATAGCATTCATGAGGAAATGGATTGGCCCCATGATTAGGACTGTGATGGATGGCCGATGGAATAATTGAATCCTCTATAGCTTTTCAGCAACATTTGTATTTTCTTGAAAAGATGTTTGTTTCTGAAGTTTAACAGAGGTAATGTCAGTAATCAAGGGAGCCGATCCAAGACATTAGCCAACTCACCTTCCATCTTTATTGCCTAATAAATACAATTTATATTCCCATGAATAAGAAACTGTGTAATACCTTGTCTCCAAATAGATGCCTAAGGATTAGCAGCAGATTCTTTCCTTTATAAACAACTGTTCCTACAAGCTACAGAATTCCAAGCCTCTGAAATATGGGAAAGGCAAGTATGGGGAAAGGGCAGCAGAAAGAGTATTATTTCTAATAGGACTCAGGCACATGCATGCAGGTTCCCCCGCTTAGGGAGTTTTTAAATCTCCCTACACCAAATGTATCAAACACCCTTTAAACAAAGTTTTCCTAGGGTGGATATGTACAATTGTAACTAAGGGGCTGTAGGAAGAGCAACTGCCTACCCTGAGCACATTCTCCACAAGTGGCTTTTCAACTATTAAAAAAATTTAAATATGTAAGGTTATAATGGCTTTTAAGATTACGGTGATAAAGCATAAGAGGGAGTAGTATAAAAGCAAAAGCACAAGACTGGCAGAAAAGAAGTCCAGGATTGGAACCCTTCTCTGTATTTGTTCTCTATCAAATATCCACGGAGGGCCTGGGGTTTAATTCTTTGTCTGCCTCTGACAATCCGCATCAGGATGAGTACATTTGAGAGGGAGTCAGGAGTCAAGGATGGTATCTGCGAGACCTTGGAGAAATTATGTACCTTCTCCGTGTCAGAGGTTTCTTATCTGTAAAATGATGAGGACGATCACGGCCCTTCTGGCTCCAAAATTCCATGAAGACTACTAGTCTATCAAATGGAGCCACAGTAAATTCTGCCATCACAAAAGAAATAAAAGACTCTCTCGGTGCACAGCCTGCTTGCAGGTAAAGCAATTTGGAAGCCATAGTCACTCTCTTAGGCCAACAGGAATTGCATTCATTTTTCCATCAGTCTGGGTAGAACTAGAAAAAAAAAATCTGAAGGCAGCCATATTTGACATGAATGATCTAAAACTTCACTGACAGGGGCTCTATCCCCTCTGCCGTGGCTCCTAGCAGCCTTAGGACTAACCTCACCTCTGTCCTCATTTTATTCCACGGGGGACCAGGATCTTCTCTCTTTTCTTCTCCTAATGTCTGCTTTGGAACTAATCTGATGAACTGAAGAGAAGTCACACTACTATGGCAGACATTCCCAAATATCCATCACCCACAAACTGCCTTCATATTGCCTCCCCCCCCTTTGTACTCCCTATATATAATAATAATATTTTCCTTTCGACAGACACACTATTTTTACTTACTACTAACTTTAGCCTTGTTAGAAATCATGCACTTAACGTGCCATGTATGTTTTCTTACAGTTCATAGTAAAATATATAATTATTAAAACCGTATGTTCATCTGTGAATCACCTAAAATCATTTCACGTACCCCCAGTGGTATGCCTTTGACACCTGCAAAATGCTTTATTAGAGTATGAATGACAAATGCCTTTTACCAGGGGTATTAGGTTTAGATTGAATGAAAAATCCCTAACATCTTTTAAGCTACTTGCTATTTTCTTATAACACCATGCATTTCAGAAGTGTCAGGGAACGGATGCCAAAGGTAAGGAAACATTTCACAGGACATTAATCTTAAACCAAAGGAATGGGAAGATCCCTTAATTGTAATTCCATACATCTTGGAGGCCGGGAGAATTTCTCCATGCCCCTGAAATAATCATATAATAATAGCGTGGTAATAATAACAGGAATGAGTGCTACATACTGCGTGTTGACTGTTGCCGGGCTTCAGAGAGCTACCCTATCTTCCCTTTATTTGTATGCCTGCCTGCATCACTGGCTGCCATATCGTACAGAGAACCTGGGAGACCTTTTTCATGCCTGCCCTTATTTCATCTTTAAAAACAAACAGTAGGGGGGAAAATAGCCAAACCAAGCTTGATGCACCGTTGTCTCTCAGGCTTCAGCGCAAAACCCCATTTCATGCTTCAGAGCCTTGACTATGACACGGCGCTCAGGTTGCCAAGCAGGGTGGGAGCTGGGCCCCAGATGAGCTCCCGCCACAGACTGACTGCGGCTAAACGGGCCCTGTGGGCAGCAGGGCCACTTCCCGCAGGTGCAGAGCTGCCGTCTGGCTCCTTCTGTCTCTCAGAGGAGCAAGCAGAGAGGGGGTAATATGAGCTACGTATCCAACACAATGGTTCCTGGGACTCACTGTACCTTCCAGGATGATGGGGCAGTTCTCAGTTCCAGCTGGCTGAAGTGTAACATCTCATTTGATGAACAACTTGGGTTTAGGCCTCTTACAAACAGACCAGGGTTCAAATCCTGGCTCTGCTGATGACTCATTGGTATTATTTTGAACCAGACTCTCTAAGCCTTAATTTCCTCATTTGTAACTGAGAGATGCAAGAGTCTCTACTTCCTAGGACCCCTTGACGATTCTGGTGGAGTGACTGTAAAGCACAGTGCCTAGTGCACAGTGACTTGGTTTCCTATGACTGCTGTAACTACCTACCAGAAACACAGTGACTGAAAACAACAGCCGTGTATCATCTCACAGTTTGCACAGGTCAGAAGTCCAGGGTCAGAAGTCCAGGCACAGTGAGGCTCAACTAGGTTCTCTACTGGGGGTCTCACAAAGCCAAAGTGTTGTCTGCACTGAGTTCTTACCTGGAGGCGCTGGGAGAGAATTCACTCCCCAGCCCATTCAGGTGGTTGGTAGAATTCAGGTCCTTGTGACTGTAGGTCTGAGGTCCCCATTTCCTTGCTGCCTGTCAGCTGGGGCCACCCTCTGCTCCATCTAGAGCATCTAGAAATCAGCCCTGCCCAGTAACCCCCCCACCCTGCCTTTCTCCTCTATTTTTTTTTTTTTTTAAACTTTGGGTTTATTTATTTATTTATTTTTGGCTGTGTGGGGTCTTCGTTTCTGTGCGAGGGCTTTCTCTAGTTGCGGCAAGTGGGGGCCACTCTTCATCGTGGTGCGCGGGCCTCTCACTATCGTGGCCTCTCTTGTTGCGGAGCACAGGCTCCAGACGCGCAGGCTCAGTAGTTGTGGCTCACGGGCCCAGTTGCTCTGCGGCATGTGGGATCTTCCCAGACCAGGGCTCGAACCCGTGTCCCCTGCATTGGCAGGCAGATTCTCAACCACTATGCCACCAGGGAAGCCCTCTCCTCTTATTTTTAAAGGCTCATGTAACTGGGCCCTCCCGGATAATCCAGAATAATCTCCCTATTTTAAGGTCAACTGATTAATTTTAATGCCACCTACAACTTCCCTTGGCCATGTAACTAACGTACTTGTGAGTGTAACACCAGGGGCAAACGTTATGGGGGCCAAAAATCTGCCTACCATCATCATTCTATGTTAATTATTGTTCATAGGCCAGCTCTACAAAGGAACACAGTTTATTTACCATGACTGCGTACAATGCATAGAGATTAAAAACCATACTCATAATCCCTCACTTTAATCTTTGCAATAGCTCCTGAGTAGGGGAGGTAGCATTGTTATTCCCATTCTACAGGTGTTAGAATGTATTCGAAGGGTTTAATACCTGGAGATTTGAAAAGATTCCGGGGGTATGGTGAAAAAAAAAAACCAAAAAACAGATTACTTTCCTCAGTGGGAATTTATGGCAAGGAACATTGGGGCCATAAGTTGTGGCCTCCTTAGGGGCACACAAGGTTACTCTGGGTCTCAGAGTACCTTCTGAGACTGAGATGCATGGCAGTGGCCCATGTAGAAAGCCAGCTCTCCTGGTTGTGAGTAATGGAAATCCCCTTGACACAACATAAACAAAAAAGGGAAAAAAAGGGTTTGCAGACTTACTATTAGAATACAAAGGACTCTCACATAACCCATAACCAAAGACTAGAACCAGGCACAAGAAAGCCTCAGAAATACAAGCAGCCACTCCTGCGATGTCACTCATCTTTGCACAGATGCTTCATTCTTTACTTTTGGCAAAGCTGCCTCCTTGCACCGTCCCACACCCACCCTTCCCCCAGATCCAGAGTTTACGTGTCTGCAGTTCAAGTGACCAACTTGACGAGGGCTTCTAAGTTCGAATTCTAAATTCATGGGGGGGTCGTTTAAGCCAGTTGTCCATCTCTGTTCTAATCAGCTCCAACCAGAGGGCCAGTCATGCAGGACGGACATGGCTGCCAGGCCCAAATATGTGTGTGAATGTATGAAGCAGAGGACACCTCTCAGAGAGGCAGAGACCGTGCGCTGGGTAGATGATGCCAAAGGGCATTTCTCAGCATTCTTCTCAATACAGCCAGAACTCAAAGGATCCACTTGTTCTATGTATTTTTCTGAGCAATCTCGTTTCCAACAGTGAAGATCTGACTGGATCTGATTGTCACCATCCATGTGATCAGGCTAGAAACTTGTGCTGAGTAGCTTTGGGTGACAAGCCTCCTTCATAGCCAGCCCACATATGGCCACATATGATTGGTTTGCACCTCTGCTCAGTCTGTTTTGAGTAGGGCAGCAGGACTGGTTTCCTTCCAGACACAGCGTAGACCCCTGAGAGACCTCCTTCCGGTCTACAGGCACAGCTGCATCTTGAAGCTCCACAGACTGCCCACAAATAGAGCTGTATCTTTATCCCAGGTGTTAGGACTCCAAATTCCTTATTCCTCCAATTCACTCTCTTAGAAAAGTTATGGGAATTCATGGAAACATCTCACAACCACATGATCCATTTAAAGCAAATAATGATAGCAAAGGATGATGTCAGGGGACATACTTATATTGCTTAAGTAATGTCTGGCACAAAAACGAGTGGTCTGGCCATTTAATATCCTTACACTCCTCTCTGGGATCTGCAGCTCAACAAGACTCCGACGGTGAGTTTTCTGAGCACTGGTGATTTCAAGCGGGCAAATCTTTGACAGGGTACTTGGAATTGTAGATGTTAGAATTATTTCAGTCATGAGCCAGCTTTCCATGACTAAGTACAACAGTAATAATAGCTAATCTTCACTGAGCATTTTTAGTATCAGGAATATGTGTTTGTATGTGTATGCTCCAAGTAGGTAAAACATGCATACGTAAAAATAAATATATTAATTAAGCAGTAAAAAGTGTACCTCCTCCCATCCTAATCCCATAAACCCATCCCAAAGGCAAACTCTGTTACCAGTTTCTTGGTACACTGAGAAACTCCACTGTTCTGTCTAATTGCTATTCATATCCCACTGCCTTTTACATTACCTGCAACACAAGGATTTTTCAGGAAAATAACAGACTAACCTCAAGCAACTAATAAAGAGTACTGATCCTTATTGGTTTTGTTCCTAAAGATGCATGCAATTATGTTACCTGAATTTCAAATAGGAATAGGAAACAAGTACAAAAAGAAACATTCTGGCAACATGGGCTTAATTGGTTCACAACTGTCTTTCTTTTTTAAACTAACTTGAGAACAAAAAAAGCTCCCTATTGATCTAATGAGAAGTAGTGATTAAATGAATAAATAAGTACTAAATAAATAAATTGGATATCTGTAGAATACAAGACAGTTTAGAAGCCTGGCTTGAGTAAATGAATGATCTTTCTCTAACCCACCCTCTCCAGTAGCAAATAAATTAGTGGCTAGAGCAAATCAGAATGCTCTCCAATGGTAATCTTGTAAAGATTTCCTTTTCTAGAAAGAACATCTCCCAACAAGGAAGTGTAGGTATAAAAAAGAGTCATCCTAGCAATTATTAAAAATAGCAAGCAGAAATGCTCTTAGGACTGATAAGCTCACTGCTGAGTTTGTGGTCATGACAACTTGTCATCAACGAAACAACTAACAGAGACATTAAAAAAAAAGAGAGGTTTAGTTCTGTTTTGAATTAACTTGCACCGCATTTTGAAAGCAACCACTAATGATAACCACTAAAAGAGCCATACGTAGGATTTGTTCTTTGGAAATCATTCTATTGCCCATATTGCTTCACGTAAAATAAATAAGTAAATGAATGAATAAAAATAGTATGGAACTTGTCTTGATATGACTGCAGGGCTTCTGATAGCTAGCTAGCCAGCATCACCTATCAAAGGAAAGATTCATCTGTTTATCTCATTGTTTTACTTGGAACAATCCCTTTCCCAAAATAATTATAAAGCAATTACTCGCCGGTTTTCACTTTATCGGTTACTACTTTTACTCAAAGACTAGCAATTACTACATAATTACAGTACATGGTTATCTGAGCAGTCTTAACTGTGCCTACCAAGGATAAATTATACAGTCAGTGTAGCTCTAATTATGTATCTTATAGAGCATAAATATGTAATGACTGTGTAGTTATATATTAACAAGTCCCTCTTTATTTTTCAGAGCCTAGGACAATAAAAGGCCATTTGATCTACTTCCATGAGGTTACCTCTGGAGTCAAGCGCATTGTTCTGCTTCGCTTTCTGGAAGCCGACGGACTACAATGTGCATTTAGCCCTTACCACCAGTCCTCAACCTCATCCAAGTACATCCACCAGGGCAGAGAGAAAATTGAAAAAATAAGAAGTAAAAATTTGTTTCTAACCCTCCTTTTTAGCATGTGTCCTTTTTGATGGAAACTCAGCAGCTGTGGCTTAGATTCAAGAATTGCAGGTGGAGAAGCTTGAAAGTGCCACCGCAGCCTTACCTACACATAATCACTGCATGCAAAAATGCCCCAATTCAAAAGCAGGGAAGAGGCTTGAAAATGTGGTTTTGAACCGTGAATGTGTTGTTTATAGTCTTAGGATATTATTTTGGTTCTTAGGCTATAGTGTTGGTTCCAAAAGTGACTGTAGGGAATCATGTATCTGAAACCAAAGGGTTTAGAAGGGCAATCCTCTAATGGACATTTAAAAAATTTTTTCTGTTTAATCATAAAAGCAAATTTCAAAAAAATTTTCGAAATAAGCATGTTACCACCAAACTAAACTAAATAAAGCTCATCAAACTGCATTACCTCTGGGCTACAACACAAAATTCAATTGTACAAACAATGGAAGGGAACGGATGGCAAGAAAGAGCTTCAGGGAAGCAGAAGACAAAAGACAAGAAATAGCTCTCCCAGGGACCTCCCTGGTGGTCCAGTGGTTAAGACTCTGCACTTCCACTGCAGGAAGCCTGGGTTTGATCCCTGGTCCGGGAACTAAGATCCCCACATGCACAGAGCGGCCAAAAGAAAAAAGAAAAAAGAAACAGCTCTCCCAGCCACTGTCATGCTGAGGGATGGATCCTGATACGCACAGGTGAAGTGTGAACAAAATGAGGATAGACAACTTAGCAACATGCCCTCCTGCCCTTGGCCACACACCCTCTCCTGCAGCCATCGTTCTCTGAAAGATTGCTCCTTTCCAGTGTGCCCCTGATGTTCCTGGAGCAGAGATCATGCTGACTTGCCAATTATTCCTCTCATAGGGAAGAGACTGTCACAAAGGAGCAGGAAGAGAGAAGGGCAGAGAACAAACACGCATCCCCAGATAGACAGCCGAGGCCACTACTACTTGGGTCACCACAGAAGAAAGGCTATGATAAGTATTAGATCTATCCTCCTTGAACAATGGGCTTGAGGTCTGGATTCAGGTTAGTCCACAATAAACAGTTTTTAACTGAATAATAAGGAAATGAGTGAATGAGGAGCTCTATAGAAGTTTTCAGTTGGGAGCAATGTAAATCAAAGAAACTGAAAGGAATTAAGGAAAGAGAGAAGACTTCTAAAGAAACTATTATTAAGCACCCAACACTCTACATACATCCTCTTCTTTAAAATTTATTTTATTGAAGTATAGTTGATTTACGATGTTGTGCTAGTTTCTGCTGTACAGCAAAGTGATTCAGGTATACATATTCTTTTTCATATTCCTTTCCATTATGATCTATCACAGGATATTGAATATAATTCCCTGTGCTATACAGTAAGACCTTGTTGTTCATCCATTCTTTGTATAAGAGTTTGCATCTGCT
This sequence comes from Balaenoptera physalus, assembly GCF_965194825.1. Classification (NCBI taxonomy): domain Eukaryota; kingdom Metazoa; phylum Chordata; class Mammalia; order Artiodactyla; family Balaenopteridae; genus Balaenoptera; species Balaenoptera physalus. The sequence goes on from NC_138890.1 coordinate 56,613,785, forward strand.
AATCCCAACTCCCACTCCATCCCTTTCCCAACCCCCTCCCCTTTGGCAACCACAAGTCTGTTCTCTATGTCTGTGAGTCTGTTTCTGTTTTGTAGATAGCCTCATTTGTGTTACATTTTAAATTGCACATATAAGTGATATCATACAGTATTTGTCTTTTTCTTTCTGATTTACTTCACTTAGTATGATAATCTCTAGGTCCATTCATGTTGCCACAAATCATACACACTCTTCTTTAATCTTTGCAAGAACTCTGTGTGGTGGATATTATTATTCTTGTTTAACTGATAAGGAAGCTGAGGCCGGGACTGATGAAGTCCCAGTATCACACGCTAAGTGAGTGGCAGGGCTTGGATTTGTACTCAAGTCTGCCAGACTCAAATATCCCATGCTCACTCAACTGTGATGCCCACATCTAATAACACCTGAGAGTACTAAGGACCAAATTTAATAAGTACTTACCAGTGGCAGGTGCCTTACACACATCATTTTATTCAATTCTATGAAGTAAATCTGTTAAAGAATCAGTGATAATTCTATTTTCATTCCCAATCCACAGATGAGGAAACTTGTGCCTTAAGGAAGTGAACTCTCTTTCCCAAGATGATATAGTAAGTACTAAAGCTGGGATCAAACCCAGATCAAATAGCAAAGCGTGTGCTCTTAATCACCACCCTCTACCACTCTTATTCCAGAGACCCAAAAAGAAGAGGTGGTGTTCTGCCCCAAGGAGGTTTATAATCTAGCATGGCTCTGGCCGTCCCACAGGAATCACACCTTGCCATAGGAATTCATGACCGAATTACATGCAAGTGGTAAATGAACACATTTTTCTTTCCTTGTCTGGATCACCTTTATTTTACCCCCTGCCATACTACGGGATTCACCTCCACACTCCCATAGCACCCTGAATATGGGCTTGTCTTCTTTCCCTACTGGGCCCTGATAGATTTTTAGGTCTAAAAGTCTTATTTCTGTACCTACAGGGCCTGGCTGGGAGCAGGTGCTCAACTGCTTTGGAGTGATGAATGAGTAAATGAATGAATGAATGAACAGACATAGAATTCTAGACTGGAAGGGCCTTTGGGAAAACTTATTCCAACTACCTTATTTTACAGAATTCTTCTGGATTCAGAAAAGTGTTAAGTGACTTGACCAAGAGTAATTTCTATATAAATATGTTAACATACATACACATACACACACACACCCCAACCAAGAGTAAAGTGTATAAAATGTAGCTTTCTTGGGACCAATCTTTATGCATATTTTGAATTTCTTACAGATTTTTTAGCTATATAGGCCACAGATTGTGATAAGAACACACCCTAATTTGGCAAGTGTTTTGTATCCATAATGAGATTTCTAAATGTTATCTGTTTTTAGTATATAAAGATATCCTAAGTAAAATATTTAATGTAATTGTAGCACTTGTCACATAGACTTTCCTCCTTCTATACCCCAAAGGATTACATAGCCTGAGGTGGAAGTCAGCAAGGAAGAGGTTCTGTATATTTGTGTATTTTTCCTGAAAGCACTTTTTAAGTATACAATTTATATGCCTCAGCAGTGAGGAATTCCTGAAATTGAAAGAGAGACTTGAAATGGACACAGTACATCTGATTAGCGACCTGGTAACTCACCAGGTCAACCCAGGACCGGATACATTTGAAAATGAAAGGGGATGTCATTAATAATTAGGTCTGATACAGATGGCCAACAGGCACATGAGAAGATGCTCAACATTGCTAATTACTAGAGAAATGCAAGTCAAAACCACAATGAGGTATCATCACCTCACACCAGCCAGAATGGCTGTCATCAAAAAGTCTATAAATAATGAATACTGGAGAGGATGTAGAGAAAAGGGACCTCTCCTACACTGTTAGTGGTAATGTGAATTGGTGCAGTCACTATGGAAAACAGTATGGAGGTTCCTTAAAAAACTAAAAATAGAACTACCATATGATCCAGCAATCCCACTCTTGGGCATATATCCAGAGAAAACTCTAATTCAAAAAATACATACACCCCAATGTTCATAGCAGCTCTATTTACAATAGCCAGGACATGGAAGCAACCTAAATGTCTATTGACAGATGAACAGATAAAGAAGATATACACACACACAATGGAATACTACTCAGCCATAAAGAAGAATGAAATATTGCCACATGTAGCAACATGGATGGACCTAGAGAATATTATACTTAGTTAAGCAAATCAGACAGAGAAAGACAAATATATCACTTACATGTAGAGTCTAAAAAATAATACAAATGAATTCATATACAAAACACAAACAGGCTCACAGACATAGAAAACAAACTTATGGTTACTAAACTGTAGAGGGAGGCGGGTAGGGATAAATTAGGAGTATGGGATTAACAGATACAAACTACTATACGTAAAATAAATAAGCAACAAGGATTTACTGTACAGCACAGGGAACTATATCAATATATTGTAATAAACTATAATGGAAAATAATCTGAATATATATATATATGAATCACTTTGCTGTATACCTGAAACTAACACAATGTTGTAAATCAACCATACTTCAATAAAATAATAATGATTAGGTCTGTCATGGCCCAAGCATCTTAGGACAGATAGTCACCCTATCTGTCATCATCTGAACACATTTACAGAGCAATGTTCAATAAGTTTTCAATGCAGGTGAGAGGCATGGTTGGAAAACAAGTCATGGGGAAAACATTCTTGGTATGGGAAATGACAGAGACAGAAGGTTTGTAATCTGTCACCTTTGAGGGATATGAGAATCTGATAGAAATCATAGACTTCCTGTAGACAATGTACGTACACACAAACTTTTGCCCAAATTTTGGAAGGTTCATAAATTCCTTGAAGTCCATCCACAGTTTCCTGGACTGTCAAATAAGACCTTCAGATTAAGAACCCTGGTTCCAGAACAGGATTTCTAAAACTTGGCACTATTGACATGTTGTGCTGAATAATGCTTTGTCACTGGGGGCTGTCCTGTGCAATGAAGGACACGTAGCAGGATCCCCAGCCTCTACCCTCTAGATGCTGTTAGCACCCCACCCCCAATTATGACAACCAAAAATGTCTCCAGGCATTGCCAAATGTCCCATGGGGTGCAATACTGCCCCCAGTTGAGCTCACTCTTCTAGAGGTATGAGCATGAAAGCCTCACGTAAAGGATAAAAATTAGACATAACTGCTAGTATACAACACATAACAAATGAGAGTTTAATAAAATGTGAAGCAGTGCAATATAAAAATTGCCAAACTCCCCTTGGAATCTGCCTGTGCTCTTAATTCACAACAGAGATAACCATTCTCTTTACAAAGGAGAGCTAATGACACCTACTTAGGAGAATCTGGCTCCACTGAAGAGCTCCTGGGCCCTACCACCTCACGCCACTGCCTGACAGGTGTCGAGCGGAAATGATTCTGCAGGAAACATTCTGAAGTGTTTGTAATGAGGAGAACTTGTAACCCAAACTGTGAGAAACATTCTGGGAGGCTGTTCCAATTATAATCAGTCCTACAGAGACAGGGCATATTAAGCACCTGGAGAAGAGTAGTTTCCAATTCAGTAAGTTTATTTATGCCTATTTATTAGGCATGCACTGCATCCTCGGCATCTTCTCTCATTTGGAGACACGTGATCTCAAAGATCCATTTAGCCATAAAGTTTTGTGATTCTATTAGTGTGTGTGTGTGTGTGTGTGTGTGTGTGTGAGAGAGAGAGAGAGGCGGTATATATATACACACACACACATATATAAAATATATATTATATCTAGATATACATATATATCATATATATGATATATATGTCACTTTCTGAACCTTCTGAGCCTCAGTTTCCTCTGTATACTGAGGGTGGATAACCACACAGCAAGTCCCAAATGTGGGTCTACAGATTAGCACTTGGTACCCGCATAAGACGCGCCTGAGAAATTTGTTAATAGGGCTAACGGGGAGGGGGCAGGGGCTTGAGGTGTCATTTGCCTCAAGGCCCCATATTTACAAAAAGCCTCAAGTGTTAACTTTTTTTTGTGCTATCACCAATCAAGCTTATATATACAGTCATTCTATTTTGAACATGTGTTAAAATTAATTCGCTTAATAGAAACATTAAAAGTCACAAACTTGGCCCCCTCTTGTAGAATTTCTTCAATTTGAATATACCAGGAGCTTCAAAAAGTAGAAGCAGCTTAAATCCCTCGCTACCTATGAGTCTCTGCTTATTATGAAAATAAATGCCTGTGTCCATCCCCTATAGGTTCTATCTCCGTAGCTCTGTGGTGGATCCTGGGAATCTGCATCTTAACAAGTACCCTGGGTGATTCTGAGCTCCTGGGTGGCAGCAGACTTTAACAAGTAGGGATTTAGCTAAAGAGAGGAAAAGGAAACAGGTATCTTTCCCAGGATATTAAGACAAAGAGGAATGCACAGAATTATGGGTGACCTGAGAAGTTAAAACATTTTCCTTTGCTCCCTTCTTATTCTTGTTATCAACCACCCGCTGCTTATTCTTCAAGGCCCAGCTCAAATACCACCTCCTCTGTGAAATCTTGAAGACAATCCCCTGTTCCATTAGTTATTGCAACCTCCATTGAGTTGTAAGCTTCCAGAGAGACAGAGAACACCTTGGTTATATCTTATTTATACAGTGCCTGGCACCAGACGTATTTAATACATTTGATGGCTGTAGTATTTTATTTCATCATTTTCTCCCTATTATAATTTGTCCCAGAAGATTTCAAATTTCAAGAAAAGGCCATAGCTTCTGATCCTACGATGGACATAATTACATTCTGAAGCAAAACCTGAAATGAGAGGGAATTGCCAGCATGGTCAGGTGAGGGCCCTCTTCCAAGTTGTAGACTTCTTTTGTATCCTCACATGGCAGAAGAACTAAGTTTCTCTGAAGTCTCATAAAAGCACTAATCCCATTCCTGAGGGTTATACCTTCATAACCTAATCACTTCCCAAAGGCCCCACCTATCACCTTCGGAGGTTAGGGTTTCAGCATGTGAACTTGCGGGGACGTAAACATTCAGACCATATCAATGCATGTTTCATTGAGTAAAACTGTGGGAGATTCCAATCATGTTAAGTTATGCGGGAATTATAGAAGTATAAGACATAGTCCCTGCCTTAAAATTTTTGCAATCTTCTTAGGAAAAGTACACTCACGTATGAAACAAGAGAGCAATAAACTCAGAAAAACTGAGAATTTAATTGTGTTCTACAAGCTCCTGAGAGGGAGGTCAACAAAGGCTAAAATTTCTCCTTTCAACGTCTCAGAAGCTACAGAGATATTTCTCCCAAATGGACTGACCTTAAGCTGATTTAGAAAAATAGAAGGGATTTTAATAGAGAGAACAGAACAGGAAGGGCACTCTGGGCAAGGGGAAATAGCTAGAGGGGGGGAAAAAAAGGCAAAAATCAGCATGGTGTGTTACTAATACATGCCTGAGACTGGTCTGAACAAATCTGGGGTAAAAGAAAGGAAGGAGCAGAGTAGAGAATGATTATAAAGGACCAACTGTCAGAAACTACAGAAAAATAGTAGGTTAAAAAAGAAAGAAAAAGAAATGACATGTAGGAGGACACATTAATATGAGAAATGTAAGCGATATTGGATTGTATCACCACTCTCCATTTTATGGAAAGAAACCAAGGACCACAGAAGGTGAGAGAAACACCATGTCAGTGGGTCTTCTGGCTAGCCCACCATGCTTTTACTACCTGTCTCTTCCCAATGGGTAACACTCCTCCAGAAGCTTCACATTTCCTAACATAAAAACTGAGTTTGGGGCTTCCCTGGTGGCGCAGCGGTTGAGAATCTGCCTGCCGATGCAGGGGACACGGGTTCGAGCCCTGATCTGGGGGGATCCCACATGCCACGGAGCAACTGGGCCCGTGAGCCACAACTATTGAGCCTGCGCGTCTGGAGCCTGTGCTCCGCAACAAGAGAGGCCACGATAGTGAGGGGCCCGTGCACCGTGATGAAGGGTGGCCCCCGCTTGCCGCAACTAGAGAAAGCCCTCGCACAGAAACGAAGACCCAACACAGCCAAAAATAAATAAATTAAAAACAAAAAAACAACAAAAAAAACTGAGTTTGAGAGTTAGTTTGGAGATTTGATATTCCTTAAATGCAAATGGCCATCTTCTGAAAATTGCTCCTATAAGCCTCTGAACTGAACAGCAAGAACATAAATTGGGGGATTTATTTTTCTATTTCAATGTTGTTTATATATTTGTTTTGATCTGCAAACTTAAGGCCATGTGGATAGAAGCTAACCAGACAACTATATCTCAAATAATATGTTCAATATTGTTGTCATCTGAAAGTGCCAAACTATAGAATGGGCAGAGGGCAGGCCATAAACGTGGCAGTCATAGGTTTGTTTTCTGACTCCAGAACTTTCTACATGTGTAACATTGGGCAACTCACTTTATCTCTATAAAATTAGGTTCCCTCATCTATAAAATTAGGTTGATAAAATCCTGGGAATGTTGTGGGGACCAAACAAGATAAGGCAGGCAAAGTACTTAATAAAGATCCAAGAGCATGTTGAGTCCTCAGTAAATATTAGGTATTATTGGCTATAATACTTTCAAATACATGGTGCTTTAAAAGAAAATTTGGAAGTTATACCCTAGAGTAGCAGAGTATGCACTGATTTGTAAGCCTTATATTAAATTCACTTAATATAATTCACTGTGCTTTCTGGTTCACAGGTGAAGTTAATTTTTATATTAACCAAGAGATAGACTGAGCACATATTTCACACCCAGCAGAGAAGGAATCCTCATAAATGACTTCATTCTATTTCAATGAGTGTATTCCAAATTTTGCAATCATAATATCTAGAACTAAGATATTTTAATTTCAACATATATTAAAGCTTTGTGTTTTACAGTTTATTATTGTTTTATGTGTGATTAAATATGGCAGGTAACTTTTACATAGTTTAGGGGCTCTAAGGGTTTTAACTGGTCATAGGTGGTGGGGTAGAGAGGGGCTAAGGGTGAACTCTAGGGGGATCATAAAGTCCCTGAAAGTGTATGCACATCTTGGATGCGTGAAAGGGTCCAGAGCTATTATCAGATTCTCAAAAGAGTTCATGATAATAAAAGCTTACGATCTACTGAACAATGTCAATGAGAGAATGATAAAATCAATAATTTCACACATATATAATAGACTAATCAATAGCAGTTCTTACAATTGGGTGTGGTACAGGGTGCAGTAGTTAGTGAGTGATGCTGACTTAAATCCTCCTCTTTTTAGTTCGGATTCCAAGGAGCCATGGCATAGCTTTCTACTGGGTTGGCCAAAAAGTTTGTTTGGGTTTAAAAACCCAAACGAACTTTTTGGCCTACCCAAAAGAATGTTGCAGAGGCCTCTCAAACACTGGTTAGCTTCTGTTTTTCAATGTAAAAGACATTGATAAAAAGTCTATGATATATTGTGATAAAAGCAAGTTACAGAATTATTTCTTTTAGTTGCAGGATGGTGTTCATGGCACATATTTTTATATATACTAAATAAATTTAGTATCTCTAAGCAGACATCCTGTAGTACATGTTTTTATAAAATAAAATTAAATTGTGTATATACATGTGTGCATGTGTGTGTGTACTATGTACATAATTTAAAGAGCTTAGAAAATATATTCCAATGGTTAATAATGGTTATCTTTAGGTAGTAAAAATAATATATGAGGTATTTATCTTTACTCTATTTTCTCAATTTTAAGTTTTCTCCATATTTTAATATTTATGAAATCAGAATTCACTATATAATCAAAATATGTATCTAATTAAGTATTTCTTTGCTCCCTCTTGCCAAAAAAAGGAAACCTCTTATTAATATATGATAAGTCTTGTAATTGGGGGAGAGTTCAAGTCAAGAAGATACAGCATGTATATATCTCTGAATTAATTAAATTCTTTTCAAGAGGCAAATATCTGTTTTATGACTTTTTTCTCTAAAACGACTACTGGGAGTTTAGGTTTTTTGAGCACAAGCCACCTGTTCTCCTTGCTTGGCCCTGAAATAAACCTTTCTCTGCTCCAAAAAATGAAATGAAATGAAATGAAATGAAATAAAATAAAACAAACTACCAGAGTACATAAGTTTTAAGCCCCTTACTTTCATTCCATGTTACTATTCAAATAAACTAGGTCACAGGAATGTTTATCTGCCTATAGAAATTCAGTATTTGCATATATTTACATACTGCTCAGTATCATTAAATGTTAGTTCCTTAAACCTAGGAAAGCACTCCAGTGGTAAAATAGCACTACCAAGAAATGCTGTAGCTAGAGGACTCTTGCTCTGCCCTCTCATATAATACATAATAATATGTACATATTTATAGAGTTCTAACCATCTGTGAGGCACTGGTCTGTGCCCTTTACGTGCATGATCTTATTTAATTTTTACAATAATGTCACAAAATAAGCTCAATATACTAAACCCAATTTAAAGTGAAGAAACCAAGGCTTAGAGATTGCAAATTATGCTGAGTTGCATAGCTAGTGTGAAACAGGAGCAAAAATCCTACAGATCTCTGCCTGCCTCTAAAGCTTCATTTTTAACTATTGCACTGCGTCATTTACACCCCTTCTGGCTTCACCCTCTTGACCAAAGAAATAGTATAAATGTACCTGGAAATTTGTTTGTGTTCAACTGCGATTAAGCCAGAGTGTTCCCCAAACAGGGGGCATGAGCAATAACACAGGGCAGACCAGCATCAGGAGTTCATTCAAAGATTTCTCGGGCTTCCCTGGTGGCGCAGTGGTTGGGAGTCCGCCTGCCAATGCAGGGAACGCGGGTTCGTGCCCCGGTCCGGGAAGATCCCACATGCCGCGGAGCGGCTAGGCCCGTGAACCACAACTGCTGAGCCTGCACGTCTGGAGCCTGTGCTCTGCAACGGGAGAGGCCGCGACAGTGAGAGGCCCGCGCACGGCGATGAGGAGTGGCCCCCGCTCGCCGCAACTGGAGAAAGCCCTTGCACAGAAGCGAGGACCCAACGCACCCAAAAGTAAATAAATAAATAAATAAATTTATTTAAAAAAAAAAAAAAAAAGATTTCTCAAAAGCAAAGTGATTACTGGGCTCTATACTTCCCCCAGAATGTATCAGGGTCTGAATACGGCCCACTGGGGCAGACACTATTTTCAAGGGTTCCTTCACATTTGGCAGAAGCAGGTGGCAAACATTAGCCCTGGTCTACATTTAATTAAGATTTTATCAGGCCTGTTCTTATTTAGATTACCAAGGTTTGTACCGTTTAAAAGGCATGTTACCATCTTAAAAGCTAAGTGGAATGAACAAAGTCTAATTAAATGTGATTTGCTGGTTGATTCAGTATTTATAAGCAGACAGTGCACTGGCTTCAGAAGTGAGTTGTTGGTATCAGCAGAGCAGAGGATATTCAGAGAGGTTAAAAATAAATGGCTGGAAGATGAAACAAAAACCCATTAGTGCCAAGTAAGATGATTTATTTCCATAAATCATCCCAATGTTCAGATTTCACGTGTTAAAATAATTCAAAAATAATTTTGCACCACCTTTTGATCTGAAATCATAGCGAGTGCTGCCATTGAAGCAGATGAAAAATGAAGGGTCTCGATTTCTTCGGAACAGGGCACAACCAAATTGCTCTATCGTAAATTTTAACATCCACAACTCAGTGCTTTGTGGGGACTGTGCTCAATTTGTTAGGTTTTGCTACCATGGAAACCGAAGAGCAATTAGCTATAGGACAGAAAACCTGGAATGAAAGCCTTACGGACAGAAAGGACAATCAAAAGAATTTTTCAAGTAGCTCAATTTCAGGGGTGAGAATAAGAGAGTGTATGTGTGTCACAGGTGTTTCGGGTGTGAGGTTCTCAGCTGACACCACTGACTCCCTTATATTTGTTTAGCTGTCATCCTCTGCCTGTATTTCTCCTCTTGGTACCCAGTGTGAACGTTCAAGTTCGCTATCATCTGTACTCCCTTCACATTTTTATACTGATGACCTTCCTCCTCTCCTTGATATCAGTCCCTAAACTAGATGGAATCAAGGTTATTGACATTATTGTATTTTTAAGAGTAGACATGATTATATTATGCTCCTGCTTTCAAACATTTGGCTCCTTATTACCTGCAAAATCAAGTTCAAATCCATTAGCCTGGCATAGACATACCTTTGCATTTGGCCTTACCCTCCCTTTCCAGAGTCATTGCTCACCACCCTTTATCAAGACACTTCCTTCTCTCTCGCTACAAGGAATACCTCCCCATTCTCCAAACAGGATTTGCACTTTCATGTCTTCAGATCATTGTTCGTGTTATTCTTGCAGCCTAGAATGTTCTTTTCCCAACCTCTCCTTCTGTGTCTGGTGAAGGCTCACTGTCCAAGGCCCAAGTCCAATGTCAACTCCTTGGAAAAGCTTCCTGGGGAAGAATTACATGGTCCCTTTCTTTATCCAAATAGTACATTAGTCATATCACAGCTACTGTGTTTGTTACATCACACTGTACTGTTTGTCAGCCAAGTTGAGCAGTGCCTCTGTCCACTAAAGAGTAGATGCCTTGAAGGCGGGGACCCATGTCTGACCCAACGATATACAGCACTGCACCTTGCACAGGATCATCAAGACGTGCTTATAAAAGAGTCAAAGAGGGAGAGATGAGGACAGAGACAGAGAACAAAGACAAGGATCACAAATCTCCATAAAACATTTTGAGTGGCAGTAACATGAGCTGCTGATCATAAGCATTCTCGCCCATGATCCACCAGACACGCACACTCTATTCCACTTTGTAACCTATTTTTAAAGTATATTTTACTTCAGTGGTGTCCAGACTCTATTTTTTTATTGAAATACAATTGCCTTGCTTCTTATCAATACGTTTTTCTTACGTACCTGGATCTAGGGGTAGTCTTATTTAGCATGGAACACTTATACAAGCTTCATGCCACTCTAATAAGCAAACAAAATATCTGAGGGTCTTAGCACAAAGTAGCCACGTGTAACAGAGGGGACCAATAATAACTGCAGCCTGTGGAAATATCAAGAGGGTTTTAAAGAAAAGAAAAAGAGAGAAAACTGAACCATCCATGCTGGTTTACCTTAAAAGAGAAATAGCATAATCTCATTAAGATATTAACTGCTTAATGCTGCAAGTAATGTTTCCTTTTCTGGACATGCATACCCACAGCTCTGAGTACCAAGATTCAACAGCCCCCCATCAAGTGGCTGCAATTCAGAAGTCCTCATTTACTGGGAGTTTACTGCAGCAATGACGGACAGCATGGGACTAAAAACTGTACTATTTACCAAGGAATTTGGAGAAAGTCACTAACTTCGCATAACTCAGAGTTCTGCAAAAAATTAGTATGTCAGCGTGTTATAAAACTGAGAAGCCGGTCCTCGGGAAGATGGCGGAAGAGTAAGACGCGGAGATCACCTTCCTTCCCACAGATACAGTAGAAATACATCTACACGTGGAACTGCTCCTACAGAACACCCACTGAACGCTGGCAGAAAACGTCCGACCTCCAAAAAGGCAAGAAACTCCCCCCGTACTTGGGTAGGGCAAAAGAAAAAAGAAATAACAGAGACAAAAGAATAGGGACGGCACCTGCACTAGTGGGAGGGAGCCGTGAAGGAGGAAAGATTTCCACGCACTAGGAAGCCCCTTCGCGGGCGGAGACTGCGGGTGGCAGAGGGGGGAAGCTTCGGAGCCACGGAGGAGAGCGCAGCCACAGGGGTGCGGAGGGCAAAGCGGAGAGGTTCCCGCACGGAGGCTTGGCGCCGAGCAGCACTCTCCAGCCCGAGAGGCTTGTCTGCTCACCCGCCGGGGCGGGCGGGGCTGGGAGCTGAGGCTCGGGCTTCGGTCGGATCGCAGGGAGAGGACTGGGGTTGGCGGCGTGAACACAGCCTGAAGGCGTTAGTGCACCACAGCTAGCCAAGAGGGAGTCCGGGAAAAAGTCTGCAGCTGCCGAAGAGGCAAGAGACTTTTTCTTCCCTCTTTGTTTCCTGGTGCGCGAGGAGAGGGGATTCAGAGCGCTGCCTAAACGAACTTCAGAGACGGGCGCGAGCCGCAGCTACCAGCGCGGATCCCACAGCAACAGGGGCGCAGAGGGAAAAACGGAGAGATTCCCGCACAGAGGCTCGGCGCCGAGCAGCACTCTCCAGCCCGAGAGGCTTGTCTGCTCACCCGCCGGGGCGGGCGGGGCTGGGAGATGAGGCTCGGCTTCGGTCGGATCACAGGGAGAGGACTGAGGCTGGCAGCGTGAACACAGCCTGAAGGGATTAGCGCACAACAGCTGGCTGGGAGGGAGACCGGGAAAAAGTCTGCAGCTGCCGAAGAGGCAAGGGACTTTTTCTTGCCTCTTTGTTTCGCGGCGCGCAAGGAGAGGGGATTCAGAGCGCCGCCTAAACGAACTCCAGAGAAGGGCGCGAGCCGCGGCGATCACCGCAGACCCCACAGCAACAGGGGCGCAGAGGAAAAAAACGGAGAGACTCCCGCACAGAGGCTCGGCGCCGAGCAGCACTCACTAGCCCGAGAGGCTTGTCTGCTCGGCGGGCGGGGCTGGGAGCTGAGGCTCGGGTTTCGGTTTCGGTTGGATCGCAGGGAGAGGACTGGGGCTGGCGGCGTGAACACAGCCTGAAGGGGTTAGCGCACCACAGCTGGCTGGTAGGGAGTCCGGGAAAAAGTCTGCAGCTGCCGAAGAGGCAAGAGACTTTTTCTTGCCTCTTTGTTTCGCGGCGCGCAAGGAGAGGGGATTCAGAGTGCCGCCTAAACGAACTCCAGAGAAAGGCGTGAGCCGCGGCGATCAGCACGGACCCCAGAGACGGGCGTGAGACGCTGGGGCTGCTGCTGCCGCCTCCAAAAAGCCTGTGTGTGAGCACAAGTCACTCTCCACATCGCCCCTCCCGGGAGCCTGTGCAGCCCGCCACTGCCAGGGTCCCGTGATCCGGGGACAAGTTCCCCGGGAGAACGCACTGCCCGCCTCAGGCTGGTGCAACGTCACGCCGGCCTCTGACGCCGCAGGCTCACCCCGCCTCCTCTGTACCCCTCCCTCCCCGCGGCCTGAGTGAGCCAGAGCCCCCGAAGCAGCTGCGCCTTTAACCCCGTCCTGTCTGGGCGGGGAATAGACGCCCTCAGGCGACCTACACGCAGAGGCGGGTCCAAATCCAAAGCTGAACCCCAGGAACTGTGCGAACAGGGAAGATAAGGGGAAATCTCTCCCAGCAACCTTAGAAGCAGCGGATTAAAACTCCACAAACAACTTGATGTGCCTGCATCTGGTGAATACCTGAATAGACAACGAATCATCCCAAATTCAGGAGGTGGACTTTGGGAGCAGGATATATTAATTTTTCCCCTTTTCCTTTATTTGTGAGTGTATATGTATATGCTTCTGGGTGCGATTTTGTCTGTATAGCTTTGCTTTACAATAGCTTTATTTTACTTCACTATATTATAGCCTCTCTCTTTCTTTCTTTCTTTCTTTCTTTCTTTCTATTTTTTCTCCCTTTTACTCTGAGCCGTGTGGACGAAAGGCTCTTGGTGCTCCAGCCAGGCATCAGGGCCGTGCCTCTGAGGTGGGAGAGCCAACTTCAGGACACTGGTCCACAAGAGACCTCCCAGCTTCACGTAATACCAAACGGCAAAAATCTCTCAGAGATCTCCATCTCAACATCAAGACCCAGCTTCACTCAACGACCAACAAGCTACAGTGCTGGACACCATATGCCAAACAACTAGCAAGACAGGAACACAGCCCCATCCATTAGCAGAGAGGCTGCCTAAAATCATAATAAGGCCACAGACACCCCAAAATACACCACCAGACGTGGACGTGCCCACCAGAAAGACAAGAGCCAACCTCATCCACCAGAGCTCAGGCACTAGTTCCCTCCACCAGGAAGCCTACACAACCCACTGAACCAACCTTAGCCACTGGGGACAGATACCAAAAACAACAGGAACTACGAACCTGCAGCCTGTGAAAAGGAGACCCCAAACACAGTAAGATAAGCAAAATGAGACGACAGAAAAACACACAGCAGATGAAGGAGCAGGGTCAGAACATACCAGACTTAACAAATGAAGAGGAAATAGGTAGTCTACCTGAAAAAGAATTCAGAATAATGATAGTAAGGATGATCCAAAATCTTGGAAATAGAATAGACAAAATGCAAGAAACATTTAACAAGGACGTAGAAGAACTAAAGAGGAACCAAGCAATGATGAAAACCACAATAAATGAAATTAAAAATACTCTAGATGGGATCAATAGCAGAATAACTGAGGCAGAAGAAAGGATAAGTGACCTGGAAGATAAAATGGTGGAAATAACTACTGCAGAGCAGGATAAAGAAAAAAGAATGAAAAGAACTGAGGACAGTCTCAGAGACCTCTGGGACAACATTAAACGCGCCAACATTCGAATTATAGGGGTCCCAGAAGAAGAAGAGAAAAAGAAAGGGACTGAGAAGATATTTGAAGAGATTATAGTTGAAAACTTCCCTAATATGGGAAAGGAAATAGTTAATCAAGTCCTGGAAGCACAGAGAGTCCCATACAGGATAAACCCAAGGAGAAACACACCAAGACACATATTAATCAAACTGTCAAAAATTAAATATAAGGAAAACATATTAAAGGCAGCAAGGGAAAAAAAACAAATAACACACAAGGGAATCCCCATAAGGTTAACATCTGATCTTTCAGCAGAAACTCTGCAAGCCAGAAGGGAGTGGCAGGATATACTTAAAGTGATGAAGGAGAAAAACCTGCAACCAAGATTACACTACCCAGCAAGGATCTCATTCAGATTCGATGGAGAAATTAAAACCTTTACAGACAAGCAAAAGCTGAGAGAGTTCAGCACCACCAAACCAGCTTTACAACAAATGCTAAAGGAACTTCTCTAGACAAGAAACACAAGAGAAGGAAAACACCTACAATAACAAACCCAAAACATTTAAGAAAATGGGAATAGGAACATACATATCGATAATTACCTTGAATGTAAATGGATTAAATGCTCCCACCAAAAGACACAGGCTAGCTGAATGGATACAAAAACAAGACCCATATATATGCTGTCTACAAGAGTCCCACTTCAGACCTAGAGACACATATAGACTGAAAGTGAGGGGATGGAAAAAGATATTCCATGCAAATGGAAATCAAAAGAAAGCTGGAGTAGCAATTCTCATATCAGACAAAATAGACTTTAAAATAAAGACTATTACAAGAGACAAAGAAGGACACTATATAATGATCAAGGGATCGATACAAGAGGAAGGTATAACAATTGTAAATATTTATGCACCCAACATAGGAGCACCTCAATACATAAGGCAAATACTAACAGCCATAAAAGGGGAAATCGACAGCAACACAATCATAGTAGGGGACTTTAACACCCCACTCTCACCAATGGACAGATCATCCAAAATGAAAATAAATAAGGAAACACAAGCTTTAAATGATACATTAAACAAGATAGACTTAATTGATATTTATAGGACATTCCATCCAAAAACAACAGAATACACATTTTTCTCAAGTGCTCATGGAACATTCTCCAGGATAGATCATATCTTGGGTCACAAATCAAGCCTTGGTAAATTTAAGAAAATTGAAATCGTATCAAGTATCTTTTCCGACCACAACGCTATGAGACTAGATATCAATTACAGGAAAAGACCTGTAAAAAATACAAACACATGGAGGCTACACAATACATTACTTAATAACGAAGTGATCACTGAAGAAATCAAAGGGGAAATCAAAAAATACCTAGAAACAAATGACAATGGAGATACGACGACCCAAAACCTATGGGACGCAGCAAAAGCAGTGCTAAGAGGGAAGTTTATAGCAATACAAGCCTACCTCAAGAAACAGGAAACATCTCGAATAAACAACCTAACCTTGCACCTAAAGCAATTAGAGAAAGAAGAACAAAAAAACCCCAAAGCCAGCAGAAGGAAAGAAATTATAAAGATCAGGTCAGAAATAAATGAAAAAGAAATGAAGGAAACAATAGCAAAAATCAATGAAACTAAAAGCTGGTTCTTTGAGAAGATAAACAAAATTGATAAACCATTAGCCAGACTCATCAAGAGAAAAAGGGAGAAGACTCAGATCAATAGAATTAGAAATGAAAAAGGAGAAGTAACCACTGACACTGCAGAAATACAAAAGATCATGAGAGATTACTACAAGCAACTCTATGCCAATAAAATGGACAACCTGGAAGAAATGGACAGATTCTTAGAAAGGCACAAACTGCCGAGACTGAACCAGGAAGAAATAGAAAATATGAACAGACCAATCACAAGCACTGAAATTGAAACTGTGATTAAAAACCTTCCAACAAACAAAAGCCCAGGACCAGATGGCTTCACAGGTGAATTCTATCAAACATTTAGAGAAGAGCTAACACCTATCCTTCTCAAACTCTTCCAAAATATTGCAGAGGGAGGAACACTCCCAAACTCATTCTACGAGGCCACCATCACCCTGATACCAAAACCAGACAAAGATGTCACAAAGAAAGAAAACTACAGGCCAATATCACTGATGAACATAGATGCAAAAATCCTCAACAAAATACTAGCAAACAGAATCCAACAGCACATTAAAAGGATCATACACCATGATCAAGTGGGGTTTATCCCAGGAATGCAAGGATTCTTCAATATACGCAAATCAATCAATGTGATACATCATATTAACAAACTGAAGGAGAAAAACCATATGATCATCTCAATAGATGCAGAGAAAGCTTTCGACAAAATTCAACACCCATTTATGATAAAAGCCCTGCAGAAAGTAGGCATAGAGGGAACTTTCCTCAACATAATAAAGGCCATATATGACAAACCCACAGCCAACATTGTCCTCAATGGTGAAAAACTGAAACCATTTCCACTAAGATCAGGAACAAGACAAGGTTGCCCACTCTCACCACTATTATTCAACATAGTTTTGGAAGTGTTAGCCACAGCAATCAGAGAAGACAAAGAAATAAAAGGAATCCAAATCGGAAAAGAAGAAGTAAAGCTGTCACTATTTGCAGATGACATGATACTATACATAGAGAATCCTAAAGATGCTACCAGAAAACTCCTAGAGCTAATCAATGAATTTGGTAAAGTAGCAGGATACAAAATTAATGCACAGAAATCTCTTGCATTTCTATACACTAATGACGAAAAATCTGAAAGTGAAATTAAGAAAACACTCCCATTTACCATTGCAACAAAAAGAATAAAATATCTAGGAATAAACCTACCTAAGGAGACAAAAGACCTGTATGCAGAAAATTATAAGACACTGATGAAAGAAATTAAAGATGATACAAATAGATGGAGAGATATACCATGTTCCTGGATTGGAAGAATCAACATTGTGAAAATGACTCTACTACCCAAAGCAATCTACAGATTCAATGCAATCCCTATCAAACTACCACTGGCATTTTTCACAGAACTAGAACAAAAAATTTCACAATTTGTATGGAAACACAAAAGACCCCGAATAGCCAAAGCAATCTTGAGAACGAAAAATGGAGCTGGGGGAATCAGGCTCCCTGACTTCAGACTATATTACAAAGCTTCAGTAATCAAGACAGTTTGGTACTGGCACAAAAACAGAAATATAGATCAATGGAACAGGATAGAAAGCCCAGAGATAAACCCACACACATATGGGCACCTTATTTTTGATAAAGGAGGCAAGCATATACAGTGGAGAAAAGACAGCCTCTTCAATAAGTGGTGCTGGGAAAATTGGACAGGTACATGTAAAAGTATGAAAATAGAACACTCCCTGACACCATGCACAAAAATAAACTCAAAATGGATTAAAGACCTAAGTGTAAGGGCAGACACTATCAAACTCTTAGAGGAAAACATAGGCAGAACACTCTATGACATACATCACAGCAAGATTCTTTTTGACCCAGCTCCCAGAGAAATGGAAATAAGAACACAAATAAACAAATGGGACCTAATGAAACTTAAAAGCTTTTGCACAGCAAAGGAAACCATAAACAAGACCAAAAGACAACCATCAGAATGGGAGAAAATATTTGCAAATGAAGCAACTGACAAAGGATTAATCTCCAAGATTTACAAGCAGCTCATGCAGCTCAATAACAAAAAAACGAACAACCCAATCCAAAAATGGGCCGAAGACCTAAATAGACATTTCTCCAAAGAAGATATACAGATGGCCTACAGACACATGAAAGAATGCTCAACATCATTAATCATTAGAGAAATGCAAATCAAAACTACAATGAGATATCATCTCACACCGGTCAGAATGGCCATCATCAAAAAATCTAGAAACAATAAATGCTGGAGAGGGTGTGGAGGAAAGGGAACACTCTTGCACTGTTGGTGGGAATGTAAATTGATACAGCCACTATGGAGAACAGTATGGAGGTTCCTTAAAAAACTACAAATAGAACTACCATACGACCCAGCAATCCCACTACTGGGCATATACCCTGAGAAAACCATAGGTCAAAAAGAGTCATGTACCAAAATGTTCATTGCAGCTCTATTTACAATAGCCAGGACATGGAAGCAATCTAAATGTCCATCGACAGATGAATGGATAAAGAAGATGTGGCACATATATACAATGGAATATTACTCAGCCATAAAAAGAAATGAAATGGAGGTATTTGTAATGAGGTGGATGGAGTTAGAGTCTGTCATACAGAGTGAAGTAAGTCAGAAAGAGAAAAACAAATACAGTATGCTAACACATATATACGGAATCTAAGGGGAAAAAAAAAAAAAAAAAAAAAAAGGCCATGAAGAACCTAGTGGCAAGACGGGAATAAAGACACAGACCTACTAGAGAATGGACTTGAGGATATGGGGAGGGGGTGGGGTGAGATGTGACAGGGTAAGAGAGTGTCATGGACATATATACACTACCAAATGTAAAATAGATAACTAGTGGGAAGCAGCCGCATAGCACAGGGAGATCAGCTCGGTGCTTTGTGACCATCTAGAGGGATGGGATGGGGAGGGTGGGAGGGAGGGAGATGCAAGAGGGAAGAGAAATGGGAACATATTGTATATGTATAACTGATTCACTTTGTTATAAAGCAGAAGCTAACACACCATTGTAAGGCAATTATACTTCAATAAAGATGTTAAGAAAAAAAAAAAAAAAAAAAAAAAACTGAGAAGCCTGCAGACCCGTCTTCACCTCTCCCACGGCATTTCTATCAGTCGCCTGCGTCCGGGCTACTCTCCCTTCTATCCTCCGGACAGTGCACTTGTAAAAGGAGAGAGTGGGGCTGGTAGATATTGGTCAGGGCTGCTAGAGAAAGGGTCTGCCTTCTCTGAATAGGGTTGTCAACCAAAATAAACATCAAAAATACCCACAAATCAATATTTTTCAAGCTCTAGGAATCTACAAAAAATGTACTTTGAGATCCAAGAATTCTCTAGGAAATTTTTTTAATTCCGTTAACATCAGTTACGTTTTTTGAAACAATAAAGCATGTTCTAAATTATTTAGAATACCACCCCTTTGCAACTATCCCGGGCCATGTGAGTGATCATGGAAAAAGCAGATGCTATAGAGCTTCTCACCACTGGGAAAAAAGGCAATTTATTTGGCTTCTTCAAGGTCTCAAATTTGAGAGGCACTTCAACGAAGGATAATAGGCGGAAGTAACAAGATGAGGATGAGTAGAGTATTTGGAAAAAAAACACTGAATTGGAAGTCAAATCTTTGGGCTGGGCCATTGAGCATCTTGGTGATTTGGGTCAGGGCATTGCAGCTCCCTGCATCATTTTTTGTTCTCCTCTATAAAAATGGGGATGGGAATGGTGATGATAAAGACTACAATAGTCATAGTAATACTGATAGCACCAGCCACACCTCAAGTATCAAATGTGTTCCTGCACGTGCAAGTGCTTTGAAGTGCTATGAAAAGAGAACACTAGAAACAGAAACACAGATAGGCCAGTGGAAGATGCTTTTACAGGGAGAAGAGTCAGTGAACAGATTAGCAAGGGATGGGTGGGAAGGGGACAAATGGAGATGGTGGAGAGACCAAGAGTTACAGGCATTGGAACACGGATAAAGAAACGACTTCAGAGAAAGGAATTTTCTTCTCTTCCCAGAGAAATCAGAAAAGATTTAGATGCGGAAAATAGGTTAGGCAGCAAATATCTCCTGTGCCGCCTGGGGACACCTGGAGTGTGAGAAGCTGAAAGGGCATGGCCAGAACCACTGGGCCATGGGTCAGCTCCGCCATCAGCTGTACGGCAGGGAAGAGATGGCTCCCCTGGGAAAGAGCGGAATGGGATCTTCCTGGCCAGTCTAAAGCCTAGCCATGCTCCCAGGCAGAACCGGTCCTCCCGGAGGAGAGGCTCATCCAAAGTAGACGCCTCCAGCCCAGGTGTGGGTCTGGGAAGGGGCAGACGTTCAGCGGGAAGAGACACATTCATTCAGCACATTCAGGGCGCTCCTGAGAAAACTCATGCCAGATCTGTAAGCTTGCCATTCCCTCTGCCTGCCATCCTTTGCCTTCAGCTCCTCGCAAGTCTGGCTCCTTCTCACCCATCCCTCTCTAGTCCCTCCCTCTGAAGTTCGGCCCATCACATCACCTGTGTATTCCCTCCCAGCACTTTTCACAATCTGAATAGACATCGCTTCTGCATTTACTTGTTTACAGTCAGTCTCTTGTACTAGAACTGTGCTGTCTAATACGACAGCCACTAGCCCTGTGTGGCTATTTATATTTAAATATAACAAGTTAAATAATTCTAAAAATTCAGCTCCTCAGTTGCACTATCCATGTTTTAACTGCTCAAGAGCCACATGAGGTTAGTTGCTACTCTAGTGGACAGCAAATCAGCCCCTAATCGAATCTGATCACATTACATGTCCATCATCACAGAAACTTCTGTTGGAGAGCACTGATCCAGAATGTAAGCTTCATAGGAGCAGCGCCCTTACCTATTTTGTTCACTGCTGTGTTCTCCTTGTTCAGGACAGTGCCCAGCATATACAGAGGCTCAGGAAATATCTTCCAAACAAATGAGTGAAAGAATGAGGTAATTCCCTGGCAGTTCAGTGGTTAGGACTCCATGCTTCCATTACAGGGGGCATGGGTTCGATCCCTGGTTGGGGAACTAAGGTCCCGCGAGCCGTGCAGTGCGGCCAAAAAAAAAAAAAAAAGAATGAGAGTCCCAAAGTCTTACATCAATCCTAGGTAAGAATAAAACATAAATAATATAGTTGAGGAAAATGGGCTTGCAGACTGAAATCACCCAGGAATTTTCAATATCTAATTTGCATGCAGCCTATAAAAATTAATGTGTGACATGTGTGTTATATTGCATTTTCTGCTAATTAAACTTCCTAACATAATATAACTTTGAGGCCAGTCCCATACTGCAGATATTCCCAGGAACTCTCTGAAAGGAAGGTGAGGTAATAACATACTACTGAAAATTTTCTAGGAAATGACTTAACATAAGAAATGGCATAAAACCAATTCACGAATCCCATGGTTACAGAAATGTGTGCTGTTAATGGGTGACAAAGAATGAGAGAAAGGTACTTACATTTCCTATGGGGCTAGGCAAGCTCAGCTTGTTTCTTTAACAAATATATGAGCATATGCTACAGGAAAGTGAGAATACCTTGTTCCCTAAAATCCAAACTCTATGTCCTTCTGTGGCTGAGATATACGAGCTCAGAGCTGCTGGGGTGCCTTCTCACAATGCACTGAATCAACCAGTTACTAGTGGGTGAACTGATGCAAGCTGTTCTGCTTCATGAAATTAAAGATCAACAATATGAATACTCTTTTTTTTTTAACAGTTTTTTAACCAATTTTATTTATTTTATTTTTTTAATTTTTATTGGAGTATGGTTGCTTTACAATGTTGTGTTAGTTTCTACTGTACAGCAAAGTGAATCAGCTATACATATACATATATCCCCTCTTTTCTGGATTTCCTTCCCATTTAGGTCACCACAGAGCACTGAGTAGAGTTCCCTGTGCTATTCAGTAGGTTCTCATTAGTTATCTATTTTAGACATAGTATCAGTAGTGTATATATGTCAATCCCAATCTCCCAATTCATCCCACCCCACCCCTTTCCCCCTTGGCATTCATACGTTTGTTCTCTACGTCTGTCTCTATGTCTGCTTTGTAAATAAGATCGTCTATACCAATTTTTTCAGATTCCACATATATGCATTAATATACAATATTTGTTTTTCTCTTTCTGACTTACTTCACTCCGTATGACAGTCTCACTCTTCTGAAGGTGTTTTTTTGCTTGTAATGAAACTAATCCACTCTGTCTAACATGGAGTCTTGTTCATTGCAGATATTCAAATCTCTGTTGAGGAAATAGATCTTTTGCTATGCCCTCCATTCAGGACAGAGAGGGGTCCATGAGATGGGCTAAGGGCAGGCGTGAGAAGGAATGCCATTTTAGAGTCCGTCGCCTAATCCTGATACCAAGCAGGAAACTGTGAAGCTCCTGGGCACAAAAGCCTTTCTGTGTCCCCCATTTCTTGATTATAGGAAATAGGCTTCATTCAGCCTCCATGAACTTCCCTGAGTTCCAAGGGGCAGGTTCAAACAGTTGCTAATTAGGGAAGGGAGGGGATGCAGAGACAAGGTAGGAACAGTCAAAAGAAACAACAGTGCAGCCTTGGGGCAGGGTCCTGATTCACCCCTCAAGGGATATATAGAACAATATCTTTGAGCTGTACTGCAGATACTGAAACCGCCACCAGGTAGGAGAAGTTAATGGTATGCTGCCCACAAGCATGTAGATCCCAGACCAGCTGGACCCAGGAGGTTGATGATGCTGACTTCTACTTACCTCACCACCAACCAGTCAGAAGAATGTCCATGAGCTGATCACACCCTCTTTGAACCATTACTATAAAACTCCTCACTACCCCCTCCAGGCCGGGACACGCAGTTTTGAGGGCATTAGCCCACTGTGGCCCCCTTTGCCTGGCCAAGCAATAAAGCTATTCTCTTCTATTTCACCAAAACTCTGTCTCCAAGAAGTAATTTGGCGTCGGGGTACAGAGGCCAGATTTGGCTTCAATCCCTAACAGAATGTCCCTTGATGTGTGTGTCTGATTTGGAAAATATGATTTCTCTCCAAGTGAGCAAGGTGGGATAGTGTCCTGTTATCACTCTATCTCCATCTCTACCCCTCAACCAGAGGAAAAAAAGAGAGTTCCCTGTTCCTGTTAGCCATTCATGAAGCCAGCTAGTCGCATAGCTAGAGAAGTTTGGACACATCCAGGCTGAGCGATTCATGCCCCAGGGCAGCTTCATCCATCTCCCAGGGTTCTCGCCAAACTCCTCTCTCTAGTTCTGCCTTGCAGATCCTGATTTGCAAGCATGACCACAGTATGCCACCTGCCTTGCTTCTAGTAGATGAACAGAATGCATGAGAATTACCCAAAGCCCCCTCCCTTCATTTAATCTTTGGTGCTGCCCTTCTTGCCCAATAGTTTAGTTCTTTTTGGGATTTTTATAAAAGGCATCAGTGAAAGCATTATCTTACTAACTGTTGAGTGGGGGATAAGCATTGACCAGAGGCCCAGGAGACATGCATTGCATCCTCACAGTGGATCCGAAACATGTTTTAATTATATTCATCTCATTCTGCATTTTATCTGTACCTCAAACACCTAGGACAGTATTTGGTATAGAACACTCATATGACAAATATTTGTGGAAAAAAGGAAGGAAAGGAGGGAGAAGGGGAGGGAGAGAAAGGAAAGCAGGCAAAAGTGCTTCCCATCTTTGGGAGTGTCAGCTAAAATATGGCATTTATCGAAGTTCTCGAGGGCGCTGGATCACACCTAACAACATCATATAGTTATTCAGTACTTTCTGCCAGTACCACATCAGGCATTATAGAGAAATAAAAACACAGAGAAAATAGAGTCACTCTGCAGAAAGCTAGGCACACTATATGTATTCCATAAATGTTGAGAGATTGAGTGCGCCACCAAGAGCTTGGGCGAGGACAAGAGTAGGAGGGGAGAGGTGGTGAGGAAGGAAATGCAGTACGCTGGGGAAGTAGCGGGAAAGGAGAGAAGGTAGCAACTGAACGATAACTGTGCAGAGAGATCATGTAAAGCTAATGTCAGACAGTGCAAAGAGCAGTGGTTTTGGAGACAGGCCATCTTGGATTTCACTTTGACCTCAGCACTTATTAGCTGTGGGAGCTCTCCAAGCTTCAGTTTCCTCAATTATAAAATGAGAATAAAAGTAGCACATGCTTTTAGGGTTCTTGAGAGGAGTAAATGAGGTAAGGCACATAATGTACTATGCAGAGAACCTAGTCCTGAGGAAGTGCTCCAGAAGTGGTAGATGATGAAGTGGAACCTAAGTGATGCCAATCCAGGCGGCTCACGCTTCTTCTGTGGATGTGTCAAAGCACTCCTCTGGAACAATTCTCACCTGAAGACCCAGCGGATGGATAAATGGAGATGACCTCTCTTCAGTGCAGAGCACTGTGCTAGCATCACTCTTGCTAACCACCAGGAAACTGGTCTACACTTTTTAAGCACCTCTTTGCCCTGATTCCAGGGGCCCTAAAAAAAGTGAGGGGAAGGAGACTCATCTCAATGCATCTCAGAGAGCAACCTTTGGGCCTTCCACCATCAGAACCCAAGCCTGCCTTTTCAGCTCGTTTTCTATCACTCCTATACCTGAGCCACCAACTTCACTTGAAGTAGATAGTTTTCATCCTATGTTTCCCCGTATGCCTGCATATTCCAATGAAGAAGTCGGGGTTAATGTCATGCTACCCCAACTGCCTTAACTTTACATGGGGAGGTCAGGATTGCTCTCTCTAAGAAGATGGCATTTGAGCAGAGAGCTGAATGATGACGAGAAGGAGCAAGTCTTGCCAAGATTTGGGGGAAGGACATTTCTAGGAAGCAAATTGTTAATGTCTACAAATGTCTAATATGGCATACAAGTAGTTAAAAACTTCATGAGAAAAATCCAGACACCAAATATATAAAAGATATAAACAATGTACATAAAAGAAACTGTAGGGCTTCCCTAGTGGCGTAGTAGTTGAGAGTCTGCCTGCCAATGCAGGGGACACGGGTTCGAGCCCTGGTCTGGGAAGATCCCACATGCCGCGGAGCAGCTGGGCCCATGAGCCACAGCTACTGAGCCTGCGCGTCTGGAGCCTGTGCTCCGCAACAAGAGAGGCCGCGATAGTGAGAGGCCCGCACACCACGATGAAGAGTGGCCCCCGCTTGCCACAACTAGAGAAAGCCCTCGCACAGAAACGAAGACCCAACACAGCCAAAAATAAAAATAAATAAATTAAAAAAAAAAAAACTCCTTTAAAGAAGAAGAGGGGCATTTAGACATTAAAAAAAAAAAAAAAGAAACTGTAAATATTAAGTAAGTGCTGGAAGAGATAGTTCATGCTTCCTACTAATCATGGAATTTCAAATTAAGGCAACTTTGCTGTACTATTTTACAGCTAACGGATTAATAAAACAACAAAAAATTCTTAAAATCATAGCATACTACTGGGAAAATTCTGGTGAAATGGGTATGTTCACACCCCTTGTGACATAAAAAGTGTGTACTACCTGTTTTAGAAAACAACATGAAAATAATTAGAAGCTCTAAATTTTTTTATAGCCTTTGCCCCAATAATTCCACTCTATGACTCTTATCCTGGACAAGTTTGCCTGCAGCAAACAATGCAAAGATGTTCATTATAGCTTTGGTTATAATCACAAATACTTGAAATTGAAATGTCCAAAATTAGACTACCAGTAATTGAATCACGATACATCAATCTATGCAATATTATGTAGTAGTCACTAAGATAGGAATTATGAAGACAATGAAGTAACTTGGGGACATGGTTGTAAACATTATCTGAATAAAGCAAAATGTAAAGGTATATACACAATAATGATTACCATCACATATTAATATGAATACCAACACCCACCCACACAGACTTCTTTCTTGAGTTTCACATAACTTTGAATTCCCCAGATCTCAGTAACTTTCCACAGTTTTCCAAATATAAGGGACATGCATGATTGTGTGTGGGTTTGTGTGTGGGTCAATGTGTGTATCGGGGTAAGCGAGGCAGGTTTCAAAGGGAAGAAGGGAGGATATGAATGAAAGTGGGTTCATAACATGTGAACAAGCACTTTCTTTCTTGTAACTCTTGCAGAACAGTTTGTCTTTTTCATCTAGAAGAAATCATAGAAACAGGCTTACCAAAAACCTGGCAACTTCTTTAATTTAAACAGGTGGGGAATTCCCAGAGCTTTAAATGAATGCCCTGGATGTAACCAGAGCCTAGCAGTGATGACCAGTCAAGCATGGGGGCAGAGGCAAAGAGACTTCTGAAGTATTTTCAGGCTGATAGAAGCAAAAGACGGCATTAGGGGAATCCACAGTGACAGCTTGCTTACTAATTCACAGCATGAAAATGCAGATGCTCTTCTTGGCTTCCAAGTTGCCTCGTTCTTTCACATCATGTCCCAGTCATGGAATAGCAGACTTTGTAGACTGAGGTGCACCTACATGATTTGCTCACGTCCATATTGCTGTTACAGGTGTCAGAGAATGAGGTCAGTGGCTGTGCTAGGACCCTGCTCTGTCAGCATCCCAGCTTCTCCAGCACCAGCAAAAGGGAAGAAGAATTAGAACTTCTCAGAAACAGACTTTGTAGCAGCTCTGCTTTTGCAAGGGCCAGTGCACAAGACAGCCTGTCTTCCCAGATTCTGTCAGTGTGGGGATGCCACATGGTCTCACAGGAAGGTCCTTTCAGCTAGACGGATGGCATTGGACAAGTGGCACCTCCGTTCTGTGCCTCTGCTGGTCCTATTGGAAAACAAGGGCAAACGCTGCCTGACACAGGTACTGAAGCATTTTACCACTGCAGCTTTTACTTAATGATGGATTTTCAGGTTCTTAAAAATCGATGGCTCCCATTTTCTAAGAAACATCTCCATTTTCTCAGCATGACCCTTCATGATCTGGACCCTGTTTGCCTCTCAACATTCATTTCCCACCGCGTCTTCACCCTCTCACTCTGTCATGCACCTACTGTGGTTGATCATATCAAAGAGCCGTTCCGACTTTTGTGTTTATTTATTGGTTTTCTTTCTGAGGAGATTCTTCTCATTCTTCATGACTCAGCCAGATTGCCACTTCTTCCATGGAGCCTTCTCTGGACTCGGCCCTTGTTCCTCACCCTCACATCCAAACCAAAGTCAGTCTCATCATAGAGGGCCAGGCCTGCCTTACTCATTTCTCTAACCTCTAGACCTTTCTTATAGTAGTTTTCCAATAAATGATTATTGGACAAACAAATAAAAGTAATTTTCATATGTAGAGCCCCCCAGGGTCCTCTCAATGGCATCATTCCCCTGCCTTCCACCCATGCTGGCTATAAGCTATTTACTTTCTATAGGTCTGGACCACATTTTTTCAAAGCCTTTAGCAGTATGATGGACACACTAAGGGCTTAATAAAGATTAGTAGTAGTATAATAACTTCTGTTGAATGCGACCTGCTTCATCATGGGAATTAGTTCTGGGGTGAACACTCTGGAGAGTGCAGAAGATTCACAATTGCACAAGACTGGCAAAATGTACGGCATGAGAAGAGTAATTAAGAAGACAGGGGCTTCCCTGGTGGCGCAGTGGTTGAGAGTCTGCCTGCCAATGCGGGGGACGCAGGTTCGAGCCCTGGTCTGGGAAGATCCCACATGCCACGGAGCGACTGGGCCCATGAGCCACAATTGCTGAGCCTGTGTGTCTGGAGCCTGTGCTCCACAACAAGAGAGGCCGCAATGGTGAGAGGCCCGCGCACCGCGATGAAGAGTGGTCCCCACTTGCCGCAACTAGAGAAAGCCCCCGCACAGAAACGAAGACTCAACACAGTCATAAATAAATAAATAAAAGAACGTGAATTTCTTTAAAAAAAAAAAAAAAAAGAAGACAGTTTCCGGAATTGTACTGCCAGATTCCTTTTGTTACATTCCCTTCAGTACCATGTGAAATTGGGTAAGTTATTTGACCTTTCCAAAACTTGGTTTTCTATAAAACAGGGATAATATTAACTTCCATAGCATTCCCATTAAGATTAAATAAAATTAAGGAGGTAAAATGTTTATCAGCATGACACACACTTGGCAAATGAAAGCTATTATTGTTGTTAATGCTGTCACAGGGTAAGTTAATAATAAAATAGTTTTTGCCATAATAATAATATTTAAAATTTTAATGATCTATAATTGTATATATTTAGATTAGGTATCATCACCCATTTGTCATTTAATCATTAAGTCTACTCTAAGGTAGGTTTTCTTTAAAGAGCATTATCACCGCACTTTCTCAGAAAAGGAAACAGAGTCAAGTGATTTGTCAAGGTCACCCAGCTTGAGCCCTGAAACCAAGTGCTGACATGTCTCCTCCACGGGGACACCACCCTAAATGTGGTCCAAGAGTTTGGACTTTGAAGATGGATCAGAGGAAGCTTTAAAGTGACTCTATCACTTCAACTCTGAAAGGGGATTTGTGAATCCAGTCCCATTTTGGATAAACCCTTCATAACCACACTTCAAAGAACAGGAAGTCTGCTGTCTAAACTAGTTTCCTTCAACCCCTAAGGGATTCCTTTTTATGCCAGTGGCTTTCTAGGGCAAATAGATTCTTGTTTTGCGCTGAATTGTATATTTCAGTAAACTGATAAAAAGTGTATAGCTTGAGGTCCCTTCAGCCAAGAGCAGACTGTTGGGTGAAGATAACCCCCCCAAATGTACACTCCCTAAATTGCAGAGTGAAGTCCATATATAATACAAAGGGGAGATGGAGGAATAAGGTGGAGCCAGATGTGGCAGACTGATGGCATTGATGGACCCAATTCTTCACCTCCCTCAAGTCTGGACTCAGCCATGTGACATGCTTGGGCCACTGGGACATGAGCAAACATGATGTGAGCAGAGGCACGAAAATCATGTGCACATTGGGGTGTGTTTCGCTTTTGCTCCTCTGCCTTTGCCAAGAGCGCATCCAGAGGAGACTGTGGGAGGATGAGACACTGAAGCAGAACTGAGTCGCCCCCAGTCATCATCCCAGCCTGAACAATCGGAGACCAGCCAACATCCTGCTGACCCCATAGACACCCAGAGGCTCACAGAAAGAATGCAGCCGAGAAATGCAGAGCCATCAGGTCACCTGCAGCTGCCCACACGCAAACGAGATGAGTGAGCCCAGCCAACACCAGGACAACCACCTAGCCGACCTGCACACTCTTACATGAAATAAAGCCTTATATTTTTAAGCCACTGAGATTTAGAGTAGCTTCTTTTGCAGCATTATTATGGCAATACCTAACCAATACACCAGGGACCAAGTGTAGAACAGAAGAGAAGAAGAAAAGCTGCATCACAGTAGCAAATATCTGTTATTTTTCAAGACTTTTTGAATGGGGAATTCCTAAGTAGACGCTCCTTCGGCACAACTGCCCAGTGATTTCAACACTATGGAATGGTCACTGAAATCTTCTAATATTAATGACATTATCCTGGACGTCCTAAAGTACATAAGGCAATTATTTTAAAAAACTGCACTGGTTAGGAAAAAATTGCAAATAGCATTATAACACATTTACTGACAGGTTTTCCAGTAACATGAGCAAACAGAGATCTGGCCCTTTCTTTGAGGAATGTCAAGCGTTAGTATTTTAGTGTCCTCCACTGCTTGTTGGGCATATTAGTTTATCTCGAAAGGGATTCTCCAATTTCTTACCCAACTATTTAGAATTCTGAGAGATATACACAGGACAGACATTAAGGGTCTTGTGAGTCAATGAGTAGCTTTTAACTTAACTCCCTATTTTCAGTATAGTATTTCAGCATTGCCCTCTGCTGGGTTTGCTGTCTCTGAGTCCAAAGCCTCTCATTTATCTGAAGAACACCCTCCCTGTTCCTAGCAGGGTGAGGAGGGTAGGTTACTTGGCTGCACAAGGTGGGTGATTTATTGGGTGGCCTAACCCTACGCAGGCACCCTACAGGATGCCTCTGTTTCCAGCCCTTTCCCTTTGGATGTCCTTAGCAACCCGGAACCCTCAGTCCCCCTGAGCCTTGCCAGAGTCACAGACTCAGCCTCTTCTTGTCTTTCCCTCCACGTAGCTTCAGCTGCCTCCTCTCCACTATGTCAGTTATCTCTTCTCCATCCACCTTCTAACTTCCAACACGGTGTTGACATTTCTCACCTGGTGCCATCTTCTGGACCATTCTCTTTGTCCTTGTAGTTTTATGCATTTTATTCCTCTCTTGTCATGTTAGGGGTGTTTAATAGGGATCAGAAGGGGGGAAAACCTGTGTATTTAATCTGCTGTCTTTTACCAAAAGGCCTTCTCCTTTATTTGTTTGATATACACGAGCTTCCTCTAAGAATTCAAGCATCTTCTTCTAGTCGTGTTGGTCAGTGGGTCACAATTACATATGCTCTGAGGATAGGAATTATTCTTTAACCCCAAAAGGCATAGAGGAGCTTTCTTACTTGCTTCCTAAATAGAACATAAGGGGCAGGAAAATTTCAGTTTGAAAATAAAAGTTGAATTCAACTACACCAAAGCATTCCTCTTCTTTTTTCCAGTAAGCTCTGGGACTCTCCTACTGCTCCTTAAGGATAGAGAGTACTCCTAGGATGTTGTTAGGATTTTCTCAGACTCTTAATGATATAAAATTCTCAGACGCCTAATGATATGATATCATTATTGGTGAGTGACAGTAACATCGTACCTTCAATTAGAGACCTCAAAGTCTTCAAGCCTGTAAAGAAATGGACAGACCCTCCACTCCTCCCCCTACTTGAAAGGATATATCCCATCTAGGGTACTACATTGTTTGCCAGGTGACAACTCTCGTTCATTCTGCTCCTGGGTGATTATATACTCCCTGCTTTCCAACCTATGCTACAGTCTCCTGTGTGAATTCGATGAAGAGTTGAAGTCTTTTTGCATATTTAAGTAGCAATCGCCACATTATAGAGGGCTGATGAAGACCATCGCATCGAAAGGATACTGCTGTGTGTTACCAAAACAACTAGCCCAGCCATGGTGCTGTTCTCTGTGGTCTGATTACTGTAAAAGTTTGAGGAGCTTTTTTTAGTTTAAAGCAAGAGTAATGACAGGACCGTGCCAGGGTTATAATCAATACCTCAAGCAACTGAAACAGCCCCATGAACTCCATGAGGATTCAATAAACTTTTGGTAACCAATGAAGACTCTCTATGCAATATTCACTGTACAAACAGTGAGTCCTCTCTATGCAGTATCCAAAGCTGAAACCCTTAGATGTGACTCCATGCTTTTGCTTATGTTTTCCTTTCTTCCTAGAATGCCTTTTACTCTTCTTTGCACAGAAAAGTTCTCTGGCTATTTTAATACCTTAGTTAAGTTCCACCTACCAAGGCAAATCCTCTCTAATTTTCCTCACTTTGTATTCCTACAACACTTCATTCATTCCTTTGTTATTGAACTTCCCCTAGTTTACTGCTACATTTTCTGTTCCCGTGTCTGTCTACCCCAGATCACGAGCCAGGGAGCAGAACATGGAAAGGAAGAGCCACAGAGAGGCTAAAAAGTATAGGCTTCTGGATCACACCAGCCCTTGAATGGAATCCAGGTCTGCCTCTTACTGCTTACTTGGGATGTGAGCCTCAATTACCTCATCTGCAAAATAAGGATAATAAGATATATAAGGGGCTGGTTATAAATAAGTGTTACAAAGTATTTTAAGTGTTTAGCACTTTGCCCCAAAATACCATAAGCTAGCATCAGGAAACATTATCTAATATTGTTATTTTGTGCTTAAAAGCAGGGATAATGTGTTAGTCATTTGTGCAGCTACTATAGCATATACAATGCCTGGTGAGTAGAAACTCTAAGTAAATTTTAAATGAATAAATGAAGGGATAAATGAGCAATCCTGTGAGAATCAGAATGTTTTTATAATCCAAGTAAATAAAGTTGTAGGTGTCTTTTTAAAAAGTGATTGAACTATCTGTGTGGATTTTCCATATTATTCTAATAAGCTGAATATCTTACAAATGGTGACTTCATTTTTCACTCTTGATGTTCAGCCTACTTCTGTGGACTTGGTGGATTTAGAATAGAAGCAACTATAGCTTTGCTGGTAGTTTTGAAGCCATGTAGTATAACACATAGGAGAGACACTAAAGCCACTCATGAAAATTTCAACCTCACATCGTTCAATTTCTTTGGACTTCAAATGCCCTCATCTCTAAAATGGAATGACTACGAATTACACCTGGCCCTTCCGAGGGTTGGTAGATTGAACATATGATATATGTGAAAGTATTTTGCCAACTTGTGAGACCTATGCAAATACTTCTGTCTGTGTGTTTGTTTATTTGATTGATTGTTTATTTGTAGAAGCTTATTTCTTGGCACCACCTGAAAATTCCTATCCAACTTCACTAATATCCACATTCCTCCAAATATATCTAACAGATTGATTCAAGGCCACCAACAAAATCTGTTCCTGTTTTTCGTGCGTAAGAGAGCTTTGCGATTTTCCGTAGTAAAACCCAAGAGGGCCAATAAAATGTTTTCATTGATTGCAGTGTCAGGTTTAGATGCTGCAGTGGTTCCAAACAAGAGTCATCTTTTAGCACTCTGTTGTGGATTTGCTTTTTATGGTCCTGGGATCTAGTGGGTAAATATGGCCTCTGCATTAACACTAACCTGAAGAGACAAACCACTCAAGAGGACCATTTCATCTTTATGCTTTTCCAACCCTGGAGCCATAAATCCTATCAGCCTGCAGACAGGAGGCATCCTAAAGATTACAGGGGCACAGAGGTGCTCTTTGAGTGAACCAAGCTAATAAAAATTAAAGTTCAAAGTCACTGGGTAATCTAAGACATTCATTACACTCGCCCTGAGCCAGTTAGGGCTGATCAGCCAAATGGATGTCAGCCTGATGAACAGCCAGGAGAAAGTAAATACCTCTCAGATTCACCTCACCTCCCCCCAGGGTGTCAGCATTGTGGACTGTACACAATATTTCAAGTAAATGTGCCTTGGAAAGCACTGGAGGTCTTAAAAAACTTTTCTGAGTCTCCAGGCTGGAATACAGATGGGTGGCATATTTACAGTTCATTCACTAAAAAACTAGGTGCAGATTAAAATCACTATGGCAACCAATCTGAACTAAGAATGATTGGCATCCATGAATCAGACAATAAGAAATCAGATGCTGGTTAAAAAAAGAAGGAAAGGAAAAAATGGGGGCAACAGCAAAGGTTCTCCCAGACAGAAGACTCAGGAAGATGAAAATTCTTTTCACAATGAAACAAGACAGAATGATCCTAAAAAACAGGCTGGCAAAGCCCACAGTAGGTCTTCAGCTGTCCAGAGTAGCCGGGAATAGCAGGACACACACTTGAGGCTGGATGATGGAGGGCCTTGATGGTCGGGCTGGAGAGTTTAGAGTCTCTCTGTTAGGCTCTTAGGATCCACAATCAGTTTTCACTTTCATCATGGGATGACAGGAAGAAATGGACGTTGCAGCACTTAGTCTGGCAGGAGTGCACACTCCCTGCCTGGGGCAAAGAACAGAAGATTCTCCCCTTCCCTCTTTTCCCCCATCCACACACTCAAATCACCAGTCAGCAAGTCTGCTGGCCCCAGGGGATGGTGCCCCCTGAAAGAAATGGGACATAGATGGATCCTGGAACTATCCTTTCTTCCTCTTCCTGGGCCTCTAAATAAGATGAATGCAGAGATGGTGTGTAATTGCCTGGTGAATTCACAACTGCATCCACACCTTTCCATGAATTATCAAACTTGTCTGAGTGTCACATTAACGTGTGACTTAAATATCACCACTGGCATAACTCTGACAGTGTTAACACAGGCTAAAATATGAGTAGAACTTTGCATTCGTCATTTCTTCCTTCTGCAAATATTTACTGAGCTCTGGGCTAGGTGCTTTGGGGATCAAGAGATAAAAAGCACCATCCTACACTCAATTTTCTCACCTTCTAGGTGGGGAGAGAGAAAAGTAAACTAATTTTTTCAGACAGTGCTATCCTGATAAAGTGTGAAACTAATTTTTTGTAGAGTTAATCCACCAATATTAAACAGCACATGCCCTGTGACCCTGAAATCTCACTGTTTGGGAGGTATCCTGAAGACATACTTGCAGAAGTTCACTAGGGATCTTCACTTCAGTGTTTGTAAAGACAAGAAGCGGCAAACAATCAAAGTGCTCATAACTGGGAGCCTGGGTAATTATAATTTATAAAACATCCATGAAAGAGAATTACTCGGCAGCTGTTTAAAAGAATGAGGCAGGCCTGCATGCATTCATAGAAATATATCCAAAACAGAGTAAATAAAAAGCAGAGTGAAAAAGATTGCCTAAAATATGGTCTTTTATGTGATTTCTTTAAAATCCATGTTTATGTTTAGTTTCATGTGCATCCGTAATATGCAAAATTTATGTTTTGGGGAAAGAAGCCCAAGAAACTGTTAACTGATTATCTGTAGAAAGAGGGATTGAGGTATGTATAAAAAACACCAAAAAAATTATTTCAAAATACAGTGTGGCAACTGTACACAGCTCTATAGTGGATACCATGAAAACACAAGAAAGGGTTCTTGAATTCTAATGGGGAAGAGACAGGGACACCCAATAAAGCTATCTGAAAAAGGTAAAAGTGGGAGAGAGGGCCAGCGTTATGCTCGGAGGAGCAGGCAGAAAGGCACAAAGGTATTCTAGAAGAGGATCTTTGGAGAACCACTGAACTTTCAAAGCAAGTGGGTGTATACCTCTCAGAGCAAGGAGAAAGGCTCAATTGGAAACAATTCCCAAATTCCATAAATCACTAGAACATGTGCTCTTAGGGTCAGGTCACCAGTGTTAAACAGTTTTCGAAACCATGACATGCTTCTGTCAGAGGAAACACTATCACACACAGACCCAAAGGCCAAAACTGCCGCCAAGCTTCCTGCTCTAAATAGTTTCGCTTCCATAAATAAGCTCAAAATGGATGGTTTAATTCCCTCTTCCCTCAAAACTCCTAAACTTCCTCAAAAGTTCCTGTGAACTCCTAAATGATACTGAATTTAAACATACCCTAAACACTTCAAAAATGTCAGGGCTGACCATAACAATATATTGATACCATGGGAACAGGAAAGCTTTTGATTCTAAGTACAATTTATCTATTTTATAGAATCTATTACTGAGGTTAAAGATTCTTTGAAAATTTTTTATTGGAGTATAGTTGATTTACAATGTTGTGTTAAGTTTCTGCTGTACAGCACAGTGAATCAGTTACACATCTACATATATCCACCCTTTTTAAGATTCTTTTCCCATATAGGCCATTGCAGAGTATTGAGTAGAGTTCCCTGTGCTACACAGTAGGTCCTTATTAGTTATCTATTTTATATACAGTAGTGTGTATATGTCAATCCCAATCTCCAATTTCTCCTTCCCCCGCTTCCCTGGTAACCGTAAGTTTGTTTTTTACATCTGTGACTCTCTGTTTTGTAAATAAGTTCGTTTGTACCACTTTTCAAAGTTAAAGATTTAAAAAAATATTTTATTAAAGCCTGTTTTCTGAAATTCTTTCTTGGGATAATGTATTTTCCAAAAGATAACGAGTTAGGCCCTGGAGGCAGATGAAGAGAACTGGATTTTTTTCTTTCTTCTTTTGAGTGAATCTAAACTGATTTTCAAACCAGGTAAAAGTCTGGCTTAGAAACATCTATAGAAATCTCCTAGCCATCATCTACGGTCAAGAAAAGAACAGTGGAGGTACTGAAGTTAGGCAGCACAATTAGTTATAAGGTCCAATTTCATCTGTGACACAAGTGTTTCCATTTCAATTTTAATATGTCGAGTCATATATATTGAGTGGAGTTTCATAAGCTAGGTGGTAAAATATCTCAACTCATCACAAATTAGTACACTTGACAGAAAAGACAATAAGCATTCAAAAAACTTAGATGTATTTGCTCTTCTATTGGATAATTATTTTCTATTTTTCTCCTGCCAGTCTCTGACACCCATAATCTCTGATCACATTGACATTCTATATTTATTTACTGTTACTCTCTCAAAGTTGATTACTTTATAGACTTTATCATCATAGATGTGGGCATCCATCTTAGACAGGATGTGTTTGAAGGAAGGTATCCCATGGTAACTGATGGGATAAAATAGTCACATATTTATACCACTTGGTGTCTTTCTTTTAACAACTGCAAAACATTTTATAAAACAGAATTGACTTTATGGATGGCCTTAGGTCTATGACAGAACTGGACATTTAACCATATCATTAAAATAACCATATTAAAAACCAATTTTGTTGAGTCTCTTATTATTGTCATTAAATACCATTCTGAAAGGTCTGTCTATAAAAATGAAATGGAATACACATAAAATCATTTGTATATTGTGGAGCCTCTACACAAATTCTTTTGTTATCGAACAAGCATTTATTGAATGCCTACTGTGTGCCAAGCCTTGTTCTAGACATTGGAGCTGTGACAATGAACAAGTCATAGTTCCTAAGTTCATGGTCTTTACAGCAGAGGGGAGAGGGGAAACAGGCAAGTCAAGAGGCAGCTATGACACAGTGTGCCGAGGGTTTTCATAGGGAAGGTATTTGGTACTCTGGAAGCTCCTGGGCAAGGAGCTTCCTCAGGATGTATTGCCCGTGAATGCCTCCTGAAGGCTGGCATGTTCAAGTTGAGACTTGAAGGAGAACAACAAAGAGCTAGGCTGAAAGGGAAGAGAGAATGAGAAAAGAAGGAAGAGAAGAGTGCTCCAGTCAAAGTGAAGAGTTTATTCCAGGGTCCAGAAGTGGGAGAGCAAATGACATGCAATTCAGTGGGCTGTAGCATGGAGTCTAAGATGGGAGGAAGAGGACGTGGGGAAGGAACATGAGGAGATGGAAACAGAGGGCACGAAAGGCCTTTGAATGCTGTTGAAGGGCTTAGACCATATCCTGAGGGCAATGAGGAGTCAGTGCCGAACCTAGATCTCCCACTGCACACAGGGAGGTTCACCTGGGACCAAAGAGGCTAGAGGAGTCCACCAGAAACATCTCAACAGGAGATGGTGGAAGTCTGGACCACTGTAATGGGAGGGGTGAAAAGAACTGTGTGTGTGTGAGTGTCTGTGTGTGTGGGTGTGTGTGCACGCGCGTGCAAATCTAATATAATCGCCATCATTTTTCACCCAAGTAGTCAAAGGGAAGCAATCTGGTCTATAAATGCTGCAAATACACCCATGGATAGCACACAAAAGCAGTCTTTTGGGCGAGTGCATTGACAGTCCAATTAACTGGTCACTGCTGGGAAATGCAATCACTGGATAGCTTCATAGGTGGAAATTAAACAAACACACTGACTCTCAGGCTGCTCAAGGAATACCAGCTGGAGTCTGGGGTCCTATTTAGTTACACAGTGGCAAATGTAGGAGACAGAGGGCAGTTGAGAAAGAAGATAGTCCTGTCTCATGGGACCACTTCTGTATAAAGCATTCCCAAACTTCAACCCATGGGAAGAGACTGACTTTGGAAGCAGGTAAGAAACAAAAGTCACACAGAACTTGTTTATCACTAATGTGGAGAAGCAAATTAGAGCATTAACCTAATATCGTGAATCCCTAAACACAGCACTTTCGTTTCAACAGTGTTGAGGCCTTACATACTATTTTACACGAGGACATAATTATAAACTGTGAGTGAAGCATCCCTACAACTTGCAGTTGCAGGTGTAACTCCTATAGGATCTATTAGCAGGTACAGGATAGATTGAAGGACTGTGCTGTAGGTAAAAGAATAAATGTCTGGTTACTAAAAGCTTTGTGTGGAGTGTGAGGTCTAGAGATAGATGACAATTCTCATTGTTCTAAACTCTATTCAGGAGAAAATAAAATTTATTAGTAACAGAAAGTAAAGAATAAGGCAAAATGCAGACATGCTGAGGCTCTGTCTGCCCCGGTCATCTGGGAGACAAGGAATAAAGAGGTTTTTAGTTACTTAAAAAAACAGGCAAAATGGTAGTCATACAAAGCCCAAAGAAGAAACTAAATGGACATAAACTCAGAAACCAAAGAAGAAGTAATCATGATGTGAAAATCCGACCAACATGGCTGCTTTGCCCACAACAGAGCCTGAGAAAAAGGTGACAGAAAGGTTCTTGGTCACCACAGTGACTATGGTAGATGATAATCAGTTTTATGGTTGAGACACAATTTACCACACTGACCCATAGCCTGGACCAGTGGTTCTCAAAGTAGGGTCCCAGAAAAGTGATCAAAGTACTCCAAAATGTGAACCCTTTCTTCATTTCATCAGCAAATGGCACATTCCTCCAAATACTTTTGTTTTTACGTATAACTAAAGAATAACCTACTAATAATCTACTGTGGGAAATAATTAGGGATTAATAAAATTAACCCACGATTAGTATTTAGGGGCTGGAGGTTACAAATTACATTGCAAATTGCAAAGCCCCTGTTCTGCACATGTACCTACAGAGAGCTGGAATTGCCACAACTTTAAAGTGAAACACTGCACTGTCAGTATGCTAAAATATTTACTGAGTGCTTACTATGTGCCAACTACAGTGCTTAGCTTGGTGATATAATAGTAAGCAAGAATGGCATAGTCTCTGCCTTCATAGAGTATATGATCTATTGGGAGAGTACATCAGTGTTATCTAAGTTGATCATGACAGGTTCTGGCCATAGATGTGTCATGTTCGGTAGTCCTGAGCCATCAGTGGAATGCAGGACAGTGATTCCTAAAACTGTCTGACCATCAGAATCCATGGGCCCCTTTATAAACATTCAAATTCAGGGGCCCTGCCATAAACCTACTACATCTGAATCTCTTGGCAGAGGTTCTGGGAATAACTATATTTAATGAACTACTCAGGTACTTATCAATATTAAATTTTGAGAAGCACTGGGAGAAAACTCACCATGGTTAGAGAAAATATATGAGTATTTTCAATCCCTAAGTGTTTCTAACAATAATGTTTTGCTCACCAGTCTCTCAACTCCCCTCATGATGCTGATGCAAGACTGCTCTGATACCAAACTTAGTTCTCTAGTCATGCTAAAATAGACACAGAGCCCTAATTTCTGCTTTTGTTGCTTATGCTTTTTGTGTCATACCCATATTCTAAAAGTTTTATAGTTTCAGGTCTTAAGCCTCTAATCTGTGTGAGTTAATTTTTGTGAATGATGTAAGATAAGGACCCAACTTCATTCTTTTGCATGTGGATATCCAATTTTCTTGACACTACTAAGTGAAGAAATTATACTTTCTCCACTGTGTATTCCAGGCACCCTTGTTGAACATTAACTGATTGAATATGCATGGTTTACTTCTGGGCTCTCTATTCTGTTCCATTGGTCTATATTTCTGTTCTTATACCAGTTCAATACTGTTTTAATTACTTCAGCTTTGTAACATAGTTTGAAATCAGGAAGTGTAATGTCTCCAAGCTATGTTCTTGCTCAAGATTGCTTTGGCTATTTGGGGTCTTTTGTGGTTCCATATGATCTTTAGGAACTTTAGTTTTTTTCTATTTCTGTAAAAAATTGGCACTGGGATTTTTGATAAGAAATGCATTGAATCTGTAGCTTGTTTTGGGGTAGTAGAAACATTTTAACAGTATTGTCTTCCAATCCATGAACATGGGATGTCTTTCCATTTCTTTGTCTTATTTTTTTATCAATGTTTTATAATTTTCAGTATACAAGTATTTCATCACTTTGTTAAGTTTATTCCTAAGTATTTTATTCTTTTTGATGCTATTCTAAATGAGATTGTTTCCTTAATTTCCTTTTTGAATAGTTCATTGTTAATATGCAAAAACACATCTGATTTCTGTATCCTTAAATTTATTTAATTCATTTATTAGTTCTAACAGTTTTTTTGTTAAGTCTTTAGGGTTTTCTGCATATGATACTGTTGGGGAAACTGGATATCCACAAGTGAAAGAAAAAAAATTGTTCCCTTACCTTACACCACACACAAAACTCAACTTAATTATATTAAAGGCTTAAATATAGAATCTGAAAGTGTAAAATTTCTAGAAGAAAAGGGGAAAAATTCATGAATTTTGTCTTGGCAATGATTCCTTGGATATGACACTGAAAACACAGGCAACTAAAACAAAAATAGACATGGGACTACATCAAGCTAAAAAGCTTCTGCACAGCACAAGAAACAACACAGTGAAAAGGTAACCTATAGAATGGGAAAAAAATATTTCCAAACCATGTATTTGATAAAGGGTCAACACCCAAACATATACTAAACTCCTATAACTCTAGCAACAAAATAAAACAAAAACAAATAATATGATTTAAACAGTGGACAGGGCTTCCCAGGTGGCGCAGTGGTTGAGAATCTGCCTGCCGATGCAGGGTACACGGGTTCGAGCCCTGGTCTGGGAGGATCCCACATGCCGCGGAGCAACTAAGCCGGTGAGCCACAACTGCTGAGCTTGCGCATCTGGAGCCTGTGCTCCGCAACGAGAGGCTGCGATAGTGAGAGGCCTGCGCACCGCGATGAAGAGTGGCCCCCACTTGCCGCAACTGGAGAAAGCCCTCGCGCAGAGACGAAGACCCAACACAGCCAAAAAATAAATAAATAAATAAAGTGAAATTCTTTAAAAAAAAGTAAAAAAAAAAAAAAAAAAAATTTACTAAAAAGTGGACAAAGGACTTGAATAGACATTTCCTAAAGAAGGCATACAAATGGCCAATAGGCAAATGAAAAGATGTTCCACATTGCTAATCATCAGGAAAATGCAAATCAAAACTACAATGAGATATCTCCTCACACCTATCTGAATGGCTGTTATCAAAAACAAAACAATTAACAGGTATTGTCAAGGATGTGGAGAAAAGGGAACTTTTGTGCATTGTTGGTGGGAATGTAAATTCGTGCAGCTACTGTGGAAAGCAGTAAGGAGGTTCCTCAAAATATTTTAAAAAATAACTGCCGGGCTTCCCTGGTGGCGCAGTGGTTGAGAGTCTGCCTGTCAATGCAGGGGACATGGGTTCGAGCCCTGGTCCGGGAAGATCCCACATGCCGCAGAGCAACTAGGCCCGTGAGCCACAACTACTGAGCCTGCACGTCTGCAGCTTGTGCTCCGCAACAAGAGAGGCCGCGATAGTGAGAGGCCCGCGCACTGTGATGAAGAGTGGCCCCCACTTGCCGCAAGTAGAGAAAGCCGTCGCACAGAAACGAAGACCCAACACAGCCAAAAATAAATTAATTAATTAATTAATTAAAAAAAAAATAACTGCCATATGGTCCAGAAATCCCCTTTTTGGGTATTTATTCAAAAGAATTGAAATCAGGATCTCAAAGAGATACCTGCCCTCTCATATTCACTGCAGTGTCATTCACAGTAGCCAAGATATGGAAACAATCTCAATATCTATCAATGAATGAATGGATAAAGAAACTGTATATACATACAACAAAATATTATTTGGCCTTAAGACGGAAACCCTGTGACATCATGGATAAACCTGGAGGACACTATGCTAAGTGAAATAAACCAGTCCCAAAAGGACAAACACTGCAGGATTCTACTTATATGAGGTATCTAAAATAGTCAAACTATATATAGAGAGAGTAGAATGGTGGTTGCCAGGGACTGGGGGCCGAGGGAAATGCAGAGTTGTTGTTCACGGGTATATAGTTTCAGTTACACAAGATGAATAAGTTCTAGAGATCAGCTGTACAACATCGTGCCTGTAGTTAACAATATTGCATTATGCATTTAAAATTTGTTAAGAGGATTGATCTCCCGTAGTGTTCTTACCAGAATAAATAAAAATAAACATCTTTTAATAACAAAAATGAAAACAAAATAAAAGTAGGACAAGGAGTGCTTTGCCCAGAGAACTAGTTCAGACACCTCCTTTCTGTCTATTGCCAAGCTAGTTTTATGGC
Organism: Balaenoptera physalus; assembly: GCF_965194825.1. NCBI lineage: Eukaryota > Metazoa > Chordata > Mammalia > Artiodactyla > Balaenopteridae > Balaenoptera > Balaenoptera physalus. Next base: position 56,655,893 of record NC_138890.1, read on the forward strand.
TCAGCTTCCTATAAATGGGCTACAAAGAATATAACTGACAAGGACCTGATTATTTCTGAGGAGTAAAGATACTTCATTCATTTAGTTAATAAATGCTATTGAGTGGGTTGTGAGCTAGCACTGTGCTAGGCTTTGGATTTAAATTATAAGCAAAATCAGACATCATCCTTGCTCTCACACTGGAAAGACAACCATATGAATAAATGTATAATTACACACTAACATAAGTCCTAGCTATAAAAGGAATACAATTTTAGGAGCACAATTCTTGGAGGCTATATTTAAAAAAGAAGCTTTACTAGACTGTGGGGTCAGAGAAGTCCTACCTGATTAATTTATTCTTAAACTGAAACCAGAAGGATGAGCAAAAAGCAAGTGGTTAAAGGAGAAAAGTCGGGAAAGTAATCCAGATAGAGAAGAGTGCTGAGTACAAAGGCTCAGGAATAGGACAGAAAAGGATCCTCTGATGTACCAAAAGAAGATGAGACAGACCTGAAAGACTGGGCCAAAACTCCTAAGTGAAATACATTAGTCATTTCAGATCCATTGTTCAGATATAGTCTCTAAAAATAGGAACCTATGGCTAGGGGTCTATAAATAAGCCTATTCATAAAGCCTTCATGTTTGTTACCATCATTATCATCATCGTTGTCACCATCATCATCATCATTAACAATTTTTGAGCACTTGCTATAGGCCGTACGCTCTGCTAAGCAGTATCTATAGCTTATCTCATTTAATCTTCACAACGACCCATGAGGTAAGGGCTGCTGTTATCCTCATTTCATGTGTAAGGTACATTGAAGTTAAGTGATTTGCCCACATCCACATAACTACTAAGCAATACATCTAAGATTTTAACAGAGTTGCTCTGATTCCCAAGTCCATGTTTTATAGTATGTGTGGTGGCCATGAAAATGTACCTCATAGAACTTCAAACACAGGGAGCAAAATTGACCAAGGGTCTCAGCTGCCACACTCTGAAATCCATCACTGTGCACTACAGACTGAAGGCTTGTGTACCCCCCAAATTCATATTTTGAGACCTAATCCCCAGTATGATGGTATATGGAGTGGGACCTTTGGGAGGTAATTAGGTCATGAGGGTGGCGCTCTCATGAATAGGATTAGTGCCCTTATAAGAGAGACCCTGGAGAGCTCTCTCACTTCTTCTACCAGGTGAGGACACAGCAAGAAGATGGCCATCTATGGACCAGGAAGTGGGTCCTCACCAAACACCAAATCTGTCAGCACCTTGATCATGGACTTGCCAGCCTCCAGAACTGTGATAAACAAATAGCCATCTAGGCTATGGTAATTTGTTAGAGCAGCCCGAACAGACTAAGGTTTTGTGTTTGTGCACTGAGTCAACACTTTCATAGGCTGTCCCCAGCCCAGGACTGACAGCAGCAGGCATATTAGGGCAGGCCAATTTCTAGGGGATATGGGGCTTTAGCTCGAGGACTCCCTGACAGCCTTGCAAAACCTAGGACACGTCTAACCTACTCTTTCTTCCTCTAATTGTTCTCCCAGCCTTTTCCAGCCTCCTCGCCGTTTCCTTTCTGGGGGAAGTTTCCCTAATGAAATTCCTGTACATTCTTGCCTTTTCTGGCATCTGTTACTTGGAGGACCCTGACTAAGATGGTATTCAATAAAACATTTATACAACCAAAAAAGGCTACTAGAAAGCAAAAGGTCTCAAGGCTTTTCAGCACTCCAACTGGTCCACCATGACAGTTGGTTAGAGCACAGCACAAAGGTTACAGATTTTAATCCACTTATTTTCAATCTATTGTGTACTATCAATCTCAGTCTCTCTGGGACAGTCTTAGTTTGCACCTGTTGCTGACATAATAGTCCCTTCCTTTCCATCTCAAAATGTTATCCAATGAAATGATGATGTCTGGGATTCACTTCAAAATAATAGTAGAGGTGGGAGAAGTTGATGGGATGTGAATGAGGCAGGATTGGCCAATGGGTTGATGGTGTTGGAGCTTGCTGACGGGTTCAGAGGAATTTATTATATTATTCTGTTTACTTTTATGTAGGTTCAGAATTCTCCATAATTAAATGATATGGGGGAGAACTATTCTGCTTCATATAATACATTATATCATCACCCTACCTCTAACCCAGGCCAGCTACCAATCTGCTCCTCTGGTCACAAAGAAGACTCAAGAACACATGCAAGATTCAGTGCAAACCCATTCCCATTCTTGGAAACTCAGGAGTTCAGAAGGTTTTTAAACATTTTCATGTCTTTTTGTTGTTGCTGCAAGTGATAGAAATCCAACTCACAATGGCTTAAGCAAAAAATAGAACAGTTTGGCTGCATAATGTTAAAAAAAAATAGTAGGTAACTTTAGGCTTGGGTGGATTCAGGGACTTAAATTCTGTCACCAGGAATTGGTCTCATGCCCCCCCCCCTTTTTTCCTATGATGGTAGACTTGCCTTTCATGGTGGCAAGATGAGTGTCAGTTTCTCCAAGTTGATGCCCCATGTCCTCAGTACACATCTTTCTCAATTGCTCTAGAAATCCCAGGATGAGCTCTGATTGGACCAACTTATATCACACACCATCTTTAAGCCAATCACAATTCCTAGGAGAATGGAATATGCTGATTAGTCAGTCCTGGGTTGACTGTCCAACTATGGATGTTGACGGTTGTTCCCACATAGACTAAGGGAAATGATTATTCCACATCAGGATGCACTACCAGAAAAGAGAAGTGGATGCTGGGCAGGAGACAGAACAGGTGTCCACCAAGTACCTTCTCTTCTGCCTAAGTATCAACTGCTTAATCATCATGAAAGTGAGTAGCAGACTTTTTTTCTTAGCTAAGGAAGCATGACTTTAAGTTTACTCAAAAACTCAGGCTAATAAAAAATTCTACTTACAGAATTATTCTTATCCCTTGAGATTCATTATAAGTGATACAATTGCACAAGATTTATATTGCTCTTGCTCTTCCTCCTTCTTTATCAGCAAAGACTTTGTATTGATTTACCTGTATTTTTAAAAAATAAAATGAGATTGGATTTTTACCCCACTAATCAGGTACAATACGCAGCTAATTGTGTAGCAAGGACAGAGATAAGAGCAGAATAGAGGGGAGGTTTTTCCATACATGTATTATTCTTTTTTCCTCTGAGAAGACATGCTTGAAACTGAACTTTAAACACTTCAGCAATGGTGAAACAAATTAATGATGGCTCAGACACAGAGGTGTTGCATGTTATTCATGATCTTGAAATTAGTAATGTCAACACTGAGCCATTATTACCACATGTTGCCAACAGAGTAATTAACACATCTTATCTAATCGAAAAAGGCCATCAAATCAAACTAAGAAGTAATTAAGTTACATCACTACACAGCTGAGGCAGAAAGATGCAGGTAGCTCACCTAGGCAGTTCTGAATAGCTAAGCATGGTGACTTCTTATTTACTGTCTAGTTTACCATTGCTAAGTCACTTCACTGTGTCGTGCCTCAATTTCTATGTATCATGAGGAGATTAGAACAAAGTCATTACCAACCTCTAGTGTTCATATGAATTACTTAGGGAGCTTCTGAAAAATCTATTCTTCCCTGGTCTCCCTTGAAGACATTAATTCACACGGTCTAGAGTGGAGACCTGGAATATATACAGTCTTACCCCCAGGTGATTTTAAAGTTGGTGATCTACAACTCACATTTTGAGGAATTCTAGAAAAAAAAATTTTCAGAAGCCCCTTCCAATCTTAATGATCAGTCATGAGATCATTGACTTTCCCAGACATGGTAGGGAGGTTTTGCCAGGAATTGGCATTTGTTTACATATGGAATGCCCATGATCCCCATTATCTGCTTATGATCTGACCCTTCTCTTCCTTGAAACTAGAGTGAAAAAAGTAAAAAGCAGATGAAGAGAAAAATAGCCATTTTCAACTTTTAAGAATTGTCACTCAGCTCTGAAATTATTCCAAACCATAATACTTATGTCCTATCCTAGATAGTAAATGAGCCACACAGAAGAAATCACAAACGTGAGGAACAATTTATAATTTAAATGAAACTAAGAAAACTCTACAATGTATTCTTCCTCCAAATGCCTTTTCCCTTTAGCCCTCTGCACAGAGTGGGGACTACTCAGAGAGAATGCACACGGTCTTAAACTTTAAAAGTTTACATTTGCTTTAAATTAGAAGCTACTGGTATCCCAAGATTTATTGAAGATCTGAAAATGGCTTTCAAGAATGTAGCCAGGTTTTATTTATCAGATTGTGAGACTTAATCAATATTTAGCTCATCTGTACTGCCCAGGCTACTAGGTCATTGTGCTCAGTGCAGCACAGACACAGTATAAATACAAAGCAAAGGGTGGGGAGAGAAGCTCTTGGTCAATTTAAAGGTATAATTGTTTAGTTCTACTAGTGAAATAGACAAATATCAGCATAAAACATTTATAAATGTACTCATATATTCATATGTAAAATCACCAACAAAAAATAGTAATTTTGAAAAACTCTATTTCACTCTTATCAAGTCACACCTGCACCTTTGACACTGATGTCTTAGTGACCATCAGAGCCGCTTCTTGAGTCAAGCAACACAGTTGTCCAAAGCAGTGTTGTCACTGCCATAAGAGCTGTTTGAGACGGAGTTCTGTTTGGGTCAGCATATGATGAAGTCCCTGGAAGTCTTCGCTTAAGCCGTGACATGACATTCTCATAACACTGGCAGTGAAGCTGAAGAGGAGTTCCAGAGGAGAGGGTACAAGAAGAGTCTAGAAGTCAGGCTTGTTCAGGGACTTAGAAGACTTCGTGAAGTGCACGCTGTTTAAGCAGGCCAGCTCCGGCCAAACGTACCAAATGCACAGTCTTGGTGGAACACTCGTCACAACAGAGCTATCTGAGCTAACCTTTAACGTATTGGAACAGTCTTACCACCTTAGGGAGCCCAGGTGGAACTGGAAATAAAAATTCAATCTTAACTTGTAGTATCTATGACTCAGGGACGTGCAGAAGCACACTTGGGGTTTGGTGACAGAGAAGAGACCTACCACCGCTAGCTGTGTGAAGCTGCATGAGTTATTTTCTATGCCTTGGTTCCTTCATCTCTAAAATGAAGATAAATTATCAACTTACGAGTCAGAATCAAAGGGCGTATTGTATGCAACACTTACAGCCCAGTGAGTGGGCACAAAACAAGTGCGTAATTAAAAGTAGCTACTATTATTATTTTAAATATTCATTCATTCATTCCAATAAATATTGATTAAGCACTCCACTACATATCAGGAACTGTCCTATATCACAATATTTCCACACTTTAATTGCTAGAAAATCATTTTATTTTAGTCATTGCTATTAGCTTAGATTTTCTCTTAAATTGACTTACTTCAGCACCCACTTTGCCCTCCCTCTAAACATCAACTCTGTGAAATCACAGGTTTTATGTGCTAGTTTTATTTTTTCTAGTCAACACTAACATAAACATATCACAATTAAACATTTGTAAATGTTTATCCATGAACCATCTAAAATCATCAGTAGTGGGCACAGCTCACTTTGGAGATGATCAAGACAGTGTCTCTGTCCTCTAAGAGCTTTTTTTCCTTCGCCAAGCAATCCTGCAACTACGTATAGGACAGGCGTACGCACTTGCTAAGAAGCATTTAGGAGCTGGCTGTCAGGCAGGGCCAATGAGATGCATGGCCTGATGGAAAGGTGACCGCAGGGAAATAGTTCTGAATGTGAGTGGGAGTCACAAAACTGATGGGCAAGCCCAAGATTCCCCTTAATGAATCTGAAAGTGGCAGGGTAATACAATTACCTTCCTCTAACAGACAGTATCTGCTGTGGCACCCCGAGAATCACATTATGCACGCAGACGGTCTCTGCTGAGAATACATTACCCCTAATGAAATAAACCCATACGTTCTTTCAGCATCACCTGGCTGTCACACAGACTTCCCCTTATTGCATTCTATGATAGTCCCACTGGCAACGTACTGTGAACAAGATGCCATCCACATCAACCAAGTGAGATCAAAGTCTGAAGTAATATATACAGAAAATCTTCCTCTTAGTCCCTCGCTGCAAAGGGAAAGTACTAACAAAAGCTCGAGCAGGCAACTCAGGGCTGTGCCTTTGATCTCTCTTTCAAGGCTGGAAAGAGATTTGCAGGAATGGCCACGCAAGGAGCCTCCTTCTTCAATCTCCCCAACCCAGGGTTGAAGGAAAGCATTGCAGTCAGGAGAATGGGTCACAGCCAAAGGGCATCCATGCCTTCCCATCTCAGCATGCTGGGAGACCAAGACTTCCCCCAGACTATGTGTTCACTCATTCAGCAAATAGCTGTGGAGCATTATTATTTGCCAAGCATGGAGGTAGACTCTGGGGACATACAGATGAATGAAACCCCACCTCTGCCCTCCTGGATTTCATGCTGTAGTAGGAGCAACACACAAGCCAAAACGTAGTTGTAAATCTGGGTGACGCGTGCCAAAATAGAAATACCATGTACAGCGGGGACAGGGTAATGGAGTCAGGTGAAGGAGCCCCTCGGTTCTGCCCTAGGAGATAAGAAGTCCAGGAAGGGATCAGAGAGAAGAAGGCACTAGTGGGGATTTGAAGGGATTTTCTTAGTGGGAAAGGGAAGGAAAAGATGAGGGTGTACACTCCAAGAAGGAATAAGACCAGAGGAACTGACTCCAGAAATAGCATGGCAGGATCAAGCATGATAGGTTGTTTGGCTAAATGGAGAGTCAGGGGCTGGATCATATATGGCCTTATAGCCATGCTAATAAGTTTGGGCATTCTCTGGAAAGAAAATAAAAAGGCAGTTCTTAATACTAGATTTATGCTGTTGGTTTCTTCAGTTCTGTTTCATTTTTCTAGTGTTGGCCCAGTCTCATGGGAGTGGCTCTAGAATTTTTCCTTCCTGGGGAATTCACTGTACTCTTTAATGTTCGTGTTTTTGAAGTCTTGGTTGCCAAAACTAATTGAAATTGTAGAGGTATATGAACTTACATACAAAAGATGCAAAAAATGAAAAAGAAGTGGGCCAACAGGTTTTGGTAAGCACACACCCTTAGAGGTGCGGGGCATGGAAAAAAACAAGATTGCGCTCAATGAGCAACTTCTGCAGGTGCCTCTCAGCATGCTTGATAACGCCATTGTAAAGAAGTTCTCCTAACTGAACTTGACTTTCCCAGTGTACCTACAGGCTCTATTTCCCTCTGCAAAATGTTCAGGCGATGCCCAGGGAAGTGCTGAGTGCTTAATGCTATAAGCCCCAGGCATTTCTGGCCTCACACATTGATTGTACTGTTTGCTTACCAAGAATCAGTGGCTTTTGTCCCCAGACTGGTTAAAGCCAGTTTTATACTTGTTGTAATGACCTAGTTTCGTTTAAAATTACACAAGTTAGTAAAATATAAGAACAAAAAGAACTGCCTGTATGAAAACTTAATTAATTGTTTTGGGAAGACTCCATAAGGGAGAATCTCCTTAAATTAAAAAAAAAAAAAAGCCTGTGAAGAATTTACCACCCACTACAAAGTCACAACAATTATGGGTGTGGTTTAATTAAGAAAAGCAAATGGTGTAGCCATCCTTAAGAAATGGCCTTAGTGTTAAATCAATGGTTAGGGAATTAATGTATAAATGATGTACACTTTAAGTTAAAATAAAATATTAAGGTGTGCATAGTTCATCTTTTATGATTTTAAAAGGTTAAATAAATGATCAACCTTGATCCATCAGGTTTAATACAGTAACTGGAGCACAAATTCACACTTTTAATATAATAATTAGGTTCTAGCTTTGCTATCGACTACCTGTGTGGTGGTGTACAGACCTTTAACCTTTTATTCCTCAGTTTCCTTATGTACTAAACTGGGACATAATAGTACCTACCTCACAAAACTATTCTGAGAGATACATCTGCTAATGAGTCTAAAAGCTTAGTTTGGCACATAGCACTTAATAAATGTACTATTTTGGCTTTAATTATCATCATTATATTTGGGATGAGGTTGCAGGGAACTTCCATTTCGACTTCATGTACTTCTCCACTGTTTAAATTTTTACAACAGCAGTATATACTTTATGCTTAGTAAAAATAAAGATATTTATATTTTGGAAATAAGTCAGGAAAAAAGGTCTTTTTTAACATAGATGAATAAAAACCTTCAGAGTCCATTAGGAAAATTGTTTCAAAAGGAGGAACAGGGGCTTCCCTGGTGGCGCAGTGGTTGGGAGTCTGCCTGCCAATGCAGGGGACACGGGTTCGTGTCCCGGTCCGGGAAGATCCCACATGCCGCGGAGCGGCTAGGCCCGTGAGCCACAACTACTGAGCCTGAGTGTCTGGAGCCTGTGCTCTGCAATGGGAGAGGCCACGACAGTGAGAGGCCCGCGCACCGCGATGAAGAGTGGCCCCCGCTCGCCGCAACTAGAGGAAGCCCTCGCACAGAAACGAAGACCCAACACAGACAAAATAAATAAATAAATAAATATATTTAAAGTCAAAAAAAAAAAAAAAAAAAAGGAGGAACAGTAGGGGGATATAACAGATTTGCTGTTTTCACACAGTTGGATTAGTTCAGGGATGGTGGTCCACAGCGGGACTGACTGGAAGAAAGGTTCAGGGGAGGATGTGTAGATGAGACCCTAATGTCCCCAAATCAACCACAGGATGGTAGGGGCAGCACACGGGCCTTCACGAAACATTTGTCAGGCCACCGTGGAATATCACAGTGTGGAAGTGCTTGTGTCTTGAAAATACCTGTGAATACTGGAAACCCAGAAGGACAATGCAAAATGCAGAACAACTAGTCTAATAAACAATAATAATTAGACCTTTGCATTAGTCACAAAGCCCATCACGGTCTTTCGAACACACCCCTGCTGGCACACCTCTGCAATTTACCACAAACCTATTGAAGCTTTAGTAGCACAGAAATCTAGGCAGGAAGGTGAGGCTGAAGGATGAATGGATACAGACAAAGAAATATAGTTTGGTCCTTTTAATTAGCCCACCAGCATTTCAGCACGAAGCTTCCAAGGTTTAAATGTTCTATTTTTCAGTGTGTGTGTGTGTGTGTGTGTGTGTGTGTGTGTGTACGTGGGCGCTCATGCATATGTGTTAAGAACAGTTTGGCAAATAAATATAACAAAAAAGCTATGTGTATTTAAAAAATAGCTTCTCTATTTTTAAGAGAAGGGCAACTAAGGGAAGAACAAAGCCAGATGCTTTTCATCATAATTCCATCCTCTAGTCCCTCCTGTTTCTACCCTCTTGTCCCCAGAGAACAAGGCCTAAGTGTCTAACCCACTAGCTGGATTGCAAACCGAGATCTGGGCACAGGGCACCTCTGAGTCTGTGATCCCATCTTTCATAACAGTTTTGTTATTGGGCTGCCTGACCTACCTCTCCTAAACCAGAGTAGAAGGTACACTTTTGTAGCTCGTTACCAAACACACAGACTCCAATAACAGCAGATGACACAGTCAAAAACATGTGCTAGAAATTTCCTGTGCCTGGGCTTTCATTACTCCCAAGACAGTTATGCTTTGTCTCAATTCGCTGTGGTTGAGCACTCCCTGATGTTCCAAAGAATTCATGTCTCCCAGTCACAAAAAAAGAAGAAGAAGAACAACAAAGTACTCCCATTACCACCCAAATACTTTGGGGTCCAACTATAATATCTGTATGAACCACCTGCATTGATTAACAAACCTGCTAAATGCCACATCTCTTTTGTTCCCAGTGAAATGAAATTGAAAGGGAAATTATTGAAACAATTCCAGTCTCTCGTGAGATTCTTGTAAATGGGTGTTTAACTACATGGTGCCTGATTTTAGACTTAAGTCAAAATCCACTATTTACCTCTGTATAATCTTAAGCAAATTAACTGATCTCTTTAAACCTCATTTTCTGGTCTGTAAAATGCAGAAATTGTAATAGCATCTATCTCAGTGGGTTACTGTGATGACAAAATAAGATACTACATACCAAACACTAATTCCAGAGCCCTTTCAATATGACCATAATTGACAATGCCAGGCATAGTGTGGGCTTAATCAACGTTTATTACTACTATTACTACTACTATAATCACTACTGAGAGACAAAAATACTTCTGGAGGCTCGGAATATTCCAGACTGACTACCTGCACAGATCAGTTTTATCACATAAATTTTCATCTTGCCACTATGAGGATGTCATAATCATAAAGAAAGCAGCCATCACTCCCTGGTTCCCAAACAGGGGAGGTTAGTACTGTTTATAAAATTTAACTACATCTTGGGTGCCATTAAATTAAAGTAAAAGCATTCATAAATGTGAAGCAGTTACTCCTGTTTACATAATTAAAAAAAAAAAACAGTACTGCAGTTTCTAAATTCTGATCTACCCTCTGATAACAAAACCTTATGGTGGGTTTAGTGTTCTTCATCTCCCATCACAGGTGACACTCTAAGGCTCATTCATGCAACGAGGGCCCCAAGACCATCACAGTAAAACTTTAGCTCATCTACAGCTTAAGACACTGCAAACAGGCTGTGTTTGGCAGAAAATCTCTGCTGGCAAAAGTTGAGATTTTATGAACGGTTACCTCTAGCAGCAGATGGATCCTATATGAAACGGACCCATTAATGCTCATGTGCTGTTTAATTTCAGTATATTTGATATTTCTGCTTTTTGTTTTCTACTGATCTCTCATCTCATCACAGCCATATAAAACAAAACCCTAAACATTCCCACTCACTTTCACCACCAATTCAAAATGGTTTAACGGTCAGCTTCTCCCAGTGCCCTAAAACTGCCCTGCATACAGGCTATAACTATACTGCCATAATTTTCATACCTTTTTTTCTGCACTCCTCTTTCATTTCTCCAACCTTCCACTATCATTACCACTCTTACCTTTGCTACCTACGGTTTTTTTTTGTTTGTTTTTTGGGGTTTTTTTTTTTGTTTTTTTTAGTAGAGAAAGTTTTATTACAGGGTCATACAAGGAGAACAGGTGGCTCATGCCCCCAGAAAACCCCAAACTCCCCAAAAGGTTTCAGAAAAGCATTTTTAAAGGCCAGGAGAGGCAAGGGGTTCACAGGGTATGTGATTACCTCGTGCACAATTCTCTGGTTGATGGTGAGGTAACAGGGCAGTTAATATTATCAATCCACCAGCGCCAGAAGGTCTGGGGGGCTACTGCTCATGACATCAAGTAGTTAATTTCTTCCATTTGGTGGTGTTTTTAGCAACAGAAAAACTCAGGAAATATGCATGAGATACTATTATCTTGGTACTTCAGAGAAGAGCTACAGCTGAGGATATGGGGAAGGGATCTGTCCCAGGAAGGCCCCATAGGGTCCTGCTCAGATTACGTGACTATCACCAACTACTGAGATTTCTGAAATTTAAACCAAATTTATTTCTACTGGCAATTACCTATTGTTACTACATGAAGTATTTTGATCACTGGAATATCCCCACTGAAACAGTACATTTATAAAATACTTCACGAAAAATTAGCAAATAGATTGAGGGCATTTGCATTATTTCATCTATACCACATAATATGAGATTAAATAGTCTGGGATTATCTAGACTTTGATGTATTTTTCTTAGGTGGCATACTTCTGTAAAACAATATTTAGGATATTTTTGGGTAAAAAATTAAAATATCAGATTAGCAATGCCCAATTTTCTTTTTCTACCTCAAAAAACATGAGATAGTCTTTTTTTTTTGAATTGGAAATGCTTTCTTTTTATTAAAATTATTTAATACACTTTAGAATAGTTTCAGATTTACAGAAAAATTTAGGTAGTACAGAGAGTTCCCATATGTCCTCTACCCAGTTTCCTCTATTATTAACATTTACATTAATATGGCATTATTTGTCACTATTAATTAGAGATAGTCTTATTTACTAAACTGTACACAAAGTGCTAGATCTTTCTTTTCATTTCCATTATGAAATTTTATCTTAACTTTAGTGAATAGCAATATCTTGGGCTAAAGCTTAAACCTGTATGTACTTGTTTTATTTTATTTATTTATTTATTTATTTTTAACATCTTTATTGGAGTATAATTGCTTTACAGTGGTGTGTTAGTTTCTGCTTCATAACAAAGTGAATCAGCTATACATACACATATATCCCCATATCTCCTCCCTGTTGTGTCTCCCTCCCACTCTCCCTATCCCACCCTTCTAGGTGGACACAAAGCACCGAGCTGATCTTCCTGTGCCATGTGGCTGCTTCCCACTAGCTATCTATTTTACATTTGGTAGTGTATATATGTCCATGCCACTCTCTCACTTCATCCCAGCTTACCCTCCCCCCTCCCCATGTCCTCAAGTCCATTCTCCATCTGCGTCTTTATTCCTGTCCTGCCCCTAGGTTCTTCAGAACTTTTTTTTTTTTTTTTTAGATTCCATATATATGTGTTAGAATATGGTATTTGTTTTTCTCTTTCTGACTTACTTCACTCTGTATGACAGTCTCTAGGTCCATCCACCTCACTACAAATAACTCAATTTCATTTCTTTTTATGGCTGAGTAATATTCCATTGTATATATGTGCCACTTCTTCTTTATCCATTCATCTGTCGCTGGACATTTAGGTTGCTTCCATGTCCTGCCTATTGTAAACAGAGCTGCAATGAACACTGTGGTACATGACTCTTTTTGAATTATGGTTTTCTCAGGGTATATGCCCCGTCGTGGGATTGCTGGGTCGTATGGTAGTTCAATTTTTAGTTTTTAAGGAACCTCCATACTGTCCTCCATAGTGGCTGTATCAGTTTACATTCCCACCAACAGTGCAAGAGGGTTCCCTTTCCTCCACACCCTCTCCAGCATTTATTATTTGCAGATTTTTGATGATGGCCATGCTGACTCGTGTGAGGTGATACCTCATTGTAGTTTTGATGTGCATTTCTCTAATGATTAGTGATGTTGGGCATCCTTTCATGTGTTTGTTGGCAATCTGTATATCTTCTTTGGAGAAATGTCTGTTTAGGTCTTCTGTCCATTTTTGGATAGGGCTGTTTGTTTTTTTTGATATTGAGCTGCATGACCTGCTTGTATATTTTAGAGATTAATCCTTTGTCAGTTGCTTCACTTGCAAATATTTTCTCCCATTCTGAGGGTTGTTGTTTCGTCTTGTTTATGTTTTCCTTTGCTGTGCAAAAGATTTTAAGTTTCATTGGGTCCCATTTGTTTATTTTTGTTTTTATTTCCATTTCTGCAGGAGGTGGGTCAAAAAGGATCTTGCTGTGATTTATGTCATAGAGTATTCTGCCTATGTTTTCCTCTAAGAGTTTGATAGTGTCTGGCCTTACATTTAGGTCTTTAATCCAATTTGAGTTTATTTTTGTGTATGGTGTGAGGGAGTGTTCTAATTTCATTCTTTTACATGTAGCTGTCCAGTTTTCCCAGCACCACATATTGAAGAGCCTGTCTTTTCTCCACTGTATATTCTTGCCTCCTTTATCAAAAATAAGGTGACCATATGTGCGTGGGTTTATCTCTGGGCTTTCTATCCTGTTCCATTGATCTATATTTCTGTTTTTGTGCCAGTACCATACTGTCTTGATTACTGTAGCTTTGTAGTATAGTTTGACATCAGGGAGCCTGATTCCTCCAGCTCCGTTTTTCTTTCCCAAGATTGCTTTGGCTATTCGGGGTCTTTTGTGTTTCCATACAAATTGAAATTTTTTGTTCTAGTTCTGTGAAAAATGCCATTGGTAATTTGATAGGGATTGCACTGAGTCTGTAGATTGCTTTGGGTAATATAGTCCTTTTCACAGTGTTGACTCTTCCAATACAAGAACATGGTATATCTCTCCAGCTGTTTGTATCATCTTTAAGTTCTTCCATCAGTGTCTTATAGTTTTCTGCATACAGGTCTTCTGTCTCCTTAGGTAGATTTTTGCCTAGGTATTTTATTGTTTTTGTTGCAATGGTAAATGGGAGTGTTTCCTTAATTTCTCTTTCACATCTTTCACCACTGGTGTATAGGAATGCAAAATATTTCTGTGCAATAATTTTGTATCCTGCTACTTTACCAAATTCATTGATTAGCTCTAGTAGTTTTCTGGTAGCATCTTTAGGATTCTCTATGTATAGTAACATGTCATCTGCAAACAGTGACAGCTTTACTTCTTCTTTTCCGATTTGGATTCCTTTTATTTCTTTTTCTTCTCTGATTGCTGTGGCTAAAACTTCCAAAACCATGTTGAATAATAGCGGTGAGTGTGGACAACCTTGTCGTGTTCCTGATCTTAGAGGAAATGGTTTCAGTTTTTAACCATTGAGAACAATGTTGGCTGTGGGTTTGTCATATACGGCCTTTATTTTGTTGAGGAAAGTTCCCTCTATGCCTACTTTCTGGAGGGTTTTTGTCATAAATTGGTGTTGAATTTTGTCAAAAGCTTTTTCTGCATCTATTGAGATGATCATATGGTTTTTATCCTTCAATTTGTTTATATGGTTTATCACACTGATTGATTTGCATACATTGAAGAATCCTTGCATTCCTGGGATAAACCCCACTTGATCATGGTGTATGATCTTTTTAATGTGCTGTTGGATTCTGTTTGCTAGTATTTTGTTGAAGATTTTGCATCTATGTTCATCAGTGATATTAGCCTGTAGTTTTCTTCCTTTGTGACATCTTTGCCTGGTTTTGGTATCAGGGTGATGGTGGCCTTGTAACTACCTACAGTTTTTGACTTAAGGCCACGTAACTACCTACAGTTTTTGACTTAAGGCCATGGGTGGAAGTATAGTTATTAAAAACTTCCTTTAAAGGCTGTTTAAGGGAGATAAATGGGACAGCTTTTCTTAAGAATCCAAAGGAGTTTCTTCTGCCTTGTCACTTCCCATTACAGAGTTTCACCTTCGTGTTTTACAGTGAGCTTCAACAGCATTTCAAACTCCATGAGAAGTCCTAGGGAAAGAGATAAACAGGAAGCCTTCACTCCCCTTTCCAATGGAGGTTCCTCCAGCCCTTTGCCCACAAGCACTGTCTTACACTCTCCCTTTGTGGAAGATACCTCATTTGAAGGAGAACAAAATCAAGACAGAGAATTTTTTCTTCTTCTCTTCTTCTATGTGCTCATTCTGAAAAAATCAGACTGTAAATGGTATTCCATTTTGAGGACATATCAGTACAGTGAACAAACTGAACTAAGCACCTAAAATATCCTTGGCTTCCTTCCGCAGGTAGAAGTGGCTCCAGATTTTCTACGTGAAAGGGGCTTAGGACAGCAACCTGATTGAAAGGGTTAGGAGACTTATGTTGAAGCTACACTGGAGGTCACTTTCATTTCTACTTCAGCTGAATATGCTTAATCACGGTGATGAGTGCTAAGGATGGTGGACATTACCAATGGGGCTGACATAGTCCAGTAGCCCTTGGCTCAGCCCCTGTGCACACAGCAGAAAGACATAGGGAAGCAGAAGCCCCAGTTCCCACCCCTGTTAACAGAGACAACCAAGTGCAATGCATTTCCCTCTCCTGTGCTTTGGGATGCTTTGGTACAGTCTTAACTATAAGGGAGCAGACTGAATATGTTTTTGTGAACCATCTAGTAAAGTACCTGGCATCTAATAGACTCTTTATAAATATTTGTTGAATGGAGTTGAATCAGAGAGTCTTGGCAGAAATCTGTGGCAAGTGGCTTTAACAATATGTATGTTTAGTAGCTTTAAAAAGTATATAAGCAATGCATTTTCATGGAAGAAAGAACTGAAAATGCTTCTTAATTGAAAAAAGAAAATAGAAAACACCTTTTAAGATTTGAAAGTCCTTTCTCCCAGATTTTTTAAACATTTTTGAGTATGATTAGAGGTGATTTTATTTTCTTAATATCTGAATTTTTCTGTCTTAAAAAAATACAGTTAAATATGTATTACATGTATGGTTTTTTTGAAGCTTATAATTTTAAAAACATCTTTCTGCTACTTTTGGTATATATCCTGCCTGTCTCCATATACCTGTATTTATATTTGTATTTATAGTTGTATCTATCACTATCAATTTTGGAAAATAAGCTGCTCTTTATGAAATAATATACCATTAACTGCTTTCCATTTCACTAAATAAAATTCTACTACATAGTTTTAATGGCTTCAGAATAGTCCTTGGAGTGGAGATTTCATTGTTAATTATTATTGGACAATTCTTGGATAATTGGGTCCCAATTATAAATAATACTATGATGAACATCTATATATATCTATACCTATATCTATACCTAAACATCTTTGCATGCATCTCTAATTATGTTTTCAGCATACTTCCTAGAAGTAGAATGTCTAGATCAAAAGGTAGGAAAATTTTAAAGAACAATAATAATTTTTTTTTGAAACAACTTTTTTATTGGAGTGTAGTTGATTTATAATGTTACGTTAGTTTCATGTATACAGCAAAGTGACTCAGTCATATATATATGTATACATATATATACTTTTATATACACTTTTTCAGATTCTATTCCATTATGTTATTACAAGATACTGAATACAGTTCCCTGTGCTATACAGTAGGTCCTTGTTGTTTATCTGTTTTACATACAGTAGTGTGTATCTGTTAATCCCAAACTCTTTTTCTGAGTGTGTACTATGTGCCAGGTAGTATTGACTAAGTAGGAACTCATGTAATCTTTATGACAATCCTTGACTTGGAAACTACTATTGTCTCCACTTTACAGATGGGGAGACTGAGTCTCAGAAAGAACTGGCATTTCAAGAGCCTTAGGCAAATCTCAGAAGACCTGGCCTGCCCACATCTAAACCAATCAATGGCAAGGGAGGTAGAATTACCGTGACTGACTTGGGGTGGGAAAGATGAACCTCCATTGGACGTTAGGAAATCAATCACAATACACCCTACACTATTATTTTAAAAGACCAAGATGCCACTGCTGCAGCCTTGTCAGGAAGAATGTGCAATGGCACTGTGGGGAGTGTATTCTCCCACTTCCCAGAGCTGCCCCATGGGAATAAACATTAGGTAGAGGCAGGAACAAGAGTAGGAGGAAAAAAACAAAACAAAACCCTGAGGTCTTTCAGTGCATTTAAGTTTTGGTAATTTGCAATTTTTTACCAAGCAATTTAGCATGTACCCTCACAGCCACATACAGTGGGAAACAGAAAAAAATACAGCCAATTCTAACTCTACAGTACTAAGTTTCTGGAACTGCTCTGTATGTTAGAGATATCAGCCTTGAACAGACTTGAACATCCAGTTTTAACCATTAGGATGACAAGTTTTTAAAAGAAAAAACTTTTGTTTCTGCTGGCTTAAGACAAAGCACATTTGGGAAAGAAGAAAAAAATTTCATAAAAGACCAAAAAAAGATTTCACAAATTATTTCTTAAATATACATGATGACACCATGCAGAACTCAAAATAAATTAAACTGCACTGTATACAAATTTTCCTGTCCTCCTCTCTCCTCCCACCCTTCTTCTGCTTCCATGCTACTCAGTAAGTTCCCAAGGAAATAAATTCTCCCAAATATCACTGTCGCTGCATTTTCCCACTAATCACATCCCCAATGGTCCATTTCTTTTAAGATTTCCTTTGGAGTTTCTCAAACTTGGAGCCAGTGTGTGAGTTCTTCAACAGGCCACACTTTGTAGATTGGCTAAGCAGATGTGTTGCCTCCAGGACATGCCTCTGAGGTCTCTTCTGCCATCTGGATCCAGACCTCAGAGGATTAAGAATTAATATTTTGACCCAAAACAGTAACAGAAGTTTGTCTGGTCTCAGGACTCTGTCATCGGGATTACAAATTGACCTGGCCCCTTTCCCAATCTAACAAGGCTTGGAAGACTCAAAGATTACCAATGAAGCCTTCATTCAAAGTATGCCAAGAATGTGTCAACCCACATCACACGTCCTGGGTTTTACAAGCAATTGGCTTGACTATGAACCACTGCTATCTTTTCTGCCTGGAAAAAAAAAGAATCTGGGGAGATTATGAATGTCGTAGGTGTCCAGTCAAGAGGATGTTACTCTGGGTGGGTATCTTTCCTCCTGGAGTTGTAGGATGCATTGATCAAGAGTTTCAAATGTAGGTATTTGAAGAGTACCTAAAGTACTTTGGGCGGTTTGGCACAGAACTGTCCATTAAACACAGCAATGAAGGAGAAGGTATTGATTCCTCCTAACGTTTCACCTCCTCTCACGAATAAGTGGCTCGTTTCAGAGAAGAGGCAGTGTGAAATCTGTTGAGAAATGTGGCAGTTCACCACAGCAGCTAGAGGTGAGCATCAGCGTGTGATCCCCACCCCAGCGTTTACAATCCCTGTGACTGTACTCACATTAGCCCCTCTGGTTCCCAGTCTTCTCTTCTGTGGAAAAGAGACAATGACACCTATCTCAAAGGCCTAGGATGGGAATTCAGTGAGACCCCGTGTGAAAACCGCCCAATGCTAAGTAGTGCTCGATACTGGCTAATTCTCTTCCCTGTGAAAAAATAAAAGGGGCAGCAAGGGAAGGGGGAGCTGTCACACTTTGTCCTTTTTTGCTTTCACTATTTTTTTTCTTTATCATAAGTTTCTTTCTCCCACCCAACTCCATCCCACAATTTGAGGGTGGAGACAGGTTTATCTCTCTTTGTGTCTCATTAGGTTTTTCTGTGGATTTGAGTGGACCTCAGTATGACAGACATGTAGATGATAGATAGATAGATAGATAGATAGATAGATAGATAGGGTATACATATATGAATATCAACATTGAGATATATACCTCCACAAATGATAAGTCAAGGCATTGTCGGTGAGACCAGTGGAAGATGGGATTTGCGAAGACCCCAGACCCCCCCCCCCACATGGAACTTGGGTTTCCTATAGAGGTGATGTCAGCCTTGAATATCTGGACGCTCTAGCAATTGAAGCAGCTCAGTCATAAAAAGCAACACCTGCCCACCAGCCTCTGGCAGGCTAAATTTTGCTTGTTCAAATTAGAATCTGCCCACTGAGCCAACAGAAATAAAGCCAAGGGATAGCAAATTTCCTCAGGATATATGCTTACCTGACTGGTTGGCGGTAGCCATTTTCAGTGCTGTGTGTGTGAAAGTGTCACTGGGGACCATCTTGGGTGTGGGACCAGAATGTGAGCATATATTTTAAGTGTACTGACATGGGGGTGGGTTGCTATGATAGAAAGATAAAGGTCCGTGTCCTGGGCAAGCAGAATAAAGGCAATTAAAATATCAGAGAGCCTAACCTATTCTTCTAACTATTACTAATGCTGCCCTGCTTCCCCACCTAAACCTGTATCTTATATTATTCCCTTCAGACTAATAGGTACACAGCAGTGAGCTTGAGAGATAGGAAGAGTCTGTTGAAGAACCTGAGCCAGGTGGACCATCTGTTGGCATGATTAACGTGCTGGTTAACATTCCACTGTTCTTTCCAGAACATGGCAGTTGCATCCGACACATCAGCTTTGTTCAGCTACCGTACGGCTGGGCCAAGATCGGCAATGCACCTCTATCCTTAACAACACTCGGGGGCGCTCGGCAGCAACAGCAATCATGACTGGGGGCCGTTCCGTGAGCTCACCTTAACATAAATTAGTTCTTAAAATGGAAAGGCTATTTCATCCAAATCAATTCAGCCTGCATATACTGAGGGCTGAAAGCAGCATTATACATTAGTGTTGAGACATCACAGAGACATGGGTTCCAATGCTGCCTCTACCATTTGCAAACAGTAGAATCTTGGGGAAGTTATTCAACCTCTCTAAGCTTTCCAGGCTGCATTTTAAAAAATGTTGCCTATTAAATGAAATAATGTGCACTGAGCAAACAGCTCGGCTCATAGTAAATGTTTAATAAATGACAATTATTACTCTAAAGTGACTGAACGGATACTGGGGGCAGATCTACAGGAAGACAAGACACCGTCCTAGTCCTTAAGGAGTTTAGCGGAGGCTGATGCTGAAATAAACACTTAAAACTATACTAATGCAGCTGAGAGCAAGGCCAGGCCCTAATGGAGTTATGAAGACTGGGTGATGGTAACTCAAGGAGAAGGGATTTGTTCCAACTCAGGAGACTGAGCAGGTTTCTATGGAGAAGATCACACTTGATCTAGGATTTCAGAGATGGATAGAATTTAAAGAGATGGTTACGAGAGGAAAAGGCACCTTAGACAGAGAAAACTGCGCAAGCAAAACATGAGACGTAATGACGGAACTATAGCAAGTAGACTTGTGAGGCTGGAGTGCGGTTATGGATAAGGCCAGAGAGGTGGGCTGTTGTCTAGTTAGAAACCTCTGGATACCACACTAAGGAACTGGGCTTTATTCTGCAAGCACTAGAAAGGCATCAACTGTTTCAGGGTAAAGGAATGATCTGCCTAGACGAGATCAGAGGGGACAGAATTTGTCTTTGGCTCTGGTATGTGTTAAGAATAACTGTGTAATTGAAAAGGTCTGCCTACAACACAGCAAGGAAATTCCCCGAAGAGAGAAACTCTGACCTCCACAAATAACAGCGGGAGCATCCAACGCTATCTGGGGGCCTTTAGAAAGGTTTGTTAGCAAACAGGTGAGATCTTGAAGGAAAGAGGAGTTGCAGGTGAGCTTCATTAATGCTAACACTTGTCCCTACACCACCAGACAATCCCAAGGCAGGTCCCTGCAGCTCGAGTCAAGAAGAGAATTGAGGGTGTAACGTGAGTAGTCTGGGCCAAGGGAAAGTCACTTAGTCCTAATAGGTTTATATCTGCTGAGGAGTTTGTAAAGGCCACTGCCCGCTAAAGCCAGTCCCAGTAGCAATCACTGGCATAAAGTGGGCTGTGAAGCAACTCCACCCTGAACATAGCTCCAGCCGTGGCAGTCAACTGTGGGGAAACAGAGAGGGCAGGATAAGGCTTGCCATGGCTGGGCTGTTGGGTGGGGACCGTCAGGATGGCTCTGGTTGGATCTCCTATCACAGCAGCCACAGCTGCAAAAACACAAACTGCTATGACTTCCCCCTTCCCTACAACTTTTGCTCCAACCACGTACAGGCTAGAGAATATTCAGAATGATTTAGGATCGAGCTGAGCTGCTGCATTCTCTGATCCAGCCCTAGAAAAGTGCAATACTTATAATAAACTCCTAGCAAGGGGGGGTGCGGTTATAGTTACGTAAATCTCCGTAGAATCGTCACCTGCTGTTGATACAGGCAATGATAACGGTTATAGTGATGACAGCAGATTTCTTGGGGAATCTGCTCAGGTCCATTTCTCAAAGAACTTACACTGACCACCTGTATTCATTTGTTAGGGCCGCCATAACCAAATACCACCACAGACTAGATGGCTTAAACAACAGAAACTTATTGTCTCACAGTTCTGGAGGCCAGAAGTCCAAGATTAAGGTGTCCGTTAATTTAGTTTCCCCTGAGGCCTCATTCTTTAGCTTGCAGGTGGTCACTTTCTCACTATGTCCTCACATGGTCTTTCCTTGATGTTCGTATGTACCTGGCTTCTCTCTGTATGAGCAAATCTCCTTTTCTTGTACAGACACCAATAGGATCAAATGAAGGCACACCCTACCAACCTCGTTTTACCTTATTTACCTCTTTAAAGGGACAATCTCCAAGTAGAGTCACATTCTGAGGTACTGGGGCTTAGGGCTTCAAGATATGGATTTTGGGGAGCACATGAGACAGGAAGGAAGGGAGCAGGGCACAACGATTAAAAGAATGAAGAGGGGGACACAGCCATTGAGAAAAACAGGATATGACAAAAACTGGTTTGGACAACCTAGGCCCAAGATAGTGGAAAATTTAACTTCCAGTAGACCTTGAGCCTCATTATACGCTCACTGTAATACATCAGATAAATGACACACCCACCAGCACCATGACAGGCGCCATGACAGTTCTAGGGCCAACCATCAAGGGTCAAAAAGTGGGCAGTGGCCCAATTCCTGGAAGTCCTTGCCCCTTCCCCAAAATAGTAAGAATATTCCTCCCTCTTGTTAGCATATTAAATTACCCAGCCCATAAAGACAAACCACCCCCATACCCCGGGGCTGCTCTCACTTTCTGAGACGATCCAAATTCTGCCTATGGCGTGTGTACCTCTGAATAAACTTGCTTTTGCTTTTCTTTGGCTTGCTCTTGCATTCTTTCCTGCATGAAGCCAAGGACCCTCACTTGGTGGACCATTCCAGGAACTCGCCTGAGACCTGGGACATGACCATTCTCCCACTCTCCCTTCTCCTGCAACAACACCATTTATCCCATAACACCACCTATGCTGGTAGGTCCTCCTACCAAACAACTCTCACCCTATCTCAGGGTATAGTTTATTAAAACCAGGCAAACACTTGCCCCAAACCAGATACAACAGAATCTTCCTCCTAGGAATTTGGGTGTGCCTTCATTTGATCTGTACAAGACTGGTACTGGTGTCCGTACAAGAAAAGGAGATTTGCTCCTACAGAGAGAAGCCAGGTACATATGAGCATCAGGGAAAGACCATGTGAGGACATAGTGAGAAAGGGACCACCTGCAAGCTAAAGAATGAGGCCTCAGGGGAAACTAAATTAACTGACACCTTAATCTTGGTCAGTTTGATCTCTTGCTCTACAGAGCTCTAAATGCAGAGTTGCCTACATGCTGGGTGAACTAGACAGAGCAGGTGACCAGGAATTAAAAATGAGGTCTAGGGCTTCCCTGGTGGCGCAGTGGTTGGGAATCTGCCTGCCAATGCAGGGGACATGGGTTCGAGCCCTGGTCTGGGAAGATCCCACATGCTGCGGAGCAACTAGGCCCGTGAGCCACAACTACTGAGCCTGCGCGTCTGGAGCCTGTGCTCCGCAACAAGAGAGGCCGTGATAGTGAGAGGGCCCGCGCACCGCGATGAAGAGCGGCCCCCACTCGCCGCAACTAGAGAAAGCCCTCGCACAGAAACGAAGACCCAACACAGCCAAAAATAAATAAATAAATAATAATTAAAAAAAAAATAATGAGGTCTACTAGCCCAGAAAAGAACTCAGGGAAAAAAAATAATAATAAATTTGATATTCTCAGTGGCTTTGAGATTCTGTTCCAGTACTTCAAGAGGATCTTTGGCCATCTTTATTTGAAATCCATTCATTATGGTTAAAGGAGGTAACCACAAGATTGGGGGTGATGGGGACGATGGTGATGTCAAACAAGACTATATCAGATTCAAGTGCTGAACGGTTGCTCTTTACCATCAGGATAATCAGATTAATCACTCGCCTTTTCTCTATTTGATGATCCCCTGGGATGAAGATATCAAAGCATCTCTATGTAGACCCTTCTAGCATTTCGCCACCCTATTATGCAAGATCCTGTCCTTCCAAGTAGTCAACAGCATCTCCATTGCTTTCATTTAAGCTCACTTATTCCAGCTAATGTCTTTACTCATAGATACAGAGGAAACTGCTTTACATTCCCAACATGAAAATACATCCCATCCTGTTCTCTGCAATCAATTCAAATTCCTTTAGCCTTTCCTCAAAAGAAACAATGTTTCTGTTCTTTTAAGCTCTGGGTGCTTCTTGGCTTTTTCATATCCCTTTTAAGGGTCCCTGACCACATCTGGACTCCCCTATAATAAGGGTCGGACCAAAGTTGAGGACAGTGAAAAAATGACTTCGAGACACCATGTGACAGGTTTTTCATGTTGCATTTCAGGATTATGCAGCCCTTTTCCTTCCCCCACGACAATAATACACTAGCTATTCACATTCAACTTCTATCTAACTGACACCCTGGCCTTTTTTTTTTCTATCTAAACTAAGTCAGTTTTTATCCCCACATAATTTGCTTTGTTCCTTTAAAAAAGTTTTTACTAGAAGGCATTTCATTTAGGTCTTTCATTTGCTCTTTTATTTTTCTTTTGTGAAACAGAAAATTTAGACTAAAACAAAAAAGAGAGAGAGGGGTTAGATTATATAGCCTAGGAGTGGTAAACTGATAACTATTGGCCAAATATTTCCCATAGATGAATTTTCTGTGAGAGGATATTTTTAAGTGTGTTAAGGCTGCAATGCCTTTAGGCCAGGTGGACATGCTCTCTCCAATTGCCACAGACCTTATCTCTACCTTTTGTATTATGTTCTTTGCCCAGGCCTCTAATGGTATTTGAATTTAAACTCCCAAAACCAACCAACTCCTATGAAAAGAACGTGGAGTGGAGAAATTACTTCCCATTGTCACAGAGTATTTAGTGGAAAGCCTGAACCTCAACCTGGAGCTTCATTTTTATCACTCAGCCTAGTCCTTCCATCAGCATGTTTGTTTTTTTGGCTCATTATAATGGCCGGGGAAAAAAATTAAGTGATGAAGAGTTTTAGGTATTTCAACTGGTATTGCTGATGCCAACCACACAGGTGCAGATCACTCTGAAATAATGAGCATAAAAAGCTCGATCACGTTTGAAACTTATTTTTGACAAGAGGCTGAACCTTGGACCATTCCCATTACCCTTGCCACACAAAGGCCCAGACTTCTATCTCCATCTCTGAATAATCCCTCCCCACCTGGAGGCCCTAGAGAATCTTAAAATGCTAACTGGGTTTTTAACATATCGTAAGGGATTTAACAGACATCTCAGGGGCCTATAGAGCACTGCTTTGCTACTACTCTACAGGAAGAATCACTTCCAAGACTAGGTAACTAACAGTCAGTTGAAGCTTAGACGGCTTGCACCTGAAATATAATTCCAACGACATTTGCAGAAGAAAAAAAAAAAAAGGGGTTAACTAGAGAAAGCCCTCTGTGGAAAGAAAGTTTGCTTTTCTTCTTAGGTCTGTTCTTTTTGACATGTCTGTCAAGTTTGCTAATGACCAGCAACCACATGCCCTGTGAAAGGAGGCACTAATGCTCTAATTATGCCAAGTATATAACAACACTAAACAGAACAGCGGAGAGGAACGACCAGATGAATGATCGATAGAGGTAATTAGGTTTCCCCTCTGCATATATAGAAATGATTTCCATATTCCACAACATCCCGCTTCTCATTCTATAGACTGCACTTCTTTTCCACTGGTTATAACCAACCCAAAGGGATCCAAATTAAAAGAGACAGAACAATGAAGAAGGAAGAGGTGAGTGGGCTTTTTAATCATTCTGTCTGTATCAAATTATGAAAAACATTCTGACCTTCATATACAACTGTGGCATAATCTCTCATGTTATTTGAGGACATGTTCTATGCACCAGAGCAACTGCTTTCACTGAATATGAGAATCTCAGACCCAAAATCAGAAAAACAGGTTTTACAATTAAGTTATTCTTTCCTTGATACTGTATTTGAAGTATGATAATAAGTATTCCGAAAGCTAGAATCATTTGGGCTGATCCTAACCAGAAAGAAAAAATAGTGGGTGAAGATTTATGAATTTGTTAACAGGTCCAGAAATAGCCTGGGAGTAAGTGAAGCTGCAATCCACCAAAACGTTTATATCTTAAGTACACAGTTCTTCTCTACCAAGGACGGAACCCAAAGCCATGGTTGAGGGCCATCTTTTACTCCCTGCCATGAAATCCTCCTCTGTCTCTGTCTTTCATCTTTCATTTCATTCAAAAATATTTATTATGCGCTCACTGTGACAGCATATATTCTTGTTTTGAACTCATTTCTCTTTCTTTTATTCCTTTTTTCCCTTTTTAACTTTTTTTTTTCCCCCAAAGCCTGCCCAGAGTCTCTAAAAATCATGTCACTGCAATGATACTATTAGGGTCCCAGCACTTGACCTTTGTGCTACCCTAAATCTGCCTATCTCTTCATTTTTTATAGTGATGAGTGTGATTTCCGGTCAGAAAACCTGGGTTGGAAGCTCTTCTGTCTTTAGCTACTTGCTCTTGGACAAGTTATTTAAACTATATGTGTCCCAATTTCCTCATTTTTAATATGGGATTAGTAATAAAACCTACCTCACAGTGAATGTGTAAAAATTAAATGAGAAAATGTCCTCAGAGTACTTGGAGGAGTGACAACCACAGAGTAAGTATTCAATAATGAAACCTGTGATTATTATTAGAGACAACAATAATAAAATAAAATAAAATGAAAGATGAAATAAAATAATGATTTTCAGATTTATGTTTTCATCTCCATGAATCCTAAAGATATCTAAATCTTCAAAAGCTACTATGTTGAAGGTCCAAAAAAGAGAGTTTTTGATGGGCAAACTTCCGGACATTTGGCTATCAGGGGACACTTCAAGATAATTTTCATTCATGGAGTAATTTATAAAGTGGTGATTTCCATGTTGTTAATATTGAGAGAGCTTTACTAAAAACACCCTAGTCACTGGGTCAGGCCTACACTGTGCAAGTACATTTTCCTAAGTAAAGATGGATTCCTAATCTATTAATACGGTGAGTATTTTCCAAGCATCTACTATGTACACAGAATTACTCTAGAAACAAAGAAGGACAAGCAAAACATAACTTATGCTTAATATCTCCCCAAGGAACTTAGAGTTTTGCTGAGGAGTCAAGACATATACTCTTGTCTAGCTTAAGAATTCATCATCTCTTTTCTTACCTACTTAAACAGCCCACAACTGATCTTACCTCTGGCCTCACTCCCTTTCAGTTCAATCTCCATGGGGCTTTGATGGAATTATTTCTCTACCTAAAATGCTTCCTTCAGAAAAAAATCCACCTCCTCTACATCACTTTCAAGGTCCTTCACCATCTAAGTGATTCTATCTTCCTTGCTCATCTTGCCTCCATCCTCCAATTTCACCATATACTCTGGTCAAATTCCCCACCATTTTCTGACTATGATTTGTCCTTACTCTGTGGCTGCTGGGTATTCCACTTGGCCTATCTTTCTTCTGCTTCCTAGCAAACTTCTGCTTAGTATCTAAGATGCAGTATCTAATAGCATGAAATCCTTTGCGAGAATTCTCCTGTTTCGCCCAGCCACATGGCGTATTAATTACAAGCTTAGATGGCTGTACTATTCACCAGTGTTGGGTCCTCACTAGTGGGATATATCTCCTTCATCCCCTATAATAACCATGATGTCTGCCACGGGTTAAAAGATCAGCAAGTACTTATTGTAGGATTGAATATAGAAAGTCAATTACTACTTAGATATTACATATATATATAATACACTACATTGCAAAATACCTTGTGGATTACAACATGCTTCCTGCTACATTATCTGAGTGAAATATTTCAAAGATATTTGTGCCCTATTTAACAGTACAAGCTGTAAAAGGTGGGTATTCAAAATTAGCAGCAGCATTCAGGACAGGTTGCAATGGTTTGAGAAAAGAGATACAGAGTAAGGATTGGACGGGTGACAGTGAAGCAGAGATATTCTGTGATGCCAGACATAAAATATCCAGATCTATTTGGTGAAGGAGTAACAGGAGCCCAAGAGACTTACTTCCCTACACTTTCCAATCAGTCCATATCTTCTTTGATTCAATGCTTTTCCATTTGAGGGGCTGAAAAAACTGTTCTGGCACTAATACAAGCACATGCTCAGGTCATACCTGAGTGTGGCCGAGTGGTTTCATTATAGTCGACCACAGCCAGTAGGCTTGACTGGTTTAGAACACTGCAGTTATATTGATCATGAAAGAATCTACGTTGATTTCTAGGATAGCCAGCCATGAATGATTACCGACCAGTTTTTCTGGGCTGGAATCCCTTTACTTATCCACGTACAATGAAACTTAATTTTGTGCTGACAATACCAGCATTATAGGTTTCTTATTTTTCTGTGAGACACATAAATACCTGTCCTTGTATTTTTTGTTATTGTTAAAAAATCAAATTTTAATTTTTGTATTATGCTTAGTTGTAAATACCTTTCCTTTCCATGTAATTTCTTTTTCCCAAAACCTCTGTCTCTTTCTTTTTATTATTCTAATCCCAGCATATGCACATGATCCAAAATAGTAGGCCAAGGGACATGGCTGTAAAAAATAAAAGTTTACCACTTCTCAATATTTGTAAGGTTGAGAAACAAATGGGGCACTTTTATTTTTCAGCAGAGGATTCTAGTGAATCAGATAACCCACAACTGACATGTGAATGCTTTGGTCTTAGAAAATGAATTTGCTGGAATGAGGACATTCATATTTTATTACAACATAACTCTCTGTAAAGATATTGATATATCCTAACAGCATGTGAGGGAGGCCATATAATGTAGTTGTTAGGACCAGCTATGTGACTTGACACAAGCGACTAACCTCTCTAAACCTCTTACCTAATCAATGAAATGAGAATAATAGTGTAATAAAAACATCATCAGAGGCTTATATAAGAATTGTGTGATATAATTTATGTGAAATGCTTAGCATACCAAATTTTTGCTATTATTTTTATCACCTTTCCCTGAACTCAATATAAAACAAAAGGAACCTTTTTCCTTCCAATACGTAGAGAGAACTGCCCCAATCCCTCCCATAAAAAAAGTACTTTCAAGCAGGCACAGTCTTGGATGAATAAAAATATGAAAACTCTCCTCTGTTTGCCTGGTACTCCTTCCCCACACCTCCTGTGTCTTCTGTTTCTTGTACTCTGGAGTCCTTGGTCTCATAAATGCTATCAAGAGAAATGGGCCCAGACCTCTCCTCCAGGTAATCTTCTTGCTAAACCGTAGGCAGAAATGGTATTCTCCTTCTACCTGTTATATAGGAAACAAATAAAAGCCACTCGCCTTACCCTCACATGCCCACTGCTTTCCAATGAACCAAGATCTAGCTAGCTTCAAAGGACAGAGCTTGGCTTTCAAAGGAAGCCAGGAGAGGTCCCAAGGAGACTCACTCAGGTAAACTTCTCTCTGTTTAAGGTCTCACTGTCCTAAAGCAGTAAAAGATCTGAGTGAAGACGTCCTCCCGTTTTTTAAAAAAGGTAATATAATGTATCTGACATAAATGGACCTGGATTTTCTACCCAGCCTCTAGTTTCATTGATAGGAATAGCCCTCAAAGGCATAATCAGCAATATTGTCCCCAAAGTACAGGGCACTAGCTGACTTGTTTCTGCAACTGTGTCTGTCTGAGCACTTTCTTTCAGACTAAACACAAAAAATAAAGTGATAAAACTAATGGTGGATGTAACTAATTCTCCTTTCAAACCTAGAGGGCAGCTGGTAGTTAGGCAAGTGGCAAAAGAAACATGAAAACCTAATGGAGTACCCATTTATACGTGCAACATTAAACCACGGCATATAATTTTGAAAGCAAAGATGAATTTAGGTCTGCATGATCACCCATCACCCATGGGCAGAGGAAACTAAAACCAGGGTGAGAAAGACGGAAAACAGACAGTACATTTAAGATCAGTGGGACCTCTTCCTTTTTTTTTTTTTTTTTTAAACATCTTTATTGAAGTATAATTGCCTTACAATGGTGTGTTAGCTTCTGCTTTATAACAAAGTGAATCAGTTATACATATACAATATGTTCCTATTTCTCTTCCCTCTTGCATCTCCCTCCCTCCCACCCTCCCCATCCCACCCCTCTAGGTGGTCACAAAGCACAGAGCTGATCTCCCTGTGCTATGCGGCTGCTTCCCACTAGTTATCTATTTTACATTTGGTAGTGTATATATGTCCATGACACTCTCTTACCCTGTTACATCTCACCCCACCCCCTCCCCATATCCTCAAGTCCATTCTCTAGTAGGTCTGTGTCTTTATTCCCGTCTTGCCACTAGGTTCTTCATGGCCTTTTTTTTTTTTTTTTCCCCCCCTTAGATTCCATATATATGTGTTAGCATACTGTATTTGTTTTTCTCTTTCTGACTTACTTCACTCTGTATGACAGACTCTAACTCCATCCACCTCATCACAAATACCTCCATTTCATTTCTTTTTATGGCTGAGTAATATTCCATTGTATATATGTGCCACATCTTCTTTATCCATTCATCTGTCGATGGACATTTAGGTTGCTTCCATGTCCTGGCTATTGTAAATAGAGCTGCAATGAACATTTTGGTACATGACTCTTTTTGACCTATGGTTTTCTCAGGGTATATGCCCAGTATTGGGATTGCTGGGGGACCTCTTCCTTATCCGAAGTTTTGCCAAACTATTTTCACGTGGATCATAATGTGTTATTCTAACAGAACAAGGCTGTCAGCAAAGCAGGGGTGGATCCTCCTGATGAATGGCAAAGTGGTCTTGCTTCCATTCTTGGTCCTCTTTGGGGTAGGGACTAAAAAAGGTTGAAGGTTTCTGTCAAAGTATTAGTGATCCATTGCCTAGGATCTCTAGGCAACACCAAATAGCTCAGTGACAAGGGAAAGAAAAATGCATTACTCCATTTTATGTATGCATAACATTCTCTTTTATGCCTTGCTTCTTAAGAGAATTCTGCCTTAACCCGCTCCATTCCTGAGACTTCATTGTGCTGATCAGAATACTGGGTAAAAAGGAAAACTAAAAGAACACTGGAGAGACTAAACTGATCTACATAATAAAGAGGAAGGTCAGGAAAAAGGACTTAAGAGAAGGGCCAGAGCTGGGGAGAGACCGAAGTACAATGGGGAGCATTCGTGACAATGAGAGAGTATTAGAAAAGGGAAGAAGAATTTTTAGATATTTTTCAGTGTCATACAAAACAACTGCCCTGTGTCTGCTTTGAGAGACTCATCAAATAAAATTCTTATGCTTGTTTGGATATTAGACTGGTATTGCAGCTGGGCATTAAAAATGCTAACACAGTAGCAAACAAACGTTCAAGGAATTATGTCCCAGAAGGCATCTTGAGACTGGATGCACTTGTAGGCACCATACTAAGCACTTATCAACATGATCTCATTTCACCATCACAACAACTGGGTACCTACACCCAGGGTTGTATGTCCAATAGTCATCACTATCCCTTCACTTTCCTCCTTACTGGCAGAGCTGGCCTCCCACTCTAGAGGCTGAACATAGCTTTTACAGACACACAATTCCCAAGCCTTCTTTGCTTCTCGACATGGAAAGTGATCTAATCCTGGCCAATGCGATGCAAAGAAAAGTAAGCTAGGGTGGAATGGGGAGATCTTGAAAAGGTTTTACTCCATATTAAAGGAGACTCACTAACATAAAATTCTTCTTCAACATACATGGTATACTTATGCTAACACATGTATGTGGAATCTAAAAAAAAAAAAAAAAAGGTTCTGAAGAACCTAGGGGCTGGACAGGAATAAAGACGCAGATGTAGAGAATGGACTTGAGGACACGGGGAGGGGGAAGGGTAAGCTGGGACGAAGTGAGAGAGTGGCATGGACATGTATACACTACCAAATGTAAAATAGAAAGCAAGTGGGAAGCAGTCACACAGCACAAGGAGATCAGCTCGGTGCTTTGTGACCCCCTAGAGGGGTGGGATAGGGAGGGTGGGAGGGAGACGCAAGAGGGAGGGGATATAGGGATATATGTACACATATAGCTGATTCACTTTGTTATACAGCAGAAACTAACACACCATTGTAAAGCAATTATACTCCAATAAAGATGTTGAAAAAAAAAAAACATAAGTGGTACAACCGGATATATCTGAATCTCTGCAGTCAAGTTGGGACCATGACCAGAGTCATATCTGATGTGATCAGTTGAAATATGGAAAGCATCTGGGTCTTCAATTGCATCACTAAACCAGTCCTGAACTTCCCAGGTCTCTCAACTTCCTCACAGAGGTAATAAACCCCTTATTGTTTAAGCCTCTTTTGGTTGCATTTTTCTCTTTCTTGCAGCTAAAAGCATTCTTACTAATGTAGCATTTAAATCTAAAAGGGGTACACTTGTGGTGGTATAGTTCTACACCTCATGCATCAATACAAGTATTACTAAAATGTTTTAGTGGAGGAGAAAAAGAAGAGAACGTCACTTAAAAGCGATATGAGGGGGAGCTAGCATGAAAGGAAATGCTTATCTGACACTTCCACCAGCATCTCCCAGGCAAATTCCCACAACCTCATCTTTAATCTTATCAGATTTAAAGCATCTCTTGAGTTTAGGTGATCTGAAACGACGTAAAATTACAGAAATCATGTCCCCAACCACCTGTCTTTCTCTGACTCTTGAATACATGGATATAGAATCAATCACTCACGTACACAGATTTTATTCTATACATAGATTTTATTCTAATTTAACTATAAGGAAGACAATTCATTTAGAGTTCTTGCCCTGGCACAAAAGGTGGGAAAGAGAGTAGGGAGGGAGGACAACCACAGAAAAGTGGAAAATA
Source organism: Balaenoptera physalus (assembly GCF_965194825.1). Lineage (NCBI taxonomy): Eukaryota > Metazoa > Chordata > Mammalia > Artiodactyla > Balaenopteridae > Balaenoptera > Balaenoptera physalus. Next base: position 56,688,111 of record NC_138890.1, read on the forward strand.
TTCGACTAGCTTATTTTTCTTGATCTTGACTTCTCAAAACATTTGCTTCCAAGGGCCGTTCCTTTTCCATTTCTAGGTAGATTTGTTTTGTTTTTCTGCCAAGCAAACCAAATGCTCCAGAGGATGATGAATTCTCCAGCTGGTTAGTTACAGCAGTTTACAAGTCAGGCACTTAGAATGCAATGAAATTCTCCAAAGAATTGTTGAATTTTCTGAAGGATTTCTACAGCAAAGACATAGCTTTAAAGTTTGCTTGTTTTTATTATGTCTATAGAACACTTTTACTTTTCTAATCCACTGGTCCCTTGGAGAACTTAAAAACAAGGGGAAGGCATTACATGTAGAAGAATGTTTTGATTGCCAAATACTCTCTTTGAATGGGAACTGCCAACATGTCTACCTGTGACAAGAAGCCATTTCTCACACAATCTCTCTGCTGTAGTAGTTTACATAAATTTGTTTCTTCAATTATTTATTCATTCATCCATTCAGGTAACAAATACTCATCAAGCACTGTACCAAACACTGTTGGTGGCTCTCCAGATCTCCTGGGGTCCCTTTTGCCATTTCTAAGTTCATTCTACTTTGGTGTACTTTTGCCTCCAATTCCTTAGTTGCAAAAGTTCTTTGGAGAATTTCCCATAGACAACTGGAGCTGCCCTGCACATAAGAGCAGAGGTATTGAAGTGTCTATGAGTTGCTGTAGCCGTATTAGTGTCCTATGGCTGCTATAACAAATTACCACAAACTTAGTGGTTTAAAACAATGCAAATTTATTACCTTACAGTTTTGTAGGTTAGTAGCCAGGACACAGTTCTCACTGGGTGTTGCCAGGTTGTGTTTCCTTCTGGGGAGAATCCGTTTCCTTGCCTTTTCCAGCTTCTTGAAGCCTCCCACATTAATTGGCTCATAGCCCCTCTTCCTCCATTTTCAAAGTCAATAATATCACTTTTCTCTGTCCCTTCTTCTGTCATACATCTTTCTCTGATCTTAGCTGGGAAAGGATTTTTAAGGATTCCTGTGACTAGATTGGGCCCCTCTGGATAACCCAGGATAATCAGTCTTCCTATCTGAAAGTCCATAGCCCTAATCACATCTGCAGAATTCCCTTTGCCGTGGAAGGTAATATAATCACAGGTTCCAGGGATTAGGGCATGAAAATCTTTGGGGACCATTATTCTGCCCACCATAGCCCCCCATGATTCACTTAGTCAACGAGTGGCAGGTACAATGATTGACACCTCTCCTATCTCAGATTGGGAATGCTCTGAGGGATGATTTGCTCTCCAGGGTCCCCTGAAGCATCAGGTCACCTCTACTGGAGTTTGCCTGATCCTACCCTTCCTTGGCTTCTCCTACTTTCTTGTTCTGCTTTCTCCAATCCTTTACCAGTTTCTCCTGGGAGAACTTCCCTAATTAATTATTTGAGCACAAATTATCACCTTGGAGTTTGCTTCTAAAGAACTCTACCTAAGACAAGAGCCTGATACGTGCTAAGAAGCATGCTAGGCACTGGAACAAGACAACACGGGCTGGTCAGAAGACTTATAAACAAACAATAATAACAATAATATTTTTAAATCTATCATTTATTGAACCCTTACTATATGTCTGTCACTTTGTTTATCACTTCCTTGGATAATATCAGTTCATTTGCATAAATTTATATCATAGGTGTCATTCTCCATTATGCTCCACTTATATGTAAGCTCCATCAAGTCAAGCACCATGCCTATCCCTAAGAGTTTACATAGTGCCTCCCATATAGTAAATGCTCCACAAATGGTAGTTGAATGAGGGACTGAACAGTATAGATAAAGAAACTGAGGTGTGGAGAGGTTAAGTTAGCATATGTACACCGTTAATAATGAAGCAGTGATTAGAACCCAGTTCTGCCAACTCCAAAGCTCACACTCTGTGCTATTTTGCCACCTAAATCTACCTGTTCAATCCAAAAAGAACACAGGGCTGAAGACACTACATAGGATAAATTAGGAAAGGTTTCCTTTGTTCTCTCCAAGTCCCAACCCTGAAGTGAAAGTATTTATAAAAGGATTCCTCCACTACTAATGGCCTTAAGACTCTGATGAGGAACAAGCATATTTATGAGAAATTCTATGAATTGTAAATAGATGTGCAAAATTTGAGTCAGATAATCCGATAACATAGCAAGTAAAGAAAAATCTCCCCCATAAGAAAAAATAAAGTTCATGTGCAAACATGCCCACACATACCCAGAGAATTAAGTATCTGGGATTGTGAGTGTCATTAAACATCTCTAGGCATCTTAGAAAAGATACACCTTAGACATTTAGTTAAAAAGCAAGCTGCATCCAATTATCAAATAATTGAGAAACTGGACTTCATTAAAATTAAAAACTTCTACTCTGCAAAAGACAATGTTACAAAATGAGAAGACAAGCCACAGACTGGGAGAAAATATGTGTAAAAGACACATCTGATGAAGAACTGTTATCCAAAATATACAAAGAACTCGTAAAACTCAACAATAAGAAAACAAACAATTCAATTTAAAAAATGGTCCAAAGACCTTAACAGACACTTCACAAAAGAAGATATACAAATGGCAAGTAAGGATATGAAAAGATGCTCCAAGTCATATGTTATCAGGGATATGCAAATTAAAACCACAATGAGACACCACTACACACCTATTAGATGGCTAAAATCCAGAACACTGACAATACCACATACTGACAAGGACATGGACCAACAGGAACCCTCATTCATGGCTGGTGGGAATGCAAAATGGTAGCCACTTTGGAAGATAGTTTAGTGGTTTCTTACAAAACTAAACATATTCTTACCATATGAGCCAGCAATTATGCTCCTCCATATTTATCCAAAGAAGTTGAAAACTTACGTCCACACAAAAACTTGCACACAGATGTTCAGAGAAGCTTTATTCATAACTGCCAAAACTTAGAAACAACCAAGATGTCCTTCAGTAGGTGAAAAGATAAATAAACTGTGGTACATTCAGACAATGGAATATTATTCAGCACTAAAAAGTAATGAGCTATCAAACCACGAAAAAACATGGAAGAAAATTAAATACATATTTCTAAGTGTAAGAAGTCAATCTGAAAAGGCTACATACTGTAGGATCCCAACTGTACAACATTCTAGAAAAGGCAAAATTATGGAGATAGTAAAAAGATCACTAGTTGTCAGAGGTTATGGGGAGGGATGAATAGGGGGAACACAAAGGATTTTAGGGCACTGAAAATGCTCTGTATGATACCATAATAATGGACACATCTCATTATACATTTGTCCAGTCCACAGAATGTAAAACACCAAAGACTGAACCCTGATATAAAGTGTGGACTTTGGGTGGTCATGATGTAGATTCATCAATTGTAACAAATGTAACACTCCAGTGGGGGATGCTGATAATAGGAAAGTTATACACGTGTGAGGGCAGGGGATATATGGGAAGTCTCTGTACTTCAGCTCAGTTTTGCTATGGACCTTAAACTGCTCTAAAATAATAAAGTCTTAATTTTAAAAAAGCAAGTTGCACTGAATTACAGAGTTATCAGCCTATCTTCGATGGTTATCAATTGAAAATAAGTCAATAACTATTTAAAAATTCATGATAATCTGTTCCAGGTTATTCTGTCATTACTTTCATTTTAGTGTCAGCAAAAGAAAAATAAGATATGACATATTGGTATTCATTCAAAAAACACAGCAGTTTTAATTTAAGAGGATACAGGGTTTATATTCTAGTTAAATTACTAGACAATCTTCTAGGAAACATTCAACATTATATGCAAAATGTAATTGGCTTCTCATTTAATTACATAAAAACTGACTAATGAAATGGATATTTTGTTTTATTAAACTATGCTTTTGTGGTAAGTTCATCATCAAGATTGGCATGGACCTAAAGGGAATCAGTATTCCAGATGCAGTCTACTGAGTAGGCTACCATCTTTCCTACTGCATATGAATGCTTTTGAAAGTCTTTATAGATGGATCAAGTTTCAGTCAAAATTTTAAGATACTTCAAAATAAAATTTCAGCAATGGTTGGGGTCAGACACAGACATGACAAGAATAAAGCATCAGTGCATTTTTATAAGAGCAGACCTTTATAAACAAAGATTTAAATTTCTAGAAAAGCCACAATAAAAAATTATGGAAACAATAAACATGGACCATTGGAGAAATGTTAAAGAGCAGACATCAGTATGGCTCCTTAAACGTTCATAAAGGGAACAAATTAGGGGAGCAGCTAATTGTGGAGATTTGAGGGTTACTGTATCATGGTAACAATTTTTAAAAGCTCGAAAGAATTAGTATAAGACTATAAAATCAGACACTCTGGAAAGAAGCCACAGACTATCTAATAGAGAGAGGAAAACCTTGGAGAAAAGGCCATGAAATGAAAGAAAAAAAGAAACTCAAGTGATCAGAGAGTAGCCTTAGCAGAAACAAGAGTAGGATTTGGATGCTGTGAGAGCTGTAGGAAGTGACGCCAGTAAAGAGAAATAGCCAAGCTCCTAATGAGTTCAGTTAACACCGTGCATGGAACTTGGCCTTCAATGTCACCAAGCTTCTGTACAAATAGGCAAAGGAATTTTATGCCTTGAGCTTCACAATTTGAGGCCAACCTGGGGCCTTGGTCACTGCTGAACACTGGCCCTTCCTGGGCAGCATAATCTCTTCTAAAATATGTGCCGCCCAGGAGTCCAGCTTGCCCTTTGAATCCTGACTCCACAGAGGGTAAACGTTGGGCAGAGATCACTGGTTACTCCTGAGGAGTGGAAAGCTGAGAACTTTCTATTGAATCTGAATCTTGCTGCCTAACTCTCAGCCTCTTCTCTCGTTCTGCTCTTTCCATTGATGAACTACTTTGTTCTTTTTATTTCACCTCTTCCCTCTGCAGTGGTAGCTTTCAAATCCCTAGCTTCACACTGAAACGTCAAACCAGCATCTAAATCTAACAAGATTTTTATGTTAGCTCAAGCACAGTATCGTCAAAATCGAACTCTTGCTCTTTTCCACCCCAAACAGCACTTCCAGGAAGGGCTCATCTCTCTCTATTTCTTCTATTTCACCCTTTTGAGATCCAGGCCAAGTCTTCATCTTAAATCCTAATGGCCAGCCACCTTTGACCAGGCCTCCCCATCTCATAGCTGGGCTATAACAGATTTCTAAATGAGTGTGACCCTCTAACCCATCCTATGTAGAACAACCAGACCCAATTTCCTAAAAGAATGATTTCATCAAACCAAGCTCTGCTCAGTAGTATTCTGGATTATCCAGGCTACCAATTCTAATTCATTACCGCAGCAAGGACAACCTTACCATATCCCAAAATACTACTTCCCTGAATTGGCCTTGCAAGACACTGCCAACATCCCTCATAAACCCTGTCCTTACTAAGCTTACAATGCAAGTGCTCCTAACCACTGTTGTGTCAAATATCCTGTCAGCAATCTGATGAAGAGCCCACGAACTCTTTCTCATAAGAAGGTTTTTAAATTCATAAAATAAAACACATAAGATTATAAAGGAAACCAATTATATTAAAAATAGTTAAGATATTCCTTTAAATCTATATGGAAACATACGAGCTCCTTCACTGATGGGTCAAATAGCTAGATTTAGCAGCAGCCTAATAATTTCCCTAATTTTGAAGAAGTGATCTTAAACAATTTCAAGAATCTGAAATAACTGATATGATACAAAAATATTTATAATATCTACCAATGCCAAAGTCAGAGATGCTGCTCATATTATACTGCTTGGTGACAGTCATTCATAATTAAATATTAAATTTAAGATATAAAAACATAGATTAATTTTTTTTCCCAATCAAGTTCCCAGACCCTCTGAGCTTTACCTCATTGTAATAGTCCCTAGTCTAATGATTTTTAGGTACATCTCGCTGGATCCCCTACAAATGGAAAAAACTTGCCTCTCTAAAAAAGTGTATCTTATTTTTCAAACATGTCATGCTCAATGCATTTCAATTAAAGTATTCAGCAAGCAATTATTTACCATATATAAGGCATGATATTAAATACATAAAACCTGTCTTTAAAGGTCACACAGCCTACTGAGTGTAATAGATCTTTAAACAAATCACAGAACTGTATGCTGAGCATCTAATTAGTAGTATGTGCTAATTTCTAAGGAAGTACAAGAGAGAAGCCATAAATTTAGTATAGAATTTAGTATAGGAGAGCCAAGGAAGATAACACAGAGGACAAATGATCTGAGCAAAAGGTCAGAGTATGTGCAGGCATGGAGGTGAGTGATACTGGCATGACAGGAGTTTAGTGTGCTTGAAAGTAACGACGATTTACGACAAGTAGATCAATCAGTTCTGGAAATCTAAGGTACAACATAGTGATTACAGTCAACAATACTGTATTATAACCTTCAAAGTTGCTGAGAGGCTAGATCTTAACTGTTCTCAATACGAAAAAGAAATGACAATTATATGACGTGATAAAGGGGTTAGCTGACACTAGCTGTAGTAATCATAGTGCAATATATAAATGCATCAAACCAACATGTTAGCCAACCAAACTCACACAATGTTGTATGTAAATTATATCACAATAAATAAAATAAAAAATTCTTAGAGGCTCTTCATAGTCTAGATTATAAATTTAGAAATAGTCTAGATTGTAATTGAAAACTAAAATTTTATTCCTTTAACCTGCAAAAAAGTTTAAAAATAAAGGAATGATGGGAGATGAAGATGAGATCTTGGTTTCAGCCAGGTATTGTAAACTTAAGAATGTCAACCCAGAAGCCATCAAAGGATTCTTCTAGGCAGTCCACACTTAATTCCATTTCTTCGCTCATTCTACTCCCTTAGCTGTGAGCACCATTTTCCCTCCACTTTGCTAACATATATACTGTTACTTTCTGGTTTTAGACCTAACATCTTTCTTCTTTAAAAAATCTCATTGACCACCCTAGCTCTTGATGTTCTGAATTATTTTAATGTCCTATATTGTTATATCTTTGTAATCCACATTAAAAATACTTTTGAAACAACAGGGTTCTAAAGAAATTAATAAAAGCCCTTTAAAATCATTGTGGTTCTGTCTGAACAGATAGACAATTGCTTGACATGAGGTCACAGTTCAAGGGAAACTGCGTGCAATAATTCGAACACTTCAAGGATGACTTCTAGGGACATTAACTGAAATTACTGAAGGTGAAAACTACTCTTCTTCTAACAGACATCAAGAGAAAATAAAAACAGAACTTTTTTGGAAGCAAATGTCTTGGTAATGTACATAACCAAAAGAGAAGATTTCACATCTGTCTATAAAGCACATCATTAATGGATGCTCAGAAGGAAAGATCTTACTGATATAAAACAGCAAGAGATCCTTGAAAAAGAAGTTATTATGGAAACTGCTTTTCCGTGGACATTTACTATTCCAGTAACTGAGCAGCATTCAGGCACACTGACTTGATGATAAACGTGTTTAAGATGGATAAAGTAAAGAACACTTATGATTATAAAAGAAAAATTTCAGTACAAAAAATAATAATAATCTTAATGGATATATTTTAGTATATTTCGTCCATATAGTTCACGCAGAAAATGTTCCCAAAAGGAAAATTTATGGTAAAGGTTTTTATTGTTTGGTTTTATATGCTTAATAAATGTTCATTACAAGTTTCCATTTGGATTTTCTTTTCATTTCATTTATTTTTGATAGCTCTCTTAATTTTATGGTATAAAATGCATTTCTAGAAACAGAAGTACAATTTACAATTTTTTGCCAGTTGGAAATAGTGCCCAGTATTAAGGATATTTTAATGTGTCACCAAAATCTGGTAACCAGTTAGGTCTTAATAAAGGGGTTGCCTCATCTTATCTGACCCTCATTGAAACATGTATTATTACCCTCAAGTTACAGACAAAGAGACTGACACTCCAGGTAGCTAAGTGGATTTTTCCTTTCCTAAGATCTTTGGCTCAAGAACATAATTCAGAGGAGAAAAGCACCAAGATAGAATCAGTAGAGGGAATGTGTGTGGCATTGTCCAGTCTTGGACAATAGGTATCCCTCTCCTATCAGATAGTGTTTCCTAGGCAGACAAGGGAAGGGTGACATGAGACCAGTGATAAGTAATCTCCATAGACAGGTAAAAAAATATTAATGACAGGCACCTCACAGCCTTAAAACTCAGTCCTCTTAAATCCTTAGCAGATAGGCATTGGAGCTGAGCCCTGAGATTTGCTCTCATGGGATGTAGGAACATTAGATATCCTAGGGTGAAATGCAGTAATAAGATGCAGGTTCGGGCACATTCTAGTTCCCATAGGAAACTGGAGGAAGGGACAAGCAATAAATGAAAATTTTCTTCATCTTTTACAGCACTCTGATTTACTATCACTGTTAATTTTTTAAAGTAACCAGTAGTGATGCCATGAATAAAGGGGGAAAAATGCATCAATGAAATGCCTTTTCAAAGATTCCATTTTCAAGCTGCCCACATAACAAAGACACTCTCTAAAGACATGATGTGACTCACTGGAGAAGTAAAGGAGAAATTAATTATTTGATTTATTGACTACTTTAAAGACATTCCTTTTTTCTTCACCTGGATTCAAAGGCAGATAGCAAACATGTTCAAATCCAAAGCACATGACATACCCACAAATAACCAGGGTCCGCTGACCATCTGAGAACCAATCAGGCATCATCGTAACCACCATGTGCACAATGCTGCCCAGACTATCAAACCACGTTTTCACATCTGGTCCGGCGGGAGCTCACAGCAAGCTGGTGAGCCCTATTTAGTTAATTTTTGCTGTTATCTCCATTTGCAAATTTGTAAACTGGGTTTAACAAATTTAAGTAACTTTTCACAACTAGAAATTGGCACCATCAGAATTTAAAGCACTCTTTTCTATCTCCAAGCCCAGTATTCTTTCTCCAGAGCAATGTTTATGAAAGTCTGATTCAAGGATCATTTGCAAAGGATCACTAGGGATAGCCTTAAAAGGGTAAATCCTGAAGCCTCACCCCAGGCTGCCTGTGCCAGAATCTGTATAGTAAGGAGCTATTCATCTGTACCTTCAATAAGTCCCTGGAGTGATTTTATACCGGCTAAAGTTTAGGAAGTACTGCTCTAGATCTTCATATGGTGCTTTTGTCTTAATAGTATCAAGGATTATTAAAGTATAACCTTAAGAGTTGATCTAGCAATTGAAAGCATAGAATCTGACATCAAGCTGCATAAATTGGAATCCTGGCTCTGTCACTTATGAGTTGTTAACTTTGGGCTGATTACTTAATCTCTCTGTTGCCTTAGTTTTTCTCAACTGTAAAATGGGGCTGAGGTAAGGAGTGGTGGCCATGACAAGACACCTACAGACTTCCAGCCACAGGGAGTATAACTGATCAATCGACCAAGGGCCCTGGTCCCTGTGCTCTGAAATCCAGAGCAGTATTTGTACCAATGCCCAACTTCACACAGGCTTCTCCCTGCCAGTGACAGAGCACAGGAAAGGTATTAAGGCAGGCCTTTTTCTGGAAGACACAAGACTCCTTAATGGCTAAATTGGACTCAAGGACTCCCCGATAGTCTTGCCTAGCTTTCCCCAAACTGATGGCAATCTCATCAGATCCTTCCACCTAAACTTCCTTCCCTTTCTCTCTCACTTGAGGTAAAACTTGGAAATAGAGACACAGATGTAGGGAACAAACGTATGGACACCAAGAGGGGAAAGCTGGGGCGGGGGTGGGGGGAGAATGAACTGGGAGATTGGGATTGACATATATACACCAATATGTATAAAATAGATAACTAATAAGAACCTGCTATATAAAAAAAATAATAATACAATTAAAAAAAGAAAAAAGCCTAGCAGGCCTTCTAGCCTCTTCCAACTCACTCCCCATTTTCCCTCACAGACATTTTCCCTAATAAAATGCTTGTCTATACAACCCTGCCTTGGCATTTCCTTCTGGAAGGACTTAAACTAATACATAAGGATAAAGTGAGGTAAATCATAAAATGTATTTAGACTAATACCTGATACATAACGAGTGCTCAGTAAACAGTCGACATACTATCATCATTACTCTTACTTCTGCTATTACTACTGTCATTATTGCAATTATCATAGGAAGTAGATTTTTTTTCCTCACCACTAAGTGATATCACCACCACGATATCATTGATTTGATTCTGCGGAACTCAGTTTATATAAAAGGACTTTGCAGATATTCTTAAAATTAAGAATTGAAAAAGAAGCATAATTCTTCCTTGTAAAACTACAGAGTTAAAATTAAATGACAAACTCTAAAGCACAATGCAGATGTCCATTAGTTATAACATCTGTTTCTGCACACCCAACCCTCATCCTTAGGGACAATGTTCCCAAAAATGATAGTGGAAATTACAATGATGTCTCTGCTAGAGAATCTCTAGGCCAATCCAGACATGTATGTACCTAAAACTCACTAAATTGGGAATAAAATCTAAATATAATATTTTATTGGGGTGAAAGAAAGAAGATATCTTTACTCACACACTTGTGACGTACATGATATTTGACCATGATCCCAAACAAAGCAACCAGAAACATAAAGAAATAAAGAGAGCTATCTAAAAATAAAACAAAACAAAAATCACCAAACCTTCAGGTTTCATATCAAATTAGGCCTGACAATTGGCGATGACTCAAAACAAAAAAGAAAACATTCCTGCCCAAAACATCAAGTGATGATGCCAATGATCTACATCCTTTATCAGAAAAAGAAGTCATTTATTATCATCATTAGCAGATGGCTTGAAGGGGGAAAAAAAAAAAAGACTAGTATGACAGCCACGACAATCACATGCTTTCCACTTAGGCCTGTGGTTGAAACATAAAAATTCGGTACATCTAAAAATTGTTCTATCTGGTATTCTGAGTTTTGAAGAAATGGATAAAAACTTACAAAGGGATTGGTCCTTTAATAAAAGGTTTGCTGCCATGTCAGATCAACCAAATACCAACTACAAAATACTACTACTGGAATCCAAAGCCCTATGTTTGCAAAATAGACAGCAGTGTAGAATGCAATTTTTGAATTAAAATAGAAATGCTTCTTTCATACTCCAGTAGTTTTATATTTGTGGGGTTCCTGGTAGCACATGAGAACATATACACTATGAAAGTGTTTTGGGTAGCTCCAGTGAAAACTCCATGGTATATTTGTGCTATGCTCAGAAAAACAAAAAGTCACTGAGTTCCAACATACATATTTAGAGGGTACACAGCATATTAAGGCCCCTTGGCTCTAGAGAAGCCAGAGATGGGGAAAAAAGGACTGTAACAGAAGGCTGCCAAAGAGAAAATGGGAAGGGTAGGAGAAGACATGGAAGGAGAGAACACTAAGAAAGTTGTAAGTACAAGTTTCACTTTGAGATGCTTTCAGCCAGTTAAAGATGGCTATGCCAACTACTTTACATGTCAGACTTTGAATAAAATGTTAAAGTATTTGTTCCCTTATCTTTCTTTTTCTTCTTATCCCAAAGGTGCTGAGGACTAATTTTAGGCTCTCAGATTTTCTCAAGCGCTGAACAGTCACCCTGCCATTTGCAAGAGGCTGAGACACTTGCCTAAATCTCTGATCTTTCTTGGTTCTCAGGAAATTTTTCTTTTGTGATACAGCTGCAGTAGCAATTACATACGACTCCTTGTGGAGACCTTCTTCACACCATCCTACAAACTCCCCTCTGGAGGGGAGAGACTCAGTGTTTTGGGAAGCAATTTTGTCTCCAATTGTATCTATCACCTCCACGCCTCTGGCGGCAGCTGAACAGTGGTGGTTTACGTGAGGTGCTTCTGTGATGGCATATTTCAGACAGTTCCTCAGGGATTCTGGCCCTGACACTCAACCCTGAATCCTGAGCAAACCAGTTTATGGTGAGAGCTATGGAAGAGGAGAGAGGAGCATTCATAACTTTAGAAATGCCTACCCTCTTCTTCTTCTAAATTCTTTTCTTCAAGCAATGTTCTGTTTTTAATCCTTAGCAATATTTTTCCTTAGCTATAAAGATGTTGACATTAAAAAGTGTATCTGATACACTTTTTAACTTAAAAAGCAATCTGTTTTTAACTTGAAATCTGTTTCTTATTTTTTTAATAAGTGACAAAATATAGCAGGTAGCAATTAGTAAAAAAAAAGAAACATGGCCTGTCTTTTGTATATGCCATTCAATATTACTGGAGAATTGCATTTACTATACCTGTCAGTGCTAAAATCAGGGACTATAAAAACTCAGCATAATTCACTTACTCCCCTGGATTCAAGGGAATTGCTACTGCTAGAGATTTAGAAAACCAGCCTTTGAGCTTTCCTTCTCACACAAAATAGGCTACTAAGCCACACTGTGAAGTAGGAAATGTTTCTTTTCATAGCTTTCCATCCTTCTTTTAACATCGCCTACAGAATGGATTGCTCTTGTTTTGCCTTTTTATAATCAATGCCTTCTTCTTATGTTCATAGAACCTCAAATTTCCTGGGGGACTTACTCTTTCCTCACTCGTAGTCCCTGTTCTATCAAGGGCTAACCCTACTTCCTAGGTCTGGACAACCAGAATAATAGTCGATGGTTCAGAGATGGGAATAAAGCCCAACCCAGGCCAATGGATGAGAACCTCCAACTTCTAATTACAATTCTGAAAAAGATGCTTTATTTGATGGAGTTACTTTGTGGAAAAATTATAAGTCTGAAGTCACTAGTGACCTAGTTACTAGTTACTAGCCACATCATGGGAAGAATCTGCCCGAGAATGAGGCCAACAGAAACTGGGACTTCCCTGGCGGTCCAGTGGTTAAGACTCCATGCTTCCACTGCAGGGGGCACAGGTTCAATGCCTGGTTGGGAAACTAAGATACCACATGCCACGTAGGGAGCGGCCCCAGAAAAAAAAAAAAAAAAAGCTATGCAAGCCATGAAAATGAGGAAGACAGATTCCTGGCTACATAATTTGAGTAAGTGAATGTAGCCATTTATGAAGCCATATTACTCCTGGATTTTTAAATACATTTCTTTCCTAGTTTAAGTCAAATAGTGTTGGATTTCTGTGATCACAACCAAAAGAGTACTTACTGATAAAATCTAATACCTACTGATTTATGTCTCCCATGTAAACAAAGCTCTTATTTATCCTTCATTTGTTAAGGGACATATATTTTCATGCCCTACAAAGACACGGTGTTCATAAAGCCAGCCTCTTTTCCATTTCCATCAAGGAAATATAGTTCTCCATTTTTGTTTTTGTTTTCTCTTAGTTATGATCTATGCTAATGATTATCTATTGAACTGATTAGAGTTAAGGCATAATTGGCTGAAAATAGTTGGCTGTTGCACTTGTATCAGTTACATGTGTTAAAAGTAGTATGTAATACGGAACTTCAAGCATAATAATGGAACTGATTAAGAAGGTATTTTTGACCAAAATGACAGAGAAAGTACAAGGAGGAATCTTCTGAGTTGTCCAGTGTGGAGTAAAATGTAGTTTATAAGGTGATGGTTCAGCTACAATGCAGTAAGCTCATTCCATACTTTCTCTAATTACCATTAAAATTACTGGATAGCATGAATAAGGCCCCTATCTGATAACACTAAAAGTAAATAATAGAACTAGGAGCATGACCAACATGGTACAGACATTCCTGTGTTTTTCCCTCCCATACCTCCGAGCTTGAACTCCACAAAGTCCTGAATCCCAAGACTATGCAGCAGATACAATCAGCAGACACTTCAAGAGAAATTTGCTTCTTCTCTCTTCATGGCCAGAAAACCAGGAAGACGCCCCCATGTGGGATGGATATGTGGGGGGAAACTGGTTTAATTTAATATTTTTTACTCTCCTGTGCTGGTCCCAGGCAAGGCTCAGTCATGAGACAATACTCCTGTGCAGATTTTTGGATAATTGGAAAGGATATATTTCTCTATGACCAGAGGAACTGGAAAATGGGGTCTCTGTGATCTCAAGTGTCTTTCTTCCTTCCCTCTCCTTCCTCTGTCACCAAGTCAGTCACAGGACTGGCTACATAAAGATAAGATAAGCAGAGTTCCGAATAAGAAAACTTACCAGAGATAACGAGGGGCATTACAAAATGATTAAAAAAGGGTTAATTCATGAAGAAATATAAAAATCCTAAATGTATCTGCACCTAATAACATATTCAAAATATGTGAAGCAAAAATGAATGCAACTAAAAGGACAAGTAGGCAAATCCATAATTATACTTGGAGACTTCAACACTCATCTCTCAGTAATCAAACATCAAATAGAAAGAAAATAAAGAAGGATAAATAAGTCCTGAACCACACTATCAATCAACTTGACCTAATTAACATTCATAAAGCATTTCACGTAACAAGAGCATAATACATGTTCTTTTCAAGTCCACATGGAATATTCAATGAGATAGACAACATACTGGGTCATAAAAACAAACTTTAATAACTTTTTTTAACTGAAAAAATGTGAGGTATTATTCTCTGATCATAACAAAATCGAACCAAAAATCAGTAACAGAAAGATATCTGAAAAATCTCCAAATATTTGAAAGTTAAAAACACACTTCCAAATAATCTATGCATCAAAGAGTAAGTCTCAAGGAAGTTAGAAAATATTCTGAATTGGATTCTCTTTGCAGGTGGCCAAGATGGCGGAGTAGAAAGACCCTGAGCTCACTTCTTCTCATGACCACACCAAAATCACAACTATCTGTAGAACAACCATCAATGAAAAGGACTGGAACCTACCAGAAAATATTTTGAATTGAATAAAAATAAATGTATATCATATTAAAAATTATGGGATGAATCTAAAATGGTGCTAGAAGACAACTTATATCATTTAATGTTTCTATTAGAAATGAAGAACACTCTCAAATGGATAATTGAAGTTTCTAGCCTAAGACACTAGAAAAAGAACATGTGGAACTTAAGCAAGTAGAATGAAGTAAATAACGAAAATAAAATAGAAGAAGGAAAAATAGAAAACAGAAAAAAAATCAATAAAACCAAAAGCAACTTTTTGAAAAGATCAACAAAATTGGTAGAATTCTGTCCAGATTGACAAAGAAAAAAGCAGGAAGGCACAAACTATCAATATCAGAATATATCACTACAGATTCCACAGACATTAAAATAATTATAATTCTAAGAATGACTTTATGGCCATAAATTCAACAACTTAGATGATGTGGACCAATTGAAAGACACACTACCAAACTCACTCGAGAAGAAAGAAATAATTTGAATAGCTCTATATCTATTTAAAAACTTTAATTCATAATCTTAAACTTCTAACAAAGAAAACTCCAGGTCCAGATGGTTTCTCTGGTGAATTTTACCAAGCAGGTAAGAAAATAATAATATACCAATTCCTCACAATTTCTTCCAAAAAACAGAAAAGAAGGGAATACTACTCAACTCATTTTATGATGCCAGCAGGACTCTGACAACAAAGCCAGACAAGGACAATATAAGAAATGAAAACTACAGACCAATATCCTTCATAAACACAGATATAAAAGACCTCAACGAAATATCAGAAGTCAAATCCAGCAATATATAAAAAGAAACTCAGACTAAGACAAAGTAGGGTTTATCTCAGAAATGCAAGGCTGATTCATTATGAGAAAATAAATCAATGTAATCCATCATATTAACAGACTAAGGAAGAAAATGACATCAATCATGCCAATAGATAAAGAAAATTTTTTGGCGGAATTCAATATTAATTCACAGTAAAAACTCTTAGCAAACTAGAAATAAAAGGGATCTTCCTTAACCGGATTAAGGATCTCTATAAAAACATGAAGTTAACATCATAATTAATCATCAAAGAATTAATGCTTTCCCCCTAAAATGGGCACCAAGGTAAGGATATCCACTTTCACCATTCCTATCCAACACTGTATAAAAGTCCTAGTCATTGAAATAAGGCACAATAGAAGAAATAAAATACCTACAGATTGAAAAAAAAGTGAAGTTGTCTCTACTCACAAGCAACATCACTTATTTGTATAGAATATTTCAGGGCATCTACAGAAAGCTCCTGGACCTAATAAGTGAGTTCAACATGGCTGCAGGATTCAAGGTCAATACATTAAAATAAATCACATTTCTTTACAGTAAGCAATGAACAATTGAAAATCAAAATTTGAACAGATATTTCAAAAGTTCCAAATAGACATTTTTCCAAAGAAGACACACAGATGGCCAACAGGTACATGAAAAGATGCATCAGTAATAATCAGGGAAATGAAAATCAAAACCACAGTAAGATACCACCTCATACCTGCCAAAATGGCTATTATCAAAAAGACAACAAATAACAAATGTTGGCAAGGATGTGAAGAAAAAGGAACCCTTGTGCACTGCTGGTGGGAATGTAAATTGGTGTAGCCACTATGGAAGGAAGTATGGAAGTTCCTCAAAAAATTAAAAGTAGAAATACCATATGATTCAGCAATTCCACTTCTGGGTATTTATCTCAAGAAAACAAAAACACTAAATTGAAAAAATATATGCACCCCCATGTTCATTGCAGAATTATTTATAATAGCCAAGATATGGAAGCAACCTAAGTACCCATTGATGGATGAATAGATAAAGAAGATACGGTAGCTATATGCAATGGAATACTACTCAGCCATAAAAAGAATAAAATAGTGCCATTTGTGACAACATGGATGGACCTTGAGGGAATTATGCTAAGTCAGATAGAGAAAGACAAATACCAGATGAGCTCTCTTATATGTGGACTCTGTTTTTCAAAAAGCTTATAGATACAGAGGATTGGTGGCTGCTAGAGGCAGGGGGTGAGGGGTAGCAGAAATGGATCAAAAGGTTTTAACAATGATGTTCATAAATGCTCATAAGAAAACTATTAGAATTTAAACACTATTGACATTGCAATAATCATACTTATAGGGTTCTGTTATGCACATACATTGGGCATGCTTGGAAAGAGGGAGAGAAGGAGGGAAGGAAGGAAGGAAGGAAGGAAGGAAGGAAGGAAGGAAGGAAGGAAGGGAGGGAGGGAGGGAGGGAGGGAGGGAGGAAGGAAGGAAGGAAGGAAGGAAGGAAGGAAGGAAGGAGGGAGGGAGGGAGGGAAGGGGGGAGGGAAGGAGGAAGGAAGGAAAAGCAAGCACATAGGTAGGCAAGCTTGTCAGATAATTCAAAAAAAAAAGAAAGAAAAAGAAAACCAAAAATTCTGTAAAATACTCCAAAACATGAAATACTTAGGGATAAATGTAACAAAATATTATGTGCTACATCTGTTGCTGAAAACTCAAAAACACAGATGTAGGAAAGTAAAGAAGAATGCAAATAAGTGAGGGATATACCATGTGTGTTGATTGGAAACCTCAATATTTTAAGAGTTTAATTTTCCTCAAATCTCCCCCAAATTGATCTATGAATATAACACAACTGCAATAAAAATTCTAGCAGGATTTTTGTTGTTGCTGTTAGAGATATTGACAAAGTGGTTCTAAATTTTAATGAAATGCAAAGGAACTAAAGTGGCCAAAACAATTTTGAAAAATAAGAACAAAATTGGAGGACTCATTTAATTTTTCAAACACTTATTATAAAGTTACAAAACAAGACAGTGTGGTATTGATGAAAGGACAGTTAAATAGATCAACAGAATAGAAGAAAGACTTCAGATACAGACAATAGAAATTGGTTTTTGACAACAGTGCAAAAGCAAGTCAATGGAGAAAGAATAGCCTTTTCAACAAATGGTGCCAGACAATGGAACATCTATAAGCAAAAAAAAAAATAATGGTAATCTCTACTTATACCTCATACATTAAATAAAATTTAACTCAAAAGGGATCCTACACTTAAATGGAAAATATGAAACTATTAAACTTAGAAGACAACACACAAGATCTTTGAAACCTTGGGTTAGGCAAAGAGTTTTTAGATACATCAAATCACAACCCATAAAATTAAAAATTGATAAATTTGACTTTATCAAAATTAAAAACTTTTGCAAAAAACTTCTGCAAAAAAACCAACAAATGAAAAGACTAACTACATACTGGGAAAAAACAGCCACAAATCATATATCCAACAAAGTACTAATATCCTGAATACATATATATATATAATATATATATATATACACATACATAGTGTTCACACACACACACACATAAACCTCAGAACTCAACAGAAAGGCAACAAATAACTCAATTAAAAACTAGATTAAATATTTTAACAGATATTTCCCCGAAGAAGATATATATATGACAAATAAGCACATGAAACGATGCTCAACCCCTTTAGCCATTAGGTAAATGCAAATTAAAAACACAATGAGATACCACTACAAACGTACTAAAATGGCTAAAATCTAAACACTAACCATTACAGGTACTGACAACGTTGTAGATAACTGGAACTCTTATTCTGGTGGAATTGCAAAATGGTATAATTACACTGGTAAATAGTTCAGCAGTTTCTTATAATGTTAAGTACATACATATACCCAGCAATTCCTACTTCTGGTTGTTTAACCATCTACTTCTAGTTATTTACCCTAGAGAAACACCATCTTATGTTCACACAAAACTTGTAAACAAATATTTATAGCAGCATTATTTTTAATCACCGAAAGTTAGAAACAACCCACTTGTCCTTCAGGGGGTGAATGGATAAACAAACAGGGCTGTAGTCATACAATGGAATGATATTCAGAAATAAAAAGATACGGACTTCTAATGCAGTCAACTACATGAATGAATCCTAAACATATTATGTAGATGAAAGTAGACAGGCTTAAAAGATGAAATACTGTATGCTTCCACTTATATGATACCGTGGAAACAGCATGACCAATTCAGAGGTCAGAAGTTGCTAGAGGTTAGTGATGGAGGAAGGCCTGGACTACAAACGGGCAGCACGTAATTTTTTGGAGTGATGGAACCGTTCTGTATCCTGATTGTGTTGGTGAATTTGTCAAAATTCACAGAACAATATACCAAAAAGGAAAAAAAGTAAATTTTACTGTACGTAAATTTTGAAAAGTCAAATTTTTAAAAATCTGGTTTATCATGCTGGCCCTGCCATCATCTTGCTAAGTGATCTCAGATACTTACATCATCTCTTTGAGATACAAGTTTCTTAGATGGAATAGGAAGGTATTGGTCTAAGTTCTTTTCCAAGTTTAGCCATCTGTGATTGAAATTATACGATGCAAATACCTGTCTACTCTCTAATTAAGCTTAGTACGCACTCTACATAGGGAAGTCATTCTGCAGTTTATGAGGTTTTGTTTTTTTTTTTCTCAGTAAGGCTTCCACTCAGCCCAAAGGAGCCTTATCATCACAATCATCAGCAGCAGTATCATCAACTTTGAGCTATGTACACTGCCTGAATTCACAAGATAATTCAATAATTCCAGATTATGAAGCCCACCAAATAACACAAAGAAGTATACAATTGCAAATTATTATTTCTGCCCTACAGCAAACTTTCCAAAGAGAAATAAAACCCTTAGGGGAAAAACATAGAGTGAGTTTTTCAGCCTCAGGGAAGGATATAGAATCTACGGATATATAGCAACACTGAATAAATGATATTAACTCCATCACTCAGAGCTCTGCTTCACACCCTGTCATTTGCACTGTGGACTTCACACTCTGTCATTTGCACTGTGGATTAAACACAGGATACGACTGTCATCATTATGTAATTTCTTGCAACAGTGCTATTTTTTAATTACACAGATTATGGAACAGAATATCAATAGGAAAGAAGACCTCTCCTTCCAGGAAACCAGAACCTATTAATCAAAAAGGAACATTTCCAGGTCTCTGCCAGATACAGAGGGCTAAGAGAAAGGGGCAAATTCCTTGAAAAATGAGGATCATAGTAATTCCATTTCTAAGTACCTATCCTAAATAAACCACATGCAAAAATATTCCCTGCAGCATTATTTATAATAGTGGAAAATTATAAGTAATCTAAATGTCTACCATTAAGAGATTGGCTAAATAATCTGTGATATAATCATATAATTCTAAAAGCAAATAAATGAATTAAAGATACATACATCAAAATTGATAATTCCCTAAGAAATATTGAGAGACAGAAATAATATTGTAGAACAATGTCATTTCCTTTTTCAAAAAGACACACACAACAGTTCTGTACATCATCTATAGATATATATTAGAATTATTTTGAAGAGTACACACCAAATTCATAACAAAGTTGACTCTCGGGAGAAGAGGCTGGTACTGGTTTTAAAACAAAGGAGCTTTTAAGAAAAAATGTATTCACGTATTTTTTTGTATAATTAAAAATTACTTTCAAACAAAGGATGCAATGAACACTACCAAAGAGAGCTAGTTCATCAGGAAATTTTCCCAAGGCCACTTTAGAAAGATCCTAAGGACACAGCGAAACAATGTCAGAGGATAGAATGCTCAGCCTTGCAAGAAAGGCTTTGCTCACGACCCAGGCTATTTTAATCTGGGAGCCGCATTTTAGGAATTAGGAGTCCATGCTACATCGTTCAACCACACAGTCCTGAAATGATCTCCAACATTACATTTTCAAGTCTTCTGAGCAGATCATTGTTTAATTTCACTCCCACCACCCACCTGACTCGCAGCGTACATCCTTTACCACCTAATGGCCCCAAAGCACAAAATGACACATTTATTTTTAAATTTAGAGTGAATGAAAACTGATTTTGTTTGAGAATACCATGATACCCTTTGGGATAATTAGGAATACCCTGCGGTGTCACAAAAGCAGAATTGGGAAAGCACTGGCTTGTATCGTTGCCATGGGAATATGCCTTCTGTAACCATCCAGTTCTAGAGAGAGCAGGAGACAGGGGAGAAATCTCGGAAGGGCTGTAAATAGGGCAAGGCAGAGTCACTAAGTAAATAATACCAGTGGGTCAGAAGCTTTGCCTTCCCCTGTCTGTCCAGGCAACATGACATGTGAGGAAGGAAGACAGAGAATCTGCACTGGTTATCAGATTGCACTGAGTCCACTCTGCTCAGATCCATTTTGCAGAATTACATGCAGATGGAGGAGGAGTGACTGGGGGGTGGGACTGTTACTCTCTGCAGTTGTCCAAACCTGTCACTGACCAGCTGTGTGATTACAATGCAGGGGGCCCGGAGCTCCGCTTTCCTTTTTGCTGTTAAGAGTATCAGCCCCTCCATGGAGGTGTATTATGTTTCCCAATTTTAATTTTAGCATCTACACTTTGGCAATTTGCATTTAAATGTGTTGTCAGAGAACTTCCAGAAATCTTTAATAGGAAGACCGATTTGCATTTTAATATGCTGCTAAAGAATTTCAAAATATCTTTTTTTAGTGTGAATACATATTACCAGAGGAATGGCCACAGTTAAAGAAATTATAATTACCTGGGTACAATTTAAACAGAGCTGGCTTTCAGAAGCACTATGGTTTTGTCGGACTCTGTTAAAAGTTCCTTGTAAAACACAGAGTCAGAAAGAAAAAGGAAACCTTCTGATTGATGAGACTTTACAGGTAGAATTGATACCTTCAAAAGTACAGAAATCCAAGCAGAGAAGTGAGTACACAAGGGTTGAGGTAGGTTAGTTAAAAGAAAGGAAGGTCGTCTGAAAGAGGAAACTGGAAGATAGCACTTTCCTTGCTGTCCCTTGCCAGTGCCTCACCCAACCCTTTCTTCTTGGCTGAAGTCCAAAGGCCGAATTCAGACAGGTCAAGTCCTGACAACATGTAGAGCAAATGTTTCTGCCCACCCTTCTCATTTACTATTTCATAAGCAAAATCATTATCCTGGACTGTGGAGAAATACTGATGAGGTCATGACCTCACATTCAGAATAATAAAAAATATTATACATCCCATTCCTTCTGCCTCCTCATCCACAATAACTCTGGGTTACCTTGTCTTAGCAACCTCTACACACTTTTCCAACTGTTAATTGCTGCACTGTTATAGTAACCTTTAACCTTCCCAAGCTACCTGTCTCCTACACATCTTGCTCCCTGAAGACTTCTGACCATAAATGCCACACATTCTGAGTTGGATTGAAGAAGGAGAAAAGGGGGAGGAGAAGGAGGAAGGGACAGAGAAGAAAAAGAAGTAAAAAGAGGATGATGAGAAGGATAAGGAGAAAGAGAAAAGAAGGAGAAAAAGAAGGAAAAATTCAGAAATTCTATCTTCTGAAAAACCTTTTAACCTTTTGCGCACGTGGTTTTTTTTTTTTTTATTTTTTTATTTATTTATTTATGGCTGTGTTGGGTCTTCGTTTCTGTGCGAGGGCTTTCTCCAGTTGTGGTAAGCGGGGGCCACTCTTCATCGCGGTGCGCGGGCCTCTCACTGTCGCGGCCTCTCTTGTTACGCGGAGCACAGGCTCCAAGACGCGCAGGCTCAGTAGTTGTGGCGCACAGGCCTTGTTGCTCTGCGGCATGTGGGATCTTCCCAGACCAGGGCCCGAACCCGTGTTCCCTGCATTGGCAGGCAGGTTCTCAACCACTGCGCCACCAGGGAAGCCCCAACGCAAGTGGTTTTAAATAACTAATGTCTCCTTTTATTGAATGGAAATTCCCTTTAGAAGCCCCCAGATGAGTTTATTTTGCAAATGGTGCTTTTGTATTGTTAAAAAGTAAGACAACCGGCCCAATAATGGGATTGCTTATGCTAAGCCCCGCATCAAACGAAGACTTAATTAAGGTTTTGGCTCTGCCAGAAATGGAATCTCAAACCAGCCAATCGGGAGACAGCCGATGACTACTAGTTAGGGCATCTACCTGTTAGACCCCTGCCATCCCCTAAAGGAAAGTGACCTTACCATAAACAACCTGCTTTTTTGTCTAGTGTAACTTCCTGCTCCTTTCTGGCTCTAAAGTCATTTTGCACTGCTCCTCAGAGCTCCTTCCTATTGGCTAGATTGGATGTTTCCGATTGGACTGATTTTCGCTCAAACTTAAAAATTTTTAATATGCCTCAGTTTATCTTTTCACAGGTCTGGTGACAAAAGAGGGAACCCAAGGAGACCCTCGACAGCCCTCAGGAGCAATAAGCAACAACAGCAAAGGTACCTGCAGAGCCCCTTGAGTCACAGCTTTCTCGCTGCCTCTAGGTAAGGTCCCTCGGATGCTCCATCCACAGCTTATGTGTTGGGAGCTTTCAGACTTTGAGCATTTCTTTTCCCACCTGGGTCCCCAAACTGGCAGGAGTTGGGCTGGATCTGACGTAGAAATCAGACTGTTTCCGGTGACGGACTAGGTCCGAATTAGAAACAGGATGGGTCTGACTTAAGCTGGACCGTCCCCAGAGTGAGGCCTTAGGTGAATAGAATTTTGTCTGAAAGCTGAACAAGCAGGTCAAGCTTACCAAAGACAATGGTGAATGACAGTGGTCACAAGCCATTCCAAAGACACGGAGCTCTAAATCTAGAACATAGGAATTTCTTGATTTCCATCTTAAAGATCCTCTTCCTGATATAAAAAAGCAAACTGAGGATAATGTAGTGGGATGGGTGGGTCAGCCTCCGTATCATTCAGATTGCAAACCTATTCTTTGAAAAATTTAAAACAACTAAATTTGTTTACAAATCAAATTTTTACAAGACCAGAAATGTGGCTCTAGAAACGCTCCAAAGCCCACCTATCCTTTTGTGAGTCCCCACACCTCCCCTATTCATCTCACAAGGCTTGCAGATACTGTAAAACATCTTGACTTATGGAACAAAGTCCTTCTTGGTGAAACTTGCATTCTTTCTCTGTGCCTTTTGAGATGTTAAGTATTCTACCTGGTCTTCTCTAGGAACCAAGGTAATTTTTATCAAGGGAAAAGAAAAGGAAAGGCTATTTCGCAAACTAGGCCTGTGAAACATCTTAAAAGTTTCTTTCACAAATATTAGTAAAAAGCTTTAGCCCTCTGAGCAAGTAACCTCAACTTATTCCATGTGTCAGAAACACAATTTGAATCCAACCGTTCTTTTACAAACTAGTGAGCTTTGCATTATCATACTCATCTCATGGCTAAAATCTTAAAATGAAAGCTATAAGATCTCTTTCTGTGTCTATCTCTATGTTTACGTATATCTATGTATGTATGTTATAGATGTGTGATGTTTTTCTATCTTCAGATGGTATTACCAAAACTAGTTTGCAAAGAGTTTTATTTAATTGGCTTAAAGACAAACAAGCATTATATAAATCAAGTCTACTCACAGAAATATAGAAATTAACCCAAATTTTTTCCAAGTTCATGTGATCTAGGATAATCTTCAGTAAATAAAAGCCAGTTTAGGTTTGTTGATTTAATTAAAGCAGGCATGCCTTTAGAGTTATCAACATTAAATATAATACTTTTATTCTACCTAAGTTTACTAAAAGTTAAATAAGCTTATGCTATCTCTATTACAGAATTTGTCAGCAAGAAAGATAACGTAAGATGATAATTAGCTGTTTAATGTCTTGTGAGATTTTCATGACTAATCTAAACGTAATTGTTAAGAACAAATGAATTGGGGCTTCCCTGGTGGCGCAGTGGTTAAGAATCCACCTGCCAATGTGGGGACACGGGTTTGATCCCTGGCCCGGGAGGATCCCACAGGCCATGGAGCAGCTGGGCCTGTGCACCACAACTACTGAGCCTGTGCTCTAGAGCCCATGCTCTGCAATAAGAGAAGCCACTACAATGAGAAGCTCATGCACTTCAAGGAAGAGTAGCGCCCCCTCGCCGCAACTAGAGAAAGCCCATGCGCAGCAGCGAGGACCCAACGCAGCCAAAAATAAAAAACAAACAAATAAATAAATTTATTTAAAAAAAGAACAAATGAATTAAATAGATGTAAGTAAAAGCTTGTAAATAAACTTTCCAACAATAATTATGCTTTACAGTATGTCTACTTTAAGTAGTTTCCAAAGTCTTTTGGGTAACTTGAAACCTTAAAGTTATATTTAGCTAAATTAAATAATTGATATTCATTAAATATCTAGATCATTTTCAAATAAGATAAAATCCTGAAATATTAACTACTGAGCATAGGTTTATCCACTTTGTCTTCCTTTTACAGAGGAACTAAAGATACTTAGGTATATTAGTAAACATGGCTTGTGAAACACTGGAAAATTTACTATGAAGAAGAATGTACTTCTAGAAATTATGAAATGCATTTGTAAATTTGTCAATCCACAGAATTCGATTGTAACAAACAATCCACATTTGCTTACCTCTCAGTTTTCACTAGGAATTTAGGATTCTACAGGTTAAGAATTCTAATCAATATATGTAATTAAATCTACTTTGAAATAATTAATCATATGTAATTGAATGAACTGATGAGGATGATTATAAGTTTTATAACTTTTCATTTGAAACACTGATAGTTCTTTAATGGTTTATATTTCTAGATTTAAGGAAACCTTTTTTCTTAAGCTATCTCTGACTTATAGGAATTTGATAAAGTATACCTTTGTAAACAAAGATGAAACAGTTACTTTTTTCACTACCTGATCCACCAGAATTCAGAAACTCTTGAGTATTTTTTTTCATGGCAATATAGTTAGATATCTGCATAAGTTCAATAAGAATCTGTTCTCCTTGTAATGAGACACAACTGGAACCATTGGTTATATTGCCAAGGCTTTAGGTGAAATGTCATATTTGAGAATATGTGTAGAATCAGGTATGACCAGACAGCTTTAAAGAACTAAGATTGGCTTTATGGAGTCAATAAAGCCCCTTGAAAAAATAGGCCTGGTAC
The DNA here is from genome assembly GCF_965194825.1 of Balaenoptera physalus. Classification (NCBI taxonomy): domain Eukaryota; kingdom Metazoa; phylum Chordata; class Mammalia; order Artiodactyla; family Balaenopteridae; genus Balaenoptera; species Balaenoptera physalus. Next base: position 56,713,893 of record NC_138890.1, read on the forward strand.
CTTGCTTACAGGGTTATTAGCAGCCTTAATAGGTGAGTAAGGAAGGTCACTTCCTGGCAGGCTCAGGAACCTCAATATATTTAGGGGACCTTGGGAAGAGAGGAATTCATCCAAATCTACAGATATTGCAGGTGAAGTCTGGTGGCAAGTCTGATGCCAAGTCCTTGGCTTGACTTCCTAGCTTTGAGAGGCTTTTAAGAGTTCAATCTTAGATTCATAATGAAAAGCACCAACAAAACAGACTTAAAAAGAACCTATATAGTCCATCATTATTCTTGCTGCACTTATGTAAATAATCAGGCCAAGTTTAATGCAAACCAATTAATTTTATTGTGATTATCTTTGGTAAAAATGGGGGTGACTACAGAGAAAAAATTATGTTTGCATCTTCATAGATATTTGATTCTAATCCTGTTAATTATCTTTGAGGTTTTATTATACACCTAAAGGTTTTGCTCTATACCTGTAAAGTGGACTGAATCCTAAATTCTTCTTGTTTCCTCAAATACCTAGCTAATTCTTCAAACCAAAGTTTCCAATTTTCTCCCACCCTTCTTATTTGAAATCACTAAGAACAAAAACTACTTTGAACTTCCTTGGAAGGGACCATACCAGGTCCTTCTCACTATTCAGATGGCAGCCAAATTTCAGATACTTGAATCTTGGGTCCATATCTCCCAATTAAAAAGGGCTCCTTCAGACTCTTAGAACTGCACAACAGCTAAAGATCTAAAATTAAAATTGATTAGGGAGGTTCCTCCCCAAAAGCAGTTAACATCTCAAAATAAACAGCTTTCCCAAGATCACAGACCAAAAATCTTCATCTCCAAAATGAAACCTTCATTCCTTTTCCTTTTTGCTACTTACGTTTTTTTCTCTGTTAATGCACAGGAAGGCACTGTTCCTTAACTCTGGCAAATATCTTGTGCAAAAGCAATAGCTGCCCAGCAAAAATCCCTAGACTCTCTGACCAAAGTTCTTGATAATAGGATAGCCCTTGATGATTTTTCAACTAAGAATAGAGGTGTTTATGCTGTGGCCAATTCCACTTGCTGCACTTGGATTAACACTTCCAGGGAAGTTGAGACTTCATTACATGAGCTCACTGAACAAGCCTTGAGAAAGTTACTCCTTCAACAGGGTCTTATTTTGATTCTGACTGGTTTGGACCTTGGGGACCATGGCTCCAAAGTGCTCTCCAGACATTGGGAATTATCCTGGTTATAATAATCATAGTAGTCTCCCTGCTGTGCTGTATTTTCTGAAAAGACTTAAATGCATGTTCATAGCCACTAGCCACCAAGCACATAATCAGTCTCCTCAAGAAGAGAACATTGGAAAAGGAACAAAGAGAATGACCAATGTAAAGAATGTGAACCCAAAGTCATGATCTGTGAATACCATGCAGAGATTTGGCAAAAACTGCACGAACTCCAGAGTGGTAGCTGGGAGTAGAGCTAATGCCTTAAATTTTTGATAGTCTCTCAGTTAGGCTGAGAGTCTGATCTAAAGGGGGAATTGTTAAAAACAAGACAACAGGCCCCAAATGGAATTGCTTAAGCTAAGCCCCATGTTACCAAGCTAAGACTTAATTACAGTTTTAGCTCTCCCAGAAATGGAATCTTAAACCCGTCAATCAGAAACTGCCAGATCAGCACTAGCTAAGTAATCTGCTTGACAGACCCCTGCCATCCCCTGAAGAAAAGTGACCTTGCAATAACCAACCCACTTTTTTGTCTAGTGTAACTTCTTTTTTCCCGCTTCCTTCTGACTATAAAAGTCTTTCATTTTGTATAGCTCTTCAGAACTCCTTTCTATCTGCTAGATTGGATACTGCCTGATTCACATGGATTTTTGCTCAGATAAAACTCTTAAAATATGCCTCAGTTTATCTTTTAACGGTTCAGAGAGATACCTGTTAACAAGTAGAAAAGTAAACACTCAAAGTCATGTTAGCTTAAATGGATCACTACAGATTTGTCACTTGAGGGAAAGAATGGAACCTAATTTGACAAACTGCCTCTTTATTTTGCCTCCTCCACTGGCCAGGCTCACTGTCCGTGGGAATCTTGCGTGGAGAATCAAGGATACATGAGAAGGACAGCAATGACCCTTTAAAAACAATGTACAGTGATGGAAAGCAGGACGAAACACACAGAAACAGATACAGCCATAGCTTCAGGATGGAAACTCCAGGAAGCACCCATTCATTTGTTCGATTAACATTTGTTGCATGCCTTCTGCATGTCAGGTAGAAGAGCCTCACATAGCACATGTGTTAAGACAAGACAGGATAATTGAGAGCAGCTAGCATTTTAAAGCGCTTCCTGTGGACCAGCCCTGCCCTAAACGCCTTCCATTTATTAACTTACTTAACCCTCACAGTAACCTTCTTAGGCAGGAACAATTATCTACAGTTAATAAGCAAGGAAGCTGGGACACAGAAGATTTAAAGAAGGTATTCAATGGCATGCAGCTCATATGTGGTGTAGCTTCAATTCAAACCAGGCCGCCTGACCAGGGCCCACACTTTTGCCACTAAGTCAATCTTCTCCTTCTCTGAGGATCCACCATCTTTGGCAAATGCTTAAAATCTCTCCTTGGGGGTGATGACGAGTTTCATGAATCACCCACATGTCCTTGCAGGGCTCACGTTGTGACCAGAGAAACAGATTTTACGATGAGTACATGCAAAGCATGTATGTCAAGAAACACAAATCAGTGGATTAAAATTCTATGGGGGAAATTCATACTTAATAAGGAGGAGATGGACTAAAATATCATTGTTGTAGGACAGGGAATATAAGTCAGCAAAGAGATTGAATAAAGAATTGATTCAATCACTTTTTCCCAAAGATAAGCACAGCATCCAACTGCTGGCTGTTAAATAGAAACAACAACTAGAAATCTTGAGTGCTCAGCTGGGATTATGCTTTGTGCACATTGCCTGTTAAGCATGACACTGAAGCTGAAATTTTACACACTAGGTGGGCAATTACAATAAATTCATTTTTGTGTTACAGGTTTTTTTTCCCAAGAGGGAAAAAAACCTACTGAGGTGGGGAACGATGTCAGGTCAAAGCCTTGATATTCTTTTATTAAGATTTTTTTTTAAAGCCCATTAGGTTCTCAGGCTTTTGAAGCGATTGTGCAGTTTTTGATAAAACATTACTCAAGTGAATTATTTATAAAGCTGCAGGAAACTGCAAACTCTGGTGAACAAATCTTTTTGATGTCCTCATCTCCCGGAGGGCTGTTTTGGTGCCACCCTCTGTTCCCTTCTGCAGATATTCTGGGCTCTTTTTGGCTATGGCTACCCATTTGCCTCAAAAGGCAGCCCAGCTTCCAAAGAGAAAGAAGCAAAGCATGGGAAGAAGGTATCCAATCAAGATGTCCCTCTGAGCCCTTAGTGCCCCCCCTGCCCTGCCCAGTCTGCCAGACTGGTGAGGAGAGATTAGACAATAGCAAAAGAAGATTAAGACAATGGACCCATATACACATACATATACAGTTGTTTTCTAAACGGAGCCTAAACTGTTAATGTCTGTCAGTCCCCAAAGGTTCCTCCCAACCCTTTAGAGTCAACTCATTTTAAAAAAATCTATTTCACAGTCCCAGGAACGCACATGGATTCCTTTTTCTTCTTTTCTTTTTTTTTCTTTTTTTAAAATAACGTCACTATCATCAGACCACACAAAAGAATCTGAATCTGCACCGTTGTAGTTTTCCTTTTTCATATATGAAGCCCTTTTTGAGGTCATGTAACTCTTCTGCATTCTGTAGGAGAAATACTTGAAGCACTGGCATGAGACAAATCTAGCTTTGAATTCTACTCCCATCACTGTGCGGACTTAACACTTCTGAACTTGTTTCTTCAATGTGACAATACAGATAACAACAACTACAATTTAGAGTCTTTGTGAGAACTGGAATTATTATGGTAAATCACAGCACCTCATACATCTTGGCTATTTAGGAACAGTAGCTATTATGATGATGGCACATTCATTCAACAATATTAAAGAGTCTTCTAGGAACCAACAACTGTTTCCAGCACAGAGGATAACTTCATGGATTCCCAGTCTTTGTGGAGACTATAGTCTTTAAATGATTAGTATTTATACTAATGTTGAGTGGAGCTGGTGGCGATGGACAGGAGTTTGTTTCAAGATCAAAGCGCTATAACAAGATCGTATAGTCCCATACTCTCACCTCATAACATCAGAATCAAGTGGTGGTATAGGCATTGTCTATCTGAATAGAGAACTCCTTAGGGTGGGGGGAAAGGACACTATCAGTGGAACAGCAGGTTGTCATATTGGTGCGGAGTGGATATTGTTCTGCTTGTTGTTGTTGTTTAAACCATCTTGCCTGCTTGTGATTAAGGTAATAATGTTACTCCGTGCTGATGTTCTGCTTTGGAAAAAAAGTGTAAATAGACACTTCTGACACCTATAGCATTCTTGTAAGCAGATAATTATCTCCCTATACCTGTTGGTTTAGTATAGCAGTAGATTCAAAGCCATCTCCTCTCACTGAAAATTAGAACACAATTTAGTCTGCTATGTTTTTATTCCTCCATAGTAGGAAGGTAAGTTTGCAAAGAGCTGGAAATTGTACATCTCTGGCAAGTAAGAAAAGCAGGGATTTAAATACACGATTTCCAAAAGGAAACTTCACTCATCTCACTATAACTGACTGAAATTGTATGAAATTGTATTTAGTAAAGATGTGTCTTAAGTTACTTGGTAAATATGGTCCTCAATATTAAATGTATATGAATTTTGAGCAAATTAAACTTTTAAGTACACAAGGAAGGGCTTGATATTTAAAGTCATTCTATTGTTAATTGTTTTTAATAAATAAAACCATAACCCTTTTCTTTTATGTAAATTTAGATTTACATATGTATTAACATTTTGAGAGTCAAAATCATCATATTTATAAACGTTAAAAAACCCTCACATATTACATGCATTTGTTCCTAAATTGTGATATTCTGTTTTTAATTTTCATCTTTAACTTAAGTATTTTCCAGGATCATATTCCAACAATAAGCATGAATAATTTTTATAATGAGAAAAAGATTATAAAAATAAATAAAAGTAATATATACACATTTATTTTTCTAAATTACTTTAATTTAAATTAATTTCATTTGAATATTTTCCAGTAAGTGTGAATCTTCAAGGTAGGCTCAGAAACAAGGTTGGGAATCACTGGTCTGATCCAGCTTCTTAAATGTCAGTCATTTGTACATTAATTTCATGGGTTTTGTCAAAATCTATGTATGACTTTCAGCATATATATATATATATATATTTTTTTTTTTAAAGAAATTCACGTTCTTTTTTATCTAATTATTTATTTATTTATGACTGTGTTGAGTCTTCGTTTCTGTGCGAGGGCTTTCTCTAGTTGCGGCAAGTGGGGACCACTCTTCATCGCGGTGCGCGGGCCTCTCACCATCGCGGCCTCTCGTTGCGGAGCACAGGCTCCAGATGCGCAGGCTCAGCAATTGTGGCTCACGGGCCCAGCCGCTCCGCGGCATGTGGGATCTTCCCAGACCAGGGCTCGAACCCGTGTCCCCTGCATTGGCAGGCAGACTCCCAATCACTGCGCCACCAGGGAAGCCCTCAGCATATATATTTTAAATCTTATACTTTTTACTTCAAAAGATTAATTGAAAACAAAATTTTATATCCCAATCCTAACTGGTAAATGATCATAATTTGCCATGAAGAAAGGAAAGCATAGAAGTAAATATAACTAACATAACATTAAATTCCAGCCAAATATCATTTCTTGTTCAAAGGCTCTGATCTTGAGGTTTGTTCCTTTCCATTTTAAAAAAAAGGAAGATAAGCAGGGGTTTGAGGGGGTTAAAGATAATCTAACACCTAACGGAGAGTTTCTCTTTGTAATAATTAGAAATGGTAAAGTATTCATGTATTCTATTACTATTTGTTATGTAGAAATGCTGAAGTAAAATTGAACAGCGAATTGCTATGAAAGTGTGAATCTATATTATTTAATCTTGATTCCCTTGCCACCTACAAACATCTCCTGCATGATTATGTCTCTCATGCTTTGAGAACCATTGGTCTAAGCCAGCTTGGGCAAAAGAAGTAACAGTGCCTTATAAAAGACCTCTAGAATGAGAGTTCACAATTCTTCTCATATTCATGACAATGATTATCAAGGTGGCCATACATCCCAGTTCAGAGGGTGTCCAGTCCAACTTTACACTGTTGCCCCAGCATAATCATTAATTTCATTCCCTTTGACACTCCAGTGTGTCATGATTTGGGACAATCCACTATTGCTCATTCAACTGCCCATCATTTTTTGAGCACCTGCTCTGGAACTTCCTCTGTGATAACGCTGGAAATACAAAGGTGAGTAACATAGTTCCCAGCCCTCAAAGAGCTCACGAACAGAAGATCAAGGCAAAGGATGACTTATAATGTCAATACAAAGTGATAAGGTCTGTGCCATGTGCTTCGGGATCCCAGGGGAGGATGATAGATAAATCAAAGGAACACTGCAGTTTCCTCAGTGTAAAGGGTGAGAAGAGCAGCTAATTAGTAATGAAACAATGGATGAATCAGCTCCAGAGAGGCAAGTAGGTCTTTCCTTTATAAAACAATGTTTTACTTTGTGTTCCTGAGTGTTCAGGGAACTGGTGTGGTTAAGGATTAAAGTGGGAAGAACACATACAGTTTCCTACTTATATTCTTTCAGTGGGTGTAAGGCATGAGAAAACCTGTGCTGCCTGGTTGAATCTTATGTAAAGACAGATAAAAATGTTTGCTGAGGAAGGATATTCTCCAAAATTCACTAGTTTCAAAACATGAATCGGATCATGTTACCACCTTGCTTAAAACCCTTCACGGTTTGATCATTGCTCTCAGAATAAAATCCGCTCTACTTCCCAGGGCCCACAAGCTCTGCCCTTCCTCTGCAGCCACATATCCTGCTCTTCTCACTCTTGCTCACTAAGCTTTGGCCATCTCTCCCATATGCCAAATTCTTTCCCACTTGAGCTCTTGTCTTTACTTTGGCTGTTCCCACTACCTGGAGCACTCTTCCTCCTGTACTTTAAAAGTCTGACTCATTCTCATGCTTCAGGCCTCAGTTCAAATGTCAACCACTTAGAGAGGCCTTCCCTGATTCATCCATTCCCACCCACCTCATCCAGCTCACCATGTTTGTCATCTTCGTAGCACCGACTCAGTGTATCTGTTTCTTGTTTATTGCCTCTTTCTCATGACGGGAGAAACATGACTGTGGTGTTCCTTGTGTCTAGCACAGTGAGCAGCAACAAAATAAGTGTTTAATAAATAAACATTTGTTAGCTTGATTAACAGACAAGTTTGGGGGCATAAAAGGAAACATGGTCAAGTACTTATTTAATCAAAGTAATTCATTTTAAGATCTTAAAAAATAGTCATGGGGCTTCCCTGGTGGCGCGGTGGTTGAGAATCTGCCTGCCGAGGCAGGGGACATGGGTTCGAGCCCTGGTCTGGGAAGATCCCACATGCCGCAGAGCAACTAGGCCCGTGAGCCACAACTACTGAGCCTGCGCGTCTGGAGCCTGTGCTCCGCAACAAGAGAGGCCGCGATAGTGAGAGGCCCGCGCACCGCGATGAAGAGTGGCCCCCAGGTGACCTTGAGTAAGCCATTTAGGTAAGTTTCTGTGTTACTTAAATGAACCATCTCTATGGAGAGAAGTGAGGAGGCTTGTTAATTTACATTTGTAAAACACTTTGAAATCTCTGGATGAAAGTATTTCTGCAGGGAGGTACAAAGGATGAGGTAGTATGTTGGGTCAAATTTTACCCTTTTACAGAAGCAGAGAGGGAGTAGGCAGGCTTGAGGATACCTAAGGGCAGCCTTCAGCATGTTATTTTTCAAATTAATCTTCTAAGAAAACTCCCTCCTTTCAAGACATCAAGTGTTTTAATCACACATATAAGTTATTATTCTAACAATTATTTTGCTTCACCATTTCTGTCCTAAAATCCCAGCTTTGTGTAAAGGGAATCTTTAGGGGGATTTGCTTGTGACGTTTTCCTTCTAGAATGCTTTCTTTAGTTTGTTCATTTTTACTCTTCAGTGATGGCAGGTCCTAAGCATGACAGTCTTTGTTGCTGAGCTGACTGGGACGCAAATGAGGTCATTTCATCAATTCTTGACAGATGTTTACAAGGTACAGTCAGAGACTAGAGTAAGCTTAGGAAAGAGAAAAGAGAGAATTTCAAAGACAGCTGCCAGTCTATGAGTTAATTATATCCGTGTATAAAAATGGTATTAATAGTTACTTAAGAAATAATACCAATAGGATAGTACATTTTCTGAGGATAATGATCTCTTTCAGCAAGGTAAATACAGACTCAAAGATAAGACATGAATTGTGAAACTGTCAAGATAAAAGCTAAGCTTAAAAAAAAAAAAAACTGACAACAACATTTTCAACACGCCACACCAAATATATACTTGTGATTGTGCCCACATGAATATATAGCTTTCTAATGTTTTTCTTGATCTTATAGTTTTGTTTTCTTTGGGTGGGGAGGTGGGCAATAAACAGGTGTATTAGTTGCTGTCAGGAGTAGCAAGGACTTATCTGCCTTCTACACCTTGCTCTCCCTGGAAGAGGACTGAGTTCCTTGTCCCTTTCAACGGATCCAGACAAGGTACTTGTCCAGGGGAAATGTTCCTGCATAAGGCTACAGATCATGGTGTTCCTTCTCTATACATCATATCTCTTTGGGAGTTTTTTAAACTTTACCTCCAAAAGCTCTTCTTCTTCAGGAGATAGCCGGACCCCTTCTAGCTGCTTAGGCACCAGCACAGCTGAGACTTTTCCAGGTCAAGTCCTGCATGCTATCAATGAGTACACTCCAGCTGATCACTGGGTGCATCTTGGACAACATCTATGATTCTAGTTATGTGAATACTGAGCGTGGAGCCACAGGTGTTGCCCACATCCAGCCTTAGCACTCGGGATTTCTTCTTATCTCCTGATACATGAACCGTGTGAATGGAATGGAGCCAGTGGGTGCTCCAATTTCCCCTTTTTGTACCAAAGTTTTCTCAGCTTTTGAACTATTTATCTTAATGGATGCCTATCACTTCACACCGGCTGGAAAGATGGAATGCAAAGTCCCTAGGGACTGAATTGTAAACTCCTGCCCCACCTTCAGATTCATCACCTTGATAAGACAGTATTGAACATGAATGACATGACGGAAAACAGTTGAACCACTAAATTCCTGTGGTCAAAGCATCCTAAACAAAGAGTAAGGTACTATAAGGAAAATGTTTGGTTTTTCAAAATAAGTGATGACTTTATTTTCTCTAGCTTTTGGTAGGACACCTATTTGTTTTGTTTGATTGGCAAAGAGCCTGATCATCTCGACTTGAAAGAAAGGATCATCATCACCATCATCTACTCAGCCAACATCAAATATTTATTGAGCATCCACGGAGTGCAAAGCACGTTACAGTATACACGCTAAGGAAACGTATTTTTCTCTATAAAGGAAGGCAATCTTTAAAGGATGAATCCAAAGAAATTAAAACACCCATTTTCAGTCACTTAACAGAGCACAATGCAAACAGCCAGGCGTGGGGTATATAGAGCAGTCTACAAACGGGCACATTTTTGCATCCAGCTACTGGTTCTGTGAATTGTTTCAGAACCCCCTACATTTAGAAACAGCATCAAAATCCTTCAGTGACTATAGAAAAGGAAATAACACATCATTTTTTATTTTTTTATTTTTCTGGCCGCACTGCATGGCATGAGAGACCTTAATTCTCCTACCAGGGATTGAACCCGTGCCCCCTGCAATGGAAGTGCGAAGTCATAACCACTGGATCGCCAGGGAAGTCCCTGACACATCATTTTTTAGAAGAGCGTCTCAATTTGATATTGATCAGGCAGCATCTATGCTCATGTCTAACCTGCTGATTCATTGACTGTTCTCAAAAGGATATACTTAGAACCTTCTACAGCTCACCAAAAGTTTTCAGATAGGAGAGTGGTATGGTAAAGAGCAGGGCTTTGAGACATACAGACTTGGATTTGAGTCCAGCTTCACTGCTTACTTAGAGTCATCTCTCTGTAGGTAAATGACTAACCTTGCTTCCAATTCCTCATCTCTAAAATGGGTATAGTAGCATTGAATTCATAGAGTTGTGCAGAGAAAATGAGTCAGGTGTAAAAAAGCATAGTAGCAGAAATCCTGAAAGTAGTAAGTATTCAAGAAACATGAGTAATTTCCGTATTTCCTTCCCTTTGAATTAAAGTGTAAGTGTCAGTGAATGAAGGACACTAGGACTTTTAGTAACTGTGATTACTTTCTCCTATGAACTTGTGCAAATCCACTTAAGATCTATTTTAATTTCATGGCAACTGTATACAATCAGATATTATCTCTTGTGTTATTTAATATTTTAATCACACCATACACTGGTTATACCTTTTTATGTAGGTACTTACTGAAGGTCCAGGGTTTTAAAACACTATATTCATAGAGCTGTTCTTCCCATTTCATTGGGCATGATGTCTTGATTAACATATTTTAGCATTCCTAGGAGACAGCACTGAGTCCTCTTACACATTGAAAATATTCTATGTTTGGGGGGACCTCCAAGATGGCAGAGGAGTAAGACATGTAGATCACCTTCCTCCCCACAAATACATCAAAAATACATCTACATGTGGAACAACTCCTACAGAAGACCTAATGAACGCTGGCAGAAGACCTCAGACTTCCCAAAAGGCAAGAAACTCCCCATGTACCTGGGTAGGCAAAAGAAAAAAGAAAAAACAGAGATAAAAGAATAGGGATGGGACCTGCACCTCTGGAAGGGAGCTGTGAAGGAGGAAAAGTTTCCACACACTAGGAAGCTCCTTCACTGGTGAAGACGTGGGGTGGGCATGGGGGGGAAGCTTTGCAGCCACGGAGGAGAGCACAGCAACAGGGTTGCAGAGGGCAAAGCGGACAGATTCCCGCACATAGGATTGGTGCCAACCAGCACTCGCCAGCCTGAGGGGATGGTCTGCTCACCCGCCGGGGAGGGTGGGGGCTGGGAGTTGAGGCTCTAGCTTCGGAGGTCAGATCACAGGGAGAGGACTGGGGTTGGCTGCATGAACACAGCCTGAATGGGGCTAGTGCACCACAGCTAGCTGGGAGGGATTTCGGGAAAAAGGCTGGAACTGCCTAAGAGGCAAGAGACCATTGTTTCAGGGTGCGCGAGGAGAGGGAATTCAGAGCACCGCCTAAACGAGCTCCAGAGACTGGCAAAGCCGCGGCTATCAGCACGGACTCCAGAGATGGGCATGAGACGCTAATGCTGCTGCTGCAGCCACCAAGAAGCCTGTGTGCAAGAACAGGTCACTATCCACACCTCCCCTCCCGGGAGCCTATGCAGCCCGCCACTGCCAGGGTCCCGTGATCCAGGGACAACTTCCCCGGGAGAACACAAGGCATGCCTCAGGCTGCTGCAACGTCACGCCGGCCTCTGCCACAGCAGGCTCGCCCCGCATTCCATACTCCTCCCTCCCCCTGGCTTGAGTGAGCCAGAGCCCCCTAATCACCTGCTCCTTTAACCCCCTTCTGTCTGGGCAAAGAACAGGCACCAGAGGGCAACCTACATGCAGAGGCAGGGCCAAATCCAAAGCTGAACCCCAGCAGCTGTGCAAACAAAGAAGAGAAAGGGAAATCTCTCCCAGCAGCCTCAGGAGCAGCGGATTAAATCTCCACAGTCAACTTGATGTACCCTGCACCTGTGGAATACCTGAATAGACAACGAATCATCCCAAAATTCAGGCGGTGGACTTTGAGAGCAACTGTAGACTTGGGGTTTGCTTTCTGCAGCTAATTTGTTTCTGGTTTTATGTTTATCTTAGTTTAGTATTCAGAGATTATCACTGGTAGATTTGTTTATTGATTTGGTTGCTCTCTTCATTTTTCTTTTGTGTGTATATATATATATATATATATATATATTTTTTTTTTTTTTTTTTTTCCTTTTTCTCTTTTTGTGAGTGTGTATGTGTATGCTACTTTGTGTGATTCTGTCTGTATAGGTTTGCTTTCACCATTTTTCCTGGGGTTCTGTCTGTCCGTTTTTTTTGTTTTTTTGTTTTTTAGTATAGTTTTTAGCACTTGCTATCATTGGTGGATTTGTCTATTAGTTTGGTTGCTCTCTTCTTTCTTTTTCTTTATTACTTTTTTATTTTTTTATTTTAATAATCTTTTTTATTTTTTATTTTAATAACTCTATTTATTTATTTTTCTTTTGTTCTTTTTTTTTTCTCACTTATCTTCTGAGCCATGTGGCTGACACGGTCTTGGTGCTCCGGCCAGCTGTCACGCCTGAGCCTCTGAGGTGGGAGAGCCACGTTCAGGACACTGGTCCACCAGAAACCTCCTGGCTCCAAGTAATATCAATCGGTGACAGCTCTCCCACAGATCTCTGTCTCAACACAAAGACCCAACTCCACTCAACGACCAGCAAGCTCCAGTGCTGGACACCCCGTGCCAAACAACTAGCAAGACAGGAACACAACCCCACCCATTAGCAGAGAGGCTGCCTAACATCATAATAAGTTCAGAGACACCTCAAAACACACCAATGGACATGGTAATGCCCACAAGAAAGACAAGATCCAGCCTCATCCACCAGAACACAGGCACCAATCCTCTCCACCAGGAAGCCTACACAACCCACTAAACCAACCTTACCCACTGGGGGCAGAAACCAAAAACAGTGGGAACTACAAACCTGCACCCAACGAAAAGGAGACCCCAAACACAGTAAGTTAAGCAAAATGAGAAGACAGAGAGATACACAGCAGATGAAGAAGCAAGGTAAAAATCCACCAGACCAAATGAAGAGGAAATAGGCAGTCTACCTGAAAAAGAATTCAGAGTACTGATAGTAAAGATGATCCAAAATCTTGGAAATAGAATGGAGAAAATAGAAGACACGTTTAGCAAGGACCTAGAAGAACTAAAGAGCAAACAAACAATGATGAACAACACAATAAATGAAATTAAAAATTCTCTAGAAGGAATCAATAGCAGAATAACTAAGGCAGAAGAACAGGTAAGTGACCTGGAAGATAAAATGGTGGAAATGACTACTGCAGAGCAGAATAAAGAAAAAAGAATTTAGGACAGTCTCAGAGACCTCTGGCACAACATTAAACGCACCAACATTCAAATTATAGGGGTCCCAGAAGAAGAAGACAAAAGAAAGACAAAAAGAAAGAGTCTGAGAAAACACTTGAAGAGATTATAGTTGAAAACTCAGCTAATATTGGAAAGGAAATAGACAAGTCCAGGAAGCTCAGAGAGTCCCATACAGGAAAAATCCAAGGAGAAACACGCCAAGACACATATAAATCAAACTATCAAAAATTAAATACAAAGAAAAAATATTAAAAGCAGCAAGGGAAAAGCAACAAATAACATATAAGGGAATCCCCATAAGGTTAACACCTGATTTTTCAGCAGAAACTCTGCAAGCCAGAAGGGTGTGGCAGGACATATTTAAAGTGATGAAAGGGAAAAACCTACAACCAAGATTACTCTACCCAGCAAAGATCTCATTCAGATTCAATGGAGAAATTAAAACCTTTACAGACAAGCAAAAGCTAAGACAATTCAGCACCACCAAACCAGCTTTACAACAAATGTTACAGGAAATTCTCTAGGCAGGAAACACAAGAGAAGGAGAAGAACTACAATAATAAACACAAAACAATTAGGAAAATGGTAATAGGAACATATATATCGATAATTACCTTAAATGTAAATGGATTAAATGCTCCAACCAAAAGACACAGACTGGCTGAATGGATATAAAAACAAGACCCATACATATGCTGTCTACAAGGGACCCACTTCAGACCTAGTGACACATACAGACTGAAAGTGAGGGGATGGAAAAAAATATTCCATACAAATGGAAATCAAAAGTAAGCTGAAGTAGCAATTCTCATATCTGACAAAATAGACTTTAAATAAAGACTATTACAACAGATAAAGAAGGACACTACATACTGATCAACGGATCAATCCAAGTAGAAGATATAACAATTGTAAATATTTATGCACCCAGCATTGGAACACCTCAATACATAAGGCAAATGCTAACACCCATAAAAGGGGATATCAACAGTAACACAAAAATAGTAGGGGATTTTAACACCCCACTTTCACCACTGGACAGATCATACAAAATGAAAATAAATAAAGAAATACAAGCTTTAAATGACACATTAAACAAGATGGACTTAACTGATATTTATAGGACATTCCATCCAAAAACATCAGAACACACATTCTTCTCAAGTGCTCATGAACATTCTCCAGGATAGATCATATCTTGGGTCACATATCAAGCTTTGGTAAATTTAAGAAAATTGAAATCATATCAACTATCTTTTCTGACCACAACGCTATGCAACTAGATATCAATTACAGGAAAATATCTGTAAAAAGTACAAACACATGGAAGCTAAACAATAGGCTACTAAATAACCAAGAGATCACTGAAGAAATCAAAGAGGAAATCAAAAAATACCTACAAACAAATGACAATGAAAATGCTACAACCCAAAACCTACGGGATGCAGCAAAAGCAGTTCTAAGAGGGAACTTTATAGCAATACAATCCTACTTCAAGAAACATCTTACATAAACAACCTAACCTTACACCTAAAGCAATTAGAGAAAGAAGAACAAAAAACACCCCAAAATTAGCAGAAGGAAAGAAATCATAAAGATCAGATCAGAAGTAAATGACAAAGAAATGAAGGAAACGATAGCAAAGATCAATAAAACTAAAAGCTGGTTCCTTAAGATAAACAAAATTGATGAACCATTACCCAGACTCCTCAGGAAAAAAGGAAAACTCAAATCAATAGAATTAGAAATGAAAAAGGAGAAGAAACAACTGACACTGTAGAAATACAAAGGATCATGAGAGATTACTAAAAGCAACTATATGCCAATAAAATAGACAACATGGAAGAAATGGACAAATACTAAGAAAAGCACAGCCAAGACTGAACCAGGAAGAAATAGAAAATATGAACAGACCAATCACAAGCACTGAAATAGAGACTGTGATTAAAAATCTTCCAACAACCAAAAGCGCAGGAGCAGATGGCTTCACAGGCGACTTCCATCAAACATTTAGAGAAGAGCTAACACCTATCCTTCTCAAACTCTTCCAAAATATAGCAGACGAAGGAACACACCCAAACTCATTCTACAAGGCCACAATCACCCTGATACCAAAACCAGACAAAAATGTCACAAAACAAAAACTACAGGCCAATATCAGTGATGAGCACAAATGCAAAAATCCTCAACAAAATACTAGCAAACAGAATCCAATAGCACATTAAAAGGATCATACACCATGACCAAGTGGGGTTTATCCCAGGAATGCAAGGATTCTTCAATATATGCAAATCAATAAATGTAATAAACGATATTAACAAACTGAAGGATAAAAACCATAAGATCATCTCAATAAATGCGGAAAAAGCTTTTGACAAAATTCAACACCCATTTATGATAAAAATTCTCCAGAAAGTGGCCAGAGAGGGAACCTACCTCAACATAATAAAGGCCATATATGACAAACCCACAGCAAACATCATTCTCAATGGTGAAAAACTGAAAGCATTTCCTCTAAGATCAGGAATAAGACAAGGATGTCCACTCTCACCACTATTATTCAACATATTTTTAGAAGTCCTAGCCACGACAATCAGAGAAGAAAAAGAAATAAAAGGAATACAAATTGGAAAAGAAGAAGTAAAACTGTCACTGTTTTCAGATGACATGATACTATACCTAGAGAATCCTAAAGATGCCACCAGAAAACTACTAGAGCTAATCAATGAATTTGGTAAAGTTGCTGGATACAAAATTAATGCACAGAAATCTCTTGCATTCCTATACACTAATGATGAAAAATCTGAAAGAGAAATTAAGGAAACACTCCCATTTACCACTGCAACAAAAGAATAAAATACCTAGGGAGACAAAAGACCTGTATGCAGAAAACTATAAGACACTGTTGAAAGAAATTAAAGATGATAAAAACAGGGGCTTCCCTGGTGGCGCAGTGGTTGAGAATCTGCCTGCCAATGCAGGGGACACGGGTTCGAGCCCTGGTCTGGGAGGATCCCACATGCCGCGGAGCAACTAGACCCGTGAGCCACAACTGCTGAGCATGCGCGTCTGGAGCCTATGCTCCCAACAAGATAGGCTGCGATAGTGAGAGGCCCGCGCACCGCGATGAGGAGTGGCCCCCGCTCGCCACAACTGGCGAAAGCCCTCGCACAGAGGCGAAGATCCAACACAGCCAAAAATAAATTAATTAATTAATTAAAAAAAAAAAAAGATGATACAAACAGATGGGGAGATATACCATGTTCTTGGATTGGAAGAATCAATATTGTGAAAATGACTATACTACCCAAAGCAATATACAGATTTAAGGCAATCCCTATCAAATTACCAATGGTATTTTTTACAGAACTAGAACAAAAAAATCTTAAAATTTATATGGAGACACAAAAGACCCCAAATAGCCAAAGCAGTCTTGAGCGAAAGAAACTGAGCTGGAGGAAAACGGCTCCGTGACTTCAGACTATACTACAAAGCTACAGTAATCAAGATAATATGGTACTGGCACAGAAACAGAAATATAGATCAATGGCACAGGATAGAAAGCCCAGAGGTAAACCCACGCTCCTATGGTCAACTAAACTATGACAAAGGAGGCAAGGATATACAATGGAGAAAAGACAGCCTGTTTAATAAGTGGTGCTGGGAAAACTGGAGAGATACATGCAAAAGAATAAAATTAGAACACTCCCTAACACCTTGCACAAAAATAAACTCAAAATGGATTAGAGACCTAAATGTAAGACCGGACATTATACAACTCTTAGAGGAAAACGGAGGAAGAACACTCTTTGACATAAATCACAGCAAGATCTTTTTGGATCCACCTCCTACAGTAATGGAAATAAAAACAAAAATAAACAAATGGGACCTAATGAAACTTAAAAGTTTTTGCAAAGCAAAGGAAACTACAAACAAGATGAAAAGAGAACCCTCAGAATGGGAGAAAATATTTGCAAACGAATCGAGGGACAAAGGATTAATCTCCAAAATATATAAACAGCTCATGCACATCAATATTAAAAAAACAAACAAACCAATCAACAAATGGGCAGAAGAGTTAAATAGACATTTCTCCAAAGAAGACATAGAGATGGCCAAGAAGTACATGAAAAGATGCTCAACATCACTAATTATTAGAGAAATGCAAATCAAAACTACAATGAGGTATCACCTCACACCAGTTAGAACAGGCATCATCAGAAAATCTACAAACAACAAATGCTAGAGAGGGTGTGGAGAAAAGGGAACCCTCTTGCACTGTTGGTGGGAATGTAAATTGATAGAGCCACTATGGAGAACAGTATGGAGGTACCTTAAAAAACTAAAAATAGAATTACCATATGACACAGCAAACCCACTACTGGGCATATACCCAGAGAAAACCATAATTCAAAAAGACACATGCACCCCAATGTTCACTGCAGCACTATTTACAATTGCCAGGTCATGGAAGCAACCTAAATGCCCAACAGATGAATGGAAAAAGAAGATGTGGCACATATATAGAATGGAATATTACTCAGCCATAAAAAGGAACAAATTTGGGTCATTTGTAGAGATGTGGATGGATCTAGAGACTGTCATACAGAGTAAAGTAAGTCAGAAAGAGAAAAACAAATATTGTATATTAATGCATATATGTGGAACCTAGCAAAATGGTACAGATGAACCGGTTTGCAGAGTAGAAATTGAGACACAGATGTAGAGAACAAACGTATGGACACCAAGGGGGGAAAGTGGCGGGGGGGGGGGTGGTGGTGGTGGTGGAATGAATTGGGAGATTGGGATTGATATGTATACACTAATATGTACAAAATGGACAACTAATAAGAACCTGCTGTATAAAAAAATAAATAAAATTCAAAAAAAGAAAGAGTCATGTACCACAATGTTCATTGCAGCTCTATTTACAATAGCCAGGACATGGAAGTAACCTAAGTGTCCATCAACAGATGAATGGATAAAGAAGATGTGGCACATGTATACAATGGAATATTACTCAGCCATAAAAAGGAACAAAATTGAATTATCTGTAGTGAGGTGGATGGACCTAGAGATTGTCATACCGAGTGAAGTAAGTCAGAAAGAGAAAAACAAATATAGTATGCTAAGACATATATATGTAATGTAAAAAAAAACTGGTTCTGAAGAACCTAGGGGCAGGACAAGAATAAAGATGCAGACATAGAGAATGGACTTGAGGACACTGGGAGGGGGAAGGGTAAGCTGGGACAAAGTGAGGGAGTAGCATGGACATATATACACTACCAAATGTAAAGTAAATAGCTAGTGGGAAGCAGCCGCATAGCACAGGGAGATCAGCTCGGTGCTTTGTGTCCACCTAGAAGGGTGGGATAGGGAGGGTGGGAGGGAGACGCAAGAGGGAAGGTATATGGGGATATATGTATACGTAGAGCTGATTCACTCTGTTATACAGCAGAAACTAACACACCATTGTAAAGCAATTAAACTCCAATAAAGATGTTATAAAAAAAAAGAAAATGATCTATGTTTGATACATAAAAGAATGAATAGTCTTAAATAGTATAAATGTTGGTGAAATTGAAACACTGGGGTATAGCTCAATGAATTAACAGAGATGTACATACAGTCAAAGGGAAAACGTGGTTACAGGTTATCTAAACATCCCCAAGGAATCTAGGTCTTACAGAGCTCTTCCAGCTTGCTGGGGCTGACAGATGGTGCTGGGGCATCCCAGGTGAAACCGGTGGTCTCAAATACTGCACAATTCATCATGATAAGCTGACTTCCAAGAGTCTAACAAGAAACTATGCCTAAACTTCTCCTGATTACTCCCTGGGACGAAGAGAAGAGAAATGGTTTTTTGAAACAATTTTAGGATTTACAAACTCGAAACAAATATATTTGTCTTAGTGATTCACTAGCCATAGGCGTCCTCAGTTGAATTGGTCTTACCTGGCAGATAAAAAATGCTTAGTCTTACGATTCATGAACATTTATAAAAAAGTTTTTCCTATAGTTCTCTGAAATTGAGGCTCCTCTGCTGTGGTGATGGTAGGAGTGTTTTAGAATAAAAACAATTCCTTGAATTCAATTGTTCAATATTGTACTTTGGGGGGTATCAGGGTAAATAATACACACACCTCTGCCCTCTAAGAACTTACGATTTGGGAGGGCTGCAGATACATACATAAATAACTCAAATATAAAGTAGAATGATAATAAGATACAAAAAAAACTCTTAGTGATTATGATCTACATAGTCCTTTACATAAGGCAAAATTTTTGCCACACTGGTCACCTTGCATATTCTGATCTCTCACTACTCCCCAGTCAAAAAGACTGTTAATAGCTTAGAGATTTTAAGATGTCAATAAACACCTTCTGAAGTTCTGTATGGAAGAAGCTGATCACACTTATTACCTGAGCTTCTGTTTCACCTAATATATATAATCCCATTGATGGCTCATATTCTTCACATGCAGTAGCATTAAAGTCCTAAAATTCTAGTAAATAATGATTTTCCTTTAGCAACATGATGAACGACCCAAAAACTTCCCATTTTGGTCACTATACCTCTTAGGACTTCTTGTTGCTTTTGTAGTGTCATTAAGAAGGTGTTCCTTTTCGTTTATCTGCAGGGGAAGTCAGGCAGATAGACTAGTAGTATTAAAAGACCCCTTGGGGACTTTTTGGAGTTCACAGTCGCTTATCTTCCCTGATACTGTCCTTCCTAATGTAGCACAGGTAATAATGAATGTGTGGATGTAAATTTATTTTCTGTTCCTAAAAACTAACTTATGAATGATTCTGTTTGGAGAACCCTAAAGAGATTTACCTCCAACTGATACTCTGACAATCTTTCTCTTAGCACAAGACCTCGCAATCTCCCTGATCATTTGTGTTTTTTTTCAAATGGGAAAAAAGAGGTCCACAGAAGTCAACTGTTTTGATCGAGATCACAGCACTTAGAGTAATTGAAGAGTTTCTTTGCTTTTAGACTCCAAATCATAGGAAGAATGTGATAGAATAGATACATAGAATGTAGAATGTGATGTTCATATCCCTGCAAAGAACCACCATTGCACTTTTTTCTTCTGTCTAAATAAGGCTGTACCTATTCCCACAGATAATTCCTGGTCAGTGAAGCACAGAGTTTGAGAAAGGGGGCATCTAGATCTGAAATGCCTGGATTCAAACCCAGACAATAGCAACATAATGACCGTAATCTCATTTTATTCAGTGGAGGTTTGAGAATATCCCAGTACAACTTGTGGAAGTGAAAAATGGATGAAGTACAGGCCTGGCATATACAGCATTATTATCTCCCTGGGTGATTGTAAATGAGCCAGGAACCCACTTCTAGAGATCTACTTCTGCCAATAATTATCTGGATGACCTCAGGTAAATCACTTAATTTCTCCAAATCTCTATCATCTGTGAAAAGAGTCAGACATTCTCTAAGGTTTTTATTTGCTCAAAGTCCTATGATTTGTGTAGTGTCCTCTTTGCTAAATGTTGATACTTTTATATGTCCCTCCATTGTCTGAAGCAAAATGAAGTGATTTTAGAATTGAATTCACTCTGAGCTCCAGGAACTACACTTTTTCCAAAGTCAAAAGTTATTTGGTCTGTTCCTTCAACATCAGAAATTAGTTGGAGCAAGAATCAACACATTCATAGAGGAACAAGTTCTTCTGGTTGGGTTGCCCTCTTACTCTCAAGAAAAGCACTTTCCAGATAATGTGGTGAGTGTTAGCATATGCATTTGCCAACCATATCAGTTTTGTCCAGAGACCTACCCAGGCCTTAGATACACAGGTCCATAGAGAACAAATCATTACCCTAGAGATGCCCACAATCAACTGCCTACTTTTTCCCTGAGTCCCAGGTGAGCTCAATGGTGATTTAGTAAAAACACAGCCGACAACAATCCTTTTTTTAATCCCTGAATAAAAACCCCAGAGACCTTTACAAGAAACAACAGTTTTTTAGAGCTCTAAGTATAAAACATGCTTCCAGATTTCATTAGCATTTAATTTGGTATCAGTAGATGTATTTTCCCCTCTTTGAGAGGCATTTAATCTGTCAGGGTCAAGTACCTTCAAAGAGTCACCATCTCAACATGTAATAAAAGACACATTTTTAGAGGAGGAAAAAGCCTGTTATAAGTTCCTCTCCACTCAACAGGTATAACATCTTGAGAAAACTACACAAAGATGCCCAAATGGTCCTCTTTAAAAAAAAAAAAAAAGATTCTATTATTTTCTATAGCCACATGTGTGCAACAAGTTCATTTTTGAACCAAAAAAAAAAAGGGAAGAGGGACTCCAAGTACTGAAATTATACAAAGTTTTCCCCTAGTTGTGAAAAAAGGAAATAAATTTGATAAATAGACAACCATCTTGATGAAGAAACTTGTATAAAACATCAGTTTTGTGCTAGTGACAATTCTGGGGCTCATGAGCACAGAAAAACATCCTAGTCCCTGAAACGGGGTTCATTACACTACTCTCCCTATTTTTATAGATGTTTGAGGATTATCATAATAAAAAAAAAGTTTATTGATCCCCAGATTCCAATATTACATGGCTAGAAGAGAAGTGATATATGACATCTTTCTGTAATATATAATTATATATTATGTAAATATGTAATACCTGTAAGTGGTAGGGTACAAGGAGATAATATGCTGACTTGGGGATAACAATGAAAGGGGGTTCAGAGTGGGACATGGCGAGATGACCATAGATCTTCAAGCATAAAATATCCTGGATGGAGCTGTGATCCCTTCCCAAATGGATACATCTAAATTACAACACTCTTAACTCCATTCTCTTTATTAAGAGAATTAGAAATGACTCCAAGCAGGTCTGGCTTTAAACAATAGGTCATAAAAATGATCTATTGAGTTCCAATTGGTCATTGACCAAATGAGTTCCTAACAGTAGAGACACCAACTCAAAGTGAGGACAGAAAAGAGGGAGAGCAAGGGGGTGGGGGGAGATGGGGGAGGAGAAAAACAAGACAAAAGAAGATGAGAAAAAAGAACCTGCTTTAGGCTGTGACAGCCATTCTGTAATCACTGAGTTAGAGATAGTTCCAGATGGATGAAACTTCCCTGACACTCACTCAGCCTTTGCCCTGAGACTTGCCTAATGTAGCATGATCTAGTTGCATGTCTTTTCCAGCAAAATGTTTCATTAAGGTTTTCTGACATGAGCCTCATTAACGCCCTGAAATCCAAAGAACTCAGTAGAATGATTCTTTGTGATCTGGTTGAACCCCACTGAGAGAAAAATTCACCTATGAGACTGCAGATGCCAATCGTCACCCTAGCCTGTACTAATCAAAGGTGAACGCTCTTGGGTCTTTTAGTTTTTCTAGGGAAGTGACATTCCTATTTATTATTCATCCATTTTAAGTTTTCATGAAAAGCATTAGGCCACCTGTCCAATGTGTGCACCTAAAGAAAACTGACACACTGAAAATTAATAATGGCAGGTTGAAATATTTGTAGATTTTCTAAAAAGGCAGAAAAGAAAAAAAAATCAAGATTAACTCTGATTTGGCTTTTGGTAGCTCTATCCATAATGCTATTTACGAGAAACTATTTATGCAGACTTTTGCCCACCCAAATAAATGGACACTTGGATTTAGAAAGATGACAAATGGGGTAGTGGTCTCTTACATTTTAAAAATAAATTAATGACAGCATTTTTCTAAACAAAGACTTTTCCTTTTTTTTGCTTAAAATATTCAATTTGCAAAAGCTAACTGAATAGATTAGCTTTTCAGGAATAGATTTACTACCCACACTATACTGATAGATTCATAAACTACAAGCTGCCAATGGCATGTCAGTATATGTAAATTGCATATGCACATGCCACTTTGCATAGAAATTCTTAAAGTCACCTCCAGCTAGAAATTGACTGAATAAATGGTCAGGAAACTCTTGGAGAAAAACCAAACCTTTGGGGATTGGAGAAGAGGTTTAAAATGTCACCTTTCACGGCTGTCTTACTCAAAATTTATCGCCATGCCCATTTTAGTTATAAAATAACACTGAAAGGGCTGTCTTTTGTTTCTGCTACTTGCAGATCAACTACTCAGTTCTGTTCAAATAATAACAATAATAATACAATAATAGCTATCATATATTTAGTGTATTACCAGGCTCTCAGCTAATAATGAACTTGTAATATCTTATAATGTTCACAAGAAGCCTATTGGGGCTTCCCTGGTGGCACAGTGCTTGAGAATCTGCCTGCCAATGCAGGGGACACGGGTTCGAGCCCTGGTCTGGGAAGATGCCACATGCTGCAGAGCAACTAGGCCCGTGAGCCACAAATACTGAGCCTGCGCATCTGGAGCCTGTGCTCTGCAACAAGAGAGGCCGCGATAGTGAGAGGCCCGCGCACCGCAATGAAGAGTGGCCCCCACTTGCCGCAACTGGAGAAAGCCCTTGCACAGAAACGAAGACCCAACACGGCCATAAATAAATAAATAAATAAATAAAATTTTTTTTAAAAAAAGGAGAGAGTAAACTTGCCTGATAATATTTAAAAAAAAAAAAGAAGCCTATGATGTTGGTAATATTATTACACATGAGGAAACTGAGGCAAATAGAAATTATATAATTTGTCCAACATCATGTGGCAGTGAACAGTGGAGCTGGGGTGTGAACCTAGGTAGTTTGGCTCCAGAACTCCCTTTTAAACAGTATGCTCCTTCACTACCTACCCACAAGTGTTGATTTAAATATAGTTGTGTCACTCAGAACTCTTCAAGCTTCACCTTAATTAACCCTCCCTGATTTATCTCTTATATTTCAAGACTTCTCCACACAGATCACAGAATCTGGCCAAACCGGGAATGGCCACTTCCCCACACACCCTGCACTTTCCCCCTTTCCAACTTTACTAATGGTATTTCCTTAATGCAAAATGCAGTCACTTATGAAGAGCAGAAGGAATTGAAACCATTTTAAATTTTATATACAAATTATATAACAATTATAAAGGCTAACATTTATCAAGCACTTACTATGTGCCAAGAACTGTGTGACTTCATTTACATAAATGTATCATGAATGCAACTGTGTGAAATGACACGTATAGTTATTGTAACCCCAATGTTCCAGATGAGGAAATCAAGCCTCAGGGAGCTTAAGTATGCTGTCTAAAACAACCTACCTAATAAGTAATAGAGTCTCAACCTGAACTCCAAGTCTGCCTGACTCCAAGGAGCGAGGTTGAAACCATACATTCTAGGCTACATCTATCCCAAATTCTAATTTCCATTATAGTTGTTTGAAAATAAGTTCGATATCTTCCTAGAAACTGTATACGTCTTAGAACGAAGACTAGATATTGTATCCCTGCCCCACCCCAACACACACACAGTACAATGAAGTAAGTAAAGTAGAGGCAAAGTAAGAAAGTGAAGTAAGTAAAGGCAAAGAATTCCAAAGCAAAATGTCAATTGTGCGACTTCTGGGATACAGAGCCCCTGAGAGGAGTTCATCACCCCCACCCCCTTGAAGCACCACCTCTGCTAAGTATGCATTACTGTTGCCATGGGTAGACTGACACGGCAGCAGACTACTGCAGAAAGAGCCGGTGCACCTTGGGTCCTCTTCTGTACAGCTACGCCAGAAACATCTCCTCGATGCAAGATCTAGCCATGGTTCCAAGAAGTATACAGTTTAGTAGGAAGATACAGCTGTGCCAGAAATATACCCAGGTGGAAATGGCTCACAACCCCTCACCTTGCTGTGAATGCTGTGGAAAGTGCTGTGGTTCGTGAACATATTGGAACCCACTGTTAATTCAGGCTTCTCAGAGATTATAAAGCCCCAGAGACTGTACAATTAGTTAAAAATTTTTAAAGGAGCATGTTCCCAGTGAGATTGCTTGTATTGCCACTTACACAGCCAGTGGTCAGTCTGAGAAATAGGTATGTAAATTAAAGAAAGTTACTTAAAACATATCAGAGCCAGAAGATATTAATAAATCTGATTGTGATTCTAAAAATGGGCAAAGACTTGAGTTATCAAAATTCGGGACCACTTCTAATTTTATCTGACCCATTTGGTTACGTGCTGCTTCTTGTGACAATATCAGTCCCTATGGTATCATAGAGAACTAGCACAGTGTACGAGAAGAACACCAGACTCAAATTCAAGAGACGTGGATTCAAGGTCAGGTCAGACTGTCACTTAAAAGCAGAGTAAGCGTGAGGAAGTTATCTGGTCTCTGTGAGCCTTATTTTCCTATGTAAAATGGAGATGGCCTGACGAATTGAATTTGTATTCTTAGCACAAAACCCACAAGGAATACTTTGCCATTTGTAAGGTCTAGAACAGGAAATGTATTAATCAATGGGGGCAAAATTGTAGCCAACATAAAGACATTATGTGATATACATTTTTTATTTGATTATAAGAGAGAATAGGCTTTTTTCTCTCTACCTCCTCCTTTTCTTCCCACTTCCATTCACTTATTTAATATTTTTATATTCACAAATATTTACTGAGTGCCTAAAATGTGCCAGATGTTGTATTAGGTGCTGGGAATATAGGGACAAACTAATCAGATAAGATACCTCGTGGGGCAGGGGTGGGGGATGACAACCAGTGAATGTGTAAATATATAAATAAATAATTTCAGAGGATGAGAAGTACTATGGAGAAAATGATAATAATTACAAAAGAACTTTTTGAGGCAATAAAACATGGTCTGCAATCGAAATAGTCAAAAAGAGTCTCTAGTATAAAAGAAAAAGTGGGAAGAATAATCCAGAAAAAGAGAACAGCAACTGCAAGTCCTAAAACTGAAGTATGTCTCTTGGCATGTTCAAGAGACAGAAATAAGGCCCCTATAGAAGCAGCATAATGAGCGAAGAGGAAGGTATCACGAGGTAGGTTGGTCAGGCAATACCTATAGGAAGGGTCTTGGAGACTCTGGTAAAAAAAAAATTTAGATTTTAGTCTAAAGGCCGTAAGAAGTCACTGGAAAGTTTTAATTAGGAGAGCAACTTAATCTGATTTGCATGGTCGGGACCTTTGATAAGACCAAATAAAGAGGCAGAGCCTATTAACATTATAACACTGAATTTTTTGTTAAGGGAAGCAGGCAATATTTAGCTTTAAAAAGGTTCTTCCACTGTGGAGGTTAATAGATATCTCAAATTCAATATTCCAAAATTGGGACCTCTCCAGCAATCTTCCCACTTTCAGGAATGGTCACTATGTGCTTCACGTTTTCAGAACAAAAATCAGAAAGTCATCTTTGACTCATCCAGTTCATCAGCAAAGCCAGAAGCCATTTTTCTCACCTTCTCCATTGCTACTACCAAGGCCCAAGTCGTATCCAATATTGGGCAAGTTCAATAAACAAAGTGATGTGGGGTTGGGGGAATAACACATAAGTCAGAGGGTGTGAAAAGGGGAGATGAGTAGGAAAAGAAAAAGAAACTTGGTAGGAGCTAGAGCACTATGACGGGACCTGGTCAAGGTTCAATTACCATTTTATGATTTTGTCTTATTTGAGGGGATATGAAGATAGCATAGAAAATATTCTACATCCAATTCTTCCTAAGTTAACACAAACCAAGTATTTAAGACTTCAATAAAAAATCAAACATGATCAAAGTTCTATATTATCCATTTTATTCCATTATATTTTAAACATTTTGAAGAAAGAATTTTTGAATATTCCCAATATTTTGCTCTTTAAATGAATGTCTAGTGGATGTAACTCAAAGCCAAATTTGGCTTATTTTTATCCTAACGACTTCTGCAAAACAGTCGCCATTTATTCACTGAGCAAATGGACATAGTCTGATGATTTTTTAATGCTACCTGGAACTATATTCAGTGCCTTTTCGATAATGCACTCCAAGGCATAAACTTACAAATCCTGATTTGTACTGAAGATTTCAGATTAAATTAGTCTTCTCTGTGAACATAATGACAGAAAATGGAGTATTCAACTCACTGATACGAAGCCCAATGAGGGTCATGTCTCTGCCCAAACATCACCTGACCTCTGGGATATAGCATCCTCATTACCACATCATTCCCCTGAACACTTCAATGGCTCCCTCACTGTCCTTGGGATGAAGACCAGAATCCTTAACGTGGCCACAAAGCACTGCAAAGTCTGGACCTTGCATGTCTCTCAACCCCATCTGATGGGCCACTTCTTCCTTGCCTCTACCTTCTAGACCTTCTGGACTTCTTTAAGGTTTTTGAACACATCATTCTCCCTTTCACCTCAGAACTTTTGCAGATGGTAGTTCTTTGGCCTGGAATACTCTCACTTCCTCCATGTATCTTGCCAACCCCTATACTTCAAGTCTCATGGCAACTGCCACTTCCTTGAGGATGTTTTCCCTAACCTCTCTGACCAGGTCAAATCCTCCATCCTCTCATTATATACTCCTGTAGAAACACAGTCCTCTCCATGAAAGTATCTATCACAGTTGTGACATCACATTGATTGGTTTGATTCTTTGATCAATTTTTATCTCCCTCACTAGGCTGTAAGCTCCTCAAGGACAAAGACTGTAGGTATATTTGCTCTGAAATTCCCAGCATCCAGCACAGTACTAAAACCAAGCAGGACCCTGTGGGGCTCCTGGCCATGGAAGCCTGTGTCCCCCATTTCTTGGAAATAGACTTCAGCCTCCATGACCTTCCCTGAGTTCCAAAGGGCAGGTTCAAATAGCTGCTAATCAGGGAAGGGAGGGGATGCAGAGACAAGGGAGAGGCAGTCAAGAAACAATAGTGCAGCCTTGGGACAGGGTCCTGGTTCACCTCAAGGAATATACATAACAATATCTTTGAGCTCATGTACAGAACTAAATACATAAAAAAACAAACACAACAAATGGAAGATGCTAACTACTTGATGAAGCATTCTTCAGAGATCAGGAGACCTGAGGCCAGATTAAAGGAACCACAGAAGCTCATCAGGAGACCTGAGGCCAGATTGAAGGAACCACAGAAGCTCATCAGGAGATCACCTGAGGCCAGATTAAAGGAACCACAGAAGCTCATCAGGAGACCACCTGAGGCCAGATTAAAGGAACCACAGAAGCTCATCAGGAGACCACCTGAGGCCAGATTAAAGGAACCACAGAAACTCATCAGGAGATCACCTGAGGCCAGATTAAAGGAACCACAGAAGCTCATCAGGAGACCACCTGAGGCCAGATTAAAGGAACCACAGAAGCTCATCAGGAGATCACCTGAGGCCAGATTAAAGGAACCACAGAAGCTCATCAGGAGACCACCTGAGGCCAGATTAAAGGAACCACAGAAGCTCATCAGGAGATCACCTGAGGCCAGATTAAAGGAACCACAGAAACTCATCAGGAGATCACCTGAGGCCAGATTAAAGGAACCACAGAAGCTCATCAGGAGACCACCTGAGGCCAGATTAAAGGAACCACAGAAGCTCATCAGGAGATCACCTGAGGCCAGATTAAAGGAACCACAGAAGCTCATCAGGAGACCACCTGAGGCCAGATTAAAGGAACCACAGAAGCTCATCAGGAGATCACCTGAGGCCAGATTAAAGGAACCACAGAAGCTCATCAGGAGATCACCTGAGGCCAGATTATAGGAACCACAGAAGCTCATCAGGAGACCACCTGAGGCCAGATTAAAGGAACCACAGAAGCTCATCAGGAGACCACCTGAGGCCAGATTAAAGGAACCACAGAAGCTCATCAGGAGATCACCTGAGGCCAGATTAAAGGAACCACAGAAGCTCATCAGGAGACCACCTGAGGCCAGATTAAAGGAATACAGGCCCTTTATCAACAATCCCGCCCTTGAACCATTGCTATAAAACTCACCAAATTCTCCAGGGTAGAGACACAGTTTTCGAAGGGCGTGAGCCTGCTGTTTCTCCCTTTGCCTGGTGAAGCAATACAACTATGCTTTTCTACTTCACCCAAAACTCTGTGTCTGAGATTCAATTCGGCACTGGTGCACAGAGGCCAAGTTTTCAGCATCAGTACCAGGCCCATTTAAGACACTCAGTAATTATTTACTAAATAAGTAAATGGATGAATACATGTTAAGATGAATAAATAAGCAAAAAAAATCACAATTCAGGTTTTTGAGGGTCTCAATCAGCTTTTAACAGAATAATCATCATTATCTTCCCATATCCAGAGCTTTTCTAATCTTATCATTATCCCCATAGTTCACAATCTGATGATGTGCCAAAATAATACAGTAAGTCCCCTACATGCGAACGAGTTCAGTTCCAATCCGAGAGCACATTCTTAAGGCCAATTTGTTTGTAAGTCCAACAAAGTTAGCCTAGGTACCCAACTAACACAATTGGCTATATAGTACTGTACTGTAATAGCTTTATAATACTTTTCACACAAATAATACATAAAAAACAAATACAGAAAATAAAGAAAACATTTTAATAGTACAGTACAGTACCTTGAAAAGTACAGTAGTACAGTAGAACAGCTGGTGCTTCTTAGCAGTACCAGCTATATCACTACTGCTTTTATGCTTGCTTCCAGACATCCTGGGATTGAAATAAAGATTCTGTACTACTGTACTCTATACAGTATGTACAGTAAAGTACACAAAAGCACAACCACTTGTAGAGGATGCACTCACATGACAATGTACGGCAGACACATGAACTAACTTACGTGATTGGACATGCAAACTCACATTCACATCTTTGAAAGTTCACAACTTGAAGGTCTGTATGTAGAGGACTTACTGCATTAATAAGGCATAATTTACACATGATTCTGCTTTCAAGGAGCTTCTCTTTCACTATTACATTTCATTTGATTTATTTATAAAGAATATGAAATTCAAAATGCCACATAGTTAACAAGACACAAAGTTAAGGCTACAATTCGAACCACACCAAGGCTACTGGCAAATCTGAAAAGGGAAGGTGAAGAAATGGGAATTGGGTCCACTTCTACAGGCTCATTGGGAAAGATATCTAAAAATAGAGTTATCTCTCCAACCCCAAACAAAAACACATATTTAATTTATTAAAGGGGTTATTTTGTTAAAACTGAGATAGACTGGGTCACATACCCACCTGACCAGAACGTATGTTTGATATGGAAGTGTAAAAATGGAAAAGAAGCCCATAAGTCCAATTCCATAGCTTGGACAGCAACCCTCACCACTTTCTCCTTCATGTAGCTCTTTTGTGCTTATTCTTTATATTGTGCAATTATCAACTTAACATAGACTCTCCTATTCTCTATTTGTCTATACAATGCAGTTTAGCATTCCATTACTCAACTGGCTCTCAATGTTTCCTTTATATACTTTCAGTCTCACAAGTAAAATAGAAATAGGTAGGAACTATGTCTAAACACAATTTGGTGCCCCATACTCAAGGGTCTTACAGATCATTTGACCCAACCACCTCTTTCTAAGGAAGTCACTGGGCACAGGTCAATCCAAAAAAAAGAAAAATGACTAAAAAGCTTAGCAGAGATTTTGAGTGTTGTGTCAGAAAGACAAAAATTGAAGCCCTGAGTCCACCAAGAAGGGGGAGACCTGGAAATTCCCCATGTTTTGATTTGGGTACCTCAATAGGGCTATATACCATAAATAGATCAATCTTCACAGTAGCAGAAGTCCTGTTTCAAATCATCTCAATCTTTGAATTGAGATGTAATCCAGGACTCCTAGTGGCCCTAGCCTCCTGCTTAAACCAAAAATAAATTCTCTCTGGAGGAAGACCATCTTAGACCTCACTTTACCCTGACATTTTTTCAAATACAATGTCTGGAATTCAATAAAAAAATCAACCAGGCAGAAGAAGAAATAAGACAAAAGGATCATAGACCAAGAGGAAAAAAACAAACAATGTAAATATACTCACATGGGATCCAAGTAATAAAGTCATGAGACACAGAATATATTTCATATGTTCAAAGAATTGATAGACATAATTAGGAATTTTGACAGGGAACTGGAAACTATTAAAAAGAATCAATGGAGGGACTTCCCCGGTGGTGCAGTGGTTAAGAATCCGCCTGCCAATGCAGGGACACGGGTTCGATCCCTGGCCTGGGAAGATCCCACATGCCACGGAGCAACTAAGCCCATAAGCCACAACTACTGAGCCTGCACTCTAGAGCCCGCAAGCCACAACTACTGAAGCCCGCGGGCCTAGAGCCCGTGCTCCAAAACAAGAGAAGCCACCGCGATGAGAAGCTCGTGCACCGCAGCAAAGACCCAACCAGCCAAAAAATAAATTAATTTAATAAAAAAAAAGAAGAAAGAATCAATGGAAAAATATATAACTGAAAATTACAATAATCAAAATTAAGAACCCAATGAAGGTTTTTCATAGTACAGTAAATCCAGTTGAAGAGTGAGTTCGTGAACTAGAACATAGATCAGAAGAAAATATCCAGAATAAAATGTGAAGAAACAAAAGGATTGTTGGGGGGGGGAACCAATCAATCTGACTGTAAATGTATGAAATAATCTCACTGAAGAGGATGGAGGAAAAAGGTGCTGACCTAAGTAACACCAGAAATACATGGAGTCTGTAAAACTAAAAGCAAAAGAAATTGTACATAAGCACTGTTCTCTAGTTGGTAAAGTTGTGTCCCACACGGTACAGGTTACCAACTCTGAATTTGCTATACATGCACACTGGAATTGAACAATCATGTAAATGGACAGCAGACAGTAGGAACAAGTTTCTCACTGTTGTAAAGGGTGTTTACAGATAAACGAGGGAAGGAAGCAAGAACAGTCCATATGTTAACAGATTAGAGTTGAGACATCAGTATGAACCCATATTTAGCTTAATACAGATACAGATGGTTACACTATCTGTATAACAGATAGACAGATAGATAGACATGTATACATACATGGTTAGTAAACACACATTTATGTTCTTGCTCTGTCAGATAAGAGAGACTAGAAGCAATGTCACTCTAGAAGCAATGAGCTCACCTAGCAAGCAGATTTTGATTTCTAATACCATTATCCAGTAAAAGAAACCAGGGCTCCGCAGGGAAATGGTTGATCCCAGGACTGGGGTAGGAAATATTCAAAATAAGTCTGGAGGATCTTGTAATACTAGAAAATAATGAAGTGCTCCAAAAAAACCCACAAAAACAAAAAAACCCACAATGATGGAGCTACATCAAAGGAACACAGGAGCCACTGAAAGAGTTCCAAATGGTCAAAGCCAAAACATCTTGAGCAACAAAATAAAGTTTTAATACAAAGTTGTATTATAACTCAAAGTATAAAGGAAATGTCCACAACATAAATAAATGATTGAATAAAGAAACAAATGGGAAAGAAGAGACAAATCTCCCGTGCAGGAGAGTTCCAAATAATTTAAATAGATGTTGTGCCCTTGAGGAGGAATATAACTCTCCACAACTTAAGTGTGAGTGGGCACAGGACTTCTTTCGAAAGAGTACAGGGTGGAAAGGGAAAAAATAAAAAACAGTAAATTTATAGTGGAGAAACTTGACAACCACTAACTCAGCCAAAGGATTAAGGTCAACATTAAAAGTGATGTCATGTTGATAGTGTGAACCCTTGATATGACATGATAAAAATAGCACTTTACCTCTGTGGTCTTCTTCCCACAAGCCCACAACCCTAGCCTAATCATCAGAAAAACATCAGCCAAGAGGAACCTAAGGAAATGAGACAACTAAATGTAACGGTAACTTGGATGGAATCCTAGAACAGAAAAAGGACACTAGGTAAAAACTAAGTGAATCTAAATAAATCATGGACTTTAGTTAATAAAGATGTGTCAATATTGGTTTATTAATAAATACTGACTGTATAAAATTATTATAATGTCTGGTGAGATTTAAAATACACATATAATTAAAAGATGCGACAATAGTAGTACATTAGTTGGGAAGTTGGCAAATGCGTTATTGAGGTGGGGGGAAGTATATAATTGTCTATGGTTTGTATTATTTATTCAATAATAATAATGATAATGATAATAAAATTGTATTATGGTAAAATGCTTATTACTTTCTACAAAACACACCTGCTAGGAACTATATATTTTTTATAGACAAGACTACCATGACCCCTGTCTGTAAACTAGAATGCCAGTACATGGTCTCTAGATAAATAAGGAGTTCCTAGTTTTGGAAGTCCAAGGAATGGATCTTGCTTTAATATCTCCTAATACTTACAAGAAGTCTACAAAACATAAAACACATTTCAAAAACCACCTTCCTTTTCAAAAAAACACAAACCCTTTAGATTGCCAGCTCTGCTTCTGAATTTATAAATTTCAACTTACAACTTTTAGAGAAAGTGGGTAAAGTATGGTGTACTCATGTACTGTTCCCTCTAAAGAACAGAATGGGAACCTTAAATTCTCAACTGCAACATGGTTACCATACTATATCATAGATGTGGCACAGTTAAATGAAGCAAGACATTGAAATGAGATTCTTTTCACGTTTCATAGAACATAGGGATTTGTGGGGGGGTTTTCCCCTTTGGAGGGGTAAAGATTGAATGTAATATTTCAATCATACCCGAAAGAACGTAAGTTAATATTTCATAGCTACTTAATCCACTCATTCAGAAACGGTAATGCAAATGTTCAAATATTTATGCTTCGTAGGCAAAACATGGCACCCTGAATTATTGTATTGTACTCTCTTATGCCACTGACTTATGATTCATTTCAGGTCAGGTAACCAGAAAATCACTGTATTCAGCAGGGGAGCGCTAGCAATAAACTTTATACTCACAATCCTTTCATTTTTATTCACACACAAGCCTCATCTGCCTCCTTGAATAAAATTAAAATATCCACCAATGTCAGTGATTAAGGAAGGGATTAGTATAAAAAATGTGAGTTTAATTGATCTGATTGCAATTTCCAATCTACATTATGTACAATAATTCAAAGGCGCTTGTAAGAAGAGTGATTCTACTGTAATATCCTGTTATTCTCACACATGAGTCCTTCAACATAAAGTTTCCACACCAACCATAATGAAAATTGTATGCTGAGTTTTCAACCCCACCCTTTAATGCTCCTGAAAAGTGTTCTGAGAGCATGAGTAAGGTCAGAGAGGAATTGCATCATTTGGAATGTTTTTTACTCATTTAGTTCCCTTCTTTCTACTCTCACTATCCCCAGGCTATCAAAGCAGAAAATCAGGTTCAGACAAAAGCTAAGACCATTTAGAGTGAATTTCAGAGTTAAGAAGAGGACCACAGGTACCATGCATGACTTGAGAGAGGAATCTGTCTTGTTCTACATTGTAGTAGTTTTCAAAGTGTGAAGAATAAGATGCAAGGATGAGAGCTCATCACCTCCCACTTCCAACCCCTGTATACACCAACCCAACTGTTCTCTTCAGAGGTACATTTCCTCTTTTATCTCCTCACTAGCCTAAACAATCTAGTAGCATTGAGGGACATTTTAAAACCATATACTGTCATCAAGTACCCCTTGATATGAAACAGTGAGAAGGACACATCACCTCTCTGGTATCCTTCTCAATAATGTGTAATCTCAATCTCATTATCATCAGACAACAGACATTGAGAGGCATCAGTCAAAGTAACTGATCAATACTCTTCAAAAGTGTCAAGGTTATAAAAGATAGGCAAAGACTGAGGCATTGTGACAGATTGGAAGATACCATAGAGACATTACTAAATGCAACATATGATCCTGGATGGGATCTTCTAAAAGAAAAAGGACATTATTGGAAAAAATGGTGAAATCCAAATAAGTTCTGTACTTTAGCTAATAGTATTGTACTAAGGTTAATATCATAATTTGGTAATGTTCTATGGTTTTGGTAAATGTTTTGGTAAATGTTCTATGGTTGTATAAAATGTTAACATAAGGAGATGCTGAATGAAGGGTAGACAGGGCTTTGTACTATTTTCTCAACTCTTCTTTCAGACTTAAATTATCTCAAAATTTTAAAAATTAACTGTTAAAAATACAAAGCAAAAATTTAAAAGCACCATATACTGTGATGAAGGAAAGAGATTCTAATTTAAAGAGATACTTGGGAAGTTTCAAAACCACTGACTAATTCCTCAGTAAATATGAATTATTTATTTGAAACCTTTCTGATACACAGAGTCAGAAGATGGTATAATATGATGGTTAATAACATGGACTTTAAGATCAGATATATCTTAGTTTAAAACCTCATTTTACCACTTATTAACTATGTGTCTAACGACACATTACCTAATGTCTCTGAAACTCAGTTTTTTCTTATGTAAAATTGGGGCGTGAATAGTACCAACCTCATAGGATTGTTATGAAGATTAATATACATAATGTTCCTAGCCTATATCTAACATATAGAAAGCACTTAATAAGTAGAAGCCACTAAGATTATCCCAGAAACTGGCACTATTAACTCTATTCATCTCCAAAGTTTAAGCCTTTCCTTTCACTTGGAAAGATTAATAATCTCCCCATTCCATTCAGCCTTATCTAAAACTTATCCATCCTCCAATTGCCAATGTGATCTCAATGCCTTCATAAACCTCTGATAAGTTCTCAACCCCCAATCTTGCTTATGATTTATGTATTGTGTAGCTATTATTCACTATTGTTTTATGTGGTAGTCACGTTCCATCATTTACACTATAAGATCCTTGATGGTAAAGACCATCTTGTTTCTTCTTATATCTTCTTTGGCATCAGTGTTGACTAGGCATTCAGAAAGGCATGGTAGTTCATGATTATGCTATTTTTAAAGGTTTCTAGGGGAATCTGCTGACAACGTGGATTTAATCACTGGGAATTTAGAGACCGGTCAAAACAGGATTTGAAGAGGTAAACATATCCTTAAAAGCTCTCTTAAAAAGAAATAAATGTCTTTCAGAATTCTCTTCACTCCAAATGCAAAACTAAGTTAGATTCTTCATTACCGTTTCTGGGGTCTGTCATGTGTTTTTGTCTTGTAAAGAAGACACTTTAAAATAAAGTCTCCCAGGGGCATCCATAGACACAATTCTTTGGCTGTAATCCATTCTCTTAGGAAATTTACCCAAAATTCTTAATAACTTCCACATTCAGTTACCATGACCAAACATGCCAGGAAGAGCACATCATTTCTTTTAACAATTCCCTTATCCAGCATCATGGTTTCTTAAGTGCATTGTTTTAATTGATTCTCATAAAAACTTTTAGGGGCTGTCTAGAAAGTATTATCCCCAGTTTGCAGATAAGGCAACTGAGG
Organism: Balaenoptera physalus; assembly: GCF_965194825.1. Classification (NCBI taxonomy): domain Eukaryota; kingdom Metazoa; phylum Chordata; class Mammalia; order Artiodactyla; family Balaenopteridae; genus Balaenoptera; species Balaenoptera physalus. Next base: position 56,750,366 of record NC_138890.1, read on the forward strand.
CTCAGCCAAAAATCACACAATTAGTAAGCCACAATTTAAGACAATTTGAGACAATTTCTTGTCTCATTCAACAAGCATTTACTGAGTGTCTCCCATAGGTTTCCTCTGCCCTGTGTGCTCCCTCAGCCCCACAGGCTTGCTCCTATCATAGCATTGTGCTTATCATGAAGGATTGCAATTGTCTACCTACTTGTCTGAATCCACCCCTGGACCATAAGCCCCTTGCAGGCAAGCATCTTCCTTGCCCTAGTTTTATCCCTAGTACCTAGCCCCCAAAAGGCACTCAGTAAACACTTATGGAATAGATGAGTGGGGATAACTCGAAAAATGATGATGAAGGAAGTGCTAAAGGGGCTCCAATTAATTGTTTTGGATGAATGCAACTTATATCATCCTTTTCCAGATCTCAGCATCTTAAAACCCAATTCTTCTCAACAGACAGCAAGGCTGTTGGGAGATTAAAACACTGCACTCCTGAGGAAGGAGCAAAGCCTATCACTGAGATAAGTCAACAAGACCCGGTGATCATGGAGAAACATGAGATGAAGCCTGGTTATTGTTCCGCTCTCCAAATAAAGCTGTTTACCTGGACGAGTTTCAATCCTGACTATGTCACACTCTTTAGGCAACTCTCACTTCCTCCAAAGAAAAGGACGGAAGTAACAACCTTTGACTTAAAGTTACCAAACTAAAGGGAACTAAAGCTCCTACATGAAAGGAAGACGAGCTCATTGACTCTGGGGTGGTGAAATACTGAAATGGATTCCCAAGGAACACTGAGAAGTCAGCCCTTGAAAATCTTCAAGAAGACAATGGAAATCTATGTGAAGTATCTGCCTTCCTGAGTCCTTCTCAGCTGTAGCAGCCTCTGACCTACTTCTCTCATTATCCTGCATTCTAAACCAACATTATTGCTCCTACCTCCTTTTAGCAATCCAGAGCCATCTGGTTGCACAATCCCCACCTTCAGAATCAGAACCACGAAACACTTGCAGAACTTGTGGTTTTTCAGAAAGTTGGCAGAGAATTCGTTCTCCATAGTGATGGTATCAATTTCCCCATGTGGGAAAAACGCCAGTTGCTAGTAACAGTATCTGATGCTAAGCAACCACAGTGGTTCCGGAAGGCACTTCAGTATCTGAAAAGAGCACCAAACAGGAATTTGAAGACACAGTTCTGGGCTTGACCCTTCCATACACTTCCATGTGACCTCAGACAAATCACTCAGTTTCTCTGATGCTCTGTTTTGTTTTTTTTTTGTTTTGTTTTGTTTTGTTTTTAATAGTAATCTTTTATTTATTTATTTATTATATTTATTTTTGGCTGTGTTGGGTCTTCGTTTCTGTGCGAGGGCTTCCTCTAGTTGCGGCAAGCGGGGGCCACTCTTCATCACGGTGCGCGGGCCTCTCACTGTCGCGGCCTCTCTTGTTGCGGAGCACAGGCTCCAGACGCGCAGGCTCAGTAGTTGTGGCTCACGGGCCTAGTTGCTCTGTGGCATGTGGGATCTTCCCAGAGCAGGGCTCGAACCCGTGTCCCCTATATTAGCAGGCAGATTCTCAACCACTGCGCCACCAGGGAAGCCCCTGTTTTGTTTTTTTTATCTCTGAAGCAAGCATGGGCCCTTCCAGAGCCTGTATATTAAGTTCTGCTCTGCTACTGACAGCTGTCACTGGGGGTGGATGAGGATGGGGGTGCATGATTAAGAACTCTTGACAACCACAGAGCTTTTTCTTCCAGACTAATTAACGGTGTGGCTTGTTTTTGTTTTTTGTTTTTTAATTATTATTTTTCTCCTCTTCCAGAAAACTTGGAAAATAAAAACAACAGGATTAGGGGAGACGATCTGGGTCAACATTGAGGGAAAATAGGTATTAATTAAAATCAAAGACTTTGTCTAGAAAAGGATAAAGAATAAGAGAAAACATTTGTAATCACTAGTAAAACAAAAATCACGAAAGAAAAATGATATGAAGTCATTTATGTTTAACCTGCTCTAAATAAAAATAACTAACAGATAAGTTCACTGTTTGGACCATCTGTATCTGATAAGCATAAGTCTAAATCCTGGCACCATCTGTTCAACTGAAATTTAGTACTGTATCAATATGCCAAATTACAATTATGATAGCAAGGACAGCAGCCTCGTGGTGTAGGATCTAAATAGCGACCATTCTTGAATGGGATGAGAAACCAGAGCCAAACCACCGTGGTTAGAAATTATTTTAGCGTTCTATGTTCACTCCAATTAAGACCCAATAGAGGCATGTGACTGGCAAAGCCAAGCAACCAGACTTTCATAGAAGAAACGTTCAGAGTAGGGGCCCAGAACACCCAAGAACCTTGGATTGATGAGAAGAAACAATGAAGGTGGAGAATCAAGGTAGAGATTCAACAGTATTTCCATCCCTCTAGGGCTAGTCACTGGTACCTGGCCACGTGACCTACTAGTCATGGGGCATTTTTCAGTAGGGAACAGGTAAGCCATTAAAACAAAGTTCAGTAGTGAGATAGCCATTGCCAGTATGATAAATCCTTAAAGTTTGAGACTTTTTAAGGTCACCTAAAGCCCTTACTTTACAGATGAGGAAACTGAGGCCCACAGGTTTAAGCAACTTTCCCAGGTCAACACCCAGTTAGTAGCAGAACAGATCTCCTTCCTCCGGTGACGGTGACGCCTCCTAGCAGCTAAAACCATTTGCATATACCTTCCCTTCCTTACCAAAAAAAAAGTCATGTGCTTTTCAAGCTGCTCACCCTGATGGCTTTTCTAAATTTCCCTGCTATCTTACTATTCTACAAGCAAGCTTCTCTAGGATGGTATCTTTCACAATCTTTAGCTCTGTTTCACAAAATATGAGTTGTTCATATTTTATATGATCTCTACATCACTATGGGAGAGGTACATCCATGATTTTTAAATAAATGTAATTAATAACATGATCTCTATCACGCTTTGTTCTGGACATACCAGACCACCCACCAATTTCATAAAATTCCTTACAAACTTTCATGCCTTTGCACATGTGGTTCCCTCTGCTTGGATTGCCCTCCCTCCATTCCAGACCCCCATCTACCAGCCCAAATCGTGCTCTACTCCAAAGACCCAACTCAAATGTTCCCTCTTCTTCAGAGCTATCCCTGACTTCATCCAAAAGGCAAAACTGATTTTTCCCTCTACATTTTAATTGTGCCTCAGATACAGCATTTATTCATTACCTGATAATTAGTTGTATTTGTGTTTGTGTCTTCACTAGACTATCAGCACCTCATGGGCAGAGACAGGGTTTTACGTATCTTCAGCATCTAATAGTGCCTGGCATGCAGGAGGACCTAATTAAATGTTTTATTGTCGAATGGTATCAACCCTATAACAGAGTCATTGCTAAGATCTATGCCATTTTTCTTTTTCTAGAATCCATACATTAACAATGATCTTTTGGTATAAAAATTATCATGGTCAGTAAGTACTGGGTCAGTACTACCCCAAAGCATGCAGTACTTTGATGAAATTTGGGGATACAGAGAAAGAATGAGGGTGTTCGAAATACCAAGTTATTTAAACTTTTATGGTGGGTTTTGTGCCTTTTAAAATAAGAATCAGACATTTAAATGTTTCCAAAGGCCTGAAGGTATTTGGAAAGGTATTTATTCCCTCAGGTATAAATTTTCAATAGTGAATCTCAAAAGACCTGTCTGAAGTTTGATAAGAAATAGTCTATTATACTGTAATTTTCTATCTAAAAACTAAATAATAATAATCTCTCACTTCTGTAACAATAATAACAATAATAAAAGCTAATATTTATTGAGGGCTTACCATGAGCCAGGTACTTTGCTAAGTATTTTATATTCATAATTTCATTTAAGCTTCTCAGCAACTCCATAAGGTATGTACTATCATCATTCCCATTTTATAGATGAGGAAACTGAGGCATCAAGGGTTTATGTAACTGTGTACACAAGGTCAAACAAGAAATAAGTGGTAGGGTAAAGGTTTGACCCAGTCAGACTGACTCTATGGCTCCTGCTCTAAATATAAACCATGGAAACAAAGAGCTCAGCAAATTTACTGAAGAACCTTGGGCTAATGAGGAAACAGAGGACTTTATCCTCTCTTAGCTGTGGTCAGAGAAGCTACACCCTTGTGAAAGGGAGTAGAATTTGCCCCCAAAACATGTCTCTTTGGCAAAAGGATTATTTTAGGCTGATTATCTTCAAGAAATAGCAGACATAGGAAAAGCTCTAAAAACTTAGAAATTACCTTTTTGAAAGATACATTTACATTTATAAGGGAAATCTCCATTTGTAAGGGTGTCTCTCTCTCTCTTTACCAGGAAGAGGATTATCAAATCTCTTGAAACTCTTGTCAAAGGAGAAAGCAAGGACTTAAATCTGCATAAAATCTTATCATTGTATATTGTGCTTTGCCTGATAACCGCACATAATTGGCTCCACCCCCCTCACCTTCTTTTGTCTTTAGCTGAAGATGGTATTTAAGGTGATGGGTTGGGCCATTTAAGGAGTTACTCAGTTTTCCTGGGTATCTCCCATGTATACAGAAGGTATACGTATTATTAAACTTTTGTTTGTTTCCCTCCTGTTAATCTATCTTTTATTATGGAGGGGTCTCAGCCAAGAACCTAGAAAGGTACAAGGAAAATGACTTTTCCTCCCCTACACTTGGGAGAGGCACTAGAACCTCCAGAGAAAGGGGAAGCATGAGACTTTTAACCCAGAGGAATAATGGATTGTTAAAAGGTTGAAATCCCTGAATCAGTAGACTAAGATTTGTGCATAAAAACAACATGATCACCCATGCAAAATGATTCCCCCTAAAAGCATACACTGAGAACATTTTATTCCATCAGCTGGGTGTGCTTGTGTACTTTCATGGGATAGAAATTGAGCTGGGCTTCAGTGAGGCTAGCGTGCGTATTTCCTGGCAATCATTTATTTATTGCTTATTGGACAGCTTTCAGCTTTTATCCAGAGGAGACAGAGTTAGTGATGTACTTCTGTTTTCATTAGGAGAGAAAGGAAAAGGCTGAGGTCCCTTTAGGGAGAGACTGGTTTCTTGCCCATCTCAGTAACTCATTTTTGATCATAATTAACTTGTATCTTTGGAAAAGGGATGGATTCTGATGCATACGGTTTATACATGTATTAACTTCTTTGTACACTGCTTTATAGATTGCCAAATGTTTTCCTGTCGGCATCATCTTCTTTGAGCCAGATAACAACCTAGTAAGGTGGTTGGATTTGTTCCCATCTTTCACAGGAAAGCCTGACTCAGTTGGATGCTTTGGCTCACAAAGCAGGTAAGTAGCACAAACAGGATATAAGACTCACTCTAGCCTTCTGATTCCAAGTCCTGGCTCTTCCATAGAAGAGCCATTTATCTTTGTGGTTTGAGTGAAGCTGCTTACAACCTACTTCATTGTTTCCGCACCCTCTCATGCTACCTAAATAGCTTGTGATCCCTGGGATAGAGAAGGTATGACGATAAATAGGAGCTATTTGAGCAAGACAGACTGAGTGGGAAAAAAAAAAATGTGTGAAGCTTTTATATATTACATTTCTCACAAGAGAGTGAAATCCTGAACTTTCTCTTGTGGAGTGAGGTTACGGAGCAACAGCTTAAGAGATGGCCGCAGTGTCTACCAAACAGGGAGGATTGAACAGTTCATCTTGACTTTTGAATTTGGAACATCCAAAGGAAACATCAAAACCAAAAATGACTCATTTCCTCCCCATTACTGAGACTTGGCTATAATACGGTACCTGTTTGACATCAGATAACTGGAAGTACAAATGCTTCTGTACAAAATCAACCTACAATAATTGAAGATTATATTCTTTAGAATAGATCATATCCTCCTGCTGTTATTTACTTATTTAAATCTGTTTTTGCCTAACCAGAAAATATTATGATTCTGTTTTAATCCTTGAAGACTTTTGTCTAATAAATACTGTGGTTTCCTAGTTGCAAAGCAGATTCTGCAGAGATTAAATGATGAGTACTAATTAGCGTTTTTAAATTCTTCCTCTTCTCTCTCCCCTTCCCTAGAATTGACTGCCCGGACAGGGAAGGATTTATCACAACCAGATAAAACCAACCAGCACAATTCAAACACCTGGGCAATTTTGCCTTATCTTCCTAGGTAAGCTGGGTTTCTTTTACGTTCATTATCTGTCCTGTTTATGGAAGATCTACAGGGTGTAAAACAAGAAAAACCCACTGGAACAATGGATTCCATTTAAAGTGCAAATAATGTAATAGCACAGTCCTTTAGGGATGGGACTAAGACAGACAGAACCTGAAGCCATCATCACTAAACTCTTTGTTTTTTACAATAAAATAAAATAAAAAGGGGGTGGGATGGGGAAAAGAAAAAAAAACTTTAAGGAGGGCTGACATGCAAACTTCACACACCTCTCTGCTTTCTTCTTTTTCTCTTTCCCAGGCTTAGGGAGAAAGCTCTGATAGATAAGACTCCCTGCTGGCTATAAAATTCAGCTGGAAACAGAGTTGACCTTGATGGTATCAAGCCCTCACAATGTAGATTTCAACATAAGATAATGAATTTAAAACGATAGAATCAGAATTTCTCCTGGCATTGAAGAAAAGTGACAAAGATCACAACCTTCGTCTCCACCTATGCCTACAAGAACAACAACAGCAAAGTTAACTTTCACAACTGATGTCACAGTGTTTTATTTAATGGTTGATATGGCTTCCATTATGAGACTGGAGGCCCACTCAAGCTGGAAATATGGCGGGTACCTGCAAAGCACTTATCCAAATTGGGAAGACACAATTCTACAATGATTGAAAAACAATTGCTGTGCCTGAAACAAAGGTTCCATGCTTTCAATCTGGCATGAAAAAATAGCTACAAAATCTCAGGGTGTACACATGAATCTATATGTGATATCACTGAGCAACCTGGGGTTCCTTATTAAACATAATCTGCTAAAGCTTCACTTCCCAAGACAGTAGCCACCAGTCACATGTGGCTATTGAGTACTTGAAATATAGCAAGTGCAACTAAAGATCTCGATTTTTACATTTTATTTAGTTTAAATGATTTTAAAAATTTAAAAACTGAAGTCCTGAAAAATATTCAGAAATATATTGAAATGATATTTTTGATATATTGGGTTACATAAAGCATTTTATTCAAACTAATTTTACTCTTCTTTTTACTTTTTGTCACATGGCTACTAGAAAATTTTAAATTACATACATGGCTCACTTAATGTTTCTGTTGAAGAGTATTGCTCTAAAGACTGCAGAATCTACCTTAGGGATAGAATCTACCTTAGAACTAATAGAGGAATCTACTTCAAATTCCACCTAAAGGTGTGTTTATTCGCCAGAAAGAAAAAGACTGGAAGCTTGGTCTTCTGGCAGCACAGTCACATATCACATGGAGGATGAGAGCCCGGGTTCTAGAAACCCATGGCTCAGATGTGAATCCCAGCTCTACTTTTCACTAGCTTTATGACCTGGGGCAACATGCTTAGCCACTTTGAGCCCATCATTTTGAGTGTTCAGACAGTGGATCTAATATATTTGGCAAGTAAGTGCCGAAAATATATTAGCTATTACTATTGTTGTTGTCATTAGTAGAAGCTTTGTTACTTGAACACTATTAGGAATTACCTAAAATCCAAACATGAATTTAAGAAAAACTGTGATCTTATGGACCATATGTACGAATCTGTAACAGAATAATAGTCTATCCTTTGGCAAACCATCAAGTATCAAGAACATTCAAACCTGAGAATAGCTCCCTCTTCTTAATGTAGATGTAATGATATAGTTGGAAACCTTTATCTTTTCTTTTTGTGGTACTTCCATTTCTGGAACACCCTTGACACTTGTAGGGAGCAAAGGTACAGCAGAGAATGGGGAGGACCTTGTCAACCTCATAATTCAGCCTAATGCTAATCTTATAGGCAGTATTCATGGATAGTGATTTATATATGAATTTGCTTATCAGTCTATGTCCTCCACTAGAACATTAGCTTCACAAGAGCAGAAATTGTGTTCACTCTGAATTCCTAATACCTAGAAAATATCTGGTAGATAGTAGGTGCTCAATAAATATTTATCAAATAAATGAATGAAGATAAAGACTCAGTAAACCATATAGCTGAAAGGAAGAAATTTATGAGAATGGGCCCATAAACATGTACCCCAAATAATACAGTCAGATGCCACAAAGTGTTATACAAGCATCAAACAACAGTGATGTGAATTTAGGTAACACTAAATTAGCAATGAAAACAGAAGGAAGACACTGATAAGAATGAACTGTGGTTACTAGGTGCCTACAAGTCTCCCCACCACGTAGGATGAAGTCCAGCAGCTTAGCATGTCATATAAGGGCATTCACTATCTACTTTCTATTTAGCTCTCTATACAGAGCCTTTGTCTGCTCCCTGCCCTTACATTCTAACCATGAGGTTCAGGAAACAAGCCATGATGAATCTCATTTCCAAGTCTCAGCACCTGCTTGTCCTTCTGCCCATAATGCTATTCCTTGTATTGTCTGCTTAATAAATTCCTCATTCTTTATGACTTTGCTTAAGAACTGCCAGCAGCGAAGACATTCCTGATCATTCCACACAGAATTAAGTATTTATTTCCTCTTCTACTTTTTCCCAATACCTGTATCACTTCTATATTATAAAAGCAATCCCTATATTCATACATAACATACCTCTTAAGTCATGTATAAAGATCTGGTTGCATAAATCAAACCACAGATTTACACATTACACGATAGGCATACCAGAATTAGAAAAAAGATAACATTCTGAATGACACCTTTCATTGTAGATAGTATCTTTGAAATATAGTTCTTACAGTTAATACTTTTTTTTAAATTATGATTTCTTTTTCCTTCCGAATTGAAAATTCACTCAACTGGCTTAAATCCAATGATATCCACATGAGGCTAAAGATTTGCCTCTTTCAGCATGCCTAAAGATTTCCATCTTTGTCTCAACTACATAAAGTTCATGAGATACATGCTTCTTATCACCAATATTAGCACTCTCACTCGCTATTTTCTACTCATCTTTTATAAGATAATAAGGGCAAGGTGCAAGAAAATATTCAAATAATTATCCAAACACTTTCATACTGGCAAAGCTGACAATGCAGTTGAAACTGGATTCTGTAATTCCTTGCGATACCTTTCACCCTTGTAGCCCCGGGACGTGCATCAGTGCATTGCACTGGTGTTTAGTAGATGCTTAATAAATCTGTGTTGGTGAATGACAGATTTGGTAGGCAAATGACACAAAGCATTTGACATGCCTCAGTCCCTTTTAATTAACCACAGCATAGAGGCAGGGAAACATTCCATACATAAGCCATCATGTACATTATGTGGGTAAGAGAGATGAGTCTTGCAAGCCAGATTAAAACCCCAGTACTGATGCCTCCTAGGTTTGGGATCTTGGACTTATTTAGCAACTCTTGGCCTCAATTTTTCTTTCTAAAATGAGGATCACAGAGTTGTTATGAAGTTGAAATAACTTAATTCTTGGTGCTATCAATACCCAAACAGATGAGCTTTGAAAACTCCCAACTCCTCTCTTCCAGTAGTCACATTTTCCACCCTCCCTCAGCCAGCTTCTTCCAGGGCCATATCCTGAATTATGTCATTATTAACTGCTTGACCCTCTGTAAATTCAATTTCAAACATCTCACCATCTCCTCCTAGCTTTCTGGCTGATTTTCTTCAGTACTAGATTCTAACAACCTTTGAGTCCACAGAGACCTTCAATCCATTGACCCTACACCTCTTTATTGTCCTTTATTTCTTTCATGTCCTTACTGCATTTCTTACCCAACTTAAATTCAATAGTCAATCATTTTAATAACTCTCTTGCTTACATCTTCAACTCTTTTGCCCCCATTTTGCAAAACCTCATACTTACTGGTTAGGATAAAATCTGAGTCTGCTCCCCATCTGCACCCATACAGCTGAACGTGGCTGGAGAAAAATGTACAACCATGCTCAATGATCTCACTTTAAATCCATGGCCACTTACTTCAAGTGAGTCCTTAATGTTGCTGGTCAATAACTTTCCCTATTTCATTCACCCCCCCCCCACAGTACTAAAGAACTATTTAAACCATCTATTCTCTCTTCAAACCTCACTTACTTCCTTCCCCATCCTCAGTCTTTCAGCTTCTTATTCTACTGAGCAGACAGAAGCAATCCAAAGAGAACATCAACAAGCTCCCACCAAAGCATACCAACTGTGTCTGTACCCATATACTCTATTACTATTTGTTATATATATACATATATATACACACATAAATGTATGTGATTGTATGTACATGTACTATATCTATTATATATCCAGTCTGTATTCATACATCTTATTACCATGAATGAACTGACAAGGCACATAACAAAGAATAAACCCTATATGTACTCAATTCCATTCCTTCTTACTTATCCAAGGATATCACTCTAGCTATCTCTCCTCTCTCTCCTGTATTGTTGATTTTTCCCTAACCCCTGAATGCTTCCGACCAGCATACAAATATGTTGTTTCTTCTATCATCTTAAAAAAATCTTTTGATCTCAGTTTCTGTTCTACCATCTAATTTTTTAATTTCATTTTATAGAGAAGATCTGTACTCTATGGACAACCAATATGTCTCAGCAATTAAAAAGAATTTACAGTCTTAGGAGTCAGACAGACTTGACTGAGTCTGAATCTTGATTTTATTATTTACTAGCTGTGAACTTGGGTAAGGATCTCCCAAGGTCTCAGTTTTCTCATCTGTGAGATGGAAAAAATAATCCACACCTCCTAGAAAAGGGAACCCTCTTGCACTGTTGGTGGGAATGTAAATTGATACAGCCACTATGGAGAGCAGTATGGAGGTTCCTTAAAAAACTAAAAATAGAACTACCATAGGACCCAGCAATCCCACTACTGGGCATATACCCCGAGAAAACCATAATTCAAAAAGAGTCATGTACCACAATGTTCATTGCAGCTCTATTTACAATAGCCAGGACATGGAAGCAACCTAAGTGTCCACTGACAGATGAATGGATAAAGAAGATGTGGCACATATATACAATGGAATATTACTCAGCCATAAAAAGAAACAAAATTGAGTTATTTGTAGTGAGGTGGATGGACCTAGAGTCTGTCATACAGAGTGAAGTAAGTCAGAAAGAGAAAAACAAATACCGTATGCTAACACATATATAGGGAATCTAAAAAAAAAAAAAAATGGTTCTGAAGAACCTAGGTGCAGGACAGGAATAAAGATGCAGACGTAGAGAATGGACTTGAGGACACGGGGAGGGGGAAGGGTAAGCTGGGATGAAGTGAGAGAATGGCATGGACATATATACACTACCAAATGTAAAACAGAGAGCTAGTGGGACGCAGTCACACAGCACAGGGAGATCAGCTCGGTGCTTTGTGACCACCTAGAGGGGTGGGATAGGGAGGGTGGGAGGGAGACGCAAGAGGGAGGGGATATGGGGATATATGTATATGTACAGCTCATTCACTTTGTTATAAAGCAGAAACTAACACACCATTGTAAAGCAATTATACTCCAATAAAGATGTTAAAATAATAATAATAATAATAATCCATACCTCCTAAGGTTGCTCTAAAAAGAGAACACTGTAATATCTACACAGCACTTATCATAGTGTCTGCCGTGTGATTTGTGCTCAATCAGTGGCATCTATAATTTTAGAGAACAGTTAAATGAAGAAAAACAAAAACCAAAAGATATGGGGAAAAGCAAGAGGCTACACTTCCCCATATCTAGGGTTTCAGGATTTTCATCCAGATTCAGAAGGAAAAGGGGTTGTGAGGGTCAACCGGTTTCAGTATCAAGAATCAATTTTTCTTTTTAGTTTTTCTTTGTAATCTTGCTGTTATATATGTCTAGACCTCTAAGGTATAGAAAGCTGCTAGTAACATAAAATAGTTATACCAATATTATATTCTTAAGGAACTCTCCTCAAATTCAAAACTAGGCGAGCTGGTAAAAAGAAGAGCTCATTTTCAGTATACTTCATGATTTAAACAGAGTTTCAGGTTAGTCATAGGTTCATGCTTAAATGTGCCTTTTCTCTGGAGACCAAGAATGCCTGTCAGAGCATCTGGATTCATCTTCCATCAGACTACCTCACTCATTTCCGTTTTGCTAGATTCAAGAACCAGAACTTGCAAATATGCCTTTGAATTTTTTTTTAATTTTTAAAGACTTTATTTATTTAGCTTAGGTATTTGGTGGCATGGAGGAAGACAAGGATAAATCTTTCCCATTCCATTTCAAGTGTTTTTTGATGTCTTTTTGTACAGTGAAAGCTTGTGCCTTTTCATATCTGTGGTACCTAAGAAATCAAATTCTTAAAAATAATGCTGTGTAGGAGTCTCTGGGAGAAGAGATCATATCCCAGAAGTTTTGTGTGGGTAACTGAGGACAGATTTGCAGATTTCAGCCCAATCTGGTTTAATTTTTTTTTAAGCTGTATCATGGGAAAATCGTGTTCATAAGGCTTGAAATTTGAAGGGGAGAGAGAAAGAGAAATCAGTCCTGTCCACTACCTTCTGCCATGCCACCCCCTGGGGGAGGCTGTATGTGGGCTTCTCACTTAATCGTGGGAGTCGGTTTCCTTGAAGAGCTGCTTTCGGCAGTTCAAAAAATTTAGGACTGCCATCTGGTATTTCGGTGGTATTGCATGACAGTCAAGAGTGCTGGAATTGGGGTCAGGGCAGCTGGGATTTGAATTCTGCTCATAGCAATTATGAGATCACATAGCAGTAACTTGGGTCTGTGGTGTAGGGAGAAATTACTTTAAAGTTCAGCCCCATCACCCAGCCTTGATCTCCATCAGTCCACCCTCACCTTCATTCTTGATATGAGTGAATGAACTTTGCTCAAACTTAATGCTACAGAAACTCTGAAGCATCCACTAACAGTGACCTTGAGCAAGGTAAATCTAAGCCTCAGTTTCTTATTGTAGAGGCTTCATAAGGATTACATGAGAAACACTTGACATGATACCTGACATCAAGTTCACATATAAAAGAGCTATGATTACGGTTAGAATCTCAGAATTTAAATATATGCCACTGCATACCTGTATTTTGTTTCTTTCTGCTCAGGAGGACTTCAGCAGCAAATTAAGACAGCAATTATTTGATTACATTGCATCTGGTTGTTTGGAAGAAAACTTGTTTTCCCATAAAAGGAAGCAAACTACCAAGGCAAATCACAGACTATAATCAATATGAAAATACAGCTATTTTTAAAAGAAAGTGTTCCTGCTGTTTTTATACAGGAGAATATCGCTGGTATGAGGGATTATTTACAAACACCCCCAAAACAGATTTTTTTTTTTGTTTACAATTAATTCTTCATGTTAGGATAGAAAGCACCATCTCAACCAGAGATTTTACCACAGTCCCTTAAGCTCTCTGGAGGAAATATACATTAATAAAATAATATACTAACCTCAGCCTTTATTCACAATATATAAAACAACTCCAGACTACCAGGTGAAAGCATAAAAAATCTGTTGTATTGACCATTTTCCATGCTTTCTTTCAATAGCAATAACTCCCATTGCTTGTGTTGTTACAGAGAAAAAATGTAAAGTGGATAATTAAGGTAACTTTCTCTGTAACATACCAAAGATGGGGTAAAATTAATTTATTTTCCTCTTTACCTTTTTTAATAATTGCCTTTCTCCAGTCCATCCTTCCTTTTGAGTTGTCCTGAGAACTACACATAAGTCAATGAAAACTTAAAAAGTAGAAAGGAATACACAACCAAGAACCTGACCAAAAAGATAAAAATCTAATTTTTCAAAAGATAGAAATTCACCATATGTTTAGAATGTCCGGGTTAGAGTTTTCAGACATCTACACTGGTCCCTAGGTTCCTTGAATTGCCCCAAGGGCCACCACAAAAAAGGGGGAATAGGGAGGAACATCTTACTCACACCCAATTCCTACTTCAATCAAAAGAGTGTCACTTTGAAAGATTCTGTGTGGTGGCTTCTACCTAGAACTTCATTTAAAGCCTGGAGGCTGTGAGAGGAAACTGAATCATGAGACCACGAGATCCCCCTACCTCCCAGGATGCTCTGATTTTATAAATCAAGTTGGTACTTTTCCTAGTGTAAAAGATACGCTTCAAGCTCCCATCCAGCGTTACAGTTTACAGGGCTCGGTAAGGAATTTGTTTTTATCCTTTTAGCCAGTACCTTCAGACCATGGGTGCATGATCATTACACAAGTAAAGGAGACCAAAATAGACCCAACACATCTTTGATTCTATGCTACTCAGTCTTACGTAATAATAGTGCTGGTGCTGCAGTCCCATTAAAGCCTGTCTACTTTTTTCTTTTTTTTTACAGATTTATTTATTTGTTTATTTATTTATTTTTGGCTGTGCTGGGTCTTCGTTGCTGTGCACGGGCTTTCTCTAGTTGCAGAGCACGGACTCTAGTTGCAATGGGCTTCAGTAGTTGTGGCACACGTGCTTCGGTACTTGTGGATCACGGGCTCCAGAACACAGGCTCAGTAGCTGTGGTGCACGGGCTTAGTTGCTCCGCGGCATGTGGGATCTTCCTGGACCAGGGATCGAACCCATGTCCCCTGCATTGGCAGGCAGATTCTTAACCACTGTGCCACCAGGGACGTCCCACCTGTCTACTTATTTTGACCATGAGTATCCAAATGCTTTAACAACTTTCTAAATGAGCAGATTTAATCTCTCTCTTTGTGGATGGAGTTACCTTTCCTTAAGACATTCTCTAGGTGTTCACTCAAGCTAGGATAAAATCTGCCTTAACAGCAGACATCTAATCAAGCAACAGTCACTTTACATATGTCATATTATTTGCTACTTTGTGTCCTATGAGTTCCACTATACCTGTTATACGACTGAGGTACCTGAGGGTTGGAGAGGGTAAGTGATGTATCGAAGCCAGTTTCCCCACTTCTGTCCACATCTTGTATTCTCTCTTTCAGGATTTAATTTGCCCTTTTCTGTTTCTCATGTTTGTTTCCACTACACTAGCCAGAGACAGATAGATTATATAATATTTTATGTGTGTGTATATCAATATCTATATGTCTATATATCTATATCTATATCATCAGTTGCCTTCACCATGAGAGGGAATCCTACTATTATAATTTGACATGGTGGGGTAGGGAGGATAAAGAAAAAATAAGTCAGTGCCTCCTATGCTCCAGACACTGTGCTAGGTGCTACGGATATATAAGAACAGGACAAATAGAGTTCCTAGCTCCTGCCCCGATGAAGCTTACAGTTTACAGAGAGAGAAGATAAACAAGTAAAGCAAGCAAATATTTACACATGTAAACAGTGCTATGGTGGAAACACGGAGCTCAATGGAGAATGACAAAGACACTGGCTACTTCAGCTGGGATGGTGACAGGAGGCCTTTCCAAGGAAAACCCATTACAGCCTGACCCAGAAAGGCGAGGAGTAGAAGGAAGAGTTCACAAGTGCAGTGTCTCAAGGCGGGAAACAGACCAGCCTATTGCAATAACTGTCAAAAGGCAGTGTGACAGTGCTGTGGCTAGACCAGTGCCTGCAGAAGGGGCAGGAGAAGTAAGCACACCAAGGAGACTACAGGAATGTGTCATGTGATGCGTTTTTCCTTTCTCTAAGGTCACATATAGTGTTGGTGCAGAGGGAGACCAGCAAGGAGCAGCTTGACTTTTGTTTGAGAGTGGGCAAGCTCAGCTCCATCAGATCCATATTCTCTCAGTTTCTTCTTCTGAATCCAAACATACCTATTTATAAGATGAACCAAAAGAGCCTAGAGACGAAATGCCTGGATATTAATGAGACAAGCGAACAAGATGGCAGGACCTTGGCTCAATCCTTACAGTACCGCCATGGGAGAAGCTTCCATGTTCCCCTTCTAGAGATGGGTGTTCTGAGGTATCAAGAGGTTAAGACACCCTCCCAAGAGTGCCCTGGTAGGAACGGACGGAACTAAGGTCTTTATCCAGATACGTCTGATGCTGTTACCGTACTCAACCGTATTTTCACTGTCGCTCATAGGGTGCACATCCATGGTTAAAAGTAAGTATCAAGTAAACCTGATACTGTCATTCATTTCACACTTCATTCATTTTACATTTCACATTTTATTTCTTTAAATTTTTTTTTAAATGACATCCATAGACTCAGATTTCTTTTTTTTTAATTTTTTAAAATTAATTAATTAATTTATTTATTTATTTTTGGCTGTGTTGGGTCTTCGTTTCTGTGCGAGGGCTTTCTCTAGTTGCGGCAAGCGGGGGCCACTCTTCATCGCGGTGCGCGGGCCTCTCACTATCGCGGCCTCTCTTGTTGCGGAGCACAGGCTCCAGACGCGCAGGCTCAGTAGTTGTGGCTCACGGGCCTAGTTGCTCCGCGGCATGTGGGATCCTCCCAGACCAGGGCTCGAACCCGTGTCCCCTGCATTGGCAGGCAGATTCTCAACCACTGCACCACCAGGGAAGCCCATTTAAATTTTATTTCTTTTAAATTTTACTTCTTTAAAATAAAATTAATATTCTTTAAAATGTGGTGTTATGGGGAACTCCCTGGTGGTCCAGTGGTTAGGACTCCGAGCTTTTGTTGCCGAGGCCTGGGTTCAATCCCTGGTTGGGAAACTAAGATCCCTCAAGCCGTGTGGTGTGGCAAACAAATTAAAAAATTAAAAAATTAAATGTGTTATGAATTTATTTATTCATTCCACAAATGCTTACTGAGCACCTCCTGTGTGTTCAGCACTGGGGCAGTTACTGAAAAAGAGTCATGCATGAGACTGGCAAGACAAATCAGTAGTCCTTAACGTTAAAATAATCATCATGACACCATTTCGAGAATCATTATAACAAGAGACTACAGATATAATTATAAAGTATCTTTAAAATTGATTACTGGTCAACTAAGGCTATCATTTGGCTTCTGCATTTTGCACATACACTTTCACAAGACAAAGGTTTGATGGAAGGGAGAAATGAATAGTTTAAAAAGGAAGATATTGGTTCCTGGAGGAATCAAAATCATTCACACTGGAAATGATGGAACTAACTAAATGAGAAATGAAATGATGGCTAATGATCTCAAGATTCTCCTAAGCCATCCTGGGATAGAACTTTTATGGTTCCATCAGCCAGCTAGTATCTTTAAGTCAACAGATGCATTAAAGATTTCAGCATTTTCTCTCCTCTAAGCATTAAGATAAAATACAGTTAAATTTCCTGACACCCCAAGTTCAGGTTAAAAGTCCCCTCTCTATCTTCAAATCAATTTACACTTACCCATCACACAAGACTGAAATTGCCCATTTACTAGTCTAATCTCTCCCTAAGCCATATGCTCCATGAGAACACTGACCATATGCTTCTCATTCACAGGTGAATCCCTGGAACTGCATGCAGCCTCAGGTGCACAGTAGGTGTTCAAACTATATTCTAGAAGGAATGTATAAGCCAACCATTGCAGAGATGTTTAGGAACCTAACACACACAAAAGCAAAGGCATAGCAACATCCCAGGGCCTGGCATGTATTTGCATGGCCAGAAGGGAGCGATCAGAATTCTGTATAAGCAACAGAGGTGGGAGGGACTCTGCCTATTAAAGGAGGTCATTCTGATGAAGGGATGGCACCATCTTGGTATAAAACTAGATCATACATCATGCTATGTTTTATTTTTTGTCTGTGTGAAAGGATGCAGATGATGAAAGGCTTGAAGGGCCTTCAGTTTCCAATCCATGAGGCCTGTGCACATTGTGAATCACGTCCCTGGCAGACTGTGGAGAAATACTAGAAAATCATGAGCATGAGGACTTTGTGAATCAGGATCTCAATTCTTTGCACACAGATATGATATCTGCTACCCAACTCATCTGGACAACCCTACAAAAAACAAAAAAGGTACTTTATATAAGACAGGCCCTCAGTGAGTATGAAGCAATCAGATCTTCCCAAATAAATATTTTACAGTCCTGAGCATCCAAAGACCTGAAAATGGCCTTGAAAATTTTAAAGTATCACACATTATAGCATTAGTCATTACTGCTCCAGACCACAGGAGTATTTATCCAGAAAAGCCAAGCAACTCTGCTATTTTCTAAGGCATGCTTTTCTCATGCAAATAGGAAGGAACATCGTGCTATTTCACGGCAGCTTCGCAAGATGTACAACTCCACACAGGTATCCCTCTGTTCAAAGAAAAAAAGAGATTTCACCTAGTAGGCTAGAAAGCAAATTAGTGCAAACGGAATCTTATTTTCCACTTGCATTTTCAGTGTAAATGTGCAAGCACGTGCCCATAGGAAAATTTCTCCACCTGACATAACTGAAAGCTTAACACTGTAAGAAAATAAGCCGTGATGGCTGGCCAGTGCTCGATGCGCACTTCTCGTTGTCGGCCAGCTCTTCTTCTGTCAAGGGCTCTGCAACATTTCCCCAAGTCTGGAGTACTCCCTTGGTTTTGATTTTATGCCTCTGCCACACTCTAACAGTCATACACCCCATTTCCCTTACCCCAGTCACTAGAATTTCTCTGCTGCTCCACACACAGAAAGCTCCCTTCACAGAAAAATCACCCTTACCAGAGCCTAGCTCTCCTTTTCTCTAGGTAGGGGCCTAGCAGTGTCAATCCACAGGCTACAATATTGTCTAAAACACAACATACAGCAGCCCCAAAGGCTCTTGTGCACCAAGTTATATATAAAGAATGGGTCACCTCCTATTTTCATCAATGTAACTAGTTCACCATCACATTATATCAGACACGCTCAGAATAAAAGGTCGCTGTAAACGGGGGTGTGGAAATTATTAGAACTTTCTGCTTCAGAATGGGATAGATGAATGAAAGTAGAAAAGTATGAATTTCTTCACATGGGGCAGCTTTTGACTGGGTCACGCAGCAACAGCCCCCATTAGCAGTCTTGTTTCCATTCAAAGCCACACAGAACAGCTACTCATAGTGTGAAGAAAATTGTCTTGTTTTCATTTCCGGAGCAATTTAAATGATCTTATTGTCGGAGGCATACTCAGTAACCATTTTCTGTCACCATGAAGAATTCTCTCTAGGCTGAGACTCCTAAAAGGTTATTCTAATTCTGCAGTGACTGAATATATAATTTAAATTATATTCTTAATTTTCAATGCTACCACATATTCTCCCAGGTTCTGAAAAACCACAAGTTGAAAATAAGGTAGGGAGAAAAGCCATTATTAATGACTTGCATTATGGAATAGCCAGGGGGAAGAAAAGAGTTAGTGCAATTGGAAGCTTTCTGAAGGGTTTACTTTTATGTTTATTCAGATTCAATTAAAATCAATAGCTTGAATTTCCTCTTTAAAAGTTACTTCTAGATGTTTTTGTTTGTTTTTTTTAACATGCATAGAATCAACAGACTGAACAAAGTATCCAAGAGGACTATTATAAAGAATCAGGTAAGTTTTTTATAGGAAGGACCTGTATCTTGTCATGTCAGTATTCTCAGAGGTCCTTGTAATTATTTATTAACATTTCCATAGCATTGCCTGGGTGCCAGGTGCTGTCATCAGCACTTTATATAGAGCAACCTATTCGATTCTCGTAACAACCCTATGAGGCAAGTACCACTGTTACCATCTCCATTTTCCAGGTGAGGAAACTGAGGCATGGATTTGCAGGTGATCAAACAGCTAGAAATTCAAACTCAAGCAGTGTGGGCTCCAACACCCAGGCTCTAAACCACCATGTTATGTTGCCTCTGGCATTAAGGAATGATCGTTAATGTGGTAAGAAAGGAGGGAAGGAGGAAATATCAATAGAATCCTTTAGCAGTAAGAAGATTAAGAAGGCAACCTGGTCAGCCTCACAGCACACTTTGCATTCTAGCAGAGCTCTTCTCCTATTGAGGTTATTCTCTCAATTTTGCAGCACTTTTCTGAATCCCAAGTCCCTCCTAGGGTTGTTCCTTAAATGCTGCCCACCCACTCCCTCCCAGCTTCAATTTGCTCCTGCTTAGGTGAATCAACTAAAAGGAAACCACAGGAGACTTCGCTGCTGGTAAAGTGTTTTTCCCAGTTCCCCAGAGCTAGAATCTTTCTGCAGGTGCTAAGAGCAGAGCATCTTTCAGGGAGAATTCCAATTTGTATGTAAAGTGCTTAACCCTGAGAGAGCGGACAGTAGAAGCAAGAAGAACTACAATTCTGCAGCCTGTGGAAGGAAAACCACATTCACAGAAAGATAGACAAAATGAAAAGGCAGACGACTTTGTACCACATGAAGGAACAAGATAAAACCTCAGAAAAACAACTAAGTGAAGTGGAGATAGACAAAATTCCAGAAAAAGAATTCAGAATAATGATAGTGAAGATGATCCAGGACCTTGGAAAAAGAGTAGAGGCAAAGATCAAGAAGATGCAAGAAATGTTTAACAAAGACCTATAAGAATTACAAAACAAACACCTAGAAGAATTAAAGAACAAACAAACAGAGATGAACAATACAATAACTGAAATGAAAAATACCCGAGAAGGAATAAATAGCAGAATAACTGAGGCAGAAGAACAGAGAAGTGACCTGGAAGACAGAATGGTGGAATTCACTGCTACGGAACAGAATAAAGAAAAAAGAATGAAAAGAAATGAAGACAGCCTAAGAGACCTCTGGGACAACATTAAATGCAACAACATTCACATTATAGGGGTCCCAGAAGGAGAAGAGAGAGAGAAAGGACCCAAGAAAATATTTGAAGAGATTATAGTCAAAAACTTCCCTAACATGGGAAAGGAAATAGCCACCCAAGTCCAGGAAGTGCAGAGAGTCCCAGGCAGGATAAACCCAAGGAGAAACATGCCGAGGCACATAGTAATCAAACTGACAAAAATTAAAGAAAAAGAAAAATTATTGAAAGCAACAAGGGAAAAAAACCAAATAACATACAAGGGAACTCCCATAAGGTTAAAAACTGATTTCTCAGCAGAAACTCTACAAGCCAGAAGGGAGTGGCACGATATATTTAAAGTGATGAAAGGGAAGAAACTACAACCAAGATTACTCTACCCAGCAAGGATCTCATTCAGATTTGATGGAGAAATCAAAAGCTTTACAGACAAGCAAACGCTAAGAGAATTCAGCATCACCAAACCAGCTTTACAACAAATGCTAAAGAAACTTCTCTAGGCAGGAAACACAACAGAAGAAAAGGACCTACAAAAACAAACCCATAACAATTAAGAAAATGGTAAGAGGAACATACATATAAATAATTACCTTAAACGTGAATGGATTAAATACTCCAACCAAAAGACACAAGCTCGCAGAAGGGATACAAAAACAAGACACATATATATGCTGTCTATATAGACCTAGGGACACATACAGACTGAAAGTGAGGGAATGGAAAAAGATATTCCATGAAAATGAAAATCAAAAGAAACCTGGAGTAGCAATACTCATATCAGATAAAATAGACTTTAAAATAAAGAATATTACAAGAGACAAGGGAGGACACTACATGATGATCAAGGGATCAATCCAAGAAGAAGATATAACAATTATAAATACATATGCACCCAACATAGAGGCACCTCAATACATAAGGCAACTGCTAACAGCTATAAAAGAGGAAATCAACACTAACACAATAATAATGGGGGACTTTAACACCTCACTTACACCAATGGACAGATCATCCAGACAGAAAATTAATAAGGAAACACAAGCTTTAAATGACACAAGAGACCAGACAGATTTAATTGATATTTATAGGACATTCCATCGAAAAACAGCAGATTACTCTTTCTTCTCAAGTGTACACGGAACATTCTCCAGGATAGATCACATCTTGGGTCACAAATCAAGCCTTGGTAAATTTAAGAAAATTGAAATCATATCAAGCATCTTTTCTGACCACAACGCTATTAGATTACAAATCAATTACAGGGAAAAAAACGTAAAAAACACAGACACATGAAGGCTAAACAATGTTACTAAATAACCAAGAGATCACTGAAGAAATCAAAGAGGAAATCAAAAAATACCTAGAGACAAATTAGAATGAAAACACGATGATCCAAAACCAATGGGATGCAGCAAAAGCAGTTCTAAGAGGGAAGTTTACAGCAATACAAGTTTACCTCAAGAAACAAGAAAAATCTCAAATAACAATCTAACTTTACACCTAAAGGAACTAGAGAAAGGAGAACAAACAGAACCCAAAGTCAGCAGAAGGAAAGAAATCATAAAGATCAGGGCAGAAATAAATGAAATAGAAACAAAGAAAACAATAGCAAAGATCAACAAAACTAAAAGCTGGTTCTTTGAGATGATAAAATTGATAAACCATTAGCCAGACTCATCAAGAAATAGAGGGAGAGGACTCAAATCAATAAAATCAGAAATGAAAAAGAGGTTACAACAGACACCGCAGAAATACAAAGCATCCTAAGAGACTACTACAAGCAACTCTATGCCAGTAAAATGGATAACCTGGAAAAATGGGCAAATTCTTAGAAAGGTATAACCTTCCAAGACTGAACCAGGAAGAAATAGAAAATATGAACAGACCAATCACAAGTAATGAAATCGAAACTGTGATTAAAAATCTTCCAACCAACAGAAGTCCAGGACCAGATGGCTTCACAGGTGAATTCTATCAAACATTTAGAGAAGAGTTAACACCCATCTGTCTCAAACTCTTCCAAAAAATTGCAGAGGAAGGAACACTCCCAAACTCATTATATGAGGCCACCATCACCCTGATACCAAAACCAGAAAGAGATACTACAAAAAAAGAAAATTACAGACCAATATCACTGATGAACACAGATGCAAAAATCCTCAACAAAATACTAGCAAACAGAATCCAACAACACATTAAAAGGATCATACACCACGATCAAGTGGAATTTATCCCAGGGATGCAAGGATTCCTCAATATATGCAAATCAACCAATGTGATACACCATATTAACAAATTGAAGAAGAAAAACCATATGATCATCTCAATAGATGCAGAAAAAGCTTTTGAAAAAATTCAACACCCATTTATGATAAAAACTCTCCAGAAAGTGGCCAGTGAGGGAACCTACCTCAACATAATAAAGGCCATATATGACAAACCCACAGCCAACATTATCCTCAATGGTGAAAAACTGAAAGCATTTCCTCTAAGATCAGGAACAAGACAAGGATGTCCACTCTCGCCACTATCATTCAACATAGTTTTGGAAGTCCTAGCCATGGCAAACAGAGAAGAAAAAGAAATAAAAGGAATACAAATTGGAAAAGAAGAAGTAAAACTGTCACTGTTTTCAGATGACATGATACTATACATAGAGAATCCTAAAGATGCCACCAGAAAACTACTAGAGCCAATCAATGAATTTGGTAAAGTTGCAGGGTACAAAATTAATGCACAGAAGTCTTTTGCATTCCTATACACTAACAAAGAAAGATCAGAAAGAGAAATTAAGGAAACACTCCCATTCACCATTGCAACAAAAAGAATAAAATACCTAGGAATAAACCTACATAAGGAGGTAAAATACCTGCACTCAGAAACTATAAGACACTGATGAAAGAAATCAAAGATGACACAAACAGATGGAGAGATATACCATTTTCTTGTATTGGAAGAATCAATATTGTGAAAACGACTATACTACCCAAAGCAATCTACAGATTCAATGCAATCCCTATCAAATTACCAATGGCATTTTTACAGAACTAGAACAAAAAATCTTAAAATTTGTATGGAGACACAAAAGATCCAAATAGCCAAAGCAGTCTTGAGGGAAAAAAACCGAGCTGGAGGAATCAGGCTCCCTGACTTCAGACTATACTACAAAGCTACAGTAATCAAGACAATATGGTACTGGCGTAAAAACAGAAATATAGATCAATGGAACAGGATAGAAAGCCCAGAGATAAGCCCATGCACCTATGGTCAACTAATCTATGAGAAAGGAGGCAAGGATATACAATGGAGAAAAGACAGTCTCTTCAATTAGTGGTGCTGGGAAAACTGGACAGCTACATGTAAAAGAATGAAATTAGAACACTCCCTATCACCATACACAAAAATAAACTCACAATGCATTAGAGACCTAAATGTAAGACCGGACATTATAAAACTCTTAGAGGAAAATAGAGGAAGAACACTCTTTGACATAAATCACAGCAAGATCTTTTTTGATCCACCTCCTAGAGTAATGGAAATAAAAACAACAATAAACAAATTGGACCTAATGAAACTTAAAAGCTTTTGTAAAGCAAAGGAAACTACAAACAAGATCAAAAGACAACCCTCAGAATGGGAGAAAATATTTGCAAATGAATCAACGGACAAAGGATTAATTTCCAAAATATATAAACAGTTCATGCAGCTCAATATTAAAAAAACAAAGAACCCAATCTAAAAATGGGCAGAAGACGTAAATAAACATTTCTCCAAAGAAGACATACAGATGGCCAAGAAGCACATGAAAAGCTTCTCAACATCACTATTAGAGAAATGCAAATCAAAACTACAATGAGGTATCACCTCACTTCAGTTAGAATGGGCATCATCAGAAAATCTACAAACAACAAATGTTGGAGAGGGTGTGGAGAAAAGGGAGCCCTCTTGCACTGTTAGTGGGAATGTAAATTGATACAGCCACTATGGAGAACAGTATGGAGGTTCCTTAAAAAACTAAAAATAGAATTACCATTTGACCCAGCAATCCCACTACTGGGCATATACCCAGAGAAAACCATAATTTAAAAAGACACATGCACCCCAATGTTCATTTCAGCTCTATTTACAATAGCCAGGATGGAAGCAATCTAAGTGTCCATCGACAGATGAATGGATAAAGAAGATGTGGCACATATATACAATGGAATATTACTCAGCCATAAAAAGGAACAAAATTGTGTCATTTGTAGAGACATAGATGGATATAGAGACTGTCATACAGAGTGAAGTAAGTCAGAAAGATAAAAACAAATATAGCATATTAATGCATATATGTGGAACCTAGCAAAATGGTATAGATGACCAGTTTGCAGGGCAGAAATTGAGACACAGATGTAGAGAACAAACTTATGGACACCAAGGGGGGAAAGTGGCTGGGAGGGGTAGGGGGTGGGATGAATTGGGAGACTGGGATTGACATGTATACACTGATGTGTATAAAATGGATAACTAATAAGAACCTGCTGTATAAAAAATAAATAAAATAAAATTCAAAAATTCAAAAAATAAAAATTAAAGTGCTTAGCCCAGCACCTGAAGAACTCAGTGGAAGTTAGGAAATGCCATCATTATTACCAATCACACCAGAGCAATCACACCATCATTGCTCTCCAGTTCTTCTGTTAAGAGATAATGTAATGGTATATGCAAGACAGTGGCACCTATGACCATAACAAAAGTCTGCAGTGGGCATTTAGTTTCCTTCTTTGAGAAATATTTACGGAGTGCCTACATTTTTGCCAGGTTCTGTGCCAGGTATATCATGATGAAAGTGACCAACACAGTTCATACCTTCACAGAGCTTGCAGTCTAATGTTACAGGAACAGTTAAATAAGCAAGTATAATACAGTATTATTTGTGCCACAGTAATGGAAAATAGGATCCTAGGGAGCACAGATAAGAGGTGCCTAATCTAGATATGATGGGCTAGAAAGGCTTCCCATAAAAGGAACCTCTAGATTGGGACCTGAAGTATGTAATCAAAGCAGGTGAAGGCACAGTTCCAGGCAGAGGGAACATTATGTACAAAACTGAAGAAGCAAGTGTATAACAGCATTCAGGAGCTAAAAGAAATGGGGTAGAGCTGAGGTTAAAAACGTAACGGGTGGGAGGGCAACAGAAGAGGCTAAGGACAGAAGCAGAGGTCATTCCACCAAGAGCTGTGATTCATGTTAAGGAGTGACATGGTCAGGCTCACATTTTAGAAATCTCACCATTTTTGCAGCAGGAAGAGGAGACCCGAAGGGGACAACACCAGATGTGGGTGGGAAGGACAATTTCAGTTTCTTTGCAATAATCTAGAAAAGCAATGTCAGTGGGCTGGGTAACATCAGTGGAGACGGGAAGAAATGGATGGATTTGAGACGGATGAAGGAAAAGAACCAACAGGACTTGGAGATTGGAGAAATGGTTAGGGAGAAAGAAGAGCCACTCAGGTTTTATTCTTCCCTGGGGAACTGAGCAACTGATGAATCCATTTACTGAGATAAGGAACACAAGGAGAGAAGAGGTTTGGGAATGTACACGATGAGTTCAGTGGAGCTTCTGCACAGTTGAAAGAATCCCAGAATACAAAGTTAGAATAGCCAGGAGGCAAACTTTCCCACTCAGAATGATTCTTCCTCCCAGTCAACAGGAGCCAGTGCACATCTTGGTAGGTTCACTGCACCCCTGATGATAGCCCGGCCTAATGACAATAACAGAAGTGGAATACTAGATAGTTCTTGGATGACTAGAAAGAAAAACTGGAGCCTCTTTTATTGCCTGCTGTATCATCAGAATCAACTTGAACAATGGAGAGAACAGATCCCAATTGCTATTTGTCCATATGATGATCATGAAAAAACTAACAGGGCTTCCTTCATGGTGCAGTGGTTAAGAATCCGCCTGCCAATGCAGGGGACACGGGTTCGAGCCATGATCCAGGAAGATCCCACATGCCGTGGAGCAACTAAGCCCGTGTGCCATAACTACTGAGCCTGCGCTCTAGAGCCCGCTAGCCACAACTACTGAGCCCACGCGCCACAACTACTGAAGCCTGTGCACCTAGAGCCCGTGCTCCGCAACAAGAGAAGCCACTGCAATGAGAAGCCCACGCACTGCAATGAAGAGTAGCCCCCAGTCGCCGCAACTAGAGAAAGCCCACACGTGGCAACAAAGACCCCAACACAGCCAAAAATAAATAAAATAAATAAATTTTTTTTAAAATGGAAAATTTCATTAAAAAAAAAAAAGAAAAACTAACAATAAGGAGAGGTCCCTCCCTTGCCTCCAAAGCAGATAGCATTTCAATCTGTCAAAGCAAATTAAAAATGGACCTGCCAACGCTTGTGAAGATTTCTTGCAAGAAATTCTGAACCTGAATCTGATCAAGCCTTAGAATCTGGTGTTTAGCTCTAACAAATTTACAGAAAATACAGGGGTAAGAAAAAAAATGTGTCAGTGACATCACAGAGATCACAGAGATGGATGAGCGAAACCCAGAGTGCCAGACATTCGCCATGAAAAATAACTTGGTTTCTTCAAACAAATAGATTGAAAAAGCAAAGAAAGAAAGAGGGAGAGAGAGAAAAAGGGAGCAAGGGAAAAGGAGGGAGGGAGGGAGAAATTAAAAGAGATTTAAGATTTTTTGCCACTTTGTGGTATATGCCATATGCAATATTTTTTTAATTTTGAAAGAGAAAATAAATAGCAATAAAAGATAATGGATGGACCTCATTTGACTCTTGATTCAAACAAGAGTTTGACAACTTTAAAAAAAATATTGTGAGAAAATCAAAGAAGTTTGAACACCAACTAGGTATTAGAAGATATTAAAGAACTATTAATTTTGTATGTGATAATGGTATTGTTACATATCTTAAAATTCATTTTATTTTAGAAACATATAGTATAGTGTTTGTGGATGAATGAAATGACTGACTTCTAAAATTTGTTTCAAAAGAATCCAGTGCAGACAGAGGAGAAAGTAGGTAGGAATATATATGAACCAAGATTAGTCTTGTAATGATCACTGTAATTTTTGGAACTGGGTTTCTCTACATTTGGATGTGTTTGAAAATTTCCATACTAACATGTTTTAGCTGACTTGCCAAGAAACGCAGTATTTGAGGAAAGCTAGAGCAAAGACCAAAGAAAAAGAGCAATAGTCAGCTATGATGCAGAGACTGAGATCACCTCTACATTTCTGAAGAACTGTTTTCTGTACATCGGACTGGCACTCTCTTCTATGCCCAGTCACTCCTCTCCATGGTTTGTGTTTGGAGGTGTTCCAAATGGAGCTCTGTGGCACATTCTCAGCTATTTCTATCTCTAATTCCTTTGGTAAGATCTAAACCTCGTTAGGCTATCAAAATCATTTGGTCTTCTCTTTCCAATCGTACACATACGTTTTTAATATATTGAGGCACTTGGGGGCAATCACAGAGATCCCCCCCTTTCTGCCTACATACTGACACTTCTCTTGCTGCCAAATTCATTCAGGATGCCAGAGACCTAGGAAGAAACGATTCAAATCATCTCCTACAAGGAATTGGGCTCAGGTAATATATCTTGTTGGGCATGAAAGTGAAAACGGCATAATAGGATATTTTACTAACATGCTTATATCCCTGTTACATTGAGCCAACGGTCGGAGAACAGCATCTTCAAGAGATAAGAAAAAATGATACCCACTACCCCTTTCTTTTATCATCATCATCACCATCCAATATCTGCCCAAGCAGGGTCTAAACCAACTTCATGTTGAAGCTTTATACTTAGATTATGCTATATATTTAAATTATAAATTAAGAAGGCTCAAGTCTTAAGAACACTCCCTTTGGGATACAAAGTCACTGGATCCACAGTTATGAAAAGGTTTCTTATGTATAAAAACCTCTGAAAAAAGTAACACCATGCCTTGAAAATATTCTAAATAAAATGACAGAACAGAATTTTTACTGACGTCTTGATTATGGCATAGAGAGAGAACTTGAAAGCAGGAATGACTAAAGCAAGAGGAAGAGAGAATATCTTAGATGGAAAAGACAGAAAAACATCACAGAAAGAGGAGAGGCAGGTGTGGTAAAGACCAGACCCTAACAGTTTGGACTTCATTGTTCTGTGGCTTCATTTTGAATGTGCCAACATCATATTTCCATGGACAATAAAAATTGAAGCTATCATTGGTAACTTTTGAGGAAACAGGAAAAAAAGAGCTAGAATCATTTCAAGACAGATGCTTTTCCACCTGTTTTCCTTTAAAAACACACCCTCTTATGGAAGCTTTTAAAATCAACTGGATAAGTTATTCACAATGGCCAGAACCACCATTTCTTCCCAATACAAGGTCATGCAGCTGAATTCTAAGTGAGAAATCATTTCCTGATCTGCTTTTCTCCAACACTCCATCTCAATCAACCACCCTGAAGATATATACTGTGTACATAAAGCAATTTAGAAACTTTTGTGGAAACAACCCTTTAAATTTAAGAAAACCAAGTAAAGAGAAAAAAGGTTTAAATGCACCTACAAGCAGTAATCTGTTGAAAAGGCAATGAATTGGTGTCTCCGTAATTCACAGAACTTAGAGTTTATGTTTTTGGATCTTATGAATTAAACTCCCTATTTGTGGTCATGTTATCACAGTTCTATTAGAGGCAAATGCCTTTGAATCTGAATGGTTTCCGGCATTTGTCTGAAGTAACTCACTCATGAGTAGGATTAAGGAAATGTACTTAATTTTCTCCAACCAAGAGCAAGCTTCCCTAGGGCACTGGAAGAGGGCTAATAAGGGGTTCATTTATTTCCATGCACCTGTGATTTTGTTCCTAAGTGGTGTGAACGGCTATTGAGTTCAATATCAGGACTTCTCGTTTCCAAATTACTTAGCTCTCATTTCATCTAGAGGTGAATCAAGAAGGCATCCTCTGATGTTTATGATATTGCCTTCCATATAACACTCGGAGAGAAAACAGAGGTAATTATTTACCTAGGTGGGTGAGAAAGGTGGAAAAGTACCTTCTCATTTTTTTTAATTAAAATACTTTGTGAGGCAATCTTAGGACAACATTTCTTTACTTTCTATATCACTCACATTTTTTCAGTTGCTGATAAGTGAATCATAATCCACAGTATCTCACATATTTTGGTGTGTAAGCAACGTAGACAAACACCTTCCTTGCTGCCCTTTTGAACACACACAAACATGGGTTGACTTTAATTGTTCGTAGTTCTGCAATAACGAAACACTCAGTCAAAACTGCCTGATGTTGACCATCAATTCTAGGTCCACATGAAGATTGAATGAGGCAAGAATCTAACCTGTTAATAATTGACAGATTTCCCAATTTCTCCTTGGAAAATCTGGAAGAAAATTAGGCAAACAGAGGAAGAAGGGGTCTTTCCCCATGACTGTCAACCACCTTATGCAATGTATTAATTTCTTGCTGTTCATTTTTTACTGTGATCTGGATCCAGACAAAGTGATTCTGCATTATCCTTTGGTTACTAGAAGAGTCTAACTGCTTGGAGTTAATTTCTGGGACCTAAGAAGTTTGTCACTACATATCTGTATCTTTATCTACAGATATTTTTATAACATAGGAGGAAGCTGAGTTCCCCTGCAAAGAGCATCTTTTCTGTTAGTTGGTTGGTTGTTTGGTTTTTTCGAGGTTGGGGGAGGTTCTCACCAGAGACACACACTGCCCCTTCGGATCTGGCTGGCAGGTGGTGGCTTCTGGGCTCCACACCCTCTGCAAAGCGAGCAGTGGCTTGGTGCTCACAGTTGGTTGATTGGCAGGGCTCGGAGCATCTTTGCATACAAGCAACTCCCTGCTTTAGAGCACCTCCTGTAGTTTTGTCCCATTAACCTGAGCACAACAGCTTGATGAATTAATGGTTATAGAGGCACAGTTGGCAGCTTCTAATTAAATAATTATGGCTAAGCAGCTGCACGGAAGCTGTCATGCACCTTAGAAAGGCAGCAGCCAGTTTTATTGATCCTAAGACAGAGGAAGAGTTAACACTTAGCTCTGGTTGTTAGGTACAAAGGGCAAGTATATCATATGCAGTATATGTGCTGTGCAATATGAAGTTGCTGTACGTTTGTGCTAGCCTGTCCATGGAGTGATGGAGAGCAAACCTTGGCAACCTCTCGGCAACCCAACAAAGAAGGAAGTGATTATATGATCAGAGAACAGAGTCTGTCGAGAGCAATCTAAAAAGGACGTAGTTTTATATGGATGAGTCTTTGATGAACACAGAAATGTCACTGAGCTAGTAGGCAAATACACTCAGGTTCTGGGTATCATTTAGATGAGCAAGTGATTAGAATCAAGTGTAGTCTTTTTGAGGGGCTATGGCTGGTAGGTTTTCTTTTATTTGACTGAAGCTTCTTAAGAGGCTGTTTTCAAATATTAGAAATTGGAGAACAAGGTAAACATCACACACCTAGATTTAAACTCTATGATGCATTTTTTCCCCAAAAGTTAGAAGATATTTATTCTACAGAAACACAGATAATGTCAGACTCCTTTGTAGAAAGCTAAAACGCTAAAGCCTTATCTCTATACTAGTGGAAAATTCACCAGAAGGAAGAAAGCAGAAGCTGGCAACTAACTTCCAACATAGAGGAAGGTACAGATTACAGATAAAGGCCATAGGTAGGGATATTGGACCAAATAATGCTTGTTCCAACACATCAGAACGTTACTGAACTGC
Source organism: Balaenoptera physalus (assembly GCF_965194825.1). Lineage (NCBI taxonomy): Eukaryota > Metazoa > Chordata > Mammalia > Artiodactyla > Balaenopteridae > Balaenoptera > Balaenoptera physalus. The sequence continues at coordinate 56,781,868 of NC_138890.1, forward strand.
TGGCTGATTTTATTTTTCTACACAGGCTGTTCTTTCTATACAATCCATGTGTCTTCACTTCCAAAAACCAAATGTGTAATAACCCAGTAGAGAGCAACCCGGCTTCCCACAGGCCTTGTCACCAAGGTTCCCAGCACCATCTCCAAATGAATAAACACTACTGTAGGCAAAAACCAGTCCAGGAAATTCAGTCGTATCTTTATATGTAAAGCCATTTAGATATTTTAATCCTCAAAATTTATGGATTTGCCTTAAAATAAGAATAGAGAAAAACTGGAAACATATTTATGGAATTCACTTCACCCAACTCCCAGACCTGTTGAAAATCAGCAGTTCATCAAGCACTAAACTTTACAGATTGATTGATTGTTCTCCTTTCAGAGATCAATGGCTTATATTTAGAATAATGCCATTTCTTAAAATAAGGCATTCTGTACAGTCGTTTAAACAAATGGACTGACCTCTAAGAAACTCTTACTTTAAAGGCACAATTTAAAGGTGCCGCAATTGTTTCCTTTCTTTTTTTCCCTTCTGGCTCCCTTTTATGTCAGTGATTCTATCACCTCAGCTATCTGAAGATGACTGCATGTGACTGACAATTCTCAAGGATTCATTCCTTTTACATGACTCCTAAATGAAGCTCAACTTAATTAAGTCTGCACTGCAACTCATACCTCAGTACAGATTGCTAAGGAATCAAATCACAAATCTGTAAAGCCTAGAAAAGCAAATTTCAGACTTGGGGTTGGGGGGGAAGGGGGTCTTTCGTCAGTCTATACTGCCATCTAGCCAAGATCATGTCATTCAGTGCAACATCCATTTGTGTTCTCAACGCCCCCATGAAAGCCAGTCTTCAGCAACCAGCTTAAGAGACCCCAAAGTTAGATAAAAGAATAGACAGCAGTACTTCAGCCACTCTGACTCTATCAACCTCCTGTGGACCAACAGCTAAGTTCTAATGTTCTTATGTTCACAAGTCAATATCTGACAGAGACATACATGCCTGTTTTCATTCCACATATTACCTATACCAATATCATTTGCATCTTGTGATGTTTGAGGCCTTTAAACATTCTGTGATTTGACCGGAAAAACAAACGTCTTAGGTAAGACATGAAAGCTGACTATAACCTCTAATCTTCTAGCTGTACCTCAAGGGTTAAAAAAAAAAAAAACCAAAATAGTACTCCTTAGACATAGACTGAACATGCAGACATATACTTCTGTTAAGAGGACCCACACACATGAAAAAACAAAAAGAACCCGTGGTACTTACGATAGAAGACGTACTCAGTGTAACTTGACCAGATCTTGTCATCTGTATATTGGTTGACGAAAGATGCTGTCACTGAGGAGTTACAGGCCACCATGTGGAATCCACATTCTGACAACATATCAAAAGCCCTTTCCAGATGCCTGAATTTGAGATAAAATCTGGAGGTGTATCTTTCTGGGGCTCTGTCAGGGTCTCTGCTCTCATTCAAAGTTTCTCCAAAGACCTCCTTTGCCAAGGAAATCCTTCCACAAACCAAAATCCTGGGAACTCTCCGAAACTTGGCATCTGCCTGCCCCTCTCTGCCCATGGTGCAGGACCCCCTGTAACCCACAGTAATAAAACCCCACTTGCGGTCAGCAGGGAGTAGCGAGGAAGGGGGGCAGATTCTCGTGTCACTTCCTTGGGAGGCATCTTCGAAGTCACTATGGAAGAATTCATCTGGGCTTTGCTTGATTTCATCAGGGGACAGGAGTTTGACCAAGTCTGGGAGCTGGAAGTACTCAGCTTCCCTTTTCAGTCTTCCCCTTTCTGGAAAGTGATCAGGCAGGACCACCTGCCTGTCCCTGAGATAGTCCAGAATATAACGGAACAAGAATCCATCTCTGTCAATGAAAAACCTTCCCTTGGAGTCCTTGGCTAGATCGTTAGCTGTGTCTCTCTTTGGGGAAAACATTTTCCACAGGAGGGAATGAGGGATGCTTATTAATGTGGAATGGCGAGTGAAATAAACTTGACCCCCAACATTCAGCTCCACGACCTCAGGGAAGGAGTTGGGAACTGCAGCCCCTTGTTCTCGAGGATAATAACGACTACAGTTTCCACTCAGAGCCATTGTCCCTTTCTTCTTCTTCTTCTTCTATTTTGATGTGAAGGGTGCAGTTCAATGGAGTCAGACCCTGATTCTTTGCACCAACTTGTAAGGGAGGGAGAGGATGCTACCTTGTTAAAAAACGGCCTTCTCTTACCCAGTTTTTTCCCCAAGAAAGCAAAATTTCAAAGAGTCCACAGGTGAAGTGATGCTGCAAAAGTAGTTTAAACCCTGGCAGGTGGTAAGCTATTACTTCATGGAATATAATCAACTCATCAGCATCCAATCTTCCCCCAAGCTCAGTAGGCAAGGCAGGCCAGGTCCCCAGTTACTGAGAGGTCTGTGTGAAGGAAAAGAGAGAAAATTATTTCCTCAAACCCAGCGTGAGTCAGAAAAAAAGAGACCACTGGAGAGAGAAGAGGGAAGGAGAGAAGCAGGAAGGAAGGGAGGGAGAGAGAGAGGGAGGGAGGGAGAGATTATTTTACATAAGCAGCCCTGGAACTACTGATTTCAGCCATTCTTCAACTAAATCGTAGCTTCTCTCAAGCTATTTTGTGTCTACATATTTATCCATATTCCTCTGTCTCCAGCATTTAGTATTTAAAACATTTCTATTTGATTTCTGCATTAAAAAGGAATAAGCAGTTTTCAACTTCTAAAAGGGGATTTTTTTTTTTTTTTTTTTTCTGTCTGGACAGGAAAAGTAATAATCCTCGGAACTTACCTTAGTGAGTGCTGGAAACAGTTCTTGCGCAGAAATACCCATTTGCAAAGCAGTCGGAATCCACAGCCACACACAGAGTCTGGAGCTTGTCAAATCCCAAAGAGGTAAAGGACAGAGGTATCAATGAAAAGTGCCAGAGAGATGTGCTCTTAGAAAATAATCATATATATGTGCGTGTGTATATATATATATATAAAGATTTATATAAATGTATATTTGTGTATATGTATGTATATATTCACTTCCAATCTCAAGTTAAAACAAGTCACAAAAAAGTTAAACCGTGACGAGGGGTGGCTGGATTGAAGAAGCAAAGCAGAGAAAAATATTCATCCAAAGCTTCTCCAGGAAAAAAAAAAAAAATCAAACCTTTGGAAAGAATCCTTAAAACAGAAGAGAGTTGCAAGAGGTACTGGGACTTAGAAGCTTTTCAGAAAGCCCAGAAGCAGAAAGAAAGACAGACGTGCCCTGCTGGGGTCCCAGGTAGCCACCCCACCTGCCGGCAAGGGCAAGCGGGCTCCCATGTTCCCAGTCAAGTGGGAGCCGGCGGGCGCCGCAGCGCCGAAATGACGGCGGGGGGCTCGGGCTCAGGCTTCTCCGGCGGCGGAGCTGGGTGGTTCCACAGTTCCCAGTGCAGTTCGGATGCTGTTGTTTCAGCAGTGCAGGCAAGAAACCATCCAGGGAAATGACTATTACATCATCTTAAAGGAATATGGCTTGGAGAAAGCGGAGGCAGCTCCGAGTCACGTCCGCCTCGCTGACAGGTCGCCAGGACTGCACGGGGACGCCGCGCTCCGGCCGTGGGCACGCGACTCCTGGGCGCTCCGGTCTCGGGGCGGGGACGCAGCGCTGCGCAGCCACTCCCCCCCTCCCCGTCCTGTCCGGAAGTCTGGAGTTTCCAAGGGCCTTTGCTTTGCCCTTTCCTCCTGTCTTCAGACCTCCACCGCCACCACCATCCCCCAGAAACAACCCCCCAACCCAGTGGTGAGACGAACACAGAGATTTTTCATTTAAAAAAATCAACAAACATGCCCTTCGCACGTGCACTGAATTTCTGCGGAAGGGCAAATTGCCCCTCTAAAGCTTGTTTTTATAAAAACAAAAAAAAAAGAAAGAAAAAAGAAAGAAAAGAAAGAAAGAAAGAAAACACACCCAATGACCCCAATGTTCAAGCTACAAAGTAGTTTTTTTTCCAACCAAAGAGGATGAAACCATATTCCCTCAGATGCCCTCACCTGTTTTTTCCCTTCTTCTCCATCCCTCTGCCACCCCACCACAGGCAATAAATAAATAAATAATAAATACATACATGCATAGGTACAGTCTCTCTGGAATTAATGATGCTCCTTCAAAAGAATCCACGAAGCACTGGTACCCTCAGAAAAGCCAGGGTTTATATCAGTAAGTCATTAGCTTAGCTTCCATGTAAATTGTTACCTGCAACCTTTTTTCTGGGGCTGTTTCCTTACAGAGAGTCTCTTTGGATGTGCCCCCGCCCCCTCCCATCTCGTCCCAAGAGGACTCTGGTGGAAGACACGCCTGCAAAGAGACATTTTACTCCTGTCCCAGAGGGTTCCCTTAAGTGCATCATTAGAGTTTCAGGAAGGCATTTCCAGGGCAACCTAATCCACTAACAAAGTGCTTCCAGTTGATCCTGCCAGTCAGTAATGGCCCAGCCAACAGCTTACAGTAAGTCAGCCATTTCCCCTTTCAAACACCAACGTCTTAGGACTCACATTCCTAATGAGAATATAGTACTTCATCTATGAATAATATATGTGAGGCACACTCCATTCCAAACAACTGCTATTTTTAAAAAACGAAAGCCAAAAATGGAGAGAAAAGTATGAATTAGATAGATTTTATGGGATACACGTGTTTATTGCCAACTCTTGCCCCAAGAATTAGCTTGAAGATAGACTCATCGGTAGCATAAAATAATTTCTAATTTAACGCTCTTTTCTTTAACTAAGAACCGGATTACTGAACGCATTCAGAGTATTAGCTAACACTCCAACACCTGATTATACTTGACTTTGTTTCTTTAACGAATGTATTAACCTGTTCTGCCCTCAATCATTGGGACTTTAACGCTGGCCCAATCAAGGATGTGTCTGTTATTTGATGCACTCATATCGCCATCTAGTGTTTTCAAACTATCAGTGCACATCTGTATCTGGCAACTTACCTGAGCCAAAAGTTAGATTTTTTTTTCCTTTATTTTAAAGTTTTTATAGTGGTTTGAGTATTTCCAGAAATGTTCTGTTCACCAAGATGACAAAGTAAACATTTAGTTGCCATCTGGTTAGGGGAAAAAATAAGTCTGAATCTATACCTATTAAGTACTGGTTTTGTTTGTAGTTAAGAGCAAATTATTTTGTCTAACAGAGTAGGCCAGTACGCCATGACAATAGCTTTGGAGATTAGATATTAAAATATTTGGGGGACAGTCTGACAGGAAGTGAAGAATGGGAGGAAGAAAAATCATAGTCTTTTAAAGATAAAAGGAACTTGTGAAATGGAATCACCATCTTGTCTTAAAGATATGGAAACTGAGTACCAGAGAGGGAAAGCACTTCCACAGGGTCACACAGCTGTGGAGTAGCAGGGTAGGGGTTAGACCGCTGCCTATTCAGAATGATCAATGTCCTGTTTTTAACCTTATGGATTCTAGAATAGGGATGGAGAGGTGGCAAGTAAAGAAAACAAGAAGAATTTCAAGATTATTACACATTTGAAAAAAAAAGAGCAAGTCATTTAAAAGAGCTTTTAGCATTAAGTTGAGTTGAAAGGCTAAAATATTTTTACCATTTAAAAGAAGAGTAATCTGAATTTCAAAAATGAGGAGCTCTGTTTATTTGTCTGGGTTCCATAGAGTAGGCTGTTTTTGAGACAAGTAGTTTTTAATGTTTGTGGAGAATGGACTGCTTGGAGAATCTTAGGAAATCTAGGAAATGAATACACAAGCATAAAAGTTCACATTCAGTGTCGGGGCAGAGCTTCTCATAAAGGCCTGAGTAAAGAGAGGAACCAGGGAGATCACGTGGCCAGGGACTCACATTTCCAGCAATCCTCAAATTTTGACTATGAACCTTCCGTCTGAAATGAGATTACACACACACAGAGACACAGTCTGCGGATTGAAAAAAATAAAACATAAAACATTCACCACACGACCTTAACCTTGTGACCACACCACCTGAAATGCACTCTGAATTCGTACTTCTTAATATTTTTTAATGAACACTGTAACTATCCCAGGCTTTACACACTTATTGCTGTATATTGTTTTGTGCTAAAAAAAAAGTTCATTTATTATAATAAACTGTTAAAAATAAACAACTGTTTTGCCAGCCCTCTTTAGGCATATTTACTTTTTTAATCTACCTGGAGCCTCAAGAAATTGAGAGATTCTGGACCTCTCATCTTTTGAGAGGTCAGGGGTTTGGTTTAGGATTGGCCCTAAACCTATTCATGTCGGGTTCTGTAGAGCACAGGTTGACATCTGATCCGTACTCTTTCTTATTCCTTTAGTCTCTGGGATACAAGGGCTTGAGAAGTGGGCTTTGAGGAAACAAAGCAATACACCATATAGAGAGATTTAAATAGTGCTGGAGTAATCGAGTATGTCCCAGGGTGTCTCAGGAAGGCTGTCAGTAATCCCGGATGTTTGGTGCCTGAACAAGAGGCAAGAAGCCAAGTCTAGGCAGTTAGTGTGTTCCTGTCCTTCGTGTCAGCAGATAACGCTGCTAGCGTGATTATTCTCTTCTGACAGCTTTCCGCTGAAACACTGTGGGATGCCACACTCCACCCGAAGGCTGAACATCCAGCAACAGATTTCTCTTAAGGGAAGAGCGAGGAAGAATGTTCCATCCTGTTCCTTGTAATATTCAAGCCCACAGCACATGAAGACACACCATGGGTAATTTGTGGAATTGATAAAACGTGTCAGCTTCTGTTTCCTGTTCCCCACTTTCACACACCCCCAGAGCTGAATGTTGAAGAGTATATTCTCAAAAGGACAATTTTAATTTTGGAATAATGGGATCACTTCCCACATCCTCACCCCCTAACACATCCTTAAGTATCCTCTCCCCTCAAGCACTGATAGCTTTTATGCTGACTGTCTTTGTTATAAGGGAGGGAATTGATCTCATAGACTTACTCATACTAAGATGCAGTACACTCATTGTGTTACATGCCCCAAGGACTCCTGAATTAGCACCGTCATCTTAATAGCTACTGCTGATGGAGGGCCAGCCGTAGTCATTACCTCTCTCCCAGCTCTCCCTGACTGGTGGTGTAACAGCACACAGGAGACTCAATGTCTCTGAGCCAGGGTAAAACGGAGAAAATGAGAAGACCTGCCTCCCAGGTGTGCTGGGCTGATAAAATACTATGATCTGCATGTTGGACCCCTAGCACGTTCCCTAGCTCTAGCTGAGTGCTTAATAAATAACAGCAGTATCCGTGATAGCCGTAGAAGTAGCCATATTTGTTGTTAGACTCAAGCTGAGGCACAAAGAAGTTGCAGAGGGCTTCCCTGGTGGCGCAGTGGTTGAGAGTCTGCCTGCCAATGCAGGGAACACGGGTTCGAGCCCTGGTCTGGGAAGATCCCACATGCCGCAGAGCAACAAGGCCCGTGAGCCACAACTACTGAGCCTGCGCGTCTGGAGCCTGTGCTCCACAACAAGAGAGGCCGCGATAGTGAGAGGCCCGCGCACCGCGATGAAGAGTGGCCCCCGCTCGCCGCAACTAGAGAAAGCCCTCGCACAGAAACGAAGACCCAACACAGCCATAAATAAATAAATAAATAAAATAAAAATAAAAATAAATAATAAGTTACAGAAGATGCCCAAAGATTGAAATTCACTTCTACTTCCAAAATCATTCATCTTCCCACTGTGCAGTTTTAGGTAAAGATCATTGCTTGTTATAAATGTATTTCTTAATAACGGGGGGATTTCAGGCTTTGGTGAGGGGGATGGGTGGCAAAACGGAGAACTGAGAATAATCAATACCGCGATGGTTAAAAATAGAAATTCCACTATCTTCTGCCAGACAAGGTTGCATTCCTGGTACCCTTTCATCCACTCCACACAGATTTACTAAGTCCCTATGTTGTATGCAGCACAGTGCTAGGTACTTAAGATACAAAGCTGAATTCAGTAGACTCTCTGAACTCAAACACTCGCAAACACACACTCATACTCAAAATCATAACAATGGAAGACAAAGATTAAAAGGTTCTAGATCCTTGAGTACTGCCTCTTATTTGCAGAAAAAGATGCCTGCTGCTGTATTCAGCTTTGGGTCCTACATAGTTCACATATGACTTGGACAAGCCACTTAACCTCAGGCGGCCTCTGCTTCCATATCTATAAAATGAAGCTGTCTCCCCTTATAGAGATACTGTGACTGATGGCAAAAGAAAGATAAAATAGGGCTGCCAAATCTTCAGAGACATACTGGGAAGTAACAGAGGAAGAAGGCAGCAAACAGCAATCTCTCTTGTTAAAATAAAGCCTCACAAGAAAGAATTGGGATTAGTCTTGTATAATTTTAAAGTTGGAACGGGAGACCCTTCAAGATCATCCACTGCACTCTCAGCTCCACCTACAAGTTTGAGGTAATAGCAAACGTTCAGTCAAATCACTTCTCTCATGGTGTCTCCCTGAAAATACTCTTGAACTTGACTCCCAAAACATGAATAATAGCTAAAGCTGTTTGTACCACCATGGAGACTCTGAAAGGAAAGTCTGCCGAATAAAGTTCTTCCAAGTGAACTCATTTTGAGATCTGAGTTTTTTAAAAAATTTTATGCTGATCTGAACAGCAAGTATGGACTGTTCGTCACATGTGAAGGTGACATCTTTTCTTTTTCTTCAAAACAAGGAAGCTTTTCTGGAACAAATGGTCCAAGTTAGGAGTGCATCGTTTGATCATGAAGTTGAGTGAAGCCAAGTCCACATATGTGTTTTGAAACTGTGATCTCATCAGCATGAAACCTAACCAACAGAAATATACTCGTCCTTAAAATGGATTGGAGAATTGTTGGGGGTGGGGGGGAAGAATATAGCTGCCCAGCTATCAAACAATTGGTTCCAGCAAATACATAGGCAGTATTTTAGGCATAACCATAAAAAACAAAAGAGGTCTACCTTGGCCGCCCCGTACAGTCCTACTCCGAGCAACCTGCTTAATCATGCTGTATCATTCACAGTGTGATGCTCATTGTATATGTTGTGTTATGCATATTGGCACCATCCTTACTATGTTTGCTACACATTATGCAACATATCTCTTGGTAAAGGAGTAGTGTAATTTGTAAGCCGGTAATTGTCAACCTTTTATCTTCTACCAGGAAACCCATTTTTCAAACATCTCTGTCACCCTTCCAAAATATGCAACAGACAGTAGCAATATCAAATCCGCAAACGCTTAGGTGTTAAGTTCAAAAACACTTATTTATTTAAAAAGCAATCAGTCAGAAATTGCAATAACAGGTCAGTGGTCTCTAGAGTGCCTTTTAATGTTTTTCTAAATAGTTTTATATACGCATACATGGAATTTATCGAACTCCCTGAAACAACTTGTGGGAAATGGAGTTTGAAAAGCCTAGTTATAATGAAAAGGAACAGGTTTTAGAATCAGGCAGAGCAAGGTTTGAAAGAGGTACCTACCAGCTGTATGATCATGAGCTAATCACTTTACCTCTCTGAGGATATTCGCCTCATGTATATATTAAAGATAGAAAAATCCACTTAGTGGGACTGATGTAAGGATTAGAGATAATATTCTGCAAGTGCTTGGCACATAGCAAATGTTCAATAGGTAAAGGGCAATGTGATTATATTTAGGCTTGGCTCCATCACCTCCTCTCCATCTTCCTCCACTTTCTGCCTGCACACGATGGGTCTGTGTGAATGAGTGGGTGGGAGGGTACAACACTACTTATTCATACTGGTGATGAGACTGATCCCTTTTCTAAAAGTCTGCTTCTCCCTGCAAGGAGTGGGATAGGATAAAGGAAAGGGATACTGGGAACTCTAAGCACAATTGTCCTAGGAGATGGTTAATTTGTTCATTTAAAAACATAGTCACCTGCCTTAGAAAGTAGCTATACTTTTCAAAGAATGATGAATAGAGGAAAGCTCATTCAGGATATCTCACATCATTTTACGGTGATCCAGCAGTCACTTTGGTGTAGCCATTGTTTGTAGAAGGCATTTTTCACAACTAGATCCAAACATGTCATACTTGTAGGTTGAAATGCATCTTACCAATAGCATCTGCAGACAGGAAAAGCAGGAAGAGAGAAGGGCAAAGACCAAATAACAAATGGAAAAATTCATCTCCAGGAACAAAATTAAATTGTTTTATTAGAGGACTTGAGAATTCAAAGCTGGGAATTTCAGGCATGCTCTGAAATACCACTTTGATAGCCAGCACACTTTTTCCCTTGCCTTTTGAGTTATCTACAAGAAATCCAGGGATACTTTTTCATTCATCTTCATAGCCCCCAGCAGCCAGCACAGGATCTGGCATCTGGAAGGTGCTCAATAAATGTTTGTTGAATTTAATTGCAGGAGCAAGAGTGTTTTCTCAGAATGGCAAAAAAGTGGTATACTAAGAAGCTGACAGGGTCGTGTCAGAACGAGCTGTTAGTCGGTAGTTGATTTCAGTTTAGCTCTCAAAACATTGAGTTCTCCATGCTGTCGACTTAAAAAAAAAAAATACACAGCCAAAAAGTTGAGAATTACGTTTTGTTTGGTGGACAAAACTCAGCACTTCAGCCTGGGACGCAGCCTCTTAGATAGTTCTGAGGGACTGCTCTGAACAGGTAAGCGGGGAGTCAGGATACATAGGAGTTTTTACAACAAAGACCAGGTAGTGGAACTTCAAATGATTACTGTTAATTAAAGAAGACCAGACATCTCAAGTTAATGAATTTAGCACTTTTCTTTTATGCATGGGAAGATGCAAAAATCTGGCTCCTTGAAATCACTCCTTTGATACGCACCTCAGCTATCTGGGGCCAGAATCCTGCTTTTCTCCATCCTGAATCCCTCCAGGTGCACAGCTGGGGGCGGCTGCAGTGGCTGAGGGCTTGGGGGGGGGGCAGCCTGTTTGTCCCCAGGCTGAGTTCTCTCAGGGCTCACCACATGGGGCGGCTGTAGTGGCTTGATGGCTGCAACATCCTTTGTCTACTGATACGGCAGGCAACATTTTTCATTCACGCTGCTACTAGGGACTTTTGCATTTGGTCAGGACCCAGAGAAATCAACTAACTGCAAAAACGGCCGTTCTTAACTCACCACTGCAAAGAGGTCATCCAAGTACCCAGTGCCCAGTCCAAATGGAGTGAAAAAAGGAAAACCATTTACACCCTTGGAAGAGGAAGATACCACAAAGTTTTTAGTTTCAAAATTGCACTGACACCGGTTTCTTAAAATATTCATGTCTGTGTTTGTGGCCAAACAAACTAACGAAACTAACAAATAAAACATGCTGACTGCCAGACCTATTCACCTACGTTATCTCTTTTAATTCCTACAACAATCCTGAACGTTTGGTATTGTGGGGAGAATAAAAGAGCCTCCAAGAGGTTAAATAATTAGCAAGAGGTCACACCAAGCTTGTCTGATGCCAAAGCCCCCTTTTAACGACACCAAATTGCTTAGGCATAATTCCTTGTATTAAATATCCTCAGTCTGTGTCTAATATTTGGATTTGCTCACACAGAGCAGCAACACATTCCTAGCTTAGATCACCACTGTATCCCCAATCCTAGTTCTGTGCCTGGCCCAGAGAAAGCACTCTGTAAGGATTTGTCAAAGTTTTGTTAGAATGAACAAGTGAATGAATAAATCAACGTGTGAGGGACTTCCCTGGTGGCGCAGGGGTTGAGAATCTGCCTGCTAATACAGGGGACACGGGTTCGAGCCTTGGTCTGGGAAGATCCCACATGCCGCAGAGCAACTAGGCCCGTGAGCCGCAACTACTGAGCCTGCGCGTCTGGAGCCTGTGCTCCACAACAAGAGAGGCCACGATAGTGAGAGGCCCACGCACCGCGATGAAGAGTGGCCCCCGCTTGCCACAACTAGAGAAAGCCCTCACACAGAAACGAAGAACCAACACAGCCAAAAATAAATAAATTAATTAATTAATTAAAAAAAAAAAAAGAATACGCCTGCCAATGCAGGGGACACGGGTTTGAGCCCTGGTCCGGGAACATCCCACATGCTGCGGAGCAACTAAGCCCATGCGCCACAACTACTGAGCTTGCACTCTAGAGTGCATGAGCCACAACTACTGAGCCCGCATACCACAACTACTGAAGCCTTCATGCCTAGAGTCCGTGCTCCGCAACAAGAGAAACCAGAGCAATAAAAAGCCTGCGCACTTCAACAAAGAGTAGCCCCCGCTCACCACAACTAGAGAAAAGCCCACGAGCAGCTGAGAAGACCCAACGCGGCCAAAATAAATAAATACATAAATAAATAAGCAAATAAATGAACAAACTACCAGCTGGGACAAATGGTGTCCAGAAATTTTAGCTGGAAACAGCAAGGTTCTGATCTCATGTGGTGTGTCTCATTTTCTTTACTCCTGAAATTTTGGTTCCAAACGGAAGACTGATTCCAAAGATGAAAAAGTGTTCCAAAGAGGAAAAATTAAAAGTTTTTCATAACAGCATCAAAGAATTGGCCCTTCATGAATCCACAAGGCTGAGTACTATAGATTTATATGTTTATGTTCCAGAATTTAGAAGCTTTTAGAAATAAGAAACTCCTTTGGAGATAAAGCTAAAAACCCCAGGGTTTTTTTTTAAGTGCTTAGATGGTGAAAAAAAAATGTGATTTACTTAAAAAAAAAATCTTGACAAGGTACCAGGCAATTCTAATCCAGTCATTTTATGCATCAGTCACTCTGCATCCTTTCCAAAAATGTGTGTGGAGTGGAGTGTGGAGTTGGAAGTCCTGATAATGATTGACCTATACAGACACACACACTGGGCACAAGATTTAAGAAGCCAAAGCACACAGTTCAAATGTGACTTGGGAAACATCACTCTTTTGCTGTATGATGCAGATGTGCACAGCTGCTGCCAAGGAAATCCCATGTTACCTTTACGGACAATGATCTGAGCCTCAAGTACATCTGCCAGTTATCCTAGGGTCTATCCAAATGACAGGCTGGTTTGCAATGTATGGTTCCAATGGCTGCCAGAGGATATCAGGCAATTGTTTGAAATACAGCCAGTACTGTATATCTTCCTGATAAATCTGGTTCCCATTCATTAGGAAAAAGAATGCCCGTGAAAAATGGAGTGACACGAGAAAAGATTTATGTATCTGATAGAAACTGGATTCAATCTGATGTCTCTTGACCAACCCTTTGAATTTTTCATATATGTAAATGAGATCTTGAGAGTAGTTCATAGAGCTATGTTGTTGAAGTACCATCATATTGAACACAGAGGCTAAGGTTACCCCTAGGTAGGATATTAAATAAAATCTTAAATTAAGATGGAAAATTAGAGAAAGGGCTAGGGATGGAAAAGGGATGGATTTCTAATTTGCACCAAAGACTGTAAGCAAATGCATTTCTCTTATTGCCATTTTGCCCAAGGACACTTGTGCCTGTAAGTCTAAAGAAAGAAAGAGAAAGTAACTGTCCAATGAAAGTGACCGATGGGATGGAATCCACTTTGAGAACATCAGTGCTTCACAATAATAACCTCCCTTTCCCAAAAAAGTTCACCTGCAGAGGCACTGGTTAATTAGAGACCAGATAGAGTCCTTCCCCAGAAACCCCATTAGTTAATGACAACTAAGTTTGTTGAAGTCCAACAAAAAAAAAGCTTTTGAAATCCCACTTCTGCTCCATGTCTCTTATCATCATTCATTTACTGAAATATTTACACGTCTATTTGTACAAAGAACTACGTTAGGCACTGTAGAGGATGCAATTATTAATCAGACAAGAGAGCTGTCCTCAATAAGCTGATAATCCAGTAGGGCAAAACAACTTCTTCTGTGTTCAAATTGGAGATAGATAACTGATGCACAGAGGAGAATGACGATTGCTCTTAAAAGAAATGGAGAAAGTTCTATGAGACAGGCACAGAGCTAACCAAAAGGAAGTCATTTTTTGAAACTCTAAGGAACATCATGTCTAGCACAAAGTGCCCATTAATAAATTATTGATGGGCTAAAGAAAGAGCCACCTTGCATCCCTACACATTTACTGGACACGAAGTCAGACGCACTCATTTAGAATTCATTTAGAACTGCCCCAAACTGTGCTGATTCATTAGAGTCCTGATGCTCTCAGAAATATTTTTGTAAGCCCATTGCAGCACTAGTCCATACAGCTAATTTGTATTTGGTTCTCAGCCAACAAGGACTAAGAGCCATTTGTGTGGTTCTCCACAGTCATTTATTTATTCCACCAGATCCCTCTTTCTGCCATTACTTGTGTGGCAGTGAACACGTGGGTTCGAGATGGCTGACCAAAGGAATACAAGTGATGGTGCTGAGGAGTCCACCAAAGACCAAGGAAGATACTGGATGGTAGAAAGCAGGCTTCACTGCAACAGCTCCAAATGCCTTCAAGGAGATAGTCTAAGAAACCCAGATCAACAGACAATTGTTGCCTGGTAGAAATCCTTTGACATTTTGAAGGGCAGTATAAGACCTCAATGCAGCCTAGAAAGATTGCCCAATAACAGTATGAAGGATAAATAGAAGAAATCTATGGCCAGGGGCATATCACAAATTCAGGAGACTTCAGGAGAAAGAAGAGCAATTGCCAAAGTACGATATCAGTAGCACATCCCCAAGGACGTTGCAATAATCCCATAGAGCACCCATTTAGTTAACATAATTACATCCAGGAACAGATTCCCACAATAAATGGAGTATGACTATAGCTTCAGGCTGTGGGGTGGAAGTGCAGGACAATCCAAAACACTATTTCTATTTCAGATACCCCAGGAGCCCTGTAATTAAGGGTATCCTGAGGGTTTGGGGAGGTTGACTTTCTGTAAGCAATAGCAGTTCTTTAAGGCAATTGTGTAATACAGAGGAGATCTAATAAAAGAACATGAGTAACTTTTTTTTTTTTTTTTTTGGCTGTGTTGAGTCTTCGTTTCTGTGCGAGGGCTTTCTCCAGTTGCGGCGAGCGGGGGCCACTCTTCATCGCGGTGCGTGGGCCTCTCACTATCGCGGCCTCTCTTGTTGTGGAGCACAGGCTCCAGACGCACAGGCTCAGTAGTTGTGGCTCACGGGCCCAGTTGCTCCACGGCATGTGGGATCTTCCCAGACCAGGGCTCGAACCCGTGTCCCCTGCATTGGCAGGCAGATTCTCAACCACTGCGCCACCAGGGAAGCCCAAGAACATGAGTAACTTTTGTTCAGCACAAAAGGACAACCTTATGAGTAATTTTGGTCACCTTGCATTACTGCAAATAAAAGTTGCCTGGTTTATTAACCTAACATTCACAATTTGGGGATGGGAAGGGAAAGAAACCTACAAAGAAATACTAAAACAAAACTTAAGTACTAAAAATGATTATTTCCTACAGAGGGAAGCATTCATGCATTATGGTTAAAAGTGGGGGCTTTGGGATCAGGCAGTTATGGAACCAGCTCCCAGCTCCATCATTTACCAGCTGAGAAAGTTACATTAATTTTCTAGTCATGATTTTCACATCTGTAAAATGGGAAATAATTGGAATTCCTTATAGAGGTTTTTTTTTTTTTTAAAGAGATTGGAGTTTATTTTTATTTATTTATTTATTTATTTTTGGCTGTGTTGGGTCTTCGTTTCTGTGCGAGGGCTTTCTCTAGTTGCGGCAAGCAGGGGCCACTCTTCATCGCGGTGCGCGGGCCTCTCACTATCGTGGCCTCTCTTGTTGCGGAGCGCAGGCTCAGTAGTTGCGGCTCACGGGCCTAGTTTCTCCGCGACATGTGAGATCTTCCCAGACCAGGGCTCGAACCCATGTCCCCTGAATTGGCAGGCAGATTCTCAACCACTGCGCCACCAGGGAAGCCCCTGCACATTTTTTAAGTTCTCTTTTTTCCTCCCTATATCCTCCCCCTTGTTGACCTGATTCAGTCTCAGTGGACTATCACCACTATGCAAATGACTTCAAAATCTGAATGTTTGGTTCCCAGCTTCTATATACCTACTGGGCATCTTCACATAGACCTACCAGAAGCTCACATTCAAGTCCAAAGCCAAATATCTGTTTGCCACTCCCATTCGTTACATTCTACCACATTCTCTGAGTTAATGGCATCAATGGCCTTTCTCTACTTTCTAAGTGAAAACCTATTATCTGATTCCTCCCTTTCCATTAGCTCCTGATACCCAATAATCAAATCTATCCACTGTATCTCTACTATAAATCTTCCAGGTATCTTTTCTTTTCCATCCCCATTTGTTCTACCCTTGTTCTTTACCTTTTACCCAAATTCATTTGTTCAACAAATAATTACTGAGATTTACCATTGGCCAGGTGCAGCATTCAGCTGTAAGCGCTATGTGTTGGGGACCCAGAGATGAACAGGTAAACATGGCCCTTGCCCTCATGGAACCTTCATTCTACGCAAGCAGTTCACACCTTAAACAAGTAAATAAATAAGCAAAATCATTTCAAATAGTGATATGTTATGAATAAATTAGAATGTGGTGACATGAAAAAAATGTCTTGGGTGGGGGTGGGGTTGGGAAGACAAAGAGAAGAGGATGGGACTCTGCGTAGGTGATACGTGAGCGAGGGCAAGAAGCCAGCTGTGTGAAATTCTGGGAATAGCATATTCTAGGTGGAATGGCAAGAACAAAGCCTCAGATGTCTGAAGTCAGACTAAGCTTGGCATGTTCAAGGAACCAAGAAAGCCAGTGAATTTGAGCAGAAGTGAGAGTGTAGGTCTGAGAAGCACACAGAGGTCAAGCTGTGCTGGGGATCATGTACTACAGTAAGCATGTAGATTTCATTTTAAGTGGGATGGGAAGTAATTGATAGGTTTAAAGTTAGAAGTGATGTGTTCTAGTTTACTTGTTTTTTTTGTTGTTTTTTTTTTCACACACACACACTGTATTTTATTTTTACAAGAGATAAATAGACTGACACCAAGCATTGTACGTGGATGACCACAACAAAAGCAACAATGATTGCAATTACCAAACATGAAACACACTCATACTATGTCATAATATTGACATTCAGTCCAGTAATCCTCCACTGTAACAGCTCCTTTACTTTGCAGTGAAGATTGATTTGTATATTCTTTGCCTCTGAGTCCTTGTGGGATTTTTTTTTTTTTAATTCAGACAGAAAGTCACAAAAATTATACTCATCCTCATCAGTTCACTCAGTCCCATGTAATTAATTTTTTTTTCATCTTGATCTTTTGTTAGCATTTTTATGAGTTCATCAGTTTTTCATTAGAGTTCTGAAAATGCTTATTCATTCAGTTCAGCAGTACAGTCAGTTACCAGAAACCTGTACTTGTCAGAGTCTTTTCCATGAATTTCTTGAAGATGAAACCCTTTTATAGGAACATATTTGCAAAATCATCAGAGTACACCCAGAACTGTCTGTAAATGACAAAAGACTTAAAAATGACCACGGTTAAAGATTTGATGAAAGTTCATAATAATGCAGTTGACAAGAAAATTAGTTATTTCTGAGATATACATTTTAAAGTAATAACTAGGATTATTACTTATAACATTATACCAGAACATATAAGATTTTTAGAAATTTCATGTAATGTCTGAAACATTTATATTAACATATTTCCATACATATTTCCATACAAATACAAATATAAGATTTTTAGAAATTTCATGTAATGTCTGAAACATTTATATTAACATATTTCCATACATATTTCCATACAATACAAATATAAGATTTTTAGAAATTTCATGTAATGTCTGAAACATTTATATTAACATATTTCCATACAAATAACCCAATGAAAGTTTAGTATTAGTTGTTTTGTTTGTTTTTTTATACTGCAGGTTCTTATTAGGCATCAATTTTATACACATCAGTGTATACATGTCAATCCCAATTGCCCAATTCAGCACACCACCATCCCCATCGCACCGCAGTTTTCCCCCCTTGGTGTCCATATGTCCATTCTCTACATCTGTGTCTCAACTTCTGCCCTGCAAACTGGCTCATCTAGTTTACTTGTTTTTTAAAGTTGACGTTGGCTGCTCTGGAGATGATGAATTGTAGGGAAGCAAGATTGGCCGTAGGGCAGAATAAAGACAGTGTTGCAGAAATCCAGGCAATGGATATAGTGGCCCGAACTAGGGTGGAGGGAGGATGAAGGAGGAAAAACTGGTGAGGATTTTGGACACATCATCGAGGTGATGGAGGCAGTACTATTACACGCATCTGCTAATGTTCTCCCTCCTTCCAAGCTTTTTCATCTCAGTTCATTCAACACAAAGCTGACAGTGTCATCCTTCTAAAGATGCCATCCTTTGCCCAGATATCTCAATTGGCTCCCCACTGTTTATAAAATAAAGTCCAAAGTCGTTGGTATAGATTCAAAGTCCCATGCTATACGGCCTTAACTATTTTAGAGAGATATACAGGGGGGCTTGGAAGGAAAGGATAAAACAGTCCCAGAGCAGTTCAAAAGTCCTTCACAAACAGTGCTATTCACAGAGAGTGGTGCTAGCTTTTGACGTGTGAAGAACCAGCATTCACAACTCTTTAACTTCTCTTAATCTGAGAGGGTCTGTCCTAAATGGAAGAGCCACAATGCGTCAGCCAGTGGTTGTGATTTAGCTTCCAAGGGAAGAAATAGGGAAGTTTTAAGAACTAGAAGAAATGTAGTAGCCCCTTAGAACACAAATAAATAAATTAATTAATTGATTTTGTTATGAACCTCGACTTCACCCATTCCCCTGAAATATAATACCCAACTACAATGCGATTGAACGAAAACCTCACAACAAAATCTAACGGTCAAGTTATCATGCTTCATGTTAAACATATGATTTCCTTTCCTCTCTGCCTTAAGCAAGTATTCCTTGGAAATTAAAAATTCACGTCAGGATCTTCAAACCAGAGTTGAGAAGTCACGGTATTGACAATTCAGAGAAACAGAAGGGGGCAGTGTTACCAGACTCCTGCACCAATGTGAGGCCTTGAAGAAGAGAAAATGAAAGCTGCTCTGAGTAACCCTGCTCATACCCAGGATCCCAAAGAGTCTCAGTTTCAGTTGCTTGTTTCTTTCCACTTGCTAAGTCTCAAGGCCCCAAACCAAGTTAGCAATGAGGCCCACATCTTGATCTACCACTCCTCCATGTCCTGCCAAATCTTCTTGGCAGAAAATGACCACTTCTCTCTGAGGTCTCAAGAAATATGAGCCCAGATCTATCTTTACAGTAGTTATGAACGATTTTGCCTTTTACAGAATGGATGGTAAAAGAACTTCATCTGCATTGACCGTAGGAGAAAAATACTCTACACTTAACATGTTAGCATCAGACAGACCCAAAAGATTTTTTGCACTTCTAGGAAAATAGATATATGCAACTTGCAACTATATACCCAGAGACTTACTCAAAAACATTCACTGAATGCCTGGTGTATGTAGAAAACCAGAAAGGAAAGCGTTCCAAACTTTGAGACAATTTAGCAGACAAGTCTAGAGACAGCTCTATGCAGGGAAAGGCTGGCAAGTGCCCCCAAAAGAGAGGTAAAAATTCTTAAAGGAAACTGAGGAAGAATTCAGCTGGCTGTCATCAGAGTTTAAGGCGAGGGAACAGGAGAGGAATTAGAGGAAATATCCTGACTAGACAACGTTGTCATCGCACCTTAAAGGACAGTAGATCTAGAAAAACAGAAGCTAAAGGTACTAGGCAGAAGGAAAAAATCAGTTCAAAAAGTATATATGTGTGTGCGTGTGTGGGTAAGGAGGCATGTAGGCATTGGGAAAAGAACAGTGAATGATCCAATTTGGCTGGAGCAAAAGACTCCTGTGAAGAAGCAGAGTGGGAAAGTCTCTGAGGAGTTAGGATATAAATCTGTAAACAATGCATCGTCATTGAGACTTTTTAAGCAGGAATGACAGAAACAAGGTTCTCAACAGCAGCCACTTCTACAAGGTTCTAAAGAGCTCATCCACCCTCCTCCCCACTGTCACCTTTCTCACCTCCCTTAGCTGGGACCTACCACTCAATGATCCCCATCAGTAGCCCCACTGTAGGGTGTGGCTTTGACATTGAAGTTCTAATCATTCAGTTTTTACAATACTTTTAGAAAATATTTCCCTCCCTACACCAACCACGGAAGAAAGAGAAATTAAGGGAAAAGGTGTTCTATGATTATTTGGCAAAAGTGAGGAAATGCACATATTTATTGTACCCATTGAGAGGCAATCAGTGAGGCTCACCTACAGCAGAGAGTGAAAATGCTTTCTGTGTGTTGTGGAGTGTGCGTGTGTGTCTACTCCTTCATTCATTCAACAAATATGGTTGATGATCTTATTTGCAAAGCAGAAGTAGAGACACAGACGTAGAGAACAAACATATGGATACCAAGGGGGAAAGGGGGGTGGGAGGAACTGGGAGATTGGGATTGAAATATATACACTATTGATACTATGTATAAAATAGATAACTAATGAGAACCTACTGTATAGCACAGGGAACTCTACTCGATGCTCTGTGGTGACCTAAATGGGAAGGAAATCCAAAAAGGAGGGGATATATGTATATGTAGAGCTGATTCATTTTGCTGTACAGCAGAAACTAACACAACGTTGTAAAGCAACTATACTCCAATAAAAATTAGTTTAAAAAAAATATACGGTTGAGCATATTCTATGCACCAGGCACCACTCTAGACATTAGGGATATGGAAGTCAATCCCAAATAGCGAAAGCCCCTTCCTTCATGGAGCTAGCATTTTAGACAATAAACATATCAGATATCAGATGATGAGAAGTATGATGGATGGTGAAAAATAAAGTAGGGTGAGGAGGATACCAACTCCCGTGTTGCAGAGGAGGGGTGTTAGTAGCAAAGGGGGCAGAGGGGACAAGGAAAGACGTGAGAGAAAAGTGTGTTCTTTAACAGTGTAAGCTTAAAAGCCTTTTTCCTGGCAGGTGAACTATAGTAGGGAATTGATTATTGACTCAATAATCAATAGTAATAATAATGTATGTAATAATAGATACCATCTATTATTGTCTATAGTGCTGTCACTGTAATAAGCAATATTTCTTTTACTCTTCACAATAAACCAGTACAACTTATTAATGTGACACTCTTAGGTGCAAAGGACTTGAGGAAAGAAGAAGGAAGGAAGGAAAGAAAGGAAAAAAGAAAGGAAGAAAGAAAGAAGGAAAGAAAGAAAGAAAGGAAGGAAGGCGAGAAAGAAAGAAAGAAAGAGAGAAAGAAAGACAGAAAGAAAGAAAGAAAGAAAGAAAGAAAGAAAGAAAGAAAGAAAGAAAGAAAGAAAGAAAGGAAGGAAGAAGAAGAAAGAAAGAAAAAGAAAGAAAGAAAAAGAAAGAAAGGAAGGAAGAAGAAAGAAAGAAAGAAAGAAAGGAAGGAAGAAGAAGAAAGAAAGAAAAAGAAAGAAAGGAAGGAAGAAGAAAGAAAGAAAGAAAGAACGAGAGAAAGAAAGAAAGAAAGAAAGAAAGAAAGAAAGAAAGAAGGAAAGGAAGAAGAAGAAAGAAAGAAAGAAAGAAAGAAGAGAAAGAAAGAAAGAAGAAAGAAAGAAAGAAGAGAAAGGAAGAAAGAAGAAGAAAGAAAGGAAGGAAGGAAGAAGAAAGAAAGAAAGAAAGAAAGAAAGGAAGGAAGGAAGGAAGGAAGAAGAAAGAAAGAAAGAAAGAAAGAAAGAAAGAAAGAAAGAAAGAAAGAAAGAAAGAAAGAAAGAAAAAGAAAGAAAGAAAGAGAAACCAAGGCTCAGACAAGTTAAGTAGCTTGCCCAGATGGTCCTCCTCCTATGTACAGAGCATGGATTTGAATGCAGACAGTCTGACTCCAAAGCCTGCACTCTTAACCCAGACACTGGATTGGGGTACAGAAATAAATAAGTCAGGGACTCTGTCTTGGAATTGCTCATAGTCTAGTAAGAGAGACAAACTCATAAACAACTAATTCCAGTGCAATGATAGCAGTTATAATCAAGGTATTATAGAGTTAAGGAGATGCAGGGGAAAGAGTGACTAAGTGCCTGACTGTGGGTGGTGGGGGTCATCAAAATGCGTACATATTCATTTGTGCTTATGTAATTCATTGCGCTCTGTGGGCCTGGTTACCCGCAACAAACCTGCAGTTCCTTCCAAAGCCTCCTTCCGGTGGATTTCCCCCTCTCTCTTCACAGGTTGTGGTTTGTCAGCCTCATCCTGCGTGCAGTAAGTAGTTCTGACACAGGGCCATGTAAAGTCTTTAGACGCATTCTGGAGAAGGAAGAAAAATAAGATAGCGATCTATTTACCCTCAAAAAAGACTGAGGAACATGACAAGCAGGTGAATTAAAATGAGAAGACCAGTGCCACATTAGAATGGAAGAAAAAGGGGAGAGGATGTTGGCAACCCACAAGAAAACCCCCAAGACCACTGGGCATCGTGCAGGTGGCTGATAATGTCATCATTCAGACAGGAAAACTTTATTCCATGAAGTCCTCTTTACCTAGCACAATTTGCTTTCAAACATTGAGTTCTTAACCTAGGTCCATGCATAGACTTCACAAATTTCATGAATCCCATGAAGTTGTGTATAAAACTCTCTATATCTGTTGTGCATTTTCTAGAGATGCCAGAGAGCTCATGCAAATTTCAAAATAGTATGTGTTCCGCAAGCAGGTTAAGAACCATGCATTAAATACTTTCAGAACTGTTAACTCCAATAGATTCAAGTATAACTAGTGTCTGGCATCATTGAAAATCTCCTAAAAGAGAATGAATGCTTTTATGCCATTGGTATTCGTTATATTTATAGAAATGCTTGCAAATGTGTGCTGCCATCAGATCACCACATATGAGTATAGGGCTTTAACAAGACCTCAGAGCTTGCCTTTGATTATGTTGTACATAGTTGCCCTTTTACCTTCCTTTTGGCATCTCTGTGTAGGAGGATTAGCTCTTCAAGGTTTTAATTCAGTACTGATCCTCAACCTTTGTGTGTGTGACCGAGGGGTGGGGGGAAGAGTATTTGATTGAAAAGAACAGTATCACATCACCCATCTGATGTTTTCAAGCTACATGCTCTCCCACCTGCCCCTTCTCCACCCCTTAGCCCTATTCCATCCTTTCCTGATGCTGCCCAATGACAAAATTGCCAGAGGTTGAAATGTCCTACCTACTAACCATCAGCCCAGCTACTTTTGGTTAAGTCTCCTTTAGGGGTTAACAAAGTTTCAGGCTAAAAAGCCCACCTCCAGATGCATAACTCTACCAGAAAAATGAATCATTAAAACCAGCTTTAACTACATTCTCATGGACCTTCTACTGAGAGGCACAAGAAAAAAGAAAATCTAACGTGAGAATTTGACCTCGATGATTCCCTACTGCTAGTAACAGTAAATCTAAGAGTGACACAAGGCAAATATTTATTAGCTTTTCTTTTGGAAGTACCAAACGAAAATTTGCAGAGAAGGATCACATCAACAGTAAAACCCAGAAGAAATCTTAATATTTGGACATGTTCATTATCAATCAAAACATATGCCTAACTTCTACATCAAAGCAGCCTCGCTGCTGTGACAAGGAGCCAGCCACTTATAATGACTGCTGATTATCAGAGCCTCTTGTCTGCCCTAGTGAAGAACAACTCCAGATACATCAGCTTTCAGCCCAGCTATACGCATAAGCTAGACTCAGAGGGAAAAGTGTCATCTACTAAGCCAACCACAGCCACTTCCCGTGGGGCTGGAGGGGTGGTTACGGAAGCAATGACTCGTACATATATCTTTTCATGAAATCAGCCTGAGGTAGAAGAACTGCTGGCCAATATATTCTAAACAGGGCTACTGGTTGGTGCTCAATATATACCCTCCTTCTCTCACCCATTTAGCCCAACTTAGAGATATATGGAATTTAAAGGATAGTTTTTACATGTAAAACCAAAACCTTTACAAAAGATTTCATTAACAACCTGACCTGAGGTTGTTAATTATGAAGCAATTCAGAGAAGAACTGCCAAAGAGGAATTGTAATAAACAAACAAGTAATTAAAAAGTCTACCTCTCACTAGCCTCAGGTCATTCATGATTCAGTAAACACATCTCATTTCACATTTTTATCTGTGTTCTATCAACAAAACTGAGATCTGAAAGAAAGGGGGAACCCAAGGAATATTTTATTATAGCTATAAGAATAAACAACCCACCTGTCTCTTTCTTTAGTTCTTACCTTTGAAACTCAACATTTTATTTGAAGAAAAAAAATGATACCACAACGGACTTCAGGATTAAGATCTACTAGTTTTCAATCTCTCCTTGTTAGGAAAAAAAGTTAGTTCCAAGAATGAGATGAAAATGGAGACTGAAATATTATCTGAAATTATGCATTCAATATGCATATAACTATTATTACAATAATAAGCCAGGTCAATGCATTATGTCATTGACAGGTAGAAAATTGTCATGAATGGTTTGTAATATCAGTAGCTGACAGTCTGGGGGGGAAATGAGCCTAAAACAAAAGAAGATTCATCAGATTTCTCCAATAAACACATATGATGATTTGTGTTTTATTCTTTCATGTTTATGTGTACATGGAACCTAGGAACTGAAAAGTCTTAAGGAGTCCTTTGCCTATTTGATGAGTGATTATTTGAACCAGGTTTGTCTTGCCCGATGACACTGTATGCTCCACAAGGGCAGTAATCACATCTGCTTTTGATCAGCACTATAGTGCATCCCCTGCATTGGCACAGTGCCTGGCACATAAGAGGTGTCCGATAAAGACTCACAGAATGAATGGATGAACTGATGTCTCACCATTACAGTTTTTTTCCTGCATTTTTCAGTTGAGGAAATTGGGGCCAAAAAAAAGCTGAATATCACACATCTAGTGGAAAAATTGGCTCTGGAATGATTCTTTTCCTCCTTCCAGCTCATTAATGAGAATTGCCAGTTTGTGCAATTATTTTTTTCATCACTACATTAAAGTATGGCAGTTCTAAAAGAAAATATAAAAAAACTCTTACCTTAATCACTTTTTCCAAGATACTAAAAATTTAACGTACGTTTGGTATATTGCCTTTGATGCTTTGGCTGTTTATTGGGAGTGCCTTGAAGAGAAAATGTGGACACTTGGAAGAGAGCTTGGTACTTGCTTAAGCAAACTGGTTAAAAACTTCTTTTGCTTTTTTTAGAGATAAAACATTTTCAGAGAGACTTAGCAGCTGTGTTTTTTTTCCAGTGCAAAACTAGAATGTTACTAAAGTTCTTACAAATAAAATAGTCAATGCTTACGACGATGAATAGCTCTGACAGCATGGATAATCTTTTCTAAACTTTTAATCATATTCTCCTAGACTCTGAACAGGGACCATTGGCCATTCTTTTTTAAAAAAATCAGTGTCTAACACAAACTTGATACAATAAACTACATATTTATATTTTTTCTTATATATCTATAAACTTAGCTGCTAGTTTAAGTCCTAATTATTAAGCATAAGCTAGGTTGGCCAAAGATGTCTTTCCTGAGAGTGAGTATCAGGCATTGACATAAGGGATGAATTCTTCTGTTTCTTTTGTGGGTTTCAGTTTCTATACATGACAAGCACTCTCCCTTATGATGCAACTGGAGAAGAGGTTCTGGAGCTGGCCCAGCTGGGTGAGAATCTTGGCTGGACTATTTACAAACTGAGTCTCTGAAGACCAGTTATTGCGTTCTGTTCCATGTACACCCAAGCACTTCTGCCCCTCGGTTTCTTCATCAGCAATTGTAAGGATTAATTGAGCATATATGTAAAATTCTCAGCACAGTGTTTTGTACAGTCGCTAAATTAATGTTAGCTTTTTAAATTATTCAAACCATTATAAGCAAAAGGTTTGTAAAAACAATAATTTCGCTTACATATTTGTTCCTAGAGGGAGAAACAGAGCCTCCCACTCTCCCTTCAAAAAAAATAAATAAATAAATGTGAATGGGCATGGGGACCACCCCTCACCCCAACTCCCCAACTGTGGTTTCGGCGGTATTGATGACACCTTTGTTCCAAGTGTGGGCATATGACTCACTTGGGCAGATCACTCAGAGCATTTTGTACTCCCTGCCACCATGGTTATTTCAGTGACAAGCATGGGGCTCAATCAGAGCCAAAGAGATGTTGGTTGAGGATTTTATATGATTGGGAGATATAAAATGTTTGAGCCCCTGGATTCAAACATATCTGAAGCTAGGTGTACCCTAGACTTGCCATCCATGGAGGTAATGAATTCTTTCTTACAATGCAATTAGTTTGCACTTAATTTTTTAAATCTGCAATCCAAACTCATACAAACTTATACAGAAGAGGTGTCCAGGAAGATATCACAAAAAAGATGTAGGTGATATTTAAAAAGGTGATATAAAAAGGATTGAGTGGGTATCAGAGAGGCAAAATAATGTTCTGGGTAAGTGCACAGGCTCTGAAGCCAACTTCCCAGGTACAAATCCTGTTTCTACTGTTTAGCACCCATGTGACTTTGGACAAGGCATATATATACCTCCTTGTACCTCCATGTCATCCTCTGTAAACTGAGGATAGTAATAGTTTCCACTTTATAGGGCTGTTTTGAGGATTAAATAAATTAATATATGTAAGGCACTTAGAGCAATGCCTAGCATGTAACAGGTGCAGATGTAATGCAAGTTTTAGTTATTATTTTATCATTATTCTTCAGATCTTAAGTAAATGGTGACATAGTATTTCAAAGAAAAAAGGGGGGGAATGGCTGTTATCAGGAGATTTTTCTGTATACAGAAGAGGCAACTAATGAATTAAAAGAGCCTCTTTTAATTATACTAATGGCTAACAAGTATATTAAAACATGCTGAATATCACTAATCACTAGGGAAATCCAAATCAAAGCCACAATGAGATATCATCACACCTATGACAATTGCTACCATCAAATAAACAAAATAACAAGCATTGGCAAGGTTGTGGAGAAATTGGAACACTGGTACACTGTTGGTGGGAATATAAAATGTATCCACTGTGGAAAAAGGTATGGCCCTTTCTCAAAAAATTAAAAATAGAATTACCATATGATCCAGCAATTCCACGTCTTTGTATATATCCGAAAAAATAAAATCAGGGTCTCAAACAGATACGTGGTCATAGCAGCATTATTCACAATAGCTAAAAGGTGGAAACAACTCAAGTGTCCACCAATGGATGACTGGTTAAACAAAATGTGGTATATACATGTAATGGAATATTATTCAGCCTTAAAAAGGAGAAGGAAATTCTGACATATTTTACAACATGGACGATGTTATGCCAAGTGATATGAACTAGTCACACAAAGATAAATAGTGTATGATCCCACTTATATGATGCTTCTAAAGTAGTCAAATGCACAGAAATAGAAAGTAGAATGGTGCTGGCTGGGGCTGGTGGAAGGGGGAGTGGGGAGTTGTTTAATGGACACAGAGTTTCAGTTTTTCAAGGTAAAAACGTTCTGGAGATTGGTTGCACACAACATGAAAATATTTAACACTATTGAACTGTATACTTAAAAATGGTTAAGATGATGAATTTTAGGTTACATATATTTTACTATAATTTTAAATTTTTAAATGAAAAAATGTAAGTAATTTGTTGCAGCCCTATAGGTAGCACAGTGCCTGATGCAGCTGGTACTCACTGAAATTGAATGAATAAGTGAATGATAATGTAATAAACCTAATGACAAAATGCATGATGGGTAAAGTAGTTCAAGGAGTTGAAATATTTGAGGAGTAAAATAAAATCAAGTATCAAGTGCTATAAGAAAGATTTATGATGAGGATGAAAAAACAGACCACATAGTAAACAGTATAAAGCATGGAACTGAAAGATATTGGTTCTAATTTTGATTGATAATTAATTTATTTTTATCATTTATCAAATTTTTACTGGGCACCTCCCATTTGCCTGGCACCATTCCTGTTCCTCAATGAACAAGACTGCTGTGCCCTCATGGGTCTTATTCCTACTTGGATGGGACAGCAATATTGAATTCTAGTTCTAGCTGGATGTGTGACATCAGACAAGTCCCACAAGTTGTCTGGGTCTTAATTCCCTCATCTGTAAAATGAGATGCATGTGGTGGAGGGGACAGACGGATACTTCCCCTTCTTACATTTCAAAAGATGTGAAAATTAAACGTAAATATGGAATGAGGACATAAGAAGCCACTAGGGGGCAAAATGAGCACAGCATAAATACTGCTGATGTGAAATTCTAGAAACAAAAAGGAAACATCCTTTTTTGCATCATGAAAAAAATAAACAGCAAATGTTGTATATCATTGTAGGCAGAGAAAGAGCTCTAAAGAATAGTTATCCAAATGTGCTTTATTCTATGAATACAGTATTTGATTTAGAGACCGTGTTTTTCTGAGGAATAATGACATGTAAGCAGAATACTTCATTACTAACTGAACGGCATTGCTAAATGCACATAATGAGACCATGTCTACAGAACCAAGACACCAACCAACATATTCAGTCTTGAAGCAGCCTTTTAATCACATGTCAGGATCTAATACATGTTTAGAATTCTTTCATTCTCTTTCACTTCATTTCTTCATTGCTACTAATATGTACCAGTCTCTCTGATTACAAAAGAAAACATATGCTATTCTTTTTTCCACTTGCATGCCATTGGAAGTGGTAGTTTTAAAACATATAAAAAATCTTTGACAGTCTTCTACCAAAAGTTGGAGTCTAATATATATATATATATATATATATATATATATATATATATATATATATATATATATATATATATATATATATATAAAACAATAGATAACCAGAACACAGGACAATTGTCTTTGGGAATATGACAGAATTTAAGGAAATAAATTGCCAAGGGATTAGATTAGTGCTTCTATGGATTCCCATTGGTATGGATCTACTCAACCCTGACCTGAAAAAAAAAACAAAAACGGTTCTCAAGATATGCAATCCCTTGGTTTCTAACCCCATGTGCACTAATGCTCAGAACTAGAGAGTCTTGGAGATAAAGACTTCTCAGTTAGGGGTGTCGTTCTCACTGACATCCATTGGCAGGTTACTATAAACTTTCCCCCAAGCAGCAGGTCTACAAATGAGAGACTTTTCCTGGCATGGACCTTCCAGTTCACAAACAAGGAATGGCAAGCTCAGCTGGATGGAAACTCAGTAGTGACCTCATCAAGCTGGAAGTACTGGGGAACAGTAGCATTTCTGAAGGCAGACGACTGAGGAGGGCTAGCTCGCAGCTAACCTGCAGGTGAGATGGGAGAACGGGACTCTTTCAAGCTTAAAACACCAAGAGGCAAACACAGAGTCTGTTTGTTGTTTATAGTGACTGGCACGTGGTAGATTCTCAATACATATTTGTCAAATAAATAAATACATAGCCAAAACACAGCACGATTCTATGCCCTAGTGTTGGGATCCAAAGTAAATTTAATATGACCTCTATCCTAACAGAGCTTCTGATGTAATTAGATGGTTACAATTACTCACTTATTTACCATCTCATCTTTATTTGTCATCTATCATCTGAAAGTCACAGAAAGGATACAATGATGAACCTGACAATAGCCATGTTAACAGAATTGATCAAATCCCTTGCTCTGATCACCTTCTATTCACCCTGTTGGCAAAGGAGTAATCCCTCCTTTGACGATTGACACTGGACAGACAAGATTGGCATCAGTTTATTAATCACATATACTCACAGTCCCTGTAGGGACACCACAACCCATGCAGGTCCATGTGGACATTGCACTCAGAATAGAGTGAGCCCACAGGGGCTGTAGGAGGCAGATTCTGTAGTATTAAGAGGGTGAGGTGATCCCTGGTTCCCATGGGGGGATATGCTTGGTTTGTTTGAATAATTTCATCAACTTGTAGGAAGGTAAGACCAATTAGGTTGAGGACCAGGTGGGGTTTAGCTGGTGTGGCTGGTAGAAGAACTAGCCAGGTGTGAAACCTTTCCTGCTGGGTAGGAGGCATAACTAGCAAGGCCAGAGGAACTCATGGCTAGGCTTTTGGAGCCCCATCAGGGACAGAAATGTCAAGGCATCAGGTGAAATTTAGGTCTTAGCAATACATCTCTTCACTTCTCTTGGCCTCAGATTCTCACTTGTAAATTCAGAGGGTAGGGAACAAATGATACCAAGGTTCCTGTTAGTTTTAATCCTCTTTAATTCTCATTATGGGAAGCCAGTCAAACCAGAGGTGTTTTGGTCATTTTCTGAGGCACTTGCTGTCCTGATTGTCTGCAAAGACCAGTCTATTTGTGTTCATTTTAGAGATATCTCAGTGAATTCAGGCTAATCTCCTAGGTCCCTCTCAAAATTTTCATGTGAAGCTGAGACATTTAATTTCCAGGGAATGGGAAGAGGGGTATATTACAACATTTAGTACAGAAGTCAGTTTTGGAATCGACAGGAAGAGCTTTTAGAGAGACCAGGAAAGAAAAGATATTTATAAACCTAAAATCAAAAATTCTTGTAAATGATGTTAATCTTTCTAAAATAAAATCTTAGCAAGACACAATAAATATTTATATTTTCCTCGAGAGGGAAAAATTCATTATCTCAGACAGGAGGGGATTTGTGATCTTCATTAATTTCTGCAGATTTAGGACTACAGGGGAAGAGTCAAAACATCTTGATGGCTTAATGTAAAATCAAAAGGCAAAAATGTGTTTGTCTTTGACTTCCAGATCTAAATTTGCAGAATTTAATGAAAATCATAAGTTTGATTTCACATGCCTCTGATTTTTTTTAAATGAAATTATCTTCATTTAAGGAAGAGTTTAATTAGCATTATAATTGGAAGTCTTAAGAACAAAACATCATACCTAAGTACATGAAAACAATATGGTTAAGATACAGTAACCTGCTCTCTCTAGCGACCATAATAGTAACCATTCTTTGCTCAAGGAATATGCATTCTCTGACATTTAGAAAAAAATTGAAGAAAGTAAGAATAATGGTAAAAAGGGTATGCTGCTTCACACAGGTTTCAAGATAGGAGGCTCTCCCACATGGCTACCTGTCTAGTGTCCAGTGATTTATCTCATACTCAGGCGAGAGACTGCTATTATCAAGGCATTAAGGTGAAAATCAGATAAAAATGAAAAATTAATATTTTGTAGCTTGGGCATGTATACTCCAAAACGCAAGGTACAAAGTTAAAACAAGAACATTTTAAATTTATATTTAAATTTATCCAGCTTAAAGCATTCAGAGCACCAATATCTAGCCCTGGAAATACTGTCTTATAATAAAATAGAGTTGAATATGACATTCGTTATAACAGCAGAGTTAAACTGTAATGATAAGCATGGTAGCTTTAAGTGTCTATAACTGAGAGGGTCAGGAAGAATCGTAACAGAAAAATATAAAAAGTGGACTGCCTAAGGAAGTGTAATATATCACACTTGCAGTAATTTCTAGACTTTTCTGTCATTGAGTATAACAAAACCTGATCCCTTTATGTTTTGTTTTGTTTTTAATTTTGTTTATTTATTTATTTATGGCTGTGTTGGGTCTTCGTTTCTGTGTGAGAGCTTTCTCTAGTTGCGGCAAGCGGGGGCCACTCTTCATGGCGGTGCGCGGGCCTCTCACTATCGCGGCCTCTCCCGTTGCGGAGCACAGGCTCCAGACGCGCAGGCTCAGTAGTTGTGGCTCACGGGCCCAGTTGCTCCACGGCATGTGGGATCCTCCCAGACCAGGGCTCGAAC
Organism: Balaenoptera physalus; assembly: GCF_965194825.1. Classification (NCBI taxonomy): domain Eukaryota; kingdom Metazoa; phylum Chordata; class Mammalia; order Artiodactyla; family Balaenopteridae; genus Balaenoptera; species Balaenoptera physalus. The sequence continues at coordinate 56,813,615 of NC_138890.1, forward strand.
CCGTGTCCCCTGCATTGGCAGGCAGATTCTCAACCACTACGCCACCAGGGAAGCCCTCACTTCATGTTTTTAAGAAACATTATATGTTAAAATTTTTATGGCAGTTGTTTTACTTGGCTAGGACACTGCCATTTTCTTTCTTTGCAAATAAACATATTTTCTGCAGCATTAGCCATCTTATGCACTGCCTCCTTATAAATTAAATTCCATGTATTGAGGAAAGAGAAGAGAAAAAGGCATATAAAGCAGAAAGATGAACACATTTTCTTTAGTGTTTGAAACACCATTTAACACATCAAGAAAATCAAATATGGATAGTGCAGTATAATTTTCAAGCACAACTGCTCTAATGTATGAGTGGTTCTTAAACCAATAGTGTCTGACATCAAAAAATATTTGTGAGACTAAAATTTATAATGCAGACAAGCCTAATTTGGAGAATCCGGGGCAGAGGGTGAAGAAAGCATATTTTTAATACATTCCACAATATCAAAAGGCCAATTATAAAATAATACAGAATCTGTAGGGAGGCATCAGAATGAATGTGTGTAACTGATCTCAGAAATACATAGTTGGTTCAAGCCTAATCATTATAGCTTTTAAAAAGTCCATTTTGGTTGCTGATGAAGTCCTATTGCTTCTGTAGCTATATAGTTTCAGCAATGATAATAACTGCAAACATTCACTGAGTATTTAGTTCTTAGGCATTGATACTTACATGCATTATCTCATACAATCCTCCTAGCAACCACATACAACAAATACTCTTATTATCTTGCTCTTACACATGAGAAATAGGAGGCACAAAGCCCTTAACCTACTAAAGGTTCATGGCTAGTAAGTGGTAGAGGATGTAAATCTAGGCAGTCTGGCTCCAGAACATGCATCGTTTACTACTATACATTATTAACTAAATTACATGACTAATATAAGGTAAACTTGAACACTAGGTGATTTGTCATGTGCCCAATAAGACTACAAAAAAATTTTTTTTGTCAATTTGAACATATACACATTTGGGGATATAGATATAATTATCAACTGTCTAACTGCAATTTTAGCATATTATATATATACATATATATATAATCACACATTAGGCAAAGTAGTATATTCATTAGAAATATTGCCTTTCTCCCTATTCATATTCGTAACACAATGACAATACAGTCTAGTGGTTTAGCACAAAGACTCAGGACCCAGACAGTCTGGGTTCAAATCCCAGGTCTGCAAGTTATTTACCACCCTGTTCTCAGTTTTACCCAGGGAAAAATATAGAGTACCTATCTCATCAGGTTGTTAGGAAAAGCAATTGAGTTCAAAGGTATGAAGTGCTTGGAGCAGTACCTGGAACATAGTAACTATACATAGGTGGTAGCTGTTACATTTTTCAAATGTACCTTTGGCAGGAGGGGCTCTGCCATCATTAGAGCCCAGTCCTCTGATGCTGTTTTTTACATTATTTCCCCTTCTGTCTAAGGTATTTGGGATATAGAACTTCTACTATTATCACTGAAATTCTTATTCCAGACCACAACATCCATCCACCTAACATTAGAAATGCTATTTAAGGGAGTATGTGTGGGGGCTTCCCTGGTGGCACAGTGGTTAAGAATCCACCTGCCAATGCAGGGGACGCAGGTTCAAGCCCTGGTCCGGGAAGATCCCACATGCCGCGAAGCAACTAAGCCCATGCGCCACAACTACTGAGACTGCGCTCTAGAGCCCATGAGCCACAACTACTGAGCCCACGTGCCACAACCACTGAGCCCACGTGCCACAACTACTGAAGCCCGCGTGCCTAGAGCCCATGCTCTGCAACAAGAGAAGCCATCTCAATGAGAAGCCCGTGCACCACAGCAAAGAGTAGCCCCCGCTCACCGCAACTAGAGAAAGCCCGTGAGCAGCAACAAAAAAGACCCAACGTAGCCAAAATAAATAAATAAATAAATAAATAATTTAAAAAAAAGAGGGTATGTGTGAGCTCTACGATGGAAATACTTACAGTGTTGCTTTAAAAATTATCTTTAAAAGACTTTTTTTTATAAAGCACCATGAGGCACTTGCATATTGAAGTCAAAGTCTCAAGAATAAATATTACATTAGGGTTCAATTTCCTTGCCTTTTGAAAATCAGTTCTTTCCAAAAGCATCCAGTGTTGTTACAGGTAAATGTCTTCACAAAACAATAATCTATTGTTCAAAGTAAAATAACTGAAATAACAGATGCAGAATTTGATGAGGAAACTCTTTTCTAAGGGATAAAAGATAATTTGGGGGAATATAATTGTCATATTTGGGTTATATAATTAATATTCAGGGATAGTGAAAACAGATCTTGGGCACTTACATTGTTTTTACCATAGTTATCAGGTTTCATAGCTATTATGTGTAACTTGACACGATAAGCACACTGCTGCCAAACCCCCACTCATTTGGTGCTTGTGAATATAGCTGAAAATAGGGGAAAAGTACCTATGCTCAAACCATAATTTCCTGGCACAATTCCCTATGACATATTTTAGCATAAAACCGAAGGGAAAGACGATAGCTCCAAGATATCAAAGCACAATTTCACTGCCATCATAAAAGGAGAGTTTTCTTGTACATTTGTGAAGAATGTAAAAGTGTTAGTGTGTAGACTAGCGTGATTGTCAAACTAATTAAGAGATATTGCTCATGATTAGAATGTTTTTCCCTTTTTTGTTCCAAGTTTAGTGACTGACATACTAGGTCCCAGGGAAGGACTGGGCAGCTGCTCCAAACCCACTTTATGTTCTATTATCCCTTGACCTGGTTGAAGCTTTCTACTCCTAATAAAGCCAGCTTAATGACTTTAACAGAGGTCAGCACATTTAACAAGTACTCAATTTCCTTTAATATGCTTTTCTGGAGCCTATCATGGGGGGGCGGGGAAGGGTGGTGGCGCCACGGGTATAACACCAAAAAAGAAAAGTTTCCCAAAAGAAAAGCCTACCTGACTAGCCATGAAATTGACTGATATTCTCAAAATCCCCAAGGGGCTTCTGCAGGATACCAAACAAACAATAAGGAAAATTTAATCATGTAACAATTTTCTTGCTTGGCTTCTCATTTGGGGCAGGGGTTGGAGAGGAAAGAAAATCCAGTAAACACAGTAATTGCTTTCACGTACAGAAGCAGAATTTTAGTAATATCTTTATCTAACAATTCATTCCTAAGCAAGTAATTTTTAATGCTCATATTCTTGTATTCTATTCAAATTTGACAGTAATATCTCTTTTGGACAGGAAAAAAGGGAAACATCAGAAGAAACAAGAGAAACTAGAATTTTTTTCAGTAAGATCACTAAGTAGATGAAGCGATAGGTTATTGCATATTGTTGGTAACTAGAAACTCCGCTTCCTAGATAATGAAGCTTAAAGAGAGTACAACCATATAATTTATCAGCCAAACTGGAATATTTTTGAAAATGAAAAGGGGACAAAATTAATAATTATGTTGGAAAAAAACAGGCATAACATAGGACAATGGGGCTGTCCCCAGCAAATCAGGATATAGTCATTCCACCTAGAATTCTGCAGATTGTACCTACATCAATAAACTCTAAAATTATTTGTAAAAGGTGGTAAGTTAGATAGTTGCATGAGCAATTTCAGAAATTCTTTGATGGAGTAGAAAACCTCAAAGGGTAGCTGCTTGTTCCTCTCTAGCGTACACTCCTTGGTTTTTTGGTTTGTTATGTCCTTTTGCTACTGTTATTTTTGTTTGAAGGCAAGTGTGTTTCTTTTTATCTGTTTATTTTATTTTTACTTGTTTGTTTCATTGCGGGGGTGGGGGTGGTGTGTTTGTATGTGTGTGCTGAGAGCCTCTTGCACGCTTTCACCCAGGCACTCGGTCTACTGAGTAATTCTCGCTCTCAAACAGCAACTAACGATCGCTGCGCCGGCGCCTTTCTGCCTCCACCGCTAACTAAGCCGCCGGAAGCTTTTCCCTCTTCCCATTGGCCCGCTGCTGGACCAGTTGGTCGATACTGCGCATGCTCCGTATCGTAACCTCTTCCCCCGCCCCACAACTCTCTCCATTATCCGCCCCGGGCGGAAAGTCGCTAACACGCCTGCGCGAGCGGGCGTGCCCCGGAAGCAGTTCTTTAACCTGCTGACACGTAGCAACGGGGCCAGTACGGGGTCCTTAGTTGAGTTTGGGGGTTATTGGAGGTTGCCGGAGCTGTCGCCGCCACCGCCTCCGCCGCCGCCGCTGCCTCCGCCTCCGTGTTTGGTGAGTGCCCAGTTCCGTGGCGCACTGTTCGGTTTCTCCCCGCACCTGGGCAGCGCGGCTTGTTGCCGCCTCTCGGCACCGCGCCCCGGTCCTTTCGCCCAGACCCTCCCTCCCTTTCGGGCCTTGCTTTGACGAGGCCCCTGCAGGAGTCTGCGCTTTTCTGGCCGGCCCAGACCTTATTTTGCAGGAGGCTGTCGTGTTGTCAGCTGTCCAGAGGTGAGGAATCATCTTTGTTGTTGTTGATATTTTAAGACCCCACGGAACCCCTCCTCCCACGTCCCTGCCCCGAGCCCAAGGCATATCAGCTCCTTGAAGTGGAGGTGTCTTCCCGGGCCTCGACTTAGAGTCTAGACATTTCTTTAGCACACCCCACCCCGACCCATCTTCCAAATGCTGCCCCCCAGAATTTTGGAAGAGTTACTTGCTGCCTTCTGAGGGTATTTGCTTAAGTAAAGTATCAGGACCGAATTCAGGAGGACCTTGGGCATAAGCAGTCTTTGCCGTTTCTTTTTATTGCAGATCATTTGCAATGTCAGGCTTTGACAACTTAAACACGGATTTCTACCAGACAAGTTACAGCATCGATGACCAATCACAGCAGTCCTATGATTATGGAGGAAGTGGAGGACCTTATAGCAAGTAACTTTTCAACTTTGCCCATTTACTTAGTCGAGATTGCCTTGACAGCATGTACCCCGAATGTTTGGTTCTGCCTAAGAGTGAATGTGTGAACATGTTCCGTATCAGGAACGTGACTTTTCATAATCTTTCTACCTCCGGAGAGATCTGTGACACTGGCTTGGGTTGGAAGTGATTGCCCTATTTATTTAGGGTTTGGTATCTTATGCAAAATTTTCAGGTGTGCCATGAGTTGAAAAGTAGATTCTTGAAGAACCTTTTTCTAGTGACAGTATTTGTACATCATTTAAGATATGGATAGAAGTTTTAAGTACCTAGAAGATAGGCTGTTTAGTCCATAAGACGAGTTAAAAATGAAAATCTTTTGACAGCTTGTTTAGTAGCTAAATCAGTCCAACTTTCAGACTTTATGAAGCATTAACTGAAAGCACTGAGTGACACTCTTGAACAGTGTAAGCTGCATACTATGAATCATCAGGTGGTTTTCATAAAGCAGCTGATAATCACTTTTATTACTCCACACACCAAAACTTTATGATCAGTCAGTACACACAAATTGCCAGTTACAGACTGAAGTGAGGGGGCCTCAGAACCTTTCATCCATGAACTGTTGAAAACACAAAAACAAAAATCTGTTCTTTTTATAGTCCGTGGTGTTTGTGGCAAAAAACTTAAAGCTTTTTACCAATCTGCTCTAGGACATCATATTCTTAGTTTCTTAGGTCCTTAAAGTTAATCTTTTCAGCCTGCCATCCAGTGAAGGCGTTTCCTGTATCAGGCCTACTTAACCTTTTTTAGACGGTCCAGGACCACTTTGAGAATCTTAGGAAAACTGGGGGCCTATTTCTGAGAAATATATGCATGCAGACACCCACAGTAACGTGCATATAATGTCCAGGCGGTTCGTGTGTTAACGTGATGTGCATCTATGGACTCTGAATTAAAAACCTAATGAAGACTGTCCCAGGATGAGGGCATGGAAAGGGTGCCTATCCAATCGGAAACATTAGTACTAGAATGTGTTTGAATTAATAAATCTGAATGAAAGTGCCCAAGAATTTAAAAAAGGAAAAATCAAATTCAGCCCCACAGTATCATTTGTCTTGTATAGGCTATACTTTTTACAAAACAAAACTCCTTGAATCTGCTTATTTTTTGATACATTCTAAAGCTTCCCCCCCCCCCCAAATTCAACACATTGGACAATGGGAGTGAGCATGTAAATAATGCTGGCTGTGAATCACTTTTTTTCTTTTAAATTCTCAATTACATACCATTGAAGATTTATCTCTTTTATCAGTTAATCGGGCAGAATTGGAAAAGTCATGTTGAGAAATTTCCAATCATTTATTTACCTAAATATGTGTTTCTTGTCATTGTTCAGTGTATGACAGGGCAGATGAATATAAGATTGGTCAGGGTGCTGCAACAGGGGTTTGGAAAACCTGTCTCTGTATGTGGGCCTGTTTTTAACCAAATGATATTGATGTTCGGACTCAACAGAATTATTCCATTTGGATTGCAGCCTCCTAGCTTTATCTGTCTCTGCCTTTCTTTCCTATGTTTCTTTCTTTCTGTCCATGTTTGCATCTCTTAAAGGTGTGACTTATCTTTTCTTTACACTTAGCATCTCACTTCAGTTCTCCACGGAGCAGAATATCTAAAGATATTCTCTTGCTAACTATTCTCACAATTCCATTCCAACCAAATTATGTACCAGTAAGCATTGCTTCTGTACTAGTGAAAAAGTTTCATTCCAGGTGCTTATATCAACATTACTGCCAGTTAACGAATGTGAGTTTATAGATGATGCTTAGGAAAATAAGAAGCCTAATGTGTCAGCAGTAATGACTGGGTTTCTGAACTTTATTAAAAAAAAAAAAATTGAACTCCTCTATATGTACCTATGTGTGTTGTTTCTGTAATCTAATGACATTTTTATGTCCATGTCAGTTTATCAAATAACATTTTGTTTGTTATGCCAACTTGGTAACAAGGATCAGCTAACTTTTATCTCTCTATTGATGAAAATCTAGGTACAGATAGCATCTGACTTGGATTGTCTTCAAATTTGACTTGACTTATTATTAGTCCCTAGTTCTACATTTGCCCTATGAAGTCAGCTTTAACATTTTGCATAGTTTCCACTATGGGTACTGTACATTCATACATTCATACAACAAAAAATAAACACAAATAGTAAAAGGCCCTTTGATCTCAATCTGTCATATTGGGCAGGTTCCACATTGTATTCTAGATATGCCTATAAAATATTCAGTAATACCAATTACATATTTTTTAAAGTCTTGAAAGCTAGTATTTTTTCATCTTCCGAAATAGCCAATAACACCTTTATGGACTGTGTAAGGATTTTGATGAACTTAAGTAGTCAACCAAGTATATTAAGACGCTTTTTGTCTCTGTTGTTGATAGTGAGTGATTCTGAGAGTATTGGTTTACATCTGCTGCTTTTCCTGCTGTAAAAGTGTTGATTTCGACTGTAAAGGTCATGTCTACCATGCGGTGTTTTAGTTTAAAACCAACAGGAGTGAGTCAGGAATTTTCCTGAGCAGATCCTGCCAGAAAAGAAAAATTGTAAAATTCCATGGTGTTGTCTTTGTCACCTTGTATCCTGAAGAAGGAATGATGGTGCCACCTTTAAAGCTCTTATTTGTTTGCAGTGTTTCTTTTCCTTACATGAAATTTATGTGTCTGTATCACTGCTTCTGAAGTGTGGCCTGCAGACCCAGAGGGTTCTTGAGACCTTTCAGGAAGACTTTAAGGTCAAAACTATTTCTGTAATAATTCTAAGATGTTATATACCTTTTTAGGTGTGTTGAGATTTACACTGATGTTGCAGAAGTAATGACTGGTAGAACTGCTGGTATCCAAATATGAGGCAAGACAATGGCATCAAATTGTTCTAGTAATAATTGTATTCTTCATCACACACTTGTTGGGGGGTGAGGGGAACCATTTTCACTTAAGGGTGCCCTTGATGAAGCTGTAAGAATTATTGTTTTATTAAATGCTGATCTTGACAACACACATTTTTAGAATAGTCTGTGTGACAAAATGGGAAACAGTCCTAAAGCACTTCTGCTTCATACTGAAGTACAATGATTATCTCTAGGAAAAGCCCCTGTGCAATTTGAGTCACAAGTTGATTCAGCCACTTTTTTGTGGAAACCATTTTTATTGGAAAGAACATCTGACAGACGAACTATGGTTATTCAGACTTGAATAATTTCTCAAAAATGAGTGAAGTGACCTGTTATTTCAAGGAAAACAATTGACAGTACGTGTGGCCAATGATCAATTTCAAGTTTTCAGGCAAAAATGAGGATTTTGGAAAACTGGTATCCATCATTGTGAACTTGTCAGCTTCCTAATAATTAACCATTTTCTGATGAGATCAGTGGTGATATTAACAAATCTGATTTTTTAAAATTTATATATATATTTTATATTAAGTGTGTCAATATTTGGAAGAGCTGCATAATTCATACTGATATTTTCTAAATGGCCAATGCATGGTGTTACAAAATCATACATGAATAATAAAGGATCCAATTAAAGTATAGGACAGATCAGTTTATTCTAATACAACAGAGTTCATTAGCATTGTTTCTATTTCCATGTTGCAAGTTAAGTTTAAAAAACTACCACTTTGCTTTGCATTTTGATATATCAAAAAGAATATTCGCTCTGTGCGCACGGCAAGATGAAGATGGCCGAACAGGTGACCAAGTCAGTGCCGTTCGTGTGTCTGGGTGACATCTGTCAATCACCCATCGCAGAAGCAGTTTTCAGGAAACTTGTAACAGATCAAAACATTTCAGATACTTGGGTCATTGACAGTGGTGCTGTTTCTGACTGGAATGTGGGCTGGTCACCAGATCCAAGAGCTGTGAGCTGCCTAAGAAATCATGGCATTAACACAGCCCATAAAGCAAGACAGGTTACCAAAGAAGACTTTGCAACTTTTGATTATATACTATGTATGGATGAAAACAACCTGAGAGATTTGAATAGGAAAAGTAATCAAGTTAAAAACTGCAGAGTGAAAATTGAACTACTTGGGAGCTACAATCCACAGAAACAACTCACGATTGAAGATCCTTATTATGGTAATGACGCTGACTTGGAGACTGTCTACCAGCAGTGTGTGCGGTGCTGCAGAGCCTTCCTGGAGAAGGTTCGCTGACCCGGGTCCAGTCCTGCTGTGGCCTAGGCTCGTCCCACAGGCCCGCATTCTCAGTCAGGTGTCACAGTGTCACCATTCCCTAGCCAAGGCTGCAGCCCTTTCTTCAGTTGACTCACTATTTCTTACCTTAAAAAATAATTGTAGATGGAAATCGGTTGTTGTGTTTGGCGGAAGAATAAATAAAAATTTTTGATTCAGACAGTTTATGGGGTAACTGTTCTTAGACTAGTTGAACCTCCCACTTTGCCCCAGTTACAGAAATAGTGGAACAAACAAAATAGTAGAGCAGCAAAATAGAACATAATGAAGTAAAACATCACTGTAAGGCCTGTCAGCATCTGAGCCCATTGGCACTTCCAAGAATCTGCACTACCTCTTCCCTCTGTGTGGATGGGGCCCCTGCCCTGCACTACATCTTGATGTCAGGGCCTGGTGTCCAGAGATGTTGGCGAGAAGTGTTCATATATGCGCAGAGTGCACACTTGTGCATTTACAGGACAGGAAGGAAGAAGATTTGTGGGATTAATCTTCAGCACCTTCACTCCTTAGTTTGTGTCTGTCTAGTTGATTTCATAAGGAAGTCAGCTTAAGTGTTCCCGTTTGAACCACTTGCCTCTGGAAATGTAATTATGTCCGGGAAGAAGGACGCTTGTGTGCTGGTTTACCTTAGGGTCAGTTTGGGGACCGCCTCTGCTTTTACATGCATGTAATTAACCTGAATGTCAAATATAGATCAGCTTAGGTGGGAAAAAAATAATAAGTGGGAAAAAGTCCTTTTATGTTGGAATGCTTAAATATTGATATGTTAAGTATTCTTTCATCAGTGCTTAGTTTATAGGCAAATATAGGTAATTTCTGTGCACTTGGAGATACCTGATCTAAAATTCACATGAATATATGTCAGAAGAGATTGTTTTCAAATAAACTGGGGAAATTACAAAAATACAACTAAGGTTAAAAAAAAAAAGAATATTCATGATAATCTGAAAAGGTTATTAAAATACTGTTTTCCAACTACAGGTCTGCAACACTAGATTTCCTTCAAATACTTCAACTAAAACAGTATATCACAACAGAATGAGTGCAGAAGCAGATATAAGAATTTGCAGCTGTCTTATATGAAGCCAGACATTAATGAGATTGTCAAAAATAGAATACAGTGCCACTTTTCTCAGTAATTTTTTAAAATAATTTTTTCATAAAAATGTTTATGCTAATATGTAATGGATTTATTGTTACTTTAAATGAATTAATAAGTATTTAAACATTTCTGTTTTAATTTCTAAAATAATAAATATTGATAGATATAACCCACATAAAAATTTTTAGGAGTTCTCAATAATAAATTTTAAGAGTATAATGGGTTCTAAGATCAAAGACTTTGAGAACCACAGGTTTATGTCATTCTTCCTGTTTTTTCTATTGCATACACATTCATATTCTCTCTCTTTCTCTCTCTGGAGAGAGAGAGTATAAAATACAATTTGTTTATGCAGATTGTAGAAACCTCCATATGGAGCTTTTCTAGCTCTTTCATAAACTCCAAGGTGGATTTATGATGCATCCTAACAGAGATCAACGCAATAGCATATTTTACTAAATCAGAAAATGTGAGTTCTTGTCCTAATTCAACCAGCTAACCCTGTGGAAACTCCGTGTGTGTGTGCGTGTGTGTGTGTGTGTGTGCGCGTGTGTGTGTGTGTTTGTGTGTGTGTGTGAGAGAGAAAATAGTAATCAAGATACTTGCATACCAGAACGACTGGGGAAATGCATGTATAGAAAAAGATATTATGGCTGTCTCTGTCAGGTAGGATTTGAGGGTAATTTTTTACTACAGTTGTTACAAGAGCTGGCTATTGGAATTAAGAAGTCTAGTTTTGAATCCTGGCACCACCATGGACAAACCATTTTAACCCAAATATGTTTCCACATTTTTGTAATGGAGAAGATGATAAAATTGACCTAAAGAATTGTAGAGAGAATATTGTGAGATAATTCACATTAAACACTTAAAACAGTGCTTTACGCAGTAATATTCAAAAGGTTATTATTTATGTTTCTGGAAATTTTCAGTAGTTAATATATACCCATATATTACATATGACATTTTAGAATGAATGAATTTCAACAAATAATAAATATACAGAATTTTTAAAGGTGCAAAGGTACAAAAGTTTATAACCTGAACATTAAGTCTTCTCCTGTCTCCGGGTCCCTTTACCTATATAATTGTGTATATAATGTACGTGTATATATATACACACATGCACATAGATACGCATATATATTCTAAAAAGCATAGTCACAGTGGGTGTATATGGTATATACTATTCTGAATATTAGATTTTTTCTTCCCCACTGAATATTTCTTGATTATCATTTCTTACAAGTACAGACAGAACTGCCTCACACCTTTAAAAAGGTGCAGAGTAGTCTGTGCCTATATCACAGTGTAGTTACTGATAGCTATTTTGTTTTGGTTTCTACTTTTTGCTATTAAAATAATGCTATAGTGAATTCTATATTTTATAGCTAGAAAAATAAATAGTATTTTTTTAAGCATGTATTGGACTAGCGTGGTAAGTCATGAGAATGAGAGCTATGTGTAGTTGAAACTTCACCTTTGATTTGCTTTTAATCAAGATGTTCAGTTAATTTAAAAATTAAATTTAATTTTAAAATCTCAAATAATAATGAGGTCATTAGAGTTTTTATATTTTTCAAAGGGGAATTAATAAATTTTTAAAGATAATTAGACAAAAATATCTCTAAGGCTTCTCAGCTCTCATTTTTAAAGTATCTTACTTTTACAATAATTACTTTACTTCCTTATTTCTTACCATATAATTAGATTAGTCCCATTGATAGATAAGTCATATTTTTCTGGAACATGGTAAACAGGTCTTTAAAAGATATTGCTTCAATATTCTTCTGTCCCTGTTGTTTTCATCACTAAAAAAGCCATGGTAAGGTTTCCTTCTAAAATGCAAGATTTGTTATAGTACATAGCAAAGGAGACAATAGGTATACAATTACTTTGAAAAATTAAAAGCACTATATAGATGCAAGGTGTGCTAATAATGTTTGTTATATTCAGAAAGCTTTCACAAAAAAGAAGCTTGATATTTTCCACTTTTTGAAATTGATGGTTGTTCTTGAAGAGGTTTACCCACTTGCAAAAAATAACATACTACAGAGAATAAAGAAGAATGATTTTATACTCATTCATTCTCATGGAGAGATCTGAGTTACAGTGGAAAATTAACGTAACATGCAGTACAAAGTCTGTCATCCTGAGTTTTTATTCATAGTCTTGGGCATAAATTTTATTTCACAGCTATCTTTATGTATGCTCACTAAAGGGGAAAATACAAGAAAACGTTTACGTTTTCATTTGTTGACCTCCTGATGTTTAAAAGCTTAATAGTTTGTGAAATTATGCTTAAGCACTGCATAAGTGAGTTTTAGCATCATCAGGAAAATTCTCTATAAAATAGAGACAACTTATTGTAGATAATCAGCTTGATCTTAATAATTAATTTCAAGCACCGTTTATAAAAACTGGCAAAGAGATATCCTGGGAATTGCATGACTAAGATTTTCTTCCTGTCAGGAATATCAGTTTGGGGCGTTGACATAATTCTGAGAAATGTAATTTACTTTAATTGTAGACAGTACGCTGGCTATGACTACTCGCACCAAGGCCGGTTTGTCCCTCCAGACATGATGCAGCCACAACAGCCGTATACCGGGCAGATTTTCCAGCCAGCTCAGGCATATACTCCAACTACGCCTCAGCCATTCTATGGAAACAACTTTGAGGATGAGCCACCTTTATTAGAAGGTACGATTGGTTGCAACACTTGATAGTACTCTATAATACCAAGCTGGTCAGTGAAAATATATCTTAGTTTGGAGAAGTTACCCTTTTCTTTAAAAGAATAATATTGTAGAAAACAGTTTTCTACTAAAGTGACTCATTTTGAACAGAGTATATATGAAACCACATTGAGCCAGGAGGACCAGATTTTTAATAGATCTTTATAAAGTGATAATAAACTATGTCAGTATATGAGCAGAGTAACTTTTACTTCAGATTATTGATGAAATTCTATCAGTGGAAGAAATGAGAGGAAATAGCGTGGTATTGATTATTCTGCATGGAAATAAGCTGACAGAACTAGTAACATCACTCAGAAGTATGGTGTTTTTCAAATTGTATCCCGAAACACAAAAAGCAGTAGTTCTAAAGTGTTCTTTTTTTTGATCAGATAACGCTTTGAAAGCCTAGTGAAAGCTATGCATACTCCTCAGAAAAATGCACGCATATGCAGAGAGACGTAGTTTTGTATACATTTTCGCAGGGCCTCCAGTGTTCCTGAAGCCTCAGGTACAGAGTCCCTTACTGTTAACACTGTCCATACATTCTTTGCTATGCAGACATAGCAGAGTGTCTGTTTCATCATGTCCATACCCGTTTCTAACATCAGACCAGAAATTGGATATTTGTGGAATAAACACCATAATCGGTAAAGACTGGTATTGAGGACTCACCAAAGTAATATCGTCTGGTATTGCTAGGTCACTCTTTTGATATTGGTGGTTTCATTTTTTCTCCTGTTACAACGTAGATTCTGGTAAACTAAAAGTATATCACAAATCCTGATTGACTTCCTTATTTTCTTTTTCTTTAGAATTAGGTATCAATTTTGATCACATCTGGCAAAAAACACTCACAGTGTTACACCCACTAAAAGTAGCAGATGGCAGCATCATGAATGAGACTGATTTGGCAGGACCAATGGTTTTTTGCCTTGCTTTTGGAGCCACCTTGTTACTGGTAAGATGTTAGTTGCAACTCTCAGTGTGAGATTGAATGTTCCACCAAGAGCCTTTATTGAGACAATCAAGTCTTTGATGTGTCTTAAATAGTAGAGTTGTTTGAATTTATACCTATTCATTACTTCTCCATTGATAATAGATATAGTATATTTAGAAATCATTTCTTGTTCCACTAAGTGGTTCAGTTATTAGGGAAAAAATATTAATAAATAAATATCGTATGGCTTTAGTCTCTCATCAAAATTCCTTCTTTTCAAAAACTGACAAAATTTTTAGCTTATTGCTATTTTTAAAAATTTCATCATTGGTTGGTGTTTTGTTGTAGCAATGCTGGTCTTCTATATATTATTTTAACATTTAATGAATTGAAACATTAAAAGGCAACAGGTTTTAGTCCCTATCTCCCATCTCCCTAAGAATGTTAAAGCATATTGAAAATGAAAAGTTGTAAAGATAATTATTACTGTTTGTTTTATTTTATGTCGTTTCTGAATTAGAAGAGGTAAATGATGCAATGGATCGAAGATGGGCTTTTTAGTCAGAAAAACTGGGCATGAACTCAGTGCTCCTACTCTGCCCTTGAGCAAAGTCATTTCATCCTTCACCTCCCTCTCATAGATAATCCTATGCTTCCCACCTAACAAGATTGTTTTGGAGATTAAGCAAGACAGGTTATGTGAGAACACTTTGAAAAGTTTAAAGCACTGTACAAGTGTAAGGTTTTATTATTACTATATGAGTGCATTAGTGAACTCTGCTGAGCCCTTTTAAACTTCTATACTCTTACTCAAGTATTTACAAACAAATATTGATTCTAACAAAAATCCCAAGGATTTTGCTATTTAATGTAATCTGTAGAGACGTTCTCCCAGTTGAGTTTTATATGTCAAACATCTGACAAACCAGGAACTTTTTAAAGGCTTCTCTGTGGACTGATTTTAGTGATAGCATAATCTGAATACAATGTTTGTTCACATAGCTGGACTAAGAATACTAACTACAATTAAGCTAACGTTTACTGCCCTAAGACTGTTCAGTGGTGTCTTTTATAAGAGCAGAATTTTTAAGGTTTGTGTTTGTTTGTTTGTCAGAGAACTGTATAAAGCAACCAACGATTTGGAAAAACAATGGAAGAAGAAAATATATTCCATTATATTCCTCTTGCCCAGTTATTAACCACTTTTCTTGTCTCTTCCCCTCCTCACAGAACCCTGGCTTCCTGCTTCTCCTGGCTTCCTTTCTCCTAATTCCTCTAACACCCATGTAAAGTGAATAATGAGATCATTTCTGCTGTTAAAAAGATTTTAGCTACATCTGCCAATGAGAATAAATTGCTTCAGGGCAATTTTGGTGGAATTTGGGTACTTTCAAGTGATATTAGCTACTATCCAAACATCTGAATGGCTTTCCATCTTGTCTCTGTAGCTTACTTGCTTAAAATCAGCCAGATTTCTTTTTAGAAGTCTACTACTTTAGGTGATCATACCATGATTTTATATCTTTGTTGAATTCTATGCCAAGCTCAAATGGTAACTAGAAAATGAAAAACAGTATCTGTGTGTTGGGAGGTGGATATTTTAAACTTCTTAAGAAGGATATAAAAGCCAGTCTGCTCACTGTTTTACTTCTCTGTATAAAGGATAGGTACCTTTGTGGATTTTAATGCTCACAAATTGAATATCTTCTGTGAGTGCCATTTCAGGTGAAAGAAGCCAAAAATAACTATTTTGCCCTTAACCTGTAATCTTTTCTTTACCCATAGGCTGGCAAAATCCAGTTTGGCTATGTATATGGGATCAGTGCAATTGGATGCCTAGGAATGTTTTGTTTATTAAACTTAATGAGTATGACTGGTGTTTCCTTCGGCTGTGTGGCAAGTGTCCTTGGATATTGTCTTCTTCCCATGATCCTGCTTTCCAGCTTTGCAGTGATATTTTCTTTGCAGTAAGTGCTGGTCTTTATTTTGGGGGTTGATTGACCAATTCTGTGTAATAGGCTTTACCTCACCATCAGTTTGAGATAAATCATTGGTTCAACAACATCTTAGATAGTGCCTCTTATACGTGAGGGCTGTGTTGTATATTTCTCCGTGATGAATAATGGAAGTGAGAATAAGTTTAAAAGTCTTTTATACCATCTCTGCTTTTACCTATGCTAAAGAATTTAGTTTTTTGCATACTTAGCCGTGCCCATAAACAAATTGAACAGTGGTGATTGTTAACTTAAATACTGCATGGAAAAGGTCAAGTTGTTTAGAATTATACTTCCTCTCTCTTTGATATTTTTTATACCATATCTGACTTCTTAAAGATACCGGGCATATGCTAAGTGGATGAATAATAAACACATATTGTCTCTTTAGCAGCTTTTTAACTAAAAATGGAGCGTTCTTTTTATGGAAGAGGCTGTTACTAGCCTACCGTGTTCTCAGATGTACACAGCTTTAAATATGTGTTATTTTAAAATAATATTTTAGGTAAGGTTAAAAATAGAGGTGTAAATACAGCTAGTAAAATTGCTTCTCATGGCCAGTGCACAGAGGCTCTCTCAACAGTTCAAGCTCCTCCTTGTGGCTAGTGCTGGACGACCAAAGATTGAACTCTGTTACACTTAAAGAGTGAAAATAAAGGTTTAGGAGAAGAGTATATATCACCTATTTGGTAGTAGAGATCTGGCAGGATGATGGCCTCACAGTGTCCCTGCCTCACTCCTCTCATTTGTTAAGATTGATACGTTTACATTCAAATTTTACACACAGTATTTTCCACTGAAACAGCATTTTCTAACCGGAGTTAGTTTTGCTACCGGGGGACACTTGGCAATGTCTGGAGACAACTTCAGTTGTGAAAAACTGGGGGAGGCGTGGGTGCTACTGGTACTTTATGGCTAGAGGCCAGGATGCTGCATAACTTCCTAACGATGGACAGAAACACCCCCGCAGCAAAAGCGCGTCCACCCCAAATGTCAGTGCTGCCAAGGCTGAGAAATTGTGCTAGATTAAGGAGCAAGATGTGTTATAAACGAGCTTTTTATCACATGAAATAATTGAATTCACTGTGAGGTACATTTCAGCATTTGAAAAACATCTTGATTATTTCTGCGGATATCTACATGTGGATTTTTAAGTGCTTTTTTAAAACTTATTCTTATGTAACTAATCTCATCTACTGTCTCTCTCCCCTCCCCCTGTCTTTCCTTGTTGGCTACAGAGGAATGGTAGGAATCATTCTCACTGCTGGAATTATTGGATGGTGTAGTTTTTCTGCTTCCAAAATTTTTATTTCTGCATTAGCCATGGAAGGACAGCAACTTCTAGTAGCATATCCTTGTGCTTTGCTATACGGAGTCTTTGCCCTAATTTCTGTTTTTTGAACTGAATTTATCTGGGATGTGGACATCATTGGGCCAAATAGCAAAAAGGACTTCGAACTCTTAAATCGGACCAGCAAACTGCTACCGTACAGCTCTCGTGCAGATCTGATGTTTGACTCTTGGAGCAATGGAAGTAAATATGTATCTTTTGTTCATTTTTATAGAACTTTTGAATACTATATTGGGTTTACCTGCAGTATGACTAGGTTTAAATGTTTGTGCTAATACAAATAAGAAGTGCTATTTCTTTTATGTTCCTGCGGCCTTAGAAAAACAGCTCTTCTCCTTGCTAATTATATATTATGATGTTTTTGATGGATTTTTATCAACTGTGGGAAACTAACCACAGAGATAATAATCTTTCTTAAAAACAACCCATAATAAAGAAGACATAAGACTTATTGGAGAAGTATTTTTCCAAGGAGTTAGGAAATAAAAATAACCTGTATTCTCAAGTCAGGTGCAGTTGAAGCAAAAAAGTGATCCCAATGTAAAGTTTTATGAGTTTGCACTTCAAAAGTTTGACAGTCCTCTAAATTATCTCATGGAATTTTAGCTAAATTCAGCGATACAAGTAGTTCATAGTCTACCTTATTGTAGACGTGAAATGTGAACATCTCTTCAGATACTAGCATTAACTAAACCATAGTGACCTAGACTCCACATTAATGCTCATAATTGGATCTCCATGTTTCCCAGGAAAAAGAAAATCACTAACCTTTTTTGCAAAGAATATTTAAAATGTCACAGTTTCAGTATTGCAGTTATCAATGTAAAGTACATTTGATGCTTATTAATTAAAATTTTCCCAATTAATTTTAAAGTGTGTTGTTTGCTTTTGCTAACCCACGGGTCTCGGTGTTCCATTTTCTTTAACTAGGGTCTGGTTTTGACTTGTATTCCCAATTTATTTTAAGCTTTAAGAATAGTGGTCATCTAGTATAGAATCAAAATGTGAGATTAAACGAAAAGCAGTTTGCTTTGAGTTACAACATTATTTCCTTGTATTGAATTTATTTGGTTAATACTGTCATGTTCTCTTGTCAGAAAATCTGTAAGAAAACACCATGTCTTGTATATTGATGATTGGCTTTTTCTGGAGCCAGATTCTGATTTTGGACAAAACTCAGTTAAGTTATGAGAAAGGTGCCATACTGGGAGGGAAAATGTTGCTTTTTTTTTTTTTTTTTAAGAGGAGACTTTCAGACTAAATAAAAAGAAATGCCATGCTGACATATTCATGGTTCTTTTTTAGAGCTAGTGTTCAACCATAAAAGGTTAAAGTAATAAAACATACTTCTTACAAGAAGATCATGATTTCTAATCTCTGGAATTACATAAATTTGTTTTTCTTCATTAATATTTAATCTTCTGGAGGAATGCACTCACTAGTAATTAGCTATTGGCTGGGTTTTTAAACTTACCAGATTGTTTTAGAATATTTTTTATTATAATCCTTGGATAGTATCTTTTTTGCCTTTTTCAATTCATAAGTGTAAACAGTTCTTCCTGAGGTAAATGTAATGGGTGCCTTCTGTTAATATCCAGTTCTTCCTAATGAAAAGGGTGGATGATGCTTTGGGAATTAAAATCTCCCTCTGTTGGTTAGACTTAATACCATTGATCTTCAGCTAAATTCCCCTAATGGATCAAATTGTTTTCTTTTTTGCCTCCACCCCCAACAAAATAATTTTTAGTTTAAATCAATAATGTAGAGATTTTTGTTGTTGTCTTTTATTTAACCCCAAAATGATTAGTTGCAAAACTGTTTTATATTTATTCTGTCAAAACAGGTATACAGTGGAGTTGCCTTTGATATGAGTTGAGTTCCCAAGTTTGCTTGTTTACATGAAGAGTCATGCGTGACCAAAATTTCCCTTTTATAAAACTCTCATCAAAAATACAGTATATTTAGCCATATTTGTGCATACTTTAAAAACGGACATAACTGTGTCTCAGAAATACGATGTGGTAATGTTTTTCTCTAGCATCGGAATAGATTTCTGCTTCTTCAGCTAAGTACCAGGAAGAGCATATGGTTTGCTTTTAGGTCCATTTTGTACCAAAACCATGCATGTACCTTTAAGTACTGGAGATACTCTCAGCATCACTAAAAGCTTACCCAGTGACTGTCTCTGAGTAAAACTCTTTGTGAGTGGACTTTTCAGGTTCACTCACTCAAGCTAGTGTATTGTTTATGCAAGCATGTATGCCAAAGACATGCAGTTGATTTTACATATAGTATAAATGTATATTTTACAACTTTGCTGTAATACGTTTACCAATGGGTGTTTTCAAGACCTGTATAACAAAGCTTATAGAAATAGGCATTCTTTCGCCAGATATAGTTATGCAGATAATGAAAAGTTCTGTAAATCTTTAAACACTGTCCTTACATACTGGTCATCCAATCAAGGAGAATTTTTAAAAATGTATCTAATAATTTGATTTGGGGTGGGATCTAAGTACTATGCATATGACATTTTGGAACTATAATAGGCATTACTCAACTCAAATATATTCCAAAACTAAGTGAGGACAGTTATCTCTGTAATGTTATAGGATATTCAGACCCAATCATGAAGAATTATGGGAAATCAAGATGACATTTGGAGATCTGCCTGTTGTCATATAGAGCATATCTAATGTAATGACTCGAACAATTTGCTTAACTTGCTGTGTGGGAGAAAAAATATATATATGACACAGTGCTTAGCCTTTTATAAAGTTGTGCCTAAAGTTTTCCAAAAAAACATAACTCAGTATAGATCATCGCATGAAGAATACTTACCAAAGAACAGCACTGGGCCTTCCTTCAAGACTTTAGCTAGAGCAAGCTTCCTACCCAAACAGTAGCCCCAAGTGAAATGTTTCCTTGCAAAGTATCCACTGATTCATTCTGTAGTGTCAAATTCCAATTACCAGTCACCAAATGAACTCAATTATTGTAAATCGCAATTTATTTGGAAATGAAAGCTTAAGTTATTCCTCAAACAATGTATTTGTATCTTAATAATATGCTTGTTTTCAAAGTAACTTTAAGAATGAAGCATTTAGTATTAGGCAAAAACACAAGTACTTTTTTAGTCACAGTAGTTAATGAGAGTTTCTTGTTTTTAGGATGTGTTTAGGATTTGGGGGAAGGAGTGGCAATAACAAGATTATCAGGGTCTGTTGGAAATGCCCTAAGGAAAAATTGGCTCACGTGCTTTAATGAGTAGATAAGTATGATCTGTCATTAGCTTGTCAAGCATACAGTATTGACTTTAAAACATCTTAAATAAAGCCTGTCCTCACCACTTTCTCCACAATCTAAGCTGTTAATACTTGACACCACCAATGAAGAAATCACTGAATTTTAATCAATTCTACTTCTGCCACCATCCAAATTATTGAAGTTTGAATTTTAGTGCATTATTATTAGTACTTGAATTTCAATAAGTTACTTTGTACGAATAAATACCCAGTTTGTTACTGGGCAGTAGGTAAAAACAAACATTAAATATTAAATTACTGATTTCTAGAGATTGGCAGATTAGTCAAGTGTTTTATATTGTATTCTATTATCTTGGAATGGTGACCATAAAATCTGAAGAATGAAGTCAAGACAGTGTGTAGTTCTGACTTGTGCATCACAGATAGGAATATTTCTTCCTGGGCATGAAGTTCCTAGTCTAGTTAATAAAGAACATTACCTGCTGATGGAGCACAATGTCCTGTGTTTGTGCAAATAAATTAAAATGATTACATATGCAAATGAGGACTAATTAAATATAGAGTTGTTCTAATTTAAAAGCACAAATACTTCCTTGAGCACATTAGGTTCTAAAAATCAGATATTACATTTTTTATGAGTTTTATTAGGCTTACCTTGCATATATAATTTTTTTTTTTTTCTGAAACTACCACTATGGTGATAGCTTGTAGGGTGATTAATTACGTATTAAGGCGTTTTAATCGCTTTTTAACACTTGCAGCACAAAAGAAATTTTAAATATGAGAAAACGAAGTACTCGTAAACATTTAAGGTGCTTGTAAATTTATACCTAGTTGGCCTACTCTGATTCTCTTAAAAATAGAGAAAACAACATGGTTATTTCATTTTTTTCCCCAGGTGAATACAGTTCAAACGAATGTCTTTGTAAAATTTAATGACACATTTGCTTGTAGGTTTCAGTTTTGTGATTTTTGAGACTATTATAGGACTTGGTAGCATCTTTTCGCTAGGCAGTCAATGATCCTAAAAGCCCTATTATTTTAGTGCTCACTTTGGCAGCACATTGACTAAAATTGGAACAATACAGGGATTACCGTGGCCCCTGCACAAGGATGACACACAAATTCGTGAAGCGTTGCATATTTTTAAGACCTAAATGTAAGACCAGACACTACAAAACCCTTAGAGGAAAACATACGCAGAACACTCTGTGACATAAATCACAGCAAGATCCTTTTTGACCCACCTCCTAGAGAAATGGAAATAAAAACAAAATAAACAAATGGGACCTAATGAAACTTCAAAGCCTTTGCACAGCAAAGGATACCATAAACAAGACCAAAGACAACCCTCAGAATGGGAGAAGATATTTGCAAATGAAGCAACTGACAAAGGATTAATCTCCAAAATTTACAAGCAGCTCATGCAGCTCAGTATCAAAAAAGCAAACAACCCACTCCAAAAATGGGCAGAAGACCTAAATAGATATTTCTCCAAAGAAGATATACAGATTGCCAACAAACACATGAAAGAATGCTCAACACCGCTAATCAGGTATACAGTGGAGTTGCCTTTGATATAAGAGTTGAGTTCTCAAGTTTGCTTGTTTACATGAAGAGTCATGCATGACCAAATTTAAGTACTGGAGATACTCTCAGCATCACTAAAAGGTTACCCAGTGACTGTCTCTGAGTAAAACTCAGAGAAATGCAAATCAAAACCACAATGAGGTATCACCTCACACCGTCAGAATGGCCATCATCAAGAAGTCTACAAACAATAAATGCTGGAGAGGGTGTGGAAAAAAGGGGACTCTCTTGCCCTGTTGTGGGAATGTAAATTGATACAGCCACTATGGAGAACAGTATGGAGGTTCCTTAAAAAACTAAAAATAGAACTACCGAACGACCCAGCAATCCCACCACTGGGCATATACTTTGCTTTAGTATATTCACAATGTTGTACAAGTGTCATTACTATCTAATTTCAGAATATTTCCATCACCCCTAAAAGAAACCCTACACCTCTCAATTCCCCATCTCCCATACCCTGGCAACTGCTGTTTATTTTCTGTCTCTGGATTTGCTTATTCTGGACATTTCATGCAAGGAGAAGCATAAAATGTGGCCTTTTGCTTCTGGCATCTTTGCATATAGTTTTCAAAGTCAACTTTTTTTTTTTAACTAAACAATCTATTATAGGCATCATTATGTATGTTGAACATTGAAATTTCATTCTTTTTAATAGCTGAATATCATTATTTGAGTGGTTAAATTTACTTCACCAGTTCCCTACTGTTGAACAGTTGGGATCTTTGTACCTTCTTTTAAAAATTGTAAGTAGTGCTGCACTGGTATTGGCATCTTTCATCATTGGAGTGTCACATTTGCTTTTAACAGTGCTGAGGTTGATCATTATTTAAACTCAGAGTTTAAATTCTGAGAACTTCAGTAGTTTTATTCCCTAACAGTTTTGTTTAATGTGAATATAGTTTTCTGTGATTTGTTGAAACATGCAAGTCACATCCATGTTTGTACAAGCATTGCTCTTTGGTTCTCAATTATCTCAACATTTTTTTTCTACTCTTAAGCAGTGGAATATGAATACTGCTAAAACTATGATGTCATACCCACACCTCAAATTATTTCTGCGTTAGAATGGAAGACTTCATTCAAAGTGAGATGCTTTTTTTTTCTTGCCCATTTAGAAGAGTCATTCCAACAGTAGCATTTTTAGGTCAGTGTTTTTATATAGCTTTAAAAAAAAATGTTTGAAATGTGCCCATTTAAAATTTCACCTTGAGTGGGTCTGTATGCCTATAGAATTTAGTCATTTCAGGACATCCTTGAACATTTAACTCTGCTGTGCTTTAAATTTTTTCAATATTCATCCCTTGAGATAAGAGCAGATGTATAGTATGATCTGACAGTGGCTCAAATTAGGCCTTGTTACCTAATGTGTTCCTATTTAAATTCTCAAGAATTAAATTTTATCACAGCAGCAGTTAAAAAGAAGCCTAAAATCAACATCTCCAATTCAGATATCTGCAGAAATCAGTTACATAAATTTTTATTGAGCTTTAAGTGTTGAATTTCTTAATAAAATGATTTAAAATGCATTCCTTCTGCTTTTTTTTTCTTCTTTGTGTTTGAGGGCATTTGTTTGCTTTGGCATTCTATTTATAATGTTCTATGCCTGTAAGTAAGCTTGCTTTTTAAATGCACTTTTAAAAAACACTGTTTCTGTACTGTTTAAATGTGGTACATTTTAATCACTACATGAGCATTCATATTGACCAACATACCCTAGCTTAAATGCCAGTTCAGATACTCCTTGGATGTTTATGTCTGTCGCAAGGTCATGCTTAACCAGACTCAATTTTTATCATCTCTTCAGATCATATTCTATTCTGATGCTGGTCTAGGTCACAATCTTCCTAGTGGGATAACATGGCTTTGGCTTTTTCTGTAAAAGATTCAGTCATTTCTATGGTTTAATAAAAGATTGAACTGCATCTCCAATGAGGTGAATGGTATTTAAATGTGGCTATCTTTGATCATCTACTTTGAACCAAAATTAGAATTTAATATTTGACCTGAGTCACACTGATTTTCTGTTTTTTATTTTATTATATCACAAAAATAAGAGATAATCATTTATGAACAAACCACAGAACCTCTGTCTTAACCAGGACCCAGCTAGAGGCAGAATGGTAATTGAGAGTATGAAAGTCAAGACTGAATTGCAGTTGATAGAGGGGAGTCTGGAGCCTTAAGAGAATAAGCAGGGGAAAGGTTGGAGAGTTTGTGCTAGGGAATTTGTTTTAATACTTAACACTATGTCATATAGACATCAATATGAAATTTTTAGTGTATCAAAATAAAGCCTACTTACCTGGTGTAAAAAGCAGTGAGTACCAAAAAAGGTAAATCAGACAGTGGAAAGGTATGTTAATTCTTTAAATCAATTTTATAATGAAACTCAATTCTAAAGCAGTTTTTAAATATTCACGTAACAAGGTAATTCTGGTGATATTCAATTGTTTGCAAAACCTCTCAGAAATCCATTTCAGCATTATGGTTGGGAAATTTTTCTAGCCACTGATTTAAATTGCTCATGGTGCAATTAGAGCTTGGGTCTTCTTATTGTCTCTTTATGGGAGATGGGAACAGGTCACCATCCTCTAAGACTAGAGCTGGGGAGCTGTGGTCCCTGATCAAGATCTGGAAGAGAGTATCCATGGAAGAGAGACCATTCTAATGGGCTTCATTTCATCTCTTCCCCGGGCTGAGCATGCTCTGGCTGCTGGTACTGCTCCAAAAATCATTTTTTCCACGTTGGCAATTATAATATTCTGATTCAGAGCAGAACCTATGAATCCGAACAATTGAAAAGCTATAGAAAGTAAGCAGTTTATCAGCATTTTAAAGAGGAACAATATAGCTAATGCCCAGGGTATAGCTTCTATCCTTACCACTCTGCATCTATCCTTTTGTTGTCTCACCCAGTCTTCAGTTTATGTTTATTCAAACTTTAACTGACTCTAATATAGAAATGGAAATGAGATGTATTTAGCATTTTGTGCATATCAAAGTTTTATGTTGCCTATTCTCAGTTCTTTAACAAAATAACTGAATATTTCATCTCTAAGTAATGGGGAAAATACTTTGGATATCTTTTTGCAAGGGATGTGGGGAGGAATAGGCCCTTGCTTTGAGGTTTTTCTGGTTCAATGACTGGGGGAATGTTTCCCACCCTTGTTCAATGAGCTTTCCCCACTGAATGCAGTTCCAAGCCATTAAGTGCCTACTGTGAGCAAAATCCTTCTTTGGCTTCCTCCTTACAAGCTGAGTTTTCTCTGCCTTAATGCTTTTCTCTCAACTGATTTTCTGATTGCCCTTGGACTCTTCTCTAGATCCCTTCCAAATTCTTCACATCTTTCTTTCATTGTGTAGCCCAGATTGGGACATTCATGTTTCATGTATCTGATGACAAGTAAATAACAGTGACCCACATTTACTACATTTTGTGTGGCTAAGAATGACATGTCTCTTGCACAATTTTGAACTGAGAACTAAGAATGAAAAATACATAGCATTAGCCTTGCTAATAATTTGATGAGACCTTGATTGTCATTTTTTTTTTTTTTTTTTTACCATTACAACTTTTTTTATTTTTAAAAAATTCACCCTATATATGTTTTTGACCCTGTCATATATTGACTGTCATTTTTGAGCTTTAGTTTTCTCTCTATAAAGTAAAGTTGTATTAGATTCTTTGACACATTTCAATTCTGAAATACATATATAACTTTTACACACAACACGTAATTTATATTGTATATGTTATATATAATGTTATGTATTAATATATAAAATATATAAATATGCATGTAGTTTTTGAAGTGGTAATAAAATCTCAATTATATTTCGGAAGAATATATATAGTTATCTATATATGTGTATACACATATATATGAAAGTGTTCCCTATATACTAGTTTTATCAGGCTATGTGAAAGTATATATGGAATGATTTCTTTGTTAAAAAATAAGCATATGCACACACACACATTTGCCACCTGGCACAAATATTTAACTGAGAGAATTGATAACTAGATGCTCTTTTCCAGACCTCCTGAATTGCTTGGAGTTTTTAACTATACCTTAGAAAGAAGATATGATTTTGCCCCAGTAACTCCTAATGTAATCTTGGCTTTTAAATACTTTGTCCTTCTAATCTAATTGCATTGGGAAATATTATTAAGCGGGCACATCATCCACTGGCCAGAGTCTGATATTCTAACATTAGAGTAGTTCCTTTTTTTTTTTGGTTCATCAGTGCTCCTCTCAATCTTATAAAAATAACCTAATTCAAGGTACCAAGGACTTTGATCTGTATTATTACTGGCCTCCCAGGGTATTACATGACTCTTCTCAAAAAGTCCAGTGGCCATTTCCTTAGTTCAATAAGTAATATGTCTTGGACAAAATATAAGCTGTGGTACTCTTGAGGAAAGCAATTATGTCCATTTCAGCAACGTAGGAAATACAGGAAAAACCAGCATGTCTCTCTGAAAAGGTAATGCCTATAAAGGAAAGGGTGTTTTAGGGCTTCTTTCTTAATAATTTGATTTTTATACTTACTATAATGCAATAAGCTATAAGATGCATGATATATGTAGTAAGACTTAAAAGTATAATATAATAAATATGTATGTACTGTACTTCTAGGTTGAAATGTAAAAACATTAAGTATAGTTGAAATACCCTGTGTATATTCTAATTGTAGCCCATGTCTTCCCAGCAGACGTTACTAATATTTTGAACTTTAGGCTTATCATTCTCAGCATTCCTTTATATTTTTACTACGTGTGTGTCTATTCTAAAACAATGTAGTATTGTTCAGCATGTTTTTGACTTTTATATAAATGACATAATACTGACTTATTCTTCAACTTGCTTTTTTCACTCATAAGTTTATGAGATTCACCTGGGTGAATAGTTTGTGAAGCTCTGTTTACTAGCATGTAGTAGTCCATTAACATATCACAATGTATTGATCCCTTTTTCTACTGATGACATTAAGTTTGTGTCCAGTTTCCTGCTTTTACAAACAATGGTCTGTGAACGGTCCTGTGTGTGTCTCCTTGTATATGTGTGCGCAAGGGTTTTCCTAGGACTGCATAGGCTTAAGTGCTACATCTTCTTGATGGTTTGTGTCTGTCTTATCCCAAAGCCAAACAGCACCCTCAATATTTTCTTTTAGGGATTTTAAAGTTTTGCTTTTCACATTAAAACATTTTATTTTTATCCACCTGGTATATGAATTCGGGATCCGATTTTGTTTTTTCCATATGTATCACCAGTTGTTCCATCACCATTTGTTTAATAGGTGTCCAGGAAGGGCACTGGTAAGCTAACCATAAGGCATTCTTTTCACTTAGACCTAAAAAGAATGGAAGGGAAAAAAGAACCTCCTTTTTTTCCCAGTAAAGAAAAGAATCTCTCTTTAAAATTTGTCTACATTTCCCTCCTTCCTCTAGCCTCATGTCTCTCTGCTCTTACCTA
The DNA here is from genome assembly GCF_965194825.1 of Balaenoptera physalus. NCBI lineage: Eukaryota > Metazoa > Chordata > Mammalia > Artiodactyla > Balaenopteridae > Balaenoptera > Balaenoptera physalus. The sequence goes on from NC_138890.1 coordinate 56,841,217, forward strand.
CATGGAATCGACTTCATTAATAGAAAATATATGACTTAGTGGAAGCAGTACCTTGGGATGGTATGACTTCCTAACTTCTAAGCCAGAGGTCAGTAAACTACTTTTTCTGTGAAGTGCTGGATAATAAATATTTAGGCTTTGTGGGCCAAGAGGCAGGCAAAATCAAGGATATTACATATATATATATATACACATATATATGTATGTATATATATATACACATATATATGTATGTATATATATATATACACACATATATGTATGTGTATGTGTATATATATATATACACACATATATATTATATGTATGTATATACACACCAAGAGGGAAAAAATTCCACAATATTTGTATTAACAAAATTATAAAAATAATTGAGTATATATTTTGATCATGCAAGTCTACTAATGTTCAGAGTAGAATTCCTGATTATCTCATTTATTCCTTCTCACAACCTGATGAGGTAGATATTATTAATACCTATATTATATTTATAAGTAAAATGAAGTTCATATAAGGTTACCCTGTTAGCAAATGTTGGAGCCATCATTTGAGCCTAACTCCAGAGCTTGTACTCTTGACCCTGATATAATTTTGAGAGGGGGATTAATATTAAGTATTAATATTAATTAAGAATTTATATTAATATTAAGTAATTTACATATTAATTTTAAAGATGAAGAAATAGAAGTGCAAAGGGGTTGAGTAACTTGGACAAGGTATACAGATTGCTGTAGGGCTGTGTCTAATTTCAAAATCATATTCCTTCCCTTCTACTCTGCAACTTCAAAACTTCCAGGAACCTCCAAAACATGGATAATAGCTGTAATTAGCAAATCAGGTCTCAATTTATGTTACCATTTTAATTGAAATATTTTAATATAGAGATTAACAGCTGTATACATTTTTCTTTTTCATTATAAAAGATAAATTGACAACACAATGTTGTAAATAAACTATACCTAAATTAAAAAAAAAGATAAATTGACATTAAAAAGAAAAGATCATATAATACAGAAGGGTATTTGGGGAAAGGTAAAAAGTAAAATTCATTAATTCATTTTTTTCCTCTCCTCCCCTATTTACTCTCTCCTTATTTCCCTTTCATTTTTCTTTTTATTAAATAAATTTATTTATTTTATTTATTTATTTTTGGCTGCATTGGGTCTTTGTTGCTGCATGCGGGCTTTCTCTAGTTGCGGTGAGTGGGGGCTACTCTTCGTTGCGGTGCGTGGGCTTCTCATTGCGGTGGCTTCTGTTGTTGCAGACCACGGGCTCTAGGCACGTGGGCTTCAGTAGTTGTGGCACACAGGCTCAGTAGTTGTGGCTCGTGGGCTTAGTTGCTCCGTGTCATGTGGGATCATCCCGGACCAGGGCTCGAACCCGTGTCCCCTACATTGGCAGGCGGATTCTTAACCACTGCACATAACATAAATTCTTAGCCCCCTTTCATTTTTCTTTCCTTATTTTTTCTCTTTTTGTCTCCCTCCCCTTTTTTGTGTGTGCTATAAGAGCTGCTCAGAATAGAATAAAGCAGTGCCTGCCCAAGAGTAGAATTAAGATCCCAGAGAACTCAGGGTACTCTTGTTGACCAAACACAGTGGGAATCTCAAAGCAAACATAAATTCTTTTAATGGATGAATTTTTTAGTTTCCTGGCATCAAATCAATGTTCAACAAGTGTTGTTTACTGAGTGGCAACCATGTGGTGGATTCTGTGAGAGAATGCAGATGAAAACACTTACCTGTACCTTCAAGGAGCTCACAAGCCAGTGAAATTCTAACAGTCAAAGCAAATTTGAAGAGTAAAGAGAAAGCCGAAGTAAACTCATGCAGGGGAGAGACTTGGTAAGCTCCGTCACCTCACATCCTTTATTAAGATGCAAATTAATCAATGATATAAATTGTCAGTTAAATGATGCATTTGATTAGGCGATAAGTCTTATTAACTTCAAGATAAAACATCTTGACAAAAGCATAATTACTATTTGTGTATTTGGCTTCAAAGATGCATTTTAAAATGCTTTGCATAGTGAAATCAACAACTAAAATGTACTTGTCACATGCATAAAATGTACTTGCCAAGCACCCCACCAGATGTGTCACATGCATATCTCATTTAAAGGTTACAACAATTCAGTGAGGTTGCGGTAGGTGTTATTATTATCACTGTTTTAGATTATTTTAAAAATTCAAAGTATTTGCCCAGTTGTTATACAGCTAATAGTGAGCATAGCCATGATTTGACTTAGAGAGTAGTTAGGAAAACTTGAAAACATGGTGACATTTGAAAAAATCCATGCTGCCTTATAATTAATTTTCAATCCTACAGACAAACTAGAAAAAATATATCACATACACAGCATTGTATGAACTGATAACTAAATTAAAGTTTTGCCTCTTCTCCCAAAGGGCTTTTTTTTTTGGCAACAAATCAGAAGCTGAGCTCTCTCTCTGAGGTTTGGATTAGTGACTTCTGGTTTGGATTGAAATGAGCTAGAGATGTCTGCCTCTAGTTCTAAATTCTAGATTATATGAGAACATGAAGCTCTGTCCCTACTAGGTGTTATTTGTTTAGCAGGCTCCCGGAGGATTCCTTTGGGCTTGGCAGTTAGGTTGTATATGCAGTTACGTATATACGTTCCCTCACGTGGAGGGCCAAGCAGAAGAGGAATCTACCTGCGGGAAGGGCAAAAAAATCAGATTCTACCTCTGGCTCTGCTCCTAACCCATGATATGACTTTGAATAAAGTTGTTTTATACTGCCTATAAAATGGGGATTAAAAATGGTTTCTCTTCTCACTTCACTGGCAGATCAAAAGAGACCGTTGATGTGAAATGGCTTTACAGAGTTCAAAGGGCTATGCACAGGCAGGGCGCTATTTTTTAGAGAACAAACCTAGATGTGTGCTCAGGAGATGGTTATCCTGTGGGCGGGGGAAAACCAGAACCCAGGCCAGATCGACTGAAGCAGGGGTCGGGCCTCGTTCACACTGATTCAAAGAGTAGGCTAGTTCAGCTGTATCCAAAACCCCGCACAAACTCTTCTCCACATTTGAAAACCTGTTTGTCAGGGGAAAATATATCGGTTAAGAGCTCAGGCTTTGTAATCTGAGAATCTTGTGGAAATGTCCCCTCTCGGCCTCGGTCTTCTCATCTACAGCACAGGGATAACTACAGCATCTGCTCGTGAGGTCTGTGGATTAACTGGGCAAAAGAATGCTAAGGACTTAATCTGGTGCCTTGTAAACTGAAAGCAGGCAGTAGGTAGTAGGTAGTATATTTTACCATGGTCAGTAGTAGTCTCAGCAACAGTAATGCAGAAATACGAGGAGGGGACTTGGACAATTTTTTTCTTACACTTGTGAATGGAATTACTTGGGACCTAATTTGCTTGTATTATGCCTGAACGGTGAACCAGTGGTCTTGCATACAATTTTCTTTTTTTTTTTTTTCTGAGTGAGGGGTTATTACTTAAAAAAAAAACCAACAAAACAGTCATCTCTAATACAGATTTTCTCCTTTTGTACCAGATCTGTATTTCCTTTCATTTACATATAATTCACTATTAACTGGACCTGGGGAGAATCTATGCCATTTAAATGATATGAATCTTGACCATGGTTTTTGCTCTGTGGGACAGATTCATAAAGCCACATAATGTTTGTACCTCATTACAGAGACTGTTTTTTAAAAAATGCATTCAGTGTTTGCATACTAGTTAACATTTCCTTAATGAGATATATTTAATTTGGCTCAAATAAAACAAGTGCCTGGTTACTCAACTCAATATGCACATCTGAACATAAGTTTGATGATATTCACTATTGGAATTTTCTTTTTTTCGTGGAGGTTTATACAGTTGAAGAATAACATGAATGGTTGAAAGACCTAAAGCATAATTTGAAGGAGTGTGAAACAACCCATATTTATTGTAATAGCACTTGGGCAATATCTCATTTCCACTTAGCTTCAGTGCTATAAATAATTCTAATTTGTTTTCCTTGTACACTTATTGGATTAATTACAGTAGAACAAGCTAAGCGATATTACTGTAGCAGTTGGCTAAACTTGATACAAACACGATAATTAAAATAATTGCTTTTTAATTTCTCCCCTTTTCAGTAGTTTAATAAGCTGAATCTAGTGTTATAAACCTTAAAGAATTTGATTTGAGAATCTCTAGGCTTTTCTGTCAATGTGTTTTCATTGTTGATAGTGGATTTCAGTGTATTGTTGGGAGTTTCCTTTGGAAAGGAAGCATCTGGGTCCTGCCTCCATGCGATATCTGCTTATTTAGAAAGTGTATTGTTTCCATCATTCTTGCAGCACCATGGGATAATCACGTGTTTGCATTTACCCACCCAAATCGATGCTGGTAACACACATACGCACACACACCTGCACACACACAAACATGCATCCTTGATAGAGAAACCGTTTCCTGTGGCATCAGTAAAAGAACATATATTTATTTCAACATGTCTTCCAACAAGCTATTCGTTGCCTCAGCATTACCCAAGGCAAAGATTGTGCTCAGCTAGCTGCTCCCCCATCCCATCTCTCTCTTGTTGCTACATGTTTGATTACATCTGGAAAGGTACTGTTTTTGTTAATGCATAAGAAGAAGGCCTCTGGGAAGCAAGGAAGTGGAAAATGGTCACTGCCAAAGGTATACTCCTTTCATCCTAAAAAGGTTGCCTGAGCCACTCTTGGTCCTCCCATTATGTTCCTGTGCTGTTTGCCAATTAACTTTTCCCAGTGTGCAGGGGTCACTGATCTGGACAGCATCCTTTGGTTTCCCCTCCCACTGATTCCTAGCAAAGCTCTTATAAATGCACTGTACTTGCTTTTTGGTTTTCCCTCAGTGGCTGGGTTGCTTGGTGAGAATTTGATGCACAGGTTTAAACAACCTCTTTACAAAGTGGAGGCAAAACAAAAATAGAAGGGGGAAAAGTACACTCAAATGAGCTAGAATGAGAGCAAACTTTAGCTCAAAGTTTTTAACTGAAGTACCTTGATTTTTGTTGCTTTCGAGAATTTTAAAACAGAGAACAATTGAGAAATGGAAATCGTTTCTTCCATCTCTATGTCTCAGAAGGATTTTCCGCTTCATATCCAACTCTGAATGACTCTCTCTGTAGTCTACATTTAAAATGTAAAGTGATTTCACCAGGCCTTTAGTAAATAAGGATTCAATTGGCAATTGGAGAAGCTTATCACCTGCAAGTTTCTTCAATATTCCCAACACTTTTTGAAAGAGGGAACATTCCTCAGAACTCAAATCTGGGCCCTTGATTTTCTGTCTTTACATCCTGCCCTCCAAGGCAGTTCATTTGCTCTTACAGATTCAGCTCTTGCCTCCGTGTTAGACTTACCCAGATCTTTATCCCAGACACTAACCTCTCCCCCATGCTCAAATCCCTATCATCAGCTGCCTGCTGGACATTTCTTTAAGATGTCCCGCTGTCAACTCAAACTGAACATATGCACAATGAATGGAACTCATCTTCTTCCTTCCTCTCCCCTCTGCTCTCACAGGCAGCCTCTCCACAGTCCACAATTCTTTCTGTCTCTCTCTCAGTCTCTGCCTCACCTCTCCCTGTCTCTCTCACAGCAGTTCCAGCAATGATCAAAACTGCGGTCATTATTTGATCTCCTCTCTCCCCAGCTTCTTACATCTATGTACTAGATAAGTCTCCTGCATTCTTTCATGCCTCTCCTCCACCCCGTTTCTCTACAATACTGTAACTGATCATCCAGGTTTACACAAGCATTTACTCAACCAGTGGTTATTAGTCACCTATGCCTTGCCAGGCACTATAATAGGCACACTGAATTTGATGTCAGGAAAGAAACTGCCATGGCAATAATCATAGCAATTAGCCCCTTACAACACTCTCCTACTTGGTATCTTGGAAGCCAGTGTCTCTTCCTCTCCAATCCACTTGTCCTCAAGTTAACCTTCCCAAATATAACTTGGATAATATTTTTCTAAATATCATGGATTTAACTATAAATAAGTCTGTTCTATATATTTTATGACCTAAAACCTTTAGGACTCTTCATGTAGAGCATCATAAGCCGCCCAGCTGCATTAAGAATCACGGCTGCATGTCCATTAGCAAAATAGAAGGCCATCTCGCCTTTCTCTGCCAGCCTTGCTTCTCCCAGACACTGCAGGGGATGAGGGGCAGGAGCTTCGAGCCTCATACTGCCGGAAGCAAGACACTCCGGGGAAGACTGGAGTGCTCAGGGTGATGAAGCCCATGCATCCACTTCCCAGTTGAACAAGTTAGCTCCAGTTAGTGCCGAAGCCCCCGTCAATGCCCGTAACGCCAGCTGTATTTCTGAAAAACATGTTTGGAAGGTTCGTAAATAGATTAGTGCAGGTAGACCACACTCTGCTCTTAGAACGTCAGGGAGAACCTCCCTGATGAAATGACATCCATTTCTTTATGTTTAAACATGTCCTCTTTTATGATTATTATTACAGAAGCAATAGATATTATAAACCAAGCAGTACAAAAGTATATGAGGTAGAAATGGGAAGTCCCTCGTGTGACCTCTGCGCCCACAGATGACCAGGTGTGAGGAGAGAGTGCTGCACTGACATTTTCACTCAGCTTTGCAGGCTTCCTGGTCATTTCGACACCTTTCCTTTCCCGAATACCTCCAGGACAAAAGTAGAAACGAAAAGCCGATATAGCTGGCTCATTTCATCCCAAATTTCTGCTCTCAGTGGCATTCCCAAAAGTAGGAGAAAAGTGGAAGCCACGGAGGGTACCTCAGGAGACCCTTCAGTGACCAGAGTTCACCACTCCCCCAGGCCTGGATGCCGGTCATTACGCTGCAACACACACCATCTGAGGTCTACACTACCGGTGTCGATGCTCTTTGACCACTAGGTGGTTCTGTAACCTATCTGATGCAATTCCCACTTGCTGGCTGAAGGGAAGAACGGAAACATTAGGGTAGAATCCTGTCCCCACACCTTCCCCATTTGTTTCTGTCTTAATTTTCACCCACTCCTCTGTGTCCAAATAGAATCTGACCACAAAGCCAGCATGCACCATCTCACTAGGCTGCTCTGTTGGGGAAGAGAAGAGGGCCATTTCCTCCGCCAGGCCAGGTTCGGGCTGTGAGGCTGCAGGCTGTTTTCTAAATGTGAAGATGAGTGGGACTCCCAGGCGCTGTGTCCTGGTTGCAGCAGGAATGGAAATTTCCTTTACCTGATGGCTCCACATCTGCTGCATTCATTTATTTAACACACACTTACTGGTGCCTATTATTATATGCAGGGAACCTTGCTGGGTCCAAAAGCTAGAGAGATACTGGGGTATCTAGTCCTTGAGAATTTAACAGTCATATAGGAGCAACAAGCAAGTTGCTTGCCCAACACCCATCCTCCCTTCGCTTGGATCTCAGTTTTCCCCTGGGAGCACCTCTCTTCCCTCCCTCCGTCCATGGGTATCAGGTATCTGATTCCACGTCTGACTTCCTGGTGGGGCATGTGACTCCATCCTGGCCTGAGCACTGCATCCCCGCTGACACTGATTGGTTCAGGGACAAGCATGTCACCTGATCCAAAGAGATGCAAACTGGGGAATTTTGCTGGGACTATTGAGAAACAAGCTCTATCTCCTTTTATCCTGGTCTTGAACCTGGGAGTATGTAAGCCTGAATCTGTTGGCAGCCACCTTTCCATCACATGAACGCTGAGCATGAAACTAGTGTGGAGGAAAGCAGAGTTAAGAGATAGAAAGAGATTGGGCCCTGATGATGTCATTTGAGTCCTTGAATCAAAATATGCCTGAAGCTAGCTCTACTGAAGTGTCAGTAGATTTCCACTTTGCTTCATCTTATTTGAATCACATTTTCTGTCACTTGCACCAGATGTAATAAATGGTTATCCTGTGGGCGGGGCCCACAGTATAATATATGTAATAATATAAATAATAAAGAGATAACTACAATGCCATGTGGTAGGTGAGTGATCTGATAGAGGTTAGTACAAGCTGTTATGGCAATAAATAGGAGAGATAGCTAACCCAGAAGCAGGGATGACTTCCTTAAGAAGTTCATTTATTTAAAAACTAAGAATTGAGCACTATATTAATTTACTAGAGCTGCCGTAACAAAGTACCACAGATTTTGGCTTAAACGCTAGATATTTACTTTTTTATTTGCTTATTTTCTCTCAGTCTGGAGGCTAGAAGCCTGAGATAAAGGTATTGGCAGGGTTGGTTTCTTCTGAGGCCTCTCTCCTTGGCTTGTAGACAGCCATTCTCTCCTTGTGTCTTCATGTGGTCTCCCCTCTGTATCTATCTGTGTCTACTTTTCTTCTTTTTATAGGGACACCAGTCATATTGGATTGGGGCCCACCCAAATGACCTCATAATTCATGCTTTAAAAATCCTATCTTCAAATACAGTCACATTCTGAGGTACTGGGAGTTAGGGCTTCAACACACGAATTTGAAGGGGATACGATTCTGCCCATAACAAGCACCTAACTTGGATGCAAAGACAAATAAAAAAGGATTATTGCTATCATTGAGCATACGATCTACATAAGACTGCAAAAATAACCATAATACATAGCTAAATAAGTGAGACATACACATTTATTGAGCACACTGCTGGAAGCTGTGGATTTGTCATTTCAGATAAGACCCTATGCCTGTGAAATCACTAGTATTAATGGAGATAGTGTAAATTTCCGGGCTTTGACGAAGAGGTCACTTCTAGGTAGTGTGGTATTTGAAAACACTTTGAAGAATGGTAGAATTTCAGTAGAGACAGCCAAGGTAGATGTGCTACATTCACCCACATCACCCAAACAGACTAAGTCACTGTTTACCATCTCTTTCCACCTTCTTTCCCGTTTCAGTGCATCACACCATTTTAAGATTTTGTTAAATGCTTTTTTAAGGGTAACTTTTACTTAATGATTCCCTTGATTAGTTTGTTGTTCCTCATTTGCATTCCATTTCTGTCACTGTCAAAAACTGTAAAAACTCTGAAATGTTTCCCTATGCGCAAGCTAAGGAGTAAACCTGCCAGAGTTTCATGGATGTTGACAGGTGACATGAGACTGCTGGGTAAGAGATGAAGGACAGTTTTTTACTCATGGCTTTTGTTTGCATCAAGAAGAGGGTCAGTGATAGCTGCTCATGCAATGGGGTGTGTTACAGGAGAAGAGCCTTGAGTTTAGGGAAGCCAGATCTTTTATAATATGAGGTAATCATGCATGTTCTTTGCTCTTGAGGGAGACACTATCTCTGTCTTACAAGGTTGTTCACTATACAAATATCCTTCAAAAGACAGTCTGGAACAAAGGGGCAGTGAGGGCCTTGCTTGCAAGATGTGCAGAAACCCAAGAGACCCACAGGGAATTATCTTCCAATAGTCATAAGCAGCTTTGGCCAAACAAATTTCCTACTGCTTTCATGATAAATAAGTCCCAAGACATCTATGTGTGGAAAGAAGGTTTCACCGGGTCTTGGATTTAGACTCTGGGTTTTCCACTTTTCTGTGGTTTTGACAAGGAGTCTAACCACCCATTCTGCAATTGTCTCTCTCACTTATCAGCAAATATGTTACGCTCTCACCTTTAACTTCAGCTATTCGTCACATCTTTCTTCAAATTTCTCTAAAATATAGTCATTGATTTTATCACGGGTCAGCAAATCTTGGCCATTGAGCCAAAGAATGGTTTTTACATTTTTAAAATAATTGTAAAAGACAAAACAAAACAAAAGCAAAAGAACATGGACAGAGCCCGCATGTGATCCATAAAGGCTGAAATATTTACTTGGTGGCCCTTTACAGAAAAGGCGTGGCTAACGACCGTGTTCTAAACCTTTGGAAATGCTGTAATAATTGAGAATCGTCCTCTTCCCTCCCCCTATTCCTTAACTATTTGGGTAAAATCATGGAAGGCTTAGGGTTAGCTCTAAAGTAGCTATTGAGTCAGGCAAAATTTCTCTGATGATACGTATATTCATTGCATTTTATTTCCTTCATAATAAATCAGGTTTTGTTTTCCCTCTTCTCCCTCACATATGTCTTACCATCATCACCTGCCCTGTGCACCAAATGCAACAACCCATTATAACAAGTAGTATTTATTATATGTTTCAGGCAGAGTCCCAAGCACTTTATGTACATGTTCCTACTTAATCCTCACCCTGACCCTTTGACGTAGTTACTGGTATCTTCATCATACAATAAAAAAAACTAAGACACAGTTTGGTTCATAACCTATCCAGGATCATGCAGCTTCTAAGTGGCAAATTAACAAGTATATTTTGCTGCTCTGTCCATCAGCAGTGTCTGCCTTTTGCGGAGCAGTGATCTATTGTGATAGAAGCCTCCGGTCGCCACCGGCAGAGTAGGTGAGATGCTGACAAGATACACGAGGAAAGATAAGAAGGACTTTTACATGTCAGGACTCCCATTAGGCACTTAAAAAAAGTCACTTCGTGTAGTACTTGACAACAAAGGTGAAAAGGCTTTTTCCATTTTTCTACAAGAAGAAAATGGAACGCAGAGAGCCCCAGAGATTTGCCATACTAGAGCTAGAATTTGAATGCATATTTGTCTGAGTCAAAATTAATTTTTGAGATTGTTGTTCTATCATTTGGTGGAGCAGCCGCCAAGGGCCAGTATGCATCTCCTTATATAGTTTGTTGATCGTGTAGACTGGGTTTAAGCAAATGTTTATAAAGCACCCACTTTATAAGTAAGATGCTGGACGCTAGTGATACAGAGCAAAAACAGGACCCAACTGCTTCCTTTCTACAAATTCTTGGTTAAGACATTACATGATTTAGGAGAGAAACTGGTATTTTTCAAATGTTGTACCTTGCACTTAAAGCTGGCTTTCTTACATTTTTGGGTCACCTGTTTGTTTTCTGCCAGTCAATGACCTAGAGCTAATTAGAAAAAGGATTTCCCACCTTGCCTTGGGAGATAAGTGGATTTCTCAGGGGAGTTAATTTTCTTTAGATGCCATCAGTATTTTACAAATATTTTCTTTAGAAAACTTTGTATGTCTATATTTAGCCACATCATCAGGTAGATGCAAGTAAATTCCACCTCAAATATTTGACAGATATTTTATTGTCTCTGTGTGCCAGGCGCTGTTCTAGATGCTGAGGAAACATCAATGATCAAAATACAATTTTTAAAGTGCTTTCATTACCTCTGGTATTCTTCCACAAAATTCATAACTTCAGTTTAATCATGACAAAATATCTGATAAACCCTAATTGAGGGACATTCTACAAAATATCTTATCAGTATCCTTCAAACCTATTAAGGTCATGAGAAACAAGGAAAGACAGAGAAACTGTCACAAACTGGGGGAGATTAAGAACCATTATGACTAAGTGCAATGTGGATTCTCAAACAGAAAAAGGACATTAATGGAAAAACTGGGGAAATCTAAATGAAGTCTGTAGTTTAGTTAACAGTATTATGCTGATGTTAATTTCTTAGTTTTGATAAATGTACCATGGTTTTGCATAAGATGTTAAGATTAGGGGAAGTTGGGTGAAGGGTATACGTGAATTCTCTATACTAGCTTAGCAGCTTTTCTATGAATCTAAAATTATTTCAACATAAACATTTTTAGAAAATCCATGCCTTCACAGAGATTAAATTCTCGTGGGAGAAGTAAAACAAAATACAGTAAGTAAATTGTAAGTCAATATCAAGACTGGATGATTTTGAAAACTTTCAGATGCTCTAAAATGGCAAAAGATACTAAAAGTCAGAAACAGCTGCCCAGACAGCGGTATAGAGAAAAGACTGAATATGTGACTGTACCTTTTGTTAAAACCTCAGAAAGACAAAAAGGTCAGAGTATTTAATCACAAAAACAGCCCTTTTGCTAGTTTGTTCATCGTGCATTTTTGACATTAAGTTTGAATTTTTAAGAAAGTATCACATTAAAATATCATTTATCTCTATTACTGAGTTTTGTGGCCCCCCTTCCATTTTGCCCAAGGCGAGTGCCTCACTCACCTCACCCATGTCCTGGCACAGCTCACCACAGCCCTAGTGTTTTTATCCCTATTTGACAGGTAAGGGAACTCAAGCATAGACAGGTAATGCAGGGCCAGGCAGCAATGATGTGGTCAAGCCAGCATCCAAAATCTATGTACTAACACTATACTATACTATACCATTTCTTCCTTATACTGATAATTCTTAAAGACTATTTCAATATGGCCCCAGACAGCAGAATTTGGTGATTCTGTTACCTCTACTCTCACTGTATTACCTGAATATGCAGCTTTTCACTACCATCATCTCCAACAGAGCTTCCTGACCGATCACTAACTGGGTGACCTCCACGGTGAAGCAGATCATCAGACACACTGGACTTTTTGCTGCAGCATCAGTTAGTAACCCAGTTCTGTAACTCCATGACTCTTCTATGAAATAAAGGGCCTAGACTTCATATTGCCTATTTTTCTCCCAGTCTCTTTTATGTGAGCTGTTTGGTTGGCTATAAATCAGATGGTTAAAGTAACAGTGTGGTGACAAATAATGTTGATGGTGAACCCCGAATCACTCCTAGAGAAAAGTTCAGGTCCAAAAGTTGCTTTGGCTTATTATGGTCAGTCATCAAGAACACCAACAATACGTAGCATTTTTCAGTGTACTGTGGAAGGATTGCATTTTTGTAACACAGAAAAAAATAACAGATTTTCGTTTAGAGTAGAATAGAAAAAAAACGCCTGGATTGTTGTTAGGGAATCATAGCCATAGCCATTATCCAAGTGGCTCCTTCATCCCTCATGGTTAGTGTGACACATGGTCGAAGTATACACAAGCACAGTTGAAAAGATTCTCAACCCAACCCAACCTTCCACCCCCCAAAACATCCACAATTTCTTCCCCACCTATTGACTGCTTTCTGAGACTCTTAGAATAGAGTATGAAGCCTTTCAGTCTACAATAGGAGCTAAATCTAGAATGCTATACCCCTGGAAGAAGGAGCACACAATTTAAATTCACCTCAAATTCTAAATGGTATCTATTAAATCCTTTACAAAGAAAAGGAGAGAAATAGGGAAGGTGGGCTATACAGAGTCCAAATCGTAGGCTAGGTGCTGACTTCCTTCAAATCATTGTCTACTGCTCTTCTTATAAAAGATGATACTGCCTGAGAGCACTGGAGTTGTAACCACATTAGTGAGGTTTGCAAAAGGTTCCGACAGCATGTTCTTTGCTGAACTATCACAATAATGTGCAAAAAACTTTTGCAAGTGTGAGACGTTCACGGGCCCATGTGGAATTAGTCAAGAACCCTAGAGAAGCCTCAGATGATAATATTGCTTTTGTAATTGTTAATCCAGAAGGATCCAAGTTAAGACCTTGCCAACTAGGGCCTGTCACAATTTGGAGGTAAGGATCAAGAAAAGAAAGTTCCCTTAATCAGAATTACTGTGAATCTTTTACCTCCAATTAGATTGCTCCCATGGATGGCTTCCCTTTACCACTGAAGGAGGCTAATCTCTCCGTGGCCTATGATGTTCGGCTCGACTGGCTGCAGCCGGCCTCTCTAGCCTCAGCTCACGTGACTGCCCAGCCCCTCATTGGTTACTCTTAGTTCTCAGGCGCTCGGCTTCTTTCCTGTACTTGGATCAGTCTTTCTACAGTTCTTCCCCTGGGCCACTCCTACTCATCTTTCAGATACCAGCTATCAAATATCACTTCCTCTGGGAAGCCTTCCCTGATCTCTGGGACTATTCTAACGCCTTCCAAGAATATATACTCACACTACCCTGCCCTTCCTCATCACACTTAGTGTAAGCACACTTGAATCATTATTTGCATAATCATTTGTGTGATGCTTACCTCCGCCACCAGACTAAAAGTTCCAATAGAACAAAGATTTAGTCTTGCTAACGATTACCTATAAAGACCTAACAGAGTGCCTAGCACATAGTAGATACTCAGTATATATTTATTAAGTGGATGAATGAATTAAAGGTAGTTTATTTGATCTGGAAAGATTCTTGGAGAACCTAGTCCAAAAACCTAATTTATAGAGGAAGAAACTAAAATGTCAGTAAATTTGCTGTCTTGCCCAAAGCCCAACCCAAAAGCAAAATTAGAGCTAGAACGCACATTTCTTCACTTTCTCTGTACTTTTTTTTCCCCCTGTCCTGATGGAAAGTTCATAGTCTAGTGATTCATCACACTGGAGGGAATAGCAATTCCTGGCAAGTTCTTCAGGACCTTAATGAACTCGCAGGTTTGTGTTTTATTTAATATTCACTTTATTTAAAATGAGTCCATAGTCTATGTTTATTTCCCCATTTCTCAGTTAATTGTCAAATGTTAATTGTCATGAAGAAGAGATAATGTGGCAGTTTGGCAAGGTTCTACTGAACTAACAAATGTTTAACAGGATCACAGATGGAGTCATTTGCATACAGGAGATATTTTTTTCCAGGGTTTTGTCCCAATTAAAAGTTACAAGTTCAAACCAGGTTACCAGTTCCAACCAAAAGAAGTTTCCACATTTTAGAGCCTGAAGACGTGCTACTCTTTCTTCACTATATTCCCTTTTTCCTTTCCCACATTTGACAAGCTGAGAAATATTTAATAGTGATGGCCTTCTTAAGTAAAACAGAATAGCTACAAAGCTCTTCATGCCTGCCCCTGTCGATTGGACAGGCAGCCGGTTTTAAGGGGCCAACAAGAAGAAACATTGGTTTAATTTCTTTTGCAGCCTATAGTAAGATCTTATTTCAGGTAAACAATTGAGTGCCTTCTTTATGCCAACCACTGTGATCAGTGCTGGGGATGCAAAGATGAATAAAGCATGGTCCCTGCCCTTTGAGGAGCCCCAGAAAAGTACGGGAGAGAGACACACTATCCTTTAATTCCCATACACAATGCTAAGTACAGGAATAGAGGTGTAAAGAGGATGCTTTTCGAGGCTGGAGGAAAGATAACAGAGATTACTTTTTCTCAGATGAAGCCTTGTGTGATCCAGAATTTAAAGGATCGGCAGGAGTTACCCAAGTAAAGAGAGTGGAAAAGGATCTCTAAGCCAGAGTTAGAGTGAGAAGAGGGGCATGGATTGTTTCGTGTAAAGGAGACAGGCTGAGCTATCTCAGGAGAGAATATACTGGTAAAATAAAAAGGGTAATAATAATAAGCAAAGCTATTCTGAACTGTCAAGCCCCTGTAATCTTCAAGGTATATTAAATTAGGGCTCCCCCAAACTGATTTGCATTCCATCTTCACAGTTCTCCTTGTAATTGATTGCATGCTGCCATTGCTATTATTAGCTTAAGATTCTTTTAAATCCACCTATTTTAGCTTCATCCTAAGCAAGATTATCCATTAAATCAGTGATTTTATCTTAGTTATATTTTTCTAATACTTACTAAAAATAAGTACATAACTATTAAAATATAAAAATGTGTTCCTTCTGGGGCTTCCCTGGTGGCGCAGTGGTTGAGAATCTGCCTGTCAATTCAGGGGACACGGGTTCGAGCCCTGGTCTGGGAAGATCCCACATGCCCCGGAGCAACTGGGCCCGTGAGCCACAACTACTGAGCCTGCGCGTCTGGAGCCTGTGCTCCGCAACAAGAGAGGCCGCGATAGTGAGAGGCCTGCGCACCGCGATGAAGAGTGGCCCCCGCTTGCCACAACTAGAGAAAGCCCTCGCACAGAAACAAAGACCCAACACAGCCAAAAATAAAAATATAAAAATAAGTTTAAAAAAAAAAAAAATGTGTTCCTTCTGGAATCATCTTAAGTACAACCAGGGGCATACACACATCACTTTGGTTAAAAGATTGGATCTTTTGGTTAAAAGATCTTTTAAGCAATCTTTTTGGTTAAAAGATTGGAGTAAAGAAGAGGCTGACTAGTCCGTGAGTCCAGCTCATTGGATTGATTTGATTAAGGAGGGCAATAGGGAGCTCAGCACAATGCTGAGTTTAAGGCATGATTCCTACCATCCAGGTGCTCAGTGACAGCTTGGTTTAGTTTTCCTGTTCATAAATTAATTACATTGCTATGGTCTGAATGTTTGTGTTCCCTCAAAATTCATATGCTGAAATCCTAATGCCCAGTGCGATGGTATTAGGATGTGGGACCTTTGGGAGGTGCTTAGGGCATGAGGGTGGAACCCTCATGAAAGGGATTAGTGACCTTATAAAAGAGTTCACCCCTTCCACCATGTGAGGACACAGTAAGAAGTCTGCAACCTGAAGAGGGCCCAAACCAGACCATGCCAACACCCTGCTCTCAGACTTCCAGCCTCCAGAACTGTGAGAAATAAATTTCTGTTGTTGATAAGCCACCCAGTCTGTGGTATTTTGTTGTAGCAGCCCAAATAGACTAAGACAAACAACAACAACAATAGTAGCAGCTACCATAGGATCAGTCCTTCTGTGTGTCAAGAACTGCACTTGGTACTTTACCTTCCTTTGCTTATGTAATCTTTACAACCCTCTATGAGATAAGTTTGATTGTTATGCCCATTTTAACAGGCTCACAGAGGCTAAATGTCTTGTGGGAGTTCTGACCTTTTGTTTAAGAGAAAAGATCACAAGAAAGCTGCCCCATGTAGTTGAAAGAGAGCTTTGTCCAGACTCTGGAGGCCAGGGCTTTGGTCTCAACACAGCCACTGGTTCACTGTGGACTTCAGAAGAGTCTATTAAACTCTCCAGGCTGCAGGTTCCTTCTATGAAGTGTTTACACTCCATGATCTCTAAGATCATTTGTAAGCTGGAGACTCTTTCTAGGTCTGTTTCTTTATCTGTAAAGTAGGGCTAATAATACCAACTTCATGGGATTATTGTGAAGATAAAATGTAGGTAGGGGCTTCCCTGGTGGCGCAGTGGTTGAGAACCTGCCTGCCAATGCAGGGGACACGGGTTCGAGCCCTGGTCTGGGAAGATCCCACATGTCACGGAGCAACTAAGCCTGTGAGCCACAACTACTGAGCCTGCGCGTCTGGAGCCTGTGCTCCGCAACAAGAGAGGCCGCGACAGTGAGAGGCCCGCGCACCGCGATGAAGAGTGGCCCCCGCTCACCGCAACTGGAGAAAGCCCTCGCACAGAAACGAAGACCCAACACAGCCAAAAATAAATAAATAAATAAATAAATAAATTAAAAAAAAAAAAAAAAAATGTAGGTAAAGTCCTAGCCAAGGTCTGAGACATGGTAAGAATACAATAAATGGCATTATAAATAAATACACTATTAACCATAATAATCCTGATAATCTTGATAATTACCCTGATGATTTTCAAAGTGGATAATTCATCCACAGATAAGTAAGGCTGAATGAATTATACCACTATACAGAAATGAGTGTGCTATCTGCTTTTCATTTCAGGCAGGACACTTGGGTTCCTCTATGCTTCTGTACCTTTAAGTCAGGGACTAATAACATACTCTCCCCTGGTGTGGTAGTTGGTCTCCAAGATGTTCTCCATGATTCTACATGCCCTTGGTAGTCCCTCCCACGTTGAAATAGGGTGTCTTGTGTAACCACTGAGATATTGTGGAAATGCTGTATGACTTCTGAGGCTAGGTCCTAAAAGACATTGTAGCTTCTGCCATACGTTCTCTTGGATTCCTCATGAGGACACTCAAGCAGCCCCATGGAGAGGCCCCTGTGATGAAGAACTGAAGTCTCCTGTCAGTCAGTGAGGAACTGAGGCTTTTACCCACTGGCCACATGAGTGAGCCATGTGGCACGTAGATCCTTCAGCCACAGTCAAGCCTTCAGATGACTGAAGCCCCTGCCAACATCTTGACTGCAACCTCATGAAAGACCCTGAGCCAGAGCCGCTCAGCCGAGCCACCCCCAAATTCCTGACCCCAAGGCCAAAGAAAGTCTGAGATAATAAATATTTGTTGTTTTAAGCCACTCTGTCTCAGGGTAATTTGTAATGCCACAAGAGATAGTGAATACAAATGAATCATTGCAAAGATTCGAGAAAATATTTTAATTGAAAGCATACAGCCACATTGGTATAATCTAATTCAAGCCATCAAAGAGCTATGGATGCTCAAAGGGAAGGAATAAAGAAGGGGGAGAGGAGAGGCATGAAGGAGAAGGAGACTGTAGGCTCTGCAGGACAGAGGTCTCTAAGAGCATCTTCTCCCTAGCAGCAAAGGACAGCAGGAGATTTCACCAGGCATTACTCACCTAGTTTAGGGACTCATTCAGAAGCAGCGTGGATGGTGGCAAGGGAAATGCATCTGCAAACACATCACATCCACCAAAAGCCTTTTTCGCAGTCACAAAGTCCAAGGCAATGGTTTGGAATGGATCTCATTTGAATAGTCGAAGTGTCATCTCACCAGCTATTTAGTCCTGATTACTTTTGACTAATAAAATGTGTTAGAATCATCTTCCACTCAGCAACAACCATTCATGAATGGCCAGTGTTACTATTCATGCTTCTCTGTTAAACACAGGCCTATTTTCTTGCTTTCTAAAAGTGAATTGTATAGTGTGAGCATGGATTTGGAACACAGCAAAACCTGGTTAGTTCTGTACTACTTTATACTGTGCCAGTTTGTAATAATGCCTCTTAGGAAACTGACCTGAGGATATAGTGCAAAAGGTACTTTGAGGAGGGTGGGGAGGGAGGAATTGCAACTTCTTCCTTTTTCTTTCAGCTCCTGTCTCTACGGTGTAACTGAGTGTCCCCTGCCCGGTTTGCCCTTGTCTATTTTGTCCTTGTGAATACCATCCCTGGTCTCCTGGTTTGAACGTTACTTTCCCCTAGAATGCTTTTGAGGAAAGCGAGCATACCTCGTGTCTAGTCTCGGTCAGTGCCCTCGCTATCCCTGGCAACTTTAGTCACCCCTTTTTTATGGAGGATCTTTTGGCCATAACCTCAAAGCCCCATTACTGTCGAGGCTGTTGTGTATGGCCAACTTGTCGTGTATGGGGATAATGAAGAAAAATGCTTCTCAATTTAGAAATGTCTTCTATTCTTTATTTAGGTTTCAATTTAAATATTACCACCTAAGGAAGGCCTTCCAGGACCAATCTGTCAAAAGTGGATTCTTCCAAAATCCTCCGCATATGCCTTTCCTACCATTCACTATAACCTTTCATTGCCCTTATTTGCAAACCCTAGGGGCAGCCTGCATGAGTTCTGATCCCAACCTCATCATTCGCTGGCTAAGGGGTCTTATGCAAGTTATGTAACTTTGTTTTCAAAAAAGTTTTGCATCAGTAAAATAAGGAACTCAGAGGATTGTTGTGAGGATTAAAGGAGTTAATATATGTAAAGTATTGAGCATGGTGCTGGGCACATATTAAATGCTATATAAATACAAGCTATTGTGATCAGCCCCCTCCCTAGAACATGAAAGGCACAAAAACAGAGGTCTTGTCTCTCTCATTTTCAGAGCCCCACCTCAAGCACGTGGCCTGGCCCATAGGAGATCCTCTGTTACTAGCAGTTAACATGGAAACCCAAACATTGCTTTTCTCAATGATTTCTAAAATCCCCATCATGAGAAATTTGTCAGTGTCATTTTTTTTCTTGGGTCTGCCTGCTGCCACTTTATTCAGGCCCTCCCCTCCCCTCTCCTCCCCCACCCCTCCCCTTCTCTTCTCTGTCTCTCTCTCCAGATGCAGGTGCAGACCCACACATCTTGTTGTTTACTCATGTAGGACAATTTCAGCTTTCAACTCCACCTTAGACTATGCTCCCAGTCTTTCTTTGCAGATCCAAAAGCAGGCCTTTTGAGGAGATTATCTATGTCTGTATCTATATATTATATAACCATTATATTTATATATAATATATAAAACCATTGTGTCATATATATATATTAGCCATCAAAAGCATTCCTTTCTCCCCTTTGTAAATGACTACTTTCGATTTAAAAAAAAGGTTATGTTAAAGAAAATAACATGAAAAGACAGAAAATTAGAAATAACAGAAATATATATTAGAAAACATATATATTATGTATTAGAAGATACAGAAAATTAGAAAGAAAAATACAGTTTAAATACACCCACAGACCCACCACGTAATATATATAATCACTGTCAATGTTTTGTTATATTTCCTCTGTTTACTTCCAGACTTCGCTTCTCTTGATGGCTCTGGCTTCTGTGCATGTGTGTATGTGTGCATGAGAGAGAGAGAGAGACAGAGAGAGAGACAGAGGGAGACAGACAGACACAGCAGAGGTATAACCAGCCATATCGCATCATGCCCTTTTCATTCAAAACTGTTTTTGGTTTTTTTTTTAAACATTTATTTATTTATGGCTGCGTTGGGTCTTCATTGCTGCGCGCGGGCTTTCTCTAGTTGCGGCGAGTGGGAGCTACGCTTCGTTGCGGTGTGCGGGCTTCTCATTGCGGTGGCTTCTCTTGTTGTGGAGCACGGGCTCTAGGCGTGTGGGCTTCAGTAGTTGTGGCACGTGGGCTCAGTAGTTGTGGCTTGCGGGCTCTAGAGAGCAGGCTCAGTAGTCGCGGCACATGGGCTTAGTTGCTCCGCGGCATGTGGGATCTTCCCGGACCAGGGCTCGAACCCGTGTCCCCTGCATTGGCAGGCAGACTCTCAACCACTGCACCACCAGGGAAGACCCTCAAAACTGTTTTTAAAGGAAGTGTCATATTCATTTATCTGTCCCACAGATGTAATTGAGTAGCTATTTGGCAGCAGGCACCAGACTGAGGTTGCACTGTGAGTAAGACAAGGCTTATCAGATCCCAAAGTTTGATCTCTTACTACTTACCCACCCAGCCTCCATCTGTCCAGACTACTGATTTGTGAAGCATTTAAAGCAGTACCTCAGGAGCAGTTTACTGTATAAATTCCACACGGGGCCTCGCATTAAAACTGCAGACCTATTTCTTCCAAATGTACTCTGGTTACTGCAAAACTGCAAGGTTTATATGGTAAGTGTTTTGCTCCTCCTCGTAATGACTGTGGACCTATCACCTTTTCCTCCCTCCCTCTCCCAGTGATGGGGACCTCCAAATTCCTGCCACTAGAGACAGTATTTCTATGAAAACACCAAATAAGTCCTTTTGTAGACCTGGGAGAAAAATCCACTGGCATGTATACACTGAGTCACTGGGAGTGTGGTTTGTGCAAAACGAAGTTAACCAAGTTGGGCCAAATTTCTCCCTCAGAAGCTGCAGTGGTCGATACCCCCAAGCAACAACGCACGCAGGTCACTGTTACAACTCAGGAAATGTATATCAGATTCCGTTACCTATGTACTTCAGAGATGAGCTATAAAGCAGAGGATATGGAGGAGGGGTCTGTCCCAGGAAGGCCCCAAAGGGTCCTGCGTTTATAGCATCTCCTGATGCACGGGGATGTCGTAGAATGCTTCTCCAGCTGTCTCTTCAGTGCTGTAGATGTTTAGGGGCCAGGCCTTGGAGGTCAGCCACTCCCAATTCAGATCTTGGCCCTGTCACTTAACAGCTGTGTGACCCGAGGTGACAAGCTTGTTTTCTCTGAGGTGCTGCCGTCTGTACCTCAGAGGCTCTTTGTGAGGATGAAATAGGATAGGGCGTTTCAAGTGTAAGCCCAGAAGAAACTCACACAAAGGGAGGGCTCAGCAGACCCTGGGGAGCGGCGAGTACTGCAGGGCATTTCCCGTGGGTTGGTCCCTGTGCAGGCTGAAACGCCACGGTCTCTGCCCCCCACAAGCTCAGCCACGTGAGGCAAAAAGATGACCAGATAGTAACGTGGTAAGTTGTGTCATCCCTGACCTGGCCACTTAGCCCACTGGAAATGCAGGCCCGACTGGGAGCCGTAACCCCAACCTGGCCCCTCAGGTCTGCAGCAGGGGCAGCTGGATGCTGCTTCTGAGACAGGTGCTGCCCATCTGCAGCCAGCGCAGTGTGGACCCTGGGGCTCTGCTTTCCTGCCACTGACAGAGGAGGTTTGTTGTCTTTTTCTGTAGAAGACCCACTCCTTTCCCCCTCCCTCAGACCTCACCCCCACAGAGCCTAGACTCTGCTTGGCAGGAAAATCTTCCTACTCACTGCTCAGTCTTAAGCGCCTTACTCTGTATAATTGTCCCTGAGTTAAGATGGATGTTTACCCAGAGCATTGTAGAGGAGGCGAACTCGTACCACCTGGGGCTTGGAGAGCACCTAGTACCGGAGGACAGGGAACAAGTTTTGTTCTATGGAGTCGCCATTTTGACTCGCCCGTAACTTGAGAGCGCGTTGCGCAGAAGTAAGTCATTTAGCTGATCAGTGAGCCTGTCCAAGCGCCCGGCACCCACGTCTCATCACGTCGTTATTAGTTCCTGCGCACTAACAGAATTTCGCCTTGACGGTGAGACTGGATGCGTTCATTTTTTCAGCTATAGTTCATGTATCTGAGATGCAGATTTGTATATTTTTGTGGTGGGAAAATATTTGGAACTGCCTGCTGTGTTTTCACTGGTATTTCCTGTGAACCCCTTGACTCTTCCCTAAATTGGGCCACCAAGCTGAGAGATTGCCTCAGGAAGGAGGAGGAGACACAGCAAAGGCTTTTGAGTTTTTAAAACTGTGTGTTTGCATTTCAGATTGTAGGATCTGAGGGGGCATAGAGAAGTTAGGAGCCAAGCTTCCTCGCCTTCCAGACTAGAAAGTTGCCCCAATTAAGAGCAGGTGAGGAAGAGAGTGAAGTAAGGAAGCTTAGACTCAAGGATATATCTGAAAAAAAAAATGGCCCTTTAATCTTTCTTCCCCTTCGACCCCACCCTGCCAACCTATGCCCAGGTGGATGAAATTCTAGGAGTGGCTGACAAAAATCCCGCTTGGTTTGGGAGCTCTAAGGGAAGAGAGGAACTGTGCCCTGCTTCTGGTTTTGCTCTGGGAAAGGATGAGACCCCCGAGAAGAAATAGCTACGTGGTACTTGTAGGAAGATGGACCCAGGACAGAAAAGGGCAGAGCTTCTAGGCGTGGCTTGAGCAGAGCAGGACATTCCCCACACACCTGGCAGGGCTCAGCAATCAGATAGAGACAACATCAAAGAAGCCCCAGGCCGAGAACAAGCCCACCCAGCAACCCCTTGGGGCCCCGAGGGACGGGGATCGGGTGGGGCTGAGGGTATCAGAGGAGAGGAAAACGGAGCAGGTCAGCCTGTTCCACAAAGCCTGGGTGCTACGCTACCCCTCCCCCAGGAACACAGATACCACCCTCGAAAGGAGGGGTGCACCCTGAATTGACTGATCCTGGGTTTCATGGTGGAAAGAGGCTCTTAGTAGGAATTACGTTATGGAAAAATAGTTAAACTTCTTGCTCGCTGGAGTTTGTGTACTGAGATTCCTACCTGCTGTACTCAGTGGCATTTATAAATTTAGATAGTTACGATAGCTTTGGAATATCTTCTTCTGTGGATGTCAGGTGTCTGTTTGATATTGCTCTATATTGCATAGCTTAATGTGTGTGGGTTGGTGGGGGAGTACAGCCTTGGATTCTCTTCTTCGAATAATGTTTTTAAGTGTATAAAAATACAGGCTTACAAAGGAAATCAAATAGGGAAATAAAGTTAGCAGAATATTTAGGAAACAAATTTCTGATGTAGTAATTACGTGATTCTTTACTCATGCACTAAATAACACGATCTAGCAGTCTAATAAATATAATATCAAAGTGATGATAAGTATATACAATATTAACAGATGCCTACAGCAAGTAATAAGAAAAAATCTGATTTGTACTGATGACAAGTCACAGGTTGTTTATAGTACTGTGGCTTATTACCTACATGCATAATTAAAGAAAGATTCATTTTAGTTAAAGGTTAACGAAAATAAAGATAATTTTTCCCATCCAAGTTCAAAGATCTCCTGGATTCTACCCATGAACTCTTGGAATCTTCAGACCCCTGTACCATCTAACTTTCTTTATTGACCAGAGATTAAAGATTTCATCTGAACCTTTCAAAAAACCCCACCAGACTCCATGTGAGAGAAAAAGGTTGAAGGGGGGGTGCGTTGCAGAGATAATATCACCTAAAATAATTTTCTCTTAACAAAGTGTCCAAGAGATTTAAGGGTAGTCAGGTCTCGACAAACCCTTCTGCATTCATTATCATCCAAGATCATAAATTTAGAAGATCATAATCCTAGGTAAATGTTGGGAGTATAGACAAAAATATCCCAGTTGGCCAGGGGCTGATTTTTAGATAAAAACTAATTCCATGGCCTTGTAAGCGGGATAAGTTTCTTAAAGATCCCCAGGGTCCCTAGGGCAGTAACTAGAAAATGGCAGTAGTTGGCAAATGCTGTTTGGATGAATTAATTAACTGATGGATCATGCAAAAACATTGAATTTCCGTCTGGGCAAAGTGATGATCACCCAAGTGTCATTTCCTTAGCAGTAACCTTGGCAAAGAGAAAGGGCTTGATTAAAGTCAGCTAGTGTTATTTTTACTTTATAAGGCATTCTTTTTGTATCCTAGTATCTAGCCTTGTAGCCTTAAAAAACGAATGTAGCTTTCCAAGGGGCTTCTTTATCTCTAGGGTTTGATTTAGGGATTAGGTAAAAATAAATGGCACAATGAGTATGAAGGGCAAATAGCACAGAGGCTGTATAATCAGTAAATGCACAATAGTTGGTATTGTTACTATGATCTAATGTAGTAAATGTAGTAGTTTTATTATTACTGTTAATATTGATCAAGGTATTGAGTCAAATTTAGTAATGTATTAGAATCACAAGAAGAACATTTAAAAATACTTATTCCCCAATATCTCACTGAATCAGAATTTCTGGGGAGGGACCCAGCATCTACCTTTTGAAAAAAGCCGGCCAGGGATTTGGAAAGGAAGTAAGGAATAGGAAATTAGCGCCCAGAGGGAAACCGAGTTATTATTGTCAGCATATTAAAACATTATTTTAATGCAAACAGTGAGCACTTGTCAAGGTTTCGTGTATTCATGAGAGAATACAAGAATACATTTAATGTATTCATGAGAGCCCTACAAGAATGACAAAGCAAGTTCCACAGATGATATGAAAAACTGGGATTTTATAGGGAGTAGAAAAAAATAAGTGAGGCTGAGAATTAGAATGCTCAATTGGTCACAAAACTGGTGAATGTCCTTTAGGATAATAAAGCCATAGATTTCTGGATTATTTTTTTCTACCAGATGGAAGAGAAAAACATTGTACTTGATCATTTTTCTGTAAGTTAACCTCTAACTTAACAGAGTTGTAAAATGACTGGTTCTTAATCAACAGTACATAGAAACTCAAAAAAAAAATTGATTCTCAAGTAAAAGGTCATTGTGGGCCCCTTAATTGCATCTGCAAAACGAACACATCAACTTGATCGATTTCCTTCATCTTGAAAGTCTAAAGTACTTACATATACTCAGGTATAAAATACAGGCCACGATTTGTATGTGATGTCATACTTTAGTACTGGGAAATGGAGTAACAATTGCTCCTTGCGCCACCCTCTCAGAAATAGTTACTATGGGGGCAGGGCAAAATGGGTAAGGGAGACCAAGTGTATGGTGACAGATGGAAACGAAACTTTTGGTGGTGAGTACCCTGTAGTGTATACAGAAGTCTAAATACAGTTCACCCTTGAATAAAGCAGGGCCTAGGGGTGCTAACCCACCATGGATCATGTAGTATTGTATTACATATATTTTGAAAAATATCCACATACAGGTGGACCTGCACAGTTCAAACCTGTGTTGTTCAAGGGTCAACTGTATAACGTTGTCCACGTGAAACTTATATAATGTTATATATGTGGAATTTAAAAAAAATGGTACAAATGAACTTATTTACAAAACAGAAATAGAGTCACAGATGTAGAGAACAAACTTAATGGTTATGGGGAGGCGGGGAAAGGGAGTGGGGAGGGATAATTGGGAGACTGGGATTGACATATACCTACTACTATATATAAAATAGATAACTAATAAGGACCTACTGTATGAGCACAGGGAATGCTATTCAGCACTCCGTAATGACCTATATGGGAAAAGAAGCTAAAAAAGAGTGGATATATGTATGTGTATACCTGATTCATTTTACTGTACACCTGAAACTAGCACAACATTGTAAATCAACTATACTCCAATAAAAATTTAAAAAGTAAACCAATATTATCTCAATTTAAAAAATAAAGAGATAAAAATCAAAAGAAAAACAAAGTTACTGTGAAATATTCTCTAGTCTTCCTGCTCTGATGCAATGTCTCCTTAGTTTTCCTATCCTGCTGTGATCTGAGGAGCGACTAGAGAGTTCTGCCTTTTGCTTGTCCAAATCATCACCACGCCGCTGCCTGTTGATGACACCTGAAATCCTACCATTTGAGAGTCATTTCCTCAAGCCCTTACTTTTTGTCTAAAATCTTTCTTTCTTTTTTTAATGGAAAATACCCTGAAAGGGAATGTTTATGGGGACTAAGACAGCAGTTGTTTAAATATAGCTCTTCTCTGACCATGATTCCAGCAGAGACTTAGCTTTTCCTCATTTCCTTACAGTGAGCAGTATCTTTTTCCTCCAGAGATTTAGAGAAAGGAGGGGAGAAGAAAGAACCAGCTGGAACTCTCCAAATGTTGTGAATCTGATACCATGAATGAGCTTTAATCACACAGGGGTAAGAAGCTCAGAATTTGGGTACTTCACACAGATGCCTTTGATGTACCTCCTAGCAGACGTGCAGGGTCTGACTTTCCTCGTCTTACTTTGTCAGTGTTTTCTCTCTACTGTATGGAGGATTGAGGTGGTAGGGACCATGGCAGAAACATGAAGGAAGAGGTGGTATGTGTATACATTGGCTAGATACATTGTTTCCTTCCACACTTCCACATCACTTCCACATTACATCCCTATACATTGTTCAAAGTATTCCACCTGTCACAGTTGATTTGTCCAGAGGAGACATGTGACCTGCATTAGCCAATCAGAACAGTACTGGGTATTTTGGACTTGAGTTCTAGATAATAAAGTCATTTTCTCCTGGAGGTAAGTGAAGCTCTTAGCCATAAAGCTTGGGGAATATCGACAGCCATGCTTCTACTATGTGAAAAAGCCTGCAGGCAGTAAGACAAGCAAAATATATAAAGAAAGAACAGAAATGGAAATTGAAGAGAAAACATTCAAGAGTATATGATCCCAGTTCCAACTGAGACACAGATTCATCCACTTCTTAGGTTCTACAGTGGCCTTGCAAGGTCACATGAGTGCCATAAATTATTCCAACCCAAGGCTAAATCAATGGTGAATTCCTTTAGAACGGGAAACATGTCAAGACTAGTCACATGATTGTCACTTAGTAAAAAAAGAATACTGAAAAGAAGTTTGGAGAGTCTATCAGGAAACAAGAAGACAGCATTTCTAGTTCCTCCTGTGGCCCAGAAGGGACCACAAAGAAGAAAGCAAACCAATTTAATGAGTGAGAAGCTAAGCTGAAGATAAACCCACTGTATTTCTCAATGAATCCACCTGACTTTCTGAAGAAGCACATTGGAGGAATATGTGTGATAAGAAGGTGAACCTTGAGTAATGAACTGTTTTAATATTGCCCTTCAGTTTGGAAAAAGGTGACTACAGGCTTGCAAGCTCACCGTCATCTAGTTCCTGTTTAGAGGATACAACTCAGGCCAATCAGAGCCTCTTTTCTGGGGATGTGGAATTGGGGCAGAGAGCTAGCTTAGGTCTGCCTGGGGTGCTGGATGCAGACAAGTCAGGAGTTGGGTACAGCCACATTCTGCCTGCCGTGGGACCAGAGGTTCCAAGGAAGCTGATCTGATAAGAAAGAGCCAGGATCCACGGAAGCACCTCACACAGAGAGGTGGAGTTCTGAGGGTTCTGGCTCACAGCTTCAACCCCTCCTGACCACCAAGCAACTCAGGCCATCTCGTACGATCCACAAGACCCTGTTGTATCTGGAAAATAAATCCTCATCTGGAAGGTAAGGCAAGCAGAGTTGATTTCTGTTACTTGCCACCAAAAGAATCCTAATACTGCCGGCAGATATCTTTCAAGATACTCTCAAGAAAGGCAGTTAAAGTGTACTTGCGTTGTTAAAATGCCTAGAAGTTATCTAAGTTTCCGTGGGGCAAGTGTTGGTGTGTGCATGTAATTCACTCCAATGCAGTACACTACAACTAAGAGGCTGAGAATTGCCTCATGAGAGGTCCCACAGTTTTGGAAATGTGCTACCTGCTCTGTTTCAACAACTTGATTTGCATTCAAAATAGAAACCTGGAATTCAGATTAAGAGTGATCTCTTGCCCCTCTCCGTCACTTTATAGAGCCCCAAGTGAAGATATGGGTCTGATTTTCAACAACAGTAGCATAACAACGACAATAATAATACTAATAATCACTTGTTTTGTGGCTTATGAAATGCTTTCACATAAGTGTTCTTGTTCCGTTACTTTTCTACTCACCCTCCCAGAAAGAGGTGATGTGAGGCAGTCGTTATTAGCTCCATCTCATGGAGCAGGAAATTGAGTTAGAGAGATTAAGTGACTTGCCCAGGTCAGTGTGGCTGAACAGTACTGCTGGGGCCAAATTCAAACCTTCCGACCTGGAGTCTGGTGTTTTCTCCAAAACCCTGTGTTGCTAGGAAAAATGCTCTCACAGAGCTACAGGGGCCTATCCATCCAGAGGGAAACAATGTTACAGGAGTGCATCAAACAAGGTAACTCACTTTTCTGCAGAGCAAGGAGAACCTCTTTCCCAGTGCATAGAATGGCACTGTGCCAGAGCACAGAGAGTGACACTCACCCCTCCAGAGCCTGTGGGTCCCCACAAAATCACCTGGGTGCAAAAGAAGTTCACATGACTGCAAAGGACTTAGGACAGTGTTTGGTGTATCATGAGCTACATATTTGGCTGGGTGAATAAATGAATGAGTGAATGAATGGATGAATAAAATGGAAAGAAAAAATGTATTAGTCTATAATCTAGGAATATATACACACACACACATATATATACACATATATATATGTTTTTTTTTTTTTTGGCCATGCGGTTTGCGGGATCTTAGTTCCCCAGACAGGGATTGAACCCAGGCCCTTGGCAATGAAAGCACAGAGTCCTAACCACTGGACCACCAGGGAATTCCCAATAATCTCGGAATCTTAACCTTAAAAGACTATGCATAGGCTTCAGAGGACCCATGAAACACTGAAATTTGAAAAAAAATTTCTTGTATTATGTGCATTTTTCTGGAAAGAGGGTCTGGGTTTCATCAGAGTCTCAAAGAGCTGGCTGACCCAAAAGGTTAAATATGACCGGTATTAATTATAAAGGGAAAAGAAAATGTTGTAGAAGAAAATTCTCCCTTTTGTGACCAAATAGGCACATTGCTGGTACGTTTTGGGTTTGAGGAATCAAGCCCAGCCATGTTTGATAAGGGCTGGAATTAAGAAAGGTTATTTGGGTCACTTTTTTTGGCATACTGAGGGAAGATCAAATCAATGAGAGAGTTATTTAGGATGGTATTGCACAGAGAAAGCCTACAAGTTAGGCCATTTCCACCTTGGTTGCAGAATCCCGAACCAAATTTTGAAATGAGATAGTAGGATTTTGATTCCTCAAGCTATGTTTTACATTTTTATAAAATAAACTTATAGTCCATCTTTTTGGAAGTTTTAGAGCAATCCTTCTCAGAGACGGAGACCTAATCATCTATAGAACTGCCTTTCATAGGTGTAACATAATGGAAAGATTTCTGATAAAGAATGCCCCTTGTGTTGGGTTTCTGTATGATGAATTACATCTTGTCCTTATGGTAACTAATGCTCTAAATATAGCGTGAAGCACAAAATAGTTCCATCTACAAGGCAACATGAAATTGTTATGACAACAGTAGTTTTAAAAATAAGTAGATTAACGCTTCTGTTTTACTTCTTTTTTTCCTATAATGAGTTTTATAAAGTCTTAGGCATGAGTCAGACTTTCATCTTAGCTTAAAAATACAAAAACAAACAGAAACGGAGTGAACACACTTTGAAAAGTTTTCTCCTTTAAGGAAAGAATAGTTAAATCAATTATGTTGTATGTATATGATACACTAAAGTGTGCGTTTTGCATTGTGTCAAGAGAAGAGTCTGCAGGGTATACACAAAAATGTTAACATTATCTCTAGGTGGTAGTATTACAAGTCACACACACAGAGCTAATCTTTTTTTTTTTAATTTTATAGAAATATAGTTTGCATCCCATAAAATTTATCTACTTTAAGTGTTAACTTCAGTGGTCTTTAGCATATTCACAGAGTCGTGCAACCATCACCACATTCTACTTGTAGAAATTTTCACCACCCCAAAATGAAACCCCATCTCCATTAGTTGTCATTCCTCTTTCTTGACTCCACACACCCAACCTAGACCCCGGCAACTACTAATTTACTTTTTATCTCTACGCATTTGTCTATTCTGAAGGACTCACATACATGGGATCATGTAATATGTGGCCTTTTGTGTTTGTTTCTCTGGGGTGTCCTAGGGGAAAGGGTGCTACCCAGCATGGTAGCCATAGGAGAGGACCAGTGACCTAGATGGGCATTCCCATCCTCCTGGCAACTCTGATTCGGTGAGGAGTGAGTCACTGACTCAACGGGACCAATCAGTGTCCTTCTCTAGTACTAAAATGCACCAAAGGGAGAGAAAGGTGCACTTTGCTTTGGGATTGTTAAGCTTGCAGATCTGGATTTACAGTTGTTGAAAACCATTGTCCCTGCTGTGTAGATGAAGCCTGTCAGCAAAGGAGAGAACACAGCCACCACTGAGGGGCACAGCATAGTTTAAGCCTCTGGGTCTGAACACTCCCACTATGAGAACCAATAATTTCCCTTTTTATTAAGTTAATTCTAATTTTTTTGTACTTAAAATAAAAAACTGTGTGTGTATGTGTGTATTTTAATGAAAAATATATATTACTTTTGAAAAAAAATAAAGAGAAAGTTCTCTTTTAGTGTTTTCCTACAATGTCTCTCTTGGGTACCTGTAGAAATGTACAAAGAATTTGTCTCATCATAAGGTATCATAACCTTCAAATTAATAATTTTTCATATTCTTTGTTTTGGAATTTATTCTCATCAGTTCTTCATCTGTGAAATAATTCTCATATATCAAGTGCCAATTCCAAAATCAGGACTTCTGGGAAATTGGAAAAGTTGTCTAATTGCCTTTTTTTCCTGGTCTTTGTAGCACTTTGATTATCTCTCTCATTGGCTTTGTGGCAGGCACTATTTATTGTCAACCCATAAGCCATTCCATCCTTCTTTCTCCTAACAAAAATTCTGTGAAGCAGGGGTATTTGATATCCCTATCACCAGGGAGAGAATCTTGATTGGTCCCAACCAAACTTGGTAATTCATCCCCTGTTGTTAAAGATTGACTTAGAAATAAGTTGATGACCCAGTTATGGCTAATGAGAAATAAGGGGAAATTTTCTGAAGGGTCTTTGGGAAAGGTTTTTCCACCTTGATCAAAACAGATGCCTTCTTGACTTTGGATGGAGTTGTGTGAAAAAGTTATACTTAGAGCTCTTTTGCAGCCATGAGGTGGTGAGCCTGAAGATATGAGACAGCATGCGAATGATGCCAGTGCAGAAAGAAGGAAAACACCCGGTGGGTCCTTGAGAAAGCTCTCATGCCACAGAATTAATCGACCCTACAATTTCCTACCATTGGACTTATTCTATAAAGTATTATTTATGCCACATGAGTCCGTGTATAGTTGTGCAGATAATGCCCTGCTACTCTGCTCCCTGTGCTATGTGTTCTGACGTAGACTGTGTTTGCCTAGAGAATGAGGCGTCTTGTTCTCATTTTCACAAAAACACGGAATCAGCTAGAAGTCTTGCTTTGAGTTGAATGCAATACTTCCTTGCAATGAAAGTATCGAAATTTGATACATCATTCATCATATTTTCTTGTAGTTTGCTGCATAACTTGTGTGCCACTAAGTTAGTGAACTTCATGAGGGGCAGGAACTATGGCATGTGTCAATCCCTCCTATGTGGCTGGCACATAAGTAGATGATAATAAATGCTTAATGACCAAGAGGAATGGGATTTTTATATTATCCAATTAGTGCCATTATAGAATATGCTCATAAGAGGTCCAACATCTGTATACTTGAGAATATCTGGATGGCTGACTAAGTATTTTTCATCTTAATCTGGATGTTTTGGCATCAAGTAATGTAACCCCAAGGTTAGCTTGCAAAAATCAGGGGCCCTCATTCTTTTTTTGTTTTTTTTGTTTATTACTTATTTATTAAACTGAGGTATAATTGACATATAACATTATATTTGTTTCATGTGTATAACATAATGATTCAATATTTGCATGCATTGCAAAATGATCACCACAATAAGTCTAGTTAACATCCGTCACCTTACATAGTTACAATTTTTTTTGAACTTTTAAGATTTACTCTTTTAGCAACTTTCAAATATGCAATACAGTATTGTTAACTATGGTCACCATGCTGTACATTACATCCCCATAGCTTATTTATCTTATAACTAGAAGTTTGTACCTTTTGACTCTCTTCACCCATTTTGCTCACTCCTTATCCCCCTGCCTCTGGCCACAACTACCAGTCTGCTCTCTGTATCTGTGAGGTTGGTTTTTGTTTTTTGTTTTAAATTCCACATATAAGTGAGATCACATTGTATTTGTCTTTCTTGGTCTGACTTATCTCACTTAGCATAATGCCTTCATGGTCCATCCATGTTATTGCAAATGGAAAAATTTCATTCTTTTTGGCCCTCATTCTTTTATTCTCAAATGTCGTGAGATGCTGAACTGTCACACAGATGAGTGATGCCTATTTAACACACTGTCAGCCTAACTCTTAGGGAATTTCCTCCACGGGAGCATAAGGCAGTCAAGGGTCCTTTGGGAAATCTTTCCTCATTCCAGATGTTAAGTGTATGACAAGATGTGTTCTAGTGTGTTATTGAAGGCAAAGACTCTAAAGAGAATGCAAAAATTAAAAATCCTAGCTAAAATCAAAGTTCCTTCATCAGATCAGAGGCATCTGACAGATGTTTAAGTGTCAGAATAAGTGCTGACTTTTTTCTCTTCTGTTACCCTTCAAGCATTTCCTCTCTAGACCCCTATTGTCAGATTAGGTGAATAGCTGGAAAGTAACAAGAGGGTTAATTAAAGAAGCTTAAGAGAGAATGGAAAGCATTCTCATCATTCTTAATTGCCTTATCACACTTTCCTTGTCCCAAGGGTGTTTTGATTTAAAATTCTAGTTTAGGCATATTTGAAGATGTAAACTCATATTTATCATATTTGAAATCAAATGTGTGTATAGTATTAAATTTATTGGATGATCGTATTATCTTTCCTCTTTGAGTCTCAAATTCTATTTTGAGAATTTAAATTCAAGCTTTCAACATTTTAGAGTTGAGAACAGGTAGTAGAACAGAGGATGTATCAATATGAGGGCATTTCTTTCTTGCAAGTGGTATCCCATAAATTTGGTGACTTAAGCAAAATGACAATTATTAGTTCATAGATATAAATAATACAAGGGTAAGGCTAGCTTCGGTTATGGTTTCATCCTGGGTTCAAGCAATACCACCAGCCTTTCTTTCTTTCTTTTGTTCTTTCGTTCTTTCTCTCTTTCTCTCTTTCTTTCTTATAGTGACTCAATTCCCAGGTTTCTTGTAGTAGCAACATGGCTGCATCTGCTCCAGCTCCTGCTTATTCTCAAGTCACATCTAGTGAAAAAGAGAAACTGTCTCTACTCAAGGACTGCCAGCCGACATTTTATTGTATCTCATTGGTCTGTTAGGTTCATGTGCTCGTTCCTGAATCAATCACAGTGATCATGGGAATAAGAGCCACTGATCGGCTTCAGCTGAAGGAGAAGTGAAGTGCGTGTCCTGTGAGGTGGGTGCAAGGGAAATTCCCTAGTTCAAATTAGGGGCTTTATCCAGAATCAGCAGGAATGGATTTGGGGAAGGCAAACAATAGAGGTCTACTCAAGATGCACTTTAGTTCCTTTATTCTAATAATTAGATTACTAAAAGGTTTAACAAAAAACAAGAGGCCTAGAATCCAGCACCCAGCACAATGTATAATATATGCTGGTTGGCTCAGTCAGTTTTGGTTGAATGAATGAATGACTCAATGAGTTACTAAAAAATGTCACACCCCAACACATGTTGTACCTCCAAACTCCAGGGGAGGTAACAAGTTCTCTGTGCTGTCCTCTTGGGAGTCCCCCTCTTTCATTTGTTGTAAGATGGAGGTCAACTTCCTCCCCAGTCCTTCCACAAATGGCCAAGAGAAGAGGCCCCATGTTCCCTGCAGCAGCAACAAGTTCCCTAAATCTTTTCAACCTCACATCCTTTATACCCTGGAGGGGATGAAGGGCTAATTTTCAGTGGCTGCCCTTGCCAATCCTGTGGAGTGCCTAGTACACAGGGTTTTATTCTTGGCCTTGGGGGCCCCAACCAGAACCCAGATAGAACATTCTATCAACATGGTGTTACGTATACTTCAATACATTCACACATACAGAAGAAAAAGCACACATAGAGAGGAAAAAGAAAGAGAAAACCAAAAAAAGGAAAGAAAAAGTGGATCCTGCCAGCTAGATCTCAAAGATGGCACCTGTCAGCTGGGATGAGGCAGAAGGAAAGCATATAGATAGTGCCCACAGGAAAAAAGAAAGAAAAAAAAAAAGGTAAAAAAGCGGAACGTTTTTTAAAAAAGAAAGAAAAGATGCCTCCACTGGCTAGAGCTTGAAGATGGTGCCCGCCAGCCAGCAGGCCCCTAGATGTGTGCTGAATTAGATTCATGTTCCTCAGACCGACACCTTAAGATTAGCAAATGAGCCTCCTTCACGTGAAGTCTGGGCTGCTCTCCATAGGCTGCCTCTTCACTGAGCCCTAACTGGGTGAGTTGGAGTGTGAGCCCTTTAAGAGCTGTTTTGTTGCAGGAAGGGGGACCCCTTCCAGGGCCCAGAGTGGGCTCTAGTCTAACACTCAGAAATGAATTGTCCGAGGAGACACATGTGCTGACAAAGCAAGAGACTTTATTGGGAAGAGGTGCCCGGGAGGGAAAGAAGCAGGGTCAGGGAACCCAGGAGACCTGCTCTGCCACGTGACTCGCGGTCTCGGGGTTTTATGGTAATGAGGGTAGTTTCCGGGTTGTCTCTGGCCAATCATTTCTGACTCAGGATCCTTCCTGGTGGTGCGCGCACCGCTCAGCCAAGACGGGTTCCAGCAAGAAGGATTCTGGGAGGTTGGTAGGACGTAGGGACTGGCGCCTCCTCTCTCCTTTTGACTTTTCCTAAATTCTTTCGGTCGGTGGTAGCTTGCAAGTTCTGCGTTCCTTACCAGGACCTTCTGTTGTAAGGTAACTCATGCAAGTGGTTACTGTCGGGCCTGGCCAGGGCGGGAGGATTTGGTCAGTGTTTCCTCTAAGAGTTTCCCAGATGGGTATAGGCTTGCGGTCTGGTGGACAGAAGCCCTGTTGGTTTTCTAAGCTAGATGTTTTGGGGGACTGTCTCTCAGGTACAGATCTTGAAAGCTGGGGTGCCCTTTGTGGGGTTCAAACTCTTTGCTCCGCAGGGAGAAGCTCTGGGTTTTCAGTTCCCTCCTGATTGTGGGTGGCCGCGCCGGGGACGGGGTTTATGGCGAGATTGTGTCCCAGCCGGTCCCGTTTGAATTGATGTAGCTGCAGATTCGCAGTTTCCATGGGAGGAGGTGAGCCCAGGCTCCTCCTGTGTCACCATCTTGAACCAGAATCTCTCTTTCTTTTCGATCTGGGACTTCTTTCTTCTCCTGCCCTAGGACATCAGAGCTCCTGGTTCTCGGGCCTTGGACTCAGAAAATTACACCAGAGGTCCCTCGATTCTCAGGGTCTGAGACTCAGCCTGGATTACACCACTGGCTCTCCTGGGCCTCCAGGTTGCAGGTGGCAGATCGTGGGGCTTCTCAGCCTTCATTCCTAACACTTGAACCAATTCCGATAATAAGTCTCCTCTTGAATACATTTCTTTCCTGTTGGTTCTGTTTCTCTGGAGAATCCTGACGAACACACTGCCATTATAAAGTAAGGCAAATCTAGTGGATTGAAACAACACTGAATTTATTATTTCAGAGTTCTGTAGGTAAAAAATCCAATGGGTTTGGCTGGTTTCTCTGTTTTGAGTCTCAGAAGGCCAGAACCAGGTGTCAGCAGGGTATGTTCCCTCTTGGAGACTCCAGAGGAGAATCTGTTTCCAGGCTCCTTTGTGCTGGTGAGAGAATTCAGTCCCTCACAGCTGCAGGACTAGGTTCTTGCATTCTTGATGGCTGTCAGCTGGGGCCTCTCTTAGCCCCTAGAGCTCACTCACCAGTACCTGCACGGAACCTGCCATATCTCAGAACCAGCGATGGCGGCAAAGCCTTCTCACACTGTCCGCATCCCTCTGTCTCCTCTTCTGATTTTCAGGGCTCCTGTAATCACATTGAGCCCATCTGATAACACAGAAGAATCTCCATATGGGAAGGCCAACTGATTAGTAGCCTTAATTCCATTGCAAAGTCCTTTACGTCATGTTAGGAGCAAGAGCCACGGAGACCAAAGTCCTGCCTACCAGACTCGGTATGTTTTACCTTCTAGAACATTAGAATGGGTTTATGCTGACTCCAGCATTGTATAAGAATTTCCATTTCCTCATTCTCCTCAATCATAGGTCGTCTTAGTCGAGCAATGAAAATTGCAAACAAACTTTACATATGATAGGTGAAAAGCCATCTCAGTGTTGCTTGAATTGTGTTTCATAGACTATTAATGAAGTGGGATTTTAAAATCCCACTTTGTGAAATGGTCAATATGCAGTTATGCAGAGATCCAGACAGACAGTGGGGCCGGCAGCTATGCAGTGGGAGTGTAACGTGGTGATTCTCTGCCCCGCAGCTGGGCGTGGAGGAGGAGCAGCTTGGAATGGCAGCGGGCAGCCTGAGCAGATGGGCAGCAGCTGAAGCTATCAAGAAGCCGTCGCAATCGATGGTAAGTTCACCAGGACTGCTTTCGCCAAGTGCTGGTGTGTGTTTTGACACAAACCCCACCAACCCCTGTCTTTTTATTTTAGCATCTTGTGCCAAATGTGCCATAACATATTTCAAAGACTATGTATTTCTCACTTAAAAAAAAATTGATGCCAGATTCAGGTTGCTTTCAAAACAAAGGGTGTGAGGACCAGAAAATTTAAACTGCAGGATGACTGCTGAAGGAAGAAAAGACAAACATACTGAGAAGGCAAAGCAGAGAAGGGCTTTTGATGGTCTGACATAAACTTGGTAAGATAAATACATGCATTGCAGCAAAGTCCTGTATTTTATACATAGAGTTGATTTCATGAAAAAAATGGTGATACTCGTCATAGAGACTAGAAAACTACACATAGATTTGGATTTTACCTACACATGTAGCTAGGGAAGCATTTGGCTCAAATGACCTGGATTAGGTAACAAAAAGGCTATGAATTCAAAGCCTTTACCTTGGATTTTCTTGTACGGACAAAGTGAATGGAAAACTTGGTGGAGGCTGTTGTTTTAAACCCTGCTGATACATTGTTTGAAATATCAGACAAAGGTTCCTAGCATGGCGATGATATACATATACTTTGCCTTTTGGCAGTCCGCAGTTTGCATTACTATAACTAATTCATGCACAACCAGTATTCATTTGATGCATTAATTTGACTTTACTTAGAAAAAAGGTAACAGAAAAATGTCTGCAATTGTGTTAATCTTGTAGGGGTGGGTAATGGCTGGAAGGGGGCTTCCAGAAGGCAGATCATATTCTATTTCCAGGACTGAGTATTCGTTATACATATATGTTCAGTTTGTGAGCCTGTGCACTTATGACGTATGCACTTTCCTGAATGCATGCTATAATTAAATAAAATATATTAAAAAAGAAAGGTGCACGGCAGGGGTGGAAGATTCAATGTGGCCACATTTCTGAGTTGTGGCAAAATCTCCAAAATTACAGATGGTTGTAGAAAGTAGTTCTATCAGTTCCGGAGATTACAAACTTGTGGTCTGCATGCCAGGTTCAAACCCACAGATGTGTGTGGCCTATGGGTTTAAACAAAAATTAATTGTGAACCATTAAAAATTGAGAGACTTTACATCAAAATCTAGATTGCAGGATTCCTTTGAAAAGTTAACAGATCTTATAGCACTTGGCTTACATTGTCACATGGCAACAATCTGGGGGAACAAAGTAGAAGCTGCCTCTGGTACACAAGGCCTGTGCTTTCCACTTCGTCACAGTCTTCAACACTCCCTGTGGTCCCTCTGACTAACTGTGTGACCTCTATTGCCTGTTAGCCAATCTAGTTGAATGTGCAATTACTGATATTCTGATGGAAAATTACAGTGGGTCTCACAGACCCAGATACCTGGTAGCTTTTTGATGTGGAGTGAGGTTTGGTTTACAAAGAACACAGTGAAGTATGGATTTGGTCATTGTATGATTAACCACCTCTAGGAAGTTAGTCTGAGTGGAGAATCTCTGAGTCTCTCGATCGATCTGTCCAATATGGGCTTTGTAGACACAGACGAAGTCTTCATCACAGCCCACCATCCATATGGTCTGAAGACCACTTAAGTGTTGCTTTTGAACTAAAGTCAGAGGAATGAATTCCAAATGAAGCCAGTGCATATGTTTGGAACAACCGCAAAAAATAGATTTTCAGGTTTCAGCTGTGGTCCTTTCATTAATCGCATCTCCAACCCCTGGGAGGTAAGGCTCACTTGAAAATGAAGTGAGGGAAGACTCGGAATTGCTGTGGTTTGTGCTGGAGCAGTCCGAGCAGCCTGCCCGCACAGATCATATCAGAAGAGGCGAACGGAGTCAGGATGACCGTGGAAAGAGAGCCTCAGCGGAGTCAGCTGCAGACCTCGGCCTCCTCCGCCGGAATCAGGGAACCCAGGGACGCAACCTGAAAACACAGATCCTGGCCGTGGGTACCACTAGAAAGACAGTTACAGCTCCAGGGTGTGAGGATGACGACGCATGCGTTGGTCATCTGTGTTCTTGCAGCAGCTGTTTGCTGATGTTTTTAGCTAATGTGTGAACAGGTCCCAGTTAACAGGCCCTAGTCGTTGTTTCCTTTACAAAGAGAGTGGGTGTTAGAAACGAGCAGATGCCTGCAGATGTGACTGAAAAACCTCTCAAGTCCTGTAAGTCCCAGGATTTGTCTTCGTTTGTGAGCTGTTTTAGAGCTGCTGACATTTTCAAAAGGCCGTCCACATGGCATTCGTGTTCCTGTCCTATCTTGGTTTTAAAATAATGTGGATTTTATAGGTTTTTTTTTTTTTTTTTTTTTTAATGTGGGCCTTGCTAGATTTTTAGTTCTAAGATGGGCCTTCTCTAAATGGTTCTAGGGTTTGGAAAAGGGGAGTAGCGTGTGGTATGCCTAAACGGAATTCCATCTTGTCATTTGTGCCTGTTGTCTGAGAGGCCCCACTGAGGGGGACAGAAAAGAGACGCTTTACCTAAATAAAACTCTCGTGACTGCAGAGGTTTAGTAGTGAAGCACTGACATTGACATTCCTTGGGTCATTTAGACACCAGTACACAGAGAATCAAGTCACTTGCCCACGGTCCCAGGACCAGTTAGCAGCAGGAATGACACTAGAACCCCAAACCTTTAGTTAAATCAGGCTCCCTTTTACCAAGTAAAGTTGAGAAGTAAAACAACCATCTAAATAATTTTGTCCAAGGACCATTTGGAGTGGGTCAACAAGATAAATATTTCTACAGAAAGTGAGGATTTCTATCTATCAAAATACATATGTTTCCAAATACCTCCATCTTTGGTGTCAAATATATCACAGCAATTCTTTCTTTCTGTTTTCATGTCGGGGTTAAGTGACTATTCTTTGCATTAATCCAGCACCAAAAACATCCTACCTTCACCCCCCTGTAACCGTACTTCTTACCCTGTGTTAAAATGGTCTGTTTACTTGTCTGGGTCCCCACTAGATAGTAAGCATGGAGGGCCCACAGCCCAGGGCTGTGCAGAGCTGGTCACGAAAAACAACTGTCAGATTGTCAGGAATTTTGCAAGCCATTTCACAACAAGCTAGCAGCTTGAAATCCTCCGTGGGGGAAGTATTTACACCATGCAGATCGGCACATGGTACAAATCAGAGCTTCCTGTACCTCCACAGAGCCAGTTTTCAACATTTTCCAGCATCCCTGTGGTCAGAGACCTTATTCGTTTGGCCCATCACCACATCCTCAGTTGTGCCTGGTCCAGAGTAGGTGCTCAGTAAACGTTTGTTAGAGGAGTGAGTGATACTTGAATGAAAGGGTGAGTGAGTGAAGGTGTCTCTCGGTTTCTTTCCCATCCTGATTTCCTATAATTTACTGAAAGCTAGTACAGGCATTGCATGGGACTCCCTTAGCAAAGATTCTAGGTCCTAGGAGAAACTGGAAGTCCTTGGCCCTTGGAGACAAGTGAATCTGGATTTGACTCCCAACTCTGTTATTAGCAGCTATGAATTGTAGGCATGTTATCTTTCTTCTCAAAGCCTCTAGGAATTTTTTTCCTCTTCTATAAAAAAAACGTAATAATACAGCTTGTGGTGTTGTCATGAGGGGTAAAGATAATGTTATATAAGGCACCAGTGTACAGACACATAGCCTCTGTGCAAAGTCACTTTCTTGGACTCATATCCCAAATACCAGGCATGTTTTCCTGCAGGCCTCAGATACTTCCCATCACACATTCAGCTTTAATATATTCAAAGCAGCTACGATTATCCAGAATTATTTGTTTACTTATTTATTGTTTGTCTTTTGTCAAGAAAGTAAGTTTCAGAGACCAGGGTCCTTACCTGTCTGCTTTGCTGCTCTGTCTCCAGTGCTTTGAATGGTGCCTGGTACACATAGTAACTCTTGATAAATATTCTTTGAATAAGTAAATGAATAAACAAACAAATGAATAAATGATATTATTGTTTATTAGGTGATGGTCTATAGCATTGCTCTGAAACTACATCCCACAGACCAAATCCAGCCTGCCACCTATTTTTTTTTTTTTTATTGGAGTATAGTTGCTTTACAATGTTGTGTTAGTTTCTGCTGTACAGCAAAGTGGATCAGCTATACATATACATATGTCCACTCCTTTCTGGATTTCCTTCCCATTTAGGTCACCACAGAGCACTGAGTAGAGTTCCCTGTGCTATACAGTACGTTCTCATTAGTTATCTATTTTATACATAATAGCATTTATATGTCAATCCCAATTTTCCAGTTCATCCCCCCGCCCCTTTCCCCCCTTGGCGTCTATACGTTTGTTCTCTACGTCTGTATCTCTATTTCTGCTCTGCAAATAGGTTAATCTGTACCATTTTTCCAAATTCCACATATATGCGTTAATATACGATGTTTGTTTTTCTCTTTCTGACTTACGACACTCTGTATGACAGTCTCTAGGTCCATCCACATCTCTGCAAATGGCACAATTTCATTTCTTCTTATGGCTAAGTAATATTCCACTGTATATATGTGCCACGTCTTCTTTATCCATTCGTCTGTTGATGGACATTTAGGTTGCTTCCATGTCCTGGCTATTGTAAATAGTGCTGCCTAATTTTGAAAATAAAATTTTACTGGAACATAGTCATGCCCATTCATTGATGAATTGCTATGGTGGCTTTTACACTGCGGCAGCAAAGTTGAGTAATTACAACAAAGATCATATGGCCTGTAAAGCTGAAAAGATTTACTACCTGGCCTTTTATAGTAAAAGGAAAAGGCAAAACTTTGCTGACCTCTGATATATAAAATCATCGTGGAAATGTACTAACTTAAAGCTCAGAAAATTGAAGAATTTTCTCAGCATCGCTAAATAAATTGGTGGTGACAGGGAAGAGGAAATGGGTCTCAGGGCACTGAAGTATAACATCCTAAGACCCAAGAAGATGAGGAAGGCACCAACCATCCCCCTCCTCCAGGCAAAACATCTCAACTCTCAAACAGATGAATGTCTACCGTTTCAACATATCTCAGTACAAATCTCTTTTCTCTGAGTTTGGATGCTGATTATATTTTTCCATAGGTTTTTTTTTTTTTTTTTTAAATACTGGCACCAAAGGAAAATATAGTGAGCTTCCAAAGGGGAGGGTAAAGTTTGAGATGGCAACAGCATTGCAAAAACACGCCCGGCTGAGCTCCAAACTCTCATCATGACAGCAGTATCTAATTATTGCACTAAACTTTGAGAAACCTGATATTATGCAAATAAACTCCAGCTGTATTTTATGACAGCACATGCAATTTTTATAAAAAATTTAAAATCCTTTTTATATGGAAAAAAATCTTTCTCTTACACTATTTAGAATTCACCAAAGATACAGTCTCATAGAGTCTAATAGCTTAATGCAGTACAAATGTTGGAGTACATTGAAATGCTCCTTTACATAAAGAATTCTGTCTTTCTGGCATATGTAATATTTGCTGCTGCTTGCCGTTTGGAGGCGGTAGGAGGGCTGTAGACCTTGCTATGGTCCTGTGGTGATGGTGGTGGTGGTGGTGGTGAGGGTTCCATTTTTCAAGGCAGCAATATATAACTTGAGAGTTAAGGAATAAGAAGGAGTTAGCTACGTAAAGGAAGGCAGAAGTGTGTTCAGGGCAATGGGGAAAGTCTTTGCTAAGACTGGAGCTCAGGGAGCAAGGGGGAGAGAGACCTGGGAAGATGCTGGGAGACGGGGCAGCTGATATCTATAGAGTGCTTATTAAGTGCTGGGCACTGTTGTAAGTACTGTGCATGTATTAACTCATTTAATCCACACAACATACCTGTGAGGGAAGTGCTATTATTATCCTTATTTTATAGGTGAAGAAATGGTGAAAAAAAACACCTGGAAAAAAAAAAAAACTTGCCCAGTGTCCTATAGCTAGCAAGTGGCAGAGTTTGAATTTAAACCCAGGAATCAGGCTCAAGAAGTCACACTCTTTTTTTTTTTTTTTTAATTTTATTTATTTATTTATCTATTAATGGCTGTGTTGGGTCTTTGTTTCTGTGCGAGGGCTTTCTCCAGTTGTGGCGAGCGGGGGCCACTCTTCATCGCGGCGCGTGGGCCTCTCACCATCGCGGCCTCTCTTGCTGCGGAGCACAGGCTCCAGACGCACAGGCTCAGCAATTGTGGCTCACTGGCCCAGCCGCTCCGCGGCATGCGGGATCTTCCCAGACCAGGGCCCGAACCCGTGTCCCCTGCATTGGCAGGCAGATTCTCAACCGCTGCGCCACCAGGGAAGCCCAAGAAGTCACACTCTTAACCAGTGGAGCATGCTGAGGTTAACTGTCAAGGTTCTTGAGAGCTTCCTTGTATGTGATTCTCAGAAGCATCTAGAGAACTATTAGAATGAATAAGTAAATTGAACAATGTTACTGGATACAAGCTCAATATACAGAATCAGTTGTATTTCTATTGAGCAGCAAGAAGGTAAAAGTAAACAAAAATACTATTATCAAGTGTACTACAGATGCCTTCTGAAGTCTGGGGGAGGGGCAAAGTAGCTAAGAAAAATCCTGTTGAAGTATATTGGGCCTTCAGTGAGTCTATTGCTACTATTCTCCAAAGAATGGAAGCAGGACAGAGGTAAAGAGAGATTCTGAGGCATGTAGAAAGCTGAAATTCTGACTGAAAAGTAAAAAGAACTCCTGAGTGACCCCAAAAGCTGGCAACCAGGCTGTAAAGCAAAGTAAGATCTCCCATGGTTCAGAAAAACGGTGGTTCAGCTCTAAAGTATAAAAAAACCTTTGGTATCTGCTAAGGGTCTGCTCTTAAACCTTACTGTATGGAAAGTCCTAATCCCTCCCTTAGAGCTGTTTAATCAGTGGTGAGCAGAATTTAATTAAAGTGGCAATAAACTAGACCCAGTTTACCTACAGATCAATCCCCCTTACTGTCAGCCTCTGAGAAGTGATATGGCCTTTTCTAGGAATTAATAGTATTTACTTCTGTTTCTACTGTCTTTTAACATATAAAAATTTGACACACATAATGGAACAATAAAATGTAATCCATGGTCAAAAGGGAAAAAAGACAATAGAATCAGACCCAGAAATAGTTACATTATTGGAATTCTCAACTGGAACTTTAAAATAACTGATACATACATTAAAGGATAAAAATGATTAAAAAAAGAGGGCTAAGTAGAGTTATACACAGTATTCATAGGTTAGATGACAAAATATTATAAAGATGTCCTTTATAATTGTTCTATAGATTCAATGAAAAATTAAAATTCCAGCAAGTTTTTGTTAAAACTTTCCAGGCTGATTTTGAAATTTGTATAGAAATTCAAGGGACCAAAAACATCTAAGACACTTTTAAAGAAGAAGACAGTTGGGAG
Source organism: Balaenoptera physalus (assembly GCF_965194825.1). Taxonomy (NCBI): domain Eukaryota; kingdom Metazoa; phylum Chordata; class Mammalia; order Artiodactyla; family Balaenopteridae; genus Balaenoptera; species Balaenoptera physalus. The sequence continues at coordinate 56,885,585 of NC_138890.1, forward strand.
AACTTACTTTATGAGAAATCAAGACTCATTATTGTTATGTAATTATTACAATGTGGTATGGGCACCAGAATGAACTAATAGTCCAATAAAATAGAGTCCAGAAAAAGACCCACATACATGTGGACATGAGATTTATGACAAAGAAATTCTTATACACTCCTGAAGAAGGTGTAATTTAGTTCAGCTTCTTAGTAAAACAGTTTAGCATTATCTACTGAAGCCAGAGTTACATATATTCTATAATACGGCAATTCCCAGTCATAGGTTTATACTTAGGGTTGCCAGATTTAGCAAATAAAAATGCAGGATGCCAGTTAAGTTTGGATTTCAGATAAAGAATAAATAAATCTTTAGGTAGACTCCATACATTATTTTGGACATACTTATAGTAAAAAAAATGTTTATTGTTTATCTGAAATTAAAATTTAACTAGGTGTCCTTCATTTTATCTGTCAGTCCTAAATATACTCCTGAGAAATGTGTGCACAGACATACCAGGAAGCAGGACAGGAATGTTCATGACATTATTTGTAATCACCAAAAGCTGGAAACAGCCCAATGTCCATCAAGAGTAGAATGGAAAAGTAAATTGTGGTATGTTCATACAATGGAACATTATGCAACAATGAAAAGAGATAAACACTAGCTAGACTCGACAATGTAAATGAATCTCGATAACATAATGTCTAGAAAAAGAAACCAGAGACCACAGTCATCCCTACTGTAATTACATTTGTAGTCAGTTCAAAAAAAATGAGAGAGAGAGAGAGAGAGAGAGAGAAAGACAAACTAAACTGGTATTTAGGAAGGTATGTGTAGGTGGTAAATTATAAAGAGATTTTCATGAAAGCCAAGATAGTGGTTACCTTTACATAGAAGAAGGAAATCATATCTGAGAGGGGCCTGAAGCAGGTTTCTGTAGTGCTGGCAAAATTCTATCGTTTGACCTGGATGGTGGTTACCCAGGTGTTTGCTTTGTGTGTTACATTTCACTTCAGGCAGATTTTAAAAAGGAGTAAGAATATAACACATTCTCTTACTACCTCTTCTTGTAATAAGTGCTTTGTAATTCTGTTTCTCTTCTATCCTGAAATGAAATTCATAGATAGTATAATTTATTTATACACATAATATTAACAATAGCAAAAAATTAAAATGTCTTAACTACAATATAAAGAAGAAATAAATGTAATTTACTATGAAACACTATGTATTTTAATCTGCCAAATGCTCAGTCCTATCTTCACTTGAAGACATAAAGAAGTAGTTGTGTGCTTACCTCTGTATATTGAATCATCATGAATGTGACAGGGAAGTTGTACTGCTGACTCAAATACCATGAGATTTTTCTGAAATGGTGAACAACTCTTGGTAATGTTCAGGAGAAAGTAAAAAAGAAAACAAAAGCCCTTCCCTCAATTTGCATTGCTAGAAAATGGCTTTATATCAAAACTGTACCAAAAAAAACCACTTTAAATTTATGTGAAAACAAAGATTCTGTGCTAAGATAATTATAAATAGATTTCTCAACTACAGGATTGTCCTTTTAGAAGATGAAAAATCTTGCAAATTTTGGGACAATTCTCCCTTATTGCCAAAATCAGCAGGATGTCTGGAACCTCCAGCTTCCCTGAATACAAGCGGTGCCCCTCCAATCATTGTGTAACCGAGACACCACTAGAAATTTCCAAAACACCCTTTAAAGAGCTATACCATCTCTGCTTAGAACTTCTAGCCCAAATCTTTGACCTTGTGAAACTGTTAGAGTAACCAGAGTTGCCATAGAACTAGAGTCCTAAATTTCTGTCAATAGCTTTATTTTATTGCATTTCTTAAAAATTTCATTAAACGGCAGCAAAATACACGCAGATCTATTATGAAGGAAATGACCATCTGGAGCTTTATCTGGTAGCCTTAGAGTTAACTTAGAAAAATTCAACTCTCACTTTGTGTTTCAACTTTTGTGATGCCCAAAAGAGAGGGGAAAGGGAGACATAGATGGTACAGAACAGCAGGCAAAGTCAAAACCATTGTTTTGGGGAACTAAGAGAAATGACAGAGCCCACCTAATGCCCTCTCCAACCATCCACTGCCTGATCAGACTTCCACTTTTCTGACATTCTTGTCAGAGACCCAGTTGTTTCTCACTTTTTTTGGAGGCAGCTGTTTTTGGAGCCAACCAGCATCCATCTACGAGTGAACAGGAAGTCCTGCCTCCTTAAGGACTTCTGAGGCTTATAATGGGGAAGGGACTGGTTAAACAGGATGGGTTCTAGTTCTTACCGGTAGCTCCCAGGTAGGACTTTTAACATTTCTCATAAGAAATGTTATCAGTGTCTATCACTGTTTAATCATTTGGGAAGTTTGTTATTTATTTCTCAGGTACGTTGAGTTGGAATTTGCTGTCTCTGCCTATGATAAACAGTAGTTAGAAATATGCTTGATTTGAAGGAGAGTAGGCCCTGGAAAGTTTTGCCATTTGGTGATGGTGGTGTGGAGGAGGGCAGGAGGAATGCAGATAGAAAAGGAAACTGAGTTATTTTCTAGCATGTAAGCTGGTTTATTTTTGAGATCCAAGGTTTCTCTGTTGGCTTATAAATGCTTTGAAGAAATTTTGCTTTTTCTTCCTTTGCAGAGAATGAAGTTCAGGTCTAAGAGGTTCTGTTATGTATTTCTAAATAAAACTGAATGTTACCTTTACCAAATGCTTTCTGAAAGCTCTCAGATCTTATACAGGTTGCAATTATATACCAGATTGTCAGCTCCCTGAGTGCAATGTCTGATTCATCTTTGTAGCACCCTTATTAGCTGAATACAATTTGTTGAATACAGAAACTCATGAACAAATTTACCTCCAGGCATTGCAAAGATGGGGAGCCCATTAATTTGGCAATTAAAGGACAAAGTACACTTTCTGAAATTGCTAACCAAGGGACAATTTAAAACGGAACTTTATATTTTATTTTTTTATTCTTCTTTTCATACCAAGTTGTTTAAAGAATAATATCATTCTTCCCTTCCATAAATTTTTAATGAACATCTATTAAGTGCCAGGTATTATATTAGGCTTTGAGAATATGAGATGAAAAATACTGATGAAGTCCCTGTTTTCCTCATGGAGCCTGTAGTCCAGTGAACATTTGGTGTAGGATGTAATAACCTGTCTTTACATTTCCTTCATAACAATTATTCAAAAAATGGATGACCAGTCCCCAGGTCATGTGGACTTCCACCTATTGTATTGATCTACATGCTGAGTCTTTTGGGGTAGCCCTATTAAGAACTGGGAGGAGGTAGGTCTACAACTATTCCCAAGCATGTCTTTTAATCTGGCTCAACCTCAAGTCGAGGTCTCCCCCAGATCTCTCCCCCACCTCAGTTCTACACTTGCTGACTTGAAAAGTGATATATTTTTACATTATCAGATATTCATCTCTCAGTCTCACTGTCCACCTTTTATTGGCAACCGAAAACCCACCTGGAAGAAAAGGATTTGAAGGGGGATGGCTTTAAATCACAAATACTCCTCAATGGAGATAACAAACTTCAGGAAAAATGAATATCAGTGTCCTTGTGACCAAACTGTGAAATGGCATTTTACTGCTCTGCCGACATGTATTGATAGAATCGCTGAGTCATGGAACTTTACAGTTGGAGGGATCTTGAAGGTCATAGGGAGATCAAAGAGTGGTCTGAGAATCACCTACATCCTGATCATCTGGGAGGCTTGTTAAAGATGCAGGTATAGGCACCCATTCCCAAGAATTTGCACTTTTAAGATGCTCCCGGGCGTTCTTTAGCGCACCTTCACTTTGTGGATGGGAGTGCTAAAGCGAGGTCTAAGGACCCAGCAAGTTAGTTTCAGAGGCTACACCAGAACCAGAGGCTGGATTCCAGCCTAAGGCTTTCTCCTAGTGCTGCGTCATGTGGCAGTGAAATGCCGAAGCAAAACAAATCAATTTCCTCTCCTTCCCCTAAGTCCCCTTCCTCTCTTGTGTCTTGAGGTAGAATAATCAGTGATTATAAAGGATAAGAGGAATTTTATCCTTTCTTCCTAGCATGTGCCAAATATTTTTCCCTGATGAAGCACATATGAAATTTAAATTCCATATATTTCCTTCCTAGACAAGTGGCCACCCTGTGCTCCAGATCTTTACCAGTCTCTACACTGGAACCTGGAAGGAGATCTGATCTGGCCCTGCTATAATCCGAATAGGAAGCTGCTGGCTATGGGTGGTTGATGGGCCATGGACTGGCCAGGTTTCTGTGAAATCTATACATATTCTGGGATTGTGAGGACTTCCCATGTAGGTTATAGTTTCTCCTGTCTTCTCTTGTTTCTATCCACCCCAGCCCAAACCACGTATTCACAAGCGCATGAATGTGCTTGGAGAGGAAACAGTTGGTGGCCAAAGCTGATACATTTCCTTCCTCAGGCCCATTTCCATGCCTCCTAGACACAGGTACTGGCCAGGAACTGAGCTATTAAGAAACAGAAGCTTATGCCTAAAGGATACAAGAGCTACTGAAGCTTGGGTAATTACAGTCGTCCCTTGGTATCAGTGGGGGATTGATTCCAGGACCCCCTTGGGTACCAAACGTCCATGGATGCTCAAGTCCCTTATATAAAATGGCATAGTATTTGTGTATCATCTATACACATCCTCTTGTATGCTTTAAATCATCTCTAGATTACTTATAGTACCTAATACAAAGTAAATGCTATATAAATAGTTGCTGGACTGTGGCACATTCAAGTTTTGCTTTGCTTTTTGCAACTCTGTGATTTTTTCTCCAAATATTTTCAATCTTCCATTGGTTGACTCTGTGGATGCAGAACCCATGGATACACTGTATAAGAATCAACTATATAAGAATCCCACTGTATAAGAATCAACAGAGCTAAGGCACTTCAGCAATCAGACAAGGATTGCTATAAAAAGAAAAAATGGCACCCCAATGGAGAAAGATGGGTCTTGAGATTCAACTGCCCCAGCTGTCACTGATTCCATGTCTTGTTACTAAGACAGACCCTTCACGACTCTGCCTCTTTGTGAGCCATGGGAGGTATTGACTCTTAAGAACCCTCCTGAACAGACTTGAAGTACCTACCGCAGGGCTGGGGCAGCTCAGGGCATGGAGGAGCTCCATCTACAGGCCCCTTTCTGTGGGCGATCAGTACATGTCCACAGGGACAGGGAAGAAAGATATTCTTAACTTGCTCCTGGTTTGGGGATTGGTATAGCCTTTGTGTAAAGGCAGTTGTTTTTGTTCCAGGATGGAGCTGACCTCCTATCCTGACACATTTAATGATAAGCCATGCTATGCTAATTGTTTATATTGTAGAAATGCTGGAAATGGATTCATGTCGCTAAGATATCATACTGATTATTGAGGAGTTTCTGTCTGTCTGTTTGGTGAAGAACAGTAGCCTTCCCCGTCTCAATTAGATTAACTACAGCTATCATCATCATCATGATAGTAGACATTTATTTAGCGCTCCTAGGTATCAGAGGTACTTGACTTTGATTGTCTCATTTGAGCCTTATTAGCATCCTATGAGGAAAATGGAATAATTATCCTCATTTTACACAAGAAAAGAGTGAGGCACAAAATGGTTAATTTACTTCCAGTAAATTACACATCTAGTAAGTGGAGAAGTTGGGAATCAAGCTCAAGCAGAGTCCAGAGCCCGTGTTCTTAATCTCCTATACCATACGGCTTCCCTAATTGTACTGTTAGTGTATAAGAAATAGTGGTGGTCTTTCTTCCAGTTGTCATTCATTCATTGATTCAATAAGCATTATTTAAGTATATCTTCTCAATATGAGATATTAAGCTCTGTCACAGAGATGAATAGGACAGTTTTTGCCCTCGAGGATCTCACTTTGTGGGAGGAAGACGTGCATCTAAATAAATGATGATGAATGGAATGTGATAACATAGTAAAAGCGCTTACAATGTGTTTGGTGAGGACACAGAGAGAGTTAGGGAAGGCATCCTGGAGGAAACCGTTTTCCATCCGGGTCCTGAAGGTGAGGAGGAGTTTGGCGCAGAAGATGGAGAAGACGAGCAGCCCAGGCAAGAAGAAGGTCCATTGTGCGCTGCTGCATGCAGGGTCCTGCACTGGCTTTTGGGAGGGACACAGACCAGTTTCTACTCTCCAAGAGCTAAAGTCGAGTGTGGGAGTTGCATTGACAAATGACCAATGAAGGTGTGTTCATAGCGCAGATCCAAACAAACCCCTGTGGACGTATAGGGGAAGGAGAGCTATTCCTGGCTCTGGGAGAAGGAGGGGCAAGCTGAGGGCTTCTCCACGGAGGACCAGTTTGAATCGGGCTTGGAAAGATGAGAAGAGTTTTTCAAAACTGAGAAGCAGAGGCGTGAAAGAATGTGGGCTATTTAGGGAACAATCTGTTACGAATGGAAGGAGGCACATGGAGGTGGGTAATGGGAACCCCTAGGGGCATGGTGCCCATGCTTCGAAGGCCTGGAGTGCCACTTGAAGAGTTTTGGAAAAGCATTGATGAAAGGTGGATACTTTCCCAGTAGAGGTATTGCTAGGAATTAGAGTTTATCCTAGATCAGTCATTTCCAAACTGGCTTTTCTCTACAGGACCTTTCTTTCAAACACAGTCTGAGCTAAAACCCTAAATAGTAAACCATTAGGAATGAAGCCGCCCCCTTGGCAAGGGGTGGAAAGGGCTGCTCAGCCTTCACTGTGGACTCTATGCAACACAACTTAAAATCATCCTACAAATGAGAGGTCTGAGCCTGGAGAACAGGGTGTTTCCAGGCCCATTCCCAGGCCAACTTGTTAGTCCATCATCAGGCACAGGGCTTTTGTTTCTGGCACTATGGCAACACCAATGTCGGGTTTGCCCATCAGTGCTGACCTGATATGTACATAAAACAAAACAGCGGTTCACAGTTCATCAATGATGAGCTGAGCTGGGAGTTTATCCACACAGACATCCACATTGCTTAAATGAGGCCCTTGAACGAAGCTGCTCACTGCTTAGAGTTCCTTTCTTGAGGATATCTCTTCCTCAGTGGAATCCTGGGGGCTTGAAGGAGTTAACACAACTTCAGAATTACCTCTCCCTTTCCCACAGAAGAACTTGCCCATGGGGAGAATCTGGCTCCATGCTGAGGATTCACTGCCAGAAAGTGAAATGAAAGCCTTCACTGGATCTGTGCACCTGGATACCCCCAGGAGAAAGGAGAGAGGGAAGGGATATTTCATTTTTAGAGTTTCCAACAACATATCCCAACAGGCCAGGCTGCAAGGAGAGACAATGATCCCTGAAAGCAGTAAGCCAGGAAAGGCCCAAGATACGTCAAAGAGAAGACCCCCCCAAGAGAGTGAGTCAGATAAAATACAGGACACCCGGTTAAATGAATTTCTGATAAAGCACAAATAACTTTTTAGCATGTCTCAAATGTTGCATGGGACATACTTTAAAAAAAAAATTTTGTAATTCACATTTAATGGGGTGTTCTTCTTTTTATTTGCTAGATTGGCAAACTTATCCTCAAGCTGCCTCCCTCATGGAGGTGCACCCCCTTTCTATCTGCCCTTGAATTGAACTTCAGCCCAGTTTTTGGTCCAAGGGCTCACTCCAAACCCTTTAAGCATGAACTCAAGCTTCTCCACACCGCAGTGGCAGACAGCCGGTCCAACCAAGGGAAAAGAGCTGCACCCTCCAAAGCCCTCATGATTCTCCCAGCATGCTCTTTTTGAAATCCTGGCTGGTTGGTCAGAGGCCAACAGGGGGGTTTGGCAGGGTAGGGGATTAAAGAGGCCTACTGCCTGATGAATAAATGTTTACAATAACCACATTCCCTCCTTGACTAGCTGGGGAGTTTCCATCAGAGCTGCATTGCCATTAGGCAAGCTGTGTGCTTTTTTGTTAGAAGTAAGTTATTGGTGCCTTGCTGCTGCAAACAAAAAACATCTGTGGAGAGCCCACAAACAGGAAACTCTGGAGGAGAAAGGGGGAAAAAGCTCATATTGTCTGCTGACCCTGCTATATGCATTTTTGAAAAGGAAGAATGTAAATTAAATCAACAACCCTCAAGTCTAGGTATAAGCTAGGACCAGAGCATGACAAAGACCGAGTGGCGCTGAGCAGGCTTTGTCCTGTGTTTCCCTTTTTATCTAAGCTGGCTGCATTGAAGAGCCGTCTAGCTTCTGCTAGCTCTGATTCTCCAGGGATGGTGGCAGCTGCCAAAATTATCTTGCTCTGATGCCCCATGTTCAAGTACAGCTACAGGGCAGGGATGCCGTTGCAAATTACAGCTGGTCTGTTTCACTGGAGCTTCCAAACATACATACCATCCTGAACTGCTGCAACTAGAGGAAAGCCAGCAAAAGGACAGACCTGACCAGTTTCCCACAGAGGAAGTGTTTGAGCTTCGTGTGTATTGGCTCTGAGAATGACTTTCAGCATTCTGCTTTCCCCTGGGCTAGTAGGTTGAGAAAACTTTTAGGAATAAACGTCTAGTAGCCTAGAAACTACGAGGTGCCACAAATTGAAAGGACGTGGCTAGAGAAGGGAAGCAGGTAAGAGATTTGCTCTCCATCTTTTCCCGGAAAGAAAGGAGGACGATGAGGAACAGATGGGGCAGGGAGGGGGAGAGAGGCGGAGCCTGAGAGGCAGCGATGGAGACACACAGCCCTCTTCCTTGGCCCCTAGCCAGCTTGCATACTCCTCGGAATTGATGTGCCTACGGGGTTATATAATTCATCCCGAGGACCTGGCCGTCTGTGACTTCTTAATGACCTAGACTAAGGAAAAACTGAATCCAACTTGATGAAATTTCCAGTGGAATATAAAGGTCAAGGGGAAGAGTAACCCCAAGTCACCATAGGAATGTGTCCTGCTAGTTAGTGAGGATGATATAAAGTTATGATTTATGTTTGGCAGTGGAAGAGTAAGGAAAAAAAAAAAAAACACCTGAAAATGGATAGTTAGCAATTCTTATAGAAAGAAAAAGCATATGAAGGTGAGATTTGGCCAAGGTATATTCCCTCTTCCTGCCATATAATTTGATTGATGAATCTGTGGTTCTTAAAAGTCAGAGTACATTAGAATCACCTGGGGAATATATTTTAAAAAAGAAAAGAGAACAGTGATTCAGGGCTCCATTCTCAGGTTCTAGTTGTGAAGGTAAATCTGGTGCAAGCAGTCCACCAAGCACCCTTCCAGAAACAATATTTAGAATGTGTCTGGGTAATTTGCATCCCTGGGTATCAGGTAAGTCCCTCTTACTGGCTCCTAGCTGAAAGGAAAAAGAACCAATAGGGTGTTTAAGAGTGGGAGCTTGGGAGTCAAATTTAAGCTCCACTCCTGGAGTCTATTACTTGCTGATGATGATCTCCAGTAGTTACTTAACTTCATTGAACCTCAGTTTCCTCATCTATAAATTCAGGTGATTCCACAGATAAAATGAGATGATGCATGGAAAGGATTTAGCAGAGTCCTTGGCCAAAGAAATGTGAGTCGCTACTATCATTGTTTCCACTCCATCATCATCACCATGACTATCATCATCAGCAATAATTTGTCCATTTATTGAGAACATGCTATGTGCCAAGGCAGTAAGTTAGCGGTTGTTTTATTTTATTTTTATTTTATTGTCAAAATGAATGTAAGGGACAGATTATTCTTCCCGTTTGACATATGAATAAGCAGAGGTTATGTAGCCTGACCCCCATCACCCTGGTGACACTGAGAAGAATCATAACTCGTCTTTTGGTGGGGATGTGAAATGGTGCATTGGCTTTTGGTAGGGATGTGAAATGGTGCAACTGGTGGTTCCGCAAAAAATTACAACTAGAACTACCAGAAGTGGGATCACTGGATTATATGGTAGTTCTCATTTTAAGTTTTTTGAGGAACCTCCATACTTGTTGCACAATGGCTTTACCAATTTATATTCGCACCAACAGTGTACAAGGATTGCCTTTTTCCACATCCTCACCAATGCTTGTTATCTCTGGTCTTTTTCATAATAGTCTTTTGAACAGCCGTGAGTTGATATCTCGCGTGTGGTTTTGGTTTGCATTTCCCAGTTGATTAGTAATGTTAAGAACTTTTTCATGTACCTGTTGGCTATCTGTTTGTCTTCTTTGGAAAAGTGTCTATTTAGTTCCTCTGCCCTTTTTTAAATTGGATTGCTTGTTTTATTGCTGTTGAGTTATATGAGCTCATTTTCTCAGTCTCTTGCCAGAACAATGATGGTGAAAAAAAAATCAGTGCTTTAAATTTGCATTTCCATAATTTCTTGTGAGATTTAGCGTCTATTAATGTTTTTATTGGCCTGATGTATTTCTTCTGTGACTTGCCTGTTCATAATCTCTGTCCATTTGTCTACTATGTTGTCTTTTACTGATATATGGATACTCTTTATGTATTCTGGATATTAACACGCTGTATATTGTATATGTTGCAAATAATTTCTTCAGGTCTTTCACTTCTTATTAAACTTTTCTTATGACTTATTTTTCATTAAGAGAATTTAAACTATCAGGCCATTCAATAGTTTCTGAGGTTTTATATTTTTCTAAACCCTAAATTTTAAGATTACTATACATTTTTCTAATATTTCTCTAGTTTTATATTATATGCTTAGCTCTTGAATCCATAAAGAATTTGTGTTTGTGTATAATGCTTGGTAGAGATTTAATTTTATTTTATTTAAAAAAATCAATAGCTAATTTTCTCAGCACCATTTATTAAACAGAATTTCCTTACCCATGATTTGAAATATTACATTTTTAAAAAACTATTTATTTATTTATTTATTTAATTGGCTGCGTCAGGTGTTAGTTGTGGCATGTGGGATCTTTTGTTGCGGCACTCGGGCTTCTCTCTAGCTGTGATGTGCAGGCTCCAGAGTGCATGGGCTCAGTAGTTGTGGCACGCAGGCTCTCTGGCTGTGGTGCAGGCTCTAGAGTGCGGGGGCTCAGTAGTTGTGGCACATGGGCTTAGTCGCCGCGCTGCAGGTGGGATCTTAGTTCCCTGACCAGGGATCGAACCTGCGTCCCCTGCATTGGAAGGCAGATTCTTAACCACTGGACCACCAGGGAAGTCCCTGAACTATTACATTTATTTTAATACAAATTCTCTTGCATATATGGATTCTATTTTATTTATTTTGTCTATTCTCATGCTAGTTCTACACTATTTTAACACTTTTAATTTTTAAGTGAATTCTAGCTTTTAAAAATATCAGAAAAAGTGACACTTCCCCCTCAATATTCTTTCCTTTAAAAAAGTTTCCTTAGATATTCCAATTTTTCTTCTCCAGATAAATTTCAGAAACAACTTGTTAAGGGCTTTTTAATCCTTTTAAGATTATTATTGAAACTGACTTGAATTTGTAAATTTATTTTGAGTACTTGGTTTCTTTAATCCCACCCAGGAATACAATATGTTAGTCTACTTACTCAGATTTTCTCTTATATACTTCAGTTAGGTTTTATAGTTTTCTTCAAATAGATTCTTGTGTATTTCTTGTTAGGTTTATTGATAGGGGTTTAATAAGGTTTTGTTGCCATTGTGAATGAGAGTTTTAAAAAATCTATTATATTTTCTAATTGCTATTACTTGGGAAAAGGAACACTACTAAAGTTTACCTATTGCTATAGTATCTGGTCACCTTTTTGAACTCATCTATTAGTTCTCATAATTGGCCAGTTAACATCTTAAGTTTTATTAAAAAAATAATTATTGGGACTTCCCTGGTGGTCCAGTGGTTAAGAGTTCACCTTCCAATACAGGGGGAGTGAGTTCGATCCCTGGTCAGGGAGCTAAGATCCCACATGCCTCGTGGCCAAAAAATCAAAACATAAAACAGAAGCAATATTGCAACAAATTCAATAAAGACTTTAAAAATGGTCCGCATCAAAAAAAATCTTAAAAAAAAAAAAAATTATTGAGCACCTATTATGTGTTGGAGATATGGCTGGTCTAAGCCCAGAGAGACTGCATTCTAGTGAAGGATTAGGAGTCACAAACAGGGAAACAAATACACAAGCACAAGAACTGTAATGCTATGAAGGAAATAAAAGAGAATGATGTAACAGAGAGGGAGTAGGACACTCTAAGTATCACCAAGGAACGCTTCTCTGAGATGGTGCTGGAGACCAGAGACTCAGCCATGTCAAGAGCTTTCCAGGCAGAGTAAACAGCAAATGCAAAAGCCCTGAAGCTGGAAAGAGCTTGGCAGTCCAAGGAACAGAAAGTAAATCCAAGTGGCTGGAGTGGGAGTGGACAAAGTGGGAGTTCAAAGAGGTAGATAGGAACCCATATAATATGAGGTGTTTCAGGCTGGGGCAAGGAGTCCAAATGTTAAGTGCAGTTTGGAGCTATTAAAAAGTCAGAATAGTGCAGCAATCTGATTTATGTTTTAAAACAATTGCTCAGACTATGTGGAGGAAAAGCTTCCAGTGAACAGGAGAAGAAGTAGGAGGAAGTTGTAAATGGCCCAACCGTTAGTGGGCCATTCAGCCATTGGTCGATGCTGCAGTGGGCCCCGCCCCCAAGTGGGCAGCTGTCAATGAGCTGTCATTAGAGGGGCACTGAGCCAAGGGTCGGCGGTCATCAGATAGGGAGTGAGGCAAGAGGCAGATCCCGGCCTTCTCCCCAGGGCCCTCCAGCTCACCTGCCCTCGGGTGAGGGGGGGTGAGGGGGGCCCAGGGAACAGGCTGGGGCTGTGTCCTGCAGGGCTCCAGGGCCCTCTCCAAGACGGCCCACTGGCCAGGCCCAGGCCCAGGCCCTGAGGCGGCGGTGACCCTCTCCCCCAACCCTGCCTGTGTGACCTAATGGCAGCGGCAGTCTGCATGGGACACAGTCTTGGGGACCTGGCCCCCACTGTTTGGGCAGCCTGAGGAGCCTGAGGGTCAGTTGGGTCCTGGGCACCTGGCTCCCTCAGCGTTGACAGCTGGGCAGGATCTGGGGACCTGGCCCTGAAGGAGCCACCAACTGAGATCTGCCTCTTCAGCCAGGCCTGGGCACTGGGTGCTGGATGAACGCTCCAGGGCAGGATAACTGCCACCCCCGCCAACGCCCGCAGGGACCCCCTTCTCTCAGCCAGGCCTGGACCTCGAAGGGTGAAAGTTGTGCCTTGGGACCTTCCCCTTTCTTGTCAGAACAGAGAGTAATATTTGTTTGGTGGAGATTTACAGGAACACCGTTACCTGACTTTGACCTGACCTCGAGAACAAAGGATCTGACACCGAGAAGTTTGCAGCGACTAACCACACCCCTCCCTCACCTTTCCTATAGAAGGGCTTTGCTGAAAGCTTTCAGGGAGTTTGGGGTTTTGTTTAAGGCAGGAGCACGCATCTTCTTGCATGGCCCTGCACTAGAACCTTTCTCTGTTCCAGTCTCCGGTGTTTTGGTATTGTTTGGCCTCACTGTGCGTCGGGCACACGGACTTGCGTTTCGGTAACAAGGTGATGGTGGCTTGACTAGTTCGCCGGCAGGGGATGGAGAGAAATGGTTGCATTCAAGATACACTATGAAGTAGGATGAATCAGACTCACTGATGCATTTAATGGAGACGATTATTAGGTTTTTGGCTTGAGTAACTGGGTGGATTGTGGTGCCATTTTCTGAGGTAACAAACACTGGGGAATAGTGTTTTGTCAAGGGAGAGGGAGGATCAAGGATTCTGTTTGGGAAATGTTTACTTTGAAACATGGAGTTGACATCCAAATGAATATGTCAAATAGATGGTTGCATGGATTCGTCTGGAGCTCAAGGGAACAGTCAGTCCGAGAGACATAAACTTGGAATTTGGAAGCATGAAGATAGAATTTAAAGACATAGGACCAGATGAGATAATGTAGGGAGAGAAGAAAGAAGAACAAGCTCTCAGTCAATGTGGCATTTAGATGTCAGTTATGAGAGGAAGAGACAGCAACCCATAGAAAACTATAGGAGTAGGAGATAGCAAAGGAGCCTGAGAAAGTGAGGAAGGAGGAATTGCAGAAAAGAGTGATGTCACAGAGGCCAAGAGAGGATGGAGTTTTAAGGAGAGAGCTCCAAGAATGCCATCAAGCGCTGCTAAGAAGTTGGGAAAGAAGAAGCAGAGTTGATGACCTTAAAAACAACTTCAGGGACTTCCCTGGTGGCACAGCGGTTAAGAATCTGCCTGCCAATGTAGGGGACATGGGTTCGAGCCCTGGTCTGGGAAGATCCCACATGCTGTGGAGCAGCTAAGCCCGTGGGCCACAACTACTCAGCCCACGTGCCACAGCTACTGAAGCCTGCTCGCCTAGAGCCCGTGCTCTGCAACAAGAGAAGCCACCGCAATGAGAAGCCCGCGCACCGCAACGAAGAGTAGCCCCTGCTCGCCACAACTAGAGAAAGCCCTCACGCAGCAATGAAGACCCAATGCAGCCAAAAATAAATAAATAAATAAATAAATAAATTTATTCTTTAAAAAAAATAATAAAAAAATAAAAACAACTTCAGTGAAAGCCAGAGGGTAAAAGCCAGGTTGGGGTGAAAGCCAGGTTGGAATGATTTGAATAATAATGGGAGATGAGGAGTGGAGGCAGCTGGAGTGGACAGTTAACTCCTTAAAGAAGTTTTCCTGCAAAAGGAGTGAATAAATGAAGTTGTTGCAGGAAGGGCATAGGGAGGCAAAGAATGATTTGCTTGTTCAAAATATTTTAGATATCAGAGCTTCTTTATCTGCTGAAATGAATAAGTAATCCAGAAGGAAGGAAAAAAATCAAAGATGCAGGAGAGTGAGGAGGAAAAAAATGCATGAGCAGAGACTTTGAGAGAAGAGAAGGGAAGAGACCCAGAGCTTGAGTGGAATGGGAGTGATCTTTGATAAGAGGAGAGGCATACCTTCTATCAGAATTTGAGAGAAAACAGAAAATATGAGTACCTCTACAGATAAGTTTATAGATTTTGCTGTGGTGAAATGGAGACGTTTCTCTCTGAAAAGGGGATTCAGATCAATTGATCATTTCTAGGTAAATGATCAAAAGATCTGGAAATAATTATAGGATCACCTTTTCTTTTACAGATAAATATCTTATTACATTGGTTACTGACTCCAGTCCAATATAGAATGCAGTGATGATAATAAGCATCCTTATATTTCATTTGCTTTAAAGAACATAATTCTACCACCTGACTACTAAATAAGATATTTACATTTAGGTTTCTTGTAGATACGGTACAGCAAATATTTACATTTTTACATTTACATTTTTGTATTTTATTACATTACATTTACATTTCCCAGGTTGAATCATACTTGGGATTGTTTATCTTGGTATAAACTCGACAAGATGGTGCTGTCTTTTTCTTTAAATGCACTTCTCGATTTCAGTTGCTAGTAGCTTATTTAGCTCTTTAAAAAATGTATATTCATAAGTGACAAGGGCATAGAATGTTTTTATGTATGTGATATTCATAAATAAATTTTGGTTTCACGACTATGCTAGTTCCGTGAACTGATGTAGAAAGTTTTCCATATTTTTCTAAGCTCCAGAACAATTTTTTCAAGGAAGGAAAATTATCTGTTATGAAAGAAATCTCTTGTAAGACCATTTGAGTTTGGTGAATTTGTTTTAAAAGGAAGTTATCAGAATACATACATACATACATAGTTTCTTCTATGATTTCTTCCATGATTATTTGACTATTCAAGTTTTTTACTTCTTTTGTGGCCAATTTGGGTCATTTTCTTTTCCTGGAAAATATTCATTTCATCCCAATTTTTAAATATGTTTAAAAAAGTTTTATATGCAATGATACAATTTTTAAAATCTCTGTGTCTGAAACTGTGTCCTTTATCTCATTTCCAAAGTGGTTTATTTGTGTCTTTGAATTTTCCTTAACTGGATTTGCCAAAATTTTGATGTCAGATAAGATTTTATTTTATTGAATAATTCTTCTAACTTTGTAAATTCAAGGTTTTAAAAAAATTATTTACTTCTGCCCTTGTAACTAATCTTTTATTTCTTTGAGTTTATGTTCTTTTGCTACTTTCTTGCACTAAATTCTGATTTATTTTCATTCTTCCTCATTTTCTAATAAATGCATAAAAAGCTATAAATTTTCCACTGAATACCACTTAGACCATAGCCCACAAGTTTTAACATGAAGTGTTCTTATTATAAATCATTTCCAAAGAGCTTGTAATTTTAATTTAGATTACATCTTTAAGACTTATTTTGAAAGTTGGTTTTAATTTTCAAGTGATTATTATTTTTGTCATCCTTTGTTATTAATTTCTAATTTTATTGTGTTATATTCAGGGAAAATGTATTTCAGTATTTAAAATTTTTTGAGGTTGTTATTGTGGTTTCATATATTGTACAATCAGTTTTTGTAATGTGTTTCTTCTATATTTTAAAATGCTATACATTCATTTTGAATGGCCAAATTTTAATATATGTACTTTTTAATTAGTTTAAGTTGGTAGTGTTTAATTCAAATATAAGTTCTTATATTTCTTACAATACCTTTTTAAAATTTAAAATTAGATCCACTGTAGAAAACACAGAAAATTATAAATAAGAAAAAAAAAATCCAAGCCCTATGAACCTAGAGATAAATATTAATATAATTTTGGCATATATTTTCAAAACTTTTAGCCTTCTTACGTGGTAAAGATAATGCTGTACATATACAGTTGCATCCTGAATTTTTTCCTTATTTAGCTTCTGTATTTCTGCATGTCAAATAATTCTTCATAACTACCATTTTAATAGCTAAATATTACATAATAAGAATCTACTATGATTATAAAGATGTTTTACATATTTTTCTATTATAAATAATTCTGTAGAAAATAACTTTGTATGTAAGTCTTTTCCACAGTTAAGATTATTTTCATAGGATGACTTCACAAAGGAGAAATTAAGTCAAAAAGTATGAACATTTTTAAGGCTCTTTGTACTTATAAGCATTTTATATATCTATCAAACAAAATCTGTGCTTTTTTTTTATAAAGTATACAGTCAAACTACTAGAGATCATCAATCTGTCTTCCTCAATCTATCTCTACTGCTTTAACAGTCAGAGAAGAAGTCATAGTTTGTATATCCCTCCAGACCTTTCTACATGTGTTTACATACATATGTCTACATGTCTGTTTAATGTTTCTGTATACATGTGTAAGAGAGAATACATGCATGTACAAGTGCATAATACACATTTTTATATGTGTAATTCACATTCACATTTAGCATACTAGCATTCACATTTTTATATAATTTGGAGCTTGTATGTGTATGTGTGTGTATATATATATATTACATGTTAAGAAAAATATATGCTAGTTCAAGTAAGAAACTTTCACATTGTCAAGGTGCCTAATGATTAAAAATAGACCCTCACAGTATATATATATGTGTATACACACACACACACACACACACACACACATATATATGCTTATTTTTAAAGTTTAAGAAAAGTATGTGCTAGTTCAAGTAAGAAACTTTCATATTGTCAGGTACCTAATGATTAAAAATAGACCTTCACAGTATGGATTCTCTCATTTCCTCATTAATGTTTTGTAAAAGATTTAACAAAATAGTGAATTTCTCTGACTTCCCTTCATTATCTGGTAAATAATTGTCAGTATTCTCTAGTTTCTTTATCAAGTTTGAACACTAGTGAAAAGGCTTGCTACTCTTGCTACTCTTTCCTTAAACGTCTTTTAATTAATTAAGAGACAGGAAAACTTGTCACAGTGGAGGAATATCTTCTCCTTGGACAATCAACTTCAAGAGAGTGGCACTCAGAACACAAGTGCTCCTAAGATGCCAAGAAAATGGAAATTAATAGATATTCACTAGATGGTTGGTGATGGTGTACTAAAATGAGCATAGCATCTTCCTTCTCCCTTTGGGTTGATGTTATTATTTGGGGGGCGACCCCCAAAATAGCTAGATAGTAGTTTGACTATCAGGTGCATACCAGTCAGGCTGCAAGTTACAGAAAACCTCAATTTCAGTTGGCTTGAATACTAAGGAAGCCATCGTTTCTGCGAACAAGAATTCTCAAGGAGCTTAACTCCAGAGTTCATTAGTCCTGTGGCTCATGACGTCATTAAGAGCCCCTCCTTCTCCTGTTCTTCTTCCTCAGCTTGTCTGATTTGTCCTCTGCTAATTCCTTGCCTGTGGTCTCAGTACGATTGGCACAGTTTCAGCTGTCCTATGCAGACACTGAAAATGTCTAATAATGAACTTGTCCTTATAAAATTTTCAAATAAGAAAGACCATTTCCCAGAAAGTCCCTAACTGACTTTTGCTCTTGGCTCATTGGCCTGCCTCACATGCTGATCTAAATCAATTGCATGAGTAACTTGACCAGTCAGCATCCATTCTCCCTTGAAGCAGGTGACACTATTAAAGAGGGTGGATATCCAAACAAAATTAGGGATGCAGTAGGAAGGAAGAAGTTGAGGAAAGGGAAGAAATATCATGTATGCAACTGACTGTGTCTACAAAAATGTGGATAATACTGCCCTATTCACTGTATCTCCCCAGTACAGTACGTTCTCAGTTAAGAAAATTTTACCACCCCTTTATATGATACTGTTATATACAAAAAGAACTCATTTGTATTCAGTATAATTGATTTTATTTTTCAGTTGGTTACATGGCATAAAACAGACTTGGTCTCTCTTTACGGGGCAATTCTTATGTCTGAAGAATAAATTAATGATACTGCTCTAGTTTCGTTTTCTCCCTTGACCAAAGGCCACAGATTACGTCACTTTCCAAGTATTCTCATGATGTAACAATCTGTATCCACGAATTCCTCAGAAGCCTGGTACTTGGAACCTTTATTTAGGCATTAATTTACTTTTAATTTATTTTTATCACCACCATTTATATTTGGAGGCTTGTGCCTTGATGGTAATGTCAGCCTCTCCTGCTGCTGTTTGTTAAACTCTATGAAATTACAATATGCAGCATTAAATCAGGGCAGGAAATGAAATTGAAAACCACGTTAAGTACTGCTGATGTCTTGTTGGCACAGGCTGAGTCTCGCTACTCTTTCTGTTCTGGTCTGTAATTCACAGGACCCTGGAGGCAATTACTCCTCCCTCATTGAGAAATCAATGAAAAGGATACAGCAAAGAGTGATTAACACACACATATCTCCATTTGTAAAGCATCCCCCAACACCACCACCATAACTACCCCCGTGTATCTTCTGATCACAGATTACTTTAAAGAATAAGCCCTCACAATTTTATTTACTGGAGTATAATTTACGTGTGAAATGTTCATATCTTAGGTGTGCTGTCCAATCAGTTTTGATAAACGCATACTCTTTTGAAGACCGTGCCCCTATCAAGACACAGAACATTTCCATCAACCCAGAAGTTACATGTGTACCTGCCCAGACAATCCCCCTAACAGAAACAACCACTAATCCTATTATTTATCACTGTATGATATTTTTGTATATTCCAAAGTTTCATATAAACTGAATCCTATAGTATGTCATCTTTTGCATCTTGCTTCTTTCTTTAGCATAATATTTTTGAGAATGACTCATGTTATTTCGAGTGTCAGTAGCCGATTCCTTTTTATAGCAGAGTAAGATTCCGTTATAGGAAAATACATAGTTTACTAATCCATTCTCCTATTGATGGACATCTGGGATGTTTCCAGCTTGGAACTGTTATGAAAAAAGATGCTATGAACAGTTTTATTTGGTTTTTGCTGTACCTATGTTTTTATTTTTCTTGGATAAATAGGAGTAGAATTGCTGGGTCATAGAGTATATGTATGTTCGACTTTTGAGGAAACTGTGAGTTTTCTGAAATGGTCATTCCATTGTACACTCCCACCAGCAATATATGAGAATTCCAGTTGCTCTAATATTTGATATTGTCAATATTTTACATTTTAGCCATTCTAGTAGGTGTGTAGTGGTATTTCATTATGGTTTGAATTTGCTTTTCCTGGATGAATGATGTGAACACTTTTTCATATGCCTGTTGGCCATTTGCATGTCTTCTTTATGCAAAAATGTGAAAACAAATATGTGAATTGTCTCTTGGATCTTTTGTCCATTTTTTAATTGCATTGTTTGTCCTATTATTAAGTTGTGGAAGTTCTTCATATATTCTAGATAGCAGACTTTGGCAGGTATACTTGTTGTGAATATTTTCTTCCAGTATGTGACTTGTCTATTTTCTCAAGAGTGTTTTGAGGCCACAAATCCCTCCACTTTTTTTAAATTAACCAAAGTCCACAGTTTACATTAGGGTTCATTCTTTGCGTTGTACATGCAATGGATTTTGATAAATGTTTAGTAACAGGTATCCATCATGATAGTGTCATACAGAATAGTTTCACTGCTCTAAGAATCTCCTATGTTTCACCTACTCTTCCCTTTCTCCTCCCAAAACCATTGTAACCACTGATCTTTTACTGTATCCATAGTTTTGCCTTTTCCAGAATGTCATATGGTTGGAATCATACAGTAGGTTGCCTGTTCAGATTCACAACTCCCCTTTGAAACGTATAATATCTTCCAGATTCTAAGCAGAAATTGATTTTTAATGGATTTTTAATGATCTTTTTTTTATAGAAAGTATGTTGATAAAAAAATTATCTATAGGGTTTTTTTAAAAATTGACATTTTGAGAGTAGAAAGAGTCCAGGAGGAAGAAAAGTAGTTGGCCTTAATTTAACACTTGTCATGTAAACTATCAGCCAAGGAGAAAAGCAAATCTTAGAAAAGACTGATGAGCATTGTTACCAAGAATCCGGCTCTCAGATCTAACCTGGATTTGAGCCTTGGATCTTCCACTTACTAGATGTGTAACTTGAGCCAGTTATTTAACCTCTCCGGGCCTCAATCTCCTCATTTTATCATGAGGATAATAATAGTATTATAATAATAAGGTTAAATGAGAAAATACATGGAAAGTGCTTAGCAGTCATATAGTTAATTCTTAAGAAATGCTTCCAGTTCTTATAATTACAAACCATCGGAGACACACCTGAAATGAATTCAGGTTAAACACTAAGCCTGTCATTAGAGAGACTGTCTCTGGAGCTCTGGGCAACATCTGACCTCAAAGGTGAGATCTTTGAGCTACATCTTCCTGCTTCTGGCCTCCAAAAAGTATAGAGAAATATCAATATTATAGAATGACAGTGATGTGAAGTTGGTGGCACTCAGGGTGGGAGGGGAGAATCTTGAGGCAGCTCTTAAGGATAGATCAAGCACTACGCTGGTATTGGCACACTCAGTTGAATACGTCAAATGATGTTTCAAATAAAATTTTTGGAGCAGGGGAGGCAGAGGTGCTGCTGAAGCCTACAAAAGAAAGGTGTCTTCTTTGTTAACAGTTTATTCTAGAATCTACAAAAAGAGCATTTTTTTTTTTTGAGAGCCTAGTTTTGAACTTACCCAGCACTATCTGCTCTGCTCAAACTTGAATGCATGAGCGAGAAGTATTTTGGAATTCATTGCGAGAACCTCTAAGGAACTGTCTTTATTAACCATTTTTGCCTGGACTTCCACTAATATCTAAAGATATTTCAAAGGTCATAAATCCACTGTGTTTTTGAACTGGTCTAAAAGTAGATACACATCCTCATCATAGAAGGTGTCATTGTTACAATGGTAGGACTTGGCCCGTAATACACAGTTGACCCTTGAACAATGAGGGAGTTAGGAGCACCACGTCTCTGCTCAGTTGAAAATCCACATGTAACTTTTTAGTCATCCCTCTGTACCTGCAGTTCCACATCTGCAGATTCAACCAACCAGGGATCATGTAGTTTGTACTTACTGAAAGAAATCCACTTGTAAGTGGACCTTGCAGTTCAAATCTGCGTTGTTCCAGGGTCAACTGTAAGGCGGTTTTCTGCTTTAATTGCAGGAAAGAGGCTAAGAGCATGTATATAACTCTTGTCATCTAGATCTTTGGTCTCTAAATTCTTTTGATAACACATCTACCAATTTTTAAAAAATAGGTCATACTCACTATAAATTTATTTACTAATAAATTAAAATTATTTAAGGTACTGCTATATTATAGAATAGTACAGTATATACCTCTAGTATATTGGCACTAATATATTATGTATTTAGAAAATGTACACAAAGTACATATTAAAAAGGACAAGATAAAAATGAAATAAATACTATTTAATATTAATACAGCAATGTAAAAGCAGCCATTTTGCTCTTCCTAAACATATCATTAATAATACTTTTAGAGAGAGATGTCATTGACCAAGCTTCATTATTTATTTTATTTTATTTTTTAAGATCTCGGTTTAATTATTTGTGATAAAGTGAACCAATAGAGTGATTTTAATTTAATTCTATTTTCTATAGTTCCTATCATAGGTGAAAATGATAGCTCCAAAAGATTTGTAGAACCAAATGGAGTAAAGATATTATTGACTGGCAGTATTGAATTGTGATACATATTTTTTCATATCCACCCACTAATTATGTAAAAATTTTTATTGAAATCTGACAAATTTCTATCTCCTCTGATGCTAATAATTTATTCTTTTAAATAAAAAAAGGTTTTGTTGAAATAAATTCTTTAGTTGGAAGATTTTTACAACAGGTTTGAAAAACATGGCAAGAATGAAATAGAATGCTTAGATTAGGAATACAGAATTTGGGGAAAGTATTGGGTAGATTTAAATATAGCAGATAAATTCTGTTTAGAGGGCAGGGCAGAACTGGCCATGCAGATGTCAACAGTAAACAGTTTTAAGTGTACAGATATGAGAATTTTTAAAGGAGACATGTTCACACATATTTTCAGCAAGAAATCACATAATGACAAAAACATTTCCAAATATTTATTTTCAAAATGCTCTTTCCATAGCATGAGTTTCTTTTGAGAAGCAGTTATTTTCTCACTTGTTATTAAAATATCAAATTGTACATCGAAAGAACAAATTAAATATGTGGCTTATTAAGAACTCATTCTAGAGACTTCCCTGGTGGCACAGTGGTTAAGAATCTGCCTGCCAACGCAGGGGACAAGGGTTCGAGCCCTGGTCTGGGAAGATCCCACATGCCGCAGAGCAACTAAGCCCTTGAGCTGCAACTACTGAAGCCTGTGCTCCTAGAGCCCGTGCTCCACAACAAGAGAAGCCACCGCAATGAGAAGCCCACACACCACAACAAAGAGTAGCCCCCCGCTGCTCGCCACAACTAGAGAAAGCCCATGTGCAGCAACGAAGACCCAATGCAGCCTAAATAAATTAATTAATTAATTAATTTTAAAAAAAAGAACTCATGCCAGAAGTAGGGGAAATGTCGGTTCTACCGTCAATATACTTGGATTATTGATGTGATCTTCCAAATTCTGTCTCTTTACAAAACTGTCATTTGCCCATTTTGTAAAGGTTAGTTTAGTTTAAGTACTTAATAGTAAGTTTCAAAAATTCCCTTAACCAGATCAATGTCACTGTATGTGAGACATTGGACTGACCAAATGAAGATGCTTATGTCAATCTGTGTTATAAATATCAGTAGGTCTTGATTTCTTTTTATTTTTATATACAAATAAATGCAAATGGAAGTTCTAATATTTTCTAGAATTTTCTTCTCACACTCTTTGGATCATCATGGCACACCCCCTGGAGCCATTCACTCCCCAGTTTGGAGACCACTAGAGCAGACCGTTACTCTCCTGGGAAAGAGGAAGGCACTTCATTTCTCAAATACAGATTTCCCTGTCCCAGCTTGGCTACACCCCTACTGTTGGCCCCTTCCATTAAGAACATTCCTCTTCACCCTTCATAGACTTTTGGTTACATGTCAAGATTCTGGTTTTATAAGATCATGTTTGCAAAGTTAGTCTAATTTCTTTGTTATGCACATCACATGAAAAGTTCAGCAAAGGAGAGAGTTGAGTTCCAGCATGTCCTGGGAGAGATCAGAGGAGTGAATGAAATTAATGGAGTTTGGCAGATGGATGGATGGATAGTGTGTGTGTGTGTGTGTGTGTGTGTGTGTGTGTGTGTGTGTGTGTTGTTTGATGAATTTATCTAGTATTTTTTTCGCAGTGAAATTCTGTCTTCTTGCTCCCTGAGCTTAAACATTAAAGGTTTTTTGCTTGTTTGTAAACAAAACAAAACACTCTATGTGACTGAAGGTTTTAGAAGCAATCGATTTCTTCTTTACATAATTATGTAGCTCTTTTCTTCTTAAATCAGGAGAAACATGGAAGGCAAATCCCGTATAACCAAAGAAACTATCCTTTGCAGTGTAGAATAATAGTTAGAGCAGCCATGTAGTTTTATGTTTCAACTATGGTTTATTTGGTCTTCAGAGATGTGGGGACTCTATGTGGACTAGTCTGGGTTCTTTACAAAGAAAATTACTCCATATAGAAAGAGTCCATGCCTATAGTCTAAGTAAGGAAGTACTGATATAAATAAGACCATTTCTTATCAGTATAAAAGTAGGTGACATACATGTTTATAGTTGAAAGGAACCCTATCTTACAGATGAATAAAATGAGACCCAGAGGGATTAGGTAATTTCCTCAGGATCACAGAGTTTGCTAATAGAAGATGGAACTGGACAAGGTCTCTTGACTCCAGGTCAGTGAGCTTTCTACTAGAATGCTCTACTGGTGTTTGTTTTTACAGGGAAGTATAGACATCAACTATATTTGGAGGTAGCATGAACAGGTATTTACTTAGAGTGAAATGGAGTATCTCTGGCAGGGCCAAGCCTGGGGTAGCTGTAAACTGTCATCCTGTTGTACTAGGAAGAGTTTCCATAGCAGTGACCATGACTGGAGAGAGACTAGTTGATGTACACGGCACGAGATGACATCCCAGAAACATGGACAAGGAACTGTAGTATTTTGGTTCCCTGGAATGTCCAGGGTCTGATCTGCTTTGGATTAACAATATTACTGGAGTTAGCTCCAAAGGAACAAGGTGATGGAAAACAGATGGTCTAGGCCTCACTATGTTCTAGACGTCCCCTTAGGGTTTTCTTCTAATATAAGGATTAAGGAATAGGGTATAGAATGTCTATATACATAATTGTAAATCAGTGCCTTTAAACTCTTTTTTTAGAGTTTAAAATAGATATAAAGAGATATAAAATAACCAGGGACTGTTGGAGTTACCACATTACTAGCATTCCTCTTTTACAATCCATCCTACTCTGTCCACCCTGGCTGTACCACATACTAGGCTGGGTGACAACTCTAGCTGCTCCCTTGTAGCTCAATAGAGCATACCTCCACTGTGTCCTACCCACAGAAGATTCTTTTCCAATTATCATATCAATAATAACTTTAAAAAATGAATGTCCATTCAAAAGACATTTAAACAGTAGCTCCATTGTTTGATTAATTTCTGTATTTAGACTCTCAAGTAAACACTCTTGCCCTGTGATTTCAGTTCTGAATGTAGACCCAGGATATCCAGTAAACTTTTAGGAGCATATAGATAGTGCTCAGCGTTGCAGAATGCCTTTTATTCATTCAAGAAATAATTACTGAGTCTAGACAATTACTTCAAGTAAGGGGATGTCAACTCAAATAAGGCATGGTTGGGTCCTGCTTTCTTTGAGCTTACAGTCTAGTGGGGCAGGCAGACAAGCAACAACCTGGAAAGGGGTATTCTGGGGTCAGTCTGTGCAGATTATCTGCAAGAGAACAGAGACTTTGTCTTCGGGACCATCTGGAGAAGCCCTACCCCAGGTGCTTAAGAAAGACTTTGTTAAGCTCTGAAGATCATCTGTCTTTGGAAAACCCTTTGGAGTGTGGTGAGCAGCTGTGTGGATGGTACCAAGATGGAGAGCCCAGGACTGGTGGGCAAAAACAGGGCTATAGATGTGAGGACACTTCAAGTGACTGGATTAAGGAATCAGGGAGAAAACAGTCATGGTCACAGAATTTGTTTAGTTTCTAACTGTTGGCCTGAAGCCCCTACCTAGCTGAGGATAGACGGGTTGTTTTTTTTTAATTGATGAGTTTTTTTTAATTGAAGTATAGTTGATTTACAGTGTTGTGTTAGTTTCAGGTATACAGCAAAGTGATTCAGTTATACATATATATATCTTTTTTTATTGAAGTAGAGTTGATTTACAATGTTGTATTAGTTTCAGATGTAGAGCAAAGTGATTCAGTTATATATATATAGTATATATATATATTAATACATATATACTATATATATAAATATATATTATATATAATATATATAGTATATATAATATATACTATATATATTATATATAATATATAAATATATATACTATATATAAAATATATAGTATATATATAAAAATATATATATACTCTATATAGAAATATAAATATAAATATAAATATATATATATATATACTCTTTTTCAGATTCTTTTCCCTTATAGGTTATTACAAAATATTGAGTATAGTTCCCTGTGCGATACAGTAAGTCCTTAGGTGGGTTTTATTTTTAAAGCAGTTGTAAACTTTTTCTAGTTGAATGATTTCACATAACAATCCAGATTTCTGACCTTGAAAAATTGGAAGATCTCTTAATACTGCTTTAATTTTCCCAAGTGGCAGCAATGGAGTGAGCCGTACAGTGACGGCTCCCTGTGGTTGGAACATCGTAGGAGTGGGTTCTCCCTAGGCCTCACTACTTCCTCGTCTCTCACCCTATTTATCATCTGACCCTGAGCCTGTGTCATCCCTCACTCCTTAAGATTCCTGTCCCTCATGTTTAGTTTCAATAAAACACGATCGAGGTACTGCTGTGAAGGGATTTTTCAGGTGTAAGTGAAGTTCCATGTCACTTGATCTTGAGATACAGAGGTTACCTAGG
This sequence comes from Balaenoptera physalus, assembly GCF_965194825.1. Taxonomy (NCBI): domain Eukaryota; kingdom Metazoa; phylum Chordata; class Mammalia; order Artiodactyla; family Balaenopteridae; genus Balaenoptera; species Balaenoptera physalus. The sequence continues at coordinate 56,912,412 of NC_138890.1, forward strand.
CTGCCTGATCTAATTGCACAAGCATGAGAAGGACAGGATGTGCCCTTGCTGCTTTGAGGATAGAGGGGACAAGTGAAAGGGAACGCAGGTGGTCTCTAGAAGCAAAGATCAGACAGACTCTGGCTGACAGCCAGTGGGAAAACAGGGACCCCAGTGCTACCATCATCAGCAACTGGTTTCTGCCAACAATCTGAATGATCTTGGAAGTGGAGGCCTCCCCAGAGCCGGCAGATAAGAGCCCAGCCAGCCTATACCTTGATTTTGGCCTTGTGATAAATACCTTGAGCACAGCCCAGCCAAACTCACCCAGATTCTTGGCCTATAGAACCGTAAGATCTGTAATCCAAAAATGGATTTGTTTATATCACTAAATTTGTGATAATTTGTTACGCAGCAATAGAAAATGAATGCATGGGCTTTGGAATCAGACAAATATGGGTTTTACTCTGGATCTGCCACTTGCTGTCTGTATGACCCAGGGAAAGTTCCTTGAGTTTCTTTCCTCATCAGTAAACTGGGGATACAAATACAACCCACCTCATAAAGCTGTTGTGAGGATTAACTGAGATAACACAGTGTAGAACAACTAGCCTGGCACATAGTAAGTGTTCAGTAAGTATTAGCTCCCTTTAAATAAACCTTTCAATTTTCTGGCATCTTCAGTAAAAACAGAATTTTTGAAAATTCTTATTAAAGCACACAAACCAGTTGGAGAAAATAATAAAGTGCTGGCATGTCGTCACAGAGACCAAAACTGTTGATTGAAATACTTTGTCACTGTTTGCCTGTTATGAGGTCTTTTTGGCCACAGAGACCCTAAGACCCTGCACTGCCAACTTACTGTAGCATGAAAAATCCATACTTGAAGAAGGGATAAAACTTGGGTTCCTGTTTCCAGTCCTGTAAATAGCCAAGGCATCTTGGGAATACCCTTCCATTTTTCTAGGCTTCATTTTTCTTACCTGTACAATGAATGCAGGCTTTGTAAAGTCCCCAGGATCCTCCTTACTCTCCCTTTGGAAATGTTATAAATGAAAGATATAAAAAAAGGTGCTGCCTGCTCTAGGGAAACACCTGTGTGGATGCAGGTTGAAAGCTGGTAGAGGGGAAAGGTCTAGAGTAGAGAATGGAGTCTCCTCTGTTTTCCCAGGTGGTCATTTCCTTCCCATTTTCGCCTACTTCTTAAGGGTTTGGAGAGCTGAAGAGAACCTTGGTGAATGGCAGAGTAATCCGTCTATCAGAAAGACTGCTCTTCCAGGTGGTGCCAAATATTCATCAAGCTAGCTAGCTTCTTCTTAATCTGTACACAGTAATAATGACTTCCAGAATTAGGAGAGAATTAGGGCAAGATTATTATTAACATCTGCATCTTGTTGCTTGGTACTCTCCTTCATATATTATGAAGTCTATCTTTTTGCAATTTTCAGCACTCAGGAAGCCTTACCAGTATCATTTCAGCTAAAGCACAGTGATGAAAAATGCCAACCCTAACACTGGGGAAAACACTTCGTAGATGAAAGCATTGGCATTTGGGACCACTTACGCTGCTGTCCAATTCTAAATGATTGCTGGTGTTCATGTTTATTCAGCAAAGATCCTTGGAGACCTGTTTGAAAGGGCACGTGTTCCCTGGTTAGGGAAGACAAGCCACTCTGCTCTCTGGAACAAAAAGAAGGGCAAAGAGGAGGTCATCAGTGACCTTAATTATCTGCTACGTGTGACCTACCTGATGGGAGCTTATTAATGAAGAACTCACAGAGGAGATGGGGAACGGGCTTTGTTTTCAAAACAACTACTGGCTGTGTGCCTTTGAGCAAGGTACTTGACCTCTCTGGGCTTCATCTGTAAAGTGGGTATGAAGTAAAAGAGTAGACTCTTCCACCAATCATTCCTTTTAAAACTTTCCTCCACGTTATTAGAACGTAAGGAAGTTCACCTGTATTATTTTTCTCAATCTAAATGAATCCCCTCTGTCAGGACTGACAAGAAATCCAATATCAGTTATTACTGGATAGTGGCATGGGCAGCATTCAGCAGTCCAGCTGAGTTAATGCCGTCCTGAAGCATGGGGAAGGGGCCCTGTTCTTCAGTCCACTGTGGTGCCCAGGAGATTGTCATTGTTCACATGGGCCATTCCAGAGTGAGCAGCTCCTGTGTTCATGGCATCTATGCCTTCAGTACCCATCCTGGCTCCTGGAACCTTCAACATGGCTCCTGACACCACAGAGCATGAGTTCAGGACCCAGTTAGCCATGCTCTGTTCCCACTCTACCTTTTCTCATGTGTGATTGCAGATTCCTGTCATTCTTTTTTTTTTTTTTTTTTTAATTTAAATTTATTTATTTATTTATGTCTGCATTGGGCCTTTGTTGCTGCGCGGGCTTTCTCTAGTTGTGGCGAGCGGGGGCCACTCTTTGTTGCAGTGCACAGGTTTCTCATTGCGATGACTTCTCTTGTTGTGGAGCACAGGCTCTAGGCATGCAGTGTTCAGTAGTTGTGGCTTGCGGGCTCTAGAGCGCAGGCTCAGTAGTTGTGGCGCACGGGCTTAGTTGCTCCGCGGCACGTGGGATCTTCCCGGACCAGGGCTCGAACCCGTGTCCTCTGCATTGGCAGGCGGATTCTTAACCACTGTGCCACCAGAGAAGTCCCGATTCCTGTCATTCTTCATCCTTCTTCTCCCTTCAGATCTCTGAGAATCCAGCCTCTCTCCTCTGGTTGCATTATTTCTCCCTCATCCAACCTTGAAGACTTTCCACCTTGGGTCAAGCCAGCTCCAACTTTCAGTAAGCCTAGGCCAGGGGCCACAGTGGACTGGAACATGATGAAAAATGGCAGCCACCACTAGGCACTGGGCAAGGCAAGATGAACTGGAAAGCTCTGTGGTGAGCCACTGAGCACATGCCCATCAGAAGGAGGGAGTTACTGCTCAGTTCCAGGTGATTTATGCCACATGGGAATAAAAGTTCAGAGCTGTAGGTTTTCCAGTATTTCAGGATAAGCAGAGATCCAGACTTTTTCAGGTGTAATTTCCTGACTTCAAAATTTGGGTGCCATTAAAAAATAAAAATATCATGAAGGCCAAATAGACCACATCTGACAGTGGCCAGTTTGTGATTGCATTAGTTTGCCAGGACTGCCATAACCAAGTACCACACATTGGGTGGCTTAAACACTAGAAATTTATCATCTCACAGTTCTTGAGGCTACAAGTCTGAAATCAAGATGTTGGTAGGGTTGGATATTTCTGATGGCTGTGAGGGAAGGATCTCTCCCAGGCCCTTCTCCTTGGTTCGTAGGTGGTCATCTTCATATTCACATGTGTTCTCCCTGTATCTTCACACCATCTATACTCTCTGCATGTCTATGTCCAAATTTCCCCCTCTGTAAGGACACCAGTCACATTGGATTAGAGCCTACCCTCATGACCTCATCCTAACTTTACTAAGTATATCTGTAAGTTCCAAATAAGTTTACATTCTGAGGTACTGGGGGGGGGGGTTAGGACTTCAACATATGGATTTGGGGGGATTATAATTCAACCTATAACAGTGGCTTCAACCCAGACATTTAAAAACAAGTTACTTCTCCTGTTTATCAACAGAAGATCCAATCTCCGGTACACAAAAGATTGGTTACTGGGGATGGGAAGGTGGAGAATGGATCAGGAGGTAGGCAAACATCACTCATTCTTTTGAGACAAGAAGACCCAATCCATTCATCAACTAGGTTATCTGCTCAGCATGGCATCTAACACATAATAGATTCTCAATAAATATGTGTTGAATTAGAATGATTTAAATTTGATCAAAAATGGACAGAGAAAAAATGGAGAGAAGGGCATAGACTAGAGGTGAATAGAGATATTTAAAGATGCTCATGGAAAGATCTGAAGGAAGTCCATTCTTTACAGCAGGATAGGAGCTCAGCCACTTTGTAGTGGGCGTCAAATATATCTGGTGTGGATCAGGCATTTTCCTGGCTGAGAGGAAAAAAATAGGACATGTTCTAACCTGAATAGAATTTGGGGCTGGCGGGGGGTGTGTGTTGTGAGACTTAATTTCTCAATATCAAAGAAAAAAATGAATCATATAATTCCTAATGAATTATTAGTGCAATAACCTACATGTTTATTTTGTTCTCTTCTTGTTTCCCCATATTTGCTTAGTGAAATATGTTGGCAAGAGTGGGTAATTTCTCCTTATCTGATGAAGAATGCCTAGAATTTGGAGACAAATCCAGACTCACAACTTGTCCTCTTATTTGCTATGTTCTCTCAGCCAAGATGGCAAGCTTCGGAGTCCTAAATTTCTCATTTGTAGAGGATTAAATTGTGAAAATTCTAGGTTCCCTTTGATTGAATTCTGGTATCCATTATAGGACAGAATGACAATACTTCCTTAGATCAAATCTTCCTTCAGCACTTTTTGAATCAATTTATCAATTTTGATTTTTTCCCCTGAGTTTATTTTATTTTATTTTTTTTTAATAAATTTATTTATTTATTTATTTATTTATTTATGGCTGTGTTGGGTCTTCCTTTCTGTGCGAGGGCTTTCTCTAGTTGCGGCGAGCGGGGGCCACTCTTCATCGCGGTGCGCGGGCCTCTCACTATCGCGGCTTCTCTTGCTGCGGAGCACAGGCTCCAGATGCGCAGGCTCAGTAGTTGTGGCTCACGGGCCTAGTTGCTCCGCGGCATGTGGGATCTTCCCAGACCAGGGCTCGAACCCGTGTCCCCTGCATTGGCAGGCGGATTCTCAACCACTGTGCCACCAGGGAAGCCCCCCCTGAGTTTATTTTGTGTTATGAAGTATGTTAGCCAGATACCACCCTAAACTGGCTTAAGTACAAGAGAAGAAAAAAGCAGTTTACTTGCTGATGGAACTGAGAAGCCAACTCTGGTTGCTCCTAGGAGCTCAAATAATATCATTAGAGTTCTGTTGCTCTCTTTGCATCTCTCAGCTCAGTTAGACCCTGCTTGGTTTTATTCTCCAAAGACTCTATGTAGTGAGGAAAAGATTATCAATAGAGAGCTCCACAACAGTCTTCCAGCTTTGAATTCAGAATAAGGGATAAAAATCTCTATGTCTCTAGTATTAAAAAAAAAAGTCCAGAAGACTTTGATGGATGGTGCTTTAATCACGTGCCGTTTCCTGAACTCATCACTGTGTGTCAGAGGTTGCAGTACCCTGACTGGCTGAGCCTGAGACACATGCCAGGAGCAAGAGAAAGTGGGCTAGCTCTTGACTCCTAAATACATGGGATGGGTAAGGATTGACTCCTCCAAAGAAGGGGATGCTGGGCTGATGAGAACATAACCACTGTAGTGTTCAAAGGTCTCTTGCTTTATTCAAGTTATTTATTAAACCTTCTAAAAAATTTCTACCACTGGTTATTTCAGCCTCGCAAATACTAAATCTGACCATGAACATTGATACTTTGGCTGGACATACGTAGCAGACTAAAAACATTACAAGCTTCTAAAGGTGAATAACTAATAAATGTGTGCATGCATGCATACATATCATCACACACACACACACACACACACACACACACACACCTACCTAATTCATTGTCTATGTAACTATGTCCAAACACTTCAATGTGGCATTCATGGCTCTTCCTAAGATGTTATAAAATATAACCCTGTACAGTTTGGGTTCAGAGATGGAATACCACTTTGCAGCTTATAATACTGGGACTCGGGGTTTTTTCTGAGCTTTGGTCAGAAAGGAATAAGTCAATGAATAAGGTTAAGAGAATTCTGACATGTCTGGGTGTTTCCAGCACAAAGGTGTGGGTGTAGAGGGACTATTAGAAGCCTATTTGCATAGGAGCTAAGGTTCCTCCTAGGGAAAACAAAAAATCAAAATAAAACAAAAAAACAAAAGCTGTATGCTCTGCTGGGTGGATGGGTGAATATATATGTGTGTATATATATTCACATACATGTATATATGGACAAAATATATATGTGGACTGAGGATCTTCTCTGGAAAGATTCCTGCTACCAGGAGAAGGACCTCAGCACCACCAGTTAGAGCCAGCAACAAAGCCTTAGTTCTCTGTGTGGAGAACGTTCTAGAGTGTGGGTTGTCCTTTGGATTTATCCTTCAGTTATATCTCCCCTGGGTGAAATACGAATCACCTAAAGAGCAGAGCAGCCATAAGTAAAACGTATAAGCATTAGGTGGAGCATCATATGCACCTATCTGGCAGAAAGTAAATCAAAGCAGAGAGAGCCGTTCTCTCTACTTCCCAGGAGACACTGCACAGTGCATTCCAGGGCCTTTGTCATGGAGCCCCACGGAGCAGAGGTGATCACAGGGAGGCCCTGTTGTTCCCTGAGGAACAGCAGTGGTCGTGGGCAGGGCAGGGAACTGAAACATCCACAGAGCCCTCGGAGCTGCGAGGGAGTTGGGGGCAGTAGCAGTGGTGCCCTCTGTGGAGCCGCGGTGGTCACTAGAGGGGACCATCTCCCCAATCCCCATGTTTGCCTTGTGCAGACAATTTAGCTCTGCCCTTACTCCTTCAATCTAATTTCCCCTCTCCCAACTCAAAGTTATCTTCAATTATTTGATCATTATACTGAATATCATGATGTTAACTATCAAAAGACTCTGAAGTTACCTTTACCCCATCCTGGGGTAGAAGTAGTGAAGAATGAATTTGGAGGATGTTCATGTGTATGAATAATTGTTTTCTTCACCTACACACACACACACACACACACACACACACACACACACACACACACACACACACACACACAGAGAGAGAAAAGACTGAATAGATATACACCGAAGTGTTAACTCTGGTCTGTAGTTGTCTCTGGTTGGTGAGATTATGAGAAATTTTTCCTTTCTTTCCTTTTCTTCTCTTTCCTTTCCTTTTCTGTTTTTTTTCTTTTTTGGAAAGCAATTTTCTAAATTTTCATTTTCTAAATTTGCTATAATTAATTTGATTTGTCATTATATTAAAAAAGGCCAATTTAAAAGAAAATAAAGACACAAGAAAATCTCTAACCATTATTAAGTTCAGTTTAGACTCTAACTCCTCAGTGGAGATATTTCTAGCTTTTCCTCCTCCTACTCCACCCCTCAAATAATAAGGAGCTTTCAGTCCTCTGAACTGGGGCAGCACCACCACCTCTGCAGGCACTGATTGAGCCCTCACCAAATGTTGGCTGTCTGTTGAAAGTACCCAGCCTGGGGCCTTAAATTAGTCATGTAATGGTTCCAACTCTTTTCATTCAATTAAATTTAATAACATTTGATTAAATGTCCAAGTGCTATGCTGGGCCATAGCCCTGTGTATATACAAAGTGTAGTTAATGGACCCAGCAGGAGTGCCTGAAGTACATTAAAGTATGATCCCACCTTCCTCATTTAATCCACCTTGGTGTTCCCAGCTCCTGTACCACCCCACCCCCATCTGCATGATTCCTAACCTCTTTCCAGATCTAGGTCCCTATGCTGTCTGTTGCCTATCCTTTTCAATAGGTTCATTCTGTCTGTTCTACAGGGGTTATGACTTGCCGTGTTCAAGGAATACTAAGGAAAGAGGATGATTTTTGACTCACGAAGAAGTTGACTGATGCCCTCTGAATTAGTCAGCACTGACTTCCGTAACAAAATATCATAAAGTGGGTGGCTTACACAACAGGAATTGATTTCTCACAGTTCTGGAGACTGGAAGTGTGTTGTCAGCGTGCCAGCATGGTTGAGTTCTGGTGAAGCCCCTCTTACTGGCTTGCAGACAGCTGCCTTCTCACTATATCCTCATATGATGGAAAGAGAGAGCTCTGGTAACTCTCCCTCTTCTTAAAGGGACACTAATTCCATCATGGGGCCTCACCTTCATGACCTTATCTAAACCTAATTAGCTCTCAAACGGTCCACCTTCAAGTACCATTACATTGGTGGTTAGAGCTTCAACATATGAAATTTAGGAACACATAAGCAATACCCTCAGTGCGTTGGCTTTCAGTTTTCACAATTTAGTTTGGTGAATTTGAGATTATATTATCTGGCTCTATATAGAGTATCCCTCACAAAATAGAATACTGACTCAGAAAGTTTATCGATATAAAGAATCCCTCACACAAAGCATATGATCATATGACCATCTCAGTAGATACAGAAAAAGCTTTTGACAAAATTCAACATCCATTTATGATAAAAACTCTCAACAAAGTGGGTATAGAGGAAGCATACCTCAACATATAAAGGCCATATATGACAAACCCACAGCCAACATCACGCTCAATGGCAAAGAGTTGAAAGCATTTCCTCTAAGATCAGAAACATGACAAGGATGCTAATCCTCGTCATTCATTCAACATTGTAGTGTAAGACCTAGCCTCAGAAATCAGACAAGAAAAAGAAATCAAAGGAATCCAAACTGGAAAGGAAGAAGTAAAACTGTCACTGTTAGCACATGACATGATACAATACATAGAAAATCCTCAAGATGCTACCAAAAAAACTGCTAGAACTCATCAGTGAATTTGGTAAAGTTGAAAAATTAATATACAGAAATCTGTAGCATTACTATACACTAACAACAGACTATCAGAAAAAGAAATTAAGAATCCCATTTATAATTGCATCAAAAAGAATAAAGTGCCTAGAAATAAATCTAACTAAGGATGTAAACAACTCATACTTGGAAAACTACAAGACAGTGATGAAAGAAACTGAAGACAACACAAATGGATGGAAAGATATACTGTGCTCATGGGTTGAAAGGATTAATATTGTAAAAATGACCATACTACCCAAGGCAATATTCAGTGCAATCCCTACCAGAATACTAATGACATTTTTCACAGAACTAGAGCAAATAATTCTAAATTTTGTATGGGGACACAAAAGACCCCAAATAGCCAAAACAATCTTGAGAGAGAAGTACAAAGCTGGAAGTATCATGCTCCCTGATTTCAAACTATACTACAAAATAATCAAAACTGTATGATACTGGCACAAAAGCAGACACATAGATCAATGGAAGAGAATAGAGAGCCCAGAAATGAACCCACACTTAAGTGGGCAATTCATCTATGATATAGGAGGCAAGAATATACAATGGGGAAAAGACAACCTCTTCAATAAATAGTGTTGGGAAAACTGGACAGCTATATGCAAAAGAATCCAACTGGACTAGTTTCTCACACCATGTACAAAAATAAATTTGAAATGGAGTAAAGACTTAAATGTAAGACCTGAAACCATAAAACTTCTAGAAGAAAACATAGGCAATAAGCTCTTTGACATGGTCTTAATAATATTTTTTTTTGTATATGTTTCCTCAGACAAGGGAAACAAAAGCAAAAATAAACAAGTGAGACTATGTCAAACTAAAAAGCTTTTTGTACAGCAAAGGAATCTATCAATAAAACGAAAACCCTGCCTACTGAATGAAAGACGATATTTGCAAATTATATATCTGATAAGGAGTTAATACCCCCAAAATACAAAGAACTCATACAACTGAACATCTAAAGAATAAACATGCAAATTAAAAAATGGACAATGGATCTGAATAGATATGTTCCCCCAGAAGACATACAGATGACCAACAGCCACATGAAAAGAAGCTCAACATCACTAATCATCAGGGAAATGCAAATCAAAACCACAGTGAAAGGGACTTCCCTGGCGATCCAGTGGTTAAGACTTCACCTTCCAATGCAGGGACTGCAGGTTCGATCCCTGGTCAGGGAGCTAAGATCCCACATGTCTTGCAGCCAAAAAACCAAAACATAAAACACAAGCAATATTGTAATGAATTCAGTAAAGACTTTAAAAATGGTCCCCATCAAAAAAATCTTAAAAAAAAAAAACACAATGATATATCACCTTACACCTGTCAGAATGGCTGTTATCAAAAAGACAACAAATAGTAAGTATTGGCAAGGATGTGGAGAAAAGGGAACCCTTGTACCCTGTTGGTGGGAATGTTAGTTGGTGCAGTCATTATGGAAAACAGTATGGAGATTCGTCAAAAAATTAAAAATAAAACTACGTGGGGGCTTCCCTGGTGGCGCAGTGGTTGAGAATCTGCCTGCCAATGCAAGGGAACACGGGTTCAAGCCCTGGTCTGGGAAGATCCCACATGCCGCGGAGCAACTTGGCCCGTGAGCCACAACTACTGAGCCTTTGCGTCTGGAGCCTGTGCTCCCAATAAGAGAGGCCACGATAGTGAGAGGCCCATGCACCGTGATGAAGAGTGGCCCCCGCTTGCCGCAACTAGAGAAAGCCCTTGCACAGAAACGAAGACCCAACACAGCCAAAAATAAATTAAAAAAAAAAAAAAAAAAGAAACGCTGTTTCTTAAAAAAACAAAAAAAACAAACAGAAAAACTACGTGGGACTTCCCTCACGGATCAGTGGTTAAGACTCTGCATTTCCACTGCCGGGGGCACAGGTTCAATCCCTGATTGGAGAACTAAGATCCTGCACTCCATGCAGTGCAGCCAAGGAAAAATAAAAAAGTAAATAAATAAATAAAACTACCATATGATCCAGTAATTCCATTCCTGGGTATTTACCTGAAGAAAATGAAAACGCTAATTAGAAAAGATATATACACCTCTATGTTCATTGCAGCATTGTTTACAACAGCCAAGATATGGAAGCAACCTAAGTGTCCATAAGAGTCCATAGATAGGTGAATGGATAAAGAAGATGTGGTGTATATATACATAGATGTATATATAGTAGAATATTACTCAGCCATAAAAAGAATGAAATCTTGCCATTTGTGGTAACATGAATGGACTCAGAGGGTATTATATTATAGCAAGTGAAATAAGTCAGACAAAGAAAGACAAATACTCTATGATTTCACTTATATGTGGAATCTAAGAAACAAAACAAATGAACAAACATAGCAAAACAGAAACAGTTATGGATACAGAGTATTCTGTGTATCAGGTGGCAACAGGTGGTTGCCATAGGGGAAGTGGGTGGGGGGAGGAAAAGAAAGAGGTGAGGGAGATTAAGAGGTACAAACTTCCAGTTGCAAAATAAATGAGCCACAGGTATGAAATGTACAGTGTGGGGAATATAGTCAACAACTATGTAATGTCTTAGTATGGTGATATATCATAACTAGACTATGATCTATCATTTTGAAATATCAAATATAGTAGTATAGTATAGAAATATCAAATCACTATGTTGTGTAACAGGAACTAACATAGTATTGTAGGTCAATTATACTTCAAAAATAAACAAACTCATAGAAAAAGAGATTAGATTTGTGGTTACCAGAGACAGGAGTGGGGGGAGGGGGAATTGGATGAAGGCAGTCAAAAGGTACAAACTTCCAGTTATAAGATAAACAAATACTAGGGATGCAATGTACAACACGATAAATATAATTGACACTAATATGTGTTATATATGAAAGTTGTTAAGAGAGCAAATCCTAAGAGTTCTCATCACAAGGAAACATTTTTTTCTATTTCTTTAATTTTGTGGGTATATGAGATGATGGATGTTCAGTGAACTCACTGTGATAATCATTTCATGATGTATACAAATCAAATCATTATGCTATACACCTTAAACTTGTACAGCGATGTATGTCAATTATATCTCACTAAAACTGGAAGAAGAAAAGAATCCCTTGATTAAAGATATTATGAAAAGTCTAGACAAAAATAAGAAATCTACATCTCTCAATGTCTATTCTTGATCTGAATACTTTTATAGCCACATTCAGTGATGATTGAATGCTATTAATAAAACATCTACTATAAATATATATTTCACTGAGATGAATTTTTCCTTAAGTATATTGTCACACAAGTTTTTGGTGTTCTGATATTTCTGGTAAACAGTATTTTTCTCAAGTGTTGAAATATCAGTATTTTGGGGGAGGGGTCCGATATAATTATTTTATATCTAAAATCTGAATTATTTCTGTCCTAAGGAATTCCTGGAGAGTAACAAAGTACATTAAAATTTCAAATCAAATAAAGATACAGCTGTTTAGGAAATGTTCTTCAGTACCTTCAAAACCCTCAAGAGGAGGAATAAAAGCAAAGTTTCTATTGAAAGAATCATTCTTTTTCTAGTTCAAAGACTTCCTGAACGAAAGGGAAATAAATTGACAGTACTAAAACTGATACAGGGAACTTAATCTCCATTGGAATCTCAGTCTATATATGATCAAACTAGCAGAAGAGGAATCAGTAGTGCTTTCTTTAAAACAACAAATATGGTTTACCATCATTTAAAAAATTACAGTTCTTGAAAAAAAAGATTAATATGTTCTCAAAATAATAAAACAGTAGAGGGGATAGTTGGAGAGGAAAGAGTCAAAGGAAAACATTTAGAGTTATATCTCTCTTCTCAGTATTTGTCAATTAGAATCATAAAACTTTTCCAGAAGCTGGAACAAATTTGTGCTAACAATTATAACACTTTAGGATTGCCTTCTAAAAAATCAAATATATTCCACTTTCAATGTTCTTAATGTATACTGTGTTGGTTTATATTTAATATTTGAGTTAGTTTTGAATAATGCTTTATTTTACCTGTAAATTTTGGTTTGAATAATGTATGTTTTTATTTAACTTTTTATAGATTTGCTTTAACTTGTTGCTTTTTAATATATTTATGTTTTTGTTTGCAATATGGTGAATATTTAGCTTTACTGACTTTTTATATTATGAATTTTGAACATATAAATTAAGAAAATATCTAAGTGAATATCCATGCTTTTATAATATACAAAATATGTACCAAAATGCTTTATTGTCATTTTGATATTTTTGTACTTTGAGGAGTTGGTTAATAAAAGTGTGAAACTGTCACAATTAGGGAGATTTTTAAATACTGGGTATTTTAACTTTATCTCATCCTTTGAAAGTTTCAAGTTTTTAATGTTTTATACTGAAAGCAATATATTAATAGTAGTCCATTCAGAAAATGTATAAATAGATTCATATATTGAAGGTGGGTGTTGAGTAAGTTTTTACCAATGGGAAGCACAGCGCAAAAAGCTTGGAGACTGTTAACTCTACAAAACAATAACATATTTATGTTGTCTGGGGATTTTTTAAAGAAAAGCTAGCATTCAGCAAGTAAAAACAATGAAAACCATCTGACGATCTAAAAAGTATTTTGGAAAGATTTCTGGGGTTCCTAAATTTATCACAGTTAGTTCAAGCCATGCTTTCTCCTCCTTAAAAACGATCTGATCCTGCCCCACTACTCCCCATAATACTAGACAGACCCAAGGAAAGTCGTTTGATTGCTTCCATTTTCCATGGCATCTTGTAGCATGCTTGTCGTTACTGGAAGGGGAAAATGAGAAAATATTCCTTGGCTTTTGTTCAGGAGATGTTTCAACTGTATGTATCTGAATAGCCTTCCCTGAGTATCTGGTGTATGAGGTCATTTAGCTGAAGGCTTCCCTCTGTCACAGGGTGCAAGCAATAAAACTACCAGAGAGCAAGTAGAGTCATTCCAAACATGCATTTCTCTGTGTTGCCTTAAACAAAGAAACAGGACGAGCCTGTATTCCTAAAGAATAGAGGATTTTTTTTTTGTAAAACATTTTTTTTAATTGAAGTATCGTTGATTTACAATGTTGCGTTAGTTTCTGGTGTACAGAAAAGTGATTCAGTTATATGTAGATATAGATATATAGATACAAATATAGATATAGATATAGATATATAGATTCTTTTTCAGATTCTTTTCCATTATAGTTTATTATAAGATGTTGAATATAGTTCTCTGTGCTCTATAGTAGGACCTTGTTTTTTATCTATTTTATATATAGTAGTTTGTATCTGCTAATCCCAGACTCCTAATTTATCCCTCCCTCTCCTGCCTTCGGTAACCGTAAATTCGTTTTCTATGCCTGTGAGTCTGTTTCTGTTTTGTAAATAAGTTCATTAGTATCATTTTTTAGATTCCATAATAAGTGATATCATATGATATTTGTCTTTCTCTGACTTACTTCACTTAGTATGACAATCTCTAAGTCCATCCATGTTGCTGCAAATGGCATTATTTCATTCCTTTTTTATGGCTGACTAATATTCCATTATATATATATATATATATATATATATATGTATATATATATGTATATATGTATATATATACACACACATACATACATGCATACACCATGTCTTCTTTATCCATTCATCTGTCAGTGGACATTTAGGTTGCTTCCATGTCTTGGCTATTGTAAATAATGCTGCTATGAACATTGGAGTGCATTATCTTTTCAAATTCGAGTTTTTGTCTTTTCTGGATATATGCCCAGGAGTAGGATTGCTGGATCATATGGTAACTCTATGTTTAGTTTTTTAAGGAACCTCCATACTGTTCTCCATAGTGGCTGCACCAATTTACATTCCCACCAATAGTGCAGGAGGGTTCCCTTTTCACCACACCCTTTCCAGCATTTATTATTTGTAGACTTTTTGATGATGGCCAGTCAGACTGGTATGAGGTGATACCTCACTGTGGTTTTAATTTGCATTTCTCTAATAATTAGCAATGTTGAGCATCTTTTCATCTATCTTTTGACCATCTGTATGTCTTTGGAAAAATGTCTATTTAGGTCTTCTGCCCATTTTTTGATTGAGTTGTTTGTTTTTTTGTTGTTGAATTGTAGGAGCTCTTTGTATATTTGGAAATTAAGCCCTTGTCGGTTGCATCCTTTGCAAACTTTTTTGTTTGTAGGTTGTCTTTTCATTTTGTTTATGGTTTTCTTTGCTGTGCAAAAGCTTATGAGTTTGATTAGGTCTCATTTGTTTATTTTTGCTTTCATTTCTATTGCCTTGGTAGACTGACCTAAGAAAACTTTGCTATGATTTATGTCAGAGAATGTTTTGCCTCTGTTCTCTTCTAGGAGTTTTATGGTGTCATGTCTTATATTTAAGTGTTTAAGCCATTTTGAGTTTATTTTATGTATGGTGTGAGGGAATGGTCTAACTTCACTGATTTACGTGTAGCTGTTCAGGTTTCCCAACACCACTTGTTGAAGAGACTGTCTTTTCTCCATTGTATATTCTTGCCTCCTTTGTCAAAGATTAATTGATCATAAGTGTGTGGGTTTATTTCTAGGCTCTCTATTCTGTTCCATTGATCCATATGTCTGGTTTTTCATGCCATACCACTCTGTTTTGATTACTGTAGCTTTGTAGTATTGTCTGAAATCTGGGAGGGTTAGATGTTCTCTTTGGGAAATATTCATTTGCTGATGGAAAAGGGGATGATTGCTCGCATCAGGTACAAATGATTTAAAGCCTCAAGTGCCAAGAATTTATCTCATACATGAAGTCCAGCACCACCCTTACCCACATTAATGTTTGTAACTTTGAAGAGACACTGGGTCACTGCAGGGAAAGAGAATACTTCAACTACATTGGCAGTCCTGGTATTTGTGCTAAATCCCATCCTACTGGGATTGAGCCCTTGGGCAAACATGGGGATGATGGTCTTGATTTGTCACTTCTAAAGGTATGTCTCTCTCTATATATTGATTCACAAACATTGTCTCCATCCTTTCCGTGGAAGCCTTCCTCAAATAGGACTCACACTTAGACCACATGTAAATGTGGATAATGATCGCTTAAGTGTTGTCAGAGAATTTGGCACAATGCCCTGCAAAATCAATGGAACTGTAGGAGAGACTGCTTTTATCCTCAGCATGGATCAAATCAAGACATGAGAAGGAGCATGCCTTCCAAGAATGCTTTTCTAAAACATTGCTGGGGAGAAATACAATTGAAGGGAAATCTGACATGTGGCTGGAATATGTTAGGTAACTTCTCAACTTCATAATCAAAAGCAGTTGTCATTTGATTGGAGTAGAAAACCAAGGAGGAAGTTGGTTTGTTCTACTACTTGAATCTTTTGAAGTTACAATCACCTATACCTACAGATTCCCAACAAAGACCATATGTTATTACACGTCTTAATTGTGACTTCATTTTTTAATTTTAAATTTGAGTCTTTTAGAAATAGTGAGAAGGAACAGGAGAGATTAATGGGAAAAAATGAACATCTAAGAAGCAGTTAACTAAGATATTTGAAAGTATGCAGTGAATTTGATTCATAAATGTTTTACTGTCCCAATGCTAACAGTTTCTTAAAATTGTAGCTCATGATTCCAGTGGAGGTAGAATCTATACTCAAATAATATTCAGTAAATTGAATTGAACATAAATG
The DNA here is from genome assembly GCF_965194825.1 of Balaenoptera physalus. Classification (NCBI taxonomy): domain Eukaryota; kingdom Metazoa; phylum Chordata; class Mammalia; order Artiodactyla; family Balaenopteridae; genus Balaenoptera; species Balaenoptera physalus. The sequence continues at coordinate 56,928,620 of NC_138890.1, forward strand.
AAGCTCAATTTCTCAGGGAATATATATATATGTAACTTTCTATCAGAAGATGAAATGGAAATGAATATAGATAACTAGTAAAAAATATATGACACCTTATTTACTAATGTATTTTTATTAGCTTTATTTTTCATGTCTTTTTTTCTGTATTTTTGATGCTTTTGCCATCTTGGAGCCTTGCTAACCCTGGAGGGACTGCCTCTCTCAGGGTCAGCTAATTCCTAGAGATAGCAAATAACCTGCCTGTGAATGTGCCTTTCATATGCAGACCAACCAATACAGAGCTTATACTTCTAACCACCAACTTTACTGAGCTCTTCCACTCCAAGCCCCTATTTCCCTAACTTAATCATCCCAGGGTCTGACTCCCAAACAACCAGGAATACCCCCTCCACCACAGAGCCTGCTGAATTATTCAAACTAGCCTGTCCTAGTCTCACCAATTACTTCCTGAAGAAACCACAATAAAGGCTCTTGACACAATATTCCCCTCTCCCTCTGCCTCCTGAGCAATCCTGGCACTTCCCCCCTATGGTGTGGTGCGCCGCTTCCTCTTGGGATCTGTGAGCATAACAAACTATCTTTTCAGTGACAGTAATAAAACCTATATTTTAAAACACAGCCTGGTGATATAAATGCTTCCTTTGTTATGGCAGACTAGATTTCTTCCAAATCAACCTCCAGGTACAAATCATAAAAATGCTGAATGAAACATAAAAACATATTTTAAAATGCATAGCTAGTTCACTAGATAATAAAGAAAAGCCAAATTGATGAAAAGTGCAGCTCCAGACAAGTAACCAAGTTGATGGCTGGAATACCTCCTGAGGGTATTCACTAATCTCTGGTGCCTAGAGCTTCAGTTTTAGTTGGCTTTACATAGGAAGCAGAAGGCAAAGCCTAGACATTGCACAAGGTGGGGAGTTACTCTCGTAAAACAGGGACCCCTCAAAAGTGTTGATCTTGGTGGATGAACTAGAAAAGGCTACAGCCCACAAACCAAGATAGTCTTGGTTTGGGGTTGGGAAGGGGAAATGGTTAATGATCTCTCTTGAGGATTCATAGTGTTAACACTGACCTCAAATAAATGTGGGGCTGGAATTCACAATGTATTTGTATCCCCCCAAAACCTCAGGCCAAGAAGTTTGTTTAAGTGGTCCTAGGTTGGAAGAATATCCAGCTGCCTGGAAGAAGCAAATGGAAGTCATATCTAGAGAAACTAACCTCAACCTTGGTCTCAAACACTTCCCACAGATAAAATTCCAAAAACTTTAATGCACATCAGCACATATACAAAAACATTGAAATATACATGATAGCATCTAGGTACACTGTCATAGCCAGAAACACAGTAGACTACCGAGTACTCTAAAAGTAGTGTTTCCTAAGTGAATTTTCAAAATAAAGAGCCTGGGCTCGACGACCCTTGAGGTCCCTTTGATCTCCACAGTTCAGACACCTAAAACACTAAACTGTGAAGCAGAAAAGAGTTGCTGGAAATGCACAGCCATGCGAGAGGTCGAGGTTTAGGTTTTCAGAAGGAAGGTACGGAGTTGCTGACTCAGCCTTGATGTTTTCTAGGCTCTTCGCCTACACAGGCCGAGGAGTGGTGTCTGGCCATCCTGCTCATGCTTGGGACAGTGTTAGTCATGCTGTCTTTTGGATGAGGATGAGGATTTCCTAGTTCCTTTCACATTCCCCTTGAAGCATCAAGCGTGTTCCTTTACTGCCTGAAGCAGTGTTTTGACCACAAAGAACAACCAGGAGAGCTATGTGTCATGGACTCTCTCAGTGCTCTGTTCAAAGTTCCCATGCAGCTGAAGAGAGTTGCTCAGATGTACAGAAAGGCCACAGGCCCTGATTCTTCCTCCCCCTCCCCCTCACATTGGCCTTCTCGTCATGGTGGTTCTGCTGTGATTATCAGTTATTGATTGGTTAAGCACCACACTGCCACTTAATGTCTCTGAACCTATGGAGAAGTTACTTCACCTCTTTGAGCCTCGGTTGGCATCCTTATTATCAAAGTAGGCATATTCCTAGTACCTGCCTTTTAGGATTGCTATAAAGATTAAATAAGATAATCTCCCTGAAGCACTTAGCACAGCGCCTGGCGTGATGTGTTCCACAATTGGCAGTTAGTGTCACTACCTTCCCAACTGGGGAAGATAAAATTAAGAGTTTGATGAACACATCACCCCTGAGGTATGATGAGAATGATCAGATATCTGAGATATCTAGAAACTTCTGCACATTATTAGTATGCACTGAAGTTTCAAGCCATGTTTAAGAAAGGGAGTGTTGAGCTGAATCAAATTACATATTTGTTTGTTTGCTTATTCCATAGCAACTTCTTATTCTAAAAAGGATTTGAAGCACCCCGAAGAGACTATATATCATGCAGCAAGATATAAAATTAGATGTGGAAAATAAATTTCAAGAGGAAAATCAAGGTAAGAAAATTGAAATATATAGTACATGACAGAGAAAAATTTGTAATAGAGTCTTAAACATCTGGTATCTAATGCATTTCAGTTGTTCTTAAACCCAGAGAAACTAAATCTGGAACAGAGAAAGAAGGGCATCAAAGGTTTTGAGTCTATTTCCCTAACTCAGGAGATTATCCGTGGCTTATGGCAAAGCCTTCTACAAAAGGTTAATTTCATGCTTCTTTAAAGGATGGGCAGATGACACGTTCAAGCGTCTAAGAGGCCTCAAAAGGACCTTTACAATGCCTTTGTTAGCCTGTAGGTCCCCGCGGTGTAGCTAGAGGGTCAGAGTGTTGGGTCTTGCTCAGTAGTGGGCATTTATTATGTTTTTGTGATTTCTCCGTGCCCTTTGAACACCCATCCTATATTTGTGGAAATTTCTCCCTGTAGTGGATGCTCAGGGAGAAGCAGTTGACCCTAATATTTATTCTTCTCCTTGTGCTGTTTTCATAGTCCCTAAATCTGATTCTAAAGAAAAAAAAAAATGCTATATTTTCAGGTCATAGAGATTAAGCATAATGTAAAGCAGAATAATATAAAAACATGGTCACAACAAATGTTATTATTTTAAGGCTGTGTTTAATGGAGCTTTGTAAATGCATGCAATAATGTTTCAGTTTTTGAAATTAATTCATAAAAAGGAGGCTTTTCTAATGTCTATTCTCAAACTATTTTGCTCCTCAAATGTACATAGGTTCCCATAAGGTATTAAATGAACAATGTATAGTTAATTTTCTAGAGTTGCATTTGTATAGTTCTCTAGTTATCTGGGTATTATTAGATGTATTATGAAGAACTTAGTACAATAATTCCATTGTTTTCATCTTGAATTGTTGGAGTTAGCAGTTTAAATGGACCATCTACTTTTCCAAATTAATTTTTCAGATTTTCTACCGTCTCATATACTCTTTACACTTCACACTTTATCCCTCTTCTACACAGTTTAAAAAAAAAAAAAAGGTGTCATTTGATCATCAAAGCATGGAGAGGATTGTCAATTAAAACACGAAAATCTAAACAATATTCCTTAAGTACTTTACTTGCTTTGGATTGTGTTTTCCTTCACTGCTTAAAAAGTCATCGCATTACTGAATTTCAACCATTCTGAAGCACATATCTTTTTAACAGAGCTGAAATACATATATGTTTCATAATCAGTGGCGTGTCATAGTTTGACTGTTTTTTATTATCTGAAGATAGAAAATAATGGCATATGTTATAATTGATACGTCTTAAATCCAGTGAAATTGGATGGCAGATGTCTATGAAGCACTGTTTTCTGGGTATTCTATACCATACGAGGCACTGGAGAAATGCAACAGCCCCTGACTGAAGGCAGCAGCTTCCACACGTGCCCTAGGAGCTCTAGGGCTTCTTGTGAGGAGGGAGCTTGGGCTCACCCTTGCAGAAACTCTGTCCTTTTGTCCTTTCTTGCTTTCCAAACAAATGGGACTTGTCTGCAAGCTTTCCTTAGAAGAGAGGCTGTGTTGCTACCTAAAACAAAACAGAATTTTGAAAATTAGTAACCAGAGAGATTGACTACCCGCAGCAGAGTGAACATAGCTCTTCTTGAGCTCCTGCTGTGGGATAGACCCAGAACTAGATACGGTACATATGGGGCAGGGGATTTTATTGAGGTACTATTTTGTGCTTTGTCGTGTACAATTTTACCGCTCCTCCTCCACGTCTAGCCACGTTTTGTTCTCTTCCCCCCCACCCCGGGAGGTTTGTGGCAGGGCCAGAAGCAAGAACACCTCTTCCTGGTTCTTATAAACAGTTCAGTCCTGAAACATGATGCTGGCTGTTCTCCGCCTCCCCGCCCCCACACTGGGGAGGGGTCTAGGTCTGAGCCCAGCACTGCGGCCCCCTCTGTGAAGGTGGTCTCAGGAGATGGCTTCCAAATACACATAGGAGGGTGGACCCCAGGTACAGGACTCTAATTCTCTGTAGTAATCTTGACAGAGACTCTCCTGGACCACATTTGAGTCAGCCTCCTCTGAACCCTGTGCTCGACTAGGCCCAGACTCGGGCTACTGTCTCTGTCCTTGTAGAGTCCAATTTTAGCAAGAATCCTGCTACGGCAGTTTAGCCAGAATCCTCCACTTTTGAAATCTGATCACCTTCAGTACCCGCCCCAATTCATCATCTGCCTTCATCCCGCTGGTAATATCTAAGCACCCTGACTAGCCTTCAGTAAGAATCCAGTCAGGTCAGTTTAGCAAGAATTACCCTTCTGTCTTAGTAATTTTCCATCCACCAACCCCCTCTCCCCACTCTAATCCTTGGCTATAAATCCCCACTTTTCTTTATCATATTTGGAGCTGAGCCCAATCTCTCACCCCTACTGCAAAACCCCATTGCAGTAATTCCTACACCTGTCGCAACAGTCCTGAATAAAGTCTGCCTTACCATCATAACAAGCGTCAGAATATTTTGTTTCTTTGACAGTCTGTGCCCCAAGAGTGCCAAGACAGAGCACAGCCACCAGACCTGCAGAGACAGTGAATATCTTCTTGGCACCCAGGGTGGGCAGATGTCTGGAGGGGTCTTTGGTGCTTTGACAGGTGCAGCATAATGAAAGGAGAGGAGGGAGATCTCTAGAGGTGGCTGTACTTGAATTTCACACCAGCCTGCTAGGTGGATGCTTGGAGAAGATTTAAGCTGATCTAAAAAAAAAAAAAAAAAATTTCTTGCACAGCAAAATTTGGTCTTGCAAATTTATATCATGGCATATTTTATCCCATTCAGCACCAGCATCACAGCATCTGAAAGGTTAGTGTTATAGCCATTTTCCCATTGAGATCTTAGAGTCTCAGAAAGAGAAGAGATTTGCCCAACTTTTCAGAGTGAGGCCATCAATGTAGAACTTATGTGTAATAAAAGGCATAACAAGGATACCTTATTTCCTGGTGGAATTATTTAATTGCCTACTTGACGACTACTTTCTAGTCTAGTCATTCTTCAAAGGTATGCTTTCTCATTGCTTTCTTTTTAAGGGTGTTGAGTCATTCAGGAAATGAAGCCAGACTTGAGGAAATAGTCTTAATTATACCCCAAATATCTGGATACAAAGTAAACAAAAAATAAATAAATAAAAGGAAACATTCAGCTTCATCTGGAGGATTAAGAAGCCCTGTGGGCAGAGTCAGCATGGGAGAAAGATGAAAGACATTCATTTAAATTGTGGTATAGTGTCCTGCTCTGTGTTTATTCTTTTTCTTTTCAAGTGAAATCTAAGATGGAACCTCAATATTTAGGATGAACAAAAATGAATGGGATCCTCAGGCAGTTTAAATTTTGACAGAGGCTGAAAATATACCATTGTTTATGCAATCTACGAGGCATCTTCCTTGGAGCTCTGAGGGCACCCTAAGCAAAGCTGAAAACTATTTTGGGGAAGACGACACCTAGTAGAAGGACAGTAGGATAGTGATAATTAGCATGAACTCAGCAAAGTGCTAACAGATGGCAACCCATTTTTTAAAACTGTTTAGGAAGGCTGAACACAGGCTTAGGAGTCTAAATTAGTCTCTTCCATTTAGCAGCTGGTTAACTTATGGCACATCATTTAACCTCTGAAAATTAGCTTTTTTTTTTTTTTTTAAACATCTTTATGGGAATAAAATTGCTTTACAATGTTGTGTTAGTTTCTGCTGTATAACAAAGTGAATCAGCTATACATATACATATATCCCCATATCCCCTCCCTCCCACCCTCCCTATCTCACCACTCTAGGTGGTCACAAAGCACCGAGCTGATCTCCCTGTGCTATGCGGCTGCTTCCCACTAGCTATCTATTTTACGTTTGGTAGTGTATATATGTCCATGCCACTCTCTCACTTTGTCACAGCTTACCCTTCCCCCTCCCCATGTCCTCAAGTCCATTCTCTACGTCTGCGTCTTTATTCCTGTCCTGCCCCTAGGTTCTTCAGAACCATTTTTTTTTTTTTTAGATTCCATATATATGCATTAGCATATGGGATTTGTTTTTCTCTTTCTGACTTACTTCACTCTGTATGACAGTCTCTAGGTCCATCCACCTCAATACAAATAACTTAATTTCGTTTCTTTTTATGGCTGATTAAAATTCCATTGTATGTATGTGCCACATCTTCTTTATCCATTCATCTGTCAGTGGGCACTTCAGTTGCTTCCATATCCTGGCTATTGCCAATAGAGCTGCAATGAACATTGTGATACATGTCTCTTTGTGAATTATCGTTCTCTCAAGGTGTATGCCCAGTAGTGAGGTTGCTGGGTCATATGGTAGTTCTATTTTTAGATTTTTAATGAACCTCCAGAGTGGCTATATCAATTTACATTCCCACCAACAGTGCAAGAGGATTCCCTTTTCTCCACACCCTCTCCAGCATTTATTGTTTGTAGATTTTTTCATGATGGCCATTCTGACCGGTGCGAGGTGATACCTCATTGTGGTTTTGATTTGCCTTTCTCTAATGATTAGTAATGTTGAGCATCCTTTCATGTGTTTGTTGTCAATATGTATATCTTCGTTGGAGAAATGTCTATTTAGGTCTTCTGCCCATTTTTGGATTGGGTTGTTTGTTTTTTTGATATTGAGCTGCATGAGCTGCTTGTATATTTTGGAGATTGATCCTTTGTCCATTGCTTCTTTGCAGATATTTTCTCCCATTCTGAGGGTTGTCTTTTCATCTTGTTTATCATTTCCTTTGCTGTGCAAAAGCTGTTAAGTTTCATTATCTCCCATTTGTTTATTTTTGTTTTTATTTCCATTTCTCTAGGAGGTGGGTCTAAAAGGATCTTGCTGTGATTTATGCCACAGAGTGTTCTGCCTATGTTTTCCTCTAAGAGTTTTATAGTGTCTGGCCTTACATTTAGGTCTTTAATCCATTTTGAGTTTATTTTTGTAGATGGTGTGAGGGAGTGTTCTAATTTCATTCTTTTACATGTAGCTGTCCAGTTATCCCAGCACCACTTACTGAAGAGGCTGTCCTTTCTCCATTGTATATTTTTGCCTCCTTTACCAAAGATATGGTGACCATACGTGCGTGGGTTTATCTCTGGGCTTTCTATCCTGTTCCATTGATCTATATTTCTGTTTTTGTGCCAGTATATACTGTCTTGATTACTGTAGCTTTGTAGTATAGTCTGAAGTCAGAGAGCTTGATTCCTCCAGCTCCGTTTTTCTTTCTCAAGATTGTTTTGGCTGTGCGGGGTCTTTTGTGTTTCCATACAAACTGTGAACTTTTTGTTCCAGTTCTGTGAAAAATGCCATTGGTAGTTTGATAGGGATTGCCTTGAATCTGTAGATTGCTTTGGGTAGTATAGTCATTTTCACAATGTTGATTCTTCCAATCCAAGAACATGGTATATCTCTCCATCTGTTTGTATCGTCTTTAATCTCTTTCATCAGTGTCTTATAGTTTTCTGCATACAGGTCTTTTGTCTCCTTAGTAAGTTTATTCCTAGATATTTTATTCTTTTTGTTGCAATGGTAAATGGGAGTATTTCCTTAATTTCTCTTTCAGATTTTTTTCGTCGTTAGTGTACAGGAATGCAAGAGATTTCTATGCATTAATTTTTTCTCCTGCTACTTTACCAAATTCATTGATTAGCTCTAGTAATTTTCTGGAAGCATCTTTAGGATTTTCTATGCATAGTATCATGTCATCTGCAAACAGCGACAGTTTTACTTCTTTTCTGATTTGGAATCTTTTATTTCTTTTTATTCTCTGATTGCTGTGGCTAAAACTTCCAAAACTATGTTGAATAATAGTGATGAGAGTGGGCAACCTTGTCTTGTTCCTGATCTTAGAGGAAATGGTTTCAGTTTTTCACCATTGAGAATGATTTTGGCTGTGCATTAGTCATATATGGCTTTTATTATGTTGCGGTAGATTCCCTCTATGCCTACTTTCTTTTTTTTTTTTAAATTAATTAATTAATTAATTTATTTTTGGCTGTGTTGGGTCTTCGTTTCTGTGCTAGGGCCTTCTCTAGTTGCGGCGAGCAGGGGCCACTCCTCATCGCGGCGTGTGGGCCTCACACTATTACGGCCCCTCTTGTTGCGGAGCACAGGCTCCAGACATGCAGGCTCAGCAGCTGTGGCTCACGGGCCCAGTCGCTCCGCGGCACGTGGGATCCTCCCAGACCAGGGCTCGACCCGTGTCCCCTGCATTGGCAGGCGGACTCTCAACCACTGTACCACCAGGGAAGCCCTGTGCCTACTTTCTGAAGAGTTTTTATTATAAATGGGTGTTGAATTTTGTGGAAAGCTTTTTCTGCATCTACTGAATTTATCATATGGTTTTTATCCTTCAATTTGTTAATATGATGTATCACATTCATTGATTAGCATATATTGCTGAATCCTTGCATTCCTGGGATAAACCCCACTTGATCATGGTGTATGATCCTTTTAATGTTCTGTTTGATTTGTTTGCTAGTATTTTGTTGAGGATTTTTGCATCTATGTTCATCAGTGATATTGGCCTGTAGTTTTCTTTTTTTGTGACATCTTTGTCTGGTTTTGGTATCAGGGGGATGGTGGCCTCATAGAATGAGTTTGGGAGTGTTCCTCCCTCTGCTATATTTTGGAAGAGTTTGAGAAGGATAGGTGTTAACGCTTCTCTAAATGTTTGATAGAATTCGCCTGTGAAGCCATCTTGTCCTGGGCTTTTGTTTGTTGGAAGATTTTTAATCACAGTTTCAATTTCAGTGCTTGTGATCGGTCTGTTTATATTTTCTATTTCTTCCTGGTTCAGTCTTGGAAGGTTGTGCTTTTCTAAGAATTTGTCCATTTCTTCCAGGTTGTCCATTTTATTGGCATATAGTTGCTTGTAGTAATCTCTCATGATCCTTTGTATTTCTTCAGTGTCAGTTGTTACTTCTCCTTTTTCATTTCTAATTGTGTTGAGTTGAGTCTTTTCCCTTTTTTTTCTTGATGAGTCTGGCTAATGGTTTATCAATTTTGTTTATCTTCTCAAAGAACCAGCTTTTAGTTTTATTGATCTCTGCTATTGTTTCCTTCATTTCTTTTTCATTTATTTCTGATCTCATCTTTATGATTTCTTTCCTTCTGCTAACTTTGGGTTTTTTGTTCTTATTTCTCTAATTGCTTTAGGTGTAAGGTTAGGTTATTTATTTGAGATTTTTCTTGTTTCTTGAGGTAGGATTGTATTGCTATAAACTTCCCTCGTAGAACTGCTTTTGCTGCATCCCATCGGTTTTGGGTCATTGTGTTTTCATTGTCATTTGGTTCTATGTATTTTTTGATTTCCTCTTTGATTTCTTCAGTGATCTCTTGGTTATTTAGTAGCTTATTGTTTAGACTCCATGTGTTTGTATTTTTTACAAGGTTTTTTTTACTGTAATTGATATCTAGTCTCATAGTGTTGTGGTCAGAAAAGATACCTGATATGATTTCAACGTTCTTAAATTTACCAAGGCTTGATTTGTGACCCAAGATATGTTCTATCCTGGAGAAAGTTCCATGAGCACTTGAGAAGGAAGTGTATTCTGTTGTTTTTGGATGGAATGTCCTATAAATATCAATTAAGTCCATCCTGTTTAATGTGTCATTTAAAGCTGGTTTTTGTATCCATTTAGCCAGTCTATGTCTTTTGGTTGGAGCATTTAGTCCATTTACATTTAAGGAAATTATCTGTATGTATGTTCCTTTTATCATTTTCTTAATTGTTTTGGGTTTGTTTTTGTAGGTCTTTTCCTTTTTTTGTGTTTCCTGCCTAGAGAAGTTCCTTTAGCATTTGTTGTAAAGCTGGTTTGGTGGTGCTGAATCCTCTTAACTTTGCTTGTCTGTAAATGTTTTAATTTCTCCTTTGAATCTGAATGAGATCCTTGCTGGGTAGAGTAATCTTGGTTGTAGGTTTTTCCCTTTCATCACTTTATATATGTCCTGTCACTCCCTTCTGGCTTGCAGAGTTTCTGCTGAAAGATCAGCTGCTAACACTTGGGGGATTCCCTTGTATGTTATTGGCTGCTTTTCCCTTGTTGCTTTCAATATTTTTTCTTTGTATTTAATTTTTGATAGTTTAATATGTGTCTTGGTGTGTTTCTCCTTGGATTTATCCTGTATGGGACTGTCTGTGCTTCCTGGACTTGATTGACTATTTCCTTTTCCATGTTAGGGAAGTTTTCAATTATAATCTCTTCAAATATTTTCTCAGACCCTTTCTTTTTCTCTTCTTCTTCTGGGACACCTATAATTTGAATGCTGGTGCATTTAATGTTGTCCCCGAGGTCTCTAAGACTGTCCTCAATTCTTTTCATTCTTTTTTCTTTATTCTGCTCTGTGATAGTTATTTCCACTATTTTATCTTCCAGGTCACTTATCCATTCTTCTGCCTCAATTATTCTGCTGCTGATTCCTTCTAGAGAATTTTAAATTTCATTTACTATGTTGTTCATCATTGTTTGTTTGCTCTTTAGTTCTTCTAGGTCCTTGTTAAAACTTTCTTGTATTTGCTCCATTCTATTTCCAAGATTCTGGATCACCTTTACTATCATTTTTCTGAATTCTTTTTCAGGTAGACTGCCTATTTCCTCTTCATTTGTTAGGTCTGGTGGGTTTTTACCTTGCTCCTTCATCTGCTGTGTGTTTCTCTGTCTTCTCATTTTGTTTAACTTACTGTGTTTGGTGTCTCCTTTTAGCAGGCTGCAGGTTCATGGTTCCTGTTGTTTTTGGTGTCTGCCGCCAGCGGGTGAGGTGGTTCAGTGGCTTTTGTAGGCTTCCTGGTTAAGGGAACTGGTGTCTGTGTTCTGGTGGGTGGGGCTGGATCTTGTCTTTCCAGTGGGGAGGACCACTTCTGGTGGTGTTTTGGGGTGTCTGTAAACTTAGCATGATTTTAGGCAGCCTCTCTGCTAATGGATGGGGTTGTGTTCCTGTCCTGCTAGTTGTTTGGCATGGAGCGTCCAGCACTGGAGCTTGCTGGCCCTTGGGTGGAGCTGGGTCTTAGCATTGAGACAGAGATCTCTGGGAGAGCTACAGCCGATTGATACTGCATGGGGCCAGGGCACCTCTGGTTGTCCAATGTCCTGAACTCGGCTCTCCCACCTCAGAGGCTCAGGCCTGATACCAGCACCAAGACCCTGTCAGCCACACGGCTCAGAAGAAAAGGGAGAAAAAAAATTTTTTTTTAATAAATAAATAAAAATTTTTAAAATAAAAAAAATAATAATAAAAAGAAAAAGAAGAGAGCAACCAAACCAATAAACAAATCCACCAATGATAACAAATGCTGAAACTATACTAAGATAAAAATCGGAAACAAATCAGTCACAGATAGCAAACCCCAAGTCTACAGTTGCTCCCAAAGTCCACCGCCTCAATTGGGATGATTCGTTGTCTATTCAGGTATTCCACAGATGCAGGGTACATCAAGTTGATTGTGGAGATTTAATCCGTTGCTCCTGAGGCTGCATGGAGAAATTTCCCTTTCTCTTCTTTGTTCACACAGCTCCTGGGGTTCAGCTTTGGATTTGGCCCCACCTCTGTGTGTAGGTCGCCCTCAGGCTTCTGTTCCTTTTGGGAGGTCTAAGGTCTTCTGCCAGTGTTCAGTAGGCGTTCTGTAGGAGTTGTTCCACATATAGGTGTATTTTTGATATATTTGTGGGGAGGAAGGTGATCTCCACATCTTACTCCTCTGCCATCTTGAAGGTCTCCCTCCTGTTGCATCAGCTTTATCTTCCAGAAAATAGACGTCGTAACAGAATATACCTCATGGGTTGATGTGAGGTTTAAATGAGATGATGGGTGTAAGCTTTTAGCCTGAGGTTTCCACACGATAAGCACACAATAAATGGTTGCCTTTTTAGTAAGTATTATTCTACAACAACTGCTGTTAGTTGCACCCATGAGTCTACAAGTGCTTTGAATTAAACTCTGGCAGCAACCATTCTCTCCTCTTCCTCCTCCTCTTCCTTTCTGTCTTTCTTCTTCTGATCTTTTCCCTCCTCCTTCTACTCCTCCTTCCAACATGATTTGAATTGAGCTAATGTCAAAGTTCTAGAGCCCACATCTTTTCAGCATGAGCATGAAAAATGAGAGTTTCACAATCTTTGCCTAAATTCATTTAGAGGGAAAGCTTAGATCTGGAGGAGAATGACTCATTATTATTCACAGCTCTGTAAAAACTAGAAGGTAAATATTGGCCTTCTGGATGCAAAGCATTACATTTCCTCTAAAATTTGTGTGAAGTGGTTTCCCACTAAGAATATAAAATAGATGATTTTGTTTTGAGAGCAGTTATTATTATGCAGATTAGAGATTAAGCACCCAAATATCTTATTTGCTAATTCACCATTCATGAGAAAATTAGACATGCTAAAATTTCTCCTTTTTAGAGCACAGAATCTTCTAAATTCTCAACTCAAAATGAGGGCTACCATTTCAAACAGATATTTAAATGCATGCAGATCTTTCTCAAAATCTTCAATCCAGATGAAAAGTGTAATTCAGTTTTCAGTGCTGCTGCTTTTTGACAAAGCACTATGATTTCTTTCTTGTTTCTTTTTTTATACATATATGCAGACAATTGCAGTGAAAGCAGTAATTAATTTGTAAGACAGATGAATTGAAAGTTCAGCATTCTAAAGAGGTATTTCAGTGTCTCAGAGCAATCACAGCATTGTGTTTCCTTCTCTTTCTTAATGGGTCTCAACTTCCTGTGGCCTTTGTTGCTAGGAAACTAGTCTCTACTGAATTGAAAGCCACCTTTTTGTTATTGTTGTTGACTCTATGGAGGCTGAAATGAACCAGGTAGATCTCGACTCTTGCAGGATTATCTATCAGTGCCTATGGGTGATGTGAAAAACCCTGAGCTCGACATTATTTCTGGAGCCATTGCTGAAAACCCCAGGAGCCATCCAGTTCCTTTATAACTTCCCTTTGGAAATTTCCATTATCCTATCCTGTGTGAAGTTAAGTATCCCAGAAGTAGATAGATAAAAAGAATCTGTGGTCCATTTCCCTTCATTTCCATATTGCATTAAGGTCCAGGCCACCTTAGGAACACTGACTGATGTTTAGTGAGGTAGAGCTTCAAAGGAATGACGCACTCCTGGGCAAATTGCATACTTTCAGTTTAGTGCTTTTTGTATTCACAGTTCAAATTCAGAATCTGAATGTATGCTGGAGGCTTTTCAGCTTCCTCAGTGGTATTGAAATTACCAAAATGCATTTGCAAGATGAATAACTGTATTTTAGATGTCTTGGTCAGAGGAAGAAGATAATGAATACAACTTGTTTCCTCCCTGGTCCAACTCAGAAATACAGATTCTCTTTAACAGCATTTTGATTCTGATGCAGTTTGAAGAGTGTATATTCAGAGGCAGAGGTCATGCCTGTAAGATGCAAATCATCTGATGGTAGAAGTCAAGGTTCAAGGTAGGGCGTTAAAGCAGCCCTGAAGTCCAATATGACCAGAAATGGACCATCAGCCAGTGAGGGAATGGGGTAAGAAGCTCCTGGAAGAGCTCAAAGACTGGCTGACTCTATTCTTTGAAGCTTTTCTGCTTTTCTTTTCCCATTCACTTATGCTCCCTTTTGTTTATGTGTGTGTGTGTGTGACTCCACTATATTTCAAGCTTGAATTGAGCTAATGGCAGAATTCTAGAGCTCACGTCTTTTCAGCATGAGCATGGAAAATGAGGATTTCCAAATCTTTGCCTAAATTTACTTGGAGAAAAAGCTCTTCCCACTACACCTTGATCTCCTGTTACCTTAAGCATATACATGGTATATAGATGGCATGCACCAACAGTTACTAGATGTACTTCAAAGGTCCCTCACAGATGACTCTGAGTATATCTAAATTATACCCCAAATTATGCATGTCTGTTGTTAGATGCAATCAGTCAGATCAGTTGAAAGAAAAACCAAATATAGACACAGTCAAATAGCTGATTATACAGCAAGCCATTTTAATATGATTGCATCAGCAGTATTTTCATTCCTGCTGTCATCAGAATATCCCCTCAGTTTAGGTAGCTGGAAATGGAATAAGAACATGTCATCTTCAGCTGTGACCATGAGGATAGGTGCTGGCAGCCGGGTGGCAGCTGGCCCAGAGGAAAGCAGTAGGGGAGCTGAGGGGACCTCCAGCCAGTCTAGAGGACCATGGTAGCACTGTGCATCTTCTATTCTGGCTTCTGCCGCAGGTGCTAGTGCATGCTCATTTCTAGCATTCAGAATAGCCCTTGTTAACTGAGCCACCAGCCTGCTGATAGATGCTGGGCTCAGACAGACTAGCTCAGGGTTTCTGCATCTCATGGATCAAGAGCTCTACCAATTTTCCTTTCTCCCAATCCCTTCCCAGGGGACTGGGCAGAGTCTCCTTTTCCATCCTCAAACACAAAAGCTCTGATGCTGCTATCTTTCCTTGGCAGTGGAGCCGTTTGCCCATCCTCCTGATACACCCACTTTTTTGAGTTCTGCCCTTAGTGACTCAAAGGAAAGTTACTCTCCTAAAGGCAGTAAATGCTTCCAAAGAAACTTTCTGAGATATAGCTTGTGGATAGGAAAACAGAATTCTGGCAGGGCATCAGTGCATACTAAATAAGGATAAAACCATTCTTCCATTTCAGAAATTATGTCTGCCTTTTCATAGTGGGATATTCACAATAAAGCAGTGTTTCTTAGTGCCGTAGAACCTGGACTTTGGAAGAAAGCCATTCGGGTTCAAACTGTACCCTACCGGGAGCCATGAGCAATTACTTTACCTCTCTAAGCCTCAATTTCCTCACTCATGCAAATTATAGCAATTATAGGAATATTCATCTTACAAAGATTATTGTGAGGATTCCATGAGATAATGCATATTCTTAGCAGAGAACCTGGCATAGAATAAAATGTACATTAAGTAGTTTCTATTATTATTATCATCATTATGTGTCACTGTAGTATCCTATGAGCACTTTCCATGCATTACTGGGTACTGGGGAGGGAAGATGAATAAAACAGACATTCTACTCTCAAGGAATTCTCAGTCCAGTGAAGAAAACAGACATGCGAAGAGTAAGTTACAGGACAAAGTGGTGTTTTAACAGAGGAAAACATACACTGTCATGAGAGTCTTGAGGAAGTCTAGAGATAGAGATTCCGAAAGTTTTCACAAAGGAGGGACATGTGATCTGGCTATTGAAGGAAGAATAATAAGGGGAGGAGGAAAAAATTTCAGGCAATGGAGCATTTATCTAAAGGTAAAAGACTCTTTCTTGCTGTGTTTGGACAACTTGAGTCAGCTTGGCACTAACCTTAAGCTTGGTGTGCCTATGGATAGGGTGCGGTTTGGAAGTGTGAGAGCCTAGAAGAAACAGTCTTGGTGTATTTCCTTCCTCCAGTAGGTACTTATGGAACTTTCTGGGCTGTCTTATCTGTACTAAGACTGTCAGCTAAATGGCATAATCCAAATTTAGTAGTTCATTAGCCCTAACTAGTAGCAGTTCAACAAAAGAATTGGCAGGCTTTCATTGGGATTGCTTGTATCCTCAAATATTGGTAAAGATAATAAATATTTCAGGCAACTCTCTTAAAAAAACCTACCCTTGGTAGATTAATATAAATCCCCACCTAAAGTTTCTACTACCCAATACAATACATCTGGCTTTCAACAAAAATGACAAGGCAAAACCTACCCAAAACCTACCCTTGCCTCTGTGTTTGGAATATTTCAGGTGAAAATTTCTCTAGCTTGAATGATCTGGGGTTTTTGGTTTTGTTTTAACTTCATTCTTCATACTTACAGCTTAACATTTTCTTTCTTAAAGAAAACAGTTGTCATCATAAGTTATTTGAGGGGCATGAATGCCTTTTTAACAAAACTCTGTAGTTAGGATGAGAAACTCTTTCTTACGGTTACAGTACTATTGAGTGTCTAGAAAGTGTTGAGGTAGACTCACATTTGAATCCTGCTTCCACTGCCTACTGTCCTTGTGTCCTCAGAAAAGTTAGAGCTCCATGTAAGCTTCATTTTTTCATCTTCAAGTTGGGAACACTTCTTCACTTAAAAAAATTAGTAGACTTCTTTAGAGCAGCTCCAGATCCTTAGCAAAATTGAGCAGAGGGTACAGAGACTCGCATATACTAATATGCCCATATATGCAGAGCATACCACACCATCAGCTCTTCACTTTCGAGGGATAATTTTGCTGGGCCTAAGATTCTAGGTTGGTGGGTTTTTTCTTTTTTTTTTTCTTTCACCACTTTAAACAATTCACTCCATTGTCTTCTCCCTTACATAGTTTTTCATGAGAACTTTGCTGTAGTTCTTATCCTTTCTCCTCTATAGATAAGGTGGTCTTCCCATTCCACCCCCCAGCTTTTCCCAAAGTTTTCTCTTTGTCGTTAGTTTTCTGCAGTTTGAATATGATATGCCAAGGTACTTTTTGTTTTTTATTTTTCCTGCTTGGTGTTCTCTGAGCTTTCTATGTATGTTATGTGGTGTCTGCCATTAATTTTGAAAGCTGTCAAATATTATTACTTCAAATTGTTCATGTCTTCTATTCTCCTTCTTGTATTCCAATAATGTGTATGTTGAAACTATCTGTTAGTTCTTGGATGTTCTGGGTTTTTTGTTTTTTTTTTTTCTTCTTTCCCCATTCTTTTTCTCTTTGCATTTCTCTTTGGGAAGTTTCTACTGACCTAGCTTAAAGCCCACTGATTCTTTCCTCAGCTGTGTTCAGTCTACTGATGAGCCCATCAAAGGCATTCTTCATTTATGTTACAGTGGTTTTGATCTCTAGCATTTCCTTTTGATTTTTTCTTAGAGGTTTCATCTCCCTGCCTGCATTACCCATCTGTTTTTGCATGTTGTTTACTTTTTCCATTAGAGCCCTTAACACATTAATCATAGTTATTTAAAGTAATCCCAACATCTGTGTCATACTTGAGTCTGGTTCGGATGATTGTTTTGTTTTTTTGAAGTGTTCCTACCAATCTATGGTTCCAGTAGCTTCTGCTCCATGTAAGGAGTTCTGGCAGTGACTCTCTCTATGTGCCTATCTCTCTGTATTTCAGGGCAGCTGTTTGTCCTTCAACCTTGGTTCTCTGGAAAATGATTGATCTTTAGATTGCCCAGATTTTTGTTGTTGTTGTAAGGACAGGAGTGATAACTTACAAACTCTTTGCACACTGGAGCTGAATCAGAAGTCCCAAGTTGGGAATAAAAATAGTTTGTGTGTCAGAGTTCTTTGGGGGAAGATCCAGTGAGACCGTGCATGTAAACTGCTTGGCATAGTTTCAAGCACAGAGTAAATGTTTAGTAAATTTTAGATTTTATTATCATATCAGAGAAGATTTACAATTGTATTCCTATTAATATACAACAAAAACTAAGTATTTTACTACAGTACATTTCTTAAAAAAAAAAAAAAACTTAAAATAAAAGAAACTATTTTAACCAGACTACACGAATCCAGCCAAGTAGTACAGGATTAAAACTGAACACTATCCAAATTCTAAATTATATCTCCAGTTCCAAAAATACACAACAATTCAGTCTTGTCATGCTTCACTTACCAAAGCATACTTGCCATTGGAAATAAACATCTCAGTTTCTAGGATCCAGTGATTTTTATATTCCAGGTGCTATGTGATATAAAATTGATTTTCCCTTTGTGCTTTCTCTGGAACTATTCAATATATAATGAGAGAAACAGCCAGGTGAACAGCTAATTGTAATACTGTACAATGAAAGTGTGGTAAAGATATAGGAGGAATGTTATGGAGTGATTAAGGCAAAGCCTCTGAATTCATTCTAACTGCATTCAAATCCCAGTTCCATGATTTCACCTTGCAATGAGATTTTAGGCAAAGTATTTAGCCTCTCTCTGCCTCGGTTCACTCATATATAAAATGGGACTAATGAAACATATAGGTTTCAATGCCTGTAGAATGCTTAGCATAGAGCCTGGAGCAAGCGAGGTATTTGGCAAACTTAGCTCCAACAATTAGCTATAACAAAATGTTGTGAGGAAGAGTAACTTAAGGTTGATGGCAGCAACAAAGTTTTGTTTCTCAAGCTCTCCCAAATGCCAGGCACGTAGTAAGTTCTCAGTACGTCACTCAAGTCAGTGAATGACTGAATGAATGAATGAGTCATTAATTCTGCAGGGTGTACAGAAGGTGTCCCAGGGCTGCATTTGAAACTGGTTTGTAGGGTAAGGAGGGAATCTCCAAGTGGAGGAAGGAGAAAAAAACAATTGTGGGGAAAGATAACCTGTCATGAAAAAGCAAGCTGGGAATTATCCAGTGTGGCTAGAGCTTTGGGTACAGAGGGCGATATTACCTATTTAGGAAACATGGAGGTTCCAGAAAAACTTTCTTAGAAATTTTGCTTTAAATATGAGAAATAAGCTTTTGAGTCAGTGTCCCCAAAGTCTTATTCACCTTTTCTTAAAATTGCCCTGCCCATTCCCCACCTCAAAGACCTGAAAACTAAACTAAACTAAAAGAACCAGGTAATGGAATCAGCAATTTGGGACTGTATTTAGGCTTTGATTTCCAAGATTTTTAGGAAATGGAGAATTTTTTTTTTTAATTATGTGGTCACGTAATTCTACTCCTCTGGTTTTGCTATCTCAAATTCTACTTCTGTGATTTT
Source organism: Balaenoptera physalus (assembly GCF_965194825.1). NCBI lineage: Eukaryota > Metazoa > Chordata > Mammalia > Artiodactyla > Balaenopteridae > Balaenoptera > Balaenoptera physalus. Next base: position 56,947,708 of record NC_138890.1, read on the forward strand.
TTGATTTCAAGTACACCTAAAGAGCTGCTAAAATTCAGATTCCCAGGATCTCCACCAGACTTACTGAGTCAGGATTTCTAGATACAAGAAACTAAGAATATATATTGTAAACATGTATCTCAGCTGAGATACATGTTCAGAACCTCCACAGATGTGCTGAAGGTAAAAATAAAAGACCTGCACACATCCTGCTCTGTTTTCCCTTCTACCTTGTTGTGCTCAGCTGTTCTGGGACACAGAGGACAAGGGGGAAAGGTTGTGGTGTGATACTGGAAGGGATAGAGCCTGAACTAAAGTCACAGCAGAAGTAGACAGGAGGAGGGATGGGAGGGATGGGATATGTTAATGAAATTTCTCTTTCAGTGGAGTGATTATGTATAAACTTATTATTTATGCCTTCTATATTCTTCCCATTCTTTACATTAATTCAATAGTACTACTCAGGGACAAAAATTGTAGTAGTTGACATTTACATTATCAGATTTTTAAATCTTATTTTGATTAAATCAACTTTCTCAAATTATTTAACAAATATTTATCTCTTTGAGGAAACTTCTTAAAGGCAAGGAAAGATATCAACACTCTAGACCATGGGTAACAAGACAAAATAAATCACAAATGAACTCAAGAGCAGTGTTATATAGATGAAAGAGAAGTATATGACCTTAAGTATACTTTATATAAGAATATAAAAAATTCATGTAAATAATAACTTAGAGGTAATATGTTGTTTTTCAAAAGGATCCAACATAGGTTCCCCTTTATTTAAAATTTACCAGTTGATTTTCCTTGAGTGCTAACTAGTATGTCAGTCATTATGCTAATTATCATATATAATCCTCAAAAAAATATCCTATGAGATACATGCTCTATTAGCCACATTTTACAAATGAGAACATTTAGTCTTAAAAAGACCCAACAGCTAGGAAGTGGCAGTTAGGACATAAACTCATGTCTCTTACAATCCAAAGCCAATACAATACAGAGTGCCATCCCCAAACATTTTGATGAGGATGTCATGCTTTAAGTTAAAACATTTCAGTATTCAATAAACTGAGGAGTGACATAGTTTACCTGGAAAAGAATTCTTGGAAAAAAAGTAAATGGGGGGCTTCCCTGGTGGTGCAGTCGTTAAGAATCCGCCTGCCAATGCAGGGGACAAGGGTTCGAGCCCTGGTCCGGGAAGATCCCACATGCCGCGGAGCAACGAAGCCCGGGCGCCACAACTACTGAGCCTGTGCTCTAGAACCTGCGAGCCACAACTACTGAAGCCCGCGTGCCTAGAGCCCCTGCTCCGCAACAAGAGAAGCCACCTCAATGAGAAGCCCGTGCACCGCAACGAAGAGTAGCCCCCCTCGCCGCAACTAGAGAAAGCCTGCGCGCAGCAACGAAGACCCAACGTAGCCAAAAATAAATAAATAAAATAAATAAATAAATTTTTAAAAATCAAGAAAAAAAAGTAAATGGGTTCTCTTTGTTAGTTGCTCTGATTTGTTTTCTCACTTCCCTTCAAAAACAGAACTACACTACCCTGTAGATATAGTCAGTGGATAGACAGATGCAGTCTTGACGGTGAGACTCTGAGTGTCCTTGGATTTCTATAGTCTTCACAGCTCATGTCCAAGTCAGCTTTCAGCATCCCTAGGAAGATTCTTGATCAGGACTCAGCGACTGCCCTTAAAATTCTAGTTCTAATTCTGTCTTCAAACTGGAGGAGACCAGGTAGGCAAGTACTAGTTTATGGTATCTAAGAGGAATTAACTAGGCAAAGCTAACTCTGGAGGACACTGGAAGTCCCTGCCTTCAGCTGAGACAGGTGTCACTGTCTTAGACATCTCAGTCTGAAGAGGGATCATTTCAAGAATCACTGACATTTCACCTTGTGAGATAGCAGGTTTGCTGACCATGTTTTAGGAAGTGGAGGTTTAAATGTGTTTTGGAGTGACAACTGACTTAGAGGCATTAGTATTTTACCGTAACACTCTAGGATCAAGTTTTCCTAATAAAGAAAGAAAAACTAGATTCTTGGGCATTGAAGCAGCTAACCTAGACATTGAAATCCATTCAAATTACCTGAACACACATTTCTCTGAACTCCTACCATGGCCAGTGGATAATTGTAACCTCTCCATGTCCCTGTGGCTGGACTTGCAACACTATGGATTTTCATAGGAAAAGCAGAAAGGCAGGTCAATGTTCCAGATGTTTCCAATGATCCAGATGTCTGGTGTGATGGCAAGGCCTATCCAGATGGTCACTGAATATATAATCTTTTGCCTGGATGTTGGCTGCCATCTGTACACCCAGGCTTAGAACCTAACAGGGCATCAGTCAGTACCACGTTGTCTGGTAATTAGAGATTTACTTGAGTACATTTTGTCCACTGGGAGCCTGCTGTTTCAGTAATCTTCCAGCCAGACACATTTACCTGAATATTCATGGTCACTTAGAAGGCACTTGGCACTCACACGCTGACTAATAGTTTAATTTCTCCCACCTACCCTTCAACATCTGATCTTTCTGTCTATTCCCTAGGCTTTTATTATTTCCCCTTTCAAATTTTGAAGCCCTCTGGAGAGAATGCCACAAACCTGGCTTGGAGGTTGCCTGAATTTGTATGTTACCCATCTGAGCAATTTCTATTTGCTGGTGAATGAAGTCACCTGTCACACTGTTGCTCATATGCAATATGGTGGCTTTTCCTGTTATCCACTCTTGTTTGTCTGTCCTCCTCTGGGCAGCCAGAGATCTTTTAAATAATCCCCTTAGGAAAAAGCCTGAAATCTTTACCATGGCTTAGAAGTCATCCAAGGTCCTCTCCTTGGTCTCTTTTTTAACTTTTGTCACGCTTGCTTTCTTTTCTTCTTTCTTTACTTCTAAAGCAGCACTTTTTCTCTGGCATCTAAAGCTTCACACATTCATGGAGTCCAGCTTCCCTCCCTCTCTGACTCAGTAAATTTCACTTAGGTCTGAGACGAAACCTCTTTTGCTTAGAGAGTACGTCCAGAAAACACCAAACAATGTCAGTGTGCCTTATCTACTCCCCTGTAGAATCCTAGTTTCCCTTTATATATCCCACCTTGTCTGTAATTATTTCTTGACACTCTTCCCTCTGGACTGTATTATCCTAAGGGTCAGCAACTGTGTGTGTTTTTAAGTGCATATCCCAGTATCTGGCACATAGTGGCACTCGCAAATATTTGCAAGTTAGTGAATGAAAATGAAAGTAGAGGTTTAACCTGGCAAGTTTAGGATCAATGTAATAATATGACAATATTGAATCAATGCTTCAATTGAATCAATGATTCAATATCAACAAATATTTTCTTGAATATTTCTCCTATTTGCCAGGTACTATGAGAGATAGAAAAATAGTAGTGTATAGTCTCTTTCGCCAAAGAATGTATCTAGTTAAAATACTTGCTAGAGGATGACCACTATAACAGTATATAACTTTCGCAAATTTAATCTATAGGCATACAGTAATATTAATGACTGGATGAGTGATTATTTTCTATTCTTTTTTCTCCCTTGTTGGTTTCATCATGACTGTGGTTTATATGGAGACTTAGGATGTTAGGTTCTCAGACTTCTCTTTTGGGGTCTGTGTTTTCTCTCCATTTTAAGGAGTAATTGGTCCTTACTGGCCTTTATTGCCTCAGCCTAAGATGCTGTCTCATCCAGCTCAACTGTTCTACTCTCTTCTATGAAACTATGGGACAGGGAAGAAAAACTTCTCCTCTTTCATGGTGTCTGGGTTCCACGCCTGCCATTTCCTCCTTGGATTGAAGATGATTGGAGGTACAGGAGGCATAGACCGAGATCAGGCTTGAAATTCCTCCTGAAGCCAAGCACCCGCTAGGGAGGGGAGAGAACGGTTTTCCTTTGTGGTCAACCAGGCATGTGGTGTGGTGACAGAGATTTTGGAAGAACTTTGTCCAACCTGTTCTGCTGGCCAGGCACTTGCTTAAGGTTTTGCCTTTAAAGTGTTATTTCTTCAGCTTAAATCCCACGTTAAATTCTGTTTTTCTGGACAGGTTAACACTTAACTCTTCACATGAATTGGTTTTTCAGGTTGATTTCTAACTAAAGACCAGTGTGAGACTCAGAACACACTCAGAATGTTTGACTAGGATAAGGACAGTACAAAGAGAAATACGTCACAGAGGGCATCTATGGGGTGTCTCTGGTAGAGTGGGGAGGAGAAGAAGGATGGGGTGGGATCAGGGTAGTTACAGGCAGCTGTGGTATCATAGGAAGAGCACTGGACTTGAAGGCAGACACACCTGCTTGGTCTTGGCTTTGCTACTGATCAGCTGGGTGACCTTGAGCACGTCCCACCTTTGAGGCTCAACTTCCTCCTTCATTAAATAAGAAGAAGCATCCGACTTGAAAGGATGGCAGAGAGGCTCAAAACACAAAATATGAGAAATGTTTATGGATGGTAGCACATGAAGCTGTCATGAGGCGTTATCCTGGCAAAGTATTGAGTTGATGGGCTCTAGAGCCAGACTGCCTGGATCTCAGTTGTGGCTGGACCACTCAGCAGCCTGACCTTGAGTAAGGCACTCCCTTCCTTTGTCTGTAAAATGGGGATGCTAAGTGTACGTACTTCTTAAGACTGTGAGGATTAAACACGTTCATATACATAAAGCTCTTAAAACAATCCCGAAAGACTGTAAGCTCAATAAAATGTAGGTGTGATGATGATGATAATGAGGAGGAGGATAAAGATGGTGGTGAGGGTCAGCAGAAGCAGCAGCGTCCAGAGGCACTGAGTTGTTCAGAGCAAAGACTCAGGGGATATCCAGCTGAGTTCACATCCTGGCCCACCCCCTGTTAGCGTAAACAAGACGCTCCAGGTCTCTGTGATCCGTTTCCTCATCTGTAAAACAGGGATCAAATACTGCCTACTGAACAGAAATGTTTAGAAGATTCACATAACTCATCTTTAGCTCACACAGTGCTTGGCACATGTAAGTATTCAATAGATTTTGGCTATTATTATTATTATTATTAATTAATTTATTTATTTATTTTTGGCTGTGTCAGGTCTTTGTTTCTGTGCGAGGGCTTTCTCTAGTTGCGGCAAGCGGGGGCCACTCTTCATCGCAGTGCACGGGCCTCTCACTGTCGCGGCCTCTCTTGTTGCGGCGGAGCACAGGCTCCAGACGCGCAGGCTCAGTAATTATGGCTCAAGGGCCCAGCTGCTCCGCGGCATGTGGGATCTTCCCGGACCAGGGCTCGAACCTGTGTCCCCTGAATTGGCAGGCAGATTCTCAACCACTGCGCCACCAGGGAAGCCTGGCTATTATTATTAAAAAGTCAATGTTAACAAAGACTCAGAGTTAACAGGGCTGGAGAAAGATGAACGTAAAACCATGAAACATCAAAAGGGTGTTAAGATAATTTCCCAGGGATCCCAGCTTTCTCTAGCCTCTGGGTCTTAACTTGGCACAACTCGTGGCTGCTCCTGTTCTTTGCCAGCTCTTCTGTCTCCTTTTTGTCCATTTAGGTGACATATTTTGAGTGTTTACCACATGCCAGGCAGTGGGGCTCCATACTTTATAAGACTGTCTCATTTAATCCTCCCCATGTCTCTGTATGAGAACCACGATTTATGAATGAGAGGCACGAAGCACAGAGAGGTTTAGTTACCTTGACCAAGGCCACAGAGCTAAGAAAAAATAAAGCCTGGAGTAGAATCCTGTTCCCAGCAACTCCTCATCATAAGGCCACACTGCCTTCCATTCCACCTTCCTACGGGAGCTTGTGACCCTGTTGGGGCCATCAAGCTGGCCTCTCCCAGCCCAAACTTCAGTAGCGGTGTTTTCTGCGCATTCCCCAGTGTGGCTGGCAGCCTCTTAGAAGTAGAAAAACAAAATGTCTAAGCCTTGCCGAGAACCAAAGTAGCTGCTTGAGTTGATTAATGACTAAGGCACTCTGAGGTTATAGAACAATAGTCATTCTATTAGAAGGCAGAAGTGCACAGTTCTCAAAAGAGTTCCAGAAGCAGACAGCCCTGAGATGTCTATGACACTGCGAAAGTGAAGTATACTGAGCCCCAATGTCTCAGCTATAGAATGTGTATCATAATACCTATCCTAAGGAGTTGCTGTAGTCATCGAATAGTATAACATGAGTAAAGTGCTTATGCCTAGTATTACCAGCATTTATGAGGCACACACTGCAGAACATGGCAAATCAGGGTTAATTTATCTTGCTACCAGGTAGTGTACGAGACTGGAAATCCAGAATTTGGCCTGCGTTTGGGTGTTAATATCTCCTCTGAGGGGAGGCATTGCAGAACTTGTAGGGTCCACAATGTTTGCTGACTAACCTCTGAGCCTCTCTTCTGGTTCAGCGAGAGGACTCCTGCACGTCCCCAGGAATGTTGTCAAAAACAGGCCATCTGATGCTGATTCAATGTGGCTTCCTGTGGGATTCAGGCATGCTTCAGAGCCTTGTGCAAGGTGAGGGGCAGGGGAAAAGGGTCAGCCTGGGAGTCAGGAGCCAGGGCTAACCCTAGCTTGGCTACTACCAGCTCTGTGTCCTTGTGCCCCAGTTTCCCCATCTGTGAAATGGACATCGAGAAAAAAAAAACAACACAACCCTCCCAGAGTGATTGCAAGCAGTTAACTCTTAGCAAACATTTGCTGAGCACCTACTGTATGTCCAGGCACCATGTTGGGCTCTAGAAATCCAAACATAAATGAGGCATTCTCTGCACAGTAGACAGCAAGCTGCCCTTCGCTGGAGGGGAAGCCGCATAGAGCACCATTCTTCCTACCATGCCTATGTGGTCACACCTGAGGTTGTAGCAGTTTGGCAGAATCACTAAGCACACAGCAAAATAAACAGCTTTGTGGTCTTAAACATGGCATTAAGCCTCTCCATCTCTCAGCTAGCTCATCTGTAAATACCACCTCTCCCTTAGAGCTTCTGTGAAAATTTGGGGGGATACTGTATGCTTCACAGGAGTTATATTTTTAAATGATTAATAAGTTTTTCCTTTCAGCCTTTCAGAGTGCAAGGTCTTCTCCTTAGTTGCATGGGACATCTATCTTGGGAAGTACTTGTAAGGGGGTATAGGTGTGAGGAAGGATGTATTAGCATTTGTTTTCGAAAAAATACAAAGAGAGAAGGGGTGATATTTAACCTCTGACATTGAAAATATGATTTTTCAGAAAGGTTTGACTTGCTTCCTGGATGTTGCCTGAACACTACCTAAGGGACCATTTAAACTATAATTATTAAGCTTGAAATGGAATTGGAACAAGAATTGTTATTTTTTTCTTCTTAAGCAAAGCATTGGGCCTTGGAAGGGACACCAGATAAGTTGGAGACAAATTGAATAAGCTATATTTGCTCTGAACATCTGGTTTGAAAACTGAATTAAATTTGTACCTAGCACAGTTTTGGGAACATAGTCAATAGTTAAAATTATTATGTTTGCTGTCTGAATTTATAATAATTACAATGGAAGTATGCATAGCAAAAAAAAAATGATGCACGGTCCAAAAATCATTTATATTTAACTTTTCCTGGTAACACATAAGGAAAGGAAACCACATAAGGCTGAGAGCTCATTGCAGGCAGGAGGTGTACCTTATTCATCTCCATATCTCCATCACCCAGCAGAGTCCTTAGAATAGTGTTAGCATTCAATAAATGAAAGAATTAACAAATTACTCCATATGTGGACATACCATGGTCCAGTTTTGGAGAAGCAAATCTACCAACTTATCCAGCTTACTGGGGATGGTATTTGGCGGTTATAACAAAAAAAATCACAACCCCTGGCGGGCAGTCCTAAGTCTCTGAACAAGTTGTGTAACCCTGGCCAAGCTATTTAACCACTCTGCACGTCAGCTGCCTCTCTCTGCAAAACGGAACAGATTATCTGCCAACCTCACAGGTTCATTGTGAGAACTGAATGAGAACATTGTATGGGAAAGCAGAAAAACGCTAGAAATATGAAATGCTTCATTCCCAAGAAACCTTAAGATGAATAGGCCACCTGTGGAACTCTGAGACTTGGCTGTTTCATTCCCAGGAGGACCAAGGCATTTTAAGAGAATTATTTCATTTTTCTTCCCTGCCTACGATTTAGATAAGGTACAGTCTTAATGACACCTGTTTTTATAAAATTGAGCGATTAAAGCATCCAAAGAATCCATGAAGTCAGCTAGAGAGTGTGATTTGAAATTATTTCTCTTATTTTTAATCAAGACTTTATTCTTATTAACAGTTCCTAAATTTCTGTCCTCGGTTGGCTTCATTTAAGATCAGAGTGAAATGAATTTTATGACTTCATGACAAAGCCAAGCATTTATTATTATAACTTCAGTCAAAAACAGATGAGGCAATCTGAGCAAATTCCAATGTAGATATTGGCCCAGAACTAACCAAATCTAAACCTCCCCTAACAACCACATAGCATCTGCCTTCTCCACGTCTGTGACTGAGCTGCGTACAATACCTTTGCCCAGGAACAAGAATGAGCAATTACAGAATTCAGAAAATTTCACTTTCATAGTAGAAGCAATAGAAGATCTCTAAAAAGCTATCCTAAAATCAACAGCATCAGTGTTAATGAATAATCGATGTGCACCTACCCTTTCTGCCCAGCTGTGCTATCCATCTCCCTTAAGTCAACTGTCCCTCCCAATCAACATTCCCTCTCCCAACTACAAGGCTTTCTTAAACCGATAGTTCTCAGTGGATCTGTTCTCCGTAATAGTGATTCAAGGATGCCACCAAATTTTGTTGCGTGAATTGTTAATATAGTTTTGGCTTCCCAGAATCTACTTTTTTCTACTTTGGGGTTTCCTTTGGAGGACCTGCCGTGTATTCCTTCTTAGTTCCCATGGTTTGGGTGAGCCTGACCCCAGTCCTAGATGTATAAGTGGGCATGTGACCTAGGCCTGAGCAAACCAGCATTTCTTTCCCTTTGGCTCAGAATTTGGTTCAAGAATGGGCACATGACCCAACTTGGACCAATAAAAGTTAGGCCCTTGTTCAAACTGTTGGGAATAGAAGAGAGAAGCATTCCTTTTTTTGCTACATTCAAATCTGGGAGGTTTTCGGCCTGGAGCTTACATGCTACCCACTGCTATACTACCCACTGTGGGATTTGAGATTAAAGCCAGCTCATGATTTTCCTTTTAAATTGAGCCAGTTTGCGTTGAGTTTCCTATCTACTGTGAGGGACTTCCCTGTTTTGTCATTTAAAGTCCTGCATCTCAGGAAACCTCTCAGTTCTGGGCAAACCGGGATGATGGTTACTCTGTCCATTGCCAACAAAACAGCCCAAGCTGATGCAAATATATACGATATAGTTCCTTACAGTTGAGGCGACATCACCTTGCTGTGCTGTGCACTGATGGGACATTGAACTAATGCCTCGTGTGACACGGGCAGTGTTTGACACAATTTGACGTAAGAAATGAGGTGGTAGAACAAAGTCAAAGAGGGCAGAACAAAGTCAAGGCATGAAAGAGGGATTGCCTCTTCACTGGAACCTCTGAGGACTTTGCCTCTGCGTAGCCAGAAAGGACAGGGTCAGGCAGTAAATCTTTCTGATCAATCAGCAAAAACTGAAGGGTTGACAAGGAATGGTAATGCTCTTCTGTGAATGGGTTCCCGTACACTGGTAGACATTTTTTTTCCTGTGCTGTGTTATTGTAATTACTGCTCACTAGTTTTAGTGTTACTTTGAATCTTTTCATCAAGCCATTAAAACTTCTAGTTTTCAAACGTGTGACATGACAATGAAAGGATGTAGAATAATTGCCCCGACCCTTAATACTTTCTCCCTTTGTGTATAGACCTTACTTCCTCTTCTTAATTTTAAGACTCTTAGGGGCAGACGTAAGTCTTACTTATCTTATGTTCTCCTTCCACACCAAAGTCAGCTTGAACATGGGTGGCAGTCTAATATTTTTGGAACAAATTAATCTGAACCCTTTTAGGGCATAGTCATTTTACTTATCATTTTACTAATCGAATTTGAAGGAGTTTAAAACTCTTCACTGAATATGGATTCTTTTCAGACATTAAATTCTCGGAATGTTTTGAGATAGCTGGATCACATTTGGAGGGGTTCGAGTTATCCACTGGGAACTGGAAAAGGTATAGATGAATTTCCAGTCTTTTGATTCTTAGTGTGCAGAGAAGGTTTGTGTCTGCAACAAAGAAGCATTTCAGAAGTGGCAGATTTGTTTGATGCCAGTGGGGGTGAGAAGTGTTCGGTAAAGGAATTATAATAAGATTTCTTTTTTTGGAGAGAGGAAAAATAAAGATGGTTAGAGATCCAGGGAGGAAAAGAGAAATACGTCACTTTATAAAAAGTCAAAGATCTCTCTTTCTATTCTTATCAACTCAATAGATGATTCTGAAGCTGAAAATCAGAGACTATAACCCCATGACTAGAGGGGTATTTTATTTTTTGTATTTACTAGAATTTAAATGTGTCAGATCTTAATACCTTTAAATTTAACCTTATGTGATATTTGGATTCAAGAATTCCCATGGAACTATACACAGCCACACAGCTCACAGCATAAGGCATTTATGCATATAAATTATAAACATATATGCATAGGACTATATATATCTATTCATATAAATGCATTTATCTAAATACATGTATATGTATTCAGAACAAATGCCTACAGATAATTGTATTTAAGAACTTAACAAAATGCAAATTTCATCATTGTGACTCAGTAGTATTGAAACTCTCTTGTGATTCTAGCAACTCACTCAATGTCCATGGTGACGTAAGAGTCAGATAATTCTGCTTCTTGGGGTTTCAGGTCACATCAGGACTTAACATCTGTTCACGTAGACAGAGACTTTGCTTTCTTCAAAGACGTACCCCCTCAAGGTTCTTCTGAATAAGCAAGGCTAGTCATTCCTCCCTGTCTACAATCCCCTTCTCATTAAACCTGTCTTTGCTTCCTTTCTGAAAGTCAGCATCCTTCCTGATGCTGAAACTATGAGTGAAACTATGAGGACCTAGTTAAGGCCATGGGGCTTGTGCTCAAATTTTGGTTCTGTCGTTATTATTTCCATGACTTTCATTTCTTCATCCTAATAGGCCCTCTTTTTTAAAAAAATATTTATTTATTTATTTATTTATTTGGTTGCACCAGGTCCTTAGTTGCAGCTTGTGGGCTCCTTAGTTGAGGCAGGTGGGCTCCTTAGTTGCGGCACGTGGGCTCCTTAGTTGTGGCGTGCGAACTCTTAGTTGTGGCATGCATGTGGGATCTAGTTCCCTGACCAGGGACTGAACCCAGGCCCCCCTGCACTGCAAGCGCAGAGTCTTATCCACTGCACCACCAGGGCGTCCCTAGGCCCTCATTTTATAAGTGAGGTTATTCATAGTGACTACTTTGGAGTTGGTATGAATTAATAAGTGTTAGTTCTTAGAACACTACCTGTCTTGCAGTGATGTGTTAGCGTCTGCTAATATGACCCCAACGCCATCCCCTTTAACCACTGATAACTGGACCAGGAGTGGCTACCTCCATGGGAATATGGAATTCATAGTATTTAAGTCATAATGTCATTTCAGAATTTGGTTTGTAGTTTTTTTTCCTTTAAAAAATGTATATTCTGAGTAGTTTCAATTGGTAAAAAAATGTAATTGTGATTTAATGCTGCACAGTGTTTTGGGTTTTTTTTTTTTTTTTTTTAAGTCACTTAGTATAGCAGAGTCAGTTAGCAGAGAGCTCTGGACCTTATAAAAAACAGAATGGGCATCACCATGCTTGAGTCATGAGTACTGATAAACAGAGAAAGCTTAGTTTGAGGGGAGCTTAATAGGTACAAAGTGTTGAGCAAAACACTTTATGTGTAGTAGCTCATTTAACCCTTACAACACCATGAGGTAGATACTGTTATTATGTACCATTTTACAGAAGAGAACACTGAGGCACAGATTATTTAAGATTCAAACCCAGGAAGTCTAGTTCCAGAGTCCACACTCTTACCTACTACATATATTGATGTTGTGTACCTGAGCAAGTGAACGAGAGAGGTGAAAAGAGGGAGGGGTAGAGAAAGGGGAAGGGGAAAGCCCGTGCCTGGCCCCATGTCTCCTAAGGCCCAGTTCCTACTCATGGATTCAGTGAGTTACTATTACAACATTTCAAGAAATGTTCTGTACAGCAGAAACTAACACAACAGTGTAAATCAACTATACTCCAGCCCAAAAAAAAAAAAAAAAGCAATGTTCTTCTGCTCTATCTGGTTTGAATGGCTTACTCTTATTTGCTGATTTGTGGCTCAGACTTATTTCTGCTTAGGGACAAATGGAGTCTACACTGACCAAGGGGACACCATACTTACTCATGCAGCAAATTGTTCTTTATGGCCCTGGAGGCACCTACAGACTGTGAACCAACCCTCCAGCATAGAAGGCTGGAGGAAGAACTCAGATGCCTGGTGTCAGTTTAAAGTTAGGTTCAGGATTCCTCCAGCCGTAGAAGGAATGAGAGGCACAGGTTATTGCTGAAAGCAGGATGACATAGTTCCCTCCAGGTTAGAACTAAGGTTTATTGAAGAACAGATGGTGCCAAGAGGCAGTAGCTCCCTCTCAGTGTCACCTCAGATCATTTGCATTCTAGCCTTTTGGCTTCTCAAAAATATTCTCTCAGTGACAGCTTTCACTGTTCAAGTAAATAGGTAGTTGAAATTGGACAGAAGATATTTTAAATTAGGAATTCAGGCATCTCCATGGAGATCCAAGTCACCAAAATAGGTCAGAGGCAGCTATGTTTAAAAAAAAAGTTACTGGGAAGTTAGGGGAAAAGGAGAGAGACAGCTGTGATGTCCCAAAAAGAAAGAAAGAAGAAGCAGCCTTTTTCTTTTTCATATGAAAATGAGATTCACTGAAAGCTTTAAAGCATTGAAAATATTACCTCCAGTGACCTGACTGCCTCTCGGTGGTGACACGTGTCATTTGAAGAAATGCCAGAGAGGAAGAGGAGAAAATTACATTGGACCCATCAAATATAGGTAGCCATTGAAGGGAAAACACTGACACAAAAGTCTCTGAGTCCACACAGCTTGTTCTGATTGCCCCAATATTTTACTTTTTATCTAAGCTTTACTCAAGTCCTGGATGCACTGAAAAGAGCCGAATTCCTGGCCTGCTGGCAACGAGCTCAGCTTCATTCCTCATGTGTGAACTCAGTTTCGAAATGAATCTCTCCCAGTACAAAGAAACAGGCAAAGAAACAGTGGAAATTTGTACAGCTCAGTTTGTGTACAGATTAAGGAAAATGGACTCAGTGAATTTGGAATAACAAGATGGATTTTTTTTTCCTCTAGGCAACATACAAAAGATGAAATTCGTGACCACAATAAATGTCAAGCTAATTAACTACTACAAAGCACCATTCTTACTATGGGTCTAATCCCTTTTATGAAAAAACTAATTGGGAGGATTGTAAAGACATCAAAATGTCAGAATCCAGAGATTTTTAAGCTGTGGGTGATTGTTACCTGCCACAATGCGAGCAAGCGTTTTTATTTTCCTACCTGCCAGACTTTGTTCCGCCCTCATTCTCTGATTTTTCAGGCTCCAACTCTCTCTGCTCATTTTTCTCTCCACTTCAATGTTTTACCTTTCACACATAGGATTAGTGTTGTATTTGGGATAGGAATCAAGAAAAAAAAGTCAGGATGGAGGGGAGATTGGGAGTGTGTTAGAAGATGCATCGGAGGGCCTGTAGGCAGAGAAGATGGGCCTAAAGGACTAACTTCAAGGGCACGTTACCTATGCAGTGACCAGGGCCCTATGCTTAGAAGGGACCCACCCTTGGTTTAATGCTCTGCTGTCACCATCTTGAAGTTCTTAATAATTTTGAACAAGGAACCTCACATTTTCATTTTACATTGGGCCCCACAAATTATATAGCTGGCTCTGAGGGCTGGTGGGAAAAGAATTCCCAAGGAGATGTCCTGAGGAGTGGCAGGAAGATAGCAAGTAGAAAGGTTTCCCAGAAGATTATGGAGAACTGGGTTGACATGGGAGGTCCCATTCGTCTACTCAGCAGGACTGAACTCCCACAAGCAAGAAAGTGAAGGCAAGAAACGAGAAAACCAGGAAAGTGCATGTGGTCTGGTTGGTCCTGCCTAGAAAGCTACTATTCTTCTCTTTCTCCTCCATCCAGCATACCAGCACCCTCAATTCCATGCATAAAGTTAAATTCATTGGGCTTAAGATTTTGCCTGCTCTTAGAAAAAACATTACATGATGCAATTATTGATAGTAATAGTAGTCATTTACATTTATTCAATCAGACAAGAAATATTTACTGTGTATTTCCTATAGCAAGCCATTCTTCTAGGTACTGTGGATATAGGGGTGAGTAAGGCAGTACAGAAGACTTGCACTCAAGGAGATTACATTCTAGTTGGGAGACAAAAAATAAAACATATAAATAAATACACAAAAATCATAATAGGTGGTACTGATAAATACTACATAAAAGATAAAGTGGTAGGTAGAGACTGGACTTTAGAGTGATCTGTAGTGGCCTCTCTGAGGAGGTAGCATGTGTTTGACAGCTGAGTAAATAGAAGGCCACTCTGCAAGGATCTGGAGAAAGAATGCTCCAAGAAGAAGAAACCACACATATGAAGGCTCTCAGAAGAGAACAAGTTTGGTGTGTTTGAGGGGCAGACAGAAGGCCAGTTTGGCTGAAAGCTAGTGGATAATGGAGAGAATAAAGAAACATGAGCTCAAAAAGTCAGTCGAGGTCAGATCACCTTGTAGTCCAGAGGAGGAATTTAGATTTTATGCAAAAATAATGGAAACCATTAGAGAATTTTATTGTAGGGGAGTGGCATGGTCCAGTTTACATTTTAGAAAGCCTGCTGTGTAGAGGATGGACTATAGGGGGTATACTGGCAAGAATGGGGAAGATGACTTAGAGCCATGGAACTGACCCAGGGGAGAGATAGGTAGCTGCAAAAAGAGAGGTGGCATGGAGATGGTAAGAAGAGGTGGGATTCAGGATAGATTCTGGAGAAGGACTGGTAGGACTTCCTGATGAATTGGATGTAGAATGTTAGGAGCAAAGAGGAAATCTGGGTGACTCCTACATCATTGGCTTGAGTAACTGGTGATATTGTGGCCCCATTACTGAGCACGGAATGATTGCAAAGAAGAGAGTTTTGCTGAACTGAAGGTGGGAGTGGGGAGTAAGAATTCTAATTTGGTCCTTTTACATTTGAGAAGCTACTAGGCGTCTAAGTGGAGATGCTAGATAGGCAGTTAGATATACGAGTGCGGTCATGAGAGAAGAGATCTGGCCCAGAGATATAGGAGAATTATTAATGTCAAAGTGGTTTTTTGTTTGTTCTTTTGTTTGTTTTGGCCACGCCACCAGGCATGTGGGATCTTAGTTCCCCACCAGAGATTGAACCCACACCCACTGCACTGGAAGTGCGGAGCCTTAACCACTGGACCACCTGGGAAGTCCCCTTGAAGTGGTTTTTGCAGTCAAGGTGGGATGAGAATTATTAATATATTGAGGACTGAATGTAAGCAAAGATGATGAGAGAGGCAAGGACAGAACCATGGGCACTTCAAGATTGGAGGTCTAGTGTGATAGTAGGGGATAAAAACAGGAGAAGGGTTGTCACAGAACCAGAGATTAAAACATTTTTAAAAGAGGGGAACAATTGACTTTGTAGACATCCAAAGAGAATTCAAGATAGAACAAAAAATTAGCCATTGACTTTGGCAAGATGAAAATAATCAGTGACCTTGAAAAGGACCATTTATGTATAGTGGAGTTAGAAGGGGGGAAAAAAATGCCCAATTAGAGTGTATAGCATAGAATGAGAAATGCAAATGGGTGTGCAGGCAGCGAGTGTGGACAGCTCTTTTGTGACTTGAGAGAGAGAGAGTAGATGGGTTGGGAGGGATTGGGAGAGAAGGAGGGAGAACAGAAATAGAGTAGTAATAGAAGGACACAGGGCCAAGGGTTCATTTTTTAAATCTTTAAAAAAATGTTATTTTAAGTCATATTTGTACAGAGTTGCAGCTTATTTAGTAGAGAGGAAGAAACTGATAATGCAGATAAACTAGGTACAATTGAAATTCTCTTAATTAACCTCTACTTCAGACTGGATTAGCTGTCTTTCTCCTTTTTTTTTTTTTTTTTTTGTAAAGCAATGACCCCCATGGCTGGTATTTTACACTCTGAAACCCATGAATAACTGTGTTTTCCAGTTTGATCTATTGTTTACAAAGAAGCAATTGTGTTCACCTTCAAACCTGCTAAACCTAATTTATAGACTGAATGTTGCCCTCCACCCCAATCCATTACATTGGAGTCCTAACCTCTGATGTGATTATATTTGGAGACAGGGCCTTTAAGGATGTTCTAAAATTTTAAATGAGGTCCTAAGGGTGGGGCCCTAATCCAATAGGACTGGTGTCCTTATAAGAAGAGGAAGACATGCCAGGAGCATGCACACTGAGGGAAAAGACCTTGTGTGAAAACAGCCAGAAGATGGCCATCTGCAAGCCAGAGGACACCATCCCATCCTATCATATGGCCTCAAGGGAAGCCGTATCTGCCAATATCTTAATCACGGACTTCTAGCCTCCAGAACTGTGAGAAATAAATTTCTGTTTTTTGTTTTTTTTTTAAATTAATTAATTAATTTATTTATTTATTTTTGGCTGTGTTGGGTCTTCGTTTCTGTGCAAGGGCTTTCTCTAGTTGCGGCAAGCGGGGGCCACTCTTCATCGCGGTGCGCGGGCCTCTCACTCTCGCGGCCTCTCTTGTTGCGGAGCACAGGCTCCAGACGCGCAGGCTCAGTAGTTGAGGCTCACGGGCCTAGTTGCTCCGCGGCATGTGGGATCTTCCCAGACCAGGGCTCGAACCTGTGTCTCCTGCATTAGCAGGCAGATTCTCAACCACTGCGCCACCAGGGAAGCCCTAAATTTCTGTTTTTTAAGCCACCCAGTCTATGGTATTTTTGTATGGCAGCCCTAGTCAACCAGTACAGCCTATTGTACTCATTACTGTAATTATGCAATTTAATGAAATACTATATAAAATGAAGAAATCATGCAAAAAAAACTGTATGAAAAATTAGCTGAATGCTTTGGAAAGACTTTTTAGTAAGTTACTAAAAACATTGTTCTATTGTTGTGAGCAACACAGCTATAAAAGATTGCAAGAAATCGTAACAATCAAGGATATTGACCTCAGATCATCTTTAAGTGTCTTTCTGTTCTCACTGTATTGTAAAGAAACAAAATTAAAATTCATAGGTGACACAATGTATGCAAAAGCTGAACCAAAACTGCAATTTTTGTCCTGCAAAAGATTGGCAAATGAATAGGTATACGTTAGTTATAATTATTTTAATGATACCCAGCTTTAGTTAGCATTTTCTATTTATGGATCAAGTGTGGTTCCCAGCTGTATCAAATTAGAGGACATTTGCCTCGAAGTACTTGAGGAGGTGAGATGGGATGGGATCCAATGCATAAGGAGAAGTGTTTTCTTTGATAGGAGAAGGGATACTGCTTTCATTTTCACAGGCAGAGATTTAGAAAATATGATGTGGGTAAACTGGTAGAATTGATAGTGGGAAGACGAGACTGTTCTGATCTTACTGCATCTTTTTCCTCTTTAAGTCTGAAGCAAAGTTATCAACAGAGAGTAGAGAGAAGGGTGTGGTGGAGATTTGAGGAAAAAAGAAAGTATGAAATAGCTGTTTTGAAGAGTGGGAAAGTTAATCTACTGAAGAAGTGTATAGGATCGTCTTGTAGTATTGAGTGCCCATCTAAGTTTTGTGGTCATAAATTTTAAGTGAGTCCAGTTAGTCCGGTTGCCTAATTTTCTCCAGAAAAATTTATCTGCATAGGAGACCATTTACATTTAAAGTATATTTGAGTGTAATTAGGGTTGTTGTTTGCCAGGCTAGTGTAACAGAAAGAGTGGGGCAAAGAAGTTAAGGTGTTTTAAAGGCAATTATTTTTGTAAAGCAATTATGGTCCAATAAAGTTGTTAAAAAAAAAAGAATTTATCATTCATTCAGCTCTGAAGTCCTAACATTCTTAAACATGGAGTGATCCGTAACACAGCATTCACAATGAATTCTGCCATGTTGCAATGGATTTTGGTGGGCATACAAGTGTGAAGAAATTATAAAAAATAAAATAAATAATAAAGGCAATTATTTGAGTGGTGCACCATGGGATTTGGGCTGGATAAAGAGGAAAGTTAGGACATAAAGCAGTGGCAATTCATAAAAATGATAGTAATGTGATAGAGAACTCAGTGGGGCTAAAGAACTGTTGGAGATGGAATATTAGCATGAAATTACTGGAAGGATGAACGGCAAGTTCAAAGTTTGAAGTAGAGATTCTACAAGTGGCACAGTTGCTGATGATAAAAAAAAAAAAAATCTAAGAAGTGACCACATGAATGGGTGGCTGAGGTGAGTTGGAGAAACAATCACTTGAGCTGAGGAACTGAGAAGCCAACATGGTGGATGGGCCATTGTGTGTATGCTGAGGTCACCAGTCATGATGACAGAAGTAGTCCTGAAGGAGAGATGAGTTAGGTGCCCATCACTGATGAATGAGAAAGAGTTACAAGAAGTTCAGAAGATAACAGAAGGGGTAGGGGGCATCAAGTCTCAAAGTTTTAGTGTGGATGATTTTTCAATACTGAGAGGAAGTTTCAGTTTGGTCAGTGAAAGGGGAGCTTGAGAAGTTACTTAGAGTTAAGAGTGTTACTTAAAATTGAGGCCCAAGCCAGAATGCAGGAGGCAGGGGGAGGAGTCACTGAGGACGAATTTGTCTACATGTGGACCAGCAGACTGGCACAGTTTAATCTTGTGTGTGTGTGTGTGTGTGTGTGTGTGTGTGTGTGTGTGTGTGTGTACAAAAAGGCACTCTCTGGGGATGGCAGGGCACCTGTGATGGAACCAAATAGTTCACTGGGTAGCGAGAATCCACTCTTAAATCTCATCCCCAGAACGTCTGCCTCAAAACAGTGGTGTAGACATCCTCTGAGATGTTGATTCTAAGAATAGATGGGATGGCCATCCCTAGCTACTGAAAGCTGGGTACTGGAGGGTTTCTGAGTCTGAGCTCAGCTTGTGGTCTTCATCTGCAAAGCCTTTCTTTGCCCTCAGCAACTTCTCATGGTGCCAAGTGGCATCTGTGTCAGCCCACATTCATAAAATAAGAAGATAACTTGGTGCTCGGAAAGCAAATGTGGTCGCTGACCGAGAGCCTTCAACCAGGAAATTAGAGCGCACGGTAAAAAAATCTTAGGTAAGAAAAGGGGCATGGCCTCTGTGTTACATTTAGTGTGAAATGCTACCCAGGGCAAAGGACAACAATTCAGAGAGAAGTGTGTAATTATAAATATACAAAGGAAATTTTATGTAGAAGCTTTCTCCAGGCAAGTTAGTCAATAATTCATTTTGGAGAAATTGCCTAAGGTTCCGTTTGGAACAATTTGGGTTATACAGTTTGTATTATTGCCAAGCTTGGATCTTTTACCAGTTCTGTTTGAGCTGTTAGATATCCCCTTGTCAGTGAAGGTGACAGAGATTGGCAAAAGTGAAGCACCAGGCAAGCTTTTCTCAGGGAAATGCCCCATGAGATTGTTATGCCTACCATATTCTGGAATGGGCGTTTGGGATGAGCTCTTCCAGTACACGAACTACTACTAATGACTGCAGTCAGTTTATCAAGGGTGCTCAAACTAGGTGACATGCAGACAAATACAAATAATTTCATGTTTTGCTGCACATTTGTGGCAAAAAGCAGGCTCAGGATAAGTTCAGCTTTGGATGGATTGGAAACATAACATCAACCTACAAGTTCCCAGTGTTGACTTCCCATGTTTCAGATGAGTGGTTGAGCTAGAAATTCTTTAAAACCCTACCCTGCCTCCAGATTCTAGGATTCTGATTCACTGCATCCTCTTCACCCAAATTAGCACATCTTTGCAAATAGAAGGGTTAGGGGCAGACATAGTCTAGTGAGCGTGACTTTCAACTGAGAATGAGGGGAGCATTTGTATTGCCTTAGTGGAATCTGAATGGGGTCTTTGAAGTAGGCAGACTCAATCTCGTAAGGTTATTGTGGTCATCAAATAAGATATGATATGCAGAAACTGAGGCTGAGAGAGAGTATATGACTTCTTTTGATAGCTAGCTGGAGCAGAACGCAAATCCAGGCGGCTTGCTGGAGCCAAGGCAGACTCCATCCTAACTAGTTTAAATAGGAAAGCAATTTATTTAGTTAAGACTGTTAGGTAACTCACAGGCATGGAGACTACACAGAAGGAGAAAAAAGTCTCCACTAAACCCCTGACTGCTCCAGTGGACACCCCACTGCTGTAACCGCCAGGCACATTCCTAGCAACCAGTTTTGCCCATGGGCCCCTCCTTGATACCCTCCTCCTCTGATGTCCCTGGAAGCTGTTCTCCTTTATTATACCAGAAGGAATTCCTCTCTGTGCTGGTTCTTTGTACCCCTAGCTTCCAATTCAAGTGTTGTGTGGATGCATCTGATTGGCAAAGCCTAACGGCAAGAGAGCAGACCGAGAAAGTGAATTTCCAGTGTCTACCTTCCAGTGGAGAGGTGCTGACTCAAAAGGTGGGAAATTCTTTAAACAGAGAGAGAAACTTCAAAGTGTGCTGGAATCCCCAGAATAATAACAGATGGCTCCCAAATACAGTGCTTCACATTCGTGAAGCTGACAAATTACAGATACTTTCATGTTACTTTCATTTAATTCTTTGGAAAGGAGTAATACTGAGAAGGAAAGACAGTAGTCCCCATTTTCCTAAAAGGAGAAACCATTTTTTTTGGGTGTGGAAACTCTACAAAGGTTAAGGACTAGACATAAATTCCTCTAGTTAATGAGGGCAGAGCCAGTGCATAAACTAAGCCCTGTGGGTCAATGGTCCTTTATTTATTGTCATTGGTCTTCTACTTACTCAGGATGGTATTTGCTATTGATCATTTACAAAGAGCAGAAGAATTTAGAAGTAAAACAAAAATTCACCTGAAATCTCACCACCCAGAGATAACACATATTTTTATCATAAAAATTGTGATCAAATGATATGCAGGGTTCCATTTCTTACTCTTCCTCTTAACATTGTATCAGGGACCTTCCTCCACATCATTAAAAGTCTTCCAAAACATAATTTAAATGACTATATAATTTCATTGTACATACCAAACATAATTTACTTAACTATATCTTAGTTGTCAGACACATCACTGAAGTTTTGCTATTATAAATAACACTGATAAATGTCATTTTTACATAAATCTTATATGTAAATATAAATACATAAAAATAGATTTATAGATAGATTATTATAGGTTATAGATATTTGTAATATCTAAATATATGGAACTTCAGCAATACTGGGTCAGCTGGATTTTTGTTCCTGGTAGATGACTTGCTTTTGTTTGTTTTTGTTTATTTTTGCTTGAGTATTTTTGTCAGATTTTTTTTTCTTTACCTGGGTAACTACCAATGTTTGCCAAGATTTATCTAGACATGGACTTCTCTTCATTATTACAGGGTAGTGGTTAGAAGCCTTGGCTCTGGAACCAGACCAAGTGGCACTGAGTCCCTGATTTGCAATATGCTTATGTGACCTTAGGCAGGATTGCAGCCTCTCTGTGAGTCAGCTGCCTTACCTATAGAGACCATAATTTTTTATAGTTGTGAGTTAATTAAATTAATATGAATAAAGTCTTTAGACAAATGGTCAAGAAATCTTTATTATTACCAAAAGTACTATCCATTATTTTCTATTATGCTAATCCATTCTTCTCTCATCTCTGAATTTTTTCCTCTACCCCTAATCATTTCTTACTGTAACGTGTATGCTCCAGTTGCTCTAGCTTGCTCCTTGAGAATTCCTCTAATTCTCAGGTATATCTCTCTGTTCTTTCTTTCTTCTGCCTACTTACCCCTTCTTTTCATCTCTTGATCTTTTTATATTTTTCTCCTGTATCCTCAGAAAGCATTTCCAAGTGTGTCCTCCAAGTTACTGATTCAATATTCTGTACTGACAAGCCTGATTTTACTACCTCCAATGTGGATTTTCATGATCTTATTACAATTTTACAGTCTCCTGGCAATTCCTAATTATATTATCCAGCTTCTTTTTTATCTTGGCTCACTCTCTTTACAGTGTACCCTGTTTTCTTCTCAGCTTATTCTCCTAATAACTTTCTTCTCCTGTTTCATTTCGATCATATCTTGTAGTAGCCCACTAACAATGTCACATGATATTTTAAAATTTTCTTCTGAGTTCTGTACAGATCATTTTTAGAAGTCTGTTCTTCCAAAACTTCAGAATGATTTTTTTCTCTCCATTGTTTTCCAGTATGTTTTCATAAGAGCCTTGGGTGTGTTTTGGGTCCTTTTTATTCATCTTCAAACAAAGAGAGATCTTTTGGAACTTGGCATTTGTCCATAGACTGATTCTCTGGATCTCCCTTGACCCTATCATCATCCCCTTGGGTATGCGTCAGATTCTTTTCTAAATTCTTCTGGTGGTTGTTTCTAATTTGCAGCTCAGTCCCCAGTGTCAAATAGCTGTGTATCTAGTGTGGCTCTGTTGCATGGGACAAAGATTTCCCCCACATACACTGTCTGGTTCTTTGATATTCTGAACTAATACAGTATTTGGAAAACCAAAATTCCTAGCATGCGGTTTTCCTATGCTTTTCCTATCTTTATAGGAACCATATTCCAGGATGCAATGTAAAAAAAAAGTCCCAACCACTCCTTTCTAACCAATTATTTTATAGAAGTTGTTCC
Organism: Balaenoptera physalus; assembly: GCF_965194825.1. Classification (NCBI taxonomy): domain Eukaryota; kingdom Metazoa; phylum Chordata; class Mammalia; order Artiodactyla; family Balaenopteridae; genus Balaenoptera; species Balaenoptera physalus. Next base: position 56,970,564 of record NC_138890.1, read on the forward strand.
CAAATGGATACAGAAAAGTGGGAGCAAAGAAGACCTTCAAAAGTTGTAGCCATGCATTCAAAGCTGACCAGTTTTCCATTTGGTAGAGATTCCAGGTCTTTGAACCAGGTAACTGGCAGTGGTAGAAGGATAGTTTTTTCTGCCATCTTTCTGTACTTGAAAAGGTTATTTCAAGAGGTAGAATACAGATATAGTTCTTCCTGATTGAGTTTCCTAAGCCAGCTCCGTTGATCTTAGGTATAGTGGAAAGTCATCCTAGATTCCAGCCATGGGCTTCCTTTTAGTATTAGTCTTCAGTGTGGCTAGTTTTCATCTTTTCCTTTCTTCTTAGGTACCAAAGTAGGAAGTCAGGATAAGTTGCATCAGGGGCTGCTGGCTATGCCCTTTTTTTTTTTTTTTAACTTTGGATTGATTGATTGATTGATTGATTGATTGATTGATTTATGGCTGTGTTGGGTCTTCGTTTCTGTGCGAGGGCGTTCTCTAGTTGCGGCAAGTGGGGGCCACTCTTCATCGCGGTGCGCGGGCCTCTCATTATCGCGGCCTCTCTTGTTGCGGAGCACAGGCTCCAGACGCGCAGGCTCAGTAGTTGTGGCTCACGGGCCTAGTTGCTCCGCGGCATGTGGGATCCTCCCAGACCAGGGCTCAAACCCGTGTCCCCTGCATTGGCAGGCAGATTCTCAACCACTGTGCCACTGGGGAAGCCCTATGCCCTTTTTATAAGTGAAAGTTTCACCTGTTTATCTTTAAAATGTTCCATGTAAATACTTTTTCTAAATGACAACTCGCCTTGATATAGCAGTCTCCTCTAGCTCTTAGTTTTACCTCTTTGCTACCGCATGACCACATTTTGCTATATCTCCTATTTATCTGTATACGTGTGCCATCTTCTTCCCACCAAGCAGTGAACTTCTTGAGGGCAGCAACCTTGCCTGGGTCATCAGTATATATCTGTTGCCCTGCCTTGCAGAGTAGTGCTCTGGAAATCTCTGTGTGAGCAATGACAAGGGAGCACAGGGAGACTCTTCATGGGTGCACTTACGACAACAGAAGAAAAGGTTGGCCATCAGCTCCCCCTAGGGTCGTACTAAAGGGGTTTAAAAGCAATTTGAGCTAACACAATTGCAAAAATATGGGCTATGCTCCTACTACATGAAAGGTATTTGGGATTCCAAGATGACTAAGCCTCGTCTGCTGCTTTCTCCAGTTAAGGATAGAAAACAGCCCGTGCATGAGTAGCTCTAAGAGAGGGCAAACCATAGTCATGCTTTATTAGAGATTCAAATCAAGCATAGAGCTCCAATGAGCTGGATTATTTCCACTTGATCACCCAACAAATTTATTGAAGAACAACTCAAGGCAAGGTCATAAGCACGAAACATTCTCCTAATTCTGAGTAGCAGACTCTGTGAGAAGGAGCCAGGAGGCTATATTTGGTTTGCCTGAGTAATGGGGAGGAGCAGCCAAATTCCCTAGTTACCCATTGTTGGGAGACCTTTGCCATGGACCCTCAACTCGTAATTAGGCAAACAGCTACAGCTCCGGAACCAGGTGTCGGCCTAAACATATCTATTGTGTATGATGTTCTCTTCTTGCTTCCCGCTCAGTTAAGAAAATGCCTTTTGTTTTTTTTAGCAACAGTGCTGTTCATTACAGGAGAAACTAAGGTGCCACTCAGGGCATCTATATGTGTTCCTGGAAATAGCCTGTGCTTTCTTAAGCAGTTCTTAGTTGTAACCAAGTTTCGTCGCTGGAAACAGCTTTGCCCATTTTTCTGATGCCACAATTTGCTACGTTTAACATTTAGCTGATTTTTCCTATTTCCTTCTTTCTAATTAAAAGATGAAAGCTTTTTCCAGAAGCCTAATTCTAGCTAATGATGTGAAGGCAAGGAGTGATTGATAGTATCAGGAAAATAAGGCATATGAATAATATAATAGTTTTTAATCACCTTGCATATTTGTAAAGGAAGCAGGAAGTGATACATTGCCCATTTTAAAGATCTGTAAACCAAGGCACAGAGCAGGAAAAGTACAGGTCATGGGTGAGTCAGTAAATTAGAGAAATGAAGCATCATAGTTTTCATTTCACACTCGTTCAACTGCGTTATCTGGTTTTCCCTTTATGTTATAGGTACCACACATTTTCTGAAGGGCAAGGATGTACAACATTCTAATGGTGATAGCAGTAACCAACTGGATTGACCTCTTACGATATGTCAGGCACTGTGCTAAGTGCTTTTTATACATTATCTCATTGAATCCATACAACAGTGCTGCAAAGTAGGAATTATGTCCATTTTAGTGGTGAGACAATGAAGGCTCAAAGATGGTAATTGCCCCAGCTAACAGCTAGTACGTGGTAGACTTGAGATTTCTGTCTGACTTCAGAGCCCATGTGCAGCCATGCTGTGCTGTCTTGAGACCATCCAGTCTCAATCCCTCATTTTGCTTTTGCCAAATCTGTGGCCCAGAGAAATTACAGCTCGCTCAAAGCCTTACAAAGGGTTGGTGAGAGAGGTAGAATAAAAATGCAGATTTCTTGATTTCCAGAAGGCCTCTGGCTGAGAGTGAAGGGGAGCATTTCTTTGTTGTAGATACGTGCTCCAATCAGTACTGTTTTGCTGAATGTCAAAGCAGAAACACACTATTTCTAGCATTTTTACAGAAAATACGTGGAATATCTATATTTAGGAAAGTTACTTCCAAACTTTGTCACCTACTTCAAATTAAAAGAGATTAGCAGTTAAAAAGTGTGGTCTGAAGACCACTTGCTACAACCTAAGCTAATTTTCTTGTGTTGAGTCTGATATCAGAAATTTCTGAATATCAGTGGGAATAGCACTACCGATCTCCTGATCAGAACGTACATCCCTGAGAACTCTGTGCAGTGAAAAGGGCTTGGTATTTGGGGTCAGAAGTCCAGCGCTAAAACCCCATTCTTCTTTTCCTCTCTGTGTTGAGTTTGGTGAGGTGGTTTAACCTCTCTAGCTCTTGGTTTTCTCACTATAGATATAGTTATGGCATTTATAGATCACTTACTTAAGGAATGGTTAAAATAAGGCATGTGAAAAGAAATTTGCAAATGGGAAAGGGTATACAAATGTTAGTTTCTATTCTTAAGAAGTATCATTTTCATCCTAAGTTTAAAAAAAGTCATACTTGTTTTAACTATGTTTTTTCTACTTATAGTCATTGATTCGTTCATTTTTACATACATCATTTGTTAAGACATCTGCCATGCCTCAGAATGGGAGGTTATAAGGAATATATAAATATTAGAAGGCAGAATCTAACTGCTTATTCATCCTCTACTCTGATGCATAATAGACATCTCAACATATTCAAAACTGAACTCCTGATCCCTACCCCAAATCTGCCTCCTTTCACTCTTCTCCATCCCATTTGATAGCAACTTCATCCTTCTGGGTGCCCAGAACAAAAACTTTGGAATCAAATTTGACTTCTCTTTTCCTCACATATCCCACATTCAGCCTTTCAGAGGACGTTATTAGCTCTGTCCTCAAAATATACTGAGAATCAGAATGCATCTTTCCATATCCACTCCTGCTATCCTGGTCAAAGCTACTAGAGTGGGTTGGGTTATGTCTCCCCAAAAGATACATTTTGGGGAGTGCTAACTCCCAGTACCTGTAACTGTGACCTTACTTGGATAGGATCTTTGCAGAGGTCGTCAAGTTAAGATGAGGTCATTCTGGATTAGGGCAGGCCCTAAACCTCATGACTGATGTCTTATAAGAGAAAGGAAAGGGAGATTTGGATACAGAGAGACACGGAGGGAGAGGACAGCCATGTGAAGATGGAGGCAGAGATTGGAGGGAAGCAGCCACAAACCACGGGGTGCCTGGATCCGCCAGATGCTGGAAGAGGCAAGGAAGGATTCTTCCCTGGAGCCTTCAGAGGGAGCATGGCCCTGTCCCAGATCTGATTTCATTTCAGAATCGTAGGCTTCAGAGCTAGGAAAGAATAAATTTCTATTGTTTTAAGCCACCAAGATTATGGTAATTTGTTATGGCAGCCCTAGGAAACTAAGAGAGCCATTATCACGCTATGCCTGGATAAATGCCATAGCCTCTTAACTAGACTCTGCTCCCAGCTGCATTTCCTGAATACATTCTCAACACAGCAGCCAGAGAATCCTTTCCAAAGCATAAGTAAGATCATGTGCCTCCCTGGTTCAAAACTGACTTCTTATCTCAGGGCAAAACCCAGAGTTCTTCCAACGGCCTTTGAGGCTCTACAGAATCTGACATTTCCTCCACGCCCCCCTCCTTCTCATCTTTTTTATGCATTCTATCCCAGCACACCTGGCTGCCTGCCTCCTTGTTTCAAACACCCAGGTGCTCTGCCTCAGGTCATTTGCACTTGCTGTTCCTTTGGTCCAGAGGTGATAGTCTGATATATAACCACCATGCAGTCATGGACCAATCAGAATGAAGGCTGGCCGGAGGGCTGGAGCTTAATCCTAGAAGCGCTCTGCTGTGTGAGGAGTTCACCTTTAGTCTTCTACTCCCTGGAGAGGTGGCCATACCATATAGTGCAGACATATTTCAGTATTTTAACAACCTGTTTGGCCTTACTAACCTTCCTGGATGAACGTCAGCTTCACCTCTGCTATATTTTCTGCTTTTTTTTTAGAAACTTACAAGGTTTAATCTCTTACCACCTTCAGGTCTTTGCTCAAATGCTACCTTCTCTGAGAGTCCTATTCCAAGCACCCTATTTTAAATTTTACCCCTACACTCCTTATCTAACTCCTCGACTTTCTATTTTTCTATGTAACTTACTGCCATCTGACATATAGATATATTTTTTGCTTATTTATCTTATTATATATAATAGAATATAAATTACACAGGACAGAGGTTTTGTTGTTGTTTTGTTTTGTTTTGTTTATTCTGCTTTGCTTTGATTTTTTTGTTCTGTTTAATCACCTGCTGTGATCCCAGCACCTAGAACAGTGCCTGGCATGTCATAGAAACTGAGTGAACATTAGTTAGATGAATGAACAAAGGCTTTCAAACAGCTTACAGAATAGCGGTAAGTACATCTGTGGAAACAGTCAGAGAGGAGTCCTGAGCAGCCCACGCACTACAGGAACTGTCATCTGTATCAGCATCTCATCTGGAATGTTGAAGCCTAGGCCAAGGGAAGATGCTCCCCCCTCCGCACTCTCCCGTCTCCCCCCCTCCCCTCTCCCTTCACCGGGGAGAGCCAGTTGAGTGTGATAGGCCCAGATGGGTTCTCTCCAGCAGCCCTCTTCATTTTTATAATTGTGATTAAAATGGCTTTTGTGACACAATCCCAGCATCCTCCTTCATGGCAAAAAGTTTTATTTCTGTTTTGTCAGGTAAAGTATCATTAACAATTTGCCTTGTTTTGACAGCATGGAGCTATAATTAATTTCTACAGGAAAATGCTCCAATTAACACAGCGTTTGCTCCTTGGCTTGAATCTAAATGGAGACTGGAGGAAGCTAACTGAGAAAAATTTAAGAGTATCATTGACATTAGCAAGAAATTCACCTGTGGGTGAATTAAGATGCTGTGTGACAGCTTAGCTACCTGTTTCTTTGAGGAATAATGTCCCCTCTCCCTGTCAACCCCCAAGACATTTTACCAATGGCCATCTCATCTGTGATCTCTCCATTCTCTGAAATCCTATCATATTTATATTATCACTCCTAACACTAGGAAATAGGTACTAGTTTTTAAAAATTTTTCCATATGTTTCCTAGATAAGTTAAAGTTAAAAATAATTTACTATGCATTAGATGGATGATAGACGGAAATGGACAGAGACAGATAGATAGTAGGTAGGTAGATAGGAAGAGATCTCTAGGGTAAGTTTAAGTGAAAAAATTAGTCTGAAGAACTGTGTATGGTAACTCTTGTGCTATACAAGTAGGAAGAATAAGAATATATATATATATATTTTTTAGAGATTGATTGATTGATTGATTGCTATGTTGGGCCTTCGTTTCTGTACGAGGGCTTTCTCTAGTTGTGGCGAGCGGGGGCCACTCCTCATCGTGGTGCGCGGGCCTCTCACCGTCGCAGCCTCTCTTGTTGGGAGCACAGGCTCCAGACGCGCAGGCTCAGTAGCTGTGGCTCACGGGCCTAGTTGCTCCGTGGCATGTGGGATCTTCCCAGACCAGGGCTCGAACCCGTGTCCCCTGCATTGGCAGGCAGATTCTCAACCACTGCGCCACCAGGGAAGCCCAAGAATATATATTTATATTCGTTTATCCTTGCATCAAGAAGCACTGGAAGGGTGTGTAAGAAACGATTAATGAAAGAGTTATCTGTAGAGGCGAGGGGGAACAGAGAGAATGAGGATGCTATAGGAATAAGGTTCTCAGTGTTATACCTTTTATATCATCTTGATATTTGAAGCAGGGAAATATATTACCTATTCATTTTTTTTTTGTTTTTTGCTTTTTGTTTTGCGAAAGGACTATGGTGTTAGACATATGCAGGACCTAATGCAATGCTGCTGACACCAAATGCTCAGAAGCTGAGGTTGACTGATTGCAAGTAAAGCAATAGGGCAGGTGTGGCTATGTGAGCTAAACCAGCACGTTACTCTATGTCCCTGTGGACATGCTTCCACAAAAAGAAGAATTCATTGTGTTCACTGAGATGATCTTTTCTCAACTCCCTGTCATGCTGGACCTCCCTTTCACTCCGTGTCCTGTAGAATTACATAAAAGCTAAAACTTTATGCCACATTCTTCCTGTTATAATAATAATTAGCAGGTATGCACTGCTTCACAGTTTACATGGCTCTTTTTTTTTTATTGATTTCTCTGTGTTGTTGATATTCCTTTATTTATTTATTTATTTATTTATTTATTTATTTATTTTATTATTTATTTTTGGCTGTGTTGGGTCTTCGTTTCTATGCGAGGGCTTTCTCTAGTTGCGGCGAGCGGGGGCCACTCTTCATCGCGGTGTGTGGGCCTCTCACTATCGCGGTCTCTCTTGTTGTGGAGCACAGGCTCCAGACACGCAGGCTCAGTAGTTGTGGCTCACGGGCCCCGTTGCTCCGCGGCATGTGGGATCTTCCCAGACCAGGGCTCGAACCCGTGTCCCCTGCATTGGCAGGCAGACTCTCAACCACTGCGCCACCAGGGAAGCCCCTACATGGCTCTTTTGTAAAATTGTTCCTTTGGACTGTTGCTTGTTGAGCCTCTGCCTTTGTTCTCTTAGTCTAAGCAGTCAGGTGTCATTGATGTTCTGGGCCAGCCTTGGAAGAAACATGCAACAGAGCATAATTGGTTAAGTGGATGAATTCTGAATCAGAAAGACTTTGATTGGAATTGTAGATTCATCATGTATTTGCTCTGTGATCTTAGACAAGTTCCTTAAATGTTCTGAACATTTGTATCTACATCTATAAACTAGGTATAATGATTCCTACCTATTGAGATTTTTGTGATGCTTCTATAAGGTAAGAGAAGTCAAACATATGTCACTATGTCTCATATATGTGAGTACCTAATAAATATTAAGAATGACTTGTTATTATTGCTTTTATTTGTATGTATTCATTTCAGGTGCATCTGGAAAGTTTCCTCCCACCACCCTAAGTATCTTTCTTGCTTGTTGACCCAATGCTCATTAGGGCATTAAAGATCCATTACTTTGGGGTAGGTATATTCTCTACCAAGGTTTTCTCATTAAAAATGCAAATTTACTTAACTTAGCTTAACTTTGATATTGTTTTTTTCCCCCGGGATGACTAACCAAAAGCAGGTACCAAATTGAATGGAAACTGGGAGTAGTTTTATTTTTTTATTTTTTTATTTTTTGGGGGGGAGTAGTTTTAGAGCATGGGCTTCTCCTCCTTAGGAATAACAGACCGTGGAGGCAGAGGTATGGGAGTGAAGGGCATCTGCACAGCCTGGGAGATCAGACAGGCAGGAGACAGTCAGAGCAGTGACTAAAGCTGAGAGCAGGACAGGAACAGGGGCTGGAGGGCCTGAGAGCGAGTCCTACTCCACAGACCTGCCAAGCCACCCCACAGGCACCACATGGTGAAATGTGTCAGCTCAGATCCTTGGCACCTGCATCTCTGCCTGTCAGAGCATACCTGGTCATGAGTTTGGGTCTTGCCACTGCATCTGAGCAGGTGTTACTGTGAGACTGTCCACTGTGTACGTAGCTCCCTTTGCCCTTGTAAATCACAAGCTTTGGAGCATGCGAGTCTAGGGTCGTGTTTCTGCATGACCACCAAGTTTAAATCCCAATGTTGATTCATTTTTGTCACCATCTTGAGAATTTCCCATAATAATCAGCTTGGTCTTGAAGTTCTTTTATTTTGGTGTTTAGGGTTGATGCCTGTAGCCACAATTTCCCACAATTAATTCAGTCTTATAGTCATTTCAGACAAACAAGTGTCTTTCTTCCTGAGCCAGCAGGTGTCACTATTGATCATTGGAAAGAAACATGGTAGCCTCACCTGGTAGGAAGAGATCCATCTCTGATTAGGGAAAAAAGAAGGAGTTTGTCATTTCAGGTTAAAGAGCTACTACCTCAGATCCACTGGCTTCCTGGTAGATAACTGAGTTCTCAAAAGTGTATATGTTTCTTCAGCACTGACTACCTGCAAGGACAAGGCAAGTAGAGGTCTTCATGGAGAATGGAGTTGAAGAAATGGTGCTCTTGGTTTCACTTACTAGTATCAATGCTCTGAGAGTTACTTATAGCCTTATTTTCTATATTCTTTTTTTCTCTATTTAGTTAAATGTAGCCAATTCCACTAAATGAATCTTCCATGGTACATTTTAGTTCCAGAATTGCTTTCTTCCTTTGGTCTGTTCCTCAGTTATTCGACTTGATTTCAGAGAATTCTATGCCAGAAACAGTCAGGTGTGTAAATCATGGAGTGCACTTCAAAATCAAAAGGTAAACTTGGGGAGAGGTATTTTTTGACTATGCATCATCCAAGGTGCTGTTCTCTCCTCCAACACATAACTCAACATAAGACAATTTGTTAAATGTGTCCATGCATATCTTTCTCCTCCTGAAATATATACTGAATTATTATATGGTGACTAAACTATGGTGATCCTTCTATGAAGCCTACCCCAACCTCCTTCTCCTCTAGAGAATTAATTCTCTTACATAAGAGCCCTCCATTCTTAAATCTTTATTTTCTCTCACTATTTCTCTTGTTTAGTTTGCTGTATGTGTATTTTTCTATGGCTGAACTGTGAGTTCTGCATTTTTTAAGAAAACCAAAGATGTTAGATGTTATCTACCCCAGACCTGACTCATTTTACATGCGGGTTATGACAATAGCTAGCATTACTTGACTCACTTTTGTAATTGAAACTTCTAGAATAAGCCTTGCATAGATGAGGTACTCGATAAATATTTGAATGTCAGGCATTTCAAATGTCAGTGATGTAACGACAAAACCCCTCCTCTGCTCCCTTAATGAGAAGCTTATAGTCTGGTAGGGGAAATAAAACATTCATATAAATAAGACTTCCTACCTTGTATTAAGTGCTATAGGAATAGTGCACATAAAGTGCATTGGGAACTCAGAGAGAAAATGTTTCTGAGTGGCTGGTCATGGAAAGTTTGTGGAAAAAATAGTTTTTAATCTAGAAATATATATATATATACATATGAGAGGGAAAGACAAGTAAGATGAAAGTATGTGGGATGAAGCAAACAGCTAAGCTGAAGCACAGGGACAGGGAAGCCTAGAAGATATATTATGTATGTTGTTCAGTTAGATGAAACCTTGACTAGGTTTAAAAAAAAGAATGAAATATGACAAGAAAAATAATTTAGGCCTTGAACACATAGCATTTTATGTAGACAGTAGGGAATTATTGAGTTTGAATCAGGAAAATAACATCTAGAGAATGGGGTATATGATATTCCACATTTTTAGAAAATACAATATTATAATTTAATATTTTAAATGGCACTATATTATCACCTTTGAAATTCTTCTGGTGCCTGCAATAACTTAACTTCTTAGACTAATTCTAGGTAATTGCCTGGGAAAACGAGAACACTTTCTATTTAAACCATGCACTCCCAAAGATTTGGGGGACAAAAATTTCAGATAAAGGAAAGGGCAAGTGCAAAGTCCTTAAGTATGCTCGAGAAACAGGGAAAAAACAACTATTGATGGAAAGTTGGAGACCTTTACTTGGAAATGGGAAGGGAGCAGGAAGTACAGGAATGGTCTTCTAACAGGGACTAGCAGTCTGGCCAGGGAGGCACCACTGATTGGCTTTGGGAGGGAGCTCTGTTTGGCTGGGCTCTGGTCACCTGGCTGTTTCCTGGCTGAACCAGAGTAATGAGAGGAAAAACTCCTGAGAAAGGGCTTCCAAGGACCTCTTGGTGTTTCTTTTGTTGGTGGCAAGCCTGTGGATTTAGTTTCACCACAGTACCCAATGGAGAAGAGTCAAATCTCCAATGGAAACTGAAGCATTATTAGGAAGAGGGAAGGATTTCTAAGTGGCCTGAAAACAGCAAAAACCTACTTCAAGGGGAGAAACATTGAGGCTTTCAACAGAAAGAAAATGGCTAGTGGAAAATGGCTAGTAGAGAGGAGTGGAGTAGAGTGGTTTCTTTTTATGAAAGATCATATTACTCAAGAACCATATAAAAGGAATCTTGACTTTCACCTGCTCTTATCCAGACCCTCTCAGTCCCAGTATATTCAGATTTCCATTGAGTGAGACATTACACTATGTGTTCAGAGCTCATGTATATATGAAGAGCTCATGTATATTTGAAGAGTGAGGCTAAAGAGAATTTTTAAGATCAGAGAGGCATTGAATAACGAGTTCAGAGGAAATGCATTAACAGTGACAATAGTGCAGGTATATTATAAAATCGTAAACCTTGAGCAAATTGTGTGCAATGCTGACCCAGAAAAGAGCCAGATGGTGCTAAATAAAACCTGAGCACTTTACCACTTCAGCTATTTTCTCTTCCACTGCTGATTTATGGAGTGGGGAGGATTTATAGGCGTGGTGAATGATTACTAACCAAATATATCCTAGGAGAAACTTCCTCAACTTGAGGGTTTTAACACTCAATCCAAGTAGACCTCTTATAACATTACCTAACATTCATACTTGCATGTTGTATGATTTTTACTATCTGTCACATGATTTTCTCTATCTGTCAAAGACCTCATCTTGTCCAAGTGTCAGCGTCCCTGTGATTTATTCTATAATTGATTCCACCGGCTAAAAGCTATTTTTTTTCTCTAAATTTCCATAGAGTTATAAATGCCCTTCTCATAAAGTGCTCACTGTATTTTTGGTGTTTTTCTAGTTAACTTTTTAACCCTCACATTTCCCAAGAATAAATAATAACTATCAGGAACAGACTAATCACAATCTCTACTTATGAGAAATTTGCACATTTGTTTAACTATGTGAGTATACATCTCTATAGTAGATCCATTTTACCTCAGTAAACAAACGAGTCAGTATCTCAGTCTAAAACATCTGCATTCAGGTCAGTAATTACCTTATAGTTTTTGTTTTTGTTTTTACAAGAATTGTAAAATTTCATTGGGTTAACTTAAGTACCCAATAAGGCAGCCTCCCCAAAGCAAAGTGAGCTCCATAGTGTTTCCATGTCTGAGTAAGAACTGCTGACAATTTTTAAATGAGGCTTCCTCCACTTTTATCAAGATTACAAGTGTATTCTAGACTGCAGACCCTTAGGTATAGGGACCATGTCTGCATTAGCTCTGTACAATGCCTGCCTGTGGTAGCGACTTGCCTCAGAATTGATAAATAAAATAGCCCCTAGTGTTTCTGAGGAAGACTCTGTGTTTGTTGTGGAGTAACCAGAACTTTAATCTCTATCTCAGGCTGGGGGTAGGTTCTAGTAGAAGGCCCATTAGAAGCCTGAGGGTATTGGAGAAGTCCCCGTGTAGGGGTAATGGCCCAACCTTCCCTAAGGAGGTTGAATTCCTTCTGGTGTGTCTTTCTGGGGGAGCCTTTCAGAACTGCTGGACTCTTTTTTAAGGAAAGCTCTAGCAGAGAGTAGTGGTTGGCCAGTCTGAATCACCTGTACCCATAGTATTAGTTCCCCGGATGGTAGATGGCAGAGGTATAAGAAACTCATGGGGTTATTAACCAAGCTGACTCTGATGAGCTATCAGATTGGAAAGGGGATTTCATGTTGAGAGCCAGAAGAAATTGCCGGGATGCAAAACTATTTCACTCTACCTGGTCCTTCAGGAATCCCGGTTCTCTCTGAAGGGGGTTTTGGTGGAGGCAGTGGCATAAAGACCACTAGTCAAAGGCCCCAGGCTCAGATTTTCCCTCTGTTTGGTATGAACAACATATATCTAGAACAAATAGGAGAATGACATATTTACAGATAGTTAATTAAAGTTCTGGGGTAAGACTTGGGTTTGAATCCTGCCTCTGCCATCACTTACTTTGTAATAGGAATGTCTTTAAGCCTCAGTTGCTTTGTTTATAATATGAGGATGATAATAATAGTATCTTCTTCACTGTGTTGTCATGAAATTAAAAAAAATAAATTATATAAAATGTTTAGCATTGCGCTTAACTGTTGGTGTTGATACTGCTGCTATCACTCTGTTACTATTCCATAATCACAGAAAACAGCCCACACCGTGCCTTCAGGTGCTCAAATTTTTTTAAATTTATGGCAGCTTTCCTTCAATGGATCCTTTTCTTTTCCTCTTCCTTCCTTCCTCCCTTCCTTTCTTCTATATTCATATATTGAGTATCTGGCCAAGATCTATGTTAGGTGCTAGGGGTGCAATGATAAACTTAGTATCTGTTCCTCAGGAGGTCATAGACAAGTAAAGAAGAGAGATACATAAATAAGTGATTACAGTGCATTGTGACAATTACAATAGTGGGTACACAGTGTATAGTGTAGCATGACAGAAGTGATGAGTAACCTTAATAAGGAGAGAACGTTTAGAGGCCAGGATGAACGAGTGTTTGCCAGGATGATTGAGAATGCCATTTCAGCAGAGGAAAAAGCAGGCATAAAAGTGCTTTGGGTATCCTACGTGGTACATTTGGGAAATTGTGAGCAGTTCCATGAAGGTAACACAGTGCAGTCAGAGAAATTTTGGGACATGAGGCTGGGACACTGGCACAGTATGTGAAGTTTGGAATTTAGGGAAATGACATAGGTTGCTACATGTTAGGATAAACACTCTGGCAGGAATGGGGAGAAGGAACTGTTTAATTCCACGTATTTCTTTTTTTGTTGTGTTAGTTTCAGGTGTACAGCAAAGTGATTCAGTTATACACATTAATAACAGATGTCTCCTCATTTGATTGGCCATGATTGCATCACACGCCCATTCCTGAACCAATCACTTGCAAGGGGAATGGGGAGACTGTTACTGGCTTTGCCTAATCAGAGTTCACCCAGTCTTTCCTGATGCACACATGGCTGATCAGTACTTGAACAAAGATGGAATTTTCTCGGCAAGAAAAAAGGAAGACCAGAAACACCTGTTGAGTAGACAATCAGTATTGTCTGCCACTGAAGTCAAATAGATAGGCCTTAGTGTCCAAGGGCATGTTACAGCTAAGGAGAGAGAGATGATTCCCAGCCTTCTGGCTTAGGCCACTCAAATAAGTCTAATAATTATCTATATAGACATGTTTCAATAGGTTTAGATTCAGAAGAAGGACTGTATTACAGTGCATTCTTAAGTTCCTAAGGGACAAAGAAAAGCCTTGAAATGTGAGTTTATCTTAACTGCTCTATGGAATTAGTTCTGTTTTGTATGAAAACTGAATATTCACCAAACTATTGCCCTAAATTGAGCACATTTGGGGACAATATGTGCATATCCAGTGGTTGGATCTCATTTGTCAATAAAGTAAACATAACTATGAATGTCAGGATAAATGCAAAATAAAATATTCTGCTTAGAAAGAAATTCTTTTTAAGGCAGAAAAATTGAGTTTTCTTTTATATAAGATCCCTAAATAAATATTGCATATATTATTTCCTCCTTCTATACTCACTAAAAATTCTTAAGCTTAAAACAGTTTTTTTTTTTACCATGAACTAAACATCCAGAATTCTATTTCCAAAGCAGTCAATCTTTGCAGTCATTCTCATCAGAGTCGCTGAAAAAATGATCTTCAATAAGGGCACATTTGGCCTCTCCCTATAGTGGGAGGCCTGTCTATTTTGTTGCTATGTTACAAATGCACCATCCTCGTACTATAGGCAGGAAGACGGCTGTTTGAAATTAGCCTATACAAAGCCAATAATGGGAAAATAATAAATCTGAGACTTCTAAAAGCACCAGGCCTTGTTCATGTTTTTCTTCTCTTCCTTTTCAAACAAATTTAATTTTTCTTCCTTTATCCTTTCCTTCTCTTTCTTTTCTTTTCCCCAGGAAAACATATTCAGTGTTCTTCAGTAACTTAACATAAAGAGAACTAGATGATAGATTAAATTTCAGGTCAAAAGCCTTCCTAACCTGTGAATTTTCTACCGCATCTTCCATAAAAGAAACTTAACTTCAGCACTTTGTAAATAAAAATTATGCCCAGCAACATGTTAATTTCAATTTGTGGTTCAACCAGTACAAGGGACATTCTAAATATTGATTCATGTTGTAGGCAAACTGCAATTAGCGTAAACAGCATGGAGAGATTTGACACTAATTTACAAAAAGAGTGTTAAACCTTAGAGGAAACACTGAGCCCTATAAAGTAAAATTTCACAGTGACAGCCTAAAGGACCAGTGATGTGTTCAACATGATTCTGAAGTAGATGAAATGGGACAGGATTCCACTATGTCTATGGCATGGAGAAAGTAAGTTATAATTCTATAGCTTTCTAATTAAATAACATTATAATCTACTTTGTAGAATATCAGATAGTCTTCTTAGAACATATTCAATTTGGGACATTTATGTTTATAGGCGTAAAGGTGCTTCATCCCCTTAACAGACATTTTCTAGCTACCTACTATGCAAATTTTTATCCCAGCAGCTTATAACCCCGTATCTACCGCAACAGCCTCCTGGTTGGCCTTCCTGATCACTTTCTCTCACCCATCCTCGATTCATTTTATGCTTTATTATTATAGGGCAACATTGATCATACCACTCAGATGCTTTGTCCCTTAGCAATGCCTGTCACCTGCCTCATAAAGTCCATACTCCTCAGCCTGACTTCCAAGGTCCTGTGGTATATGGCCCCAATCTCTCAGCCCTATATGCCATTGTTCTTCTACTTTTGTTATTGGCATCAAGGCCCTCACTTGAAGAAGGGGTCAGTCATGCTAACCAGATGTCTCCTTCTTTGAGGATAACCTATAAATATGGGACCATTTGTTTTCTTTGACTGCACTACATATTCTTCCTGCCTCTGCATATGTTCTTCATTCTGCAAGGCGGAAATACCCATCTCACTCTACCTCCATCTTTTCTGAGTTTAAAGACTTGTGGAATCTCAGCTTACAGACATAGCAACTCCTACATCTTATTTCCCTAACAGTAAGTATAATGGTTCCTTACTTATGTTCATCTTTATGGCACATATATGGCTGGTACTTTGAGCAGAGAATAACATTGAGAATTCACTGTGTCTTGATGGTGAAAATAGCTCAGTGTTATTCTTCTGTTCATTTGGTAACTGAATGACAGAAACTGAAGAATTCCAAGCATATAACCAGCTCACTGAACATTTTTAGAGGACAAATATGAAGCTGAGGTTCAGAGCTTGGTCTCTGAAATCATGCAGACATGAGTCAAAGCTGGCTCTACCACTTACTACCTGTGTGATCTCAGCAAAGTGTTTTTAATGTACTGTAACCTCGATTTTGTCATAGAGGAATGAGAATTGAAATTGTATGATTGTCACAAAATGGGAATGTGATTTATGGACAAATACCAACAAAAACACGTAAAGGATGTAAACTCTATTTATGGAAAAGGGAATAGAAAATTATGGACATATTACATGAAGCCAGAGATGAGGCAGTAGGCGCCCAGTTGGAGATATTGATTCTTTGCAGGTCTTCAGCTCTTGATGACGTTGTAAAAATTGCCAAAGATTTCACCCCCACAGTGAAAAGATTTTGCAAATTATGACACATACTCTTACCATTCTCATGAAAGTTTATATGTCTTCCACTTGACTTTTCTGCTTTGATAGTGTCTGCCTGCCCACTAGTTGCAAATCATGGGTGTAAGGCAACCACAGCCTATTCCTAAGTGTTTATTGTGATATTAGGTAGGTCATTTTCCTTTAGATATTCCTGAAGTCTATTCCTGTTCTAATATTTCCTACTTCATTCAGTAGAGGAAAGGATTAAATGAGATAATACGTGTAAAGCATTTAGCATGGTACTGGACATAGGATAAGTGCTCATTAAATCATAGCTGGAGTTATTATTTGAGCTTTTGCACATTACTTTTTTCTCCTCCAGTGGGGAAATTAAGTGGAGTGATTTAGAGTAAGCCATCCAAATCTTTTGCAGGTGGAACTACTTTGGATTTCCCCCAAGTCTTACCATGACCAATGGGGAATAGGAATTAGAATGGGAGACATGATATTTTTAATATTAGGAAGTAAAGTTGACCCTTGAGCAACATGGGGGGTAGGGGGATCAACCCACACACAGTCAAAAATCCACATGCAACTTTACAGCACGTCCTCTGTATCTGCGGTTCCACATTCAAGTAAAGATTCAACTACCCATGGATCATGTAGTACTGTAGTACGTATTTATTGAAAAAAAATCTGTGTATAAGTGAACCTACACAGTTCAGACTGTGTTGTTCAAGGGTCATCTGTACATATTGTTCAAGAGGAGTGTGGAATCAGTGTCATCCTCACTTACCCCTTGAAAGAACATGCTCTTTGTTAAGGTGGAGCCAGAGAGGGTGGAGAAAGGCAATGAAGGGACAGGCAGTTGTGATAGTGTGATTTATAATAAGAAATATATTTTTGATCTTCGTCTCCATTTCTGGCATACAGCTCCAAAAAATTTTGGAATTTCCTGTGATGAGAGCCATAAGGTGTCTTTTGTTATGTTAATGAGGTGATTTTTGGACCTCACCTAAGGATGGGGGCTTGTTGCCAAGAGAACCAACCATGTGATTAGTGAGTTGGAAGTTTTAGTCCCACCCTCTGACCTCTGGGGTGGGGAGAGGGGCTGGAGGTTGAACCAGTCTCCAATGGTGAATGATTTAAGCAATCGTGTCTATGTAATGAAGCCTCCATAAAAACTCAAAAGGACTGGGTTCAGAGAGCTTCTTGGGTTGGTGAACATGAAGAGATCTGGGGAGAGTGGCACACTCAGAGAGAGCATGGAAGCTCTGTGCCCCTTTCCCCATACCTTGCCCTGTGCATCTCTTCCATCTGGCTGTTCCTGGTTATGTTGTAAGTTAAATGTTTCTCTGAGTTTTGTGAGCCACTCTGTCAAATTAGTTGAACCTAAGGAGGGCATTGTAGGAACCACTGATTTACAGCCAGTCAGTCAGAAGTACAGGTAACAACCTCAATTTGTGACTGGTATCTGAAAGCTGGAGAGGACTTTTGTGAGACTGAACCCTTAACCTATGGGATCTGCTGCCGTTCTCCAGGTAGATAGTGTCAGAATTGAGTTGAATTGTGTGACACCCAGCTAGTGTCTGGGAATTGCTTGGGAAAACCACCCACCACACACACATGTTGAAATTGGTATTAGAACCCTTGGTCAGTCATTTGAAATCTACAGCTCCTCTGTCTGGCTATTGGAGAACTCATCTCTACTGTAGTAAATTCTCATTAAGCGGCATATAGTACTGGGCACTTGCTGTGTGTTGAGTGTCCTGCTAAATTCTTTGAGGGAATAGAAGGAAAATAATGGCATGCTGCTTCCTCCTATTCAATCTGACCTCTTACCAATTGGAATGCTCAGAGCTCAGCTTTTAGTTTTGCTTTTTTTTCTTCTTTATCCACACTCATACCTTTGGTGAGCTCATCTAGTCTCTTGTCTTTAAATTCCAACTATATGCCAATGACTTCCAAACTTACATCTCCATCTAGACCTCTCTCCTAAACCCCAGATTCATATGCCCAGATGCTTTCTACAGATCTTCATTAAGAGATCTAATAGATTTCTCAAATCTGACATGGATTTTAGTCATAACTAAATCCCTAACTCCCCCCCCCAACCAACTCAGCCATCCTCATCCCCCACAACAAAATCCTATCCCACGGGCACCTCACCCTCTTAGTTAACAGTAACTACATCCTTCTAGTTACTAGGACCAAAAAGTTTGGAGTTTTTGTTTATTCCACTCTTTCTTCAGATTCCCCAAATAATTTGTCATAAATCCTGTTGGATTTCCCTTAAAAATTCATCCAGAAGCTGACCACTTTTAATTATTTCCATTGTTACCACTAAGGTCTGAGTGATTATCATCTGGATTACTGGGTTACAGTAGCTACTTAACAGGTCTTCCTGTTTTCAGCCTTGTCCCCAATTTCATGGTCTATTCTCAGTTCATCAGAGTGATGCTCTAAGAACCTAAGTCAGACCATGTCATCCCTCTGTTCAAGATCACGATTATCATTCAGATTAAAAGCCACAGTCCTTACAATGGCTTATGGGACACTATGCTTACCCTATCATCCTTCCAGTGATTTTCCATCAAAATCACATAAAAGCCCAAGATGCCATATATGATCTGACTCTGATCGATTCTCTTCCACCCTCACTTACTCTACTCCAGTCATACTGGCCTCTTTATAATTCCTTGAAAATGTTGAGTATGCTCCCATCTCAAGGTCTTTGCACCTGCTGTCTCCTCAGCCTGAAAAGTTCTTCCTCTTGTTCAGCAGCTCAATCTCTCACTTCCTGTAGGTTTCCTCCAATCAAATGCCACCTCCTCAGGGAGCTCTTCCCTGACTGTCCTATATAAGATAGCATAGTTAATGCCTATCGGCCCCATGTCCCCCATCCCTCTTACCCTGCTTTACTTTTCTCCATGCTACTTCTCACCATCTGAGACATTACATACAAACTTTCTATCCTGGATTTTCTTTTTGCCCCTCCAGATTCACTCTCTTCTCTTCCACGCCCATTCTGTTCACTGGGAGGCTCACCAGTATGGACTGCATCACATGGGCATTCTGGCCCCCGGCCTTCTAGAGTCCAGTTAGGTTCAACCAATGGTGGGCACTGACAGAGACTGCACCATGGGAGGAGGGTGAGGTTGGAGTGTTAGCACCCATCTCCCTTCCCGCCATACTGCTTTCTGGAGTGTCTGTTTCTTCTCGCATGGCCACAGCTACTATAAACAGTGGTCTCTCACAGCTACAGGTCTCGGTTCTTGTGACTGACTGCTCCCTTCTCCTAACCCTTGAGGCCTAGAGGGGTAGCAGCTCTCTACTATTGCTAGCCCCAGGGTACTTCACCACGCCTTGTTGGTTTCCCTTAATCCTGTAGCACCTTTACAATCAGTCCCTTTGTTAAACTCTCCCCAATCTAATTACCCTGCTTGACTGAGCCATGTGTTTCCTGTGGACACCTCAATTTGTTTACTTGTTTATTGGCTGTGTCCGTCTCTACACACACACACACACACACACACACAAATGTTTGATTCCTCAAGAGTAGGGATTTTGTGACTAGAATACCTGTCACATAGTAGGCAATTGATAAATTTGTTGATGGATAGATAATGAATGAATGTGTTCTCTTTCTTATTCTCAAAAGAAATTCATGAGATAGGAATTATTGTCTCCATTTTGCAAATAAGGAAATCAAGGATCAAAAAGAAGTAACTTGCCCAAGATCATGCAGCTGGTACAAGACAATACTGATTGGAATGTGCTGTATTTGCATCGCTACCTTGCTTTTTTTCCCCATTAAATTATGTAATATCTTTCATATTTCTATTAAATGAAAAGTTGTTAATTTTATCATGGTTCCATGATATTGGATTATGTCACATAGTTTGTGAATTAGTCAGTTGCCACGGTAGTTAAATATCCACAGAGAAATACCTTAGCTTTTAGCATACAGTAGAAGGCTTACTGATCCATCAGCTAGTAAAGAGAATATATTTTAAATCCAGCACATACATTAAATCCAAACCATATGTAAATGGCCTTGACTGATAAGGCTGTTTCTCGAGCATACTGCTAAAACTGCTTCAGCAAAGTTGTTTTAAGTCTCCAGTCAGATGAGAGATGGGAGTCTGGGCTAGAGGAAGGCAGATTCAAAGCCAGCTAGCAGGAAGTGCTTTGAACCCTGGAGGAGTTTGCTGATGTAAGGCAGAGAGGGACCCAGTTCCCACGACGGAAAGTGAGGGCTCTAGTCCTTGTTTCGCGCCGCACTAGCTAACTCTGAGGGCCATGAACCATGTTCCTCTGAAAATCAAACACTTTACCTTCTTACTCTTCTAAAACCTACCAGAAATACTCTATTCTCCTCTTTTTTTTCTCCTCCATAACAACTAGGCCTCCGGAGACATGGGGTGGTAAGAAAAATGTGCTAGTAAGTTAATGTCTTTTGAGGGAAATAGATGAAGAAGATCATTTAGGAAAAAAAACCCAGGCAACTACTGTGCATACAATTTCCAAATGAAAATAAGCAAAAGGTCCTCGTTGTAAAGGGAACATATTTTTCAGGTTCAAACTGCTCTGGTAGGACTTGAGCTTCTAAACCCATTAAAAAGTGACTTGTCTCCTCTTGGTCGCCCCACGGGAAGTGAAGGAGTCATCATCCCAGTGTCTTCTCCAACATAAAAACAGCAGACTAGAGGGAGGCTGCTTCCAGTCAGCCAACCACCAGATGCCTGTTGAGCATCTGTCATGTTCCCTGTGGAGCACAGGGTACAGAGCATGTAGGGCTGAGCTCCGCACTGTGGACCCTACCCTCACCGGGCTTACATCCTACCAGGGGAAACTCAGAGCTTATTAGGGGGGAAGCTTATTTGGTAAACAAAGTCAGGATATCCCTCTGAGAAGGATGAGCCTGGAAAGATGTGGGAGACTGTGGACCATGCCTATTGTATTTTTAATTATAAA
This sequence comes from Balaenoptera physalus, assembly GCF_965194825.1. Classification (NCBI taxonomy): domain Eukaryota; kingdom Metazoa; phylum Chordata; class Mammalia; order Artiodactyla; family Balaenopteridae; genus Balaenoptera; species Balaenoptera physalus. Next base: position 56,991,622 of record NC_138890.1, read on the forward strand.
CCCAAAACTAGCACAGGGCCTGGCAGATACTCAGTTTGGGTTATCATGGCTGTGTAACAATCCACTCTGAGAGTTAGTAGCCTAAAATGACAACAACTTATTCTTCTTTCCTAATTCTGTGGGTTGGTGGGACTCCACTGAGGATTATTTTGCTCCACATGCCATTGGCTTGGGCTGCAGTCACCTAGGGGCTCAGAGAGGCAGGCATGTCCAGGGTGGCTCACTCTAATGTTTGGTGCCTTGGGAGAGATGGCTGGAAGGCTTGGGCTCAGCAGGGATGGCTGGAACCACTGGGCCTCTCTGTTCATGCAGTTCCAGGGGCTTTCCTGCTCCATATGGCCTCTCCATGTAATTTTTCCAGCAGGGTCACTGGACTTCTTACCTAACAGCTAAGATATCCCCGAAGTGCAAAAGTAGAAGCTGCCATGACTTTGTAAAGCTTAGGTGTGACTCTGGAATGGAGCCACTATTGCTGTATCATGGTGGCTGGAGTGAGTCCCAGGGCCAGCCCAGACTCAGTGAGGGAGAGGATCACACAAGGGTATGACTCTCTGGAGGTGTGGTTCATCGGGGGAGGTCATCTTTGGAGTCTAGGCGTCCCTCTAGGTGCTCAATAATTTTATTTTTAGTAATGGGGGAAGAAATGAGTAGGAATCAATGCGGAGGGAGAGGCATAAGCAGTATCTTTGATGATAGAAAGGCAGGTACAAGTAAGTATTTTTGAAGGACCTGGGAGAAGTTCAGCTGGGCTGGAGCACAGAGAGAGAGGAGGAGGGTTATGGATGAGACTGGAGAGTGGAGACTGGGAACAGGCTGAACCTGGAGCCTGACTACCCTTGAACTTTTCAGTTATATAGTCAAATAAATTCCCTTCTCCCGGTGCCAGTTTGAGCTGGGTTTCTATCTTTGAATTAAGAGGCCTGACTAATGGTAGGGAGGCGGCAAATCATGCTGCCCAGGAGAGGAAGGCCCTGGGGGTGACCTCACCGCTGAATGCAGAACCATTTGGAAACAACCTGTTCCGTACAAATGTGGAGCACTGTGATTATCCCGGATGTGCAGACCAGAGGTCGGATAGGATCTGCCCCTGACATCAAAAAGAGAAAGGTCTGTGGGTGGATGTTCCAGTGGCTTCAGAAATCTCTTTCCACAAGCATAATTAACATCAACAGCCGACTGCTGCTCAGTATTGCTGCAGTAACTGGTCAAACACTTTAAGGGCTCTTCTCAAACCCCCACAATGTAAATTTGCTTGTGTCAGTTTCCACAAGCCACAGTTCCAGCTTTCTGAATCCTAGACCCACACTGCCTTGAGGGTTCCTATATTACAATTTATTGAGCAGATTCAATAAGATAATTCATGCAAAATGCTCAGCACAGCATGTAGTCAGAATATAATAAAGCCCCAATAAGTGTTAGTTTTTATTTTTATTATTGTTGTCTGATTTTATTTCTGGAATCCCAAGTGGTTTGATGAATGTGGTTTAAAAAAATCCCTGGCTTTAGGCCCCCAAAAGATCCAAAAGGATAGGGGGAGCTAAATCAAATGGAAAGAGAGCTTCTCTAGGGCCCCCTCCCTGGACCAAGCTAAAACCCAGAGGTTACCCATCATCTTAGAGATGAAGTCCCAGAGGGCCACAGAATAAGGGTATATATATATATATATATATATATATATATATACACAGAGAGAGAGAGAGAGAGAGAGAGATATGCGTATAGGTATGGATATAGAAATATCATCCCTCCCTGACCTCTGTGTTTAATCAAGGCCTATGCAGGGCTGTGGGGACAGTGACCAGGGTCCCCGATGAGGCTTCAAGCCTTCCCAGGTGGCCTGACTTCCTCTTATGGCATACTGTGTGTTCCTTAGATGTGTCATGCTGCCACCCGCCATGTGGTCTTTGCATGTGCCATTCTCTCTGCGTGGAGTTATCTCAGCTCCATCACATTCAGATCTCAGCTCAATTTTACTTCCTCTGCAAAGCCTTCCTAACCCCAGTCAAGGCCTATTTATGATCCTACATGGTATCGTATCACTCCGGTCCTTTCCTTCAGAGTTCTGCAACACAATTTGTTTATATACTCCTCCCACTGTGATTCTCTGATGAATAATGGACCCCCTCACTTGACTGTAAGCTTCATGAGAGCAGGATCCATGGGATTTTGTTGGTTTCTTTTCCTTTCTCTTAAGCACCCAATATAGGCTGCTGGCACAAAGTACATGCTCAGTAAATTCTGGTTGAGTCAATGGAGCATGAGCTCAATGGATGCCATCTATTGGGATTATAGACTGAGCTCATCAGTTTATTCAATCAAGCCAGGCCATCCCAGAGAAATCACAGAGTTCCCAGAGGGGTGGGAAATCATTAATTCCAGAAATGATCCATTGCTCCTTGTCTAACCCTGAAATCAGTTGATTGTCGTTTGGGGACTGATCTCTTTTTAAGTGTTTCCCTCCTTAAAAGATGGCTTTTCCTAGAAGAGTACTTCTGGCTTTCAGGAGAGATACATACAGAAGCTAAGACTTTCTTCTCTTGCCAAAATGTGCAAAACAAAGTCCACTGTACACTACGTACAACCTATATGCCTTTTCTCTGAAGCACTTGAGAAAGACATTATATAAAGATTAATAAACTCTGGTTTAAATATAGCAGTTGTCTAAAAGGGGCACTCATTTGCGGCTGTGTTTAGCTGCCTACTTCAGGGTAGAGGCAATAAACTGTAGTGGTTTAAAGGATGCGCTTTTCAGGATCACGTGAGGTCATTCAAACCCAGGATTGGTCTTCCCTGTCTGTGCAACCTTAGGCAAATAAACTTACCCTCAGTTTCCTCACCCATAAAATGGAGATATTTACTTCAAAGAGTTTTTGGATGGATTGAGTGAGGTACTAGCTATGAAGCAATATGTGCCAGACACATAGTAAGGGCTCAGTTAGTGAAAGTTATATCATTATTCTTCTAGAAGGTTCTCTTTTTCATATCATTGACAAAGAGTGGTGATGAGGTTGTGAAGGGAAAAATAGAATCAATTAATTCCCTCCTAGGCTGAAAGAGACTTTTCCCTCCGAAACAAGAAGCACTTCTATGGATAAGCTGGAATTGTTACAACCTAAAGTAACCAATGGTCTTTGCAGTCACCATATCCTGAGCTTTCTAGCATGATCGTAACTATACCTCTCTTGTTTTTCATGTCTAGTAGAAAACTACTTGTGTTTTAAGGCTGGCTATTCACATTATGGCCAAGACTTTGGTGATTCCTCTATTTATTGGAAGCAGCATGTTATTAAGGAATTCTCCCAGGTTTGAGTCAGAAAAACCTGAGGTCAAATTCAAAGTCTAACAGTTGGTAGCTGTGTGACCTAGGGCACATTTCTTTGCCTCTCTGAACATTGGTCTCCTTCAAGGGATTGGCAGAGTGAGGTGAAATGATGGAGATAGAGTGGCTGGCATACAGTAGCAGACGACTGGGGTGGGGTATCAGTGGGGGCTATCTAATTCCCCTCTTGGGGTATACCTTCCCATAAAAATGCTACCTAAGGCAGAACAACCTGCATGGAGTAAAAACTTGCCTGCTAGGTCAAAACTTGTCTTGTCCTCCTTTTGCCAGGGATTTGATAGTTGTACGTGATGAAAAAGTTCTAAATTCTTTAAGCTTCTGTTGTTATTTGTAGAAAATGAATTATTCTGTGTTTATTTTCGCAGTCATTATTATTTTGTTTATTTCTTCATTGTTTTAGTTTTTTAATAACATCTTTATTGGAGTATAATTGCTTTACAATGTTGCGTTAGTTTCTGCTGTATAACAAAGTAAATCAGTTATATATGTACACATATATCCTCATATCCCCCCCTCTTGTGTCTCCCTCCCACCCTCCTTATCCCACCCCTCTAGGTGGTCACAAAGCACCGAGCTGATCTCCCTGTGCTATGCAGCTGCTTCCCACTAGCTATCTATTTTACATTTGGTAGTAATATATATGTCATTTGCTGCTGTCTCTCTTCGTCCCAGATTACCCTTCCCCCTCCTCGTGTCCTCAAGTCCATTCTCTACGTCTGTGTCTTTATTCCTGTTCTGCCGCTAAGTTCTTCAGAATCTTTTTCTTTTTTTTTTTAGATTCCATATATATGTGTTAGCATGCAGTATTTGTTTTTCTCTTTCTGACTTACTTCACTCTGTATGACAGTCTCTAGGTCCATCCACCTCACTACAAATAACTCAATTTCATTTCCTTTTCTGGCTGAGTAATATTCCATTGTATATGTGTGCCACATCTTCTTTATCCATTCATCTGTCAATGGACACTTAGGTTGCTTCCATGTCCTGGCTATTGTAAGTAGAGCTGCAATGAACATTGTGCTACATGACTCTTTTTGAATTATGGTTTTCTCAGGGTATATGCCCAGTAGTGGGATTGCTGGGTCATATGGTAGTTCTATTTTTAGTTTTTTAAGGAACCTCCATACTGTTCTCCATAGTGGCTGTATCAATTTACATTCCCACCAACAGTGCAAGAGGGTTCCCTTTTCTCCACACCCACTCCAGCATTTAACTTTTGTAGATATTTTGATGATGGCCATTCTGACTGGTGTGAGGTGATACCTCATTGTGGTTTTGATTTGCATTTCTTTAATGATTAGTGATGTTGAGTATCCTTTCATGTGTTTGTTGGCAATCTGTATATCTTCTTTGGAGAAATGCCTATTTAGGTCTTCTGCCCATTTTGGGAGTGGGTTGTTGGTTTTTTTGATACTGAGCTGCATGAGCTGCTTGTAAATTTTGGAGATTAATCCTTTGTCAGTTGCTTCATTTGCAAATATTTTCTCCCATTCTGAGGGTTGTCTTTTTGTCTTGTTTATGGTTTCCTTTGCTGTGCAAAAGCTTTTAAGTTTCATTAGGTCCCATTTGTTTATTTTTGTTTTCATTTCCCTTTCTCTAGGAGGTGGGTCAAAAAGGATCTTGTTGTGATTTATGTCACAGAGTATTCTGCCTACATTTTCCTCTAAGAGTTTTATAGTGTCTGCCCTTATATTTGGGTCTTTAATCCATTTTGAGTTTATTTTTGTGTATGGTGTTAGGGAGTGTTCTAATTTCATTCTTTTACATATAGCTGTCCAGTTTTCCCAGCACCACTTATTGAAGAGGCTGTCTTTTCTTCATTGTATGTTCTTGCCTCCTTTGTCATAAATTAGGTGCCCATATGTGCATGGGTTTATCTCTGGGCATTCTATCCAGTTCCATTAATCTATATTTCTGTTTTTGTGCCAGTACCATACTGTCTTGATTACTGTAGCTTTGTAGTACAGTCTGAAGTCAGAGAGTCTTATTCCTCCAGCTTCGTTTTTCTTTCTCAAGATTGCTTTGGCTATGCAGGGTCTTTGTGTTTCCATACAAATTGTGAAATTTTTTGTTCTAGTTATGTGAAAACTGCCATTGGTAGTTTGATAGGGATTGCATTGAATCTGTAGATTGCTTTGGGTAGTATAGTCATTTTCACAATGTTGATTCTTCCAATCCAAGAACATGGTATATCTCTCCATCTTTTTTGTATTGTCTTTAATTTCTTTCATCAGTGTCTTAAAGTTTCTGCATACAGGTCTTTTGTCTCCTTAGGTACGTTTATTCCTAGGTATTTTATTCTTTTTGTTGCAGTGGTAAATGGGAGTGTTTCCTTAATTTATCTTTCAGATTTTTCGTTGTTAGTGTACAAGAATGCAAGAGATTTCTGTGCATTAATTTTGTATCCTGCAACTTTACCAAATTCATTGATTAGCTCTAGTAGTTTTCTGGTAGCAACTTTTGTTTTCTCTATGTATAGTATCGTGTCATCTGCAAACAGTGACAGTTTTACTTCTTCTTTTCTGATTTGGATTCCTTTTATTTCTTTTTCTTCTCTGATTGCTGTGGCTAAAACTTCCAAAACTATGTTGAATAATAGTGGTGAGAGTGGGCAACCTTGTCTTGTTCCTGATCTTAGTGAAAATGGTTTCAGTTGTTCACCATTGACAATGATGTTAGCTGTGGGTTTGTCATATATGGATTTTATTATGTTAAGGTAGGTTCCCTCTGTGCCCACTTTCTGGAGAGTTTTTATCATAAATAGGTGTTGAATTTTGTGGAAAGCTTTTTCTGCATATATTGAGATTATCATATGGTTTTTATCCTTCAGTTTGTTAATATGGTTTATCACATTGATTGATTTGCATATATTGAAGAATCCTTGCATTCCTGGGATAAATCCCCCTTCATCATGGTGTATGATCCTTTCGATGTGCTGTTGGATTCTGTTTGCTAGTATTTTGTTGAGAATTTTTGCATCTATGTTCATCACTGATTTTGGCCTGTAGTTTTCTTTCTTTGTGACATCTTTGTCTGGTTTTGATATCAGGGTTATGGTGACCTCGTAGAATGAGTTTAGGAGTCTTCCTTGCTATATTTTGGACAAGTTTGAGAAGGATAGGTGTTTCCTCTTCTCTAAATGTTTGATAGAATTCGCCTGTGAAGCCATCTGGTCCTGGGCTTTTGTTTGTTGGAAGATTTTTAATCACAGTTTCAGTTTTAGTGCTTGTGATTAGTCTGTTTATATTTTCTATTTCTTCCTGGTTCCATCTTGGAAGGTTGTGATTTCTAAGAATTTGTCCATTTCTTCCAAGTTGTCCATTTTATTGGCATAGAGTTGCTTGTAGTAATCTCTCATGATCCTTTGTATTTCTGCAGTGTCGGTTGTTACTTCTCCCTTTTTCATTCTAACTGTGTTGATTTGAGTCTTTTCTCTTTTTTTCCTGATGAGTCTGACTAATGGTTTATTAATTTTGTTTATCTTATCAAAGAACCAGCTTTTAGTTTTATTGATATTTGTTATTGTTTCCTTCCTTTCTTTTTTATTATTTCTAATCTGATCTTTATGAATTCTTTCCTTGTGCTAACTTCGGGTTTTTTTGGTTTTTCTTCCTCTAATTGCTTTAGGTGTAAGATTAGGTTGTTTAATTGAGATGTTTCTTGTTTCTTGAGGTAGGATTGTATTGCTATAAACGTCCCTCTTAGAACTGCATTTGCTGCATCCCACAGGTTTTGGGTCATCATGTTTTCATTGTCATTTGTTTCTAGGTATTTTTTGATTTCCTCTTTGATTTCTTCAGTGATCTCTTGGTTATTTAGTAGTGTATTGCTTAGCCTCTATGTGTTTGTATTTTTTACAGTTTTTTTTACTGTAATTGATATCTAGTCTCATAGCGTTGTGGTCAGAAAAGATACTTGATATGATTTCAATGTTCTTATATTTACCAAGGCTTGATTTGTGACCCAAGATATGATCTATCCTGGAGAACGTTCCATGAGTACTTGACAAGAAAGTGTATTCTGTTGTTTTTTGATGGCATGTCCTTTAAATATCAATTAAGTCCATCTTGTTTAATGTGTGATTTAAAGCTTGTATGTCCTTATTTATTTTCATTTTGGATGATCTGTCCATTGGTGAAAGTGGGGTGTTAAAGTCCCCTACTCTGATTGTGTTATTGTTGCTTTCCCCTTTTATGGCTGTTAGCATTTTCCTTATGTATTGAGGTGCTCCTATGTTGGGTGCATAAATATTTACAGTTGTTATATCTTCTTCTTGGAATGATCCCTTGATCATTATGTAGTGTCCTCTTTGTCCCTTGTAATAGTGTTTATTTTAAAGTCTATTTCGTAGGATATGAGAATCGCTACTCCAGCCTTCTTTTGATTTCCATTTGCATGGAATATCTTTTTCCATCCCTTCACTTTCAGTGTGCATGTGTGCCTAGGTCTGAAGTGGGTCTCTTGTAGACAGCATATATGTGAGTCTTGTTTTTGTATCCATTCAGCCAGTCTGTGTCTTTTGGTTGGAGCATTTAATCCATTTACATTCAGGGTAATTATCGATATGTATGTTCCTATTACCATTTTCTTAATTGTTTTGGGTTTGTTTTTGAAGGTATTTTCCTTGTCATGTGTTTCCTGCCTAGAGAAGTTCCTTTAGCATTTGTTGCAGAGCTGATTTGGTGGTGCTGAATTCTCTTCACATTTGCCTGTCTGTAAAGGTTTTAATTTCTCCGTTGAACCTGAATGAGATTCCTACTGCGTAGAGTAATCTTAGTTGTACGTTTTTCCCTTTCGTCACTTTAAATATGTCCTGCCACTCCCTCTGCCTTGCAGAGTTTCTGCTGAAAGACCCACTGTTAACCTTATGGGGATTCCCTTGTATGTTATTTGTTGCTTTTCCCTTGCTGCTTTTAATATTTTTTCTTTGTATTTAATTTTTGATAGTTTGATTAATATGTGTCTTGGTGTGTTTCTCCTTGGATTTATCCTGTATAGGACTCTCTGCATTTCCTGGACTTGACTATTTCCTTTCCCATGTTAGGGAAGTTTTCAACTATAATCTCTTCAAATATTTTCTCAGACTCTTTCTTTTTCTCTTATTCTTCTGGGACTGCTATAATTCGAATGTCAGTGTGTTTAATGTTGTCCCTGAGGTCTCTGAGACTGTCCTCAATTCTTTTCATTCTTTTTTCTTTATTCTGCTCTGTGGTAGTTATTTCCACTTTTTTGTCTTCCAGGTCACTTATCCGTTCTTCTGCCTCAGTTATTCTGCTGTTGATCCCTTCTAGAGAATTTTTAATTTCAGTTATTGTGTTGTTCATCATTGTTTGCTCTTTAGTTCTTCTAGGTCCTTGTTAAACGTTTCTTGTATTTTCTCTACTCTATTTTTGAGAGTTTGGATCATCTTTACCATCATTACTCTGAATTCTTTTTCAGGTAGTTTGCCTATTTCCTCTTCATTTGTTTAGTCTGGTGGGTTTTTACCTTGCTCCTTCATCTGCTGCACATTTCTCTGTCTTCTCATTTTTTTATCTTACTGTGTTTGGGGTCTTCTTTTAGCAGGCTGCAGTTTTGTCATTCCTGTTGTTTTTGGTGTCTGCCCCCAGTGGGTGAGGTTGGTTCAGTGTCTTGTGTAGGCTTCCTAGTGGAGGGGACTGGTGCCTGTGCTCTGGTCGGTGGGGCTGGATCTTGTCTTTCTGGTGGGCAGGGCTCCATCCACTGCTGTGTTGTGGGGTGTCTGTAAACTTAGCATGATTTTAGGCAGCCTCTCTGCTAATGGGGTTGTGTTTCTGTCTTTCTAGTTGTTTGGCATGGGGCATCCAGCACTGGAGCTTGCTGGTTGTTGAGTGGAACTGGGTTTTAGTATTGAGACGGAGATCTCTGGGAAAGCTCTTACTGATTGATGTTACGTGGGGCCAGGAGGTCTCTGGTGGACCAATGTCCTGAACTCAGCTCTTCCACCTTGGAGGCTCATGCCTGACACCAAGCCAGAGCACCAAGACCCTGTCAGCCACACAGCTCAGAAGAAAAGGAGAAAAAAAAGAAAGAAAAAATAATAATAATAAAAATTAAGAAAAAAATTTTAAAATGATTAAAATTTAAAAATAAATAAATAATACAAAAAAAAGAGAGCAACCAAACTAATAAACAAATCCACCAATGATAACAAGCGCTAAAAACTAAACTAAGATAAACATAAAAATCAGAAACAAATCAGTTGCACACAGCAAACCCCAAGTCTACAGTTGTTCCCAAAGTCCATGCCTCAATTTTGGGATGATTCGTTGTCTATTCAGGTATTCCACACATGTAGCGTTCATCAAGTTGATTGTGAGAATTTAATCCGCTGCTCCTGAGACTGCATGGTGATATTTCCCTTTCTCTTCTTTGTTTGCACAGCCCCTGGGGTTCAGTTTTGGTTTTGGCCCCACCTCTGCATATAGGTCACCCTCAGGCATCTGTTGCCTGCCCAGACAGGAAGGGGTTAAAGCAGCAGCTGATGAGGGGGCTCTTGCTCACTCAGGCTGGGGGGAGGGAGGGGTACACTGGTCATAATTGGAATGTGGGGTGAGCCTGCAGCAGCAGAGTCCATTGCAACAGCTGAGGTGCACCATGTGTTCTCCTGGGGAAGTTGTCCCTGGATCACGGGACACTGGCAGTGGCATGCTGCACAGACTCCCGGGGTGTGAGTGGGGGGTGTAAGTAGTGATCTGTGCTTGCACACAGGATTCTTGCTGGCAGCAGCAGAAGCGTTAGCATTTCATGCCTGTCTATGGGGTCCAAGCTGATAGTCACGGCTCGTGCCCATCTCTGGAGCTCACTTAGGTAGTACTCTGCCTTATGTGAGCACACGGGGAAGGAATCCCCTCTCCTCATGTACCCCAAAACAATGGTCTCTTGCCTCTTCAGCAGGTCCAGACATTTTCCCGGTCTCTCTCCCGGCTAGCCGTGGTGCACTAGACCCCTGCAAGCTGTCTTCACGCAGCCAACCCCAGTCCTCTCCCTGGGATCTGACCTCTGAAGCCCGAGCCTCAGCTCCCAGCCCCAACCCTGGCGGGTGAGCAGACAAGCCTCTCGGGCTGGTGAGTGCTGGTCGGCACCGATCCTCTGTGTGGGAATGTCTCCGCTTTGCCCTCCGGACTCCTGTTGCTGCGCTCTCCTCTGTGGATCCAAAGCTTCCCCCCTCCGCCACCCGCAGTCTCCGCCCGCAAAGGGTTTCCTAGTGTGTGGAAACCTTTCCTCCTTCACAGCTCCCTCCCAGAGGTACAGGTCCCGTCCCTATTCTTTTGTCTCTGTTTTTCTTTTCTCTTTTGCCCTACCCAGGTACCTGGGGAGTTTCTTGCCTTTTGGGAAGTCTGAGTTCTTCTGCCAGCGTTCAGTAGGTGTTCTGTAGGAGTTGTTCCACATGTAGATGTATTTCTGATGTATTTGTGGAGAGGAAGGTGATCTCCACGTCTTACTCCTCCGTCATCTTGAAGCCAGCGAACATGAATTATTCTTTGAATAAAGATCTCACTGAGCCTAAGTTTTCTCTCATTTCTCATTTGAGGGTAGACAAGGAAATGGAAAAGGCACTGGTTATTATAAAGTTTTACAAGGATCTGAATAGTTCTGTCTTACCTAATGTCCAGGTATCAGGATCTGTAAAAATTTCTCTACCTCCTGATGGCCCAACTCCCAGTACTCACATTCCTTCCAAAAAATTCACTGCCAAGTGCTCATTTAGAGCTATGTTCCATACACCCTAGTAGAAATGGGACAGAGAGAGGAACGATATGGTCTAATAGAGAACAGCCAAGGAAAAACAGATGATTGCAACATAGGATTACAACACAGAGTGGTAAAGGCCAAGATGAGTACAATATGGGATGATAAGGAAGTGATGAGAATAAGAGGATGAAGGTAGAGGATGTTAGCTCTTGAGCTCAGACTCAAAAAGAAAAGAAAGGGAATGTGCAAAAAGATACTGAGGCAAGACAGACTCCAATAAGTATATGGCAGAGTAGTAGTTTTGCAAAGCTTGAATGCAAGGTACAATCACCCTTTCTGCAGAATATTCCTGCTATATGGTAATTGCCACTTTCTAAAATATCCCAGGAAGAATCAGATCTATAGAACAAGGGTAAGTGGAGGTTTGTTTTTATCTTGCTGGTTTACTCAATCAGAAAAAAACTGAGTTGGACTATTTAGAAAAGAAAACCCAACTGGTAAATAATAATAATTTGGTTATTCTGTTGCTCAAGATACATATTCAGTTACATATTTGGAACACAATGTGACTGAACACCAAAATACTCGAAACTATTTTCTGGGAAGTTTCCCTCAATTGGACATTTTTCTTTAGTTTTAGCATAGGCCTAGAAATATTGTGTGATCAATAATTACTTTGCCACTTGGTTCCTTTCAGTGAGTAGAAGAACAAACAGTGTAAAACCCTAGACCATTGCAGTTCTTCCAAACGATGTAAAAAAAATAAAGTCCATCTTATTTCCCTATATTCACAACCTAGTTTCAGGGTCCAGGAGACAAAATGTTCTGATGACAGTTCTTGAGAGAGCTCCATGTGGGCTACACATTAAAATGCTTCATTAAGCCATGAAAAGTAAGTAGACCTTTCAGCAGGAAAGAATATCTTGTACAAGGGTTGGAGACTTTGTGATCCCAAAGTCACAAATTATTCAAGAAATACAATTCTGATATTCAATAAAACAAGTTAATATGAATTTTATTCTAATGCCACCATGATGATGTGATAAATACATCTTGTGGAAGATGTTTAATTCTGTTTTTCAGAGTGTGGTCTGTGGTCCTATTTCAACAAATGTAACAGCTATTTATTTAGACCCTTGTAGGCATTGTAATAGGAACATGAGATACATCAACAAGCCAAATAGACAAAACTCCTGCCCTCATGGAGCTAATACTCTAGTGGGGAGAAATAAATAATAAAGGGTAGAGATAATAAATAAGTAAACAATAGTATTTATTAGAAATGGAGCAGGAAAAGGGAATGAAGGGTGCCATGGTCACTGGGTGAGGGCTGCATTTTCAATAGGTTAATTGGGATAGGCTTTATGGAGAGGGTGGCTTTTGAACACAGGAAATGACAGAGGTGTAGATGTCTGTAGAAAGAACATTCCAGGGAGAGGGGACAGTCCTAAGTCAGGAGCAGTGTGGCTGATACAAAGAGAACAAGGTGGGAGTAGGAGGCGATGAGGTCAGTGAGGTAATGGCAGGATGGGGGCAGATCATTTAGGACTTGTAGACTTGCAGGTGGAATGAGGAGCTACTGGTGAGTTTTGAGCAGAGCTGAGAGATCTGATGTATTTCAGTATATGACTCTGCTTTCTGAGTTGAGAATAGAATATGAAGAGTGAAATGGAATCTGGGAGACCAGTGGAGAGGCTGTTGCAGTGGTCCAGTATTCCAATTTATGACTCAGCTAGGGTGGTGGATGGGTGATTTTAAATGGTTGGACTCTCAGGATATTTTGGAAATCTTATCAATACAATTTGGTGTTGGATTAAATATGGGATATGAGAAAAAAGGGGGAAAAGAGTCACCAAGGATGATTCCATGGTTTTTGTCCTGAAACAGTAAAACCTAGATGCCTTCAATTGAGATGGGGAAGTTTATGAGTAGGGAAGATTTTGGGGGCAGGGGAGACATTAGTAGTTTGGTTTTGGACACGTCAAGCTTGAGGTGTTTATATTAGACTTCCAATTGGAAATGTAGAGTAGGCAGTTGGATACGTGAGGCTGGAGTTCAGAAGAGAGGTTTGGCAAAGAGTTTAAATTTGCGGATTTTTGGCATAAAGATGGTACTTACAATCATGAGGTTGGAAGAAATTACAATGAGAATGCAGACCTCTTTTTGATTGGGGGGACATTATTCTGCCTACAGCATTGTGGAAGCCTATCAATAATGCAAAATCCTGGGCTTCACCCCAGACTTACTGAGTTAGAGTCTCTAGGGAATTGTGTCCAAGAATATGTTTTATACACAAGCCCCTTAGGTGATTCTTATGTGCTCCATTGGCTTGCTGATGAAAATAGGTGGTGATGAAAGGGAATGAGTGAGCATCTGGTTCCACTCCTTACCAAGGCCATGGTCCCTGTGGAATATAGTGACCCTGTGTATAATCAGAAATCCCCCCATGGTCACCATTGCTGGTCATCCATGTTATATGGCAGTATGGGCAATTCTCAACAAAGGACAGGCTACAGTTCAGGACCTTAGTGGTTACAGGACCTTTAATAAACGTTGACTATTTTTAATGTTACAAACAATGCCCTAGCAAACATCTTTATACATATTTTTGATACATGTGTAATTATTTTTGCAGGATAGATTCCTAGAAATGAAACAGATAATCATACTGAATATGAATTTTAAGTTGTCTTTGGTAACACCAAATTGCCTTTCAAAAATCCTTTCCTAGTTGATACTACTCTCAGGATTCCAGTATCTTTATCAAGAAGGACGTTAGTTAATCGGGGCTATTGAAAAATTTTGGACACCTTTTCTATGTTTTGATAATGTATATATTTGAATCCTTCCTTTCCAAAGAATTTAAAAACTACATTTCCCAGTTTCTTCTGCAGTTGGGAAACCACCAATTAGAGTCAGTCACATGAAACTTGGATCAGAAAAGAATTACATAAGAGAAGTTGTTAGGCACAGGACATCGTTTTTGCTGGTGCTGGAGGTGGCAGACCTTGTGATTCGAGGTCCAGGATGGCAGCAGCTCCTTCATTAGGACGGTTCTGAAGCCTTGCAGTGAGACCTATTCTGTAACACAGCTTAGAGCCTGTTTCTGCAAGTATGCTAATTTTCTGAGCATTTAATAATTTTTAATGTTTTATTTCTGTTTAAATTAGCTATAGTAGATTCTATTGTGTGCAACTGAGAACTGTGATAGAGTCACAAAAAAAACAGCAAATAGCATCTTTCAAATTTTTGTCAATCTTATGGGCAAAGTGAGTTTCATTATTACTCATATATTTAAATAATGACTTTTCACATCCTTTAGAGGAAGTTAGATCTGGAAGTGGTATTATCAGAGCCATGGTTTTGCCTAGGAACAAGATGGCAAAACTACAGTGTCTCCAAACCTTTTATCATTCCTTTAATAGCATTATTGTTATTATGAAAGCATTCTGAACAACTCATTTAAAGCTGAGGTGCTTCATTATTTATCTGAGATCACTGAGGTATTGTAATTTTCATCTTCATTACATTAAAGAATTTATGTGCAAATATTTCTTCTATCTATGAGATAAGAGATTTACTCCCACCCTTAGAGTTTTCAGGGAGATTGTTTTAAATAAAATCATTTATAAGGAACTCTAACTCTCTTTGTTGTACCAAATACAATACTCTAATGAATACACTGGCATGGCACCGTATCATCCCTTGTTGAAGAACATGGTTGGATAATCCTCCCTCTTTATTACCTGTCTAAATCTTTCTACCATTATTATGCATATTTACCAAGCATGCAGAAAGTCAAAGTATGTTAGTATAAAAATCAGGAAGTGCTGTTTAGTGTTCAATGGGGCATAAATCTGTCATTTTCAATGGTAAAATCAATCTATAACTTCTCATAAAGCATGAAGTAACCCTATAAAATATATGCTGCTTCCCCCTAGTTGTACATGCCAAAATTTTCAGAAAGCCAAGTCAAATCAATATTTACAAATTATAATTAGTATTTTAAATGTAATTTTTAAATAAAATAAATAAATAAGCTAGTATTTTAATCAGCTCAGGCTGCTATAACAAAATACCATGGATTGGGTGGCTTAAAACAACAGAAATTTATTTTCTTACATTTCTGGGTGCTGGGAAATTCCAGATCAAGGTGTCAGCAGATTCGTTCCTGGTAAGAGCCCTCTTCTTGGCTTGCAGCTGGTTTCCTTCTCATTGTGTCCTCAACTGGCAGAGAGGGAGAAACTCTGGTCTCTCTTCCTGTTTTTATAAGGACACTAATCCAATCAAAGAGTCTCCACTTTCATGAGTTCATCGAAACCTTCCCAAAAGCTCCATCTCCAAATACCATCACATGTGAATCAGGGCTTCAACATATGAATTCTGGGGGGACACAAATGTTCAGTATATAGCAGCTAGATTGCAGGCATTAAATTCCAGCTTTTGAAGAAGCTTTTGAATTTATTCCCAGTTGACCAAAGTAATTTAAGTCCCTTAACTTCACTTTGCATTTGTTTTAACAATATATTAAATTAGAACATTGGTAAATGTACTTTAATAACAAATGTCTAATTCTTTATTCAGCTATCAGATTTCCAAATGAAATAAATGATCTATTTACATGCATCGCTAGACCATCTGGTTCCATGTGAGGACCCAACAGAGAATCAACTAATTGTCACCCATGTTTATTCATCACGCTTAACTCATTTCTTATAAATAATGAAAATCTAGGACCTTCAGTAAACAAAAAAATTTTCACCACTAGTTGAAAAGATTGACCTCCTTAACTATATAACAGAACAGGACAAAAGAGCCCAGCAAAACATGTACCTAAGAAAATTAGTTGCTAGTCAACTTCATTGTGTCATTCCCATTTTACAGAGAGGGAAAAAGGGGGCAGGGGCAGGGTATGGATTTTAAAGGACCTAATGGAATTAGAACCAGAGGTCAGTATTCCAAAGATCTGAGCTTGTGGTTTAGGCAATTAAATTCAGTTTTTCAAGGGCATCTTTGAAATTCTTTCTTCTGGATTATTTCCCTGACCGTCTTAGAATCCAGGATCACCCTCAACATTTACGTGCACCAGGATTGCTGAGCTCACACTTAAGCAACTAATAGGCTGATGAGGAGGAAAAGGTACAAAAAATCCAGAACGACAAATAATTTTTAAAATGTGATCTTTGTTTGAATTAAAATTATATGCAGAAAACCCCCAAAAGTCTAATGTTTTACAAAAGCATTATAACTCATCTTTTAGAAAAGATCAATGTGAAAAATTATGTGGTGATTCTCTTAATTTAATGATTATGTGGCAGGCAATATTGAAAGCTACCTCCTACTCAATTTTCACCTTGAACATTACTTTTCCTAATCCCCTGGACTGAGTTAGTTCTCCTTTTTAGACACACCACAACACCTTCCGCTGATTCTTTGTATAATTATTTATAGTCACATGCTTTGTGATTCTACTGTAAGTGCCAAGAGGAGCAGTGACCTCGGTTGTTTTCTCAGCAGATAAATGGTTCTCAATAAATATTTGTTAAATAAAAGAACAGGACAGACGTGGCGCGTCTTTCTGGAACACACGTTGTACTCAATGATTTGGGGTGTTTTAAAATTAAAACAGGCATAATTGTATCATGAAATGAAATTCCAATTCGTGTGTTTTTAAGTTAAAACAAGCATAGTTGTATCATGAAATGAAGTGCAAAATTCAAGATAGAATTGAAAACTTCTCCGTGAGAATGGCCACTTTCCTCTGCCATTAATGCTATTTCAGAGGAAAATTTAACGATGTGGCGAGTTTGAGTGTGACGCTCCAAAGATCAGGTAATCGAAGCTAACGAAGTTCAGTCATTTCATTAGGAAAGGAGAAGGGACATCTTCCCTTCCATGGAGAAAACAGGAAGAGTCAGAGTAATGAAGTGCAGAGTGTGCCTTAAATGAGTTATTTTAATGCCTCAAATTTTCCAACTGTAAAATGAAAATGGCCCATGAATCTCTAAAATTCTGTTGTGCATAAATGCTTGGTTTTTTTTTTTTTTGCCTACCATCATTCTTATACCCTCAAAAAGGAAAAAGGTAGGAAGCCAAAGTCATATTTCTTTTTCCTTCTTAAGCTTCTAAGTGTTGCATTCATCTTTTAAATGATATCTGTAAACACTATGTAGTTGATTTTGCCCCTTTTTATGCACTTGTAGACCCATTCATAGATCTAAAAGAGAATGGATAGTAGAACCAGTATCAAACCACAGAAGCACATTCGTATGGGTCAGCCACTCACTGGTTATCAGCTGAGTTGTTACATATTTCATCATTACAACTAGATGTAATGGAAAATATTAATTTGAAATGCTACATTTAAAGGGGGAAGGTCTATTTTACATTTTTCATCATTACAACTAGATGTAACGGAAAATATTAATTTGAAATGCTACATTTAAAGAGGGAAGGTCTATTTAAAGAGGGAAGGTCTATTTTATAGCATCCCTTTCCCATCCCGTCCTTTTACCCTCTTTTTCTTTCTGTGGACCTGACAATTTATCTTCATGTGAAAAAGTTTCGCCAGACTGTGTACATAGTAACTACTGTACCATTAATACAATCCCTCGGGGGTAGTTAGATAAAACAGTTGCTATGCCTGTGTACCAAGCAAAGATGGTCTGAATACAAATAGAAGGGAATAAGTCAATGTCAGTGTGGTGCCAAGTGCTGATAAAAAAATAAGTGGTTGATATTGCAAGCAAAGGAAAGTAATGTAAAACACCAATTATACTTTTCCAAGTCTGTGCGTATTGCCTAGTGATTGCTTGATTCAGTCAAACTCTACAAAAAGAAGTACTTGTTTTGTTCTATTATATGGTGTCATAACCAAATGCATTTAATACATATCGGCTACAAATATGACTTTAAGACATCAGTGCTGTGCTCTTTGTTAATAATAATGAAAATGCCTGCCAGCAGCTGCTATGATATACCCCATACACAGCCTAAAGACTGGCAAAATAAGAAATTAAAATCAGGATTCCTAATTCAAAACTCAGACAATTTGAAGTGTTTGTAAGTCTATTAGAAATGGGAACTCTAGTACACTGCTGGTGGGAGTGTAAAATGGTACAATCACTTGGGAGAGCAATTTGGCAATTACCCAGTAAGGTTGAAAATGCAAACGCCTACAATGCAGCAATTTCACTTCTAGGTGTATACCCTAGAAAAACACCCGTACATGTACACAAGAAGTCATGTTTGTAATAGAAAAAAATAGGGGTGGGGAGCAGTAAATGTCATTGATAAAGCAGTGCATAAACCCTGGTATAGTTAAATGATGGAATACAGTATAGCAGTTAGCATAAATAGATCTTCCTGTACTAAGCCGGGCAGATACCACATTGTTAAAAAATGAAAGTAATAGAATACACAATGTAAACTAGACCATTTTTGTAAAATTTAAAATCACAAACAATGGTAATATAATATTTGGTTTCTGGCTCCCTAGTAAAATATAAAAACGTGAATTAGAAGGATATCCACAAAGTTTCAAAAAGAAGCTGTTTCTGGAGAGGCAGAGAAGGAAGGAAGGGTGTGGAATCGTGGAAGGATACAACATACTTCAGCTTTCCCTGTATTGCTTTATTTTTCCTTTATTAAAAACAATTTTAGAAGCACATATGGCTAAATGTTACTATTGGTTAATTCTGGTTTGAGGACACAGGGGTGTTTTTATACCATGTGCTTTTCTGTATTAATTAATTGCTTTTCCAATTAAAAAAAGAAAACTTCAGTCACTTTTGGTCACTCGGTACAACTGGAATACTGTATTTCTTGATTTTAAGGAACCAAGACTCTATATTTAAATTGTTTAATACACTGTATTTTATTCATTTACAGTGTTTATCCTAGTTCATGAGTAAACTAGGAGCTTTGGGAAGCTTTCTATGGAATTTCAGTTTAATTAATTCTCACTTATATGCGTGGTAGATGTAGGCAAACTAAAGTTTTAAACATCTGTTTATACAAGGTATACAAACCAGAAAGCATTTTCTTTGGTTTGTCCATGTTTTCCTTTTCCAATGTGAGTATTAGCATCAGTTTACAGAATTTTTCCCACTGAGAGATTCAGAGTTAATGTTGCTATGTAAATGTCACATGAATTCCATTTTGGAACAATTTATGTAGCCACCCAAAGTGCGGAAATGAGAGAATTTTAGTCCAGAGGGTCTCATTTAAGTATAAACAATAAGAAAATCGCTTTTCATGCTGTGGCGTTTTAACTCTCTCTCTTTCTCATATGTCAGACATGTGTAAATCGTCTTGTCTGAGCCCCAGAACTGATATGGACAGTTACCTAGACCCTTCAAAGAGCTAGAAGAGGACATGGGGAAGGAAAGGAGGAGGAATAAGCTTTGACCTTAGACAGACTTGGGTTCAAATTCTGGCTCTGTCACTGTCGTTTACTCCTTGTGTGACTTTAAGTGGACTTACTGAAGTCCAGTTGTGCATCAGGGATAATAAGAGCGACCCCTCAAGGACTGGGTGAGGACTAAAATGAGATCCTGTGCACGCAGTTCATGCAGAGCTGAGACATGGCACACACGACGGGTGGTTGCTGTTATATTTATTGCCGTCATCACCACAATCCAAAGGGCCTAAATCCCTGCTGCCTTTTAGCCGATGCAAAACCACGTCTACTTAGAATAGAATTCAACAAGTTTGTGCTTCTTGGATACGCCTGCTGCTGCCTATAAGGGAAAAAGGGCAAAGAGAGTTGTAGCCTTTGCAGAGAATGTCAGGGATGAGTCTTACCAGGATTGTTATTTTTTCTTTCTCTTTAAAAAATGTTGTTTAGTTTGTTTGCCTTTTTTCTTGTACTTTTTTAAAGTTTTTTGGGGGGGGGTGGGGGGTTATGTTTTAAGAAGCAAAAAAAGACTATTGTTACCAGTTGATTTCCCCCTTCATTTGTCTCTGCCCCCTCAGTTCATCCTCCTGACTCGCTCTCCTTCTAATAAATTTATCCCATATTTCAATACAAAAGACCATTTCTTTCATTCACTGCTATTGAAAAGCAGTCTGATAGACTATTCCCTCTTTAGATGTTTACTGATAATGGCTTAAGCTCATTCTCTTTCCCAGAATAAGGGAAACAATTGTAGTATGTAGTATGTAGTATGTACATAGTATGTAGAAAGTGCAACCTTCCCCCCCCCCAATTTTTTTAATAGTGAAAGTTCTCAAAAAGTCTTCATGAATTTCTAATCCTGGAATTTCAGTATTGTGACAAGATGGCAAAATAGCTACTTTTGTGCCCAGAGCCCTAATAACCCACCATTCAGATGATGCCATGTAGATGCCAAACTCTTCTGTCTGCTTTAAGATTGACCTTGATTCTTGTTTCGACCCAGGATGACATGCAAGTCATCACCTGTCCTTCTCAAGGCAAAAGCAGACCTCGCTAATTGACCACAGCACTCTTTCTGGCGGAACCTGGTTGTGACCAACAATCCTTCCTGACATAGCACTCCAGGTAGCAATTAGCAATCTTAGCTGATGAGGAAAATGAAACCTGTTTGCCCTCACTGACATAAAATATATTTGTTGTTTTTCCAGTTGTAGAAA
The DNA here is from genome assembly GCF_965194825.1 of Balaenoptera physalus. Lineage (NCBI taxonomy): Eukaryota > Metazoa > Chordata > Mammalia > Artiodactyla > Balaenopteridae > Balaenoptera > Balaenoptera physalus. Next base: position 57,012,290 of record NC_138890.1, read on the forward strand.
AGGGAAATGAAAGGTGGCTCATTTAAAGAAGAATTAGAAAAAAAAAATAGGGAATTCCCCGGTGGTCCAGTGGTTAGAACTCCGTGCTTTCACTGCCGAGGGCCCGGATTCGATCCCTGATCAAGAAACTAAGACCCCACAAGCTGCGTGGCGTGGCCAAAAAGAAATAGAAGGGAAATGATGGGTTCTGCTTTGCTTTTATCCAGTACCCCCAAACATTCAGGATTGCAGAAGGAGCTTAAATGTGAAATGAAATAATATAATCATACACAAATTTATATATATATACACACAAACATACATACACACACACATATATATATATAATGTTGGAATGGCTGTTTAATGATTAGCATAGTAAGAAGGAAGATTATCTTTGTTTAAAAAAAAAACAGAAAATGATAAAACCATTTGCCTTTCCCAATAAGCTCCTATTACGTTTTAGGTTTATTTTAAGCTAGAAATAGAAAACTATTCCTAACATGATGCCACGCTGCATTTATTTCTGGCCTCATGAATTGGTCAGTCAAGTGACATTCTCTGGATGCCTTCCTGGACAGAATGAAACTGTGGAGTAGGGTTAGAGCCCAGCAAGGCAGATTTGCACATGGTTGAATGATATTAAACCTTCATGGTGATTGCATATGTAAGATGAGGACCAAAGAAGGAATCCAGATGATCTTGAAGTTTTGAGTCCGGGTACATTGAGAAAACAGTGGATTCTAATAGACACAGGAAGTCAGGAGGAGAAAATAGCAGTTCTAGGGGACAGAAAAAAAGTTTATATTTAGACTTGTTTGACTTAAGGGACTTCGAATGGAGACCGTCTTGTGAGAATTTGGTGTTACAGGCCTGGCCTTTGAAAACCTAGCAATAAGGATTTTGAAATCATTGTCCTTGAGCAGATGGGGGGAAGAAATGTTGATTTCAACTTCATTTGTTACCTTAAAGATCTTTTGAAGGGTGCCAGAAATTGAGAAAAGGCAGATCTGACCCTGTGCCGAGTCACTGGGATTCTGAAGAAATATGAGAGTGGCTGCTACAGAGTTTCCTTATGAGGAAGGCGAGGCAAGTTACAAATGGGAATCTGGTTGTAAGGTGATGTCATAAGCTTGTGTATATAGAAGTTTACAACAGATTGAAAAAATAGATGTTTATTTTTAGAGTGGGAGGGGGAAATGATTATGGGAGGGCTCCTAAGGAACTGCCACTTTCGTATGCGTTGATCGGGTAGAAAGGAGGTCCTTTTAAACAGTTCAAACTACTCAGGCTCCACTAGAATTATAAACATTTCTGTGCAAAAACATAAAATTAACAAGTCACTGAAAGAAATTATCAGAGCATAACGATATTAGATAATATGTAAAATATTCGATAAGAACAGTTCACAATTTCCTTGAATTTTTCAGTTATGTTGACACTACTCTTAGTTGGGAAATAGAGGTGTGTTTATTTTAAAGGAAAGGTGACATACCTTGATCAGTGTTCTTTGGAGACTCTAATATTTACCGAGGACAGTTAGCAAAAATGGCAATGAAGACTCATGTAGGTCTGTGAGATTCATTCTAAGCCCGGTGAGAATTGTTCTAATCTAAACCAGGTGATCCCAGCACAATGCAAATCGTTGACCCTCTTAAGCTATATGGGATTTGAATGTTGAAGAGATGCTCGTTCAGTGGTGACTCATGCTCAGTGCAGAAGATATTAAAAGGACTTTCCTCTTGAACATTTTAGATACCAGCTCCAATTACACCAGTCACAAGGTGTTTTCAATTAACTCGACCTATGGTGAAATACATTTTGACTTGTGACCCAGAGTGTGTCCATGCCTGTGTACACCCACACATAAATTGTAACCAAAGTTTTAAGAAGCAGTTAACTTCATCATATGTGCTGCACTTTCATATGTTCTACCCTCTTTCCTTTTCTTAAATTTGTCATGATGCTCGAAATTGATTTCATGACCCACAAATAAATCATGACGCAAAGTTTGTAAAACATGGAGCTGCACAGTCATGTCTCTTATATATAGTCTTTTTCAATCTCCTTTTTTGTTGATGTCTTATGTACTCTCAGAACTAATAGCCAGTGCTGTTTCTTAGTCTCAGCATGTGAGAAGCTATATTATCCCCACAACTGTAATGACTGATTGTACTAAGTAGATATTAGCTTGACAATAGTTGTCTTAGATTTATTTGCATTTTTTTCTTTTTATTTAACGTGATATTCTTACCACACTGGAATTAGAGCAAAAAAGACGAGAAAACGGGGTAAACCTGTTGATCTACGGGTGATTTAGTGATTACTATGATTTAGTGATTACTAAAACAGAAATTAAAATGGTAAATGCACTCTGATCCCATACCCTAATCACCTGCCCTGATTTCATGCCCATGACCCAGCCCTGGCACCGAGCACAATCTACCTCTTTGGTTAGCCATTGGTTCAGAAATAGCCTCTTAGCCCAGTCAAGTTAATTAGACTCCGTTTGGGGACCTTTATTAGAGTCACGAGGAAGGAGAAGTTCTCTTTCCATCTAAGATTGCCTAAACATGAGATAGAAGTCAGGACCTGCTGCAGCCGTTTTTGCCACCAAGAGGGAAAAACCTGCCTAAAGATGGAAGCAGCATAAAAGCAAACAGGGCCAAGAATTGGAAAACCTCAGGATGAGTCCTAAGTACAGCCCTGGAGCCCACATTTCTGGTTGTACCTGAAGCTTGCAAAGTCTCAGTGAGTGCCATTTATAATCAAGTGTCCTGATTAAGAAGAACAAGAGCACTGAAGAAAAATTGATATGTATATTTGAGTGGTGGCATTATAGGTGATTTTATACTTTCTGTTTTTTTTTTAAAATAATGTAGATGTATTGCTTTTCAGTAAGAGGGTTAAAATTACAAGGTAGCATTCCTCCAAATGCTTTTTGGAAAGTTGGACAACTGAGTCAATCTTATTTGGAGATAATATTCAAGATACACCCAAATTCTGTATTTATAAAATGCTGATATGACCTAATTTAATCATTTGATCATGCAGATTTTTCCTCTGCATGAGTTCCATTACCCTCACTGTTTCTATGAACTAAAATCAACAAATATGGGAACTTTTGTTATCCTCCAGCATGCATTTTCCAGAGAACACTTTCCTGAATGTTGTGGAGGAATGCAAATAAAAGCACTAAGAGGAATTATTAATGTCTTCAGTACACAGAAACTTGGGAGTAAATGTCTTAAGTCAGACTTGATCCCAGGAATGCAGAGGGAGTGCATTCTGAAGTAACTCCAGGTTTGCCCCCACTGGAGGAGCATGGGATAGAGAGGGAGTGGAGGGGAAGGAGAACAGTCAGTGTTGGCATAGTCATTTTCATGTGATTGAATCACATATGTTTTTAACTTTTTATTTTGAGATAATTATAGATTCACATGCAAGAAATAATACAGTGATCACCTGCCCCCTTGTGTAGTCTCCCTCAGTAGTAACTCTTGCTTAATTACCCAATATCACAACTAGGAAATTAACATCCATCAACCTCATTTTGATTTGCCAGTTTCACATTCACGTGTGTGTGTGTATGTGTGTATTTAGCTCTATGTAGTTTCATCACATGTGTAGATGCTTGTGACCACCACTGCAATCAAGATACGGAAGTGTTCCATCACCACAAGGATCCTTTTTATAACCACACCCACCTACCACACATCCCCTGACCCATGGCAACTACTAATCTGTTCTCTTTCTTGATAATTTTGTCATCTGAAGCATATTTTTCATACCTGTATCTCATATTCTAGAAATATCTAGAATACTTGAATGTGAGGCTTAGGAGGACCCTTACATACCTGTAGTTCACCCTCTCTTAGAGAAATCTTTTGACAACCATCTCTTCAGCCTTTCTATTAATGGGGAGGTGGTGGGTTTCATAATAGAGAGGAGCATAGTAAGTCATATCGCTGCTCTTCTGTGTTCTAACTGCAGGATTTCTGACCTTCAGCTGCCTTATATGTAAAATGGGGTTAATATTTGTACTTATAGAGTAGTTTAAAGTTTAAGTGAAACAATGCAGGTCAAATGTAGCATCCAGCTAGTTAAAAAGGGAGAGCCCACCACCACATCACCTCAGAATGTTTATCTCACAACCACACATCCAGAATTTCTTGGAATCCTTCTCTCTCAGACTCTACTCATTGGCCTTAATTTAATTTTTAAGTACCACAGAATAAATTGGGTCCCTGTTCCTACTGACAGCATTTTAGCTCCATGAAGCCAACTCCTACGCTTGTCTCTTCTCCAGGCTCCACTTTCTTTAACTGATCCCCATATGGTTCCTTGAGGACAGAACTGGCTCTGTTTACCATCATGTCTTCATCTCCTGAAACAGTGCCTTGCTCCTAGTTCATGCTCAAAAATATTTTAATGGACGGCATGCTTTATGTTCATGATTGCTGTGTTCCAGACACACTTCATTTGGCCGATTTCCCTTTTTTAAAAAAATGACACCTCAACATGGCATTTATTAATCTTCCTGTATAGAAAAAAGGTCACACAAAAAATTTCATATCTGAGCTCCAACAACAAATAGCAATGTCTAGTTTTATTTTGAACATAAGAACGAGAAACAGACTTATATACAAACTTCTGGAACTGAAGTTACTTCATAATAGAGGAAATCCTCTGTTTCTGGTTAGTTTTCTAATCATGCTTATTGAGTCTCAGCTAGCTTTTTTGGCTGGCTGGTTAGTCAACTAAACCACTAGACTTTTGCATAGGAGTGGCCACCATAGCGTCAAATGTTTCTTCCATGTTGGTTAAAATTAAATCCAAAAATCAGTGTCCCTTCTTGCTTCCTCTACGTTTTCAGAAAAGAAATTGTCATCAAACCAAGTCCAGGACTCTCAGATGATCTACTTCCAAATAAATGAGACTCCCAGCTTAAGCTTGGGAAATTGATTCCATCTCTTATTCCCCATCTCCACTACCATTTCCCTAGTTCAGGTCATCATCATCTCACCTGAAAAATTGGCAACAGCCTCCTAATTTTCTCCAGGTTCCTGTTCTTGCCCAACTCTTACTGCACCTGGCGTGGTCTTACAGAAGCAACAGTCCCATCCTGTCCTTTCTTCCTAGCCTGATCGCTATCATCCTCGTCACCCCTCATTTACCACGCTCCATATTTAAGCATCTTCTAATGCCTTAATGACTTTGTGTTCTTTATTACTCCTTGAGTTTTGAGGCTGTACCCTCTGCCTGGAACAATTTTCATCCAACTATAACTTGTCCCTCACTTAGACGTCTCTGGCCCACAGGGTCTTCCCTGACCCCAAGTCAAGGCCAGATAGCTCTTTTCAGGGGCCCTGGACTTCCCCCATTACAGCACTCATTACATTGTATTATGATCCCTTATTTCCTCACTGAAGTCAGGGTAAGGCGGAGGGTAGGAAGAAACTATATTTGCATATATGCTATATACCGTAGCATGGGGGTTATAAGAAGGCTTCATCTTTGAAAACTGAAGGAACGAATTGTTAAAATATGCAGGTTGTCGTTTTTATATGGTGAGTAAATAAGATGGGGGTGGACAGAATGGTGTAATTCTATAATAGTCTAAAAGGAAATGTTCCCATTATGAGTATTTTTCATAAGCATACATTATGCTTCAAATTTTAGTTCCCAAACTAGTTTTAAGAATCCTTTCTGTCACACAAACGTTTTGAATATAGGACAAACAATTTCTGCATTCCCTGTGGGCTTTCCTTATATGGAGTAAGAGCTATATATTATCTGCCCTCTTTCCACTCCAGTTATAGACTTTCTGCTAGGCAGCTGGATGTTTGAACTCTCTCCTCCTATGTCACAAAGATCCAAGGAGTTCTGAGTTTGTGATTAGCAAGAGGAATTGTGCCTTAAAACATACATCATTCCCAAATGGAATTGGAACATTAAATGTTTCATTTATTTTGTAGTAAAACAATATTTTTCAACAAGGAACAGTTGCCATCCAACTCATTCTGTGTCTCTATTTATATTTTCCTTGAAAAGAAAGCTTTTGTTTTCATTTTGATTACTTTTCTTTGATGGTGTGCCCAGTACCACAAGGTGAAATTAGAAACTTTAAAGTCTAATTTCAGCTTATATTATAGCAAAATTTCATGTTCTCTTAGAAATGAGTTGAAATGCCTTATCTCCATATTAGGGATCTTATTTTGTCCTGAATAAAGAACGTCAATGAAAAGGAGTCCCAACAATTTCTTATTTCTGTTATCTCTGGAAGTTTATGGAGCAAATGATAGAAAATTTACAGATACACGTGCATGCGTGTGCAAGTGTGCACACACACAAGAATATTTATTGCAGCATTATTTGAAATGGCAAAGAACTGAAAACCAAAATGTCCACTTAAAAAATGGTTGAATATATTATAGCACATCTATACTATAGACTATTAATAGTGGCCATTAAAGAAATCAAGTTCGGGGCTTCCCTGGTGGCGCAGTGGTTGAGAATCTGCCTGCCAATGCAGGGGAAACGGGTTCGAGCCCTGGTCTGGGAAGATCCCACATGCCGCGGAGCAACTAGGCCCGTGAGCCACAATTACTGAGCCTGCGCGTCTGGAGCCTGTGCTCCGCAACAAGAGAGGCCGCGATAATGAAAGGCCCGCGCACTGCGATGAAGAGTGGCCCCACTTGCCACAACTAGAGAAAGCCCTCGCACAGAAACGAAGACCCAACACAGCCATAAATAAATAAATAAACCCAAAGTTTAAAAAAAAAAAAAAAAAAGAAATCAAGTTCGACTCATATCCACAATTCATGATTTATTGTTAAGTGAAAAAATAACTCTTCAGAATCACGTGTATAACACAGTTTCTTCTGCGGGCAGCATGGGAAGTTGGGGGAAATTCTTCTGTGTCTATGGAGAGAGAGAGAGAGGGAGAGGGAGAGAGATGTGTATGTAGTTTTGAGGACATTGATAAGAGACTGGAATATCCTAAGCTATTAACATTGGTTATTCAGAAGGTAGGATTGGAGGAGGGATATTTATATATGTTTAAACCATTTCATTTCTTACAAATAATATGATTTCTTTTTGAACTAAAAAAACTAATGAAAATTCCTGACAGAAAATAAATGATCAAAAAAGAAGAGTAAAATGAAGAGAAGCCATGATAAATCAGGGCTATCCATCTGTTATTCTGCAGTCTATCAGTAGGGGAAAGGAGAGCCTGTGGTACATGCCAGGGGAAGATATGTAAGACACAGGCAATGAGAGGATAGGAAAAGCTAAGGGGAGAGGGAAGATATGAAAGAGAATGTTAAAGAACAATAAAGATTTCTCCAAGGTTTACTGTCTGCTGAGGATGCCAGCCCTACATTTAATTAACATGTGCTGAGCACATACTTGGTACAAGGCGCTATGGGGTGCTGGGGACAGACACACAGCACCCCTCCCTCCCCCCCAGTCTGTAAATGATAGTGAGGAGATAGGGCTCTGAATGGGTTGGGGGCACTGGTCCAAATTGTCATGGGAGCTAGGAAGCATTCAAGAACAATTTCATTGTGGGCGAAGGGAGAAAAGAAGAAGGAGAAATCTATATTGAGTAAACTGCCAAGACTTTTCCTAGTTTTTACTAGGATTTTTTTATCTGGAAGATTTATTGTCAACCTCCTTTCTGAGCAGATAACATGTTACCCTAAGTCAGACTGTAGGGATGGCACTAGAAGAAAATGTTGACATAGTCATTACACAATAAGTTTAAGAAACATGCTTTTAAAAAATATATCTAGAAACCTTGATAATTGTAAAAACATAAAATAGGGCCATTTGTTGTCCTGGTAACATTCTGTATTTTAACCAGGGTAGTGAATACATGGGTGCTTCTTGTATTATTATTTCTAAAACTTGCATACACATTGCAAATATTCTTTGTCGCCTCATGCATATGAAAAAGGAAACAACAAAAAAGTGAATTATTTTTGAGAAGTTAACCTTTCTGTAACATACCAGTTTACCTTGTATATGAAACCTTCTTGATGACATCTGGGTAAGAATGTTAATTTTCTCTCCCTTTTTTCCCCACCAAATATGCTATTTCTACCCACAATAATTCATTTCAGCAAACAAAGCATGATTTTTAATGAAGTCTCCTGGAAATTTTAAACAAAAAGCAAACATTTAACATTAAAATGAGTTGACACATCATGAATCCTCTGATATTTATGTATTAAGAATATTTTGCTTGAACTTAGGCGATGACAAGATAAATGGTGAATATTCTAACAATGTCAAAATGTTGTGAATATGCAACAGCTGAACAAGTCCTAAGTGCTTCTGGTTTCTTTTGGAGTGGGGAAGGGGTGTCAAAGAAATTTTCCTGGAATGAGTGACCAACTTCTCCTTAAAGGTGTTGAATGCTGGCGCCATGAAATACACAAAACACAACTTGTTGACAAAATGGAGTTTATTGCTTGGTGCAGTGAGAGAAAACACCCCTCAACAGAACTTTAATAGCATCTCAGAGGGAGATGGACCAAGATGAGATATTTACTGAGATTTTCAAGTCTGGGTGAAGGTACGTGTTCCGAAACAGGGAGGCTTGTGTGAGTATCACGTTTCGGAAGAAACAGCAGGGTGAAAAATTTGAGACAAGGATTTCAAAGAGTCTTTGGGATGTAAATTGTTGTTTGATGCTTTCTATTCAAAAATGGATCAGTCTTTCAATTCTTGGTGTGAACAACAAAGTGTGTTGCAACTTTTTCTTCTGGGAAAGAGTCTTGTGGAATAGTAAAACTATGTTGATGAAGACAGTGGAATAGTAAAGTCAGGTTAATCATTATAGATAGTAAGCTGTGTGGATGATTTCCAGTCTTAGTGAGTAGAGAGTCAGAGACAGCAGGAAAGAGGCGCCCATCATTTCACCCACACATCTAAATACTTGACATCATGTAGCCAGGCCTTAGTAGCCTGGGTCATTAATGCCTAGAGGAGGTTGAAAGTGATCTGTTATTGGTAGTCGTTGGGTGTTTGTGATCTGATTCTTTCTCTGGGGCTCAGTCTGGTCCTTGTTTCGGTAATTCAAGGGCTATGCTAAATCATCTTCTTGGTGCTTTCATTCTCTGAGTATAGACAGGTGGGAGATGGTAGAGGATAAGAGCAAGGAGTCTAGGGTCAGATGATGTTGGTTCAAAGCCCATCTCTACCACTTAGTAGCTGTGGGACCTATGTCAATTGCTTAACTTCCCAATGTCTTCATTCTCTTATTTTAAGAGTAGGCATAAGAATAAAACCAACCCTGTTGAGGTAACTAAAACACATTAGCTCATAATAATTGCTCATATGTTTGCAGTGGTGGTTGTTGTCATTGTTATTATTCTAACTTTGTGGGGTCAGAGGCTTCCTTCAAATGTGGACCACTTAAAATATTTTAGGCTAAAGTCAGAGAGTTTTTACTTATATATCAATAATTGATATGGGTTGAACCAGTATGTATTCCTGTATGTTAAGTTCAAACAGAAAAATAACCAAGCATATAACTAAGAACTCCTGGTGTTTAAAGTTATTAAGGTAAACATAATGGAAAAAAAAAATATTAGGTCATTAGTTTAAATTTTTTAATGATATAAAACAATCATAAAATAATTCTAAGAAACATTTTCTTAGCCTTTATAATTTACATGCAGGTGTTCAATTGCTGTGTGTTTCAACTGTGAGTTTATTAACTGGTCTGGTTTTTCTTTTTTTCTGTCATGAAAATAAGGTGGATTCTGTATAATCTTAACCAATCAGATTTAGGACTGTAGAATTTGGTCACTTCACCAAATTCCTTCCTCGTTTTGCACCCACCACTCTTCAAGGTCCAGCTGGCAATTGCACCTTTGTTTGTTGACTTGTGGCATCACTGGACCTTTTTTACTTCTCCAGAAGTGGCTGAGAGCGGCATAAGGTACTCGGCTGTTGGCTTGGCATCGCAGAAAAGGCATCATGGCCTGGCTTGCCTTCTGAATGTCAATCTACACAGGATAGCAGTGGAAACTCAGAATGAGGGTTAAAATTGAAAAGTGAATCACATTTGGAGGGGAGTCAGCTCCCTGCATTAGCTAAATTTTGAGGGGGTATTTCTACCCACGTGGCATAAACATCCTAGCCCCATGTATTTATGGCTAGGTATAGAGGCTGGATTTCTGTTGTGAATTTGTCAAAGACATATTTTCACCCTTAAGAATGAGAACCAGCTGAAATACAAATCAAGTGTCTTAGTCATGATTCTTTGTGTATGTGCTCAGGCTTGATTTTCATAGATATATTGAAAAGAAAGTTTGAAAGAAAGGTGCAGATATGTTTTCTCATAAACCATCAAGGTAATTGATGTAAAACTTGTCAGGTAGCTAAATTAGACTATTATAGAATATTGGCACTTATTTAGTTAAATCTTCCATCCAAAACAGAAATTATCTCTATAATAACTAATCAGCACTTATTTGAACTTTTATTTCTACTTTTAATAAACTTCATAAGCTGCCTCTACTCTTATGAACGAGTGTTGGAAAGTTCTTCCTTATATTAAGACAGAATTTGTAGCTAAATAATTCTGTCTTTACCCCTACCTCTGCTTCTCTGAGCTGTACTAAATATAGATAACCCCTTTCTAACTTGATTTCCCCCCAAAACCCCAATCCACAGATAATTGCTGAATATTTATTTTATGCTAGGATGCATAGGAAAATAAAACAGAAATGGTCCCTGACCTCATGGGGTTTGAGGTTACTACCTTATTTTCACCACACCTCTTCTTTTTCAGGCTCACTATCACTGATTGCTTTCATTTCCCCCAGGTAACATTTATCTCTTACCCCCAGGTCAGACACATAAAGCAAGAAACATAACACTGTACACATTTCTCCAGATGTGATTTGACTAATGCAGAATACTGAGGTACTTATCTTCACATCAGTATTATCATTGAAAGCAGGCCTCACAGTTGAATGCTCAATAAATATTTATGAAAGGCTCTGGGTACTCCATTCCTTCTCATGTGGTCTCAATGGTTTTAGTTCTTCTATTAACTTCTCATGGTGGATGTGACCATAGAGTATGCACATGATTAAAACAAATGCTTTGGGGAATAAATAATGAACCACATATGACTTAGAGGTTAATTTCTTAAAGAAAAAATTAAATCCACCTTACAAAATTCCTAGGAAAATATTTGCATTCAAATGAGTCTTTGGCCACAGTAAAGTGAGGTTTTTAGTCTAAATGATTCATGTTTTCATCTGAAATGATATCCCTGCATTGGTATGTGATTCAGGATAGGTTTTGTCTACCTACTATCTGTTGACTGTCACCTGGTTGTACTGAACTAGGTTGATCAGGTCAAAAAAATTTTATTGGGAATTCCCCGGCAGTCCAGTGGTTTGGACTCAGCGCTTTCACTGCCAAGGGTGCAGGTTCGATCCCTGGTCAGGGAACTAAGTTCCCACAAGCCGCGTGGCATGGCCACTTTGAATCTAGGTTTTAGGAAATGCTATGTTAACATATTCTCTCAACCTTTAGAACTCACTCTCTTAGACTTCATACTCACGTAGAGTATTGGACCTAGAAGTCTTTCCATGTGGTATTTCCCATGCTTAATTATGTCTCAAAGAGTAATCTTCAAAGAGGACAGAGAATTCCAGTGTAAAGGCATTTATTTGCAAATGCCTCATTTGATTGTAACTAGCAATTAAATGTAGACAAGTGTGAAAAGGGTCTTTGCTACGGTAATCTGCTTCTCTCTCTCTCTTTTTTATTTTTGGCTGTGTTGGGTCTTCGTTGCTGCGTGCGGGCTTCCTCTAGTTGCAGCAAGTGAGAGCTACTCTTCATTGAGGTGCGCAGGCTTCTCATTGCGGTGGCTTCTCTTGTTGCGGAGCAGGGGCTCTAAGCATGTGGGTTCAGCGGTTGTGGCTCGTGGGCTCTAGAGCGTAGGCTCAGTAGTTGTGGCACATGGGCTTAGTTGCTCCGCAGCATTCCCGGACCAGGGCTCGAACCCATGTCTTCTGCATTGGCAGGCAGATTCTTAACCACTGCACCAGCAGGGAAGCCCGATTCTCTTTTAGTGGTCTCACCAAAAGACTCTATCTCTCTATTTCCTATCCTGGTGCATCAAACATCTTTGTTTACTTCAGTCCTTCTCATATTTCCTAAACAGTAGTATTTATACTAGTGAATCTTAGCTTTTCCAAACAATAATATTTATGTTTGTGATTCTTATCCACAAGCTTATGAGCTTTCATTTTCTTTCTATGGTGAATCTTATTTAGTTTCAATAGTACTCTCAATCTCTCCAAATCATGTTTTATTTTATTCTCTCACTTCAGTAGTATTGATGACATCTTAACAATACAGTGTCTGTAGGCTTTTTAAACAGACGTTGATTCTTCTCTACAAATCATTTACAATAGTGGCGGAATCAGAACCAAGTCACCCACCAGGATCTGCTGAACATCTCTCAGCTGCTTGAATTGGTGGTATATTCTTATCTAGGGCAATTTGAACAAACTCTAACATGGTATAATCAATCCATCCATTATTGAATCTATCAAAGCCTGTGGTCATCAGCAACTATTAAGATGCTCTCAATTAACTGGGCTAGTCAAATCAAACTCCACTCATAGATTGCTTATAGACACTATCTGTGCTGAAATGACATAATTTCAAAACCCAGACACAAGTACTAGGAAATGGGGAATAAAATGAGCCTTTGTGTTGGGAGTCTGACCTCTTTGTAGATTAGTCCTTGAGAAATAATTAAGCATGGGGAATACTGCATGGAAGGAATTCTGGGTCTGATGACAGGACAAAGAGCCTGACCAGCAGTGAACCTCCACCTGTTAGGCACCGATAATCAAAATGATTTTAGGAAACAATTTGTCAAAAATACAAAGTATTTATAATTATTTTGAGTTATGAAAAAGATGTTTCAGTGATAAGAAACTGTTTTTTACACTTCTTTTAAAATTGTTGAATGGCTTTTGTTTCCCCTACTCAAAGCTTGATTATTATGAATGCCAAAGAACTTCTCATTTTGCTTTTGATTTGCTATACACTCCCTGTTCTTTCCGAGTAATATTTTAAATTGGCTTGTGTTACCTCACCTCTAAAATATCGGTTTCATTTGAGAGATAATACAGAAGAGCTTCTGTTATTTTACTTTTCTCATTCCTACTTCGATTCTCTTTTTAAATTCACTTCTATTTGCAATTGCTGCTTGTCACAAATGAGCAATGACCCTTATGTGAAAAAGAGGATGAACATAATTTCCGATAAACTTTAACTCAGACAAATATACTTTGCTTTTGAAGCAGGCTGCCCATGTGACTAAGTACGTCAGGCAGAGCCCTACTCATATTGACGTTGGTGCAGACAATAACTGAGGGTATGCTTGGGTAGGAGGGAAGAGCTAGGAGATTCAGGTTATGTGAACATTTTCACTATCAACTCTCTGCAGGGATCCAACCTCACATGAATGGCAGGAAGAGCCCCTTCACAAAAGAAAGGAGCAAGTTCACATTCCTTATTAGTTCTGAAGTGACCTTAGAAGTCATCTGGGTCATCAGTTCATTTTGCTGTCGGCAAAACGAAAGCCCAAGGAGAGGAAGTGATTTGTCCAGGTTCCCATAGCTGGTTAGAGACAGGCTGGGACTAAGACCCAATCCTCCACTCTCTCAATCCAACACATCTTCCACTTCACAGTGACCTGGTAAGGACAGTGGCCCTTAGCATATGACATACTGTGGAGCTTTTCTTTCCTAAACCCCTGGTGCCTATGAAGGCTCATACAATGAGCTAGCAGAACAGAAGATCATCTTTATGATATAATATAAAGTATCAAAATACCTCTACAACAGTCACTCCCTGGCCTTTAGCACATCAATCCTATTGAAAACAATGTTTTCCTGTACCACTGTAGGTGATCCTTTTGGAGAATGCCCAAGCAGACGATAAATATACTGCATGTAAGTTTCTTCAAGGCAAGGATCAGGTCTTCCCTTTGGGTTCCACCACAAGGGCCTAGAATCATAAAATGTATAAATTGACACTCATTCCACACTTTGTGAATGCTAAATGTTGACCAGATTTTTCAGCATTTTATGCTTCTTTATAATCAGATATTCTAATCCTAACGCTGGGCTACCTTTAAAGGATACAGAAGGAAAATCTTTGGGTCTAAAGAATGAAGGATAGAACTGAGATATTTTGGCCTAGAATAGCCAGAGGAATCGTCTCACCTTCTCAGTTCTACTGCAACTAGTGTCAAGCTATTCTGTAGAGTTGGAAGTTGATGAGATAAAAAAAGAATTTCAATAAAAACCGCCAGTACCACCTACAATATGGCCACAGTTACCTAGCTCTAAATGACATGTCATGGAAGACAGAATGGCATAGTTTTAAAATCAGACAAGTCTGGATTCAGGCTCACGTTCACCACCTACCACTGTGACCTTGGGCAAATGACTGAAGTTTCCTAGCCTCAAAATTGACTAATCTGTGAAGTGGGGGTGATAAAACCTATCTTGTCAAGTTGTCATTAATGGAAATAATGTGCATAGAGCGTTCAGCTCACGCTCATACAAAATGTTTGTTAAATGGTAGCTCAGACTGTGACACTGAAGCAATTTATCACACAGTATTGAGGAGCCTGGCCTTGGCTTCACGACAGACACAGGTGAACCACAGGTCCCTTCTTCAGTAGCTCTGTGACCTTAAACAAATAACGTAGCCTCTTTAAGCCTCATTTCACTCATCTATAGAATGGGGATAATGATACTTTACAGTTTTCATTTTATTTTATGATTGATATAAGTAATAACTGGTACATAATAAAATATCACCAAATAGCAATAATGTTACTGCTATCTCATAAAGCCTTCACATGTGTCCTACTAAATAGGTATCGTTTTCCCATTTTATACATGAGAAGATTAAAGCTTGGAGAGTGTAAGAAACTTGCCCAAGATCAAGGTTCTTAAGTGGCTGAGCTGAGATTTGATCTGGGACCTAAGTCACTTCCAAAGTCTATGCCTTTTCCAATATGTCAACCTCTCTCTCCTCAGCATGTCACCCTCCCTCCCTACATTCACCTTCTACTTGTTTCCAGGGAACCTGTCAATCAGCTTCCTCTTCCTTTTATTCCTGTCACTTTTTTTTTTCAGGCATAATAGAAACATTTGGGGTAAAATAATAATTTATTAAAATTTTCAATGGAAAATTGAGCTTTTTAGAGCATCATCTAAATTGACATATTTCTCCGGAATTTTTAATTCTCCCCATTTCTTCTACTAACATGATGCATGTTAATGGCTCTCAAAGGCTCTGGGTTTCGTTAAGGCTATCTCCAAGTATCTTCTGTTTGTATCATAATGGTTATGAGAACATGTTAGTCCTTAACTAAGCCAAGTGCATTTAAATACCTTTTATTTAACCTAAGATGAGTGTACAAACTAAAAAAGATAAAATTTTTAAAATTAAAAAATCATTAAGAAATCCACTGGTATAATAAAAGGGAAAAAATTAAATAATAATATGAGCTGCTGCCTGTAACTGGCCCCACTTTACTAATGAGGAAAACTTCTGGCGGTAATACTAAAGAATGATTTGTGGGATTTTTGTTTTGCCTTTCACAGATGCACAGGGCAAAGGTAGTGATTTAGATGCAGACCCTGGACCTAGACCTGAGGCCAAATCCTGACCCTGCCAATTATTAGCTGTGATCTTAGGCAAATCAATTATTCTTTCTAGTTCTCATTTTGTCTTGGTAAAATTAGTGTAATAAAAGCATTTGTGTTATGAATTTTATATAAAGATTAAATAAGTTGGATCTTATAAAGTACTTGGCATAGTGTCTGTCTTCAGTCCATGGTAGCTATTATTTTTATTATGCCACAGACTCCAAACCTTCCAAAATCTCCTTAGTTACAGAATGTAGGATGCAATTCCATGATCCAAGGGCACATTTCAGGGTCACCAAACCAGTCAGTTAATCATTTATCCAGATTTTCCCCTTCTACCCTGTACCATTTTGAATCTTGTCTTTAAATAAAGAAAACCCCATGAGTCTTTAAATGTTAGAGAACTCGTGTCAATATAGCACCAAAACAGCTACTCAGATTGGTGAATTTGATCATCCAAATGGTGATTTCACTTCAAAACCAAGTTTGGAACTGAACTTAAACAATAAACTTTGTCTCAGCAGTCCTGAAGTCCTAGACTGAAAAAGATCACACAATATTTTATTTTATGTGATACCTGAAGTAGAAACTCATCTTTTCTGCCTCTGCTTTTGACAGACCAGTCTGGGTATCTAAAATACACTGGGTTTATATTCCCTTCTCAAATTTTTGGGGATTTATCAATTCTGTGGTCTATATCAAACCGCCATCAAAATGCAGCCATCCCTATGTCACGGATTGTAACCACACTATGTAATGCATGAACTTATTCCTGCCTCTTGGTTTGGAGTATCTGGGAGGAAGTCGGTTTAATGGCTGGGTCACACACTACATGGAAATATAAGTAATAATAACACCAGCTTCTGCATCCCCAAAACTGGTCCAGGGGTTTGGGTACCTTCTTTGCTGGGTGGACCCAAGCACAACGGCTTTCTCCCCTGCCTCCCTCTTAGAGCCAGTGGTTCCTGAGAGCAGCACAGGAACTCCGTCCTAACAGTGGGAGAAGGGAGGGGAAGGCAGTGCTCACTGCTGCCAGCAATCCTACTTTCTAAACCTCTCCCAGGTCTGTGTCCTAAGGCCTCTTCTCTACATCTCCATCACCTCCCTGATCCAGACCCCTTCTATCCATTCTCCACACTGCAGCCCACCGGGAGCATTTAAAATGCAAATAGTATCCAATCATTTCCTGGCTTAAAACCCCTCAGGGGCCTCTTATTACTCTAAGGATCAAGTTGAAAGTCCCACAAGTGGCCCTCCAGACCCTTCCTCATCTGAGGCCTTCCCACCTAGAGTCTCCACTCACCCACATGGCACAGGCACACTGCCCATATTTTTGGTCCTTAAACCCCATCAGGGCATTCAATAGTCCATCCCCTCCACTTCCCTGAACCTCAGCTTTTTCTTCACTAGCTAGCTCCTACTGGCCTCAATTTGGCCATTTTTACTTCCTTTTAAAGTTTTCATGATTCTCTCAGACTGGATTCAGTGTCCTCCCCCCAATCCCCTTTGTAATCTATACTTCCTCTTTGAAGCTCTTATCACAGGTACTGTTACTGAATGCAAGTTAGTGTGCCCGATGCACAAACAGACAGAAATGTCAGGGTCTAGAGCAGAGACAGGTTTATTGCAGGGCCATGCAAGGAGAAAGGTGGCTCATGGCCAAAAAACCCCCAACTCCCGGAAGGGTTTCAGCAAAGCATTTTTAAAGGCAAGGTGAGGTAGGGTCGTGGTTAGTTGTTGCAGACTTCTTGGTTTTGGAATTCTTTGTTCTTGTAGCCGTCCAGGTAGGTCAGGTCACGATGTTCCTGTAAACCTCCAACAAGACAAACGTTATTCTCTGTTCTGCAACTTTTTATCCCTATCTGAAAGGTCAGAGCCCTGTGAATAGGCTCTCCTGTATATTTCAGGCTGTAGGCAACATTCTTTTACAAAAGTACAGAGCCAGCATGACTAAGCACAGGCAACAAAGCGCGAAGGTTCAAGTAAAAGGAACAGATCTAATATGCATTCAGATTTGTTCTTCCTTATCACAGATACAGTTTATGAGTTGTGTGATAGTTGCTAAATGTCCATTTCCCCCATGAGAATGTAAGTGTCATGACTCTTTCTGGTCCACTGCTCTGTTCTCAGCTCCTCACACAACTCCTATTTAGTTCAACACCCAATGCTCGACCTCTCACCATGCCCAACAAGAATTTGCTAAGTGGACGTGTGAATTAGTGAAGGGATGGAAGGATGAACAATGTATACTGAGAGGAGCCTTTGTCTGCTCTCCCAGATCAAGACTCAGCAGGTAGGACTCTCTTACATGGACTTGGTTACTGGGCTAAGTTTGCATTGTGATGCAGCAGTTACAGGTGGAGCCTGGAAGCTGGTAATTTCACATTCAGACACCCTCAGAGCTTTTCTCACAGAGCTCATCCACGCCCTCAGCTGTGGTCTGATGTGTGTGAGCACCACGAGCCCCTCATCTCCCCAAGACCAAGGACCATGAAAGATTCTGATTTTTTTCCTCCGTTGCACCTAGCTCAGAGATTTGCACAGATCAGATGCTACAGTATGTTTAATGAATATATAAAATGTTTAATGAATATGTAATAAAATACACAGACAGTTGTTTTTCTGTAAAGGCTATAATAGAAATTCACCCTCTTGGCCCTGTGCTATTCATGTTTTTGTGTCCCCATTACTAACCTGTTAACCCTTTTTGCTTTCAAGTCAGGCATTAAACAGACCCACTCCTTTCCTCCTATTGATTCAGCTACAATGTCTCTGAAGCACATGTAGTACTTGGGAAGAAAGGGACAATATATAAAAACATGATTATAATGAGTATTAGGATCTTTCTTTCAACTCTCCTCAGATACAGGTTCTTAGAGCAAATACTGTAAGTAATTAAATATACATTTCAAAACTTATTACAATTTCAAGACAATTCCTTATTAATTTCTAACCATTCCATCTTGTATTCATATTTATTTTTCAGTTCAGTTAGTGGCATCCTGTTCTCAACTAAGCCACCTAATTACATGAAAGAAGCAAAAACTGCTAGAAGCTCTAATATTAAGAAAGAAATTCAGGTTAAAACATATTTATGTCCCAACTATTTAAACACCATAATAACTGTGATGATAGACAGCATTTACTTGGGATTGTATAAATCAAAAGAAATACATGCTGTCTTAACATATCACTGTGAAAAGTCATGGCTAAAAAAGAAAAAAAAAACAGTGCATTTTAGACTCCATTGACCATCTTGTATTTGACATTTAAAAAAATGTCATAGGACATATGTTATAGGGCATAACTCCTATATGGTCATTTTCCAAAGTGAAGAGTAATAAAATGAACTAAATGTGGAGGGGGAAAAATGGAAAAATAAAATGAAAGTGTAGAAGTGATTCAGTGTGAGTTCACACACACACACACACACACACACACTGCTCTCACCATGGGTAAGATATGATCCCCAACCTCAACACATCAAATTCACCCAGTGCTGTGCTAATTTCTGTCTGCTTTCTGCTGGAATCCAGGAGAAATTTCGCTCCTTTTCTGTTTTATTCACTTAAGTTATGGCAGACCTCAAAAGGAGCCCAGGAGACTGTGAAACCCTGAACTTGTACTGAAAGAGGCAGAATGAAAAAAAATTTTTTCACAAAGATCAAGGGAACTGAAAGCACCGTTTACATAATAGGGTTCAAATTCTGCTTTACTCTCAAGTTCACCCCTGCTATCTGGGCTTGCTTTCAGCATGCAGGCTTTCATCATTGCCACGTTCTCATTACTGTGAGCGGTGCCTGCAGAGGGCCAAGTGTGGACTTCTGACATGCAGGAGACCACTAACCTGCTCAAGATGACCCCTTGATGGAAATTCACAGCATGGCACTTAACATCAATTCGTGGTTTGACAAGACATATATTGCAGCATGCACGTTACAATAATATATGCAGGGATCACAGTGCTTTAATTGGGAAAAGCAAGGTTATCATTATTAGCGAAGTTCTATTACTGGTCCTTTAAATAGAGGAATAACATATCTGTCAAATAGAGTCCACAACCAGTAAATAATACCCCTCTTGGTGTCTCTGCTGTCTACATGCCAGAAAACGATAAGCAGGAAACAAGCAAAAAGAGAAAGGTTATAGAGTGCTTACTAGGCATGAGCTAAGTGCTTTATGAACATTTTCTCATTCAATTCCACCACTACCCTGTGTAGTAGATTTACAGTATCCCTATTTTACAAATGAGTAAACTGAGGCTCAGTTCAGTAACTTGTCCAAATTTATCCCTAGAACAGTGCCTGGTGTACAGTAAACACTCAAATATTTGTAGAAGAGAAGAAAAGAGGGAGGGAGGGAGGAGAAATCTGGTAAGAGCTCTGTTGTAATCAAAATAACAAGTAACGAAAGTCTAGCCTAGAGCAATAGTGGTGGGATCAAAGAGGAGCAGAGAGATTCATGAGATATTTGGAGAAGTATTATTATAACATTAATAAAAACAAATACTTAACACCTGCTATATGTCAGGCACTATTCTAAGTGTTTCACTTATATTAACACGTATTCAATTTTACTTACTGAATTATATCAGCTGATTTTTACTTTTTTGTTACTTACGTTAACGTTTAAGCCTTACAACAACCCCATTTTTCAAATCAGGTCAAATGTCTTAGGTCAGGTTCCCTAGAAGCAGAGCCTGAGATGGGTTTTCTTGTGCAAGTGACTTACTGTGGAAGTGATAGAAGCAAGGAATCTTGGGAGAACCCTAGAGCATGAATAATAAATACCACAGCTTTAACTGATATAAGGCATGGGGGCTTGACATTGATACTCTACATCAGTCAGTCATTGGTTGCAGGCAGGGGTTGGCGTTCAGGCAGTTCTCTGGTAAGAGGGCAGCTGTGAGCTGTGGCAGCCAGGAGTCATCATCAGTACCATCAACATCATCCACATCATTCTCATCAACATTAGCGGGGAATGCATGCACCTACCTGGGATAGGGAATCTGGGTGAGGCATCAACAGGGCCCCCTGCGTCAAGTGATGTGCCTAAGTCACGCAACTGGTGCCAATGCCCTTAAACTTGATGACCAGGGTATGCCACCTTCCCTAACCTTATCCTCTGATTAAGTCTCAGAATTGTTTCAGAAATTCATTGCTCAGGTTTTGCACCTTTTGCATGAGTGGGAGGGGATGCCAGGAGCACATAATAGAGGCAATAAATTGAATCGGGGAGGCCAGGGAGGCCATCCTCCAGAAAATTATGACTGAGCCCAGGGAAGGAGGCAGAGTTTCCTTCTTGAAACATAGAGCTGATCGTGTTAATCCTATTATGGAAAGCATCAGCAGCTCCTCCCTGCTTATAGAATAATAGCTCTACTCCTTAGAATGGTTTCCAAAGGGCACCAATATCTGACTCCAGCCTACCGACTACCTGTCCAGACGTACATCCACATACATTAGGTCCTGCCCCATCGAACCACTCATCAGTCCTCTAACGTGCCAGGCCTTTACTCACACTGTCCCTTCTGAGCATGATGCCCTTTCTCACTACTAAAATTAAATTAAAAATTTAATTTAAATTAAATTTAATTTAAAACAAATTTCCTTCCACGCTCACCTCCTCGCCACCATTGGAAATTCTACTTGCTCTACAATGGCCAGCTCCAATCTACCTCTTCCTTCACTGCAGCTTTCCTCAGTGTCCTCAGTCGGAATTAATCCTCTGAGTTGTATGCCCCCTGCGTGATTTCTGCAGGTCCCTCCCATTCACTTTTCACAGTCTGCCTTTCTCTGTAGTGATGCATTTCCTTACTAGATGGCTAAATTCTTAAAGCAGTAAAAGAATCTGGGCTCTTCTGGTTGTAAGTAACAGAAACTCAACTCAAACAAGCTTACACTAAAAGATATTTTGTTGGTTCCCAGAACATGGAAGTTGAAGATGAGCAGTTGGCCCCAGACATGGCTGAGTCCAGAACTCAAATGAAGTGAGGTTTCCCTCTCGCAACTTTGACTCTGACCGTAAATAGGGTCATAGCAACTTTGGTTTTATCATTCTCACAGCGAGTTTCCAGTGAAAGAGGTGAGCTTGCTTCCCCAGCAAGCACATGAATCTCCATAGCTAGTGATTCCAAATAGCTTGAAACTCTTTCCCCAGGTCCCTATTGGTCCTGCCTCCATCAGTGACCACTCCTGGAACCGTTATGGGGTCCAAAGCATGGGTATCCTGATTGGGTCATGTCTCCACTTCCATTTGATTGATAGCTTTACCAAAATCACATGGATGGATCACCAAATGGAACAAAAGGGGTTCTGCTACCAGAGTACGGAGAGGATAGACAAGCAAAATCAAGAGATACCCACTCCAGCTGTATTATTATCCCTGAAGAAGAGAGGGTTTGGGAATTCACCAAGAGCAAGGGAGAGGGGAAGTAGGAAGGAATGAATAAATGAAGGATGGGGAGAAGAGGCAACAGAAAGGAGCCCAGGGCTAAGTCTGACCTATTGGCAGCCTTGCAGGAAACTGGAGAATGAAGCCTGAGGTCTGTAGGGCAGTGTCCTTGGGGAGTTCTTGCTCTGCAGAGGAGCAATAAAAAGCTCTGTCTTGTTTTAAGACAAGTATTCTTACTTTGCAGGGCTTCAAAATAAGGAATCTCATAAAACTTTATGGATATGGGAAGAAACGTCAGAGGGACCTGGGCTTTAACAAGCAGTTAAAATATATTCTCTTCAATCTTTTAGGAACCTAATAAAAATTACAAGAGCTCAGAAAGGCAAGAGGAGAACATGTTACATGTTTTCCCCTTCTTATTAAGCTTTGACCAACTTACATTTAAGGAGAAAAAACAAATCAGTTCATGAAATAGTAGAGTATGATTATTTTGTGTCCAAGGTTTACATTTTCCTTCTTGAGTTTTTCTTTTCTCTTTTTTAAAGACTTCCATTTCCACCACCACCCCTCCCCCCAATGTTGAAGCAGTTTTGTCTTTATCTTAATACATCATTTTCATTTAAACAGTGTTCTTAGTCACACTGGGGCATGGTACAGGAAAGGAAAAGCTGAGCCTTTGTACGCAAAGATGACACGGGTGAGTCACCAGCCTCACAAGCAGGATTCTCAGAGCTGTTTTCTGAGGAGCAGAGAAACAGCCAACCCAACTTCCCAGGATAAAGGGAACTCATTCATGACATAGATCACTAGAGGAGGATGTTTTCATCACAGACGTAATTGGTTGTGTGGGGAATCACACTTGCAATTTGGCCCCTGCCACCTTCATTATACAAATATATAAATGTCAGCCTTGCATGAGTTAGTTCACTTTCTCACTGCCATCGTGTGATGCTGGAGAGTCACCGTCTGATTATGTTACTACAGGTAGTATTCCAGGTGGATAAAATGCTATCCTAAGCCACCATTATAGCAAAAGTTAAAAAGAGAGAGAGGCTTTAGAAATAAGACTGCTCAAGAGAAAAGAGACTGGATTGAGCAAACACACTGGCCACTTCGAGGACCAAGACACACTCATTCGCAAGCAGTGACCAAGTCACTTCAAAACATCAGAGTGCCAGAGTATTTTTAATAGAATGTACACATAGAATTCATAACTCTCAGTTCTAATCAGCTAAGACTAGACTGAAGTAGAAAAGAGGGCTAAAGCAGAATTTTTATATCCAAATTAAAATTAAAAGGAGGCATAATACTACACATACTAGGAAGAGACAAATTTTAAATACAAACCAAACAAACAAACCCCCTGAAGCATTATCAGGAATGTCATTGGCAGTAATGAGGCTTTAATGGAAATAGTGATCAGTAAATAATGGTAATTACGATGGGCTCAAAAAGTACATGACACTAATTTGAGGTTGTGTGTATCACATTTTGCAATAGTTCACCACTTAATTTTCTTAAACTCTTGAAGGTTGTTATTTTTCAATAAAGATTTTAACTATTTTCAATAGATGACCTATTATAATTTACTTTGGCTCTTATTTATAATTACTATGTTTTGAGCTACTGTATGCTAAGCATTTAAATGCTCATTATTTTAATTAACATTCACAATAATTTTACAAGATAGGTTGTCACCATCTCCATTTTACAAATTATAAAATGAAACTCAAAACTCAGAGTAGTTCTATGACCAAAGTGACCTAGTGGTGATAGAGATGTGATTTGAATGTCTCCCAGCTGTTACGTCCTTTCACTATACTACACTCTCAGGGGTGATTAGTGGGTGTCCTTACCTAACTTACAGATGGGGCCATGGACCTCTGCATCACTTCTGGCCTGCCCCACACCATGACACTTCTCCATGGAACCCTTAGTTTTCAGCTCTGTCTCCCTATGATGATTAATTGAAATAGACAGTTGCCCAGTTTATACATGGCTTTAGGCAAATTACATAATCTAATTGTTCAGAGTACTTCTAGTGACCCCAAAGATTTGAGCAATAGGAGGCTTATATCTATGGCCATCACTTTCATATTTCCTCATTTATATTAAAAAGAGAAGTGACAAAAGGGTTCGGACAGGCTTGTTCAATAAGAACAACATTCACGATAATAGTGGTTAATATATATGAAGTACATATGTGCCAGGCCTTGAGCTAAGCACTTTACATACAATATCTTATTTAACTTTCCCAACACTGTGGTAAAGTATTATCTCTACTGTAAAGATAAGTAGATAAAGATTCAAAAGCCTTAAGTGATAGGACCAGAGACTCACAACTTTAAGTGGCCAAACCAGAACTGGGCCAGGAAAAAGGGGTTCATGGCTTTGTAGGCAAGGAAGGTAACACAAATGAGTAAAACAAGCCACGAAGGGGTCATGGCAAATGCCAGAGCACATGCAGGGGTGGCTACTCAGGTCCACCCTTTTGAGGCTGTGCAGAAGTGTGTGACTTCTGATTTTTTTTCAAGTCAGTAATCTGAATATTTTTTACGTGAAATCTCCTAATTTTAAAATGTCAGCATCTATTTATTTCAAATGTGTTTCTTTAAACATTTCAAGTACCCAATAATCATATCTGTGGGCTGAGGGTCGTCCCAGCCTCTCTGATGCCACCTCTGATCTAGAGCACATGCCCTAAGCCCTCGGACTACTGCAGTTCCAATGTCTCCTTAGGTCATCTCTGCGAATATCTATTTCCAGGACTATCATTTTTTTGGATCTGCATTCTTCCTCTTCCTTCAATAAATGGAACATCATTCCCTGAACTCTCTCTTCCCGGGAGCAAACTTCCACTGCTCTGGCCGTAAGACTGATAAATGTTTGCATCTACAAAGTCCAAGGGTCAACTTTTTATTAAAAGAAATATATGACGCCCTTGAGGGTTCCTTGCCGTTTGCCTTGGGAGAGATTAAACAGATATACTTTCAGGGGCAGAATTCCTTCAAAGTTTGGAAACTGTGACTGTATGTGTGGTGCCCTCGAATTTTTCATTTTGCTGAAAACCATCTGCCTCTTGTTATCCTGATGTGCCCAGTCCTGATGGCAGCGCTGTAGCGTAAAAATTGGTTCCATCTAGGTTTCCATCTTGGGATCCAAAAACTTGTTTCAATTGATGGATTCTCCCTTTAGGGTTTTTCCCTAAGACAGCTGGGCTCCCACTGTGCCTAATCTTCACCTCATCTTCAGCCAAAGCAGAAGAGGAAAGCTCCACAGGCTTAAAAAGACTGAGCAGCAGCACTTCGTGCATTTATTCTCCTTCCCACTCATGTTATTAATATCTGGGCAGAAGTGTGACAATGCGAAGTTTTGATGTGCACAAGGAGGGTGGCTACAGCAAGTGAGCATTTTCAGTTTAATATAGTACCAGCCAATTAGGCTGTGCTGGAAAAAAAGGACCATAGATCCTAAATCTATTTGGAGATAAGGATTTAGGTCCTAAATCTATTTTGCACAAAATGACTAAATGCTGGTTTGAATTAGAAAATAAGCTAAAAAATAATGTAGAAAACTAAGAGCTGTGATGAAACATTGCTCTAATCTTGGCCTATGGATTTATAAATGCCATTCCTCTCTAAAAAGTAAAAGTTCTTTTGTAGATAGATATATGCTATTTGAAAAATAGGATTTTAGTGGGCTCTTAAAACTCCCGTAGAATTGGGAGCAATGCTCTAGTTAGGCACGACAGTCAAGTTATGACTGAAAGGATGAAAGTGTCTTTCTATACATGTCCACAGCCTTTCCCCTCCTCTCTGTGTGCAAAACAGTTTGGACTTTGCCTACTCTTCCCCTCCCTTGTCCTCCACAGAGGGCTCTTCCACTGGTGATGCTGAATTAGGAGACTAGATGAAGGAAAAAAGCAAAAAAGCGCAGAGGACGTCTCATTCTGTAGAGAACCCTAAGCAGTAGGGAAATAACCTACTGGGAGTCCTTTGTGTGGGAAGGCAAAGCATGGAGATGAGGAAGAGTTGTCAATCAAGAGGGATTACAGAGGCTGAGTGGAGTAGGTGATGAGGGAGATGGCTCTGGAGAGAGGAAGAGATGTTCCAGAGATTTCTGAGTCCATAGGAGAGAACAGAGGATTTTCATAGTAGTCCCATTTATGTTGCTTGAAAGATGCACACCTTATTAGGACTCCTATTTGAATGATAGCACATTGAATTTCAAGTTTCTCATGGACTGAACCACATGGACCATGGCTTTAATAGGGTTACAACTGTAAATAATATTGCCTGTCTACCCCTCCTTTCCTCTCTATCAGACCCTCTAATTATTTCCAAAGAGACATAGATACTTCACACAGAAGCACAAACACATGTGACTTTTTCTCAGCCAAAGGTCAGGGGACCTTTCAATAAATATAACACTATTCCCAGATTTCAGCGGTGGTGACCTCAAGTAGTTTATTGTGATCTTTTTAGGGAGACAGACACCTTTGCGACTCTTTAAACCTCTTATTCATCCATTTAATCAATAAATATTTACTGACCACTTGCCATGGAGCAGACACGTGTTCTTGGTTCTGAGGATATAGTAGTTAATACCCCTCTCTCACAGAGCCTACATTTCTTTTTTTTTTTTCTTAAATATAGCAGGTTCTTATTAGTTATCTATTTTATACATATTAGTATATATATATCAATCTCAATGTCCCAATTCATCCCACCCCCCCAGCTGTCCCCCCTTGGTGTCCATACGTTTGTTCTCTACATTTGTGTCTCTATTTCTGCTTTGCAAACTGGTTCATCTGTACCATTTTTCTAGATTCCACATATATGCGTTAATATATGTTATTTGTTTTTCTCTTTCTGACTTACTTCACTCTATATGACAGTCTCTAGATCCATCCATGTCTCTACAAATGACCCAATTTCCTTCCTTTTTATGGCTGAGTAATATTCCATTGTATGTATGTACCACATCTTCTTTATCCATTCATCTGTCAGTGGGCATTTAGGTTGCTTCCATGACCTGGCTATTGTACATAGTGCTGCAATAAACACTGGGGTGCTGCATGTGTCTTTTTGAATTATGGTTTTCTCAGGGTATATGCCCAGTAGTGGGATTGCTGGGTCATATGATAATTCAATTTTTAGTTTTTTAAGGAAACTCCATACTGTTCTCCATAGTGGCTGTATCAATTTACATTCCCACCAACAGGGCAAGAGGGTTCCCTTTTCTCCACACCCTCTCCAGCATTTGTTGTTTGTAGATTTTCTGATGATGCCCATTCTAACTGGTGTGAGGTGATACCTAATTGTAGTTTTGATTTGCATTTCTCTAATAATTAGTGATATTGAGCAGTTTTTCATATGCCTCTTGGCCCTCTGTATGTCTTCTTTGGAGAAATGTCTATTTAGGTCTTCTGCCCATTTTTAGATTGTTTTTTGTTTTTTTAATATTGAGCTGCGTGAGCTGTTTATATATTTGGGAGATTAGCCCTTTGTCCGTTGATTCATTTGCAAATATTTTCTCCCATTCTGAGGGTTTTCTTTTCAACTTGTTTATAGTTTCCTTTGCTGTGCAAAAGCTTTTGTTTAACTAGGTCCCATTTGTTTATTTTTGTTTTTATTTCCATTACTCTAGGAGGTGGGTCAAAAAAGATCTTGCTGTGATTTATGTCGTAGTGTTCTTCCTATGTTTTCCTCTAAGAGTTTCATAGTGTCCAGTCTTACATTTAGGTCTTTAATCCATTTTGAGTTTATTCTTATGTATGCTGTTAGGAAGTGTTCTAATTTCATTCTTTTACATGTAGCTGTCCAGTTTTCCCAGCATCACTTATTGAAGAGACTGTCTTTTCTCCATTGTATATCCTTGCCTCCTTTGTCATAGATTAGTTGATCATAGGTGTGTGGGTTTACCTCTGGGCTTTCTATCCTGTTCCATTGATCTATATTTCTGTTTTTGTGCTAGTACCATACTGTCTTGATTACTGTAGCTTTGTAGTATAGTCTGAAGTCAGGGAGTCTGATTCCTCCAGCTCTGTTTTTTTCTCTCAAGATTGCTTTGGCTATTCCGGGTCTTTTGTGTCTCCATATAAAGTTTAAGATTTTTTTGTTCTAGTCCTGTAAAAAAAATGCCATTGGTAATTTGATAGGGATTGCATTGAATCTGTAGATTGCTTTGGGTAGAATAGTCATTTTCACAACATTGATTCTTCCAATCCAACTTTACCAAATTCATTGATTGGCTCTAGTAGTTTTCGGTGGCATCTTTAGGATTATCTATGTATAGTAAACATCTGCAAACAGTGACAATTATACTTCTTCTTTTCCAATTTGGATTCCTTTTATTTCTTTTCCTTCTCTGATTGCCATGGCTAGGACTTCCAAAACTATGTTGAATAATACTGGTGAGAGTGGACATCCTTGTCTTGTTCCTAATCTTAGAGGAAATGGTTTCAGTTTTTCACCATTGAGAATGATGTCTGCTGTGGGTTTGTTGTATATGGCCTTTATTATGTTGAGGTAGGTTCCCTCTATGCCCACTCTCTGGAGAGTTTTTATCATAAATGGGTGTGAATTTTGTCAAAAGCTTTTTCAGCATCTATTGAAATGATTATATGTTTTTTATTCTTCAATTTGTTAATATGGTGTCTCACATTGATTGATTTGCGTATACTGAAGAATCCTTGCGTCCCTGAGATAAATCCCACTTGATCATGGTGTATGATCTTTTTAATGTGTTCTCGGATTCTGTTTGCTAGTATTTTATTAAGGATTCTTGCATCTATGTTCATCAGTGATATTGGTCTGTAATTTTCTTTTTTTGTAGTATCTTTATCTGGTTTTGGTATCAGGGTGCTGGTGGCCTTGTAGAATGGGTTTGGGAGTGTTCCTTCCTCTGCAATTTTTTGGAAGAGTTTGAGAAGTATCAGTGTTAGCTCTTCCCTAAATGTTTGATAGAATTCACCCATGAAGCCATCTGGTCCTGGACTTTTGTTTGTTGGAAGATTTTTAATCACAGTTTCAATTTCATTACTTGTGATTGGTCTGTTCATATTTTCTATTTCTTCCTGGTTCAGTCTTGGAAGGTTATACCTTTCTAAGGATTTGTCCATTCTTTCCAGGTTGTCCATTTTATTGGCATAGAGTTGCTTGTAGTAGTTGCTTATGATGCTTTGTATTTCTGCAGTGTCCGTTGTAACTTCTCCTTTTTCATTTCTAATTTTATTGATTTGAGTCCTCTCCCTCTTTTTCTTGATGAGTCTGGCTAAAGGTTTATCAATTTTGTTTATCTTCTCAAAGAACCAGCTTTTAGTTTTATTGATATTTGCTATTGTTTTTTATATTTCTATTTCATTTATTTCTGCTCTGATCTTTATAATTTCTTTCCTTCTACTAACTTTGGGTTTTGTTTGTTCTTCTTTCTCTAGTTCCTTTAGGTGTAAGGTTAGATTGTTTATTTGAGATGTTTCTTGTTTCTTGAGGTAGGATTGTATTGCTATAAACTTCCCTCTTAGAACTGCTTTTGCTATATCCCATAGGTTTTGGATCATCATGTTTTCATTGTCATTTGTCTCTAGGTATTTTTTGATTTCCTCTTTGATTTCTTCAGGGATCTCTTGGTTATTTAGTAGCATATTCTTTAGCCTCCATGTGTTTGTGTTTTTTACTTTTTTTCCTGTAATTGATTTCTAATCTCATAGTGTTGTGGTTGGAAAAGATGCTTGATATGATCTCAATTTTCCTAAATTTACCAAGGCTTCTGGGAGGAGTCAAGATGGCCATGTGGGAAGATGCAGAGTTTGCATCTCCTCACAACTAGGGTGCCTGCCGGACGCTGGTTGGGGACACCAATGCCCAAGGAGATTGGAAGAACCCCTAAGCAAACCAGTAGGATGTGTGGGGACTGAGTGTGAGGAGAAGTGGGTGCCAGACAGGAGAGGCACCCCTGAGGGGTGGCTGAGAGGGGGGAGGGTTTCCTACACCTGGAGGGACCCTCAAGGGCTTGGATCAGGGGGAGTGAGCCCAGCGTTTCCCCTGCCCAATTAGCCAGGGAAGTCTGCCTGGCTCTCAGGCCAGGGACTATGCCCTCAGAGGTCCCCTTCAGGCTGGGTTGGTCCTGGGGGCATAGAAGGGAGGCTGGGAGAGAACAGGAGAGGCAGGTGGAGGGGCCCTTCAGGACCAGAGGAGCTGGAAAGGAGCAGAGGGCATTTGCCCTGCCCACTGGGGCCCAGGGAGCCTGCTGAGCCCTCAGGTGGATCTTCCGCCCTCCAAAGCCCACTCCAGGCCGCATGGGTCCTGGGGATGTAGGATGGAGACCAGGGAGATCAGGAGAGGCAAGCGGGAGGGGCCCACTGGGACCAGAGGAGCGGGAGAAGAGCTGAGGGCGTTTGCCCTGCCCACTCGGGCTTGGGGAGCCTGCTGAGCTCCAAAGCCATCCAAAGCCCCCTCTGGGCCTTGTGTGTGCTGGGGGCATAGGAGGGAGGCTGGGGAGTTCAGGAGAGGCAGGCAGGAGGGGCTCTCTAGGACAGGAGGAGCAGGAGAGGGTTGGAGGGCGTTTGCCCACTCACTTGAGCCAAGGGAAGCCTGCTGGGCTCCCAGGTGGTGTGCCCTACTCTCTGAAACCAGAGGTGGGAGGCACGCCGGGGCCCCTTCTGTTCTGTTGAGCCTAAACTCCACCCCCCACACCCCCATCCCCCCACCTTTTCCAGCCCTGTGGGTACTAAGCATAAGCCCCGCCCACTGCCCAAACCTTACCCCTGCTTACACCCTGCCATCCACAGCCAAGGCCTTTTCCACCTTTTTTTTCTTCTCTTCCTCTTTTTTTCTATTGTGGTTCTGTTTTACCTTCCAGTTGTTGTTTCATCTATATTTTTACTTTTATTTTTTTTCTAACATAGCTGTTAGTTTCCTAGTCTAATTTTATTTTTTACTTTGTTATTGTACTCCTTTTTAAAATTTTTGCCACCCCGTGTGGCTTGCAGGGTCTTGGTTCATGAGCTGGGGGTTGGGCTGAAGCTCCTGCAGTGGGAGCTCCAAGTCCAAACCACCGGACTAACAGAGAACCTCAGACCCCAAGGAATATTCATCAGAGTGAGGTCTCTCAGAGGTCCTCATTTCATCACCAAGACCCAGCCCTACACAACAGCCTACAAACTGCAGTGCTGGAAGCCTCAGGCCAAACAACCAGTAAGACAGGTACACAATACCACTCATAAAAAAAGAAAAAAAAATGAGATGGCAAACAAATATGTCACAGTTGAAGGAGGAAGGTAAAAACCTACAAGACCAAATAAATGAAGAGGAAATAGGCAATCTGCCTGAAAAAGAATTCAGAGTAATGATAGTAAAGATGATCCAGAATCTCGGAAGTACAGTGGAGGCACGGATTGAGAAAATACAAGAAATGTTTAACAAAGATCTGGAAGAAGTAAAGAACAAACAAACAGAGATGAACAACCCAACAACTGAAATGAAAAATACACTAGAAGGAATCAATAACAGAATAACTGAGGCAGAAGAATGAATAAGTAGGCTGGAAGACAAAATGGTGGAAATATCTGCTGAGGAGCAGAATAAAGAAAAAAGAATGAAAAGAATTGAAGACAATCTCAGAGACCTCTGGGATAACACTAAATGCACCAACATTCGAATTATAAGGGTCCCAGAAGAAGAAGAGAAAAAGAAAGGGTCTGAGAAAATATTTGAAGAGAATATAGAGGAAAACTTCCCTAACATGGGAAAGGAAATAGTCACCCAAGTCCAGGAAGCACAGACAGTCCCATACAAGATAAACCCTAAGAGAAACACACCAAGACACATATTAATCAAACTAACAAAAATTAAATTCAAAGAAAAAATATTAAAAGCAGCAAGAGAAAAACAAAAAATAACATAAAAGGAATCCCCATAAGGTTATCACCTGATTTTTCAGCAGAAACTCTGCAGGCCAGAAGTGAGTGGCAGGATATACTTAAAGTGATGAAAGAGAGAAACCTACGACCAAAATTATTCTACCCAGCAAGTATCTCATTCAGATTTGATGGAGAAATCAAAAGCTTTTCAGACAAGCAAAAGCTAAGAGAATTCAGCACCACCAAACCAGCTCTACAACAAATGCAAAAGAAACTTCTCTAGGTGGGAAACACAAGAGAAGAAAAAGACCCACAAAAACAAACCCAAAACAATTAAGAAAATGGTAATAGGAACATACATATCAATAATAATCTTGAATGTAAATGGATTAAGTGCCCCAACCAAAAGACACAGACTGACTGAATGGATACAAAAACAAGACCCACATATATACTGTCTACAAGAGACCCACTGCAGACCTAGTGACACATGCAGACTGAAAGTGAAGGGATGGAAAAACATATTCCATGCAGATGGAAATCAAAAGAAAGCTAGAGTAGCAATACTCATATCAGATAATATAGACTTTAAAATAAAAAATGTTACAAGAGACAAGGAAGGATACTACATAACAATCAAGGGATCAATCCAAGGAGAAGATATATCCATTATAAATGTTTATGCACCCAACATACGAGCACCTCAATACATAAGGCAAATGCTAACAACCATGAAAGGGGAAATTGACAGTAACACAATAAGAATAGGGGACTTTAACACCCCACTTACACCAATGGACACATCATCCAAAGAGAAAATAAATAAGGAAACACAAGCATTAAATGACACAACTGACCAGATAGAGATCATTCCACCGAAAACTGGCAGAATACACTTTCTTCTCAAGTGCACATGGAACATTCTCCAGGATATATCACATCTTGGGTCACAAATCAAGTCTCAGAAAATTTAAGAAAATTGAAATCATATCAAGCATCTTTTCTGACCAAAATGCTATGAGATTGGAGATCAATTACAGAAAATAAACTGTAAAAACCACAAATACATGGAAGCTAAACAGTGTACTACTAAATAACCAAGAGATCACTGAAGAAATCAAAGAAGAAATTAAAAAATACATAGAAACAAATGACAACAAAAACACAACAACCCGAAGCCTATGGGATGCAACAAAAGCAGTTCTAAGAGGGAAGTTTATATCAATTCAATCTCACTTCAAGGAACAAGAAAAATCTCAAATAAACCATCTAACCCTACACTTAAGCAACTAGAGAAAGCAGAACAAACAAAACCCAAAGTCAGTAGAAGGAAAGAAAACATAAAGATCAGAGCAGAAATACATGAAATAGAAATGAAGAAAACAATTGCATATATCAATAAAACTAAAAGCTGGTTCTTTGAGAAGATAAACAAAATCGATAAACCCTTAGCCAGACTCATCAAGAAAAAAAGGGAGAGGATGCAAATCAATAAAATTAGAAATGAAAAAGGAGAAATCGCAACTGACACTGCAGAAATACAAAGGATTATAAGAGACTACTACAAACAACTATATGCCAATAAAATGGACAACCACGAAGTAATGGACAAATTCTTGGAAAGGTACAATTTTCCAAGACTGAAGCAGGAAGAATTAGAAAATATAAACAGACCTATCACAAGTAATGAAATTGAAACTGTGATTAAAAATATTCCAACAAACAAAAGTCCAGGATCAGGTGGCTTCACAGGCGAATTCTCTCAAATATTTAGAGAAGAGTTAACACCGATCCTTCTCAAACTCTTCCAAAAAATTGCAGAGGGAAGAACACTCCCAAATTCATTCTATGAAGCCACCATCACCCTGATACCAAAACCAGAAAAAGATATCATTAAAAAAGAAACAAATAGACTAATATCACTGATGAACAAGATGCAAAAATCCTGAACAAAATACTAGGAAACAGAATCCAACAACATGCAAAAAGGATCATACACCATGATCTAGTGGGATTTATCCCAGGGATGCAAGGATTCTTCAGTATACGCAAATCAATATGATACACCAACCAACAAATTAAGGAATAAAAACCATATGATCATCTCAATAAAGGCAGAAAAAACTTTTCACAAAATTCAACACCAATTTATCATAATACCTCTACAGAAAATGGGCATAGAGGGAACCTGCCTCAACATAATAAAGGCCATATATGACAAACCCACAGCAGGCATCATTCTCAGTGGTGAAAAACTGAAAACGTTTCCCCTAAGATCAGGAAGATGACAAGGATGTCCACTCTTGCCACTCTTATTCAACATAGTTTTGGAAGTCCTAGCTACAGCAGTCAGAGAAGAAGAAGAAATTAAAGGAATCCAAATCAGAAAATGAGATGTAAAACTGTCACTGCTTGAAGATGACATGATACTATACATAGAAAATCCTAAAGATGCCACCAGAAAACTACGAGAACTAATCAATGACTTTGGTAGAGTAACAGGATACAAAATTAATGCACAGAAATCTCTTGCATTCGTATACGCTAATGGTGAAAAATCTGAAAGAGAAATTAAGGAAACTATCCCATTTACCATTGGAACAAAAAGCATAAAATACCTAGGAATAAACCTACCTAATGGGGCAAAAGACTTATACTCAGAAAGCTATAAGACACTGATGAAAGAAATCAAAGATGACATAAACAGATGGAAAAATATACCATGTTCTTTGATTGGAAGAATCAATATTGTGGAAATGACTATACCACCCAAAGCAATCTACAGATTCAACGCAATCCCTTTCAAACTACCAATGGCATTCTTTACAGAATTAGAAGAAAAAATTTTACAATTCATATGGACACACAAAAAACCCCGAATAGCCAAAACAATCTTGAGAAAGAAAAACAGAGCTGGAGGAATCAGGCTCCCTGACTTCAAACTATACTACAAAGCTACAGTAATCAAGACAGCATGGTACTGGCACAAAAACAGAAATAGAGATCAATGGAACAGGATAGAAAGCCCAGAGATAAATCCACACCCATATGGTCACCTAATTGACAACAATGGAGGCAAGAACATATAATGAAGAAAAGACCTCCTCTTCAATAAATGGTGCTGGGAAAACTGAACAGCTACGTTTAAAAGAATGAAATTAGAACACTCCTTAACACCATACACAAAAATAAACTCAAAATGGATCAAAGAGCTAAATGTAAGACCAGACACTATAAAACCCTTAGAGGAAAACATAGGAAAAACACTCTTTGGCATAAACCACAGCAAGATCTTTTTTGACCCACCTCCTAGAGTAATGGAAATAAAAACAAAAACAAATAGGACCTAATTAAACTTCAAAACTTTTGCACAGCAAAGGAAACCATGAACAAGTTGAAAAGACAACCCTCTGGATGGCAGAAAATATTTGCCAATGAAACAACGGACAAAGGATTAATCTCCAAAATATACAAAGAGCTCATGGAGCTCAATATCAAAAAACAAACAATTCAGTTAAAAACGGGCAGAAGACCTAAATAGACGTTTCAACAAAGAAGACATAGAGGCACATGAAAAGATGCTGGACATCACTAATTATTAGAGAAATGCAAATCAAAACTACAATGAGGTATCACCTCACACTGGTCAGAATGGCCATTATCAAAAAATCTAGAAACAGTAAATGCTGGAAAGGGTGTGGTGAAAAAGGAACCCTCCTGCACTGTTGGTGGGAATGTAAATTGATACAACCACTATGGAGAACAGTATGAAGGTTCCTTAAAAAACTAAAAATAGAACTACCATATGACCCAGCAATCCCACTACTGGGCATATACCCTTAGAAAACCATAATTCAAAAAGACACATACAGCACCCCAATGTTCACTGCAGCACTATTTACAATAGCCAGGACATGGAAGCAACCTAAATGTCCATCGACAGATGAATGGATAGAGAAGATGTGGCACATATATACAATGGAATATTACTCAGCCCTAAAAAGAAACGAAATTGAACTATTTTTAGTGAGGTGGATGGACCTAGATTCTGTCATACAGAGTGAATTAAGTCAGAAAGAGAAAAACAAACACTGTATGCTAACACATACATATGGAATCTTAAAAAAGAAAAAAATGATACTGAAGAACCTAGTGGCAGGGCAGGAGTAAAGGAGCAGGCGTAGAGAATGACTTGAGGACATGGAGCGGAGGGGATAGGGAGCTGGAGCGAAGTGAGAGTAGCATTGACTCATATACACTACCGAATGTAAAATAGTTAGCTAGTGGAAAGCAGCAGCATAGCACAGGGAATTCAGCTCAGTGCTTTGTGATGACCTAGAGTGGTGGGATAGGGAGGGTGGGAGGGGGGCTTAAGAGTGAGGGGATATGGAGATATGTGTATGCTTATGACTGATTCACTTTGTTATACAACAGAAACTAACACAGTATTGTGAAGCAATTATACTCCAATAAAGATCTATTTAAAAAAAAATTTACCGAGGCTTGATTTGTGACCCAAGATGTGATCTGTCCTGGAGAATGTTCCATGTGCACTTGAGAAGAAAGTGTAGTCTGCTGTTTTTGGATGGAATGTCCTATAAATATCAATTAAATCTATTTGGTCTATTGTGTCATTTAAAGCTTGTGTTTCCTTATTAATTTTCTGTCTGGATGATCTGTCCATTGGTGTAAGTGAGGTGTTAAAGTCCCCCACTATTATTGTATTATTGTTGATTTTCTCTTTTATAGCTGTTAGCATTTGCCTTATGTATTGAGGTGCTCCTATGTTGGGTGCATATATATTTATAATTGTTATATCTTCTTCTTGGACTGATCCCTTGATCATTATGTAGTGACCTTCCTTGTCTCTTGTAACAGTCTTTATTTTAAAGTCTATTTTATCTTACATGAGTATTGCTACTCAAGCTTTCTTTTGATTTCTATTTGCATGGAATATCTTTTTCCATCCCTTCACTTTCAGTCTGTACGTGTCCCTAGGTCTGAAGTGGGTCTCTTGTAGACAGCATATATATAGGTCTCGTTTTTGTATCCATTCAGCAAGCCTTTGTCTTTTGGTTGAGGCATTTAATCCATTAACATTTAAGGTAATTATCGATATGTATGTTCCTATTACCATTTTCTTAATTGTTTTAGGTTTGGTTTTGTAGGTCCTTTACTTCTCTTTTGTTTCCTACTTAGAGAAGTTCCTTTAGCATTTGTTGTAGAGCTGGTTTGGTGGTGCTGAATTCTCTTAGCTTTTGCTTGTCTGTAAAGCTTTTGATTTCTCCATCGAATCTGAATGAGATCCTTGCCAGGTAGAGTAATCTTGGTTGTAGGTTTTTCCCTTTCATCACTTTAGATATATCATGCCACTCCCTTCTGGCTTGTAGAGTTTCTGCTGAGAAATCAGCTGTTAACCTTACAGGAGTTCCCTTGTATGTTATTTGTCATTTTTTCCCTTGCTGCTTTTAATAATTTTTTTTTGTCTTTAATTTTTGTCAGTTTGATTACTATGTGTCTCGGCGTGTTTCTCCTTGGGTTTATCCTGCCTGGGATTCTGTGTGCTTTCTGGACTTGGGTGGCTATTTCCTTTCCCATGCTAGGGAAGTTTTTGACTATAATCTCTTCAAATATTTTCCCGGGTCCTTTCTCTCTCTCTTCTCTTTCTGGGACCCCTATAATGCGAATATTGTTGTGTTTAATGTTGTCCCAGAGGTCTCAGGCTGTCTTCATTTCTTTTCATTCTTTTTTCTTTATTCTGTTCCACGGCAGTGAATTCCACCATTCTGTCTTCCAGGTCATTTATCTGTTCTTCTGCCTGAGTTATTTTGCTATTGATTCCTTCTAGTGTATTTTTCATTTCAGTTACTGTATTGTTCATCTCTGTTTGTCTGTTCTTTAATTCTTCTAGGTGTTTGTTAAACATTTCTTGCATCTTCTCGATCTTTGCCTCCATTCTTTTTCTGAGGTCCTGGATCATCTTCACTATCATTATTCTGAATTCTTTTTCTGGAAGGTTGCCTATCTCCACTTCATTTAGTTGTTTTTCTGGGGTTTTATCTTTTTCCTTCATCTGGTGCATAGTCCCCTGCCTTTTCATTTTGTCTTATCTTTCCGTGAATGTGGTTTTCATTCCACAGGCTGCAGGATTGCAGTTCTTCTTGCTTCTGTTCAAGCCTACATTTCTTTTTACACATATACTTTTCTAAAGAAAATGTTCCCATTAAGTACACAAAGCAGTGTGAGTGGCAGGTTATGGACCTGATAGTTAAGTAACTGGGAAAATTAAATCATATTGCAAAATCCTCATGCTACAATTATAGGGAAATAAGGATTATACCAAATATTTCCTTCTTTATCCATTCCAAAATAACTAAACTCAAAGGGAATTAAAAGCATTTACTGTCCACTAAACAGAGCCTGGCATAATTTGAAGAGGCAGAGGGAGACAGGGATGCAAGCTGAGGTCCATTAGGCTATAGTTTGATCGCAGCTGAGTCCCTGTGCTTTGGGCAAGTTGCATAACCTAGGCCTTTCATCACCTATAATATGGGGTTAATAATAGTAACTACCTCATTAGCGTTTCTGTGTGGATTAAATGAGCTAATACATGCAAAGTATTTAGCTCAGTGTCTGCCGGAGTGTGTGCAATCAATTGTTATTATTATCTATTCTTATTCTTTTGTTTCCTTGCCTTTAAAGAATGAGCTGGAGGCATTCAGATCCTCTTAAGGCAAGACTGAAAAAGAAAATTATGGATGACAAAAACTCACTGACAAGTGAAGAGATACACTGAGCAACGCAAATGATGATATGTAAGGGTGGTGGCAGGTCCGTGCAAGATTTAGAACAGATAGAACACCCTCAGAATAAGAGCAGAGGTTGTGGTTTCCCCACACAGCATGTGCGTTTGTGTCTCTGTGTGTGTCTGTATAACCAGAAAAATTATTTTCTACTAACCACAGCTAGCTCTCTGACAATAAATGACAACTTTGACAAGCTTGCATCACCAAGGAGGTAGCAAGACTCCAGCCATACTAGTTCTGGGTCCAAGAGTCTGAGAAATTTCCCCTCATGGAACAAATTATGATCTGATTGACATGGGCAAACAATGCAAAATGCCAGTGTCGAGCCAGCAAAGTGATTTCCTAGGCAGAGGCGTCATTGAATGAAGAAGCATATGACACCTCTATACTCTAGAGTCTTTCCAATGCTTGGATCAACATCTCGGCTTTCAAGCAAAATTTTCTCTAGCCGTGTTTTCTTGATGGGGCAGGGAGGGCATCAGACATTCTAATTCCCAAATTTGTCTCCACCTTCTTTATGGGAATGTTGCCGGAGGATAAATTATCAGGCAAATGGTTATGCTGAGTGATCTCTAAGATTGTCTAATTCTGATATTCTCCAGGAAATTGTAGTTTCATCTTATGAATCTCAGCAATGGTCTCTCATTTGGAGACAGAATTTGTCTTCATGCTCTGTGCAATTCTGCTTATCACCAGGAAGCAGGATGGTGCAGTAAAAGGAGCACAAGGAGGGAAAGCTGATCTGGATTCAAATCCTGGTTCTGCCATACCCATTTCCTCATGTGTAAAATAATATCCATCCAGCAGTGAGGCTCTGGGGATTCAAGATCATCTCTATACACTCACTGAGTGCTGACTATTGCTATGATTTTTCGCTTAGCCTCTTTTCCCCATCTCTGCATCAGCTTCTTTCTTATCTCTTCTTGCAAGATTCTTTTTAATGGCAGTATTATCAAACAGACAGTGTACAGCAGTGGTTGTTACGATGTGCTTTGAAGGGAAACTGCCTGGTTCTACTACTGATTAACATTTTAACTTTGGGCTCATTTTTTAGCTTCTTGTGCCTCAATTCTCTTATGTAGAAAATAAGGACAATAACAGAAACTACTTCAAAGGATTGCAACAGGATGAAATGTGTGCCACATGCAGAGCTTTTATAGTGTGAGCTATTATTATTTTGTATTAGTATTTAGAAATTGTCTAACACTGGATCAGTATGAAGTCATCAACCAGTCAAGTAGGAGGGAGGGATGAGACCTGGGAGACAAAGCATCAGAGAAAGAGAAAAGTGAAAACCTATTTACTCCACATGATGCCCAGCCTGAGTGGCAAGGAGCAGAGGACCGGAAGCTCTCTCTCAGAGCTCATGGGGCTTCAATTTCCTCAACGTGATCTCCTCGAGGCAAGGGATCATGCTTTGTTTGTGCGGGTACCCTTAATGACTGGCCCAAAGAAACACTCAGGAAAAATTGTTGGAATAAATAAATGTAGGACAGAATATAGAACTTTGAGTTATTGCCAGGCTGTCAAGCCTTCTGACTTACTTGGCAACCTGGACAGTTTACAGACTGGTAACACATAAGGTAACCTAAAGCCCTTTACAGCTTGTCAACAGGGGACCCGGAACTACATCTGCCTGCTCCAGGTGATTTGTAGTACACTCTTCAGGACCATTAAAATACCTGGAAAGGCCTGACCAAACAGGACATCTGATCAACTTTATAAAGCCTATGCTCCTGGGCACAGTTCAACGCAAGTAGCCCAATCCCTTTGCTGCAGCAAGAATTCTTTTAGATCATCTTTCTGGCAGAAGAGTGTCCTCCCCAAAGGTGGGACTGTTATCCATGTGACCTCTCAAAATCCATTTCTCTACTGCGATGCATTCAGTGACCTCCTCCAGTGTGAAAAATGGTATCCTTGTGGCTCAAAAGCATTTTTTCCCCCTCCTCCCTGTTCAACATGAGTTGTCTGTTTCTTCTTGCCAGTAGGACACTTCCCGTGTTCATTCCCAAAACTTCCCTGTAAAGAAGGCAGTAGGGTATAAAAATAAACCCTTCAGAAGCAGAAATGGCTCACTGGGCAGCTGCCTGGCTGATCTGAAGTCCTGTTCTAACACTAGCCCACCAACTAGCTGTCAAGTAGAGGGCTGTTTAGAATGTCAGCTCTGAAATTAGACTAAGTCCATACCCTTGCTCCATCCTCACCAGCTGTGTTACCCAGGGCAAATTTCTTAACCTCTCAATGTTTCCATTTTCTCTCTGTAAAATAGGGTTAAGAACAGTACCTATCTCATAGCATTTAGTGAGGATTTAATACGTTAATTCAAGTAAAGCATTTTGAAGAGTATCTGGTTCATGATAAGAGCACAATAAAAATTCCCTAGGATTTCTGAGGCCACTGTGAATTCTCAGCATTGAATGCACATGTGAATGAATGACAAGTGGAGCCAAATTACT
This sequence comes from Balaenoptera physalus, assembly GCF_965194825.1. Lineage (NCBI taxonomy): Eukaryota > Metazoa > Chordata > Mammalia > Artiodactyla > Balaenopteridae > Balaenoptera > Balaenoptera physalus. The sequence continues at coordinate 57,053,505 of NC_138890.1, forward strand.
TGCAGAACTGAGAGTGAAAATGTATGACGGCCGTAGCGCTCAGCCCACTCTTAGTTCCTTCTTTCTGATCTGGTTATTCACTAATGTCAGTAGCCAGTTTTGAGAAGGAAATTCTTCTTTTTTTACACTCAAGAAAATGTCAGTCCCCAAACAAGTCTGAAGTGAATTAAAATATTCCATTTTCATTCACCTTTAACTCTGAATCACTGTCTATTTCACCTAACGGGAGAGATTGATTCTTTGAAGTAGGATTTAGAAAGAGACAGGACGTAAGTACTGTGACAGTTTAATTCTTGTTTTAAAATGTGTCCTTGAATCATGTGCCCTTACTTTCTTGCCTTGGCACCCAGGAGTCCACTGGCATGGAGCTGTGCTGAGCTGTCAGCATGCGAATGTGGCCGGGCCGCTTTCCCCTCTTGTTTTCAGTTGAAAATGAAGTAAATTTCTGGAAACCACTCACCATGTATTGACATCTATGAATGGAGACAGGGAAAAAAAAGATAGTATAATCATCTCCTGCCGAGTACAGTAAACTGATCTGAGATTTTTCAGGAGAGAGCTAGGATTACAGTTTATAACTTTGTCTAGGTCCTTCTGATTTTACATTTTTCCTACTGAGACGAGAACTGGCAGGAGTGTTTGACCATTAATGATGGATTCAAAAGCACTTGGTACCTGCTGTCATTTGTGTTTCTCAAACACGTTGGTGGAAGAGGTGAGCCATCTGCATTTTCCCAAGGTTCTGCTGCCACGTGCACCAAGGGACAAGGAAGCTGATGGCTGAAACATCTGCTGAAAGTTTCCAACAGCAATATTGGATGGAGAGGAGCATAGAAATTCCTACCAATGTTTTCCACACAGACAATCTGATACATTCACTTTGTTCAGGCCATGAGGAGGTGCAGGGGAGAAGATGAATGAGGCCCTTTCTATGCAGGTCTTTTCCCTGGCAAAGAAGCCCACCATCAAAGAATACAGTGCGGCTCCCTCTACCCTCCTGAGTGGTTTGGCAGACACATTTTGTAACCAGTGATGGTGCCAGCTGTTTGTAGCAGGCTCTGCCACAGCAAATCAACTGTGATATTAAAAAGAAAAACAGCCTGGCAATGTGGAAATTATCCCATCCAGCAGTGTTTCCCCAAACAAGAGGCTTGATTTTGCTGCCCAAGTGAGAGTGACAGAACTGATTAATCCTTTATTCCACATGTCATTCTCCTCCATCAAATTTTGGTTGTTTATTTGTTAATCTTTTATATAAAAAGGCAACATTGTGACTATTTAAATAGCCCAAGCAAAGTGAAGATTTGGCAAATTGCACAGTAAAATTAAGCCAGCCAAATGAAGAAGCAAAGAAATCGGGTCATGCAAGGTCAAGAAATCTATTGTCCCCTGAACTTTCTGGATTGGCTCTATCTATGATGAAACCACTTTCTTTTCTGCTATAGTAACTCACACAGCCATCTAGATTATTTAATCTGTGCAGACAACTGGTCCATATACTTTTAGACCCAATGTAGATTTTTTTTTTTTTTTTGCCATCTGAATAATTTACAAGGCTGAAATTAACAAGGAAATTTCCAGCTCTTTCTTCACTTTGTGCCAGTTCACCCCCGTGAATAGCATCAGGAAGAACAGGGACAAGGAAGAGGTTTGCGCCTTTAGCTGTTGAGCAGTTCAGCTAGCCAGGTGCAGAACAGTGTCAGATGGGATAGCTTTTTCATGTGTCCAGCCCTTGGTGCCCAGATAACTGTAGAAGCTCCATAAGCATATGTTTTCTTTCTCCTTTGACTCCACAGAGTTGTAGAGGTGCAAGCTCTTCATTTACGAAGCTGAGGCCCATGGCTCGGGAACCAGCAAAAGACCAGGAGCTAATGGAATCCAGGAAGAGGCCAGTCCACCCGGTGATCATTGGGCTCTCGATCTCTTCACCAAACTTTGTAAGTAAGAGAGTCACAGCTAGTACCATGCTACTCTATCAAACAGCTAACTAATTGTACAGCCTTGGGTACCAACAAGCTGAGAGCTTCTGGGTTGGTGAACACATCACCATGTTAGGAGGGTGGCATGCCTGGAGAGGGCCTGGGAGCTCTGCATCCCGCACCCATCTCTTCCATTTGGTTGATCCTGAGTTCTATCCACCCACCCCATACCTTGCCTTATGCATCTCTTTCATTTGGCTGTTTCTGAGTTGTATCCTTTATGATAAAAATGGCAAGTGTAAGTTAAATGTTTTTCTGAGCTCTATGAGCCATTCCAGTGAATTATCAAACCTTAGGGGGGTCATGGGAACCTTCAAATGTGTAGGCAGCCAAGCGGAATGCAGGTAGCCTGGGGACTCTATTTGTGGCCGAAGTCTAAAGCAGCCTTGTGGACTAAGCCCTTAACCTGTGGGGTTTGTGCTAATTCTGAGTAGTGTCAGAATTAAATTGAATTGCAGGACTACAATATACCTATGTAACTGTCTGTAAATGAACAAACATACTCCTTAGTATCCTTGCCAGCCAATCCTGAGTGAGGTAATTTGCAACTTAACATTTTTCTAAAGTGAAATTTAAGGAAATAGGCTACTTATCTTTTGATCATTGTGCCGAGCGTGAGGAAACACAAGGAGAAATTTCCATTTCAGTTTCCGCATCTATAAAATGAGCATCATATTGGTACCTACCTCATGAGGTTGATGTAGAATTAAATACAATACTACAAGTAAAGTGCTCAGTACAGTGTGTGGCGCAAGAAGCACTCAGTAAACAATAATGATAACTACCATTTGTTGAGCACTTACTATATGCCAAACATTCTTGGAACCTTACAAACATAGATTGAAGGGCGTATGACAATTTTATGAAGCGTATGACAATTTTATAAAGTAGATATTGTTATACCTATTAAACAATAAGAAGAAGAAGAAATGCTAATTAAAGGTTAGATGACCTGGTAACTTCTTCTGATACAATCAACAATCAGTTACTAGACAGCTGTTGGGCACAGTGCTTATTGGATGTGGGTTCTGGACACCCTGCGATGTAATCTCAGCTTTCCTACTTAGCAGCCAGGCGACCTTGGGCAAATAACTTAACCTCACTGAGCCTCAATTGTCTTCTCTGGAAAATGGGGCTAATAATCATAGCTAATAGGGTTGTTGTGAGGCTAATTTGACAATATAAATGAAGCACGTTTGGCCTGTAAGGAGCTGGTAATACCCCAGTTCAAAACATGCTGCTTGTTTTGAATCCCCGGCCACTCCACTTACTAGCTGGGTGACCTTGGGCAAGTCACTTAACCTCTCAGGCCTGGCCAGTGGTGAAGATCGAAGAGCTTAAAGTACATAAAGTGCTTATTTGGTAAGTGTTCAATAAATAAATAAGCATGTTTATAGACATGAGTTTTTATAATTGACAAGGTCAAGCAGGAAACAGTATCAGACTGTGATTACAGGCAGGAAAGTCTCTAAGGGTTTTAAGGAGGCAGAGGCTGGGCACTGAGCAAGTCTGAGTTGAGCCTCAAATTCAGTTCAATGCAACATTTAGTATGGCAGGCTCCGTACCGGGTTCCAGGAATTTACACATGAATGTGGGCAGTCCCAGCTGTCTGGGGGAGCAGTCTATCTGGTGGGGTAGATGGGTTAGGAAGCATCAAGCTATGAAAATGTCCTGGGTATTACACTAGAGAAAGACAAGCAAAAAGGAGAAGCCAAGTAAGAAAGATGGGAGCAGTGGCCTGTGCCTGAGGGAAGGGCATGAGGCTCAGAGGAAGCAAAGGAGAAAACTGGGTAAAGATGCTGGTTATCGATCTACTAAGCCACCATGCTGTCTTGACAGAACCCAGAGGCCTGCAGACATGAAAGGTGACACTGTAAAAAGTCTGAGGGTTGTTTGGAAGGGGCTTTGATCAGATTGTTGATATCATGTTCTTCCCTTTTGTCAACTGTAGCTGCAGTGTCCCAGGTATTCCTTGTTTTCTGACATTTAACTTAGCTAGGGTTGTCTGAATTCCAAGCTGAGAACTTCCAGCTCTGTTCTGTACTTCTGTATTAGGTAACACTTCTTTTGGCAAGTGGCAGAACCCTACTCAAACTACATTAAGCAAAAAAGGGAATTGATTGTCCCACTTAATTGGAAATCCGAGGATGTTTCTCGTTTAAGGTAGATCTGGGGCCTCCAACTAGACAACCACGTGTTCACCCTCCCTCCTCATTGTTCAGTTCAGCTTTTCTCCCTGTTGGCTCTTTTCTCATTAGCAACCCCTGAAGAGAGTTACTCTTTTGCCAGTAGTTCCTGCAGAAGTTGTCAGGATATTTTCATTGCCTTGGCTTGGGCACATGACCATTGACCAGGGGGATGGAGTGTTCTGACTGGTCATGTCTGGCTGGGCATAGCCTGAAAGCCATTGGGTAAGATCCATGATACTCAAACTGAATGAACTGAGTGTTGGGAAGAGGTGGTTCCACAAAAAAATGATAAGCCAAGAAAAACTTTTATCCACTACAGTGCTTTCTAAAGGAAGAAGGAAGCAGAGAGAAGAAGGTAAGGAGATAGAAGGGGAAAGGGGTTATTTCTGCAAAACCAGTATTTCCAGATCAATCAACTCAACCATGGATCTGCAGTCACTCTCATTATGGACTGAATTCTTTTGACTTTTAAAGCTATTTCATTCCCCATTTTTTAGAATTCCAAGCCTTTTATTACATTCTTATATTGCCTCTTGTTCTTGATTTTCATAGACAGTTTTATAGTGATACAATGAAAAGATACTTTGGAGAAAAATATTTTAGGAAGAGGTTTCCTTTGTACCTAGAATAGCAGGGACTGTGTGTGATTTGGACTCTTCAGTGTACTGCTTTTGGTTCTTAAAGCTGCACCAATTTGGAACTCTTGGGATATTTCTACCGAAGGGTAATAGCAGTGGATTATTCAGATGTTGAGCACTGGGGTCTCTGACCTGGATTTTGATCTCTCTCTCTCTCTCTGCCACTGAATACAGATGTGACAGTATGTTTACCTAGAAGCAAAGATCGTTCTCTTAACTAGACCCAAAGATCCTGGGACACATGGACTTTTTGTCCAGAATATTTGGACATGTTTTCAGTTTTTCTCCATGTGCCCAACCTTTTGTTCTTTTTATTTTACTTGTTAACAGTTGACTTTCATTTTTCAACCAGCTCATTTGTTCCAAAGAAGGGTGCTAGACACCATGGAAAGCCTTAAGAGTAGAACTGTACAGCACAGCTTAACCTTTTTTCCCCCACTTACCCTTCCATTGTAATTGTTATTTAAAATAGCTTCAACCCCAAGACTGGAACCCCTTAGCTGTCACCATAGCTACTTCCACTCTCCTTAAATGTTTGATGGTATGAATTTAATGTGCCATCAATTCCCAAAGCCCTGTTTTCCTGCCCATTCAAGACCTCTCCCCCATTATCCTAAACCTCAAAGAGTTCATATTTAGTAATTGAAGGAGCTAAGAACCTTCCCATGTGAATCTACAAAGGGAGGGATCTACAACCCCAAAGCCTCAAAGCCATAGGCTTAACCAGTAGAGCTGCCCCCAGAAATCTCACTTGGATGTAAGGTGACCTCTATAAATTATGTAGCTCCTTTCCACTTATAGGGAAGACTTCTGGTGTCTATCCTGTGGTCACACATGGCCCTGGCTGACTTACGCATGTGAATTCATTTCCTCTATGAGCACTGTGTTGAATAAGCACTCTAGGCGGTTGTGGCCAAAATTTATTTCTCCTGAATTTCACACATATCAGGCTCTCCTGAATTATTGCAGTTCTTCACTCAGAAAAGTGGTTGCAGGCAAAGAGAAGCTGAACTGAAGTAACAACTCCAGGACAAACCCCTCCAGACAGTGTTTTGACAGCTTAAGAGCTGCCATGGAGTCCGTCATATGGTCAGGCTTCTCATGGGTTGTCTAGATGCCTGGCCATCCAAGCTGCCATTTTTCCCTGATTCATGGTCAGTTCTGAAGGTCTTTATTTATAACCCAAAGAAACTTTCACACACACGCACACACACACACACACACACACACCCCAGAAAGAAGAGGGAAGCCTTTCAAGGAATTTTTATAAATAATGTTCCTTAATGGACATGGTGCTTCCCACAGTTCCCCAGACTCTGTCTAAATAGTTTAATATTTTCACCTGGTCATCAAATTTCCTACATAAAGAGAGGAGAGCGCTAACATCTTATTTGAGAAAGACTCTGCAGCTGTGCAAATACAGTTTGCCTGAACATTAATCCATCTGTCAGGTGAGATTTCCTTCTTCAAATAGCAAGAATTCCAAGTGCGGTGGATTAGTGTCTATGCTAGAAGAGTTCTCAGCTATGCAAAAGCTGAGTTATAGTGAAATCCATTCAGGATCCTCTGGGTATTCGGATTCTGAGTTTTCATGGGAAACAGTGGACATTCCTCTCTGTCACTTGGCCCAAGAGTTTCAGCATTGTATTTAATTCTGGCCCACTCTGTGAAGGGTCCCTTAATGATTCTATGCATCTTTCATTTATTCAAAAACATCAGGTGCATGTTGTGTGCCAGCCACAGTGCTGAGAGCTAAGGAAACAAAGATGAAGAATACCTACCTTCAAGGAACTTGCAGTTTAAGTGGAAGACGGGTATTACAACACAGTATGATAATGCTTTGCAAATCAAGATAAAGTAATACCCCAAAATGGGAGTGGGATCAACTTTGGACAGGGAGGTGTGTTTCAGGAAGGCTTCTCAGAAGAGAAGATACCTGAGCCTGGGATTTGAGGAACAAGTAGGAATGGTGAGGGTCAGGAATTCTAGACAGAGGGACCACCATGTGCGAAGTCGTTGAGATATAAAAGAAGTGTGAAAAGGGAGCTCCAAGTGTCTGGAGAGGACCTAGTACAGGGAGCACAGGGCAAGCTTGATAGGAGGCAAAACATGTAGGGCCTCTGAATCATTCATTCTTAAGTGTGGAGCCATTAAGGGCTTTCTATCAGAGGGGTGATTTGAGCAGGTCTGTATTTCTGAAAATTTACTTTTGGCTCTAGCATGACGGATGGCAAGTCACATTATACTTATTTTCTATGTCAAATAATTAGTAATTTATATAGCTTCTCTTCTTTATTAATTTATCCTAGAGATGGCATATATACACTACAATTCCCCCTCTTCCTGAAGCCATGAGAGATATTGCTAATCAGTTTTAACATCTTTCTCGCTAAATTCAGATGCAGACTAAACCTCTTCTCTCAACCCTAATATTCAAGCATTCATTATCAACTACCTGGAGTTGGCATCGAATTGAGTCTTGTCCTCCATCCCTGGCCTGTTGCTTGCAGGGCCTCATTGCTCTGTATGCCATTTGATATCTGTCTTCCTCCTATACTTGCCCTATCCTCAGCATGAGGCAACTCATTCCAGAGCAGCCCCTCTCCTCCTTTATCCCTTTCTCTCTCTCAGCGTTGCTGCCTCTAGTTCTTCGCTTTCTCTGGCCTGAGGGTCCTGAGTCCATTCTGTTTCCTAAATCTAGGAAACACATATCAAGCTCTCCAGTGGTCCTCTCGAGCACCAGTGTCTGGGCTTAAGGGGAGAGGGAAGTACCCACCCATTTCCTGTCATGGTCTAGATTTTCTGAAAGTTGGCTCTGAGATAGAATTTAGTATGTAGGTTGATTCTTAAGAGGTGCTTGTGGGATCAATACCTGTGGTGGGGAAGAGATGGAAGCAGGTGCACAGCAGAGGAGTAGAACAAGTATGGGGCCCAGAGGCATCCTCAGCCTAGCCCACAGGGAGCTCTAGAGCTCTAACAGCCCCCAGAGTCATCCAAAGATGGCCCATCCTTCATTCCCCACCTCAGTGAGCCATTGGATATAGGCCCCAGGAAGGGGTATCCTTGGATGGGGTCGTTCTCTGCAGCTGAGACCAACTCAGAGAAATTCTCTTTCCTTCCACCAGCCTCTCCTACCTCAACTGCTTTCAGAGCCAGAGGAGAGGCATCACTAAGGTTGTTAGAGTTGGTTTTAGAATTTCTCAGCCTGCTCTGAGAAAAGGCTTTAATTAAAACTTTGGTGAATTTATAATTTTTGTTTTAGATTTTGGATCCTCAGCTAAAAACTGATGCACAGAGTTCCATGTTACCATCCAGCTACACAGTAACTTGTTACACTAAATGGATTGCAGTATTTGGGTGGTAAAGGCCATGATTTGTATCCTATAATACTCCATGGCATAACAGTTATGAAACTCTCAAATTTCAAATGATCTTTTCTGTGATCATTTGATATGCCCTGGTTTAGAGTTTGGAAAATAAGGTCACTGTATACAGAGGGCTTAGCATAAGTCTGGGCACATAAATGGTACCCTGAAACCCTTGGTGCTGACTCAGTGGCTTTTACCTTAGAAGCTGTAATTGAGTTGTTAGGTGAGTTTGACTTATGGCTGCTCCCAGTGCCTATAGCTTCCTAAACGCTTCCGAGAGTAGCCTCATTACAGGTAACGTCAGCTCTCTTTCTGTGCCAATTATAATTTATCCCAATCTTTACAGGAGCATGTTTACCCCTTTTTGTTCTCAGGATAATAAAGCAAATCAAACTGTTCTCTTTAGTTCTTTCTGTTGGCTTCCCCAGATGAATTCCTATGTAGTATACTATGGCTGCCATCATAAAAGGCCATCTTTCAAGATTAGGTTTACCTTGCAATTCTGCTATGACCATGCAGGGGAAAGAAAGAAGAGGAAGTAAAAGGAAATATACTAGGAAACTGGTAGGTTGCCGACCTTTTTCTAGATCTGGATTTTAAGTCAGCAAGCTACTATTTGAGTTTCAGGCTCTGAAATGACCTTAGATATGTTACTTCTTTCCTCTCTCTGCCTTCGTTCCCTTATCAATAAAATGAAGACATAGGACGGATTCTTGTTTTGTCCAAAATTTTCTTTAGTTCCATGCATGGAGTTTCCTGAGAAATGGTATTCCTGTATGGAATAGAACACTAAAATTGATAGGCAGGCAGAGGAATAAGAGCTAGTAACAAATATTGGGAAGGAATGACCAGAAAAGTAGGAGAGAAATGAGAAAAGTATAAGGTCATGAAAACGAGAAAAGAGAGGGTCTTGAGAAAGATTAATGAGCAATGTCCAATGTTCTTTAGACGTCAAATAATATAAGGACTGAAAAGATATGAATATTTGATTTTAGTGACCAATAAGTAGTCTGAAGAGTGATTAGACGTGAGAGTAGAGAAAGGTATGGAGAGAAACACCCCAAAATATTATTATCGGCTCCCTTGGTGGCGGGAAGAGAGTACCGGAGAAGAAGGCAGTAGAGAATATTAATTTTTTAAAAAAACTTATTTATTACTTGACCCTGTATTAGTTTTGTAATTTTTAAAGATCCAGATCAAAGAATGAATGAGAAATGAAAAAGTAAAGACAGCAATTATAAGCTCTACTTCCAAGAAGTTTGTCTAGTAAGTATAAACGTTTGACACAAGATTTTGTGGTCAAACAAAAGGAGCCGAAGTGAAAAAAATCTTTTAATTATTCACATTCGACTCAAATTTTACCATTCCACAACCATAGCTCTCCTCCAAAAGTCTTTTCACTGACAGGAAAGAAGAAAGAGCAGGGTGAAAAGAGAAAATAGGACCTGATATATAATAAACTCCTTCCATTGACGAAAGTCATTCTGGAGGCTGCGTTTGTACTACTTATAGATTTCTCCACGCCAAAGTGTCATTTCAGGTGTGGGATTTGGAACTCTAAGTTGGTTTTGTGTTATCGTGCAGCCCCTACATGTAATCTTAATGAGGAACACCTCTGAAGAGAGTGGTACAGAGGTAAGCCCGAAGCCTCTCCTTAACCACTCTTTCTAACTGCCCTCTATAGCTTCAAGAAGCTTTAAGGCTTTAACTCTGAATGAGCTGGGATCTCACACTCGGGCCCAGTATTGGACATCATCCATAAACCTAACTGGGGAAAGAAGATGTAAAGATGAGCAGAAAGAAACTACTATCTTAAGCCATGTTTAAAAAAGGTTTTTTGCATAGTTAAAAAAACAGTTGGCATTTTGTCAATATCCTAAGACTACTGGGAAAACACGTTTTACTGTGTATAAGTGTGTTTGGAGGAAAAAAAGGGAAAAAACAAACAGAAAAACCTTTCGAGCTCAGGAATGAAAGACAGTATTGCAAACTTGGCAACTGCTGGAGCTTTGAAAAGAATGACACAAAAACAAAGGTGTGGGGAGGTGGTGGGAGAAAAGCTCAGTCACTTAGCAGTGGAATTTTCTCATATTCTTTTAGTGAAATGCTTGAAAATATTTTTTCTAAAATTTTATTCTGTATAACATGAGGTAAAATATCCTTTCTGGTCACAACAGTGCATCACATCATCTGAAGTACCTCTTTTCCATAGAAAACTTTCCTCCAATCATCAAGGCCACACATACTTTGGCTGAAATTTCTAGCTTTCAAAGTGAAGACACATTGAAGCAATAACTGGGGGCTTCCCTGGTGGCGCAGTGGTTAAGAATCCGCCTGCCAATGCAGGGGACAAGGGTTCGAGCCCTGGTCCGGGAAGATCCCACATGCTGCGGAGCAACTAAGCCCGTGCGCCACAACTACTGAGCCCACGTGCCATAACTACTGAAGCCCATGCACCTAGAGCCTGTACTCTGCAAGAGAAGCCACTGCAATGAGAAGCCCACGCACCACAATGAAGAGTAACCCCTGCTCGCCGCAACTAGAGAAAGCCCACACGCAACAATGAAGACCCAACGCAGCCAAAAATAAAATAAGTAAATAAAAAAAAACAATAACCAATACAACAAATGAGAATCAGGATAAGAAAGAATAGTAAAGAGTATAGATTAAGTACAGTGAATAACTATATATGAGCCCATCCCTCTTAGCTGATTATCCTTCTGCCTGTTGATAGAAAAAATAAAAGCTGTCAAGGATGAACTACCTTAGCTTTCCTAACTGGTATGTCTCAATTCATATGTGCACCCAGACTTTGTTCTTTCCCCTCTGCCCCATGGGAAGAGATGCCATCCTTCTATTCAAGGCTAACTCCTTGGTCCACTCTATTCTGGCTTCTTCAAGGACTCTGCCCCATCACTGTTTCCTCTATTCTCCTGTATTTCTAGCCTCTTTTTTTTTTTTTTTCTATTCAATGCCAACATAGTCACTTTCTTTCTTTCTTTCTTTTTTTTTTTTAATTTTTGGCTGCACCACGCAGCATGTGGGATCTTAGTTCCATGACCAGGGATCGAACATGTGCCTCCTGCAGTGGAAGCATGGAGTCTTAACCATTGGACCACCAGGGAAGTCCCCCAACATATTCATTTTCTCCAACTCTTTTTTCCTTTGTCCAACCAAGAAATGGTCTGACCATGCTACACTTCCAGACTTTCTTCCTATTCTTCTTTTCATTGCCAGACTCTTTTGGGGTTGTCTTCTCACTTCTCTAGTTCCCCCTGCCCATTCATTTATCTCTGAATTCTACTAATGTTCACTGAACACACTATTTGCTCAAGTCATCGATGACCCCCTAATTGCCAAATATGATGGACATTTCTCAGTCCTTATTAGTATCTCTATGACCTTAGACTCCAATCATAATTCCCTCTTGAAAGACTGCCCTTCTTTGGATTCTGCACCATCAAAACCCTGTTTTGACTCTTTTCCCTCTGACAGCTCGTAGTTCCTATGTAGACTTCTTCTCTTCTTTCAAGCCCATTGCAGCCCCTTGACTTCTTTCTCTGTGTGCCCTCTCTCTGGCTGGTCTCATCATCCATTCCAATGCCTCCAGACATAGATGTTCCTACCTACTGTTCATATCTACTGGAATGTCTCATAGACTGTTTAGACCCAATATGACCAAACTGAACTCTAATTGAAGAAGCTTCTCTTCCAGAATTGCTTCCATATTTCATTGAATGGCACCGTTGTTCCCCAAGTTCCCTTGTCCAGAAACTTGAAAATCACCCTTGAAAACTTTCCCTTCAATTTCTTCTATCCTAATTCTTCCTTCTTAATAGATGTCCATTCAACCCAGCTGCCTCTACCTGCTAAATAGAACTCCAATCCAATCACTTTTCTCCACCCCTATTACCACTATCACAGTTCTCTTGTTTCCAATCTTGCTCCTGGCTAATTCATCACACCGCAACCCATAGGGTAACTTTAAAAGCCCTTTAAAATGTTTTACTTTGTCCAAGTATCTATCCTTAATATATGCCTCCTATTCAACAATCACATGATTTAGTAGTTCTCCCTGTTCTGGGATTCTCTAAGCTGTCTATAGCTTTTCTCTCTACTTTTTTGCCTATGACTGGTCCTTGGGGTCCCTTTTTTCAGGGCACCTCCTGTTCACTGTAAGAAGTCAAATCAGGGTGGAGAGAGATGTCTCCCTACTCACCTCCACGTGTTCCCTCTGCCATGACTCTCCCACATTTATGGTCATTATTTAATTCTCATCTCCTCTGCTAGAGTATAAGCTCAGAAAGGACAAGAAAAATATTTAACTTGTTTTCCACAGTATCTTCTGGGACTGAAACAGCATTCTATTCATTGAAGCTGCTCAGTTTGTTTAATACTGGGTAAATGAATGAATAAATGAATGTCCTAAAATCTATTTGCTCATGCAACAGTGGCTTTTGGTCCTAGTCATTCTGCTACTAAAATAAAATAATAGAAATATTTTCCCATTTTCAGGGAAAACTGAAGTCCAGTATTATCTTAAGCTCAAAAAAACATGCCATAAGGTCTCCATACCTGCTACTAGTCATGTGTATACCACACTGTACAAAAGCCTTTGAGATCTGAAACAAGTTTGAACGTCCCAGCTTGAGCTACATTTCACACTCTTCTTCTCTGTCTTGAATATCTTATCTCTCTGCTTAGACTCACCCCCACCCCCTAACCCTCACATATACTGGTACATTACTCTGCTCCACAAAAAGGCACCCAGCCAGGGGGCCAGTGAGAGGGAAATCAGTCTCAAGCCCTAGGTCTGGCAGAAGGTTGCTGAGAACCCTGAGGAAGGGATGCATTTTTCTAATTTGTGTTTTCAGGAGTACATTTTTGCAGTTTGCACAAAGGCTACCCAAAGTGCTAGCAGATGGCAATGTGCCAGCCTGCTCCTAATTTCTTGAACTCCCAGTGCAAAGCTCACCTTGATTCATGGAAATAGCCAAAAACAGTGATCTCTAAACTGGCTTTTCTATTCCAGTTTCTAATTCAGATAGTCCAAAAGATTGAACTAGTTCACCACTAAGAAGCCTCACTGTTTTTTTTTTTTTAACATCTTTACTGGAGTATAATTGCTTTACAATGGTGTGTTAGTTTCTGCTGTATCACAAAGTGAATCAGTTATACATATACATATATCCCCATATCCCCTCCCTCTTGCATCTCCCTCCCACACTCCCTATCCCACCCCTCTAGGTGGACACAAAGCACAGAGCTGATCTCCCTGTGCAATGCGGCTGCTTCCCACTAGCTATCTATTTTACATTTGGTAGTGTATATATGTCCATGCCACTCTCTCACTTCGTCCCAGCTTACCCTTCCCCCTCCCTGTGTCCTCAAGTCTATTCTCTACGTCTGCGTCTGTATTCCTGTCCTGACCTTAGATTCTTCAGAATCACTTTTATTTTTAGATTCCATATATATGTGTTAGAATACAGTATTTGTATTTCTCTTTCTGACTTACTTCACTCTGTATGACTGACTCTAGCTCCATGCACCTCACTGCAAATAACTCAGTTTCGTTTCATTTTATGGCTGAGTAATATTCCATTGTATATATGTGCCACATCTTCTTTATGCATTCATCTGTCGTTGGACATTTAGATTGCTTCCATGTCCTGGCTATTGTAAATAGAGCTGCAATGAACATTGTGGTACATGACTCTTTTTGAATTATGGTTTTCTCAGAGTATATGCCCAGTAGTGGGATTGCTGGGTCGTATGGTAGTTCTATTTTTAGTTTTTTAAGGACCCTCCATACTGTTCTCCATAGTGGCTGTATCAATTTACATTCCCACCAACAGTGCAAGAGGGTTCCCTTTTCTCCACATCCTCTCCAGCATTTATTGTTTGTAGATTTTTTGATGATGGCCATTCTGACCAGTGTGAGATGATATCTCATTGTAGTTTTGATTTGCATTTCTCTAACGATTGGTGATGTTGAGCATCCTTTCATATGTTTGTTGGCAATCTGTATATCTTCTTTGGAGAAATGTCTATTTAGGTCTTCTGCCCATTTTTGGATTAGGTTGTTTGTTTTGTTGATACTGAGCTGCGTGTGCTGCTTGTAAATTTTGGAGATTAATCCTTTGTCAGTTGCTTCATTTGCAAATATTTTCTCCCATTCTGAGGGTTGTCTTTTTGTCTTGTTTATGGTTTCCTTTGCTGTTCAAAAGCTTTTAAGTTTCATTAGGTCCCATTTGTTTATTTTTGTTTTTATTTCCATTTCTCTAGGAGGTGGGTCAAAAAGGATCTTGCTGTGATTTATGTCATAGAGTGTTCTGCCTGTGTTTTCCTCTAAGAGTTTTATAGTGTCTGGCCTTACATTTAGCTCTTTAATCCATTTTGAGTTTATTTTTGTGTATGGTGTGAGGGAGTGCTCTAATTTCATTCTTTTACATATAGCTGTCCAGTTTTCCCAGTACCACTTATTGAAGAGGCTGTCTTTTCTCCATTGTATGTTCTTGCCTCCTTTGTCATAAATTAGGTGCCCATATGTTCTTGGGTTTATCTCTGGGCTTTCTATCCTGTTCCATTGATCTATATTTCTGTTTTTGTGCCAGTACCATACTGTCTTGATTACTGTAGCTTTGTAGGGTAGTTTGAAGTCAGGGAGCCTGATTCCTCCAGCTCTGTTTTTCTTTCTCAAGATAGCTTTGGCTATTTGGTGTCTTTTGTGTTTCCATACAAACTGTGAAATTTTTTGTTCTAGTTCTGTGAAAAATGCCATTGGTAGTTTGATAGGGATTTCATTGAATCTGTAGATTGCTTTGGGTAGTATAGTCATTTTCACAATGTTGATTCTTCCAATCCAAGAACATGGTATAACTCTCCATCTGTTTGTATTGTCTTTCATTTCTTTCATCAGTGTCTTACAATGTTCTGCATACAGGTCTTTTGTCTCCTTAGGTAGGTTTATTCCTAGGTATTTTATTCTTTTTGTTGCAGTGGTAAATGGGAGTGTTTCCTTAATTTCTCTCTCAGATATTTCATCATTAGTGTATAGGAATGCAAGAGATTTCTGTGCATTAATATTGTGTCCTGCTACTTTACCAAATTCTTTGATTAGCTCTAGTAGTTTTCTGGTAGCATCTTTTGGATTCTCTATGTATAGTATCATGTCATCTGCATACAGTGACAGTTTTACTTCTTCTTTTCCAATTTGGAATCCTTTTATTTCTTTTTCTTCTCTGAATGCTGTGGCTAAATCTTCCAAAACTATGTTGAATAATAGCGGTGAGAGTGGGCAACCTTTTCTTGTTCCTGACCTTAGAGGAAATGGTTTCAGTTTTTCACCATTGAGAATGATGTTGGCTGTGGGTTTCTCATATATGGATTTTATTATGTTGAGGTAGGTTCCCTCTGTGCCCACTTTCTGGAGAGTTATTATCATAAATGGGTGTTGAATTTTGTCAAAAGCTTTTTCTGCATCTACTGAGATGATCATCTGGTTTTTATCCTTCAATTTGTTAATATGGTGTATCACATTGATTGATGTACATATATTGAAGAATCCTTCCATTCCTGGGATAAATCCCCCTTGATTATGATGTATGATCCTTTTAATGTGTTGTTGGATTCTGTTTGCTAGTATTTTGTTGAGGATTTTTGCATCTATGTTCATCACTGATATTGGCCTGTAGTTTTCCTTTTTTGTGACATCTTTGTCTGGTTTTGGTATCAGGGTGATGGTGGCCTCGTAGAATGAGCTTGGGAGTGTTCCTCCCTCTGCTATATTTTGGAAGAGTTTGAGAAGGATAGGTGTTAGCTCTTCTCTAAATGTTGGATAGAATTCTCCTGTGAAGCCATCTGTTCCTGGGCTTTTGTTTGTTGGAAAGTTTTTAAATCACAGTTTCAATTTCAGTGCTTGTGATGAGTCTGTTTATATTTTCTATTTCTTCCAGGTTCAGTCTCAGAAGGTTGTGTTTTTCTAAGAATTTGTCCATTTCTTCCAGGTTGTCCATTTTATTGGCATATAGTTGCTTGTAGTAATCTCTCATGATCCTTTGTATTTCTGCAGTGTCAGTTGTTACTTCTCCTTTTTCATTTCTAATTCTATTGATTTGAGTCTTTTCCCTTTTTCTCTTAATGAGTCTGGCTAATGGTTTATCAATTTTGTTTATCTTCTCAAAGAACCAGCTTTTAGTTTTATTGATATTTGCTATCGTTTCCTTCATTTCTTTTTCATTTATTTCTGATCTGAACATTATGATTTCTTTCCTTCTGCTAACTTTGGGGTTTTTTTTTTTTTGTTCTTCTTTCTCTAATTGCTTTAGGTGTAAGGTTAGGTTATTTATTTGAGATTTTTCTTGTTTCTTGAGGTAGGATTGTATTGCTATAAACTTCCCTCTTAGAACTGCTTTTATGCATCCCATTGGTTTTGGGTCATCTTGTTTTCATTGTCATTTGTTTCTAGGTATTTTTTGATTTCCTCTTTGATTTCTTCAGTGATCTCTTGGTTATTTAGTAGTGTATTGTTTAGCCTCCATGTGTTTGTATACTTTACAGTTTTTTTCCTGTAATTGATATCTAGTCTTATAGCCTTGTGGTCGGGAAAGATACTTGATACGATTTCAATTTTCTTAAATTTACCAAGGCTTGATTTGTGACCCAAGATATGATGTACCCTGTAGAACGTTCCATGAGCACTTGAGAAGAAAGTGTATTCTGTTGTTTTTGGATGGAATGTCCTATAAATATCAGTTAAGTCCATCTTGTTTAATGTGTCATTTAAAGCTTATGTTTCCTTATTTATTTTCATTTTGGATGATCTGTCCATTGGTGAAAGTGGGGTGTTAAATTCCCCTACTATGATTGTGTTACTGTCAATTTCCCCTTTTATGGCTGTTAGCATTTGCCTTATGTATTGAGGTGCTCCTATGTTGGGTGTATAAATATTTACAATCGTTATATCTTCTTCTTGGATTGATCCCTTGATCATTATGTAGTGTCCTTCTTTGTCTCTTGTAATAGTCTTTATTTTAAAGTCTATTCTGTCTTATATGAGAATTGCTACTCCAGCTTTCTTTTGATTTCCACTTGCATGGAATATTTCTCCATCCCCTCACTTTCAGTCTGTATGTGTTGTAGGTCTAAAGTGGGTCTCTTGTAGGCAGCATATATATGGGTCTTGTTTTTGTATCCATTCAGCCAGTGTATGTCTTTTGGCTCAAGTATTTAATCCATTTACATTTAAGGTAATTATTGATATGTATGTTCCTATTACCATTTTCTTAATTGTTTTGGGTTTGTTATTGTATGTCTTTTCCTTCTCTTGTGTTTCCTGCCTAGAGAAGTTCCTTTAGCACTTGCTGTAAGGCTGGTTTGGTGGTGCTGAATTCTGTTAGCTTTTGCTTGTCTGTAAAGGTTTTAATTTCTCTGTCAAATCTGAATGAGATCCTTGCTGGGTAGAGTAATCTTGGTTGTAGGTTTTTCCCTTTTATCACTTTAAATATGTCCTGCCACTCCCTTCTGGCTTGCAAAGTTTCTGCCGAAAGATCAGCTGTTAACCTTATGGGGTTCCCTTTTATGTTATTTGTTGCTTTTCCCTTGCTGCTTTTAATATTTTTTCTTTGTATTTAATTTTTGATTGTTTGATTAATATGTGTCTTGTCATGTTGTTTCTCCTTGGATTTATCCTGTATGGGACTCTGCACTTCCTGGACTTGATTGACTGTTTCCTTTCCCATGTTATGGAAGTTTTCAACTATACTCTCTTCAAATATTTTCTCAGTCCCTTTCTTTTTCTCTTCTTCTTCTGGGACCCCTATAATTCAAATGTTGTTGTGTTTAATGTTGTCCCAGAGGTATCTGAGACTGTCCTCAATTCTTTTTATTCTTTTTTCTTTATTCTGCTCTGCGTTAGTTACTTCCACTATTTTATCTTCCAGGTCACTTATCTGTTCTTCTGCCTCAGTTATTCTGCTGCTGATTCCTTCTAGAGAATTTTAAATTTCATTTATTGTGTTGTTCATCAGTGTTTGCTCTTTAGTTCTTCTAGGTCCTTGTTAAAACTTTCTTATATTTTCTCCATTCTATTTCCAAGGTTTTGGATCATCTTTACTATCATTATTCTGAATTCTTTTTCAGGTAGACTGCCTATTTCCTCTTCATTTGTTAGGTCTGGTGGGTTTTTACCTTGCTCCTTCATCTTCTGTGTGTTTCTCTGTCTTCTCATTTTGCTTAACTTACTGTGTTTGGGGTCTCCTTTTCACAGCCTGCAGTTTCATAGTTCCCATTGTTTTTGGTGTATGCCCCCAGTGGATAAAGTTGGTTCAGTGGGTTGCTTAGGCTTCCTGTTGGAGGGGACTGGTGCCTCTGTTGTGACTGATGAAGCTGGATCTTGTCTTTCTGGTGGCAGGACCACATCTGGTGGTGTGTTTTGACATGTCTGTGAACTTAGTATGATTTTAGGCAGCTTCTCTGCTAATGGGTGGGGTTGTGTTCCTGTGTTGCTAGTTGTTTGGCATGGGGTGTCCAGCACTGTAGCTTGCTGGTCGTTGAATGGAGCCAGGTCTTAGCGTTGAGATGGAGATCTCTGGGAGAGCTCTCGCTGATTGATATTACGAGGGGCCAGGAGGTCTCTGGTGGACCAATGTCCTGAACTCAGCTGTCCCACCTCAGAGGCTCAGGCCTGACATCTGGCTGGAGCACCAAGACCCTGTCAGCCACATGGCTGGGTCAACCTGGAGAAGATGGACTGAAGCCAGGAGAAAGCTAGAGGATGGGAGACCTGTCAGAAGGCTTGTTTGATGAAATCAGGCAAAGGATGGTGACATTCTGTACCTGGGCTCCACTTGCAAAGGGGAAAGGGGTGCCTCGGGAAACCAAGCACTCTCTTCCACGGTGATGGCGCATGTGGGCACGGATTCAAAGCCTCACTCTTTCAACACATTTAAATCAGTCCCAGTTAAGTGTTTTGTATAAGGGTTAACGTGTTATCTTCTCAGCATTGTTTTCCAGTGATAATTTTACCAAAGAAACCATTTCTGCTTTAGCAAAGGCAGCGAACAATTTGTCTTTTGGTTTGTGGGTTCACCTACATGACCTATTTGTGCCATTCCAGGGGTGGGATGAAGGGAGCAGTAATGACCTCAGCACTAGGGATTTAGCTCAGTGACCCAGCAAGTTGGGAATGTGCCCAGGCTTCTTTAAGGAATCATCCAACCGTGACTGTTTTATTCAGTTCTCTAAATGCAATGCAAATCATGCAGTTATTTTTCTTGATTCTAAAGATCTTTGGTTTTCATCTTTAATTGTTTAAATGTGCTTTCTAAATTGTTCTTTTGGGGATATTAATATGCATTGCTTGGGGTGAAATAGAAGTACATGTTGGATTTGAGAAATGCTAAATCAAACACAGTTGAACAGGTTTCTCTCCAGTAGGATTTATTGAAGATTTTATTTTCAAATATAAATTATGATTCTCCAGGGATTGGAGTCTCTAATGTGCAATGTTTTCAAACATAATTGGCCAAGAAACCCCCTTCAAAGTGCAACTCTTCAAGGACTGATGTTCTACAGCATCCACTCTGGAAAACGTTGGCCAAAGTGTTGCCTTCCAGAATTGCTTCTGCAACATTCCCTCCAAGTTTGTGGAGAACCAGCACACAGGTCATAAGATTTCTTTTCAATCACCATAATGTGGAATCTTACCAAATGACATTTTGAAAGTTTAATTTCTTTAAAATCTAGTAATTAGATCTCCCTATGTGATGGACAGAGACACTTAATTTTGGGGGTTCAGGCACATTAGAATTTAAAATCTAGCTAGATCTAGGAAGATTATGAAAAAAAAAATTGGATTTGGAGTTAAATTCCAGACTCAGCTTAGGTAGGACATTTTTTTGGTTCATTTTCTTTTCTTTTTTTTTTTTTATAAATTTATTTATTTATTTTTGGCTGCATTGGGTCTTCATTGCTGCACACAGGCTTTCTGTAATTGTGGTGAGTGGGGGCTATTCTTCGCTGTGGTGTGCAGGCTTCTCATTGCGGTGGCTTCTCTTGTTGCAGAGCACGGGCTCTAGGTGCGCAGGCTTCAGTATTTTTGGCACGTGGGCTCAGTAGTTGTGGCTCGTGGGCTCTAGAACGCAGGCTCAGTAGTTGTGGCACATGGGCTTAGTTGCTCCATGGCATGTGGGATCTTCCTGTGCCAGAGCTCGAACCCATGTCCCCTGCATTGGCAGGCAGTTTCTTAACCACTGCACCCCCAGGGAAGTCCCTGTTTGTTTTCAATTCTAGGGTTTTGTTTAGTTTTGCCCTAAAATTCTCTATTTTGACTTTATAAAATTCTCTATAATTGCCTTTCCTTTTCCCTCTCCTAATTTTAGGAAACCTAATTTTAGGAAACCTAATTTTAGGATCTCTGTCGGACTTCTTGGTTTTCAAACTTTGATATATATTAGAATCACGGGTAGGCATAGAGTGGGGAGGGAGGTGGAGGAGAGTAGTTGGGGAGGGTGGTTGAGAGTTTCTGATGCCTAGTCTGATCCCAGGCCAATTACATCAGAACCCCAGGGACTGGGGATTTCAATTCAGTCTCTACACAGTGTGAGGTTAGTTTTATGTGTCAACTTGTCTAGGCCACGATATTCAGTTTTTGGTCAAACACTAGTATAGTTGTTGTTGTGAAGGTGTTTTTTAGATGTGAGTAACGTGTAAATCAGTAGACTTTAAGTAAAGCAGATTACTCTCCATAATGTGAGTGGGCCTTATTCAATCAGTTGGAGGCCTTTAAAAAAAAAGGCTGAGGTCCCTCAAGGAAGAAGGGATTCTGCCTCCAGACTGCAGTGGCAATAGCAACTCTTCCCTGACTCTCCAACCTGCTGGCCTGCAGAATTCAGACAGCCCCCATAATCATATGGGCCAATTCCTTAAAACCAATCTCTTTATATATATAGATAGATAGATATAGATATATAGATAGATACATATAGACACACCATACACACACACACACACACACACACACACCCCTATACTCATATACTGTCTATCTGTACGTATGTATATATATGTACATCCTATCGGTCCTGTTTCTCTGAAGAACCCTAAGTAATACAGTCTCATTATCAAGCTTCTTACCTACTTTTACCAGGACTACAGCCTCCCTAATCTTCAGCTGCATCTGTCTTCTTCATTATAACTTATGAGTAGAATAACTATTTTTACAAAGTAACGTACTGAATTCAAGCAATAGAATCCTTTATATTCAAGCATGGAGAATAATACATCTTTACTTGACCAAATTAGTTTCTTAATTGGCCTTGCTCTTGTAGCTAAATGTATCATGTTAATCTTGAACATTTTTAATAAGTAGATTTATATTAGAGACCAAGTGTTAAAATTGTTTAAACTTGAAAGGTCCAGTTCGAAATGAAATGAAACAGATTCTGGTGGATGTCACTGAGCTGCCAATAAGGATTAATTGTAACTCAAATGTTCTTTATTATTCGTTAATTATGTAATTGTTATTCATCCAGGCTTCTTGATTTTCCATGTTAAATAATCATGCTTCTCTTTCACCCAAGCCTTTCTGTTTAGTTAACTAATTAATTAAGGATGGGGATATTCTGCATTTATTAGCATCCTAATGGGAGATTGATTCCCTGTAGCCCAAACATCTACATATGTTCAATTTTTGAGCTCAGCTTTCTCTCCTTTTAAGTGATTATCATTTTAATTGCAGATACTAGGAATTAAAAAACATGCCCTTAAACATCCAGTCCAGTCCAGATCATTAAAACTGTCCCTTGTAGACAAATGCAAATGTTGGTACAAGCACTAGAAAGGAATCACACATAACCAGAGCAAGGTATAAATCATCACTAGCCAAGGATAACTGTGGTCTTTGCCATTCCTGTCCTTGAGGTCTGAAGGGCCAGCAACTTTGTAGGAGCATCCACTGGCCTAAGGGTCATTCAAATCTAATTCTTTTTTTTTTTCCCAACCGGCGTGGAAGCCAAAACCATAAACACTTATTGAGTTGAACTATATCAAATATTAAAAATTAGGACATTGTCCCAGAGCCAAAGACATATCATCCATGTTTTAAAGAACCTCTGGAACATGGGCTACAGGGTCTTGCATTATATTCAGTTAACCACAGCATATCACATACTGGTAAAAGAGGGTTCTCTGGTTCCTGGTTGAGGGAAAACCATTTTAATTAGTTGGGTAGGTGGATAGAAGAATGCTTAGTTGCTAGTTATGCATTAAAGCCTACCTTTTTAAAATTTATTTTATTGAAGTATAGTTGATTTACAATGGTGTGTTAATTTCTGCTGTTCAGCAAAGTGATTCAGTTATATATATATATGTGTGTGTGTGTGTGTGTGTGTGTGTATATATATATATATATATATATATATATATATATATATACATTCTTTTTCATATTCTTTTCTAATATGGTTTATCCCAGGATACTGAATATAGTTCCCTATGCTGTGCAGTACGACCTTGTTGTTTATCCATCCTATATATAATAGTTTGCACTTGCTAATCCCAAACTCCTAATCCATCCCTTCCCCACCTACCCCCATCCTTGGCAACCACAAGTCTGTTCTTTATGTCTGTGAGTCTGTTTCTGTTTCGTAGATAAGTTCATTTGTGTCATATTTTAGATTCCACATATAAGTGATATATGGTATTTGTCTTTCTTTCTGACTTCAGTTAGTATGATAATCTCTAGGTCCATCCATGTTGCTGCAAATGGCATGATTTCATTCTTTTTTATGAAAGCCTACCTTTCATTGTGGGAAAGTGTAGAACCAGCTACAAAATTTGCGGGACCCAGTGCAAAATGAATTGTGGACATGCATATTGCACTTATCTCCTCTGCTCACAATAACACTCCATTGTCTCATTGACCTTCACTTACAAAACACAAATTCGAAGATTAAGTTATTAAGAATTGCAAAACTGACAGCAGAGTTTTAAACCAAGTGGGTCCTTCTTAGTGTGGGACCCTATGCAACAGACAAGTCCTGTTGCATGATGTTGGCCCTGAACAAGGATGAAACTGTTCACTCCTTTGGGGGGGGTGGGGGGGGAGTTTTGATGTTAACCTTTTTTGGTACTGAGGTGGGTTTCTTTGGAAATAATCCTTTTCCTTTAAATTCAAAGATGCCAGAAACATTATTTAGATAAACTGGCTCTACATTCTCAGGTGTTAGTAAGTTAACTCTGATCACATATGACTTTGGCTTACCACAAAGGATCATATCCTACAAAGAGGCAAATTTACAACTAGGACTTTAGGGGCCATGGCTGGAAGTGAAGCAGCAGAGTTTAGGAGTTAAGAACCTGAGCTCTAGAACCATACAATGCTACATTCCAACCAAAACTTTTTCATTTCTTTTTTTTAAAATTTTTATTTTATATTGGGCTATAGTTGATTTACAACGTTTTGTTAGTTTCAGATGTACAGCAAAGTGATTCAGTTATACATATACCTATATCTATTCTTTTTCAAATTCTTTTCCCATTTAGGTTATTTCAGACTATTGAGTAGAGTTCCCTATGCTATACAGTAGGTCCTTGCTGGTTATCTATTTTAAATATAGAGTGTGTATATGTCAATCCCAAACTCCCAATTTATCCCTCCGCCACCCATCTTTCCCCTTTGGTAATCATAAGTTTGTTTTCTGTGTCTGTAAGTCTGTTTCTGTTTTGTAAATAAGTTCATTTATACCATTTTTTTTTTTAGATTCCACGTATAAGTGATATCATATGATACGTCTTTCTCTGGCTGACTTCACTTAATATGACAATCTCCATGTCCATCCATGTTGCTGCAAATGGTATTATTTCATTCTCTTTAATGGTTGAGTAATATTCCATTGTATATATGACCACATCTTCTTTAACCATTCATCTGTTGATGGACATTAGGTTGCTTCCATGTCTTGGCTATTGTAAACAGCACTGCAATGAACATTGAGGTGCATGTATCCTTTCGAACCATGGTTTTCTCTGGGTATATGCCCAGGAGTGGGATTGCTAGATCATATGGTAGCTCTATGTTTAGTTTTTTGAAGAACCTCCATACTATTCTCCATAGTGGCTCTACCAATTTACCTTCCCACCAACAGTGTAGGAGGGTTCCCTTTTCTCCACACCCTCTCCAGCATTTATTGTTTGTAGACTTTTTGGTGATGGCCATTCTGACTGGTGTGAGGTGGTATCTCATTGTAGTTTTGATTTGCATTTCTCTAATAATTAGTGATGTTGAGCGTCTTTTCGTGTGCCTCTTGGCCATCTGTATGTCTTCTTTGGAGAAATGTCTATTTAGGTCTTCTGCCCATTTTTTGATTGGGTTGTTTGTTTTTTTGATATTGAGCTGCATGAGCTGTTTGTAAATTTTCGAGATTAATCCCTTGTCAGTCCCATCATTTACAAATATCTTCTCCCATTCTGTGGGTTGTCTTTTCATTTTGTTTCCTTTGCTGTGCAAAACCTTTTCATTTTCCCGCAGTGCTGACCCCAGCTAGACAATCTAGACATGGAGCTAGACTCCATGTCTGGATTTGCACAGGCATGTACACAGAAAGTTCACTAAGACTTTTGTGTGTGTAGCCAAAGATATGAAGGCAAGAAGTGAACTATGTTGATGTTATAGAACTATAAGCAGTTGCTCTTAAAATATTCTTCAATTCACCAGTTTGGACTCCAACCTGCCTCCATCTCAGGATGAAAGACAAATATCCTCCCCTGTGTTCTTCTTACTCAGATTAATCGAGGCTTCCCTTGGTTTCACTCTGTCTTTCCAGTCTACATGCAACCCTGTAGATATACCCACATTTTTCTGAATGGAGCTAGTAATGGTAGATTTGGATTTCAAGTGTAGATCTATTGGACTTGGGCTTTTAAGAATTGCTAAGTCAATACATTGCTTATGGGTAGTAAGTTCTTCTTTGGGGATGTGTTCACTCACATCCTCATCCATCATAGCGTCCCCTCTCTTCATCGTCCTTCCCACCTGTATAATTTCACTGCTGCAGTTTTACAACCAGGATACATACCAAAGAGTCATAAAAAAGGGAAGAAACAAAAAGGGAGAAATGAAACCAAATTAATACTTAAGAATCTTAGTGTATGAGTTAGCAGGAAAATAAATTCAGAATGTGGGATTTTATATATATTTGAGAGTGTTTTAGTTTATTTTAGTAAATTTATTTGAAAATCATCTACATATTTAAAGGCCAGTAAAAAGGATAAGAAGGGAAAGATGTGAAACCACAGAAGAAGGAAAATGGCTTGATTTTTTTCTTTGGTTTCTGGAGATGTGTAACAGGGAGTGAGACCAAAACCTCAAATCCTGTGTCTCCTGAGCATTTTCATTTCACATAAAATAGCCGTTGTATCTCAAGGAACATTGTTGCTCCATGATTTAATGAGATATGTGCATGTACTAAGATATCCTTTGGGTTTAGAATATCTTCTCAAAGAGCTTAGACTCAGCATTCTAGAAGAAGCAGATTAACAAGTATAACACTGTTTTAGCTTGCAACTTTCCCCTCCTTGACTTGATTTTCCCCACCATTCATTTATCCATTTGACTGTGCCAGGCACTATTCTAGGCTGTGGGGCTACAAGTCAAATGATCTGTTTGTTCTTATTGTGTATATTTTCTACTGCAGGGTGACAGCAATAATACTCAAATTCCCAGTGACACAAGAAATAGTGTTATAAAGAAAATGGAACAAGATTAGGGTTAAACAGTGCCTGGGGGTTACTTTAAACTGTGGTCAAAAATGGCCCCTCTGAGGAAAAGGCTTTTAAGCAGAAACCTAAAGGATAAGACAGGTCCTGGATCTGGGGTCTTCGGTGGACAGGAACAGCATGCTCTGAGGGCTGAAGGAGGTAACACTGATAGTTCTCTTTTTCCTACACATAATTTCTCCCCAGAAACCTCTTGTGATGTCTCTTTATAGCATTGCATAAATTAAGGACTAGGGATCTTGGAAGCAAACAAGGATGAGATTGATGGGTGGGAGAGTAAGTAGGATTGTTTTGGAAAAAAATTGATTAGGGTCAATTATAGTGCATCCAATGACTTCTTTAAAAGAACTGGCAAGATGTTATAATTCCCTGCTCTTTTCTAGATAAAGTCAGTGGAAAGATACTCCTACAAAGAGAATTCATGAATCTGGGTAGAGAATAAAATATATATATATATATTTCATTTAATACAGTACCTATTTCCAATGCCCCTCTAGTCTAATTCTATTCAGTCTTAGTCAGAAAATCCAAATGTTTTGGACCTCAGTCATTAACAGGACAGCCACCAGATAAAGTGTTTGATTTCCTATAGGAAAATATGAATAACTGGATACTGGTCATCACAATGAACTTCACATAAAGCCATGTGCAACCAGCTCTAGAACATATAGAGTGATGGCATGTTTGAGTCTGAAACATCCTTTGAGAATATCTTTGGACAACTCCTTATTTCACAGATCACATAGCTAGTCAATGTCCCTAATGTCTATTTGGGTGAAATTGAGAACTCATCAGAGGGAAAACATACATCAAGCAAGCAGCACAGTTTCATGAGCTGGTTCAAAATCTTCAAGTTCTTCTGCTTCATTTCTTACTGATAAAGCTACTTTATTAACAAATTGAAATATGACTAAGAGTTGAATAACTTTGGTCACCCTAGGAAAAGTTCATTTATGGCATTATGATGTAATCCGAGTTTATTTCTCCTCTTCCTTTAACCTGAACCATGAAAAAGGTTTCCCTATAGTGATGTCTGTTCTCATCACTTTGCAAGATAGTCTCTGCTTTCCCTTCCACATCCCCTTCTACCCTTTCCCCACTCTGTGCCCCCAGAAAATAAACCCCTGTTCACCGCAGCAACCAGACTCCCTTGCCCTCGGAGGCAGTTGGCTAAGACGGTGGGTATTAGCAGGAGATAAAAGAGTTGGAAGACTGAAAAATGCTGGGGTGTTTTGTCCCCTGGTTCCTTCCCTGCATGGGCCACAATGCCTGTGGAAAGGAGCATCTCTTTCACTACAGCTACACGGCTCTCTGTGCTCCTGTAACTGCTTCCTCCTCCTACCCCGTCTGGCTGTTAGGGGATAAGAGCCTGTTCCTGCTCATCCTAGCCTGTTATTATTCATTCTTGGTTTCCCTTAAACTCTCTCATATCTTTGTAAACAGTCCCTTTGTTAAACGCTCTTCCATTACCCCATCTGTTTCTTTACAATCTTAACTGATATACTATTATTTATCTCCTGCTATTAACTAATTTCTTCCCAGCCCATAGCACGTGTATAGGTCAGCCAGGACAGAAACCCCTCTGGGTATTTCAAACTAGAAGGGATTCAACGTAGTGATTTGCAGAATCTTTAGAAGAACCTGGGAAGGAAGGTCAAGAAAAATCCTTGCTAGCTTTCCTAAGATCAGGGTGCTACAGAAATTTCACAAAACAGCAGCCAAAACTCCCAGCAGCATCTAAGTGGATGAATCACATTAGACTGCCCTAAAGCTGATGCAAACCTCAAGTCAGCCAACAGCCATCACAAGGAGACAATAGCTTGCCCTCTTGTTCACCTTCCAGATCTCATACTGTGCCTCCTTTTAGCAGAATCTTACCTAGAATCCTCCTTTTAAGGGATGTGGGAGAATGTATCATTGCCCTGCTTTTTCCATGGGATGCAGGGAGCACAGACAGGGAAGAGAATGATACTGAGCTGGCAGTAAAGAATCCACACGATGGGCACTCAGTAAATATTGGATTCACCGTTTCAGCATAAGTGATATTCTGCACTATCTACAACATCTGCAGTGTGCTATGAAAATACCGAAACTCTGTTGGTGACAGAATCATAGGTACTGCTTATACTACTGTAACTTGTCATCTGCATCTATAATTGAATGGCATTCTAAACTGCAGTAAGGCAAGTGAAAACAAGGTATAATCTTTTTTCCGTCTGCATTCACAGGACTCCAGAATTAGAGAGGTCAGTGCTCCCTCCAGAAACAGTGGGACTTCCTTATAGAGCTGGAGTGTGGCACAAAGCCCCCGTCAACCCAGCCTTTCCTTCGGGCGCCAAGGTCCACTTGTCCTCCTAAGGACGTGGAGTGGGAATCAGCCCTCCCCCTTTCCCTACTGCCAACAGTTGTTTTTTTTTACCCCCCCACCGAGGGGAGAATCACTTAAAAACCCAGCACCAGCTGATAAAAACCTGTGGGCTGCATCAAGATCATAGGAAAACGTTTGGAGACAAATGTGAACGCGATAGATGTTAAACACTGAGGCAAAGAGTGAAACATCCAGAGCAGAAGGAGATCCAGGGATTCCCACATGTGACACTGGTGTGTGGAGATAACGGTAACAGTAGGATCTCATGGGGAATAGCCCAGGCTTGAGTGTCAGACACATTTGGGTGCACTTCTGTCTCCGCCACTAACTCTGCCTCGGGGCAGATGACTTCATGTCTCCAAACCTCTGTCCCCACCTGCAAAACTAAGATAATAATAGTACCAACCACACGGGGTTACTGTGAGGTAAGCCATACAAAAGGATTTAGCACAGTGATTGATGCGGAATAAGTTTTCAGTTCATGTGAGTTTTCAGAAGGAGCATTGCTATGTAAATTCTTCTTTTCTGTGTTGTTGATCCGGTTCTGCAGACAAAGCATCAGATGTAGCCTATCACCTGCACAAACATGCTGCTAAATTACCATCCTGACTACAGCGAAGGGAATCGAGAGGCAGGCTCACGTTACTTTAAATACAGTGATATTAAGGGAGAGCCCGTGGGTGTCCCTTGCATAAAACCAGAGTGTCTCACCAAAGTAATGACCCATTGCAATACTTCAGTCGCTGAGCTGAGCTGACTCCATTTTTGCTTTGCACTAGACCTGTTAAATCCTGTCATAGCTGTCTGCTTTGCAAAGAGTTCGGTCCCCTGCCAAAATCCAAAATAAGATGCTCAGTAACTTTACCCCAGCTGTTCACTTCAGTTAGCACATGTCAATACAAGTGAGGTCTAATATGGTTCGGTGATTTTCCATCTCTTGTCAGTCAGCACAGCCTTCTGCCTCCTGCTCCCTCTCTGCTCCTGGACTTCTTAAAGAATTTCTTACCATTTTGTTCTGTTTCTGTTTCCCTGGTGCCTTCCTTCTCATTTTCCTTTTGAATGTTTTATCAAAAACTGGCAACAAGTCTGAACACTGGCCAGAAGATGAAAGGCACACAAACTTGGGAACAGAAAAATACACGCAGTCCCCATCTGACCCGCTCCCCCGCCCCACCCACCGCCAAAATAGAGTCTCGAGCCTAAAACTTTAATCCCTAAGAAGCTATTGTTTACTTTCCCAGAATTAATTAAGCTAATAAATCTACCAGCTTCCCAGATAATAATTTGTAGTCCGAAACAAATTCCTAGATGAGGCAAGATATTTGCCAAGTAAGGCCTGGAATCTACTGCCTGGGTGGTATCAAGAGGCATCTGAGAGCTTTTGGCTTAAGTGCACATCAAAGCTTACAGCCCACTTTAAAATGACATGGGTGGGACTTCCCTGGTGGTTCAGTGGTTAAGAATCCACCTGCCAGTGCAGGGGACACGGGTTCGAGCCCCGGTCTGGGAAGATCCCACATGCTGCAGAGCAACTAAGCCCATGCGCCACAACTACTGAGCCCGTGAGCCACAACTACTGAGCCCACATGCCTAGAGCCTGTGCTCCGCAACAAGAGAAGCCACCGCAATGAGAAGCCCCCACTCGCAGCAACTAGAGAAAGCCCGCGCACAGCAACAAAGACCCAACACAGCCAAATATAAATAAATAAATTTATTAAAAAAATGACATGGGTGCTTGCTGGGGGAGATAAGGGGCCATATGGCAGCACCCCAAATTTGCCAGAGGGTAAAGCTAAGAAAATTTAGTTCACAGAGGAAGCAAATATGGCCTGGAGGTTTCCAGATTCCCACAGATAACTATACATTTATATAGGATAATTATGTAGGTTTTGACTTGATATTTTTTATTAGTTCTCTTAATGACTTACATAGGTTGAAATTATTTGAGCTAATTTAGAGCAGAGAGAACTGAAGCTTAAAGAGGTTATGAGCTGTCCAGAGTCACATGCTAAAGATGGTGGAGCCATGTCAATTTCTCTTTTTCTTAAAATAAATTTTATTTATTTATTTATTTATTTATTTATTTATTTATGGCTGCACTGGGTCTTCGTTGCTGTGCACAGGCTTTCTCTAGTTGCGGCGAGCAGGGGCTACTCTTCATTGTGGTGCACAGGCTTCTCATTGTGGTGGCCTCTCTTGTTGCAGAGCACAGGCTCTAGGTGCGTGGGCTTCAGTAGTTGTGACACACGGGCTCAGTAGTTGTGGCTCGTGGGCTCTAGAACGCAGGCTCAGTAGTTGTGGCGCACGGGCTTAGTTGCTCCGCGGCATGTGGGATCTTCCCAGACCAGGGCTCGAACCTGTGTCCCCTGCATTGGCCGGCGGATTCTTAACCACTGTGCCACCAGGGAAGCCCCCATGTCAATTTCTTTATGATTTATTTACTATAAGGAGAAAGTGAAAATCCTGTTGGATTTAATTTGCCTGGATAGTTGTATAATTGAATTAAACCACTTTCCCAGAGCCCCTGTCTACAGCACTTTGCTTTTTTTTTTTTTTTTTTTTTTGGTGACAGAAGGCAGCCCATCAATCAGAACAGGAAAACCTTGAAACTCAGTGTCATTCACACAGCCGTTTCCCCAACAGCAGAGCAGACATTGTGAATTTGGATTTATTCTTGGAATACCTCTGCCTTAGTCCTCCAAACAGCTATAATCTATCAGTTCAAATTGACCCACATGATATAAACCTAGTTGCTATTTCTAACTAGTCCAGTGCTCTTTCTATTTCAAACCAATGAAACATCTAAATATAAAGGGGAAAAAACCTTTTGAAAAGGAACTTCTTTAAGTTCTGCATATAATTGTTTGACCATCATTTTCAAGACAGCAATGGTGCTTAAGGACCAGATATCTGTCCTTCAGACAGTTATCTGTGCTTGACAGATAAATGTTTAAATAACCTGTCTTTCCATCAGCCGTGTATTGGATGCCATCATGTTTGTAGAATCTTAACTATAAACTAGATGGCCATCCTCTCTCTTTCCCATATGATTTCAGCTTCTCTGCCTGTGACACTGTGGGATAAGGCAAGGTGGGAGGTGCGTTAATTGACTGCTTGTTGAATACCTACGGAATGCCAGGCCTCCTTTTAGGAGTTGGGGATATAGTGGTGAACAAGATGAGATCTCTGTTCTCAGAGAGCTTACATTCCAGAGGAGCAAGACAGACAACAACCAAATAAAAACAGAAATATACAAGATAACTTCAGTTATTGAAATGTGCTGTAGAAGAAATAAACCACCAGCCGCTGTTTGTTACTCTGCACAGACCATCCCTAGCCATTAGCAACAAATGGCTTCACCTGACAGACGCCTTCACTTCTGCTACATTTAGAGTGAGGGTCAGGGCCACCTCAGCTTGAAGACGATGTTCAGGTTACGCTTCAGGGACCACATTTAGCTGTTGGCAAGGGATGGCTTTACCTGACAGACTCTTTAACTTCTTGTATATTTGAAGTACATTTAGTTAGAGTTATCAGCAAACAAATGTGAATTGTCCTTAAGGAAAAAAAAAGAAGTAAATTTGGGTGGAGGTGATAGAGTGTGCTTTGAAGACCTCTCAGAGGACATATTTGAACTGATACCTTAATGGTGAGAAAAGGTCATTATTTGAAGATCTTGGAGCAGAGCTTCCCTGGCATACAGCATCCACGGACACCAAACAAGCCTGGCATGTTCAAGGACCAGGGAGAAGGCCACAGTGACTGGAGCTGAGTAACGAAAGAACAGTGTAAGCTTAAGCCAAAGGGGTGGCTGGGCTAGATTATTTTAGTGCCTTGGAGGCCATGGTAAGGAACTTGAATTTATTTTAAGTTCACTTTTAAAGTCATTGGAGGGCTGTTAGTACAAGAGAGACCTGAAGGGATTTACATGCTTAGGAAGCAAGTAAGAATAAAGCACAGCTGCTGCCCTCAAGGAGCTGACAAACTACAGCACTAGTTATGATTCAAGGCAGTCATTGAAGGATGAGTTCCAAATACTGAGTATAGGCTCCGGGAGCCTCTGGGATCCAGCTGGTAAATGGTGTTCCGATCTGTACCGAGTTTATAATCGAACATGAGGAGTTTAGCATGAAAGAGTAAATTTAGCTGGAGTCTTTGAATTCAAGGGGAAATGTTCGTCATTTTTATTTTCTTTTTGAAATGCAATCACTAACTTTCATAAAGCACAATAAAATATTTCAGTTCCTTCAGAAAAGGCTTGTGTGGTACAAGTCGTGACACCCAATCTTTCATCTCTTTGATTTGTGCAAAAGGGGAAGCATAATCCCCTGACCATTTTGTACTCAAAGCAATCCCTCTTCTTTTGTGTTTCCTGATGGCGGCATTGAAAGAGGAGTGTTTGACAATTTTAAATCTAGTTAATATAAAGTAAAGTCATTACTGAAGCAATATCCTTCATCCAAGAGATTGTAAGGTCCACAAGGAACAGTGTTCCATTAGTTAAGATCTCTGAGTTCCTGCAGTTGCTCTGTGGTCTTTTTTTTTTTTTTTTTTTTTTTTTGCTCTGTGATCTTAAGCAAACATTTTCACTTTGGGGGTTGGCCATGGAACACATGGCCAAAATGAGGGAGTTGACTTGGACCATCCCTGAGTTCTTTAACATCACTTTTACTTCCAATCATCTGCTAACTCCTCTGTATTTGCGTTGATTTTAAAGTCTGCCATATTGGCAATGATCCTGTACATTGAGAAACAGAAGAGAGGGCAACTGAATTTGGGAATTTTTGTTATCCTGGGCTTTAGAGGAGGAACTATGTAATTTCCCCCAGTGGGGCTTTGGGACCTTCATGAAGGGGAGGCAGATAAACTTGCACCAGCTATTTGTAGTCTGCTGAACAATGTTAACTTGCTTTGAGCGTTCGAATACTGAAAGGCTTATAAAGGAATACAAGATCTGCTTCAGAGGACCCATGATCCATCTTAGAATGTAAGACATAAACATATGAGAGGTGAAATAATACAGTACAAGGTGAAAATGTGATATGCCACAGGGAGTTATGTGATTAATTTTTAAATGAAAAAGGTATGGAGCAAACTAAATGCAGGAAAAACTGAGCTGATAACTTCTGAGGGATGTATTCATTTATTTATCTAATTTTTTCAATCATCAAACAAGTAGTTATTGTGTGCTCACTTGGTGCCAAGAGCTCCACTGGGTGCTGGAGGGGAAGAGGAGAGCTGACATGGACGTGTTGTTGGACAGATAGATCAATAACTAGAATCTCTGGGAGGGACTCAGTGTTGCTGATGGGTCAGATTTCTCCTCTTTTCCGTTTGCCCCCAGGATGATGCATGTAGATCTAACTGTGAACTTAGTGTATCAGAATTTCCTGTGAAACCATCTGGTCCTGCACTTTTATTGCTGGGAGTTTTTAAATCACAGTTTCAATTTCAGTACTTGTGACTGGTCTGTTCATATTTTCTGTTTCTTCCTGGTTCAGTCTTGGGACATTGTACCTTTCTAAGAATTTGTCCATTTCTTCCAGGTTGTCCATTTTATTGGCATATAGTTGCCTATAGTAGTATGTTATGGTCCTTTGTATTTCTGTGGTGTTGATTGTAACTTCTCCTTTTTCATTTCTAATTTTATTGATTTCGGTCCTCTCCCTTTTTTTCCTGTTGAGTCCAGCTAAAGGTTTATCAATTTTGTTTATCTTTTCAGAGAATCCGCTTTTAGTTTCATTGATCTTTTCTGTTGTTTTTTTTTTTAGTCTCTATTTCATTTATTTCTGCTCTGATCTTTATGATTTCTTTCCTTCTACTAACTTTGTGTTTTGTTTGTTCTTTCTCTAGTCGCTTTAGGTGTAAGATTAGGTTGTTTACTTGAGATTTCTCTAGTTTCCTGAGGTAAGCTTGTATCACTATAAACTTCCCTCTTAGAACTGCTTTTGCTGCATTCCATAGGTTTTGGATGGTAATGTTTTCATTTTCATTCATTGGGAAGGTGGGGGAAGGATAAATTAGGAGGATGGGATTAACATATACACACTACAATATATAAAACAGATAACCAACAAGGACCTACTGTATAGCACAGGGAGCAATACTCAATATTTTGTAATATCATGTAAGGGAAAAGAATCTGAAAAAGAATATATATATGACTGAATCACTTTGCTGTACACCTGAAACTAACATGATACTGTAAATCAACTATACTTCAATTTTAAAAATTAATTAAAAAAAAAGAAGAATTTCCTGTGACTTCTCCCAAGATTTGCAGAATTAGAGACATAAGCAATCATCAGCTACCTATTACCTTTCTCCAGTGTTCTGTGCAGAGATCACACATCATCAATTAGAATGCCTTTAAGGATAAAGAGTTCCTTTCTGAGATGTGCATTTCCACTATTACATGGCTGTAGCAGTTACCCTGTTTCCTTCATACTGAAACAGACTCTGCTCCCTGCCTCTTTCATATAGTCATCTGCCTCTTCATAGGGAAAGCTGTTGGCTCTTGCCCCAGAGGAAGACTTGCAGACCTACTTCTCTGCTGGGACCAAAGAAACAATTTAAAACAGTGCAATATCAAAGAAATAATAGTATTTTAAAGATAAATAACTTAATTAAACTACTCCATTACCTATCAACATCTGTGATTACATAGTAGGTAAGGTACAGGCAGACTGTTTCAGGCATCCTTTAGCTCTGACTGTTCATTTCGCAAAAACTACTACGTTGTTCATTATGTATCACACAAGGGTGTGTTTAATTTAGTAAGTAGGACATATAGTCACATTAAAGCCAAATTCCCAGACTTAAAAGAGGCTATGAATTTCAGAAGCTATCTTCTGGAAGTTTGTCATAGATTCTGCTTTCATTAGCTCAATTAGGATGACTTGGCAGTTGTTCAAAGTGATTTTCTGGACATTAGAGAGGATTAACCAAGATGGCGGAGTAGAAGGACGTGCTCTCACTCCCTCTTGCGAGAGCACCAGAATCACAACTGGCTGCTGGACAATCATTGACAGGAAGACCCTGGACTTCACCAAGGAGGATACCCCACGTCCAAGGACAGAGGAGAAGCCACAGTGAGATGGTAGGAGGGGCGCAATCAGAGTAAAATCAAATCCCATAACTGCTGTGTGGGTGACTCACAGACTGGTGAACACTTATACCACAGAAGTCCACCCACTGGAGTGAAGGTTCTGAGCCCCACGTCAGGCTTCCCAACCTGGGGGTCCGGCAACGGGAGGAGGAATTCCTAGAGAATCAGACTTTGAAGCCTAGTGGGAATTGATTGCAGGACTTCGACAGGACCGGGGGAAACAGAGACCCCACTCCTGGAGGGCACACACAAAGTAGTGTGCGCATCGGGACCCAGGGGAAGGAGCAGTGACCCTGGGGGAGACTGAACCAGACCTACCTGCTGGTGTTGGGGCGTCTCCTGCAGAGGCGGGGGGTGGCTCTGTTTCACTGTGGGGACAAGGACACTGGCAGCGGAGGTTTTGGGAAGTGCTCCTTGGCGTGAGCCCTCCCAGAGTCTGCCATTAACCCCACCAAAGAGCCCAGGTAGGCTCCAGTGTTGGGTTGCCTCAGGCAAAACAACCAACAGGGAGGGAACCCAGCCCCACCCATCAACAGTCAAGTGGATTAAAGTTTTACTGAGCTCTGACCGCCACAGCAACAGTCAGCTCTACCCACCAACAGAGCCTCCCATCAAGCCTCTTAGATAGCCTCAACCACCAGAGGGCAGACAGCAGAAGCAAGAAAAACTACAATCCTGCAGCCTGTGGACCAAAAACCACAGTTACAGAAAGACAGACAAGATGAAAAGGCAGAGGGCTATGTACCAGATGAAGGAACAAGAAAAAACCCCAGAAAAACAACTAAATGAAGTGGAGATAGGCAACCTTCCAGAAAAAGAATTCAGAATAATGATAGTGAAGATGATCCAGGACCTCGGAATAAGAATGGAGGCAAAGATTGAGAAGATGCAAGAAATGTGTAACAAAGACCTAGGAGAATTAAAGAACAAACAAACAGCTATGACCAATACAATAACTGAAATGAAAACTACACTAGAAGGAATCAATAGCAGAATAACTGAAGCAGAAGAACGGATAAGTGACCTGGAAGACAGAATGGTGGAATTCACTGCTGCAGAACAGACTAAAGAAAAAAGAATGAAAAGAAATGAAGACAGCCTAAGAGACCTCTGGGACAACATTAAACGCAAGAACATTCACATTATAGGGGTCCCAGAAGGAGAAGAGAGAGAGAAAGGATCAGAGAAAATATTTGAAGAGATTATAGTCGAAAACTTCCCTAACATGGGAAAGGAAATAGCCACCCAAGTCCAGGAAGTGCAGAGAGTCCCATACAGGATAAACCCAAGGAGAAACATGCCGAGACACATAGTAATCAAAGTGGCAAAAATTAAAGACAAAGAAAAATTATTGAAAGCAGCAAGGGAAAAATGACAAATAACATACAAGGGAACTCCCATAAGGTTAACAGCTGATTTCTCAGCAGAAACTCTGCAAGCCAGAAGGGAGTGGCATGATATACTTAAAGTGATGAAAGGGAAGAACCTACAACCAAGATTACTCTACCCGGCAAGGATCTCATTTAGATTTGATGGAGAAATCAAAAGCTTTACAGACAAGCAAAAGCTAAGAGAATTCAGCACCACCAAACCAGCTCTACAACAAATGCTAAAGGAACTTCTCTAAGTGGGAAACACAAGAGAAGAAAAGGACCTACAAAAACAAACCCAAAACAATTAAGAAAATGGTCATAGGAACATATATATCGATAATTTCCTTAAACGTGAATGGATTAAATGCCCCAACCAAAAGACATAGACTGGCTGAATGGATACAAAAACAAGACCCATATATATGCTGTCTACAAGAGACCCACTTTAGACCTAGGGACACATACAGACTGAAAGTGAGGGGATGGAAAAAGATATTCCATGCAAATGGAAATCAAAAGAAAGCTCGAGTAGCTATACTCATATCAGATAAAATAGACTTTAAAATAAAGAATGTTACAAGAGACAAGGAAGGACACTACATAATGATCAAGGGATCAATCCAAGAAGAAAATATAACAACTATAAATATATATGCACCCAACATAGGAGCACCTCAACACATAAGGCAACTGCTAACAGCTATAAAAGAGGAAATCGACAGTAACACAGTCATAGTGGGGGACTTTAACACCTCACTTACACCAACGGACAGATCATCCAAAATGAAAATAAATAAGGAAACAGAAGCTTTAAATGACACAATAGACCAGATAGATTTAATTGATATATATAGGACATTCCATCCAAAAACAGCAGATTACACGTTCTTCTCAAGTGCGCACGGAACATTCTCCAGGATAGATCACATCTTGGGTCACAAATCAAGCCTCAGTAAATTTAAGAAAATTGAAATCATATCAAGCATCTTTTCTGACCACAACGCTATGAGATTAGAAATGAATTACAGGGAAAAAAACGTAAAACAGACAAACACATGGAGGCTAAACAATACGTTACTAAATAACCAAGAGATCACTGAAGAAATCAAAGAGGAAATCAAAAAATACCTAGAGACAAATGACAATGAAAACACTATGATCCAAAACCTATGGGATGCAGCAAAAGCAGTTCTAAGAGGGAAGTTTATAGCTATACAAGCCTACCTCAAGAAACAAGAAAAATCTCAAGTAAACAATCTAACCTTACGCCTAAAGAAACTAGAGAAAGAAGAACAAACAAAACCCAAAGTTAGCAGAAGGAAAGAAATCATAAAGATCAGAGCAGAAATAAATGAAATAGAAGCAAAGAAAACAATAGCAAAGATCAATAAAACTAAAAGTTGGTTCTTTGAGAAGATAAACAAAATTGATAAGCCATTAGCCAGACTCATCAAGAAAAAGAGGGAGAGGACTCAAATCAATAAAATCAGAAATGAAAAAGGAGAAGTTACAACAGACACCACAGAAATACAAAGCATCCTAAGAGACTACTACAAGCAACTTTATGCCAATAAAATGGACAACCTGGAAGAAATGGACAAATTTTTAGAAAGGTATAACCTTCCAAGACTGAACCAGGAAGAAACAGAAAATATGAACAGACCAATCACAAGTAATGAAATTGAAACTGTGATTAAAAATCTTCCAACAAACAAAAGTCCAGGACCAGATGGCTTCACAGGTGAATTCTATCAAACATTTAGAGAAGAGCTAACACCTATCCTTCTCAAACTCTTCCAAAAAATTGCAGAGGAAGGAACACTCCCAAACTCATTCTATGAGGCCACCATCACCCTGATACCAAAACCAGACAAAGACACTACAAAAAAAGAAAATTACAGACCAATATCACTGATGAATATAGATGCAAAAATCCTCAACAAAATACTAGCAAACAGAATCCAACAACACATTAAAAGGATCATACACCACGATCAAGTGGGATTTATCCCAGGGATGCAAGGATTCTTCAATATACGCAAATCAATCAATGTGATACACCATATTAACAAATTGAAGAATAAAAACCATATGATCTTCTCAATAGATGCGGAAAAAGCTTTTGACAAAATTCAACATCCATTTCTGATAAAAACTCTCCAGAAAGTGGGCATAGAGGGAACCTACCTCAACATAATAAAGGCCATATATGACAAACCCACAGCAAACATCATTCTCAATGGTGAAAAACTGAAAGCATTTCCTCTAAGATCAGGAACGAGACAAGGATGTCCACTCTCACCACTATTATTCAACATAGGTCTGGAAGTCCTAGCCATGGCAATCAGAGAAGAAAAAGAAATAAAAGGAATACAAATTGGAAAAGAAGAAGTAAAACTGTCACTGTTTGCGGATGACATGATACTATACATAGAGAATTCTAAAACTGCCACCAGAAAACTGCTAGAGCTAATTAATGAATATGGTAAAGTTGCAGGATACAAAATGAATGCACAGAAATCTCTTGCATTCCTATACACTAATGATGAAAAATCTGAAAGAGAAATTATGGAAACACTCCCATTTACCATTGCAACAAAAAGAATAAAATACCTAGGAATAAACCTACCTAGGGAGACAAAAGACCTGTATGCAGAAAACTATAAGACACTGATGAAAGAAATTAAAGATGATACCAACAGATGGAGAGATATACCATGTTCTTGGATTGGAAGAATCAACATTGTGAAAATGAGTATACTACCCAAAGCAATCTACAGATTCAATGCAATCCCTATCAAGTTACCAATGGCATTTTTTACGGAGCTAGAACAAATCATCTTAAAATTTGTATGGAGACACAAAAGATCCTGAATAGCCAAAGCAGTGTTGAGGGAAAAAAATGCAGCTGGAGGAATCAGACTCCCTGACTTCAGACTATACTACAAAGCTACAGTAATCAAGACAATATGGTATTGGCACAAAAACAGAAACATAGATCAATGGAACAAGATAGAAAGCCCAGAGATTAACCCACGCACCTATGGTCAACTAATCTATGACAAAGAAGGCAAAGATATACAATGGAGAAAAGACAGTCTCTTCAATAAGTGGTGCTGGGAAAGCTGGACAGCTACATGTAAAAGAATGAAATTAGAATACTCCCTAACACCATACACAAAAATAAACTCAAAATGGATTAGAGACGTAAATATAAGACTGGACACTATAAAACTCTTAGAGGAAAACATAGGAGGAACACTCTTTGACATAAATCACAGCAAGATCTTTTTTGATCCACCTCCTAGAGTAATGGAAATAAAAACAAAAATAAACAAGTGGGACCTAATGAAACTTCAAAGCTTTTGCACAGCAAAGGAAACCATAAACAAGACGGAAAGACAACCCTCAGAATGGGAGAAAATATTTGCAAACGAATCAATGGACAAAGGATTAATCTCCAAAATATATAAACAGCTCATTCAGCTCAATATTAAAGAAACAAACACCCCAATCCAAAAATGGGCAGAAGACCTAAATAGACATTTCTCCAAAGAAGACATACCGACGGCCACGAAGCACATGAAAAGATGCTCAACATCACTAATTATTAGAGAAATGCAAATCAAAACTACAATGAGGTATCACCTCACTCCTGTTAGAATGGGCATCATCAGAAAATCTACAAACAACAAATGCTGGAGAGGGTGTGGAGAAAAGGGAACCCTCTTGCACTGTTGGTGGGAATGTAAATTGATACAGCCACTATGGAGAACAATATGGAGGTTCCTTAAAAAACTAAAAATAGAATTACCATATGACCCAGCAATCCCACTACTGGGCATATACCCAGAGAAAACCGTAATTCAAAAAGACACATGCACCCGAATGTTCACTGCAGCACTATTTACAATAGCCAGGTCATGGAAGCAACCTAAATGCCCATCAACAGACGAATGGATAAAGAAGATGTGGTACATATATACAATGGAATATTACTCAGCCATAAAAAGGAATGAAATTGAGTCATTTGTTGAGAAGTGGATGGATCTAGAGACTGTCATACAGGGTGAAGTAAGTCAGAAAAAGAAAAACAAATATCGTATATTAATGCATGTATGTGGAACCTAGAAAAATGGTACAGATGAGCCGGTTTGCAGGGCAGAAGTTGAGACACAGATGTAGAGAATGGACATATGGGCACCAAGGGGGGAAAACTGCGGTGGGGTGGGAATGGTGGTGTGCTGAATTGGGCGATTGGGATTGACATGTATACACTGATGTGTATAAAATTGATGCCTAATAAGAACCTGCAGGATAAAAAAACAAACAAACAAAACAACTAATACTAAACTTTCATTGGGTTATTTGTATGGAAATATATTAATATAAATGTTTCAGACATTACATGAAAAAAAAAAAGTGATTTTCTGCATAATGACTTTCCAATGAGCCATGTTTCCTAGTTCTTAGTGATCTCTGGGACCTGAAATAGATCTATAAACAAAGAAAATCATTTGCATATTTTCAGAAATGCTTTATCTTGCACCACTTAGATTTGCATCTTGTAGTGACTTCTGTGACAAAGCACTCTTTTTTTTTTTTTTTTAAACTTTAGTCTTTTTTTTTAAATGTATTTTTTTAAACGCATTTTTTACTTTGTTTATTTATTTATTTATTTTTGGCTGTATTGGGTCTTCGTCTCTGTGCGAGGGCTTTCTCTAGTTGTGGCAAGCGGGGGCCACTCTTCATCGCGGTGCGTGGGCCTCTCACTATCGCGGCCTCTCTTGTGGAGCACAGGCTCCAGACGCGCAGGCTCAGTAATTGTGGCTCACGGGCCTAGCTGCTCCGTGGCATGTGGGATCTTCCCAGACCAGGGCTCGAACCCATGTGCCTTGCATTGGTAGGCAGACTCTCAACCACTGCGCCACCAGGGAAGCCCACAAAGCACTCTTGCATTCATTAACTTAGTGTCTACGTGCAGCACCCTGCCATGGACCTGGGATCTAGTGGTTAACAATCCCCATTATTGCAAGAGACAGACACCCAAATCAGTAGGCTCAGGGCCTGATTGGCTCTCATGACATTTATGTCAGGTTGCAGGCACAGCTGCTCATCCAGGGGCCCACAGCATGTGCTCAGGACTAGGTCTCACTCTCTTCATCTCTCAGTTGACCTTCCTCTGGGTTGGCTCTGTCCTCAGGCAGGTTTCCTTCATGGAAGCAAGGTGATTACCAGCATCTCCAGGCCTACCTGGAGAGATAGTGCCAGAGGAGAGAACCACTACTCCCTAAGTCCAGTAATCAAATTCCATTGGCTTAGTTGGGCCATAGACCCATTTCTGGACCAGTTTCAGATTGTTCCATGCTGATTGGCCAGGACTGAGCCACAAGGTCACTCTGGACCAGGGGTTGGAGGAGAAGTGGGATCATCCCCCTGAACCTAGAAATCACTTAGACAGAATGGGAGAAGGAACAGCTCTGGAAGAAAATTGGGGAGTTGGATGCTTGGCAGGAAAAAACAGTAGATGTCCTCTATAGAAAACTTTTGCTAAAGCAGGGTTGCAAAACTTTTGAATCAGAAGAGAGAGTCTTTTAGGTGGGGAGATAAATAAGCATTGATTTTTATATTTAGCTAGTTAGTGGCAGAACCTGCAACAGAACCCAGGTCTTCTGACTTCTAGTCCAGTTGACCTTTCATAAATGTTTCCCTTTTCAAAGTCAGTCACACAATTTGTGGCGCTCAGTGCAAAAGGAAAATGTGAATCCCTTTGTTCAAAAATTTAAGATAGGGCTTCCCTGGGGGCGCAGTGGTTAAGAATCCTCCTGCCAATGCAGGGGACACAGGTTCGATCCCTTGTCCAGGAAGATCCCACATGCCGCGGAGCAACTAAGCCCGTGCGCCACAACTACTGAGCCTGCACTCTAGAGCCCGCAAGCCACAACTACTGAAGCCCGCGCGCCTAGAGACGGTGCTCCGCAACAAGAGAAGCCACTGCAATGAGAAGCCCGCACACCGCAACGAAGAGTAGCCCCCTGTCACCTCAACTAGAGAAAGCTCGCGCTCAGCAACGAAGACCCAACTCAGCCAAAAATAAATAAATAAATTAATTAATTAATAAAAAAAGAAATTTAAGACAGCCACAGCCAGGCATTAAACCAAGTACACAGATCACACTCCCATGAAGCCAGCCCTGGTCAGCCAACACCACTCCTTGTATGCAGGTCACAGTGTTTGTCACAATATAGGCATGCAAAGGCTTAGAAGACATTATCTTCTATTCCACCCAGCTTTCAATCTTATCTGGAAATGGAAGAGTTACACAGACACCAACAAAGATACAATGGTTTTAAAGAAATGCATAAAGCTGGGCTCTGTTTTATGTGAAAAAATCCACAGATCACAGGAGTGAATGTTATCTTGGCTAAATAAATAGTAGCATAAATTCCAAAAAGAGAGAAGAGATAGTCCCCCTCCATGTTGATCAGGTTCCGTATCTAGTATTGGATTATGTTCTAACTTCCTCATCCCTTAAAGACATTTTTAAAAGATTTGAAACCATGTCACCTGTCCAAAGTAGCAGAGATTTGTTTTATTTTCTGCTGTTTTGTGTAAGCATCTCTTATAGATTGAATGGTGTTTCCCCCCAAATTCAGATGTTGAAGACCTAACCCTCAACGTGACTGTATTTTGTGATAGGGCCTTTAAGGATGTAATTAAGGTTAAATGAGGTCATAAAGACAGGGCCTTAATCCTGAAGAAATGGTGTCCTTATAAGAAGAGGAAGAGACACCAGGAGCATGCACACACAAAGAAAGGCCATGTGAGGACACGGCAGGAAGGCAGCTGTATGCAAGCCACTAAGAGAGGCCTCAGGAAAAACCACCCCTGCCAGCACCTCGAACTTGGACTTCCCGCCTCCAGAATTGTGAGAATTAATTCTGTTGTTTAAGATACCCAGTCTGTGATATTTTGTTATGGCAACCCTAGTAGACTAATATATCATCTGATAAATATCTATTTAGTGAGTAAGAGGAATACTTAGAGAAACTGAGTATCCCATAGGAGAGAAGATTTAGAAGAAATATTAGAATTATCTGTCGAAGGAGTGTGCTCTGTGTATCCCCAGAGTGTAGACCTAACAGCAGTAATTGGGAGTTACAGGAAAGTAGGCATTGCATCAACATAAGAAAGACTTTCAACAGCCAGACTTTATTATAATTCCTCCAGGGAGGACATTATCACAGGCTCCTAGAGATTAATAACAGCTCAGAGGGAGTCCAGTTGCAGGGAAAATACCTGTGAGGAGAGACCAGTCAGAGAAAAGCTCAAAGCATGAGACTTTTTGAGAAAGGAAATGGGGGGCAAGATTTTCTCCTTCAAGGATGGTTACTGCAAGAGGCTCAGGCTCTAGAGAAAGGATACTTTCTGAAATTTAGGGAAGAAAAGTGAAGGTTGTAT
The DNA here is from genome assembly GCF_965194825.1 of Balaenoptera physalus. NCBI lineage: Eukaryota > Metazoa > Chordata > Mammalia > Artiodactyla > Balaenopteridae > Balaenoptera > Balaenoptera physalus. Next base: position 57,097,764 of record NC_138890.1, read on the forward strand.
ATTTCTTAACAGAATAGCCGGTTTGCAAAGGAAATTATCAGAGATTAGACTGGGCTATTTAAAACTGTGGTTTAATGTAAACATATTACAAGGCAAGTTTTTAAAATGTATACCTCAAGTACTTGGCAGAATTTTCCTATTACCTTGGTCTGTATTTGGCACAGTTTAATAGTTAATAAGGAGAACTCACTATACTGCATTGATGTGGATACATTTCTACAAACACACACATGCAATTGGGATATTTTCCTGAAGGTACTTAGCTGTTAATCCTAAAATGCAAGTCTAAACTGCTGTGTTATCAGAGGAAATAGTATCAGTTCATCTGGTAATGACAAACAGAACAGAGGATAGAGTCCAGAGGGGAAATCAGTTCATTTCTTTAAGACTCTGCTTCAACCATTAAAGATATTAAAATATCACACTAACCACTACTGATGAGTGAGGAAAAAAATAGCTACAAGAGCATGAAGCATAGCAAATTATTTCAGGTAAGGCCAAGAATTAACCTACAAGTCACTTAGATTAATCCCATTGCTGCTTAGCGCAGAAAATACAACTAAGCAGCCTTCTGTTTTTTTCTAACACTCTGTCAAGTTCTCTAGGATAGTGTTATCTGATAGATAATGTGAACCACATGTGTAATTTTAATTAAAAAAATGAAAAGAAACAGGTGAAATTAATTTTGATAATACATTTTATTTAACCCAGTATATCTAAAATATGATCATTTTAATGTCATTAATATTAAAAAATCAAAGATATTTTAGTTGTTTTTTTTGGCTGAGCCTTAGAAATCTTGCACTAGCCTCATTGCAAGTGCTTAATAGCCACATGTGGCTAGTGCCTACTGTCTGCACAGCACAGAGAGAGAGCAGTGGCTGCCAAACTTGTTTCAGGATACATGCCCATTAGGAAAAAAGCGAGCATGCATCTCAACATGTGCATGTGTATTTCTTTAGAAGTTGTGTACATGGAGTATATTCTAAATACACAAAAAACATCTTTTTTAAAAATCTGTATCTCATTTGATTTGTATTTTTGTATGTTTTAGAATGTATATATTTATAACATAACCCATGTGTGCAATTTCTAAAGAAATAAATACGTAAATGCTGGGATATACATTCATTTTTTTTTCCTCATAGGCACATGTTAAAAATTTTCACTTACTGTTAATTTCAAAATTTTATCTCACTAATATGACTATTATTAGTAAATACAATGTGATAAAATTAGCCTCATTATCTTTGAAAATCTCGATTGAACATGTGTAACACTTTAAATTCAGCAACCCGAAGATCTGTCACTATGTTCAGTTTATTTTGATTCTTGATTTTAATGCCTGTCAAAACTGAAAAAAAAAAAACTGATATCTCCCAAAGAGAAATAGATCTAAATTAAATAATTGCATTATTGGTTGTGCTTGAAATCATGATACTAAGTTTTCATCCCATCCACCAATTATGCAAAAGTGTTTGCTGTAATTTAACATGTAAGTTTCCACTTCCCTGATGTCAGTCAGTGGTTCGTTTAATTGCATTCTTGCATTTTTAATAAATGGAGTCAAAGCCAACTGAAACTCTGTACTATGAAGATTTGTAAAATCATTGGAAAATTCTGTGTGTCAGGCCCTAAGAAACCTTCATGGTTTCCTCCTCCTGAAGTCCAGGCCTTGGTAGAATCCCCCTCCCTTGAGTATGTGTGTGACATGCGACTGGCTTCCAGCCAATAGCATATGACAGTGGTGATTTGATGTCACTCTCATGATTATGTTTGGTTATATTAGATTCTGGCTTAGCAGACTGAAATGAGAGACTCTCCTTGTGGTCTGGAGGAAATGAGTGGACATGCTGGAGAAGCCCACACGGCAAGAAACTGTGGTGACCCTGAGGTCCTGTGAACAGCTTCTAGGTCCTACAGGCAGTCTCTAGTTAGCCGCCAGCAAAAATCTTGGGTCATAACAGTCAGAAGGAAATGAATTCTGCCAACAACCTAAATAAACTTGGAAGCAGATTCTTCTGCAGTTGAACCTCCAGATAAAAACACAGTTAAGCTGCCACCTTAACTGCAGCTTGTGAAACCCTAGGCAGTAAACCCTAAACAGTGCCCACACTCCTGACCCAGGGAAACTGTGAGATAACAAATGTGTGTGTTGTTTTAAGCTGCCAAATTTCTGGTAATTTGTTGTACAGCAATGGTAAACACATCCTGCTTCTAATTTGTTTCAGTGTACAGATAGGAGATTTTTTTATAGTTGGCACATGATCGTGTTTACAGAATCAGAAAGCAATGGAAATATATCCAAATATCTATTTTCCAAAAGCTCTATCGAAAACAAGAATTTCCTTTGTAAAAGTCTACTTTTACAAAAGTAGGTATAAAGTCTACTGTAATTTAAAAGTCTTGATTTTTGAAAGTTTTTAATTTTTAAAATTAGTCACATCGGTATAGCCATTTGTGCTTTTGTGAATTTGACTTCTTGACTGTATTAGCTTACTTATGAATGATATGATGAATGAATTTCAACTTTAGTACTGTGTATGTAACATTATCCCGGAAACTTTTTAAAAAATTTCTAATCAGAGTGTTGTAGGAAAAATTGGGGCATGAGAGGATGGTCATGTTCCAGTGAGTCCCTGGGATGGGGCGCTGAGTGAGGGTCCTTGACTTCACGAAGGAAAGAATTTAAGAGTGAGCCATAGTAGAGTGAAAGCAGGTTTATTTAGAGAGATACACACTGCATAACAGAATGCAGTCCATCTCAAAAGGCGAGAGTAGACCCCAAGTGTGGAGGTGGTTAGTTTTTTACGGGTTGGGTAATTTCACAGGCTAATGAGTGGGAGGAATATTCTAACTATCTTGGAGAAGGGATGGATATTTCTAGGAACTGGGGCACCACGTACTTTTTGCTTTTATGGTGGACCTCAGAACTGTCATGGCACCTGTGGCTGTGTCATGTAGCATATGCTAATATTCACGATGAGCGTATAATGAGGCTAAAGGTCTACTGGAAGTCAAATCATCTGCCATCTTGGGCCTAGTAGGTACTACTATTTTTTCAGTATCCTGTTTTTCTTAATGATGATGTCATTCTTTTAATGGTTGTACCCTGCCTCCTTCCTTCCTGTCTCAAGAGAAGCCACTCTATCAGTGAATACACTTAAATATTTCTTCATAAAACATTGTTTTAATTATAGAAGTTATCTACTCTAGAAGATATATCTTCTCAGTTATCTTTAATTTAGTGACACACCAAAAATAGGCAATTCTTCATGTTGTTTATTATTGAAACCTAATCTAGCAAATGGCATACATCAAGACATTTAGAAATATCTGTACTTTCATCTTAGCTGTAGGATAAAACTCCTACCATGTATCATCTGTTCTAGAAGTTATTTCTTCCAATCTTCAGCAGTATATTCTATGTATATTCCAAAAGTGTTTTGCTACTGTGGTATAATAAAAACATAATACTTGATCTTTGGCCCTGTTTTCTGGCACAGAGCTCCTAAAACCCTTGGAATTTCCTAAGTGGTAGAAGTCTTTTGTTATTCATCACAACCCCCTTTCTGACCATACCTGAATTTATGCTAATGAGGTGACTAAAGGCAGGACCCCTAAATAACTTCAAGTTAGGAGCTGGTCAGCAGAAAGACCAAGCATGTGATTAAAGGACTGGAACATTCAACCCCACACCTTGACCTCTGGGAAGGAGTGGGGGCTAGAGATTGAGTTCAGTCCCCAGTGACTAATGATTTAATCAGTCGTGCCTGTATAAAGAAACTTTGCCAAAACTCTTTTTTTTTTTTTTTTTAAATGTGATGGAACTGCACTTTATTTATTTATTTATTTATTTATTTATTTATTTATTTTTTATTTTTTTTGGCTGTGTTGGGTCTTCGTTTCTGTGCAAGGGCTTCCTCTAGTTGCGGCAAGCGGGGGTCACTCTTCATCGCGGTGTGCGGGCCTCTCACTGTCGTGGCCTCTCTTGTTGCGGAGCACAGGCTCCAGACGCGCAGGCTCAGTAGTTGTGGCTCACGGGCCCAGTTGCTCCGCAGCATGTGGGATCTTCCTAGACCAGGGCTCGAACCCGTGTCCCCTGCATTGGCAGGCTGATTCTCAACCACTGCGCCACCAGGGAAGCCCGACAAAACTCTTGAATGAAAGGGTTGGTGAGCTTCTGGGTTGGTGAACACATCGACATGCTAGGAGCATGACATGCCCGGAGAGGGCATGGAAGCTCTGCACTTCGGCCTCCTCTGTTCCATTTGGTTGATGTTGAGCTGCATCCTCCCTCCCCACATCTTGCCCTATGCATCTCTTCCATTTGGCTGTTTCTGAGCTGTATCCTTTGAAAGCTAAGAGGAGATAGTGTATTCAAAAGGACAGACTGTCATGCTGAATCCTGCCTAAAGAGCCACTAAGATGAGGACATTGCATTGGCAAAATGGAAGTTACTAGGAACCTTGACAAGAGCAGTTTCAGTGGAGTAACTGGGAAGAAGCCAGCTTGTGAATAAATAAGAGTGAGTTGAAGGTTAGAAAGTGAATTGCACATATGTAAACAACTCTTTTGAGGAGTTTAATATAAAAGGGAACAGAGAAATGGGGCTGTGTCTAGAAGAATATGTGGGGTTAAGGGAAAGTTTGGTTTTGTGATTTGTTGATTTTATGATGAGAGATCTTGGAGCATGTTTGTTTGCTGAGAAAAGTGAACCAGTACAAAGGAAAGAGAGAAACAAATGGAAGGGAAGGGGATGAAATCTGGAGCACAGAGGAGGAGCTGGCTTTGAGAGGAAGAAGGTCTTGACTTCAATGTGGTTAGAGAGAAGTAGGAGAGAATTCAAGATTGTAAGTATAGATTGGTTTGGTCCTTTGTTTGTCGAAAGACGAGGAAGTTTTCCCTGGTGACTTCTAATTTCTTGATGCAGCATGAGGGGAGCTCATCATTAGTGGAGGAAAGAATGTGGGAAATAAGAGGAAATAGGAGGAGGCATGAAATAGTCTTCTGAGAAAATAGGGAATCCAACCTACTGGAGAAGCAGTAGGATTACTGGAGTGCATTGAGTACCTCATGGAGGTATAACAGGAATTAAAGTGAAAATAACTCTGTGAATTTATCTCGTACCATTCATGTGCTCAGCTGTAATCTTAAAGAAGGCAGATGATGTTCATGTGGACTGAGGTTTTTCTAGCAGAAGATGGAGAAGGGAATGATGGATGATGGAATCAAGACTAAGTAAGATGGTAAATGAAGCCAGAAGGGGCTTTGGGCAGGGGGTGGGGAAAGGAGCAACATGTTATGTCCTGTACATTTTCTCAGATATGAAGGGACTGACCTTAATCAGTTGACAAGCCAAAAGCTTGGATCACAAAATGGTAGGTTTGCCTGCTCAGTGCCATGCACCTGGTTTGGATTTTTCTTTTCACTACAGTGATTGGCTTGAACACTTACTTATCTTCTTACTTAATCCTATCAGTACTTGTTTAACTAAAAATTTGGCACTGGTTTTCCCCAGTCACCTCGAGGTGAAGCCTTCATTTTCGTTATATTAGTAACGCCTCTGAAGTAAGACTCCTTTCTTTGCTTTCTTACAAAAAGCATTTAACTCAAGTTCATTTCAAAGTCAGTCATTTTCACCTTTTCCACTTAGTGTTTAATGTGCAGAACCAACAGACCAGCCATGTTGCTCTTACACAGCCTCAGTATCATGCAAGATATCTACCTCATTAGTCCATTTACAGTCTCTGTCAGCAAATAAAGTGCTTGAGACATGCCAATGAAAACACACACCTGTGATTAGCATCTAAATTAAATCATCCAATGTCCTATGATTTGCTTCTTAGCATAAATCATGTTTAACCACTAGTATGCTTTCAAGGTCAGCAAGTTTAGACTCTGGTTGTTCTACAGAAGCAGTTGAAAATAAAAATACCTTGGTGATCAATTACTTCTTGAAACTTCTGTTTTTACAATGTCCAAGACTTGAACTTGGACCTCATTCCAAAAAATGGGAGGTCCAAAATTTATGGAAATGTATAAATATCTTTTGAGTATGGTCCTGCACCATCACTTTAAGGTACAAGACCCACTCTTGCACAGTGCTTCCATGATCACATAAAAGTCATCCTCAAATATCCACATTGACCATGGTCTTCATTCTGACCTGACCCAGCTTGTGCTTTGCTTCCTATATGTCCTCACTTCTCACTTCCCTTTTATGTAACATCTGGCGCTATTGACCTGGCTTCATCGTGTTGCTTTTTCCTTCAGCCTCAATGAGACTCTCCCCTGACTATGTCCTGTTTTGGACATGCTGTATAATAAGCATCCTCTCTGGCTTGGAGTAGCCTCTGGAAGCTTAGACATTGACATTGGTATTCAGAAACACCACACTCACTGGGTTTGCCTCGACCACAGTGTAGACAATATGCGTCTCGTCAATATTGTATTCAAGTGCTGAAATGGCAGTTAGCAAGTCTTACATGTCTGCCAAGAGTCAGTCTTCTGTGCATAGGCCCGTCTGTCCTGAAGAAGCTCCAATGATAGTGTTTGCCACACAGATGCTGTTTAATGAATATTTGAATGCATAATAATAATGGATAATACATGGACTGTTTACTATGGCAATATTACCAAGCATTGTGTGATTTATATAATTTAAGCTTCAAAATAGCCGCATGAGGGAGGTATTGTTATACCTTCAATCATTATGTTAATACAGTACAGGGGAAGATTTTAACTCAACTTCCTCCTTCACCCCCATTTCTGGTCAGCGAGGAGACTGAGTTTTTGGACAGCTCTAAGTCTCATGACTATAATCATAGCATCCACTGCAGCACTCCCATTCCTAGCCTTAAGCAGTGGAGCAAGCACTAGACCCTGAAGTTAGGCTAAATGTCAGTGAACCTAAGACCTAACATGGATAACTAATGTGCATTGAGCATTTTCTACAAGCCAGGCCTTGTGTATTATCACATTAAATCTTCACTGCCTCCTCTAGGTATTGTGCTTCTTCCAGTTTTAACATGTCAAGTAAGGCTCTAAGAGGTAAGTGATTCATCGAAAGTTACCCAGCTAGTAAGTGGTGGAGCTAGAAACAAACCCAGTTTAGTCTGGCTCTGAAGCCAGTATTCTTAGACACTGTACTTTACTAAAGGAGTGAAACTTTATGTTGTAAAGTCATGTTTCAAGACTGCTTCATCTTGAACTTTTACGAAAACTCAGTTGACCAAATGTTTACCTAAGATACTGCCTTGTGAAGTCTTACAGTTGGATCAAAGTTGAAGTATTGATTTAGAAATTGCCTCACCAGTTAACAGTTCCCTTTCCTCTCCCAAATATAGTCAATACTAAGAAAAAGGAGGAACAGAGTTTTTCACACACAAGGGAAACCTTCTCTGGAGTGGAAATGGGGCCATTGTTTGACCTTACTCATTGATTTGTGTGAACTTTTCTTCCACTCTTAATGTGAGTTATATCTGGGAATTGAGATAACTGAAGCAAATTCTGAAACTTTGGGTTTTTTTCCAGCTATCATTCCTTTCGTTTTCATTGAAGTATAGTTATTTACAATGTTGTGTTAGTTTCAGGTGTATGGCAAAGTGATTCATTTATTAAATATATATTCTTTTTCAGATTCTTTTCCCTTATAGGTTATTACAAAATATTGAGTATAGTTCCCTGTTCTATACAGTAGGTCCTTGTTGGTTATCTGTTTTATATATGGTAGTGTGTATATGTTAATCCTGAACTCCTAATTTATCCCTCCTCCTCTTTCCCCTTTGGTAACCATAAGTTTGTTTTTTAGGTCTGTGGGTCTATTTCTGTTTTGAAAATAAGTTCATTTGTATCATTTTTTTTAGATTCCACATATAAGTGATATATGATATTTGTCTTTCTCTGTCTGGCTTACTTCACTTAGGATGATAATCTCTAGGTCCATCCATATTGCTACAAATGGCATTATTTCATTTTTTTTTTATGGCTGAGTAATATTCCATTGTATATGTATACCACATCTTCTTTATCCATTCGTCTGTCGATGGACATTTAGGTTGCTTCCATGTCTTGGCTATTGTAAGTAGTGCTGCAATGAACATTGGGGTGCCTGTATCTTTTCAAATTATGGTTTTCTCCAGATATATGCCCAAGAGTGGACACTTTGTTAGTAAAAGAAAAGCAAAGCTGTCAACTGAGGTCTTGAGTTAGGTGTAGGGGTTTCCTCTGGAATGAGTGGGCTGCCTGACTCCTGTCTCAATGGATCAGGCTCCTCTGCTGGGGTTTCATGGCCATCAGAACTTTCTCCTGCCAATCTGTCCAATTCCAGTCCTCATACTTTTTGATGATCCAAGAGGCCAGTTCCCACTTCTATACCTGCACTCATGTTGTTGCCTTTTTGTCTCTGTCCTGCTCACTTACTCAAATTTGCCTGCCACTTTGTCTAACACCATCCGTGATCTCACCTTCTGCACAAACTCTTACCTGTTTTGTGTACTAAGGGTACAGACTTTGGTGTTCAGAAGACCTGAGTTCAAATCTCAAAGCCTCTACTTACTGTGTGCCATTGAGTAAATTGTTGAACTTCTCTAATATTGTGACTAATCAGACCTTCCTCAGGAGTCGTAAGAATTAGATTAAATCACACATGTAGAACACTTAGCTCAGGGTCTGGCATGTAGCAAGTGATTATTAAATGTTATTTACCGCTTATGATTTCCACTAAGAGCCCTTTATTCTAAGCTGTACTGTCAAGGGAAAGGGAAAGACTCATAATATTTATTCGGGCTGATAAGGCGGGAATGGTCTTAGGAGACAGTCTATGGTAACTTGTCTCCAGGAGGGCCACCATCAATCCTTTTCTGTATTCCTATATTTTTATGCCACTGTACCATCTAAATGTAAAATCTATTCTTCCCCCAACCCTTTGAACCTAGCTAGCCCTTAGTGATTTATTTGACCAAAAAAATGAAGCAGAAGTGACATTTTCTTACAAGAAGAGGTTCTATGAAGACTTGCAGCTTCCTCCGGGTCTCTTGAAACAATCCCTCTAGGAGAAGTTGACAACAGGTAATAAATTCATCTATTCCAAAATTACTGTGTTGTGAGAGACCCAAGTCACATGGAGAACCCCAGGAAAATAAGAAACAAAATGAAACGTGAAGAGAGGCAGAGACATCAAGGAGCATGGTGACTCCACTCATGTGAGTAAAGACCCATCTTGGAAGTGGCTCCTCCATACCCAGCTACCCTAACTGATACTCTGTAAGACCTGAAACCTTGAAATTCCTGGAAGAAAACAAGGGAAAGTCTACTTGACATTGGATTTGGCAATGATTTTTTGGATATGACACAAAAAGTATAGACAACAAAAGCAAAAGTAAACAAGTGGGACTACATCAAACTAAAAATTTTCTGTGCAGCAAAAGAAACAACAGAATGACATAGCAACCTATGGAGAAAATATTTGCAGAACATATATCTGATAAGGGGTTAATATCCAAAACATATAAGGAACTCATACAGTTCAACACCAAAAAAAAACAAACAATTTTAAAAATGGGCAAAGGATCTGAATAGATTTTTTTTTTCCCCTAAGAAGACATACAACTGGCCAACAGGTGTATGAAAAGGTGTTCAAAATCACTAATCATCAGGGAAATGCAAATCAAAACCACAATGAGGTATCACCTCACACCATTAGGATGGCTATTATCAAAAAGACAAGAGATAAAAAGTGTTGGTGAGGATGTGGAGAGAAGGGAACCCTTGTACACTCTTGGTGGGAAGGTAAATTGGTGCAGCCGCTGTGGAAAACAGTATGAAGGTTCCTTAAAAATATAAGTACCATATGATCCAGCAATACCACTTCTGGGTTTATATCCAAAGGAAATGAAATCAGTACTTCGAAGAGATATCTGCACTGCCATATTCATTGCAGCATTATTCACAATAGCCAAGATATGGAAACAACCTAAGTGTCTGTCAATAAATAAATGGATAAAGAAAATTGTGTGTGTGTGTGTATGTATACATACACGCACACACACACCCAAACTCACACATACACAGTGGAATATTACGCAGTCATAATAGGGAAATGCTACCATTTGTGACAACTTGAATCAACTTGGAAGCCATTATGCTTCCAGGTGAAATAAGCCAGACACAGATATCAAATACCATTTGATATCACTTATATGTGGTATCTAAAATAGTCGAACTCACAGAAGCAGAGCATAGATTTGTGGTTGCCAGTGGCTGGGGGAAATGGGGAGATGTTGGTCAAAGGATACAAACTTTCAATTATAAGTTGAATAAGTCCTGAGTAATGTACAGTACAGTGATCATAGTCAATAATACTGTATTGTATGTTTGAAAGTTGCTTAAGAGAATAAATTTTAAGTGATCTCATTACACAAGAAAAAAATACTAACAATGTGAGATAACAGAGGTGTTAGCTTGATTGTGGTAACCATTTCACAATGTATACATATATCAAATCATCATGTTTTATTCTTTAAATATATACAATTTTTATTTGTCAATTATACCTCAGTAAAGCTGGGGGGAAAATTAAAAATGTATTTAGAAAATAAAAACTTTTTTTAATTTTAAAAAAGAAAGAAACCACCCAAACAAATTCTTCCCAAATTCCTGATCCACAAAGCTATTAGCAAAATAAATTGGTTGTTTTAAGCCACTGTGTTTGGGGGGTAGTTTATTATGTAGTAACAGATGATAGAGCACAGTCTTAGCCTCTTGAGGTTGATGTAATAGAGGATGGACAAGGCAGTGTTGCAGTGACATCTCCCTTGATGGCTGGTGTGGGAAACAAAACAGGATTAGGTACCCCCTTGAGACTGTCCCTTTTCTCCTGTTCCTAAAACTGACCTGGGAGTTATCTCTGTTATAAAGAGATTTTAATATACTGTGTGGTAGAATGTAAAAGTTAAGAACAAAGCTTTGGTGTCCTAAAAATGTAGGTTTACAATGTGATTTTGCCACTTATTAGCTATGTGACCTTAGACAAAGTGCCTAACGTTTCAGAGCTTCTATTCCCTCATTTGTAAAATAGGATAATTCTTACCTCTCAGGGTTTTATACATCTTAAGTGAGACAATGAGCATAAAACACCCAGCAGAGATCCAGGCACAGAGTAAATGTTCAATAGATACTAACCATGACTATTAATACGCATGTACTGTATTCACTTTGGTGATTCACCTTCTCTCCATGATTCCACAGCAGAAAATCTTGAACTTAATACCGTATCGTTAGAAAATCTAATTTGTACCACAACATCCAGGCAATATTTACTTATATTGACAACATTAGTTCTCACAAACAATGATTTTCCCAATCTGAACAAGGGGAGCTGAGTCACTGGTAGATAATCCCATTGCTAATGGCTTGAAGTCAGAATATTCACTTTATCGAGGTCAGGCTGTCATTTTAAGGGGAATATTGAAGTAAGAAGTTTCCGCTTGTTATTCACACTTCCTACCGGATTTGGACTGCCTTTATTTGCACTCACATAGTAGATTCCTGTGACTATTACGTCACAGTGTTAGCCAGTGATCACAAGAATCGAAGGATACACAGTGCTACATGGGAGTTCTTCGACTCTTATTGGCTTGTTGCACCCTGCGAGCACTAGTCTGCAGCACTTTCCAATAGTTTACTGCATCCCCCAAAGTCCACAGCCAGGGCCCAAGAGCCCCACAGGCCAGATGGCTCCCCAGTTCACTCACATTATAGGGCCATTATGTGTTCATTTTGGCTTGTAGGTCCTACAAGGTTAAGAAGAAACCTCGTAGGGAGGAAGAAACCTGCTTTTCAAAGACTGGAACAGGGTTATTTCTTAGAACATGGAGAACATAGGTCCCAGAGGTGGTATTTATTCATTCTACAAACATTTGCTAAGGCTCAACTAAGTGCCAGGTGTGATGCTAGGTGCTGAGGACATAGCAGTGAACAAGCTTGAGTGTGCACAAACAACCACAAATAATTTTTAAGTAAGACAGACACTTCAAAAAATCACTCAAATAACCTTTGAATAAGTGTTATGAAGGGGAAGTAGAAGGTGCTCTCCATTAACCAGGGAATTAAGACTGAGTGTCCAGGAATGCCTCTCTAGGAAAAGAACATCTAAGCGGTAGCTTAAAGATTGAGTAGGAATTAGCCAAGAGAGGGGAGTAAAGAGATGTTTAAAGACCAGGCCTGCCCCTTGGCTGGCTCTAGGACAGGAGTGCAAGTGTAGGGTCCAGGTCCAAAGTCCACCCTCTTCCTTTCTGCCTCCATTCTGTACTGTGAGGGGATTTATGTTTATGTGTGGACGTCCATCCTAAACATTCAAGCTCTTAACCTGTCACAAGGCAAATCGCCACCCAGAGTTATGCACTCTGTGATGTGGTGTGCCTTGAAGGTGGCAAACTCTGGGAAGAGGCCTTTAACGTGCTCTAAAAGTTGGGTCCCCAGAGAGTGGCCTAGAAATGGATACACGACCTGGGCTCCAGGCAAGCACATCATCTTGCTCTGTGGACTCTTTATCCCATTGTGGAAATAAAGCCAGAAAAGAGCCAGAGTGGGTCTTTATAAAGTACAGGCCTGGCAGGGCCCCCATTGTCAGGCCTTCGGACAATACGAGACCAAGCCCTAGGCAGGAACTCATCTGCAGACTCTGTGACTTAGAATTCTGGACATGCATCAGTGAGTTCTCCTGGAACCTGGTGCAAAACTGTGTCTGAGCCTATACAGGTATGCATGTTTCTGGGAGGTGTTTCACAGTTTCCTTCAGCCTCATGAAGAAATCCCTAACACCCCAAGTGTTAACAATCACTAGAGCTGTTAGAGGTTGTCCAGATGACTCTGAGATCTCTTGGAACTCAGAGCTTCTGTGATTCCCAGACAACCTCTACTCACAAAACTGGCTCTCTCACCCGAGCCTGGCTGTAAAGAACCCAGGAGAAACAGGCTGGATAAGGAAATATTTGAACATTAATTGAAATTCCTTTCAGTTGTATGTCCTTCATACTCACATAAGACTTCTAAACATTTTGGAAAAGCCATACGGCTAGCCATTGGAGAATGTAACTAGCCTTCTTCCAAAGCACTAAATTTCTCAGCAGCTAGGAAAGGCTATCACCAAAATTTTATTACTTCTCCCACAGTCTAGAAAGAATGCATTTTAGGGGAAAAAAAAAGAGTGTTGGCGGAGACACATGAAAATGTGGGATCTAATACCCAGGCATCTATTTCACTTAATTATTTTGTTGACAGAAAAAGTTTTAAAGTATCTTTTCTGAGTTTCTTTTGCTGGTGGCAAAGAGTGTTTACCTCCATTCCTTCATTCTTTTACCTAGAGGGACCGCTTGGAGTTGTTTTCCTCAGTTTTGTCTAAAAGTAAGAGTTAAACTTATTTCATAAAATTAAGAGATTATGAGATTGTTCCAAAGAGCTCAAGTGGCTTTGGGGTTTTAGAATTGGATTATCCTACATAGATGCTAATACAGTGCAGTCATATCTAAGGATAGTGGGGGAGGTGTTCTCTGACAGTAGCTTTTCCAGCCCAAAGAGAATTCGTTCTCATAACCATGTCTTTGCCCACCACCACTGTTTAGGAAGCAGGGTCTCAGGACAGAGTTAATGTTTATTTAGTGTTTATTATGTGTCAACTCTCTATTAAGCCCTTTACACATGTTAACTCTCTATTTCACCGATGAGAAAAACAAAGTTCAAAGAAGTTCGGTAACCTAGATGGTAAGGGGTAGAGTGAGTATTTGAAGCCAGATCTAATTGACTCCAAAGTCGTTGCTCTCCACCTCCGTGAGGGTATAAGGAAGAAAGAGGCCCTCTTTTAAAAAGGCAGAGACCCACGCGAGGAACACTATGTGAGCATAAATTCATACAGCGCTTGTAGTGTACATGAGCACTCAAGAGACAGGAAATGGGCTGATTAGTACCAGATGGGGCTCGTAAGACAGTTTCATGTGCAGCCCTGCAGGGGGTGGACGGCAGAGTTTCTGCCTGAATGCACACCCTTGCTTCTTACTGCTCTGCTCTGCACTGAGTCCCCTTTGGGAAACGTTTGTCCAGAGCAGTTTTCAGGTAAGGACGGGGTTGGTGTGTTTTTTTTCTGCTCAGGCGTAACAGGAAGCAGTGGCTCCTTGTGTTCTCCTGAATACACTATGATCTCCAGATGGACCTGACAGACGATCATTCTTAAGAAAGATGAACTGGAAAATATTGGGTTGCAAGAATCCTATTACAATAACATTCAACAACCTTTGACTTCATCAGTCTCAAGAGAAAGGCGGCTTTGGGGTAGTAGCTAATTATTACAATAATAATGATGACTGACATTTGTTGACGATGTCAAGCCTTATGTGCATCCACTCAGAGAATCTGCAAAACAATCCCAGGAGGACTGTTATCCCTGTTTTGTAGATTAGGACACTGAAGCTAAGGAGGTTAAGTGGCTACCAGCCCAAGGTCGGTCAAACACTAGGAAGTGGCAAGGCTAAGACTGGAAACCAAAGCATGCTAATTTGTAGAGCCACAGTCTTGAGCACAAGCTGCCTTATAATGCCTGGTCCCTGACTATTGTGAAATTAATCATTTATCTTTCCTGATGAAATCACAAGGCGAGGTGATCCCTTTGGAAAATGGAAGCATGGGACCACAAGGAGATGCTTATCACTAAGTTTCACCCATTTCCTTTTTAAAGTATTGCCCCAAATATACAGAGAAAATAAATGAGTCCCTAAAAATCGATGTTGTTATCTATGGACGATGATGATTGAGGGAATTACTGAATGGAATTGGGGAAATCACAGATATTAAAATGGGCCACCAGGTCTCTTGTTTTACATGTTCATAACATTAAGGGCTGTCATCGATGCTAAAGCCACAGTCTAACACCAGAATCCTCTAGTCACCCCTCAAAGAAGAAAAGAAAGAAGCCCAGAAGTGAGGATCTCTCCACCCCACCCTTCCCCCACCCTCTGCCATGTCTTTCCACTGGCATTCCTCCAGTATATTTAGAAGAGAAATCTATGAAAATTCTCAACCCAGAATCTTGGTATATTCAATATGTCAGTCCATCACTGAAGAAGTATTTCTGTACTGAGCACTTGGCAAGGCACTTTGGGCACACACAAAATAGTATTTACCTACTTTTCATGCTTTTTCCACTTAATACAATTCAATCCTCACTATAGCCTTTTGAGTTACTATTGTGTGACCACCCCCCCCCCTTTTCCAGAGGAGGAAACTGAGCCTCAGAGAACCTAATTAATGAGTTTAAGGTGACAACCTAGTAAGCAGCAGACCTGAGAATAGAAACTTGGTCTGGGTGCCTTCAGCTATCTGCATGCCTACCAACTGTACTTTGTGGCTTACTATGTACCCTTCCCATATCTGAATGCATTTAGATATCACTACTCCCTAAGATGTGACTCAAAGATAAGGAAAATGAGACTCAGAGAGGTCACCCAGAGACTGGACCCTAACCCCAGATGGGTCTGACCTCAAAGCCTTTCTCATTACGAATGGCCCTGTCTTGGCTATCCGTGGGTATCTCTGAGCTGTGCAAGGGAAATTGTGCCCTTTGCTATAGCCAACCAGTCTAGGTTTCTCCAGAAAATGTGGAGGGTCCTCAGTCTGCACAGTGGTTCTTCACCTGAAGAGTGTTTGAACAGGAATGGTTCAAATTTAATTTGACTTTAAATCTGAGGATAAATGTGTTCATTCATTCCTACTGCAACTCTAACAGCTACCAAGCTGGGTAGTGGCTTCATCTCAGTTTTATACGCGGCAAAAATATCAACCATGTTCAACACTTCAAGTAAACAACCAGCCAAAGACAAACATATTTACTTGAAATTTTGCAACACAGAATCAAAAAAGCATTTGGAAAACTCCAGGGTCGACAGTATAGCATCACTCTCAAGCTCTTTGAGGCAGAACTCATAGCATTTTATTAGATGCTCCCAAACAGGAACCATGCCTGTCTTCCATCATGTGCAAGATCTGACATAGTGTTTGTAACCAAACACTATTTATTATCATCACTATTTTGTGTTTCGCTTGACATCAGTGTAATTATGTTTATTCTGAAGGCCTCCAACATCATCTAGAGCTGACTCCAAAGAGACTTGACAAAAGTTGTTGCAAAGATACTCTTCAGTATATCTCAGTGAAAACAAAATTTCTGAGACTAAATGAAAGGACCAAAACTTTCCCCCTTCTTTTTGACAATAAGAACTGAATAATGTGTGACAAGAGACATTGCATAAGGGCTACTGTAAAGGGTTGGACTGGATGCCCTCTAAAATTTCTTCCAACTCCTAGGGCCTCTGCTTTGTTTTCCATTTCACTTAAAATTTGTCTTCTGTTCATTGTGTCCCACAATGACAATGCTTTGTTGAAATGCCCCATGAACTAATTCCATTTGAGATCTCAACTTTAAAAATTGGATTTAAAAGTGCGAGCTGCTTATAGCAAATACTGTAATTTTTGTATAATTGGAGTTAATTGGAGAAATGATTGAGTTGGTGTGACATGGTATCAGCCCAACAGTGTACTCCAGATCCTAGAAAATACATTAGAAAACTGACCCAATTCTCTTGAGTCCAGCAAAGGCATGTAGATCTACCTAAGTAGATCCCAAATGTTTCTCATTAATATTTCCTAAATATCCGCTCTTAAGTTAGGTGATATTTGCATCCTTTTTGTCTAGCAATTATAAGCTCCCACTTCTACTGTAAGTTAAGCATTGGAGACCAGTGAACGATATTTTAAGAACAAAATAAAAAGAAATGTTGATACTACCCATTTGAAATACTCAGGGCTCATGGGTGAAACATTTGCTTATAAGGCATGACTATAATATGTGTACTATTGCACCTATTATACTATGTTGTAATAAGTGCTTAGAGAGCAAGTGTTCTGTTTCACTGGTCCCAGACAGGATTTGCTGTATTAACTGTTCCACATCGCACATTCACAGGCAATTAACCAGATTCTTACAATGTCCGCCTATTCTCCAGGAAGAAGGAAAGAACCAAGCACAGTACTAGGCATGGAGTAAACATTCCACAAATACTCTCAGTTTGGTTGCTTAATTGGACTGGAATCTGTTTCCATTCTTTCTGGAAATGAGGGTGCCAACTAGCACAATGGGCCAGTGGATTACTGAACATTACTCATGCCGAAATTCACTTTATATCAGTACAAGCTGCCATGAGGGCTTACCTACCTGCTAGAGATGAGCTTAGGCAAAACACAATCTGCCTTAGTCAGTATTAAATTCTAAGTCCTTCAAGTACAGGTTTGGGTGTATTCCTGCTTCTCTGTGTGTGTGTTATCATCACAAAGTGTCTAATTTTGTTATTTAGAGTCCAGCACATCCAGAATGATTGTGAGGAGGCAAGAATGAGGAAGGGGAAAAGAGCTTAGTTGGCTGAATTTGAGAATGTCTGACTTATTTCTAATTCTGAGTCTCTCTATGTATCGCCCATCTGTCCCCACTCTCTTGCCCTTTCTTTGCCAATCTGTACACATTAAAATTGCTAAGATCCACGTGAAAACCTTTCACCTCAAGAAGATCTAACATCTATTTAGTGCTTCCTGTGTACCAGGCTTTACATATATTATTCTGTTTGGTCTTCCAGACAACCCTCAGTGGATGTGTACCAGCATCTGTATTATTGATGGGGACATGTGACATAGAGGTGAAGGTGATGGAGGTGGGTGGTAGGGCAGCATTTGAACCCAAATGATACCAAAGCCTGTACCCCTTGTTGTTGATTGTAAAGCTATGGAACTTTTCAGGACCTACCCTGTCCCACCCAACCACACCTTATACTGCATCCCTTTAGAACTACTTTTAAACTACAAACCACAGTTCTGCACACATGACTCTGAAAATACCTTCTATTTGTCTTGTGTTAGTAAATGTTGGCTTCCCAGATCACTGTTAAGGTCTTCTAGAACAGGAACTTGGCGTTCCGCCTTCTCCAGAATACAGTTTGTGTGGTGGGCTGTAGAGCCACACAGCCCAAGTTCAAACCTAGATCCCCCACTCACTAGTAGTGTGACCTTGGGCAACTTACTGTGCTGTATTTCCTCATCTGCAAAATGGATATCAAAAATATACCTACCTTAAAGTTTGGCTTTTCTCTGGGGTGATGTAAAGAAGATAAATGTCTACAAAACTGGTAGTATTATTCTATAGATCTTTATTAAATATTAGCACCATGCTGCCAAGATTGCTGTGCTCCCAAAAAACTTCCCAAAACACATAATGTCTTTCCAAATTATCTGAATTATGTGAAGTATAACATCCATGATAATGGCGAATTTTATTGGATATGCTGACCCTGAAGATGATGAGAGAAGCCAAATGTTTTGATTTGGTTCACAGGAATGATGTAGATCAGTCAGCTTGCTATGTTTATTGTAAGGTTAGAGGATCAGAGGGATAGTCCACTGGGAAGATTTTATCACTGTAAACAGAATTAGTTCCATCTTAGAGGCAGCTATTCAGAAAAAAACTGTTTGTCTTAGTTTTTGCAGGAAATTGGTTTCTCAGACCGTAGTTGCCCATGTGTAATGAGTTGGCTTTGCTGGGAAACTGTTTATTTTTAACAGCCAATAGTTTCTTAATTGTTTTGCTGTTAATTAGCTAAGGATGCAGTTTAACTGAGATCAAAGTATTCAAGATGCAAAGCGTATTCAAAAGAGGAAAATGTCTAATTAGCTTCCTCTAGTACGTAACTCCATTGCTTCCTAGCCAATGGGGACAACACAAGACAGAAATCAGATGTGCTTACTTGTTGCCTAATTCAATCAGAAGGAGGGGCCTGAAGAGCCTCTTTGGGTTATTAAATGACAGTTACAGAAGCTGAGGAATGTATATGTGCAAGCAAGGACGCAGGTAGGGAAAAGTTTGTTTGATGCAGAATGAGAAAGGGTTTTTAAATAAGGGGACCTCCTTAAGCTACCTGAAGTTGGACTGGAAAATAATTTTCCCCAGATGGTAAGAGAATCACCGAATATTCTTTTTTTTCTTCCAGTTTTGGTTGAGAGTTAAAGACAATGATAAAAATCATAATCATTAATTACATTAAGGAGGTATGCTTGGTAGGGATGTGTGAGTGTGAGAGAGAGAGGGAGAATTACTGAATCACTCTGCATATTATATTGAAGTGGGAAAAAATAAAACAGCAGTCACATACTGGAGCTGAAAAAGCTCTGAAGGCTACTGTTTCTCCTTGGTCCCCTCAACAGGTCTTCCAGAATTAGCCCTTTCCTCTTTCGTATTTCCCACATACCTGGAAATCACAAGCTAATTGAAAATGAGCACAGATCTACCTTGTCAGAATCCAGACAGGGTTTCTTTTAAAAAATGGATAAAGGTGAGTTTTACTTCTAAAGCAAATGCATAACCCATGTGGAGTAAGGTCTTCACAGTGCATTAGGTTTGGACACATGGAGTAAATGGTTTGAATGCTTATTCAGATAATTTACTCTTGCAGGCAGGGTCATGTCTTCACTGCTCTCTGCTGTGTCTCCAGCTCCTAGCAAAATGCATGGCTTGCAGTACAAAGGCTACAAATCCTGTCAAATGGATGAGTATTTTATGAATGAATGAACAAAATAATTTGAAGTTCAAGTAAACTATTCAAATCTATTTTTTAATGATTAAAAATAGGAGTTAAGCCAACCATTTGCTGAACATGGACCATGTTTTGTGTTCTATGCTAAGAGCTTTACCTGTATCATCTCCCTGATGAGCCTGTTAAGCTCCTGGCCTTATTTAACCTGGAACTCCTTGGTAGTAAGATTATAAGCCCCATAGGACAGAAAGAACTGATGACAGGGGAAAATCTTAGTTACTAAGATTCATTTTTCAGTTCATTTGACAAAAAAATTGATTCACTGCTTGCCATATACTAGTCCTGGTACTAGGGATTCAGTAGTAAACCAGGACTCAACTTCTGCGTATATGCCTGTCCTTGCAGAGCTTCTAGTCTGTAGGGGAGATTCACAAACAAAATAACGTTTGTAAATTGTTCAGTAACAGTGAAACCACCACCGTAATCAAGATAGTGTAGTATTAGTAAAGGGACAGGCACATAGATCAATGGAACAAAAAGGAGAGTCCAGAAATAGGCCCACACAAATACAGCCAATTGATTTTTTTAAGTAAACTTTTTATTTTGGAATAATTTTAGATTTATAGAAAAGTTGCAAAGGTAATACAGAATTCCCATATACCCCTCTTCCAGTTTCCCTTAATGTTAACATCTTACATTTCCATGGTACATTTTACAAAACTAAGAAATTGACATTGGTACAATACCATTAACTAAACTCTAGACTTTATTTGATTTCACAAACGTTTTTCTATTAAGATCCTTTTGGTGTCCCAAGATCTAATCCAGGATACAACATTCAAATGGCCAGTTCATTTTTGCCAAAAGTGCAAAAGCACTTAAATGGGAAGAGAATAGTCTTTTCAACAAATGGTGCTTAAACAATTTGCATTTACATATATAAAAGAATAAACCTTACACTGTATATGAAAACTTAAACTGAATCATAGCTCCACTTACATAGATCTACATGTGAAATGTAGACACACAACACTTTTAGAAGAGAACTTGTGAGAAAATCCTCATGAACTGGCGTTAGGCCAAGAGATATTAGAAATAACACCAAAAACAGTATCTATAAAAGAAAACATTTGCAGTTCGTCAAAATTAGAAATTTTTAGTTGCAAAAGAAACTGTCAAGAGAATGAAAAGACAACACGCAGACTGGGGAAAATATTTCCAAATAATATATTCAGAAAGGACTTATATCCGGAATATGTAAAGAAATTTCAAAATTCAACAGGAAGAAAACAATCTACCCAATTAAAGACTGAACAAAAGACTTGATGAGACACTTCAGCAAAGATAATATAGGGATGGACAATAAGAATAAGAAAAGATGCTGAACATCATTAGCCGTTAGGGAAATGCAAATTAGTGCCGCTATGAAATACCACTGAGTGAGTACCCATCAGAATGGCTAAAGTTAAAGACACTGACAATCCCAAGTGTTGACAAGGTTGTGGAACAACTAGAACTCTTATACATGCTGATGGTAATGCAAAATAGTACAACCACTCTGAAACAACAGTGTGGCATCTTACCACAAAGTTAAAAGTATACCTATAATATGACCGGAATCCCACTCCTGGCTATTTATAAAAGAGCATGGATTGGCATATTGTGATGAGCATGAAGTCCAGGACTCTGCTTATTTCTGTAAATAAGGTTTTACTGGAATGCAGCCATCCTTATTCCTTTATGTATTGTCTATGGCTGCTTTTACGCTAGTTGCAACAGAGACTACATGGCCCACAAAGTTAAAATATTTACTGTCTGGCCTTATACAGAAAAAGGAGACCATCCCCTGCTCTAGAGAAATGAAAACATATGTCCACCCAAAAACCTGTACACAGTGTTTTTACAGCAGCTCTATTCATAATCACCCAAACTTGAAACAACCCAAATGCCCTTCAACAGATAGATGGCTAAAGAAATTGTGTTATGACCATACAATGGGAATATTTGGAAGGAATTGTATTTAAAAGAAGCAAGCTATTAACATAGGCAACAACTTGGAGACTCTCAAAGGCATTATGCTGACTGAAATAAACTAGTTTCAAAATGCTACTTAATGTCTGATTCATTTATATGACTTTTGAAAAGACAAACTTCTAGTAATGGAGAACAGCTCAGT
This sequence comes from Balaenoptera physalus, assembly GCF_965194825.1. Lineage (NCBI taxonomy): Eukaryota > Metazoa > Chordata > Mammalia > Artiodactyla > Balaenopteridae > Balaenoptera > Balaenoptera physalus. Next base: position 57,119,565 of record NC_138890.1, read on the forward strand.
GGTCACCGTGGATTATGGATGGTGGAAGGATATGATTACAAAGGGAAAACTTGTAGAAGTTTTATGGGGTGATAGAATTGTTCTACATCTTAATTGTACAGGTGGCTTCATAAATCTATACACGTGTCAAAAGTTGTAGAACTGTACCCCCCAAAATGTCAATTTCACTGTATATTCATTTTAAATAATTTTAAATCAAAAATTAAACGTGAAGCTACCTGTCCAAGGCCACACAACTAGCCAGAAGTAGACTTTAAACCCAAGATACCCAGAAGGGCTAAGTCATTTGCTTGGTATCACATTCTGAACGTTTCATCATGGCTGTGTTGAAACTTAGATGACCCTGTTCCTTTGGGCTTGGGCTTGGGTACTTACTAAGCATTACACCTGTGGCCAAAGCCCCTTGCCTCTTCTCCACTGTTATGAGGTATTTGGCTTCTTGAATCCATTCCTTTATCTGGTTTTGGGCAGAGACGTGAGTATCCGTACCTCTAGATGCCCAACCAGCTGCCAGGCCATCATCAACATCATCATCCCACTCATCGGATCCTACATTTTTCAGTCCTTTATAGTTTTCAGACAACTTTCTTTTTTACTTGAACTTCACAATTACCAAGTGGAGAAACAGGTCAGGCAAGAATCATTTATCCATATTTTATAATAAAAAAAAAAACCCAGAGGCTTAGCCAGAGCCAAGAATTTCCCCAAAGTTACAAGGTAACATGAGGCAGAGGAGTGTTTAGACTCTATGAAATCTGACTCCCTGCACACACTGCTTTTCCATGACTTAGCCTTTTATACAGATCATTCCTGATCTTGCTGAAACCTATTCTGAATCAGATTGTTGAACTGTGGGATTAAGGCATTCACAAAGCTATTGGGTGAACTCTAGCTTAGAATGAAACCTTGTTGATACATGGGTGTTTTTTGAGTCTATCAACCCATTGGCCTGTTCTCTGAGATCTGCTGAGGCCAGAGTTCATGAGCTTTACCCATCAACCGAAGTCATTCTAGAGTTTTGTCATCTGAAACTGAACCTCCCCTTACATCTTGGATTCTTCCCTTCAGCAAACACAGACCACAGCAAATAAACTTTCTATGACCAGTCACTCTTGAAGAGGAGAGCTGGGTCAACCAGATAAATGTCTGTGGCCTACTTGATGTGTCTTTTGATAAAAACCTTCTTTCAAATTCTGATTTAGACTTAACATGTTAGATCATGGGATTACTAACCTTGACTTTTCATTGTCGCTGGTGTCCCTTCCCAAATGTATCTTTGAAACAAGTTTTCCTAAAACATTCAAATCTTGAATTAGAAAGCATGTATTTCTCTTTAGGAGGTTGTGCTACTGTATAGCACAGGGAACTATAGTCAATATTCTGTAATAATCTCTAAGGGAAAAGAACCTGAAAAAGAATATATATATATATATATATATTCAGTTTTATATATATATATATATAACTGAATCACTGTGCTGTATACCTGAAATTAACATGATATTGTAAACCAACTATAATTTTAAAAACTTAAAAAAAGAAAGCATGGATTCCTCACATATTGAATAGCAGACATTTAAATGAAAAGGTAAAAATTCTTTGGAGGCAAAAAAAAAAGAGTATTTGACCATTACCTAAGCCAAAATAAATGCTTTTTACTCTAAATCGAAGATAAGATCCAGGAAGTAAAACCCTAGTGTTATTAGTGGGCTAACGAGGTGGATTAGACAAACAAGTCTAGGAGACTGTCATTAATTCCATTCCTCCCCGTCTCAACTTACCTTCTTTTCACTTTGCATATACCATAGAGAAGGACGTACAGATACAAGGGAAATGGTGCAGGGAGAGTAAATTGCGGTCTGCATTTGAGAAAGCAGTTTGCTCTGAAGAGAGGCTGGCACAGCCAAGTGATGTGTGCTTAGTGAGCCAGACTAATTCTATTATCTCGCTGCTGTCTGTGAAAGTGCTAAATATCTGCAGCTTCCCCCGGGCAGGTGATTCAGCACCTTTTACATTGAGGACCAGATCTGACTGAAATATCACTCTTGTGTAACCATATTATCGTTGCTGACTCAAAAGGAGACATGACGCTGTGTGTACATATCGATGTGCTTCTGCATATTTCTTTACTGGGATGTTTATGTTTTTAACATGGACCTACTTTCCTACCCAGTCTTCTTTCTTTGGTGGCACATGCTGTAGTGTCTAAAGATACTGGCTCATTATTTCTGGCTCTTATGACTTTTATTCGTATTACTCACCCTTAAGGTCCTGTTTCCAGTCATCGCTGTAGGTGGAACCAGAGAAGGATAAAACACACAAAGTGATTTCTGGTTTTAATTTTAACGGCAACTGCAGTCTCTTTCCCCATTCAGTTATTTTTCTTGGATATAATTCCTGAATGCCTAGTTTCAGGGAGAAACAATCACCAAATAAACATAATATCAAGTTTGTATTAATGTACTGGGATGGCATTTAGTGTAAAATCTTGTTACTGTGACTTACAATGAAGAATAAGAGAAGGAATACAAATTCACTAACTATCGTAAATTACAGGGAGGCAGAAATGTGATTTGTGTAAATATATAAAATTTGGTCTGTGCATGTATAAACACGCACGAAAGGCATGCTATGGAGGAAATGAGATCCCTTCTACGTGTTCATTCACTCAGTCAACCAACGTAAGAGCACAGTCTGATTAAGATGGTGCCATGTTGTTGGATGTGGCGGGGGAAGCAGCTGCAAGTGGTGGAAAGTTAGCCAATTCCACAAGATCTACAGGGCTGTTTCTCCTCACAACAAGCACCTTTTGGAGCATCTATGATGTGCCAGACATTGAGCATACAGCAGCGGGAAGGGGAGACCTCTTCTCGAGGATAGTCATTAAGCAAAGAAAGAACATAATTACAAGCAGTGATTACTGCTATGAAGGAAATTAATAGGGAAACATGATCAAGCATAATGAGAGTGTGGTGAGGAGAGAGGCTACTTCAGGTAGCCTGGTTACTGCAGGCCTCTCTAAGAGATGAAGGAAGAGGCAGAATCAGTCATAAGAAGAGAAAGAATATTCCACAAAGAGAGAACAGCGAGTACAAAGGCAAAGGCTAGCCTTGTTGACGGCAGAGAAGAGGGGTCATGTTGGTTGGAATGTGGACAACTGAGAAGGAACAGGTATGTGATGAGATTGGAGTCACATAGGGACGTGTAGAACGTGGTGGAGGGTTGGTTTTTTCAAATACAATGAGACGGGGTTTTTGTTTCGTTTTGTTTAACATCTTTACTGGAGTATAATTGCCTTACAATGGTGTGTTAGTTTCTGCTTTATAACAAAGTGAATCAGCTATACATATACATATTTCCCCATATCTCCTCCCTCTTGCATCTCCCTTCCTCCCTCCCTATCCCACCCCTCTAGGTGGTCACAAAGCACCGAGCTGATCTCCCTGTGCTATGCGGCTGCTTCCCACTAGCTATCGGTTTTACATTTGATAGTGTATATATGTCCATGCTACTTTCAGGACCGATCTGTGATCTGATAGCAGCTCATTCCAGCTGCTGGGAGGAGGGAGAGTTGTGAAAGAGATAGGAGGAGAGAGAAAGCAGAGGGAGTCATGAGGAGACCACTGTAGTCATCCAAGCAAAAGAAACAGTGAATGGTGTTACTTAGTAGCAGATGGGGTGGAGCAGTGAGCAGATACATGACCTGTGAAACACAGAGTCTGCCTATTTATTGGATGTGAAGCATGAGGGAAAGGGAAGAAATAAAGATGGCTCCTGGGTCTACTATGGCCATTTAGATGAATTTCAGCTGCGACAATGCTGAAGGAAATTCTATTTTATGCTGAGCACCTTGACTTTTCCTTACAGAAGGAAAGTGGTCTGCAGGTGGGCTATCATTCAGGACTTGAGGCCAGAGTCATTGTTTAGCTGTGTGTGTGATCTTAGGCTCGATACTGCCCCTCTCAGAGCCTCTGAACCACTTCCACTGAGCTCCAAGACCTTATAACTCTTGAAGATACTGGCTTTTTCATTGGTGTAGACTGCACATCCTAATAGTAACCTGAGTAGAGATGGGACTATGGCGTTAAGAGGAACTGAGGCAAATAGAACAGTTGGTGCAGTGCACCCCTCATCACCACCCTGTAATCTTCAGGGAGTCTCCTTATTGGTGATCTTTCTATAGTTTATCTTTGGACCTTTCTGTCAGCACAGCCCTGAGAAAAGTCCAAGGCAGAGAAGGGGCAGCCTGAAATACCACCACCAGAGGGCAGCATGGAGCTGTGCACACCCAGAACAGCCCCTGAGGTCATCAGCACCCCCCCACCCCCCCCCTGCCAGAGCATGCAGACCAAACTCATCCTGGGAAGGAGTGGTGCTGGGGTGGAATCACTGCTGCTAAGGCAAAACAGGAAAGGAAATGTTCCTTTCAACCAAGGTACCAAGAAGAGCATGAGAGTATCATTGCTGGAAAAAATGACAAACCCTAACTGCAACTGCATCTCACACAGTCTAAACAACAGATAAAAAATTATTATTATCTTTAGCTACCATGCATGGAATGCTATATAGCCAGCACTAATAAATGGTTATATACACTATCTCATTTAAGTTTTATATAAACCCTGGGGTTCATATCCTAGTTTTTGCCCCTGTTTTGCTGATACAGAAACTGATATGAAGACATGAAAATCAGTGAAAAAAGCAGTTTTGTGTAACTACAAAAGTCTGTTTAACTGTAAAACCTCCCCTCAAGGCTGCTATGCATCTACGTACTACGTCCTAGCACTGGGCTGGGTGCTCTAGGGATAGAAATGAAGTGTTAGATAGGATTTGGCTCTTGGCCTCAAAGAGCATACACTTTCAGAGTGGCAAGAATGAATTAAGCAACTAAGGAATAATACAAATACATACATAATCCAGAGTTTGATAGCTTGGTAAAACTATGTCTACACAACTCTCAAATGTTTTTCTCTCATACCACATGACTTCTATAAGCAGAGTCACCTTCAAATATAAAAGGATGAATGAGAGAGTGAGGTACACTCAATAACCCTAACCCAATCATTCATTTAGTCTCCAAATAGTAAGTATCTCTGATTATGATAGACACTAGGTATCACACTGAAACATACCTGGTCCTTGCCTTTGAGGGGATTGTAATCTAGCTGGGGTGGTAAAAAAAAAAAAAAATAGACGATAGCAAATAAACCAACAAAAAAATGTGGAATTGCAGTTATATGTACCATAAATAGGGTCCAGTGGTGAGCTATTATCCCTGGTGACCTCAGTGCTCTGTCCAACAATGTCTTGACCTTGATTCTTATGACCTTCTTCTCCACTCCAGCCACCTGGAGCAGGTCTTCTCTGCTGCGATCCCGTTTGCAAATCCTTCTGTGATGGTAGTCTCATGAGCACGTGTCTCTCACACTCCCTTGGATCCTAGTCAGTCTTTGCTATGCTCTCAGGCTGTATCCCCTTTCTGACGTCTCTTGCCCAATCTGGACTCCATGGAAGGTCAGTTTAGCGATGGCCTTGTTCCTGCTCTAAAATCCTCCTGTCCTTCCTCAGAATCTTTCTCTATCTGTGCCCATTTGTCTTTTGCTCTCTAGGCAGAACAGATAGTCTCTTGCCCCTGTAGGCATTCCATGATAAGGGGAAATGGTACTTGAGATGAATTTTGTCAATATCATTCATTCATTCATTCATTCATACCTGCCTGCATGCTCTACTTTATTCCACAGCTGTGTATTGACCACTTGCTATTTTTCCAGCATTGCAATTGGCACAGAGACACCGCAAAGCAGTCTAGGATCAGGAAGGAGCAGCTCAGGTGGACTGAAGCATTATGGGAGAGACGGGGTGTCTTGCTATAAGATGAAGGCAGCTGGGCTTCTACCCTGCAGGACCTCGAGGTCATGTTAACATTTTGAACTTAGAGGGAGAGCGAGACAAAGGAAAGATACTGGGAAGAAGTGTAACATGATTTGATTTGGAGTCTCCAAAAGGCCACACTGACTGCTGTGTGGGGAGCGGATTAGAGAGTGCCAGAGTGGGAATGGAAAGAACGGTTGAAAGCTGGTGCAGTAATCTGGGTGAGAGGTGACAGCTTCCTGTGGATAAAAGCTCTTCTAGATGAACACTAAGTTCCCTTCAACCTCTGCGGCCCTTGGACTGTGTGATTCTTCACAAGTGCCTCGAGGCTCTGGTCCCAATCTCCCTCCCCTAATTTATGTCATGCAGAGAGTCTTGTCCCCCATCCTGTATATTATGCTGTAGAAGAAATGAGCCACTCTGTTTTCTGAACATTCTGGCACATTCCCCCCTCCAGGCCTTTACTCAAGCTGTTCTCTCAGCCTGAATACCACCCACCCTGCACCTCGGGTCTATTCCAGTGATCTACTCTGATCACCGCATAGAGAATGATGATCCTCTTCACAATTTGGGTTTATAACTCTATTATATCACTAGTGTAGTATGACTTGCATTTCACTTACTTCATTCCTGCTCTCTCCTGAGTTGTGAATCTGTGCATGTTTTATTAGTGTTTTTATCTTCCTCTTCAAACCCGTGCTACCTTGCTCAGTGCAATATGTTTATGGATATTAAATGTTTGTCGTATCAAATCAAAAAGAACACAATTCAGTCTAATCCAATCCAATTCAGTTCGATTCAATTCAGTTCAATCCAATGCTTGTATATTAGATATTTCCTTTATAAGGTGTAAGCCCTTTAAGCTTAGACATTTGTATTATGCTTCTTTGTATGTCCTACCTAACTCATACAGTAGGTAATTAATAAATATTTATTGACTGGTTCACTTAAATTTAAAGACACTCATTTCTGTCTATCTTTTAGATACTGATAACTGTTTCTTGTGTCAAATATGACATGTGTAAGCTTGAAATGTATAATTCCATACAATTAAATGGTCAGGAAGTGTGATATGGACTTCTAAAGAATTCCAGCACAAATCTAATAAGATAAAATGAGTTTAGGCAGCTGTGTACGAAGGTGTAACATATTACATTATTATTGGCAGGCTCAGGTTTAAGAGAGAAAACAGTCATTACTGAAGTGGGGAAGGGGATTGTGGTTATGGTGATATACATAAGAGATATCATGAAGAACCTGCCCCTAAATATCTACTTTACCAAAGGGAACCCTCCTGTGATGCTAACAGCTGAAGATGACTTTTCTTATCCTAATTGCTCAAGGATAAGCAATCTGTAACTCCAGGGACCCTATCCAGTTCACTGGCATCACATTACAAGTAGGTCCAGGCTCACTTACCTGAGCTTACCTGAGAACAGGTGGCTCATCTTTAAGGCCACCCACTGCCTATTTCTTATGTAATGGAGGTGCCCCTGTGAAGGACACCATCTTTTTTTATTCTGGTAAAATATACATAACATAAAATTTACCATTTCAACCAAGTGTCCAGTTCAGTGGCATTCGCACATTCGCGTTGTCATGCAACCACCAACACCAATCATCTCCAGAACTCTTTGATCATCCTAAACTGAAATTCTGTACCCTATCATATTTATTTTTTAATTATAAAGTAATGTCTTCTAACAGTAGGAAATTCAATGATATCAATGTATAGAGTAAAAAGTGTAAGTTCTTTTACCATCCATTACAGGCCCATTTCTTGCTGTTAACAGTTTGTTGTGTATCCTTTGGATCTTTGTGTGTATGTGTGTGTGTGTGTGTGCATTACATACACACACAAGGTCATAGAAATATACTGTTTTATAAAAATTAAATCATAATATATGTGCTCTTTTGCTTTTTTCATTTAACCTAGTATTATGGACATTTTCCTATTCCTCATATATGGCTGTATGGTATTCCTTTCGCTGGCCACTTAGTATTCCATCATGTGGACGTACCACGTTTAATTTATTTAAATAAATTAAATAATTTATTTAACTATTGTCCCAATTATGGGCACTTAACTTTGTTCTTAAGTTTTCTTCCTTTGAAAAACAGTGTCACAATAAAAACTCTGATATACTCAAGCAAACATTCCTTAGGACACATTTCTAAAGGTTGTATTCCTAAAAACAAAGGTTGGCACAGGAGAGAAAAAAAGGTGATGTGTACTGACTGTTGCATCACTCTACACAAACGCTTTAACTGCTTGTTTCCCAGCAGTATGTTAGCAAGAAGGGCTCTGTGCTTACCAACCACTAGTAACTCCGGCTTAGTGTGGATTTGCTTGAAGTCACTGCCCTTGTTGATAGGAATCTAGATGCTCTCAGAGGAGGAGTTAACAGAAAGGAAAGGAAGCTGCTAGTCTGTAGAGCACAGTGGGTTGATCCAGTTTGTAAAAATGAGAGACACACAAGCTCATACGTGGACTTTTCTACAGAGCAAAGGCGACGGGCATGTTGCCTGCTTCCTTGATTTAACTCCTCTTCACAATCAGCTCATCACCCTCATGCATCCACATGAAAACTCTAGGCTTCCAGCTAGATCGCACCAGTGTCAACTTTCATAAGTGGGGGAAGACCTGTGCCATAGATACACATAATTTTCAATTTAATCAGTTCAGATGTATCTAAACATGAAGAGAGACTATGGAAAGAATGGGCCACTTGAGAATTGAGCTTCAAGCTTCTGAGCAATATTTTCTGCTTATTATTAGCAAAACCCCAAAGCAGAGCTGACATCATCTGGGGTAAAGGAGACTTGTGTTAAGGTTTTTTTGGTTTTTGTTTTTGTTTTATACGGTGATAAACTGGGGCCATACTTGGAGCAATGCATGACTCTTCTGTATTTGCATAGCATAAACTTACATCCATTAGAAAAGCATGTTGTTCATTTAATTTTCCACTAAAATCAGTGGTTTTAATTAAGGAGAAAATTATGAAATCTAAAACTTGAAGAGGCAATTGGTTTTGCCAATAACAGACCATGCTAAGTCCTACCAAAAATTTTTTTTCTATAATTAGCTCACCTGTAATTCATTCGTTAGAAAGGCAGCTATGTATACAAGCAGAAAACCAGACTGCTGAGCTGGAGAGTTTCTAATAACTGGACACTGGGAATAACTATTGAATAGCAGAAAAACATTAAGCCAGTATTTTTCCTGATATAGTATATTCCATGGCAGCTTTCCATAGCAACTGCATGAAAGGGGCCTTTTATTTTAGAGCCAAGCCTATCTAAAATGAGATGATTCTTTTAAGAACAGTTTTTCCATAAGCCCAGGTTTTAAGAGCAAGAATATCCAATCCCACCCTCCTTATGACTAAGTTAAGGAAAGAGATTTGAGAAAATTTGTTCTGTGGTCATGACTTTGGGTATTTAAAAAATCAACAGGGAGCTTTGGAAATAGATAAAATCTAAATTCTTAATGTACCCAGACTGATACATAGGGTATTTCCATTGTGTCAATACCTCTCTAAACTATATGTTAAGCTGGAAAATTTCAAACATGATGGAGACTCCTCTCAGATTATCTACCAACAAGTTGCCAGCCCATTGTAGTAGATTTTTAGGTTGTCTCTGCCCAACTTACAAGGACCCGCACAACTGTTCTTTTACGCTTGAGTGGTGAGTGCCTGGAAACTAATTTATATTGTGTGTCTCTCCTGGCCCTCTCTACCACTGGCCAGCCAGATTCTCTTTCCAAGGAAGTTTGGCATTTAGACTAAAAAATATGATTGAGTCTGGGCTGGTAAATGGGTGAAATCTGTTATGAATTGTGAAATTCCCATCTTCTATTACCATGTATATAGAGAAGAGAGACAGACAGACAGACAGAGAAGCAGATGAAGAAAGGCGAGCAGAGAAAAGAGATAGAAGAGAGGTCTTTATCGTTTTTGGTTGTGGTGATTTCCTGAAGCCTGGCTGAGTTCTCAGCTTTGGGGTCTTCATGATAATCCTCTCTATCCTTATAACAGATACCCCACTTTTACTTACGTTAACCTGAATAGAATTCTGTTACTTGAAACAAAAGTTCTAACTAATGCCCATGTTAGAGTATATATTTAAGGAGAGATCAGCTAGGTATAGAGGACAGAAAAGGAAAGAAGAAAGAAAAAAATTTATTGAGATCCCTCTATGTGTCAGGCAATTTGCTAGATACCTTAAAAATTATTATCTTACTACTCCTCAAAGTATCTTTTAAAAAATGGACGTTATTTTCCCCCATGTTTTCAGGTAAGGGATCTGAATTTCAGACGTTCATTCTTGAGTTACATGGCTAGTTGGTGGCAGATATGGGATATGTATTCAGATTTGGGTGGCTTGGGCTGGGCTCTGGTCTAACTCTGATAAATAACAGTTATCTTGACATTTGTGCGATTTTGAGCAAGACACTTTACCCCATTTGTGTCTTTGTTTTCCCTTTTGAACGTGGGGAGCTTGGGTAAATCTAATATTCTCTAAGGTCCCTTCCAAATCTAATAGCATAGTATCATTTAAATGATTTATTTAGAACAATGCTTCTCTATCCTGGTGGTTGGTGGGGGGATGGGGGCAAGGGTGAGTTATATCCAAGCCTCCTTGAGTGCCCTTTTAAATTATACACATCTGTGATCCCTTTCCCCTCCCCAGAAGCTCTGCTGAGCATGGGAAAGTTGTAGGTAACAGAGTTGGGATTTGAACCCAGATCTATCTTGTCATTTCATTATGCTGCTGCCCTCTCTTCTACTATACCTATTAGAACATAGGAGAAGCTGAATATTTTTTTCAACTGAATTGCATTAATATTGACCATAAATGACTAATGTGTTCTATTTTGAGTGCTTTGCACATTTTAGAATTAGCTTGACAATTTCTAATAAAAGTCTCGCTAGTATTTTTATTGGAATCGCATTGAATCTATAGATCAGTGTGAGGATATTGCTATCTTAAAAATACTGAGTCTTCTAATCCATAAACATAATATACGTCTCCATTTTTTCAAAGGTCTTCCTGAATTTCTCTTAGCACTGTTTCATAGTTTTCAGTGTAGAATTTTTGTATGTCACTTATTAATATATTTCTGGGTATTTGATGTTCCTAGACGCTATTGCAAATAATATTATGTTAAGTTCATTTTCCAATTGTGTGTTACTAGTATATAGAAATATGATTGATTTTTATGTATTAACTTTTTTTCCTGTGACCTTATTATACTAGAAATTTGTTGATTAATGACATAAGAGACTTTAGACATGAAAAATCCCACTTTGGGGTTCAATTGACAAAGTATACTTGGTAGGCAGAATAACCCCACTCCCTCAAATATGTCCATGTCATAATCCTCAGAACCTGTGACTATGTTAGGTTACATGGCAAAGGAGGATTAAGGTTGCAGATGGAATTGAGATTGCTAATCCACTGACTTTAGCAGAGGGGGATTATTTTGGACTATTTGGGCAGGTCTGATGTAATCAAGCGTCCTTTAAGTGAACTAGGAGAGCTAGAGGGATACATAACCACAGAAGAAAGATTAGAGAGATGAAGTGCTGTTGGCTTTAAAGATGGAGGATGGGGCCATGAGCCAAGAAATGCACGAAATATCTAGAAGCTGAAGAAGGCAAGGAAATGGAGTCTTCTCTAAGGCTGTCCAGGAAAAAAAAAATGTGGTCCTGCCAACACCTTGGTTTTGGCTCAGTAAGGCCCCTGTTGAACTTTTAACCTCCAGAACTGTAAGATGATAAATAGTGTTGGCTTAAACCTTTAAGATTGTGATAATTTGTTATATCAGCCATAGAAAACTAATACAGTATAGTTCAGAGTCACCCTCTGTTCATGGAACCTGCCCCATGCTGGCATCCTGCAAATTGCCAGCTTTGGGATCAGGAGCAGACAGTAACAACATTCACATTTTTGCCACCATCTATGCTGCAAAACTGAGTGATCTTCAGGAAGGTTTGAAAGCAGATAACAGACATCAACAAAATGGGAGCTAGATCAGGAGAAGAAAACCTGGTAGATGCCACATGGTAATAGCACTAGCCAGAGGGATTTGTAGGAATAGATGAAGCACCAGTTGAGAGGATTTCTTTTAGTGAGGGCAAATCCTATTTTGAGAAAGTAAGAGTCTGAAAGACATTGTAAGTTTTATGTATATGACCCTATATGTAGCCTCGTGTAGATGAGACCAAATGACTTGGGTTATAGTGATGATAATAGTTAATTACACTAATGTTTGTTAAACGTTTTAAGTGTTTAAATGTAATTAGGGAAGATTGAAAGTTGCCCCTATAATGAGATCATCCTTGCATATTTGTATTGCAGTATCTTGAGCAGGGAAAGAGGGGGTAGAATGTGAGGGGTTGGGCTGGGAATTACACTCAGCCCTCAGCCTGTCCTGTAAGTCTGCGTGAGCTCCCACCATGGAGGATTCCTTGACAGGTGTGGTGATTATGGATTATTTTCATGTGTCTATGTTGTGATTTCAGTATGCTTCCCGCCATTTCCTTTTTGGTCCATGTCTATATTTTTAGTAAATAACAAGGCAAGGATAGATGAGGAAAATATAGTTATTTTTGTCTTCAGTGCATGTCAGTGAGAATGATACTGTCTGTGAAGTTTCAGTTAACAATAAAACAGGAGCTACACAGACCAAATCAGAAGTAAAGTGAATTTGCAATAATGTTACTCATAGTAACATGTAAAAATGTGTCAGTATCATGTGTCATATGACATTTGCCTCTAAAATGAGTTGTATCTGTACATATTCTTCAATATTATAATTGGTCATCTTATTTCTATTGCCTGTGGAGCAAAAGTCTGAAATTAAAAAGTTTAAAATAAAAAAGAATACATGTATGTATGTGTATATATATGTATATACACACATATATATACACACATATATATACACACATATATATACATATATATGTGTGTATATATATATATATACATATACTTATTTTTTTTCTTACAAAATGACAATTTGGAAATAACAAATGGTCAGTTTTATAACTCACATCCTTATAAAATACTTTCATTAGTTATTCTCCCAAAAGAATCCCATATGCTCTTTAACCTTTCACCATTAGAAAAAATATGGATGTGTTTATGGGAATGAGCACATATGAGTTTCCGAGTTAAGGAAGCGTAGTTGGAAACAGCTGATTTATAGTGGCCTCAACAAATTCCATTTCCATGTTTTGCTTTTCAGTTTAGTTAAAATGTATTGACTGCTTCCGCTATGCCAGGCACTGTGCTAGGTGCCAAGGATACAGAAATGATTAAAACACAGTTCCTTTCCTCAAGAAGTCCAGGCTGTGATGAAGGAGGCAAACAAGTGCCTCAAACCAAAATGCAAGACTGTGAGGGCACCAAGGAGGGAGTGATTTATCTTGCCTGGAGAGAAATTAAACCTTCATAGAAAGGGTGACATTTGAAAGGGCCTTGAAGGAAAAGGAGAAGGTCAATAATTGTACATTTTAAACAACAGAACAGCATAAAAACTCTAAAAGAAGGTTCAGTTTGTATCTTGTAAGCTGCCTGTATCACTGGAACTCAACATTCATCCAGGGCGGGGGTGGCTGCGGGACCAGACAGATGGTTGGAGGAACGAAGTTTCATCTGGCCCCATCAGCCCTGTCTTCCCAGGCCAAGCGTCCTCCATTTGTGGAAGGAGAGAAAGCACAAACACCTCCTGCAAAGTCTGTCCAACACTTCATGTTTCCTTAAAAAAAAAAAAAAGATAGCGGGGCCTTTCTGCCACTTCCTGGCTCTGAGATGGCATCATACAAGTTACTTAAGCCTTAGTTTCTTTATCTGCAAACCCAGGCAACTAATCCCTCCCTCAGGTGTTTTTGTGAGGATGAAAGAGAGAAATGTAAGTAAAGCCTATGCACATTGTCTTACCCAGAGGAATGGTAGCATGGTGACAGCATTGACTGGTGGTGATGGTGATGGTGTAGAATGGGCTGGTCTCTGGGCTGCCTTGGGAAGACTCTGAACATCCCACGAGGTGGGTAAGAACACCGTGATACAGGGGAGCCTGGCTCTGACCCAGGGCAACTTCCTACCCATCTGTACTTCCCTTGCCATTGTTCCTGTGGCTCAGATGCCTCAGGCAGCTGTTCCAACTGCTGCCACTGGTGCCCTGACAGCTGCGGTGGGCCAGGCAATGGCCTATTAAACCAAACCCCAACCGGAAACCATCAGCCCTAAATAATCCCAGCAACAGGGTCCCCTCCTCCACTTTACTCCCCTCCCCTGCCTCTTCCCATCCTTTGATTCACCCGCTCCATCATGATGGCCTTCCATCTTGACCCTTTGCTGCCCCTTTCCCTTTCTTTTCTCCCGCTTCCTCACTCCCTCACTTTTCTTGCCCTTATTCTTCCCTGCATGCGTGTTCCTCATCCAGGTCTGGTTTGGCCAGCACGGTATACAGAAGGAGTGCTGGACGTGAGGTCAGCAGGCTCAGAGACTGGTCATGGTTCTGAGATGGTGGGCAATCGGCTTCACCCTCTTGGGATGTGGTTTCCTCATGTGCAGAAAATAAGGGGTTGGACCAGAATGATCTCCAAGTGTTCTTTCCACTGTAAACTCCCATTCCGTTACCTTTTGTTCTGTTTGCCTTTGTGCCTGCTTTTCCTGTTTCAGCTGACTCATCTCTCCACCTGCCTCTCTCATCTGCATCCCCACCACTTTGGTCCAAGCCACCATCACAAGGCCCACAGAAGTAGCCTCCTGCTAGTAGAGTGTCCCTGCTTCCGTTCTTATCCCTGCTCAAGATGTTACCCAGGCAGAAGCCAAAACGACCTTTAAAAATGTGGATGCAATTGTTCACTCCTCTACTTAAATTCCTCCAAACTCCTTTACCGTCATTGTCTATCTCATTACCCTGTGTATTCTTTTCAGAGCAATCAGTACTGCCTGAAATGATCTTTATTTACTCATCAATTGCTCTGTGTGTTTGTACTTGTTTATTGTTTTTCTTCCCCACTGGAATGGAGGCTCCATGAGAGAGGGAACTTGTCAGTTTTATTCACTCTTTATCTTCATTGCGTGTAGTATTCTTTCAATAAATGCTGAATAAAGAACCTCCCTCTGCCATGAGACCCATCTCCCCTCTTCTTGAGATTATCTCCTAACTACACAATTTTTTACTTAGAAATATCTCTGCTGGCCAGAAATTCTACCTATCCTTCTCCATCAGCTCTGGGATAATTACCCTCATTCATTTTTCTCATCCGCCCAGGTCCGTGTTCTCATAGGATATGGTAGCAAACAACGGTGACTTTGAAACTAATTCTTCTCTCATTTTCATTTCAGTCAGTGTTGTTGGGTAATTTAGGATAAAAATTACAGAATAACTCTTAAGTTCTAATCTAAATAACTCTTTTATATAATGCCAAGGAAGAAACTTATTTAAGAATATTAAAACCTTCAAGATTCTGTGCTTGGTTCTTGGGGAGATGTTAGGAATGGCCACGTTCTTAAAAAGAAAAAAACACTTTGAAATTGGTAATGTTAATATGTCCATTTTACAGATAACAAAAATTGGGAATTAGAGAGGTTGTGTAGCTAGATCAAGGTCACAGAACCAGTGAGACATGAAGCCAGGGTTTGAACCAAGGGAGTGTGGTGCCAGAACCAAGCTCCTAGTCACCATGTTATTTCTTTTTGCTCTTTAGAGTATCGCGCCACTTTATTTTCATCATAGCACTCATAAATATCTGATGTTGTCTGATTTGTTGATGTTTCCTGACAGTTTTGTGGGTGATTCCTTCCATTGTAACATCAGCTTCACGGGTGTCCTGTCTGGCTTATTACACATTGCTCAGTGCTTACAATAGTGCCTGGTACCTAATGGACCCTCAACAAATATTTGCTAAATGAATGAATTATTTGCATGTTAGAAGATGAGATATAGTAGAAGGCCTGATAATTCTGTATATAAAACTCAATCTCTGTCGACAAACTTTCTCAAAATATTTCCAGTGGTGGCATATCTTCATCCTTTGAGAGTACATTTGATTTTTGCAATTAGCCAAAATGTTAAAGAACTTTTTTTGAAGAAGAAGAACATATGGTCATAAATTATTAGGGCTGTTTTCTTGCCCTAAGGTTAGACCTATTTGCAAGGACCTAACTTTCTGTGCAATTGGAGCCTTTGGCACTGTGGTGAAGCCTTTGCCCTCCATCACAGAACAAAGTTTTTAAGAGTATAAAATAAAATTCATGGGATTACAAAGGAACCAATAATACTGAATACAGTTATCAAAATATAAAAACTTGTAGCATATTATTTGCTACTTTATTGATACATTAAATAACAAGATCTAAAAAATTGGTCTAATATCTAATTTCTTTTAGCAACAAAGTCATAGGAATTACTAACGCTTTCATAATGAAAAGAAATATTAAATTTCATAAACAGGTTAATAAAAATAAAGATATAATTTTCCCCCATGCAGGTATATAGGTCCCCTGAATTTTATCTGTAGACCCCATGGACCCCAAATGTTAAAATCCTATCTTAGAGGAATTCAAAATAGACTCAACAATAGCAGCTACATTTAAATGAGTGTATTACTTCAGAAGGTGACAACTAAAGGGGTTATTCTTCATTGGTGCATAAGTTCTGACATACATGGTTATTTTCTAAATTTAGCTCCACATCTTTCACCCCATAGCAACTTTGTAACTATTGATAAAGAGCATATTTATCATAATTTTAATATATTTACTCAGTATTTACCTACATACCTATAAAGTGAAAATCTGAAAACATTATCCTTGGCCATTATGCACTTATAATTTTTATTGATTGATTACAAATATTAATTTAAAATAGTTAATGAACCCATGTGATTCAAAAATTCAAATGATATAAAAAGGCAGAAAATCTCCTTCTACCTCTGTCTACCAGTCAGTCACTGGTTCTCCTCCCAGATGACAACCACTATTATCCAATTCTTATACATTCTTTCACAGATGTTTGATACATACAAGCAAATATGCTTACATATTCTTTTGCCTCTTGCCATAAATTGTAGCATGTTATTCACAGTATTTTCCACATTATTACTTTTTTCAATTAAAAATATATCTAGAAGATAATTCTATATTGGTGCATTAAGAACTTCTTTGTTTCTCTTTGTGGTTGTACAGTCCACCTATTGGAAGGATTCACCATAATCACTTAACAAGTTGCTTATGGATGGACATTTAGGTTGTTTCTAAATGATTTACTATTATGAAAAAAAAGAGGAGCAGCAAAAATGTATCATTTAATATGGGCATTTTGTCATGGACACCTCCATATGTGGGACTTAGAATCATGAAACCCAAATATAAGTAGGCAGTAAAAGATTTACATCACATAGAGGCAAATATACTGAGAATCACAATATTATGGACAATTCACTAACAGGACTGAGGGGAAAAATAGGACGCTGTCAACTATTTTCTAGCAGTCTCGGACAAGTTCACTGTTTTTCAGGACTAAAAGAGTGGTTACTGTGGCTAGAGAGGATGCCCCAGGTTTGAGAGCTTGATTTGGAGAAAGTGTGGAAATAGCAGCCAAGCAAATTTGTTTTGTTTTTGTTTACTGTGGCTTTCAGAAACAGAGGCTCGCTTGTGTTAATAATACTCTTGGGGGGACTGTCCTGGTGGCGCAGTGGTTAAGAATCCGCCTGCCAATGCAGGGGACACGGGTTCGAGCCCTGGTCCGGGAAGATCCCACATGCCGCGGAGCAACTAAGCCCGTGAGCCACAACTACTGAGCCTGCGAGCCACAGCTACTGAGCCCACGTGCCACAACTACTGAGCCCGCACGCCTAATAAATAAATAAATGATACCCTTTGGTTCGTGGCATGGTGCCATCGTGGATCCATGGGAGGCTCCTCTCCTGTTGGACTGATTTATTCTCATTCACGTCCATTTTCCATTTCCACACCCCTCTCCCCAGTCAGTCTAGTTGAATGCATTTAAAGCATGTAATTTTCTTTAGCTACAAAATGAATATAATGATATTTTGTGTATGTGCCTTAGATTTACATAAATGATGCTGCGTTATAACTCATTCCATTTCTTCTTTCTCCGTCACTGCGATTTATGGTCCCTCTGTGTCGCTATATGTACATCTAGTCCTTTGCCTCTAAAGGCCATGTGGTCTCACCCATCACACTGTACCCACCTGCTTTCTCAACGATGACCAGCCAGGTTGCCTCCAGCACCTAGCCACCACAGATTATAGTTCACATCCTCCTACATAGCTCCCTACGGGTCTGTGTGAGAATTTATTTGGTATACACACTTGGAACAGGATTGCTGGGTCATAAAATGTAGTGCCAAAATTACACCCCCAAAACAGTTCCCCCGTCAGCGACAGCAGAACACCTAAGGGTTTCTCAGCTCCACATCCCCGTCAGCTGCTGGCATTTTCCTGCTATCCAATCTTTTCCAGTCAAGTGATATATTATTATTATGTCAATTTGCATTTATCTGTTTACAGATGATTTGGGGCATCTCCTCAATGTTTGTGAGTCCTTTTAGTGTACTCTTCTACAGATTGCCTGTTCATATTCATTGTTCATTCTTATAGTGCGGTTTCTTTTGCTTTATGGTGTGTAAGAGTTTCTTATACCATGTAAATAAAAATCCCTTGTCAGTTTTAGATGTGACTCATATATTCTCCAATTTTGTCATCTGCCTATTAACTTTGCCTTTCATTGAACAGAAATTCTTACTTTTGAAGTAATCATATTCACCAGTATTTTGGCTTTAGGCTTTTAATGTTTTGTTCAATAAATTATTTTCCCACCCTAGGAAACAAAGGTATTCTTCTACATCTTATTCTATTACATTTATCATTTTATCTTTTACATTTAAATACATGTGGAGTCCACCTCTAAATATGGTGTTAGAAAGTGATCCAGTTTTATTTTTCTCCAGAGACAGTGAGAGCTTTGGACCAATGTGCCTGAAAGAAACAGAAGATGCAGGGTGGGAGAGATGGAAAAGAGGGAGGGAGTAAGATATCTGGGACCCATACAGAAAGGACAGAGAAGCAGAATCCAAAGATTCTGTCCGACCTGCCCTAGGAGGCACCCCTCTGTCTGTTGTGTGTAATCAAATACTGAAAAAGCCAGCATTAAATGCTCTTCTCTTACAAATAAAGCCACCTTCAGGAGGAATTCCCCAGCTGCACTGACGTTCTGGTACATGGCTTTAAATATATACCCTGTACACAACAGAAGGACTTTCCCAAGTGGGAGGGAGAGTTGGGTGGGTGGGGGGAGAGGAAGCTACAAGAGGGAGAAAAGCCTGCACCTTCAGAAGCAGAGAGTTGAGAACTGATTGTGCCAATGATGGCCTGGATGTTAGAAAAGTCAATCATTTCTCGCTCTCAGAGATGAAAATTCACCTATTTAGGAAAGGTAACCAGTTCCTGCCCAGTGTCTGAGTCTTGAGCATTCTTTCATTTCCAGTTTACTATTGGCTGCCTGTGGTTAATTCAAGTGCCTATCAAACAAAGAAAAACCTGTGGAAATAATCTAACCAAATTATAAGCAAATGGTTAATATCTTCAGGCTTATGATCTACACATATTGTAAGAAACTCCATGTATTATTTTAAGTTTTCTTCTTTGTAAATGAACCCAGTGGTCAGCCTTTCATTCCTCTGCAGCTTTACCGCTACTGAGGCTTTCCATCATACCTGCTGGGAGGCTGTGAAATTGTCCTAAGACCATAGTTCAAGAAGTATAAGAAAAAACAAAAAATTGGGAGAAGGAAAAGAGGGCAGGAAAAAAATGTCCATTTTCAAATCTATAAAAATGGCTCTAAGAGCTGGCATTTTCTTGTCCAGAAAAAAAAAAAAAAATTGATTACCCTGTGGGAGGAAAGAGCAGAAAGGAAGTAAAGGTCACAGGGAGCATATTTTGCTTGTTTGTTGTTCTTTTTGTTTTTGCCCAGAATATTTTTTTTCACTCAAGAGAAAATTCAAATCACTGTCTTTAATCTGTCTCCTGGGCCCTCTCTTACTACCTCCCCAAAGGAAAAACTATTTGAATAGAAGACATCTTCAAGCTTCTTCACAAAAGTCACAATTATATGAAATATACCCAACTTGGAAAAACATCAACAAGGTGTAACAAAGCACCATGATTTGTGAATAAAAGTCACACGTGGAGACACATGTCTGGTCGAAAACATTGCTTCTGTACCATAGTGTGAAAAGTTTCTAGAATTCTGGGGTTAGACAGCCTGGGTTCAAATCTTGTCTCTGACCCTTATAAAATATGAGGCCTCCTGTCATTTACTTTGTCTCTCTGAGCCTTGTTTTTTTCACCCATAAAACTGAGGTAGTAGTAGTACCTACTTTATAGCATCATTAAAAGATTACATGCTACATACCTATTAAATAACTAAAATTAAAAATACTAACAATGCCAAGGGCTGACAAGGATATGAAGCAACTAAGACTCTCATCTGTGGCTGGTGGGAGTGCAAAATGTTACAGACATTCTGGGAAATAGTTTGGTAGTTTCTTATATATAAAGTTACCATATGACCCAACAATCTCATCCTTGGATATATTTACCCAAGTGAAATTAATACTTATTTTCACATTAAAAAATGCATGCAAATGTTTAGAGAAGTTTTATCTATAATCACCAAAAACTAGAAATAACCCAAAACAGTGGGTGAATGAATAAATAAGCTGTGGTATATCCATACAATGGAATACTACTCAGCAATAGAAGGGAATGAACTATTGATACATGCAACCATTTGGAGGAATCTCAAAGGAATTATGTTGGGTGAAAGAGACCAGTCTCAAAGGTTATATATTGTATGATTCCATTTATTTGACTTTTTTAAAAAAATTTATTTATTTGTTTATTTATTTTTGGCTGCATTGGGTCTTCGATGTTGGGTCTTCATGGCTGCGCACAAGCTTTCTCTAGTTGCGGCGAGCGGGGGCTACTCTTCATTGCGGTGCGTGGGCTTCTCATTGCAGTGGCTTCTCTTCTTGCAGAGCTTGAGCTCTAGGTGTGCAGGCTTCAGTAGTTGTGGCATGCGGGCTCAGTAGTTGTGGCTCGCGGGCTCTAGAGCGCAGGCTCAGTAGTTGTGGCGCACGGGCTTAGCTGCTCCGCGGCATGTGGGATCTTCCCAGACCAGGGCTCGAACCCGTGTGCCCTGCATTGGCAGGCAGATTCTCAACCACTGCGCCACCAGGGAAGTCCCTATTTGACATTCTTGAAAAGACAAAACTCTAGTGACCTAGAACAGACCTGTGGTTACAATGGATCTGCTTGGGATTAGGGGTAGGGGAAAAGTGTGACTATAAGGAGATAGTAGAGAGGTTTATGGGGTGATGGAGCTGTTCTGTATCATGCTTGTGGTGGCATTTCATAAGTTTATGCCTGCATTAAAATTTATAGGACTGTATACCAAAAAGTCAATTTTACTGTATGATTTAAAAAATAAAACTTTACACAAGAGTATATGAAATAATGCATATTTAGTATACTTCCTGGCACATAGTAGATTTTAGCTATTAGTTGTTTCAAAGACTGTAGTATAGAGTACATCTCCATGCTTCTAAGTTAATAGAGTCAACTGATACAGTTCACAGGGTTTGCCCAGGCCAAAGATGAGAGAAAAGAAAATATGATAAATTGTGTAAATAGTGCAGGGGATTCTGTCTGACCACCTCTCTCAATTAGCATATGCTTGGAGAGCAGGAGAGATGGGAAGAATGAATATGATCTTCTCTCATTGGGCACCAGTTCCCACATGTGCCTCTCATAGCATGGGAATCTCTCTACCCTGTATGTGCTACTAGTGGTTAAAGATAAAGATATTTCCTAACCTACAACCCCCAAACACAAGCCAACTGCTTCATCTGGAAGTAAACCAAAGAAACAGGAATGGCTTTGGACAGTGGAGGAAAACTGACTGTTTTGGGCTTACAGGTATCCAGTTCGTTATCTTCCTAAGGGACTGTCAAGGGTAATTCGGGCTATATGTAACTTTTACTGTACACACTGAAAATGATTTAAGATCAGCTTTGTCTTTCAGAAATCAGAAAACCAACTGATGTTTAATCCAGGCTGTCATATACACCTACTGGATTGGCTATTTGCTTATCGCCCTTATGCCATGTTCCTTGAGCATGTATCAGCCATTATAGTTTTCAGTAGCTGGACAGCAGAGATAGTTAGATCCAATAACAAATGTCCACATCTCCCACTGTTTCAATTTAATGGAGGCCAGACAGTCTAATGTGTTACCCTTCCCCAAATAAATGAGTCCTGACCTAAAAGAACTTCTCTTTGGGAGTGGCATTTAGAATCTGGAACACACTCTTTCCATTGTTCTCTATGAGTCTCCAAAGTCCTCATCTCTTAAAGATGGATTTTATTTCCAGAAAAGCAAATGTCATTTTGAGCTAAATCTTGTGTTTAAGTAAGAAAATTCTGTTGGAAATACCAATTTTGGTTTAGGGGAAAAAAAGGATGTGGCTACAAAGCAATGAGCTGGTTTTGGGAGGGCTCCCAAACTGGTGAAAGCCCATACAGACTGGAAAAATGTTAACAAACTGGGAAATTGTCTTTTAAATATCTTCAGCCCAGCGTGTTACTCTCTCAAGTTGACTTGCTTAAACGAGGCAATGTTAATTTGAAAGTATACATTCCAAATCACTTTTAAGTCCCATGTTTCTTGAGTCCTTGTTTTGTTAAGAGGAGCACAGTCTTCATGTAAGTGCCAGAGGTATTTGATTGAAAAAGCCAAACTGAGTATTGCATAGGCTTGAATAGGAAAACAGTAATTGCTAATATTTTATTGCACTGTAACCAAGTGCAAGGCACACTCGTAAGCATTTGACACGTGTTGTCTTATTTAATCCTCATATTAACTTTGTACGAAAGCTACTACTGCTGTACCCATTTGATAGTAGAGCACTGGGATCCAGAGGCTAAGTAACTTGACAGTGGTCTGACAGGTGGTAAAGTGCAGCTCAAGGGCCCCTGATGAGGGCGGCCTGACACCTGAGTGGCTGTTTCCCAACCACTGTGCTAAGCTGTCTTCCTGGGAATGCATGGAAAAGGATCAGGATAAAAGCCCAACAATCTAAGACAGGAAATGAGAAGCAAAAGGGGCAACAGAATATGATAGGGGCTTCAAAGTCATGACTTAGGGAGAAGAGGTGCAAAGTAGCTAACAACCCCTTGTTCTGACTCTCTTCAACATTGGAATGTTGTCAAAAGTCATCCATCATTTACAACTTTACCAAAATATTTAATTTACTAATCCACTCAACCAGTATCATTGATCCCTGATATGTGCTAAGCCCCAAATGAGCTGGGCACGCAGAGCTGAATTTAACAAGTCCCTGATTTCAAGGAGCTTTTGGTCTATTATGTGGTCTATAATTTACTTTAAAAACACTTCATCATAGACAATGTATTGTAGATA
This sequence comes from Balaenoptera physalus, assembly GCF_965194825.1. Classification (NCBI taxonomy): domain Eukaryota; kingdom Metazoa; phylum Chordata; class Mammalia; order Artiodactyla; family Balaenopteridae; genus Balaenoptera; species Balaenoptera physalus. Next base: position 57,142,965 of record NC_138890.1, read on the forward strand.
CATATGCATTTATCCACATCCTAATCAGAAATGCACACTGCAGGGTGGTCAGCCAACATTTAACCATTAGGGCCACACCCCAGAAGCTGGGGTGCTACAAGAGTTTCAGCTTTCTTTATATTTGATCAACAATAGCTTTTGCTTATTAGCATAATGGATGCTAGAAAGGCATTCATTCGTGAAATTAGGGTGTTCAAGATGTCAACTGGCTAAAATAGTCTAGAAACATACACCATCCTTGCATGACAGAATCTGAGTATCTTCTGACCTCGGTGGTCTTTGCATTTTGATTGAATGACGTAAGCTGTGTACAAAAACTTATGGAAGACCTAGATAATGTTATCTTCCACCAGAAAGTCAAACCTTTCTTCTGCTGGGTGGATAGATTGGGGCTGAAGGAAATACCCCAAACCTGTGACTGGGCTGGGTCTCTCTTGGGTTTGCTTCTTTGACCAGGATGGGACCCTCCTTTCAAGTGAGAGCCTGCTGTGTTGACCAGGACTCCATTCCCCTGTAAATCCTTGACTTCTCAGTACTAACAAAATACAGAAAATTCTACTCTGCTTTTCAGAGGCTTTTGATTTTTAGTCTCCTGCTCCTTGAAGCTTTAGAATTCTACACATTTCTTGAGGGGAAACCAGCTGTGTATTTGAGGCCCCTCAACTCTCCAGTTTTGTCCTTCCAGTCTCACATGAAAGTCAACATTTCTGGTTTCCTATCCCCTCACAGTGGTCCTCTGCTGGACCAATCTGGATTCTCAGCTCTGGCCACACCTGGAATTGGCAAATGCTCCCGGACAGGTCAGCTCACCACTGCCTCCGGGGCCCTGTTAACCAGAGTTCATCCCCTCGCAGGTCAAAGTCTTCTCAAAAGCATGAACTTAAGGAAAATTCTGCTCTCCTTTTCAGAGATTTTTCAATTTATTTTCTAAGCCTCATGCTGCACAGCTTCAGAATTCAGCAGATGGTAGTGAATTCCCTGGCGGTCCAGTGGTTAGGACTCTGCACTTTCACTGCCGAGGGTGTGGGTTCGATCCCTGGTGGGGAACTAGGATCACGCAAGCCACTGCCAACAAGAACAACAAAGAATTAAGCAAATGTCTTGTGTTGAACAATAGCTGTGTGTGGAGACCATTCAGATCACCAGTTTTGGTTACCCCAGGGCTTCACAACTGCCACAGTTTGCTGTTTTCTCCCTCCCACCAGGGGCCTTTGCTAGAGGCAAATTAGGCTGTTTAGCCTCTTGGTCACACCCAGACCTGGCAAATGCCCCCTGGGAAAAGGCTGCTGAAGTTCTTTAGATCACCCCTCAGGGAGGTTCCCACCTGGAATTTTAGCCCATCTCATCTTCATTGTTTTTGCAGCTCTCTGATGCCTTGAAACAGATTTTTTTTTTTTTAATTGTATCTAGCTTTGTTAAGTTACACTCAGATGGGAGTTTTAAGCTGCCATAAACCACTCCATTCTAAGTGGAGGCCCTATCTGTACCTTTTGAAATGGCAGCAAATGCTGGGTCCATTAGGTTGCTGATCTGGAGGACTCCATTTGCACAACGCCAGCCAAGAGTTAACTATATCCTGCTCCATACATGAACTATAACATCAGTTTATGTCCAGTGAGACTTTCATGTAAATTGTGATGCTAAAAGGACAGAATTGGGATTAAAGTGATGGGTTCTAGACTGTCTGGTGCCTGCTTTCTAATACATTGTATATGTGTGGAAGGTTCTAGTTTAAGACTTTTTAAAATTTAAACCTAGTAGCAAAGTTCTAGAGGAGGAGATCTTTAACTGTAAACTATCTCTGCATTTTTTAAAAATTAATTAATTTATTTATTTATGGCTGTGTTGGGTCTTCGTTTCTGTGCGAGGGCTTTCTCTAGTTGTGGCAAGCGGGGGCCACTCTTCATCGCGGTGCGCGGGCCTCTCACTATCACGCCCTCTCTTGTTGAGGAGCACAGGCTCCAGACGCGCAGGCTCAGTAATCGTGGCTCACGGGCCCAGTTGCTCCGCGGCATGTGGGATCTTCCCAGACCAGGGCTCGAACCCGTGTCCCCTGCATTGGCAGGCAGACTCTCAACCACTGCGCCACCAGGGAAGCCCTATCTCTACATTTTTTAAGGCTACCAGTTCTATAAAGAACCTAATAATTGTGAGTGACCCAATTGATTTGGGTCCATTCTTAACATGGCTCATATTGTTACTGAATCCAAGCTCAGTCTGTTCGCCTCATGACCAGCCAATAATTGGGAGACGAGGTGCTGAGGCAAGGAATAGTGACTTTATTCAGAAAGCAGGGCATCCGAGAAGATGACAGACTAGTGTCCTAGAGTACCATCTTATTGGGGTCTTGATGCTAGTTTCTTTTATAGAACAGAGAAGGGGACGAGGTGAGGATATAAAGTAAAAAGGCCGTTAAATCTTGCAAAATATCTCCTGGTTTTGGCCAGCCTCTGAGAGGGGATGTGTTAATTTCTTCTCTTCTGCCCCCATTCACAGGTGGGCAGGGTCAGGGTGTTTCCCTGTGACCTGAACAAAGACACTTTAGTTTAACATTCAGGCAGAGGGGCAGGGTTCCCTGAGGCAGGCGTTATGTATGCCTATAGCTTATAGACAGAACAAAAGCAATGGAAAAGCAAAGGTCAAAGTAGAAGAAACAGATCCAACGTGGAGTCAGATTTTGTTCTTCCCTGTTAAAATATACAGACCAATTTATATTTTTTCAACTTATATCACTTCTTGGGGAGTAAATGCTAAAAATCAACAAAGTGGTATATAAAGCATTATTTCCTATTTCTTTTTGTTCTGAAAATAACTTTCTGTCCACTGAGCAATTTAATTGACCTGGTTCTAGAGGTCCACAACTGTAAATACATTTGTTTTTCACCTCTGGGCCCCTTGGTTTTTGAAAACATCAATCCTGGGTCTTCTCAGTCTTGCTCTTTCTTTACTGAGTGCTTATTTTCTCACTTATATATTTACCCAAATCCCTAATTCTAGATCTTATCCAGAAACTTTTCTTCTCTAGCTCTGCATTCCTTTATTCATTCATTCAACAAAGATTTACTAAATATTGCTATATTACATCCACAGCTACAAACTTTATGTAATAGTGAAGCCGAATCCAGCCTCTGTACCCCAACAGCAAATTAAATCTTAGAGACAGAGTTTTGGGTGAAGTAGAAAAGAATAGCTTTATTGCTTTGCCAGGCAAAGGGGGCCACAGTGGGCTAATGCCCTCAAAACTGATAATACTTCTTTTGCTGTTACGTTTTTTGAATTGACTTTTGAGAAGAAACTAATAAAGTTCATTTAAAACAAAAAAACATATATACACTACCAAATGTAAAATAGATAGCTAGTGGGAAGCAGCCGCATAGCACAGGGAGATCAGCTCGGTGCTTTGTGACCACCTAGAGGGGTGGGATGGGGAGGGTGGGAGAGAGGGAGATGCAAGAGGGAAGAGATATGGGAACATATGTATATGTATAACTGATTCACTTTGTTATAAAGCAGAAACTAACACACCATTGTAAAGCAATTATACTTCAATAAAGATGTTTAAAAAAAAAGACACCAAAAAAAACAAAAACAAAAACAAAAACAAACAAAAACCTGTGTGTCCCCCGGGAGGTGGGGGGCGTGGCCCGTAAGGAGTCTTATAGCCTGGGGGGTGGGTGTGTTGCTGATTAAGGGTCAGGGTGCCCAGTGCCTGCATTCCTTCCATCCAGAGATCATCTGGTGTCAGGTGAGGATAGGCGAACTGTGATCTCTGGAATGAAGAGTGCTTCATCAGGTCTTCCACTGGCTGGGGGTTTTAATTCTGCAGAAGAGCAAAAGTTCCCTTGAGGCAGAACCAGGACTCTGCCCTCAGGGCTACACTGTTGTTTCTTGGCTGCCCCCCTCCCTTGTCTCTGCATCCCCTTCCTTCCCTGATTAGCAACTGTTTGAACCTGCCCTTTGGAACTCAGACAAGGGGACACAGAAAGGCTTTTATGCCCAGGAGCCCCCAGGGTCCTGCTTGGTATCAATAACCAAATCGTGTTTTTGTAGCAGAGGAAAGCAATGATATGTGATTCCTGAAGATAACTGGTATTTGATTGTACAATCACCTTCTTCTGTTAAACAGAGAGTCTGATGCAATGTGTACCTTTGTTCATTTTGTTGCCAAACCTTAGCATACTGTCTTGCACATAGTAGGCATTTAATAAACATGTTACATTAATAAATTAGTCAGTGAATAATGCATTAAATTCATCCAGGGAATAAGTAAAAGGGCACACACAATTTATAATATCTTGCATGATCTACTCCTGAACGTTATCTAAAATAAAAACCTATGTTACAGAGTCAGAGATCTGTTTGGTATTTCAGGACAAAGAAAGCAAGGAGGCATCAGGAAAAAAAAAAAAAAACTTTTTCTAAAAAAATCAGTCTTTGCTTTTGAAAGAACAGAATAATGAGGATCCAAGGCTCATCAAAACAGAGAGGCTTGCAAGCCACTCTTGAAAAGAAAAACAAGTACAGGTGAAGGTTTACATTCAAACCAAGAATGATAAAGACCTGAAAAGACAAGAATGTGGAGGTGTTGAAAAGCCCATTTAGGTTAAACAAGACAGGAAGTTGAATTGGCTTTCTAAATAGAAACTACAAGAAAAAGTTATATTGAGGAGCCCTGAAGCAAAATAGAAGGAAGCTCATTTTACTAACTTCTCCTTCAGACTCTAGTGAGACTCTTGGTGAACTACATCATACCGTCTGTACATCCTGAGTGTTCTAAACTCTGTGCTGGAAGGAGTAGTTGAGAAACAGAGTATGTGAATGCACTTTGATATTTATGAAGATTTTTTGGAGGCCATCAGTATGCTGAAGAAATGATTTCTTTTGCCTGTGGGTTTTGTTCTCTCTCACTTCTTTCCCCTTTTAAACGGGGATAAAAGGAAGAAAGAAATGTTTTCTAGAAACCATTTCTCTAATCAAAGCATTTGTTTCTTACCTCATCTTCCCTCACCTTCCCTGGGGAGAACTTTTGCCCACGTTGATATAATAAATGATCAAGCATGGTGGGAACACATTTAACATAACGGTGGTGTGTGCAACACACCTGATGCAGGAAAGTTAATGATGTTGGTGAGTTGCAGATGGTTCCAAATTCATTTGTAGATAGATGCAGAGGATGAAGGCCAATGCCAAGCGCAAAGCAAATATTTGGTAAATACAGTCAAATGAATGGAACAGTCAATAAACAAAAAGCAAGTATGTGGAAAAACTGTGTGTATACAGGGAAAACATTATAGAAAGGGTCCAAGCTCTCTGCTAGGTCATAGATTTATTGCATCATCAATAATCTACTGCATCAAGAAACGAAACAGTAAAATGAATCCAAATTTGCACTGAACATCTAAAAAATTGCTTGCAGATAAAGGTGTCTCCAATTCCAAGAAAAGGACCCAGAACCTTTAAGTCATATATATAGACCCTGAATAAAAAACAAAAACACTGTTCCATGTAGTTCATATCGTGAAAAACAAATGAGGTTTGATCTAAGTTTGGACTCTGGCTTCATCTTTACTACCTGTTTAACTAGGATGTTATTTCACTCTTTTGAGCCTGTTTCCCCATCTGTGGAATGACATCATCATACTTGCTTGGAAGTATGAGTATTAAGTTAGTATATATATACTAAGCTGAGTTCATGAAGGTAAAGGTCTTGTGGGTCCTTCTCATTTGATAGGAATTTTCTATTTAGTTTCTTTCCTCTTGAAATATGTTCACTAATGATCCTTTTTTTTACAAAACACTGTGCTTAAACTATTTTCCAGGAGAAATGGGAATTTATTAGGTTGATCACAGAAGCACGCAGTAAGAGTATAGCAAGTACATTGATACCAAGGAAAGGTTTCTTCTTATCTGACTACTGTTCTTGTTTCCCTTGGACATTCCATCTCTGCATCCCCATAACATTCACCCTAGATCTGGATATGCCAGTCCTCTGGAACATAGATGGAAGGGGCCCAACGGAGGTCTGAGCTGGTTGGGTTAGGCCCCTTCTTCCCCCTGGTTGCTGTGTCATCGGCCTAGAGATTTCTTTCCGGCTGACTGTGTATGGTCTGTATAAATGTGCTTTTACTGTTCTATTCAAGAACACTGCAATTCTCATGCTCTTGGTGAATCCAGACAACCAAGTGTATCATCTCTTTATTCTCTTGCGGCAAAGAGCCTTAGATAGTTTAAAATAAGGCTAAGAGATCATAAGGCCAAACAGAACAGTCCGGGTTCCCTTTTAGCTAGAGCAGTAGTTCCCAAACTTCAGTCATTTTAATTTAATTTATTTAATTTTTGCTGTATCAGCAAACCAACTCACATTATCCTCATATGTTTTTATCATAGTTGGCTAATATTTACTTACTATTCTTTTAAATCACCTCTCCTTTGTAGTCAAAGTTATTTAAAAGAAAACTTCATATTATTATTTTAATTATATAAAATCACTGTAAAAAGTAATTTTAAAAATTAAACTGTAACTAGACAGTTGTCTGACTAAGGTTCTGAGCTTGTGACCTTGTTAAGGATGAAAATTATGAAGTGTAAAAGATGTGTTAAAGATTTAACAACTCCAAACTGAGACTTTCTGCTTGATGAGATCAGCACTGGAAAAGAATTTTAAAAGGAATCACTTCCTCACTCTATGGGTCAAGGAGATTTAATGCTTTATCTAAGGACTGTCAGTAACTAGGAAAAGTATGTTCCAATTGGGTGCTAAAAGCAACCCCTTTTCTCTGGTTATAGGGAGCTACCAACTCCCTGGGGCCCAAGGAAAGTACATGTGTCATGCCCAACATACAGAGTAAGAAGACACGCTTTTTGGTGAATAAACTGGCAAATAGAAGACATTTAACAAATGTTAGTTCCTTGGAAGCCTTTCCCACCTTCCCTTGCATTCGTGTAAGTTCCATTTCATGTCTCACCTTAATAAAAACAATAACAAGTTCTTCCTGAGGGCTCTGTATATACCAAGCAGTTCCAGGTTTCATTTCAGAGCACTTTTATAATTTTTTTACTTGAGGAAACTTTTATAATATATATAAAATATCTATTAATTGAGAAAAATGTTATAATTGAGAATCAGAGAGGTAAAGCAACTTGTCCCAAATCACCCAGGGCATGAATATCTTACAGTTTGGGGTTCCAGTATTCCAGATATAATTAGAAATAAGGACATTAGTCAGCTAATTAAGTCAAATAGACAAAACAAATCATAATTAGTCCAATTATCTTAATTTTGGCTTGACGTTATGAAAGTCTGGCTCAGAAATTATACTGTTCGTTTTTCCAGGAACAGTTTTGTTTTGATTTTGGCTTGGGTTATCTGGCTTATTGCCTTGGTTTCTCAGCAGTGACTACCATAGTATTGTTCACAGAAGCATTTCATAAATATAGGTTGAGGGAGGAAGGAAGGGATAAAGGGAGAGAGAGAAGGAAGAGGAGGGTGGGTCCTTGTAAGCAAACCCACTTGAAATACCCACCAGAGTTGAGGTCCAAGCCAAATGACTGCAGATCAGTCTCACCATTTTCCATCTCGTTCACCACTTTCGAAAGCTCATTGAATTTTTTTATCCTCTAGCCCCAAAATGGAGCTCACGCTACTGGCCCTATTCTCCTTACAGGGCTGTATGACGATCCAATGAGACATGTTCCCAGAGGTACTTATACACATGAACACTTTGCTTCACGTGGGGTTTTGCTCTTTCCTGTAGACCTAACAGAAGCTCTTCCCTCCTGGGAAGCTGCAATTCTGCAGGACTCTTCGGAACTATGGTCACACCTGGCAAGGCTTTAGGGATCGAACTGAATAAGAAACTCAATCCTATGTAAATTCCCCATGCCTTGTATTTGCAACTGTAAAAATCCAGAAACACCATTTCCAGCTTCATGTTGTATTAATAATATTCTTTCAGCCCCCAAACAATTCAGTCACTCTGAATAGATTTAAGATACTTCTGCTCAATCACTCAAATTCAGACATGGCCTCCCTGAAACTAAACAAAACAAAACACACTTCCAAAACCCAAAACCATGTTTGACCTCAAGTATCTGATTTGACAGTTTGGAGGGTAATAATTAGGTAGATGAATGCCTTGATTGTCTACTTCATCTTATATATGTGTTTGAGTACCCACACTATAGTTATAAGTATAAACCATGGAGATTTTTCTCCTATATCTGATTTTCTTAAATCCTGAATTTCTGTAATACTTGCAAACAAGAATGTTTGGCCCTTAGCACTTTTCCATTTAGTTTAAAAACCTCAGGAGTAGCTTAATAAATATTAAGTCTATGTGGTTCTCATATGTTTATGGGCAAGTTATCACAATAGGACTTCTAGTTTCTAGTTATGAAAAATCTCTTGAAATTGCCCTTTGAACCTTCACTCAGAGCTTATGGAATTAATGCCAGTTTGTTTTTAATCTGCAAACTAAAGCACTGAACCAACAAAAGTCATGGGTTTGCTGAATTTAGGTTTTCTCAACTCCGATTTTCGATGTCAAGTAACATCCACCAATTTGCCAAGAGCCTTAGTACTGCTGTCTGCAGGTTAATTATATGCATCCTAAGCCCTGAAGCCCCTGGGGAATCTGATTATAAGAAACAGCGTCTCTCAAACTATCCCCACCAGGAGGACCCATAACTAAGAGTGAACTCCATAAACCTCCGGGACTTGGGGACATAGACCAGAGCAACTCAGGCTGAATATACATTTAAAGACTATATTTTATCATATGAATCTATGGGAATTTTGCACATATAACTGGAGTTGAATACAGAGCTACCCATATATACTTGAATCCATCCATTTGTCTCCGTCTCCAGGGCTGCCACTCTAGTCCAAGCCCTCCTCTAGAGGGCAGCAGTGGTCTCCCAATGGGTCGCCTCACACCACCCTGCCCTCCTGCATTCCAAGGTCCACTCAGCAGCCAAAGTGATCTCTGAGCTCTCAAATCTAATTATGTCACTTCCCTAGTTTAAGAAAAAAATATTCTCAAAACTCGTAGAAGTAAGGCCAAAGACCTCAGCATCGGCTCTCCCTGCCTCTGGGGTTTCATCACAGCGCGCTCTCCTCTGCTTTCTGTACGTCAGCCTCCAACTCCTGTGCAACAGTTACTCCTGCTCTCTGGAATGCTTCCCCCTCTTCTTCTCCAACCCAGAAAGTGGTAGGGTGGTGGTTAAGAATACTGGTTCTTGGAAATAATAGGTAGGGTTGTATTGAGGAGTCAATGAGTTACTACATGAAAAGTCTTAGAACAAAGCCCGGCACATACTAAACACTCCATAAGTGATGGGTATTATTTACTGGCCGTTATTCATCCCCAGCTCTCAGCTCACAGAGCACTTCCCCAGGGAGGCCTTCTCCAGTTCCCTCAGAGGATGTCAGAACCACCTGTTATTCATAACTTCCTGCCCTTCCATATTTATAGGACTTGTCTCAATTTGTAGTTATATATGTACATGATTATTTGATTAATTCATGTCTCTTCTCTTCTGCTAGACTGTAAGCTTGATGAGGACAGGAACCACGTCTGTTTCGTTTATTACCTATTCCAAATAGGTAACTCAGTGCCTAGAGAATATGGGTGGTCACTATATATTTAGCAAGGGATGTGGAAGGAATGAAAGGATGTATGGATGGATAAATTTATGTAGTAAAGTATGAAACTGATTAAGATAAAGCGCCAAAAAGATGATTAGAGATCTAAATACAAAACAGATCCTGTGGAAATAGGAATCCTGTGGAATGTTGGGTGGTAACATATTACCAATTATTTAAAAGAAGGAGAATTATCTGAGATTTGTTTAACAAATATTTACTTCCTGCAGAAGGTAGCACTCGGGCTGAACCTCATAGGGTGGGTAGGGTTGCAGGAAGAGGATGGTTCTAGCGAGGCCTCACGTGGTAACGCTAAAGAGCACAGACCTGGTTTGAATTCCAACCCCACCACTCCCTACTTGTTGACAGGGAGCATGCTACTTTATGTCCCTCTATTCCATTTTTTTCTGTAAAATAGGGTAACAATCGTGTATCCTCACAAGGATATTTTGAGGCTTATGTGAATTTTGAACGTAAAATGTTCTGCTCAGTACCTGAAGCATAGTGATAGGAAGCTGCCATGCTGGACTCGATCTGAAAATAGCCAAGGGAGCAGCACAGTGTGTGCTCTGTGTTGCAAGGGGCAAGAGGGATTGAAAGTGAATCACGGCCCTGCAGAAAATCTGCTTCTGCTCCTGCAAGATTGGACATAGAGTGGCCATATATTACAGGGACGTGTAGCTCCATCTACCTGGTACCTAACTTCCTGTTCCCTCCTTTCACCCCCTGTTACGAACTCCAGGTCCTTAGGGTCTCAGCTGATATTTTCACTGTTGACAAAGCTGACTTCCTAATTACTTAAATCACTTGAATCACTGTAAGTTGATTTCTTTCAAATATGTATACTTCTAGAGACACCACTAATTGTCTCTTAATAAAACGAAATCCTAAAACAATCTCATTGTTCTTTCTCCCCCTAGGCCCTGCCAAAAAGAATGGGGAACATGTACTTTTGAAATCACCTCATGTCTCCTTGATTTCCTCATTCACCAGACAAAATTTAATAATGAACCCAGCACCATTCACAGGGAAGGGAGAAAATTTCCCATACCAGTCCTCAGGAAAAGAGACAGGAGGCTGATCGCAGGGTGAAAATTTAATAGCTGCCTGACGTTATAAGGAAAAGAGGGGCTGAACCATTTGAGCAGTCGTGAGCTTAGGAAATGGGTGATTGTGTCATCCCTGCTGAAAAGGGACCGCAAGCCAGGTTTTTACTCTTGTGTTCAACATGTGTGGGCTGCAAAGACCACACAGATGACAGATGACACAGAAGGGTCTGCTTCTCCATGAAGGCAATAAATAAGTTTTTTGCTTGGTGATAATATAAGTTGAGTGATTATGGCTGGTGGACAGAATTAGTTTTAAGCTTGATGGCTGTGGGCAGTGAGAATTCCTTAATGTAGAAAGACATTAAATTATACTTGAAATTATCCCATGAGACTATCCTTACTTGTGAGCATACAGTTTCCTCCATAAAATTCAGATGATTACAGATCCTTAGTGATTCTATGCCTGAGAGACTAACATTATTCACTAAACTACTTTTCTCTGACTAAGAACAGATAATTCCAGTAACTGTGTAGCTTAACTCACTTATGTCATTTAATTTTGCAATAATCCTTTTACTGATGTCACCTCATTAGGCAGTAGTGGAGGCAGGATTCAAACCCAGGTCGTTTGGATGACTAAACTTCTCCTGCCACAGTATTGTCTTCCCAATTCAGGGCATTTCAAAGAGCACAAAGGCCTTTAATGTCCAGAAGTTTCTACCATTTTCCAAAAGTCCATTTAAAAAGTTAAAAAGGCATACCTATGAATGTAACTTATGCCTGGTATTTCCACAGTAAATTTTAGTTTAAAGAGTTACCCATTCATTATACTATTTAATCCTCAGAATAACCTGGGAGGTAAATATTATTTTTTCTTATTTTACAGACAGAATACTGAGGCTGGGAGGGGTCAGGGAACCCACCTTGTGTCCCATAGCCAGTAAGTGGTAATCAGGCCCGGATTCAAACCCAGTTTCTGTGTCTCCACAGCCCTCTCTGCCTTGGCCTTACCATTAGTTCTCAGACCTCGAAGGAAAACCTTCTTTATTTTCTCTGCCTTTCCTGTCTTGCCACACAGTCTTTGTGTTCCTTTACGCTTCCTGATGAAAGATCCAAGTGCAAGTAGGCAAGTGCTCGATGCCGCAAGCCTGTGATTCTGGACAATCTGATGCAATCATCTTTCTGACTGTATCCTCAAGGAATAAATCACAGGAGAGAGAGCTGCTGGGGTTTTTTGTTTTGTTTTAAACAATAATAGATATTCAAGTTGCTATCAGTGTTGGAGATTTCTAATCAGCCAGAACTGTCTACTCTATAATATATGCTGACCTTCTAGGCTGATAAACCTGCATAATTATTGACTTCTGCAGAAGTTGGTATTGGCATATTATTTTGGGGACGTAGTTCTGACAACATCGGGAACAGCAAGTATGATAAATCATTATAGGGCAGGCTGGCTGTGAGAATGTTACTTTCAATTGTACCAGGCAAATGGCAGATGAGTTTATATCAAGGCTAGAAGTAAATTTAGGTCTTATCCACATGTTCAATCCCAATCGAACCAGAATGGCAATTTTTGTTTCCATCAATTAGAGGAAACAGTCTCTAATGGGTTTACTTGCCATGTCTGTGACAGCATTTGTGCCAACAAAAGCTGATGTATATCACCCATTTAAATGAAAGTGTATAGTCCTGGTTTTATTTAGTGAGACCTATCATCATACTAGAAAGTTAAAGATCAATCAGCTGTTTCTTTTTGTATGTCATGGCAAACCAGATAGCTCCCCCAATTTTTTTAGAATTATTTAACCTATAAATGATTGACCATTACTTAGCATGGTGTCTGATATTAGTTCATTTATTTAAGAATAATTTTTGAGTTTTACCACCTACTATATGGTAAGTACTGTGCTAGCACTCGGTATACAGCTAAGTATAGTAGAGGTGATACCCCTGCCCTCATAGGGCTTACATTCTAGAGAGAAAGACAGAGAAGTAAATTAGCAAAATAGAACATGTCCTTAAATGCCCAGGGAAGGCCTCTATGAAGAGGCAGTATTTGATCCTGCACTGAAGGATGAAGAGAAGCTGGCTATGTGATGACACGGGGAAGAGCCTGCCAGGCAGAGGATGGAGCAAGTGCCCCAAAGCAGGAGGTGCTGGCTTGTTTGAGGAGCAGAAAGGAGGCTGAAGTAGCTGCCAGGCGGTTAGCAAGTGTATAAGGATGGCATGGGGTACAGGTGAGAAAGAATGGGAGGGGTGAGTTCAGGAAGGTAGACAGGCACCAAATCATGTGGAGCCTTGCATGTTTCAACTCAGTCAGGTATGTGTACCTTTATCCACTTCTTCTACTTCCCCTGAACACTAAGGAGGCACTGCTGGCTCCTTCATGTTTCCTTGGGTCTTCTCAGAAATAAGTGGTGTTCTGTAGAGTAAAGCACAGGTAGTTCTGGTGTAGAAGGACTTCAGGACACCCATCTTGAATTTTGGAAGGAACCTCAACTCTCGTAGATGGTTTTCTCATGAAGAAAAAGACTCTGGAACTTTTGTTTGTTTTGTTTTCCTATCAAATTTGACAGAGAAAGGACCCTTCCTTTTGAGTCATGTAACAGATTAGCATAGAAATAAAACAGTTATAGACACATATTGTTTGACTTGGTGCTACAGTGATGGTAGCCCTTCCAACATGAGAAAAAATTACAAATACGTTATATTGGATTTGGCAATATTGAGTTTTATGAAATCCCTATAGTTGAATAAAATGGTAAAAATCCAAAAAACCCTGGGGCAGAGGTGAGCATTCATGGTGAGCCCCTTCACTCTTCTCCTGGACAATTCCTACTCATCCTTCAGATCTTAGCTCAGTCAGCAGCTGCTTCTCAGAGAATGGAGAAGGTTACCATGTTGCCAGTGGGCAGTGAGCATCAAACAACAAAGGACAGTGACCTCTGAGAGGAGGAAACGCATGAAGGGAGTCCTACAATTCTTCCAGCTTACTGTCTAGAGCTTCCAAGCAGCAGTACAGGAAGAGGAACCCGGATAAAGCCCAGGGGTCTCCCTGAATCAAGATGTTGTTGAGAGTCCAGGGAGAACAAGGTGGCTAGAATTCAGAAGAGGAGAGAGCTGCACGGAAGGAGTTCCCCAGAGATATGCAGAGGTTGCCCCTTAAGAAGTACTCAGCACAGGACTGGCCGGCACATGTGTGTGAGGAATCTACCTGAGGATGGAGAAAGAATCACCCAAAAGGATTAGAGGAATAGTATCTGGGACTCACACAGGGCCAAGTATAGTGCCTGTTCCTTTCAGCTAGATTGGAAAACCTCCTGATTCATCATTCATTGGGTAGAGCACTCAGAAGATCTTGATCGCCTTAGAAATGGTGAACCTCTAGGCTGATCACTGCTCTCATGTCATCTGACAAATCCTGAAAGCAAAAACCCAATAGGATCAAACTGTTTCCACATTTGTGATTCAGAACAAAACTCAGCAATATTTACAGGAATACAAAAATATTCAGCACCCAAGTGAAAATTCATAATGTCTTGCAATGAATAAAAAAAATTACTAGACAAGCAAAGAAGCAGGAAAATACTACCTATGATGAGGAGAAAAAACAATCAGTTACAACCAACCCTGAATTAGGAAACAAGGATTTTAAAACAGTTACTATAACTATATTCCATATGTTCAAAAAAAGTAAGTGGAGTCAAAGAAGATATAAAAAAGACTATACCCTAATTTTTTGAAAATTGAGCTTTTAGAAATGAAAAACACAATGTTTCAGATGAAAAATACCTCATAATGGCAGATTAGACTTTGAATAAAAAAAAGATTCATGAACTTAAAGACACAGCATAGAAACAATACAAAATGAAGCAAAGAGAATTTTCTTTTAATGAAAAGAGCATCTGTGAGCTGTGGAACAACTGCAAGCAGCCTAATATTTGTGTGTTTGGAGTCCATAAAGGAAACAGGGGAGGACAGAAAAAATATATTTAAAGAAATAATGGCCCAAAATTTTCCAAATTTGATAAAACTAAAAATTCACAGATCTAAAAAACTCAATGGAAACTATACTAATTTGACATCATAGTCAAATTGCTAAAAACCAATAATTAAAAAAGAAAATTCTAAGCAGCCAAGAAAAAAAAAAGACATGATACATGGAGAAGAGCCAAAATAAAAATGTCAACAGCTTTCTCATTGGATACCTTGCAAGCAAGAAGACAGTGGAGAACCATCTTTAAAGTACTGAAAATATTGTTAACCTAGAAACCTATACAAGGGGAAATAATTTTCAAACATAAAGGCAAAAGTTGAAAGAATTTATCACCAGCAGACCTGCCCTTCCGGAAATATTATTGGAAGTCCTTCAGGAAGAAAAGAAATACTAGGTGAACTGTGTGCAAAGGAATGAAGGGCATTGGAACTGGAATGATGACCTAAACAAATTGAGAAAGATGCTGCTCATGGGTTGGAAGACTTAATATTTTTTAAGAAGTCAATTCTCCTCAAATAGATCTATGGATTCAATGCATCCAAACAAAATCCCAGCAGGCCTTTTTATTGAAATTGACAGGCTGATTCTAAAATTTATATGGAAAGGAAAAGAACCTCTAGAATAACCGACATAAGACTACAGTAATCAAGACAGTGTGGTAGTGGTATAAAGATAGACATACAGATCATTGGAATAGAACAGGGTCCAGGAATAGACCCACATATATATGGACAACGAATTTTCGACACAGGTGTAATGGTGATTCAGTAGAGAAACTGTAATCTTTTCAACAATAGTACTGGGTCAATTGGACATCATATGCAAGAAGGAAAGGAAGGAAGGGAGGGAGGGTGAGCGGGAGGAAGGAAGGAAAGGAGGGAAACACTTAAATTCATACCTTACACCATAAACAAAAATTAACTCAAAATGGATCATAGACCTAAATATAAAACCTAAAGTTATAAAACTTCTAGGAAAAAACATGGAAGAAAATCTCTGTGATTTGACTCAGGCAAAGATTTCTTAGATAAGACACAAAAATTACATTACATTAAAAAAAAGCAGTTGATAAACTGGACATTGTCAAAGTTAAAATTTTTTCTCTTAAAAAATACTATAAGGTAATGAGAAGAGAAGTCACAGACTGGGAGAAAATATTTGCAAGTCGTTTATCGAATAAAGTACTCACATCCAGGATAAAGAACTCTGAAAACTCAATAATAAGACAAACAACCAAATTTTTTAAATTAGCAAAATATTTGAACAGATATCTCACCAAAGAAGATAACAGATGGCAACTAAAGCATATTAAAATATGTTCAACATCACTAGTCATTAAAGAAATGCAATTTAAAATACAGTATGATATGACTACATACTACCAGAATGGCTAAAATTAAAAAGACTGGCTATAAGAAGTCTTAATGGGGGTATGAGAAAACCAGCACTCTCATACTCTCTGGTATGAATGTAAAATGGTACAACCACTTTGAAAAATGTTTTGACAGTAACCTTAAACATATACCTGCCATGTGATTAGCGATACCACACCAGGATATTTACTGAAGAGAAAGAAAGCATATGTCTATACAAAAACTTGAACATCAGTGTTCATAGTAGCTTTATTTGTAATAGCCCAAAACAGGAAACAGCTCAACTGTCCATCAAAGGTGAAGAGATAAACAAACTGTGATATGTTCATATAATGGAATACTACGCAGCTATAAAAAGGAATGAACTATTGACACATACAACAATGTGGCTGAATCTCAGAATAAATATTAAGTGAAAGCAGTCAGAAACAAACAAACAAAAAGAGTACACACTGTATTATTCCATTTATATAAACCTCTCAAAAGTGCATACTAATCTCTAGTGACAGAAAGAAGGTGAGTGCTTACCTGGGGGTCAGGTGTGGACAAGAAGATTCGAAGGGAAGAGATCACAACTGGTCACAAGGAAACTTTTGGGGTGAGGGAAATATTTATTATCTTGACTGTGGTAATGGTCTCATGAGTGTATACGCTTGTCAAATCTTTTCAAATTATACCCTTTAAGTATACAATTTGTTTTATGTCATTTACTTCTCAATAAAGCTGTTAAAAATATTCTGTTGCCTGAGGCCTGTTCTTTCTTTAATATAAGGCAGATGAGCTCAGGTTAGAGTGGTGTTAAAGGCACACCAACAGAGGATACTTTCACGTTGAAGCACAAAGAATGATTAAAAAAGAGAATTCAAAAGGGAATCACTTTTGCCTCATGTGATTCATTCAGTGTTATTAAATGCTGTGTCCATGGATCACTTTAAACCATCTCGTATATCAGCAGGTGGTAAACATCCACCCTATGCTTTGGGAAACACTGGACCAGGAAAAACATTGTAGGAGTATAGAAACTATTATCAGGTGACTTTATTTAATAAACTTTGAACTGAAACTGGAAATCTGCAGACTTGCTTTTAATCTTGATGCAACAATGACTCTAGACCAACCCTGCTTAAGTGAGGAACCAGGATACCCTTCCAGGTTCCCATTAAGCCCCTGAGTGATTATGACTTCTTAGAGTTTCTTCGTACCCCCAAATTCTGCAGATTTTAACAGCCCATTGGTCTTCCCCGAACAAGGTGGATGAAATGCCTGTCTTCAATGTAAGATCTACAGTAAAAAGTAAAATGTGAAAATAAGTTTCCAAGAGCAGTGGAGAATGAGTAAGAGCGTCAAGAGAAGGGAATTACTGTGAGCAGTGCTCTAACAAAATTATAATGGTCAAATCTTCTCCCAGTCTGTGGCTTCCTTCAAATATATATGTTGTGCATGGATTCAAAATCAAATCATGATGTCAGCCAGTGGGACTTATTCCAGCTGGAAGAGGAAGTGGTCTCCCCAAGCATAGAAAGCTAGCACCCTTCAAAAGATGACTTGAAAGCAAGAGTCGTAACACTCTTGGGATAGCACAGGTCAGCATAAATGAGGAAATTAGCCAAGGTTGAGAAGCTGCAAAATGAGGCAAGTACTACAGAAGATTTATTTGAGCTATGCTTGCCTGGTAAAGAGAGAAAATTTCATATGTCATTGTGTTGGTTTTCTGTTACTGCTGTAACAATTTACCACAAACTTAGTCGCTTAAAACAACAGAAATTTATTATCTCACAATTTTTAAGGTTAGAAATCTAACGTGGGTCTCAGTAGGCTAAAATCTTGATGTCAGTAGGGCTGTGTTCCCTTCTGGAGGCTCTAGGGTAGGGCCTCGATTTCAGAAGGTGACTTTTCTGGCTTCTAGAGATGGCCTGCGTTCCTTGGCTCGCAGCCCTCTTCTCTTCAAAGCCAGCAAGGGTGACTTGAGTCCTCCTCGTGTTGTATCACTCTGACCTTCTCTTCTGTTGTCACATCTCCCTTTGCCTCTCTCTTCTGCCTCCCTCTTCCACTTTTAAGGATCATTTTCTTAGATTTATTTTATTGAAGTATAGTTGATTTATAATGTTGTGTTAGTTTCTGCTGTGCAGCAAAGTGATTCAGTTATACATATATATATATATATATATATACATTCTTTTTCATATTCATTTCCATTATGGTTTATCACAGGATATTGAATATAGTTCACTGTGCTATATAGTTGTTGTTTAGCCACTCTGTATATAATAGTTTGCATCCGCTATTCCCAATTTCCAATCCGTCCCTCCCCCACCCTCCTTAAGGATCTTTGTGATTACATCGGGCCCACCCGGCTAATCCAGAAAAATGTCCCCATTTCAAGATCCTTAATCACAAGCACAAAGTCCCTTTTGCTGTGTAAGGTAATATATTCACAGGTTCCTGGGATTAGGAGGTGAATATTTGAGGGGGGGTGCACTTTATTCTACCATAGTCATTGAGTCACTGGTATGTGTGGAAACCATTGTCTGTATGGGGACAGGAGCAATTCTAACTCTAGAGAAGGATTCTTGGCGCAGGAACAGAAAGCAGGTCCCTTTGTGGTGTCCTACAAAAAAGGGCAAGAATATCAGACAAGTGGGAGAGGATTTCTGATGGGGAGAACTCAGATTTGAATTATGCAGGAAAATCGTGAAAGAAACAAGGGGTGGAACTCAGCAATGAGAAAGAAAAGGAAGAGAAGGCTGCCTTGGTGAGCGTGAGTTTTCAAGGTCTTTTATCTCCATGATCTCTAGATGAGGACAGCAAGGTTGCGAGGCTGCCTCACAGCTGATTTAAGGATGGATTCTGGCCAAGTTTGCTCACAGGTCTGTGCTGAAGACCCACCCCCTCCCCAGTATCACCACTTTCCCTAATTCATCAGTGAAATATGCACCTTATTCCTTACTCAACATCTAGGCTTCGGGTCTGTGAAAAATGCATGTCCCCTCTGGATGTGGTAGAGCCCTGAGCTGTCATCATTGTGGAGGAAGGAGGTCTTTCACTCTTCTCCAACTCCCTGTTGAATTTCCACCAGCCCCTGGCTCCAGGGAGGAGGGGTTACAAATCTCTCCAGATTCCAGAACTTGGGCCACATTTGTTAGCTAGTGGGGTCAGTATGATCTCAAAAGTTATACACAGATGAATAGCTTTCCTTCTTCTATGCAGAATGTATAAGCTGAGCCAGACACCCTTTAAGGTCTCACTTCCTCCAATGAGCCTAAACACATCTTCACATCAAGTTCCCATGTCAGGACTCCAATAGGAATGAAGTGTGATCCAAAGGTCTGAGTCATGTGTTCTGTCTCAGCTTAACCAGGAAACCATTTGTAGTTTCTCACCTGTAACTCTGTGCTTTCCTACCCTCCTCTTTGAAACTATTCTAGGAAACCAACTCTGAATACACACACACACACACACACACACACACACACACACACACACACACACACACACACACACATAGCTGAATCCTGAAACACTAAGTATCAGTGAGACCCTGGACAAGGGGCAAGTTCTTAAGCTTTTGGTGGTTTAGTTTTCTCACCTATAACATTGAGATACTGTGATGTTTATCTCATGTGATTGTCATGGGAATTAAATTAGTTCATATCTGAAAGGTGCTTAGAACAGTCCAAGACACATAGCAAGCACTCAATAAACATTTTTTTAATATGTTAGAGACTTCCTTTCTGCTGCCTTAATTCCCTTCTCTGTCACTCCGCTGACACATTTTCTGTGTCATTATCTTAGTCATTACCTGCATAGACATCTCTCCTTCATGAAGCTGCAGTTTCCTTGAGGGCAGGAACTGTGTCATGTCTGTCCTTTTATCCCTAGCATTGAGTACAGTGCCTGACACACAGGCACATAATGAATATGAATGAATAAATAAGTCACGAAGTGAGAAATATAAGATCTGAACAGACTAAGTATAACCTTTAATGCTACAGGAAAAAAAAAAAAAAGAATGAGAGGAAATATACTTGGTTGTTAAGAGTGCATATCCCTGTAGGGTTGAAATGATAGGTAATGTGTTTTCTTCTTTCAACTTCTCGTTTTTCTTATAATGAGGGTGTAGATAGGGACGGAGTGGACACACAGCAGTGCATACAAAGGACTGAGCCCTGCTGTAACCAGAGAGGTTCAGGGATTATGTCAGTGAAGATGTCCTAACAGCTAACAGATGAACTTGGAAATTTTGGCATCTTAATAGAATAGAAATGTATTTCTTACACACACATTGAAGGGGATGTGTATGTGTGCATGTGTGTACTCCATTCAGGGACCCAGCCCCATGGAGCCCCATGGAGGTTCTGCCGTCAACATATGGTTGCCAGGTTACCCTGGTATCTACATCTGGCCGGGGGACTGAGGAAGGGAGAGCAGATGGAGGTTCATATCGGAGGCTACACATCGTGCACTTCAGTTCTGCCTACATTCCCCTGGTCCAAATTCAGTAACAGTGCCCCACCCAGCAATGGAGGCTGGTAAATGTAGTCTAGTTGTATGTCCCAGTGGAAAGGAAATGGGTCTGGTGAACAGGCAGTGGGTGAGTTAGCTTGCCTCCCCTGCATTCCCTCCAACCCAGCCTGTTGACTCAACTTCCCAACTACTTCCTAACTGGTCTCCCCATCCTCTGTCTCTCCCTTTCAATTTATCTTCTACACTGTGGCCAAAGTGACTTCTCTAAAATAAATATTTGACTTGTCATTTGCCTTACTTAGCTGCCTGTCATCGACTGAATAAAATTCAAATCTCTGTAAGATAAATCTCTCAGTCCATAAACTCCAGTATACAAGTAATATTTCTGTCTATGATTGGATTTAACTTCAGTGTTGAGCTCCCATCCTGCCAGGTAGTAGAAGCCTAACCTTCATTCAGAATATCCCCCCCTTTATCTGGGGTGGAGCCTAAGAGTTTGGGGGTATCACAATGCCAAAGCCTTAAGTAGGCATAAGATCCTCAGCGGTTGTCTCGGAGGGGTTTTCTGAAAGAAGCCAAGAGCATCTCCTATCCTTAGAATACTCCAGGAAACCATCTTGAGCATCTCATTAAAATAGTCTTTGAAAGGAAAAAACCAAGCCCAGCAGTACTGAGAAACAAACAAGCAAACAAAGTAAAATAGGAAAATTAGAAGTCACTGTCATGGTAGGGGTGGGGGAACCATTTAAAAAATTCATGGCAGAAGGGGAAATCTCTTGTGCACCTATCTTAGTAAAAGAATAGAAAAGCAACTGGAGATAAGGAATCTAGTATAGTAGCCAGTTTACAGTGCGAATGAATGGCAGCATGTGTTTTAATGCTTTTAACTGGTATTTTAATTTATCTCTAAGCACCATATTTACATATTATATGTCTCCATTCAAACCTAAAATAAAACTTTCACTTTAATTTTTACTGGCCTGCAAAATAATTTCAATAAACATTATAGAGATATATCTGCTTTACTGACTTATAGTCAAATGTATGAAGGAAGGGGATGTGTCCAGATAGAGAAGTGACAAAACATTATATCTGGAAGGAACCTTTATCCTATATATGGGCAATCTGGGGTCTGTAGAAGCAATGGCTACCCAAGATCATGCAGCTAATAAGTGACAAGCTGGGGCCCGGATCCAGACACCACACCTGCTTTCAGCTGGAACAATGTGGATAGCTGAGGAAACTGGAGTATTTCAGTGAGAGTTTCAGAAGGTAGAAGCCTTCAGAGCTGCTGGGAAAGTGGGTGTCAAGGCATAAAGCAACAGTCAGCAGCTGAAGGTTTCCTTGTCCTTCACCTTCTTCTAGACAGAATCAGGACTCACTTCTAGGGCTCTAAATTTCCCCAGAGCTAACGTTGCTTCTTGCCCACACTTATGGACCTAGGTTCACCATGCACGTTCCCCCTCCTCTGGTAAGCACCTCTGGCGGCCTTTGCAGAATGAGCCCTCCCCAGTGCGTGCAGTCTTGGGGGTGGGCCTTTCTGGTGTCTGATGTTCCTTGGTTGAGGAAAGTCCAAGTGATCCACAGGCCAAACAGAGCCCCTCTCATGGCAATTTGAATCTCAGTCAGAATGACACAAAGATGAAAAACAGTTGGAGCCAATCATCCGGTGATACACCCTGAAGAGATTGTCCATCCATGCCTGCTCCCAAGATACCCAGTGCATCCCTAGTTCCCGTCTTTCTGAGAACTGGCTATTTAGCTTTTCCTTCAATCTCAGATCCTTCCAATAAACTCCTTTCTTTGCCTAAATTTGTTAGAATTGCCTTTGGTTACTTGCAAATAACCTGAATTGATAAAACATACAGTGGGCAGTCTTACTGATCAACCTCCACTTAACTGACTTTTTATTAACCACATGGATTACCTAGCGTCTCAGCACCCTGATCACTGATATCTAATATGCCCTACTCTAGGATATCCACATACTGCATTTGAGTTCTGTACTTAACAAGCATCATCCTATTCATGGCAATTATGTATATTGTTATAGTTTGATAACATAATTAAACATACATTAACTAATGAAATGAAAAGGCAAAAATGGTATGTTTATTCTTGTGAAAAACGAGTTGAATTCTTTGGAGCCTTGATAAAGTTAAGCAACTTAAAAATGCTGTGATAAATTAGGTGTGTGTGAGAAGACAATCAGAAAATGGTACCAAATTATAACATTCTAGGAGTTTTTAAGTTGCATTGCTTCTCAGCGATTTGAAGTTCTTGTTCCAATTTAAGCAAGTCAAAACTGGAGATCACAGAGGGTTCCTAGTGGGTGATACAATCAGCAGACTGAAAATCAAAGAAAAGGCTTTGGCCCTATGAAAAATGGGGAAATCAATGAACATTTTTGTGTGCTAAGTTAAAATACTTAAGGGATACAGTCGTTCCTTAGTGTCCACAGGGGATTGGTTCCAGGAGCCCTCACAGATACAAAATCTGCAGATGCTCAAGTCCCTCCCATAAAATGACGTAGTACAGTCGGCCCTCTGGTATCCATAGGTTCCGCATCTGCAACTTCCTCCCCCACAGATACAGAGGGTCTACTGTATACCATTAATTATGATTTTTTGGTTTAACTATATTTTTTCAATTTAATTAAGTGATCAAATTGAATAGGAGGTCTTTGTATACAGAAACCAAGGGGGAACCACATACTATAATTAGATCTAATCAAGTGTTAGTACTCAGTGGTACTGGCCTGTCTTGAATTTAGGGACCCTTCCCACAAGTCTTTGCCTCTCAAAAGATAAGAGTGGCAAAATATATGAGGGGTCATCTAGTTCATATCTTCTCTTTACTGCTCTGAAAATTGGGGCCCAGAGACGGGAAGTGACTGCTGAATCATCCAGTGGTTGACGGCAAGGTTGAGACTATGACCCAGGTCTCCTTAATGTATGAGCTCATCCTGCAGCACAGAAATTTGCTGCAAAGGATTTTATCCATTTATTTATTCCCTTGTAGCTAGAGCTCTAATACAAAAAAGGAATTATTATAAGAAGACAATGTGAAATAAATTATCAGGTCGTTTTAGAAATAGTAACCACTCAAAAAGATATGAAGCTCATTATTCAGAAGCGAAGGAAATGGGAATGAATTACTCTGGGAACACTGAATAAATTGCAGTTAACTTACTTGCAAGCTTTTTAACTATCTGAATACTGATGATGGGTCATGCTATCCCTGGTCTGCTTTCTTCTGTGTCACAGAAGTTCCTGCATCCCCATCTCACTTACCTGATGCAATTTTGTAGCAAGAAAGCTACATTTTACAGTCATTGACCAGACCAGCAAGGTCTTGTCCTTAATTATCCCAGAAATAAAGATGTCCTTTTCACTAAACTAGATGTGAGCATGAAGGTTAGTGGTCAGTTAGGTCAAAAAAGTAGAATTGGCTGATCTACTTTTCACCGACTCGACTGACTGCATTTTGGGCAGAATTGACAAGATTGAATGATGGTATGGTGTTGGGTAGTCAAGGACAAAGAACGTTTATATCACACCTATTCTAGACACCACGTTGGCCTCCAGTGGGGTCAATACTCCTTTCCAATCTTCCCTCCTCCTCCCCCTCCTATGAAGATAGTTGCCAGATTTTACTTCACTTCCTTCACAAAGGAAAGACAACGCTGCTCAAAACCCAAGATTTGAGGACAGACTGCCAGAGTGAAGACAGGAAGGAGTCTGCCTCTTTGCTTGGTTTGACTTCCCCGGAGTCTCCAGCAATCTAGATCAGACAGGAGTTACAAAGTCAAATACTACAGACCTAGTCAATTAATACATGTAGTGAGGTGAACAGACTGGGCTGGGGAACTCTGTATAAACTGGAAAGTCCATAATTCATCAGAGGGGCAGCCATGGTGTGGCTCCAGCCTCCTGGAGGCATGTGGGCATCCCAGTCAGCTAGATCTGCTAACTTAATTTTTTTATTGGAGTAGAGTTGATTTACAATGTTGTATTAGGTTCAGGTGTACAGCGCAGTGATTATATATATATATATATATATATATATATATATACATAGAGGGAGAGAGAAAGAAAGAGAAAGAATATATATATTCTTTTGCAGATTCTTTTCCATTATAGGTTATTACAAGATATTGAATATAGTTCCCTGTGCTATACAGTAGGACCTTGCTTATATATTTTATGTATAGTATTGTGTATCTGTTAGTGCCAAACTCCTAATTTATCCCTCCCCCACCCCCTTTCCCCTTTGGTGACCATAAGTTTGTTTTCTATGTCTGTGAGTCTGTTTCTGCTTTGTAAATAAGTTCATTTGTATCATTTTTTAGATTACACATTTAAGTGATATCATACATTTGTCTGTCTGACTTACCTCACTTACATACTTCATAATCTCTAGGTCCACCCATGTTGCTGCAAATGGCACTATTTCATTCTTTTCAATGGCTGAATAGTATTCCATTCTCTCTGTCTCTCTCTCTCTCTCTCTCTCTCTCTCTCTCTCTCTCTCTATATATATATATATATATATGTATGTATATATACCACATCTTCTTTATCCATTCATCTGTTGATGGACATTTAGAGGGACATTTAGATTTCCATGTCTTAGCTATTATAAATAGCACTACTAGGAACACTGGGGTGCATGTATGTTTTCCAATTAGAGGTTTCATCTTTTCCAGATATATGCCCAGGAGTGGGATTGCAGGATCATATGGTAACTCTATTTTTAGTTTTTTAAGGAACCTCCATATTGTTTTCCAGAGTGGCTGCACCAACTTACACTCCTTCCAACAGTTAGGAGGGTTCCCTTTTCTCCATATCCTCTCCAGCATGTATTATTATTTGTAGACTTTTGATGATGGCCATTCTGGCCTAGATCTGCTAACTTTCTAAGAGAGCTAGAAGTCTAATTGTTTCATGTAAAAATCTCTTCATATTAAAATTAGTTGAAATTTTAAACACTGTTGAAACTAAATAAAACATATCTTTGAGCCAGCTACAGTCCATGGGCTTCCAATGGGCAAATCCTTGCTTCCCTAGGTCTCTCTTACTGGTAGGTGTGCTTCAGACCTGCCAACTCCACATGGAAATGGTAAAACTGAGGAAATAGGGCCTTGAGTTTTGGAGAAAAAGGTGAAGCTTCAGCCTGCTGAGTTTTAGACCACTTGAACCAATCTAGGATCAGTGAAAAGAATCCTTCCTTTGACCCAACCTAGCTGGGTTGATCAAGTTCAACATTAGGATCTGGGGCCAAAATGTCAGTATGGTAAAAAGTACCTATTTTCTAGACTAATTTTCTTGTTCTCTATTGATGAATTTCCCCCATGGTCCTCTGGGATAGTGGTATGGCAAGAATCCCATGCCCTGGATGTCTTTCTTTCCTTTAATTATTTGCAGGTAATCCTGTTACACCCCCCAAAGCCTCCTTTGTATGTGTGTGGATGAGGGGAGTAGGCAGAAGATGAGGCTCAACATATCCTGATAAGCCACATGAATCAAATGAACTCTACTGTCCATTTCATTGACTCTATATAGACGTATCAAAACTTTTGGAAGGCCCCTCTGTAGCTCACTACTACGGCTGCAGTAATCTTATGTAACAAAAAAATATTCTATGTATTTTCCACCTCTAGTGTTTCAGGTATCAAGCATTCCTGTAAATAAGTAGAATCCAATAGGACTAGTTGTTCATTATAGAATGATCAAAATACTTTACATAATCTTTGGTTCCAAAGACTTCTTCGGGTAATTAAAGAATGCCATATTTTGGCATTTGGTCTATCTTATTACCTCAGTACTTGGTTAATAATTTTTTAACTGAAAATCATCTCAATGAGTGAAACTACAGTATGTTAGCTGAACCCACCAAATAGTCTGATAGTCATCATTAACAGTGTGAGAAGTCACAGGCTCTATTGTGTTATCCATTGAATACTTATGTGCAACTCTGTATACTAATATGAGTAAGAGACTGATCCACTTCTTTGGAAAGTACTCAACAAACCATCAGGAAAAAATCTTTGGGCAAGATCAGCTACATTGATAAAGTAAATTCAGTCATGCTTTCTTTGTTTTCTGGACCTGTTTCCCTTGTGGTGCAAAGGGAGGGTTAGGCAGGTTCTTCTCTAAAAATACTTTTCTCGCCCCTCCCGACACTGTGAAGTGGGCTGGACTCTGGACTCCAGTGTCTGGGTTTGAGTCCTTGCTCTACCCTTCACTCGCTGAGTGCCATTGGATAAGTGCTTCTTTAGGCATCAATTTTCTCATCTGTTAAATGGGAATAATAATATGACCAATCGCACTGTGAGTGTTAAGGATAACACCTGTGCTTGGAAACGTGTTTGTTATGTAATAAGCACCCAAAAAATGTTAACTAAAAATATCCCAACACTAAAGTAAGCACAGGTCTAAATGAAGAGGCCACTGGCCCATTGAGAAGGAGCCCTGCATTCTCTTCCTAGCTCACAGTTAGCCAACTCTGACCCTGAGTAAGTTGGTCTTTCAAGGCCCCTGATTCTGCATCTGTAAGTAATGAGTAGGTTGAACTGGTATTGTTGATTCTCAACAGCTACTAACTTATAACTTGCCAGAGGTGAGATCTGAGAGCTCCTGGCAATGCTAAAGAGTGTATTTCTATTTAGATTAACTAACCACACCTCTAGGATGTGGATTAAAATGAATAGATCCATCACATTGTCTAGGATGGAGAATTTAAAAGTCGAAAATTACAGACAATATAGTACTTTTTGTATTTCAATAGAGGGAAACATTTCCCTAGGCAGGAAAAATGTGGGAGAAACACTTGGGCCATTCGCTCCCTCCTCCTCATCCTCCTCCTTCTTCTCCTCTCCCTCCCCCTTTCCTACCCTCCCCCTCCCCCTCTCTGAGCAGTTGAGTGAGTGGGGGCCTGGGGCTCAGCATTCTTTCTATAGGGAGCAGCTACGCCTCCACACACATGTGCTGAGGGGACTGTCCGACAAGAGGCCGGCAGCTGTCCCCCTCCACCCTGGCCGAGTGAGAGGGCTTCTTTCATTCAGAGAGAAAAGTGTTAGTGGTTGCAGATCCATGCTCTGTTCCAGCTCAATTTTCAGTAAAAGCTGGCATTTTAACCTCGAGCTATCTCATTTCCAGTGATATATTTCTCAATGAGATCTGAACCCAGAGAAGGAAGTGAGCTGTTAGTTATGTGGGCCCCAAAGTCCCAATAAATATCTTGGGATCTATTTGAATTACTTAGCAGAAAAATGTTCAAGCTCAATATGCCTTATTTATACGACGATGCAATTCCCTAGCCAGGCCAGACCACAAGGATCCAACATTTTCAAGGACCTATATACAGACTTTCCTGGTTAAAAGGTGCATGTCTTAGGACTCCAGCTGCCTGGCCACTGTCTTCTGAGCCAAACCTCCCTGGTTGAGGACTTTTTCCTTGGAATGTGACTTCCTCTCCAGTTCCACCCTGCCTCTAAAAGGTTCTCTGTTCCAGCTCTGAAATCCTGAGGAACTATCCATCTTGCTCTTATTTAAACATTCTAGCCCAGAAATAACTTGCAGAATGAAAGGGAGTCTTATGTCGGCTCTGCTTAGGAAGTAGCACATGGCTACGAGCATTTTCTCTACTCTCTTTTCCATACTCCCTATACAGCACTAATCAGGAAAAAGTTCTCTCCTTCTTGACTTCACATGCCAGAGTTTGTCTGAATATCCCAAAGTATTCCAGCAGCTGAAGCAATTGCACACATCATTGCCAGAGTGACTGTATTTTGTATCCTTTCACTTTTTCTGCTGGTCCTTGCAAGTGAGTCGTGATGGATTTAAATTTTCTGATAAGGAATCTATTAAGCTGTCCAGATAATAAAGGTAAAACCAGCGTTTGTTTCCCTATGAGACAAATTAATGTCTAGCCTCCCACTGCATATAATAGCCTTACCTAATAACCAGTGGGATGCATTTAGCCAGGGATGATGCACTGGGCTGTGGAATTTAGGTTCCATCTGACTCAGGTATCTGAGAGTAATGAAGATTTATATCTTTGAACTACAGTTGATGGGCTCTGCCAGGCATCCATTGATTCTACAAATGGTTTCTTTTCCAGATTGTAAAAAACCTGATAAGCCATTTCCTCTAATTACCACAGCTCTTCAGGCAGACCTGGGATGGCTCCCGTATTGATCCACTCCACTCTCAGCCCTCACTCTAGCCCTAGGCAAGACAGAGTTTCCTTTAAAACATTTCAAAACGCTCCAAATCATTCTGGTGAAATCCAGAGAAGTGCAATTCTTCCCCCTGGATTTTTTTATTTTTCATAACCCTCAGTCTCTTGCTTTAGATGTGCAAAAGGAGGATTGTTAGATGCGGAAAGTCAGAGAAATGGGTGTCTACCTCCCATGTCATTGAGTTTTAAAACAGGGAGATCACAATCTACTTTGAGAATTGCACACTCCTGAGAATTCCAGCTAGAGTGGCAGGTGAGACAAATAGGAATAATGTCTGAGTACAGAAATAATCTCGAGTTGTTTTATGTTTAGAGAGTATTCTAACATTTATCCTAAAGTGTAAAAAATAATAAATCACCACAGATGGATTGCAATTTTAAAATAGTTTCTCCTGCTGCAGCTGGATTGACACTGTCTTTTAAGGTCTGTGCCACTGAGTAGAATGCTACCAGAAAAGCCATGTCTAGACTGAATCAAGGTCTAACCAAACAGCTTCGGAGGTACAGAGAGGAGAGGGAAGCCCCAGCTCATCTTCCAGGTGCTCTGGCACCCAAAGCCCCTCAAGGGATTCAGTGACAGGATACAAGTACCTGGAGGGTAAACTCTGAAATACTTTTAATGAAAAAAACAACATTTACAGAGGTTAATACAACAAATACTGATGCACCCACCACTCAATACCCTTAAGGGAGTAGTTACCAATGTTTTGCCATAGTTACTTCAAGATCTTTTTTATTGAAAGGAATAAACGCACACACATTACAGAGAAAGCTGACACCTACTCTGCAGGTGTCAAACATATTTACCTTGTTCCAATCTCAGAAGCAACTCTCATCCTAAATATGGAGTTTGTCTAACCCAGCCTTTTCAACTTTTACTGTGTGTCTGTCTACATATATCCAAAAATGCTGTATAGCATTACCATGCTCACCATTTTTCATTTAAATAAACAGCATCAAAAGGTAACTTGCTTTTTCTCATTCAGCAGTGTTTTTAAGATCTGTCCATGCTGACATATGAAGACATTCCTCATTTATTTTAGCTGTTGCACAACATTCCATCTTTATCAATATATCACAATTTATTAATCCCCGTCCTCTTACAGATGGACATTTGAGTCAATTCCAATTTTTTGTTATTAAAAACATTGCTGCAAAGAACATTCTTTGGCATGTCTCCCTGTTGCACATGTGTAAAAGTTTCACTAGGATATAAACCCAGAAGTGGAATGGAGGGTAATAGGCCATGGGCATTTTCAACTGTGCTTAATATCGCCGAGTCACTTTCCAAAGTAATTACACCATTTGGCACTCCTACCACTGATTATGAGTTTCCTTTTCCCCACTAACACTTGATGTTAGCAAACTTCTTAAATTCTGCCAATTTTATGATTATGAAATATCATCTGGTTATTTTAATTCCCTGAATATTAGTAAGATTGAGCATCTCTTCATATGCTTATTGACCATTTGGACTTCTTTTTCTGTGAAATTTCTACTTGTATCTTCTGCCCATTATTCTGTATGGTTGTTTGCCTTTATCTTTTGATTTGTAGGAGTTTCTTAACTAGGCTGCTTACCAATCCTTCTTCTAAAAACATATGTTGCATCTAGAAGCTCCGCCATGCCTTGACAATTAATTCAGATTAATTATGGAGATTCATATACTCAGGCCTTTTTTGGAGCACCAAAGGTTAATCTAAAGAATTTGTGCAATAGTTATCATAAGCAGTTTCTTGGTCTGGGCATAAGGTGCTCAGGAGAACCAATAAATGATGGGGAAAAGGGTAGAACCTAGAGGTTTGATGAAAAGGCTTTGGAAGACAATTGTGTCATCTCAGGGGTACACAGTTATGACCTAACTAGAAGAGGTTTCTCAGGAAATGATTAGAATTTTAGCATCATCACCACTCCAAACATTTCTAATGCTCTTAAAATTGCTCAAGCTTTGTAACCAGATACTGATATTCTATTTTTAACATTTACATTGGTAACTTCTCCCTTAAGGGCAGGGAGGCTACCCGCTGACCTGCCACAGTGACCACTGTAAATGGTATTCCACCTGAAATTTGCTGCTGCACAATGAGAATGCCGGATTTTCCTAAGCAATGTCATATTAAAGTTGTTAGACTGAGTATCAGAAGTATTTTACAAAAGCTGTATTTCTAGGAATTCTCTATGGTCTTTTTTTATTGGTAGGAGGGGTCTTTCTACGTAAAATTGTAGGAAGGCAATTCAGCAACAATTAAATTTAACAAATGCTTATTAAATAAATAGACAGGACCCATCTATACCCCCGAATAGAGTAGGAGGGTATTGAAGGCGAACGTAGAAAGCAGAAGAATAAGGAACTCGCCATTATTAACTGCTCCACTACCGTGGATGGAAAGCTTTCCAAGCAGCTGTTTGGGGGAAGTTAAGGATAATTAAGACTCCATTAAAGGAAAAACCCAGAGTGGCTGGCATCTCCTGGATGTGGCAGAGCTCTTCCAAGACACTGAACAGCAGTAAAGAGACCAGAAACAGACACCTCAAGTATAGGGAGTGAAAGCTAGGCAAAGTGATAAAATAGAAAGGTGACTGCTGGTTCCACTTCCTCACCAAAAGCAGGGAAGAAATGGTTCAGAGATAAAGTGGTTCCTTTGGATCTACCCACAGCCCTAAATCTTTCCGCGTTCCCAAGGAGCTAGGGGAATCGCTGAACTAATCATGGAAACTTACACCAGTTGGGCCTCCAACTTAAACATTGCAGAGAATATACTTACATGGTTTAGGCAAATGATGAGGATCCACACAGAGCCTGCCCACCTGTTTTGGACTTAATAGTAGGCCTAAATCAGTCTCTTCATGTTCAGGAACGGATAAACAATACAGAATCTATAAAAAACATTCTGGGGCTTCGCTGGTGGCGCAGTGGTTAGGAATCCGCCTGCCAATGCAGGGGACACGGGTTCGTGCCCCGGTCCGGGAAGATCCCACGTGCCGCGGAGCAACTAGGCCCGTGAGCCACAACTACTGAGCCTGCGTGTCTGGAGCCTGTGCTCCGCAACAAGAGAGGCCGCGACAGTGAGAGGCCCGTGCACCGCAATGAGGAGTGGCCCCCGCTTGCCGCAACTGGAGAAAGCCCTCGCACAGAAACAAAGACCCAGCACAGCCATAAATAAATAAATAAATTAATTAATTAATTTTAAAAAAAACATTCTGGAAATTCAACATAGATAAGTTGAAATCAAGAAATAGAAAAAGAACACCCATCTGAAAAAAATACGACATCAAAGCAAATATAAAATTCACATAAGACCTGTTTTGTGCTCCACAATAAAATACAATAAAACATCGTCTGTGAGGCAAAGAAGAAAGATTAGATGAAAGTCTCAAACTAAGAAAGAAAGAGAACTATGTAGATAGTGAAAAAATATTAAGAAACTATTACTGTAACTAAAATTTTAAACTAAATTATAATCAATAAAGAATAGAATTACTACTGTAGAAAACTGAATTAGTCATGTAAAGAAAAAGATTGAATCAACTCTCCCAGATTTAAAAGACAAATGAAAAGGGGAGAGAAGCACAGGAAAATTGAAATAGAAGTTAGACACAATAGAAAATACTTTCCTGAGCTGAAGATCTGAATTTGCAGGTCAAAGGAATTTATCATGTAGCAAGCAAAATTGTTCAAGTGAGTTTGGCGCTTACACATGTCCTGGTTAAATAATTGAATTTCAAAAGTAAAGACAATTTCCTACAAAGAGTCAGAGAGGGTTGGGTTCTACGGAGGGAGAAGTGTTACTTGTAAAGGAAAAAAATCAGCTTGCCCTCAGAGGCCTTCTATACAATATTAAAAGTCAAATAATAAGAAAAAAAATATTTAAAATAATATATGTAAGGTAGTGTAATAAATTAAAATAATAATAAAACAAATCCACAAGCTTCTGAAGACAAAAGTCCTAAGGACCAACAGACATGAATCAAAACAAAGAACCCAAGAATGAGTAAGTTATTTTAAAAATGATTAATACGGAAGATTAATACTGTTTCAATACAGAACTGTTCATGTAATTGTCTTAAACATTATTACAAAACAGCATGAGAATTTAATAATTCTTAAAGAGGAAAATGTGTAATACTAGAAAAATAATAATTTACAATAATAAATTTTTGTGTCAAAAGTCCAGAATATACAAAGAATTAAAGAGGGACATTGAGGTGGTTAGAGAAATAACTAGATTTCTGAATTTTTATGAGGGAATACAATATATAAGTTTTCATTCATAATGTTGATAACCACACTTTTTTTAAATTTAAGAATAACAATACCAGTTGCAGCAACATGGATGAACCTAGAGATTATCATACTAAGTGAAGAAAGTCAGAGAAAGACAAATATCATATGATATCACTTACATGTGGAATGCAAAATATGACACAAATGAGCCTATCTATGAAACAGAAACAGACTCAGACATAGAGAACAGACTTGTGGTTGCCAAGGGGGAGGGGGTTTAAGGAGGGATAAATTAGGAGTTTGGGTTAACATATATATACTACTATATATAAAATAGATAACTGACAAGGACCTACTGTATAGCACAGGGAACTATACTCAGTATTTTGTAATAACCTATACAAGAAAAGAATCTGAAAAAATATATGTATATATATATATACATATATATATATATATATAACTGAATCACTGTGCCATACACCTGAAACTAACACAACATTGTAAATCAACTATACTTCAATTAAAAAAAAGAAAGAATAACAACCAGAAAAATTTAAATCAAGATAAATGCCATTCAAGTTATCAAAAGGAAAAATGATAAAATACATCATACTTTCTCTCCATCCTTATCATGGGCCAGTCCCAAAGCCTACTGTAACCGAGAGCATTAAGCCACACTTTACAGTAGTAGTTCGTGGTTAACAACATCTTCATGAGAAGATTTACAACAAATTAATAGCCACGCTAGATACATGCCATAGGAAGTCACTAGCAAGCTATGGTTTGGATTAAGAAAAACACTTTGGTCTTGACAAGCAAACACAGTATAAGTAGCAAACTATTCCAAGTGCTCTTTTCTGAAATGAGATGAATTTAAGGCTTACAAATTTCCTTGGCTTGCACTAATGCTTCAATGAGTTTTTACTCCTTCTGCAGTTAACCTGTTGAACTCCTGGCTTTGAATTTTATTTTTCCAGAATTTCTTTATTAATAAAACTACCCCATAAGTCTCATGGGCTTAAATTTCATTTAGATATTGAGAATCATAATTCCAGAAGGGATAATAAATGAGCACTCAAGTTGAATGAATTTTAACATCCTAGATTAATGAAGACTCACTCTCCATACCCTTGGTTCCACCTCCGTTAATATATATTCAGTGTATTGATATTTTGCTATATATGGAGACACTGAATGCACCCTGTTTTATTTTGTTTTTTAAATCAGTGAGTGAAATTTGCACTGTCTTCCAAATATATGTATCTATAGTATAAGGGGAAAGCAATTTCATAAATAGAGGAAGAATAAATAAAACCCAAAGGAATGAGTAGACTGAAAGTTAACTTTTGTATCACTGCTGAATTTATAACCTATGTTGGCAGTTCCATATGAGATACTACAAAGATGGAGTTTAAGGAGAGAGAGCTAAACTTGAGAAATATCTAAGCAGTATATACTTCTTGTACTGGGGGGGCATGATGACCTCAAACTCCACCTCCTCACCAAAAACCTACATTGTTCAGGCCCAGTGTAGAGCAACAATCTCCTTTTGCCACATAACAACACCATCTTTCTCTCCCATATAGAACACAAAATATTTTTTTTTACATTTAGAGAAATAAGAAACTTACAAGATAAACTCATGTTTTAAAGTCTATTTTTGGTTAATTTGCTCCAGTCATAAGAAATAAAAGAAGGCACACTTGATGATAGTGTAGCTGAAAATGGTAATAAATTTATTTACAATTATATAGAAGGAATGGATTTTAATTTTTGAATTAATTTTTAATGTAATGGTTTGCTCTTTCAACAATGATCATATCTTTGACTTAAGACCTCATTGATTATAATAGTTGTTATTGCCTGCCTAAATATGCCAGGCACTTGTGACCATTACTGGCCTTTTCTTTCTTACAGCTTATAGTTTTAGGTAATAGCTACCATTAGTAAACATTATTCAAGTTAATGACTATCTTTTACATTATAACTATAAATCTGCTAATAATTAATATATTTGCTAATCATTATTTCTTGGACTTTAACCCAGTTTGTTAAGGATCTTGAGTGCCAAATTAGGGCCATGTTACTTCCATTCTTTACGTGGTGATGAGTGTGAAGAGGAGGCAATAATGAGTTGGAGTCAAGCCCAGTTCCTGACACATAGTAGAAGATAAACACAAGTTGAATCACTGGGATTTGTGTCTATTGAGTATCTACTAGGTGCCAAGCAGTGCTCGGTACTTCACATCATTGTCACATTCAATCCCCCCCAGTCCTTGTGTGTGTATTACAATTCCCATTTTTCCAATAAGGAAGTAAAAGTTTGGATAAATTAACCTACATGTTGGTTGCATTGCTAAAATTTGAATCCCGATTCATTCAACTCTAAGTCACAGCTCTTTCTACCATGTTCCTCGTACCTAAACATATGTATCACTGAAAATTACTCACATACTATGTAATACATAGGTTTGACAAAGTTCTAGCAGCCTCAGTTCAATCATGAGCAATAATGCAACTATTTACAGTTCAGTCATTTCTTTAAAGTAAAATTATTTCTAGTGAAAAATGTTGCGTTTATATTACAATGGAGCTAACATCAATAGCACTTTGAGAAAACGTTTAACAGAATCATAGAAGCTGAGGGTCTGAAGGGACTTCAAATTGTATATAGTGTAATCATAGTTGGAGATTTATGTCTGTTGCTCTATTAGGATGTTAACACATCAAGTTGTAAATTCTCTAGGATTACTCTTTGCTGAAGAAAGAGAAACCATGGGTAGAGTGAGTTGCCAGGGAATCAGTGGTAAGTGAGGAAGACAAATTGAGTGAGAAATGGAGAAGTAAATTCAAGTACTTCAATTTCCACCTCCAAACCTGAAGACCAATAATAATAAATATTCAACTGATGCTGGGCTAGAAGAAACTTGAGGTCCCTTTAGACCATGAACTTCTGTGATGAAACCAAAGGCCTTTTCAGAATGATGGTGATGATGTTGTTGATGAAAAATTTTTAAAAACCAACATAAAACCTCATGAAGCTGAGAGGGTGGAGGAAGTGATATTTAAAGACTCACATTGGTTCTGTGTATTCAGCTGGGAGGGCAGTGACTTGGAAGCACATAGGGTGGATTTGTATGCAATTGGATTT
Source organism: Balaenoptera physalus (assembly GCF_965194825.1). Classification (NCBI taxonomy): domain Eukaryota; kingdom Metazoa; phylum Chordata; class Mammalia; order Artiodactyla; family Balaenopteridae; genus Balaenoptera; species Balaenoptera physalus. The sequence goes on from NC_138890.1 coordinate 57,179,117, forward strand.
GGGTGAACATGGTAGGCTGAATAGTGGCTTCCCAAATAGGTCCATGTCCTATTCCCAGAACCTGGGAATATTACCTCATATGGCAAAAGGGACTTTGCATGTGTGAGTAAGTTTAGGATTTTGAGATAGGGAGTTATCCTGGATTAACCTGGTGGGTCCAATGTAAACACAACATCCTTGTCAGAGAGGCCCTAGAAGAGTCAGAGTCGGAGGAGAAGACGATGTGAGGAAGGAAGAGAGATTGGATCGATGTGCTGAAGATGGAGGAAGAGGGTACAAACGAAGGAAATTAGGTGGCTGCCAGAAGTTGAAAAAGTCAAGGAAACAGATTCTCTTCTCAGAACCTCCAGAATGAGCCAGCCCTGAAGACACTTTGACTTGAGCCCAAAGAAACAGATTTTGAACTTCTAACCTCCGGAACTATGAGAATAAAGTGGCATTGTTTTTAGCCACTAGGTTTGTGATACTTTGTTATAGCAGCAATAGAAATAGGATATAGCGACTCACTAGGCAGAACTGAAATCCCCACCTGAGCACTTTTTCTTCAGAAGAACACTTCAAAGAAAAATGAGTTTTAAAAGACAAGTCATACTGTTAACATGAAACACTTGTATCTGCAGGATTCATGTTATGAATAAGTCACAGAAATGCCTTTCCTGACACTTTCCAGTAACATGGTTGGCTCCAGTGTGTCTATGGCCTGTTTGTCCACTTGTGTGGACAGTAGGGCTGCTCTTTACCCTTGACCTCTCCCCTGACATTTGATTGCCCGCTCAGCATCTCCCCTTGGATGTCCTACCATAACCCAGTGTCAACAAACCAATCCAGTCTCGTCATCTTCCTAGCAAAGTAGCCCTGTGGTTATTTCTGATCCTATGGAGTCTGCTTAGGAAAGCCATACCTCTGTTCCCCGGTGCTCCTTATTTCCCTTTTGATTAATAACATACCATTGCCCAGACCCAAAATGGTGTTTCACCTTTGGCAACTCCTTCTGAGTTCCTATCTCATTTACTTAATTACCAAGCACTGTATTATCTGTCCCCGACTTTCTACTCCCACCGTTCTGTTCAAGTTAAGATCCCTGCAACCTGATTGCAAAGAGAACGGTCTTCTAATGATTTTGGATTTCATTCTCCAATGCTTGACTCCATCTTCCCAGATAAATATTCCTGAAGAAATGCTCTTTCTATTCATGTCATTCCACTGCTTTCCTTTGTCCACCATTGCAAGTTAAAAAGCTCATCAAGGTCTCCTCCCTCTTCCCATTTTGTTTTCCCTCTCTTCTCTTCTTCCTCTATCCTTCCTCTACCTTCTAATTTAGGATACCTGCAGTTCTCCAACAAACCCTGTTTCTCTATCTATGTGTCCTTACTCTGTATTTGTTCTCTGCCTAGAAAATTCTCCTTTCTGGAGCCCCATGCCTATAGGCTGAAATATTGCCCATGTAAGATAAGGTTAGAAGGTATGGTAGTTGTAAAATAAGTCCACAAATTCTTTAATAGGTCTATCTACAAGAGGGGGAGTCTAATTCCCTTCCTCTTGAATGTGGGTTAGACCAAGAGACTTGCTTCTAAAGAATAGAATATGGCAGAAGTGACACAGTGTGACTTTTTATATGTCATAAAAAGCATTGCAGCTTCTCCCCACCCCCCTGCTTCCTGTGAGAAAGCTAACTACTGTATTGTGGGGACACTCTATGCAGCAATTCTATATGAAGACAAGGAACTGACGCTTGCTACCCTGTGAGTAGCAAGATTTCCATCTTGGAAATGGGTCCTCCAGCCCCAGCAGGCCCTTATGCGACTGCAGCCCCAGCTGACACCTTGACTGCAAATTTATGAAAGACCCTGAGCCAGAAGCATCCAGCTAAGCCATTCCCGAAGTCCTGACCCACAAAAACTGTGAGAAGATAAGTATTTGTTGTTTAAAGCCGCTAAGGTTTAGGATAATTTTTTATGCAGCACTAGATAATTAATACAATAGTCAGTCATTCATTTTTTTTTTTTATTTCAAGAATTTCTTGAATGCCTTCAATGTGTTGGATTTGGACCTAGGGACTGGGGATGCAGGGGTGAACTTACAAATCTGGTCTCTCCTCTTATGCTACTTATAGTCTGTCAGGGGAAACACATTAAACAAGTAATTACCTTAATATTTATCTAATTACCATTATGATAAGGTCGATAAGGTAAAAGACAACTGGGCTATAATAGCATTAACAGATCTGCTCTAGCAGAATGGAGAAGGCATCTAAGCACTAAGGAATTAAGAGCCCGCATTGATAGTCCAGGGTTTTGAAGAGGCCTTTGGGCAGCAGTAGAGTCCAAGGTTAGGAAGGTGGGCTTTAGATCCAGCTGCCTTGATTTGAATAGTCTCTGGTTCTTACTAATTGCATGACCTCAGGCAACTTTCTTACCTCTTTGACTCTCAGTGTCCTCATCCAAAGGATGTCATCATCATAATACCCCCTCACAGAGTTTTTGAATGGAATAAATGAGCTAATACGTATGAAATAGCTATAGTAGTGCCTGGCATATGGTATATGCTCAACAGAAATTAGCTACTGATTTCTATTTTGAGTGTCTCTGTCTGGTCCATTATTGTTTTCTAAATCAATGGAATCAGCCCATAACTTAAGCCCTAGCTTTATCTCTCTATGAAGGAGAATTAGGAATCCCTCTTCATTAACCCTGAGCTGTAAGCAACCACCTTCTCAGAACCTAACTTTAAGTTTACATACCAAATTGACACCTGGGATTGAGGCTTTTAGGGTGGTAGAAACAGAAGGGAACCTGTGAAGTCCTCAGAGAAGTTCTGGTAGCACACAGGCTCAGGTACAAACCTACACAAACACCACAAATTATTTACTTCCAGACTTATACTATTTGTTCAATTTCTCGTCTTATACAACTTAAACTTCCAATATGGCAGGAGTCTTCCTTTAATATCCAGCTAAAGGCTTTTTTACTGTCATCACTGCATTTTCCTCTAAACACTTTTTAAAATGCTTGTCATACAGCCAAACAAAATACGGCGCAGAAGGAAAAGGATTGGTCACAAACACTTTGGCCTATACAAATGAACTGAGACTTTACAAGGATATATCCAGGCGAGATTAAATCTCAGAAGAGCCTAGATGTAAGATATGAGTCAGCACCACACACATAATATGATGGTGAACTGTGTGCATTTCCTACCACATGAACCAAAAGTGCCTGCAAAATATTCCGAACTGACAGCGGGTGTATGTGGCTGAGGCACAAAACTGAAACACACACACACACACACACACACACACACACACACAGCAATAGATGATGGTGAAAATATCGGTCATCAAATCCTGATGTTGTGCAGATCGAGTGTTTGATTTCAGTTGAGCTTAAACCTCCTTTTCTACATCTCCCATCATCCCTCAACCATGCTTACCCTACAATTTAGACAAGTATTTATCAGAAAAGCATTGACTGAAGGAAAATAGAAGTCCAGCTAATACTCTGTGCTGCTAATTTGCTGATTTTTTTCCCCCACTAATATTGTTTGCTGGTTTCTCTTCCCATTACCTCTTTTATTGCCGGATTTTGTGTTGAACAGTAAATCCTGCCTAATACAAGATCTGAAATAATTGTTCTTGATGAGACAGGGGAACACCAGTGTTTTTCTGTTCAAAACAATTTCCAGATGAACATTCATGACTTATACCACTACAGTGTTTACAACAGGCTTTTCTAGGCATTTTTGGCACCACAGAGAGTTGACGATAATGATGCTGAGACTGTTAGATGCACCAAAGTGTTAACTGAAATGAACCACACCACAAAACTTGGCATGCAAAATGAACATATTTTGTTAGCTTACTCACTTTAAAGAGGGCTGACATTCTCTTTAAGAAATTAGATATTTCCTTTGATCAGCCTTGTGAGGGTGAGGCAGAACTAAAGGTTGTCAATTAAAGGATGCAACTTGCTGAGATCATCCTGCATAGTTTTACATGCATGGTACACTCAAAGAAGCAGTGAGAATAGTTCCAAAATTATGGATGTGTTTCAATAAATCCCAGTAAAGTGTACAGACAGTATCTAGGGTCATGTCAGAATTTATACAAGCAAAACTTTGTATAAAACCCCATTCCCTGAGCTTAGTGCAACATTTATTGTGGGGTTTTAAGATGCATGGTCATGTGGAGTTTGGTGGTGTGGCAAAAAGTACATCACATTCAAGCAAGATGTTACTTTGCTTCTCTGATTCACTATATTTGTTTTAGGTAAGACTTTTTCCCCAAGTAATAGAGAGTCTTGTTGGCTTAAATAAGAGTGGAGGATTTATGTTAAAGACATGGATGGGGTTGACTTGAAACTCAGGTCAAGATGCAGCCAGTTCTTGAAAGAACCAGAACTAGGAAGCCAGGTAGCATTCTCTTTGCTATCTCAGAGGTGGTGGTGCCTTCCAATAGTAGTAGCTGAATCCAACATGCAGCTGTTTGAACTTAGGTAGAACCAGCTTCATTGCGCCCCATCAGTACATCAGCCCCAGCCCCAGCCAGCCAGTACCTCCGCCTCAGAGTCTAACACCAGCCCCGTGGGACTTCTTCTCCTCTGAGCTCACAGAGGACTGAGGGCTCTGAAACTAGGTCTGGGTTTCAGCTCTCGGGCCCCTCCTCCAAGCTCCTCAGTTTTAATAATTCCATCCTCTTGCTTTTGTTCCTCCAGCCTTGGGGGTGATAGCTGCTTCCTGCAGTTGTTACCTTCAGGTTTATCTTTTTGGTTACAAAGCTGACAACCTTATACCTGGTTAACAATTCTTTGTATTAAATTATTTTTGTTCAAATAACTGGTGGGTTTTCTGTCTCCTCATTGGACCCTAACTGATATAGGTGTCTGTTATTGAACTACGTGATTTCTGCAGTCCTACCAGCTTTAAAATTTCCTAATACACAAACGCACTTGGGTAAATCACAAGTATTACACAAATATAATGCCAGTAGTTGACCATTAATGACAAATGCCTACACACTAAGCACCATGATAAGAGGCTCCCTTTCGTTATCTCCCTTTGTCCTCACAGTAATCCTATGAGGCATGTGATGAGATTATCCTGGTTTTATAGAGGAGGTAACTGAGCTCAGGGAAATTTCATAACCTGTGTAAGGCAGAAGGCTAGTAAGAGACAGAGCCCAAGATGCAAGTCTGGTTCTTCACTTTGCTTCTTTCAATCAGCTATCATAGCAGTTATGCATGATGTCATGCAGATATTCGTATCTATGGTATTTCCCCTCAGACTGTAAGTACAGAGTGCAGGGTTCTATTTAGCTTTATATGTCTAATGTAGTCACTGGTGTAGAAGATACACAATAAATGTCGAATTGAAGTTTGAAACTTGAAGAAAACGATTCAGATGATTTGAAAAGACAGGATAACTCATGAAGAGAAGCTAAGTCCTAGAGTTGTTTGGGGCAACCAAGTGAAATGGCTTTCACAGCAGATGTGGGACTTGGCATCTAAACAGTATGATTGTGTGCCCAAAAAAGGAGAATTCAGTGCAAGATATTCTGTATGCAGAATCCAAGTGAGTGCTCAGATACTGGTGTCACCCCAAGAAACATAGACCTAAATTCAGAGAGAAAAGTCATTCTTCTGTGGCCATAAAACTACAAGGGATCTCTGGTTTGAACTAAAACCCAGAGTATTTAATTGGTATTTAACTGGTATTAAATTGAGGACACATAACTTGCCTAATTCAAATGTAATTTTTGTCCTAAGATGTCCTCCTGCTTTAAAACAGGTGGTCCACTTTTACATGGCCATACAGGGAACCCCAGTGGCTCTGTCTTTATGGGGAAATAAACCCTAATTTCTGGAAAGTGATAGCATAGAGTTATCCCAACTGTAGCGACATTGGCAGAAACCCTTCTAATTAAGAAGTACGCAGAGACTTAACGCAGTTATGATGCAGCATTTCCTACTGAGAAAAATACAACCATCTTTCTATAATTTGGAAGACTTTACTTTAACCATGCTGGTGTGTTGGTATGGTAGTCGGAAATTTAAATATTTCAAATTCAAAACACCCAAATGACCTTAAGAATCAATTAATTAGTCCTGCTTTTCGGCAAAAATGTGCTATAATTTCAGGCACACCATAATGCTTATTATTGACAAACAGAAAGAAAAAGAACTACTTAAGAAATTTTAGAGCCTTCCATATTGAAGCACTTGGGAGATTATTTTGCCTTTCCTCATGTACCCATTTGTTTGTTATTAACAAATGCTCAGGCACTCAGCTGCTCACATATTTTTTGCAGCTGTTTCCTAAGAGACCTTGAGAATGTTTCAAGGTTCAACTTAGTGTCAAGCTGTTGGAAGTTTCCAAATCCAATTTCTAGGCATAAAAGGTCACAGTCCCTCAAGCCTGGTGTCGTGGATTTTTTGGTGATGTTTCAATGCAAGAAATTCACTTTTTGTTTTGTTTTATGCTACAAGTATATTATATTTTATTATCCATTAAACAGTGAGTCTCTAAGAAGGACTGAATGGCCGTGAAAATATGAATTCTTCAATTTGCATTACAATGAAAACTTTTCCCTATGGAAATATGATTCAATATACTTAAAAAAATTAAGACTGCAGTAAAATATCCAAAATTTGGTCCTATCCAAGTAAACCAAAAATCTTAACTAATCTTTGTCAACAATCTGGGCCTTAGTTTACCCATGGATATAGAGCAGGAAACATAAAATAATAAAACAAATTACTGTTTTGAAGGCTGTCTCTCCAAATGCCAAGTGGTAAAGTAATGGTCTTCTTCTGAAGATCGAAGATCTGCACATGAGAATTTGTAAACATCTGAGATCCCACCAGCTGGCAAAATTGACTTTAGCCTACACAGCACTTTTTTTTCTTAATAATTTAAAAATTTAGTTAAATATTGTGATATTAGAGTAGGAAATCTCAAGTACTTTATCTAATATTTAGAGCCTGTTAGCTATTAAAAAACACTCCTTTGAGTTTCAGTTGGTTCCAAACCATCTGTGATCCATGTTCCTAAAGTACACAGAAACATAAAATCCACACATTATTTGGTTTCACAACTGAATATTTTGATATTAGGCTATATTAATGAGCCCAATTATTAAAATCATCTTAAATTATTTTCCCAGGGAAAAAAAATGCAGTGTGTTAGCCATATCTTCCTTTCTCTGCCAACTATCTTGAACACTAGTCTGCTATAAATTAGTACAGTCCATGATTGCAGCATGGAGTTGTCTGCAAACTTCCTTAAAATAGCTACTTTATAGTAACTATCAATACTGCTCATTGACAAAAAACACACATTTTGAGGGAATTCTGTTGCCAATTTCAGTCAATTAAAGGTGGAAGCTATGAAATTGCTGAAGGCAAATGAGGTACTTAAAAAAAATGTTTTTTCCCTCTTTTGTTCTTGCCCATTGCAATTAACAACAAGGGAATATTTTAAGATATCAAAAAGTTGATCCCTAGAGCCATCCAAATTATTAAAATAACTTTGATGTAAAGTATAATAAAGTACATTAGAATATTGTGTGTGAGTGTGTATATTTACAAATAAGAATACCAGTATTAACAAGAGCTGGAAAAAATGACTTCTTGGGATCCTTCCAATTCTAATATTCTATCATTATTCAGTACCTTGCCATTATTGACCAAATTTCCAGTTTGTCCTGAAATTGTCAACTAGAACCATTCCACAATTAGGTAAGCAAAGCATTTCCCAATAAGATGCTGGCTCACTAAACCACTGGTTATGAAAAAAAGTCCCAAATTGCCAATTTCATAATTTGATGATCATCAAGTTTCCCTTTATCAAAGGAACAATTTGGCTCTTCCATGAGAGCAAACTGCTGCCTGAATGTTTCCGTTCCCCGCCCCCAGCTCCCCACTACTCACCACACACATCTATACACACACATCATGAATACTTCCTCCTCACTAGGGGATAGCCTTTTCTTGGATGATGTTAAGACAAATTTTAACCTGCTGCTGCTTAAAAGAAATGGTTTAGGTTTGGTTCTTATCAGTGCCTGGCTTAAAATATAATTAATACAGAACAATATAAAAGGAGAGGGAGTTTCAGTAACACCGCCAAAAAAAAAAAATGTTAATGCACCTAATTCTCTCAATTAAGCACACAGACCTCACATATGTAGATTATGCTTGTTCATCTTATCTCTGTCTTCAAGTTTATTGCTCACAGTAACCTACTCAAAAGTTTAACGTGTGCCTGAAATGGTAGAAGAAAGGAAACTTAACATTTGTTGGGCACCCACTATGAGCTGGGCATTGAGGATGTTTTCACATACATTCTCAATTAATGAGCCCTCCAATAATCCTTTGAGATTGGAATTATTATAACATCTCCATTTTACTTATAAGGAAACTGAGACTCAGAGAAACTAAATGCCTACTTGATATTGATCATAAGTGGCCTGGATCCGAGTTTTTTTTTTTTTTTTAAAGAAAAACAAAATCTGATTCCTGGGCCAGTAGTCTGCTGGGAAGATACAAAATGGTACCTAAATGGGTAAAGTAGGCAGTGGGTGTTTTGTAGTATCTAGCAGTTGTGCAATTGATAATTATTTGGGTAATTATTTCTTTAGTTATTTGCTTTCCCCTTTCCTTACAAGTTCTGTGAGGAAGATGTTGTTTGTTTTGTCCATGACTGTATTTCCAGTGTTTAGCACATAGTAGATGTTCAGGAAGTATTTGTTGACTATCTAATGTGCTCTGTCTCTCCTGTTAGCTTTCTCAGAGACATCTTCTAAGGAGGTTTACACAAGGACAGAATAATCATTGATACGCCCACCAATACACTTCTCCATCAGTTTAATCCTGTGCCTAACCAATGGTCATTATCCTTTGAAAGCAGACTACAGCCAGCTTTTAGCTAATTGCTTTCAAATCGATTAGAAGTGTTTTCCGAGTAGAATAATAATATATTTAACAAGTATTTAGCCTGTACTATATGCCAAGTTCTGTACGTGCTTTACGTGCACCATCTTACTTAATTCCTACAGTAGATATTGTCATTCTCCCTATTTCGAAGATAAAGAAAATGTGGTTACTTTTCCTAGAATGAAGAGTGAGGAGGTAAAAAAGCAACAGAAAGGCAAACAGCTGCTCTGGGGATGGAGAGCCCAGGAACACAGAGACTCACATTTCTCCGACTTGTAACCACAGCACCCTGACCTCCTGCCCCATCTCCCACAGCTGCCTCAGGGAGCCCACACTCATAGGGACACCCACTCATGATCCTTCACTCTAGCCTGCTCCCCGTTTCGGCTGCCTTGAGCATGATACCTCAACTCTTCCTCTCCGAAGTGGTTCCTCTTCCCACAGAGCAACATTCAGGAGCACCGAAAGCCATAGAATCTTCCAGACACTGCCAAGAATGGCCATATTCCCTCTGGTCCCCGCTGCTTCACAGCCCTGCCCTAGGTCGCACCCAGATGTGAGGACTCAGACCTATGCTGTGAGGCCTTAGAAAAAAAAGCACCGGGGTTCCTTCCCTTCACCTCTGGGATTTGCCAGTATCCAAGCACCTACACATAAAACTTGTTCTCTCCAACTCTCTCTCTCTCCCCATGAAATAGATGTCCAGGAGGCACGTACACTGATGCACTGAGTTTCCTGGTTAGGCTTCAACATCGGCTCCACAATCCACAAAGAAAGATCACTCTTCTTTACGAAAGGGAAGGCAGCGTGTTTTGTTTATTTATTTTGCTGCATAAGAAACGCCCCCAATTTAGTGGCTTACAAGAACAACCACCTTATTGCTCGTGATTCCATGGGCTGACTTGGCTTTATGGTTTTTGTGTCTTTCTTGCTTTGATTCTCTCATGCGCTGTAGTCAGCTTAGAGCTGGGCTAGAACATCCAGGATGGCGTCACTCCCTCCCTCCCTTCTTCCCTTCTCCCTTCATTCCTGGAGGTTCTGTGGAACCTCCAGGTCTCAGCAGAAATGCTACTTCCTTGAAGCAGATAGCCCTGACTCCAGGAATGGGTCTCTTCCCTTATAGCTGAACTTCTCCTTCACAATCCTCATCACACTTTGTGCTGTCCCATTTGCTGTCTGTCTCCCCCGTAGGTTATGAGCTTCAGGAGGGCAGGACCATGCCCATTTTATTCATCACTGTTATCTTCAGTATTGAGAGTATAGCACCCGCCTGGAGTTAAGTGTCCAATAAATATTTCACTGAATGACTGAATGAATGACCACTAGGAAGCCACTTCTTAATTTTCAGAAGTCATCATTTCTCCTGAATCCCAAGCCTATTCTATTTTTTTCTAGGATCTATAAAGTAGGTCCACACATATGAAATGAAAAAGAAAGATGTATTACCTGAATTGTGCCAACAATACAAAGCACTCCATTCTCAATTATTTATAAATTGAAATTGATTTGTGAATATTATAAGATTATCTGGATAATTCCTTCAGTTTCTGTTCATTTGATTATATGTATAAACAGAAAAACAAAAATTCTTACACTTGATGAAGGTTTGTTTTTTAACATTTATTTCTCCTTGTTAGCAGAGTTTTAGGGGACTAATAAAATCCATGGTCAAATCTATGTATTTATAAGCTGGGGGAAATGTTTCTCAATTCTTAAAACATAAGGTTTCCTAGCTCATTGGCTTTTGGCAGTTTCCGGCTTTGCCTCCAGAAATACACAGGAAGTGTTTAATTTGATGTTTATTGATACAAATGCTACAATCTGCCTTGGGAAAACCAGCTGATGGGGAAACTTGACTTGTAAAACAATTTTGCTTGGATGATCTCAGCTAATCTACTGATATTTTTTCCAAGAGTTTTATTCAGAAAAAAATGTAATATAAAAGGTAAAGTCAAGCAGATCAAGAGTTACTCAAAACACACTAGAACCCAGGTTTGTCGAGTTTCTTTGCTTGAGCTATTTCGATAAGCAGGCACCATTTTCATCTTTGTTTATATCAGTACTGGCTTGTTTTCCGTCCCATTGCCTCTTCAAATTAAACTGTGATTATTATTTGGACATTTTTACTGACTTATTTATTCCAATAGGGATTTTCTTTAAACTCTGCCTAGGAAATACAGTTATTAATGCAGCTACAGTGAACCACAGCCTCAACTTCACAAAAGTAGCCATTTCTTTTTACCAATTTTTAATTCATGAAATACAGAGCTGAGAACCAGAGATACATAAATGAAGTCCCAAGACTCTTTACTAGCTGATCCAGAGCGTTACCTGTGCTCACCTGCTTTTGTATGTGTCTTAGTTTCACTATCTTCACTATTATCCTTTTTTCGTTGTCTTTTCTTTCCTTCTCTATGCTTTATTTCCTCTTCTTCCCAGGATGGCTACCACTGTTTCTTCTATCCTTTGAGAATAGGGTAGTCTGTGATTTTAGATTTGGTTCTCTGTAATACATATTTTATACTTCTGCTTTGAATATATGTATTAGACATGGCATGAAATGTATTATTACATATTTGATTTGTACTTACAGGAATTTAGGGGCTTTGTTTCAGTCTCTGCTGTATCTCCAGTTTGTAAAATAGCCCCCAGTACATTATTGGCATGCAAGGCATATTTTTTGCAAGAAGAAAAGAATAGAACACAAGCGAGGGTTCAAATGTGAAAACTCTCTTCTTTAGCAACTTTGCAAACATGTTGCCAAACAGTTTTGCTCTCAAGGAAATGAGGGAAAACGTTCCATCATCAAGTATTTGTCATTTGTTAACTGAACAGATTGATTTCACAGGTTCTATTGGCCCAATGAAATATGCAGTGTTGAACATTCAGCACCTTATATAAACTCTGGGAAGTCTAGATAAAGGGAATGGAAAGAGGATGATTTTCAGTTAAGGATTCACTTTGAAAGGAGGAGTTTTATAAGGCCCTAAAACTGGTCCTTGAGTATCCATTTAAATTTGCTCCAATCCAGTTTAATTTCTAATGCAACTAGCCAAAAACATTAACAAGGGCAGGAAGAGATTTCTGGTTTCCAGAAGTGAACCCTTGGGCCACAGCCAAAGCTATCACCTCAGATGAAAATAAAATGATTTACCACAGGAGAAGCGTTTCTGTCTCCTTTCATCCAGGGTTAGGAATAGGGGGCCATGTGTGACAAGTTTGTTCAGGATGCTAATGACTGCCATCAGATTCTAAGTCACAGGATGCAAAGGGATGGTCCAAGGACCAAATCTGGCCCACATATGTATTTGATTTGATCCATGCTATTTTTTTTCATTGAATTATCTGCCAATATGGAAAGGCAGGAGAATTCACATAAAACTCTGGTTTTCTTTTTTTTCCCCTTGAGAAAAAAAATAAAAACAAAAGCTATAGCAACACTGGGCCTACAATCCCAAATGTGGCAACAATTAGCTGGTGTTGAAGTACAAATTCCCATGACTGCCTATTTCCCTCCTACAGTCCCAGCCTTGCCTATTTTCACACTGAGACTGAAAATAATTTCAGTTTGCCATTCCTCATCTTGCATTGTTTTCTTTCTTATAGTCTGCCTATCTCACCTATTTATTTTATCTGTCTGGGCCCTATATACAACTACTGTCCTAAACTATCCCACAGATGTTGTTAGATTTCCATCCTTCTGGCTGAGAGTGAATACGCAAGTGTTCTGATTTGTGGCTCTACTTTTGTGGTTCCAAATCAACTGGCTGATTGTAGTAGTTTCTCCAAAACCTCTGTATACATGTGGTCACTGGAGAGGTGGGAGTGGGATCAGCCAAAGGACTAGCTGAGTGAAAGAATCAGTTATTTCTGTGACTGTAAATATAGACAGGGTTTCCTAGCTGAGTGCCTCATAGTAACCCACTAGAATCTATTTAACTTGGGTGGACTTGATATGCCTTTGGCAAAAGAGGAGAAGAAGTAGGGTTGTCAACAGAAGAGGAAGACTAATCTGAATGTATACAATGCCTATCTTTTTTACCGCACACATTATTTATTTACATCTACATATATATGAATATGAGCATACACAAAAGCATTTATGCTGTCCCTCAGGACTATGTAAGGCAGTTTTAAAGTTAATTTTAGCTATGTAATTTTTCCCTTGATTTTCTTAAGTTTTTATTGACTTAGATTACTTTTGTTATAAAATATAATCCTAAATATATACCTAAATATTATAAAATTAGACATTAATAGTAAATGTATATAGCTTCCAATACATTTAAACCCAAAATACATCAACAAATAAATGCAACCAAAATAACATAAACAACACAAGTCAGATGACTAACACCAATTTAACATGATTGATGTTGCTTTGCTGAAATAAACACTCACAATATAAAGACACTTACTACCTGATACAGGTTCTTTTGATGAAATCATACTGTACAAGTTCATAGTATCTTATCTGAAATCCCTGGGGCAAAATATAGTATATAATTTTGAAATTTCATATTTTAGAAAGAGGTGGTACACAATAATCAAATGCACAAATATTTTATCATGTAATATATGACTCTTCATAGTAAATGGGATAATTAAAAACTATAAATGGCCTAATGTCAGTGCAGGTCAGTTTTTATCACTAAGTGAGTTTGTCACAAACTTACTAATAAAATGGCTGGGCCATTTAACAAGTCCTACAACCTTGGGAGCATTATTTAATTTCAATGATCTCACCCACGAAATAATTTAATTAGATTAGAGTAACTAAGCCATGACCTGCATCCAGAAAGAAAACCTGAATATTTATTCATGGCCAGCAAAAGTTGCAGAATAAATACTGTACTTATCATGTGTCTTCCTTCACTACAGTGAGCCAAACTCTAGGTTAAAACAAGGACCCAGAGATAACTGAAGCCAATGTCTGCACTCCAGTAGCTCCTGTCCAGTAGAGGACATATAAATGAACACATGACAATTCACCGTGGTGAGAGTAAAAATACCTGCGTGCAGAAAATGTAGACTAATTTTGTAAGCAGGGAGAGATTAGGGAACACTTTCTTGGTTAGTAATGTAGGTATCTAAGTGGGTTTTGAAGGATGAGTAGGAATTCATAAGACAGTGGGCTATTATTAAAATAGCTCTAACATTTTGGAGATAAACAATACTGTAGAGGGCACTTGAGGGAAAATCGATTCTCCTTTGTTGTTTACCAGCTTAATCATTTATAGTCTCTTCTGTGACACTGTCCAACCCAGTCTCAATGCTCTCCTACACCAATCATGAAGACTGAGGGTGCATGGCTTTGTAGAATCTGTCTTCTCTTGATAGGGAAGAACATGCAGTTCTCAGGCCCTGCTTTGGTCCTATTTGTGTTCTAATATTAAAAATGCCAAGTGAACAAGATTCTTCTCTATTAATTGAGACATTCGCAGTGTTCTCTGAGAATGTGGTTTCTCCCCCCTCTCCCTTCCTTCCCCTCAAACCCCTCAACCAGTTCCTGTTGGTGGGAACTCGAAAATCCTAAACCAAATTCTTTCAGGCTATTCTAACTCAAACCTTTCATTGATTGCCCTCCCTCCAAAGGGATGAATTAATGAGCGTAATTCCTTCAGTGGCATGGGAACCACTGCTTGCATCTGGCTGGCACACTTGTAGGGCACCCCTTATCACGGTCCAGATCCATGATGGCATCGAGACACATATGGGCTCCACAGAAGAACTGATCATTAGCGTACACTTAAATAGCCTTCGAATAGTTGTTCCACATTTACTTATCAGAGAGGCGGAAAACTGCTCAGAGACTGGGCAGGGAAAAAGACCTTGGTGGCAGCACTCAACCTCTCCACTAACATTCCGAGCTATTTAACTCCAGCCCCCAAACTTGCCCTCTCCCTACTGAAAAAGTGAGGCCCTGCAGAGAAATGGGACCAACTTTTTAGAAGGCCATTTGGTGGTTATATCATGTGACTGCCCATGTCCCTTTAGAGTCCTACCCGCTCCATCCTCAAGTGGCTCGTTAGAATATTCATCCAAATATATACAGTGGACTCCTGACTCTCAAGAGAGGAATCCAGGAAAGTATAATTGTCTTCCTATTGTTACATTGCAGTGCCATTTGGGTGACCCCATTAGCTGGCACCACACTGACATTCAGTCTGTAAGGATCAACGCTAGAATCTTATGAAGAGGGCTTCCAACGAAATAAAGAACACCATATTAACATTTCTATTCTGAATCAAAGTAGGCTCCTTTCCAAAGTCCAGCAAATTCCTTCTGAAAAGGGAATCATATAGCTGACTTGCTGATTGATTAACCTCTTTCAGGATGAATACTTTGCTTGGTGCTAGTGTCAGAAAGATGAGAATGTCAGCATCCCTGACTGACATTCTAGATTCATCACTGGGCATTGTGGTTTGACTGAATTCCTGATGCTAAAAATGACAGTAGTGGTACTTCCCTGGCTGTCCAGTGGTTAAGACTTCGCCTTCCAATGCAGGGGATGAGGGTTCGATCCCTGGTCAGGGAGCTAAGATCCCACATGCCTTGGGGCCAAGAAACAAAAACATAAAACAGAAGCAATATTGTAACAAATTCAATAAAGACTTTAAAACTGGTCCACATCAAAAAATCTTAAAAAAAAAAAAAAATGACAGTAGTATGACCATTCTTTTCCAGGGTTACTTTAAGAAGTTCAGTGATGTGTCAAGTGTCAACTCTGCTCATGCAGCATGGTTTAGGGGTTCAAGCGATCAGGAAAGGCATAGGAGGCATGTTCCTTGGTGATGCTTTCATGTTATAGCTCACAGAGGGTCTGGAGAGCTGCTGTGGCATCTGGAGCTTAAAGTACGTCTGTATTTCAGCAACTCGATCAGTAATCACCTCACTGCTCTCTTTACCGTTTGTAGTATGGTTCCCCTCACCACATTCACACCTGTCTGTGCAAAAGGCTTCACGATACAGAGTGTGGATTAAAATGTGTGCAAACTTCATCCCAGTCCTCAGAGCTTGTCCATTTGTCTTTGATCTCGAAGCCAGTCAAGGAGAAAACCCACGTCTGTTTCTAATTCTACCTGGATGTAAGCTGTAGACAGACATTATAGAACAAAGCTCAAGAAAAAAAGGAAGATAAGTTTTCTTTCAAGTACTTAGTCTCAAATTTTTCCAGTTTAAGGATGTTTTAGATCAAGAGTGGTGTAAATGAAGGAGGCAAAGGCAGGGTAAAGTAATGAAAAAGCCTGAAGACTTTATTATTTATACAATTGGAGAAAATACAAATACAATTTGACTCTTAGGTGCAACATTGTTCCACATTTACCCTAAAACAATGTTAATGCGGAGACAGAATTGTTTCTCAGGGCTCTGGAGGAGTTAGCAGTGGGTCTGATGTGGGGAGAGGTGGTGGAAGAAAAATGGAAGGAGAGGGTTTTGGAGATGTAGCCGGCAGGAGCAGGTAACAGCGAGCCTTATGGACTTCAGCCTGAAGGAGTTCAGTTTCGTCCTGAAGGTAGTGGGAAAATATTGAAGGGTTTTCATTAGAAGAGTGACATTTTTTAAAATACAGTTTTTTTCATATATACATACAATGAGTATCTTGCTTTTCAATATAACATTATCTCATAAGTGTTTTTCAAGTTTACATTTACAAGTGTAATTTTAATGCCTAAGAAAACTCTCCTTAATTCGTCAACAGCTGGAAATTCATATTATTTTATCATGTATTTTTAATTATCCATTTACCTCTCTGAATATCCATCCAGACTATGAAGTCAAGGACTGAATCTTCTTTCCAGTTAACCTTTGTCCTCTGCTGTAGAGCTTGATATAAATAGAAACTAAACCAGGAATCTTCCCACCAATATCTTCCAGAGGTTTGGAGGATTCTCCTTCAAATATTTCAACCTCGGGAAGCAGCCTTTCCGCTTTACTTTAGTGAGCTCCTGTGAGATCCTCAGCCCCATATATGTTCAAGCAACCAGTTCACCAGTTCAGATCAACTCCAAGAATAGTTCTGACTTCCAGTATGCATTGGCCCAAGTACTTGATATACAGAAATGAGAAGTCACTGTCTGTCCTGCTCACACACCACACCACACAAACTGGGTGCGGATGTAAATCTTGTATATGTGATTAAATTACAGGCTAACCATCTGGTCACTCAATTCAGGCTTACCTCTCTGAATTTGTCAATCCAGCTTCACAAGGGAAAGACCCACCTTCCATTTTCCTGTGCCACCTGGGGCTGAAGCAGGGAGTGTAATTGTGTGAAGCTGAGATCAAGTTCCGTCGTCCTAAGAAACAGGAAGTTGCCGTGGCTTCTTCTAGCCTCGCGTTCCTTTTTCTCTGTTTAATTCACAGCCCTTCCTCAATCTGGGCCACCTCCAATATGAAACGGGATAACCCTGTCTGTAAGGATGAACCCTAATCTCTCCCAGAATCCCACAAGGAGGGCTTCCAAAGAAATAAAGATCCCCACGTTTCTGTTTCAATTCTGAGTTAAAGCAGACTCACTCCCAGGTATATTCTTTCTGAAAAGGGAAAAGCTACACCAAGAGGATTACAATTTACAGGGACATGACTATTCAGAAAAAAAAAAAAAAAAAACTTTTGGAGGGACAAATGACGCCCATAAATTAGTTTTTGCCCTGGCTCAGGAAAGGTGAAGTTAATAGGGGAATGAGAATCTCAGAAAGGGAAATTAAAGCCAACATGCTTCTGGTTTCTTGAGGATGCCCCCTGAGTTGACTAATTACCTGCGAGGAGATTATGAAGTGATTTGTGAACTTCTCTTGCTTTATGGGGGGAAAAATGGAAGAACTACCATGTAACTCTATTGGGAGGGCTAGAAATTGACTTGAGAAAAAATCACCGAGATACAGGGAATGAGAAAGAAACAGAGGGCAAAACCTACTCAGCAGTAATAAGCAGGGGGACAACTACCTTAGATAGTGGTCTCTCAGCTGGCTAATGGAATCATCATGTGGGTCCAGAACAAGTCTGGGGGTTTCTTTCCTCTTCTGCCTTTTCCTTGCTTTCTCCCTCCCTCCCTTCCTCCCTCTCTCCCTCTTTCTCTCATCCAGTGGGTAAACATCTTGTTCTGTGATGGGTAATTCCCAGGCACTAGGAACATAGAATAAGACAGCCCAGTAACAAATGACATTAACTCACATGGAATAAGAGGGAGAAAACTTTTTCACCAAATTTCTCTCAGGAAAGAAACGGTATTAGTTTGTAAAAGCCATTCTCGATGAATGGAGGGAATAGAAAGTGATACCCTGACAAGCCTAGGTACGGCTGAGGATTACATATGAATGAAGCAAAGGGAGAAGTGCTTTTGATGCACCAGAGAGGAGGAGGGGAGGTGGGAGGGAGCGACTAACATGGTGAAAAGTCAGGCTTCACAATGTGAACCTTCACCAGAGTCCCAAAGTATTCAATGCAGATTTCTCGTGAAAAATCAGTAAAGGGGCTGAGTTCTATGTATGGGATGTCATAGAGCACAACAGAAACAGTATGCAAGGGGGCCAGCAGAGACCAGAGAGGAACCAGAGAGAAAGGTGAGAGTGACACCAAAGGACTCATAGAAGAAGTTCTGTCCCATCACAGGCCACGTAACTGGAGTCCAGGCTGATTTTGACCAGATTTGCAAGATTCAGAGGGCTTCTGGGCTACATCAGGGTTTCACATTCAGTTGGTCACAGAAGTACATTTGAAAGTCCATACACCCATCATCTGAGAATACAGGAAAAATATGTACTGCAAAGCCCAACTCACTGGATGGTGAATCAATAACATCATACATAAATAAATAAATAAAAATAATAATAATAAATAAATAAAAAAAGAAACTGCCAAAAGTGTTTAAAAAAAAAATAACATCATACACTTTATATAATATATAATTGTATGGCCCCAAGTGTCCATATATGCATAGATAGGCTTCAAAGAAATCCATGAACTCCCTGAAATTACATGCAAAATGTAATTATACATACATGAAATAGATATATGAAATATAAATACATATGAAAATAGCTGACCGTAAAAACAACTACCATCTATTGAGTGTTTAATATGTATTTACTAAAAGTTTCATACACAATTATTTCATGTTTACAACTCTGTAACAGTAAAAAACAAACCTGAAAATCGAAGACTGTGAGTCACCCTCGCCAGGTCACACCACTAAAGCATGGCAAACAAGCACTTGGACTCATGCCACAGTTATTAGCCTACAGCCTTAACTGCCTCCACCGATGTGCCCTCTGAACTTTGCCGAATCCCAAGTCAGACTTTGTGATCATTTCTCATGTTGTTTTTCCCCAGAGAAAAAGATTAGAGCATTGGACTTAGGTGCCTAGTGGGGCTCAGATTCTACTTATATCTTCTGAGGGTCTAAACATTCCAAGCACTTGGGGAAAAAAATCCCATTCCATCCTCTCAACCCATTCCATCGAGGGCAGTAGGTAGAAATATCTCTGTTGACAATTGGAAATGCTGACTTCAGAGTGGTCAAGTCACACTGCTTCGGTAAGTGGCACAGGGGGTCTGGCACCCAGGTCTTCTACCCCACCAGTCATTGCCCAAGCAGGAGCCAGGCTGATAGACGCTTGACTTGGAGGGGAGTCATCCAGAAGGCCAGCTGAACTGCTGTTATGAGATCCATCAAATCAAACTGCAGTTTGAGTCCTACAAAAGAAGGGACCTCAGAGATGTGGCTTTATTGCTGGGGACAGAGATCTGCACAATGTGCACAAAGCACCAGGAGAGAACAGACAGAGTCGCTGGAGACTTTTGACTCTGAGCTTGCCAACTTAGGTGTCCCAAGAGAATCGCCATCGCACCCTTTAGAAACTTCACAGGGTCATCCTGCTTGCTTGACCCTGCCTGGTATTCCCTCACCTTGCTGTAGGAATAGCTTAGCAGGCCATACATGCAATTCCTGGGGAAGAACAATGTACCCTCCTTACAAAGACGTCTGTGCTCTTGGTTAGGGTGAAGGCCTTGGGGGGTGAGTGAACCCCAGAAGTCCCAGGAGAGAACCACATGGCCATCAACATAAAGGGAAGGCCTATCCAGACCCCAGTTGGAAGTCCATCACCAAACTGAGAGAGCAAGGAGATGCAGGGACTGGATGATTTCCTTAGTACCTGGTGGGACAGAAGTGATTAGGATGGCATTTCACTGACCATTGCTTACTTGGAATAGAAACACAGTTCAGCATTTTTCAAGCAAGAAATAAAAGAGCAGAAGAATTCTTAGGAAAGACCCACCACAAAGGGACCATTGTTCTTTCTGCTTGAGGGGAGAGGATGACATATTACAACTCCAAACCCCCCCAGAAGTAACACCTGAAGTCCCTAAGAACTGGTTTAACAGTGACTTTATTGGCCATTTGCCATGTACTTATTGGCTAAGCAACAGGGGAAGAAAAAAGAAAGCTTTTCTGAATTATCCTGGGTGAGTAGCTAGGACTGCTAAAGACACACAGCATCAGACTTCTAGAAAAAGACCCCCCAGCTGACTCTAGTGCCGTAGTTTTCAAAGTCCACCATCAGCAGCAGCAGCTGGGAGCTTGATAGAAATGCAGATTCTCAGGTCCCGCCCCAGACATACTGAATCAGAAATTCTGGGGGTGGGGCCCAACAATCTGTTTTAACAGGCCCTCCAGAGGATTCTAATGTATGCTAAAGCGTGAGATGCTCAGCATAATAGAAAAGACTGACTCAGGGTCCAATAGACATGGGATAGGGTCCACTTTGGACACTAACTCATGGTAAAACTTTGGGCGAGGTTCTTAAACTCTCTGAGTCATGACTTTATTCTACTCTGTGAGGATAAGAGTCATAATAACAAGGTGGTGTAAAGGATAATAAATAGGAATAGTTAACACTTGGTCCCTGCCCACTCAGTGAATGGCAGCTTCTATGGGGTCGTTCAAAAGACCACAATTAGATCACTTCACACTAACCAAGGTTCAGGCAGCTGTTCCTGTTAAACCAGCACCATATCTAAGCATCATTCATTACTCTTAAAAAGCTTTATTTCTCAGAGAATGGACCACCTGCTTCAGAATTACCTGGTGTGTCAGTGTAAAAACACAGACATCAGTGCTCATTTCAGTCCTACTGAATCTGCATCTTGAGAAGTGTGGTCTGGGTATCTACAAGCTTTAGAATTGTTCCCAGAAGATGCTTCAGCAGACTGAGGTGCAAGAGTCACCAATTAAAATGAAGAGATAAGACTCAGCTTGGCTGTGGTTTAACCATCGCCGTCACTCTCCTACAGACCGAGGCTGAAGGAAGCAGACACATGGTCTCAACATTATGCAAGGAAGTAGAACCAAGAAGTGAACTTGGTCCCTTGTTCACCACCCTTACTTGTGGTGGCCAATGAGCTGCTGTCTGGATTTCTCTCAGCTGGCCAACCTGGAACTGAGTCATTTTTACTGATTTCTGAGGGAAAATGCTCCTGGCGGTGGCAGAAGAGAAGTGGGTTCTTGGGAGCCTGTGATTGCAAAAGATGCATTAAGTGGAAAATCCTGGAGTTTGGTTTTCCAGGAAGATGTGGTACCTCTTTAAGGAGGTTGTAATCTGTTAGCCTGGGCACAGCTGGAAAACTTGGTACTATCTCTTTATCTCCTCCTCCAGCCAAGATTGCCAGTTAATTAGCTATTCTCGAGGAACCTCTGGTTTCAGAGGAAGGAATGGCCACCTGGGCATGTTCAGGATGTGCTCCTTGTGGGGAACGTAAGGAAGAGGGGCTGGGAGAGAGGGGCTTGGAATTCAAGTGACCCAGACAAGCCCAGACCATCAAGCCACCAGTTTGCAATTCTGTAAGTCCCCTTACTGACGAATGAATATGTCAAACAAAACTCAAAGCATAATATCCCAAACTGACAATAATAGCTAACGTTTGTTAGGCCTCCCTATAAACTAGTAGCTTTACATTTATTATCTCACTGAAACCTCACTACAGTCATAAGGAGTGAGTACCAACAGTGTGGTCCGTTCGAGGATGACAGAACGGAGGCACAGAGAGGTTAAGTAAATTTTCCAGACCCACAGTTAGTCAAGTGCAGAGCTGAGTTTTGAACCCAGGCAGTATGACTCATTGCTGTGTCAGAGCCCTAAACCCTTGCTCCTCAAAGAGCAGTTCCTGGCCCAGCGTCCCCCAAGAGCTTACAAGAAATACAGACTCTCAGACCGCACCCCAGATCTACTTATTAAGCAGACTCTGCATTTTAACAGAGATTTGTGGGTACAGTAAAGTTTGAGGACTGTTGTAAAGCAAATGGGTTTTCTGCAAGTGTACTCAAGTACCACCAACATCAAAAACACCTGTGCATGCTGGTGAACTACGCAGATTCCAGGCCCACTAGAAATCCCTGAAGCTAAGGTCAAAGACGCTACAGCCTCAACAAGTTCCCCAGGTGATTGCTATATATGCTTAATTTTGAGAATCACTACCTTTGGTTCTTCTGCCTCTGTCCCTGCCTTGCCAGTTAAGAGAACGAGAAGGTCAAATTGGAACAGGTGAATGCTGTCTCTGCAATGATGACAAAAAGAACCGGGAGAATAGCTCAGGCAGCCAAAGTAGGAAGAGCCAAGGAGAAACTTTATCTCCCCTGACTTTCATGTTTTCCAACCCAGACTGTGCCATGGACATTTTAAGTCCAATTTCTTTTTTGTTTTGTTTTTAAAGAATGCCTTTGTGAAAACCTATACCTTTTCTGTCTCTGACTCCAAGGCCAGTGCTCAGGTTATTTCTTTACACTGCACTGATTTACATAATATTTTCCTCCTCCACAAACCTATAAATGGAAAGTGGAGTCTCAACCTGTTTCAAAACACTCCAGAGGAAGGTACCAAGTTGAGGAAGGTACCATGTTGATCAGGCCTATATGGCACACCTGATAGATGGATTGATGACTGTGATATTTGTGTCCTTAAGGACGACTCAGCAGGATCAGTAAACAACGCTGGTCAAGTTCTAGTCTAAGTTCTATTGTTGACACCCCAGAAACCCCAGAAGTGGGGGGGCACAGCACAGCATAAGGAAGTGACCTTGAGCCTTGAGTTGTCATTCTGAGTAAGTGGCACAAGCTACCACGGTGCCCCTAGGGAAGTTGCTTAATTTATTCAAGCCATGGTTTTCCCGTTTGTTCAGGTGCTTCCATTTCAGCCATCTCGTGAGACCAGGCAAGTCATGTAAACGAGCGGTCAGAAGCAAGTCAGCAGGAAGTGCGCTGCGGCGGACAGGCTTCTCCTGAGGGCTTGCCGGTGCGGGTCTCCCCATGCACTGTACCAGCCAAACAGAACGCAGCTACAGCTGAATTTGACCCCAGATAGACTATCTCTCGGAGGCCTTACGGCACACAGTCACAACGTTTAGAGTTTGTTGACCATTGGGGATCAACATGTCCTCTGCCTGCTGGGAACTAGCCAGAATCAGGAGGAGATGGAGGAGACCCGATAGAAGTTGATGACCTCAGTCCTGTTACTTCAACTGAGGATGACTGGCAAATTGCTGAGCTTCCCAAGGACAAGCTGAGGACACCAGGCCAACGAGGAACCGATATTTTTCCTGAAGGTAACGAGGCTGAAAAAAGATTCTAAGGAAGATGCATTATTATTCTGGTAAAACTTCCAAGAAACTTTTGATGCTAGGATATGGGGAAGGGTTGGTCGCTTGTTATTTTTTTGATGCGAGAAATGAAGGTGAAGATTTTAAATAAATGTATCCCTAGTTTTATTTTCCAGCAAAAAAGGAAAAAAAGAATGTTCTTATTTGTATAATTTAATGTTCATATTTGTATAATTTCATATTTGTATAATTTGTTTTACTTACTGTTTAATGTTCATATTTGTATAATTTATTTACTTGATTTTTACTCTCATAAATAGGTGTATTTAAAAGGTATTAGATCATCAGTTTCCCTTGTTTTTAAATTTATATTGTGAATTCTTACAGATTACCGTTAATACTAGCATTTTATTCAAATTTTTATTTTATACAAAATATTTTAGAAGATTTTAAATGTTGATATGACAAACACTAACATGAAAGTGCAATGGTTTGGGTGACATCTCTGGCTCTTTAAGGGCAAAACTCTACTCTGTATTTCCAGGTATATGCAGGGACTTCAAATAGGTGTTTATCAGTTTAATACTTTGGTTCTCAAAGTGTGGCCCCAGGCCGACAACATCAGGATCACCTGGGAACTTGTTGGAAATGCAAATTCCCAGACTCCACCCCAGATCTCCTAAATCAGAAACTCAGACTGGGTTTTAATAAACCATCCAGGTGATTCTGATGATCCCCTTAAAGCTTGAGGGTCTCTGATTTAAAATTTACTGTTAATTGGAGCCACTAGCTAGGGCATGGGTCTGAGCAGTGCTTCAATACTGACGTTCTTACATTCTATTCCTCATATTTATAGGTATTAAACTAGAGCACTTCCAAGTATAACAAGCCCCATGACCAACACCTAGGAATATGGTGATCTAGATGTCACAATCAAGGTGAAGGTACAGTCGACTAAAACTGTCACTGAATAAAATCCAGGTACATTCTGCAGGTAAGTGGAGGACGATTCTGGTTTTTTATTTATTCATTCTTTGTTTTGATTGTATGTTTTGGCATATTTTGATTATATGTTTTGATTATATGTGTGTATATGTATATATATGATTATATGTTTCATTCTGTAGTAACAGGTTAAATGGTTCAGAAACAGCCTGTTTAAGCAGTGACTTGATGCAGTATGACTTACCTATATAACCTTCGTATAATATCATCAGTTATCAAGGGAAAAAACAGCATACTCCTAAATAAAAGGGATCTGCCACTTAATTTTTTATCTTGGCGCATAGAAGGGGGAATGATTTCATGAGTTTCTTTGGTGTGCAGGAGCAGTCCATCTCCACAGAATCCTGGTTTGCTAATGCCTATTATTTGGGGATAATTAACATTTTTTGCTTATTAACCTACAGTTCTCTTATGATCTTAAAAATGTAGCCCATTAGTCATCACTGTTGTCATATTGTGCCTGAAAGAATTAACCACATCTCCAGAGCTTCTATATCGGTGTTCCTTTCTCGCAAGGTACCAATTCTTAAAATTGGAACACAATGTGGGCCACTGCCTAGCAGTGATTGATTTGTGAGAGCTTATAAACTGTTGCTAGGCTTTCTGGGTGACATGCAATAAGTCCTTCGTGGGAAACTCAAAACAGAATATTTTTTCCCATTTATTCCAAAGTTCCTTGTACCAAGATACTGAATTTACGCTCTGTTTGCTCATGGTAGTGTTTACGTGTTCTCTCTTTGGTCTCAGAAAACCGCATGAAATCAAGTTTTTTTCTGCACATTTACACGTGCAAGTAGCTTATATAATCATAAGTGTGTGTGTATAAACTGATTATTTAGAAGGTTAACAGAAACTGAACAGTTTTAAGTGAATTGCTGTAAATTGTCCTTGATTTTTAAAATTCGCAACCAAATGGTAGAAATTCATCAGCATTCGTGGAGTCTAGTGAGTCTCCTTTTGGATTTTAGCAGATTAAGTCTTACCTCTAAAGTTAAAGTCTTTGAATTTTATTCTAGGCCCAATTCTTTCCTTATTGTTCATAAGATGCTTACTTCCCATCTGGTGGCTAAATGTTGACTAAAACTCGACCGTGTACGAGGTACTGTACTGAGCACAGATTTTTGGCGGTGACAGGATTCAGCATGCCTTGCCTTCCTGGCTCTAACCATCTGGTGGGATAATACAAACACTAATTTGCCACTAACATCTATTTCCTCTTCTTCCCGGCCAGACATTTAGCAGCTTCCACTGCTGCTGCATGTGACACATGGCTGAGTTCTAGCAATGAGTGGTACCGAGAATGAGCAAAAATGAGGTGTGTCATTCCAGGCCTGGCCCAAAAACCCTCCCATGTACCTAACTCTGCACATAATTTCATGTGCACTTTAAACTTCCTAACTGGTATACTAGGGAAGAAAGTCATTGAAAGAGTTATTGAAAGTGTTTTCAGTGACAGGAAGGTAAACTATTGGACGTGACCTTGTACGTGGGGAGCCTTGAGTCTCAGGAAAGTCCCCAGAGAAAGATAAGAAAAAAAATATTTACACTTGGTTTGGTCATTTCTTGTTAAGAGTTACTAGTTTTACCTAAATAAGAGGAGACCCCAAAAGACATTCAGCTGGGTATAATGGAGACAAAACTATCGAATTAAAGGGAAGTGTGAGATTTTATAGACTCTAAGTGGTGTACTTTATTTGTATTAACACAGAAGGAATAAGCTAGGGCATGAAAGTCCACACAAGTGTCTTTTGCAATCTTAGATTTACATAAGGATGGCAGTAATTGCTTGTTCTACAGGTGTGTGGCTCTTTTTCCTATAGTCTTTGAAATCTTTGGCTATTGGTTAAAATAGGTGCTTCAGTAAGGAGGCTCTTAGAGAATTGCTTTGTCTTTGAATAGGAGTTGGTCATTTTGGACTTTCTTTGAACAGTGGCGCACAAAGACGGGGTGGGAGCACTCTGCCAAAGGTGACATAGGATAAGGGGGTTCCTTGTCTGTAGAGAATCTTAAAACAATAATAAAACCAACCAAAAATTGCTCTGCTTTTCACTATGGCTATGCAACAGTAATTCTAAGCGATGCCAGTAACAAAATACTTTTGCTACCAGAGCAAACTGCTCACACAACCCACTACGTTTATCCCCCAACCCAGTTTGATAAACCGCTAGGCATCTTGAGTATCTTTTCTTTTTTTTTTGAATTTTATCTATTTTTTTATACAGCAGGTTCTTATTAATTATCTATTTTCTACACATTAGTGTATATATGTCAATCCCAATCTAGCAGTTCATCCCACCACCACCCCACCACTCCCACTTTCCCCCCTTGGTGTCCATACAATTGTTCTCTACATCTGTGTCTCTATTTCTGCCCTGCAAACTGGTTCATCTCTACCATTTTTCTACATTCCACATATACACGTTAATATATGATATTTGTTTTTCTATTTCCGACTTACTTCACTCTGTATGACAGTCTCTAGGTCCATTCACGTCTCTACAAATAACCCAATTTCATTCCTTTTTATGGCTGAGTAATATTCCATTGTATGTATGTACCACTTCTTCTTTATGCGTTCGTCTGTTGATGGGCATTTAGGTTGCTTCCATGACCTGGCTATTGTAAATAGTGCTGCAATGAACATTGGGGTGCATGTGTCTTTTTGAATTATGGTTTTCTCAGGGTATAGGCCCAGTAGTGGGATTGCTGGGTCGTATGGTAATTTTATTTTTAGTTTTTTAAAACCCTCCATGGTGTTCTCCATAGTGGCTGTATCAATTTATATTCCCACCAACAGTGCAAGAGTGTTCCCTTTTCTCCACACCCTCTCCAGCATTTGTTGTTTGTAGATTTTCTGATGATGCCCATTCTAACAAGTGTGAGGGGATAACTCATTGTAGTTTTGTGTTTTTAAAATTTATTTATTTATTTATTTTTGGGTCTTCGTTGCTGCATGCGGGCTTTCTCTAGTTGCGGCGAGCAGGGGCTACTCTTTGCTGCAGTGTGTGGACTTCTCATTGCAGTGGCTTCTCTTTGTCGCGGAGCACAGGCTCTAGGCACATGCGCTGCAGTAGTTGTGGCACACAGGCTCAGTAGTTGTGGCTCGCGGGCTCTAGAGCGCAGGCTCAGTAGTTGTGGCACATGGGCTTAGTTGCTCTGCGGCATGTGGGATTTTCCCGGACCAGGGCTTGAACCCGTGTCCCCTGCATTGGCAGGCGGATTCTTAACCACTGTGCCACCAGGGAAGTCCCTGATTGTAGTCTGATTTGCATTTCTCTAATAATTAGTGATGTTGAGCAGCTTTTCATGTGACTCTTGGCCATCTGTATGTCTTCTTTGGAGAAATGTCTATTTAGGTTTTCTGCCCATTTTTTGATTGGGTTGTTTGTTTTTTTAATATTGAGCAACATAAGCTGTTTATATATTTTGGAGATTAATCCTTTGTTGATTTGTTTGGAAATATTTTCTCCCATTCTGAGGGTTGTCTTTTTGTCTTGTTTATGGTTTCCTTTGCTGTGCAAAAGTTTTTAAGTTTCATTAGGTCCCATTTGTCTATTTTTGTTTTGTTTTTGTTTTTTTTTTAAAGAGGGGGAGACCTCTAGATCCCCCTCCCACCACATTTTTTTTTTCTTTTTATTTATTTATTTATTTATTTTTGGCTGTGTTGGGTCTTCATTTCTGTGCGAGGGTTTTCTCTAGTTCTGGCAAGCGGGGGCCACTCTTCATCGCGGTGCGCGGGCCTCTCACTATCGCGGCCTCTCTTGTTGCGGAGCACAGGCTCCAGACGCGCAGGCTCAGTAGCTGTGGCTCACGGGTCTAGTTGCTCCGCGGCATGTGGGATCTTCCCAGACCAGGGCTCGAACCCGTGTGCCCTGCATTGGCAGGCAGATTCTCAACCACTGTGCCACCAGGGAAGCCCTCTATTTTTGTTTTTATATCCATTTCTCTAGGAAGTGGGTCAAAAAAGATCTTGCTGTGATTTATGTCAAAGAGTGTTCTTCCTATGTCTTCCTGTAAGAGTTTTTTAGTGTCCAGTCTTACATTTAGGTCTTTAATCCATTTTGAGTTTATTTTTGTATATGGTGTTAGGGAGTGTTCTAATTTCATTCTTTTACTTGTAGCTGTCCAGTTTTCCCAGCACCACTTATTGAAGAGATGGTCTTTTCTCCATTGTATATCCTTGCCTCCTTTGTCATAGATTAGTTGACCATAGGTGCATGGGTTTATCTCTGGGCTTTCAATCCTGTTCTATTGATCTATGTTTCTGTTTTTGTGCCAGTACCATATTGTCTTGATTACTGTAGCTTTGTAGTATAGTCTGAAGTCAGGGAGTCTGATTCCTCCAGCTCCGTTTTTTTCCCTCAAGATTGCTTTGGCTATTCGGGGTCTTTTGTGTCTCCATACAAATTTTAAGATTTTTTGTTCTAGTTCTGTAAAAAATGCCATTGGTAATTTGATAGGGATTGCATTGAATCTGTAGATTGCTTTGGGTAGTATAGTCATTTTCACAATATTGATTCTTCCATTCCAAGGACAGGGTATATCTCTCCCTCTGTTTGTATCATCTTTGATTTCTTTCATCAGCATCTTATAGTTTTCTGAGTACAGGTCTTTTACCTCCTTAGGTAGGTTTATTCCCAGGTATTTTATTCTTTTTGTTGCAATGGTGAATTGGATTGTTTCCTTAATTTCTCTCTCTGATCTTTCGTTGTTAGTGTATAGGAATGCAAGAGATTTCTGTGCATTAATTTTGTATCCTGCAACTTTACCAGATTCACTGATTAGCTCTAGTAGTTTTCTGGTGGCATCTTTAGGATTCTCTATGTATAGTGTCATGTCATCTGCAAACAGTGACAGTTTTACTTCTTCTTTTCCAACTTGTATTCCTTTTATTTCTTTTTCTTCTCTGATTGCTGTGACCAGGACTTCCAAAACTATGTTCAGTAATAGTGGCGAGAGTGGATATCCTTGTCTTGTTCCTGATCTTAGGGGAAATGCTTTCAGTTTTTCACCATTGAGAATGATGTTTCCTGTGGATTTGTCGTATATGGCCTTTATTATGTTGAGGTAGGTTCCCTCTATACCCACTTTGTGGAGAGCTTTTATCATAAATGGGTGTTGAATTTTGTCAAAAGCTTTTTCTGCATCTATTGAGGTGATCATATGGTTTTTATTCTTCAATTTGTTAATATGCTGTATCACATTGACTGATTTGCGTATATTGAAGAATCTTTGCATTCCTGGGATAAATCCCACTTGATCATGGTGTATGATCCTTTTAATGTGTTGGTGGATTCTGTTTGCTAGTATTTTGTTGAGGACTTTTCCATCTATATTCATGAGTGATACTGGTCTGTAATTTTCTTTTTTTGTAGTATCTTTGTCTGGTTTTGTTATCAGGGTGGTGGTGGCCTTGTAGAATGAGTTTGGAAGTTTTCCTTCCTCTGCAATTTTTTGGAAGAGTTTGAGAAGGATGGGTGTTAGCTCTTCTCTAAATGTTTGATAGAATTCACCTGTGAAACCATCTGGTCCTGGATAGTCCTCTGCCTTTTCATTTTGTCTGTCTTTCTGTGAATGTGGTTTTCATTCCACAGGCTGCATGATTGTAGTTCTTCTTGCTTCTGCTGTCTGCCCTCTGGTGGATAAGGCTATCTAAGGGGCTTGTGCAAGCTTCCTGATGGGAGGGACTGGTGGTGGGTAGAGTTTGGTGTTGCTCTGGTGGGTAGAGCTCAGGAAAACTTTAATCTGCTTGTCTGCTGATGGGTGAGGCTGAGTTCCCTCCCTGTTGCTTGTTTGGCTTGAGGTGACCCAGCACTGGAGCCTACCAGCTTTTTGGTGGGGCTAATGGCAGACTCCGGGAGGGCTCACACCAAGGAGTACTCCCCAGAACTTCTGCTGTCAGTGTCCTTGTCCCCTCAGTAAGCCACAGGAACCCCCAACCTCTGCAGGAGACCTTCCAACACTAGCAGGTAGGTCTGGTTCAGTCTCCTATGGGGTCACTGCTCCTTCCCCCTGGGTCCTGATGTGTACACTACTTTGCGTGTGCCCTCCAAGAGTGGGGTCTCTGTTTCCCCCAGTCCTGTCGAAATCCTGCAATCAAATCCCACTAGCCTTCAAAGTCTGATTCTCTGGGAATTCCTCCTCCCGTTGCTGGATCCACAGGTTGGGAAGCCTGACGTGGGGCTCAGAACCTTCACTCCAGTGGGTGGACTTCTGTGGTAAAAGTGTTCTCCAGTGTGTGAGTCACCCACCCAGCAGTTATGGGATTTGATTTTGTGATTGTGCCCATCCTACCGTCTCACTGTGGCTTTTCCTTTGTCTTTGGGTGTGGGATATCTATTTTGGTGAGTTCCTGTCGATGATTGTTCAGCAGTTAGTTGTGATTCTGGTGCTCTTGCAAGAGGGAGTGAGCACACATCCTTGTACTCCACCATCTTGAAACAATCTCCCCTGGTTTTCAGCATCTTCCTTAAGTATCTTTTAAGGATAGTTTTCAAGGCTTTTAGTATACCAGGAGATGTGTCCTACTAGGAAATACAATCACAGCATTTTTGACTGAAACATAGGCTATTATTTTTGGCCGGAAAAGTGGAGCCAATGATTCCAGGAAAGCTTTATGCAACAGTTTGTTCTTAAGATTTGTAAAAGGACCTGAGCAATACAATATAATTAAGAAGAAAACCATTCCATGCATTGGATAAAGAAGATGGCAAACCCCCAAACTAAGTAAGTGAACCAAGAATGGGAGATGACCTTAGGTAGAATGTAGTAAACAACAGGGTAGCAGGCGTGTTGGGGTAGCAGGCATGAAACTCAGATGACGAGTGTCAAACTTTTCTGTTGTGTTTGGAAGGAAGTTATCAGGTCCCTATGAGTATTCATACCACATGGTCAAAGCAACAATAATAGGAATACCACCACTCAGCTATGAATAAGTAGTGCTGTGGTTTTGGGTGGGGAAAAATTGGAGGTACCCCATCATAATTCATATGGAACATGTGATAAGTATTAAGGTTGTGGGGTTTGTAGGCAATGACTGAAGAGCCCTGCTACTTTCAACAGTGGTTGTTTCATACACGTGGAAGGTGGAGAACCAGTCATGACTTTGTTGACCTGCCAACAGCAGGTCTGAGCCCAGGAATGCTTTCAGGGGTGACTGTAGGGCTCCAAATGCTAGATACCAAGTCTCAGTCAGTTTGACCTCTACCTTTTACCGGAGCTCCACAAGCTCTGGTAAAAACCATCTCTTTTCCCATCACTGGACCTCATTCAAATGAAGTGGCATTTAAGACTGACACCTCTTTTCTGTGCCAGCCCAGATCAAAGCATTAACCCAGAAGCATGTGGGCATTTGAGGGGGAGTATGACTGCTTGTTTAAGACACACATAAAAAGGATTAGGAGATAAGATGGGATTGAGAAAAATGAGTGTTGAGTACCACTTTAAATAATGGGAACTACTTCAATAGCTAATGAACCCTCATTTGCCATGGCATAAACCGTAGTCATCAGATCTCAGCAAGAACAGAAATGATTCTACTTCTCATCCCTGAATATTGTTCATGAGTCCTCAATGAGCTGTTACTTTGTGCATGCTGCTGTCATGAATAAGCCACTCCATCATTATATTGGCTAATTTCAAAATGGGAGATGTTGATAATGAAAGAGAGCTTGCTTCTGGTGTGGTCCTTGCCCTGCTGCAGATACATGTTGCAGTTCTTTAGAGTCAATGTAGGATGGAAGGAATAGTCATCTAATCCATTGTTACTTTCCTCCATTTGAGGCACAGCATTAGAACTTCCTTGGCAGGGAGCTAAGGAAAACTTGCCCAACAAAAGCTCTGTGCAAATTCCCATCCCTCTGTGCCAACCAAACAGACCAATGTCTTTTCTCTTTCTTTTCCTAAGTGTGGCTCCAAAAGCTAAGGCAGAGAGGAGAAACCACCCAGGAGGGACACTTGAGGGAGTGATGAGGGACCGCATTTGTTATTAAGGGAAAGTCCTTAATAAATGGGCCCTACATCTGAGCCAGAATTGCAGTTCTATCAAGATCTCCACTGGTGGGTCCAAAGCTCCCAGAATTTAAGGACAAAGCTCTTCACACTAAGAAATGACAAAGCCCTCACCACTCAAACTCTCTAGGCAGACAAACTTGTAAGTGGAATTTTAAACAAGTTTTGGCAAGTTTCCAAGACCCTTAATTTTTTAAAAAATCCATTAAATAAAATCCTTTCCGAAGATCAGCATTTCTCTTAGCATTGCTGAAATTTTTTAATGGGCCTCTCAGAGGCATAAACAATCTATGCAACCATTAATTTGGAGGCCTTCCTCTCTGGCAGTGGTGCAAATTGAAAACTAATCATTCAGAAGATGTTCTGACTAATCAGGTTAGGGGGAAAATGAATAGTGTTCCTCATAGTTCAGCCAGAGGCTTTGTTTTACTGTGAGTTTTAATTTAAGGGAAAAAATGCAAGGAGAAAGAAAGAGCAGAAAATGTCAGTACTGCTTTTTCCATTGACACTTTGGTCAACTTTGCCAGTAATGATATTTTTATTGGATTTAAATATCTGGGGGCCCTTTTCATTTATTGTAGCCCTATTTCCTTTTGTTTTCTTTTGCGTTATTCTATATATACGTATTATATTTTGGAGGATAGAAAGTTGTATAAGTCTTCAGTGCTTGGAATGTATTTATATAAGTGCTTTTCTCAATTTCTGAAGCTGTACCATTGTACTGCAGAGCTGGCAATTTTTTAAGTTGCTGGTTATCATTCAGGTTTTCTGCCTCCCAGTGAATCAAGTTATGGTCAAGGCTTCTACACTTTCAGTCGATCTAAGACCTACCTTCCATCCCAACTCGGAGTTTCTCTTTCTGGGTGGTGACTAATAGCCAATAGACAGAGGAAAGGGGGCCTCAATAACATTTTATAGGAGGCTAACTATATGAAATAAACTCCACAAGCTGGAGTATAGAGGCGTATAAAGCATTTGAAACTTTAGACTGCTTTCTTGAACATCAATCAGGTCACAGTACCACCTAGTCTTCGGTTTTAAGGAAATGTCTGGTGGAGTCATAACTAGTATTTTTTTCCCAACAAAAAAATAGGGGTAGAGGGAAGGTCCAGGAACTGCTGCAGTTTATAGACCAATGGCCCATTGAAAGCTCAGACCAACAATTAAGAAACATGGAAATTGATTTTGATTTCTAAGACATTATTGAACCATGAGACCTTAAAATTATTATCACTTATAAAATCACTCTTTATTTTCTAAGTTCAAAACCTCTTCAAATCCTGGGATCTGTGGATGTGTTAAAGAGATGTTTTGGTGGTGGGTCTCCATTCCTTCTCACAATCATTAGGAGAACTTATTTCTCATTTCAAGGTTGCCAGCTCCGAGCTCTTTGACCTAGCATGAGGTCAAGTCTTTAGTCTTGCTGGCTTCTATGACTCACCATTACAGGTTGAGAAGCCTTCATGGATCTCCTTTCTATCCATGAAAGGCAAGTCCTTACAAAATGTAGGCACCACCCACTTGATGCTTCTGCTGCCTTAGGGTGGTAATTTGGTCACTTCAGCTCATTAATGGTGGGAAAGAGATTAGCTCAAATGATTCTCAGTGATGGAAGTAACCTGCAGGGAGTGCCAGGGATCAGGGAGGGGAG
The DNA here is from genome assembly GCF_965194825.1 of Balaenoptera physalus. Lineage (NCBI taxonomy): Eukaryota > Metazoa > Chordata > Mammalia > Artiodactyla > Balaenopteridae > Balaenoptera > Balaenoptera physalus. The sequence goes on from NC_138890.1 coordinate 57,213,305, forward strand.
AATTTCTCAGTCTTATTGTCACTCACAGTGACATACAGCTCTGGAATATGTAGCCAATGACCTAGATAGAGGCACCACCTTCTGTGACCCACTCTCTCTTTGTTCAAATAGCATTTGTGTTCCTAAAAGCCCGAGTCTACTGGCATAGGCACCATTCAACACTGGGCACTCCTGTTGGGCAGAGTTAATACCAGATACTTGTAGGGGCAGCTACCTTCCCTAAGCACCTAGTGTGACCATGTAAGTTATCATTCAAACCAGGACACTTTAGAAAGGGAAAGGCAGTAGTATTAATATCCAGGAGGGACTTCTCTGGCAGTCCAGTGGTTAAGACTCCACGCTTCCAATGCAAGGGGTACAGGTTCAATCCCTTGTCAGGGAAATAAGATCCCACATGCTGTGTGGTGCAGCCAAAAAGAAAAAAAAAAAAAATTAAGAAAAGAAATGAGCAAATAATATCCAGGAACAGTAGCCCAGGACTTCCCTGGGAAAACTGAAATGTCTTGCCCTCCTACTTATGACCTACATATGGGTACCATGTGTCATACATCACTCCCTGTACCAATCAGCTGCAGTCAGTAGCAGGCTGATTTCACTAAAATCTTATTAGTCATGTAAACTTAAGGAGGAAGAAACCTGTTTGGGAAATTCAGTGTAAAGGGGGAAAACTGGATGCTGACCCTAAATCTCCCTTATCCAACCAATTATCAAGGCTTGCTGATTCTATCTCCTGAAGATTTCTCTCATCCATCCCCATTTCTGTATCCCCATTACCCTCACTTGGGTTGCAGCCACCATCATCCTTCCCCTAGATGATGGCAGCCTCCTAAACGTTCTCCCCACTCCAGCCTTGCCCTCCTCCAATCAGTTCTCTAGGTATCAGACAGAACAATTTTCCTAAAACCAAAGTCAGGCATCATTCTAAGCACAGGGAATCCAGAAGTAAATGAGCAAGTCAAGGTCATGTTTCCAAGGTACTTACCTTCTAACATTCAAGATAGATGACGAACGAGTAAACTAGTGAATAATGATTTCAGACTTTGATAAGAGCCATGGAGGTGTGCAACAGAATGAGATGATTGGGAGTAAGGGAAGCAGGGAGGAGGCTACTTAAATTAAGGTGGTCAGGGAAATCTCTCTAGGAAGATGATGTTGGGTTAGATTTGAAGGATGAGACGAGACAGCCATGTTGAGCACCAGGGAAATGGCATCCCAAGCAACAGGAAGAGGGACATTACAAACCTGAAAGCGGGATGCACTCAGATGTTCTCAAGAAGCAGAACAGGAGACCTGTGCAACCGGCACACAGTGACCAAGGGACAGAGTAATTTGTAAACAAGTCAAGAGGGTAGACAAGGGCCAGGTCACCTAATCCCTTGTCAGCCAAGGTAAGAAGTTTGCACTGCTCTTAGAATAAAAGTCCAAAGCTGTTAAATGTTAAGCAGAGGAGCTGATGAAACTAATTATCTTTTTTATTTAAGCCTACTCATTTCTATGTGAAGAATAGATTGTAGGTAAAAGGGACACAGATTAGAAGCCTGTATCTCCATTCAGATGAAAGAGGATGGTGGCTATGGGAAAGGAATGAAGCTTTTTGATATTTTACCATATTGGTGGCATTTGTGGCTACTTAGAAAAACTTTTACAATGAAACATGTATCTTTCAAATGTGTCCCTGTCTCCTTTGATTATTCTCTTGAATGCATGATTCTTGCCATACTTTTATTTCATTTAGTGTTTGTTACAGCTTTATCCTTTGAAAAACAGGTTTTTGATTTGTGGTTTTAGTTCATGTAGCTTTGTATACATTTTTATACTAGCAAACTATAAGGTATTTAATTTTAGAGAATGAAAATTGAAATTCTAGAAATTCCTACAGACATCTAGAAAATGGCTAGAAAATCTATCCCAGTGTGTCTAAAACTTGGCTCCTGACTGATTTTTTAATTTGGAAAATCATGAGTATTTAAACCCACTGCTTTCCAATGTTTAAGTCTACCTCCAATTACAGTTGTAGTGGCTTTCTGATTGCCAACACAATAAAGAATTTGTTAAATTTGGGGGTAAATACTCTAGTGTTCCAAAGTGAAGGGACTATAGTCTTCAGTATCATTTCAGGTTCAGTGAGTTATAATCATGCCTGGTGGATGGATGTAGATAGGGTTAGAGATGCCGAAAATGGGGATAGATGCAGATATCCATATATCCATCAATTCATGGGTATCGTCAAATATACAGATCCATGCCATGGAGAGCAGTCTCTTGCTTTTAAAGGCTGTTAAACAATGTAGAGTCCTGCTACCTTCCATTCTTTAAAAAGTTAAGATCTATATTCTTTGTGTATTTGTTCTCTCTAAGGAGCAAAGGCAGTTAATACTTGGCTGATCGAATCCTAGTTTGATCTTGTTCAAGAATTGGGCATTAGCTTGTGTGCAGAGCAACAGAAATGCTTTCCTTAGTGTCTTGATACGTCCTTCTGTGCATGGAAGACACATGCAGTACAGATGTGTCTGGACCATTTTCAGCATGCTGGCTGTGGGAAGTCTGCAGGAGGAAATACCTTCTTGATTAAATTCTCGGAGGCTGACATTTTTTGTTGTTCAGCCTGCTGAATGATTTCACATGTGTTTTTTTGCAGAGTCAGAATTCTTTAGCAATGTACAGGATAGTTATTTTCTTGGCAGCATGAAGTTCTTTTGGCCACTAGGGTGGGGAAGTCATTTTAATTGTGTGAATAACAGGCAATTTCAGTTAGGCGGAAAGATATGTTACCTCTTGGTCATTTAAAATACATTTTTAGGTCAAATAATTATGACATGAGGGAAAGATTACACCATCATTTAATGAATTTCAGACTTTTACAAGCGTTCTACCCACCCCACACCACCACCCCCGCCTCCCACTTTTCTTCCTAAGGAACAGCTCTAAAATAGAATTTTAAAGGTTTCAACTCTCTTACCCTGTAGGCCCCCAGGATTCTGCCTTTTTGTGGGCGCATGGCATTGACCTTATCTGCAGATCATCTCCGTGGATTATGTTTTCACTAGACATGCCCCTGGGGAAAAAATATTGTCCAAAAAAAGGTCCTGTTCTAGACCCACCCAGAATGACATAATATTAAGTGTTTTCCATCTTCAACAGTGATACTGTTTTGAGAACTCACAGCCAGTTTGAATTTAGTTAAGTCCAATGTTTTCTTTCTCTTTTTGGTTCATAATTTCCCAGGGGCCTGCTACCTTTGTGCTTAGCTTGAAATGCAGCATTCTCCAGCAGAGAATGCTCTCTGGTATATTTAAAGCAATTAGGGCCCGGGACTTCCCTGGTGGTGCAGTGGTTCAGAATCCGCCTGCCAATGCAGGGGACACGGGTTCGAGCCCTGGTCCAGGAAGATCCCACATGCCGCGGAGCAGCTAAGCCCGTGCGCCAAAGCTACTGAGCCTGAGCTCTAGAGCCCACGAGCCACAATTCCTGAGCCCGTGTGGCACAACTACTGACGCCCACGTGCCTAGAGCCCGTGCTCCGCAACAAGAGAAGCCACCGCAATGAGAAGCCCGTGCATAGCAACGAAGAGTAGCCCCCGCTCGCCGCAACTAGAGAAAGCCACGTGCGCAGCAACGAAGACCCAATGCAGCCAAAAATAAATAAAAGTAAATAAACTGATTAAAAAAAAGAAAAAAAGCAATTAGGGCCCTGAATGAGAAGTTCAGTTATAGACAAAGATAAAAGATCAAATTTTAATTAGCTATGGAAATATTTATTATTTTGTTAAAGATAGAGTAATTATAAATTATTATAAAGTTATTTTATAAATTGAAAACAAGAAAAACAAAACCTTTCATTTTATGGGCTCTATCTGTATTTTGCCTTTACCTCATCATTTCACTTAATTCTCTCAAACACTGAGTTGCACGCTCTTATTCCTGTGTAAGGTATTTGCAATTGTGCTACAAATAGGTGACCAACTAGGGCTGAGGGGTTTCTTGGGATGTGGGACTGGCAGCTAAAAGTGGGCAAGTCCCAGGCAAACTGGGACAAATTGGTCACTCACCCTAGAAACTACCCATCTATTTAGTAGCCTAAAACAGAAGGATCATTTCTCACAGTGCTGTGGGCTGAATGGGTGGTGGTTCTGCTGTTTTCACCGGAACTCTCCATATGGCTGCTTGGCTGAGGCTGGATGGGATAAGATGTCTGGGGCCTCAGCAGAGATGGCTGGCCCTCTTCCTCCATGGAACCTTTCATCACAGCATGGGGGCCTCAGGGTTCCACAGGGCAAGTGTGGAAGCTGCAGGGCCTCTTGAAACCATGCTCAGAAGTTAAATATTGCCACTTCGACCACATAGAGTGATGAAGACACAGCACCAGCCCAGTTCAAGGCATGAGAAAATAGACTTCAACTTTCAGAAAATCTTACTGAAAGATTCATTATTGATGAATTGGGAGATTGGGATTGATGTATATACACTAATATGTATAAAATGAATAACTAATAAGAATTTGCTGTATAAAAAAATAAAATTCAAAAATTCAAAAAAAAGGTAGACTATATACATTATGTATAAGGAGTGAAAAAAGAATATCACTAGAGATCTACATCATTAGAAGGATTAAGAGAATATAATAAACAACTTTATGCTAAAAAATTTGATTACTTTCTTGAAATGGGCAAATTCCTTGAAGACAAAAACTCCAAAGCTCGCTCAAGAAGGAGATTACTTGAATTAGCTCTATGTGTATTAAATAAATTTAATTAATTTAAAAAAATCTTATTGAAAGATAGTTGACATACAATATTATGTTAGTTTCAGGTGTACTACATAGAGATTTGACGTATGCATACATTATGAAATGATCACACGAGAAATCTAGTAACCATCTGTCCACATACAAAGTTATGACAATATTATTGACCATTATTGCGCTATACATTCCATCCCCGGGCTTATTTATTTTATAACTGGAGGTTTATACCTCTTAATCCTCTTCAGCTATTTCACCCACCCTCCCCTCTGGCAGCCATCCATTTATTCTCTGTATCTATGAGTCTGTTTTCATTTTGTTTAGTTTTTTAGATTCTGCATATAAGTGAGGTCACATATGGTATTTGTCTTTGTCTGACTTATTTAGTATAATGCCCTCTAGATTCATCCATGTTATTGCAAATGGTAACATTTCTTTTTTATGGCTGAGTAGTATTCCATTGCATTCCACACTTTTGATGGGAGGAGTTGCAGAGAATATGGTCATTTTTAATCCATCACAATCCCCATTATATACATGAGATTCAGTAAATTTAAGTAACTTTTCCAAGACCACATAGCTCTTAAGTGGCAATTCTAGCATTTGAACCCAGGTCTGTGTGTTTGAAAAACCCATGAGTTTTTCTGGGTTTGAGTCACCATGCCCTGGTGGGGTATAACTACAGCATTCGATAATCCAGAGAGCAAATGGGTATTTTCCTGCAGTGCTGGGGTGGAGTGGTGGAGAAGGGAGAAAGAGACATACAAGCAGTGATCTGTGATGTCTGGATTACTGGCATCACAGAAGTTTGTCCAACCTGTTTGGAGAATATATTTGCCTGATACTTGCCCGATTCTGTAAATATGTTCGGGCTCCTGCTGTTCTCCTGCCCCATACTTAAGTACAAGCTTATTTCTAAAAGTAAATTCTTCAGTGGGACTCAGATATTCTATATTATTGGTCTTGATGTTTCTCTTTCTCTTATGCATTGTCTCATTCTTTTTCTACATAAGCCTTTGGATCATCTTCTACAGTTTGAGAGTTTGAAAGACAGTTGTCCCAAGTCGGTTGTTTTCAAAGCGTGGGGGTCCCTGAGTCCCTTTCAGGGAGTCCATGAGGTCAAAACTATTTTTATAATACCAAGATATTATTTGCTTTTCTCTACTTTCATTCCGTCTTGGGTGTAAAGTGGAGTTTTCCAGAAGCTACGTGATGTGTGATAGATACTGCAACAGATTTTAGCGGAAGCAGATATGAGAATTCCACGCCTTCCTACTAAGACATTAAAGAGACTTGAAAAAAACAAAAAACAATAATGAAGTCTTCTCTTTTGTTCTTTTTTTTTTAAAAAGTTACTTTTCATTAAAAATGTTTTTTTATGTTAGCATATAAAGAGTTTGCTGTGATTTTTAAATTAATACACAAATATTTTTAAAGTTTCTCGTTTCATTTCTCATAGTAATAAAATAAATTTTAATTTACTTTTAATTAAAAATTAATAATAGTCACAGAAGCTCTTTGGTTTCCTCAATTTAAGATAAGAGTTCTGAAAGCAAAAAGTTTTCATTATTTTTTTAGCTGCCATTTGCAAAGCTTGGGCAGTTTGCTCTCTTTTAATCCTCCCAGCAAACCTATCAGGAAGGTACCCCATTAATCCCCTACTCCCAGAGTCATAAACTAGGGCTCAAAATCATTAGCCACGCAGCTTGCATGCTGTGCAGCTAGAATTTGAAGCTAGTTCTATCTGACCCCAAAGTCAAACTTGAAGGAATCAATAACCTCCTTGCATGCAATATACCTGTTGCTTTTCTGGACAGAGAGATTGAAGCAGAGGTCAAGAAGACTGGATGAATTATTTGAGATGGCTCAGGCAGCTAAAAGCCAAGACCTTCTGCTGTCTGTTCTACTCCTCATAGGGACTTGTCCTTTCAAATGGCAATTCCTTTTGTGAGAAAGGAATGCCTTCAAATTCAAATGATCCTATGAACCTGGTGGAGGTTTGTTCCCCTTATAACAGGCATTTATAATAGCACAGTATGCAGACTCTGAAGGAAGAAACGTTTGTCCAATTATCACATTCTAAACTGCCAAAATACATGTGCATTGCCTTAAGATTTTCAATTATGTTACAGATCAGCTTGTGCATTTTATTTGTTCGAGTCTCTTTTGTAAAACAATTACAATGGTAAAAACAAAGAAACTATTGAGTACTTAACTATGTGTCGGTCACGGAGAGGAAGACTTGATACCAAGGTCTCTCTGAATCTTCACAAGAATACTCCCAGGCTGGCAGTGGAGTGTCCCACCTGCTTTACAGATAAGGAGATGGGCTTGCCGAGGAGAAGCTACTTGCCTGAGGTCACCCAGCTAGTAAGTAGGTGGTGAGTCAAGTATCAAACCCAGGTCTGGGTGGTTCCCAGGCTAAGATTCTTAACCAGCATGCATTGGAAGACCCTAAAAGGCAATGTCAATCTGTCTATGGAAAGGAGTTCCCCAAAGTAAGCTTGAAGTAGCCCAGGTAAATTAGGAAAGGGGTCACAATTTTATGGTCAGAGATTTTAAGGAAAAACCAAGTGATGCAACCTCTTCATGTAATGAGAAAACAGATACAATTCTTTAATTTTGTCCTTAGCTTAACCCTTCACTAACATCCGGCAGCTCGGAGTGTACAGAGAAAGGCAGTAAATTCCTCATCTATATCCCAGCGTGCCAACTGTTTTGGTTTTAATTGTGTCAGGTGTGTCTTCCTTCTGCCTGGAGGTCCTTCCTTAGGTTTGAAAATATCATGATCACACCAACAGTGTGAGAGGTGGTGGGAAAGCTGAGGTTCCACATGTGTCAACAACAGATGTGCACGTCTCCTGGAGCACTGGAGAAAAGAGTAATAGGAGTTCCCTTAAGGGCTGTGCTCCACGTGCCCCAGGAGGGGATAAGGACGAAAGCCTCTCGTAATTTATATTGACTGCTGAGCTAACCAGGTGCTTTCAGCAAGCGTTCCAACTGCAAATTTGGGTTTTAACAACCTTCCCAACAACCTCTGATTCCTCTTAAAAGTTCAGGTTGCTGCTACTGTCGTAAAAAGCTGAGAATTTTGGCCTAGAAAAGGATCATCTCTAGGCCAGCCTCTTACGTAATTTGAATAGCATTTGTACATTGTCTTTGAGCAATAATACAGAGGAATTAATATATTGTGAAGACCTATCTGACCAGACGTCTTGTTGTTGCTTAGAAACCTAATATTAGAGACACAAAACAGACAACTTTTGTCATTCTAAATCCATGCACTTAATTATCTCCACCTTAAATTAGCTCCAGAAACACAACAAGCACCTGTATACAAGTCTAGATAATGCAGGAAGACGACCAGAAGGTAGAAAGTTGTGCATGTAAACTCCTTTCTGCGACCTTCTACCCTCTCTCTGATCTCCTGGCCCAGGAAGGCAATTAATCCATCTGAGCATTCTATTTCCAGTATTGCTATCTGGCCATAAAACAACAATGCCTGCGCGTATCTCTTTGGCACTCTATTCATTTGAGCAACTTTATTGAATCCCATAATTCTTGGTAACTTATGAGACTCGAAACTGCAATCAAAGGCAGGAGAGTGCACTCCTCTTAAATCTTCCACTAGATTATAAGGTCAGAGCTGGGTTCTTGTCTCTGTCACCTTAATGCCTTCCCCCCAAGTGCCTTGCAAATGGTGAACAAGTAAATAATATTACAAATAATAACAGTAACAGCTAGGGGGCTCTATGTCTCAGATAGTACCCCAAGAGCTTTATCCAACTCCCCTAAGAAGTAAATACTAGTCATATCCCTATGTTTTCCCCCTTTTACAGACTGAGGAGTACAGGGCAAGGCCCAGTCTCCCAGCCAACAGGCAGTGGAGCCCACGCATTCAACTGTTGGCACTCTACTGCTTCCAAGTGCTTGTTGACTGAACGAGCGTCTTTGTAATTCATATTTTCTTTTCCTCTCTCCTTCATCCTCTCCCCTGGCTATCTCTGTCTCCTCCATGAGTCTCAGCTATTTGTCTTCCTTTTTCCCTCTAAATTCACTGGCTGGCTTGGAAGAGCACCGGGAAATCATCTTTTTGTTTGCCTCTTGAAGTCTTCAGTTACTTTCAGACTTGTCAGTTGTTGTGGAATCATTATTTCATGCCCAGCAATTCATCTGGGTTCTAAGATATGCCCGTCATTTCTGTACCAGCACCATATCCAAGCCCATTGAACAGGGGGACACCTCAGTCCTCTGTTCCTTCTTGTTAGTTTTGCTCCTCTGTGCCTGAAGTCAAGACAAAGTGGCTTTGTTTGTTCACCTTCCTGTACCCCTTCCCAGGTGCAATGAGCCTGGAGGAAACCAGGCTTTTTTTAAGTTTAGTTTTGTTTTCGCTTTGGAACCATGGGTAACATTTTTCAAATTCTGTTGGCTAAATTCAAGACTAGTTAAATTCTTAAGCACTGACCAGGTAAACATTTTTTTGGTCCAAAGGATGGCTTTGGGTAGGGGCTTGGGGACAGTCAGACCAGGGTGGTGAGGAAGCAGAGGCCCGGAATACTGGAAAGCAGGTAATGCGGTGGACACAAAAAACCGTAAACTGCGTTATATTTCAAGGAGGGTGTGGGGCTGAGCTAGCTACTCTCCAAAAACAAAAAGGAAACTTCCATTTGGATCCAAGTACCCTGTTTGGTTGCCCCAGAGTGCACACATGTGCAGATACCATGAGCATAATTCAAGGGGATCTCTCACCCTGGAAACCTCATTTGGGAAGAGTATAGAAAAATCCCTACTGACAGTGACAGTCACGTGACTTGACCAATAATGTAATCTACCAAACCTCAGTTATATCTCATCTGTAGAAAGGAGGTAGTGGTAGCTCTACTTCATAAATTTGTTGTGGGGATTAAATTAGAAAAGACATGCAAAGCACTTAGCATGTTACCTGGTCCCCAGTACACAACGAAAAATGGGAGCTCTTTCTCACACGGGCCTGCCCTGCCATTTGACATTCCCAGCATTAGAGGACCAATTCAATGGGTTTAGGCATTTAAAAATGCTCCTCCCAAGAGTATTTATAGAGGACTCCTTTGGCACATTACTGCATATTAATTTATCAGCATTAGCCAGTGCTCCAGGAGCAGAAAATATTAATAATGACTATCATCGTTTGAGCACACACTGTCTCCCAGGCAAGAAGCTCAACACGCTCTCAACAACCTTATGCTCTTAAAAAGGTTCGACAATTTACCCAAGGTCATTGGACTTGAAGTGGTAGAAATGAAGTGTTAAGCCAGGGCTGTCTGACACCAGGGCCCTTACATGCCCCCGTTACTATGCTCTATGACCCCCAATATGCTTTAATGAGACAGAAGAGGTCCAGAGAATGCCAAGAAAGGCTGGGCCTCTTCAGAGTGCCAAGGCAAAGGGCATGGGGTCACTTGGCAGAAGCAAAATATAAGGGTTCCAGCAATCGAATGGCAGTGAGAAGTACAAAAGAGTAAGTCAGGGAAACTGTTTACAAATTGTACTTCTTCAGACACCCTTGCCTTGGCTTCCAAGCTCTGCCTGTTCTCTCTTTCCCGCCTCTCAGAGCCTCTGGCCTGGTCCTACAGCTCACCATATTCCTCTGGGTCTTTGCATATGCTGTTCTTTTTCAAACAGGGACCATGTCTTTCTTGTATACCATTGATCCTCAACACCAAGCCTCATTCCTTGCAAATAGTAGTTGACCTATAGATTTAAATGGGCAGATGATTAATGAACAAATGAGTAGGACTTTTTAGAGCTTTGTCTGGTGCTGGATCTAACCAGCTTCTGCATCCAAGCTCCACAACTTGCAATTGCTCTTTTTCTTGTGTCTTATAACCTCATTTAAACACCCACATTCACATGTTTGTGCCATTTAAGCATGTGTTCCTGCCTAGTCAACCAGACAAAGGCAAGATGCCCCAACAGGCTCTGTTGTCATCCCCCTCCCACCAGTGCAACTTGAAGAGGCAGCAAGAACTGGACCACCTCATCATGAGACCTTCTGCTCCTCAGCCTCCTGCTGCCCCCATTTCCCTGGGTGTAGTATTCGCCACCTAACGAGATATGTAAGGGGTCTTCAGTGGGATTAGATGCTGTGGAATTTGGTGCAGAAAGTACTCTGTAAACAGAAAGTCCAACCACTTCTGCGTTCCGTGCCCTACTTATAGAAAGTGACTCTCTCCGTCAGCCCAAGGGCATATTAGATGGCAGAAGATAAACCATTTAGATGTTTTATTCTAACATATAATTTAATACAGGGAAATAAAAAGGCAACAGTAAGGGCACACTCTCGCTGCCCTGGTGGCTTCTGCTATTTTAAAACATAAAATTAGTATGTGTCAGGTCAGAAATGTTTCATTCTGATTTTTGACTAAAACTTACATTTTCAGAACTATGCTGTATCATGCAAGAATATATTTTTGTTTGGAGAAATTATAATTAATTCAACTGATTATTGTTATTAATCAAAGGGCTTTGAAGGGTGGAAAGGCAGATCACGTGCATCCATATAACACCGATGAATGTGGTATAGACAGGTCTGTTTTCCCATAAACATAGCTTACAATTGGCTGCCAAAAGTAGTGATACTGGTTCATTCTTTTTTTTCCCCAGAGCTGTGGGTCATTTAATATCTAGAATTAGTTAAGAGTATTAGTTATCTATTGTTGTTTAGCAATGCTACCACAAATTTTGCAGCTTAAAACAATACGTATTTACTATCTCATGGTTTCTGTGAATAAGGGATAAGATGGAAACAAGAGGAAAGGCCAATGCAAGGAAGCTTTGTCAAGTCGGCACCTGCTATAGACTTTGAGTGCTCAAATCCATCAGACCTCTTGAGGACATTTATGAAATGCATTTCCTAAGGAGAAAGGGGAGAAGTATGTATCCATATCCTCCATTGCCCAATGTTCAACAGTGGTTCCACAGGCATTAAGTCCCCTACAGTTTGGATCTGTGCATTTGTGAGTACAGAGTGGGTTCCCGTGGACACCCCATGCCACAGCATTAGAAAAGACCTAAGGCTTAAGTGGATCATCTGCAAGGTTGCAGTCAAGGTGTGGACCGGGGCTGGGGTTTCATCAGAGGTTCAGCTGGGGAAGGCTCCATTTCCAAGCTCACATGGTTGGTGACAGAATCCAGTTGTTTACAGACTGTCAGAATGAGGGCCTCAGTTTTCTGCTGACTGTCAGCTGGAGGCTTTCCTCAGTTCCTTTCCAAGTGGCCCTCTCCACAGGCAGCTCACAACATAGAGTAACTTGCTTCTTCAAAACCAGCAAGGGAGAGAGCTCCTTGCAAGACAGACATTATAATCATAAGTATTGTAACCACTTATATACTGAAATCTTTGCCGTATTTTATTGGTTAGAAGTAAGTCAGAGTTTCTGTGCACACTCAGTTGGAAGAGATTACAGCATGACATGAACACTAGGAAACAAGAGTCCTGGGGCCCACCTTTGAGTCTGTCTGCCATGGTGGTGAAGGGGGTGCAAAGTATGATGTCATCAAATCAGTACACATTTAGTTGTTTTAGGAAAAACATTAGTGGCTAACCTAAGCCAACATAAATTCAGTTTTATGCAAGCCTCTACAACTCCAAGAAAGCACTCAAGTTTTAAAAAAAACAAAAAAAAAAACCTACTATACTATTGTATTATCAAATACCCAAATCCACTCCTTAACAAAATATGTGGGTTTTTTTTTTTTAATCTGAAAATATTCTTTCCCAATGACATTACTTCTAGCATTTAGGCTCCCTAAGGATATAAATTAAGTCACTTTTAATTAAGCTTCTCTTCTCCATATAAAATTATTCTGTGGCATTTTCCTTAACACTTCAGTGTTTGGCTATTTAGCATAACTTTAATTAGAGCATTAACAAAATTACACAAATATACTAGTTAGGTCAAATCACTGAAACTTAAAAAAAACCCAAAAACAAAATTTCCTGTCCCTGGTCTTTCCCTTTAATTAGAACTAGGCAAGCCACTGTGTAATATACTTATTTTTGATAATGTTGTTTGCAGGAACATGTTTTTTTTTCCTTTGTTATGCTTAATGTGGCACATCTTACAGATGTTGAGAATAGTTCAGAACGTCTTGCAGGGACAATGAAAGGCTGTGGTTTAACAACAAAGCTCTCACAACACTGAGGCCTGTTGGTCACAGTTGGCTTGTTGAAGTGTAAGATCCTGTTTAGTCTTCAGAAGGAATGTGTTCCTGGTGGGGCAGAGCCACATATGTTTGTATGCACTCCGGTGTCCTTTATGGTTAGTTTCCCCAAAGGCTTATTGTACTTATGACATCATTTGTTTTTATTTGTAAGAGTATTTTGGAAGGTTCAGAGAAGTTGTAGAGTCATTACCGTTTCTAGCTTTCAGTGGTTATGACTGCCTGTGGAAATTGTGTTAAAGGCAAACAAAAGTAAATAAAAGTCCCTCTTCTGTCCCTTTCCTCTTTATCTGCATTTCCAACCACTCAGAGGTGGGGACTCAGCTCTGTGGGATTATACAGAGCCGAGCTCCTTCTGCTTTATGACATTTGTCTCCCAAGAAGGGCTACCTGGATTTGTGGATGTAGGTGAACCATTTGCATGAAAAATTAAAGCTGGCATATTTATTTGGAAAGGCAGAGTGAAGTTAATGACCCTACAAAATTCCTGACAAATGAATATATTTTTCTCATCCTTCAAATAAGGTAACAAGGCAACTCTATATCCAGTCCTGGGGAAGTTGATGCCTCTGACTAAAAGTCTATGACATGGGTAACCTGCCAGGGCACTGGAAAAGCAATCCATCTTAGGAAAATGGAATTAGTTTTAACTACACTATTAAGTACTATAAATTACCCTCCTGGGCCCAGCCATTTAAGCACCCATTATTTTTCAACATGCTGATGTTTCCTTTTCCAATATTAAATAGAACTCAAAAGAGAGGAGTCTTACTATTCAAAACGTATTTTTCATAAGATACAAAAACCATTAATGGTATCTCCTCTATATACGTATGTGTAGTTTTATATGTGTAGCATGGTAAAGCTGTTATTGTTTGTGCTTCTCTTCGTGTATTGTGTGGTGCTGTCATTTATTGTTGATTAAACATCTATTTAGTACAATGTGTTAGAGCAGGCACTGTGAGAAAAGAGAGGAAACCCTTTTCCTCAAAAAGGTTCCAGTCTGACCAAACTCATGACCTTGACCTTCTTAACTCCTCCAGTGAATTCCATTGCCTTGGGAGTGAGATTGACCTCCTAGCCAGAGCTCAGATTCTAGATGGTCTGGCTACCACCAGCCTCTACATAAGATGCTTCAACAATTCAACCAGACAGGTGTTACTATTCCCACCTGGTGGATGCAGAAACTGAGGCTCAAAGAGAATAAGTAAGCTTGCAAACGTTTCCCAGGTAGCAGAGGGAGATTCAAGGCCAGAGCTATCCCCTAAATCCTTGATCTTCTTTCATTCTCCTAACCTGTGATTATGTAATAATACAACCAATCAATTTAGTGAGATGAGGAGCAATCACTCAAATACATATTTTATGAAACTTGGATTGTACAGCGGCCTCTGCTGGAAAATACTGGATTCAAAATGAAAATGCTAAGTCCTGCTCCTGGTTATGCCAATAATTAGCTGTGTGATCTTGGATAAATCACTTTACCTCATTTTCTTCTTTTATAAAAAGTGATGAAAGTTGACTAATAATTTCTAGGCAATATTTCCCAAATCTGGTCCAAATAGGGAAGGCTGCACCTTATAGGTCCACACTTGGAGATTCTTTGCCGTGTATATTAGCATGTTAAAGGCACCATGGGTTCATGCATGAAGAAATCTGTTAACAGCACTTTTTTAAACTTATTTGACCCCAGAGCACTTAGTCATATCTTCCAGAGCTTTGTTGCCTAGAAAATAATTTGGAAAATGGTTTTCCAAATTCTCTTTAGACTCTAAAGTTCGATAGTTGACATTTTCGCTTGTGAAATGTTCCCTATCTACAACCCATGTGTTCTCTTTTAATTGTGACTTTCCACCCCCTCCTTGGGACTGAACACAGTGGGCAACAAATAAATGCTATTGACTGATTCATTCAGCTCTTAATGTTAATGTATTCTAAAGAGTGCTTATTTTATGTTTGGCAAAATTTAGTCTAACTCAGAACATTTCTGGGATGAGAAGTACTATGCTCTGAGAACTGGATGAAAACCACCAACTCTCCCTAGAGCCATCTAGAGAGAGCCAGATGACATTTCAGTACCACTAGGCTATGAAAGTTTCATTCAAATGCAAAAACAAAAGGCAAATTCTGTCTCTAGTTAGCAGACTTGTGATCTAGCTGTTCCACCTGAATTTAGTCTGTAGAAAGTCAAAGTATTTGGTGTTGGGTGTCACTGAACAGTCACTCTGATGTGACATTCTTTTTCATCCTCTCTCCAGTAGCTTACAAAATGTGTTGGCTAGATTCTCCCAGGGAGAGAACCCTCCTTTTCATCCCTAGAATGCCACTTGGTGTCTACTTCAACAGTAAGTTACCAAACACCGCCCTCCTGGTTTGAAAGAGCTTATTCACAATGAAAGTGCCAAAGAGTGTCCCAGGAATTAACTTGACTATGTGACATTTCTTATTTGTGTGTGCCCAAGAAAACAAAGTAATCTTAATAGTCGATATAATAAATACACAGAAACAGACTTTTCAAAGGGACAATTGTTTTTAATAAATTGTCTTAAAATAGCATTCTTTTTCATCTTTGGAAAGCATGTGTGTCCCAGCGATTTAATATGGTAATAAAATGTTTTACAGTCTACCAAAAAGCATAAAGATGCATAACACCTTAAGAGCTATATAACTCCACCTGTACCTATTAATAAAAACCTCTTTTATCTTTACGTTTAAAAACCAAACAAAAACAAAGATCCTATGTAGAATGAGATGAGAAAATAATTTTAATATTATAGGCTCATAAGTAAGAGCACTGAGAAAAAATGTTTTGGTTTCTTACATTTTTTTATAAGTGCAAATTGTCAAAAAAAGGCCTCTCCTAAGCATGTTATATAGTGTTGCATGTGACGCAGTTGTATAGAGCTGAAAGCTGCAGTATAGAATAGTGATTAAGAGTAGAGAATCAACTTTGAAGTAGAACCAGAGTGTGGTTCATAGCTCTGCCACTTACTAGCTACAAGCTTATTTTAAAAAATCTTTGTGCCTCCTTTTCCTCATATGTCAGTGGAAGTATACCTTCTTCACAGGTTGTTTTAAAGATGAAATGCGATAAAGTCTATAAAACAATTACCCAGTGACTGCCACATAAGCAAGTAATAAATAGTTACTGTATTATGGAGACCTGTTAGTTCATTTGACAGGAGGGCCAGAGGTAAGGTTGCTGCATCCAAAGAGCACCATTTCCCTGTGATCCTCTTGGCTGAAACCTACTCTAGCTGGCTTCATCCATAGCAGTTCTGGGCCTCTCATTCATGCACAATGATCCCATCTGAAAGCTCTTGTCCAGAATCCCCTAGAAAACTTCCCTGTGTATCAGTGGCCCAAGTTGGTCATTCGCCAAGTTGAGGCACATGGACCATGGTATTGAATCACAGTCAGTACTGTGAATTCTAGATAATTCAAACCAGCAAATATTCAGTTTAACCTAATGCCCATGTCAGACATTGTGTTAGTCTTTGAAGTTAAAATGATTTAAACCAGGGGTTCAGAAAACTTTATTCAAGAGTCAAAAAGTAAAATTTAGGCTTTGCAGGCCAAGAAACGAAATCATGGATATTGTGTAGGGACTTATATACCCACATAACATGTACCCATTTAAAATGTGAAACCATTCTTAGCTTGCAGGCCATATGAAAACAGATGGCCCACCATAGTCTGCTAATCCCCAATGTACCCAGCTCTGGTCTCTGTTCTCATGGAGCATGTAGTTTATTCAAAGTGACATGATCTATTGCTGCTTTTTCCAACCTTCCCTCCCAATCCCCTTTGTCATTTGAATGAAGCTGAGCCTATTAGTAAAATTATTTGTGCAGAGTTACCTACCCATCTACCCAAATCTCAGAATCATTGGTCAGAGGGGTATGCCACAAAAAGTAGCTGTTGATGATGATCTTCAAGTGTTTAGGTGAAGGCCATGGCATGAAAACATAGGAGCACCAGGTCAGAGATTCTTAAGAGCTCAGTACGGAAAGAGAAAACATTAACCAGAAAATTGTCCCTTCAAAGACTTACCTTTAAAAGATCATCCTGTGGGGTGCATGATGCGTATAAAACCAAGTCGTCATACCTACACATAAGGGAGCTCCTGCATATACAAAGCAAACATTGCTTAGCCACAGATGTTTCCCAAGAGGCCATGCCACTTAAAGCATATTCCACAGCTTGGACCACAACGTAAACTTCTCTCAGACTCTGAATTTCACTTGAAAATAAAGCTGCTCCTCAACAGGTAGAAGGACCAGAAAAAAGATGTGCACACTGAGTCAGAGGAAGTGGGAGTTTGCTCCCAGCACAGGGCTCAGCCATCCGCTTTCCAGTAATGCTGTGATGTCCCCTCAGAGAAGGAGAGGAAGCCATGTACTGCCTAGCTGTGCCCACCCCATATTGTTTGCTTTTGCAGCTTTACTTCACCGCCTTCAATTTTTTGGTGCCTGATAGCTTTTTCTGTGTTAAGACTGTCATTTGGGGATTGAAATCTGCAAAAGACTCATTTACTACCATGTGTAAAGTCAAAGGGAAGGTGATGGCTGGGCAGGGCTGGTGCTGCAAATCAGATTTAGCAAGTTGTTTCCCTTTTTTGAAGTAACTCATGATCATTAAACCAAATTGTTTTTCTTCTAATATTTTCTGTCCCAAGAACAGCATTCAAAACGCATGAGCTGCTCTTATTACTTCTCAGCTGACCGATTAAAGTCTATCCCAGGGATCTTCACGCTTAAAGACAGGATGAAAAAAGAAGCCAGAATCTTGAATTCATTATCTGCTTGGTCTTGTAGTTGTCTCTCTTTCTGATAGTCAACAACCTTTCAGATCCATGAGTTCATAGTTGCATGTAATTATCTAAGTGGACCAAACAGTATTTATTTGTTTGTGTATATTAGGCTGTACAAGCTCCTAACAAGGGCTGCAGAAAGCAAAATAAATAGTTATGTCTTTCTTTGCTTAGCTTTCAAGGACTGGAGAAATTTAAAAAATCCAAAGTAATCTAAGCATCCAAAACCCCCAGTGTCTTCCACAGCATATCCACAGCTACTCCATCACGAAAGCTCTCTTTTCTGATGTTCTATAGCCCTTCACAATGTGGGTTAAAAAATAGACTGTTTTGTCATTTTTCTCATTGAGTCTTGAGTCAATGAGTCTTGGCATCCCCCTAAAATGTACATTTTTCTCAGGGTAGAGAATTCAGGTTTATGTAACTCTTGTGTTTGCTAGTATTATGGCTAACTAAATCATGGTCATTTTTATTTGGGTAATATCAAGAAGGTAAGGTCATGTTTCAGGGCTTTGAGTCAAAGGTCTGATTCTCAAAGATAATGGCTTTTATCTTGGGCTCAGTTTTCTCATGTATACAATGGGGATGGTAATCACACTTACCCCTGCTCCAAGGACCTTGCTTGTGAATGCACATCCTACATTTGACATGCTTGACAGAAGCAAAGCACAAAGCTAACTGCTCAGTTCATGGCTGCTGCTGGTTTTATTGTTGCTGCTGTTCCTCCCTCACCCTCAAACCAAATAACCCTCAAAAATTGAATAACAGTCTGAGTTTAAGACAACTTGGAATAAACAACACAGTAAAACCTGATACCAATCCTAGGAACAAGCCTACAGCCAGCCAATGTTTTCTCATTTTCAGAAAACACGATAGGGAATAATAACCCAGTTTGGCCTCAAGAATAAAAATTAAGGATAATTGTTCATTTTTCGAAGGAAGTCAGAATATGGTTCTTGAAAACAGTTCGCTTTCTGGGTAAAAAGTCTTACGCAGAGACTTACTTTCCAGGGACAGGGTCTAGATCGAGCCAACCCTGCGCAAGTCCCTGGATTGCCTCTTTCTCTGAATCGTCCCCTGGAGGGCTGCTGTGAGTGTATTCTGATTGATGAGGATAGAAATAGGGACGCAAAAGCAAGCCATTGCCAGGCCTCAGGTCCAGGCTTTTAACTGATAACAGAGTATTTGCTAGTGCTTCCCCTTGAGCCAAAGTGGTTTTGGACATTCTTCTGCTGTATTCTACAAGGTTTGGCTGGGCAAGAAGTATAACCTATTGTAGCTCAACTGTGTGCATCTTGCCCGTTTCCTTGTGTAAGGTGTAAACACTGGTCTTGAGGACATTAGGATTCTGCTGGTTGCAAGAGGCAGAAAACAGAACATAAAACCAGCTTAAACAAAAAGGTGAACTTATAGGTGCATGTAAATGAAAAGTCCAGGGTTTGGGAGGTTTCAGGGACTTAACTGATGTCCCTGGCCTTGTTTTTCTTCTCTCTCCTCGGCCTTGCATGGGATCTGTGGCATTCTCGGGTACGCCATGGTGCTTTCTGCAGGATGCAGGCCTGAACTGAGTTGGTGCCCCTTTCTAAACCAAGGCTGGCAGAAGGGAATTTTCTGGTGGGCTTATGCCTGGGCCGGGCATGTACCCCTAGGGAACTGCTTGCAGTACGGTTAACTCTACTGCAGTACTTGAACAGTGAGTAGAGGAAGAGTTATCCCCTAAAAGGAAAAGATAGTGATACTGTTTCTAAAAGAACACTTAATACCCAAACACTATTGTAAGGAGACTAGTGAAGAGGAGGGACATATGCCGCCACCCTGGTGATGTCACTGCCGGTAAGAAAAACTGGCTGCCTGCCAGGCACTGAGGGTCTGGAGAGCACAGAAGCATCTGTAGGTTTCTCCTGTTATCCTGCTCACCAGTCATTTGCTTCCTTCACACCCATTTCCTAGAATTTCTGCCAGTGCACAGAGCTGACCACAGCTAAAATTAGAGTCCTGTGCCCAAGCAGAGCTTTGGGGGATGGAAGGGTCCTGTGCCCAAGCAGAGCTTTGGGGGATGGAAGGGAGGACATTAGGGGTCAGTGTAGCATAGGATACTCACCTCGATGCTTTTGAAGGTGTTTTCTGTAACTTGAGAAGAAAACTTCTAGGAAAGTTTGGCCATTTAGGAAGAAGGTAGGCAAGAGTCAGGACTCGTCACACCCTGTACTATCCCATGAAAATACAGAGGCAGCAACTCTCAAATTTTCCATAATTGAATGTTCTGTTCAAACTGCACAAACAAGATGCCACTGATCCGTGATCCAGAAAACAGGTGCAGAGTTGTTTTCACAGCCATGGAGGCAGATGGCTTTGACCCCTGCCCTGCAACCAACAGCACACGTTTTTGAGTGTCATCTTCTCCGCAAAATGTGTTCTGGCCCTACGGGTGGTTGCCTTTGTTGTTCCAGTAGCCACGGCAGCTGAAGTAGTGTGGTTGACATTTATTGAGTTCACACGGGCCAGTCATCATGCTAAGAGCTTTACATGTTTCACATCTCTAAGTCTTACAACAATGCTTTGCGTTAGGTATTACCTCCATTTTGCAAAGCAGAAACCTGAGGGATAGGGAGAGTGATAACTTGCCCAAGGTCACAGAACATTAAGTGGTAGAATTTGATTTCCAAGCCACTTTTGTGCTTAACCAGCAGGCTTCTGGCAGAGCTGCCCTTCTGGTGACACATAACAATAGCTGACAGTTAACCAAACTCTGAAACATTCACCACGTGCCAACTGTTAATGCTAATAACTTTCGAGCCGACATCTCTTTAGTATTCACAGTAACCATGTGGTGCACACCCTAGTAGTACCTCCACTTTACAAATGTGGAAACTGAGGCTTGCGAACTCTCAGTAACTCACTCAGAGTCACACACTGTGAGTCCAGAATCTGGCGCTCAAGTTCACGCTCTCAAGTATGAGCCAGTCCTGCCTATGCCCTTTACACTTCATCCCGCTGAGCTGGAGTTAACTTGTTTAGATGCCAGCTTGCGCCCACCAGACTGGGAGATCCTTAAGGGCGGGGATACTGCCTTAACCACCACCTGGCTCATAACAGGTGCTTAATAAATGTCTTATCCATTTGTTTTCTCAGTGCCAGATATAGTGCTTAACACATAATAGGTGTTCTCGTTATAAAATAAGTAAATGAGTGAAAGAAAGAGGGTGTGAGTGATGGCTACTGAGGCCAAAAAGAATAATCTTTCTCCATAGCATAGTAATAAGACAATTAGTCTCTTCAGAGGTTGAACCTATAGCCTGTACTTTGCAAAACTCAGTTTAATCCAAGTGAGTTAGTCTCACAATGGAAATGACTTGGCCTTGGCCAGTCCTCCACAAATGTCACAGAACTTCAGTCACTTCCCTGTTGCTGTAATTTCCCCTATTAAAAACAAAATCAAACATAACCAAGACTCAGATATTACAGAAATTCATCTAATAGAGCACAGCTCAAGGCAGTTCTTTCTGGTCTTGTCTTTGCTGGGTTTCAGCTCTCCTGACCTTTAATATTTTTCTCTGCAATAACTTCTCAGCTGTCACAGAAAATGCCATTAACACAGCAACTAATTCAGCCTCCTGAGAATCAGACTTTAAGCTCCCCGAGGGCCAAGTACTAGGCACTCTAAATACATGGGGAATAGACATGAGACTGAAGAAGCAAATGTAGCTTTTCCCAGGAGGGGAGTTTTTCCAAAAAATAAATAAATAAATAAACCCTGATGTAGACAATTAAAGGAGGCTGTGGTTTCCAGCCAGCTGGAGAGGTGAAGAATGCAAATAACTAGAGATGTGTTTGAAAAGAACCTGTTTGGGAACCGGAGGGAAGCCCAATATGGTATTAAGCCCCTACTTGCAAAACTCAATTGAAACAAGTCCACATTCAAACAATTGTGGTTTCTTTGAGCTCAGAAGACAGCTGTCCAGTAAGATGACTTACCAGAGAGGCTAAATGTATGTGTTGCCTTGAGAGCAAGTTTTCCGCATGTGGGAATGAATTACTCAACCTGTTGTGGACACAATAGATGATATTTACATTAAATGGAAGAACTGAGCAATCAACTGTATTCCACCACTGCTCACCCACCTCCCAATGGGAGGATTTGCTCAGTTTCTGTTTCTCTGCTGATCTCCACCTTTCCCATTCATTCTCTGAATAGACAGGGACACAGGATTGTCTTACGAAGATCCCACCCTGTGGCAGGTACCCTTGGCTGCCCAGCTCTCAGCCTTTCCTGCCTACCTTCCTTGCTGGTGGAAGCCTGACCTTGTTTGGGCATTCATTCTCCATGTATGTGTGTAGGCTCCCAGGTGATGAGTGTTCGGTAGCTTAAATCAATCATGGTAAGTCCATTCTCCTTACCGGACACTGGTGTGCACACAGCCTGATCTAGCCAATGAGATATAAGTAGACGATATGAGCAGTGGGTCAGAGAGGATTTTTCTTCCCTAATAAAAAGGCATGTGGAAGGAAATACCCAACCTATTTTGTTGCTAGATAGCTCACATCTTGTCTGCAGTAACTCCTATAGTTAAACCGTCTTTGGCTCATGGTAGCCATCTTGCTACCAGGAGGAGTGAGCTTTCCCACACCTTGAAGGCAGCAGAAAGACGGCAAGCACCTGGATCCTTGATGACCGTGTCTTCCCACAGAAATCGTCAAACTTGCCTACAGACTTCTTGCAGTGTGAGATAGCCTCTTGCTGTGATGAAACAGACTGTGGCTAGCTAATTTACTTGTTAAAGTGATACAAGTGAGTCTGATCCCTATTTCAAGGCAAATTTTTATTTTCTGAAATATTCCTGCTTTAGCAGTTTTATCTAGTGTCTTTTGAGAAAATGAAGCTAACATGGTAGTCAGTTTTGCATAAACCAAATGCAACATCCAATAAAACCATTAAGAATGCATAGTTGAAAGTACAAGTTGGTATACTTTCTCTGTCAAAGGCCAGGTAGCTCATTAAAATTTTTCATATTTATGGGCCAATTTAGTCTCTGTTGCAACTACACAACTCTGCCATTTCAGTGCAAAAGCAACTACAGACATTACATAAATGACTGGACATGGCTATGCTTCAATAAAACTTTATTTTCAAAACACGCAGAGGGCCAGACTTAGCTTACAGGGTGTAGTTTGCCAGCCCTGGTTTAGAGTTCCCAAAAGATGCACTGCGACACCATGAAAAACCTTATGATGGCTTCCTTTTATGACTGGGGATTACCTACCTTTCTGACTTTGGTACCACTCTTTACCTTGATGCCAGCCACTCTGGTCTTCTTTTTGTTAATCTGCCAAGCTTTCCCCCCACCACCCTCCCAATTTCAGGGCCTTTGCATTTGATGTTTTCTTTTCCCAGAATGCTTTTCCCTTGTCATGGCTAGCTTTTATTTTTTTAAATTGGGGCATAGTTGTTTTACAGCGTTGTGTTAGCTTCTACTGTACAGCAAAGTGGAGTTCCCTGTGCTATATAGCAGGTTCTCATTAGTTATCTATTTTATACATATAAGTATATATAGGTCAATCCCAATCTCCCAATTCATCCCACCCCTCCTCCCCGCCTTGGTGTCCATACGTTTGTTCTCTACGTCTGTGTCTCTGTTTCTGCTAGCTTTTTTCTCATCATTCAGGAGTAAATACTGATAACACTTTCTCAAAGAGGATTTTCCTCAGCACTGAATCTAAGAATCCCACTTTCCCCTAGTCACTTCCCTGTCTATTATCTGCTTCATCTTCTTTGACTGTATCAGTGTCCATCTCCATCTCCCCACCATCAACCCCTGTACACCTTAGAAGTCAAGTTTCTAAAGGGCAAGGCCCGTGATGATCTTGGTCACCACTCAATTCCACAAGTCCAGAAATGAAGTAGAAAGTAAATATTTGTTGATTACCTCATGAATGAAACTCTTGTGGGCTATTGTTGGCTTAAGGAAATGTTTTTTTGTTTGTTTTTAAAATTTTTATTTATTTATTTTATTTATTTTTGGCTGTGTTGGGGCTTCATTTCTGTGTGAGGGCTTTCTCTAGTTGCGGCGAGCCAGGGCCACTCTTCATCGCGGTGCGCTGGCATCTCACTGTCGCGGCCTCTCTTGTTGCGGAGCACAGGCTCCAGACGCACAGGCTCAGTAGTTGTGGCTCACTGGCCTAGTTGCTCCACGGCATGTGAGATCTTCCCAGACCAGGGCTCGAACCCATGTCCCCTGCATTGGCAGGCAGATTCTCAACCACTGCACCACCAGGGAAGCCCAGGAAACGTTTTCAAAAATTTTCACATATTTAATACAAAACAGTGCTTTCCTAATCTTACAGTATACTGCTCTCTGCAAGATGGCTCACACATGACTCCCTGTAAAGTTTTATCTATCAGTAGCAAAAGTATGTTATCTCTAAACATGTAGCTGGACGACTAATAGAAATGTTAATAATTACTGACCACTTGACACTCTGGGTCAAGAAGTTAAGAAAAGTTGGGAGGAGGGTACTTTCTTATTCTACCTACCAAATAATTCTGGAAACACTAAAATGGCCTGCTTGTCATATTGTGAGCTTATTAGGGCTTTCTTTCCATGAAGAATCAAAGCAGGTAGCTGTGGCCTAGATCCAGGTTAAGACCTGAGACCACATTGTACTCAAAGGTTGAGCTGTGTTTTGGGAGCCAGGAAATATCTGCTTCCTTGAATAATACAAATAAGGGAGAGGAGAGTCCAAGCTTGTGTGAA
The DNA here is from genome assembly GCF_965194825.1 of Balaenoptera physalus. Classification (NCBI taxonomy): domain Eukaryota; kingdom Metazoa; phylum Chordata; class Mammalia; order Artiodactyla; family Balaenopteridae; genus Balaenoptera; species Balaenoptera physalus. The sequence goes on from NC_138890.1 coordinate 57,237,812, forward strand.
GGATCTTTTTGCTTTTTAAAATCTTGCGCAATGATTTTCAACCAGGGCTCTGACCATATGAAAGGACTACTTTACTCCGCTGACCCATACAGGACTTAGAAAGCCCAAATACACTTACAGATAGAATGTAACACAGTTGGAAGAGGAAGGGGAAAGTAGGGGTGGAAAGTATATTTGTTTGGGGCTGTTTCCTAATGTGAGTTAAGACTAGATTTTCCAAAGTTTTGGGTCATCTTCTCCACACCCCTCAGAGTGAGTCATCCCCACCCTTAACAATCGCCTGCCTGGCCGTGGGCCACTTGCCGGCCCTTCTCACACCAGGAAATCGAGTTAAAATACAAGCCCTGGCACTTGACTAAATTTTTCTAAGCCCTCTCATTAAAATCTGTGACTCTCCCATGAAACTCGCTCCCAAATACTCCTTTTAAAATCCCCCAAGGGATACGATAGAGAAGAAAAATGTCCTCGAGAAAAGGGAAAAAAATGAACAGAGCTCTCATTAGTACTTGGCTTTTCATTGACCTCAAACTTATTCACCCACCTGAGGATCACTCCCCAGCGTGTTGAAAGTCTGCTCTCTCAATTTCAAGTGGAAGCAAGAACCGTCTCTGTTGCTCAGGGAGTAGAGATGGAGCCAACCTCTGCATGAGTGCTGGCCGTTTCAACTGGCCACAGCCAGGTCTCCTGTGTTTATGTGGCAGGCATCGTGAGCCACAGTGGAAAAGGCTGACTGTTTTGGTCCAGCCCGAGCAGCAGCAGAGAGAGCAAACAAAAGTGTGTACAAAATAACATAAATACAAGGTGGGTATTGCATGCGGTTGGGGCAGCCACTGCTAATTCCAGCCAAGTATGACCACAGAAGAATGTAGGCCCAAAGTTGCCAGATCTTCTGATATTTTTTTCCCCAAAATCCATAAACTTGGATTATTCTTCCAATTTCTAAATGTTAGAGCAATAAAAAAAAAAAGGGGCCCAAGCCAAGTGTGTCCACAAGGCTAGATTGGGCCTATGAGTTGCCTGTCAATGGCCACTGTGAAGCAGTCTCATAAGTCCATATAGAGACCTATGAGCTGGGATGTCCTCAGAGACCATCATCCACAACCTCCCTGTTGGAAGGGGGGTTTGTAGCATGTTAAGGTATGAGTCCAAAGCTGCAGATGCCAAAGCTTCTGAGTTGCTACTCCCATCTTGACCATGACCAAGAAACTACTCTCTTTTTTAATTAAAAAAAATGTAAATTAAAGCATAATTTTTAAATGGAAGCATAATTGACTTACAATATGTTATTAGTTTCAGGGGTACAGCACAGTGATTTGGCATTTTATACCTTACAAACTGATCACCATGGTTCAGTCTAATAACTATCATCATACAAAGTTATTGCAATATTATTGACTATATTCCCTGTGCTGTGCATTACATCCCTGTAACTTATTTTATAACTGGAAGTTTGTACCTCTTAATCCCCTCCACCTATCTTACTCAAACCCATTCCCCTCTTCTCTGGCAACCACCAGTTTGTTCTCTGTATCTCTGAATCTCTTTCTGTTTTGTTTCGTTTGTTCGTTTGTCTTGTTTAGATTCCACATGTAAGTGAAATTATATGGTGTCTGTCTTTCTCTGACTTATTTCACTTGGCATAGTGCCCTCTAGGTCCATCCCTGTTGTCACGAGTGGCCAGATTTCATTCTTTTTTATGGCTGAGTGGTATTCCATTGTATATATCTACCACATCTTCTTTATCCATTCATCTGTCAATGGACACTTAGATTGTTCTGTATCTTGGTTATTGTAAATAATGCTGCAGTGAACATAAGAGTGGGTATATTTTTTCGGGTTAGTGATTTCATTTTCTTTGGTTAAATACCCAGAAGTGGAATTGCTGGATTCTATGGTAGTTCTATTTTTCATTTTTTGAGGAACCAATCTCCATACTATTTTCCATAGTGGCTACACCAATTTATATTCCCAACAGAGCCCGACGGGTCCCTTTTCTCCACATCCTCACCAATGCTTTTTTTTATTGATGATAGCCATTCTGACAAGTGTGAGGTGATATCTCATTGTGGTTTTGATTTTCATTTCCCTGATGATTAGTGATGTTGAGTATCTTTTCATGTGTCCATTGGCTATCTGTACATCTTCCTTGGAAAAAACATCTGTGGTCCTCTGCCTATTTTTAATGGATTTTTTTTTTTTGATATTGAGTTGTGTGTGTTATAAGAAGGTTCCCTGCTTTGCTCATTCCCCATCTTTGATGCACATGAGAGCAACGTATAAAAATGGGGTTAACTATTTGAGATTTTCAGTCCCTTTTCTATCATGGTTGACACGCTGGGAGTGGGAGGGATAAAAACCTGATTTTTACGAGTTAAGAATTTTTTTGCCTCTATATAGAAATGGTGGGACTTCTTTGTCTAAACTTAGACTTCAGCTCAAATCCCTTGCATTTTCTTTCCTTATGCTCTAGCCAAACATGAGCCTCAAACTGATGAAAGTTTTATGTTTCCAATTTTGCCCCTGGTTCCCAGAAAATAAAAATTAAGACACAAGAGTATCTCTTGTTGGCATAACATATGCTTTCAGATAGTTAAAAGTTTGTGTTTTCATTAATTAAATTTCCTTCAAAAGCCTATGATTTAAGTTAAAGACAAATGAGTTTTGTTAAACTAATGACTTATAGTTAAAATATTTCTGCACATGTCATGAAACTAGAAGTGCCACCAAGTTCTTTATCAGTAAACCTCTTCCTCTACCTCGCTTCCCTCTAGCAGCTCCTTGTGCCTCACTCGGTCTCCTGTTTGTGTTGAGAATGGAATTCCCTCCAGGAAGCAGCATTTGACCCCAAGGGCTCCCTGCAGAGGTGGTCCCTGTGCTGTGGTCCCTGCTGGCATGAATGAGGCCTGGATGTAAGAGGAGTCCCGCTGTGCTCGCTTGACCCTGCTGCCCTTGCTCCAACCCCTAGAGAGTTCTGTCTGTCACACTCTGTGTTTGGGGACTCCCTCAGATCCTCATGGTCACCCCTCTCCAATGCACAATTATCTTGAGCTGGTTAAATGTTGCTTACAGGGATCTAAGTTTGCCTTTGTTTTGAGCCCTGTATCTCCTTCTAGATATATGTTGACTTCTTCTTTTAAATATTCTTCTCATTCTTAAAAATGTGGAAAACTATGCAGTGGCAAATGGATTCCCAGGTTCTAATTTATATCCAGATGTAACCACTGTAGATATATTGGTTTATTTCCTTAAGACATTAAACATAGATATAATTTTGGTTTTGCTTCAATGACCCCATTTATTGTAAAAACACACCATTGATTTAATTTGTGCTCCTAGAACTTAATGAGGCTGGCTCCTTGTCATCACTCTTCTTAACTCAAATGTTACCACCTCAGATAAACCTCCTTGATGACCTTTTCTAAAGTAATCATCCCCTCACCTGTTGCACTCTGTCACATCCCCCTATATTGTTGTATTCTTAAGACTTAATACTATGTGAAGTCATCTGTGTCTCTACTCATCTACATTTATACATTAACAACCCTCACTAGAACATAAACTCAGGAGAGTAGGAAACTTCTCTGTCTTGTTCACTGCTCTGTCCTCAGAGCCTAGAATAGTGCCTCTTCTCTCTTCTCAAACCCTGCTAAAATGACAGTACAAGGATTTTTTAAGAGTTATCGATTGGCAAGGACGGGAAGCAGGGGTGAGAAGAAAAGTGTAGTGGAGGGACTTCCCTCATGGTCCGGTGGTTAGGCCTCTGTGCTCTCACTGCCGAGGGCTCAGGTTCAGTCCCTGGTCAGGGAACTAAGATCCCACAAGCCACACAGTGCAGCCAAAAAATAAAAAGTAAATATAATAAAGTAATACGCATTTAAAAAAAGAAAAAGAAAAGTGTAGTGGAGGTGAGGGGTGGTGCTAGAAAAAGTAAATAAGTGCTGATGGGTTCCTGTACCAGCCCTCCAGGGTCCTGGTGAACCCATCTTCCCAGAGTGTACACTCTAACTCTGATTTAGTATCCTTTCATCTCGACGGTGCTGATCCTGGATCTGGTCTAAGGATCATGAGCTTAAATATGTTTTTCTGCCAGTAAAAAGATGAAAGAATCAATTCCTTTAGCCCCATCTTTTCAGAGATGCCTGTTGTTAACATTTGAGCAAACTTCTAATCTTGTTTCCATACTTTCTGTTTTTACATAATTAGCATTGCACTCATCTAAATAGATACTGATGCTGCTGGCAAGCTAATAAGATAGACTTCATGCTTTTGCCTCTTAAATCCACCAAATAGTGTACTTAAAAGGAAAGTCAAGTCAATAATATTAAAAGAGATACAGAAGCCAAACGGGAAACTGGTAGAGAAAAGTTCCTATTAATTTATATTTTTAATATTTCTTATTCTTTGTGTCTTATTACAAATGACATTTATGTGATTAAAAACAGGTTATTTCCTAGTAGCCCTTCTCCTCCTATTACATATTTTTCATCTGAATGTATTACTTCTCAGCTTGTGACACAAAAGTTGGTGACTGTGGAAATGATTATAATGTCATGAAAGATTGTGGCTTTAGAGGGAAAATAACCAGCAGGGACAGAGCCTAAGCCACAAAGTTCCAGTGTTGCTGCAAATCTCATTAGAAGAAATAAAAAAGGGCATTGACCCCATAATGTGAACTGACCCCATAAATGTGAACTGGTTTAAACCCTCTTTCATGCACATCTCTGAAACTACAGGCTGGGCGTCTATTGGGAACAAAAAATGAAGGCTCAAACTATTCCACAGTCTTTGAAGTGAGTCAGGGATAATTTAGGGAAATGGATCTATAGCCAGATGAATTTCTGAAAACCAAATCCTGTCAAATTAAAATACTTCTTTTATAACTTTGAATATGGTAATTAAGGATGGAGTAAGTCATCTTTAAATGGTTGTGATATTTCTAAGTGAAGAGGGAAAAAATGTAAGTTGATATTCTTTTAAGAGAATGGCTCAGATTTTAAGCAATTCTTAGGTTCATGCTCAGTATCTTTTCAATAGTGGGGCTTCCCAGCTTTCCACATTCATAATGAATTGGTGATATGTCTTCTTCTTCTGGAAATGATGGAATGAGACCTTCTTGGATGACTTCCTTGCAGAAAACCACTCTAAACTTTGATATAATGTAAAAAGCTGGAGATATTGGAGAGTGAAGAAGAGACGCTCCAGTTGGAAGGACGCACTTACAGGAGGGTAGAAGGGGAGCTGTATAAATTAAGTTCCATGTTCACAGCTTAGGCTAAGGACAGATGACACAGCATACTCAAGGCAGCAGGGGTGCTTGTGAAAAAAAAGAAAGTCTTTCTGGCCAGGAGAACCAAGATACACTGAAAAGAGTGGAGGAATAGCCAAAAGGAAAGATCTGGAGAGAGAGATGTAGGGAATGCCCAAATTCTGTCTACCCATATTTGTGACTGTCTCTTAAGCTATCATGCATGGTGTAGACTCAAAGCAACTAAGCTGAAGACAGAAGAGATGAACAGAGACTACAGCTGCCACCTAAGAAACAGTTTGGTGTTGAAGTTCATAAGATAATTGCCACCCAAAACAAAAGAAATAACACTTGATGGAGGAAAATAACAACATCCAGAATCTCCACTACTTAATATTCACAATGTTTAGGATACAGTCCGAAATTATCCAACATACAAAGAATCAAGAAAATGGGACATGTTCTCAAGTGAAAAGAAGATCAGTTGAGTCTGACCCCAGAATGATCCAGATGTTGGAACTAAATGACGAGGATTTGAACATGGTTATTATAACCTAAATGATGCATAGGATGAATGAAAAGATAAGAAATTTCCTCAGAGAAATAGAAACAATAAAAAAGAATCAAATGGAAGAAAAAGAACCAAACGAAAATCTAGAACTGAAAAATATAATATCTGAAATTAAAAATTAACTGGACAGACTTCAGAGTTGAATGGAGATGTAAAATAAAAGAGCAAGTGAATTTGAAGATAGCTTAGTAAAAAATTATCCAATGTGAATAATGGAGAAAAAGATGGAAAAACAACAAAAAATGAGCTGCAGAGACCTGTTAGATAATATCAAATAGTCCAATATATGTGTAAATGGGATTCTATAAAGAGAAGGGGGAGAGAATGAAAGAGTGAAAATATTTGAAGAATTCATGACTAATCACTAAATTTGATGAAACAAAAATGTAAAGATACACGATGATCAATGAAAACCAAGCAGAATAACCATAAAGCAGCCCTCACCAAGGCTCATCATAGTCAGACCATAGAAATCCCAAGATAAAAAGCAAACCTTTAATACAGCAAGAGAAAAATGACACACTACATACAAGGGAAGAGTGCTCTGGTTACTGGATGGTTTCATGGCAGGAACTATGGAGACCAAAAGAGGGCAGAGCAACTTCTCTAAAGTAATAAAAGAGAATAAAAATAGTCAAGCCAGAATTCATTACCCAGCAATCACCCTGCAAAATAAAGACTAAGTAATGAAATTTTCACATAAAATGAAACTAGAATAAATTATCACCAGCAGACCTGAACTTCAGGATACCCTAAAGGAAGTTCTCCAGGATGAAAGGAAATGATATAAGATAGAAACTCAAATCCCCAGAAAAGAATGAAAAGCACTGGAAATGGTAAATATCTGAGTAAACACAGAAGACTTTTAAAACATTTGCCTTTTTCCTCAATTTATTTACAAACCATGTAACAGTTTAAAGCAAAAATTGTAACATTGTCTTGTGAGATTTATAATGTATGTAGATGTAATACAAATAATCCTTTAGCATAACGGAAAGCAGGGTAGATATGGACCTATCTGGATACAACACTTCTACAATTTATCTGAAGTGGTAAAATATTAACTGCACATAGACAGTAAATAGTTATGGATGTATATTGTAAACTCTAGGGCAGCCACAAAAAATAATGATACAAAGGAGTATAGCTAAAAAGCCAATAGATTCAAGGCATATATGTTAGGAAAGTATGAGAACCCTATGCTGTTCTTGATGACATTCTCTAGTCATTCCTTGAATTAGACTAATTATTATTATTATTAATGATAATAATGAGTGAAGCCTAACTCATGGAATGACCAAAGGATGGCACCCTCCTTCTGTCATCTTTAATATTTTACATTATAGATGCCACAAATAAAGGCAACAAAAGCAAAAATAAACAAGTGAGACTACATCAAACTAAAAAGCTTCTGCACAGCAAAGGAAGCCATCAATGAAATGAAAAGGCAAACTACAGAATGATAGAAAATATTTGCAAATTGTATCTGACAAAGGACTCATATCCAAAATATATAAAGAACTCGTACAATTCAATAGAGAAAGACAACGCGGTTAAAAACTGGGCAAAGGATCTGAATAGACATTTCTCCAGAGAAGACATACAGATGGCCAGATACATGAAATGTCCTCAACATCACTAATCATCAGGGAAATGCAAATCAAAACCACGATGAGATAATCACCTTACACCTGTTAGAATGCCTATTCTCAAAAAGGAAAAAATAACAAGTGTTGGCGAGGATTTGGAGAAAAGGGGACCCTTGTACACTGTTGGTGGGAATGCAAACTTGTGCAGCCACTATGGAAAACAGTATGAAGTTTCCTCAAAAAATTAAAAATAGGACCCCCATATAATCCAGCGATTCCACTTTTAGGTATTTAACCAAAAGAAATGAAATCACTATCTTGAAAAGATATATGCATCCCCATGTTCATTGCAGCATTATTTACAATAGCCAAGACATAAAAACAACTTAAGTGACCATGGATGGATGAACAGATAAAGAAAATGTGATATATAGGGAGATATATAGATGTACACACAAAATTGCATGTGTATATGTGTGTGCGTGTGTGTATATACATGCATATACATAAAAATACACACAAAGGAATATTAGTCAGTCGTTAAAAAAAAGAGGGAAATCCTGCCATTTGTGACAATATGGATGGAACTTGAGGGCATTTTGCTAAGTGAAATAAGTCAGACAGAGAAAGACAAGATCTCACTCACATGTGGAGTCTTTAAAAAAACAAAAAACAAAAAACTGAACTTATAGATACTGAGAACATATTGGTGGTTGCCAGAGGCCGGGAATGGGTGAAATGGGTGAAGAGGGTCCAAAGGCACAGACTTCCAGTTATCAGATAAGTAAGTCCTGGGGATGTAATGTACAGCATGGTGACTATAGTTAGCAAGACTGTATTCTGTATTTGATAGTTGCTAAGAAAGGAGATCTTAAGAGTTCTCCTGACAAGAGGAAATTTGTAACTATGTGTGGTGACAGATGTTAACTAGACTTATTGTGATCATTTGCAGTATTTGCATATATCAAATACTTATGTTGTACACCTAAAATGAAAAGAGTGTTATATGTCATATACGTCAATTATATGTCGGTTTAAAAAATGTTACAGTATAAAGCAGTACGTGGTATACGGTGGTGTGGACTTTCACATACATATGGTAAAGGCAAGGTAAGACCCCCCCCTCCTTTTAGAAAGGAGAAAACTAACTATGCAGAGAGTAATGAATTGATGATTCCCAAAGAAACATTAGGTCAAAGAATCTTGCCCCAACACCAGTCTGTGGACCTCAGCTGCCTATCTAGAATGGACTAAAAGAATCTCTTCCGCTGATGACTACTGAGGAAGGCCTAGTTTCAGGGAGAGAACAGATAGATTATGGGTAGAATGACATCAGAAACAGAGCACATACCTATGGGTCATGTGTTTATGTGGAAGAATGCTATAGACCTCTGACGCTAGTTGATTATGATGAATTTTATTTTCACAGGGCAAAGTTCACAACTATTAGTAATGAAAGAGGAAGTAATCTGTAAGCAGGGCCTCTTTCAGGAAGGAGGTACAATTATCTCTATCAGGAGCCCAATCTTGAAAGCCTCTTCTGCCCACATATTCAAGACTATGAAATACCCATCTCTTTGGGACGACATTTGAGTAATCTTAACAGAATTTCACTGTAAATGGTCTTGTATTCATGGCAAAGAATAAATTTCTTTGTTATCTTGAGCTCAAGTACATAGAGAATGGGGGGATGTTCTGTATAGCAATTTGGCCCTTAATATGCTGAGCACTAACATTTTTAAAAAGCAATCTTTGAAAATAGATATCATATCTAAGCTGGCCATTCATTCTGTTTTTATGACTCACAGCAGTTTGGTTGGGCAGGGGGAGGGAGATGGTTGTGGAGGGGAGAAGTTGGTTATAAGTTTCAATAAATTAAACTTCATATGCTTTCATATTTTGCTTTGACTCTTAAGATATTCAGGTGACCAAAATAGACTTAGTTACCATTGATCAAGACGGGAACAATATGGGCTTAGAATTTTTCGTTCATCATCTACAGAAGACATTTATTTAATAGTCTAATGGAGCATTTGACTTGCTTACTAGGTTGCTTTCAATTCTTAGGTCCTAGGACTCATTGAAGAGTTCCCAAGGAAAATGGGATGATGGTGATTTGTGCGTTTTGTTTGGTCCCTGTTGTATGCTAGGCATTCTACGGAGGGATTTACACTTGTCATTTCATTTAATCCTCAGATCAGCTCAGTGAGGCAGTTGATATTATGCCCATTATACAGAGGAGGAAATTGAGCTTTTCCAAGTTGGACAGCTAGTAAGTGGTAGAACCAAGGTGTGGACCCAGATCTACCTAACTCTAAAGCCCATCTCTCCTCCCACTCCTCTGAATCAATTTGTTCTCCTTCTCTTTTATAATACATACTCCTTATGGGCCACCTGACACCTAAATTGATTTTGAGAACACCAGCATTGCATTATAACCACCTCAGTGATGTTATAAGAAAGGATCAGGGGCATTTCAGAATTTCAGTTCAAAGAAATCATTTGATGCCCTGCGTGTCAAGGTTATGAATGCCAATTTGTTAAATGCTCTCATCTTAATGCAGATTGCTCTCCAAGAGGAGGCAGTCTATGCTTCCAGATGGTCAGGTCCCTGAATTTCTTAATCCACATGATATCTGGCAAAGTGATGTAATCAGGAAGTGTCTGAAATATTGGAATGAAAATGATCTAAGCATAAACAGGATTCTTTGATAGGTGGCTGACTAAATTAAAGTACAATCAAATAGAACACCTTTTTCAGACTATCACATCACTTAACATAGAAAATCTTCACTCCACTGTTCTTATCTAGTACAGCAGGAAATCTCTTCTGTTTGTCTGAATTGCAGACAGATGTTGCTTTATGCCAATGATTCTTGTCTCCATCAAACCCAAAGTTCACTTTCCTAAAAAAATAACATCTTCTTGACCATCCTATATAGAAATTCATAGATTTGATAACTCATATAAAATTTTAGAAAAGAATACAATATCCTATATGTAATGTAAAAAGGGAAATAAAAGTCATAACATTTCATCAGTAAAAATCTCAGGTGTGACAACCATAGAAGAGATTTTTTAAAAGACACAGCGTATTACCATAGATATTGCTATTAATAATACTGATAGTATGTATTACCATGTATGCAACCACAGTGCAGCTTGATACAGGTGTGTACACTGGTGACTCAAAAACTGCTTAGTGTATTGCTATCTGTGGTGTGACTTTTTTTTTTTTTTTTTGCTCTTCCCTCCCACCTTCCCAATGATGACAGCCTCTTGGTAAAGTTCCAAGGAAATCAAAAGCCAATCTCCTTCTTTGATTTTTACAGTAGTTGCATTCCTGGAAAATTCAGACTGCATTAAAACTGTATAAAAACATTTCGTGATTATGTCTAAAAGAGTTGGTTTTAGGCTCCACAATGTCTGTCAGGAGAATGCTTTGTCGTATAAGACTGTCTAATCTAGCCTCCCTGGACCCCATTCACTAAATGCCAACCACATTACCTCAATCACTGGGACTAGCAAAAAAATGCCCCTACAAATTGCCAAAACATTTCTAGGGAGGTGGTATCCCCCTCCTTGAAAACCACTGCTTTGGGCAGCCCACTGAGTTCCTGAAAAGCTGTGTGTAAATTTAATTTTCTTACCTGGATCTGCATTTTCACTTATTAAGCTTTCGTAAAATGAGGTACATTTTTTAAAAAGACAAAACCGGTTTCTGTGGCATGAACAAAAATGTCCCTGATTCACTGTAAGTAACGTTCTTGATTCACCCTAGGTAGTGACATAAGACACTACGCACTGATGTCTGCCAAGGGAGAACTCAGAGTTAACTTACGTATGTACAGAAGCTGGTAAACAAAGAGCAGGTGGACCACAAGTATGATAAAGATGCACTGGCACAGGTACAGGCATCTGTATATTCAGCTGACTCAAGGGCTAGGCAAAGGCCCTTGGCTGTCTCACAGGCCCATGGGGTCAGCTCAGGAAAAAGGTGAGCCCAGGGAGAGGTGGATGTCTCCTAGCCCAGAGTTGCTAGGAGACAAAAAGTCTGTGAAGGAAACAAAGGATGTGAGTCAGGGTAGAGTTTGAATGTGTAAATGTAAACGTAGGGTTAAGGGTAGCAGTGATGTCACTGTCAGCCCAGGTGAAGGTGACCAAGGCTCTCAGAACTGCCTGGTAGATACTGCTTCTTGAGTTACATGCTCTTGCATCTGGATCTTGAACTGGAGGGAGCTACTGATGGATGGCCCAGAAGGATATTTGAGTCCCCATCCTGGAATGGTAGCGGTGCATGGTTTATTAGTTTCTTTCCCTCGCTGTTCGCAAGACACCGTCTGCTACCTTTACATCTCAGGAAATCCAACCCACTTCAGCTGTGTGAGGCAGACATCTGTTCACCATATTTCACGGAACAGGGGAGTGTCTGTTTTTCTGTCTCTTTGGGAGAAGGAATGGTGGGCGTGACTCCACACAGAAATTCTGGCAAGCCAATAAAGACCACCGTCCAAGCTCCTTCAAGCTAACCATGCACGGCTCAGTCTTACTGTAGTTTGCATGCCTGCCTTAGATTCCCCTCTTTAAGAAGCCTCGAAAAATCAGGCCCAGACAGACTCCAACACCTATTCATCTGAAGTTTACTAGGCAATGTGCCTGGTGTCATTTGAGAGAGCTGTTTGGCAGCCAGCATTTTTTTTTTTTTTTTTTAATGACATGATTGCCCAGGCTTTCAAATCCCATTATGAAACTTTTCATCCTTTACTTGGGGCTTTTTCTTTTTTTAATCTGCCATTTTAGTTTGATGGAAAGAGATGACGAGGAGAAATATTTGCAAAATTGCTCTTTGGTGCCAGATGATGCAGTGAGGCATGATTGCTGAACACATTTGGGGGATCTATAGTTGGCCCATTCTTTCCTGTCCTGAAACTCTTAATGACTGACAGAGTTGGCTATCAGGGAAGCCACCCCTGGCATGGATAGGAAGAGGGTAGGACTAATTCCAGGGCAGCTTGGAGATTCATTAGAAGAGCTCTGGGGAGCTGCCTTGGGGCTAGCTCCACCCTTGGTCACAGAAAACAAGGAGACCCCTAGCTGTGTCCTGCCATGCATTCAGAACCCTGCATGGAGACAGCCCATCTGTTATTAGAAACAGTCACCAGCCAACAGCAGTGTTATGCCTGCTGCTTCACTATGGTAACACATAACTTCAGGGCTGTAATATGATCCACTTCACATCAAGGGGAAGATATGGTACATCATACCTACCCTAAGTCAGAACACGGGCTTCAGAACTGGCTTTAAGAGAAACAGTCATATCTTCTCATGAACGTCCTCTTAGGTGTTTTCAGGCATCAGACAGTTCTTCTCTCATATCAGCTTACCTATAGAAAGCTGTAGGTGATGTTACAGCGTGGTACTCACATCTTCTCCAGTGTTCATATACATTCGGTTTGCTGGGAGAAGTAGATGCAGGATTCCTGGGGCACTCGGCCTCGTGAGAGCCAGAAGGTTATTTGTCTTCACAGCTGTGACCGAGCATCTAGCATGGTACCTGGCTACGTAGTAGGAATGAATAAACATGGAAGGCAAACAATGGCTGAGTGGACAAGCCATTCCTCCCTCCTCCCAGCTCCTTCTCTCTCTGACACCCCCATCCCACTACACCCCCTCCCATTTCTCCGAAAAGCTGGGTCAAAGTCAGTATAAAATCTAGTCATAGAATAGACATAGTCAGTGTTAAGTGGCTTAAAGAAGTGGTGTACATATTGGTTATGAGTTTGGACTTGGGAGTCAGGAAGACCTGCATTTAAGCCTTATCCTCTACCACTTGTTGTTTGGGTGACCTTGGACAAATTGTTTAATATCTCTTAGCCTATTTCCGAATCTAGAAAGTGGAGATAATAAGAGTCCCACCTTATCCATTTGTTATGAGGATTAGAGATAATTCATGTAAAGTGCTTGGCACTGTGCCTGGGATTTTAGTATTCAGTTTATTATTTTTCCATAGGCTGTTCATTACCACTATGTGGGTATCAGCCCAGGTAGGTGACCACAGCTAGGCCTGTGCCTCTCCGAGGAAAATAGGTATCTCCTTCATCTCTGGAGCAACTGGAATGATTCTTTGTACTGACTTGACCATTGATTAGCTTGGTTGCTATGGTTACGATACTTAACCTTTGGGACTTCTTTGTTGTAGACAGAGATGGCTGCTCTATCTACAGTCAAAGATATTCACACATGAAAATGATTGAGAAGGGTCCTAAAGAATGAGTTTTTGGTTTATGCTATTGTCTAGATGCCTAACATTTTAGGATTAAGTTAGGGAGTGGGAAGGGACATAAAAGTCTGGGGGTCCTGTGGAACGTACATTAAAGGCATTTATCCCAACTTTACTGACTCATGCATCAATGAATTGAAGGATCCGTGATTCATAACAAAAAGGCCAGCTGCTCTAGCTGTGTGTAGACCAGAAAACATGTCCTTTTGGGAAAACTAAATAAGTCACATGACATCAGTTTTTATTTCAGTGATGCTCCATGATGTTAAAGAGAAAATTGTTTTAGCTTTAGACAGTTAAAAACAAAAAACTCAGGCTGTATTATTTTCCACCAGTGTACAGTTTTTCACTCATACACAGTAAAACAAAATCACAAGAGTGGAAATGAAATGGCAAAGAAGGTAAAAGAAAATAGTGGATCCAGTCATCTTCATTATTATGTGAATGTCACTTGAGCATACCATGCTAAGCTCTTTGCATATATTATCTCACTTAATTCCAGAATATAGACACCATTATCTCTGTTTGTATGGGAAGAAGAAATTAAGGCTTATAGATATGAAGTAACTTGGCCAAGTCACAGGCTGTGAATTGCAGAGCCTTGCCCTTTTTTTGATGTCTACTTTCCTTGTTTTGTTTTCTCAATGACGGTAGAGGTCATCCCCTCTTGGTGACAGAGCACGAGGTAGAGTGACGTTTATAGCGCTGGATGACTCAGATTGCTATTAATCTCCTCTTGAACTGGCAAAAAGTCAAGAATGATCTCGTGCCATTGACACGGGCTATGCCTCCATAGCCATAGATCTGAATCACTCTGCAGTGACTGAGGTTCTACCCCTCTTACATACCATCAGTGCCTTAATCCCTGCAATGATCTGTTGGGTGGCCTTTTGTCCATTAGCCTACTGTTCACTTTCCTTCATCATCATTTATGGAGCATGTCTTATAAGTAAAGCCCACCCATACTGGGCATATGGAGTCAGACAAGTGAAAAAGATTGTCCCTGTCCTCCAAGAGCAACTGCTTTAGTGAAATTGACATAAATGACTAACTAGGTAGGTCAGTAGGTAAATAAAGAGATGCATAGATAGATGAGACAGTGACAAATACAAGAATAAAAGCCAGAATAATGTGCTATGTGAGCGGGGATGGAAGGGTGACTAATTCCAGCTGAAGGCTGGGGATCTGCAAATCCCTCTTAGAAGAGATAGAATTTGATACGGGCTTTGAAAGATGAATGAGGGCTGAATCTGGGAGAAGGATCATGCTACCAGGCAGAGAAGGCTGTCCTAACTATCAAATCCAGAGATGGCCATCTTGTCTGTTTTTTTCCACTGAGCCCAGGTATAGTATGAATTCCCTTCCCTATACACTAGTCTAAGGGATCACCACCAACTCAACAGAACTGATTGATTTATGGGATGAATCCTCTTGACCGTTCCTGACTTAGCACTAGTGACTTCAAAGGCAGGACTGTTATGCTAAGAAGCGGGAATGGTTGCATCCCAGTAGACTCAAGTAAATGGCCATTTGGGTTCAGAGAGGGACTTCCAACAAAAATAAAGCACACAACACATGTAAGTACCTATTTAGAGATACGTCCTTGGAACCTCTTATCTCCTACCTTTCTCTCGTCTATACCTCTCTGGATGCTTTGTTTAACAGAGACATTTCTTGTGCATCTATTTTGTGCAGGGCGCTTCGCTAGTTACCATACAAAGAAGTATTAAGATATGGCTTCTGTTCTCAAAGAGCCATCAACTAATGGGAGTAACAAGGCCAATGTTCAGAAAACTCTCTGTTCAAGTCCGTATAATCAAAATGTCATCTGCATAAGCGTTTTGAAGTTCTCTACTATCCCATCTACCACAAAGTGAACTGGCATGAGAAATTTCTGTCTCTAAAATGTAGCATCTGGCCTCAAGAGAAAGGGACCCACACAATAAGAAATGACTTTTTTCTCTCAAGATTTCTCAGCTTTAGTCCATCTATGTGATTTCACATTCAAATGCAAGTTTTGAGATATATCCACAATTTCCCTTTGGACTGGGCAGCATTATAGGCTATGAATCCCAGTTGATCATCTTACCTGTAATAATGAGCCTGTAAAAGTAGGGGAAAAAAATGACAAGACAAAAATCCCTTTCTGAATTAACGTTGGAGCCAAATGGAATAAACTGCTTTTATATCTGACCCTGAATGTGTAGAAGAAGAATAGGGAAAGTCTATTTTCAACTAATTTAAATAAAAGATGAAATTGAAACAGAAAGCCAATAACCAAATTAGTCATCTGGTTACAGAGAAAGCATACTCTACTTCATTGTTGTAATAGCAAACATCAATGGAGTAGAAAACTGACCGGTCTTCTTATATTGGGACGAAATCTGATGCTTGGTTGCTAGGGAAGCTCTGCTCATATTAGCCTTGACTACATCCTCTGTAATGAATTAGAGCCTCTAACATCTCATCAGCACATCACGAACACAAGTTTTAAAAGCCATATTGAAAAATGTGAAACGTTGCAGTATTGTTAATGTTGTGAGAACAAGTGGTAAGAGGTCAAATTTACAGTTCTGCAATGGTTCTTCTGCATAGTACTTTATACTTCTATTCTTCTTTATGTATTTTCACCTTGCTTCACATTTTACCATTTCGATCTTTAATCACCTCTAATCCATTTTTTGTAAATGTTTTTATACAGGGGTATGTTGATTATTCTTGACCGAAGCATTTGCATAAACAAGTTTGAAGCTGTCTTACCAATCTGCATGTGGGTCATTCTGTCCAGTACAAATGTGATGATGGAACACGCATAAAATTTGCATTTCTATCCATATTAAAAATTATTTACAGATCTCATGTCTCTCTTTTACATAGAGCATTCATGGCGCTGAGATGTACAGCAAGGTGATTCCGTTACACGTACATACATATACTTTTTTAGATTCCTTTCCATTTTAGTCCATTACAAGATATTGAGTATAGTTCCTTGTGCTATACAGTAGGTCCTTGTTGGTTATCTATTTTATATACAGGAGAGTTCTATAATGTTTAAAGTGAACCTATTTTGTTTTGAAGGCATTTGACACAGTGAAATAGCAGAGAGCAATATCCAAGATCAAATAGCAGACTGGAAAGTAAGGGATCTAAGGAAAGAGGGAAATACTTTCCATTTGTATCCAAAGCAAGACTTCCCAGATAATTCACCTGACTGGTCCAGTCGTGGATCAAGTAGTTTGATCCTAGCTTCATCAAATTGGATTACAATTAAGACTCTAACACACAAAATACATATTTTAAAATTTCTTCATTAACTATCTTTCTTTCCACACAATGTTCTGTCACTTTTCTCTCATTGTGATTTTCAGATCTTAGAGTGGTGTAAATCAAATGTAATAGCAAGAGTAAAGAAAACAAAATCACAACATGGAGAAAGGGAGCAGTCAAGAGTCAGGGCATGCATGAGGGTAAACACTCCAAGCACATGCACTCAGATCCTCTCTATTGAAAAGGAATGTGCCACCACAGCATTCCAGGCCCCCCCTTTCCAACCTATAATTAATGTGTGTCTCCTTTGTGGCATGAAACTACAAATGTTCTCAGAGGTGAGCTACGGGCATTTCAGAGCATGGCACAGGGCTGGGGGGGAGAACGACGTGGGTAGATGACCACACACCATCGTTTCCTTTTCTGATCTCACCAGAATGTCATCAGCAGAGCCACAGCCCAACAGGCGGGTAGTAGAAGATACGGAGATGCATTTTAAACAGAAAAAGGCACTCTATGCGTATACAAATATGGTAGATGTTGAGTCCCATGTGTTACTGTCTTTTCTCCTTATTTGTTTCAGTCCTTGAATGTTTTATTATAATTGATGTGTTCATTTTCTGTACTTATGCCCAGGAGTGTTGCAGTGAACATAATTTTAAAATTCAAGAAATCCATTAAACAAATAGTTTATGTTGATAAAATAGATTAATTCAAATGATTGAAAACACATAGTACCAGCTTTGAATGAAACAATTCTTTAAGAAAAAAAAAAATCACATTATCAAAACTCTAGCCCCAGATTGCCACTTGATTAGTCTAAAAATACAAGATTGGCGTGAAGCCCAGAATGTTGGCAAGTGGAGCTTTGATTGACCTAGACAGACAAGGGATTCCAGAGCCGAGGGCCCCTTGTTAAACAAGGCCTGGCTGCAGTTGCCCAGGGTCTAAATTGGGGATCCATTAGCAGAGATCCACAGTGGACTTCAACTGTCACGATTTGTGTATACAGAGAGAACTTCTCTTTAGTCAGGATGGTGACTTCCTACCTGAGGCTTTCAATAGGCTGGGATTTTAGGTAGAGTTCATGTTGAGGGGAGAAATCAAAATTTAATTTGGTTGGGGGTGGGTAGAATGTGTGTGTGAGAGTAATACAGATATAGCTAGAGTCGTTGGTCACTTTCTTTCATGCTAAATGTTTGAGGAATTGATTTCTCATAGATCTCTGTGTCATATGTAGAATGTTGAAAGGTACATGTCATTTATCTATCTATAACCAATTGAGCCTGACTTGTACCAGCTAGCTAATCATGGATGACTGTAATAGCATTGGACACTTTGTCTTCATAGCTAAGTATGCCTTCTATACACTTTGCCCGTGACTTTAATTGGGCAATAAGAGTCCATTGTGATCTGAGCCCCTCCTGATCCTATGGTTTTTGTTTCTTTGTTTCTTTCTTTTGCCTGTCCCAAAGACTCTTTTCATGAAAGCTGATTTATCAGCCACAAAAAAAGTGAGATTTTGTATGATAATGTTTGTAAAATTATATGTGCAATTGCAACATAAATGTTTATTATTTATGCAGATCAAAATTGGTATATTAATCTAAAATTACAAAGAGTGTGTTTCACTGCTTGTCTTATAAATTCAAACTGGTACTTGGAGTTTATAGTATCGACTAATTTCATATTTTGCATATTCAAATTCTGAGGACTGCAGTTAAATGTAATTCATTTCAAAGGAAAAAGAAACATCCTTTTTATCTTCTTCCACTGACTTGCTTTACCCTCGTTTATTTTTCCGGGTTGAATTGCAGATAGACTAATTTGAAAAAACAACAACCCTCTAGAATCTCTTGACCATTTTTTCCATAACCCCAATTGCTGCAGAGAGGATCTTTTTATTTGATTTATCGTATAATCTCGGACTCCGAAACTGTTTTCTTATCCATAAACTGGGATAAAAATACCCTTCCTGCCTTCTTTTCACAAGTAATGTGAGAGTGTCCTTTATTGGTACTGAAAGATTTTTTCAAATATGCAGAGTGATACACAAATGTAAAGTGGTATCATCCATTGCTAATCTGCTTTTTTTTTTTAATGCCTTCAATGTGTTCAGGAGTTTTACTAAATGTCATGTCATATTTTCTGAATGATTTTGTTTCAGTAAAAAAGCACCAGATTTAAGTGTAATTGAGTCAATTGAAATCTGGTTTCTGTTTGTTTAGTAGGATTTATCTGAATTACATCTATCTATGCTTATTCTCTGTTCCTATTCTCTCTTCCTTCTTCTTCATGTCCTTTGGACTTAACAGACAAAAGGATGGAGATGATAAAAAGAGGCCATAGTCCAGTTGTCTGCTTTGGGGGTTGGAGGGGTGATGGGGAGGAAACAAATCTCTGAAATCTTCAGTCCTGTGTCTCACTTTTGCCTATAAACAGCTGGGGAAGTGGGAAACCCTGTTCTCTAAGGACCAAAATTGATTGAGCTTCTGGCCTCTCCACACAAGGGAGGTGAAACGGGAGCATCATCAGGTCTGGCTGCCCTGTCTTAGTGGGGCTTGTTTTCTCTCTATGTTGTCAAGTACGGGAGTCATAAAACAATCATCTTTACTGAACACTTGAAGAGCAGTTGGTCTGAACACAGAAGGAGGAATTGGAATTTAAACCCTACAGAGCCATTTCTAAGAACAGCCCCTTCCTGACAATGCCTTTCTTCATAGAGCTTCATGGAGTTCATAGAGTCAGCTTCAGAAGGACCCCCGACAGATAAATGGGTGGCCACTGTTACAGAGCCCACTGAGAATTTGAGATGTCCAAGTGAAGTGGCTTTATAAAAGATCCTTGTTTTCGCTTAGGTTCTAAGTTATCTGCAGGAGGAAGGAAAAGTTACAATATAAAGCCAGAAACTTGACTGCCCCCTATTTTGCATGGGAAGGGAATGGCAGAATCTCCCTCAGAAGAGAGAGCTTTTCATTCTGGAAAATACCTTGCTAGGATTCCTTGAGTATGATATGGGAACCCCTGCCCGCTTTCTCAGGGGTCATATTTCCAAAGAAATAAAAGAGGAGCTAAAGCATCACACCTGACATAACAGGAGTGAAATTTATTTATTTATTTATTTACTTACTTATTTTTGGCTGCGTTGGGTCTTCGTTGCTGCGCGCGGGCTTTCTCTAGTTGCGGTGAGCGGGGGCTACTCTTCGACGCGGTGCGTGGGCTTCTCATTGCGGTGGCTTCTCTTGTTGTGGAGCACAGGCTCTAGGCATGCAGGCTTCAGTAGTTGTGGCACATGGGCTCAGTAGTGGTGGCTCACGGGCTCTAGAGCACAGGCTCTGTAGTTGTGGCGCACGGGCCCAGTTGCTCCGGGGCATGTGGCATCTTCCCGGACCAGGGATCAAACCTGTGTCCCCTGCATTGGCAGATGGATTCCTAACCACTGCACCACCAGGGAAGTCCCAGGAGTGAAATTTAAAAATGAGGACCCTGGCAAAGCCATAGGGAGATGAGGAGAAAGCCCAGGAAAGTAACAGGAGACAGAGATGTGGGAGAAACAATGGCAAGTGGTGGAAGGACCACTGGCTGCGTGTTGCCTCTGTCCTTTCATCATTCACAACAGCCTTAGGGGCAGCAGAGGGAATCCAGGGACAGGTTTGAGGAAAGAAAGCATGCCCTTTCCATGTCACCCTTCTGTTCCCATAGGAAAACAGAAAAAGTACTATGGGAACAACAAGAACCAACTGACCAGCCCTCACTTTGGGAGTCTGGACCTTACCAACAAGGGGAAGGATGAGTGGGTGCTTACCACTTGTTCAGGAACTGCAGGCAGGGCATTCCTTAGAGGGAACAGGGTATGCAAAGACTTGGGGGTCTGAAAGGACCTGAGCAGCTTAGAGAAAAGCTCTTTAAATTGTGATGGCTCTTTTCAGGCATGCTAAGACATTTTTTCTTCACTGTTAAAAACTGAGGAACTCAAGAAGGAATTTAGGCAGGAGAAAGACAATCAGATTTGTGTCTTCAAAAAAGAGCTCTGGTGCATGCCTTCCAACCATTTATTTATTCAACAAATATTCATTGGGCTCTGATGTGCCAGAACCATACTAGGCGCTGGGAATACAGTGATGAATTAACTAGTTCTTGCTATTATGGCACTCACAGCTTGGTTAGGAGATAGATGTGTTCAAATTAGTCACAGAAATTAAAGTTTAATTACAAGTAGTGGAAAACTATAGGAGAGGGTGAAGAAATGCTTTGAGAATTAGAAGGGAGAACTAATTTTGTTTGGAGGTTGAGTGGGAATTGGGTCACATGAGGCCACCCAGCTGGAACTTGACAGATAGGCAGCCATTGGCCAAGCTAAGAGACAGATAATGTCTATGTAGACTTTGGGGGCGCTAGAGGCTTAACAATCAGTTAGGAAGCTGTTCTAATGGTCCAGGCAAGTTCCTGTTTCCTCACCTACAAAAATTCAGGGGTTGGTCTCTGTTGGTCTCCAAAGCCACCTACAGCTCTGAGTTCTACAGAATTAAGAGTCTGCTATGTGTTTGACATTGTGCTAGGTGCTGATTAGGAAGAAAATAAAAGATATATAGATATGAATCCCCAACAGAGTGACCGTCCAACAAATTGGACATTTGGTACAGGTTCAGAGAGTTTAGCTCTAGGTTTGTGCTATGTTTTATAGAGACTTAACGGAATTCTTAAAACACTTTTAATTATTCCTTGTTGAAATGACAGATCCATCTACCACTCCCCAGGGCCCAACTTCTGTTTCTTAAGTTTTTTCTCTTGAATTGCCTCCAGTCATGATGGATGGATGGATGGATGGATGGATGGATGGATGGATAGATACAGAGATACAGATATATTTGAAACTTAGAATGTCTAATACAGTCCTGAACACCTGTAGGACTATACTGCTCTTCTTTACAGTAGAGATAAAGGTGTTATTAACCATCTGAAGAACTGGCATGTAATTGGTGACTAACAGAAGCAGTGCCTTGCACATAAAAGGCACTCAAAAATATTTGGATGAAGGAATGAAATATTTATCTGCCTCAATGTGTTCAATTGAGCAAGAGAATCAGATGTCTGCCACCGACTCCCTAGGGCTGTGGTCACATCAGTGTGATTATGGCGCTCTTCTTAAGTGCTGCATGTGATGGACAAATTGTGTTCCCACTCTTCCCCAGCCCACTCTAAAGGAGTCTTGTTCTGCCCACTCATTTTCTCTCCATCCTTGATAAACTTCAAAGAGCTTCCCTCCCTGATTTTTAGGGCTTTTGTATTCAGAACTGGAAGAAAGTTGAAAAGATGCTCAGGCTAGGATTGAGGAATGAGTGGTATTATTTTTGTTTTATTTTTTCTTATTCATGGGCCACCCTTTCAGTAATTCTTACACTTGTGCATGAATAAGATCACATCATAATTTCTAATTATAGACACCATTTTAAATAAACTTTTACTTTGCTTGTTTGTTGATTTACTCACTTTAGCACCCCCAAGAAGAGTTCATTTGTCTGTCTGTCTGTCTATCTTTCTGTCTTCTTTTTGGAAGAGCAAGTTACCAAAGCAGCAGCAGTGGGCAAGGGAGGAGGATAGAGGAAAGGAAGAATTTGAAGCAACGTTTCTTTAATGCCTGAATCTGAGATGAGCTATTGGGAAATTCTGTCTTGACTGCTGGACTGTTTGAATAATCAGGACACAGCCTCGGAAAGGGCTCAGGGAGGGACTGCTCCCCTCCTGAAGGTAGTCTTTCCTCATGACTGCCCTTCCCCTTAGCAAGGACAGATTCGAATTTCATGAATCTAGACACTGGAGCTGAGACAGATACAGGACTTGGCTAATGGGTATGAGTTACAGGGAGGCATGTTTAAGCTCAATACATTTTTCTAACAGGTAGAAATAATTCATGAAAGAGTGGGTACCCTATCAAAGTGCTGACAGCATTAATGAAATAGACCTCATCCTGGGTAGATGGTTAGGGTAATTAACATGGAAGGTCCTCTCCTTCACTGAAATGCCTCTAATTTAGACACAAAATGCAGGTTGAATGGAGAAATAGACAACTCTTATGTAAACCCAAGATAGAATCCTTTCCCCCGGCTCACAACTCTAAACCCAGGGTAAGCTGGCTGTTTTCAACAATTCTGATGGGAAGAATGTACTCTTCAAGGTTCCATTTTTTCCCCCACTTACCAAAAAGGCTCTTCTAACTTCTTAGCCTCCAACTACCACCAAGCTCAGTGTCAAGGTTTACTTTATTTTTTTTATTTTAGTTTTATTTTATATTGGAGTATAGTTGATTTACAATGTTGTGTTGGTCTCAGGTGTTCAGCAAAGTGATTCAGTTATACATATACATATATCCATTCTCTTTCAGATTCTTTTTCCCATATAGGTTATTACAGAATACTGAGTACAGTTCCATGTGCCATACGGCTATTTTATATATAGTAGTGTGTATATGTTAATCCCAAACTCATAATTTAAGGTTTAAAAAAAAAGATTTGTTCAAGTATAGTGTAAGTGAACTTGGTTATGGGATGGTTTAAAGTGTTTGGGAAAGCCTTCCTTTATATCCCAGAGAGGCAGGAGGTCTGGCATTGACTACATACTGGGCACCTACTAGTCTCCAAAGTTTGGAGCATGGCAGAAAAAGGCTAAAATGCAAGATTAGATTGAGAATAATACAGTCTGATGTGAATAGCCAAGTTTAATTAACCACTTATGGTATGTCATGCATTGTGCTAACGTGCACTGTCTCGTGTAAATCTCGTGGTGACCCTCCAGTGCAGGCGCTGTTATTTTCCCCTCACAGGTGAGTGAACAGGAGGGGGTGGGGGAGGAGAGAGAGAAAGAGCTCATCAAACATTTCTCAGTATATAGTAGTGCAATAATCAAACCTAAGTTTTCAGCTGCTAAGCTTAAGGAAAGAGACGCAAAAAGAATGATATTTAACAATGGATGGAATAGACCCAGAAGTAAGGAGATCTATCAGAACCAGCTGGAATAAATCGCAGAAGGGTTCTTGGATGAGGTACAATTTCACCCATTTCAGAGGGTCTGTGGGTTCCAAATTGGCAAGAGTGGGTATTAGGGGATAAGGAATGAGAGTAACCCTTTCGGCTCACAAAGAGGACTGGCCTGTCTCAGAGCATGAATTTGGCTGGGAGGCAGTGGAGAGATGTGAACTCCCTGGGCCTGTTCAGTCTGGAAGAGACCTGAGACTTTGCACCCTGGAAACGTGGCCCAGGAGGTATGCATTGTGTGATGTCCCCAGTGCTTATTATGTTGCTGTTTGGCTCGCTTGACAGGTCTGTAGTTTACACCAGTTGCATCAACAGTAGATCCAGTTTCCACTTAAACTACAATACAGTCCACTTTGCTATACAGTATAAACTAACACAATATTGTAAAGCAACTAGACTCCAATAAAAATTAAAAAAAAAAAAAACGACAATACAATCATCATGCATTAAAGCAGGAAATATTCTGAGTATTCTAAGAATGCATGTACTCATTTATTGGAAACCATGATTAAAATAAATTTTAGTTGTATTCCTCTCTTCTAAGGCCCTTTTGGACAATTTAGCTAATGGCAATCCTCAAAGACAGCGTTTCCTGTCTTTGAGGATTTGGAGGCTAGGTTAACCTCCAAATCTCAGTGACTAGACAAAACCAAGATTTATTTCCCCCTCACTTAAAGTTTGCTGCAGGTTTGATGGTTTTCCCCAGTACTCTTTTCCAAGTAGCGACCCAGGATCCAGTGTGCTGATACTTTCTGGTTCTATTATCTCAACAAAAGGGCATGGAGAACCCACACCACTCTACTACACTTCGGCTTGGCAGACCATTGCCTTGACTAGTACAGGGACCCACCCTGCTGCAAGGGACTGGGAAACGCAAGGAGACACAAGTCCACAGAGTGGGCAACAAATGTCCCTGGCACTTTCCATCCTTTGCCCCTTTTTCCCACACAGAGAACATATTGAATCCCTCCCTAAGAAAGACAACCCAAAGTCCCATCCAGTAGATGCGCCGAGCTCAAAATCTAGGATTTCTGGGTGGCGGCCAATAGTCATTACCTGATTCAGGTGTGACTCCTTTTGGGCTAGAGAGCTATGAATTAAAAGGGCAAGTTAGCTGCCACTCTCCCACAGATAATCCCAATGTAGAATGATGGAACAGGGACCTGGTAACTGCAGTTGATACTCCCATTTGGAAAAGGGGAGAAAGGCAGATGCACCACAGTCGCTGGTTTGTTGCACTCTGAGATGTCCCTGGACAATGGCTATGGACGCTGCCTACCCAAATGTGGGGGGAGGTTCCTCAATGAGACCCTGATTCTGTTCTCTGGGAGGAGAGGGCAAGTCCCTTGTCTGTTACTTTCTGCAGCACCTGGCTCCACCATCTGGGAAGTTCTTAATCTCACCTGATTTTCCTTTGCTCCATATGAAATGGATATTGTGGCATATGCCCTCCTTAAGGGCTTTCTAATCAAGGGAGTTTGAGAGCTAAGGGTCATTTTAAGTCTCTTGATTTTTTAGACAAATACAACTTTCTCAAAGATTCAGAAGACTTCCAGTACATTTGCTTGCCATCAGTTCCATGTGCCAGGAACCCCATCCACATCTTGTTTGAGACATGGCTTTCAAAACTGCCTCATTTCTTTGTTGGTTCCTTCCAACTGAACAGCCACACATGAAATCTGATCTTTGCCCTGAGTCATTTGGATCATGTGTGTTTCTGGACATTTGTTATTCACAGCCTTTTTATATCTTATTTCCCACAGTTCATGGTCCAGTTGCAGTGGGTTTTCCAAATCTTTAAAGACATCACATTTCTGGGCTCTGTTGCCTTTCATTTCTGCTAATTCTTTCTAGAGCATGCCTTTCTTTTTCCTTTCTTTCTCTTCTTTATAGCGTGTGCTGACTGCAGCCAGTGGTGGCCGATATACACTACTGATGTTCTGTTTTCTAAAACTCCTCCCCTACAGCTGCCAGCTCAGCACTCACGTGGTCTCCCTCCCAAGTTATCACAGATGACAGTTTTAACAGAATTTCTTTGTCACTGAATAACAGTCTCCACATTTCTAATCTTTGTTATCAATTTCTTCACTGCCTGTCACCTGACTGCTGAGTGAATGCTGTACATTTTAGGGCTTGCTAAATCAGCACTCCACCTTTGGTGTCAAGTTCTGCATTTGTCATAAGTTAGTTTATGCTGCAGAAACAAGCCCACCTCCAAATACCTGTCACTTAACATATAAAAGTTTATTTTTTACTCAAAGTCTACCATGGGTCTAGTGACTCCCTTCCAAGCAATGATTCAGGGCTCCAGGGTGTTTCCATCTTGGAGGTTTACCACTGGAACACATGGCTTGCAGGGTCATCTGGCAAAGGGAAAAGGGCACTTAGATGGTCATGCACCAGCTCTGAAACGCTTTGGCAAATGCATGTCACTTCTGCTCTTGGCCTTGCCAAACAGCCCTCGCCTCTTCAGTGAACAGGAAGTGTCTCTGGCACAGCTACTTGATCAAACCCTGAAGATAGAGCCTGGAATCTGTATTCTAACACATATCTGGTGTTCAAGAACATTTGTTCTAGGATAAGTGGTCCTATGTTATTCATAATAAAACTGAAGCCTGGAGATGGTGCAATTTATGCAAGGTCACACAAATTTAGTGACAAAGCTGCTTGTGCTTCTTAGTTCAGGTCAGCTCCAAATCTCTGATGTATAAAAGCCCCATCGTAATGCAAGTCATGCTCTTTATTCAAGATCATACTGAGAAGCCATCTTTTCTATTCTTCTTCTTTTCCTGGGGCCCTAAGAGTTGAAAGAACTGTGTAGGAAAACAGATTAAAGCAGCATGCTAGCAAATTTGAACAAAAGCCAAAAAGACAGAAAGAGAGGAGGGAAAACAGTTTTCCCAGAAAAGAGGAAACCACTTGATCAAGCATAAATTTGCTAATGGTTCACACCCATGAGCCTAAAAAAAGTGAAAACCCCTGACTAGATCTTTTCAGTCCTTAGCTGGACCAGACGACAGGGTCAGAAAGCTGTGTGTGTACCCAGGTATCCACACGGTAATGGTGAGGATTTGGGGGATCCTTTGCACTTCTGTAGAGCCGGCTTCACCTGTGAGCTCATTCTCAAACAAAATCTGCTTCTGTACATCTGTTATAAATGTTCACATTTGCTGGGAGTAAAAATATTATTCTGTCAAGGTGAAAGGGATATGCTTCAGAATTGAGGGAATTCACCTTGGAACTTGCAGATTTTATCCTCGGATCATACCCGCAAAGAAAAAAATAAACGTGGAGTGAGGAAGAGGGAAACTCTTCCTTGCTAAGAGGACAGAAATAACTTGAGCTAATTATACTAACCTTAAAAAGTAAGTGAAAACTAATGACAAATAAGAAAAATTTTAACTCTGAAAATAGCCTCTCCTCTGCACTATTGAAATCCTATACCCTTTGGTGGAATAAGCTTAGGTCAGGAGCTAACCTGCCAAAATGAAATTCTAGAAATAGGGAATGCTTCAGGCGTCCTGAGTCCAGCTGAGTATCTTGCAGTGTTTTCCCAAACTTTTAGGTTCAGTAAAATATGATTTAAATTTTGCCTCGAGCCTTTACTTTTGGAAAACCATATGTATTTTTTAACAAATTTAATTTGGATGTTTATTATTTTCTTGCCCTTTAGCTCATTAAAATATTATGTTGTAGGAGTCATTTGTTTGGGAAGCAATCTGATTCTTTTGGAAAATCTCTGGAAGCCTTCGTTGTTGGGATGAGAAGCAAAATTTTGCCTGATCTAGAGTGTATACATTCAAAGTGAACTGGAACATTATAGAAATTTCTGAATCAGGGGTTCTCAAAGTGTGGGCCCCAGACCAGCATCGTCATTATCACCTGGGCAGGGCCCTCTCACTAAGAAGGGCCTCATACTTGGTTTGATGCCGTTGCCATCTTGAAATTCTTAACTTTGCCTTGTAAGTAAAGTCCAGTGGGAAAAGAGGACAGCAGAGCGCTGGTATGAGTAGATTTCCCCATTCACAGAAAGCATTCACAGCACCCCATGAGCACAGAATTCCAGGGTACTGCATATGCGTGAGAGTTCCTTGAGATTCAAAGCAAGTATAAGGTAAGCATGTTAGGTCTGCAACTGAATCAACTAGGGGGAAGTTAGGGAGATGAGGGGGCACTGACAGCCCAGAGAGGTCACACTTTGTATTTGAATCAGAACTTTCTTTGAACCCAGAAAAAAAGCAATGGCATTCTAAGGACAACAGTCCACCAAGAAACCCTATCATATCTTCTCTAACTTGTGAACTAGCCAACTACTTACACTCAAAGAAGGAAAGACAGAGGGCAACACGTAGTTCCTTATCTTTTCAGAACTTCCTTACCCATCAGTAATTCAAAAGTAGCAAAAGTTGGTAGAATGCATATATATAAAGAAATGAAATTTAAAACAGTGGACTCAGTTTTGTGCAGGAGTTCCACTCTTCTGGTTAGAAAGGAATATATGTGTGTATATGCATGTATGCATATGTATATATGTATATATATGAGCTACAAAAGATGAGTTGTATAATTTTGGTGATTCCACAGAGGAGTTAAATACTCTTTAAAACTGGCATTGTGCAACTTACAGATGAACAGTAAACTTCATGCTAATAATTTTAATTTCTCTTTAGAACATTAAATAGCAAATAAAAAACACCCTGACTAGTTGAAAGGGACCGTGGAAGAAAGGAAACAGTTTTATCTTTTAGTACTTTAATTAATGGCACTTTTTTTTTTTTCCTACTTTTTGGGTAAGGAGTCCTGTATCTTCACTTTGCTCTGGGTCTTGCAAATTAAACAGCCCTTCCTGGGAACTTATTAGAAATGCAAATTCTCAGGCCTCATGCCAGACCAACAGAATCAGAAACTCACCAGGAGGGAGAAGGGATGGGGACAGCAGCATGTGTTTTAACAAGCTTCCAGGTGATTCTGAACCTTGGGCAAGTTTGAGAACCACTGGTCTGAATCATTTAAGCTCGAGAACCCTACAGCTGTATTTACCCGGAAGTTTCAGGCCTGTCTGATTGCCTTATTTTAACTAATCTAAGAGGCAGTTGAAAGCACAACCACCTTCATAACTGGCCTCTGAATGTCCATCACATGGTGCTTGCGAGCCTCTGCTGTGGAGTCAGACACATCCGTGTTCACCTGAATGCAGCCATGCAGCTTTGGGGTAGCGTTCTCCACCTCTCTGATTCTCAGTTTTCTCAGCTATGAAATGGGGATTTTATGCCAGCCTCATAGTGTGATAGAGTATATAAATGAGTGTCTGGTACATGGTAAGCACTCAAGGAAAAGGCATTGCATCTATATTATTATTAATAATAATTAGTATTATCTGTGTTGTATATTGCTGGTGCTATTAGCCTCACCCTGGACCAGCTTCTGGGGCATCACCCTCGCTTAACTCTCTGCAAGTTGCCCCCTCTGTATCAGGTTGAGATGTAAAACACAAAAGAAACACAGGAAAGGGTAGAACTTTTCCTTTTACTAGTAAAGGGGAGGGAATGAGAAACAGAACAGGATGTTTCTTACTCTTGATTAGGCATTTTCTCTTCTAAAAGTTCTGCCTTCATATATAATTTTACCTTACAATTCTAAAGTAGATGAGGAAGTACCTAGTCCCCTTGCCTGGATGATGTACAGAAAAAGAGATTCCGTGATAGCTAAGAGCCTGAGCTTTGGAGCTGGACACATCTGGGCCCATCTTGCCCTGGTGATCACAAGTCACTTGCACATGGGCTAGAAGTCTCTCTCTTTAAATGCAAAAACGTACCAATGTATAGTACCGGCATACCTCAAAGATATTGTTGATTCCAGACCACCACAGTAAAGAAAATATCACAGTAAAGCAAGTCACAATTTTTTGGGTTTCCCAGTACATATAAAAGTTACGTTTATACTCTTCTGTAGTCTATTAAGCATGCGGTAGCAGTATGTCTACAAAAAGCACATACCTTAATTAAAATACAATTCTCTGCTAAAAACTTCTAACCATCATCTGAGCCTTCAGTGAGTCATAGTAGTAACATCAAAGATCACCATAACAAATGTAATAATAGTGAAGAAGTTTGCAATATTGCAAGAATGACCAGAATGAGACAGAGACATGAAGTGAGCAGTGTCTGTTGGAAAAATGGCACCAATAGACTTGCTCGAAGTAGGGTTGCCCCAAACCTTCAATTTGTAAAAAGAACATAATATGGAGGGTAATAAAGTGAAGTGCAATCAAATGAGGTCTGCCTCTCCTGTGGAGGCAGTGAAAAGAAAGAGCCTACAGCTCAGTGATAGGCTCCGGGGGGTCCATACCTGTGTGTAGCTCTGGCCCATCATCAGTCCATCATATGTATTGGCAGATAACTTCCCTGAACCCCTTTCCTCACTGTACAGCTGGCATAGTAATAACAATCCCTCCTGCCCACCTCTAAGTTTGAGCCCAAAGAACTATCCAAAAGCACTTCATAAATTATTGAAGCTTCAAAGAACATGATGAAGTTTTGTTACTCATATTGCTGTCTTCAGAATGAAGGTGGTAAGAACCTGAGAAGGGTATGTTGTTAACTCATTTCTGCTCTTCTTGGGAATCCAAAGATGTTGGGGGGACCAATCCTATTTATTTCTGTGTGTTTAGTGCAACAAGGGAAAGTGTGTTTGAGCACCAAGCTAAAAAGTGATCTATAAAACAGCTGATGTTGAGTGTTAAATGGTCTCCTGCTTTTGCAGAGATCTTTAGAAGGAGGAAGTGTTCAGAGCAGATGCACAGTGGGCATCATTAGAACTCGGATTCGAATCCAGGACTGCCTGAGGTTTCCTCAGTGCCAAGTGTGGTGCCTGAACTGCAATGAGCATGGCTCTCAGATGACCAATGGGAGGAATCACCTGCCTTCTGCTATGCTCACATCTCGATCCTACCATGGATTCTGTGTTCCCTGAGGATAGATGTTGCCTTCCTAAGTGAGTTATTCTTTGCAACAGTCCTTCTCACACATGAAGGTGCATGTAAATCACCCAGGAATCATCTTAAAATATGGATTCTGATTCAATAGGTCTGCTTGGGGCTGGAGATTCTGCATTTTTATTGATTTGAGCCTTTTCCCTTTTTTTCTTGATGAGTCTGGCTAAAGTTTTATCAATTTTATTTATCTTTTCAAAGAACCAGCTTTTAGTCTCATCCATCTTTTCTATTGTCTTCTTCATCTCTATTTCATTTATTTCTGCTCTGATCTTTATGATTTCTTTCCTTTTACTAACTTTTGGGTTTCATTAGTCCTTATTTCTCTAGTTGCTTTCGGTGTAAGGTTAGGATGTTTATTTGGGATTTTTCTTGTTTCCTGAGGTATGATTGTATTGTTATAAACTTCCCTCTTAGATCTGCTTTTTCTGCGTCCCATAGGTTTTGGACCATCATGCTTTCATTTTCATTTGTCTCTAGGTATTTTTTTATTTCCTCTTTGCTTTCTTCTGTGATCCATTGGTTGTTTAGTAGCATATTGTTTAGCCTCCACGTCTTTGTGTTTTTTACAGTTTTTTTCTTGAGTTGATTTCTAATCTCATAGCGTTGCGCTCAGAAAGATACTTGATGTGGTTTCAATTTTCTTAAATTTACTGAGGCTCCCTTTGTGGCCCAGCATATGATCAATCCTGGAGAATGTTCCATGTGCACTTGAAAGAATATGTATTCTGCCGCCTTTGGATGGAATTCTCTATAAATATCAATTAAGTCCATCCGTTCCAATGTGCCATTTAAAGCCTGTGTTTCCTTATTGATTTTCTGTCTGGGTGATCTGTCCGTTGATGAAAGTGGGTGTTAAAGTCACCCACTATTATCGTGTTACTGTTGATTTCTCCTTTTATGGCTGTTAACATTTGCCTCATATATTGACGAGATCGGGTGCATTCAGGGTGGAATGGTATGGCCATAGAGCATTTGCCTTATACATTGAGGTGCTCCTATGTTGGGTGCATATATATTTATGAAACAGACTTTAAAATAAAGACTGTTACAAGAGACAAAGAAGGACACGACATAACGATCAAGGGATCAATCCAAGATGAAGATATAACAGTTGGAGATGCTGCATTTTGTTGTTGTTGTTGTCAGATTCTGCATTTTTAACAAGCTCCCAGGTAATGCCAGTGCTGCTGGTCCACAGACACTTTGTGCAGTAAAGTTTACAACTGAAGTCCCATTGGGAGTTTACAGAGCCCACAGGTGAGGGCTCTGTGTTGAAGGAAGAGCCCTGAGCAAGATGAAACTTGGAGGTGGGTGCCAGGCTGGGCGGTGCCTACGACCATCTGGGGACGAGAGCATTGGCGAGGAAGCGTTGAGGGACCATAAGCAATGTGGCATTAGAGGTGCCAGCTTGGACCCATGGTCTTCAAGAATGAAGACATGACTTCCAATCAGACCCTCTAAACTGGACACCAAAGGGGCTTCAGGTAGGGATCTCAAGATAATATTTTGCCTGGAAAAATATTTCAGCAAATAGCACACTATGAAACTGTTATAATGATTCCATTACTGCTCAGCACACTTCACAACACTCGGCATATGTCCTTAGCCTGACTCTGCCTGCTCTTTTCAAGGCTAGGTTTCTAGAACCTAGTAATACTATGATAGCAGTAGTTAGAACACTGGTAGGAGTAATGGTCAAGGCAGCAGTTAATATTGGAGAACTTACAGTGCAAGAGATCCTTGTATTTGTCTCATTTCATCCTCACAACAACCCTACAAGGTAATTACTGTTATTATCCTCATTTTCCAAGTAAAGAAAATAAAACACAGGAAGTATTTTAAGTGACAAGGTCACACAACTAATTAATGGATGCCCCCATCCTTTCCCCCCCGTCCTCTCCCCTCCACCTTCCCTTTGGCCCTCAGGCTGTATGTGGTCATTAAAGGAATCACTGTACTCCAAGGGTTGCAGTAAATACCCAAGTAGTGACAGGAACATGGAAAAGGCAGCTGTTTCCTTCCTAAGCATGGGGAGATGAAGTCGTGAGCAAAGTAGAAAACCTTCACTGTTGTGGTAGCAAGCACAGTGCCATTGAAACTGATCACCAAATCTTCCCCGTGAGGGGAAAACACTTAAACAAAATAAGTGAGGGCTTCCTTATGAAAACAATAGAAGAATATTTGCCATGAAGCTTCCATGAAATCTTGTATCTGCTACTCAACTATCCTGCTGGATAGGGTCCAGAAAGAGCTTTCTGCCTCCTTATTCCAGTATTCAGGGCCCAGGATTCCTCTCTAGACAGCACGCTTCTTCTTTTCTGTATCTCAGCCCTGCAACAGAGCCTGGCCCATGGGATATGGTCAACACATACCATTAATAGATTAATTAACCCGTCTACTAGTAATGGGCTCACTCTGCTCAGAAAAACTCATGGAAGTTGTTTTGGAGTTCCTTCCTCTAAATAGAGGAATACAGTTGAGGGCAACATGGAGGGATGTAACTGATTTATTCCACAAACAGTGCCAAGTACTGCCCTCAGGGCCTGGGTGATGATGACCACGTGGGTGCCTGCTGGCGGCTGGAGGCAGACAGACCTAGATTTGAATCCCATATTTACAAGCTGCTACTCATATAACTCTCAGAGAAGTTCTCAACATCTCTGTGCCTCAGTCGCTTCATCTGTAAAATGGAAATGATGTAGCAGTTCCGTCTTAGGGTTGTTGGATCAAGGAAGATAAAGCATCGTGCTCAGCATATGGTAACAGGACATGTCAGCTACATGACTGTGACATGATGGTCCCTGCCCACAGAGCAGTCGGTGGCAAACTTTTTCTGTAAAGGTCTGGGTAATAAATATCTTATGCTTTGTGGGCTACATATGGTCTCCGTCCCAACATATGGTCTCTGTCAGTTCTGCCATTGTAACATGGAAGTAACCACAGATAGTACAAATTGACTCTCATATCATTTTAACATGTCATGAAATATTCTCCTTCTGATTTTCTTTCCATCACTTGGCCATGTATTAATAAAAGCCATTCTCAATTTACAGACTGTACACAAACAGGCAACACGTCAGGTTTGGCCCATGCATCATAGTTTGCTGACCGCTGGTCTGGTGGGGAAAAAGACAAAGACAAAGCTGTTGCAATACAACATGTCACAGTGCTGAGAAGGCAGGTATCTATTCTGCCTGGCAATGAGAAGAGGAAGATTAAGAACAGCTCCAGAGAGGAGGAAACACGGGAGCTGGGCTTTTCAGAGTGAGTAGGAGTTCACCAGACGGGACAGACAAGAGAAGGAAAGAGCAATTATTAAAGAATAAGCAAATAGGAAAAACATGTCTTTCTAGAGAATTGACCAAAGTTCATTGCTACAAAGAGAAAGGACTCTTGTAGTTTCGCTGATTGTTTTTCTCATGAATTTGATTATCTTCTGTGGTTGTTTCTTTTTTTTTTTTTTAATTTAATTTAATTTATTTTTTTATACAGCAGGTTCTTATTAGTCATCAATTTTATACACATCAGTGTATACATGTCAATCCCAATCTCCCAATTCATCACAGCACCATCTCCCCCACCGCTGCTTTCCCCCCTTGGTGTCCATACGTTTTTTCTCTACTTCTGTGCCTCAATTTCTGCTCTGCAAACCAGTTCATCTGTACAATTTTCTAGGTTACACATATATGCGTTAATATATGACATTTGTTTTTCTCTTTCTGACTTACTTCACTCTGTATGACAGTCTCTAGATGCATCCACGTCTCTACAAATGACCCAATTTCATTCCTTTTTATGGCTGAGTAATATTCCATTGTATATATGTACCACTTCTTCTTTATCCATTCGTCTGTCGATGGGCATTTAGGTTGCTTCCATGACCTGGCTACTATAAATAGTGCTGCAATGAACATTGGGGTGCATGTGTCTTTTTGAATTATGGTTTTCTCTGGATATATGCCCAGTAGTGGGATTGCTGGGTCATACGGTAATTCTATTTTTAGTTTTTTAAGGAACCTCCATACTGTTCTCCATAGTGGCTGTATCAATTTACATTCCCACCAACAGTGCAAGAGGGTTCCCTTTTCTCCACACCCTCTCCAGCATTTGTTGTTTGTAGATTTTCTGATGATGCCCATTCTAACTGGTGTGAGGTGATACCTCATTGTAGTTTTGATTTGCGTTTCTCTAATAATTAGTGATGTTCATCAGCTTTTCATGTGCTTCTTGGCCATCTATATGTCTTCTTTGGAGAAATGTCTATTTAGGTCTTCTCCCCATTTTTGGATTGGGTTGTTTGTTTTTTCAATATTGGGCTGCATGAGCTGTTTATATATTTTGGAGATTAATCCTTTGTCTGTTGATTCGTTTGCAAATATTTTCTCCCATTCTGAGGGTTCCCTTTCCGTCTTGTTTATGGTTTCCTTTGCTGTGCAAAAGCTTTTAAGTTTCATTAGGTCCCATTTGTTTATTTTTCTTTTTATTTCCCTTACTCTAGGAGATGGATCAAAAAATATCTTGCTGTGATTTATGTCAAAGAGTGTTCTTCCTCCGTTTTCCTCTAAGAGTTTTTTAGTACCTGGTCTTACATTTAGGTCTCTAATCCATTTTGAGTGTATTTTTGTGTCTGCTGCTAGGGAGTGTTCTAATTTCATGCTTTTACATGTAGCTGTTCAGTTTTCCCAGCACCACTTATTGAAGAGGCTGTCTTTTCTCCATTGTATATCCTTGCCTCCTTTGTCATAGATTAGTTGACCATATGTGCGTGGGTTTATCTCTGGGCTTTCTATCCTGTTCCATTGGTCTATATTTCTGTTTTTGTGCCAGTACCATATTGTCTTGATTACTGTAGCTTTGTAGTATAGTCTGAAGTCAGGGAGTCTAATTCCTCCAGCTCTGATTTTTTCCCTCAAGACTGCTTTGGCTATTTGGGGTCTTTTGTGTCTCCATACAAATTTTAAGATGATTTGTTCTAGTTCTGTAAAAAATGCCATTGGTAATTTGATAGGGATTACATTGACTCTGTAGATTGCTTTGGGTAGTATAGTCACTTTCACAATATTGATTCTTCCAATCCAACAACATGGTATATCTCTCCATCTGTTGGTATCATCTTTAATTTCTTTCATCAGTATCTTATAGTTTTTTGCATACAGGTCTTTTGTCTCCCTAGGTAGGTTTATTCCTACGTATTTTATTCTTTTTCTTGCAATGGCAAATGGGAGTGTTTCCTTAATTTCTCTTTCAGATTTTTCATCATCAGTGTATAGGAATGCAAGGGATTTCTGTGCATTAATTTTGTGTCCTGCAACTTTACCAAATTCATTGATTAGCTCTAGTAGTTTTCTGGTGGCATCTTTAGGATTCTCTATGTATAATATCATGTCATCTGCAAACAGTGACAGTTTTACTTCTCCTTTTCCAATTTGTATTCCTTTTATTTCTTTTTCTTCTCCTATTGCCGTGGCTAGGACTTCCAAAACTGTGTTGAATAATAGTGGTGAGAGTGGACATCCTTGTCTTGTTCCTGATCTTAGAGGAAATGCTTTCAGTTTTTCACCATTGAGAATGATGTTTGCTGTGGGTTTGTCATATATGGCCTTTATTATGTTGAAGTAGGTTCCCTCTATGCCCACTTTCTGGAGAGTTTTTATCATAAATGGGTGTTGAATTTTGTCAAAAGCTTTTTTGGCATCTATTGAGATGATCATATGGTTTTTATTCTTCAATTTGTTAATATGGTGTATCACATTGATTGATTTGCATATATTGAAGAATCCTTGCATCTCTGGGATAAATCCCACTTGATCATGGTGTATGATCCTTTTATTGTGTCGTTGGATTCTGTTTGCTAGTATTTTGTTGAGGATTTTTGCATCTATATTCATCAGTGATTTTGGTCTGTCATTTTCTTTTTTTTTGTAGTATCTTTGTCTGGTTTTGGTATCAGGGTGATGGTGGCCTCATAGAATGAGCTTGGGAGTGTTCCTTCCTCTGCAACTTTTTGGAAGAGTTTGAGAAGGATGGGTGTTAGCTCTTCTCTAAATGTTTGATAGAATTCGCCTGTGAAGCCATCTGATCCTGGACTTTTGTTTGTTGGAAGATTTTTAATCACAGTGTCAATTTCATTACTTGTGAATGGTCTGTTCATATTTTCTATTTCTTCCTGGTTCAGTCTTGGAAGGTTATACCTTTCTAAGAATTTGTCCATTTCTTCCAGGTTGTCCATTTTATTGGCATAGAGTTGCTTGTAGTAGTCTCTTAGGATGCTTTGTATTTCTGTGGTGTCTGTTGTAAGTTCTCCTTTTTCATTTCTAATTTCATTGTTTTGAGTCCTCTCCCTCTTTTTCTTGATGAGTCTGGCTAATGGTTTATCAATTTTGTTTATATTCTCAAAGAACCAGCTTTTAGTTTTATTGATCTTTGCTATTGTTTTCTTTGTTTCTATTTCATTTATTTCTGCTCTGATCTTTATGATTTCTTTCCTTCTGCTAACTTTGGGTTTTGTTTGTTCTTCTTTCTCTAGTTCCTTTAGGTGTAAGTTTAGATTGTTTACATGAGATTTTTCTTGTTTCTTGAGGTAGGCTTGTATAGCTATAAACTTCCCTCTTAGAACTGCTTCTGCTGCATCCCATAGGTTTTGGATCATAGTGTTTTCATTGTCATTTGTCTCTAGGTATTTTTTGATTTCCTGTTTGATTTCTTCAGTCATCTCTTGGTTATTTAGTAACTTATTGTTTAGCCTCCATGTGTTTGTGTTTTTTATGTTTTTTTCCCTGTAATTCATTTGTAATCTCATAGCGTTGTGATCAGAAAAGATGCTTGATATGATTTCAATTTTCTTAAATTTACTGAGGCTTGATTTGTGACCCAAGATGTGATCTATCCTGGAGAATGTTCTGTGTGCACTTGAGAAGAAAATGTAATCTGCTGTTTTTGGATGGAATGTCCTACAAGTATCAATTAAATCTATCTGGTCTATTGTGTCATTTAAAGCTTGTTTTTCCTTATTAATTTTCTGTTTTGATGATCTGTCCATTGGTGTAAGTGAGGTGTTAAAGTCCCCCACTATTATTGTGTTACTGTCGATTTCCTCTTTTACAGCTGTTAGCAGTTGCCTTATATATTGAGGTGTTCCTATGTTGGGTGCATATATATTTATAATTGTTATATCTTCTTCTTGGATTGATCCCTTGATCATTATGTAGTGTCCTGTCCTTCCTTGTCTCTTGTAGCATTCTTTATTTTAAAGTCTATTTTATCTGGTATGAGTATTGCTACTCAAGCTTTCTTTTGATTTCCATTTACATGGAATATCTTTTTCCATCCCCTCACTTTCAGTCTGTATATGTCCCTATGTCTGAAGTGGGTCTCTTGTAGACAGCATATAGATGGGTCTTGTTTTTGTATCCATTCAGCAAGCCTGTGTCTTTTGGTTGGAGCATTTAATCCATTCACGTTAAAGGTAATTATCAGTATGTATGTTCCTATTACCATTTTCTTAATTGTTTTGGGTTTGTTTTTATAGGTCCTTTTCTTCTCTTGTGTTTCCCACTTAGAGAAGTTCCTTTAGCATTTGTTGTAGAGCTGGTTTGGTGGTGCTGAATTCTCTTAGCTTTTGCTTGTCTGTAAAGCTTTTGATTTCCCCATCGAATCTGAATGAGATCCTTGCCAGGTAGAGTAATCTTGGTTGTAGGTTCTTCCCTTTCATCACTTTAAGTATATCATGCCACTCCCTTCTGGCTTGTAGAATTTCTGCTGAGAAATCAGCTGTTACCCTTATGGGAGTTCCCTTGTATGTTATTTGTTGTTTTTCCCTTGCTGCTTTCAATAATTTTTCTTTGTCTTTATTTTTTGCCAATTTGATTACTATGTGTCTTGGCGTGTTTCTCCTTGGGTTTATCCTGAATGGGACTCTCTGCACTTCCTGGACTTCGGTGGCTAATTTCTTTCCCATGTTAGGGATGTTTTCGACTGTAATCTCTGCAAATATTTTTTTGGGTCCTTTCTCTCTCTCTTCTCCTTCTGGGACCCCTATAATGCGAATGTTATTGCATTTAATGTTGTCCCAGAGGTCTCTTAGGCTGTCTTCATTTCTTTTCACTCTTTTTTCTTTAGTCTGTTCCACAGCAGTGAATTCCACCATTCTGTCTTCCAGGTCACTTATCCGTTCTTCTGCCTCAGTTTTTCTGCTATTGATTCCTTCCAGTGTATTTTTCATTTCAGTTATTGTATTGTTCTTCTCTGTTTGTTCTTTATTTCTTCTAGATCTTTGTTAAACAATTCTTGCATCTTCTCGATCTTTGCCTCCATTCTTTTTCCGAGGTCCTGGATCATCTTCACTATCATTATTCTGAATTCTTTTTCTGGAAGGGTGCCTATCTCCACTTCATTTAGCTGTTTTTCTGGGGTTTATCTTGTTCCTTCATCTGGTCCATGGCCGTCTGCCTTTTCATCTAGTCTATCTTTCTGTGAATGTGGTTTTTGTTCCACAGGCTGCAGGATTGTGGTTCTTCTTGCTTCTGCTGTGTGCCCTCTGGTGGATGAGGCTATCTAAGAGGCTTGTGCAAGTTTCCTGATGGGAGGGACTGGTGGTGGGTAGAGCTGTGTGGTTGTTTCTTGATTTGAGATGATATTACAAAGACCCGCCAGAGTAGACCTTGCATTTGTCTTCAGTTGTCATGTTTTTACCCCCGATCCCAGCCACCATCACTGACTCAAAACACCCTCCTAAAAGTTCTACCTAAAAATCTCTAAAGAAGCATCTGTTGACAGAGAACACAGCCTTTCCTTTTGGACAATATTGTCATTCAAGTCTAAGAAAATGTGAACGTCTTGAAGTAATATCACTCTACTACTCTTTAGTAAGTTAATTAGTTGCTTCTCTGTTAAATGTTTACTGAAAATACATTTTTAAAGACATAATTGACATATAACCTGTTAGTTTCACGTGTACAACATAATGATTCCATATTTGAATGTATTGTGAAATGATCACCCCAGTAAGTCTAGTTAACATCCAACACCATTCATAGTTACAAAATGTTTTTTTCTTGTGATCAAAATGTTTTAAGATCTATTCTCATAGCAACTTTCAAATGTACAATACAGTATTATTAAGTATAGTTTAAAAATGTATTTTAAGTAGATTTTTTTAAATTCTGGTTTTTATATCTATGGGAACCTCACTATGAAAAATTAACCAAGTCTTTTGTTTACAAAATTATGTCTCTGAATTTTTTTTTAAGTCAGATCAAGAGTGAATTGGCTTAAACAAAATGAAGATTATTTGGAATTGTTTTTAAATCCAGCTGCCTGAAATCTACAAAATTTTTAAAAATATTTTTAATACTTAGGATTTGTCCAATAATACCGTATTGAACAGCTGTAAAAGTTTGTGAACTTTTTTTTTAGTGCCATTTTTAAATAAGTCTGAATTTTCAACCCTTTCAGCATCTGAGGCTCAGAAGATTATAGAAAATAAGTTATTTGAGCTTGATTCTTTTATTCAACACATATGTATTGAGTGCCTACCATGCACCAGGCACTTTGCAGGACACTGAGGATACACAAAGACTGAGGCACACTCTCTGCCCCCACAATGAGATAAAGGAACACTTAGCAGTGTATTGAAGCAGGTCCAAGGCAGAAATTATACAAAAGAGAAGATATTCTACCAAAGTCATTAGTAGATCCTTATGGGAAACTCATTTTCAGCCAGAGGCAATTCTTCTATACTCTTTATTCAATCCAAAAGAATAGTGGCAATTTGTAGTGGTAACAAAAATGATTATTGAATGCCTATTATGTGCCAGACTTTGAGCTGCTTCACTACACTATGATATCGAATCCTCGTAAGATTTCTATGAGGTATGTGCTATTAATATATCCCCATTTTTACTCCTGAGATCACACAGTTACTGTGTACTGGAACCCTGACCCAACCTGTTCAGCCTGATTCCAAAGCCCATGCTGTTCCCACCTCACTATACTGATGGTGTTTTCTCTGATATATGCATCAGAGGTTGAATCGTTTTTTTTTTAAATAGGGAACACCTCCAATTAATTTTACCCATGGGAGGGCATTAACACGTAGCTGCCTGCTTTATGTGTACATGTCTCGATGCACCCATCAGCTGTAGAAATGAACAAGGCAATGCTAAGTTGTGCACAAATGCAGTTATATGTACAGCCACATAAAAATTACCAAAGGAGGGGGGAAGGTAGTTAGGGCAAGGCGTGAGCTGTTTCAGACCATTTCAGTGATTATCCTCCAGTGTTGCTTCTGAATCCATTCCAAGGCAATTAGGATTGTTAAGTAGCAAGAAATCCTTACCTGATCATACCTGCAAGTTTAAAGATGTTGCTCACTCATCACTGATAAGTGGTTTCCGTAAATTAAATAACCATCCAAGACAAGTCGAGGCTAGCACGGTGCTGGAGATCCGTACTCCAAGGCAAGAAAAAGGCAACTAGGGAAGGAGGGGGTCTCCAATCAGGAACTGCAGAAGTGGAAGGTGTGTAGCTTGTCTGTGCTTTCAAGTACATGGATACCCAACAGAGTTCCTACAGAGAGAACACTTCCCTGAGCCAGTTGTCTGGGGAAACAGACCGAGTGTTGGGTCTCCATTGCCTGTTCTCCAAATCAAGCCAGTATTAGCACTGAAAGGAAGAATGTGAACTGAGAGTTGTTTTTCTCTGTGGAACATGTCCTGTCTCATGCCTTTCACTTAGGGTTTTTGTGGCTGTCCCAACAAGCCACTCCAGAATCGCCCTTACTGGTGGCAGAGGGACCACAACATGACAATTAATTTCTATGATTAAATTTCTTTGCCAGTGAGTCAGCTGAGTGAGTATCCATAAAGGAAAAAGAGAACATTCATTCTCTTTTTATATATATTATCTCTGAAAAGTTTTATTAGCAAGAATAAATTGGTAGTATTTCCTGAACAGGCAATACTAAATGAAAATAATAATCAAATCTAAAGCAGACCTATTTGTCATGGTAACATATCTAATCTCAAGGTCTGGTCCAGAAGAAAAATTATTCATAGAAAGGAAGGCCATTAGGCTTGGAGATCTTAAGAACCTGCATTATATGTAAGAAGCATTTTTACTTTCTTCCTTTGAATTTCTACTAGTGGAAATTATTCAATGATATAATTTTCTTTTTGGAGAAATTTTAGGAGAAGAGAATGAATATTAATTACAAGATTCTGATCCATCTTTACTGCTACTGCCCTCAACCAAGTCACCATTATCTCCACCCAGACTATAGTAATGGCCTCCTGTTTTCCCACTGCCCCTCCCTCCCCCTCAAATACCACCAGTTTCCTCCCATGGCTGGCTCAATCTCAACTGTCAGGTCTCAGATTAAATGCTTAATCAGATTAAATTTCCTCAGAGAGAATTTTGCTAACTACAATACCCACCACTTACTGTCTATCTCATTTAATTTATTTCCCAATTGCTTTTATAGCACATTCATCATCTTCTTAATCTGGTTTATCTGCTGGAGCACCATGGCTGCCTCATTTGCTGCTGTGTCTCCACCTAGCACAGGGTCTGGCATATAACGATACTCAGTGTTTGATGAATAAATAAATGGATGATAGAATGGGCCAAGCACTGGGCTTAATAATTTACAAATATTTTCTTGTTTAACCTTATGAAAATCCTCTGAAGGAGCTACTATCCTCACTTGGTGAACGAGGAAATGAAGGGTTAAGTTCTTAGGTCTTAACCCTTGAACTAAAAAAAAAAAAAAAAAAAAAGGTGAAGAATGAGCTTTCCATTGCTTATTAAATGGATTTGACATTCTTGACCCCTCTGTCCACACACATGCCAACCCAAAACCGTCAGGAGGGATCTTCAGGCTAGTTAATGAATGTGCGGTGTTCAGCCAGATAATGGCTATGATTGACATTTTGCTTACACTTGCTTATGAGTTGGCTTCTTGTGCATACATCAGGACTGTAGCCTATACACAAGCATCACTTACAGGACCATTTTAGTTTGGGCACGCATAATCCTCAGGAGGCACCTGTACAGCATAAGCATTCCCAGTATAAATGGAATGATACATATATTGAGATACATGTGTAGGTGTGTGTGTGTATATATATATATGTATGTATATATGTATACACATACATATACATACCCAGAAATATGCATACACGTATTTTTTGCATAGCTACATATAAAATACTCTATCTCACCGGAAAACTGAACATGGTCAAAATTTGTTACCAAGAAATACAATTTCCCATTTATTCATTAAGTTTCTGTTTATATCTCTGTTTTCTAATCTAGTTGTTTGAACTAAGCTGTTCTTTCAAGCTTTCATGCCTAATGTCAGTAGTGTGTTTGCCAAAGTATAAGTGAGGTTTTACTCTATTTCAATGTTATAACAAAAGACCCATGATCCATAATAGATTCACCTATTTGAAGCCACATTGGATGACCTTAAACAAAGCTTCGCCTAGAATATGGTACCCACACCACGAACGGTACACAAGATGACTTAGGTGGTATGCTCCATGGGGTAATGAGAGACGAGGAGGGGAATCAGTCTGCTCCATCAGAGTGAGAGCCAGTCTCAAGCTGCAGAGGCCAAAATTTCATTGTATTTATTTATATGGTTACCTTCTATTCATGGCAAATTATATTAGTTTTCCACTTATGGCAGCGATATTTCATTTCCTTTTTGGATAAATACACTTAAGGAAAAATGTCAAGTTTAAAATGTTATGTAAATAATTGTACAAGTGGTACGTGAGGTGGCAAAGATCATGCAAGTCATATGCAAATGACTGATGGAAAAAACTAGTGGAGGCAACAGAGGTGTGGGGGTCAGAGTTCACCACTTAATAACTGAGTAAACTTGAGTAAGTTACTTAACCTCACTTAAGAATAGCTGCAGTAACCTCGGAGGTTTCATCTGTTCAAATGGAAAATATATCAAGTGGAACACAGCAGATGCCAAATAAATGATCTTTGTAATGATAACGTCTGCTTTTATTACTATTAACTATCATTAGTGAAACGGTGTATGTGGAGTACCTAACACAGAGCCTCGTATACAGTACGTGCTTAGCAAATGGGCTAACATTCCCTCATCAACAGCTTTCTTCGCGGTAGGCCTGTAAATAGACGATGATTCATGACCCGGTTTTAGCTGATACCAATCTAGTGTGTGAATGTTGTGTGGCTTATTTTGAGATGTGCACTTGAAGGCTACGTT
This sequence comes from Balaenoptera physalus, assembly GCF_965194825.1. Taxonomy (NCBI): domain Eukaryota; kingdom Metazoa; phylum Chordata; class Mammalia; order Artiodactyla; family Balaenopteridae; genus Balaenoptera; species Balaenoptera physalus. The sequence goes on from NC_138890.1 coordinate 57,282,035, forward strand.
GTATATGATCAGCATGGCATACCGAATTCTAAAAAAAATAAATAGTGAACAATCTTTCTATGTCAGCCATGCCTACGAGGAGTGAAGAAGTTCCGTGAACAGAAAGCAGCTTTCTATAATGTAGAACACATTCTCCTTCTGTTTTTACTGGTATGAAATGAGTTAAATATTAATCATCTGTTTGTCTGAGGTTCTAAATGTAAAGATTGAAACTGTTTCTCAAATTCCTGAAGTTCTTTCCTAGAAAGAAGTATATATCAGGAAATTCAACCACAAATCCAACACAAATTGAAAAGTTTCTCAGGAAGAAAAATAAAGGGCAACCTGAGATGATTGAGAAAATAGACACAGGGTTTTATGTTATCTAAGAGCACAGGAAACTCGTTATATTTGCAAGATCCCATCTCAAGACCCCTGTGAAGACAACAAGAGGAGACAAGTGGAATTAGAAATGTGCTGACTTGGAAGAAAACTGGGAAATCAACAAAATGGAAATTTAACAAGACAGCAACCAGTCCCTGAGAAAAAGTGAGAAACTACTAGGAGCAAGTGAAGCCTGGCTGAATATAGATATGTACAATAGCAAATGTTTCTCTGGAAGTATGTACTTTTTAAATGTTTTATTATGGAAATTGTCCAGCATACACAAAAAAGCGAGAGTGAGTTAACAATCTTCGTAGACCCACCCGCCAACCTTCAACAATAATCAACTTTATGCCAGTCTTGTTTCATCCAGCCTCATAGGATTTGGGTGAGGAATGGGGCTAGAGCATTTAAGGCCAGTTTTAGACATGGTGTCAACCATAATGACACAAATACTTCAGTATGCATTTTTAAATGTTAAGGAATATTTTACATAGTTACTATGCTATTAGCACTCATATGAAATTGACAAATTCCTTAAAAACATGTAATACCTAATTTCCCAAGTTGTTTCAAGATGTCTCTGTACAAGTTTGGTCTAAATCAGCATTAAAACATGACCACAAGATGCATTTGGTTTTTTTTTTTTTTTTTTGTCTCCTAGATCTCTTTCATAACAGCCCCCCTGTTTCTTTTTTTTTTTTTTTCTTTTCTTTTCAGCCCCCCTGTTTCTATACCATTGATTTGTTGGAGAAATTGAGTCATCCATCCTATGTCCTGTTACATATTCTGGATTTGTCTGATTGCTTCACTGTGGTATTATTTAACTTGTTCTTCTGTCATCCATATTTCTTACAACTGGTGGCTAGATTTAGAGGCGTCATTAGATTCTAGTTCATTTCTTAGGCAAGAATGTTTCACAGGTGGCACTGTATACTTTCTATTATATTATGTTCTGAGGCATATAATGTCTGTTTGCCCCACTTTTAGGGATTGAGGGGTGGGTTTATATGCTTTCAGCTTGATCTCTCCTTTATAAACTTTGCCCAACAACATTTCACATAATTTTAGCATTGCCTGCATCCATTATTTTATTAAGGTTGCAAAATGGTGATTATTTCTGTCTATCATTCCTAATTAGCTGGAATTCTTCTGTGAAGAAATTTACCTCATCAACCATTTGGTTACCCTGAAATATAAGAAAGGCAAGAGAAATTCTTGATTCTTTTCCTTTATTTATCAGTTTTCAGAGCAATAAGGTGTGCCCTGGAAACAGTGGGGTGTTTTTTTTTTTTGATATTATTGTTAGGTGGGTTTCAATCTGTTATAATTATTCTTTTTGATATTCAAGTTGCCCTATATTAGTACAGTGGAAACACCTTATGGTTGGGCTCTGTGTCTTTTGGCATTTTCCCTATTAGTCTTTAATGGCTTCCTTGCTTACTAGCCCAGGCTTAAGCCAATTTCCCAGGCTCATCTCATTCATTTCCTGTTCCAGACCTGCACTCAGCCTTTTCTAAGAACTCTGGTTCCTCTTAGAGAGACATAGCATTTAGAGACCACAATCTGGGTGCTAGGATTGCTCATCGCTCTTGGATGATCATTGTTTCTATGTGTTTTCAGTAGGCAAAGCCAGGACATAAAAATGAAGTGGAAAAAAAAATCATGATTTCCTACTGATATTTTCAAATAATATGTTTTTTTGGTTGATTTTTTACTTGCATGTATTTCCTTTTATGCTGAAATTCTAGGTCCTTAACATTAAGATAATTATTTGTTTTATTTTATAATATACCTATCATAACTAGAAAATAAGGTTACAGTATTACCACTGATGACTCCTGAATACAAAAATTGATTTGTTTGTTTGTTTGTTTTAAGAGAGAAAAGGCAACATTAGTAACATACTTGGATTAGTTTGAAAAGCTATTCATGTGTACCAGACTGAATTTGCCATGTCACATTAACATGAATTGCATCAGTCTCAAAGTTTGGATACTTGGCATACTGGTTTTTAGAAGACTTTACCAAAGTATTTGAAACTATTATTCAATGAACAATCTAATTTATTCTAACTGCTTGTGTCTCACTCCACTGCCCTCTCACCCCATCTAATAACACTACTACATACACTCCACAGGGGTCGGGAGGTGTCTTTTATTCACCAGTATATTTTGTAGCACCTAGCACAGTGCTTACAATACTCACACATGTATGAGTCAATCATCCTACATGTTTTAGGGGAAGTCACTGATCCAGATGTACTGATATAGTCATAGGTGACAACACAGTGTCCATCTATTTCTTCAGATTCTCTACCATTGTTTTCCAGGCAAAAGTCACAAGTGTTATTTATGGACCAAGAGCTAAAAGGGCTCTTAGGAGCCTAATTCAATCCCTTCCTTTCTCAAATGAGAAATTGAGTGAGCCAGAGATTCAGTCGTTTCCCCCAAATCACCCAGCTCACTCCTGGCAGAGCCAGAATTGGGACCCAGAGCCCTTCTTTCCTGGTCTGGGATGCTTTCTACTCAGTTATACGGTGGGCTGCTTTCTCACCCAAACCTACATCCTCTCTGGACTAGCACTGATAAACAAAGCAGGCAAAAGTTAAACAGTTAATTTTTTCCCTTTCAGAAGGTTTGAATACATTCTCTCTCATTAGGCCCAGATTATTGATGAATTCAACTCGACATGCTATTGTTTCTTGTTCTAACTGAAGACATTGAGTGATTGAACAAGTTGTCACAGACATAGTTTTGTTCATCTCTAACTTCAATTTGTATTAGAATGCAAAGTCCAATGCTGCTAGAAACAGTAATAAATTATTACTCTGTCTAACCCAGGAAAAATTCAGTGAATTAAAAAAACATTTGACCAACATCTACAGATTTCATACTTGACTTCCTAATTTTATACTTTAGGTAGAAACTGAAGTTCGCTTATTAATCTTTGTTCTTGATTACCAATTGTCATCTGACTTTACAGCATAATAGAGGACTGGCTGTTCTCCCTCTTCATTCATTAAGTCCAAGTTGAAACATCTGATCATTATTAGGAGGTCTTATAGGCATGACTCCATTGAGGTTCCATGCCAGAAAAAAAGCTCAAAACGCCTCTTAAATCATGAGATATCAAGCAATGTGGTGACTGCATTTTGGTGCTATACTTAATTTGCATTTGAATATTTAAATTGCTTTGCTAGGATTTTAAGTACAGAAAAAATACTAAAATTTCAAGCCATTTTTAAACAAAGATTACAGAGTAATTACATGCTAATTAGGTAATGCTATCATTTGAATGGTAATGGAAGTGGCTATGGTGTACAAAAGAATATATTCTATTCTTTAAATTAAATTCCATCTGTGATACATCATATTCAGGTGCTTGTTTTTATTTCAGTTTCCTATAAATTCTTAACATCTTAACCTCCTCCAGGTAATATACCATAATGGAAATTTTATCAGCTTCAGCTTATCACAGCAACACCATCTTTATTATTTGTAGATCTTTACTGGGTTTTTTAATTATAAAAAAGTATACTTTTAAATTAAAACATACACATATATACAGGTATGTCAGTCATATCGCTTGGAGAATTATCTTTTATCATGGGGGAAAATCTGTATTTCAGAATGTATCCAGTTGTAAGTTTTGGAAGTGAATGCTTTTGAAGAGAGATTACTTCAGTCTTTAAAAACCAGCTTGCCACTTAAATATATTTCACAAAGATTGGAGTTTGTTTCATTCAGATAACTGAGAGTTTAGATGGCACATTCAACGTTTTTAGCAAGTTCAGCCTTTATCCAAAACAATACTACTACATGTGTAATCCTTGCTTAAAAACACAGTGCAGCAAAGTAGGAAAGTCTTTGTATAAGAAAGCAATAAGTATGCATGGCAAAGAAAAAGGTCAAATAATATATAAAGATATAAAATAAAAAGTAAAATGCTACTTTCCATAACTCCCAATTCCCCAGCCTCTTAATCAGTGATAACTGTAGTTAACAGTTTCTTATATGTTTTTATAGCAATAGTGAATGCATATACAAGCATAAATTTGGTATCTTAATTTTTAATAAATAGAACAATACTGATTTATTTCTGCTTCTTAAACTTAATAATATACCTCGGGCATCTTTCTGTGTTAATACATCTAAAGCTATAGCTATATTTATTATCTCCTATTGATGCCTATTTAGGTTGTTTCTGTTTAGATCAGAATGTTGAAGTGAAATATAGGTATTAGATAGACAGATTTTACTTTGCTAGGTCAAGGAATTTGTGCATTTAAAATTTGACACCTATTTCCAAGCTGCTTTCTGAAGAGTTAGTACCTGTTTTTTAGCTCTACCAACAGGGTATAAGATAACCTGTTTCTCCACACTCTTGACTACATTGTATATTATTAAACATTATCATCTTTGCCAATCTGATAAGTGAGAAATGGTATCTTATTCTTTTGTCTTATCTTTGAGTAAGTTGAATATCTTTTCATGTTTACAGGCCATTTATGTTTCTTTTTTTATAAACTGAATGTTCATCTTTCCCCAGTCCCATTTTCCTTTGCATGATTGATTCATCTTCTTGATTTATATGAGCTCTTTTAACATTTAAAAATAGCTACTTTTTATTATATGTATTGGAAACATTTTTTCCCCAGTTCTTGTTTCTGCCATGTGAAAGTTTTGTTTTGTTTTGTTTTTTCTTTAAATGGATTTAAATTTATCATTTATTTCCTTTCTGACTTTTGTGTTCAATATCTTGCTTAGGAAAAACTTCACCATTTGGGATTTTTTTCTGTTTTTCTAGTACTTTATCAGTTTCACTCTTTCAATACATATATTTAAATCTTTGAGCTGTCCAATGGAAGGAGTAATACAGCCTTAATATTTTCTTAATATGGTTAGTCAGTTTTTTCAAAACCATTTATTTGAATAATCTGTGTTTTCCTCTCTAGTTTGAAAAACCTTCCTTTATCATATGCACATATGAGACTACCTGTATATTTAAGCTTATTTCTAGGCTCTTGATATTTGTTGTTTTATCTGTCTATGCTAGAACAAAACTGTTTAATTGCTATTGTTTTTATGTTTAATCCCTATATAAGGTAGTCTAGTCACTGAATCTCCTATTTTTCAGATTTTCAGAGTTTACCCTTTTAAATTTAATTTTTATTTGATTTTGTTTACTTTTCCATATGTATTTTCAAACCAGCTAGTCAAGTTCTGGAAGAAAAAAAAAAAAAAAAGAGCACAAGCAAGCAAAAGACAGAGACAGAGAGAGGAGCCTTACTATTGTGATTAATATCACTTTAAAAAAAATTCACTTTTCAGTGATCAATTTAGGGGGAATTAATATCTCTACAACATTAAATATTTCTACCCAAGATAATGGTATGGTTTCTATTTATTCAAGTTTTCTTTTTGAGAGTGGTGTTTTAAAGTTTTCTTTATATATCTTATACATTTTTTGCTACATTTATTTCAAACATTTTATATTTTTATTATTTTTATAAATGGGATATGTCTGATCCTTTTATATTTATCAGACTATAAATGGCTTTTCTTGTGGCAGGTTATATCTACTATCTATTAACATTTTTACTGGATACTGAAGTCTGTCAAGTGGATTTTTGGCACCTATGATGATCAAATGACTCTTCTCCTTTGATCTATTACTATGGTTAATGATATTAATAGATTGACTGTTGTTGAACTATCCTTGCATTACTTGAATGTGTCCTATTCTATTAGGGTATATTATTGCTGTAAATGTTCTGCTTGGTTCTATTTGCTAATGTTTCAGTTGAGGGCCATCTCAGGTTTTCAGAACAAGCAAGAGCCATGTCTGTTTTATTTACTGCTTTATACCCAGCACATAATACCTAGCCCTGTGTCTGAAGCAGAGGAAATTCTCAGTAAATATTTGTGAAAAGCAGGGTGGTTCCATGAGTCATTTGATGTGATTCTCTCTTAACTCTTCTGATCTATTCTAGAAAGAGAATCCATGACTAAGAGTGGCCTAAAGGTCAGCGAGTTGGTCATGTGAGGATCCATCCAGGTCCTTTGAAAACTTCTTTGCGTGTTCACCTGATCTTTTGATTACTCATAGCCTTTTTAGGTCCTTTCACCCGTTTTGGCTAGACATGTTTTTCTCCTTGCGCAGTCTTCCAGACATCAGCAAAGACATCTCTGACATGAGCAAGCCGAAGTTTTCAGAACAAGCTGTTTTGTATTAGCGTGAGGCACTTCTAGGGTGTCTGATCTGGACCAAACCCATGTGGAGCTAAGAGAAGAGCTTAAGCCTGACCTGGCAGATGCTGGTGTTGGCTCAGTGGCCACAGTTTAATTGTCATAGCTATTACCTGGCCAGGGTTCCAGGCAGCCGCCCAGGAGCCCCACCAGTATAATTCCTGTAGGCGCCTTTTTTTTTCACTCTTCTCATTAGCTTTCAGCAACGGCAAATGAAATCCTGTCCTTTAGTGGCTCCATGAGCATCTCCATTTATCTCGGAAGAGTTCTGTGGCCTGGGTGTGTGGGCCAGTTCTCTAAGTAAAGTCACATGTGGAAACCAGAAGGGTAGAAGAAAGATATGGCCAACAGCTACTTTGTGTCAAAACAGCTGTGATGATGGATGCTGCAAATGAGCAGTGACTAATTATGACCAATCTGCTCACCTGCGGTTACTCTGGTACTCCCTCAGTTTCTTGTACACTGTTGCATTTTCCCCCAACCTTTCCCCATAGCTTCTTTCTTAGAGTCCCAAAATTGATTCAAAATCTCAAAATTTTCCACATATCTCCTTTTTTCCTTTTCAGTGTTCCATATTTCTATCTAATTAGCCTCTTTTGGTGTTTCCTGTAGCCAGTTGTATCTATTTGATTTCAGGCAATACCCTTGGGGGTCTTGTACCCAAACATATAATACTTCAACTACACTGACTGTCCAGTTGAAAATTCTATTTCCAATTAAATATAACCTATTGTTTGTTATTCCTGAATTAATAAATAAGAGCATACTTAAGGAAATCAGATCAAAATACTAGGTTATTGACTTTCACATCATCAACTCACTTAAAGCTAGCGTAGAGGCAATTCATACTGCTGAATAAATGGATAGAGTGCAATGCTTATTTCCTTTCTAGGTAGAAAACCACACAAATTCTAGGGCAAGTACCTTTATATTTTTTTGATATTTATTTGTTTTCCTTATTTTTTTTGGCTGCGTCGGGTCTTAGTTGCGGCACACGGGATCTTTGTTGAGGCATGCAGGATCTTTTCATTACAGCACACAGTCTCCTCGGGTTTCTCCCTAGTTGCGGCGTGCGGGCTTCTCTCTAGTTGTGGCATGCAGGTTTTCTCTCTCTGGTTGTGGCACACGGGCTCCAGGGCTCATGGGCTCTGTAGTTTGCGGCACATTGGCTCTCTCATTGAGGCGCACGAGCTCAATAGTTGTGGCGCGCGGGCTTAATTGACATGTGATATGTGGGGTCTTAGTTCCCCAACCAGGGATCGAACCTGCGTCCCCTGCATTGGAAGGCAGATTCTTTACCACTGTACCACCAGGGAAGTCCCTAGGGCAAGTACCTTTATAATCTAGAATATTCTGAAGTGTAACTGTGTTGACATCTGTTGGGGAACTTCAGAGGCTAAGCCTTTCTCTATAAGGTCAAAGTGAAATGCATTACTGAGTTGGCTATTGGGATAATTAAAGCTACAAATGACCCTTACAAGGAATATCCTGATAAACTGGTGATTTCAGAGCCAAACAGTTACGCATTCTTTAAAACTATACTTTTGAACAAGAATTACCTGCTTTGTTGATGTGGATCACATTAGCTGAAAATTCCCAAATTTTTGCTTCACCTTGTGGGGCAAACTTGGCATGGGACTACATAGTATGTTTCTTCTAAGATCTTCAATTTAAGCAGGAACCACAACCAGCCGATGATCCCTATTGAGTCACTCCTGCTTCAGAAATGAAGCCTTGCTGTACAGCGCCAACTCTCACTTTTTCCACATTACATAATCCTCTCTGTTCCCCAGCATTTCAATGCAGCCATCATATAAGTGGAACCAGGAGTGTGGTTTGGTTAATGCTTCATGTTGATACTGATGGACTACAGAACAGCAGGTCCCTTGTTGCCTAGCAACCAAACAAAGTGCCTTATCCTACTGACCTCAGTATGGGTACCGCTTGCACAAACGCTGCTCCATCATTGAATGGATTCTTGTTGCCTTGTTCCTGATGATCCCCAGCCATGTTTAGTACCTTCAGCCTACCCTGATAAGGCTTCTGATTGAATGTAATGATTCCTAAATTACTCAGTTAATAAGCAATCAAATGGAGATTTAAGTCCAGGATTGTCAAACTCCAAAGATAGTCTTTAGGTTTTTTGGCTTTATACATCAGAAAAGAAAACAGAAACCACTGGCAAAACAATTTGACATTGTTCAAATAAGGAACATTCTTAACACTTTTGAGTTACCTATATAGCTACTAATAATCATAACAATTGTAGTAGTAATAACCATGCAGGTTAACATTTCTGGCATAACCGGAAATTCTGGGGGTTGACTCACTGCTAAGCACTTTGCATATATTATCTTACTGGAGACTCACAGCCATGCTGGGCTGTAAGGTACTGATCATATACCCATCTTATAGCCGGGGAAAACTAAATCGCCCCGGAGCACAGGGTAGTACATGGGGAGTTGGGAGTAGCATCCAAATCAATCAAGCCCAAACCCCAATTTTCAACCTTGACATTCACTGCTGCTGGGTACCAGAAGATGCACAGGGTCCCCTAAGTCTCCCGAAGGAAGTGTGGGAGGATTTTTGGCTCTTTCTGCTATTGAAAAGCCAGTTCTCTCTTAAGAATACTTCCGTCCATGTGGATCTACCTTGGCATCGGGCACAATATTGGAAGAGAGAGAAAGTATCTCTGTGGATAGGATACAACCCACTCTTTTTTTTTTTTAATTCAAGTATAGTTGGTTTACAATGTGTTAATTTCTGCTGTACAGCAAAGTGATTCAGTTATACATATATATACATTCTTTTTCATATTCTTTTCCATTATGGTTTATCATAGAATACTGAATATAGTTCCCTGTGCTATACAGTAGGACTTTCTTTTTTATCCATCCTATATATAACAGTTTGCATCTGCTAATCCCAAACTCCCACTCTATCCCTCCCCCATTCCCCTCCCCCTTGGTGACCACAAGTCTGTTCTCTATGTCTGTGAGTCTGTTTTGTAGGTAAGTTTGTGGAGAGATAGCCCACTCTTGTTTGCATTAACCAAGGAGGGGGCAAGTTCACACTGGGCCGTACCTTCCCTGAAGCAGAGATGAGTGAGACTGGGAGTGATGACAAAGAGAGATGAGGGGAGGGAGCTACACACTGTGCTCTCTACCCAGCCCATCTACAAATCACAAGTTGGCAGGCACTCCCCGATCCAGTTTAGTGGTGCCAAGCACAATATCCAAACCGTGTGGCCACAGTGACTGAGCATACTCATTGCTCTTGCAAACCACTACAGTTTAAAGTGGAATGAAAATTATCCCAGGAACACCGGCTCTGTGACTGTGAAATCATTTGTGCTTGACTCATTGAAGGAGGCTTCAAGGTCCCAGAGCTGTATAACTAAGATCTGTGTTCCAGTCTTTCTGCCCCCGCTGGCTGGAGGTGAGAGAATAGGGCAGCAAAAGGTGACGTGACCTCCCAAGGGCCAGGGAATGCCCTTTGTTACTTTGTTGGCTGGGATGGGGGAGCCAGATAACCAAGCTTATTAAAATTACTTGATACAAAACCAAAAATGGTTTCTGGGTGAGATCGAAGGAACTCCCTTTTTAGTCACATGTACAAAATTTACTGCCTGAACTTAGTGACCTCTGTTTTGTTGCTTAAAGAATTTTTATGCTTCTTTCTGGATTCTCCTTACTGGTTTGAGACTAGTGGTTTCATATATGCTCCTCAGTTCATAGAAGCTTCCGAGAGATGCTTAAAGGGTTTTGGGGGAGGTGGGGGGTCAGGGGTGCAGGGATGGGGTGCACCATCCTGGGTGCCTCCAGGCAGGCCCCTGCTACCACCAAAGCATCAAGCAGGTTCTCTTCTCTGTGTTTTATGAAATGGGTTTCTGCTGGGGAATGCTTTTATTTCCCCACCTTTCTCGGGTAAGAGTACCCTGATTGTCTTCTAGAAATCCACCACTCTCTGTCCTCTGCCAAATTCAGAAATGAGTGTGTATGAGACTCAGGCCTAATCAGCGAGGGTCTCTGATCCATCTCACCCCAAAGGCAATCCCGAAAAGGGCACTCGACCCACTTGGGCCAGTGAGCACTGGACTGCCCAGGCCCCAATCTAGGCCCATCCCTTTCTAGCTCTCTGATACGGTATCTCTGGAGCCTCAGTTTCTTCATCTATAAACTAGGGATAATGCTATTTATACTTAGGATAGCACCTGTCAAGTAGTATACATTTTACAAAATATGAGCTATTATTTATGAACCTGTGAGGGTAATTTACTGCTGAGTTTTACTAGATCCTTCCTAATTTTTCCATTTGTCAATTACCCAAAATGTCCTTTATAGCATCCCCTCCCTCCCAAATAAAAACAACAGCATCTCCTCATGTTACTGTCTCTCCACCAAGCGAATCCCTAGCCGATTTGCTTTTGTTTCTCTTCTAATCCTTCTCATTCCTGTTCCTGATGCTGTGTGCAGGAGGGACCTGGAAGAAGTTTACCTTCTGCTGACATTTCATGCTTACAGTACCACACTGCCCACTGTGATGACTTCTCCATCTTTTCACGCACGTCCGCCCTCAGGACGAAATAGTCTCTTTGTATTATAGCATCATTCTGCAGGTGTAACCATGGTTAGGTACAATGCTCGCTTCCCCGACCGAAATGTTTTTGTTTTTGTTTTACTGAAGTATAGTTGATTTACAATATTATATTACTTTTAGGTGTACAACATAGTGATTCAATTTTTTTTTATAGATTATACTCCATTTATAGTTATTATAAAAGACTGACTCTATTCCCTGAGCTGTGCAATATATCCTTGTAGCTTATTTATTTTATATGTAGTAGTTTGTACCTCTTGATCCCCTACCCCTCTATTGCCCCTCCCTCCTTCCCTCTCCCCACTGATAACCACTAGTTTGTTCTCTATGCCTGTGAGTCTGTTTCTTTTTTGTTATATTTATTCCTTCATTTCATTTTTTTTTTTTAGATTCCACATATAAGAGATAACATACAGTATTTGTCTTTCTCTGTGAACTATTACTGAAGCATAATACCCTCTAGGTCCATCCATGTTGTTGCAAATGGCAACATTTCATTCTTTTTTATGGCTGAATAATACTCCATTGTGTGTGTGTGTGTGTGTGTGTGTGTGTGTGTGTGTGTGTGGCCACATCTTCTTAGATATATCCAGCATTACTTTGAATCTACTTCAGTTTACTTCAGTTTTGCCCTCTGCACGTTTTCCAAAGCCCCTCCTCCAACCTTTTTATTCCAGTTGCTGGGCTTTTACTATTTCCTTGCCTCAGAGAGATTTCCAGGGCAGAAAAAACAGAAGGCTTTTGAAGACAAGGGCTTTTCTTATCTGAGGAGATGATGCTAAATATCCTCAGGAAGGAAGAGGAGGCAGACAGAGGGATGCCCTCAAGGGTGAGGCGAGAGAAAGGAGACAAGTCTTTGTGCCTGGGAAGGGGAAAGTCAGACAGCTGTTGAAGAGCCGGATGTCGGTGCCACTCATAATCCCCACCGCAAGGAGGGGGCAGGACTCGGAAGGGGAAGGCAGCCTGGTACACCTGACAGGGCTGACCCTGGGCAGGTGTTCTCCAGCCTTGGCAAAGTTACCGTTCATGAGTGAGACACAAAAATAGACTGCAGGGCTTGAAGAGAACTCGAGGATGAGGATGTCAGCAGCAACCATGACAAATTGGAGACTGGGCATGATTTTAGCCTCCTATGCTACCCAAGAAGGGGATGGCTCCAGCCATGACTGAGTTTAGCCTTCCTGCCATGCTGGCTGGTAGGACGGGCACTGAGATTCGACTTCAGTTGAAATAAAGCGCAGTAAAGAGATGAGGCCTGCACAAAGCTGTGCACTGAAGTGTACACTGACATTGATAACCACACGCCAGCATCCACAGCTGGTCCCCGTACGTGTGAACATTTCCCTGGTTGGGAAGGCCCCAACCAGGAAGGGGGAAAAACAGTACCTCCCAAAGGTAAAACATCTTCATCTGAGGCCCTGGGGTTGGCCTTCAATGTGGTCAGTAGTGCCAAGAGCCAAAATACATCCTTTAAAAAAAAAAAATCACTTCCTTACCCCCAGGAAATTTATCCATCTGGAATTTTCTGAAGCCAAACCCACTAGTCAACGTCAAAACCGAAATGAGAGGAAACTTTTTGGAGAAACACCCTCCCATCCTCTCGTGTCATAGGTGAAAAATGGTCGGCTTTGTTTTCTTTTCTTGTGAAGGGAAGAAAAAAAAAATCACGATGCTTAGTCTCAAGTTTCCTCATTTCCAGGTGCCTTTATAGTTCCCAAGTTGTCCCATCAAACTGAGTTATGACTCCATTAAAATGCCACGCTCAATATTTTTTGTCTAATCCCCTAATACTCCGATCCCTGGCTGTCAGCAGACACATCGGGAAACTCCCCTATCCGGAGGATTTGGTTTAGATTTATCTTGGCCTGGGAAAGAGAGGAGAAGTAAGGAAAAGAGGAGAGACTCAGAGGGAACCCAAGCGGCTGGCAGTGGGGAATGACAAGGCTTATTCATTCAGGCAAGTCAGGCCCTTCGGGTCTCAGCAGTAGGGGCAGGCAGACGGGTGGGGACCCTGTGCCATTTTCAAGGGGAGATGTGAGCAGGCTGAAGGAGCGCCTATCAGCCACCAAGTGGAGGAAGTGAGAGCGGTTCCCCAGTCAGCAGTTCCTCACCAGGGAAAGGGGGAAAGTGGCCCCAGGTTGACTCAACCCAGCAGATTCTGTCCAAGGACAATTATGGAATGCAAATATTTAGAAATCCTGTGGTTGTTTGGCACTCTTCAGAGCTCTAAACACACGCGGTGTGTCCCCAAACCAAGATGAATGAGCCCTGCTTCTGAAGTTCCCTGACCTGCAAGGATAAAAGGAAACAAACTGTCAGACAAGGGTTATTTCCCCCCCATTTTGTGCTTATAAATCTCTGTCAAACATGCCTTGTCTTCTGGTCCTAAGTGTCCTCTTCATGAAGGCAGGTGACTTCGGATATGCAGAGTTACTCTTCCAGTGACTCTCCCCATGGCTTTCCATGACAAGGGATTGGAGGAGGAGCAAGAAGAGGAAGGGAAGGGGTTAGAAATTAGAACTGGATGTTCTTCTTCACTGCGTAACTGTCTAAGAGCAGAGGATGTGCTTCAGCCCCTTTGCAGCTCGACAATAGGGCCTGGCCCTCTGCCTGATAGATGTGAGTCAGGTGGGGACGGGCACCTGGTGGGGTTGGAAGAGAGGCCAGGTGGCCGTGCTCTGTGGGAAAGGGCAGCTGGCCTCCTGGAGGTCACTGGCTTTCCTCTGAGCACCACCATGATTTTTTAAAAGGAAATAGAGAATATTAAAAGTCTGAATAGTTAAGCATTTACTGAAGGGACAAATAAGATCCTAATCCATGGCCCAAAACTACAGGGATTGATAACACAGCTAGCTGGTACTTTGGAGTTAGTGGGAGATTTCTTTTCTGGGCAAAGAGAAGTGGGGAAGGAATTGAAAACTCACCTGGGAGTCTTGAGTAGAAATCTTGAACATGCACCAGGCGCTCAGCTGCTGTGTACCTGAGCCGGAAGGAGACAACATGACAGTGGGGAAAATACCTACTTAGAACACCTGGGCACACAAACCGGGAGAAGGTGACGAACTTGTGACTGGAGGAACAGCAGCTCCTTCCACACGTTAGAAGTACTAAAATTTTACATGCTGAAAGCAAATGAAATCCTTTCACGAACTCACTGGCAGGGTTCAGAATGGGTGATCGTCTTGTGCAGTAGTCGTCATAATTGCTTATGGCTGTCACACCTCCACATCCTGCTCACGCCATCTCCCCTAAGGTCTCTGACGGCAAGTCTCTCTCTCTAGCCTGATCTCGCACTCGGTGTGCCTGGTTCTGCACTGTCTGAGATCCAGCATCATGAACCACGTAATCATAAAATACGAGAGGTTGGGATCATTGAGAATCGGGGTACAATAAATGCTATGTGACTGGGGCACACTGCTTTAAAAGAAAAGAAGCTCGAGATTGACAGTCAAGCCGTTAGATGGCTGGATGGGATGCAAGTGCGAGGTCTGACGAAAGCAGTGGTCCTCCAAGCGTGGTGCTGGGCCAGCATCATCAGCATCTCCTGGGCATCTGTTAGAACTGCAAAGCCCAGCTGAATTAGAAACCCTGAGGGCAGGAGCCGGCTACCTGAGCTTTACAAAACCCCTCAGGCGAGTCTAACGCACACCGAAGTTTGAGAACCAGTGGACTAAGAAATGAAGCTGATTATCTAAGGAAGACGGCACAAAGTCCCATCTCAGGAACACGGTCTTCTGCCTTCCCATGAGCACTTGCTCCAGCCATACTTCATTCTTTAGGCAGATGAACCCTTCTCTTTGGAAAGTACCTTCGGAGACTAGGATCAGAGTGGATCTTGTTTGTTTGTTTCCTTATTTGGATGGTTTTTTTTTTACAAAAGGCACATCATGCAGCTAGATTACCAGGCCGATCTCTAAACGTCTTTTGTCAGGTTCTCAAACTCAAATTCAGCCTCAGAGGACCACGGTTTCCGTGTTGAGGGTGTTGAAAAAGAATGTGCTTCAGGCGGTGACCTCAGACATGTTTATCATGCCTTTGGGCTGCCGCGCCCGTGTCCTTTCTCGGTATTCGCAAATAGAGTACCCATCTGGGACAGTCTGAGAATGCGGCTCTTCTCGGCAGGATGGGGCCCGACTACAGGGTAACAAAGGATAACCTCCTAGACTCCGGGGGACACCGGATTGCGGGTCAGAGGCCAGATGTACCAAGAAATAGACACATAACTTTTCCGGGACTGCTCAGCTCGCATGATTTGGATTCTGAGGGTAGTTTTGACAGTCACGGGCCATGAAGCAGCTACCAGATTCCGACAAAGATAGAGCCCTGCAATGGGGGCAGAATACCACCCAGAGTTTATGGGGTAGTGTGGGGAGCAAGACGCCACACAGGCTGATGCCGCAAAATCCCACTACATTTATTATGGCTATCAGCACCGTGTTTTTCTCTTTGGCCATCACAGTGTTTCCCAGTGAAATGTAGCCTGTGCTTAACTGACATAGGAGAGATACTGAGAGGCGGTAATGACCTAAAGCATCCCCGTGCCATGGGAGTAGAGAGAGCAGTACGGCCGGATATAAACATAACTCAGAGACAGATGTTTGCACAAAGCTCCTGGTAAAGCAATCATAATTGCCATATTTTTTTAAAGTCCTCATGTGCATGCCCCCTCCCATTTGTGTGACAGTCAAGGTATCAAGAAGAACAGGGGAAGGGGTTTCTGTTCCAATGTTGACCAGAGACCTTAACTAACTTCTTGGATAGACCAAGATGTACGTATTCACCAAAATTTCAAGTCATGTAAATTTTAGATGTTCCGTGTCCCTGTTTCCCACTGGGGAAATATGGCGAGTCAGTGTTATTCTAAATCAATTATTTAGGGAAATAGATTTTTTCTTTTAAAGGGAACAACAGAAAGCCATTGTTCTAACACCTGATTCTATCCCACCTTGAGAAAGTTCAGCCGGGACCAGTAAAGAGAGCAAATTCAATTTTGCCTCTCAGAATGATTAGACAGTGTACTAGTCAGAAATGCATTCAGCTCGATTAATAGCCAACTGAGTGAAGTCATTTAAACACATAAAGGTGCATTTTTGTCTCACATAAGGAGCCTACAGAGAAGCAGTTTGGGGTCAGAAGGATACCCTCAAGAATCCAGAGTTTTCTGTCTTCTTGGTCTACCATCCTTGGCTTGTGCTGTTTGGTCTCATGGTGGCAACAGAGCTGCACCTCCAATGCTGTATCCATGTTTCAGGCAAAAGAAGAGAAAGCAAACTTCTACTTACATCTCATTAGCAGCACTGTCGTATGGCCATATTTGGCTGTAAGGGAAGCTAGAAAATCAGGATTTTAGCTTTTAAACCTCTGAAGGAGAGAAGAAATTGGGTCAACTAATCTAGAGTGTATTATTACAGATGTCATAATAAATAGCAGACCTCTGCATTAATTAGTCTTGACATGTTTCGGGAAACATCATCAAGGGCCTTCTCCTGTTATAGGTTCATATGAGCAACAAATCATGATTCAGTGTGATAAATACTAAACGCCAAGTGTGTAAGTAGAGACTTTTGCTTTGCTGGAGGGAGGCAGGGAAGACTAGGCCATTGCTTCTCAAGCTTTACCGGGATATTGTTAAAATGCAAATACTGATTCAGTGGATCTGGGATGGGGTCTGAAATTCTGCATTTACAACCGGCTCCAAGGAGATGCCGGTGCTGCTGGCCCATGAATAGTAAGGGTCTAGGTTACAATTAAACAGGGCCTAGAACAGGAGTAGGAATTCACCAAGTGGAGAGAAGAGAGGAGGGCCCCCAAGGCTGGGGGAATGGCACGCACAAGTGCACATGCGTATCCCCCGTTCATGCAGTCCTTTGCAACACTCTTTCTAAATAATTTTCTTCAAAAATATATATATACACATACATGGATGGATGGACAGACAGGTAGGTAGATAGACACATACAATAAGCAGATATTATATATTTAGTCAACTGTGCTATAAACTTGTGACCAGTGTAATTCTCAGCCAGTGAGCACCTTACCACACTCTTCTCATTTGATGTGTTGGGTTTTCTCTTCTGTGACCTTTCCTTCTGCCATTGATGTTGTATTCTAGGAAACAGGTTTTACCCATCACGATTGGTGAAAGACTTGCCAGTATTAGTCCTGGATTATAAGGTCCCGCAAAGACAAAGGAAGAGTACCATGTTCAGTGTTTAAAAAAAAAAAAAAAGTGAGCTTTGCTTCTTGAGTCACTTCATGAAGTAGTCAAGGGCACAAACAATAAAGATCATCCATCCCTTCAATGGCATGAGGCCAATCATAGTATAGCTGCAGCTTGGAATGATTGACAGTTGTGTGACCCGTGACCTAGAAGAAGCTATGACCAGAAAGCTGTCATGACTCTAGAGGATTTGAGAAAATCTGAAGAGCCACTGCCAGTGTATGCTGCCAGACATGCCTCTCTGGGGAGCCCATGCTGAAATGTACATGCTGAAACATACGGTTGGTTCAGGCATTTCCATTTCCAGGAGTTCATACCCCACATAAATGAGGGATGCTCTATGGGGCATATTTAGAGACTAGCACATAGTCTGATGTTTTGGAGTGGAGGACAAGAGAGGAGGAATGGGAAAAAATGAGGCTGCTCTCATCTCACAGTTAGATTGGTTTAGCCATGCTGAGGTTCACCTTACCCCATGGGTAGTGGGAAGCCATCAAAGTTCATAAGCAGTGGAATAACACAGTCACATTTGGACTTTAAAGGGATGACTTTGTTGACAATGCAGTGGAAAGATGCAGGGATGGTAGAGCAGCTAAAGTGGAGTCAGGGAGGTCAGGTAGGACGAGAGAGAAGATGAGACACTGAACCAGAGCAGTGACTCTAGGAAGAGAGAAAAGTAACAAGATGTAATTGTCATGTTAAAGGTAGGCTCACTTGGGCAGAGTAAACGTTAAGATGTATGGCTGAGGGAGAAAGAAGTTGAAGATGACTCTAAGACCAGGCTAGCAGTTCAGACTCGCATGTGTTTTTTAATTTATATTTGATGGCCTGCAGTTGATCAAAGGCTCTCTATACGCATTTGCCTTATTTTTGTCCACTTCATGTATCTTTGACACCTGCCTGAGGCTGAAAGCTTTTGAGATTGAGCACGAGGGGGTTTGGCTTGGCCAACAGGATGAATGATAGTGCCTCTAACTGAGGGAGTTAACCCAGGAGAGGAGCAAGTCTTCAGGAGGAAGGTAATTCAGGATAGAGCTTTACCAATAAAGAGAAAAGAGTAGTTTGGCGCTCATGGGTCTAGGACTAGCTTGAACCTTGATTTACTTTCTCTGTGACCTTGAGTCAGTTACCTTGGCCTTCCAGTAGCTATAAAGCAGAAGAAAACATGCACCGCCCTTGTGAATAGCTCCCCAGAGCCACTAGGCTCATAGCATTGATTCTGGCCAGTACACATTAATCAGTGTCATCCCTTCCTCTTTATAGGCATCTTTACGAGCCCTCATTTCCTTGCACACCCAGCTCTCTAGACTCAGAAAATATGTGTTGATGACCTAGACTCCCACTGTTTCCCCCAAGCAGTGCCGCCCTGTGCAATCAAAACCGGGAGAGGAGAGAAGACAAGTCTGGTGTATCAGGTTTCCCTGGGATCCACCATCCAATTCTCAGTATGCAAGAATTTTTAGAAAAAGTTCAGTGTTTATTTTCATGGTTACACTAAAGACCTCTGGAAATACCAGAGATAACCACAGCACCAATAACTATTTAATTTATTACATTTGTACATCCAGATGGAAAGAAGCCAGTCTTGGCATAAAGACAACTATAAACAAATGTAAATTACAAATCAGACAGTCAGATTGGAAATTGAAATAGAAAACATTCAAAGTCCACCTAAAGTTTCCCATTCCCGTGTAGCATTAAGGTATTAAGTCTTTTTACTTTTTTTTTTTTTTTTCTTTTCCACTAATCTGAAGTCCCTCTGCAGTTAATGAGGTTTTCTTTCTTCTCCTTATGCATTCAGTTTAAAAAAGCAGGCACTGGGGATGCAAAGATCAAATAAGACCCTGCCCCTGGTCGAATCATGGTTTAATCCTGTGCCTTGTGCAAAGTTTAGGTGTAAAAAAAATTTTTTTAATGAACGAGTAAATGGATTAATTTAATCTGTTAACTGTCTTAAAACCCTTTTTTGGGGGTTGTGGGGAGTATTACTCTTTTCAATGAAGAACTGTGAATAAACTACAGCTGAAGGTAGAAAGAAATCAAGTTCTAAACCTGTACCTTTGTGATCACGCATGTTGGTCCCTGATTATCTCAAATATCCATTTCTTTCCTCAAGCTAAAGAATCTTGATTAGGTCAAATGTTTAAGTTTAAATATCTGAACTAGAAGCAAACAGGTGATATTTTTCTTCCAAGTGGTGCAACTATCGTTTCCCTCCACCTGCTAACAAGTAGCCTCAGTAGGTTTAGCTAAACTCATTGGTTTCTCTTTGAAGTCAGAGAAGTGAAACTAATTTGTTTTCAGCTTCCAGAGACCCTAAACCTGGTCCGTGTTACTATCTACTCTCACTTAGTCCAATGTAATAACCGTGTAATTGGTGTCTTTACGTCCTCTCTTGCCCCCTCCATCCCATTATCCACACTATAAGCGAAGTGGTCTATTGAAAGCACAAACTAATTACATTAGCTTAGTGCTTTAAAACCCTCCCATTGCTCTTGGGATAAATACCAGAATCCCTAATGTGGTCTTACACCCAACAAGATAGTTCTGTCCCCACGTCTCCACACTGGGCTTAGACCATGCCTCTCGTTCCCCTATTTGTTCTCATTGCCCCGTACATCCCTCTTTGTAGCAATAATCACAGGAGCAATTTTTGTTCTTTTTAAATTGCTTGATGACTGTCTCCCTCACTTGAAAATAAACAGCAAGAGAGCGGTGACCACATTTCTTTGGGCTCATTGCTAGATCCCTAGTAGCTAGCTTAAAGCTTCACATACAAAAGGCATTTAATATATGTTCATTGCACGAATGAAGCAATCCACAAATAAATGATCGATTTTTCTCTCAATCACCAGATGCTGTTTTTAGTAGTAAGAAAACTTATTTCAGGGATGAAAACTTGCCCATTTTGCCTAATTCTCCAGTAAATATTACCTTCTAAATATTTCAAGGCCTTGATGGTAAGCTGTGAAAGGGTTTGTATTTCTACCATTCCAGAAGAATGGAGGAAGAGGGGAAGCATAGTTATGATATGCTGTCTCTGAAATTCTCTGTGATTGTCTGCGTTTATCTGGTGTTGAGTGAATCCTTATCTCTCTAGAAAAGCACTGCATGTTTTGTCTGTAGAAATCAAGAATTTGGGTATATAGTCAAATCAATTCACAAATAATGTTGTAGGAAATGTTCTTCCTTGCTTCAGTTTTATTTGTGCACTAGCCTGCCTTTTGTAGTTCAGTAATTGTGATTCTAAACATTGGACCACAAAGATGAGTAAGATACATGCACTGTTCTTGAAGAGATCTAAGCCCAGCAAGGAGTGTGAACTCTTAAACAATTCAAGGCAATAAGAATTATAAATGTGTACAAGTCCTAAATGAGGAGGAATTGATATGATTGGAGAGTATAGACTTTTTTTTAAGTTTATATAACCAGGAAATCAAAACAGTTTATCACAGTTGGCCGGACACTATGGATGCCAAGTAAAAAAGAATGTCCTTTCTTTTGTGTGTCTAATTAAACCTTGTATCCAGTTAAATTTTGCCCTGAACAAGAGCTTGCTTTTTCATTGCTTTCTATGTAAGTTCCATTGCCCTAAATGGCTTCTTCATCTCTGACCCTTAATTCTTGCTACCAGCTCTGTCTATGGCATTTTCCTTCAAGTGACCTCTCAGTAATCAACCTTGACTCCTCTGATACTTCTGTCTACTGGAACACGGACAGAACCAAAGGATGAACTTGGTAGTCCTGTAATTCACCCATCCATCCAAATTAGGTATGACTTGTACATGCTTGTCATCTAGGTAGGGAAATAGATATGAACAGAAACTATAGCACCAGCAAAAGCAAGGAACTTGGGATGAGAGCCACACAGCATGTACTCAAAAACATGGACTCTAGAATAAGAGGACTAAGTTCAAATCTTGCTGCCATCTCTTATTAGCTGGATGAAATGAAGCAAGTTACTTAACCTCATCAGTAAATTGGAATGATAATACTTATCTCATGAGGCTCTAGCAAGTATTAAATTAAGGAATTTATGTAATATGTTTAACCTAGTACCCAGTACAGAGCTTGCACATAATAAATGATAGACGTGACAATGATGAACAAAAGGATCATAAAAACATATATAAGATGCTCCAGGAAGCCAAATCAAGGTACGGGTGATTCTGCTTAAGAAGTGGCTTGCTGAAGAAGAGACGTTTGAGCTAAACCTTGAAGGGTAGAAGGAAGCCAGGAAGGGGATTGGGAAGATGACATTTCAGAGAAAGGAAAAATGATAAACTAAAATAAAAGGTAGATTTAAGGCTAAAGAGTCTACAGAAGAAATAAATGATGTTAGCTTGAATCAGGGGCTCAGCTATGGATAACAGAAAAGAAGAATCTGAACCAAATCTGGGATATATTCCCTAGACTAGGTTTCAAAGTGATGACATAAATTATATTATAGTATTTTGCGTGTAAAGTATATGCAGTTAACAGCTTGAACTTCATGAGATGGAGCTGTTATTAAAGGTCGCCATCTTCTTTACCAACATTTATATGGAGCCCTCTAAGTGTTTTACAATCATGTGTAAAAGCTATTTCTGTTGTTGAAAACTCTTCTTACCTTTTTTTAAATCATAGTGCACATTTTCAGGGTCACACTAAAAATTCAAAGATATAGACCACGATTTCCTTCTTTACTCAGAGGCTACATTGTTCATCTGGGCCTAGGAAGGGAAGTTCTTCCGAACTCTTTCAAAACCTACTTGGGGGGCATTACATTCAAATAGGGCATGCTCCTAAAATCTTACCATTTTGTGTCAGTGTCTCTGTCTCCCCACATCCCCCATTCTGGCCCTTCTTCTTTGTCAGCTCAAGCTCTTTGATAATTGACACCCTCACTTTTGAGGCTTTGAGCAATTTGGTATTTTGCTTATGTTTGTTTTTTAGCCTCATATACTTCATAAATCACCCAATAACTTCTATTCCATAACTACAGAGCTGACACTTGAGAAACACAGTTTGCTATTTTATTCTCCTCTCCCATTATCCATTCAGCCCCTCCATATGTATTTTTCTTACACACAAACCCAGTACTAAAAATACACATATGTTGAAGGTTCTGCCAAAATACTTAGTGAGTAATCTAACTTGCCTGAGACCAAAAGAAGTATGAGGGTCCTGAAATAAATCCCTTTGAAATGAATGAACCAACTTGTTTGGAACCTGATGTATTAAGACTCCATAAGTGTATGACTGTGGGATATAAAGTCACTGGGCCAAATCTATATACCTCACGTCAGCCTTCATGATTGACATCCTTCCCCCAAATGTCATAGGTTCAGCCATTGTTCACACGCACAGTGCAAGCATATCGTAGCCCCTGTTTTCTTTCTATAATTTCTTCAAAGCTCTAATATTTACCTAAAAGTACCATGTTTATTTGTTTACTTATTTATTGTCTGTATCTTCTCTCTGGATTGTCACTCTGTGAAGGAAAAGGGGACTTTTCTGTGCTGTTTCCCACCATATTCCCCACACTAAATCATGCTAAGTGCTCAAATTTGTTGAAGCGATTTTTCAAACCCAAAGCCCCATAAGGCCAAATTAGTAACTTTTTTTGCTTGTATTTCTCCTAAAAATAAAATAATAATGATGGCTATAACTTATGAGTACCTGCTGCCTGGCTAGTACCGTGCTAGCATGCTGATATAGACCTATGTAATCCCCACAGCTACCATGCACAATCTATACTTGTATTTTATTGCCTTTGCAAATGAGACTGTCAAATCTCAGAGAGGTTGACTAACTCACCCAAGGTCACAGAGCAGGGAAGCAGAGGCTTTAGGGATTAAACGTAGAACTGCTTTACTACGGCTCCTCAATTTGCACTGCTCCCTCCTTACCATCATGTACAGTGCATCCTCTTGAAGTTATTAGATGAAGCCCTTTTGTATGGATTCCGGATTGAGGCTAAAAAAAGGTATTGTCAGTTTCAGTGGCTTGCTTCTCTTTTTCTTAGATGTTGTGGTTGTAGGGATGATTACTCATCCTCCTGCCTCTCATCCTTCTGTCTAGTTCAGTTTTCTACATCCTTTGCGAAGAGCAAAATAGAACTGACCCCTTCTCCAAAACTCATCAGTCTCTCCCAGTTACATTTCTAAACAAATCTGAAGGGACCCAAGCCTTACAGTAAAGCCCCGCCATCGAACGTTTCCGACAGCTCTCCCTGATCCTGTTGGATTTTATGGTTTATCTGAAGTGTCTGACCAGCTGTGTCAGAGTGGCAAACTTTCCATACAAAAGCAAAGCAAGAGGGGAAGTATGCCCTTCGTCTGCCAACTGGCATATTTTCTTCTGAATTCCATTCCAAGTTTTGCCTGGGACTTTTCAAGAGCTCTGGGTCTATTCCCTCACTCCAGTGAGCCAAGTCAGGGCCACCATCCGTCCAAATTAGGCAGACTGCTCCTTTTATTTATTTATTTGCCTTTTTAAAAAGGTCCCTTGAGTTCTTGTACATATTTTAAACACGTCTTATCCCATTAGGTCACCGTTGTGTTTGTCTTGCCTTTATAGGAAGAAGTAAATTCTAAAGAATTTGGGGGACTTCAAAATTCATGGAGTTTCCCCTGCACTGATATTTTACTCTAATATTTGAATGAGTTGAATATGTTAAATACGTGCAGATCATTATAAATATGTGCAGGTTATTATATTTCAACATTTCCTCTAAGTTGTTAGGAAAAAAAGCCATATCTTGCAGGGCCGTGGGGGTCATTGGCACAAAGTTTAAACTCTAAATACAGTGGGAGGCTACTAATGGGTTCTAAACAAAGGAAAAGCATGATTAGATTAAATATTTAGTGTGACAGAAGCACCTAAACCATGTTTGTTTAACAACCTTACGAGATATATCCTCACACATCTCAAAATCTCCCCAAATAAGGCAGTCATACCACACTCAACTAATACTCGCTTATGTTAATTGTTAATACTTTGGATTGGTCAGAGTATTTTTCCCTCCTAAATGGATAGGAAGGTCAAAGCTGAACTGGAAGATCACATTGATTTGACTGTCCATTGAGTAAGCAATGAACAGAAAATGTTGAACCAAACAACCCTCTATCCATGATAATAACTGAAGAGACAGAGCACATCCACTAGGGACTTCCATCATCAAGTCCACAATGGAGCACTTGTTCCAACAGCTCTTTGAAAAGAGTTGAGGAACCCAGGAGACTTGAAGAAGCAAATACATGTTCCAGTCCTTCCACAGAGGATGAGAGGAGCCAGAAAAGAGTGGACCAGGAAGCTGGACTTTGACAGCAAGTGAGATCACAAGAGATGGATGAGGGATGAGATCATAGCCCATGTGGTCCAGGCTTGCCGTTACCATATGAGAGGGCACAGTCTATATGAGAGCCTCAATGGCCATTTTCTTAGGAGATGAAGCATGAAAAGAAGGACCTGAACGTCGAAGATAATCTGAAACTGAGATTTAAAAACTCATAAAATCTGAAGTCACTATCTGAAAGCTAATGGAGTGTTTAGGTCTTGAGTTTAACTGTTAAGGGCTAAAATGTAAGAAGAAAGGAGAGACTGACTCTTGGTCAACGGCAGCGTGTTTCTAAGGCATGTTAAAGCCCTTGAAGAAGCCCTTTTGAACCATCTTAAACTTATTAACTTATCACTGACAGAGTCTGTTTCCAACACCTGACAGCTAGGATCCTGCTCTGGTTGAGGTAGAAATGTTACACATTGTTTTATCGCTCACTTTGCAGGGCACCGTATAAGCAGTCTGACCAAACCAAATTTGTTGTCAATGCTGGGAAATGCCTCTTGCCTCCTGCTCTGACAGGAAGTCACCACGGTTGGTTTAGCTAATAGAATTTCTTAAAAGTTCCTTTGACACGCAGTACTGAAAGTCATGCTATGCTCTCTTCTTCTTTTAAAGAGTGAGACTCGCTTTTTAAATGGTCCCGTTCAGGCACATTTATGAAGTGCCTGCCGTGTGTTGGATGAGGAGTATGCAGGAGTGCGTGCTTTCTGGCTAGGGGAGTAAGGGTATACATGGCACCTGGAGTATCTACTTGTGGGTAACAGTTGATTAACTGCAGAATTTGTGGGACTGCATTCCCATCCATGCCTGAACAATAAAGGCAAAAGAGATACATCAAAGTGGAGCCTAGCTTTAAGTCAAATTAAAAAATTGATTGAAAGAGTGAAGTTTTCTAGGATCTACTTCAAGCAAAAGAAATAAAAATTAAAACATAGCTGCTTCTGAAACGTTCAGACCTAGGAATTGCAACTTTATGGTAGAGCTGCCTCTCTGAGACTATAAAGATGAAGAGAGGTATCCAAGTTGTTCTTTGTTCAATGCCCAAAAGACATTTTATTCCTGGGAAAACAAAGACATAGACCCAATGGCAGAAAAAAATCAAAGACTTCCCTTTAGTTGGTTACTTAAAGTCCTTCCTAGCTCTTCTCTCCCTCACTGAAAGGAGATTTAGGTGCAAGAAAAGTTAATTCAGCTAGATTTTCTCTGGCTTCTGTATAAATACAGCCGGAAAATGGGAAACTAAGTTGTGGGATTCTGGGTCATTCTCTAGTTTGAAATCATGAATTTGAATCGACACTGTTTTTGTTTTTGTTTTTTTTTACATGAAGAGATTTGGCTTTTCTTTGATCCCTTCCAATTAGAGACTTGTTTGTACTATGCTATAAGACATATAGAATAATTAAAATTATCTGGCAGATCTATATCTCCATCTTGTTTCCTTCCCTGTTGCCTGTCCCTTGCTCCCCGTGGCTGCCTCCTGTTCCCAGTCTGCCCAGCACTGAGGTCCGGCCACAGATCCCCCAAGTAACCGCACAAGTTGCATGTACCCTTCGACACACAGCTCCTGTGGCCCCACTGTGACTAATAACCAGTGTGTCCGCCTAACAGCTGCCCCAGAGAGGAAGGGAAAGGAAGGCTGTCAGTGTGCAGAGCAAGGGCCGCTCAAGCGAGCCACAGAGGGACGCCACCTGCCCCCAGGTTGAGAAGGTGACTTGTCCCCAAGTTAATCTTTGTTTCTCACTGAAAATGTTAGACAGCCCCACGAAATCAGAGACCCTTGCACTTTCAGCCTCGAAAGGAATTAAGAGGTGACATCACCCACCACTTGAGTACTTCTTGCGAACTAGATACTTTCTAAACACTTTATGTGGATTAATCCGTTCAATCCTCACAACAACCCTATGAGGTAGGTATTATTATTATTACCCCTGTTTTACAGATGAGGAAACTGAGGCTCAGAGATATTGAGTAGCCTGCCCAAGATCACAGAATAGTAAGCTGAGGCCCTGGGAGACTAAGTAACTAGCCCACAGTGGAAAAGAATCCCTCTGTGGAGTCTCTTCTGGTGTCGTCCACCCGTGTTCCCCACCCAAACCCCCAGTCTAGTCAAACTGGCAACTTTGTGCTTCTGCTGTTCCCTACACACAGTTCTTTCCTCGCGTCCATACCGCTTTAGTGCTCTTACCTGTTTGTATTGGGTCTCTCCCTGACGGTCCTTGGGGGCGGGGGTCCTGTCCTCCTGATCTCTGTGTTCCCAGTGCCTAGCATAACCCTGGGGTTTATCCCACTGCAAATGTTTTTCTTCTCTTATATTAATTCTGAGCAGTTGGCAGTGCTTCTGAGGAAGTCTCTGCCGTGGTTGGGGACAGAGCGGTCAGGGTGATAAGCTGTGGCTGTTGTGGGAAAGGAGGGTGGCAGTACATCCACCACCCCTTCCCCTGTCCCTGACTCCAGGGGCTGGAATAGTGCACACTCAGTACATTTGGTTATGTTGTGACCGTGTATTTTGAGTTTGTTCAGTGCCCTATAGACCCAAGAATGTTTCACCCAATAACCCAAGTTCTTCCAGAAGTACAGCTGGCCTGTGTGATTCTGAGAAAAAAAAATCACCATTCTTACAAATCCTTTTGATTACAAGACCTGGGAATATCAGTCTCTGGAAACCCTACCCAACCATAGCAAATCAGAAAAACCAAGGCTTTGGACAGAGGTTTGAGAGTCTCTGGGCATGGGAGGGTTTAGGGCAGGGTTAGAGATGAGTGCAGAGAAGGAGGCAGATCCCTGGGGCGAGTGTCAGGCAGACAGGTAGGAAAAAGTCTGGGAGGGTCGTGGCAGGAATGTCAAGGGGATGAGAGAGCTTTAAGACAAGGTTTGTTATATAGCCATGGGAGTTTGAGTAAGTGCCAGGGCTACACTGCCTGTAAAATGGTGAGATTTGAAAGGCAGTATGTCCCTATGGCTGTGACACTTATTAGCTGTGAGTCTTGGGCAAGTTATGTAATGTCTGTGGGATTCATATATAAAATGAAAAATAAAGGTATTCCACTGTTGTGACAACTAAGGGAGAATACGACTTAGAGCAGTGCCTAGGTGCAAAGGACATGCTTAAATAACAGTTGTGAAGACACCTTAGAGTTATTTCAGTGCTTTCAGCATGTTAAAGGTAAAGGAATGAGTGGGCAGCAGGGATTCAGGTCCCAGCAGATCCAGGTGCACTTACTGGACATCTGGTCCTGAATGAACAGAGATGCTACAGAAGATGAAGATGTAGGAAAGGAATCAGACATAGCCCCTTCAACCTCTATCAATCCCATCACTCTTTTTAATTTTTTATTTAGTGTTTGACATTATCAAATATTGTCTTGTCCATCTATTTGTCTGTTGTCTTCCCCACCATCACCCCCTTCCACCCTAGAATGTAAATTCCCTGAGAACAGCATCTTGGTTGTCTTGTCCAAGACAGTCTGTATCTGCAAAGCCTAGAATTGTCCCTGACTGTTGTTCAATAAATATTTGTTAGATTAGTTAATTGTTGAATTAATGCCTTATATCCTCAATCCCACCGAAGGGTGACCTGAGCTCATTTGTCAGCAGAGAGAAAGAGTCCAGGAGTGGGGGAAATCTTGACAAAGAGGAGAGCAAGAATTATTAAGAGCCCAGTATCAAAAGCACAGGTGGAGGGATGAGAGTGGAAAGGATAGAGACTATTTCTTGCCCTGGATATTGGGTTTCATCAAGAGCTAACAGCCCTCTCACTTTCACTCGCAGACAGCTGGGCTCTGATACTCGTGTGACTAGGCAGTGCTGTAATAATCATCTTTATAAAATAGCTCAGAGGATTATATCCAGCAAGTAGCCATCTGACCTCCTTATGGTCCTCACAGCCTTTCCTTTACATGGTGGTCTACTCCCTAAACTAAGCTGACCTTGTCTTATTAAGAGCAACTCTAAAAGATCCTAGAGTGGTTAACGTGAACCCTGTTTAGAAAGCTCCATGCACGCATGGGAAGAAGTCTTGGCTGAGATAAAGCGGCTCATCTAAATGTAGTTAGCAAGTGAGTACTCAAATCTCTAGGAAGTATTTAATAGAAAGGAAAATCTCCACCTATGGGTAAGAAGGTACAGCTAGGAAGACTAGCAGAAAGGAGAGAATTTCCCTGACTTCTAAGCTTTAACACCAATAAAGATACACAATGAAGTATAGCTTTGTGCCTGAAATAAAGGCTACACAGTTTGCTCTGAGTTTTAATATATGCACATAGGGATAATACCTTTCTTGTGACATTTGTCCTTAATATAGTAATTTGTCTTTGGAAAGGAATTTCATTGGAACAATTGGCAAAAATAAAATTTAGTTCTATGACCATTGGTGCAGAAATGCATAAAATTCTGGGGTCCACAGCAAACTGCATGATAAACAGTAAAGCTAAAACTACAAAAATGATCAAAAGATATTTCTCCAGACTTTAGCAATGGTAAAGAATATAAGTTGAATTTGGTTTTCAGTGTAATTTTCATTAATAGTAAAATCAGATCATTTGACAAGCAAAGGTATCACGAGTGTTTTCTCAAAAGTTAGGAGAAAAGGACATCTGATTGAGATTAAAAAAAAGATCCTCTAAAGACAGCCCAACCCCATTAGGAGTGTTATTGAGTCATATTTAAGGAAGAGGACCCCATTTGCATTTTTTGCACTGTAATATTATATTTCTTGTATTTTAAAAACCGGCATGACCATATATATGAAACTCAACAACAGATAATTTTCACTGTCTGCATTTCTTTATTTCCAATAAGTTTTTGTTAAACTAATTATTTTTTGAATTAATGCTAGGCTTCCTCAATCCCATTTAATGAGCTCATTTGTCAGCAAGGAGACTCTGGGAGTCCAAGGGTGAAAGGGGTGAAAGGTAAACAATACTGGAAACCAAGAATCCTAGAGAACCCTCATTCCCAATGTTTACACTTGTTCATTCAGTCAACGTTTGTCAAGCTCCTATCCTGTGTTAGGCATTTTTATAGACAGTGAAGACAGGGGTGAACATGATGAAGACTCTCCCCTCCTGGATAAGCTCATCTAGAGAGAAGACAGATAAAGAAGAGAGGAAAGCTGAGGCCAGAGCTTTGGAGCACATTTAGAATCTGACAGTAGTAAAACAAGGCAAAGAGACTCAGGAGTCCATTGTAAGATAGAAGGGAAACAAAAGGAGCTTGGCATCATAAAGCTTTAAGGGTTTCATCTTTAAGAAGGAAGGCATGATCAACCTGAGCCATGGCTATAGCAAGAGACCCAGTACGATGAAGACAAAGAATTAGCCACTGGATTTGGTAAGATTTCAGTCAGTATAGACATTGAAAGAGCCGATTCAGTGGAGTGGATGGGGACAAAAGCCATCTAAAGAAGGATGAGGAGGGAACTGGGAGGTGAGAAAGCAGAAACACTATGTCTAAACAACTCTTTTAAGGAGTTTTGATACAAAGGGAAATTTAAAAATAAAGCTAGTCTGGGAACTAAAGGAGTCCACTTCAGAAGACAGTAAGTCACAAAGACAGTGGTAAAACTGGAGACCCAGCACACCTTTGCTCAGCTCAGCTTCTGTCGTACAGAAATTGAAGCCCTGAGTGTCATATCTCCAACTTTTCAAGAAAATCTTGAAGTCTGTATTTTTTTAAAATCTCCCAATTGTACATGTTGACTCAATTTATTTTAAAAATTCATTGTGACAATCAAACAAATCACATCTGTAGGCCAGATGGTTCAACAGATGAAAACCCCTGATTTTAGTGATTAGACCAGGGAGGGAAGGAGAAAGGTTGCCTGTCTTCTGCTCTCAGTTCTACCTCTGTTCTCTTTCTGGGCAATAGCCACCTCACATACTTGCTTTTCCATATTCTGTTCTAAAGTGGAAAGAAATTTAACCACTTCATTTTTGTCTGTCATACCAAATAACTAGTTTTACCTTTTCTCAATTAAATTGATGAGTTGTTTTGCTTCATTATTTTTTATTTTATTTATATTATTATTTACTAAACCAACAATAAGAAGTAGAAAAGAGAACTTAAAAAGCAATAATGTTTACCTTGTTTGTTCTTTTTTCTGGTGAGAACAACCAAGATCTACCCTCTTAGCAGATTTCAGGTACACAATACAATATCATCAACTGGGGTCACTTTGCTGCACACCAGTTCTCCAGAACTTACTCATCTTGCATAGCTGGAACTTTGTACACCTTGACCAATGTCTCCCCAATTCTCCCCTTCCCCAGGCCCTGACAGTCACCTTTCTACTCTCCGTTGCTATGAGTCTGACTATTTTAGATTCCTCACATAAGTGAGATTATATAGTATTTGACCTTCCGTGACTGGCTTATTTCACTTAGCATAATGTCCTCCAGGTTCATTCATTCCTGTTGTCACAAATGGCAGGATTTCCTTTATTAATATTCCATTGTGTATGTGTATGTGTGTATCTCACATTTTCTTTATCCATTCATCTGTAGATGAGCACTTAGATTGTTTTCATATCTCAGCTATTGTAAACATGTTGTATGTCACAAATGTATACGTATATCAGGTCATCATTTCATCTATCCTAACTGTATATAATTTTTAATTGTCAGTTGTACCCCAGTAAAGCTGGGGAAAATATAGTGGTGGGAAATCACCTGTAGCATACATATACACTCCATGTGGATGAAAGGACATAAGAAACTGTGTACCTGGGGAGCTGCCAGGCATTCCAACAAATTAAAGATGCTCTACTGCTATATGGTATGCCCTGCACCATTCTATTAAGCTAAATACAATAAATATAGTCTCAGATTAAAACAAACAGTAATAACATTTACAATAGCGGCAAATAAAACATCAAATACCTAGGTATAAGTGTAACAAAAGATAGGCAAAACCCTACACAAAATCAGCTACAAACATTATTAGGAGAAAGTAAAGATGATGTTAAATAAATGAAAATATATTTCATGTTCAGTGATTGGAAGATACAGTATATAAATGTATAAATATTATCAGTTGATTTATTGATTAAATAGCTGGCTTTGAGGTAGGCAATTCCAACCAAAATTCCGGAAGTTTTTTCTCATAGAAATTGACGAAGAGATTCTAAAACTTAAACGAAAATGTGAAGGCCAAGAATGCCGAGGTAACATTGAAGATGAATAAAGTTGGATATCAGAGTTCATTGTAAAACTACAATAATTAAAACACTATGGTATTGGCACTAGAATAAACAGTGGAACAGAATAGAGAGTACAGGAATTGACCCATCCATATACAGTTACTTGAATTACAACAAAAGATGGCCTTTTCATGGTGCTGGGACAACTAGATATGGAATTTTGACCCCACCATTCACAAGAATCAATCCAATCATATTTTTAGACCTAAGTGTGAAAGGCAAAACAATAAAATACCTATAAGAAAACATAGGAGAATATATCTTCATGACCTTGAGGTAGTCAAAGATTTTTAAACAGGACACAAAAAGCATTAAAGTGCCATAAAAATTGATTAATTGGATCACATTAAAGTAAGAAGTTCTATTTATGAAAAACTACCATTAAGAGAGTGAAAAGGCAAGCCACAGAGTGGGAGAATATATTTGTGATAACTTATATCTGAACAGAGGATATATATATTATATCCAAAATATATATGGGACTCCTTCAAAGAGGAAAAGGACCAATAACTCAATTAAAAGAAAAAATGGGCAAAAGATTTAAAGGGCACTTCACAAGAGGGTATTCATATTACCACAAATATATGAATAGGTGATCAGCATTATTAGTTATCAGAGAAATGCACATTAAAGCCACAATGAAATACCACTACAGAACCAGCAGAATGGCTACAATTTAAAAGACTGCTCATTCCAAGTTGCTGGCAAGCATGAGGAGCAACTGAAGCTCACATACTTTTGAGAGGAATGTAAATTGGTAAACTTTGAAAACTTTGGTGGGAACAAATGTTGAACGCATGCATTGGGGATTTACTCACAACCCAACAATTCCATTTCTAAGAATATTCCCAACAGAAATTTTTACACCAAAAGACGTAATCAAGAACATTAATAGCAACATTATTCTTAAGAGCCCAAAACCCAAATATCCATTAACAGATAAATGAATAAATTGTGGTATATCCATATAATGCAATGTTATTTAGCAAGAGAATGAACAGATTTAATACATGCAAGGATACAGATGAACCTCTCAAGCGTAATATTGAGCAAAAGAAGCCAGAAGCAAATGAATGCATACTGTGTAATTCTATTACATAAAGTCCAAAATCTGTCAAAACTCATCTATGGTGATTGAAGTCAGGATGGTGTTTACCCTTTTAGGGGTAGTGACTGGGAGGTGGCTTGAGGGTCTTCTGGGTTGCCAGTAATATCTGCTGGTCTTGTTGGTTGTGTTCACGTCATGAAAATTCATCAAGCTGTGCACTTATGATCTGTGTACTTTCCTGTATGTACGTTTCCATTCAATAAACAGTTTTCTTTTCGACATAGCTACTGAGCACCTATGACGCGCCAGACATGACGAAGGTGTAGGGAACATGGTGGTAAACAAGAGGAACATGGGCTCTGACCTCATGGGACTCACTCCAGTGAATGATTAAATGAGCTAGCTGTTTTTTTCCTTTGTGTAGAAAGGACAGGTCATCTTGAAGCTCAGAGATGGATGTACAGAAAACCAAAATTTAGTGACTGTTTCTTCATTTGGGTGTGTTTAAGAGATTTTAAACCTTCACTTTCCCTAAAACTGAACTCACCATTTCCTCCTCACCCATTCTCAAAGGTAGAGGGATTCATACCCTGTACAAGGCTAATCCCTCCACCTCTCCTCTGAACTCTAACTTCCTACCCATATCCATATCTTTTAACATAGTACATTATTTTTTATTTGCATGAATGTTTCCCCCACTGGACTGAATTTCTTGAGAGCAGCTATTACCACCCTTTAATCCTCATGCCTAGCAAGCGCTTGACCTATAGTAGGTACTCCATAAATATTAGCTAGATGGATAGATGGATATGAATATACAACTTCTATGTAGGATACTTTTCTTCTTTCATTTTACTTTTGGTGTATCTTAAAAATATATTTGAAGAACAATCCTTCAGTCAGTTCTTGGTATGTCAGTTGATTAAAGGCTGAGAAGAAAGAATATCTTCTGGTGATATAAAGTGTTCATTCTCATAATTTTGACACTGCTCAATATGATAGTTGAGTTGTCTCACACACCAAGTGACTCCAGCCTGTGTGAATTGGTTAGCTACTAGCAAAGTCAAGCTACTAAATATCAATATATCTAAAGTGAGTACGTTATAGCACTAAAAATATTCTTTCTTGTAACCAGTATTTCTGTACTACAAGTTTCTCAATGTGAACTTTCCTAGCAAAATAAATCAGTGGCACAACAAAAAAGAGTGAATTAGTGTCTTGGCAAGTAAAACTAGCATCATCTGTAACCTAGCAACCCAGCCTTTCAAGCTTGCCAAAAGCATCTAATAAATAGTCTTGTTGGAGATACCTTTTGGAGTGCCTTCCCACGATGACTTTCCTTACCCTCAGCCTGAATGGGTCCTCAGCAATCATTTGTTACTACACGACCCCATCCACTGACCACTGTTGAGTGGACAAGGGCCGGACACTGGGCACGAGCTGAGCTAATCAAAGACTCTAAATTAGGATCATGGGAAAGAAACTTAGCCTCTCCTTAGTCTCTCCACTTGACTTGTCTTCTTTTTTTGTTTGTTTGGTTTTGTTTTAAGATCTTTTTTTAATTTTAATTTTATTGAAGTATAGTTGATTTACAATGTTGTGTTAGTTTCAGGTGTACAGGAAAGTGATTCAGTTATACATATACATATATTCATTCTTTTTAGATTCTTTTCTCATATAGGTTATCCCAGAATATTGAGTATAGCTCCCCGTGTTATACAGTAAGTCCTTGTTGATTATGTATCTTACATAGAGCAGTGTGTGTATGTTCATCCCAAGCTCCTTATTTATCCCTCCCCCCACCCCTACTTTTCCCCTTTGGCAACCATAAGTTTGTTTTCAATATCTGTAAGTATGATTCTGTTTTGTAAATAAGTTCACTTGTTTCATTTTTTTTTTAAATTAGATTCTACGTATGAGTGATATCATATGATATTTGTCTTTCTCTGTCTGACTTACTTCACTTAGTATGAGTAGTCCAATATTTGGGTTTGAGAACCATGGCCCACCAGGTTCTGCCATGAGAACTGGGGAGTAGCAGAAGCAGGTCTCAGAGAGTAAGAATGAGATAGAAATACGGAGAGAAGCAGAGGCAAGAACTAGAGAGAGGTTGTGGCCTGACTTCACAATGGTTTTCTACTCCAGGTGTTTCTGAGGCCTGGCTGTGCTCCCTGCCATAAGATAAGACTCTCTTATGAAAAGGTACTCCTTTATGTGTAGCTTGAGTTGTTTTTTTTGTAACTTGAAACCAGGATGTCCTAAGTAATATGTTTTCATTCTGTTGTCTTGGAAGGGGCATTAATGGCTTCCAAACCTTCCATTAGGCTAATCTAGCTTTAACTAAATTTGATTTATATATGGTAAAAATTAATCCATGGTCATGGTATAGGCATACGAAATGAAAAGTAAAAATTGTCCTCTATCTTCAGTCCCTAAATCAGTACCCCTAATAGTACCTTATCTCTATCTTCAGTCCCTAAATCAGTACCCCTAATAGTACCTTATCTATCTCCTAAGAAAGTGTTTATAAATATAGAGGCAGATGTATTTATATCTTATTTACATAAATGGAATCATTTTATAAATGCCCTGCATCTTGTTTTTTACAGAGTGGTACACCTAGGATATGTTCCAAAGTCCAAAAATATAGATCTATCTTCTTATTTATAAAGGCTGTAGGATATCTCATTGTATGGAAATTCTGTAATTTATTTAATAAATCCCCTAGAATTTAGGTTGTTTTTAGTTCTCTAGTACTATAACTAATGCAGCAATATCTTGCCCATGTATCTTTAAGTAATTTTGTGAGTCTATTTGCAGTATAAATTCTTAAATTATAATCGCTGGGGCCCATGATTTAGGCATTCTACAGGTCAATAAATATTATTTAATTGCCTCCCCTTCCATGAGTCTAACTTTGAAGAAAGGGGCATTAAAACCTCCTATAAGTGAGGCCAGAAAGGGTGTGGAGTAGTGAGTCAGAAGAAGCGCAAAACGCTGAAGTGTGAAAGGGAATATGGTTTTGTATGACAGAGGCTAAAAGATGTTCGATTCTTCCTCATTTGATATAACGAAGGTCATTGAGCTCTTAATTGACCATATTGAGTCACCACGATATATATTCACATTTACCCATATCCTGCCTGGTAGATTGAGATGTGACAACTAAAGCCCAGGCCCTCTGTGATTGAGAATTCATGAACTCAGCAGATCCCTGGAGATGGGAATTCTCCATCTAACCCTCCACTCCCTTCCAAAAATCTTTCTGAACAAAAGGGGAAATAGTAAGGATTTTTCCACTATCTCAAGGTTTATGTGGCACTTAGTGATTTAAAAAGCACAGTTCAGTCCTTCTAGTACTCTGGAGTAGCTATGACAACACACACTTTATAGACAATGAAACAATAGACCAAAAATATTTGGTGACCTTCCCACAGTAATAGAACTGGTAAGTTTTAGAGTCTGAATCCAAACCAAGGGCTTATGGTTACAAAACAGGCTACCTTTAAGCGGAGCCACTTAACTGGAATAGCTGATTTTGACCCCCAAAACAAACGATTTATTTGTAGCTAGTGCAAGCAGTTTGTTAAGCAATAATTAGCTTTTCAATTGGGTATTCAGGAGCCATGGAAACACAGCTCCAGGGAATCAGCAGAGACCTGTTAGGGTTTGAATCTCAAGGTTTCCCTCTCAGGTTATTGGGTCAAGACCTGCCACATGATAGAAAAGAAAAAAATCCGTTTAGCTGAGGGTTTATTGAGGATGAGTTCTTAAGAAAGAGATGAGTAAATACTTCTGACCATTAGTCAAAAAGTCCTAAATTAGCAAAGTTTTCTGAGAAATTTTGACATGTTAGGAAACCCTTAGAACTATAGAATTGGTTTTCTGCAACCACTCCATCTCCCTACACACACACACACACACACACACACACACACACACACACACACACAAAAGCTACCAAGGGTCATTCTTAAATTTCCTTGCGGTTTGAGTTCTGTTGCCAAATCAGCAGCAGTAAATGTTGGCACACAAGGGCACACCACTCCCTGTGTCTGGTTTCTGTGGGTCCCTGTTGGGAAACACAGTTCCCTCAAGCGCCTAGGGCTTGGCCTTGCAATCATGAGTGTTAAAAATAGATGTGTACAAGCAAGAGGAACAACCATGGGAAGTGGGTTTCTGGCATTTCCTTTGGTCATATGTGCATCTGTTACCCGCCAACTGATTTATAGAATGGGATTACGGATAGCTTACAGTAACAATTTCTATACCGAATACCTAACTAATAAAAACATGTGACTCTTCAGAGGCAAACTATGGTGCCAAACTGAAGAAACTCTCAGGCTGATTCCTAAAATAAAATAAATCAGCATAGATGATAGGCTTAAATAGTCAAGGTGTTGACCTTCCCCTCCTTATTCATGATCTCAGTACTTTGCATCAGTGGTCTTATTCAGAACCATGGAGTTGAGCACCATCACACACTGATAACTCCATGGCTCCTCCAGGCCTGGACCTCTCCACTGAGCTCGAAGCTTGTGCACTAGTCACTTGCCCCTCGACATCTCCAAATGATCATCTCATTAGGGCCTCAAACTTAAACAAAACAGAACTTTGTGGAAGTTTTTCCCCAAGAACCTACTTCTTGCCTGTTTTTCCCCAAATGAGTAAATAGTACCATCGTTCACCCACTTGCTCAAACCCACCCTTAGGAATCATCACTGATTCCACTTTTTCCCTCGAATCAGGTCCATCAGCAGGTGATTTACATCTTCCCCTGTCTACGACTGCTCTTCTAAGTCCACGCCTTCTCCGTTTCCCACCTGGACTGCTAAAACATTCCTGATTTTGCTGCCGATTCCTGACAACCCATTTTCCCCTGGTAAAAACCCCCTAAGGTCTTCCCATTACACTTAGGATAAAGTACGGATACAGGATCCGGGTCCTCCTTACCTGTCTGACTGATCTCATTCTACTCCACAGAGACTCAATGTGCTCCCATGTCATTCTTTCTGCTCCTCAAACATACCAAGCCTATCCCTTACCTTAGGGCCTTTGCCTCTTCCTGGAATAGTCTCCACCCAGATCTTCATAGGGTTGGTTCCCTTTGTCATTCGGGTCTCAGTTCAACCACCACCTCCTCAGGCCTTCCCTGAGCACCCAAATCTATATGATTCCTCCCATCCCTCAGCCATCTTTTATTTTCAACATGGTTCCCATCACTACCGGAAATTATCTTTTCTACTTTTTAATTTTTGGTCTCCTCCATTAGAAGGTGAATTCTTTGAGGACCAGGGACCTCGTCAGTCTATCTTCTCACTGAATTCCCAAGGCCTGGCCCAAGTTGAATGAATCGTTGCCTGACTTGCTTGATATGGGCAAAGCCAGTGTGTGAGTGTTAACCCAGATGGAGAGAGGCTGCATAACTCCCAGTAAGAAGTGTCACTGTGGCTCGGTCTCCACCTCATGTAGGAATTTCTTCTGGAGGAGAAATGAAGATTCCAGCCAGGGCTACCTGATCAGTTCAGGCAGTTTTGTCACAAACTTCATCCTGTTTCATGTTCTCAGATACAAGTAGAACCAGGAAGCTCGTGACAGATTCATGTTTTCATTTACTCTGCAAATATTTGCTGAGAGCATACTATATGGAAAGACAGGGGTAGCGAGAGTTCAATGGTGAATGAGACAGAAATAGTCTCTGATTTCTTAGAGCTCGAAGTCTGGTGGGGGAGACATGGTTAACAGTTAACTACGCAAATAAACGTTTAGTTATTTTGTGATGGGGGCTAGGAAAAAAGCACAGGAGGTTATAACAGGGAGACCTATGCACCCTGGATATTTGGAAAAGGACTCTCTGAGAAACCATCATGCTAGGTTGACAGTGAGGCAAGAAAAAAACCACCATCACCAGGCCAATCCTGCCTCATTTCCCTTCTCTTTCCCTCCACAGTCATTCCATCTATTAGAAAGGAGGACATTTTCTCTGCACAAGCCTCACAAGGCTGGGTGACCCTTCTGCCTCTAACAATTGGCCTTGGGGGACTTGCCTGGGGCAGTAAGGGGAAAAGCAGAGGGCCACTTGAGCCAGCTTATCTGTGATACGCTCACCCTTGATCCTTCCATATACTCACTAAAAATCAGTATGTAGCCAAGAACTCACCCGGTCAGGACCAGCACCACCAGAAGCTCCTACTAGCACTAGGAGTTCAGCAGCAGCCTCCCGGGCTAGCATTTACTGAGAGCTGCATGTATACCCCCTAGCCTCCTAAGCACTTCCTCTCCGATTGCCTTCCGTCTTCACCACTGTTGTGGTAGCTACAACCATTCATTCCCTTTACAGATGAGACAACTGATAAACAGAGAATTGTGGTCACTTGCCCAAGGTCAAAGGAGAAAGTGACAAACCCAGAATTGGAGCCTGCGTCTCTCAGCCCACTCTTAGGCACCACACTGTGCCACTTCTCTGTGGTAGAAATCAACAACTGGAAACTTCTCCAGAGCGATCTGACTTGGTCAAGAATCAGTA
The DNA here is from genome assembly GCF_965194825.1 of Balaenoptera physalus. NCBI lineage: Eukaryota > Metazoa > Chordata > Mammalia > Artiodactyla > Balaenopteridae > Balaenoptera > Balaenoptera physalus. The sequence goes on from NC_138890.1 coordinate 57,321,561, forward strand.
CGACTAGGGTCCTCCAGTCCCTGAGATAACTTGGGATGGAAGGAGAAGCCTTCTCTTCAAGGCTTTGTGTTACTTAATTTTACCGGATGTGAACCCCTCCACGGAAAATCTGTTTACTAGTCACTTCTGTACTTTCAAGGCACAGTGTACTTTGAAGATAAGAACTCATTCATGCTCAAAAAATTTATCTGAGTCAGAAACCATTGTGATCCCTTTGCAGATAAGGCAACTGAGGTAGAGGACCGACAAACCAATATGGCCCAAATCTCCTAAGCTGTATCAGAAGTGGATGACAAAATGCAGGTCCCATCTCTTGTGCTTCAGTCTGGCCAGCCAGCATCTCCAAGCTTCAGCTTCCTCTTCCAAAGCATGAGGGAACTAGGCAAGGGCTTCTCTGGGAACCGCCCTTTTCCCTAAATTCACATTACCCAGTGTTGGGTGTGGTGGTCACCAGTCAGCTCTGCCTGCCCAGCCAACGGGCTCTTTTCTTTTGGTGCCCAAGTGCAAGTCCCCAGGAAGAGGAGGGAAGGGCATGTGGATAGATACAACCCGTGCATCCCAATGGGGAGGAGTGTTTTCCCAAAGGAAAATGAAGTTGTCATTAAGCAAAACCCACCCATATCCACCACAAGGGACTGGAGAACTTAAGGTTCTTCCAAACCTGGATGCAAGGGGCCCCAGCCCTAGGTTCAGCCAGAAGACAGAGCCCTTGAAACAGTAAGGCAGGAAAGGCATTGCCGGGGAACAAAGGATCGACATGGGGTTCAGGTAAAGATCTAAGGAGGGAAAGCAGACTACCTGGCTCTTATTCCAAAGTTTCTTCTAACCTGCTCCTTTGCTCCAAAGTCTACGCCAGGCAGCTCTGTTGTCCCATCGTAAAAGGAAGATCTGTGGTGGTTTTAATTTTTAAATTCCAAACAACATTTATTTATATATATTTTTTAAAATCCCTATTGTTTCCTCCTCCATAAGGAATGAAGAAAAAAAATCTGGCCTAATTTAAGGCTATTTAGATGAGAGGACGGAAAGATATGAAACAAACGTGACACCAAGCCAAGAAGGAACTAGAGAGATTGTGGAAGAAACTAGCTCTAACCAGAAGTTGCAAAGGTGGCTCCAGGGCTGACTCAGGCCCTCAGCCATGTTTTCTTCAGCCAGGACAGAGGGATCTTTTAAATTGAATGAAATGCCAACATTTAAACATCAGAGTATTTCCTATAAAAAGATTTTGCATGGGGGCATTAGGGTAGAATCGAAGAGCACCTGTTCCCTCTGGACGCTGCCTAAATTCTTGTCTACATCTGTGGAAACCTACTCATCATTGACATTAACTGCTAGCCCCCCAGAGTCATCTGTATTTTGCAACCTCTGCTTTAGATAGTTCAGCAGCTGTGGCCACCAGAGCCCATGCAGACACTTCTCTGAGCTTCCCTACTCACCCCGGAAACTGAGCTGCTCTTAAGAATGTGAACCTGCGCTGTTTATCTTGTCACGCTTCGTCAGCCATCACTTGGAGGAAAAGAACCTAAATTGATACCCAGACTAGTTGGAGAAAATAAGATCCATTTGAGATGGGATTTCCATTTCACTTTGGCTTCTGCTACCGGAACCAGGAGTTTACTGTGAATGGCCCTGAGGAAGGGGAGCCAGTGAGGATGGGAGGGAATGAAATTAAGAACAACACACAGCTGAGGATCTGCCAGGCAGGGGAGCCAGCCAGCTTCCGGAAACTGTCAAAGCCTGGATGGGGCAAAGTGGGGCAAAGGGTGCAAGTTGAAACAGCCCTGCAAAGGAACTAGGGAGTCATACAGAAAAACAAGGTAAGAGTCTGAAATGTTTGTATCCAGACAAGTGAGGATTTAGCAGTACTATTTATTAGTGCATTTAAGCAATTTAAGATCATTCATAGGTACATTTTAGGTCACAGAATTACTTTTAGTTTTATTCAATAAATTAGTTCTTTCTTCATCCATGCATTCATTCAACATTTATCGAACACCTTCTGTGTGTCAGGCACTGTCCTAGGTTTTGGAAAGGCTGAGCATGGGAGATGAGCAGAAGTTCAGTTTTAATTTGTTGTTTTTATTTGTTTTCATTTATTGGTGTAAATTTTGGCCTAAGTTTTCCCTAAATCTCAATAAAAATCCTAGAATAATAATTCAGGGGTTGAGCCAGAGTAGCCTTTAACACAGATAACAGAATCACAGCATGGGAGGAAAAGCCACCCAATCAGTAAAAAGCTTTTTAGCACCACCCCATATTTGTATATGTGTTTGCTTATAAATTATATATATATATATGTATACACACATATGTGTGTATATGAACATATGTATATATATTTATGTATTTACATTTTGTACATTATAAAATATACAAAGAAATGGATAATTTGAAAAGAATGAGATTTTTAATTTTTGTATTTGCTATTTTTTAAAATAGAAGTCCTAATGTTTCCCTGCCACCCTACAGTGCATTGTCTCCTGCACTTCTTACGGTGTGTCACCCCATGGTGGAGACCACTGGATTAAGCCACCATCCCCTAAACTCGTAGTGGGCTCAGTGGTAAGAGTAGCAGATGCTGGCATCAGCAGGACTTTGGATGGTCTTCATTGATCCAATCAAGTGATGGTGGGTCGTGGGCTTAGCACCTCCCCAAAGCTGCTAAGGTCCCCAAGTGATCCTCTAGCCCAGTGAGCTCACAGAGCACATGATGATCTTTCCCAAAAGTAAACCTGCTTGCGGAACTCCATGGCTTGCAGCCCTTCAGAGGCAGTCCTTGCACGTGACACCAAAGCACAGAACCCTGAACCAGGCTGCCCTGCCAGCCACACCCCTCACCCGCCCCCTTTGCCTCTCTCCACCAGGGGATTGTTTCAGACCCTGCAGCAGCTGCATGGGCTCTTCTGCCCCAGGCTCCTCACACAGTCCTTCCCTCTGCCCCGAAGGCCCTTCATCCATTCTTCACCTTGAATGCCACTTCCTCAGGGACCCTTCCTTGACCCTGCCATTCTAAATCCAGTCACCCGTTAATATTCTCTCATCACGTTTTAAATTTTTTCTTTATAACACTTAATAATAATTTGGAATCACAAATATATTTGTGTGCTTTCTGTTGAACATCTGTCTTCCCACTGGCGCATTGGTACCTGCCAAGTGGCCCAGCCAAGTGGATGGCATTTAGCATATGCTCAATAAAGTATTTATTATAGGAAAGAAAAGAAATGAAAGAAGGACAAAATTGATTCCTTTTTAAATATGTAGGCACCTACGTATATTTTTTCTGAGTACTGACAAAGAAACATTGCTGAGGAAATAGTTTCTGGCAGAAATGTTGGTGAGGTTCGCTAAGGTGAGGTTCATTGCCAGTGAGACAGACTATTAAATGTGTCTGTAATTACAGGAAAAAGAAAAAAAAATGTCAACTAAGGAAGGCCAGCAATTTTTTTTAATGTGCTCAAAAGAAGTAATTCAAATGTTCTTATGTTCTTGACTCATGATAAATACTAAAAAAAAAAAATTGGTTGAAAGAATGAATGAATGAATGAGCAAATGACTGAACAAGGTGTAAGAGGCCAGAAAATATGAAATACTGAAATAATAAAAATAATATTCAGTGATGATAAACTAGGTTAATAAAGATGGTAGGAAAATAGACATGATACCATAGCACATTAGGAGTAGAATAGTAGTTAATATTTATATAACAGTTAATTTGTGCCAGCCACCACTTCAGAAATTATGCATACGTTAACTCATTTAATTCTCACAACCATCCTTATTAAGATAGGTTCTTTTATTGTCCCCATTTTATAGACAGGGCAACTGAGGCACAGTGCGTTCATAACATGCCCACTGTCTTGCAAATGGTAAGTGACAGCCCAGGGCATCTGGCTTATATCTGTGAGGTCTTAACCACTGCACTGATCCAGCCACTTTTAATTAAATGAAAATACACACACATACTGTGATATCTATTGTTTCAAAGAGCAAATTCATCCTTACCCATGGCCCATGAGGAATTTTATTCCAAATTTTTTTTTATGATATTAAAGAAACGGCTGTTCATCTTTGAGGTTAAAAATATGTCTTGAAAAAGGTTGAATGTCCTGACTTTCTAGGGGTGTGTGGGTGAATGCCTCCCAAACATCATACATCTCCATAGAAGGGAATTCATTGACTCGGCAAATTTTTATTTTATATCTACTAAGTTTGAGTCACTGCTAGGACCTGGTGATTCAGCAGGACCCATAGTCCCTGCCCTCAAGAAACTTATAACTGGGGAGAGAAGAGAGAACCTAAACAAATAACACCTTTTAATGACTGTTGTGAGAGCTGTTAGGGAAAAAAAATACATCAGGGTGCTACAAGTAAGGAGAAGCAAGCCATGGTGAGCAGTTCAGAATGAAGGGAGTGCTGGAGCCTTTGTCTCAGCCCTCTGCGTGGCCAGAGAAGGTGCTTCTCTGATCAAATCCTGCCCCACCCCTGCTCCCACCAGATGCGTGACCTTGGGTAGGTCTTGGCCTCTCTCTAATGTCTCCATTTTCACACCTGTCAAGTGTGAATAATATGAATACTCATCTCATGAATGTATTGTGAGTATTAAATGAGAAAATAATTGCATAGCACTTAGAACTGTGCTTACAACTACACGAGGATAGTCAGCACTAAACAAGGATTAGCAACTATGATTACTAGGAGTAGTAGTGTAGTATTCTCTCAAAACCAGAAATCTGCATCTAATAAAATTGGAAAGATATTGAAGGCAGTATCAATATGAGGGAATACTTTAAGCTCATAGCCAAGATGAATTTTCATGTCATATCACTAAGGGGTTTGCTGAAACACCTAGAAGATCTGCCAAAATGACTCTCCTGCAAGTGTTCCTGTATCTCTCCATGCTCCTCTTGAGTCAGAATTCCCAGAGTCAGAGAAAGAAGAGTCTATTTTGGCTTTCCCCTGAAACTTAATTGAGTGTAGCTGGTGTCTAGATACTGCACCCTGATATTTCAGAGCTTAATATAGTTATTTAGGGCTTTGTAGGAAGAGTCTTGAATTCCCCTCCACCTTTTACCAATTTTTGGTGTATTATTATGAAGTGATGGTAACCATAATTATTCTTTATCCTTTCAAGTAAATTTAACTTTTTTTAACTTTAGTATTAATCACTACTTTAAAACACAACAAAACCATTTCGGTTTCCTTGTGACTAGATAACATGTTGCCTTGAATTTTATTTTGCATTTGCCAAGTTTCTAGGTCTCCAGTATCAGAAAATTAATTGGAGGTTCATATTTTCTATGTTAAATAGAAAAAGTCGTAATGGAGAGAAACTTCCTGGGAGTGCCCCCCTTCCTACCAGTGTGGTGTCCCAGTAAGCTCTTAGGCACATCACAGAGGGGAAAGATGGGGAATTACCCACCTCAGGACTCACAAGGAGGTAAGGGTGGGAGAGCCGAGGGCGTTGATGGCAAGGCCTGAACAAAGGAAGAGAAATATTTCCACCTCTCATGAGTCAAGTCTCTCCAGCAGGCTCAGGGGGCCTCCTGAACTTTGCAGCTTGGCTTTAGTCCAGACATGAAATATGGAAAGGCACTCTTGATGCAACGCTTTCATCACCACCGCTGTTTTGCCTCTCTTTCATCTTGGTCAAGAGATACAAGACAGGTTCTTGTAACCGCTCCCTGTGATTGCCATGCTAACAAAGTTGTTTACGTGGAAATTCAGAAGATTTCGGAATCAAAGGGCATGGGGAAATTGTAATCAAGAAACTGTCTTTAGGTCCCCAAAGGCTGTTCCCATATGGGAATGATTCGATCTAGCTGCTAATTTCTCATTCAGTCTTTTCAGGTATGTTTAATCGTGCTCAGGGTCATTGTCTGTTTGGTGACTAATAGAATTAGACCTCCATTTGGGGAATTCCCTGGTGGTCCAGTGGTTAGGACTCGGCACTTTCACTGCTGTTCTATCCCTCGTCAGGGAACTAAGACCCCACAAGCTGCGCAGCACGGTGAAAAAAAACAAATAAATAAAATAATAGACCTCCGTTTGTATGAGGCTATATTATTAGTTGTATGAGTTACCAGAAAGATTGTTCATAAGGATTACAGAAAGTGCACGTGGGCACGCGTGTGTGTGCACAAACGCTTATCAGATAAATCTTCAAAAAATCACTTAAGTTCCCGATGAAGAGACAGCCAGTTCCAAACCAGTAATCCCAAACTCACCACATGGGTAGGTGTCACCTTAGCAGCTGGGCTCCGGCCATCTCTGTCCCAGAGAAGGGGGCTAGAATCCCACAGAAAGCAGAAGATTTGGGAACACAAGCCCTGGGAACTACAGTCTGTCCTCCCAAGGTTCTTTCCCCTTTAAGCAAATCCTCCCCACACAAGAAATATGTTTATTTGTATTTTCAGTTAAGTTGACTATTTATTCACATTTCCTGCTGATGAGTCATTTATGCAGTTTACTGAAAAAAACAATAAATTGAGAATCAAAGCACTGCAAAATTAAGGATCAAAGACGCAAAACTGACGTAAGCCCCAAATAGGTACGGGGTAAGAATTTAATCAGCACACACATCAGTCAGCACACCAGGAAGGTGTGGAAGGTGCCAGGGAGGCTGGGTTTTTGTATTTTTTTTTCCTGGGGTCAACACAGCCTGCCTCCATGGAGCACCTCTCCTGGTTTTGCTCGCCAGATACTTGTAAACAAATCACACACCGGTGTTTGGTCAAGGAACCAAACCACATTTGTCTGGAATCCGTGTGAGGAAAGATCTAGGGCTTGCTCCACATGGTGCCTGTATAAAAAGTATATGTGTTTGTCTCTATAAGTAAGAGGCCTGAGTTGAGGGAAGACCACAGGAAAATGGTCCCGGGCTTACAAGGTGTTAAGGCAGAGAGAGGCACCAGTCCTCAGCACGAGATTGCTGGGGCAGCAGGCTTGAGATCCCTACCCACACCCTAAGTGGCTAGGTCTGCATTCCACACACAGCCTCCTTTGTCCTTTTCTTCTCCAGGACTCATCTGGCTGCAAAGCTGGAGGATGAGTGTTATTTTCATCTCTTGCTCTGGGCACATGCAATCTAACATTTTAAAAGATCAACCAGGGAGGCAGAGATGCATATACACACAGTAGCTTCATTAAAATATCGAGTGATGAAAAATATCACCAGGAAGCTTAGAAATGGATACAAATAACATGTGTTTAGTGAGCACGTACTATGCACCACGTGCATTATCTGTGTTAATTCATCCTCAAAACAATCCTATGAAAGGGTTGCCGTTATTACTCTGTTTTCATAGATGAAGCAGCTTGAGCCAATGTCTGCAGAAAGTTAAAGGTGGTCCATCTTGACTCCAAGTTCAAGTTCTTAGCCCACTACTGTGCTGTCTCCCTTTGAAGATGAATCAATCTGTCTGCACCTGATTATATTATCATAGCAATCCTTTCTATTTTGCAAAGAACCAGTTCTCCAAATTACAAGCCTCTTAATACCACCCTAAATCCACAGTCTGTAAAGCACACCTTTGAATTGTCAAGTACATTTTCCTTACAACAAATAAAGAGAAAACTTTGAACTTTTCATTCAACCCGTTGAAACACTGACCTTCACATGTTGCCTAACGTAACAGGTGAAGTTACACAATCATTTTATAGCCCAGTCCTATCTCTGCTGTTATTACCTCCAGCCTTTAAAGGACAGACCTGATCTAAAGCCCACAAGGGTCTCTGGAGCTCAGACAGTTCTGCATTCACGTTATTAGCTACGTACTCACCAGTCTCAGGTGTCCCAGGTGTCTCAGCTTCCCTGAAGGGAACAGACATTCCTGCTCTGTTCTCTTTCTCCTTTTACAAAAACTACTTTCAACTACTCCCCTGCCCACCTGCTTCTATAACCTCCTCCTTCTCAGTTTTGCACGCTTCGACAAGTACAATACTGTTGAACTGCGGTGAAAGCACCACAGTTTTCCAAGGTCAGGTAGCACTTGCGACTTTACCAAGGGCTGAAGAAAAGGATCAGCTTTAAAAGTCAGTCTCTCTGTTCTCTTGCCTTCTCTCTTGTCTGCTTGGGCATCCCCTGTTCTCCCACTGTCTGTAGATGATGACTAGTCCTGAAAGTGAGAGAGTAGAATGACCCACATTAGCCTTTATCTTCTAGAGCTCAGCTTAGAATATCTGGAATGGAATCCTTTACATGTGAAGTTCCAGTTTGTAATCCAATAACCTGCTCTTCTTAAATGTTTATTCATGCAAAACCACCCCTCCTCAGCAGAGCATTTTTTTGAACTCACTCATGAGATCGCTCTCTTCTACCCACTGGGACCCAGTTTGCCATGCACAAAAGTAAAGTGGGTTAAACCATTTCTGAGGTCACTTCCAGCTCTAAGGCTCTTTGATTGTAACTTAGGTTTCCATTTTCCTACACGAGAATTTCCTTCCATCCATCCATTTATGTATTCATTCATTGGGAAAAAAATGTATATACATGGAGTACCTCCTATGCCCTAGGTATTGTTCTAGGCAGAGGGATTAAGTAATAAGCAGGACGGATACCATCTCTCCCCGGTGGGGTATATAACCTTCTGTCTTTCCTCTCCCCCAAATGATTTGGAAGTGTAAAACAAACCCGTGGTAGAGTTGTTCCAACAATGTTGCATATGGAGTGAAACTTGAGTTCAAAACCTCTTACTACATGTGTAACCTCTTGTAGGTCACTTAAGCTCTCTGAGTCTTTCTTCATATAGAAAAATAGAGCCCAAAACCTATGTCCTGAACTTGTTATACGGAACAGAGATGTGTGCAGAGGGCCTAAAGCATGGTAAGCTCTCAGTCATGGTCGATGATGTTCCCGTCATTGTGAGCAGCTAGAGCTAAGACTGCACCCAATATGTTCCCCTTAGGCCATTCTCTTTGCCTTTGTTGAACTGATGGGATTTTTGCCTCAAAGGGCATCTCCTCTCATTTAATCAGGACTTCCTTGCCCACCTCCCTTGTTGAAGTACTTGGGTTTGCAATATGATGACCCAGTGGGTTGTGCCCTGTCTTAGTTCTCTATTGCTGTTATAACAAATTGTTGCAAACTAAGTGGCTTAAAACAACATCAATTTATTATCTTACAGTTCTGGAGCTCAGAAGTTTGACATGGGTCTCATTGGGCTAAAATCAAGGTGTCAGCAGAGCTGCATTCCTTCTAGAGGCTTCAGGGGAGAATCTGTTACCTTGGTCTTTCCAGCTTCTAGAGGCTCCTTCTTCCGTCTTCAAAGCCAGCTGTGCAGCATCTTCAAATCTCTCTCTGACTCCCCTTCTGCCTCCTTCCTTCATTCTGAAGGACCCTTGTGATTACATTGGGCCCACCTAGATAATCCAAGATTTTTATCTCCCTATTATAATGCTAGCTGATTAGCACCCTTAATTCCATCTGCAACCTTAATCCCCTTTGCCATGTAACCTAACACATTCACCAACACCAGAAATTAGGCCATGGACATCTTTGGGAAGTCACTATCCTCGCTACCACACCTCTCCTTAAGTTTATCTCATCCATCTCCATCTTTGCATTCCTGCTATTACTTCCCTAGCTTTGCCTCTAGTCCCCGACCTGTGGAAGCAATACCAGTATGGAGGGCCCCATAGGAGTTCTCCAGGGGACAGATCTGTGTCCCAGACCATAAGCCGAGGGGGGCCTGAGGCCCAGGGGAGTCCTTGGGTATAAGGACCAATCTGCCCTGTTCCCACCCTCCTGTTGTCCTTACCTACTCAAAACTCCTCCTTGCCTCCCACTGCTTCCTGACTACAGTATGAGCACTTCATCATGGCCTGAAAGGGGCTGCCTCCATGATTGGCCCTCCTGGCCACCTTGTCTGCAGCACTTGTCACTTATTGTAATTGTGAGTTTAAATGGCTGGTATCCTGAAACTCCATCACCAAAGTCTAAAAGAAGGTCCCTAACATCAGACAGCTTGGATTCAAACCTCGGTTCCACAACTCATTATGATCTTGGAAGTGTTATTTAACCTCCTTGAACGTTTATGTTCCATCTATAAAATGGGGGTGATACCTTTCTCAAAGAACTGCTGTGAGGCTCTTCAGTCCTAGTCCAGTAACTGATGCATCATAAGTATTTAATTAATGGAAGCTATATAGCAAGGGTCAACAAACTTTTTCTATAAAAAGCCAGACAGTGAATATTTTAGGCTTTGTGGGCCAGAGAGTCTCTGTCACAAACATTCAACTCTTCAACTACTCATTGTAGTGTGAAAGCAGCCACAGTCAAAAACTAAATAAATGGGCATAGCTGTGTTCCAATAAAACTTTGTTTATAAAAACAAGCAGAGGGCTATATTTGGTCTGCAGACCAGTTTGTTGACTCCTGCTATATAGGCATATGTCAGAGGTGCTCAATTCATGTTCATTGGTTTGCTGTTGCCAAAGCGATTAAACAAATATAAGTGTTAAGAGTTCCAAACTCTTCAGTAATCTGCACCTGGCTTTGAAATCAGGGTCGGAGGTCCTACCCACACTTGACTGACCTTGGAGACCTGTAGAATATCACATATTAATTTCTCTCCACGTGGTAGGCTGACAATGACCTAAATCCTTTATTCTTCCTCCTGTTGAGAGAAGGAATCTAACTCCTCTTATCTTGAACCTGGGTTGGCCTTAGTGATTTGCTTGACCGATAGACGGTGGCAGGAGTGACATTCTGAGACATCTGAGGCTAGATCATAAGAACACTTGAAGCATAAATCAGTATCATTTACAAAAAAGAGAACAAAGGAAAAGAACCCTTGACGCTTCTTCCCAGTCCTCTTGGAATGCTCACTCTGTAAAGCCCAAGCCTTATGGGCAGGCCAGTGGGCATTCCCTGCAGAGCTCCCAGCCATCAGCCAGCATCACTCACCCTCCACCCCAGACAAAACCTAGTCACGTGAGTGAGGAAGCCCCAGTGACGCCATGTGGAGATGAACCAGCCTGCAAAGCCTTTCCTGAATTTCCTGGCACACAGAATTGTGAGTCAGATAAAACGGTTGTTTTAAGCCACTAAGTTTTTAGGTGGTTGGTTACATCGCCATAGATAATCAGAACAGCTGGGAATTTAACTCTGTAAGCGTAGCAGTTTGAGTCTGATTTGGTCACTAGTGTTTCCTAATATTCTAGTATAGTGCCTGGCAGTAGGACGTATTCAGTAAATAACTGTTGAATAAATGAACGAATGATGAGTCTGTCCCACCCTGATTGCCTGGCAAACTTCTCTGCAAACTTCAGACCTCAGCTTAAATATCGTTTTCTCTGACTGTCCACCATCCACCCCATTATGTCAGATTCCTTATTTCTTTGCCTTTTCCTTCATTATGCTAATGTCTATTACAGTGCATATAATGATTCTTTTAAGTACATGTTTAATGCCCGTCCCCCTTCTAGAACATGAGCTCCCTGAGGGCAAGGATGGGGTCTATCATGTTCCCTGCTCTACCTGGCACCCAGCAAGCGCCCAGCATCAATTAGGCACATAGTAAATATTGTTAAATAACTAACAGAGGTTGCTATACAAAAAAGATTTTACCTAGAAGATTCTGTTTGTCTAAGTCCATTCCAGAAAGCGGCATACATCATCACTGGGCATAAAACACCAAAACGTCCTAAACATCCCCTGCAGGGCCTTTTCTTCCTGTCCTTTTCATTTTGTTCGCGTAACTGCCTGACAGAGGTTTCTGCTTTCCCCTCGCCCTGAGCGTCCACACAGCTGCACCATGAGCACAGATTGATTCGGAGAGGCAGCTTCCTGTCACTTGGGGGACTCTGGAATTAGTTTTCTGTCACAGCCAAACGGTCTAGAAGGGCCGGAGGCCACCTCTGCTGATCCTCAGGCAGAAACCAAGGTCCAGACTCTCAAACCCTCCTGCCTCTGAAGGTTCAGCCCTGGCTGCCAAGTCGCCCTCTCCCCTGTGTGAAGGAGACAGGCTGGTTCTTCACAGGCCTCTACTGAGGATGGGGTGAAGAGGAAGGCTGCTGACCGGGGCTGTGACAGGGCTTACTCTGCCTGGGAACATGGGAGAGAGGTTAGGGCACCAGTCAGGAGCCTGAGCGGAGAAATAAAGCGCTCACCCCTAGGCTAAAAGGTTCATGTTTTACTTCAGTGCTTTGTATTTCCAGGGCACGTCCCTCACCATCTGCTAATGCCCAGCTTCCCACCTCCACGCAGGCGTGGGTAACTGGAGCTTTGGTACACGTCGAGTCAGAGGGCTCTAGCTCTGCCACTTACTGACTCACTCATCTGAGTAGGTCACTGAAGAGCTCTGAGCCTCAGTTTCCTCACCGTGGAACGGCCATCCTGACTATCTGGGGGAGCTGTTGTAGGCATCCAGCATTCAGAAATAACAATAAGCACCATACCCATAAATAACAACATGTGAGCACTTACTGTGTGCAGACCTTGTGCAATCAACTCTAGATGTATTGAATCACTGAATCCATACAACTGGCTTCTGAGAGAGAGCTTCTTCTTATTCCCATTCTTCCTGATGGGGAAACTGAGGCTGCAGAGAGGTTTAACCACTTGCTCAAAGTCACCGGCTGGTCCGTCCTGTGACTGTGACAGGGTCCATAGGACTTTCCATTACCCCAGAGGTTCAGAGCTCAGACCTGGGGGCCAAACAGCAAAGATGAAAATCCAAGCTCCTCAGTGGACCCGCGGGGCCATCTTCCTCTGACCCCCTCACCCGTTCCGCAGCCTTGCCAAGCAGCTCTGTGAGGTGACTTTCCTGCTCATCCTGATGGTTGCCCCAGCCACGTGACCAGGTGCTAATTGATGGGGAGCTCAGCTCAGCGGGAATGCAGCCACGTTCATAAAGTGTTCATTTCTCCCCTCTGGACTTATAAAGGCCGTGTTCTCAACTGGGCTTTTAATACAGTCTACTGTTCCCCATACTTCAGGTTGGTCTGCTTCCAGACACAAGAAGCTGAATGTACTTTTCATACCTGCCCCTGTTATTCTGGCCTTCTAAAGAGGACCAAGAAATGGGTGGGGCTCGCTGCAGCCCACAGAACGGCCAGAGCTCTGACCCCCAAAGGATTCTCGCTGCAGCGGCAGGAGAACTGGGATGACTCAAAAGTAAAATTGTCCCCAGTGGTAAAAATCAGACCAAATAGTTTAGTGCCTACCTGGGTGTCTTCTTGGTAAACAGTCTGAAATCCTGTTGCCCCTGGAATTACCAGCTCGGTGAAATTTGCTTTCAGTATTTACCAGATATTTTGAAGACATGGGCAAGCTGCAGGAAACAGAATCCCACTAGGATGCCCCCAGACTGCACTGAACCCACCCCACCTGAAAGCCAAACTGCCTTGAACCTGAAGTCCAAGACATTTCTCCAGCCAGAAAAGAGGCTTTTGCTGCATTGAAAAAGGCAAACGAGAAGGAAAACTATGGACCAGATGATAATTTCAAGGATATTCTGCTTGGAAAACAAACGCAAATGTTTTTCGTCAATATGCTTACAATAACACAGGGATGACGTGGCTGGCGCGTTGCTAAGGTGCATTTAATCCTTCGAGCAAAAAGCAACTGAATGGCAGAATGTGCTGCTCGCTTGCAGATGAGGAAAGTAAGGCCCAGAGAGGTGGAGGAACTTGCCCACAGTCACAGAGCCTGCGAGGGCAGACAGGGTGCAGCTCTAGATCTGTCAGACTCCAAAGCCAGTCTTCCTCTGTGCCTTCCTGCCCATCTGCAAGCTGGATTGCTTTCATCTCATGTGCTGAGAAGTCCTTGGGCCCCCTCCACACTCCTGCCAAGAAGCAGCTTCAAAGATTGTCTGAACAAAGGAGAATCCGACTACTAAGGTTAATAGCCGGAGAGCACCGTGCACATTTTTGTTTATGTCTGTGCAAGAAGGGACCGCTACTGGTGGAAAAGGGAACGTTTCTGTCTAATAACTGGGCTTATTGTCTGCATGACAACAAGTATAACTGGTTTGACTGATTCTGTCAATGAGCCCCATTGGGGAGGGACGGGCCCAGTTTTGTAGTTGAAGCAACTAGTTAAATTGACTGAACTTTCCACTTTTCCGATTGTCCCTGTGGCACCATATGGACAGGACCAGAAGCTCAGCTCAGAGGTTTCACACGTTCCTATAAGCTTGGCTGACTCCCTAGGGTCCTAGGTTTGACTGTGAAAGAGCAAGTCTGAGGCCTTCTCCCTTTCGGGCATGTTCAGGATGTCAGAGGCCACTTCTGTGCAGCTGAAATTTGCCAACCATTCACCACTTCACTAGAGATTCTGTTCCTGCCTCGTGCCCAAAGTGGTATTTTGGATGCCATTGGAATTTGAAATGTCATTTTTATGTTTTAGTAAGAGTAACACACAAATGCACGCTGAGTGTAAAACAAAAAATTCAAATGACATAGCAATAGATAAAGGAAAAGTGAATATCCATTCCACCCACCCTCATCCCTACTTTCAACCTTATTCCCTTCCCTAGAAATAGCTGCTATTAACTTGTGGACATCTTTCCGTGCTTCTTTCTAGGTAGATATATAGATAAATAGATAGAATGTATGTGTATGTGTGTAGGGTTTTTAAAAATCCTAATTGGTATTAGACTATATAAATTATTCTGCAACATGCTTTTTGTACTCAACAATCTCTTTCCATTTAGATCTCTACATTACTCCTTTAAAGTGCTGCAGAGCATTTCATAATTTATTTAACCATTCCTCTATAATTAGACATTTAGGTCATTTATAAGTTTTCACTATTACAAACAATGTTTCAACGAGCTTACTTATACATTTATCGTGTTACATTCTTCAGAATGTATCTGAGGGCAGATTCCTAGGAATAGAATTGCAGGGTCAAAGACGTGTATTTTTATGTCCATTTTTATTTTGATAGAAAAACTGCCAGATTACTTCTCTCCTGGAAAAAAATGAATGAGCAAATAAAAAACAATGCCAGTTTCCGCTCCAACCAAGAGACTATGAAAGGAAATGTGGCAATTTTGTAACACCAACTCCTCAAACCTCTGCCTGAGAGTATTTCTCTGCCAGCTAAAATGTTATTCTTGGTGTCAGAACTTCTTCGTAGCTGACGATCTCCTGGGTGCCCGGTTCTGTGGAGGTATTTGGTGAGCTGCCCTCTTTCCTACCTTAGCTAGAAACGCACCCCACTGCCAGCTCGGGCTCCCACTGTTGGGTGTTCTTTGTAACAGTCTTCTTTCTATATTGTAACTTATCTAGTCATATTTTGGCTCTTCAACTAGGGAATAACCTCCTCTGGGACAGAAATCATGCCTAGTCACTTTTGTATGCCCAGCGCCTATCATACTGTCTGGTAGTGATCAGTGGTCTCTGAGCTGTTGTTTTAATGAATGGTAGGAAGGAGGGAGGGAGGGAGAAAGGGAGGGCAAAGAAAGTAGTCGGTTCCCTGAGGGTCCCAAACCCAGGGAGATTTAGTAAAACTCTGTGTGAAGTGGAGAGACTCAAGGTTACTAGATGTCTGCTGTACCCGAGAAATCTGAGCACTTGGAACGAAAGAGAAAAGGTCTTTTGTTTCTAAAACATTACCCAGCCATGTATCTGAATTGAGTGACACTGCCCATCTGTAATCTAAGAACTGCAGGGTAAGATACAGGGTTTGTGAGACAGAAAAGCCACGTGCGTTTTGTTCTTTTGAGTTTTCCAAACACACTTCGCTCTTTTCTTTTCCTGCGGCTCTCTTAGATGCCAACAAAGTTGTGTTTGGAAAAATGAAAATCAGGGGAGTTTCTGGTTTGACTCCAGTCTTAACTCTTTCCCAGGACCTGTCCTCTTGGTACTCAGAGGCCTTCCCACGACCATGACCACGACCACACTGCGTTCTCTCCCACTTCATTTTCCACACTTCATCCAAGCTTCCTGCCCACTCCATCCTGCCTTAACTTTCTATCCTACGCAAAGGAACTCCCTGAAGGGAATCCTCTTCTTATGATTTAAACAGCTGGAAAATTGCTCTGTCTTTTCTCTGCCCACATGTTGTACACAGGACTTACAGGATATGTTTTATCATTGATTCTTGAGCTGACTTAGGCAATTTCCAGGAAATATTAAAAATTTCCCGAATGCAATCAAGTTCGAGAAACTACCTAGAAGCCACTCAGGCTGAACTTGCACAATCATATGTAAGGCCCCAGCATGTAATGATCTCAAGTATCAGAGGAGAAGCTCTACTTAAAGGGAAGCAACCACGCACAAGGAAAAGGGAGGAAAAACTAAAAGGAGAGCTGAGAGGGAGAGAGGGGAAAAGATCTTAAAAGAAGGACATGAACACTGTAGTTAAAGGACGTGGCCAAAGGTGGCATGTCTCATTGAATCAACTAAATTGATGGACCCTCAGGTATCCTCAGGTACTGTGTTCTCTGGAGGACCCTCTAACACACTAGTTTAAATACACTCCATTTGTGCAAACTAGCTGCTTGTGTGTCTGGGACACTTGTTTTTCTGTTAATGACCAAATGTTTACCCATTAATACCCCAGTGGCATTAATACCCCAGTGGCATTAATACCCCAGGCCTCCGAGATGGTTGTAATACGTCAGCCACACTGAGCCTTAGCTTTGTTGGTTGGTCCAGTAATGCTTTAGCGTCTCCTGTCTGGACCTGCCGCCCCCTATCCACAGGGGCTTTCTCTTCGTCCAGCAACACCTCTCCCATTACTGTTCCTGAATTTAGAGCTTCATGATGGGAAGACCTCTCTGGTAACCCTATATATTTTAGAGCCAATGAAGAATTATAAGTATTTCCTCCTCTGGAGGTTTCATTTTCATCCTCTGTCTTGTGTCTCTTATGCTGCATATCACAACTGCTATCACCACCTCGATCCCAGGACATCTTTCTTAATGCTATTGTTTGCTTTTGGATTTTACATATCTATATATAATATATACTTACATATGACATGATATAATCTATGTAACATATACAATATTATGAAAATAGTTATTATTATGAGCATATAATTGTTTTATTTGTCAAACTAGTAACATATTTGAACTTACTCTAGACCAGACGTTCTTGGCTACAGTGCTGAGAGACTTGTTATGTGTATCAGTGCTTTTGGTGGCAAGTTCCCAACACCCAATTCAGACTGGGTTAAACAATAAAAGGAATGTATTAGCTCCTATAACTAAAATACATAAATAAATAGATATGTGTACAGGCACACACATATAGATACGTTATAGAGACTTTTGGCATGTCTGTGTCTGGCTCTAGATCCTTTGAGCTGCAACGCTCTTGGCTCTGCTGGCTTCCTCTTCAGCTGACGTCACTCATGGTAGCAAAATGACAGCAGCAGTTCTAGGTCCCACGTCCACACTGCACCGCAGGTAGGAGGAAGAGCTTGTCTTCCTCACCCTAACCCCCTACCCCAACCAGTACCCCACAGTCCTGGTTTTCTCTCCAGGAAAAGAGAGCTCACACTCCTTCTCCTGAACCAAACAGAATGATGAAGGGTTTGCTTAAGTCCTAGAGCTGAGGATGGGTCAGTATCAACCTAACCCCGTGAGTATTATGCACTGGGAGAGGTGAGAGGTAGAGGGCTGGCAGCAATGAACACACAGAGGGCAGTGGAGAAAAGAGAAGATGTGTGGCTACTGAGCCCAGAACTCTACATCATTTGCAGAGTATCTTATCGCAGTCCAGAAGTGCCCTAACTGATCATGTGAGTGGGCGTGGCATGTGAAATACTGTCTAATAGATATGACTCAAGATGTTGAGAACCTCTGTTCTAACCCATCAGCTGCTCAGGGCAGGAAGTGTGGGTTATTTCTCTTTGTGGCTATCGCACGTGACAAGTGGGAACTGAATTTACTCCTGTTCTCCCTTACTGCCCGACTGCCCCTCTCTGTTTTCTCTCTTGTTAATATCCTTATGTTTACCCTCCTCTTCCATACACTTGCCTCCCATCTCTTCAAAAGGTCCGCCACTAGGGAAAGACAAGTCCACCATCCACCATTTCTGCTTCTTTTCTGGAGAATAGAATTTAGAAAAAAGGAACATAAATGCTTGACTATTTGATCATGTGAAGTAACCTCACTGAGAAAGTCAACTAGAGAATGATGTGTCTCCTCTGCACTATAAGAAAAGGCACCCATCCATAACTTCAGTGCCTTTTGGCTGTGGAGCAATGTGGGGCAGACCTGGAGCTGCCTACGGCTTTGATGTAATTGGATTTCATAAAATAAAATCTTTATTTAGACTGACCATGTGCCATTTGTCACATGTAGACATGATACTCTGGCCCACTATTTTAGGATGTGCATTTCCAATTATTCTTCACTTAGAGGTGATAAGTTAAAGCCGAGCTGCAGATGCTTTTTCTCAATCCCCTTTGGGACATGCACTTGTAAAAGATCTGTTTGTATAGTCTGAGTTATAATCTCTGACCATAGAACAGGATTTCTTCTACTCAAAGGGACATGGTTTAAACAGGGCTGGATTGTAATATTTAGAAACCATAAGCATTGACAAATTATGGTGCCCTCTGAAGTTGAAAACAAAGCAGTGTTTAACTGTAAAACACAAGATTTACATGCACTCAGGGATCAGAATAACTTAATTTTGGCTTCAAAGGTGGCAGAATTCTGAATAAATGCAATTAATCTGAATTCTTCTTTCCTCTGCCCTCTTTCATCTCTCTTTTAGTGCCCTTCATTTGCTGGTGGGACATTAAGTACAGGCGTGTTCTGTCTTTTGAATAATCCAGTCCTGAGTCCAGAAGGGAATCAGGTAGCTACCTTTGCCCAGTAAGTTTTGCTGTAGTAACCTGATGAGTGAACTTTCCCTGGCAAAACAAAAGAGAAAGACTAAACGGGTAGAAAGCCTTAAGGCAGCTTGGTTCTAGCAAAAGGAATATTGAGGTCACCAAAATAATCTAGCCTCCCAGATACTGAACGTTCCAATTGCTGGCGTGGTGACCTCATGGGGAGAGAAGTACCCTCTTTGACCAGGAAATATAAAAGCCATTCAAGAGTTTATTTCCCTCAGCCCCAGTGATGAGCATTCTTATCCTGTCCTCCTATCTAAAGCCAGTCTTCCTTTTCTATGCCCTTGACCTAATCCCCTCTGGCCAATCAGAGACAATACTTCAGCAATTCTTCCCTCCCTTTCTTTATTGAATCATTCCCATCAGCCAACAAACATGCCATTATTTCTCTTATCTTTAATAATAATATTAATAACCTCCAAATCCCCCAAGGCTACACCCCATTTCTCTATTCTCCTTGGCAATAAAATTCCTCAAAACCATTGTCTTTACATAGAGACTCTAATTTCTCCCCTCCCATGAAGTCTTAGGCCCAGTCCCGCCTAGTTTCCCCAACTCCCCCACCCCATGGAAAGAGCTCTCTTCAACGTCACCAGTGACCACTGGTCACTAAATCCAATGATCAGTATTCAGCTCTGACATCAGTTTACAGTTTACCACTTGGTTTTCCTCCTACCTTCCCAGGCTCTGCTCCTCGGTCTCCTTTGCTTGTTCCTCCCCTTCTTCTCTACAAAGTTGGGGTGCCCCAGGGACCCCATCCACTCTCATTTTATTCCCTTGGTGATCTCATTCATCTTGTGACTTTAGTCTTCTGTTGGCAACTCCAGGAATTCTCTCTCCAGCCCAGAACTCTCTCCTGGACCTCAGACTCATAACCAAAAGCCAACCCAACTTGAATGTCTAATAAGCATTTTTTAACTCAACATGTCCAAGATGAACTCTCAGTTTTCCCTTCCAGTCACTCCCATCCCTACCAAACCTGTTCTGCCCTCAGTCTTCCCCACCTCAGTTGATGGGAGCCCACAGTTCTCTTTCGCTCAAGACTCTAACCAATCCAGCAGCATATTATTATCTTGAAAACAGCACTAGAGTCCAGACTCTCCAGTTATTACTACCTGGTCTAGACCTGCCAGGTTCACTAGCCACCCTGCTTCTACTTTGCCCCCTGTAGTCTACTCTCAACCCAGCAGCCACGCCAATCCACATGGAGCAAATCCGATCACAGCCCGCCAGTGGCTTACTTGGGGTCAAAGCCACGGTCCCACAAAATTTGGCCCCTTTACTTCCTGACTCTTATTCTATTATGTTCCCCTTCTTAATTCCACTGCAGACACCCTGACCTTCTTGCTCTTCCTCAAGCACACCAGGCATGCTTCTACCTCAGGATCTTTGCACTGGAGATCGCTTTTGCCTGAAATGTTCTTCCCCCTAATATCTGCATGACAGATCTTTCGCCTGCTGCAAGTCCTTGCTGCAGTATCCCTCTCTTGATGAATCCTAGCCAAGCACCCCACTTAAAACTGAAACCTGCCCACCTCCCACCACGCCTGGTCTTCCTTACCTTGTTCTGTTTTTTCCAAAGCACTTATCACTTTCTAACATACTATATTATATATGTATTAGATATAATTTATATATATATATATATATATATATATATATATATTATTTTCAATGCCTATTATTTATTGTCAGTCTCCCAGCAACCCATAGAATGTAAGTCCCTGTAGGATGGGGTGGGAAGCTTATCTGTTTTATTCACTTTATATCCAGGTGCCTAGTGCAGTGCCTGGTATTTCCCAGGTGCTCCATAAATAGTCATTGATTCCTAGTCCATTATCAACTATATTTTCACTTTTTACATTGTGAGCATTTTCTATGATTAACACTTTTATAGTTGATTCTATGTCCAGTCCTACGTGTATAAGTGACATATTTAAGACCCTAATTCCATGACTCTGTCACTATCGTGTGAGTAAAAGAATTCAGATTTTCTCTGTAAATGGAAAGGACTTTCAAGCCCCATCTCTCCAGGCCTCATCCTGAGGCATCATTTCTGTTTCGGAGTACTGCAAGGAAATTAGCAAGGCATAATGAAAGTCAGAGCTAAAACAGCAATCTATTGTTTCTACACATTCCAAAATTTTTAGGTCAAGCACTTTTGCAGTGGCATAGTGGTTAAGGGCACAGCCTTTGGAGTCAGACTGCCTGATTTCTTATCATGGCACCAGGATTTACTGCGCCTATATTTTGTCATTTGTAACACTGGCATTACTATTTTAATCGTTGCTGTTGTTGTTGTTTTTGGTCCCATAATAGTTGAATGGGAGATATGGAGGGCAGCATAGTAGTTCTCCAGAGATGTCCACATCCTAATCCCCAAACCTGTGAATATGTTACTTTATATGGCAAAAAGGGACTTTGCAGATATGATTCAGGTTACAGACCTTGAGGTGGAAAAATTATCCTCAATCATCTGGGTGGGCCCAACGTTATCACATGGGCCCTTAGAAGGAGAGGAGGTGGAAGAGTCAATCAGAAGAGGCAGGAAAGACACAAAGCATGAGAGGGACCCACCCCACTGTTGCTGGCTTTGAAAATGAAGGGGCAATGAGCCCAGGAATGTGGGAGGCCCCTAGGAGCTGAGAACAACCCTGGCCAGAAAACCAGCAAGGAAATGGGGCCTTAGTCCTAGAACCACTTGGAGTTGAACTCTGCCGACGAACTGAATGAGCCCGGACGTGCATTCTTCCCTAGACCCCAGGGAGACCAACACCTTGATTCTGACCTTGTGTGACCCACGGCCAAGCCCACTGTACTTCTGATTGATAGAACTGTGAGATAGTAAATTGATGTGCCAGTGACTTGGAACATGGAGGACAACTAGCTATTATTCAAATACGCCGTATTACTGCTGCAGAAAGGCTTTCAAGTGGGATGGTGTGACTGGGATGTGTAACACTGTGACAACATGCTTGCCTTGTGTTACACGCCATGCTAGGATCTTTACGTACATCATCTCATTTGAAACAGAGACTGGGGCATATACATTGCAAGACCTCTACAACGAGGGCAGAAGGTCAAGAGTTGGACCGTGAAAGGGAAAGAAAATTGTTCCAGAAATCATGGCTGGGGTTCCTCGATTCCATAATTGTAGTAGTTTTCACTGAAACGTATTATTTTTATTATAAAAAATCCAAAGATATAGAACAGAGACTATGACGAATATCAATCTACCCATCGTCCAGATTTCACTAATGTAAACCCTTTTGCCATATTTTACTCAGATCTTTTCTTTTTATGATAAAAAAAAAAAAAAGTCCCAGATATGTTGTAGTCCTCCTGTGCCTTAGAGGTAACCACTCTTCCTAAGTGGTGGGAATCCTCTATGTCCAAGTTTCCATACTTATTCTACATGTGCATCTACCCATGTAACACAGTGTATTGTTAGTGTCAGCCTTACACAGGTGGCAGTGTACTGTACCTTTCATCCTGCAGTGTGCCTTTTCCATTCTATATTATGTCTGCAGTGTTTATGTTGATATATGGAGATCTAAGTTATTTGTTTTAACTGCTGAATAGCATTCTGCTGAATGAATAAACTACAGTTTATTTACACACTGATAGACACTGAACGTGTTTCCAAATTTTAGCTACTACAGAAACCTCTATAGTGCGTTCTCCTGTGCATGTATTTTTGCGTGTGGAGACTGTGTATAAATAACTTACATCTAGGAGAGAACTCGTGCCACATAAGCTATGCACATCTGTGCAGCTTCATCTTCTCCTGACATTGCCAAAGGGCTCACACCGATTTACACACCCACCAGCAGCACATCAGAATTTGCCCAGCAATAATGATTGTCAAACTTTTAAAACATTTCCCTATCTGATATGTGTGAAACTTTCCTTATAATTATAATGTCCTAATTACTAGACAGTTTCTCTCTTCTAGAAATTACTTATTTATAACTTTTGTCCATTTTTTTAATTGGAAGGTTCATCTCTTTCTGGTTCATTTGTAATTCATTATATAATCCAGAAACACATTTGCTCATTATAAGAATTGCAAATATCTTCTCCCAGTTGATTGCTTACTTATGTAACTTCATTTGAGGTGCCTTTTCCAAAAAATGCAGAAACTGATTAAACACAGTCAAGTGTATGGATCTTTTCTTTTGTGGTGTGTGCTTTCTGAGTTGCGTTTGAGAATCCTCTCTATCCTGAGGGGATTCTTCGAGGTGACTTAGAGGCTACCCAGGAAGGAGAGAGGTGAGAAGAGGCCATATTTGTGGGCTTTTCTGTCTCTGCTCCACTCAGAATAGTGCCTCGTATGTCTGTTTTATATTTGGACTCCTATAGCTTTGCATTGAAGGAGTTGCCTTGCTGTTTAAAAAAATTATACTTTGAATATTGTTGTATTTGCTCTGAGACTCCTGTCCACTGAGACAAAAAGAGAAAGATGATGAGTGACATTACTTGTAAAAGAAAATAAAGAATAAAAATAATGTGTCCGTTAGCTTTTGTTTGCTGGGAAAAGGAGGACTACCAATTTGCCTGGAAAGGGAAACTCTTAGCACTAAGTCCTAGGTGCAATGTATCGCATGGACCCTCGTGTCAAGGAAGGACCCAGTGAGCATTAGCATAAATAGTAGGTTTCAGAAGGTTGAGAAAGATTCTCGTATGGCCTTGCTTATAGAACTAGATGGAGACAAGGGATTCATGTGGGAATACAGGGTCCTTTCAGAGCTCTATTGAAACAGGGAAGTGTGTGTGTTCTGGCTGTGTCCCAAGTCACAGATCAGCTTTGAGCTCCACTTAAGAGCTCTGGTACCGTAGCATCTGGTGAATCACAGGGTCTGGGGGAGGGAACAATTCTCCCCTCATCAGGTGTTCATTCTAGTTTTCAGCCTCTCCTCTTTGTCCTCTCTCTAGTAGGCATTAGAGGGCTTATTATTTAGTGAACTCAGATATCCTTTCTGTTTTGAAGGATACGTGTATTCAGCAGCCCGCAGAGGTGAAATTAACATACAGAGAACACTGCTACCTTCCAGTTTATAAAACCTTCCCACCCACAGCTCCATGTTTGTGAATTTAGTGCCTTTCACCAGTTGGGGAAATCTAGCTCATTCTTTATTGCGGTGATCGCTAGATAGCTCAGATTAGCTGGGATATCTTATTTTGAAACACACACATTTTCAGAGATATCCCTATCCCTAGCAAAAGTACAAAGGCAAAAGAATAGAATATTTTACTTGATTATTAACTTGGCTTTTTCTTTCACTCTTTTGCTCCTCCCCAATATATTTTCCCCTTTTTCTCTTTTTCTTATTTTAGTTTGTATTATGGTCTCATTTTACATTCTCTCAGCTAGGGCTCCTTGGTTATGCTTCACTTTGTTTTTCTATGTAACCTGCTTAAGTTTAAAATGATCTGTTTTCTTAAACAGGGTTAGCACACATGATAATATGTTTCCTGGCATTCTGCCACTGTCCTGTCACCCAGCTCTCTGGATTTAAAGCTTGTTTCTTCAGGAATGTGCAGAACGGTTCTGAATAAAGATAAAGAAAGGAATTCAAAACTCTTGTCCCAAGAAAGGCATGCAGAGTGATTTTTCATACCTATACAGTAAAGCAGATGACTCAAGCTTTTCCTTTGAACAGTAAGAATATAAAATTAACTAATACTCAGCCAGATTTTTCTACCCCCAACCCTGGAGTCTGTATCAGTGGAATTTCCACTGTGTGTCAATCCATGGACATTTCTTCAAGAAATCTTCATTTCACAGGTCTGGGAATTGAACCAAGTAAAAAGAACGCATGGATTGCTTCCCAGATTGTGAAAGATCTCTAGGTCCGGTTCTAAACCACTGCATGGCTCACACACACGCCATCTCAAGTGTTTACTGAGAAAGCACCATGTATCTCAACTTACATGCCTTTCAAAGTACAGGGGAACTAAATCCACTCAGTGCTGTCAAAGTCCTGGCAGATAGAAAACAGAATTCCTCTCACAGGCTTTAATTGAAGAGACTTTAATAAAGGAATTATTTGTAGGGTAAATGGACCAACCAAGAATGTTGAAGCTTCAGGGACCAACAAGAGGAAATGACTTCATTTCCACCCCTGAAGCTAAAAAAAAAAAAAAAAAAAAAAAAAGGGGTGTCGTGGGAGCCCAGTAGAGCTGGGGCTGGCAGGGGGGTGCTGCCTGGCAGGTGCTGGGGCCACAGAGGAGTGTGGCCAAAAGACAGTGAGGAGAAGATAAGGAGCAGGGGCAAAATATGCCAGCCTCTCTCGCTTCCTGCCCCTCGTCTCCTGCTTCCACGGACCAAAGCCTAGCAGACAAGCCAGCAGGCAAGGGAGCCCTGATGGAGTGGTCCATGGACCAGCCTCCTGAGGCACAGAGGAGGAGGAGGAGGGGCAGATGTCAGAGAAGAGATGGTTGTGGTGGACAAATGGAAAATAACCAGCCCTGGGGTTCAGAGTGAGCGGGTTTGAAGTTTGCTCAAGACTGTCTTTTTAAGGATAATCTGATTCAGTTCATGAGACTTGGGGGCTGGGGGTGTTGGTAAATGTCTTAATTTGTGGTAAAGAAGGACTCTGGTCTTCTGAGTAAGCTGGCCTTGCTAAGATGCATGAGCTGAGAACCACTCATTTGACTTCTACTGACTTGATAGAGTGACAGAATGTTTGAGCTGGAGGGATCTTTTAGAGAGTATCTAACCCAACCACTGCTCTTTAGAGACAGGAAAAATGAAGCTTCTAATGTTCCTTCCTTCCTTCCTTCCTTCATAATAAGACAAATATTTATTTGAATGCCTACTGTGTACATACTCTTCAACGGTGAACAAAACAAAATCCTATTCTCATGGAGATTATGTTCTACTAGGGGGAGAGAAGCAGTAAACAACAACAACATAGTATATGATATGTCCGAAGGGGATATGTGCTATAAAGAAAAATAAGGCAATATAAAGAGTGAGAGAGTAAAGGAGGACAAGGGATGGGGTTTCTCCTTTATAGGGTAGATGTAGAAGACCTCTTTGATAGACACCATTTAAGCAGGACCGGAAGGGAGTAAGGGACAAGCCATGTGGATATCTGGGACAAGAGCGTTCCAGGCAGAAGGAACAGATAGTATGGAGCCCTGAGTGGGAGTGTGCTTGGTGCAGAGCTCAAAGAGAAGGGGTAGGCTGATGGCAGATGAGGCTGTGAGCCAGGGCTAAGGAACTTTGCAGGCTGCATGGAACTTTGTTTCATTCTCAGGGTGATGGGAAGCCATTGGAAAGTATTGAGCACGGCAGTGACGTGACCTGACTTAGGTCTTAATAAGATCCCTCCAGCTGCTGTGTGAAAGTAGAATGCGGGAGGGCAAGGGCAGAAGCAAGGGGACCAGTGAGGGTGCTGCTGCAATAATCCAGGGGAGGTAGGATGGTGGCTGGGACCAGAGTGGATGCGGCAGAGATGAAGAAGTAGTCAAATTCTGGGTTTGAATGTAGAGTCCACAGAATTCTCTGATGTAGGAGACAAGTGGTAGTGAGAGAGAGGAATCAAGGATGACTC
Source organism: Balaenoptera physalus (assembly GCF_965194825.1). Lineage (NCBI taxonomy): Eukaryota > Metazoa > Chordata > Mammalia > Artiodactyla > Balaenopteridae > Balaenoptera > Balaenoptera physalus. Next base: position 57,347,925 of record NC_138890.1, read on the forward strand.
CAAGCTTTTTGGCTTAAGCATCAAGAAAGGTGGGGCTGATATTACTGAGCTGGGAGAGAAGGTTTGGTGGAGTAGGGGTGTAATCAAGAATTATGTGAAGGTCTTGCAGAGTTTTAAAGGTCTATTGGTCTATGCAAAGTATATATATATATATGTATATACACACACATGTATATACACATATATACACACAAATATATACATATACACATATGCATGCATTTGTGTGTGTGTGAGGAGGGTGAAGCTCAGGAGAGGGCTGAGACTTGAGGTATAAATTTGGAGATAGTATTTAAAGTCAAGAGAGGATGATGTCATCTGCAGAGTGAGTGGAGCTATAAAGGAGAACAAAACTTAGCACTGAGCCCTGGAACGTACTAATAAAAATATTTGCTCATTTTAATTCTTATTCTTCTAGCTATCGCTCCTTCAGCTCTAACTACGTGCAAGGTACAATGTTAAGCACTTCACCTGCATTATCCTGTTTAATCCTCTTAACAACGCTGTGCGAAATTGACTAGTGTCCTTCTTGTACAAAAGACAAAACAGAGGCTCAGAGGAATTAACCAGCCTGCCAAAGTCACACAGCTAGCCTGTGGCAAAGCTGGGAATCAAGCCCAGACAGTCTGACTCCAGCTGAAGCAGCCAGCCCAAGCTGACATAGCAAGTTTGTGGCCAAAGATGTCTGATAAGCTGCTCGCTCGGCTACGCTGCTTCTGCTGATCAAGTTTTTTTGCTTCCATGCAGTCCCTCGAAGTGCAGAATCACACTTGAACACAGAGCATCCTGATAGGAAGCACACCCCCAGGCCAGCCCCAGCTTACACGTCCGACTTCATCTCTTTCCCCAGCAGCGGCCAAGGTTCTGAATCCTGTGTCTTGAGTGTCTCTCTGGTGCTCAGCGTAGGACCTGGGCCGCAGAAGCTGCTCTGTCGCTGTGGACTGACCAACCACAAGTCCACTGCGACCTCACTAGCTTATCTTGATGATGAGGCAGAGGTGAGAATGGAGGTCATATCCTCATGGCTGAGGTTATCAATTAGGGCTGAGAAGAAACCCACATTTTGGAAGTCACAACAAGACAGAGGACTTCCTAGTTAGATCTGTGATACCATGCCTTGTCCAGGAGAATTAATCACAACAGAGGACATGAGCTGAAAGGTGGTCAGCGTCCATTCTAGAGGCTCTGTTTGGTATTGACCTCCCCTGGGGTGTAGCTATCCCAGCCCCAACTGGGGCTCCTCTCAAAGAATGGCATTTTGCTGTGTGTTGTACCTAGGCAGGCACAGATAGTGTCGAGCTGGATCTCCACCACTAGTCTTCAGAGATGGGGCGGAACCATAATTGGAACCTTTCAAAGAGCAATTTGGATAAACAGACAGTCAGTCCTCAGTTATAAATAAACTGCTATCAGCCATCTGAAAAAGACAAAATGATCTCAATGTACCAAAACGCACAGGGACACGCACCTCAGAATGCTGAGCGAGGCAAGACCAGTTGAGTGATCTGTATCTCCCACCACCTCCATTTCCCAAATTGATCAGGAGCTTGGTGTAAGGAAGACAGCTCAGGTTTGGGAGTCAGGTGGGCCTGGGTCTGAATCTAGTCCTGATGTTCTGTAGAGGTGACCTTGAGCTAGATGTTTAGTTCCTTAGCACCCAGTCATCCTCATTCATAAAGTGGGGAGAGAGGAGGAGTAATTCCCAGTTAATGGGGTTGCTGTGAGACTGTAAACCAAATAGATACGGAAAGCACCAATATGGGAGATGGGACATGATGTACATGGTAAATAATAGCTCTAGAGATGATGATGACGATGGTGGCAGTTACGGTGGTAATGATGAAGATGACAGTTATGATGGTGGAGGTGATGATGATGACTGTAGTAATAGTAGTGATGATGATGGTGATGGTGACAGTTATGATGGTGGAGGTGATGATGTTGACAGTGGTAATAGTAGTGATGATGATGGTGATGGTGACAGTTATGTTGGTGGAGGTGATAATGTTGACAGTGATAATGGTAGTGATGGTGATGGTGACAGTTACAATGATAATGATGGTGACAGTTATGGTGGAGGTGATGTTGACAGTGGTAATAGTAGTGATGGTGATGGTGACAGTTGTGATGGTGGAGGTGATAATGTTGACAGTGGTAATAGTAGTGATGATGATGGTGATGGTGACAGTTGTGATGGTGGAGGTGATAATGTTGACAGTGGTAATGGTGGTGATGATGGTGACAGTTGTGATGGTGGAGGTGATAATGTTGACAGTGGTAATAGTAGTGATGATGGTGATGGTGACAGTTATGATGGTGGAGGTGATGATGTTGACAGTGATAATGGTAGTGATGGTGATGGTGACAGTTACAATGATAATGATGGTGACAGTTATGATGGTGGAGGTGATGATGTTGACAGTGGTAATAGTAGTGATGGTGATGGTGACAGTTGTGATGGTGGAGGTGATAATGTTGACAGTGGTAATGGTGGTGATGATGATGGTGATGGTGACAGTTGTGATGGTGGAGGTGATAATGTTGACAGTGGTAATGGTGGTGATGATGATGGTGATGGTGACAGTTGTGATGGTGGAGGTGATAATGTTGACAGTGGTAATGGTGGTGATGATGGTGATGGTGACAGTTGTGATGGTGGAGGTGATAATGTTGACAGTGGTAATAGTAGTGATGATGATGGTGATGGTGACAGTTATGATGGTGGAGGTGATGATGTTGAAGTGATGGTGATGATGATGATGATGGTAGTAGTAGTAAGTATCATCATCCAGCATTTGAGGAGCTGGGCTGGGCCCATGACTCTGAAGGATATAAACTAGAAGTTGGAGAGAGAATTGCTGCTTCAAAGAAGAATGTTTGGTTAGATTAAATTTAAAATGCTTGGAAAAACTAACTACTCAACAGCTTGTTATTATTAACAATAGAATATTTAACATTTATTCAGTGTTCACTGATGTGCCAGGCATGGCACCAGGTAGTTTATATATATTTCATTTAATCCTAACAATACCCCTTTGGAGAACAAAGTATAATTAGCTCCATGTCAGATTAGAAACCCAAGGCTCAGAAAGGTTAAGTGTCTAATCTGAGGTCACACAGCCGGAAAGAGATAAAGCAGGAATTCAAGCCCAGGGCTGTCCAATTCCAGAGCCCAAGCTCATAACCACTGCACCTTAGTGCTCGTGTCCCAGCCAGATGTACAGTGGCTTTTCTAAGAGGGAAGAGGTCAGCATGCTCTGAGATAGCAGGGGGTACATAGAGCTTATGCTGCTGGTTCTTATGAGAAGTTCATACAAATAATTAAAAGTCTGTTTGTGATACATATGAGGATTTAAGCTAGAGATAGCAAACAGGCAAATCAGAGAGATATCTTCTTGGCCCTACACAGTATTTCTAACATTGAAAATCAGTAGATCTCACCTTCGAAATCCAGATTTCTTGCTTTTCTTTATGAATTGGATGATCTAGAAAAACTGGATCATAGTCCAGACTGGCTTCATTTGACTGGAGCAGCTGCTACTTTTAGCTCAGGTATTTGTTCTTGAGCTTGTCCAGTGCCCAAAACTCCCTCTTTCTTTTGCCTGCAAACTTTCCTTGTTTGCACACCTGGCCTGGCCCTGTGGATCTACAGAGAGTGCCCTGCTGTTGAGGCTCACACACAGGACCAGGGAGCAGCTCAGGTAGCAGTTAGCAAAGCAGAGGTCCTTGCCCGGTAAATGCCAAAGCTGAAGAAAGAGAGGAGGACCTGCCCTCTGATGGACCAGCCGTCTCCACCCAGGGAAGACAGGTCTGTTGCTGTAGCAACCGGAGTTTGCTCTGATCATCTCCACCATCAACCAAGAGCTCCTGATCGCCCATCGCCTGTCCTTCCTGCCCTCCTTGCTGGCTACTGATCATAGGATCCTTTCTCTCCCTTTCACAACAATATTCTTTCTCACCTCTCTTACGACCCATCATTTTTACTGTGGTCTTTCCCTTAAAGGGGTTTCAGAAGGTTATTTTTCTCTTGTTTTCATCTTTCCACAAGTAGTTCCCCAAGTTCATGAGAGAGCAGGACCCTAGCAAGCCAACAAAATAATATAAGACCTCCCTTTAAGCCTTTCATTGAAAAGAGGCAGGTGTAAATAAAAATAGAGATAAGCGAACACCTTGTTTGTATCGCAGACACGGCTACTATCTTGTTTGATCTTCAAAGCAGCCCATGAGGTGGGCAGAGTGGGAAATACATGTTCATTTTTTGGAGACTTTAGCTCAGAAGTGAGGTCCTCTCAAAGGGTCAGTGGTCGGTAGGCAAGAGAACGTGGATCAGTGCTCAGGCCTGGCCTGGAGTGAGTCAGCACAGACATAACTCAGCTCCCACCTCGCCAGTTAGTTTACCCTTATCGTGGACCTTTGCTCTGGGAGAACTGAAGCCAAAATGCCAAGACCAAGGATCTGCGAGTTACAGTGCCCTTCCTCCCTTCTTTCCTTCTTTCCACGAATGTGCCAGGCCCTGTGCTGACCCCAGGCCACACAGTAAAGTCCATGTGAACAATGCCAAGAGAGGATGGCTCAAATGCTACAAGAGCATTGAGCATTTGAGCCATCCTCATGTACTTGTATGGCTTGTACTTGGATGGCTTTTTATGATTTTTGAAGTCATTTTGTACTTATATGGCTTTTTATGATTTCTGAAGTCATTTTGTAGCAATCCCATATGCCAAGTGTATACCCATTTTACAGATGGAATTAAGGCTCTGAAAAGCTCAGTAACATACAGCTAGTAAGCTGTAGAGCTGGGACTCAAAACCAGGTCTTAAGACTTTGGGATCAGTGCTCTTTCCACTACAGATACCTCTAGCACCTAACAGTGCCTAGCACACACCACGTGCTCAACAAATGCTCGCCCAACGTAAATTAACATCACATCGCCTCTCAAAGTGACTCAAAACGTCTAGCGTCAACATTTCTCTTTTATGGCCAAGAAAACAAGGCCTCTCAGGAATCTTGCAAACCTATGGTTCAGATAAAGTCAACAGCGCCTGAAATTAATCACTATTATTTTCACCTAAAGCAATATATGAAGCTAGAGAGAGATAAAAACAAACACCTCTGCTGAGGCAGATAATGGCAGATAAAGCTTTTTCTTGGGTTTGTTGACATTCTTCTTTGCCCAAGGACAATCTGTTAAGAAGAAAATATTTTTCTTCAAACCACATTCCAGACTCAAAGTCCAATATTGAATAGTAAGTAGTAGAGCGAATTGTTTAACCTCCTCCTGTTCTTCCCCGCTCCACCCACCCAGGTGAGTTTCCACGTCTTCCGGTAGTGGTGGGGGGGGGAAGCCTCCTCCTTGGTTTTTGTTCTTTTTTGCAATTTGGTGGGAGACACATGGAGAGCAGTTTGATAGGAAAACTTTGGCTTAGTTTGGCTCACATATCAGTACAGTACAGAAACATGCGTGAGCAATTCAAGAGCCAGTTCTGTGGTTTGAGCCTTCCCTGTTGGAGGCCTGGCTGGTCCAAAAGATATGCTGCCTGATAGCATTGTCTGATCTGGTCCAGCCCTCCTTGCAGAAGGCCAGGGCAAAGTCAGTTCTCTCTCTCTGGAAAGGGCAGCCTGGACCCTGGCACATACCAGAGCTCCCGTCTGATTCACCAAATTCATGGCCTCCTCTTCCTTCTCTACTAATTGGCCCTCCTTGCCTTTGTCCTGTTCAATCACCTCTCCACCACTCTCAGAACTGATAGGCATGTGGACTGGTGATAGAAGTGAATAGGCAGCAAGAGTATGGATCCAATGAAACAAAGCAGAGAGTGCTGCAAGGGAATAAAACTTTTAATTTAATTTTTATTTTATATTGGAATATAGTTGATTTACAATGTTTTGTCAGTTTCAGGTGTACAGCAAAATGATTCAGTTATACATATACATATATCCATTTTTTTCAGATTCTTTTCCCATATAGGTAATTACAGATTTTTGAGTAGAGTTCCCTGTGCTATACAGTAGGCCCTTGTATATTATCTATTTTATATATAATAGTGTGTATATGTTAATCCCAAACTTCTAATTTATCCCTCCCCTGACCCACCTTTTCCCTTTGGTAACCATAAGTTTGTTTTTGAAGTCTGTGAGTCTGTTTCTGTTTTGTAAATAAGTTCACTTGTATCATTTTTTTTAGATTCCACATATAAGTGATATTATATGATATTTGTCTTTCTCTGTCTGACTTACTTCACTTAGTATGACAATCTCTAGGTCCATCCATGTTGCTGCAAATGGTATTATTTCATTCTTTTTACGGCTAACATTCCATTGTATACATGTACCACATCTTCTTTATCCATTCCTCTGTCGATGGACATTTAGGGTTGCTAAATGTCTTGGCTAAATGTCATGGTTGCTTCCATGTCTTGGCTACTGTAAATAGTGCTGCAGTGAACATTGGGGTATATGTATCTTTTTGAATTATGGTTTTTCACTGGATATATGCCCAGGAGTGGGATTGCTGGATCATATGGTGGTTCTATTTTTAGTTTTTTAAGGAACTTCCATACTGTTCTCCATAGTGATTGTACCAATTTACATTCCCACCAAGAGTATAGGAGGGTTCCCTTTTCTCCACATCTTCTCCAGCATTTATTGTTTGTAGACTTTTTGATGATGGCCATTCTGACTGGTCTGAAGTGATACCTCATTGTAATTTTGATTTGCATTTCTCTAGTAATTAGTGATGTTGAGCATCTTTTCATGTGCCTCTTGGCCGTCTGTATGTTGTTTTTGGAGAAATGGCTGTTTAGATCTTCTGCCCATTTTTTGATTGGGTTGTTTGTTTTTTTGATATTGAGCTGCATGAGCGGTTTGTATATTTTGGAGATTAATCCCTTGTCAGTCGCTTCTTTTGAAAATATTTTCTCCCAGTCCGTATGTTGTCTTTTCGTTTTGTTTATGGTTCCCTTTGCTATGTAAAAGCTTTTAAGTTTCATTAGATCCCATTTGTTTATTTTTGTTTTTATTTTCATTATTCTAGGAGGTGGATCCAAAAAGACATTGCTGCGATTTATGTCAAAGAGTGTTCTGTCTATGTTTTTCTCTGAGAGTTGTATAGTATCCAGTCTTACATTTAGGTCTTTAATCCATTTTGAGTTTATTTTTTTGTATGGTATTAGAGAATGTTCTAATTTCATTCTTTTACGTGTAACTGTCCAGTTTTCCCAGCACCACTTGTTGAAGAGACTGTCTTTTCTCCATTGTATAGTCTTGCCTTCTTTGTCATAGATTAATTAACCATAGCTGCATGAGTTTATTTCTGGGTTTTCTATCCTATTCCATTGACCTATATTTCTATTTTTGTGCCAGTACCATACTGTTTTTATTACTGTAGCTTTGTAGTATAGTCTGAAGTCAGGGCGCCTGATTCCTCCAGCTCCATTTGTTTGTTTGTTTGTTTGTTTTCCTCAGTATTGCTTTTACTATTCAGGGTCTTTTGTGTTTCCATACACATTTTTAAAGGTTTTGTTCTAGTTTTATGAAAAATGCCATTGGTAATTTGGTAGGGATTGCATTGAATCTGTAGATTGCCTTGGGTAGTAATTAACCCTCTGGCCCAGTGTTTTTCCATTCTTTTTCCCTTTTCTCTCATTTTTTAAATCACCCAGTGCTTCTCAAAGTATAATTTCTGGACCAGCAGCATCAGTTCTACCTGTGAATTTATCAAAAATGCAGATTCTCAGGTCACACTCCAGACCCACTAACTCTCTCTGGGTAAGGACCAGCAATTTATAGTTTAGCCAGCCCTCCAGGTGAATCTGATGCACACTCAAGTCTGAGAGCCACTGGTTTAAATAATTTCCTTCCTCCCACTGGGTATCATTCTCCTGGATCTGCTCACAGCTCTCTATCTTCTAATCCTGATATAAATGGACAAAGATTTTGTGATCACACTAACTGCTACAGAGTCTGCAAACCATCATCTTTGAGATGAGGTCAGAAGGAATGTCAACCTCCAAAAATTCAGCTAAAATTAGTCAGTAAGGTGTGATGGAGAGAACATGGACTCTGATATCAGATGGCTCCAGGTTCAAGGCCCCCAGATGTTCAAATCCACCACCTGCTAGCTGTGGGGGTCTTAGTCTAGTTATTTACATTTTCTGTACACTGTCCATAAAACGTGGATAAAAGACCAAAGTTATTGGGTTATTATAAAGACTGAGATAGAGCATGTGAAGTGATTATAACACACATCAACCACTCAGGACACATTTCCTTCTTCCTCTTCACCCCATCTCCAATAAAATCACAATCAAAATGGACACGTCTGCACCTGGCTGTTCCTGCTGGCCTCTCCCAAGGCTTTGTCAAGGAGGTCAAGGTATCTTTTTGGGCCGGTCAAAAGACTAAAGTATCTTTCAGTCTGTCATCTAATCAAGATGCCCGGCTTCTATCCTCGGGGTTAGAATGTGACCAACATAAATGTTATGTTGCAGTCCTTTTATTTGATCTAATTTTATGATGACTGTCATCAGAAGAAGATAGTAGTGGGCATGAAATCTAGAGAATGGAGATTCGGTGTTTAAGAATTGTTAGTAGTCATCCAGAACTATCCAACAAAAAGAAAGTGACAGATACTTTATCAGAGGAAGCTAATGATTTTGGCCCCTAAAAAGGAGAAGAAGGGGCAGTTCAAAGCTTTTCCATAGCCCGGGCAAAACAGCTCTTAAAAGTATTCTATTCCTTTTGTGCTGAGTCTGTACTAATAATTTATCATTTATTGACTTCTTACTATGTGCCTGGTCCTAAACTATTAAATTATGCATATGCATTGGTGCATTGAATCCTCAGAAGTAATTACTATTACCCTCCCCACTGCGACCCTCAATATACAGATGAGACAACTGAGATTTAGAAGCTAAAGGCAACTTGCCTGAGATCACCAACACCTAGATTGAAATGCAGAATTCCACTCCAGAGCCTTAGCTCTTAATCACTAACCTTCAAATTCCTAATTCAATTTCCCAAGTAGCTCAATATGAGGGAGTGAAACCAGTTTTCTTCCCATTGAAAAGTTTTATGTTCCCACTATATATCACTCTGTTGGCTTTCTGATTTATAAATCTGTCTCCATTTAGTTTCCTTATGAGTCAGTGCCTGGGAGCTTGATAAACTCAGAGACAGCTGATTGAATCAAGTGTCTAAAGCTACAAAGGTGAGGGCTAAGTCTTGTCTGAGATTATGTTACCAAGGAATTGCCTACCTGAGCAGGCCTGCTGGAGGCAGCTAGCCAGCCAGCCAGTTATCTTCTTTCATAACACCTTAAATATAGTATAATTCAATCACAACTATACAGTATTAGAGAACTCAGAGAAAAAATTAGGATGATTATGTTGGAAAGAGCAAGTTTCAAGGATACAGTGGAATTAAGTGCTGCCAGAAGTTCTACATTAAAGGTGGAAAATAGGTTTCATTTTACCTGACAATTCCAATCAACTGATGGGAGTGATTCCCTGGGATCCCGAATTAAGAAGGATTCTGAGTCCACTTCTGGGCTAAATAGTCATGATTGATTAGCTATGTCTGCCATAATCATAGGATGTGGGCATGGGTGCCCATGTGTCTTATATTTACCATCCCTTCCCTAGGTCCTCCAATTTCAGTGGATATTGACAATTACTTTGAATGTAGTCTCCAATTACATTTAGGTAGAAAATAACGTATTTTGAAAACTATATACCAGTGATAAATTGTATACATTTTATACAACACATTTGTATGAAATCATATGGGGGGAATACTTGCTGGTATATGTGCAAGTTTGTATTTACTTTTTAGGACTTCTGTCCCCAGAAATTAGTTTCCACCTTAGCATGGTAAAATGTAAGAGAAAAAATTGTTTCAGAAATTTGGGAATTCATTTGAGTGCTGAATTTTCTTGTGAACAGAAGTAGATGTTATTTTGGGGACATGGGTCTATTTATTCAACATAATTACGAAATCATAAGTTAAACCTTTTAAGAGGGTAAAAAGCACTTTGGTTTTTATTTTAAATGTTGTGATGGGAGATGTGTCTATTCTGTAAATTTGAAAGTAATTTAAGTTCCCCAAAACTTCATTTGAACTGTCATTATTTGTAGATGATATGAGTGTGTACACAGAATTTTTTAAATTAACAGATAGGCTACTAAAATTAATAATTGAATTTAGCAGGATTGGTGCATACAGTGTCAGTACGCAAAATATCTATCGTATTTCTATACACCAGCAACAATTAGAAAGCAAAAATTTTTAAATACCATATATAATAGCATCAAATGAACATGAAATAAGTAGGATAAATCTAGTGAAAGATGTATAAGACTTCTACAATGAAAACTACAAAACATTACTGAAAAAAATTAAAGAATACCTAAATAAATAAAGGGCTTTACCATGTTCATTGACTAAAAGACTCAACATTTTTCTGTCCAAATTGGTCTATAGATTCAATGAAGCCTGAATCAAAAACACAGTAGATTTGTATGTGCATGTGTGTGTACACGCACACAAAAAAATTGACAAGTTGTTAGTGAAGATAACCTTAAAGAAGAAACCTAGAAGATTTCAAATTACCAAATCTTAAAATTTATTATAAAACTACAGTAATTAAGAAAGTGCAGTAATGGCATAAGAACAGACAAATAAACCAATGGAATAAAATCCAGAGAAGACTCCCTCATATATAGTCATGCTATTTTTGACAGTGTTGTCATTGCTCTGTAATGAGGAAAGGATGACCTTTACAAAAAATGATGCTGAGTCAATTAAATTATCATATGGGGAAAAATTAATCATGACCTCTACCTCACACCACTTACAAAAATCAATTTCAGACGTGAAAGGATAAACACAAATCTTCTGGAAGATAACATGGGAAAATACGTCCAACACATTGGGATGAGCAATGATTTCTTAAGCAGGACATGAAAAGCACCAACTATGAAGGAAATTTTTCTTAAATTGGATTATCTTAAAATTAAAAACTCTGCTCATCAAAAGACACTGTCAAGAGAATGAAAAAGAAGGCTGCAGAGTGGGAACAGATATTTGCATGCATCTTACTAACAAAGGACATGTATCTAAAATATATATTTTTTAAATTCTCATAAATCAGTGGGAAAAAGACAGGTAGTGCAGTAGCAAAATGGACAAAATGACTTGAGTAGGCTGCACAAAAGAGGATATGAAAATGGCTAATATAAGGGCTCAATGGCTTTCTCATCAAAGAACTGATAATTAAAACCACAATGAGATAACTCTACACACCCACCAGAATGGCTTAAAAATTTTTTAAAGGAACTTATAATTGCAAGTGCTGGTAAGAATGTAAAGCAACTATAAGTCTCATGTACTACTGGCATGTAAATTGGTACAAACTTGAAATTGTTTGACATTATCTACTAAAACTAAACACATAAGCACCCTAAGAAATAGCCAATTTTACTCTTGGATATATAAAAAACAGAAATATGTATATATGTACATAAGACATGTACAAGAATGTTCAAGAGGTAGGATCAAGATGGCAGAGTAGGAATATCCTGAGCTCACTTCCTCCCATGGGCACACCAAAATTACAACTACTTACAGAACAACTATCTCTGAGAAAAAGATATTCCACAACTAAAGATATAAAGAAAGAACCACACTAAGACAGGTAGGAGGGGTGCAGACGCAGTCTAGTCAGGACCAACACTCCCAACATGGTGCAAGCAGGAGTGATATCACAATCATGCAAGTCCTCTCCAAGGAGCAAGAGGTCCAAGCCCCACATTGGGCTCTCCAGCCTGGAGATCCTGCACCAGGAAAATGAGCACTCAAAATATCTGGCTTTGAAAACCAGTGGGGCTTATGTTCAGGAGAGCTGGAGGGCTGCAGGAAACTAAGACTCTGCTCTTAAAGGGTACATGCAAAAACTCACTCACTCCAAATCCCACCTTAGAAGCAGCAGTTTGAAAAGATCCTGGGTCAGACCCACTTGTTGATCATAGGGAACCTCCCAGAGTCAGGAGGCAGTTGACACTCCACGCAGGGACTGAGACAGTGGCAGCAGCCATTTTTCTGATCTCATTTTACCATGCTGACGCTGGCACTGGCAGGTGCCATTTTGGAATTCTCCCTCTAGCCTATTAGAGGGAGAGCACCAGGGGCCTGCCCTGCACACCAGCATGCCCACCAGCAACTGTAAAAGGCAGGGCCTCACAATCAGCCAAGCTGGGGACCAGCCCCACCTATACCATGGCACTACAGCAGTCAGCTTCACCACAACAGAAGGGCACATGCAGCCCACATAGGGTACACCCCGGGAACATCTGGCTCTGGTGGCCAGAGGGGAGCATGCTGCTGGGCCCCCTAGGACACCTCCTACATAAAGCCACTGCTCAAAGATCAAGAGATGTAAAGGACCTACCTAATATATAGAAATAGACACAGAGATTTAGGCAAAATGAGGAGCCAAAGGAATATGCTGCAAATGAAAAAACAAAGAAATTCAGCAAAAGAGCTAAACAAAACAGAAATGAGCAGTCTACACAATGAAGAGCTCAAGGTAGTGATCATAAAAATGCTTACTGAACTTGGAAGAAGAATGGACGAACACAGTGAGAACTTCAACAAAGAGTTAGAAAATATAAAAAAGAACAAGTCAGAGTTAAAGAATACAATAACTGAAGTGAAAAATACATTAGAGGGAATCAGCGGTCAATTAGATAATACAGAAGAACGCATCAGCAATCTGGAAAATGGAGTAGTGAAAATCACTCAAGCTGAGCAGAAGAAAAAAAGATTTTTGTTTTAATGAGGATAGTTTAAGAGACATCTGAGACAACATCTAGTATCCTAACACTTGCATTATAGGTGTCTCAGAAGAAGAGAGAGAGAAAGGGGCACAAAATTTATTTGAAGGAATAGTGGCTGATAACTTCCCTAACCTGGGAAAGGAAACAGATATTCAGGTCCAGGAAGCACAGAAAGCCCCCAAAAAAGATGAACCCAATGAGATCCACATATCATAATAAAATACATATCATAATTAAAATGGGAAAAGTTAAAGAGAATTTTAAAGGCAGCAAGAGAAAAACAACTAGTAACAAAAAATGGAATCCTCATAAGGCTAGAGCTAATTTTCAGCCAAAAAATGTGTAGATCAGAAAGGAGTGGCACAATACATTTAAATCGCTGAAAGAAAAATACTTACAACCAAGAATACCCTACCCAGTAAGGTTATCATTCAGAATTGGAGGAGAGATAAAGAGTTTCCCAGGTAAGAAAAAACTAAGAGATTATCACTATTAAATCAGCCTTACAAGAAATATTAAAGGGTCTTCTTTAAGTGGAGAAGAAAAGGTCATTAAGAAGTAAGAAAATAAATGAAAGAAAAACTGACTGGTAAAGGCAAGTACATAGTAAAGGCAGTAGGTCAGCCAGTTAAAAAGCTAGTATGAAAAGGAAAAGACAAAAGTCATAAAATCAACTATAACTACAATAAGTAGTTAAGGGATACACAAAGTAAAAAGATGTAAAATATGAAGTAAAAAACAAAGCTTGGGGTGGGGAGTAAAATTGTAGTGCTTTTAGAATGCATTCAAACTTAAGCAAGTATCAGCTTAAAACAATCTGCTATATGTATGTAAGTTGATATATAAAAACCTCAAGGTAATCACAAACCAAAAGCCTATAATAGATAATAGAAAAAATAAAGAGAAAGGAACACTAAACATTAAAGAAAATCATCAACCCCAAGTGAGGAGACTAAAAGAAGAAGAAAGAAACAAAAGAACTACAAAAACAACCAAAAAAACAATTAACAAATTGGCAATAAGTACATACATATCAATAATCACTTTAAATGTAAATGGACTGTATGTTCCATTCAAAAGATATAGGGTGGCTGAATGCATAAAAAACAAGACCCTTCTATATGCTGCCTACAAGAGACTCACATCAAACCTAGAGACACAGATAGACTGAAAGTAAAAGGATGGAAAAAGGTATTCCATGCAAATGGAAACAAAAAGAAAGCTGGGGTAGCAACACTTACATCAGACAAAATAGACTTTAAAACAAAGCCTGTAATAAAAGACAAAGAAGGGCATTATATAATGATAAATGGGTCAATCTAAAAAGAGGATATAGCATTCCTAAATATTTATGCATCCAACATAGAAGCACCTAAATATATAAAGCAAATATTAATAGACATAAAGGGAGAAATAGACAGTAATACAATAATAATAGAGAACTTTAATACTCCACGATATCAGTAGATAGTTCATCCAGACAGAAAATCAATAAGGAAACACTGGCCTTAAATGACACATTAGATCAGATGAACTTAATAGATATGTACAGAACATTTCATCCAAAAACAACAGAATACACGTTCTTTTCAAATGCACATGGAACATTCTCCAAGATAGATCACATGGTAGGCCACAAAACCATAAATTTAAAAAGACCAAAATCATATCAAACATCTTTTCTAACTACAATGGTCTGAAACTAGAAATCAATTACAATAAGAAAAAACGGAAAAAATACAAACATGCGGAGGCTAAACAGTGTGCTACTAAACAACCAGTGGGTCAATGAAGAAATCAAAGAGGAAATTAAAAATTACATTGAGACAAATGAAAATGGAAAGACAGCACACCAAAATCTGTGGGATTGAGCAAAAGCAGTTTTAAGAGGAAAGTTTATAGTGACACAGGCCTATCTCAAGAAACAAGGAAAATCTCAGATAAACAATCTAAATTATACCTCAAGGAACTAGAAAAAGAAGAACAAACAAAGCCCAAAGTTAGTAGAAGGAAAGAAATAATATAGATCATAACAGAAATAAATAAAATAAAGACTAAAAACACAGTAGAAAAGATCAGTGCAACTAAGAGCTGGTTCTTTGAAAAGATAAACCAAATTAATAAACCATTAGCCAGACTCACTAAGAAAAAAAGAGGGTCCAAATAAATAAAGAAATAAAAGAGAAGATACAACCAACACCACAGAAATACAAAGGATCATAAGAGATTACAATAAACAATTTTATGCCAACAAATTGGACAACCTAGAAGAAATGAGTAAATTCCTAGAGACACACAATCTCCCAAGACTGAATCGAGAAGAAATAGAAAATCTGAATAGACTGATTGCTAGCATTGAAATTGAATTGGTAATTTTAAAACTCCCAACAAAAAGCCCAGCATCAGATGGCTTCACAGGGAAATTCTACCAAGCATTTAAAGAAGAGTTAATACCTATCCTCTTCAAACTACTCCAAAAAAATTGAATAGGAAGGAACACTCCCAAATTTGTTCTACAAGGTCAGCATTACCCTGATTCCAAGACCAGACAAAGACACTACAAAAAAAAAGAAAATTACAGGTCAATATCCCTAATGAAGACAGATGCAGGTATCCTCAAAAAGTACTAGCAAACTGAATACAACAATACATTAAAAGAACCATATCAAGTGGTTGAACTTGACTTGAACTATGATCAAGTGGGATTTATCCCAGAATGCAAGGATGATTCAACATTTGTAAATCAATCAGTGTGACACACCACATTAAGAAGACAAAAGATAAAAATCATATGATCATCTCAATTGATTCAGAAAAATCATTTGACAAAATCCAACATCTATTTATGATTAAAAAAAAAACTCCTAATAAAGTGGGTATAGAGGGAACATACCTCACCATAATAAGGCCATATATGACAAACCCACAGCTAACATCACACTAAGATCAGGAGCAAGACAAGGATGCCCATTCTCACCACTTTTATTCAACATAGCACTAGAAGTCCTAGCCACAGCAGTCAGACAAAAATAATGGAGATAAATGTATTCAAAATGGAAAGGAAAAAGTAAAACTGTCACTATTTGCAGATGACATGATACTGTGTATGGAAAACCCCAAAGATTCCACCAAAAAACTATCAGAACTAACAAATGAATTCAGTAAATGTGCAGGATACAAAATCAGTCAGTTGCAGGATACAAAATCTCCTGCATTTCTATAAACTAAACAAATTAAGAAAACAATCCCATTTACAATTGCATCAAAAAGAATAAAATACCTAGGAATAAATTTAACCAAGGAGGTGAAAGACCTGTACTCTTAACGCTATAAGACATTAATGAAAGTAATTGGAAGATGACACAAATAAATGGAAAGTTATTCCATGTCATGGCTTGGAAGAATTAATATTGTTGAAATGTTCATACTACCCAAAGCAATCTACAGATTCGATGTAATCCCTGTGAAAATACCAATGGCATTTTTCACAGCACTGGAGCAAACAATTCTAAAATTTGTATGGAACCACAAAAGACCCTGAAAAGCCAAAACAGTCTCAAGAAAGAAGGGCAAAGCTGGAGGTGTCATGCTTCCTGATTTTAAACTATACTACAAAGCTGTAGTAATCAAAACCGTATGGTACTGAGACAAAAAGAAAAAAAAAAAAAAACAGACACATAGATCAATGGAACAGAATAGAGAGCCCAGAAATAAACCCACACTTATATAAGGCAACTAATTCACAACAAAGGAGCCTAGAATATACAGTGGGAACAAGATAGTCTCTACAGTAAATTGTTTGGAAAAACTGGACAGCTACATGCAAAAGACTAAAACTGGACCACTTTCTTACACCATATACAAAAATAAACTCAAAATGGATTAATGGCTTAAATGTAAGACCCAAAACCACCAAACTCCTAAAAGAAAACATAGGCCGTATGTTCTTCGGCATTGGTCTTAGCAATATCTTTCTGCAGCTTTCTCCATAGGCAAGGGCAACAAAAACAAAAATAAACAAAAGAGACTACATCAAATGAAAAAGCTTTTGCACAGTGAAGGAAACCATCAACAAAATGAGAAAGCAAGCTACTGAATGAGAAAAGATATTTTCAAATAATGTCTGATAAGGGGCTAGTATCCAAAATATATAAAGAAATCACACATCTCAGTATTTTTTTTTAAATCTGATTTTTAAATGGGCAGAGAACCTAAACAGACATTTTCCCAAGGAAGACGTACAGACGTCCAACAGACACATGAAAAGATGCTCAACATCACTAATCAGGGAAATGCAGATCAAAACTACAATGAGACAACACCTCACACCTGTCAGAATGGCTATTATCAAAAAAGACGACAAATAAGTGTCTGTAAGGATGTGGACAAAAGGGAACCCTCATGCATTGTTGTTGGGAATGTAAATCAATGCAGTCACTATGGAAAACAGTATGGAGATTCCTCAAAAAATTAAAAAGAGAACTGTTATACAACTCAACAATTCCACTTCTGGGTAGTTTTCCAAAGGAAATGAAAACATTAATTGGAAAAGATACCTGCACCCCTACGCTCATAGCGGCTTTATTTACAATAGCCAAGATATGGAAGCAACCCAAATGTCCATTGACAGATGAATGGATAAAGCAGATGTGCTGTATATATACAATGGAATATCCTCAGCTGCATTATTTGTAATAGAAAAAACCTGGAAACAATACAAGTACTCATCAACCATAAAATGGACAAATATTGTGGAATATTCATTCAATGCAACACTATACAGCAATGAGAAGAAGTGAATGCCTGCTCCATGCTACAACATGGATAAATCTCTCAAGTAAGCATATGGCTGAGTAAAAGAAGCCAGACACCCAAGAGCACATACTGCACAATCTGTATAATTCCATTTATATAAATTCAGGAAAAAAATTTATTGTAATGGAAGTCAAAAGAGAAATTCTCTTTGGGTGGAGTGGGGATCCATCTGGGTGGCTGAAAATGTTCTATGTTTTTATTTGGGTGGTGGTTAGGAGAATGATTTCACTTTTTAAAAAGCTAATCTATAGCAATAGAAGTCAGAATAGTGAATATAATGAGTTTGAAGGGGTACAGAAAGCTTCTGGGAGCTGGTGATGTTACAAACCTTGATCTAGATGGTGATTATATGGGGGCCATTCACTTTGTAAACGTTCATCAAACTAGTCACTTATGGTTTCTGGTCCTTCGAGTGTAGATTTTTTAACTCAGTAAAACTTGACTTTAAAATGATTTCTGTATTTGAGAGAGAGAAGGCAGTAAAAGCCCTGAATAATATGGTCTGACCATCCTCATTGGTGATAACAGTAAAAGAAAACATTTATTGAGCGTGTAATACGTGCCAGGCACTGTGCTACATACTTTATGTGGATGCCCTTCATTTAATTCTTACATGTGTCATGAAGATTGGTCCTATTATTAGCCCCAGCTTACAGATGAAGAAACAGGCTTAGCAAGGTCAAGGGACTTGCCCAAGTTCTCACTGTTAGAAAGAGCAGACCTGGGGTGCCAGCCCTGGTAGTCTGTCAAATGGAAAAATGGAATTCAAATAATGTTTCTTTAGAAAGAGAAAAAGACAGGAATGTGTGTCCCCAATACCTGGTCATTTATGCCCTCAGAAAGCTGCCCAATGTCTGCCCGCCTGCCCACCCAGTGGATTTGCTCTCAGCCTCTCAGGCTCAACGGAAGGATGCTGTGAATTGGCTTTTTCTCTGCACGTCGTCAGCCTCCAGGACTGAGGAGGGGCGGCTGTGTTTGCTTTGGATCACAGGGAATTGCTGCGGCTGGCACTCACTGGGTTTCCTGTAACTGTAAAAGAGTGATGTCATGGTGTTGGACCGGGGTGGCGAACAGGCCTCACTGTGAGAAGTGTGAAATGCCCCCTCTGTCCTGCCAGGCCCCAGACAGGCCCTCACCGCTCCACCGTGCACCTCTGCCACACACACCTCGTCACACTCGCTCTGCAAGCCCTCCCTGAGACCAGGCCCTTCTAAGAGCCCGATGACTGAAAGGACGAATGCTGGGGCCATTCCCAGGCACTGCCTTTCCTCAAGACCTCAGAGAGGCTCCTCAGCTGCAATGGCTTCCCTGGTCTGAGTTGGAAGGATCGATGGGGCACTCTGCTTGGAGAAATTCTGCAGAGGTTTTCTGGAGGCCTCAAGGCAAGTGACTAGATGTCTGCATTCCTTCAAGACAGTAAATACAACCCAGTAGCAGGAGGTGCCTTGAGTCAGGGGAGGGTTCCAGCATTTGCAGGTCAGGAGCCTCCTTCTGAGCGTGTGGAGAAGCAGGAGCCCCACTCAGGAACGGAGACCTTCAGCTCCCCTCAGGAAGGTGGGCATGACATTCGAGCAGCAGGAGGAAATGTGGTAACAAACGGGGAGACCCCCATCAGCCTCAGTCACCTGCCTTCCTCCCTCTGCCTTCTAGAGTGATTCCATGCCATCCTATTCTTCCCAAGAAGGCCTCAAGTGCCTGATGTAAGTTTTACCAATATTTCTAGAAAAATCACCAGCACCCAAAGATTCCCTTCATCCAGTAATTTTCCTCTGGGTTCGCCTGCATTTATGCTCCATTGACCCATTCTCATGATCGATCCACTCTTATACGTCTTATTAATCCATTCATTGCCTCACTCTCTCATTTAACAAACATTTATCGACCACCTACTATGTGCTCTGGGGACTCAGCTGTGAACAAGAGACATTCCTCTTCTCTTTCCCGAGACACACAGTTAAGTGTTCCCAACTCAGTTTTTATATATTATCTTATATCTAGATAGCATTTATTGAGTACCTACTATGTGCTAGGTACTGTTCTAACCATTTTACATGTATTATCTAATGAATC
Organism: Balaenoptera physalus; assembly: GCF_965194825.1. Taxonomy (NCBI): domain Eukaryota; kingdom Metazoa; phylum Chordata; class Mammalia; order Artiodactyla; family Balaenopteridae; genus Balaenoptera; species Balaenoptera physalus. The sequence continues at coordinate 57,367,643 of NC_138890.1, forward strand.
CTCACAATACTCCAGGAGAAATTTCAACTTTATAGATGAGGAAGCTGAGACAGGAGAATGAAAAATAATGTCCCTTAGGCCTCCTCACTAGTAAGTGACACACCTGGGTTCTAAGCCAGGAGGTCTTATTCCACCAACTTATTCTTACCAACTTAATATGTCTATGTAGATGACTAGAAAAATATCTGGAAGTCTGTAACCAAATGTCAATCAAAGTTACACTGTTGTTTAGCAACCTAAATGTCCATCAATAGATGAATGGATAAAGAAGATGTGGTACATATATGCAATGGAATATTACTCTGCCATAAAAGATAATGAAATAATGCCATTTGCAGTAACATAGATGGACTTAGAGATAACCATACTAAGTGAACTACATCAGAAAGAGAAAAACAAATACCATATGATATCACTTATATGTGGAATCTAAAATATGACACAAGTGAACTTACCTACGAAACAGAAACAGACTCACAGGCATAGAGAACAGACTTGTGGTTGCCAGGGGTGAGAGGGGTGGGGGAGGGATGGATTGGGAGTTTGAGATTAGCAGATGTAAACTATTATATAAAGAATGGATAAACAACAAGGTCCTACTCTATAGCACAGGGAACTATATTCAATATCCTGTGATAAACCACAATGGAAAAGAATATGAAAAGGAACCTATGTATATGTGTAACTGAATCACTTTGCTATCCAGTAGAAATTAACACAATATTGTAAATCAACTATACTTCAATAAAATTAATTTTTTTAAAAGTTATATTGTTGTTTGGAGATAGAGAGAGGGTAGAACGACTAGCAATCTGTACTTTATTCTTGCCATGTATTTTGTATTCTCATTCGTTATCTCCCTCTCCTCCCTCCCTCCCTCCCTCGCTCTCTCTCTCTCTCTTTTCCCCTCCCCCCCACCCATCTCTCTCTGTTTCTATTTTACTTGTATGATGAGAAAAAATTGATAGCATTATAAAAACATTGAAGGAGTGGGTTTGTAAGAGCAAAGTAGTAGAGGTGGTGACAGGGAGGTGGGGCAGGAGCGTGCATTTGGGTTGAGGTCTGACAGATGAAGACGTCTTTCCCTCAGAAAGTACCACACACGAAGCAGATGCATCTTGACCTCAGAATTCTTTCAGCTCCTCTGCCCAGCCTGGAAGCCTTTTTGGTGACATTGACTGATATTTGCAAATAGGAAGATTCTAAAGTAGGTAGGATTTTTAGTGACCATGCCAGCCACATGAGAACAGTGTGTGCTCTGGGAACAAACATGTTGCATAATCACAAGCCCAGAGAAGGTTAACTGCACAAAAATACCTGCTTCAGAGTAAGGCTTGGTGTCAACTCAGTCCCTCGGAGAAGTTACCAGTGACCTGGACTGCAGATGCCTCCTTGCCCCAACCATTACCCTGCTGCGAAGTAAACGATTACTAAACAGTTACTAGTATTTCAGTGACTTCTCAAGGATGCGTGCTGTTTCATTTGCTCAGAGGAAAGGATACATAACTCAACATTCCTGTTGTGGCAACTGTTTTGCCCTTTAGATCATTTAATCCTCAAAGCAAATACATGAAGTAAAATAGGACCATCCCCATTTTACATGAGGAAGCTGAACCTCGGAAAGGTTCATAAATAACTCATTATATAGCGGTTTTCTAGGAGATGATCTGATAATCAAAAAAAAAAAAAAAAAGACCAATCTTTTAAAAAATAGATAAACTTTAGAAAAGTGTTGGTACAAAACAAAATGCATCACAGGCTCATCCAAGTAGATATTGAAAATGAAGGGGTTGGAGAGCATACCCATTCTTTCGAGCATTCATTTGCTTTTCATAAAGTAGAACTGAAACCCTATCTGTCCACCTTATGATATATTCAGATCAAAGTACCGTCTTCTGTGGCTCAACACAGTAAGGTTATGTTGGGGAGTTGTGTTTTATTCTAAGTACAACGGGAAGCCATTGAAAGATTTTGGGTGGGCGCTTGACCTGAGCTGGTTTGCGTTCACAGCTCATGCTGTGTGCTGAGGGGATCATGGATTGAATGTCTATGTCTTCCCCCCTGGACAGTAGGCACTATTCTTTTTGCTGTTTATTCGCTTATACCTGTCTGTGCCCATCAGGTGTCAGCTCTCTGGAAGCAGGGACCTTGTCGCTTCTCACTCCTCTGTCACTAGTGGCTGGAACAGTATTTTGCCCAGAGTAGCCTCCTGATAAATATTTGTTGAGTGAATAAATGAATGAATGAATACAAGAACAAGTGAATGAATGAAGTATCACACAAATAAACATAAAGGGCGGTGGGTGCTATGAGAGAAGAGCATAGAGGGCCATGAAAGCATGGAGGAGACTGTGATTGGGGTGGGGAAGGTGATAATGGTTGTAGCTTGGAGGCAGAAGAGAAGAGAAGTGGGTTCAAGGCATAGTGATGACCTAAGATGAAGGGACTTGCTGATGTACTTGATATGGAGGCTGAGGGAGGGCACAGGTAGGAAGGTGAGCTTCATTTCCTCAGCTCTCCAACCTAGACATCCTATTCAATTCAGTTCAATTCAAGAAAAATGAGTGACTGTTTTCCAAGTTGTTTTATGAGCTATTTGTAGAGAAAAGCTGCAGAACAGCAAGCATGATTTTCTAAATAGTGAGATTAATTGACAATAGGGAGATAAGAGTGGTTATTTTTGTAGTGTCTACAGGAATCAGTTGGTAGCAGTCTCTATGATGCTTTCTTCAACACTCCCTCCCTTAATCTCCTGATATTTCTATAAGGTTTCCATGGCTAGGTTTCCATGACACCATAACAGTTTTACCCATTCTATCAAAAAAAAAAACTGGTCAGAAAAAAAAAAAAAAAAAAGCCTTTCCTCTACCTGAATGAATACACCTACTCTCCACCCCCAAGACATACACACACACACACACGCACACACACACACATACACATGCACGCACACACGTGCATGCACACACACCATTGCTCCTAGCAGAGAACTAGGTATACAGATATTTAGAACAACTATCGATTGATATGCCTACTTGGGTTAAAATAGCTTTCATATCTCATAGACTTTTGTGGACCATCTGCTTAATGTTTATAACGAGCAATTTCCAAGTTAAGTGTTCTTCCACTCTGGACTCTGATTCCCTCGAGATTGGTTGCTGAAGGCAGACACTATTGTTTTACAAATTACGAATAAAAGTCCCCTCATCTTACTGTCCTCCAAGACCTGCTATTATTTTATTACCTTGGTTTCAAAGCTAGTAGAAGGGATGATTTTCATACATATGTATGAAGCATAGATTTTCCTCTTCCCCTAACCTCCTTGTTCAGAATTTTTTGGCTAGACAGCCCTCCTGAGCTTGCCCAGTGATGGGTTTTAGTTGCTATTTCTATTTCTTTGACATGAATGCTCTGGATGAGCTCACAGAGGGTTTATTCACAAGTTTCAGGAGGTCTTCATTCTCTAGATCCAAGCTGTGTCCTTCTGCAACACAGGGGGCTATTGAATCCCTGCCATTGTGACTGATGGATGCATATCTCTGTTGATATTTCTAAGTCATAAAGCTAGGATGACTAAATAAACAGCATGTTCAGTCCACTACTTCAGCCTTCCTCTTTTGACTGTAGCATGTTGACTTTTCTTGGGTGTGTACACCTCTGGATGGTGGGCAATTCTTATGAAAACAATTGAGAGACTGTGGTATCTTCTCAGGCCAAACGTTTCCGCAAGGAGGCAGCCGCATAAAACACATCTTAATCATCAAAACTCTTTGGGAGTAAAATAATAGAATGAGCACGCAGTGGGCTGTCTGACACCAAAGATGTTGTTTTGGGGTCTCAGAAATGCCCACACTCATTGCCATTGTTCTAAATTAGTTTGCAACACATCCGATTTCTATTGATTTTCTCATTTGTCTTCATAAAGGTGAGATTCCACTAGCTCTAGAAACACAACAAAAGCCCAAAACAGGCACTTAACTAGCCTTATGGGTCCAGCTGGGAATTTTGTACCTTCTTGATGTCTGCAGGGTGGTCATATACATTTATGTTCTCAGTTGCATAAAGGAGCTCTGTGATGGACAGATCACAACAATAAATGAAAGTTTCTCTTATAAAAAAAAAAATCTCTTTGGGAATTGTTCTGCCATGGTTGTGCACAGAACCCTGAATAAGAATATGAGCCAGTTTTAATGGGATGGTGTCTAAAATACAACACAGTGCCCAATGGCTTTTGGACACATATGTTCTTTTTGTTTATCTTATGTGTAATGTGTATTAGGGATGGGGGAAGGGAAGCATTTTTTATCATGCTTAGAGCTCTTCAAAGTTTTCCCATTGCACCTGTTTCTTGCCACAGCTTACAGTGCCATGCATGCTCTAAACCCTGCTTTTTCTCATTTCATGCTCAGTCACCTGACCCAGTTTTTCTGTGGTCCAGCCACCTGTCATTTTTTTTCAATTCTTTGACACCATCATCTTCCCTCCCATCCCAGAGCCTTTGTCCATATAGTTCCCAGTGCTGGACAACTCACACCACATACACATGGACACACACACGTACACTTACCAACCACATACACTCATCAATCACTAATCCTCTTCTACCTAGTTAACTCTTTTTTTTTTTAACATCTTTATTGGAGTATAATTGCTTTACAATGGTGTGTTAGTTTCTGCTTTATAACAAAGTGAATCAGTTATACATATACATATGTTCCCATATCTCTTCCCTCTTGCATCTCCCTCCCTCCCACCCTCCCTATCCCACCCCTCTAGGTGGTCACAAAGCACAGAGCTGATCTCCCTGTGCTATGCAGTTGCTTCCCACTGGCTATCTATTTTACGTTTGGTAGTGTATATATGTCCATGCCACTCTCTCACTTTGTCACATCTTACCCTTCCCCCTCCCCGTATCCTCAAGTCCATTCTCTAGTAGGTCTGTGTCTTTATTCCCATCTTGCCACTAGGTTCTTCATGACCTTTTTTTTTTTTTTCCTTAGATTCCACATATATGTGTTAGCATACGGTATTTGTTTTTCTCTTTCTGACTTACTTCACTCTGTATGACAGACTCTTAACTCCATCCACCTCACTACAAATAACTCAATTTTGTTTCTTCTTATGGCTGAGTAATATTCCATTGTATATATGTGCCTACCTAGTTTACTCTTCATCATCCTTCATATCTTAATTCAAGCACCATTTCTGCAGGAAAGCCTACCCTGACCCTCCCATGTTAGATTAGGTTCTTATCTTATACATTCTTATAGAACCTATTTTTTTTCCTTCAGAGTACTTGACTCAGTTGGCAATTATATAACAATTTGGGTAATTCTTTATCAGTGGCAGTCTCCACCCCAGAATTTGTAAGCCCTGTGAGAACAGAGACTGGATCTATTTTTGCTCAGCATTGGCTCGTCAACCTCATACAATAGAGCCTGGCACATTGTTGGCTTGCAATTCATATTGGATGGATGGATGGATGGATGGATGGATGGATGGATGGATGGATGGATGGATGGATACACACATGAGTGTGTGTGTGTGTGTGTCTGTCAAGGAACGGGGATATTGCTAATGTAACTTGCAAAGTATATTTTTGGTTTCTTTAATATAGGCTATTCTGATCAACAAAAAGTAGAAATGATAGTGTTCTTCACATGAATCGACTTCTTTGCTAATTCTGCTTGCGGAATCAGCATTCATTCAGTCACATAAACACCATGAATGATTCATGTGCCTCTAGTTAGCGTTCAAGGGAGAAAAATCTATTTATATGACTCACAAATATCATATAAATACCACGTCTTGTTAACTATGCGCCTGTGTTCATTTCCACTTAATCACAAAAACAGCAATTACTCCTCTCTAACACCATTAACAACCTCCTAACATGCCAGAGATAAATTACTCACTAAACAAACGTTTAAATGCATTAGCAGCGCCCGATTGAGTGTTACGTTACACACCCTGCACATTCAGCAGCGGTCACTTCCCTTCATTTCCCCCTTCCCTCCCCACCTCCCCGCAGTGGAGCAGCCTGTGGAATTTGGGAGAGCTCCAAATAGATAGAATGAAGAGTCCAAATACGTATGCTGAAGCTTAAAGAGAAATGATATGGGAAGGCCCCGTCACCCTCTACTGACTGGTACAATACAGCTGGGAATGCATTTTTGATCATGTACCGGATAATTTAAATAGTTGTAGAATGGAGAAAGGTTGCGAAAAAACACGTGAGGAATCAGAGAGCTTAAAATAGTCAAGATTGCATACCAAGGCCAGGTTTGAATTCTAGCTACTAAAGGTTCGTGCACATCCAAAAGCTGGCTTAGGGAGAAATGGCCGTAGTATAATTCTGCTGGTAAAATTACTTTAAATATAGAAACTGAGGCCTTTTAGAATATCTGATGGAAAACCCCCGAAAGAACTTTTTGGCCAACCCAATACTTTGGTTTCCAAATATGTAATCTAGTCATGCCTGAAGGGTCCAACATCCATGGAATTGTGGAAAATAGGTTTTCTGTTTCATGAAAAATGCCCTCTTCCAGGACATATTTTATGAGGAATGTTGTGGTGAGTTCTGGGGCAACAGGCACAAATGCCCATAATACAATTCTGAATTGTAGCTTCCATTGTCTTTTAAAATTTGGCAACCTTAGAATAACTAATTTTTTAAAGCTTGAATTAATTTGCATGGATTTAAATCATAGAAATCATTCTCCTAAGTTTCTTGTTTTGGGTGTTTTTAAAAGCAATATACGCTCATTGAAATATTTATCTATATATAGATATATAGGTATCTGTATAGATATCTACATTAAATAGCACAGATATTTATCAGTTAAAAACTAAAAGTTCATTTTCCTGCTGCTGCCTATCATATCTCATTCCCCAGAGATATCCAGTGCTAACAATTTGATATATTCCCTTTATTTTTACTTAAATAGAATCCTACCATATATACCATTCTGCAACCTACTTTGTCTTTAAAACCTATTTTAAATGTACCATTGGGGAAGGCTGGGTGAAGGGTACATGGGACTTACTGCCCTATTTTTGCAACTTCTCTTGAGCCCATAAATATTTCAGAATAAAATGTTTTCTAAAAAGCAATAAACTTTTCACTTTAAAAATTTGTATCCTAGTTATAGTGCCACTTCAGTACATTATAATTACCTCATTCTGTTGAATGCTTTACTAGTATTTTATTGCTAGGGTATAGGGTACTGATTTTAACTAGTCTCCTGTTGCCAGACATTTAGGTTGTTTTCCAATTTTTCAATATTACAGTAATGATGCCATGAACAGCCTTGTACCTGTGATACATTTTGACAGGCTAAGTGCTTCACCTGTTTTGGTTGTTCTTCTGTATGAGACATATGTTCAAACTTTACAGTCTCTGGTGTAGCTCCCCTGAACCTTACAGTTCCCCTGAAGTTGCCTCTGCTTTTAGGCTGTGGTTTCTCCTGGAGGGAGCACATGATCACCAGGTCCTTCTCATGTGTTTGGAGGAGAGTCTTTAGGACACCTGCATGACTGAGCAGCCTTCAACCTTGACACAATCAAACAAAACCACCTGCAAGTTCAACAAAGAGGAAAGATCGAGTTTCAAAATTCTCAAAGTTGGTTGAGAACATAAGCAACATAGATTTCTGAAAACAATTGCTTAAAACTGTGCCATTGCCAGGACTTCTAAAACTTAGCACCTCTTCCTACTTGACAACCAATGATAGGCTTCATCAAAATTCAATACTTCATCCCTAGGATAAAGCCAGACTCACTTTGAAAGTGGATGTTTGCCATCATAACACATATCCATTTTGATATGTATTTTTGCAACAAATTTAGGAGCCTCTACTGTGTACAGGGCATTGTGACATAGGTATTGGAATACAAAGATAAATAAGGTACCCTCTCTACACCCCTCCCCCGTGATCACTCTATCTAGACCAGTAGTTCTTAACCTCTTTTTCAGCCATGGACCCCTTTGAGAATCTGATGAAAACTGTAGAACTAGTAAAATGTGCATGTGAATATATATGCAAAACTTTACAAGTGATCTTAGAAAGTATCCCAAACTTGGGAGCCAATAATTAATCAGTGGACCTAGGTTAAGATCCCTTTGTCTACTGGATATGCAAGATGGGCAACTGGAAAAATTAGAGATCATACTGCTAAAAGGGTGTTTAAGAAGAATGTAGTCATACCTTATAGTACTTCTCATTTGCAAAGTGCTTTCTTCTATCAACATCCTCCTGTAGAAAGCTAACTCCATTTTTGTCAAATGAGGCAATATGCTCAGAGCGGTGATGTGACTAGCCCAAGGCCACTCAGCCATAAGCTGGAAGAACTCTGGCCATAATCCAGGTCTATGACATGTACTCTCTTTAACCAAATGGAGTAGATTACTCATATGAAATGCCACAAGCCAGGTTTTAAAAAATCCTCACGTCCCTGAAGAGATGAATAGTTCTGACCCATCATCAAGATTACCCTTGTATATAGATACTTTTTAAAAAGAATTTTTATTGGAGTATAGTTGATTTACAATGTTGTGTTTCAGATGTACAGCAAAGTGAATCAGTTATACATGCACATATATCCACTCTTTTTTTGGGTTCTTTCCGCATATAGGTCATTACAGAGTATTGAGTAGCGTTCCCTGTGCTACACAGTACGTCCTTATTAGTTATCTATTTTATATACAGTAGTGTGTATATGTCAATCCCAATCTCCCAGTTTATCCCTTACCCCCACTTACCTTCTGGTAACCATAAGGTTTTTTTGGATATTTTTTAATTTTAAAAAATCTGTCTCTCTGTCTCTGTCTCTTTCTCTCTTTTTCATTTAGTACATATTTGTTAATATGATTAGTTCCCCCTATTAAATTATGTATTCCTTGAAGACAGGGAGTATAACTGGTTTATTTCCATTTCCTGGGTGCCTAGCAAAGTGCCTGGCGTAGTCATCGCTCATTGTCTGTTGAGTGAATGAAAGTTCGTTATACAAAGAAAGAGATTAGAGAGATTAGCTTCTACCAAATGTATTCCTCAGTTCATGTTCTTCCTTCAAAGATTATCTCTAGGACATGAAAAATATCATCAGCTCATTGACGTATTTACCCTTTGTTTCTCCTCCATTTTTTTGTTTTCGTTCCTCCTTTCCCATCCTCCTCATTTATTTAACTATCTGTGATATGGGATAAGTGGAACCAAGCTGAGTTGAGTCTAGTTTAAACATTCAACACTAAGTGGTCTTTCACTTTACATAATCAAAATTTTTCCATGTTACAAAAGATAGAAAGAGAAATTCAAGAAACCCATTTACCATTGCATCAAAAAGAATAAAATACCTAGGAATAAACCTACCTAAGGAGACAAAAGACCTGTACTCTGAAAGCTATAAGACGCTGATGAAAGAAATTGAAGAAGACACTAACAGATGGAAAGATATACCATGTTTGTGGATTGGAAGAATCAATATTGTCAAAATGACTATAATACCCAAGGCAATCTACAGATTCACTGCAATCCCTATCAAATTACCAATGGCATTTTTCTCAGAACTAGAACAAAAAATCTTAAGATTTGTACGGAGACACAAAAGACCCCGAATCACCAAAGCAATCTTGAGAAAGAAAAATGGAGCTGAGGGAATCAGGCTCCCTGACTTCAGACTATACTACAAAGCTATAGTCATCAAAATAGTATGGTACTGGCACAAAAATATAGAAATATAGATCAGTGGAACAGGATAGAAAGTCCAGAAATAAATCCATGCACCTATGATCAATTAATCTACAATAAAGGAGGCAACACTACACAATGGTAGAATGACAGTCTCTTCAACAAATGGTGCTGGGAAAACTGGACAGCTACATGTAAAAAAAAAAAAAGAAATTAGATCATTCTTTAACACAAAATAAGCTCAAAATGGATTAAAGACCTAAATGTGAGACTGGACACTATAAAACTCCTAGAGGAAAACGTAGGCAGAATACTCTCTGACATAAATCACAGCAATATCTTTTTCAATCTGTCTCCCATAATAACGGATATAAAAACAAAAATAAACAAATGGGTCCTAATTAAACTCAAAAGCTTTTGCACAGCAATGGAAACCATACACAAAATGAAAAGACAACCCACAGACTGAGAGAAAATATTTGCAAATGATGTGACCAACAAGGGATTAGTCTCCAAAATTTACAAACAGCTCATGAGGCTTAACATCGTCAAAACAAACAACCCAGTCAAAAAATGGGCAGATGACCTAAATAGACGTTCTCCAAAGAAGACATACAGATGGCCAAGAGGCACATGAAAAGATGTTCAACATCGCTAATTATTAGAGAAATGCAAATCAAAACTATAATGAGATATCACCTCACACCAGTCACAATGGCTATTATCAAAAAATCCACAAACAATAAATGCTGGCGAGGGTGTGGAGAGAAGGGAACCCTCCTACAATGTCGGTGGGAAAGTAAATTGGTACAGCCACTGTTGAGAACAGTATGGAAGTTCCTCAAAAAACTAAAAATAGAGCTACCATATGACCCTGCAATCCCACTCCTGGGCATATATCTGGAGAAAAACATGGTCTGAAAGGATACGTGCACCCCAGTGTTCATTGCAGCACTGTTTACAATAGCCAAGACATGGAAGCAACCTAAATGTTCATTGACAGAGGAATGGATAAAGAAGATGTGGTATATATATACAATGGAATATTACCCAGCGATTAAAAAGAATGAAATAATGCCATTTGCAGCAACATAGATGGACCTAGAGATTGTCATACTGAGTGAAGTAAGTCAGACAGAGAAAGAGAAATATCGTATGATACCCCTTATGTGCAGAATCTAAAAAGAAATGATACAAATGAACTTATTTACAAAACAGAAACAGACTCACAGACCTAGAGAATGAACTTACGGTTACCTGGGGGGGAAGGATGGGGGGAAAGGGATAGACAGGGAGTTTGGGATCGACATGTACACACTGCTGTATTTAAATGGATAACCAACAAGGACCTATTGTATAGCACAGGGAGCTCTGCTCAATGTTATATGGCAGCCTGGATGGGAGGGGAGTTTGGGGGAGAATGGATACATGTATATGTATGGCTGAGTCCCTTTGCTGTGCACCTGAAACTATCACAATATTGTTAACCGACTATACTCCAATATAAAATAAAAAGTTAAAAAAGAATCCATGTTATATGTCAAAATAGAAGAGACCTTAAGCAATAATTTAATTATTTAAATTAGCTGCAGGGTTTGGATATTTTTTAGCTGAAAGCTTATGAAAAAAAAAAAAAAATACGAAAAAGCCAAACTGTAACTTACCATCCAACTCAAGCCAAGTAACAACTTGCCATGTGGTTGCTAAAACAATAAATAAATGAATGGTTTAACCCCTCTTGGGTCTTGGGAACTATACCCACCCTTGCCAAGAAGGAGTGAAGGAATAAGTCCATATATTATTTAACCACAGTGAACTCCTTGAGGGCAGGATCTATTCCTGATCCATCTTTGTATTCTAGAAAATTGTCTGGCACACAGTGAGTGCTCAGTAAAATTTTACTAAATTAAATTGGATTCCTGCAAAATTTATACATATCTATAATATATGTTTACATACATGTACATATTACATAAATATCCTGTGGGGGTGGATATCCTAAAAGGGCAGGCTATGCCCTGGATCTTCCCACATAAAAACTATAAAAAGCCCATAGTACTCATTTGTGTGTGACCACAGCTAAAGTCAGTTATGTTGTAGAATTCCAGCTACAATATGCATTCTCTGGTTAAAGCCACGCTGCATAGTACCAATTCTTTATAATAAGATCTCTGGAACATTTTCCTAAATGAAAAGGTAAAATGATCTATTACAGTATATACTTAATGTACACTTTTAAACTCAAGCCAGGACTGGAGAGAGTTCTCCTCCACTTCAGCCATTAAATTTCACTGCACCACACAGCCCACCCTCTCAGCCAAGGGGGGCCCCACTGCACCGTCTTGAGCTGAGTGTGGTCCCACACGGTGGGTTATTACCGCATATGAATGGCCTCTTCCTGCCGTTCATTTCAGCCTTGGTGGACAGTTCTGACTCACAATGGCTGATGAAGGTGGTCAGGTAATAGAGCTGGACTCACCGGGAAGAAATTAAGTGCAGGTAGAACATGATGCTAAAATGCCAGTTTATGAAGGCTCAATGTGTTTTTAAGGAAATGGTTGACAAAACAGAGAGCTAAGTTCAGCAGGTAATTGGGGATTTATGGAAGTTGCAACAATATCAAGAATGTAAGAAATGTCACTGTCACCTGGGAGGATGACCTGCTGCTGGAAGCAACTAGGACCCACGGTAAGTCAGGACTCAGAGGATTTAAAGGAACCAGGAGAGCCCATGTTAAAGCACAGTCCCAGGAACATAATTTAACAGCTCCTTATTGAGCAGATTCAGGTAGAATTCCCATTTTCAGGAATACATAGCAAGCTTATACCATGAGATTCTTAAGTTTCCTACTACTAAGAAGCACCCGGTCATTCCAAGAACAACAAGGTGGCCCAGAAGAAAGTCCCAACCTACCTTCTTGTCTAAATTACTTTTGCAACAAGGGAAACTGAATTGGGAAATGCTTGGGGCCACTGTAACACTCAACACACAATAATTCCACTTTCTCTAAAGCTACCTCTCCCCATCTGGGGAGTGAATCCTGAGGGCTCTGAGGAAGGGGGGCCAGGCCAACTCCACAACTCTCTTCCTTGTGTTCTCTACACCCACACTAGCTGAACTGAAATGTGGTCACTCTCCACCATTACCTAATTTAGCACCCTGGCACTTAATAAATATGTGACACTATCAAAAGTACTTGCAGGAAACAGCTTGGAAATGAATTGCCTCGTCTTTAAGCAGCTGCTTGGAAATTGTGCATTTTGCAAGAACCAAACTGACCTGTTTAAAAAAAAATGTTATTCCATGTGTTACATGATATTCTTTTAGTGTTAGTTTCAAAGCCACATGCCCCAGAATATAGCTCCCTTTCTAAAAGAGAATGACTCAATTTTTTATTAAAATGATAGTGATATTCATCTGTTGATTCAGCAAATATTTGAGTACCTATTTGTGTGCAGTACTGTTCTAGGCACTGGGAAGTCAGTGGTGAACAACACAGACACACTTTCATAGTGATTACATTCAAAAAAGCAAAAGCAAATGCACAAATAAGTAGATATATAATGGCGTGTACTGTGAAGAAAAAGAAAGTAGAGAAAGGGGATAAAGAATGATGAGTGATAAGAGACACAGAAGTAGAAGGCATCTCAGAAGAGGTGTAATTAGGTAAGAGACCAAAATGGAATGAGAGTGCAAGGCGTACGAATATCTAGAGAGAGTTCCAGGTGGATGGGAGAACAAGGGCAAAGGCCCTGTGGCAGGAGCATCCTTGGCCGTACTCAAGGACCAGTAAGGAAGCCAGCATGTTTGAATGAGTGAGGAGGAAGTGAGAGAATGTGAGGTTGGAGGAGCAGCAAGAAGTTGGATTTTGCCAAGCCTCACAGACCATGGTGAGGACTTTGGATACCATTCTAAATATGATGGAAAGTCACTGGAGGCCTTTGAGTAAGGCATGATCAGGTGGAACTCTGGATTAAACACCGCCAAACAGCTTTAAAACCATCCAAGTGAAAACTTCCGTTTCTAGTCAAAGGTGGACTAGATATTTAGGGAGCCCCTTCCTGTAACAGGACATCTAAAGGTGATGGACACACACACCACAAATGTATGTTGAGCTGGCATAAATGTAAAGGAATTCCTTGAAGGCTAAAAATATAAGCCTAGAAGGCAAAGTAAGCACTGGAGTGGCATTTGCCGTGGGATTATCTGCCAATTCCTGGCGAATTCAAATTTGGATTTTAAAAGGACTTGAATCTAGAAGATAGAGGCAAATTCCGAGACATAAGCAGAGTAGGACCCTAGATCATGAGACTCATAGATGGTGCTTCATTATTTAAAAAAGGAAAAGAATCTCCAGAATCCAGAAGGAGATTGTGGAGATAGAGCCAATTTGGGTTAAAGCCTTAGGTGGCATATGAAAAAATAGAGTCTCTCTGAGAATTCCTAAATATAGTACTGCAGTCCCACAGATTTGGGACCATAATTCATAAAACCTTTGTGGCAAAAAAAAAAAGAGAAAATTTAAAGTGGTATGGGGTCAGGGGTTTCCCCAGAAGCCAGCTTCTGCCCACAGAAATCTTCTTGGAAATAATATATTTTCAAAACAGATCTCAAAATTATCTCATAGATAAAGTTTGCAAAAAAAAAAAAAAAAAAGAGAGCCCCATCAAAAGTTTATAAATACATGGGAGGTAAGCCACCATTAGTGAAAGACAGTAAAACTACAAACTACAGAATCAGACAAATCAAAAAGTCTACTTACAATCAATGTATCAGCTACAGAACATAAAAATATTTGAATACATATCTAAACAAATAAAAATACTACTGAAGTTATAACAAAGAAATAATAAACTATCAAGATTGATTAGGCAGATGTAAAAAAGGAACCAAACATTTTCTATAAATGAAAATATAAAAATTAAAATTAGAAATTCAATGGAGGGATTAAAAAGCAGATTAGACATAACTAAAGAGACAGTTAATGAACTGGAAGATGGAACAGAAGAATAATTCCAGAAAGAAGCACAAAGAGAAAGGGCTGTAAAAGAGGATAATAGACAAAGGAAACAGTGGTAAAATCTATATATACATTTCATTGGAGTTACAGAAGGAGATCATAGACATAATGGGAATATTTGATGAGGAAAATGGCTTAGAATTTTCCAGAATTGATGAAACACTCAACTTCAAAAAAGTTAAGCACGATTTAGAAGGAGGAAGATGAAGGAGGAGGAAAAAGAACAAATGAAAAGAAATAATGCATGCTAGTGGACATATAGTAGACACTGCAAAACTGAAAGCAAAGAGAAATTGTCTAATTTGCAAAGTTTTTAAGTCAGGATGGAATTAAAATCTTTTACAGCAATAATATATGTGCTGCTACTGCTAAAGTAGCAATCAAAGGGAAATGTAATGCTTAGATTAGAAAAATTTTAAGGTTGTAAATGATCTAGCTAAGTATCTACTTTGGTTGTAAGGAAAATTGTGAAAGGTGTAGTAGAAGGAAGGAAATAATAACGATATGAGTAGAAATCAATGAAATAAAAAACATACAATAGAGAAGATCAACAAGACCAAAAGTTAGCTCTTTGAAAGGACTAATAAAATTTACAATACAATAAATAATTGGCAAGCTTGATCAAGGTAAAAATGAAAGAAGGCATATATAAATAATATTAGAAATGCAAAAAACATATGGTTCAGGCATTAAAAAGATAATAGAGTCTGGCAAAAGATTTGACCTGAGACACATATAAAGGAATCTTAAATTGAATAACAAGAAAACAAACAACCTAATAAAAAAATTTAAATGAGCACATGCATAAATAATAGGAAAATCATTTGAACAAGACTTGCAAAAGAAGATATATGAACAAGTATAGGTAATTATACTCAATATCATTGGTCATCAAAACCACAATGAGATATGCCTAAACATATATTAGGATGGCTAAAATTCTTTAGGTTGGTTAAAAAAAAAAAACTGATGATACCAAGTGTTGAGAAGTATGTGGAGCAACTGGAATTCTGATATATTACTAATGCAAATACAAAACGGCACAGATACTTTGAAGAACACTTTGAAAGTTTCTGAAAAAATTAAGCATATACTTTCTATATGACTGAGGAATTCCACTGCTCAGTATCTACCTAAAAGAAATGAAATCGTATGTTCACACAAAGATTTGTACACAATGTTCATAGCAGTCATTATACATAACAGCCAAAAAGTGGAAGCAACCCAAATGCCTGTCAGTTGGAGAATGGATTTAACAAAATGTGGTATGTTCATACAATGGAATACTACTTCATACAATGGAATACTACTTAACAGTAAAGAGAGATAAACTACTGACACAATAACATGGATGAATCTCAAACACATCATGTTAATTGAAGGAAGTAATGTACAAAAGACTAAATATCATATGATTCCATTTATATTAAATTCTGAAGAAGGTAAAACTATAGGGGCAGAAGAGATATATGTTTGCATAGGGGCAGGGATTGAACGCTATAGGGTATGAGAATTTTTTTGAGGTGATGAAAGTATTCTAGAGCATACTGTAGTGTCGTTTGCATGATTGAACGTATTTACCAAAACTTGTTGAACTTTTACACTTAAAATGGATTAATTTATTGCATTTAAATTATGCAACAAAGCTGTAAAGATGCTCAAAATAAACGTGAGAAAATATCATAAACTGCATTATGTCAACAAATTTGAAAATGTATATAAAATGGACTATGAAAATTGCCCAAACCAATCCTAGAAAAAGTAGAAAACTTGAATGGTGCTATCACTATTAATCGAAATCAATCAGTAGTTACAAAACTTCCTTGAATATTACATAGGATCCAGACAGTTTTACAGATAAGTTCTATCAAACATTCAAGGAACAGATCATCTCAACCATAGACAAACTATTCAGAAAATAGGGGGGAAGAAAATGATGGAAGGGGAGACACTCTCCAATTCATCTTAGAGGCTCATGTAACCTTGATAGAGAAAACTGACAATAAAAAATAGAAGGGAAAATTACCCTCCAATCTCATTCATGAATATAGATACAAAAAATCCTAAACAATATATTAGGATACCAAATTAAGCAATGTATAAAAAGACATAACTCATAACTTGGGTTATGGGCTTATTCCCAAAATGCAAATTTTGGGCTTATTTCCAAAATGCAAATTTAGTTCCAATATACAAAAATCTATGAATGTAGCTCACCACCACCATCCAGTGAAAGGAGGAAAAAAGTGATCATTGCAATAGATCAAAAAAAGGATTTAAGAAAATTCAACAACCATACATGATAAACTCTCTTAGCAAACTAGGAATGGGAAGGAGCAATCTTAATCTGATAAATGGTATCTATAGAAAACTTGGAGCCACCATCATATTCAGTTGAGAAACACAGCACGCATTCCTATTAAAATCAGGATCAAGACAAGATGCCCTCCATCACCACTTGTGTTCAACAACGTATTGGAGATCCTAGCCAGAATAGCAAGAGAAAAAGAAAACATATGAGCACTGAAAATAAATAAAACTCACAACTGATATAATTATCTACATAGACAGCACAAAAACATCTACAGAGAAATTCTTGAAATTAATGGAGAGTTTAGCAATATTACTGGATATAAGATCAATATACCAAAGTCAATTGCAAATCTAGTTACCAGCTATAAGCAGGTAGAAAATTTATATTTTTAAAAAGATACCACTATAATAGGTTCTAAAATGTAAGGTATTGAGGAACAAATCCTACAATGGACGTGTAAAGCTTTATGTAGAAAATTAGCAATCTATTTAAGGATATTTTATTAAGTGCTTACAGTGTGCTAGGTACTCTGCTGAGCAGTGGAAGTAAAAAGGCTAATACGACATGATGCTCCTACTCTGCCAACAGGCTGGTGGTAGAAACTGATACCCAAGCAGATGGATGTCATACTGCGGGACAAGTGCAATGGAGGGGTGTTTAGATACAATGACAAGGATGCATCATGTTTGGAAGGATCAGAAAAGGGTGCATTCAAAGTGGGAGACACCTGTGCTTACTCTTGAGGATGAATAGGGATTTTCCAGGATAGCAAGGAGGGAGAGGGAATAAGCCATGTTTGCAAAGCAGGGGGACCCGAATAGGAAAAGGTATGTGACATTCAAAGGACCCTACTACCCACAGCGATACCAGCTCAACAGGGATTTGCTGAAAATGCCTTCAGGTGCCCCACCTCTGACCTCTTGGGCTGTCATACCATCCCATCCTGCCTCTTCCCTCCATCTCTGCCTATTAACAGTTTCCTGGACCTGAAATTCCCATTCAAATTGCTTTCCCTACTCTCCCACGCCCCTCAGTGTGATCCATTTCTGCCCTCTGTTTTGATAGTACTTTGTACCTCCAATTTTAATGGAAGGCCAGCTGCATTCTTCTGTTTACCAAATGGCAATTGAAGTATTTCTACTACCTTTGCAAAATATCAAACTGGTAATTGAGCAGATACTCAACATATGTGTCTTAAATAGACTGTCACTGCTCAGCATAAGGGCTTCTATAAAGCTGCTCCTTGCAGTAGATTTGAAGGAAATCTGCATTGTTTTGAGGTTTGTTTTATTGCATGACATCACATTGAATGACCTTTGTCTAACCCACAGGGGACAAAATCTGTTAACACTTGGCCTCTCAGATAAACTCCACCCCGTGTGCTTCAAAACAGTATAGAATTCCCACCCTCTCTCACCTCACTCTCCTCTCCAACCAAAATCCACTGTGTGGGAGTACAGACAAGTTATTAACTATTGGACTGCATTCTGTTGGTTAAAACGCTTGTTTGCGCATGAGCTTGCTAAACCTATGTACTACAAAGCAGGCTCATCTAAACAAGCATGGAAATCAGTTCTGATATTTCCTGCCGCTGTACATCCTCTACATCATTTTTTAAAGTTAATTAGTTTGTACAATTCAGCATAAGTAATGCCATTCCCTTTCAGGTTCAGAGGAAGTACGCAAGTATGGAGTAATAGGAAGAACACTGAACTTGGAGTTCCCAGGAAGATACTGCTGTGAACTTGGGGAAATCTCTTAAATCTTTAGAGCCTCAGTTTCCTCATTTTTAAGGAGGTGATAATGTCACTTCCCTGACCACTGTCATTTGGCTGTTGTGAGGATCAAATGGGTCAGTGGCTGTGCTAGCAGTTTAAGAAGTGTAAAGCTCTGTTCCAACGCCATGTGCTATCATTATTACGAAGAGTAACCAGCACAAGCTGTTAAACATTTCCCTTCTCATGAGCTTACATCCTTTGAAGCTATTGTTATCTTCTTGAGTAGAATCAGCTCTTTTGAGGCATGCCCAGAAAATTCATTGTGGACATCGTTGTTTTTAGACTGCTAAGATTAATCCACATGAGTGAAATTTATCATCTTCCTTCAGCATCTTTCAGCATCATCCAAAAGTCTATCTTATTTTTTAAATTGACATATAACATTGTGTAAGTTTAAGGTATACAACACGTGGATTTGATACATTTATATTACAATATGATCACCATCATAGTGTTAGCTAACAACTCCATCATGTCACATAGTTATCATTCCTTTTTTTTTTTTTAACATCTTTATTGGGGTATAACTGCTTTACAATGGTGTGTTAGTTTCTGCTTTATAATAAAGTGAATCAGCTATACATATACATATATCCCCATATTTCTTCCCTCTTGCTTTTCCCTCCCTCCCACCCTCCCTATCCCACCTCTCTAGGTGGTCACAAAGCACCGAGCTGATCTCCCTGTGCTATGCGGCTGCTTCCCACTAACTATCTATTTTACGTTTGGTAGTGTATATATGTCCATGCCACTCTCTCATTTTGTCCCAGCTTACCCTTCCCCCTCCCCATGTCATTCCTTTTTTATGGTGAGAACAATTAAGATCTAGTCTCTTAGCACCTTTGAAGTACATAATACATTATGGTTAGCTGTAATCACAATACTATGCATTAGATTTCCAGAATTTATTTACCTTTATACCCCTTGACCAACATCTTCCCAATTCCCTCACACCACGCCCCTGGTAACCACCATTCAACTCTCTGTTTCTCTGAGTTCAGCTTTTTCAGATTCCACATATAAGTGATATCATACAGTATTTGTCTTTCTCTTGTCTAACTTCTCTCATTTAGCATAATACCCTCAAATTCCATCCAGATTGTCACAAATGGCAGGATTTTCTCCTTTCTCATGACTGAATAATATTCCATTGTGTGTGTGTGTGTATACATTTATACCATACCTTCTTTATCCATTCCTCCATCGATGGACACTTAGGTTGTTTCCATATCTTGACTACTGTGAATAATACTGCAATAAACATGGGAGTGCAGATATCTTTTTGATATCCTGTTTTCATTTCCTTTGCATATATACCCAGAAGTAGGATTGCTAGATCATATGGTACTTCTATTTTTAATTTTTTGAGGAACCTCCATACTATTTTCCACAGTGGCTCTACCAATTTACATTCCCACCAAGGCTATACAATGGTTCCCTTTTCTCCACACCCTCACCAAACCTTGTTATCTTTATCTTTTTGATAATAACAGGTGTGAGGTGATAGCTCATTGTGGTTTTGATTTGCAGTTCTCTGATGATTAGTGATATTCTGTACCTTTCCATGTATCTGTTGGCCATTTGTATGTCTTCTTTGGAAAAATGTCTGTTTAGTTCCTCTGCCCATTTTTTAATTGGTTTGTTTGTTTTTATGTTAGTGAGTTGTATGAGTTTTTTCTATATTTTGGATATTAATCCCTTGTCAGATATATAGCTTGCAAATATTTTCTCCCCTTCTATAGATTACCTATTCATTTTGTTGATTGTTTTATTTGCTGTAGAGAAGCTTTTTACTTGTTGATTCTTGCTTTTGTTGTCTGAGCTTTTGGTGTCATATCAAAACAATCATTGCCAAGGTCAATGTCAAGGAGCTTTTACCCTATATTTTCTTCTAGGAGTTATATTTAAGTCTTTAATCCACTTTGAGTTAATTTTGGTGAGTGTGTAAGAAGGTGTTTAATTTCATTTTTCTGCATGTGGCTATCCAGTTTTCCCAACATCATTTATTGAAGAGACTATACTTTCCCATTGAGTATTCTTGGCTCCCTTGTCAAATATTAGTTATCCATATATGTGGGGGTTTATTTTTGGGCTCTCTATTCTATTCTATTGTTCTATGCACCTAATTTTATGCCAGTACCATAGTGTTTTGATTACTATAGCTTTGTATTGATAGTATAGTTTGAAATCAGGATGTATGATGCCTCCAGCTTTATTTTTCTCCACAAATTGGATATAGAAGGAACACACCTTAACATAATAAAGACCATATATGACAAACCCACAGCTAATATCATACTCATTGGTGAAAGGTTGTAAGCTTTTTCTTTTAAGATCAGTAATAGACAAGTGTGCCCACTATGATCATTCTTAATCAACATAGTATTGGAAGTACTAGTTAGGGCAATCAGTCAAGAAAAAGAAATAAAAGGCTTCCAAATTGGAAAGGAAGAAATAAAATTGTCTTTCGTTGAAGATGATATAATCTTAAATACAGAAAATCCTAAAGACTCAACCAAAAAACTGTCAAAACTAAGCAATGAATTTAATAAAGTTGTGGAATATAAAATCAGTAGGCACATTTGGAGTTTATTTCTGTGTATGGTATTAAAGAATGTTCTAGTTTCATTCTTTTACATGTAGCTGTCCAGTTTCCCCAGCACCACTTATTGAAGAGGCTGTCTTTTCTCCATTGTATATCCTTGCCTCCTTTGTCATAAATTAGGTACCCATATGTGCATGGGTTTATCTCTGGGCATTCTGTCCTGTACCATTGATCTATATTTCTGTTTTTATGCCAGTACCATACTGTCTTGATTACTGTAGCTTTGTGGTATAGTTTGAAGTCAGGGAGCCTGATTACTCCAACTCTGTTTTTCTTTCTCAAGATTGCTTTGGCTGTTCGGGGTCTTTTGTGTTTCCATACGAACTGTAAAATTTTTTGTTGTAATTCTGTGAGGAATGCCATTGGTAGTTTGATAGAGATTGCACTGAATCTGTAGATTGCTTTGGGTGGTATAGTCATTTTCATAATATTGATTCTTCCAATCCAAGAACATGGTATATTTCTCAGACACTATAAAACTCTTAGAGGAAAACAGAAAAAACACTCTTTGACATAAACCACAGCAAGATCTTTTTTGACCCACCTCCTAGAGTAATGGAAATAAAAACAAAAATAAACAAAAGGGACTTAATTAAACTTACAAGCTTTTGCACAGCAAAGGAAACCATAAACAAGACAAAAACACAACCCTCAGAATGGGAGAAAATATTTGCAAATGAAACAACAGACAAATGATTAATCTCCAAAATATACAAACAGCTCATGGAACTCAATATCAAAAAAACAAACAAGCCAGTTAAAAAATGGGCAGAAGACCTAAATAGATATTTCACCAAGGAAGACATACAGACGGCCAAGAGGCACATGAAAAGATGCTCAACATCACTAATTATTAGAGAAATGCAAATCAGAACTACAATGAGGTATCACCTCCTGCTGGTCAGAATGTCTATTATAAAAAAATCTAGAAACAATAAATGCTGAAAAGGGTGTGGTGAAAGGAAACTCTCCTACACTGTTGGTGGGAATGTAAATTGACACAACCACTATGGAAAACAGTTTGGAGGTTCCTTAAAAAGCTAAAAGTAGAACTGCCATATGACCCAGCAATCCCACTACTGGGCATATACCCTGAGAAAACCATAATTCAAAAAGAAACATGCACCACAATGTTCATTGCAGCACTATTTACAATAGCCAGGACATGGAAGCAACCTAAGTGTCCATTGACAGATGAATGGATAAAGAAGATGTGGCACATATATACAATGGAATATTACTCAGCCATAAAAAGAAATGAAATTAAGTTATTTGTATTGAGGTGGATGGACCTAGAGTCTGTCATACAGTGAAGTCAGAAAGAGAAAAACAAATGCCATATGCTAACACATATATATGGAATCTAAAAAAGAAAAAATGGCTGATGAACCTAGTTGCAGGACAGGAATAAAGAGGTAGACATAGAGAATGGACTTGAGGACTTGGGGTGGGAAGGGGAAGCTGAGGCGAAGTGAGAGTAACATCAATATATATATACTACCAAATGTAAAATAGTTGTCTGGTGGGAAGCAGCAGCATAGTACAGGGAGATCGGCTTGGTGCTTTGCGATGACCTAGAGGGGTGGGATAGGGACGATGGGAGGGAGGCACAAGAGGGAGGGGATATGGGGACATGTGTATGCCTATGGCTGATTCGCTTTGTTGTGCAACAGAAACTAACACAGTATAATGAAGCAATTATACTCCAATAAAGATCGATTAAAAAAAAAAAAAAGAGAGAGAGACATCCAAGTACTTAGCCCAGAGAAAATCAGAGCAGGTGATTTATTAAACTGGTGTGATAATGTGGTTTTGCTCTTCATTAAAAAAAAAAAAAGAAAGAAAGAAAGAAAAAATAATTAAAAATAAAAATAAAATCAATATACACAAAGAAGTTGCATGTTTACATACTAACAATGAAATACAAAGTAAAACAAATAAAGAAAATAACCCCATTCACAACCCCATTCACAATAACATCAAAATCAATAAAATACTTAGGAATAAATTTAACCAACAAAGTGAAAAATCTGTACAATGAAAACTACTAGACTTTGATGAAAGAAGTTGAAGAAGACGCAAACAAATGGAAAGATATTCCAGAAGAATTAATATTGTTAAAAAGTCCATATTACCCAAAGCCATCTGCAGATTCAATGCAATCTCTTTAAAATTTCTCAGATGGCTAATGATTTGAGGCATTACTTCTCTTCACTTGTGTAGTAGTAATTCAAGTTTCCTCTTCTGTAAATTGCCTTTTTGAATCCTTTGCTTACTTTTCTACTGGGGTCGATGCCTTTCTTTTGTTAATTTGTAGAAATTACTTGTGTTATTCATGTAGTGGTGTTTAGACATTTTGAGTATTTTTCTCATATTGCCTTCTGTGTAATAAATGTGTCCATGGTGTCTTCTTTGAACAGAAAGCCTTAATGTAAATGAACTCAAAGTCATCAGTACTTTGCCTTATGATTTGTGCTTTTGAAAAATTTTTTTGAAAAGCTTTTCCCTGCCCTTAGGTCACCAAGATATTCTTCTACATTATGCTCCACTAACTTTATAGTTGTACCTTTTTCTCTTAGATCTTTAATCCATGTGGGGTCCACATTTGTATGTTATATGAGGCAAAGATCCAGTTTTATTTCTGTCTTTACAGTGAGCCAATTTTCCCAATGTAAGCTTCTAGGTACTGAGTTGTGATATCCTTTTCATCATATTTAGTTTTCCACATATACATAATATCAGTATCTGAACTCTCTGTCCTATTTTATAGGTCTATTTATCTGGTTTTTTTGTTTGTTTTGGTTTTTGGTTGTTTTTTTGTTTGTTTGTTTGTTTTACCAATGCACCACTGTTTCTGTTACTATGGCTTTGTTGTGTATTTCTATATCTAGTAGGGCAAGCTCCCTTTCTATTCATGTTCTTCAAGCTTGACTTAGCTATTCATAAACTCTTATTCCTCCAAATAAATTTTAAAGTAAGTCGTTATGTTCCTCAAAAAAATCTAAGTAGAATTTTTTTGGAGTTGTATTGAATTTATCAATTAAATGGGAGAATTGATGTCATTGTAGTATAATATTAAGTTGTCTCATCTAAAAGCATAGGATTTTCTTCATTTATTTAGATCATCTTTTACATACTTTATGAATATTTTGAAGTTTTCTGTTTTCTCTGTATATACCTTGTACATTATTTCATTAATATAATTAAGTCTTAGATGTTTAATAGATTTCTTGATAGTGGGAATGATATATTATTATTTATTATATTTTCTGATTTGTTGTTGCTAGTGCTAAAAATTGATCTCGTAGTCACTGATCTTACTTAATTCTCTTACTGGTTCTAATAGTCTGTCTTTTGAATCTGTTGGTTTTTCTGGATAAATGATCATATCATATGCAAATGAAGATAATTCTATCTCTTACATTCTCTGTTAGTCAGCTCTCACTAAGTTATGCTATGATAACAAACGATCCCAAATCTCAATGACTTATAACAGCAAAAATTTATATCTCACTTCTGTAATGTGTTGCATACATGTTGGCTGCAGCTCTGCCCTAATCAGCAACCTGCCATTCTTATAGCAGAGGAAAAGCACAGGGCAGCCAGTTAATCCACATGATGACGGTTGAAGCTTCTGCTCAGAACTGGCATAGTGCCAAATCCATTCATATTCATTGGCAAAAATAAATTCCATGGTCAAGCCTGATGACAACAGGGTTTAAAGTTTCCTCCTCCAGAGGAAGGCTCTGCAAATTATATGGCTGAGAAGGGAATAGTAAATTATTGTGAACAAGAATATAATCTACCGCCCTTTCTAACCCTCATTCATATTATTTCTTTGTCTTTAGCTTCTTTTTCTTTAGCCAAGACTTCTAATGATAATAGTAAGCATCCTTATCTTACTTTTACTTTAAAGAGAATAAATCTTAAGTTTCTACATTTAGTATAATACTTACTATAGGTTCTTAGTGTAAATAACCTTTATCAAGTTAAGGAAATCCTCTGCTATTCCTAGTGCTAAGAGTTTTAATCATAAATTTGAATAGTATCTTATCAAATGTATTTTTATCTTGATTTATATCATCATACAATTTTTTCTCCATTAATATGTTAATACACTAACATATATAAATAAATTTTCTCTGTTGAACCATCTTGTATATCTGAGATAAACTCTACTTGATCTTAATGTATTATTTTTAAACTACAGTTATGTTAGCTAATATTTTATATAGGGTTTTTTAATCCATGTTAATAAGTAAAATTGGCCTATTATTTTCTTTTATGTGTTGTCCTTATCTAATTTTGGAATAAGGCTAGGCTAGCCTTGTAAGGTGATCTGTATAGATTTTTCCCTTTTTCTATTTTCTGAAGACTTGTATGAGATAGAAATTAATATTCCTTAAAAATTTTGTAGAACTTTCCATTAAAACCATCTGGGCCTGAACAGGGAAGACTCTGGACTCGAGACGATAGACCTGGCTTCAAGTCTTGACTGTGCTACCATGTACCCGTGTGTCTCACTTAACACCTCTGTGTCAATTCTCTTGTCTACAAAATGAGGGAATTGGATTAGAAGATTGCCAAGGTCAGACCCCTTTTCACTGGGATAGTGTGTGATTGATAGTGCATTGAAAATCGTTATAAAGTAATTTACACAGATTTTTGTCTCTGCCAATGCTCTAAGTAGTTAGAAGTGTAACTGCAGAAACAATTTTTCAAAAGCTATACTTTATTAATTAAAATGGGAAGGAAGAAAATAGCCTAATATTTATTCTATGTCTATCATGTATCAGGTATCGTCTGGAGTGTTTCTTCTTTTGTGATTTCAATCTAATCCCTCTAAAAGCCCAGGAAAATTCCTGTTCCAGTCAGAAGATCTTGGAAAATTCTCATTCCAGATAAGAAAGCAGACTCAGAGGTTAAAAGAGCTTGCCTAAGTTTACAGAGCTAGTAAATAACAGGAGTAGGGTTCAAGTTCAGGTTTTGTGATTCTAAATCCAGTGCTGTTGATAGCTGAAATTCTGTTATAATCCTGCACATGGAAGAGTCCCTTCCCTGTAAATTAACTGGCCGGTCCACTTCAGTAGACAGTGACTGCGGATAACAGCCCGTGCGAGCAGAGCTGCTATGTGCCCTTCATTTCACGCTTTCCTTCAGGGTCCTCCGTAAGGCTTACGTTAGCAACTCAGTCGGACTGAATTACCAAATGAATGTCTCTGTCTCCTTTCTGTTCTCGCTAGCTCTTCTTTCTTGAAGAGGAAAAATAAAGTATAGCTAAGTATTAAGGAAAAAAAAAACCCATCTGGGCCTGAAGTTTTTTGAGAAAGACAAGTCTTTGTTTATTGTTTCAAATTATTCAGTACACACTGATGTAGTCAAATTCTATAGTTCTTCTCTATACCGGCTTTGGCAGTTCATCATTTGTATAGGAATTGATCCATTTTAACTAGGTCATCAAAATTATTAGACTATAACTGATCATAAAACTTACTATGATGATGGATAGAAATATGGCAAAATGTGAGAAATTATCTCCAAGAGTAGGATTAAAGATAGTTTCTGTGTTTTAATTTGTTCCATGTTCTTTTCATTATAGTCTGAATGTTTTACACGGGTAGGATATTTCTTTTATATAATCAGAAAAAACTTAGGCTATTTCTGCTTTGCACTGAAATTAATCCATAAAACTTACCTAATTTCAGAAAATATTGATATTTTCAAACACCCATGCCCCATTGTTAAATCCTCAGGCAGACGTGCTTTCTCAGGCACTAAATTCATCTGTAAACAAGTAGAACACTTCCAGGGGGAGACCATAACCTCTACATGGCCCTGAGTCTCCCTGTGCACTTTCAATATTTTATAAATAATGACAATTAATAGGCACTATTTGGCCTTCTTGGGTTTAAAGCTTATTTTATATAAAAGGACATTTTAACATAGCCAACATGGGTACATTATTTTTTAATTTGCAGTTGAACTCTTGGAACAACAATTGTTGATTCTGTTTGTCTTTTTACTGCCTTTACTCTCCACTCAATTATGGAGTGGAGAGTAAAGGCTTTTATTAAGCAGTGTATATTTCACTTAAGGCCTCAAAAATATACTTTTTGAGGAACAACCTTTGATAGTATTTTGGGGTGAGTGGTACCTTATTTATATTTGGTTTTTAATGTGTGTTGTATGTGGGTCCTGAGGATTCAGTGAAGCTACTTTCTTTTGAAAAGCTGTCAGGACTTCCCTAGTGGTACAGTGGTTAAGAATCTGCCTGCCAATGCAGGGGACACGGGTTCGAGCCCTGGTCCAGGAAGATCCCACATGCCGCAGAGCAATGAAGCCCGTGCGCCACAACTACTGAGCCTGTGCTCTAGAGCCTGCGAGCCACAACTACTGAGCCCACATGCCACAACTACTGAAGCCCTCGCACCTAGAGCCCGCGCTCCACAACAAAAGAAGCCACCTCAATGAGAAGCCCGCGCACTGCAACGAAGAGTAGCCCTCGCTCACCGCAACGAGAGAAAGCCCGCGAGCAGCAACGAAGACCCAATGCAGCCTAATTAATTAATTAATTAATTATTTTAAAAAAGAAAAGCTGTCAGACAACACAAATTAAATCTAGTAATTGAATAGACACAGCCAAACAGGTTCATCTAGTTCACATATATTTTAAAATAAATGAAAGAGAGAGGTAGAGAGAATATGTGTAGGGAGGGGTTTTGCCCATCCTCCCCTTTCAATTAAATGTCTTCAGTTCTCTAGGGAAGTGTCTAAAGATTAAATACATATAATATGTATGTGTATATATGCATGTATGTATGTCTATATAGGTATATATACACATGCATACATATGTGTGTGTATGATACCTTCTGTACCCCCATCTTTGTCTTTCTTTCATACTGAAATACTTCTAGGTGCTTCAGTACTCTTTCTTGAGATTGACAAAGGAAACCAAATGATCCTGAAGTGAATTAATTTGGGAGGGGCTAGAAACCACAAAAAATGATTTCCATTCACAGAACTCTCTGCCCTCATCTTCAAGAAGAGAGCATGGTTTGGGAACATGGCACATGGCAGATGTGCCCTTGTCACCATTAGATGGATATACAAGAATGTTAATGGAGAAAGAGTCTGAAGGCACAGGCTCAGTCAACTTTTAGCTCAGTGACCTTAGGCAAGATCCCCTCAATCTCTCTAGCTTAGGTTTCCTAATCTACAAAATGGGGGTGATAACAGCACCTCATGTGGTTGCCATAGGGACTGACTGAGACCACCTATTAAGGCACCAAATTTTTTTTTTTTTTTTTAATTTATTTATGGCTGTGTTGGGTCTTCGTTTCTGTGCGAGGGCTTTCTCTAGTTGTGGCAAGCGGGGGCCACTCCTCATCGCGCTGTGCGGGCCTCTCACTGTCGCAGCCTCTCTTGTTGCGGAGCACAGGCTCCAGACGCGCAGGCTCAGTAATTGTGGCTCACGGGCCTACTTGCTCCGCGGCATGTGGGATCTTCCCAGACCAGGGCTCGAACCCGTGTCCCCTGCATTAGCAGGCAGATTCTCAACCACTGCGCCACCAGGGAAGCCCCCAAGGCACCAAATTTTATACAGTTAATTTTTGTTGTCTTCTTCCTCACTAAACAGTTAGCTTCATCAGGGCAAGGAACTTCGTTGGTTTTGTTTACTATAATATCTCCAGCAACTGAAATAGTGCCAAGGATATAGTAGGCCTTCAACAAAGGCAACATTAGTTGAAAGAATGCTGAATCAAAAGAAAGAGCATTTACTTGGAAACTGGAATGTACCTAGTAAGTGCCCAGTGAATAGTACAGGACGACAGTGATGGCAGGCAGTAGAAATGGCGGTGGCGGCGGCCGTGGCTGAGGCGGCAACGGCGGTGATGTGGACGGAGGTGGGGATGGGAAAAGACTGGTAGTGAAGTGTGGTGGTTCAGGGCAAAGGCTCTGGGAACAGGCTGCACGCCTGGGAACACCCGCTCTGGACTGCAAACAGGATCTCACTTTCCTCAGCTGTAAGATGGGTGTAATACTAGCATCTACTTTTGTAGGGTTGTTGTGAGGACTAAGTTGTTAATATTTTAAGCATACTTAGAATAATGCTAGCTGATATTATCACTACTACTACCGCATCTATTTCTTACATAACTGGTCAGTAAATACTATTGTGGATTATAATTTTAAAGGAAGGCATTCAGAGAAATCACCTCATCAGTATGGTACTATGTGAAGGAAAGACTGACACAATAGAAAAATCAGTAAAAGAATGGGAGATACAATCATAAATGGCCAGGAAATATAAGAATTTGTCTACCTAACAAGTTATCAAAGAATGGGAGTTAAAACAATGAAGAAACACATTTGACCTATTAGAAGGGCAAAAATGAAAACAGTGATAACACCCTATATTACCAAGGGGTTAGAGCAACAGGCACTTTTGTATATACCTGTTAGGAGTGTAAATTAGGACATTTCTGAAGGCCAACTTAGCAATATATATCAATATCCTTAAAAGTCCCTTGGCCTGGAAACACCAGTTTTAATAATTTAGCCTGAAGAAATCATCAGACCGGTGTTTTGTAATACATGTATATAAATTACAATCATATCTTGGACATAAGTAACATTAGAATTTGCATACGTATGGGAACTAGTTAAAACACTTTGTCCAAACAATGGAATAACCTTGCAGTCATTGTAAATGATCAGTATTTGTTGACATGGAAAGATGTCTGTGTTGTGTTATATGAAAAAAATCATGTTAGAGGACAATTGATAGTATGATCACATTTTTATTTTAAAAGTATATGTGCACATTGATAAAAGCCTAGAAATCTATATCTTAAATATTGAGTTGATGTTAGCGTGGTTATCTCTGTGTTATAAAATTACAGGTGACTTTCCTTTTCTTCTTTATAGTTACTTGTATTTTTCAGAAATTTTAAAAGTAAGCATCTATTACTTTAATAATAGGAGACAGAACGCAGTCAAAAGGCCATTTCCACATTGTAAGAAAGGGAGATTAATCAAGTGATCCAGTGTCTAGTTAATTTGACCACTGAGGTCAACCAAATTAAAAAATTCAAACCCCAGAGTCAATTCTATGACCTGAAACAGCAGCAGCTAACAACTGGTCACCACTAGTTAGTGGCTATTAGTTTTTTGGGGTTTTTTTGTTTTGGGGGTGTTTTTTGGCTGCGCTGGGTTTTCGTTGTGGCATGCGGGCTTCTCTAATTGTGGCATGAAGGCTTAGTTGCCCCTCTGTGTGTGGGATCTTAGTTCCCCCACCAGGGATCAAACCTTCATACCCTGCATTGGAAGGTGGATTCTTAACCACTGGACCACCAGGGGAGTCCCAGTGACTATTAGTCTTGACTCTGCCCCAGAAGGGGGGGTGAGGGGAATGTTGTGAAATCTCCCAGTGCATTTGGTGCAATGACCCATCTAAAATAATGGCAGAACCATTTGAGACCATGCATGGTCAAAGGCTGGACTTGGCCAAAATGACTTGAGCACCTTCAGAGATGACCGAAGAATGAATTACATTCTGCCAAGGGGATAAACGAGCAAAGAGGAGCCCTCTGTCTTTTCTGCAAGCGCCACCTTCATTAATACCTCCTCTGCCTTGGAATGGTATGCTGGTTCATTTGTTTGTTTAACCCAGTGGCTTACAAGTTTTGGTGCCTCAAAATCACCTAGGAGACTTGTGAAAACACAGATTGCTGGGCCCCTCCCCTGAGGTTTCCGATGGCTCTGGAGTGAGCCCGGAGAATTTGCATTTCTCACAAGTTGCTGCTGGCCCAGAGACCACCCTTTGAGAACAGGAATGACCAGCCTACCTACCATGAATATCACCATATGGATTATTCCCTTTAAAAATTACTCTATTGCTAGAACAGAACTGAAATAATCAATGAAATCCAAAGTTTAAATTGCCATAGCCTGATTTCCTATCAAATCGAAGTTTTCATTTGTTTATGTTCCCTTCTGAACTTTGTCCATGTGAACATCCATTTTTTTCATACTTGCAGTAATCATAGATAAAAGTAGGAAAAAATCATAAAGTTTTCCCATATTATTGGGTAATATGTTCTCCTTATCTCCTCCAGTTAACCGCGGATGGCCTGGTTCTGATATAAATCCTTCCATAGCTTTTTCTTTGCTCACACAAGCATATATGAGAAACAGTACAGGAAGAGGTCAAGAGCTCTGGCTGCCATCCAGATTAAAATTCTGCCTCCGCTCTTAGCAACTCTACGTCCACAGACATCTCTAGGCCTTAGAATCTTTCTTCTGTAGAATCAGAGTAATAATAGTACCTATATGAGATGGTTGTGAGATTTAAATTAGTTAACACCTGAGAAGCACTTAGCATGGTCCCTGGCATGCAATAGATACTAAATGTAAACCATTATTATTTGTGCATATACAGAGGTTGTTTTTACATACGTTTCTCTGGGCCATGTGTTCCTTGCAGCACTGACATTCCTCAGGGTAAAGGGATAGAGCTCTCACTAACTCTAAGAGCTAGATAACATTCTCCAATAGCAGGGATGCATCCCTCCTTAGTGAGCCATTCCCCTATTGACAAGCATTCTGATTGGGTCCAGATTTTGACTACTACAAATGCTGTAGCAGCATCCTTGACCCCCTCAGTCCTTCAAGCGCAGCTGGTTCTGCCCTTCGCCTTTTGCACATTAACTGCCCCTTGCCCCAGACCCCTCCTCAGACAGGAGTTTTCTCCACAGGCCACCTCCATGTTGCTGCCCTCTTCCTCAATCCCTCCCCTGTCAGGCTGGCCAGGCCAGCGTAGAAGCCCCTCTGAGCCCCGAGGAAGACCAGCTGGCAGCTGATATGCTGAAGGCAGAGCCCCTGAGACACCGTCATCCTGAAGTTATGCTGCTGCCATGATGCCTGGGGTGGGAATGAAGGCAAGACCAGCGGAAACGTGCCAGGAAGGCGTTTTGACTGTGATGAGGGAAGCAAAAAATACCCAGGCAATCAGTTTGTGGATGTAGCCCAGATGTTTTCATCTATGACCTGGAGAACTACTCTGGCAGGGACCCCAGTCCCAGATTTAGCCTGTTTTAGGAATGAGCCGCTAATAATAATACCTTGTATGGGCAGAGGACTTATGTGTTCTCAGAAGAGTTTCTGTTGCGTCCTTATGGGTTTTTCTGCCGGGTTAAGGGACCCCCACAGCTCGGATCAACTGAGTTATGATTTAGTTGTGTCACTGGCATTGCTGAAATACTAGATCCAGCCACCTGTGAGCCATGTGTTTGTGTTGTAAGGCAGTTTAAAAACGCTCCCTTAAAATTCCCATGAGCTCATCCAGGTCCCCCTGGAAATGGGAACTAACAGTGATGGAAAGTGGATGTGCCTGGTGCCGTTCAAATGTTATCTGACTCTTAATCCTCCCTGAAACCCAGAAACTGTTATCCCCATTTTGCAGATAAGGCCACTGAGGCTCAGAGCAGTGAAGCCAATTGCCTGAGGTCACTTACCTGCTTAGGAGTAGAGCTGGAATTCAAGCCCAAGTTCATGTGAATAAAAAATTGTGTGCTCCCCACCACATACCCAACTAAACCACCAAACCATAACCTTTAAAAAAAAAGAAAAAACTATTTCTGGAACATATTAAGGAAAAAGCTGCTTTCCCATAGGTGACTAGGATTAGATAGGTTTGGAACACCTATTTAATGGTTCTGTCAGACTAGAAACCAAACATTATGGTCTGTACTCCTGTCCAAGCATCTACTTGTAAATATGGTGACGTGCTGATGATTATGATGGTGATGATGGTGATGATGTTGGTGGTGACAGTGGCAATGATATCTCTCATTTACTGAGCACGCACTGTGTACCAAGTACTTGGATTCTCACACTGACCCTTTTCATTTTTACAACAAGCCAGGGGTTTTGTGTTGTAAGGCAGACACACGTACACACAAAAACCCTGCCCGAGTATCCAAGCGTGCACAGCTAGGACACAGCAGGCCTGGGATGTGGCCTCAGGCCCCCTGACTCCAGAGCCTTTGCTTAGAAGCACATCTCTGCACTTCATCTAACATAGAGTACCCGTAAAAGAAAACAGACATTGGAAATCCTCCACAAGCTTGCACTGCCCTGACAGCCATTCCGAGATTTACGTATTTTATTCTGCAGGGTTCAGACGTATTTAGACACTTTAAGTTAATCACGACCTGTCACGCTTTATCTGGGCTGTTCATTGTCAGCGAGCACATGTAGACTTCAGGACCCAGTCATCCTCTGCTTTGCATCGCCGTTTTTTGTTATACAGCCATCCTGTTAATAGATGAGCTCTACTGCGAGCAGGCCATTTTTATGGAGTTGAAGATAATATAGGTGCTCAGCCTAAATTAATGGGGTAATTGCCTCAGTCTTTTTGGTCATTTGTCACCATGGACTTCCATACAGCTCAGACAGACACCAGTCATGGCTAAGATGACACTGTGTCCTCCAAGAAATGGAGAAAGAGCAGAAACTGAATTCTGCTCAAAGCCCACAAAACTCCCGAACCTGAATTTTAGATCTCCCCGTGGATCGCTCCCCTGAGCGGGGCAGAGCTGCTCACTTGTTTACGCGCCTTCTCGCCTCACTGTCAGAGGCCATGAGTACAGTGATGCGTGCCCGCCATGTGCCAGCCACGTTGGCAGCAGCTCCACATACCAAAGGCATGGCGTTTCTGCTGGCCTCGGCAGCAGGCTTTTATACAAGAAGAATTATAAGTTCTTATTCACACAGTGGCACACAGTCTCAACTCTTCCCTCACTAGAATCAGTGTGAGAGCCAGCCACTGAGTCCAGGATGCGTCACTTTTTAGTTGGCGATTTGGGAACTTTACTTTCACTGAGATGAGGTCATTCTTCCTGATTCTGCCTTTTACCAACCTGTGTTCCAGAGGTGCTCCCCGCTGCAGGGCTAGGCAAGGAACCAGGAGAGAAAAGGTCAAAAGCAGGTGGAAACCCACTACATTTGCTCCTCCCCCCTTGGAGAGTCATGATAGGAGGTGATCTGTCAAAAGCTCTGAGGAGTCCTGCAGTATAGACACATATTGACTTCGCTTTCCCGAGTGTTGCCCAACGCTTTTTGAGGATGGGAGTTCGTGTGGCTCTAAAGCCACATTCCCCCAAGTGGCCATGGCCCCGCCGGATTCTGGGGTCATGAAAATGAAAAATACAGCATGCAAAAGACAATGGAATCAGGGAATCAAGGAATTGCATTGACTTCATGGTGCCCCACCTCCTTCTTGAGAGTTCCGGAACATCCTGACCCAGAAAGGTTTTCACAGCGATCCAAAATGAAAACAACTGCCCACAATCTGCTCCGGCAGTTCTAAACCACTCCTAACGGACACTGTCACGATGATGTGATTTCCTACGTCATGATGAAGTTGGAGAGGAGGAGACGGAGCTTACCAAGAGAGACGGCAGCCCCTGTCCTTTTAGGTCTCATCCTTTCTTTGAATATTTCACACAGGCCACGGCAAGGCTGCTTTGAACCTTTACTAGGTTTCAGAAACCTCAATTTATAGGTAGAAGGCAACACGCATTCTTTACCTCCCTCACCCTCATTTACAGAGGCCTGAAGTTAAGTCCTTACCTCTAAAGAGGTATTTGTTTATCAGAAATATTCTAATGCAGCTAAAAGAAAGGGAAGCTGCTGGAGCCGTCAGGACCATCCTGGCAGGGATTAAAGATGGGAGGAAAGTCTGAGAGTTTTCTGTTCCCTCTGAGTTCACTGCTAATTCTGTTTCGGTCTCTGACCTCTGTTGGATTAATAACATTAAATCTCAATAAAAACCTTCTGACCCCGACAGAGCACAAATGTTCCATAGAACCCAGTTTGGAGAATGTTATCTTACCTTATCCAGACCTTGTTTAAAGGCAGAATGTTAAGAATTCTTTAAATATTTAAACTTATTTTTAGTTCCCCAAGTAATACACATGACTCAATCCTCCTTTTAAAAATGAGAGTGTTGCAAATAAAGCTGAGGTCCCCTTTGACCAATATCCTCACATTCAGTCCCATCCCCCGCGTCTCAGAGGTAATGAGAGTGTTTTGCCTCCTAAGCATACCCGTGCACATGTGTGCACACACATATTCATAATTTTTATAAAATATATGATATGGTTTTGGATTTTTTTTTTTTTTTGGACAGTAATGGTATCATACTGCTTGCAACTTCCTTTTTTCGGTGCAAAATGTGTTTGGGAGATCTATCATAATGATACATATCCAGTTATTCCTTTCAAGTGCCGTGTGGCATCTCCTCTTATGATTTCGATGTAGTTTCTCTATTTCCATTCTGTTGGACCTAGAGGTTGTTTCCACTGTGGGACTATTCTAAGCCATCCAGCGCTGAACATCCTTATCTGTGGGCCCCTGGGCACAATCAAGGGATTACTAGGGTAGATACCTAGAGATGTTACTGCTGGGTCACGGGGCACATTTTTATTTTTAAATGGTGCTGCCAAACTGGAGCAAAGAGCTCTTATTTGCAAGAGGGCCAAGGGAAGGGGTCTCTACAGGAACTCAAGAAAGTCAGAAAGGAGATGAAGGAGGTGGGTGATTAGCTGCTTTTAAAAAGCCTCCAAGATTTATTTTCATGCCAACAGCCCCCGAAACCCATTCACTGTCAAGGTTAAAGTTATGGTGATCTTTTCTCAATCCAAAGACTGCCTTCTGCCTTTCTGGGCCTTCTATTCTCCTTCCAGACTCTGCTGGGTATTCTGCTTAAGTGGGTATCCTGGTCTTACCTGCTATAGACTGTGTGTGTGCACACACGTGGGTGAGTCAGACAGGCATGTATTATCATTGAATGTTTACCATTGACTTGAAAAGTGACTTTGAATTATGTTTAAGGGAAACTAAAGAGCTCTTATTTAGTGAGAAAGAAGTGGGTAAGTGACAGCCAGTTCATATACTGTTACACCACGTAAAAAGAAAAAAAGAATATACATGTCACAATGATGAATTTTCACAGAAGATGACAGATTTGCACTGAAGAGCAGTAGGGTATTTATCAGCAAGAAATTAGTGACCCATTTGTTATCAACTAGGTTTTCTAAACTCAAGAACATTTAAAACCTCAGGCTTAAATTTTAAATCTGGATATAACAATTGTAAGTACACTACTTGTGATACTTGTTTCCTGCAGAATCTAGGCACAGAGTTCTTATGATGATGTGTCATATCATGGAACTTTTAAAAATGGGAAAACAAAAGATAGGCATCTATAGGTGTTAAAGGCCCAAGGAGACCAAGAAAGACTACTGTCATCTCTTACATAATACAGTTCTTTCCGTCCCCCCACCCATATCACCCCTTATACTCCCAACACCTCCACAGTGATTCTAAATTAAAATGAAGGAGTCGAATAGTGACGTAAGCATCTGCCACTGAAATTAGAGCAGGGTACTTTTGCAATTATACCCTGGAGTATAATTTCCTCAAGGATGGAAACTTTTAAGATTTGGTAATAGGAGTCAAAGAGGTAGGAACAATGGTTTATGACTTTTTTACTTTCAACTCAGAGTACTGTTTGTGGTCTATGCTTTGGCACACCCAGCCAGCAAGGATGGCAAGTGATATAATTTAAGGGGCACCAAAGGGCCTAAAATATGACAATATATCAGTGCCTGAAGTTCCTGCCATTAACCTCACTACCTAAGGGCCTGGTAGAGACATGCTCATGATGTTTTTAGTATTAGTCTTTATTTTAAAATTAATATCAATGTACAAGATTATAAAGAAAATTTTTTTAATATTACAGAGGCTATACAATGAGAGCTAAAATTCTCTCTCCAATTCCTTCAGCCTTGAGTTGTATACCTCAAAAGCTACTAAGCTACTATTAACATTTCATAAGCCATATATCCTTCCAGAAATCGGGTAGTGTACGATAGATAGATAGATAGATAGATAGATAGATAGATAGATAGATAGATAGATAGATAGAAAGAAAGAAAGAAAGAAAGAAAGAAAGAAAGAAAGAAAGAAAGAAAGAAAGAAAGAAAGGTAGACATATATGTATAAATGTCAGTGCATAAAAGCCCTTTAAACAAATAACATCCTCTTATTCCTACTGTCTTTACCTCACTTTTTCACTTAATACATTTTGGACATCTTTCTAAGTCAGTACTTTTTTATCTTCCACATTCTTCTAAATAGCTGCATGGTATTTCAGAGGTCCATACACCATAATTTATAAATCTGGTCCCCTACTTACAGGCATCTGAATAATTTTAATTATTTTGCTATTATAAATAATATGGAAATCAACATCCTCAAATATATATAATTGCATATAGAAGTGAGTATGTTCATAAAATTGTTTTCAAACTGTGGAATTGCTAGAGCAAAGAAAATATGCATTTTAAACTGATAAATATTACCAAGTTTCCATGGAAAAAGTTTATACCAGTGGTGTACAAAAGTGCCTATATTCCCCTGCTTCCTCACCAATACTGAGTTTTATCATGCAGAGTAATTATTGTCGAGTTAGTAAAAAGATTTTGTTTGATACTGTTTTGTCAATCTAGTGAAGTGTGTTGCTTTACTTTGTGTTTCTTTCATTATGATGAGGTTGAACATCTTTTCATGATTATTGGTCACTTTTATTTTTTCTGTGAGCCTCTTCTTTGTAATCTTTGCTCATTTTTAAATTTTTCTATTTTGTACAGTGAATGCTACAAGCTATCTCTATATAAAGATAGGCTTTGTCATGTGTGCAGCAAATTTTTTTTTTCTTTTTTTTTAGTACACAGCTATTTGAGGATATTTTCACAAGTTAACATTGTTTAAATCAGGACAGTCTTAATTGATGTAGTTGTCATTGTCATTGAACTATCTTAACCATTTTGTTTTAGTACAATTTTACTACTTATGGATTCTCAAGAGTGATAGGTCAAAAACCAAAGTTTGAAAAATCTGTTTTTAAGGAGTATATAAGTTTTTTTGAACTGAAAAGGGAAAAAAGGCATTCAAGAAAAATATTTTTTTCCTAGTTTATTATTTATCTTTTTACTTTCTCTATGGCATTTTTTACAATACAGAATTGTTTCATTTATGTGGTTTTCCTTTATAACTGCTGGAATATATTCATTTTAGTTAGACATTTGATGATTTCTTTTTTTTGTGACTTCTGATTCTTGAATCAGAATGTTGTGATTCTTGAATCAGAATCAAGAATTCATAATTCTTGAATCACATGATTCTTAGCACATATTTGATACTTAACTTTTACTGACTCATATTTTAGTTACCATCTGTGTATGTGCGTTGCCCATATTAATCTCTCCAACTAGATTAAAAGCAACTTGAAAGGCTGAAGGAATAAAATGCTTCTTTACATTCCCCACGCCACAATGTCCAGTATCTAGAAAAGGGAAAAATTTAGAGCTGGGGGAATTTCCAATGAGAGCACTGCTAGGAAGAGTACTGTGAGAATCTAAAGACTTCTAGGTCTAAATCGACACTGACCCAAAGAAGGCGTGAATGAGTTCCAAGACAAACCCAGTCTTCTTTCTCCTTTTGCCTGGAGTAGATAGAGGTACTTCTTAGTTTTTCATGATCTTGCCCTACCTACCTTCCCAACTTATATTGTACTACTCTTTCCCTTGTTCTTTTTATCCTACCACACTGGGCTTCCAGCTGTGATTCAAATATGTGCCGAGTTAGCTTTAGCTTAGGACCTTTGCCTGGAGTGTTCTTCCCCTTGATTTTCACGTTCCTAACTCCTTCTTGTCATTCAGACCTGTGGCAGATGAGATTTTCCAAAGATGGCCACATCACTATATATCCGGCGACATGAGATTGATACTCCTCCTTCAAGAGGTGGGGGTCTCTGTTGCTCCCTGTTGGAAGTTGGTGGATCTTTGTAATCATCGTAACCAATAGAGCACAGAAGAAGTGACTTCCAAGGCTGGGTCACAAGAAATAATAGTGCTTCCACCTGGCTCACTCACTCTCTCTCTCAGGACACTCACCCTTGGAACCCGGCCACCACATTGTGAGGAGACCGGGACACATGGAGAGGCCCTGTGGAGGTGGGCTGGCCAGCAGTCCCACTTAAGCACTCAGCCAGCAGCCAGTATCAACCACCAGACATGTGACTGAGCAAACCCTGAAATGGTTCCAAGCCCCAGACTTTGAGCCCTTCAGCTTGGCCCCAGATATTATGAGGCAGAGACAAGCTGTCTCCACTATGCCTTCTGAGAATCCCTGATCCAGAAAATCCGTGAACATTATAAGCTGTTGTTTTAAAGCCACCAAGGTCCTGGGTACTTCAGTATGCAGCCGTAGTAGCTGAAATAAGACCTCAGCGTAAATACCTCAGAGAGGTTTTCCCTGACCACCCAGTCTAAAGTGGTGACCCAATTATCTCATCACCTTCTTTAATAAAATTAAATGATGCATGGCACTCTGCTAGTTTCCTTATTTGTTTGGTTGCCTTGCTTGCTGTGTGCCTCCCTCCACTAGAAAGTAAACTCCATGTGCACAAAGACCCTATCTGTCTTATCCACCGCAAAGTCCTCAACGCCCACAACAGTGTCTGCTACATGGTACATTTGCTAAATTAATAAACAAATGAATGAATGAATGAAGCATTCCTAGGCAATTAGATTCTTGCATTAGACCTTATTTTTTTGGCTACTTGATATAACAAACTTTTACTGAGAACTTCCTCTTTTCTCAGGGGATGTGTTATAATTTCCTATTCTGTGGCTGTAAGTGTGCTTCAAAGAGTGCTTTAACGCTAATAGAAGTAAAAAGAAGTAATAAACAGTAGATTCATATAATGAGATTTTTTAAATTGGGCTTAGAAATGACAGAAGTACGGAAAAATAAAATAACGGAAAGTAAGACAAACTCTTTGAGCATTAAAAAAGAAAAAGAACAAAAAAAGAGCTTGCCAAGGAAAGTGATAGTTTTTGGTCACTGCAAAATGGAATTCTACCATTGTGATATGATTTGCAGTTTCCTAAAAACAGTATAATCCTTTTTATTTATTCAAAGAATACCACCATGTTGGTCAGAGAATTCATTAGATGATACGGGAAAAGCCAGCTCCCTGAAATCCAATTCTCTATGGCTAGGTAGAATGGTAAACCAAAGCCTTCCCCTCTCCCTTACTTACTTAACACTCTTTGCCCAAAAGAGGTTGGAATCAATAACCAAACCAATGGAAGAATGAGAGAATCTATAATGTGTAAATAGAACTCAGGCTTTTTAAAAAGTTTGAGTCTAAATTGTTCTTAGAAATTGTTCATGAAGTAAGTCTGGTTTAGCCAGCTACCTGGGAAGTTTCTTCCTAAGACAGTGAGTTTTCTTCCCTTGGACAAGTATATTTACATTTTTGTTTTCAAAATCAAAACCACCCTGGCTGTTTTATAAAATGTTGGAGCCAATTTAACAGTTCCACTGGCCTTAGAGAAAATATTAGAATCTCACAAAGGAGCACAGAACTAGAATATTATGAAGAGTTGCTAGGGTAAATATGTATTTATTATGACAGCCTTGGCAAAATGAATACCTAGCAGCCATAAACGTGCAACTTGTTTGTGTCTATTATAACTTACAACTTACAGTAATGACTTCTTGTCACTAAAAATGTTCGAAGTTCCTTGGCTAGAAAAAGCATAGGAGATGAGGCATGGCCTGTTTGAAGTTAACTATTCCTATAGAATAATAATACAGTGCATAACAAATAATACTTTCCAGAGGATGCTAGAATTAAAATGAGAGATGCTAAATCCTCTTGATTCCTTACCATCCAACAATTACCTGTTATTCCATGGCCTTTCATTATGTACTCACCAAAATACCCAAGTTGATGTTACAGTTGACCTTTGAACAACATGAGGGGTAGGAGTACTGACCCTCTGCACAGTAGAAAATCTGTGTATAGTTCATAGTAGGCCCTTAGTATTCTAGGTCCCTCCGTATCCACAGTTCAGCATCCACATATTCGACCAACTGCAGATTGTACAGTCCTTTACTATTTACTGTTGAAAAATTCTGCATGTAAGTGGAATCACCCAGTTTAAATCTGTTGTTCAAGTCAACTGTACTTACAACCACCTATACCTTTCCTTCTGATTTGGTATCTATTCTCTAACCTTTATCATGAATGTCAATTTAGGTAAAATTCTTCATGGCCTTCTCTTCAAATATCAGTTGAGAAAAGTGAATTCAAAGACTATAAAGTGAAATTGCTTACCCCTCTCAATTGTAATCTGTTAAGTCAGAAGGCAGCTGGGGCTCTGACCTGAAAACAGGCCTCTGACCAATCATTAGACCAAGTCTTAATGAGACGAAAATTGTGGATTCAAGTCTACACATGGGTTACTTTTACTTACTTTGCAAGACGCCAGAGACTATTCCTCTAGTCTTTTTTCACGTCTTTGATGAAAAGACAATTAGATGAGGAGAATGTGAAAATTCATCAAAAAACCATAAATGTCCACTAAGCTATTGGAAACTTGTGCTCCAATCTGCATTTACTATCTTAGCTTAAGCCAGGTCCCCAGTCCCTCTTGTGAGTTGCATGTCAACCAGATGGCCCCTGCATAGGCATTAACAACCCAACTGTTAACTTCCCAACCTTGGAACTTGCCTTCCTGCAAGGAGACTAAGTGAAAGCTGCTTAGATACCTTTTACTTAGAAAGTCAATTCACAGACTAGATTTTCTGCCTTCAAACTTAATGTCCTTTATGTGTGCCATTGCTTTTAGCCCGACTATCGCTGTTTTCTAATTTTCCCTTCCAGTTCTTATGCCTGTTCTATTTTTACAGCATAATTATTAGGAAAAATTTTGTTCCAGGAACAATCAGAAAATAATCCAAACGCAATCAGTTGAATAACCACAGTCATCATCGTCATCATCATTATCATTGTCCTTATAAGAAGGTGGCAAGGTTAACCTGGTATAAAAAAAAAAAAAAAAAAAAATTCCAGGAAGCTTAAAATTCTTGAATGTTCTCTCTGTGTTAAATTCACACTGAGGCAGTGCACCAGAGAGGTGGGGCCTGTGGGACAAGATGGAGTTGCTGCAGGTCCTGAAGCTCCGGCTGCAGCAGATCAGTGGCCACAGCGGCCTCTGCGGCTATCTACAGGTTTTTTTCAGGGCAAGTGATGTGAGGGCTGGCGCATTAGTGGGGAAACACAAATATGGAAACAAATGCTACGAAGACAACAAGCAGTTTTTTGGCTGTCACCGATGGGTTATATATACTACTGAAATGAATGGAAAAAACACATTCTGGGGGACTTCCCTGGTGGCACAGTGGTTAAGAATGTGCCTGCCAATGCAGGGAACATGGCTTCAAGCCCTGGTCTGGGAAGATCCCACATGCTGTGGAGCAACAAAGCCCCTGCGCCACAACTACTGAGCCTGTGCTCTAGAGCCCGTAAGCCACAACTACTGAAGCCCCCCGCGCCTAGAGCCCGTGCTCCACAACAAGAGAAGCCACCGCAACGAGAAGCCTGCGCACCACAACCAAGAATAGCCCCCACTTGCTGTAACTAGAGAAAGCCCGTGCAGCAACGAAGACCCAACGCAGCCAAAAATAAATAAATACGTTAATTAATTTTGAAAAACACATTCTGGGGTGTGGATGGAAGCATGGTGCCCCCCTGAACGGCATCGTTGGCTTCACTCTGAGACTGATGATCCCCCGACAACAAAACCACCTGCTGCTAGTAAATTCGTTTGGACGAACCATAAATTCAACATGAGTGGCGCTCCACAGCATGTATCTTACTCCACCACTAGAAAGAAGGTTCAGGAGTGGGTCCCACCCTCAACACCTTACAGGTAAAGACAATGAAGAACAATTTATAAAAATTTTTAAAATTTTTATTCTATTTTTGGCTGTGTTGGGTCTTCATTTCTGTGCGAGGGCTTTCTCTAGTTGTGGCAAGCGGGGGCCACTCTTCATCGCGGTGCGCGGGCCTCTCACTATCGCGGCCTCTCTTGTTGCGGAGCACAGGCTCCAGACGCGCAGGCTCAGTAGTTGTGGCTCATGGGCCTAGTTGCTCCATGGCATGTGGGATCTTCCCAGACCAGGGCTCGAACCCGTGTCCCCTGTATTGGCAGGCAGATTCTCAACCATTGCGCCACCAGGGAAGCCCTCTTTATTCCTTTTACCAACTCCATATCCTAGTTCAAGAAAATAAGCTTTCAGGAGTGGGTTTTTTTTTTTTTGGAACAACTTAATGGCAAGTCCAAAATCAAATGGTTCTGACACAACAGTGATTTTGATGAGTTAACTGCCAATGAATATACCATATGGATGAAATTTTTCCTGAAATGCATGTGGGTATGTTTAAGGGTAGAGCAATCGGGGCAAAACATATTCCAAGCTTTTCAAAAACCCATATATTTGCAAAAATCATTTGATGCACTTTTTTTACTGATTCAAAATCTAGCCTATTTCAAGGACAAAGAATTCCTGATTTTTCTAGGCACCCTTACTCTTTGTTTCTATATGAGCACTTTCCTTACCATCCTCAGAGAGGGAAAATGTCCAGCTCCAGAAACTAGGAGCTTATCCACATCCTCAAGTCTACAAGCAAAGCAGCAGGCTGGGAAAAAGAGACACTGAAATTCATTTCCAGTGGAGTGGCTGATGTTAGGCTACCCTGTTCAACTCTAGCAGTCCACAGTTGCTCTGGTATTTTTCTTTAGCCACACCATCCTATTGATTCATATGGAGTTTAGGGTCAAGTCTTTTCTCCTGAACTGCTATCAAGCCAAGTTCCCCCAATCCCACAATGGAAACCATCACTGAATTTTGAATTTAAATACAGGAACATATAGTTATCTTCATTAGCTTTTATCTTGTTGGTTTTGATTCACTGCTTTAGTATATTAAAGTTATTCTGAATCCTAACTCAGTCAAACATTCAAGAGGAGTTACAATATACAAGGACATCTGAATCTAATGTCAGTGCATTTAGTGTTTAGTCTGTTATCAGTGGTATTCTAGATAAGATTCAGAATCCTTCTCAAACAGTGTTTCAATCCCTGCTACCAATTATTCTGGGTTGACATTTGAGATCACATTTATTCACTGTGCCTGATTTAGATATTCCCTTTTCTCTTCGTTGGAATTATTCACAAATAGGCAGTCAACATTACCATCTTTAGTACCTACATCTCTTGATCTAGATCTCTTTTAGAATTTCTGCCATAACATTCGTGCTCAAGTCATTTGAAAGCTATCTCCAAAACCTGGGACACACAGCTGAGTGCCTAGAATCACCTAGCTTTAATGGCAGGGTCACCTTCTCCCAGGTCCTCATCCTTTCCACATCACTAATCAGTGGACTTTTACCCATTGCAAAAACAGTG
Organism: Balaenoptera physalus; assembly: GCF_965194825.1. Lineage (NCBI taxonomy): Eukaryota > Metazoa > Chordata > Mammalia > Artiodactyla > Balaenopteridae > Balaenoptera > Balaenoptera physalus. The sequence goes on from NC_138890.1 coordinate 57,412,442, forward strand.
GAAACCTCTTGCGGGGTTTTTTCCCCCATATTTTTGACTGATAAAGCCAAAGCAAATCAAGCGCTTGTCATGTTATATAGAAAAAATAAAAAGCAATAGACATTAACTATGATTTCTATTGATACCAAGCTAGGTAAAAAAAAAATATGGAAAATACTTTCCTAATAGAAGATTATGTAGACCAAAGGCAAGGGAGTACTACTTCCTCCATTTTATATTCCATCCAAGAGTCTCATCCATTGTGTTAACCATACCTGTGAGATGGTTCTTGCTTTCTATGTTCCATTGTCAAATTAATCTTGTTCATCACCTCTAAGTATTTGTATGCAAACTATAAATTTAGCGAAGGTGGGAGTTTTGACTTGCCTCCACAAGCCCCGTGCTGAACGTGGTACCTAGTATATGTTAGAAGGCCAATAAGTGTTTAATGAATGATGAACGTGCGATTTAAACACTATTTCTTATTGTTTTTTCCAAGAAGTATTAAGTTCTTCCACTGTCATAGTTTGTATATAAAAGCAGTTTGAATAAGAACGAACAATTTGCTATGTGTATCAGATTTAATTTTCTGAATTTGGTAAATCAGAAGAATTTACTTTGAAATCAAAGGTGGGAGTTACTGATTTTCAATCTCTCTCATCTCTCCCCATCTCTCTTCATCTTGAAACACACGCGCGCACGCGCACACACACGAACAACGGAGGAAGTTTAGTGAGCGTATTATTTTGTTCAGTAACAGGAAGGGATTTGCACACAGAGCTATCCAGACTGTCCCTTCGTTCCCTCTCATGTACAAGAATATTTTTTGCTAAATGGGTGGTATGGTTTATGCCAGAGCTCTGGAATCAAAGAGGAGCAAATTACCTCCCATAAAAACAATCATCAGATTCATCTTGCTTAGCCAGGTAACCAGCTAACCAGGTAACCATTGACAATCCTCTAACCTTCTGCATTCATCCAAAACAAACAAGACAGTGCCTGATTCCAAAAGGAAGTAGAGGAGAAAATGAAATATTTCTGTCCCATTTACTTTTCAAACAAAAGACAGAATGTAAGGTAGGATGTAATACAAAAAGCACAAGTTGAGTAAGATCACAGTAGCTAAGTCACTTTGGGTACAAAGTGTATATTTTTGAGTGTACCTGGTGCTTTCAAATCAGGACATTATAATAACTGAAAATTATAGGTCAGTGGTGGAAACTCATGGTTAACAGCACAGCCTTTGAGGTTATGCAGACCTGAGTTTGAGTTCCTGTTTTGTCACTTTCTTCCTGTGTGCCTTGAACTAATTATTTAATCTCTCTGTGCCTCAATTTCCTCAGCTGTAAAGGGGATATTTGCAGTTTCTATTTAACAAGGTGGTTGTAAAAATTAAATGAAATAACACAGGTAAAGCCCTCACAAAGTGCCTGGCACAAAGAAACACTTAATAAATGTTTATTATTATAGCCATGGGTCTTACATTAATCCAAGAGGAATTAATTTGGCAGGAAGGTTGATAGATTGAATAGAAATAGCACAGAAGTGTCTTATCACCGAGAACATAGCCTTTCTGAGAAATCAGCCGCCCAGCAAGGCCAATAGCTAATTACAATTCATTTGGAATGAAAGAGGGACAAATATGCCATTGTAAGAATCAGGATGGAGAATGGCTAATGAGGACTGAGACAGTGGTTTGAGGAAGAAAAAAGACCAGTCAGTCTAGTGTGCTGTGGACAGAACCTCTAGCCCATGGTCCCGAACAAGAGCATGTATCCAAAAATCTTCATGGATCCATCCAAGAGCTGAATTAGAGTCCTGAGAAGCTAAGTCAGTCTTGGCACTTTGGTAGCCAACCAGTGGTGCCTTGGGAGCTGACTAACACCCTTTCTAAGACACGCTGTATGGGAGGGTCGTGACGTACATTGCACCGGGGGTCTCCAGGGTGACTGAGATTGGGGGTCCAGAGTAGCAGTCCTGCCGGTGGAAGCTGACTCCACGTACAGGTCTATGTTTCATTAACTCCTTTCACTTGAGGTCCCCCAGAGACCTCCATCTGGCCTCATGGAGCTCACAGCTCAGGGAGAGTGTGACCAGATTGGAGTGACAGTACAGGGTGATGGGTGCCCTGGCAGAGATACTTGCAGGGTATTTGTGGAGCTCAAGGAAGACACATGTAACCAGTTTTCTTGGAGAAAACAGCTTGGATGGGACATGAAGAATGAATAGGGTTAGAAGGACAGTAGGAGCAGAGTTGGGGAGGAGAAGAGAGGAAAGAGCATGGGCAAAGGGCCAGATGAGAGGGCTTCCCTGGTGGCGCAGTGGTTGAGAGTCCTCCTGCCAATGCAGGGGACACGGGTTCGAGCCCTGGTCCGGGAACATCCCACATGCCGCGGAGCAACTAGGCCCGTGAGCCACAACTACTGAGCCTGAGCTCTAGAGCCTGTGCTCCGCAACAAGAGAGGCCACGATGGTGAGAGGCCCGCGCACCGCGATGAAGAGTGGCCCCCGCTTGCCGCAACTAGAGAAAGCCCGTGCACAGAGACGAAGACCCAACACAGCCAAAAATAAATAAATAAATAATTCCCATTTAAAAAAATAAAAGGGCCAGATGAGGAGCAAGGGAGTGGCATATTTGAGGGATTAAAAACTGGTCTGTGCAGCTGCAGCAGGGAGCAGGGAGTGCATTCCTTCTGGTGATGGAGGGCCAATATTAATTTGCACTTATTCTGTGCCGGGCCTTTGACAAGCAGACCCATTATGAGTATTAGCTCACTAAATCTGCACAGCAACCCTCTGAGGTAGGGACCATGGTTCCCCTCGTGTTACTGAAGGGGAAACTGTGAATCAGGAAGGTTAGGATTCATGATATTAAACCTGAACCAAAGGTCTCACCTCCTGGAAGTGAACTGAGATTTCAACCCAGGCTGTCTGGCGTGCACGCTCACACTCTTAGCCATTGTGCCTCCACACAGGCACGGGGTCCTGCCACTGCAGGCACCTCACCACAAGGGTTTTAAGACACAGGGGACTGGAAAGTGCTTCTGTGTAGAAGTTTACGTCTTTGGCTTGCCTAAAGTTAAATCGAAATTGTATGTTCCCCCCGCCCCCCCAAAAAAAAACTCTCCAATTTTTACACAAGTTTTACCTCTACAGACTCCCAATTCCTGCAGAGTCTTGATTGAGACTATTTTGAAATCCTTCGGGTTAAAAAAAAAAAAACAAAACTGCTGCATCTGAGAGGGCTGTTCCATCTGGGACTCAGGCAAAGTTCCTGAGTGTGCCTGAGGCTGGAATTCTCCTTCCTCCAGAGGAAGGAGCTTCCAGGTAGCCATGTGAGAAAGAAGAAAAGTCACTATGTATATATAACTTTTCCACACTATACAATAGCCAACTAGAATACTGGCCACTGTTAGGGTCTTACAGCACCTAGCACATACCTTGCTACGTAGGAGATGATCAGGATTGTTACGTCATCTGTGTCATATATTAGTTTCCACATTCATGGGTGTGTTTCTGGGTCAACATGTTCCACTTTTCTTTGTTTATTCCTTTGCAAGTGAGGTCTTAAATATATATATTTTATATATATATAAATTATATATAAATTTTATATATGTATACACACACACACACACACACACACACACATATAAGTCTTTTGATGTCTGGTATGGCAAGTTCCCTTACCTTATTCTTTAAATATACTTTTTGATTTTCCAAAAAATTTTGGAATCAGCCTGTCAAGTTCCATGAAAAATTCTACTGGAATTTTGAGTAGCGATTCATTGAATTTATTTAAGTCTTCCTTAATATATTTCAGTGAAGCTTTATCATTTTCTCTACATTAGTTTTGCATGACCTTTGTTAGATTCATTTCTAAGTACTTATTTTTTGTTGTTTTTTAAAAAAGTATCTTAAAAAAAACTTTTGCATTATGTATCAGAAGACGTGTATCAAAAAATGCACAGAGAACTCAGTGAATTGTTAAAAAGTGAACATGTACCCAGGTTAAAAAAAAAATCTGCCTAGAACCCTAAAAAAAAAAAAAAAAAAAGAAATATTGGGAATGAATAGACAAGAGCATGAGTAAATAAATGAAAGAAGTTTTTGTTGCTTATTTGTTTCTTGGCTTTCTCCTCTACATGGTGTATGATAGTGTAAAAGAGAAACATCTCTGACTAGGGTCAGAAGTTACAAGGACAGATACAACTTCTGTGACCACAAAAGTAATACCATCTTGAAGAGATTTTGCACACCCACGTTCACAGCAGCATTATTCACAGTAGCCAAAAGGTGGAAGCAACCCAAGTGTCCATTGATGGATGAATGGGTAAACAAAATGTGGTATATGCATGCAGTGGAATATTGTTTAGCCTTAAAAAAGAAGCAAATTCTGATACATGCTACAACATGGATGAACCTTGAAGACATTATGCTAAGTGAAATAAGCCAGTCACAAAAAACAAATACTGTATGATTCCACTTATGTGAGGTACCTAAAGTAGACAAATTCATAGAGACAGAAAGCAGGATGGTGGTTGCCAGGCAGTGAGGAGGAGGGGATAATGTGGAGTTATTGCCTAATGGGTACAGAGTTTCAGTTTTGCAAGATGAAAAAAGTCCTGGAGATGGATGGTGGTGATGATTGCATAGCATTGTGAATGTACTCCATACCACTGAACTCTACACTTAAAAATGGTTAATATGGTAAATTTTACGTTATGTGTATTTTATCACAGTTTAAAATTTTTTAAATGAAGGCAAAATAAAGATATTTCCAGATATAAATAATGCAAACTATTACAGTTTAATTATAAGTATTAACATATGATATTAATTATTATATTATAATATATACTTTGTATAATATACAACCATACTATAATTATTGTCATAGCTAACATCTACTTTATACACTATATTATAATGTAATGATAATCTAACAATAATAATAACTGCTATTATAGCTAACATCTATTGAGCACTTACCATGGGCCAAATTCTGTTCTGATTATTCTTTGCTTTATATGCATATAATAATACTGTGTGTCAGCTACTACTATTTTTCCTATTTACAGATCAGGAAAGCGAGGTACACAGATGTTAAATAACTCTCAAAGGCATACAGCTAATAAATGCAGCTGTGATTATTCTAAAGGAATAGCTGAAGAGTGGTACCTGCATTGACATCTTAGGGCTAGACAAGCGTGTTCGATGCACCTGACCAGTAGTTTGGAATAGCCAGCCCAGACATCCCAGTAGTTTACAACCTCACACCAAAGTTCTCCAGCTACAACTGATCGATAATAATAGTAAGAGTAAAAGGGGCTCCCAGATGCCTGGTACTGGAGTGAGGAGTTTGGATGCATTATCTTGTCCAAACTTCCCAACAACCATAGGAGGTAGGTGCCACTATTTGCCCCATTTTACAGATGAGGAAACTGTGGCATGGCGAGGTTAAGAAGCTTGCCCAAGGTCATACAACTAATAAGTAGTGGAGCCAGGATGTAAACCCAGGCAGTCTGATGCTGAACTTTGTGTGCTAACCACAAGGCCAGTTTCTTAAATTGTGACCGATATTTAACTTCCTAGTATTTTTCATAATAATTATAATAACAGTTAAAACTAATTGAGCACTCACCATATATGGGGCTAAATGCTTCCAATATGTTACCTCCTGAATACCCCAAAAGGACCCTGTGAGGGAGGTGCTGTCATTGCCCCACTTTACAAGAAAAGAGAATGTCCCAGGGCCTCCCCACTAGCAAGAGGTGGAAGCAGGATTCAAATCCAGGTGGTCTGATACCAGTTGTACTCTTCAAGATGCCCCCTGCCTACTCAGAGTGGCGACCTTGCATCATCACCCAAGAGAGAGTTAGAAATGCAGACTCTTGGACCCTCCTCCAGACTGAATGAATGAGAATCTGCATTTTCACAAGCTCGCAGGTGATTCGTGTGCAGATTGAAGTTTGGGAGATGCTGGACCGCATTTCCCTCCCTTCCTGGAAGGCAGGCCATAAGGATACAGCAGTAAACAACATAAACAAAGTCCTGTCTTCCAACAGCTTCCACACTGGTGGAGGGAGGCAAAAGGGACCACAGATAAAGAAAGGATTTCAAAAGTGGTAAACCTGGAGTTCTTCTCAAGATGCAGTTTCCTGGTCTTCTCCCAAGACGTACTGAGTCTGAGTCTTGGGGGTGGAATCTTGGAAATATGCTTTTCACAAGGGAATTTAGATGCTCGCTGAAGTTAAGGACCACTGTCCCCCCCTGGTAAGGCACAGGGGAGGAATCAGAGAAGGAGAACACCAGCATCTTTCCTACTTTTCGTATGGGCCCAGTCCTTAGGACTAGAGAGAATCATCTCCAGTAGGCTAAACAACTGACAATCAGAAGATGAAGAATTGAACTTGGCCCTCTCTATGCATTAATTTAAGACACTGAACTTCAGAGATCCATTGATGCTACTTAATATGGTGCACAAGGCTGTAGGCACTCACGATTGACCCTGGGGGTATTGACCCGTTGCTATGGAAACAGGTGTTGCTTGTGAGCCTGCCCTTGCCCATCTGCTGCACAGCCCCTGCACCCTTGGGGCAGGTTGAACATGACAGCGGCAACCAGGGCCTAAGCAGACACTAACCGTGCCCTGAGCATATCCCAGCTCATAGGAGACACTGGCTCGATGCATGGCTCCTAAGGCATCTCGTACACAGCTCTGACTCTCTCATATTACTGACAGCCACTAGCAGGCCTCAATGGAAAGAACTAGGGGAAGAAATACAGGCAAATTGTCCCCAAGCCTTGGAGTTTGAAAAGACAAAACAGAAGAACCAAGAGGAAAGGAATAAGATAGGTAACTTGCCTTTTTTCAAACGGTGATCAGAACCATGATCAAAAGGTAGAAGGGCTTACTACATGCCAGGCCCTGCTTTAGGAACCAACAAGCCTCGTTTAATTCTACAGCAGTCCTGTGAAGTCGTCATTATTTTAATTGTCCCCATTTGACATGAAGATGCAACGGTGTCACTTTGCGTTGCATCTTTACGTCAAATGGGGATAATTAAAATAATAATGAGATGCCATTATCTCGTTATTAGGGAGAGAGAAAAGAAAGGAAAGAAAAGGGGGGGGTGGTGGGAACAGAGGAAGGAAGGAAGGACAGAAGGACGGAAGGGAGGGAGGGGGGAAGAAAGGGGCAGAGCTCTCAGCTTTCTTCAGGGATAGAAGGAAAAATGACTGTGGGAGACCTAAAGCAAGAGAAATTTCCCTGAAGAACAGGAATAATATGAGTGGATACTGACATTTTACCTTAATTTGGAACAATGGAAATACTCAAGAGATTAACTTATTTCATGTTCTATAAACTCAGACAAAAATAAGTTGGCTGAATTTTAACCACCACCGAATACACACACACACACACACACACACACACACACACACACACACACACACACACACAGAGTGTTTTTTCTCCTAATTATGACTTCTTGGGAATGAATGGAAAATTTGGCAATCCGATTAACTGTAGCTTACAATAAAATAGCACTAAATGGGTGTTTTATATGCCCTTTGTTTCCCATTCTCCTTGGAAGATTGTCAAGGGTTTAATGAAGCTAATACTTGGAGATTTAAATCTCTCATAACAAGAAACCAGAGCCTCTCCAACACTAACAACTGGAAGGAACTCAAGTTCTCTGAGCCCATGGGATGTGCCAGGCACTGAGCTAAGTGCTATGTGTACACTGTCCCACCGAATCTGCTCAACAAACCCACAATGAAGATATGATGTATGATTCCATTTTACAGATGAGGTAACTGAGGCTCGATAAGAGTGTGTAACTTGCCTAGATGTTGAGTCGAGGAGCTAGAATGGGTACCCATGCAATGGGACTCCAGAGCTTCCCCTCTTAGGCACTAGGTTAAACACTAAGATAGAATAATGTTGGCATAAAAATTCTTTCTTTAAATTAGCCAAATTGGTTGCTTGGAATTCTGTGGAAATAAAAAAAATATACAGTTTGGCTAATTGTTTTTAATGGCTTTATAGACAATGCTTCAGAAAGCCATCATCCCCCCCTTAGAGTGGGTTGACCTCCACCCAGGATGCTGAGGGAATACCTGTGATTCCAGGATGTTATTAAGGAGTCATTGGGCCGCTCTGTCATTCAGCATTCTCTGCCCAGCCACCATGGGAAGTGCACATCCCCACACAGGTCCATTGGGCATGGCAGATGCCCCACAGGGCTGATGCATTCGTTCATTCAGTATATCTTAACCAACTGACAGCCACGTGCCAAGCACCAACCTGGGCATTTCACGTGCTATTATTCTTTAATTCTCAAAAAAGCCCTGAGAGGCAGGAGCCATTATTATCCCCATTTTATAGATGGGAAAAGAGAAATCCATAGCTGTTAACTGTAGCTGGGATTCTCAGCAGGTCTGTCTGTTGACTCTGGAGTGTGCTCTCTTAAGTACTATGGAATAGTGTGCATGAAAAGATGGACATGATACCCACCCTGTAGAATCTGTCAGGACAACAGAGGAGATGTACAGTCAGCCACTAATTACCCAATTAATTATTTCCTACCATTATGGAAAGTACTATTTACATGGTTGAAGTAGAGGACCCTGTGCATGTGTTGAACGGGAGGAATTGACCTGGGGGATCAGGAAATGTTCCCTGAGAAAGTGATGGTTCAGTTGAGAGCTGACATGAGGAGTTAACCAGGAGAGGAGAAAAGGGAAAAGCATTTCAGAGAGAGGGGAACAGTATAGTTGAAGACCCTGACGTATTAAGAAATAGTGGTGTGTTGGAGGGGAAGAGGACAGAAGATGCAAGAATGTACTGTCCTCATCCCTTCTCTTATACCTTCTTGTGTCGTTTTCTCTACCAAGAGAGGGAATAGCCTCAAGTTAAATCCACCCACTGTCACATTCTCCACTGTGTGCCCACTGTTGCCAAATACACATTCAGCACATCACTGATAAATGAATGAAACAAATGGACGAGTGCATGAAAACTGTTTGCTCCAAAGTCAAACAATTGTGTTAGGGAGGAAAAAAATCCATAAAATCAGTTTTTCATATCACACACATATATGTTTTGTAGCTGATTTTTCTAATATTTAGCTATAAATTTTAAAAGTACAGCAGACCCTTGAACAACATGGGTTTGAACTGTGCAGGTCCACCTACATGCAGATTTTTTTCAGTAAATAGATACTACAGTACTACATGATCTGTGGTCGGTTGAATCTGCAGATACAGAACTATGGATACAGAGAGTTGACTGTAAAGTTATATGAGAATTTTCGACTGAGCAGAGAAGGTCGGTGCCCCTAACCGCCCCCCGCATTGTTCAAGGGTCAACTATATATGAACTAATGAGGAAAGAATAGTCTTTTCAACTAATGATGGTGGGAAAACTGGATATCCACATGCAAAAGAATAAAGTCAGACCCCTCATTTACCTTATACACAAAATTAACTCAAAATGGATCATAGATTTAAATGTAAGAGCTAAAACCATGAAACTTTTAGAAGAAAACATAAATATAAATCTTTTTGACATTAGAATAAGCAACAGTTTCTTATATATGGCACCTAAAGCACAAGCAATCAAAACAAAACACAAATTGAATTTCATCAAAATTTAAAATGGCAATGCCTCAAAGGACCCTCTCAAGAAATTAGAAAAACAGCCCTGAGAATAGAAGAAAATGTTTGCAAATCATATATATCTGACAAGGGACTTGTATCCAGAATATATAAAGAACTTTTACAACTCAATGATTAAAAATCAAATAGCCCAATTTTAAAATGGGCAAAGGATTTAAATAGACATTTCTCCAAAGAAGATATACAAATGGCCAAAAGCACATGAAAAGATGCTCAACATCATTAGTCACTAGGGACTAGAAAAACAAAACCTTGGTGAGATGCCACTTCATATTCATAAGGATGGCCATAATAAAAAAGACATAACAGATGTTGGGCAAAGATGTGGACATTGGAACGTACATTGCTGGTGGGAATATAAAATGGTGCAGCCACTTTGGAAAACAATTTGACAGTTCCTTAAAATGGTAAGCCTAGGGCTACCATATGACTCAGCAATTCAACTGTAATGAAGAGAAATGAAAACATATGTCTACATAAAAACTTGTGCACAGATGTTCATAGAAGAATTATTCTTATAAATTTTTTAATTTAATTTATTTTTTACACAACAGGTTCTTATTAGTTATCTATTTTATACATATTAGTATATATATGTCAATCCCAATCTCCCAGTTCATCCCACCACCACCACCCTGCCCCCACCCCTGCTTTCCCCCCTTGCTTCTGACTTACTTCACTCTGTATGACACTCTCTAGGTCCATCCATGTCTCTACAAATGACCCAATTTCGTTGTTTTTTCTGGCTGAGTAATATTCCATTGTATATATGTACCACATCTTCTTTACCCATTTGTCTGAAGATGGGCATTTAGGTTGCTTCCATGACCTGGCTGTTGTAAATAGTGCTGCAATGAACATTGGGGTGCATGTGTCTCTTTGAATTATCGTTTTCTCAGGGTATATGCCCAGTAATGGGATTGCTGAGTCGTATGGTAGTTCTACTTTTAGTTTTTTAAGGAACCTCCATATTGTTCTCCATAGTGGCTGTATCAATTTACATTCCCACCAACAGTGCAGGAGGGTTCCCTTTTCTCCACACCCTCTCCAGCATTTGTTGTTTGTAGATTTTCTGATGATGCCCATTCTAACCAGTGTGAGGTGATACCTCATTGTAGTTTACACTTGCATTTCTCTAATATTGGTGATGTTGAGCATCTTTTCATGTGCCTCTTGGCCATCTGTATGTCTTTTTTGGAGGAGTGTCTGTTTAGGTCTTCTGCCCATATTTTGATTGGGTTGTTTTTTTTTTTTAATATTGAGCTGTATGAGCTGTTTATATATTTTGGAGATTAATCCTTTGTCCATTGATTCATTTGCCAATATTTTCTCCCATTCTGAGGGCTGTCTTTTTGTCTCCTTTATGGTTTCCTTTGCTGTGCAAAAGCTTTTAAATTTCATTATGTCCCATTTGTTTATTTTTGGTTTTATTTCCATTTCTCTAGGAGGTGGGTCAAAAAGGATCTTGCTGTGATTGATGTCATAGAGTGTTCTGCCTATGTTTTCCTCTAAGAATTTTATAGTGTCTGGCCTTACATTTAGGTCTTTAATCCATTTTGAGTTTATTTTTGTGTATGGTGTTAGGGAGTGTTCTAATTTCATTCTTTTACATGTAGCTGTCCAGTTTTCCCAGCACCACTTATTGAAGAGACTGTCTTCTCTCCATTGTATATCCTTGCCTCCTTTTTCATGGATTAGTTGACCATAGGTGCTTGGGTTTATCTCTGGGCTTTCTGTCCTGTTCCATTGGTCTATATTTCTGTTTTTGTGCCAGTACCATATTGTCTCACTTACTGTAGCTTTGTAGTATAGTCTGAAGTCATGGAGTCTGATTCCTCTAGCTCCGTTTTTTTCCCTCAAGATTGCTTTGGCTATTCAGGGTCTGTTGTGTCTCCATACAAATTTTAAGATTTTTTGTTCTAGTTCCGTAAAAAGTGCCATTGGTAATTTGATAGGGATTGCATTGAATCTGTAGATTGCTTTGGGTAGTATAGTCATTTTCACAATATTGATTCTTCCAATCCAAGGACAGGGTATATCTCTCGATCTGTTTGTGTCATCTTTGATTTCTTTCATCAGTATCTTATAGTTTTCTGCATACAGGTCTTTTATCTCCTTAGGTAGATTTATTCCTGGGTATTTCATTCTTATTGTTGCAGTGGTGAATGGGATTGTTTCCTTAATTTCTCTTTCTGATCTTTCGTTGTTAGTGTATAGGAATGCAAGAGATTTCTGTGCAATTTATTTTGTATCCTGCAACTTTACCAAATTCATTGATTAGCTCTAGTAGTTTTCTGGTGGCATCTTTAAGATTTTCTATGTGGAGTATCATGTTATCTGCAAACAATGACAATTTTACTTCTTTTTTTCCAGTTTGGACTCCTTTTATTTATTTTGCTTCTCTTATTGCTGTGGCTAGGACTTCCAAAACTATGTTGAATAATAGTGACAAGAGTGGACATGCTTGTCTTGTTCCTGATCTTAGAGGAAATGCTTTCAGTTTTCACCATTGAGAATGATGTTTGCTGTGGGTTTGTCATATATGACCTTTATTATGTTGAGGTAGGTTCCCTCCATTCCTACCTTCTGGAGAGTTTTTATCATATATGGGTGTTGAATTTTGTCAAGCACTTTTTCTGCATCTATTGAGGTGATCATATGGTTTTTATTCCCCAATTTGTTAATATGGTTTATCACATTGATTGATTTGTGTATATTAAAGAATCCTTGCATCCCTGGGATATATCCCACTTGATCATGGTGTATGATCCTTTTAATGTGTTGTTGGATTCTGTTTGCTAGTATTTTGTTGATTCCATTTATGTGAACTTTCCAGAATAGGCAAATCCACAGAGGTAGAAAGTAGATTAGTGGTTGCCCGAGTTTGGGACAGGGATGGGGAGTGGCTGCTAATAGGTATGAGGTTTCTTTCTGGGGTAATGAAAATGTTCTACGATTGTGGTGGCAGTTGCAGAACTCTAAATAATTTGGGTTGGCCAAAAATTTCGTTAGGGTTTTTCCATAACATCTTATACTAAAAACCATTGAGTTGTACATTCTAAATGGGTGAATTTTATGGTATGTAAACTATACTTCCATAAAGGTGTTTTAAAAAACTTATAAGAACTAGAAGTACTGTTACAATCCTCAGATTTACTAGAACTGCTTTTTTTAAAGTATAGTTGATTTACAGTGTTGTGTTAATTTCTGCTGTACAGCAAAGTGATTCAGTTATATATACATTTTTTTAATATTATTTTCCATTATGGTTTATCACAGGATACTGAATATGGTTCCCTGTGCTATACAGTAGGACCTTGTTTTTTATCTATTCCATATATAATAGCTTACATCTGCTACCCCCAGCCTCCCACTCCATCCCTCCCACTGGTAACCACAAGTCCATTCTCTATGTCTGTGAGTCTGTTTCTGTTTTGTAGATAGGTTCATTTGTGTCATATTTTAGATTCCACATATAAGTGATATCATATGGTAGTAGTCTTTCTCTGTGACTTACTTTACTTAATATGATAATCTCTAGTTGCATCCATGTTGCTGCAGATGGCACTATTTCATTTTTTTTATGGCTGAGTAGTACTCCATTGTGTATATGTACCGCATCTTCTTTGTCCATTCTTCTGTCAGTGGAGACTTAGGTTGTTTCCATGTCTTGGCTACTGTGAATAGTGCTGCTATGAACATTGGGTTGCATGTATCTTTTTGGATTAGAGTTTTGTCTGGATATATGCCCAGGAGTGGGATTGCTGGATTGTACAGTAATTCTATTTTTAGTTTTCTGAGGAACCTCCATACTGTTTTCCATAGTGACTGTACCAACTTACATTCCCACCAACAGTGTAGGAGGGTAGAACTGCATTTTTTTTTTTTTAATTTTTCACCCTTAACTCATGAGAAAAGGCTCTGATATTGAGTGTCTTTCCACCCCTCCGTCTCCCATTAAAAAAACGCCACTTCCAAGACTGAGGTGGAAGAAATGAAGATTAGGTCAGGTCTTCTAAACTTTCTACATCTGCTCTCCTGCTCAGTCATAATCATCTTCCTCCTACTGAGCCCTGAAACCCTAGAGAGTCCTGAATTATTCAAAGAAAATTAAAGTATTTTCTCTCTAATGTTTTCTAAGCCTCCCCCCAACCCCAAAAAGTCTGTGAACAGAAAGATTGAAATAAATTTTCTTCTTAGTCCAAGCTAAGCAGCACAACTAAAACAGCAACAATAAGACCAACCCATTCCCTAAGAATTCTAGCTATGTGGAGTTTTTTCTGTAGTTGCGGCAGCATCTTTTAGGCAGACGTTGGCTGCAGCCTGAGGAATTTAGGTTACACAAAAGTCATTTTCTTAGGAACATTGTTGAACAATGGGCTATTGAGCAAACATGTAAGTTTTCCATCTATGGACATCTTTTTGTTTGTTTGTTTGTTTCTTTAAAGATTTTCATGTGTGAACGCCAAACTGCAGTGGGTTTCGTCTTCTCATAAAGTAAGAGGGCAAACACATTTTCTTATAATCCCCCTTCATTCCTATTACCTATAATATTTCATGGTTTCCCTTCAACTCTATCAGGCCTTGGGATCTCTCCTCTGTTTTACTGTTGTTCATTTTTAAGCTTAATAACCACTTCATTCTATGCATCCTCTCTCTGAAAATTTCAGAGAACAGCCATGTAAGAGAAATGCACTCTGAATTTAGAACAGTACATTATGTGTATACTTTTATATTACTTTCCATTTGTGCTCTCCAATGGCACTGGCCGAGCTCAATGGCAAACTGAAATGACAGTGATGTTTTCCATTTGGAAAGGATGGCTTATTTAGCAGATATATAATAACATTTATTTTCTTTACCATTGAACATAGTTTGGTGTCTGCCTCCCAAACCAGTTCTAGGCATCAGCCCACCAAGTTTAAGTTATTTGTCATAACCAAGAAGATTAAAACCTCAGCGCTTTTGTTTTGTTTTGCTTTGTTTTGTTTTAAGCCTTTTCTTAACCCTGAAGAACTGATAACCTATCAGAAAAGCTCCATCTTTAAGATTCGCAAGACTACTATTTTTAGTACCAATTACAGTCCCTAGCAGAGAGTGATAATAACAGCTAATAATTATTGAACTTTTACAATGGCCCAGCCACTCTTTAAATATATAGAGATAGAGAGATAGAGATATAAATAATTAATTCACCAACAACAACCCTATGAGATAGGTACTATTATTATCCCTATGTTACAGATGAGGACATTGAGATACAGAGAGATTAAATAACTTGCCCAAAAAAAAAACAATTAATTACATGGGACTGAGTGAACTGATGAGGATGAGTATAATTTTTGTGACTTTCTGTCTGAATTAAAAGAAAAAAAAAAGTCCCGCAAGGACTCAGAGGCAAAGAATATACAAATCAATTTCCACTGCAAAGTAAAGGAGCTGTTACAGTGGAGGATTACTGGACTGAATGTCAATATTATGACATAGTATGAGTGTGTTTCATGTTTGGTAATTGCAATCATTGTTGTTTTTGTTGTGGTCATCCATGTACAATGCTTGGTGTCAGTCTATTTATCTCTTGTAAAAATAAAAAAAAAAAAAAAAAAAAAAAATGAAAAATAACTTGCCCAAGGTCACACGACTGGTAAGTGGCAGAACTGGGATTTAAACCCAAGACTCTAGCACGCAAGCCACTAGACTATGTCGCCTGGTAGCAGGAGCTTAATAAACCTCTTTGAGTAAACAAGGAGAGAATATAGAGCAACAAAAGAAATCTACGACAGCAAAATTCCATCTGTTCACCTCCACCCATCTTTTCCAGGCATATGCCCTCCAGGAAGCCTCCCCAGATTACTAGAACAGAAAGGACATTGTTCTGTTGTCCCTCCTCCCAGCTCTTTTACCTCCTTCCTCGTCGTGGAAAGACCTTTACAGGGGATACGTTTATAGAGAAAAATGTGTGCTTTGCAAAGCAAGCCAGTTCCCAGGAACCCAGATATCAGCAAACGCACAAAGTAAATCTATTCTTTGACCCATTATCACTGTAAGAATAAAACAGGATTCTGGTACAGCAGAATATGGAGAGCGAAAATTCTGCAGAAACCTAGAGTTGTGACACTGGGTTTTAACCTTATCTGTCCCCAGCATTTACAAGAGACCAAGACGGCAGGGTTAAAATTGGATTTTATTGACTCATTTGGAGCCCTCTCTTTGGTTCCTTGCTAATGAATCAGACGAATTAACCGGGCTGCTCTTTCTCAGTTTCCAAACCAGAAGTCAAGATTTCTGGTCAGAAGCCCCTGGCACATCTAAAACTGTAGCAGTGGCAACACTCTTTGTGCACTGAACACATTGTAGCTGCCTTGGTCATATATTCAGAAGTGGCAGTTAGACATATGACAGCTGAAGGTCCTGACAGAATGGCCTGACCAACACTTTAAAAAAGTGAAGAGGGGGACTTCCCTGGAGGCCCAGTGGTTAAGACTCCATGCTTCCACTGCAGGGTACATGGGTTCGATCCCCGGTTGGGGAATTAAGATCCAACATGCCATGCAGACCGGCCAAAAAAATAAATAAATAAAAATAAAAAATAAGAGACATGAGAGAGATGAGATCTCTCTCTCTCTCTCTCTCTCCAAACCTGGGGATGTAGTAAGAAGTTGTTCATCTACAAGCCAGGAAGAGGTCCCTCACCAGGAACCAGATCACTCAGCACCTGGATCATAGACTTCCCAGCCTCCAGAACTGTGAGAAATAAGTTTATAAAAAATAAATAAATAAATAGGAGTTAAACCGAGGTAACTGAGATCACGTGGGAGGAACAAAAGCCCAACAACCTAGCCTCACCCGTTGGGAAATTTCAACTAAGGCTGGTTTTCAGCCACATCCTGAAGGGCATGAGTATGCTGCGTTATATACATTAGCTCGTTTCATCCTCCCAACAGTCCTACGTGATTATCTTATTATCCTCGGTAAAGAGAAGGAAAGTAGAGCAAGGTTTGAACCCAAGTCTTTCAAGCTCTAAAACCCTTCCTCTAACTATTACAAGTCTCATAACTCAACGTACATCTAAGCATGAAGAAATAACCTTTGTGGTAAATACCTTTCTGGAACCAATTTGACTCATTTCAGTAACCTTCCTGGTAGGACTTTATAGACAGTGGAAACCCATTGACCTAAACATATTTCTCTCAAGAGCCTGATTTTCCCCTAGTCTGCCCTTTGGGGGTAAGGTATTATCTCTAGAACACCCCAGTTAAATAGAGGTAGGAGATAATAAGTTATAGGTAATAACAAATTTAAATATAGGTGATGATAAATTATTTAACATTCTTGTGGTCTTGTTATTTTATTACAACTCTTCTGTCATATTACACTTGGGTAATAAAATTTGGTTGTTGGTGTTCCAATGTTGTATAATACATCAGGTTTCAAAATCTTTTCAGCAGCATTATTTCATCTGATCATTTTGTGAGGTAGGCAGATAGGAGACTATTATTCCAGTTTTACAGAATGAAAACTGAGGCTTTGTATTTGGATGTGGCACAATGGCTAAGCAGTTGAGTGGGCACTGGAACCCACCCATGTTTAACTCCCAAATCAGTGCTCTACAGTTATCATTATTCCACACAGCTTCTCATAAAATCCACTCATACACACTTTCACACAAACATTAATTGGGTTGTCCAGTTATCTGTCTCTCATATAGCTTTCAGAAATTCAGTCCATGTCAGTGTTAATGGGCAAATAATGAAAAGATCCAGTATATTGGATACCACAGTGCAATCCAAACAAAGAAAAACATTGCAAGTAAGGATACTCATGGCAATGTGTTAAAGGAAAAATTTAGAAAATAATCCATCAACGAGAAAACAGATGAATAGTGGGGTAGTCATACAATGGAATACTACACAGCAGTGAAATAAATAACCACTAGCTAAATTCAACAGCGTGAGTGAATCACAAAAACCGAAAGATGCCAGTTGCAGAAGGATACCTATAACACTTATATAAACTATAAAAACACAGAATAATACTATAAGTTTGCATATGTGTGTAGTGAAAGTATTAAGAAATGTGTGGAAATAGTAACCAAATTGAGACTACTAGCTGCCTCCAAAGAGCAGAATGTGATCAGGGAGTGGTAAGCAAGGATGTAAACTTGCATATGTAATGGATACCTGGGGGTTGTGATGTTTTTCTTTACACATTTGTGTATGTCTTAAATATTTTATAATACCTTTTTCAAAAAGAAAAGTGAAGAAGGCAATCATTCATTCTGCAAACATTGACTGAGGGCAGGTACCATGTCAGGCATGGTGCTGGGTACTGGAGTACGTGGTGACAAGGTAGACGCTGCACCTGCTGTCACAGACCCTCTCATCTAGCAGAGAAGATAGAAGAAGCAGGTGTCGTGCTAGGAAGCACAGGGGGCTATGGAAGTTTGTGACACAGAGACCAAATATAATTCAGATGACCTAGGAAAGCTTCCAAGAGAAAATGAAACTTAATCCAAGACTGAAGAATGAAAAGATTTAGTTATTAGGAAAGGGAAGAACAGCCCAGATTAATTGTATTCCAAATGTCCATGTCTAAAACTAACGTTGGAGCAAGCAAGGGAGAAAGAAGCATGAGATAAGGCTGGATAATGAGGAAGAAGCCAGACCATGCAGGACCTCCTATTCATTCCTTGCTGCCATTTCAACTTTTTTTTTTTAATTGAAGTATAGTTGATTTACAATGTTGTGTTAGTTCAGGTGTACAGCAAAATGATTCAGCTATATATATATATTCTTTTTCAGATTCTTTTCCCTTATACAGTATTACAAAACATTGAGTACAGTTCCCTGAGCTCTACAGTAGGTCCTTGTTAGTTATCTATTTTATATATAGTAGTGTGTATATGTTAATTCCAAACTCCTAATTTTTCCCTATCCCCCCATTTCCCTTGGGTAATCATAAGTTTGTTTTCTATGTTTGTGAGTCTGTTTCTGTTTTGTAAATAAGTTCATTTGTATCATTTTTTTAGATTCCACATATAAGTGATAGCATATAATATTTGTCTTTCTCTTTCTGACTTACTTCACTTAGTATGATAATCTCTAGGTCCATCCATGTTGCTGCAAATGGCATTATTTCATTCTTTTTTATGGCTGAGGAGTACTCCATTGCATATATGTACCACATCTTCTTTATCCATTCCTCTGTCGATAGATACTTAGGTTGCTTCCATGTCTTGGCTATTATGAACAGTGCTGCTATGAACATAGGGGTGCATGCATCTTTTGAATTATGGTTTTCTCTGGATATATGCCCAGGAGTGGAATTGCAAGATCATATGGTAGCTCTATTTTTAGTTTCTTAAGGAATATCCGTACTGTTCTCCACAGTGCTGCCATTTCAACTTGACGGAGCCTGGTATGGGGCTACATGCTGACAAGTACAGAACTGGGGGGGAAGGGTGGGGAGGGAAGCACAATACCCTAAACGCTTCAGTGACTTCACTCTCTTGCTAGATCCAGACTTGTTCCCATATTCTCTCCTAATACAGAAGTAATTTCAGCAATTAAGGCAGGGTGCAAAAGACGGGGAGACAGAAAATGTATGTACGCCAGATAAGGCTTTCCCTCCCCTTCCTATGAAGGAATGGCTCCGGCACATTTCCACATTGAAAGGTGTTTTACCGGTTGTCATAGGCAAGTTACACAACTCAGTTAGTGATTAAATTACCAACAAAGCTGCTATTTGAGGAGGAAAGGTTCAAGGTTGTTTCTTCCTCCTGCGCTTTGGTTTAAAGGGAATTGAATTAATTCTTTCTTAATCTCCTTGGTTAGAAGAAAGGAACATAAAAAATCATGTCTGGTCTCCCGTTGGTGGTGTAAAAAGCAGCATTCAAGCTCATTCATCAACTGCTAGGGTCCCTGTGTCTAACCTTGGTCCCATGTTTAGATTTATAAACTGTGAGATCATTGTCAGTTTCATTTATCTCTGTTATTAATTTTACTGGGCCTCCTTCAAATGACATTATATCTTCTTATCTAATTCAAACAAACGTCTTACTCATGGCTAGAAGGTAGATGGTGAAATCTCATGGTTAACTCAATAATTGAGATAATCTCATTGTTTTGTTTTCCTAATAGAATCTTGAATGCATTTCTCATGCTTGGGACTCCACACAGTTGCACCAAACTTTTCTTAAAACTGCTGCTCTTGAGCATTCTCTGTGTCTCAATGTTTCCATGAGGATGGAACATTCTTGCCCGATTCTTCAACTAGCACTTATCTTGGTCTATTTATCTTATACGGAATAATAACTCAATTTGGCATTTGTGTTTGTTTACATTTATTGCGATTAAATATACTGATGTTGTATTAGCTAAAGGAACAGGCTTCAGGGTAAGTCCTACATTTGAATCCCAGCTCTGTGACCCCATGGTCACTTAACCTCAGTTTCCTCATCTGTAAAATGGGAACAATAATAGCTAAGTCATAAGGGTGTGGTGGAAATTACATGAGATTATTTTCAGTGCTTTGCCTGGGCTGAAACCATTCAGATTTTAGCAAAATAGATTAAGATACTGTGCTCTGTATTTAGATTGACTAGAAATACAGTTTATCATTTAGAGATTTGAACCTTTGAATTGTGACTTGTGAAAGGGATTTTCTCTGCTTTATACCATCCCGTACTTAGGGCATTTGTATCTGAATCATTAGTGTTTCCTGGATCATGTAAACAAACCAGCCTTTAAGGTCACTTTGATTTGGTTCCATTTTCCTGGTGACTTTCCTAGCTGTCAGAGGTGGGCCCCTTGGTCTGGGGGAAGCAGTAGACTGTCCTTTAACACTTTCTTCAGGTGACTGTCCCAAAACAGAGCATTCCAGATTCCCAATCACAGCAGCCAGTGATGCCTGGTAACCAGGAACAACAGCTTGCAGTCAAGATAATGGAATGGGATTACCATCCGCAATCAGCCTGCAACAATCATCGCTGCCACCCCAAGCCCCATGCACTTTGTTACATTTGGGGCTTTATACCCACTCTAATCTCTGCCTGGAACAATCTTCCCTACACTCCTTCTTCATCAGATTAATTTCTATTCATTTATCAAGTCTCAGCTTGTATGTCACCTTCTCCAAGAAACCTCTGCCTCCACAGGCTGGGAATCGCTATTACGCACCCGCCATGACATTCTCTGGTTACCCCTATTATGTGCGAGCAGTCCTCATTTTGTGTAGTTCTGGTATGCATGAACTTCAATTACCGCTATTTAGTTATATAATATCAGTCCTCCAACAACACAGTTCAAACTTCAGTTACCACGGTATGTGAACGGTGAGTAATTGTATAAACTTCACTGCTGGCTTTTCAGTCCACAAATCACTTGGTGAAGAACAGATTCACATCATGATCACTAACAAATTATGTCACTTTTTCAAAATTCTATTGGTGAGTGGTCACTACACTTTTGTTACTCATTTCACACAAAGGCAGCAAAGGGAGTTGTTGTGTTGCCTCCTTGTCTCCCAGTGATAAACCCATGTGACATTTTACAAATATGGATAATCGAAAGAGGGAATTAGCCAGAAAAGATTGAAGTGCAGCAAAGAAATGAAGAGTGATTACCTTGGAAGTCAAACTTAAATCAAATGTACATGGAGTTATAGAAGAAAGAGCTGACCATGGAATGTTGACATCTTTCCCATTGGACGTGGTCTAGCTATGCAGCCAGAGGAACTTGGTGAAGGCAAATTTATTAACATAAATGAGCAAAGTGGTCATGACAAAAAGGATGATTGATGTCCCAGAAGAAGTGATCCTGGCAAACCATTTCACATTGAAGGAACTCTCCGAGATACTTCACATTGACATAGAAAGAGCAAAGGGTAAAATGTTAGAAGCTGATCCAAATTTAAAAAGGAGTATGATCATTTCCCAAGACATAGAAAGTACGTTTGTTCTGTGTTGTTATATGATGAAAAGAGAAGGGAAGCACTGTTCAAATGACTCTGGATACGTTTTTTATACTAATTCTCAATGTTTCTAATGTTTTAAATTACAGAGTACTAAATAAATAATGGTCTTACTATTTTTTTCATTTCCCTGTACATTTATCACCAACAATAAGAGAGTTTTTAAAGGTCCTGGAAAAATCATACTTCTCCCATTGATTACGATCGATGATCACTCTGCCAGTTTCAGTTTGCAGGGTAATTTTTATGGTCCTGCGCTACTGTGCAAAGTGAGAACTGCTGCATTGTACTTAGTTGCTACATACACTCACACAGATAGAATTTTGAGTCTGGATGAGTGAGGGAATGAATGAATGAATGAATGAATCCTACGTGGGCCTCCCCTATATAAACACTAAGAATGAAAGAGGATATTCCCTTCCTCCCTCGCCAGTGTGATTTGACATTTCCTCTCCATCTGAATGCGTGGCCCATATTCCAAGGAGTAGATCTGCTTTGTGCTCAAATTAATTCTGCAGCCCTGATAATGGCCCTGAAACTGGGGGTAAGTGCCTCAACCAGCAGGTCAGTGCAGCCACTTGTGAGGCCCCACCAGGCCCAGGTCCAGCCCCAGCCGGTCACAGTCACAACCATCACTGTCTCAATCTGGAGCCGGGTTTGTGATTCAGATACTCCCAATCTTAGACCACGGTCATGGGGCCTAGGGATATCTAAATAAATGAAATTTTCTATTCTAATATAAACTTCAGTCTGGCCAATAGCTTTTACACCCTCTCCTCCCACATGTTTACTAAAATTGTTCATAAATATCCAGATTTCATATTCATTTTTTCGTGCTGAGGAGTAGTCAAGTGGCCAATATGACAACATTGGCATGACAGCCCTTCAAATCCATGAATGTAATCCCAGGATAATGGAAAACCTAACTCTTCTGGTATTTTTTAGAACTTTTATCGTGATAAATGTGTTGGAAATGAGACTGGGAAGAGAAAGACTCTGAAAGGGGCAACCTTCCCACAGGTTTTGGATGTCAGATAGGTCTGTCATTAAGACAGTTTCAGAAAATACCACAAACAAACTGATGTGTCTTTTCCTCCTGGGATTCTTCTCTGAGGATGTTTGAAAAGTTGAATAAGCTCTTTCCAAAGGCCCTTAATAATTCCTTACTCCATGGCTGTATTGAAATTTTCTTCCAAATATGTTGTGGGTGTCTGGGAGCTTCACTCCTCCCTCTGTTTATTTGGCAAACATTTATTGAACACACACTCTGTCCCCAGCTCTGCCCTCAGCACTGGAATCAACGCTGAGCAGTCAGACATGCCCTTCTGGGACTTACAGACTGATGGCAGAAACAGACACTGAACAGACGAACAAATAAAAGGATTTGGAATTAGACTCATGCCACGTGCCGTGAAGGGAGCAAACAGAGTGAAGGGAGGGCAGCAGGAAAGACCTGACAGAGAAGATGGTCAGGGAAGGTCTCGCTCTGAGAAGGCGAGACCTGAATAGGAGGATCCGAGGAAAGGCATTTCCTCACAGAGGGGGCAGCAAGCGTGGGAAGTGCTCAAGGAAACGTAAGCGAGGAAACTGAAAATCCTGTGCGTAATTGTGCAGGATGGAAGCCGTTTAAGGCCAGAGTAGCTGGTGTGACCCTCTGGAGCTGCCTTTGGCCATGGTGAACCTGGCACGCCCTCCGCAGCCTGATTCTCTCAGCCTGAAGGCGGGTCCACCAAGGAGACTTCCATGGGGAGCCTGGACTCCACCCCCCCCATCTGTTTCCTATTTGCAGCAGACCTGTCCTAAGACTCTGGCTCAGAGGCACCCTCCAAGCGTGCTTCTCTGAAACTTGCTGACCTTGACTTGGGAATCACACTAAAGGTTCTTAGTTCCAGGTTAATCTTTCCCCAAGGGCTTTCTCTTTGAACAACTTAAAGGACGGCCGTTTTCGTCATCATTCCCCGCTGCCTACAAGCAGGAGGCTGAACAGTGTTGCCGGCACGAACACCAGAAGGGCAAGGGGTCTTCCTGAGGTTGTGGGAGGGGACAGTGGCCCTGGGCCAGCTACACACAGGAGGGAACCTTGCTGGGTTAGGGGCACAGAGAGCTAGCCAGTCTGTTTCCCTGTCCTTTTTGCTTCAGGATTTCAAAAGCAGCACAGCCTACGTGGTTGAAGCTCATGATAGCACATAATTGAGAAAGCCTGTGATTTGAACTAAGCCAGGAAACTACTTGCCACAGGTCATCATGTCATACAATAAAAACCATAACTATATGTAAAACAATTTTTAGATAACCCATTATAGGACTCTTTTGGCTGTTTCATTCCAGCTATTTACAGGGACTTCATGACACATATATCTGTTATGACAAGGTTTGGGGGAAATGGGATAACAGAGAAGCTGATATATCTTCTCTCTGAGATCCTCAACTTCTTTATTAATTAAGAAGGAATAAATACCACTATTGACCTCACAGAACTGTTGAGAGGACTAAATAAGCTGATGTGTGTCAGGCACATGGCCCAGGCCGAGTCATAAGGCTCATAAACGGTCACTATTATCATCATATTATGATGCAACACTATTTCTCTTTAAAAAAAAATCCATAACTCAGACTTTCTACCCCTAGGACAAACTCTTCCATCAGTGAGAGCCAAGCAAGGGTTTATTCTGTGTGCAGGGGGATTATTTTTAGAATTTTCTTAGATTTCTCAGTTTTCTTAAGAATTTAGAAATTGTAGTTGGAACCTAATTCTGTGGATGGCACAGTTGAGTCCCACAGAGGACAATTCTGAAGCCACATGGAGTCCAGCAAGTTGCTGGTAAAAATAGTAAATCCATAACTGTCGTCTTGGCTTCATTAGAACTAGTGACATATGGTCTACGCTATATTTATTCTACTTCCTGGGCAAGAGACACTTTGATACTCATTACAATATAAAATAGTTACAATCTATATATAAAGGGCCTAATCTTAATCATTGTGATTTTTGATACCAGTAAAAAAAAAAAAAGAAGAAATCTGTGTATTATGGTTCTTAATGTATTTCTCAAGTGCTAACCATGTACCAGCCACTGTGCTCAGTGTTCTATATGAATTGCCTTATGTACTGCTCTACCTATAAGTTAGATACCATGCCTATGCCCATTTTACAGATGAGAACACAGAGGATTGCAGCTACGAGGTATGTGGCCCAATGTTACCCACCTGGACAAACCCCCATCTATGTCATCTTCACCCTGCTCTCTGTGGGACAAACCTGTATCTCCTCTCCAGGCTAACTGTGGTGGGTAAGAGCACAGACTCCTGGGCAGGTCACATCACCTCTTTGTGCCTCAGTTTCCTCCTTGGCCACACAGGGACAATAATCCCATTTGCCTCGGTCAGCTGCTGTGAGAATTAAATGAGATGATGCATGTAAAGGACTTAACCTGGAGCAACCAGTCTCACCCTTTAGGAACCCAACCTACCCCTTCTGGAATATCACACTTTACTTGATTGGAAAGAATTTCCCCAGATTGTTTGGCCTGACAGTCCGTTGTTCCCAGCCAAGTTCATGTTATGTAACTAGCTCCACCCCCCTGTTTTGGTTTCCTCAGATGGAAGGTTAATTTTTTATAGTCATTACAACTTCCTTAATCAGTGCCATTTAATTCCCAGTCTAAGAAATATACGTAGTCCTGTGATTCTGTTGATTTCTGGACTAAAAGATTTAACAGATCTCTGGTGTCACATGCTTCTCTGTTCCCAGCTTTCCTCTTCATAGAAATGAAATCTTAAGGATATCCATCAGGACAGCTCTGAATATATATGTATTCTTTTTTTTAAACATATTTATTGGAGCTTAACTGCTTTACAATGGTGTGTTAGTTTCTGCTTTATAACAAAGTGAATCAGCTATATGTATACATATATCCCCATATCTCCTCCCTCTTGTGTCTCCCTCCCACCCTACCTATCCCACCCCTCTAGGTGGTCACAAAGCACCGAGCTGATCTCCCTGTGCTATGCGGCTGCTTCCCACTAGCTAACTATTTTACATTTGGGAGTATATATATCTCAATGCTACTCTCTCACTTCATCCCAGCTTCCCCTTCCCCCCTTCCCGTGTCCTCAAGTCCATTCTCTACATCTGCATCTTTATTCCTGTCCTGCCCCTAGGTTCATCAGAACCATTTTTTTCTTAGATTCCATATATATGCGTTAGCATACGGTATTTGTTTTTCTCTTTCTGACTTACTTCACTCTGTATAACAGGCTCTAGGTCCATCCACCTCACTACAATTAACTCAATTGCGTTTCTTTTTTTTTTTTTTAACATCTTTATTGGAGTATAATTGCTTTACAATGGTGTGTTAGTTTCTGCTTTATAACAAAGTGAATCAGCTATACATATACATATATCCCCATATCTCCTCCCTCTTGCGTCTCCCTCCCACCCTCCCTATCCCACCCCTCTAGGTGGTCACAAAGCACTGAGAGCTGATCTCCCTGTGCTATGCAGCTGCTTCCCACTAGCTATCTATTTTATATTTGGTAGTGTATATATGTCCATGCCACTCTCTCATTTTGTCCCAGCTTACCCTTCCCCGTGTCCTCAAGACCATTCTCTACATCTGCATCTTTATTCCTGTCCTGCCCCTAGGTTCATCAGAACCATTTTTTTCTTAGATTCCATATATATGCATTAGCATACGGTATTTGTTTTTCTCTTTCTGACTTACTTCACTCAGTATGACAGACTCTAGGTCCATCCACCTCACTACAAATAACTCAATTTCGTTTCTTTTTATGGCTGAGTAATATTCCATTGTGTATATGTGCCACATCTTCTTTATCATTCATCTTTCAATGGACACTTAGGTTGCTTCCATCCTGGCTATTGTAAATATAGCTACAATGAACATTGTGGTATGTGACTCTTTTTGAATTATGGTTTTCTGAGGGTATATGCCCAGTAGTGGGATTGCTGGGTCGTATGGTAGTTCTATTTTTAGTTTTTTAAGGAACCTCCATACTGTTCTCCATAGTGGCTGTATCAATTTACATTCCCACCAACAGTGCAAGAGCGTTCCCTTTTCTCCACACCCTCTCCAGCATTTATTGTTTGTAGATTTTTTGATGATGGCCATTCTGACTGGTGTGAGGTGATACCTCATTGTAGTTTTGATTTGCATTTCTCTAATGATTAGTGATGTTGAGCATCCTTTCATGTGTTTGTTGGCAATCTGTATATCTTCTTTTGAGAAATGTCTATTTAGGTCTTCTGCCCATTTTTGGATTGGGTTGTTTGTTTTTTTGATATTGAGCTGCATGAGCTGCTTGTATATTTTGGAGATTAATCCTTTGTCAGTTGCTTCGTTTGCAAATACTTTCTCCCATTCTGAGGGTTGTCCTTTTGTCTTGTTTATGATTTCCTTTGCCTTGCAAAAGCTTTTAAGTTTCATTAGGTCCCATTTTTTTATTTTTGTTTTTATTTCCATTTCTCTAGGAGGTGGGTCAAAAAGGATCTTGCTGTGATTGATGTCATAGAGTGTTCTGCCTATGTTTTCCTCTAAGAATTTTATAGTGTCTGGCCTTACATTTAGGTCTTTAATCCATTTTGAGTTTATTTTTGTGTATGGTGTTAGGGAGTGTTCTAATTTCATTCTTTTACATGTAGCTATCCAGTTTTCCCAGCATCACTTATTGAAGAGACTGTCTTTTCTCCATTGTATATTCTTGCCTCCTTTATCAAAGATAAGGTGACCATATGTGCATGGGTTTGTCTCTGGGCTTTCTATCCTGTTGCATTGATATATATTTCTGTTTTTGTGCCAGTACCATACTGTCTTGATTACCGTAGCTTTGTAGTAGAGTCTGAAGTCCAGGAGCCTGTTTCCTCCAGCTCCATGTTTCTTTCTCAAGATTCCTTTGGCTATTTGGTGTCTTTTGTGTTTCCATACAAATTGTGAAATTTTTTGTTCCAGTTCTGTGAAAAATGTCATTGATAGTTTGATAGGGATTGCATTGAATCTTGATTGCGTTGAATCTTGGAATGTTGATTCTTCCAATCCAAGAACATGGTATATCTCTCCATCTGTTTGTATCATCTTTAATTTCTTTCATCAGTGTGTTATAGTTTTCTGCATACACGTCTTTTGTCTCCTTAGGTAGATTTATTCCTAGGTATTTTATTCTTTTTGTTGCAGTGGTAAATGGGAGTATTTCCTTAATTTCTCTCTAGATTTTTCATCATTAGTGTATAGGAGTGCAAGAGATTTCTGTGCATTAATTTTGTACAAATTGACTTTTTAAATATTGTTGGGGAACAGGCTGTGGGAAATATTCATAGACTAGATGAGAGAGAATTGGAACTTGTGTATTCTCTCCCTCTCGTTCTCTTCCTCTCTCTTCTTTTTTTAATTTATTTTTTTATTTTAATTTATTTATTTTGTTGACGTACAGTTGATTTACAATGTCACATTAGTTTCAGGCGTACAGCACAGTGATTCTGTTGTGTGTTTGTTTATATATATATATATATATACATACATATATATATATATATATATACACACACATGTATTTTCTTTTCCTTTATATACAGGTTATTACAAAATATCAAGTATAGTTCCCTGCACTATACAGTAGGTCCTTGTTGTTAATTTTGTATATAGTAGTATGTATGTGTTAATCCCAACCTCCTAATTTATCCCTCCCCTGCTTTTCCCTTTGGTATCTTCCTCTCTTTTGACGGCTGTCCAACTAGAAGTACCAAAGTGCCACTCACATCAGGGTCCACTAGGTCTACCTACCACACGGAAAACAAATACCTGGATAGTCAGGCAAAGATTTAGGCTTTTTTTTTTAATTAAAAAAAAATTGTTGTGCTGTTTAACACAGCTCACTGAGCACTTCCCTTTGCATGTGTAGACACAACCCTTTTTAAATCTGTATTAAAAAATAGAACTGGCAATGGCTTTTGCTCCCACTCAAGCTTGCCAAAAAGGTTGGAAGTGAGCATGCTTCTTCCTGCCTCTCTTGGCTGTGTTCTCTCTTAAAAGTTGGTGGAGACAGAAGCCTTCTCTTCCATAACTTTCCCTTGAGCAATAAGTGGACTAAGGGGTGGGGTCCAGGAGAAGGGCCCCCGCCTTTCATAATCAAGGAGGTGGTGACGTAGAAATATCAGGTGCTGGCAACAAAATTTTGGAACTTCTGATCAAGTGCCCATGCTGTTGTTTAATCCTTAATCATCCCTCTTGGCATACTTCCCATTGCTACTGCTTGCTTAAAATTGGAAGGGACTAATTGCCTCAATCTGTATTTTCTGTAAAGCTATGCTCAATGCAAACCCCACAGGGACTCCTTGCATGATCATCCTGACCTAATAGGCTGTTTTATTTGCTTCCAAACAGTCTCTTCTATCTTCCCCTTACATTCTAAAATTTTCTTAGTCCCAAGTGACAGTCAGCAGTATGGGAGATATTTAAATGTTTCCTGCAGAGAAAAAAGATGTTAGCTGAATTCCATACCCATCTCTCCGAATGGGTTTAACTATCAATGGAGTTTGCTGCCATGCACAGGGGTCTTTATGGAAATTACCTTAACTATTTTGTTTTTCCTCAAGACTGTTTCAGAGACAAAGAATAATCATTATTCTTCAAATCTTCTACACCAAAAAAAATGTCAGATTGTTTCAGCTAATTAAAATTGAAATTTGAGGGCTCTTGTAATCTAAAACATGTCATTCAAATATAGGCTTTCTCAGGAGAAAAAGTTCATTGTACTCCTCAGGAATGAAAGTCCAAGATCCACCCAAGTTATTGCATAAACTTTTGGTTTATACTCACAGCTAATCCCATGCACAAGCCAAGAAGGCCAACCCCTAGGTGCTGTCCCTGTGTTGCCAGAGAGGCCCTAAAATCTCTCTCCCTCTAATGCGTGAATTCTACCTTTTGTGAAAACTGCCCTAAAATCCCTAATAACCACAGGAGGGAAAATGTAATCAATCCCTAATAACTTGCAGTCAATTTGTTAAATCTTTCCCTACCTTGGAATTATAAGTGTTTTCTTCCCATTGCTTTCTTTTTGTAGATATGCCTATAGGTAGATACAGAGAGAGAATGAGTGTATATTACTTAGGAAAAAAAAAAATGTTAATTTCTTACTCCATGGTAAGAGATGTGGTAGCACACAGTTGCTTCAAGTGAGGAAGGAAGGAGAATGTTAGGTTGAATGTGGCGAGACAAAAACAGGAGACAGAGATAAAGGCATGGGGTACCTAAACCACAGTGGTGTTGGACCAGGCTGGACATGCTCACCAGGCTGGGTCAGGTAAGGTGTGAGCACAAAATAAGAGAGGCACACCAGTCTCTGCAGATGGCATTTTCCATTCCCATCTCTGATTACCTGTGCATACCAGCTCTATAAGATTAACATGTCCCTAAAATAATATTTGGTCTCTGAGTCTCACTTCATATTTTATTGCAGTGAATTCTAAAAAATCAGAGCCAGTTTCCAACGCTGAAAGCATTCCACAGAAATAATGTAAATGGTCCAGCTTCAATCACGTATCCATCCCTGAGCCAAACAACTAGGACTAAGAATGCAAGCATGGGTGCATGGACCCGACCCGAGCAGACTGAAGAGATGCTCTCAGAGGAAAGAAGGGTTAAAGGAATTCTGTGACTTGTGTGACCTCAGGGAAAGTGATTTCACCTCTGTGAGCCTCTGTTTATCAGTAAAATAGATTATACCTCCTACTGTAAGGATCACTACTCTGTAAACCTTAAATTGCTAGTCAAGGATTTTGGGACCTGAGTTGACTGTAAGTTTAAGATGAATCACGAGTCTTATGAGGCTGCCAAAAAAGCAAGCATGATCTTGGATCATAATAATATAAGTATATGCATTAAAATCAGAGCGATGACAACCTTCTTCTATTGGATAAAAATCTGATTCCTGTGGAGTAGAGTCTTGAGTTTGAGGTACCTCACTAAAAGAGATATTGGCAAACTGAGACAGTATATGGAAGAATTTAATAATATCAATACTTCTTTACAGCATACCTTCATATAAGTTAGAAAAGCTTTAAAAAACTCCAATCCACAGGGTCTTAAACAGTTAGAAATGTATTTATTTATTTATTTTTACATAGGAAAGTGTCTACAGAAGATTGTTTCTGGTGTCAGGTCATTGGTCCAATGATGTTAAGGCTAGCATCCCTGTGATGTGATTGACCTTTCCTCATGGTTGCAAGATGGCTGTCAGCGCTCCAGACATCTCATCCATGTTCAAAGCAGGGAAAAGTGGAGAAAGAGGGCTATTAGCTTGATCTGTCCACAGTATCAGAAAAGCAAAAGCTTTCTCTGAGAAAACTCAAAGAAGACATTTTCTTATATCTCATTCATTCGAACTGTGTCTCATGGTCACCTTTAATGCAAGAGAGGCTGGGGAGGTATTTGCTAGAAGGTGACAAGGAAAAATGAGATCTACAATAGCTGTATTTCAGCCAAACACTACTATCTGCCACGATTGGCATTATTTCCTTTCCTTTTTTTAAAAAAAGAAACATTTCAGGTATATATAAAAGAGAGAGTCTGGTTGGTCTAGCTTAGTCAGGTAACCACCCTGACCCATCAGCTATGGATGGCTAAGATACAGACACAACTGCAAAAGTTTCATTACTATAAAAAGTGTTTGTAATGTGCACCCAAGCAAGAATACTCAGCTTAAAAAAAAAAAAAAAATCACAAATCCTACTGAAGCCTCCTGTACACTTCTCAGTTGCATTTCCTTACCCTGACCCCATAACCAACCACTATCCTGAATTTGGGATCTATTATTCCCACACGTATTTTCACTATATATGGTTATTCTCATAATCTCACTTGGGCTGTTTTAAAATTTGCGCAAATACTGTAACTTAGCCCTCTTCAATTTCCTTTCTTAGCTAATTATAATTTTTGAGAATGATTCATGTTTATACATATGGTCTAGTTCATTCAGTTTCCCTGCTGTATAAAAAGCATTTGTTGAAAATAGTACAATTTGTTTATCCATTCCTTCATTGATAGACATTTAGTTTATTTATAATTCTTTGCTACTGTAAGAATGCTGCAGTGAATTTCTAGTACATGCCTCTTTCTGCATACATGAAATTATTTCTCTGAGGCATATACCCAGAGGTGGAATTGCTGGGTCAAAAGTTCTCTGAACTTTTAATTTTACAAAATATTGCCAAACGGCTCTCCAAACGGATCTATCAGTTAGCCATCCAATACAGGGTATTATTGTTCTAATTGCTCCACGTTTTCACCAACTCTTGGTATTGTCAGGCTTCTCAGATTATGCCAATCTCATGAGTGTGAAATGGTGTGTTGTCTCTTTAATTTCCCTGATTACTAGCAAGATTGAGCATTATGTCAGATTTTTATTGGCCGTTCAGCTTTCCCCATCCTTTAATTTCCTGTTGATCTCATTCACCCATTTTCCCATGAATTCGTTTTCTTTCCCTTATCTTTCACATCTTTCTATGTCTCATTCCCCCCGCCAGACCATGAGCATCTCTAGTTGAGTCATGGCTTCCACCATTCATTCAATTAATATCCACTAGTGTATATGCCAGACACTGTGAAAGCACTGGGGATACAGATCCTTGCCCTGGAGATATTATTATGTCTTTACAGTTCTTAAAGTCTGTCTGGCACATAAAGAGATTTGTTGAATGAATGAACAACCAATAAACACAATTCTAAGGAATCTGGGTGCTGTCCTCTGTGGTCTTTGTGTGGACAAGTCCTCAAACTTACTCTGTATTGCTCTAAAGGGAAGACTAATTTTAGACAGGTAAAAGCTACACGGAAAGACTTGGGCTCAAACATAACAAAAAACTTTCTAATAATCAGATATGTTCAAAGATAGGGTAGTGAATACCCCATCACTGGAGGTATTCAAGAACAGCCTGATTAACTACCGAGCAAACCCGTTGTATAAGGAATAAAACATTAGATAAGGAGTTGGACCAGTAAGGTCTTTCTCTATTCCCTGAAATTTTATAAAATGCAGTGTATCATTTTAGTTCACTCAAGATCCCACTTTTTATTATTATTATTACTATTTTAATTTATTCTTGGCTGCGTTGGGTCTTCATTGCTGCACGCAGGCTTTCTCTAGTTGCGGCGAGCGGGGGCTACTCTTCATTGCGGGCTTCTCATTGCAGTGGCTTCTCTTGTTGCAGAGCATGGGCTCTAGGCGTGCAGGCTTCAGTAGTTGCAGCACGCAGGCTCAGTAGTTGCAGCATGCAGGCCCTAGAGCGCACAGGCTTCAGTAGTTGTGGTTCGCAGGTTCTAGGATGCATGGGCTTCAGTAGTTGTGGCATGTGGGCTCAAGAGCACAGGCTCAGTAGTTGTGGCACATGGGCTTAGTTGCTCCAGGGCAAGTGGGATCTTCCCAGACCAAGGATCAAACCCTAGTCCCCTGCACTGGGGACTCTTAACCACTGCACCACCAGGGAAGTCCCAAGATCCCACTTTTTTAAAAAAATCCCTCATGATTATGTGTAAAATTCATATCTGTCCATCTGATGATTTTCATATTCAAATGCTTGCGATTGCTCACCAAATGCCATAAATCTGACCCTTTCTTATGCCTGTGGTTAGTTTCATAAATCATTTCCCTTACGGCCTTTTCAATTTACATAACCCTTCACATTATGACAGAAAGGATTCAACCTTTTTTTCATGCAGATGACCTAATGTGTTACACCATAACGCTTGAGAAAAGATGAAGAAAGATTTGCTTCCTATCCCAGCACTACTCTATGAGGAACAAAATTACTGCTCTGAATCCAGCCCTTCTATTACCATACATGCATCTGAAAACTTAGAAGTAAAGCTTGGAATTAGGCTCTCCATTGGTTTAAAAACACACACATTCTCCTAGAATCACAGATTTTAAAGCAGGAAGAGACCGTAAAATCCTTTATGTTTACTCAAGTCGGGCCTCTGGTATTGGGTGGCACTAAAGAATGAAACAGCACTCCTCTTTTACCCTCTGAATATCTACCTTGTTTGCACATCGTAGATTGGTATATGGCCACTTAAGTGGTCAGTAAACATCTACTCGAGTGCCTGCTGGGAATGTGACGGTGTGTTGGAGTTAGGACCGGCAGGATGTGTGAGAGATAGAGTCTCTACTCTCCAGTAACTTGCAGTCTTAGTGGAGAGAGAGGTCACATGTGTACAGAGAACAAAGACAATATGACAGACATGAATGGAAGCCAGAGTCTGGTCCATAGTCAGCATCAGTAAGTGTGTCTGTAACAAGAGGGCCCAGGAGGGACCCCAGCGCTCTGGCTTCTGTGCCTGGACGGATGGTAAAGCCATTCACTGAGAGAAGAAACACTGGAAAGGTGGAGACTGACAGCCGAGGAAGCGGGGAGCAGGGGAACGATCATGAATTTGTCTTGGCCATTCTGGGGATGAGGTACGGTTGAGAGTCCGAGAGCTGGATGCAAGAGTTTAGAGCTCGGAGGAAATATCTAGGACAGGATACAGATCTGTGAGTCATCTGTACACAGGTGAGAAATGAGAAGAGAGAGCCTAGGGCCATACTTAGAGAAACGCTGGATAGAAAAAGATGTACCCACAGAGGAGACAGAGGAAGGCAGGGGTGGGTATCACAGAGAAGAGGGAGCAAGAGAGGTCAGGGGAGTTGAATGCTGCTGAGATGCCAAGTAAATGAGGGCATGGAAGGAGTTACTGGCTTTAGTTTGAGGTGGTGAAGTCAGGGCTTGGGCTGATCCCGAGGAGCAGGGTGGGGATGGTACCCAGACGTGGAGAGGAGGAGGACAAGCATTCTGGGCCGGGGAACAGCACTACCTAAACCCAAACAGCAGAGTAGCCCTTGGGGTATGATGTGTGTCACAGTGGAACTTTCCTGTTCAGTCACCTTCCGGAAGGGGACCCTGGAGAGGAAGCCTGGGCCAGGAGGGCCTTGGATGTCTGGCGAAGAACTGGAATCTTCCTCTCCAACAAAAAAGACCCATCGTTGGTTTCTGAGCCCAGAAGTAACTATGTAAAGCCGTGACAGATGTTTGGTAGCTGTGGGAGGTATGGTCCTTCTCAGTAACTGGGTGGGGGCACACTTCCGAAACACAAAATCAAGCTGAGATTCAGCAACGAAGGACAAAAACACTCTTTCGAGTGGGCAGATTTGTTGCGCCGTTCTGTGAGCTCACGGATGGGAAACTCTCCACCCTCAAAGGGAGGCCCGATTTAGAGGTGTTGTTATTATAGTAATAGCCACTGCCTCTCCCTCCAAGGAGAAGAGTAGAAAACCAGAGCTCCCGGCAGAAAGAAAGCAGGAAAACAGTAACTACTGTCCTTTTATAATTTCTGACTTGGTGAGTTACATAAGCATGGGCTGCACCACATCCAAGGTTCCCACAGCAGAGCTTTCATCTCCTCTGCCTCCAGGACCTTGGCTAATTTGACTAGCATGAGGTCTCTGCTTGCTCTGGTAGACTCAAGGCCCTTAGGGCAGTTGGGAGCAGGGATTCACATCTGTGTGTTTTAGAAACAAAATGCTATGGTCCTGACCCTTCTCCCTCCTGCCTCCCGTTTCTAGCAGGGAAATAGAGGAGGGAAGCCAGCTAAAGGGGTTTGGAGTCCTGGCTGGGGGTTTGCATCGGGAGAGGGGTTGCTAGAAGAGGCAACAGAGTTGGTGGCAGGGAAAGAGGCAAGAAGAGAGAGAGAGAGGGACAGCCATGAAACAGATTCCGCTCTGTGTGCCCCCTTCCTCTCCTCCCACCCAAGTGACAATAATGACAGCATTATTCCTTCCTTCATTGACTTATTGAGAACTTACTACGTGCTCAACACTGACCTGGGCACTAAGGATTACCCAGTGAACAGCTCAGGCAGTATCCCTACCCTCATGGAATTTGATTCAAGCAAGCAATCACATCAGCTGATGTGCGTTTGCAAGTATGCTGAGTGCAGACTAACTTCTAAGAATGAGGAAGTAAGGCCAGACCACAAGGGCAGATGGGGCCATGATGCCAGGGAGGTCCCCAGACCAAACTACCCAGCGGCCCCCTCCATTGATCAGGATGTAGGTAGTTATCTTACAAGCACTGAGCAGCCAAGGAGCATTTTTAAGCAGGGTGTGTGTGGAGAGATCAGATTTATATTTGAATCCTCGTCAACACCAACAATAATGCGAATGTTACTGCGACTAGCACTGCATACATGTTTGGAGTTAGTAAGATGCTCCCTCCTCTTCATGTCCACAGGGTTTATCCCTGACCCTGGCCCCTGCACTTTTTCTGGGGTCGATGGATCACTTGGCTGCAGCAGAGGGAGAAAGAGGCAGCAGGCAGATGTTCCCCTGGAAAAGTAGCCAAGAGAAACTGCTTTCAGGCAGCTGGCACACACTTAGAAACGTGAGAGTTAGATAAGGGCATCTTGGAACTGTTTGGAGGTTAAACTAGTCCGCTTAAGAATGCCATGCATATGAGGGAAATGCCCAAGCTACACTGTGCAGTGGGAAAAGCCAGGGGCAAAGCAACAGAGGCAGCATCTAACGCCCTGGGTGTCTCTAAGTGCTCATGCACTTATAAGTATGCATGAATATGTTTGCGTAGAAAAGAAGCCTAGAAGTCAGTACACAAAAAACTCTTAACAGCAAGTAGATCTGCACAGTGGGACTCGGGCAATATTTTTATTCTTCTTTATGCCTTACTGGGTTTTCCAAACTACTCGGCTCCTTAGAAGCCCAAACTGCAACGCAGAGGGACCAAGGACAGGGCTCATTCAGTGATCTCTTCAATCAACCAGTCATCACTGAGTGGCTCCCTCAGTGCCAGGAGCTGTGATTCTGATAAGAAGAGAGAAATGGGTCACCACCCACAGAAAGAGACCAAGCCACTGAGCTTCCCTGAGCCTCACCCTTGGAGGTTTTACCACCCATTCTACCTGCCAAGGAAGCCAGTAATTTTGTAGGGCTAATGTTTTAATAAGTTTATATTGCTATAGTCAGTTGGATCTGGAGATCAGGGCTGGCTTTCAGGATTGGCCAAAGTAGAAAACAGTTAACCATTAGCTATAAGTCCCCAAATATCCTTGTCCACACCCATGCAACGGCACTTGGACTCTCCATGTGGGGTCTATCCTAAAACAGTGCCTGTGATATAGAAAGCATTTGGAAATGTTTCTGGACGTATCTGTTAGGAACCTTCCAATAGCCAATGAAACTGAAGCCGAAAGAGGGATTCACATAACTGAAAATTCTGGGGTAGTGCTGAGTCTCATTTTTCTGTCCTGGTCACACGTCCAGCGCTGACCCAGTCACTTTCCTAGGAAGACAGGATATATTGATTAGCTAGATCTGGGTCAGGTACCAATCCCTGGAGCCTGGGGGAGTGGTCAGCCTCTCGTGGAAGCTCAGGTTGAGTTTGGGATGGGAATGGTTCCCCAAAAAGGAAGTCGAAATGTTGTTACCATAAGATAAAGGAATGGATGCCCATCAGGCAAAAATAGCAGATGCCCAGAAAACCAAGGGAATCACTTAAGGCTTTCTGGAGGCATTTGCTTCCAGCTGAGTGCATGGAGGCAACATGATGTAGTAGGTGGAACACTGGGCTCTGAAGGAAGAGACCAGCGTTCTAGACTCGCTATTTCTCCTGCCTCTTGTCTATCCCCAGATCCATCTCCACGGTGTTGCCATGCTGACCCAGCTAAAATGCAAATCTAACCATGCCTCAGCTTGAAATTCTTCACTGCCACCCATCCCACCCCCATCTCCCAGCCCCAGCCCCACTGCCTGCAGGATCAAGTCCAAAGCCCCTCAGTAGCATGCAAGACCCTCTGCCTGCTTTCCTACCTCATCCCCCTTGGCCTCACACTGTCATCCCAGCAACCTGAGTTCCATGTAGCTCACACTCACACGCACACACCCCAGGCTGAGTCTATTCATGACTTTGCTCATGCCTTTCCCTGCAGTGCCCTTCACCTTTCCTCACCCAACTTTTCCATTGCCAACTCCATCTCATCCTTGATAACCTGGCCTAGACATCATCTCCCAGAAGCCCTCCGCTCTGTGCTTCCATGAGCACCATCATACCCTAAAGATACCTCTCCCTTAGCACTTGAAGTATTCTAATTACCTTCTTGTGATTCTAATGCAACAAAATAATGTGGTAGAAATCTCACCTTACTTATATATACCACCCCAGGTGTTGGCATGCTCACTGGCCCCAAAGAAATGCTCATTAAATATTTACTGAACTGAACATTTCAGAACTCCATTCCCCCTTATCTAAGATGAGAACATTGGACTGTATAAGCTATGAGGTTCCTTCCAGCTCTGAAAGGTCAGGGATCAGTGTAGCTTTTGTCACTGGAGAGAAAAATCAGGAGAGAATGAGACACAGAGAAAGTAAGTTTTGATTTGCGGGCAAAGATTCAGAATAAGTCCTAACCAAGAGGCAATACTCCAGCCCAAACTGGGCAGCACATGAATTCTGTATACTTAAGAGGGAATAAGGTTAGTGTGCATCCAAAACAAAGTGATGAAAAATAGAACTGTTTTATCTCCAGATGTAAGCTCACCACATAGAGCATGTGGCCACTCACAGACACAGCATCTAGCATGCATTGGTCACAGAGTAAGCACTCAACAATTTTGTTGAATGGAATGCCAAAACCCAACTTTTTCTGCTTCTTCACCCAGAGGATGGACTGGCATTTACCTGGTAAGGGGAGAGTGAAGGAAACATCATACAAACATTATAAAAACAGCCACAGACTATCCTGACAGATTCCCATAAGGCCTGCACTTCAGCCCGAAAAACCTCTGAAAAAGCTTTTGCCAACCAAGAGGGAAGGACAAAAACTTAAAGAATAAAAACTAAAGCTCCATAAAATGCTGAAAGCTTAATAGCAATAAGATAGTCCCACCAGGCTGTGAACGACTTGAACATTTGCAGGGAAGGCTCATCTAAGTGTTATCACCCACTTCTTCAGATTCCTTTGCTATTCTTTTGACATCTGGTAGAGACTGAATGAGAGGCAGATTGAATTTATGGTTGGTGGAAAACCTAATCTGAAAGGAGGACAAAAAAGTCAGTATTTCATCATTGTTAGGCAGAATGACTTGCCCAAGAGCTTCCCCATTTTTCAAAAATTGTATGTCAGTTACTTGAGGAGGGGGAAATATAAGTTAAACTTTTAGGAAAATCACATATTCTAGGATGAAATATAATCAAAGCGTTAAGGAGACATTTGCATCAAAATAAAATTAATTCTATTTGATTGATCTAGCACTGATTTTCTAACACTCAAGGGAGAGTTTATTTTGGGGGGCATTACCTCATCATCTTTGTTGCTGGTTAGTGTTTTTATATCCCTATGAGTTTGTGCCAGAAGATTTGTTTTGTCTCATGGCCAGAGTTCTGGTAATATAAATGTACTGTGCTTCATTTAATTTCTTCATTTAATTTCTTCTTGGGTGATAGTTGTCTGTCTTTTCCCCTCTTCTAGCTCAGACTTCCTGAAAATTTTATGTAGAAAATTAAAGTCATATTCTTTCTGAACCTGAATTGATTTTGCCCAGGTCTTCTTTCAGAAATAATAGCAAAGAGAAATAATAGACTCCAAGACCTTGAATTTCACAGATTCCTTCTTTGCAGTCTGGCTTGAAGCCATCATATGAAGTCAGAGCTTTTTTTCTCTCTCTCTCTCCTCTTTATCGCCCACATTTAAAGAGTAATCACTTGACTCATGTCACTGGTTTATATGACTTTATTGTTACTGCTGAAAATAAATCAGTTTAAAAGCTGGTAATTAAATCATCTGCTTACATTTTTTTCCCTTTAAAAATCACTCAGAACCAGAACCGTTTTCCCCCCTAGTTCTGGGAAGCAATGTCAAACAGATCTTAAGACTCTTGGGCGTTTGACATTGAAGGGAACCCTCAAGGTTGAGAAGTCCAACAAAATGGGGTGGGTGGGAGAGGCAGCGATCTGGCTGTCATTCATCCCCAGTCTTCACATGACAGTCTTATTTGGCCTCGTTTATCCAACTATTTGCCCTTGTTCTTTCTTTTACTTTCTTTGTGTACACCTCTCTCTCTTTTTATTTTTTTTCCCTCCATAATGTAGAGCAAAGTAACTGTTGCTTGGTAAATTGACCAGGATAAAAACAAGCACGTCTGAAAAAGGAAGCCAATATCCACCTCCACCTCCACCCACAAAAAAAAATTCATGTTAACAATTTATTTATTTGCTCTCATAGATGAGGTTAGCCAGATGATGTCTAGGTTTCCACTTTATGATACGTAGAAGCAGTCTTTTTTTAATACAATTTTTAAAGGTTACTTTTATTTACAGTTATTATAAAATATTGGCTATATTCCCTGTGTTGTACAATACATCCTTTGAGCCTATCTTACACCCCATAATTTGTGTCTCCCACTTCCCCACCTATATATTGCCCCTCCGCCCCCCGGTAACCACTAGTTTGTTCTGTATATCTGTGAGTCTGCTTCTTTTTTGTTATATTCACTAGTTTGCTGTATTTTTTAGATTCCACATATAAGTGATATCATATGATATTTGTCTGTCTGACTTACTTCACTTAGTATGATAATCTCTAAGTCCATCCATGTTGCTGCAAATGGCATTATGTCATTCTTTTTTATTGCTGCGTAGTATTCCATTGTGTGTGTGTGTGTGTGTGTGTGTGTGTGTGTGTGTGTGTGTGTGTGCACGTGCACACGTGTGCGCGCATGCGTGTTTTGGGTTGGCCAAAAGGTTTGTTCCTTTTACTCCGTAAGATGGCTCTAGTAGTGCTTAGTTGTCTTTAACTTTATTCGAAACAACTTTGTTAGATTGTATTGTGACAACTGTCATATCAGCGTGCATTTAAAACAAAAAAAAATTGTCTAAATTGGTGAATTTCTGTAGCCATTTTAATTTTGAAGATGGAAGAAAAAAAGCAACATTTTCAGCATATTATGCTTTATTATTTCAAGAAGGGTAAAAATGCAACTGAAACACAAAAAAGATTTGGGCAGTGTATGGAGAAGGTGCTGTGACTGATAAAATGTGTCAAAAGTGGTTTGCAAAGTTTTGTGATGGCGATTTCTTGCTGGACGTTGCTCCACGGTCGGGTAGACCAGTTGAAGTTGATAGCAATCAAATCATGACATTAACTGAGAACGGTCAACATTATACCACGTAGGATATAGCCAATATACTTAAAATATCCAAATCAAGCATTGAAAGTCATTTGCACCAGCTTGGTTATGTTAATCGCTTTGATGTTTGGGTTCCACATAAGAGAAAAAAACCTTCTTGCCCGTATTTCCACATGAGATGCTCTACTTAAACGTAGTGAAAACGTTCCATTTTTAAAACAAATTATGATGGGCGATGAAAAGTGGATACCATACAATAATGTGTAACAGAAGAGATCACCGGGCAAGCGAAATGAACCACCACCAACCACACCAAAGGCCAGTCTTCATCCAAAGAAGGTGATGTTGTGTATATGGTGGGATTGGAAGGGAGTCCTCTATTATGAGCTCCTTCTGGAAAACCAACGATTAACTCTAACAAGTACTGCTCCCAATTAGACCAACTGAAATCAGCACTCGATGAAAAGTGTCCAGAATTAGTCAACAGAAAACGCATAATCTTCCATCAGGATAACGAAAGACCGCATGTTTCTTTGATGACCAGGTAAAAACTGTTACAGCTTGGCTGGGAAGTTCTGATTCATCCGCAGTATTCACCAGACATTGCACCTTCAGATTTCCATTTATTTAGATCTTTACAAAATTCTCTTAACGGAAAAAATTTCAATTCTCTGGAAGACTGTAAAAGGTACCTGGAACAGTTCTTTGCTCCAAAAGATTACAAGTTTTGGGAAGATGAAATTATGAAGTTGCCTGAAAAATGTCAGAAGGTAGTGGAACAAAAGGGTGAATATGTTGTTCAATAAAGTTCTTGGTGAAAATGAAAACTCTGTCTTTTATTTCTACTTAAAAACTGAAGGCACTTTTTGGCCAAGCCAATACACACACACACACACACACACACACACACACACACACACACACATGTGTATGTATGTGTGTATATATATACACACACATGTACACCACATCTTCTTTGTCCATTCATCTGATGATGGACATTTAGGTTGCTTTCATACCTTGGCTATTGTAAATAATGCTGCTATGAACTGCAGTCTT
Organism: Balaenoptera physalus; assembly: GCF_965194825.1. Classification (NCBI taxonomy): domain Eukaryota; kingdom Metazoa; phylum Chordata; class Mammalia; order Artiodactyla; family Balaenopteridae; genus Balaenoptera; species Balaenoptera physalus. The sequence continues at coordinate 57,454,319 of NC_138890.1, forward strand.
AAAATTAGCTCCATATTCCTTCAATAATGGTTCATTTTTGATGTCATGTTGCCTCATGATATAGGGCCAAGGTGTCTGTATTAGGATAACGATTTAAGAGAACTGAGTTTTAGACCCAGCATTGTCTCCACCCAGCTGTTGGATAAAGCCCCTTAAATTCTGTGGCTCTCAGTGTCCAAACATGTAAACTTGAACTCAAAGTCTCTTCCAGCTCTAACATTCTGGAGTCTTTGATCTGTTCTAAATATCTTCTCTAAATACCAACATTCTGTTTGTAGTCCTCTTATGATCTCCAAATTTAAATTATTCTTAAAAAAAAACAAAAGCTGAATGAAAAGAATGTTTTTCACTTTGATCACACAATTTTTCTCTCTAACATCCATAGGAAATATGTAACAATATTGATAGGCTCTGTCAATTGCCAATCTAAAAACATTCCCTAGGTTCCTCCTGCCCTAGGACGTGCTCTGTAGGAGCCAGCATGACAGTGGGCTTTCTCTAGTCCCACCCCAATTGGGACCCCTCCCCACCACAGAAGGGGCTTGGCCACCAAAGGAAGAGAAGCGTTTCTGAGCAGGTTCACCTGTGCAACTTGGGGTAACATCAAGACCCAAGCTGACCAACAGACCAGCTTCTATCCCCACGTGGCTCTTGAACACTTGAAATGTGTGACTTAAGATGTGTTATTAATATAAAAATGCACACTAGATTTCGAAGACATACTATGAAAATATAGATGTAAAATATCTCGTGACTAATTTTTCACTTTGATTCCATCTTGAAATGATAATATTTTGCATACATCTGGTTAAATAAAATCTATGATTAAAATTAATTTCCCCTGTCCCTTTTTAGGGATGTGTTCTAATGCGGATACTAGAAAATTTTCTATATGTGACTCACATTCAGACAAAAAAGATGCAGAGGTTTCTGCTTTTCCTGCCTCGGTCCTCCATTGGGCATATCTGACTCACCAAGAAAGGGGGCTGTGATCAATTAGAAAAATCTACTGTGAGTGAAGGGCCGGGAGGAACGTGCAAGGCCCATTCTGAGAGCAACTCAGATGAGCACATTTCTTCAAACCAGGCAGAGAGGAGAGGCCCAGTACCCCCAAAAAGAGAAACTGGCTCTCAAAGCCAAGTTACATAACTTCTGATGTTTTTAAATTTCTTTGTAAAAAGTTTGACAAATTCACACTGATTTCAGCACCAAGAAAGCTGCCAGTTTGGCAATCCCATGCTGAATTTTCTCTCTGATCTGAGGTACAAAGTTCCTGGACTGTGTAAGTTTTCTTTCCTGCTATAGTACTTCTGACCTGCTTGGAGAGGTTACAGTCAAAAATGTAAAACTACAGCAATGAGATTGCATTATGATGTAGGACAAAGTTTGTACAAATGGAAACAAAACAGCACCCAAACAGCCTGACGCTAATGCAAAGAGAGAGAAGAAAATCAATAGACTTTCACAAACTTGTTTCTCTCTAAGAGGTCTTTTAAACAACTTGCGAAACTCTACAATCATTTGTATGCTGTAGAATCCTCTTTACTTCCTACATCTTACACCTGACCAGTTCCTCTCTGGCTACCCTCCCTACTAATCTCCCCAGACACAAGCTATGCTGAGCCTTGCTAAGCCACTCACAGTTTCTGAAGCTACCCCCAATCCCTTCCCTCCACCTGGGAAAAAAAGGTGCATATTCTGAGGCCTCCCTAAATATCAGATCGAGCCCCTATACAAGCTTCAGGTCCCACACACTTAACACCTGAATTGCACGCTGTACTTATGTGTTTTCCTCCATCTCCAGTTTGCAAGATGCTTCAAGCTATGGACCAAATACTATTCAGGTTTCTGTCGGCAGTGCCTGCATAGTTTCTGGCCCATTACAGGCAGGTAAAAAGTGCTTGTAGAAAAAATAAGTGAGTGAATGAATGAACAAATGAATAGTGGGTTCTATTGTTTCAGTATAAAAGACTGGAATTACTTTATTAGGCAAACTAAAATGTTACCTTCTCCAATGCTAAATTGGACTGCCTTCACTTTTGAACTTTGAAGCCTCTGTTAACTCCAAAAGACATAGAGAGATGATCTGTTTCTCCATGATATAATTTAGGCTGAATTCTGTTTATTAGCAAGTGTTCAGGAGGCATCATGAAGAGGCAATCTGGGCATTTGATGATAGATAAGCCATCTGGATGCATTATCAGTCAGACCATATGACACACATTTTGACTTCTGGGTCTAGGTATCAATGTAAGGGCAGATTCCTCCATCTACATTCTGTTATGCAGGCCCCTTGTGATCAATAAAATGAATTTTGCAAGAGGTTTGTAGGTGAGAGATTTATTTCTAATAACCATGGAAAAACCGAGTGAAATCAGCTAGCCCAAACCAAAATGGAGGCCATTCCATCCTTACCAAGGTCCAAAACAAAAATCTTTATTCATTCTCTTATTTATTTTATTTAGGGCAAATCATAATATGTGTCAGTAAAGAAAATTGAAAAACTTATTCTTCTGTTCTTACACCTTCTGTGGTAGACTATAATCTTCATGAGGGCAAGGATCTTGTTTATTTTGTTCACTAAGCAGTGACTACCTCCACAGGGAGTACTCCTTAAATATTGTTGACCAGTTAGATGAAAGAATGATACTTACACGTGATGTAGAAAAAGGCATGCTATAAAATTTTCTCATAACCGCTTGGTGTTAAGAATGGCACATTTTTGGTAAATATGTTCTCTTCTATGAAAAGAACTATGATGTGATGCTACTGTAAGACTATAGCTTTCTCCCCTCACCACTCTTGGATGTAAAATTAAGAGAAACATGCTTTAGGTCAAGAGGAAGCCAAATGAATGACAGAAACGATTTTCATTCCAGAAACATCAATAACCGAACATGGAAAAACATTTTTCTGCAAAGTGACCACATTGGTGGATTCTTCAAAGAGTCAATTAGGTAGGGAAGGAGATGCTGGTACTGAGAGGAAGATAACAATCCATGGGTGCTTGATGCATGACTGCTTCAGTCTCTCTTCCCACTGAGTCAACACAGGCTGTGAAAAGGTTGCACTAAGTTTCTAAGTTTCTAAATTATCTGAACCTTTCAAAGAATGTTGAAAACAGAACCTGGGAAGAAACTTTTTCACAGAATGGAAGGTTACAGCCTTAAGGGGACTTGGTGCCAGAGTTAAGACTGGTTAAAAATAATTGGTTTGCAAAGAGCAGTATTTTTTGGTCAAAATTAACTCTACCATTACTGATATTACTCTAAAGGTGGCCTAGTATGGAAGAAAAATAGCAAGAGAAACACATTTTACTCAAGTATGAGTCCCCAGACTAAATTTTTTTCCAGTTCACTAAAATAGCTTTGAAATTTTGAAAAGACTGTTACAAAAGATAAGAAGGGACACTGCATAATGATCAAAGGATCAATCCAAGAAGAAGATATAACAATTATAAATGTTCATGCACCCAACATAGGAGCACCTCAATACATAAGGAAAATGCTAACAACCATGAAAGGAGAAATCGACAGTAACACAATAATAGTAGGGGACTTTAACACCCCACTTACACCAATGGACAGATCATCCAAACAGAAAATAAATAAGGAAACACAAGCTTTAAATGACACAATAGACCAGATAGATCTAATATTTATAGAACATTCCATCCAAAAGTGGCAGAATACACTTTCTTCTCAAGTGCACATGGAACATTCTCCAGGATAGATCACATCTTGGATCACAAATCAAGCCTTGGAAAGTTTAAGAAAATTGAAATCATATCAAGCATCTTTTCTGACCATAACGCTATGAGATTGGAAATCAATTACAGGAAAAAAACTGTAAAAAACACAAGTACATGGAGGCTAAACAGTGCGCTACTGAATAATCAAGAGTTCACTGAAGAAATCAAAGAAGAAATAAAAAAATACATAGAAACAAATGACAATGAAAACATGACGACCCAAAACCTATGGGACACAGCAAAAGCAGTTCTAAGAGGGAATTTTATAGCAATTCATTCTCACCTCAAGAAACAAGAAAAGTCTCAAATAAACAATCTAACCCTACACTTAAAACAACTAGTGAAAGAAGAACAAGGAAAACCCAAAGTCAGTAGAAGGAAAGAAATCATAAAGATCAGAGCAGAAATAAATGAAATAGAAACGAAGAAAACAATAGCAAAGATAAACAAAACTAAAAGCTGGTTCTCTGAGAAGATAAACAAAATGGATAAACCCTTAGCCAGACTAATCAAGAAAAAAAGGGAGAGGATGCATATCAATAAAATTAGAAATGAAAAAGGGGAAATCACAACTGACACTGCAGAAATACAAAGGTTTATAAAAGACTACTACAAACAACTATATGCCAATAAAATGGACAACCACGAAGAAATGGACAAATTCTTGGAAATGTACAATTTTCCAAGACTGAACCAGGAAGAAATAGAAAATATAAACAGACCTATCACAAGTAATGAAATTGAAACCATAATTTAAAATCTTCCAACAAACAAAAGTCCAGCACCAGATGGCTTCACAGGCAAATTCTATCAAACATTTAGAGAAGAGCTAAAACCAATCCTTCTCAACCTCTTCCAAAAAATTGCAGAGGGAGAAACATTCCCAAATTCTTTCTACGAAGCAACCATCATCCTGATATCAAAACCAGAAAAAGCTATTACAAAAAAAGAAAATTATAGACCAATATCACTGATGAACATAGATGCAAAAATCCTGAACAAAATACAAGCAAACAGAATCCAGCAACACATTAAAAGGACCATACACCATGATCAAGTGGGATTTATCCCAGGGATGCAAAGATTCTTCAATATACACAAATCAATCAATGTCATACACCACATAAACAAATTAATGAATAAATACCATATGATCATCTCAATAGATGCAGAAAAAGCTTTTGACAAAATTCAACACCCATTTATGATAAAAACTCTCCAGAAAGTGGGCATAGATGGACCCTACCTCAACATAATAAAGGCCATATATGACAAACCCACAGCAAACATCATACTCAATGGTGAAAAACTGAAAGCATTTCCTCTAAGATCAGGAACAAGACAAGGATGTCCACTTTCGCCACTCTTATTCAAAATAGTTTTGGAAGTCCTAGCCATGGCAATCAGAGAAGAAAAAGAAATAAAAGGAATACAAATTGGAAAAGAAGAAGTAAAACTGTCACTCTTTGCAGATGACATGATACTATACATAGAAAATCCTAAAGATGCCACCAGAAAACTACTAGAACTAATCAATGAATTTGGTAAGCTTGCAGGATACAAAATTAAGGCATAGAAATCTCTGGCATTCCTATACAGCAACAACAAAAAATCAGAAACAGAAATTAAGAAAACAATCCCATTTACCATTGCAACAAAAAGAATAAAATACCTCGGAATAAACCTGCCTAAGGAGACAAAAGACTTGTACTCAGAAAACAATAAAACACTGATGAAAGAAATCAAAGATGACACAAACAGATGGAGAAATATACCATGTTCTTGGATTGGAGGAATCAGTATTGTGAAAATGACTATACTATCCAAAGCAATCTATAGATTCAGTGCAATCCCTATCAAACTACCAATGGCATTCTTCACAGAATTAGCACAAAAAATTTTACAGTTCGTATGGAACCATAAAAGGCCCCGAATAGCCAAAGCAATCTTGAGAAAGAAAAACAGAGTTGGAGTAATCACGCTCCCCAACTTCAAGGTATACCACAAAGCTACAGTAATCAATACAGTATGGTACCGGCACAAAAACAGAAATATAGATCAATGGTACAGGATAGAATGTCCAGAGATAAACCCATGCACATATGGTCACCTAATTTATGACAAGGGTGGCAAGAACATACAGTGGGGAAAGGACAGCCTCTTCAATAAGTGGTGCTGGGAAAACTGGACAGCTACTTGTAAAAGAATGAAATTTGAACACCACCTAACACCATACACAAAAATAAAGTCAAAATGGATTAAAGACCTAAATGTAAGACCAGACACCATAAAACTCTTAGAAGAAAACATAGGAAAAACACTCTTTGACATAAACCACTGCAAGATCTTTCTTAACCCACGTCCTAGAGTAACAGAAATAAAAACAAAAATAAACAAATCGGACTTAATTAAACCTAAAAGCTTTTGCACAGCAAAGGAAACCATAAACAAGACGAAAAGATAACCCTCAGAATGGGAGAAAATATTTGCAAATGCAGCAACAGACAAATGATTAATCTCCAAAATATACAAACAGTTAATGGAGCTCAATATCAAGAGAACAAACAATCCAATTAAAAAATGGGCAGAAGACCTAAATAGACATTTCACCAAGGAAGACATACAGACGGCCAAGAGGCACATGAAAAGATGCTCAACATCACTAATTATTAGAGAAATGCAAATCAGAACTACAATGAGGTATCACTTCTAGCCAGTCAGAATGGCTATTATCAAAAAATCTACAAACAATAAATGCTGGAAAGGGTGTGGTGAAAAGGAAACCCTCCTGCACTGTTGGTGGGAATGTAAATTGATACAACCACTAAGGAAAACAGTATGGAGGTTCCTTAGAAAGCTAAAAATAGAACTACCATATGACCCAGCAGTCCCACTACTGGGCATATACTATGAGAAAACCATAATTCAAAAAGAGACATGTGCCACAGTGTTCATTGCAGCACTATTTACAATAGTTAGGACATGGAACCAACCTAAATGTCCATTGACAGATGAATGGATAAAAAAGATGTGGCACATGTATACAATGGAATATTACTCAGCCATAAAAAGAAACAAAATTGGGTTATTTGTAGTGAGGTGGATGGACCTAGAGTCTGTCATACAGAGTGAAGTCAGAAAGAGAAAAACAAATACCGTATGCTAACATATATATATGGAATCTAAAAAAAAAATGGCTGATGAACCTAGTTGCAGGGCAGGAATAAAGAGGTAGACATAGAGAATGGACTTGAGGACTTGGGGTGGGAGGGGGAAGCTGAGGCAAAGTGAGAGTAGCATCAACATATATACACTACCAAATGTAAAATAGTTGTCTGGTGGGAAGCAGCAGCATAGCACAGGGAGATCGGCTCAGTGCTTTGCGATGACCTAGAGGGGTGGAATAGGGAGGATGGGAGGGAGGCTCAAGAGGGAGGGGGATATGGGGACATACGTTTGCATATGGCTGATTCACTTTGGTGTACAACTGAAACTAACACGGTATTGTGAAGCAATTATACTCCAATAAAGATCTGTTAAAAAAAAAAATCTTAAGACAAATGAAAATGGAAATACAACATACCAAAACTTATGGGATATAAAACAAAACAAAACAAAAAAAGCAGTTCTAAGAGGGAAGTTCATAGTGATAAATGCCTACATTAAGGGAAAAAAGTCTCAAGGGAACAACACAACTTTATACCTCAAGGAACTAGAAAAAGAGCAAACTAAGTTAGTAGGAGGAAGGAAATAAAAAAGATCAGACCACATGCATGCCACAACTAAGAGTTCACATGCCACGACTAAGAGTCTGCATGCTGCAACTGAGAAACCCGCATGCTGCAATGAAGATCCTGTGTGCCGCAGCTAAGACCCGGCTCAGCCATAACAAATAAATAAATATTTTAAAAAAAGAAAAGCTTACCAAATCCTGAAAATTCTAAAAACAAAACAAAACAGAAATAAATGAAATAAAGACTAAAAACACAGTTAAAAAGATCTATGAAGCTAAGAGCTGTTTTTTTAAAGCTAAACAAAATAGACAAACCTTTAGCTAGATTTACCAAGAAAAAAAAGAGAGAGGACTCAAGTAAATAAAATTAGAATTGAAAGAAAAGACATTACAAGTGATAACACAGAAATACAAAGGATCATAAGAGACTACTATGAACAATTATATGACAACAAATTGAAGAAATAATTAAGTCCCTATAAACATACAACCTACCAAGACTAAGTCATAAAGAAAGAAAATTTGAATAGCCCAATAATGATTATAGAGACTGAATCAGTAATCAAAAATCTCTCAATAAAGAAAATCCCAGGACTAGATAGCTTCACAGGTGAATTTTACCAAACATTTAAATAATTAATACCAATCCTTTTTAAACTCTTCTTAAAAACTGAAGAAGAGTGACAACTTCCAGAACCAGGTTAGCATTACCCTGGTACCAAAGCCTGACAAGAACACTACAAGAAAAAAAAATGACAGTCCAATATCCATAATAAACATTGATGCTAAAATACTCAACAAAATACTAGCAAACTGATTTCAAGAACACATTAGAAGGATAATACACCATGACCAAGTGAGATTTATCACTGTGATTCCAGGACAGTTCAACACATGCAAGTGAATATATATGGTACACAACATTAACAGAATGAAAGATGAAAATCATATGATCATCTCAATGATGGAGAAAAAGATTTTGACAGAATTTAACATCCTTCCATGATAAAAACTCAACAAATTAGGTATAGAAGGAATGTACCTCAACATAATAAAAGTCACGTATGACAAGCCCACAGTGAACATCACACTCAATGGTGAAAGCTGAAAGCTTTTCCTCTAAGATCAGGAACAAGAAAGAATGCCCACTCTCACCACTTCTATTCCACATAGTATTAGAAGCCTTAGCCAGAGCAATTAGGCAGGAAAAAAAAATAAAAGGCATCCAAACCAGAAAAAACAGTAAATTTGTCCGTTTGCAGATGACATGATCTTGTATATAGAAAATCCTGGAGACTCTATCAAAAACCTGTTAGAACTAGTAAATGAATTCAGCAAGTTTTCAGGATGCAAAATCAACATACAAGTCAGTTGCATTGTGTGTGTGTGTGTATGTGTGTGTGTTCCAGTAAAGTTTTACTTACCAAAAAAAAAAAACATAGAATTTGGCCCACAGACATGGTTTCTCAACTCCTGGTGGTGAAGCATTAAAAAACACCTGTCTATAAGGTTTGTAAGAAATCAGGCTAAATGTTGCCCATGCTTTATTTGGAAGATTTGCTTTTATTTGAGAAATGCTTTCCTCTTGTATTATCAAGTACCAAGGGGATATGTGAGTCTCAAAGATGCCTCTTCAGGCATACCTATCATCACACCAGATCAACTTCTTCAATTTAATTTTTTCTTTTCTTTTAACTGAGATGTAATTGACAACAGAATGATTTGATATATGTACATATTACAAAATGGCCACCACAGTTAAGTCTAGTTAACATCCATTACGACACATCATTACATATTTTTTTCTTGTGATGAGAACTTTTAAGATCTACTCTCTTAGCAGCTTTTAAATATACAATACAGTATTATTAACTATAGTCACCATTGCTATACATTACATCCCCAGGATTTATTTTATTTTATTACTGGAAGTTTGTACCTTTTGACCACCTTCACCTGTTTCACCCACTCCCTAACCCCCACCTCTGGCAACCACTAATCTGTTCTCTGTATCTATGAGTATAGGCTTCAGGCTTTCTTGGGTTCATTGTTGTTTTTGTTTTTGTTTATTCCACATATGAATGAAATCATATGGTATTTGTCTTTCTTTGTCTGATTTATTTCACTTAACATAATGCCCTCAAGGTCCATTCATGTTGTTGCAAATGGCAAGATTTCCTTCTTTTTATATTGCATTGTGGATATATATATCACATTTTTTATCCATTCATCTATTGATGGACACTTAGGTTGTTTCCATGTCTTGACTATCGTAAATAACTCTGCAGTGATCCCTGGGGCACAGATATTTTTTTCACTTAGTGTTTTTTTTCTTCAGATAAATACCCACAAGTGGAATTGCTGGATCATATAGTAGTTCTACTTTTAATCTGTTGAGGATCTGCCATGCTGTTGTCCATAGTGACTATACCAATTTATGTTCCCACCTACAGTGCACAAGCGTTCCCTTTTCTCCACATCCTGGACAACACTTGTTATCTCTTGTTTTTTTGATGATAGCTGTTCCAACAGGTGTGAGGTGATATCTCATTGTGACTTTGATTTGCATTTCCCTGATTATTAGTGATGTTGAGCACATTTTCATGTACCTTTTGGCCATCTGTATATCTTCTTTGGAAAAATGTCTATTCAGATACTCTGCCCGTTTTTTAATCAGATTGTGTTTTTTTGCTATTGAGTTGCATGAGTTCTTTATATATTTTTTATATTAACCCTTTATCAGATATATGATTTGCAGATATTTTCTCCTATTCAGTACGTTGCCTTTTTATTTTGTTGATGGTTTCCTTTGCTGTGCAGAAGCTTTTTAGTTGGATGTAATCCCACTTATTTTTTATTTTGTTGCCTTTGCTTTTGCTGTCAAACCCAAAAAAATCATCACCAAGACCAAACAAGGAGCCTTCTGTTTGTTTTCCCCAGGGTGCTACCTGGACATGCTCAGGTTTGTGTGCCTTCTCCCAATACCACAGCCAGCTTTCTGTGTTTGCTTGTGAGCTGTCTGCAAAAACTCGCACTCACCTAGTGGTGGGGGAGCACACGGGAACCAGCTATGGTTGGGGGGAGGCACCAGAAAATTGGGGGTGCCTCTGGGCCATTTGGGGAGTCCACAAGCAAGGCTGACCTCCTGATGGGGTCCGTAAAGCAGTTAATGGGACCCACAGCCCTCTTTGTTGAGTTCTGAATCCTGGTGGCTATATGAGTCCCCACTTCTCTTCCCTGCTCCCAGCCTCTCCCAACAATTTAGCCATGCTGATCCCCTCAGTATTTTGGGTGAGGGAGAAACAAGTGTGCCTCTTGGGTTACATTCCACACAGCTGGAAAGCTGGGCTCTTACTGGCTACACTCTCACTTTCCCCTGTGGGAGAAATTGGGGCTGAGGAGGTCTTTCTTGGCATCGGGCTGTGCCACCTTGGGAGCGAGGTGATGCTGATAAAGTGAAACTGTTCTTCTTACCCTCTTCATTGTGTGTATTCATGGATTACTTTTTTCTCCAGTCATGTGCTGGAACTTCTCTGCTGGATTTTCAGACTCCCACAATGGTACTTTCATCCATGGAAGTTGTCAAAATTGATGTTCTGTGGGTGGGATGACAGCTGAAAACGCTGACTCCACCATTTTGCTGATGTCACTCTTCAATGAAAGCTTGAGAAGACTTTAAAAGTTTTGTATATAAATTTTTTTCTATCATCATTGTTGTCATCTTCATATCAATGTGTACAGCCCTAGCTCCTGTATGAGTCACTGGAGATGCTATAGCATAATGGTCCAAAGTGTGGTCTCTTGTACTATAGAGTCAAGCTAAGTCTTCCATTGATTAGCAGTTTGACTTTAGGCGGGTTATTTAACCTCTCTGAGAATGGGAAGAATAATAATATCTATCCACTTCATAGGGTTGATATGAGGGTTGGATAAAACAATGCGTGTAAAGTGCCTGGCACAAGGCAAGCACTCAAAACCATTGACTTTTTATTATTATCATCATAATCATCATCATCACAAAAATTAGTAAAATGTGTGGTCATTTGGGACCAGACTGAAGTATTTACATTTAACTGACTATGAAAAAAATTCGTCCTGTTAAGAAAAATCATAAAATAAGCAAGGTTGTGAGAGGAAGAGTATACTTCTATAATTAAAAAAATGTTAAGACATCAACAACATTAATTTTTACAAAAAACAATTTCCCAGAAATGGTGCATTCAAACTAGTTACAAGTGTGCTTGTCTATAATGCTTAGCTTTGAAAAATCTCATCGTATCAACATTTCTGTCAATGTTTCCAGCTTCATTTGTGTCACTAAATATAGTTGAAGGCTATAAACTGTAATTCTTTTAAAAATATTCTAAACCTCAGGTTTTACCCTATTCTGAATTCAAACAAATGAGTTTTGTGAGTATAGAAGGAGGGAAGGAGGAAAGGGAAAGGAGGAAAGAAAAGACAAGTCTTTTATAAATTTACTTGTAAAGAAGATATTTGCTAGAAAACAGGTTTACTGTAAAACCATCTTTGCTTGTGGAAGATGAGTAAGGCCACATCCCTAATCAACTTTGGAACAGCTGTAAGGACTGACAGGTTTTACCCTGTGAACTCAGTCCTTTGTTCCCAGCAGAATATTTCTCAAAACCACAACACAGCACGAGGGAGCTTCAAATAAATCGTGACCATTGAGACTAGATGGACTGCCCAGTTATCAGACTCTGAACTGTCCCTTTCGAATCTGATTTGGCCCAGTTGAACCTTGTAAAGAGAATTTTAAGGTTATAATTCTGAGAAGTCTTCAACAGGATCCTCTGAGGCAGCCTCCCCACTTAAGCTGGTATCTTTTACTTCCCCTGTATGTCTACCATGGGAGGAGATGTAGGTTCCAGCAGCAGTTTTTTTAACTGTTCAAATATTACAGATTGGATTGGAGAGGCTGTATTTCACAGACGTTCCAAAATTATTAGATTGCAGACAGTCTGCTTTGGCTTTACTGGCTTGCTTTCTTTGGGGGAGGGCGTTGAATACAGTTCTCCAGTCCCCATTCCAGACATTCAGAAACCACATTTCTGGAGTGGAGGTTGGGGGAAGGACTCAGTATACTAACAGCTCCCAGGGGATTCTTATGTGTAGTCATGTTTAGGAATAGCTGCTATAGGACTCAGGCCAAGAAAACCTTACCTGGATGACCTACAAGGACGCGATGGCCCTGTCTTCCACATATGATGCCATAAATCTTAACTAAATGGAAGAATTCTTAGTGGGAAGTGGGGAGGGCAGAGGTCAGGGGACTTCAGGCATCCTGCAAGGCATCCTCTTCATACCTCTGCCTATTCTTTATTTTCAAATAGTATCTGTGTTTGTAAACACAGTTCATTCAGTGTTTATTGAGCACCTACTAGGTATGCTAGACGAGCAACACAGAGCAGCTGATCAGGCAGATGTTAACTAATTCTAACATATGCTGATGCTATTAACAAGTGCAGTGGGAGAGGGCGTTTCGGAGGAGGAAACTCACAAGGTGCACCCCAGAAGCTACTTCACTGCACAGAAGAGTGAGGCAGAGGTGTTCAAAGGCGGTGAGACTGTAGGACGTTTTATGGTGTTTTCAAGAAATAATCAAAATATCCTGGACCCTTACTGTTCTCCAACAGAAAATAGGGGTGATAGCTACCTTAGCTGAGAAGGCCTGGGAGCAACTACCTCCCAATGCCTAGATCTCGGTTTCTAATACCATCCTCCAATGAAGGGAACCAGGGCTGCTTGGAGAAATGACACACCCTAGAACTGGGGCAGGAAATTTACAAGTTGAGCCTGTCAGAGGAGCATAGGAGCCGCTGAAAGAGCTCCCAGTGGCCCCAGGTGGAGCAATTTGAGGAAGAAATAAAGTAGTATTGAATTAGAACCCAAAGTAAAAAATAAATACTCATAGGTCCACACTGATATAAATGATGGATGGAATAAATAAATGGGGGCAAAGAACTAATCTGCCATGCAGAAGAATTCCAAATAACTTAAGTAAATATCCTCAAGAAGGAGGGCATCTGTCCCCACCACCAGGTGGGCTGTGCATAGCGACTTCCCTCCAAACAGTGCAGCGTGGAAAAGGAAGGAAAAAGTGTCACTTCACAGGGGAGAAATCTGACAAACACTGACTGAGCTAGGTGACCAAAGCTCGCATCAAAAGTGATAAGCCATCTTTTTGTTTATTGAAGTATAGTTGATTTACAATATTGTGTTAATTTCAGGTGTACAGCAAAGTGATTCAGTTTTATATTTTTTTTCAGATTATTTTCCATTATAGGTTATTACAAGATATTGAATACAGTTCCCTGGGCTCTATAGTAAATCCTTGTTGCTTATCTATTTTATATATAATAGTGTGTATCTGTTGATCCCATACTCCTAATTTATCCCTCATCTCTCCCTTTCCCCTTTCATTACCACAAGTTTGTTTTCTAATATGTCTGTGAGTCTGTTTCTGTTTTGTAAATAGATTCATCTGGATTACTTTTTTAGATTGCACATATAAGTGATTTCATGGAATATTTGTCTTTCTCTGTTAGACTTACGTCACTTGGTATGACAATCTCTAGGTCCATCCATGTTGCTGCAAATGGCAAAATTTCATTCCTTTTTAAAGCTGAGTAATATTCCATTTTATATATGTACCACATCTTGAACGTATGCACCCTTAGTACGATGGGATGAGAAAAGTGCTTCTTCTCTGGGGTCTTCCTCCTAAAAATACATCACCTCAGAATAATCATGAGAAAAACATTAGAAAAATCCCAATTGAGGGACATTCTACAAAACACCTGATCAGTACTCCTCAAACTGCAAAGGTCATAAAAAACAAGGCAAGTCAGAAAAACTGTCACAGCCAAGAGAAGCCTAAGACGTAAGAACTAAATGTAATGTAGTTTCCGGGATGGGATCCTGGACCACAAGAAGGACAGTGAGGAAAAAGAAAGGAAATCTGGAGAAACTATGGACTTCAGCTAATAGTAATGGATCAATACTGGTTCATAAATGTGTCAAATGTACCATGTTAATGCAAAATATAAATAATAGTGGAAACTGGTTGTGGGGTATTAGGAAGTTTCTGCACTGTCTTTAAACTTTTCTGTAAATCTAAATCTATTATAAAATGAAAAGTTTATTTTAAAAAATAGGGATGCTCACTTGCTTGCCTGCCTGGTATTGTTGTTATGAATATCAAATGGCTTAATGTATGTGAGTGTACTTTCTAAACTCTGCGGCACACCACAGATATGAAAGGGATTTAAGTATGATTTTATTTCAATACAATTATTTTTATTTAAAAAAATTTTAATTTAAATTATTAAATTACTTTTAAATATTTAAAATTATTCTTGGTGTGAGGCTGCATAGAGACTGATTAGGCAGGCTGCGAGAAGACTATGAAGAGCCCCAGAAGATATGTTAAAGAGTTTGGATTTGATTCTGAAAATAATGGATCTTTAAAGGTTTCTTAGCAGAAGAGGAGTGCGATTGGATCAGAATTTCAGGACTGGCAAAGGAAGGAGGCTGGAGTCATGGAGAACACAGAAGTCTGGGCAGAGATGCTCAAAACAGGGCAGAGGTGGTACAGGGAGGAATCAAGTGGTACTGGCATCCCTCTGATAGGGATGATTTCCCCCTCTGTACCCCAAACCAGTAACCCCCCAGCCCAGACTTTCCAAGGACAGTGTTAATTTGATATCATTTTAATATTTTCAACAGAAGTGATTCATTATTGAATGAGTGTATGTGAATTTTTATACATTGGTTAAAATTCTTATAAATACATAAATCACGCAGAGATATTTTGTCGTTCCATGTGTCTGATTGGGGTTTGAGAAGGTTTTATCCTAATCGTGGCAGCCTAGCACAGGTTAGCGGTTCATTACTCAGCCTCAGTTTCCTTCTCTATAATATGGGCATCATTATAGTACCTACCTCATAGGTTGTTGTGAGGAATAAACAAGATAACCAATGTAAAAGCACGTAGCTCATTTCCTGGCACGTAGCAAGCCCATGGCAAATGGTAGCTATTATTAATGGTGGTAGTAGAAGAAGTAACGGGCCTCCTTGACATCGCTCAGGCGAATTAATAAGTATAGTGAAATAAATGAATTCCTGCTGCTACTCATCCTGAAGCACTGTATATATTTGCCCTGGTGAGAGCAACTAGACCGTTGCTAATAAGTGTCGACAGTTGGGAGCATCTGCTGTCAGTGACTTTCCTCTTGAGGCTCATATATAAAGCCATTGTTTTGGTACTCTGTCCACTTCATCTTAACACAAAGTAAGCACTCAACAAACATTAGTTCTTCTTAATAGTATTATTATGCCATGCCATACTTCTCCCAATTGTTGGTCTCACAGACTTGTTCTATCCAGTTTCAGGTGCCCTGGAGGGTAATTGCCCATCTATTTGAAATGCCCTCCTTGGCATCCGAAGTTAATTTTTGTCTACTCCATAGAGCCTACGTATTATGTCAGACTATCCCAAACGTACCCTCCAGATAGCATGAAAGTCTATCCAGCTGTTTCCTGGGATGTGATGACAGGCAAACTGACAAACTTAATTTTATGAGCGTAGTTGTGAAGGTTCTCTGTGCCTTGTGCCCTGCTGTTAATCTGTGGCTAAGCTTTCATCAACAGCTTGAGGACAGTGTCCTGTACCACCCATCTACACACAGGGCTTGGCCTGCAGTGGGTCTTCATTAAAGCTGATAATAGACACTGCCGGGAAAAACTTCTAGGAAGCACCACCTCTCTTCCTAAAAGTTCCCGAACAGAGAGGCACAGCACAACCAAAGCAAAATTCCTGCCGCACACAGTTTTACCTGAGGTTAACTCTCCTTGTGAAACTCCAATGCATGAGCCACTTCTAACAGTCCCATTTACTTTTTAAAGAAATGAGGCTATTTTCTTCTCTACTCCACCACTCCAGGAATCTATCTGTAGATTTTTTTTTTAAGGCAAGAACAATCTAATAATGAGTAATTTCACTGGTCTATATTTAGCGGCAAGGAAGTTTTTTTTTTTTTTAGGTCATTGCAGGGAAGTTCTCAGAAACTGCACGTTGGGAAGGGCTGACAGAAGGTAGATGTCATAGATTTTTTTTTTCCTTCTAGAGCAGAGGGATTCGCCATCAGGAACCAGGTCTCAGAGAGTAGGGACTCAGTTTCCTCATCAACAAAATGGGTGTTATAGTACTTACCCTATGGGGCTTTGGTGAGGATTAAACAAGACAACAATTGTAGAACACTTAGTTCAGTTCTCGGACACTCTTGGTCTATCTCCACCTGTCCAACTGTCAACCGCCACCTCCATTCCCCCCCCCTTCGCTGGATAGCCTCATGGCTGGTTCCATACTTTAAGCTCCTCCCTCTAATCTCCCAGTTTGCCCTTGGCCTTCCTAAAGCCTAGCTCTGAGGTGCCTCTCTCTGCCTTGCTATCTTTCTAGACTTCCTTAGGCCTTGGGCTGGTATTCTTGGCCTCCATCACTACACTACATCCCGTAGTTCTAGACCTGCCTCCCACTACCTGCCTGCACAGTCACTCAGAGTTTCCCAGTCATGCTGTGTGCCGTCCAATAGATAGCTAATACATTGATTAAATGAGATGATTTATGTAAAGTCATTACATGAATGCCTGGAACATGATAAATAGTATTGTATTGATAGCTATTGGCATTGGCATTTTGAAATATTTTGAGCATACAGAAAAGTTTAGCATAGAAAGTAACAAATACTCATGCCCCAGCCACTCAACTTTATCAAATCATAATATTATGCCATATTTTTTCGTATCTTTTTTAAGAAGCAAAACATTCCAGGTGTTACTGAGTTGAAGCCCCCTCTGTACTCTTCCCACCTCCCATTCCCATCCCTCCCTTCATAGCAGTGGCTATGGTCCCAAATTTTATATTAATCATGCTTTTATATTTTTATCTTGTGTTCTAAAATTTTATTTAAGTGGTATAGTGTGGTCCGTAGCCTTTTTCAAATTACACTTTTGGTCAACATTATGTTTTTAAGATTTATCTGTGTTGGAATATGTAATTTTAGTTAATTCATTTTCATTACTGTGTTGTATTTCATTATAGGAGCATTTTATAATTTATTCATTCCACTTTTGGGAGACATTTATATTGCTTCCAAAGTAGAGATAGAATAAATATCAGAGGTCATTGTGCAGATGAGAAAATGGAGCTAGAGAAGGGAAGTGATTTGGCTAAAGTTGTAGAGAAGCTAGTGGACACAGGACTTTAAAGGAAATTATAGTACCCTGCAGTGGCCAGTTTTTGTTTGCCCAACAGACTTTCCCATTTGCTTTCTTCAGATTCCTTAGAGGAACTCATTCCTCATTCCACAAGACCCTGTTGGGAGTATCAGTCATTCCCTGGCCAATGAGCATGAGAGCCATGACTCAGTGGTGGCCAATCACAATACCAAGTTCCTTGGTGAACAGTGATGGGGTCAGAATAGACCATGTGACTTAGGCAGAGCCAATCAAAATCTGTAACTCTGACAAGCTGAAAAAATACATGCCTGGGGTTTCCAGAAAATATTTTTCTGCCACATAGGGAGAGTCTACCTCCAGCCAACAAACAAAGGGAAGCAGAGACAGAGGGGAGAGAGGGGAGAGAGAAAGACACAGAGAGGCTTAATGACATTGTTTGAGCCTCTGGAGAAAGCATTCCTAAACTTCTCATTTATGAAAGCTGATCAGTACCTGTCCTTCTCCTTTGTTTTTAGCTTAACCAGTTTGACATGGGTTTCTTTAACTTGCAAAACAAGAGTCCTAACTCTGTTTCCTCCTCTTTCTGCTCTGTCACCACTGCACTCCCTAGATACTCAGTAAGCAGTTAATTGAAAATGATGATTGCAGTGAAGTCATACGAGTACCACTAACCTTGGACTTAGGAAACACAGCAAGACTAACTGTGGTCAAAGTTATAATGAGACATTTCTCTTCTCTTGGATATTTTACTCTGACCTGCCATCGATTCATTCAATACATATTTATCATGTTCCTACTGTGTGACAGATGGAAGATGCAAAACAAGAATAGCACAAAGGACATAGAGACAATAAAATACTTTTCTAAGTATTTTGTAGGAAGTGGTACAATATTAATTCTAAAGAGACTGCCATTAGGAGATAATGCCTATTTAAATACCTAGAGAAAAAACTAAAAAGCCAAGAAAGGAATTAAATGGAATATTTAAAAATACCTGATTAGCCTAACAGGAAATAGGAAAGAACAAATAGAGGAATGAAGAGGAATGGACAGATAGAAGACAAATAATAAGACAGTAGTCTTAAACCTAACCTTATCAATAATTACATTAAGGATAAATAGCTTAAGCCACCAATTAAGAGGCAGAGACTTTTAAACGGGAAACAAAAACAAAACCTATATGTTGTCTGTAAGATACACACTTTAAATATCAAGTAAGGTTAAAAGCAAAATGATGGAAAAATATATCATGCAAACTGTAAGCATAGGAAAGCTAACGTGGCTACATAATATCAAACAAAGATGACTTAGGAGTAACATCAGAGAAAAGGACAAACATTTCATAATGATAGAAGGGTCATTTCATCAGGAAGACATAGCAGTTATAAATGTGTATTAACCTAGAAACAGAGGTTCAAAATACATGAAGCAAAAGCTGACAGAACTAAAGGCAGAATTAAGATAAAGTCACAATTATAGTTGGAGATCTTAACCTCCCTCTTTCAGTAATTGGTAAAACAAGTAGACAAGTAGACGGTAACTGATAGAGCAAGTGATGTATAAAGAATATCCAAATGCTATTAATCACCTTGACCTAAATGGTATTTATAGACCATATGAAATCACTGCAGAATATACATTATTTCCAAGTGCATGTGGAACACTCACCAGAATACCCCATATCCTCAAATATAAAATAAGTCTCAATAACTTTTAAAAGATTAAGATAAAAGCATATTCTCTGACCACAACGAAATTAAGTTAGAACTTAATGCCAGTAAAATATCTTAAAACTCTCCAAATATTTTAGAACTAAACAATGCATTTTTAAATGACACATGGACCAAAGAAGAAATTAGAAAATATTTCAAAATGAATGCTAAAAACAATACAGCATACCAAAATGTTTGGGATGTTGGTTAACCAGCATTTAGAAGGAAATTTGTAAATTTAAATGCTTATTTAGAAAAGAAGAAAAAGGGCAAAAATCAGTGATCTATGTTTACACCTTAAGAAATTAGAAAGAAAAGAACAAATCAATACCAAAGTAAATAGAAAGAAAGAAATAATAAATATAAGAGCAAAATTCAGTGAGATGAAATGGAAAACAAACAATAGAAAAATTTAACAAAACAAAAAGGCTGTTTTTTGAAAATATTAATAAAATTGATAAACCCATAGCGAGACTGATTAACAAAGAAAGAATGAGAATACAGATTACAAATGTCAGTAATGAAAGAAGGCGTGTCATTACAGATCCTACAGACATTAAAGGGTAATAAGAAAATATTATAAACAGCTTTATACCAATAAAACTTGTCAACTTAGATTAATTGGACAAATTCCTTGAAAAATAACTTGTCTTTCCTTGAAAGACATTCAAAGCAATCCCAATAAAAGTCAAGTTGGCTTTTTGAGGAAAGTGATATGGTGATTCGAAAATGTATATGGAAATGCAAAGAACCTGAAACAGCCAAAACAATTTTGACCCAGAAAAATAAATTTGGAGGGCCTCACACTACCTTATTTTAAGACTTTCTATGAAACTACAGGAATCATGACAGTGTGGCATTGGTATAAGGGTAAACAAGTCAATGAATCTGAATACAGAATCCAGAAGTAGACCTACTCGTATTTTTCAATTAATTTTCAACAAAGAACCCATGGCAATTTACTGGAGAAAATAAAATCTTTTCAATGATTTGTCCTGGAAAAACTAGATAAGTATGCAGGAAAGAAGGAAGGGAGGGAGGGAGGGAGGGAGGGAGGAAGGAAGGAAGGAAGGAAGGAAGGAAGGAAGGAAGGAAGGAAGGAAGGAAGGAAGGAAGGAAGGACTTTATACCATATACAGAAATTAATTCTAAATGGATCCTAGAGCTAAACATAAAAGCTTGAACTTTAGACCTAAACATGAAGACTTCTAGGAAAAAACAAACAAACAAACTTAGGATAGTATCTTCATGAGCTTGGGATAAATGAAGATTTCTTAGATGATACAAAAAGCACTAATCATAAATGATAAATTAGACTTCATGAAAATTTAAAACTTCTGCTCATCAAAAGATAGGGATAAAATATAATGTATAGATTATGTACAAAGGGTTTGTATCCAGATATATAAAGAACTATTGCAAATTAATTTAAAAAAACAGTAAAGATGGGCAAAAAGACTTGGATACCCCACAAAGAAGATGTATGAGGGGCCAATAACACATGAAAGTGCTCAATACCTTTAATTAAAACCATGAGATACAATTTCATATCCACTAGAGTAGCTAAAATCAAAAAAGCAATACCAAATTTTGGTAAGCATGTAGAGCAGCTGGCATTCTCATACGTTTTTGGTGGGATTGCAAAATGGAATAGCCACTTTGTAAATCTGTTTGGCAATTCCTTATAAGGTTAAAGATACTCTTATTCTATAACCCAGCAATTCTACTCCGAGGTATTTATTCAAGAGAAATAAAAACATATGTCTACACAAACCCTATACAAGAATATCCATACCAGCTTTATTCTTAACATCCAGAACCTGTCAACAGATGTCCATCAGCAAGAGAACGGATAAACAAACTGTGGTATGTTCGTATAATGGAATACTACTCAGCAATAAAAATGAACACAGTACTGATATGTCCAACAACATAGACAAAACTATTGTGATAGAAATCAGAGCAGTGGTTTTCTGCAGTAGATTAGGACTGATTGGAAGGAGGCACGAGAGAGTTTTCTAAGGTAATAATAAGGTTATGAAATAATAATGAGGTAAAGAAAGCATTCCGTATCCTGATTGGAGTGTTGGTTACAAAAGTCTATATGTTTGTCAAAGCTCACCAAATTGAACAAATATTTGGGATCTTTGCATTTCACCATATGTAAAATTTACCTCAGTAGAAACAATGATCTCTTTTCTATTAAAGGGGAGACAGGGTGCTGCTGAAGGAAGATGTACCTATGAATCCTGGCTTGACCGCTTACTAGCTAAGTGACCTTGAGCAAGTTACTTACCCTTCCGTAACTCACATTCCTCATCTAAAAATGGAGATGATGATAATACCAATCTCATTATGTTTGTTGGGAAGATTAAAGAATGTAGCCCCTGAAACCAGCTTAGCACAGTGCCTGACCTGATCTCCTGCCTTCCCAAATAGGCTCAATCTTGAAGACCTAGTTAGTCCTTGTATCTTTTCTATGAACTCAACTTCTTAAACTCTAACCCTCACCACTTTGTTCTTGATCCTTCTCTTGCTCAGCACTTTGTTTCTCCACCTCACATTTTCATAGAGCCCTCTAGCACTCTCCTCCTTTTCCCTGTGTTTAAATGTGATCCCCACAGTAGACTGCAAGCTCCTTGAGGCCAGTACTCTCTCTGCTATCGCCACGCCCCGGGAGTACGGGAGGTACGCAGGTGGTATTCCACAGTTGCTTCTCCGTGTTATTATTTAATTTGTGAATAGGTAGTACAAAATTTTAAGGTGGAATATTGTGATGAATCTCACATTGTTCAAGAATTTTAAATAATAAAAAATATTCAGTGACGAGTCTCTTCCCAATCTCTCTTCTATCTGGTTCGCATGCCCCCAATACCACCAAAAAAAAAGAAAACTCCTGTTATTCCACATATTTCTCTGTGAAAATATGATACGTATTCTTATTTTTCCCTCTTCATTACATAAAAGGTAGCTACCATAACACTTGTGCATTTTGTTTTGTTTCAACTAACAATATATTTTGAACCTCTTTGCAAATCACTCATAGAAATCAATCATAAAATGTCCCATTGATTAATGTGCTATAGGTTATTTCCAATCTTTTGCTGTTACAAAAATGCTATAGTGAAAAACTTTTTTTACAGGCCTTTCACACATGTACCAGTACAACTGTAGTATAAATTCTTAAAAGTGAAATTTCTGGGGTAAAGAATCTATGCATTGTTAATTGATATTGTCAAATTGTCCTCTCTAGGAACTTACCAATTTATATATCCACAAACGATGAATGGCACTGCTTGTTTCCCAACAGCCTCGCCAATAAATGAGTGATCAAACACTGGGATTTCTACCAAAATCATAAGTAGAAAATGGTGTCTCAATGTAGTTTCTCTTATAGGAACCTGAGACTCTTGTTATATGTTTATATACCATTTGTTTTGCCTTCTTTGTGAATTGTCTATACCTATCCCTTGCCCATTTTTCTTTACAGTTGTTGGCCTTTTTCTTTTCAGTTTCAAGTCATTCCTTATATATCAGAGAGATGAATACTTTTCAGTATGAATTGCAATTTCTCAGTGTGTCCTTTGAATTTATTCTCTGCTCTTACGGTTTCTGCTAGGCAAAGTGGTTTTAATTTTTACATACTTTAATTTATTAATCTTTTATTTTATGGCTACTAGATTTTGAGTCATAGTTATTAAGGCCTTCATATTTTTTTTTTTTTTGATTTGGCTGTTTCACTGTACAACAGATAACAATCCAAAAAGATGGAAGATTTCACTGTAAAAATGGAAACCTCGGGAGTATTAAAAGAAACGACAGATGCTTCTTGACTTGAATTGAGTCCAATTTAATTGACACATTTTGCATGTTTGGGGACCCACTTAACTCCACATTAGACACAGAGAAGGAATCTTGCTAATCTTGCCTGGGGACATTTTACTTTGATTATCCCGTTGGCTGAAGCATGATGGCAGCTCTAACTGGGAACTCATGTTTCTCACTCTGGCTGTGGTCCAGACACTTTTTCTAAGTTGCCGCTTTTGTTTCTATTGTTGCGTTTCTTTGTTTTGCTTTGTTTTCTTATGAGCAGGAAAAACAAGCAGTTATCAGCCACAGTTACTCAGAGACCCTTATCATTGCCTTTGTCTGCCTATCACCATGGGCCAAAACAAGGGAATTAAATCGTTCACGCATTCACTCATCCAACAAATGAATGTATTAAGCAACTATTAAACGTAAGGCAGCCTGCTCAGTACTAAGCAGACATGATGGAAAAAAGCAGGCAAAGTCACTACCTGCCTGAAGCTTATATTCTAGCATGAAAGGTTGATCTTAAACATGTCATAAGAGCTAAATGCCAGGAAAAGTTACAGGGTGTTGTGAGAGTTTGTAACAGGAACCCCTGCCCTAGTCTGACAGATCAGGGATGAATTCCCTGAGGAAGTCTCTTTGGAACTGAGTTTTGATGGAGTAGGAACTAATCAGGCAAAAAGCAGACAGAGACGGAAAACCAGAAGAGCAATGGCCCCAAGGCCAGAAGGAGCATGGTGCCATATAGGAAGCGAAGAAGAGTGAGGTGATCGGCTTGGAGAAGGGAAATGGCATACAAGCTACACAGGGGCTGTTGTCAGTTGGGTTCCCTGGCTCTTGGGATCACCAACTAGGAGGAGAAGAGGAAAGAGTAAGATTACTTGGATGGAGAAGTTGGGCTATGGTGCAGTCACAAGAAGACTTCAGCTGACTCTGCAGGGAGCTCTGAACTGGGATGCCCTTCAGTGCTGGGACAAGGGGGACAGCCTTCATGTCCCAATGTTGAATAGTCAGTAGGCCTGGGCTGCTCTCTGCCAGCTAGTGCTGATAGGTGAGGACTGTCAGATGGCAGCACTGCCAACAGCTGCCCAGATTCCCTTCCAGGATAAATTCCTTTGTCCTGGAAGGGAATCTGGGCAGCAAAACACAGTAGGAGCAAATCCCTCTGAGCCTTTCAGGTCATGGTAAAGAATTTTAATTTTATTCCAAGTGAAGGAGGATGCCAAAGGAGAGTTTTACGCAGTAAGAAAAATGATCTGATTGACCTTTTTGAAGAGTAGTCTGGCTGCTTTATATACATATTTTAAGTGGATGAGTGTGGAAGAAGAGAACGCACTTAAGAGGCAATTGCAGTGGTGTCATGGACTTGAGTGGCAGCGGAGGAGAGAAGTGGGAGGTGGGAAGGAGTTTGACTGGGTTTGGCCACAGTGTTAACAAGATTTACTGATGGATTGAATGTGGGTTGGTGGGGAAAAAATAGAGGAATCATAGATGATGGCTTTGGATTGAGGTTTTGGATTGAGCAGTTCCTAGACGGTGGTGCCATTTAATAAGATGAGGAAGACGGAAAGGAGCACTGTTCTAGGCCATCTCACCACATATCCCAGGAAATCAACTTTGTAATACAGTTGTCAGCTATTTTCTATCTTTGTGCTATTCCAAACACACAAGGACACGTTACCCATTCTTTGGGCCATAGTTTTCACTTGAAACACAGGTCAAAAGCCTCTCATCCTTCAATGTCCAGGTCCAGTGCTACTTCCTCTGTAAAACCTTCCTTTTTCATAAAAACATTGGTGTATGTATAGATCCTGATATTTTATATTTGAGGAAACTAGAAATAAGGGAAATTAACTGACTTGCCCAAGACTGTACTGGATACCAATAGAGCTGTGACTAGACATCAAGTCTCCTGATTCAGTGGCTGAAAACTGCATTAAATCAAGGGAGAATGGAAAGTCAACAAGGAGGGACAGAGTGAAGGCCAGATCAGTAAGGAATTGATTATGGAGGTCCAGGCAAGAGATGATGGTAGCCTAGCCTAGGGTGAGAGTAGGGAGAAGAAGTGAACATATCTAAGAGTCTTCTAGGAAGTAGAATGGCCAGGACTTGGTGTTGGTTTTGGACAGAGGGAGTGAGGGAGAGGCAGGTGTCAAGAGTAACTCTTTGGATAACCTGTCATTCCCCAAGCTTGGAAGCACCAAAAGAAGACTTGGTTGGGGGGGGGGGGAAAGATCATGAGTTTGGTTTTCATTTCATTGTTCAGACCTCAACCCATACCTCTGGCATTAGGACCTTGGCACTGGGACCTCCCAGTGGGATCACTAGGTGACTAGTACTTGAACCTCTGTGGGAAAACTGCAGGGCTGGTGCTCAGACCTCCAATGGATGTTTGTCACTGGTACTTGGAACACTGAGAAACAATTGACTAGAGCTTCACGTTGTGCCCTCTCCCTTCCTGTCTCTGCCTTCCAAATTTCCACCACTGCTTCCCACCGGCAGAACCTAACTTGGAAACTCAGGTGTCTGGGAAATGCAGTATCACAGAGCAGAACATGGGGCAGTGAGCTTGGGGCTGAAAGACCTTAGATAATAACCAGAACAACAGGTTTAGGGAATGAGCCCTGGGTTAGGCATCAAAACACTGGGTTTTCTTTCCAGCTCTGCCATCAGCCAGGTGTGACCTTGAACATGTCACTTCCCATCTCTGAGTCTCTTTTCCCTTCCTTCAAATGTGTAAATATCTCTTTGATGTTGCACATACTTAGGTGTCTGTCCTTAAAGAAGCCTTCTCTGACCCTCATCACTTAGGGGGATTTGGTGCCCTTCCTGTTGCTCATATAAACGCCTCTCCTAACCTCCTTTTTAAAAATTTACCTTACTTTTTAACTGAGAAATACGTAACACACAATTAAAAGCACAGATCTTAAATG
The DNA here is from genome assembly GCF_965194825.1 of Balaenoptera physalus. NCBI lineage: Eukaryota > Metazoa > Chordata > Mammalia > Artiodactyla > Balaenopteridae > Balaenoptera > Balaenoptera physalus. The sequence goes on from NC_138890.1 coordinate 57,480,518, forward strand.
CTCAGTTTGGTGAGTTTTGACAATTGTATACACCCATGTAATCACCAGTAAACTTTGCCATTTTTTAAAAATTTTATTTATTTTTTATTGAAGTATAGTTGATTTACAATGTTCTAATTTCTGCTGTACAGCAAAGTGACTCAGTTATACACAAATATATATATTCTTTTTTAATATAAAATTTGCTATTTTAACCATCACTTAGTATACAATTCCATAGCATTAATCATATTCACAATGTGTGCAACCATTACTACTACCTACCTCTTAGTATCACATTGCATTTTACTTGCCTATTGATAAGTGTGAATCCCCTAATAGAGAGTAAACCCTCAAGGGCTAGAATCACATCTTATCCCAGTGATTGGCATTTAGTAAATACTGGTATTTGTTGGTTCGTTGAACAAGTGAATGAATGAATGAATGAATGTCTAAAGTCTCACGGAATGTGTCTTTTTATCTAGTAACTATAATAGAGTCATCTAACTGCTCCTTTAATTCTCCTCCCTTTCTCAAATGTTTATTAAGTATCAACAGGTTGTCTGTGCTAAACTCTAGAAATCAAAAGACAACCTGGGCAGAATTCCTGCCCACAAGTCCACAGCCAGGTGAGGGGGTCCAGACAAGTAAATAACGTGTGATAAAACAATTAATTCTTAGTAGGAAGATGAACAGGGTGGGAGTTATGGTTGCAGAAATGAGGTTATGCCTTATACTGACTTGGAAAATCAAGGACAGCTTCACAGAGATTAAAAAAACAGGCTTAGTGGTGTTGAGTGGCAGGGTGGGGTGCAGAGTCTAGAGAAACTGCAAGGAATTCTTCAGGGCCAGAGTCAGGGTCCTTTCTCCTCCGGAGTCCCACTTTCTGCCTCAATGCCTGAGATTATTTTTGGCAGAGAAGTAAAATAGTGACACTAATTTTTTTAAGCATAATGGGTTTTGCTTACCCCCTTCCCACCCTACTTCCTCTTCACTAAGCTTCTTCCTTGTTTCTCAATGCTTCCCTGTTTCTCAACGTTTCCCTTGAGTTAGTTTCTCCTCTTTGTGCATGCTTTCTTTAAACAGGTGGCTTTCTTTATTTGTGGCTTCTCATATAAGGTCTTTGTTCAAGACCTTGGGGTTTTCCCAGAGAAAGCCATGTAAATCTCTGAAACAGTTTTACATATTTATTGGTCTCATTCAAAAGTAGCTGATAAGGGAATCTGTACGTCCTTGCTACTGTGAGTACTCATATTCACACACACACACACACACACACACACACACACACACACATTCTCTTATGTCCCCCACTCTACCCCACTCTCCCATTGTATGTATCTTAAGGACTCAAACCACTAAGAAGTAGTTGTCTGTGGTCAAAAGGGTGCTTTCAGACTTTAAATAACTTAGGGACCTGACGCTCTTATTTAAAAGGCTGGATGATTAGATGGATGTATGGATGGATGGATGGATGGATGGATGGATGGATGGATGGATGGATGGACGGACGGACGGACGGACAGACGGAAAAGTGAATGACCGAGACAGTCAAGCTTCTGCAATCATGCCGAGGTCACCCTTAGTAACAACCCTTAGTAGGCAACTCAGAATGGGTGTTGGCAATGATGATGACAATAATAATAATAATAATAATACTGATGATTGTGTAATGTAAGTGCTACAACAGAAGAATGAGAAAATGTTCTGGGAAAGGGTGTCAGTGATATTCCAAAGAGTTAGGGCTAAGACTTCATGCTGTCCCTCTTTTGTTCATTGAGCTGAATATTTATGGGGCGGTCTTCTTACGCATCACCTTTTGTTCAGACCCTACTGTGCATTGTCGTGAATACAAAAGAAGTATCAGATGGCATCCCTGTGTGTTTTAGGATAATTCATGGCCTGACATAAGAGATCCCCTTCTCCTTGTCAACCCTAAATTAAGTAATTGGGTGAAAGATTGTGAACTCTCAAGGATGGGAATCATCCAAAAGCGTTTTTCAATAAAGACTTTTTATTTTCTACTCAAGATAATATTAAGTAATAATAAGATATTATCCACGCTGTTTCTCAGGTTCTAAGTATAAGGCATCTTACTGAAATAGTCTGAGAAATCCAAACAAGATCATACCCTATTTTCAGAAGCACAGATAGAGAGGTCCATCTATAGTCAAGCTCAGTGGAGATGTAGGAGGAGGACATGCCTCTCTCTCTTTTGTGCCCCAAATGATTTATTCAGAGAAAGATATAAAGATGTAGAAGAGTATCTCATGTTCTCCTTTCCACCTCTCATTGTCACAAAGGAAATTACACATGACATTGGATTAGCCCAAGTGGTGCATTTGCCACGCAGTCCAAAACTCCCTCTTTGCCCATATGAAAGAGGGATTGTCGTGTGGCCAGGAAGATTTCCAGAGTACGCAAAGCAAGATTATCTGAAGACCCTGGCTTCTGCCCAAGAAAAAATTTGACTCCAGTTGCAGAAATAGGAATAACTCAAAAGTCCTACAGGCCAAGGGTGAAAAGATGAACCAACCTCACCAGCTTCCCTTATGAAATGAAGGAGGAACTATTCGATAGTAAGGCTATAAGCAGAAATAGCAGCAGCTAAAAAGGCAGGAAGACCTGTGTGCAAGGTAAATTTACATTTGAGCCAGAAGTATAACCAAGCACAAACTGTGAGGTGGCTCGTTGTGCTTGGAACACGTTTTCCCCAGACTGCTCATTAATCTGACGGATTTCAGTTTAATCGTCACCTCCCTGAAGAAACCTCCCTAGTCAACCCTATTGTCACCCCCTTACCCCACTCCTACCCCCAGATATGGAGACTTGATCAGGGTCCCCTGTATATGCCCTCACCAAATCCTATGTTATTTAGCCCATCACATTAATCACATTTGTAAATAGTCATTTACGAGATTATCAGTTGCCTCTCTCTCTCCCTGACTGGGCTATCAGCTCCCTGAAGGCAGGGATCACGTCCGTCATTTTCTTGCTGTACATACTCAGTGTTTCACACAGTGCCTGGTTTGCATCAAAAAATAAATAAATGTTTCTTGAAATATTTAATGAGAAGAAGCATTTACTCTGCAGAGGACACAGCCTTGAGAAGGCTGAAATGAGGAGCCTGGCTTCAGAAGACAGGTTGTTGCACCAATTTACATTCCCACCAACAGTGTACAAGGGTTCCCTTTTCTCCACATCCTACCCATCACTTGCTATTTGCGGTCTTTTTGATGATAGCCATTCTGACAGGTGTGAGGTGATAGCTCGTGGTTTTGATTTGCATCTCCCTGACGATTAGCCATGTTGACAAACTAGTGGTTACCAGGGGAGAGGGGGGAGGGGGAAGGCGCAAACTAGGCATATGGGATTAAAAGATACAAACTACTATGTATAAAATAGATAAGCAACAAGAATACTACATTGCAAGGCACAGGGAATGTAGCCATTATTTTGTAGTAACTTTAAAGGGAGTATGATCTATTAAAGTATTGAATTACTATGTTGTACATCTGAAGGTAATATAAGATTATAAAGTATACTTCAACTTAAAAAAAGAAAAAGAAGAAGAAGAAGAAAACAGGTTGCTGTTGCTGTCCCTGGAGAGATACCACCCAGCCTCTGGGTTTGAAGCCCTGGGCCCCTGGCAACGGCACCTCTGGGGTCCCAGATCCTGCTGCAGTATGCTTAAGGGTGAATACTTGGTTACCCACATATGTCCCCAAAACAGATAGCAGAGGGAACGAAGCACAGACTACGTGCCACATAAGCAGAATTATTGCTAAAAATAATGCTTCTCAAAGCCTCAGAAAGGAGTCAGTGAATTAAAGGTTTATATTAACCTCATTTCACTTTTCTTTTCATTTACAGGAAATTGTTTTAATTTTCCGTGTGCAGCTGTTTGATGTTTATGTCACTGACTGTATTTTAAAAAAATAGCTGCAACATTCAGTTTTGTTCTAAGTTATTTAAATAGAAAAAGGACCCCAATTGATATTTTATTAGTTGCTATATAATAATTTGTTTTCAAAGTACTGGATTTTTTTTAAATTTAGGATACTATACGTGTCTTTCCTATTTGGGAGTGAGAGAAGTAATTTTTAAGAACATCATGTTCAAATAAATAAGTAAAACATCTCCCTTCTCTTCAGTGGTCCTACGCATCGTATTTTATACGATTAATTTAGATATCCAGGCTGTTGAACTGTCTGGGTTTTCTATACTTTTTGAAAGAATAAGGATTTTTTATGGGATAGGTAGAACATTACTTTGAAGCAGGGTTTTTGGACCTGACAGTTCTTTGTTTTGGGGGGCTGTTCTGTACATTGTAGGAGGTTTAGCCTCTCCTACTCGATTCCAGTGGCATACACCCAGCTAGAGTTATAACAATCAAAAATGTTTCCCAGCATTGCCACATGTTCCAGGGAGCAAAATCATCACTGTTGAGAACCGTTGGTTTAGAGGGTGGGAGAAGCTAGCTGGCAGAGACTGTTTCTTCATCCTTCAAGAAAGGCAGACCTAGATGAGGCAAGACCCATCATTGGCTTTTTTGGTCATATGTTTTTCCAGTCATCAATTTGGTCTCCTTAAACCACTTTGGACTGGATGCCGAAATGCTTCATAGAGTCCCATCCCTTGGTGAAAACATGGGACAGAAAATGTCTTTCTGAAATGCCTGGAGGCTCCCCTCCCTATACAGTGGAGAGAATACTGTACAGGCATCTAGTCAGACCAGCAGTCTGCTACTTGTTACCCATGTGACTCTGGGGAGTCCCAAGTCCCTCAACTATACAAAGTACTGGTACAATACTTGGTCCGCATATCAAAGAATGGTTGGAAGAATGAAATCAAAAGGTACCCAATTTTGTTTTTCACAAGTGACAGAGTCAGACCAAGTAATACCTGTCAGTGTAATGCCCTTTCCTGAGAAAATTACTTTCTCAGTGGGAGGTAGAACAGAGCGTGGTTATGGGTCTGGTCTTTGAAATCTGACCAGCCAAGGCTGAAAGCAGCTACCTCATCTTACCAGTTGTGTAGCTGGTATACCGACTAGGACACATAACCTCTCTTAGCCTCTCTTTCCTCATCAATAAAATGATCGTAACATCTACTATAAAGGGGAGACTGTGAGAATTATAGAATATATGCAAGGCACATTGTACAAGTGTCCAACATAGGAGAGGCACCCACAAGTCATGTTTGCCATGGCTGTTACCATTGTTAATAAATGCAGAAAATATTACGTGCTGTCTGGCTCATGGGGGAGACATTTGGGAGCAGAGTTTCCTTTAGGATCCCTAAACCAGAGCTTTAATGGGAATGTCCACTTAAATTGCTTTGCTTAAGTCCAACGGCACAGAAAGTCATGTTGGAAAGATTAGTCCTTTGTCAGGCTTTGCTGGCAAGAACTGTGTCTTATTCATATCTATACTCAAAGCACCTAGCACAATGTATGGCCAAAGTAGATGCATTCAATCCTCTACTTGACAGGTTAAATTTCCAAGCATCTGCTGGGTACCAAAAACAGTTCTAGGGTCTGGAAGAAGGAACAAAGATGAGCAAAGACAGGTGCAGTCATGGCCCTCATGAAGACAAGAGTCCTATTGCAAAGACTGCAAATCAAAAACTCACAGGGAACAGGCAGATGTCAGAAAAGCCACACAATCTTTTTGGTCTCTTTAATTTTCTCACTTATGGTAGACACATAGTTATAGAGAAATCATTCTCAACTTAAAAAAAAACAGCATTATAAAAATGCTAGTAAATGGCAGACACTATAGTCTCAGTTTTAGAGACAATAGTGCGTGGTAAGAAGTGTGGTTCGCTGGAGAGGAGAATGCCGCTACTGAACAGTAAAGGTGGCACAGTCTCCGAATGGTTTTGAGATTTCTGGCTCAGATCAGTCTGAAGAGAACTGATTTTCGACAGTGGGGTGCTTGTAATGGACAGAGGGTGGCAGGCAGTTGCGAGGGCCATGGGTAAGATATAGTATGATTTCCAGAAGACTGGGTTATAGGAGCCGTATTCCCTGAGTCCCTGAGCCCACAAGGCTCAGCCACGTACCTGACAGTGTAGGCAATATTGCACAACTAGGATGATAATGACTGGCCTACCTCTTTATAAAGATATTTGTAATATTCACCCAAATTATAGAGATGGGGAAGGAAAAAAAAAAAACTTTTCATTCAATCGTCTTGAGAAGACTGTCAGAAAATTCCTCTCCAGGTGATTTTAAGTATCTTGTTCCTGTGGGAAGAAGCCAATAGAATTAAGCATCCCTCTGCTAGATTAAATCTTAGTGCTTTTAGAATGGTTAATGTCTATAGGACTTGTTAAATGGCTGGGGTTGGTCTTAATCTCCTGGATGCCTATGATTAGAGTCTTGACAGAGTCACATGGGATGCTCCAAGAGAGATTAGGACCACCCAACTTTTTTTAAATTTTCCTTTTTTTAAAATTTTGGTCTTTAGGCTGAAGCATCACAGGACTCTGGATAAGGAACAGAATGAAGGTAGGATTATAGGGAAAGGCAAAAGGAGCTAAAGGACATTGAGAGAGGAGATTTCAAAAGAGTTTGGGGTCATCATAGTTTTAAAATAAATGTGAAGCAAAATTCCAAACTGTGCATTATTTACTTCTAAATAGGACATTAGCTGGGTCATTTTTAATTAAGAGGTCTGCAACATTCTATATATAAGAAATTGTGCAGTTTTGTGGTCTTTATCATACAGGTTTCAGACTTGTCTGGTTTTCTCTTGGCACACTTATAAAAGCAAGTATAAACTGAATGCTATTTTAATAACCTTTATGGTACAGTATTATATATTAGATGCAATTCATTGTTTCTCACCCCATATTTATTTCCCACAGCATACCACTGCTTTTACATTAGATGTTTACCCTATCGGGAGAAAAATGGGTCTAAAATATAAAACTAGCCCTTTCCTTTTACAGACATCCTGTAATTAGCTCAAGTTTTCGTCTCTTCACAGCAAGATCCTGCTACACAAAAGTTCTCTTTTCTCAACATATTTTTGCCAGATGTTTCCACCAAAAAAAAGTGTAAGGCAAAGTTTTTTGTGTGCATTGGTGCATATGACTTCATCCTTAATAACTGCCTCAAAATGCTCCGCTTCCTTAATTAAGTGAATTAGTTCTCCCCCAGTTCCTGTGTAGAGAACATCTATTGTCTCCATCTTCACAAACTCTCAGCATTTCAGCCATGTGTGACTGCCCCGTGTGCCCTCAGGAGGGGTCAAACAGCTTCACTCACATTCATCCTATATTTTTAAAACCCAGAGTAAACACTTCAGCTTTTTGACCGACGAGAACTCAATCACTGCAAATTAACATGTGAAACTGCTGTTCTCTCTCCAGTTAACCTTACAATTTTTTCTCATTAAGGGATGATTCTACACTCTGTGTTGAAATATTATGATAAGTTTGCATCCGTATTAGCAGTCAGGCTCTATTTTGTTTCACATAGCAAGGTTTTCAGCTTTGCTAGAGAATACTTCTATGTATTCTAAAATATTTTCCAGAAGATCCGTGCCCCTGAGGAGGGGGAGATCAGGAGAGGCAGGTGGGAGGGGCCCTCCCAGACCCCAGACTGGAGGAGCAGAAGAGGAGAGGAGGGCGTTTGCCCTGCCCTCTCGAGCCCAGGAAGCCTGCTAGCTCCCAGGTGAGGTCCCCTGCCCTCTGAGACCGGGCTGGGGGCAGGCCTGGGCCCCTTCTGTTCCTTTAGCCTAAGCCCCATCCTCCACAGCCCCCAGCACCTTTTCCAGCCCTGTGGGTCCTGAGCATTGGCCCCGCCCACCACCCAAACCTCGCCCTTGCTTAGGCCCCACCCTCCAAAGCCAAGACCTTCCCCCCCTTTTTTTTTCTTTTCCCTCCTCCTCTTTTTTACTATTGTGGAACTGATGTACCTTCCAGTTGTTGATTCATTTATATTTTTATTTTTAGATTCTTTCTAACATATCTGTTAGTTTCCTAGTCTAATTTTATTTTTTACTTTGTTATTGTTCTCTTTTTTTTTTTGCCACTCCACATGGCTTGCGGGATCTTGATTTGAAAGCCCAGGGTTGGGGGGAAGCTCCTGTGGTGGGAGCTCTGAGTCCGAACCACTTGACTAACAGAGAACCTCAGACCCCAGGGAATATTCATCAGAGTGAGGTCTCACAGAGTTCCTCATCTCAGCACCAAGACCCAACTCTTCCCAATAGCCTACAAACCCCAGTGTTGGAAGCCTCAGGCCAAACAACCAGTAAAACAGGAACACAATCCCACTCATAAAAACAAAAAAAAATGAGATGGCAAAAAAATATGTCACAGATGAAGGAACAAGGTAAAAACCTACAAGACCAAATAAATGAAGAGGAAATAGGCAATCTACCTGATAAAGAATTCAGAGTAATAATAGTAAAGATGATTCAAAATCTTGGAAATAGAATGGAAGCACAGATTGAGAAAATACAAGAAATGTTTAACAAACATCTAGAAGAACTAAAGAACAAACAAACAGAGATGAACAACACAATAACTGAAATGAAAAATACACTAGAAGAAATCGATAACAGAATAACTGAGGCAGAAGAACAAATAAGTGAGCTGGAAGACAAAATGGTGGAAATAACTGGCAAGGAGCAGAAGAAAGAAAAAGAATGAAAATAATTGAAGACAATCTCAGAGACCTCTGGGACAACACTAAATGCACCAACATTCGAATTATAGGGGTCCCAGAAGAGGAAGAGAAAAAGAAAGAGTCTGAGAAGATATTTGCAGAGATTATAGTGGAAAACTTCCCTAACATGGGAAAGGAAATAGTCACCCAAGTCCAGGAAGCACAGAGAGTCCCATCCAGGATAAACCCTAGGAAAAACACACCAAGACACATATTAATCAAACTAACAAAAGTTAAATTGAAAGAAAAATATTAAAATCAGCAAGGGAAAAACAAAAAATAAAATACAAAGGAATCCCCATAAGGTTACTAGCTGATTTTTCAGTGGAAACTCTGCAGGCCAGAAGGGAGTGGCAGGATATACTTAAAGCGATGAAAGAGGAAAACCTACAACCAAGATTACTCTATCCAGCAAGGATCTCATTCAGATTCAATGGATAAGTGAAAAGCTTTTCAGACAAGCAAAAGCTAACAGAATTCAGCACCACCAAACCAGCTTTACAACAAATGCTAAAGAAACTTCTCTAAGCGGGAAGCACAAGAGAAGAAAAAGACCCACAAAAACAAACCCAAAACGGTTAAGAAAATGGTAATAGGAACATACATATTGATAATAATCTTGAATGTAAATGGATTAAATGCCCCAACCAAAAAACACAGACTGGCTGAATGGTTACAAAAACAAGACCCATATATATGCTGTCTACAAGAGACCACTTCAGACCTAGGGACACATACAGACTGAAAGTGAAGGGATGGAAAAAGATATTCCATGCAAATGGAAATCAAAAGAAAGCTGGAGTAGCAATACTCGTATCTGATAAAATAGACTTTAAAATAAAGACTGTTACAAAAGATAAGGAGGGACACTACGTTATGATCAAAGGATCAATCCAAGAAGAAGATATAACAATTATAAATGTTTATGCACCCAACATAGGAGCACCTCAATACATAAGGAAAATGCTAACAACCATGAAAGGAGAAATCAACAGTAACGCAATAATAGTAGGGGACTTTAACACCCCACTTACACCAATGGACAGATCATCCAAAGACAAAATAAATAAGGAAACACAAGCTTTAAATGACACAATAGGCCAGATAGATCTAATTGATATTTAGAACATTCCACCCCAAAGTGGCGGAATACACTTTCTTCTCAAGTGCACACGGAACATTCTCCAGGATAGACCACATCTTGGGTCACAAATCAAGCCTTGGAAAATTTAAGAAAATTGAAATCGTATCAAGCATCTTTTCTGACCACAACACTATGAGATTGGAAATCAATTACAGGGAAAAAACTGTAAAAGACACAAATACACAGAGGCTAAACAGTGCACTACTAAATAACCAAGAGTTCACTGAAGAAATCAAAGAAGAAATAAAAAAATACATAGAAACAAATGACAATGAAAACACAACAACCCAAAACCTATGGGACACAGCAAAAGAAGTTCTAAGAGGAAAGTTTACAGCAATTCATTCTCACCTCAAGAAACAAGAAAAATCTCAAACAATCTAACCCTACACTTAAAACAACTAGAGAAAGAAGAACAATGAAAACCCAAAGTCAGTAGAAGGAAAGAAATCATAAAGATCAGAGCAGAAATAAATGAAATAGAAATAAAGAACACAATAGCAAAGATCAATAAAACTAAAAGCTGGTTCTTTGGGAAGATAAACAAAATGGATAAACCCTTAGCCAGACTAATCAAGAAAAAAAGGGAGAGGACGCAAATCAATAAAATTAGAAATGAAAAAGGGGAAATCACAACTGACACTGCAGAAATACAAAGGATTATAAGAGACTACTACAAACAACTATATGCCAATAAAATGGACAACCATGAAGAAATGGTCAAATTCTTGGAAAGATACAATTTTCCAAGACTGAACCAGGAAGAAATAGAAAATATAAACAGACCTATCACAAGTAATGTAATTGAAATCATAATTAAAAATCTTCCAATAAACAAAAGTCCAGGACCAGATGGCTTCACAGGTGAATTCTATCAAACATTTAGAGAAGAGCTAACACCAATCCTTCTCAAACTCTTCCAAAAACTTGTGGAGGGAGAAACACTCCCAAATTCATTCTACGAAGCCACCATCACCCTGATACCAAAACCAGACAAAGATGTCACAAAAAAAGAAAACTACAGGCCAATATCACTGATGAACATAGATGCAAAAATCCTCAACAAACTACTAGCAAACAGAATCCAGCAGCACATTAAAAGGATCATACACCATGATCAAGTGGGGTTTATCCCAGGAATGGAAGGATTCTTCAATATACACAAATCAATCAATGTGATACACCATATTAACAAAGTGAAGGATAAAAACCATATGATAATCTCAATAGATGCAGAAAAAGCTTTTGACAAAATTCAACACCCATTTATGATAAAAAAAAAACTCTCCAGAAAATAGGCACAGAGTGAACCTACCTCACCATAATAAAGGCCATATATGACAAACCCACAGCCAACATCATTCTCAATGGTAAAAATATGAAACCATTTCCACTAGGATCAGGAAAAAGACAAGGATGTCCACTCTTGCCACTCTTATTTAACATAGTTTTGGAAGTCCTAGCCACAGCAATCAGAGAAGAAAAAGAAATAAAAGGAATACAAATAGGAAAAGAAGAAGTAAGACTGTCACTATTTGCTGATGACATGATACTATACATAGAAAATCCTTAATATGCCACCAGAAAACTACTAGAACTAATCAATGAATTTGGTAAGGTTGCAGGATACAAAATTAATGCACAGAAATCTCTGGCATTCCTATACAGCAACAACGAAAAATCAGAAAGAGAAATCAAGGAAACAGTGCCATTTACCATTGCAACAAAAAGAATAAAATACCTCGGAATAAACCTGCCTAAGGAGACAAAAGACTTGTACTCAGAAAACAATAAAACACTGATGAAAGAAATCAAAGATGACACAAACAGATGGAGAAATATACCATGTTCTTGGATTGGAGTAATCAATATTGTGGAAATGACTATACTACCCAAAGCAATCTACAGATTCAGTGCAATCCCTATCAAACTACCAATGGCATTCTTCACAGAATTAGAACAAAATAATCTTTCAATTCGTATGGAAACAGAAAAGACCCCGAATAGCCAAAGCAATCTTGAGAAAGAAAAATGGAGTTGGAGGAATCAGGCTCCCTGACTTCAAACTATACCACAAAGCTCCAGTAAGTGAGACAATATGGTACTGGCACAAAAACAGAAATATAGATCAATGGTACAGGATAGAATGCCCAGAGATAAACCCACACACATATGGGCACCTAATTTACAAAAAAGGAGGCAAGAACATACAATGGAGAAAAGACAGCCTCTTCAATAAGTGGTGCTGGGAAAACTGGACAGCTACATGTAAAAGAATGAAATTAGAACACTACCTAACACCATACACAAAAATAAACTCCAAATGGATTAAAGACTTAAATGTAAGACCAGGCACTATAAAACTTTTAGAGGAAAACATAGGAAAAACACTCTTTGACATAAACTACAGCAAGATCTTTTTTGACCCACCTCCTAGAGTAACAGAAATAAAAACAAAAATATGCTAACACATTTATATGGAATCTAAAAAACAAAAGTTGTTCTGAAGAACCTAGGGGCAGGACAGCAGTAAAGACGCAGATGTAGAGAATTGACTTGAAGACACAGGGAGGGGGAAGGGTAAGCTGGGGCGAAGTTAGAGAGTGGCATGGACATACATACACTACCAAATGTAAAATAGATAGCTAGTGGGAAGCAGCCGCATAGCACAGGGAGATCAGCTCGGCGCTTTGTGACCACATAGAGGCGTGGGATAGGGAGGGTGGGAGGGAGACGCAAGAGGGAGGAGATATGAGGATATATGTATATGTAGAGCTGATCCACTTTGTTATACAGCAGAAACTAACACCATTGTAAAGCAATTATACTCCAATAAAGATGTTAAAAAAAAGTTATTATAAAAAAATTTAAAGAGAAGATGTGGCACATATATACAATGGAATATTACTCAGCCATATAAAGAGATGCAGTTGAGTTATTTGTAGTGAGGTGGATGGACCTAGAGTTCGTCATACAGAGTGAAGTAAGTCAAAAAGAAACAAATACCGTATGCTAACCCATATATATGGAATCTAAAAAAAAAAAAAAAGTTGACTGATGAACCTTGTTGCAGCGCAGGAATAAAGAGGTAGACATAGAGAATGGACTTGATGACATGGGGTGGGAGAGTGAAGCTGGGGCAAACTGAGAGTAGCATCAACATATATACACTACCGAATGTAAAATAGTTGGCTGGTGGGAAGCAGCAGCGTAGAACAGGGAGATCGGCTCGGTGCTTTGTGATAACCTAGAGAGGTGGGATAGGGAGGACGGGAGGGAGGCTCAAGAGGGAGGGGATATGGGGACATGTGTATGCATATGGCTGATTCGCTTTGTTGTGCAACAGAAACTAACACGGTATCGTGAAGCAATTATACTCCAATAAAGATCTATTTAAAAAATTAAAAAAATAATAAAATTTAAAAAATAATAATAAAATATTTTCCACCCTTATGATCTTACCTATCTCTGCCATCGACAGTGAATTTTGTAAGGTCAGTAGTGGAGGTGACCTTAGGAAATCTGATTCAGCCCCCTTTTTTGGTAGCTGGCAAAACAGAGGGAGTTGCCCTTGTCATACATCTAATTGGTAAAGACATCTTGACCCTCATTCTCTATTCCACATCTGCTAATAACAGATGACACTGAATTTTCATTCGGAAAACCAAAAGAAAACAACAACAACAAAATCCCATCACCTTTTATCAATGACATAGGCTTAGTATCACTGATGATGATGCTACAGATACTTCCTACCAGTGGCAAGTCAGTATTTCTCTCCAGCTATCTCATGGGTTGGACTGATGTAGCCACACTCTCATTTAATAAACTTGGAATACAACACGACTGTAAGCTCCCACAAGGATGGGTGGCATAAGGTTAAAGAGCAGGAAAAAAGTCTTTCTAGTTAGATATGAGTCCAAATCTCGACTTTACCTTTTATAGAAATGACCTGGGCAAGTTATTCAGTTTCTCTAAGCCTCAGTTTTCTCATTTAAAAACTGAATTTTTTTTTTAATTGGGATATAGTTGCTTTATAATGGTGGGTTAGTTTCTGCTGTACAACAAAGTGAATCAGCTCTACATATCCCCTCCCTCTTGGACCTCCCTCCCATCCCACCCATAGGAACTTCTTCAGAGGGCTGTTGTGAGGAATGAATAAATGCACTGATGAGCCTAAGCATGGATAGTGTAATACCTGACACACAGCAAGCATCTGACATACAGCTTTCGCTCTATTTGGTTAAAATCCCAAAGCTTGGCAACTGCCTGGAGTAGAGAGGTAGGAAGAAAAGGAGCAGAAGTCAGTGTCACAGATGAAGGTTAGGTTTCAAGCCCAGGTTACTAGACATTCCTAGTCCTCACCAGTATCCACCTTATCTCTCCCTCCCAAACATGAGAGACACCGCATTTCCCAGCCTCCTATCAGTTAGGTGGGGGCCATGACTGGGACTAGGGTGAGAACGGTAAGTTGCCTAAGATAAAAAATATAAGGAGCCACTGGCTTTTGGGGTCACACCAGTGCCAGTCCTGTGTTTGCATGACCCAAAGAGCCAGTGGGCTCCTTAGATGTCACACTAAGGGCTTCACTCCTCTCAGCCTCGTCCCAACCCCGAGTAAAGCCATGTGACGAGGGCTGGCCGGTGAGCTGCACCTGGAAGTGACCCTCAAGAGCCAGTACTGGACAATCCTCCATGCCCTCTTCCTCTGCCTCTGCAACTGAGGAGGTTGCCGGTTCTAGATGGTGGAGCTCAGTAGCTCCATGTCATAGAGTCCCTTGCCAGCCTACATGGACGTGGCGCATGATCGAGAGATGAAATTGTGTTGAGCCACTGAGATGTGAAGCTTTTTTTTTTGCTGCTGCTGCTGCTGCAACAAACCTAGCCTATTTTTATTCTCATTATTAGCATTATCCCAATCAAAATAAATCACTTCATTTTTGTCACTCTTCTCCTGAGAATCGAGCCCAGGCAGAGTGAAGTTGAAATGTTAGCCTTGGCCCTTTCTAGTTGTATTTTCTCTGAACTTCAGTTACCTTGGTCGATAAAATGGCACTAATAAGCCATGACTTGCAGGGTTCCTGGGTGGGGTTGAAGTGCGGGGTTGCATTCCAGCTGGCTGTAAATGGGAATGTCCTTCTTGAGAAGCTTCTCATGGGCAGGGAATGTCTCTATATCCCCAAGACCTAGCACAGTGTCTTGGCATGTTACACACGTTTAATAGATGTTTGTTGATTAAGTAAAAAAAGACTGCTTTACGAGTTATAACAAATTTTCTACAGAGTAAAAGCTATGAGCCATCAGTCAACCAAGAAAATGGCCCAGATTTTCTCCTGGGTCTCCCTGTGACTCTCTTATTCTTTCAGTGCCTGCATCAGCTAGGTTGTCAAGGTTACCCTCATCATCTTTGAAATATTATTAGATGTTGACCCATATTGTGTCAAAATTATACATAGACCTGGATGTGTGTTTGCCTCCCCTACTGCTCTGACTACTCTCACTCTCTTTTCTCATCTGTTTCCCTCATTCTACTGTATTTAAATTGATGAAAGATTTTTAAAGCCTGGCTCTTTACCGGAATGAGATATTCTGTATTATACTGACTCGGTGAGATTTCAAGGGACTTAGATTCAAGCCTTGAATAAGTTGCAAAGTTCTTTTCTTAGCATTTAGGTGAGATTCCATCTGTTCCTTCTAAATTAAGTAGATACGATCTGGAGTTCCCCTCGTAGTTCTGATCAGTTCTCTTAGGTTCTTAAGCTTTCGTCATTATCACCATCATCCCCACCCCCGTCATCATCACCATCATTGTCTCAGCAGTGTACTTATCTGGTCCTCTGTTACTCTGTCTACTCTAAGTGCTCCACATGCCTTGTATCACTTAGAGTAGTGAAACACATGCCTGTATTAGTCCTATTCTACAGATGAGAAAGTTGAGGTTCAAGAGAATAAGAAACTTATATCAGATATCAGATATAGGTAACTAAATACCAGAGCAAAGATTAAACTCAGGTTCGGTTTGACTCCAAATCCTGTGATCTTACCTTGCCGTTGTACTGACTAAGCAAGAGATAAACATGAAGGGGATCTCAAAGGTGACCCAATTCCTTCCTGTTTCATTAAGTTTTAAAACATATATTTGAAAAATGGCAGTGATACCTAATATTCTGAGTATTTCAGTAGGGATGGGAAATGGGGAAGAATAATTGGCAGCCCAGTCTGAAGAATTGGGCTTAAGTAAAACATTACTTAGAAAAACATCCCCCATTTCTTTATAACTTACATTTCTAAGAGAACAGGAAGGGGAGACGATTTGGCAAAATTGTTTATTGAGAGACAGTATTTTTTAAAAGTCACATTTAAAGGTGTGCATGGTTAGGGACTTCCCTGGTGGCGCAGTGGTTAAGAATCCGCCTGCCAATGCAGGGGACACAGGTTTGAGCCCTGGTCCAGGAAGATCCCACATGCCGTGGAGCAACTAAGCCCGTGAGCCACAACCACTGAGCCCATGAGCCACACCTACTGAAGTTCGTGTGCCACAATTACTGAAGCCCGTGTGCCACAACTACTGAAGCCCACACACCTAGAGCCCGTTCTCCGCAACAAGAGAAGCCACCGCAATGAGAAGCCCGTGCACCGCAACGAAGAGTAGTCACCGCTCGCCGCAACTAAAGAAAGCCTGTGCACAGCAACGAAGACCCCACATAACCAAAATTATAAATAAATAAATTTATTAAAAAAAAAAAAAAGGTGTGCATGACGAGATTTAAAAAGTTAAGGAAAAATAGCTCCCCAGCCCCCTCCACCTCAGATGTGGCTGGAGCTTGAGGCGTGCAGGGCCAGAGACGCGGCAGACCCGGGACCCGGAGCAGCTCAGAGGCAGTGAATAATAGCTCTTCAAGTCTGCAATAAAAAATGGCCTCCAATAAAAAGGACATTGCAAAAAAATGGGAAAGAAACAGAATGGAAAGAGTAAAAAAGTCGAAGAGGCAGAACCTGAAGAATCTGTGGTAGAAGAAGTACTGCACCGTCGTGTAGTGAATGGGAAGGTGGAGTATTTCCTGAAGTGGAAGGGATTGACAGATGCAGACAATACTTGGGAACCCGAAGAAAATTTAGATTGTCCAGGGTTAATTGAAGCATTTCTTAATTCTCAAAAAGCTGGTAAAGAGAAAGATGGAACAAAAAGAAAATCTTCATCTGACAGTGAACCTGATGATAGCAAATCAAAGAAGAAAAGAGATGCTGCTGATAAACCAAGAGGTTTAGCCGGAGGTCTCGACCCAGAGCGAGTAACTGGTGCCGCAGACAGCGGTGGGGGATTCACGTTTCTCACGGAATGGAAAGATTCAGATGAGGCGGACTTGGTGCTGGCAAAGGAGGCAAATATGAAGTGTCCTCAAACTGTAATTGCTTTTTATGAAGAGAGACTACCTTCGCCTTCTTGTCCAGAAGATGAAGCTCAATAATTGTTTGCACTGCTTTTTGTATATATTTATATATATTTATAAAATCTGGGTCTTGGTGTTTTGATTTATTAGTGTGAAGAAATAAGTACATTCTAATGAAAATCAAGTTTGATATGTTCGTTTTGAAGTAGTATTGGGGAAGTTGTTGGGTTTTGGGGGGGTTTTTTGGGGGTTTTGTTTTTGTTTTTTTTTTTTGCATCTGTAGCACTGGTTACTTTGAACAAATAAAGCTTTCTGTAGTTGCTTCCTTTAGCAGAAAAGAACGTTTGATACCACGGTATATTATTTCCTCTGCATTAGAGAACAGCTTTTCTAAATGTTGGGGAAAATCTCCATAGTCATTACTTAATCAGAATTTAGAATTTGCATTTAACTCATATATGCTTAAGGACCATTCTGGGTTTTTTGTATGTGTATACATAAAGTACATATGTAAATGGTTTGGGGGTTTTTTTGGTTATTGTTTAAACACATTTACCAAAACAAAACCAGCCTTTCACAACCATGGATAAGCCCGTGTTTCTGGGATTCTGTCATTTTGAGCAATATAAGAAATCACTTCAACTTAAACTGAAAATTTAAGTCTTAACCTTTCAAATTAAATAATTTTGTAATTAATTAGACAAATTAATGTAAACAATTTAAATTGGATAATTTTTTAAAACAGCCCCATCAGAATCTGCATCCGTATCTACCATCATATAAATGAAGTTTTATATGTAAAACCCCTGAAAGGAAAATTTTATCTCTGTCAACCCAAATGAAAAAACTAGAAAAATTCTGGTATGTTTTAATTAGCCAAGCAAGACTTAGTTAAATGGACATTTAAAGCTTCCTTTTGGCAAACCATTCTTTTATAAGAAGTTGAAATTCCCGTGCTGTGTTTACTGAAAGACTGTGATACATGGAATGTCTCAGACTTGTTAATGGAAACCTAATCAGATGGTTAGAGATGTTGGCAATTTAGGATCTGCAGGAATAAATGAGTGAACAAACTTTTCTAATCTAAACTTGACCTGCGTGTTTTTTCAAACTTTACCCCAACCTATTCCTTACATGTAAGCTCAATCTTCTCAGTATTTGGGGTTACTGGTTCAGCAGAAGCCAGGAAAAACAATGACTTTGTAGTAATCAGAATATTATTCAACTATATATTGTTTACTCTATTGTAAATACTGGTGAACAGTGGTCAATAAATAGTTTTATATTACTTTTAAAAAAAGTTGATAAAATGTATACTAATATTATTCTTCAGGCTAATTTAAAGCATTACACTTTGTTAAAAATAATAAATTTTCTTTTGAAAAAATGACCTTTCAAACTGAATTTCTTTAACTCTTGAGGTTGAGCGTCCTATGTCTGTTGGCCATTTTTATTTCCTTCTGTGTGAATTATCCGTAAAATTTGCCATTCTGTATTGAAACATATGTGTGTATATATAAATAATTTGCAAGAACATTTTATATGTTATGGAAATTAGACCTTTTGACTGTCATTATACTGTATTCCCCAAGTTTGTCATTTATACTTTCTTTGTTTATGGCATTTTCTGTAAAAATTTATTTTTTCATTTTTATGTTTAAAAAGGTAGCTTTGATACTTCCTATAACAGAGAAAGAATTTGGATGTGAAGCCTAGTTTCACAAATCTATTTCATGCCAATAACGAAAAGGCAGGGAACCACTGTATAATTTGTGAGGCAATTTGCAGAAGACTTCCTAGTAGTCTCTGGCATCATTAAATAATAGCCATGTGCTGATTTGGCTACTTTCCATGCAAGGCCTGAGCCACACTATCTATCAGCACTCACATCAGTTTGCAATGCCTGATTGATCAGAATAGGTGTTAACGCCAGCCCATAAAACTACCGCTAATTTATGGATTTGTTGAAATGTTGAGTGATTTGCTGCTGAGAGAAAGAATTTAAGAAAGAGAAGAATGAAAGAAAGCTGGAAAGGAGGGAGAGGGAAAATAAACAAAGAGAAAAGGAAAGGACAGAATAAAAGAAAAGGAAAGAGATAGGAAAAGAACAAGACAAAGAAAGAAGTAGAAAAGAAAGTTATTGAAAGAAAATGGAAAGGTAAAAAAGGGAGAAAGAATAGAAGGAAAGAAAGAAGAGAATCAAAATATAAGTAAAGATGGAGGATGGATGGATGGGTAAATGGATGGATAGATGGGAGGGAAAAGGAGGAAGAGGGGGAGGGAGGGAGGAAAGAGAAATCAAAATATAAAACTTCAGGCTAAATTCATTTCAATTATACAAAGAATCATAAATCCTAGGGATGAAAGGGAATACAAAGTTCCTTTAAATCTAAAGCTCTCCCTTTGCAGGAAGAAAAACTGAAGCCCAGTAAGGTTGAGTAAATTCCCTCAAGCTCACACAGCATGTTCATAACCGAATGAGAATCAGATTCCAGACTAGTCTCCTGACTTCCAGTCTAATATACCTTCTCTCACATTTTGTTTCACTGGAAACTTGCTATTGGTTTGAGTTGACTTCAAACAACTTCCAACATAAATAATATTATAGCCAAAAGTGGGCCTTTTGCTAGACCAGAAAATCTTACCCCATGTGATTTTTATAAATTGTAACACATTGTCATAACAGAATTTAACCTATAATGTGTAAACACCAAAAAAACAAATGGGCTAGCAGTTCCTTCCCACTTAAAAAAAAAAAATTAAAAGGGAAAGCTGTTTGCAACCTATAATAGAAAAATGTATTTCAAAGGAAATGACTTAACTTAGGAAAAGGCCAAAGTCTTCATTACTATTTGGTAGAATTTTGATTTTGTGCCATAGATACCTGAGAAACATTGTGCTTTTTTCTATTGCTGTTTAGGAACAGATAGTCAAAGAGAAAGAGAAGCGGGAGGTGGATGTAATTGCAGTTGGCTTTTCACTTCAGTGAGTGTGATTTAAGTTCGAGATATGACTTTGCTAAGAAGGGGAGTGGATGGTGAATGGTTGAACATCAAAAGGAAAAATTATGAACAACTGGAAAACCATAGTATTTCTCCAAATGCCCTTAAACACAGAAAAGATCCCCTTTCACTTGATGTAAATGTGCCCCTCATTCTTGCTGTCAGGAGGCAGGACTGAGTGAGAGCTCAGATTTCTTTCACTCCTATGATTCTCTATGATCCTCTAACAGTAAAAAAAAAAAAAAAAATCCCTTTGCCCTAAATAACCACTTATTTTTTCTGTTAGCCCGTTTTTATTTTTATTTTGCATTTTATTTTTTTAATACAGCAGGTTCTTATTAGTTATCTATTTTATACATATTAGTGTATATATGTCAATCCCAATCTCCCAATTCATCCCACCACAACCCCGCCTCCCCCTGCCCCCCGCTCTCCCCCCACTTGGTGTCCATACATTTGTTCTCTACATCCGTGTCTATTTCTGCCTTGCAAACCGGTTCATCTGTACCATTTTTCTAGATTCTACATATATGCGTTAATATATATTTGTTTTTCTCTTTCTGACTTACTTCACTCTGTGTGACAGTCTCTAGGTCCATCCATGTCTCTACAAATGACCCAGTTATTGCTGTGACTTTCTGTTTTACTTTGGCAATGGGGAACTTGCTTCATTCTATTAATTTATTTTGGATGGCACTCTGCTATATTATCTTAGCTGTTTAGAATTGGTGCCAATGCCGTCAGAGTATTTAGTTTCATCCATTCATTCAACAAATACGTATTGAGCTAAGTACCCACTGGGTACTGTTTTAGGTGTTGGGCATACAGCATAAACATCACAGATTAAAAAACTCTGCCCTCACAGAATTGGCACTCGGGTGGGAGGGTGGGCAGAGATAGACCATAAATAAATTGGTATGATCACATATGGTGTGTTAGGAAGTAATAAGTGCTACAGTGAAAATGAAACAAGGGGCTAGAAAGGGCAGGGGTAGTAAAGGAGCCTTAATTTTCAGTAGGAAGATAAGGAGCCGAGGCAGATGGGCTCTCTGATGAGAAAACACTTGAGCAAAGACCTGAAAGAGATAAGGAGTGAGACACAGGTATACGGTCCCTTGGTTCTAGTATCCCCGGTGGACACCAAAATCCATGGATGCCCAAGTCCCTTATGTAAAGTGATCGAATTGCCATCGGCAGTTGGTTGAATCCACAGATGTGGAACCTGCGGATACTGAGGGCTGACTTTATCTGAGGCTTCTTTCAGGAGAAGGGAACAAACCTGAGGAGAGACCTTTGGGCTGAGTGGCGGAGGCACCGTGAGTGAAGGGGAGAGCTCAGAGAGGTTGGTGCCCAGAGCTTGTAGGGCTGAGTAGCCATTGGAAGGACTTTGGCTCTAACTGTGAGTGAGATGAAAAGACAAGACACTGGGGATGCTCGAGCAGAGGGCTGTGATCCGCATTTTCACACTATCACAGTGGCTGCTGGGTGGAGAACAGCAAGAAGGGCAAGGGCAGGGGCAGACCCACCAAAAGGGATAATGCCAATCCAGGCAGGAGGTGATGGTTTGTGTCATGACAGTACTGGGGAAGGAAGTACGTGGCAGATTCTGACATACTGAGACTAGAAATAAGAGAATTTGTTAACGGACTGCATGTGAGGCATGAAAGAAAGGGGGGAGTCAGGATGATTTCAGTACGGTCTCGTTACCTTCATTCCATTATATAGTCACATAAATCTTCAACATCCACCACAACCCTCTTCTTCTCTACCTCCACCCATCCCAGGTCCAGTGGTATTTACAGCCAATATGTTAATACAAGTTGTCTGCCATTAGGCCTTACAGAATCTATTCTGATTTTCCCTTCATATGAGTTTACAGAGTCCAGACTGAGTTTGACTGTCATTGTAACTAGATTTTTGTTGTACATGTTTCTTCTTCCTTTCCTGTGGTTTCTAGAATTTTATTTATGTTTTCATGGCCTGATTGTATATGAGCTTTTGTTATTTTTTAACTGGGGAAGCATACTTGGGAGGGAGGGAGAGATGAAGGAAGGGAGGAGGGGATGGATGGATGGATGGATGAGGAAAGAGATAAAGGGATGGTACAGCCACTGTGGAGAACAGTATGGAGGTTCCTTAAAAAACTAAAAATAGAACTACCATATGACCATAATTCAAAAAGATACATGCACCCCCATGTTCACTGCAGCACTGTTTACAATAGCCAGGACAAGGAAGCAAACTAAATGTCCATCAACAAAGGAATAGATCAAGAAGATGTGGTACATATATACAATGGAATATTACTCAGCCATAAAAAAGAATGAAATAATGCCATTTACAGCAACATGGATGGACCTAGAGATTATCATACTAAGTGAAGTAAGCCAGACAGAGAAAGACAAATGTCATATGATATTGCTTATATGTGGAATCTAAAAAAAAAAAAAAAATGATACAAATAAACTTATGTACAAAACAGAAATAGACCCACAGACATAGAAAACAAACTTATGATTATGGGGAACAGGGGGAGGGATAAATTAGGAGTTTGGGATTAATATATACACACTACTATATATAAAATAGATAACAAGGATGTACTGTACAGCATAGGGAACTCTACTCAATATTTTGTAATAACCTATAAGTGAAAAGAATCTGAAAAAGAATATATATATATATAACTGAATCACTTTGGTGTACACCTGAAACTAACACAGCATTGTAACTCAACTATACTTCAATTTTTAAAAAAAAGAGAGCTAAAGGGGAAAAGCTAGGCAAAGGTTGGGGGGGGCGTGGTTTGTTGAGAGAGAGAGAGAGAGAGAGAGAATATGAAATGGCCAAATAATAAATAGGTAAGTTGAGTTGGAAAGTAAAGAAGTAAATGCAAGGAGACATCCACTGGGCAGACAGAGTAAAAGAATGTGATGGCTCAGGATAGATTCATCACCCCTCTTGGAACAATTAAAAAAAAATAAGTGTAGCCAGTGTAGCAGCAGTATGTCTCCAAGCTGATGACTAATAGAACTTAGGGTAATAGTTCACATTAATTTATTTTGAGGCAAAGGATAAAAAAAGAGAGAACAAAATTTAAAAGACTAAGAGGAAAACCTAAGTTCAGTATATGCTAATTCAGAAAAATGTTTTTATAACTTCAAGAAGGAGGACAGCATTCTAAATTTATTGTTCTAAAAAGATAGCAAGATAGGATAAATAGTAGCACCAGGATGATGATTTGGATGTGTTAAATTTATCACCTTGAGACCAGATTTATTTATATATTCATGCTCCATATCCTTGTATGATAGCTTTTAAGAATGTATATAATAGAAAAGCAGAAAAGAAACAAGTGAAGGAAACAGAGAGAAAATATTGATAAGAAAATAAAGTGAAGGATAAAATTAATACACAACCACTCACCTCCCTCAGCAAAAGAAAGAAAAACAAATGCAAACATGAAGTTCTGCAGAGTCATTAGAGATAGTCTATAAGTTTGGCTTTGAGCTCCCTACCAACCAAAGCAAAGAAGAAAATATGATAATGTATAAAAACCTACAGTTTCTATAAGGTTAAAATAAACCAGCAGTATCGTGGAAGCTAAGACTAAAATCTAAAGAAGCTATGTTCTGTGGAGCCACATAATATGGATAAAGACCTTGACAATATTCTTTCAACAAATACAATAACACGTTTCTTAGAACCAGTTTCTTCTTAAGCTCTTAATGAATTGTTCATCTTTTCCCCTTCTTGAGCAAAACATCACCTCTTAATTCTGGTAACTTTTATTTCATATTAATTGTTTTAGAACAATTACAAATGTACCATAAAATGATGGTTGCCACCATGGTAACCATTTGACCTGGCTGTTACTTTGTATATGCCAGTTAATGGGATAAAAGGGCAACAGTTTCTAGGTGTAATTTCTGCAGATATTTTATGTTAAACAATGACATTTTTGCAACTTCTGCCATTTGACCTGTGTCGAGCAAGCTTTCTGGAAACAAATCCATTTGACAGATTCCACTATGATTAGGACTGAATGAAAACCTTCTGATTGGGACTGAAGCCATGATTGTTGGTTGCACTGTGGGTGTTCTTAGGCTGGGACAGTTCTCTGGACGTCACCATCATTAGTATCAATATGGCCACATAATTGGTCCCTCACTTTCTCAACCGTTACAAATGTGCTTGAAATGGAGCTCATTTACAATCTAAATGCGTGTGCGGGGATGGCAATCAGGGCACTGTGCTAATTTAGGTTTTGTGTTTTAGGGGCAACAAAAGATATGCTAATATTTTATTCATCTTCAAATTAACTATAAATTGTGCACCCTTGTATACATCCTCCTCAGGCAAATGAGGAAGTCCCAGTTGTTAAAATGAACGTATAAAAATCAAAATGAAGGTTTTTTTCCTGGCACCTGCTGGATGACGGAGAATTATCATCAATGGCAATATTGCCCTGGAACACAGGATTTCATTTCTTTCCACTGGGTAGTCAGAACGTGTGTGCGGATTTGCTCTCAGCCCCTCCAAAAGTCCCCTCTTCCTCTTGTCCTGCCCCCTCTCCCCCTCATTCTTGTGCCTGTGCAGACATCTGAGTCGCCCGCTAATCACTTTCACTTCTGCTGGGGAAACTACAGCACGCTTCTTTAGAACGTGGAGAAAAGGAAAAAACTTAGATCTTCTGATACCAAATCACTGGGCTTTGGAAGGTCAGTCATCTGTCAAGACCAACAAAACCATAAAATGCCCACGTGTCTCAGAGGAGCACTGGGGCATAAATGGGGAAGGAATAAAAAAGAGTCAGAAAGGGAAGAGAAGAAGAAAGAAAGACAAAGAGATGAAGACAGAAACAGTGTGGTGTGAATATCCATGCACTCATCTATAAATCCTTGTTGAGCATGGGGAAGTGCCTGGCACCAGATGTCACATGTTAGTTTCCACTAGGGTCTGACTCTGGGACTATCTGCTGAATCAGTAGCTCTGAGCTGAACAAGGAAATTCACCCAAATTAAGAGAATCATGGTATTAATCAGGGTCACTCCAAAAAAAAAGTTATAGCCGAGAGGAAGAATCCTCTGATCTGAATTCTTCTCATCTTGTGAAATTCCCTGCTCCATGTTCAAAGCAAAGAACACATCGATGGTCACCATTTGTCCATCAAGGGCTGTACAGTTGGCTTCCTCTGGAAAAAGGAATCTGCGTCACTACTAAGCTAGATTTCGTTCTTCTGCTATTTCTGAGTGTTAGCCCAGAAAGGGGCCAGCTTCTGTGAGCAGGGCTGCAGAAGCAGGTGCAATTTATGTCCCACAGATACTAACTTTGATAAGCACTTAATGGAGGCCTACTTTGTGTAAGAATGGAGAGAAACAAAGTACAGCTCCTACCCTCTTGGGGCTTTTAACTGTAACTTCGTGAGGAGAATTTTCTTGTGTGTGGCTCCTTCCCTCAAAGAACAAAGAAGGCATGTCAGAGGCTGCTTCAGTCAAGTGTCAGGGAAGGGAGGTAGGTGGTATTTTCATTCCCATTCTACAGCTGGGTAAAGTGAGTTCTAACGAAGTCACATTACTTGCTAAAGGTCGCCCAGAGGTCAGAACTTCAGAAAAAAAAAAAAATTGATCACAGGGCTGATGTCATGTAGCTGAGTAGTTTAAAATGAAAAGGAAGAAAACATTCTTATCTAAAAAGAAATGTGTTCCTCTGAGTTTCTCGGTTTCATTTATTCAGCAAGTAGGTCCCAGGCGCTATTCTAGCAATGAGGATATAACGAAACTCATATGGTGCTAGATAAGAGAGCCAGACAAGGCATTTTTTAAAAAAATATATGGTGCATCAGGTGGAAAGTGCTATGAAGAAAAGGAAAACATAGGGGATAGAGCATGCTGGGAGGGGGCTGTTTTAGATGGAGTGGGTGGGAGGCTTCTCAGAGGAGGTGACATTTGAACAGAAGTCTGAATAAAGGGAAGGAGCTCGTTATGTGGTTACCTGGGGGACTCGGGACAGGGGAACCTCAATTAGAAAGGAAGGTGCTTGGCAAATTTGAGCAGCAGCGTGGCCGGAGCACACAGAACCTGGGGTGGTGGGGAGACGCGGCCAGCAAGACCGCCAGGGGCCAGGGGGTCAACTCTGGCTTTGACACTGAGTGAGACAGGGAGCAATCAAGGGCTTTAAGCCAAGGACTTGCCATGACCTGACTTAGTTTGAACAGGATCCCTCTGGCTGGTGTGTGCACAGACTGGAGCGAGGTGAGGGGAAGCAGGGAGGCAGTCAGGAAGCCGTTGCTGAAAATTATCCTGTAAATGAGAGACGGTGAAGCGTCGGGTGGAGGCTGGAGCAGAGGGGCTGGTGAAGGTGGTCGTTCCCGCACGGGTTCTCAGCGTGAAGTCTGCAGGCTTGGCTGAAGGATGGGGGATGAGAAGGAAGAGAGGCTTGCAGATCAGAAAACTTAGCTGTGCTGTCAATCCCTTACAACCTCATATTCCAGGATACCCATTGGGCTAAGGAATACCCACCCTTCTCCTGGACACTCGGCCTTTCAGCCTGACGAGATGACTATCTGTTTAGTCCTGGTTCCACTCATTACTAGGTGAGAGACTAGGGCACGTGAGGGCTCCTCAGTATCTTGGCTGAGAATTAGGGATGGTCATTTCCTCTCTACTTACTTCAGAAGGAGGTGTTGAACAAAACTCTAGAATTTAGGCAGCTCAGGCTTAGGGATTATTAGTTAACGTCATAAGCACCTTCAGAGTTAACTTCATGAGTCAGATGAGTTGCCTTTGGGGTATCATTAATAGATTCCAGGAAGCTCCCCTGCCCAAAAGTCTCCCTCTAATGGCCTCTCATGATGAAAGGATTTCACAATTAGTCTGATTCTTCCCTGTTCAGACATCGTGGACCCCAGACATCCTCCTGTAAAACAGAAACTCTAACTCGAGCTACTGCCGGTCATTTGCCATTCTGGGTGAATTTACATATCAGATTGCCTTTCTGCCATTATAGCTGACTTAAGTTTGAATGGGAGGAAGGAAAGAATAAATATGGGGCAGAGAATGCGACAGCTGGGGAGTTGCTGAGTATGTTGTGGACAGATTGAGAAGATCCCTTGCAGGGAGAACCTCCAAAAATAAATTCTGTCTATTGTGAAATATTATCCAGATTTGCCTCACGTCGTAGTGTCTCTCTCATCTAATAATAATGCAGTCCTAGAAGGGCACCTCCTTGAAATAATTGCAACAAGCAGCTACGGAAGCCAAACTGTTTCAGAAAAACGTTGAATTCATGGAGAATAGCATGCCTTAATAGCCCCTTTGGCTTGCTTTGTTTAAACAAACTCCCCCCAAACATCTCATGCTTCTCTAATTATGAGTGCCCCTACATTACCTCAGCCTTTTACAGAGTTCTTTTCCCCTAAATATTTCTGGAAATGCCCAGGGATACTGACACGTGATCAGAAATAATTTGGCTGAGTGTCCCCACCATGGCGGGAATCCATGGACCCAGACTCTGACGCTTCCCCAGAGATGCTCGTCAGGGCTAGAAGTCTGTCCCCATCCCCGTGGCTGTTACAGTGACCACCACCTGCAATCCTGGTGAATTGGGAATACCTGCCAGTTCCCTAAACTGGAAGCTCTTGTCACTTCCCCGCTCAGCAAAGCAAGAGGAGAACGCTCGGGGTGACATTCAGCCAAAAGTCCCACAGCACATGTGCTCAACCTCAGAGGTCACAGTGGCTCGTGGTAGGGCTTCCTCACCCGGGGGTGTGGGAAGCCAAGCAGGGTGCTGTCAGCCCACACCCTGACAGCTCTCCCCGAGCACTGCGTCTCCAAGGTTGAAACTCTGCTGCTGTCACCTTTGCAGCTGCCCTCATCTCCTCGGGGAGAGTCATCTCTGTGCCCAAGCCAGGCTAACTGGGATTCCAAGCCAAAGGATGTCGTTGCTGAAGTACACTCAGCTAGGGGGCCCGCTGCAAAGTTGCTTGAGTGCCCATGTGTTCCTACCGTTACAGGGTTATCATTCTCCCAAGTCACACCCACTGTGCCTTTCTCCAAGGTTGCAAACATGCCCCAGGTCATTAGGAAATCATGGGGTTTTTTTAGATAGGTTTGTTTATTAAATAACAATAGACCACAATGTTTCAGGTATAGCATATTCTTTGTATTAAATAGATACGGAGTTAACCAAAACCTGCATGTTCACATGCAAAAATCCTCTTTGACCCTTTGTTAGTTCTCGTTACCTGTCCTAGCTTGAGAAGAAAAAAATGTCATTTTCCTTTAAGGGGAAATCATGATTTATGATGGCAGCATTCCATCTTACGGATGCAACATAATTTATTTAACCATTCTCCCACTGGTTGAGATTAGGGTGCTTTCTAGTTTTTTATTAGCACACAGTGCCTCTCTTATTCTTAGTGAGGTAGGACATATACTTAGGAGCAGAACTTCTTTCTCAAGGGATAGATATTTGGCATTTGTGGGTATAATGCCATGCAAACAGCCGGTTGTGATGTGGTACCGGGTTCTAGGTGGGCGGCTGGGCTGGAGAACAGGCAGCAGCACATGGTTCAACTTCAGCTTTTGTTTCTGGTGGGAGGAATCCAGACACCCAGCTCCTAATGTTCTTCTATCTTAAAGTGGATACATGACCTTGTCAAATCACTTAATTGACCTGCCTCAGTTTCCTTATGTAGAAAACAAGGACAACCTCATGGGTTTTGTAAACGGTAAACTCCTACACAAGATGAGGCATTCGTTTAACCATATAATGTGCTTATAGAGCTAAGTGAATTCATCAGTGCTCTGCCTCAGACGGCTGATTTTGATTTCTGGATCCATCGTTCATTACTTATTATTATGTAACTTAGGCAAGTTACTTAACTTCTCTTTTCCTCCATTTCCTCATCTATCAAATGGGTAACAAAAGCACCTCATAGGTGAGGAGTAGGTAAGATCATGCTTTTAAAGCATGTAGCACGCGTGAGTTACTATTATTGTCATTGTAACTTACTATTAAGCAGTGGATTTAGACTCAGGGTGAAGCTGTTTGGAAGTCACTGGCTTCCCGCTGAATGTTCTTAAAGCACTGGTGGTGTATGTCTATATCACGCAGTTACAAATGTTATCAGAAGACCGAGGTAACTTTATTCAAAAGGCCCAAGCAAATGAGTAAAGTCAGTGTTTTTCAAAATGTGCGCCTGGAAGTTATCAGTTCTGCAGTGTGCCCCAGGGACCTGGTAGGGAACGGCATGCTAAATTGAATGGTAAGGGCAATGGGAATTTCAAGACCCCCCCCCCCCCACCACCACCAAGAACATAGCTTTGTTTTCATGGCAAAAATTGTTAGCTGATGAACAAAACCATTTCTCCTTGGACCCACAAGTGGACCCCATGTCCCAGGTCCCCTGCGGTTAAGTGTTACTGTGTGACATTGTGGGCCTTGTAGTCTCGGTCTCAACCACCCACCTCTGCCACTGCTGCATGAACGCAGCCCTAGGCAGTATGCAAACAAATGCGTGTGCTATATCCCAATGCAACCTGATGAAACTTTGCTGTAGTTTGCCAGCCCCTGGACTGGAGTGCAGCCAGCAAGGGAGAGTTGTACCACGTGGCTGGAAAGGCAGAAATTGCCCCGTAGGAAAGACCTTGTGGACCCCAGCATGAAGTTTTCTTTTTACCCGAAGAGCAGAAGGGACGCCTTCATAGGGTTTTGGAAAGAGTATGATCTAGTATGTATAAGCCCTCAGTCGACCAGTATTTCAGCTTTCAATCCCCATGTGAACCACTGGTCCCCCTTGATTACTTCCTCTGTAGAGCCTCCTATGGAAACTCAGAGCAAGCTTCTGACTGAGATGGTATCAGCAGCCAGACCCCAAGGCACCTCATGAGGCAGCATTTATAACCTTGGTGAATTTGCCGTGGCTTTAGCATTAATCCAAGGCAGTATCGGAACCCCGAATCTGTCAGCCCACATCTCTTTCTTCCTGTCAGACTTACACTAAGTTCAAGTGATAAACGTGTTAAGTCAGAAGCCCAGCTTAGTAACTGTCAATGAAAACCGTAGTTGCCACAGGTGAGCTATCCCCATTGACATGCCTACATTGGAATAACATAACAATAATCATAATGGTTGGCACCTACTAACACGTGCTGAGTATGGTATGAAGCACTCAGCCTGATTACCTTGTGTCATCTTCACCACAAGCCTATCAGGTAGGAACTGTGGTTAAGCCCCCTTTACAGAGAAAGCCAGAGGTTATGTAACTTGTAAGATGACGAATCTAGTGGGCAGTAGAGCCAGGAACTGAACCACACGGTACAAACTAGAGTCGGGGCTCTTAACTGCTACAACACGGTGTCCCAGAGAAGGCAAATAGGCTCAGAAGGTTGCTAGGGGACACTAAATCCATGAAGGAAAGGAAGGCAGAAAATCCAGTTTTAAGGTGCAACCGTTTCACAGAAGAGTGATATTGCCAGCCGGTCCTCACCTCACAAAGTCCTTTGGTTACAACCTTCCACCCACTTCCACCCTGGCCATGGCCTTCCTGCTAAAACAGGCATTCCCAAATCCTGTTATCTCCTAGATGGGGCCTAAGAAAGCAGTTCTGAGTTTTGTTTTGCCAACTCTCTTTTCCCTCTGCATCTGGTCTTATCTGCCATTCTGCCCCTTTAGAGGACTTTGCATCTATTTTAAGTGAATTTCATAGTCAAACTATGAGGGTAATTCCTTCCACCCCACCCCACCATCAGGGCAGTCCCCAAACACGATTAATCATCCCTACCTAGTAATATGCAAAGTGCTTCAGAATCCTTATTTATATCCTTCTGTAAAAAAAAAAAAAAAGAAAGAAAGAAAGAAAGCAGCCCTATCTGAAGTGGGATGTTTAAGAAGAACACTGTTTGTCCCACTAAATAATGAAAATCCTTATCTCTAACAGTGTGGACCAGGGCTCTTACTCAAGGGTTAGAAATATTCACTGGGGAGAGCATCCAACTTTTGAACTCCTTCAAAGAAAGCAGCAATGGAGGAAAAGGTCTGCTTCAGTAAACAAAACGGGGTCCATACGACTTATGAATTACATCCCCACGAACAAGTCAAATCCTCCATCTACTAACATGGATGCACCACCCAGAGAACAAGCGAGGTACTTCACTGTGAAACATGTTGGGGGAGCCAGTGACCACGGGGCCCCATGGGCTAGCCCCGGATACACAGCTGTTCAGTGCCCTCCAGAGCCTGCACGTCTCTCAAAAGGACGAACTTGTGACTTTGGGACAGTGTTTGACCCACGAATTAGTGCACCATAAAGTTGTAATAAACTTTGTTTTTTCAAAGTGCTGCTTTAATGAGCAGATGAATTATCATGTGGGAGTTTAAAACTTAGTCAACAGACTCTTAACAAGCAGGTCCTTTAAACTTGGCCCTCCCTTGCCCCCTAACTACTCTTGATCATAATCTAAATGAACCTTAACTTCTCACCTAGAATGGAACACATGTATTCTTACAAAACAAATAGTAATGGAATAACTCTTGTGCTTTATTCTTTTAGCTGATCTGTAATAAAGTAGCAACATTCCAAAGAAAATAGAAAGCATATGTTTTTGGTTTTTAATAATTTTTTTCTTTTTTATTATTACTGTGGACATAATTCACATAACATAAACTTCACCACTTTTTAAAGTGCAATTCAATGGGTTTTAGTATAGTCTTAATTTTGTACAACCATCCCCATTATTTAATGCCAGAGCATTTCTATCACCCCAACAATAAAACCTGCACCTGTTAGCAGTCTCTCCCAATTCCCTTCTTCTGAAACCCCCTGGCAACCACTAATCAACTTTCTGTCTCTGTGGACCTGCCTATTCTGGACGTTTAACATAAATGGAATCATATAAGATATGGCCTTTTGTGTCTGTCTTGTTTCACTTAACATAATGTGTTAAAGGTTCATCCATGTTATAGTATATATCAATTAGTACTTATTCCCTCTTATGGCTGAATAAAATTCTGTTGAATGGGTGCACCACATTTTGTTTATCCATTCATCAGTTGATGGACATTTAGGTTGTTTCCACTTTTTGGCTATTATGAATAATGCTGTTATGAACTGCCATGTATAAGTTTTTATGTGAATATATATCTTTATTTCTCCTAGGTAGATACCTAGGAGTTGAATTGCTGGGTCATATGGCAACTCTATGTTTAACTTTTTAAGGAACTGCCACAGTGGCTGCACCATTTTATAATCCCATCAGCAATGTTTGGGAGTTCCAGTTTCTCCACATCCTTACCAGCACTTATTATTTTCCTTTTTTATTTTTTAATTCTAGCTATCCTAGTGGGTTTGAGGTGATACTTCATGTGTTTTTTATTTGCATTTCCCTAATGACTAATGATGCTGAGCATCTTTGCATGTGTTTATTGACCATTTGTATGTCTTCTTTAGAGAACTGTCTATTCAAGCCATTTGGCCATTTTTTAGAACATAAAGTTGTCTTTTTATTATTGAGTTGTAAAAGTTATTAATATATTCTGCATCTAGACTCTTATCAGACACATGATTTTCAAATATTTCTTCCATTTTGTGGGCTGTCTTTTCATTTTCTTCATTGTGTTCTTCAAAGCAGAAAAGCTTTTTATTTTGATGTGGTCCAGGTTATCGATTTTTTTCCTTGTTTGCCTGTGCTTTTGGTATCATATCCAAGAAACCATTGCTTAATCCGAGGTTATGGAGATTTACACCTGTGTTTTCTCTAAGTGTTTTATAGTTTTAGCTCTTACATTTAATTCTTTGTTCCATTTGGAGTTAATTTTTGTATATGATATGAGGTAAGGATCCAACTTCATTCTTTTGCATATGGCTATCCAGTTGTCCCAGCACCGTTTGTTGAAAAGATTATTCTTTCTTCATTGAATAGTCTTGACATGCTCAGCAAAAATCAGCTGCCCATGGACATAAAGGTTCCTGGACTCTCAGTTCTATTCCATTGCTCTAAGTGTCTATCCCTATGCCATTCCACACTATCTTGATTACGATGACCTTGTAGGAAGTTTTGAGATCAGGAATTATGAGTCCTCCAACTTTACTCTCCTCTTAAAAGATTATTTTGCTGTTCTGGGTTAATAACGTTTTAAAACATCAAGTTAAAAATGAAGCTGCAACTCACTAAAGAAAGACAGTTTCAAGCAGGCCCTGTGACCTGTGCTTGGTATATGCTACTTTCGAAATGTTTATTGCATAGACTGGATTGATTTAATCTCTAATCTAATTCTGAATGCCAAAGTCACTTCTTCTTTTGAGTCTTTCCTCAACCCTTTCTCCTTTCTAAGAAAACCAGTAACTTCTTCATTCATACACTATACGTCCATCTGTCAGCACCTGGAACACTATTATATTTATTTGTTTATGTGTCTGTTTCCCCCCGTTGGACTATAACCCCATGGAGGACTAGAATCATGTCTAATCTGTCTCTGGATCCCCAAAGTCAGGTCCTGAGTAGAAGGCCAATATGTGTTTGTTGGAAAGAGAGAAGACAATAATGAAAGAAGGGAGGATACTTGAGAAGGGAAGCAAAGTAAATGAGAAAGAGAAAAGAAATAGCTAACACTTACTAAATGTTTATAATGTTCCAGGCATTGTTTTAAGAGGCGTTATCTCATGCATTCTCACAGCAGCCCTATGAGATAAGTACTCCTATAATCCCCACTTTACGGATGAGAACCTGAGTGATGGCGCTTCCCTGGTGGCGCAGTGGTTAAGAATCTGCCTGCCAGTGCAGGGGACACGGGTTCGAGCCCTGGTCCGGGAAGATCCCACATGCCGCGGAGCAACTAAGCCCACGCGCCACAACTACTGAGCCTGAGCTCTAGAGCCCGCGAGACACAACTGCTGAGCCAGCACGCCACAACTACTGAAGCCTGCGCACCTAGAGCCCGTGCTCCGCAACAAGAGAAGCCACCGCAATGAGAAGCCTGTGCACCACGACGAAGAGCAGCCCCCGCTCTCCGCAACTAGAGAAAGCCCGTGCAGCAATAGAGACCCAATGCAGCCAAAATTTAATTAATTAATTTAAAAAAAAGAACATGAGTGACAGAGTTCAACAATTTGCCCAAAGTCACACAGCTAGCAAGTAGCCTAGGCAGTCTGTCTCCTTGGTCATGTTCCTCAGTACTATGCCAGGCTGCCTCTCAAATAAAGACTAAAATAAAGATCCTTGGGCTCCCTTTAGAGACTGGTTCAGTAGGTTTGAGGTGGTGCCCAGATATCTGTACTTTAAACAAAGTCCCAAATGATTTGGTGGAGAGCTCAGTTGGAAACCGATGCTGTAAGGAATGGCCAAATAAAACACAATGGAGGGTCACAGCAAGGAGGATTTTGTTGTGATGTCACACTTGGGAGGAAACAGCAGGAAAAGCAAGAGAAAACTGGGTACTAGTAAAGACGAGGGGGAAAGAAAAACACAAGCTACTGGTAGTCTAAACAAGAAATAGGACTGACCGAGCAGTGAAAACCACGTCAGCCGCCCCCTACTCTGGCCCCGAGCTGGCCCTGGCTGTCACTGCATGGCGTATCCTGCAATGACACGTACCTTCTACCAAGTCCTTATCATACCTAAAATCATAGGATTTCAGAGCATCCTATGAGCAAATGAATGAACCATAAGGGCAAATAAGAACGAATAGTAAGAGAAAGAACTAACATTTATTTACTTCTTATTATATGCCAGGCTACGTTCTAGATGCTTTATATATAAGAACTTATACTTAATTCTCATAACAATCCTATGGGGCAGGTACTATTGTCTTCCCTCGTTTTACAGGTGAGGAATCTGAGGTACACAGAGGTTAAGAAGCTTGCCAAGGTCACGTGGTAATAAATGGCAGAGCCGGATTCAAACCCAGGAACTTTTGCACAAGAGCTCACACTCTCAGGCTGCTTCTAGACGAAAGATAAAAAGAAGGAATAAAGGATGAGGCCATTAATGGTGCGATTCAGAAAAGCTACTTGGAGGGACTTCCCTGGAGGCCCAGTGGTTAAGACTTTGCACTCTCAATGCAGGGGGCACAGGTTCCATCCCTGGCTGGGGAACTAAGATCCCACATGGTGCACGGTGTGGCCAAAAAAAAAAAAGTGACTTGGTTGCGAATTTTCATTTGAGAGAAGTGAACACACAAACCTTTCTGAGGCCCCCTGTTGCTGGCCCAGCTCTGGCAGGAATGTTAGGAAGACCATGGGAGCCCAAAGGGCACTTAGCTCCCTCCTCCCAGAGACTACAGGGGCCACCATGGGTGGCTGGTCATTTGGACTCCTGTGGCAGTGGAGACAAGCCAAGACTGTTCCAAGTGTCTAAGACTCCCAAATTAGGGTTAATTGAGTCTCTTTTTGGTAAATTTCATTAAAGCAACCATCCAAAAAAAAAAAAAAAAAAAAAGAATGTACTTGTCCTGAGTTATCTAGGTAGGGGAAAATGACTTTCTTTAATTACCACTATTTTGGTAGCAAGAAAAGTTTGAATGATGCTACCAGGAGCTCTAAAGGAGCCCCTTTTATCTCTGGAGATGTTAAGACATGTGAAAGGTCTGGAGGATATACTTTTGCATCTGACCTTAGAATCTTTAGAAACATTGCTTTGCTGTGTTTCCTGATGGTGACTGAAAGCCAGCAGTGAGTGGGTTACGTCTAGGGCAGGGATTGTCAAGCTCCACACTACTGGCATTTTAGGCTGGATAATTCTTTGTCGTGGTGACTGTCCTGTGCATTGTGGGATGTTTGGTAGCATCCCTGGCATCTACCCATCAGATGCCAGTGAGATTCCCCCCTTCCAGCTGTGATAAACAGGCATCGCCGACTGTTCACTGGGCAAAAATTACCCCCAGCTGACAACTACTGATCTGGGGGAAACCATTATAATTAATGGCTCCTCCATGATCTCTTCACGCTTTGCATGAAATGTTCACATTTCAAGCACAGTGCTTCAAATACTCCCGTGTTATCCCTAAAAACATTTATAAACAAAATACATTTAATAGCAGAATATGAATATGTTTGTGTCCTTGGAAGAGGGACACATATGTTCTTGGTGATAGTAAATTGGTTAATACTACTATTATTATTACTATTAACTATTACTACTACTGTTATTAGTATCAAGTACTGTGCTAAAATTAGCATAAATAATCTCATTGAATCCTCACAACAGCCCTAAGAGGGAATCCAATCATTATGCCTATTTAATAGACTGGGAAACTGAGGTAACTAAGTCAAGATCACATATCAGATCAGAAGCATCAGAGCCTGTGTTCTTTCTGGTTCTGCCCTAGTCCAAGCCAGTTTCTTTCTCACAGCCTGAGCTTTGTCATCTCTCGAGAGGCTCACACTATATCTATCTGCCCCTACTCGACAACAACTCTTGCTCATCCTTTAAGTCTCAATCTGCCTCCTCCAGAAACTTCCCTGATCCCTGACCTCCTTTGTTCCTGTCACACCCTGTACACACCTTCATTACTGCATTTACTGTATCACATCATCTGTTTGTGTTTCTGACCCCTCTTCACTGGGAGAGCTTTGAGGGTCAGAAGTTTCCCTTATTTATCTCTATCTGCAGTGCCTTACATATAGGCATACAGGAGGAGCCCAATAAATATGGGCTGTCCAGTAAAAACTTTGCAGCTAGGAACAGGATTACTTCCGCATGGGTTGAAAGAGATGGGGAGGAGAAGTCCAGGGACCAGAGCGGAGAAAGACAGTTGAAAAGAGGAAAAGAAACGTTCCCAAGATCATGTAGTTGAGGGTGTGGCAAGAAGCGGTCCCCAAAGCCAAAACCGAAACCCAGTCCCTGTTCCCCTGCTCAGTGCTTTGTCCACTGTGTTATACAAACATTGATGGTGAAGTGAGTTTGTTTATTTTTGGCTGCCTTGGGTCTTCATTACTGCGCGGGCTTTCTCTAGTTGTGTCGAGCGGGGGGCTACTCTTCATTGCGGTGCGTGGGCTTCTCATTGCGGTCGCTTCTCTTGTTGCTGAGCACAGGCTCTAGGCGCGTGGGCTCAATAGTTGTGGCTCGTGGGCTCTAGAGCACAAGCTCAGTAGTTGTGGCACCCGGGCTTAGTTGCTCCGCGGCATGTGGGATCCTCCCGGACCAGGGCTCGAACCCGTGTCCCCTGCATTGGCAGGCGGATTCGTAACCACTGCATCACCAGGGAAGCCCCCGAAACGGGTTTTGATGGCACTGATATAAGTAAACAAATGAATTTGTGGGTTGACACATGGCCAACAATAAATTCATAAAAGGCAAATATTGACATCTGAAGATTATATGTCACTATGTTTACTGTGTAGAGAACTGGACCAGGCGTTAGGGAAGCTTGCATGTTCATTTTGGTTCCTTGGCAAATCAGTGAGACTCCAGTCAAATCATTCCATTTCTCTGTGCTTTTCTTTCTTTGGGCTGTGGAATTTTGCTGGTTAAAGAGCGTGTGATCAGCTTCTGTGCTTTTAAATGTGTTTCTCTATTTGAGCATGCTCAGCTGGATTGGGAAAATCTGCGGTTCTCTTGGGTTTTAGAAGGATAGAATCCCACAGTGATCTGTAACTTGTGTGGTTTATACAATTATAGAACCCCAAAGCTCTGGGGAGCCTGATAAATCACACAGTGAAATTTTCCAGCTGAATTTCTTTTACAGAATCCCCAGCAGGTGCTCAACGAGTCTCACTTCACACTCCATGATGTAAGGAGGAAAGTGGCTCAATTTGAAGGAAGCTAGTGCAGTGCGTGCGTGTGTGCGTGTGTGTGTGTGTGTGTGTGTGTGTGTGTGTGTGTGTCCTTTCTGATTGGTGTATGCCTATGTGTCCGTCTCACTTTCCGTAGGGCTTATGATTTGTTGGTTTCCT
Source organism: Balaenoptera physalus (assembly GCF_965194825.1). NCBI lineage: Eukaryota > Metazoa > Chordata > Mammalia > Artiodactyla > Balaenopteridae > Balaenoptera > Balaenoptera physalus. The sequence continues at coordinate 57,518,609 of NC_138890.1, forward strand.
TACATTGCCAGTCATTAGCACAGAGCTTAGTGACAATAATCATGTAACATAACAGCACTTATGAAATGTCAGAGACTGTGCTAAATGCTTAACATAGAATAGCTTGTTTAAGCTGTATAAGAAACTTATGAAGCAAATACTATTATTACCTTTATTTTTCAAATAAGGAAACTAAGACTCAGAGAGGTTAGCTAACTTGCCTAAAGACACATGTCTACTAAGAAGTACAGTCTCCAGTTTATTTCAGAGAGAGCTGGAGCTATTAATAACTAAATAAATGTTTACTGAATCCAATTAATGATATCCCTATCTACCACCACCTCTCATTCCCCTGCTACAGATGAGAGAAAAGTATAAAGCTTGCATATGGAAAACAGTAGCAATATTTGTATAAGTATTGTGGATTTAATTCAACTGAGGATTGGTTTTTCATATTATTGGAGGTTTTCCTTCAGCTATCAAGTTAGAGTTTCAAAACACAAATTAGAAGAAGATATAAAAATATTTTAATATATACTTCACTAAGCTGTATTTACAGATACTGTATTTCAGTTAATATATTATCAAGTCTACTATAAACAAAGCAGTAAAATATAAGGCTGGATCAATATGGAAAGCAGAGTAATAATTTAGGCTTCCCTAAAGAGAAACTAGGTAAGACATTTCTTTTGGAATATTACCAGGCTTATTTTTTCTTTTAAAGCACAACCTAAAATAGAGAAGCAATTTCTATATTAATTTAAAAAAATGGAAATCTGAGGCAGATGTAGCCAGAATGAGTGAATTAACTGCAGGTTGATGTTCTCATTTATAGACATGTGTTTTAAATAAAGAAGGAGATTGACCATCTCACCTAGTTAATCATTAACAGGAAACTCTAGCCAAACTCATGAAGCAGGTAAAGTTTATTTTCAGGCGTTCAAGTGGCTTCTCTCTCTGGCTTCTCTTTTGGGGTCACCCTAGATGCCTAGTAACCTTAGCCTGCCTCTCTCTTCCAGAAGGAGCAGCGCCCTGTGTTTGAGACCTTCACTTCTTATGTCAGGATCCTTTCAGATGCAAGTGTTAAAGAGCTAACACGAACTGGCAGAAGGGAAAAAAAAAAAAAAAAGAATTTATCGGAGTGTGTAATCATCAAGTCTAGGGGTAGCCCTAGCCTGAGGATCTAGACATTCATATTATGTAATTGAGAATCTGCCTATCTCCAGATCCCTTTCCTTTTTCTTATTTTTTTTGTAAACCTCTTCCTGACAGAGGTTCTAAGTAGTAGAATACAGCTGCTCCAATCTGGAATCTTATCAGCTTAGCTACTCCTGTTGAAAAAGGGCAAATCCCTGAAGGCCTTAGAATGAAGGCTCATTTGTGCCTGTCACATGCCCATCTCTGACCTAAGGTCAATCCTATCCCATCTATAGAGTTTGGGATGGGGTTAATCCCACCACAAACACATGGACTCAAGTTGGGAAGAGGATAGTTTTCCAAAGGAAAATTGAGGTCCTAGTACCATATGTGGAGAGTGAAGGTGTGGCAGACATGAACAGTATCTACCCCATCTGGTTATCGTAGAAGACATACCAGGTACCCTCATAGGATGGAGATTGAGCATCAGAAGCATTGTGGTGCCCCTAAATGATCCCATGCAGGTGACTCTTCTTAGTTCATAGGTAAACCAATCCTCTTGAATTTATAATAAGTTAACATAAGGCTGCATCCAGCAAAACTGGATCCATAAGCAAGACGTGAAGGATCTTCAGGTGGTAGCTTGTTTTGCATAGCCATCCATGACTAGTGCTCTAACTGAATTTTTCTAGAATGCCTGGAGGAAGATGAAAGTAGAAAGTGAGCTGGTAATAGACAAGCAGTTTTTTTAATAAGCCCATAAGTGTGGCACATTTGGGTGCTTAATGGTTGTCATGAATCACATTTGCCTTAGTAATTCCAATTCTATACTACAGAAATACTTTCACGATGGTGCCTAAAGATATAGATACAAAGATATTCATTGCAGCATGGCTGACAATCGTGAAAAATTGGGAACAACTTAAATATCTGTCAATAAGGGAAAGGTTAAATAAATTATAGCCTAACAGTAGAAAGCTGTGCTGTATTACCTGAAAATGTTTTATGGAAAGACGTCCAGAAACATCTTACTTGATGAATAAAGTTGAAAAAACGTATAGTAAAATCCCATTTTTTTTTCTTAAGAAACTGTGTGTGCATGCATAGACAAGAAGGGTCTGGAAGAATGCACACCAACTCGTTAAAACTGTTACACCTGCAAGATGGGATCATATGGGGGAGAGTTTTTACTTTTTAATTTATGCATTTCTGTCTTCTGTATGTTTGGATTTTTAAAAATAAGTATGTATTTTTTAGCATATATATTTTAAAGTTTTTTTAAGACAGAAGTAATATCTAAAATTATGTTTTCTTCTTCTAATGCCATCCATACGAAGTTAGTCATTTTTTCTTGGGAGCCCCCAATCTTCCCTCTGTAAAATCTTTCTCCACTTATCATTTTCATAACTCATACCCTCACTCCTCACTGCTCTCCATTTGCTCTACAGAATGACCCAGTCGAGACTTACAGCATTATTAGGCATTATTTCTAATAAAAAAGATGGACTTGTAAGGCATATGTGGAATGTACTAACAGACTAGCCATTCAATAACCTTTTATTTTTTTCCCCCCTCACAATTTATCCCCTCACTAATATCAGGGAGTACTTGAACTCTTTATAATAAAACTAAATTTAGGTAGATGGATAGGTGTATGTATGTATGGATGGATGGATAGATAGATAGATAGATATCTCATATGTGGAATGAAATTGAGCAATTCGAAACAGATTTGTTGGTCTGATGAACAGAAACACATGTGAAATCGCAGGGAGGTAAAATAGGAAATGAAAATCAGGACCAAGGAAAGAGGAATAAAAATATGCTGGACATAATTCAATAACTATTTGCTGATGGTAATTATAGGGATGGAAAACCCATCAGGCCTATGGAGCTAAAATTAATCAGCAAGTATTCACGGAGTGCCTCCTGCTTCTATTACTGGTTCTGGCTTCCTGCCTGCCCAGTGCCCAGGCTGGAGACATTTGCGTGACAGTCAGCTTGTCAAGACAGAAGGAGCAAAATAAGCAGGCAGAGGCTCACAGCAGCCTTCTAATACCCCATCACGTTCACTGGAATCACAAGCAAGTGAGATAAGTTCCTTCTGTGAAAGACTATAAAACTAGCTTAAAAGTTGTAAACATCACTACATCAACTGAAAAGAGCCGATTACTAGAGGTATTATTTCTGCAAAGCATTAGTCAGTTTGTTTGTACACTATTTGAAATTTTTAAAGTACAAATCCTTATGCTTCTATTAAAGCTGGGAAGAGGAATCAGTAGGACTTGTAACAACTATAGTTAGTTTTCAGGGTTCTTTGCTGACAAACATTTTAGGTCATGACTAATTCCCTTAAAATGTAAAATATGATATTTGTGTCACTGTATTTTGATGAATAGCTGTTGTAGTGGACATCTGTTGTTTTCTGCATGGCCTTTTCTCCTACTTTAATTTAAAAGCCCAATTACTGGGAGGAGCATCTCTCCTCTCTCTCTCTCTGTCCTTCTCTCCTTCTCTCTCGCTCTCTCCCATTTGTACCCTACTCTTAAATGTCAGTGGTGGGCACTTGACCTAGGCTTTGGCAATCAGAGTATACATCCCTTACATCTCTTGGTCATAGTCATTGCTTCAGGGATGAGCACATGACCCAACTAGACCTACGAAGCTCCTCCCAAGGACATCCACTAAAATTTTTGGAAGAGAACTTTCTTTCCACTGAAGTTACTAAGCTGGTAGAGTGTTTTAAATCCAGGTGCTGCGGGCCACCAGGTGGAGATAACTTTCCCAGGAATAGAGCCAAAACAGAGGAAAGTAAAGCTAAGAGAGAGAGTTCAAGTTCTTTTGATATCATTTGAGCCCCTGCATCCAACCATGCCTAAAACTAAACTTCCTTTTGACTTTTAAGTAAATCAAGAAACTTTCTTTATGCTTTAACAGTTGGGTTTCTTTTAAATCCATCACAAAAATGTCCTGATAAAATACTAATGGCAAGTTTTCTTTGTGTTATTCCCATGAGAAATAACCAAATAAGCTGGAGAAGACCTTTCATAATTCAAACGAGTCATGCTCACCTCCTAGAAGCCCTCCCTGACCACCATCTCTACACCCACACCTTCCTCCCTACCCTTAAACACCCAGATGACTTGATGCATATGTAGTGCAGATGCAGCTATCACCACATTTCTACCAGTCTGCCTTATTTGATAATGACTTGTTACTGTGTCTGTCTCCGTGTCCTCCAGAACACAGATTGTATCTTCATAATTTTTATATCCCTGCAGCCTTACACTGGGGCCTAACATGTAATAGCTGCTATTTTGTTGAAGAAATTGTATTTTGCTGAAGAAATGAATGAATGGGAGAGAAAAATAGTTGGAAAAGTCCCTTCTATTAATAAAGATTCCATGATTAATGGGAACTGTGGATAAAATAACTAGTATCAGAAGACCAAAGTACACCAAACTGATATATCCAAACTGAATCCTCAAACTGTCAGTCGTTGGTGGCTGTTTAGTTGAGAAATTGTCTTTTCTCTGGTCATTAGGATTGAGAAGCTGGGTGAATGGGAAGGAGGTGGTTGTTGTTTATGTTTGCTTGTCTGTTTTGCAAAACATCGGCTATGTTTTAAATTCCATAAAATTTAATAACCTCTCGCAAAATGCTAAGACTGAAACATACAACCTGTAACATGGAGTATAGGTTGTAGGTTGTAAGGGTGGAAGCAGAGAGAGCAGTGGTAGCCAGAAGCTTGCTGGTAACTAGTAGGCAATCCAGTAGGGTGTCTTACAGTAGGGGCCTTCTGTGACAAAGCAAAGAATAACAAGATCCTGAGAAGTATAAAAAAGAGGCAGCACTCTCTGTGTAGCACAGGGTGATCGAGTGAGAGTGAGTTTTACAATTAATATGGGCGAACTCTAGAAAAAAAAATCTACTGCAGATTGGGATAGGATCAAGGCATTGGGATGAAAAAATAATCCCTCTATGTGGGCAAATATCTTTTTTTAATTAATTTTTATTGGAGTATAGTTGATTTACAATGTTGTGTTAGCTTCTGCTGTACAGCAAAGTGAATCAGTTATACATATACATATATCCACTCTTTTTTTAGATTCTATCCCCACATAAGTCATTACAGAGTATTGAGTAGAGTTCCCTGTGCTATACAGTAGGCCCTTATTAGTTATCCATTTTATATATAGTAGTGTGTATATGTCAATCCCAATCGCCCAATTTATCCCTCCCCCACCCTTTTCCCCTTGGTAACCGTAAGTTTGTTTTCTACATCTATAACTCTATTTCTGTTTTGTAGATAAGTTCACTTGTACCCTTTTTTTTAGATTCCACAGATAAGCAATGACATATGATATTTGCCTTTCTCTGTCTGACTTACTTCACTTAGTATGATAATCTCTAGATCCATCCATGTTGCTGCAAATGGCATTATTTCGTTCTTTTTTTATGGCTGAGTAATATTCCATTGTATATGTGTACCACACCGTCTTTATCCATTCCTCTGTTGATGGAAATCTAGGTTGCTTCCATGTCCTGGCTATCGTAAATAGTGCTGCAATGAACACTGCAGGGCATGTGTCTTTTCGAATTATGAATTTCTCCAGATATATGGGCAAAAATCTTAATAAAATTTCGAGATGAGTAAGAAAACTTCTGAGTACTTGAGTTCCAGTTATGACATGTTACTGGTATTTGGGGTTTCCCCTCCCCTTTCCCACTGCAGAGCAATCAAGCCTAACTTTCTTCATGTGCTTCAAAGATCTGGACTTGAGCTCTAGCACTGCCCCTGTTTCCTTTCCTCCTTCCACATGCTGCTCCCGACTCCTTCTCTCAGGTGCAGCTTTCTATGCACTCACTTCCTCCAACCACTGGGCCTTCTCAGTCTTTGCCAGACAGTCTTCCTTCAGCAAGGGCAGTTTCTGAAAGTCCATCTCTTCCATGGAGCTGCTAAATGACTGGTTCGCCTTCCTTTGGCCTCCAAAATGCTTCCCCTGTCCAACCATATCTTCCCACCTCTGCTGCCACCACCCCAGTACAAACCTGTGTCTTACCCTGGACCAATGCGCCCCCCTCCTCACTGCTCTCCCTGCTTCCTGTCTTAGCTTCTGCGCCCCAGGCTCCACGTTACAGGTGGAATAAGCTTTCAAGTAGTAAATTAGATTACATCCATAATCAGTGTGCTGATAAATGTTTAACAGCTGCTGGGAGAGAGTATCTGTGTATCTATTATACATTTTACTGATATAAAGAATGCATATCACACAATTTACCAAAAAGGAATAAAATATACAACACTTTTTTACAGTAAATTCTATCCATATATAACCCATTGATTTTCACAGAATGGTTTCAATGATTTTTGCCAAACTCTTGTATCCATAGTCAACCCACAGCTGCAATTCAATTACGTTTGGCAAAAGCAGATCATGTTTGGTTAATATTCAATTCAGCAAAGAAGGTGCTCATGCCACTGAAGTTCAAACATGAGTGTTGGTGATTTCTTCACATTAATGGGCGAGATGAAAGTGAAACAGCAAAGATGTACGTTCGGACTACACTTTGTCAACAATATGAGTGCTTCTTTGCTGATCAGATAATAGTTTTCAAGTACTAGAAAAATATTTCCTCAATTTTTTGTGTTATTCATAAAGGAACACACTTTGAAGTTCAATCTTTATTGTTAAAATTTTCTCCTATCACTTTCTTAGGTTTAGACAATCAACACAATAAATCAAGCTCCGATTTGCAGTGTTTTCCAATTTCCATAGTGTAAATACTACACCATGATTGATTTCAAACTACTGAAATAACATTTCTGAATGCAAAGTTGGGAAGAGATGCTGTATCACACCAATTATATAGGATATCCATTATGCAGGACGGACAGAAATAACTTTAAAGCATAGATAATAGTAACATAATTAAGTAAAGTTTTGAGCATTTATTACCCTTCTTTTTAAAGTATTTTATTTAATTGAAAGTTTCTAAATAATTTCATTTTTAATCTTGGCCATGATGAACAACTGACTTACAAAATTCCTGAAAATTTAGCAATCAGCTCCCCAAGCTGGTACAGCTGGCTCCAGCCCTCTTCTGAATTGTCACTCCTCTGCTCACACTTTCAGGCCACCCATTGCACTGATTATCTGGGCAATGAGTAAAGAGAGGCAATGACAATTCTCTGTAAAATTAATAATTACTTTTGTTGTGGTGAATTAACGATGAAAAAATTCTACACATTGCTCCCTGTTTTCCCAAACTTGGTGTTTAAAAACCCCTTTGTGTGCATCATCCTGTTTGACTTACAGATTCCTGTGAGGTCGCAGGGGTAGATATTCATTATCCTTCTTTTACAAATAGAAAAGCAAGACTGAGAAGTGAATGACTGGCCCCAGCTGATTCAGTTAAGCCAGTGACAGAACTGGATTTCAAATTCAGGTCTCATATTGACAAACAAGAGGCTACAGAAAATTTAACTGACTAATACTGACATCAAATTTAGAAGTTGTAACCAATGTCCTTTTTAACACTTCAGAGTCTGATATAAAGTACATTCATATCCTGTTAAGGGACCCCGCCCCACCCCCCCATGCCAAGGATGTTTTGATCTTTTAACGCCACTATTTCTAACTTACCTTAAAACAAAACAAAAGCCCAGGGTGACCTAATAAATAAATAAGGTGTAAGCACTAAAATGGAAATGTAGGTTTTCAAAAATGAGCTGAGGTCCCACCTAGAAATGGAGCCAATTGAGACAATCTCTACCAAAGGAACACGGGATATAAAAGGAGATTAAATCAGAAGAGGAAGAAAGCTAATGACATAATGGCCAGCCACAAATGCCACGGATGAAAAACAAAGTACATAATACTTGTTACAATGATTCAGTGTGCTTGCTGTAATATCTCCAGACACTAAAAACATTACGTTCCTGCTCACTGCAACATTTATCTCATTTATCTGCTGATATTTACTTCAACTTTGAATCAGGTACTGCTTAGACTAAGTTCTGCCGGCATAAAGAATACAGACTTAACAGGACACTCAGAAGCATATCATGCATACGAGTACAAATTGTGATATTTTAGGTAGCTTATGATGAAATCATTGAAAGCATCATGAGAAGCAGCAAAACACCAGGGATGCTGATAACCATTTAACATTTCCCAGTTCATGTGAGAATGTTAATTCCAATTACAAAAAGAAGTACCGAAGTGGAATTCATTATGATTAAGAACTTGCTGTTCTAAGTGTAAATTGTTTATAAAAGGCATGTCTGGTGTAACATGCAAATATTGAAACAGAGAGAGATGGGGCATTCGAAGCTCAGGTGGATTCCCTTGAACCTCTTACCTTCTAAACTTAAACAAAAACAGCAGTGTTTCCCAAAGACAAGATACTATTTTAAAGAGACATCTAATAGCTATGATAGCTGTAGGCACAGTTTTGTGTGTGTTTTTTTTAACATCTTTATTGGTGTATAATTGCTTTACAATGGTGTGTTAGTTTCTGCTTTATAACAAAGTGAATCACCTCTACATATACATATATCCCCATATCTCCTCCCTCTTGCGTCTCCCTCCCACCCTCCCTATCCCACCCATCTAGGTGGTCACAAAGCTCCGAGCTGATCTCCCTGTGGCTGCTTCCCACTAGCTGTTTTACATTTGATAGCATATATATGTCCATGTCACTCTCTCACTTCATCCCAGCTTACCCTTCCCCCTCCCTGTGTCCTCAAGTCCATTCTCTACATCTGCATCTTTATTCCTGTCCTGCCTGTAGGTTCTGCAGAAACTTTTTTTTTTTTTAGTTTCCATATATATGCGTTAGCATACGGTATTTATTTTTCTCTTTCTGACTTCACTCTGTATGACAGACTCTAGGTCCATCCACCTCACTACAAATAACTCAATTTTGTTTCTTTTTATGGCTGAATAATATTCCATAGTATATATGTGCCACATCTTCTTTATCCATTCATCTGTCGATGGACACTTAGGTTGCTTCCACGTCCTGGCTATTGTAAATAGTGCTGCAATGAACACTGTGGTACATGACTCTTTTTGAATTATGGTTTTCTCAGGGTATATGCCCAGTAGTGGGATTGCTGGGTCATATGGTAGTTCTATTTTTAGTTTTTTAAGGAACCTCCATACTGTTCTCCATAGTGGCTGTATCAATTTACATTCCCACCAACAGTGCAAGAGGGTTCCCTTTTCTCCACACCCTCTCCAGCATTTATTGTTTCTAGCTTTTTTGATAATGGCCGTTCTGACCAGTGTGAGGTGATAACTCATTGTAGTTTTGATTTGCATTTCTCTAATGATTAGTGATGTTGAGGATTCTTTCATGTGTTTGTTGGCAATCTGTATATCTTCTTTGGAGAAATGTCTATTTAGGTCTTCTGCCCATTTTTGGATTGGGTTGTTTTTTTGATATTCAGCTGCATGAGATGCTTGTAAATTTTGGAGATTAATCCTTTGTCAGTTGCTTCATTTGCAAATATTTTCTCCCATTCTGAAGTTTGTCCTTTTGTCTTGTTTATGGTTTCCTTTGCTGTGCAAAAGCTTTTAAGTTTCATTAGGTCCCATTTGTTTATTTTTGTTTTTATTTCCATTTCTCTAGGAGGTGGGTCAAAAAGGATCTCGCTGTGATTTATGTCATAGAGTGTTCTGCCTATGTTTTCCTCTAAGAGTTTTATGGTGTCTGGCCTTACATTTAGGTCTTTAATCCATTTTGGGTTTATTTTTGTGTATGGTGTTAGGGAGTGTTCTAATTTCATTCTTTTACACGTAGCTGTCCAGTTTTCCCAGCACCACTTAACTGAAGAGGCTGTCTTTTCTCCATTGTATATTCTTGCCTCCTTTATCAAAGATAAGGTGAACATATGTGCACGGGTTTATCTCTGGGCTTTCTATCCTGCTCCACTGATCTATATTTCTGTTTCTGTGCCAGTACCATACTGTCTTGATTATTGTAGCTATGTAGTATAGTCTGAAGTCAGCGAGCCTGATTCCTCCAGCCCCATTTTTGTTTCTCAAGATTGCTTTGGCTATTCGGGGTCTTTTGTGTTTCCATACAATTTGTGAAATTTTTTGTTCTAGTTCTGTGAAAAATGCCATTGGTAGTTTGATAGGGATTGCATTGAATCTGTAGATTGCTTTGGGTAGTATAGTCATTTTCATAATATTGATTCTTCCAATCCAAGAACATGGTATATCTCTCCATCTGTTTGTATCGTCTTTAATTTCTTTCATCAGTGTCTTAGAGTTTTCTGCATACAGGTCTTTTGTCTCCTTAGGTAGGTTTATTCCTAGGTGTTTTATTCTTTTTGTTGCAATGATAAATGGGAGTGTTTCCTTAATTTGTCTTTCAGGTTTTTCATCATTACTGTATAGGAATGCAAGAGATTTCTGTGCATTAATTTTGTATCCTGCTACTTCACCAAATTCATTGATTAGCTCTAGTAGTTTTCTGGTAACATCTTTAGAATTCTCTATGTATAGTGTCATGTCATCTGCAAACAGTGACAGCTTTACTTCTTCTTTTCCAATTTGCATTCCTTTTATTTCTTTTTCTTCTCTGATTGCTGTGGCTAAAACTTCCAAAGCTATGTTGAGTAATAGTGGTGAGAGTGGAGAACTTTGTCTTCTTCCTGATCTTAGTGGAAATGGTTTCATATTTTTACCATTGAGAACAATGTTGGCTGTGGGTTTATCACATATGGCCTTTATTATGTTGAAGTAGGTTCCCTCTACGCCTACTTTCTGGAGAGTTTTTATCATAAATGGGTGTTGAATTTTGTCAAAAGCTTTTTCTACATCTGTTGAGATGATCATATGGTTTTTATCCTTCAATTTGTTAATATGGTGTATCACATTGATTGATTTGCATATATTGAAGAATCCTTGCATTCCTGGGATAAACCCCACTTGATCATGGTGTATGATCCTTTTAATGTGCTGTTGGATTTTGTTTGCTAGTACTTTGCTGAGGAGTCTTGCATTCATGTTCATCAGTGATATTGGCCTGTAGTTTTCTTTTTTTGTGACATCTTTGTCTGGTTTTGGTATCAGGGTGATGGTGGCCTCTTAGAATGAGGTTGGGAGTGTTCCTTCTTCTGCTATATTTTGGAAGAGTTTGAGAAGGATAGGTCTTAGCTCTTCTCTAAATGTTTGATAGACTTCCTCTGTGAAGCCATCTGGTCCTGGGCTTTTGTTCATTGGAAAACTTTTAATCACAGTCTCAATTTCAGTGCTTGTGATTGGTCTGTTTATATTGTCTATTTCTTCCTGGTTCAGTCTCGGAAGGTTGTGCTTTTCTAAGAATTGGTCCATTTCTTCCAGGTTGTCCATTTTATTGGCATATAGTTGCTTGTAGTAATCTCTCATGATCCTTTGTATTTCTGCAGTGTCAGTTGTTACTTCTCCTTTTACATTTCTAATTCTATTGATTTGAGTCTTCTCCTTTTTTCTCTTGATGAGTCTGGCTAACGGTTTATCAATTTTGTTTATCTTCTTAAAGAACCAACTTTTAGTTTTATTGATCTTTGCTATTGTTTCCTTCATTTCTTTCTCATTTATTTCTGATGTGATCTTTATGATTTTTTTCCTTCTGCTAACTTTGGGGTTTTTTTGTTCTTTCTCTAATTGCTTTAGGTGTAAGGTTAGCTTGTTTATTTCAGATGTTTCTTGTTTCTTGAGGTAGGATTGTGATGCTATAAACTTCCCTCTTAGAACCGCTTTTGCTGCATCCCATAGAGTTTGGGTCATTGTGTTTTCCTTGTCATTTGTTTCTAGGTATTTTTTGATTTCCTCTTTGATTTCTTCAGTGATCTCTTGGTTATTTAGTAACATATTGTTTAGCCTCCATGTGTTTCTATTTTTTACAGATTTCTTCCTGTAATTGATATCTACTCTTATAGCCTTGTGGTCGGAAAAGATACTTGATACAATTTCAATTTTCTTATATTTACCAAGGCTTGCTTTGTGACGCAAGCTATGATCTATCCTGGAGAATGTTCCATGAGCACTTGAGAAAAAGTGTATTCTGTTGTTTGGGGATGGAATGTCCTATAAATATCAATTAAGTCCATCTTGTTTAACGTATCATTTAAAGCTTGTGTTTCCTTATTTGTTTTCATTTTGGATGATCTGTCCATTGATGAAAGTGGGGTGTTAAAGTCCCCTACTATGATTGTGTAACTGTCGATTTCCCCTTTTATGGCTGTTAGCATTTGCCTTATGTATTGAGGTGCTCCTATGTTGGGAGCATAAATATTTACAACTGTTATATCTTCTTGGATTGATCCCTTGATCATTATGTAGTGTCCTTCCTTGTCTCTTGTAGTAGTCTTTATTTTAGAGTGTATTTTGTCTGATATGAGAATTGCTACTCCAGCTTTCTTTTGATTTCCATTTGCATGGAATATCTTTTTCCATCCCCTCACTTTCAGTCTGTATGTGTCCCTAGGTCTGAAGCGGGCCTCTAGTAGACAGCATATATACAGGTCTTCTTTTTTGTATCCATTCAGCCCGTCTGTGTCTTTTGGTGGGAGCATTTAATCCATTTACATTTAAGGTAATTATCAATATGTATGTTCCTCTTACCAATTTCTTGTTTTGGGTTTGTTATTGTAGGTCTTTTCCTTCTCTTGTGTTTCCTGCCTAGAGACGTTCCTTTAGCATTTGTTGTAAAGCTGGTTTGGTGGTGCTGAATTCTCTTAGCTTTTGCTTGTCTGTTAAGGTTTTAATTTCTCTGTCGAATCTGAATGAGATCCTTGCTGGGTAATCTTGGTTGTAGGTTTTTTTCCCTTTCATCACTTTAAATATGTCCTGCCACTCCCTTCTGGCTTGCAGAGTTTCTGCTGAAAGATCAGCTGTTAGCCTTATGGGGATTCCCTTGTATGTTATGTGTTATTTTTCCCTTGCTGCTTTTAATATTTGTTCTTTGTATTTAATTTTTGATAGTTTGATTAATATGTGTCTTGGCATGTTTCTCCTTGGATTTATCCTGTATGGGACTCTGTGCTTCCTGGGCTCGACTGTTTCCATTACCATATTGGGGAAGTTTTCAACTATAATCTCTTCAAATATTTTCTCAGTCCCTTTCTTTTTCTCTTCTTCTTCTGGGACCCCTATAAGTCGAATGTTGGTGCATTTAACATTGTCCCCGAGGTCTCTCAGATTGTCCTCAATTCTTTTCATTCTTTTTTCTTTATTCTGCTCTGCGGTAGTTATTTCTACTGTTTTATCTTCCAGGTCACTTATCTGTTCTTCTGCCTCAGTTATTCTGGTATTGATTCCTTCTAGAGAATTTTTAATATCATTAATTTGTTGTTCATCATTGTTTGTTTGCTCGTTAGTTCTTCTAGGTCCTTGTTAAACGTTTCTTGTATTTTCTCCATTCTATTTCCAAGATTTTGGATCATCTTTACTATCATTACTCTGAATCCATTTTCAGGTAGACTGCCTATTTCCTCTTCATTTGTTTGGTCTGGTGGGTTTTTACCTTGCTCCTTCATCTGCTGTGTGTTTCTCTGTCCTCTCATTTTGCTTAACTTACTGTGTTTGCGGTCTCCTTTTCGCAGGCTGCAGATTCGTAGTTCCCGTTTTTTTGGTGTCTGCCCCCAGTGGCTAAGGTTGGTTCAGTGTGTTGTGTAGGCTTCCTGGTAGAGGGGACTAGTGCCTGTGCTCTGGTGGATGAGCCTGGATCTTGTCTTTCTGCTGGGAAGGACTGCATCTGGTGGTGTGTTTCTGGGTGTCTGTGAACTTAGTATAATTTTAGGCAGCCTCTCTGCTAATGGGTAGGGTTATGTTCCTGTCTTGCTAGTTGTTTGGCATGGGGTGTCCAGCACTGTAGCTTGCTGGTCATTGAGTGGAGCTAGGTCTTAGCGTTGAGATGGAGATCTCTGGGAGAGCTTTCGCCGTTTGCTATTGCATGGAGCTGGGAGGTCTCTGGTGGACCAATATCCTGAACTCGGCTCTCCCACCTCAGAGGCACAGGCCTGACACCCAGCTGTAGCACCAAGACCCTGTCAGCCACACGGCAATAAGATGTCCTGGTCAAACGGGGTCCTAGCTGATTCTGAACAGAACCATGAGACACACAGAGACATTCCAGGAACAGTTTTTTTAAAGTAAGTTCTGACAACCCAAACAAGATGCTTGTGTTGGCTTAATATAAAATTAACATATTCAGTGAACTATCATATTCAAAATTATTAATACATACAAAAATGATAAAAATTTATTTGATTCCAATTTTCATTTAATATCATAGATCTAAAGTGGGGTGGAGGGATAGGAGGATAGAATAAATAGAAAGTACAGCCACGACAAGGAATCATGGGCTATAGGAAAATAAGTTACAAGGTCTCCTTATGTCAAAGGAAATATATGTGATAAACAACAGTAAAGGTGGGAATGAATGTGGTATATGCTGTGCTCTTTCTTCATCAGGCTGTCTCTTAACTGAAACTACTGAATGCATTCATCTCAAGTAATCCAGGTTCTCCATTCTCCCTGGAAAGCGTACTGATTGATGCAGGGCAGGCTGAACACTGGGGCCAAGATGACTTCCTGTACTCCACACATTGCTATTCCCATCAGTTATGCTCTATGCTTACCAACACTTCCTGGTGCTTTGGGAGTTTTTTCCCCCCAAAAATATGTTTATTCCATTTGTGTCATTCTTGTAATTACTCGATTTAATTAAATATTAAGTAAAATGATGAAATATGAGTAATAGAAGAAATAGTTGTTGTTCTATAAAATCTAAATGGAAAAACGCCCTATAAATAATTGCTGTCAAACTAGGTGGACGTATGACTACTTTAAAAGATTGTGGCAAGGGCAGGGGGCATGAACCATAAAAATTTAGAAATCTACACTCATTTTGTAAGTATTTTAATTTGTTGCTCTTTAAGGAAAACTGGGGAAATAGTAATACTACATATTAATAATAATTGCTAATGATGATTGAACACTTAATATACCCCAGGAATTAGTCTAAGCACGTCACATAGATCGAACTTGTTTACTGTTTATAATAACTTGAATTAGTACCATTATCATCCCCATTTTACAGATGATGGAAACTGAGGCACAGAGAGTTAGGTTGTCCAAGGTTACTTTCTTCATAGAGGTGGTGGAGGCCAGCCAGCCAGTCTGGCTCTTAACAGCTATGCTGTACTGATGCCACGTGGGTACAGTTTATACATGAATGAAAACACGGAACGCCAGTCAGTGGGCTCCCCAAAGCTTTAGACCTTTATCAGAGGATTAGAAAATAAATGTTCAATCACAGGTTGTAGGTTTTAAAGCTTAAAATTTCCAAGTATAATTCTTTTTTTACGATTCCCTTGCTTTAACTTTTTTTTTAACTGACTTTTTAATTGAATTAAATACCAGTCCAATCCCATCAGTGAGAAGGTTTTGCCCTCTACAAAGGGGCAAGTGAAAACGGTGGTCTTAAGTACATACCAGAATGGGAGTTGAGATCTGTGTACACTGGCATAGGGATTGACTGTAGATACTTGAGCAGGAGCATGACAGGATTTAATTGATTTGGAGGAGTAATCTGGCAGTGAGGCCTGGATTATTTTAGTAGAAATGATACAAGAGATGAACAAAATGGGAGAACTCACTTGGATAATATATCAGCTGCTGTATAAATGTAAAAAGTGGTTTGGTTACTATTCAGGTTTAAGGTTTTATCGACCTTAGGATACAGTCTCAGACCCTTTCCATTCCTTCCTTCCTTCCTTCCTTCCTTCCTTCCTTCACTCATTCCTTTAACAAATATCCACTGGGCACCTACTATGCACTAGTGATATAGCGATGAAAAAGACAGACACAGGCTCTGCCACCACAGGGCTTTTATATTCTAGTGGGGGACACAGAAATTTAACAAATGAATCCAGAAATAACAAACTATCACTGTAATGTGCTACCAAAGTAAAGTACAGGACAGTAATGGGAACAAACAGTAATAGGTCTTTGTTTGTTTGTTTTAGGAAGGAGTACTCAGGTGTTTAAACATAAGACAGTTAAAATGAGGATCTTGAGTACTACCTGTACACATTTCATTAACTCATTTGGCCTCCACAACAATTCAGTAAAAGTGATATTATGACTAGTTGACTGAATGTTTTATTATAACTACGTACTGGTCTCTGTTCTAGGAGTGGGACATATAGCAATGAACAAGACAGAAAAGGTTCTTGCCTTGATGGAGTTTGGATATATTACCTTCATTCTCACCTTTGCTTCTGAGACAATCAAATATATTCCCCCTCAGATGGGGATTCATCCTATTTCTTCTCCTGTAGTAATTATAACTTCCCAGGTTACAGATTAGTAATTTTCATATCTACAGATTTAAGATAGTATATATAAAACACTTTCAATGGTGCCTGGCAGATAGTAGAAGTTCAATAAATATTAACTACTGTTAGAATTGCTTTTATTATTACAATGCTTAATCTCATGTCTTTTCTGGTACACTGGATTTCATTTCTTGAATTAAATCCCATACACATTTATTGCAAGCCTATCATGGAATTTACATACTCTTTCATGGAAGTTACAAGATCAGTGAAGAAAAATCTCTTTAATATTGTCTATTTCTGTCCTCCATGCTTAGCTGTGTGATCTTGGATACACCTCAAGCTCTGTAAGCCTCAGCTTCCTCATGTTGAAAAATTAGAGTAATACCTATCTATTCAGCTATTGTCAGCAGAAGTGGGCAGCAGACGTGTGTGTATGTGTGTGTTGGGTTAATCAGTAAATGTTAGCCATAAAGCACAATTCTAACTCTGAAAAGCAAACACTGGGCTAATCTACAGTTTGTGCATGCTTTCAAATGAACATGCAAGACTAAAGAATGAGAGTTTTTTCTATCAAATTAAAAAATTAACAGGCATATTTAGACCACTGAAAAGAAAAAATCAGGAAAATTCCACACTTCTGCTCCATTGAAAGTGTTTTCAAGGGCGATTTTTAATCTGAAATGATGTGTCCTCTCCCATTTTAAAGTGATCCACTGGACCTGCAGGAAAAAATGAGTGGGGAGAAAGTTAATTGGGAACTCTTATAAAAGCAGATGTTGTTTAAAAGCAGGGTATCCACCACCTACAATGTGAACAGGTAAGAGAGATGAGGTGGATTTTTTTTTAGAGCACAGATTCAACTATGAAATAGGTGTATGGTATGGGAAGAGGTACTTGATTAGGTATCTGTTATGGTCCCTTTACATATATATGTACAAATTATTATATATAATATATTACATATATAAATAGTTCCTACTATAACTTCTAAGCAGATGTACAAGGATGATCATTTCAGTATGTTATTTAACTCATTTTTAAAACATGCGTAACATATTACGTATTGTAGGTTTGAGTCTTGATTGTTTTTCATGAAGCTGTTGGTTGTTTGGGGACCCAATGCAGTCAAGACATCTGATTCTAGTAGTTGAGACTCAGAAGGTAGGACACCTGGCAAGTAGGCAAAGTAGCGTTCTCGAGCCAATTCTCATTTAGTATCCACTATAAGCACCCAAGACAGGGGCCTCCCTCCAGTTGACTTAAGCCAAGGGAAAGAAAAGAGGAGTCATCTCGTCTGTATCCAGAGAGGTTTTGTTAACAACTGGGTTGCTCGGCGCCCTTCATAAAAATTCTCCTGGCTGAGGGTTCTACCAGCCAGGGTTGGCTGAGGGTTGGCAAAGGTCTTGGTTCCCTTCACTCCTCCGACGCTGTGAGCGTATCTTCCTTTGCCAAGATGGCGGCCCTGGCATCATCTGGAGGCGGCCCGCGCAGATCGCCTCCGGGCAGGCGGCTCGCTGATAGCCTAGTTCTCTCCCGTCATCTCGAACGACACACGGGGCAGCGCCTACACCCCCAGAACCGAGGAAGGGCGACCTAGGCTGCCCGCTAGCGAGAACCTTTGCCAAGATGGTGGACGCGCGGCCGGGCGGTGTCAGCTGCCTTTACCAAGATGGCGGCAGGCGACTTCCGGCACGCACTCCCCCCCAAATCCTCTGCAACATGTCAGGGCAGAGCAGCCGCCGCCAGTCTGAGCGCGGCCTGGAGAGAGAGTGGCTGCGGCCGAGCGCCCGGGCAGGGCTAGGTGGAGTTGCGGCAGCCTCCGCCCCCGGCTGCAGCTGGCAAGCGCTGTCACCTGTGGGGTCGCAAAAGTTACCTCCCCAAACCCTAAAGCAACACAGGACAACCTTTCTCCGAGTCACACAAATCATAATATGTGCCGCCCAAGGTAGGAGGCTCGATCCCGGCGTCGCCCAAGCCCTGCGGACGCGGCGAGCTGGGGAAGGGGGCTGGGGCGGGGGCCTCTGGCGCGGACTCCTCTAGCCCCACTCCCCTCTCTTTGGGGACAGGCCACGTGTTTCCCTCGGACAGAGGGGGAGGCACGTAACGGGAAGAGCTGGAAGGAGTTTAATGCTGACATTTTAAAGCTGCGTGTGTTCTGTTTTATTTGGAGGGATGGGGGTCCCACGAACACGAAGGGGTGGGCGACGCATTGAGGCGAGTGCAGCAAATGTCAAGATTCGTGGGAGGGGCCTCCGCGGGAAACTTGGCCATGGGCCCCGAAGGGGGTGGAAGGAGAGGTCAGGAGTTGGGGTGGGGGGAAGGAGGGCGTACTGTGCAAGCAACTTACTGTTTCGCTTGCAACTTGCTTTTAAGCCTGCCACCTCCCGCTTTCCTTAAGAATAATAATTTAAAAATGCAAAGAAACCCAGTTCGCTGGAGGTTTTGCATTTGGCGTGCAACTTCCTTCAAGTGTGAGCGCGCTAGGAGGGAGGGAGGGATGGGGGTTGAACTTGGCAGGCGGTGCCTCCTTCTGCCGCCGCCGCCGCCGCCGCCGCCTCGCAGGCTCGGAGAAGAGGGTGGGGGACAGTCGGGGCGCAGGGGAGGGTGGGTTCTGCTTTGCAACTTCTCTCCCGGTGCGAGCACGCGGCGGCGGGTGTAGACTGGGCCGCCCAGACGATGCGGGGGTGGGGGACCCGCCGGCACGCGACTCCCCCCCGGCCCAGAGTATGTATGAGCCGACCCCCTTCCCTGCCCTCCCCTCCCTGAAGCCTCCCCAGAGGGCGTGTCTGGCCGTCAGGCCCTACGAGGGGCCGAGACGCCGCTGCACCGTTTCCGTGCAACCCTGTAGCCTCGTGCGAAGTGACACACTTCGCTCAACTCGCCCGGGGGCGGCGGCGCGGACCACCCTCGCGGCTCTGCTGCGGGCCGCGCCCCGGCTCCCCCAGCCAGTCCGCTGTCACCCGCAGGGGCGCTGACGGTTGCCGCCGAGGGACCGGGCGAGCTCCGGAGTGGGTCGGGAGTCGCGGAGCTGGGCTGGGGCGGGAAGGAGCAGCGAGAAGAGAAACTAGAGAAACTCGGCTTCCCTCCGAAGCCCGCCCCAGAAAGACCAGGTCGGCCCCCGCCGCCGCCTCCTCTCCTTTTTCCTGGGGGGTGAGGGGTGGGGGGCGAGGAGAAGCCTCGCGCGCCAGGGAGGCAGCCTCGGCGGGGGCTGTGCCGGGGGGCCGCGGGCTGGCAGGCGCCGTCGCGGCCGGGGTGGCGGGGCCCGCGCGGAGGGCGTGGGGGCGGGGGCCGCGGCCGCCCCTGCAGTTGCCTAGCGTCGCCAACAGGTTGCACCGTTCCCCGCGCCGCCGCGCGGCCCCTCGGGCGGGGAGCGGCCGGGGGTGGGGTGGGAGCGCGTGTGTGTGCGCGCCGCGGCGCCGCCTCCGCCCGCCCCCCGCTCGGTCCCGCTCGCCTGCAGCGGCCGGGCGGCCCTTTCGCGTGTCCGCGCTGCCTCCCCTCCTCCTCCTCCTCCATTTTGCGATCTAGAGTCTGTGACGGGAGCCCCAGTCACCGCCCGCCCGTCGGGGACGGATTCTAGTGGGTGGAAAGAGACGCCGCAGCCGGAGCGGCGGGAGCGGCGGGGCGCCGGCACGAAGGACGCGCGCCCGAGAGCCCCGGCCCGCGAAGACGGGCGCGGAGCGGGGAGCTGGCTTGTCAGCCGGGAAATGGGAGACTTTCTCAAATAGGGGCTCTCCCCTCCCCCCATGGAGAAGGGGGCGGCTGTTTACTTCCTTTTTTTAGAGAAAAAAAATCTCTCGCTCCCGCTCCTCCTGCTTTCACACGCTAAGTTGTTTATCTCGGCTGCGGTGGGAGCGGCGGACGGTGTTGGGTGAGTGGCGCCGCCGGCAGAGGTAAGGGGAGGGCCGGGGGCTGGGCCCCCACGGGCGCTCGCTCCCCGAGGTGCGGGCCGGGGCCGGGAGGCCGGCTCGGGGGCGCCGCGGGAGCCTGCAAAGTTTTATTAGCTTCGGGTAGTGGGGGTGGGGGCTGGCGAGGGCCGGGGGACGGTGACGACAGGGCAGCGCGCGGGTGACAGCGCTGGCCTCTTCCTCTCCCTGGACCGCCGTCCCCTGGCCGAGGGGGAGGAACCCGAGCTCTCTGCGAGTGGAGCCTCGTCGAGCTGTCCGGGTTTCCAGGCTCTCGTTCCCTGGTGAGGAATCCTGGCCTCTTTTTTTTTTTTTCTTCTTCTTCTCTAAGTCCCTTTTCTTTTCCCTCCCAGGGGGCCTCCCAGACACCCATTTTTCTGGTGAACGCTGAGCCGCGTCTGAATCCTGCTCGCCCGACTCTGTCCGCTCCACCCTAGAGCGCCCGAGTGCGAGCAGGGTTTGTGTCGAGGCTCCAGCGCGTCTCCTTTCTGGCGGGCGCGCAGGGGTGTGAGTGTGTGTGTGTGTGCGCGCGTGTACACACGCAGGGGGCTGACAGCCTGCTACTCGGAGACTTCGGCCAGGGCTGTTGTTATCTGGTGGAAGTGGGCGTGTCGGAGAAAGAACTCAACAGGTCTGGACACATTTCTTTTTTAACCTCGCGCTTTTTTCTACCCCCGGCCCCCGCGAGGGTTTGTTCTTTAGCGCTAGGCATCACTTCGCTCCTGACGTTTTGAAGTGGCCCCTTTTAGAAGAAGACCCTCCCTAACCGTAATAGTTTCGTGCTGCGATTTTTGACAAGCGCTAGTCGGACGTTTTGAGGTTGCAGACTTGGTAATTGCAGCCTTGTAATGCCGCTTAAGATCCCTTGGCATGTTTCATTAAGGCCAATTACTGTGACAGGGTTATTTGCAATTTAACAGGGGGATAGAATCGTTTGAGGGATTGTTTCGTTTTATGAAGTATTGTTTTGGTTTCGAGTTTGAAGGCAGCTGTCAAAGTGGCGTGGAAATTCATTAGGCTCCATTTGATACCTTGGGTTTAGAGATCGTTATCAGCTAAACACGGCGGAGGGGCGTGGAGATAAGCAGTTTATCCTCAAGATTTGTAGGGACACGTCCCCACCTCTCTGTCTACCTTAATCACGCTCCACTTTTAGCGAGGGCCAGTGAAGTTTATGCTTCTTGAAGTCTGTACGGGAAAAGTTTTCTTTCATTGGACAGGATTTGACTATACTGTCGCAAATATGCTTATCAAAGTCTCTGCCCGCCTCTTAAAACATCTTTGATTGTCAACAATCTTCTAGCAACCTAACCCTCTTGAGAGTGGGCTCAGAATTAGGATAGGTGAAGGTTTAGAATGCAGGGAGGATTATTCTGAGCATTGTATTATGTTTTATTTTACTTGGATCTATATGAATGTGATTTTACAGTTCTGGGGTGGTTTTTTTCCCCTTTGTTTTTCAATACTTCGATATTTGGAAAGGAAAAATCTTAATTTACAGACATAATAGTATTTCATACTGAGGGTCTTAAGCAGTTTTAAAAGAAAATGTAGCTTCATCTAGAATTTATTGTGTTGTAAGGGTTTGAGAGAGCTATATTTCTTATACCATATTTTAAAAATCGTAATGAGAAGCTACTACACATTCTGCTTTTTTAAATCTAAATTTTAGTTAGCCTATATACAGTGTGTTTCATATGTCCAAAATTTGAAAGCAGGCACTATTAGGCACATTCAGTAAGAAATATGGGTTAAAAATAGGAGCCTTTTCCTACCCTATTGGAAAATGAGCAGACCATCATTGTTTATTTTCCAAGTGAAGTGCATGGTTCACTAGTAGATTGTACTAAAAGGTTTGGATGTGTGACCAGCCGGTAGGAGAGGAATTGGGAGTAATCAGAGATAGAGAATTCTAGCATAGTGTTTATCAGATTTTATGTTTAGTAGTTCTCAGAAAAGCCAACAGCCTTGACTGGTTGAAAAGAGGTAGGAATTTCAGTGATCATACTTCCTTTTTTTTAATTAAATACTTTGACATCAACTTGAACCTTCAGAATAATCAGATGTAATGAATTATAATGTCTGTGATTAACAAAGTTACCAATTTGTGAGTGGCAGGATGAATAGCCAAGCTTAGTTTGATACAGTTTTGTTCTCAGCTGTGCAAATGGACTGCATTGTACTTTTAAATGTGGCACACTGAATGGGAGCAGGAGACACGGCTTTTATATTATGGAAGACAGAATCTACTCTGCTGATAACAAGGAATTAGATTCGGAATTAACTGAAAGGTTCATTTAACAGGCTCTTACTAATCGGATCACAGAGATAATGTGATTTTATAGCTTATTATGTCCGCCTCTCTTTTTTTTGTAGCTGATATTCACTGATGGACCCCAAGGAATCATTAAGCCCCCCCAGTAGAGAAGAAATCCCCAGCAGTGTGCTTGGTCGAGAGAGGGGAAATGTGATGGACTTCTATAAAACCCTAAGGGGAGGAGCTACTGTGAAGGTTTCTGCATCTTCACCCTCACTGGCTGCTGCTTCTCAGGCAGACTCCAAGCAGCAAAGACTTTTGGTTGATTTTCCAAAAGGCTCAGGAAGCAATGCGCAGCAGCCAGATCTGTCCAAGGCAGTTTCACTCTCAATGGGACTGTATATGGGAGAGACAGAGACAAAAGTGATGGGAAATGACCTGGGATTCCCACAGCAGGGCCAAATGAGCCTTTCCTCTGGGGAAACAGACTTTCGGCTTCTGGAAGAAAGCATCGCAAACCTCAATAGGTCGACCAGTGTTCCAGAGAACCCCAAGAATTCAGCATCAGCTGCTGCCTCGGCTGCCCCCACAGAGAAGGAGTTTCCAAAAACTCACTCTGATGTATCTTCAGAACAGCAAAATTTGAAGGGCCAGACTGGCACTAATGGGGGTAATGTGAAGTTGTATACCACAGACCAAAGCACCTTTGACATATGGAGGAAAAAACTCCAGGATTTGGAGTTTTCTTCTGGGTCCCCAGGTAAAGAGACAAGTGAGAGTCCTTGGAGCTCAGACCTCTTGATAGATGAAAACTGTTTGCTCTCTCCTTTGGCAGGAGAGGACGATCCATTCCTTCTGGAAGGAAACTCGAAAGAGGACCGTAAGCCTCTTGTTTTACCGGACACGAAACCTAAAATTAAGGATAATGGAGATCTTATCTTATCAAGCCCTAACAGTGTGCCACTGCCCCAAGTGAAAACAGAAAAAGAAGATTTTATCGAACTCTGCACCCCTGGAGTAATTAAGCAGGAGAAACTGGGCCCAGTTTATTGTCAGGCCAGCTTTTCTGGAGCAAATATAATTGGTAATAAAATGTCTGCCATTTCTGTTCATGGTGTGAGTACCTCTGGGGGACAGATGTACCACTATGACATGAATACAGCATCCCTTTCTCAACAGCAGGATCAGAAACCTATTTTTAATGTCATTCCACCAATTCCTGTTGGTTCAGAAAATTGGAATAGATGCCAAGGATCTGGAGATGATAACTTGACTTCCTTAGGGACTTTGAACTTTTCCGGTCGATCGGTTTTTTCTAATGGCTATTCAAGGTAAGATTAATGCTTTCTGTTTCTTGAGAATGGTACATTTAAGATCAGTTGATAGGTTTAAATATTCATTTATTTGAATGTGTTCGACAACAATTCAAGTGCTTTTTCATGTGAATAAGTTTAAGCGGGCTTTTGAAAGTAGGCATGGTAGAAAACCTAAGTGATTGGTCTGTACAAAACCCTTCCCAGTTTTTTTTTTCCCCCCTGAAATAATGGTATTTAGTATCCCATTGGCCAGTAATTGAAATTTTTATGTAAAAATTTAAAAGAATACTGCTCATTAACAGGTGTCTTTAGTAAAAACTATGTAAATTCAAGGGGGTATAATGTTTAGAAATATATATTTACTGTGCATATTTTTTAAGCTGTTTTAGAATATGCTCTTACATTACGATGAAAAACACCCGTAATACTTAACGTAATCAAACGTTGTGCTGTATTTGTACATTTGTGAAGTGTTAGCCTGAGGAGATTAAAGGGTTAAAAATTAGAGGTACTAACAATGAACCCTTTTCTTCAAACTGAACCTTGAAGAATCTGAGTTCTGAGATTGCTAAAGCAATGCAGTCAGTGCACAGTGTACCTGACAAGAGTATTAGACGTGGGACTTGCCCACAGAGTTCCTGACCTAAAGCAGATAAGTTGTGTCTGCTGATTGGTCTCTTTAAGAAAGGAATTGGTGGCAACATGGTGCTTGATTTTACTTTCAAATGTTCCTACAAGTTCTCAAGTATATTAGCTGATGGCCAACGTTGTTGAGCTTCAGTCTCAGCTGTGTTTGATTTGTTTCTCTGTCTCCTTTTTTCTCCATCATTTATAAGTATATTGACATTTCCGTTTGACCTCAAAAAGGTCTGTTAAAATGTAATTACCAGGAGAAAGTTCTAAATGTAGGTGTATCTTCATAGGGGTTAAGTTCTCTATCCTGCACCCCCACCCCCAGTTCAGATAAATGTATATCACATTTTAGTTGTGAAGGAAAATATAAAAATGTAATTGTAGAGACACAAGATTGATTAATCAGTGGGTTTTTTTGAGGGGGGAGGAAGGGCATAGTAGACACAGTGATTTCTTTGTATGTAAGTACTGTAAGTTCTTAAATATTAGTGATAGTCACTTCACATTAATTAGTCATTGAAGATTTTATTTAAAACAATCTTTAAAAATGCTTTTTCTGTTAAAGGTGTATTCTAATACTGAGGTGTCTCTTTTCTTTCCTCTTTAAGTAGGAAGCTTTGCTTGTTGGGGAAAAAATTTCGACTTAGATTTAGGCTATGTTTTGTTCCTTTAAAAGGCTTAGATGTTTCTTATCAAAAGAAAAAAAAAATCCTTGGTTCTTGTGTGTCTTAATGTAAACTACCTACTAATCTATTATTAAAATAATAATTATCTTTTACTTAGAAGAACACTTCAACTTTTTATTGCTATCATTCTGAATTGAAGGTTTAAAATGTTTTCAGTAAGGAGATTTGAGATATTATCTCATAAGCTGTTGCGTTTAAATGTTAAAAGACATGCTGTGTTTTAAATTTTTCAATCTCAAATTTTTGGCAGTGGAATTCATGATTGAATGTGCTTGTTTGTCTTGAAAGAGTAAGTACAGTTGGTTTGACTTAAGCTTTCTGTAGGAAACTTACATTGATTTATAAAACATGTAGTTGTACAAAGAAAAATCATATATCTTAGGAAAAGCTTGGTGATTATTAATGCTTTTTGTTCTGATAATCAGCAGGGTAATGTTATCATTTTCCTTACTATAAAAAAGGCATGGAACAAGAACTTATCATTTTCCATTCACAATGAACTTTCATTAAGCCCTATAGAATCTAGGATCTGTAGAATAAGTCTTAGATGAATATAGTTATCCTTAAATCATTAAAGATCATTTTAATACTTTTTCTAGTAGTTTATAACATTTAAAGTGTGTCAGCCTCATAACAGCCATATGATGGTAGACAAAGCAATGATGATGTGGCTCTTTCAAGATTCTTTAATATCCAGTGAAATGATTATTTTATGCCAATGTGTGATTTGGAATTATAATCAGTAGTTTGTGTCCTAATGAAAAGGTATTAATATCTTTATAGGATAGTTTGAGAAAATTTGAAAATTTTGTACCTTATGGGATTAACATTGGGAACTGTGATTACCCAGAACAAAGCTTCTTCCAAATAAATTGAAACAATGTTTCTTTTTTACCATCATTGAATTAGCCTGTTGTTTCCAAACAATAGCCTTGATATAACTAAAATTGGTTGCTTTCTCTTCTCTATATGTTACTGTTTGGTTCCAGCCAAACATTAAGACCAGTGGCCCTGAGTAATCAGCAGGTAAATCAACATGTTGAGACCACAACTATACTGAATACTGACTTTCTGAATTTAGATACAGAAATATTAAATCCACTAATAACTTGCATTCTATTTAAGTTTTTCTAAAGCAAAAATTGTAATTTGACTTTTTAAGATGTGACCTAAAATTGCTTTTTCTTAGTATGCTTGAAAAAAGACACTTTACACTCTGTTTTGGGAGGGAAGGCAATTCCTTCTGATGTGTCAACATAGCACAACATCCCGTTATTACGTTAAATTGTAAAATTATGAGTGTCATGATTGAGCATAGTAAAGTATTTTTTTTAAGGTTTAAGTTCATTGATAGTAAAACAAGAGAAACCTTATCGATACTCAAATACATTCTTTAAGTAAAACGAACTAGCCATTCTATCTTAATATGCTTTTTAAATTCTGAAATTCAGTAAATTTAGCATAAACTTGTAACATTGATGAAGGCAGATTTCTGCATTATTTGATTTTCAGCATTGTTTCACTTGAGCATTAATGGTGAAAGTGCTGAAAAGAGGCAAAGAAGTAAATGGTTTCAGGTAGAATTAGAGCTTTTATTGGGATTATGTTGAAACTTTAGTATTAAAAAGTTGATCGTTTTCTGAAGGGTATGATTATCGGAGAGAAAGAATGATGCAAGATGAATTTGTAAATTCAGTCTTAGGTGGAGTTTAGGGCTCTGTTGGTTGCCATTTAATGAAGCTTTGAAAATTTATGTAGATTTTAACATCTCATTATTAATTGTACCTATGTCTAATTTTATTAACATAATGCAAATGAAGACCTGTACAAACACAGGATGAATGAAGCAAATTCTGTCCCTTTTTTATTTTTCTTATTAACATCGTGTTGCATGTTTTCTCAGAGAAGGGAGGCATAAAGAAGAGATTTTTATTGATTTTCCCCCTTTTTAATGGATACTTTCTTTACTTTCTACCTTTTTCCTCTCCTTCCAAAGGTTCTGGCAGTGAGTGTTTCAATCAGTGTCATTTTTAACCTTAATGTTTCTGATATTCACTCATAAAATGATTTCTGAATGTTAAAGGAGATTTGCTTTTGGCTATTTGTTTATTTTTAGCTTTATGATAATATTTTCCTTTTTTTAAAACCCTGTACTTCTTTATGGCTATATTATTAGTAAAAGGAAAAAAAAAACCCACAAGGTAAAACACATTGTGTATTCAGGTGTGTCAATTTAGTGTGGAATGACTCCAGTACAGAAATGTGTGATTAGGGTGTGGTCAGATTTTATTGAAATTACTTCTTGTGATGTTTCTTTGGCTATTCCATTATATTTTTATAACTGATAAAATAATTTGTATTATAATGCTGTTTTGGTTTTATCTATTGATGTTACAGATATTTTAGTTAATCTGACCACTTTCAATATTATGTTGACTGTTTACAAATTTTATGAAAGACCTACTCTGAAACATACCTTCCATAAATGCAGCTTAAATGCAAATTGTAATGGTAGTAAAATTCATATGTGTGTAGAGATCACTTTAGGGGCTTTTTGAGATTTAGTGAAGGAGAGATTGGATCAAAAGGGTTTATTTTAGTATGAGTGGCTAATGTGAAAGAACATCTGTATTAATTGGTTGATTATAAGTCTTAATCCACTCTGGCCTGCAGGTGATTGTAATAGGCTAGTTGTTAGGAAATCTTAATTTACGTTGGGTTTAAAATAAGCCTGGGGCATATTTCTTAAAACCCACTTTTTCTTACTTTTAAGATCACACCTAATTTTACGGAGCAGTAAGTTCTCATTATGTACTACTATTTATCTGAGCAAATTAAATAGACAAAATAGGTTTGTGCCTAATAGCATTTACCCTTCTGAGGACATCCTGGTAATTGTGTAATGCCGTTTTTAGAGGTATTTGCCAAATTAATGGGCACTTGCTTCCGTATTTCTGAGTCAAGGAAAATGTATATTGGTAAATCGTGTTGCAGAAGAATTTTCAAGAAATATTTTGTTGAATTAAACTATAACTGAAAAAAAATCAATTACTTATTGACCTTTATAGGAGTGTTTAAAAGCCCATGCTCTCCTTATTTCTGTAATTTCAGAGAGCCAACTGCTCTCATTTCCTTCTGGCTTGTTCTACTCGTGTTTTGTATTTTCAAGTAAATAAAAATATTCTTATGGAGAACTTTCATTTAGGGGAAGAAAAAAAGAAAAGATCTGTTAAGTGTTCCTCTCTCTTTGAATTGTGCATGATCATTTTTATGTTAACCTGGATTAGAGTGTGAGTTTTAATGGTAATTTTTGTACTGATTTTACCCAGTAAGTTATATTTTAGAAAGTAAGCAGTTTTATAGTGGTTCAAAAATTAGTTGTAGAGAGTGATTTCAACCCCCAAACACCTAATTTTGACAGGTTGCCTTTTTATTCCTCACTACCGTCACAAATGTCCCTTGAATACGGGTTTCCAGTGGAGTTTGTGAATTAAAGGGTATTGGGGGAAGGGAGGCAAGAGAGGGAGGAGCAGTAGAGATGTGGAAAGGTGGAAGATAAGTTTAGAAACATCAAGAGCAATTCCAAAAACCAACAATTTGGATCAGCTGTCATGAATTCAGAGGACTAAAAAAAGAAAAATTTGGGGCTGTGTTTATGTACAAAGGAGTGCATTAACCAGGATTACAATTTAGTTTCTTTTATTTGAGGTAAAAATCTAAAGCTACTTGTGGCAATATAACCCTGATGTTTATAGGATTACGTTGTTGTCTTTTGCTATACTTTATTACCAAAAAAAAAAAAAAAAATGGAATGGAAATTTTAATTCCTTTGAGATTATTTCAGCTAAGATCAAGTTCATATTTTCCCCATTTTTATAGGCTGCTATTTAATCAGTAAAAACCTAATTACTGGCATGTAGTTGAAACGATGTGTTATGTTGATATAACCACTTTATATTTCCTAGTGCACTTTGACATACACTGTCATCTGACTATGGAGTACAACCCTCTTCTTTAGTAATATATTTCCATGGTTGCATATTTTTCTGCTGGAATGTTAAGGAAATAAGTTCTTATTTATGTTACATATATATAATAAATTATGGGATTCTGCAATTGCCAGATGGTCATTTAAACTATTTATATTGCAATATGGTCCTTAAAGCCAATTATTTTGAATGGAAATGTGTCATCACCTAATTTTATCTCTGGGCCAGTTTAAATATTAATGACTTATCTTAGTAGAGCTGCATGCTTAAACATACTTTTCCAGAGTAACTCAAATATTAATATTTGAGTGCTTTAAAACTTTTTTTCTTTTGAGCAAGTTTCAGCGAGATTAAAAATGTCTATAATACAACAAATTTAGCGAAAGCCTTTTATTTTAGAATTTTTTTCATTCACGCTGTTAGCGCTCCAAAAATATCTATGGGGAGAGAAAGGTTTAATGATATGATTAGTTGTAAATGTTTAGCACATTATCTTACATTGTGCTAATGAATTTTTATGTTTTTAACAATTTGAGAGTTCAACTTAAGTATGCAGTGTTTAGGGCATACAGTTTGTTGCAATGAATGTTAACTTTTCTTTTTATAATAAAATTAACCTTTATTCTAGTTGATTTCATAATTCTTAATATTTAGCTGTGGCTATTATGAAAGTATATTTGATAGCCAATTTTTTAAAGCTGTTGTGAAATGACATCTAATTTAGTACATGCTTTATTATTTCATGCTGGTTGGGGCAATGCAATGACTTATGACCTTATGATTGTCACATGTTGAACTTTAAAGCTCTACCGGTTTGCTATGGACACTGTTTTACTTTGTTGTTGTTTTAATGTTTTTGTGTTTTTGTAATTATTGGGGATAAGGATTTTCTTAATTTTAAGATGATATAAATTGTAAATTTGGTGGGTTTTTTTTTTTTTCAATCTTCAAATCCCTTCCAAACAATTTAATTTAGTTATTCAATAGTAGACATAGTAGAAGGAACTAGACTAAAAATTAGAAGACTTGAGTTCTAAGGCTGAGCTGAACCAATCTATGACCTTGAGTAATTAGGTGTTTTAGAGTCAAAATATTTTCTTTACAATTATATATGAATTATTTTCAAAACATGTACTTCTGTTTCTAAAATTCTACAATCATCTTAACCTATTGTTTTAGTGAAGGAGGCAACTGGGGTAGGGAATGATATACTAAAACTGGGTCTTTGTACATTATCAAGAAGTACAAGACAAGAATGAACCCAGATTTAAAATAATGTAGTTGGTGGTACATAGAAAATAATATGTAAACACTGTTGTTGGTAGAGCCAGAGAGGTGGGGCTCTTGGGTTCTCAAAGCTTGCTTTCTATGTTTGGTACAGTGATTTTAGATTAGAGCTTAAAGGGACTTGAAGCTCATCTACTCCCCACACTCTCATTTCTGAGATGAGGAAATGAGACCTATAGAAAGTGTCTAGAGAAAGATCACAGAATTAGTGGTATCACACTTTGAATACCTAATTCTCAATAGTCTAAGCTCCTCAGCAGGCTTCTCTCAACATCTGGTCTCTAGTTGTAGAGATCTGAAACATAATACAGATTAGGCAGTTGTTCTACAAAAGTTACTTTGAAGTTAACTATATTATCCATATTCTTTCCTATATATTTTTAACCTTAAAAATCTTAGGAAAAAAGATTATTAAAAATCTTTAATATAATTTTGTGGCACCACTGTGCTAAGGACTTTGTATGCATTCATCTCATTTAAACCTCTTAACAATCCTATGAAGATTTTTAATTCTAGTTTCTATATTGTTACTGATTCTGTCCATAGCTTTGTAGTATTGAAGGCAGCTGTTATTTACCTTAATTTTATAGGTGGGGAAATTTGAGACATTTAAAGAAAAAGAGAAAAAAAAAGGAATACTTAATAGTGATCTGAAGGGAAATATTTAATATTGTGTTAGAAATCCCTCTTGGATCTTTAATAATTTTTATTTGTCATCAGTGAATTTTTAAACAATATATACAGGAGAAATGGGATCATGCCTCTCTGCTGTCTTGCATATATTTGTGTAGTCACTTACTGCTCCCTGTCACAGTTTCAGCTTCTGTAAAATAGTGAGAGCATCCAGCATTCTTGCTTGCGAGATTTGTGCATGGTTGTTTACTTTGAAAATTAAAAAGTACTATAAAAATTCAACGTGGAATTCTTAAAGCTCTGCAAAGTCTACTGAGCTCAAACCAGCATGACCCTCACTGGCTTAAGTACATTGGGACATCTGTGCCTATGTAGGTATTTCCTATTTATCAAGCACTAAGACTTTTTCAGTGTCTACTGTGTATAATCCCTGAAGGGTCATGGATCCCAGTTTTATAAGGACTAATATATTTAAAACTTTCTAGTGCCAAGATCACTTTTTTACATTGATATATTTTTCAGTTTGGGGTTTTTGTTAGCTTTTCAATGCCATCTAAATTTAATAGCCATACTGATAACTTCAATCACATTGTTATCTTTTTTTTAATAAATGCTAGAATACCCCCCTTTCTGTTTTACTGTCTGGTATTCTTGTAAAATCAAGTATGCAAAGATTCTTTGTCATTAAGAAACTTTAATTTGAAATGCTGTGAGAAAAAGAGCTTCTGACTATAATGAATACCAAAATTTATCCTAAGTTCATAAATTTGGGAGAATTATGAAGCTCATTTGACTTTATTTACTAACTTTTTTCTTTTTGATAAAGTGGTTGAAAAAAACTTCAGAAAAACAAATTTAGTGGATTAAACCAAAGATATAAATCTCTTTAGATAACAAAGAACCAAGTACAGAAACACGTTAAGTGGCAGTTTCTTATCACTAAACGCATACAATGGGCTGGTGTAGGTGCAGTCTATGAGTACTAGATTTTGAATATAATCTAAGAAGAAGTGTTTTTAAAGGAAAGGTAAGAAAAATAGGTGAAATAATCTCTAATTCAATATATTAGGGGTGAGTGATCCTTTAATTGATAATAATCATTTAACAAGATAATAATCACTTAACAAGACTGTGCAGTGCTTTGGGGGTACCAAAGACATTATTTGAAAGAGAAAACAGAGAAGCCAGAAGAAAAAGTTAGAACTAAGAAATCCATGGAAGAAGAAAATGGAAGTTCTAAATGCCAGTTCCAGTGCCTGGTTGAATCTGATTTTTCTAATGCCTAAGTGCTTCTGTATGAGTACTGGGAAATATATAAGCAGCCTAGTTGCACTGTGTTAATAGGTGGACAAGCCACAAAGGCCTGTCCTAGGAAGGGAATTCTTGAGATGGGTGGAGTGGGAGGTTAACTACAACATCTCAAAGGTCCTTCCAGCTGCCGTGGCAGCAGCAAACACTTACTGAGCTAGGCATTGGGCATCCACAGATAAAGAAGAGAAATATCCCCAACCGCGACTTCACAGATCTTCTCGAGACCTTCATACTTGTTCCACCCTGCCTCCCACTGCACCCCACCCCACAACTTTCCACATCCATTTTGCTTTTTGAAATGTCCACTTAACCCCAGAAGGCATAACTGAAACTTCACAGAGGAGGAGAGTGTGTGGATGCCTGGGAAACAGGAGTTGCCTCAGTTATTTGGAATAAAAAGGTGGTAACAAGGAGTCTGAGACAGATGGAAAGAATGAGCTGATTAGATGAGGAATGAGTAGTTGGGAATGAGCCAGCAGGAGACTTCGTCACCTGTGGAGGAAACTAATATGTACAGTGTTGTCACCCTATACATTATGTGATATAAGACAAGGAGAAAACATGATTTGCACGCTTAGTGCATAACCTCAGGTTATGCACCCTTGGTGTAAGACTTTGTCTTCTAGTCACTTCAGAATATCTCCTTACTCTCTAGAAGAAGCATAACCCTCTTTTTAGGTTCCCTGATGCATTTTATGCCTGGGAACACTCTCCCCCGGATATCTACATGGCTCTTTCTCTCACTTTATTTAGGTCTCCACTTAAAACATCAGCTCCTAAGAGAGACCTCTCTGACTGCTTTATCTGAAATAGTAGCATCTTTCACATACTCTTCCCTTCCCCTCAACATTATATACCTAATTGTTTGTGTCTTATCTGTTCACCTGCTGAAATCTAAGTTCCATAAGAGCAGTGATATTGTCTGCCTGGCTTATTCCTGTATCCCAGCAAGTCAAAGAGCGTCTGGCACATAGTAAGACCTCAATAAATGCATGTTGAATGTATGAATAAACAAACTTGACATATCAACTAAGATGTATAAGAATGGATTGCACTGCTGTCTTTCCAGAGAAAGGAAATGTCAGCAGAAAGTGAGTATCACTGAGAGATGATAGCCCAGGTTATCTTCTCCAGATAGGAAACAGGTTTTAAGATGGGTAAGTGCTTATGTATCCAGAGACAAAGTGTACATAAGGAATTTTATTTTTAATTGTTGTCAGCCTTTAAGTTTGCTCTAAGACTTTGAAATGAATTGCTTTTTCACAGTGTCTTACAACAACTCTGGTACATTTACCATTGAACAAATTAGGGTAACCAAAGCTTTGAAATGAAGAGTTTGAGGTTTGGCTTTTTAAAATTTATCCTGCTTGAGATAGTAACCTTTTGTAGCTTTCATCTTTATGTTTTTCACTTGTTTAAGAATTGAGGTTATGCTTGCAGACATCTAATGTATACATTTGTGTTGATTTATCTAGACAAGTCAGGCAAGAAATCAGTTTGCCCATTTTTCAGATAACTGTGTGTATAATGACTGAATACTCCAAGAGAGGAGGTATCTTATTTTTGCTTGAACTTCCAAATTATCGTTCTTCAGCTTATTTAGATTTGACTTATTCTACCTATAGTTTTGACTTCTTCTATCTATGGTATATAGCAGCAATTCAAAGTTAGTAAGATAAGTTATCTCTTCTACTAAGAGTGGTAGGAGAGTTCAACCTAATATGGTAAAGACAGTCACAGAAAAGAGAAAATGTAAGGTAAGTAGGTATTAGCTAAAGCCAGAAAATCAGATGTGGTCATTTAAGAATGAACTGCTTTAGTATTCAGGAAAAAAAGAGGGGAGGACCAAGGACAGTGCTCTGGAAGGCATCCAGAGAGAGCAGCCACAAAAGATAATAGCTGGAGAATTAGGAGACAGCAATTTTAAATTGGGGCGGGAGAGAGTAGTATATGCGGTCAAGTCAACTAGGGTAGAAGAGAGAGAACAGAATATCATAAATATGAGAGACGGTTGTTGAAGCCAGTCTTTAAAATATATAAACGTTCTCAAAAGTCAAAGAGAAATCAGTGAAATCCTAAATGGAACAACAACACAACTAGATTTAATTTAGTTATTTAAATTCAGAAAGAAAGGAAGAAACCCTAATAAGTTTGAGAGCCTAATCAGTCTTTCAAGTTTAGATGAAAATATTGAAGTGGATAATAAGAAACATGCTTGTGAGACCACAAAGACCCTGACACTGGGTTAGGAGTAAGAGACAAAGGCAGGAAACCAGGAGGGAATTAAGTTTCTGTTCCCGGAGAAGCCAGCACAACAGAAAAACAAAAACCAAAAAAAAACTGGCCATACCCTAGTTCAAATTGACTGCAACACTGCTTTCACTATTATTCCCCTAATCAAAAAATGTCAGTGGTTCTGTTACTTATAGCGTTGTGGTTCTCCATCTTCTTTCCACCACAACCCCTACGCCAAATAGCCACATGGATACTCCAGAACCCTTGGAGCACGTGGGTTATGCACAGTTCATGCAGCTGTATCCTGATCTGTCATATCCAGGAAAGCACATCTGAGTGTAACTGAGATCATAGGATAGTCTGTGAATTGGCTCTTTTAAAGATTGTTTTTGTTTATTACTATTTTTACAAATGCCTTTTCAAAATTTACAAAAATAATGTGTTCATTCCCTTCAGCAAAATTATACCAAGAAAATTTAATAAACTTTTCCTCATTGTCTCTCCTTTCCTCTTTCTTCCTTTCCTTTCCTTTCCTGATTCCCCTTATCTTCCACATTTCCGTATAATCATATAAGCATACACACGCACATATAAAGCGTTCTGGGTTGTTTGTTTTTAAATAAGAGTAGGATCATCATATACCAGTTTCTCTGCAGCTTGCTTTTCTAACAGTACACTCTGAACATCCTTCCAGATCAACAGATGTAGATCCCATTCTTTTTAATTAGTTGTACAGTGTTCCATTCAGGTTGTTTCATGATTTTTGCCACTACAAACAAGGCTCCAATAAACACCCTTTTCTATGTATCCTTACAAATAGCATCTTTGTTTCTAAACATAGATTCCCCCAAAGTAGGGTTGCTGAGTCAAGGGTATATACACTTAACGTTTTTGACAGGTATTTCCAAAATCCTTTCACAAGGATTACAGCAAATCAGTCTAAGCTGGCAGTGTTTTTACTTTATAATGAAAATAGGTAAATCATTATTAATAACAGATTCCTCGCCACAAATCCTAAAATTGATCACAACATACCAGCGTGCCATATGATGTAGCTGAGGACTACTGCAGTCTGGAATTCAGCCTCATCCTCTCTGCTTTTAACATTGTGTGACCTTCTAGACCAGTTTGATGCCCACTCACTTTGTACACTTTCCTTTATGTAGCCCATCCCATAGCAACCTCTTCCCTCATCTGATGGTATCCAATGGCAACTACTAACCATACAGTTTTTTATACCTAAGTCAGTGATATAGCACATAGTAGGTGCCCAATAAATACTTGTTGGATTAATACTGTTTTCTTTATTATTTATCTCTTCAACTAGATCCATTCTTTTAAGAAGCAAAGCTAATGCTACAGCACTTAGCACTTAAGATACTCAATTTAGGTTGGCTTTTTAAACAAAGAACCACAGAGAAGAAGAGCAAATAACGTGGTTTTACCTTTAGTCATATATTTTACCCCTTTTAGGGCAAATTGGAACTGTAAGAATCCAGTACCAGCAATAACA
The DNA here is from genome assembly GCF_965194825.1 of Balaenoptera physalus. NCBI lineage: Eukaryota > Metazoa > Chordata > Mammalia > Artiodactyla > Balaenopteridae > Balaenoptera > Balaenoptera physalus. Next base: position 57,554,833 of record NC_138890.1, read on the forward strand.
GTAACAGCACTTGTGTCCAGCAGTTGCTATACTGCAAGGCACAAGTCAAGCTGCAAAGGATACAGCAGCGAGAAAGGCCAGTGTTGTTTGTGTCTTTGTGAAGCTTATGGTCTTATGGATGTTACATTTAAAATATTTGTAGGAAATGTTAAAACAGTGGTGTCCAATTTCAGGCTCTTTCCAGCAGAGGCTGTGGAATATTTATCTATTCATTCAACATTTAGTGCCAGTTCTGCCAGGCACTGAAGAGAAAGCCCGAAGGCAGCCAGACCTTTGCTGGGAGGCAGCAAACTAACCAGAGTGACTGCTTGTTGGTGATAGACCTGTTTCCCAAACTAGCTTCACCGTTTCTGTACCTGTGTATAGCAGCAAAGGAATAGACAGAGTAGTTAATGTTAGCACGTACTCCAAGGGCATTCCTTGTTCAGGAAGGGTGCCAGTCCCCATCACTACCTAAAACACAAACCACTAAGGAGTGTGCTCCTGTCATTCACTTCAGCGGAAGCCAGTCTTTCTGTCCAGTCCTCACTTTTCATGCGAGGAAACTAAGGCCGAGTACAGTTAGTACAGTACTGTGGGTAAGAATTAGGACTCTGCAGTCAAATTCTCTGGGTATGACTGTTTAACAGTTGTGTGACCTTGAGCAAGTCTGTGACCCTGTAAGCCCTCAGCTCCCTCACCTTTAAAATGGGCACAATGAGATAATGGGTATAAACCTCATAGCACAGTGTCTGGCAGTTGTAAAGCACTTGTGAAACTGTTAGCTAATTTTAGTGACATGGCTAAGATGAGACAGCTCCTTAAATGCCAAAGGTTCCTGCTTGAGAACTGTGTCCATTATGCCATACCATGCTATTCATAAGCCATTTTTAATTACGGTAGTTCTTAAACTAGCTTCATTATGATCTTAACTTTCAAACTAAGTAATTATAGTTACATAATGGAGACTTCAACCTCTGGTACCATTATCAGATTCTTTGGCCGTAAGTTTGAAGAGGAACTGAAAACTGCATATGTGATGGATGTTGTGTTAAAATGAGTGCAGAGGGCTTCCCTTCCGGCTCCCTCTCCACTCCGTCCTCCCTCCCCACCAAGTTCCTCTACTCCGAGTCACTCTTCCACTACTTGAACCTCTTAGGAACTCCATTACGGTAAATCAGGATAATTGAAGAAGAGCAATCCTCTCATGTCTTGACAAACTTTTGTGGTTTTATAAGTAAGTTCATTGCTTCTACCATCTGATCTCTTTATGTATCTTTAGCTTCTTTTTAAGGAGAATATTAACTCTATAAAAGTCATATTACAGTATAAAGTTTCTACCTCTTCAAAGAGGGACTTTAAGAAAATAGTTTTTTAATGATTCAAAATGAATTAAATCTCACAATTAAAAGGACTTTACTTTCTGGATGTAGATTTTCAAATACCTAATTGTTCCTGTGATATCTAAAGTTATTATATTTCAACAAGCTTTTCCGTGTTGGAGCCATCTTTTAGGAGCAACTTTGTTTCACTTTCTCTGCTTTCTCAAAGGGAATTTGTTTGATAGCTGTATCACGTAGTACTTGCTCTATAACAAACCATCCCCAAATTTAATGCCTTTAAAATAATAACCTTTTTTTTTTTCCTCATGAGTCTTCAGGTCAGCTGGGCAGTTCTGCTGATCTGGCCAGGCTCAGCTGATCTCAGCCGGGCTCGCTCAGTGCGTCTGTGGCAGCTGGCTGGTTGACTGTAGTGATGAAGGCTGACAGCCGTGTCTCATTATCCAGCAGGCTCTCCAGAGCTTATTCAGGGTGTACCAGCAGGGCTCCAAAAGAACCAGCAGAAGCATGCAAAGCTTCTTAAGGCCTAGACTTATTTCTGCCTATTGTCAAAGGTTCTGTTGGTCAAAGCAAGTTGTAAGTCCAGGTCAAGACTCAGGTAGGAGGTGCAGGAGCCGCAAAGTTACACTGCAAAGGGCATGACTAGAGGGAGGGCTCCTCTTTTGCCTTGTGTCCCAACAGTTCTGGGAACTGGGTGGATTTGAAATTGTGATCCTTCGGTTGGTGATACTCTAATTGCTTATGAAACTTGCCCAGGGTGGAAAGGCAGAGTCATTGTGATCAAAAGGATAAAAGCCTGGAATTCAGAGACTGAGGTTCAAATTCCAGCTCTGTCACTTATTTCTGCAGTCCTGCACAACTTACTTAACCTTCCTGGTAGGCACTCAGTAATGGTTGATTCACCTGAATTTCATATTCTTTATGCGTAATTTATTATAAAGAAAGGGTTAGGTTAGGTATCTGCTAAGTACTTAAATAATTGCTTTTATTCCTGGCTCCCATACTCTAATCAAGGTGTAAGACTCAGTTACTTCTTTGGAATAAAAAGGAAGGGAAAGCGTGTTAGGGAAGGGAAGAGGAATATTTGACTAATTGTGGCCTCAAAATGAAGTGACCATTCACTGGGGTATTTCCCTATAAGAAAAGAATGGCTGAGACCCATAGTTAAGAGAGAAAAATCCATAGGTCTCTTTGGGTGGGATTCACTGTGATTCGTGGGGTGAGAGTTGTAACATTAGACACAATCCAAATCTACATTTAAAAAAAAGAATTCTGGCCCCTCTTAGACACACTGGGTGCCTTAACATCAGATTTGGGAACTGTCATACCTAAATCAGGTATTACATGAGATAGGGAAAAGAGCAGTATCATCCCACAGTAACAGTTCCAAGTAGACTGCTTTTAAAAAATTAAAGGAGCCACCTAGAAATAAAATCACATGAATTCTTTTTCCTTGTGTTGAAAACAGTTGTTGTATTGGGTAGCAACTAGACACAAATCTGTCTATCCTACTAGTAGGAAATAGGAAAGGTCACACACACACAAACACATATATATATGGTAAAATTAAATTAGCTCAACTCACACAAAGAGCCAGGTATTTCAGAATCCAGACAATCAGAAACGTTAGCTGGAGTTCTTATTGCCTCTTCTAGGAGGGTACCCAGGTACATGTTCTCAAAAACTGAAAACTGAGACTGAACCACCTCTGGCATTAGCTAAGGGTGTGAACACAAGTCAGGTGATCTGTCTGTACCTCAGCCACCTTTCATGCTTAATAATTACACATTATTCTAAGAGAAGAACATTTGGGTATATAATTGACCCTTGAACAATACAGGTTTGAATCTTGAGGGTCCACTTATATTATTGAAAAAAATCTGAGTATGCACTACTATACTACACAATCCACCGTTGGTTGAATCCACAGATGCAGAACCAAGGACACGGGATGTGGAGGGCCAGTTGTAAAGTTATTCTCAGATTTTCACTGCATTACGGGGGCTGGCAGCCAACCCCCATGTTATTCAAGGGTCAGCTGTACTTATTCGATTAATGATAAATAAAATATTTTAGCGTGGACAATGAAAGTGTTTAGTTTAGAAGCCCTTAGTTTTTTTTTAACGCTAAGCTACTGGTATTTATGGATTTCAATCTTCGCTCTTTTTTTTTTTTTGGATCATTTCCCAATTTCATTCTTTACAAAGACCATTTTCAACCATAAACCAAGGGAAACCAGCTTCCCTAAATATACTTAGGATCCAGGGATATTTTCCCGAAACATTAATGCTAATTTCATGTCAGTACATGTTTGCCAAACCAACAAAAATAGACTGTGCTAAGGAAAGAACCTTAGTTTGGAAGGACAGTTACTTGGAAAGAAGAAAATTTTGTCAGGCTTGTAAAAAGTTCAGTACTCAGAAGTGGATGGTCATAAAGAGATGGCAGTAGAAGAGTGTTTCTCCCCACTAGTATCTGCTGATCATGTGGGTCACTAAGTATATTACTGAGGACCTTCCACCTGTTCAGTGTTGCACTTGTGCTTCAGGGAAGGTGGAGAAATCATATTCTGCCTGATCTCAAAGGAGCCTCCATCTAGCTGGGGAGACATGATGTATAGATCCATAAAGTAATTAAGAAACAATGAACTGTAGCAGGTGCTGAAGAGCGTTCCAGGGCAAGACGGAGAAGGTGAGATAGAAAGAATCCTGTACAAGAGGAGGCTCTCTTAATGTCGTAGATCTGTAGGGCCTCCAAGTCCTTATCTGAGAACTTACCTAAGGTTCCTTACCACTCTTAGCAATCAAATTGTTACTGCATTTGTGAGACATAGAAAGGCTGTGCTTTAACCCCTTTCAATTTCTCAGTTTATTTCTCCCACTTCTCTTGTGTGTCAAGTATGAGAACTTTTTCAGCTTCCTGTAATTAAGTTTACTCTTTTTTTCCTCTACACCTTTCAACTTTCTACTGGGTAATGACTTTTCCTATTTTGCCTTAGAAAAATTCTAATTGGCACAGACCTAATTTCAGGAAGCCTCACTTGAAAGCTAAATAAATAACACTGAGGGTTTCCAAAACTGTGGTAGAGCACTGTGCCTCCTTTAAAAGGGGAAAAATAGCGAAAAGTTGCCAAATACCAAACCCTGCCCTGTTTTTGCATCTCTCAAATATTCATCCAGAGACCATTAAGAAATTAACATGACTTTTTTTGAAATAAAGATTTTTTTTCTTAGTTTTTTAAAAAAGCACTTTACACTTAACCCTTTTATTCCTCTTTCATTAATCAATTGGGCAAGTAATGCAAACTGATAGTCAGTTCTCAGAGAAGTAGATTGACAGAAATTAAGTGGCGGTGTGCTATTATGATAGGTGCTGATCTTTTGATTACTTTTGATATTTATTGTGCTTTCCAGAAGTTGACAATTTGCTTGTAAATGAAAGTACATGATCTTCAGTTCTTTAAAATATTTTAAAAATTTGAGTAACATTCTAATTTGTAAAATGTGTGTATATATAAAAATTTTGTCTCTTAAAAATGTATCACAGACATCTTTCTATGTCAAACAAATCTTTTCTTTTTTCTTAATTTTTATTGGAGTGTAGTTGATTTACAGTGTTGTGTTAGTTTCAGGTATACAGCGAAGTGAATCAGTTATATATATATATATACATACCCACTCTTTTTTACATTCTTTCCCCATATAGGCCATTACAGAGTATTGAGTAGAGTTCCCTGTGCTACACAGTAGGTCCTTATTAGTTATCTATTTTATATATAGTGGTATATATATGTCAGTCCCAATCTTCCAATTTATCCCTCCACCCCACCCTTACCTCCTGGTAACCATAAGTTTGTTTTCTACATCTGTAACTGTTTCTGTTTTGTAGATAACATTTGTACCCTTTTTCGATTCCACATATAAGCGATATCATATGATATTTGTCTTTCTCTGTCTGACTTCACTCAGTATGACAATCTCTAGGTCCATCCATGTTGCTGCAAATGGCATTATTTCATTCTTTTTCATGGCTGAGTAATACTCCATTGTTATACTCCACTTCTTTATCCATTCCTCTGTTGATGGACATTTAGGTTGCTTCCATGTCCTGGCTGTTGTAAATAGTGCTGCAGTGAACATTGGGGTGCATGTATCTTTTCAGATTATGGTTTTCTCTGGATATATGCCCAGGAGTGGGATTGCTGGATCATATGGTAGATCTGCTTCTTTCTTTCTTACAGCTAAATGGATATACTATATTTAACCAGATCTCCACTGAAGGGAATTTAGATTAACTCATTTGTTGCTATGCAGTGTTGCAGTGTTCATCTCTGTGTTTGTTTATATACGTATATTTTCACCCTCACTCTTTCAAGTGTTTCTGTAGGTTTAAGTCTTAGAAAGGAAAAGTTCTGAAACTGCCTTAAGTAACATAAGAAGCATTAAATAGCTTTCTTGTATTTTTCTTTAAAAATTATGTGTCCTCCAATGATTAGCTTTCACTAACATGTTCTGCAGAAAATTCCTAAAATCTTTGGTTTAAGAATAGGTGGGGGCTTCCCTGGTGGCGCAGTGGTTAAGAATCCGCCTGCCAATGCAGGGGACACGGGTTCGAGCCCTGGTCCGGGAAGATCCCACATGCCGCGGAGCAACTAAGCCCATGCACCACAACTCCTGAAGCCCGCGTGCGTAGAGCCCATGCTCTGCAACAAGAGAAGCCACCACAATGAGAAGCCCGAGCACTGCAACGAAGAGTAGCCCCCACTCGCCGCAACTAGAGAAAGCCCGCGCACAGCAACAAAGACCCAACTCAGCCAAAAATAAATAATAAAAAAAAAAAAAGAAAAAGGAATAGGTGGGATGACTAGACTTTCTTAGCTGAAAGAGTGAGGGCCTGAGAAGGATTTTGGATAAGTTCAAATATAGCTGCTGACCTGATGTCAGCCTGGAGTCTGGCAAGGTACTGTGTTGAATCTAGCATCTCCCTGCATGCCAACATCCCATTACTGAGATTTGTGGTTTTCATCACTCCATGATAACTATCCCAAGTTACAAGATGGGGCCTCTGAAAACAGGTAGAATATGAAGGCCTAAGGAGCTTAGGAAAAGTAGCATAATCTAGATACTAAATGAAAACGCGACTTGACAATTCAAGTCCCATCTTCTGTCTTTCTTTTTGATTCACCATGAGTTTTTAATCCTGCTGCTCTGTAAAACACTCCCTAGGCTGATATGAGGCTGAGGCAAGTTATTAATAATGTAGAATATTGGAAAGTTAAACGACATAAATATTGAAGAGTGAACAAACGTTTGGAAAAGACAATAAAGGCAGTGGCATATTTTATATATTAATAGAGTGGCTTAAATAAGACAGTTGTAGAAGCTGAAAGACAGGAAAGAAAAAAATGAATCTATGTGATATCTTGAAAACACATTTTTCTGTTTTACCATAGGTACCTTTTTTTTTTCCTCAAGGTAACAGTAGTGTTTTGTTTTTTTTTTTAATTGCACATGTCTGTAAACCTAATAAATAGGTTTTTTCTATTTTTACACAGCAGGTTCTTATTAGTCATCAGTTTTATACACATCAGTGTATACATGTCAATCCCAATCACCCAATTCATCACACCACCACCACCACCCCGCCCACGGCTTTCCCCTCTTGGTGCCCATAGGTTTGTTCTCTACATCTGTGTCTCAATTTCTGCCCTGCAAACCGGTTCAGCTGTACCGTTTTTCCAGGTTCCACATATATGCGTTAATATACGGTATTTGTTTTTCTCTTTCTGACTTACTTCACTCTGTGTGACAGTCTCTAGATCCATCTGCATCTCTACAAATGACCCAATTTTGTTCCTTTTTATGGCTGAGTAATATTCCATTGTATATATGTAACACATCTTCTTTATCCATTCGTCTTTCGATGGGCATTTAGGTTGCCTCCATGACCTGGCTATTGTAAATAGTGCTGCAATGAACATTGGGGTGCATGTGTCTTTTTGAATTATGGTTTTCTCTGGGTGTATGCCCAGTAGTGGGATTGCTGGATCATATGATAATTCTATTTTTAGTTTTTTTTTTTTTTCTTTTCTCTTTTTCTTTCTTTCTTTCTTTGTTTCTTTTTGGCTGTGTTGGGTCTTCGTTTCTGTGCAAGGGCTTTCTCTAGTTGCAGCAAGTGGGTGCCACTCTTCATCGTGGTGCGCGGGCCTCTCACTGTCATGGCCTCTCTTGTTGCGGAGCACAGGCTCCAGGCATGCAGGCTCAGTAGTTGTGGCTCATAGGCCTAGTTGCTCCGTGGCATGTGGGATCTTCCCAGACCAGGGCTCGAACCCATGTCCCCTGCATTGGCAGGCAGATTCTCAACCACTGCGCCACCAGGGAAGCCCCTATTTTTAGTTTTTTAACAAACCTCCATACTGTTCTCCATAGTGGCTGTATCAGTTTACATTCCCACCAACAATGCAAGAGGGTTCCCTTTTCTCCACTCCCTCTCCAGCATTTGTTGTTTGTAGATTTTCTGATGAAGCCCATTCTAACTGGTGTGAGGTGATACCTCATTGTACTTTTGATTTGCATTTCTCTAATCATTAGTGATGTTGAGCAGCTTTTCATGTGCTTCTTGGCCATCTGTATGTCTTCTTTGGAGAAATGTCTATTTAGGTCTTCTGCCCATTTTTGGATTGGGTTGTTTGTTTCTTTAATATTGAGCTGCATGAGCTGTTTATATATTTTGGATATTAATTCTTCATCCGTTGATTCATTTGCAAATATTTTCTCCCATTCTGAGGGTTGTCTTTTCATCTTGTTTATGGTTTCCTTTGCTGTGCAAAAGCTTTGAAGTTTCATTAGATCCCATTTGTTTATTTTTGTTTTTATTTCCATTACTCTAGGAGGTGGATCAAAAAAGATATTGCTGTGATTTATGTCAAAGAGTGTTCTTCCTATGTTTTCCTCTAAGAGTTTTATAGTGTCCGGTCTTACATTTAGGTCTCGAATCCATTCTGAGTTTATTTTTGTGTATGGTGTTAGGTAGTGTTCTAATTTCATTCTTTTACATGTAGCTGCCCAGTTTTCCCAGCACCACTTATTGAAGAGACTGTCTTTTCTGCATTGTATATCTTTGCCTCTTTTTTCATAGATTAGTTGACCATAGGTGCATGGGTTTATCTCTGGGCTTTCTATCTTGTTCCATTGATCTATGTTTCTGTTTTTGTGCCAGTACCATATTGTCTTGATTACTGTAGCTTTGTAGTATAGTCTGAAGTCAGGGAGTCTGATTCCTCCAGCTCCGTTTTTTTCCCTCAAGACTGCTTTGGCTGTTCGGGGTCTTTTGTGTCTCCATATACTTTTTAAGATGATTTGTTCTAGTTCCGTAAAAAATGCCATTGGTAATTTGATAGGGATTGCATTGAATCTGTAGATTGCTTTGGGTAGTATAGTCATTTTCACAATATTGATTCTTCCAATCCAGTAACATGGTATAGCTCTCCATCTGTTGGTATCATCTTTAATTTCTTTCATCAGTGTCTTAGAGTTGTCTGCATACAGGTCTTTTGTCTCCCTAGGTAGGTTTATTCCTAGGTATTTTATTCTTTTTGTTGCAGTGGTAAATGGGAGTGTTTCCTTAATTTCTCTTTCAGATTTTTCATCATTAGTGTATAGGAATGCAAGAGATTTCTGTGCATTAATTTTGTGTCCTGCAATTTTACCAAGTTCATTGATTAGCTCTAGTAGTTTTCTGGTGGCATCTTTAGGATTCTCTATGTATAGTATCATGTCATCTGCAAACAGTGACAGTTTTACTTCTTTTCCAATTTGTATTCCTTTTATTTCTTTTTCTTCTCTGATTGCCGAGGCTAGGAGTTCCAAAACTATGTTGAATAATAGCAGTGAGTGTGGACATCCTTGTCTTGTTCCTGATCTTAGAGGAAATGCTTTCAGTTTTTCACCATTGAGAATGATGTTTGCTGTGGGTTTGTCATATATGGCCTTTATTATGTTGAGGTAGGGTCCATCTATGCCCACTTTCTGGAGAGTTTTTATCATAAATGGGTGTTGAATTTTGTCAAAAGCTTTTTCTGCATCTATTGAGATGATCATATGGTGTTTATTCTTCAATTTGTTAATATGGTGTATCACACTGATTGATTTGCATATGTTGAAGAATCCTTGCATCCCTGGGATAAATCCCACTTGATCATGGTGTATGATCCTTTTAATGTGTTGCTGGATTCTGTTTGCTAGTATTTTGTTGAGGATTTTTGCATCTATATTCATTAGTGATATTGGTCTGTAATTTTCTTTTTTTGTAGTATCTTTGTCTGGTTTTGGTATCAGGGTGTTGGTGGCCTCATAGAATGAGTTTGGGAGTGTTCCTCCCTCCGCAATTTTTTGGAAGAGTTTGAGAAGGGTGGGTGTTACCTCTTCTCTAAATGTTTGATAGAATTCACCTGTGAAGCCATCTGCTCCTGGACTTTTGTTTGTTGGAAGATTTTTAATCACAGTTTCAATTTCATTACTTGTGATTGGTCTGTTCATATTTTCTGTTTCTTCCTGGTTCAGTCTTGGAAGGTTATACCTTTCTAAGAATTTGTCCATTTCTTCCAGGTTGTCCATTTTATTGACATAGAGTTGCTTGTAGTAGTCTCTTAGGATGCTTTGTATTTCTGCGGTGTCTGTTGTAACTTCTTTTTCATTTCTAATTTTATTGATTTGAGTCCTCTCGCTCTTTTTCTTGATGAGTCTGGCTAATGGTTTATCAATTTTGTTTATCTTTTCAAAGAACCAGCTTTTAGTTTTATTGATCTTTGCTATTGTTTTCTTTGTTTCTATTTCATTTATTTCTGCTCTGATCTTTATGATTTTTTTCCTTCTGCTAACTTTGGGTTTTGTTTGTTCTTCTTTCTCTAGATCCTTTAGGTGTAAGGTTAGATTATTTATTTGAGATTTTTCTTGTGTCTTGAGGTAGGCTTGTATAGCTATAAACTTCCCTCTTAGAGCTGCTTTTGCTGCATCCCATAGGTTTTGGATCATAGTGTTTTCATTGTCATTTTTTTCTAGGTATTTTTTGATTTTCTCTTTGATTTCTTCAGGGATCTCTTGGTTATTTAGTAACGTAGTGTTTAGCCTCCATGTGTTTGTGTTTTTTACCTTTTTTCTCCTGTAATTCATTTGTAATCTCATAGCGTTGTGGTCAGAAAAGATGCTTGATATGATTTCAATTTTCTTAAATTTACTGATGCTTGATTTGTGACCCAAGATGTGATCTATCCTGGAGAATGTTCTGTGCGCACTTGAGAAGAAAGTGTAATCTGCTGTTTTTGCATGGAATGTCCTATAAATATCAATTAAATCTATCTGGTCTATTGTGTCATTTAAAGTTTCTGTTTCCTTATTTATTTTCATTTTGGATGATCTGTCCATTGGTGTAAGTGAGGTGTTAAAGTCCCCCACTATTATTGTGTTACTGTTGATTTCCTGTTTTACAGCTGTTAGCAGTTGCCTTATGTATTGAGGTGCTCCTATGTTGGGTGCATATATATTTATAATTGTTATATCTTCTTCTTGGATTGATCCCTGGATCATTATGTAGTGTCCTTCCTTGTCCCTTGTACCATTCTTTATTTTAAAGTCTATTTTATCTGATATGAGTATTGCTACTCCAGCTTTCTTTTGATTTCCATCTGCATGGAATATCTTTTTCCATCCCTTCACTTTCAGTCTGTATGTGTCCCTAGGTCTGAAGTGGGTCTCTTGTAGACAGCATATAGATGGGTCTCGTTTTTGTATCCATTCAGCAAGCCTGTGTCTTTTGGTTGGAGCATTTCATCTATTCACATTTAAGGTAATTATTGATATGTATGTTCCTATGACCATTTTCTTAATTGTTTTGTTTTTGTTTTTGTAGGTCCTTTTCTTCTCTTGTGTTTCCCACTTAGAGAAGTTCCTTTAGCATTTGTTGTAGAGCTGGTTTGGTGGTGCTGAATTCTCTTAGCTTTTGCTTGTCTGTAAAGCTTTTGATTTCTCCATCGAATCCAAATGAGATCCTTGCTGGGTAGAGTAATCTTGGTTGTAGGTTTTTCCCTTTCATCACTTTAAGTATATCATGCCACTCCTTTCTGGCTTGTAGAGTTTCTGCTGAGAAATCAGCTGTTAACCTTATGGGAGTTCCCTTGTACGTTATTTGTCGTTTTTCCCTTTCTGCTTTCAATAATTTTTCTTTGTCTTTAATTTTTGCCAATTTTCTTACTATGTGTCTCGGCGTGTTTCTCCTTGGGTTTATCCTGTATGGGACTTGCTGCACTTCCTGGACTTGGGTGGCTATTTCCTTTCCCATGTTAGGGAAGTTTTCGACTATAATCTCTTCAAATATTTTCTCTGGTCCTTTCTCTCTCTCTTCTCCTTCTGGGACCCCTATAATGTGAATGTTGTGCGTTTAGTGTTGTCCCAGAGGTCTTTTAAGCTGTCTTCATTTCTTTTCATTCTTTTTTTTTATCCTGTTCTGCAGCAGTGAATTGCACCATTCTGTCTTCCAGGTTACTTATCTGTTCTTCTGCTTCAGTTATTCTGCTATTGATTCCTTCTAGTGTATTTTTATTTTCAGTTATTGTATTGTTCATCTCTGTTTGTTTGTTCTTTAATTCTTCTAGGTCTTTGTTAAACATTTCTTGCATCTTCTCGATCTTTGCCGCCATTCTTTTTCGGAGGTCCTGGATCATCTTCACTATCATTATTCTGAATTCTTTTTCTGGAAGGTTGCCTATCTCCACTTCATTTAGTTGTTTTTCTGGGGTTTATCTTGTTCCTTCGTCTGGTACATAGCCCTCTGCCTTTTCATCTTCTCTATCTTTCTGTGAATGTGGTTTTTGTTCCACAGGCTGCAGGATTGCAGTTCTTCTTGTTTATGCTGTCTGCCCTCTGGTGGATGAGGCTATCTAAGAGGCTTGTGCAGGTTTCCTGATGGGAGGGACTGATGGTGGGTAGAGCTGGGTGTTGCTCTGGTGGGCAGAGCTCAGTAAAACTTTAATCCGCTTGACTGCTGATGGGTGGGGCTGGGTTCCCTCCCTGTTGGTTGTTTGGCCTGAGGCAACCCAACACTGGAGCCTACCTGGGCTCTTTGCTGGGGCTAATGGCATACTCTGGGAGGGCTCACACCAAGGAGTACTTCCCAGAACTTCTGCTGCCAGTGTCCTTGTCCCCACTGTGAAACAGAGCCACCCCCCGCCTCTGCAGGAGACCCTCCAACAGTAGCAGGTAGGTCTGGTTCAGTCTCCCCTGGGTTCACTGCTCCTTCCCCTGGGTCCTGATGCGCACATTACTTTGTGTGTGCCCTCCAAGAGTGGAGTCTCTGTTTCCCGAAGTCCTGCAATCAAAAACCACTAGCCTTCAAAGTCTGATTCTCTAGGAATTCCTTCTCCTGTTGCCGGACCCCCTGGTTGGGAAGCCTGACGTGGGGCTCAGAACCTTCACTCCAGTGGGTGGACTTCTGTGGTATAAGTGTTCTCCAGTTTGTGAGTCACCCAGCCAGCAGTTATGGGATTTGATTTTGCTGTGATTGTGCCCATCTCATTGTGTCTTCTCCTTTGTCTTTGGATGTGGGTTATCTTTTTTGGTGAGTTCCAGTGTCTTCCTGTCGATGACTGTCCAGCAGCTAGTTGTGATTCTGGTGTTCTCACAAGAGGGAGTGAGAGCACGTCCTTCTACTCTGCCATCTTGGTTCAGGCTCCCATAGGTACCTTTTTAAATGAATTATTTCATACATATCAAAAAAAGTATATAACATATGTATGATTTACAGAATAATAAAGCAAACATTTCTTTGTACTCATCTCCCTAACATAAGGAAGAGATCATTACTATTACCTTTGAAGCTCACTGCATGCCCCTTCCCAGTCATATCACCCTCCTGCCCAACCTTTGGTAACTATAATACTGAATTTTGTGTTTTTGCTCTCTTTTGCTTTATGATTTTATTACCTATTTATGTATCCCCAAATGATACATAATTTTGTTTTAGATGTTTTTTAACTTCATGTAATGGACTCCGGTTGAATGTAGTCTTTACAACATATTTTTTTTAATTCAATATTGTAAGGTTCATCCATATAATCTTAAGTATATTAATACAGATGTATGTTATGCCTTTGAATAAATATAGTACATTTATCTGCTCTCCAGTTAATGAACATTTGGGTTTGTTTCCAGTTTTCTGCTATTTCGAACAATGCTGCTGTGAAAATGTCTCTTAGTGTACATACTGTAAGAGTGTTTTCCTAGGGAATTATATCTAGAAGTGGAACAACTCAGTGAGAAGGTATACACATCCACAACTTACAGATAATTCCAGATTGTTTCCAAGCAGTGTTATAAGTATTCTTTTTGCCCCACATGCTCACCAACATGTGGTGGTGCTGGTCTTCTGTGCCAGTTTGGTGTATGTGAAATATTTACATTTTGGTTTTTCATGGTGCCATATAAGTAGATTTTTAAAAAATATTTAGAAATCAAGGCAGTTTTTTTTTTTTTGCTTGTTTTCTTTTAATGCAGAAATTGAGATTAGGACTTGGAATAAACATTGTTTACAAAAGTGCCTAAAACGAAATCTTTTTGGTGTTCTGGAGCTACTCTGCCTCATTGAATAAAACTAGTATGTTAAATTACACATGTATGGTTTAGAAGTCAGAGCAATAATTTTGCTTATTGAACAGAATGATAGTAAGCTGTTTCTGAGTGACTGTACTAAAGACACGTGCTGTGGGTCCTTTTCGGCCTCCCCAACTTTTAGTTGCTAAAAGTTGCAGCAAGCTTTAAAGACTCATGTTAGATGATAATGATGGTGACCAGCTGTGTTAAAACATAGGGGCCTACTGCAGAAAATTTTGAAACTTACTACAAGTGTTAAATGAAGGCTAAGGAAGAGAGGTGGGAAAAAAGGTTGGAGAGAATCAGTTGAGCAGTTTGTGGGTAGACAAAACAATTCTTTGGGAAAGGAAAGAAAAATGTGATTAGTATTCTACCCTAGCAACAGCGGCGTAGATAACTGTAAGTTATAGTAACACGGAATTCTTAGCAATATACAGAACATTCCCATTTTTGATCTCATTTAATGATAATGCTAGGAGAAATGTATCATTTACCACTGCTTTATTGATAAAGAGACAAAAGGTAAGAGAGGTGAAACAAGTTGACACCCATCTGGTAAGTGACAGAGACGTGGTGCATCCTCAGGCCTCTTCTTCTCAAGCTCACAGTTCTTTTGCTTCATACTTCTGTTACTCCTGAGCGTCACAGCTGCAGTTTCTGCTGAGGGTAATGTCTGTCAGCAAGCACTGCTCCTCTGTCTTCTGAGCACTCTGATATCCTGGTAAGGACTAAAAAGAAAAAGCCGAATTCCTGCTCAGGAGCTTACAGTCTTACGGAATGATGAAAAAGACTGATATGTAACAAGAAGAGATCAAAATGGTTTCTAATTAAATGCTAGACTGTGCAGTACAAATCTGCTTTAGTTGTAAATCAGAAATCAAGGACACTTTCCAGGATGGAATAAAAGTGTGAAAATTGAAAGTTAAAGTTATTTTCAAAATTCTAATTGAGTTTTCTTTTAAGAAAAACACTCTCATTCTGGTATTTAAGGTATTACTAATTTGTCTGGTAACTTCAAGTAGCCACGTAATGTAACATGGATGTACATATAATGAAAAAACAAAAACATTTTTAAAGACTACCTCCCAAATGTAAAATACAGTTTTTTCCTTTTCTGGTCTTTGGTCACTTAAGGACTCATTTAGTTATGAGTAAGACTCATGGAAAACATTTAGTTTCCTATATTTCTATACTTTTATTAATAGCCCTCCATACTTTTCTTTTTATTTTTCATTTGGCTGTGGTCTAAAGAATTCATGGACATTTAAAAAACAAATTTTAAGTTTTTCTGAATTGATACATCGTTAGTGTCAGATTGCCTTCACAATCTCAGATACTAAGCTTCTAACTACTTATAGTTCCTGATAATTTGCTTTTGTATAGACCTAATTCCATTGTATTTGAACTTGGGTTTTCTTTTCTTCAAGCCATTTTATTGATTTCTTGGGAGTCAATAAAAACTTGTAAGTGAGAACTTTGGGGCTTCTGCATCTGTCATGAAACTGCTCAGGCGAGTAGGTGTTTGAGTAGGGGTACAACCAATAATAGCCTGAAGCCAGACCAGTATAACCTCAGCTAAAGGCCAGTCATGGCTAAAGCCTGGGAAGACCAATGTGTTGTAAAACACACATCTGTAGCCAGTGTCCTTAATATACTGGCTTCATGTCTCAAGACTCCCTTCTGCAAATATGCAGCTTAAGAAATTCGTTGTCATTCTGCCCCGGAAGAGAGAGTCTGAAAATTAACTTATTCCCTCATTTTAAGTAAAGTTGGCTAAATAGTAATGACATATTTATAATTAGTGGCTTTTTGAGAAGGATGATGATAATGCACATTATACCGCAGAGTTACCATTTTGTAGGTCTTTTAAAAACAAAAAGTCAATAGGCTTCCTCTGCCTGGAGACTGTGCAAGTGGTACCATTTTGTCATTGGCTCCTAGCTGCCAGCCCAAGATGACATAAAGTCAGCCAAAGAGAGTAAACTTAAGTTGATAGCATCTGCAACGTGTTTCAGAGCTATTATTTTTGAGTAGATATCAGAAAACATCTTTTTTGAGGGTTGGGGGAAAAGGGTTTGGAGGGACTACTACCATGAAGATCCACTGAGCTGCTTTAGCGTTGTACTAGTATCCTAAGCCAAAGAGCAAGATTCCATTTTAATCTGCTTTTCCATGAAGTTTTAACTTTGTTCATTAAAAAAAACCTCTCCATTGAAATACATTCTTTATTAGGCAAGTAAGTATTTATTATAACACCTTTCACAAATTGTATTATTGTTTGATCCTCATAATCTGGTGAGGTACTTAGAGCAAATATAAAATTATCCCTATTCTTTTGAATAAGAAAACAGGTTCAGAGAGATTAAGTGACTTGGATGTTAGTTCAGCAGAGCCACGATTTGAAACTAGGTCATTACTTCTGAGTCTGTGCCTTTTCCCACTATACTTGAGTGCTTTCTGCTTCACAGAATTATAAACATGAATATTTACTTCTCATATTTTTCATTCAAAAGTGCATTGATTTTGTAAATTAAGGCATTTCTGCCCATATTCATGGTTTTCAAACACTTTCATCCATAAGGAGCTCCCTTTGAAAGCTTTTGTGAACGTCTTTTATCTCATCTTTCAAAGAAGAATAAATGACTAGTGATTGGTCAGATTCCAGTTCCAGGGAAACTGATTAGAAAAGATGCACAGGTACCAGTGTGCTCACAGCTTTCTTACAGTTACACACATTATTGTGTAGAGCCTCTTCAGCACGATGCCCAGATGACCTGATCACCAAGCCAAATATGAAGTCCTGGATCCCAACCGCAAAACCCATAATCTCATCTTCTCCAGTGAGTAGAGGTAAATGTGCAACAGGTAGGGGATTTCTACAGATGAAACATCCTTAGAACAAGTTCTAAAAACACTGTGATGGCTTTCAAATTTCCCAGAATCCTTATATCCAGTATGGTTGAACTCTTCTCAGAAAAAGAAACTTACTTGAATTGCAAAATCTTAAGGATGTCTTAAAATAGGTGACCTTTAAGGTACACTCTAAACTTGAAACTGATACTTGAACACACCTTTACCATCTGATTTGATATTGTCAAAACGTATGAGGAATTAGAGCTCTAGTAAGTTTGGAGTAGTCTCAAAATCATATTAATATAATTCTACATGATGGATTATTTTTTCCTATTTAATAGATTAAACTTCACATTAGAACAGGATTTTTCAGCCTCAGCACTACTGACATTTTGAACTGGGTAATTCTTTATTGTTGGGGGACGTTCTGTTCATTGTAGGATGTTTAGCAACATCCTTGGCGATCAATCATTAATCTTTTTGTCCTATGGATTTGCCTATTCTGGAAATTTCACATAAATGGTATGCAATAAGTGGCCTTTTGTGTCTGCCTTCCTGCAATTAGAATGTTTTCAAGGTTCATCTGTGTTGTCACATTTAACAGTACTCCATTCCTTTTTATGACTAAATATTCTATTATATGACTGTACCACATTTTGTTTATCCACTCATCAGCTGATAGACATTTAGGCTGTTTCCACTTTCTGGCTATTGTGAATAATGTTACGAACATTCGTGTATAAGTTTTTGTGTGGACATATGTTTTTAATTTATCTTTCATAGATACCTAGGAGGGGCATTAATAGATACCTATGTTTAACCTTTTGAGGAACTGCCAAACTTTTGCACAGTGGCTATACCATTTTCCAGTTCCACAAACAACATATTAGAATTCTAATTTCTCCACATCCTTGCCCATACTTGTTATTCTCTTTTTTATAAGGGCCGTCTGAGTGGGTGTGTGTATCTCATTGGGGCTTTGATTTGCATTTCTCAAATGACAAATGAAATTGAACATATTTTCAAGTGCTTCTTGGCCATTTGTATATCTTTGGAGAAATGTCTGTTCAGATCCTTTGCCTGTTTTTTAATTGGGTTGTCTTTTTATTGTTGTTTGTAAGAGTTGTTTATATGTTCTGAATACTAGACCCTTATCAGATACGTGATATGCAGATATTTTCTCCCATTCTGAGGGTTGTCCTTTCATTTTCTTGATCGTGTTACTTGAGTCACAGATGTTTTTCATTTGAATGAAGTCCAATTTATTTTTTCTTTGCTTGTGCTTTTGTTGTCATATCTTTAAAAAAATGTTGCCTAATCCACGGTCAGATTTTTCACCTATGTTGCCTTCTAAGAATTTTATAGTTTCAGCACTTACATTTAACTCTTTGATCTGTTTTAAGTTAATTTTTGTATATAGTATGAGGTAGGGATCAAACTTTATTCTTTTACATATGGATACCCAGTTGTCCCACCACTATTTGTTGAAAAGACTAATCTCTACATTGAATGATTTCTATACCCTGGTTGAAATCAACTGACCAACCATAAATGCATGGGTTTATTTCTGGACAGTCAGTTCTATTCCATCAGTCTACATGCCTGATTTTATGCCAGTACTACACTGTTTTTATTACTATTTTTTCCTACTAAGTTTTGAAATTGGGAATGTGAGCCCTCCAACTTTGTTCTTTTTTCAGAATTATTTTGGCTATTCTGTGTTTCTTGCAGATCCACATGAGTTTTAGGATCAGCTTGTCCATTTCTGAAAAATGGCAGTTGGAATTTTGATAGAGATTGCATTGAACGTGTAGATCACTTTGGGGTATATTGCCATCTTAACAATATTAAAGTCTTCCAGTTCATGAACACATGATATCTTTCCATTTGTGTAGATCTTTAATTTCTTTACAGTGTTTTGTAGTTTTCAGTATACAACTCTTGTGCTTCTTTGGTTAAATTTATTCCTAAGTATTTTATTGTTTTTGAAGCTGTTGTAAATTTGTTTTTTTGTGTTTGTTTTTAGTTTCATTTTCAGGTTGTTCATTGCTACAGTATAGTTATGCAACTGATATGTTGTGTTGTTTTGTATCCTGCAACTGCTGAATTTATTAGCTCTAGTAAGTTTTTTGGGTAGATTCTTTAAGCTTTGCTATACATAAGATCCTGTCATTTCCAAGTAGAAATAGTTTTGTTTCTTCCTTTCCAATCTGGATGCTTTTTACTTCTGTTTCCTGCCTAATTGCCCTAGCTAGAACCTCCAGTGTAATGCTAAATAGCAGTGGTGAAAGTGGGCATGTTGTATTGGTCCTGAACTCAGAGGGAAAACTTTCAGTTTCAGTATGTTGTTAGCTGTGGGTTTTTCATAGATATCCTGTATCAGATTGAAAAAGTTCCCTCTTTTCCTAGTTTGTTAAGTATTTTTATCATGAAAGGGTGTTGGATTTTGTCAAATGTTTTTTCTGCATCTATTGAGAAGATTATATGGTTTTGCTTTCAGTCTCTTGTATAGTTTATTATATTAATTGATTTCATACACTGAACGAACCTTGTGTTCCTGGGATTACTCTCACTTGGTTATGGTTTATAACGGTTTTTGTATGCATCTAGATTTAGTTTGCCAGTATTTTGTTGAGGATTTTGCACTTATCTTTATAAGGGATATTGTTCTGTAGTTTCATTGTAATGTATCTGTTTGGCTGTGATATCATGATACTGGCCTCAGACCAAGTTAGGAAGTGTTCCCTCCTCTCCTGTTCTTAATTCTTCTTTAAACAGTTGGTTAAATTCACCAGCTAAGCCATCTGGGCTTTGTTGGAATTTTTTTGATTACTAACTTAATCTCTTTACTTATTATAGGTCTATGATATTTTCTGTTACTTTTTGAGACAGTTTTGGTAGTTTCTAGAAATGTGTCCATTTCATCCAGGTTATCTAATTGGTTGGTATACAGTTGTTCATTGTATTCCTTTATAATCCTTTTTATTTTTCTAAGGTCAGTAGTAATGTTCACACTTTCATTTCTGTTTCTAGTCATTTAAGTCTTCTTTTTTTTTGGTCAATCTACTAAAGTTTTTATTGATTTTTCATTGAAGCAACTTTGGGTTTTGTTGATCTTTTCTATTCTCTACTTCATTTATTTCCACTCTAGTCTTTATTATTCCTTTATTTATGCTTCTTCGTTTTCTAGTTTCTTAAGGTGGGAGATAAAGCTATTGATTTCAGTTCTTCTTTATAAGGTAAACATTTACAGCTATAAATTTCCCCCTTAGCACTGCTTTTGCTGCATCCCATAAATTTTGGTATGTTTTATATTTTGTTTTCATTTATCTCAAGGTATTTTCTCATTTCCCTTGTGATTTTTTTTTCTTTCTTTAACTCACTAATTATTTGGAATGTTTAATTTATATATATCTGTGAATTTTCTGAATTTTCTTCTGTTAATTTCTAACTTCATTCTGTTGTGGTCAGAGAACATAATTTGTATGATTTCAGCCTTTTAAATTTTATTTGACTTGTTTTATGGCCTAATGTATCATCTATCCTAGAGAATGTTCCATGTGCACTGGACAAGAATTAATATTATTCTTTTGTAGTGTTTTTCTTTTGGAGTGTTTTACAGATGTCTCTTAGATTTAATTGTTATAGGGTGGTGTTCAAGTGTCTATTTCCTTGCTAAATTTCTTTCTAGTTCTATTATTGAAAGTGGGGGTATTAAAATTTCCAACTAATATTACTGGGTTATTTCTCTTTTGTTAGGTTTTGCTTCATATTGTTGTTTGGTGCATATATGTTTATATTTGTTACTCACTTTTATCATTATACACTGCCCATCTTTGTCTCTGGAGACAATATTTGTGTTGTCTGTTTTATCTGATATTAGTGTAGCCACTCGTGTGTGCTGTTTGAATGGAATATCTTTTTCCATCTTTTTATTTTCAGTTTATTTCTGTCTTTAAATCTGAGTCTCTGTAGACAGCATATAGTTGGATCATTTTCTTAAATCCATTCTGCCATCCTC
This sequence comes from Balaenoptera physalus, assembly GCF_965194825.1. Classification (NCBI taxonomy): domain Eukaryota; kingdom Metazoa; phylum Chordata; class Mammalia; order Artiodactyla; family Balaenopteridae; genus Balaenoptera; species Balaenoptera physalus. The sequence continues at coordinate 57,575,667 of NC_138890.1, forward strand.
TGCCTTTTAATTTGAGAGTTTAATCTGTTGATATTTAATATAATTACTGGCAAGGAGGAGTCTTTTGTTCCTTAGTTTCTCCATTACTATCTTCTTTTGTATTAAAGTTTTCTAGTGTGATAATTTTAATTCACTTGTCATTTCTTTTACTCTATTTTTTGAGTTATTTTCTTACTGGTTGCCCTGGAGATTACATATTGTCTATATATATCTCTATATTAGATTGTCTGTTATTGTTACAGATTTCATCTTTATATATTGTGTGCCTATCCACCTAGATTTATAATTACTGTTGATGCAGTTGTCTTTTCAATAAGAAAGGGAAAAGGATTGATAAACAAAAGGTACATTTACACTGTCTTGTGCATTTACTTATGTAGTTACCTTTCCTAGTGTACTTTATTTCTTCATGTGTATTTGAGTTACTGTGTAGTGTCTTTTCATTTCAGCCTGAAGAACTCCCATTAGCATTTGTTGGAGGGCAGGTTTTCTAACGATGAACTGCTTCAGTTTTTGTTATTTGGGAAGGTATTAATTTCTCCTTCATTTTTGAAGGATTGCGTTGCCAGATATAGAATTCTTGACTAACTCTGAATTCTTATAGCACTTTGAATACGTCATCCTACTGTCTTCTGGCCTGCCCCTGTGTAGTTTCTGATGAGAAATCACTTGTTAGTCTTATTAAGAATCACTTGAACATAATGAGTTGCATCTTTCTTGCTGCTTTCAAGATTGTTTTTAGCTTTTGATAGTTTATGATGTGCCTATGTGTGGATCTTTTTGTGTCTATTCTTTTGGAGTTTGTTGGGCTTCTTGGATATTTTTCATAAAATTTGGCATATTTTTGGCCACTATTTGTTTAAATATTCTTGCTGCCCCCTTCTCTCCTCCTTATGTGACTCCCATTATGCATATGTTGGTGTATTTCATGGTGTCCCACAGGTCTCTGAGCCTCTGGTGTTTTTGTTTGTTTTTTCCATTTCAAGTTTACTGAATCTTCTGCCTGCTCACATCTGCTTTTGAGCCCCAACAGTGAATTTTTCATTTCAGTTATTATACTTTTCTGCTCCAAAATTTCCATTTGGTTCAGTTTTATAACATCTCTTTATTAATCTACTCAATTTAATGACACATTTTTGTTTTTACTTTCCTTTAAGTCCTTTAGACATAGTTTACTTTATGTCATGGAACACAGTTAAAATAGCTTTGTCTAGAAAGATCAACATCTAGGCTTCCTCAGTCCACTTCTATTCTTTTCTCTTGTGTATGTGCCATACTTTCTTATTTCTTTGCATACCTTGTAATTTTTTTTGAAAACTGGATATTTCAAATATTACAATATGGTACCTCTTCCCCCTTTGCAGTGTTTGTTGTTTTCGATGTGTATTGTAGATGCTGTTTGTTTAGTGACTGTTTGAACTAATTCTGTAAAGGTTGTATTCTTTGTCCATTGTGGACCCTGAAGTCTCTGTTCCATTTGCTTAGTGTCAATTAATGATTGAACAGTGGTTTTATTAAATATCTGGAAACAATAAAATTTTCCAATCTTTGCCCGGGGGCTCAGTGTGTGTGTTAGGGTGAGCCTTTAACTTTTAACTCCTGGAGTTTACAACTCTGCCTTAGCCTTTACTTCCAGCTTCCATAGAGCTTCAAGGTCAATAGGAGGTGAAATCCTAGGGCCTTCTTAGATCTTTCCTGAGGCCATGCATTCGGCCTTCTAGATTTCCAGAATATGTCAGACCTTTTCAAAGCTCCAGACTTTCCTTCTAAGCTTTCTGGTTAGTTTATTGTTTGCCCCCAACTGTTATCCATCACCCCAAGCAACAGCAAACTAAGACATTAGCATGAACATTGCCAACAAATCCCTCACCCCCAGCCACACATTGCAACCCTGCCCCCTACCGCTGAAATATAGCACTTTAGCACTGAGCCAGGTCTGAGTTAGGCAAAATAAAGACAGTCTTTTTGAGGTGGTCTTCTAGGGAGCCACCAGAATGGTCAGAACAAATAATTAGAATTCTTTGCAAATACGGTTCATTTTACTACCTCTGGTACTAGGAATGTGGGCTGTTATTTTCATGACTACTGCTAAGCTGGAGAGTAGGGGATGGGACTGGGTAAGTTAAAAACACCACAAAGTTTGCTATTCTTAACCAAGAATCAGTGGCGGGGCCGTGGCAGGGGAGTGGGTGTTGGAATAAGCTTTGTCTGGGTTGCTGCAAGCCTTTGAGGGTTCCAGAAACATTGGTTCTGACCGTTTGTGCCTTTTTATTCTTTGCTCGTGTGGGGGGTGGAATCTGGAGTTCCTTACTCCACCATTTTTGCTAATTTCACTCTCTTTTTTAAAATTTTTATTGGAGTATAGTTGATTTACAACGTTGTGTTAGTATCTGCTGCACAGCAAAGTGAATCAGTTATACATACACATATATCCACTCTTTTTTAGATTCTTTTTCCATTTAAGTCATTACAGAGTGCTAATTTCACTCTCTTATATTAAAAGTGCTTTTTGTAAAACCCAAATGTTTTTTCTCTGAAGTCTCTCCAATTCTGAATAATGGAAAATACTATTATGGCCCTTTGGTTTGGAAAATGAATTCATATTCACCAAAAGCCAGCATTAGAGCTCTTGCAAACTGTTTTACTGTTGGTCTTAACTTTACAATCTATCGTCTTGTATATTGGCTACTACACAAGTGGTCCTGAACTGTCACAAGTTCAACTTTGGAACAAATGAGCTATTTTGTAAAGAAGCTGCAGTTGTTTGAAAAGTACATATTTATGCCTTTTCCACCAAACTGCTTTTCTTGGTAAACCTAGAAAATTCTTATAGCAGCTGACAAACATTTCAAGCCACTCTATGGTGGTACTGCCCACCGTCCAGAAGTTTCAGTAGTAGTGTCATCTTTATCTGTATGGTGGTATTTGAGCAACTGATTGATTTAGTAGTGTTTTTCAGACTACTCTGAAGAACTGTCACGAACTATAGTGGTAACTCCAGGAGATGGGGTCTAACACAGAGAAATCTACCCAGGTTTTATTACATACCTTATTTCCAGTGAAGCTTTTCTTTGAAGAAAGAGTTCTAGGGTTTTAAAATTTATTTCAAATGCCATTTGTTATATTATATTTTTATGTAATTTTAGTGAAATTAATTGAAAATAGAAAAAATTATGGTGCTGATTTAGGGATTAAAATGTTGGGTTTCTATATTTAATAAAATTAGGACAGTGATAGAAATTGTGAGTGTGCACCAAATAGTCAATCTCTGGCTTTACCTGCGTGCTCCTTACACTTAATCAGGTGTACTTTTTGTTCAGTAATAAAGGGGGAAAAAATCAGAGAACGTGTGAAGTATAGAAATATATCACTGAATATTGTATCTTTAGAATGAAGTACAACTAGGGATTCTGTAGTATACTTTAGCTTTCTTGGAATAGGACATTACCCACCTCATCCCCACACCCCCTTGTAAATCATGTGTGTTTTCACTTATCACAAATGATTTTTAAAAAGCATTGTGTATAGAAACAGGGAATGCTTGATTTATCACCGAATCAAGACTCTCCATCGGCTTTTCCTGTGGAAGCCGCCGGGTTGAGGGGAGTGTGGCCTTCTCCTCTCCTCGCCATGGCGTGTGCTCGTCCACTGATATCAGTGTACTCTGGAAAGGGGGAGTCATCTGGCAAAAATGTCACTTTGCCTGCTGTGTTCAAGGCTCCCATTCAACCAGATGTTGTGAACCTTGTTCACACCAACTTGTGCAAAAACAACAGACAGCCCTATGCTGCCAGTGAATTAGCAGGTCATCAAACCAGTGCTGAGTCTTGAGGTACTGGCAGAGCTGTGGCTTGAATTCCCAGGGTTCGAGGTGGCGGCACTCACCGTTCTGGCCAGGGTGCTTTTGGAAATATGTGTCTTGGGGGGGGGCTCATGTTTGCACCAACCAAGACCTGGCGACGTTGGCACCACAGGGTGAATACAATGCAGAAGCGATATACCATCTGCTCTGTGTTGGCTGCCCCGGCTTTACCAGCGCTGGTCATGTCTAAAGGTCATCGTGTAGAGGAAGTTCCTGAACTTCCTTTGGTGGTTGAAGATAAAGTTGAAGGCTACAAGAAGACCAAGGAGGCTGTTTTGCTTCTGAAGGAACTTAAGGCCTGGAATGATATCAAAAAGTTCTACGCCTCACAGCGAATGAGAGCTGGCAAAGGCAAAATGAGAAACCATCTCCGTATCCAGCGCAGGGGACCCTGCATCATCTATAATGAGGACAGTGGTATCATCAAGGCCTTCAGAAACATCCCTGGAATTACTCTGCTTAATGTAAGCAAACGGAACATTTTGAAACTTGCTCCTAGTGGGCGTGTGGGACGTTCCTGCATTTGGACTGCAAGTGCTTTCCCCAAGTTAGAGGAGCTGTATGGCACTTGGCATAAAGCTGCCTCCTCAGGAGTAACTACAACCTCCCCATGCACAAGATGCTCAACACACACCTTAGCAGAATCTTGAAAAGCCCAGAGATCCAAAGAGCCCTCCGGGCACCATGCAAGAAGGTTCATCGCAGAGTCCTAAAGAAGAATCCGCTGAAAAACCTGAGAATCGTGTTGAAGCTAAACCCACATGCGAAGACGGTGAGCCGGAACACCATTCTTCGCCAGGCCAAGAACCACAAAATCCAGATGGATAGGGCAGCAGCAGCACTAGAAGCCAAATCAGATGAGAAGGAGGTTCCAGGCAAGAAGCCTGTGGTGGAAAAGAAAGGAAAGAAGGCTGTTTGCGTTGAGAAGCTGAAGAAACCAAAGAAGCCTTTGGTGGGAAGAAAGGCTGCAGTGACCAAGAAACCAGCATCTGAAAAGAAGCCCACTAAAAAGAAGCCCACAGGAAAAAAACCCACCACAGAGGAAAAGAAGGCTGCTGCATAAACTTACATTTGTTTATTCTGTAAAGGTCAAATCATTTTGGACAGCTGATTTTGAATAAAGACCTGATCAAAGAGGCAATGAAAAGAAAAAAATAAGACTCTCCATAGTCTAGGAAATAACTGATAGAAGACTTTTGCCAATTAACTTATCTTTCAATTCCTTTTCTTCTATAATTCTATTAAAATTTATTATTTTTAATTATGCCGTAATCCAAAGGTCTTAATCCAGGGACATTAATTCCTGTATCGTTGCTGCCTAGTTTGTCTTCTGTCATTCAGCAGTGCTTCCTACTTATAGTCAATAAAACTAGCTTAATCTAACAATCAAAAAAGAAAGCTATTGACTGAGTTTAGATAAACAGCTCTAATCTGTTTTCAACCTAAATATTCAGTACTCTCCAGCTGCTGAAAGGAAAATGCTCCATCCAGAATTGTTCTACGACATGATTATTTTTCTTCATCCCCATTCCTTCTTCTGTGGGGTATTTAACTTATTTTAAATAGTAATCAGTATGTTGTAACTTCTGTGTGCTTTGTTTGTTTTTATTTTTCACTGGATAGACTCCAGACAAAACTCTTTAGGTGCTGTACAGCAGTAGCTGTCAGTTTATAGTGGAGACAATTTACAGTAGAGCTAGGCTGTGTGCTTAACTTGGAAGTCACTCTGCTTACTATTTATCAGTTGCTTTACAGGGGTCCCTTAATGAGATAACAGAAACCAAAGAAACATCAGTAGGTGGAGCAATGTCTTTAATGTTTCATTATATGTTACAGGTAAGACAGAGCCTAGTACCACTTTTGGCAACTATGTGATTAAATATGGGTAAATTTCTTTATTCTTATATTGATGTTTTATGTGGCAGTAGTAAATTTTAGATTAGTCTTATATTAATCAGCAAAGAAAAGGTCTGAGAGTATCCTGAATATTTTGTTTCTAAATAATTTAACAGTGATCTAGTAAGCTACTCCTATAGAAATGTAATTGATGAGCTTGAAAACTTCACCCTCTTTAAAATTACCACCTTGAATTTTACCTATCTTTTAAAGCTGATTCAAGTCCTCTCTGAAACAAGGCTGGCGTCTTTTACCAATTTTTTAAAAAAATAGCTTGATAGTACATAAAATTGCAGAGAAAAAAATCTAAACATCTTTCAAAACCAAATCATATATAATCCACTAGAAGTAGTTTTACTAAGTTTGCAAATAGTGGCAGAGATTAGAACTCATGCATTTAGTATATTTCAAAACAAAATCTTTATATTACAAAATTTTGATCAAATATTGTGCTATAAAAAATACCTTGGATAATTATTCTTTAATCACGTATGTGAAAAATGTGGCTTTTCTTTTGCAACCTAGTAAGCTTTTCAGTGTCACTGTGGCTTTTAAATTTTTAATTACTCAACAGAGTAAGCTGAAACCACACATACCACTTAAACTATGCATTCATGTATGCTTTTTCCTATAAAATATATGAAACTCAAATCTTTAATTTTGAAATTCAAAAATGGTTTTATTTTCTTTAGTAGAAATAAAAGCTTGATTTTTAAAAATCCAAACTGAGGAAACAATTGTGTACTTTGGTACATTTCTCTATTAGTATTGACTATATACCATGTGGCCCATTAATTAATAAAGGCAATCACTTCAGAATTCATGAGTGGCAGAAGTCACTGAGTACTTTGGGAAGTAAGAGGAGAAAGCTTTTGTTGAGGATCATTGAGGAAGATTCTAAGGCAAAAAGGGACAGAATAAGAAAAAATCTAGAGGTTCATTATAGGCACTCAGAACATATACGTTAAGTAAATGAATGAAGGAATTTAAGTTGGTATATTGAGGGACACTGAGAAAACATACTGACTGGAAGACAGTTGCTGCAAGAAATTGGTGAGAGATATGTTACAGTCCAGATTTTGGTGGGCCTTGTTAAAGTTCGGGCTTTATTTTTACAAGGAAAAGAAGGTTTGATAGAGGTTTGGAAATGAGGCTTGGGGCTGATAATGGAGACAATGTGAGGTTTTAGGGCAGTGGTTTCCAAACTCTGTTTAAATACAAATACAAGTTTGATGGTAAGCCTGGCATTCCAATTTCAGTTTTTCTGGTTTTAGCAAAACAGCTTCACTGATCTGATTGCTTCCTATATAGATTAGTATTATGATTTTGTATAAAATATGCTTTATCAGTATAATATCACTTCTACCTGTTTTATGTGTTGGGGGTTCTGCATAAGGTTTACTTTTTAAAACGAAGGATTTTGCAGCTAAGGGCTTGAAGACTCTTGTTTTAGGAAAACGGATTAAAGCAGGTAAAACTACAGACAAAGAGAATAGTTATGAGGTTCTTGTGTTCAGATTTCTTTGGTAACATTTACACAGTAGAATTCCTTTCAGAAGTATTTAATGGTACCAGATATTAGACGGTTGTAATGGCTAAAGTGTTCAGAGGATGTTACGATATTCATGACTTATGATCAAAATGACATTAAGGCTATCCCTCTTCAAAATTACATCATTTACTTGTGTGGAATACTTGCTGTTAATGCAGGCGTCCCAGAGCCTTTCTTCCTTTCTCATGTCCTCTTGTGACCTGTCCACTGCTGAACTAACATGGGTCTCACTGAATATGATTAAGAAAAATTCTCTGATGGAGAATTCTCTATATACTGAATGTTAAATAATAATGTCTTTTGGAAAATGGCAGCAAAATATTTGAAAGGATGAATAAAGAAGTAAAAAGAACAAAACTTAACAATTCTATAAATGTTTTGTTTATTGGGGTGGGGAATGGGAAGAGCTGCTGGTAAGAGAGGATACGAAGAGAAGAGATGTCTACTTTCATTTCCTTGTAGCCCAGCCCCATTTAGCCAAATCCTGACATACTTTACTGAAAATAAATTTCCTATTCAGTAGCACATAATAACCTAAAGATCAAGGCATCTTAACTGGGCTGTTTTCAGATGAAAGAACTGTTCGTTTGGCTTGAAAAGATATTCAAGAAAATATCTGCTAAAGTTTTTTCTTGTTTACCTCAGGTTTTTTGGTTACCTATTAACCAAAATTTCAGAACTCCTTTTAGTTCTGGATGTCTAACAACTATATAAGGGAAGGTGAGGCTTGGGGGAAGATGAAATGATACTTAGGAATACATACCACCTTAATATGAGACAATTAAATTACAATTATGAAGGTATGTATTTTTCAGTGAGGACAACTAATACCACAGAATTTTCTTTCTTATCGAATGTTAAAAATGCGAATTTGAAGGTACTACTCTGAAAAACTTTTATAAAAAATAGTGGGGGAGGTGAAGAAAAGGAGGGAAAAAAAGCCTATGGCATTACCCTACTTGTAGTTCATTACCCTATTTGTAGTGCCTACATTGCCCTTCTTTCGTTCAGCTCTAAAATGAGGATTACAGAATTCATTTAAATTTTTTTAATTATAGAATTATTTTTCACTTAATAGGTAAAATGTACATCTTTTGATTTCCTTCAGTTTCAGCTTTCTCATGCTTTGATGCTCAATTTTGTACGGAATAGAGTTGTTTTGTTAAAACTGTTTTTTGTTTATGTGTTTTTCATTGGTTAAAATCGAAAGGGAAAGTGAGGTTAGAAATTTATCTGAAAAATGGAACTATTTATAGAAGAATTATATTTAATTATCAACCTATTAAATTTGAATTTTGTCAATACTATGCATAACCTTATTACCAGGCTATTTATCATTGTGTTGACAAACCAACTTGCTGTCCTGTAGCAAATGTACTAGGAAATACATTACCCATATAAAATAAAACTTTCAACCTATTTAATGAATAATTGATGATTGTTAGCCCTTTGGGTTTAGAAGTGACTGAGGAAGTGAGGAAGTACCACTTTTGCCTCATCATTATTTTGAAATCCTGTTTATAAACTATATAATTCCCAAGGCCATGAGTGTGGCACCTTTCCAGGTATTAACTATTGTAACAAAGATAGAATTTGATTTTATTTACCTAGTGAAGTCTAATTTAAACCTCACACCCTAGTGAGATCTTAGAAATACCATGTACTCTGACCTGTAACTAGTCCCAGTACTCTGTGTATATTTTCGGGGCCTCTTTCGGGGCTCTCAGAAGAGAAATTTAACCTAAGTATGATGATCATTAACACTAAACCCCCCACCCCTAATTTTTTTAGAAAGTAGTATAGGATAATTTAGTAAGTTATTTGATAGAATTTGCACATGATTTTTTTAAAAAAATGGAAAGTGAGAAACACAAAAAAGTTAAAGACATGGCAGAAGAATTATTATCATAGGACCAAAGGTTGCAGGAACTAACACTCCGAATTTACTGGGCATAACGGACTTAGAACATGGAGAAACAAACAGACAAAAAACAACCCATACTAGCTCCGAGAGCCTAAATAATCCTACATTTAATAAAATGATTCACTCTGCCATTTGGGCTTGGAAATTAGGTAAAATTACTGAGATAACTAGAAAATGTCTGTCATGAAATGATTTGTTTAGGGTCCTCTAATAGTAAAAGGTGTAAGTCTCTAGAACCTACTGAAAAATTGACTCAAGAAGCATATAAGGAAGAAGCCGGAGACGCCAAGTCGTACATAATAGTGCTTTCTGTTTTACAGTAGTTAGCTTTGGATGTTTCTGTGGTCTTACTAGCTTCGTCCTCTTTCCACAGAGGCTGTTGAAGGTATCTCTCATTTCTGTGTTTGGTCATCTTTTTGCTCCAGATATGCAGCTCTAAAAGTACTTTTGAAAAAAAAAAAAAAAGTACTTTTGGTTCCTGGGGCCCTTTGAGCTGGGGTTTGTTCAAAATGGTTGGTGACTTGATTCTAGGATTATTTGATGAGACATTCCCTTTTTATGTCTGTCAGTCACTCATTTTAACATTCATTGAACACACTGAGTGAAAGATATGTTCTGAACTTTTCAATGGCAGCTGATAACAATGATGGCAGATAACCCTGGGGAGACATTTAGGGAATAGCAATAGTAGACAAGGTTGGTCCAAAAGAAAAAGGTTTATTACTACCTGGTTGGTGTGGGTGGGAAGAGGCTCTCCAAGTGCCAGGTAGCAAACATGATTTCTGAGGGCAGACCAGGAATCACTTGTTTGAATCATCGTGTTATTCTTACCCACGTCTCTCTTGTTAATGAGAGTTCATTTTTTATGTTTTTTACTCTTCCTCTGGACATTGTTTCTTTTACTATTCTCAATCTGCGTGCTAAACACTGTGTATTTAAAGGTTTCAGTCTAATTAAGTTCAAATCCATTTTAAGATAGATATTGTAGCCTCTAAAAGTTATACTTAAAAGGTACTTAAAATGATTAGAGGACACCACTCATTCCACTGATAAACTACTATTTTAAGATTGTCTATTGAGGGGCAATTATTTGACTTTAAAACGCTGAGGTTATGGAAACTGGATTATAATATTTTAGAGCAGTATTAAAAGTAATACCTCTAAGAATTTAATAAAGCTTATAAACCTCTCTTTTGCTCTGTCTTGAAAAGACAGTCTGACTCTGTCTGTAGGCATTCGTTCTTTGTGGCATGATTGGTCGACAAGGAGTAAACAACTTACTGTAAATGGGCGCCATGCCAGCTGGCTTCAAGCAGCCTCAAGCTTGTGATTTGCAGTCAGGGTTAGGAAAATGCCTTTTAACTTATTCATTTCCGCTTCTTTTAAACAGGGAAAAAAGGCACAACTATACTGATTTAAGTACCTCATAAGATCTTTCAAGGCTTACAAGATCTTTCAGGAATCCCATGGAACTTATCAGTACTATTTCACTCGATCTGAGTACCTCTCACATGACAAGGATAAGTTTTAAAAGGCAGTTTTAAATATTAAAACGAATTTTTCGAATTGTCTTGCCCTCACCTTGTCTATTTGGGATTCTATTTGGGAGCTTCTCTGACCTAGTTTCAAAGAATTTAATTTACTGGCCAACACTATTTTGGGAAAAAAATATTATATAAAAAACTGAGTTATTTTCATTTTATTTTTTTACTTACATAAGATAAACCCAAAAAATATCTTGGAAAAGAGGGAAAGAACTTACCTTTCCTTTAAAGATGTATTATGCCCAAAGCAGTTGTTTGGAGCTAGTGAATCATTTAACTGCCTAAGCCAACTGAGGGTCATCCCTGTATGAAAAGTGGAGGCTCCTGAATTCTGTACAATTTTTTATTGAAAAACTAGTCAAGGCCTAATGGTCTTCTAGAATATTCTATCATACTGTATCCACAATTCAAGAAATGCTTGTGGTTAGTTTTTTTTTTTTTTCTATTAAGGTTAGAGCAGTTTTGTGGAATCAAATTATTAATTTGAAGGTTTCTAAAAGATTTTTGTAGATTTTTATTTACTTGGAAATTGGATGGAGGACATTTTGTCTAAATTGAAATTTATTTTAAAAATTAAAGCATTAGGGGGGACCTTCAAGATGGCAGAGGAGTAAGACGTGGAGATCACCTTCCTCCCCACAAATACATCAAAAATACATCTACATGAGGAACAACTCCTACAGAACGCCTACTGAACGCTGGCTGAAGACCTCAGACTCCCCAAAAGGCAAGAAAATCCCCACGTACCTGGGTAGTGCAAAAGAAGAAAGAAAAAACAGAGACAAAAGAATAGGGACGGGACCTGCATCTCTGGAGGGAGCTGTGAAGGAGGAAAAGTTTCCACACACTAAGAAGCCCCTTCACTGGCGGATACAGGGGGTGGGCGGGGGGGAAGCTTCAGAGCCACGGAGGAGAGTGCAGCAACAGGGGTGCAGAGGGCAAAGCAGAGAGATTCCTGCACAGAGGATCAGTGCCGACCAGCACTCACCAGCCCGAGAGGCTTGTCTGCTCACCCGCTGGGGCGCATGGGGGCTGGGAGCTGAGGCTCGGGCTTCGGAGGTCTGATCCCAGGGAAAGAACTGGGGTTGGCTGCGTGAACACAGCCTGAAGGGGGCTAGTGCGCCACAGCTAGCCGGGAGGGAGTCCGGGAAAAACTCTGAACCTGCCTAAGAGGCAAGAGACCATTGTGTCGGGGTGCGCGAGGAGAGGGGATTCCTTCCCTGTCTGCCCACAGAAGGCAGAGCACCGCCTAAACAAGCTCCAGAAACAGGTGTGAGCTGCGGCTATCACCTCGGACCCCAGAGATGGGCATGAACTGCTACTGCTGCTGCTGCAGCCATCAAGAATCCTGTGTGCAAGCACAGGTCACTATCCACACACCCACCCCTGGAGCCTGTGCAGCCCGCCACTGCCAGCATTTTGTGATCCAAGGACAGCTTCTCTGGGAGACCACACGGCGCACCTCAGGCTGTTGCGATGTCGTGTTGGCCTCTGCCGCTGCAGTCTCGCCCCGCATTCTGATTATAACTACCGTACCCCTCCCTCCCCCCGGCATGAGTGAGCCAGAGCGTCCTGATCAGCCACTGCTTTAACGCCGTCCTGTCTGGGTGGGAACAGAAGTCCGAGGGCAACCTACATGCAGAAGTGGGGCCAAAACCAAAATTTAACTCCAGGAGCTGTGCAAACACAGAAGAGAAAGGGAAATCTCTCCGTGCAGCCTCAGGAGCAGTGGATTAAATCCCCACAATCAACCTGAGGTACCCTGCATCTGTGGAATACCTGAATAGACAATGAATCAACCCAAAATTGAGGCGGTGGATTTTGGGAGCAACTGTAGCCTTGGGGTTTGCTTTCTGCGACTGACTTGTTTCTGATTTTTATGTTTATCGTAGTATAGTTTTTAGCACTTCTTATCATTAGTGGATTTCTTTATTGGTTTGGTTGCTCTCTTTTTTTTTAGTATTTTTTTTATTTTAATAATTTTTTAATTTTAATTATTTATTAAAAAAAATTTTTTTTTTCCTTTATTTTTTACTGAGCCATGTGGCTGACGGTGTCTTGGTGCTCCGGCCTGGTGTCAGGCCTGAGCCTCTGAGGTGGGAGGGAAGTTCAGGACACTGGACCACCAGAGACCTCCCAGCCTCATGTAATATTAGTCGGCAAGAGCTCTCCCAGAGATCTCCGTCTCAACACTAAGACCCAGCTCCACCCAGCGGCCAGCAAGCTCCAGTGCTAGACACCCCATGCCAAATAACTAGCAAGACAGGAACACAACCCCACCCATTAGCAGAGAGGCTGCCTCAAATAATACTAAGTTCACAGACACCCCAAAACACACACAGATGCAGCCCTGCCCACCAGAAAGACAAGATCCAGTCCCACCCACCAGCACACAGGCACCAGTCCCCCCACCAGGAAGCCTACACAAGCCACTGAACCAACCTTACCCACTGGGGACACACACTAAAAACAATGAGAACTATGAACTTGCAGCCTGCAAAAAGGAGATCCCAAACACAGTAAGTTAAGCAAAATGGGAAGACAGAGAAATATGCAGCAGATGAAGGAGCAAGGTGAAAACCCACCAGACCAAATGAAGAGGAAACAGGCATTCTACCCGAAAATGAATTCAGAGTAATGACAGTAAAGATGATACAAAATCTTGGAAATAGAATGGAGAAAATACAAGAAACATTTAACAAGCACCTAGAAGAACTAAAGAGCAAACAAACAATAATGAACAACACAAAAAATGAAATGAAAAATTCTCTAGAAGGAATCAATAACAGAATAAGTGAGGGAGAAGAACGGATAAGTGACCTGGAAGATAAAATAGTGGAAATAACTACTGCAGAGCAGAATAAACAAAAAAGAATGAAATGAATTGAGGACAGTCTCAGAGACCTCGGGAACAACATTAAACGCACCAACATTCGAATTATAGGGGTCCCAGAAGAAGAAGAGAGAAAGGGTCTGAGAAAATACTTGAAGAGATTATAGTTGAAAATTTGCCTAACATGGGAAAGGAAATAGTCAATCAACTCCAGGAACTGCAGAGAGTCCCATACAGAATAAATCCAAGGAGAAACATGCCAAGACACATATTAATCAAACTATCAAAAATTAAATACTAAAAGCAGCAAGGGAAAAGCAACAAATAACATACAACGGAATCCCCATAAGGTTTACAGCTGATCTTTCAGCAGAAACTCTGCAAGCCAGAAGGGAGTGGCAGGACATATTAAAGTGATGAAAGGGAAGAAAACCTACAACCAAGATCACTCTACCCAGCAAGGATCTCATTCATATTCCACGGAGAAATTAAAACCTTTACAGACAAGCAAAAGCTAGGAGAATTCAGCAGCAACAAACCAGCTTTACAGCAAATACTAGAGGAACTTCTCTAGGTGGGAAACACAAGAGAAGGAAAAGACCTACAAAACAAACCCAAAACAATTAAGAAAATGGTAATAGGAACATACATATCAATAATTACCTTAAATGTAAATGGATTAAACGCTCCAACCAAAAGACATAGAAGGCTGAATGGTTATGAAAACAAGACCCATATATATGCTGTCTATAAGACAGCCACTTCAGACCTAGGGACACATACAGACTGAAAGTGAGAGCATGGAAAAAGATATTCCATGCAAATGGAAATCAAAAGAAAGCTAGAGTAGCCATACTCGTATCAGATAAAATAGACTTTAAAATAAAGACTATTACAAGAGACAAAGAAGGACACTACATAATGATCAAGGGATCGATCCAAGAAGAAGTTATAACAATTGTAAATATTTATGCACCCAACATAGGAGCACCTCAATACAAAAGGCAAATGCTAACAGCCGTAAAAGGGGAAATCGACAGCGACACAATAATAGTAGGGGACTTTAACACCCCACTTCACCAATGGACAGATCATCCAAAATGAAAATACATAAGGAGACACAAGCTTTAAATGACACATTAAAGAAGATGGACTCAATTGATATTTATAGGTCATTCCATCCAAAAACAACAGAATACACTTTCTTCTGAAGTGCTCATGGAACATTCTCCAGGATAGATCATAACTTCGGTCACAGATCAAGTCTTGGTAAACTTAAGAAAATTGAAATCGTATCGAGTATCTTTTCCAACCATAACACTATGAGACTAGATATCAATTATAGGAAAAAAACTAAAAAATACAAACATAGGGAGGCTAAACAATACACTACTAAATAACCAAGAGATCACTGAAGAAATCAAAGAGGAAATCAAAAAATACCTAGAAATGAATGACTGACAATGAAAACATAACAACCCAAAACCAATGGATGCAGCAAAAGCAGTTCTAAGAGGGGAAGTTTATAGCAATACAATCCTACCTCAAGAGACAAGAAAAATCTCAAATAAACAACCTAACCTTACACCTAAAGCAAAAAATCCCCAAAGGTAGCAGAAGGAAAGAAATCATAACGATCAGATCAGAAATAAATGAAAAAGAAATGAAGGAAACAATAGCAAAGATCAATAAAACTAAAAGCTGGTTCTTTGAGAAGATAAGCAAAATTAATAAACCACTAGCCAGACTCATCAAGGAAAAAAAGGGAGAAGACTCAAATCAAGAGAATTAGAAATGAAAAAGAAGTAACAACTAACCCTGCAGAAATACAAAGAATCATGAGGGATTACTACAAGCAACTATATGCCAATAAAATGGACAACCCGGAAGAAATGGATAAATTCTTAGAAAAGCACAACCTTCCGAGACTGAACCAGGAAGAAATAGAAAATATAAACGGACCAGTCACAAGCACTGAAATTGAAACTGTGATTTAAAATCTTCCAACAAACAAAAGCCCAGGACCAGATGGCTTCACAGGCAAATTCTATCAAACATTTAGAGAAGAAGAGCTAAGACCTATCCTTCTCAAACTCCTCCATAATATAGCAGAGGGAGGAACACTCCCAAACTCATTCTACGAGGCCACCACCACCCTGATACCAAAACCAGACAAAGATGTCACAAAGAAAACTACCGACCAATATCACTGATGAACATAGATGCAAAAATCCTCAACAAAGTACTAGCAAACAGAATCCAGCAGCACATTAAAAGGATCATACACCATGATCAAGTGGGGTTTGTCCCAGGACTGCAAGGATTCTTCAATATATGCAAATCAATCAATGTGATACACCATATTAACAGACTGAAGGATAAAAACCATATGATCATCTCAACAGATTCAGGAAAAAGCTTTTGACAAAATTCAACACCCATTTATGATAAAAACTCTCCAGAAAGTAGGCATATGGGGAACTTACCTCACCATAATAAAGGTCATATATGACAAACCCACAGCCAACATCATTCTCAATGGTGAAAAGGTGAAACCATTTCCTCTAAGATCAGGAACAAGACAAGGATGCCCATTCTCACCACTATTATTCAACATAGTTTTGGAAGTTTTAGCCACAGCAATCAGAGAAGAAAAAGAAATAAAAGGAATCCAAAGCAGAAAAGAAGAAGTAAAGCTGTCACAGTTTGCAGATGACAATACTATACATAGAGAATCCTAAAGATGCTACCAGAAAACTACTAGAGCTACTCAATGAATTTGGTAAAGTAGCAGGATACAAAATTAATGCACAGAAATCTCTTGCATTCCTATTCAGTAATGATGAAAAACCTGAAAGACAAATTAAGGAAACACTCCCATTTACCATTGCAAGAAAAAGAATAAAATACCTAGGAATAAACCTACCTAAGGAGACAAAAGACCTGTATGCAGAAAACTATAAGATACTGATGAAAGAAATTAAAGACGATACAAACAGATGGAGAGATATACCATGTTCTTGGATTGGAAGAATCAATATTATGAAAATGACTATACTACCCAAAGCAATCTACAGATTCAATGCAATCCCTATCAAACTACCAATGGCATTTTTCACAGAACTAGAACAAAAAATTTCACAAGTTGTATGGAAGCACAAAAGACCCCGAATAGCCAAAGCAATCTTGAGAAACAAAAATGGGGCTGGAGGAATCAGGCTCCCTGACTTCAGACTATACTACATAGCTACAATAATCAAGACAGTATGGTACTGGCACAGAAACAGAAATATAGATCAGTGGAACAGGATAGAAAGCCCAGAGATAAACCCGTGCACATATGTTCACCTTATCTTTGATAAAGGAGGCAAGAATATACAATGGAGAAAAGACAGCCTCTTCAGTTAAGTGGTGCTGGGAAAACTGGACAGCTACGTGTAAAAGAATGAAATTAGAACACTCCCTAACACCATACACAAAAATAAACTCGAAATGGATTAAAGGCCTAAATGTAAGGCCAGACACCATAAAACTCTTAGAGGAAAACATAGGCAGAACACTCTTTGACATAAATCACAGCAAGATCCTTTTTAACCCACCTCCTAGAGAAATGGAAATAAAAACAAAAATAAACAAATGGAACCTAATGAAACTTAAAAGCTTTTGCACAGCAAAGGAAACCATAAACAAGATGAAAAGACAACCCTCAGAAGGGGAGAAAATATTTGCAAACAAAGCAACTGACAAAGGATTAATCTCCAAAATATACAAGCAGCTCATGCAGCTCAATCTCAAAAAAACAAACAACCCAATCCAAAAATGGGCAGAAGATCTAAATAGACATTTCTCCCAAGAAGATATACAGATTGTCAACAAACACATAAAAGGATGCTCAACATCACTAATCATTAGAGAAATGCAAATCAAAACTATAATGAGGTATCACCTCACACCAGTTAGAATGGCCATCATCAAAAAGTCTACAAACAGTAAATGCTGGAGAGGGTGTGGAGAAAAGGGAACCCTCTTGCACTGTTGTTCAGAATGTAAATTGATACAGCCACTGTGAACAGTATGGGGGTTCCTTAAAAAACTAAAAATAGAACTACCATATGACCCAGCAATCCCACTACTGGGCATATACCCTGAGAAAACCATAATTCAAAAAGAGTCATGTACCACAATGTTCATTGCAGCACTATTTACAATTGCCAGGACATGGAAGCAACCTAGGTGTCCATTGACAGATGAATGGATAAAAAAGATGTGGCACATACATACAATGGAATATTACTCAGCCAGAAAAAGAAAAGAAACTGAGTTATTTGTAGTGAGGTGGATGGAGCTAGAGTTTGTCATGCGGAGTGAAGTAAGTCAGGAAGAGAAAAATACCATATGCTAACACATATATATGGAATCTAAAAAAAAAAAAGGTTCTGATGAACCTAGGGGCAGGACAGGAATAAAGACGCAGACCTAGATAATGGACTTGAGGACATGGGCAGGGGTAAAGGTAAGCTGGGACGGAGTGGGAGAGTAGCACTGACATATTTACACTACCAGTTGCAAAATAGATAGCTAGTGGGAAGCAGCTACATAGCACAGGGAGATCAGCTCCGTGCTTTGTGACCACCTAGAGGGGTGGGATAGGGAGGGTTGGGAGGGAGATGCAAAAGTGAGGGGATATGGGGATATATGTATACATATAGCTGATTCACTTTGTTATATTGCAGAAACTAACACAACATTGTAAAGCAATTATACTCCAATAAAGATGTTAAGAAAAAATTAAAGCATTAAAATCTAAGAAAAATACGTGTCTTTTGACAGTAAAATCTTATATTATCACTTAAGAATGAAGTGATACATTAGTTCGTATCTTTCACCCTTAAATACTTTAAAACCTCTTTCATACCTGAAAGTCTTTCAGGTAGGATTTAACTGCATGGCGTAATACCTGATTATTAAAACAAATCAGTAAGTTTTCTTTCAGTGAGGAGACATTTATTGAGGTGGCATATGTTTCCCTTTCTAAGATCACTTAAATTCCTGTCTGTTCTTTCAATGCATTTAAAACTAATATAACTGCAAGCTGTAAACAGAAGGACATTTGATTTTAGATAGCCTGTCCTTCTTTCATTGTTAAAATATGAAAATAATTTTTTTAGAGCATACAGTGTACTTTAGTGAATGTTTCAATTCTCACTGAATCAGAATTTTTAAGTTTTCTTGGGCCATAAGCCCTCTTGAGAATCTGATGAAAGTAACTGACCTGCTCCCAAAGAAAAACTTCACGAGACACAGATACATACAATATTTTATCATTTTACCAATGAGGAAATTCTTGGAACTAGCTAAAGCTCATTCATGAAACTCAAGTTAATAAATAAGCCCTATGGTTCTGTCAACATTTCAGAAAGAATAAAATCTAGAAGGGTTAGGTTTGAACATCTCTGTTGTTACCAAAGTTTACGGAACTCAAATAACGTGAAACTCCTTTCCTCTTGAAAATTAAAAAAGCAGGTCAGAACTGGGATTAGCATTTGCCATTTTGTACAATAATGCTTTACTTATTTTGAACTGTAGTAATGGGCTAAAAATTAGGATATTTGATGATGTAAACAATACTAAGAAATTGGCCGTTATCTCTAAAAAGTATCCATGGCAGTTTACCAAAAAGACGTGAAGTCAAGACATTTATCTTAATTTGAATTAAACTAGAATTTAGCAATGACAGAGGCACTAAATTATTTTGATTGTATGCGCCAAGTATGTAACATATAAATTATATGTTCTGTCACTTCTAACTGGTGCAAAGACTGTGATGACTAAAAAGTAGCTAATCACCAAATTAGAATCCCCTGGGAAATTCTCGGGCTGCCGAGAAAATAGCAGATTTAATAAATTCAAATTTGGGGGCTCAGGATTGGTTATTTATATACTGATAAAGCCTTCTAAATGCTTCAGATATTTCTTCTGAGAATTGCTGTTAACATGATAGCTGTGGCCATTGTAGGAGTATTCTGTCATATTTAAATATTAACAATATTTTGTGACTGAAAAATTAACCCGGCATGTAAAAAAGACATGTTATAGAAGATGTTGAGATTTTCAGCAATATGAATGAAAATGTTTTTTCTCTAATTGAGAACATGATAAACTACAATTAAAGAAGGAGAACAGACTTCATGGCATTCCTCTATAAACCAAGAAGATATGTCCATGATAATCAATTCATGCTATTAAGTGAAATTTTAAGTCCACAATAATAAATTTTTGCTGTACCAATCTCAGTAAGAAAAAGTTTTTCATAAATATTATTTGTTTGGGGTATAGGATTTATAAAGTACACAGTAATCTTCTGATTGATCCTAGGATCATTTCATTTATATATCTCTATATATATGAACATATATATGCATTTATATTTGTATATCATTTATTTCATTCACCATGTAATGTAGTACCAAGGCAAGCAGCATAAATTATAAAAGGGCAACATATTGCTAAGCATTTTTATCATCACTGCACTGCATCAAGTGTGTGTTTACCCACATATGTCATTGTGCAAAATCTTAGAAAGCCACCAAAAAAAACCCCCAAAATTAAGGGAATGGGAATGTTGTGAGGGATTCAGCTATGCCTAAAATTACATAACAAAACCCACTTGACCTGTTAGGTCATCTTTAATATCTCTTTTAGATGTGTCCCAGGCCTCTCTGATCTGTTTGGAGTAAAATTGGTCTGAAAGTCTTAAATGGCTTTTGACCCATGTAATTATTTCCTAATAAGCATGTGGTATAACTGGAAAGTTATGAAGCTATGACACTTGCTGGTCTAGTACAGTATGTACAAACTACTATCTTCCAATTACAAACCATTGGACAGCTTCTATAAGATTGGTAGGGGGAAAACCGTTAAAAAGAAAGCCATTATTTCTTGTCATTTTACTTAGCTAAGAATGTAGTAGGATGAGTGAACTGATAAGAGGGTGGAAATATTTTCTACAAACAGTTTAGTATTTATAAAATTCATTTTTAAGTGTTTAAAACACCATTTCCAAAAAATAAAATAAAATATTAAAAAAATAAAACACCATTTTCCCTCTTTAAGCTATATGTTTCATGCCATAACACAACAGGGAGTATCTGAGTTATATGACAGTTCTGCTCTGTCAGATGTTTTTGTTCATGGTGGTGGGGTAAATACAGCCCCGGACCCATCCACCCCCCTTTTTCTTAATAAAAGAAAAAATTACTCTCACCTATGTGCTTATAATTAAAATCTTGACTTTTTAAAAATGTTTAAAAAAAATTTTAAGATCATTTTTTTACAAAGTCAAGTGTGTGGAGTGTGGGCTGTAAAGAGTGTGGGCCAAATGACTGGACACAGATTGGTACAAAATAATGGAAGTCTTTCAGTGTCACTCTAAGGAGTTCGGATTTTATTCTGAAGGCAGTAGAGAACCATTATGTTTTTTGTTTTTTTTTTTTAAATAAATTTATTTATTTATTTATTTTTGGCTGTGTTGGGTCCTCGCTGCTGCGCACGGGCTTTCTCTGGTTGTGGGGAGCAGGGGCTACTCTTTGTTGCATTACGCAGGCTTCTCATTGCAGTGGCTTCTCTTGTTGCGGAGCATGGGCTCTAGGCACGTGGGCTTCAGTAGTTGTGGCTCATGGGCTCTAGAGCGCAGGCTCAGTAGTTGTGGTGCACAGGCTTTGTTGCTCCGTGGCACGTGGGATCTTCCCGGACCAGGGCTCGAACCCAGGTCCCCTGCACTGGCAGGCAGAGTCTTAACCACTGCACCACCAGGGAAGCCCCAACCATTATGTTTTTGACCCAGGACTGATTTGCTTTAAGCTGTATCTTAAAAAAATTACTCTGGCAGTCACCTGTAGGATTAGTTATATATTGCTTTGTTTTATTTGAGGAAGGGAGAGCTGCCGAAGAGAGACCATATAGAAAGGTGGTTATATGAGCCATTAACAAAGATCAGGCAAGTAGTAGTAAAAGCATGAACTGGAGTAGTGGCAGTGGAGAAGGAAATACATGGACAGACGTGAGAGTCACTTGGAAGATATGATGAGGCAACCGATTGACCTTGGAGAATCACTGGTTTCTGTCTACACTATTGACATCTTTCCAAAGTTACCAATTACCTTCTTGTTCTTAAATCCAGTGGACACTTTCCAGGAACCTACTGTGTACCAGCCCTGTGCTAGATACCAGGATCCTATTTGTAAAGGCTTCTTCCTACGGTTTTTGTAACATAGTACTCTTTCTAGTTTTCCTCCTTCTACCTCTCTGGTCTCCTCTTTGCAAGTTCCTCTTCCTTTTAGAGTTTCTCAGAGCTCTGAACTAGGCCCTCTTCTCACTTTCTCCCTCTTCCTGAATAATCTTATCTCTTCTGTTGCTTTGGCTGCAACCTGTCCACATGCAGTGGACACCCGTATTTTCTGTATCTCCAGCTCAGATGCATTCTCTCGACCTCCTGACCCTTATTTCCAACGACCTACTGACCGTCTTCTCTTGGATGAGTTATAGTCCTCTCAAGCTCAGCACGTCCAAAATAATTCATCAGCTTATTCCAAGCCATGCTTCCTTTTGCTTCCTTCTTTGATCTTATACCCTGTCCTGCAGCTAGAGCATTCAAACATACAGATAATGATCAGATCACTCCCCTCTTTATAATGCCTTATGGTCTTCATTGCTTCAGGACAGTCTAACAGTTTACCGTGATTTCAAGGATTTTTAGGATCTGGCAATAAGCTTTTTATTGTGTAACCTTTCCAAACTGCTATTATTTCCCTCTTTCTTGCGTCTGTGCCTTTGCATAATGCTGTTCTGTATACATCACCCCACCTCTAACCCCATATCCTTTCCACCTGGCTAGCCAGCTCCTCCTCCTGGGTAGCCAAAAGCCAGCTAAAACTCACATCCTCAAGCAAGCCCGTTCCTGATCCCCCACATCCGGGTTAGATGCCCCTCCTCAGTACCAGGCATTTTCTCTATCCTAGCATTACTTACCTCTGTCTCCCACTAGTCTCAAAGTTCTGTGAGAGTAGGGACTGTGTCTGTCTTTTTCACTGTGATATACCCAGTGCCTGGTACATGGTGGGTGCTCAATAAATACTAAATAAATATTCAAGATATTTATGCAAAAAATAAATATGAAAAAGTGAGCAGGAAGAGAGAGGAAGTTGGAAGGCAAGGAAACAAGACTATGAAAGATGGAGGAAAGGAGCAGGATAAGAGGTAGAAGAGTTGAATTTGTTTTAGGAAATACTGTGTTTTAGACCACTGTAACTGAAGCAAAAAACTGAGGCCTGGGTGTGGGCAGAATATTCAACCAATGGATAGTGGTGGGTGACAGAATGGAAAGATACCCAAGCTCCAAAGTAGACCTAGAAGAAGGATTAAAGTCCTCTGAAATGATAAATACTAGCAAGGAGGATTAGGGGATGGAAGGATAAGCCTATTCCACGTACAGCTCTCGCACATACGGGATTACTGAGTCATGGTAAAGAGAGTAACAGCAGTGGTAGAGGGAAGGAAGAGATTTCTAATTCCTCTTCTTGGCCGTTAATCTCAGATTGAAGCTGTGAGAGGAGGAGTAGCCATCGTCAGACAGTGTCGTAAGGAAAATGGTGTCAGTGGGGAAGCTTGGGTGTTTTGTAAAGCAGTGCAGCTAAGGAAGATTGTGTTAACATTTTTTAACCACCACCACCAAAAAAAGACAGAATGATCATCTTTGACTCTCCATCCTTTCTCAGGGACTTGGGAGGGCTAAGAAGAGAAGAATTCTTCTGAGTTTAAGAAGCTTCTACCCTCCACCCATTCCTTATTTCAGTTTTTACCACACGTTACTCAGCAATAATTAGGAATTTGTATAAAATTTCACTAGGATGGCATGCATGGAGAGAAAAGTAATTATTTGGATGTTTTCCTCCGCCAATCCAAGGAGTAGTTGTGGAAAAATATTTACAATATAGTAAAACCCATTCTCTTTCTATATTCATATACAAACTTTAAATTGAGCCCTTAGATTTTTTTAAAAAGGAAAAGCAATTAATATTCTGACAAAAAAGTATATTCATATAATAATGTGTTGAATGAAGGAGTGATTCAGTGGATAAATGCATGAACGTATTTATGGATAGATGGATATGCATAATGATAAGGATAATGGATGGGTATGGGTAATGCATCTAGATCTATATCAGGGGTTGGCAGGCCTACAGCCCACAAGCCAAACCTGGCCCTTCAAAAGCCATGAGCCAAGAATGGTTTTTACATATCTAAAGGATTGTAAAAACAAACAAGTAAACAAAGAGTACGTGACACACGGTCCGCAGAGCGTATAATATTTATTGTCTAGCCCTTTACAGAAAAAAATTGCTGACCCTTCATCTAATCATTCTTTTCAGTGGGTGTATGATATTCATCATATGGATATATATAGTCTGTTCTCATTATTCACTCTAGTCATGTTCCAGAGTACTCTCAATGAACATCAAGTTAGCAAATACTGAGAGGCAGATACTACTAGGACAATTACAGGGTTAGGTTTCTATGATCCTTTGTTCACAATGTTTTTGCCAACCTATCAATATGTAACCTTGTTTCATGTGTGTTCCTACTTAAAGATGCCTTATTTAATAAGTATCACTAATTCATTTACATTGAACTCATGGCCAGTAGCACTGTAAATCAGGCCTGATCAAAGCTTTTCTGATACTGTATCACTCCTCTTAAGGTACATCACAACCTTCTTGTGCTTAGGAATACTAAACAGTTCATTTTAAACAGGGAAGTCACCAGCAAAAAAACACAAAAATGCAAAAACATGGCATTAAATATACCACAAAAAGGACATTTGTTTACAGTATGAGATCTGAAACATAGTGTTTCATAGTGTCATTTTGTTTGACATCAGCTGGGAACGTGCGCATTAAGCAACTCAAATTTTTCACCATTCTGTGCTTATCCACAAAAGGCCAGGAAAGCACTGTGAGCAATTGATTTTGGAGTTAAAAGTAAATTTCAGCAAGTAGGCGAACTTGCAAATACGGAAGCTGCAAATAATGAGAATCACCTATACCAGTTTATCTGATCATTAAATCAGTTTTTAAAAGTAGTTTTACAGTACCTTAGAACCTGCCCTGATTTTTAGTCAGTGTTGTAGCTTATAGTTTCAGTGGGCATTTTCAGTAGTTTTATCAGAAGTCACGTTTCATATCTTATAATTGAAGTCCCAAAGTATGCTATACGAAAGGTGAGTTGAGGATGTGAGGCAAAATCAACAGGTATCTATCATCATAACTTTGAGCTGGAAAAAATTTTAAACCTTCATGGAGGTCCTGAGATTTGAGATGAATACTAAAGAATCGTGTGCAGGGTAACTCTATCAGGCTACCTGTATTTTGAGGGTCTAGGCCTCAGACCAAAAAGACACAAATGGACAGGATTTCAGATAATGTGGTCAGAGGACAGAGTTTGAAAGCTGACACTGGAGTGTGTACTTAAAGGAGCAAGAGCTCAACCTGGAAAGGCAGACTGGGCACAGGCTGTGGAGAGCTGTATTTGCTAAATGAAGAAACTTGGCCTCTATCTTCTACAAAGCAAAGCTGTTGGTTTTTGAGGGATTGCATAAAAGCTGCATTTTTAAAAAATTATTTATTTTTGGCTGCGTTGGGTCTTTGTTGCTGCACGTGGGCTTTCTCTAGTTGCGGCGAGCGGGGGCTACTCTTTGTTGCGGTGCACAGGCTTCTCATTGCGGTGGCTTCTCTTTGTTGCGGAGCACGGGCTGTAGGCGCGTGGGCTTCAGTAGTTGTGGCTTGTGGGCTCAGTAGTTGTGGCTCGTGGGCTCTAGAGCGCAGGCTCAGTAGTTGTGGCGCACGGGCTTAGTTGCTCCGCAGCATGTGGGATCTTCCCGGACCAGGGCTGAACCCGTGTCCCCTGCCTTGGTAGGCGGATTCTTAACCACTGCGCCACCAGGGAAGCCCCCAAAACTGCATTTTAGTGACATATATTTGATAGAGCTTTTACCTGCCTGAAAGTATCAACGTCATTTCACCAAATGATATTCCTCCGTATACAGTTTGGTCTAAGTTTCTACCATGGGAGTGCGATTGCACATTCTTGACTAGGGAGAGGTGGTGGCCTTTTTGAGCTGAAATTCGTGGGTACCAAAAGTTCCTACCTAATTAAGCTCTTGGCAATCTCCATTTCTATGCATAGTAAAATGGGTTTCCCAAAAAGTCATTGTGTATGCCCTCTCATGTCTATGACAGATATCAGAAATGTCATATAATTTAAGTGGAATTTACAAGAGAAGAAGAAGGCCTTTAATTCTTTAACAGTGTGATAACCCTGTAAAAATAATTAACATAAGATTTGGGGCACAGAGGTAGTGGCACTGGCTTAAGTTACAAGTTTTCGCGTGCAAGTTTTTTTCTCTTTGTTTTTTAATAGAGGTAAGGGGGAAATGCCAGTACTAATTCCAGTTTCATTTCTTACAAATGGTAGTGACTGCAATTTATAAAAATGTTACAGGTTTTATTCCCTTTTGTAACAAATGAGAATATTTTGAATTTTAGTCTCTACTTTCTTACCACTTTAATAAAAGACAATTAGAATAAATTGCAGTTAAAGATAATTGCAAAAGATTTTTATATTTATAGATATGTGGATATTTGGCATTTTTTGTATCAAATATACATTTTATATACTGTTACATCTAAGCATCAGGAAAAGATTGAGGGGGGACTTCTTATTAAGAGGAGCTTCTCCTCTGAAAAGGGATGTCTTTTACAGTGCTACTTACTGAAGCCTGTATTGTAAATCATAAGACACTGAGCACATACAAGGTCACCCTCTTATTGCTGCTTTGGTAACATTAGAAACCAGTTTTCAGTAACCTTTGTAACATGTACTGTGTTTCTGCCAAGCAACCTTTAATTATAAAAGAATCTTGATTTTCTGATTCTAATTTTTTCTCCCTAAATTTAAAAACTGCTTGCTATGTTTTCAGTTTTTAAAAGTATAATTAAGTTTTGAAGTTTCTCGTCATTTCAGTTTTGCTGCTATACTTTATTAACATCTTTTAAGAATGTTTCATTTTAACCACTCCTGGGATCTGAAAGTTATTTTGGTGGCAGTCTTCTCCTTGTAATCCTGAGAGTATCCAAATTTGGGAAATTTTAATTTTCTAGATTGATAATTTTATTATAGAAACACAAAAATCCAGTTTCCTATATATTGTTCAAGGCCCTAGGCCTTTTGTCAAATTATTTTAATGTATTGATGGCATAGTAGATGGAAAAATCATAAACTGATGCTGACTTTTTAAGTAGCTGGATAGAGACCTATTTTCCTCTTCCATCCTGTCTCATCTTTTCTTTGGGAGACCACTCTGTATGGATTGAAGATTTGAGGTCTGTGGGTGGGACCTAGGTGGGAACAAATTAGGAGACTGTGCCATACCTGAAATGGCAAATGCCCAAAATTTTAAGTTTGTTGTGAGGAAGGAGGAAAAAAGGAAACAGTGGAACAGTGACCCTGACATAGCCCCTTGGCTGACCACAGCCACTGTCTCATTTAACCAAGTGGATATCAGCTCAGTCGCTTGCCAGTTGTCTCTAGCTTTTCAGTAACTTAACTTTGATAACCTAGATTTAGGATTCTGACAGCATGCAATGTATGCCTCTTAATAATCTGCCCTTTATTAAAGGTGTAACTTTGTATGTTTAGCATAGTGGTTAAGAGAGTGGCATCTGGAGTAGTCTACCTCATTTGGGATCCAGATACAGATATTTTCTGGTTGTGTCACTTTCTTTGGGAAAATTACCTAACCTTTCTGAGCCTAAATTTCTTCATCCATAAAATGGGGCTAATAATAATGCATGTGCAAGATGAGAAATTTGACGCCACTAATTGCTAGTTACATGACCTTGGACAGGTAACTTCTCTGAGTTTGCATCTTCCTTGTCTGTTTGGGGATAGTAGTAGTACCTACCTCATATGGCAGTGGTGAAGATTGATTAAGGTAAGGAATGTCGAGTTCACTCACATTGCTTGGTCCTTAATACACACCTGCTATTACCGGTTCTCACTAAGATAGTGTTACCGTTGTTGTTCATCTCTGGTTGTTTGCCATTATGTGTCTGAGTTAGAGAATCATGGATATTATAACTGAAAGAATCCTGAGAAGAGTATCAGGTCCAGCTCCTGCCACCTGCAAGATAAGTGGCTTTATCTGTGAGTCACAGAAGAGGGAGCTTGAAATTCCAGGGAAGCTGAATAAGTTATCGATGGTCACTCAGTGAGTTGGTGGTAAGACATCTGGAATTTCTCTGGTTGCCCATTTCTGGGAATGGGGGGCGACAGGGATCTGCTTTGCACTAAAATGCTGTGCCTTTCTAAATATGAAAATGCACTATGACCATTTGTTACTAAAATTTCTGTCTTACTACCTTTCCCTAGATGCTATCTAACGTTTGCACTTCATGGCTTCCAGATCTCTTGGGACCTTGGTTAGACAGTATTTTCTACTGTTCTTTAGTATTTTTCTTGGTCCTGTTCTGTTGTCTTTACTTTGAGGTTCCCAAAAGAGCCATACTCTATATCAAAAGACCTCTGCACGTGCTATCTTTTCTCCCTTGACCTCACTCCCTCTTCTCCTTACCTTTCCAGCTTTTAGCATTGATGTCATCTCCTCCAGGAACACTTCCCTGACACCTCTCTCTACCTAAAGGTCCTACCATATTCTCCCATGGCAGCATGAATCATAGAATATTATAAGTGCCCATCTCCTTGCATGTCTCTTATAGTGGGCTATAGAAGCTTCATGAAAACAGAATCTGTGTCTATCTAACTTCTCATTGTAATCCTAAGTACATAGCACGTTTCCTATCTCCTATAGCTCCTGGTTAAGAATTAGGTCATCCTTCCTTCCTTGCTCAGGACTTTATGGTTCCATCTCAAAACATTTGGGGGCATCTCCTTCTCTTGGTTTTGCTATCATTTTTATCTTACTGCCTTTTGATGGCTTTTCCAGCTTCTCCTAAAAATTGATTCTTCAAATGTGTATACATAGTAAATATTATTGATCTGTCATCAAAATGCAGAGGAGCATAGAACTCAGTAAAGAAACTCCTCAGCAAGATGTTTGAGAATCTAGATTCCAGTTCTCAAAGAGCTACCACCTTGGTGGCCTTGGACAATTGACCCTCTGAGCCTGTTTCTTTATTCTTTTTTTTTTTTTTTGGCTGTGGTCGGTCTTGGTTGCTGCGTGCGGGCTTTCTCTAGTTGCAGCAAGTGGGGGCTACTCTTTGTTGTGGTGCGAGGGCTTCTCATTGCGGTGGCTTCTCTTGTTGCAGAGCACGGGCTAGATCTAGGTGTGCAGGCTTCAGTAGTTGTGGCACGTGGGCTCAGTAGTTGTGGCTCGCGGGCTCTAGAGCACAGGCTCAGTAGTTGTGGCGCACGGGCTTAGTTGCTCCATGGCATGTGGGATCTTCGTGGACCAGGGCTTGAACCCGTGTCCCCTGCATTGGCAGGAGGATTCTTAACCACTGCACCACCAGGGAAGCCCTCTTTCTTTTTTTTTTTTATTCATTCAGTAATTATTTATTCATTCAGTCAACATATATTCAGCATCATTTGGATTATTCAAACAAGCCCTGTTTCTTTATTCTTCAAGTGAGGATAGTAGTAGAGCCCATTCTGAAAGATGTCACCAAGATGAAAATAATCAAGATAATTCCTGTGCTGCATTTGGCACAGTGCGTAACACATATTAAGTGAAAATTAACAATAATTAATTGTAGATTAAATTAGCAAATTAACAGATTACATGAGGTAACCAACAGGAAAGAAATTCAGTTAGAACATGTTTCAGAGCCTTTTTTTCTGTGAAACACCTGCAAGGCACCTCTTTGTTATTCATACTGTTTTGACTGTGGCCGTCCTGGATTCCTGCTGAAGGTCTGAGAGACCAATTTGTCATTTTGAACGTGGCGTCAGTAGAAGAGCTTATGACTCATCAGTCACGTCATCCTGGACAAGCATCAAATGGGTGTGAGCCAGGACATGATGTGATGAAAGACATTCATTTCTCCTCTCTTCCTTCTCTGTGTTTTCTTTGCCACAAAACTCTAGTCATGTCAAGCCCAAATGTTCCATAGTAAGAACATTTCAGCTCAATTCATAATAAAAATTGAGGGCATTTGTGTATATTATCTGTTGTAAATTGAAAAATGCTATATTCAGTCATAATTTATTTCAAATAGGCCTTTTCTTTCCCAAGGATACTACTTTAATAATGGAAGAATAATAATTCTCTAAGAATATTTAAGAGCAGGTTTATATTAAGTATTTAATGTCATTTCACTTTCAACTTTCTGGTTGTAAAGCAAAATAACTGTATTAATACTAAAGGATATGAAGCGTATGTCCTGTTAAAAGAGTTTTGGCAGTTAGAAGACTTGTCTTCTGGCATGTTCCTTAGGGCAGCTGTGAACAGTATATACAGATGTCCCTGAAAAGACCAATGGTGGATGTAGTTCTTTGTACTTTTGTGATTGGCATTCTGGTTGCTGAGTGATTGACTTCTGTTTTCACTTCTTCTGTTCAAAGTCACTATTGTTCTAATGACTTTGCTTAAGTAGAGCACCTCCTTTTACTATAAGCCATCAGAGCACTTACCTTTAATTTTTTAAAGTACTCAAATGAGAACCTCATAAATAAAAGAACAGCTATAATTCGGAGTCAACACATCCAACCAAGCCTTTGGCAAAAGGAACTTTCCTTTAAGTTGATTTGCTTTCCTTTAACATTCCACTGTCAATTTTTGCTGATTTTTTTCTTTGGAGCAATGACTTGTTTAGTATATTTCAGGCTTTTGACTAAACCAAGTAATATAGGTTAATATTTTGAAACTACAAGAGCTTATAAAACATCTGAAAGAAGAGTTTTGCATACGCCCACAGATTGAAAAATTGTTTCATTTTTAATGGATGAGCTGCCTTCATTATGTATACTTAATGGCTGGCACTCAAAAATATTTGGTCAATGAATGATACCATCTTTCAAAATATTTAACCCTCCCAGAAGGCAGAACCAAGGTTTGGATCTTCTAAATTTTTGCATTTCCATGTAAATTTTGAGAGTCGGCTTGTCAGTTTCTACACACACACAAAAAGCCTGCTGAGATTACGATTGGTATTGCATTCAATTTGTAAATCAATATGGTGAGAACACACATAAGTAACATTTTATATCCTTCCATTTAGTTAGATATTCTTTAGTTTCTTTCAACAGTGTTTTCTAATTTTCCCTTAGAGCTCTTACCTTTTTTTCCCATTTATTCCTATGTTTTGTGTGTATATATATGTATTTGTTTTGCTGTAATCGTAAGTGACATTAATTTTAAATTTCATTTTTGAATTGTTTGTTGCAATATATAGAAAGAGGGTTGAGGTTTATATATTGTGCTCTGTCACCATACTAAATTTATTGATTTATTCCAATTTCTTTTTAGCCAGTATTTCTTTGAATATCTTTCTGCTTCGTTCTCACTGTCTTCCACTTCTGAGACTTCATTTACATGTATGTTAGGCAATTTGATATCGTCTCTCAGGTCCCTTAAGTACTATTAATTTTTCATCAAGTCTCTTTTACCTCTCTGTTCTTCAGACCATATGAAAATTCCATGGATATTGGGTATGTAACAGTTCACTTAATCCTCCTGTTTTTTTGTAAGGTACCTCTGCCCTCAGCTCTGTCTGGAATCCTTCATTCCAGAGCCCTTTTATGTTGCTCTTTACAGAGAAAGGCCTTCAATCTTCTGTCTAGGGGGATAGATAGGGTGAAAGGAAGGATGATAACTTCTAGTTTCAAAAACTGGGATCAAAATAACAGAGGAATCCACCTTGGAGGAAACAGAAAATATGCAGAGAGAAGGGACTTTCCAAAAACCTATCATCTGTATGCTCAGAGATAAGAAAAATATTGCATTCATCAAATAAGAGTAAGGGGTTTTAAAAAAGGGAAGACGTTTTGGAGAATAAAAGCAAACTCTTGGAAATTAAAAAGGTGACAGCATAGGTGCAAAGCTCAGTAGAAGGATTGGGATATTAACCCAGAAATAAGAAAAAAGAGACAAAGAAATGGAAAATAGGAGACAAAATGAGAGGACCAAAGAGTTCCAGAAAGAGAAAACGCAGACAACAAAAGGAAAGAAATCATCAGGGATTGGAATAGGAGATGTAATATAGCGATTAAGTTATTTGTGCCTTTCCCTATTTATTTTATTTAGAGTTTAAAAAAGAATTTACTATAAAACAAAGCATACATAAGAATAAACAGGGCTTCCTTGGTGGCGCAGTGGTTAAGAATCCGCCTGCCAGTGCAGGGGACACGGGTTCGAACCCTGCTCTGGGAAGATCCCACATGCCGTGGAGCAACTAAGCCCGTGCGCCACAACTACTGAGCCTGCGCTCTAGAGCCCGCATGCCACAAGTACTGAGCCTACGTGCCACAGCTACTGAAGCCCGCCCGCCTAGAGCCTGTGCTCCGCAACAAGAGAAGCCACCGCAATGAGAAGCCCATGTACCGCAACAGAGAGTAGTCCCCGCTCGCCGCAACTAGAGAAAGCCCGCGCCCAGCAACAAAGACCCAACACAGCCAAAAATAAATAAATTAAATAAATAAATTTATTTTTTAAAAAAAAGAATAAATAAAACACATGTATATACAATTTATTGAATAATTATAAAGCTAGCACTTGTGTCAGTATCATCCAGGAAAAGAAAAAGAACATTGCCAGTACCCTGGAAGCCTGCAGTGTGAACTTCCAAGATTACAGTCCCATTTTGCTCCCCCTCCCTAGAGGTAACCACTATCCTGACACTTATAATTATTTTCTTGCTTTCCTTACTACCTATACATACATCCTTAAACAATATCTTAGTTTGCATCTTTCTGAACTTTAATGAATAGAATAATATTCCATGTATTATTTTGTGTCTAGTTTCTTTCACTCTACATAATTCATCCATGTTACTATATTTAACGGTAGTTCACTGCTGTTTAGAATTGTACCACTGTTTATATATCCATTCCATTATTATGAACATTTGAGTAGTTTCTAGTTTTGGTTTATTACAAAAAATGCTGCTGTCAGCATTGGTATACATTTTACTGTATATGCACATTAATGTCTTGATGAATATTAATTTCTTGGTATATGTCAGGTGGTGCAGTTGCTGGATCTTGGGATATTCTTGTCTTCATCTTTATTGGGTAATGCCAAACTGCCTTTAAAAGTGATGTACCATTTAAACTCAGTTCAGTTCCTTCTTATTGTTAAATGTTTAATTTTTGGCCATCTGGTTGGTGTGTGTGTATAATGGTATTTCATAGTGGTTCTAATTTACATTTCCCTGATTACTAACAAGGCTGATAAAATTTTGGAGTTCCTATTTTATAAAGTATAAGTTTTTTGTCCATTTTTTCTAGCAGGTTTTCTGTCCTTTTATTTGAAACCTAAATTTGTAAATATTCTCAGAGGACAAGTGGCTAGGGTGCTTTTCCTTAGATTTTAGCCTAAATCCTGTATCATTTTGTCAGCTCACTAGTGCTTTTAAGGTGATTTTTCAAAAAATTTTTTATCCAGCATTTTGTTTTTGTCAGGCAAGTTGGCCCCATAACCTGGCCTGCCATTTCTATAAAAAGAAAGCTGTAAATGCTCAACAGACTTTGAACCAATCTTCCTGATTTTGACCCTACCTTTAGCCCAAGTTTCTGAGCTTTTTGGAAGTTCTGTCATACTAATTAGGTTGCTTCTTAGCTTTCCCCACTGGTAACTTAACAGACCCCAGAACACCCAATCCAATATAAAATATTGCTGGTATTATCTCTTCTCTTTTTTCCCCCCAGCGCTATTGTGGTATAATTGACAAAAAATCACTTCTCTTATCTTTATTCTTAGAGGTTTATGCCTTTTAAAACAAATGTCATTACTCTCATTTTACTGGGCTCCAGAGGGAGCTGAAATAAAAGCTTGCGTTAAAAATATCATCTTTAACCAGAACTATATAGATGGATGGTCATTTTATTTTCAAGCTCACAGACACTTCAAACAATAATATGGCTAAAAGAAGTATCAAGTGAGCAATAGTACAGGCTCTGATGATCATAGACCGTACCATCAGACTTGAAATATTTTTAAATTGATTTAAAATTAGGGCTTTATAGATACATCCTCAGTGGACTAAGTGCTGAAATACTTAATGTCTAAAACATTCTTACAAATCAAGAGAAGACAAATACCCCAGTAGAGAAATAGGCAGTGATCATCAATTGACAGCTGACCAGATTTGTTTTCTATTTGGAGTGGATGTAGGGACATGCATGTGCCTGCTTTCCTGGAACAAGGGAGGGTAGGCAGTTTAACACCATGTGTGGAAAGCCCTAAATTGTCCGTTGGCTTTCCTTGCCCTTCTAGGTATTTAACTTAAGTATATAATCAAAGATGTTTGGAAAGGTTTATGCAGTGGTATTTATAATAGTGAAAAAACAAAAACAAAGAATGACCAATAATGAGGGACTGGCTAAGTTAAAACTTTGCCACCATCAGAGAATCATGTAATAAAAGATTATCTATTGACATATAGGACGTTTTCTCAAAATGCTAAGTAACGAACAGCAATGAACCATGTCTCATATATAAAACGCTGAGCCATCTATAGTGTTAT
This sequence comes from Balaenoptera physalus, assembly GCF_965194825.1. Lineage (NCBI taxonomy): Eukaryota > Metazoa > Chordata > Mammalia > Artiodactyla > Balaenopteridae > Balaenoptera > Balaenoptera physalus. The sequence continues at coordinate 57,610,034 of NC_138890.1, forward strand.
CCCCAAAATAAATTAAATAAGATGAAGGATTTGTATAGAAGTGTTTGCTGGGTTTTCTCTGACAAAAGTAAGATGGCATTTTTTTCTAATTTAAACTTTTTGGTGTTTTCCAAATTTCTTAACTAAATATTATTTTTATAATTTTAAAAAGTATCTTCCAGTTTAGCTTTATTTGGCAAATTACTTTTTTAATGTATCTACTTGTATATTTCTAAATGAATGTAAAGCAATAATCCTGGAGTAGATTATGGATTAGATATAAAGAAATAAACTAGGAAAAAATAGTTTGGGCTTTTTATGGACATAGTAACAAGTTTTCCTCAGTGTGGGGATCATAGTTGTATTGAGTTTATTCAGTTTTCCTTTCCCACATGAATGAAAAATGGGGCAAGTCCACACCTAGAACCGCCTTAGCAAGTAACACTCTACTGCGCATGATGCTTGCAGGGAGAGAAGCAATTTTCTCTTCCAAATGAGACCTTCAAGCCCACAAATAGAGTCAACGAGTCATTTCAGCTACCCACTGCAGTGGCAAGAAAGTGTGAGCCTTTCATGTTCTCTATCGTAAAACTGTTTCTCATTCTTTTCAGACTTACACTACATTTCAGAAATAAAAATTTTCCTTTATATTACTCTTTTTGGGGACCGTGAGAAAAATTGAAATTTCAACCAGGGATGTCAGATCTGCACTGGTATTCAGCACGTTCTGTTTCCTGCGTACAGAACTAACTGCTTACATAAGAACTCAATTTTAAAACACTCTCTAATGGCTGACTACTCACGTTCTTATTCTTTTAAGGAAGGGATGTGGTTTAGTTAAAAACAATTTTTGTAATACTTTTGATAAAGTGTTTACGTTTGTGAGAATACAGCGTTGATTTTGTTTTTAAATCTTCTGCAAATTATTTTAGAAAAAGAATTACTATTATTTGATCATAATTGCATATCAAATTCAGAGCTTGCAGATTGCAAGTTTCCCACTACAACAGTAGCTACCATTTATCTGTTCTCAAAAAAGCGCTGCTCGTGCCCTTGAAATTTTTATACTCCTAGGAATATCCCCAAAACTTTTTAAAGCAAAAATCATGTCATCACTTGCTTTCAAAGTTTCTTTTCCATTCCCATATGGTTTCTGAAATGTTAGCAGACACTAGTTTAGAAGAAACAAGTTACTTGTCTAATATTCTAAATTGAACTGCAGTAATCTACAGAAAAATTAAAGCTTGCTTGTTCTTTATTGTTAAGTTCAGCAAAGTGAAACTATATGATAGCTTATGTTGCTTATCACTGTTATTTATGAAATTTTATTGAGAAAATCTGTACATAGACAAACATATTGAAGTCATAGTACATTATATTTTCAGTATGTTTAGACTGATATTTAATTATATAATTTAGCACAGGAATTTTAGAACAATTCACATGTGTTTTCAAAATGTAGTCAGCCTTTTTTTATCTATGCCTGGAGAATGCACGGTAAATAGATATTAAGTGAGAATTGGTGAAAAGTAGTAATTCTAGATCTATGGTAACTGTTACTTTGGGTATCGCTTGACCTTAGTTTCTCTGAAATAGGAGCTCTTAACATCCTATTATCACTATAATGTTGTATTAATTTATTCTACCATATAGTTAGCCAGAAGTCTATTACTATATGTGCTAAAAATTTAAAAAGCAGTAGACTTTTCAAATAAACTGAAAATACATCTAAATAAATTTTTAAATTTGAATTTTGATACAGATTTAGACTTTGCCTCTCAATAGTATTATTTTTTATTTTCTATTGGAGTATAGTTTATTGACAATGTTGTGTCAGTTTGGGGTGTACAGCAAAGTGATTCAGTTATATATATATACATGTATCTATTCTTTTTCAAACTCTTTTCCCATTTAGGTTATTACGGAGTATACAGCAGAGTTCCCTGTGCTATACAGTAGGTCCTTGTTGTTTATCTGTTTTAAATATAGCAGTGTGCACATGTCAATCCCAAACTCCTAATCTATCCCCGCCGCCCCCAACCATAAGTTCATTCTCTAAGTATGTGAGTCTGTTTCTGTTTTGTAAATAAGTTCATTTATATCTTTTTTTTTTTTAGATTCCACATATAAGTGATGTCATAAGATATTTGTCTTTCTCTAACTGACTTACTTCACTTAGTATGATAATCTCTAGGTCCATCCATGTTGCTGCACATGGCATTGTTTCATTCTTTTAAATAGTGGAATAATATGACATTGTATATATGTTCCACATCTTCTTTACCCATTCAGGTGGCTTCCATGTCTTGGCTATTGTAAATAGTGCTGCAATGAACATTAGGGTGCCTGAATCCTTTTGAACCATGTTTTTCTCCAGATATATGCCCAGGAGTGGGATTGCAGGGTCATATGGCAGCTCTATTTTTAGTTTTTTAAGGAACTTCCATACTGTTCTCCATAGTGGCTGCACCAATTTACTTTCCCACCAACATTGTAGGAGGGATCCCTTCTTTCCACACCCCCTCCAGCATTTATCGTTTGTGGATTTTTTGATGATAGCCATTTTGACTGGTGTGAGGTGATACCTCATTGTAGTTTTGATTTGCATTTCTCTAATAATTAATGATGTTGAGCATCTTTTCATGTGCCTCTTGGCCATCTGTATGTCTTCTTTGGAGAAATGCCTATTTAGGTCTTCTACCCATTTTTCGATTGGAATATTTGGTTTTTTGATATTGAGCCTCATGAGCTGTTTGTAAATTTTGGAAATTAATCCCTTGTCGGTCACATCATTTTCAAATATTTTCTCTCATTCTGTGGGTTGTCTTTTCATTTTGTTTATGGCTGTGCAAAAGCTTTTGATTTTAATTAGGGCCCATTTGTTTGTTTTTGTTATTTCCATTACTCTAGGAAATGGATCGAAAAACATCTTGGTGCACTTTATGTCAAAGACCGTTCTGCCTGTGTTTCCCTCTAAAAGTTTTACAGTATCCAGTCTTACATTTAGGTCTTTAATCCATTTTGAGTTTATTTTTGCATATGGTGTTAAAGAATGTTCTAGTGTCATTCTTTTACATGTAGCTGTCCAGTTTTCCCAGCACCACTTATTGAAGAGACTGTCTTTTCTCCATTGTATAGTCTTGCCTCCTTTGTCGTAGATCAATTGACCATAGGTGCGTGGGTTTATTTCTGGGCTTTCTATCTTGTACCATTGATCTATATTTCTGTTTTTGTGCCAGTACCATACTGTTTTGGTGACTGTCGCTTTGTAGTATAGTCTGAAGTCAGGGTGCCTGATTCCTCCAGCTCTGTTTTTCTTTCTCTAGATTGCTTTGGCTATTCAGGGTCTTTCGTGTCTCCACACAAATTTTTAAGGTTTTTTTGTTCTAGTTCTGTGAAAAATGCCATTGGTAATTTGATAGGGATTGTACTGAATCTGTAGATTGCCTTGGGTAGTATAGTCATTTTGACAATATTAATTCGTCCAGGTTAAGACCATGGTGTATCTTTCCGTCTGTGTCATCTTTGATTTCTTTCATCAGCGTCTTATGGTTTTCCAAGTACGGGGCTTTTGCCTCCTTAGGTAGGTTTTATTCCTAGGTATTTTATTCTTTTCGATGTGCTGGTAAATGGGATAGTTTCTTGAATTTCTCTTTCTGATCTTTCATTGTTAGTGTATAGAAATGCAACAGATTTCTGTGTACTGATTTTGTATAAAGGGTCCTGGGACTAGTTCTCTAACTAGTTGAGCTTTAATTTCTAAGTTCTGAGTTTCAATTTATGCTTCTATACAATGGGATTAGTAACATCCGCTTTCAGGATATTAATGAGGATTATAGAGTATGTCAGGTGCCTAAGACATAAGAAGTGCTAAATGGTAGCTGTTATTATGTAGTCCAGTTGAATATATAATTCTACTACGTTAGCACCTTTAAATTAAATAACTACAGTTTTTTTCTTTTTTGGCTCTATCAGTCTTCTTGACATCAGTGGACATGTTAATTTATGTCCATGATTTTCTTCTAGTCAATAGACGTAAATCTTCCATCTATAAAACTGGTACTGTGGCTAGACAGCTCCTTTCTAGTTAAGGCTGGATCCTATTAAGTGTTATGCATTTTTCAAAATAATACAGAAATTATTCACATCATTGTATATCCCCAGCTGGATACTTTGGTGGAGCAGTATATTTCATAAAAATTAAATGCATTTCAAAAAATTCTAAGGTCTAATAGAATTAAGTCAGGCATAACTGCTTCAAAGCTCCTCTAAGGGCAAAAATGGTGTTTTGAATATGCAAAACACTCCTATTTCTATTTTTGTATTTTTGATACGAGGTCTCCGTGTTATTAATTCAGTATTTAATGGCTCGTGTGACATTGTCTTAATAATGTAGAATGTGAATATGCTAATTTAAGATTTAAGTCAGTATAATAAGAATCTAAAGGAAAAATGGAAGTGACTAGGATACTTTTGTATCTTTTTAATTATAGATAATTTCTACTTCATTGTGATAACCAGGATAGTCAGAAGAGGGAAAAACAGAAATTATTTTTGATGTTTACCTTTACCTCAAGACTATCTACTTGATGACTCACACACACTTTTAAAAACTCTGTCAAGCTGAACAGATATTACCCTGCGGGTCCCTGCCAGGTAACACAGTGATGAGGGTAAGGAGCCTGGATTTTGGAATCAGACAGTGCTGAATTCAAATCCAGATTGTGCTAATGCGACTTTGGCCAAACACATGGCTTAATTTCTGTATTCTCATTTGTAAAATGGACTAGTGGTAAGGATTATTTGAGATAATACATTTATTAAAGTACTTAGCCATGGATCTTGGTTTGTAGAACTAAAAGTCAACAAATTGGTGTCCAATATGATTATTACTATGATGGGAGTGTTTTGTTCCACCTACCTGAAAACCTTCCCAGTCTTAAATTTTTCATCTAACTGCCTGCATTGCAGACGTCCCTAGAAGAGGAAGGAAGAAAGGAATAAGTAACTTTTACATCATTCCAGAGAGTAATTTCTTACTCCTTTCTTCCTTCCTCTTCTAGGGACAAGTTTACCAATGTTCTCACTGTATATAAATACCTCAAATTACTCCTTTAAATTGTTTCAGTGGATATCTAAGAATCAGGGTGTGAAGTGAGAGCATCGTCATCAAAACCTGAGGGAAATGTATATAAGTAAGGAAGTTCTCATACTAATTTAAGAATCTAATCTAATTTAAGAATCAAGTCTTGGCTTTTGACTGAAGGTGGGAGTTTGTGGCTTTAGACCAAGTTCAGGTTGGTTTTGAGGGTTTTGTTCTTTCCTTTATACTAAAATAAATATGAATGTAGACACAGCTGTTCTGCATTTTGTTTGATTTTATAAACATCTTAGTAGGAATTGTGCTAATTGTACAGTATGAGATATACATTAGTTTGACTAAATTTTCAAATGATACACAGACTGTCGCACAATTTTAAGGCAATTGTTTTCACCTATTTGACCTGCTCTGGCAATCCTTATTTGGGCAAAAATCTTTTGCAGATCATGTTTGGAAGCAGGCACAGGGAATTTGCTTCCTTTTGCTGTATATAACACTGAGAGATCAAACCTCAGCCCTCAAAGTAGAAGGCAATTCATTCCTCAATTTGAAGACCTAGATCTACCTCGTCTTCTCAGTTTTGCCACTTTATTGTAGTGAGGGAGGTGGAATACTGGTTAAGAATGCCGATTTTGGTGTCAGAAAGATAGGCATTTGAATCCTGACTTTGCTAGTTACTGTGTCACTGTAGGCAAGTCAGCTTCTCTAAATCTGCTTCCTCATCTGTAAAACACTGAAAACAGTACCCACCTCGTACGTTTGTGGAGAGGATTAAAGGGGATAATGTATATAAAGAAAGAGCTTGCAGAGAAGCTCCTAGTAGTAGTGAGGTGATAGATGTTTATGAGATTGTACCCATAATACAGTTAACATGTTAGCTGCCTCAAATTCGTTAGCAGAACATATAAAGATGTAACATATAAATAAGCTAAATAAAATAACATATACTGGACACTGTAACAAGATGCTGGTGATATAAGAGGCCTAAGACATGGACCCTACCTAAAAGGAATTATTGATGGAAATATAAATCAAAAGGTATCATGTGTAAAGTGCTACATGGCAGTGTTTAAGGGAGTCTAGAGGTTGTCTTGGATCAGAAAGGCCATGGCAGACACTCCAGGCTGGAAGAAGAGATCTTAGGACAAGCTTCGAGGGAAATGAGGCACATAGTAGTCACTTCATAAACATTTGTAGAGGGACTTCCCTGGTGGTCCAGTGCATGGGACTCCGCACTCCCAGTGCAGGGGGTCTGGGTCTGATCTGTGGTCAGGGAACTGGATCCCCATGCTGCAGCTAAAAAAGATCCCGCACATGATGAGGATCCCATGTGCCACAACTAAGACCCGGCGCAGCCAAATAAATAAATAAAATAAATATTAAATAAAAAATAAATATTTTTAGAATACAGGATCCCTAAGGTGATAAAGAAACCAAATGGTTCATGTAGAGGAGTGGGAAAACATATAATTGGAGATAGAAAGAGGAACCAGATTGTGGACCACGTTGGGCTTGTACTGCTTATTACATGGAAGAGCCTCGGAGATGTTTAATGATGATGGAGAAAAATGAGTTTTAGCATTGTCGGGGGCATAATGGAAAGAGAAGCAGCCAGAGCCAGGAGGACTACTTAGTAGAAACCACTGCAGTGGTTAAGGCAAGAGGTGAGGGAAGACATACATTAAGATGGAGGCAGAGTGGACAGAAAGGGAAAGGTACATCATAGGGAATAATAAATAGGATGTGGAAAAGGGTTGGAATTGGCAACTAAGTACTAAGGGTTACTAAGTATAGTGAGAGGAAGTCAAGTCTCTCTGAGAACGGAGTAAGATATTTAGAAATATGTGGTGGTTGTAGTTGAGGTGGAAATGAACAGCATTTTTTCTTGTCAAGCATTTCACAGCAGTTATATTACAAATTACAGTAAATGATCAAAATTCCAGAATCCAAAAATTAAATAATTTACTTCAAACTAATGTAAAATGAAATAAAATACAAACCATCAACTTAACACTATTCTAAATTAAAGTACAAACCCAAAATAGACCACAGTTGGTGAAATCTACAAAGTAGACACACATGACTGAAACCAAAGAGGACTCCCAAAGTCCGAATAACTGAATGTACAAAATACAAAAGATGCAGGTACAAGCCCCAATTAAAGCTTATAATGGAATTACAAATAATTATAGTAACAACGGATTCAGCTATGGGACTTGACTCCTAAGTTACCTACTGAATAGTACTGTAGGAAGACAAGGTATTACCGCCCCACTCCCTAAAAATAAAACCCAAGTAAAACTACAAATACATTGGTATATGAGAAAAAACAAGTCATGAAAGGACATTTTTAAAAATTAATCACAAGTGAGATTCAAGCTCAAAAATACAACTCCACAGCCATCAACCCTAGATATATAAATATATATATTAGAAGAAGGCAGTAAGTGTAACATTGTCTCAAACCTGTTCTTGCCTTATTTGAAGATGTCACATTCATAATTCTGCATGTATGAAATCATAGTTATTCTTGTGTGCTCTTAAGAAGCAAGAAAGCATCAGATAGAACAAAATCAGGTCTTCATTCTAGAAATAACCATGTAATGAAAAAAGTTTTTTCCTCACTGTGCTTGCTACTTACTCTTGGTCTTGGTGTTCTGTTACTAGAGCATCATTACTCCTCCTTTCATTGAAACTCATGTCCCTCAGTGCAGGCCTGAGCAAACGGAACTGAAAACATGAAACAAGATTTCATCTCTTAGGAACTAAGTTACCCAGCACAATCACTAGACTGAGGACTGATCCTTCCAGAGAGAAAGAAAAACAGAGGAAAACATGTTAGATTAGACTTTAAGAAAGGAGCATATAGATAGGGTGACCATATTCTCTCTTCATATAAGTAACAGGTCCAAAGAAGTCTTTCACAGACCCAAGTATATTCTTGCCTACTTCCTACCCCTACCTTGGGAAATAGTGACAGCTTCTTTGGAGTTTATTGATTCAACACCTTCATTTTACAGACAGGGAAACTAAGTGCAGAGATGTTAAATGACAGGCCATTGGTGTCTCAGAGATCTAAAAAACGACATCTCCTCTAACAGTCATCCTTTACTGAAAATGTTCCTGGTCACTACAGTACAGGTTTACAGTACAGGTTTTGTTGCTCTAACTTCCTCCCTAAGATGAGTGAGTATAAAGGATGCATAGTTGGAGGAAACTGTCTTAGTAGGCACCTAAAGTTAAAACCAATAGAAACCTCTCTCAACAAATACAAAGAGTTTAATCAGTCTTCTTTTTTCTTTTTTTTTTGGCTTGCTAAATAAGATAAAATGCACTCTGCTAAAACCATTTAACAGAAATATTGTGAAAGCCTTCCCCCAGAGTATTTTTCTATTTGATTTGAAAACTATTCCATAGCTTATTATCAAACAAATCAGTAATCCTTTAGCTAATGCAGGGATAAATGGGCAGTCAGAAAATATAATCACCTGGTGTGTGCAGCTGAGTATTTACATTTTTCCTAATGAACAAAGATAAGAAAAGTGCAGGTGACTTTAATGTGTAAAAATCACCTCTTAATGCTAGTGCTAGAGGGAAAAATAAAAGTAAATTACTAACTCAAGCTAATCACTAAACTTGTATAGTCCCTGGCCTCAGCTCTGTTTTGAATCTCTTTTTGGACTTGTCTTGAATCAAAGAATATTTACAGCTACCTCAGTAGGGCAGTTGTTCCATTTTAAAAGATATAAACTATCTTTTTAGAAGGTTTTACAGTAAGTTTCTGGTCCTTGTTGAATTTTCTTTTTTTTTTTTTTTTTCCCACTTTTATGTTGCTTAAAGATTTATAGCAAGGATTTCTTAACCTCAGCACTATTGACATTGAAGCTGGATAATTATTTGTTGTGGAAGACTGTCTGCTGTGCATTGTAGGAGGTTTAGCGGCACCCTAGCCTCTTCCCACTAGATACCAGTAGCATTTCCCGAGCTGTGACAACCAAAAATGTCTCCAGAGGTAGCCAGATGTCCCCTGGGGAGTAAAACTGCTCCCAACTGAGAACCACTGCTTTATGGTATAAGGACAGAAACTGGTAAGCCAGTGAGAATATACCTATTCCATTTGTAGTTGGTAAAAATTAATCGAGTTGTAGCAGCTTTATTTCCAGGAGTTTTTCCCATGTTAATTAATATTTGCTTTATGAGATAATATCAGTTTTGCTTTCTTCCAAAATGAATTTCTTGCATTTCATTGAAAAATTGTTGATTAAATTCACTTAAATTGAAGGCTAAGCCAACCACACCATTTGGGTTTATAGTAGTTTATCATCTCTCTTCCTTCCTCTGTGGGGGAAAGCCTCTCACTTAGTAAGCAATACTGTATCATTTTGCCAAGTACATTACAGTCCCCATTTAGAAATAAGGCAATTGAGATTTAGAGACATTAAAAGGTCATGAAGCTACTACATTGCAGTTAGGTTATGAATTCTAGCATGTCTGACTTAAAGTTCTCACTATCCTCTGTAACAGCAGTTCTCAACATGTGATCTATGGACCCCTGGGAGTCCCCATTCCTTTCAAAACTATTTTCATGATAATACATAGTCTTTATTTGCATTTTTCACTCTGTTGACATTTGCAGTGATGGTACCAAAACCAATGATGAGTAAAACTCCTGGTGTCTTAGGGTACAGTAGTCATTGTATTTAACTGCAGTATACGCACAGTTAAAGAAGAAAGCAAGCCAGTTCCACTTAAACATACCTTTGAGGAAGCAATATACTAATTCACTTAAATCTCCACCCTTTAATATATGTGTCTTCTTAATATCCATTTTGTGTAAAGCACTTATGCTGCATATAGTATTTGAGGGTTGTCTCAAACAGTCTTACATGTGCTTTTCTTTAAGTTGTGAGTTGAACAAACTACTTTTTTCATGGTATAGAATGGATAAACTACGGGTTTTCAGCCTTGGGAATATGGCAAATGTTTTCTCAAAAATGACTGAAGTGAGCTTATCACTTCAAGGAAGACAACTGACAGTACTTGTTGCCAATCAATAAAAATTAGAGTTTTCCAAACAAAATTCAGAATTTTGGAAGCCTTGTATCTGCCACTGTGAGCTTGACAAATACAACTCTTATACTGTATAATGAACTGTGTCAACATTTGGAAGATCTGCATAACTTAGTGAACCAGTATTTTCCAAATGACTAATGCATGATAGTTCAGAATCATGCATGGGTAAAAGATCCATTCAAAGTTCAAAACAGACCAGTGGATTTTAATGTAACATAGATACAAAAAAGTGCACTGATATGGTTTTAGATTCCTCATTGCAACACTAACCTTTACAAAACTAAATTGTCGATTTTTGGTGCAGAATCAAGAAAGAATATCTACAATTACCTGAACTTAAGTTTCTGGAGGACCATTAACCTTCCCCTGGCTCACAGGGAAGGTTCTTCAAAGCACTTCTCATTCCTTGGGATCCTCCAGAAAGGAAGGAGAAGTTGGGGGGAGGGAGAAAAAAGAAGTTAATGCCTGAGGGTTAAGGAGAAACATATTGTTTGATGATCACCAAGTATGTGCCAGTACTTTATGTAACTCAAATATATAATCTACACAGAAAGTCCTAAAATGGTACTAATAAGGAAAAAGAGTCAAGGGTTTATCAGCTAGCCACAGTCACACAGTTGTTAAAGCACTGGAGCTAGGATGTAAACCCAGATTTGTCTATATATATAGCTGAATCACTTCCTAGTAGTGCTACCATGACACTGAAGCAGCCAAAAATATTCTGCTACTCCTACCTGGATCAAAGTTTCTAGGTCCACTATCATTTCAGTAACACATTTTCAGGTATGATATGACTTCCATATAGGATATGACTTCTGTATCCTCACAGTGCCTGGCATTCAGATGCCAGGAATCATGTGCTGAAAGGGTGTAATTTACCTGCACATTTTACATGTTTCTCAAGGTGTGTAACTTCCATCCATCCGTGATCCTCCTTTCATCAACTGTCTTTCTTGCAAGACAATTAAATAGAAAAACCTGCTTTATATGTGTCTTTTCTCTCTCTAATGTAAACTCAGTAGCCTCAGGAATAACTTGATGTCCAGCACACTTTCCATTTTGAGTGGGAGACAGCATTCAGGTATTCACCTGAAACAACACATTTTGTTATTTCCACTCTTCACTTAAAAGAAAGCACTCTGGATACAGTCAGTTCATAATAGAACCTCTTAGCATCTTCAGAATGTTTGACACAGCTGTAAACACACACTGAGCAAAGACCGGGACATTTCAGCTTTTCTGTTCAAAAGGGGTGTAATATGCAGTCTTATTATGGTGTGCTTTTTCTTTCTTGTTGTCATGTATCCTTATTAAAAGATGATGATTCCATATGGTTTTCCTTTGAGTTCTAACCATTTTGTTGAACCCCAGCCCTTTTAGCAGTATCATAGGGTCACGTTTGCAATTGAATAACATTTTGTGTTCATTCATTTCTCCCAGTGGTGTTCACTATAGGCCATCATAGTGCTCATATTTGTGTGACAAAAACTGATTTTTTTCCATTGATGTCAATGGTACACTTAGCAGCTTTCCACGTATTTAGTTTTTATCTGATGTAGCCTAGAATGACTGCCAGAAGGGATGCCGAAGGCCTGACTTAAGTTCCAGATTCTTAGTTGCAGTTTGATCAGTCCATTTGTTCATGTAGTTTTTTTTTTTTCTTTTTTTTTTTTATGGCTGTGTTGGGTCTTCATTGCTGCCTGCGGGCTATCTCTAGTTGCGGCGAGCAGGGGCTACTCTTCATTGCAGTGCACAGGCTTCTCATTGCGGTGGCTTCTCTTGTTGTAGAGCACAGGCTCTAGGTGCACGGGCTTCAGTAGTTGTGGCTCACAGGCTCTAGAGTGCAGGCTCAGCAGTTGTGGCGCATGGGCTTAGTTGCTCCGTGGTTTGTGAGATCTTCTCTGATCAGGGCTCAAACCTGTGTCCCCTGCGTTGGCAGGAGGACTCAACCACTGCGCCACCAGGAAAGCCCTGTTCATTTAGTTTTAACTTTCTCTTTTGTTTGCCATCTCTAGCTCACAGTTGAGTGGCCTGAACATGTTTTGCATGTGCTCTAATTATAACTGAGAATTTGGGAATACTGTCCTAGATTTTAGACTTAATACTACTTACATAATACTTATATCAGGCTTTCTCATAAAATCTCATTTTCCTGAAAGAGAAAAGAATGAACATTTATCAGGTGCCTGCTAGAGGGAGGAACTATGTGCTAGACTTTCTGTGTGTTCTCTTGTTTTCACAACACACACACACAGGTGATGTCCTTCCAGTTTACTTGTGAGAAAACAGAGGTTCAAAGTAGTAGATACCTATCCAAGGTCACATAAGCTTTGAAATGGTAGAATTGGGATCTGAAACATGTCAATTTGACCACAAACAGGCTCCCTGATCAACTTCCAACAACTACGTGACCTCATCTAGATGTGATGGCATCCTTTTCACAGGGTTGTTGAGAGGACAGATGAGATTCTATTCATGAAAGTGTTTTAAAACTATAAAATAGTACCAAAGTTCTGTTTAGACATTTTTAATATGTATTTCTCTGTGTGTGTGTGTGTGTGTGTGTGTGTATATATATATATAAAATTAGTTGAGGAAACATTACAGAGTTAACCTTTCAAATCAATAAATATTGCACGTATTTTCCATAAACTAAATATACAAACAACTGGTTGGTCCCTAAAAATAGATGTCAGATGACAGAGACTGGCTGAGCAGGAATAGGAGCATCTTCAGAACAGAAGCCAAGGAATTTTTTGCTTCCCTAACACATTGCTCTGTTCACTCACTCCAAGACCTTCCTACTTCTCTGTAGAACTCTGGCCCAGAGCAGCTCTGCTACATTAGTCACAAGTTTCCATTAATCAAGGATGGTTCATGCCAGACCTACAGCAGAGTCATTTCAGGTAATTCTCTTCCATTGTAGGCTTTCAATATGCACTCAGTACACTCTCCCAAATCTAGCAGGGGATCAATGCCTTGTGATACGGAAGCATCCAGAAATTCTCCTTGACAGTGTTCAGAGAACAACATGAAACCCTGGGGCCTATTCCCAGAACTGGAGTGGTGGGAATGCTGTCATTCGCTAAGCCTCTAGATAAACATAGGGTTGGCTAGCTTCCTTTGAGGACAGAATTCAGGGGGAGCTTTGGAGTTTATCGACCTAATTATTTAAAGTGACATTTACAAAACAAATTGTCATTCTACAATTAACTTTTAACGTTTTTTATATTTATTTATTTAAAATTTTTGGCTGTGTTGGGTGTTCGTTGCTGCGTGCGGGCTTTCTCTAGTTGCGGCAAGCGGAGGCTACTCTTTGTTGCGGTGCACGGGCTTCTCATTGCGGTGGCTTCTCTTGTTGCGGAGCATGGGCTCTAGGCACGCGGGCTTCAGTAGTTGTGGCCCACGGGCTCCAGAGCACAGGCTCAGTAGTTGTGGCGCACGGGCTTAGTTGCTCCACGGCATGTGGGATCTTCCTGGACCAGGGCTCAAACCCGTGTCCCCTGCATTGGCAGGCAGATGCTTAACCACTATGCCACCAGGGAAGTCCAACTTTTAACTTTTATTCCAAAAACAGAATAACAAAAAGATGTTACTTAATAAATATAATTTCTAACCATGTTAATAACCCAAACAATTTCTTAAGTCAGTTTGCTCTGTGATTTAGTTTAAGTGTATTTGTAATTGAGATTTAATAATAATTTATTATTTATGGATAATTTATTCCTAAATGCCATCTCTTTTAGAGAATAGGCAGATAAAGAAAATCTCAGAGAGAGATTTCTTATATAGGTGATGAACAATACACTTTAATGTGTAAAGTTCCAAAATCAACAGATTGCTACCATCCATATTTTTGAAGAACACATAACCGGAGAAGGAATTAGCAGTCTCTAGAAACTATTTTCAGGGACTCTTTTTAGTTACACAAGGTTAGAAAGGTTAGGAGCTCTTTTGAGTTATACAATACAGTTTTGGTTCTAAAGTTAGCATGTAAGATGAACATTCCTTAGAAATATACAACACTGGAAACCACTGTATCATCTATAATGAAGGTTTTATAGTTAATTTTTCCTCTAGCATTAAAGGGATCACTGTTTCATTGGTTTATAAAGATATATCTTTATACGCAAATGTGGCAAAATGTTGAGAATTGGTGAGTATAAGTGAAGGCTATATATCCATTGCACAATACTTTCAACTTTTGAGTGTTTGAAAATTCTCAAAACAACAAATTAGAAAAAGAATATTTATCTTTTGTGGTGAGAAATCTACAAAATGAAAACAAGACCTAGCAGGCGAAGCAGATTCCCATTTTCCATCTTTTTCTCCAGGACATATGTACACAGAGTGGGGAGGGCAGCATAGTTCTTACTGTTGAAAGCCCAGTGCTGGAAAAAAGTCTTACTTGCTGCAAGCCAGACTAGAAAGTTATAGGAGGTAATGTTTCTGCATCATTCTCTTCTAAGTCATAAAAAACTGATATTTCAGCTAGGATGACGTTGGGAATGAGAGATGCTGGACCAAACTTTAATACAGTCATACCTCAGAGATACTGCTGGTTTGGTTCCAGACCACAGCAAGAAAGAAAATGTTGCAGTAAAGCAAGTCACTTTCCAGTGCATATAAAAGTTATGTTTACACTATACTATAGTCTGTGAAGTGTGCAGTGTGTCCGAAAAACAATGTACATACCTTAATTTTAAAATACTTTGTTGGGCGTATACCCAGAGAAAACCATAATTCAGAAAGACACATGCACCCCAATGTTCACTGCAGCACCATTTACAATAGCCAGGTCACAGAAGCAACCTAAATGCCCATCGACAGACGAATGAATAGAGAAGATGTGGTACATATATACAATGGAATATTACTCAGCCATAAAAAGGAACGAAATTGGGTCATTTGTAGAGATGTGGATGGATCTAGGGACTGTCATACAGAGTGAAGTCAGAAAGAGAAAAATATCGTATATTAATGCATATATGTGGAACCTAGAAAAATGGTACAGATGAACCGGTTTGCAGGGCTGAAATAGAGACACAGATGTAGAGAACAAACCTATGGGCACCAAGCGGGGAGAGTGGTGGTGGGGGTGGTGTGATGAACTGGGAGATTGGGATTGACATGTATACACTAATATGGCTAAAATAGATAACTAATAAGAACCTGCTGTATAAAAAATAAATAAAATAAAATTCAAAAATTCAAAAAAAAATAAAATACTTTCTGGCTAAAAAATACTAACCATCTGACAGTTTTGCAGCATCTGTTAAGTGCAATAAAGTGAAGCACAATAGAATAAATTATGTGTGTATTGTAAGAAATTTTAACTGAAGTAGAGGAATGGGTAGAATTGTAATGAGACTTGAATGAAATTAGAAAGATACCTGTACAATATCTTAAAATTAGAGAAAAAAAATGATGTCCTAAGCAATTAAAGAATTGTCCTATGCCTGTACAATATCGTAAAATTGGAGGAAAAAAAATGATGTCCTAAGGAATCTTTGGCGGTTGATGGATATATACTATATCTCTTGATCATGGTGGTAGTTACACAATTATCCATTTAACAAAACTCATCAATTGTACACTTATAAATGGTTAATGTTACTGTATGTAAATGATACTTTAGTAAAGGTGATTATAAACAACTCCCAAGCAACTAAAAATTATAATATCTAAGTCCATTCTTTTAAAGGGATACTTTTCTTTTTTTTTTTTTGCCACGCCACATGGCTTCTGGGATTTCAGTTCCCCGACCAAGGACCGAACCTGGACTATGGCAGTGAAAGTACCAAATCCTAACCACCAGACCACCAGGGAACTCCCAAGGAATACTTAAAAAGAAATTACTTTGCTCTTAATTGTGTATAGAAGAAGAATAAAACATTATTTGACTATATCTAGGTAGGATATTTTAATGCTTGCTAGTACTCGAAGCCAGAGTTCAGTGTGAACATGCTCACTGTGGAGTGAGAAGGCAAGAGAACTGTATTTTGATACTTCTTTGACAGTCATGACAATTAAATTGTAACACTGCTCTCTTCCCTTTTAGCCCTGGAATGAGACCAGATGTAAGCTCTCCTCCATCCAGCTCCTCAGCAGCAACGGGACCACCTCCCAAACTCTGCCTAGTGTGCTCTGATGAAGCTTCGGGATGTCATTATGGGGTCTTAACTTGTGGAAGCTGTAAAGTATTCTTCAAAAGAGCAGTGGAAGGTAGTGTGTGTTTTGAAGAGTTTTATTATTCCTCTATTTGGTTCCTATTTCTCAGAGTGGATTCTGAAATTTCTATTATATGCAAAGCCCATTAAGGCTAGAAGTCAGTAAAAGCAGGGAGAGGAGGGTAGCTCCTAAGTGCTCTAGTGGGGAAGAGATACTTTAAAAAACAAACTAGAATAAAATAGAAAACTATAAACTGAAGGGAGGGAGTATGGTCAGAGAACAGAAGATAACTAAGAAAGTGCTATCATGTGAAATGATGGTGTTAGGTTTCAGCAGTAATTAGTGCTCATTGTGTTAGTATTATGGGCTTCAATTCCCATGAATTAGCTGGTTTTAAAGCCACCAACTATTCCAGTCTGGCAAAAATGAGTGATAATGAGAACTGTGAGGGGGGAAAGTGTTTTGTTTTGTTTTCCAATAAGCCAGGGCTGTGCTTTGTGATATAAATGTGCTGTAAGACCTGATCCCTGCTCTCTGGGAGGTCACAGTGTACTTGGACGTGAAAGATGAGTTAACAGTTACAAGGTACAGAGATTATAATACAGAGGAGCAAGTGACAAACTGCCTGAGGAGGTCAGGAAAGAAGGTGTTTTAGAGAAGGTGATTTCACTTGACAAATATTATATTCATATAAATTTTACCCTTGTTACAGGTTCAGCCTGCACATCAGCTCCTTAAAGAAGGAAAAATTCATTCCATAAGCAAATTATTGGAAGTCACACTAAAATTTTTTAATATTACCAATGAATCGTCTTAGAAAAAACTGTTTTGTAATTTAGTTATTTGTAAAGCATTTGGAAGGCAGTGTGGCCTGAATGGATTACCTAAAGCTCTGATTAGATAATTATATTTTTTAAAAATTAACATATTCATTCACAGTACGAGAAAGATTATTATTATTATCTGGCTTCAGTTGAGTTTGCATGTCCTTAAGAGTTAGATGAGTCATTTTCTTTTGTTTGGATTGCTTTTAGTATATTAACAAACTATAAAATTACTTGTGTTATCCCGCAGAGAGCACAGGGATGCAGGCTTTAACCAGTTTGGTATCATCCAACTACTGAGTAGAGTCATTAAGTAAAGCCCACCCCTAACTAATGCAATGTCTCTAACAAAGTAGATGTTATTCACCACAGACGGAAGGTTCTTCTTGTCCTCACTTTACTTTATTCAGCACTTTCTTCACTGATTAGTTCTTTCCATGGTATATATAAATGCAGTGGTAACAGTATTACAGTATTCCTGTATATCAAACTAATGTTGACAAACTTTAATTCTGAAAGTGAAATTCAGAATGAGACAATGGAGCCTTAAGAGAAATACAGGAATTTAAAAAAATTTTTTTTTCATTTGTCCTCATTTTAACTAAAATCATTCCTTAAAACAGGGCTACAAATTCCAATTCCAATGCCTACAGGGACTGAGTGTGGGTCATTCTGGCCAAATATAATACAACTGGGCAAAGAAGGGCAGTTATTTATGTTAGAGAGTGCAAGCATGCCCTACCTAAAAGCATCCAAATGCAATTTAAAAAAGAAAAAAAAAGCTAAACATACTACAAATAAGACATCACTGCAGGCCATATGCCCTCTGGGCTTAATTTCTGCTTTAGAATTAAATTCTTATATTTGTTTTAAGGTAAAATTTCATTGAATATTAGCTATACTATTTCAAAATGTATATCATATAAGTATTTCAGTTAAATACGATGGCTAGATTACATGATTAATAAGAAAAGGTTAAAATGTGAACTGTGTTAAGTAAATCCTTTATTTGGACTTAAATTTTCTCCAGGGTCACTTCCAGCTCTAAAATTCTGTAATCATTTGCTAACCTAACTCATGGCAGTTCTACTTCTCCCTTCTAGACATGATGGAAATCTGTTTTTAAGTCCAGATACATATTTTGGAGCACTTTCTTGAACAGTTACAAAGATGAAGCTTGTATGATTTTCATTACACTACATTCATTCCATTTTTAACACCTGCTAGAAATTATAGGTTGCCCACCAAACTGGCAAAGTATTGTAAATACCCAAACATTTAAATATTTTTAGGAAATTTGCAAAAGTTTTACTTACTTATTATCCATACAACCCAGATCGAGGATTGATATTTTGAATTTTTTTATTCATTATTCTGGGAGTTGCTTTTTTGCATACAGAGAAGAATTTGGGTAGCTCCATTTCTTTAGATGTATACTAGCTGAATGATCTTTTTTTTCGCTGAGTCCCTTTTTCTTATGTTCCCTTTGCACAAATTGCATATAATCTTTGTTGGTGGGTCATAATGGAGATGGCTATCAGCTACCCTTAATTTACGATGTACCAAGCACTATGTTTTCTATGTCATACCACTTAATTAACAGCTCCGTGAGATCTTAGATGCTATTATGACCCATATTTGATAGACTAGGAAACTGAAGCTCACACAGTTTGACAGAGCTAGGATTCAAACATAGCTGTCTCCCAACAGGCTCGATCTCAATGCTATACTGACTTCCTGAAAGGATAAAAATCACATCTCCTGGCAGTTTATAATCTAGTTAAATACTGAGATGAAAGCAATAACAAGGGAATTATTTAATAGCTAGTGTTTATTGAGTGCTTACAATGTGCTAGGCACTATTTTAAGAACCTTCTACACAACTGCCCTTAACCCTTGCAGAAGCACAGCAAGGTAGGTGCTAATTTTCCAACTTTACAGATGGAGAAACGGGGGGGTTCAGAAAGGTTAATAAACATTACTGAGATCACAGAGCTAGGCAGTAGAGCTGCAGATCAGACCAAGGGCTTCCTGGCCCTTTGCCAAGTGCACTTTGCACTATACCACACTGTTTCTGAGAGCAGTAAAGAAAGATGCTCAAGCTGACAGTCACAGCTCACATTTGAAACTTGGATACTTCCAATAGGGTATACAAACTACAGAAAACCCTAGGACATGCCCTTTGCTGTGTTGCCCATTTCCTATACCACTTTCATTATCTTGATCATGTCCAAGCATCACTGTTCTATTTACTACCTAATATTTTTCTTGGATCAGTCTTTTTTATAACTTTATTTTAAAACAACTTTACTATCCCTACTGTATTAGTTATCTATTGATGTGTAACAAATTACCCCCAAAATTAGTAGCTTAAAACAACAGACGTTTATTATATCACGCAGCTTCTGAGAATCACGAATTTGGGAGCAGCTCATTAGCCTGGGTAGTCCTGGGACTCTCATGAAGTTACATTCAGACTGTTGGTGGAAGCTGCAGTCATCTGAAGGCTTGAGCGGGGCTAGAGGATCCACTTCCCAGCCCATTAACACTGCTTTTCACAGGAAGCTTCAGTTCCTCATTATGTGGGCCTCCTCTAGTGCCGCTTTCAACATAGCAGCTGGCCTCCCCTGGAACAAATGGTCCACAAGAGAGGCTGTGATGAATATGGGAACATAATCTTTATAACTTAATCTCAGATGTGACGTACTTATCACTTGTGCCGTATTTTATTGGTCACACAGACCAGTGCTGGTATAGTTTGGGAAGGGACTATCTAAGAGTGTGAATACCAGGAAACAGAGACCACTGGGGGCCATCTTGGAGGCTGGCTACCACACCTACCAGAAATAGAATCAATTGCCAAAAATAGATTTTTACCATAAAAATAAATACAATGCAAACAAAACAATGTTGAGAAATTCCAGCTGGCCCGAAGGCTCTTCTCCTGACATCTACTCTCTCTTTTTAGTTAGAAAGGGAATTACCAAGTGGTAGAAGACACAGGAATTCCAAACTAAGATGTCTTATTGTCTTATCAAAATGACTGACAGGGAGTGACTATTAGTGGTACATGTCCATGCCTTGTAAATAGTGACCACTATTCGAAACTCCTCTTTTTATAGATAAGACACCCAAAGGCTTGTCCAACTTCATACTAATAACCAGATAGAGCTGATTTGAACTTATGAAGGTACAATGCCCCCTGATCGTGTAGCTCAGATTCTTAATCGTGCTCAAGACATGCCTGGGATAAAGAAATCATTATTAGCATAACATGCACATTCTCATCTTTTGGTTAGATATAAATAACGCACTGAAACTTTTTCTGTGTTTAGCAATGAGTAATTTTTTCAATCAACTACAGGACAATGATTCAGGGATATTCTTATGGGGTAGAACTTCTTTGTATTATAACTGCTTCAATTATGATGGCATCTGTTGTTCCTACTTAAACTGTATAGAGGATAGAATTATTGCATTAGTGCTTCCATTTCATGTCCAAGTAGAGAAGCTAGCAAACTTACACAAACAATACAGAAAGGAATTGAAACAGCTCGTACAGACATTTGGCATTGGAGAACAACTCTGGAACAAAGCTGAATTGTAGACCGTTAGTCAATTCTGTGGCCTATTTCTCACAAAGAATTGAACCTGGTACAGTTAACCATCTACCCCAAACTAATGCTTAACAGTTAGCACTGTGATTTAACATGTTAGGAAGAAATGAATATAGTTGTTTTTCATCCAAGTCAAGTAGATTATTCTATGCATAAAGTATCTTTTCCCAGAAATCAGACTAGGTATATTCAACCTAATGAACTGATGATTATGATGTTTTCTCTTTTCTTTGAATATGATTTATTTTTGAGAAGACAAATGTCCTGTAGTCTTCTGAAGACCATCCCCTCTAGTGTAAAGACACAGACTCTTAATTATCTAGTGTATCTATTTAGATATGCTGGCCTTGTGTAGGAGGATTCTTTCAGTTTTTGCCAGGCTAGCAAATCTTCAGATAGTTTTCTTCAACAAAAGAGGGTACAATTGAGGGGAGGGAGAGGGTAGGAAGACTTTCTGTCTTTCCCTTTTAAATTTTCCTTGAAAATTTTTGACAGGTGAAAACTGCATTTCTACCTCTTAGCACATTTAATACTGGGTGGCAGAAGATTTTAGACAGTAACAATCTTCAGTATTTGGAGTCAAAAAGCATGTGAAATAATGAACAAATCTCCCTAAGTCCTATATACAGTAGCTTAGTTTGCCAAGTCTGTGATACACCTAACTAATTGCTGGCGACCTTAACATAATTTAAGCGTTTACCTATCACTTTATTTAAAAATTTGGAAGGGGAGCACGCTTTATTTGCATACGGTGGTACAATGCTGAGTTAAAGTCATTTTCCCTTTGGGACTCTCACAGTATTTTTAAACCAGTTTCCTCTTTCTCTAGTCCTCCTTAGCATTAAGTTAGAAGTCATAATAAAATAGTGAGATCTTCTATAAATAGAATAAATAAATAAAATACAGAGATCTTCTATAATTGTTAGAAGAAGAAACTGTTTAAAGCACAATTTAAAGAACAGCTTATCAAGAAAGAGGTTACCCCTGGTAGGTAGTGACTGGAAGGGGGCAAGAAGAGGGTTTGTGGGGGAACCGTTCTGCTTCTTGATATGAGAGCTGATTACATGGAAGTGTTTGGCTTATGAAAATTTATTAGGTTAGGTGGTACACTTAGGATTTGTGAGCTTTTCTATGTGTATACTGCAGTAAAGTTTTTTTTAATGAACTATGTCAAACAGAATACGAAAGGCTTTTTATTTTAAGTTGACCTCTCAACTTTGTAATGAATGTAAGAAAATACACTATATGTTCCTTAATCAGTGCCTTTGGTCCTTGGCTATGTTCCACCCAAAACAACAACAACAGCAAAGAGCCTCTCCATAAAAATATCCTTTAAGGCCTGTGAAATTTTAACAGTGCCTTTATTTTCCATATAGGACAGCACAATTATCTTTGTGCTGGAAGAAATGATTGCATCATTGATAAAATTCGAAGAAAAAACTGCCCAGCATGCCGCTATAGAAAATGTCTTCAAGCAGGAATGAACCTGGAAGGTAATGTAAATATCTAAAATGAACTGTCTCTGCATCATATAAAAATTTATTGTTTTACTTTTTAAAATATACATAAGCAGATGTAATAATTAAAAGCAGGATTTTTTAATGAGTATTTCATATTCTGCTTGTTTATTCACCAACTTTTACTGTACACACTGAATTCAGTGTAGCCAGACTATATGCTAAGAAAGAAAATTATGTATGTAATAATGAAACTTATAAGACTTGAAGAAACATTACTTTGATCTTTCTTATTTCTTTTTTCAAGCTCAAAACTATTTGCTAGGGTTAGAAATGTTTTTATACCAGATATAGTTGCATGTCCATTATTCTGTTATTTACCTTTTACTTGGCACATATGTGTATATATAAATCTTTTGTTACAAATCTACAGGGGGGGAAAAAACTCCTCAAGGAGGCATTGGATGGGTTTTGTTTGTTTTGTTTTTCAAGCAAAGAAGAAATCTGAAACTAGTTATAAGTTTCATATCCTGGTTTATATAACAAGCTGTATAATTAAAATTGATCTCATCATTTAAAATCTTTCCTCTGGAAAAAAGTTTGGAATTTTGCCTTAGTTGAAACTGCAAGTTCCATGAAGGTGGTAGTTGTGATCTAATAACCCCTGTGCACTTTGATTCAGCAAGTACTCACCAAGGCAAGCACTAGACATAAAACGAATAAAACAGTGTCTGCATTCAACATCAGTAAAATAGTGCCTGTATTCAAGTACTTTACTGTCTAGTTAAGTTGCAGAGTCAATCACAAAATGGTACAGCACACTACAAAAGAAATAGAGAGCTACAGGAGCAAGAGGAAGGTCACCTAATTCTGTCCTAAAAGGCAGGGAAAGCTTCCTAGAAGAAGCAACATTGAATTTTAAATCTAGGAGTTAGGTGGAAAATAAGGGCAGAGATATGATCAGACTTGTATTTTGGAAAGACTAATCTTGTCTAATATGGTGGTATTAGAGGGAGAATGGAAACCATGTGGTCCTTTTGACAGAAGAGAGACTGTTGGTGCTATCTAGGACACACTGTGTGTATATGTTTTTAAATATAAAGTAGATTTATGGGTGTGACTATAGTCTGATTCCCCAAACCAGACACACAACATTATCTTCTCAGTTCTTCTTATTACTTCGATAGCAAAAAAGACAGATTAAATTAGTCTTTTCTTCACCATGTTTACAGACCTTCATGACACACCAATCACTTTATTACAGAGTATCAACATGTTAAACATTGCTTTAAAGAAAATGATAAGCTGGGACTTTCCTGGTGATCCAGCGGTTCTCTGCGCTTCCAGTGCAGGGGGCATGGGTTCAATCCCTGATTGGGGAACTAAGATCCCGCATGCTGCAGCCAAAAAAACAAAACCCCAAAAATGTTAAAAAAAAGAAAATGATAAATGCCCATCTTCTTGTAGGTGTTACAAAAGCTACAGAGATTGATTACACATTCAGTGCCACAAGGATAATTTCTTTTTGTTACAAAAAAAACCAAACTTTCTTACATATCACATTTCTGTGCATATTTTAAGTTTCATTTTTCTGTTCTCTCACCATTTAAATAAATATATACTAACGCATGTCAGGTTTTAGTGCTTGGTTTATATATTTTTTTCTCCAGCCCCAGTTTTACTACTTTCCTTTAATCCCCATGTTTTCATCTCAGCTATTTTATATTTAGAAATAAGTTTACTCAAAGGACAAGCTCAAATAAAATTCTGTCATATCACTAATATAGTGTGGTTGCTTACCCAGTAACATTTTAGGTGCTTTCCCAAATACACATCAAGCTTAACTTTGATCTTTGGAGCTTTAAGCATATAATGCTCTTTTGGGCAATTCCTTCCCTATCCCAAGTATAAGGGGATTTTTTTATTCAAAAGAAATAAGATGTATCACCTATAAAATAATGATTCTGATGGACCAGGTTAGTAAGTTTGTCCCATTTCTCCTCCTTCTTACAATTTAGTAACAACTGTAGTGCCCTTTGCCTTTACCTCACCAGAAGACCAAGGCAGCGAGTGACATCTCATTTTCTCTGTATTATCAAATATACCATCACTGCCATTTCTAATCCGTTGAAAAGTCTTCTGTTGAAAAGTCAACTTTTTTGAATGAATAAAATTTAAACGTACAATTTAAACTAAGCTGCAATTTCTCAAAACACTGAAATAAAAAACAACCACACTGCATGCTTCTATAAGTTGTCATATAAAATATCAGAATAGTGGGGAAACTAGCCTTTGTCAAGAGCTACTACATGCTAGTCTTTGATATACATTCTTCTACTCAAAGAGGTTATTTTGGACCCTCATATTGAAACCACCTTCAAGTAGAACCAAGATTATTAACCTTCTGTCCACTTACACTACACAGTTCGAGTTTGTTATTAAATAATATATTAGTTATTAGGTAGCACATATCATGCAGTTGATAATGTAACTCTGCTTGTAGAAAAATTTAAAGAAAGGCTTTAAAAAATCTAATAGAGTTTTTGTGTATATGTGGTTTTAGTGTGAAAGCCTCACTTTTTTTTTTAATTAATTATTCTAGTATATATAAAACTTTTATTTGGAGTAGGTATGTGTGTGTCCCAGAAGTCTTTGGTGGGCAATAATACTTAGTACTTAAGCATGAAACACATGGCTGAACTACATTGTTCTTCTTTATTTTTTTTTGAACAATCTTTAAAAATGTTCTCTTGTTCATCGGAGTGTTTCCCCTAAGCCAGGCAGTTTCACGAGATAGCGCCAGAGTAATTCTGCAGAAGCAGTCAGCTCTCTCAGAGCCCAGTGCTCTCCATAAATGTAATTTAGTACTGCAAGTGCTGTATTTTGATACTGTTGCTCCAGACCAAGTGATTCTCAAGATTTATTTTAAGGCAGCCTTCTTCACTGCTTAAAGTGCCTGGCATTAGAGTACAGTAAGGTTTTTAACGGTGATCCTAAATGTTTTTTCATTTTAAGGTAATTATAGTTTTATTTTTGTCATAAGGGTCAAGTGGAACTTATAGGCAAGGAGGCTTATGGTATCAGATTTCATAATTAATATTTTTAAGCTAAATAAGATTTCTTTACTTTTCTTAAGAATGAAATGGAGCTATCACAGACTCATGAACACTTCTGTAGAGATCATATATTGACTGCTAATCTCCTGTATGCTCCAAGGGGTCAGGAACTTTAGAGTAAAATCTTATTAACTAAATTGTGATTAAAAATAGTGATTGCTTAACTAATTCAATTAACGACTCCTTGCCCCAGTTATGTGAAAATAGTACATAGCACAACACAGTTGGGCTCAATAGGCCTTTCTGAGCTTTATTCAGAAGCATCAGTTCTCTCTTAGGACTATAGATAAGCAGTAAGAAATTAAACTGATTATATATTGAGTATAGAAGATGATTTTTTTCATTTTTTTTCCTTTGATCTTTATTTTTTTACGTTTTTAATTTTTTATTGAAGTATAGTTGAATTACAGTGTTGTGGTAATTACTGCTATACAGCAGAGTGACTCAGTTATACATATATATGCATTCTTTTCATATTCTTTTCCGTCATACTTTATCACAGGATACTGAATGTAGTTCCCTGTGCTGTACATTAGGGCCTTGTTATTTATCCATTCTTTATGTACCAGTTCACATCTGCTAATCCCAAACTCCCAATCCAGCCCTCTCCCACCACACTCTCCCTTGGCAGCCACCAGTCTATTCTCTGTGTACGTGAGTCTGTTTCTGTTTTGTAGATAGGTTCATTTGTGTCCTATTGCAGATTCCACATATAAGTGATATCATATGGTATTTGTCTTTCTCTTTCTGACTTATTTTACTTAGTATGCTAATCTCTAGTTCCATCAAATGGCATTATTTATTTTGGGGTTTTTTTATGTCTGAGTAGTACTCCACTGTGTACATGTACCACATCTTCTTTATCCATTCATCTGTCGATGGAGACTTAGGTTGTTAACGTATCTTGGCTATTGTGAACAGTGCTGCTATGAACATAGGGATGCATCCCTCTTTTTGAATTATAGTTTTGTCTGGATATATGCCCAGGAGTGGGATTGCTGGATCATATGGTAACTCTATTTTTCATTTTCTGAGGAACCTCCATACTGTTTTCCACAGTATTTATACCAACTTACATTCCCACCAACAGTGCAGGAGGGTTCCCTTTTCTCCACACCCTCTCCAGCACTTGTTATTTGTAGACTTCTTAATGATGGCCATTCTGACTGGCATGAGGTGGTACCTCATTGTAGCTTTAATTTGCATTTCTCTAATAATTAGCGATGTTGAGCATCTTTTCATGTGCCTATTGGCCATCTGTATTTCTTTGGAGAACTGTCTATCTAGGTCTTCTGCCTATTTTTCGAATGGGTTGTTTGTTTCTTTGTTGTCGAGTTGTATGAGCTGTTTGTATATTTTGGAAATTAAGCCCTTGTCAGTCACATCATTTACAAATATTTTCTCCCAGTCTGTAGATTGTCTTTTCATTTTTTTTTGTATGGTTTCCTTTGCTGTGCAAAAGCTTGTAAGTTTGATTCAGTCTCATTTGTTTATTTTGGTTTTCATTTCTATTGCCTTGGGAGACAGACTTAAGAAAACATTGGTATGATTTATATCAGAATGTTTTGCCTATGTTCTCTTCTAGTTTTATGGTGAGAAGACTTTAAAATCCTCCAGTTTGTCATTGTCCTTTCTTCTTTGTTCTAATGTGGAGTGTAGGAACACATATTCTAGACAAATTTAAAGTTATGGTTAATTGAAGTTTTTACAGTACTGTTTCAGTGTATTGATTGGGGATATGCATGTTCTTGTTTACTTTGTCAACAAAGTACATTCCACGATTTGGAGATCTGGGTGTCAGTGAGATACCTTTGGTTGTTTAAAGGGTTTCCTTACGTGTAGGAGCTCTTCCTTTTTTAAAACTTCATCACTTCTCTGTAGACTTGGACTATGTGAATTCAAAATATTCTACAACTGTATTTTACTACAGTTGCAGCAATGATCATTCTTATATAGCACTTAACATATGCCAAGAACTATTTTACGCATTTTATATATTTTAACTGACTTAATTATCAACGGACCCTGTGAGGTAGGTACTAATATTATCCTCATTTTACAGAAGAGGAAACTTAAGGCCCAGGGAGTAACTTGCACAGATACCCAACTACTCAGTGGCAGAGTCAGGATTATATTCAAACATGCTGGTTTCATATTTATGCTCTCTCTACTACTACAGCATACTGTATCTTCAATAGAGCATGGTAAAATAAATTAGAACAGATCTATCGCGATCCTGTTTCTCTGTTTTGAAATGATAACTAAAAATTCTTAAATGTCTCAGCACAGAGCACAATAAGAAATGGGACCATTCTATTCAATGTAAACAACAGGGTTTTTTCCCTTTCTAACACTGTACGTTGAGATACATAGTTCTCGCCACCACATCTGTCCTCCACAAACTAGGTACTTTGGCATTTTAGGGACAGAGGATCTAATAATTATTTTTAAATGTGATTAGCATTTACTTTTCCCTTAGCAAAATGGTTCGCATACCTGACAACTGAGATAGGTACACTTCTTCTTTCATACAAATTACATTCCTTGCCCTTCCCTGGAGTTCTGAGTACTTTCTCTTTAGGAATACTAAAATTCTTTTCTTGCCTAATATTTTTATTTGTCACTAGAACAAGTAAATTCAAGAGTATGAAGACTAAAAAATCTATAGAATCCATGCTGTAATTTGACTGTACTGTTCCAAACTAAGTCAAAAATAAAAGATGGTTTTAGTTACTTTATATATTACATGAAAATGGATACTTTAGGCTTATAGAGTCATGAATATAAATCTCTTACAAAAGGGAAATTACCCACTGGTAATTTATGTAAAGAAATTTAAAGTTTTTCTCTTCATCTCCATCTCCACAAAGGTTTTTAAGTCCCATATAGTATCCATCATATAAAGGTAAAAAGTGGATTTTTCTGCTGTTAGAACTAATACTCTTTTTAGTGTGTGATCTCCTATGTCATCTTACTGTCTTGATAAGAAGTGGACTTTTTGCAAGCGTATAAACAGTATCACTCTCTTCATTACATATACCCATAATTAGATTAACCGTAAGCCACAGTTACTAGTCTGGGATTACAAACTGAGATTCTTCCTTTCAATTGATAATAAAAGTAATTTGCCTTGTATAACTAATGAAAATTTTTACTTTGGGGTGAAACTGAGACAGAAATTACTTTATGGAAGAATCTAGGTGAGTGATTTGTTTATATTGTTTTAACATAGTGTTGTAAGACACTTAATTTGATATGAAGTATAACTATAATGAAGAATGGCTTATCTGTAGAGGAAATTAATGAATGAACGGGTTCCTCTTGATCCTTTGCTTTCAGGCAGAAATGTGTTTTTCTCTTCTTATCATAATTGCTAAATAAAAGATTTCTCCTCTTTCAAATTAAATAGTTGCAGAAATTAAAATACCTCTTTAATAAACTGTGCTGCCCAGATTTTCCCATTACAGCTGATTTCTGTGTATTTTTCTTAATATACCCACAGCTCGAAAAACAAAGAAAAAGATAAAAGGAATTCAGCAGGCCACTACAGGAGTCTCACAAGAAACTTCTGAAAATTCTGCTAACAAAACAATAGTCCCTGCAACGTTACCGCAACTCACCCCTACCCTGGTGTCACTGCTGGAGGTCATTGAGCCGGAGGTGATATATGCGGGCTACGACAGCTCCATTCCAGATACAACTTGGCGGATCATGACCACACTCAACATGTTAGGTGGGCGGCAGGTGATCGCAGCGGTGAAATGGGCGAAGGCGATACCAGGTAAGATGCAAAGATAACGTAGCTAAGGCACAAGTCTTAAGAATCTTTTAAATAAAACATTCGGGCTTTCTATCGCCCTGGTCCCATGGCCTCCTGCCATCCCCACTCCATCAAGGGGGAAAGAGGTATAAATATCAGGGGAAGTTTGTTTAACTTAAATTCACTGAATGAGTAACATCCCAGGACAGGACTCTTGGCTTTCTATTTTACTATTTAGTATAGCATTTTACTATTTAGTCCATATTTACTCACATAGGCAAAAGGTGGCAAAAACTGGCAACTCTTTTAAGTTTTCTTACATTGAATGCTATTAAAAAGTACTGAGGGCTTTGGTGCTTAACATGTCAGATGACAAAGGAAAACTGTGCCCAGTTTGTCCTTCATTTCCTCTATCTGTTAAGAGTCCTCCAAAACTGTCTTTGGCAGTTCCCAGAGAGATGATCTTCTCTTTGGCAACTAGAATGTTTCCTCATACCTTTATTCCTCTTAATTCAGGATTCAGGAACTTACATCTGGATGACCAAATGACCCTACTGCAATATTCATGGATGTTCCTCATGTCATTCGCCCTGGGGTGGAGATCATATAGACAATCAAGTTCAAACTTGCTGTGTTTTGCTCCTGATCTGATTATTAATGAGTAAGTCATTTGTGAGTCATTTTCCCTGTATTCATATTCCTTCAGGACTGAATCAATCCTACCAGGTGTCTTGGAACTGGGCAAACTTGAAATAGAGTTTATCAATGCTTAAGGCAGGCCAAGTGTAATGCAGAGCAAATTACATATGGCATTATTACTGTACCAGGACATATTTAAGGATATTTTTTTAAATAGCATTGCTTTGGGTCAGTAAAGTCTACAGCAAGTAAAAAGGAATCTTACTGTGGCGTTGTTTTAATTATATAACCCTATTTCAGAAAGGAAACAGATGCAGTGTTTGCACTGCATGATGCAATTCATACTGATCTTGCTTTCAGCAGGGACAATTACAGATGAGGACAACTAGGATGAGGGGATGACAGGTCTGGACCCAGAGACAAGAGGTATCTCTTTGCATGGCAAGGCTCACTCAATGTCTGTGACTTGGAAAGAACATGGGAACAAGATTTTATTTTTAAATTTGGGAGAGAACCAACCACACTTTAAGATTTGATAAATCAGCTATTCTCTAGTCCTCTAGGCCTGTGAAATACTTCAGATATCCATTCCCCCTTACCCATTGCAGTTGTTTTCTAACTAGTTTTCCGCCTCCAGTTTATCCTCCATCATGCTAAGTTTTTCTTCCTAACGCAGTTTGATCATATAATGTTATCACCCCAACACACAGGTGTCTTCAGTGAGCACTCAGTGCATACTCAGCATGGTTTCTGGCTTCCCAGAATCCGGCCTAGTTTTCTCTCTCGTCGTTCTCCTTCACATACTCTTTGTTCCCACTCAGAATGATCTATTCTTCAAACATACCCCTAGCTCATGATGTTCATACCACCATGTAAAACCTCTCTGCTGTACATCCCTAGCTCTTATCACTTTCTACTCACAGCTTATTTCCTTTATTAGAATGCAAACAGGAGAGTCACACACTCATATATACATACCCATTGGTCTGGGCAGAGTGAAAAATGAAGGAGATTCGTGTTCATGTGAAAAAAGGTGGAGATTTTAAAATTGTGAGCTCTGGGTGCTACTGACTAAGGATTCCAAAAAAATTAATGAAGTCTTAAACCACATTATTAGAATAATAGTCTTGTTGTTGTACTCTATGTGAGTTAATGATGGCATTAGTAGTTTGTGTTCAGGATGCCATATTAAAAGTAACAGTGACTGACTGACAATTGTAAATATGTCCAGAGTGGCAAGGAGTTTGGAAATTAACATCAACTGATGAACAGAGGATGAATGGAGGAAGGAGAAAAGGACACTTGAGAATGATGAGGACAGCCTAAAAAGATATCCTGTGAAGATAAAGCAAACCTAGTGTTTTATCTGTTGGGTATGCCAGGCACAAAAATAACAGGTAGAAGTTATAGAAAAGCATCTATTTGAGCTGAGCTGAGTGTGAAACGGGAGGGGGCTTGCCTTATGTAGTAAGCTCGAATTATTGTATCTATTTTAGTAGAGACTGGATGATGCTAGCTCTAACTATTTTAAAAGAGGCTGAATTATTGAGTTAAACTTGGTGTTGTTGCTCTATTGGTAATAATCATATTTGAGTACTTACCAAGTGCCAGACACTATTTAAGAGCTTGAGCTATATAATAGATGAGGCCCCTGCTAACATACTGATGAGGAAAATCAAATAAATGACCAAAATTATTTCCGAGAGCCATGATAGAATAGTGTGTGGGGAGGGGAAGGGAGAGGGGTATAGGCTACGTTAGATTCGGGGACCATAGAAGGCCTCTATAAATAGCTGAGCACTAAATAGTACAAAAGAACAAGCTTATAGGAAAGGTAGGGCATCTCAGGCAGAAAAGATGAGTACAAAGGCTGGAAACAACCTTGGCATGTGTAAGGAACTGAGAGAAAGCCACTGAGGATATTCTGTGAGTTTAGAGAAGTGGACAGGGACCAAGTCAAGCAGCATCTTGTAGGCCATGAAATAGAGTTTAGATTTTATTCTCAGAGCATGAGGAAACCAGTGCACAGGGGAGGGGGGTTTTCAAACAGAGGAAAACATGATGGAAAATGGATTACAGGGGAACATCAAATACTGACCACACTCCTAATATGTGCCTGGTACAGTATTAGCAGAGGACAAGACAAAGTTCCTGACCTTTATTGCTTACACTCTAGTTGGGGAGACACAGATAACCATCAAATAAAATAATCTCAGACTGTGATGGAGTTTTTACTAGAGAGAGGTCTTTTTCAGATAGGGTGGCTAATAGCTTCTTGGAGGAGGTGTCATTCATTTGAGCTGAGTGAGACCTGAAGGAGAAGACCAGTCTTCATAGTGAGAAGAAACATGACAAGAGGCATGTGAAATATGTACTATAATCAGACTCTTTGTATTCCAAGAAGGGGCCATATCTCTGCTCTCAGTTAGTAGGCACTGCCATGTGGTTCACCAGACCAGATCTCCACACATACTCTTAGGTATCTACTTCAAAGAAAGAAGTCACCTTGACTATCTATTGCCAAAAAAGACTGCTCAAACCACTGCATCACAATTTGACAAGATTTTAAGTTGTTTGATCAAATTTAACTGATCAAAATATGTAGCTTATATGTATATTCAAAGACATTTGAAATCTCTTAGTACTTGCTCATTTCAGAATCTGACCATGCTTACTTAAAAAGTTAAAAACATGTTGACAGGGACTTCCCTGGCGGTCCAGTGGTTAAGACTTCGCCTTCCAATGCAGGGGGTGTGGGTTCGATCCCTGGTTGGGGAGCTAAGATCCCACATGCCTCGCAGCCAAAAGTCCAAAACATAAAACAGAATCAATGTTGTAACAAATTCAATAAAGAGTTTAAAAATGGTCCACATCAAAAAAAAAAATCTTTAAACCAAAACAACATGTTGTTGACTATATTTACTCTTCATAGTCACTTTCTAAAAGGCAATTTGAAGTCATTTAATTGGGATTAAAACTCTGAATTTATATGAAACACCAACATATCCTCTTTTATAAAATTAATCTAATTCAGAGTTTTTATTTGGGGGGCACTCAAATTTAGACTTTAACAGTTATAGCATAACCTGGTATTTCTTACATAAAGTAGGAGTTAACAGAAATTTTTTCTCAGTGTTCAACTTTATTGGAGGATAAATGGCTTACAGAAACAACAGCTTTTTAAGTGGGCATTCTTATTTCCCATTCTTGTATCCTTATGCTGTTGTGATGATAATAATCATCTTTTTTTTTTTCTGTTAAGAAGTCCAAGATCACTTTCTGTCAGAAAATTTTTTTAAAAAAACAGATCTTGAGGCATTTTTAAAAGCATGAATGAGGCTCAGTTTCAGGCTCTTAGTGTTTGAGAGTCTATTTGAAAATCATAGATGTGATACTAACTGTTGAGAATCCTAATTGAGAATTCATTTGGGGTACCTTTAGTTGGAAGAATATTCAGTCGCATAATGTCAGTCAGAGGCGGATTTTGGGTATCAGAAAGCCTACAGTCAAGTTCTAATTCTGACCCTCTACATAACTGTAAACAGTATCACATACAGTTGTCTTTAGAATGGAATGCTGTGAAAAAAAATACCGCTTGATTTTCAAATGGGTAGGATTTTAAAAACTGTGTTGTCTAACTGGACATATTCAAATGCTACCATAAAACCTGGTAATAAATTCTGTAGAAATAAATTCTAAAATACTTAAATAAAACAAATGTAGAATAATTTCTCCACTATATTAAGGAAAGTTTTCCAAAATTCTAATCCAGAGAGAATTAGCATTAATTGCAATAGTTAGATGAGTTCATGGCTTTGCAAAATAGAACAAAAAAGTACTTTTTTGGGGAACAAGAATTATTTCTTCCTAACTCAAACACTGATATTTGTCTTTCACAGGCAGAGAATGGCTTTACCCTGCATGTATGACCAATGTAAACATATGCTATATGTTTCCTCTGAGTTAAACAGACTTCAGGTATCTTATGAAGAGTATCTCTGTATGAAAACCTTACTGCTTCTCTCTTCAGGTTGGTAGAACACCTACTCTCTTCTAATAAATAGTCACCTAAATATTCAAAAGCGTAAAATATAGAAGTCTAGAAACAAAGGTTTATTTGTATACAAAGCACTAATGATTATACCAAGTCTACTATTTCCTGCTAGTCAGGTACCTTAGATTTTCATAAATGTAAAATTTTAGAAAGGTACAGTCAGTGATACCAAGATTATTAATAAGATAGATAGGTATCATGGAGAAATGGAGAGGTATATGAATCACATGGCAGGGAGGAGGAGGTCTCTACTGATCTGGAATATCTACAGCCTTCTTCCGTCCTGCAACCTTTGACAATGCCAGTATAGAAGACACAGAGAAGGAATGCCAACAAGAATGATTTTTGTTTCTCTACTACACTGTTATTTGGTGAAAAATTTTAGTTATACAATGAGTACTACTGTGTATACGAAATTACAGATGAGACCTAATAAAACTTAAAAGCTTTTGCACAGCAAAGGAAGCCATAAACAAAACGAAAAGACAGCCCACAGAGTGGGAGAAAATATTTGCAAACAAAGTGACCAACAAGGGATTAATCTCTAAAATATACAAAGAGTTAATGCAGCTCAATATCAAAAAAACAACCCAATCAAAAATGGGCAGAAGATCTAAATAGACATATCTCCAAAGAAGAAATACTGACAAAGAAATGGCCAAGACTCTCACATGAAAAGCTGCTCAACATCACTAATTATTAGAGAAATGCAAATCAAAACTACAATGAGATATCACCTCACACCAGTCAGAATGGCTAGCACCACAAAAATCTACAAACAGTAAATGCTGGAGAGGGTGTGAAGAAAAGGGAACCCTCTTGCACTGTTGGTGGGAATGTAAATTGATACACCCACTATGGAGGACAGTATAAAAAGTTTCTTGAAAAACTAAAAATAGAGCTACCATATGATCCAGCAATCCCACTCCAAGACATATATCTGTAGAAAACCATAATTCGAAAAGATACATGCACCCCAATGTTCACTGCAGCACTATTTACAATAGCCAAGACATGGAAGCCACCTAAATGTCCATCAACAGAGGAATGGATAAAGAAGATGTGGTAATATACAATAGAGTATCAGCCATAAAAAAAGAACAAAATAATGTCATTTGCAGCAACATGGATGGACCTAGAGATTGTCATACTGAGTGAAGTAAGTCAGACAGAGAAAGACAAATATCATATGATATTGCTTATACGTGAAATCTTAAAAAATGATACAAATGGGGCTTCCCTGGTGGCGCAGTGGTTGAGAATCTGCCTGCCGATGCAGGGGACCCTGGTTCAAGCCCTGGTCTGGGAAGATCCCACATGCCGCAGAGCAGCTAGGCCCGTGAGCCACAACTACTGAGCCTGCGCATCTGGAGCTTGTGCTCCACAACAAGAGAGGCTGCGACAGTGAGAGGCCCGTGCACCGCGATTGAAGAGTGGCCCCCGCTCACCGCAACTAGAGAAAGCCCTCACACAGAAGTGAAGACCCAACACAGCCAAAAATAAATAAATAAATTAATTAATACATTAATAAAAAAAATGATACAAATGAACTTATTTACAAAACAGAAAGAGTCATAGATGTAGAAAAACTTATGGTTGCCAAGGGGGAAGCGGGGGGAGGGATAAATTGGGAGATTGGAATTGACATATACACACTACTATACATAAAATAGATAAGTAATAAGAACCTACCATATAGCACAGGGAACTCTACTCAATACTCTGTAATGGCCTATAGGGGAAAAGAATCTAAAAAGAGTGGGTATATGTATATATACAATATAACTGATTCACTTTACTGTACAGCAGAAACTAACACAACATTGTGAATCAACTATACTCCAGTAAAAACTAATTTAAAAAAAAAATTATGGGAGAAAAAGATATAACCTACAAAAGCTGTGCTTGATTACTATTAGAAGGTTGGTTAATGCAGCACTGGAGCTGGACTGCTGGACAGATTCTATCTAGAGTTTATAGAACAATCTTGAAAGTTTAGATGAAGTTATTGGTATATGAACCTCAGTGAGACTACTTTCAGCTAGGAAAGGCATACTAGAAAACTTTTGAAAAATACGAAGTATCTCGTCTATCTATCTTAGTAAAAATGTGGCATTTTCAACAACTAATAAAAGAAGGTCTGTGAACCAGTTAGCATTATAAACTTCAGGTCACTCCAGTAAAAATGATTAGGTTAGTATTTATACAATACAGAGTTGATAGCTGAGTACCTCTTTCATATACAAACAAGTAGCTTTCCAATTTTTAAAAAAAGCCTTCATTCCATTAGTAACAACTGTGGTTTCAAAGTTGCTAAATAACTGCACATGACTATATCTGTTTAAGCTTTTCCAAAGCACACATCAATATTAATGCTTTCATACTATCTTCATTTTACAAAAGGTTGTTTAATGTCACTAATATTTCAATCAAAGTAAGAAAAATTTCCACAACCCATTAAAAATACTAATTTTTAAGGTTACCTATAGCAGTACTCTTGTTAAAGAAGTGAGCTTGATGTTATTTGAGGAAACAACAGTTAAATTTCTGATCATGAATCATTTTGATTGGTAATATCCAGGTACAGGTCAGTGCTAAGATACTGACTAACCTTACTGGTAAAAAATGATGCTTTAAGTTTTTTATACATTCCAGACTCACTGAGCTATATTTTTTTTTCCATTGTAGATGATAAGAAAAAGTAAATTGAACCAGTATATATCACTGGTTCTTTAAAAAAAAAATAAAATCAGAAGAATGAAAATACATACCTTAAGATATAATTAGACTTCTACTCTGACAGAACACTGAAATAGGTATCCTTACCTCCCACTAAAAAATGCTAGACTAAAACTTTGTGCAGGCAGGTACTGAAAGAGGTAAGCTGCACTCTGAAGCTAGCTTTCTCTGAGAGGATATTTGCAAAGCCTGGTAAATTAGTATACTTAGTAAGTTTAAAGACAAGTGTAATTGTAAAAAAAATGATGGCTCTAAAGGCAGATTAGATGCATCTGAAGAGACTTTAAACTGAAATACATATCTGAAGAAATTAGCCAGAATACAATTTTTAAGATGCATATATATGTGTGTATACATGTACATGTATTCATTATTTATGTATGTGTGTTATGTATGTATGTAAATGAACAACAATAAGAGGCATGATTGAGGGAGGAGGTCTAAAACAGTGCTTCACAACTCTTTTCGTGTCATAATGAACATAAAAAATAGCATTCATACATAGCACAATGAGGTAAATGAATAAGGCTACTTGCAACCACTGGCAACCAGCATAACAGACATTATCAACACATTCGTAACCCATTCATAGCACACCAGCTGAAAAAAGCTCTGGTCTTATTATAATCATCAGAGATCCAAAATGAAAGGAGAAAAGATATAATGGCTGAAAACTTTCCAGAACAGCAGCAATTGAAGAAAGTGGAGTAAGTTTTTTCAGAAAGCTAAGGAAAAAAAAATTGAAAAATAAATGAGGGTGGCTTTCCAGTTTCAGCTCTCACAATTAAACAGCTTGGCAGTTATCATTCCCATCCTCACAAATAAGTAAAAGCTGAGCAAACTGACAGTCAATGACTTCTTTTTAGATCCATCAGTGAAGTAAGGTCACAGGGCAAACCACTACCTGAAAATCTGGAGAAACAGGCAAATACAGAGAAGCTCAGCCAAGATCAGCTTTCTGGAAACAGAAGCTACTGGAGCCAGTAACATAGGAACACTTACAGTATTTTTGATGAATTTCTGGAGATGAAGTGAGGAAAAGCTGGCATGTTAAAAACTCTGGGGACCCAGTCTTAGGGGGGTTGTCCCCCACAGTTTTCTGGGGTTTACCTCCAGAAGCCCCACCAGGTTTTCAAGGTGAAGATCAGAGAAAGATTCCCTCATGTTTCTGACGTGGCGAAACGGGCAAATAGATAACTCCAGCCCCCTTTACCTTCGTATCTCATGTAAGGGAGGAGAAGGAGGAGGGAAAAAAAAGGTTCAGAAGCACGTCTAAAGGTCAGAGCCTAGGGACTCAGGCCTACTATAATTAATTTTAAAAAAAAGAAAAAAGAAAAACCTGAGATTTAACCATAAAAGTATAAAACACTCCACATCCCCAACACCTTACAATCATATTAACAGAGTTCCTAAGTATAATCCAGAATTACAACTGGGAGACCTACAGAACACAGCTATTTAAGAAGGTGTTCTTAGGGAAACTCAAAGACAACAGGGGGGAAAAAAATAAGAACAAGGAAATTAGAGGAAACTGAAACCTCTTAACACCTATAGCTTCAGCAAGCCTTAAACACAACCTGCTCCTAACCAGATTAAAAGCCTAATTAATTACCTCAGTTCTGATATGTCATATCCAGCTCTCAGCAAAAAATTTAAAACTACAATCTGGAGAGACAAGCATCAAAACCAGACTCAGACATAACACAGATGTTATAATTATCAGATAGGGAATTTAAAATAACAACAATTAATATATTAAGGGCTCTAATGGAAAAAGTAAACATACAAGAATATATGGGTTTTGTAAGCAGAGAGGTAGAAACTCTAAGAAAGAATCAAAATGAAATGCTAGAAATTAATTAAAAATACTGTAATGAAAATGAAGAATGCCGGGCTCATCAGCAGATTTGACACAGCCAAGGAAAGAATCACTGAGCTTGAAGATACCTCAGTAGAAACTTCCCAAACTCAAATGCAAAGAGAAAAAGGAATGAAAAAAATGCAACAAAACATTCAAGAACTGTGAGGACAATTACAAAAGGTGTAACGTACAAGTAATGGGAATATCAGAAGTAAAAAAAAAGGAAGGAACAGAAGAAATATTTGAAGCAATAAAGGCTGATAAATTTCCAAAATTAATGACACATGCCAAAGCACAGATCCAGGAAGCTGGGAAAATACCCAGAAAGATAAATAAACAGCAAAAAATCTACACCTAGGCATATTTTACTCAAATTACAGAAAACCAAAGACAATAAGGAAATCTTGAAAGAGGCCAGAGGAAAAAACAGCTTACTTGTTCCTTATAAAGGAACAAGGATAAAAATTACATTAGAATTCCCATTAGAAACCATGCAAGCAAGAAGGTAGTGAACTATTTATTCAGTGTTGAAAGAAAGAAAAAGATCACCCATGTAAGAGCTGGTGTCCAGTGAAAGTACCCTTCGTAAGTGAAGGCACAAGGAAGGCTTTCACAGACAAAAATCTGGGAGAATTAGTCGTAGAAGACCTGCCTTGCATAAAATGTTAAAAGAAGTTCTGATGAGGAAAGGAGATTGATTTAGTTCAGAAACACGGATCTACTTAAAGAAAGGAAGAGCTCTAGAGAAGGAATAGATGAAAATAAAATTTCATTTTTCTTCTTAATTGATCTAATAACTGTTTAAAGTAATAATAGCAACAGTGTATGGGATAATTATAACATATGGATAAGTGAAATGAATGTTAGCAATGTTAAAAGGATGGGGTGAAGAATTGG
Source organism: Balaenoptera physalus (assembly GCF_965194825.1). NCBI lineage: Eukaryota > Metazoa > Chordata > Mammalia > Artiodactyla > Balaenopteridae > Balaenoptera > Balaenoptera physalus. Next base: position 57,649,322 of record NC_138890.1, read on the forward strand.
GAATACTGTTTTAAGGATACCTGCACTACCTATAAAATAGTGCAGTGCTATTTGAAAGGAGATGTAGATTAGTTGTAAATGTACATTGCAAACTCTAGGGCAGCCACTAAACACAACTTTAAAAAGAAGTAATAATTGATATACTGAGAGGAGAGAAAAATAGAATCATACGAAACACAATAAAAACTAGAAAAGGCAGAAAAAAGGAAATAACAAGAACAGTGAGTAGAAAACAGTCACAAACATGTAGCTATTAATCCAAATATCTCAACCACTTTAAATTTGAAAGACCTAAATATACCAATAGTCCTATTTATTTTTAATGAAGGTCAAAAGAAAATTTGCCACCACAGATCCTCAGTAAAGTAATATTAAAGGATATACTTAGGCTAAGGAAAGTAATCCCATCTTTGAAGAGGGAAAAAAGAACACAGAAAGTGGTAAATATTTAGATACATTTAAACTAACACTGTATAAAATAACAGTAATAGTGTCTTTGGGGAGTTAAAAAATACAACTAAAGTACACAATAGTTACATACATGCAAGAAGGTGGGCTTCCCTGGTGGTGCAGTGGTTAAGAATCCACCTGCCAATGCAGAACGTGGGTTCAAGCCCTGGTCCGGGAAGATCCCACATGCTGCGGAGCAGCTAAGCCTGTGTGCCACAACTACTGAGCCTGCGAGCCACAACTAATGAGCCCACGTGCCACAACTACTGAAGCCCATGCACCTAGAGCCCCTGCTCCGCAACAGAGTAGCCCCCACTCGCCACAACTAGAGAAAGCCCGCGCGCAGCAACAAAGAGCCACCGCAGCCAAAGATAAATAAATACATTTATTTTTTTAAAAAAAGGCAAGTTTGATAAGTTAAAAATGAGTGTTTAAATTTCAAGGATGACAACAAGAAATAGAAAGAGTGTACAGAGTATACAAAGTACATACCAAACCATGAGGGGTTGGGGGGAGAACATGGTAAGAAAAACCAATCCAAAAGAATAAAAGAAATGAGAGGCAGTGGGTGGGGAAGCATAAACAAAGGCATGATAAGAGGAAGTAACAAATAGATGGTACAAATAATTCAAATATATCAGCAATTTCATTAAATATAGATGGACTAAATGCTCCAAGGCTCCAAGATAAAAAGATATAGAAAGTGCAAGACTGGATTAAGAAAACAATCCAACTTTGTGCTATTTACAAGAGATATACCTAAATAAAGATGTTGAGTGGCTGATATACTATGCATATTGTAACCCAGTGGTGGCAAACTTTCTGTAAAAGGCCAGATGGTAAATGTTTTCAGCTTTGCATACAGTCTCTGTCAGTAGTACTCAAACTCTGCCCCTTGTGACATGACCACAGTCATCAACAATACTTAAGGAGAACAGGCATGGCTGTGTTTCAGTAAAACTTTATTTACAAAAACAGGCTGCAGGTAGTGGGTCATTGCTGACCACGGCTTTACCCAAAAGAAAGCTGAAGCAGCTACATTATTATCAAAATAGACTCTAAGGCCCCCCAAAACAGTTCTATATTTAAAGATACTCATTAGATAAAGCATTCTACTCACCAGGAAAATAATTCTGAATATATGGCCCTGAACTACATAAAGCAAAAATCCCAAGGATTATTGGGGGTAATTTGGAATGGATGAAATTCTTTTAAATATAAATACTGAATAGGATTTCTCCCCTAATTATTTTTAGAATGAGGACAACCAGCAGGGAAAAAAATTTATAAATAAGCAGTCATTATTTTAAAAATTAGCAATAACTAGATTATTTGTAACCCACTTTAAACATGGCAGTGATAAGAGTATCACTCCTGATTAAGTGGCCTTCATTTTCACACTAATACTGACATCTCAGAAGTGTCGACTTTGCTTTATGGAATCAAGACGTTTTCATATGTATTCTTTGGTCTAATCCTAACCAAAATCCTATGAGAGTGATATACCACATTAAAAAAATGAAGGATAAAAACATATGATCATCTCAATAAATGTAGAAAAAGCATTTGACAAAATTCAACATCCATGGGAGGGAGACGCAAGAGGGAAGAGATATGGGGATATATGTAGAGCTGATTCACTTTGTTACACAGCAGAAACTAACACGCCATTGTAAAGCAATTATACTCCAATAGAGATGTTATTTAAAAAGAAAAATTCAACATTCATTTATAATAAAAACTCTCAACAAACCCAGTATAGAAATAGGGTATCCGAACATAATAAAGGCCATATATGACAAGCCCACAGCTAATGTCATACTCAGTGGTGAAAAGCTGAAAGCTTTTCCTCTGAAATAAGGAGTGAGAGCCAAGGATGCCCACTCTAGCCACTTCTAGTCAACCTAGTACTGGAAGTTCTAGCCAGAGCAGTTAGGCAAGAAAAGGAAATAAAAGGCATCCAAAATCAAAAAAGGAAGAAGTAAAACTCTAACTGGGGTCTGCACATCCTGGGTGGTCTAATTATTACTGCCTGTTTAATTGTAATCAATAAAACTATTTGAAAAAAATTTTTTTAATAGGTAAAACCCTCACTATTTGCAGATGATCTGATTTTATATATAGAAAACCCTAAAGATGCCATCAAAAAAAACTGAACTAATAAATTCAGTGAAGTTGCAGGATACAAATTCAATTTACAAAAAATTAAGAAAACAATTCCATTTACAGTTGCATCAAAAAGAACAAAAAACATAGGAATAAATTTAACCACAGAGGTAAAAGACTTGTACGCTGAAAACTAAGACGTTTCAGTGAAAGAAACTGAAGGAAATAAAAAAAATAAATGGACATTGTGTGCTTATGTATTGGAAGAATTAATATTGTTAAAATGTCCATACTGTTCAAAGAAATCAACAGATTCAATGCAATCCCTATCAAAATTCCTATGGCATTTGTCACAGAAACAGAACAAACAATCCTAAAATTTGTATGGAAGCATAAAGACCCAGAATAGCCAAAGCAATCTTGAGAAAGAAGAACAAAGCTGAACACACGCCCTGGTTTCAAACTATATTATAAAGCTGTACAGTATGGTACTGGCATAAAACCATTCACATAGATCAATGGAACATAATTGAGAGCCAAGAAATAAAGCCGTGCATATATTGACAAAGGAGCCAACAGTATACAATGGGGAAACAACAGTCTCTTTAGTAAAGATGTGGGAAAACTGGACCACTGTCTTACACCATACACAAAAATTAACTCAAAATACATCAGACTTGAACATAAGTCCTGAAATCATAGAAGTCCTAGAAGAAAACATAGGCCGTAAGCTCCTTGATGTCCGTCTTGGGGTTGATTTTTCAGATTGGACACCAAAAGCCAAGGCAACAAAAGCAAAATAAACAAATGAGACTATATCAAACTAAAGAGCTTCTACACAGCAAAGGGAACCATCAACAGAATGAAGAGGCAACCTACCAAATGAGAGGAAATATTTGCAAATCATATATCTGATTAGGGGTTAATATCCACAACATATAAAGAACTCATACAACTCAATAGCAAAAAGACAAATACCCTGGTTTTTAAAATGGGCGAAGGACCTGAACAGACATCTCACAAAGACATACAAACAGTCAACAAGTACATAAGAAGGTGCTTAACATCATTAGTCATCAGGGAAATGCATGCAAATCAAAACCACACCTTACATCTATTAGAATGACTATTATCAAAAAGCCCAAAGAAAACAAGTGTTGGCAAGGGTGTGGAGAAAAAGGGGACCTTTGTGCACTCTTCAGGGAATGTAAATTGGTGCAGCCACTATAGAAAACAGTATGGAGGTTTTTCAGCAAATTAAAAACAGAACTACTGTATGATCCAGCAATTCCACTTTGGGGTATTTAACCATAGGAAACAAAAAAAGATATGGAAAAGAGAAGTGCACCCCCACGTTCACTGCAGAATAATTTATGATAGCCAAGATATGGAAATAGCCTAAGTGTCCGCTGATGGATGACTGCATAAAGAAAATGTGGTATATATATTTGCTGGCATATTACTCAGCCATAAGAAAGAATGAAATCTCATCATTTGCAACAACGTGGATGGACCTTGAGGGCATTATGCTAAGTGAAATAAGTCAGAGAAGACAAATACCATATAATCTTACTTGTATGTGGAATCTAAAAACAAAAGCTCATGGACACAGAGTACAAACTGGTGGATACCAGAGTTGTGTGTGTGTTGGGGGGCTGGTGTTGGGGGATGGGAGAAATGGGTGAAGAGTTTAGAGAGTACAGACTTCTAGCTATAAAATAAATAATTCATGGAGATGTACAGCAGGGTGCCTACAGTTAATAATGATACTGTATATTTGAAAATTGCTAAGGGTAAAATCTTCAAAAGTTGATCACAAGAAAAGTTTTGTAACAATTTATGGTGATGGATGTTAACTAGACTTACTGTGGTGATCATTTTGTAATAATATACAAATATTAAATCATTGTGTTATACACCTGAAATTATTGTAATGTTATATATTAATTATATCTAAATTTTTTTAAATAAAAAAAATTTTTTTAATTCACTGAGAAAGAGTAGGAAACGGGCTCAGGGAGGTTATACTCAAGTCCACAGGGCAAGTAAGAATGAAAAAGACTTCCTTCTCCTGAACCCACTGCTTTTCCTCTATTCCAGCATTTTCTAAGATGTCAGCAGCAATGAAGTTTAAGTTCGGGAAACAATGTGTTCCCCTCCCTGGAGAGTGCATAATTATAGCTCTGAGAAGTCCTGAAATCCAGAAATCTGCCTAACTTTGTATTAAACACTTAGTTTTGCTAAATTCTGACCATCAAATCCTTTTTTCCCTAATCATCATTAACACAGAACCAGAGTTCCTAGGAGCACACTTTAAGAAATGTAGCATCCACAAAAGTCATAATCTCTGCAAGACTAAGTGAAACCATGGTTAACACTCTGTTCACAGTCCCTCTTACTGGTATCATTTTTTGAAGAGTAATGTAAAAAACTGATTTTATACCAACTTTATGATCCATGAGGTATTTTCTGTATTTCTGTACATAAGGAAAGGCAGATATTTGCTCCCCAGTAAGGCATATATATAAGCCACATAAAAAAACAAGTTTCTTTTTAGACTGGAATTGTACCAACTCAGTATGTTAACACACTGATTAATAAAATGTATTGCATGCTGATTTTAAGGTCCTAATTGACTGGTGATATCACAGATATTCCAAGATGTAATTGAAAGAATAAACACTGTTTTGTTGAAACCGTCTATGTCTGTACTAGAATTAAACTCAAGGGCAGAATGACAGTCAATGTATTATTCATTTGGTCTTCAAATTAGCTTTGTGAACTAAGGAGGAAGGTGCTTGCCAGCTCCATTCATAAATGAGAAACAAAGTGATAAACCCAAAGTTAAGTCCTCCAATGTTCTATTATCCCATATTCTCTCATGGCTGTAGTTTCATAATCCTTCGAAAATGCTTATGTTTTAATGGAGTGCATTAAGAACAGATAGACTATGTAAATCATGAAATGTGCTACTACTAATAAATGCCCTACTTGCATAAATGAAAAGTTATCACAAGAAAATTCTTTAATTGATTACATCTTAACCTTTTAGTTCCTAAGGAAGGTTTGAAGAGTCAAGAGCTATTTGATGAAATTAGAATGACCTACATCAAAGAGCTAGGAAAAGCCATCGTCAAGAGAGAAGGAAATTCCAGTCAGAACTGGCAGCGGTTTTACCAGCTGACAAAACTCTTGGACTCCATGCATGATGTAAGTGTCAAACAAAAATCCAAATATCAAAAGAATTTTCTGAGACATAAAGTATGTCCTGATTAGTGTATATAATTATATACCGGTAGTTGTTGGGTTTTTTTTTTTTTTTCCCATTTATGGATTTTCGTGGTGGTTTGATTTCAACCTATAAAGTTCAGTTTGGCACACATTTCTCCTAAGGCCAATTATGAAATACTGTTTCATCTAGTTATGTGCATCTAACATCATGATGCTAGTACAGAATTTAACAGCACTATTTTTTTAAAAGGTAGAATTCCTTATTTTTGTATGAACTTATCCAATAAGTTCGAATGTGTCCTTCATATACTATGGTACTGCAATTCTTCACAAAATACTTAATTCCATATAATTCTATATACAATTTAAGAAATTCAAAGATCTTTGGTACCTGAGTGCTCATTTTATTTGGGTAAACTTCTTTTTCACCTGGGGAATTCCAGCAGAGATTGGTATATTCTAAGTCAGAAATTTAAAAAAAAAAAAAAAAAATAGAGGCCAACAACAAGCATGAGATATCCCTACTGCTAAGTTTTTAAGACTGATCATTACTATATATTCTCTTGCAGGTGGTTGAAAATCTCCTTAACTATTGCTTCCAAACATTTTTGGATAAGACCATGAGTATTGAATTCCCAGAGATGTTAGCTGAAATCATCACCAATCAGATACCAAAATATTCAAGTGGAAATATCAAAAAACTTCTGTTTCATCAAAAGTGACTGCCTTAATAAGAAGGGTTGCCTTAAAGAGAGTTGAATTTATAGCTTTTATTGTACACACTGTCAATCTGTCCTGTAGCAGTTTTGTTTTTCTTTTTTGTTTTTGTCTGGTTTTGGTTTTTGTTTTGTTTTAAATACGCACTACATGTGGTTTATAGAGGGCCAAGACTTGGCAACAGAAGCAGTTGAGCCATCACTTTTCAGTGATGGGAAAAGTAGAAAGTGATAGTTGGTGGATGCCAGAAATTAGAAACAATAACACAGGGGTAAGCTCCACTTTCAGAGAAGGATGGCACCTAAACCACCAGTGCCCGAAGTCTGCGTGATGAACTTTCTGCTCATACTTTTCACAGTTGGCTGGACAAGATTTTCTAGACTTTTTGTTGGTGTATTTTCCCCTGTATAGTTAGGATAGCATTTTTTGATTTATGCATGGAAACCTGAAAAAAGTTTACAAGTGTATATCAGAAAAGGGAAGTTGTGCCTTTTATAGCTATTACTGTCTGGTTTTAACAATTTCCTTTATATTCAGTGAACTATGCTTGCTCATTTTTTCTTACATAATTTTTGTATTCAAGTTATTGTATAGCTGTTTAAGATGGGCAGCTAGTTCATAGCTTTCCTAAATAAACTCTAAACATTAATCTTCTGTGTGAAAATGGGTTGGTGCTTCTAACCTGATGGCACTTAGCTATCAGAAGACCACAAAAATTGACTCAAATCTCCAGTTTTCTTGTCAAAAAAGCTCATATTTTGTACATATCTGCTTCAGTGGAGAATTATATAGATTGTGCAAATTAACCGTCCTAACTGGTGTAGAGCACCTAGTCCAGTGACCTGCTGGGTAAACCATGGATTACAAAAGACTAATTTAAAAAAATTAAAAAATAAAAAATAAAAAAAATAAAACTACCAAGAGGCCCTGTTTGTACCTAACACCCTATCTCTGCAATGGTTAGATGGCAAGAAAGTTGGTAAACTGTCTTTCAGGACCTTTTGTTGTAGTTTGTATAACTTCTTAAAAGTTATGATTCCAGATAACCAGCTGAAACACAGCTGAGAAGATTTTAATCTGTCCAAGTAATTCCTCCCTCTAAACTTTACACCCCCCCCCAAAGTCTGTAATATGGCAAAAGTGGCTAGACACCCATTTTCACATTCCCATTTGTCACCAATTGGTCTTTCTTTCCTGGGAGTACAGGAAAGCTCAGCTACTGATTTTTCTGATTTAGGACTATACGTCAGACTTCCGTGTTCGTAAAACTATACATCCCTCACATCCTTATGTGTGCCATGGAGTTCAACAAAAGTCATGTGAATTTCTCCTCCTCACTGTTGAGAATTATCATTTTAAACAAGATAGAAGCTGTAGTAGCCCTTTCTGTGTGCACCTTACCAACTTTCTGTAAACTCAAAACTTGTATTTACTAAGCCACAAGAAATTTGATTTCTATTCAAGGTGGCCAAATTATTTGTGTAATAGAAAACTGAAAATCTAATATTAAAAACATGAAACTTCTAATATATTTTTATATTTAGTTATAGTTTCAGATATATATCATATTGGTATTCACTAATCTGGGAAGGGAAGGGCTACTGCAGCTTTACATGCAATTTATTAAAATGATTGTAAAATAGCTTGTACAGTGTAAAATAAGAATGATTTTTAGATGAGATTGTTTTATCATGACATGCTATATATTTTTTGTAGGGGTCAGAGAAACGTTGACGGATAACCTCTATGATTTATGATGTGTGCGAGCGCTCATACAGGCAGCAGTGGGCGCAGAAAGCAAACAGGTCTGCTCTAGAGGAAGAGGGAGATGGAGACCGGCCCTGTGCGCTGTGAGGGTTCTCGAGGCTCCGCCCCATTGAGGTCAGAGAGGAAGTAACCCTCTGCCTCCCAGAATGGCCACCCTTCTCATTCCAACAGCGAGTCTGTCCGCGCAGGTTTAGTTTACTGAACCTCCCCTTGCGCTAAAGTGTTTAAACAGGGGACAGAAAGGCGGTGCTTACACACCTACAGGCACCATCACGTACAGCCTCTCCAACAGTTTAATAAAAACAGAGGCTTTAGAAGTTTGGCAATAATACGCATAGAGGTACCAGCAATATGTAAATAGTGCAGAATCTCATAGGTTGCCAATAATACACTAATTCCTTTCTTTCCTACAAGAGTTCCTTTCCAAATGAGGATATGTTTATGTTTTCTTTGAATGCTTTTTGAATGTTCTTATTTTTCGGTATTTTAGAGAAATTATTTAATAAAAAATGTAATCATTTGCTTTTTGAATGCTCTCTAAAAGGGGCTATTCCTTTGTAATTGTTTAAATTGATCTCAAAGTATTTTAAAATGGTTTGTAACCCAGCTGGATGTGAAATTTTTGGTGCCTAAGAAATACCGCTTGAATATTATCATCAGCGACAGTGTTACGTTTCAGAAAGAGCTTCTGAAAGATAAATTATTATTCATTTATAGAACGCTGCAGAAAGCACATCACACGGGAATCTGGACTTTAGCCCCAACAACCTTGGCTCCCCAGAAATAGAGCTCAGTGAATAAAAGATATGTGCACTTTGTGGTTAAAAGGAAATGGACTGACACTCATAAAACTATAGGAGGCTGTACATTAAATGGAAAAAGAAGCTGTGACAATTTAGGATATGTGGGAAAGAAGAAATTTACCTGAATTATGTGTGAGTATAATTATGGATTTAAGTGAAGAAAGCTATGGTGCTATTTGAAAGCAGCTTCATCTTCTATGTATGTTGTATCTTGCCATCCCAAACTGTTGACGTTTGTAGTAATTTCAGCGAGAGGTGACGTGCCTAGGTGACTCACAACAAATCCTGAAAAGTATTTTTAATTACTGGTAGAAAAAAGTGACCCTCTCTGTATTTTTAGGCCTTGCTATGGGATACTATACAAGTGCTTTGGGATATGTATACCCAACTGTCTAAAACTATGGGAGGGGACCCTAAAAGAGCACCTTCCTTCTCCTGAAAAAAAAAAAAAAAAAAGACACCCCAAAAGGAAAACTAGCATGATTAGTGTTTATGAAGAGCTTAATATTTAGCATAGGATGAGCTCTGGATATGCATATAAAGGAAAGCCAGCCTCACTTCAGAACTGGGGGATGGGAGAAGAGCAATTCCAATTTCACTTATCTATCTACACAACCTATTATCGTTAAGTCTTATCATTTTAGTTCTCTGTTAAATATCCTAAAACTACATCACCATGAGATAAACAATATTATTATACTTTGATCTGATAGAAGTCAAGAACTGTGGCAGCCCTCAGTGAGATTTTGATCTTGGTGGATCACCCAAAAGACCGTAGCTGTAGATGAAAGTGTTTTTCTGTGCCTGGTTTGAGAATTGGAAGAGAAAGTAAGAGTGTAAGGAGGACGTGTTAACCACTTGGAATGGAAGTTTATCGTTTTCAGTCAGCCTGGTCCACCAAGGATTAGTTACCAGGTTTTTGGGAAAGGATTACCTTCTCTCTAGAAGATGCCTGAAAGAAGGATTTTATTTTCTGATGAAAGGCTGTATGAAAATACCCTCCTCGAATAACTTGCTTAACTACACATAGATTCAAGTGTGTCAATATTCTATTTTGTATATTAAACAAATGCTATATAATGGGGACAAATCTATATTATACTGTGTATGGCATTATTAAGAAGCTTTTTCATTATTTTTTATCACAGTAATTTTAAAATGTGTAAAAATTAAAACCAGTGACTCCTGTTTAAAAATAAAAGTTGTAGTTTTTTATTCATGCTGAATAATAATCTGTAGTTTAAAAAAAAAAAGTGTCTTTTTACCTACGCAGTGAAATGTCAGACTGTAAAATCTTGTGTGGAAATGTTTAACTTTTATTTTTCATTTAAAGTTGCTGTTCTGGTATTACCAAACCACACATTTGTACTGAATTGGCAGTAAATGTTAGTTAGCCATTTACAGCAATGCCAAATATGGAGAAACATAATAATAAAAAAAAATCTGCTTTTTCATTATATGACTCCAACATGCTTTTGTAGAACTCATGCAGTTCCAATTTTCCTGCTTTTTTCCTCCCTCTTCTACTGAAGGTGGAGTTACCACTTCAGGAAGCTTAAGATGCTAAAGTGGACATTTAAATGTCAATGTGGCAACAGTTACACGCTAATATGGGAGAAATTCAAAATGAGCTTAACCCTGGCTTCAAAGACCCAAAGACTGTCCCATCTATGCCTCAAATGGTCATGTACCAACTACTGCAAAGGCTATTAAGGGAAGGAAGAACTCACTCCTAAGCCTTCTCCAACTGTAACAGTCTTTATCATGAAAATTGATATTTTATGTAAATAAATGTATTATCTAGTCAAAATTCTTATCTTAATTTAAAATCAGCTCTTTCTCCAGAAAAGGACATAAACATTTAGTAAATATAGCAGTGTTGCACATTATAGACAATAAAAGCAGAAGGGGTAAAATGGTAAGCCAGCTATTCTATACAATCTATATAGTATTTCCAAAAGCATATTGTGTTCAGGTCATATCCATGAACTGGATGATCTAACAAACTTTCCTATCAACACTCTTCTCTCCACAAGTGACCTCCATCCCTAAGGAAAGGGTATTATGATTTTAAAACCAAGTTTGCCTTACCCATCATATGTGCACCAAGTATTTGCTATGTACCCACTATATAATAAATACTGAAGCTAGAATATGAACAAGAAAAATACTATTGCTACCCTCAGTCAGTCACTTGCGAAAGTGTATACAACAAACCTCCTTTCCCAGTGTCTTAAGGTACAATGCAGAAGTGCCAGATGATATGGCACCAGTACACGTTATTGCTTTACCATTCACTTCAAGTATTAGCCTTACATTTGTAGAACACTTTCACATACATTATACCAGTTAATCCTCGCCTACCCAATAAATGAATGAAATAAAAACAAATTCTGAGGAAGATATTAACTCTGTTTTATAAAGGGAAAAGCTCAGAGTTTAAACTGATTCATACCTGCTAACTAACTCCCATTTTATTGAAGTTTGAATGAAAAATCTTTGTAATGAGGCCACATTTATCACATGTCAGAGAACATGCCTCTAGTCTACAAGCTCCCAGGGAACTGGTGTTTTCTGTTGTTAAACTAAGCTAGTGTTTCACATTTACTGAGCACTTACTTTGTGCCAGGCATCATGTTTCAATATATTATCTCATTTAAACTTAACAACCCTATAAAGTGCTACTATAAAGTAGTACTATTAACCTCATTGTATTTTTATGAGGAGACTGTGGCTTAAACAACTAACTTGCCTAGGTCACAAAGCTTGGAAGTGGTTAAGTATGACTTTTTTTTTTTTTAAACACTGGGCATCTGGCTCAAAAGTCCATGCTCTTAAGCACTACTGAGAAATTATTAATACGAAGCTCCTAACTAGATTAAATGAACCCATATTGACCATTCTATATCAGCCTTTTGACATGATCTCATTTAATCTAATCATTTTTACTACCATATCAATTTTGACTTAGACATTTAACAATGATAATTCCTTCTCTTAAAAACATGTGTCCTGAAAAAAAAAAAAAAAAAGTGTCCTGGGCTTCCCTGGTGGCACAGTGGTTAAGAATCCGCCTGCCAATGCACGGGACACGGGTTTGAGCCCTGGTCTGGGAAGATCCCACATGCCGTGGGGCAACTAAGCCTGTGCGCCACAACTACTGAGCCTGCGCTCTAGAGCCCGTGTGCCACAACTACTGAAGCCTGTGCGCCTAGATCCCGTGCTCCGCAACAAAGAGAAGCCACCACAGTGAGAAGCCCGTGCACCGCAACAAAGAAGAGCGCCCGCTCACCGCAACTAGAGAAAGCCCGCATACAGCAACGAAGACCCAACGCAGCCATAAATAAATAAATAAATAAATAAATAAATTTATTTTTAAAAAAACATGTGTCCTATCCCTTGGGGATGTTGATGGTAAAAACAGCTGCCCAGAGATGACAATACCCTTTGGTTTGTCAAATATACAAGGAAGCTGTTTCACTAACACCTAAAGGAAAACCAACAAACTTATTTCTTCAAGCTATATAAGGCACATAGGCTACACTCAAAATGAGGAAGACAATTGTTTATAAATGAAAATTGATGCAAAATTTATTCTTAGTTTGGCAAGTAGGAGCCTGATTTGGGGTGTTGAAAATACAGAGGCATTTACACTAGTTGAATATTTTTTTAGACCTTCAGCTAATCTCTATTAACTGGCAGTAAGTGGCTCTTAAGAGCATTAGGAACTATAGCAGTCTCCTTCTTTTTTATCAAGCTTCTGTTTCCCAGTTAAAATGAAACAATACTTTGCTAGGGAAACATTTTTTACTTTATTCGGTTACAGACATGCTAATCTCAGAACAAAACAGTTCATACAGACCAGGGGTCCCCAACCCCCAGGCCGTGGACTGATAGTCGGCATTAGGAACCAGACAGCAGGAGGTGAGCGACAGCGGGCAAGGTGAGCGACAGCGAGCGAGCAAGCGAAGCTGCTTCTGCTGCTCCCCATTGCTCCCCATTGCTCCCCATCACTCTCACTACCCCCTGAAACTTCCCCCCACACAGGTCCGTGGAAAAATTGTCTTCCACAAAACCGGCCCTGGTGCCAAAAAGATTGGGGACCGCTGATACAGACAACATCAGAAACCCAAAAAACTTTCCTAACTCTATCCAACGCACTTGAATAAAAGACAGTTTATACTGTTCACCTTCTATACCCTCACCATAAATAGTCAATAGAATAATATGTGTACACAATGTAAATAAGCCATAGCTTTTCTATTAATGTGGCATTGTCTTGGAAAGTACTGTCTTTGAGTATACACGGGATTATGCTGGAAATAAGAATATAGGTCATCCAAAACCATTAGGGTTGTTTGCTAGCATTGCAAGGAATGGAGATAAAAATAAAACTCTTTCCAAGTGGCGCTAATAGGGGATAGTGTGCATAAAAACCAAACAAAGACTCACAGAGCATGAAACTATATCATAAATACCTCTTGACCAGTTTCCCTACCAACTATGTGGCAGGCGTGCTAGAGGAGCCAATTAAAAGACCACTAAACCAATACTAAAACTTCAGCGTGATGTTCCTGCCCTCAAGGAATCAAAGATGAGACACGTGGCTCATCAATTCCATTGCTCTGTGTCTATTCGAAAGGAAAAAAACATGGGCACATGATGACTTGCATGCAGATATTCATAGCACCATTATTCATAATAGCCAAGAGGGGGAAAGAACTCAAATGTCCATCAACATAAACACAACATTAATGAATGAACACATACACAAAATGTAGCAGAGCCATACAATAAAATACTACACAGCAATAACAAAAAAAAGAATGATGCATGCTATAATATGGATGAACCTCAAAAACATGCTAAGTAAAGGAAGTCATACAAAAAAGACCACATATTGCTTGATTTCACTTATGTGAGATGTCCAGAGAAGGCAAAGCTATAGAGTCAGAAAGCAGATCAATGGCTTCCTATGGCTGGGGATGGCATCAGCGCCTAAGTGAAAATAGGTAGGAGGGAACTTTATGGGAAGATGAAAATGTTCTAAAATTGCATTATAATGATGATTTTGCAACTCAGTAAATTTAATAAAAATCATTAACATGTACATGTAAAGTGAGTAAATTTTATGGTATGTAAATTATATATAGATATATAGATAGATACATATATATATAATATCTAAGAGTGGACAAGCAAAGTATAATTGCCGTTCACTGTATATGAGGCTGGTACAAAGTACTTTGAATACATAGTGCAGCTGTTTTTCAGGAAAGCCTATGAAAAGGTGTTTTCACTGTGCTGGGTGCTAAAGGAAGAGTTGAAGTTCAGCACAGACAAGGACTTACTCATTTAATATTAATAGATTTCTCTTTCAATCTTTTATATGTTGTACTCACCCTGAGATAGCAACCATGCACAAACAGACTGCCAACGTGACAGATAAAAAAAAACTTATAGCATACACAAGACTGCTCATTTTAAATACAAAAGAATGTGTGGCACAAATACTGTTAATAATTTAAGACCTTAGTAGTTACAACTTCATAATGAGACAAATGTGGGTTCAAGCCTTACTTTTGTCCTTCACTAAGTCTGTGATCCTGGGAAAATTCTACAGCCACTTTAAGCCTACTTCCACATCTGAAAAATGGAACTAATACCAACATCTTAAAGGAATGAGAATTAAATGAGATACGACATATTTAAGCTGCTTTAGCTCAGTTCCTACCATACAGCAAGTGCTCAAAACATGTTAGATTTCAAGGAAATATAAGAGAAAAATATAAGACATCTAAGGAAATCTAAAAGAAGAGGGGAATTTTGTTTTTAATGCTCTCCCAAAAAACATGCATAAAGGGTCAAGGTGAATCAGATGAAGAGTGATGTGAACACCAGAACTGCATACAAATTTCCAACCTCACATATCCTAATTAATAAAAGTCACACTGTTCTGTTACTGGCCTGCATTTTCATTATCCTGTACATTCCCAACTACCAGACCTTGGCAGGGGTCATCCAGAGGCACTCAACATTCCTTCAGAAAGGGTCTTCCATTTCCAACCCATATCTCAAACCATGAGAAGAGCAGTGCCAAGGCAATAAGATCAAAGGAGAAGTGGGAAGTTATAGATTTGATCTAAGTCTTCTGTGCATAATTTTTCTTGGTCAATGAGAAGTCTGGCAAAGAAAGGGAACCAGCCTGTTTACCCCACATGGAGAGTTTCCCAAAGCTGTCACTGTAACTGATGCATATAAATGTGAACTAAATTTCACTAACTGTTATTAATGAGAGGGAGAACAATCTGAGCTAAAAATCAAAATTGTAAATTTTACATAGCCAAGGGAATAGAAAACATATCCACACAAAAAACTTCTACACAAATATTCACAGCACCATTATTCATAATGCCCAAAAAGTGGAAACAATCTAAATGTCCATCAACTGATAAATGGATAAATAACATGGTATATTCATACAATGAAACATTATTTAGCAATGAAAGGAAATGAAATACTGATACATACATTTTTTGGATGAACTTTGCAAATACTATGCTAAGTAAAAGAAGCCAGTCACAAAAGATCACATATTTTATAAACCCATTTAAATTAAATGTCCAGAATAAACAAATCTGGATATTTAATATAAATGGATTATGGACAGAAAGTAGATTTGAGATTCCCAGGGACTGGGGGAGGAGGAGGGGATATTAAAGAGTGACTGCTTAATGGGTACCAACCTTCTTTGTAAGGTAACGAAAATGTTCTAAAAGAAACTTGTATTGATGATTGCACAACTCTGAGTATACAAAAAACCTTTGAATTGAACATTTTAACTGGGTATGTTTTTTGGTATCTGAATTATAGCTCAAAAAAGATGTTTAAAAAAAAGGAAAGAGGGACTTCCCTGGTGGCACAGTGGTTAAGAACCCGCCTGCCAATGCAGGGGACACGGGTTCGAGCCCTGGTCCAGGAAGATCCCACATGCCCCAGAGCAACTAAGCCCGTGCACCACAACTACTGAGCCCGTGTGCCTAGAGCCCATGCTCCAGAACAAGAGAAGCCACCGCAATGAGAAGCCCATGCACCACAACAAAGAGTAGTCCCCACTCAGCCCCCGCTCGCTGCAGCTAGAGAAAGCCCACACACAGCAACGAAGACCCAACACAGCCAAAAATAAATAAATAAATTTATTAAAAAAAAAAAAAAAAAGGAAAGAAATAGATAACCTAGTTAGTCCTATAGCTATTAAATTGACTTTGTAGTTAAAAACCTTTCCATAAAGAAAACTCTAGGCCCACATGGTTTCACTGGTGACTTCTACCAAACACTTAAGGAAGAAATAATACCAATTCTACAGAAACTCTTCCAAAAACAAAGCTGCACAGGAGGGAATACTTCTCAATCCATTCTAATCCATTATGCTGATACCAAAATTGGACAAAAATTACAAGAAAAGAAAACTACAGACTAATATCCCCTGTGAACATAAATGGAAAAATTCTACACAAAACTTTACCAAATAGTATTTAACAGTCAATTACAAGGATGACACATCATGATCAAAGGGTTACACCAGGAATACAAGATTGGATTCACATTTCAAAATCAACCAGTGCAATTCACAACAGTGAAAAACTGAAAATGAAAAATCCACATGATTATCCAAATAGATACAGACAAAGCATTTGACAAAACCCAACATACACTCCTAATTTAAAACAAACTCTTAGCAAACTAGGAATAGAAGGAAACTTCCTCAACTTTATAAAGGGTATTTATAAAACACCTTCTGCTAGTATCATACTTAATGGGAAAACACTGAACATTTTCCTCCTAATTTCAGTTAAAAATAAATAAATAACAGGGATGTATATACTCTTACAACTTCCATTTACCACTGTACTGGAGGCTTTAGCCAATACAATTAGGCAAGAAAGAAACAAGATGCAATGAGATTAGCGGGAACAAGTAAAACTATCTTTACTCAGAGACAACATGATAATCTATCTAGGGAATCTACAAAAAAGCTACTAGACTTCAAAAAGTTAAACACAGAATTACCACATGACCCTGTAATTCCACTCCTAGGTATAAACTCAAAAGAATGGAAAACAGATACTCAAGCAAATACATTTACACATGTTCATAATAGCAGCACTATCCACCAGAGCCAAAAGAGGGAAATAGCACACATGACCATCAATGGGTGAATGGTTAAATAAATTGTAGTATGTATAAACAATGGAATAGTATTCGGCCATAAAAAGAAATGAAGTACAAATTCATGCTACCATGTGGATGAACCTCCAAAACATTACTTTAAGTGAAAAAAGCCAGACACAAAGGGTGATATATTGTACAATTTCATTCACATGAAATATCTAGGATAGACAAATCTATTGGTATAGAAAGAAGGCTGTTGGTTGGCAGGCTCTGGGGTAAGAGAATAATGGGAAGAAATTATTTTATGAGTAAGGGTTTTACATTGGGGTTATTAAAATATTTTGGAACTAGACAGAGATGGTGGTTTCACAACACTGAGAATATACTAAATGCCACTGAATTAAATGGTTAATTTTATGTTTTATTAATTTCACCTCAATAAATTACTAGTTTTAAAAAAGTTACTAGAACTAATAAGTGAGTTTAGCAAGGTTGCAGGATACAACAGGGGTCAGCAAACTATGTCATATAGCCAAACTCAGCCCACTGTCTATTTTTGTAAAAAAAAAAAAAAAAAAGTTTCTGAAACAGAGACATGCATTTTATGGGTTGTCTATGTTGCTTTCGTAGGGCAAAGGCAGAGCTGAGTAATTGTGAAAGAGACATACGGCCTGCAAAGCCTACAATATTTACTATCTGGCCCTTTACAAAAAAAGTCTGCTGACACCTGGGATACCAGATCAACATATAAAAATTAACTGTATTTCTATGCACTAGCAACAAACAACTAGAAATTGATTTTTTAAAATACTGTTTACAATAGCTTCAAAAACTGTGAAAACCTTAGAGACAAACCTGACAAAAATATGTGACAAAACCTATACACTGAAAGCTATAAAATACCACTGAGAAAAGTCAGATTTATATACATGGAGTAATATATCTGTTCATGTGATTAAGGACAGTATCATTAAGATGTCATTTCTCAAACTGATCCATAGTTTCAGTGTAATCCAATTATAATTTGAATTTCAGTAGAAATTTACAAGCACTTTCTAAAATTCATATGGAAATGAAAGGACCTAGAATAACCAAAATATCTGTGAAATAAAACAGCAAAGTTGGAGAGCTAACTACCTGATTTCAAAAATTATTATAAAACTATAGTAATCAAAACATCATGGTATAGGTATACAAATAGACAAACAGATCAATGGAACAGACTACAGAGTCCAGATATAAACTCACATTTATATAGACACTGATTTTTTTTTAACAAAGGTGCAAAGGCAATGCAATAGAAAAAGAGGCTTTTCAACAAATGTGCTGGAATAATTGGCCACGCGTGTTTTAAAAATAACTTGGATCCATACCTTGTACCATATGCAAAAATTAACTCAAAATGGAACACAGACATAAATGAATAATCTAAAGCTGTAAAATTTGTGGAATAAATGTAGGAGAAAACCTATGCGACCTTGGGTTCATCAAAGATTTCTTAGATGTGCACCAGAAGCACACTCTTTTAAAAAACAAATTGATAAACTGGATTTCATCAAACTTTAAAATGTCTGCTCTTTAAAACACTTTTAAGAAAATGAAAAGACAAAGCACAAATTGAGAGAAAAATCTTTGCAAAGCATAAATCTGATAAAGAACTGTTACTCAGAATATATAAAGAACACTCAGAGCGCAACAATAAAAAACAAAAGTGGGGGGCAAAATATCTCAATAGATGCTTCACCAAAGAAGAAATACGAACAGAATATAAACACATAAAAAAATGATCATCATTAGTCATTAGGAATATACAAAATAAAACCACAGTAAGATAACACTACACACCTATGAGAATGCTAAATAAAAATGAATGAATAATTAACACGTGCATTAACATGGATGAATCTCAAAACCATTGCACTAAGTGAAAAAAGTCACAAACAAAAGTATTCGTACTGCATGGTTCCATTTATATGTCATTCTGTAACTGCAAATCCATAGGAACAGAAATCAGATCATGGTGGCCAGGGGATGGGGATAAGAGGAGGGAAATGACCACAAAGGTAAAGGAGGGAACTTTATGGAGTAGTACCTTGATTGTGGTGGTGGTTACATATTTACATGACCATACATGTCTATCAAAACTCTGAACTGGGGCTTCCCTGGTGGTGCGGTGGTTGAGAATCTGCCTGCCAATGCAGGGGACATGGGTTCGAGCCCTGGTCTGGGAGGATCCCACATGCCGCGGAGCAACTAGGCCCGTGAGACACAACTACTGAGCCTGCGCATCTGGAGCCTGTGCTCCGCAATAAGAGAGGCCGCGATAGTGAGTGGCCCCCGCTTGCCGCAACTAGAGAAAGCCCTCGCACAGAAACAAAGACCCAACACAGCCAAAATTAAATAAATTAATTAATAAAATTTAAATTAAAAAAAAAACCTCTGAACTGTACACTAAATAGGGTGAACGTTGCTGTATGTAAACTATGCCTCGATAAGTTTGAAGTTCAAAAAGCAAAACCCTTAATATAACTGCTCTTAAAAAAATAAGACATAGACTTAAATGTCCTTATTTCTTAAAGAATATTAGGCACTGAAAAAGAGTTCAAATAAAGGTTCTCAGATTAGAAATTGTGGGGGATGGAAGAAGGTATTCCACGAAAATGGAAATCAAAAGAAAGCTGGAGTAGCAATACTCATAACAGACAAAAGAGACATTAAAATAAAGACTGTTATAAGAGACAAAGAAGGACACTACATAATGATCAAGGGATCAATCCAAGAAGATATAACAATTGTAAATATATATGCACCCAACAGAGGAGCACCTCAATATATAAAGCAAATACTAACAACCATAAAGGAAGAAATCGATAGTAACACAATAATAGTGGGGAACTTTAACACCCCACTTTCATCAATGGACAGATAAACCAGGACTTAGTTGATATTTATAGAGCATTCCACCCAAAAGCAGCAGAATACATATTCTTCTCAAGTGCACACAGAACATTCTCCAGGATTGACCCCATGCTGGGCAACAAGGCAAGCCTTGGTAAATTTAAGAAAATGGAAATCGTATCAAGCATCTTTTCTGATCACAACTCTATGAGATTAGAAATAAACTACAAGAAAAAAACTATAAAAAACACAAACACGTGGAGACTAAACAATATGTTACTAAACAGCCAATGGATCACAGAAGAAAGCAAAGAGGAAATCAAAAAATACCTAGAGACAAATGAAAATGAAAGCACAATGATCTAAAACCTATGGGATGCATCAAAAGCAGTTCTAAAAGGGAACTTTATAGCAATACAATCTTACCTCAGAAAACAAGAAAAATCTCAAATAAATAACCTAACCTTACATCTAAAGCAACTAGAGAAAGAAGAACAAACAAAACCTGAAGTTAGTAGAAGGAAAGAAATCGTAAGTATCAGAGCAGAAATAAATGAACTAGAAACAAAGAAAACAATAGCAAAGATCAATGAAACTAAAAGCTGGTTCCTTGAAAAGATAAACAAAATTGATAAACCTTTAGCCAGACTCAACAGGAAAAAAAGGGAGAGGACTCAAATCAATCAAATTAGAAATGAAAAAGGAGAAGTTACAACTGACATCGCAGAAATACAAAGCATCATAAGCAACTACTACAAGCAACTGTATGCCAATAAAAGGGACAACCTGAAAGAAATGGACAAATTCTTAGAAAGTTACAGACTCCCAAGACTGAATCAGGAAAAAATAGAAAATATGAACAGACTAATTACAAGCACTGAAATTGAAACTGTGATTTTAAAACTCCCAACAAAAGTCCAGAACCTGATGGCTTCACAGGTGAATTCTATCAAACATTTAGAGAACAGCTACACCTATCCTTGGGAAACTGTTCCAAAAAATCACAGAGGAAGGAAAACTCCCAAACTCATTCTACGAGGCCACCATCACCCTGATACCAAAACCAGACAAAGATACCACAAAAAAAATTATAAGTCAATATCACTGATGAACATAGGTGCAAAAATCCTCAACAAAATACTAGCAATCTGAATCCAACAATACATTAAAAGGATCATACACCACAATCAAGTAGCATTTATTCCAGGGATGCAAGGATGTTTCAATATCCAGAAATCAAGCAGTGTGATACACATCAACAAATTGAAGAATAAAAACCATATGATCATCTCAATAGATGCAGAAAAAGCTTTTGACAAAATTCAACACCCATTTATGATAAAAACTCTCCAGAAAGTGGGCATAGAGGGAACATACCTCAACATAATAAAGCCCATGTACAACAAACCTACAGCTAACATCATACTCAAAGGTGAAAAGCTAAAAGCATTTCCTCTAAGATCAGGAACAAGGCAAGGATGTCCACTCTGGCCACTTTTATTCAACATAGTTTTTGGAAGTCCTAGCTTCCAAATCAGAGAAGAAAAAGAAATAAAAGAAAACAAATTGGAAAAGAAGAAGTAAAACTGGCAGTGTTTGCAGATGACATGATACTATACATAGAAAATCCTAAACATGCCAGAAAACTACTAGAACTAATCAATGAATTTGGTAAGGTTGCAGAAATAAGGACGCACAGAAATCTCTTGCATTCCCTATACACTAACAACGAAAGATCAGGAAGAGAAATTAAGGAAACAATCCCATTCATCACTGCAACAAAAAGAATAAAATACCTAGGAATAAACTTACCTAAGCAGGTAAAAGACCTGTACTCAGAAAACTATAAGACACTAGTGAAAGAAATCAAGAAGACACACACAGATGGAAAGATATACTGTGTTCGTGGATTGGAAGAATCAATATTGTCAAAATGATTATACTACCCAAGGCATTCTACAAATTCAAATGCAATCCCTATCAAATTACCAATGACATTTTTCACAGAAAAATGAATTTTACGAAATCTTAAAATTTGTATGGAGACACAAAAGACCCCCAATAGCAAAAGCAATCTTGAGAAAGAAAAATGGAGCTGGAGGAATCAGGCTCCCTGACTTCAGACTACACTACAAAGCCATAGTCATCAAAACAGTATAGTACTGGCACAAAAATAAATATAGATCAATGGAACAGGATAGAAAGCCCAGAAATAAACCCACACACCTATGGTCAATTAATCTACGACAAAGGAGGCAACACTACACAATGGTGGAAAGACAGTCTCTTCAACAAACAATGCTGGGGAAACTGGACAGCTACATGTAGAAAAATGAAATTAGATGATTCCTTAACACCATACACACACAAAAAAAACTCAAAATGGATTAAAGACCTAAATGTGAGACCGGACACTATAAAACTCTCAGAGGAAAACATAGGAAGAACACTCTCTGACATAAATCACAGCAAGATCTTTTTTGACCCACCTCCTACAGTAATGGAAATAAAAACAAAAATAAACAAATGGGACCTAATGAAACTTAAAAGCTTTTGCACAGCAAAGGAAACCATAAACAAGATGAAAAGACAACCTTCAGAATGGGAGAAAATATTTGCAAACGAATAAATGGTCAAAGATTAATCTCCAAAATATACAAACAGCTCATGCAGCTCAACATGAAAAAAACAAACAACCCAATCCAGAAACGGGCAGAAGAGCTAAATAGACATTTCTCCAAAGAAGACATACAGATGGCCAACAAACACATGAAAAGATGCTCAATATCACTAATTATTAAAGAAATGCAAATCAGAACTACAATGAGGTATGACCTCACACTGGTTAGAATGGTCATCATTAGACAATCTACAAACAATAAATGCTGCAGAGGGTGTGGAGAGAAGGGAACCCTCTTGCATTGTTGGTAGGGATGTTAATTGATACAGCCACTATGGAGAACAGTATGGAGGTTCCTTAAAAAACTAAAAATAGAACTACCATACGACCCAGCAATCCCACTACTGGGCATATACCCAGAGAAAACCATAATTTAAAAAGACACATGCACCCCAATGTTCACTGCAGCACTATTTACAATAGCCGGGTCACGGTAGCAACCTAAATGTCCATCAACAGACGAATGGATAAAGAAGAAGTGGTACATATATACAATGGAATATTACTCAGCCATAAAAAGGAACGAAATCGGGTCATTTGCAGAGATGTGGATGGACCTAGAGACTGTCATACAGAGTGAAGTAAGTCAGAAGGAGAAAAACAAATATATTAATGCATATTTGTGGAATCTAAAAAAATGGTAGAGATGAACTGGTTTTCAAGACAGAAATAGAGACACAGATATAGAGAACAAGCGTATGGACACCAAGTGGGTAAAGGGGTGGTGGGATGAAATGGGAGATTGGGATTAATATATATACACTGATATGTATAAACTAGATAACTAATGAGAATCTGCTCTATAGCACAGGAAACTCCACTTTGCTGTGCAGTAGAAACTAACACAACATTGTAAAACAACTATACCCCAGTTTAAAAAAAAAATGGGCTGAAGACTTAAATAGGCATTTCTCCAAAGAAGATACACAAATGGCCCACATGAATACGAAAAGATGGCTCAGCTTCACTAATCATTAGGGAAATACAAATTAAGACCACAAAGCTTCTACCTGTTAGGACGGCTATTACCAAAAAGTCAAAATACAACAAGTGTTGGTGAGGATGTGGGTAAACAGGAACCCTTGTATACTGTTGGTAGAAATGCAAAATGGTGGAGTTGCTATGGAAAACAGCATGGAGCCTCCTCCAAAAATTAAAAATTTAAGTACCATATGATACAGCAATCTCACTTCTGGGTATATATCCAAAAGAATGGAAATCGGGATCTTGAAGAGATCTGCACCCCCAAGTTCACAGCAGCTGCTATTCACAACAGCCAAGACGTGGAAACAGTGTAAATGTCCATCAGGGGATGAAGAGGTAAAGAAAATGTGGTATACATATACAATGGAATGTTATTTAGGCATTAAAAAGAAGAAAATTCTGCAATATGCAACAACATAGATGAACCCAGAAGACATTATGCTAAGGGAAATAAGCCAGTCATAGAATAATGAATAATGTATGATACCACTTACATGAGACATCTAAAATAGTCAAACTCATAGAATCACAGAGTGGAATGTTGGTTGCCAGGGGCTGGGGGGAGGGGGTTAAAGTCAGGAAGTTGCTAATCAATAGGCATAAAATTTCAGTTATGCAAGACGAAGATCTGTTGAACAACACCGTGCCTAGTTAACCACCTTGTATTGTACACTTAAAAATCTGTTACGAGGGTAGGAAAAATTTACTATTTTTCTGGCTCACAGAGCCCTCCTTGAAGAAAGAGCTTAATGTACAATGTCAGTAAATAATTTGGAAATACCTTCAAAGTCAACGGCGAGGGTGACTTATAAAGCAAAGAAGAAAGTTTTGTTACTGCATGTGTTTAGTAATGCCTTTGAAAATCTGTGTTTAGCAGTTGTTTCAATAACATTATTTAACAGTCTGGAGCATTAAAAACAGACTGGGGCAGGGGAATGCAGTCAAAAGACTAAAAATAATTTTTAATTTTTAT
This sequence comes from Balaenoptera physalus, assembly GCF_965194825.1. Classification (NCBI taxonomy): domain Eukaryota; kingdom Metazoa; phylum Chordata; class Mammalia; order Artiodactyla; family Balaenopteridae; genus Balaenoptera; species Balaenoptera physalus. The sequence continues at coordinate 57,674,103 of NC_138890.1, forward strand.
CTAAATTATGAGCTTTCTCAAGTATAGCTGGTACTTTCAATAAAGTCCACATGAGAGCTGGCAAATCTCAAGCTATCATTAAGAATTTTCAAAGATTAATCTGTACATGAAAGCAAATAACACAATAGTAAAATTATTCAAATTGCAGCCTTCAGGAGGTCAAAAATAAAACAAAGATTTAGATAAAAATGCTGATTTTGTAGTGAATAGACCTCTAATCCTAAAAATGTGAAAATATACTTTCTACCATTGAAATACAGTGTGTCAGCATCCTCTAGGATTGTTACAATTAAAAAGACAGACAATAAAGAGTGTTGGCAAGGATGTGGAGAAACTGGTATCCCTATACATTGCTGTTGGGAATGTAAAATGGTGCACCCACTGTGTAAAACAGTTTGGCACTTCCTCACATAGTTAAGCCTAGAATTACCGTATGTCCCCGATATTCCACTCCTAGGTATATATTCAAGAGAACTGAAAAAATATTCTTACACAAAAACTTGTACACGAATGTTCACAGCAGCATTATTCACAATAGCCAAAATGTGTAAACACCCAAACGTCCATCAACTGACGAGTGGATAAATAAAATGTAGTATATGCATACAATGTAGCATTATTCAGCCACAAAAAAAGAACGAAGTACTGTTACATGCTACAACATGGACAAACCTTAAATACATGTTACGTAAAAGAAACCAGTCACATAAGATCACATATTGTATGATTCCATTTATAAGAGATATCCAGAGTAGGCAAATCCATAGAGATAGAGAGTAGATTAGCGGTTGCCAGAGCAAGGGAAGCGGGGAGAGAGGAAATAACTGCTAATGGGCAGAAAGTTTCTTTTTCAGGTGATAACAATGTTCTGGAATTAGTGCTAATGATTGCGGAACTTTGTGACTATACTAAAAATCACTGAATTGTACACTTTGAAAGATACAGTGCCTCAGAGCAGGGTGATACATCTGATTAAACAAGGCATAATCTCTGTGAGCTGGGGGCCATGAACAGTTTAGCTGTTTCCCAATTTGTATATCACAAATTACATACCTTCTTGTGGCCAAGAATCAAAGACAGACACTGTCAAATCATAAACATGAACCAGAAAGTTGATATGACACCACCCCTCATGTACAAAGCTGCCAGAGATTCAGCTGAAAGACTGGATTTGCTGAAACCTCTTTTATGGTTGATGTGTTCCAAGAATTCATCAATAAATACACATTTAAGTCCAGAGCTGAGAAAATATTTTTCCCAAGCACTCCTTGCTCTAGCCAGATCCATCTTTTGGTCTGCAGAACCACAGGAAGAAAGTCTCAGCATTATTTTTACCTTGAATACGAGTGTTTCCAGAATATACTAAATTCCTGACTGAGTAAAGTGTTTTATAAGAAACTGTGTTCTGTGTCTACAACATGGGAATAAGGCACTGTAATAAATATGATCCTAAAAGGACTCATTTCCCCTACCACTTATGGGTAGAGGGGAAGAAATTTGTCCCAAGTATAGTAATTAATATCACCAATGATATTCAATAATCTGGAAAAGAGCTATTGACTACAGCAGAGGTTGACCTTCAATTATAATGAGGGTCAATAAAGGGCCAATTAACCAGAACATTAAAATTCACTGACAACAGCTTTTAGCACTCCACTTTTAAAGAAAAAGGATTATGCCTTTAGTGTTTACACTCCAAATCCAAAATTGTAGGATGTTAGCAGGGGCTCTTACAGTCAACACAGACACTCAAACCAAGCTTGTAGTACCACAGATTACATGTGCTTCAGAGCAAAGGCCTACATTTGGGTTGATCACCTACCCCCAGGGCTTAGCACAGTGATTAGCATTTTATTAGTAATATTTCTTAAACTAATGTTTGATGAAATCCAATCTAAAATAATGACCTTAAGCCACTGTAAAATGGGAATTCAAAAAAATATAACATATCCCTCATATATCTAGGAAGACAACTTTTAGAGGGATTTTTCAAGTTCCCTTTTAAAGCACATACTGACTATAGTCACTCTTCCAAGAACAAATTAAATAAGTACAAAGAAATACTGTACAATAGAAGTCTACCATCATTTTTGCATCTGGGGCAAAGGATGAGCTCAGATAAGTTAAATACTTTATTAGCCAGGCTGCCCACAGGAAGGGACTGATTATTCTCTTTTGACCCCATGATAAAGGGTTAAAATGAAGTCATTTGTTCTCAGGTTCTAGGGACAAGCTGGCCACACGTGTTTACAATGGACCTCCCGTACAAACACAAGAAGAGAGAGAGCAGAGGACAAATCCTAGGTGTCTCGTTAACAGATTATACCTGTAGTGAAAAGGCTTTCCTCTGGTTTGGGGCCACTTTCCGATAATGAAGGCTCTATAGGCAGCACTACAGTATCCTGTGATAACTGTGTAGCGTGAACAGACAGCAGGCTCGCACCTCCACCACCTACAAGTTACGTGAGCTTAAAACTCGTGTAGGCTTTGGGCTCTTCATCGATAAAACACGTAATCATCACCGCAGCTGACTCTTGGGATTTGCTCAAGGAAGAAATTAGCTTCTGTATATGTAAAACAGCTGGCACAGAGAGCGGATACTCAAAAACGTAAATCCCCTCCCTGAACCTGTCACTGCTATCAGAGGTAAACACAGACACACACACACACACACACTCCACAAAGGTTTTCCACGGCAGTTTTCCAGCACGTGCATCCAGGATGCCAAAAAGAATTAGGGTGTCCCTGCCCTCGGGGAACGTACAGTCAGGCTCAGGAGATGAGCAGCCTGAGTGGTTATACAGACCTATCACTGGGCAGGCCCGGCTGCGGCTGAACGCCTGCCTAGCCAGTGTGAGACGCACCCTACACACCTGGGCAGGTACTTCAAAAGCTGGGTCGCAAGTGCTAGAAACTCGACTCAAACCAGCTTAAGCAATACTAAAAAAAAAAAAAAAAAGCCGTACCTCAGAGAGTATGATGTTGAAGCTCAAAATCGGCTTCTGGCAGCACTCAGCTCTGCACACGTCCGCCTCAGGCCAAAATAGGTTTCTCCCTCGGGCTGCAACATGGCGCCGGCCACCAGTTTGCCTGCGGCAGAGAGGCAGGGCTTCCTTCCAGAAGGCCTAAAGAGCCCGTACTCGCTTCTCATTGGCCCAAACTGGCTTGGGCCTGCCTACCCTTCAACCAATCAGGAGCCAGAGAGAGCTGACTAATCATGACTGACTTAAAGCCTAATCAATGGGTGGAAGGGACGCTTCTGAGTCAATCGCACTGTCTTTTACAAAGCACCCAGTAAATGAATATTTGGTGAAGGAATGGATGGAGTAATGAATGGCTGAATCTATAATATAATGGAATATGTGCTCTTTTTGAAGGATTTTTTTTTCCGGGGAAGGACGTGGGGGGGGGGGGTGCTGCTTTTGATTTGAGTTCCATATAATTACAGTCACCTGAGTATACCCAAAATGACTTCATTGGAAAGCTATCAGCAATTAGGCATAGACCACCATTACTATTACCAATCAAGTAGTACGAGTCAGGCAGTATGTGGAGTGTAACTTGGGCTTAAGAGCACAGGATTTGGAGACAGGCCTGGGTTCAAATCCTGTCTCTACCATTTACTAGGTATGTCATCTTGGACAAGTTGCTTAACCTCTGGACGTCTGTTTCCTTATCTGCCAAATGGAGAAACCACAGTTCCTACCTCACAATGTTTTTGTGAGGATTCAATAATAAAACATAGGTGAATGGTCAGTATACTGAATATTTAATGGATGCTAGCCGTTATTACCATTCACAATAAATCCATCCCAAATCAGCTTTACTTTCATGCAAACTGTACGTGAAACTAGGAGAGGAAAGGCACCTGTTCTCTGGCTGATAAAGCATTAAAATAGTCCTCTTATTAGCTGGAAGAACTGGGAGAAGGCAGGCTGCTCTCATATAAGGTAGACTGGTCCTGTTCTATGATAATGCCATCCTGGATGCCCTGCCACTAAGAAGGCAAGCCACAGATAATATTTTTGTTTCTTCTCTATTTTTCTAAAATAGACACATATTACTTTTACAATGAACAACAAATAAGCAGTTGATCTTAGTTAAGTATCAGAGTGACAGGCATGCACAATAATTCTTTGGAGTTGACAGGAAGATGGGCTACTGTGAGCTGGAAGACCTCACTGGAGTAGGAGGTGGAATCTTCAGCTCTGGGAAGAAGACAGGGAAGGAAGTAGGTGGGGGAGGGGGGATATGCCAGAGGAATAATATGAGCCCATCTTTGGGGACAGGAACATATGATGGACAGTTACTGCTTTGGTGCTGAACATCTGTTTACCGTTCTTCTAGTAACACTCCCTCCATATTCCTTGGGAGAAAGGACCCTCTATCATTCTCAGTTCATGTGCTGACCTTGCCCCTGAGCTTGAGTAGGCAGATGATGAGTCAGCATATTCCATCCCAGTAGATTAGAGGTGGTCATGGGACCCAAGTTGGTCCAGGGTAAAACCTAGAAGTTTTGCTGAAATTTTGGGGACAGAGGGACTCTCTGAGGTACTTTAGCTGATAGAATGCCCACCTGGAGCTACTGGTGGCTATGTTGGTAATGTGAGAAAGCCTGCCTGAAAATGAAATAAAGCTGAGGGAAGAGATGGAGGGGGCAGCTCTCTGATGACGTCATTGAGCATCTGGATACAACCATTTCTGAATGCAGTTGCATCTCCTGGTCTCTTCACTTGTGTGGGCCAACAAAATCCTTTCTTATTTAAGCCATTCTGAGTTTGGTTTCTATCACTACCAACCGAAAGAGTCTCATTCAGGGACTTCCCTGGCAGTCCAGTGGTTAAGAGTTCACCTTCCAATATGGGGGGTGAGGGTTTGATCCCTAGCCAGGGAGCTAAGATCCCACATGACTCTTGGCCAAAAAAAAAAACAACCAAAAACATAAAACAGAAGCAATATTGTAACAAATTCAATAAAGACTTTAAAAATGGTCCACATCAAAAAAAACCTTTTTTTAAATTAGTTCTCTATTTTATACACATCAGTGTATACATGTCAATCCCAATCTCCCAATTCATCCCACCACCACCCCCACCACCACCCCCCGCTTTCCCCCCTTGGTGTCCATACGTTTGTTCTCTACATCTGTGTCTCTATTTCTGCCTTGAAAACCGGTTCATCTTTAAAAAAAAAAGTCTTATTCAGTGGCATACCAAGAGGAGGGTGGTATGAACAGAACACCTTGCAGGGAGGAATATTTTATCATGACCTGCTTTAGAATTGCCAGCTCAGTAAAAAAGCACACCAGCTCTTAGCTGTTTGAATTCTCTATGGACAATGTATCTCCTTATTGGTGGCCCCAGGCACACTGCTCCCACTGTCCCCTCCCACCCCATCCCCACTCCCCATCTCTGCCCTGGTCCCGTACAGTCAATGAAGAGGAATCATAGATTTTGAAATGCGTATGATCTCAGAAAGGCTCTAATTCAATCACTCCATTTATCAATAAGGAACTAAGACTTGGAGAGCGAATAAATTTGGCCAAGGTCTGACTTGCGTTGGTTCAGAGAAGCGTTAAGAAGGGGCAGCAGAGTGCCTGAGTAACCCATGAAACAGATGAGCAACATAAAATAAAAATCCTCCGTGAGCCTGGGGCATTTCTGTTCCCGTACCCTCTGCTATCCACCGGGTGTGGGTATGAGTGGGGAGTTTTTTTCAGTCTACTGCTTTCATGCTCAAGGATTCAGCCACAGCCATCAGCTCAAAAGACTAGTCTATTTTTATCCAGGCAGAGATTCTGGCACTTGGACCACGTCTTTGTTTCAAACACAGCTGAAGAGCTGGGTTGGAAAAGCAGAGATCTCACCAAATGCCTTGTACCGCTTCACACTGGCACATACCATCTTAAGATCAGGAGTTCTCAGAAGGGCTTTTGTGGATGAAAAGCTAGGAAACTGTCCCTAAAACAGCTTACGGACATCTCTGGATTAGGGGTCCACCAGCAGTTATAGTTTCACATATGTCAATGAGGGATAAGATTGAGACCCTAGACCCGCCCCTCCCTGATCAAAGTTAGATGACTGTTTTGGAAACAATAAAATCCCCACTGCATTTCCCATCCCCCCACCCCCACCCCAAACATCTTTCCCTTTAGTCACTCTTACCCTGGGTTAGTTGTAAAACAAACAGAAAGGCTGCTCTCTCCATTTCTGCCTACGCCCTTAATTTGGTCCTGCTGGGCAGAGAACTGCTGAAACAAGTACCTTGACGAGAAAGAAGGGGTAGAGAAGGACAAAAGCACTGTGTTATTAGATTGATTTTCTGTTGGGCATTTGGCCCTAGACGACTGTTTATAAGCAAGGTCCGGTGTCTGAAGATCTGGGTTCAAACACCAGCTCCAGCAGTTACAGGCTTTGTGAGCTTGGACGAATCATTCTGTGCCTCAGTCTTCCCATCTGTAAAACGGAGCCCATCGTACCAGCTTCACAGGGTGCTAAAGTGAAAGGGAGTCAAGTAAGGTCTCTCTTTCGTGTTCATGGATGACAGTTACCAGGTCAGATTACTGCCTGCCAAGTTCCTTTCCCACATCTCCACACTCATACAATCCAGCAACAGAGGCCCGTGGGGCACTCGCTGGGTCGTTGACCTGGTCAGCGGTCCTGCTCGAGCTCAACTCCAGACATCCTGGGTCTTAGACCTGTACTAATGTCTTTAATGGCTCTGAGCTACACTCATGTTTACCAGAAATACATAAATTAGGTAATTATGGCTAGCACAAAACAAAACAGGGACCGAGGAAGGTCAGGCTGATGAGCACAGAGAAAAACTCCCCTCCAGCGCTGTTCCCGCCCTGGCCCGGGGCAGAGGCCAGCAGGCCCTCATCTGTCAAGCGGGAAGCATCAGCTGGGCCTGAAGAGTTAGCAGCTGTTTTGCCTGGCTGTGGCCTCCCACCTCCACACAAACCTGGTTGCTTTCTTTTTTAACAATAAGGTAGAGGCAAGGTATTCTAAGTCCCTTCCCAGAAGGGAGGCATGAGCGCTCCATCCTGCAGCAAACAATCCTTTATTCATCCTGGAAGAATCTTCCAAACTCTTCCTGGGCCAGCAAATTCCCTATAGAAGCATTCTGCAGCGCAAGCAGCCAATTGTCTTCAGAGGGAATTTTCTCCTTTATGGTTGAAGTCTGGAGTGGCCCGTGAGAGGAAAGGTTTCTGTCCTACTTTGCTGGTCCCGACAGGATGACCATGGGACAAGGCCCTTTCAGCAGCTCTGTTCTTCACAGATGGAGCCTTCTTTGAGTCACAGCTTAAATGTTGCCTCCCACTTGGCGCTGTCCCTGACCCCACACACCCTTCTTGCACCATGAATGTCTCCTTCACAACTCTCACAGCTTTCATTTTTGTTCATTTCTTTATTTGTGCACATTTGACGAATGCAAGTCATTTGATCGTGGCTGTCTTCTCTACAGGGCTGTGAGGAGAGGAGGGGTCAAATCTGTCTTAATCATACCTGTAACCCCAGGATTTAGCATTGCGCCTGGGCCCCAGCGGGTGGGTGTTGAGTGGGTCTCACCCATGTCACTTCTTTGGGCTTCAGCTTCTCCAACAACAAAGGACAAGCTTCTGGATTACCTGACAATACTAAAAACCCTGTGATACCGTGAGGAGAGGGCTACAAAGAGCCCGGACAAGTTCACCTCCATGAGTCAGGCTCCCACATATAAGCAAAAACTGAGGGAGGGCTTACAAGTTTCCAGCTGGCAGTTATGTTCAAAAGCTGTGCCATGCCGTTGTCGGATGACTGACTGCAGATGCCCTCACACCCTCAGCAAGGTTAGAGCCCTCATCGGAATGGGGATTCCTGGCCAAAATGCAACTGGAGGTTTAGCATGCCACAACAGCTGAACAGGAAGGGTACCAGGGAGAAAGAATAAAGGCGATTGGACCACACTAGGCCTGGTCTTCAGCTGAAGCATCTTCTTTTGTGTTTGGGGCTCTACCCTCCACCCTCCAGTCCCCCAAGCCTCTCACCCCTCCCCCCAGAGCCCTGGACTGAAAACTCAGGCAGGCAGGAGTCCCTGGACTCAGCTCCAGTCTCTGGGCTCAGAGGGAGGAGATAGTCTTACTGCAGACTCAGAGAAGTGCCTGTCCATGGCACAGACTAAGGATGTCATTTCCAGTTGGGGGTTCACAAGTGCCAGTTTTAGAAAGGTCCTCCTCCCTCCTTCTGTGGGCTCTTTCTAGTCCTGTATTTTAACCCGAAAGGGATCCATTGTGGCAATTAGCTAATCAGATAAACCCCTCTTCTCTGCCTTTTCTCTTGGCAATTAAGAGCAGTTTACACGCATATTGAAATCAAAGTGCACTTACCCTTTGAATTGTGTAAGAATCTCTATTACAGCTACATTTGCATTCAAATTGTGAAAGGACATGTTCAAGGACATTCAGGGAAAACTTGTAATAGCAAAAGATTGAAAGGAGCTTAATGTCCATCACTAAGAGATACTGAATAAATAAATAACTACATCCCCATGTGATGCAGCCCTACGTAGCCATTAAAAAGGAAGGTCTCTATGTATTGATATAGAAATAGTCCCAAGAATATTAAAGAAAGCAAGATGCAGAAGAGTGTTTAGAGCATGCTATCATTGACTTAAAAATCAGCATATACCTAAATGCGTGTTACATGTGTTGAATTATGTCATCCCCAAATTCTTACGTTGAGGACCTAACCCCCAGTACCTCCAAATGTGATCTTACTTGGAAGATAAGGTCTTTACAGAGGTAATTAATTAAAATAAGGTCATGAGATTGGACCCTAATTAAATATGACTGGTATCCCTATAAAAAGGTGATATTTGGACACACATGCACAGAGTGAGAACGCCATGTGAACACAAAGGCAGAGATTGGGGTGATGCATCTACAAGCCAAGGAATGTCAAAGATTGCCAGCAAGACACCAGAAACCAGTAGAGAGGCATGAGACATACTCTCTTTCACAGACTTCAGAAGAAACCTACCCTACCAACACCTTGTTCTTAGACTTCTAGCCTGCAGCAGCCTTGGTAAGCTAATATAGCCTCTGTGTGTGTGTGTGTGTGTGTGTGTGTGGACAAAAACACACACAAAAAGCCCAATGATATGGGTTGCCTCCACGGAGGGAAATAGAGGCGGGAAAGAAAATTTTCACTTTTCTTTTATACCTTTTGAATTTTGGACTCAGTGTGTGTATGTATTACCTTCCGAGTTCCTCCAAGCTCCCCACCCCAACCCCCAATAAATCATTATATATACAAGCAAATAAAAGCAGCCTTCAGGAGACTACACTCCGCACCCAGAAAATAACCAAGTCTTCCCAATCTAACCTTCAGGTATCAATATGCTTTAATCTCTGGTGCCAAGTCCGACCGATTGTGAGGGTTCGTTTCTAGGAGTGCCGTCTTGACAACGATGCCGAAGCCCCTACTGGGCTCAGAGGAGGAGAGTTCATCAATCAATTAGCATGTCTGCCAGGTGTAGGGAGGGGCCGAGGGGCGGGAGCTACGAGCATCGGCCAGCCCTGACCTATCCCATTACTGGCCCAGGCTGGGAATTTCAGGTTGGTTTGGGAGTGTAGAGGGTAGTACACAAGGTAATACTCATCTTCATGTAATGGGAAGCCTTATTATTATGGAGATCTACTACAGTGTATGGGTCAGACAGGTGGCTCCAGAATATGTGACAGGATGACTCAGCTCATGTCTGAATCTGGGCCAACTGTGTGTGAAGAAATCCTTCTTCCTTTCTGGAGTAAATGGGCAGATGGATAGTCATTGTGTGAATCACAAAGCCCAAGGCCCCAAATGGTTGTGCAGATGGAGAAAAATGAGATCCCGTGCAGGAGGCGCCCATCTCCTCAGACTATGGGGTCTGCCCCCTGCATGTACTGCATCTGCCAGAATGCATGCACTCCAAGAGGCAGACCAAGCCCCCGGGGTGGAGGGGCGCAGAGTCTTGGCGTGACCGCAGGTACTGCCTGGACCTTGGCCACCTCCCAAAGTAGACATGACTAGAAAGTTGGAACAAAACTCAGGGTGGAAGAAATTAGAACGAAGGCTGTTAAGTGAATGCCAGGGTCAGTCTAACCCTGCTTCTAAATATCATAGGAAAACATGACCATGTGTGCAAATGGACACCTCACATGTCAGCATTTTATGCTGTTTACATATTATTCTATCTCTGAGGGATAATAGCTAAAACCTTTTAACAAGATCAGCTCTTTCTCTGATCCCATAGAAAGTAAATTACCCCAGCCAGCAAATCCAGGATACATTTTTTTTTTTTTAAATGGCCAGAGACATCCCCCCAGAGATCTGCTGAGAAGGCAGGAGATTAGGAAGACAGGTAAAGAAAGAATACAAGTTCACCTGGAAGAAGGTTGAGATAAAGGTGAATTTGGAGCCTTGAACTCTACCTTGCATAAGAACCAACATTCTAGTACTTAGGCAAGATTATAAAGCTACAGCAAAAGGGCGACGCTTCTAGGGCACAGTCGTGCTCTGTGGTACTTTAGGCACGTTATACACGTCTTTTCCCCAAGACAGGCAAGGTCAGCGCTGGGAGTACAGAAGTCAACAGCGCAGAATCCTTGATCATGAAGAGGATGCAGTATAAACATAGAAACAACCAACGACAAGGCAGGACTCGCGGGTTATACTAACAAAGGCACGGAAAACATGCTCTGGGAGTAGAGAAGAGGGAGAGACAAGGAGACTTCCTTTCCAGAGAAGGTGACTTTTGAGCTGAGTTTGAAAGGTAAGTAGGGATCTTCTGGGTTAAAAAATGGAGGAGAAAGGAGAGTCCAAACAGAAGGAAGACCTCGTTCAAAGGCTCACTAGTGAATGAATAAGGAGCATTCAGGGAACCAGCAAGCAGCCTGGTATGCTGGAGGGCGGGGATTTGGGGAAAGATGAAGCTGGAGAGATGGGCTGAGCCTTGCATGCCCACTCGAGAGTCCACACTCCATCCCTGAGTCGCTGGGGGAGCCAGCACATGCTTCACCATGGTGGGAGAATCATCCCATTTCCTACTCCGGAGGTAACTTTGCCCTTAATGTGAACAGTGGACCAGACTTGTGGGACCTGGTAGAAGGGAAACTAGGTAGGAGGCTGCTGAAATAGTCCAAGGGAGAGAGAGATCATAAAGACCTGAATGTCAACATGTGACATGAAGAGGGAGAATCAGGTCTGGGCCGTTTGGGATTTGGAATGGACAGGACCTTCCTAAAGGAACAGCTCAGGGGAGGATGATTTTGAGATTTCCAACTTGGCTTGTGACATCACCCAAAACAGAGGGCATAGGAGAAAGGGGGGCGAGGTGTCATTTTGGACATGCCGAGGCTGAGGTGCCTGCGGGTCATCTAGCGATGTCCAGCAAGCAGGCAGAAATATGGGTGTGGAGCCCGGGAGAAAGGAGTCCGGAGGAATAACTTTCTTATGACACATTCCTGTTAAGCCTCCATTCCTGGGGTTTGGCTAAGGCCACTGTGGACAGATTGGTGGGGGGAGTGCTATTCTGAGATCCTGGGTGTAGAGTCTCCCAGTCCTAAGAGCGACGCGGGTTTCTTCCTCTACCTCTGTGTGGGGACCAGAATTTGCACAGGCTCGTGTGCCTGGCAGAGAGTGGAAGTGAAACCATATTCCACTGTTCCGGGGGCCTAGCACTGAAGTTCCATCTTCAGCCACATGTTTTCCAGGTAAACTTCTCACACAAGATGAATTTCTTGCAGAATCACAGAAGTCTCCAGAACCCCAGGGCTCAGCTAGCAAACTGGAACCTTGAGATGGGAGAGGAAGAGGGAGGAAGAAGTTCTCTCCCTTCCCCCCCCACCCCCCGCCATTCCCAGGACCCCAGTAGGAACTGGAGTCAGAAGAAAATCAACACTAAAAGCAGTTGGTGATTGGTGTTATCAGAAGATGGGCTGGCCAGGGCAGGTAAAGGAGAAGGAAAGAAGTTCCAGCATATTTTAATGGAATGGCTCTGATTCTAGATAATTTCAGAATAACATCATAATAACATTAGTTTATACCTGAAGATGTGTCAGGATGCATGAGCATAAAAGCTATGTCATTTGCATTATCTCACTTACTAAACACCATCCCTGCGAGTTTGGCTCTGTATTAAAGTTATTACCCCCATTTTGTGGATGAGGAAAATTGGAGGCATAGAGGTTTAATGACCTACCCCAAATTGTCTATCTGATAAGTGGTGTATCTGAGTTTTGGAAGCAGTCTATCTGACTCCAGAGGTGCCCTCTTAACCACAAAGCCACAGGCTCCCCAGCATATGTGTGTAATTGATGTATTTTATGGCACTCTGTGCTGCTAAAAGCACTGCCACATATTTATGTCCTCCAAATTGACAGCGACAGGGCCAGGACTAAACTTTTAACTTGAAATGGCTTTCTATTGAGTTCACTGGGGCTGGAAGGGAGACCCAGGATTTGGTACACTGCTGTCCCTTCCAGGCATACGAGCCTGAGACATAGCATCAGTCAACCCCACTGGCCTCCACCTTATGCAGGATGCACTTCATAAAACCTGCATTTCCTGTAAGACCACACAGGGACCCCAATCCTTGGACCACAGCTGCCAAGAGGAACTGAAACAAAGTGAGTCACAGAAGGCAGATGGAGAGTCACATTTTGTACTGCAAACCCAAAACGCACTCTCTAGCAAATCCTCATGTTGGTTTTGTACTCATTTTCCTCTTGGCTTCTAAACTCTTTAGACTACACCGAGAGTTTCATTACTGTTGCTAATTGATTAACAATAGAAACAGCTATCAGTTACTTTGTGCGCTGGATATTAAAAAAAAAAAAAAACCACATAATTTCAGACTTACAAAATGTTGCTAAAATAGTGAAGAATTCCTGGACACCCTTTCCCCCCACACCTCAAATGTTAGCATTTGCTATATTTACTTTATCTATCAATCATTTTTTTCTTTTACCATTTAAGATGTTGTAGATCCAATGCCCTTTATCCCTCAGTACTTGTGTACATTTCCAAAAAGTCTGCCTACAAATCCTGCCTCTCAAAACCACAATGCAATTATCTAAATCATATTAACACTGATGCAATACATTAGTTACCTAATCAATAAACCTTACTCAGATGTCACCAAGTGTCCCTGTAATGTTCTTTTTAGCCCAAGAAAATCCACGATTAGGTGTTGCATTCCCTTTGTCACGTGTCTTGACATCTGGAACAATTCCTGAATCCTTCTATTTCACGACATTGACATTTTTGAAAGGAACACACCTCCGTTTGGTTTGTCTTCCTCATGGTGAGATTCAGTTTATGTACTTTTTTTAGGAATTCCACTGAAGACATGATGAGTTCTTCTCAATGCCGCACAGAAGAGACATGCTGTCAATTAGTCCTAGTAAAAGGTAGTGTCCGCTGGTTTTCTCCACTGTAAAGTCACTCTTTTATCCTTGTGATCAATGGGTCTCTTGTGAGGAGATACTCTGAGACTAGGCAAATATCCTGTGATGAATCATCCATTGATGATTCTCGACTGACTCAAATACTGTTATGGTTGCCAAATGGTGGCATTTTAATTCAGTCATTCCTTCTACCATCATGAGTTGGTGCTCCTCTGTAAGGAGGAGCTTTCTTGTACGCCTTATTTATTTATATTGGCATGGACTCATGAATTCTTACTTTATTCAGTTTGTTATAATTCTTTACTACCATCTTTTATTTTGACACTCAAATTGTCCCAATGTCTGCCAGGTACTTTATGTAAGATATTTCATATAATTCTCAAAGCAACTCTATGTAGTGGGGATTATGATTATCTCTATTTTGCAGACAAAGAAGTTGAAACTCAGAGAGATTAACTTTTGTAATGTTTAATTGGTGGAGTTTCCAAATTTTGATGCCAAATGCTTGATATATATGTACATATACAGGTATATGAATTTCCCCCCCCCATCCTCCTGATGTCCCTGCCATATAGGAATTATCCCCTCCCCTCCCATTTTAAGATGGGAAAATAGGCTCAGAGAGGTTAAGTAATCAGTCACAACAGCTGTGATAAGAATTCGGAGGCCTATTTGAAATCCTATGTTGTTTTTCAGCAGACCACGTTGCCCCTTTAAGCTGTTTTTCCTTTTGCAGATGGGATCCGTAAGCATCTAGTCTTATTTAATTCTACTCAGGACAGAGGAGGTAAAACTGTGGCTTTTTTACTCATAGCCTGCATTTGTAACTATTTTTGCTTTGGCTAAAAGCTACCCTGATTCTAATCAGCACCAAAGCTAGGAAGTTGTGATGATTTAGATCTTGCCAGAATCTTTGGCGCTCTTGGAAGTTCATGGCAACTGAGTTACTAAAAAATTTAATCTCTCAAGGTGAATGTGTTCATTCCAGTTTTTAAGGAAGACTTTGGTGAGGTCGTTCATCATACAGTCACCCTTGGATTTATTGTCAATGTAAATATGGACTTTTCCATTACTACTCTTGTGTTAATCACAGCACAGTGAAGAAACTTCTCATTCATGAATCTGTAGGCCAAGGAGAGTTGCTAATAGCTACCTAAGGAGAACCCAGACATTTTTGATATTTAATTGAAAAGGAAATGCATGTATTAAAGCATCAATCATGTCCAGCTTTAACCCCAGGTGACCTCAAAATGAGGTTTGAGGACCACCAGACTTACAATCACCCCAGATACCCATTACAAACACAGAGTCTGTTAATCTAGGAGGTGGATCAAAAAAGATCTTGCTGTGATTTATGTCAAAGAGTGTTCTGCCTATGTTCTCCTCTAAGAGTTTTATAGTGTCCAGCCTTACATTTAGGTCTTTGATCCATTTTGAGTTTATTTCTGTGTATGGTGTTAGAGGATATTCTAATTTCATTCTTTTACATGTAGCTGTTGAGTTTTCCCAGTGCCATTTGTTGAAGAGACTGTCTTTTCTTCATTGTATATTCTTACCTCCCTTGTCATAGATTAATTGACCATAGGTAAGTGGGTTTATTTCTGGGCATTCTGTCCTGCTCCATTGATCTATATTTCTGTTTTTGTGCCAGTACTATACTGTTTTGATTACTGTAGCTTTGTAGTGTTGTCTGAAGTCAGGGAGCCTGATTCTTCCAGCTCTGTTTTCAAATGGGACCTAATTAAACTTAAAAGCTTTTGCACAGCAAAGGAAACCATAAAGCCCACAGAATAGGAAAAAATATTTGCAAACAAAGCGACTGACAAGGGATTAATCTCCAAAATATATAAACAGCTCATGTAGCTCTATGTCAAAAAAACAAACACCCCAATCAAAAAATGGGCAGAAGATCTAAATAGACATTTCTCCAAAGAAGACAAACAGATGGCCAAAAAGCACAAGAAAAGATGCTCAACATCACTAATTATCAGAGAAATGCACATCAAAACTACCATGAGGTATCACCTCACACCAGTCAGAATGGCCATCATCAAAACGTCTACAAACAATAAATGCTCAAGAGGGTGTGGAGAAAAGGGAATCCTCCTACACTGTTAATGGGAATGTAAATCGGTACAGCCTCTGTGGAGAACAGTATGGAGGTTCCTTAAAAAACAAAAAATAGAACTACCATGTGATCCAGCAATCCCACTCCTGGGCATATATCTGGAGGAAACCATAATCCGAAAAGATACATGCACCCCAATGTTCACTGCAGCATTATTTACAATAGCCAAGATGTGGGAGGAACCTAAATGTCCATCGACAGAGGAATGGATAAAGAAGATGTGGTACATATATACAATGGAATATTAATCAGTCATAAAAAAGAATGAAATAATGCCATTTGCAGCAACATGGATGGACCTAGAGATTACCATGCTAAGAGAAGTAAGTCAGAGAAAGACAAATATCATATGATATCACTCATATGTGGAATCTAGTTAAAAAATGATATAAATGAACTTATTTACAAAACAGAAACAGACTAACAGGTTTTGAAAACAAACTTATGGTTACCAAAGGGGAAGCGTGGGGGGAAGGGATAAATTAGGAGCTTGGGATCCACATACACACAGTACTATATGTAAGATAGATAACCAACAAGGACTACTGTATAGCACAAGAAACTCTACCCAATATTCTGTAATAACCTATATGGGAAAAGAATCTGAAAAAGAATGAATATATGTGTAACTGAATCACGTTGCCGTATACCTGAAATTAACACAACATTGTAAACCAGCTATACTCCAATAAAATTATAAAAACAACAACAACAACAACACAAACACAGAGTCTGGGGCCATGTCCCAGACCCACTGAATCAAAATTCTTCAGCTTTAGCAAGCTTCCCAGAGACCCCTGATGCTCACTAACGTGGAAACGGATGCTAGGGCCTCTGACCCAGCATTGTTCCTGAGGACTCACAATGATGCTGGCTTTATACCAGCAAAGTCAGCCTTTAGGCTACTTGACCTCTGCCTTGCCTCTTGCCCACAGCAGTTATCAAGGGAAGGGTAATTCGCCAGTTTCACTGCCCTTGGGGAATGAGCCTGGGGTGGGCTCCCATCTCCTCCCTCCTGCAGGAAGCAGGCAGCAGAGGGAATGCATCATCCCTCAAGTACTCTGATCAACATCAAGAGTTCTCATCTTCTAAGGGCAACTTCCCTTGGAGATCAAATTTACAGGAGTGAAAATCTAATTGACCTACATCATGTGTTTAAGCCAAGCCATGTGAGTCACAGGACACTGCATTCTGACAAGTTATGGCTTTGGTGTCTGCCCAGGTGTGTTCATTTTGGCCATGACTGGAGACGAAAGTGGGGAGAAACACATGATATGCAGGGCTGTCCTTTACGGGGGCAATGGGCAGAGCCCACACAGCCCTACGTGCTTCCCAAGACTGGTAGACTGGACACACTAATGAATATGAAACAATGCAACAAACGTCTAGAAACTGCCAACTTTTTCCAAGGTATTGAAGAAATCCATATTGTAATACTATATTATTGAATTTTGAGGATGGCAAATTTTATAAAGTACATTAGTAAGCGTCATTTCATTTAATGGAAACAACCTTAGAAGCATTCTTAGGTCCATTTTACAGATGAGGACACTGACACTCAGAGAACATAAGTGATTACCTCAAGGTCCAGCTGTTTGGAAATGGCAGAACCAGACTTCGTGTCAGGTTTTCTGACTCCAAATCCAGTGCTCTTTCCTCCTGGGAAAGGATCAGACAATCAAGGGGCAGAAAGGACTGCACAGAAACCACTCTGAAGCTTTGTCTAGAGCTCAGGACTTCAGTTGTAAGTGAAAGAATTCAATTCCAACTTTGGAGCAAAATGAGAGTTTATTGGCTTATGTAACAGAAGAGCTCAGGTACATCTGGACTCGACACAGAGTGCTGGTATTCTTTTTTATTTATTTTATTTTTATTTTTTGATTGTAGTTGATTTACAATGTTGTGCTAATTTCTGCTGTACAGCAAAGTGATTCAGTTATACATATATATACACATTCTTTCTGTTTTTAGTATCCTTTTCCATCATGGTTAATCATAGGCTATTGAATATAGTTCCCTGTGCTATACAGTAAGACCTTGTTGTTTATCCATTCTATATATAATAGCTTACATCTGCTAACCCCAAACTCCCACTCCATCCCTCTCCCATGCCTGTGAGTCTGTTTCTGTTTCATAGACAGGTTCATTTGTGTCATATTTCAGATCCCACATATAAGTGATATCATGTGGTATTTGTCTTTCTCTTTCTGACTCCACTTAGTATGATAATCTCAGTTGCATCCATGTTGCTGCAAATGGCATTATTTCATTCTTTTTTATGGCTGAGTAGTATTCCATTGTATACATGTACCACATCTTTATCCATTCATCTGTCATGGACCTTTAGGTTGTCTCCATGTCTTGGCTACTGTGAACAGGGAGTGCTGGTATTGAGTGCTGGTATCGTCTCTCTTGGCACCACTTCGAGGCTTTCCAATTCGTAGGCAGACTTCCCCAACAAGGAGACAAGAGGGCCGCCAGCAGTCCTCACAGCTTCAAATCCAGAAAGAGAAAGTCTCTCATCATGACATTCTAAGAAATCCAGAAGTTGGTTCTCAGACTTCATTAGGTCCTGGGCCCATTCCTGGATCAACCCATTACTTTGGCTGGATGAATTTGATGATCTCATAGGTCTGGCTAGGGTCACAGGTTCACCACTGGATCCAGGGTAGGTTGGTGTCAGTCTACCCAAAATCCTGGGACCTGAGAGTAAGGGAGGGGTGGCTCCCCAGAGAAAAACTGAGGTGCTGTTAGCAGAAGAAGGGGTAATGGCTGCCAAACAGGCAAAAAACAACAGCTATTCCCCTTGGGGTGGAAAAGATGAAGAGCATTTGAGCCTGAGAGAACCCCGGGGGGCACAAGTGGGAGACAGCACCTCGCACTTGGGTGTGGACAGAGTAAATGTCCCAATAAATATTGATAAATGAATGAATGAATGTTGGTTCAGACCGTTGTAAAATAATGAAGAGTGGGGGCCTCTGGGGCATAGGATACATAAAGGAACATTGGAGAAAAGATGCTGGGGCCATACTGAGAAGCACCCTGTGTGCCATGCTGCTTTTTTTCAGGCCATGAGAGCTTCTGAAGGTTTTTTGATCAGGGGTGTGCCATGGTCAAAATTTGGAGGAGAAAAAAACCCTTGAAAATTTTAAAGTGCTATACTAAGTGAGAGCATTATCTTCTGTGGGCCAGGAGTGCCCTGCTTGCCTGTGAAGGTTTTCCTGTAAGATGTGGAATCCCTTTATCTGAAAGTCCTTGAGACAAGAAAACTGTGAGCACGTCATGGGGAAGAGTAGCAGCAGGCTATCCAAGTCTGATTAGATACACCCGCACCCTTTCAGGGCCTCCAAGTATGTAGTCCCACCCAGATGAAGGTGAAGGTCTGAACTCCAAGACACTGGAGTTTCTCAGACTCACATTTGTGGGATGGTTGAACAGGTCTGGGTGCAGCCCTCAGGGTGTGTGAACATCTTTCTTAACCAAGGAGCACTTGATGCCATGCAATTCCATGTCATGATTAGGCGTGATTAATGGGCATTCTCTATCACAACTGACTGGGGGTCCTTGACGAGAATTCCAGGGTGAAATGTCTCAACACTAATGTACCCCCGGGATGAGCCAAATCGTCAAGCAACGACTTGTATCAACTGGGGTTGGAAGTGTATGGGCAGAGGGCTCTGAACGACACGATTCCTCCCTATTCTTATGAGCAGTCATGGCTGCTTCTGGTCCAGAATGGAGAACAAATGTCAGAATTATTTAAAAAAAAAAAAGCTGTGCTTGCTGAGTTCAGGCACCAAGGCTCCTCTTTTGCTGAGCTCATTCCAGGAGTGATCAAACTAGAGCGGTGCTTGCCCATTTTATATTGCAATGAATATTTCAGATCTTCTGCTTGCTTTCTGAAGCAACTTTTCTAAGAGGTGCACTGCTAAAACCTCAACAAATAAATACTCAACATAAAGTATGAGGTCTCTCAAATAAAGAGAAGTAGCAGACAGAGTTCATGCTAAGAAGTCATTTGAGGATGGGGGGGAGGGGACGGCACTTACCATGCTTCCCTGATATGACAAATTCCCCTGCTGTGACCTGGATACCTTGTCCCAGGATGAAGCCCTGGCACCGTGGATTTCACTAGGTCCTGAACCAACCAATCACTTTGGTTGGGTGGATGTGATGATCTCATAGCCCCAACCAGGGTCACAGGTTCACCACTGAATCAAGGATGGATGCGAGCCCACCCAACCCCATGGAACCTGAGGGTGGGGCTCCCCAAAGAAAAACTGAGGTGCTGTTAGCAGAAGAAGGGGTACTGGCTGCCAAACAGGCAAAAACAACAAGGATTCCCTCCTCCCAACAAAGGGTGAGGGAAGTGAAGGACATCTGAGGGCTGGAGCTCCTGAAACCTTCCCCAGAGCTGGGACAGTGTGGGAGTTAAGAGCATCTGCCCGCTGGGGTTGAATTTCTGCTCTGTTACTCATTAGCTCAGTGACTTTGAACAGGTTGCCCAACCTAATATTTGGCTTCCTCCTCTGCAGGATAGGGTACCAACAGTACCTATTTCATAGGACTGATCTGCGGATTAAATGAGATGATGCACGTAAGGCAATTAGTATAATGGAAGTGCTCCATAAATGAAACTGACGAGGTCACTGTCATCTTGACATGCAACATTCAGCCCCACTCCCTGGGGGAGACCTGGGTGAGAGCCTCACTCTATAAGCAGACCCTAGTGGAAGTCAGATGTTTTCTGTGTCCTAAAAGCACCCACCCACCGTCTGCTTTGAGTTCTCATGCCCTTTCCTCAAGCTCTGAATTTTTAAGATCTCATGAAGCTCAAGAGGGGGGTTAAAATGCCAAAATTCTCTATTTTGGAGCATTAATAGATCACGCTAGAAACACTGGCTCTCCCACAAGAAGACACATGCTTGTGGGATTTCTCTGGCAGTCCCATAGCAGCCTGAAGGTCTGTCGTCGGCAGCTGGATTGGGGTGGGGAAAGGGACCGTTTTCAAATTGTTAAATTTTTAAAAATTTGCACATTATATATCGCTAGCCAGAAAAACATGGCTGAGCCCTCTGCAGGGACTGCCTCCTTGCTGTGTCCTCAAGGATGCTGGGACTGGCCAAAGATTGCAGCTGGAGTCCCTGGGGCTGCCCAGAGAACCAGGAGTGTCTGCACAGAGCTCCAGAAGTGGGGAGCTTTTCTCCCAAGATGAGGGAGCAAAGGGCTCCTTGGAGAAAAGAAAGTTTTTAATCAAAAAACTGCCTGCTCTTATTCCAGCCACTGTAAAACCAAGCTGTTTGTCAGAAATTGTACTTTCTGAAGGGCTCACTACTGCAAAGGCCGTAAGGAGGTGGTTGATATAGTTCCAAGGAGGGAGGAGGCTGATGTGGGGGATTGAAGAACCAAGTCAAAAATGGAAGGAAAAACTTCCACCCAATTAAAAAAGTTTACGCATTTATGTAAAATCACGTGTGTATATCTATAAAGAAAAATTTTTTAAAAATGTAAGAGCATATGGGCTCTAGAAGCAGACAGACCTATGTTGGAATTTCAGTTTCACCACTTCTTAGCTTGTGTGACCTCCCTGATCCTCAGTTTCCTCATCTATGAAATTATAGTATTTCCTTCACATGTTTTGAGGATTCAGTGAGTTAAGGCATGTATAGTAGTGTCTGGTACCTAGTAAGATCGTGATAAATGTTAGCTGATATTGTCATTTATTGAGGGAAGACAGAAGGCTAAAGGCTAAGGGAGTAGGGGTACAATTCTCAGAAAGACCTTATCTCCTCATGTTCCAATCATAGTGAACTCACCTCTCTTTCTTTCTCTTTCTCTCTTTCCCCTTCATGCCTCAGTCCTTGCTGTCCTTGTGCTTTCTCTCCATCTTTCAAGATCTCCAATGTCACTTCTTTGTGAAGCTTTCTCTGGTACCTGCCTCCCAAAGAGAAAGGATCAATCTTCCCTGGAGCCCGGGACTACCCACCACACACAGAAAGTGTAGCAAATTGCCCATGGTAAACTCTGGTTCTTGTAGACCTGCCATCACCGAGGCCAACTGTGAGTTCCCTGGGGACAGAGATCATGTCTTATACTTCCCGGTTTAAACAGCTCCTGGCACACAAGAGGTCATCACGAAGTGTTTGCTGAATGGAAGCATGAAAACAGAGGGTGACGGCTCTAAAAAGATGATGGCTCCACTCTTAAGGAAAAACAGAAAGGAAATGGACAGAAGCTGCATCCTGGGAAACTTCAGTTAGACACAAAGAATTCCCTTGGTGAGAGTGTTAGATGCCAGACCAAGTTCCCATGGGACAGTGTGGAATTTCCTTTAAGGGTCTTGAAAAAGGAATACTTCTTATTTTGTGGGTGATTCTGATGTGGGTTTGCTTGAAGGCAGGTCTCCAGCCTGGTTTGAAGTTCATAAAACCACCCATAAGTAATTTAGATGACAGAGAAGGGTCTGGGCTCTTGGTCAGCTGGCCATCCAGATGGTTTCTTGCGCCAAGTGCTAGCGAGGAGGCTGGGAAAGAATGTGGCTGTGTGTGCCTGAATGGAGGCTGGGAAGTCTCTCCCACAAGCCTGAATCCCGGGACGCGAGTGAATAGAGTAGCTTGTCAAGGAGGACCACAACGTCGTCACCGTGTGTTCAAGCACCCACGTCTAATGATCCGATTTCTTTCTTTCAACCGGAAGTGTAGAGGAAGACAGGAAGGAGGGACTGGAGTCCAGAGCAGTGCTGTCCCACCTCCTGTCACATGGTCAGCCCCCCAGGGGCCATCTGGCTCCTGTCACATGCCAGGCCCTGTCCTGATGGAGGTATTAAGAGGGCGACATAAAATGTCAAACATTTGATGACAAATAATGAGTTAATTATAGGTAGAAAGTACTATGAAAGGGCAAAATGGTGTGATCAGGAGAAAAGGTGGAAAAAGAAAGATGGTTCCCCTTCACTATCATTCCTCCATCTAACACAGGCAAGGCAAGCATTACTCTCCCACATCTCTTTCACAGATAAAGGTTCAGAAAAGGCAGAAAAACATTTAATAATTGAAAAAAAAAGTCTTTCCAATAATCCACGCCCCCAAATGCAAAAAGGACATACAGCCACTGTGTCAAGAGGAACCTTTTAGTTTTAGGGTACACACAAGACCAAGAGGTCACCGAAATGTGGTTTGGTGCCTAGAGAAAGGACCTATGAATTCAAGTCTTGACTAAATTTGCCGGTTGGTCTTGGGAAGGCATATCGGCTACCTGGGTTTTAGCAAACAGAGCCTGGGGCAGGCCTCCTGGGGTCAATGTCACAATACACAGTGTGACAGTTGTTGCCAAGTGCTGTGGGATAGAGTGAGTCAAGGCTTTGATCATTTCGGCCGAAAACCGTCCTGCTTTGGTCCCCACTGGCTGACACCGGCCAGGTAACCGGGTAACACAGGGTGGTGGTTGTGAAGGAGGCAGCCTGGCTGGGTACGGCTGCAGGCTCTCCCATGCGCTGAGCCTCACCCACCCCG
Source organism: Balaenoptera physalus (assembly GCF_965194825.1). Taxonomy (NCBI): domain Eukaryota; kingdom Metazoa; phylum Chordata; class Mammalia; order Artiodactyla; family Balaenopteridae; genus Balaenoptera; species Balaenoptera physalus. The sequence continues at coordinate 57,697,171 of NC_138890.1, forward strand.
AGCAGGAACCACGTTGGTTAGAGGCTCCCTTGGCTGCTGTGCAGGCTGAACTCAGGCAATCCTGACTAGCCCAGCACAGTTAATTAGCTGCAGCTTAGCATAGTGCTATTAAAAGCAGGGCGAGCCAAAGACACTGTCACATCTGGGTAAGAGAGACATGTGGTATCCGAGGAGAGGTTGAGAAAGAATTGAGAAAAGAAGGAATGAAAACCCTGATTTAATTCCCAAAAGAGCAAATGTGTTTGAGGTCTGAGAAAATCTTTCATTTATGTGATTTCAAGTGTCAATCAAGTCCATGTCTAACCAAGGTGCTCTTAGGACCAATCATGCGGCCGGAGCTAATAAGCGAAAAACACCAAACCAACCACATGATGTGACACAATTTGAGCTCTGCTCTGGCTGCTAAAAGCAACAAGAGAATGAAAACCTTTCCCATTAGAAAAACCGTAAGAGTAGAAGTGATGGGGGAGTGATGGGGAGTCTGGTGGAAAGGGCAAGGACATAGATAAGATACAAATCCATACATACATTTCATTCTCCACACGATGGGCATCAGTTACACACGTGTGCCACTCAGAAGGTCTCACCTAGGTACCGTATGACCCCACACATCTGTGATGCTTCAGATGCTGGGACAATTTTCCAGCACAGGGTGTAAGCTCGGTGAAGGCAGAGGTGCTGTGAATCCGTGCTGTTCACAGGGGTAAACCAGCCCTTATTAAGTGGCAAACGAGGACAGTATAAACAGTTCACATGTGACCCACATATTCAATTAGTCACCCCTCAGAACGAGGCACCAGGGGATACTCACTCGCCTTCTGCTTGCCCAGGGCAAGCTTCTGGAGCCAGAAGCCTTGCCCTCCATCCCCAGAGTCCAGGCTCCCCTGCCCTCTCCTTCTGGCTCCTCTGTTCTCACAGCAGAAGCTGGGAGTGAATTGTAAACCTGGGTCCCAGGCTGCAACTCAGGATGTACCTGGAGGGGATATGATGAATGAGACAACTCAATAACATGAGCTGGCCTGGGACAGCATGTTACAAGTGACTGATTTACAACCCTGGGGGACACGCCCAGCCGTGTGGTGGGACTGTCTGTATTTTGGCTCTTTGATTATTCCATCCTGTGTTAATGAAGTTCCAGAAAATGGTTGATTTGACAATCAAATTTAGGAAGAATAAAATATGTATCGTAGGAGATAAAGTCAGAAACATTCATTGGAATGTGACTCTTCGGGGCTTAACTGTTTAACATGCATGACAGCTTCTCCTCAAGGTCACGAGCAGTTGACCTCTCCCTAAAGGAAACCAGAGCTCCCCAGAGCACATCAGAAATCAGCACTGTGGTTGTCACCAGTGACCTCAGGAGCCCAGACTTGTGATCTTTGATCATGGTCTTTGCTTATTTGAAAAAAATATTAAAATACGCATCATGTCAAAACTTTATCAGAAACTCAAGAAACAAACATACCACCAAATGGAAAAGTCATTTAATTCAAAAATCATACTTCCACTAGTTTCACAGGGATTGTCACATAAACCAACCAAAAGTAAGAAAGCCAAGTTTCAGAGGCCACCCAACAGAAACTGTATTTTCTTTACAGATATGCTTAGTGACACAAAAGCACATTTTTTTTCTTTTCAAGCCTGAACATGGCAAAACTGTTTTATGAATAACAGGGAAAAAGTTCTATTCTAGTCACAAGTTACTTCTTAATTACTAAATAGGATTCTACACACCAGTCGATATTCAATACTGAATCGAAGTTTAAAACAGTGCATTTATGTTTTTCAAAAAAAAACATTAAAGTGCCATTTTTAAGTACTTTATTGATATTATATCACACAGCACTTTATAATATACTCAAAGGTAGCCTAAGTTGTGAATTAAACATGCAAATATTTTCTTCTCCAAAACATGGACAAAATGTCTTTTAGAGTGCTTGTGAAGACTAGCCTACTATGAACCACTAATTGTTTATGAGTTTGATCTTTTTTTCAACATGACTCCTAATAAGTTAATAAGGAATATAGCTATAGATAGTAATCATCTGATAAATATGAACAAAGTTTTCAAATGGCACTTAAGTTACATCTTTGATCATTCTGATAGTCAATCAACAGCCTCTCTTGTTTCTCTGATTCTCAAACTTCAAATCTAAAAGGCTGTCAAGGCTCAGCAACTGCCAGCTTATGTGGGTTTCTAGAAGACAGTCTGTATCTTTACATATGTAAATGTGAGCTGTACACATACATACACAAACACATACTAATACGTATACACTTAAGAATCATCAGATGAACCTCTTTTCACAGGTTCAAGGTTGACCCTGGCATCTGGATACCCAAGGAAGCGGCGTGTAGGGTCTGTTTGGACAATTTTGTAGAAACGGTTGACGTAGAAATGATTGATGTCAAATGTCTTGGCCTCTCCAGGTAATTCTGACACTTTATCACTATTCTTGGTTCTCACTGACTACACTAAATAGAATTTTGATGTAATAGCAATTCCTATACTTACACGGGTCCAGGACTGTGCTAAGCCTTTGCTCTCTAAGGCATTCTGCCTTGAAAAATGGTTTCATCTTGTAGCGTCCTGTAAAACTTCTGCAAAAAAATTAGCTGTGAGCTTTTTATGTGATAGATTTTTCCCCCCTATTAAGAACTATATTTATCCCTCTTTAAAAAAATCCGAAGTTCTTCAGTATGGTTTGCCTTTCTCTTTCTGCTCTTAGCATTACTTTATACCCAATCCTTTTTCTCCTAAGAATACAAGTGCTTCCATTAGGAGATCACATTTTAGCCAGGGCTGGCTCTGAATGACGTCTGAATTCTCTGTATGGCCTCTCCCTGTGCTTTGGGAAGCCCTTTAGTTAGACAAGTACTGTAGGCGGTGAAAGGAAACAAGCTAATTATGACTTGGTGGAGTCTGGTCTCAGGCATGCTGTAGGTTTGTGCAAGGTCCATTATTCTATGGCTGTTGTCATTTGGAGGCTACATTTAAAGAAAAGTGGTTCAGCACCCAGCACACCAGGCTGGCTGCCAAACACATTTGAGCATGATAAGATACATTTTTTAAACGCCGGCACAGGGTGTGTGAGAGGACACCCAGTTGACTTAGATGTGGGGCAGGGCTGTCTAGGTAAATGATTACTGTCAAGTTTGCCAGTCATGACAGATTAACTCCCTAGACAGTATACCCAGGACATTCCTTTTAAAGTCAGGTAGCTAAGTGGCTGTTTAGTTTCTTCAGGGCTGGCTACCTACTTGGGTAACACGGTTGCTCATAAAACGTTTGATGCTAGGGCGAACTGTGCCATGATGGCCACTGTTGTACCTGGGAGTCCTGGGTCTATAAAACTGGGGGGTCCAGACTTGCTTCTTTGAGAAACAGAAGCCAGAGGATGAAAGGTGCCAAAAGACAGTCATGAGTAGTTGATAATGTTATGTTCAGTCGATTATTTCTGTCTCCCTACTCCACAATCATGGATGTTTTTAGAGTCTATACAGTCAAGACAGAGCTTTTGGTGTGACAAGGGTTGCTGTTTTCAAGAGACACAAACTCTGATGGTAGAAGGACTTCCCTTTGAGCTACAGGTATGGCACACATAACTGCAGAGTCCTGGCGAACAGTGAAATCACCCTGTCACTAGCATGACTCTGTGTTGCTAATGTCGATTGGCCAATACCTGATTGTTCATTTATTCTCTTTCTCTTTGCCTTTCTATCCAAAAAGCACTCAGCAAGAGGACATGAACTGGAATTATGTTGAAAAAACAAACAAACCAACCCCAGTTTGGTGTGACAGAAGAAAACACACATTGGCTGTAGAAATACTAAAACACTAAGCTAAAAACTGGCTCCAATCCTAGGATACAAAGGCCGGCAGTGCTATACAGGGTCCATCCCTCTATGTTCAGATTTGAAAACAGAAGAGAATATCATCAGTCTTGAGCAAGTCAGGACTTTACTTGCCTGGGGGGTGGGGGAAGAATGTGAAACTAGTTGTCTTCTCAAGGCATGGCATTCTGTAACTACAGAACTCTGTTGAGTACCTGGAGGAGGTGTGAGAGACTGATCTTGATGCCCCCAAAAGACTCAGGCTATGTCTGCCTACCTGATCCCAGGGCCTTCCAAAAGCAACACGAGGCTCCTGGGAAAGCTCAGGGATTTTGGTCAATAGTATTCCACTCTGATACCCAGTTCACTCTCCTAATCTGCCCTAAGATTCCCTATTCCAGAAGACAGAGTTAGAGGTGGGGAGTAAAGATAGTGGAGGGTAAAACCCATTTTCAGCCTTCAAGTTCCTTCTTATTTGTCGGCTCATATTCTGAACAGTGTCTCCAGTTCTGTAGATGATGGGGAGGAGGGGAGCCTGGCCAGGGAAAGGGAAGCAGAGTAGCCATCTGTCAGGGCCCAGCATGGCCCAGAGAAGCTGGGAAGGGGTCTACCTAAAATTCCCATTGGTAGTAGCTCCATTTCCCTCGGCTTTGGATCAGAGCCAAATGGGGAGGGAGGCACATGCTTCCAAGTGGTCAAGCTGGGGCCAAGTGTTGGCAGGTAAGCTTCGGAGGAACTCCCAAAGCCAGGGCCTGGGACTTCTGGCCATCCCCACATTAGCTCTAGTTAAGGTTCCAATGGGGCAGGTGGTGATTTAAAACGTCCAATGTGTTAAAAGCATTATGTTGCACTCTTTCTATTTGGAAAGCACAGTGGTATAGAGTGTGCTTGTCCCTCTAGCCCCTTTGAACAGGTCCCCAGGCTGTTCAAAGTCCACAGGGAGTAGGTATAGCCTGCTCATATGTGCCCTTTCTTCTTGGGTTTTCAATGATAGCTTTCCTGACTCCTATCTTGGTCTTCTCCAGTCTTAATTCTTGTTCCCTGATTCAGTGGTGGTGTCTCGCTCACTGCTGGGTGAGCTCCTGGGTAATAGCTGTGTCATCCTTGAGCTGATGGAATGAATCACAATGACAAACTCCTATTAACTTTAAAGTCATCTAGAAAGCTATAACAGCACAATCTCCACCCCTCTTTGGGGGTTTTTCTTTGTCTTATTTTGGAGCTATAGGGAATCTGAGATGAATAAACATGTTTAGGGAAAGGGGAAGAAGCAGCATGTCAAGAACTAAAGATCCTAAGAAGCCAGTTTTTCTTGGAACTTAGACACACACATTTGCAAACTAGCTTGGACTCGTTTATAAAGCCTTAGAAGATGCGCAGAAGAGTAAGATACAAGGAGCATGCAATTATCCCATCTTCTGTCCTGGTACCTTGGGGTACCAAGAAATACACCTGAGAAGAAAAATGAAAAGAAAAAAAAAAAAATCTAACCCCTGGCCTCACCTGTTTAAATCCTGAGCTTCATCTTACTACTGGATAGGAGTTCTCGGAAAAGTTCATTGCCTGAAGATGCTCCTTCCATCTCCAAATCCAAAGCCCAAGAAATGCTCAAAAAACCACATCTGGATAAAGAAGACTGAACACCATTAATGTGTCATGCGCACCAACAAGAGCCAGCAGAGTGTGTGGAAATATCTTCTCCTTCCTCAAGGCCAGAGAAGGGATGATCTTAACTCTCTTTGACCTTGTGTCCCCTCTCTCCCTCGTATACACACCTGTTCAGCAATCAAAGCTTAAATGTGTGAAGCAACTAACTTATAGAATATCAAATATAAAACTTTGCCATATAGTATTTCAAATCACTCTATTTACATGTTTATCTTTTCAAAAAAAAAATGTAAAAGATACAGTAATTCAACACAATTCAAGTTTTTCTTTTCCTCTTTAAAGTTCCCTCAAGAGGAATTCCAGAAGCAGGACATACTCTGGAACAATGCCACCATCCCGAGGGGCTCCTGTCCTGGAGAGCTTGACAGTCCCTCACTTCGGAGTTTGTCTGCCCAGAATCACTCTTGCAAGGACATTCAAGTGTGGAAATACTGGGACTCTCTTCTTTGGAAGCCAAGTGAATTTGAAATGTCCAGGCCAAACCTCCCTACCCAAGGCGGTCTTCCACATGACCCAGCCCCTTCTGGACCAGCAAATTCTCTTTCTCAGAAGGTACCCATCCCACCTGCCATGCCCCAACCTTCTGGCATCCTCCTAAATCACAATGGCTTAGGATATTAGTCTCATGCCTCAAAAGCCTGAGAAACAATTCCCTTTTTCTGAGTGGCAGTGAACATGTATGTCCTTTTAAACTAGAGGCCATGGGGTTAGTCCAGGAATCATGCCTGAAAACCGCCAGGGCACCAGTGCTGAGCAGCCCAGGGCACTGCCAGGGGGCTAGTCAGTGAAGGGCTACAGGCAGGCAAGGACAGGGGAAGGGACAGGTGAATGGGAGGGAATGAGTCATTGGGAGGGTATCCCCCTTTGGGAGGCAGCATGTTGCCCTCTAGAAAGCAGACACTAGTTGCATGGAAGAACAGAAATATTAAGCCTGTATGTAATTTAATCTCAAGAGGTTACTAGAGTTTGTTCCAAATATATCCTGGTGCTGCTGAAATTCATCAGAAAGGGAGCAGTTCCCAGCTGCTATTCTATCTGCCCCCAAGTAGACCTTGATCTTCGCCTTCAGGTCGTTGGAAAACCATTCAAAAAACGGCCAAAAAGCAGGGAGAAAAAAATACGTCATGCAAAGAGTGTGTTATTTTCTGGTTTGGTTTTAGAGTAGGTTGGGTTGCCGCGGTTACGAGGCAATGGCAGCCCTCGGTGGCAGAGAAGTTCCTAGCTTGGGAGGGGGGCCGTGGGGGTGTGTGTGCTCCCCTGCATGAGAGGACTGGACAGAATTCTGCTGGTGCTGGGCCAGTGGCTGCTTGAGAGATGGTGAGAGATTGGATCTTATGTAAACAGCGCCATAACCCTTCTCTATCCTGCATGCAAACAAACAGACCCAGCCGCCTATAGCACGGCAGGTCTCAAGTATTTAGAGGTGGGGGTAGAGAGAGTGTCTACTGTAAACAATAGCTGTGGATCCAGACTGGGTCTCAGGCCACTGCCCAGCCCTGTCAGAGCCAGCTATACTGCAAGCTCCTGGGGACTGCTTATATCTCACTTACTTCCTTTTTCAGAAGGTTGGGGTTTGAATGACTACTGAAACAAAATGAGCACACGCCACGTAGGGTGCTAAATGAGAGAAATGGCTTTGTAAGCCTTTCTTGTTATCAAACTCAAACGGCCTCCTCCGCTGATTTACTTCTGTTTCCTGCAGTATCACCGCACGTCAGCTGAGATGATCATGGGGATGGGTGACACCAGAGTTCACAGAAACATTCGTGTTGACAGGTAGCAGCAGAGTCAGTCACCCTGCACTTCTCAGCGGCGAAGAGCAATGGCCCACAACACTGGAATCAGCAGTTGTCATGGACACCATGAGAAGCTCAGCAGTTCTGCCAGGGCCCGTGGTTAGAGGAACTCCACGTAGTTCTCGGGGATGAGGCCCGTCTTTCCATTCAGAGTCCCCTCCAACCAGCCGGGCTCCTGAGATGGATGCACTGCACAGGAAGCGGGGAGAGAGCGACAAGAAATGACGTTACAGACAGGGTAGGAGGTGGGTGCGTGCTGTGCGTGTGTGGAGGAAGTTTAGAGATTGGGTGCAGTCGCTCGTTAAGTTACATCATTCTCGGATTTGTTTAAACCAGAGTTTCTCAACCCACTGGGGGACCTGGTGAAGGTCATTCTGAACGTTCTCCATAATTAAAAGGGGAAGAGACACAGGCATTCAAAATCCTGCATACAATTTGAGGAGTTTCACGGACTTTCTGAAGTTCCTGGTTTAAACTGTAAAGAAGTAACAGATTTCTGCATTTTAGTTTAGAGGTCACAGTTATGATATCCCACCTATATATTTACCTAGGTATCCATCCATCCAGCCCTGTACTCATTTACCTACCCAGTGTTGACTATGTACCAGATAAAGTACCTATGGAGGACTGCTAAGAACTAGTCCTTAAAGATATGTAGCTCCTGGTTGAGGATTAGCAAATACAAACTACTATACATAAAACAGATAAACAACAAGGTCCTACTGTATAGCACAGGGAACTATATTTAATATCTTATAATAACATAATGGAAAATTATCTGAAAAAGAATATATATATGTAAAGCAATTATACTCCAATATAGATGTTTAAAAAAAAAAGAATATATATACGTCTAAATCACTCTGCTGTACACCAAAACCTAACACAACAATGTAAAAACAATACATTGTTTTTACATTGTAAAATACAATACATTGTAAAAACAATGTACTTCAATATTTTAAAAATGCTAAAAAGTCAAAGGAGTCCAATCAATCTGCAGTTATTCATTGCACATATTCTATGTACTGGATGCAAACATATGCAGGTCCTTCTACTCACAAAAATGAAGTGTCAGCTTTAGAAAGTGAAGTCACATAAAAGGAGTAATTGGTTTATCAAATATAATTATTACAAACAATTATTATAAATAACTTTTTATCCCCTTTGCCATGATTGAAGTTTATGGTTAAAGGAAGATTGTAACTTCCACTTTGTGTACTTTGTTGCCAGGATCATTGGTGGTCTATTATTAGTATTTGCTCATGTGAGTTGTTTGTTTTGTTTATGTATAAAAAATTCTATTGATAGAAAAAAAAATAAATAAATAAAATGAAAAAAAAAAAAAAAGATATGTAGCTCCTGGACTTCCCTGGTGGTGCAGTGGTTAAGAATCCACCTGCCAATGCAGGGGACACGGGTTCGAGCCCTGGTCCGGGAAGATCCCACATGCCGTGGAGCAACTAAGCCCGTGCGCCACAACTACTGAGCCTGTGCTCTAGAGCCTGCGAGCCACAACTACTGAAGCCTGTGTGCCACAACTACTGAAGCCCGTGCGCCTAAAGCCAGTGCTCGGCAACAAGAGAAGCCACCACAATGAGAAGTCCGTGCACTGCAACGAAGACCCAACGCAGCCAAAAATAAATAAATAAATAAATTTATTTTTTTAAAAAAAATGTAGCTCCTTATCATGCATTTTACTTCCCTCCGAATCCATACCCTCTGCTTCTAATTTCCTTGCAAATTCCCTCTGCATTTTTGTTTTGTTTTGTTTTGTATTTTATAGTCTTCAAATAGCTCTCTCGTGGTTCCAACCATACCCTTCTTTAGTTTTCTTTCCTGTTCTCTGGAGTTTTCCTTCTTCCTATATACGAGTCTGAAAGCTGTCTTCTCCCTCTCTCTATTGCAATTTAAAAAATTTCTACCCTTTTGATTTTTCCATATCCAAAGAATATATATACCCAATGCTCTGTGATGTCACAAGCTATCTCCATGGAAACTACTGTGATACTGTAAAAATTATATACAATCCAGCTGAGTCTGCAAAGCAGCCAACAGCAGGAAGGAAGAGAGAAGGAATCCTGGACTTGGAGAGGAGGGTTGTTCATGTTTTTTGAACTGGGAATATACAAATCACTCTTGGGCGAGGCAGGACATTTGTTCTTACTGTTTTAGGAAAACTCCAATCCTCCGAGATTGTTTGGAGAGAATGAATTTTCCTCTATTCCCTTCCTAGGCCAATTAAGTGACTTCCTGAGCTTGTTTTAGAAAAGCATTTCCGCCCCCAACACTACTATAAAACTCTAGTTTCAGTTTGTAGGGAAATAAGAAAGAAGAGAGACCAAAGGAAGTAAATACAGAAGCAACAGAAGGACACACACTGAGGCTCACAGAAGATCAATGTCAACCTTGGCTAGATCTTGAAGGCTTCTTTAGGAAAAGACAAGGTCAAACATCTATGAGGTGGCCTCCAACATGTTTGCCTGATTTCATATCTCTAGGTTTCAGGAATAAACCCAAGTAGCGAGGGTACTTTGGATTCATGACACCACACAAGGAGGAGTCTGGGGGAGAAGTGCCATGGAAGAAAGAACACAACACAACACAACTTAAAAGCAACCTGGTCTCTCCAATGACCAAGATCTTCCAGCCCACCGCTAAAATGCTAGCACCCAAACACCCCTGCCTTCTGCCCATCCATCCAGCTGATACTGCCAAGATCACTTCAGTTTCTTCAACCTATCAAGTGATAATAAAACTCTCCCCCCCTCAGTGGGTTCTTGTGAGGGTTCAGGAACCAATACGGAGAAAGCACAGTAAATGCTCAGTACAGGTGAGTCAGTAGGAGACCCTGTGTCATTTGATCGGTCATTCAGAATGGTCAGCAGGACTCTCCTGGTAAAAACCAAGTAAGGACCTGGTCTCAACAACCACCTAAACTTGGGGAAATCTCAAATGTTCAGAACCAAAACCAAACAAATCAAACTCACTCCCCAAAACAAAAGACCTAGAAAGAAGAAACCAACCAAACACACAAAATGAAAAACAAAAAAAAAAGACAAACCCTCCGCCCCCATTTGACAGCAAAGCTCCTAGTTGAGTTGTTGTTCTACCGGATGCACCGAGTCCATCTCTTTCAGACTTTCTCCCTTCCTGGCCAGCTGTTCAAACACAGCTCAGGTGCAGAGGTGGTAACGTCTGCAAACATTAGAAATGGAATTTGCAGAATAAGGGGAGAATCAGAGGGGACAAAGGAGGCCCTCCAAACTAGAGAACAAGAGATATGTCATGGGGGACGGCAGGGGACAGTGCAGCCTTTGGGTCAGATTGCTGACTCAGAGAAGTCAGCAAGTCAGGCTTTAGTAAGGGATGGTACCAGACCAGGTGCAACAGAACCACCTGGATGCTTATTAAAACTGCAGACTCCTAGGCCCCAGCACACATCAGTTACAGCAGAATCTCTAGGAGTGGGGCTCAGGGATCTGCATTTTAACTCATTCACAGAAAGTTAAGTTATAACTCTTCTGTGCCAAAATGCCTCTGTAATGAGGGTGATGATAAGAATTAACTAATGGAGGACAGAGGCAGCCCCAGATGCCTCTGGCTTTCTGTTGTCTTTTGTTTCCCTTCCTCACACTTGAAGGCTTAGCTGAAGCCCTACCTCCTCCATAAATATCATCATGGAACGCCACCTACCTGCTCCCTCCCTTCCCCTGGCTCCCGGAATGCTCATAGGTCCTTTTAATGCTGTTCAAATGTGTTAACTTTGTTTCCCTAACTAGTTTTTTAGTACATTTAATTTTGTATTCTATCACTCAACATTCTTCACTGACTCCCCTCTGGTGAATTACAATGGTAGAAGCGAACACGCTACAAATGGTGCCTGGGAAACAGCCATGGACTCAGAGAGTTAAATATTTACTGACTCATTTGGACCTAAGGATCCTAGCTTGTACTATTATTATCCCTATTTTACAGATGAGAAAATTAAGGCTCAGAGAGGTAAATTAATTTATTCAGGGTCCCAACGGTAGAGCCAGAATTTGAATCCAGCTTGTGTGATCCCAGAGACCAAGCCCTTTTCCACTACATGATGCCTCTATCCAACCAGAGAGTGTGATCCTTGAGGATAAGAATGGTGATGCTCACGGTGAGCACATACTAAGCAGTGGGCCCTTTGCTAAGTGCTGCCTCTGCATCACCTCCTTCCATCTTCAGAAGGACTATGGAGCTGGTTCTATTATCCTCATCTTACTGATAAGAAACTGAGGCTCAGAGAAGTTAAGCATCTTGCCCCAAATTACACAGCTGGTAGGTGATGGAGGTGGATCTAAACTCAGGACATCTGACCCTAGGGTCTGTGGTCTTAAGCACTACCACGTTGGCCTAGCCTAATGCTCTGGACATCGAGGATGCTCGTAAGTACTTGCTGGGTTGAATCGCACCAATGTCCAACCTTCTGAATCGCACCAGTGTCCCATGTGCTATATAAACACACAAGGTGTTGCAGTGAGCTGTCTGGGCAGCTCTCCAACCCAGCAGGCATATAATAAATATAAGCTGCTGCTGACACGGGCGTGCTTCCTGCCAACTACTCTCTCTCAGCTCAGTCCATATACACTCCACACACCCCTGCACAGGCACCTCATGCTCTCCCCGCTCGTTCGCTCACGGTGGACCAGGAGCAAGTGTGTGACTAAGATCTCTAGTGGCTGGCTGCCCCCCAGGGAAGCAGCAGTGGCTGGCACAGGTGCAGACCCCTGTGTAGCTGAATGCATGGACTCATTTAACAAACGTTCATTCAGCACCTACCACGAGCCACACACTGTGCTAGGTCCCTGCACATAGGACAGAACAAGCAGATGAGATTCTGCTCTTGGGGAGGGACCATCTATAGTAAGCAAGCATGTAATTGTAGGTAGTGATGAGGGGAGGGAAAGAGACTGGGATAGCGATGTGGGTGGGTGGCCAAGAGTTCGAAAAGCTAAAACCCGAATAATCCACAGGAGCCAGCCAGGCAGTGGGTAATGCAAGTGTAACGGCCCCAAGATGGGGAGAAGCTTGTTGTGGTTTCAGAACAGTGGTGTGTAAGTCTTTCTTAAAAAGCCAGCTCGTCAATGTGTAACTACTCAACTCTGCCACTGTCTTGCTATAGATAATATGTAAACACAAAGGCGTGAGTGGCTGTGTTCCAATGAAGCTCTATTTACAAAAGCAGGCAGCGGGCTGGATTTCACTGGCAGGTCATAGTTTGCCAGCCCTATTCGAGAACATAAAGAAGGCCTGAGAGGCTGCTTTGTATCAAGGGAGGGTGAGAGGGGGCCAGACGGCAGGGGCGGGACCTGCAGGTCCTTGTCAGTAATTCTAAGAACAGGAGGCAAAATAACATGATGTGACTTCCATTTTTCAAAGATCAATCTGGCTGCTGTGTAGAGCCTGGGTTATGGGGTGAGAGTGGACGCAGCAAGACCAGTGAAGCAGCTGGTGGAAACGCCTGGGGGAGACATGGAGAGGCTGGGGAGGCTGAAAGACTCCACCGAGGAACTCTCTGTGAACCCCACTGCCTGAGATATCCTTTATCAGCAAAGGAAACCCAGGGCAGCCCTGCTTTGCACTCACACTGCACCCGGTACCCCAGCAATGAAGGATCCAGCCCATGTCAAATCTTGATAAAAGTATCCCAAGAACCCAATTTTAGTGAACGGTATGTGAATTTTCCAGGTATCACTAATCAGGTTGCTTCTAGATGACTAATGTTCCTGAGAACATGAGTTATTTTTCTTTCCAGTTACTGTGTGAGGTGCTCTTGGTGAAATGGCCAGTTTCCTAGTATATTGGCAAGGGCTGACACTGGAGTTATTTCTGAGTATTGCACAGCCATTGCCCACTGCACAAAGTCCAAGAGCTGACTGAGCAGCCTCTCCAGATTCACAGTGGGTCCCTGGAATCCAGAGGCTTGGAGATTAATCGTTATGAACAACAGACTTTCCCCTCAAGGTGCCCCTCCCTCTTCCTCCTCCTCCTTTCTTCTTCTTGATCCTGAAAAAGACAAGACACACACACACACACTCACTCACTCTAACTCTGTCATTAGGAAACTTTCTTCTGATTGGTCTGATGATTTAATCTGACAGCTACAGAGCATCCAACTTACATCGTCCTTACCTGGGATCTTCAGCAACAAATTACCAAGAGAGAGAACAAGGAAAAAGATCTCTCTAACATGTGAATAGTGCTTTCCCCCTTTAATGCCCGATTACTCCTAAAGAGGCGAAGGGATGGGGAAAGTAGGGTCGAGGTAGCATTTTCTACCATCCAACCAGTCTAAAATCTGAATTGACATTTTGTCAGATCCTTCTTCGACTGCAGCTCAGTCAACACTGTGAGGTGTTGTCTTTGGGGCTTAATTTGGCCTTTTGCTCTTCAGGGAATTGGAAAGGTCACTGACATTGCTAGTTAAAAAGAAACTAGTGTCAATGAACGCTGCCATGGCCCCTGGAGACCACGGGAAGGCGGGGTAAGGCCTCTGACTCTCTCCTGCTCTCATCTGTCCTTGTAGGATTTAGGATAATTACTGAGTGGAGGGGCGGGAGTAGTAACAGAACCTGCTGGGAAGGAAAGGACTTGGCAGTTAAAAATCAACTGTCTTTTAATTTCTTTTTTTGGTTAGCTAGTTAAACTACTTCAAAAAGGAGACTTAAAAACTGAAGAAGGTGGGAATGCCAAATGGTGCAACCCCTCTAGAAATCAGTTGGGCAGTTCCTCCAACAGTTAGACCTAGAGTTACCATATGACCCAGCAAGCCCATGCCTTGGTGTATCACCAAGAGAACGGAAAACCTATGTCCCCACAAAAACTTGTATGCATGTGTCTATAGCAGCATTACTTATAACAGCCAAAAAGTGGAAACAATCAATATGTCCATCAATCGATGAATGGATAGACAAAATGTGGTATATCCATACAATGGAATATTACTCATCAATAAAAAGGAATGAGGTTCTGAGGCCTACTACAACATGGATGACATTGAATATAGTGCAAAGCGAAATAAGTCAGTTGCAAAGACCATGTACTGTATAATTCCACTCACATGAAACATCCAGAGCAGGCAAATTTACAGTGACAGAAAGTAGACTAGTGGTTGCCTAGGCGGCATGGAGTAGGGTTGGGGTAAATGGGGCATGACTGCTAAAGGGAACAGGGTTTCTTTGGGGGTGATGAAGATATTGTGGAATTAGATAGTGATGATGGTTGCACAACTTTAAATATACTAAAACCCACTGAACTGTACATTTTAAATGGGTAACTTGTATGGTACGTGGCTACCTCAATAAAGCTCTTTTAAAAATGGAAGAAGGCTGCACTCAGGAAGAGGAGTCCCAAACAAGACACACACTCACACATACAGACCTTTTGAGAGCTTAAACTGACTCTTCCCCCGGGATCAGGGGTCCTTTGTGCTGTCAGAGTGAAGAGCTGATAGGAACATGGCAGTCCCTTGCCCATGGGAGTAGTGGACTGTGGTTTAGAGGACAGACCTTTCAGCTCTGGACTCACCTGTAGATGTAGGCATCTCTCAAATCTTGCTCACTGGAAGGCAGAAGCCCCTCCCCTGTCGACAGCATAGGACACAGAGCCTGGGCATGCACCCACTCTGATTCGTCTGCCATGCAAACCATGTCATGTTATGGCTGGGCTGTGACTCCCCCCACATGGGCCTATTCAGGGGACACTCTCCAAGGACATGGCCTTAGACAGCCTTCAGTGGACCCACTCCTACAGGTGTGCCAGGACCTAAAAGCTCTAGCTGCTGACAGGAGAGGCAGTTGGGCTGGCTGTTTGTATGCTTTGATTTTTAAAGGACCCAAATGAAAGTTAATGGAACAAAGGTTTAAGGACAGTGCTTTAGAGGCTTTGAGAACCCTAAGTGAGGAT
This sequence comes from Balaenoptera physalus, assembly GCF_965194825.1. Taxonomy (NCBI): domain Eukaryota; kingdom Metazoa; phylum Chordata; class Mammalia; order Artiodactyla; family Balaenopteridae; genus Balaenoptera; species Balaenoptera physalus. Next base: position 57,712,407 of record NC_138890.1, read on the forward strand.
GCAGGCCCAGAAGGCCACATGCAGTTGTGGGCTCATCCCCAGCCCTGCTGGCTCAGAAGATCAAGGTCTGCCGAGTGTGACCTGGGAATCTCCCAGGTGCTCTGTGACCTCTTTCCCATTCTGTCTACCCATGCCTGATTACTATCTCTGCCATGCTGAATGCAGGGGCTGGCCACACAGGGGGGCAGTCCCTTTGCATATGGATGCAGTCAAGGCTGTTTCCCAAGAGCCCATCTCTGCTCTGGCTGGGACCTCAGGGCCCTTACAAATAACCAGGACCCAGGGTGTCTAGGTGCAGTACCTACTGCCCAGCTGGGCTGTAGCAGCTAAAAAGGAAAAACTGTCATTGTGAACGATCAGAGCATCAAGGTCTTTTTCTGAGATGGACGTAACGAAATGATGATCATCATCGTCACAATAACAACATACTGAAAGCTTAATATGTGTTGAGTACTATTTTAAACATGTGATGCACACTATCTCAATTTTCTCTCAAAACTGTCTGGTATCTTTCTATGACAGAGGAGAGAGGACTGAGGCACAGAGAGGTTAAGTCACTACTTGAGGTCACACAGAATCAAGTGGTTAAGCCAGGGCCTGCGCTACGGTGGCCTGAATCTAGAGTTCAGGCTCTCCAGTGCTACATGGGAGCCTTGGCTGCCCTGCATTTCTGGGTCTCAGGCGGGTGGTAGGAGGCATGGTCCTGACCTGGGTGGGACCGCGCAGCCGTGATGGGGAAGGGACACTGGGTAGTGAGCACTCACCCCTGCCACGGAACCCTGCCTCACCCCACCTGAGGTCAAGAAGGGAGGCCCAGAAAATGTCCAGTTCCTGAAACCAGACAGCTGGTTTTTGCTTCCTCCTTTGAGCAAAACAAACAGACCCTTTCACCCAGGGATCCAGAAGGATTAACCCCAAAGGAGAACTACATCTGGGGGAAATCTCAACTGTAACAGAAACTTGGGCCTTTCCCCAGAATCCTGATTTTCCTCGTAGGCAAATAATAAGTTATGACAAATTATAACAACAATTCCATCAATTTGCATTTTGAAAAATATTCCTTTTTTTTTTTTTTTTTTTTTTTTAGGGAGGAAAACAAACAAATGAAACAAGGAAATGGTGCATCAAGCAAGTCCCAGGCCCATGGGGCAAGTGCTCCAAATCCATTTTCCCATCAGGATGCCTGTGCAGGACAGCTGGTGCTTGGCAGGGCTGGTTTCACTGTGGGGTCATCTACCCGCTCCCGGCAGCTGGGGGAGGACGAGCAGGAACGCAGCACAGCTTATCTGCCCGGAGCTCACCCAATGCCGCACCGTCTCAGAAACAGGCCTCTCTTGCCGTGGACAGTGAATCCCACTGAACCCAAGGATGGGCACAGACCCTGCGGCTTTAGCCTCCTCCTCCCTGAGCTTCTGACCACTTGCAGGATCCCCGTTCTCCACTCCTTCGTCTCCTCCCTCCGTCCAGCCCCCAGATGCTCAAAGCCTGTGCAGGTACCATCCCATTTAATGCCCACGACACCTCGATGACACTGGCTCCGTCACAGTGAGGAGGTGCTTCCACTCGTCCTCTTTTGATAGTGGCTCCTAAAGCTCTGCCGCTGCTCTGTTATTTTAGGAAAAGACACCCCACCCCACCCCATGCTCCTTTTTAGTCTTACCTGTTCTGTTGAGATTTTCCTTAGGTAGAAAGGAACTTTGACAACTCCAGTGATTTATTTGAGAAACTCACCATTATCGAAGACCGTCCCTGCCGTGAATGAGAGCTCTGAGTCGTGTTCCGCTTTGCAGGCATATAAGGCTTTTGCCTTCCGGAACGGTGTGCTGGGGGAAAGCAGTTTATTTAGCATTTTTTAAAAACCCTCTGAAAGATATTTAATCTCTCTTTCTCCCCCTTCCCTGCAAGCCACCGAGCCTCCTCTCGCGGGAAGAGCCTGACAAGGCAGTCAGATGGCAAAACACGAGGTGGAAAAGTTGCAAAGGTCACCAGAGCAGAAACGAGAACTATGCAGAGAACAGCCATAAGCCTGGAAAAACCACACTTCTCGTGGGCTCACCTTGTGTCAAGTGTAAACCTGACTTGTAAGAGCTGAACAGTGGGAGTGCAGGCTGGACCCCATTTCTGGAGCAGGACTAGCTAGTGGGGGCAGTGGAGGCAGGAAAGAACTCCTAACTTGCTCTGGAGAACAGTCACAGCAGACCCTGCTGAAAGTGGCCAATGCTCAGTGAGTCAGAAGGAGAAATTCTAGCAAAGCCAGGTTTCAGCTCCAGGCCCTGGGCTGACGTTAGCTCTCCCACATGTTACTTATTTCTCATTGGGCTGGTGGAGCAGGATTCCAGAGCTGCAACTCCCGGACCCCCAGGGTAGGGCAGGGAGCAGACAAGGTGTGGGTGTGAGCAGTTACACACGTGTGTGTATGAGCATACGTGTGCACTTGTGTGGGGAGGAATAAGGGAGAGGGGGCATGATGCAATTTTTTGGGGCTTTTCTCATCCCAGGAGTGCTGACAGCCACTCTCACTGCGAATCAGAATCACTTTAAAAAACGCAGATGTCTGGGTTCTACCCTGACTTGCAGATATCAGTATTTTTATAAAGCTCTCCAAGTGACTCTCGTGAGCAACCAGGGCTGAGAACCATCCTTCCAGAGCAGGGGTTGGCAAACTCCTTCTGTAAAGGGCCAGACAGTAAATATTTTAGGCTTCATGGGCCGTATGGTCTCTGTTGCATTTACTCAACTCTGCATTGTAGCACGAAAGCAGCCACAGGCAGCATGTAAATGAATGAGTGTGGCTGCGTTCCATCAAAACTTTACTTACAAAACACAGGGGCCAGGCTGGATTTGACCTAATGGCTGCAGATTGCTAACCCACATTCTAGAGTGCAAGTCGCAAGTACTGGTAAATCAATTTTTGCCTTGACATCCAACCAGTCCCAAATGAGCTATGGTCTTCTCAAGGGTCACAAGAAAAATGACATTTAGCAGTCAAAAGTTGGCTCTTTATTTGCTGAAAGCAATCTCTCTCTTCCTCAAAGCCAGCATATTTAGGGGCTCTAGGGCAGAGTAACAAAAGAGCAAGTAGGTCCTCTGGGTTAGACAATTATTCAAGGGATATATATTATTTGCTTTATCTTTATTTGGCTAATGGAGAGCCTCAAGGACCCAGGGATGCTAAACTTTCATGGCGTATTTATTTCTAGCGGCTGAATGAGTTTTAGCTGAGGCATGGTTGGTCTCAGGTAAATCCAGATAGGATCAGAAGGGACAGGGCACTTTGGATCCTTATGGAACTGTTGCTCTTGGGGTCACCAAGTCCAGCTTCCCTCTGGGAAGGAGGAGCCATGGATGTCTGGAAACCTATACCAGGGCCAGAAATCTAAAACTTTTAGTCTTGGTTCCATGAAAATTGAAGGAAAGATGACTTAAAGGGTCTGTTGTACAGATAAATGGTTATCCAGAATTTGTTGCCAGGGTGCACTTTACTGGTGTTCTCTCTGGTCTTCTAGAAGCCAGGAAATGATAACTGGGTGGGAGAAAACTGGGCAAGTGGGAGAACACGAAGTGGGTTCGCTGGTAGTGAAGGGAAAAAGAGCCTTTAGAACGTGACGGCTCCAACTAGAAACCAGCTTCCCCTGTGTAATTATCATTAATGTCACAATCAAGTTCAGGACAAGGGGCACATTCTGTGATCTAAGTAAACCAAGTCTGTGTGTTGGCCAGCAAGGGCCAAACAGCCAATGCGCTGCTAAAATTTTGTTTTTGTTTTTGTTTTTGTTTTTGTTTTTGGAGGGAGTAGGGAACAGAGAGGAGGAGTCATCAGCCAAAACTCCGTACGGACAGGCAAGTGGAGCCTGTGATGACATGGAAGGTGGAAGGCGAATCCAGTAGCCATGAGCCAGGGTCACTGTCCCTTGAGGATGGGGAGAGAGCACAGGGACCAGGGACAGGGAGATAAAAGGTGAGGCGAAAATCATCTGAGGCAAGGCTCCTCTGGCTGGATTTTCACAGAGGTTACTTATTAACCTCCTCAAATAAAGGGAATGGGACAAAACAGGGACAAGCCAGGGAAACCAACTGGGGTATCTGGCAGGAAGTAAGCAGAGGGAATGGCTCAAGTGCCCAAGATTATCATTCAAGAGGAGTAATTTTCCACTAATATCCGGTTTCAGGAATTTAATAATGATAACATTCAATAAAACAGTACATTAAAAATGAAAACAAAGGTGGGGAAAGAGTTTTTTTTTTTTCTTGCTTTTCTCTCAAATTAAGAGGTGACAGACAGTCTACAAGAAGGTCTTTTCCTCCGAGACTTCCTCCTGCCCCCTTGGGATGTGCACAAGAATGGGAGGGATGATAGAGGGGTGCTTTTAAAAGGAGCTATTCCTGTTCCCCAGGACTACGGTTGCCAAATAAGATACAAGGCATCTAGTTAAATCTGAACTTCAGATCAATGAGGAATAGTATTTTAGTATGAGTATGTCCCAAATATTGCATGGGATATACTTATACTTAAAAAAAATCATTTGTTGTTTACAATTCAAATGTAACTGGGTATTCTGTATTTTCATTTTATTTGCTAAATCTGGCAGCCCTACTCAGGGGAAGGTCTTCTCTTTGTAAAAGTTTGTCAGCCCGAGTCCTGTGTCCCATGCCATACTCTCTCCCTGTCAAAAGCCCTGAGCGGTTTGTGTTAGATAGGGTTTCTACCAAAACAGATCCTGCTGGCACAGAGGTTTTGTTTGTAGGCTTTGGCTCTGATTAAAGAAATAAAAAAAATCCCCCCTAAGCATCTTTGGTTCTTGGGCTCCCTAGCTCCCTATTCTCTGCAAAGCATCTCCACACTGCACACAGAGAGCCTGAGGTGCCTGTGACTCCTCTGTGACACCGCCCTTCAGACCTCAGCAGGGCTTTCAAGGGCATGAACAAGCTTGGAACCTTCTGCTTGTTCATTGTTAATTTTCGCCTGTGAGCGTGGCACAGGGCCAGGAAAAGCACTCAGAGGAGTTTCCCTCAATTGCCCTTGCAAACCCTGCAAAATGACAACCCACTCTGCACTGTACAGGGAGTTGGGCTCAGCTAGACTGGCAGGATGCAACGGCTTGATCATTTAGGCATAATTTCCAGGATCCCCTGTGTGAATCCAAGTTATGAGTTCGGGGCTGGGAGCTTTTCTAGGGGTACAAGTGAAAGGAAAGGGAACTGCTCCTCCAGTCCCCTTTCTCTGCTGTGCTGTGAAAGGCATCTCCGTTCCTGAGCTTGAACTAACAAGCACTAACAATGCTTTGGAGAGGGGAGACCAAGCCACTTCCAGAGGAGATGTTATATAGAAGTTCATGGGCCCATTTATTAGGTCTAATTAAGTTTTTATTTTTAAAAGCTCTGCCCAGGGAAGGAAATCTGAAGGTTCATGTTCTGGAAGTGGATTTGGGGGAACATTTCGTTGGACCTGAATAATGGGTGTATGCCCCCACCTCTTGGCTGCACACTGCAACAGCAATTAGGGGATTTTTGCCCTCTCTGTTGGCTAGCTCCCCAGCTGTGTCCCCATCCGTGCTCAGCTTGGCACACATGGTCAGCTCAGTGATAGCCAACTGCAAGCCCTATTCTGCCTTGCCTATTTCAAAAAGGCAGCTTCCTACAGGGTTGTGGAACTGCATCATCCAAATGGTGCCATTATACTGATGGCCAGAGTGAACAGTACTGTGTAACCATGAACCCAAACACATGGGGTGAGCAGATTCTATTGCCACTGTCCACTGCCAATCTGGAAATATCAATACTCTGGGAAAGGAGCAGCTAAAGAAGTAAAACTTGGAAATATCCTGGAAGATGGGAGTGGGGAGGTGGAGATACTGGAGAGGCAATAGGGCCCCAAAGCTTAGAGATACAAAAAAAAAGTGAATACCGTCAAAGCAGAGTACACTTCAGTTTTTTAGCTGAACGATTCTACTGTCCTGAGTCCCCCAACCCATTCTGTCCAGGGGCCAATATTCTAAAGCTTTTACTTCGTTTTGAACAAATTGAAGGGGCCACATTTTGGCTCTGGTTCAGGTCTCCTGGGGCAATCAATGATCTAACTGGAACAACCCAAACCATATCTGGTGTCCTAGAAAGTTAACACCTCCCAAAGTGCCCAGAATATACCTAAGAAATAATTAGGAAATAACTTGAGTGTCAGAAAAAGTATACTCTGAATTTTTATCTTATTCCCAGGGTAAGGATAAAAGAATATAGTGAAAAGCTATCTTTTCCATCTTCAAGGGAAAAGCTAGACAGAAACCCTAGAGGAGCAGGCCAGGCTCTGGGGCCGGGAAACATGAAAACTTAAATTTGGGGCCACCCATGTGTTTGGAGGAAAGAGTGCTGGTTGAGGGCAAGAAGTCCTGAATTCTGGATTGGATCTCATGAGTCATGTGACCATGCACAAGTCACTTCTCTGTGCCTTAGTTTTCTTTCTCTGTAATAGGGTTCAGGCCATTTCTTCTCATTCTCACACGAAGATAGAATGAAATGATAGATATGGAAGTGCCTGGAGGAGAATTAAGTTTATATATATATACATACACACACACACACACACACACACACACATATCTACATATGTGTGTGTGTGTGTGTATATATATGTATGTATGTGTAAATAGCATGGGGTTTCTTTTTTTAAAAGTGAGACTCAGCTTTATAAATTATTTAAGCCCCTATGCTGGGCCTACCACCCCTTAGGAAAAAACCAGCTATGAGAAAAGATGGATGAAAAAATACTGCCAAGGCCCAAAATACTTATGATGCTTCCATTGGGCTCTGCGTTTTGGTTGTCTGAAAGCAGAGATTAAGTTTGAGAGACACACGTGCTCAGGACCTACATAGCAGAGGGATTCTTTTTCCTGGATTTAAACAGCTTCTTTTCTCCAAAAAACTCAAATGTGAAGAATTAAGTGTCATCAAAGCAGGGAAAAACTATAGCTTGGCCCCTGGGGGGAGGAACTAGGTCAACCCTCAGAATGAGGTGTCGCCTGTTCCCGTGAGAGCTAAGGGTTCACGACACGTGGAGACAGATGCAGGCTGGGAGCACCGAACATTCCTGGGACTACATGGGAGGTGAGGAGGCAGCTATGAACAATTTAAAGAGAAACTGCTTCATATCCCAAGCCTTTATTCTGTGTTATATTCATCTCTCTCCCAACTGGTCTGGGTCTCATCAACTAGGTGTCAGTTCACAAGGCTGAAAGCCCAACCCCACAAATAAATGTTGCCTGATGCTAACTGATAAAAATGAGGGAAGAAAAGGCCGGTACGTGTCTCAGCACTGCTCCCTTTGATACTATCTTATGCTAAAGCACAGAGAGCCCCATGGTTCAGAGAGTGATCCAAACAGGAGCCCACTCAAGAGGCACTCTCTCCCCAAACTCTACGCATCACGGAAAAATTCAGTAACCAGAGGAAGGGCTCAGAAAGGTGTGGAAAATGCCATGCTGGTTCATGCAAATAGTCCCTCCCAGCTTTGGTCTCTGAGGCTGGAATCCCTGATCAGCTTTGGATAAACAGGAACGGATTGGTCATCATCCGTGACTTTACCTGGAGTCTTCATGAACTGCTTCTTCTGGCCTGTCAAAAAGCAAGTGCAGGTTTGGATGGCAGGGAACAAAGTTGACGAGGAGGCTGAACACTGCATGAAGAGAGGACCAAGCCAATGAGAGAACAACAGCAGCAACAGAAAAGCAAACAAACCCTGCAACAGACCTGATGGGGGATGAGTCGCTGGACGTGGATGAGGTGGGCATAGGGCTGGATGGCGCCGAAAACATGGGCCAAGATGGCGAGAGGGGTGAAGTTGGGCTTGGATTCGGGGGGCTGCAAGACATAACCACCAGAAAACTCATCAGCACACAGGGAAACCACAACGGGAGCACAGGAGGTTCAGGGGAGGCCAAATGACAGGGAGCTGGAGAGACTGGAGGAGCACTGAAACTGTCCTCAGTGCCAAGTCACATCTCTCCAGACCAAACTCCGTGTCTTCCAAGTAATGCCTGCTCTGGAGCTCCTCGGAGTGTTAACATGTCTCTTCGCCCTGCAGAACAACTGCTTTCTAGGTGGTAGGAGCTTCCTTAATTGTGCCCATTGTGCCTTTGGCCATGGATGAAAAATGCCCTGAACCCATGTCCATGGGTTCCCACACCCACATCCTATCACCGACCTCCATCTGGGGCAGGGCTAGCTCATAACCAGCCTTCGGCTTCCACCGTGTGAGTGTTTTTAAAGTCGTGTCTCAGCAAAAATGACCATTCTTCTGGGCCACACAGGCCATTCCGCCAGAAAACAATTTCCTGTTTACATTTTTAACGAAAGGGGCCGTGTGCCATTGGAGACCCGGAGAAGGATTGCATTAGAAAAGTGATAGCGGATGGAGGACAGGGCTGGGCACGCACCTCCCAGGAGAGGGCACACAGCTATGGGCAGGGCATAGTTGTCCCTCTGAGGTTTGCTTTCCAGGCTTATTCTTTCTTTTTTTCATGGATTTTGGGCATTCTGACGCTCAAAGAAAATGTCCCAGATGGAAGGCAATGAAAAAATGAGGAACTGAAAGCTTAAATTTGTCATTTTGTTCTTTGATGGGTGGCTGATCAAAAGTTTGGAGAGGAAAGGTTGAAATTACTCACTAAAATATGGTTTGTGGATTTTAACTAGTCACGCTAGCCCTTTGACTTATTTCCACAAATTACACAAATAAACATCTTAGTAACTCTGTAAAATTGCATTAAGTCACAGATAGTGCAAACAAACACCAATGACTGAGAAAACAACTCGGAAACCACCCAGCCACAACACCACCTGCAGCCCTGAGCCCCAGCCAGTGGCTGGATTATGTGGCCCAAGCACTGTACAGAGGTGAAAATGACAGCAATCCAATTCCAGGGGAACAGACTTTCTAAACATACTGGGATTTAGCAAGAACACATAAATGTCCTACTGAATGACACATCTTCAATTCAGATGAGAGACTCAATAATGGCCTTAATTATCTACAGCTATAACATAAATTCCTACGGAAATATACAGTAAAAACCCATTGTGTGAGTTCATCAGATAACCTCGGACTAATTGAATGAAACATTTATTAAATGTCACTATATGCATTATATTTCTAGAATATACATTTCATGAGCAGGGATTTTTGTTCGTTTTGTTTACTGCTGTATCTCCAATGCCTAAAATAGTGCCCAGGAGGATTTCAATAAATATTGAGTAAATTAATGAATCTCATTTAACCCAACCATCTAGCCAAGAGGCACTATTATAATTCCCATTTCACAGATGTGGGAACTTGGGCCAATTTGAGGCTTGCTTGAAGATATCCAGGCTGTAAGTGTCAGGGCTGAGGTTCAGACCCCAAACCCCTGGCTCCAAGCCCAGGGCTGTTGCCGCCACAGTGTAGTACCACCTCTGGGGTAGCAGGACTTGCTCTGATCCTCTAGGCTGTACCAAGCTTCTTTACAGACCCAGCCATAGCACTAGAAACCTTAACCACTGATTTATGAGTTTCCTTTAGGTGCCTACCACATTTGCAAGGGAAAACGGGAATGCAGCAACAGACAGGCCCAGCAAGACTCAACACATTGTAAATTCCAACAAAATCCCCAATTCTGCCTCCAGTCTTGTGTGTGGTAGATTCATATAGCAGATGGAATTCATATAACAGAAGAGACAGAATTCAAAGAGTATGGCTTTTTTCTCTTCTTCTCAATTATTCCAGCAATGACTACTTATTGAACGCATTGTGTGATCAAGACAGTAAGTGGAATACAACTTAGCATTTACCAAGGTCCCTGACTTGAAGAGCTTACAATGTATTTGACAAGATGGGACAGATTAAAAAACAACTGTAATATAAGACAGTAAGTAAGCTTCATCAGCTAAGGGATCAGTTACCCTATGATTAGTTTAATACCTGCTCCCACACTTGATTCTGTCTTGGGTCCCGGAAGGAAGTGCTGCCTTCTTTCTACTGGGCAGTCAGTCCTCGGTTAATCCGTAACTGCAGCTGGTAAGAAGGGCCTCGCTTTCTCAGTCCCCTCCCCACAACTGCCCCCCTAGATAGTGACCCAGTGGGCAAGGCCTGGCTATTCCAACTGCAGCCCAGCCTGGGAACCCAAGTTCTGACCAGGGACAATTTGGAGGTTTATGAGAGCAGCCCAGGCCTAGAGGCCTGAACTACTCTGTTCCTTTGGTCAGTGGCCAACACAGGACAATTTAAAAGTCCTTAAGACTTTTTTTTTTTTTTTTTGAGTTTTCTTTTTAGTGGCTTTTGTAAGTAGGAAACACCTCCAGCTTCCTACCTCAAGTGTACCAAGAATCATGCCTTTGGCTAAAGGCATAGTTGGAAACATATTCTATGAACACAATGTGGGTTCTGAATGTTTTTTCACATCCCTGGATATCTAAGTGGTTCTTGGCCACTTAGTACATGGCTGAAATTATCTGGGGGTGCGGTTGGAATGCAGGACATTCATAACGATTATAAGAAGTTACTCTTCAATCTCCATGTCCATTGCCACAGTATTAACTGTGATTTTTAAGAACTAATAGAATTTCATTTGTTTGCTTGTGTTTTGGTCATAGCAATAACATTTATTTGTTATAAAATAACCACAATCTAAAACTTATTACCACTATGTGTCAGTGTAACAGTAAAATGCATACTCCACAGTACTTCTATGATTTTTTAAACTACTGATTGGAAATATACTCTTTGTTAATTTGTTCTCCAGAGGCACATCAACAAAACTCAACGTCGACAATACTACTGAGCACTGTTATACACCACAATGACTGATGCCTGTAGCAACAGAATGACTGTAAACATATAAATGTTCCTCAGAGAAACAGAGAGCACATTATATATCAGTTTTGATGCAACTTAGAGAACACACAGGTGGGATGATGATAATGGCCCAAGACTATTTGTATAATCTTATACTCTGACCACAGAAGTGTCTGGTTATAGGTTACTTAAAGTGACAACAGCACTCCTAAAAAAAATCCAAGACAGAACAAACGAAAAATGGCCAGCTTTGGTATTGGCTCTGAAACCTCCAATATCGAATTCTCAAACTCTCTTCCCATTAATGAGGACAAAGATAACAAATGATTGGTGTTAGGATAGGAGAAAATAATTTTATAACTACCATCTTAGCAGATGATCCCCGAAGGCCCCTCTACAACCTCAGAGTCCAGCTGAATGCCCCAGCACATTTTTCACCCTAAATACTCCTGGGGTCCTGCCAGGCCCCCCACATCAAGGCCCAACTATAGCGACAGCAGCTTAAACTTTAAGGAACATTTGCTGGTCTGGTTTGGATTCAAGTGGAAGGCTTGCATCGGCTTTAGTTTGCCAGTCCACGGTGTCCTCAAAAGGAGTCACACAGCCCCAGTCAGTCGCTTTGACATTCACTGGACAGGGAAGAAATAATGGTTTAGGAAGATAAGGCTCAAAGGCCTGGCAGCATGCTGGGATGTGGCTGAGCGTTCAAGTACAGTGTGTGGCAATATCGTCAGCTTGACACCCTTCTGTGGTGACTCACTTGACTGATGGGGCATCTGGTGTACCAGCCAGGGCATGACTACCAGGCCGTGGACAGGGCTGTCCCAGCAGGCTCCCAATCTGATCACGGATGTGGCAGACCCTCTCATGACTCCACACCATGGGAGTGAAAAACCTGAGCTGGTATAAGATAAGCAGTCGGCAGACCATTAATCAGAAAGCTGATCTTCTTTAATTCTGATATGCAAAATTACAGATGGCTGTGTAGGAAACTGGAAAATATCACAAGAAAAGCAGTAAAATCATACATAATTTATACTACTGATAATCACTGTTAACAGCTTGCCAAATTTCTTCACTTGTCTTGGGTGGGGTGGTGTTGCAGATAATACTACATACATAGTAGCGTATTTTTTTCACTTAAGTATTTTCTGATGTCATTAAGTAGCCTTTGATATACTTTAAAAATCATAAAACTCTTTTCCCACTAAAGAGGCTAAAAATAACAAACAGCTGACATTAGTTCAGAGAAAATCGTTTTCAAAGTACAATCTTGGCAGATGACCCCCTGAAGACCTCTCTACAAACCCCAGAGTAGTCTCAGACCTACAGGATATTCTACTGTATGGTATACCCTGATTTATGTACCCCTTCTCTTATTGTGTACATTCAGATTATCCCTCTTCGGCCACAGTACTGCAACTCACATTCTTGTAGAGGATCACTGCCTGTGTCTCCAATTGTTTCCTTAGCATAAATTCCTGGAAGTCAAATTAGTGGGTCAAAGGCTAGGAGCCTTTTTTAAGGGTCCTGATACATCCTAGCAAATAGCCTTGCAGAAAGGTTCGACTGAATTGTACTCCCACCAACAGCGTATGGGGGCTGCCCCTTCCCTCTCACCACGGCCCCACCAGCACAGAGAATGAGCAATTAAAAAAAATCAGATGGACTTTTTTTTCCCCAGTCCACAAAGGTCACCTTGGACTCTTCTCTTTCCTAGCATTTCCAATGGCAAAAACAAATACAACTCCTCTCCCGTGTTGTTTCCATCTGCAAGCAATGTTTAATTTTCTAAAGGGCATTCTGCCAAGAAGGTAGTGTGGGGAAGGAGACAGGCAGATGGATAGAGAGACAGACAACCGCAGCCTGGGGGGTGCTGAACCCCTGGCCATGTGGCGTGGCTGATCCAAGAGAAACGGGGAGTGGTGGGTGGTTGGCTTAGTCTAGGACTCTCCAAGACAGGGCTAGGTAGGAGGGATGAGGTACACATGGGGAGCCAGAGAGTGTCTCGCCAGCTGCATACTGTGGAGAGGTCACAAAACTGGCATCGACATCTCTCTGCCAGGCAGTGGTCTGAGACCTACAGACTGGGTTCCCGGTCATGGATCTCAGGCCTGACCTGAATGCTCACTCCCTTAGTCCCCTTTCCCCATTAGGCCTAGAACGGGGATGGTGCTATTACGTTCAAGGGGGACTGCCTGTATTTTTTTTCTTTCCCCCTATAATGAGAGAGGATAGAAAATTCCATGAAAACCTGTAAAGTCCCATCTTATCTAGTCCTGAATTAGTGACTTCTTCTTCCTTGGAAAATATCCCTTTATGTCCTGAGTTAAAGTGCCATAAAAAGAGAGGGAAAATCAAACTCCAGTTGGGAAAACAGGGTCAAAAGGAGTACTGGTAAGCTGGATAGTGGTGAATCAGAGTAAATGACACAAAAACCAATTTCCACTTGTTGAAAATTTGAACATGTTCTTTACGTGTCTGCTGAAGCTTTTACAACACAGAAATCCTATCTATGTGCTGAATTTTCAATCTGTGCTTCACGACTTTACAAGAGGAAAAGTCCACATGCCTCCGAGTTGCACTGCTCTGTATTCTTTTCTGACTCTTACAAGTATGCACAGTATTTACAGATTCTTTCCCCACATCTAATATAATTTAATACACATTTTTATTCAGACAATAACAGAGTCCTGATCCTTATTTTAATGAGACTAGCTGGTGAAATCCCCTTAAGGCCTTAGCAATTATATGCAATTGCTTTTAAAATAGTTCTTAAATAATTTGCTCTTAAAATAGCTTGACAAGTCTACAGGGCAGTGGTTCTGTTTTTCCAGCTTTTAAAAAAATTTCTGAAGTTTAAGTTCCAAATAAGTTTCAAACTCAGATGGAGTATGTTGGAAAAGGCATATAATTCTGCGATTAAATAAAATCCAAAATCTCAGAATAGAGAATCTGTTGTCCTTAAGGTTCCTCCAAGTCAATAATTCGAACCCTCTCATGCAGAATAACAAAGAAATACAAGGTAGAGGGAACAACTCTGGACTGGAAGTAAAGATGCCTGGACAATGGTCTCAGTTCAACTGCTCACTGCAGGGGAAAAACCCTCAAGGGAGAGAAAGGACCAGCAGGGTAAATGGAACAGATGTCTCTATTGTGCTCTGTGCTGCACAATACTAATCGAGGGGAGTTTTCTTTCCTCTTAATTAAACCTGAGGATAGCCCCTCAATCTTTTTCAAAATCACATTTCAGCTACATCAGAACTGGTTCTAAAAATAAAATGTATTTACTTTCTTTCAACTAAATAACCTCACAATTTATGAAGTTATTTTTAAGGAAACGGGGAAGCGTTTTGGGAGCACTTTGAAGGGTCTATAAGGTGACATTTGCTATTTCAAAAGATTGGAATGGTTGCTGAGAAATCCCAGCATCTCCTTACTATACCGAGGGCAGTACAACTGTCATTCTCTATATAATGAAGATATCGCAAAAACAAGTGTATTCACTGTAACTTAAACAGAAAAGCAATAGTGCCACTAGATTCAATCCTCTATTATCCTGAGGCATAACTTAGGTTTGCTCTAAAGCCACCATTCTAATGCTGGCTGTGTTTAAACTATTCTTAAAATCTACAGCAAGAAACTGTAACTGCCTCAGGGGATTGAGAATGGGGACTGGGTACATGGGCACAGACTGGACATTCACTTTATATTTTACATTTGTTTATACTGTTTGAGTTTTTAAATCATGAGCCTATATTATTTTATAATAATAGTGGAAAGCACTCTTCTATAAATGGCGCTAAGATAACTGGATATCTATATGGAAAAAGTGACACAACCTCTACCTCATATCATACCTAACAAATGATTTCCTGGTGGATTACAGATCTAATTGCCAAAGGCACACAATAAATGAGGGAATACCTCTGAGAACTTGGGGTTGGGATTTATCCAACAAGGCATAAAAAGCACTTAGCATAAAGGAGAATACTGATATACGCGACTACATTAAAATAAGAAATTTTATGTATCAAAAGACAACCTTAAAAGAGAGTAAAAAGACAGCCTACCACATATAAATACATAAGGGCACATACAAGACTATACAAAGAACTCCTACTGATCAGTCAGAAACAGGTAGACAACCAAGTGGGAAATGGGCAAGAAACTTGAGCAGGGACTTAGAAGAGAAAATGCAGAAGAAGGGGGCTCACCCTTTCTGTAATGCAGGAAGTGTAGATTAAAACCACAGTGAGATGATCCCGCTCACCTACCAGAATGACTAAGATAGCTAATATCAAAATGCTGAAAATACCAAGTGTTTACAAAACATGGAACAACTGGAATTCTTATACTTTGCTGGAGGAGGGGTGTAAACTCGTCCACCCACTCTGGAAAACAGTTTGGCATTATCTAGCGAAAATGAAGTTATCATTCTCCATGACCCCACAGTTCATTCCCAGATGTATACCCTAAAGCAGGGGTCCCCAACCCGGGACTGCACGCGACCTGTTAGGAACCGGGCCACACAGCAGGGGGTGAGTGGCGGACGAGTGAGAGTGAAGTTTCATCTCCCGCTCCCCATTGCTCCCCGTTGCTCACATTACCACCTGAACCATCCCCCTGCCCCCACCCCCCAGTCCGTGGAAAAACTGTCTTCCCTAAAACTGGCCCCTGGTGCCAAAAAGGTTGGGGACCACTGCCCTAGAGCACACTGTGTATATATGAGAAGACATATATGAGAATGTGTAGAGCAATTTATCTGTAAAAACAAAAACTGGAAACAAGCTAGAAGTTGAGCAAAAGTAGAATGGAGAAATAATTTTAGTATATTAATGCAATTATGCGTTCTGCTACAATGAAAATAAATAAATGAACTACAGCTACACGAATGACTTTTAAAACTGTTGAGCAAAAGAAGCCAGACTCAAAATAATAAAGCAAACTATTACATTTTAGGGATGCACCAAGTCAATCATTATTTGCAGATTCTGCAGTTGTGAATTCACCTATTTGTTAAATTTATTTGTAAGTCCTGAATCAATACTCAAGGTGCTTTCATAGTCATTTGTGGACATACACGGAGCGATGAAAAACTTAAGTCACCCTGAGTCACCCAACATGCACACTCCCAGCTGAGGTCAAGCAAAGGGATGCTCTGCCTTCTGTTCCAGCTCTGTAGTGTCCCTATGTGCAAGAAGGCTGTGACATGCCTTACAAAGAAAACATGTGCTTAGTAAGTTTCATTCAGGCATGACTTACAGCGCTGTTCGTCCTGAGTTTAATGTTAATGAATCAATAGTAATACTAAATAAGGTGTCTTTAAATAGAAACCCACGTAAAACAAGGTTATGTACTGATGGGTTGACAAAAAAGTTGTAACCAGAGGCTTGTAGGAACCTAACCCCGTATTTCCTGTAGGAGCAATGGTATGATATTCACTAATTCAGTGTCTGTGGTTACTTCATGGACTGTTACTATTGCAAATAACAAGAATCTGTATTGAAGAGCTAAAAATATAAATAAAAACAAGGAATTGATTACTGTAAACATCAGATTAGTGGTTACCCCTGTGGGGAAGGAGAGGACTGTGATAGGGGAGGAGAAAGTGAGAGATGTGGGTGCTTCTGGGGTCCTGGCAAGGTTGTATTTTTGACCTGGGGGGCAGTTGCTAAACAGTAATTTGTGAAGTTGTATAATACATCTCACGTACTTCTCTATATAACAAAAAATACGTGCAAACTTACCTTAAAACACTTAGGGACAGTAAGTATATCAGTGTATTAACAGCATTCTCTGGGTGATGAGAGTAAATGTAATCTTTATTCTTTGTGCTTTTAAAATATTTTCCATATTTTCTACAATTAATATGTTACATTTAAAACCAAAAAAATTAATACATGTTAATAGAAGAAATACTCTCCCTAATCATACAAATGGCTACTTTTATTCTCTAAAGGAAGGATGTTTTAATAGGGGCAAAATGACAATTCCGTCTTTGTTGCACCAATCCGTGGTTTAGGCTGCATGACACAGTTGGCAGTTCCCAACTGTTTTTACTGTTTTTCTTCTTTTTCAGTCAAATACAATCAACAGATATTTACTGAGTGCCTTCCATATGCAAGAACTAAATTTCCCATCCTTCTGTCCTCACTGAGGAATTATGTTGACTCCTCTAGAGCCTTTTTTATTGGTAAAGTTATTACAGTAAATCAATGGTGTTTTCCTTTCCCCCACGCATGGGGAAGTCGAGGAGGACATCTCTGATGTCGCATTCTGAGTCTGCTGACAAGTTAACAACACTGGCTGAAAGTCCTTGGCCATCTGGCATCCCTTTCTATACGGTCTGCTTTCAGGGAGTATTTCCTGTTTGGACTAGGGAGAGGAAAAGGAGGGAAAAGGATTTAATAAGAATCTAAATGTCCACTGATGAAAACAAAGGAGTATCTAAAATTAGAAGTGGTGGCCCAAGATATTTGGGTGGCCTAACAGTAACCCTAGGGAAAGAGGATTCCTTGAAAAAGAAGCCTAAAATATTTCACTATGTTCACTACTCTCAGCAATAGAAAAAGCACTTCTGCTAAAGATAATCTCCAGGACAATTAAATTAAACTCCTACAACACACAAAGCTTGGTCCGGATACTATGAAAGGCGTATGAGGCAAAGAGATAAGGAGACATGAACTTTGATGCTAAGGCCATTGGACTTTTCTCCCTGCAAGCAAATAGCTGGCTTCTCTCAAATTCTAGTGTTTATTCTTTAGTCTAAACATGTGGAAAATTGTTTCTGATCTGATTTTAACCTCTCAAATGTCTTCCCCACTCCACTTATATCATCTATCCCTGGTCTTGCTCCTTTGGTGTGACCATACCCAAACCCCACTTTCTCCCTATGACCATGCTTGCCCTCCACAGTGGCCGGCTCAGGCTGCAGCGAAGAAATGCAATCCCACTGGGCTTCATGGTGATTTTCACCCCTTGTTCATTTGGTTCTGGGGAGCTTATTGACTGGACTGGAAAAAACTTTAAATGATTATCCAGCAAAGTCACCCTTTCCAGTGGAAAAAAAGAGTTTTAACATCTGTGAACAAAAACAAACTGAAGGAAAATGATTTATATATTCTCTAGTTCTTGTATTCCAAAACCAAACACCCACTAAGAACTCAATGAAAACAGACATAGCAAAGTACCATTAATTCTAATCTCACAAAATTAAAACTTCTATTTTTTTCAGATCTGAGGTAGATCCAAATATACTATGAACAATCTATGAGTGACTAAGCCAATTTACAATGTCAACAAGATTTTTCAATACAGATTGCTTAACCTAAAAGAACCATTCTTGGTGATGATTTCAAAATGCAAATCTGATCATGTCATGTCTTTGCGTAAAATACTCACTCAATGATTCCCCATTGTTTCTAGGGTGAAGATCAAGGCCTTCCTACCTTGACTACTCTAAGAATCGCTAGCCTGGTTTCTTTACCTTTTTACCACTTGAATCCATCCTACTGCACATCATAACTACATGAACCTCCTAAGCACATAGCTTAATAACTACTTGTTGAATGTTGTTCAACAAATAGCATTTTCCCACTCGTAAGCTCACCAATACCTACTGCATGTAGAATAAATTGCTTGCCCTAGTAGAGTGGAATATGTAGTTACAATTTACTTGTGCCCACCAGTTTTCTAACTCCCATTCTTCTGGTTCATTTGGAGAAGTTCTTCTAGACCCCAAGCAATACAGGTGGGTCCAGTGTCCCACTGATGTCACCGCATTGGCAGGCATGTGATCCAGGCTGGCCAGTGAGAGGACCCCCTTCCTCCTGGCCACAGTGGGTCAGTGATGGACAGGTAACTGATCAGAGTTCATCCATGGGGTCTAATATATGAATGCTCTTCTTCATGGATGCAAAATCTAAATGTATTGGCTGAGGGTGACCAGAGATCCTTTTTTCCTATAACATGGCAAACATCTGTCTGCAAATGAAGTTTTATTTTGTTTTGTTTTGTTTTTTAAAAGAGGGAAGAAGAGCCAAGCAAAATAATAATTTGGGCTCCTGGATTCAATTGCGCTCGAGGTTAGATTCACCCTGAGATTTCACAAAATTGTAAGCTTATAACTTCCACTTTTTCCCTAAGCTACTTGGGTTTCTGTCATTTGAAGGTCTTTCACAAGACGTCCTCAATGCTCTTCTTTGCAGTCATTACTTGCCTCCAAGTAAAGTCAGCAAACTTTCTTAAGGGCCATTTAGTAAATATTTTAGACTGTGGAACAAGAGGCAAAAATTAAGGGTATTACATAGCTCCTTACATAAACATTTAAAATGAAACAGTTTAACAATGTAAAAACCATTCTTATTTTATGAGCTGTGAAGTAAAAATAAAAACAAACAAACAAACAAACAAACAAAACCAAGGTGACAGGCTGGATTTGGACCATGGGCCATCGTTTTCCAACCCCTCTTCCAGTCAAACTGGTTTACACGAGCCATGAGCATGCTGTAAGCCTTTCACTGCAATGTTCTTGCTGGTGATGTTTTTCTCCCCTGGAATGTCTCTTCCCTTGCCACTATTACCCACCCACCACTCAAAGCCCATCTAAATGTGAACTCCCACCTGAGGCTTCTCTGATACCACAACAAAGTGAGGTCCTCTCCCCTGAATCCTCGAAGACTCTATTTTTCTTCCGGTCTTGACCCTACCTTGCATTGTAGTTATCCTAATCCTCTTGCAGCTCCTGCACACTGTGAATGCTTAGTCAGTTTCTTTGGAATTGACAATATCTAAAGGCTACACTGAAAAAACAAAGAAAACCCCCAAGAAACAAAAAACTCCACAGGACTGAAGTAATTAGTAAAGGTTTATGGATCCACCAGAAGCACAGGGTAAGCCATGGAAGCCAGACATTTCTGAATCAGAATTATCTGCCATCATAAAACAGAACAGCTCTCACTCCAGCGTTGCCATGACAGCCGTACGTACAGCCACTTGTTTGCTTGTGTAGGGTGGTTATGCCCAACAAGTACGACAGAAGGGGCATTTCGGACATTTTGTTCCTGGTGGGGCGGGAGACAGGCACGTTGGTCTAGACTTTGATGGACTCTTGTGTCTCAGTCTGCTCCCTCGTGTGAGCCGTCAGCAGTCCCTTCTGACTACTGCGTAGTGTTGCCCAAACGCAGTCATCTGGGCCTCAGCCTCCAATCTTCTTACCATTGTATGTGTTTTAATATAACAACAGATACTATAACATGTAGTATATAATGTTAATATATAACATTTTAATATTTTTCTCTAAATTGATCTTCTTAATAAAACAGAAGCATCTACGTTAGTCCATTCTAAATAATAAAACCTCATTATTATTAAAATGAAGAAGAAAAATTTGCCCAGGCACCATTTAAAACTTTCAAGTACCTCAGTGCCACAAGGCTCACATTTTGGACATTTCTGTTCTCAGTTACCAATCTTTTTATTTCCTCTTGCAGAAACATAGCATCTATTTTCCCAAGATCTATTTAATTACCCCAAAGAGTGAAATTAGTTAATAAAAAATGTGTTATGTCCATTTCAGGCAAGGTGTTGACAGTCATTTAATATTTTTCCCCTCTTAACTTTGATATCATTTGTCTACACTATCATCATCATCATGTCAACATTTACTTACTGTGTTTTGCATTCCTGGGAGAGCAGGATTTTTAAAGATAGTTTTATTGAGGGATAATACTATGAAGTTGACCCCCTATTTTAAGTGTACAACATTGAGAGAGTTGTGTAATCATCACCCTTAATCCAGTTTTATAATGCTTCTATCAGCCCCAAAAGGTCCCTCCTGGCATTTGCAGCCAAGCCCTGTTCCTGTAACCAGCCATAGGCAACCACTGATCTACTTTCTATCTCTAGAGATTTGCCTTTTCCAACATTTCACCATAATGGAGTCATACAATGTGTGATCTTTTTTGTCTGGCTTATTTCACCTGCAGAAGTTTATAGTGGGCCAACAGCTTTCAAAAGGAAGATGAAATGAAGATGGTAACAAACACTGAGTACTAACTTCTATTGAATACTCGGTATGTACCAGTCATTCTGCCAAGCTTTGGGAGGCATTACCTTATTTAATTTTTCCAAACAACCTCAGGAATAGGTATTATTATTCTCATTTTTCAGATGACAAAACAGAAGCTCATAAAGTTTAAGGATCTTTGCTTAAAGTCAATTGTCTAATTAGTGGATGAGCTGGGATTTGAAACTAGCCCTAACTCTTAGCCACTATGCTATCTGCCTGGTGTTTAAAAAAAAAGTCTCAAGATGAAACCAACTGAGATTTTCCTTTAAAAAAAAAAAAAACAACCAAAAACCAAACTAACAAACAAAAACTTTTCAACTCACAGGAGAAAGCAATATACAGTTCACAGTGCTAGGGAAAAAAACCTTTGAGGATGCCTGGAAGGGAAGGTTCACCACAGTGGGCGCTCCAGCACCTTCTCAGCACAGCGAGTCTCCATGGGGCACAGACCACCCCACCCCTCCGCCTTCCAGGCTCGCTGCTCCTGCCGCCCAGGCAAACCGGAAGAGGCCCGTTCCTCGCAGTATCCTTCATCATATATGCTCTTGCCCTCAATCTACTGCAGTCTTTTCACTTTATTTAGAAAGCATGCATTGGCAGACATAAAAAATAATATATTTAAGGCTGTTTATGAGCAAATTTCCTCAAAAAGCCTCAAGCTGGTCCATTTGTGCCATCTGTTATAAGGGAAACTAGAAACCACCTGTCTGTCTGCCTGAGCTCTGCTCTTATCAAGGAAGTTGTAATTACCTCTTTGGTGAAGGATTTGAATCATTACAGTAAATCCCTTATTCAGCACATATTGTATTAGGAAGGCATTCTGACCCTAAAACCCAGGGTTTTTATCCCCTTGCCCTGCACAGATGCAATAAAACCTCAGCTCTCCAAAGCCTGGCAGAGTGAATTGTGCCTTAATCTTGTTTGTTACTCAATGATAAATATTTACTAAACAAATATTTCCTGCACACTTAACTACATGGCAGGTGCTTTGCAGGCACTGGGAACACAGCAGAAAACAGGTGGAGAAAGGCTTCTGCTCTCAAGCAGCTTATGTTCACTCACAGTGAACTTCAAGGCAGGGTATGAGCACAGGCTGGGTGGAGGAAAAATATCAAAACGCCCATTTGCATTCCTCATCCGATCCTTATAAGATTTGTATTTTATATATGCTTTCTGATGTGTATAAAACAATGAGTAGGATAAGTAAATACTTTATAAATAGGTAAATAAAAACAACAGACACGTATTAGAGGTACCTGCCCCAAATAATTTTTTCTGATAGTATTTCGATCATTTTAGTGATTACAATTGTTTAGGAAACACTATTCTTGTGTGTTTGTGTTAATGAACAAGTAAACAACACATCATTTTAGATGGTATTAAGAGCTACGAAGAAAATAAAAAAAGCAGTGTGAAGGTGACTGCCAAGTGGGAAAGGGTGGGTGGGGTGATTTGGATTCCACGGATGGCACTGCTTCTTTCAGGAGTAACATCTCAGCTGAGAGGTCCACGCAGGAGAGTGCTCAAGCCTCCTTCTCTTAAACACCAGGGCATCTTTTAATTTTAACCATTTGGGATTAAAACAAAAACCAAGCCCCATTTCCTCCTAAGCACCCTCACAGTCTCTTTGCTTAATCATAGAGCCTTTTCTCGGAACACCGTGTGAACTTAATGGAAAGGGATTGATTGATTGATTGATTGATTGATTGATTGATTGATTCTTGGCTGCGTTGGGTCTTCGTTTCTGCGTGAGGGCTTTCTCTAGTTGTGGCAGGCGGGGGCCACTCTTCATTGTGGTGCGCGGGCCCCTCACTATCGTGGCCTCTCTTGTTGCGGAGCACAGGCTCCAGACGCGCAGGCTCAGCAGCTGTGGCTCACAGGCCCAGTTGCTCCGCGGCATGTGGGATCCTCCCAGACCAGGGCTCGAACCCGTGTCCCCTGCACTAGCAGGCAGACTCTCAACCACTGCGCCACCAGGGAAGCCCAAGGGTCCCATTTTGAAGGGAAGAACTATTGAAAGAAGATCAGTAGTAAAGGCTGGCCTGGCTGTAGCAGAATTCCCAGTAGTGGCTGGTAACAGCAAAACATAGTTTCTCTGCAAGAAACTGTTTCCTGGTAAAGCTAAAAAGTCATTCCATTGGGGGAAATAAGTGTGTGCCTTTTCAATGAAGTCTCTATGTGCCCTAAAATAAATATGTCGCTTGTTTCTTTTCGGAAGAAAGGAATTACATAAATCCCAAACCAACCGACAAACGGCCTGCAGACGTCTATTCCCTTGTGTGAACTGCCGAATCTCCAGGTCCCTACAGAACCGAGGACGAGGTTAGACACCCTAGATATTACACCTCGGTTTTCTGGATCACTCTTTCACTACCTGAGGTATATAACATTTCTGAAGTTCTACTCACTTTTTGTCACTATATTCATGTTAATTCGCCTAGAAGGGTATTTGTGGTAAGCCTTCTACAATGTCATCCTCCAAGGCCCACACCACGTCTCTGCCAGCTCCTCCCCTTATCATCACCCAGGCTTACAGGGACAAAATGGCACTCTGCATATACTTAACCTTTCTCTCATCCTCCCAGGAAACTATGGAAAGGAAAGGAGAATCTCCCCAAGGGAAGAATATTGCAAATCATACAATTTAGGAAAATACAAAAATGAAAGCGAATAAAATGTATTTTCCAAAATAAGAAGTTCTTGCACCATCGAGCAGTTGAATGAGTCCAGCTGGGTTGGGGCCTAAAAATCTGTATTTAAAAAATGTTCTCCTCACTGCCCACAACTCCAACCCCAGCCCTGTGGTTCTGATATGCAAGCAGAGATGGGAACCACTGATCCTTGGCTTCTACAGAATTCCAAGTCAGCTTTGGAGATTACTGGGAAATGGGAACACACCAGGGACTTAGTAGCATGCACCTTGGTGATTATTTTGTTCCTATAAAATTTTTGATTTATTCACATGGATCTTGTTATTATTTTTGACACAGCAAGTAAGTGTAAACTTCTTCGCCAGTGTATTAATAAAGTGTCAGTGCTAATCTGTGATTTGGTCAAAAGAACTGAAGGAGTTCTGAGGAGACGGATCAGTTTAAGCTGGAGGAGTTTGGGCAAGTTTCCCTTGAGTTGGAATGTTCCCATTTTCCATTTTGGGGTTTCAGATTAAGGGGGCTGTGGTCAGCCTTGCAGCTGGGAAAGGAGAATCGGTGTCAAGGGCAAAATGAGCCCCCCGCTCTTTGCTGAAACAAGACGTGGCAACAGCATATACACAGCCTTGCTTTGAAAATAACAACTCCCACTGGTGTAGACTGCTTACAACCCGTCAGGCTCTGGGCTGAGCACTTTTGGTCTCTGCCTCGTCCCAATAACCCAAGAGGGCTGCCCTGACTTTGCAGAGGGGTAAGAGGAAGTTTGGAGAGGTTGAGTCGTTTTCTAAGAGCCAGAAAGCGGTGGTGCTGAGACTGAAGTGAGGCAGCCTGACTCCAGTACAGCCTCTTCTGAACACCTGTGCCCGCCGCTCCCCTCCAGCCTCCCCCTGGCCCCTCACAGAGCCCTGGGCATGCATACTCCACAGGCCCGGCGCACAGAAGTGCCTGGAGATGGTTGATGCAAACACAGTGAGCCCACTTTTAAAGGGAATTTGCTTGAAGCGCCCTAGAATCTGTTAAAGCAGGTAAATCCCAGTTCCAAGATCAAATGTTACAAATAACATTACATAGAAAATAAAAGAAAAATGGTTTGGGAGCCTCTGAACACTTTCATTGGTTGTCTGTTTTCAGAGAATACCTGCCGTATTTGATAAACAGACTTCTAGATGAAAACGCTATTCTTAACAATAGTGAATTAACAGTTAAGTGCAAGAGTCTGGGGTCAGACAGAGCTCCAATACTGCTTTGAATCCTGGTTTTGCCACTTATTAGCAGTGTGACCATGAGCAACTGTGCCCCTCATTTTCCTCCCCTGCTTAAAATGGGGATAATCAATAATAACTCTACCTCAGAGGATTGGTGAGAATTAAAAGGGATCATACACATAATACACTTAGCATACTGAAGCTTGGTACGCCGTAAGCATTCCCTAAATGGTAGCTATGATGATTAGGATATGCTTGACTTGTCCTGAAAAAGTGATTCTTTTATTTTAAAATGAAACGTGGACTTAAGGACACAGTACTTGTACCATCTATAAATCCGAAGGCACTGATTCAAACAGAAGTGAAAATAAAGCTGAAACTGCACCAGTACCTGCACCAAAAGGAGAGAAAAAGTAATCTGCCTCCAGTTCTAGGGCTTTCATCCCAGGATCATCTCCCCTTTTAGCATAGCCCTGTCACTTGTGTCTGCACAGCAAAGCCCCCAGTGGAAAACACACAGAGGCAAGTTCAGAGGCGCTCGGGTTGTGTTACCAGGGCAGATCAGTCCACCGGGATCAAATAACCTACGCCCAAAGCCCAGAAGTTCATGTTCAAGTGGAGGTGTCAATACTGAGCTGCGGCTCATCTAGGGACCTTAATTAAGCCCCAGCCTCTTTTTCAGGGCAGGCCGACAGGAGGTGTCTGTTTTTCCGTCGGCTCTCACAGAAAAGCTGGTGGCGTTACGGAAAGTGGGCCTGGGAAAGTGGGCGGACAGGCACTGCCCACCGGCCCACACTCATTCTGGGCGTGTCTAGGGAGAGGATCTGAATTCCCGGGTGCATTTGTGACAGCTGCCTGAGAAGCCCACATGGAGAGGGTGGGTGAAGAGACAGAGTAATAGGATAACACTTCCTTCTTGGCGTGGGCCTTCCCCCAAGGATGATTACACGCTCTTAAAAGCAGCGCTGCACAGGTTTCACACAAAAGCTGCTGGAGATGGTGCTGCTCGTTCTTATAACATTCTGCAAGGTGAGCAGCCAGGGTCGCCATCATTAAGTGGACAAGGTAGGCTGAGCCAGACCCTCGGACATTAGGGCTCAATGAATGGCTTAGTTTCTTGGGGTGGTGGGCAGGCCACTGCAGCAGCTTCCCTTCCTTCTTTGCCTTCTAAGCCACAGGTTTCTCAACATCTAACTCTCCCATCCCTGTCCTCACCCCTCCACCAACAGGCTAAATACTGGTTCTTTAAATAGGGAGGCTCTTTTAGGAAGAAAGGCGAAGGGAAGACTCACTGAGAAACTTCCCACAGGGAATGCAAGGTTGAGTGGGAAGAGTTAAGGGCTCTAGGAGCAGGTGGAGCGAGGGTGGGAATCCTTCCGACTTCACCTCGCTCTCCTTTGAAAACCAGGGAAAATGTTACCCCAAAGGGCCTCAGTGAAGACTGCATGAAACTATATCCATAAAGGGCCGGGTGCCATGTCCGGCACTAGAAAGTGCCCGTGACATAATAGCAAGCATTGATAACTTCCTGAGCTTGACAAACTAGCAGAATTAAGGAAAGGAATAAATAACCTTAGGTTCTGGGCAGTTATATCTGCCTTTCCAAAGTAAAACTAACCAGGAAGAAGGATGCCAGGGCTTTGCTTAATTCACATATCCAAGGCCACCTTACTTTCTCTCCTCCCTCCCACCCCATAGTTTTTGGTAAAAAACAAAAACAAAAACAAAAAGGGGGCATGTCCCAAAATATATATTTTTTAATACATAAATATTTATTTTTTTAAATACAGAAAGAAAACCTATTGTTCCTGTTTCTAGCTATAAAAGCAATTTGTGCTCAATGTAGAAATCAAAGAAATAATGAAAGGCAAAAATAAAACTAAATAAAACTCCCCAAATTAAAAATAAAACTACCAAATGATCCAGCAATTCCACTTTGAAGAAAACGAAAACACTAACTTGAAAAGATATCTGCACCCCCATGTTTATTGCACCATTATTTATAATAGTCAAGATATGGAAACAACGTTAAGTGTCCGTCAACGAATGAATGGGTAAAGAAGTTGTGGTACATATATACAATAGAATATTATTTGGCCATAAAAGAGGAAGAAATGGTGCCATTTGTGACAACGTGGATGGAACTTGAGGGCATTATGTTAAGTGAAATAAGTCAGACAGAGAAAGACAAATACCATATAATCTCATTTACATACGAAATCTAAAACCAAAACCAAAACCAAAAAAATCCACTGAGCTCATAGATAAAGAGAACAGATTGGTGGTTGCCAGAGGCAAAGAGGTGAGGGGTGAGGGAAATGGAGGAAGGGGGTTAAAAGGTACAAATGTCCAGCTATACAATAAATAAGTCATGGGATGTAATGTACAGCATGGTAACTACAGTTAATAATACTTTTTGCATATTTGAAAATTACTAAGAGAGTAGATCTTCAAAGTTCTCAACACAAGAAAAAAAATTTTGTAACCATGTATGGTGTTGAATGTTAACTAGACTTACTGTGGTGATCATTTTGTAATATATACAAATATCAAATCATTATATTGTACACTTGAAATTAATATAATGTTACAGATCAATTAAACCTCAATAAAACAAAAAACTAAACAAAACCAACTATCAACGTTTCCGCCCACATGTACCACATGCTGACTGTTTTAGAACCTTTACATGTATACATATGCATTCATGCGTATTTGTTTTGCCCATTAAAATGGCACCATAGCTTACATACTCTTTTATTCTGCTTTTTTTCAACGAAGTAGTTTATTATAAAAGTATGTCCATGCCATTAAAACTGATCAGCAACATAATTTTTAATAGTTGCACTGTAGTCCATGGCTGTGTGATAATTACCAAATCATCGCCATTGTTGGACACTGAAATTCTTTTTTTTGTTGTTGTTATAAATAATACTGCAATGAAAGTCCATCCACCTTTGCAAATACCTGTGATTATTTCCTTACGATAAATACTTACTGAGTCAACAGGTTAGCCCATCTGAAGCCATCTGACCCCTGTTTCCATACTATTCCCAAGAAAGGTCATGCTGTTTCAGAATCCCACCCACAGCGGGTCAATTTGGTCTCACACATGGACCTCCCCTTCTTCGGTCTCTTGGGTATATGGATTTTGTTGCTTCTGTCAAATGAGCCCATCAAACCACTGAGACAAAAATGGGGCTGATCTAATCTAGGTTCAAATCATTCCTCCAAAATAAATGTGAGCTCTAAGAGGAGACTGCTGTGAACCACTGCAGTGTTTCAGAACAAGGGGGTGGTGAGAGAAGGGAGGGGAGGTTTGTTCTGCCTCAGCCTCTTCTCCTGAATTGAGAATTACTGGCTTCCTCCAGTTCATCAATCAGCAAGCCGTGTCTGAACACTGAACTACAGCAAGGGAATGAATGAGCTTATATATAGTAGGTACACACATGCTGAGCACAAACATGTGACCCTGGAGACACTCCGGCAGGTAAAATGTCCTTTCATAACCCTCATGGGCTCAAGGGGGAATGTTCCTCATGCATTTTTTTTTTAAAGGGGAGACAAAAGGATATGTGATAAAAAATTAATCTGGGTTGAAGACTCAAATATTCATAATGAGTATTTCAGCTAGTTAAAAAGAGGCATTTCTCCAACGCCTGATGGTCAAGAAGGGACAGCTGGCATTTTGGAGTTGGCAAATTCCTCCTGAAAGATCAATGTTGTCTCTGTATTTGATAGACTGATCTGGTCTAAGGTTTATTTGTTGAAGTAGATAATGTAATATTCAGACCATCAGCGTGTGCACGCATATGCTGTTTTCCCTTAACCCCTTTGCCTCCGTGAAACTTTCAGAACCTGAATGCTTTACCCACTTAGTGGACAGTCACAGTTTCTGACCAGGGGTAAAGGGAACTTCAAATGATGTGGCTACCAGGGAAGAGGAAGAGACAGAACAAACAGTGTTCAAGAACTACAGGTTATCCAAAATTCTACTGAAACTAAGAAAACGGAGTCCTTCCGCAAGTGCCTTCTACCATCCCCCCCATCAGAATCTCTGCCTGCTTACAAGGACCACAGAGCGAGCGAGGCTTGTTGTGATGTCTGCGAGGAGCAGGGTCACTGCCGTGGAGCCTCAGGGCTTTTGCACTGGTATCTGGGGGCCCGTGCTGGACACCTAGGCTCGGGTGAGGGAAGCCATTCCCCTGGTGCGCCTTTGCCCATAACCAGAGGCAGTGAGTGGTCTGGGGGAATTTCCCCTGGTGGGCGGGGGGGGGGCGGCTGCCGCTTTCTGGGTAAAGCACAGTACGTGTAGGCAGGGAAGAGCTCAAGAAATGAGTTGCCTGGAGCCAACTCATTCTGCAAGCTGCTCCCCAACAGATGATGGACCGTCGGTGTGTTTTGCAACTGCTCAGGGTGGGGGGCAAACTCCCAGTGGGTTAGTGCCAAAGCCCAGGGCCTTGTGTCCTTCCAGGATACTAGCTGAGATGAGTGAAGAGTAGTAATAGTTAATATTTACACAGGGCTCATTTCAAGGCAGGCCACGGAGGGCTCCGTTCTCATTATCTCCTCAATTCCCTGCCACAAACCCAGCAGATGAGGAGCCCGGGTATATGAGTTTGGTGTTCTGGAAAATCACAGAAAATCTTCCAGGTCGTTTTTTTGTGCTGGGTCTACCCCAACCCACCTGCTGCCCTCATCTCCGGAAGTACTCGGCCAAGTGTTGTGTTTACATGTTTTGAGAGGTTATATTGCCACAAGAAACAGCCCAAATTCCCCTACAGGCCCTATCCAGGAAAAGAAACAGGCTCATGTGCCACTTTTAAATTGCATGGGGTATAGGAGAATAACTCTAAAGCCAAACTAGTCATCCGGATGCCGATGTGCTGCGTTCAGATGGAGTCAACAAAACTAGATGAGCATGCCCCGCAGGGCTCTCAGCATGTGGCAGCATCAGCTTTCCAAAGGACCTGTGTTCTAAAGGATCAGGTGCACTGTGGTTAACCGAGGGCCGTACCGTGCAAAAATAGTTTCCTTGACATGATTTATGGAAACAGCTACTTACAAAGGATTTGAATTTGAGAATGGAGTGGCTAAAGATAGAGAGACTATTTACTTAAGAACTGGCATGTCCAGGCCACCATCCAGTGAGAGCAAAAGATTTGTCTCTATTTCTAGGAAACTTCAGGACATTCTGGCCTGACACATCGGGTGACGAGTATATAAAACTCAGTTGCTATGTGGCTAATTTCTAGGCCAAGTACTTCAGGCAGGTGAGAAATTATCTTGTACATCTTCTGTGTTAACAACAAGCTCTGGATAAAGGAATTCTTAGCTCATGAATAAACAAGTTTTATTTTTTTCAAAATGAAAATGGATTTAGTTAACAAATAGTTATGAAGCATCTACTCTGAGCCAGGCCTTGTCCTGGGTGCTGGGGATCCTATGATATACAAGACAGTACGATGCCTACTCTCATGGGGTTTAGAGCATCTTGAGGAGAGATGGACAAGTAAGTGAGTTATGAGGCAAGATAAGATTTCAGAGGGAAAGCGCTATAAAGAAAATAAAACAGGGACATGTGGTAGACAGTGATGGGGGGTGGTCAGAAGGGTCAGGGCAGGCCGGGGCATATGAGGATCACGGAAGAACCTTCTAAGGCAGCAGGAACAGCTGTTGCTAAGGTCATGTGGCACGAATGAACTGGACTTGTACAAAGAACGGAGTAAGCACAAGAGCATGGCAAGCAAGGAGACAGCCATGTGAAGTGAAGCCGGAGAAGTCAGGTAAGGTAATCAGCAAGGGCCCGGTCACGTAGACCAGGATACAGAGTTGAGATTTTATTCTGTGTGCAACTAGAAGGCACTGGAGAGTTCTAAACAATTTCCTGGATCCGAAGCGTTAATAAACATTTGATGTATTTATAGAATTAAAAATTAAAAAACAAAACAAAACAAAACAAAACCACCCACCCCCGAAAATCTCAAAGGTGAGTACCATTTCCTAAGTGGGGAGCCCAAATTCTACTTTTTGCAAAACTGATTGTCCAGAAATCTTTGTCAACATATTTTATGTGTCTGCTCATTCCTATAAAAAACAAATTTGTATTACTAAGTTCCAGGAACTGTGCTGGGTTGCTGAGGAGATACAATGGAGAAGACATCATTGGCCCACAGAGACTATGAGACAAATAACCAGGCGATGACAACTTGCTGTGATAACACACTATCGGGGGATACGTGCTTCCCTAATATGCAGGGGTTCCCCTACCCAGTCTAGGAGGGAGGGTAGGGGCGAGTGGTGAGAATTAGGAAAGGCTTTCTGAAAGAAGTGATGTTGAATAACACAGCTTCCCTGGAGGTGAGAAGACACAGGGCAAGGTTGAGGAAGTGAAACAAGTTCGGTAGGGTCCAAGCGGAGGGTTTAAACAGAGTCAAGCAAGGGTGTATCACCCAAGGCCTCTCAGTTAATAAGGATTCTGGAGTTTATGGTATCAATGGTGGGGGAGGAGCATCAAGACTTTAAAGCAGGGGAGTTCAGGTTTGCACATCCCAAGGGTTACAGTATAGAGAATGAGCTGGAGAGACCAGTCAAGGGTCAAGAAGACCAGAAGGGCAAGGCTTGGGCAGGGGTGGAGGCAGCAGGGATGGAGACAAGTGGGCTGGTGTGAGAGGGGCCGAATTGACAGGTCCAGATGACTGACGAGAAGTCAGTGATCAATAAAAAGGACCGTAAAGAAAGCTGGCCAGGTTTCCAGGCACCAGATGGAGAGTGGTAAAATGCATGGAAACAGGAAGCACAGGGTGAGGAAGAGGGATGGGCACAGGGTTGTGAGAGAAAGCCTTCGTGCATGAAGTCAGCCGGCATTGGGGCTCGGCAGACAGTTGGACACATGGGTCTAAAAAGAACAGGCAGAAGGTCCAGGATACGGACAGTCTTTGGCATGTTGCTGGCAACCAGAACCACAGAAAGTGGTGCGATCCGTTGAAGAGTTAAGAAGAAGAAATAACAACTTTTAAGAGCCTTCAGAGGAGACAAGCAGAGAAAGAACAAGGAAACCAGAGTGTGTGGTGCCACCCAAGACAAGCCAAGAGAGGGCTTTTAAACAGAGGGGGCCGTTGACCATGTCCAATACTGCGAGAAAAGAAGCAAGATGGGGGCTGAGAAGGGTCCGTGAGGTGTGACAGGAAAGACACTGGTGACCTGAGCAGAGTCAGCAGGGTAGCTAGGGACAAAGCCCAGGCTGAGCGGGGAGGGTGGAGCGGGGGGCAGGGTGGAGTCGGGGGGAGGAAGTGGAGACAGGAGGGATGCCTATATTTAGTCTCAAAAATAGGGATGAAACAAATTCAGCTCAGAACTGTCCCCACATTAACAAATCAAATGTGGATTTTCCAAACACTGGAAATAACTCCAGATATAAAAAATGGGAAATAAAAGGGTCATTTCAGAGGAAACTGCCTGAGGCAAGAAAAGCTGAAGAAATCCTCTCAAGATGTCTCCCTTCAAATGCCTTGCGGGGTGGCGGCCCAACAGCCTGGAGCTAACGACCCTGTGTCCCTCCCGGTGAGCTTTGCCCCAGGTATAGGGGAGGTGATGCCAGGGAACCAGACTTCAACTGCAGCTTACTGTCCGTTCTGAGCAGCAAGGGCAGCATGCAGGGGAGGAGAGCACCGCCAGCAGGAGAGAAAGTCATGGTCATGAAAGGCATCCCAGGGGGTCATGGGCTGGTCCAAAAAGCTGACACGGTTACTGATTATACTTGGGGTCCCAGAGCTCTCTCCTCGCTGCCTCTCCTGCTTGTCTATCCAACAGCTATCTTCTAAACACCACCTTGATGCCGGGAGAAGTACTGGACACCAAAGGGCAGTGAGATCCAGTCCAGTGGGGGAACCTGGTATTTACACAGAAGAATGTTCTGCAGTTAGTTAAGGGAAGCGTGGTGGGCTCAGCGGCCTGGAGTCATAGGATGGATTTCTCTGTCTGCCCTGTGCAAGCTGTGTGACCTTATGCAAGGGAAATGATCTTTCTGAGTGTCGGCTTCCCCATCCGAAAAATGAGGTCATAGCAGGCTGCCTCCTGGGCGATGGTGAGTAAATGTGAAGGTCTCAGCTCACTGTCTGGCACCACGGGAGCCCTGGACAGATGGCGGCAGCTGTTGTGATAATGACAAAAATCGGCCCTGGCTATTGTGACAACTCGGAAAAGCAGTACCCCGTGCAGTCAAGGACAAGGGGGTCAGGGAAGGTTCCCCAGCGGTGCTCACAGTGGATCTTGGGAGGGCTAGCAGACGTCAGCAAGTGCAGGTGGGGTGGGGGACACCAGGCATGGGGAACTGCAATCTCCTGTCTTTCTACGTCTCTCGCAAAGTTGTTAACCCCACACAATGAATACGATGCTGTTTTTTTCTGGTGCTGATTCCACAGCAAGAGCCCAGGACTTGGAATCAGAAGGTCCAGGTTTGGAGGGCAGCCTCCCAGCTTAAGATTGCCACACCCATGAGAACACACCACCCAAGCCCTCTCAGCCTCAGTTCCTCTCATTCACAAAAGGTAGGCGCTAGCTGCCCTCACTCCTCCGTCAGCCAGTCCCTATTTATCAAACACCTACAAACAACACTGCCAAGTGCAAGGGGCACAATCATGCACCAGGGACAGGCATGCCTGTGAGGTATGGTACAGCTTAGTGCACGAGCCAGAGGAGTAAACGGGCAACTAGAGTACAGTGTGCAAAGTGCTGTGATTGGTGTAAGTGCAAACATCAGATGAAATACTCTATATGAAGTGGCTCGGAAAAGCGGGAAGCCTTACCAATATATTCTGTAGTAGTATTCTAATACTGCTAGCCAGATTCTAAATCTCCCAGGAAGTTTTCCAAACTTGTAGTCTGCTGATGGCATCTTGTTTCCAAGGCAGCTACGGGTCAACGTGTACATCAAATATGTGTATATGTCCGCTCTATATATGCTGTCAGGTTCTCTGTGGTCTGGTCATCAACTGTGACAGAGCATCTTGGCATTCGATAAGGCCTGCCCACCCTGGGTAGCATTATGGTTGGTGATATCACATACATTTCATGGATCCAAACCCTAAAGGCTTGTGATGCAGTCTGATATGCCGATCCCTTTATTCAATATGTACTTTGTGGCAAAACATCAGCTAAGAGAGGTCCTGAGAGGAGGAGGGTACAAAGACAAACAAGATGGCTCCTGGTCCAAAGATGATCAGTTTAGTTAAAAAGACACTGGACACTAAGGTGAAGAGGTGTTATAATTAATGCTATGCTGTATCCAACTGGAGGGATAATATCATCTATCACTCAAACCAGGACCGTGAAAGAGGGGTGACACTGCTAAATTTATACCTGGGCTATAACCATAAATTGAGGTATATGGTCCCTAGATAGAATATAGGGGTCCAATTTTCACTCAAAGTAATGGCAGATAAATGTCAGAATCAATATATATATATTTTTTGGCCGCACCACCTGGCAAGCGGGGTCCTAGTTCCCCGACCAGGTATCGAACCTGTGCCCCCTGCAGTGGAAGCACGGACTCTTAACCACTGGACCGCCAGGGAAGTCCCAGAACCAAAGCATATTGATACTGTAGCCTGATTCGATGTAGCTCACATTTTTCCTTTCCAGGAAACTAGTTACCTCCTTTCATGCTTCCTTGCAATATATATATATTTTTTCATATTGGACCCTAAAGGCATTTGTGGATTTCAAGATTATGAGCTGAAAATTGCATAAGGATAATAATCAGATACTTTCAGCCTTTTTTTTTTAAATGGCAGAAATTTACATTATAGTATTGAAATTTAAGTTTCCATGCCATTTCTACCCTTCTGCCTGATGACTTGCCACTTACGTTTATGTTAAACCCTCATCTAAAGGTATTTCCTCCTCAGGCTCCAAAATGAACTTTCTAAGTGCTTTTTAATATTAACATGTAAAAGCGTTCTCCAAGCTATCCTAGGGCTAAGCCAAATTAATTTCTCATTTTTAGACTCGCTTTCTATATCCAGTGGTAAAAGGGCTTCTACTTTAATGCATGTGAGCGTGGAGGTGATACTCCCAGAAAGATGAACTGGAGGAAGGACTAAACGTATGCTGGAGACATCCATGTGTTATGGGGTTTAGAAGTCACTCTCCTGCCTAAAGGGCTCCCCTGCCAGGCCTGCAGGTAATTTCCCACGTGAAACTCACTTTCAAAGAAAAGTCCCTTTGGATTAAAGCCCACCATCTAAGAAGTGAGCTTCTGTTCATAAACATGCAACTAGACTTGGTGGCCTGATATGCTGATATCAGATTATCTGCAGTCTACAAAGCAGTAGACGTCTCACTACACAGGTGACATAACTTTCCATCTTTCTTAAGGGACAAATGCTTGGCCAACCTTTGGCTTAGAGAAGACATATATCTCATAAAGATGATTCTGTCTCATTTCACATGTCATATTTCAGATGAGAAACTTAAAAAGTGAAGAGGAGAAAAAGTCAAAGTTGGTTAAAAATTCCTTATGTCAGTTCTCTCCCAAACCTAAAAAAAGACTCAGAAAGAAACACAAGCCTGTTTTTACAAAAAAACCTCACTCCTTCCCCCCATCAAGTACACTAGACAGTATAAAATTTCTGGACCAGGTATATATTCGGAATCTTCTACATTTTGGTATCCATAATCCTTCATAACAGGAAGTGTATAATTTTTTTCAGCCTTTTCTAATAAACACTAAAAATTTGGTTAAAAAAACAAAAGCTATTCTAAAACATTTCTGAAAACACATACTTGCAAAAGAAAAGCATCATGCCAAGCTGCGGAATGGCAGACATCCTTTCTTCATGACAAGATGATATCAAACAGATTTTCCGTTAGTGTCACCAGAGTACCACAGTCCCTAGGCATTTTGCTTAATGTGTCCCATGAGTTGCCTTTCATGATGTTTATCAATCCCTTTGTTTATAAATTCTGCCAGCTGCAAGCATGACCCTAGATGCCTGAACTTTTCCTGGTTAAAATAATACAACCGCTGAGGTCACTTGTGAAGCACTAGTAAGAGTTAGCCCTTATGTTACCTAAACAGCCATAAACAGGAGACAGACTTTGGGGCTCCTTTTACATAGGAAAGGAAAATCTTTTTAAAGAGCTGGAGCAACAGATGTATTCTGAGCATGTGGGTTCTCTGGCCTTCTTCCCGTAGCTCCATATCAAATTTGAAACGTCCTTAAATCACAGGTTTACACTTAAGCTTGCTTATCTCTGGTAATGGACTTGGACACATATCAAAGAACCTGCCCATGGGCACTTATCAGTCCCTGACAGGCATGAGGCTTAGGAGTTCAACATAGTACTTCATTGCTCACTTGTTTAGAAACTCAGATGTAGTGTATCAGCCAGTATTTGGATAAGGGCTCCAATTACCTATGATCCTAGGTAATCCTATATTGCTCCAGGGTTGCCTGGTTATAAACTACAGCTTTAAAATACTCTTATGATGGATAATTCACAGCCATGGGCTAGAGGTCTATCTCTCTATCTATAAATAAAATATATGAATACCCTTCAACTGGTTTGGAGAATGGGGAGGTTTCTCTCTTTAATTTTTACATTAATCAATGGCTTTGAATGGATATTACCTCAGTTGATAACATTTCCAAACATTATAAAAGGGTATCAATATCAAAGGTAGATAGGGAAAAATAAGTGTCCCTTCCCACTGACCCCCTCTTCAGAAGTAACCATCATTATGAGTTTCTTGTATTTCCTTCTGGAGATATTACATGAACATACAAGCTTATGTGTGTATGTATGTGTGTGGATGTGCCTGTACGGGCGCCTGTGTGCGATTCCCCCTTCTTTTTTTTTTTACATTTGAGTACCTGTCTTTATTAGGAAAATTATTAAGTGCATATACATCTTTTCATTGATATGACTTCAAAGTAGAAATTGTTGTTTCTCAAAAGGAGTTGTGACTTGTTAAAAAAAAAAAAAGCACACTGCATATAGACAGCTGCCTTCTTCTGGACCATTTTCACATTATGTGGGAGATGCAATTTAAACAATACAAAATACAGTATTTATCACGTATAACACTGAACCCATCACTGCTCAGAGACTGAGAGTCCAGCAAGGTTGCAGAATAACAGCCTATGGGATTTTTCAACTTGGCAATGTCAGTGATCTCCTTAGGGGACTTGAAGGTTTCCAGGGAACATTTCCCAGGGATGGGAAATTTCCCAGGGAATATGTGTAGAGGGATCAGGACCCCACAATTCTCATCCAGCTACAAAAGGATGCACCACCTGGGAAAGGTGATGAATTCCCAGTCCCCCTTCTTTTTAAGAACAAATAGTAGCAAGTTTTTACATTGTTCTGAACACTGCTTGTTTTCCTTAACAATATATCCTGCAGACTGCTCACTCCATCAGCCCATGAAGAGTTGCCCCCTTGTTCTTTTTAGTGGCTACATCATATACCATTGCAGAGGTGGATCTTATTCAACTAGATCTTTACCAATGAACACGCAGGTTGTTTCCTATCTTTTGCCTTCTAATGGGACAGAATCTCTGAGCTGGAATGGGACAGAAGGGGCACTGCATAAATACTGACGTTTTGTCCTACTTACTACCATCCTTCTTTTAAAACACACCGATGTCTAAACAACATGGAGAGACTACTTGGAAGAAATGGATGTCAGCCTTCCTGCTGCTACACACAGAAAGATATACCCTCTCCTCTCTTCTAGAGCTAACGACTGTTTTCCAAAGCTGAGGAAGTTTTGGCGTTGCCCTTGAGCAGCAGCTGAATCCTGGTAGGAGGAGCTACTGGCTTTGCCAGAACCCAATTCATCCTGTTGGGCAGACCAGCCTGGGCACCCAGGCAGCCTCCATCAAACAAAAATTCTCTGTAAGGTAAACCTCTTAGGTTAGGGAGCCTAGTGTGGAATCTAGGTCACAGCCGCCCCTCCTTTCCACATAGCCTCATGCAGGACTCTCACTCTGTTGGGGCTCTAATTTAGTACTTACACAGGCCTTGGACAAAAAAAATCCCTAAACAGCAAGGTGCTGAAAAAGTCTCTGGAGCTGGACTGCCTGGACTTTGGGCAAGTTACTTAACTTTTCCACGGCTCAGTTTCCTCTCTGTAAAATGGGAAAGTAATACCTACCTCAGAGGGTAATTGTGAGGATTAAATAAAATAATGCATAGGTAAATTGTTAATAAGCAAAGTGCCTGAACTTCATAAGGGCTCAAGAAAATGTTAACTACTATTAATAAAACAATCCAAAGCCACTTCTTTTTTTTCTGAGAAACATCTTGACCCCACCTTAAAAACAGATCTGTGATGAATTTTGGCCTTGGGGCGATGCTCTGGTCTCCTGACTCCTCTCTCTCCAGGCCCCATGTTTCTAACACACCCTGCAGAATGGCTTGCCATTTCTTGAGCACACAGTATCTTCGCCTCCTTGTTTGTGTTCAAGCATTTCCAATTGCCTACAAAGTCTCCCATCTTCACACAGCTTTTACTCACTTCCCAAGACACAGCCCACAGGGTGAGGCTAAGTGTCCCTCCTCTGGATCCCACCGTGTCCTGAGCCCACCTCCCTCACAGCACTGTCAAGCCGTCTAGAAGGGACCTGGGAGCAGGTCTTCGTAGGAACTGAACCCTAAATTCCAGGCACCCAGCTCAATGTTAGCACGCCATAGCTACCTGGTAACTGCTTGCTGAATTCAAACGAACCCCATGGTGACAAGGATTCCCGTCAGTCTGCTTCATTTCCTCAATGAAACGTAATCTATGCTTCCAGTATATTCTTTCAATCAACAACACAGGTATCTGCACTTCAGGTGTTTAATACTCTTAAAAACCTCAATTTAGAGTCACCTGTCAAAAGCAGGGCTAAGGTGACAGAGGACAGCCTTCCTCTAAGAGAGCTCCTGCCTTCCACCTGCCATCCCCGTAACGAGGCAAGTGACCAGAAAACCACACATTCTGTTGAGATTGTTCTCCTCCCTGCAGCACAGTAAAAACGACCTTTCAATACTTCAGTTTAGCATTTTACTCTACAATTAGTCAGAACCAATAGGAGAAACAGCTGTATCTAGAGAGTCTGACTTATTTTTTGCATAAAACTGCTAGGAAAGATGTGGTCTACTGCCCTATTCAAAGTCATTAATGCAGAGACTCATATGACAAATTAATATCAGAACTTGCAACTCTTGCTGAACGGGCATGCTTTGCTTGAAGAGAAAACTGAATTATACATTCCGTCATATTTTTCCCTTCTTCATCATAGCTGCTAGGTAGCTCAGGGCCCTTTGATGGTGAATAACCCTCTTCTTCTCTGAGCCTTTGTTAAGCTGCTATTCTTTATTCTCAGTTTACTCTATTGCGTCCGTATTTTGAGAAAGAGTAATGAGCCTCACGTTTTTGTTTGGTTATCAACAATGCTTGGAGGGCAGGTGTCACCAGATACCTGGCACATGGAACACATTTGCCTGCACTGTTACCCAACTGTGCTCTAAACGCACAAACACCATACAGAACTTGTTGGCACACAAAGACTTGAAGTAAAAAACAAATGCCTGCACTTGGTAAAGGCTTACGAGTCGTGAAAAGCTGTCCTAGTTTTAGCTGGCAACAGGAACCAACTGTGTATGTAACGGTTGCTGCACAGATTTTTGAAATGGATACGACGCCCAAGCTGTAAAGCCCTCCTTTGATAAGTGTACTGAAATCACTCCAGTCCTTCAGGGCACAGTTATACCTTCCAAGCAATAAAAGGAAGGAAAGGGAAAAAACGAAGAGGAAGTTCAATCCCCAAATCGCAAACCTAAGAGCAAACTGGAACTGCAATCAGTACGTTCCGGGATTGTGCCGACACCAGAGACGAAGGCTGGACTTGCAAACGTCCTACTGCCCCCTCTTCATTTTGGAGGGAAGTGTAAGTGACAAACAGATGGTCAGCTTTTGAGGGA
This sequence comes from Balaenoptera physalus, assembly GCF_965194825.1. NCBI lineage: Eukaryota > Metazoa > Chordata > Mammalia > Artiodactyla > Balaenopteridae > Balaenoptera > Balaenoptera physalus. The sequence goes on from NC_138890.1 coordinate 57,752,124, forward strand.
AAGTTTTTAGTTTTGTTTTTAATGGCAGAAAACGAACAAATGAAAGGAAATCTCATGAGTATGAAAAAACACTGCTTACCTGACATTAGAGGGTTATGGAATGCTTAAGGAGAGATTAGCACCTCTGCCAACGTACTTGCAGTCTAAAGAGTTGGCTGTAGAAAGTTGGAAACTTTAGAAGGATGCGTGCTCTAAAACTGCATTCCCTTCCCCTTCCTTCCTTGTGGTGGGAGAAAACAGCCACTGCCTTCCGGCCAAGGATGGGCTGTATCAGTCTTATCTCTGAGTATCTGCCAAAGCTCCAGATCTCAAGTGTGCCTCGCGTCCAGGCTACAAACCACGGGCAGGAAGGAAGGACTGGTCCTTAAGACGATGGAAGACTTGTTGGCCTGGGGGCTTATACAGGCCTCTGTTCACATTCTGGTTCTGCTTCCTCTCAGCTCTGTGATCTTGGGGATGTCACTTCATCTACCTGAAACCTAGTTTCCCCATCTGTAAAGCGGGGATGTTGGTGGTGTTTGTTTACCTCGCTGGGTTGTAAGGAAGATTAGATAATGCATGTAAAATCCTGAGACTAGTGTCTGGCAACAGCAGACAGCCATTAAACATTCACCCTTTTTCCTCCCTGGAATCCCCCATTGTCATCCTTTATATTCTCTGTCCTTTGTTATAGCTTATCCCACCTCCTTCCTGTTCTCCTCTCCCTCCCTCCTTCTCTTAAACTTTGGCCTGACCTCTTTTTTCAGGCACTCATTCACTGCTACTTATTCTCCTACGTACTTCTTAGCTCCCCTAACTTGCCCAGCACCTGAACTTCAGTGATATAGGGAATGGAGGGTGAGAAAGGGAGAACCAGTGGAGGGGCTGCTGCAGTCTATCTCTTTTCTAGCCCAACCTTAGAAGTCTGTCTTCACCCGACCACCTCTAACAGAGCAATCAAGCATAGAGGTTGGTTGGGGGTGGGAAATACCGGAATCCGACTACTCAGGTTCAAATCCCACTTACACCCTCAGGTAAGCTAGGTAACCTCTCTGTCCTCTTTCCTCACATGTAAAAGTGGGGTGATAATCCCTCATGCATTATGATGATGCTATAAATAAACACATGTCAAGTACCTGGCACATCCGTGCTTACTGAATGTTAGCTACCATCATTGTCACCACCATCATCCTATATTTTATGGAGACTTCACCTCCCCTCATAATATTTTCAACCCTTGAGAGCAAAATTTGTGCTCAGGAATACGAATCAGGCCCTGGAGGATCAAACTAAGGTGGAATTTTCCAGCAGCTCTATGTGATCCTGGCAGAAGAGTCGCCTCTTATCCACTCTCGTAGGCTTTGGACAACGTCACCACAAGTTGGAGACTGGCGCATAGCTCAGTGAGTCGGCTGTTGGCTGCCCTGCCGTTTCTGGCAGGCCACCAGAAGATGCCACCACCCAGTGGCCTGAGGAGCTCCCAGAGCCGCTGAGCCCGAGGATACACTGTCCCCATGTGTTCACGGCTCTCACAGAAGAGAAGGGGCCAGTGCTTTGAGGTTCCCTTTCCTCCGGTTAATCACATGCTAGATGCACTCCTCCGCACACTGTCATTAACACTAATGGAGGCTGGGCCCTGGCACACCAGTGTCTGCCACGCGTCCTCTAATGATCTGTAATGGGCACTGATAATGAAACCTTTTCCCAGAAATTTGTTTTTTAAGTGAATCAACTTTGTCCAGAGCTAAGTAATAAAGATGACATTTTCTTCATTTTTTAAAACCATAAACTATGCTATTCTGGAAGGAGCCAGTTAACTAGGACTAAAATAAGAAATTCTGCAACAACCATTTGGACTCAAAAAAGGGACATTTTCAGAGAACATATGAGGAACTGTTGGGAACAATAAAAAGCAGTACAGATTTGCCTCCTGGCATGTAAAGGCACCAGATCCTTCACTAAATCCATGTCAGAAAGACCTGCAGAGCAGACACTTGTGGTCTGGGCTGCCTCTCCTCTGGGCACCACCCCTTCTCCATTCTCACAGTCCGTGCGCTCTGAGTGTCCATCCACCTCCTTCCACCCAGACAAGGAGGAACAGGCGACGCAGGCCCAGCCCAGCAGAGCATCACGCCCTCTGGCCACAGACGCTGGGTAAGGGATTAGAGAGGTGATTCAGTTTGGACCAAGAAGAATCAGGCCCAAAGGACTGTTCAAACTTTTAGGGAAGACTGTTCAAACTGTTCTTTTCTCCTGGAGCTGGAGTTTTAAGGAAGTCAGTCCAGCTGGTGGCAATCATCTTACAATCAAAAGGAAAGTGCTTACCTAAGAGAAGAGTCAACATAGAGGAAAACTGAGCTGAGAGATGGCAAGAGCTGCGTCCCAGTGGCAAGATGGCAAGACCTGAGTGCCTGGATCCATGCATTCCTGGAGCAGATTTTCCTGTGCTTATCAATTATGTAGGTGAACCAATAAGTTGGATTTCAGCCTAAGGTAGCTGGGCTGAGTTTTCTGTTACTTGTATCAAGAATCCTGATTGGTAAATTTGCTCAAGCTGACACATACGGTCTTGAATATAATGACTGCCTATTCACTGAAAAGATGTCCTATTAGGGAAGTTTATACTAGTGGTCAATTTCCAGGAACATGTGAGGAGGACAGGAATAGTCGGCTCTTAGGAGAGCTCAGAAAGGCCCTGGATTGCGAGAAATGCAAACACTCCAAAAGCAAAGGCCGGACAGTAACTTCTACAGTGCATGGTGCTTTGTGACAATGTGTCAGCTAGAGCTGAACAGCGGGAATGCAGTTTCTATCATTCATTTATAATTTGAGAAAGAGAATGGAGGTTACTGATCCGAATGAAAATAAATACCAGGCTCACTTTAGTAGGTTTAGCACAGTAACTGACGGCTAAACATAGCAACTCTGTCTAAGGAGTAAAAATAAGCAGGAATTTTCTGTAAGGCTATGTGATCCCTATTTATATTCTCTCCTTATTAAGCCCACTAAGACTCTGGCCTGCCCCAATTCTCTCCGAGCTGCTTTCCCCATTGTGAGCTCAGAGCTATTCTCTTTGAGCTATCGCCTAACTCCAAGGTAAGCAGCCCTTGCTGAAAGCTAAAGGTGTCAGAATTTGTCTGATGTGTTTGGTGCTGGCCTATAACACAGACAAGAAGAATACAGCTTATTTTCACACCTGTTTTGTTCACTTTTTACAACAGAAAACTCCAAGCATAAAAGCAGCAGCAGAATGTTGTAGGGTCTTGTGTGACATTTAGAAATGAAAACAGGCCCTTTGTGGAAGAAAATTTGGCCTAAAAAAAATAAAGAAGAGTTCCAGATGGTGAGGTCTATTTGACTGTGAAGCAAAAGTGGGATGAAAGTAGGGAACGTCTCAGGCAAGTCAATTACACAAGATAAATCGATAGAAGATGTTCCACTGGGATCCAGCTAGCATAAAGTTCTGGAATGGAAGACAACATTACTAGGCTTTCCCAGCTGTAGCACCTAAAGAAGTAAAGAACCATATTGACATAAGAAACAAAACAACTGTAATATTATAGATGAAAAGCGTATGTTCAGACAGAGTCAATTACGAGCAGCTCCCCACACATGCCTGGTATGTTCCTGCCTCTGAGCCTTTCCCTACTGTTCCCCTTGCCCAGAACACCCCTGGTCCCTTCTGTCTAAATCCAACCCATCTTTCAAGACCCAGGTTCAAGTGCCAATCTGATCACAAAGGCTTCCTTGATCGTCCTAGCTCAAAGTCATCTCTCCTGTTGGGGAATTCCAGCAGCACTTCATCCTGCAGCATCTAGACCATTTGAGTCTTGTTTTACAGTAATTGTATATTTTGTATATCAATAATATATATGATTATATAGAGTGACTATATATTCTTTATTTTCTTTTAACATCTTTGAAGTCACCATGCTGTCCTTTATATCCCTAGGATTTAATTTATAAGTGGAAGTTTGTACCTTTTGACCCCCTTCATCCATTTTTTATTTATATATATATATATTTTTTTTATATGTTATATATTTATATTTATATATATAAAATAAATTAATATATATTTATATATGTTATATATTTCTGGGATCTCTCATTTTAAGGGTACTATCCCCATCTAGCTCATCTTTAACATAATGTGCTTACATATTGAGGACATTCAGTAAATACCATTGAATGACTGAGGAATACTTTGGTTGCAGAAGATGGAAACACCATGAACTAGAGGAAGGAAAAAGGGGCACAGGAAGCCACCTCTCTATCTTTTGTTTCTCTATGCACATTGGAATGACAGCACCTGGACCTTCTCCTTGTGGGGGAACATGGCTGCTCACCATTCTAGGGGGTAAAATAGATTCTTAACCCAGTTCCAGTTAAAATAATCCCCATGAAAATATTAGGGTTGGCCTGGCTTGGTCATGTACCCTTACCCCCATTTCCCCACACTATTACCAGAATCGTGGTGCAAAATCTCTATCAGTGAGGAACGAGGTTTCCCACCAAGTAACTCTACAAACAAATCAAATTTAATTATTTAAGCACCCATGTTTTTATTATAACCAGTGGACATCTTTCTAAGATACAGCACACGTATTTTCTACTTTCAAAACCAGAATATATCAAGTGGAGTTTACTCTATTGAGGAATCAGGATTATAAATGTCAACTACTGTCTTGTGCTGTCATATGGTTGTGACCCAAGGGACTGTTGGGTATGAAGGGTGACCTGCTCTTTATCCAGACCTCTGTATTATTACCATCTTTATGTATTTTTTTCTCCTAAGTTCTCTGTACCTTGTCTCATCAGTAATTATTAATTTTTGTTCTGTGAATGAAGAGAGTGAAGTGTTATATAACAAAATACTGTAGAATGGGAAATCTTGGAGCCAAGTTTGTTACAACTGTGTGCAAAATAAGGTATATATGTTGGACAGGGCAATCTTAGAACCTGCTCTCCCCTCTGTTCCTGCTGAAAAGTTTTGTAACCAAGCCCCTGTGGCCACAGATGACTAAACTGTAGAAGCAGCTAGCTGCCTCAGGGTCTCCGCTCCAGAGACTGGCCACCAGCCAAGGACAGGGCCCGGCAGAAAGCTGGACTCAGTCAGCCAGTCTCACTCTCAGGAAATCGGGCTGGGAATCAGAGAATTAGGTAGAAGCAGAAGATGAAATTCTGTGAAGAGTGAAGCTATGGGGTACCACTGGAGCCACGGAAATCCAAAGCTATGGACGCAGAAGCCATGAAGGGGAAAAAGATGCACACACAGGATAAGCCAGGTGTGAGCATCAAGCAGAAGCAGTTGGACGCCACAAGGGCCAACACACCTGGTAGCGGAAGGGTGGTGGATGTGGAGCAAAAACAGCCACCCAACTTCGTTTTGGTCCCAGCCTTCCTCCAAGTGGCTCTACCTCCCTGTAGCCCCAGCTCTTTCCAGCCTTGCCTGGGTTCCTGACCTGTGTTTCTGCCCATCATACTCCCTTAGTCCCCTCAAGTGACCCGAGGGTATCCAACCAGGCTAGAAACCAGGTGAAGGTGTGGGCTCTTCCAGCTATTCAGAGTGCTCTGGTGCTTGCTGCCAGGTGTGCACTGGGACTGGTCTAGAGGGGGAGGGGCTGTGATACTCTGTAACTCAGATATGCTGGATCCCTTCTCACCCCGTGCCCACCAGGAAGCAAGACGCAGCACCTCAGTACAACCACCCAAAGACGCTTCATGTCCTCAACTATTGTTAAAATGACAACTATGACATTCATTAGGGCAGGTAACTTTTACCGAGCACTTATTACGTGCTAAAAGCCACACTTAGTGCTTTATGTGAACTATTTCATTTAATTCTCAGAACAACCGTATGAGGTAGACACTATTATTATTCCTATCAAACAGACGAGGCTTACAGACCTCAAATAACTTCTTCATGGCAACACAGCTCATAGGCAGTAAAGTCAGGACATGAACTCAAGCCTGTCCCAGAGCCTACGCTCTTAACACTGTGACAGCCTGAATAATGAAAACCTGACTTGTACCGAGGACTTCGTGAGGTGACACGGAAGAGGAGTCACATCACACACCACTTATGAGAAACTCCTAACATTTCCTTTGAGATAGTTCTGTTCCCTCAAAGCTCCCCACCCAACTGACAACGCCCTCATCTCTCCCCAGCCTCCAAAAATCTCAACGTGGACGCCCCACTCAACAAAGCCAAAGCCTGCCCTGAGGAGTCCTGACCCCACTTCCAGATTTGCAAAGACGCACACTCCAGTCTCTCAGCTACCACATGGAGCAAAGGGAGCCCCGCGGTGAAGCGTGGGAATGCAGTCGGGAAAGTATCACATTCCCTCCATAGAAAAGGGAATGTCTTTAGAGGTGGAGAAACACAGGTCAACTCATCTGAGCAGAGACAGCATCTTCTTTCTCTTCTTTACTACAAATCCTTTTTTCTCTTTTTTAAAAGATTTATTTATTATTTCTTTATTTTTGGCTGCGTCGGGTCTTAGCTGAGGCACACGGGATCTTTGTTGAGGCATGTGGGCTCTTTGTTGCGGTGCATGGACTTCTCTTTAGTTGTGGCGTGCGGTTGGTTTTTCTCTTCTCTAGTTGTGGCACGCAGGCTCCAGGGCACGTGGGCTCTGTAGTTGAGGCGTGCGAGCTCCGTAGTTGTGGCGTGAGGGCTTAGTTGCCCCGTGGCATGTGGGATCTTCGTTCCCCGACCAGGGATCGAACTGGCGTCCCCTGTATTGCATGGCGGATTCTTTACCACTGGACCACCAGGGAAGTCCCCTTTACTACAAATTCTTGTATTTCTCGATGAACCTGGAGTAAAGCTAAGCCTGAGGCTGCGGCAGGACACATCCAGGGTTCTGCTGGAAATCACACTGCTCTCCTGTTTTGGGGGCCCTGCATACTGATTACATATTCATATTCTAGAGGAGGGTCTTGGGTTTCTGCTGAACATTTTGAACACAGAGACCCAATTCTTCCCGAGCGGTGCCAAGTTCAGTGGGTTACACGGTGAACTTGCTTGTACGAGGTGCACCAAAAGTGAGGAATAAGGAGGGAAGCCGGCTCGGACTGTGTTTCGCCAGGAGCATTCAGGTCATTGCTGACAGAGCTCTCTATGGCCCGATTCAGAGCAAGCTCTATTCAAAGTATCAACTCAGCTCAGGTTCTATTAAGCCTCCCTTTGTACCACCACTGGAATTGGTTACTGAACCACACCTTGAAAAGGATAAACTCCAGTAGTTGACATTTGTGGAAGTGGAAGAAAAGCCTGGAAAAATCAGCTGACTTTGCAAAGAAAAATACTGCAAGAAGAGTTTCTTTCTTTGCAATGATGAACCAGGGTGTTTGCTTGTGGACATATCACCTAATTGACTCACGCTGAAATTAAAGGCAGAATTAATAACTGGCTTGTGAGGCAGAGGGAATTTAACGTAGAATTTCCTTTTAGGCAAAGAACCAGAAAAAAGAGCCCTCACCCCTCCATAGAGATTTAGGTGTTGCATGAAACGTTACTAGTAAAACTTCTCTTGACCCACAGCAAGGCATAGTCTCTTTTTACTAATTTTTCCTGGCTACTCTGATTCAGAGTTTAAAGAACTACTAATTCTCAAGAACTTTCCTTTTCCATATAAGGTCAGAAAACAATCCTTCAAAGTATGAATTAAATTTCAATTTAACAGTATTATTTGGTGTAGGGTTTTACACAAGAAATTGTTACAGGTTTTTGCAACAAGTATTAGTAAACTGCTAGTTTGGGGGGAAGAAGAAAAGTACAATTGTCCTAATGAGAAATCCTCTTGTTAGGGGTGGAAAAAAATTTTAAAGTGTAACATATTCAAATGATCAAATTCCAACTTTTCATTTCTTTCAATATTTTTTTTCTCTCTACATCATTCTTATGCTCCAAATTTTAAATTTTGAGGCATCTAAAATGTTAGATCCATAGTGGAAAAAAACAAAACAAAACAATTGGGAATGGTACCATTTTCTTTCATAAGCCCAATGCTTGAAAATAGGCAGAGTCTGAGAGGTAGAAAGTCTCCCAGATAACAGAATAAAAAGGTTGGGTCATAAAACCAGAACTCTTCCTCCCCCGCTCTCAGTAAACTGGACCAAGGCAGACAAGGAAGTTACAAACTTAAAGCAGATCTAGAAGAGATTATTGGAAACCCTGCCTATACAACATAAATTGCAAAGGCACTTCATTCAACCATAAATATTTTTGAATGAATGACCAGACCACTCACTTATGACTTAAAATCTGTCTCTCATTGGCAGCAATGTTCCCCTCATGTCCGTAGATCTGATTTCCCCCATGTGGACTGTCAGAGATTTGAGGGGAGAGCATTGTTCAGTCTCTTTCCTAGTGCCTGGAACAGTGCCTTAAACAGACGGTATTTATTATGTGTTTGCTGGCTGCCTGGGAAGGGACTGTCCATCAGATCTGGCTGGTTCTGGAGGCTGATGTTGGTGGGGTCTCCAGGAGCAGGTAGGCTACACTGGCAAATATTCAAGTGGTGGTGCCATACTCCAAGAGGACACATAAAGCAGAGCGAAGTCTCTGTCCCTGAGATTTAAGAAGGGGTAGAAGCTCAAGCAAAAGCAGTCGGTGGTGCTCCTCTGCTAATAATTATTTAAACTGCAGCCTTCACTTGGGACAGTGCTGGGTCTAACTGCTGTCTGCGATGATCACCTTGGCTCTGTCGGTCACTAACACGTGGACCTTGTCTCTACTGGATTAGTGTGTCCAGGAGTCCCATGATTCCACTTCTTAATTCTTGATCTTCTGCCAGTTTATTTTCACTGTGACAATTGCACATCATAAGTACCCCCACAGGATGACTCAGGGCATATTTCCTCTAATTCCACTTTCACACAAAGGGTCAAGAGAAGAATGGGAAAGAGGATGTGTGTGTGTGAGGGGGTGGGGGGCTGTTTCTCCCCCAGAGGAAGCAGGGAGCTACATGGCGCTCCTACCACCACGTCTGTGTTGTAAGGTACGGTGTATGGAAGCTAGGGGAGGTGAGGGTATAGGCCTCCTCCAAGACAGAGTTGAAGCCAACACACTTATTTGAAGATCAGAAATCTCTCCTGTGCTTCAGCTTTGGATTTCCCAACTTGCAAGCAGTATTCTTCAAGTCTAAACACTGAAGTTAGTGGGCTTTAATCATCCCTCTCAGTGATGTCTGACTTGATACGGCGACAGCCTTGGCAATTTCCTTCTCCCATTCCATCCTGGGTGCCGCTATCCTTAAATTCTAATCTGCAAGTTTTACCTGCTTAATTGTCTAAGGTTTTGAGTACAGTGGTGAACAAAATAGACTGAACAGGGCTTTCCAACTTGCTCAAAACCCAAGATGATTTCTCTCCTATGTCACTGCTTTAGTCACCAAAAACCTAAACAAAACACCTATTTTTAGTGTGTCTAATCACAAACAGTATCGCTTCCTCTACTCTTAAAATAGAAGCTTAAAAGAATGATAAAATTACTAAATTGTTCCTTTTTCATTAGCAGGAAGCATGTGATCTTACTATCCAGAAGGTGGGGAATGGATAGTGACGAACACAGGTGATTTAGGCCATGTGTCTGAGGTTACCAGAGCAACTGCAAATTATTATGGAGTAACACTAGCGTACCTCCATAAAGGTCAGGAGTTAAGGTTTTTCCATTATATATTCTGCTTTAAAATGGGGCTTTTAAAGGAAATTGGGTAGATGGCAGATGGAGAATGACAGATGAAGATCAGGTGAAAGAACTATATATAGCTCAAGAAAATTGAACTACTTAAATTTCACAATGTTGGTTGAGAGGATGGGAGAGGAGTTCATGAGTAGCTAGCTGACTTTCTTGTTTCCTAAGTTAGGGCTTCCCAATTTAATAAGAAATCTGAAATCAGTCCAGACGTAGAGGTCTAACTGGATCCACTGTACTTAGCTCCCTGAGACAAATTTCCTCTGCTATCCTACAAGAGTTACCATTTGCTAAACTGACCTGGAGTCCTGGACAGACCAGCCTGGAGTGGAGGAGTCATCTGGCCACTGAATGAATGATTCAAATAGCATTAATTTCATTTAAAACATACCAAAACATCACCTTTCTGTAGGACCCTTATTCTTCAATCAAATAGCAGGCATCTCACTCAGATCATTAGTTACTGAGGATACAACAAATGTTAAAGGTTAAAAAAGAGAATTGTTTCTCACAAAGATGTACTCCACAAATTTAAGAGAATAAATAAAAGAATGGCAATTTCAAAAATGAGTAAATCTATTTTAACTGAGTTTTCAAAACGGAAAAATCCATGCATGCACTAGTAAAAGAATTCCAAAACGATAAAAGGGTAGTATTGAAAAATCAGTATCCCTTCCAGCACAAGCCACTGTCTGATCTGCCTGCATTAGAGAAAGCCACACTGATTCATTTTCCTGTATCCTCCCAGAAATATTACAAACAGGTACACACATCTGTCTGTGTATATACTCCTGGATTCTAATATGTAAGTAGGATCATACAATGCACACTAATGGTTTTGAAAAGTAGCTGCATATCAAATTACCTAGGAAGTTTAAGAAACATACCAAACCTCGGATCCCACCCCAGATCAATGAACTCTGAGGCTCCACGGAAGGGGCCTGCACGTTGGAATTTCTCATTTTAGGCTCCCCCGGTGCTGCTAATGTGCATCTTGGGCTGAGAACCACAGCTGCACACTACCCTACACCTTGCTCTTTCCCTTCACGCTCCATACCTGCACATATAGAATGACCTCATTCCTCTGCTGTACTGGGTAGCAGTCTACATTACGATTTATTTAGGCAGCGCTTTATTGATGGTTATCCATTCTGGCCCCACTCTTTGGCTTTTATAAATGGCACCACACTATACCTCTGTGCCGGACAGCATCCACTCTCCATCCACCCTCCTCTCTGGGAGCTAACCAGCATGGATTTCATCAACAGGGTTTCCTGTTGGGTTCACCAATGGGGAGCTCTGGCAGGAGATTAGCAGGAGGAAGGAGAGAGCCAAGGTATTTATTCCCTTGTCTCCCTTCCTGAGAGGTCACCTCCACTTGGCTGAGTCCCTTGACCAAAGGTCCTTTCCAGGTGCCCACTTGATAGAACTCTCTCCCCTTCTGGGTTCTGGTAACCACTTTCTTCTACTCACGTCCCTTTGGCCTAAGGATGGTAATTAGTTGGTGGCTACTAGCTCTGGTAGTGTTCTAACTCTTGTGATTCTCTTGCTCCCACCTCTTTGTAAATAAATTCTCCTTGAGTTATGCTATTTTCATTGTACTGATGTTTCCTCTTAGGATTCTAATATGTCAACGTTGGACGGGTATTTTGCCTTTATTTCTTTGTGGACAATACTGTCTTGGTTCCCTCTGAGAACATGGCTTCTTCAAAAAGGGCAACAAGCGGTAATAAGGTTACCTTAAAGCAGCTATTTTATCCCTTTTTCTGAGCATTTTTGACACCAGCCAAGGAACAGCCCTATCACCTCTTCAGTGTGTTAGGAGTACTAGAAGAAATACTGAAGCAATGGCTTAGGGAGAACCTCCCTGCTTCCTTCAGAAGGAAGCTGATAGGCACTGGAAGAGAACCAGCTAGAACAAAGGCAGTGGATGACTAAGATGCAGAATTTCGGGATGATTTTTTTTTTCCAGAAATGACTTTTTGCCATAATGCCAGTCAAATTTATATAGAGTCGCAGGCTGGAAAGCAATTCCTGAGGCTAAATTATCCCTCAGTGAGAACTCAGGATTGTAATTACGTTACAGTCTAATTAGTATAGTTCCAATTGGCTCCACCCAATGGAGAAACAATAGGGTAGATGCTTGACAAGACTCTTGAGAGTAAACACCTAAACCTGATGACTCTGAGCAAAGAGCTTGAAGCCTGACTTGTAAAAGGAGTGCTTCTACTGATTTCCGTGTATTTGATTATTTGTAATTGATTTAGTATTAGTTCTTTTATTTTAAAATTATTATCTCAATGTTTTTAATCCGGTTGCTTTGTGTCACACCAGGACCAAACAAATAAACAAAAATAAACAATGACTATCTACTGCTACAACTGAAAGGAATCAACACTAGGGGCTTGTTCACTGGTCATGGTGGGGGCAGTCTAAGAGCCAATGATGATAAGGTAATAAAAGAAATTATAGTAGCAACAAATTTTTATTGACCACTTACTATGAACTAAGCCATTTACTAAGTGTTATGCAGGGATAGTTCACCTGATCCTCACAAAAACCTTGAACGTAGGTATTATTATTATTATTATTATTACCATTTCAAAGAAGAGGTTTAACTCAGAGAGGGCAAATAACTTGCCCAAGTTTACACAGGATATAGCAGAGCTAAGGTTTCACTGCCCAGGCCACATGGGTTTTTCCCTACACCGGACCCCAAGGCTCACTGATGCTTTGTACGTGATATAACCCATTATGTTATGACATAGCCCATTCCAGTCTTCAGATAGCTATTTGTGGCCATACGTCTATTATAAACGAAATCGCTATTCTTTTGAAGGATCTCTGCCATAATAATACCATCCATTATGAGAAATACATTTTCCCCCTCAAAAATAGAGTATTTTAGAATAGCATGTCCTAAACTGTGGGATCCTGTTTTAAGAGGCTGAAGAGAAGCACTGTAAAACCATCTTCTGTGGTCAAATACATTTAGGAAATGCAGCATAAGACCTGCCCCTTGGGAGATTCACAACGGACATATTAAAGGCACAGAAGTCCTCTTGTCAAGAATCTGTTGAACTTTGTCCAAGTCCATTCTTTCCACCTGTCTCCCATTCCTGCCTCAGTTTGGGGAATGCTGACCCAGAAGTCTCACATCTTTTGTACCTGCTGATGCTGACCCACCACTTTCAGTATCACCTACCCTGAGATCTCTCCTTCTGTCAATGCAAGGGTCTTGACTTTCTCGTGTTACACACATAGTACGTGCTCAATAAAAATACCTATTGGCTTGATTAATTGATGCACTCACCCTCTCTTGATTTACGACCAAAAGGCAAGCATTTGCAAAGCAGCTGGCTGGCTTCCTTGGTGAGCTGTAAAGTATAGCACTGGTGAGCTAACTGGGTTCCCCTGAGGGCCAAGGGCAGGGTGTTCTTAAGCTCCACTACTGTTATCACTGCAGGGACAATCAAAGTGCCAGCGATGACACACGCTTGGCCCTGAGAGTTTTACATTGAGGTATATCCAGATTTTTTTCTTGTGGAAGTCTATCAGCCTAACGCATTATGACCACGGTTCTCAGACTTGAGCATGTGTCAGAAAGACCTGCAGGGCTTGTTAAAACACAGATTGCTGGGCTCCTCCTCCAGGGTTGTTGACCCAATAAGTCTGGGTGGGGCCTGAAAACATGCATTTCTAACAAGCTCCCAGGTGACACCAATGATGCTGGTCACAGGGCCACACTCTGGCAAACACTGTGCTGAGCTAAGACCCTGCCCTGGAAGAGCAGCATGCAGAGACCAAAGCAGACTACAGTACATGGTTTTCTATATTCTTAATGCAGAGAAGGCATTAAAAATAAGACCCCAAGGCTGTTTCCAACTAGAAATGTGTTCCTAGCTAAGGAAGCATCTGCTTTCCAGACTGACTAAAAAGGTTTAAAAAGCAGTACTTGAACTCTAATATGATTTTAATTTACCCAACTTAGGATCTGGATCAACCAATAAGATTCCTCCAAATTATATACACAGGGAGGGAGACAAACAATCCCAGATCTAACCCAAAGCGAGAAAAACGGCCTTTCAGAGTTCCTTCCAAGTCCACTTACAGGCATAATAGTGCTGAAAGCCATGCAAAATCTTAAGCCTATTTCCTTCCCTAAAGACACTACTAAAAACTGGAGATTTAAAATGCCTAACACCTACTTACACATATAAAATGCAGCTAAATCCAGAATGAAATTCGTTCGTTCGTATGTTTAATTAAACCCCAAGGCTTCAGCATCTACTCCATGTCATGGCAAATGGGGGGAACTGTTTAAGATTATTTGGTAAGATTAATTAGTTTACAGAAGAAAATGCAGACCCTTTATATGCTTTTAGCTCATAAAGGGGGGAAGAAAACAATCTGTGTGAAGGAAAACATTGTTCCACTTGTGACTTCCACTCTGCTGGAAAACGGGGATGCTGGCCGAGCACTGGAATGATGTCCAGTCCCCGCCTCCTCCCATACCCCCTCTGCTGACAGGCTGGAGAGATCCAAGCCCACGGACAGCCCTGGTGCTTGGGAAAGAAATCCTGCTGGGTCATGAAGCGTGAGGCCTGCCTTGATCAATTTTTCTGTGAAAAAAAGAAGAACCGCTAATAACCAAACACATTTATCCAATAAAAATCGGATGGGTCACCAGGCAGGAATCTCCACCCTCGACCAAGTGAAGCCAGCTGGGCTCCTGACTGGCCTGGGAGATCTTGGCTGGGGAATGGGAAAAGCTGACAGGAGGCCTCTCAGGAAACAAGAATGTGGGTCATGTCAGTGACGAATCTCTGCAAATGTCAAGGGAAGCTGGCCTGGTACTTGGAAGAGCTGTGGCCATGGTGGCCCCAGGAGCCTGAGATGTAAGAGGGATGGTTCTGGGCTTGTCCAAGAGACAACCACGACCAAGCAGGCTGGAGCCACCGCGGGGGTGGTGAGGAGTAACAAGAAAAGGCAAATGACTCCTTGTGAAAATCATTACGCTTTTGAGCTATTTTTCAAGGTGGGGAATACCACCAAATTTTCAGGCAAAACTGTCTGAAGAGACCTTTTCTGCTTGGAGGTAGGTGAGAAACAGTACCTCAATCTAACAGGAAAGATCCTCTTCCCACAGCAAACTGACTCAACCACAGAGGAAAACTTCCTCTTTCAAATCCCTGCATCCCAAAGAATGACAAAATAAAGATCACTGGAGCAAAATCATAGCTGCCTGTTTGGGTGTAACTCTTTAGGCATAAAATAGCACTTAGATGGTAAAATTACTTTAAAAAATATGCCATTAGTTATCAGTTGTCTAATGCCTCTTATTCCTTTAGTGATTCATTTGGTCCCAATAAATAACAGCTAGGCATGCAGCTTATCAGGTACCCCACGGGATGTGGAGGTTCCCACATGTCTCAGGAACAGGCTTGCCTATCCCAGCTGGTCTAGGTTTAAGGTGGGGCAGCACCTGCCTCTACAGTAGAAGTCCCCTCCTTTTCACTGATACTCAAAGACTGACTTGACAGAGAGCTCCAGGCTACCAAGATAGGAAGCCTGTGCGGAGAGACGAGCAGAACAGCCTGGGACATCTCTCTGCACCCGAAAAATACACACCAGGGTTGACGGAATAGAGGGAGAAAAAGGATGGTGTGGAAGAGGGCCTCTGAGTCATTACCGATAACTGCCATTCACAGTGCTGTACATGTAAATGGTATGACAAAAGGTGATCTCATTTAACTGTCACAACACATTTTTGTGGAGGGTACGATGACCCCATTTTACAGATGAAGAAACTGAGGCAGAAAGTCCTAAAGTAACTTGCCTCCTTCCCCTCCAAATCTGTACCTCCTTTACTCTATGTTGGTTTTCTCCACAGAACTTCTCAACATTTGATATTTGAGATACTGATGTTACCTTACTAGAATATAAAATCAATGAGAGCAGAAACTCTAATCTTTCTATCACTCTATCTTCAGCACTCAGAATAACACCTGGCCCACAGTCAGTGTTCAACAATATTTGTTGAGTGAATTTTGACTGAATAAGTAAAACAGAAGTAAAATTTTAGAGATCTCTCTCCAGGCAAGCTCTCCCCAGGTTTCAGATGAGAGCCGCTGAATCAAATGCAGCAGGAGCCAACAGTGCTTCAGAGAAACAACTCTGCCTGGAAGCAGGCCTTGTTTATCCTCTGAATTCCAGGCACTGTTCTCTTGCCGCCTCTCACTGGCCACTAAAACCAGAGAGGACGGTTGACTCTGGCAGAATTTGAAGGCGTCTGGCATGCACACATCTTTTAGGTAACCAGAAATAACTTGGAAATGCATGTGTGTGTGTGTTAAGCGGAAAGGATGAGAAAAATTAGTTTTATTGATGGGGCTACTGGGCAGTGAGTTATTTTTTAGGGGTGGGGACCACTTAGGCAGGGAGAACTCCAAGGTTGGGTTCCTCCATTGCTGGAATCTTCCCCTGCTCTCCTGGCCTTCTTTCAATCCTAACAAGCCCCTCCATCCCTACCCCAGCGGTTTGAATAAAGCATTCCCCTAGTCGGTCTTAATTTGGGGGAATTACTGCAGTATCTTAAGTCCCTAGTGGGACGTCCCCTGACTTCTTTCTCAGCATTTGTTTACTTCCTCCTTAAAAATCACTATCTCCCAGAAAAGCGGTGGCACGAGGCCATCTCTGTTGGTCACTGGGAGAGGAGAGAGTGACTTATTTCTGCAGTCCTTTCTAAGCACCCAGTGAATGACCTCCGTTCTTAGAGACAGGTCAGCCCCACTCCTTCCACCACCGGGAGCGGGCAATGGGCACGTTCAGGGGCATGTTCAGGGCCGAGGAAGAGCACCAGCCAGTCAGTCGATGTTGGTGCCAAGATTAAAACCTAGGGCTTCCTGCTTTCCATGCCTCAGCCATCAGCTATGGGTTTTGTTTTGTTTCTGAACTTCTTAGAATCTCATTTATGAGTCATTTTCTTTCAAAGAAGATTCTGAAAATGGAAAGGCTAATCTCCACGTGCCACTATGCTACAGTGAGAATCTGCCATACCTGACCCAGGCCGCCCAGCGCCATCCCAAGGAAGCTGCCCATGACTCTGACTTGTGTTAGTTAACTATTGCTGAAAAAACTGGCCCAAATTCAGTGGCTTAGAACAACCACAATGTATTATTTTTCATGAATCTGTGGGGTAATTGGGCAGCTTTTCTGTTGGTCTTTCCTGGACTCACTCATGTGGCTGCATTAGCTGACTGGTGGCCTGGGCATTGGGCTTGGCTGGGACAGCGGGCCTTCTCTCTCTAACAGTCCTTCATCCTCAAGGAGGCTAGGCTGTACTTTTTACATGGTGGCTGGGTTCCAAGAGGAGATGGGAGGCTGCAAGGCCTTGTGGCCTGGGCTTGGAAGTCATATAATGATCAAATCAAGTCAGAGGGTAAAGGCCGGCCTAGATTCAAGGACTCCACCTCTCAATGGGAGGGGCTGCAAAGATTCTTTGGCCGTATTTAATTTATCACAGGCCTTGGAGACAGAAAAGAGTGAAGTGGGCCCGTAAGAAGATAGTGACTAAAGAGTATCATCTGTCACCAAGCAACATATGAATTTAGTGTGGCCAAATCTTTTAACTTTTCAGAAGAAGCTGGAAATCTAGATTAAAAAACAATTTACTAATTGACTACTTTTTAGAGCAGTTTTAGGTTTACAGAAAAATTGCTCAAAATAACTTAGAGTTTTCATAGAACTCTCCCCTTTCCCTAAGTTTCCCCTATTATTAACACCTTTCAGTAGTGTGGTACGTTTATTGCCACTGGTGAACCAATACTGATACATTATTATTATTGCTATTATTATTAACTATTAACTAAAGTCCACAGTTTACATTAGGATTCACTCTTTCTTTTCTATGGGTTTTATGGGTTTCGACAAATGCATAATGTCTTGCATTATGCATTTAGTAATATCTGCTATTAGATATCATACAGAAGAGTATCACTATCCTAAAAATGCCCTGTGTCCTTCCTGCCCACTAATCTTTTTACTGATTCTATAGTTTTGCCTTTTCCAGAATGTCATATAGTTGGTATCATACCATACTGTAGTCTCTTCAGAGTGGCTTTTTTCTCTTAGCAATATGCATTTAGGGTTCATCCATGTCTTTTCATGACTTGATAGCTCATTTCCTTATATCACCAAATAATATTCCATTGTCTGGACGTGCCACAGTTTGGTTATCCATTCACCTGCTGAAGAACAACTTGGTTGCTTCCAAGTTTTGGCAATTATGAATAAAGCTGCTATGTACATTTGTGGGCAGGATTTTGTGGGCCTAAGCTTTCAACTCACTTGGGTAAACACCTAAGAGTGTGATCGCTTGATCGTTTTGTGTGATAAGTCTATGTTTAGTTTTATAAGAAACCGTCAGCTTGTCTTTCAAAGTGGCTTTCTTATTTTGCATTCCCACCAGCAAGGCATGAGACTTCTGTTGCTCCTCATCCTCACCAGCATTTGATGTCAGTGTTTTGGATGTTAGCCGTTCTAATAAGTGTGGAATGATATCTCATTGCTTTAATTTGCAGTTCCCTAATGACATAGATCTTGAGCATCTTTTCATATGCTTATTTGCATCTGTGTGCCTTCTTTGGTGAGGTGTCTGTCCAGATCCTTTGCTCAGCTTTTAACTGGGTGGTTTGTTTACTTACTGTTGCATTTTAAGAGTTCTTTATATATTTAGTATACTGGTCCTTTGTCAGATATGTGTTTTGCAAATACTTTCTCCTAGTCTGTGGCTTGGCTTTTCATCCTCTTAATAATGTCGTTCGCAGAGCAGAAGCTTTTAGCCTAAATGAAGTCCAACTTACCAATTTTTTCTTTCATGGATTATGCTTTTGGTGTTGTCTTTAAACAGTCTTTGCCAAACACAAAGACTCCTAGATTTTCTCCTATGTTGTCTTCTAGAAATTTTATAGTTTTGCATTTTACATTTAGGTCTTTGGTCCATTTTGAGTTAATTTTTGTGAATGCTGTAAGGTCTGTGTCTAAATTCATTATTTTGTGTGTGTGTGTGTGTGTGTGTGTGTGTGTGTGTGTGTGTGTGTGGATGTCTAGTGGTTCCAGCATGAAATCTGGATTTTTGTGTGAAGTGACCTGATCTTAACGGTTGGTTCAATCTTTTTTTTTTTTTTTTTGGTGGTCGTGGTGGGGGAAGAACTAAGTTCCCCCTCCCCCAACACACGTCTGTAGACTGTTTTTCTCCATCCTGGATTATCTCTGCCTCTCTCATCCCCTTACCTGAAATGCTCTTCATCCACCCATATCATCTTACCTGGTGCCCACCTCACATTTCATCTACTCCACTTTTCCCGACACTGACCGGTTTGTGTACCTAACAGATACCCAGTTAAGAGTTGTTGAACTCTAAATGCACTTATGAGCTCTAAGCCCCATTTAGCACTGCCATTTACCACCATCTTTCCTCCTCAGCCAGAGTGTAAATTCCTGGGGAGGCCAGGAATCCTCTTTTTCTCCTTTACCCCAGGTAGCTCAGCAGAGTTCTGAGCATAAACCAGGTCAGCAATATTTGCTGACCATTTTAGATGAGCTAAACTTTGGTCTCAGCTCACCAAGTGTCCTTTGATCTTTAGGAGAGACGGCTACCTCAAGAGGTCCAGCTGAGGACCTGCCAAAGATAGGATCCCTGCAGCCTTGCCCTGGCAAGCCTGAAATGGTGGCATCTCTGATTCTGATGCCTGATTTAGCATTAAGTCCACACAAACAAGAGGACCCTCATCTCCTTGGAGAATTAGGAAAGATTTACCAAGGAGACAGCAAAATGTGGCCTCCAAAGTACCAAGGGGTGCTGAGTCACAAACAAGTTTCTTTCATTATGATTGTTATGTGGTCAGAAGGATCATTCCAGTCATTATGAAAACAATGAAAAACAAATGAATGAAATAAAAAGAACGGACAGTTTTCTGGTGACTGGTTTCCCCACGTTGTGCCTAATTTACAGTCAAGGTAACGGTTATCCCCCACCCCTTGACTTGGTCTCGTGTTTTCATCTGTGTCATTAAGTGTCCCCATTCAAGGAGCTCTGTGCACCTCCAAGCAAACAACGACGGAAGGAATGAAAGGGTCCAGGACCGAGGCTGAGACCCAAGTGGTCTCGGCTGGTTGCAACTGAGTCCAAGCACCATGGCAGAGGGTGCCTCAGAATTCACTGACTCAGGGAAGTACTGTGGCTTCCATTTGCCGGGATGACCTCTCATCCATCTGTCGGTGGGCCAATCCCAGGCCAGGCCAATCCCAGGCAGAAAAAATCTGGCAGGCACAAACTGGGCGACAACAATTCCTGGCCTGGGTTTCAGAAATGGGTGGAGAACCAGCTGCAGAGTGTGCAGGGCTGACGGCATGGCCCTCATCAGGTCCGTGGCAAATGCTGGTGTCAGCACTGCTTCCACCTCAAGAGCAGCCCTCCTGGAGCTCAAGACTTCCAGGTATCAGTTAGCGATTCACTCGGCTTGGAGGACAACAGTCTTGTGGGAAACACACCCACATTCCTACCTCCACCAGAGGCAAACAAGTGGACTGTTCCTGGCCTCATCCTCCCTTCCTTGGAAAGCCCCCCCAAACATACACCAGGTAGGGATGCGTCTGGTGGATGGCGTGAAGCAGGCAAAGTGACCCCCAGTGTTTTATGTGAAACAAATCACATCTAGACAACTGAAAAATAAAAAATCCCAAGCCCCCTCCTCCGTGACCTGTTTAAAAGACCTAACCCCCCATTTCCACATAGCTGCCAAAGCAGCCTCTTTGGACACACTGTACTCAGTGGTGACTTGGGGGGCTCCCAGCCCCCCACAGCTGAAAACAAAGATTAAAGACCACTAGTAGGTGCCGCTGGCTAAAATCAGGGAGTGTTAAGCAACTTGGGCTAGAAATTCAACCTTGCTCATGCTGAGCAACAAATAACTTCAGCAACTGCAAGGAAAACGGCTCTAGGAGTACCCGAGAGAGCCATCCATCAAGGAAGGGAGGCTCCACAGGCAAGTTTGGCCGTGGAGAACCAGAAAGGACTCACTGCCCACAAGCTGAACAAGTTAAATTATTCTGAGCATTTGAGGCTAGTTCTTGGTAAAAAAAACACATCATCTACCTGATAACAGGTAATTACATTTCTTGAATATCAAGGTAGGACTTAAAAGCTGCCAACAATTAAAAAGAGACCTGATTTTCTCAATATACAATTCCATCTTACACTGTTGCTGCATTTTCTAAGTGCCTCATATCCATTTTAGAGTCATTTTTCCTTCCAAACCTTAATATCCCTTAGTCCCTTCTAAGGCAAAAATCGTTAGACCCATTTTGCAGATCTGTAACTATGTTAGCACGATAGAATGGCGGAGCGCGATCATGCAACCACAGCAGGGAGAGGGGCAGGAAAAGGTTCTGACATCCTGGGGTCTCACCAAGAGAAACAACAGTCCTGAAGGCAATTTGTGGCCGAACCTCAAACTATTTTCACCAGAGAAAGGCAAAGTCAACTCTGTTCTTCCTGAGTCTTATACAACTGTGGCCGGAGAGTCCAGCTGTTTTGTCATGGCCTCACATTCTTTATGCAAAGGCTCTAGTGGACAAGATTTATGGGGTGGTCTGAAGAAGCAGGCTAAGTAATGTGGGATGTAACCACCAAAGAGAACCTTCTGGCCCAAGCAGAGTAGATCTAGTTTCCGTGGAGGGTTGGACAACCAGCCTCGAAACCGCCTGTCTCAGCTGTGCGTGCTCAACACCCAAGAATGAAGCAACAGAGGTTCTTCTCCTTTAGAGAATTTGCTCTGTGATCACGGTCATGCTAAGGTTTGAGGAGTCGAAGGCTCAAAGAGCACCTGGGAGCTATTTTGTCTGGAGGTGGACACAGAGATAGCACTGAACATAATCAACATAGTCAGGGAGAAGGGAAACTGTGACAACACAAATGAGTGAAGCAGACTTAGCTACCAATCTACTGAGCTACTACAGTGCCCGGATGTTTGTAAAACTAAAAGAAATTGCTTTTCATGCCCAGCAGCCAGCACAGGCAATGAGCCATCACCAAAGCCATCTCAGCAGGATGGTAAATCAAACATCACCAAGGCCAAGAAGCAGTATGTTAAGAATAATGATTCCCCTTTGAGGTGATGATGCTTAAAAAATCCAAAACAAACTTAGCCAAGCTTCCAAGTTGAGGGAGAAGGTTTAAACCAGGTTCATGGGACAATACTCAAAGTCAGATAGGGCCAGAGAGCACATGCTGGGCAGAATGGCTGACCAAGGGCGCCCTGTGGCCGGCAGCCAGACGTCATACTTACAGTGAGTTGGGCCGGGTGGGTTTGAGCACATCCAGGTCTGGGTCACTGGAGTTCATGTTGGGCTGTAAGCTGCTGCTAGAATTAAGGATGCTGTTTGCATTTGATGAGACGACAGATTCCAAACTGGAGTCGATGAGGCTGTTTCTTTGTTCCTCTGGGGGGAGAAAAAGCCACAAACTCCATATTAATATTATTCCATAGGGATAGTCTGCTCCTACCTATACAAAAGTTTACAAGTAAAGAGATTAGATGGAGCTCTCTGGTGCCAATGAGGCTACGAAAAGGACATAGGAAAGGATAAGAATTACAAGTGGGAAAGGAAGAGCCCAAGAGTAACAGGTGACTTGAAACTTTAGAGCAAAACTCCGTCCTCCGCTTGACAGGACACATCTCCCTTGACAGACAGGACACATCTCCCTTGACAGGACACATCTCCCCGTTCATATGACCAGCCTTTTCCTAAGACTGGACCCACCACCACACCACGAATTGTGTCTTCTTTGGACTGGCAGACGGTCAGAACAGAGAGAGCCTTCAAAGCCCCCTTGCAATCAATCATATCCTCTTGGTTTGGTGACATTCACCCTTTATTCTAAAACTCCTGCCCCCAGCATGGTCTTACTTGCCTAAGCCATGTCCTACCTTTGACCCTATAGTACCATGCCATAAAATATCTACTCTTTGGACATCCACTTCCATATGGCTCTGCAGTCTAAACCCCTGACCACTCCCCAGATAGACTCTTCTGGGTTGCTTCTAGCTCCAAGTATTTGATGTTGAGCTTCCAGTTAGTTCTTTGATCAATAGATCTGTAAGGACTACAGAGTAGTCTGCATATACAAAACTGAGTCCATGTTCCAAGCAGTCACATTAGTGCTTGGAGAATATTACCAAGTCAGAAGGGAGAAAACCTGAATTCCTACCACTGACTGGCTGTATGGAGTCAGGGAATACTCCTTGACTCTCTGTTTCTTGGTTAATGCAGCTATAAAATGGGGAGCATGAGAAATGCCTTACACAGCTCGGGGAGCTGTCATGAGGATCAAGTGGGATCACATGCAAGAATGCGTTTTGTAAACTTCAGAACCTTGCTCAAAGAAAAGAACTTTCTGTTTCTTCACATCTTTAAAAACTTGGAACCATGCACTGAAGAAAACACTTTGGGGATGATTTAGCCAAATGGCATGGGCACCACTGCTGCAGCGAAACATTAGAGACACACAATGTCATTCTTGTTCCACATTCCTTACAGATACACCATATTGGAATCAACTGATGTTTTGGGCAATCAGTTTACGTATCAAGAAATGTCATGTCTGGGTTAATCCTCACTGGACCTTTCTGAAATGAGCCAGAGGTATACCATATCCCTAAGAAGAAGACTAGGCTCGCTGATATGGTAGTTTAGAGGTCAACAAGTGAACCCGGCTCTCTTTAGGCAATAAAGGGGGTGAGGTCATGATAAAAAATACTCTTCCCTTGCACTACTCATGTATGTAAAAATATAACGTGCTTATGAAATGATGTTAGAGTAATCTTCACATCAGGTACACACATACAGAAACACACAAACACACATGTATACACCAATACCACCTAGTATCTTGGCAAATTCTCAATGCCATGTCTGAAGCCCTACAGAACACTTAAAAACCCCGTGAGGCTTATGGGAGATTCCTGAACTCTAAATAGATTTTGAAAAAAGTAGATTATTGATTCCTGAGGTTTAGAACTATTCGTATTTCAAAAGCTTGAGTTCCAAAGAGAAACAACAAAGAAAGAGAAATCAAAAGAGTTACATTGAGCCAAGATGTAGGAGGACTAACAGGGCCTGCAAATGGGTACTTGCTACCAGGAAAAAAAACAACTCTAAAATTACATAATTAGAGGATCATTGAGGGAATGGATATGCCATTTATCAGTATGAATCAGTATAAGTAAAATTTTCCTTTGGATGAAATACTCATATCAAGACTCCTGAAAAAGTGTGAGGAGCCCAGGACTACCTTCATTCTAAGGGGAGTAAAGATGACACTTCTTTGGGGCTCAGTGGAGACGTATTCTTTTTTTTTTTTTTTTTTTAAGTAGAAAAAAAAAAGCTGTATTTATGAAGATGTTTACAATACTTTATTTTAGGTTATTTCCAATTTTTCACCAATTTAAAAAATTGACCAACTCAATGAAACCTTGTGAATACAATGTTAAAAAGTATAACTATGAATCATAAAATTGAAATTTAGTATGAAAAGATAAGAATGGCAAATTATATTGAGCTATGTGGAATTATGTTTATAGACAACAGGAAGAGAAAATAAAAATGTAAATATTGCTTGATAGGATAATGAGATTAGAGGTGGTCTTTTAAATTTTTCATTGTTATGCTAATACAATACCTTTATAAAACCTAAAAATCTTCAAACAATACATTTTAAAAAATTATGGTAAAATACACACAACAGAAAATGTATCATTTTAACCATTTTAAAGTGGACAGTTCAGTGATATTAAGTCAACAAATTTTTAAAACTTTCAGATGGCACCTGAATAAAAGATGTGTTGTCCATTGGTGATTTTAATGTATCTGGTATATAACTAAAGTCACCACAAAACTTTTTCTGGGAAATTGGCAGATCATAAACATAAAAAATTTATTTTGCTTTATATTAAACCTTATTGTTTTACTGTTTCAAAATTCAAGTTTACTCACAAGAAAGAGTCAGTTTCATATTAGATTTGGTTTAACAAATGCTGCTCCTGCTATTCATTCTTATCAGCAAAAAAAAAAAAAAAAGACTATTAGTGACTAACGACAATATGTTCCAGAAAATAAAAAGTTAAGGGGAGACGTATTCTGCTTCATATGGTAGGAGAGATGAAGAGTTTTATTAACTCTGGTTTGAGGCCAAGTTTGCAGGACATAATAATCTGAATTCATAGGAAACAGAAGAGTATAAGTAAAGCTCATATTTCTCTGTGATTACATTTACTTGCCCATGAGAGGGTTATAATTCTATGAATTAAAAATAATGTCATACTAAAAGAATATTAGCTTTTCTAAAATATTATCAGGACTTTTTTTTTTCTGCCTTACTATGCATTAGAAAAACAGAGTATCTGAAATGAAACCTTCTTTGATTTTCATTTATTCAATAAATATTTATTGAGCTCCTCCTGGGTACCAAACCCTGCCCCCAGACAGCAGACTCTGACACTAATTCGTTGGTATTTTAATCAGATGTATACTAGAGTATTGATTAACTTGCACATATTCACTTGTTCATAGGTCTACCTTTCTCAGTAGACTATATAGGCAACCTAAGATTGGGCATGTGACAGACAACACTTTGAAATCACAATTAAAAAAACACGTTATATAAAGATGCTTTGCTTTATAAAATATTTTATCAGAATCCTAATGCTCATAAAAAGATCTGATTCTAAAAAATGGACTTAGGTAAAAGTTTTAAGAACATATCTCCCGTTACAGTATTATAGACTGGGTCTCTCCACGAGCTAATGAGGAAGGCTGTAGTATGTGGAACATATTTGTTTTTTTCTTGTTTACTTTTAAAAAATTTTATATTGGGGTATAGTTGATTTACAATGTTGTGTTAGTTTCGGGTGTACAGCAAAGTGATTCAGTTATATATATACATATATCTATTCTTTTTCAGATTCTTTTCCCATGTAGGTTATTACAGAATATTAAGTAGAGTTCCCTGTGCTATACAGTGGGCTCCTGTCGATGATCTATTTTATGTAGAGTAGTGTATGTTAATCCCAAACTCCTGTAAACCCACAACAGAACGAGGATATGGGTGGATAATGAGGACTCGACTCTCCCTGGACTGGCAAAGTCAATAGAATAAAACAGGTGGCTACACCCAAACTGAGCCTGAGGATTTCTAGTATTCATTTACTGGAGGACACAGAATTCTTTTTTAAAGAAATAAATTCTTTTTGAGATTATATTTTGACTTATATTTAGATATCTAGGACCTGTCACATATGGTGTAACCTACAACAAAACAACAACAAAAACAAAAGATCAGGGAAAGGAGTTTTTTGTCCAAAGAGAAAATTAATAATAGCCAAAATATTAATCATAATATTTCATAGTTTTGCAGACAAGATAGCCAAATATGCATCCTAAGATGCAGACTCTTTACTGATATCCCTCAATGGGCCATATGATAAGGAAATCTGGAAACCTGGCACTCTCTGACTACAAGATCACTACAGTTTTCTTTGACAGGAGACCTCACGTAATGAGACTGAGAGCTTCTAAGCAGACAGATGTCTAAGCTGAAATGCTGACAATCCTTCCTGAGGGTGAGTAGGAAGGTGATTATTCCAGAGAAGGAGTGGGGAGTAAAATCAATAGCAAATCAAATGTTTAGTGGTTAAGGCAAACTATACTACGACAAATTCTAAAGCATTTGCAATCAATTAAGAAATAAAGAGAAAATGATTCAGTCATGTCACTCAAAACAGGAGGACTTTTGTCAGGTGGGCAAATGAATACTTGCTCCTGACAGAAAAACAGAATGAGAACAGGCAGCCTAAAAGATTTTTTTTTTTTTTTAATTAACCAAATCATTCAAATACAGAGCTGGACTTCTCTGAGTCACTGATGATTCAAACCAGCTCTGGCATCCGCATTAGAAGGTATAAAGAAGGACTGATGGCAATTATATTGCTGAAGAAAAAAAAATCACAGGCTAGTGGGCTGAAAAAGGAAAACAACAACCAGCTGTGAGTCAAATCGACAAGATCAAATGGCCAAAACAGAAAGAATGCCCCCAATACAAGAGTCTTCTGGAACTGGTTGAAGGCAGTGAGAATGCTTGCTTTCCTCAGGCATGTTTGTCAACAAGAATCTCTCTTCATATTAGTCACAGAAAACAAGAGCCCAGAAACAAAGAAATGATAAAATAAAAGCCCAAACAATTGTAAACATGCATGGGTAACATGTTGGATGCTTTCATGAACATGTGTTCTCCAAGGAGTGACAAACTGGATGTGGACTTGGTCCTCAAAAACGCACACTACTGAAGGGCAGGGCCACGTCTGCCCTCACAGACTACATCAAGCATCCATGACGATGACCGGTGAGTCAGTGTCAGCTCATACATTCCTGGTGCCCAGGCCATGCACAGTAGAGATTAAAGCTCCACAACAGTCATGACATAAATAATAAACATAAATAAGGCAACACAAACCATCAGAATGTATTCTGTTAGCACACAGGAGGCAGTTTTGTGTGACTGAATTTTTCAGGTGCTTCGGGCAGGGACCACTTACGTCCTTGAAACCAAAGTACTAGTTACAGTGGGCAGAGTCTGTGTTTTTTGTACAAATCAGGAGCGGAAAAACATGAGTATGCAACCAAATCACTGCAACTAAAAAAAGCAACCACAGAATAATTTTGGTGATATTGTACTTGTTCTGGGGGTTGCCATGGAAATCTGGGAGCTAAGCTCCTTCACTTTCCATATTTACCAAGTGATTCCCGCTCGCTCTGATGACAAGCGTGCCACATACAAGACGCAGGGTCTCTTGATCACAGAACTCAGAGGCGAGTCCAGGAACGCACATGCGGAGCCCAGCCAAATCCGCCTGGCTCGGCAGGCCTGAACACGTCTGGCCCACTGAATACTCAGAGCTGGAGGGTAAATAGGAAACACAGACCTTCGATGCCACTTTGAGGGAGGTTTCTCACCACGCACAGAAGTCTGTCATCATAGAGGCTGATATCTCAGCTTTCCATGAGGTCTCAGACTAGCTGTCAGAAAGAAGAGGGAAGGCGACTGATCTTTAACAGCAGCTCCTGATGCCTCACAGAGCCCAAAGGAGGGAACTCACTCTCCACATGATCAAACAGGAAGAAAAGGGAATCGCAAGACAGATGGAGGTTCTGCAGAGACCCAGGGCGTTACACCAAAAATATTAGAAGCAAAACGTTTTGCAAAAGCAAAACGCCCAGAGGCTTTCCCAGGCTATGGTGGAGCGAGAGGTGTACTTTCTCCTGCTCGTTAAAGTTTTGCAATGAAGTCTGTAATGTATCATCTTGACAAGACAGAATGATAATAGCATAGCAGCTTAATGAATTTTGCAATAAAAAATGAGTGCACAGCAATTTCTGAGTTTACCATCTCTGGGAAACACCCAAGTACACAGGAAGCTTGGAATCAGACTTTCTAAAGCAATTTTTCTCCTCTGTAGCTTTTGCTCCTGATAAGAGTGGCGTGCCAAGCCCCACTAAAATCTGAGCTGGTCTGATTTCATACTGACCCAGCCTCAGTCCCTACGATAAAAATAATCTTAAGAAGTAGTTTGGGCAGCATATTTGAGCACATGAAAACAGGTTGGGCAATGTTTTAAAAAATAATCTTAAAATGTAGTTGGGGCAATGATGGACTAAACAGGGAGGTGATAAGTGAAAAATGTGGTCAATGTTGTTTGGACCCTAGATGCAGGACATGATATCACAACTTCTGGCAGGTTGTCTTCAGCAAAACCACCACTGATTTTGGCCCCTGGTGGACTGACTGACATTCTCTCCCCATAGTGCCCATAATAACCCTCTGCTTTGCAAAGGGAAAGAATGCCTATGAGAATGGAGTGCACGAAAGAATGGGGAAGTCATTGTGGCTGGCCCAGGATGGAAGTGATTCACAGGGATGAGACATGGAGGTACAGTGGGGAGCCTCTCCTGAAACAGCATTTCAAAAACCACGGTGTAGGAACGCGCCTCTAATTAACGGCTGGACAGGGAACTGAATGGTCACAGGTAAGCAGACACTCTGCTACTCACAACACAGCCCTCCTTCTTCCCTGAGAACTCACTTTTCAGGAGGGACACTCTCCCTTTAGTCTATGGTTCCCCGGTATCTGAGGAAGCCCACATACAGACTGCTTACACCAATGTTCATGAGAAAGAAGAAAATGATATATTTACTTATTTTTATGCCATGACTCATTGCAAAATGGGTTTGAGATAGTAAATGGAGTGTATGATTAGAGAGTTTTGTTTTTATCATGTAAAAATTAGGCAATACATAATAAATATGCATTCCTCTCCAACTGAAAAGTACAGAATAGCATACAAATATCCTAGATATATTTTGGTGTGTAAAAGTCCAGTTGTTTTTCTATACGTAGAAACAGACACATATTTTTTTCTTTTAACAAGGTGGGATTACATAGTGCCTAATGCTACAATACCTGTTTCACATAGTGATAATGCCAGAGATGAGAGGCTGGAATATGCTCTTTTTTATTTAATACTCTACCTTGAACTTTTTTCCTGCCATGAGCTTTCCACGGCATCAGTTTTTAAGGGCCACATCAACTACGCAGTTCTCACTCACACATGGTAACCATACATAATTAAGATAAGAACTACATTACGCCTTACAGTCTGTGTGACAATAGGAATCCCTGTGGATAAACATGTCGTCTGCCAAAACAAACAGGTGTGTCCAGAGCGCCCAGGATCTGCAGAGGCAACCTGAGAAAAGACACATGCTGCAGCTTTGATGGCTGCGAGAGAGGTATTACGTAAAGCTCTGAACAGTACGGATTCCCAGTTATTTTTCAGCAAGGAAGACACACATGTTAAGTACATGAGCTGAATTCTCAACCTCTCCCTGGGCCTGTCTGGGAGAGGGTCCAGGATGAATTAACTGAACTAAAAGAATTAATCAGAGCGATAATCCCAGCTGCCAGTTAACAAGATCCATGTAAAATAAAGCCCAAGAATCCATTCCCACCCCACCAAGGCTGCACAACTCATCCCAGGCTGCTTAAGTACTGGCACTCCAGCATCAAATGGACTCTCTCTGGGGCCAGGGAGACTCTGCATTACCCTCACATATGGGCCTCTCCTTTGGACTCTGCAGGCTCCAGAGGGGGAATATTTTCTTAGTCAAACATAAAGTAAGACTATAGCCTGATGGTAATCATTGTAATCTGAGCTAACATTTATTAGGTTCTGAGTATGTTCCAGGCCCATTGTCAAGTACTTCACATGCACTGGCTCGCTTAATCACGGTAATTTCCCTCCAAGGAAGCTATTATTAGTGATTGATTTTACAGATGAACAAATGGAGGTTCAGAAATGAAAAGTAATGGACTCTAGGTCTCAGGGCTGGTAGGTGATAGAGATGGCATTGAAAAAAAGCATTGAAACTACAGAGCCCCTGCTTCCAACTACCACCAGGCTACCCCAAACCCCAACAGAGAGTCTAAGAGACACTCTGCTAATGACAGAAGACAAGCAACCTTGACCATCCCTCCCTTCCCCAAGCCAGTGCTTCTCTAACTTTAGCTGGCATCAGCATCACCAGGGTGCTTTTAAAATTACAGAGGCCTGAGCTCCAGGCATGACCTGATTCAGAATGTACTGGGGAGGAGACCAGGCATCTGTATCTTTCAACAAGCTCCTTACATGATTCTAATGCACACCCAAGTCTAAGAACCGCACTTCCAAGAAACATATTTTAACACCTTGGGACAGGTATGCTTTGGAGATATTTTGGGTTTGGTTCCAGACCACTGCAATAAAGCAAATATTGCAATAAGGCAAGTCACATGAATTTTTGGGTTTCCCAGTGCATATAAAAGTTATGTTCACCCTACACTGTTGTCTATTAAGTATGTAATAGCACTATGTCTAAAACAACAATATACACACTTTAATTACAAAAAACTTTATTGCCAAAAAAAGCTAACCATCACCTGACATCGCAGTGTTGCCACAAACCTTCAATTTGTGGAAAGCGCAGTATCTGCGAAGTGCAAAAAAGCAAAGTGCAACAAAAAGAGGTATGCTTGTGTTAACTACTAAAAATTCGGGACAAAATAAGTGATAAGTGTCACCTTGCAATCTTTTGGAAGAAATCTTAAAAAGTACAAGACCTGGGTGCTTGGTCCCCTCTAATCCTCTGGCTCTACCTTCTGCAGTTGCCTGGAAAAAGTATAGCTTTCACCTAGACATACCAGTCCAATCTCTGCTGCATGATGTATCTGCGTGTTAACTTGGAGATTAAACAGTAATCTCCTTTGCTACCATTCATCTGGCAGCACAGTTGAAAAACCTCCTTCCATCTGTTCTAAAGTGATCACAAACGAGAGAGACTGCCCTGGCCCAGCATATTAAGTGACTGCTGAATGCACACTGCTCGCTGCAGAGCTGGGGTGACATGGGGGGGTCGTCGTGTGGCTCCTGCTTGCCACCACACGTATTGAGGAACCCGTTCAATATGGTTCAACTGCCTCCGTGGCAACGCTGGACTCTGGGACAGATGGTTTTTATTGCTTCCTTAACTCAGTCTAGCAAGGTTTTCACTTCGGCAGCTCAAGAAGTGACAACATGGCATGGGGAAGGGGTATGACCTGGGTACAGATCCCTTCTCTGCCGTTCGCCAGCTGTGTGACTGCTTAACCCTCCGAGCCCTGGTTTACTTGTTTGTAAAATGTGAATGATGAGAACCTACCTCATGGGGTGATTACCAATTATAAGGATGACATAACACTGGGAAAAGGAAAAAGCCACCTGGAGAAGACTCCACTACCACTCTCAGATTAAAGTGGACGAGATTTACGGAGGTGCCTGGGCACACAACTGGTCTACCCACACAGAATGAAAAACTCCTTCTGGAAAATAAAACACACATCAGTGAGCATCAACTAACATGCCAGATACTTCCATGACAATCTGAGGCCAGAGTGTTGGCACAGATTCACTTCTAAGAGATAAGAATGGGCTCCAACTTCTGCACAGGGCAGGGGCACTGCAGCGAGGTGAAGGGAAAACATGTGCTGATGGGAAGCACACAAGGGAACTACTCTGGGAGTTTCGGGCGCATCAAGCATGTCAACTAGGGGCTGAAGAGAGGGCTGACCCATGGATCACAGAAAAAATATTAAACTTGCAAGTATGCCAATGAGGAGGAAAAACATAACTGAACTCAAAAGAGAGTAGGCACACAGACATAATAGGAAATGAGGTTCTGACAGTATCATATGAAGTCTGAAGGTAGAAGAGAGGCACATGGAGATATATGTGTAGGTGTACGTGTTTGTGTGTGCGTGTGTGTTCTCACAGGTGCGATCCCCGTAACAAGATATCTACTCTGTGGCAAGAATCTGAAGAAAGGTAAGGTCATGTGAAACCTGGAGAGGTGTCACAATGAACCCAGAGTGCACAACGTGAAATCGACAGATGAATGGCGAGTGTTCACAGTGATATAAACAGCTAACGGACAACATCTGAGCCCAGTTCCAGTCGAGCAGACAAAGGAATCTTGAGTTTGTGTGTTTATGTTAAGAAGAAGGATCTGAGCCAGTCAGAAATTTAGAGCAAGCTCTGTGGACTCCAAACTGTGGTACGTATTCCACAGGTGGACACACAACACTTCTAAGGTCAAATGTGGATGAACATTTTTTGGCTGAACAGTTTCATATTTATTTTAATGTATATTAGAGAGTAATACAGTAAGACAATAAAATTCACGCTGCAGAAATTTTACTGAGTAGGACGAGGCCGCGTAAAGAAGTGAGCTGCTTTCAAATTGATTTATATAAATATATTAAACAAACAACAGTGCAAAAGTTATGTGATTGTGGCCCAAAGAGTGAATGAAGGCCTATGTAAATGATTCAAGTTTGGGAAGTACTGAGCTAGGTATGGCAAGAGGCCTTAATGTGAAAAACATCACTGTATGGAAATACAGCATTTTTTTTCCCCCACAAATTACCTGCAGAGTCTTCCCCAGCATTTTAACTCCAAAGAGTAAACTCAGCGAAGTGCTTTGATAGTCTTCTATCTTTGTCCATAGACCAGACAAAGGGGAGGGTTCGCGTGTGAAAACAGTACACTGTGACCTGCTCATCTAATGGTGGTGAGTTGGCTGCACCGCAACCTACGAGGGGCGAGAGCTGGCAGAACCTTCCAGCTCCTGGCCAGTCTTCCTCACAACACCAACTCACCCACTCCTCCTATGGTGCCTTTCCAGGCCAGCCTGGACATTACTCTAATTTCCCAGGAAAATAAGCATTTCTAAAATCAACTCTAAAAAGTATATATATACACGCACCCCTATGTGCTTTGCAATGAAAATGTTTCTCCAGAGAAAGGGAGGAAAGTTGAGTACCCCACAAATATCTGCGCATATGGAGATTCCAGCCCCGTTTCCAGGGAGCGTCTCCTCGTGTTCAGAGGGAAGATGTAGTGCTTCACTGTCTTCCCGTCTCCCATCCTCCTGTCCCCTGTGTGCAGACAGGGACGGCTTGATCTGCAGCTTAGGCACGTCTGCTTTCACACATCCTTAACTTTCACCTGCTGCCTCGTGTGATAAAATTAATCTTGGGCAAGGATCTAATTGATTTTCTCCTAATCGCCATCTTCCTTCTTACATGCTCCCAGAATATGCTTTAAGACCTGATCCAGAGCTGCCTCTGTTTCCATCTAACCATAAACTCGGCACTATTTCAAGCTTAGAGGAATTTACCAATATCGTCTATCTGTCCTGATCTGCACTGTACATTGCTTAGTACAAAACCTTAGGTGACTGCGGCTGTCGTGGAAACATGAGAAGCATCTCACCCCACAGCTCGATGCTGTGTTTGTGGCAGATGTGGGTGAGGCCAGGCCTGTTCCAAGTGTTCTCTGTTACAGACCACAGCAAGAACGACCCCAGCCAGATACTTAAGGGGAACACAGGCTACTGTTCGAAGGGAAGCCAATCCCAGTACGGGTCAAAGCCCTAAAACTGTGCCTATCTGCTGACCCAGAAATTCTTCCAGGAATTGATCATAAGGAAATAATCATGAATATGAACAGATTTAGCTATGAGGATGATTATAGTGGCTTTACTCATAAAAGCAACATATCTGAAACCACCTCAGTGGTTGCACCAACGTGCAGCCATATTATGGAATATGACGACCTCTTTAAAAGCAGTGATGCTCCGAGGGTGGGGAAGATTTGTGTTCAGCAGTAATGATAAGGAAGGCCATTGCTTCTGAACGACAAAGGGATAAAAAACATTTTCTGTAACAAAGAGGAGATGCCAATCCAGATATGGAGTCTCTTTCCTCTTCAAAGCAAAGTGGGTCATTTTTCTGATTTGCGCCTTTACTGTAACTCAGAGAATATTATATATATATACAGTAAATACCATATTTATATAAATATATAAAAATAAACATATATAATACATATAAATACATAAAAAATATAAAAAGTATATAATAATAATACCACCGCCACACCTCCCAGCATTTACTGAGAACCATTTGAAGTGCTTTATTCCTCACAACAAGCCTATAAGGAAACTGTTATCCCTGTTTTCCAGAAGAGGAGACTGAGGCCACGCAATGGCAGATAACTGGCCCACGTCACACAGCCAGAGAGTGGCCGAGGAGGGCTCTCACCCAGGCGCCTGGTGCCCATGAGTGCTTTCAACCACCGTGTTCTCCTGGCTCCCTGAATGCACACATCTGAGAGCAGTTATCCTGCCGACTCACCATTACCTATTCACTCGTCTACTTCCTTTACTCAAATGTGAGCTCCTTACAGACGAGGTCACGTTTTTATACTCCTTGGTGTCTGCGTGTGATTAAACAGGAACTAATAATAGTAGCAGCAGCTCTCAGTCGATGGCCCTTGCCACGTCTAGGCCTGTGCCAGCTGCCTAGCTGCGTAAGTTCATTGAATCCGCACCAGTTCCCTCTGAGGTAGGCCCTATTATCACTACTTTACAGACAAGTAAACTGAGACTGAGAGAAGGTAGGAGGCGAGGCTGAGAGAAGATAGGAGGCTTGCCTGAATGCTGTCGCCGGCACAGGGACCCAGGGCTGCCTGCCTTCGGGCACAGCTGGGACCCTCGACTCCCACCCTCCACCACTGGACTCCCTCATTACAAAGGCTGAAACCAGACTGGAGATTTGAGGGCCCAGTAACCCAACTGCTGCAAAGAACTCAGAAATCCAGAGGTGAAAACAAGATTCGATACAGTTGTGGTGAGAACACTCTGCTACTTGGAACAAGGAGGGCAATGCTCTCCTATTAATCTGTGAATTAATTCCACACATTTACTAAGCATCCACTGTGTGTCAGGCCCAGGAGAGGTGGAGGGGAAGGACGAGCAAGCCAAACAAGGTCCCTGTGCAGAGAGAGCCCCATTCCAGTGGGGCGTGTGACTCGCACGAATAAGCACTGAGTTACAACCCGAGAAAAGGAAGGGAAACTGGTTCTAGGGGAGCCGCTAACAAAAGAGGGGCCGAAGAAGCGACGCCTGAGCTTAGATCTGATTGTGCCGCTGGAGGAAAAGGGGCTCGGCTGTCTGCCCACAGGGGAGTGGGAAAGAGGATCCTGGGCGGCGCGGCCCTCCCTTTCAACCTCAGCACCCCTGCTTCCTGTCCTGTCGAGGTTACTCAGCCACGGAACCCGGGAGGGTACAATGGCCGATACAGTGTCCTGAAGGACGCAAAAGGCAGCAACGCACACAGAGAGGCTGGAGGTGCGCACCCCGGGCAGCTGGGAGGAGGCCTGGATGTCCCCCGGGGACCACGCTGGCCCTGAGTAGTGGGACTCACGTTTCTCTGTTGACTGCATGGTGTGGAAGAGCGTCAGGGGCCTCTCGCTGCAGGACGGGGGCTTGGAGTCACTGCTCTTCTTCCGAGACAGGTGCAGCTGGGCATTGGTGAGGGGCGCGTCAGGCACGGTGTTAAATATCTGCAAAATAGTTTCATAAAAGGGTTACACGCTACTGTGAACTGGGGAGACAGCACAGGTCCAGACAAGTACGACCGAAAAGCTTGATGGAGTCTACGAATCAGCAAGAAAAAGACTGAAAAAGACCACCAGGATTTGCTCAGGACTCTATTTTAAACATCTCTAGGAAGTGGCACAAAACATCCTCCTTTGGAAGCGCGTCCCAAGGTTCGGGAACCATTCACTTCCACTTCTCACCCCTTCTGCTAGCATTTCCAGAGATCTGCTTTTTGTTGTTCTCTCCGGAGCCAATGGAAAGCTTCTGTGCTAAATATAAGCCATTGTCTGCGAAGAGGGCTTAACGTTTTTTGACCACCTTTGTCCAGAACGGATGAACTAAAACTACTTTACTTTTCCTCATTGGTTCTGTTTCCCAGTTCTTAACAACTGCTTCACAACTTTCTGAGGCTGTGAAACATGCGTTTAAATAACAGCCCCCAAAAGAAGCCCAGAACAGGGCAGCATCTTCTAGTCTTCAATCATCCCCAGATGGAGCGTCTAGCTCAGCAGCTTTGTGTTATCTTTGATGCTGAGCATTCTTTTTCTTATTTAAAAAAGGGAAAAAATGTTGTTTCCCCCAAATCTTGATGACAGAAGTAACATACATACTACAAACAGTTTGGAAAATGTAGAAAAGCATTAAGAAGAACATAGAAAAATTCTCCCAATTCCACTATTTAGAGGTAACCACTGTTAGCATTTGAGTTTTATTTTCATATGAGGTTTTTTCTTTTAAGCTTTCATTGCAAAAAAAAAAAAAAAAAGGCCATGGTAAAAATTGAGAAGAAAATGATAGATAAAAATCATGACAATGCTCGTCTTTTTTCCTACAGATCCAAGTACGACAGAATTATTATAATAGCTACCACTTACATGGTGCTTACCATGATTACAGTCACTGCCATGCAAGGTCGGCTCCCTAGGGACCAGTCACTGCGTGTATTTTCCATGTAGCTCACTCAGTTCTGAGTGACCTTGAGCTTCAAGTACTGTCCTCACCATTTATAATGAAGGACTGAGGCAGAGAGGTTAAGCTGCCACAATTATAGATACACTTACAGATGATAACATAGAAACATATGTCCCTAGATTTTCTCAATTCCTTTTAAAATGCATATAATAACAACAACACTAATTCATTCAACCTAGAAAGATCTTTTCAGCATCTCCTTTATACCAGGCACTCTGGGTACAACAGTGCTTGAGGCCAACGTGTCTCCCGTGGTTAGAGAATTTGCATCTAGTAGCTGTGATTTACTGAGTATCTACCACGTCAAGTGCTTTGTATGAGTTATCTCATTTAATGTTAAAACGCACTTCTCCATAATTGGAATTCTATTCTTTATACACTTTTGTATCCTATACGCTTTCTCTAACATTATATTGTAACATTTCCCCCTTCATGAAGAAAATCTTCACACCTGATTCTTCCTGGTTTTGTAACACACCCACTGTATTAAGATATCAGTATTTATTGATCCACTTATTATCATCTCTTACTCTCTGGAGCTGGTCTCCTTCTGGATTTTCTCTTCCCCAACAATCACGAGTAATGAGAGCACAGTGGTGGCACCTCCACTCCCCTCACCTATGGGTGGCCCTAGACACATCAGAGTCTTTCTCATGGCTTTCTCTCCTTTGTGCGTGCATTTGAAAGCAGAACTCAGAAGCTCAGATATAGGAAGCAAAGTCATAAGAATGATAAGAATTTCAGCCAAAACAGCTGCTCTCTATGAGTTGGCAGGTCCTTGGGCTCCAATGATGCCAGCCAGCTGGTTCAGTCAGTCTTGCAACCAAACACAGCTGTCTGAAAACAGCATTATCATATTTTCCCTAGGGGACTGAATTTTCAACAAAATAAATTGAATCACTACATAGCTGAGTTCAACTGGGGCGAGGAGGTAAGGAGAGAAGGGGGCCTAAAACAAAAACAACAAAAACCTCCTGGCTTCCAGAGGAGTTGGAACCCCTAAAAATAAGTACCAGTGTTACACATGTCACCAGGCTCCTTCTGAGCATCTTCAAGGGAAGAAAAGAGAAATTATGGTTGTTGTTGAGCTCAAGGACCACTAAGCTTCTCAGAAGCTCCCTCCCCCTTTGTTCTGTCCTCCAACAACGCTGAGCCAGGGCTGCTCCTAAGTGACACCCCGTGCACCATTACCACTGGCACTTGCTCTTATATAGGAGTGTTTGCCCCTGCCAGCCACTGTGCAAGGTACTTTACATGACTTATCTCTTAAGTCAAAGGTACTAAGCAGGATGACCATTCCACAAGGAGAGATTTCCTAATGCCACATGGCTTAGCAGGAGAGGGGCTGGGATGGGACCCTAGGGTTGCAGTTTCTAACATCTCCACTCCCCACCTCTGCAGCAGTCCTCAGCATTCAGCTCATCTTCTCCAGCTAATCTACACTACAGAAGCCGGTGCCCAAACCCACAAGTACAGATTTCAACAAATAATGATATCCTTTAGCACCCTTCTGCCTCTGGCCTTAAATACAACATTTTCGGCAATCTGAGCTAAAAAACATCTGAAAATGAATTCAGACACACTGATAGGCCCCCACCTCTTTATGTCTGGGCTCCAAATTTTGTCTCTCTTTTCCTTTTTTTTTTCTTTTTCATTTCTTTTCTCTTATTTTTTTATTACTTTTTATTGGAGTATAGTTTCTTTACAATGTTGTGTTAGGTTGTCTCTTTTCCTAAAGAGCTACTGAGAATGAGATCCTCACTCAACCGCAATGTGAACAAAGATAATGCATATGCATTTTCATTTCAACTGTCACCAGAAATGTGAGCATTTCTTCTTTCCTAAAAACTGTCGTAGATGCTGGAGAAACAAAGAAGAGTGAGTCGTGAGGAAGGACCATGGATTTAGACAGATGCGTGGAAAATTGCTTCCAAAACAGTGTTTATACACAGGCAAACGGGAGGAGACACGGGAACACATGAGAATTACATTCTGCTCATTGGCTGTTTTCTCTAAAAGGAAAGCTACTGGAGCATACTAGAATCAGTTCTAGGAGATGGAGATTTTCACCATGGGCCAGAGCTACAATCCTGAAGGCCAGCTCTCTGGGTCTCAGTGTGAGCCAGGCCCCGGCTTCTGAAGAACTCCGACAGGGCTCTTCTTGAGATCAAATGCACTAATGTGCAAGTGGGGCCTGCTATGAAATGTGGAGTGCCAGACACGGGACTATCACCAGTATTATTACACATGGTTTTCCCAGGCACAAGGGCACCTCTGCAAATCAGACCAAGTCAGAGCAGAAGACACAGACTTTCACTAAGGAGTCTGGGCAATCATTCCCCAAATTACTTTTGTTCCTTTAACTCTGAAACTTGAATACATGCAAGTTGTTAAAAGGCTGCTCACTGTCCGGCCACCTTCTCAGCCAGGCCAAAAGATGCCTCTGTGAAAAAAGCTTGAGTTGAATTCTGATGAGAATCCGAATGATTCACAGTTTTGCTGGTTGTTCCAATCCTGTTTTGTTTGGAAGGGATGACTTCAAGAGAATCCCATGAAGTTCCCTTCATTCTGTTGAGAAGAATCACTGTACAAATGTCTCTGCTGAACGATGGAAGCATGAGCTCATGTAATCTCTGAGCAATGGATTTATGGAGCTCTACCATGTGGCTGGAATAATCTATTCATTTCACAGAGACTTTCCAACTTAACACAAAACGGGGGGATTTATTCTGTGCCCCAAGTGCCCCATTAATTCTGTTCAAACTTACAAATGAATTCTGACTTAGTCAGGAATGCCTTAGAAATAAAAGTTACAAGGAAGGCTGGAAGCCTTCTGGAAGCTACCGGGGAGTAAGACTGTAAAATAAAAATATGATTCTGGATAACGCTCCCAAGTATCCCCAGTGTCAAGCTTCCTATAAGTGGAATTAGCAGACCTGTAAATACCAAGCTGCAGTTTCTCCTTAAGCTGTGCGGCAGAGTGGTCAGGGGTGGCTTGGCCTCTGCCGTCACACAGAACTGGGCTGAGGCCTGATCCAGCTGCTCAGGGGGCAGGACCTACAGCTACACTGACTTCACTGTCAGAGACACTGGCATCGTTGCCGTGTCACGGATGTCACCTATATGTGGACTCTAAAAAAAAGGTACAAATGAACTTATTTACAAAACAGAAATAGAGTCACAGATGTAGAAAACAAGCCTATGGTTACCAAGGGGGAAAGGGAGGGAGGGATAAATTGGGAGACTGGGATTGACATAGACGCACTACTATATATAAAATAGATAACTAATAAGAACCTACCTTATAGCACAGGGAACTCTGCTCAATACTCTGTAATGACCTATATAGGAAGAGAATCTAATATATGTATAACTGATTCACTTTGCTGTACAGCAGAAACTAGCACAACATTGTAAATCAACTATACTCCAATAAAAATTAATTAAAAAATAAACCTAAACACCATCCAAAAAAAAAATATATATATATATAGGAAAGGAATTTACAGTCATTATATGGGTAGAAAGCAAATAGTTGTTGGAGCTATACAGACTTGGGTTCAACTCGGGTAAGAGCCTTAACCCCTCTGAGACTGTTTCCCTGTGTAAATGGGGATCTAACACCTGTCTTGCAGGGATACTGAAAAGCTAAGGCGTATTAAATGCTGAGCACAGAACCTGACAGAGTGGGCAGGAGGTAGTGGTGGTATAAGTGACAATAAAAATATCCAAAGTTTATTGAGTGTTTATCATGCTGTTACTTACATGGATTATCTCAGGATTTTACTCTACTATTATTCTTGTCATCTTGTAGGTGAGGAAACTGAGACTCACTGAGACTAACTGATTTGTTCAAGGTCACATAAATGAGTACAGCTGGACTGGGACTTAAGACAGCTTAGCTGGACTGTCTGGGTCTTAACCACCTGTGGCCTTTATACGTGTTAGTAATTTGAGAGACAGAGGACAAAATGCAAAGATCATAAGTTCTGGAGTCTGATGGATCTGATTTTAGTCACTCACTAGCTCTGTGACTTTGAACAAGTTATATAACTCTGACCTTTAGCTGTCACATCTGTAAAAACTCCTGGGACTGAGGCGAGGACGGAAGCACCTAACACTGTTTGACACTCAGTGTTCAAAAGACATGATTGCATTCAACAAAAAAGTATAAGAAGGGAAATAACTGGAGACTCAACAATGAATTATCTGCAGTCAGGACATGAGGATTTAATTTATAAGTGCAAATTTAATTACTGCTCTTTGTATTACATCGATCTCAACTGCTTACAACGTTAGAATTTGCTGTTCTTTTCCCCTTGCATTGTCTACAAAATTCAAATTTCACTGGCCCCCCTTGGGCCCATCTTGACATTGGACACCATTGACACTTGTGGAATTTATTCTTAGCCATGTCACATACACATTTTTATACCTTTCCCAATCCCATCTGTAACATGCTCCTGCAATTTACAAGGATTAGAAGCCTTCCCGTAACGTGTGTGGTGTACTCTTTATTACGTGCTGTGATTTTTATGGGAGGAAAATTAGGTCATGATGAAGAGTTCCTGGTCTGTAACTGCAAAGTAGCTCTGAGATAATAAATCAATGACAGAGGCCTGGGATTACAAGGCAAAAGAGAAAGGCTTCTATAAGAGAAGAGACTAAGCATTTTCCTAAAACATAAATGTATCAGGGTTTGAAGTAACAGACAATAATAACAAGTTATGGGCTTGGTTAATCTGAGGAGTATCTGCTTTGGAGGTGGAGGACTAAGCCTATGGAGCATGGCTCACACACTGCCCACTCTTTCTATCCACAGGCTGTAGAACAGGACTGCTCAGGGCACGAGAAGCCATAAACCCAGCACCTTTCTGCTGGAAAGCCAGGCAAGTCTTAGCAGGGCTAATTTAATATACCAGTTAAGAAGCCAAATTCAGAGGCTACAGCCACAAAGAGGTTTTTTTTTAAGGAGAGTTGGAAGTCCGATGTCTTGTTGATATCAGCATTTTGGCCCAGGGAACAACAATTTAGAAAGCGGTTTGAGTAGTTTTATTAAAAGTCCCTCAAAAGGAAACAATTCCATTTAGTAACTGGCAGTATATATAGTCAACCTGGGTAATCCATGGGATGCTGTGATTTTCCTAATCTCCAGAAAGATTCTATTTCCTGTTATCTTTGCTGACAGAGAGGAATAGATTAAAACATAACAAAACCCCACCTTTATTTGAGAACCATTAAAGGAGCTCAAACAATGATTGGTTTATCTGGGGCTTTATTGGCTGGGGACTGCAGAATATAGCTGTTCAGATCCACAACCTTGGACACTAATGAAGAACTGTTTGCATGGCACTTGACACTGCAAATAGAAGAAAAGCCTGTGACAGAAGCATTCCAGCTGAGCATATAAGTAAATCTAGCTTATTTCTAAACCTAACATGGACAGGACCAAAAAGAATATACTCAGAAACCAATGTAAGGAAAGGTAACAACAACAACAATAAATCAACAAACAAATGAAAAAAGCCATGGTCATGAGGCACAAGATTAGCTTCCCAAGCAGGCCACAGTAACAGGAGTAAAGTGTGCAGGCATTCTTCTTCTTCTTCTTCTTCATCATCATCATCATCATCATCATCACCATCACCATCATCATCAATTTTGCATATCAACAGCCACTTGAAATAACAAGGAAATGAAATACAACTGCCCAACACTTGTCAGTTGCCAGAAACTGTTCAAATCAATTGCATTCTATTAATTGATGCACATTTTGTGTACAAACCCCAACACTGATACAATGGATTCCAAAGCCACCAACATCTTGGTAAAAGCAGATCAAGGCAGTTTGGTGGGCCCAAATCAACTCAAATCAAGACAACCTTGAAAGACACTACCAATTTAACAGGAACGCAAGTTTGCTTAGGACTTGCTGTTTACACTTAGCTGTTAAGTAAGGACATCCATGGTCGCTCGCTCTTCTCCTTGACATATAAGATTAAAAGTTAACATGTATTAAAAAGGGGCACTGATCTTTGGGCGTTTCTAAGAATTAACAACTCAAAGATCACCACTCTTACCTCTTCCAAAGCCTACTGATAGACTGGAAAAAGAATCATGATAACTTATTTTGTAAAACATCAATAGCCATTAAAAGGAACAATACTGATAAAAGCACATGGTGCATGGGCACAGGTACACACCCATGTCCTGCTTCATGTGCAGAAACCCTTTTGAATGCCACAGTCAAAAGAAACATCGTGGACTGTTCAAAACAATCCTACTATTACATGTTGGAACTTAACAGGAAGATGTTGAGACATACACATACATAATCTGAGATTTCATGTTTAACCAAATCTATGAAAAGGTGGCAGTTTGATTCTTGACAGGATTGTTTTTCCTAGACATTTAAATTTTTCAAAGTCATTGGCAAGCTAACCTTTAAAAAGAGAAATAAAAGGAAAATCTTGTAAGAAATTGCAGAATTTCTGGGCTTTTCGGTATCTTGAACAATGACAGCGTTCAGTATTTTGAAATCTTAACTAGATGCATATAAATATTGATAACTTCCACTATCACCCCAAGTATTGGGCTTATTGATGTTTTAAGGCTCAGGGTGACAAGGTGTGAGCTGGGTAAAGATTCTGTGCATATAGAAATGGTAACTTAAAATAATTATTACCTTAAAACAAACAGAGAAAGAGCCAAAGTCTTTGCCCTCTGAACTTTTAACTCTGAAATCTGACTACAGATAAAAAGAGCCAGACTCTCAAGTCTGTTCTTTAGCTTTCAGATAATCCAAGTCGAGTCCAGGGTATGGAGCTGTTGATGGGAAATGATGCCATGAGCTACTATTTCCCTTTAGGAAGTCTGGCAAAGAGACCCAAATAAAAGCCGTTAGGATCCTACTCTACCCTATAATAAGTAAAGGCTGTAGGTCAAAGGTTACAGTCTCTAAGCAAGACTTTTAAAATATATAGCCACAAGTTTACTACAGTGTGGTAAACTCTATGGTTTTGTTTTTATTTAATGAGTGATTCTGATATCAGCAACCAGAGTACAATCTGGTTCACCTTCCAGGGATGTCTTTCTCAAGTGCTGATACAATCAATCATTTTACCTCTCTACTTGGAATCCCCTGAGAGCTCCCATTTTTCAGAAGTAAATGCCAACCTTTTCCCATAGCTTTCAAGACCCTTGAAAAATAGGCTCAATCCAATCTTTGGCATCATCTCTGACCACTTGCTAACATAACCCAAAGTTCTTTCACAACCATTTTGTTTTAATACACACGAGTTGATTGATGTTGATTAACTGATTAATGTTCCTCTGGAAGGCTGTCCCCCCATCTCCACTCTTGCTCTGCCTAGAAATTGCCTATTTATCTGTCAGAGCCAGGTACAAGCAGAATTAAATTATTTCTCCTCAGTGGTACCACACACTTCATTCATCTTACTGGATGTCACTTAGCACACTATATTATGGTTAGTTATATCCTGAGAAAACAGGAGGGCCTTGGAAAAAAAGGTCCTGTCTCATTTATCTTAGGTCAAGAGTAGGT
This sequence comes from Balaenoptera physalus, assembly GCF_965194825.1. Taxonomy (NCBI): domain Eukaryota; kingdom Metazoa; phylum Chordata; class Mammalia; order Artiodactyla; family Balaenopteridae; genus Balaenoptera; species Balaenoptera physalus. The sequence continues at coordinate 57,796,473 of NC_138890.1, forward strand.
GCTCAATAAATGCAGTCACTAGAGATTAACAAGAATAGATTTAATAGCTTGGGTTATGAAAGGAGTCCTAAGTTCAACCCTAGTTCCTCTCCTAACAAGCTGTTTTTTCAACTCTCTGGACTCTAGGTTCAAAATTTGTAAAATAGAGCTAAAAATACTGACCTTAGAGTGTTGCTGTGAAAAATAAATGAAATGATGAATATAAGGCTGCTTAGCACAATGCCTTGCAGACAATAAGCTGTAAGTAAAAGTTAGCTATTACTATCATTATTATTATTACTGCTAGACTATGTACATTAAAAAGACCCATTACCTTCAACTGAGTAAATAAATCAGTAGGTATTACCAACATGGAAAAAGAACAATTATCAGGAGCCCCCATGCAAATCCATATCTTCTGGCTTTTTCCTCTCTGCCTTCACTTACTTTGGGATATATATTTTGTACAAATTGGTCCAAACATTGCTCCCCTCCCCAAGGCTGTGCAGGAGGTGAAGGACCAAGTTTCTGAAGCATCACAACAGGGTAAGTACGTGGTTAGCGTATTTAATTTGACCAAACTGAATGTCGTTAAGAAACACATCACTAAGGCTCCCACGAACGAGAAACAGGTGGGTTCTCTGTGACAAGAGATGATCAGCAGGGGATGTTTCTAGACAAACAGGTGCTGTCTTTTTTCTTCTTTTTCTAAACAAAGCTTCTGTCTCCTTTTTTTTTGAATTTTTGAATTTTATTTTATTTATTTTCTTATACAGCAGGTTCTCATTAGTCATCAATTTTATACACATCAGTGTATACATGTCAATCCCAATCGCCCAATTCAGCACACCACCCCCCCCATCCCCCCCACCGCTTTCCCGCCTTGGTGTCCATACGTTTGTTCTCTACATCTGTGTCTCAATTTCTGCCCTGCAAACTGGTGCAGCTGTACCATTTTTCTAGGTTCCACATATATGCGTTAATATACGATATTTGTTTTTCTCTTTCTGACTTACTTCACTCTGTATGACAGTCTCTAGATCCATCCACATATCAACAAATGACCCAATTTCGTTCCTTTTTATGGCTGAGTAATATTCCACTGTATATATGTACCACATCTTCTTTATCCATTCATCTGTCGATGGGCATTTAGGTGGCTTCCATGACCTGGCTATTGTAAATAGTACTGCAATGAACATTGGGGTGCATGTGTCTTTTTGAATTATGGTTTTCTCTGGGTATATGCCCAGTAGTGGGATTGCTGGATCATATGGTAATTCTATTTTTAGTTTTTCAAGGAATCTCCATACTGTTCTCCATAGTGGCTGTATCAATTTACATTCCCACCAACAGTGCAAGAGGGTTCCCTTTTCTCCACACCCTCTCCAGCATTTCTTGTTTCTAGATTTTCTGATGATGGCCATTCTAAGTGGTGTGAGGTGATACCTCATTGTAGTTTTGATTTGTATTTCTCTAATAATTACTGATGTTGAGCAGCTTTTCATGTGCTTCTTGGCCATCTGTATGTCTTCTTTGGAAAAATGTCTATTTAGGTCTTCTGCCCATTTTTGGATTGGGTTATTTGTTTTTTTAATAGTGAGCTGCATCAGCTGTTTATATATTTTGGAGATTAATCCTTTGTCCGTTGATTCGTTTGCAAATATTTTCTCCCATTCTGAGGGTTGTCTTTTTGTCTTGTTTATGGTTTCCTTTGCTGTGCAAAAGCTTTGAAGATTCATTAGGTCCCATTTGTTTATTTTTGCTTTTATTTCCATTACTCTAGAAGGTGAATCAAAAAATATCTTGCTGTGATTTATGTCAAAGAGTGTTCTTCCTATGTTTTCCTCTAAGAGTTTTATAGTGTCTAGTCTTACATTTAGGTCTCTAATCCATTTTGAGTTTATTTTTGTGTATGGTGTTAGGGAGTGTTCTAATTTCATTCTTTTACACGTAGCTGTCCAGTTTTCCCAGCACCACTTACTGAAGAGACTCTCTTTTCTCCATTGTATATCCTTGCCTCCTTCGTCATAGATTAGCTGACCATAGGTGCGTGGGTTTATCTCTGGGCTTTCTAACTTGTTCCATTGATCTATATGTCTGTTTTTGTGCCAGTACCATATTGTCTTGATTACTGTAGCTTTGTAGTATAGTCTGAAGTCAGGAAGTCTGATTCCACCAGCTCCGCTTTTTTCCCTCAAGATTGCTTTGGCTATTCGGGGTCTTTTGTGTCTCCATACACATTTTAAGATTTTTTGTTCTAGTTCTGTAAAAAATGCCATTGGTAATTTGATAGGGATTGTATTGAATCTGTAGATTGCTATGGGTAGTACAGTCATTTTCATATTACTGATTCTTCCAATCCAAGAACATGGTATGTCTCTCCATCTGCTGGTATCATCTTTAATTTCTTTCATCTGTGTCTTATAGTTTTCTGCATACAGGTCTTTTGTCTCACTAGGTAGGTTTATTCCTAGATATTTTATTCTTTTTGTTGCAATGGTAAATGGGAATGTTTCCTTAATTTCTCTTTCAGATTTTTCATCATTAGTATATAGGAATGCAAGAGATTTCTGTGCATTAATTTTGTATCCTGCAACTTAACCAAATTCATCGATTAGCTCTAGTAGTTTTCTGGTGGCATCTTTAGGATTCTCTATGCATAGTACCATGTCATCTGCAAACAGTGACAGTTTTACTTCTTTCCAATTTGTATTCCTTTTATTTCTTTTTCTTCTGTGATTGCTGTGGCTAGGACTTCCAACACTATGTTGAATAACAGTGGTGAGAGTGGACATCCCTGTCTTGTTCCTCATCTAAGAGGAAATGCTTTCAGTTTTTCAACATTGAGAATGATGTTTGCTGTGGGTTTGCCGTATATGGCCTTTATTATGTTGAGGTAGGTTCCATCTATGCCCACTTTCTGGAGAGTTTTTATCATAAATGAGTGTTGAATTTTGTCAAAAGCTTTTTCTGCATCGATTGAGATGATCATATGGTTTTTCTCCTTCAATTCGTTAATATGGTGTATCACATTGATTGATTTGCATATATTGAAGAATCCTTGCATCCCTGGGATAAATCCCACTTGATCATGGTGTATGATCCTTTTAATGCATTGTTGGATTCTGTATGCTAGTATTTTGTTGAGGATTTTTGCATCTATATTCATCAGTGATATTGGTCTATAATTTTCTTTTTTTGTGGTATCTTTGTCTGGTTTTGGTATCAGGGTGATGGTGGCCTCACAGAATGAGCTTGGGAGTGTTCCTCCCTCTGCTATATTTTGGAAGAATTTGAGAAGGATGGGTGTTAGCTCTTCTCTAAATGTTTGATAGAATTCACCTGTGAAGCCATCTGGTCCTGGACTTTTGTTTGTTGGAAGATTTTTAATCACAGTTTCAATTTCATTACTTGTGATTGGTCTGTTCATATTTTCTATTTCTTCCTGGTTCAGTCTCGGAAGGTTATACCTGTCTAAGAATTTATCCATTTCTTCCAGGTTGTCCATTTTATTGGAATAGAGTTGCTTGTAGTAGTCTCTTAGGATGGTTTGTATTTCTGCAGTGTCTGTTGTAACTTCTCCTTTTTCATTTCCAATTTTATTGATTTGAGTCCCCTCCCTCTTTTTCTTGATGAGTCTGGCTAATGGTTTATCAATTTTGTTTATCTTCTCAAAGAACAAGCTTTTAGTTTTATTGACCCTTGCTATTGTTTTCTTTGTTTCTATTTCATTTATTTCTGCTCTGATCTTTATGATTTCTTTCCTTCTGCTAACTTTGGGTTTTGTTCATTCTTCCTCCTCTAGTTCCTTTAGGTGTAAGCTTAGATTGTTTATTTGAGATTTTTCTTGTTTCTTGAGATAGGCTTGTATTGCTACAAACTTCTCTCTTGGAACTGCTTTTGCCGCATCCCATAGGTTTTGGATCATCGTGCTTTCATTGTAATTTGTCTCTAGGTATTTTTTGATTTCCTCTTTGATTTCTTCAGTGATCTCTTGGTTATTTAGTAACGTATTGTTTAGCCTCCATGTGTTTCTATTTTTACAGATTTTTTGCTGTAATTGATATCTACTCTTATAGTGTTGTGGTAGGAAAAGATACTTGATATGATTTCAATTTTCTTATATTTACCAAGGCTTGATTTGTGACCTAAGCTATGATCTATCCTGGAGAATGTTCCATGAGCACTTGAGAAGAAGGTGTATTCTGTTGTTTTTGGATGGAATGTCCTATAAATGTCAATTAAGTCCATCTTGTTTAATGTATCATTTAAAGCTTTTGTTTCCTTATTTATTTTCATTTTGGATGATCTGTCCACTAGTGTAAGTGAGATGTTAAAGTCCCTCACGATTATGGTGTTACTGTTGATTTCCTCTTTTTTTTTTTTTTTTTGATTTCCTCTTTTATAGCTGTTAGCAGTTGCCTTATGTATTGAGGTGCTCCTATGTTGGGTGCATAGATATTTATAACTGTTATATCTTCCTCTTGGATTGATCCCTTGATCATTATGTAGTATTCTTCCTTGTCTCTTGTAACATTCTTTAAAGTCTATTTTATCTGATATGAGTATCGCTACTCCAGCTTTCTTTTGATTTCCACTTGCATGGAATATCTTTTTCCATCCCCTCACTTTCAGTCTGTATGTGTCCCTAGGTCTCAAGTGGTTCTGTTGTAGACAGCATATATATGGGTCTTGTCTTTGTCTCCATTTAGCAAGCCTGTATCTTTTGGTTGGAGCATTTAATCCATTCACTTTTAAGGTAATTATCAATATGTATGTTCCTATGACCATTTTCTTAATTGTTTTGGGTTTGTTTTTGTAGGTCCTTATCTTCTCCTCTGTTTCCTACTTAGAGAAGTTCCTTTAGCATTTGTTGTAGAGCGGGTTTGGTGGTGCTGAATTCTCTTAGCTTTTGCTTGTCTGTAAAGCTTTTGATTTCTCCATCGAATGTGAATGAGATCCTTGCCGGGTAGAGTAATCTTGGTTGTAGGTTCTTCCCTTTCATCACTTTAAGTATATCATGCCACTCCCTTCTGGCTTGTAGAGTTTCTGCTGAGAAATCAGCTGTTAATCTTATGGGAGTTCCCTTGTATGTTATTTGTCATTTTTCCCTTGCTGCTTTCAATAATTCTTCTTTGTCTTTAATTTTTATCAATTTGATTATTATGTGTCTTGGCATGTTTCTCGTTGGGTTTATCCTGTATGGGGCTCTCTGCGCTTCCTGGACTTGGGTGGCTATTTCCTTTCCCATGTTAGGGAAGTTTTTGACTATAATCTCTTCAAATATTTTCTCGGGTCCTTTCTCTCTCTCTTCTCCTTCTGGGACCCCTAAAATGTGAATGTGGCTGTGTTTAATGTTTTCCCAGAAGTCTCTTAGGCCGTCTTCATTTCTTTTCATTCTTTTTTCTTTATTCTGTTCTGCAGCAGTGACTTCCACTATTCTGTCTTCCAGGTCACTTATCCGTTCTTCTGCCTCAGTTATTCTGCTATTGATTCCTTCTAGTTTAGTTTTCATTTCAGTTATTGTATTGGTCATCTCTGTTTGTTTGTTCTTTAATTCTTCTAGGTCTTTGTTAAACATTTCTTTCACCTTCTCGATCTTTGCCTCCATTCTTTTTCTGAGGTCCTGGATCATCTTCACTATCATTATTCTGAATTCTTTTTCTGGAAGGTTGCCTATCTCCACTTCATTTAGTTGTTTTTCTAGGGTTTTATCTTGTTCCTTCATCTGGTACATAGCCCTGTGCCTTTTCATCTTGTCTGTCTTTTTGTGAATGTGGTTTTTGTTCCAAAGGCTGCAGGACTGTAGTTCTTCTTGCTTCTGCTGTCTGCCCTCTGGTGGATGAGGCTATCTAAGAGGCTTGTGCAAGTTTCCTGATGGGAGGGACTGGTGGTGGGTAGAGCTGGCTGTTGCTCTGGTAGGCAGAACTCAGTAAAACTTTAATCCGCTTGACTGCTGATGGGTGGGGCTGGGTTCCCTCCCTGTTGGTTGTTTGGCCTGAGGCGACCCAACACTGGAGCCTGCAGGCTCTTTGGCGGGGCTAATGGCGGACTCTGGGAGGGCTCACGCCAAGGAGTACTTCCCAGAACTTCTGCTGTCAGTGTCCCTGTCCTCACGGTGAGCCACAGCCACCCACTGCCTCTGCAGGAGACCCTCCAACACTATCATGTAGGTCTGGTTCAGTCTCCCCTGGGGTCACTGCTCCTTCCCCTGGGCTCCAGTGTGCACACTACTTTGTGTGTGCCCTCCAGGAATGGAGTCTCTGTTTCCCCCAGTCCTGTCAGAGTCCTGTAATCAAATCCTGCTAGCCTTCAAAGTCTGATTCTCCAGGAATTCCTCCTCCCGTTGCCAGACCCCCAGGTTCGGAAGCCTGACGTGGGGCTCAGAACCTTGACTCCAGTGGGTGGCCTTCTGTGGTATAAGTGTTCTCCAGTTTGAGAGTCACCCACCCAGCAGTTATGGGATTTGATTTTATTGTGATTGCGCCCCTCCTACTGTCTCTTTGTGGCTTCTCCTTTGTCTTTGGATGTGGGGTTTCTTTTTTGGTGAGTTCCAGTGTCTTCCTGTCGGTGACTGTTCAGCAGTTAGTTGAGACTCTGGTGTTCTCGCAAGAGGGAGTGAGAGCATGTCCTTCTACTCTGCCATCTTGGTTCAGGCTCTTTTCGCTTCTAAACAGCTGCTGTCTTGAGGGTGTGTGTATGTGCCAGGGACAACATAAAGCAGTTCAGGAGTTATCTTCATTTTTAACCCTTTGTCTGAATGTCTAGTGTTAATCCTCAGCAAACAATGAGGGAGAGGGAGGAGGGGGAGGAGGAGAAAGGGGAGGGGTGGAGAGGAAAGGCCATATGCTTTAGGCAGTTAAAGCACAGAAGCCTTTTTCCTTCTCTTCAAAAAAGATGTTTTATGAGGAAAAAGAAACTGAATTTTCTCACCAGGAGAAAACTCACTGTCTTCTAAATGTCAATTTTAAACACAAAGATGTTTTCCCAGTTTTAGACACTGATGAGTTAGCTCTCCATACGGAGGCTTACAAAGGGTATGTGAGGACTGAACTTGTCACTACCACCAAATGTTGCATGCCCCCTGGTTATGTAAAAAATGGCAGTGCTGAGGAGAAACAGAAGACCATTGACAGAACCAAGAAGATTTAGAAAATATAAACAGACCAATCACAAGTAATGAAATTGAAACTGTAATTAAAAATCTTCCAACAAACAAAAGTCCAGGACCAAATGGCTTCATAGGAGAATTCTATCAGACATTTAGAGAAGAGCTGACATCCATCCTTCTCAAACTCTTCCAAAAAATTGCAGAGGGAGGAACACTCCCAAACTCGTTCTATAAGGCCACCATCACCCTGATACCAAAACCAGACAAAGATACTACAAAAAAAGAAAATTATAGACCAATATCACTGATGAACCTAGATGCAAAAATCCTCAACAAAATACCAGCAAACAGAATCCAACAACATATTAAAAGGATCACACACCATGGTCACGTGGGATTTATCCCAGGGATGCAAGGATTCTTCAATATATGCAAATCAATCAATGTGATTAACCATATTAACAAATTGAAGGAGAAAAACCATATGATCATCTCAATAGATGCAGAAAAAGCTTTTGACAAAATTCAACACCCATTTATGATAAAAACTCTCCAGAAAGTGGGCAAAGAGGGAACCTACCTCAACATAATAAAGGCCATATATGACAAACCCACAGCAAACATCATTCTCAATGGTGAAAAACTGGAAGCATTTCCTCTAAGATGAGGAAAAAGACAAGGATGTCCACTCTCACCACTATTATTCAACATAGTTTTGGAAGTCCTAGCCACGGCAATCATAGAGGAAAAAGAAATAAAAGAAATACAAATTGGAAAAGAAGTAGCAAAACCGTCACTGTTTGCAGATGACATGATGCTATACATAGAAAATCCTAAAGATGCCACCAGAAAACTACTAGAGCTAATCAATGAATTCGGTAAAGTTGCAGGATACAAAATTAATGCACAGAAATCTCTTGCATTCCGATACACTGAAAACGAAAGATCAGAAAGAGAAATTAAGGAAACAATCCCAATTACGACTGCAACAAAAAGAATAAAATACCTAGGAATAAACCTACCTAAAGGGGTAAAAGACCTGTCTGTGTCAAAGAAGACACAAACAGATGGAGAGATATACCATGTTCTTGGATTGGAAGAATCAATATTGTGAAAGTGACTGTATTACCCAAAGCAATCTACAGATTCAATGCAATCCCTATCAGATTACCAGTGGCATTTTTCACAGAACTAGAACAAAAAAATCTTAAAATGTGTATGGAGACACAAAAGACTCCGAATAGCGAAAGCTATCTTGAGAAAAAAAAATGGAGCTGGAGGAATCAGACTCCCTGACTTCAGAGTATACTACAATGCTACAGTAATCAAGACAATATGGTACTGGCACAAAAACAGAAAAATAGATCAATGGAACAGGGTAGAAAGCCCAGAGATAAACCCACGCACCTATGGTCAACTAATCTATGATGAAGCAGGCAAGAATATATAATGGAGAAAAGACAGCCTCTTCAATAAGTGGTGCTGGGAAAACTGGACAGCTACGTGTAAAAGAATGAAATTAGAACATTACCTAACACCATACACGAAAATAAACTCAAAATGGATTAAAGACCTAAATTTAAGACAGAACACTATAAAACTCTTAGAGGAAAACATAGGAAAAACACTCTTTGACATAAATCACAGCAATATCTTTTTGGATCCACCTCCTAGAGAAATGGAAATAAAAACAAAAATAAACAAATGGGACCTAATGAAACTTAAAAGCTTTTGCACAGCAAAGGAAACCATAAACAAGGCAAAAAGACAACCCTCAGAATGGGAGAAAATATTTGCAAACAAAGCAACTGACAAAGGATTAATCTCCAAAATTTACAAGCAGCTCATGCAAGGTCAATATCAAAAAAAAAAAAAAAAATCAAACAACCCAATCCAAAAATGGGCAGAAGACCTAAATAGACATTTCTCCAAAGAAGACACACAGATGGCCAAGAGGCACATGAGAAGATGCTCAACATCACTATTAGAGAAATGCAAATCAAAACTACAATGACATATCATCTCACACTGGTCAGAATGGCCATCATCAGAAAATCTAGAAACAAGAAATGCTGGAGAGGGTGTGGAGAAAAGGGAACCCTCTTGCACTGTTGTTGGGAATGTAAATTGATACAGACACTATGGAGAACAGTACGGAGGTTCCTTAAAAAACTAACAATAGAACTACCATATGACTCAGCAATCCTACTACTGGGCCTTTACCCTGAGAAAACCATAACTCAAAAAGAGACATGTACCCCAATATTCACTGCAGCACTATTTACAATAGCCAGGACATGGAAGCAACCTAAATGTCCATCAACCGATGAATGGATAAAGAAGATGTGGTACATACATACAATGTAATATTATTCAGCCATCAAAAGCAATGAAATTGGGTCATTTGTGGAGATGTGGATGGACCTAGAGTCTGTCATACAAAGTGAAGTAAGTCAGAAAGAGAAAAGCAAATATCATATATTAACACATATATGTGGAATCTAGAACAATGGTACAGATGAACCTATTTGCAGGGCAGGAATAGAAACACAGACATAGAGAATGGACGTGTGGACACGGGGGAAGGGGAGGGTGGGATGAATTGGGAGATTAGGTTTGACATAAATATACTACTATGTGTAAAACAGATAGGTAGTGGGAACCTACTGTATAGCACAGGGAGCTCAGCTCGGTGCTCTGTGATGACCTAGATGGGTGGGATGGGGGGGGGGCTGGGAGGGAGGTCCAAGAGGGAGGGGGTATATGTATACATATAGCTGATTCACTTCGCTTGTACAGCAGAAACTAACACAACATTGTAAAGCAATTATACTCCAATAAGAAAAGGAGGGGGGGGGAATATGTTCACATGTTAAAAAAAAAATAAAAGAAAAAAGAAACGCTGAGCAGTTGCAGCCACTAATAAGAAAGGGAAGCCTCTCCAATGGGAACTACATGCAAACCTGCCAGTGATGGGGAGTGAGGCATTCTGGGAGATCATCTGCAAAAACGGCAGCCCACAATTCCTCCCACGCCTGTGCATGCACACTGCTCCTCCCATCCAGAGGTGGGGTCTATTTCCTGCCCCTTCAATCTGGCTGGACTTGTGACTTGCTTTGACCAACAGAATGTAGCTGAAGTGACACTTTGTCTATTCTAGGCCTAGGATTTCAGAGGTCTTGCGGCTTCTGTGTTTGCCCTCTTGAGTTTGGCCTGGACTACTAAATGATGAGAGATCCCATGGAGAGAGAGGGCATGTGGAGGAGGACCAAGGTGTCCCAGCCAACAGCTAGTACCAAGGTCCCAGACATGTGGAGTAAGGTCATCTTGGATCCACCAGTTGCAGTAAAACCACTGCAGCTTGGAACACACATGAGCCTTCCCCAGATTTCTGGTCCACAGATTTGTGAGCAAAAAAAAGTCATTGCTGTTTTACGTCACTAGGTTTGTAGATGATCTGTTATGAAGCAACAGATAACTGAAACAGACATCTTATGGTTCCCTATCTCTCTCTCTCTCTCTCTCTGAGTGGCTCCAAAGGCTACATGCCTGGGTTTCTACACCCTCCTTCTGTGCTGTCTTCTACTTATTCCTGGGTCCCTCCCAATTTTATTCCAAGGCACAAAGTACACATCTTATGTAAAATGTTCTTAACAACACGAGAGAGAGTATTATACCACTAACTGTGGGAGACATACAGTTAACACCTGTATTAGGGCTTGTTCAAGCAAGAGGGCATTTGCTATCAAATGCTTGTTGGGGGACAAGACGAAATGATGCTGTTGGAAAGCATTTCTTCAAGTGAGGTTTCAGGATTTTGTCCAACTTCTGACAATAAAGTTAGAGAAGCAGTCACTTACGACATTTGTGTGTGCATTTATGTCTCTAGAAAATTACAGCCAAGCCTAAGGGAACGCTCATTAAATACTGTTAACTAAGATCTTCATATTGTGGATTTTAAAGGAAGATGACAATATTCACCTGAGGACAAAAACATGCTCTGTTGATGGATAATGTCAAATTCCCTTGGCAGGAAATTCCTCCAAAGCATTGCCTCCAGAAAGCCAGGGGCTCTCAGGACGTGGCCATGTATGCTTTGGGTTCCTGTGAGGTGAACATCACAGGTTTCCAAAGGAGGCTAAGGCAGCATCTGCTGACTTTATACCAGATCAGGCCTGAAATGACATTTGAAAAGGAGTCAAACTGCCTTATTCTAAGTTGTTTTTACCAGAAAGGCAAACCTGATGAATATTAACGACTTTCTTCCCAGAATCATGTACATACACAGGTCTTGCATATAACTTTGGCCCATCATGGATCCCAGGTTAAAAACCTCTATCATGGTGGTACACTAGCTCCCTCAGGACTGGAGACATACACTCTGCTGCAGCCTTCATCCTAGGAATGTTTCCACTGACACTCCTGCACTGGCTTCCACAGGAACATAAATCTCGCTGTGAATCATCCCACTCTCTCGCACAGACTAATGAAGAAGAACATATAATGAAGCACTGTAATACTCTTTTAATATGTACCTCACCAGATACACAGCATAGAGGAACATAATTTACAATCCACCAAACCAGATGAGTATTTTCACCAGTTCCTGCCCATATACTTGCAGGCCTGGCCATGCATTTCATATTTCATTTCTATTTCTATACTTTGTGCTCAAGGCGGGATGGTTGCTTGTTTACACAAGTTTCAATATTGTTATTAGCAGTATCCGGTCTTTTTCCTATCACGCTACTTTTGAATGTTTTCTGGCTTTAAAGGCCCAAGGACACCAAAAAACAGCTAAGGTTGAAAAATCATTAGATGTTGCCTGCTATAAGCTCATATATACCCCTTAGGGACGTGAAACATAATCAAACTCCTTAGAAATCTGTCTCAACATTTAATGTTATTTTATTTAACAAAAGATTAAGTTTAAAAATTATCATTTTGAGAAAGGGGCATATGTGACACTCAGAGATGGACTTATGCTCTATTTTCAGAGAATTCTGTTGAGACTGCTAAAAACAATGGTTTACAGTTATTGACACTTACTCCTTGCTGGATTCTTGGCTAAGTCTTTTACGTAAATCACCTTATCTAATCCTCACAACAAACCAGATGAAGGGAGGTGGCTCACTGGCTAGCTGGTCATCAAACTTGCTTCCCTTTGCTCTGCACAGTTGGGTGCTTTCCCAGCCTCCCTTGCAGTTGGATGGGGTCACATGACTGAGTTCTGCCAATGGAACGGCAGAGAAAATAAGGAAAGCATCTTCTAGGCTTGGCCCATATAATCTTACTCAATTCTCCTCGCTCTCTCCTTTCCCCCACCAACTGGTCGATTGCAGGGATCTGCAGAGCAGAAGGCAGAGAGCTACGAGATGGAAGGAACCTGGGTTGCTGAATCATGGTGCAGTATCCCACCCCCAGAATACCCACAGTAAACTGGTATGTGAGCAAGAGATAAACTTCTATTGTCCTGAGTCACTGATATTTTGGGGTTATTTGTCACAGCAGTTACACTGTACTGAAAGTACTTTTATGAGCATAGAGAGGTTGAGTAATCTGCTCATGGTCACACAGCTATTAAGAGGTAACAGATTTAAATCCGAGTGGTTTGTTTTTAGAAAACATGTGTTATTAACTGCTATTTGATTATATTCCCTTTTTCCAAGTTCATTTTCATCATACATAACATAATCTTCTTTTATACCTGATTTACTATATTTGTGGGAAGTGGTTGGACAGAGTCCAAAGTTTGAGAGAAAGAGAAGATAATTTCTTCAAATAAATTATCTGATTTCATATCTTTTTATTAACCATGTAAGAAAAAGGCTATGTTGTTTACACAATTTTGCAGGAGACCTCTGTTACTCTGTGAAAGTTTATATTCAGAGATTCTTAAGTAATTACTCATGCTCTATAACAAATTATCCCCCAAACTTAGTGGCTTAAAACATTAAATATCTCTCCCATTTTCTGTGAGTCAGGTATTCAGGAGAAGCTTAGCTCAGTGGTCTCTTATGTGGTTGCACTCAAGGTGTCAGTTGGGGCTATATCATCTGAAGGCATGACTAGGGCTGGAGGATTCACTTCCAAAGTGGCTGACTTACACATGGCTGGCAACTTGGTCTGGTTGTTAGTAGGCAGCCTCACTTTCTCTCCACTGGGCTGTGTGACCACCATCACAACATGGTGGCTTGCTTGCCCCGGAGTGAGCAAGTCCAGAAACCAAGGCAAATGCGACGAGGTCTTAGGACTGCTAAGCAAAGTCACAGACCATTATTTTTGCCATTTCCTATTGATCAATTGCTACTGATCACATTGGGATCAGTGCCGATCGCTTATTCACAGTTGGAAGAGGATACACAAGCGAGCGACTACTAGGAGACAGGGGTTACTGGGAGCCACTTTGGAGGTTAGCTATCACAAGAGCCCATCCATTCATCCAACACATATGCACTGAGCGCATATTGAGGAACTGGGGACAAAGCACAGAACAAAACAGACCAAAGTCCCTGCTTTCATGATACACACATTCTAGAAGAGGCCAGAAAGGCAATAGGTGTAATCAATAAGTAAATTATATAGTATGCCAGAAAGTGATAAGTGCTATGGAGACAGACAGCATGATCAAGGGGAGGGGGAATGCTGGGGTTGAGACTGTTCGCAGTTTAAAATAGAGAGATGTCGGTGGGCCTCACTTAGGCTTGAAGGAGGTGAAGAAGTATGCCAGGACGAAGAGTGTTCCGGGCACTGCGAGCGGCAACTGCAAAGCCCTTGAGGTGGGAGTGTGTGCCGTGTGCAAGGACCAGCAAGGCAGTCAAGGTGGCCGTAGGAGGGAACTCAAGGAGAAGGCTGTAGGAGGCAAGTAACAGAGGGGAGAGCAGAGACCCTGTAGGACATTCAAGGCTCCTGGGAGAGCTCTGACTCTCACTCTGTGAAATGCGAAGCCACTGGATGGTTCTTAGCAGACAACTGATACTATTTGATCTAACACTAAAAAAATCTCATGCTGGTGGCTTATAGACAGGCCAAGGGTGGGAACAGGGAAACAAATTAGGAGGCTCCTGTAACAATCCAGACAAGAGCTGATGATGGCTTATTCTGGAGTGTCATCAGTGCAGGTGGTTAGCGGTCAGATGCTAGATTTATTTGGCAGGTGACCTAGTGCAATTCATTCACCTTTCTAGGTAAAGGTTTTATTTAGGAGGAACAGCATTTTTATTATATCCCAGCACCTTGGGCTGTCAAATGGTGCCCTAGGGGGCCCTGCAGGTTCTGAGAAGCTTCAGAGGGATGTGCTACCAGGAACTGAGGTGGGATAGATGGGTGGAGTTTCATGTCCCCCTACCCCAGTTTTTAAGGGCAGCTGTGTTGACATACTTCATTACGTGGGGTGAGGGCAACCTTCTTAAGACAGACCAGAAACTCCAGTGCCCTAAAGGAAAAGACAGACACGCCCCACCCCCGCCACACACATGGTATGAAACAATATACCATTTATAAAACTATAAGGAAACTAGATTAGGAAAAATATTTGAAACACACATGAAAATAGTTTACTATTCCTAATATTTTTAAAAAACTCAAAAATTCATAAGAAAACAACCAAGTTAAAAAAAAAAATGGGTAAAGGGCATTTTCAAAATGAGGCTCCTAGTAGTACCTCCTTCACTGGATTGTTATGAGGTTAAAAGGACAGCATATGTAAAGTGCTTAGCACACAGTTCCTGTTACAAAAGCAATGCCCAATATGTTGTCCACCACTACCGTCACCACAACCGCCACCGTTGCCACTGCTGCAATCCCAAGATGACTATCACCGCCACCATCACCACCACCAGCAACTTCGTCATCATCACCACAGTGTAAAAGCCACCACGGATGTGAACCTGAGTCAACCCTGTAGGCCAGTTTTAACTCAGCTCCCCCCCAAGTAAATTCTCCACTTGTGGTGACCAATGATATATTACCTTTTCATGATTTTCTATTAGGATCTCAATGACAATGTTCTGAAACTTGATATCCATGATGGCTGCTACCGTTTCTTCCTGAGGACGCAGCAGGGTGGGTCCAAACACCACGCCAAGGTTTGCCACCGTCATCAAATTCTGCTTGTGGTTGTTAGCAACGCTGGAAGGAAGGAAAAGAAATGGCACAAATGAGAGGAATAGTGTATGAATGGACAGCTGACCTCCTGTACCCTTCCTATCTTCAGACGCCTCATCTGGTAGGAGCCAGATCTGGGGACATGTTCGGATGCCTCTGGAGTCCAAAGAGAGACTTTTCTATTCCTATTTTCGTCTACCAAAGGTTCAGAAATCTCCAGTGTTTGGGCTGTTTTGCTATTTCAGGATACGACACTCCTTACAATTTCCATTTTGCCTAAAACAACCAACCAACCAACCAACCAACCAACCAAAGCAGCTTGCCTTCCAAAATGTGAACCTTTGCACATTTGAATCTCTATTCTGCAAATCCAGGTAACTGCTAATCCCTCTTAGTTACAACTTTTATACTTGGCTGCTGCTTAAACCGCTGTGATCATTAGCATTTTCTCTAGTGCAAATATTAAAAACTCCTGATGGCTTTAATACATTTGCAAATATAGGCCCAAAATAGACCTAATTTTTTAAATGGGTAGATCTCAGTCAGGAAATTCAGCACTTTAGGCTCAAAGTATTAAAGCCCCATCATATTAGACACGTGGCTTACATTAAGCCAAACATGTTGCATAAACAGAAATAAAAATGCACTACTGTATATCCATGTATATGGCCGTGTTTATATTGTCACTTACTCTCAAAGTCCAAGGAACACACAGGGTCAGGAGTATTGGGGCTGAGTAAACTGCTAAACACATATGCATATTTCTGGATAAACAACTACTCAAAACATATATCTGAACTCCACACCCAGGGCACCATGACCTAGCCATAAAATTTCATTGTTCATTTGCTGGTCCCATGTACAAAAATATACAAATTATCTATTGACAACAAATAAGTTAAAAGTTAAGGCCACTCAGTATTGTTAAGAAAATATTAGGGGCTTCCACCTAATATTTCCACCTGTTAGAAGAAGGAAACTATTCATTACTAGAAACTAGAGAGAAATTGGGCAGAGATGGCAGTTTGCACAGACATACCTCCTGGCATTTAGTGCTATTTATACTGAGTATTTGTTTTTCACACAATTCTATAAATGTTTGCACTGTTTCTCTTGGATACTTCTATTTTGTAGGAGGAAAAAGAGGTTCTACTGCTTTAAGTGCTGGTTTTGAAACTGAGCCTTTACTGAATACTACATTAACCAATTTTATCAGCAGATGTGTATTTTTCTTTCATTTTCTAGGGCTAAAAGTCTAATTTCATAAAAAGCCCCTCCTCTGAAAGGGATGGTTAGGTCTATGAAACGTGAACTGTGGAACAGTCCAGTCAGGAAGGGAACTTGCTTTCTGATTGCTAAACAATACCTGCAGCAAGGAGATGTTGCCACTGATGCCTTGGCCTGTTTCTGGTCCACGTAATAATATTTTACAAACATTTTCTGAGTTCTAGCTGAATCTCCTGATGTTACTTATAGTCTTCCATTCTACCCAAAACTGTATCAGGTTTCTAGTCTGAAAGCGTTAAAGCAAGGGGAAAGGCTGGCGAAGGGGAAAGGCTTTGGTTCTGGGCCTCAGTCAATCAGCAAGTCTGCATATTTACAAGCTGCTTGTAACGCCACTACTTTCAACATCAGTTCCTTCGTGCAGGACGTGAATTCCATGCCTTTATACTTCCCCTCCCAAATGAGCCAAGTCAGTAGACTTACCCTCTTGTCACAAAAGTCCCTGTGTAAATGAATCAACAAGCTATTTATGTATGAAAGCACTTTTAAATTGTAGACCAATATAAAAATATAGGGTTTGGATGATGATCACTTTCACCATCACGCTTCTCAACACAACAATCTGACTAAAGCAACAGCCTCTTAACGAGGCTCTCTGACTAGACTCTCTGGGTTTGGCCGCACCCTGCCTGCCACCACCAGCTACTGTCTACAACTTAGCTCCACTCAAGGCAGTCCTCTGTTGAAAACTACAATGGCCTCACACCTCACTGGGTCGCTGAGAGAGAACACAGTGACACGGTGTATGTGCAGTGTTCAGCAACGCTTGCACAGCTGGAATGTCCTGATAATGGTGACCATAAACCGTTGGTGGGCTCCATTGTTTTTAATGTCAAACTCCTATGACCTAGCGCAGCTTTTCCAACTCACCTCTAAGCCCTCTGTCACCTCCCAGCTCTGGGTCTCTGAGCAAGGGACTCAATGTTTAAGCTTTGGGTTCCTCATCTTTTAAAAAAGGGGGTGAGGTGAATAATACATCTACTTCATGAGGTTGTTGTATCAGTTAAATGTGTTCCCGTGTGGGAAATGCAGTGATGATTATTATAATCGTTCACTACCCATCCTCTTTCCACTTTCACATCTATCTGCCTTTGTCAATCCTCTCCCTAGAACGTTCTCTTACCCTTCTTTCTTTGCTTGGCAAACTGTTGGTCTTCAAGGCACAGCGCCAATGGCTCCCTTCCCTTCTGAAGTCTCTGTCTAGTCTCTCCCCAGCCCTCCACCCCTCAATGAAGGCAGGAGTGTTGGCCCCTGGGTTTATTACATGTTATTAAGGTCTCGACTGCTGCCTTAGGATAGAGACCGTGCTTATTTTAGTTGGTAGCACCAGCGCTGAGAGCAGTGCCCGGCCCAGGAGAAACACAACAAATGTTCAATGAGGTGTTAAAAGATGACGGGAGTTTCTGAGTAGACATTAAACAATAATTCTCAACCCAGCTACTTACTCAGAAAACCTCAAATTATTATTGATGATTTTTTGGGAATGTATCTCAACTCTCCCAACCTCCCTTTTCAAAGTCTGGAACTGTGTTCCATTTCTTAGATTTAATTAATGAGCAATAATTACTCCGATTTACTGGCCCAAATGACCAAAGGCATTTGGAAAAAAGCTATGGTAATTGTGGATAAGCATCTCTGAATATAAATAAGCTTGAGGCTACCCAACATAACTAATTTCCTTTTTAATGATCCATTTTATTTTAGGACTTAAAAAAACACATTGATCTAAGTCTTATGAAACTTTTGGGGAAAAAGGCTATACCTTTCATGACTAACTACCATTATCTTTTGGCACACTGAGGTAACAAATTGATCTATTCCTTGATTATTACTGCTCACAACTTGGTACAGCTATGTTCATTACTCCAGAATGAATTATTAATGGCTGGAGATTGCTATGTATCCCAGAGAGAAAGGCGCAGACCTCAGTCTCTGCTGGCACCAGCCATCCATTATAACTTGATGCATTTACCCATGTGTGGGAGGAGGGCTGGCAGAGCACTGGGAAGCCTGGTCTAGTCGAGGCCACGGGGCTCATTCATTAGTGAGGTCTATAGAACACAGAGAACTTGCTTTCCGGGTTGGTAACTGAGCTGCTTGAGCTCTTCCCCACACAGCCCAGAATGTCATGTTGAGTCTTGACTTAAAATCCACACACAAGAGTCTCTTATGCATTATTGCATATTCCACTGAGGGAGTCTTTGACAGGCCTTCCCTAGGTCCACGCGGACTCTTCTGTGGAGACTTCTAAGACAACTGCCAATTCTACAGGCTTCCTTTGCAGGCGGCAGAGAAACAGTTTCCACATGCGCTTTTAAGGGAAAGCCCGGTTCCTTTTGTGACTCTTAAGAGTTTGCCACATCAGCTGAGAAGCAGGGCATCTCCTGAGGGGCATGCCTTCAGGGCAGTTGGTGGGGGATCGGCACCCCATGTTCCCTGTGGTTCCCTCGTGAATTATGGTTCATGAGGAAAGAGCATGTTCCAAGGAAAATGGCCATGGCAGAAGGGCCTCTTGCCACCTTTGCTTCAAGGGAAAATGGATGGGGACTCTGGATTGGTCTGATACCCTTTGAGAGGCAGAAGGAGGTAAATTACTTCCAGATGAAGATGGTGGTGGGGGAGTACTATGAGGGGAGGAGAGTGGAGGCAACTCTTCTGGGGCCTGTAATGCAGAGATGCCCATGCTGTTCTGGGGATCACATCTGTCTTCCTAGCATTTAAATGAGAGTCAGAGCTCTGGAAGTGCTGAGCAATACTTTCTAACAACAGACTGGTCCTGATGTACCAACAATACCTAAGCCTGTTGCTAGGTCTGCAAATAGGTTTCATCTTGAGGCCTGCAGTGCTATGTCGAGGAGTGTCAAAGTTGCATCCTGGCTCCACTGGACACAATGTGGTGACAGATTAGCACTATCTGTGATGAACCAGATGGGTGGAGGTTACAGCACAGCAACACTTTTATCTGCCATCCTTTATTTGTTTGTTTCAGCTTCCAGTGTTAAGTAATGATAACTTAGACTTGTAAGGTGTTTTAGAGTTTATAGGAGCTCTGCAACACTTTTTAATGTTTGTTTGAACTTCATATAAGCCTAGAATAGTAGCTCTCAAACTTTCTGACAATAACCCATGGTAGGAAACATATTTTCCCATATAACACTTCACTAGTACATATATACATATATACACACACAGAGAGAGGTACACACACATACATACTTGCATATCAGAAACACAAGTTACTAGAAGCACAAGTTTCAGAAACAGTAAGTGTGATAAATTCTGTTATTTTTTATTCTATTCTGGTCATTTTTCTGCTACTAAATCAATTTTACAATCCACTAATGTGTCATGACTTAAAATTTGAAAAACGCCATTCTATAGGTATGGAGTACAAATATTATTTCCAATTTATAAATATGGGGAAAAAAAGGCTAAGGGAGACAGGATAGCACAGGGAGTGGAGTCATACAGAGATTCCCAGCTGGATGACAGGAGGCAGGTCACTTGGCTTCTCTAAACCCCTTTCTTCACCTATAAAACACAAGCAACAGTACCTACCTCATAAAGTTTAAGGATGATTAATAAGACTAGGTGAGTCAATCTCTTGGCCTGAAATAATGGCTTACTAAATGACAGCTAGTATTGTTCATGGTGGTGGTCAGGGTAGTGGTGATGACAGTGGTGAAAGTAGCAGCAAGTGCCAATTTAAGTCACACTGTAAATTGGTGGTGCCACCTGGTGTCCTGCTTCTGCCTGGCGCAAGGAACCCTGTGTCTTCCACCTGTATTTCAAGGGCTATCTTTCTCTTCTGGTTATCCTTTTTTTACATTTCTTCTTTTTTTAAAAATTATGAAATACTTCAAATCCATAGAAAAATTCAAAATATATTATTACTTATTTTCTATCATTACCCTATAAGCACCTCACATGAACAGGCTGAGAGCCTCCTAGGAAGCTACAGCAAACCCACCACACTCACTTTGCCTTCAAGGGCACCAACTTGCCCCTGGCCTGCCTGGCAAGTCCTCCCCTAACCGCCCACCTGCCTGCAAAGCCCAGTTCTAGACACCTCCCTGACGGGAGGCCACACAGAGCTCTAAGTGATTATGTTCACAATCAATCCCGTGGGCCATTTCTACCCTGACTGCTTCCCTTCTCATGAGTGTCTCAGGACTGGGGGCTGGATCCAGATCTTGGAGTGCGTCCCCTGCAGCACACAGGCAGGCACCGGGTAGGCCCCAGGTTTCCAATTCGGAAAGTAGTTGAGTGGGTGGGCACCTAAGCTGCAGTAAATATCACTTATCTCTCTACTACCCTCTCAGGGATAGAGAAGCTCCAAGCTCTGGGGCCAAGAAGGATTAGCTGGAAATGAAGCTGCTGGAAGTATACTTTTTTTGTGGCTATCCAAGGCAAGTTTAGTTTCAAGCGTTGTCAGCGTGGCTCCTTCCACCAACTTCAACTTCACCCTTAGTACGGAGTGGGGAAATGGTGGCGGGGAATCCTCACCACCACTGGCTGCGAGTTTTCTACTGAGTCAGACTGTGTGTGTGTGTGTGTGTGTTGCCTGGATACCACCTGAACTCGGTGAGACGGGACCAGTCTGGATGGTGCTGAGGAGGCTTCTGCCAAGGAAATCCATCAGAGCCATAAATACAGCTTTGCTGGGCTGTCCTGATGGCTGGCACCAGAATGAGAGTTTAAAATAAATTTTTCCGTGTACTTACTGGGGTCATGCTCACCAACCATATTTAACATCTTTCTGGGAATGGTTATCCAGTGAGAAGCCAGATTTGAAGCTTTGAATAACTGAGTGCTTATGATGGATACTTTTACCCAGTATAATCTTCAAGAGAGCTCCTTGAGACAAGTAGGTAAGACTATCACTGCCATTTTACAGATGAGAAAGCTGAAGCACTGAGAAGTTAAGTAATTTGCCTGAGGTCACACAGCTAATGAAGGGCAGAGCCAGGAAAGGAACTCAGGATGGCTGCAGAGCCCATAATCTTCACCTTAGCACTCTGCTGCTCCCACACAACTAAGGGTCAGTTCAGCTAGGCTAAAAGAGGCATTTTGTTTCCTCAGAAAATCCAACCACAAATGAATACATGGAGCAGTTACACGCTTGGGCATGTGGGAGAAAAAGTAGTGGTTATGATAGAGAAAACAAAAAACAGCTCCCTCATTCACCACCCAAATTACTAAACTGGAAGAAGGAAAGAAAAAGCAAGAGAGAGGAAGAAAAAGCATGTATGCCTATGAGAGTGATACTGGACTAAATATCATTTCTACTCCCTTCCTGAAGTGGCTTCATGCTTGACAAAAACATGAATATGATGAAATATCCCTCAAATATGACAGCATTCCATTTGTAGTTGGCTGGCAGAGTCAGAGAGCTGCTTTCTAATAATGAAAGAGTGAACACTTTAAGACTGAGAGAGAAGAATGAATTAAAAGGAAGAAAGGAGGACGGGCCAAATGGATGATTTCGAGAGCCGCCTCAAAAAGACAATTATGGCCGTATGTGCATCCCTGCAGGCTGCTCTGCTTTCAACCAAGGGTCTCAGAGATCTGTGAATAACTACCAACATCTTCTCTGTTTCTGGTGAAATGTGTAAACTATATTTCAGACGGATAGACATCACTGCTAAGATGTTAAGTATTGACAAGTATCATATACATCGACTTTAACGCCCGCTTACAGAAGCCCACTTGGTACTGAAAATTCTTCAGAGAAAAGGAAAAAGGATTTGGGTAAATGCAGCAAAGTCAAGGTACCTCTTGGCATATAGACTGCAGTCTAAAGTGGAGATCGTTCTAAAATCTGAGCGTGCAACCAGCTCTATTTCCCCTCTGGTCTCCTCCAATCCAATACCACTACCTGTTTAAAACCCACCAAAGGCTTCTGACTGTTTTTAATTACAGGTTAAAAACGCTTGGCCTGCAAGATCCCACATGATCTAGACCCTTCTCCACCATGCCTCCCTTGGCTAAAACTGGGCTAAAACCCTCGTTAGGCCTGGGTGCCTTCCTTCCTAATGCTAATGCTCCCTGACGGGGAAGCCCTGCAGCCCCTCTTGAACTGGCTCTCTCCTAACTTATCACTTTCACTTCCCAAAGAGGTCTTTCTGGACGCCCCATACCAGGTCAGATACCTCATTACAAAACTAATTCCTCAATTCTCCTTCCTAGCACTTGGTGAATTGTGTCACTATTCACAGAATTGTCATTGTCTGTCTCCTCCACTTACTAGAAGTTCCAAGAAAATTGGGATGGCATTATCCTCCCTTACTGTCCCATCGCCAGGGCCTAGCACAGAGTTTGCCCTTATCAGGTGTTGGGGAAAAAAAAGAACACGTGCATGCTTTGGGAGGCCACCTTCCTCTGAGGTTCTCAAGGCTCAGCTGCACTGAATGCCTGGTTTAAACTTCCACATAATCTACTGGTGTCTCAGCACCTTTGCTAAGTGGGACAGTGGTCAGGGGAGTGGCCAGAGCAGTTCACCCTGACCCCGACAGCGTGGAATAAACCAGGCAGCTCTCATTGGCCACAGTGCTAATCTGGAAGGTACGAAGGCCATAAAGTACTCATAGGGTATAATTATCATTATCACATGAGTGATCTAATATGCATTATAAAATACAGCATAAGCTTACCATATTATACCAGTCTCTTTCCAATATACTTAAACCTTCTAGGATAGTGTCTCCTGCATCTCACTTTTCCTTTTCTTATCCCTTTCTGAAATCCCTTTATTTCCTGCCTGCCTTAGATTATTAACATCGTCATCAACAATAACAGCAACTGATACTGACCGAGCGAGCACTTCCTGTGAGACAAGCATTAAGCACTGCAGTGATTACCCCATTTGATCTTTACAATAACCCTATGAGGTAAGTTCCAATACTATCCCACATGAAGAGGCTAAGGCTCAGAAAACCCAGAAATTTGTCCCAGGTCACATACTGAACAAGTGGTAGGGCTGGAATTTGATGTCAGGCAGTCTGCAGTCCAGAGCTACTGCTCCTAGATGCTCTCTGGTACAATGCAGTGCGTGTGCGTGTGCGTGTGCGTGTGCGTGTGCGTGTGCGTGTGTGTGTGTGTGTGTGTGTAAACATGTGTGAGATATAATATATACAGTATATAATCTGCCATTTTTATCTCACTTGCTCTCTTCTTTTCTACATAGCCTAGCCTTAAAGAGAACATGGGTAAAAGGAGAACCGGATTATTTTTAAAAGGATGATTTGAAAGCAAACAAGGATATTAGGTTCATCTCTGCCCATCAACAGTATAAAACCCCTAAGCTTTTCTACTGGGAGAAAACTAATCTGGGTCATGGGAATTACTGGCCCCCTCCGGAACAGGCCAGGTTTCATTAACCATAAGAATTATACTTTTGCTGCTAAGCTGCCTAATTTTTCTAAATTAGTCACAGTTGTTTAGAGACTAACAACAGGCCAACCTGAATTCTATTTGCCCTACATGGTCTCAGCTACTTGGTATTTGAATAGTTTTGTGCACATGGAAGGCACATCCCTTCAGTCTAGGGGTTACTGGATGGACTTCCCCGCTCTGGTCCTGGATGGTTCAGGCTCTGGCCTGTAGCTGTATTCTTGGACCCAGTCCACAGGCCCAGATGGGGAAGCACAGCACTGGTCCAGGGAACTCTGCTTCCTGGAAAATTACTTAACTATTTCAAATTACATAACAATCCATTATAAAGTCCAGTGTAGCTGTCATTTCCAAAGCATTTTACAGTTTTAAAAGTCCTTTCACATTATCGTTGATTGATTGATTTTGAGGCTTATGTTCTCCAGTCTCTAGAAAGATGCTGGAGCACAGAGGAGGCATAATAGTTGCACCGGTGCAGGCCACCCTGATGTCACGGAACACTGCAAATATATCAGTTCCTGCTGGTGGTGACACTTCCTTCAATGGCTCAGCCTCTCACCTTTAGGCGAGCACTGTCCAAAAAGGCAGGCCATGGAGAAATTGCCTTAGGACTTTCTACTGCCTATTATGTGCCAGGGACTGCTTTAAGTGCTGGGGATACAGCCATGAGCAAAACTGTCACCCCCAACCCACAAATTCCCTGCTTTAAAAGCTTACGTTCTTTTGGGGTTGGACAGACAATAAGCAAATAAAATCTAGGGTGGAAAGGGAGCACTGGGGGACTGTCTGCAGTTCTAGGCACAGTGGTGAGGGAAGGGGTCACTGAGAGGGAGGTATGTACTAGCGACCTGAAGGAGGGAAGGAAGCAAGCCACGTGGATCTCTGGGAAGAGAGCCCCAGGGGAGCAAAGAGCAGATGCAGATGCCTCAGGGAGCAACCTGTGGGGCACGTTGGCAGCACCAGTGAAAGCCAGCGTACCTGCCGCAGAGCCATCAAAGGGGAAGGTATCGGGAGCAGTCAGGTCACAGACTCAGAGGCGGGAAATCCTTGCAGGCCACTGTAGGAGCCTCCCTCTCCACTCAACGAGATGAAAAGCCATGAGAAAATTCTGATCAGAGGGATAACATAATTAGTTATGCCTCTCTGCAGACTCAGAAAGGTCTCACCTACTAAGACTTAAATGCCCCAATTCCACGGGCACAAGAGATATAAGAACTTCACAAACTAGCATAAGGCCCCGTGAGAGAATTCAAGACACGTGAAACCCAGCATATGCTACTTTTCATATTTATTTGAGTAACTGAAATGTGTAAGGCACCGTGCCTTTGCATCTATGTCTGTGTTAACGTGGTAGGTCTCTGAAGTTGTTCCACATTTTTCCCTTTGTCATTGTGCTAAGTCTTCCCCTGACTTCCCCACTGGGAGGTTGTAAAAGAACAGAATGTTTAGCCAATGAACTGGAGGCCTAGAGTCTAAGTAACAGCCTCTAGGTGCTAGTTACCTGCTACCTAGCTAATAGTCACCCACAAAGAACACCAATATTAAACATGTTATGTAAACATTTATAAAGCCCATTGAACTGAACCATCTTAACAACCTTTAATTAATTACAAGAACAGATCCATATTACTAGACCCATTTTACAGATGAAAGGTCAGGGACAAAAGGAGCTACATCAAAGGTTAAGGGATTGGCCCTTTACCATGTGACTTAGCTCCAGTAAGAATAATGGCTCTAAGACTGAGCAGTCAGGGGATCTCACTTTCCATGAAATGCTAACCTCGTTGCTGCTTCTATGAAATGACGATATCCTTTCAGGAGGTAGAATCAAGATTCCAAATCCACTGATGGGATTATGGGAAATGTTACTGAGGGAGAAATTGACAGATTGAGAGAGAGAGAGAGAAACACGCATCCAGACATGCAAGCACGGACACACACATATGCCCTGGGTAATCTATCCCCTTTCATGAAGATTTTTCAAATAAGGGAAATAACCCATCTGACTGGCATAGTTTTGAAAAGGAGTGTACCTTCACCTCAAAAAGGAAACAGGGACAGAAAATTACATTCCCTGCCATGAGTCTGAAACAAATCAAGAGGCTTAGGTTGAAAAAGCTGGCTTTATTTCAAGGGCCAATGTACCAAAATGACTGTAATTTATAAATCTATATGTACTATCAACGAACTTCTGAATTACATGTGGATAGGCAATTAATAGAGAAAACAATTATTTTATTTCAAGGTGTCCTGAAAAGTTCATGGCTGTTCATGTACAAGAGCTGACACTCCTTGGAAAAGTTCTGGAGATCAATTAGTACTAACCATGAAAGATGAAACCCCAGATCTCTAACATCCGTGAAGAATTATGTGGGCAGAACATCCACATTTTTATATATGCTTACATGTCTGATGCTAAAGAATAGAATTCTTTAAAAAAAAACAGAAAAAACCCAACAACATACATTTCACAACCCATAAAAATTAGAATAAAAATCTGAGTGAATGACATCTTACTACATCTCCCCATTCCTGAAGTTCTATACAACATCTCCTAGCTCCTTGCTGCACCTAAATTGTTATCTCCCAAAATTTTAATGTAGTCCAAGCCTAAGTGAAACAGCAGCTCATCTTATTTATCTATACATATAAAATAATTGTGTTTATATATAGTGGTACATGTTAGAATAAGAGTGAAGAAACAAACCCTTCTGTTACATTTATTGCCTTAATCACAAAAATAGATTCATCAGGGAATTATGCCAGGAGAGTTCTTTTTTCAATGCATGCCAGGCAAAACCTGATTTATCCTCCTCATAGGCAGCACAAAACTGGAAACTCACTGAATTCTGCTACTTTGGGAGCAAATTATAAAACAAAGTACAGTGTCGACAAACACGAATTACAGATCCAATGTGTGAAAACCAACATATCATTAGGCAGAGAACAGCATATAATGTCTAGAAACAGAGACACAAATGATTCAAACAGTGCAGTTGAGATCTGGGTCCCGATCTCCCGTCATTTAGGCTCTTGGTGAGTATCATCTGCAAAGCCCAAACCCAATACTTTTCAATGGGGAAGTCAAGGTGTTTAATGACCAGCTTCCGGAAGGCTTCCAATTGTGCAGGCATCAAACCCCGACACCTTAGCTCTTGTCATCTTGCTCTGCTGGGCTCTTCAGAAAGGTGGGTGAAGAATGCCAAGCTGCTGGCAGTGGAGACGGGGGAGAGAATGCAGCGCAGGCTGAAGAAACACTTTGAGGACCCAGTGGTGCACAAAGCCCAGGAGAAATGCCATCAAGAAGTGACTTTAGCAGACCAATCTGGGTATGTGTCAACCCGCAGAGATGAAATAACTTAATGAACATCAGGTTCTCAGGTAACTCCAAACCCCTCACTGTGGCCCATGTGATTTGACCCTGCCTATCTCTCCAACCTCTTGTCATGCTGTTCTGCCCTCACTCTCAAGGTCCAACTTCCCTGGCCTTCTGCAGGCCCCTACAAATACCACGTCCGCTCATACCCAACTATGACTGAACACCCATGAGATCCCACACCCCCTTCTAGGCATTGCAGCAGGGAACCAGAAAGGCAAGATCCCTGCTTTCAATATGTTTGCATTATATTCCAATTGGGAAGACAGTACACAAATACATCAGTAAGAATATCTGACTGTGAAAGTGGCCAGAAGAAATGAACAGGAGCATGTGATAAAAAGCAGTGAGGAGCACTATTATTTAACATTGTTTTGGAAGTTTTAGCCACAGCAATCAGAGAAGAAGAAGAAATAAAAGGAATCCAAATCAGAAAAGAAGAAGTAAAGTTGTCACTGTTTGCAGATGACATGGTACTATACATAGAGAATCCTAAAGATGCTACCAGAAAAATACTAGAGCTAATCAATGAATTTGGTAAAGTAGCAGGACACAAAATTAATGCACAGAAACCTCTTGCATTCCTATACACTAATGATGAAAAATCTGAAAGTGAAATTTAAGAGAACACTCCCATTTACCATTGCAACAAAAAGAATAAAATACCTAGGAATAAACCTACCTAAGGAGACAAAAGACTTGTATGCAGAAAACTGTAAGACAATGATGAAAGAAATTAAAGATGATACAAACAGATGGAGAGATATACCATGACCTTGGATTGGAAGAATCAACATTGTGAAAATGACTATACTACCCAAAGCAATCTACAGATTCAGTGCAATCCCCATCATTCTACCAATGGCATTTTTCACAGAACTAGAACAAAAAATTTCACAATTTGTATGGAAACACAAAAGACCCCAAATAGCCAAAGCAATCTTGAGAAAAACAAACGGAGCTGGAGGAATCAAGCTCCCAGACTTCAGACTATACTACAAAGCTATAGTAATCAAGACAGTATGGTACTGGCACAAAACCAGAAATATACATCAATGGAACAAGATAGAAAGCCCAGAGATAAACCCATGCACATATGGTCACCTTATTTTTGATAAAGGAGGCAAGAATATACAATGGAGAAAAGACAGCCTCTTCAACAAGTGGTGCTGGGAAAACTGGACAGCTACATGTAAAAGAATGAAATTAGAACACTCCCTAACACCATACACAAAAATAAACTCAAAATGGATTATAAAGACCTAAATGTAAGGCCAGACACTATCAAACTCTTAGAGGAAAACATAGGCAGAACACTCTATGACATAAATCACAGCAAGATCCTTTTTGATCCACCTCCTAGAGAAACAGAAATAAAAACAAAAATAAACAAATGGGACCTATTGAAATTTAAAAGCTTTTGCACAGCAAAGGAAACCATAAACAAGACGAAAAGACAACCCTCAGAATGGGAGAAAATATTTGCAGGTGAAGCAACTGACAAAGGATTAATCTCCAAAATTTATAAGCAGCTCATGCAAGCTCAATATCAAAAAAACAAACAACCCAATCCAAAAATGGGCAGAAGACCTAAATAGACATTTCTCCAAAGAAGATATACAGATTGACAACAAACACATGAAAGAATGCTCAACATCATTAATCATTAGAGAAATGCAAATCAAAACTACAATAAGATATCATCTCAAACCGGTCAGAATGGCCATCATCAAAAAATCTACAAACAATAAATGCTGGAGAGGGTGTGGAGAAAAGGGAACCCTCTTGCACTGTTGGTGGGAATGTAAATTGATACAGCCACTATGGAGAACAGTATGGAGGTTCCTTAAAAAACTAAAAATAGAACTACCATACGACCCAGCAATCCCACTACTGGGCATATACCCTGAGAAAACCATAATTCAAAAAGAGTCATGTACCACAATGTTCATTGCAGCTCTATTTACAATAGCCAGGACATGGAAGCAACCTAAGTGTCCATCAACAGATGAATGGATAAAGAAGATGTGGCACATATATACAATGGAATATTACTCAGCCATAAAAAGAAATGAAATTGAGTTATTTGTAGTGAGGTGGATGGACTTACAGTCTGTCATACAGAGTGAACTAAGTCAGAAAGAGAAAAACAAATACCGTATGCTAACACATATATATGGAATCTAAAAAAAAGTGGTCATGAAGAACCTAGGGGCAGGACAGAAATAAATCACAGACCTACTAGAGAATGGACTTGAGGACATGGGGAGGGGGAAGGGTAAGCTGGGACAAAGTGAGAGAGTGGCATGGACATATATACACTACCAAATGTAAAACCGATAGCTAGTGGGAAGCAGCCGCATAGCACAGGGAGATCAGCTCAGTGCTTTGTGACCACCTAGAGGGGTGGGATAGGCAGGGTGGGAGAGAAGGAGGGAGACGCAAGAGGGAAGAGATATGGGGACATATGTATATGTATAGTTGATTCACTTTGTTATAAAGCAGAAACTAACACACCATTGTAAAGCAATTATATGCCAATAAAGATGTTTAAAAAATAAATAAATAAAATAAAAGTTAAAAAAAAAAAAAGCAGTGAGGAGAACCAACTTAGGCAGGCTGGGGAAGGCCTCTAAGGGGGAGATGTGTGAGCTGAGCCCATTCATCAGAGTGCAGTCTGGAAGTCTACAGATAAGGAGAATACAAAGTGCACGTGCAAACACACAGGCAAGTAAGAAGTCCTATCTTCAACCACAAACATCAGAGTCTGCCTGAGACCTCTTTAAAAGTTATATGCTAGAGGAGTTCGTTTCCTTTTCCACAGGAATTCCAAAGACTGTGTCAACAGCTCTTTAGCACAAGTTGAAGCCCTGGGATCCTTGCCACCCCTATGGTTTCCCACACAATGATGAGAACGCCCCGCAGCTTTCAGCGACTCACCCCACCCCATCCACCTCTGTGGCCCCAACCCAGTTCGGAAGTGGCTCTTCCTGAAAACGTGTCACTAGTAGACCTACTGCTCAGTCTTGCAAACAGAAGGCCACCTTCCAGGAACTTACATGAAGGAGAGAACCACATTGCAATCTTGGTGATAGGTGCCAGCATGTGGTTGGGCTATGTGAAAAGCTAAATAATCATTAAACAAACAAAAGAGGAACCTTTAGAAAGATGAAGTGTGTCTGGAAAATTTGAGGGGAGAAAGTAGCAGGGTTCAGGGATTCCTGCTACTCTACGGAAGGTAGGATTCAGAGAGTTCACTATATAAATGTCAAAAAAATCACTTGAACTTACCAAAACAAGTCTTCTCTATGAATTGGCATTGGTATTGGTGCTTAAAACAACAAACAGCAAATGGCTTCAAGAAACGAGTGCATCAGTTCTAGACTTGACTGTCTCATGAAGCCTCAGTGCAGCTGAAAGTTTTTTAGACTCCTGACCCATTGAAGGCAGGATGCCTGCAGGTGCACCTTGGGCATCAAATGAGAGAGCACATGGCCATGAGTCAGGGGTGTGAACCACAATGTCAGCTCAGCACAGGCAGTATCTTTGGATATGCAGATCTCTGCGACTCCCACAAGGACCACGGCCTTGTGAGGCTCTGACACCTGGCTACACACATACACACACACACACACCTACTTGGATGCACACTCCCTTAAACATATACACCCCCATGTATGACTCCCCCACTCTCAGTACAAACACAGAGTGTGTTATTTACAAAATAAAATGCTTCTATCTCCCATAAGACAGAATCAGTAAATGTCATTACACGTCAGTTTGGTCTTTAAGGTGTAGTGGTCATTTAAAAATAGCTATCCTTTATTCTTTCTCTTGGTGTTATCATCAGGGAAAAAAAACTAAGACTTATGCCCTTCCCCCTGCTTTTCTGTATTATAAGTGAAAAGCATCCATTGTGGTACAATTGAAAAAGACAGAAAAACACAAAGAAAATAAAACTCACTCATAATTCTACCAATCAGAAATAACTAAATTTTATCCAGTTAGTTTTTCAGGTTTACATGTTATGTCCTATGCTTTTCCTAGGCACACACACATACATGGACACACATATCTTAAAACAACCTGGAATCACACTGTATGTACACAGTTTTATAACCTGTTTTTACTGCTCTACTATGAATTTTTCACATATCATTCATTGTGCTGTTCTACATACTTAAGGTTTACAGTATTCTACTGTATGGATATTCCATAATTTATTTAAGAAATCCCCTTTTACTGGACAATCCAATTGTTTTCAGTACTGGCACATCTTTCTTTCTCTAGAATAAATTCACAGATATGGAATTTCTGGATGAAAGGGCATAAACACTTTTAATACACATTACCAAACTGTCACCTAGGGGACTTCTATCAATTTACACTCTCACCTAGAACGCTTTAGCATGCCTATTTCTCTAAGCCCTAAGACAATACCATTTTGAAATTTTTATAATAAGTAGTAAACAATATTGTACCTATCCCATTTTTTTCCATTAATTTTACTTTATATATATATATATATATTTTTAACATCTTTATTGGAGTATAATTGCTTTACAGTGGTATGTTAGTTTCTGCTGTATAACAAAGTGAATCACCTACATGTATACATATATCCCCATATCTTCTCCCTCTTGCGTCTCCCTCCCATCCTCCATATCCCATTCCTCTAGGTGGTCACAAAGCACTGAGCTGATCTCCCTGTGCTATGCAGCTGCTTCCCACTAGCTATCTATTTTACATTTGGTAGTGTATATATGTCCATGCCACTCTCACTTCGTCCCAGCTTACCCTTCCCCCTCCCCGTGTCCTCAAGTCCATTCTCTACGTCTGCGTCTTTATTCCTGCCCTGCCCCTAGGTTCTTCAGAACCTTCTTTTTTTTTTTTTTTTTTTTAGATTCCATATATATGTGTTAGCATACGGTATTTTTTTTTCTCTTTCTGACTTACTTCACTCTGTATGACAGTCTCTAGGTCCATCCACCTCATTAAGTTGCATTTCTTTGATCAATTAGGATATGAATTTTTTTCCAAATGTTTATAGACCCAATGACTTTATTAAGGGTCCAGACATAACAACTAGTCTCCTGCAAAGAAGACCAAAAGTATCTGGCAAGGATGGAACCTTATTTCTATGTTTTTAAAAATAAACACAGTTCTACATCTATTAAAGTATTCTTGTAATTATAATTCATCTATTTTTCATGAAATTTAATGGGCAAGAAAAAAAGAAAAAAAAACCTGAGATCAAATTCTTCTCTATGAAGCCAGGCAAGGGTGAATTTCCCTGCCTCAGCATGTGGCGCAGGAGAACAACTGTGTCTACAGGAGGGTAGTGATCTGCCTTGCTCATCAATGTATGCCCAGTACCTGGCAGGACATGTGCTGAATAGATATCTGTGGGCTACCCTCAGGCTGATGGCCAAGGGACTTGAAGGGACCCGAGCTTCAGAGTATCAGCCCCGCTGATTTCAATATATCCCACCCATGCCAATGTGTACCAGGGCACTTGGAAGGCAGCATGTAAACGTTTGTGGATGCCAAAGAGGCCAAAAAAGGATCATCGTACCTCTCTGACCTACTTCACAGGGAGGTTGTAAGGACAGAGCAAGAGAGGTGAAAAGGGTTCTGAAAACTATTTGGTGCTGTGCAAAGTGGGATGAGGAGGAGGAGGAGAAGGCAGAGAACAAGTTTAAACAGAAGACTCAAAGAGACAGGACTGATGAGTACATGCAGACACTGTTATAGTGAAGCAGGCCTTGGTACGAAACGAGGCTTTCTTCTCTGGTATCCTGTAAGCTGTGCGCGGACATAGCCTGTCTCCCTGGAGCCTGGGAGGGTGATACAAGAGGCAGGGAGGGTAACCAGGCCACCAAGTCCTGAAAACCAACTTTTAATTGTGGGCCATGGCTGTTGGGCTCTTGCTGATTATTCAAGGGTTCTTCTTTATAGATTTTTCTTTCCATCTAGAGTGTTCAGCAGCTTCTCTAGGATGTGTATGTGTGTGGATTTAGTTTTGTTTCTCCTTTTGGAATTTGCTGTGACTAGTGAATCTGATGTTTCAGATCTTTCAATTTAAGGTCCAGCAGGAAGTTAGCAATTAGCAGAACTAAGCATTGTTGTGCAAGTTTTATGAGGATCAGCATTCTGACTTGGGAGAGAAAAAAATTCCCTATAAGAACTTACTCTAGGAAAGAGTCAAAAAAAAAGAAGGAAGAAAGAAAAAAAAAAAGCACACAGTTTCTGCATGTTCGGGGGCCAGCATAGCAGGCTTTGGTGAAGGTGAACCTCTGAAAACAACTGAGGTGGCATTTCTAGGAAGAGCTGACAGGAAAGATCGACACTCTGGTAATTCCTGATCAAGCAGATTGGAGTTTACCAGGCAGGAGCCCCACGCCTGAGATGCAGGAAGAGGCGGTGGTGGTTTGCATGGGCTGGAAGGGATCAGGCCTGCTCCAAGAGCACAGCAGTCTCTCCACCCAGGCACCTACAAGATGGGGACAAAGAGGGGCTTAAAGGCCCGGGCCCTTGATTCCTGGTCCTGCTGTCTCCCAGCTCCCTATGCAGCTCCGAAGCAGAACCACTAACAACCTGGCCATGTATATATAACATACAGACTCAGTTATGAAACATGGCAGTAATCACTGGAAGGAAGCCTGTGACTTCAAGCTCCTGTTAGAAAGGCTACTGCTGCTCCTGATTTCTGTTCCACACCCTCCAGACTCCTGTACTACCAGAGCCACTAGAGCCCTCCTGGAAACTAGAACCTGTTGCCATGGTAGCTGCTTTCCCCACTCTCAGGAAGGGCACACTCCAAGCCATTATGAAAATAAAAAGCTTTTATGTTTCACCTCCCCTCCAGCTTCTCTCTCTGTCTTGTCCAGTTAAATTCTGAGTAGTGCTCACAGCAGAAATTGAAATGTGGGCATTTCAATTACAGCAATGACAGAAAAATTAATAATCCCGTTTCCACAAAGAGGGAAAGTACGAAATAACTGTTCAAAGCAACAGTGTGTGTGTGTGTGTGTGTGTGTGTGTGTGTGTGTGTGTATGTGTTTAGGTTAGGAAGAGGAAAAAAAAAAAAAAGAATGAAAAGTAATTAAAGAAAGACATTCTCTGAGGAATATTAGATCTGAGAGACACCAAAGCACTGTCTGGTCGGATGTTGAGGAAAAGAGAGGGAGAAAAGCCAGTAATGGTAATGGCTGATGAGAAAGAGTCCCCCAGAGGGCTGAGAAAACAATCTCCTTTTGTTAACAGAAGCCAAAGGAAAGAGTAAGAGCTGTCTGGAAGCCCAGCCAAAGACACATTTAAGGACTAGTCCCCTGGAGAGAAATCAAGGGTGATGTATCAGTCATCACAACCCTATATTATGGGACTTGTTGGTACCCAGCATGGAATGCAAAATGAAAAATAATGAGAAAGAAATAAGGACTGTTATACCATGATGGGAGCAACTTTCTATATTGTCCTTATCTCTAAAAAGGCATCCCTCCGGCTAGCATTCATTCTCATTCTCATTCTCATTCTCTCCTAACTCTCTTGTTATTGTCCGTGAGTGAGTGCGCCGTCCTGGCATGTGACTCCCTCCCGGGGATGCTTCCCAAGTGAGGGAAAGCTTCAGACCTCTATTAAGTCCAGAAAATGGAGATAGGTGTATTGATTCACATGCAGAAATAAGAAGCAAAGGAGAAGCTTAGCAAAGTCAAGCCCACACCAAAGACAGAGATTTCCTTTCCTCTCCACAAAGCCAGGGGAGTCCCCAAGGTGACTGCCAAGCAGCAACTATTCTGGTTTGATGCCCAGAATACCTAAAGCTGAAAGAAAGAAAGTTAACCCCCCAAACTTAGACCACTGGAGGTGATTAAGCCTAAAACTAGAGGTGACAGTAAGTATAGAACAAACAATGTTCAGCTATAAAATGGCATGCCTAATGCATAGCAGTCAAAAACCATTTTCACAACAGAGAAGTTCAAAGAGAAGAAAGCCAGCATCACTGAACTTAGCTGTACCAGGACTTACGGTGCCAAAGGCAAGGTTAGTGACAGGAAGTTCATTCACTACTTCCTAATGCCATGTGTGCCATGGCTGTTTGGCCCTTCTTTATTGTTCAAGAATTCTTTACAGATTTTCTCTTTGTCTAGGGTGTTCTGTAGCTTCACAGGGATGCATATTTGTGTGGACTTAAGTTTTATTCTTCCTTTTGGAAGTTGGTATGATTACTGAATCTGATGTTTCAGGTCTCTCAAGTTAAGAAAATTCTCAGCCGTAATCTCTTCAAATATCTCACCTTCTAGCACATCCTATAGACATTCTCATTCTACCTTCCAGGGCTCTTCAAATATTTTCTATTTCATTATCTCTCTGGATTGCATTCTGGCAATCTTCTAAGGTCTATACTCCTGTTCATTAAGTCTCTCATGAGCTTTGTTTAATCTGGTATTTATTTGGAGTTTTTAATTTTAATGATTTTTAAAATTTATTTCTATAAGTTCTTTTTGGTTCTTCCAATGCTGCCTGTTCCTTGGGGTTTAATCTCTTCTTTGTTTTTAATTAAACATTTATTTTATGGTCTCTGTGGGATTTTTCTATTATTGTTTCATTATTTGAAGTTTGTGAATTTCAATACTCCCACTTTGATACATTACTCCCACTGACTCTAGTTGATAAGGGATTATTTCCTTGTGTCTTTATGATTCTGAACTTATCTGCAGAGGAGTTTTATTTATGGAAATCCTAGGTACTTCAGGTCGAGCAGGCACTCTTTAGCCAGTACTCAAGGAGTATCACTGAGTCCTATTAGTAGAATACATTTGAATGTGGTCACAAATTTCCTTACAGATCCCAGGCTTGAGATAGAAAAGTAAAGTTCACATTTTCAATGAGGGTGAAGCCTGTCCAGAATCCCTGATTAATGCGGGGGTCTCATTTCTAACTCCTTCCATCCTCAAGTGGCCCCCAGGTCTCACCTCCTTCCCCACATGATTTTAAAACCCAAGGTAACTGACACTGATTACCCGACATTTCTCAACCTCCCAACCCCTATCTCTACCTTCCTAGGACAGCTGCAATGTCAGCAGGCCCTTATTAATTAATTTTCTAGGGAAATGTAACTTTTGCTTGACTTACTGTTTACTACTGATGAAGACTCAGTCTCTGGAAAGATAGATTTCAACGTGAGTTAAAATTGATGTTTGTAAATATTTTTGTCTGATAGAGATGTAAATAGTTTCTGTCCAGGAGACAGGATAATCTCAAAAGTTAAGGTTTTATTGCCCTACTGAACATTAACAAGTTAACAGTTTTGAATCTAACTCACATGTTATTTTCAGTGTTCTTTCTTTCATCAACTATGTAAATAAGTTTCTCCTATCCTCTTTTGAGTCAGCTTTATATTTCTACTGGTAGCCTCATAAATCTTTGGTATGTGCTCACTCTATACTTTTTAAAAAGTCATATTTAAAAATTTTTTTGAAAGTTATACATTAATTCTATTGAAAATCTATCAAGTATAAGGCAATGTGTTAACTTCTTTAAATATGCTATATTATTAAATTCAATTCCCATGAGGGAGGGGTGATTATTCCACTTTGACAGATGAGGAAACTGAGGCCCAGAGAAACTGAGTAACCTGTTCAAGGTCACCTAGCCAAGAAGGAACTGAGCCATGAAGGCACATTCAAATCCAATGCTCATGTTCTTTTCTCTTCATAATATAATGAACTGAATATTATTTTCCTATAACATCTACCCATTGTTGTTAATACTGTGAGTCGTTCCTTCCCTTTTAAAGACAAAACCTTCCAGCTAATGTAGATTAAAATCACACTAGCCTTTTATTTATTTATTTATTTATTTATTTTTTAAGCAATTACACGTTTATTCGAATTTTAAATAGAGGACATTTATCAAGTCACTAAGGTAATAAGACTGTCTAACATATCAGCTCTTGACATGTGTGTCTACAAAAGCCCACAACTTACATACATTTATTTCTTTTGATATTAAATATTTGGTTATTTACAATAGTTAACAATGATTACCGTATACTTAAGCCTCTTTTCTCTACTTTCTTACTAAATTTTGTCAAATTGCTTTCCTTATGGCCTTTAGCCTTGTACCTTTTTTTTTTTTTTAACATCTTTATTGGAGTATAATTGCTTACAATGGTAAAATCACACTAGCCTTTCAAGGTAGATAATTCAATCTGTTGCTTCACATTTACCTTACACTCAACTAAACCTCCTATTGATTATTCCCATGAACTGATTTTATGTTAAACTTGAACTCACACTAAAATAACATAACTATTAAAACAGTAACAAAATTAAAAAATAAAAGCGTATCTTAACGATATTGTTAAAATCAGACTGGAAATTTTATGCTTGGAAGAAACTGACAGTTAAAAAAAGTCACAACAGGTATGCTATCTAACACAAAGATGAAGGAAGACTACATAGTCTGTACTCTAACATTATACCTCACGGTCAAATATACCAAGCACATTTCTATAACAAGAAGAGTTTAAGGGAAACTTAAAATGAGAATTCTAAACTTTGAAGTCTAAGTTATTTAATTAGACAGGTTCTTACATTAAAAAAACAAAAAACAAGAAAGAGCTGTAAAGGACTACCTCTTCTCAACAGTAAAAAAAATGTATAGAATTCTGAGAAGTTAGGAATCCAAGTTTGAGCTACTTTTTAAAAATTGAAATTCTACAAAAATCATTTTTCGAGAATCTCCAGATTTCTGTAATCTATAAGAAATATGTCCCACTGAAACTTTCATCAAACAAAATATACTGAATATATCTGAATCAAAAAATATTAGATATTAATAGGCAACATAGGGGAATTTTCAGGTTAGTTCTGCAATGATAGAATTCATCAAATTCTCAGGGTACTACTTTTTATAGAATTAAGTAAATTTGCTTTAACATACTCACAGGGAAACTTCTTCTAATTCTTACCTTGTACTCCTGTAAAGAAGTGGCTGAAATAATCAGATTTAATGGAAGGCTATTTTGTGATTTTTATTTTAGCTAGGACAGTGGTTCTCAAAGTGTGGTCGACGGACTCCTGAGAGATCCCCAAGACCTCTTCAAGGCTTCTATGAGATGCAAAAACAGTGTAGGTAAAACTGCTGATGCCTCAGCACTAATCTAGCAGCGGCACCAAGCTGCACCAACAGTCACTGTATTCTTCACTACCACAAACCCACATGTTAAAAAAAAAAACAAAAACAAAAACACAATTTTACTTTAAAATACCCTAAAGTAGTAAAAATTATTAATCTGATTAAGTCTTGACCTTTTAGCACACATCTTTTTTACATTGTAATGAAATAGGAAATCGGCACAAAGCACTTCTGCTGCATACCAAAACTGACTTGAGGAAAAGCAGTTGTGCAATTATTTGAGCTGCAACCAAACCTCTTTTTTTATAAAACACCATTTTAGCTTCAAAGAACAACTGAGAAACTGTGGTTATTCAGACTTTGGTATTTGGCAGACATATTCTCAAAAACGAACCAAGTAAGTCTGTCACTTCAAGGAAAACAACTAACAGTATTTGGTGTAATGATAAAATTCATTCTTTCAAGCGGTAAGTATAATTTTAGAAAACTTGGATTTGCCACCATGAGCTTGACAGCTTCGCAATACGTAATGACCTTTTAAAAAATGAGATTAGTGGTGATACTAATAAATATGATTTTAAAAAAATATTATATGATGAAATATGTCCACATTGGAAGATGTGAATCAATATTTTCCAAACAACCAATGTGCATTTAAAAAATCATGCATGGGTAAAAGATCTATTCAAAGTGCAAGGCAGCCCACTAGGTTTTAGTGCAGTTGTGAGTAAAAAGCTCACTGACATGATTTCATTTTCCACACTTCAACAAACCTTTAATTACCACTTGCTGAGTTTTGGTGTAATAACAAAAAACAATATCCAGTATCACCTGAAAAGGTTTTTAAAAATATTTCTTCCTTTTCAAACTACGTATATGTGTGTGGTGTGATTTTTTCCCCCAAATCCTTCAACAACAAAATGTACGGCAATAGGTTGGATAAAGAAGATATTATCATCCAGTTAACTTCTACTAAGTCAGACATTAACGAGATTTACAAAAATGTAAGATGTCATTTAATGAATTTATAAATAAATCTTTAAATTTTTTTTCAGTTTTAATTTCAAATACTGTAAATACAGATAGATATAATCCATATAAAACTAAGGCTGCTGGAGCCCTTAGTAATTTTTACGAGTGTAAAGGGGTGCTGAGACCACAAAATTTTAGAAATGTTGAGCTAAGAAGATAATACCTTGGGTGTGGTTTTCCTTTGGGGGTGATGAAAATGCTTTGGAAATAAAGTTGATGGTTATATAACACGGTCAATGTACTAAATGCCACTGAATTCTATGTTTTAAAATGGTTATATTTATATTATATGAATTTTACCTCAATAAAAAAGAATGTTAAAAAATAAAGAACATAGTACTTTGGAACCACAAGAGTCCAGCTGGTCTGGCACAACCCCTTTCACAGAATGAATACTAAGGGCCATTTACTATCCACCATGAGATTACCTCAGTCTGAAATTACCTTAGGCTCTTTCTGCTTGACATGAAATTTAAATATTCCAGGAGGTCTTTTCCTTGAAAATAATGAAGACCATGACTGAGTTTTTACAACTTGGCCCAAACTCCTGGGTTTTATAATCTCATTCATCTCAGACCAATAAATCTAACCATTCTGTCAAAAGCCAGTACGATAGTCAACTATTTATCTGCCCATCCTAAGGACACAATGCACCCTGTACACCATACTGTGATACGTGCTGGGAACAAAGGGGTGAGCAAAAACCACAGGTGGTCCCTGCACTCTGCACTCTTGTAGGGCTCGCACTTTAGTAGATGAAAAACATTCATCAGACAACGGCACGCATTAGAGAAACGATACAGTAGTCAAGAGTCCTCTATGAAGGAAAGGCGCACAATGTCAGAAGCATGTAAAATAGAAGACTTGACTAAACTGCAGAAGGAAGGAGGAGTCCCAGAGGACCAATTGCACCAGCTTCACCCAGGAGCTTGTCAGAAAAGCCAGATCCCAGACCCTTCCAAGAGCTACTGAAGGAGAATCTGCATTTTAACAAGTTTCCCAGGTGATTCCCCTTTAAGAAGCACTCACTGTTCTAAAGAATGCATAGGGGTTCATTCGATGAAGGAGTATTCTGGCAGGCGTAACAGACCCAGGCCCTATGGTCAGAGAGAGAGAGGAGGGCATGTCTGAAGAAAGCTATAGTAGCCAGAACAGGAAGAGCCTGGGGGGACGGTACAGGGGCTCTCAGGGGCTCTCAGACACTACATCTGGGCATGAGTAAACAGAGGGGTTAGAAGGGACTGTAGTCTCCTGAACTCTATCAGGCAGGCCTTCCTGGCACTAAACTGCTTTCAAAACAACAAACCCAACAGTTAGATACTCATCCTTGTATAGTTGCTGAAGGGCAAATTCCTTTAATTCCAATGAAAGAACCAAGTTCTTATAGCACAAGTGGCAACAGCTCTGGTTCCCCACAGTGAAACAACAGGGCAGCTTTGCAAAGCCTTAATTTGAATGTGTGTTAGAGATCTTATTAACTTCTTGATGCCTCGGAGGGCCCTCGTTACCAGGAAGGTCTGAACTCTCAAGAGCGAGTGACTGTACTCTGGATTCTGCATAAATCTTTAGGCTCGGTGTATTTGAGCCCCCTGATAATAAATGTGGGTCACAATGCCACTGACCGTGGTGAACACTGTTATCTAGTGCTTGGGAAACTGAACGGAACCCGACCCAGCAAACCTGCCAAACTCCAGAGACTGCTCTGCAGGAGCTGCACCAAAGAGATGAGATCAATAAATATTTGAGAGAGAGACAGAGACAGAGACAGAGAGAGACAGACAGAGAAAGAGAGAGAGAACTGGATCCACAGCTTTGTAGCTCCAGGTGTTCATGGATGTCTGAGCATGGAAGGAACCAATTATGCCCAGCAGTACCCTCTGTATTGACTAAAACGAAGTCAATCCCTGGGTATGAAGATGCCCCTGGGAGAGGGAAGAATCACGATGTGGAGTTAGGCTGCAGAAGACAATTTACACTGGAAGCATCTCAGCAGCAGCCTGAAGAGCTAGGAAGGGCAGGAAATATCTTGATTTAAATAGGGAAGATTGGCTCAATCTCCAGCTAATAAACCCTAAAGCAATGTCCAAGGTGAAAAGAACT
Source organism: Balaenoptera physalus (assembly GCF_965194825.1). Taxonomy (NCBI): domain Eukaryota; kingdom Metazoa; phylum Chordata; class Mammalia; order Artiodactyla; family Balaenopteridae; genus Balaenoptera; species Balaenoptera physalus. Next base: position 57,837,998 of record NC_138890.1, read on the forward strand.
CAAGGTTAGAATTTATGGCTCTTTGAGGTAATTTCTTACTTTCTCATCACTTTGGGGATTTAGGTGTATTGGCAAAAGTTGCCTGTATGATAAAAAAGAAAGATGGAGGCCCAGGTTCATTTCCTCCATAGTCAAAATTCTAAATAAATGACAGACAACGGGTCTGTGTCATTTTAGCAATGCCAGAGGGGGCTGGAAGTTTTCCAGTTCGTTGAATGGCTATCTCCAGCTTTACAATTCTTTTTCCAGATACTCTGGAGAGAAAAGGATTCTTCCAACAAAGATCAACTTCCTGACGTACGGTCAGTGCAAGCTGCATTAGCAGCCACTGTCTGGAACCCCAAATAGCCAGCTCTGACAATCAAAGACTGGGATGAAAACAAGAGTTTTCTCTTGCTTCTTGGTGAAAATCACCGATGAACAATCTATCAGCCCTAAGAGGCTGAAAGTTCCCTTGTGTAAAAGGGATCAATGCAGCCAAAATTATTTAAATATTGCAAACATTATAATAAAAAACAGTTAAGAGACAGTCTCAACAACCAAGACAATTTCCACCGGACTTGAATTTCAGGGCGTTCTTTTGGTTAAAAGGTCTGCTTCCTTCCTTGTCCTCACCAGCCACTCAGGGCTGGGGCTCCTCAGCTATCTTGGCGCTCACTCAAATCCAGCTGGAAGGGATCAACACTTGGTTGAGCTGAACAAATGCTTTGGAGCACTCTGCATCTGCCATCACCTACCTCAAAGTCTAGAACTGCCTGAACAGGATCTGGCTTTCAGTGCTGCCTGTCTAGTTATAAAGCTCAAAACTAATGACTTCACTTAGAAATTATTCGTTATACACACTTATTGCCCCTGCCTACTTCTCCTAAGCTAATCTCCACCTTGGTTCTTCCCTTCTGTGCTCCAACTACACTGCTCACATGCCATTATCTGGGAGCCTCTTCCCTCATGTCCTTTTTCTTTACCCAGCTAACTTCTACTAATCCTTTGGCTCTTAGCTCAACCCCAAAGCCACCCAACTCCCTGTCACTAAGGGAGTGAACTCTGCCGCAGTTTGTCATTACATGTGTATATGGCACTAGCTGGTGAAGGCCTCCCCCACTCCCTCCCACCAGAGGATGCTCTGTGAAGCATCTACAGCAGGCCGGGCAGAGTGGGACCAATGATGAGGCAGACACTGGGTCTGTCATCAAGGAGCTTGTCCTATAACAGACAGGAAGAAAAACTGGTGAATTAAGTGTTTCCGAGGCTGTGACCACAGCATGCACAATGCACAGGGTCGAGGCGGGGGACAGCAAATTTTACCTGCGCAGAAAGTGTTTGATGGAGATAAGGGCATAAGCAAAGGTAGAGAGGTGCACAAGTCTGCGGGCACTGCAAGTGGCTGATGGTTCCCAGAGTGTCAGGCCTTTGGCATGGAGCGGACAGGAGTGAAGCTAAAAGGAAAACAGTTTCCAGATGAAGCCTGCCTTCATATGCCACGCTGGAGAGTGCAGACTGTGGCTTTAAGTAGGGCAGTGAAAAGGGCAGGGTTCTCTTTTGCTTACAGACATGTCTCCCTCCAATTCTGTGGAAATTCAGGCCGTATTCCTTCCCCTGCTCTCCTGCCAGATTTCCCAGCAGCACTCCATGCATTTCGCTCAAGGGAGCAAAAAAGGAGTGAGCAGCTTTTCCCTGCAAACCAAATTCACTTGTATGAGCCATCACAAATCAATCAGCACAGGGAGCTGAGAATCCAGAGCCCACAGCGGGGCACAGACAGCCCAATCTGCTTCAATTTCATTTTCTTTTCTTTTTCTATTTTAATAGCTTACGATAAAGAAACTTCTTTTTAAATTTTCTAACATGGGATTAAGCAACAGGAATACTGTGACCATGGTTGTAATCCCAAATCTCCTTGGAAATTAATCAATCCCCTACACTCATATGATTAAAAGTAAAATCTTTTTCAGACTGTTAAATTCCCCCTGAATTATAGTTTTCACTATACTTTGAATGCATATGGATAGACTGGGCTGGTGGCATGATACAAATGTCAACAACATGGATGGATGGATCCTGCCGAGATACCTTCAATAAATTAAACGTGGGCAGAGCTACAGTGTCTTATCTTGGAGAACTTTATTTGCTCTAAAATCATGCTATAATTTTTATCATGTGTAATGACTTAAAATTGGTCCTCTGCAAATGAAGTATCTCAAGGACTTCTTATGAGAGAGATAAGCCCCAAGATACAAGATGGGATAAAGACATACTGAATCTGAGTTAAGAAGTAACGAAGTAAGAAGTTAAGAAAAGGACATAAAGGTGAGATTCTTCTCAATTCAAAAAATTTTTACTGAGCACCTACAATGTGGCCAACAGACTAGATGCTGGGGATATTCAGGCAAATAAGATTTGATCTCCCAACCCAGAAGAAACATCCAAGTGGAACGGAGGGGAGAAAGGGAGACAAAGGTAAATGTGGCTACAGTAAAACTGATCATTGGACCAGCTATTACAGTGTACAGTTGGGGTGAAAATGAAGCCAGAATTTTAGATGTATTTCTAAATGGTAGACCAGCTTCCTCAGGAAGGTGAGTACTGCCCATGGCTTAGATCATTAATAATGTAAACTAGACCACATCTAGGAAACAATGCAGCCTGGGACTAGGGGAGAAAGAAAAAAACTCAAGGTGCATTAAGGACTGCCCTCAACTGGTAAATATACTCTGCTGAGATTCTTCATGACTATAACCTATTGGTGTGGTTCAGAAAAATATATGCTCAACAGTGATGACCTTTTATCTTAAGGAACGCAATAAAATACTTAGCTACGAATACCCAAATAAAGATAAGCAACATCAACCTTTTCCCTCCATTTTTCACACTCATCAAAACTCGTGAAGTTCTGTAGAAAAAGATCATTTAAATAGTCACCATGGGAAAAACTAAATCACCTAAGACTTTTTTGGTTTGAAAAGGAATAATCTTCTTTTATGAAATTCAAAAGGAAATAAAATACATTAGAAGGAAAGGTCTGCTTAAAGTGAGCTATATACCAATTCCCATCATCTTGGTTTCAGATCTGTAATTAACGCTTATGTGGAGGTGGAACGTAGTGAGGAGTAAAACACGCTTGGAACGCAGATAGGATCATGGATACAAATCCTGACTTTGAAACTTGGTAGCAGTGTAGCTTCGGGCAAGATGTGTGACTCTGAATTTCAATGTTCTCTTCTGTAAACTAAAAATCCCAGTATCTGCTTTTTGGGATTTTTGCAATGATAGCAGATACTGAATAGTAAAAGCATCTGACACATGGCAGATCTTCAACAAATGCAAAGCAATTTTCCTATTCAACTCTTTATGTTCATAAATTCTTAAGCATGAATTCTGATCCCTCTTGACTTTTAAGCAGGAACAAATAGTGATAGGAGCTTTTCTCCCTAGATGGGAAGAGTCAACGCAGCTCCATATCCCTATGACAGTCCAGAGAGGACACTCAGCTCGGTCACCCTGAAGGAATTTCTCCAAACCCTTCCAGGGTGATGTCATTATTGTCTCTCGGGGGTCAGGGCAAGTGTCAAGGCTGAAGCAACTGGGGCGTTAACACAAGCTGAGAACCAGTAACAGATACCAAACAGCCATTATAAATAGCAAATGAAGACCCAAAAGTGCAAAGTAGAAAATACAGTATTCCATAAAGTATTAAAACATTCCCAGCAAAAGACCCTGACAACAGTTAATGAGGTAAAAGTTGCCATTTTTGAGCGCTGACTCCATGCCAGACAGGTACTTTGCAAGCATCAACTTTCATGATGCACTTTCCATGCATCAACTCAATCTTCACAACATGACTCTGAGGTAGGTCCTATTGTTTCCCCCATTTTATAAATGAGGACACAGAGGCCCAGATGTCAGATAATTGTAGGAGGCCCCCAGCTGTAAGTGGTGTAAGTGGAATTTGAACTCAGGTCTGTCTGACTCCAGGGCTTCACTCTTAAACGACAGGCCATTTCCAAATACATCAGTGGTAAACCAATTACACGGTCATTACCTTAAATAAACCAAGTAATCGACTCCCCAAAAGACAGGCTTAGTCTTTGTGAGTTCGATTTTGGTTCATTCTATAAGGTGTGAGTCCTAACTAGGACACATCCAGGAGCTTCTGTTCTGATCGCAGACTGCTCCTTCCAGTCTTTGTTGCTAGATCTTTCTCTCCCCACTTCTAAATGCTACAGTGCCTGGGACTCTGTCCTGGGACCTGTCCTCTACCTCTACAGATGTCCTCAGTGATGTCATCAGTTCCACGGTGATATATATGTAAGAAAAAGCATCGAATGCTGACAGCTCTCAACAGAACCTTGGGTATGTTCATCCCTGATCTCTGCCTGCCCCACCACACCCATACAACAGAACTAGACCCCCATCTCTTTCCTGCAGAAGGCCAAAACCCCAGGAGTCATGCTTGATTCCTCTCACATGTCACGTCCAGCCCATAAGTCAATCCTATTGGCTCTATCTTCAAAGTAGATCCCAATTTGACTACTTCTCACCACTTCCACCACCAACATCCCAGTTCAGGCCTCCAGCATCTTCCACCTGGACTACTGCAATAGCCTCCCAATTGGTCTCCCTGACTCCGCTCTTGCCCCAATTCAGCTCATTCTCTAGAGGTCAACAGACCCAACACTGGAGCAAAGAACAACAACAAAAACAGATCACGTCACTCACTCCTGAGAACCGTCCAGTGGCTTCCTAATGGAATGGAATTCAAACTTCTTCCCATGGCTCCCCAAACCCTACCTGGTCTGGCCCCTGCCTAGCTGTCCAAATTCAGCTTGTGACACACTGACATTATTCCTTGAACAAGCCACATATGTTTCCAGGTCAAGCAGGTTCCTTTCTCAGGGAGTTTGCACTTACCGTTCCCTCTGCCTTGAAGAATCTCCCTCTAACTCTTCACATGGCTTTGCTCTCCCACTTTATTAAGGTAGTGACTTAAATGTCACACTCTGACCATCTGATCTAACAGTTCCTTGCCCATTCCCATCATTCTAACTGCATTCCCTTCCCTGAGAGCACTTAACACTTTCTAAAATTATCTTTATAATAGATTTAGTCTGTATTTTTATACCATGTTTTAAAAAAAACTCACTGCTGTGTTCACAGGACATAATAGTGAGTAGGTGCACCGAACAGGCACTCCCTTACTGGAATGGCCATCTGAACTCATGATGGAGTAGTTCAAAATGCCCCGTTTATATAGAGCTAGGTCCCAATCCTGGGGCTTCACATTAGAACTTCCCCATCCAGATGTCCTGAAGCTGAGTGACAGCTGGCTTGGTCATTCAAAAGGGGAGAAGACAGTATGAGGCAATAAGAGCCCAGGTTTTGGGCATCAAGAGAATTCTGCATCTTACCCCTTATCTCTAGATCCTGCCCAGGCCCTGCAAAGCCTGCATCAAACAAGCTTATTTTCCCCAGACAGGTTGCACCATTGGGTCAGTTCCCACAAACACTACCTTGATAAGGCTATAAGGACATGAGTCCAAAAGTAAGACAGGCTCTCTGGGCATCCTAGCTCTACCCCAAGGAGCCACCAAAACGATGCAAGGACTTGCTCCAAGGCCCAAACGCTTAAAGACACGTTCATTTAATTCAGTCTGACAGTGAGAAGGGTTTGTATGGGGCCCACACCACCAGGCTGGCTGTACTCTGACAGCCCCTGCAGGTGTTTTCAGTTAAATGTGATAATCAAATTAGCTGCACAGCACAGTTAACTCTGAAATGGCAAACGGAGCTTCCTGGGTGATCTCCCCATATGCCTTACTCCCAGGCTAAGTGCAAAGACCGAAGAACAAAGGCTAAAGTGAACGGCAGCAAGTGGAGGTGTTTACAGGCATGCAGGGTGGAAAGAGAGAGGGGAAAGAGAAGGTGGGAGGTGGGTTTCTGCTCTAGCAGTCCCCAAAGGAGAAGGTGCTTACTTCAGAGTGTCAGGATAATTTTTTTAAAAATTTTACAGGCTCACCCCACCTAACTTGTTTTGTTGTCAACTATATAAATCCTTGTGCCCTCCCACACCTTTACCCCTGCCAAGTTGACTTGGCACTCAGATGTGGCTAAGCTCCTCAGTACTCCCAACAGAACATAAGCTGAAAGAGGGGAAGGTCTTCTGCAGGACTGGTTATGAGAAACCAAAGGAAAAGTTAAAACTGTGATAATTTGGTAATCCCAGGACCTTTTTCATGACCAATGTTATTCTTGCCCACTTCAGCTGGAAATTGCCTTTGGGGTCTAGATTTGCAGAGCACGGCGAGGAGATAATGTGCGTGACTGGAGGACTGGTTCCTTGAAACAAAAATGTCATGTAAATTTCATTTGTTCTATTACCACTGATTCGCTTAAATGGCTCCACCACAACCACCTGTTTCACCAGCCAGCCATGGGCAAAGTACTTAAGAAGCCCAAAGAACTCTGATGCTGCAGAAGTCTCTAACGTGGTTTTCTAGTTCCTAAGCAAATCAAACCCACTTGTTCCTATTTTGCCACAGTGGTACCCAGAGCCAGCTTTCAATTATTGATGTTAATAGAAGGGACGGGGTGGGGGGGGGCACAATTTTCAATTATCCATGCTAAGCTGCAACATACACATTCCTGAAAAGTTCTCTCTAAATTGAAATTCTGTATCTGAAATCCCCCTTTCCCGTTGACTGCTATAAAATTTCAGATGTAATCTGAAATGGCAAACTAATGACACACTGAACCAATGTCTATTCTTTAGCCTTGTTAATCATGGCCCATAGATGAGGGAAATGAGAGGGAGGACTCAGGTCCGGATGCTGACAAAACGCCCAGAATGGGAATTTAAACCCAGCCAGGGCCAGGACTAGGTGAGGCGAGAGAGACAGGTGGGGTGCACGATTTTAGGAGGCGATGATCTACGACCGGCCTGAGAGGGAGTATCTCCCTAGCACTTCCTTATTTATTTCTTTTAATAGGTTAAGATTAAAACTTTATTTTAAAATATTTTCATTTTTTTCTTCTAACCTTTGTTATTTGAAAAATAAAAAAGGTGAAAGTAAAAGTAATACTAACCATCCATAATTTTGCCGCATTTTTGAGAAATATAATCTCCCCCATTGTCACCACCGTGAAAATCTGGTCACCGTTACTAACAATTTGGTGCATGTTCAGGGCCCTTTTCCTTATACACACGCACAAACTCATTCACATATATTTTTACTTAAAAAAATTGACCATCTTTAGCACTTACTTAAATTTAAAGAGGCTCTCCTTCTCAGGATTGTTAAGGGTCATCGTCTCCTTAAATTGTATATCCCAGGTGTCTCTCTTCCCTCACCCTAGTTCCAACCCTGCTAGATACATCATCTCGGTGTCCTGGCTTACTTTACCTACTGGCAAACATTTTTTATTGAGTCACCATAATGTTATTGGCTGGTTAATGCAGGAACCAAGTCTTTGTTAAGACTTCTCTTTCTCTCTTCATCAACTTCCTTGCTTCCTTCCTTCCACTTCCTGTTCATTCACAGGAAGTAGGAAACAGAGTAGTTATGCGTTGGTTCACTTTAATGGTGGTAGAATAAACAAGGCAGGCAGACATTAATTGGCCTTTAGAGGCTGGCAATCAGGGGCCTAAGGATATTCCTGGCAACCAGGGTTGGGGAAAGAGAGATGTTCTCAGCCTGTACCCCAGAAGATGAGAGCCAGGGACCAACAGCTAGAGCCCCTCTCCCATCACTGAGAAGCCACAGAGCAATGAGTGGTCCTGGCCTTTGACCCCTCTGGGTTGTCCAGATGGCTAAGCAGACCCAAAGTCTGCGCAGTCTGCTGTTACAAATTCCTCATACCAGTTAGAAATTGTGGACTCATCCTCAAAAGAGACTTCCACAAAGAAGTTGGCAGGGCCTTATCATCTTTGCAAGCAGAAAAGACAGCTCCCCACAGCCATGGAGACCTATTTAAGCCGGGAACCCCTGGAGCCCACTCACCTGCAGTGAGGCCTTTATGACTTGTAGCTTCTTGGTCTCAGGGGTGCTAGGGCTATTTTATGGAGGCTGTGGCACAGGTTAAAAGCCTTCACATTTTAGAATAAACAGGACCTAAGACTATACTTTCAGGGATCATTTCTATAGTTCGTTATTGTAGAATAAACAGGACCTGCCAAGGCTGCAGTGAGGACAATGAGAAGGGCAGGTGCTGGGGTATCTCTGTGTCAGATCTCTGGGTGGTTCAACATCAGCTGGTCCATAAGCCTATGAAGAGATTCATCCCTTTGGTTCTTTTCTCTTTCCTGATACTCTAGGCCTCCATTTTACCACCTCCACTCCAACCTCCATAGCCTAGCTAACTTCTGCTTAAATCTTTAACAGTTCAGGTTAGATGGTAACATACTGGCTCCCACACACTGAATGCATTCGAAGAACTGAGAGCACTGCCTGGGACACAAGACATGCCACGTGCAGTATTCTGTATCTATATGAACCTACTGCTCCAAATGAAAACTATGTCAGGCAGATAAACTGATTCAGTCACTGTGGAGAATGATTTGGCAGTATCTAAAAAAAGCAAAGCTGCGTATATGCCTTCACTTCCAGTGCTAGGTATACATCATGTCGAAACTCACACATGTGCAAAAGGATGTCTGCAAAGATGTTCACTGCAGCACTGCTTACAATGGTAAAAAATGAGAAACAATTCTAAGTGTCTATCAACAGGGGAAGGGATAAATAAATGTGTCATTTTTACACAGCATTTACAGGACTGAACTAGCATTTATCTCAAAAAGATAAAACCGAGTGAAAAACACATGAAAAATGAGAGTACACTCCGATACCATTTACGGACAGTATGACACATACACACACACACACACACCAGATGGTTGTATGTGGACACAAAAAATCAATTTTAAGTATGAAAACAGAGTTCAAAAGGATACACATTAAAATTCATGTTAACTTTCCACTGGAGGGCAAAGGGAATGAAACTGGGGAGGACCCCAAAGAGGATTTCAGTGTTAACATGAGAGAGGGAGAGAGAACAAATAAGAAAAATGTTAACTGTCACATCAATACATATACATGTCTAAATATACACATGAAAAATTACAGCAAAACATACCAAATATATATTACAAATATATACATTTTGCTCTATTTTTTTTCAAAAAAAAAAAAAAAAAGGAAGAGAAGAGGGACAGAGGGCGTGCTTTAGGAAATCAGAAGGATTCCTTCACTTGTCTTACGGAACTTGAAAAAGCTCTGTGTATGTCAAAGGCTGATAGAAGGTGAGAGGAAAGAGAAAAGAGTTTTAAAAAATGAAGTTAAGAATAACTTTTATAAATGCATTTTTAATCAATACTATCTTTAGTAGTAGTTCCCAGACTTTAGTGTAGATGGAAATCACTTGGGAGTTTATTAAAAATAGAAGTCCGTAACCTCCCTACCCCAGCCCCCAACATTATGAATCAGGAAATCGTGAATGGAGCCCAGTAATCTCCTTTTCATTAAGAAAAAAATATATATCCTTAGTACCATAAAGCCTTTTAGTACTGAGAAACATTTAAAAGTAAACTTAAAGTAAATGAAAACTGCAATTTTAATGTAAAAGCCTATTCCCCTTTGCCCATAAATAGATAGCTAATAGTGGCTCTTAAAAGAAAATTTTATATTTTGATGATGATAACCTAAAGTCATTCTATACAATGTTTATTTACATAGCTCTATAAAATGTTGATCCTGTAACAGGACAATAATTACATTGTACAATGTACAATTGAAATGTTAAAGGCACACTCGTTAAAATTATGAAAACTCTTGTTCTAGGTAACAATTAACTTTAGTGGAACAATTCCAGTGTTTTCATTAAAGAATTTGAAAAAGAATACATACATGTGGGACTTCCCTGGTGGTCCAGTGGCTAAGACTCCTCACTCCCAATGCAGGGGGCCCAGGTTTGATCCCTGGTCAGGGAACTAGATCCTACATGCCAAAACTAAAAGATCCCACATGCTGAAACTAAAGATCCCGCATGCCACAACTAAAGAAAAAAAAAAAATTCCCATGTGCTACAACTAAGACCTGGAGCAGCTCCCCCCCAATAAGATACATATATGTGTATAACTGAATCACTGTGTACACCTGAAACTAACATAACATTGTTAATCAACTATCCTCCAATATAAAATAAAAATTAAAAAAAAAAACTAAATAAAAGTCACCAATGTAGAACAACACAGCTTTAAGCTATCAAGACTCTGTTATCTATTACCTACTGATGACCTCCTCTCTTCCTGCTTTCCCAAGCAGAGTTAGGGCACCCCCTCAGGGTTCCCATAGCCCTTACCTCACACCTGGCACTAGTGCACAGATCTACGTTGTAGTTTACCTGTGGTCATATCCATGCTCCCCTCTAGGTTGTGAGTTCCTCCTAACAGGGAAAGCATCATGCTCTCTTTGCTACAGTGTCTAGCATAGTGCCTGGCAAGCTGTAGGCACTCAACAAATAGCTCTTGAATGAGTTAGCATGTCTGAACAGGTCTTAGACTTGAAGACATCCAATGAAAAAGGAGGCTCCAGCACAGAGTTGGCAGACCTGTTCTCTAAAGAACCAGACGGTAAATATTTCGGGCTTTGAGGGCCATATGGTTTCTCTTGCAACTTCTCAACCAGCCAGTGTAACTCGGAGGCTGCCAGAGACAATACACAAATAAAGAAATGTGCCTCTGTTCCAATACAACTTTGTGAACACTGAAATTTGAATTTCCTATAATTTTCATGTGTCCTGAACTGTTTTTCTTCTTTTGACTATTTCCAACTATTGAGAACTGTACACAACCATTCTGAGCTTGTGGGCCGCACAAAAACCAGCAGCAGGGTTTTCCAACCCCAGCTCCAGCAGATCTGGGCGTATAGGTAGGAGGAAGAAGCTCAAGATACCAGATAGGCTGGAATAGACTGAGTCTAAGAAGAGAAGAAAGGGGTCTATGTTGAATGAAAAGCCAGTGGACCCTCACAGTACCTAAAAATGGGACAAAAAGATACAATACAGAAACAAAAAACAATGCAGTTTTTTTGCTGCTGTTCTTTTATTTTAAACCAGTTCTACTATAACAGTCAAGCTCACATTCAATGAACTAATGGCTAAGGAAGTCAGAAAAAAAAAATTGGTATAGTTAAAAGTCATTAGTGAGACTAGTTGGGAAAAAAACAAAAGCTTTTCAGGTTAAAGTTTTACCCCTATCTCAAGCATTGCTAAGATATATTCTCCTTTCTCTCTGATGCCCACTCTCAGGTAGAAATGCAAATGAGCAGGGAAGTGGACAAAAGATGGGGAGCAAAAGCAGACAAAAGGGATTCTGTCTCAGAATGCCCAAGCATTGACTGTCCTGTCCTGTTTTACCAAGTCTTGTGCATAAAATCATAGATGTCTTCAAAGTTAAAAGAGGCTCAGAATCAAAGAATCTGCTCCATCCATTAAAAATAATTATAACTTTGTAAATAGCACACATAGTCATTTTATAAAAATTCAAAAATAAAGAAGGCAAGAGAAGAAAACATAAGCACCTACAGAAAACAACAGTTAAGATATTGCTGGCTATCCTTCTAGACTCTGTTTTCCTTAACTGCACTGTGTGTATGTATATCTGTGTGTGTGTGTGTGTGTGTGTGTGCTTTTTTTTTTTAATGCAAAAATAATCCTCTTTATTTTGTAGATGGAGAAACCTGAGCCCTGGTATACTTGCTCAAGATCATGAATAAAATGAGTTTGTAAAAACTCAAGATCTGTACCTTTTACCTGTTGGGCCAGTGCTTTCTCATACCACCTCCTAATAGAAATAAATCATCAGCATCTTGGATAAGTTAGTGCCTTGTTAGCACAGGTGCTCAATAAATTAATACATGGTGGCATGAATGATGCCAACTGGGCTGTCCTGTTTATCTCAGCTAAGCTCTGTCCAAGCCAGCTTTATCACAGAAGCTGCTAATTATCGGTAACACCAGAGAACACAGTTTTTAACATGCTGCCAAATCCCAAAGAGCACAGGGATACAAGGACAGCCTCCTTTAATAGGAACTGACATAGAGCTTAGAATCTTTGCTACTGAAAGTGCTTCACTTTGGAATATTCTTTTGGTTTTACTTTAAAATGAGGCACAATTCTGGGTCTTTTGTAGGTTAGTTTATCCAGCATTCATTTCTGGATTCTCCCCATGCCGTAAGGGGGGGCATTACAAAGAACAGAAAGCCTCATGACATTTGCATTAGGTTTGCCTTACATTTCAACTGAGTAAGATCAGACTTAACCATGAATAAAACAATTCCTGATAGGTCTATTCATGTCAAGAATCATAACACCTTACATACTCCAGGTCTAGCTGTTCTGCCAGGGTGGCCCATGTGCCCTGGGATCCCGCCCAAGTCCATGCCCACTCCAGTGCCAACCAGCCTGCCAAACCCACCCAGCACATGCAGTCTGCAAAGGAAACACTCCTACACAAGGCCATGCCTTTAGGACTGGGAGAGGTAGCTGTTTTACCTAACTCTTAGAAACAAACACAGAAAGAAAGAAAAAAAAAAAACTAGAAGCAGAAGGATATGTTCCAAATGAAAGAACAAGATAAAACCCCAGGGGGGAAAAAAAAACTTAATTAAATGGAGATAAGTAATTTACCAGACACAGAGTTCAAAGTAATGGTTATTAAAATGCTCACTGAATGCAGGAGAAGAATGGAAGAACACAGAAATTCAAGAATGAATTAGAAAATATAAGATAGAACAAATCACAGCTGAAGAATACAATAACTGAAATGAATCAGCAGATTAGATGATACAGAAGAACACATCAGCAATCTGGAAGACAAAATAGTGGAAATCACCCAATCAGAATGACAAAAAGAAAAAAGAATTTTGAAAAATGAGGATTGTTTAAGGGACATCAGTGAGAACATCAAGTGTACTAACATTTACGTTATAGGGGTCCCAGAAAGAGAAAAGAGAGAAAAAGAAGCAGAAAACTTATTTCAAGAAATAATGGCTAAAAACTTCCTTAACCTGGGGGAAAGAAATAGGTATCCAGGTCCAGGTCCAGAGAGTCCCAAAAAAGATAAACCAAAAAAGATCCACACCAAGACATATCATAATTTAAATGGTAAAAGTTAAAAACTGAATTTTTAAAAGCAGCAAAAGAAAAACAACTAGTCACATACAAGGGAACCCCCCACCCCCAATAAGGCTATCAGCTGATTTTTTAGCAGAAACTTTACAAGCCAGAAGGGAGTGCTAAAAGGAGAAAATTTACAACCAATAATACTCTACACAGTAAGGATATCATTCAGAATTGAGGGGAGATAAAGATTTTCCTAGACAAGCAAAATCTAAAGGAGTTTACCGCTACTAAACTGGTTTCACAAGAAATGTTGAAGGGTCTTCTTTAAGTGGCAAAGAAAAGGTCATAACTAGAAATTTTTTTAAAATGAAAGAAAAAGAATCTCACTGGTAAAGGCAAATATATAGTAAATGCAGTGGATCAGGCACTTAAAAAGCAAGTATGAATGTTAAAAGACAAAAGCAGTAAAGTCAACTGTAAATACGATAAGTAGTTGAGGAATACACTAAATTAAAATATGACATAAAAAACAAAACATGGAGAGGGGAGGAAATATTTACTGCTTTTAGAATGTGTTCAAACTTAAGCAACTCTTAGCTTCAAATAAACTGTTACATCTATATAGGTCGATATATATGAACTTCATGGTGACTACAGACCAAAACCTACAAGAGCTACACAAAAAATAAAGAGAACAAAACCTAAATATAATGCAAAAGAAAATGATCAAACCACAAGGGAAGAGACTAAGAAAAGAAATGAACACAGAAGAACTACAAAAACAACCAGAAAACAATTAACAAACTGGCAATAAGTATATACTTATCAATAATCACTTTAAAAATCAAAGGACTAAATGCTCCAATCAAAAGACATAGGGTGGCTGAATGAAGACCCATCTATATGCTGCCTACAAGAGACTCACTTCAGATCTAAAGACAGACTGAAAGTTAAGGGATGGAAGAACATATTCCATGCAAATGGAAACAAACAAACAGAAAAAGCTGGGGTAGCAATACTCATATCAGACAAAACAGACTTTAAAAGACAGTATACAACAAAAGATAAAGGCATTACATAATGATAAAGGGGTCAACCCAAGAAGATGATATAACATTCATAAATATTTATGCACTCAACATAGGAGCACCTAAATACATAAAGCAAATATTAACAGAAACAGAGGAAGAAACTGACAGTAACACAATAATAGTAGGAGACTTTAATACTCCATTTACATCAGTGGATAGATCATTTAGACAGAAAATCGATAAGGAAACATTGGCTTTGAATGACACATTACTCCAAATTGACTTCACAGATATATACAGAATATTCCACTCCAAAAGAGCAGAATACACATTTTTTTTCAAGTGCACATGGAACATTCTCCAGGATAGATCACATGTTAGGCCACAGAACAAGTCTCAGTAAATTTAAGAAAACTGAAATCATATCAAGCATCTTTTCAACCACAGTGGTATGAAACTAGAAATTCATCACAAGAAGAAAACTAACACATGGAGACTAAACAACATGCTGCTAGACAACCAATAGGTCAACAAAGAAATCAAAGAGAAAATTAAAAAATACCTGGAGACAAATGAAAATGGAAACAACTTTCCAAAATCTATGGGACAGGAAAAGCAGTTCTAAGAGAGAAGTTCATAGTGATCCACGCCTACCTCAAGAAACAAGAAAAATCTCAAATAACCTAACTTTACACCTAAAAGAACTATAAAAGAACAAACAAAACCCAAAGTTATCAGAAGGAAGGAAATAATAAAGATGAAAGCAGAAATAAATGAAATAAAAACTAAAAAACCAATAGAAAAGGTCAATAAAAGTAAGAGCTGGTTTTTGAAAAGATTTTTTTTAAATGACAAAATGTTAGCCAGACTCATGGGGGGGGGTGAGGGGGAGAACCAAATAAATAAAATCAGAAATCAAAGAGAACTTAAAACTGATACCAAAGAATAATAACCTTACTAAAACAACTATATGCCAACAAATCAGACAACTAGAAGAAATGGATAAATTCCTAGAAACATTCTATCTCCCAAGACTGAATCAGGAAGACACAGAAAATCTGAACAGACCAATCACTAGCAATCAGTCATCAAAAAACACCCACGAAACAGAAGTCCAGGACCAGACAGCTTCACAGGTAAACTCTACCAAACAGAAGCTTCACAGGTAAACTCTACCAAACATTTAGAAGAGTTAATATCTATTCTTCTCAAACTATTCCAAACAATAGATGAGAAAGGAATGCTTCTGAACTCATTCTACAACACCAGCATTACCATGATACTAAAACCAGACAAAGACAGTACAAAAACGAAGAATTACAGGCCAATATCCCTGATGCACATAGATGCAAAAATCCTCAACAAAATACTAGCAAACTGAATTCAACAATACATTAAGAACATCATACATCATGACCAAGTTGGATTTAACCCAAGCACGCAAGGATGATTTAACAACCACAAATCAATCAATGTGATACATGACATTAACAAGATAAAGGACAAAAATCATATGATCATCTCAGTAGATTCAGAAAAGGTATTTGACAAAATCCAACATGCATTTATGATAAAAACTCTCAACAAAGTGGGTATAGAGGGAATGTACCTCAACATAATAAAGGTCATATATGACAAACCCACAGCTGACATCATACTCAACAGTGAAAAGCTGAAAGCTTTTCCTCTAAGATCAGGAATAAGACAAGGATGCCCACTCTTCCCACTTTTAGTCAATGTACTATTGGAAGTCCTAGCCACAGCAATCAGACAAGAAAAAAAAAAAAAAAAGAAGACACCCAAATTAGAAAGGAAGAAGTAAAACAGTCACTGTTTGCAGATGACAAGATACTATATATAAAAAACCCTAGACTCCACCAAAAAACTTTTAGAATTAGTAAGTGAATTTAGTAAAGTTGCAGGATACAATATTACAGAAATCTACAGTGTTGCTATATACTAATAATGATCTATCAGAAAGAGAAATTAAGACCTGTACTCTGAAAAGTGTAAGACATTGATGAAAGAAATTGAAGATGACGCAAATAAATGGAAAGATATTCCACGCTCATGGATTGGAAGAATTAAAATTGTTAAAGTGTCCATACTACCCAAAAAACTTACCTATTCAATCCCTATCAAAATACTCATGGCATTTTTCACAGAACTAGAACATATAATCCTAAAATTTGTATGGAACCACAGAAGACCCCAAATAGGCAAAGCAATCTTGAGAAAGAAGAAGGCTGGAGGTATTACACTCCCTGATTCCAAACTATACTATACAAAGCTATAGTAATCAAAACAGTATGGTACTGGAACAAAAGCAGACACATAGCTCAATGGAAGAGAATAGAGAGCCCAGAAATAAACCCATGCTTATATGGTCAATTAATTTACAACAAAAGAGGCAAGAATATACAATGGGGGAAAGACAGTCTCTTCATTGAATGTTGCTAGGAAAACTGGACAGCTACACGCAAAAGAATAAAACTAGTCCACTTTCTTAGACCATATACAAAAACAAAACAAAACACAAAAACAAAAACAAAAAAACCTCAAAATGGATTAAAGACTTAAATGTAAGACCTGAAACCATAAAACTCCTAGAAGAAAACATAGGCAGTAAGCTCTTTGACATCGGTCTTAGCAATACTTTTTTAGGTCTGTCTCTTTGGGTAAGGGTAACAAAAACAAAACTAAACAAATGGGACTACATCAAACTAAAAAGCTTTTGCACAGCAAAGAAAACCTTCAACAAAATGAAAAGGCAACCTACTAAACAGCAGAAGATATTTGCAAACGATATGTCTGATAAGGGATTAATATCCAAAATATATAAAGAATTCATACAACTCAATATCGAAAACCAAAATATCTGATTAAAATATGGGCAGAGGACCTGAATAGACATTTTTCCAAAGAAGACATACAGATAGCCAACAGGCACATGAAAAGATGCTCAACATCACTAATCATCAGGGAAATGCAAATCAAAACCACAATGATATATCACCTCACACCTATGAGAATGGCTATTATCAAAAATATAAGAAACAAGTGTTGGTGATGATGGAGAGAAAAGGGAATGGTTGTGAACTGTTGTAGGGAATGTAAGTTGGTACAACCACTACAGAAAATAGTATGAAGGTTCCTCAAAAAACAGAACTACCATATGATCCAGCAATTCTACTTCTGGGTATTTAGCCAAAGACAACAAAAACACTAATTTGAAAAGATATATGCATCTCAATGTTCATTGCAGCATTATTTACAATAGACAAGATATGGAAGTAACCTAAGTGCTCAATGGTGGATGAATGGATAAAGAAGATATGATACATACACACACACTGGAATTTTTACTCAACCATAAAAAAATAATGAAATCTTTCCCATTTGTGACAACATGGATGGACCTAGAGGGTATTACGCTAAGTGAAATACGTCAGACAGAGAAAGACAAATACTCAAATTTTTCCTTGGATTGCCCCTCTCCCATTAGATGTGGTCCTACCAAGAATGTCAGCTGAGTACCCCGCTACTGCCTCGCCACAGAAGTGAGTGCATTACCCAAGGGAGGCCCTTATTCTCTCTTCATTAGTAACGTTAACCTGTAGTGGAATCATAAGAAGACAAAGGTGTTCAGAGGTGAGACATTCAAAAGGTAGTGCTCCAGGGCCACCCATTAGTTCCCTGGATATTTTCCACCCTTTATTTCCTTCATTATTCGACAAATATTTATGGAGAGCGCCTCTTGCTACGTGCAAAGCTTTGCTGCAGGCAGTGTACAGACAGACAAATTTTCATCCTCACAGAGCTTACATTTCAGTGAGAAGAAAACAATAAATACATAAGTCAAATATACAGTATATTAGATGGTGATACATGCTATGGAAAAAAATTAAGCAATGCTTGTGGGTAGGGAGCACCAGGGCTGGAGGTTGCAATCCTAGAGCAAGACCTCACTGGGGAGAGAGAGGAGGGAAAGTGGGCAGAGCAGGTCTAAGGATCAAAGGACCGAATAAATCCTGGGGCACAGAAAATGAGACTGAAAAGGAGCAGCCAAGGAGGTAGGGGAAAAAAACAGGAGAGTATGATGACCTGGAAACCAAGTGAAGAACGTATTTCAAGGAGGAGAGAGTGCGAAACTGTGTTAAATCCTTCAGAACCATCAGGGAAGGGAAGTTGAAACTGACTTAGCATCACCAACAGGAGGCATTTCAGTGGAGCAGTAGGTATAAAAGCCCGAGTGATGGGACTTCCCTGGTGGTGCAGTGGTTAAGGATCCACCTGCCAATGCAGGGGACATGGGTTCGATCCCTGGTCTGGGGAAGATCCCACATGCCGTGAAGCAACTGGGCCTGTGCACCACAACTGCTGAGCCTGCGCTCTAGACCTCATGAGCCACAACTACTGAGCCCATGTGCCTGGAGCCCGTGCTTCGTAACAAGAGAAGCCATCACAATGAGAGGCCCATGCACCGGAGCAAAGAGCGGCCCCCGCTTGCTGCAACTAGAGAAAGCCCACGCGCAGCAATGAAGACCCAGCGCAGCCAAAAAAAAAAGCCCAAATGGTGTAGGTTCAAGAGAGGATTTGGACACGGTGACACAGACAACTATTTAAGACATTCTGCTGAGAAGAGCACAGAGAAAAGGGATGGTATCTAGAAAGGGATGCAAGATCTAGAAAGGATTTTTGTTTCGTTGTTGTTGTTCTCCATTTGTAAAGGATCACAGAAATTATAAGTGCTGATGAGAAAGATTCAGCAGAAACTACAAAGTCAATGATGTAAGGAGACAGGGGAAAACTACTGGAGCCAAATCCTGCTGGATGCAATCGGGGATCAGCTCTAGTGCCCCAGTGATGGGACTGCCTTTAGGTAGAAGCACTGAGTGTTCTTCTATCACCCATGGAGAGAAGACAGGAACATGGGCGCAGGTGTGGTGGCTTGTGGACGTTCTCCTGTCACATCTATTTTCTCAGTGAAACAGGAAGCAAAATCTGAGACTATCATCTAGAAGAGAAGAGTGAATGGTGTAGGGACATGGAGTAGGATGTGAGGCACATAAGGGCCCTTGAGGTTGCATTCCAATGTCTGATGGTTCAACTCTGCTTTCAATTACTCCAAGAAGACTGTCAGTAAATTCCCTTCTTTTTTTAAAATTAGCCACAGTTGACATCTGTTTCTTACAACCGAAGACCTAATACACCAATTCTTCCTTGGGGCCTTAGGGTTACCCAATTTTCTCACTGAAATCCTGACTTTAATGAAACAGTGATTCTGTTCTATCAAATCCTATGCACCTCCAAGTGAACAGGAAGAGTCTTGCAGTAAACCAACAAGCCAGACATGTTGGGTTCCTCTACCACCTTGCACAGAACTAAGAAATAATGTTTTATACTTACAATACTAAAGTGGAAACACTAAATCAGCATGCTAAACTGCTTATAGAAAAGCATTTCAATACATGTGAGAAAGCAGAAAAGACAGATACCAAAATTCAAATCGCCTTAACATTTCTTCAAACCCCCTTTTTGAGTTAAACTGCCAAAGTGTCTACCAAGACAGAATGAAGACAAATACATGTACAACTCTTCTTAGAGCGTAGATTAATCCTTCATTACAGATTTCAGTGACTCAGGGAGGGAGACCCACATGAAGACTACACTAAGGGGTAAACCGGAGGCAAAGAGAACCGTTCTCACACTGGATGAGACTCTATAATCTGGGAATGGCATCTGAAAGGCAGTCACACTGAGTAAGAAAGAAGACAAGTCAGACTCTTCCACAAAGAGAAACATTTCAAAGATCACAAAGATGAGTGGAAATTTCCAGACCATGCAGACTAAGATGACTCTTCATGATAAAAACGTGTCGTTCCTCCTCCAGGAAATTAAGAGTTATTAAATTGCAGCAAAGACAGCTGCTTCTGAGATGAAATCAGCCTTGCGACACCAAGAAGCAGGAGGGTGAGGGTGAGAAGCTGCTGACCTCCCGTGGAAATCAGCACCACACAGCTTGTTTCAAACAGGTGCACCACTCCACAGGGCATGTGACTCATGAAAAGCTCCGAATACTCACAGGGAACTGTAAGGCTTGGTGTAAGGTGTGACCTGAAAGCAGATATCAATGGCTTTCTCCCAGCTGACCCAATGCTGGCTCACCCTTTGCTACGAAGACTGAGATAGATGCTCAGCCCTTTGGCCCAAACACACACAAACTGCCAAGAAAACAAAAGCAAAGCAAAAGTAAACATATGCACACATGCAAATCTCCCAAGTGGGTAAGAGCCATGTGTGCTATGTTTTCGGCATTCAGCCCTAAGGGTTTTGCTTGCCAAGAACAGAACTGTGAAGAAAGCCCCGTCCCTTCAGTAAGAATGCCTTGTTTTGGTTTAATTGTTAGAACAATTTCTCCATCTTCCCACACCTTCAGGTACAGCTCCATGACCCTCCTTCCTCCATCCCCTGATTTCTCTGAAAGCCTACATTATACTGCTTGCCAGATGCTCTCCTAAGAGATTTAGGTGGAGGAATTAACTTAATCCTCACAATGACTCTAAGAGGGTAGGTGCTATTGTTGTCTTTAGGTTTCCCAGAAAGAAGAGTCTGAGGTGAAGGCTTATATGACACTATTCTATTCTACTAGGGGGTTCTCAGGAGGAATGAGGCAGAGAAGCTAACCCCTACCTGCTTCAAGCACCAATACCTGCTCCATCTCTTGGGACCATCTTCCGAGAGGCTACCTAATGACTGCTATTCAGTATGCCCAGCTCTCACCTCCCATTAGTCAAAGTTTTATTTTTTTAATACTCCTTTGCTCTTTTTAATACTCCTTTGCTTCCAGGTTGTACACGTGTGGATGGCACTTTGTGTCATGTCTCCCTTGGGTGGGAGGTAAGAGGCAGGAGGCACATGGTAAGGGCATGAGGCTACAAGCTATCAGGCTGAACCTGCGTGAAATGAGCTGGAGGCTACACAACTGGTCACCACACTGGTGGCTGAAATACGTACAGGAGAAGCCAAGAGAATCTGATGTGCTAATTTAAATGTTTCTAATACAATTATTATATCTCCTTATTCAGATGCGGAAACTCAGGCATAAAGAACTGAAGTACTTCACACAGGTTTCAGAAGAGACGAGCAAAACTAGGCAGTCTGGCTCCAGAATGTTCTCTTTATCACTGAACTCTCAAGCACCTACAAATGAACTGCAATTACCCTGAAGTCTGCCAGCTGCCTCGCTGCAGCTGCCACATTTGAGCTACAATAGTTGTGAGTTGGTTGGAAAACCAGTCAGTGTAAGAAAATAAATATCACAGATAATGCTCACCATGCAATGCAAAGAGGATATGGCAAGAGAGGGCTTCGGTGCTCAAAAAAGTGCAAGTGAATCAGTTAGTCACTGACACTCCACCAAAGACAGACATTTAATGAAACCACCCCCATGGCCAACACATAAGAAATCTGGCTCATAAGAGCAGAAATAAATGAAAGAGAGACTAAAAAAGACAAAGAAAAGATCGATGAAACTAAGAACTGGTTTTTAAAAAGATAAACAGAACAGACAAACCTTTAGCTAGACTCACCAAGAAAAAAAGAGAGAGGACTCAAAATCAGAAAAGGAAGAGAGGAAGAGAGGGAGGGAAGTGGGGAGGGAAGGAGCAGGGGAAGGAAGGAGGGACGGAAAGAAATCTGGCTCTGATAAGGGTTGGCAAAGAGGAAACAAAGTCGTGTCCATGCTTGTTAATACTCTAACGTCTATAAGACCCTGAAGTAAAAGGGGGCAGCCACTAAGAGAGGAAAACATAGCATCCTCTCCTTTGCTCCTCCCTGAATTTGAAAGGGAACTCTATAGGTGACTCCATGGGTTCAGAAAAGGAAGTATCAGAGGTGTATCAAAAACCAGGAAAGTCACTGAAAAAATTCACCCAAACAGAAGCAGAACAAATCATAACAAACAAGAGACCCAAATCAAAGGGGCTCTACGACTGCTGAGTGTTCACAGCTTGAAGCCGAGCATTTCCCCTTTCACGATGGGCATTTCTTGTGATGTGAAAGATTTAGTTCCTTGAATTCAGGAATTTTGTTGTTTTTTTTTTTTAAAGCAAAAAATTTAAACTGAACTTGTGTCTTTCCTTCTCCTAACCCTGAAGGCTAGAAGGCCACAAAAGAGAGAAATTCCTGGGTTGAAAGTAAGTGAAAGTCTGGCAAGTAGGCTGAATAAGGGTTGAGCTCTGATTTCTTCTGCATTTCCATTAATTTAAAGTGCTAAGTTGCCTGTTTGCTTTAAAATATGTGCTTGTCCTCTTTGCAGTGTCCCTTTAAATAGATTTTCCTTTGGCTCTGCCAAAAATAGCTAGAGAAGGTCCTTTGAGAATCCCATTCTTAGTCTTAAAAAAATACACTCTTCTCCCTGCCCCATACACATAAACAGGCCTGGAAGCAGTATCTCTCACTTCTTCCAGGGATCTCCAATCTATCAAAAATAATAAATCTTTCAGGAAGAAAACAGAGCTGGTCAGGGAAATAATTCTCCCAGCCCATTTCTGTTTGTTCATTATGTGATCACCAAATATCAAGTCCCTTTTCTGGGATCAGCAGACAGCTAGGTCAAGGGCTGAACACCCTAATTGTCTACCCCATGGCCAGGCACTAGGGACTACTAGGAACTAGGCAAACTGAAGAAGGTATGCCCAGGGGGATAGGGTGTGGCCCTCACTTACTTCCAGCCAATTGCTAGCAAGGAGATCTGAATTTTTCCAAGTAAAATGACCCCTGTTAAAAATGTTGGAAACCTGTCCAAATTTTAAAAACAGCAATGTGAGGGACAACAATACCAAATCGAGCACATGTGTGGGCTGCTCTGGCTAGAGGCCCTTGTTTGCAACCTCTAGGTAAGACACAAAGATAAAGGAAGACAGACTGCCTGTCCCCCGGGAGCTTATGACCTAGTAGGAGTGAGAAGATACATACCTTGTAAACTGTCCCACAGGTGGAATGTGATACACGTTGAAAGACAGGAATAAGCAAAGGCTATGGGAGTTCAGGAGAGCAAGAGGGCACCTGAGGCAGAAAGGATTCTTGTAGGCAGTGGCATTGGAGCTGAGGCTAAAGAATGAAGTAGACTTTGGCAGGCAGAAGGTGGGGAGGGGCCATTCCAAACAGGGAAAAAAAAAGAGAGGGAGCGGGGAAGAGGATAGTTGAGAGATGGTTAAGAGATGCTTCATGCTTCTACCCAACAAATACTCATGCACATCCACTGTGCACCATGCAGTACGGATGCAGTGTGATCTTGAGGGACACAGACGAGGCTGCAAAGTCTGAAAGGGCCCAGTCCAGAAAAGGTCCTGTGGAGGCCACATCCAGAGTTTTGTCTTAAGAGCAAGGGGAAAGCTGCCTTTGACGTTTTTTTAAGCAGGGGAATCACAAGTTGGGATTCGCAGTGTTCCAAGTTCCCTAGCTACAGAGCATGCATTCTGCGGCCTGGCAGGGAGCCAGAGCTCCACCAGCTAGAGCAAGCCAGCAAGAGGCCTTTGCAAACAGTCTGGGGAAGAGATGATGACAGCTTGGACTAGGGACGTAGTGATGGACATGGAGGAAAGTGGACAGATTCAAAAGACAGTGAGGGGTTAAAATCACCAGAACTATCGGTTCAGGATAGGAGTCAGTGAGGCAGAAGCCAAATGGACCTGGAGAATGTGGTCAATGTGGCTCTGGGGGGCTATCAGGCCACAACACCCGTGGCCCGGCAGCCAAGCAATTCTGTGCCGGCAGCCGTGGGTGTCTAGTGGTTACTAGAGAAAAGAAAGGTTCCGAAGCCAGGGTGTATGGCTGAGGGAAGGCTGCCAGAGAAGTTCACCGGAGCTTTCCATCTTAGAAAGACATCATCTCAAAAGTACTGTTTTCTTTTAAATGTGCTTTGTAAAATTCCACGGCTATTTTGTTTGGACTAGTCTTGATGGCAAGGAAATAAGAAGCGCTTCTCGTATGTTCAGCAGCTCTCCAGTAAGCTAAATCTTATCGTCTAGACTTGGGATGGAGGAAGAAGGAATAGTAGAGTATCTATAAGATATATGTTAATGCCAAGTAGTCACTTCCTTTTATTTTGACCCTTTCTTGAGAACTTTAAGGGATGCTAGTTAACTACCAGGGCCCATCCTCCTTGGTGCCAAAGCCTAGCAATGATTTTTTTTTTTTTTTTAATAACCACAGGCATCTTTACATGAACCCAATTCACTCTGCATCTAGAACATTAAGGAAATGTGAATATGTCCTTCCTGACTTGCAGGGATGCCTGGAAGTACTCAAACTCCAGTCACAGGAAGGAGAAAACAGCCAAGCCACTGGATGTTCAACCATGGATAACTTACAGCAATGGAGTCTACATATTATTTTGATAAGGTCTCACTTGTATGCCAAGCATTTGCCCCACAATATTCCTTCCTGATCCTTGTCATCTATAGAATTTTGTCCTTTAGGGAAAGTCACACGTAACACATTACCCAAATAAACATTAAGCAATTGGGTAATGAAAAGAACAACAGAGAATCGGCAAGTGGCAATCGGACTAAAGTTGATTTTGCCCTCTTCATTTCTCTCTCTCACTCTCCATCCCCACAAATCTTGGTATTTCAGGGTATATGTGCCCACATGGCAGGTGTATTCATCTCCCCTCTCAAATTGGCCTTCTTGTCCCACATGTCCTGATCGAGTTAGCACACCATGCAAAGATCATTCAAGAGACTTAATACTCTTTGTTAAATGTTATTTTACCTGGATTACTTGCAGTAGGCACTATGGGTTGCCTACTCAGAGCCTTGCTTTTATATGGGTATCCATGCCTCCCACAAATGACCCAGGTAAATCCTGTTTGGGGTAAAATATCACAGTGGTCCCATTCCCTTTGCTAGTGAATGCTACAAACCAATGAGATGTGATAGGAAGTCTATTGGAGAACTTCTGGGAAAAGTATCATCACATCTCTTAAAAAGAGACTCAGAGAAGAAATACAGTTACCCCGAACCATACTTCTACAACCATACAGTTGCAACCATACAGTTGCAAATCCTAATATAACTTTATATTGGCCCTCTATATCCGTGGTTCTGCATCCATGGATTCAACCATATTGCATTAGGCATATAAACAGTGCATATTTAGTGAAAAAAAAAATCCATGTATAAGTGGACCCCCCACAGTGCAAACCCATGCTGCTCAGGGATCAACTGTAATACCTTTCTGCCCTGGACAACCGCTCATGTGCAGAGATGCAACACAACATCTTATGATCCTGAAAGGAGCTAGCCAACCCAGTGAAGCTGGCTGTGAGCAGGACCGTGGAAATAACACAAGTACTTCATGAGCCAAGAAATTAACCAACCCTCAGGACTGATTTTGTGTAATGACACAACAGATTCCCTTATTGTTTAAGCCACTATGAATTGGATTTTCTGTTTCTTGCAGCCCGAAGCATCTAAAATGATACAATTCTTCTTTGGAGAAGCAAGAAAAGGGCTCTGGCTTCCTGAAAACACCCAGGCAACAAAGGAGTAGTTGCTTCAAAAAAGAAAAGAGACTAAGATTTATTTCTCAGTAAGTGTTTCGGGAAAACCAGCTGTGAAAAGGTATTGTTATTAGCCATTCCGGATGTATGAAGAGCTCTTTGAAATCCTCCCATGCAGCATAAACACTGTAATAAAGTTCCAATGAGCCACTGTGAATGGTATGTGTGGGGATATACAACATACTTGGAGCCATAATAGTATGCAAACATTGGGGAGCTACCATGAAATTAGTCTTCATTACTCATCTACTCTTATTTCCTTCTACAATTATAAGATTGGGAATTTTTTTCTTTTTTTTGCCACCTTTCCATCTGATGAAAGCACAGACTCACGTGATTAGAAGGGAAGTCACAAAACCAGGCTCAGAGATGTTGAATGATTTCCACAAGGTCCCAAAGCCAGCTGGGGGCAATTTTCTTTATTATTAAAAATGCTTTGTGTGTGATTTTAAAACAAAGTCATGTGCTGAACACTCAATTTAACGAAAAGCGAATAATTGTAGAGACATGGGAAATCACAACCGATTTTTTTTAGTAATTTAATTATGCAAATAAAATCTCCTTTTTTGAACTCACTGCTTTGAGTTTCTTCTTCACTATTTCTAATAACCTCCTAAATTCCAATCCATTCCTCTCCATACCATTTCTCCCTCCTAGAAAATCCCTGCATATGGCCCATTCTCTAGGCCAGTGGTTCTCAAAAGACTGTTTGCCTGGGAAGTAAATTAAAAATGCAGAGTCCCAGGCAGAGTCCAATTCAGCAGATCAACGGGGGGGGCCAGCAATGTAAATGTCAATGTAAACAAGCACCCCAGGTGAGTGTAACCATCCTTTGAGGCACATGACTCCAGACTGTATACTAGATTCCAGGTTCCAAATAGAAAACGTCTAATTTTCATCGTAGATTTAAGCTGGGACAACAAAAATATGTGCAGAGTTGCCTATAATTTTTATGTTCCCTCTGAGGTCTGAAACAAATCCAAGAGCTGTGTGATTTGGATGTATCCTGGTAATCATTTGCGTGGAGGTCTGGAGTTTTTATTCTTTCCCCTCTGAATGCATTTCTACTTGGGATTAAATATAAAATGTCTTAACTCTTCCTCCACAGCTAAAGGAAATCAATTTTGTAAAGTGTTTCAAAAGAGTACTTTAAAAAATACACAAAATATCTTCTCTTTGAACCAGATGCCTGGGATGTACAGGGCAAACACAGTAAGTAATGAGAGAAGTAAACACCAGGTTTTCCAGCAGAACCAACCCTGAAACCAAAACTTAGGAAGGAAGCTGACCATTAAGTAAGTAGACCAGAGGAACAATAGCTCAGGCATATCCTTGGGTAAGTCTGAACCTGAGAAAACAGGAATGAAACAGACAAACCCCTTGTCCCAAGTTAACTTTCCCTTCCTGTTCGATTTTAAAATAGGACAGTGCTGTAAATGAGAATAGAGAGTTTACGCAGAATCTTAGAACTCCTCTGGGTGCCAAAACATTTTTTCAAACTGAAGTAAATACTCCTTACTGGATTCAGCAGTGCTCGTTTATACTCATCTCCTCCAGGACATTTTAAATCTAGAGGCTCCAGAGACCAAGAACACAGCACGCTGGTAACGGGAGTCTGTGTGTTCTACCATCATGACCAACTCACATTACAGCCATGAGGGCTTGTCTATATGTAGACTTCTTAATGATCACATGAACAAAGAAATGCCACTTAACCTCACAGAACCAAAGAAAATCACTGTTAAGTATCAAAGATAACACACAATGCTCCAGAAATGCTATAAAATAAATAGCTCCAGCAACAAAATTGGTTTAAATTCTTTAGAAGGCAAAAAGTCAAGGCCACAGCTTTAACATACACATTCCAGCTGTACTTCTCCTCGGCTTAGGGACAAAGACTGGACTGAATGCGGTTGGGAGAGCAGAGGGTGGAACCAGAGGGAGAAAGTGAAGCATCCACCAGGAGATGAACAGGTTCACTGGCCCAATACCCACCTTAAGGGTTTTGGATTTTTTTGTTTCTATTTCTTTTTCTTTAAGGATTCCTAACAATCCTCAGGGCATGTTAAAAATGGGAAGATTCAGTTCTGGCTTTACTGGATCACCAATGACTCTTGTTCTCTCTCAGTCCAATTAAGCTCTCATCACACTGCACAGCCTGAACAGCCCGACTGCCTTCAGCTGCTTCCTATCCCTTCTCTAGCGGCTCCCAGAAGGCATGGAGGCCTCCCTAAGACCCAGGGGCCATAAAACAGTCAGGAGCATCGCCACACATGCTTGGCTGGACGATGTACCTGGAACTTCCTCTGTTTTGGTGCAGGCCCTTCAAGTGTGCAACTAAGATCTAAGCCAGCTTTCCCGTTTCACAAATGCCTGACTGGGTTTGTGTGGAATAGGCACCACACCGTCATGTCAGAGCATCTGGAGTTACTTTTTAAAGCCCAGTTCCCATTATTTTAAACACATTCATCAGGATTCTTTGACATTTGGGGGGGAGGTGCATATACTCCTTGAAAACTTGCATGTTCTCAGCTACACTTAATTGTTTCTAAACATGCAGTTCAGAGATGGCATGGCAAGAAAAACTATGTGACCTGGAATGGAGCAACCCTTTACTCAGCCTAACTGCTTCTCACCAGCATGCAAAACTCTTGTTCCTTCATCATTAAGACCTATGGAAATCTTTATGGTAACATCTATACTCTCTCTCCAAAATATCAAATGCTTGGTAGAAACATGAAAACAAATCATCATAATCTCCCTCGGCAGAGTATCAAATTATCCCAAAGACATGACTTAATGCCAGAACAAAGTATGGGTAAGAGCTGAAATTATAACGCGTCAGTTCCACAGCATGTAGAGTTCAACAATTTAGGTTAACTGTTATAGTCTGTCTTTTCTTATGCGCTAGTCTCCAATAAAGAACATCCATCAAAGTTAAGACAAGGTTAGAACATACACACATGCCTGATACAGCAAGGGGTATCAGCAAGGCCAATCCAAAGCAGCTCAGGCAACAGTAAATACACAAAAAATCCAAACCATTCCAAGAGTATAAATATTCCTAGCAGGAAAATCAGGCCCCCACTGATTTTCTTTGATTCTCTCAGAGGGCAAATGGACATTTGCCAATTCCTCCATTCTTTATACTTCTTCAAAGGCTTTAATACACGTAACATTTAAAATCAATGACATTATAGAGAAGGGGGAGCCTACTACCCATACTTGACAGATGAAGAAACTAAGGAATCGAGGGGTCAGTGGCTTGTCCAGGGCTAGTTAAGTGGCTTGGTAAGAACAGAATCAACTCTAGAAGCCAGGCCTCTTTATTCCAAATCCAAGGTCTGTAAACTTGTAACATATTCCTGTTTGCTCTTAATCATCACAAGAACATGTAACTCCTGAAAAATCTGTTTGGTGATCTGGTATCATGGAGGACACACTCCTATTGGCCTTGATCATCACGAGAACACAAACCCCCCTGCAAACTCTGCCTGGTGGCCTGGTGGCATGGGCACCTCCCCAGCCTCCGCTGCAAAGCCCATCTGGCATGTGCTGCTGTTACCCACTGCAGTTAATATTTCCCACATTTCTTTCCTGAGCCTCCAGCATACCAGATGCAACAGTGGGAGAAGGAAACATAAGCAGAACTGAGACCAGCTTTAGTGCTAAGATAAGAACTTTCCAGGGCTGAGAGAAAGGCCAGCAATCAGTCTTAAACCTACTTTGCCAAGTGGTTCATGAGCAGCTGTAACATCTGCCTATTTTTCTCTGGGAGCCGATGAACAAGGCTGTGGATTTCAGAGACCCGTGACTCCTGGTTCTCCAGCTCTGTGAAGGAAGGAGGGAGGCAATACTGGATCAGGGCCACAGTTAAATCAGTTTACAAGACAAAAGTCAGAGGAAACCAAATGTTGGGACAAGAGACTGAGGATTTCTCAGAGGTATAAGATCCTGTTCTGTGTACTTGTGACTAGACCGACTAGATCTAAAAGTGCTTTTAATGCTGCTTTCCTTAACAGAGTTCATTAAGAAAAAATGTCCGTCAACATGACTGATCTCCCTTAAAAAATCAGAAATTATCTTCTGAGACCAACAGGCATCAAAAAGTTGAGGTTCTCAGCAAGGGACTTCTAGCAAGTCAGTTAACACTTCTGGGCCTCCATTTTCCCTTCTAGCCAGTGCCTAACACGGTGATAGGTATGTGGCTGGTGCCCAATAAATGTTTGCTAAATAAACATGTGAACGAGCAACTATGAAAAAAAAATGACCGTCAAAAAGTTCACGCCAGAATGATGATGTGATGAAATGGAGCCAGTCAACTGCATACTTGGAGCAGGAACAAACTCGGGAGCAGCTGGCTATACAGAGTGGCAGCTTCGTTTCAAGGAAGGAAGGAACTTTATGCACTCGTCAAGGGATAAACAAATTGTACGTGAACAGCCTTGCAAGGGTCTCAAATATCAAAATAACACCTCGAGACAGCATCAAAGACATCAAGGGAAATGTCCAGTTATTCTCAAGTCATGTGTGACAACCAGCCTGGGAGAAGAAAGTAATGGCAGATAAAATAAGGAAATGTTTCTGCCAGCCTATAACCTAAATCATGGACTGCCACGTTCTCTTGGTTGAACTTGGGTACGTGGCTTCATTTCTCTGGGAAATACATTGATGGCACTCATCACACCTATTTATAGGACTGAGGTGAGGTTTAATTAGAGAATGGTTGCTATGGGTTTGGAATTTCTCAGAGAAAGAAATCACATAAACAGCATCTTCACTTCCAGCTTTCTCCCAGATCTTTCTCCTGCTTTACGGGGACGGCTATGTGTGGATAAGGCCACCAGAACAGAGGTACTCTTAAATTAGGCCAGTAGTAGCTACCAGGGTAAACAAATTCTGATGGCTTAAAGGAAACAGGGAGAGGCACAGGCTATGGACATAATAGCACAGTGGGGATTCATGCCAGACTTAAATCTGATAGAGAATCTTACTGCCCCTTACAGGTGGCCTGCCCCACATAGACAGAGTCCAGTATACTTAGGGTGCCTTGCACCTAAACCCTATGTATTTTAATCCCAGTAATATGACTCTCAGGGCTTAGATGATATAGCTGAAGAATGATCAGAAGCTATAAATGCAAGCCGTGATGGAAAGAGAACTGGGAAGTTATATAAATGGTGCCAGATTCAGGGAAATACATCCGATGCTCAATTTAGGTAATGGGCAGAGTCTGATTCATTCCAAAAAATGCTACTCCAGGGCTGGAAAAAACCCAAGGAGTTAGAACTCCAATAATCAAAATTAGAAAGGCAAACTTGCTTTTCTCACCTCTCCATCACCCCCAAACTCACTTCTGAAGTTTCTCCCCTCGACTGTAAATTCAACGTGCTAACAAGGCCCTTAGCAATCTGACTTGGTTTCGCTTTTATTCTGTGACAGTCTCATGAGTGTTTATGTGGGTAGTTTACACACAGAATATGAGGGATTAGGTAATACTTATTTTGGGACACTGACTGTTCTTTGAAATAGAAAAATCTATTCCTTTCCCCTTAAAACTGTGGTGAAAAGAAAACTTACTTGCTGCTTTGATGAAACTTCTTTGAAACTGGTACATCATGAGTGGTCCTGGAAGCATTCTGAAATAAAAGGATACACACTAGTCAGCTTAATGAAAACAATCCTATTCTCGCTACCTAGCAGCCTAGAGACAGCCAGACCGTATTACATTTCTCAAAGACAAAGATCACGGGCAAACAACAGCAACTCAGTTTAGTCCAACTTAGTTTCCCTTTTGAAAGGGTCCTGAGATTTCACCTGAAATGTTCATTCTTTCTCCTTTTTAAGGGAATGGATACAACTTAGGTCTCATAGAGTCACAACCAGAAAAGTGCTAATGCAAAAGTCTAGCACAAACTGAGAGATTTCCTTTTCAGTCAGTGACTCGCCCTCCACAAGAGCATTTTAAGATGTGTCTGAGAAACAGGCAACTAACCCAACATTTGCAATCACCTGCTCTTAAACTCTCGTCTTCCTGGCATCTTAGTCACTTCATCTGGATACACTATGCAAGACTTTTGTAGGTGTTTTTGTGGCAAATTCACTATGGAGTGTTGCTCCAGAATGCCAAAGGGCTAGAACCCTTAATATTAGGCATGATACAATCAAATTTTATCTGCTATTTAAAATATATTTATTTTTATACTTATTGTCCATTAGCTAATCAATATCAACATGGACAAATAAGTACCAAATACAAACCTCTACCATTTGGTTTTGTGTGAACTACAATGGTAGTATTTGGGATATGAATATGTTTTATGAATATGTTTAACTGTAAACTTGAGGTTTTTTTTACTGATAGTCTAAATGATAAGCTTCTCAACAGACGATCCATGATTCTTGGTTCAGAGTTTTATTTTACTCTCATCGGATCCCCTGCTTCAACTCTTAGTCATCACTTGCATGACATCTTACTCTTGACTCCAAGAGCCTTCCAGCAATTCCCCAACGGCCAATAAAACCTGCATCACCAATTCCTTTTCTGTGGCTTTCGAGCCAACTAAATCTTGACAAACCTGTACAAATGCTTATGCAATTCGTGATTATAGTTCTCCTCTCTGTTTAAGACTAGACCCCCACTTTCCTGTGTGAGAAGAACTACAGTGGAGAACGATAATACTCCTATACTTCACGTCCAGCATGGCTTTCAGTCTACTCGGGAAACTGAGATGTGAGCAGCTGGTCAATCACCCACTCCCTTAATAACCAAGGGAGGGGTGGCAGGTAGCAGGAATATTACACGTATTATTACAAGGAAAGCAGTCTCCTCTCCAATGAAGTCATATTCTCCAACCTAAGCAGAAGGAGTCAAAAAGGAGCGCCATTAAGTTCTCATTTTTGAGGAGCAAGGCCAGCAGTGTACTCTATCTGTGCAAGGTGCAGAGCTCCCCAAATACGTAGGGTATGTAATCACGCATTCTCAATAGAATAGGATACGCAATTCCTTGTTTTTTTAGCAGATTATTCAGGGATTGCAGGGAATACCACATTTGAGGTTCTGTTAAAGGCTAATCGTCATAGTGGCTTCTCAAAAACTGCAAAGCTTCCTAAATCACTCATGGCACCATTGCATAATGGCAACCCATCAACTAGGGATGATTTATAATCGGTTTGACCAGCTGAGCTAATTGTACCCACACATAAGCTGTTTCCACATCTCAAACACCCACCCAACAGCTCTCTGGAGGCTGAAAATAAAACTTTCTTCCTGATTGCATGATAACAAGCTGGCACCATGCCCCGCAAATGGAAAGTCCCTACCTTAGGTAGGTTTTCAAAGCACTAGTGATGGTCTTTATCTCCCACTCGGCACAGATATCCGTTTCTGTTTCAGAAGCTGTTTTGGGGTCTAAAATGAAGAAAAGACAATGGGTAAAACAGAGCAGAAAATACAGCTAAAAAACAAGCATACATAAAAGCATTCAACCTCCCTACTAAACAAAGAAATCCAAAGTAAAAAAGGACACCTATTTTTTCCTCATTAAATTAGAAAAATGTTTAAAAATCCAAATATCTACTGCTGGCAAAAATGCAGTGAAACTGATCCTCTAAGAAACTGCTGGAGGCAGATGAGATAAATGCAACAGATTTGAAAAGTAATTTGGCAATACGTATCAAGTCCTAAAAAGGTTTATATACTTTGAAGCAGTAATCCCACTTCTCACAACCCATCCTCAGGAAATAAGATAAGGCATGAGAAAGTTACACACATCCCAAATGTTCAACATACACTGCTCTTGATAACAGCAGAACAATTTTTTTTTTTTTTAGCAGAACAAATTTTAAAAGAACAACCTAAATAGCCCATGATAGAATGATTAAGTTCATCATGGTGTATTCCTGATGGAATATCATGTTGCATTTACATGATAATGATAACTATATAGCAAAATGGAAAATGCCTGAATTATCATGTAATGTCAAGCAAAAAAAAAAAAAAGATTTAAAAGTTTGTGAGAAACTCAAATGAACAAAGGCTGAAAGGAAATACTCTACAATGAAAAGAGTGGTGAGGTTAGAGTGGTAGAATTGTGGTTTTTATATTTTCTAAACTATGACTTGATTCCATTACTTATCTATTTTCAATTGCCCTAAACCAAGACGTGCAACAAAACCACCATAATGATATCAACTCCTGATCATTTCTTCCTTTGTTTCCTCTTGTGTGGACTTCCAAACAAATGTGTATATTTCAGATAAATGTGTACTGTAAAAGAAAAAATAATTCTTGCAGTCTCTCTGAGCGGCACACAGGCAGGTGAGAGTACGAGGCAGAGGCTGAACTGTTTCACAAACCAGCAGACCTCCGTCTTCCGGCTGGCGAGGTGGTTGGAAGTAGAGTCTCTCAGTGCACTGAAGGGAGAATCCAGCTTCTGGCGATTTGCCTCCCAGCTCCCGTTCCTGTTTGCAGCTGGGCTGCTAGCCTTTCCTCACACCTACTCAGGTGAGGCCCCACCCTTCCAGGGGTGGGGAATGACATGTCTCTGGACCCCGGGACTGGTTCAGGGATGGTCCAAGACTGGGCAGCATGAAATCCAGGACTTTTCCAGGACAGGGGAAGAGACACCTGCTGTCTCCTGCTGTGCTTGCACCGGGAGGTTATACTGCTGCTCTAGGTGCCACTGCGTGAAGCCTGAGAGTAGAGCCTGACAGACACAGCCAAGGTGAGAGAGGCAGAGAGAGCAGGTCGGGGTGACATGGTTTGAGCCCTTGCGTCTCGCCATGCCTTTTTAATCACGTAAGCCAATAAATTCCCTTCTTCCTTAAGCTAGTTGAGGTCAGCTTTTCTGTTTCTTATAATTCAGAGGTCTAAATGATATAGTAGAGACAGCCACCAGACTGTCTCTTTCTGGACAGTCTCTGAGAAGAAACAGGTTCCTTCTGCAGGGCCCACGGCCTTTCAGCTGGGAAGGGGAATGAGTCACAGGTGGGCACAACACATTTTCTATTAACTGGGAAAGAACCCACTTTCATCCTAGTAGGAAGAGGCCAAATAATCATGAGTGCCTTAAGGATTTAGGCCCTAATCCCCAAGTAAGGACACAAATGCAGCTGGTACCTACTGCTCTCAGTGTGTTCCCCTAACACACAATGCAAGATGAGAGGATAGGGCCCTGGTTCAATAAGTGGTCGGCTCCTAATGGCAGCACGGCTGTTTGTTTGCAGGTGATCCTGGTCAATAATGAAGCCTGTCTTGTCATATGAAACAAACAAGGAAGAACCTAAAGAGCATGATTTTATTTCTAGGGCCACAGAATTGTAAACTCCAGAGTTCAATCACAGCAAATTTCTGAAAAGTAACAAAGTATGGTTTTCCAAATATCCAAAACCTCTCCAGCTTTAATTCTTTTCTTGCTTTGCCATCTCCCACTCCTTTAATGGTTTCTTCCTGTGGAAGTGTATGTACCAAAAAACTTTGCTTAGTGTGACCTTTTTCCCTCCGCATCTCCAAGAAGCATGGAGAGCTGCCACAGTGTGTGGTTCCTGGACGCGAGACAAATGTTACTGTACATTTTTCTGTGGAGCAAACCAACTTCTACCCAAGAAGAGTGAACAGGACACTAAACAAGCAGCAGTTGGCAGGTCTGGGAGTTGTGAACTGTTCCATGAACCACATTTAGCAAACTAATGATTAGCTTCCACTTATTCAGGCTCTGTAACCATAGGAATATTGTATAACATTACAGAGAGGAGAGTCAAATTACAGCCCAGCTAAAGGGGTTTTTATAGCACTGATGAGGCAAGGTTCATAACTTGAGCACGCCCATTTCAATTCATTTAACGTCCAAACTAAATTGAATACAGCCTCCCAAGCTACCCCGTTTTCAGACACCGTTGCCAATTGCCATCCCTCCCTATCGATGCTCCCTTCACTTACAGAAGCTTCCTGGCATATGATGCAGAGACATATTTGACAATTTTCTTCAGAACTCAGTACATATCTCCTAACCAGGTCACTTGACCATTGTGGACTTAGTAACACTGACCAGAGCTAGAGGAGCAGTCCAATGTACAAAAAGGCATCATGCGGATACAGCGAAATGAGTGCACTTCCTCCGCAAGCTACTCCCACGTGAATTCAGAAAAACAGGAGATGTGGACTGGAAGTGGTGGTTACAAGGGGAAGTAGTTTTAGAAATGTCACACTGGATCAGACAAGACCCAGGTCCACTGCTGTGCTCCTGACAAAGACACTAAGGACCTTCTGGAGGAAGGGAGTAGGAAAGTCGCCTATGTACTCCTCATCTCCTAATGACACACTATAATGTATCAAAATTAAAGTTCATGTGCCCTGAACCAAGATGGCGAAGTAGAAGGACGTGCTTTCACTCCCTCTTGCGAGAACACCAGAATCACAACTAGCTGCTGGACAATCACTGACAGGAGGACACTGGAACTCACCAAAAACGAAACCCCACATCCAAAGACAAAGGAGAAGCCACAATGAGATGGTAAGAGGGGCGCAATCACAGTAAAATCAAATCCCATAACTGCTGGGTGGGTGACCCACAGACTGGAGAACACTTATGCCACAAAAGGCCACCCACTGGCGTGAAGGTTCTGAGCCCCACGTCAGGCTTCCCAACCTGGGGGTCTGGCAATGGGAGGAGGAATTCCTAGAGAATCACACTTTGAAGGCTAGTGGGATTTGACTGCATGACTTTGACAGGACTGGGGGAAACAGAGACTCCACTCTTGGAGGGCACACACAAAACAGTGTGTGCATCGGGACACAGGGGAATGAGCAGTGACCCCAGGGGAGACTGAACCACACCTACCTGCTAGTGTTGGAGGGTTGCCTGCAGAGGCGGGGGTTGGCTGTGGCTCACCGTGGGGATTAGGACACTGGCAGCAAAATTTCTGGGAAGTAATCCTTGGTGTGAGCGCTCCCAGAGTCCACCATTAGCCCCACCAAAGAGCCCACCATTAGCCCCACCAAAGAGCCCAGGTAGGCTCCAGTGCTGGGTTGCCTCGGGCCAAACAACAAATAGGGAGGGAACCCAGTCCCATCCATCAACAGTCAAGCGGATTAAACTTTAAGTGAGCTCTGCGCACCAGAGCAACACCCAGCTCTACCCACCACCAGTCCCTCCCATCAGGAAACTTGCACAAGCCTCTTAGATAGCCACATCCACCAGAAGGCAGACAGCAGAAGCAAGAAGAACTACAATCCTGCAGCCTGTGGAAAAAAACCCACATTCACAGAAAGATAGACAAGATGAAAAGGCAGAGAGGGCTATGTACCAGATGAAGGAACAAGATAAAACCCTAGAAAAACAACTAAATGAAGTGGAGATAGGCAACTTTCCAGAAAAAGAATTCAGAATAATGATAGTGAAGATGATCCAGGACCTCGGAAAAAGAATGGAGGCAAAGATCGAGAAGATGCAAGAAATGTTTAAGAAAGACCTAGAAGAATTAAAGAACAAACAGAGATGAACAATACAATACCTGAAATGAAAACTACACTAGAAGAAATCAATAGCAGAATAACTGAGGCAGAAGAACGGATAAGTGACTTGGAAGATAGAACGGTGGAATTCACTGCCGCAGAACAGAATAAAGAGAAAAGAATGAAAAGAAATGATGACAGCCTAAGAGACCTCTGGGACAACATTAAACGCAACAACATTTGCATTATAGGGGTCCCAGAAGAAGAAGAGAGAGAGAAAGGACCTGAGAAAATATTTGAAGAGATTATAGTCGAAAACTTCCCTAACATGGGAAAGGAAATAGCCACCTAAGTCCAGGAAGCACAGAGAGCCCCATACAGGATAACACGCTGAGACACATAGTAATCAAATTGGCAAAAATTAAAGACAAAGAAAAATTATTGAAAGCAGCAAGGGAAAAACGGCAAATAACATACAAGGGAACTCCCATAAGGTTAACAGCTGATTTCTCAGCAGAAACTCTACAAGCCAGAAGGGAATGGCATGATATACTTAAAGTGATGAAAGGGAAGAACCTACAACCAAGATTACTCTACCCAGCAAGGATCTCATTCAGACTCGATGGAGGAATCAAAAGCTTTACAGACAAGCAAAAACTAAGAGAATTCAGCACCACCAAACTAGCTCTAAAACAAATGCTAAAGGAACTTCTCTAAGTGGGAAACACCATAGAAGAAAAGGACCTACAAAAACAAACCCAAGACAATTAAGAAAATAGTCACAGGAACATACATATTGATAATTACCCTTCAATGTGAATGGATTAAATGCTCCAACCCAAAGACACAGGCTCACTGAATGGAGACAAAGACAAGACCCATATATATGCTGTCTACAACAGAACCACTTCAGACCTAGGGACACATACAGACTGAAAGTGAGGGGATGGAAAAAGATATTCCATGCAAATGGAAATCAAAAGAAAGCTGGAGTAGCAATACTCATATCACATAAAATAGACATTAAAATAAAAAATGTTACAAGAGACAAGGAAGGACACTACATAATGATCAAGGGATCAATCCAAGAAGAAGATATAACAATTATAAATATATATACACCCAACATAGGAGCACCTCAATACATAAGGCAACTGCTAACAGCTATAAAAGAGGAAATCGACAGTAACAGAATAATAGTGGGGGACTTTAACACCTCACTTACACCAATGGACAGATCATCCAAAATGAAAATAAATAAGGAAACAGAAGCTTTAAATGACACAATAGACCAGACAGATTTAATTGATATTTATAGGACATTCCATCCAAAAACAGCAAATTACACTTTCTTTTGAAGTGCGCACGGAACATTATCCAGGATAGATGACATCTTGGGTCACAAATCAAGCCCCAGTAAATTTAAGAAAATTGAAATCATATCAAGCATCTTTTCTGACCACAACGATATAAGAGTAGATATCAATTACACAAAAAACCTGTAAAAAATAGAAACACATAGAGGTTAAACAATACGTTACTAAATAACCAAGAGATCGTTGAAGAAATCAAAGAGGAAATCAAAAAATACCTAGAGACAAATGACAATGAAAATACGATGATCCAAAACCTATGGGATGCAGCAAAAGCAGTTCTAAGAGGGAAGTTTATAGCTATACAAGCCTACCTCAAGGAACAAGAAAAATCTCTAATAAACAATCTAACCTTACACCTAAAGGAATTAGAGAAAGAAGAACAAACAAAACCCAAAGTTAGTAGAAGGAACAACATCATAAAGATCAGAGCAGAAATAAATGAAATAGAAACAAAGAAAACAATAGCAAAGATCAATAATACTAAAAGCTCGTTCTTTGAGAAGATAAACAGAATTGATAAACCACTAGCCAGACTCATCAAGAAAAAGAAAGGACTCAAATCAATGAAATTAGAAATGAAAAAGGAGAAGTTACAACAGACACCACAGAAATACAAACCATCCTAAGAGACTACTACAAGCAACTCTATGCCAATAAAATGGACAACCTGGAAGAAATGGACAAATTCTTAGAAAGGTACAAACTTCCAAGACAGAACCAGGAAGAGATAGAAAATATGAACAGACCAATCACAAGTAATGAAATTGAAACTGTGATTAAAATTCTTCCAACAAACAAAAGTCCAGGACCAGATGGCTTCACAGGTGAATTCTATCAAACATTTAGAGAAGAGCTAACACCCATCCTTCTCAAACTCTTCCAAAAAATTACAGAGGAAGGAATACTCCCAAACTCATTCTATGAGGCCACCATCATCCTGATACCAAAACCAGAAAAAGATATCACAAAAAAAGAAAATTACAGACCAATATCACTGATGAATAAAGATGTAAAAATCCTCAACAAAATATTAGCAAACAGAATCCAACAACACATTAAAAGGATCATACACCATGATCAAGTGGGATTTATCCCAGGGATGCAAGGATTCTTCAATATATGCAAATTAATCAATGTGATACACCATATTAAGAAATTGAAGAAGAAAAACCATATGACCATCTCAATAGATGCAGAAAAAAGCTTTTGACAAAATTCAACACCCATCTATGATAAAAACTCTTCAGAAAGTGGGCGTAGTGGGTACCTACCTCAACATAATAAAGACCATATACAACAAAGCCACAGCAAACATCATTCTCAATGGTGAAAAACTGAAAGCATTTCCTCTAAGATCAGGAACAAGAAAAGGATGCCCACTCTCACCACTATTATTCAACATAGTTCTGGAAGCCCTAGCCACGGCAATCAGAGAAGAAAAAGAAATAAAAGGAATACAAATTGGAAAAGAAGAAGTAAAACTGTCATTGTTTGCAGATGACATGATACTATACATAGAGAATCTTAAAGATGTACCAGAAAACTACTAGAGCTAATCAATGAATTTGGTAAAGTTGCAGGATACAAAATTAATGTACAGAAATCTCTTGCATTCCTATACACTAATGCTGAAAAATCTGAAAGAGAAATTAAGGAAACACTCCCATTTACCACTGCAACAAAAAGAATAAAATACCTAGGAATAAACCTACCTAGGGAGACAAAAGACCTGTATGCAGAAAACTATGATACTGATGAAAGAAATTAAAGATGATACCAACAGATGGAGAGATATACCATGTTCTTGGATTGGAACAATCAATATTGTGAAAATGACTATACTACCCAAAGCAATCTACAGATTCAATGCAATCCCTATCACACTACCAATGGCATTTTTTACAGAACCAGAATAAAAAATCTTAAAATGTGTATGGAGACACAAAAGACCCCGAATAGCCAAAGCAGTCTTGAGGGAAAGAAACGGAGCTGGAGGAATCAGACTCCCTGACTTCAGACTCTACTACAAAGCTACAGTAATCAAGACAATATGGTACTGGCACAAAAACAGAAATATAGATCAATGGAACAGGGTAGAAAGCCCAGAGATAAACCCACGCACATATGGTCAACTAATCTATGACAAAGGAGGCAATGATATGCAATGGAGAAAAGACAGTCTCTTCAATAAGTGGTGCTGGGAAAATTGGACAGCTACATGTAAAAGAATGAAATTAGAACACTCCCTAACACCATACACAAAAATAAACTCAAAATGGATTAGAGACCTAAATGTAAGACTGGACGCTATAAAACTCTTAGAGGAAAACATAGGAAGAACAATCTTTGACATAAATCACAGCAAGATCTTTTTTGGTCCACCTCCTAGAGTAATGGAAATAAAAACAAAAATAAACAAATGGGATCTAATGAAACCTCAAAGCTTTTGCACAGCAAAGGAAACCATAAACAAGACGAAAAGACAACCCTCAGAATGGGAGAAAATATTTGCAAACAAATCAACAGACAAAGGATTAATCTACAAAATATATAAACAGCTCATGCAGCTCAATACTTAAAAAACAAACAACCCAATCCAAAAATGGGCAGAAGACCTAAATAGACGTTTCTCCAAAGAAGACAAACAGATGGCCAAGAAGCACATGAAAAGATGCTCAACATCACTAATTAGTAGAGAAATGCAAATCAAAACTACAATGAGGTACCACCTCACACCAGTTAGAATGGGCGTCATCAGAAAATCTACAAACAACAAATGCTGGAGAGGGTGTGGAGAAAAGGGAATCCTCTTGCAGTGTTGGTGGGAATGTAAATTGATACAGCCACTATGGAGAACAGTATGGAGTTTCCTTAAAACACTAAAAATAAAATTACCATATGATCCAGCAATCCCACTACTGGGCATATACCCAGAGAAAACCATAATTCAAAAAGACACATGCATCCCAATGTTCATTGCAGTACTATTTACAATAGCCAGGTCATGGAAGCCACCTAAATGCCCATCGACAGATGAATGGATAAAGAAGATGTGGTACATATATACAGTGGAATATTACTCAGCCATAAAACGGAATGAAATTGGGTGATGTGTTGAGACGTGGATGGATCTAGAGACTGTCATACAGAGTGAAGTAAGTCAGAAAGAGGAAAACAAATATCGTATATTAACGCATATATGTGGAACCTAGAAAAATGGTACAGATGAACCGATTTGCAGGGCAGAAATTGAGACACAGATGTAGAGAACAAAGGTATGGACACCAAGGGTGGAAAGTGGCGGGGGGGTGGTGGTGGTGGTGTGCTGAATTGGGTGATTGGGATTGACATGTATATATTGATGTGTATAAACTGATGACTAATAAGAACGTGCTGTATAAAAAAATAAAATATAATTCAAAAATTAAAAAAAAATTTTTTTTCTCTTCAA
The DNA here is from genome assembly GCF_965194825.1 of Balaenoptera physalus. Lineage (NCBI taxonomy): Eukaryota > Metazoa > Chordata > Mammalia > Artiodactyla > Balaenopteridae > Balaenoptera > Balaenoptera physalus. The sequence continues at coordinate 57,879,993 of NC_138890.1, forward strand.
CTGTGAAGGTAATATATGAACACCTCCAAAAAAAAAAATTCAAGCAAAACAAGTAGATAAACATCAAAAGGTAACGCTTTCCTGTGCTAGAGATGACTCAATACTGGTTTTGTGCACGTATGCAATCTCTAACAGTATGTACATAAACAAGCAGTTTTATGAATATGTACAGTTTTCTAAAAACACAAATGGAAGCACATTATAGATGTCGTTCTGTGCACTGCTATTTTCATTTAATAATATCTTAAGAAACTGTTCCATATAAGTATACTACCTTACAGTACTTCACTGTACCATGGTTAATGCCCCCATTCATGGAGATGAAGGTTGTTCACTGGTTGTTGCTATGGTAAACAATGATATAAACCCCTGTTCCCTTGTATATGTCTTACCTAGAGAAAAAAATTCCTATAAGTGGAATTTCTGAGTCAGAAAGTATGTGTATTTTTAATTTTGAAAGATATTGCTCAATTAACCTCTCAAAGGTTGTACCATTACATTTAAGCATGAGTGTGACTCCTTCCTCAAATCCTTGACAACAATGTATAATCAAACACTTTGATCTTAGTCAATCTGATAGGTTCAAAAAAAAAAAAGTCATCTGCTTTAATTTGCATTTTTTACTGAGGAGGAAAATTGAGAATCCTCTCCTATGTGTGTGTTTTAAAGTCAAGTTTACTGAGATATACTCAACCTTTTAAAGTATACACTTCCATGATTTTTGACAAATATATATACAGTCATGGGGTAACCACCACCACAGTCAAGATGTAAGTCATTGTCATCACCCCCCGCCACAAAATTCTCCTGTGCCTCTTTCTCCATAGCCAATCCCCTCTCCCTCCATCTCTAGCCCCTGGCAACCACTTTCCATAGCATAATACTTGTGAAATCCATCCATGTTGTTACATAGGCCAGTAGTTTGTTCCTTTTATTACTGAGCACTATTCAATTTTATGGACATATCCACTGACTAGTTGGTAGACTTTGGGTTGTTTCCAGTTTTTGGCTGTTACAAATAAAGCAGCTGTAAATGTTTGCATTCAGGTCTTATGGACTACATTTTCATCTCTTGGGTAAATACCTAGGAGTGGAACTGGGTACAAATATGTAGGAGTGGGTCATATGATAAATATGTTTAACTTTATCAAAACTTCCAAATGGTTTTCCAAAACAGTTGGGCCATTTTGCATTCCCACCAGCCAAGAGGAGAACTCTAGTTGCTTCACATCTTCATCAACACATGATATGGTCATGTGTTTAATTTTGAAATTTTAGCTATTCTAGTAGGTGTGTAGAAATAACTCATTGTTAAAATTTGCTTTTCCTTAATGACTACTGATGTTGGTCATCTTTTCATGTACTTTTGGGCCATCTGTGTATTTTCTTTGGTGAACTGTTCAAATCTTGTGTCCATTTTAAAAACTGGGGTGGTTACATTCTGACTACTGAATTGCAGGAGTTATTTTTAATACATTCTGGATACAAATCATTTATCAGATACATATTTTGCAAATATTTTCTCTTGTAGCTTGGCTTTTCTCTTTCTTAATATATTTTTAGGAGCAGAAGCTTTTTTTTATTTGGGTAAAGTTCAGTTTATCAGATTTTTCTTTTATGGTTCCTGCTTTGTGTGTTTTCTTCTTGAAGTTTAATAGTTTTATCTCTTAGGTTTAGGACTATAATCTATTTTGAGTTAGTTTTTGTATATAGTTTAAGATAAGGGTTGAATTTATTTTTTTCTCATATGGATGTCCAATTGTACTAGTACCATTTGTTGAAACAAATGTCCTTTCCCTATTGAATTACTCTGACACCTTTATCACAGATCAATTGACCATATATGAGTGGGTCTTATTTCTAGATCCTCCTGTCTGTTCCACTGATCTATATGTCATTCCAAAGAAAATATCATCTTGCTTTCCTGCATTTAAACATTAGTTGTATTTTGTTTGTCTTTTTCTAAAATCTTCTTGAGCCTTTCACATCCTCCATCTCCATTACATCTTTGAGGAAGTTGTTCATGTTAAGTATACTATCCTCTGTGTAAAATAAGACTTCTTTTACAGGCAATTCTTGCAAGGCAATTCTTACAGGCAATTCTTATAGGCAATTGTTCTTCTACAGGCAATTCTTGCAAGGCTAGATTTAATACTTAGCAATTTGATAAGCAAATCTGCTTATCAAATTTTTTCTGATTATAAAAGTTGTACCTCTGTAAAACTTTAAACACCTTCCATATCTAGTGCCTAAGAATCCAGAGTACTTACAGCCACTTCTGTTCTGAGATCCAAAAGCTACTGCTGTCTCAAGTCCCTGTCTTAGGAGAACCTGCCTGAAGCATCCCTATAAGCAAGGATGACAGTGGGAGGAGCAGACAGGAAGGTGAGCATCCATCTGTGGTCTCCATTCTCTGGGAAGTCCAGATTGTGGTTAATAGTGACCTTACTAGTTCCCAGAAGGATCCATCCTTCATCCAAGCAGTCTACTCTCTCCCAGTCCTGGTCATCATTTGTCTGCTCCCCTTTACTGGTGGCTAAAATTGGAAGTATACAACGTGCATGACTCTGCCGCTTCCATGAGGCTAGTCTTCAAACCTTGGGGCTGTTTCCGCAAGACTTTAGGTCTTAGAAGTTGTCATGCAAAATATCTATTACTTTAGGGTTTCTTAGGGAAGAAGCTCTTGCTTGCTTTTATTTATGCCGTGCTGTGAAAGGGTGTGAGAAATGAAGGTCCCAGAGGAGTCAGAAGGATGGTTCATGGCTGGATCAGATATCAGTGGGTGAGGCATGCTACTGTAACTTGGTGCTTTAAAGCATCGCAATTTAATACCTTCCATGTGTTCTCTATAGCACCAACCTGACTTTAAACATTAGTAAAACAAACAAACAAACAAAAAACAAAATCAAAACAAAACCAGAAAAAGTTACAGGATAAGAAGAGAAAAAATAGCAACACTAAACTTGCATTCCTTCACCACCACTGTGAGAAACTAATAAAGACACACACACATACACACACAAAGGGACAGAAAGTTTCAACAGCACAGAAAATGAGGCTCACAGTGAACATTCTGCCTGTCCCCAGAGGAATATCCACCAGGCAAAGCTCAGGTGAAGCCTGGAGGAAGACCCCACCTGGGGGAACAATGCGATAGGCGACGGCCTTCCGCCCACCCTAAAGTATAGCTGAAGCCACCCCAGGGAGGGGTGCCATGCTGCGCTGCTCCTACCCAACCACAGCACAGTTCAGTATCCTGAGATTACGATCCGGGCAGTGAAATGAGACTGAGACTGGGACAGAAGTGGAGGGGTGTCTGCTTATATAAAGGGAAGTGAATTCAGAAGGGGAAGGTCCTAGAAGAAACATGAAAGTGACAAGTGAAGAACCACAGCACACTTCAGATTAACCAGGAAGTAACTCCACTTCTCCCAGAACCATGACCAAATAGCAGAACCAGGAGAAATCTTTTCATGAGTACAGGTAGGTCCACACTAAATGAAAGATTTAAGAGCGCCAGAAAGTTGGACGGAACCATGTACAACAGTGCTCTAATATCATGTGAGAGGCTGATTCTAACAGGACTCAGGAAAACTGCAGCAGAGCGAGGAGAATCTACCCACAGTAAAGTTAACTGCAAAGATTTATAAACGTCTCTGTGTTCAGGTTTAATGAAAAAGAAGATAAAAAAGCTGATAAAATACTTTTCATGAAACACAGAAACCAGAGCACTCTAAAAACATGTCAGAAAGCATCTGTTCTGTATTATAAATAAAATTCAGAAAAATATGGATGCTGTGAAATAAGAAATCAAAGCAAAAAAAGAAACAGAGTGAAATAATAAAGGTGATAGCTGAAAGGTAGAAATGAAAAGAGCTAAATAAGTTAGTAAAAACACTGAAAATTCAATTACGAAATTAAAATTTGCATTATAAGCAGCAAAAAAAAAAATCAGCCCAAAAGAAATTTAAATAAATGGCATGGATATAGGGTGCAAGTTTTAGAATTTTGCTATAATGCAAAGAATCGAGAGAAAAACAAACATTAAAAGATGAAAAATGAAGACGATTTATTTTTTTAAAGACTGAGAATTGCAGAATAACAAACAGAAAAAGAATTTGTTTTCCTTTAGAAAAATACGTGTGAAAACTCCTTCACTGGACCCCAACATGTATAAGAGAATGACTATATGGTGATATTTAAAGTAGTGGAAAGGGAGAAATTTTCTCCTTACATGGTTATTTGTCAATCAGATAAGTATTTGAGGAAAAGGAGAGTTAAGTTTCCTTTTTGCATGAATATATTCCAGATGGATTTCAAGGAAAATAAAAAGTTTTTGTAGTCCTGAAACAGGTAAGGTCTTTTAGGGCATAATCCATCTACGAAAAAGACTGACTTCATAAAAGATTTGACTTCATGAAAATTTTAAATATTCATAAGACAAAACAAAAACAAAAGTACCATAAATAAAGTTCAAGATGATAATCTGAAAAAAAATATTGGTAACATAGCCTCCATACCTAAAAAGGTCTTAAATTCAAAAGATGAATACATCAATAGAAAAATAGGGAAAGAACACAAACAGGCAATTCATGAAAGAATAAAAAGTGGCAAGAAACAGAGGAAAAATGGCCAGCCTCCACCAGAATTATTTTTAAAAAATACTTACAATTTAAACGCAAAAAAGTAATAGAGTATGGCAAGGATGTGTGTGGTAAAGGACACTCACCTCAGACTTTGCTGACAGCAAATCTGGGGATATCAATTAAAGGCCTTGGAAACATGTACATACCTTGACCCAGCAATTCAACATCTTAAAATAAACCCTAAGGAAATAATTAAATATGCATATAAAAATTAAAAATAGGGACGTCTCTGGTGGCACAGTGGTTAAGAATCCACCTGCCAATGCAGGAGACATGGGTTCAAGCCCTGGCCTGGGAAGATCCCACATGCTGTGGAGCAACTAAGCCCGTGCACCACAACTACTGAGCCCAGGTGCCACAACTATTGAAGCCCACACGCCTAGAGCCCATGCTCCGCAACAAGAGAAGCCACCTCAAAGAGAAGCCCGCGCACTGCAACAAAGAGTAGCCCCCACACAGCAACGAAGACCCAACGCAGCCAAAAATAAATATAAATAAATAAATAAATTTATTTTAAAAATTAAAAATAACAGCAGCTAACATTTATTGACTAACATGTGGAGGCTCTGGACTCAGCAACCCACATGCATCTTTTCATTTAATCCTCCCATTATTACAGAGGCAGAGGCTATTACTACAGATAATGAGATAGAAGACTAGACGAGCTTAAATAATTTGTGTAAAATCAAATGGACAAGCCATTTAATTATAACTTACTTAACTCCAAAATGTACACTCTAAACCTCTGTTATCCTGTCCCATAGGGATGTTCACCTGAGTGCTTTCTAGAATGATGAAGAACTGAAATCAGTCTATGGATCTGGGGATAGGGGGCTGACCTACACAATACATGACCCCAAAAAGTCGCACTTTAGAGGAACCTGAATAACATAAAATAGACACTGTATTGTTATGTGACAGAAGACTGCTAAAAGCAGTATATATGCACAGTGTGATTCCAATTTGTATTTTTTATGTTATATGATAGAATATTATATTTAAAAGGTGACAGTCATATGATGAAACGGTCAGTAAAGATTGTCTCTAGTCTGCCCGACTTTTATTTTTCTTCTTTTCTACTTTTTCTATTTCTCCAAATTTGCTACTATGACCACTCATAACTTTTAATCAGAAAAAGGTATCTAAAATCTATACAGGGGGGGCTTTCCTGGTGGCGCGGTGGTTGGGGGTCTGCCTGCCAATGCAGGGGACACGGGTTCGAGCCCTGGTCTGGGAGGATCCCACATGCTGCGGAGCGACTAGGCCCGTGAGCCACAACTACTGAGCCCACGTGCCACAACTACTGAAGTCCGCGTGCCTAGAGCCTGTGCTCCGCAACAAGAGAAGCCATTGCAAACAAGAGAGGCTCCCACTTGCCGCAACTAGAGAAAGCCCGCACAGCAACGAAGACCCAAAGTAGCCAAAAACAAATAAATAAATATTTTTAAAAATCTCTTATAAAAAACTATACAGGGAGAGACAGACATGTACTGAACATGCACAGACAGAGCTGTCTATATTTTTTAACTGTTGAGCTAAACCTTAGAAAGATTTATCTTTACTTAACATACGGGGGGAGAAAAAGTAAACAAACAAACAGTACACACATGGAAGCCACTCTATTTCTAGGAATCTACAAGTCTTCCTCCTCTTCACTCTTCAAAGACTAACGACCTCTGTTGCCAGGAGGAAGAGATAAGGGGCAGCACTTGGTATGACACTAGCAGGAGGCCACACCGCATATGCTATGAGAAATTCTGGCAAGCTTTCTTAAGGAATCCTAATCAGCAAAATACAATGTTCTCATAGTCTGGCTCTTCTGTTCTTCCTCCTACCTAAAGTCCCCCAATGTATCAAGAGTACACAAAGCTAACTCCAAGTGATCAAAGGAAGCCTCTGGTTTTACTTAATTCTAACTCATATTTTCAGTAATAAAAATGCACTATTCCATTTCTGAGAGACTGACCAATAATCCAAATCTTAGTACCTGGTACATAATAGGGCATCCAGTGAATATAGAACCCAGAATAGGGAATGAATGCTTCACACTCAGCCCAGCCATGTCAGGGAGAGGCTCTGGAGTATAGGAGCCATATTTTTTTACACTCTTGGCTAACCCAGTATAGTACAAGTACCAAGAACTGATGAAGATGAGAGCATGTTCACAAAGGGGAAGGGAGACAGGGCTCTGCCTTCAGGTCTGGAGTTTCTCTGGCCTAATGGGTGATCCCTCAATTCCAAGATCTCATGTTTAACTTAATTGATCCCTCAATTCAAGATCTCATGTTTAACTATCTCATGTTTAACTTAATTGATAGTAAGAATCCCAGATACCATTCTCAACACTTTTGATTAGATCTTGCACTGTGGTCATCTCTCAGCTCTGGTTGAACCTCAGTTTGGGATCCAGTCTATCTGTAATGTCCTCCTGGCAGAGACAGCTGGCCTTGTGACTTTTCAGCTGCTGGTTTTTATTTCTCATGACATTTCTGAGATGGTCATGATTATTTTGTCTGTCCCTAGGAAAACTGAGGAAGAGAACAGGACAAATATCTTGTTCAAAGGTCACTAAGGGAAGTGATAAAAACAAGATCTTTTCATACCACTCTTTGCTTAGCACAAAAGAGCTAAGATGCTTCTTTTTTAAATTAGCAAACCCGTCTAAAATGTCGTATTTCTTTTCATTAGTGTCACCTTACATAATCATCTGCTGCCTCTGAAACCTCTCTGCCCCTTTGACTCCCCTGTATCTAGTTGGTTACAAAGTCCCATTGATTCTCTTTCTCCAATCATTTTGAGCCTGTCCTTTTTTCCTGACCTCAGAGCAGCTATCTCGTTCAGCCATTGATCAGGTATGCTCTGCCTCATCTATCCCAACTGTCTTCTTCCTCCATGTGATTCCATGATCAGATGTGTGCTCCACATTGCTGCCAGCATTACCCTCCTAAAACTAGCATCTGATAGAGTTACACCTATGTTGGACATACTTTTTTAAAAAAATCACCCAGTAGCATTATTTCAGAAAAGCACTCCTCCATCATTCTTTTAATAATCCTGCTCAGTCCCCAGGGTTCTATGGACTAACCCCTCACACACCCTACTCGCCCCACCACCACCAACCTCCTAGAGGTGGCATGGGATCACCAGAGACGGGCACAGGATCCAGGCCATCGGGATCAATCTTCTGTATGTCATGTGATTGGCCTGAGACTGTGAAATGAATCATGTGAATGGCCCCCATATGGACCAATCAAAATCCGCCCTGGGACCTTCTGTCAAAACCGTCAAGAAAGACACTCTCCTTTCAGTGATACAAGCTTCAAGGACCACTGGGGCTGGATTATCTGGGACCTTCCCATAGAGAATATAGTCAATATGAAGACAAGTAGAGCTTACAAATAATGAGAAGCCAGAAGAAAGGAGTGGGAAAGCCTCCAACAAACGTGGAGTCACCAGACCCTGCCATGCTTCTGTCATCTTGGACTCACCAGTAATGTGAACAAATAAATGACTATTCTGAATTGTCTTCTTGACACTTTTGTGTAAAAAGAGTACTAACACATACAACTCCACTACTTTGAAATTTTAATAGCATCTTACTTCCTACAGAGAAAAAAAACCCCAAACTCCTTAGCATAATATTCAAGTTCCTCAACCAAAGGGGCCATTTAGCTTTTCAGCTTTCACTCTCCTGTTCCAGCCTCAAGTACTTTGAAATATTATAATAATAATATTACTACTAGTGAAATCAATACTCTTGGTTCATGACATGTCCTGAATCTGAATTATTCTTCTGTTCTCTCCTTCACTACTCCATCTTCTAGATCCAGCTCCCACTGGGTGCCAGCATCGTATTTTACATTACAGCTTTCACACACATGCATAACTCCCCCTACCTGGATACTCTGCAAACAAAGAATGACTCTTTCTAAAGTTTCATCTCTAGCACCTGACAAGCTGCTTCAGAGAGCAGACACTCCACAAATGTTTGCAGCTCTGATTGGAAATGAAAGACTGAGGATTGATACCTGTTAGACTCTTCATTCTTTCTTACATTAGAACTTTTCAAAAATTAACCATATCACCGTACAACGCAGCAACTGCACTCTTGGGCATTTATCCCACAGAAACAAATTAATCTTCATACAAAAACCTGTACACAGTGTTTACAGCAGCATTATTCACCCCAGACTAGAAATAACCCAGCTGTCCTTCATAGGGTGAATGGCTAAACAAACTGATCTCACTGCAACTACCATACATGAGACTTTTGCTTACAAGAGGCGAGTAGCTCTCTCGAAAAGAGATAGTTTTTCTGATCAACATGAGAGACGATATTTCTATACATATAAAAATTATTTTCAGAAACTGGGATGGCAAAAGAAAAAAAAATGACAAATACTAACAAAGAGAAGCGTCCCTGCCCAGAACACTGAGCAGGGACCCTGAGCAACAGTCTATCTCTTAACAGTGCACAGCTAGGCTTCCATGGGGATGAGTAACAGCCACGGGTCTGTGAAATCTGATCTGTTTGCCATTTAGATCCACGTGACTCACCGAGTCTGCATTCATATCTAAAAATACAGGAAATCTGCATTCATATCTAAAAATACAGGAAATCTGCAGCCTAGGCAAATTTGGCTCATTGGCTCATGGGTTTTTGATTCAAATGCTGCACATTTAGAGATAGTAGTTTTATATTTATACCAGCCAGCTGCAAAGGAGCTTCTGCTGCTCAAATGACAGAGACTAAGCGGAAATCTAGAAGCAAAGAGGATCAGAAGACTTATCTGCTTCTACACATTTTATCTGGGAGTCATGGGATGGCACCTCCTCAGTCACTGGGAACATGAGATCTGAGGTCCTCTGCAGGCTAGAAGGATGAGCTTCCTTGGGCAATGGGTGTGCCCCATGAAATGCCGGTCTCCAGAGGACAGAGGGAGTCATGAGCTATTAAAGACAGAGTAGGGTGTGGCGGTCACATGAGTGGTGGAGTGCTACTTGGACTGGTGGCAACCAAGTCCACAGAGAGGGTGTGGCGCTTTGGACCGGCCATTTTTTGTTTTGTCCAATTCCACTCAATGTCTCTTCCAGTAATGCCTGTAGCCATGACTGCTGGTGAGCGGGTCAGTTGATTTCTGGGATTTACCTCTTGGACACCCAGATTCCTTCTCAAGAGGCTCCCCCTTCAACCACTGGGCACTGCCTGGCAGAGCCACTGCACTCACCCATCAGGATACTCAGCAGCTTCTGCACTCTGGAATTGACCCCCACGATTCGGTAGAGCCCTTGCTCATTGATCCCTGAGAAGAGAAACAGTGATGATTTAATTAGAGGCACGTCAGAACACAAGTCAGGCCAACCCAGCCAAATGCACTTTTTTCATTTTCTCGGGCCTTCTAAAAGCTGCTCTAATTAAAGTTCCCTGTCACTCAGCTCTGCTCTTAGCGAAGGAGTGGGATTTGGTACAACTGTCTAGGATTTCATGGATGTGCTGCACACTTCAGCCCTCGTATTAGTTCAGTCATCAGAGGGGCAGGAAACCTCCCTCTTCTCTTGCCAAGGCAGCATCTGAAGAGTTTTGAAAGATGCGAAATATATACTTTTAAGCATGTCATATTTAACCAGTTTTTTAATTTAAAAAGACAAAAATGAAATGATAAAAAAAATTCGTACTACAGAAAAGGATGAACACTTTACAAATTACTTTCACATAGAGAAGGCAAATATTGAGGTGTTGGGGCATTTTTAATTTTGGACACTATTAGCCAAAACTGAGAAATTAGAAAATCCATTCATTTGTGGTGCAAATATTCTTCATAAAGAAAAAAGAGGACCACCTTTCTTGAACCCAAGAAAACATTCAAATAGACTAAAAGGGGTTTACCTTCAAACACCCAAACAAAGAACCAAAACTAACCCGCCTCAGTACTTTGTTCATTTAACTGCAAGGATTAGATCATCACTGTATCATTTACATTCAGACCAAGTGATGTGAAATGACTTTCCTCCTGCTGGTCCTAAGCCCATCATATCTGACACCTCTCAACTAACTGGTCTCTTGCTGCCCCTTATTCCCCTGATGTCCATTCTCCACCCAGTACCCAAAATGAGCTTCTCGAAGTGTCAATCAGTTCAAACCATCTCTTTTCTTAAAAACCTTCCAATGGCTTCCCATTGCATCTGGATCACAATCAAAACTTACCATGGCCTGTAAGGCCCTACATGGTTGAGCACAGGCTCACCTCTGACTGCTTTATCAACCACCTTCATGCTGCTCCAGCACTGATGGCCTTCCTGTTACTCCAATATACAAAGCTCATGCCTCCAAACCTCAGCCTCTGCACAAGATTCCCTCTACCTGTAACACTCTTCTCCCAGATCTTTTCATCATTTAGGTCTCAGCTTACATGCAACCTCTTCAATAGAAAGCATCCCAATGACCAACACTATTGGCCACTGCCTTACCCAGTTTTCTTTATAGTAGTTAACAGTATCTGAAATCATCTTTCTTATTTGGTTTCTTGTTTGTCTTCCCCCACCACTACCATGTAAACTTTAAGTACAGTGATTCTGTCTTCTTTACCATTATATCCCCAGCACCTAGATCAGTCTACAATACAGGACAGAATGAATAAAACATTCATCAGTTTGGGGCCAAAACAAAATTTCCTGGAAAAAACTTGGGAAAAGGCTGATTCTGCAGTGTCTTCAACAAGACCTCTACAAAAGTGGAACTGATAAACAAAAGGAAGTGGTCTGGAATGAGAGGATTTTACAGCTCAAATGGATTGTAAAAGCATGTACATGAGGACTTCCCTGGTGGTCCAGTGGTAAAGAATCTGCCTTCCAATGCAGGGGACGTGGGTTCGATCCCTAGTAGGGGAACTAAGATCCCGCATGTGGCGGGGCAACAAAGCCCTCGCGCCACAACTACTGAGCTCACGCACCTCAACAAGAGAGTCCACGTGCCGCAAACTACAGAGCCCATGCACCCTGGAGACTGGGCACCACAACTAGAGAGAGAACCCACATCCCACAACTAGAGAGAAGCCCACGCGGCACAGCTAGCGAGAAGCCCACGCACTGCAACTAGAGAGAAGCCTGCGTGCTGCAACGAAGACCCAATGCAGCTAAAAAAAAAAAAAAAAGCATGTACATCATCCTGCCTGCTTCACCGGCTAGGAGACCCCGGGTCTCCTAAGGGATGGGCCCCAAGTTACTGAGTAGCAGAACCATTATTCAGTCATGTGGTGGCTTGAAGGGCTTATCCTTTCTGAAACATCTCTACTTCTTTTGTCCTTGTGCTTTCCTGGAGCTTGACACACTCCCAGCTCCTGCTGGATGATTAACAGACCTCAGAGAGTACGGGAAGTCTGTTCACCTCTGGTCACCACCAATATGTGTGTACATACACGTACTGCAGTAGGGAGACAACCCACTTCCTTCCAAGCATTTATGCAAAAATGGCATTTAACACACACTGTCCTTGATTCCTCTTTGTGCTAAATGAAAACTTCTCTAGCTGTTACAATACATCATGTTCATCCTCATTTTAGAGGGGGAGGGGACAAGGAGGCAGAGGCTAAGAGACCAGACCAACTGGTGACCCTCTTCTTCCTCTACTGCTTATTGCACATAGTTTCTGGTTTTATATCAGAAAAAGTCATCCTCCTGAGCTATGGGTTTGCATTTATCACACAGATTCTGTGAAGGATTTTAAATGATTAGGTGGCCCTCTTGGTTTTGGCGGCTGAAAACTGAGAGACAAAGTGGTCGGCCCACCTCCGGCACGTACATGAACTTCATTGTAGAGGGGAGGGGACTTCTGTTTTGCACTCATTTTTGGCTCCATTTTTATGCCTTTGCCTTTGTTAACCCTGCACCTCTGATTTCTCATTCTTTTCTTTTAAAATGATGAGCAAAAATCAAATGGCTGTTGAAAAATTACCTTAGTAATACATACTTTAAAAAAAAGTAGAAACTGCAGTTATGGAAAATAGACAAATCCATGGAAGATAGTGAAAAACAGCAGAGACACCCACTGACAACCTGTGCAGGTATGATCTCTCCCCTCCCCACTATCCCCAGAACCAGTTCAGAGTGGGCAGGCTCTTTCATAACTTGCATTTTTCACTTAATATATAATAATGAAAATCTTGGATTCCAATAAATGTATTTCTACTGCATTTTTAGTGATTCAGTGTTTCACTGCATGCATGTAGCACACTGTTGATTTAACCAATTTTTGAGACATTTGGCCAGTTTCTGATTTTTTTACCTTAACACCATTGTATAAACATCTTTGTGGCTCAAGTCGGCCCATGACCTTATTTCCTCAAGATCAGTTCCCAGAAATCTCGCCTACTACTTTACATTCTCTGCCTATATTTTACATATCTTTGCAAGCTACCTTAACTCTTCATTGAAGGAAGGTATAGCAGAAATAAGGAAACATCTAAAAGAATGTTAGCACACATTAAAATAATTACCTTGGAAAGAATACTTTTTGACTAGATACCTAGGAATAGAACTTATAAGGGTATTTTTTTTTTCTTCCCCTCTACTCAGTGCTTCATAGCCTTTATAAACATGCTTATATTTCTGAACTGGCATATTTCTGTTTTAAAAGACAGAACTTCCTCAAACAAATAAAAAGGGCTGGAGGGTTAAGAGGCTGTAGAATAAATAAGATTCCCATCTTTGACAATGGTTCAAATCAAATCCAGTGGAAAGACAGTGATCAGCTTTTCTCTGCGTACAACAGACAGTGCATTCAAAGCTCAAAACTGCCAGAACTGAGGAATCCCCTCTGCGGCGATCTTTGCGGAGGGGATGGAGATCACGGGGATGAACCAGCTTCTCTGACCTCAAAGCGCTGTTCCTATGGACCCAGGAAAGGTCAATGTTTGACAGGCAGGGCCTGACTGCAGCACCACGGCAGGAAAACAGGGGCCTGACTCCTTCTCCCTACCCAGATAGTGCCCAGGGCAGGGTTCCTAACCTGGGGTCTACAGACCTCAAGAGGCCCACTAGAGAATTCAGGGTGTCTATCAACTTCCATAGGAAAACAACCACACCTTTATTTCCACTAACCTATAAGTGAAATTAAACATTTCCTTCCACTGCAATATAAGCAACAAATCACAGCATTAGCAGTACCTGCAACTTGGTCAGAAACCACAGATATTTTCTGAACACGTTACAGTTGTTACAGACACCCTGAACTATCACTATTTCTGAATTATGCTAATTATCAGACCCACCGCTGTAACTGAAAGTGTTAACAAAGAAACACATATATTATTATATCACAACCACGGTTTTAGTATTTTAACTGAATTTCAGTAACTGGATTCCTTATAATCCTATGTATTTGACATGCATGCATTTAAAACAATCTTCTGAGCAGCCGAAGAGGCTGACGACTAAATCAGTTGAGAGCCCCTGCGCTTCAGAGCAACAGGACTTGTGGAAACACACCACCAACGGCATTTGGAGAGTTAATGAGTCACTTGAAATTGGGAAACAGCAGGTAGCAGGTCTGCCACCTCACCAGATGCGTAACCTTCACTGAGAACAATGCCATCTGTTGAACTACTTTACCTCTGGTTTCCACAGCGTGGATGCATTTCCTGATGATGTTGAAGCCAATGCTGTCCAACTGTGCAGCTGAAAGAGGAAGAAAGGGGCAGTCAAGTTGCTAGCCGTGCACACCAACCCCGGAACAGTGCTTGACGAACCCAGAATGGCTCAGTCCCATGGTGCGGCCATGTAGCCTTTTCATTTTTTCCACTGAAAGTACAGGAATGATTCAAAATGTAAAATTGCTGGCATTCATGGAGAGCTTACCATATGCCAGGTACAGTGCTAAGTATCATTTTGCACATACTATCTCATTTAATTTTCATGGTAGCTCTCTGCAAGGTTATCCTCTATTTACAGCTGACGAAACTGCAGCACAGTGATGAGCACTTGACTGAAGGAGTAACTAAGCAAACTTTAACTTGTTTTGTTATTATCAGGAGCTGTAGGACTAACTGCTTGTTGGTCTCCTTCAAAAAGCATAAAGTAAATGCTCAATAAATGTCAGGTAAGTGCTCCACAGAGCTCACCTTGTTTAATCCTAGCAAGTCCTCTAGGTTGGTACTATCATGAGTCCCAAATTACACATGAAGGAACTGAGATTTGGCAAAGCTAAATATCTTGACCAAAGTTGCAGAGTTAATATGTGGGAGACTCGCTCCAGAGCCTGTACAACCTTAACTGCCTTAAAAGTGACTGAAAAATAAAATAAAAGTAAACTTTAAAAAAAAAAAGTGACTCTGAGTTAAAGAGAGGAATAAAATTCTGCTCAGATGACTAGAAAAAAGGAAAAGTGACCAGGAAGAAAATTAAAACAGCCAAGGACAAAGAAGCTATCTAAGGAAAAAGGAGTAAGGCAGAAGAGCCATCCTCTGTGTGGTAAATCAGCAGGTGGTGACAGCGTTCTCCATCTGCTCCAAAACCCCCTAATGTCACTAAGAAAATAAATGACAAATAGCAGCAACTTTTTCCACAGCATAGAACCAACTGCCAACCTGGCAACAGGGCTGGAAACACACCAAAATTCATCCCCATGCTTTGGTTACCCAATGATTAGATGTGGGTGGTAATCTTTAAGAATGGGTTCATCTTTGACCTCCTTAGGACATCAGGACAAGACATTCTACACACCAGTGTTCCGAGTGGAAAAGGGAATGGCAGAAAGGAGGAAGGTGAGTATTTATAAACATTTGTCATCATCCCAGGGCAAGAAATAAACTTGTAAAATATGAGAACTGAGCTGAACTTGAACTCAGCTAGGATCTAACCCAAATGGAATCTTTCCAATTCTTAATATATATGGGTGAATGTAGGTCCAATGAAGAAAAAAATCCTTTAAAAAAATAACTGAAAATTCCCCAAATCAAATTAAAAAGGAATTCTAATTTCCCCAAACTTCTCTTCCCAAAGAGAATCCAGCTCTTGCTCTTACATGTGTACTTATCACTTGGTGGTACTTATTAATAAATATACTTGGCCTCTAGGATAGTAAGTAAAGTACCAGAAAAGGAGGAAAACAATATTCTTCTTCCTGGAGACCACCTGCTACACAAACCATTGTTCTTATTCCCTTAAAGCTATAAGGAGCCTACTAACTCAATCCCTTGCTTCTTCTAGTATGAACCAAGTGTTTAGTCTGCAAATTGTGTTGTATCAAGCTTTCTGACTCAGATCGAGATCATTCTTCCAAATGAAACTCAACTCATACCACAGACTTTTCCCAAATTTTGTAACAAACTGTAATACACAGTCTAAATATCTGTTGGAATCTAGGCAAGATTTTTTAAAAATAACGACCTTATTGAGATATAATTCACATATTGTAAGGTTCACTCATTTAAAGCTTACAATTCATTAATTTCTAGTATATTTACAAATATATAGATCACCACTCTCTACATAACATTTTCATCATCCCCCATGAAAAACCTCATACATATTAGCAGTAACTCCCTATTTCCCCCACTCCCTCAGCTCCTAGAAACCACAAACCTACTTTCTGTCTCTATAGACTCGCCTATTCTGGACATTTCATATAAATGCAACCATATGATACACTGTCTTTTGTATCTAGTTTCTTTCACTTAGTATAATGTTTTCCAGATTCCTCTATGTTGTAGCATTAATACACTTCATTCATTTTTATGACTAAATAATATTCCATTGTCTGGATATACCCCATTCCATTTACCCATTCATCAGCTGTTGGTTTCTGCTTTTTGCCTATTATGAATAATGCTACTAGGAACACCTGCATACAAATCTTTGTGTGGACGTATATTTTCATTTCTCTTCAGTATGTACCCAGGAGTGGAAGTGCTAGGTTATATGGTAACTCTATGCTTAACTTTTTGAGGAAATGCCAAACCACTTTCTAAAGCACTGGACCATTTTACATTCCTGCCAGCGACATATGAAGGTTCTAATTTCTCCACATCCTTGCCAACATTTGTTATTGTCTTTTTTATTATTGCCATTCTGGTGCATGTGAAATGTTATCTCATTGTGGTTTTGACTTGCATTTCCCTAATGACTAATGATGTTAGGCACCTTTTCACGTGTCGGGGAGAATTTTCATTCCTTTATACAATAGTCAGAACAGAGCCTACTGGCAAGTATTTGTTAGAGGGGAAATTACTTTCTATACTTAAGGAGGTTTCCCAAATGTCCATAATGTGATTCAATAGTCAGTTGAAGCCTTTTGGTTCTTCTTTTGAGATGTGCTTAAGAGGATCCTTGCATAGGAATGAGAGTCAAAGAAGTTTGGGAGATTAAGAACTGCAGTTGTGGACAGTGCTCTGGGGAGCTGCTGAGACAGATCCCAAATTTGGAAATTTTAAGAGCAGGTTTGTGAACATGGTCTTGTTCTAGGCATTGATGAACTTCTGTTCTGGACAAAGAGTATTTTGCTTCCTTACCCTGTGAACATGGATAAAAGTTTTGAAAAATTGGAAATAACCTGGCAGCTGACAGTGATGACCCCAGTGGCCAGAAGATATGTGCACATAAAGCCACCAGCCCAACTAGCAGAAGAAATATGGACAAAGCTAGATATAACCGTGTAGAGACAAATCAGTCCTTGGCCTTTTCTCATGGAACTGTGGGAAGCTGGATTCTTTTCTAGGTAAGTAACAGCTAATGGAAGAGAACACAATGGAACCTCCCAAGTATATCCAGAAAAAAACTAACTTCCACTAACCTACATTAACTACAATTATTTATTTTGGAAAATGGCAAAGCAACCCCTCGTCCCCCCCCCCCACCAAATCTCTGAATAAATGTTCCTTCTTTGGTTTTCCCAACATTAGAAGCTCTCCATTTTGTTTTACACCAGCAAACGCCTTTTCTTGAAATAAATCTTACACAGATGCTACACATAAAGGCCTTCCACATTACACATGTAACAGTATTTATTAGTATATATTAGATGTCTAAGTCCAAATACATATAACAAATTCACATACTGCAAAGTCAAATGCTAAGAGTGCAAGGTAACTCTCTATTAGCCTCTAATGTGTTCAAGTTGCGTACTGATAATTATTGCAGTTTTATAAACAAAATTGTGTTAAGAAATGGAATTCATAGCAAACAACAGTTCCCAATAAGGAACTCATGAAATACAGTTTACCTATCATTATTCCAAATCTCTGAACTGGAACTGGTATAAATTATTACACTGCCCCCTGCACTGGCACTTCCCTGTATCTCTCTGTCTCTGGTACCCCCACCACCACACACACACACACACACACACACACGCACGCACGCACACACACGTACACAGGTTTGACTGCTACTCTCATCAACCTGAGTTTCCTGCTGATGTTATGATTAGGTTACTAATGATGAACAACTGCTTTCTTATTTAACATGTACCGAGTACCACTGATGTGATAGGGACTACAGTGCATCCATAACCAGATCATTAGTCCTGATCTCTGTCCAGCAGGTACATAATCTAAGTTAATTGAGATCTCCTACTTGGAAAATCCAGTTTCCACTAAAAGGTTTAGAACACCATCACCACCGAGCAGAGTTTTCTAATGACAGAAGAAGTCTGAGCAGCCCGCCAGATGGAAGCGGCTGTCCTTAATCCCTTCAAGCAGGTGATTCAGCTCTTTTACTGAGCCCAGACTCAGAAAAGGTCAGGGATTTATTTGCAATTGCTGTATCCTTATAATCTCCAGAAATAATCTCTCATTAAATATCTACTAGGTTTGCATTATTCCCTTAATTTGACTGGTGATGAATTGTTGCAGGGCCGGTGGCTCCCAGGCCTGACACCCACCGTCTGGCAGTTAAGGCTTGGACCAGCTTACCTTCCTGCCTCACCTCCGAGCTCACCTCTGCCCAGGTTTACGCACGCAGCAGGCCAAACAGTTGTTGTATAATGAATGTTCACAGAGCTCGCACCAAACACTCAGGCTGACCCACCAAGTTAGAAAAGGGTCATCCTCTTAACTGTCATGTCAACTTTTGAAGCATTATTTGTCTACTTTTAGAGAAAGGAAAGGGCCAGGGTCACACAAACCTATTTTCTCAAAGCTCTCTGGAGAACAGGAGGACATGAGACAGGTGGTTTGACTCTCAGCCAACCTGGAGAATATTAGGGCTGAAGTGGGAGGAGGAGGCCTGGCAGACCATTGGGGCTTATGCTTATCATGCCCAGGGTATGAACTCTGAGGAAGGAGGCAGGTTAAATTCAGGAACTGACTGTTTTACTGCAATGGGCTTAAAACAACAACATACTGTAAGGTTCAGTCAAATTGTTTAAAAGAAGGAGGCTGGCGGGCCAGGTACAGACAGGATTTTAGCATAACCTTCAATGCCCTGTTCTGTAGCTTCTAGTACCTCACACTACCTCATCTGACACTGCCTGGCCTTTAAAAAAAAACAAAACACACAAACAAAAAAAACAAAAGAGGTATGTAGGTGATGGTAGAGGGTGAGAACTCCAGTAAAATCATGAGTCTAACCCTCAGCACTCCCCTTCTTTCTTACCCCCCATATCCAAGTTATCACCTCAATTTTACCTCCTACTGAGTCTCAATTTTATCTAGTTCTCTCTGCCTTCACCACACCCACCCTGGTCCTGGACCAGGTCCTGGTCATCTGCTACCAGGATGGTTGCAAGGCCCTCCTAACTGGTCTCTTCACACCTCCTCTGGCTCCCTCCAAGCTGCCCTCCACCCCGCAGTCCCCATGACCTTGACAAAACCAGACCACATCACCTCTCTGCTTAAACACTCAGTGACACCCCACGGCTCTTGGGACGATAACCCAAGCCCTTAACATGGCCCACACAGCCCTGCATGGTCTGGCCCCAGCCTCATCTCAGTCCCTCCCCCGTGTCTCAGCATCCCAACCACACTGGCTTCCTCTCCAAGTATCCAACTGACCACGATTTCTCCTCAGCCTTTGCACAAGCTGTGGATTTCACCTGGGAGCCCCTTGGCCCAAATAACTCAGAATTCTCAGGTCTCCCCCATCAAGTATCATCTCCTCATAAAAGCTTCTCTGACCCCTCCACCTAGATTAAAGCCTCCATCATGCACTTGAATATAATGCCATCAACCTCTCCTTCAGAGTACGCAGCACAATTACAGGTTTACCTTTATTAGTATAATCCTGGGAATTCCCTGGCAGTCCAGTGGTTAGAACTCCGCGCTTTCACTGCCAAGGGCTCAGGTTCAATCCCTGGTTGGGGAACTAAGATCCCACAAGCTGCGTGGTATGGCATGAATGAATGAATGAATGAATAAATGGTATGATCCTGCAAAAAATGTCTGTCTACCAAACTAGATATGCATTCATAAAGGTAATGGTCCATGTATAACTTTACTTATTTATTTTATTCACTACTATATCTCTGTCTTTCACTGTCCCCTATAGTGCTAGAAATGAAGTGGAAGCCTGTAACTTTTCATTTGGTGTAATTTTTCATTTTGGATGCAAGGACAGGTAAATTGGTGACTGAATGGTAGGAAGAGTTGCTGAGGGGCAGTGTCTTAGAGTCAAAATTACCTTTTAAACTTCAACTGATGTAAACCCTATGAAAGCAGATGAGTTAAGTAAGCTTCTGGTCCTCAGCTATTCCATCTTTTGTGAGGATATAGAGGTTAAATAAAGAAATGAATGGCTTAATCTAACCACTTCCTTCCTTCCTGTATCAGTACAAAGAGGTATTACCACCAAGCAGTACAGCCCCAAGAATCAGTCCGAGAGAAGGGAAAAACGAAAGCTGTGCAAGCCAAGACATGGAATAGAAGAGCTAAAATCAAGTTTAGGTTTCCTGGACACTTTTAGAAATCTTCTGCTTGCCCACTGAGGCATCACTATCACTGTGCTGCATGTGGTATGAAACTAGGCTGGCTACTTCTTTCACGTCATACTAACTGAGCCATCTAAACAGTCAGACAGGCCTGAGCATCAAGAAAGCTCTAGAAGACAAGAGCATTCCCCCCTAGAATTTTGTGCTACCCACTCTTCAGGTCCAGGAGCCCCTCTGCTAAAAATTACTGACCTGCTGTTGCCTATCTCCAAATCCTTAGTATTCACAACACCCAGAAAATAGACAACAAGTGGCCAAATCACCAATTCTGAACAGAAGGGACCTTTCCATATCATAGGTTGACTGATGGACACATAGTCTGAAAAAACGATGCTTTGGGATATGCCCAAAGTTACCCCATATGTGCATCCCAGGAATTCTAACAGACCTCAGACCTCTCCTTCTCAAAAGGAGAGGAGCTGACCTACCTGAATTAGGCTCAGCATGAATTAGATGGAAATACCACTTTGCTAAAGCTGGTATTCGACAAGATTTTCCTAGTCTGAAAAACTTTCCCTAGGAAATTTATTCAACTTTCCTTTGATCAAAAAACCACCTTTCAAGTGTGTTTTATGGGAGTAATGGAATTTGCTGGAAATAAAAACAAGAGAACTGAGACGTAAAGGAAGTCACTGCTGCACTTTTAACACGGATGGATACAGGAGGTTGTCTGGAGTTGCTGAGAGCGGCCCAACATTTTATGGACAGTTCCCGGGGCATGTTCTCACCACAGAAATTTACTCAATTTCCCTCCGTGATTTGCTCTTTAAAGCTCGACCTGCCTCGCTCATTCTGAATTTAATCAATTTCAGCATCATTAAAAGCCATGAAGAAAAACACCCACATTGAATTGAATACAAAATTCCATCTGGAGAAGAGATTTCCAATTGGCTCACACACTCAGAGGGGCTCACACCCTTTCTCCTCAGCATGTGAAGCCCCAGAGCTGCCAGGGCTCCCTGGCTGTGGCCCCTGGGAAACCATCCTCATGAAGCTTCCAGTGGGCCCAGGAAAGGTGTGAGTTCTCTACTTTGGCAACTACCCAGAGCCAGTTTTTAATCCCAGATCAGCTCCCTAATCCTGTGTCCCATCCCACTCCACTGCCAACTGCCCTAGACTCTGTTCCCCAGCTAGGTACTCAGGGAATACGAATGAACCTTAATATTAACTGAAGTCACACAGACAGAAGCGGTATGTACTGGAAAAAGAACACTGAGCTTTAAAGCCAGACAGACCTGGCTTAGAATCCTGTCTCTGCCACCTCTGGCTGGATATGATCTTAGGTGAGAAGCTTCACCTTCCTCACCTGTGTGGTGGGGATAACTCACCTAAGTGTTGCAAGGGTCAAATGAAATGCACAGCAACTGAGACTTACTTGATATTCAATAATGGTCATTACCAGTACTACAATATTAGGATGTAGTAACTACAGTACATCATAATATTTGAATCAAACTTTCCAGCTGATGGGCTTCCCTGGTGGCGCAGTGGTTGAGAATCTGCCTGCCAATGCAGGGGACACGGGTTCGAGCCCTGGTCTGGGAAGATCCCACATGCCGCGGAGCAAACAGGCCCGTGAGCCACAATTACTGAGCCTGCGCGTCTGGAGCCTGTGCTCCGCAACAAGAGAGGCCGCGATAGTGAGAGGCCCGCGCACCGCGATGAAGAGTGGCCCCCACTTGCCGCAATTAGAGAAAGCCCTCGCGCAGAAACGAAGACCCAACACAGCCATAAATAAATAAATAAAATAAAATAAAAAATTTAAAAAAATAATAATAATATTAAAAAAACTTTCCAGCTGATGAAAAACTCTTCATACCCAAGTTCATGTTAACCTTACAATAATCCCATGGGGTACCTATTAGTACTATTCTTACTAATAACTTCTTGCTGTGTTTCCACACAAATAAGTATGATGAAGGACAATACATTACCGTTTATGGAATAAGTTAATAAATTATAGCTTACTTGATTTTTCCAGTATATCTGTTAAGTTTTTATGATGAGAAAAGCCAGGCTCATGATGTTAAGTGGTACCAACAATGATGATGGCAGTAGTAACACTTACTGAGCACACAGCGTTGCTCTGGGCTAAGCACTTAATTGCATCATATCATCATCATCGCCATCCGTATTTTGTAGGAAGGAAACCTTGGCTCAAACAAGGCTAAGGAACTTCTATGTGATTATGGCGTTAGTGAGTGGTGGAACCAGGATTCTAACTCGGGCTGACTCCAGGGCTCATCCTCTTCTATTCCCTGCTCTTCCGTTGAAGTTCACATAATTAGTGAGAAAAGGACTGGGGCAGGGGTCACATTTTCTGGATTCTGCCCTTTCTACTCCAGTAGCAGTTCCCAAATCTAGCAGACCACAGACTCAGGGGCGTGCTTGTTGCAGTGCAGATTCTGGGTGCCCTCCCAGAGGCTATGCTTCAGTAGGTGTGAGAATCACACCGGATAACACTGTACTGTACACTGTACACCAAGCAATTAAAACTATTATCACTAAAGACAGATACAAATGATTACTGACTATTAATTAATGGGTAATATCTATTCCACAGTCCCCACTTGATAATAATGATTCACCAGTGCTATGTACCTCAAAATGTAATGTTGGCTTGTGCCACTGGGGTATATGAAATGATTCTAAGTAGTTCACAAATAAATATTTGCGATAGTTATACACTTATTTTAATAAGCATTATAAATTTATTGGTTTATCACACAAAGCATGATATGTTTTTTAAATAAATGTAGTCTAAAAAGAGTGAATTGGTTTTAAAAAATAGTAAGTAAATAATATTACAGGTGGCATATGTATATGTTAAAAAAATAATGAAGGTGACAAACAAAACATTTGGGAACTACTGTCCTAACTTGTACCACACACCACCTTCAACTTAGCTGAAAGGACAAGACGGGAGGGTACCACATTCTACCAGCAAGCTGCCTTATTTCAATAGTCATCCTGGATTCCTTGCTGTCTTTCATACCCCACATCCAATCTGTTAGCCAGTCCCATCAGTAATAACTTACACCTAGAATCCAACTACTTCTCACCATCTCCATTGCTAATACCTTGGTCCAAGCCACCATCATCTTTTGCCTGGACTGCTCCAATGGCCTCTCAACTGTTTCTCCTTTTGCCCCCTACAGTTTATTCTCTGCCGGCAGCCAGAATCATCTTTTAAAAATATACATTGGCTCATGTCACTCGCCTGATCACAACTCTCCAGGGACTTCTCATGACACTTACAACACCATCCTATCTCCTGACCACAGTCTCACATGGTCCAGCCTACCTGACCACGCTCCCTCCGGCCTCTGCCAATCCAGTCACAAGGGTCCTTCCTGATACTCCTTGAACACGGCTAGTTCGTCCCCTCTGCCACGGGGGCCTCTGTACGTGCTGGCTCCTCTGCCAGCTCCTGACAGGCCACCCTCCCTCTGTTTGTTCAGGTTTCTCCTCAAATGTCACCTCTTGGGGGAGGCCTCCTCTGCTCCTGGTGTCTAAAATAGCCACTCTTCAGGGGAGGGACGGACTGGGAGTTTGGGATGAGTAGATGCAAACTATTACATATGGAATGGATAAACAACAAGGTCCTACTGTATAGCACAGGGAACGATGTTCAATATCCTGGGATAAACCATAATGGAAAAGATTTTAAAAAGAATGTATATATATGTATAACTGAGCCACTTTGCTGTACAGGAGAAATTAACACAACATTGTAAATCACGTATACTTCAATTAAAAATAAAATAAAATAGCCACCCTTCCCTTGTTACTCTCTATCCCTTTGCTCTTACTTTTTCATGGCCCTTCTCTCCACCTGGAAGCCTCCCTTTGTTTGCTTGCTTACTGTTTGCTGTCTGCTTTTCTCAACAAGGCAGATAAAGTCCCTGACTGACAGCTTTACTGTAGCTTCGATAGACATTTCCTGAATGAAGCAACAAATACAACCCACATTTTTACCAGCAGAGACACCAGAAATCAATAGGTAAAGAAGTCCTCACACCCTAGGAACATCAATGGGGAGCCGCTGGCTGAACACTGGTACCTTCTAGAGTTCAAGGGCTCTGCAGGGGGAAGCACAAGACCAGCAGGACTGACAGGGACCTCATTCATCCCCCGGCCTCTACACATGAACGTCACCAATCAGAACTTTCTTCCCTAGCCAACCACATACACAGGAGCCTATCTTCTTTTTCATGGTTTCTGGGGACACACATAAAGAAAAAATAATCTGAGAGGGACTGAGAGTAAAGCAAGTAAAATAGGTAGCAGGAGAAGAGATGAAATCCCTGCCTGGCTTGGAATAAACCTGCCAGCTCTCAGCCTGAGTCAACGGAGGTTCGAAGACAGCTGTAAATTGCTCCAGTTCTCAGCCAGACACGGGCAGCCAAAGTGGCTGCGTCTGGGCTCTTGCACAGTACAGGCTGAGACCTGCAGATTAGCTGGGAGGGGTGGGGTAGGGAGGACTGTTTCCTTGTGGGCTTTTACATCTGCAATCTCCTAGTCCCCCTTAAAATTCCTAATCAGGATAGCAGTGAAGGAGCACAGCTTCACACAAGCCTGGGTAATGCGAACCATCTTAATCAGGACCATTTGCCACCTACCTGGGACTCTGGACACCCTGAGAACAAATTACAGTCCAGTGGCCTCAATTCCTTTCTGCCTTGAGGCCTGGGGGGCTGTGCACTGATTTCTCAACCAATAGAGATCACCGCCAGCTTTCCGAAGGTGGAAGTGTTTCAAGTGGAAAACCAATTGCCTCTGTCCAGCTAGATCCCTTTCCAGCCTCTACCTAACCGTCCTCCCATCTTATCTGCCCTAGGAACGGTTTTGCTATTTTTTGATCACAACAAACTCTGAGGCAATAAAAGGCAGGGAAAGAGATGCCATTCAGAATCTGAGGCCTAAGATTTGCACCTGGAGTCACCATGAAGTTGTATGACGTGGGCATACATCACCTCTCTGACCCTTTTCCTCATCTCAAAGATCAGGCATGGTAGAAATCAAATAAAGCAATGTCTGTGAAGGCACTCTGAGGAACTCTAAAAGAAACTGTCCAGTGTCAGGCTTTTATAAAAATAGCCTCTGGTGGCTTTCTCTGTCTGGTCAGAGACCCAAGACAGATGTTTGCTGTGGTCTTGTTTGGTACCCTGTTCTTCCATTAGGAGAGAAGGAATGCCCTTGCATCAGGGCAGCAACCAGCACTGAATCATCTTCAGTTAATGTTCAGTTAACTGATGTAGCAGGACCCCTGAAACCTTTCTTGCCATCACAGAACACCATGTAGAGCTCCACATCCAGACTCTCTAGGCCCTCTGACCACTAGACTTGAACCTCCCTCACTCAGATTCTGAAGCCCAGAATCTGCAGAACCAGAACTACACAGCTGTCCACAGAAGCGAGGGGCTGGTCTCCTTAGGTGGATATGCTATTTTCTGCTTGTTAGGCAGGCAATATAAATGGAGATGTCACTGAAGAGTCATGGTTTGTCATTGAGAAGTAGGTCAGCAGGAGAGAAAGGATGTACAAATATACCTCTTGTGATGGGGAGTCTGTGCATAGTCACCCTGATGTTTACTCTGAAACTACTAAATTGAGTAAAAAAGGGGAAATGTAGCATTAATCGAGCTCTTTACTCCATGATGTGGCTCTCAGAAAGGAATCCTACTGCGTCTAGATCCAAGGCACTGTTTTTGTCCCTATGGTCAGCACTGGATTTGCTGAGCTCAGTGGCTGCTATGCTTTTATGTAGGCACTGGAGATAAGACAATAAGACAATGTCTCACTCTCATGGGGTTTTATACCGAGTGAGAGGAAACAGACTATGAACAAAGAAGCAAATAAATAGACAAGAAAATATCAGATGGTGACAGGTGATAGTAAATCAGGGTGATTGATGGAGAGTTAGTGCTGGGGTGTGGGAATAACTTAGCTTGAGATGTTGGGGACAGACTAACTAAAGACGTTAATCGGTGACTTGAATGACAGAAAAGAGCCAACCGGGTGATGATGCAGGGAAAGGGCTTCCCTGCGGAGGGAACTGCTACTGGAAAGGCCCTAAGCTGGGAAGGAGCTTCGTGTTTTGGAACAAACAGAAGAGAGACCCACGTGGCTGGAGCTGAGTGAGGTTGGGATACACGATGAGGTTGGAAAGTTTGTCAGGAGCCAGATCATGAGGGATCTTGTGGGCCAGGGGAAGAGCAAATCCAGAATGGTCCTAGAATTGGATTAGACCCTAGCATGCATCTAGCTTGCCCTTCTTACTTCAAAAATGAGCAAACAGAGCCTGAAGAGATGAGATTTTGTCACTCCATCTCCACCAGCCAACCTTGGTTATGCTACAACAGGAAACAAGATCTTCGACCCACAGTCTTTGTCACTTATCATTAAACTCTTCCTGAATACTAAAAAAAAAAAAAAAAATAGCCTCTGGTTTCGGATAACGATGATGTTATTGATAATAACAGCAGAGGGCAACATTTAATGACTGCTTAGAATACCAGGCACCACTGATTTAAGAATTTCCATTCTAATCCCATTTGATCCTCTCAACAAACCAATGATGTAGGCAGTAAAACTATCCTCATTTTACAGATAAAGAAACCGAGGCCTGGAGAAATTAATTTCCCAAGGCCACACACTCAGCAAGCCATGAGGCTGGGATTCCAACCCACGTGTGTAATAATACTCTAGAGCCAAGGTTCCCAACCATTACTCACTGCTCCCCCCTACCCCTCCGCTGTGGGCAACAGTACTTGATAGCCTCCACTAAATCCTACATGTTGAATGGGAGTTTCACACTCTGAACACTGATTAGGGTCGGAAGGAATGATCTTGAGTAACCACAAGTTTGCACTTAGGATGAAGCCTCGGTTTTCTCATCTGAAAATGGGGTCAATACTACCATCTGTCTCATAGGGTTCTTACAGAGATCAAATAATATAATGTAGGTCAGACACTGAGCACATTGCCCCCTACATAGTATGTGCTAATGATAATGTTTACCATTAATGATATCATTAATCAAGAGCCTGCACTTGGTGGCAGTGGGGAAAATCTTTCAGTCTCTGTCTCAACAGCCCTTACACTGGGCTTTAAGAGTTAAAGATGCCACCAGGGACCTGCTCACTGTTGCTTGGCTGAAGCCCAAACTGGGATGCCAAGGGGCAGCTGGCACCTGCCAGGCGGCAGCCTGCTGTCTGTCCAGAGCCCACACCGCTGAGCGGAAGGGGATGTTAGGCCACAGCAAAGTCACACACTGGCTGCATCTGTCAGTCTAAAGTTGGCTGAGGAGAGGATGGATTTGTGAAGTGTCATCTAGGACAAGCAGAAAGGCTTCTGACTGTCCAGGTGAGTCTGAGGAGCACCACGGCCAGCCATGTCCTTGGGGGATGGGGTGTCACCCAAAAAAAGGGCCGGGAACCCAAAGAATAGTATCTCTGAGACAACTACCCGTTGCTTCTCCTTCCTCTCTTGCTAGACCCCAGCACACTCAAGCTGGGGTGTTGCCGCGCCGCAAGGGCCACAGCAACCAGCTGTGCCGTGCACACAACTCATAAGGAAAAGCAGGGTGCAGGGGGTCAGCACTTGCGGAGAGACAGAATGAGGCCATCTCCCCTGACTGTGGCTCAGGAGACGAAAGTGGTGGTGACGGAAACCTGCCATGGAGGGGAAAGGAGAAAGAAGGGCCGAGAGGGGCTGGGGGCAGCGGGAAGGGAACACAGGCCAGGGAAGGAGTGAGCACCTGTCTTCTATCACCCTGGCCTGGCAGGCGCGGAAAAAAACCTGGAGGGGAAGGTGCCCTCAGCTGACTGCCTCGTGGGCCAGCGCACAGGAGGCCAGGCTGCCATGCCCACTAATGCCGTCTATCCTTCCCAGGTTTAAGAGGGGAAATGTTCTATTTATAAGGCACCGACCAGTGGAGACCTGGCAGCCGCTGGATGGCTCTGATCCCATAGGGATCCTGGTTACCCGTGGCGGCCTTCCCCGGCCTCTCAACTGTGGGTGTTCTCACAGCAAAAGGCTGAAGGCAACTGGAAGCAAAAGGCAAAAGAAAAGCCTCTTTCCTGCCCTTCGCTGCTTTCATGAGACTGCTGGACTTTTAGTGATGGCTGAAGGCTTTAGAACATTTTAAAAAGAGTGACCCATGTGATCCCATCAAGCCTTCCCATGCGAGCTTCAAGACTCAATCTCTTTTTCTGTTTTACAGATCAAGGGAAGCTGAGGCAGAGAGATGAAGGGAATGCAGAAACCACAGGCAGGGCAACGGGCAAGCAGAGCAAAGGTAATGATGCCCTTCCCATCTCCTCTCCCAGTGCTCAATCTTGTCCTCATGAAACAAGAAAAGCCTTGACCCAGCACCATCAGAGAGTCTGACCTGAATAACGGCCAAAAGAACGAGCATATGTAACAGAAACAACATATAAAGCAGCTTTGGTTGTGTCGTCAAAGGCCCATGGGAGAGTAATGGGTCATGTTACAGTTCTGTACCTGGGAAGCTCGAGTCACTGAAACGTGTGACTCTGGCTCTCCCAGCATCATGCGTGACATGTGAGGAGCAACAGATGGCTCTCAAGAGGAGGCCCACTAAGAAGGAACATGGGATGGCCCCTCAGTGGCAAAGAGCCAGGTGGGTTAGGTATTGGAGGCTGATGATGAAACTCCTTCCAGCCCCAAGGGGTTGGCCACACAATGACAGATGGCATGGCAGAGCAAAGATCTCATGCACATCAAGAATAGTCGGGGAAATGATGCTGGCAATCAGGCAGACTCTGGTTTGAACATCAGCTCCACTACTTCTCAACTCTGGCACCTTGACTTCTTTAAGCTAGTTTGCTCACTTGCAACTCACTTGTGAAAAGCATTTCTGCAAAAGGTACCCATCCATGTACCACACTCACGCTCCCTGCCATAACCTCATGCTGTCTTGAATAGACTAATATTTAAAAACCTATTTTTGTATTACGCTAAGGGTTAACAAACTTATAGCCCATGGGCCAACTTCACCACTGCCTGTTTTGTAAATAAAGCCACCCCCTGCATTTCCGTATTGTCTACGGCTGCATTCACACCACCACAGCAGAATTAAACGGTACCGCAAATCTGAAAACCTGGCCCTTTCCTGAAAAAGCCAACCACTGTGCTAAGCAGTAACATTTAGAAAACTGGGGGAGGGGGGGAGGGTTATGTTTACTTGTGTTCCTCGCCCCCAATACACATTAAATAAATATATAAATTTAAATGGCAACTGAAAATGTTTGTCCGGTCCTATCCAAAATGATCTTGGGTATCACCAGCAGTGCACATACCCCACTTTGAAAAATGCAGTCGTGAGGATTCAGTGAATTAACATAAGGCATCAAGCCCGAATCAGCACGGGTGTTGGCTGCTGCCCTTTGTTCTCCTCCCCTGCTCCCCTCTGAAGCAGTTTAGCCAATCCAGTGTGCTCTTTCCTCCTCATATGGGAGAGGCATGACCAGATAACAGTAAGGACAACAACAACGGTAATTAGGCACTTATTCACTAATATGCCAGATAATGTGCTGAGCTGTTATCCTCACAGCAAGGCTATGAGGCAGGGGTTGTGATTTATCCCCATTTACAGACCATGAAACAGAAGCTTAGAGAGGCCCAGCACTGACCTGCAGTTCCATGGCCACAGGGCCTGCACGATAATCTGCACCATTCAAACACTACTCTTCACGGAAACAAAAGCTCTCCCAGTCCACCCAGCAGGACCTTCCCACAGGAAATAACCTGAAATATGTACAAAGACTGATGCACAAGGATGCTCAGCCTGATGTCATTCGTAAAAGAAAAACTCTGGAAAGGACATTCAAGACCACTGACAGGAAATGGTTCAACAAATTAGGATGTAAAATTATGACAGAGCATTCAACAACCATTACAAACAATATTTATAAATGGCTTTCATCAACTGGGAAAATGCTTGAGAATTTTTAAAAGCAGAATGCCAACAGCATATTCAGTATAATGCCAGTTAAGTCAAAATACATATTGATATTGGCAAAATAAATATAAGACATCATGAAAAAAAAAGGCAAGGAAGAAAAGAAGTATCTCTGGGGATGATATTATAGATGAGTTTTACTGAATTTTTGAAAATCCTTGCAATTTCCTTAATATTCCACAATGAGTTCATAATATTTTTATAATAGGCAAAAATACAACTTTGTCAACCCCCTTAGGAATGAGGTTCAGAGATTCAATGTCTGCACCCTACAGATAACTAGATCCTTATTCCAACTTTGCAAACTTTCTCCTATCACTGCTCTTCCCCTCATTGCCACTGTGAATGACAAGTTGGTAAACTGCAGTGGGTTCTTGAGCATTATGCAAATACAAAGGATTTCTGTCAAAGTACTAGGTTAAAAACAAACTGGAAGGGACAAGCCTTTTAGATAGCCTCATCCACCACAGGGCAGACAGCAGAAGCAAGAAGGACTACAGTCCTGCAGTCTGTGGAACAAAAAACACATTCACAGAAAGACAGACAAGATGAAAAGGCAGAGGGCTATCTACCAGATGAAGGAACAAGATAAAACCCAGGAAAAACAACTAAATGAAGTGGAGATAGGCAACTTTCCAGAAAAAGAATTCAGAATAATGATAGTGAAGATGATCCAGGACCTCGGAAAAAGAATGGAGGCAAAGATCAAGAAGATGCAAGAAATGTTTAACAAAGACCTAGAAGAATTAAAGAACAAACAAACAGAGATGAACAATACAATAACTGAAATGAAAAATACACTAGAAGGAATCAATAGCAGAATAACTGAGGCAAAAGAACGGATAAGTGACCTGGAAGACAGAATGGTGGAATTCACTGCCGTGGAACAGAATAAAGAAAAAAGAATGAAAAGAAATGAAGACAGCCTAAGAGACCTCTGGGACAACATTAAACACAACAACATTCGCATTATAGGGGCCCCAGAAGGAGAAGAGACAGAGAAAGGACCCGAGAAAATATGTGACGAGACTACAGTCGAAAGACAGACCTGTATGCAGAAAACTATAAGACACTGATGAAAGAAATTAAAGATGTAACCAACAGATGGAGAGATATACCATGTTCTTGGATTGGAAGAATCAATATTGTGAAAATGACTATACTACCCAAAGCAATCTACAGATTCAATGCAATCCCTATCAAATTACCAATGGCATTTTTTACAGAACTAGAAGAAAAAATCTTAAAATGTGTATGGGAACACAAAAGACCCCAAATAGCCAAAGCAGTCTTGAGGGAAAAAATCAGAGCTGGAGGAATCAGACTCCCTAACTTCAGACTATACTACAAAGCTACAGTAATCAAGACAATATGGTACTGGCACAAAAGCAGAAATATAGATCAATGGAACAGGATTGAAAGCCCAGAGATAAACCCATGCACCTATGGTCAACTAATCTATGAAAAAAGAGGCAAAGATATACAATGCAGAAAAGACAGTCTCTTCAATAAGTGGTGCTGGGAAAACTGGACAGCTACATGTAAAAGAATGAAATTAGAACACTCCCTAACACCATACACAAAAATAAACTCAAAATGGATTAGAGACCTAAATGTAAGAGTGGACACTCTAAAACTCTTAGAGGAAAACATAGGAAGAACAATCTTTGACATAAATCACAACAAGATCTTTTTTGATCCACCTGCTAGAATAATGGAAATAAAAACAAAAATAAACAAAGGGGACCTAATGAATCTTAAAACCTTTTGCAAAGCAAAGGAAACTACAAACAAGATGAAAAGACAACCCTCAGAATGGGAGAAAATATTTGCAAATGAATCAACGGACAAAGGATTAATCTCCAAAATACATACACAGCCCATGCAGCTCAATATTAAAAAAGCAAACAACCCAATCAAAAAATGGGCAGGAGACTTAAATAGACGTTTCTCCAAAGAAGACATACAGATGGCCAAGAAGCACATGAAAAGCTGCTCAACATCAGTAATTATTAGAGAAATGCAAATCAAAACTACAATGAGGTATCACCTCACAACAGCTAGAATGGGATCATCAGAAAATCTACAAACAACAAGTGCTGGAGAGGGTGTGGAGAAAAGGGAACCCTCTTGCATTGTTGGTGGGAATGTAAATTGATACAGCCACTATGGAGAACAGTATGGAGGTTCCTTAAAAAACTAAAAATAGAGTTACCATATGACCCAGCAATTCCACTACTGGGCATATACCCAGAGAAAACCATAATTCAAAAAGACGCATGCACCCCAATGTTCACTGCAGCACTATTTACAATAGCCAGGTCATGGAAGCCACCTAAATGCCCACTGACAGATGAATGGATAAAGAAGATGTGGTACATATATACAATGGAATATTACTCAGCCATAAAAAGGAACGAAATTGGGTCATTTGTAGAGACATGGATGGATCTAGAGACTGTCATACAGAGTGAAGTAAGTCAGAAAGAGAAAAACAAATATCGTATATTAACGCATATATGTGGAACCTAGAAAAATGGTACAGATGAACTGGTTTGCAGGGCAGAAATTGAGACACAGATGTAGACAACAAACGTATGGACACCAAGGGGAGAAAGTGGCGGGGGATGGTGGTGGTGTGATGAATTGGGAGATTGGGATTGACACGTATACACTGATGTGTATAAAATGGATGACTAATAAGAACCTGCTGGGGGCTTGCCTGGTGGCGCAGTGGTTGGGAGTCTGCCTGCCAGTGCAGGGGACACGGGTTCGGGCCCTGGTCTGGGAAGATTCCACATGCTGCGGAGCAACCAGGCCCATGAGCCACAATTACTGAGCCTTCGCGTCTGAAGCCTGTGCCCCGCAACAAGAGAGCCCGCGATAGTGAGAGGCCCGCGCACCGCGATGAAGAGTGGCCCCCACTTGCCGCAACTAGAGAAAGCCCTTGCACAGAAACGAAGACCCAACACAGCCAAAAATAAATAAATAAATAAATAAAATTAAAAAAAAGAAAGAACCTGCTGTATAAAAAATAAATAAAATTCAAAAATTAAAAAAAAAATACAAAATAATCTCAGCTATTTAAAAATGCATAGGAGAGATTATATTAAGAAAATATACTGGGCTTCCCTGGTGGCGCAGTGGTTAAGAATCCACCTGCCAATGCAGGGGACAAGGGTTCGAGCCCTGGTCCAGGAAGATCCCACATGCTGCAGAGCAACTAAGCTTGTGTGCCACAACTACTGAGCCTGCGCTCTAGAGCCTGTGAGCCACGACTACTGAAGCCTGTGCACCTAGAGCCTGTGCTCCGCAACAAGAGAAGCCACTGCAATGAGAAGCCCGCGCGTCCCAACAAAGAGTGGCCCCCGCTCACTGCAGCTAGAGAGAGCCCAAGCGCAGCAATGAAGACCCAACGCAGCTAAAAATAAAATAAATAAAATAAATATGTACAAAATGGATAACTAATAAGAACCTGCTGTACAAAAAATAAAATAAAAAACAAACTGGAAGGAATGAAGGGATTAAGACTGGGAAGCAAAGAGGAAGAATTATATTTCCTTCTTCTGGAGAGAAGGGAGGGCACTTTTTAAGTCTTTCTAGCCTAGATGGAGGCCCACTCCAATTGGCTATGGGCACCTGTCTGCACATGAGTGCATCTGCAGAGTGCACGGGTACTACACACCCACACATGTGTGATGGGCCATAGGTCTATCATCTCCCAGGGGTCTTAACTTCATCAGCAGACCGTATACTCCTTAAAGGAAGAGGCAACTCTACTGCTGGTTGGTGTCCTTACCCCTCAGGACTCATGTCACCCTGGGCCATGGCTCTTAAGAATTCCAAGAGGTATTAGTTGAACGAAGCCTGGACTCCTACAGTTAAGTCTAGTGAGAGGTTCAGGTAGATGCGAAGAACATGTTCAACAAGAGTGGGAAGCAGAGAAAATGGCTGCAATATTCTTCTCAAAAGCCAGCTGGGGCCAACAGTGTGTGACAAGGCACACCTAGGGCAACTCGGGCATATTCCTTTTAAATGACCCGACTGACCCATGGAATTCGAGTTAATACTCACAGTAAGGGAAGTGGCACTAGAAGCCAAGATTAGGAGACATCCCTCTCTGTCTCAGTCTGTCAGTCTCCAAACAGCTGGCAGAGCAGCGGGAGAGCAGCATTTCTGTAAACAAGCTAATCTTTTCAGAGCTAAGTAGGCAGTGACATTTATTATTTAAAACTTCAAACTTGGTAAAGACGAACTCACACTAGAAAAGCCTGCCTTTCCCTTGCTCTCATGCACCGGACTGTGTACCCTCTCTGACAAGTTCTCGGCTTCCCAACTGTCTCTCAGGTGGGACTACAGGACAACAGCAGCGGGGCTGAGAATAGGTCCCTTCCTAGCTCCCCCTTCTGCTTCTGACCTGGGCTCATTTCAAAGGAGAATGAACCAATTCTCATAGAGCCTTTGGGGAGTAAATCTCACAACTGCAGCCAACGTAAAGCAAGAAACAGGACATGTAGACTCAGGAGATACACATTAAGGTGGCAAAGGGTAAGATGGGAAGAGGAGGGGGTCCCTGCCCAGGGCAGAGTCCTGTTCTTTGTAATAATAAAGGGGAAAATCAATGACAGACATTTGCCGTTTAGAATGATTGACACTGGTGTGATCACCTTCTCAGTAAAGAAGCTTAGGAAGCAACAAACCATACTTCCTTCTTCTGTATCTATTCTTACTCCCATCTTTTCCCTTCCCTCCACTACTGGGTAAGAATTTGACCAACTAGAGAAAACTCAGTGTCACTGACGTATATTCCTGACATTCCAGGAACAAACTCAGGGAAGGTTCCTGATGGCAGCCGGATCCACGGTTGAGCGGCTCATACAACTGCCAAAAATAGCAGATTGGTTTTTGAATTTAGTATGTAGGGATTAACTCAACCAAGAAAACAGAAGACTTCTAGGCAGAAAAGTAAAGGTCTTAATAAATGGAAAGACATTCAAAGCTCTTGGAGGAGGTGACTTAGTATTATAAAAGTGTCAATTTTCCCAGCTGTATATAAACGAATGAAGTTAGAACATTTCTAAATAGACATTTCTCCAAACAAGACATACAGATAGGGACTTCTCTGGTGGTGCAGCAGTTAAGAATCTGCCTGCCAATCCAGGGGACACAGGTTTGATCCCTGGTCCGGGATGATCCCACATGCCATGGAGCAACTAAGCCCGTGTGCCACAACTACTGAGCCTGTGCTCTAGAGCCCGCGAGCCGCAACTACTGAAGCCCGTGCACCTAGAGCCCGTGCTCTGCAACAAGAGAAGCCACCGCAATGAGAAGCCTGCGCACCACAACAAAGAGTAGCCCCCGTGTGCAGCAACGAAGGCCCAACACAGCCAAAAATAAAAAATAAAAATAAATAAATAATAAAAAATTTTAAAAAGATATACAGACAGCCAACAGGCATATGAAAAGATGCTCCACATCATTAATTATTAGAGAAAATACAAATCAAAACTACAATGACGTTATCACCTCACACCAGTCAGAATGACCATCATCGAAAAGTCTACAAAAATAAATGCTGGAGAGAGTGTGGAGAAAAGGGAACCCTCCTACACTTCTGGTGGGAATGTAAATTGGTGTAGCCACTATGGAGAACAATATGGAGCCTCCTTAAAAAACTAAAAATAGAGTTACCGTATGATCCAGGAATCTCACTCCTGGGCATATATCTGGAAAAGACAAAAACTCTGATTTGAAAAGATACATGCACCCCAATGTTCACAGCAGCACTATTTACAATAGCCAAGACATGGAAACAACCTGAATATCAACTGACAGATGAATGGATAAAGAAGGAGTATATATACACAATGGAATATTACTCAGCCATAAAAATTATTGCCATTTGCAGCAACATGAAAGGACCTAGAGACTATCATACTCATACTAAGTGAAATAAATCAGACAGAGAAAGACAAATATTATATCACTTATATGTAGAATCTAAAAAATAATACAAATGAACTTATTTACAAAACAGAAACAGACTCACAGACACAGAAAACAAAATTATGGTCACCAAAGGGGAAAGGTGGGGGAGGGATAAATTAGGAGTATGTGATTAACAGATACTTCTATATATAAAATAGATAAGCAACAAGGATTTACTATACAGCACAGGGAACTATATCCAGTATCTAGTAATACCCTATAATGGAAAAGAATGTGAAAAAGAATATATATGTATAACTGAATCAATTTGCTGTACACCTGAAACTAACACAATACTGTAAATCAACTATACTTCAATAAAATTTTTTTTATTTTAAAAAATATTTGTTACTTGTAAAGCATACTGTGAGAAAAAACATTCAATGATTAAACCATTACTAATATTCTTTAAAGTGTCATTTTTCCACAAATTAACCTGTACACTTCAATGCAATCCAAAATGAAAATTTTAAATTTTTGAGGAACTTATCAAACTTAAGCTAGAATTTATATAGAAGGATAAAGGTCCACAGTCAGCTATGTCAACCCTTAAAAAGGAGAGTAAAGAGAGGAGACTTAAACTACTAGATATTAAGACCTGCCTCAAAGTCATCATATTAAAACTGGAGAGGTATTAGCACAAGAACAGACAGACCAAGGAAATAAAGAGCTCAGAGACAGAGCTCAGATGTGCAAACTTAATACACAATAAAGCTGGTATCACAAGTCAAAGAGGGTGAGAATGGATAGCTTGGTAGATGTTGTTGGGAAAACTGGCTTTTCATGTGGATAAAAACAAAACTGAATCTTCATGAAACACCATATACAATGGTAGATATCAGTTGGATTAGAAACCAAAGTGTGAAAGACAAAATCATGAAGCCAATAAAAGAATATGTAGGTGCATATCTTTGTGACATGG
Source organism: Balaenoptera physalus (assembly GCF_965194825.1). Taxonomy (NCBI): domain Eukaryota; kingdom Metazoa; phylum Chordata; class Mammalia; order Artiodactyla; family Balaenopteridae; genus Balaenoptera; species Balaenoptera physalus. The sequence continues at coordinate 57,917,453 of NC_138890.1, forward strand.
GTCAGAAAGGCCTTTTTCAAAACACAACTTGAAAATCGTAAACCAGAAGGCAAAAAGTTTTTTGAATATATAAAAAGTAAGACTTTATACTCAAGGAAAGATATCACACATAGTATTAACTGTCAGATGGCAAAATGGGAAAATATATTTAAAATATCTACAATTGGGCTTCCCTGGTCGCGCAGTGGTTGAGAGTCTGCCTGCCAATGCAGGGGACACGGGTTCGAGCCCTGGTCCGGGAAGATCCCACATGCCGCAGAGCAACTAAGCCCGTGTGCCACAACTACTGAGCCTGCGCTCTAGAGCTCGTGAGCCACAACTACTGAGCCCACATGCCACAACTACTGAAGCCTGCGAACCTAGAGCCTGTGCTCCACAACAAGAGAAGCCACAGCAGTGAGAAGCCCGCGCACCACAACGAAGAGTAGCCCTCACTCGCCGCAACTAGAGAAAGCCCGTGCGCAGCAACGAAGACCCAACACAGCCAAAAATAAATAAATAAATAAAAATATCTACAATTAACAAGGAACTAATATCTAGAATACAGAAGGAACTTTACAAATCAGCAGTAAAAAAAAAAAAAATGGTAACTACAATAGAAAAATGGGCAAAGGACACAAATAGGCAAAAAGCAGAAGAGGACACCCAGTAAACAGGCATATGAAGAGATACTCAAACACGTTAATTATTAGAGAAATACAAATTAAGACAACAATGAGCTACCATTTTATATCTATTAGACTGGCAAAAAATTAGAAAGCTGAATATAATGAGAAGAGTTGGCAGGAATGGTGAAATACTCTTGTCGGGCTGGGAGGACTGGGGAAAGGTCAGTCTAGGTCACAAGATGAGAGCCTTCCCTCAAACTAAGTACACACACACCCTATGGCTAACCAGCAACTCTCCTTGAGGGTAAACCCCAAAGAGATTCTCACACAGGTAGACATGTACAAAGACGCTCCTTGTGGTATTGTTAGTGGTGATGAGGACTGGGAGGCACGCGGAGTGGAGTGCATCTCTGCACAGCGTTACACACCGTGGAGTGTGCAGCAGACGGAAGCCACAGTCTGGAGGTAGACAGGGGAATATGGACGGCTCCTAACACAATGCTGAGGGGGCACAGCAGGAAACAGAACAAGACAAACATTTAGGTAACTTAAAAACACAGGGAGATAAAAGATACTCATTGTCCAAGAATACACTTTAAAGGTACACATTAGAATGGTGAAGGGGAGGACAGGAATAGGAGGTGGGAAAAGAACTAAAAGGGAGAGAGTGAATGAATAAATGAATGAATGAAGGGCGAAAGGGAGGGGCCTGTGATGATCATGTGCCACAAACCGGGGATTATGATTAAATCACTCACTGTACCTGAGATCCAGAGAAGAAAGAGGAGGGGAAAAAGGCTCTGCAAAGAAATGTGCATGCATTTATCTGCTGCCATCCTCTCCTGGCAACTGGGCCATTTGGAAAATACCAGCAGCTGCCAGACATTATTTACGGCCCTGTCTTATACCCCACAGGCACTGTACGGCCTGAGAGAAACTTCAAGAGAAAAGCAACAAATTCAGAAGTGTCCCCAAAGGAATTCCCTTTTGCTACCTGTCTCTTGAAAACATTCTGGTTCTGTGATAAAATGCTGGCATTCAAATTCCCACCAAAATATTTTCTAGAAAGGAAAATGCTAGACATTTGGAAATGGCTATTAAAGGCGAAAAGTGCAATGTCCCGCTCTTAAATTCCTCAGATTGACTTCTTACTTTTAAAAAAGTTTTGACTGTCATATAAACAGAGTTGCAGAACAATCAGACCCTGGGCAATAGCGCCACCTGTGGCGATGAGCGCAGTGAAACTGCAAATCACTGCCATGAGGAATATGAAAGAGACAAGCGCTCTGGAGGGGAGGGGAAGACAACCTAAGGCTTGTGTGATATGAACAGGGGTTCCTAATGCCAAAGGACGGGTGGAAGCACCAACCCAGAACAGTCCTCTGGTTTTGCCAGCTTGGAAATCACTGAACAGAACATCTTTTAGAATAGCAATACCCAGGACTTCCCTGGTGGCACAGTGGTTAAGAATCCACCTGCCAGTGCAGGGGACACGGGTTCGAGCCCTGGTCCGGGAAGATCCCACATGCCGCGGAGCAACTAAGCCCGTGCGCCACAACTACTGAGCCTGTGCTCTAGAGCCCGCAAGACACAACTACTGAGCCAGCATGCCACAACTACTGAAGCCCGTGTGCCTAGAGCCCGTGCTCCGCAACAGAGAAGCCACCGCAATGAGAAGCCCGTGCACCGCAACGAAGAGTAGTCCCAGCTTGCCGAAACTAAAGAAAGCCTACACACAGCAACAAAGACCCAACACAGACAAAAATAAATAAATTTATTTAAAAAAAAGAATAGCAATACCCTAGAAAACCTGTTTCTATCAAAAGTACTCCTGGAAAAGTGGCCAATATGTTTAACACATCTTTTTCTTTCCCACTTCCTAAATGAAAGGGTAATAAGCCATTGAAGAATCATCAGAGACTCGAGGCAGCCAACTCTCTGCACCCCATGGATAATGGGACGCCGAAAGCAAAATGTTGCAAGTGTCTGTGTTTCCCAAGATAGAACTTTCTGTATTGTTCTTTTCCTAGGGAGGTAGAATATTCTTGTGGTTAACAGCAAAGACGTTAGAATCAGACAGAACTCAGATTAAATCACATCTCTTGAGTTCACCAATCTCAATTTCCTAATCTACAAAGTAGGTCAAAAGCACCTACCTCAGTCAGTGCTGTGAGCATTAAATGAGCTAATGTGGATAAAACACGCTGAAACACAGTAAGCAGTCGATAAACGCTACCTATTAATCGCCATTATTGTAAAATACATACTCTTTGTCGACAATGCAAAGTACACAGAATATTTAAAGTAGAAGGTCAGTGTCTCGCAATAATCTGCCCTCTATCCTGAGTAAGAGTTTAATGATAAATGTATTTCCAGACTTTTTTCCTATCAATGTATCTAGATGAGTAAACTATTTTATTTTAATAAATGCATGGTTCCACAACCTGAATTTTAAAAAACTCAATGAACAGTATACTGTGGATACCACTTCTGCAAATATACCAAGATCTCTCTTGTTCTTTTTGAAGGCTACATAGTACTTTATGATATTTTTAATGGACTTCCTATTGAACGTTTAGATTGTCTCCAATTCTTCACTATTATTACCGATGCTCCAATGAACTTTTTTACAGAAACATCTTTGCACTCCAGCCTATTCTTTAGGACAAATCACTGGGTCAAAGGATATTTACTTTTTAAAGGCTTCCGATACATATGCCCCAAAGGCCTTACAAAACAGTACAACCAGCTGCCACGCCCACCAGCAGAGTCATGGTCATCTTTCAAATCTAGTGGCACTTATCTCAAGGGGAGAGAAGTAGGTTCGTAAGGTCAAAAGTTACAGGCAAACTTCTGGTGTGGGGTGAAGTGGGGGGCTCTCCATTCATATGCATCTCATCCCCCACAGTTCCTGGGTCCTTCATGATAGAAGTGTCTCCCAGGTTAGGGCATGGTGTGGGCATCTGTTATTTCAGCCTGCTTGGCATCTATCCTCTCTTGTCCCGGTGGCTTCCCCGATCTCCCTTTGGTAAACCACCCTGCTCCCATTTTATGAATACTGTTGAAACCATCAATCAAGGTGTGTTGTCTTCCCCTGGGTGGACCACAGCTAGACCACCTTGATGCTATCCTTCCTGGGAATCTGGACCTTCAGAAGAGGGAGGCAAGGACTAAAAAACAGTTTAAGGGCTTTACCATCCTGCAAATATCATCCAGAAGACCCTTTCTCATTGGTCCCTGGGTCTCCAGAACTGGTCTGTTTTCAAGCCTTGGTTCTTCAGGTCTTCCTACCTTACTGTGAGTTACACTGAAGGCTTCTGTATTCTTTCATTATTATTATTATTATTATTATTATTATTATTATTATTATTATTATTATACTGTTATTTTAGGCCAAGTTAACCAGAGTTGATTTCAGATATTCTAAAACAATCCCACTTGGCACGGGGCAGGGGGTGGGGGGGGGGGGAGAATGACTTTTTTCCTTGAATATTTACTTGAAAAAAATTTCCCCTTGTTCAATTCCTGAAGGAAAAAAAAGAAACATTTTTTCCTCTCCTAAAGGCCTCTTAACCTACCAATAGCAACCATTCCAAATTACTTAATATTTTATTTAAAACTTCTGGTAGAATCTGTATTTTGGAAGGAATGAAAGAAAGAAAAGCTCTGTCCTAGAATGGATTTCACACACACATAAAACAGCCCAGCCTTTTGTCCACATGAAGAGGTACTGTTTTACTGACACTACTGGAATTCATGGTAGGGCTATCTTGGAATTTTTTTTCCAAGTGGATTTTACAAAGCAAATCTGAGGCAAGGGGACAGAATTTCCTTTGTACTCTGGTAGCAACGTGGCAGGAATTTGTTTTTTCCCCTGTGCACCAAGGAGATAATCAGCCCAAACACTCTAGCAATAGCGGTTTCATTTTAATCCCATCATCTTTACAAGGTTACAGGTGCCCTTGGAAATCATGATTAACCAGAGTGCTCAGAGCCAGTAGCAGGGGAAATGTGCTGTATATTCTACAGAGGCTGTCCAGGGTCACTCCCAGCAAAGAGGAATATTATGACAGAGTTCTTCGTCTCCACTCTTAACTCCCCAAAGTGGCAACAAGGAACACAGAATTAGTTACTAAGCGATCACTAAGATGGTTCTGGCTCTCCAGTCCTTGGAGCGAGACTGTGAGGGAGGAAAAGTCAATTCTGGCTTCCCACAGGACAGGGCGCTGGGGGAGCTGGGTGTTATCGGATTAAGTGACTTTTAAGTGGTGACTGGAGCTACATTCTTAAGACAACAAAGGATTAACTGAGATAATGTACATAAAAATTCTTTGTACAGTGTGAAGGGTTATACAGCGCAAGATGTCATCACAGCCTTGCCAGTCAGGCTCACTGACCATCCTGGAGTCACTGACACCATAAGCTGCAGCAGAAGTAGCTCGGCTGCACTGGGGAAATGGGGCGACCCAACATGCCCACAGCACCTCCTGGTGGTTCTTCCCCAGAATAGCAACTTCTCCAGGACCAGGCCCACCCTCACCTGTAGAAAAGTATCCAAGCAACATACTTACTTCCTTCGCTCTGGCTGTCCTTGTTCGAGTTGTAGACCTGGAAAACAGAAATAACATTTACTTGTGTGAATTTTATACTACCCTACAGGTTCGCTGAAGAAAACCATTACCTTCTCCTCTTCCCTGGTTTGTGCTAGACGATGGAAGGCAATTCTGGCCCCCAAATAGAAATCCCTTCTATAATTACCTACTTCCCAGTATTTACTTCAGCGCTTAAGTGTGTGCACATCAGAATCACCTCTGGACTTTATTGTAAAAAAAAAAAAAAAAAAATCATATTCCTCCTTTAAAAAAAGCCCAAACTTATGTTTGTATATAAACTAAAAAGAAAAAAATGTAATTAGTTACAAATCATTAAGCATTAACTGCACACCAGGCAACGGCAACGTGCTGAGCAATTTACAGGAATTATCTCAACTTATCTATGCAACAATTCTGTTGGGTAGGAACGGTTATTATCACTGTTTTACAGATGGAGAATTTGAGAGGCTTAGAGAGGTTAACTAAGGTCTCACAGCTAGTACGTGGCAAAGTCTGGACAGAGACACATTACAAACTCTTAAGTGCTAACACTGGGGAATGAGACCAATCATTTTTTACTTCATATACTTCTGTGAATTTGAATGTTATAAGGAGAATATATTACTTTTACAATAGAAAACCCTTTAATGATTTATAGAATTCATAAAAGGGAATGTACCCCAATAAAAAACAATGACACACTGAAAGAGTCGGCAAGCTTTTTCTTGTAAAGGACAGGCTGGTAAATATTTTAGGTTTTGCAGGCCAGGAGGCAAAAGTCAAATCAATGATATTATACAGGTACTTGTAAAACAAGAGAGAAGACAAATTTCCACAATTTTTTCTTGACAAAATTCAAAATATAGTAAGTTTTCGAAATACAGGTATAATATTCCTAGCAGGTGAAAATCAATCTTAGGGTTGCATGGCTGTTTTCAGAGATGCTTGGCTTGGTTCATCCAGGGGTTAAAGAACTGGTTCTCAGGCAAGAGTGGTCAGCACAACCACTTGGAGTATCTTTTCCAAGGAGTACAATCTTTTGAAATACAGATTGACTAATCAGAAGAATAGCATTTTTTATAGAGGAAGGATAACATTTAGCTTAAATAGAGTTCAAAATGTTTCTCATCATCAAGTCAATTGCAAATGTTCATCTGTAAATACCATGTTGAGCTCATGGGCCATACAAAAGTAGGTGGTGAGCTGGATTTGGCCTGTGGGCCATAGTTTGCCAATCCCTGATATGCTGACATTATTAAATAAGATAATAAAGCCTCTGATTTAGAAAAAAAATCATAGTGCCCAAATCTTTCTTTGGTGCTTATGATTCTGTAGGTATGAAAAGGCATAGCATGAAACTGGTCATAACTTTAAAAAAAAAAAAAAAAAAAAAAAAGGATATTCTAAATGATTGTGATGGCCACTGTTGGTTGAGAGCCATTTATTTAACCCTTTGAGGAACAGAGCCAAGCATCTCTGAAAAAAGAGCCATGACACCTTAAGTGGACTTTTTACCTGCTAGGAAATATGGGTGAGATGCTGGTCAAGAGCTGGGCGATAGTTCTAACATGGCCCCCCGATTGCCTTGTGTCACTGGGTAAGTCTCTCACCCTCTGCGGGTCTCTACTGCCCCATCTATAAACTGAAGGAGTCAGCCAAGAAGGTCTTTGAATTATCAAACAGATAATTTAACAAACCACTCCACTTTATGATCATTATTCATTTCCTGAAGAAGACTACAAAGACACACAGGCACTTACTGAAGGTCAGAAAGATGAGAATAAAGGGGTTTCTGTACTTCAAGCATTATTGTGTGATGAATGAAAAGGCATCAGTTTATATGCATAAAAGGAGTCAAAAGACTGTGAGCCTGGTATGGCCTTTTGGAGGGAGGAAGGCCAGTGCACTTGGCAACTAGTGCACAAAAGAGAAGGGCAGGAGATGAGGACGTGGCAAAGAGAGAGGCAGCGGCACAATCCTGCAGAGCAAAGTGGGTAACCTCGTAATAGCGAGGACGAGCCATTCACGGTCAATGGCATGCACTAAAATCGGACAGGTAGGTGAGGGAAACACAGGGGAAGAGACACTATTTGGGCAAGTATTTTTTCCAGCCATCCTTGCTCACTTCATGTCTCCCATTAAATTCAAACATCCTATCCCAGAGAAACCTTGCTCCTGTTTCTAAATGGCAAAATCCAGAAGGAACAACAAAATACAGGGCTTTCAGGCCTCCTTAACTAGGAGGTGAATTTGTACCAAATTACTTTCTTTTAATGTTTCCTGGGGCTCAGGAGGCCCAGGCCTGGAACACCCAGGCATTCCCCAAATCAGAGAGGCGATTATCAGTGAGCCAAAGGCACCAGGAACATGTGCCGCCCGATCCTCTGAGGCCAGGCCATTAATCTCTGTCTGGTTTGGGTAAATGAGCCAAGGAGAATGAGTTTGAAATGAAGCTAACAAACCATGCCTGCCAGGACTGCGTGACTACATGGCCCAACAAGGAAGGCCCGGGGTGGGGGAGCAGCTTCACCATCACACGGGCCAGATGCTGGCGTGGGAACAGCACTAAGTGGGAACGGCTTTGTTTACCCAGCACTTACCAAGTGCCATACGTGACATCATCAAATCTTTTTAACAACCTTGTGGGTTAGGTACTAGTGTTATTCCCATTTTACAGGTGTGGAACCTGAGGCCCAGAGAGGTTACATAGTTTGTCCAAGGACACAAAGCTGGAAGGTGGTGTACTAGTCTATCTTGCCGTTGTAGGGATGTTCCAACTGTCATTTACTTTTCCAGGCAGTGACAAATGCACACAACTACCAAGCCATACCAGTAATCTATGGTTTGTAAATACCTTCCATTTTGGCAGAAGCAGAGGGCATGCGATTCGCCCTTTAGAAATGCTCAGTCTGTTCTGGGGAAACCTTCTTTAGATCTCATAGTTGCCCACTAATGTCAGACTGAGGTTCAGAGACAAGGGCAATTTCCTAAAATAAAAGGTCTCTTTGGCAGTGGCTTCTGTCTTAGGATTGATTAGTAGAGTTATCTTAGGTTTGTATGCCTTCAAGTAAGCCTCTCAAGAGCCTTTGTCTTAAAAGGATAGAACTCAAATGTCCAGGATCAATTCAAGGGGACATGAGTCACTCAACAATTCCTGAATTATGGCTCCTAGGAAGAATAAATCAGTTAATACACAGTTTCAACAACCCAACTTAAGCTAAAGTCTAACCATCTTGCTTAGCCAGAGTACTCTAAGACCTGGCCACATGCAAGTCTCTGAGCCCTCTGACTTTCTACAGTACTTTCATTCAGGGATGCACTAGTTTCTGCTGAACACTGTGTATGAGAATTGTTACATATCCATACCAATGAACATTTGTTTTCAAGTGCATGTTTCCAGAGAATACAAATTACATACGTCTACTTTATGTTATCAGGGTCCATCTGAGATTCATTATAAAATAATTACAACAGTAATAACAAATTAATACAAACGATGGTGACAAAAGCCTTATTATGTGTCAGACACCACTCTGAGCACTCTATATGCATTTATCTTGTTTAGTCCTCACACCAACCTAATTATTCCTGACATATAGATGAGAAAACTGAGGCATTAGAGAGGTTAGGTCACTTGCCCAAGGTCAGGCAGCTGGAATTGGGCAGAATCCAGACAGAAACTCCTACAGTCTGTCTCCAAAGCCCAAGCTCTTAACCACTAACCACGTGATACATAAGACATCATGATGATGATGATGATGATGATGATGATGATGATGATGATGATGATGATGACGACGACGACGGTAAAGGTGATGAGATGTCGTGCGCAGTTAGGGAAGGTGAGTCACTGTTAGAAAGAATTTGCCATGACTCGGAGAGAAAATGAAACTGGGAATGGCCTTTGATTCCAGCCTGAAGCATTCACCACTAACCCACGTGACCAGCTGGCACCTAACACAGAAGAGACACTTCATATTCTTTGAACCACAGGGCTCGATTCTGAAGATAAACACCAGGGCAGGAAAGTAGGTCTTTGATACAAATCACAGGGCATTGCGATTCTATGAGTCCTCACCCAGAAGCTATGATGGGAGTACGATTTAATTAAATCAAAGGAGGGTGAGCAAAGCTTTCATATGCCCCCTCTGCACTAAGATGTGATTTTGTAATCAATTCTGTTCACTGCTGAGCCAATTCAATTTACGTGTCCCTAGAGAATTAAGAGAGAATACAGAGTCATTTGGGTTCCCAGAATTTTTCCACGGGTGTCCTTTATTACCATTATCCAGGCCTTACCAAGAAAGCACAGAAAGGAAATTATTTTAAACTTATAAATTAAAGGCATAAATAGAGCAATAATTAGACAAAGCAATCTCACTTTTCCCTCTGACACACAGCTGCATTAGCACTTGGCCACATCGCACTTTGGATCAAAATCAGCACAAAATGAAAGTGTTGGAGAAATAGATTCATGGGCAAATTCACTTAAATCTGTTGCTCATTTTTCAACTGCACTTGAATTCACACCTAAGCTTTGTCATTCCCAGAGGTCTCTTCCAAGTAGCCTGGAACATCTAAACCCCTCCCACCTGCTTGTTCCTTGGATGCGCACATGTAGGGACACACAAAACAGAGCTACGTGCCCACACCCCAAAACACTGCCCAAGCTGGTTCTACAACATCAGATATAATTTTTGACCCTCCTCTCTGTGTGACACAATGGATCCACCATCACTAGGACTTGCTCTTTTAAACTGTCTGTCAGGGGTAACAGATTTGTGCTTATCTGCTGCTTAGGTTCAAAGTCCAGATCTACCAGTTACTGGCTATACAGTCCAATCACTTCACAATTCTAAACCTCAGTCTTTGCTAGTGTAAAATAGGGACATTAATGTTCCCTATCTCTTAGGGTCACTGTGAAAATTAAATAAGACAATAAATAGAAAACATTTAACACAGAGAGTAGAATACAAATTCTGTGGCCCACAGAGCATTCGGTAAAGATGACCTTTCATCACCATCACCAGGCCAGATGTTGGCATAGGAATAGCACTAAGTGGGAATGGCTTTGTTTACCCAGCACTTACTGAGTGCCATACGTGACATCACCAAATCCTCATCTTTCCTTCTCTTCATATCAATACTTATCCCCTATGGGATAAATGGCTAAGGATGGGTATGTGGTTTGAGGGATCCAGTGACATTGGCCTCATTAGCATTGAAATTTAACCAAATGAAACTAATTAAAGGACTAATGGAAAGCATAAAATCTAAAGTCAACTTTAGCAAGAGTTCTCAATGTTTTTTTAAATGGCAGTTAAATATAAAAGTAACTACTCACCACAGTCACTTTTCCACCACCGATTATGTGCCAGGCATCATACTCAGCATTTACATGAATTATTTTATTTCATCCTCCAGCTGATGGGGTACTACCACTGCCTCCACTTCACACCATTTTGTAGGTTAAATAACTTTCCAAAGGTTACAAAGCTAACAAGTGGCAGAGTCTTCTAGACTAGATCTGTATTCAACCACAACTTCATAGAACTTCCCCACCCAGTCCCACTTTCCAAAGGAAAAAAAAGCTTGGTGACCAATGAAGAACTCAAAAGAAGCTAAGCAGTAATTAAAATCGCAACAACACAACCATTATGTAAGAACAGAATTTCCACCCAATTTAAACATAACAGTAATTCTACAAACTTCCATTAATACATACAAGTATAGCAGTAACTGAAAACCACAACCAGCTTGAGACACTTTGGGATACCCAAAAAACATCCTTCAAAAAGCTAAGAGCACACAGAGGGCAGACAGCAGAAGCAAGAAGAACTACAATCCTGTAGCCTGTGGAACAGAAACCACATTCACAGAAAAACAGACAAAATGAAAAGGCAGAGGACTATCTACCAGATGAAGGAACAAGATAAAACACACGAAAAACAACTAAATGAAGTGGAGATACGCAACCTTCCAGAAAGAGAATTCAGAATAATGGTAGGGAAGATGATCCAGGACCCCAGAAAAAGAATGGAGGCAAAGACTGAGAAGATGCAAGAAATGTTTAACAAAGACCTAGAAGAATTAAAGAACAAACACTTAGAAGAATTAAAGAACAAACAGAGTGAACTATACAATAACTGAAATGAAAAATAAACTAGAACGGATCAATAGCAGAATAACTGAGGCAGAAGAATGGATAAGTGACCTGGAAGACAGAATGGTGGAATTCACTGATGCGGAACAGAATAAAGAAAAAAGAATGAAAAGAAATGAAAACAGCCTAAGAGACCTCTGGGACAACATTAAACGCAACAACATTTGCATTATAGGGGTCCCAGAAGGAGAAGAGAGAGAGAAAGGACCTGAGAAAATATGTGAAGAGATTATAGTCGAAAACTTCCCTAATATGGGAAAGGAAATAGCCACCCAAGTCCAGGACGTGCAGAGAGTCCCAGGAGGATAAACCTAAGGAGAAACACGCCGAGACACATAGTAATCAAATTGACAAAAAATAAAGACAAAGAAAAATTATTGAAAGCAACAAGGGAAAAACAACAAATAATATACAAGGGAACTCCCATAAGGTTAACAGCTGATTTCTCAGCAGAAACTCTACAAGCCAGAAGGGAGTGGCAAGACATATTTAAAGTGATGAAGGGGAAGAACCTACATCCATGATTACTCTACCCAGCAAGGATCTCATTCAGATTTTACGGAGAAATCAAAAGCTTTACAGACAAGCAAAAGCTAAGAGAATTCAGCACCACCAAACCAGCTCTACAACAAATGCTAAAGGAACTTCTCTAAGTGGGAAACTCCACAGAAGAAAAGGACCTACAAAAACAAACCCATAACAATTAAGAAAATGGTAATAGGAACAGACATATTGATAATTACCTTAAACGTGAATGGATTAAATGCTCCAACCAAAAGACACAGGCTCACTGAATGGAGACAAAAACAAGACCCATATATATGCTGTCTACAAGAGAAGCACTTCAGACCTAGGGACACATACAGACTGAAAGTGAGGGGATGGAAAAAGATATTCCATGCAAATGGAAATCAAAAGAAAGCTGGAGTAGCAATACTCATATCAAATAAAATAGACTTTAAAATAAAGAATGTTACAAGAGACAAGAAAGAACACTACATAATGATCAAGGGATCAATCTAAGAAGAAGATATAACAATTATAAATATATATGCACCCAACATAGGAGCACCTCAATACATAAGGCAATGGCTAACGCCTATAAAAGAGAAAATCAACAGTAACACAATAATAGTGGGGGACTTTTTAACACCACACTTACACCAATGGATAGATCATCCAAACAGAAAATTAATAAGGAAACACAAGCTTTAAATGACACAATAGACCAGCTAGATTTAATTGATATTTGTAGGACATTCCAACCAAAAACAGCAGATTACACCTTCTTCTCAAGTGCACACAGAACATTCTCCAGGATAGATCACAACATGGATCACAAATCAAGGCTTACCAAATTTAAGAAAACTGAAATCATATCAAGCATCTTTTCTGACCACAACGCTATGAGATCAGAAATCAATTACAGGGAAAAAAACGTAAAGAAACACAAACACATGGAGGCTAAACAATACGTTACTAAATAACCAAGAGATCACTGAAGAAATCAAAGAGGAAATCAAAAAATACCTAGAGACAAATGACAATGAAAACATGATGATCCAAAACCTATGGGATGCAGCAAAAGCAGTTCTAAGAGAGAAGTTTATAGCAATACAAGCCTACCTCAAGAAACAAGAAAAATCTCAAATAAACAATCTAACCTTACACCTAAAGGAACTAGAGAAAGAAGAAAAAACAAAACCCAAAGTTAGCAGAAGGAAAGAAATCATAAAGATCAGAGCAGAAATAAATGAAATAGAAACAAAGAAAACAATAGCAAGGATCAATAAAACTAAAAGCTGGTTCTTTGAGAAGAGAAGCAAAATTGATAAAGCATTAGCCAGACTCATCAAGAAAAAGAGGGAGAGGACTCAAATCAATGAAATTAGAAATCAAAAAGGAGAAGTTACAACAGACATCACAGAAATACAAAGCATCCTAAGACTACTACAAGCAACTCTATGCCAATAAAATGGACAACCTGGAATAAATGGACAAATTCTTAGAAAGGTATAACCTTCCAAGACTGAACCAGGAAGAAATAGAAAATATCAACAGACAAATCACAAGTAATGAAATTGAAACTGTGATTTAAAATCTTCCAACAAACAAAGTCCAGGAACAGATGGCTTCACAGGTGACTTCTATCAAACATTTAGAGAAGAGCTAACACCCATCCTTCTCAAACTCTTCCAAAAAATTACAGAGGAACGAACATTCCCAAACTCATTCTATGAGGCCACCATCACCCTGATACCAAAGCCAGACAAAGGTACCACAAAAAAAGAAAATTACAGACCAATATCACTGATGAATATAGATGCAAAAACCCTCAACAAAATACTAGCAAAAAGAATCCACCAACACATTAAAAGGATGATACACCATGATCAAGTGGGATTTATCCCAGGGATGCAAGGATTCTTCAATATATGCAAATCAATCAATGTGATACACCATATTAACAAACTGAAGAAGAAAAACCATATGATCATCTCAATAGATGCAGAAAAAGCTTTTGACAAGATTCAACACCCACTTATGATAAAAACTCTCCAGAAAGTGAGCATAGAGGGAACCTACCTCAACATAATAAAGGCCATATATGACAAACCCACAGCAAACATCATTCTCAATGGTGAAAAACTGAAACCATTTCCTCTAAGATCAGGAACAAGACAAGGATGTCCACTCCTGCCACTATTATTCAACATAGTTTTGGAAGTCCTAGACACGGCAATCAGAGAAGAAAAAGAAATAAAAGGAATACAAATCGGAAAAGAAGAAGTAAAACTGTCACTGTTTGCAGATGACATGATACTATACATAAAGAATCCTAAATATGCCAACAGAAAACTACTAGAGCTAATCAGTGAATTTGGTAAGGTTGCAGGATACAAAATTAATGCACAGAAATCTCTTGCATTCCTATACAGTAACAACAAAAGATCAGAGAGAGAAATTAAGGAAACAATCCAATTCACCATTGCAACAAAAAGAATACAATACCTGGGAATAAACCTACCTAAGGAGGTAAAAGACCTGTACTCAGAAAACTATAAGATGCTGATGAAAGAAATCAAAGATGACACAAACAGAGGGAGAGATATATCATGTTCTTGGAATGGAAGAAACAATATTGTGAAAATGACTATACTACCCAAAGCAATCTACAGATTCAATGCAATCCCTATCAAATTACCAATGGCATTTTTTCTTTTTCTTTTTTTTTTTTTTAATTTTTACTTATTTTTTGGCTGTGTTGGGTCTTCATTGCTGTGCACCGGCTTTCTCTAGTTGCGTTGAGCGGGCTTCTCACTGTGGTGGCTTCTCTTGCTGCAGAGCACGGGCTCTAGGCACGTGGGCTTCAGTAGTTGCAGCATGCGGGCTCAGTACTTGTGGCACACGGGCTTAGTTGCTCTGTGGCATGTGGGATCTTCCCGGACCAGGGATTGAACCCGTGTGCCCTGCATTGGCAGGCGGATTCTTATCCACTGTGCCACCAGGAAAGTCCCGTAAGGCCTTTTTGCACTGACTGATCTGAAGTGCTGAACAAGCCAGGAAAATGCCCTTGGCAGATGTCATATTGGGGCCCCAGGTTCAGCTCCAGAAGCCCACTTTGCTGCAAGTAAGCCTTTGGCCTCTTGGACGGCCTCTGAGGCAAGGCATTGCTCCACTGTGCCTCTGAGCAGGCAGAGAAGCGTGTCTTCCATGAGGGGTGGGGCTTGCTCCCCAATGGCATTTTTTACAGAACTAGAAGAAAAAATCTTAAAATGTGTATGGGGACACAAAAGACCCCGAATAGCCAAAGCAGTCTGAGGGAAAAAAACAGAGCTGGAGGAATCAGACTCCCTGACTTCAGACTATACTACAAAGCTACAGTAATCAAGACAATATGGTAGTGGCACAAAAACAGAAATATAGATCAATGGAACAGGATTGAAAGCCCAGAGATAAATCCACGCACCTATGGTCAACTAATCTATGCCAAAGGAGGCAAGGATATACAATGGAGAAAAGACAGTCTCTTCAATAAGTGGTGCTGGGAAAACTGGACAGCTTCATGTAAAAGAATGAAATTAGAACACTGCCTAACACCATACACAGAAATAAACTCAAAATGGATTAGAGACCTAAATGTAAGAGTGGACACTCTAAAACTCTTAGAGGAAAACATAGGAAGAACACTCTTTGACATAAATCACAGCAAGATCTTTTTTGATCCACCTCCTATAGTAATGGAAACAAAAACAAAAATAAACAAATGGGACCTAATGATACTTAAAAGCTTTTGCACAGCAAAGGAAACCATAAACAAGACGAAAAGACAACCCTCAGAATGGGAGAAAATATTTGCAAATGAATCAACGGACAAAGGATTAATCTCTAAAATACATACACAGCTCATGCAGCTCAATATTAAAAAAACAAACAACCCAATCCAAAAGTGGGCAGAAGACCTAAATAGACTTTTCTCCAAAGAAGACATACAGATGGCCAAGAAGCACATGAAAAGCTGCTCAACATCACTAATCATTAGAGAAATGAAAATCAAAACTACAATGAGGTATCACCTCACACCAGTCAGAATGGGCATCATCAGAAAATCTAGAAACAAGAAATGTTGGAGAGGGTGTGGAGAAAAGGGAACCCTCTTTAACTGTTGGTGGGAACGTAAATTGATGCAGCCACTCCGGAGAACAGTATGGAGGTTACTTAAAAAACTAAAAATAGGATTATCATGTGACCCAGCAATCCCACTACTGGGCATATACCCAGAGAAAACCATAATTCAAAAAGACACATGCACCCCAATGTTCACTGCAGCACTATTTGCACTAGCCAGGTCATGGAAGCAACCTAAATGCCCATCGACAGACGAATAGATAAAGAAGAAGTGGTGCATATATACAGTGGAATATTACTCAGCCATAAAAAGGAACGAAATTGGGTCATTTGTAGAGACATGGATGGACCTAGAGATTGTCATACAGAGTGAAGTAAGTCAGAAAGAGAAAAACAAATATCGTATATTAACGCATATATGTGGAACCTAGAAAAATGGTACAGATGAACCAGTTTGCAGGGCAGAAACTGAGACACAGATGTAGAGAACAAACATATGGACACCAAGGTGGGAAAGTGGTGGGGGCGTTGGTGGTGTGATGAACTGGGAGATTGGGATTGACATATATACACTAATATATGTAGAGTGGATAGCTAATAAGAACCTGCTGTATAAAAAAATAAATAAAAAAAAAAAAAAAAAAAAAAAAAAAAAAGCTGAGAGTACAGACCGAGAGAACTGACAGCTTTGCCCAGGACTGTGTGGTAGGCAGATTTTTGAGTAGAGCACCACATTCGAATACTAAGCAAACTCTATTAAACAGGATTAATATAGGAACTTTTAGTAACACCCACCAAAAGTTACCAGTAAGACACCCTTGGCCTGTGCAACACCAACCAATAACGGACATGAATTTTTGGATCGAGGAGGCCCTCTCTTCTCATGGTGGTCCACAGGCCACAGTTAGAAAAGCTTTCAAGAATGAACTGTTTGAAATACAAGACATGACACCATAAAACTCCTAGAAGAGAACACAGGGAAAACATTCTCTGACATAAACTGTACCAATGTTTTCTTAGGTCAGTCTCCCAAGGCAATAGAAGTAAAAGCAAAAATAAACAAATGGGACCTAATCAAACTTATAAGCTTTTGCACAGCAAAGGAAACCATCAGCAAAATGAAAAGACAACCTACGGACTGAGAGAAAATATTTGTGACCAACAAGGGCTTAATTTCCATAATATACAAACAGTTCATACAAACTCAATAACAAAAAAACAAACAAGCCAATCAAAAAATGGGCAGAAGACCTAAATAGACATTTCTCCAAAGAAGACATACAGATGGCCAATAGGCACATGAAAAGGTGCTTAACATAACTAATTATTAGGGAAATGTAAATCAAAACTACAATGAGGTACCAACTCACACCAATCAGAATGGCCATCATTAAAAAACCCCCAAATAACAAATGCTGGGGAAGGTGTGGAGAAAGGGGAATCCTCCTGACATGTTGGTGGGAATGTAAATTGGTGTAGCCACTATGGAAAACAGTATGCAAGTTCCTTCAAAAACTAAGAATGGAGTTGCCATATGATACAGCAATTCCACTCCTGGGCATATATCCAGACAAAACTATAATTTGAAAAGATACTTGCACCCCAAGGTTCATAGCAGCATTATTTACAATAGCCAAGACATGGAAGCAACCTAATGTCCATCGACAGATGAATGGATAAGAAGATGTGGTACATATATACAATGGAATATTACTCAGCCATAAAAAAGAATGAAATAATGCCATTTGTAGCAACATGGATGGACCTAGAGATTATCATACTAAGTGAAGTAAGTCAGAAACAAATACCATGTGATATCACATACATGTGGAACCTAAAATATGAAACAAATGAACTTACTGACAAAACAGAAATAGACTCACAGACATAGAGAACAAACTTATAGTTACCAAAGGGGAAAGCGGGTGAGGGGGATAAGTTGGGAGTTTGTGACGAGCAGATACAAACTACTATATATAAAACAGATAAACAACAAGGTCCTACTGTATAGCACAGGGAACTATATTCAATATCCTGTAATAAACCATAATGGAAAAAAAATTAATTGTTTGAATCTTCAGCCTGTGGGGATAAAACCAGTTTGAAGAGCTTGGAGTAAATGAGGATATGTCTCAACACGAAGGTCCAGAGCTGGGGAGCTGGGTATTGGTTCCTCCTTCTCCCATTAGAAACAGGCCTCTTGTCACCACAGCCCGAGTGACAGAAGGTGCTCCAGAGAAGGAAGTAAAATGGCTGCTGCTGCTTTTCTAATTCTCACCTGGCAACGCTTCCTCTGGCTTGCCTCTTCCACTGCTACCGGTATTGCATTTGCTGTCTTAGGGAGGCTCTTTTGAAAGTGAAACCAATAAAAATATATCTGATGGCTCTTCCCAAGGACCTGTTCCTGAACAAACATGAAGACCTTGCTCTTGCCCTGCAGGATTACATGCAAAGAGGTTTACTAACTGGAATATAGCAGACCACTCAGTAAGTACTGATTGGATGAACAGTTTGTGGGTAGAGGAATAAAAGAGAGATGGAAATTAAAAAAAAAAAAAAAAAATCCTCATGTTGAATGAAGCAAGGAGGACAATGCGTCGATGCATCAACCAGACAGAAGAAGTAAGCCAGGCCTATCATTGCCAGGTGGGTATATCTCATTCTTCTAAACACCTGGCAAATTCTCTAGGAATCTTTACCTTAGACAGAAAGGGAAATACACAATTCAGGTCTTATTAACGAGACAAGATAAAGTACATTTATCTTATTTGGTTTGACTCAAGCCTGTCAGAATCCCTCATACAGCCACTTATTTTCTATGGGACACCGCTGAATGCTAGCTCTACACCCAACAACTGACAGCAAATGCTACTAGTAGTCCATGGGGTCACCAGGAAGGGGTCACTGTAGCTCACGGTACCGAGGACCCCTCCCCCACGCAACAGAGGCGCCTTAGGACAAAGGCAGAGTCTCTTGGAAAATGGCCCAGCACAAGCGGCTGTGCTCCCAAAGCCAGCTGGATAGTCTCTTGACGGCCCCTGAAGACTTGCTCACCAACACACCAGCAAGCCAGTGAGTAACAATGACCGCTTGCTGTTCATGATTATGACAGTGACGATGGGTAGAAAAACACACTTTCTGTTCTATTAGTTCAAGCCTTGCCTGCTGCTTTGCACCTAAGACTATAAAGGGCTTACCTCTTGTGCAATTCCTCAGTAACAGTGCGGGGAAGCAAAGTGCTCAGAATACATGCTCCCGGCTCCCTCTGCTCAGCATCCAGGTTCCTCTACTGCCAGGGGTTCCACCCTCATTTCCCTTGGGAGCCACCCCACCACGCTACTGGCGGGGGCTGGGGCTGAGTCCAACTCCATCTTCAGGTTTGGCCAGGGGATCCAGACCTGGCATCCTAGTGTGCATGTGATTCGCCCCAGGCCAAATGCAGTGAACAGGACTTGTTTTTAATGTTTTTTATCACAACTGTAGGGAACGAGGCCTTGTCATGTTGCTAGGAGAATAGGACACATGCCTGGAGCTTTTGTGGCCAACCCCTGCCACCACAGAGGCAAAGCCTGAGTAAAACAGGCCAAAGGAAAGTGGAGCTGTGATAGGAAGGGAGACCAGATTCTGACGGCATTGTCTGAACCTCAGGATGCAGCTCAGTGTCATCCCTGCTCTTGCCATGAGTGAACCAAAACATCTTTTTTTCTTTAAGTTGTGTTTCTATTGCTTGCAGCCAAGAGCCGTGGCAAATACCAAAAAAGCTCATGAGAGAAAAGCCTAGTTAAGCTTCATAGGGAACTCTAGAATGAAGAACAAAGAAAAATACACAACAAAGTAGAGGGGGAAAGAAAGTAAATTCATTCATCCTTGAGTTCCCCCCTTCCGCCTACCTCACATATCTGTCCAGTAACAAGATTTCTCACCGTCATGTATCCTGAATCTATCCGTCATCCCCATTTCTTTTCCTACTGCCTGAGGTCAGGTTTTGTCTTCTCATCTGGATCTCGACATTGGCCTTCTCCCTGTTCTCGCTGGTCCCTCTCTCTTGTCTCTGCTCTAATCTATCAGACACATAGCTCCCGCCAGATGTGTTGCCCTGAACTACAGCTCCGGCTGGAGAAGAGAAGCCTTCAAGACATCACAATACTGGTCTTCAAATACTTGAAGGGCGGTCATGTCCAAGAAGGGGAAGACTTACTGCTCTGAATGGAGATGAAAGTCAGTGTGGAGTCCCAGGAAGGCAGATTTCAGCTGGATGAAAATATCCGACAGTTAAGAGCTCTTCCTGGTCTACTAAAGCAAGCCCACTGACTGAATGTCATTCCCACACAAAGGGCTAAGCCCCATTTCGTCCAGAAGGCAGCCCTAGGCATTCCTGGGCTGACACATTCAGCTTCATTTGAGGTTTCATTATTGTTAGCCTGTCCTTTCACCTGTACAAGACTTGGACAGATTCCAGAACAAGGGGAAATGGAGTTGGTTGAGGCAAAGCAGGTAGACAGAGTGTGCTGTGGGCCCTGGAGACTTGGCATGCAGGCCTGGTTCCATGGGCCTTTTTAGCTGTGTGCCTTTGGGTGGTTATTTAACATTTCTGAGTCTGTTTTCTTATGGTGAAGGAGAGCTAAGTAATAATACTTTGTGGGAGTATTGGGAGAATTAAAAATAGTTTCACAGTGCCTGAAAGTGCTCAAAAATGGCATTTCCCTTTCCTCTGCCTCCACAAAGGGTTCCTACTGGCTGCAGACTTCCCTGCCATCTCCTCTCTCTGACCTCTCACTGCTCTAACAGGCCACTCTATAGAATTTAATGCTTCAGGACACAGCTTTTCATTTCCCATTATTTTTCATCTCCAAATAAATCCCCAGTGGCCAGTTCTGTCTTACACTTCTATGGGGGTCCACCCAGCATCTAACACAGGGCTGGGCATATATTCAGTCCAAGAAATCGCTCCTGACTGAGGGAGAGGAGCTTAAGACCCAGGATGCACATTCTCTTGTCTGAGTCTTCCTCCGTGGGTCAGAAGCCGGTCATAATGACCTTGATAAGCAGATTATCCTTATAGCTTTCTACTTGGAGTGTTGCTGGCACTTACTGCCCTTCTCTGCGAGAAGTCTCGAATGAAGCTGATAGAATTTCAAGGGAAAAGGTGAAACAGCCCCTCCTGGAGCATGCAGGTGGTGGGGTCCACTCAGATATCCAGTGAAGGCCTAGGCTAATTATTTTAACCTATTTCCGGGCCTGGTAAATTAAGCACGAGCGAAACGTTTCTGGGGTTACTAACAGTGAATGTTGTGGGTGAGTGCTCCCCCTAACCCCACAGGACTTCGATTTGCATGCTGTATAAACACTGTTGCCATAGTTATAATTCAGGAAGCTTTGCTGTTTGACCTCAAGAAAAAAATCAACCTCAAATCAGGATAACACTGACTCTCGAGACCACAATAGATCATCAGCGGGTGAGACCTGCCAAATTCCTTCAAGATTCTAGAAGGAACTACTGTATTTTGGGTAACAAGCAAGCAACAAGAAGAGGAAACTCTGCAACATTATGCAATTTCCTTGCATTTCATATTCAGAAATCCTGAAAACCCATATAAGCAACTTCCCTAACTTTCAACCCAAGATCGGAGTCACAGCCAGTGTAAACAAAAACTGGACGCAAAAGAGGAAAAAAGTAACGTACAGAAAAATATTGCAGGCAAATTTTAAAGGCAACAGAAAGGACACAAGCTCACTCGATATCAAATGCATGACAGTTAAATAGACAGCGTGTGAGCTGACGTGTGTGGAATGTGGCTGGCTCATAATGTGGGGCGTCTTCTGGCTTTAACATCTCCTGGCTTCATGCTCATGTAACATTAAAAAGGGTGTGAACCCACTAGCCCATCAGCATGGTGTTTCCATGCGGAGAGGAGGGATCACCTCCCCATCTCCCAGACAAAGACTGCAATCTTAAACAGAGGATGTCTTTCTGTGTTCCTCTCTCCCCCAGCTCCTCCCTCTCTCTCTGTCTCTCTCTGTGTGTCTGTGGAAATAGTGACACAGCATCATCAACAGAAGAAGGAACCTTGTTCTTTTGTGCTTTGGAAAACTGCAAATGAGAAACTCCTCGGTCCAGTATACGTGATCCCAAAGTAGGAGCATGTGAGGTCCTGCTGCCGGAGCAGGGCCCTGCCCAGGAGGAAGGACAGCCAGAGGGTGAGTCACTGCACAAAATCCACTCCTTTCGACTTCCAGTTCCTCCGTCCTCCAGAGGACTTAAGGCAAGTGTCTTTACACTGATCTCATTAATCCTCACAATGTCCCTTTGTGAAGCAGGAGGTGAATTTATTCGACACAGACACAGGGGACTTCTTTCTTTGCCACAGACAACTGCGAGGTCAGAGTACTGCATTTCTAGATAGATGACTCAAAGCCGAGCTCCCTCAGATGCAGGTCCTATCCTAAATCTAGGAATAATCCTGATGCCAACCCATGCATACGCAGCAAGGTTTCTGGGAATAGTCACTCTGATTTCCTTGCTCTGAAGCTCGTAGAAAGGGGATCCCTAGCTCTATGACATCAGGAATCTCTGTATTTTCCTACAGTCTCCAAGGAACAGAGTGGGGTTTGCAAAGTAGAAGAGCAGATTCTAGAATTCTTTCTGGTTTTACAGAGGTTAGAAGTTATTAGGCTGAGCCCTTCCTCATCTCCACACAGCGTGAAAGGGAGGTTTATCAAGATTCCACAGGGCTTCCCACACAGTGATGGGGGTAAAGGGTAAGGTTGGGACCTTGGAAAATGACCTCCATTCTACAGTTGTTAACATACTGTTACATTTGCCTTATCACATATCTGGCCATCTCTCTCTCATCCACCAATCCATCTTATTTTTCAACAAATTTTAAAATTTTATAGTAAGTTGCAGACATCAGGACTTCTCATCTAAACACTTCAGTAAGCTTATCATTTACTAAGGTTCAACATTTATCAGTCTTTGTAAGGCAAAAGTTACCTACAACGAAATGCACAATTCTTAAGGGAGTTGTGACAAAGCCATATGTGCATGTGCCCTGAACCCCTATAAAAGTAGACTTTTCCATCACTTTGGACAGTTCTCTCAGGCCTCTTTTCATCTTACCCCCATACACACACACAAACACACACACGCATGCACAACCACTGTTCTGTTGCATTTTCATTTGCTCCCACCATTAGTTTTGCCTGTTCTAGAACATCATACAAATGGCATAATACTGAATGTACTCTCTATGGCTGCTTTATTTCACGCAACATAAAATTTCTGAGATTCATCCATGTTGTGGCCTAAATTAATACTTTTGGGCTTTTTTTATTGCTGAGTAATATTTTATTATTTGAATATATCACTGTTTATTGATTCTCCTGTTCATGGACACCTAGGCTGTTCCCCCTCTTTGGCTATCATAAATAAAGCTGCTCTGAATGTCTTTGTGTAAATCTCTTAGAGGACCCCTATGTTTTTATTTTCTCTCATGTATATATCTAGGACTGGAATTGCTAGATTATGGGGCAGGCTTTTTAAATTTGTTATTAAATAAGACACTGCCAAGCTCTTCCCAAATGCTCATTTTACACTCTCACCAATAATGTAAGAGAGTTCTGAGCACTCCACATGCTCACCAACATGTGGTATTGTCAGTCTTCTAACTTTAGCCATTCTGGTGGGTGTGTAGTAGTGTCTCATTATGGTTTTAAGTTGCACTTCCCTGATGACCAGTGATGTTGAGTACTTTTTCTTGTGCTTACTGGACATTCTTAATCTTCTTTCATGAGCTGTCTCTTTAAGCCTTTTGCCCATCTTTTAATTGAGTTGTTCCTTTTATTACTGAGTTCTAGGAGCTCTCTCTACATTCTGGACATAAGTCCTTTGTCAGATGTATGTTTTGCAAATATTTTCTCCCCTTCTGTGTCTTGCCAACTGACATTCTCAGTGGTGCCTTTTGATAAGCACATGTTTGTAATTTTAATAAAGTCAAATTTTTCATTTTTGGGTAGGCCTATTCCTTTCTGTATCCTATTAAGAAACCAATGCTAACCCCAGATTGCAAAGATTTTGTCCTGTGTTTTCTCCTGGAAGCTTTATAGTTTTAGCTTTTATGTTTAAGTTTATGATTCATCTTGAATTAATTTCCCTAGTTCCCCTAGTTTGTAAACATAAATTACAGCTGCTTTTGAGTCACAGCCCGGATTTGGAACTCACTGGTTTAAAATACAAATTTAGGACCAAGTAGCCCTAACCAGCCTTGCTCCCCTTCTCCCCACCCCCCAGAAAGTTGTCACATGGAACTGATCCATAGCACCTCTGGGGGTCTGCACACTATTAACTGATATGTGCTCCCTACCCACTCAGCTCAGGACAAGTATGCTGAACTTTGTAAAGACCTAGATATATGCTCAAGGCTAATATTCAGGGACATAGCTAACTACATGGCTACCTATAAGCTATGATCTGAATAGGCAGGGAGCCTGGGAGCCGACAAGTAGAGTGGTCTCGACCAGCCACTGACTTCTTGTGTGACCCTGATCAAGCCTCTCCCTCTTCCTGAATCTTATTTTCCTAATCCACCAAAAGAGAGGCTGGAAATAGACCTGCTTAAAAATTCCAGACTCCCTTACTTCCTAACCTTTTTAATATCCCACCATCAAAAATAAACTTCTTTGGGCCTGAAGGGGTCATGTCAAGACACCATTCACTTTAAGGGTTTCCCATTACAGTGGAAGTGTAGCACCTTATATCTTATCAGCAACCTGTTAAATTGGAATTTGCTGACAATTAAGAATGAGGTCCTGTAAGTTTAGAGGAACAGGGAGTAAGGACTGAAAAGGAAAAGGAGGCAGGGTTGGAAGGCTGCTGATCAAAGGCCAGCTCAGCTTACTGAACAATATGGTTTAAAGCTGACCAGGAAGAAAGGGGTTGTTGTTATCAGTGTTCACATCAAAAGCACAAAGTGCCCAACCCAAGCTTCTCTTGCTTCTTCTGCAGAGAGAGCCAAAGCACGCCATACACAGAGCCACGAGGCTCAGTTACGAGCACAGCCAGCCACCAAAGTCAACTGGGAGGGTAAGCCCGCTGGGATCCCCTCCCTAGGGTGGCGGACGTAAGAGATTAGGACATGCCTTACTTCTGACCTGAATTTGAGAGCATGGCAGGTGAACACACAAATCAAAAGCTGCTTCTGGGCCCTTTCCTGCAGCTCTTGATATGGGTGATATACATTTGATAGCCTGTGTCCTTTAAATGTTCACTTTGCCTGAACCTTTCCGGCCCAGCTCCCCAGGCAACTCTGTGGGTTCCTCTGCCCTGAGCTAATCTTTCTTAACTTGGATAAAAAGGGATTTGTACATAAATATTATATATGAATATAAAATCATCACAAATGCAGTCATCATAAACATCAAATAATTATAAATATAAAATATACATACATATTTACACACACAGTTGATTCTCATTATTCACAGTAATTATGTTCTTTAAAGTCACTACAATTAGCAAACCTGAACCACTGCTCCTAGGGGACATGAGTTAGGTTCCTATGAGCCTCTGGTCGCAATATTTTCATCAACTGATCAATATAGAACCCTGTTTTATGTGTGTTTCTGTTTCAAGACACCTTATCTAATATATACCATTGATTCATCACCATTGCACTCATGGCTACAGCACTGTAAATGATGCCTGAACGAAGCTCATCTAACACGTGTTTGCTCCGTAAGGCACATCACAGTCTTCTTGTGCTTAGGAACAGTAGTTGGCACCTTTCGCGCTGTGCAGGGGGCCATTTTAAACAGTGAAATCACCAGCAAAAAAGCACAAAAACACAAAATATGTTGCACTAAATAGCGAAAAGAACACTTATTTACAGTATGAGGGTTGAAACAAGAAGCCAGAGGGTCACCTTGTCCACCCTCAGCTGGGAACATGTGTGTTAAGCAACTGAAGTTTTTCTTTGCTCTGCACATATCTGCAAATGACTGTGAAAGCACCACAAGCATTGACTTTGGGGTACAAGGAAGTTTTAGAAAGTCGGTGAATTCACAAATACAGAATCTGCGAATAACAGGGATTAACTGTTATGTACATACACATGAAATATTTTGAGCATACATAATAAAACTACAAAATGACTAAAGTCACCCAGGGACTCATGATACAGATTTAACAGATATTAGCAGTTTTCTAAATTTGTTTCTAATTGAGATCTTAAAGAAACTGAATATCATACCCCCTTAACCTTATCTCTGTCCCTTTCTTCCCCTATCCCGAAGATGGTATGTACCATTCCTACACGTGTTTCAATACTTCTACTACATGTGCACATGTCCACAGACATTATTATTATGTTTTTAAAATGTACATAAATAGATTATACCATACATGTATCTGATCTTGCAACTTGCTTTTTCACTTACTATTATGTTCTTAAGATTTATCCACATTGATACATGCAGATCAAGTTTGTTCACTTTATCCACTGTAAAGTGTGCCACTAATAAGCCATCGTATATTTATCCGTAACAATATAGGTTATTCTCAATTTCTCACTATTACAAACCACGCTGCAGTAAACAACCTTTTCCCATGTCTCCTTTTGTACTCATGTGTGAGTTTCTTGGCAAAAGAGTCAGCAAACTACAGCCCGAGGGTCACATCCAGTCAGCCCTGTGTTTTGTAAGTAAAGATTTTTTGAAAACAGCTATGCTCAATCACAGATTGTCTGTGGCTGCTTTTGTGCTACGACAGCAGGGCCGAGTCGTTCCAACACAGATCATTGTAGGGTATGTGCATGTTCAACCTTACTAAGTTTTGGATGGATTTTCCAATTTATACTCCACCAGCAGCAGCATACTTTGAGAGTTCCTTGGCTTACTCTAAAAATTTCCCAAAGCTCCTTCCTTGGCTGTCTTTACTTATCCCACTCTCTTTCCACACACAACACCTGGAAATTTCATCCATTTCCACAGCTTTAACAAATGCCTCTATGCAGATGGCTCCCCATCTCTAAACATGTAACCCCAACCTCGCCCTGGCTTTCTGAGGAGCACACCTCCATTTCTCACTACTTGCTGGTCGTCTCCATCTCGGAATTTCCCTAAACCTCAAACCCAGCATCTGCTCCTCCTCTCACTGCCAAGAAGGGTTTCTTGAGACAATGCGAGGAGTGACACCTTAAAACTTGTGAACAAGCAGCTAAATTAGAACTTGTTTTCAGTTGGCTGATACAAGGCCATTTAACAGGAAGAAGAATACACAAACCTATTTTCACACAGCAACTCTGCTCCTTTCTAGTTGTGACACCTCTCTGTGCCTCACTGCCCCACCTATTAAATAGGGATTATTCCACCCAAACTGAAGGATGAGACATCAGCAGGAAAGCTGCTGACATAGTGCCCAGCATAGATTACATTGTTTAGTAAAATGCTCAGTAGTTAATAATCATTGTTTTGGTTAATGGCATCACTTTAATCTCAGTAACTTGGACCTAAAAGCTGAAAATTCTGTCTTTTTAGTCCCACATCTAATCAAGTGACAATGATATTTTGTTTTCAAAGTGATGACCATATCCATTCCTTCCTTTTTAATCCCAAGACTACTTTTGGGGAGTTAGTACCTCTTACTTGGAATGTCTTCAAACTGGTTTGACTTTTGCCCTCCCCCTGCCAACACGTCCTTCACGTAGCCAAAGCTCTGAAATCACTTCTGCTCGAAAACCTTTATGGTCAGATCACCCTGACAGTATAATGTCCAAATTTCTATGTGAGGCCTCTGGCAGGCTGGCCCCAACATTTCTATCTTACTTCCTACTTTCTCTTCCCCGACCTCATGCCCCAGCTACACACAACAACTGGCTGTTTCCTACATCTGCCCCAGGCTGTTCTGTCTAAGAATCCTTGTTCCTGTATTTTTGGCCAAGAAAGCCCTTCTATTCATCCCTGCCTATGCACAGCCTTCAAAGCCCTACTTATATGTGCCTCTTCTCCTAAGCTGTCCTCAACTCCCTTGTCTAAAATCATCTCTTCTATTTCAAAACACTGTGTTCACACCTCACATGCATCACTTCCACTCTGAAATAAAGGCAAGGCAACAGATTTATCCCTGTAGATCCCAGAGGCCCTTGTGCACAGCTGGCATTCAATAAACATCTGATGAATGACATGATGAACCAAAGTCATTTAAAGTTCTGTCAATGCACATCCTAGACTCAGTTTACATTAAGTTAAAAAGTGCCAATCCAATCACCCAAACAAGTTACGAAATTAAAAATGAATCTAGGACTTAGAGAACCCTTCAAATCTGGGAAGAGCAAATTGCCGCCTGTATCAGCATTTTAAGTATCAAATTGCTCGCTTATAGTTTTGGTCACACCAAGAAAGTTAAGCAGTCAGCATCAGGGCAAGGCACAGAACCTAATTTCCTCACTCCCAGAAGTGTGTCAGCCATGGAAAAAAACAGGGTCGCTTAAAGCCGTGTGGCAGCTCACGCGGTTTCTTCTATGGCAGCTAAACTTTACATACTCCATGTGCTTAAAAATCACTGCTACTGGGATTTCCCTGGTGGTTCAGTGGCTAAGACTCCACGCTCCCAACGCAGGGAGCCTGGGTTTGATCCCTGATCAGGGAACTAGATCCCACATGCCACAACTAAGAGTCTGCATGAGGCAACTAAAGATCCCACATGCCGCAACTGAAAGATCCTGCATGCAGCAACGAAGATCCTGTGCCGCAACTAAGACCTGGCACAGCCAAATAAATAAATAAATATTTTTAAAAAATCACTGCTACTCTTCTTAAATCATCTTGGAGCACTTCAAATCAGTTCAGATATAAAGGCTTTGTGATAATAATAATCATCTGGACAGAAAAAAATCAAGGTAGGTCTCTACCTTACACTGTTTTGATGCCAAAACAAATCTCAGGTGAATATTTACCTTAGAATGGAGATGCATTCAAGCAAAGATAAAATACTTAAAGTGGCTCATAGCCTTAATATATAAAGAGTTCTTATAATCAGTAAGAGAAAAGTAAATAGAAAAACAAATGGAACAAAGGATAAACTATTTGCAAAAGGGGGACAAGTATTCAATAAACATGGAGAATATTCAAATTTGACAGAAAACAAACTGAAATTATAACAATGATATTATTTTTTAGCTTTTGAAAAAATTAAAAGATTTTTTAAAAACGGTAACAGTATAGATGTGGGCTCAGGGAAACAGACATTCCCGTGTGTGACTTACAGAAGTATAAATTGACAGTCTTCATTGAAGAACAAGCTTCAAAAATGGATCCATGTGTTCACCAAGTATGACACTTCTATGAATTTATGCTAAGGAGAGAATCATAGACAGAAGCCCACAGAGGAATTTTAGTGAGTACATAAACCTCCCTGATATTATACGTAAAGTGTTACGTGTTTATACATTTTTCTGAGGAGAGTGCACACAATTTTCTTAATATCATCAAAGGAGTTTGTAAGTCACCCAAGAACTTCTGGTTGTGGAATAATCTTTAGAAACAAGGTGTGATGGACACTGCTAGCTGTCTATAAAATGTCCATTCTTCCCTTCTTCCTTAAGAACTGACCCCTGATTATGTAGAAGCAAAACGTCATTCAGCTGAAAACACTACAATTCTCTTAGGTAGGAATGTGAGTCAGGTCCGGCCAATGAGACACAAGCAGATGCAAGCTGGGGATTTCTGGAAAAATTCTGTTCCTCTGACACACACATCAACTCTTCTTTTTTCCATCCTTCTCCCTGCTTGAACCCCAGACACAAGGCAAGGAGGTGCAGCAACCATCTTGCAATCATGAGGCGACAAGGAAGACAAAAGCTTATACCCTAAGGATGGAGAAGCAGAAAGATGGAAAGAATCTGGGTCCCTGAAGGCTTCACAGAGCCACCCATCTGTCCCAGACTGCCTATCCTATGTCTTAAAGCCTAAATATCCCCCATTTCATTGGTGGATTTTCAGTTGTTGACAGCAAAACTCATGGCCAAACTAGTACATATGAGAAAAATACAGTATATTAAATGAAAATCCTACTTACAGTACAATATGTGTAAAAGTGATCCATTTTGTTTACAATAGAAAAAAAGTTGAAAACACAAACGTCAAAAAGAAGCCCCTATTCCCTGTGAGTGAGATGAGTGATATTCATTTTCCTCCTTATGCTTTTGGTCATTTTACACATTTGACCATTTTTTAAACAACAGAAACAAAGGATTAGCATCTTTGAGCCTGATTCACCATGGAGTAGCAAGGAGGATCAGCCTCAGACATCAAGGACAAACACAATTATCTCCCTTTCAGATGAATTCAGATTCCTTCCTTCTATTCCCCAAGGGACTCCACGGGTCCGCCAGGCTGTATAACCGCGTTACTCCTGTCCTGCTGTCCTGCCCACTTTTCGCTGTTTAAACAGCAGAGTTTCCCTGTAAAGTCTGAACAGTAGTGACAAACCCATCCCACCAAGAGACATCCCCTCTCCTGCCCCAGAGGGGAGCCAGCAGCCATGTTTAGGGGATCACTGCCCTGATTCTGCTCTACTACTCTAATTTACACAGCTAAATGAAATGGTTGTTCTCATTAAAAACGAGCCCATGTCTTATTGCCAGTGCAGGCATTCCCAAGTGCTCCAACGCTGAGTTTGCCTGGGCCAGCAGCCAGCCATCTGCACTGCTCCAACAGCTTATGTAACTTGCTGGGTTTCCACCTTTGGCTTGGGGGATGAGGGGGAGTATGTAAGGCAGGAAACGGACTTAGATGGAGCTGTCAGTCCATCATGTCTGAACAGCCTGCTAAACATTTGCTCACAGGGCTTTTTTAGCCTTTGAAAGCAACATAAGGTGAAATGGATCGAACTAGCTTACATGCAGCAACAGCAAAAAAAGGAGTCTCAGGTCAAATGGATTGGAGAAAAGACTTCTGAGTGGGCTAATACAATGAGAGCCTCCAAGAGTGCCTTTTCTATGTCAACAGGCTACAGAGTAAAATACAGGCAGATGCATAACTGTAACAGACGATAGGAAAATGGGAATGTTTCCCTTAGTCAATAACTTCTGAAGTTTAAAAAGGAGGGGGAAATGTTGAATTAGCTCTAAGCCAGGTTGGGGTGTGCTGACACCATACGTGATTCAAGCACCTTCTCCCCAACCAGGGACAAAGGCAACTCCAGTTTGATTCTGGCCCGCAGCTCTGGAGGAGGAGGAAGCAATTAGTCCTTTTAAGTAGAAAGTATACAGAAAGATCACGTGATTGAAGATAATTCTGCCCTGGAGAAGAGTAGCCAACCCGCTGCTTATAATGATTACCAGGAGCACACTCAGTCCTTCAAAGAACTTGCCAAACATTAACTTGTACCCTACCTAATAAAACAGACTTTATAGATTTAGGAAATCTCATCTTGAGGGTAGCCCATGGCTTCTCCACTTCTGGGATATGCATGCACCAGTAGCGAAAGACCAGTAGAACATTTAGACTATATTTGTGGTTTGGGGTTGTTAATGTTTTGTCAATTTGGCCCAAGTGGCTTCAGGGAGAGATGTTTTAAGAGAGGCAGTATAGCAATAAGGGAATGGGTTTGCATCTAAGTTCAGCTGTTAGTTCTGACACTTACTGGCTATGTGACCTTGGGTAATATTCCCCAATATTGATAATAGAGATAATTATAGTACATATCTCTGCAGAATACTGTTACAATTAAATGTGCTAATACATGAACAAATCTAGATGTGTCTGGCATATAATGAACGCTGAAACGATGGAGTAACTACTTATTATTACTACTTCACTGGATGGGAAGTTTCCTAAGAGCTGGAATCAGGACTTTATGGTTATGATTCCCTAGAAATACTCTAGCACAGTGTCTAAGAACTAGGTGCTTAATAAATGCATTATCCACCTTACTCAAAGTGGAAGAAAAATAAAAAGGTTGGGTCAGAGCTAGAATGAGAAGTTCAGGAGCTGAACTGTCCATAGAATCAGGGTGATGGCCCAAGGCCCTGCCGATAAATGGCTGGGACAGGCCAGGGTAAAAACGGACAGCAGGACTATTAGATCTCGACCAGACAGATAGAGTGGGAGAAAGGAGTTGCTCGACCACTGATGCTAAAAATGATTGAATGCTCACACACTTACAATACCCCGAGCGCCCAAAGGAGCCTCCCCTGCCTCCCCCTCATCACCACTGGCATGGCTACTCACGTATAATATCTATTGATCACTTACTATGTGCCAGGCATCGTACCTTAAGTGACACATATCTCATTTAATCCCCCCAACACACTGCTGAGACAGTACTGTTATTATCCGCATTCTAAAGTAAGGAAATAGGTTTAGAAAGTTACTTAACCACCCAACTCGCAGGTTAGTGAGGCTGGGACTGGAATTGGTGGTGTCAGACACCAACACCCACGCCTTTTATCACTAACCAGGTGACACTGCCTCCACATGCAGCCTCTCTATCTGCATTTTTCTCTTCCTGGTGACTACTTGCCTTTACAGAAAAGACAAGTTTGCACTGGGAAAAAAATGGCCAAAAGACTGTATGGGCATTTCACAAAAGAAGATATCCAAATGGTCTCTACATCATTACTCATCAAGGAAATGCAAGTACACACCTAATGAGATACTACTATATACACACCAGATTGGCTACAATTAGAAAGATGGTCAGTTCCAAGTGTAGGTGAGGATGCGGAACAATTAGAACCTTCATGCACTGACAGTGGATAGGGAATTGGGTTCAACCCTTTGCAAGACTTTTTGGCAATATCTACCAAGGTAAACATACGTCTATCCTGTGATCCAGCAATCCCACCCTTAGGGATATACTTAAGAAAAATGAGTGCTTATGGCCAACAAAAGACATGTACGAGAATACTCCTAGAAGCTTTACTCGTAAAAGCTCAAATTTAGAAGCAACCCAATGGTCATCAACAAAAGAATGAAAAACTTGTGATATATTGCCCATGATGAAATGCTTTATATCAACAAAAAGAACAAACTAGTACTACATGCAAGCATGGGTGAACTTCACAGACATACACTGAGGGAAAGAGGTCACAAAAGAGAGTATATGCCACATGATTCTGCTTACACGAAGCTCAATAGGGAAACTAATCAATGCTTATGGAGTCAAAACAGTGGTTCCCTAGAGGGTGGGGGATGAAGGGAGGTACTGACTGGGTGCACTAGGGAGCCTTCTGGGGTGGTGCACATATTTTATATCTTGATCTGGGTGGTGAATAGATATTTATAAATTTGGCTTGAAAGTGACAGTAAAGCATGACCCCTGAGTTGATATTTCTCTCCAGAAGACCTTATTCTGGAGTTTCTAGCTACTGGTCAGGCAAACAGGACTCTGCCAACCTCCCACTCCCTTCTCTTCCTTCCCCTCCTACATGTCTAACACAGGGACTGTAGGATTAGCACCTGGGAGTAGGCTCACAGTGGGGCAGTTTCCCTTAATTCTCACACAAATACCCTCTTTGCCCCCATATAAATAATGTAGCCAGACTCAAATCTGGGGACTTTGTCCCTGAATTTTTCTTTTCCTTTTGATGGTGTATGGAAGAAATGTTTATATCTTTGAAAAGCTATAAGTCTGCTTCTGCTATTTTCTTCTCCGGGGCTTGACAGGGCAGCCCATCAGTGGCATTCCTAGTCCTCAAGAGGCACATCTGTGTGGGTTAAATCCTAAGTGAAAACACTGAGTCAAAAGGAAGACCGCTGTACCTGCTGGATGCACCTCAGTTCCCTGCAGGAAAGAATCTGCTTTCTGGGCAGACTCACTCAAGCTGGAGACACAGATAAAACTGGAGTGGAGCAAAACCCAGACACCAGCTGGGACCTCAGAATTTACTAGATTTAAGAGAGGAGGGGGAGTTTATTGGTTTGCTTGCTCTCTCTCTTTTTTTTTTTTTAATATTATTATTTAAAAATTTTTTTATTTTAATAATTTTTTTAAATTTATTTTTTCTTTCTTTTTTTCTCCCTTTTCTTCTGAGCCATGTGGCTGACAGGGTCTTGGTGCTCCGGCCTGGTATCAGGCCTGAGCCTCCAAGGTGGGAGGGCCGAGTCCAGGACATTGGACCACCAGAGACCTCCCGGCCCCATGTAATATCAATTGGCGAGAGCTCTCCCAGAGACCTCCGTCTCAACACTAAGGCCCAGCTCCACCCAACAGCCAGCAAGCTCCACTGCTGGACACCTCGTGCCAAACAACTAGCAAGACAGGAACACAACCCCACCCATTAGCAAAGAGGCTGCCTAAAATCATACTAAGTTCGCAGACACCCCAAAACACATCACCGGACATGGCCCTGCCCACCAGAAAGACAAGGTCCAGGCCCACCCACCAGAACACAGGCACCAGTCCCCTCCACCAGGAAGCCTACACAACCCACTGAACCAACCTCACCCACTGGGGGCAGACACCAGTAACAATGGGAACTACGAACCTGCAGCCTGTGAAAAGGAAACCCAAAACACAGTAAGTTAAACAAAATGAGAAGACAGAGAAATATGCAGCAGATGAAGGAGCAAGGTAAAAACCCACCAGACCAAACAAACGAAGAGGAAACAGGCAGTCTACCCGAAAATGAATTCAGAGTAATGATAGTAAAGATGATCCAAAATCTTGGAAATAGAATGGAGAAAATACAAGAAGCGTTTAACAAGGACCTAGAAGAGCTAAAGAGCAAACAAACACTGATGAACAACACAATAAATGAAATTAAAAATTCTCTAGAAGGAATCAATAGCAGAATAACTGAGGCAGAAGAACAGATAAGTGACCTGGAAGATAAAATAGTGGAAATAACTACTGCAGAGCAGAATAAAGAAAAAAGAATGAAAAGAATTGAGGACAGTCTCAGAGACCTCTGGGACAACATTAAAGGCACCAACATTCGAATTATAGGGTTCCCAGAAGAAGAAGAGAAAAAAAAGGGGTCTGAGAAAATATTTGAAGAGATTATAGTTGAAAACTTCCCTAACATGGGAAAGGAAATAGTCAATCAAATCCAGTAAGCGCAGAGCGTCCCATACAGGACGCTCCTGTAAATCCAAGGAGAAACATGTCAAGACACATATTAATGAAACTATCAAAAATTAAATACAAAGAAAAAATATTAAAAGCAGCAGGGAAAAGCAACAAATAATATACAAGGGAAACCCCATAAGGTTAACAGCTGATCTTTCAGAAGGAACTCTGCAAGCCAGAAGGGAGTGGCAGGACATATTTAAAGTGATGAAAGGGAAAAACCTACAACCAAGATTACTCTACCCAGCAAGGATCTCATTCAGATTCAGTGAAGAAACGAAAACCTTTACAGACAAGCAGAAGTTAAGAGGATTCAGCACCATCAAACAGCTTTACAACAAATGCTAAAGGAACTTCTCTAAGCAGGAAACACATGAGAAGGAAAAGGCCTACAAAAACAAGCACAAAACAATTAGGAAAATGGTAATAGGAACATACATATCGATAATTACCTTAAATGTAAATGGATTAAATGCTCCCACCAAAAGACACAGACTGGCTGAATGGATACAAAAACAAGACCCGTATATATGCTGTCTATGAGAGACTGACTTCAGACCTAGGGACACATATAGACTGAAAGTGAGGGGATGGAAAAAGATATTCCATGCAAATGGAAATCAAAAGAAAGCTGGAGTAGTGATACTCAGATCAGATAAAATAAAGACTATTACAAGAGACAAAGAAGGACACTATATAATGATCAAGGAATCAGTCCAAGAAGAAGTTATAACAATTGCAAATATTTATGAACCCAACATAGGAGCACCACAATACATAAGGCAAATGAAAACAGCCGTAAAAGGGGAAATTGATAGTAACACAATCATAGTAGGGGACTTTAACACCCCACTTTCACCAATGGACAGATCATCCAAAATGAAAATAAATAAGGAAACACAAGCTTTAAATGACACATTAAACAATATGGACTTAATTGATATTTATGGGACATTCCATCCAAAAACAACAGAATACACTTTGTTCTCAAGTGCACATGGAATGTTCTCCAGGATACATCATACCATGGGCCACAAATCAAGCCTTGGTAAATTTAAGAAAACTGAAATCGTATCAAGTATCTTTTCTGACCACAACACTATGAGACTAGATATCAATTATGGGAAAAAACCTGTAAAAGATACAAACACATGGAGGCTAAACAATATGCTACTAAATAACCAAGAGATCACTGAAGAAATCAAAGAGGAAAACAAAAAACCTAGAAACAAATGACAAGGAAAACACTATGACCCAAGGATGCAGCAAAAGGAGTTCTAAGAGGGAAGTTTATAGCAATACAATCCTACCTCAAGAAACAAGAAAAATCTCAAATAAACAACCTAACCTTACATCTAAAGCAATTAGAGAAAGAAGAAGAAAAAAACCCCAAAGTTAGCGGAAGGAAAGAAATCATAAACATCAGATCAGAAATAAATGAAAAAGAAATGAAGGAAACAATAGCAAAAATCAATAAACTAAAAGCTGGTTCTTGGAGAAGATAAACAAAATTGATAAACCACTAGCCAGACTCATCAAGAAAAAAAGGGAGAAGATTCAAATCAACAGAAATAGAATTGAAAAAGGAGAAGTAACAACTGATCCTGCAGAAATACAAAGAATTATGAGGGATTACTGCAAGCAACTATATGCCAGTAAAACGGACAACCTGGAAGAAATGGACAAATTCTTAGAAAAGCACAACCTTCCAGGACTGAACCAGGAAGAAATAGAAAATATAAACAGACCAATCACAAGCACTGAAATTGAAACTGTGATTAAAAATCTTCCAACAAACAAAAGCCCAGGACCAGATGGCTTCACAGGTGAATTCTATCAAACATTTAGAGAAATGATAACACCTATCCTTCTCAAACTCTTCCAAAATATAGCAGAGGGAGGAACACTCCCAAACTCATTCTACGAGGCCACCACCACCCTGATACCAAAACCAGACAAAGATGTCACAAAAAAAGAAAACTACAGGCCAATATCACTGATGAACATGGATGCAAAAATCCTCAGCAAAATACTAGCAAACACAATCCAACAGCACATTAAAAGGATCATACACCATGATCAAGTGGGGTTTATCCCAGGAATGCAAGGATTCTTCAATATATGCAAATCAATCAATGTGATACACCATATCAACAAATTGAAGGATAAAAACCATATGATCATCTCCATAGATGCAGAAAAAGCTTTCAACAAAATGCAACATCCATTTATGATAAAAACTCTCCAGAAAGTAGGCATAGAGGGAACCTACCTCAACATAATAAAGGCCATATACAACAAACCCACAGCCAACATCGTTCTCAATGGTGAAAAACTGAAACCATTTCCTCTAAGATCAGGAACAAGACAAGGTTGCCCACTCTCACCACTATTACTCAACATAGTTTTGGAAGTTTTAGCCACAGCAATCAGAGAAGAAAAAGAAATAAAAGGAATACAAATCAGAAAAGAAGAAGCAAAGCTGTCACTGTTTGCAGATGACATGATACTATACGTAGAGAATCCTAAAGATGCTACCAAAAACCTACTAGAGCTAATCAATGAATTTGGTAAAGTAGCAGGATACAAAATTAATGCACAGAAATCTCTTGCATTCCTATACACTAATGATGAAAAATCTGAAAGAGAAATTAAGGAAACACTCTCATTTACCATTGCAACAAAACGAATAAAATACCTAGGAATAAACCTACCTAAGCAGACAAAAGACCTGTATGCAGAAAACTATAAGACACTGATGAAAGAAATTAAAGATGACACAAACAGCTGGAGAGATATACCATGTTCTTGGATTGGAAGAATCAACATTGTGAAAATGACTATACTACCCAAAGCAAACTACAGATTCCGTGCAATCCCTATCAAACTACCAATGGCATTTTTCACAGAACTAGAACAAAAATTTCACAATTTGTATGGGAACACAAAAGACCCCGAACAGCCAAAGCAATCTTGAGAAAGACAAACAGAGCTGGAGGAATCAGGCTCCCTGACTTCTGAGTATACTACAAAGCTACAGCAATCAAGACAGTGTGGTACTGGCACAAAAACAGAAATACAGATCAATGAAACAGGATAGAAAGCCCAGAGATAAACCCACGCACATATGGTCACCTTATTTTTGATAAAGGAGGCAAGAATATACAATGGAGAAAAGACAGCCTCTTCAATAAGTGGTGCTAGGAAAACTGGACAGCTACATATAAAAGAATGAGATTAGAACACTCCCTAACACCATACACAAAAATAAACTCCAAATGGATTAACAACCTCAATGTAAGGCCAGACACTATCAAACTCTTAGAGGAAAACATAGGCAGAACACCCTATGACATAAATCACAGCAAGATCCTTTTTGACCCACCTCCTAGAGAAATGGAAATAAAAACAAAATAAACAAATGGGACCTAATGAAACTTAAAAGCTTTTGCACAGTAAAGGAAACTATAAACAAGACGAAAAGACAACCCTCCGAATGGGAGAACGAAGCAACTTTGCAAACGAAGCAACTGACGAAGGATTAATCTCCAAAATATACAAAAAGCTCATGCAGCTCAATATCAAAAAAACAAACAACCCAATCCAAGGACCAGAAGACCTAAATAGACATTTCCATTTCCAATGGGCAGAAGACCTAAATAGACATTTCTCCAAAGAAGATATACAGATTGACAACAAACACATAAAAGGATGCTCAACATCACTAATCACTAGAGAAATGCAAATCAAAAGTACAATGAGATATCACCTCACAGCAGTCAGAATGGCCATCGTCAAAAAGTCTACAAACAATAAATGCTGGAGAGGGTGTGAAGAAAAGGGACCCATCTTGCACTGTTGGTGGGAATGTAAATTGATACAGCCACTATGGAGAACAGTATGGAGGTTCCTTAAAAAACTAAAAATAGAACTACCATACGACCCAGCAATCCCACTACTGGGCACATACCCTGTGAAAACCGTAACTCAAAAAGAGTCATGTACCACAATGTTCATTGCAGCACTCTTTACAATAGCCAGGACATGGAAGCAACCTAAGTGTCCATCAACAGATGAATGGATAAAGAAGATGTGGCACATATATACAAGGGAATATTACTCAGCCATAAAAAGAAACGAAATTGAGTTATGTGTAGTGAGGTGGGTAGACCTAGAGTCTGTCATACAGAGTGAAGTAAGTCAGAAAGAGAAAAACAAATACCATATTCTAACACATATGTATGGAATCTAAACAAACAAAAAAAAGGTTCTGAAGAACCTAGGGGCAGGATAGGAATAAAGACGCTGGTGTAGAGAATGGACTTAAGAACACGGGGAGGGGGAGGGGTAAGCTGGGACGAAGTGAGAGAGTGGCATGGACATATATACACTACCAAATGTAAAACAGATAGCTAGTGGGAAGCAGCCGCATAGCACAGAGAGATCAGCTCTGTGCTTTTTGACCACCTAGATGGGTGGGACAGGGAGGGTGGGAGGGAGACGCAAGAGGGAGGAGATATGGGGATATATGTATATGTATAGCTGATTAACTTTGTTATAAAGCAGAAACTAACATACCACTGTAAAGCAATTATACTCCAAAAAAGATGTTTAAAAAAAAAGAAATTAAAAAAAAAAAATGTCTCTTCACATAGGCCTATATTCCTTTAAAAAAATTTTTTTTTGTCAGTTAATGTTCAATTTCTTTGTGAGTCTTAAGTTTCAAATAAAGAGATTACCATGATTTCAAAAATAATAATAATAAATAAAATAAAATAGATAGCTAGTGGGAAGCAGCTGCATTGCAAAGGGAGATTAGCTCGGTGCTTTGTGACCACCTCGAGGGGTGGGATAGGAAGGGTGGGAGGGAGATGCAAGAGGGAGGGGATATGGGGATATTTGTATACATATAGCTGATTCACTTAGTTATACAGCAGAAACTAACACACCATTGTAAAGCAATTATACTCCAATATAGATATATATAAAAAAAAAAAGAGAGAGGAGAGGGAGAGAAGAGAGAAACAGTTTCTAGTGGAAACTGCCAAGGTAACATGTTATTTATTAAGGAGAGAAAAATAGAGGAAACATTAAGAAAAACTTCTTATAAATGCCCCCCAACTTACAATAATTTTATTTTTTCCCA
Source organism: Balaenoptera physalus (assembly GCF_965194825.1). Lineage (NCBI taxonomy): Eukaryota > Metazoa > Chordata > Mammalia > Artiodactyla > Balaenopteridae > Balaenoptera > Balaenoptera physalus. The sequence continues at coordinate 57,957,660 of NC_138890.1, forward strand.
AATAACAACCATCTATTATGATACTTAACAAGATTAATGATAATTCCTTAATATCATCTGATAGTCCACACTGAAGTTTCCACAACTGCCTCCAAAAACTCTTTTTGTAACTGTTCTGTTCAAACCAGGGTCCAACCCTGGTCCACACATTGCATTTGGTTAGGTGACAAAAGTCATTTTTGTTTTTAACAGCCTCGCCTGCTTTTTCCTTTACTATAGTGTTGCTGCACTGGAGGACTTTAATCTAAAATGCTTTAATTCTTTAAAAAAAAAAATCCAAAAGAAATTTGGTAAACTTTTGTTTTTTCGGTGTTTTTTGTTTGTTTGTTTGTTTTTGCCATACCACATGGCTTGCCGAAACTCAGTTCCCCAACCAGGGACTGAATCCCGGCCACAGCAGTGAAAACCCGGAATCGTAACTAGTAGGCCACCAGGGAACTCCATTGGTAAAGGTTTTGATTTGAGAAAGCTGACTGGTCAGACAGGTTAGCTATCATACCACCCATTATGCCTCTTTGTATTTTCTTCCCAATTTCAACCCTTACAAGAAGGGCAATACTCCCTTCTTGACATAAAGCTCCAACAATAAGATCATAACGTTTATAGGGGGTGCACTAGTGGCAAGTACTGTGCCAGGGAATTTTGATGGATTATCGCATCTAACTGTACAAAGAACTCTATGAGGTTAGTGTTGTAATTATCCCCACTTAACAGGTTAAGAGTCTGGGACAGGCTTCCCTGGTGGTGCAGTGGTTGAGAATCTGCCTGCCAATGCAGGGGACACGGGTTCGAGCCCTGGTCTGGGAAGATCCCACATGCCGCGGAGCAACTGGGCCCGTGAGCCACAATTACTGAGCCTGCCCGTCTGGAGCCTGTGATCCGCAACAAGAGAGGCCGCGATAGTGAGAGGCCTGCGCACCGCGATGAAGAGTGGCCCCCGCTTGCCATAACTAGAGAAAGCCCTCACACAAGAAACGAAGACCCAACACAGCCATAAATAAATTAAAAAAAAAAAAAAAAAGAGTCTGGGACACAAGATAATTCAAATAATACACGATGAGGCCCGAATTCAACTTCAGGTTGTCTAAAACCAGACCACACGCTTCATCATCATTCTCTACTGGTGTTTCAGTTTTGAGTTTGAATAGCCTAGATCAAGGTTGGCAGGGGCTACTGGCTAATCCTGGCCAGTAGACAGGGATACAAGTAAATGGAGAGCACGCCTTTCTCCAAAGGGAACCAAGGATTTCTCAGACATTATCTCATACCTCCTCATCATTGGAGAGAAAGAGAGGCAAAGAAATGGGAAAACACATTTGGGGCAGAACTGCTATTGAAGGAAACTGCATCCAATGAGGTACCCCCACTGATGACCTTGAACCTCAGGCGTGCCATATAGCCCCTCTGAATACAGCTAAGACCTAATGAGACAAAAACCTGACCCCACTGCAATTAACGCAGAAAGGAAAATTTTAAGACTCAAATGTGCTCATTCATGGGAAGGTCTGCAAGAGCCTAGGGATGAAATGGAAAATGTTGTCAAGATGTCAGAATCATTGAAAATAAAGCCAGAGTGGTCAAGAGGAACCGGGTCACCTTCCCATGCCTCTGCAGGTGATCCATCAACCACCCGCCCAAGCGCCTTAGGAAACCTTTCAAGGTAACACTCATGTTTTTCGTGCTGGTGAATTTACCCTGGAAGGAAAGCAATAACGGTAAAAACAGAAAAACACAGGATACCAGAGGCTCACTGAAATGTGCTAACGATGTCCAGCCTGGTGCATCTCTGACTCACTGACTTCCTCAGTGAATTTCTGTGGTCAGGGGAGGATAGCAGATCTGTCTCTGGGGGGGGCCAAATGTGAACTGTTTCTGCTTCTTTTCCCTACCACCTTCCATCTTCTTCCCCAGCCAGGAGGTGGCTAAGGCTTCTGGAGGCAGATGCACTGGACCCTGCCAAGTGGAGAAAGTCAAGCTCACAAATGTCAGTTTCTAACCCAGGAAACTGCAGAATTCAGCACAAAGACCTGAGGCTAATGTCCAAAGATCAGCATCATACAGGGGAAAAAAAACCCACCTGGGCTGACCTGTGGCAGCCCTGTGACCTCCAGTACACTCAATTCAACAAACAATTTGCCAACCTTCTATGTGCCTTTGAAACAAACCAAGAAATCTAAAGAGGATTCTTCCTTTGCCTCCTTTCTTTGCAGCATCAGGTTAATTGATGACTGTGCACCAGTAACAAAGTGTTGTGTATCTGTTTTAAGTTCCCTTTATTGGCTGAGCGATGCCACAAAACAAATGGCACAGATCACGAACCAAGCAAAGCCAGAGTCTCAAGGACGAACCCAGGGCTTACGTGTTACTTTTATATAGCTTTCTTTACCCATCACCACCCATAACCCCCTCTGAAGCACATCTACATGACCCCTTTCAGCTGCTCATTCAGGGAACCATCTATCTGTTCCTCAGCCTGCCCAGGATCTAGTCCCCTTTCTACTGCTAACACTCCTCAATTTTCCTTTGGGGAACTACCCCTTCCCTCGTCTCTATGTGGTCGGGTGGAGCCAACCCCTGGGCTCGCATAGGACTCAGGTCTGGCCCATCAGTCACAGTGACCACTTCAGGGAACGGACCTGGTCCAAGCCAACGAAACGGTCAGCCCCGGGACTTCTGCTGGAACTCCAGCTCTTCTGTGCTGAGGGTAGTACGTGGGTAGAGTATAAACCAGGAGCTGCTGGTGTACAGGGGCCTCTGTGTGTGTGACACAGTGAGAAGCACCTACCTGAGCACAATGCCAAGCAAAGAAAAGCAGGAGCCGACAGGTTCAGACTCTAAATCCTCTGTAGTTCACACACTACTTAAGTTGATAAGCTTGTTTTTAAGAGTTGAAATTCCACCTACAGGGAACCAGATGTCTCTACAGAACTGTCTTTCCAATCTAGTTTAGTAAGTTCTCAATTTATATTTTTGGCATGTCAAAAATATCTTTCCCTGTCAGGATATCTTTTGAACCCTGCATTTTTCAATACACAGTCTTATTGGGTGTGCTTTTATTCCTTGGCTGAATTTATGTTGAATGGATATATTTATTACATATGGATGTTAAAGACTTCACGGAGATGATACAAAAATATAGTAGTGATGACTGGGTCAAACGTCCTGGCATGACAGACACCGTAACCTTGGGTTACTTTCAGGGTCAGCAAAAGCACAAACCAAGAGGATCTGTCCTTTCCTCAGTCAAAAGCCCCTGCCCCTCAGAAACAGGAGCTGCTCTGCACAGACTGCTAGTATGACATCAGTTCACTTATTTCCTTTATAAACTTATGATTTCCTTAAAGGAGGTGCTTATTAAATGTTTTCATATTCCTATTTCAGGCAGATTTTCAAAAATGCTTGTAAGGAGTAAAGCAGTATTATGGAATTATCACCATGTAATAAAAATCTGCAGAATCCTTCATGGGAAAGGACTGCCAGTGAAGTGAAATAGAATATGGTGATATCAAATCTTAACTTGGGTATAAGGTTCGAAAAGCTAACGTTTAAGGCAAAACCGAGATAGAGTGAGAATTTCTCTTGCAAAGCCCTTAAGCTGCGCACATAGCATGATGCACTCTGCTTTGTTTAAACTGTACTGTACTGCCCATCGGTCAGTCCCACAGAGGCTTTCCCCCATTTGGTGGCTCCCTCCACTGAGCACCTGTCAAAGCAGTTGCTTGTGTTCAGAGGCCACAATGAAGTGGTGTTGCTTGCAGGATGCTTACAGTTGAATTTACTTAAGATAAATGCATGTACCTCAACTAATTTCATTATGCTTTCACTTAACACTATCCACGTCACCCACAACACAAAGACTGGAGTTGCCTTCACCCTATATAGTCCTTTATTAAGCAATCTTAGGTACCAGGGATAATGAAGTTATACACTGTGGGGGGGTGGGCTATGTACATGGGAAACATCTAAGGAATAAAGCCAAGGCAAATTAAAAATACTTTGTGAGTAGTAATTAATTGTGTGTAAGAGACAGGGATCATATCAGGACGATCTAATCTGGTGGTTTTCAACCTATTAGTACAGAATTCTTTTTATCAAAAATCTACCAATCCATTGGTTCAATCGAATGTGAAACTTCCATACACTAAAAAGATGAAAGCGAGGCAGCTCTGGCAGAAGCTGGGAGAAAACCTTCTTTTCACCTCAACAACCACAGAATCCCAGAGATTCCTGAAACATACTTTGAAAAACTACCGATCTAGAGATTATTCCCCCCACCCCTTTCATTATTGCAGGCCTACAGAGAGTAAGCAACTTTTCCAAGGCCATGCAGTTAATGCATCACTGGGCAAGACACTGACTTTCCTGACTCAGTGTGCCACCATATCCATGACAAATCGGCCCCCTCCACTACCCCACCCCCCGTCCATAAGATGTGATATTTCAAAACTGTGTGCAAAAGGCTAATGGAGATTTGGAAAGGCTAAGGTCAGCTGTACCAGGTCAGGCAAGACTTTGTTTGGTGCTAGATCTTATAAAGTAAGTCAGAACTGAACTAATGGGAAAAGTCATTCAGGTGAAATGCAGAGTGTGAGAGTGGAGACGTGTGTCTGGGAGAAGGGTGGCAAGTGAAACTGAATGGAAGGTCTTAGAAAGGGACAGAACCTAAAGCAGGAGGGGAGAGAAGGAGAAAGGAACGAAAGGAGAACACGTTAGGGATGATAAATAGCTAAGGAAAACCTATTTCCAAAAAGACGTACCAGCTTCCCTGAAGACACGCCTGCCGAACACGTTCAATAGTCCTCACGATGAGACAGCGTGTGTCTGGAGGGAAAAGCACAGGCCTGGGGCCTGCATCACAAGGCCTGGATGCAGGAGGAAGCTCTGCTAACTCATCCACAGAGGATGAGTGCTATTATAACTACCAACAAATTAAATGAGCTAATGTTTAGAAAACTACTTTGCAAATGTTAAACCAGTATACAAAGTTACCGCATTTAAAAACAAAACAATAAGCAATCATTGCGTGTGAATTAATCCATTCCCATGAAAAGCCAATGTCAAAAGGGCTCTTGCCTCCAATTCTCCAACATTAACAGGGCGTTTGTAGGCATCGGCCTGCCAAGATTCCGAAGTCAGGAGAACAAGACACAGAGAACCAGAGGCCCGCCCTGCCACCCGCCCGAGGGTTCTTGGTTACACCATTTCAGATATTGCAACGAGGCAAGCCAAGAAAAGCTCCACTGGTTATTTGGGTCAGAGACACTGAACTACCCAGATATTCAAAAAGCAACCACTTAAGTACAGACGAAGAAGATAGCCAGGGGAGTACCAAAATAAGACCCGCCCCCTAAATATACCAGAAGCAATCAGGTTAAGAATAAAACATTATATATAAAATAATGTAATTGATCAAATAGGAAATAAGACAACAAATGGACTCTAAACATGCCGTAAGGATACAGAAGGGAAAAGTTAAAAGTGTTAGGGAATTGCCTTCTCTACAATAATCTCTTCAAAATGTAGGTGGAAAAGGAGAGGGAAGGAATTAGAAGCCAGCAATAAACACAAAAAGCCAAGGAAGGTCAAGGAAGCAAACTTCACATCCTCTGCCAGCACTCTCCCCACCACCACCCAAAAGCCAAAGGAGACTCTTTTTTGGTTTTGTTGCTGACCTACTTTTGAATATCCATGGTATAAATAAGCATAGTTTCATAAAGCCTGGGAGGAGGGAGAGAAAAGAAGAGAAATGTCCTGTGTCTTAGGGTAGGTGACAGAACTCACTCCTTCAAAACACACTGATGGTTTTCATTAAGGAGCTCAAAGGGGCTTATTTTATTATTTAAACCTCCCTTTTACTCAGCCATAACCAATGGGTATTATTTTCAATACTGTTGTTTTTTACATAAAAGTAATACCGATGCATGGGTTAAAATCAAACTACACAGAAAAATAAAAAATGAAAAGTTAAAGTCCTCTAGACTCTCTCACAAAAGATGTAAGCTTTAAATTTTTTAGTATCATCCCTGGAAAAGGAATTATTTATATACTAGGAAGGGCAAGTGCGCATACTCATAAACATCGTTTTATTTACTCAAAGGAGATCATATTACTCAAAAAGTTTTGGATGTCACCACTGTCACATTGCTTTTCCCATCAGTACAGGCACGCCTGCATCAGGTCAAAAGCACTGCACAGTAATCCGCTGTATGGACGCACTGTAACGGAATAAACCAGTCCCATGCTAGTAAGGCATGTGAGCAATTCCTTTTTTGTCTGCCTATCTGTCTATGTATCTGTCTGCCTATCTATCTATCCATCCATCCATCCACCTACTGTATTTATTAGCTTTTTCAAACAAGCTGCAATGAACATCCTTATCTGCATCCCTAGCATTCGCTCTAAGCCACTCTGAGCTGTAAGGGTCTGTTTTCATCCTGCAGTTAACTCTCAGTTAACTAACTTCACTAAAAAGGTCGGGAAATACTTCTCTAAAACAACCCAAAAATCAATCCTTAACACCAGTGAAAACTTACTGAACTATGGCGTAAAATGGAATAAATGAAAGCTTACTTGGATAACCTGATACCCAATATATAGAAAGATTTATTACTTTTAAATCATCATAGAAAAAATAAAATAAAAACAATACAATATAAAGATTTGGGAACAAGCTTTGTCTTTTTAAAAAAAGATCCAGGGCTTCCCTGGTGGTGCAGTGGTTGAGAATCTGCCTGCCAATGCAGGGGACACGGGTTCGAGCCCTGGTCTGGGAAGATCCCACGTGCCGTGGAGCGACTAGGCCCTGAGCCACAATTACTGAGCCTGCGCGTCTGGAGCCTGTGCTCCGCAACAAGAGAGGCCGCAACAGTGAGAGGCCCGTGCACCGCGATGAAGAATGGCCCCCGCTTGCCACAACTAGAGAAAGCCCTCGCACAGAAATGAAGACCCAACACAGCCATAAATAAACAAATAAACAAATACTTTAAAAAAAAAAAAAAAAAGATCCAAAGTGGTAACAACCTTTTAAGGCAGTCCCTGTTGTCTCTAAGTCCCCTATTCAGATGAGTTTTCTTTTCCTCCAGTGTTAGAAGGGAGCCTAGGGACTGCAGCTGGTCTCTCAGCAAACCACTCTCTTGAAACAACCTGGCATCAGAGGCTGAGAGGGAGCAGGCCTTCCAATGACTGAAGGTGAGCCAGCCAGTGGCCCTCACTGCTTCTCACTTGCTCTTCTTCTCCATCAAGGGACCTCAGCACCATGTATCGCTGCTTAGTATCCTAAACCTCGGGTATCACATAGTTAGGAAACTAAGTTAACCTGCTTAATGCCAGTTCCCTCGAATGTCTTTCTCCCAGACAGGACACAGACATCTGTTTGTCTCAGATGTCACTCATCAGAGAGGCCCCCCCCACCACAACTTCCCCCAGATCAGCGTGGTGCTGAACTGAAACATTTTAGGATATGGCTTCTCTAGGCTTCAATTTCCTCAAATGCGACATGGGGACAATAACTGTACTGACCTCACAGGACCGTGAGATAACACATGCGCGACACTCTTGGCAGAAAGAATGGTACGCAATAAGGGCTCAAAAGGTGTCGGCAACTTTTGACATCATCAGTCTCAGTTTTGAAAAACGAGCAGGCACAGAAAAGAGTGCTCTGGCTCTGACTACCAGAAGAAATAGATTTTTGCTTAGAGATATGATTACACCTGCTCAAGCTTCCTGCAGTACGGCTAATTAGTTATACCCTGGGGCCTCCTCAGCCCAGGAGATAGCAGCTAATCCAGGGCTGCAATGAGGCAAGGACACAGTTGACTAGAAAAGGGGTGTGTGGCGGGGTGTCTCCATGGTGCAAAAGATAGTGTGTGACACTTACTGACCACGGCCAAGTTCCAGGCAATCGGAACCTTTTAGATGCTTTCCTTCCTCTGCCATTTCGGTTTCTCCACAAAAATGTTATTTTTATTTTATTTTATTTAACCGTGGTAATTCTGCCCTGCTAAGTAATCAAGAGTTTAAAGTTTCTAACACAGTCCCTTGCAAATGTGAGGTGCTAAAGAGAAACACCTATAACTTTCTTTCTTCTACCTAGAATATGTATCAAACACACATAACACCATACCAAGTGTCATTATAATGCACATCTCTGACAAAAATGACTTTTAAGTCTACACTTCAGTCCTCAAATTCATTCAAACTCAAATCTCCAATGTCACCTAAAGAACTTATAGAATCTTGGATTTCACCAAAGTGGGACTGAAATCTGAATTTAAACTAAGAGAATCACACAAAGTTTCATGTAAGAGTATTCTTATCCTGAAAATTGGCTAATTTAGTCTTTGACTCATTCATTCACTCCAGACTTAGTTAGGCACCACCTTCCCCAGAAAGCCTTTCCTCCCTTGCCCACCCATAACTTACAGTAACATTCACAGTAGATTACTGTTGTGGTCCTTGTTCTGACTTGCCCCACATCACTCCCACTTCTCGTAATGGCACCTCTATGTCCTCAAATGTCAGGTAGATGGTTCCCGACCTTCCTACCCACACGACCCAGATCTGGCCAGACAACATATTCTGTCCTTCCTGTCTGTGGTCACAGTGATTGGCTGAGGGCTGAGCATGGAATCCAAATTCAAGACTTCTGTTGGAACTCCAGGGGAGATGGGGGAAATAAGGTCTCCTCACTAGGGTTGCTGGTGATGATGATGACGCAAGACTGGAGCCACCAGGAGTGGATGGCTGTTAGTTCACGCATGCAGAGGTGCAACCTACAGATGAAACCAATAGAGAGGAAAACGGAAACAGACAAAGTCTACCCCTGGAATTTTCAGTACATATGCCCAAAACTTCTCTTTTCTGCCTTGGGCCAGTTGCTGGTATTTGGAAGCAAACATGCTCACAAATACAGCTTGGCTCCACTGATTTCTTCATATGCCCATCTCCCTCCACAAGATCGCGAGCCCATGAAGGGCAGAAACCATGTCTTACTGCCTTTCTCTGCCCATAATTAGCAGAAGGCCTGGCTCAATGTGTGTGGCAGCACTGTGCTCAGGGGGGATTTTCCTACAACCAACTATCCTATTCAAGAAAAGCTTCATATGCACCCAGTTCATTAGCTTACTGTGACTAACAAAATGCACAAAAGGGATCTGATTAGGGGCTGTTTGTACACACTGATGGAAAACAAAATGCTGCATTCTTCCTTTTTGCTACAAAAGAGCCATCATTTATTAACTCTCTATATACATCTCAACCTCGAACTATCAACAACAACAACAAAAGCCACAAAGTTTCCAAAGCAGTGTCACTGAAACACCATCACATGAGAAGAGCAGAGCGACCACAGCAGGAAGGCAACGAAAGCAGAGGGAACAGCTTGGCTGGGTGCCCCGCTTCTCAACATGTAAGCCTCACCCTCAGGGCAGCGCCGCTCTGATCACGTCTGCGATCTTCTACGGAGATGATCCACAACTGGGTTACGTTCTCACTGGGGTCTGAGATGCCACAAAGGTGGAGAACCACTGCTCTAAAGGATACAAATGGCATTTCTGGCATTTTGTTTCTCTTCCCTGGCTAATTCAGTTAGGTGAAAATGACCGTAACTCAGGGAAAAAGACAAGAAATAATCCAACTGGAGCTCTTTTACCCACAAACGATAAAGAGTCTCCATGGAAGAGGCCAACATAAAATCAAGCTTTATTTATGTGTTTGTTTAAATCTGGCCTCTGGTGGAAGAGGGAATAATTTCTCAAGAGTAATTGTCTCTAATGGAATGAGCAGTGGCAGCCTGCAAATGTCCAGCTGGATGGAGTTGGAAAAGAGCTTCATCCTCACCCTGCCCAGCCTGCTAACCTATAAAGGTTTCTTCACAAAACGGCCAGCCTACCTGAAATGAGGGAATGGTGTCATTTATTATAGTGGAAAATAGGAAACAAACTAAATGTTCATTAGAAAGAAGGTCATTTAAACATTATAGCATAAAACAGTGCAATCAACATGATTCATTAAACAAAGATTTACTGAACATCTATTATGTGCCAGCGCTCTGTTGGGGAGCAGAGACACAACTGCAAATCTAAAAGCTCTACATCTGGACTTCCCTGGTGGCGCAGTGGTTAAGAATCCGCCTGCCAATGCAGGGGACACGGGTTCAAGCCCTGGTCCCAGAAGATCCCACATGCCGCGGAGCAACTAAGCCCGTGCGCCACAACTACTAAGCCTGCACTCTAGAGCCCAAGAGCCACAGCTAATGAGTCCACGTGCTACAACTACTGAAACCTGTGGGCCTAGAGCCCGTGCTCGGCCACAACAGAAGCCACCGCAATGAACAGTACCCCCCGCTCACTGCAACTAGAGAAAGCCCAGGCGCAGCAACGAAGACCCAATGCAGCCAAACATAAATAAGTAAATAAATAAAAGCTCTACATCTAAATTCACTAACATGGTAAAATCTCTGTGACAGCCATTCAAAGAGTACACAAACCAAAAGAGCACACGAAACACAATCCCATTAATTAATACACAGACACACACACAATCACATGCATGTAAAGATACATGTACAAAACAGTGGATGAGTGCAATTCCATTAGTAAGTATAACTGTATTTAGAGAGGACTGAAATGACAGTCACTAAATGTAACAGATGTTACTTGCGGTCACCTCTAGAAGGTGGAAATTTGGGTAACTATTATCTTCTTCATATTACTTCCACCATATTATCGGGATTTTTAAGAGTGAGCATATATGTATAATATTTGCATGTTAAAAATTTTTTTGAAACGTATCACAAAAAAACCAAGCTGGAGATCTAATGTGATTTTTTTTTGAGAAAAGAGGAGCTGAGGAGAAGCTGTAGGTCTTTATTTTTAATAACTGAATAATAATTGCTCACCCCAGGGGCTATGGTCCCATATAACAATATATAAGAGAACGGGCTATCATACCAGATGATCTGGGCTCAAATTTTACCTTTGTCACTTATGAGCTATGTGCTTTTAGGTAAATTAATCTCTCTGTGCCTCAGATCCCCAAACTGTAAACTGAGGCTAGTAAGAATACCTACCTCATAGAGTTGCTGTGAGGATTAGATGAATTAATAACAAAGGGGGAGGAGGTGATGATGATGCTGTTGGAGAAGGAGGTCAAGCTGCCTCAGACATACTACCCATGAACAAGGAGTCCTGTCTGAAACATCTCTAAGTACAAGCCTGACTCAAGCCCTTCCGGCCTTTCTTTGATCCATTCCTCTCATAGCAGCAAGGTCCACATCTCCAAGGGTATCAGGAGCTTCTAGAAAACTCCTGCTCATCATGAACCCCATCAGTTTACCTCCCTCCCAGCCAGTATAATCCACATCCATGCACTACCTTCTCCTACCTCCATAGCTACAAGTATGTTACTTCTCCAGCCTTGAAATTCCTCTGTTCTCCAACAAACTGGGTTCTTCCCTTGTCTTTGTGGTGTGCATTAAGCCTTACCCAAGTAGATCCTCCTGGTTCTAATTACTGTTTTATTTTCCTTCCCTTCCCTTTCCTTTCTATCCCTTCCCACTCTACATATCTTAGTGCCTAGACTGGTCTTTAAATATATTGATGTTTGAGGCATATTACTCTTCTTCACTACCACTTCAACCTTAAACTCCAATTTTCCCTTCCATCCATCCAGCCAGCCAGCCATCCATTCACCTACCCACCCTTTAGTGATTAACAATAGTAAGACAAGCATTGTGCTGGGTGCTAAGCCAGGGTGGGCAACTGAGACTGGGAAGTGCCGCCACAGAATCAAAAGTTAAATTGATACTGCACACAACTTCTCACAACCGTGTAGTTTAATGGATCTATTAAGATTCCAATTACTCGACTACCCTATACAACTGGAGTTGACTTTGTCTTAGTGTCACTTGTTTTAATACATATGTGGTCAAGTTGTATCTTTCTTTTTTCTTCTCCTGAATTTTATTCCGGACAAAATATTATAGCACTAAAAGAACATTAAGAAGAATATTTTTTGTTTGTTTTTTGGGTTTTGTTTTAATTTTTTAAATTTATTTTTGGCTGCGTTGGGTCTTCGTCGCTGTGTGCAGGCCTTCTCTAGTTGCAGCGAGCGGGAGCTACTCTTCGTTGTGGTGCGCGGGCTTCTCATTGCGGTGGCTTCTCTTGTTGCGGAGCATAGGCTCTAGGTGCGCGGGCTTCAGTAGTTGTGACACACGGGCTCAGTAGTTGTGGCTCGCGGGCTCTAGAGCGCAGGCTCAGTAGTTGTGGCTCACGGGCTTAGTTGCCTCACGGCATGTGGGATCTTCCCGGACCAGGGCTCGAACCATGTCCCTTTCATTGGCAGGTGGATTCTTAACCACTGTGCCACCCGGGAAGTCCCAAGAAGAATAATTTTTTTAAAAAGCCACCACCCTGACAGCAGCTGTTTCATTTTCTCGTATCTTCTCTGTGCTTTTGTATGTGTTGTGTGTGTGTGTGTGTGTGTCAATTTACACAGTTGTAATCATAACACACAAACTCTCATATTACTTTTCTACTTATTGAGTAAGCACTTTTCTGCATTCATTATTTATGGTTTTAAGAGCGGTATAAACATTCAAAGAGTTGTCATACCACAGTTTACGTATTTATTGCCCTACTGATGGAAACAGAGATGACTTCCATTTTAAAAGATAACTCATTGATGGGTTATCTTCCTGTATATATGCCTTTTCTTCTTTTCAATTATGGACTTGGAATAAATTTTTCCAGCCCTGGGATTATCAGACCGAGGCTATGAAAGAAAAAAAAAATAAGGCTTTTAATAGCCATATGGCTATTAAACTAAAGAGTTTTAACAAGTAAACGTGCCTACAATCAACACTATTATCCACACTAACAGAAGGAAGCAGAGTTGAGGATAATCCAACTTATTTCTGTTTACAATTGAGAGGTCAAATATTTACACATACTTTTACAGATTATTTATCTTCTTAATTACACTTCACATGCCAACAGAAGGCATGTAGATAAAAAGAGATCGGGTATGTCGAAAGTACTCTGAAATATTAAAAGACCAATACAAATTTGAATGCTGCTGGGGAGCAAGGGGACATCAGTCCCGGAATTCTAAGAAGGCCAGAAGTCATCTACACACAGATACCTGAGAGCTGCCTGTGTACGTACGCACGCCCTCTCCTATGGTATGCTGTGAATGCCATTGGAATAGCTTTCCTATTTGTGACTCCACTTGGTTCTGAGTCCTCGAAGAGAAAAAGGCAAGTGTGTGTCAATATTTGACTCCCTTCTGTACTCTTTTCTACACCAGCCCAGCCATACAGAATCATTGCCATTCTGTATGTTGCAAAGCAAATCACTAAAAACAGAAACCAAACTGTCTAAAATGTAAGGGGAAAAGGACCGGGAGAGAAAATAAAATAAAATAAAAGTCTTATATTAAAACTGTCTACTAAAGATTAAACTAAACTACAAATTTTTACAAGCCCTTTAAATCACCATGCTCCTCCTATTTACATTGGATGGTTTTCAAAAGCTTGCCTCTACTCCCAAGTGCACATAAAACGGACGAAATCACCATGGCTGGATCTCAGCAGTATCCTACACTCAGCCTGCATCCCCACATGTGGCACCTATGCTCTTGTGCAAGACGATTTCATTTGGCCCAGGGGTGCATCCTTGAAAAACACTTGTGTTACAATGTATGAAAGATATTCCCTTGCTATTCTTTCTTAAGCTTTGTGTACATCTAAAAGAAGTCTCCACCTGGTACTGGCATGTCTTTAACATTTAACAGTTGTTAACACTTTTTTTTTTTAAACAGAGAGAAAAGCTGGGCATAAACTAAGAGGTTTTAGCAAGTAAATGTATCTAGTTAAAATTTAACAATATAGGTTTGTCTCCATTTTATTTATTTTTAGGGTTCCCTTATACAGGAAGTGATACTAGTTCACCTAGTAAGAAATATATTTCTTTTTTAAAAGGAAGTTTTGTTAAGTAAAGAAGGTGAAACGAATCAAAGACAATAGGACAAGTGTTATGGGAATGTGATGAAAATGAAGAAGGATGTAGAGAAAAACTGAAGTTTGGAAAACTGCATTAGGCCTATTTACATTTTATACTTGTCACCTTTTGTATGTCTTCATCTCTTCAGCATAACTGTTATATCCTTAAGTGGAAAGGGTTATATTTTAATATCATGTCTTACTACAACTGCTAGGAAACCTATATAGAAGCAAATCATCTAGCATTTCTAATTTCTGTCAGTTAAAACAAAAAATTAAAACTAGACATAGTGAGTCCAATGAAAACACTGTAACTTCATATTTGTTATCTTGATTTCTCATTGATCTTTTTGTCCATTTAAAAAATCATTATAATTTAACTTTGTTTATCTTGACTTCTGATTGCTTTTTGCTCATTAAGGGCTTAGAACCCTTCAGCTTTCAGGTTTCCCCCTTGTTAATTATTTGATCATCTGTAATGGATACTGTAGACATTCTAGTAAAATAGACAGGTGATCCCTTTATAATGTATGACTATGTGGAATCCTTTTGACATTTAAGTTGTTTTGCCCCTAATTTATGTTTCCAAGATATTCAGACATTAAAGGTTAATTAAGCATTCTCTGTAGTTACGTAAAAGGTTGTGCCCACTCTGTTCTACCCTCAGTTCATCTGGCTTGCTTGTTTTGGGGTTCATGAAGCTTCTCTTACCACTCAAGTAGAAGCAATGCTTCGCACATAAATAGCGATATTTATCAACCGGAGATTTAAAAAAAAGAAAAGAGAGGAAGAAAGACTGTCACCATTCAGTCTTGTTAGTCAAACAAGGAAAATTCTTGCAGATCTTCTGGCTGGCAGCCCCTAAACTGGGAATATATTAAGACTATAAAGATACCAAATATAAGTCATCATATCACTGCCCAACAATGCAGATGATCTGGAAACTTGGCAAAAAGGGTCTTGGCTTTTCCTATTCTTTTCCCCCCCTATTCTTCTACATAGGCAAGAGCCAAAAGCAACCCCACCCAAATAGTACATTCCTGTTTACTCAAGAAAACTCCGGAGGGGAGAGGTGAGGGGGGGTTAAAGAATGCAAAAAAGCGAAACAAACAAAAAACTGAAAGCAGTTTCACGTTTGTCAGGATAAAATTCATGCGGAGGTGCCTAAATGAAAGAAGCTTCAGTAGAGAAAGAAATATCTGGCATCATCTGTAGAAGATAAGCACAGGAAAGTTTTATTTGGGAAATAATTTCCATGTACTTTTCCACCACCCGCATCTCTCCTGCTTTGCATGAACATTTGAAGTTACTCATTAATTCAGTCTCGATACCAACCACAAAGGTATCTTAAAGGGTAAATGATATTTTTAACAAAGCCAGGAGTGCTGAGGGTTAGGAACATTGGCCAGAGTTCAAAAGATGTGTAATTTCCACCGGGAGGTGAATCTGTCGTCATTTTTGTTTAATAGACATTGAAAATGAAAACAACAAATCTGGAAGAGAATCTACAAGCAGAAAAAATATGAACAGAGTAAGTAGGGTGAACTGAAACAGTTCAAACCGGACATTAGAAGACTATCAGTAATGGAATTTTAAGAAAGGCAAGACCTCTAAAAGTTGCATATTTTCAACACAGACCAGTTCCTTGTGGGAGGATGGAAAATATCAAGCGTTGGGGAGGTTAATCTTAGCTCTTCCTCTGATTAACTGTATGACCTCAGGCTAGTCATCAAGTCATTCTTATCCCGATTGCCAAACTGGTCATCAGGAATACCAACAGGTCCAGTGACAGGCTGAAATTGCCTAAAACTAACAGTGCTACTCCTGTTACGCCATGATTTCCCTTTATGACAAAGGAACATTTAATGTCTCGGGACATCTTCAACATTCAACAAATAGTGACTGAGTGTCAACCATGTGCTGGGCCCTGATCTAGACACTGGGGAGACAAAGGTGAGTTAGAGAAGGTCTAATTCAAAGAGTGTCATCTTAAAGGTGGGAAACAAATCATAAACAAGCAAATGGAGTAGAGTGTACCAAAGATACACAGGGTGATGGGACAGAAGGTACCAGAGGTTAGGAAGAGGCAAGATGGTAATGCTATAAATAGGGCAATTAGGAAACTAAGAACGTGCAATTTAGGCTGAGATATGATGAAAGAGTGAGCTATGTAAAAAAAAAAAAAAAAAAAAAAAACGTGAAAGCTGATTGGCAGAATGGTTTGCGTAAAGGTCCTGAGGAGGGAAAGAGATTGGTGTGCTTGGGAACAGAAAGATGACCAATGAAGCTGGCCTTTCTGGCCATATCAGGAGTTTGGGTTTTATTTTAAGTGAGCAGGAAGCTACTGGGGTGCCACGAAAAGTGGACTACTTTTCTCATTAAGTTAAGCTTAGCCTTTTTAGGTACCAAAACGTTAAACCATTTTTTGACAGGAATTTCTTTCACATTAGATCACAGATTTTCTTTTCTGAAACTGAGGATGCGGAGCTTAACTTTGTCCTGTCGACTTGGCCTCAGTATCCATTACTCTTTAGTGCTGTCATCCACAGGGAGAACAGAGGCGTTTGAACCAAGATCACTGGGCTTTTATAATCCAACTTCTTTCTTCTTCCTCTGCTACCAAAAGTCACTCTCACTCCACCAGGTTGTCCCAGCTGCCTTACTGGAAACAACTTCAGCGATGACCACTGGGCCATGCATTACACTGCCTCTTCTATGCAATCAAATGCATAGATTTTGTGACAGTTATTGCTGCCTAAAGGCTATTTCCATCACTAGGCCCTTGGAATACAAGGATAGATCAACCCCATATAGTTGCCTTTATTTCAAGGTTCATAAAAGTGTCACAGATGCCAGGGTTTGTCCAAAGTGGGGCCACCAGATCAAGTGGATATGGTAGGCAGAATTCTAAAGACGGCTCCCCCAAGACTTTGGTCCTGTGGCTGTTCAAACGCTAGTCTACGTACAACTGTGACGGACTTTTTCCCAATTAAAGTCCCAAGTCAGCTGACCTTAAGAAACAGAGATGATCTGGATGGGCTTAATCTAATCACGAGTCCCTTAAAACCAGAGAGTATTCTCAGGCTGGTAGCAAAAGAAAAAGAGAGAGTCAAAGTATAGGAAGGATTCCACATGCTGCTGATGGCTTGAAAATGGAAGAGGCCACGTGATGAGGAGTGGGGGGCTGCCTCTGGATGCTCGAGTGGGCCCCGGCTGATGGCAACGTGGGGATTGTGGACTCAAGTCCTACAAACAACAGAAACTGAATTCCGGCCATCCCAGGGTTGAGTTTGGAAGAGGACCCTGAATCCAGAGGAGAACACAGCCAGCCGTCACTTTGATTTCAGCTGGAGCAGAGAACCCAGACACACCATGCTGGATTTCTGGGCTTCAGAACTATGAGCTGATAAATGGGGGTTGTTTTAAGCCCAGTTTGTGGTGATCTGTTACAAAGCAACAGAAAATTAATATACTGGGTGAAGCAGGTATCCAGTCTGCCAAATAATGATAAAATGAATAAATAGATGAGCTCTCACTATACCGTTCCTACAAATGTCCATGTAAGAGCACAGCATAATGAAAAGCACATAAAATTAGGAGCCAGCAGCCCTGGGGTCTAGTCCTGGCTCTGCCACTAAGTACTTGCAGGATTCAGCATGGAATTCATTCTCCTTCTTGGCCTTTCTTCTTCTACAAATGAGGGAAATGTTCAAGCTGACTGTTCGGGTCTCCTCCAGCTCTGACATTCTGTGAGATGAATCATTCCTTATTACACGAGAAAAGTGAACTAAAAACAAGCGTGCACATTTTTCTCTATATATTTTACTTTCAAATGATACTCATCATTTCCTGCATACTAGTGTACCTGTGTCTCGGGTCACAATATTTAAAGAAGGTTGCAGAACAAAAATCTGCTAATACTTCTTGTTGTAAATATATTCAACATATGACTGCTGCATTTATTTTTAGTGCTGGTTGTAAGAGCACCTCAGAGGCTTTCAATCTCATAGTTAACTAAATATTTAGGCAGTCTACACGGCTCATCTTTGTGTAAAAGCTGAGTCAACACAATCCTAAAACTTATTTAAAACACAATCTGGATGTCAAATTAGGGGTGGGGGGAGGGAAGATAGATATCTAAATACACAACTTAAAGCCTAAAAAATGTTCCCTGAATAAAAAATGACCGTACATGTTTGGGGGCCTCTGTTCAAATTCTCATATCTATCCTTTGAATTTATCACTACTGATTCATATTTTAAAACAAACAGAGAGAGAAGGGCCCTTACATATATTCCACTCTTATTTCAAATGTGCTCATGCCATGTTAAAGTTGCAAGTCATTCTGAAATGAAACACTATGAAATAAAAATCTCTCTAGAAAAGCTGTGTGGAGCTTATGTCACAGTTCAAGTACTTTTCCACATTGGAAACCTGAGCATGTGCGAATGAAAAGATAATGTGTGAAAGTGGGAGGAATTATTGTGGGGAGAAGACAGAGAGAGAGAGAGAGAGAGAGAGAGAGAGAGCGCGCGAGAGAGAGGGTTTTGCTGTGTTTAGATAGGCACAAGTTTCCTAAGCAGTTCAATTGCTAAATTCTCTGCACTTCAAGCTGAACTCTGAGTTGTCGCGTAAGAGTGCTGGAGGACTTCTTATAAAAAGCAGCGTGCGCTGCAATAAAAGAAGATACTTCCCAATACAGGGCAGCAGGGAATAAGAAAGGGCAGCACAGAAATCTAGATCAAACCAGAAAAGAGACCCTTCTTAGTGAGGAGGACCTGCCTGTCTGCGTGCATTGTGCGCATATATCAGAAGGAGGGCCTCGTTATCACGAGGGATAATTGGTACAAAATCAAAGCCACAAGGTGAATATCCCTAACATGGGGACCGACATTTTATGATCAAATGGGGATCTTAGGTGGGGGTAAGGGGGTTGATCACGACTTTATCTAGAAAAATGAAATAACAAATAATCAAAATAAGCTTCCTTTATATAAGATTTAACTTTTTTTTTTAAGAAGTTTTTAGAAAATCCCAGATTTATTAGCTTTTACATTCATGACAAAGTTGTATTTTATTTTATTTTTTTACTTTTTATTTATTTTATTTTTGGCTGCGTTGGGTCTTCGTTGCTGTGTGTGGGCTTTCTCTAGTTGCGGCGAGCGGGGGCTACTCTTCGCTGTGGTGCGCGGGCCTCTCATTGCAGTGGCTTCTCTTGTTGCGGAGCACAGGCTCTAGGCGCACGGGCCTCAGTAGTTGTGGCACGCGCGCGGGCTCAGTAGTTGTGGCTCATGGGCTTAGTTGCTCCGCAGCATGCAGGATCTTCCCAGACCAGGGCTTGAACCCATGTCCCCTGCTTTAGCAGGCGGATTCTTAATCACTGCACCACCAGGGAAGCTCCAAGATTTAACTTACTTCACCTGTGCACAAAATCTTAACAGACTAACTGTTGATGAGAAGTAAAATTTTTCGGACAAGATGTTATGATAATGCCGTAAGATAGTCTTTAAGTTCAACTTTAACTGCACAATAAAAAAGATGGTCATCATTGCATTTAAGAGCCTCATCAATTTTCCCAAGGTCCATTCTTAATCCTTTGATTCGAATCATTCTCATTTCAAGTGTCTATCAAGTTGCCATCCTCCGGTGTTTTCTCCTCATCAGCTGCTAACTGGTCTAACACCCCCAGGTCCTCCTTTGTCCATGACCAGGCACAAGACTCAAAAAGGTCTCAATACCACTCAATATGACTCAATACCACTTCCGTGGACTTCATAAAATCCTGCAGCTTTTGTGAGATTTACAATTTCCCTGTGCCCTGCTTTTGAATTTTTATCTGCCATTCAGAGTGAGACCAGGACACAGACAAGATGTCTCAAAACAAACAAAAGTATGAAGGGAGGAGGACAATGGGTTAAGCTGTGACTAATTTTATTACTGGTCTGTCATCAGTTAATGTTTTCAATGAATCGTAACCTCTGCTTCTATAGGTAAGCTCCTAACTTCAGGGACTCACATAATGAAAACACAGACAAATACTCCTGCCCGCATAATTATGCCTAAAGCCGTGCCTAGCTTCATTACGTAGTGTGGGTTTAAGCATTCCCAACTAATCCTCAGTTGTCTTCTAAAGTAATAAGTACAAGAAGCCCTCCAGAGACTGTTCTAAAGAAATAACTGGGCTGGCTGGATTCCACTCCTTGCCAAAGCCAGGGTTCTGGCATTCCGAGTGAGCCAAGCCAAGGAAGCAGCAAGCTTTACAAGGATTCACTCTGAGCATGCTGCATATTGCATGGGGACAGCCTGAGACATGTCCTGGCCAGAGAGACAGGCTTCAAGGACACTAACATCTGGAACCGGTCATCGTCTACTTCCACTCTCCCTTTTAGAGGCCTACAGAGTGTTTAGCGTTACTAACCTAAACAAGGTTCCTGACACAAAACATTGCAAGACGTCTTCTTCAGTCATTCCTTGGACAGCTTCCCCAACAGGGTCAAACGAGGACATGCTATTCTACAATGTGTGATGCTGGAGATTTGAACCTGGGCGTTTGCAGAGGATCCATCAACGCCCGTTAATATTATGCCAAAACTTCTTATTTGGATATATTCATTTTTCACACAGTCCACAGTATCCACTGGATTTTTAAAACAGTCTCTCATCTCCCTCCTCTGTTCCAATACCTCCTGTCTACATAATTATCCTCCAGGCCAATCCCAGTACATCAGTAGGAGTTTACATATAGACCATATTTCCTCAATTCTAAACACTTTTTTTCCTGAAATTGGAATGCATCTCATAATCCTTGTTTATATTTAATAAAATGTTTCCTTCTGGCTCGCCGAAAGTGATTATTAAACTGATAGTGTGCCTCTGAATTGATGTCATTTAAGCTATATAGGAATTAGCCCTGTATCAAATATATCAGTAAATGGGCAAATTGCACGTTCCTAAACAAACAATAAAAAAACAAAAAGCCTAAGACGGATACTTCAGTGTCCCCATGAGGACACAGGGTGGGCATCAAAACACCTGAAACACAACTGAGCTGATGTCCTATCACCACTGGACACTAGTCAAGTTTCAAGCACTTTCTCAACGTATCCTAAGTGGACTACGTCCCAGATACTGTGCTATTGGAAAAAGTTACTGATCTAGGCAGGAGGACCTGACAAGTTCCTAAGAGGGAGGATACAGAGATCCCAAAGGGAAGCTGGTAGGCTGAACTAACAAGGAAGCTGAGTGTTTTTAGGACAGAAAGAAAAGAGACCTGGAGAGAAAACAGGCCCAAATGAATGACTCCAGAAGGGCTGAGGTTGCATAGAGGGTAATTCATCAACTTGTTAGAAAACATATTATAACACAGAGGAGAGGTATCCTTGTGAATTTTCAATTATAAGAACAAAGGGACTCTACTAGAAGCCAAGAAGGTGGATGTAGGGACTCTGACATCAGGAGCAGAGGAAAAAAAGCATAGCCTGATCTGAGCTCTAAATTGGTGAACATTATAATAAGTCCTCAGAAAAAAATCCCATTTATGGGGCGTAACATTCTTCTACTTCCTAGGAAGAGTGTAATTAACAGATCTTGACTACTGTCTGGTAGTCTGTAATAACCACCCCAAAGTCTAGATGGCCTTTCCCAGAGATGGGCTGCAGAACTAGAACAGGTAGTGTTCGCAAATCCCTTGTAAAAGCCCCTTTGTTTAGGCACTTGCTGGCCTTGTACCATCTGTAAAAGGATAGGTGGAAACTTGCCCCTCAGTGGTCCGAAGGTTCTGCAGGAATCTCCTGTACCAAACTGAGACAGCTCTGTATAGCCCCATCCCAGGTGGACAGTTGAAGCTCACCTTCAGGCAGAGGGAATACCTAGTCACAGCATCTTACAGCAAAACTCTTTTGGCTGGTCTCTTGTCAACTGGTACTCCATCATAAGTCCCACCTCACAAAAAATAAAAAGAGAATAAAAGGACAGTCTTGTCCATATAAGACAGGCTGCCTCAATTTTGGCAAGTCCTGAAATAGTGAACTAGCAGGACACAAACAGTGTCCCCCAAGGTCAGGACTTGAAGGGCCAGCCAGTTAGAGAGGACGGAGGTGGTGAAACCAGCAGGTGCTTGAAATAGGCTGGCAAAAGCTCCCAACTTATGGGAAATGAGGCTCTGAAGCTATGAAACACCACATCCATAAACATTTGGTGCACAGACTCTCTTGCGTGGAGGTTTTAAAAACAAAAAAAGTTGTTAAGTTTAAAACAACTAGCCACTGTAGTGCACAGGACTGGAAAAAGGTATGAAAAGAGATGGGAAAAGGGAACTATTTATGGCACAGGGGCAGGTGTCTAACCTGTTGGCTTGTTAATTAATTCTCTCAATGCCTACACAGTGGCTGTACATACTTTATCCCCAGTACATGTTCACTGACGTGAACTCCAGAGGCTCAAAATGTTGAAGGGCAGCTTACATCCTCTCATGTGTCAATGAAGGAGAGTGGCAGTGGGGAGGGACATCCTGGGTGGTACGGAGTGCTCAGTTTATCAAGTTACACCACAGCACAACTTCAGTGCACTGGCTGGGGCAAGGTGTTAAAAGCTATATCCTCCTCTCTGTGCCATCTGGCTGCTACCATCTTAATAAAAACACACAAGCAAGTACAGTAACTGCCAAGTGCCAACGGGATCTCTATCATAACTCGGCCTAGGATAAGTTGAACTAAAACAAGGGCAGATTTGCAGACCTTACAATCATGAAGTTGACTTCCTTGGTCAATAACTCAGGCTGGCTGTCAGTGCCAGAAACACAGCACTTTGATAAGAACAATGCATCCAACCAAGAAATAACATGCAGAAAAGAAAGAATCACCTTAAGGATTTCTTGTTTGAACTGGGAATAGAAACTGAAAGGAACAGAGTTGTTCAGGAAAAAGAAAATGCAATGGTGATTCTAGTTTTCTTGCAAGCAAAACTTTTTAAAGCTATTCAAAAATTAAAAAAAAAAAAAAAAAATCACACCACTAGCCTGAGCATAATTGTTAATTGTGGCAGCCACAAAAAGGAAAATACAAGCACTAACCAAAATGAGGTAAATATCGGTACCGACCTAACACAGAAGCCCAATGGTGCGACTGAAAACTACCCCCCAATGCATGTGTGTGCCCTCTCTCCCTCTGCCTCCGGTTCTCTGCCTGTCACCCTCCCTCCCTCTTTGTTTCTCTCGCACACAAACACACACTCACTCACTCTTCAAAGTTTGTCCTTTGTATAACTCATCTATAATAGAAATGTGGTTATATTTTATCTCTGGGCAAGCTCAAAATGCAAGCAGACAGTAGACAAATGCACTTAGCAGTAAAGCCTTCCAAAGACTCCTTCATGGACCCAGACCAAACAATATGCCATTCCTTCACTGGGTATTAAGAAGAGAGAGCTGAGACTTCCCTGGTGGTCCAGTGGTTAACACTCAGCGCTTCCACTGCCATGGGCCCAGGTTCAATCCCTGGTCAAGGAACTAAGATCCCACAAGCCTTGCGGTGCAGCCAAAAAAACAGCAACAAAAAGAAAAAAATAAAAAAGAGAGAGAGAGAGAGAGCCCTCCCCCAAATATTTATCCTCATGAAACAACCAGGTCCATGTGAAATGACCAGGTGGCAGTGGACTACAGTGCCCCCTGACAAACTAAGAAACGCTATGAGCGTTCTTCCTTAGCACCCCACATACCGATATCTTGCATGCCACTTCAGAGGATTCACAGACGTTACCGTTACACCCCTCCTCTAGTCCATCCTCAGATCCCAGAGTTAGCAGCCCCTGTTCACCGCATCAGTGGAAGTGACTCAAGTTCTAGCTACCTCCTCACACTTCAAACTTGCCTCCTGTGTCTAATTCCTCTGCTTTTACCAATCCTCTGTGGATTGTGATGAGTACACAGACCAGGTCAACTACATGGTGGACGGAGTTTAGAACAATCTACTGAACAGTCTTCAACCCAGTAAGAATACTGACTGATACACCTACCCAAAGAAATAGCACACATTCCGTTTATGGTGAGAGTGATAACGGCTCTGGTCCTGAGCCCGCTCACACGGAGGAAGGTATTAATCACTAGGCCTCTGAGCCCTTTGCAACAAAGACTGGAGCGTAGTACACCCTAAGTAGCCCAATCATTCTGTTTGCCAAGATACTTCAATGGTATGTGGAAATTAAACCTCAGGACATTTCCGTGCTTGCTTAATGTACTGTTGCCGTGTTGACATAAATGAACAAAACTAGCCTGACAATTTGAGAATCACATTTTCCTCCAATTTTTAGCCCCAAGGTTTTTTGTTTGTTTGTTGGTTTGCTTTTTAGTATTACTATTTTTGCTTTCTTGCTTTATATCCTATTCCAAACTCTGCTCCAAAAAAAAAAATAAAAATAAAGCACATCATACTTAGGATTTTATAAATCATTATAGTTCCACTGACTATAACTAACCCAAAAGGCAGTCAGTCTAGAGTCGGGGTAGATCTTGCAAGTCTCTAGTCAATGATGTAATCTATGTGCAGACATATATAAAATCTAAAAGTCTCTAGAATTCACTTGTAAGTGGACAGATAATTTTTATAGAATTGATGTGAAACAGTGTGTTATCTCCTCGAGTGTCATAAGTACTATTACTCTCCCCGGTTTACAGCTGGGTGAACTGAGGTTCAGAGATGTTAGGTAAGTTGCTCAAGGGTCCATGGTAGAATCAGGATTCAAATTCAGATTGGCTGACTCCAAAACCCATGCATTTAACACTTTTCCTCCCACCAGTAAAGTGAACTAGGACAATAGGAATCCACTTGCATACAGAGTGAAACCCATTTGTGGAATTACAATAAATGACTAGTGCCAACTTCTCTATTGTACCTTATCATTGCAGGTATGTGTGTGCATGCACGCATGTGCATGTGTATATACACACACACGCACACACTTTTTCTTAGGGTATATATTTTTTACGTTATAAATAAAGGGCCAAAGTAAAGAAATCATCTCAGGAAATGGAAGGCTAAGGTCAGCCCTAACCGATCACTCTTAGCTTCTTCAGCATGGCCACAAGGATGCTAGGGGTCACAGGTTCTCCTACAACATAGCAACCTGACCACTAAAAAACATACCTCTGAGCACAATTATGCATTTTGCATAAACTAAAGGAAAGCCAGCAGCAAGAAGATACACACACACACACACACACACACACAATACATACACAAGTACATGGATATACTAATATTATATATACATATGTGTGTGTGTATATATCTATCTCTATATAGATAGATACACATATGAATCCTAACTTTATTGTTAGTGCTACAGACAGTATACAACAGTTAGAATATTACAAACTTCTCAACCAATTCCAGATCTTTGGTCTCTAATAAGACTTCTAACCTGAGACTTTCTCTGGTTCAGGACACTGACTTCTGCCACATACCAAGCTCTATTTACAATAGCCAGGACATGGAAGCAACCTAAATGTCCATCATCGGATGAATGGATAAAGAAGATGTGGCACATATATACAATGGAATATTACTCAACCATAAAAAGAAACGAAATGGAGTTATTTGTAGTGAGGTGGATGGAGTTAGAGTCTGTCATACAGAGTGAAGTAAGTCAGAAAGAGAAAAACAAATACAGTATGCTAACACATATATATGGAATCTAAGGAAAAAAAAAAAAAAGGTCATGAAGAACCTAGTGGCAAGACGGGAATAAAGATACAGACCTACTAGAGAATGGACTTGAGGATATGGGGAGGGGGAAGGGTAAGATGTGACAAAGTGAGAGAGTGGCATGGACATATATACACTACCAAATGTAAAATAGATAGCTAGTGGGAAGCAACCGCATAGCACAGGGAGATCAGCTCTGTGCTTTGTGACCACCTAGAGGGGTGGGATAGGGAGGGTGGGAGGGAAGGAGATGCAAGAGGGAAGAGATATGGGAACATATGTATAACTGATTCACTTTGTTATAAAGCAGAAACTAACACACCATTGTAAAGCAATTATACTCCAATAAAGATGTTAAAAAAAAAAAATCACTAAGAAATGGAGAACTCCTGAGCAGCGTGGAAGTAAATGTAGTTAAATTCAAAGCCTGTGGCTAAAAAGAGGAACACACTCCTGGGTATTCTTTTCTTCATTCATTCATTCCAAAAATATTAATTTAATGTGGGTTCTCAATCAATATGCTCAGTGATATTTGGCCTGGGGCTATTCTAGTACTAGAGATATAGGGAAGAACAAGAACACCAAGATCCTTGCCTTCACGGATTTCTATTTAGAGTGGCCCAATAGCGACCAGAACCCAAGACATTCAACAAATGAATTCAACTGTAGAGTACATAACAGAACCCAACTCAACTCACTGCCCCCAAGTTAATTCAATGAGTCATGAGGGCTTATTATGCACTCCAACCACTAAGCACTATAGGTAAATAATATTAAAGACAGAAAGAATATAATCGCTCTCTGCCATAAGTAAGTCAACATCCTCCTGAGATGACAACACACAGAGGTATGAACTAGGTGGAGAAACTGCCACAGCCAGGTATCATAATCCATCCAGATGTCTGGCAGAGCCAACAACCACTAGGAGAAATATGGCATTCATTTCTGCAAAGTAGTTCCAAGAGGGAAAGTTAAAAAGTACTCCAACATATTTCAACACTAAGCATCCCCTCCCCACAAATAAAAAGACAAAACCAAAAAATCCACGTCCGTTTACCCCAAGAATGTTGATGATTTCCTTAGTCTGGCAGAAGTAAAGCTCTCTTAAGATTTATGGTAAAAGCAAAACTAATTAGCACTGATTAATTATAAGAGGGCATGTTTCTAATCTGAGGAATCTTAGCTCAGCTTCTGGTTCCCCTCACCCCCTTCTCTTTTTGCCTTTAAAAATAGAGGTAAAGATGGGGGGAAGCTTGCTTTTCTGGGCATTGGGTCAAGACCACACAGCACGCGGGAGCCATAGCAGCTGGCTGGGGCCTGGCCGGGGCCACTCTCCTTCTGCTAGGCCTTTGGCTGTAACCACTAGACCACACGTCTGTGCTATTTTCCCAATGACCAAAAGGAAAGATTTTTAAAACCATATTAGAAAAATGGCTTTGCTTTTCAGATTTGTTTACTTGTTCTGGTGTTTTCTTCCAAGATGGTGGGCCAGGATTTTTGGGAACACACCTAAAAAGAATGCAGTCACAATGGTATCATGAGCCTTCCTAACTTGACCACACTGGAGCCCGATTCAGCAAACCCAAAGATAATCTCCCAAAAATGCGTATCTTGTTCCACACCTCAGCACAACCTAACTCACAGATCTCCTAATATTCAAAATGCCTCCAAATCCTTCTTCTGTCCATATATTTCTAAAAAATACCACCCTTGACTTAAATCACTAGGAAATATGACCACTTTCTGGCTTTTAGGGTATAAGAGAAGGCTGCAGAAATAGACCTAAGAACAGTTCAATCATTCTTCAAATGAACAAAGTCATTCAAAAAAGACCTCTCTTTTATCGACTGCCTTTCCTGCAGAAGAAAAAAAAATTGAAACTACTCCAACCATAATGTCCACTCCCATGAATCCCTGCCATGATGTCTGAAAGAAGGCCAACAGTAATTGGTGCTGCTGTGAGATGCAGGGGGTCCCTCTACGGAATGTCTATTAAGACCATATTACAGCCTCAATGTCTCTAAACCCACAACTATGATATAAATAATAAACACAGTAAATCGCACAAGGAAGAATATATGATGTGAGCAGATAGGGTAGAAGACAAAAAGTTCAAAAGAAATAAATGTATTATAAGAAAATATACAAGCATGAGACGGACTATGTATCATAGAATCTCTGGAAGACGATAGAAAAATAAGTAAAAGTTATGAATTATTATCTAGGTGGAGAGAGGATATTGACAACAGTCCTCAAATCCACCCCAAAATGGGAACAGACATAAGGATGATGTCCTGATTTCAACCATCTGGACGTCTGCTGATGGTAATGTTCCTTTAAAAAGCCAAACCTCTAAACTGTTCCAGGTTAAACGAAACTAAGGAGATGTGACATGGTGAAAACCTGGATTAGAAAAAAATATTTTAGCGGGACAACTGGCAAAATTTGAGATCTGTAAAACAGATAATAATATTGCATCAATGTTAATTTCCTGGTTTGATAATTATACTGTGGTTATGTAAGATGGAACATTTGGGATACCTGTGTAAAGGGTACTCTGTAATTCTCTGTACTATTTCTGTGACATTTTTATAAGTCTGAAACAATGTTAAAATGAAAAGTTAAAAAAAACAAGCTAATACACACACACGTACAGCCTCTGATAAATTCTTGACTTACAAAAACATTACCTTGCAGATGGAGGAAACAAAATAGGGAACTTTTAATTTGGCCTTAATTCTGACACAAATGAAAAACTAACTGGCGACAAACCTTCAGAGTTACAGCCTCGCCTATGCCAACCTCTTCAGAGAAGGTCAAGCAATAGTTAACCTAGGCCACAAAAATGGAGGAAAGAACTTCCAGAAAATATGAAATTATGTGTAGCGTTAACAAAATAGGGAGAAGGCAGAATAGTGACTGCCCTCTAGAATATAGAGCGGCAGGCATCTTCTATCTCTTCTCAGAGATGGACCCACAGGCAAAAGGGCTGAAAGGGACTCACACACTAGCCAGGTGGAGGGGCACGCTATCTCCGGGCTCTTGGCTGAGAGCCCTTGTAGCTGTTAGAGACTGCAGCTCCCATGGTTCCTTGAGAAGACAAGGAAGATTTTCAACTTGGGAGTTAGACGGGCCTTGTTAGCACCTGGGGGCGTCTGACAGGTTGCTGACTGCTGCTGGAGGACAGAGGTGCAGGCATCCTGAGGTCCCCATTCAGATCATGCAGCCTCGTGGACCTGGAGAGCAGCAGCTCAGGTGGACCTAAGAAGTACCCTTTATATTCACCACTCTGAACCTGAGCAGCAGGGGCTGGTTGCCAACAAGAATGAAGTGAAAAAGTCCTATCAACCAAGGAAAGGACACCTGAAAAAGTTAGGTTTCTACCATGGGCTTTAGAAAACAGAACTAAGAGAAATGATGGGTGTGATCCCAAGGCCAGAAATTTGAAAAAGAAATACTACTACTACTACTATATATAGCATGAATCCTGTGCCACTGTTCTATGTACTTTACATACATTACTGTATAAAAAAGGAGAAATATGTACGGCTGGGAAACATGAGAAAAGATTTTCAATCCCATTAGTAATTCTGAGAAATGCAAATGAGACAATTCTCCACCATCAGATTGACATACATGTACATACACACAGAGACTCACAATAATACAGTACTGGCAAAGGTGTGGAAAAAATGGGTACCCTCATAAGATGGAGCATAATTTAGTACTTTTCTGTGGAGAGAGTAATTTGTCAATATCTATTAAAACATTAAATGTGCATATACCATTCAACCAGCAATTCCATTTGGTAAGTATCCTAGAAAAATGCTCAAATAGGTAGACAGTAAAGTACATAACGAGGACTTCATTACACCATTGTTTGTAATGAAAAGCTGAAAACAACCTAAATGTCAAAGACTGTCTACTAATCCATATTAAATCTATACTAACTCAAAAATTCTGCAAAATAGAAGAATTTTATTTCTAGATGTACAAGTACAGGAATAAATACTCAGAGAAAATTCTAGAGGGACACACTTACACATTTAAGTCTAGAGAGGGACTTCTCTAGAGTTAACTATGGCTAGGAATGAAAGGTTCCAAAACCCAAGTAACTAATGCCAGTGACAAAGGAAGAATGAGAGATGACTGAAAGAATAAATGTGACTCACAGGGACCCTCTCCATTATTACTTTTATTTAATAACAAAATTAGCACATGCTGACTGTGAAAAATTCAAACAATTCAGAAGTCCTTCTCACAATCAATCCTACACCCTCTAAGGTTAAACGAAAATAACAAAGACAAAAATAATGAAGGGAGAGTAAAGGAGGACACGTTATAACAGGGGCTCAAGCCTAGAAAGGCAGCAGTGTGGAGATGAAGCCGACAGTGATCTGAGGCTTGAAGAAAATGCTAAAGACAAGCAAAAGGGCCTTTATGTTCTATGTAGACCCAAAAAATGAACAAAGAAGTGAGAATTAAACAATGGATCTGTGCAGGTCTATAAAGGTAGGTGGGGAATCACCAAGAAACAGCCTCAGTTTAGAATACATCACACCAAACCAATACTTTCATTTTCCTTAGGTTCAGTCATCTGATTATCTGACAAGTGGATACTAAACACTTACTCTGTGCCAGACACTATGTATAAAAGATACAAAAACCTTTTAAAAAAGTGACAATGGTCTTGTCCTCTGGAAGATGGCTATCCAAGCAAGAGGACCGATATTAATCAAATAATCACACTGATCAATGTACAACTATAAGCTGGGACAAGGGCTTGGAAGTCAGGAAGAAAGTCTTTGAAAACATCTTTGCAAAGAAATGGAGAAATGGGGTCCATAAAGGGTCCATGAACTTCAATGGCAGGGGGAAGAAAATAATCTACATTAGCCTCTAACTGAAATTTAGCATTTCCTTCAAATATGAACGTGGGCAACAACCACATTAGTGTTAGCAGTATCTGCAACTTTGCCACCAGTAGAAATCACAGATATTTCATATAATGTTACTGTTGCTGCAGGTAACTTGAAATATCATTCATAGGAGTTGTCAGACTGCCCTCATATCTTATTATTTACTGTGGTAATAAAGAAGTATATATTTATTATATCACAAATGGTTTTAATATTTTGATAACTATATTTCTATATTTTTTCCTTTGTAAGCCATATATTTTATACATTTAAAAAATTACTCTGAGAAAGGATCTAAAGGCTTTACCTGATTGCCAGATGCATCCATGGCACAAAAAAAGATTAACGGTCACTCAGCTAAATTCTGGTACAAGTAAGTAGATATGTATCTAAATGAACTATACAATCAAGAAATTCAAATAACTTCAAATCCACCCACACAGTCTCAAGTAATGGAAGCAACATGGTTCGCGAAGAAAAATAACCTCAGTCATCCACAACCCCTCCCCTTAGTTTTGACTCTAGTTTTTCAACAAGTATTTGCTGAGTGCTTACGCTGGGCCAGCTGCTGTGCTCGGCAATGGGGAAACTGCAGCAAACAAATGAAATTTCTATTAATGTGGCCCTTCTTCATCTTGGTATCCTCATTGTTCATCAAGGTAATTGGTGGACAATCTATAAATGTTTGCTAAATGCTGAAAGAAGAATGCTTAGGACCTGAGTAAGCACCACCAGTGTGTTATTAAATTGTATGGTTCAAGCCAAAATCTTCTGGCCATCAACATTTCCATTTCTTAGAAGAGTTTCATCAACTCTCCATCACAAAACAATTTCACCTAACCTCCTCCTCTTTTCTCCCAACTTGTAGCTCAGGCTCCTCAATTAACTATTCTATGATTTTCATGAGAAACTGTTCTTCTAAAGGACATCTAACCAAAGGGAACAAGGAAAGATGTGAATATTACTAAATTTCTTTTAAGACTTGAGCACACTGGTGTGATAGTATATGTACTGTTATGAATTCTACCTATATAAAAACACGCACATGATTCAAAGATGAAGCTTGCAACCAGCTTCTTAACTCAGTAAGAGAAAAAGAAACACAAACAA
The DNA here is from genome assembly GCF_965194825.1 of Balaenoptera physalus. Lineage (NCBI taxonomy): Eukaryota > Metazoa > Chordata > Mammalia > Artiodactyla > Balaenopteridae > Balaenoptera > Balaenoptera physalus. The sequence goes on from NC_138890.1 coordinate 57,989,387, forward strand.
GTAACATGGAGGTGTAATCCAATTTCCCAGCAGCTTGGGGCTGAGTGGGGGTGGGAGGTGGGGAAATGGAAAGTAAATTAGGAACCTTGCTTTCAGACGCTTCATCAGTTCACACTATGTGACATTACAAAGAGAGCTTTCACAAAATGGGCGGAAGTATCCTTCCAAACCACCCTTCTACTCAGAAAGAAGTGAGACCTGCATCACCACACAGGAGCTTAGCAATTCCACCCACATCTTCCTAACCATCCATACTCCTTTCATTGCTTATTTTACTAAGAAAGGAAAATGTAAGCATCAGCGGTAGAGTGATGAGCTGAGCCTGGCATACAACTGGGATTACAAATTACCAGGCCTGGGCCGCATCGTAGCAAATGAGGCTAAAGATTACTTCATGCTTGTCCAACTCATAGCCTGAAAGTTCAGACTGACTGCTAAATGAAATCACATTTTCCATACTAGTGAAAGCAGTTCCTGCCCTACACTTTGGCGAGCCCGGGCAAGGTGAGTAAGTAAACTCTGTGCTCAAAAGAGCCAAGTAATTTAGAAACCAAGCTAGAAGGAGAATCCAGGTATCCCTGCCTCTGTTCTCCAAAAAGATAATAGTAAAAACTAACTTTTAAAGAGCACTTCACCATGTAGAGGCCTTGTGCTAAGCACTTTACCTATATGTTGGTCCTTACAAAACAATCTTATAGAAAGATACTATTATTATAACCATTTTGTAGGCAAAGAAACATGCTCAGAGGGATTAGGTCATTTTCCAGTGTTAGAGAGCTATTAGCGGTGAACAGGGATTTAAAGCCAGGCTGCCTGAGCCCACATTCTTAACCACCATGACATTTTGCCTCTGACCATGGGATCTCATCTAACAGTCATCAATCTTATTTTTTCCTTTAAAAACCAGCTCACTCTTTTGGATATCAGGTGCAGACTGTAAGATGCAATGCAACTGACCATTTATTCTACGAGTTCTTTAAGAACTCACGGACTGGAACTTGGGCTTAGCAGAGAAAGGTTGAGAGAAGGGCACACTTTGTTCAGTCTCAAAGTCCACAAGGACTAAAACGGAAGATTTCTTTAAAATGGAGGTGAGCAGTAGGAAGCCATGCTGTCTTGTCCACTTGCTAGAGGAGTGGTTTTTCCTTAGTCTCCCCGTTTTTTCCTTCTTCCATAGCAGCAGCCACAACAGAGGAGCTCCACTTAAAAAGGATGGGTAGATGCCATTCAACTATGGCTTCCTAATAATTCAGCAGTGCATAGGTTGTAGTAAAAAGAGCACAGAGCTGGAAGCTAGGAGACCTGGATTACTGACCCAAGATCAACCACTGACTGGCCTTCTTAGGTAGTGTTCCCGCTTATATAAATAAGGGCGTGATACTGGCCTGGCTGTGGGCTTCATTCTGCTGCACAGTTAGGAGGTTGAGCCATATGAATTCGCCAATATCGGGCCATTTTTGACTTACAAAAGTGGCAATTTCATAGCTTCAAACGTATATATGTATTTACACACAATCTTTGATGCTACACCACCTGTTTCTTCCCTCTTAATTTAATTCCACATAATTCTGGCATCTGCCAACTTTCTAACTTTCTGGATGTCAAAAGAGATTCAAGTACTGGCTCAAAGTGGAGAAATATTTAATTTTACTAAAGAATCTTTGGGTGTGAAGGAAGACTAATACCTCTAAAATAAGGAGGTAAGAGAAGCACTTCCAGACACACACCACTAATCACAGCTGCAGGAATATATGGGAACACAGTTTAAAGATCAGAGTGGTCCAGGTTCTGAGACTCCAGGTTACCCTATTAGTCCCACTGACATGCTGAGTCATCTTTCCATATGGGGGAGAGAGAATAATAAATACATCAGGTTGGGTGTATATGTGTTGGTAATGACGGTGGACTGGTACTGATTCTAATCTGCTTGTTTAATTTAGTGAACATGCTTATGAGCAATATACAAAGAGAAAAGGAGAGAACTTCAGTTATAAGGAGCCAAGAGAAAGGAAATTTGCTGTCTCTAAAATTTCTCCTGGTTGCAGTATTTATGCAGCTTGAACTAAGGTTCTGTGTCCCATTTAATATGGAAAGTCTATTCTCAAGCCTGAGACAGTGGCCACTGAATATTAAAATGAAAGTTTATGTGGCTGGAATGGTGACTCTATAGCTTGTCAACCCAGATTTAGTAGAAAATGAAGAAAATCCAGCAGAATCATTTCAACATCTGTAGGCCTTTTTTCTTTTCTTACCCTACTGCACTAGCTAGGACTTCCAGTACCATGCTGAATAAGAGTGGTAAGAGTGGACATCTTTGCCTGGTTCCCATTCTTAGGGAGAAAGCATCTTGTCTTTCACCATGAAGTATGATGTTCAGGGTAAACTTGTGGTTTTCACTCCTGGCCAAGTATCAAAGAACAAGCTCTCTGAACTGAAAATTTAATGGAGTATAGATATCAGAGTTGGGAGAAACTGTGTCATTTTTGCCTACCTCATGTCTACTGCTCTTCCTCACATAACAATGCTTTGATTTCTCCTCAGGGGAAGCCAACCTTCCTCCACCGTTAATACAGTTCTACTGCAGTGGGCAGGTGAGTCACATCTGGTCAATTCACCTATCCCATCCTCTGGTCCAAGTATTTAGTCCACTAAAATTCAAATATGGGACTTCTTTGGAATTATTAGGCAAAGCTCTCTTTCTACTATACTTAGAGACCAGGGATATCAGGCCATGACTGAAATTTGGCCTTCTACCGGTTTTTATAAATAAAGTTTTATTGAAATGCAGCCACACTCATTCATTTACATATTGTCTATGGTTGCTTTTGAGCTACAACAGCAAAGCTGAATAGCTGCCATAGTGACCATGCAGCCCCCAAAGCTTAAACTACTTACTATCTGGCCCATTACAGAAAAAGTTTCCTGGCTCCTGTTCTTGATAATAAGATGTAAGCCTGGAACAGTTAGGAAGCATATCACCACTACACAGAAAGAACCTCTTGGAACTGAAACCAATACAAAAGAAGAAACCAACTCCAAATATTATGGAAGCCCCTGGATTCAGATGGGCCAGAACTACTATACTCCAATATTTTTCAGTTATGTAAGCCAATAATTCCAGCTTTTTCTCAGACAAATTTGAATTGGGTTTCCTTCATTTGAATTCGAATTCATCACATGGATCAAAACCATAATGCTCATTATAGAAACACAACTCTAATTTCTTCCTCCATTACACATCCATCAATAACATAAAGACATTCGACTTTTCTTTAGACTAGAATGTCACTGGGTGATAAAAACTATAATTTATTTCACAATTAACTAAAACATTGTAAAATCAACTGATTTGGGGTTCATTTACGGTTTTTTTTCCAACCAACCATCCTGAGGTGTTATTGAACAATGAAAGAACAGAAAGGATGGAAACCAAGATTACCAACGGCTCAAAAAAAAAAAAAAAAAGAAATAAAATATCCAACACTTAATAATCAATCACAGAATAACCGATAACCGAGCTGCTGTAAGTATAAAAACAAAAGATAGGTGCTGCCATTAACATCTCCCTGAAGTAAGGGAAATACTCTAAGATCAGCTAGAGAAAGAGGTTTCTGCTCCCTTAGCAAAGCCAAAACTCCCAAGGGGACAGCCTTAACTAATTAGGGAGATGGTGATTAAAGCCGGAGCTGCTATCTATCTACTGGGTATATATCTCCAGCAATGCTCCCTAGAGGCTCTCAGCAATGGGAGACAAAATTAGGCCTAACATTCCTGCCAATTATACTGTCATCACATGCCTGTATTTCTCTCTCTCTTTAGGAAACTTAAAAGCACACGGAGGTGTGGTTTTCAACGCAAACTCTATGTTGCTGAGAGGAAATAAATTTATATTATGTTTAGAAAACAATTATTTGTGCTTAAACTTATTTTAATGTGCACATTCTGGAGCAAGGAGATGTCTCTCTCAACAGCACACTTTCCATCTGCAGAAGCCAGATGTTAATCTACGGGAAAACTAAGGTGCTTAGTAAGAAAAGCAAGCATATGCAGACAGAGAACAAATATCGAGTGGTGGGAGAGGGAGGTGGGGAGGCTTAAAATGCAGTGAGTGGAGCAGTTTTAGAACTCCAGCTTATTGGAGGGAACACACACACACACACACACACACACACACACACAAAAGTGGGTTTTTCACTCATACGAAGAATAGTATGCCCTGACAGGATTTTTCTTCCTGGGTACTTCCTCCCCTATGAGTTGAAGAAACATTCAAGAGAGTCAGAGAAAGTACTGTAAAAATGTACTGAGTGAGGACTCTTAGAAGGCAATTTGACATTTTACCTCCATTAAAGATGAAAACCAAAGACATTTAGGGCTAGATATGGGTTCTAATTCTAGCTTTGCCACTGCGGTGGAAACTGTGAACCACCCCACAGCTTCTGTTCTTCCTCCTTGAAGTGATAAGATCCCCTGGGCTCCGGCTGGGCCCATGGCTGCCTATGTTCAGCCTACTTTTCCCATCCTCCTTGGTAGATATATGTGGCCATGTAATTATTTGGGGGCCAACAGAAGTGAGGTGTGCATCTTCTGGCTCCCAGATGCTCTCATCTCCATTATCTGCCTGGAAAATGGAAATGAATGGAACATGGAAAGCCATGGGTTGAGGATGGCACTGATGCCGACCAGGATTCTCGGCCTTCCCCAATCAGTAGAAATTGACTAGAGGCCAGACAAGAAATTCAGGCAAGGCTTTATTGGGTCCACTGCTGCAGCAGGTGACGGGGAGCGAGAACGAGTAACAGGTCCCTGAGGGGAGTCGAGATTGCTCCTTATATGGGGTGAGGGTAGGGGTGTGTCCAGGGGTCGGGCTGGAGGGGTAGCTTAGGTGGTTTGCCCACCCCTTAGGTGGTGTTGGGTGCAGGGGGTATGCACAGTACCGGGCTTTTGCTCCCGACCCCCTGCTTTTGCTCTGGGTTCTTCAAAAGTGGCAGTGAGGTTTTTGGCCTCTTTGTATCTTTTGTCCAGAATTTGCCCCAACTGCGCATGCACCCAGTTATTTTCAGTCCCTTATAGTTTCTTTGTATTTTGTTGCTCGAGGAGAGGTGTGTCCAGGTGCAAGCACTGCAGCACTGCAGCAAAGGGCCCCAGGTCCCAGCCCGTCTCAGCACAATGACCCTGTTAGGCACAGACTGCTCACTTCTGAACTCTGAGACAGAAATAAACTTCTATCTTATTTAAGCCACTGCACTTTGAAGTCTCTTTGTTACAGCGACCTAGCCTGTACCCTAGTAATATAGCCACTTACAATCTGTGTAACTTGGGGCAAGTTATTTAACCTCTTCTAAGTTTCGGTTTCCTCATCCGTGAAATGGAATCATAACATTTACTTTGTAAGGCACTAAGAGGAATCAATGGGTTAAGAGGTGTCATGTGCCAAATCTGTGCCTTACACACAACTAACGGTAGGTGACAACAGCAAAGATATGAAGGGCTACTTAGGAAACTGCTTCCAAAGGCCTATGACATCAAGCAGCTATTGTGCCCACAAAGCCCCGAAGGTAGAAACGTGTATCTGCTTTTGAGAGAGCTATCAAAAGTTATCAGTAACAAAGTATTCAGGGAAAATCAGGGGTATCCTGTATTTTAGCCCAGCAGAAGAATTAAGATTAAATAATGTTTAATTAACTAGAGTTTAGCAAACTGCACTTAAATCTTTAAATAGTTCTTTAAATCTTGCTCTGTATTATTAAATGTTATACAAACACTAGTTATTTGCTTATGCTTAGTTGCCTGTATTGAGTTCCATGTTTGGATACCAAATACCTGAGTAGAAAATGACATGAATCGATACAGAACACCTAACCAGGGTAGGCTAAGAAAGAGACACACAAATGAACTGGAATCATCTATACTGGACACCCGACTTGATGCACAGAGTTCTACAGTCAATGGAGGCTATGCATGCCTCATGTCCCCTGCACATATTTCCCCCTTTTGACAGTGCCTTCATAAGTGATCATTAATGGTCCAATTATTGGCCCTCTGACAATGTGGATTCTGTTTATCTTTTACTGGTAGGACATGGTTAGACAGTACTCTTACGACTTCTGTAACCTTGAGATTTGCTGAATACTGGGGTTGAGATCCTTGGCCGCAAATTAAGATGACTACTGTGACTCTAGGGACTTCCCCCAAGGTTTTTCCGTGGGTCTCACATGTCACAAGATGCAGAAAAACCACAAGATTACATCACCCAGCAAAGACCAGCATCTCTGAAATGGGAGCATGGATCACATTACTAGGCTTAACTCCTTTCACGGGCCCGGGTAATCCCACTGCTTATAATGGGATGTGAGCCAACTACGGCAATGGGAGGCTGAACCAGAGGGCCATGAGTAAAGGTTCTGCACCGTCTGTATACACTTTTATCATCATCTAACCTGTTAAAATGGATCTGAGCTAACGCTTTGCGCTGCACTTTGTGGAGGCGTCGATAGGTATTCAGTAAGCTTCCTCTAAGAGTCCTCGGGGCGCTACAACTGCCTCGGTGAAGGGGGGCGGTCTCTGGTGTGGCATCGTGCAGGACCCGTGCCTTAGACTGAGAGGCCAAAGCTCAGGAGTCGCATCTATACAGAAGCAGTGTCAATATCCACAAACATCAGTCCAGGAAGGAATTAAAAAAAGTCCCTCTGGTACATTGGTCTCAAGAGCCCAAGGCTTTATTTAGAGCAACGGCAAAACTCACCGCACTAAGGAAACAACAAACAACTCGGGACCTTTATTCTTGCTCTACTTCCCTGAATCGTTACTTACAGGTTCCCTTCCATCCATGGCTTCCATCCAGAGCCTCCGGTCCTCTTCAGACAATGCCTGCATGGTGATAACGCCGGGCCTGCGGAGAAACGAGGACACGGGTGTGAACCCAGCGCCACAGGTAGAGAGATCCTGACGAAGGTGAGCCTTGAAGAAACATCTAAGCGAGCGAGTGAGAGCCTGCTGGGGTTGACGGCACAGAGAGAGCAAGCACCCCTCACCTCTTCACAGCCACCTTCCAGCCTCAGAAAGCAAAGCTATCACCCCCAAATCCCTCTCAATAAGCCCACCTCCCTCAGGGAGGTGGGAGGAAACACAGAAGACAGGACTCTACGTACAGGTAAGGGACACAGAGGAGTCAAGCGATTCCCTTCGGCGTTTGAGATCATATTCATTCCTCTTCTCCAAAATGCTTACTAGGGTACTTTACTCCCAGTAGGAGTAGAAGAAACACGTTCTTGAGTGAAGAGAATTACTGGACTCAATAAAAAGAGGGGGAACATCCACGCTGGAGGGATCCTGGTCTAATATCTAGTCCAATGCTTCTAAACTGCTTTTGACATGAAAAAGTCTTATGGGGATAATGGGCGTTATAATTAGTATTTAGTATATTTATATAATATGATTATACTAAATGTATACAGCATTTTTAAGTGAATCTTTACCATGGCAGATGCTAAGGTCTTTACATGCATTAGCTCTTTTCACTCTCTCCTTGAAATCTGCTTGTTCTTTCAAATTGAGCACAAACCCTTCAGAAAGCATGCACACAGTATCAAATGGTGTTTGTTGCGTACCCCTTACAGATGTCACACAAGAAGAGGTGTGTGCCACTAACATGAACTTGGGAGAAGGGGCTACAAGCCCTCTATGCTCATTAATGCAGGAGTTCTTGACTTAGGGTCCACAGATGGGCCCCAGAGAGTCTAAAAGCCACCCTCCCCCACCAAATGTATATGTATTTTTCTGGACAAACAATTCAAACTGCAACCCACAAAAAGTTAAGAATTCATGACTCAAATCCTCATCTTTAAAGTTTGAGAAAGCCTAAAAGGGAGGCCGAAGTCCACTGAGCAAGAATTAAGACTGCAGTACTGCTCAGGATCACAGTAGAGCGTACACACACACACACACACACACACACACACACACACACACACACACACACACACACACACACACACACAGACACACACAGAAACAAGCTCCGCGATGCCCTGCGCAGCACAAGCCTGGGCCCACAAGCACCAAAGCCTGTTCACTCAACCCACCTACAGTCACTGTTCCTGGCTTATTTCCATAGTTCCAATGAATAGGCTAGATCTATTAATACTTACGTTGAATGTATTTTAAATATCACATTTGTTTCTTTTCAGTCATCATCCCTCAACATCCCTGAAGAAAAAAAGTTTTCAAAGATGTGAACATGTAAGTAGAGAGGGGCTGGGGATGAGGGGCACTGGGGTGTGGGTGTGAGTGCGTGAGGTGGTGAACAAGGCGGGGAGCGGGGGCGGGGGGGCGGACAGAGAGGGGGGAGGAGCAGCAGAGGGGGAGGGTTGGGGGGGTGTGGGTGGGAGGGTGGGTAAGAGGGTGGATGAGAGGCAGGTGATGGGATGGACGCTGATTCCCGAGAGGGCAGTCACTCCTGTGAAGGCCACACTGGGTGCTGGCACCCAGACACAGTGACTCAGAAGACACAGTGACTCCCTGCACCGGCCAGGACACTCCCTCTTCTTCTCAGAAATTCTCATTCTCAGGCCCAAGTGCCTGAGAGGGAGGGTGGGTAAGAGGGTGGATGAGAGGCAGGTGATGGGATGGACGCTGATTCCCGAGAGGGCAGTCACTCCTGTGAAGGCCACACTGGGTGCTGGCACCCAGACACAGTGACTCAGAAGACACAGTGACTCCCTGCACCGGCCAGGACACTCCCTCTTCTTCTCAGAAATTCTCATTCTCAGGCCCAAGTGCCCATTTCCCACCACTATCAGCACATCCAGTGTGCGTGACCCGCTGGGTATCTGCAGACTGCTGGCAGCCACAGCCCTACGGCCAGGGGCTGGGTGGACTGATTCTACTCTTCCACCTTAAAGTCACACACAAAGCTTTAACGGCTTTGAGATAAAAAGTCTACAAAGCTGCAGTCCACTGTGGAACTCTCTAGTCCCTGGGCCTGGACCTTTGTGTGTTGCTCTAAACGTTGTTGTGCCTGGACCCCTGGCTTCAGAATCATGCATGCCCTTAGCATAGAGGTGCCCAGCCCAGCCCCACCTCACTGAACCTGAACTTCGGGGCTGGGCCTGCGAACTCGGATTTTAACCATCTCCCCAGGTGATCCTGAGGCACAGTTACGTCTGAGGCCCCTCTGCTCACCCAGACGCCCCCCTTTTTCCTTCCTGTTCCCCCCACACTGGAGAGCAAAGACACCTTCCTCTCCCCGCTGGGGTAGAGCTACTCTCTACATGCCAACGTGTCTCCAGTTCATTTCCTGCTAGGTGTTCACCAGCAAACAGTGAGACCACAATAGCTGCCTAGCAGACCAAGGTCTCAGGGACCTCGCAGGTGTCAAGGCAACTTCATGGCACACAGTGTGAAATTTCTACCCAGAGCCACAAAGAGGAAGTTCAGACAAACTCAGAGGCTGTGAAGGGTGGGCCACTTGGCCTTAGTAACCAGGAAAGTCAACAGGATTTGTTTTCATTTCGAGAAGAAATATCAAAATATACATTCTTTTCCACATGTGGTTTTGTTCTCCTTTTTTATTGCGGGAGGGGGTGGTGGAGAGCTGAATAAAGTAGATTTAACGCACTTGATTCTAATCCTGTCACCTCAAGTTCAGAAAACTTTCTCTTAGCCTGGTGTATGTACATCTGCATCTGTATGTACTATCTTTTCTAGGCATCTAGAAAACACTCAGCTTCAAATTTCTTTTCCTTTATTATAACTTAAACCACTATTACATAAATCTCTTATGTGTGTAATTCCTAGAACCAAGGTAAATGGGTCAACTTTATTTTGGAATCAAGCAGTTAACTTCCTTTCCATATTTACCGTCCCTATGCCCCTACTAACCACCATCCCTCAAAACAAAAGAAAACAAGCAAAACTCTCAATGGCCCTACACGTTCCATGAGAGTCCCTGTAAGACAGTATGTTTTCATTCAGGTATCAATTTAGTTCATTTCTGAAATGCATCTGGCTTTTCATAACAAAAGTGGAAAGAAAAAGAGAGGGAAAGAGACAGAGCTCATGAGGTGGGAGTGTGGAATGAGAAAAGGAAAATATGACACAATAAAAGAGAATTGGAGTAAATGATCAGAGCTCTTTCCAGCTCTGCAAAGAATTGTGATCCTCAGATACAGAGAACAAACTAGTGGGTACCGGGGGGAGAAGAGTGAGAGGGGGGACAAAATAGGTGAAGGGGATTAAGAGGTACAAACCACGAAATAAGTCATAGGGATGTAATGTACAGCACAGGGAATACACAGTCAATATTTTATAATAACTTTGTATGGTATGTAGTCTATAAAAATATCAAATCACTATGTTGTACACCTGAAACTAATATTTTAAGTCAACTATACTTCAATTTAAAAAAAACAATTGTGACCCTATCAAACAATATAATAAAAGAACAACTACAATAATAATAACCCAGCACTGTGTGCCAGATAGTGTGCTAAGCATTATCTATTAACTAATTCATTTCATCTTCACAACTACATCATGAGGGAGGTATACTCTCATTATCCCATTTAGCAGATGAGAAGATCAAGCTTCAAATAGGTTAAGTACCTTGTCCACAGTTACAGAGCCAGGATCTGAACCAAGCAGTCTAATGCTTTGCCCTCAAGCACAAAGCCACAGGAAACGTGGAGATACTGCGCCCCCAGAGAGCTCATGTTGACCACCCATGTCCCTTGCCATCAAAACGGACTAGACGCTCCTGCAAGGCCTTTAGTGAGCTCCTGCCTGGGATCAAATGAGGGCGAATGATAAAGAGCTCTGTGAAACCTAAAGTGCTTCATAAATATGAGGGCTCAGGACACCACTGTAGGCAAACAGCCAATCCAAAAACAGGAATCCAATAATGGCCAGTGTGACTGTGGCTTACTTTCTACAGCAGTGGTTCTCCACATTTTTTTCTGCCTCTAAATACCCAAGAGGTGGAAAGGCAATGAGTTTTGTAAAAGAACACAAAAAGCACTAATCATAAAAAATAAGGATAAATTGGACTTCACCAAAATAAAGAACTTCCAGTCATCAAAAGGTACTATTAAGAGAGTAAGAGAAGACGTTTGTGATTTTTATCTCCAATGAGATGAATATCCAGAATATGCAAAGAATGTCCACAAATAAATAGGAAAAAAATGAACAACCCAATTAATAAAATGGATAAAAGACTTGAATAGGCATTTCATAAAAGAGGACACACCAGTGCTCACAAGCATAAGAAACAGGGTGAACATGATGACTCATCACGAAAATGCAATTAAAACCACAATGAAATAAAACAAACACCCTTCTGAATGGAAAGCATTCAAAAGACCACCAATAACAAGTACTGGCAAGAATGCAGAGTTGCTGGAACTCTCATACACTGCTAGCGAGAGAATACAGTGATAAAACCACGTTGGAAATATCTACTAAAACTAAATGGACACCTGCCTTCTGATCTAGCAATTCTACCTCTAGATTTATCCCCTAGAGAAATGAGCGCATACGTCCACCAAAAGACACATTCGAGAATACTCAGTTTTATTCATAATGGCCAAAGTTTGCAACAACAAAAACCCAAATATCCATTCATAAGAGAATAAACTGTTGTATATTTAAACAATGGAACAACAGACAACAGAAAAGAACCAACTACTGCAACAACATGAATGAATTTCAAAGATATAATAATGAGGGAAAGAAGCCAGACACAAAAGACTACCAACGGTGTGATTCCATTTATATGATGTTTAAATACTCACGAAAGTCATCTGTGGTGACTGAAGTCAGAACAGTGATTTTGTCTTGGGGAAGGAGTAGGGGCAGTGATTGGGAAGCGGCCCAAGGAGACCTTCTGGGGTAACAGAAATGTGCTATAACTTGACCTGGGTGGTCATGCAGGTGTGTGTGTGTGTGTGTCTGTGTGTGTCTGTGTGTGTAATGTCATTAAGACACAGACTTAAGATTTATGCATTTCACTCTGATTACACCTCAATAAAAATAAAGAAGTTTTAAAAAAACCCAAGATATACTACTTCTCATCTAAGCTCAGTAGTTATCCTGACTCGTGCTTCCTAGCAGACAAGTAATTGAACTATTCTATGCTATTCTTTAAAAGGCAGATAATGAGTGCCTACCTCATGGGGTTGTTGTGAAGGTTAAGTGAAATATGTATAAGGCATTTCAAAGTGTCAGACACACAGTAAATGCTCCAAAAATTAGTTGTTATCACAGGGGCAAATGAGCGGCAGGTCAGTGGAAGGAATGGACGGCAAGTGTCAGTACAGTCAAAATTATGGAGGGAGAAGAGCAGGTTAAAAGGAAAAGAAATGAGCCAGGGTGCTTCTGATACGCATGACCCCACCCCCAAAACACTGTCACACAGCACTGAAAAATCACACCTCTACCAGAAAGCAAGCCAGGCCAAAGACTGACATACAGGTTCTGACATCACAGCCATTTCCTTTTTTCCTCCTGAATAAAGCATCACAGTGGCCTACTTCCCCCTTTTGGAATTAATGTCCGATAATTGATAAGGACAAAGAAGAGGTCTTCAGCAAATTCTAGAAAATCTGCCAGGGTGCTCCCAGTACCACCAGATGAGAGAAGGAACAAATAACTTACAATCCTTTCTGTGGCTCAATCCTAAAATTCTACATCAAATACAGTACCTCCTGTTCACTCTGAATATGTCCTTGGTTAGTGCTATATCTGGATCAGCTTGAGAAGCATGAACAAGGATCTGCAACTTTCTCTAAGCACCTCACCTCTCACACTACATAGGCAATGCAGAAAATAGTTATTCACCTATCACAGGGCAAACTGCTACCCACCGCCCTATCTCCTTCCAACTCTGGCCTCCACAAAGGGCCCTCATAAATCAATACATAGTTTATCGGCACATCCAGGAACCCGGGACTACTGATGTCAGCTCACAGCCTTCTCATCAGCCAGGAGCAAGCAGAATCACAACCAGCCCTGATTCCAGGCTTACTCGACAGCCTCCCTACTCTAATCTTATTCCTGAATCTGAGTCAACAATGGTGATCTCAGTGGCTTGGCAATTCATCCGCTTCCTATTGGACCAGGAAATGCTATTACTAACTCACTCCACCCCACTGAAACAAACACACTCAGAATCTAACAGTACTGTTCTTTCTAAATCGACCTCCAAAGATCTTGGGTTTATTCATTCATAAGACTATGAATCTTCTGCTGGCAAGAGTTCATTCCCCAGCTTCTATCCACACTATGGCACATTTAAGGGTCAAGTTCAGAGTAAAAGAAGGACTGTGGCATCCACAGAAACACATGTACTCACAGCCTGTACATGAAACCTACCTCACTACGTTTAGATAGGAAGATAGAGGGAAACAATGAAGGTCTGGAGAATGGACTGCCATCCACAGGTGAAAAGAGATACGCAAGCGCCAAAGGAAGTGGTCCTTTGCTTTTAAAGTGCTACTTGGAAAACTGGTCCCTAGCCGTTCCTTGGCAATTTTAAGTGTTCAAGGTTTCAGTAGACCTTCATTTACACAAACATATGGCAGATCTTCATTTACACAAAGATATGGCCAACGCAGGATAATACTGGAGAATGACATCTCTTCCGTGTGTGTATGAAATTACAGAGTCAAACATCTATAGTGACCAGGCAAGTAAGCAAAATGAGTGAAACTGGATAAGATTCTTCCCTGCCCCAAGGAAAATAGGCTTGGTCTCATTTTCCTTAAAACATGCAGCCTGTTATTCTTCTGCACTTTTGCTTTCTGATAGAGTCATAGGAACAAAGGGGGTTTCCCCTCTATGAGAAAAATAACAGTACAAATGCAAGGCAAAGTGGCAGCTGTCCCCTGTCATCATGATGGGGGACAACAGGGCATGGTGGAGACTGCAGCAAAGTGAAGAGCACACACCCCACCCAAAGGAGGCATCCGCCATTCAGCCGTATAAACAGCTGGCACATAGGAAGTCACGATCAACATTTACAGATTTTTCCCATTTTAAAATGTTGCCTTCAACAACTCAAGCCAAACCAAACATGTCTGTGGACCACCAGCCTGCGATTTCTGGGGTCTGTGCTCGTCCTTCTCTGCCTCTCCCTACCTGAGCTCCACCCCAGGCCATCACATGTTATAACGTCATCTCGTGCACCGGGACCAACAATGATGCATGTCTGTATTCTTGATGCATCTCACAGTCCAACTCAGCAGAAGCCTTTCCAGTTCATCAATGAAGGGGGAACCTGGGATACTTTCCCATTTTTTCCAATACTGAGGACCCAGTGTCATCACAGGAGGGCAACATTCATCTACTATCTGGAGACAAAAACTTATGAATCTGCAGAACTATGCATGCTCTGAGATAATCAACCATTGACGATCCTTGTGCATTACATATCCTTGCACATGAGAAGAATACATATGGCACGGTAACCTGGGTGGGGTACAGGTGAGAGAAATAGAACGTGAGAGGGAAACCAGACATTGCAAACCAGTGGCCCACCAACTGCAGCTAAGGTTTACTGAGTGTTTATTATGGGCCAAGCACCAGGCTAAGGACTTTGCTTGCATTATCATTTGTTCCTTGCAATGAAGTAGTACTATCATTATACTTCTTTTAAAAATTGAGACTCAGAAATGACTTGCACAATCTTGCACTGCTAGGTAGCAGGAAAGCCTCAACTTGAACCCAGTCTGTCTGACTCTAAAGCAAGGCCCATACTTTAAGCACAACACTGTACTGCCCCCTTGTGCAGGCAGAGTCTGTGCCCTGGGGATCCAGGGTGACCAGTTCCTTAGGAGGAAGGAGGGAGGGAGGGGGAAGAAGGCACTTCTCTCTTTCATTCTCTCTCTCTCTGGAGGAAGGAAAGGGGAGAGGGAAGAAGGGACTTCCTCTCCCCCGCCCCCCGCCCCAAACAAACATACACACACACACTCACACACACACACACACACACCCCTTAAGAAGTTTTCAGAAGCAGGCTTCTAATCAATTATTTAGAAAGGATCTGATCCTAATGAATGAATGAACCATAACGTATTATAACCTACAGCAGTGACGTCCTGGGAGGAAAGGTCCTAAAATAATTAGGACCATAGCAATGATCATAGTCTGAAGAGTAATATTGCCAATCACATCAGATAATTTCCTGTATTTTTATTTTAAAGGAGACTGAAGTCATGAAACATCAGGAAGCCCAGACAAAGACATCTTTGGCACATTAAGTTACATGGTCTTAAATGAAACATACTGACTGCCAGGGATGCGCATGCCATGGGCACCGAGGACATAGGAGTAAGCAGATTTCAACGCCCAGCACCAGGAGAAAGCATTATTAATTGCCAGGATGAGTAACTCTCAGGGGGAATGCAAACACTTGTTATTTTGATAACAAACTATGAAAAATACTCTAATTCAAGAAACCTTCTAGGTCATTTATCAATTTTTCTTTGTTAGTATTCTATCTCATGATGATCAGACATGCAGATAAGTGGAGTTTGCTGCTTGAACCGTCTCCTTTCTTTGGACTTCTGTAATAGCAAAATTTTGGTTTCGATTTTTAAAAAATAAACTCATTCTATATTTAGAAACTGGCAAATAAACTGGTATACTCAATCAATAAAACTCCAAATTTCACTATGCAGGCTAAAGAATAGAAACAGTAATAAGAACAGAAATAAGTAACAGAAATAATATAAATAAGGTTGCCTCATTTCACACCACCGTCCATTAACCAACACATCCCACTCTTACTTAAACCGGAATCAAACAGCGAATGCTTTCTCATTTAATTTTTTAAAAGGGAAAAAACCCAGTAATTTAAAAAATACATGAATTCTAAAGATTCTAAGAACTTCTTAGCTAGCTCATTTTACAGAACAGCCAAGGAGCAATTCAGAAAGTACAATATTTCCCCCCCACACACTCCCACCCAAATCATGGAAGTCAGAGCAGGAGAACACCCTCTGAGGAAGGAAAAAGCCATTTCCTCTCCAAAATGTCAATGGCACTGAGACCAGCACTCTAACCAACCAGCAGGAAGGCAAAATCAAATATTATTTCAAACAAGGGGTGAGAAGGGGAGGGGAGGGGAAGTTTGAAACCAGGAAAAATGGATTCATCTGTTGCAAAAGATAAAGACAGGCCACACCAAGAGGGAAAAGCACGACTGGCTGGTTCTCAGCACACACACTGGACCGTCCCAATCACTCATCTGTTTTCATCATCCTCAAATAAGCTGTCCCTGACGCAAAGAGCCCGACACTTGAGCTCAGAAAGCAAGGTTAAATGTAACGTTTAAACAGAAGTTACATTAACTGAGCATGCTTGCTTCTGCAGGAAATTGGGTATGAAATGATCTATCACAAAAGGGTGGGAGGAAGGAATTTCTAGAGAAAGAGTGAGTCACTTAGAATACGCTTCCTTTAAGAGGTAATATTCACATGATCATTTCTTCCACAGAAACACACACACACACACACACACACACACACCACTGACTACTAAATGTCAATGTATAAAGGACAGCTAATTTTCAACGGGACCAGCTAATAGTTACTAATACATATACAAAACTGCCATCTAGAGGCTGAGCACTGAAACAAAGTCTCTTACATAAGATGATCCTTTTTGGAAAACACACAGTCTTAACACTCACGCAATCTCACGAAGACGCACAAACAAATACATGCACACACACCACATACCAAACTAAAAGAGTATTATTTTAACTTAAAATTAGTACGGTTTCCTTTTGTAGACCATAACTTGGAAGGAGGGGCTTAGACCTTTTATCTTGTATAGGAAAAATAGATAAATAACGGGTTATCGCATATATAGTTTGAAAACAGATTCTTCCCCTGGCAGCCCCTTTGCGGATATATACTTAAAGCACCTGTATTCACCCTCAGCTTATAGACGACTTGAAGAGTCATGGCACTATAGGAAAAAGGCACGCCATCAAAATGAAACAAACGGGCTCAAAGAAATACCCTCCAAAGCTATGGTTCACCATTAAGAACAAGGAAGTCCCGGGTTTTAGGGTAGAGCGAAAAACTTCAAAGGAACAACCTCTTCCGACAGAGAACTACATCAGGGAAGAATATTAAAGCATTCCACCTACAAAATAATCCTGCAAGGTAGGTATGATTAGCCCCACCTTACAGATGTGGTTAAACCACCAGCCCAAACTCACACAGCTAGTAAAGAAGCAGATCTCAAATTCAAACTTAGGGCTGCTTGATCTTTTACCAGCATCATGCAGCCTTCTATAAAAAGGGACTTGAAATAAGAGTGGTGACTCATTGGAGGGTTGGGGTAGATTATTCAGATTTTCCATTAACCTTTCTAGCCGCCACTATTCTTACCTATCTCCCATTTTCCTGTTGTTTTTTTTTTGTCCTACCTATACAGAAATGTAGATTGTGTGTGTACTCGCTCAAATTTTAGTTTAAATATCAACTAACATGATTCAGCTCCTGTAGTCTCTTACACAGTACTTCACCAAAGTCCCGAAGGAAAGAACAAAATAATCTAACTCAAATATTGCATTACCATAAAAAACAAAACTGAACAACCACATGCACACAGTACTGGATTAAAAGCTGGATAAAATAACGTTATTCTGCCTCTGGGAGCAAATCACCTGAGACAGATATTTAGAATTGAACAGAGTTATATAAAACATACCTAATTAAACAACCAGCCAACCAATACAAAGAAAAGCTCGTACACTGTGCAAATACACAGTACACGGTGGGACGCGAGGATAGAGTTGACAGTGGGCATGACATGCCAGGCTGGGACTGGTTCAGAAGAAAGCTGTCTCTCTTTACCTATTCGTGGAAAGCTCACAGAAGGAGGACTTTGGATTTGGTTTGCAAGAAAAATCAGATGACTTTTAAGAAGGAAAGTCCATTAGATTCCTAATGCTTCATTAAACTTTATATCTCCACGGTCAGTAGAGTCTCCAGTATGTAGTTATGGTTAATAAATGAGGAAGGGAGGGGAGGAGAGAGGGAATGAAAATTCAGGGCATTCTAGTCATGCCATCATTCTCTGTTAAGAGTAGAAGGGTGAAGTCCTTCTGTGTGTTACATCTTCCCTACAGCATTCTGGTCCTCCAAGTTTGCTGGAACACTCAACATACCAGTATTTATACCTTCAGTTGCACGAATGTATGTGTACGTGCCTGCCCATTCTACAATCAACGGTAAGATCCATGAAGGCAAGGACTATGCTTGTCTTGGTCCCCGTGACACCACTAGCACCCAGTACCCCTGTCATCCTAATAAGCTGTCCTTTGCTGTCCACCTCTGGAGAGTACCAAGGGTGGGAATGGGGCACTCAACACTCTACATAACGTCTTCAAATGTATGGGCTTCTGTTGGGGTCAGCTAGTCCTGGAAAACATAAAGCATTCTAATTATTTCCTTTCCCCAAGTATAAACACCACCCCTCAAGAGACTACATTGATTCAGTGCATCAAAAAGAAGCCTTTTGTTTCTATTATTTTCCATATGGTTTAGTGGTCCCTCCTGGAATACATTTGGGAGAAAATACCCATGTGTCACATACATCTGTGAGACATCTCTTAAAGATAAACAAATGCAGAGATGCTGGGAGATGACTACCACCATGATTCTTCAGCTTAAACAAATATTTCCCCTACATGTGCTCATTCATTTCCATAAGTTACTGCACGGTGGAGTTAATTGTTCAAAGTGACTGAAGACAGACATTGGCAAGTATCACACGCCACTACCCCTAACAGCTGTTTTTAGATGAAGTCCCATTTTTACCCAGGAATTTTACACTAAGCTCCCTCAGAAAGAGTTAACACACTTTAAAGAAAAAATGATAAATCTATTCTTTAGTCCATTAACCAATATAACATATAAACTTTCAAACGTTTGGTTCTATGGTAAGGTAATACAAAGGCACCGAAGAATGCTTCTTTATTAAGGGATAAGAACGGATGACTTTTTAAAAAGCTAATGAAAGCTTAGGCTACTGTAAAGAGTATCCAGAATAAGGAAGATAATTTACGTGAAAGAGCTGCTTTGTGAAGTGGGGCTCCTTGTCAATGGGATTGTTTAAGGAGTGTGTGTTGGGCCATCCATCTAAAAGGCTGTCGGCGGCCCCTTTTATGGCTGCTTCAGTGAGAAAGGCCCTCTTATTCAATACTGTATTGGTTTGCTAGGGCTACTGTAAAAAGACCCACAAACTGAGTGGCATAAACAACAGAAGTGTATTATCTCACAGGTCTAGAGGCTAGAAGTTCCAGCGCAAGGTGTCAGCTGATGGGTTCCTTTTGAAGTATGGAAAGGAGAATCTTTTCCATCCCTTTCTCCTAGCTTCTGGTGGTCTGCTAGCAATCTCTGGCATTCTCTGGCTTGAAGACACATCACCCTGATCTCTGCCTTCATGGTCACATGGCATTCTCCCTGTGTACCTGTCTGGCTCTGTGTCTAAATTACCCCATTTTATAAGGACACTAGTCATACCGGATTAGGGCCCACCCTAATCACCTCATTCTAACTTAACTACCTCTGCAAAGACCCTATCTCCAAATAATTTTTGTTGTCAGATAGTGAAGATTAGAATTTCCACGTATGAATTTGGGAGGTACACGACTCAACCCATAACAAATATCTTCTAGGAAAATAAGAAAATATTCTTCTTTGGAGAATGCTGTAGCAACACCCACAACTACTACAACCCACACATGTTCATTTAAAGCCATGTAATATTCTAAATGCTACAGTCCTGAAAATGAATTGAAAAACAAAACCAGAAGGGAAATTCAAAGAAGCATCACATTGATTTGATGGACATGATACCTCGATCTAAGCAATTTTTCAGTTTGCAACTGAAGTCACAAGAATTTCTACGACTTTCACTTTTCAATGTTGCAAACAATAAAATTCTCTTCAAAGAAAGCCAAAGGCCTGAAGAGCTAATATGAGCCTGTGCAACATTTGCTCAGAAAAGTCCACTGGTCTTCAGCAGCTTCTTAGGTCTGAACCTCCCCCCAAAACTAGTTCTGTGAAAAAGGAAAAAGAAAAGGCAGACACTAGAGAAAAGGGATAGATGAGATGTAATTATGTAGAGTTATATAATTATGTGGAAGTCAATCTGGAAGGATGGAGGATACAGAGAAGGGAGTACAGGTCTAGTTTTGTGATGTCAAAGTTGTAAGAGAACTTAGATGTAAGAATTAAAAGTAACGTTCTGAAATGTATTCACGGTATTAAAGAGGATCTTTGACACGAGAAGTTCAAGAGCTATAAATCTAAATCCCTAAGCTCTGGATTAACCCTTAATTTGATTTCTAGCTCATTTATGGGTCAGAGTCACAACAGTTCTTCCTAGAGGACGGAAATGTCAGGGATTAACCCCTTTCCAGCAGGATTTGAGGATTAACAAATTGACGGCAATGCGCTGGGATACAATGAAAACAATCAACTGATAAATGGCACTATTGCTTTGATTTTTTACTTATGCTAGTCTCCTGAGATAAACAGAAATGAGTGTCATCTTAAGAATAAAAGGTAAAAGAAGAGGTGTACAAAAAATACATAGCATTTATGGAACTATGTGCCCTGTGCTTGGCCTGTGCTCTCTCTGCAGTGCCTCTTTAAACTGTTAGTCACGTGAGGGCTCTCTGAAGAGTACAGGGCAGGAAATATGCGAACAGAAGCAAGTGTGCTGCTTTAGTTCACCCACCATTAGTTTATGCACCAAATGCCAATGATGAGAGTGAGAAAGCCCTCCTCAGACTTCACAGTCAGCAAAGTGACTGTCAGTGGTGGCCCTGAAACCCAAGTACAGATAGCACTGGGCTTATCACCCGAAACGTTTCTAAAAACCCTGAGTTTTGAGGCAGCAAAGCGCCCTACAGTGAGGTCCTAGGACCCTTAGTTCAAATCCCACCTGAAACTTGGGTAAGACTCACCCTCTAAACTGTAGATTCCTCCTCAGTAACATGAGATACTTGGAGCACAAGCCACCCTGGGCTGTAGTGAGGATTACATGAGAATTACATGAAATACATGAGCAGTGCTCAGCTTCCAGAAAGTGCTCCCTTACTGCTGGTCCCCTCACCCCACCTCCATAGTTAACTAAAAAAGTGGGTTTTATTGTGGTTATCGTTGTTGCTTTTTTCCTGGTAATCTGTAACAGAGGCTGGTGATCACCTTTACTACTAGCTATATTCTCCTCCACAAGGCTAAGAATTAAGCTCCTTAGTAAAGAAGCCTGAGGGTGTTTTATTTTTGTTTTGTTTTACTGTTGCTTGTTATGTTTCTAATAAGGAAAATGCTTTCATGTGCTCTGAGAAAACTGTACTGCGATATGCCTGCTGTTGAATGTACCAATTATGACTAAGAATAGAGGATAACAGAAGAGCTTATTCAAAAAGTGGATTTCAGGGTCTCTCTTGCAGAAAGTCAGATTATATAGGTCTGGGGCCTATAGCTGTAGTTCTAACAAGCACCCCTGTGGAGGCTGAGAGTGTGCGGTTCTCACCACACAGTAAGAGACACTGATGTCATCAGCTTGCAACACCGAACTCCTCGAACATCACTTCCTAAAGGCTACAGCTTCTGCTACAGGGCAACGTGAAACACCATCACTGAGCCTGAAGGATAAAAGTATTCAACCTTAAAACCACACAACATCACATATTCTAACTCAAATAATCCACACTTTAGCATGTATTAATATTTTGATAGAATAAAACATTAATAGATACTACATAATGCTTATACATGCTACAGTTAACATACGCTGGGAACATTCTAAAACCTCATGCTGTTAAATATAACCATTCCCTCTTTTACTTTCACATTTCCTAGGTGCTAAACTTTGCATTTTGCCCCTCTGCCTCTCCAGCTCAGCAGGTAGAAGCTAAGAAGTCTGTGGAAGGTTGAAAAGACAGCACGACAGCTAGCAGCATGCCCTCCTTGCTAAAGTACGCTAGTGAAAAAGCAAGGCGTAGGAGTCTTCCAGAGAACAGGACTCCAGGCAGAGTTCCCAGGGATGCCTCCCCTGAGTGCGTGGAAATGCCTTTTCCCTCTCACCTCAGTCCCTTCCTGGATGTGGGGGGAAAATGCAGAAAGACACTAAAGAAAATACTGCCAACAGTAACCTAATCTTTGAGACCAAAGATGACAACCTATATAGAAAATGCAGAGAAGGGGTTTCATTGATGTTCTGTGTTATTTCGGGTGATGGCCAGTCAGGTGTGACCACAAGAGGAGACACAGAAGGGGCTCAGGCAAACCAAGTTTCTTATATTCACAGGTGTTAGAAACAGGACACTTGGCACACCACACAGGGCCACGTGGGAAAGCACCAGCATCATCCAGGAGGCAGGAGTGGTCGGAGGGGAGAGCCTAGACCACGACCTTTGTTAAGAGTTTCTGCAGCAAAGGCAAGGCAGGGATAGGTAAACCGTTCAGGAGTGGCTGGTTTGAATAATTTCACAGGTGCTAATAGGCTGTGGGAGTGGTCCCTAGGTGTCTGGTAGAGGAATATTGCCTCTTGGGCTGTTGGAGCCAGTAGAGGCGCTGTGGCTCTGGACCGGAAGTCCACACATCAATGGCGCTCACCATGCTGAGCCCTCGGCTGACTCTAAGAACTGGTCGGCCCCGAAAGGGGCAGGCTCTCCCCAGGCAGAAAGCGTCACAATACACAGAACATCAAAACTACAAATAGTACAACAGTACTATCTACTCCCCTCCTGCTTATTAAGAGGAGATTTAGCAGCCTCATTCTGCACCACAACTGCAGCCCCTCCACTTCATGCCAAGGGAACCAGAGATGATGACCTAGAAGAAATCGACTTCCCAAACCCACTCAGTATGCTGAATGTGACACATTTGCTCTCAGCTTATAATTGGGACGTGCAAAGCTTTTCTGGGCATAATACAGGGGGAAGGCAGTAGGAAGTGTTGGCAAGGGTGGAAATGAGATGGAGGAACCATGGTGAGTTTTAATTGCCTAAAAAGCAACTCTCGGCAACTTCTGGGAAACTTCTGAAGAAGAAAACAATTCAGCTTCAGAAAGAATCATTGACCTCATTTCCAAATCTAACAAGAGCTGCAATGCAGGGCGCTGCCCTCACCCAGGTAGTTCTGCAAACAGACAATCATCTCTGGAAACTATTCGGCTGAGCAGCATCAAACAACTGGCTCCATTTCCACACAAACACATCTGCTAATCCATCTTTCATGGATTCCAACAATACGAACTCCAGTAGATTCCATGCTTAGAATAGAGGAGATGCCTGCAAGGGCTTTAAACAAATCCTGAGTCAGGATGCTTTAAGTCAAGAATCATCTTAGTTTGAGGCACACTTTGTGCAATCCCCCTTTGCTACCCCAATTCAACCTACCCCACCATACAGCCCTCCTCCACTCCCTTCCCCCCTCACAACCCACACATGGTGAACGACTGGGGAACTCTCTTCTCTTTACAAATGATATTGATTTCTCTGCATTTAGAGTCTAGCTTTTGAAATATCAAGTCTGGTAAACATGCAGGACATGCTAATTAACAAATAATAAAAGCTAACTGTTGAGCTTTTATTATTTGCCAGTCTGCCCAGTGTTTTATATGCCTTCTCTTCTTGGATCCTGACAATGCTAGGAAGCAGGTACTATAACCATCTCCATTTTCCAGAGAATGAAATCAAGGCCCTGCAAGATTAAGCGACTTGCCCAAAGTCACATGGCTACTAAGCAGCAAAGTCAAAATTTAGATCCGGGTTGCCTGACTTGAAAGCCAAAGCTGTAATAACTAGACTGCTAATGAGACACGGTTAAGTTTCCATGAATGTCTGATTTAGGCTAAACAGGCATGTTCTCTCCACGGGCGCTCTAGCAGCCTCAGGGGCCACAACACAGGGACACATCATGCCACAAGAAGGCAATTCAAACCTGGCAGCACACGGAGCAGCACACGCCAGGTGGTACTCGCGCTCCAGATCCTCTAGAGCTGCCCTAAAGTGGCCACAGGTAAACGTCCCAGAGAGGGTAGATACTGGCTTGACAAAGTGGTGTCGTTTTTTTTTTTTTTTTTTAAACAAAGGGGATAAATTAACAGCATTATAGGACAATCATGCTGAGATTTAAGGATCTTTGTGCTAGCATTGCTGATCTTGAATAGACAGCTCAAATAAGCTTAACTCATGGCTTTCATTCAAAGAATTAACCTGTTGCCAAGTAAAGTGTCTCAAAGAACTGGAATGCTGTCAAACTAGCTTAACACCATGAAGTGGTACAACTTAATGAGACTGTAAATCTTGAGGAACACAACACAGAGCTCCCTCTCCTAAGACTGATGTCGAAAGTGGTTTGCTTTCTTTCCTGGATGCACACACACAGTGGGAGGCGAAATACTGTAACTAAAAAAAAAAAACTTTTTTTTGAACATCTTTATTGGAGTATAATTGCTTTACAATGTTGTGTTAGTTCCTGCTGTATAGCAAAGTGAATCAGCTATATGTATACATATATCCCCATATCCCCTCCCTCTTGTGTCTCCCTCCCACCCTCCCCATCCCACCCCTCTAGGTGGTCACAAAGCACTGAGCTGATCTCCCTGTGCTATGTGGCTGCTTCCCACTAGCTATGTATTTTACATTTGGTAGTGTATAGATGTCAATGCTACTCTCTCATAAACGCTTTTTCTTTAATTGATAGAACTTCTTCCACTTTTCCCTTTACCTAACTCCTTTTGAATCATTACATAAAAATTTTTAAGTAAAAAATCTTAAATAGCTGAAACAGTCATGCTAAACAGTCAGTTTTCTTTAAACATATATTCATCCTCCTGAGACATAACACATATTCCCAAGAAGGGAAGCCCTGTCATTAAAATTAAACCAACCAATCAGGGGCTCAGGGCTGAATCTATAGGATGGGGAGGCTATACTGATTCTTGCAAATCAGTAACTGGCCTGAGGTCTATATGGAGAAGGGAAAGAGGGGGAAAAAACCAGAAAGTTTTGAATGAATGGAAAAGAAATCCAAATTCGGCAATATTTGTTCCTGAGAAAAAGTGTGACAACTACTCACCTGTCTACTGCTTCCACATCAAAGCAAAACCGCTTCTCAATAGAGTCTGTTTTCCGCCGTGTGCAGGATTTGAGGGTGACTAATTCATCTTCTCCCTGTTGGGAACACACAGACTATCAAGATGAGGCCAGAACTCGGGCCATGCTCCTCTCCAGGACAAACGTGCCACATAAACAGAAGCGATCATTTCATCGTCTCAAACCTGAGTGTTCAGGACCACAGGAGGTGGAAGGTTGGTCATAAACCTTCTCAGACCACAGCCTCATGCAAATAAAATCTGTAAGCCATGTTTAATACTTAGAGCCCAATGTCTTGAGTACTAATAGATCATGATGGTACAGCATCAACCCATGCTAGGTTAAATTCTTGTTGATATTGGCTTAAATAGGTTTAATTTATAGGTTTGATAAGAGTTGAAACAAGATCACCTTGAGGTCTCCTTCCAACTCTGGACTTCTATGACCTTGGTTCAATGGTCACTTCTCAGGAAAACATTTCTGGACCGGGTCAAACACCCCCAGACATGTTCACATAGCACCATGTACCCCTCCTTCCCTCACAGCACTGATCACAGGTGAGATTTGCTGTTGCTGTAAGTGATGATTCAAATAATGTCTCTTTCCTCATTAGGCTCTAAGCTCCTTGAGGGCATACTGTACTGTGTCTGTTTTTGCTTACCCTTGTGTCCCCAGAGACCAAAAAGGCCCTGGAACAGAGTAGGTGTGCAATAAATATGTTTTAACAGCTTTATTGAAGTATAATTTTTAAATGTATAATATATTGTACATGTTCAAGCATACAACTTATGAGTCTTGACATCTGTATACATCTGTGAAAACATCACCACAATCAAGGTAGTGAACATTTCCATCAGCCCCAAAAGTTTCCTGGTAAGTCCCTGGTAATCCATCATCCCTCCACTCAGTCCATTCCCAGGCAAACACTGAATCTGTTCTCTGTCATCACAAATTAGTTTCCATATTCTGTAACTTTATACAAATGGAATGCTCTTTTACGTCTGACTTCTTTCACTCAGCATAATTCGTTTGCGATTCACTCATGTTGTACAAATCAAGTTTCTTTTTGCAAATGATATGACCAATAAGGGGTTAATATCCAAAATATAAAAACAGCTCATGCAACTCAACAACAAAAAAAGCAAACACCCCAATTAAAAAATGGGCAGAAGACCTGAATAGACATTTTTCCAAAGAGGAAACGCAGATGGCCAACAGGCACATGAAAAGACGCTCAACATCACTCAACATCAGAGAAACACAAATCAAAACCACAATGAGATATCACCCCACTCCTGTCAGAATGGCTATCATCAAAAAGACCACAAATAACAAATGTTAGTGAGGATGTAGAGAAAAGGGAACCCTTGTACACTGTTGGTGGGAATGTAAATTGGTGCAGCCACTGCATAAAACTGTATGGAGGTTCCTCAAAAAACTAAAAATAGAACTATCATATGATCCAGCAATTACACCCCCAAGTATATATCCAAAGAAAACGAAACATTAATTCAAAAAGATACATGAACCCCAATGTTCATAGCATTATTTACAATTGCCAAGATATGAAAGCAAGCTAAGTGCCCATCAACAGATGAATGGATAAAGAAGTAGTGGTGTACAATGTTCACTGCAGCTCTGTTTACAAGAGCCAGGACATGGAAGCAACCTGAGTGTTCATCGACAGATGAATGGATAAAGAAGACGTGGCGCATATATACAATGCAATATTACTCAGCCATAAAAAGAAATGAAATTGAGTTATTTGTAGTGAGGTGGATGGACCTAGAGTCTGTCATACAGAGTGAAGTAAGTCAGAAAGAGAAAAACAAATACCATATGCTAACACATATATATGGAATCTAAAAAAAAAAAAAAAAGAAAAGGTTCTGAAGAACCTAGGGGCAGGATAGGAATAAAGACACACGTAGAGAATGGACTTGAGGACACGGGGAGGGGGAAGGGTAAGCTGGGACGAAGTGAGAGAGGGGCATGGACATATATACACTACCAAATGTAAAATACATAGCTAGAGGGAAGCAGCCGCATAGCACAGGGAGATCAGCTCAGTGCTTTGTGACCACCTAGAGGGGTGGGATAGGGAGGGTGGGAGGAAGACACAAGAGGGAGGGGATATGGGTATATATGTATATGTATAGCTGATTCACTTTGTTATACAGCACAAACTAACCACCATTGTAAAGCAATTATACTCCAATGAAGACGTTAAAAAAAAGAAAAAGTAGTGGTATATACACATACACACACACACACACACACACACAATGGAATGCTACTCAGCCATTAAAAAAGAAACTTTGCCATTTGCAACAACATGGATGGACTTGGAGGGTATTGTGCTTAGTGAAATAAGTCAGACAGAGAAAAACAAATATTGTATAATATCACTTATCTGTAGAATCTAAAAAATAAAACAAATGTGAATAGAACAAAAAAGAAATAGACTCACGGACATAGAAAACATGTGAATAGAACAAAAAGGAAATAGACTCACGGACATAGAAAACAAACTAGTGGTTATCAGTGGGGCTAGGGAAGGAGGGAGGGGCAAGATAGGGATAGGGATTAAGAGGTACAAACTACTATGTATAACATAAATAAACTACAAGGATATATTGTACAGCACAGGGAACATAGCCAATATTTTATAATAACTATAAATCGAGTATAACTTTTAAAAATTGTGAATCACTATGTTTTACACCTGAAACTTAGGTAATATTGTAAATCAACTATACTTCAATTAAAAAAATAAAAATTAAACATTAAAACAATAAAGGCAATTTTTAAAATCCATGGTACAAAAAAAAGAGCTTATTTCTTTTTATTGCTGGGTAGTATTCCATTGTACAAATGGAATGCAACAGTTTTATCACACAACACTAATTTATTGTCTAAAAACATAGAGATTTCTGCCCCTGATTTCTTCTCTTCCTGTCACGTAGGAATTTTTTAGGGTTCCTTTTTCTCCTATATCTGCCAATCTTTCTTCCTAAACTAGGGGGGAAATTAGCAAACTTGCCTAGTTTGTTGAATAATAGGAAATGTGACTGCGTATGGTAAAACTTAACCACCCACTAATATCAGAATAGCACACAAAACACAGAAGACCTAGGAAGAGACAGTTTATATTCACAAGTCTTACATCTATTGTCTTTTACTGAATGGCTAAGATTAATTTCTCAGATTGAGAATTGTTCCTTCTGCAACACGTAAATGTATGACTGGAAATGCCCAAGCATATGGACTTCTGACCATGTTAATGTCTAACTCTATTTCTGATTTAATGGCGTTGGACTACCTGTCACTTTGAAAGCTTAGGGGGAGGTGTCCCTGAGAAATAGGAGAAAACAGGGGAACTATAAAAGACTGTCAAATATAAGCAGAAATAAGAAGAAGATAAGACGCTGTTCCCAAGACGACCATTCCATATCAGGAAAAATCTATAAAGACGATCTGTTCAAGTACTCGTGGTTAAAAAAACAGGGGATGGAGATAACAATCACTTAAACAAATGAATGAAGAGTTACAACCTTAACAAACACTACAATAAAAGAGGCATGCTGTGCTACAAACGCCTACATTAAGGGGATGTGACCTCGGCAGGAAGGTCGGCAAAGGCTTTCTTGGGCTGAGACCCGAAGGATCCACAGGAGATAAAACCAGGAGCACAGATCAGGGGTGGAGAACAGCAGGTGGAAAGGCCCTGTGGCGGGGGTCCATGGAGCCCTGGAGGAACTGAAGGGAAGCCAGTGTGTCTGGAATCCCCGTGCAAGAGGGAAACTGGACTGAGAAAGGGCTTGAGGGAAGCAGGGACCAGATCATGCAGACTGGTCTGTATCCTGTGAGCAGTGGGAACATATGAAGGGTTTCAAGCCAGGAAAGGGACGGGGTCAGCTCTGGGCTGCTCCAGGGCTCCCGCAGAGAGCGTCCTCATCTCACAGGATAGAACGCGGGGAACTGTCTTTCACCACACACAGGCCTCATCTCCAAGAGGATGCAGAAAAATCGCTCACATCTCCTGGACTGAAGCTAAGAGAAAAGCAGGTACTTTCAAAGGAAAATAATCCAAATGAAAGGGACAGGGAAGAGAGACAGGGTGGACAAAGAGCGTGTTAGGAAAAGAAAACACCCTATATTCTACGTTAAGTCTGCCGCCAGCTCCTAGGAGAGCTTTGTACAAGCACACATACAATGACGTCACATGATTCTCCTGTATAAATTGAAAAGACATCACCTCTGGACAGCCAGTCTTCACATTTCCTCACCCTGAGGATGAGGAAACAGAGTGGCGTCATGGAAAACTATTATTTTACACATATACAGTATTATTCTCTTTTATTATGATGATGAACCTCAGAATCAGGAGATGTAGGCTCCAGAATCAGGGTTTGAGCACTGGTTCAAAGTAACTCTTCCAACATACATCCTTAGAAATCATTCTCTCTCTCTGACCCACAATTTCCTCTTTTGTAAAGTAGGAAAAATGGATAAAACAGGATGATAAAGGACAATATTTTAGAAAAATATAAAACAAAATCTAAATATAAGTAATTATTACTAGAAAAATTATTTCATATAATATCAAGCTCCTAATATGGCAGCCTCTATTATGTGTCAGGCTCAGTCCCAAGAAGTTTATATACACTAATGCATATAAGCCTCTTAACAACTCAGTGAGGTGTTTCCAATTATCCCACTAAAGTCTAAGGAGTCCCAAACACCCACCATAATTCGTCTCTGCCCTTCACTTTCAAGCGTGGTAAGAAAGGAGTAGAGAAAATACAAGAGAGTTCTTCACTCCAGGTTTAGGAAAGCACAAGATAAACGGTCCCAAAATAAAGACTGTGTGAGAGAATAACTCAGTGAATCTGATTTCTAGAAGGACCAGGAGTTAGAAAAGGACTATGACTTGACCCAAGAAAGGCAGACCTAACTCTATTTCCATTTCATGAATAATAGGGAACTCCTATTAACAGAGATCTTTAATACTCCTTCTAACTCTGTAATTTCTCTATGTTTTGATATTTTCACATATCTGCTTTCCTGAGATTATTTATAAGTCAACTCTACCCCTAACAAGACACATTAAGAGAGCCTTGGCTTTTTTTGCCTTGATACAGGGAAGGACAGAGATGCTGATCAACTCCTGCGTTGTGGTCTAAGAGAAAGAAAGCCAGGAACAAAAACTGGAAGTGGCAGAGAGCAAGGGGACAGCACGGGGGAGTAGCTAACCGTAATGACAACAGCATCACATCACTGACCCGGGCAGTCGAACCTCAGTGCCAGAGCTCTTAGCCTCTACACTGTAATGCCCGCACATATGCAAACCCAACAGGATGCACAAAAATTTGCCACAGAGAAGAGGGCCAGCGTTGGAATACTTACAGAGGACTACTTTATCAACAGATTAGACACAGCCGAAAAATTATTTAAACTAAAGATAGAACAAAAGACATCATCCAGAACGGAGTCCAGAGATTCAAAGAAATGAGACATATAAATATTTTTGTTAAAAAATATTTAAATATCTCCAGAAGGAGATATTGAATAACAGAAAGAATGGGAGGGGGGCAAAATTCAAAATGATAATTGGTGAGAATTTTCCAAAGTTACTGAAAGACACCAATCCTCAAATCCAGAAAGGCCAAAATGCCTAAGCACAACAGATTGGGGAAAAAAAGAAAAAAATTCACAGAAAGGACTATCATAATGAAATGTAGAATACCAAAAGAAAAAAAAAGAAGATATTATGAGGAGCCAGAGAGAAAAGACAGATCACCTAAAAAGAAAATGCAGACACACAGAGTGCTCCCAGAGGAAAGGAGAACCACTGGGGCACAGCAAGGAGCTCCCAGCAGTGGGGACCCCGCAGATGCAGCCTGACTATCTCCTCCAAGGACGGCCACAAGAATATCTTCCATCCCACATGCTCTTCAATGTAATGTGACTTTGATACTCCTCTCATCAAGAGGCAGGGCCTATGTCCTCTCACACTGAAATTGGGTGGGCTTTTATGACTGTTTCAACCAACACATGGGGCCAACCTAAGGCAATATGACTTCTAAGCCTCGGTCATTAAAAGGTTTTGCAGGGTCTGCTTTTGTTGCTGGAATATTCACTCTTGAATCCTTTAGCTGCCCTGAGGCTGCCGTGCTGTGAGGAAACCCAAAATAGCCCACGTAGAGAGGCCAGAGGACAGGCCCTGAGACTATACAGAGCAAGAGGGAAAGAAGGAAGAGAATGGGAGAGGAGGTCAGGAGAAAGGAAGAGAGCTATATCTGACCAGCCCAGAGCTGCTTCAGACCCTTATGGTCCAGCTCCAGTCACTGTCTGATTGAAACAGCATAAGAAACCCCAAGCCCAAACCATCTATCCAAATGCTCCGCAAAGACCTTACCCACAGAAACTGTAGGAAATTCTAAAATGACTGGTGTTGTTTTCAAAGTCGGTACATATTTGGGTGACCTGTTACACAGCAACAGATAATTGGGACATCTAAACTGCCAACTGGCAGCCCTCTGGGTATTGGGTGAGAGTGACAAGAATCAGTTTCACAGGATGAGGTCATCCAAGAATTTCTAGCATCTAAACACATTATACACACTTAACACTGTATATATGTGAAATACAAAAAGCTTTCTTAATTGCAGCTACCAATGTAACTTAGTGCTCAAAATAATCATCTTGTTTTATTTACTTTTTCAGGTGCCATGCCTCCTGGAACTACTGTATAAAAATTAAGAAAATTACAGTGAAAATTGGAGGTGTTACTTCAGACATGCATTATACTCATCATATGTTAACCAAGCAAATCAAGCATGAAATTTAAAAATGAACTCACCCCCTTTCCTCCTGACTTTTGGTCAAATGGTACCATGGTGATTTGTTTGGAATCCCGTTGATATGTACAGTAGTGCTTCACCCAGGAAGTTCCAAAATGACCTGCAAGGTAATAGTCCCCATAAAACATCTCTACACGTCCACTGCATGCTGGAAAAACACACAACCAGTAACTCACAATGCTCACCTATCCTTAAACTGTTTCTAGGGGCGATATACTCTCCACACCAGCTAGACTTGAACAGGCAGAAGTCTGATTCCACAAGCTGGAAATGGAACCGACCCAGGGCTTTCCCCAAGGACCAAGGAAGACTGTTTGTCACTAAATGCTGCATCCGATGGGTCTTAAAATATAAGGGAAGTAGAGGTTCCCTGGGGAAATTAATTCACTTTCCCATATTATCAATCTCCATCTGAAGTTTCCTTTCTCTCCCCTGACAGGAGGAAGATGATTGAGAAGGAACACAGAAAAGCTCCTCAAAGTGCTTGTCACCGTTCCCATCTGGTGTGATGACTTCACGCTTCCCACACAGCTGCTCTGCGACCATGTGCACGCACGTACAGGGGTTCTGACCTACTTCCAAACCCCTAATTTTTACTTTAGCAGAACTCAAGAAGATCTGAAAAGCAGACAAGGAAAACCCAGAGACACCAGACATGTGGAACAGAAGTAACTGTAAATGCTCAAATGTAATCTAAGGAGTTTGTCCCTCAAAATTATCCCTTAGGAAAGAGGCAGATGCCCTACAGACAAATTCTGACAGTATCTGATTTTATCAGGTGCCTGGCCAATTACTTTATTTCAAACAACAAAGTACTGTTAGAGGAAGAAGGCATGATTGGCATTATTAGCCTGCAAGGACCTCAATCAATATGAGTTCTGGATGCTTATAGAGATCACATAGCAGATATGATTTAAAAACAATAATGACAACATGAAAACAGATTTAGCAGACACTTAATAATTATTTTTCAGGGTATGAATGCCCATTGCAAGTGTTGGATGTCACTTAGTATACTTAAAAAGCAAGAGTGTCTACATTGGAGCATCAAGGACAAATGAAAACACCAACCATTCAACTGTGTTTCTGTGGCTTAGAGAATAAATTCCAGTGACAGCACAACACAAAGATTTCAAAAGTGCTGTATCTTGGACACTTTGAGCATCATAATAAACAAGGACAGTAATGGATTTAGCCTAATGAACAAAATGGGAACTCAAAAGTCCATACTGACAGTAGAAAGATGGATGGATAGACAGATGAAAGAAAGAAAGAAAGAGAGAGAGAGAAAGAAAGAGAGAGAGAGAAAGAGAGAGAGAGAGAAAGAAAGAGAGAAGGAGAGAAAGAAAGAAAGGAAGGGAGGGAGGGAGGAAGGAAGGAAAGGAGAGAAGGAGGGAGGTAGAAAGGGGGAGGACGCTTCCTTATAGTACACCAAAAGGCAACTAATAAATGTGGAGGGAGTGGCAGAACTGCAAAATCACCATTTTGCAACCATCACAGTAAAGGTCAGTCCAGGCCAGGATTCTCAATGGATGCTAACTCCATGGGAGGCGAAGTCTGATGAGGGAAGGGCACGGTCTTAAGGTGTCCGCCCCACAGACCGCTTATCAGTTACAAGGGAAACACAGTGACAGCACAGTGGGGAAAGCAGACAGTACCTTGACTAGGTGATCAAAATCAACAAGACCACGGAGGGCAGAGGAACATCCTTTGCTCCGGATGTGGTACCCAGGAAAAACACAGCATTACTTATGTAGGATTTGACCAGGGATGCGTGACCTGAATCTAATCATGAGGAAACATCAGACACAC
The DNA here is from genome assembly GCF_965194825.1 of Balaenoptera physalus. Classification (NCBI taxonomy): domain Eukaryota; kingdom Metazoa; phylum Chordata; class Mammalia; order Artiodactyla; family Balaenopteridae; genus Balaenoptera; species Balaenoptera physalus. Next base: position 58,023,194 of record NC_138890.1, read on the forward strand.
CCACAATGAAGAAAATTCTATACAAGAACTGGCCGATATTCTTCAAAAACGTCAATGTCATCAGAGGAACTGTTCTAGAGTAAAGGAGACTAAAGTCGTCATATGACAACTAAATGCTGTACAAGCTCCTGTACTGAAGGAAAACAAAATGCTCTATAAGGGCATCACTGGGACAACTGACAAAATGGGAATATGCAATATTGTTTAGATGAAATATCTTATCAATGTTAAATTTCCTGGATATGTAACTGTGGTTACATAAACAAATGTTTTGAGAAAATACACACTGAAGTCAAGAAGCATGATATATGCAACCTGTTCTCAAATAGTTCAGAAAAAATTATAATGTGTGTGTGTGTGTGTGTGTGTGAGACTGTGATGTGCACACACACCCATACAGAGAGAGAAAGAATGATCTAACTGGAAAAATGGTAAAAATTCGTGAATCTGGGTAAAGGTCATATGGTCGTTCTTTATACTACTCTTTCAACTTTCTGTAAGTTTGAAACTATTTCAAAATAATAAGTTACAAAAACTTCCTAATTAAAAAAAAAAAAGCTGTATTCTAATGATATGCTCTGGACCACTGTGTTGGAGAATCAAAATATGGTTCTAATGATAATCAAGACATTAGTGTTGAAAAAACACATGAAGTGTTTGAATAAAATTGTACAATGTCATGTGAGTGCTTATACTGACTTTACACGTATAAATATTAATATTGGAGTGACCAATATTAATAAATTAAGTATTATAAGTGGACACTGAACTGTATTTTTATAGTCCTAAAAGTTTTTATTTTCAAGTTGACTTAAAACTTTTGGGGGTGGTCTTCTCATTGGGCAAAGAAGATATGACCATATATTCAGGTATAACACACAATTAAAGTAGCTTCTGTTTTTTACAAGCCTTAACAAGCTCATACCTGCAAGAACAAGGGACATAAAACTCTCATCACAACCGATGCTCCAACCTCCAACCCCATTACTACACCTTTGTCACCAGGGAACAATTTTAAGTCCAAGAAAATTTTCAAGTAATCACTAAATAGAATAATCACTGAAACTGAGTGTTTTGTTCCATTAGGAAGCAGATAGGAGTGAAGATATTTAACTAATCCTAAATCAACAGTGCCCAGTCAGAAAGCACAGGTGGGAGACTACAAGAAGAGCTACCCATTAAAGAAAAACAATGCACTTTCTTTAACCTCTAGCACCGCACGCATGAATTAAGTCTGGGAGTGCTATAGCCCAGTGCACGAATCTGAGTCATCGTTGAAAACTCTGGATTAGCAGCACCTGGCATTTCTTTCCTTGATGTCATATGGGCAAGTCAACGGCTCTTCTTCCTGGCTCTTGAAGTGAGCTTTTGTTTCTACTTTTCATAAAATTTAAGTGTTGGAATGACAGGGGTTGAGGAGAAGAGAGAAAGGGCCTAAGTCATGATTGTTTGGGCCTTGCTGAAACAAGTCTCAAATGAAAACAAAATCACCAACTATTAAGTCTACCGAAGGATATGACAATAAGGTCCAGCCAGCCAGACCTTTCCAAGGCCTCTACACCAAGGGTATGGTATATAAAGCTATACTGAAGGTACAGGAACCTCAAGAGTAGAGTGACACCAGGGAGAGAAGTGGCACCACAGAGCCTCAAAAAATTCCAGGTTGCAAGGAAATTCCCAGTTACAAAGGAAACAACACATCACTGGGAGGTAGACAAGACCTTGTGGACAGCATCTCTCCCCTAGGAAACCTAACTATAAAATCACTCTCCTTCATCCAAACACATACTCCAGGCCAGGCACTACTGGATACACACCCCAGCTCCTGGGAAAAAGGCATGAGTACACCCACACTGCTGGCCGACCCAGCACTCACGTTTCTCCTGGACATAGAGGTACCCCTCCATGGTGTAGGGACTGATGGTCTTGTGCTCGAGGGGATTCTCTTTCATCTTCTTCATCAGGGATTCCACTTCTGACCTGGTGCCTTCAAAGCGATTTCTTGTCTAGGATGAAAGGAATTCTATTCAAATCAAAGAAATGAAACCCTGTTCCCATCTCTAGCACTTCAGAACATCAACCTACAGAATTCTTAGATCTAAAACCAGGTAAGGAACATTCAGCCATCTGGGAATCAGGCAAAAATGTTCCCTTTTAAGAAATATACTTTGGCCTTAAAGCCCTACGTCAGAATGACTCTCAAACTCTAGAGACCATCAGAATCACCTGGGGAACCGGCAGGAAATGCAAATGACCAGTTCTCACCCCGAAAGATAAGTTTAGCGCCTCTCAACCCAGACATGTGCATTTTTAACAAGCATCCCAGGCCACTCTGACTCAGATGGTCCACAGCAGGGTACGCCCTCCACCTCCCTCCAGGACAGAGATGCTCTTTCTCCAGCTGTTTGCTGATGGCTCCCTCCTCCAATGGAGCTGCTTCACTTAAGGTTACCCCTCCCCCAGGGCACCCTGCGCCCAGCAACCAGGCGAAGCCAGGGGCCAAAGGGGGAAGGTCAAGGGACCATCCAGCTCCAGGGGGCCCGGGGCGTCGGCTGAGTCCTCACCACTCAGCCTCTCCTCCGGCGGGGTCTGCTGCCCTCACTCTGTCACAGGTGCTTCTGCCAGCACTGCCTCCTGGGGACCTGCTCTGTATAAATCTCCACTTCAGAGCCTGCCTTCTGAGGGACCCGGCCCAAGGGAAGCCATGCTTTGTGACATCTCATCCAAGACCCTGCAAACTTCCTGTTCTCTGAGGCACTGCAGAGAACCATGAGGGGGCAAGCTCAGGCTTCTAAAAGCATGCAGTCCAACCCGCAGTCCAACCCACACGGACACACTTGGGTTTATTTGGACACAGGATCATCCAGAGACAAAGACAACATGCAGACTAGTGTGGCCCCATCACACAGGGAAGAAGGGGGTTCGAGCCCCAGTGACCGCTAACCAGAGTCCTAAGCAGGATCCTGTGCACGCAAAGGTCCTGTTGCTTACAATTTGGGAAAGGAGATTGGGAGTAAGGCGCACCTACTTGGATTTCCTGGCAGCCTCACTGAGAGTTGAACAACAGCACATCCTTTGAGCCCAAGGCCAGCATGTGTACCCCATCCTCATCCCCTGAACACACACACTCTATGGTTTTATGGGGCCAGGCAGCTAGATGCACAGAGGGAGGCTGGGCTGGGTGGGGCTGGGACTTCCACTGCCAAAGGAAATCCTGATTCTGGCGCTACAGATTTAAAACATAATCAGCAGCAGCACTTCCGAGAACATAAATAGTGCTTTGAAATGATGGCGGAGAGGATGAGGCTCTAACCTGGGACCATCAAGCACCCTAGAGATGCCTGACCCCCGCTGCCCTTTGAAGCCGAGCAAGACCCATCCTCCCCACCTGCATCTCAGTCCATTTAAGTGATCTGTATGCATGCAACCAGAGCCATATTTTGTTTTTCCTTCCCTTAGCAAGGGAGAGGACGCCTGCCCCCTCGCCTACTCACGTTCTGTATGCTGATAGTCAACTGCGTCTTGAAGTCGTTGAAGTCCTTGGCCAGTTCATAACCATGGTGATAGAAAGTGAAGAGTCCTTGTAGGAATGCCAGTAGCTGTAATGAAGGCAGAAGGGCAAACTTCACACAAGCAGGTTCAAAAGGTATTGTGGAGCTGTATCTGAGTCCCCAGCCCCGGTTTGCAAGTCTAGAATAAGGTAATGATAATGGCTATCGTTTACTGAGCACTTCTTATGTGCCAGGCACTGTAACTTCATATGCCCTGTCTCACTAAATATTCATAACAACCTATGAAATGAACACTACTATCATCTCCAACTTATTAGTAAGGGAGCAGATTCAAAGAGGTTAACTAACTTGCCCCAAAACACACAGTAAGTGGCAGCCAGGATTTGAAACCAGGTCTCCTGGCACCAACGTCCAAGCTCTTACCCTGTGAGCCTCATCACCTCCTAAGAAAATCACTTCTTCAGAACCTGAAGACCAGGGCTCCCACTCAGTCTCCTTCTAGTATATTCATAATATCAGGTTATCATGCAGAAGGGTGTGGTTATATTGATAACCAACAAGGAAGGGAGAAAAGGAAGCTGGTGTGTCCTGAGTCTGCAGTCTAACAGGCAAAGTCAAATCAAAGAAAATCATCCAGATCAGACTTCAGCTCAAATGTGTTTCTGTACTTTCCAGAAGCTCTGCAGAAGTAAACACTCTGGATTCCTTTATTAAAATAATCTCATGTTCCCACATTTTCATTTAGGTGGTTTCCCTAAATTCTCATTTAAAGTGTCACAGCCTAAAAGGTAAGCCCATTCCTTGTTTAGTCTTGTCTTTAGCGAGGACTGAAAACATCTGTTCACTACAATTCTCACAACATGCCTTCATATACTTAAAAACCATTGATGTCCCCACCCTGAGCCCTTGCCAGCCTTCACTTCGCCAAGCTAAGTAAACGTTCGTGCCGTCTCTCCTCTCAGTGCCCATATGTAAACCTCACTGCTGTTATGCTTCCCTGGCCCCGTCCCAAGCTCTACATACCCTGCCTCAGTCCCAAATCTCAACCTGAAGACAGGATTATAGTTAAAGCCTGAACAAGGTTCAGAAGAACCAGAACCTCACCTCCATCACAAGCTCAGTTCTACTACATTTGGGGACCAGCCCCATTCTAACTTGAACTTCTCAGTGCCGACCCACACTGTCTGAGTTGTCCCCTCTGACCTGCCTCAAATACATGTTACACCAAGAGACAGCTGCATCACTTTATATTGTTGTGTTTAATCTTCTAGTCCTTAAATGAACATACCTTTACTTATTAAACACAATCTCACTTTGTTTCACCTACTCTCCTTTTTTGAGAAGCAGCCCTAATAATGAGAGTAAAGGAAACTCTCACACTTTGCTTGTGGCAGGAACGGTAAGCACCAAGGTATATACTGACCTGTCTTCAGACAAAGTCACATGCCCAGCCCACTTTATCAAAGAGCTCTGCACTGGAAGTCAGGCAAAACCCCACCTTTAACAATATGATCCCTTGACTTCCTGCTGCCATTGTCCCTGGAGCGTCTGTTCCCTTAGATCCTCACAGGAGGAGAGGGAACAGGCACTGCTGGGTCCTCTGGCTAAAAAAACATCTAGAGGCACCATATATACATCCTTCACCTAAATTAAGGAATGGGTGGTAAGCCACAGAGAGTCACCAAAGACTAATACTGAACTCTTCTCTTCAAAGATGACCAAAGTCTTTGCAAAGCCCTCTATGTAAAATACATTTTTGAGAACGTGGCCCACACTTTTCCTTCCAAATGGCTCCAGTAATGGAGAAGAAGGAGCTCTTATGCCAAACCTAGTGCCAGTATTCACAAGGACAACAGTCCTTTCTTATCTCTTCCCTCCCTGTTGTCCTTGAAGGCTGTGCCCCATCACTTTTCCAGGGCACTGAGTCACCCTCTATTGGAGAATAATGCAGAAGATAAGCAGCTGATTCTCGAGTCATTCCTTCTATTAACGCTGATTTATGCTTCACTTAAAGTCAACAGGGCCTCTCTTACTCAGGGTAATTAACTATCTCAAACAGCTTGCTAAGATGCCACCTGGGTATACACACAAGCACTCTAAAGGCAGAGAGCTGCCAATGTTTATTTTGGTTTTCACTTCCTCTGGTATCATGGCTGATTGTCCATTTTTTCTACAGGAAATGATGCCTTAGGTATTGTTATCTTTGGGCCACTTCCTTCCTTCTCCCCTCACAGCATCTTTCGTCCCCTCCCCTACCTCCCACACACTGTATGAATCTTTGAACCTATGACCCCAAGGGAAATGAAAGTCCACTGCTCAGGGAGCTGGGCAAGGCCCATAGAAGGACTCCCGAGAGGGAAGGATCTGTCTGCCTCAAAGAAATGGTTCTACTCACACACACTGAGGAAGCGCTTGCTGTAGCCTCACCTGGTTATCAGGTAAGAGAAGCCAGCACGTCCACCCAGGCTCCTCCCTGGACAGCCAGACCCGCAATCACAGCATGACAAAGGAAGTGCCAGAGAAAGACCTTCCCAACCCTCCTTTGCCTTCTTCCCCTTCCTTGTTTTCCTCTGAGAATAACTGTAAGAAAAATTTATTCCTATTTCCTAGCTGATAACACAGATTTTTTTAAAAATAATAAACAAAAATGTAACTGCATTATTAGTGATGGTTACATCATTCTGGACTACGTGATAAATTTAAGTTTTTTCCATTTATAGAATAGAGCTACTGTTTTGGGTTGAATTTTTTTCCCCCAAACCCAAAAGATATGAAGTCCTAAACCCCAGTATTTCAGAATGTGATTTTATGTGAAAATAGGGTCTGTACAGAGGTAATCGAGTTAAAATGAATCCATTAGGCCCTAATCAAAAATGACTGGTGTCCTTAGAAAGGGGGGAAATTTGGACACAGTAACAAACACAGAGAGAAGACAGTCTTGTGAAGATGAGGAATTGAAGTGATGCATCTATAAAACAAGGAATGCCAGATACTGCCAGGAAACCACCAGAAGCTAGGAAGAGGAAAGGAAGGATTTTTCCTTACAGGTTTCAGGGGGAGCAGGGCCATGCTGACCTTGATCTCAGACCTTTAGCCTCTAGAACTATGAGACAATACATTTCTGTTGTTCTGAGGCACCCAGTTTGTGGTACTTTGTTACAGCATCCCTAGCAGAAGAATACAGCTACCAAGAACCATTCATTCACACGACGAAGAGAAGGGCAGCCAGTAAAGGGATGAAAAGCTGGGCTGGGTAAGCCAGGTAACTCCCTTTAACTCGTCTTTAACCTATTACCACAGTGGATTATGGTAGAGATTGAGATCATCTATGTAATGGGCTTAATTAGCACAGGCGTGCTGGCAGGGGCTGCTCAGCAAGAAGGACAGAATCAGACCGATGTGTCAGAAAAGGCACTGTGCTGACAGGGTCAGGACAGGATGCCACTGACCAAAGCGAAAGAATGACCACCTGCAATGGGGCGGAAGCCGTGAGAAAGGACCGGAAGGCACAGCACCAAGAAATACTCTGGAGGCGAAACTCAGAGGCTGTGGAGCATGACGAATGTAGAGAGTGAGCTCTCTGCAGCAGTAGGTAACCTTCAATTATGAACACCCAGGGAACAGACGGAACATGGCCTCACCTTCATGAAGCCAGTATGTCATTATCTGCGATCCCAATCTCCAGAACATTTAGTACCTCAACAAGAAAATGAAGGTTTCCAGGGCACACAAAAATATACGGTTTAGATCCCAGAAGTCTGATTTTTCTTCCTTAGCATACTAAAATTTTGTTTCTTTTTCTGAAGGTCAATAACTTCCGGCACTTGAAGTTACTTTCTAAGAAACAAATGAACATAGTCGATGTGCATGAAGGTTCCTTGAATGGCTGGAAGATTCCCTTGACTGCAACCAACTCAACACATGAATATCCATCCACACCAGGCACCCCAACAATTTAGTTCAATCGATTTTTTTGCTTGTTTCCTTTCCGCCCTTAAGTAGTCAAATGCTGTTTCATAGAGATTAAGAGTCAGACCACTACAGCTCTGCTATTTACTAGGTGTGACCTTGCAGAAGTAAATAAATGTGCTTCCATTTCTTTATCTGAAAACAAAAAATGGTACCTACCTTCAGAGATGATATAAGGATTGAATGACATAATGTGGTAAAGCACTTATTACTCACACAGAACATGACAGAGTTTCAGCTGATATCATCGACTGTTACTTCACGTTCTTCTTTTGTACAATCTAGGCCAGAAGCTTAAACTTTAATGTGCAGCAGAATCGCCTGGAAGGCTTGCAAAAATATAGATGACTGGGCCCAGCCCCAAATTTCAGGTGTGGGGTAGAGCCTGAGAATTTGTATTTCTAAGACTTTGAGAACCAGTGATCTGGTCAGTAGCTTTTTCATTGTGTGACTCTCTTCTCCCTACCCATAGCTCCAGCCACTCACCTGCCTATCAACTGGTGTGCTCAGAAACAAGAACTTCTATAGAAAAGTGAAGGTCACACATCTACATCCAACCTCTCCGCCAACTCATTTAACTTAACTCAGGACAAGCCCCTACCACTTTCTCTTCACTTTAACATGAGACCAGACCTTTTTTTTCATTAGCTCTCCAGGTGCCTCACTTTATGACTTCAAAAACATCTGCAAACCACAATGGTTCTCTACTTTTTAAATCCCTCTGGTACATCCATCCTATGCATGCTGGCACTGAACTGCTTGCTACCTTGGCTAGCTCTTTACCATAGACACTGCTTCCCCAAGGAGACTGTGAGCTCCTCAGCCAGAGCAGCTGGGTGATCAGCATTTTCTATGCTATTCAGAAAATAAATGCTTTTAGATTTACCAAGACTATATTAAACCAAGTAGGCTCTGTTAATGCTGGCACTTGACTCATTTGCTCACTTGAGGAGACCCTGGGTAGCCAAAATTGATATACTCCTCTACTTCAGAATAAAAAATAATCGCTAACTGGGTCCTAATAAGCAATTATATAATAACTGGGTGTTACTTAGGTTAGCTCTATTCTAAGCATCTTACCTGGATAAGCTCAGGTAATCCTCCTAACATCTTTATAAGATAAGTGGTATTATTATACCTATTTCACAGAGGAGAAAACTAAGGCTCAAAAAATAACTTCCCCCAGAATGCACAGCTGGAAAATGGCTGAGCTGGAATTTAAATGCAGGCAGTCTGGTTCTAGAGCCCTTGACGATGATGCTACACTGCCTCTCAAAACACCTAAGACACTGATATACTACAATAGCATGCCAGGAAACAGAAGGATAAATCCTTATAGATTTCTTTAAAAAAAAAAAAAAAAAAGAGGAGGAAGAAAGGGAGGAGGAGGAGACGGTGGGGGAGGAGGAGAGGAAAGCCCACCAAGATGAGCAGAGTCAACCAGCTGAGCCCAGCCTAGAGTGGATGAACCCCACAGATGCATAAGGAATAAACGTCTATTGTTGTATAAGGTTTTATGGTTATTTGTTAGTCAGCAAAAGCTAACAGATACAATATCTCATTCACTATATGGAGACATCAAAATGGACACAAAAAAAAACAACTCAAAAATAGGATGGGTCAATTAAAATGCAATTCATCAAAATCAAGTATTTATAGAATAATATCGACCAAAGTATACATAAAGATTATGAGAATCACAGTTTTTTTTCCTCTAGAAATTCTAGTAAAAGCAAGTAAAAAGGCCAAAGGCTAATTCTTCATGACAGCATTTGAATTCCTGCTCCAGCCATGAGAGAGATGAGACTTTTTTTTAGTCAACCTGTGATTGAATGGCTGGTTTTAACACCTCTGGGCCCCAAGCAGGGAAATCAACAAGCTTGCTTTCTCTGACAGATGGCTTTCCCCATCTCACAGACCCTGCAGAAAGATGTGGATTTTGACCTGAGATCTTGGCAGAGATCATTGCTGGAAAGGAAGCTGGCTCTAAAGTTTCCATTATTCAGATAAGACTGAGGTAATTAATAGCTTTGAAGAATCTGCCAGATGAGATGGCTGGGAGTAGACTCCCAAGATCAAAATAGTTCCAGCAAAGTAAAAGATGGACGCATCAAATTCCAAGGCCAAATGGAGTCTTGAAACTACCAGCAAGTCTACGTGCCTAAAAAGCATCCCCAAAGTTTATAAATTAGGCACAGAACATTCTTGACCAAAAAGAGCAGTCATTTTCTTTCAGTTTCTTATAGTTTTGTTATTTGCTTAAGAAAATCACTTTCTTAAATCTAAGTAGGTAATCTCATTTGTATAGAGACCCCAGGCTTGGGTCTAGATCAGAGGCTGCATTCAGCTGAAAAATTCAAGATCTGCAAGAGTTTTAAATTGAGGCCCACATGCTCATTTGGTGTTTCCATGGATTCTGAACACTAGTGCCACAGAGGAGTAGAGCAATACCACATCTGCACAAAACCACAACCACACTGGGGTGGCCTAAGCTACAGCCAGACGTGTCCCCACATTGCAACCCTTCACGCCCACTGGAACATTCTGTCCAAGTCCAAATCCCATCACGATTCACTCAGAACAATCTACATGCTGCTTGGTTATAACAAACTTAGAGTGAGAAATTGCTTTATATCGCATCATTTTAATACATGACTGGGATAAGGAGGGGCTTTGAACTTAGGAGGCAAAAAGAGAATGGTTTCCTTGGGTTACTGCTACATTTGGGTTATTTGAGGGAGAGAAGAAGTGGGGGGAGGAAGGAGGAAAGTTAAGGTGTCATCACTATTGTTTGGCAAGATGAAAACTCCTCCCCTCCCCTACTTTGACTTGGAAAGCAACCAGCACAACGCAAGGTAGCTAGAGGACAGAATCATTGCTGAATGCCCTACACCCATGCCCGTGGTTGTACTGGGACGAACCCAGGGTAGCCAGTTGACCAAGCACTGTTTCCAGCAGAAGGCACAGCATCAGGGCTGGTCAATCTCTTCATTAACAACTTAGAGCACTTCATCATCTAGGTAGTTGGAATGAGGGGTGGGGATGAAAGTCTGGGTACACAATGAAACCTTGAGCATCTACTTACAGGCTCCACGAACTCAAACATCTTTCTCTCTTGGACTTCTTGCACCTTGAAGACATACTCCAGGGATACTTCATAGAAATGCTGCCGGACCAGGTCCACTTGGCTGTCTGCCTACAAACAAGATGGAATTTCAGAGAAAAATCAGGTCACTATCTGAGGAGAGGATTCAGCAAGCAGGCAAAAAAATCTCTGGAGATGGTTTTTAAAAACAAATCCAGTAGCGTGAAGCAGAAATAAGAACAATGATCATGGTTACCAGAGCGCTAATTTTGTGCCAGGAACCATGCCCATAAAACTGTACATCATTATCTTATTCAATCCTCATTATAATTTCAGTTATTTCACCCTCATTAAGCTCCTAAAAAGAAGATATCCCTACCCCTAATTTACAGGAAGTAAATGAAATCTGCTAACATTAAGGAACCTGACATAGTTGGTACAAGGCAGAGCTGGGATTTCTGTCCTGACTGATCTGCCTCCAAGACCCCTGCACATTCTTAAACCACTAGACTCTATTGCCTTCCCACACCCTAGGGCCGACCTAGGTTCCATGGAAGACAGATTTTTAAAGAGAAAAAGAAAACATGCAGAGCCATCCTCCTTCCATCCTTTTAAATGAACAAAACAAGCTGATAGGGGGCAGGGGACCTCAGAAAAGAACATTTTCACACGTCCCACATACTTTCTTTGGACAAGGATGAACTATTAGTTTACCCCAAGCAGAGTAATTACATTGCTGCCTCGGAACCTCACCTCCCTCTCTGTGCAGGTGTGTGGGCTGTAAAGGCCCACACCTGGCTACAATTAAGCTGCTGGTCTAGGATCCAGAACCCAGGGGAGAAAATGAGCATGTGTGGAGTAGCAAGATCCTGTGCTGGGAAGTATCTCAACTACCACTATAAAGCTCTTACCCTTTCCACAACCATGGCTAAGTCAGCTCACGCTTTTAAAGCAGATAATTACACTGAAAGCACATTTCAGTGACACAAGAATAAATGTGATTCTTTTAAACAAAAATGGATATCCTGCTAGTAGGAAACAAAACACTATTTTCTTTAGAAATGAAGTATGTCATTCGATAACACACTTTACAAAGACAAAGCCCCCAAAGGAGTATTTCTTTCAGTGTTCCTTTGTCAAGATTCCTGCAGAACAAAATTGGGACAGACCTTTTACTTCATTATACCAAATATGGTGTTGCTAACCTGACATCTTAAGGAGTTGGCAAATCATTCATTCATTCATGGAGTTCACAGCATGATGAGGAAGAGATAATTAAATAATCATGTAAATAAAAAGAAAATGACAAACTCTGGAAAAGCACAAGGTGCCATGAAACAACCCAAAAGACTCCATTCAAGTCTCCTGCTAGCAACTCCCTCGCGGGGCAACTTCCATATTAATATGCAGAAGGCAGTCCCCTAAGTAACAGCTGCACAAAACCAAAATGAAGGGCTAAGCCTGGGGGCATCAACTAAGCCTCCAAGCAGGCGAGCTGATGTCTGAGCACTGACGGAGCTTTATTTGGAGACCAGGTTTCAGAAAGTGCATACACCACGCCCCCTGCCAGGTGTAGCCGGTGGACCAGTGCCTGACACACCTTCCACCTGGGCCCCTGCCGGCTAAGGCCCGTAAGTCCCTGTAGTCCTTCATTTCTCAGTGCAAATCCAACACACTTACACCTAGGGACGCATCTATTTCCCTGACCTCCCCCACACCCCCGATACATCCTCCCTGCTTGGGCTTGCCAAGTGAGACACAACAGAAATAAAAGTCATTCGGAAAAGCTGCAAGTTAGGCAGGGCTGAAGGAGCCAGGAGCAAAGTCCCCCGAGAAGAAGAGCAGAGCCCAGCCTGAGTGGGAGAGCCAGGAGAGCAACAACCTGGTGGGAGTCGCAGTTCTACCGTTTTCTAGCCGGTGGGACCCGCTCCAGTCACTTATCCTCTCCGGGTCTCTTCCCCACACCTGAAGGCTGGAGACGCTATGATCTGCCCTTGCTCTGAGTAGGGCTGTTCCAAAGAGAAAGTAAGCTAAAGGATGTGAACATTTGAAAACCAGGAAGTGTTCTGTGCACAGTGTGTGTTATCACCAGGGACATTTGAGCAGATGGGCTGTAATCCCTGCTCTTACCCTAAGCCAGCCACATCTTCTCTGGGTGGTTCCAACCCTCTCCTCACTGGCCTCCCTGCTTTCTTTCTCTGCTCCCGCAATCCAGCCTCCACCCAGCAGCCAGAATACCTTTCCTAAAATCTCCATCAGCTGTTCTCACAGCTCCTTCAACACCTTCCCCTGGCCTCTACCGTGGTCTGAAGACCCTGAGGAACCGGCCCACCCCTCCTTCCCTACCCCTCTCCCACTGAGCTCCAGCTGGGGCTCCTAGCTATCCTCCGACACTCCAAACTCTTTCTTGCCATGCAATCTTTGCACTTGCTGTTCCTTCTGCCTGAAAACCTCTTCCCCTAGATAAATATTCAATTTTTTAAAACTTTAATGCACAGGAAGAAATACCTTTTACATTATGACCCAATAAACATACATTTATAATTAGGTGCAACACACTTTCATATTTTTCACTCTATTCTAGCCTACTCTATGTCATGATCCAGTAACTCAGATCTTATGGCACACCCACAACTTAAAGAACATTGTCCTAGCTTTTCACCCAGCTTGCTCTTTCTCTTCCTTCTGGTCTCAATTCAAATGTCACCCTTTAGAGAAGCCTGCATTGACATTATTTTAGGTATGTTACCCCAGGGAGTCTCTATCCTGTCTCCCAATTTATTTCCTTATCACTACATGAAATTCTTACTTATTCCTCTCTTTTTTCATGTATTGCCTACTAGAATATAAAGTCGATGACAGCAAAGACCTTGCCTCACTTTTCCATTCCAGATCCCGGAACGGGGCCTGGCCCACAGCAAACATTCAATTGATGCTTGAGGAATAAATGAATTGATCTCTATGTGGCCCAGCACTGAGAAGAAAAGCATAACAGAATGCATTTCCAAAGGAAAAGGAAGATGAAATCCCAAGTGGAATGGTAGGTTGCTCCTGCCAATGCCCCTCTCATCTGGGCCATAGAATTCACCACATCCTCAGCTCCTCTTGTGATGGAATCAGAAGCCGGATTCCAACCCCTGGGCAGGCAGTTCCCCTACCCTGTTACTTAAGAAGCTGTCAATCTACCAGCTTGTCCAAGACCCACCAACTATTCCGTGCTTCTTGGAAAAGAAAAATTCTCCTAGATTGTAAGTTTCGATCATTCATTTCACTCCCCACAATACACCCAACTTCTGAACGGACTTTCACAGAAGCGTCCAATAAATAATTTGTCCAAGGAATGATTTATTATCTTTGAGGCCAGCTTCTGAGCCACTGAAGAAAACACTGACTTTTAAAAAGTCATCCACTAGATGGCAGTGTCACTCCACATCGCTGCCCAGTCATTTCAGCCACCAGAGGTCCAGGATGGGCTAGAATTTACAAGTATGCATTCAGGCCTGCCATCAGGGAATAATTCTGGACCATCAAAGGAAGTAGCTTTCGTTAAATGTGTAGTAGGTGATTCATAATATTTTTAAAAGTTGATCTTTTAATAAATGTAAGGAAAATCATCACTAAATAGCTGCAAGACCTTGAGTAAATCACGTGACCTCTGCAAGGAACTCAGGTCCTGCATACGAAATTCTAAGAGGTTTAACCAGAGGATCACCAAAGTCCCTCCCGCTCTCCAATTCCCTTAGCTTGACAGCATTGAATAACAATGGCTGGCAGGCAGCCCAGCAACATCCTTCCCTGCAAGACAGACAGAGAAGAGCTTATTGGGTTAAGGGAAACGGCTCCAGAGTCAGGAGCCAAGGTTCAAATCCTTGCTGACTGGCTATAGGCAGGCTATTTAACATCTTTGGGCCTCAGTCTCCTCCTATGTAAAAGAGAGGGAATCCATCTGTACTTCATAGGGTGGTTATGAGGATTTGAGCAGATTCCACATAAAGTGCTTAACATGGCGCCTGGTACATAAATATGCATTCAATAATCATTGGCCGCTATTATTGTTGTTGTTGTTAGTAAAAATATTATCATTATTATTGTATTATGAGATTTTTTATTCAATTTAATTCAGCTTAGGTATAAAAGCAATGCTTGAGAACAGACCAGGACTTGCAAGAAAGACCTGCAGCCCACTCCTTGCCTTCAAAGTATTTAGGAAGTGTGAATGGGTAAAAGACAAGGATCATAACAAAAAAGCATAATGAAAAAGTTTCCACTAAGATAAATACTGACAGTCAGTGCTGCAGACAGAACGTTTGCCCACCTCACCACTACGTTCATGTGATGAAACCTAATCCCCAGTGTGATAGAATTTGGGTGGGGCCCTTGGGAGGTGATTAGGTCATGAGGATAGAGTCCTTAAAAAAGAGGCCAGGGGGGCTCCCTCACCCTTTCTGTCATGTGAGAACACAGCTAGAAGACAGCCACCTACGAACCGGGAAGCAGGCCTCACCAGACACCAAATATGCCAGTGCCTTGATCCTGGACTTCCCAATATCCAGAACTGTCAGAAACAAATTTCTGTTGTTTATAAGCCACCCAGTCTAGGGTATTCTGTTATAGCAGCCTGAACAGACTAAGGCAGCCAGGAAGAATGCCATCCAATTTGGGAGCAGGGGAGGGGGAGGAACAGGCCAGTTATGGGGATAATACTTTATATTTGTGTAGCAGCTGTAATTTACCTTCTCATACATGAAGTAGGCAGGACAGGTATTTTATGAGTATTTTACAAAGGAACTAGAGCTCAGAGAGACCAAGTACTTGTCCCAGGTCACACAGTCAACTACACAGCAGAGCAAGCCTTGAAAAGAAGGTATCTCTGCCAGTCCTGTGTTCTGGTCCCCATATTGCTATCTCAGGGGGAGACGCTATTGGCACGGCCCTAAAAGAAAATGTGGGACTCATTCCAGACCAACTCACCAGGAGCCAGGCGTGGAGAGAGCAGACCGGGAGAAGCAGCCTCACTCTGGGGAAGCCGTGCAGGTAGGATAACTGTACTGCAGGCCTCCCAGTACCATTAGGTGCTATAACAATCACATACTAGCTCAGCTGTGAATACTTGCATTCACGGTGCATGGTCACCTAACTGCTTAGGAACTACAGAGTTAGCCAGATCTGGTCATTGGGAGCTGCAGCCAAAATGCCTTTCCCTATCGTTTCCAAACCCTAAATGCCAAATGATGCTAGAAGAATGATAACCGATCAGGACAGATCCTAAATGGAATTATGTATTTATCACGGACAATTCACATATCCTTGGGTATCTCCTAGTGCCCATAGCCCCATGTAGAGTCGGGAATAGCCTTTTATGTATCATCCAATGAAAATCAGCATTTCCTTAACCTTCTCAATCACATTTGACAAGATTTACCCGAGCAGCTTTGCTACTTCAAGAATCTCCTCCTCCTGCGTTGGCTTCTTTCTCCCTAACTCAAGCAAAAGATCTTCAAGGAAAGGTTAGCAGTTTCTACTTCCTACAGCTCACCCCAAATACAATTGCTGCTGGTTGGTTGGCCAAGAACTGATCTGCAAAGCCCACTATAAACACTTCTGTTGCTAAGCCTAATCCATCACTCAAACAACTGATTCAAACACTCATTTCAAAGAAAGAGTTCTGAGCACAACACTTCCTAACTGAGGGTGTGTAACAAATCCTGGACTCCACCATCTCCTGAGTAATCCTCATCTTTCAACCTCTGACCCTACCATCTTCATATGAACAGAAGTACTGGCAAGGAATTTGCTCAAAAAGAAAGGAACCTGAAGAATGAGGGCTAGCTTGGAAGCCATAGCCTCGCTTTAGCACACACCTGAGACAGTTCAAGCAAATTGTTAAGAGCTAAATAAGATGATATTCATGTAGCCAAGTTTGGAGTTCCACTAGCAAACTGCCCTGTCTCCCCAAAACATAAACCCCCTAGCCATGCAAATCTCCATGAACTAAATAAAAATGGTCACAGCTCCAAGGCCGCAAATCTGACTTCTCTTTCCAAGAGAACTACTCTTTAAAAAGACCCCATGCAAATCCAAAAAAAAACAGGGGCAGACCAGAGAATTTACTTTTTTGAAACAAAGTTACCTAAGCACAAAATACATGAGACAATAAAATACTGCTTAAAAAAAAAAAAAGACTAATGTCAAGTACTGGTTGGAATAATTTCTTTTTCATTTCACATTAAGGAAGGATGACCAAAGTGTTTCAGATGCTAACATTTCAAATCAGTGATGTAAGGAGGACGTCGAAAGGCAGGGTAAGAGACTACAGAATCAAGGTCAAGGGTGAGAGAAATAGGAAAACAGATCTCAGTCTGAAAGGAAGAAGCACAGTCTAGTGATTAGGGTGATCTTGACCAGCTGCATGTTCCTTGCCGTGGACAGGCGCGACAGCCGTACAGTGTGGCTGCATCGGGAAGGGACAAAGGCAATGCGGGCAGCAAGTGTGGAATGAGGGATCAGAATGAAGCTCCAGCAGAGAGTAACGAGAACACATCCACAGCACCACGGAAAGATTAAACACTTTATTCAGACACGAGTAAAGTTTCTTACCTCCTGAAGCTGAGATTCTTTCTTTTTGGAAGACAAGTTCAAGTGTTTTTCTAAGATGCCACAATACTTCTCTGTCTCCTTGTCATACTTCTTTTTGGCTTCCTGGCAAAAAAAAAAAATAGGAAAGGAGAAAAAGACTAAAATGTTGCAGGAATGAAAGCAACCTGGGTCAAACTCTTCCTGCTCATCTTCATGGCTTCGTCATTCCCTCAGACCCAGAACAGCGGCAGACCACCCAGCTCCTACTCTTCCAATAATGCCATGAAACCAAGCAACCACCCATCAACAACAGCCCAATCATTTTGAGGGTCTATCACAGAGGCACCACTACTAGGCCAGAAATGAGGTAAATTCCAGTATATTCAGCGTGGCAGAGCCAGGATTCCACCTTCTAAAAATTTCAGTTGTAAAACAGAAATCTCTAGTTTCTAACTCACAAGGATGTTCAAAGCCAAAGGAAGAAGGGAAGTTACCTGTGAAGCTAATCCCCAAACAGGAAGATCTACTTACACCTTAAGTGGGACAAGTCTAGACTAAGAGTAGATCCAGCTTTAACTGTGTTCACAAAGTATGTCTTAATTTGTAGACCTAAATATTCCTTGACGCAATAATATCATATATGGGTCTTTAAGCTGAGGAATAATTCAAAACAAAGAAGACATTATCTTCCCAAATATGTTCACTGTGGCACCATTTATAATAGCAAAAAAAAAAAAAAAAAAAAAAAACCAGCAACAGCAACATTGATGCGCAAGAATAGAATTTGGGATAATTAAAGTATGGGGCATCCAATAAACATAACTAGGAAGGCTAGCATGATACAAACTCGGTGCATCCTACAGAGAATGCGTCTACCTGCAGACAAACATTAGATGGGAAGATACTTCAGTGAAAATACTTGAGTTAAGAAAATGGGATAATGGGTGATTTTTTTTTCCCTCCATTTGGGAAATGTTTATTATCCTATATTATTGCTTTCAAACTAAAAATATATATATATATATCATATTACACAGAATAATCCCTGCTCCCCCAAAGTCACTGAAGTTCTATTTCTATTCCCTATTTTACAGATAAGAAAACTTAGATGCGGGAAGTTAACTTCTGTAAAAAGTCACAGAGAGTGACAGAGCTGGAGTCCGAGCCCAGGACAAGCTGCCTCCAAGTCCACATTCTCAGCCACACCTGGAAACACTGTCATAGGCGGTCTCTCTTCCCTCCACATTTCAGTGGGGATGGCGGGCAAGGGGGCTGAAAGAAGGTCTACCATGGCCTGGTAAACAGGATCAAATGTACTAACTGGGTGCATCATTCCGGCTTTTGACTCACGTGGAGCCCACAGCAGATATTTTTCTGCAACTCCAAGGCTTACAAGAGGAGAAAAAAATTTGCGGCCAGATAAGGAAGCTCAGATACATCTCTTCATTTAATGACAATATAACAAGCAAGCACTCTGTGTTAGGATCCTTCAGGCACTGGAAATATAATACATTACAAGGCAGAAACGGCCCCACCCTCGTGGTGGGGATGTTCCAGCAGAAGGAGAAACACAATTAACCAGTAAACAAACAGCCTGATTCCAGACTGCCGCAGGTGCCACGAAGGAAACAAACAGGGTGCAGTCCCAGAGATTCTTGCAGATAAGTGCTCCAGAGAGGCCTCACTGGGGAGGGGAAGTATGATCCAAGACCTGCTCACCTCGTGAGGGGCAGAGTGGAGCCTTCCAGACTGGTAAGTGCAGATGCTCTGGGCAGAACACACTGGGCCTAAGCGTGGAGGCATTACCAAGAAGCCGTCACCGGAAGCTCTGAACAGCACCCGTGACGTCAGACCACCATTTATCTGGTCAACGGCAAGACTCTTAAGCCTCACAGAGTGGGCAGAATCATCATATACCCATTTGAGCTGGTATGTGTCCATTTCTACAAATCTGAATTTTGCTGGAAAGTTTTACATACACAAACAAACATGCAGAAGCATGTGAAGACAAAAGCTGGAGGAGACATTACTCCTTCAAACGAGGAGAGGTACAGGCAAGACACTTGACTCAAGCAATGCTTTTCCTTCACAGAAGTCAGCGACTTTGAGCTGGGGTTCCAACTCTGCCTGATGCTCGCACAGGCACCCCACCAACCTCGTCGACAACCCCCAAAAGAGAACCCTGAACCAGCACAGTCCAGCGGGCCAGAGGTGAGAAAGGGCTCAGCAACATGAGTCACTGGCATTCTGTGACTTTCTGGCAACTCGACCTTTGGGGGAATAACTCCTCTAGGATTGAGATCATGTTCTTAAGACGGGAGGGTGGTAAGACTCAGTCACCCAGGTACCGAGATGGTGTTCCCCTTCCAGGGAGTCCACGGTGGGTGGTGAAATGGATCCAGGACAGAGTTAGGATTCTGGAAATTATTCCCAACTCCATACAAACCACTGCCCCTCTGGCACTCAGTTCCCTCATCTATAAACTGAGGATGACTAGACGAAACAATGGCTCAAGTCTCCCCTTTCAGCTCAGAGACTGTCTAACAAAAAAAGCATAAGAACACTCCTCCCATCGTAGGACTGTCAGGACTAAATGAGATAAACCATATCCAGTGCTTGGCAGAGTGCCTGGCACATGGAAAGTGCTCGATAGGATTCAGTGCTGACGATGGTGGTGGCAGTCACGGTGGTGGCGGCAATGATGCAGTCCATCATCTAACCCCACCTCCTCCTTATTAGAACACCACTTGCTTTCCAAGTTCCACGTCCACGAAGGCAACCCGTCACAGCATCCACCACAACTTGCGATCATACGCTTATTCATATCATTCTGTCCAGTGCCTTTCTCCCTGCACACCATGAGCATGGTGACCACATCTGCATTTACCCTGCACCGAACACCAGTGTGGAACACGGTGCTGGGCACACAGCAGGCTCTCCCCTGTTTTTTTATGAATGAACTGTGTGTATCGAATAGAATGGTTAACGTCAAATGATTTTAGGACAGTGTTCTGAGTGGTACTTTATAGGAGTTCACTCATCTCTTCCTCATAATAACTCTGTAAGGTAAGCACTCTCAGTATCCCCATTTCTCAGCTCAGGAAACGTGTGGAGAAGGTCAGTAACCTCTCCACGTTTACGTGCAAGCGGCACAAGTGGGATTTGGACTCAAGCAGTCCCACTCTTAGCCACTCTCTCTGATGTCTATTTTACTTTCACTGGAGAGCCCAGCTTCGGCTGCAGGAAAAATCGACTCCCCCAGACTCAGAAATCTAAAAGCAGGGCCACAGCTATGCCAAGCCCCAGGGTCTGCCCTACCCCAGAGCAGCCACATTAGCACAAGAATGCTCCTCGCATGCAGCCTTCACCCCCAGAACTCTAACTTCTGCTTCCTGCAAGTAGCAACAGGTTGTTATAGCAACCGAAGTGCACCAGAGCTGGGAGGAGGAGGAAGGGTAATTTTAGCATCACACAGGCAGACTTCAGAAGTAAGGTCTTTGAGGTATTCCTGAGTCTGCTCCCTAGATGGCCTAGTAGAGGGGTTGTCTCTTTGTGTTCTCTTAAACACATGTAATACTGTGATATACATGTACGGGGATGGGGGGTGGGGAAGAGGAACAGGTAGACTGAAAAATAAAATAAAATAACGAAGGGGGAGGGATGAGAAATCATCCCCAACGTCATCACCTCATTCTTCAACAGGAAAGAGAGAAGAGGACGTGTGTGAGGGGAAACATGTTTTGGTGAGTGACTATTTCATATAAATTTTTTAATTCTTGTGTTCCTCACCATCTATAGCCCCCAGAAAAGTACCTGCTCCTGTCACTCGGATCACTGATACTAACCCCAAAGGAACCCACTGGGCCTTCCGCTCCTCCTCCGTGGTAACTATGGTAACCCCCACGCCGCCAAGGGAAGAGGCTGGAGTGAGAGGCGTCAGGAGACGCCTACTGGAGAAGTGACTTCTGGAAAGATAACTCAGTGAATGGGTCTGCTCCGCCTCTGCCTCCAAGCTCTTCAGAACTTGCAGAGCCACTGTGTGTTTGAGGGAGGGGAAATCACAGGCCCCAAGGCCACGAAAGAGACGGTGCTCCTTGGGTCTGAGAACTCAGGGAGGGGCACTCGGCATTTTCCCATCCATCCCTGGGCTTGTTCAAAGTCTCGAACAAAATCTTAGCGGAATAAGACTTCCTTTAAATTATACATTCCTTAACCTCTGATAGAAGACCAACGAGCTCCAATATCTTCATAAATGAAAACTGTAAAATTGGTAGGGAAGTGCTGTAAAAGTGGAAGAAAAATCTTGGCCATGGTCCCTCCTTCAAACTAGGGCCATTCCTCCCTCTGAATAACCCTGACTGAACCGAACATCTCTGTCACGCCCTAATCATATTCATTTTTAGAAAGCAGATGCACTTAGTTGGGGGCTGAGGGGAGAGCCCACTTCGTTACACTTCAGCTATGTTATTCCCACCTACAGGCAGGCATCTCTCAAGGCCATTTCACAACTGAGTAAAATCCACACCTTCTCCACAAGTAAGAGGGTGATGTTGCCCAAAACCCCCTGCAGGTGGCGCAAGGGACTGCGGCCAAATGACTCAGCTCCAGAAAAAAAAAAAAAAAACAGGAAGAAAATCTTGAAAATCTTTTTGCTTTCATTGATTCCAATGAAAACATCTTGCCCACAGGTGGTCTCTAACACTCTACTGAAGGTCAATCTCGCTAGGGTTGTCTAGTGATTTAATCACAGGGCGGGGGACCCCAGAGAATCCACTTTTAATAAATGAATAAAATTCCCTTCTCAGTCTTTCAGTAACAGGTTAGAGTCAGCCAACTTTCAGCTATAGTCCCTCCAGGTCAGCTATAACAAATGGTGACCTCTGGGTTGAAGCAGTCCCGCTTTTTGACTTGCACAATGTGTAATATATATTTTTAAATTATTTGCCAGCATTTTTTTAAAGCCAGGAAATTTCATATGAAACTCTTTAACTTTTCAGTTTCTCTTGAAAAAAATGTAAAGGTCTAACGACAGAGGGCTCCTTTTCATACACAGCTAAAGTGGGCTAAGAAGAGGGTCCCCATGCCCACAGGGGCCTATTTGCAACCCCTGTCCTAGGCTCCAGTCCTTGACCTCCACAAACAATATAATTCCATGGTGTCCAAACACACCAGGTATCTACTCACACAAAAGAGGAGCGGTTTCTACCTTTGGATGATTTATGAACTAGCACAACACGATTAGATGTCAAAACACTAGAATGACAGCTCTGGGGCTGACCCCTCAGTCTTACTTCAGACACTTCTGAAGAACAGATGAGCTGGGCTCTAAGCTTATTTGCCCAGGATTCCCTGAAAATGGTGGGCTTGGATTTTCTGAAGAAGGTGTTGTGTTTCCCAGACCTCCTGCCCTAAAATCCAAGAACAAGGCTTGCGAAATTCTCACCTTGGCAGCCCCAATCTGCTCCTTTCGAAATTTCTCCAAGGGAGTGATGAGCACTTCGCTGGCATTCTCAATCTGGAGAGGAAAAGCAGAGGGGTCGGGGAGGGGGACAGAGAAGCAGGGTCAGTAAAGAACTGCAGCAATTCTGGCACAAAAGGCCTCCCCATGCTTCAGTATAAGATCTCAGTAAGCACAATGGTGCACGTGTCACCTCTTCCTTACACCTGAACCAACAGCATGCCAAATCGAAATCTAGTCATCAGTCCAAAACACGACATTCTTCCTGTGCATGAGTAAGAGAGATTCTTTAAAAATAAAAACGAGGACCTCTAAAAACGTAAGCAACCACATTGAAGGCAGAGCGGAACGGGTGGCAGAGTAGGGTCTAAATTTCAAGCTTCAGGTGACATCTTCTTGTAAATGCTCATTCAGCCAAGTTATATTTAAGTAGATATATTTAAAGTAGGTCAACATTGAGTCTAGGTTAACCCTCCCCCCCAAAAAACCTCCACTTTTGGTGGCATGAAAACCACCCAAGCCTGATTCTGTGTAGCACTACCAGTTCTGGACGGGGATCAGGATGCTTGTGCCTCCTGGCCACTGGCTGCTTTTCAACTTCATCTCACCGCGCTCACCCCCTCAGGTCCTGCCCTCAACTAAACGGTCACCCGAACGCACCTCAAATGGGCCAAACCTGCCCCACTTCTGAGCCTTTGCATTTGGCTGTTCCCTCAGATGCTCTGTCCCCAAACCCTTGTGTAAACAACTCATTACTTATTGTAATTCAGGTTTCAGCTTAAAGGTCACCTCTTTAGAGAGGCCTTCTCTGACCACCAATGCAATCTAAAGAAACTTCCCACTACCCCACGAAGTGTTTTTTCTTCAGAAGATGTAAGCTAGCTGAAGTTTTCTGGTTCAGCATTACAAGACGTGCACATGCATGCACACACATGCACACACACACCACTCTCTTGTAAATGTTCACTTGTCCACCACCATCCCCAAAACACAGAAGAGTGCTGAAACAAAGGAGCACTCAAATGCTTTTCAATGACTAAATGAAATAATGATTTCTTGATTGGCTGCCAACTGTGTGACCACAGGCAAAACATTTAACCTCTCTGGGCTCTAATTTCCTCATCTGCAAAGTGAGTGGGGTGGATTGTTCCAGCTCTAAGAGTCTATGGTCTTTTCTAAGACAGCACAATATTTTACAATCTTTCCTTTTAAGTCATTCATTGCTCACTCGTCACTCAACTAATTATTTCAGGAATCTCGTTGCAACAAAGCATTATTTTTCTAAATCACATGCCTATCCATTGCAATGAAACCAACAGAGTAAATGCCAGAAGCCATAGATGGAGACAGCAAAGAACTAACTAGACAATGTGAGGGGTAGAAGGTGGCAGGTCTCCAAATTTATTGCCATTTGCCTATTCTTCAATTTTGAGAGCACTTATTTTAAAAGAGAGCATTTTAACTCTAGAGTGTTGCAATGTTATTTAACTTGCTTGATTTTTATTGTCATTTGATGTTGCTTTATTGGCTCACTTATTTCAGTCTTTTCCACAAATCAAGTGTAAGTCTCTGAAACTCACAATGGAGCTCTGAGCCACTAAGCCATTGGTTCTCAACATTAGCCGAAGGTTAGGCTCACCTGGGGAGCTTTAAAATTCCCAATATCCAGGCCACGCTCCAGACCAATAAATCAGAATCTCTGCACTTCGATCCAGGCATCAGTGTTTTTTAAACTCCCCAAGTTGTTCCAGTGGGCATCCATGGGGGAGAATCCAGCCCTAACTAGATGCTAAATATACAAAAGCCCTAACTTCCCACCTGGGAATCAGGACACCCAAGTCCTTGTCCCAGTCCCACTACGGCACGCTATCAGCCTTCAGGAGACCTCACTTTTCTTAGCTGTCAAACGAGGGACTGCACATGGTGAGGAATAAGGTCTGTCTGGGTCTAAGATTCTATGACTATGTTATTTCCACTCAGTTCCAAGCACTGTGCTGATACTCGAGGCACAGCAGTCCGTTCTCTGCCCTTCAAGAACTCATATTTCCTATGGGACACAGACACGTGCAGTGACTATCAGGACACAGTGTGGTACATGCAGAATCAGAGGCACGAACTAGACATTCAGAAAACACAAAGGATGGCCAAATATCCCGGGGAGTCAGGGAAGGCTTCCCAAAGAAGGTACAGCTTTCCTAGGTTAAGCTGAATTGACGATGAAGCTGTCACAGGGTGAGGAGGTAAGGAAGGGGTTTGCGATGGCCAGATACTCAAGACACAGACAGTAGAAACTCGATTCACTGACATTAATAATAAAATTGCAGAGGCAAGCTGGAAAGTATAATCCAGTCATTGTTCCCTTACCCCAGACCTTAGCAATCTGCAGGGTATTCATCGTGATTTGCTCACCATACCCTCCACCCCCAAATAATAACTCTGCCAAGAATCAGACTCAAAAGAATCACTTCCCTTTCTGAGGCACTAGCACGTGCACAAACACACAAGCCTTCCTCTGCCTCCACCCACTACCATCCCTGCTGCTGCCGCCGCCGCCACCCTCCTGATTCTGGTTCAAGCACCCAGCAGTGAGCAATCAAGGCAAATAGTGTCTCTCTTTGCAGAGCAGAAAGTGAAAGGTTTCTGCTCTGGTTGGAGTTTTAAAGAAATGCCAGCTTCTTTGGTATCACATGCACTTGGGTTTGAATCCAGGCTGTGCTACTTATTAACTGTGTGATCTTGGGAATGTTACTTAATAGCTGTAAACCTTGGTATCTTCATCTGGACAGCGGTGATGATAAAGGTCCCACTTCAACAGAGTCATCATGAGAGTTAAAATAGAAAATGCATGGCTACATGTCTTGGTAGAGGCTGTGAACTGAATTGCATCCCCTCCAAAATTCATATATTGAAGCCCCAACCCCTGTTAAATTAAACAAGGAGGCCATTAGATTGAGGTGACTCTAATGCCTGAGCAGCCTACATAAGCAAACCAAAACCTCAAGGTTAAGAAACTGAAATCTAAGAAACTGAAGCCAATCACAAACAACTAGACTTTCCCAAATAAGGCAACCGCTTAAGCTAGAGCCAATCAAATAATTTCCTTGCTTTGTTTCCACATCTGCTATATAAAAGTCTTTGCCCTACCTCCTGTTGATGGAGTGCTCCTAACCACTTCCGGGTTGGTTCTGCCCAATTTGAATCAATTTTTGTTTAAATAAACTTAAAAATTAAACATGCCTCAGTTTATCTTTTAACACCCCCAATGTGATAGTATTGATATTTGGAGATGGAGCCTTTGGAGATAATTAGGTCATGAGGAGAGAATCCTCGTGATGGGATTAGTGACCTTGTAAGAGACAGGAGAGTTTCCCCAACCCTTTCTCTGCCCTGTGAGAAAACAGCAAAGCGGTGGCTGTCTGCAGGCCAGGAAGAGGGCCCTCACCAGGAACCAAATCAGCTAGCAACTCGATTTTGGACTGCCCGGTCTCCACAACTGTGAAAAATAACTGTTTGTTGTTTAAGCCACCCAGGCTATGGAATTTTGTTACAGCAACCCAAGCAGACTAACACAGTAGACTTAGTCCTGAAACCACTGGCTGTTAGTATGGGAAGAGAAGAAAAATCCTCATTGATGACTCTTCCCTGGGCCTCTGGAGCACTGCTGCCTAGAGACAAGCCCACCTGGCGACAAATTAGCATGCAGCTTCATTCCTGATGGCTCAGGAATAAGAGGGAGGCCCAAAAGAGCTTCGTGTGGATCCAAAATCCCTCATCTGTGCATGCTGAACCACATCAGAATAAAGCCTTGTTCAGAAGATCTCTCTTAAGAACCTGGAGGTCAGTGTTTGATTCTTGAAGTTGCACACTGCCTCTCTTTGAAGAACTTCTTATAGTTCCCATCATTTACTAAGTACCCCTTGATTGGATGCCTACCAACATGGCAGGCACTGTGTTAGGTACCCTGGAATTAAAAGTGAAGGAGAGCTCTTGGATGGGTTTAATAAGGTGAGGAGGAGGGGAGCAGGGTGGGGCACCTTCATTCCCATTCTGCCAGTAAGGAATCTCAGGCTCCCAAAAGTTAAATAATTCAAAAGACCCACCTTAAGTCATATACTTTACAAATACACCTTATAGTGAATCTTTAGGACAACAATGTGGTTCTACGTTATCCAGGGTAACCCTTTAAATATTTACAAAAGGTTTCAAACCCAGCAAGGGTGAGAAGATGAGGCTTGCTCGTGAGCCCAGAGCACTCAAGCGGCAGAGACTGGACTCAAACCCTGTTCTTCTGACAGCAAATCCTGTGTTCCCTCGATGTGACCACACTGTCCAGGACCAAGGGCAGCCCAGCCATACTCACCATCCGTATCCGTTCATCTTCAAGATTCCTGAGGACAGTGGCAAACTCCTGCAAAGACCTTGCTGAAAAAGAGAAAGGGGCCATGAGGTGGAAGTAGAGTGACAGGCCTTTGAGAACCCTTCCAGATACAGCTATTGTGTTATGGACTGAAATCCCTTGGCATATGCAGAGACCTCAAGACAACTCTTCCCAAGGCTCCCCTTATCTTTTCATCATTAACCATTAAGGATGACCCAGAAATGCAGGATAATCCACCGGGCACTCTAGCTAGGGAAGGGTTTCCTTCAAGGAAAAGACCTGCCTGTTCCTGAGAGAACCCAGGACTGATGGGATGTTGGCCAGCTCCCAGGCTCCAGGCTGGACCAGGCAGAGTTCCTCTTTGGAGTTCAAGGATTTCCTGCCCAGGATTTGACCGCCTCAACCTTTGTTGTGGGGTTGCGTCAGAACCCAGCCTTTTCTTTGCACCAGAGCTAAACAAACAACTCTGCTGGCATTGGAAGCCGCGTCTCTGGCTTTTCCTTGGGTTCCTCCTCTCTGAGTCCTCAAGCCCCTTATTATTGCAGCACAGCTGGCAGCACAGCAGTCAGATGTGGACAGTCTCTTTCGCCGGAATTATTCCAAAGGGAATAAGCATTGCATACAATAACCCTAAGGATATTCGAGACATTCATGTAATGCTGGGAAAAACATCTGTATATTCAGGAGTTACAACAATGATACGTTTTCACGGCTCTCAGCTGTCTCCCAGTTCCCTCTGCTCATCCCCAGATCCTGATTTTCTGGATGCTAACAGGGAATCCATAAGCATTTGGTGACTTAATTCAATGTAACTTGCTCAACTCTTGCTCACTTAATGGAGTCAACCAAGATGCCCAACAGAAGAATAAGGTGCAATGACTAGGCCCTGATAAAGACACGTGTCTTGACACTGCAAATCCTCAGTGTTGCCCACAGAAGATGGACAGGGGATGGTGAAAAGCGACACGGGGCAGCAAGCTAACAAATGGTAACCTCCGCTCTCAGCCTCTTGTTAAGGAAAATGCATGGGAGAGGTGGGGCCATGACCCAGACACGGAGCTCCTCTCCCCATCCGAAGGCAGCGACAGCTACATAGCTCTAGCCAACTGTTGCCAGGGCAGAATGAGGGGCCGGCTGCTCAGGCTCCCCAATTTTCAAAGAAGCTAGAAAACTGGAACTTTACATAAATTCAACTTATATGGTAATTCAATTTTAAAAAATGAGTGCCCAAGAAAACATGGCTGCATTAGGACCTCAGCCCATGAGCCATCACCTGCAACCTCTGATCTAACTCTTCTCCCATCTACCCGTGTTCTGCTTTTGCTCTATTTCTAAAGTACTGTGGTTGGGGGGAAGAACGTTGCAAAGCCAGCCAGAAGCAGAACGCTAACAGAGGGCGGAGATAGGAGCCCCACAGCGAACCTTCCCGCTTTCTCCTTCAGGCCGCAGGGTGAGAGCCACTGCAATCCCAGGACTCGGAGGAGAAGCCCTGGAGAGCCCCGGGCCCTGACCCTCACTCAACTCTGCCCGCTCCACTCTTAATACTGACTTCTTAATTTACAACACTTACATACTCCCTACTCCAGGGGAAAGACTCAAGGAGGACACTGAAAGCTGTGGTACACAGTGAACTTTTTAAACTCTTGCATGTGGTTATGACTTACCTATGCACATTTCATCATCTGTTTCTGCATCTCCTATGCACTGAAACTTAAATTCATTTAGGGAATCTGCAAATTTCCGCTTCGCAGAAGACAAATCTAGCAAAAAAAAAAAAAAAAGAGTAAAAAATATGAATTACTGAAATAAACCTGCTTTCATTTTTCCTGTACTTTTTAGTCCTTTTACTAATACAGCAGCTAGCAGATCTGTTCCTGAGTCCACCTCAGGGCACAAAAGAATGTAAATTCAAAAGAGTGAATACTTGTTTATAACATGAAATAATTCAGAAGTTAATATTTTTGCTACATTTGCTTTAACAAGTCTGGTCCTCACTCTCTAATTCCTCAGGCTACACATCGAGTCCTGCCGCCTCCACCTGACACCAGTGGGGGTCAGTGAAGCTGCCCTCACATCAGACTCAACAAGACTCCCCACCCCAGCGCAACGCACCGGCACTGGGTAGGGAGCTGGCACAAAGGGCTTGGAACTTCACAGGAGCACCCGGACCTCCCCTTCCGACTCAAGGATGCGGGAGGCCCGAGTTCTCAGAACCCTCTGGGCTCCACTCAAAGCAGAGCAGCCGCCAACCTGACGAATCTCCACCTGAACCAGTTTCCTGGGTCACCTCGTTCCACCGCTGCCCCGAGAACAAAGCCCTGGCAATGTTCTGAGTTGGGGTAAAAACGCACCCCACACATGGTATCTATAAAGAAACCTCTTGGAGGCCCTTGTCAAATTTAAAAAAATAAGCTTTCATTTAAGACAGTAATAAAAGCCAATGATCCTTCCTGAACCCTCAGCTTCTGTTAAGGGTATAAACCACCGAGGCACCTTTAAGTGGCCTGACAGACAAGACTGCTCGGCACAAACGTGCTTAACTTAATTCCATGTGCAGCCTTCCTGCAGATTAGGCTAATCATTCAAATTACCCTCGGACATGTTTCCCTCATTGAAGGGGAAATGGCATTATGTTCAAATTCCCAGAGGACGGAAATATGAGGCATAACTGGCAACGAGGTCTGGCTTTAATAAGGTACTGGGGGGAGTGGAGGGCGGGGATTCTGGCTTCACAGATCAACAGAGCCTCTTGGAATATAAGCATCCATGATCCTCAGCCCTTCTCTTTAGCTCTTAGATTTGTCCCTCGAGGTTAGGGGTCACGTTTTCTCCATCTACTGGTTTGTTTGTTTCCTCTGCAGGTACCTGGCACTGCACCCTGCTCAGCACATGATGAATAATGCGCGTGTACGGAGGAGGGGGTTGGGGGACTGTACACAAATCCAGCTGCCGGTGTTGAGTTCACCGATCCCAGTGTTCATCCCAAGCAATGGTGCCAGTGGAAGAGCCAAGCAGGGCCGTCCTGCTGTTCTCAGGTCTGAGGCTCAGACCACCGTATGGATACCAGGGGCTCCTGCTCCGGGACCACCCCCCTCCCAACCTGAGCTCGGATGACGCGGGTCCCGAGCTAGCCGTGGCTTGTGCAAGGCCCTCCGCTCGCTCGACACCAGAAGAGGAAGGCACTTGGAGTGGAGGAGAACACAGGAGCCAACGGCCAGCAGTCTCTGGTCTCTCCCTGGTTCGGTCAATTTAATGGAATGGTTCTTGGCCAGAAGTCCAAAGATGCTGACAGGGAAATCAGGCATCTCTTAAGACTGGCCAACCCAGGCTGAGGAGATCCCCGAAAACACACATCACTCCCTGGCAAGTCAAGAAAGAAACAGATGCATCTGAAAGTCAGAACACTGTGGGGAGGAAGGACAGGGGCGGCCACAGGCAGGCAGGAAGAAAACGAGGGAGAATAATCTTTCCCAGACAAAGACAAAGCCCTCCGAGAGGCCCCACGTGTGGGGTGCATGGAATGTGGGCAGGTGGTACTCAGTCTTGGCTTTGCCAGAATGTTCCCCTGATCAGAACTCACAGAGAAAGGCCTGAGCAAAGAGCAAGAACAGGACTGCTTCTCTATCCATTCAGCAACCCCCCTGTGCCTCCCCAATGGGGCAAGCAGGACTCAAGTTGGACCATCTTCTCAACAAAGTGGAAAACGAGAGAAAAGTCAGCCAGGCTTGGGAAAGCTCCCAGCACACACCTGAAAAGCCACGCTGCCGGGGGCAGCTGCCAGGCGGGATCAAGGAGTGGCTAATAATGCACGACGGGGCCTCTGTGGGGCCTTCCACAGGGGGCCCACTGAACCAGGAGCAGGCCTGCTAGCTTACAACCAGAAGGTAACCTGATTTCCCTGTGCAGTGGCACACAGCACACCCCGAGAAGCGCTGTAGGCCCCACGAAGCCGATAAAGAGGCCGGTGCCCTGGATGGGAGATTAGGTAACGAGTCCTGTTATGGAGTCAATACTGGGCTGTGGGCCCAGGAGGACAGCTGGGTAGAGTGAGAAGCCCAGTTATTGGAATCTGAAAAGGAACTCACCATGGGCTTGAACGACACGCCAGACACAGCACTCTCTGGGTAAAGGTACAGTGGACACCTGCTGTTTCCTTGTTCAGCATCTACTCCCTGGCCTTAGGAACATCATCTCCAGCTTGCTCTGGAGAACCTCCCTTCTCCACTTGCGCTACATGGGGTCCTGGTTCTACACTGGTCAACCCCTTCCCCAGCCCCTTGCCCTCACCGCAACCTCCACTGGCCCCTGGGTTCGAGTTTCAGCTCCACCATTTACCAGCTATGTAACTAATCCTGGGTTAGTCATAAAGTCTCTGTCAACTCACCTCACAGAAGTTGTCAGCCTCTGAGTGAGGAGACCTACCTAGGCTGCAGGGCTGTCAGGAGAGCCAACGAGACACATAGGGTAAGCACTCTGTACGCTGTCAGCTTCAGGTCTAGGCAAGGCTGGGCTACTCTTCCTTAATACATAAGTCCTCCAGTAACAGGACCCAGGGAAGGGAAGCATGATTACCTGTACTGAGAGCTCAGAGAAGTTAAAGGACTGACATAAGAGCACACAACCTCTAAGAAGTGGATCTGCAACTCGACCAAGTCCTCTGAACTGAGGTCTTTGTGGGCACACCATGCTGCCTCACCCCGTTCAGATCAAACTCCTCTCCATTACTTGGGACAACAGAGAGGACATCAAAAAGAGAACACCCAAAAGCCACTGCCTCTTGGCTACTGCCACCCAGTAAGAGTGCTGGCATCTTATGTAGGTGATCATGTTGGATATGCAGCTGCACAGAGACTTCTTTCTGGAGCCTTTCACTCCGATGCACACAGGAATCTCACATGCACATTCCAGTAAGAGGAGAGGAGAAGGCGGGGAGGCTGGCGCTGGGTGCATGCCAAGCTTCGTGGCCCCCTGCTCATATAACCCCACTGTTTCATGTTCAGGCAGTGCAAGACACAGCGAGGAGCCAAGCAGAGGCAATAATATTTACTTTGCAGAAACATCTGTTGCTAGAAAGGCAGAATGCTGGCCAAAGTAGAGAGAAGGCGTGACTGGCAGCCTCCAGGGAGGACAAGGATCTGCTTTACAGAGTAAGTAGGCTCTGCCGCTGAGTGAGGAGACCAGGCGGGTAGGGATATGGAAGCAGCTGGAAGTCTGGGCCACGACAGGCTGCTTCTAAAGCTGCCTGCTCACTCAGGGACCAGAGAAAAGTGCCCTTCTCTTCCTGGAGATGCCATGCTCTGCCACAGCAGACACTAATTCTGCAGAGTTTAAGAGAGTAAGCCAAGCGTAAACCTTTCTTTCACCGAAACAGCTGGCTTATCCTAATTTTTTAAGTTAGAATATACCTTGATTTACACAAGCTTTACCAGTAATAGCACAAGTCAAGCCACTTCCTTTTTTTCCTTTGGTAAAACTTAACACACATGTGCACACACAGGCTCATGAACACGCACATAATGAAGGACTCAAGGTAACCTTACAATTATATGTATTTTCAGTGCATCTGACCTCCAAAGTTACCAAGATTGGATATAACTACCCTTAAAACGTTTTGCTATTCTGTCACATGTTCCTGGACTTAGAAACTGATTACAGTTAATAAAGACCAACTGCCGAAAGAAGCACTTGCAACAGGATTGGCCTCCTGGCTGCTTAAAACACAAGAACACCAAAGTCCCCAGGCCTTGTTAATCTCTCCCTTCTCTGAAAGCCAATTACACTTACACGCTGTGCCCCATCATCCTGCATTTGGAATGACTCTGGAACTATTCATGAGTGGTTTTGTATCACAATGCACAATGAGTGCCTAGGACAGGGCTGAACAAGGTAGCCCTCAAAACCTGTTGCATCCATCTGATTGGCCACAGCAACACAACTTGGCTTGTCTGGAGTGTCTGAGATTCCCCAGATGAGAGGACCCACGATGAGAGCTGAGAGGTGGACGTGAGCCTGAGAGGTTGCAGCTTTTCCCCACAAGCCCCATTCCCAAGTAAAACTCAACACACTCAAAATGAAATTCTCTCTCCCCTCCTAGCAGCTCCCCAGAGAGCCAACCAAGGGCCCCTTCCTATGTCCCTCACTGGGCAAAGGGCACCATCATTCATCCTGCCACACAAGTCAGAGTCAGACACCCATGCGTCGTCCTTGACGGCAACGGTGTCCTTCCCAAGTCTGTCCATTTTGCCTCCTAAGTATCTTGGTTCTGCACACTCCATCATTACCAGCAACCCCTAAACCAAATACCCCCCATTGCCTGGATAACTGCAGCTGCCCCTCCCTGGTCTCCCCACAACCACTTTTGTCTCTCCGGCAGTTCTCCACCCAATCGTGTCGGCTCCAGCAGTGAACCCTGCGACGGTTTCCCAGAGCTCTAAGAACAAAGACCAAAGTCCCTTCCAAGGCCTGAGAGGTCCTGCAGGGTCTGGGCCACCACCTCCCAGTGGGCTCTAGAAACCCTGGCCTCTGCCAGTTCCTGGAACAGGCCCAACTCCTGCCGGCAGCCCTCAGCTCAACAATTCCTTCCTCCAGGAAGCCTTCCCTGACTCATCTAATCAGACCAAACCCCACCCCAATTTCACTCCCAGAATCCTAGGTACCTCTTCCTCACAGCAATTTTATATCGCTCAGATAATTATTTGATTAGTATCTCCCTGACCTATAAGTTCCATAAAGGTGAGGACTGTGTCCCTTCATGCTCACCACTGTATCCTCAGATCATGTATCCTCAGAACCTAGCACAGTGCCTGAGAGCAGGTGTCACAGAAAGAAGGGAGAGAGGAAGTCAGGCACTCCACTAGTTCATCACACTCAAAGGTGAAATTCCCGATTTTATGCTTGATGAGTGAAAAGAAGCAGATTAGGTACATTAGGTGAAACTTTCCAACTTATGTAAGTCTGGCTGGAGCTTACATATGTAAGAATGTGCTTGCTGTTAACATACAACCACCTGCCCTGATGCTGTCCATTGAGGAAGATTCCCACGGAGCTGAAGAAAGATCTGGCAGCATGCATGTAAAGTAAAACCTTCTCTACACCAAGTGACCAGGGAAAATGAGCTACAAACACGCCAACTGTTGGTCACAGCTAGGTGTCCCCTTTCAGCCCCAGCACGTCCCCAAGCCTGGAGCTAAAACAGATGTAAGAAGCATTCCCAGTTGACTCTTCTCTCTTTCCCCGTATCTGGGCAAGCTGAGAACACATCCTACCAAAACCTGTGCCTGGAGAGAGGCATCTCCCCAGGTCTGCAGGTGGCATTTTAAACTGAGTAACTGTAAGAAAAACAAGCGACGTCCCCTTGTTAAACGCCTGAACCCTATATTATATAAGCAAAAAGAAACAGACCATGTCCAAATCTTACAATACTAACATTTGTCTAGTTTCTGTGATGTGCAGTCTTGCCTGTGGCCTCTAGATGGCGAGCAGCTGTATCAGAGAAGGTGTGCCAAGACTCAAGGATAAACAACAGGGCCAACCTTCAACCTGTCCCACTGATGAAGACACCAACTGGAGAAGCAAATGTCCAGTGGACATTTGTCAATCAGCAATGGAGGGAGGGGCCCTGGCCTCCATCGGGGAAGAAGTGTCCTAATACATTCCAAGAAGCTGTGTTGATCTTATCCATTCAAGCCTGAGACATGGAGGAGAAGGGCTGGAGGGATGAAGTCACCACC
This sequence comes from Balaenoptera physalus, assembly GCF_965194825.1. Lineage (NCBI taxonomy): Eukaryota > Metazoa > Chordata > Mammalia > Artiodactyla > Balaenopteridae > Balaenoptera > Balaenoptera physalus. The sequence continues at coordinate 58,057,902 of NC_138890.1, forward strand.
GAAGTGTCTCTCGCATTCTTTCAAATCTGGCTGGAGAAGATTCGGAAAACCTCTCATCTCTCCAAAGGGTGATATGCCCACCAACCACAACAGCCACGGCACGACATATAATGTGCATTCTGATTACACATCTGCGTGCTTTCCCTAAGGCCATTTCCCCTAGAACTTCATTTCCTAAATGAGGCCATAGCCAGCACTGACTCCGAGAATCTGTTTTTTTCAACCAGAGCACTAAGGGTAATTAAATTTTCAGAGTTGATTTTTAAAATGAAATCAAATAGAGAACAAAGAAAGGTTGTGTCATCCTTTTCCAGATGAGGTTTCTGATTCTATTTGCATGAAAACATCCTTCAAGAATAATATGGGAGACCAAACCCACCTTAGTTTATTGGATATTTACTGTGTAACATGTTCCTATTAAGCAATTTAAATCATTTTGTCCCTACAACCATTGTACTGAGCACGTATTATTACTCCCATTTTGCAGACTGGTAAACAGACTCAAAGAGGTTACACAACCTGTCACAGCCACACAGTTAATAACTGGTAGTTTAAGAAACCTGGTCTCTCTGATCCCCCAACTCTTAACTATTATACCATATTGTCTAATTTACTCAAATATTTGAGAATCTAATATCAGTGTGCTCAAAGGAATAAAAAGATAACACGTACACATTCCATATCCTGGAGGAGAATACAATTTAGAAGGGTCAATCTGTGTATACAAACATAAATTAAAGCAGTGCATGCTAAGGCAATCTGAGAGTTAAAAGAAAAAAAAGTAGCCACAGAAGTGTAAGAAGGATACTATTTTAGCTGGGGCCACTGAAGGAGGCTTCCCAGGAAAAAAAAAGAATAGGAAGTGGCATTTGAAGTGCACCTTAAAAGTTCAGTAGTATTTGGATATCTAGAAATGGGAGGAGGTGCAGGGCAGGGAGGCAGGGATGGGAAGGTATTCTAGAAGCAGGAATGGGAAGCAAAGAGATGCAAAAGGAGAGGACCTACCCAGAAATAGCAGGAAGCCCAGCTTGATGGATAGGAGATAAGACTGGGAAGAGAAGTTAAAAGGAATTGAATGCCAAGCTAACGAATTTGAACTTCATCCCCAAGGAAATGGAAACCAGATTTTTATACAGAAGAGAGACTAGATCAACTTAAACACTGATTAAGCCTTTCACTAAGGAGCTAGCCCAGAACTTAGTTTGGGAACTTCTACTCTGACTTTCCATCCCACTTCACCCAAGAACACACAACCACAGTCAAGGGGCTTTCTCCCTGTGGGATGACACCTCTCAACCTGGACAATGGTGCCCACACCACTCAGCCTGGAGATAAGGAGAGCATGAGGGATCCAAAGAAACTCTGCTCCCTACTAAAAACTCCAAGTTCAGGTCCAGTTATGAGTGATCAATAGCATCATCACTGTATATACATAATTACAGCTGACCCTTGAACAACACTGGGGTCAATCACATATAACTTATAGTTGGCCCTCCGTATTCACAGTTCTTCCACATCTGCAGATTCAACCAACCACAGACCATGTAGTACTGTAGTATTTACAACGGAAAAATATCCACATATAAGTGGACCCACCCAGCTCAAACCCACGTTGTTTAAGGGTCAACTGTATATACAAATGATGTATACAAAGACATTTGTATTTCCCAAGTGCTATATTAGCTTTTCCTCATAAGAATATTGAGAGTTTAAGTGATTACATTTGATCTTTTATAGATAAGGAAATCAAGGACTAGCTGAATGACAGTGCATGTCACATAGTAGGTGCTTAATGAACATTTGCTAATCAATGATCATTATGTTAAGTGAGTCAGCATCAGACCTACAATGTATAAAAATTAATAAAAATTAATAAAATCTAATTAAAATAGTGTCAGGAGGCCAGAAGGGCAAGCTCTCATGCCCTACAAAGTTAGTGCTCAGGAGGAAAAAGAAAGACTTCCTCTTCTTGCCTGGCAAGAACTTAGCCAATGAGAGACTGTCACAAGTCAGCCAATGAAAAGCCACTATGCTTTGAACTCTCAATTCCTCCAATGGATTCTTTGTTTACTATAGCCCTCCCAGCTTCCTTCTCCCCTCTTTGAAAGGGTTCTCCTCTCCTTGCTGGGCAGGGACTCGCATGTGGCTCACCATGATTGTAGATCCCAAAGGGAAAATCTTTGTTGATTCCAAATAAACCCACTTTGTACTAGAGAAATAACTGGCAGTCTACTTGTTTGAGGTCAAGATTTTGGTGGCCCGAATGGGGATCCAGAGAAGGCCCCCAATGACTCCAAGGTTGGTGAGCAAACAGGTGTGACACCCACTTCAAGCCCATTATTGCTCACTGCTTTTCTCACCAACCCTGGGGTTTGAGGGTAAGTTTTTCTCCCTCTCTCCAAATCCAAGCTTCTGCCCTCTTTGCGTTTTGAACCTCTGCAGATCTTATTTGGGATCTATTTTTAAGACTTTGTCCTTTCTGGTTAAGGCATTGTTCTATATTCAAGCACTCACCTGGCACTTCAGCCTGATGTTTGAAGTCAGGCTGTTCCAATTCAAACTGTGCTAGCCTTCAGTCCATTCCTTTTGGAATAGGGGCTGTTTCTTTGGAACTGTGCCACTTCAGCCTTTGGCCTGATTCCTTTTGAAGTAGGGGCTGGGGCTGTTCTACTGGAACTGTGCTGTTAAGCCTTTGGCCTAACTCCTTGGGGACTGAACTGCTCCAGTGGAACTGTGCTGTTATATCTTTGGCCTGACTCCTTCAGAATTAGGCTGTGTCATTAGAGCTATGCTGTGCGGCCTTCAGCCCAACTCTTTCAGGACCAGATTGTTCCCTTAGCACTGGCTGGTATTCGGCCTGCAGGCTGTTTGAGCTGTTTAGGCTGTTTGAAAATTACTCTCTGCTCAAGAGAAAAACCTCTGAGAGATGGGAGCCCAGTTATGTGACTATTTTGAGGGCACTCCCCACATCGGGATTCCAGCCAATTTTGTTTAAATACCACAATCCTTCTTCAGGCGCATTTCTAACTAAATGGACCTACCTAACCAAAGGCAATTTAGACTATCAAAGCCATTATGGGGAACTTTTGAAATCCCCAAACTTTTCTTAAAACCGAATTGGACAACCACAGCTCAAAAATTTCCAAAACTGAATGAAATACCTATTTTGATTGGTATTTTGAGGCTTCTAAACATTATCAGAAGCCTAAAATTGCCTTTCTGCAAAATAAGATCTTAAGATTAACTGAGACAAACAAATGATTAAAGAAAGATAAAGTGGCTTCTGAAGCCTCCAGCTCCTCTTCCCGGGTTCCTTTGTCCCAGGCTCTGCCTCTGGTGCCATCTTCTTCCTTTCCTTCTATGCCACCTACACCTCTATACCCTCAATTCCCCCATATTAATAAGTCTCTGGTCGAACTTCCCTTTACCACTGCCTGTTCCTCTAAACCTATCAGAACCTGATCCTCTAATTAAGTTTTCTGAGGATCCAGAGGCCAAACACTTAATTTCTTATATTCCCTGGACTAAAGTTGAACTGCAAACCACACTCAAAGATTTTCCCAAAGTAACCAAAAATCCTCACAGATTTGCTGGGGAATTTAATATAGCCATTCAAATTTATCAACCTTATTGCTCTGACTTATATCTGCTAGTCATATGCTTGTAGGTGAAGGCCAGGCCCAGCATTGGATGAAAACTGCTAATAGGGAAAATCCTGAAGGTCCCTAGAATTACAACTGGGAGGCCAGCCCACTGACTTACTGTATTAACAGGCTCAGGCAATCACTAGGCAACTTCATCAGGGAATTCCTAGTGCTTTTCCAAAGTCTGTTGACCAAAACAAAATTCAGGCATTCAAACAAAAATCTGATGAACCTGTTCATAAGTATTACAACTAACTTCAGATTATTTTTAAAAGAAATTCTGGTCTTCCTTCAGATACTGATTCCATTCACACAGCTCTTAACTCTATGTTTATTAATGGGCTAAACTGGGACCTTTCCCTTCTAGTAAAAAGGACCAGGATGGAATAGGAAACTATGTCCACTCCAGATTTAGTTAATCTGGCAAACCAGCTCTCTCACACTGTGGATGAGTCACCTAAAAGGAAGACTGCTATAATTCTTAATCTTCAACTACAGCAAATGAAGGCCCCAAAATGAAACCAAAACCCTCCTAGTTTCTGCTATTACTGTAAAGAGCCAGGACATTGGAAAAGAGATTACTACAAATTTAAGCACTTCAGGTACCTTCAGCTCTCAAACCAGCCTTTCCAACGTCCTCCCAATTCTCAATGGCGGGGCTGCAACGAACTATAGAGGCTCTTCCCAACCCTCCTTCTTAATCGGCTAGGAGAAACAGTTCTCCAGATTATGGATGAATCTCTTCCAGTCCTGACATTGGAGCTACACTCTCGGTGCTCAACCCCACTGTGACAAAACAGCCCTAGCCTCAGGATACTAAATGAGTTCAAATAGTGAGGATCTCTAATGAACCTCAAAAGGTTCCTGTCTCCGAACCTACTCCCTTTTGTGTAGGCTCTTTGAGAGATAACACCCTTTTCTCTGTAGTTCCTCTGCCCCATCCATTTATTAGGCTTAGATTTCTTAGAAAAGTATCATGTTGAAATTTCTTTCTCCTAAAGGGGAAAATAACTCTAGAAGTTGACAGTAGTCATCAAAGCAGCTAACCAGGTGAATTAAATGACCCTTTCACATCTTATATTTGCTCCATTTCTGATGATACTAGGGCTGATTCTGGAAACACTGATCATTTGTCCCTATTGAATCAGCTACCAACCTTCTTAGGGGCAAAATCTCCAACTGATATTGACAGAATTCATAGCACATCTCGTATCAAGATTCAAATAGATCCCTCAAAACCTCTCCCCAGAATTAATCAATACCCTATAAGAAGCCCTTCAAGGTACAAAGCCCATAATAGAATATTACAAGTCTCAAGGCCTCATTATCCCTTGCACTAGGCACTATTTCCTGTAATACTCTTATTTTTATGGTAAGAAGATCTAAGGGCCGAGGGTAGAGGTTTGTCCAGGACCTCTGAGCAAAAAACAACATTATCCCTCGACACCTTGCTGTTCTTAACCCTCATATATTACTAACATCCATTCCCACGGAAGCAAATTCTTTACTATAATTGATGAATGCAGGGCATTATTTAGTATTCCAGTTGAAGTTAGCCAGCACCTCTTTGCCTTCACTTGGGAAGAAAACACAATTCACCTGAACAGTAATGCCTCAGAAATTTATTTCTCACAAATCCTGAAGGCTGATTTGGATGACAAAAAGTTCTCTGGAAGTTCTACTTTGTTGCTATACATTGATGATTTACTTCTTTGTTCTTCTTCTCAAGCCTCCTCACTGGAAGATAACATACACTTGCTAAAGCTTTTAGCCTTAAAGGGACATAAGGTCACCAAGAAAAAACTGCAGTTTGCCAAAACCCAGGTTCAATATTTAAGGTATCTGATATCAGAACAAAGGCTACACCTAGATCCAGATAGGCTTCATGGTGTCTTAAGTTTCCCAAAACCCAAAACTAAGCAACCAACTGTGAGGTTTTCTCAGGCTAGTTGGTTATTACTGAAACTGGATTCCAAATTTCTCTCTTATGGCCAAACTTCTGTGTGTTTTACAGAAGAACAACCACCCTGACCTAATTTTATGGGAAGAACCAGACAACACAGCCTTTTAAAGCCTTAAAGGAGAATTTAGTGAACCCACTTGCCTTTGGGCATCCCATTTATCAGATTCCCTTTTTCCTTTTTGTATAGGGAAATGAACGGAAGGGAACATCCTTGGGGTACTCACCCAAAAACATGGGGACCACCATCGACCAGATAGCATTACAGCGAGCAACTGGGCGCTATGGCACAGGGAAAACCCTCTTGCCTTAGAGCCATTACTGTCATTGCCCTTTCGGTTAAGGCCAACAAGAAAATCATTGTGGGATCCCCTTTAACCATTTTTGTACCTCATGCAGTAGAAGCCCTCCTGAATTTTCATCACACTCAACATTTCTGTCAGCCACCTCACCTCCTATGAAGTCCTTGTGTTAACTGCTCCTCACTTATTACATTATAATACACTTCACCTAGCTACTCTTCTCCCCTATGTCACCGAAAAAGTCCCTCACAACTGCTCAATGCTGATAGATCACCTCCTGACTCTTTGTGATGACCTGTAGTAAATTCCTTTGTGTAAGGTTAACTTCTCATGGTTCACTGATGCTTCTTATTTAAAAGATGACAATGCGAATGTTGTGTTGGGTGTGCTATTTCAACTCCTTTTGATATTGTTGAGGCAACATCTTTACCTATGGCTACCTCAGCCCAACAGGCTGAATTATACACTCTTACACAGGCCAATACGTTCGGCAAGGGCAAAACTGCCAGTATTTATACTGATAGTAGATATGCTTTCAGAATAGCTCATGATTTTGGAATGCTGTGGAAGCAACATGGCTTCCTTACTTCCAGGAGAAATAAAATTTTAAATGGCCCCTATGTTCAGGAATTATCAGTTGTGATACTTTAACCCACCACTTTAGTTATTATTAAGATTCCAGGGCATTCTAAACTTGATTCTCTGGAAGCTATGGGAAATCACCTGCTGACATTTCTGCAAGGAATGCTGCCCTTAAAGAAACCAAGAGTAGCCAAACCTCTGTCATAGTCCAAATAAATAGTTCCCCAAATGGTAACTTAGAAAAGCTGGCTAGAGAAGCCTAACAACTGGCCTCAAAAAAGGAAAAACAAGGTTGAAAATTAAACAATCGTTGGTTCGATAAAAAGAGAAAGCACTGGTTCATCCCAAATAACAACCAGTCCTACTGGAGACTCTAAAATTCCCACTCCTCACCACTGCACATCCATTCAGCCATTGGTCTACTGACAAAATGATAGCATTTGTGAATCAATATTGGTGGGAAACATTAACAAGACTGCAAAAAGTGCCTACCTCATTTGTCCCACTTGTCCAAAGTACAACCTAGGGAAGCCTGGGTACTGCTCTTCGACATTTTAAACTGCCTAATAGATCATTCAAGTCTGGCAAATAGATTTCATACAGCTTCCTCCCTCCTGTTGATATAAATATATTTTAGTCATTGTATGTTTTCATACTGGACTGAACGAAGCCTCCCCTTGCAGACAGGCTACTGCCTCTTCTACAGCTAAAGTTCTTTCGGAAAAGATTGTCCCTACCTGGGGAACTCCTCTCAACCTTCATAATGATCATGGAACCCACTTTACTGATCAAGTACTTCAACAAGTCTGCACTGTTTGGCTGGTTTTATAACACTTTCACTGAGCTTATCACCCCAATTCTCTGTTTTAGTCGAATGCACTAATGGCATTATTAACACTCAACTGGAAAAATTTGTAGAGGCCCTCCAAATACCTTTGCAAAAAGCATTGCCGTTGACCTTTCTAAATCTGGGATCCACCCTTTCTGAAACTCAAACTTTCACCCTTTGAGACAGTCGCAAGATGCCCAATGCACTTGGCTCATGTTTCTTTTAACTCACAAATGGTAAAAGGAGAGCTACTCCAATATTGCAAAGGCCTAATTGCTTCTATTAAAAATAACCATTTTGGGATAACTAATAAGAACCTGCTGTATAAAAAAATAAATTAAATAAAATTCAAAAATTAAAAAAAAAAAACTGTTTTGGTAGAGCAGTCTTTTCACAGTGCACTCTCAGGAGGTGAATACCTTAAGTATCACACCTTGCAACCTGGATGTTTCATTTACTGGCAAAGACACCTCCAGAAAGACTCTCTTCACTTCACTGGAAAGGCCCCTATCAGGTACTACTAAATAACCTTTGTGCAGCCAAAATCCAGGGAACAGACTCTTGTATTTACATAACACACTTAAAGAAAGCAGCAAACCAAACTGGATCTGCCCATCATCTGGTGACCTGAATGTAAAGATTCCCCGGAACTGAAGCAGACAATATCTGATGAGACAGCTTTTCCAAGATATCTGGACCAGGACTGCAGAAACTTTGTCTGCCAAACCTTTGATGATGACACAATATTTCAGATGGTATCCAATGACTATGATCTTGATAACATATCGACTTTAGATAAAAGTGCCTGAGAGGTCCCCCTCCTACCCCTCCTTACTACTTGGATGTGACCTCAGTAGGTTTCTGTGCACTTTCCCTCCAATGTGGAACACTACACTCAGAAAAGGTCCTTCCTTACATTGAGGGACAAAAAGCTGCTAAAACCAGAAAACCTAACTCTTGACCAGTGATGCTTTCAGAGAAGGATCTTGATCAAAAGGGGGAAATGAAAAAATTTATAAACAAAAACCTCAATTAAAATAGAGTTGGGAGGCCAGAAGGGGGAGCTCTCACACCCTACAGTGATAAGAGCCCAAAAGGAAGTAGAAAGACTTCCTCTTCTTGTTGGTGAGAGCTCATCCTATGAGACACTGTCAAAACTCAGCCTATGAAAAGCCACTATATTTTAATCACTCAATTCCTCCAAATGGACTCTTTGTTTACTATAGCCCTTCCAACTTCCTTTTCCCCTCTTTAAAAGAGTTCACCTCTCCTTGCTGGGCAGGGGCTCACATGTGGCTCACCATGGTTGCAGAACCCAAATTGCAATTCTTTGTTGATCCTGAATAAACCCATTTTTGCTGGAAAAATAACTGGCAGTCTATTTGTTTTAGGTCAACAGATGAAAACTCAACCTCTAAAGACTCCAGCCTTAAATGTGAATTGCTCAGCCCTGACACAAAGCAGACTCCAGCCCTAAATGTGAATTGCTCAGCCCTGACACAAAGCAGAACAAGGACACAGAACACTGAGGTACAGGATTCAGAACAATTACATTTACATAATGCCCCGAGACCTTATAAGACAGCAGATCAGCACAGGAAAAACTCCCTGAAGGAAAAGAGTGATGGTTTGCTTAGTTAAAACAAAGAAATCCATTTTGAGAGGGACTAATCAAGTGAAAGGAATAAAAAAGGGTATTTCCAGGCCATTCAAGTACAAATATGCGCGCGCACACACACACACACACACACACACACACACACACATGCACAGAGCAAAGTCAAGGGCAATTCAGAAGAGTGTGAAGTGCATGGATGCCATGAACAGGGGTTCAAACCCTGGATCTGCCAATTACTAGATGTCTGACTTTGGGCAAATTACTCAACCTTCCCAAACGTTCAGATAACTATGAGGATAATATGTACCTCACAGGGTTGTCGTGGGAAGGAAGGAAGGAAGGAAGGAAGGAAGGAAGGAAGGGAAGGAGGAAGGGAGGGAGGGAGGAAGGAGAGACAGACAGAGGGGAGAGAGAGAGAGAAAGAAAGAGAGAGAAAGAAGGAAGGAAGGAAGGGAGAAAGAAAGAGAGAAAGAGAAAATATATTATGAAAGAGCAAAGCACAGGGAAGCCCTTAGATGCTGGTAGCTTAGATGCTCACAGCACAGGCTGAGTGGAAGTTTACTTGCAGGTTAGAGATAATAGAATCGACAAAAGGAGAATCTTAATTAGAATAAGAGTTAAGAAATTTTTGCCTCACTGATTCACCAAACTAATCAAAGAACCCCATTCTAGTGAACTATGAAAAACACATTTGAGTCCTTAATGGTTTTCCTCATATGCTTAGAAAACCCTAATGCATCTACAAATTAAAAGTTTCCTTTCACACATTGCAGATGAAAGCAAAGGCAAAAATCCTGGACTAAATAACACTGTTTTTTAACTGACCTATAACTCAAAGCAGTATGTGTTTCTTCTTGAGAAGTTTATTAAACTCAAGTGGTACCTTTTAAATGTATTGGGGAAAGAGTGGTATCATCAAACCCTTTATGTCAATTGCCTGGGGAAGGAGGGAGCCCAGACCCAGATGAAACAGATAAAAGAGTGAGCGTGCTCACGTGACATCAAGCTAAATGGGATTTTCAGGGTTCACAGGCCTGAAGTGCCTAGCTTCCTGAGAAGCTGAAATTTGTGCTTTGTCCCTAAAACAGGCATGTTTTAGAAAACGGTGGGAGGGGGACATGAAGAAGAGACCACACAAGTCAGACCAAAGGACCGGCAGGGAGAGTGAGTCAGACGAGTACTGGGAAGACCAGGAGGGGTCAGGGGGGCGGAGCTACAGTGCAGGCTGAGAAGGGTGAGTGTCCTCTAGGTCAACCTCACTGCATTATGCTCAAGACTGAGCAGAGGAACAGATTGGGGGAGGGACAACTAAGCCCAGCTTGGGCCTCAAGACTTAGCTTTTGCTTCTAGAATGTCCTCCCTTCTTAGAGCAGAGCTTCTCAAACTTTAAGATGCACCCAGTCACACGGGGATCTTGTCAAAATGTTGACTCTGATTCAGTACGCCTGGGAATCTGAGACTGCGTTTCTAACGAGTTTCCAGGTGATGCCAGTGCTGCTGGTCCAAGCACCACACTCTCCAAGGGTTGGGATTCCCACCCGAGACCCTGAGAGCAAAGATCACAGTGTCTTTATCCTTCCAGGACAGTGCTTAGGGCATACAGGACTTCAATATATATATATGGGAAGAATGGATTCCTTGAGAGGACTTAAACTGTAGCAGAAAGGACAGAATAGAATCTAAAACAAGAACCATAAATGGGCTGCATCCTTGCTTATCCACCAACCATGCATGTGAACCTAGGGAGAGTTACTTAACGTGCTCAGCCTTAGGAAAGTCATTTGAAAACCAGAAGGATGAACCACTTGATCTTTAAGGCCTTCTAGCTCTAAAACTCCACCCAAAATATTTTTTTCTGTCTTTTAAAAAAATCATTTTAATGGTGAGGATATATACTAGATATTCCTCCAGCGAGGCACACCTCTGTCATTCTCAGACAGCAGTTTCCAAAAATCCAATTGAGAGAACACAGATTCTGTTGGTCTTGGCGAATAACCATAGCAACTAATACCCCCCAAATAAAATTATGTCTTCACAATGATGTGCTGGCTCAATTAGATTAACAGGGTGACGTGTACCATCTCAAAATTTATGGTCGTAAATTTACAGTGAAAGCCAGACCTTCTTGGAAGAGGTGTATAAGTAAAAGAGAGGCCTTGCCAATAAAACAAAGACGGGACAGGGAGCCAGAAAACCTGAGTTGATGAGGAACTGGAGCAGGGCCGCCCTGCCTATCCTAGGTCCACACAGACACGGCCCATCACGCAGATGTGTATCCAGAACTTGGTTAAACAGCTGCAGATCTGAGTGCCATCACTTCTACCAGGGAGTTAGCAAGCAACTGTCCTCTCTCCATGCCTCCTTCATGCATATAATGAAAGGACACCAATACTACTCCCTCAGAAAAGGCTTCTAAGAGATTTAGCAAAAGAAGTGTAAAGCTTTTAAATAAAAAAGAGGACGATTGCAAAATAGTAAATTAGGGATGGTACAGCTCATACTGGGATGCAGATCTTCCTGCTCCAAGGTCTTTCGATTGGAGTTGGAATTGGGAAAAGAAAATGCAGCATCTATAAGTTCTATAATTTACCGTCTTTCCACACCCTCAGGCCTGCCTCTTCCCGGGTCTGTGAAATCACGTTCACTCTGAACAAATTCAGGCAAGCAAGAACCTCACTTGAAAAGCAGGAAAAGGGAAGCCAAGGCCCATCACCTCCCTGTAACCCCCAAACCCTTTCCAGCAAAGGACAAAAAGAAAACAGACAAACCAAAAGAATCAGGGCTCAACTTCCATTCAACTGTTATTAACTCAGAAAGTCCAGGGCAGCAAACCTGGAGCTGAAACACAAAATCAGCTATATCACCGGTGGTTCTCATCAGCAGCTATGATAATTTAAGGGTAGTCAAGGCAAGACAAGGCGCGGTGAGTAAAGCGAGGCTTTCCACCAGCCACATAAGCCTAGAATAGTGGGTAAGGGCTGTGGCTTTGGGAACAAACTCGCAAGGTTCAAAAGCCCACCTCAGCCCCCTACGTGGTCTCTGTACTGAGTCTCCACCTGTAGGAAATGGAGAAGAAAGGAAAGCTGCCTCTGGGGATTTCTGTGAAGAAAGAAATGATGCTCAGAAGTGCTTAGTACCAGGCCTGGCTAAGCCAGCAGGCAATAAATGATAGGTATTTGCAGTAAAGAGTTTTACCCAATAACATAATCAAATGTCAGGCTGACTTATTTCTGGGTAAAGATGAGAGGACCGCCAAGCCACTAGGCCTCCTTCCACCCACCTGTACGTCCACCATCCGGCTGACCTCCCACCATTCCTATGATCTAAAAAGAATCCACCTAATCCCTGGGCACAGCTCAGACTCTCCTCCTCACTAATACCACGCCTCAGCACCAGAAAAGTTCAATTAAAAAAGGAAAATCTGCCTGTTGCCCCTGGATTAAATTCATGTTTCCCGAGGGGAAAAAAGAAAGTACCTAGCAATCCTGAACACAGCCACACCTGGTAATGTTCTCAGAAGTTAGTTTCACTTTCTTTTAGCCCCTGTTTAATGAGCCACTTCCCTGCTTGCCCCCTTAGGGGAGGCTGTGCCCCCGGACGAAGCAGGGAAGTCCAGGTGGGCACCATTCCACCCTCCTCGCAGGTTCCACAGGAACCCTATTCCCCGCTGTACTGCCTCCTTCCCCAACTGTCCCCTCCCCAGCGCTGTCCCCCAGTCCACATAAGAAATCAGGCTTCATCTAGTTCTCAGAGTACCCCCTCACCCCACACCATCACAGAATTTGAGGGACCAAAGAGTAGTGTTTCTCAAAATATAGTGAAGCATCACTTGTGACAGACGCTCCTAGGGAGCCCAGGCCAGCTACCTGGATTCAACTTCTGGGGCTAGGGGCCAGGAATCTGGACTCCCCAGAAGTTTTCATACATGCTGGAGTTTGAAAACTGCTACCACCTGAACCCTCAGAACATCTTGTACTCGTACCAATAATGGAACCTCTCCAGATCATGAAGGAGCTCCTCTGCAAAGAGCAAGCTGGAACTTCTGACTTCTGGCAGAAGGTTTACAAATGTTCCCAAAGTGACAGTAGAGGTGGGAGGAGGGAAAACCACACTTCAATTTAAAAATCACAAATTCCGAACCCTGAGCCTTTTCCCAAGAATGTTCCCAATCACATCTCCTACTGTGAAGCCCAAACAACCAACTAGGAAAGCCACTCTATTTAGGACTTGATTTGTACAGACCAGGCTCACGGCACTTGGAGCTGAAGAATGGCCCTGACTGCCTAGAAACCGATCCAGAAATCAGGCTTCCCAAAGAAGTGGCAGCTACCTTCAGCGCCTGGGGATCCAAGTGCTCCTGGACCAGGCCTGGGCTGGGGCTGCCAATACAGGTTCTGCCTGGTTAATCTTCTCTGAGCCTGCAAACAGTAAACCTGACACAGACTGCACTGAATCCAGGATACAGGCCCACAGGGCCCGAGAGATAGGAGTACCTGAGGCACTTCTGGGGTGTGCAACCTCGTTCAGGGACCCACACTCGGAAGGGCCTGCTTGGTTTAATGCTATCCTGTCATCATCTTGAGATTCTTTAATTTTTATCTTTGAACTTGAGTTTTTTAAGTGAAGTCTGCTACGATGGTAGAGCATGTATATGAGCTGAGGCAAGAGCTACAACATGAGTGTCATGCATGTCTGCCAGGGTTCCTTTTGGCCCCATGTGCATAGGGTGTGATGCCCCTTGAATAAAGGACTTTGGTGGACCCACAATGTGTGGGAGTTGAGCCAGACTAAGAGCGAGCACAAGGTAAGTGTGTGATGTCTACAACTGAATAAGCGGGAACACTGACAGCCCTGAGAAGCCACGCTTTCCTTTCAAACCAGAACTCGCGAAATGCAAAAAGGTGGCAAGAGCATCCTAAGAAACATGAATGACTGATGAACCCTGCCACGGCCTTCCTTACTCACAGTATTTCCCTGGATAAGTGAACTATTATACTGTCCATGACAGGGCAGTCAAGGTCAGTATAATAGGGCAGGGAAGGATGTAGCAACACAGTCCCATTTCCTTTCAGTCCTTGTTTATTCATCAGTAAGCCAAAGGGAGAAAGTGTTGGTAGAATGTGCAAGTATCAGGAAGTGAAATAAAAACAGTTCCGTTAGGGCACTTTTCACAGAAATAGAACAATCCTAAAATTTGTATGGAACAAAAAAGACCCCAAATAGCCAGAGCAATCTTTAGAAAGAGCAAAGATGGAGGTATCATGCTCCCTGGTTTCAAACTATATTACAAAGCTATAGTAATCAAAACAACGTGGTATTGACATTAAAAAAGACACTCAGATCACTGAAACAGAATAGAGAGCCTAGAAATAAACCCACAATATACGGTCAATAAATCTACTAAAAATGAGCTAAGAATATACAATGGGGAAAGGACAGTTTCTTCAGTAAATGGTGTTGGGAAAACTGGACAGCCACATGCAAAAGAATGAAACTGGACCACTGTCTTACACCGTACACAAAAATTAACTCAAAATGGATTGAAGACTTAACTATAAGACCCCAAACCATAAAACTCCTAGAACAAATCATACATGGTAAGCCCCATGACATCAGTCTTGGAGGTGATTTTTCGAATTTGACACCAAAAGTAAAGGCAATAAAAGTAAAAATAAACAAGTGGGACTACATCAAACTAAAAAGCTTCTGCACAGCAAAGGAAACCATCAACAAAATGAAATGGCAACCTACAGAATGGGAGAAAATATTTGCAAATCATATATCCGAAGAGGGGCTAATATCCAAAACATATAAAGAATACATACAACTCAACAGCAAAAATCCAAACAGTCTAATTTAAAAATGGGCAGAGGATCTGAATAGACAATTTTCCAAAGAAGACAAACAGATAGCCAACAAGTACATAAAAAGAAGCTCAACATCACTGACCATCAGGGAAATGCAAATCAAAACCACAATACGATATTATCTCACATCTGTTAAAACAGCTGTTTATCAAAACGACAAGAAACAAGTTTTGGCAAGGATATGGAGAAAAAGGAGCACTTGTGCATTATTGGTGGGAATGTAAACTGGCGCAGCCGCTATGCAAACAGTATGAAGGGTCCTCAAAAAATTAAAAACAGAACTACCAAATGATCCAGCAATTCCCCTTCTGGATATGTATTTTAAGAAAACAAAAACACTACAGATAATCTCTGACTTACAATGGTTCAACTTACAATGGTGCAAAAGCAAAACACTCTCAGTGGGAACCGTACTTCAAATTTTGAATTTTGATTTTTTTTCAGGCTAGCAGTATGCAATATGAGACTCTCTCATGATGCTGGGCAGTGGCAGGAAGCCATAGCTCCCAGTCAGCCACACAATCACAAGAGTAAACAACTGATACACTGACAACAATTCTGTTTTTCACTTTCAGTACAATATTCAATAAATTACATGAGATATTCAACACTTACAAAATAGGCTTTGCATTAGGTAATTTTGCCCAACTGTAGGCTAATGTAAGTGTTCTGAGTATACTTAAGGTAGGCTAGGCTAAGCTAGGATATTCGGTAGGTAAGATGTATTAAATGCATTTTTTACTTACATTTTCAACTTACAAGGGGCTTATCAGGATATAACCCCATCATAAGTCAAGGAAGATCTGCAATGCAAAAAGATATATGGACCCCATGTTCTTTGCAGCATTATTTACAATACCCTAGACATGGAAACAACCTACGTGTCCATTAATGGATAAATAAAGAAAATGTGATGTGGGTGTGTGGGTGTGTGTGGGTGTGTGTGCATGCACGCTGGAGTATTATTCATCCATAAAAAAGAATGGAATCTTGCTATTTGTGGCAACCTGGATGGACCTTGAGAACATTATGCTAAGTGAAATAAGTCACAGAAAGACAAATGATGTGGGATTTCACTTATATGTAGAATCTAAGGGAAAAAAAAACAAAAAAAACAAAAAATCACTACCTCATAGATACAGAGAACGGACTGGTGGTTACCAGAGGCAGGGGGTGGCAGACAGGCAAAATGGGTGAAGGTGGTCAAAAGGCACAAACTTCCCATTATAAAATAAAGTCATGGGGATGTAACGTACAGCATGGTTACTATGCTTAAAAATACTGCATTGCATACTTGAATTTCGTTTTTAAGAGAGTACATCTTAAAAGTTCTCAACACAAGGGAAAAGAAAATTTGTAACTACGTATGGTGACAGATTTTAACCAGATTTATTGTGATGATCATTTTGCAATATATACAACTATTGAATCATTACAATATACACTTGAAACTAATATAATGTCATATGTCAATTATATCTCAATAGAAAAACTATTTACAAAAAAACCCAGTTGAGTCATTTTGTGCAGTGTTCTGGTCAGAGCAAAATTAATATGCATATGAGCTACGCAATACGAATTGTATAATTTCAATGATTCTACCTACAAGTCAGCTGATCTCAAATTTACATTTAAAACTGGCATTGCACAATATCAAGATGAACAGTAAAATTCAGACTAATAGTTTAAATTTTCGAATTGTTCTTTTTTTTAAAATAGCATTGGGCTTCCCTGGTGGCGCAGTGGTTGAGAATCCGCCTGCCAATGCAGGGGACACGGGTTCGAGCCCTGGTCTGGGAAGATCCCACATGCCGTGGAGCAACTAGGCCCGTGAGCCACAGCTACTGAGCCTGCGCGTCTGGAGCCTGTGCTTTGCAACAAGAGAGGCCGCGATAGTGAGAGGCCCGCGCACCGCGATGAAGAGTGGTCCCCACTTGCCGCAGCTAGAGAAAGCCCTCGCACAGAAACGAAGACCCAACACAGCCAAAAATAAATAAATAAATAAATAAAATTTTAAAAAAAGTTTAAAATAGCATTAAATAACAAATTAAAAAACAAACAAACACACCCTATGAGAGAGACCATAAAAGAAAAGGCCTTACATTTTAATACCTTTACCAGCACTCATTCGGGCTTTACGAACAAGGGGCCCCAAAGATGAGGTAGCCAGCCCTGGGCACAGGCATGCCCTAGACTGCTTTCCCACCTGCAGTAACTTTCTCCTTTCCTCCAGCTGGCACCCCGAGGAAGAGCTCCACTGTTGCGGCATCACGGGGCCTAGGCCGGCACCGTCTCTGGCCTGCACTCCTCACTGGTCTGCCCACCCCCTCCCACTCCCCTCCAGACCATGTGTCACTCAGCTGCCCAAGATGACCTTTTCAAAAAGCAGATCTGATCTTGTCTCGGCCCCTTCCAAACCCTTCCCAACTGTAACTCTTCCCTTTCACCTCAAAATAACTACAAATCTGACTAGAGTTTGTGGGTGGGGGAAACTGGCCTCAAGGGCACATGCCACTGGCCTCGCCCTCCCTCGGCCCTCTGGCCAGCTCAGATCCTCTAATGTGCCAGGACCCCTCCAGCCACAAAGCCCAGCACGTTCCCTCTGCCCACAGCACTCCCCCAACCCTCTCCACCTTGTTGCTGTCACCCTTCAGATTCCGCTCAGAGGGTCACTTCCTCAGGGAAGTGGGCTCCTCTCATCCCCCACCCCACTCTCAATGGTAAGCTCTCCCGCCTCCTAGAACTTCCCTTTCCATCCCTTTACACGATAGGTAATTTCCTTTGATTTTCGTGGCTGTTTAATGTGTACCACCAATGACATAAGAAACACCAAGCAGGCAGAAGCCAATGTGTTTTGTTCATAAAAGGACAGTTATCACAATCCTAGTATGTAGTAAGTAAGCCCCCAATAACTTTATTAAATAAATAAATTAATTCAAGTGACTCTTTTTAAGAGTTGAGTCAGGAGAGTGACAAACCCTGCAACCCTCTTTTTACGTAAAGGGAAAGATGGATCACTGACATGAAGACCAGCCATCCCTTTATTCACTCCATTACACTCACGAAATCAAACAATGGGAACGCCATTTCCTAGGTTTAGCCTTGAAGCCACAAGACACACTTTCCCCACTCACTTTCTTCCTCATCCAACAGAATGCCTACAATGTTTTCAAGGTACCACTATTTCTATCTTAAAATCACTTTGCCTATAGGCAAATGATAGGCAAAGAATTTGCATTTGTATACCTAGACAGCATATCTAGGTCAGAACTTAAAATACATAATCTGGTGACAAATTACATCTTGCAAATGCAGAAGCCATCCTTTCTAATACACCAGGTACCACTTGAGGGAAAACACACACACACAGAAACATACCTTTGGGGGCAATGTTTCTTGATTTGGCTTTGGAAGGTCACCTGAACCAGATCGCCCCAGACTTTTTGAATCAGAAATTCTGGGAATCAAATCTGGAAATCAGATCTGAAAATCAAATTTCCAGATCGGCAATCAAATTTGGAAATCACAGTAACTTTAAGAACCGCTGTTATAGGAAGACATTGTTGAGTCATTTGTTTAAATGCCAGGGGACTGGAGGAAACTACTGACACTGAACCTGAGAAAGCAGGGACATAAGAAAGAAAAGGAAAGCGATGTCCCGTCCTGGACCCGGAAAGTCCCTGGCAACAAGCCTCCAAGAAAGAAGCAGGAAACTGTTCCCAGAGAAGAAAAGGAGCCTGGAAAAACCCTAGGTCATTGTCGGCTAGGGTCATTAATTACTCTGGCCATTTTATTCTTGTGGACACTTCCTCCTCTTTCAAGGTGCTCTGGGACAGCCAGTAAGGAACCCTGACATCTGTCCCCCTCGCTGCAGGAAGGACAGGGTGAACATGAGCCAGGGAATGCACGAGCAGGGCCACCTCTTGCGGTCTCACAGCTTCCTTTAGGCCGAGGAGGGTCCTATAGCCAGGAGCCCTCCCCAGAGACTGGAATTCTAGCCACTGCTGGCCCACCGTCCCCACCACCTGTCTCCTGCCTCTTGTCAACCCAGAAGCCCTGAGGAATGAGAAGGTCCACAGGAAGCCTCTCAGCACGCCTCCACCAACTTCAATATCCCCTCCTGCAGTGGGCTGAATAATGTCCCCCAAGTTCATGTTCACCCGGAACCTCAGAGCATGACTTTATCTGGAAACAGAGTCTTTGCAGATGTAATTAGCTAAGAAAAGGTCACACTGGATTAGAATGGGACCTAAATCCAAGGACTGGTGTCCTCATAAGCAGAGGAGAGGACACAGACACACTGGGAAGGAGGGGACTGAGATTGGAGTGATGCAGTTAAAAGCCAAGCAGCGCCAAGGATTGCCAGAAGCCACTGAAGCTAGGAAGAGGCAAGAAAAGATCCTCTCACAGAGCCTTCAGTGGGAGCACAGTTCTGTCAACACCCTGATTTCAGACTTCTAGCCTCCAGAACCATGAGAGAATAAATTTCTGTTGTTCTGGGCCACCCAGTTTGTGGTAATTTGTTATGGCAGCCCCAGGACGCTAATACACCTCCTTTCTTAGGAAGCCTAAGCCTTTAAGTCACATTGTGGCCAAAATCTAGGGCTTCTGCAACAACACAAAAAGGAATGCTTGCTCTTCAGATACCCTAGCCGGCCTGGCCCTGGCCTCACTGAGAGCAGCTCTCCACACTCAGGTAGTCCCGGCTTCCCTCCCAGATCAGCGCACTCCCAGGCCCTCTTCCACCCCGCCCGACACTACCAGCACCTGCCATCCCGGCCAGCTGCACACACTCTGCCCCGCCATCCTGCACCGGCCCAGGCTGGCCCCCGTGTGTGCCCAGGGCACCCAGATTTCTCCCTCTGAGCACCTTTCACACTTACTCAGTGTGGCAGCTCCAAGAAGTCAGAGACCTTGCTAGTCCTGTACTCAATGACAGCCCACTGCCCACCACAGGTCACTACAGAGGAGCGGCTCAAAAATGTCAGCAAGTGCATGAGCCAATGCACAAACAGCAATGGCATGCGTGTCCAGCCCTCGTTCTTCATTACTCGGCCCAGAAATGGGATGGGTGTCAGTAATTCTGCCTTGTGTGACTTCTCACAGCTGTGATTATACTCCTGTTACAGCGTGCCCCACACTATATAGATCACTCATTTATTCTATTATTCATTCAAAAAACTATGTCTTGAGCATCTATGTGCCTGATACACTAGTCTGGAGAGACAAATGTAACCAAAAAGCAGACACAGCCTGTGACTTTATAGCATTACAAATGGTGATGATGAGGTGTAAGTCAGTCATTAATAACCTCACATCAAAGCTGAAAAACAATAAACCAATCTTGTTCATGAGCCTGTTTCCTCTGCTAAATTATTTCCTACTCTGGGTTCCTAAGGCCTAGAACAGCACCTGGCACATAATAGGCAATCAATAATTCTGAATGGCTGGAGGACGAATAGGTTGAGAATGGGTAGATGGATGGAAGGAGGGGTGGGGACGGGGCCTGGTATGTAACAGGCACTCAATAATAGGATAGATGGATACACAGATGGATGGCTGGACAGATTAGTATATGATAAGCCTCATACATAACAGGCAGTCAATAATGATGGACAGATGGAGGGATGGATGGATGAATATCTAGGGAGCAAAGCACCTGGGATGAAACCTGTACAAAATACAACCTCATAGTGCAAAAACGTTACAGAACCTTCTTAAGTGGTACCTCTGGAACCACCTCATTTCATCCAAAACCAACCAGCTGCCTCCTAGCATCTGAAAGAAATAATAATTCTAAATGAATCTGGTATCCACCTCTTCTGCAAATATTTAGTAGAAAATCAGCTTCACCAGCACAAATATGTTCTCTCTTGCTTCCCACCCCTCCCCTTTCTTTCTGTAATGGGGGTTTTAAAAGGCTGTTTTGTTCATTCTTCTCCACCACGGTGAGTATTTACTGCTCTAAAATGTTGACTCTTGCCAAAATGTACACCACAGACCACTTATCTGGTTGTGTCATTCTTAATTATTATTTTTGTGATTCTTCCTTTAAGTACCTAAGAGAGACTTTTCTCTGAGGGAATCAGAGCTGGCTCTGAAAATTTACTACCATTTACACCTGGGGGTGGGGGGCTGTGGGGCAGCAGGTAGAAATACCACAAGCTGGAGAGAAAAAGGATGGGGTCGGGGAGTTCCTGCTCACTGCATGTCTGGTTAAAGCCCCCTTCTATGGCAGCCTGTAGTAGAGAAACTGTTTGCAGTAAGACAAACAAACAAAACACAACTAACAGAGCCCCAACATAAATGTATACCCTTGCATAGAACAGCTGAGTCTCAGAACAACAGACGAGATCCCCATGCACCTCATCTTTGGGTCTGGCTTGTATCAGGTTAGATTCCCTGCATTTCCAGGCTCTCCTTGGTCTCCCGTCAGTAATGAAGTTTAAGTCATTCAGACCCAAGGAGGCCTTTCTTCCCTTTGATTTCCCTCTGCTGAAGGTAAGAATAACTTTTGAGTCTCAGAACAACTGTTTCCTTTGCTCCCAATTCAGGCCCAACAGCAACATGTATCTTCTGGAGCAACAGTTCATTCATTCATGCTTTACCTCCCCACTGAGTGCCTCCACTGTGCCAGGGACCGTGGGAGGCAATGAGAATAAAACACTGAACAAAACTGATAATACTCCTTGTGCTCCCCAAACTGCAACCTGGTGGGGATAGACACTCAACACACACACACACACACACACACACACACACACACACACACAACACACACACACTATAATCATCTAAAAGTTCACTGGCAAGAATGTAAAAATGCGGATGGCAGCTGAGAAGGAATGATGTAAAGAGGAGAAAAGCAGACTCTCCCTCCCTCTCCATGAGGCAGAGAGCCACATGCAAGGCAGAGGGGGAAGTGGCTGATCAGCTACTCAGAAACAAAAGACTTTTGAGACAGGCATTGAGAATTCCCCTAACATTGTGGTGATGGCTTCACAGGTGTATACAGATGTCAGAATTTATCAAATTGTACAACTTAACATGTGCAGTTTTCTGTATGCCAATTAAGTTGTTTAAAAGAAAAAAAAAAAGAATTTCTGCCGCTCCTCCCAAATTTGCTACCTACCTCTCATGATCTCCAGGATGATGAAGGTTCCTGTAGCTACAAACTAATAAAAATGACTTAGCTACCCCAAACATCCCACCCAGCCATATTCCTGTTCTTGATCTGCTCACAGCTTCATTCATTCATTCCACAAGGATTTATTAAACACCTACTACAGGTCAGATACTGTCCCCTGTGTTCTCCATTATACGACAAACAAAAGCATATATAACCCAGCTCTCCTGGAGCTTGTAGCTTCCTACAAATGCACACCCAAGCAGAATGCTGTCTACATACTGAGAAGGACTTGCAAGATTCTCAGAACACGGAGTTAAGGCTACTCTGAAGAATTTTCAACATCATGAAAGACAACAACTTATTGTAAGCTTACTATGTGCCCAGCCCCTAAGTGCTTTAAAGGTATTATGTCATTTAATATCCCCCAATCCTTTAAGATAAGTATTACTGTTTAAATCCATTTTACAAATGGGAAAATTGCCAGTTAAGTGGCAGAACTAAGATATAAACCCAGAGTCAGGCTCTAGATCCCACAATTTTAAAATCTAAGCTATAGGGCTTCCCTGGTGGTGCAGCGGTTGGGAGTCCGCCTGACAGTGCAGGGGACGCGGGTTCGAGCCCTGGTCTGGGAGGATCCCACGTGCCGCGGAGCAGCTGGGCCCGTGAGCCACAGCTGCTGGGCCTGCGCGTCTGGAGCCTGTGCTCCGCGGCAGGAGAGGCCGCAATGGTGAGAGGCCCGCGCACCGTGATGAGGGGTGGCCCCCGCTTGCTGCAACTGGAGAAAGCCCTCGCACAGAAACGAAGACCCAACACAGCCAAAAATAAATAAATAAATTTATTAAAAAAAATAAAATCTAAGCTATAGCAGCAAAAGGATAAGTTGCCCATCAACTGCCCCAGAAAGCCACTTTATAGTCTAAGTGATTCTTCCAGTCCAAATTTTGCTAAGCAGATTCTCTGACACTCCCCCATTAGTACTTCCACCACCTCTGCAGCTTGACAAAGGCAATTTTGAGAAGTGAGGGAGGTCACAGGTTTCAGAGCAGCAAGACTCTTCGAGAGAGAGATGGACTCTGACATCTCTCTGTGCCAAAAGAAGGGCTCAATGGTGCACGGAAAGACAACAGTTCAATTCCTTGGCTGCAGGCAGAGTGATACCCAAGGCTTCTGGCTGGTAAACTTTTCTGTTCTGTTGGTCTTTTAAGACACAAGTAAGGGACTTCCCTGGTGGCGCAGTGGATAAGACTCCACGCTCCCAAGGCGAGGGGGCCCGGGTTCGATCCCTAGTCAGGGAACTAGATCCCACATGCATGCCACAACTAAGACCCGATGCAACCAAGTAAATAAATATTAAAAAAAAAAAAAAAAAAAAAGGCACAGGTAAGACACAAACTTACTGGGAGAGATCATGGTTATAACGATGACAGAGAGTCCAGAGGAACACAGAGCACAGACCTCCTCTGGATCAGAGAAACTTTCCATCAGCCCTCATCCAGGGGCTCAACCAGATCGTGTAAAATCAATCCAACTGCTGGCAGTTCACACGCAGCAAGGAGCCAAAAATGCATCAACGTGTGAGAATGCACGTGTGAAATGATAATAAGCCCTGTGACGACAAGTCATAGGCATCTGTATTAATAGCACAACTCCTATCATTAGAGTCATTCAGGGAAAAATAAAATAAATCTGCTCTAAGACAGCCTCCATGAAGAAACCAAACTCTCTGAATGTCATGAGAGATACAAGGATGGGTTTAAGAATCCAGATCCTGCCACACTTTCTTTTCTAAGAAGGCCTTTTACCTTGGCCAGCAGACACACTGATCAAGAGGAGTCCGGCAATGACTGTGCAAAGGGCTGGTCCCGTGTCTCCAAAGGACAATGGGGTCCCCTCGACAATACCCACTAACACCTGTGAACATCCCACAATGCCTCAAAGGCTAAGTGCCTCCCACCTGAGACCCGCCCCTTCCAAACTACCTCGGCTGCTCAGAGCCCCTACTTGGTAAATGGTCCTCTAACACTTAGCCCTACTGCTTACCTCACTCACAAGACCCTTTTGTTTCTCATTTATATTTCTCAACCCAGCATTACCTGCCTCTGCACAGAAAACCTGCAGAACCCTCTAGAACAAGTGCTTATCATAACTTTATCAAGCTCTGGATGGAGGACAACTAGCAAATCCAAACTACTGCTAGAGTTCAGTTTCATTTCTCTCTTTCTGCCCACAGTCAACCATCTTTCCAAGGCTGGGGAGGGGAGCGTGTGTCTATGTAAAAAGGACTCTAGAAATATACAGACCCTATGAACAACCTGCTACCACTCAGGCAGACCTCCTGACCTCTCTGGACCTCAGGATGATGGAGAACAGAGGAAGGGAGGGGGCTGCTGGAGAGAAGTCTGGGAATCATGTCCACATGGTGATGGCTGAAGCCAGGGACTGGAGAGGTTAGCGACAACATAAAGAGACAGACCCTCTGGTCTGGGAGGAAAAGGCAGCCAGGAACCTTGGGAAGAGCCACAGGACAAAAACAATGAGCCAGGAAGGGATGTTCAGAAGGGGTGAAGGAAGCTGGAGAGCACACTGTCGATGAAGGCAAAGGAGGAGAGTCTCGAGAAAGAAGAAGAACACCAAGAACAATCACTGGTTTAATTAACTGGGCGGTCCTAGGGACCTTTGAGACAGCAGGGTCAAAGAGAACTATGGGCAGAAGCCAAACTTCAGGGCTTTCGGTCATAAAGGCAATAAACACGGAATACTCTTTCAAGCAGTCTAGCTATGAAAGCAGCAGCAGCCCAGGATGGTACATAAGTGGGAGAGGTACAAAGGGAAGTTTTGTTGGGATTAGCTTTTTTGTTCCCTCTTGTTTAAAAGATAATAAAGACTTCAGCATGTTTGCAGACAAGGAGGAAAATATGCCACTGGAAAAGGAGGAGAGTGTAATGATGCACTGTGGGGGGAAGGAGCATGCACTGAGCACTACAGTAACAGAGCAAGTGTCCAGAGAGGGAGGAGGATTGCAAGAAAGAGGGAGAGCTTTAAGAGCACCAGTAGGTTTTCCCTGGACAGGAGGGTGACCATCTTCTCTACTGATTAACTGCATCTCCAACCATAGAGCATATGCTATTCAGAAACCACATGGCGGTAATATTTGAAAACGAACACACGTTCCTTCCTGAGCACCATTCATCTTTCTGGAAGACAAGCCAACACAAACATGAGTGCTTTGGGAGGGAAGAGAAAAGATGTGGCTGCAGTTGCTTCACCTGCTCTGAAGTCTTGTGATTTCTGGTTATTGTGTTTGTTGTTGGTTTTGTTCCTGTTTTGTATGAGAACCTGTTTCGCTCAAGGACGAGCAAACTACAGAGTGGAGAGAGTCCACTCCTACTCACCATGAAAACCTACTTGAATTGCTTCCACTAAAATGAAAGTTATCCTGTCTTCTTAATGGTTTCAATCTTTCATAACATTATTTAAAACTGCAGATCTTCATTCCCATCCTTTGCCTCCCTTTAAAGTGCTGTTTGTGGTTCAGAGAAGATGGTGATAAAAGCTTTTTGTAAAAAATATTTATTTATTTCTTTGGTTGCGTGGGGTCTTAGTTGCAGAAGGCAGGCTCCTTAGTTGCGGCTCCAGGGCTCCTTAGTTGTGGCATGTGTGCGGGATATAGCTCCTTGACCAGGGATGGAACCCAGGCCCCCTGCATTTGGAGTGCAGAGTCCTATCCACTGCCCCACCAGGGAAGTCCCGATAAAACCATTCTTTTTAAATCAAGTTGGAGCTGGGAATGCAATCAGCATGGAAAGGATAAATATCACAGCAGAGACAGTCAGTAAAAGATGATCTGGAGCATTACCTCCAGTTTAAAATCAATTTAGTACAAAGATAACTAATTGCTCCTGGGATCTATAACACACCAATATTTATCCTCTGACAGTCACTTCTTAATAAGGCCAAGAAACCAAACAGGAAGGAAGGAAGGACTGCTTGGCCCAGAGATCAGAAATCCACTGGTTAATTCCCACAAGCCATGGCTGGACCACATACAGTGAGGGAGCAGATCCCTGTTTTAAAGAGCTTCCAATCTTGCTCTTGGAAAACCCAATGATGAAAACTTCCCAAAGAATCATATGTTAGGGCACAGATGTTCAAAACTAAAGTAATAAACCTCCAGAAAGTAGGCATAGAGGGAACTTACCTCAACATAATAAAGGCCATATATGACAAACCCAGAGCCAACAGAAACCATTTCCACTAAGATCAGGAACAAGACAAGGTTGCCAACTCTCACCACTATCATTCAACATAGTTTTGGAAGTTTTAGCCACAGCAATCAGAGAAGAAAAAGAAATAAAAGGAATCCAAATCGGAAAAGAAGTAAAGCTCTCACTGCAGATGACATGATACTATAAACAGAGAATCCTAAAGATGCTACCAGAAAACTACTAGAGCTAATCAATGAATTTGGTAAAGTAGCAGGATACAAAATTAATGCACAGAAATCTCTAGCATCCCTATACACTAATGATGAAAAATCTGAAAGAGAATTTAAGGAAACACTCCCATTTACCACTGCAACAAAAAGAATAAAATACCTAGGAATAAACCTACCTAAGGAGACAAAAGACCTGTATGCAGAAAACTACAAGACACTGATGGAAGAAATTAAAGATGATACAAACAGATGGAGAGATATACCACATTCTTGGATTGGAAGAATCAACATTGTGAAAATGACTATACTACCCATAGCAATCTACAGATTCAATGCAATCCCTATCAAACTACCAATGGCATTTTTCACAGAACTAGAACAAAAAATTTCACAATTTGTATGGAAACACAAAAGACCCTGAATAGCCAAAGCAATCTTGACAAAGAAACACAGAGCTGGAGGAATCAGGCTCCCAGACTCAGACTATACTACAAAGCTACAGTAATCAAGACAGTATGGTACTGGCACAGAAACAGAAATATAGATCAATAGGACAGGATAGAAAGCCCAGAGGTAAACCCACGCACATATGGTCACCTTATTTTTGACAAAGGAGGCAAGAATATACAATGGAGTAAAGACAGCCTCTTCAATAAGTGGTGCTGGGAAAACTGGACAGCTACATGTAAAAGAATGAAATTAGAACACTCCCTAACACAATACACAAAAATAAACTCAAAATGGATTAAAGACCTAAATGTAAGGTCAGACACTATAAAACTCTTAGAGGAAAACACAGGCAGAACACTCTATGACATAAATCACAAGATCCTTTTTGACTCACCTCCTAGAGAAAGGGAAATGAAAACAAAAATAAACAAATGGGACCTAATGAAACTTAAAAGCTTTTGCACAGCAAAGGAAACCATAAACAAGACGAAAAGACAACCCTCAGAATGGGAGAAAATATTTGCAAATGAAGCAACTGACAAAGGATTAATCTCCAAAATTTACAAGCAGCTCATGCAAGCTCAATATCAAAAAAAACAAACAACCCAATCCAAAAATGGGCAGAAGACCTAAACAGACATTTCTCCAAAGAAGATATACAGATTGCCAACAAACACATGAAAGAATGCTCAACATCATTAATCATTAGAGAAATGCAAATCAAAACTACAATGAGCTATCACCTCACACCAGTCAGAATGGCCATCATCAAAAAATCTACAGGGCTTCCCTGGTGGCGCAGTGGTTGAGAATCTGCCTGCCAATGCAGGGGACACGGGTTCAAGCCCTGGTCTGGGAAGATTCCACATGCCACGGAGCAACTAGGCCCGTGAGCCACAACTGCTGAGCCTGCGCGTCTGGAGCCTGTGCTCCACAACAAGAGAGGCCGCCATAGTGAGAGGCCCGCGCACCGCGATGAAGAGTGGCCCCCGCTTGCCACAACTAGAGAAAGCCCTCGCACAGAAACGAAGACCCCAAAACAGCCAAAAATAAATTAATTAATTAATTAATTTAAAAAAAATCTACAAACAGTAAATGCTGGAGAGGGTGTGGAGAAAAGGGAACCCTCTTGCACTGTTGGTGGGAATGTAAATTGATACAGCCACTATGGAGAACAGTATGGAGGTTCCTTAAAAAACTAAAAATAGAACTACCATACGACCCAGCAATCCCACTACTGGGCATATACCCTGAGAAAACCATAATTCAAAAAGACTCATGTACCACAATGTTCATTGCAGCTCTATTGGCAATAGCCAGGACATGGGAGCAACCTAAGTGTCCATCGACAGATGAATGGATAAAGAAGATGTGGCACATATGTACAATGGAATATTACTCAGCCATAAAAAGAAACGAAATTGAGTTATTTGTAGTGAGGTGGACGGACCTAGAGTCTGTCATACAGAGTGAAGTAAGTCAGAAAGAGAAAAACAAATACCATATGCTAACACATATATATGGAATCTAAGAAAAACAAAAACAAAAAGGTTCTGAAGAACCTAGGGGCTGGACAGGGATAAAGACACAGACGTAGAGAATGGACTTGAGGACACAGGGAGGAGGAAGGGTAAGCTGGGATGAAGTGAGAGGGTGGCATGGACTTATATACACTACCAAATGTAAAATAGATAGTTAGTGGGAAGCAGCCGCATAGCACAGGGAGATCAGCTCGGTGCTTTGTGACCACCTAGAGGGGTGGGATAGGGAGGGTGGGAGGGAGGGAGATGCAAGAGGGCGGAGATATGGGGACATATGTATATGTATAACTGATTCACTTTGTTATAAAGCAGAAACTAACACACCATTGTAAAGCAATTATACTCCAATAACTATGTTTAAAAAAAAACTAAAGTAATTCTTTGCCTCTCAAAGAAATCACTGTAGGCAAGATTCTTTCACAAAGTGCTCACCTAGGCAGCAACCACACCACATACACAATAGACCTTTCTCTAACCCCATGTTACATGAAGCAAGGAGCGTTCACCTTGGCTGATGAGCTAAGGCTTGAGAACTACCTATGGTGAGAGCTTGACCACAAAATATAAGGAAAAACTGGAAGAGAGTAAAGGAGGGAAACATGATTGGGAAAACCACAGGGCCACCCACGACCTTTACTTCAAACAAGTTTTTACTCGGCTCAAGGTCCTATGGTCTCAAATTTAAATGACCCCAGGAAGAGAGGTGGCCACGCAGTCCTGTAATGTTCTATCACCGTCAGAATGCTGACCAAAAGCTCAGGGAGTATCTGTTCACAGTCCAGGCAAAATCAAAACTAGTGTCTAGAGTGACTTACAGTTTAAGTAAGGTGGCTGAGAGGGCTGGCATTCTACAGCAGAAATAAACAGTCCCAGGTCGCACTGTGGGCAGAAATCAACTTCTCCAACTGAAGTTCAAAATTCCTTTCTCCCAAGTCACTCCCCTTCACCAACTGAAACTCCACCCCCTCCAGACACTGCCATTCAGCTGGGCTGAACAACTCTATATGGAGCCCCTCCCAGGTGCAGGCACTATTTTAGGTGAGAACAAACCCAGCCCAGGCCCCACCCTCCTGGGGCTTACACAGCCCTGCTCTCTTCTGAATCAGAGGGATCCCAGGGTCCCCAAACACACACACCACCACCCAACCCTCCTGGCTGAGCATTTGCCCTTGCTGTTCCCTCCACCAACAATGTTTAACTTCCCCGTTTCCTCTCTTCCAGATGGACCAATCCATCCAATGCCATCTCCTCCATGAAGTCCACCCCAATGCCACACCAGCCCGACTGCAGCTTCTCCCTCCACCCACACAAAGCAGGCGTCACTCCCCTCCCTTGAACTTCTTCATGGCACTCTACTTGTGCATGTAGTGGCAATTAATATGTTACTGTCCATTGCAGTATTCACTGTGACCTGGGCTTGGGCTGGGCTGGGACAGCCTCCCCAAGGCTCAGTTTCTGTATCTTTAAAACAAGGAGATAAGAATATCTAAAAATAATAAAAGGGAAAATAGCTACCTTTTAGGGAGTTCTTACCATGTACCAGAGAAATGTTGTGAAATTTACAAACATTGTCTCGTTTGATCCTCAAAATCCTATGAGGCAGGCACTGTCATCCTCATTTCATAGATGAGAAAACAGAAGATCAGAAAGGCTGAGTGATTTGCCCAAGTCCACAGACACCAAGCAGCAGAGCAGAGGTTCCCACTCTGGCAGTCCTCCACCTGGGCCCTCTCTTAATCACTAGGCTCTACTGCCCTTCTTTTCTTCAGTTTCCTACCTACCTCACCGGGCTGTTCTGAGATAATACAGGAAAAGGCCTTAGCACACTGACTGGTTCTGGGTCTTTCTGTCCCCAGAAAGGTAGCATCCTTTAAGGGAGAGCTATTGGCATATGTGCGTGCTTTAATCATACTAATCAACAGATAATGGATGAATGAATAAATGAATGCATGAAACGAAAAGAATGAAAGGCATTAGCTAAACTACCAAAATAAGAGAAGGAAGTGTCTTACAAGTGGTTACTTAACATTCTATATATAGACCCTCACAGGGCAGCACAAAATGTAGCCTCTTTCTCCCCAGTGTCTTTCCGATGCATTGATCTAAGGGGGAACGGTGTGAGAGGTGACAGCAGTGGGGTGAGCAGAAATGACACAGCACCTCCCAGGAGCAGCAGGCCCAGTTCTGCAGCCCTCCCTAAGACAAAATCCCCACTGGAGAGAAATCCCATCCAAATCCTCTTTGTCAGGGCAGAGAAGGTCAACAAGACTAATCCTCCAGAGGACCTGGAATTCTGGTTCACCTGTGCCACACCGAAGGACAGCCTCCCGGGAGCAAGACGACGTGCCTCAGGGTGGCACACCCCACCCTCCTCCTGCTCTGAGCTGACTCATCCTTGCCTCACACATGCATGCACCTCAGCTCCCACCTGAGTGCAGGCACTATCCCAGCATGTGACCTTGGGCAGGTCATGGGCCTATCCAAGCCTCATTCTTCTCATCTGGAAAATCCAGATAATCCCAGAACTACCCTCAGAGTGCTGATGGGAGGAGTGGACAGATAATCCATGGAGCCACTGCCTGGCACATAAGGAGCACTTGGTGTCTGTCAGCTATAAAAGCAGGCAGACAATGGGGACACAGAGGGACCCCAACATCGCCGTGCACTGCCCTTGCTTCCAGGAATGGCAGCTTGGCCCCGTGCACTCCAAGCAACCAGTGCATGGTTCTTTACAGGAATTATGTGGCCAATCTCAGTGTGGCACATGAACTACACCTCTTTGACAATAACAAGAACTTAAAATGCAGCTGGTCTTACAGAGGGGGAAAGACCAGTGGGTGGGGATCGAAAGGGGAAAATGCAAACAGGGAAGCGGAAGAGAAGGATGTCGCCTAACCAGCTGCCGATATGCCAAGAGCTGTGCTGGTGGCAAGCCCAGACTCAGGAGAAAGCAGACACAGATCCCTTCGGGGACTCAGCGCTCAGTCTATCAACAAAAGAGACCCGAGTGTCAGTCCTGCCCCTCAAGCCATCACAGCAAATATCAGCCAACCGGGAGATAGGCCACCAGCATTTGGACATCAACCAGGGCAGACAACTTGGCTGCTTTAGCTGGTTTTAGTCTTCAGAAACTGATATGTCTCTGTACATAAACAGTGGACACAGAAGTCTCTTCCTTTTCTAAAAATACACATCTGCAGTTCAGCACTGAGAAGGCCATCTAGAGCCCATAACAAAGCCGGCATCTGCAGATGTCTGGGCCCCAGGAGGAAAAGCATTTCCTTTATCAACAGCAAAGGGTGTGAAGTTACCCTTCACCCCGGAGGATGACTCTGTCTCGGGGAACAGCACGGCACAGAGGTTCTCCGCTACTGAGACAGACTGGACCTAACTCCCACCTCTGCCACTTGCCCTGCTCAGTTAACTTCTCTCAGCCTCAGTTTCCTCATCTGTAAAGTGAGAGTGAGAGCCGCATCCACCTGGTAGGGTTCTTGTGAGGATCAGAAATGACTGCAGTGGGACTTCCTTGGTGGCGCAGTGGATAAGAATCTGCCTGCCAACACAGGGGGTACGGGTTTGAGCCCTGGTCCGGGAAGATCCCACATGCCACGGAGCAACTAAGCCCGTGCGCCACAAATACTGAGCCTGCACTTTAGAGCCTGCATGCCACAACTACTGAAGCCCGTGTGCCTAGGGCCCATGCTCTGCAACAAGAGAAGCGACCGCAATGAGAAGGCCGCGCACCCGCAAGGAAGAGTAGCCCCCACTCGCCACAACTAGAGAAAGCCTGCGGGCAGCAACAAAGACCCAACACAGCCAAAAATAAATAAAATAAATAAATTTATTTTAAAAAAGACTGCAAAGCACCTAGGACAGTTCCTGGCACACAGCAGGCCGTCAATACACAGGAGCTTGGTCATTCCTGGAATCCCAGGGTCTCCCTCTCCCTTCATCCCTCTCTTATCCCTGAAATAAGCCAGCCAGGAAGACAAAGACTGATTTTCCCTGCTCCCCGGGCAGCTCACTCCTGAAGGACATTGCTGGTGTGTGTTCTGGGCAGCAACGCCAGGGCCAAGCAAGCAGGAGGCTGCTTGTTAGCAGATGGAGTGGAGGAGGAAAAGAAAGCCCTTCCCCCGGTCCCCAGGGAGGGCTGCTCCATGCACCCCGGCCTCAGCTAAGGGCCAGGGGGCAGAGGGAAGATAAGGCAGGGTCCCTCCGGAAAGGAGGCCACAATCGTCTGAGAGCGTTTCCTTCTGGAGTTCACAGACAAGGAGCTTTAGAAGGTCCTGCCTGAATCCTCTGAAACTGAATATGATTTGGGGTGAACATGTACTTTCCTGGCAGACAGTCCAGAACATCCATCAGACTCTCAACAAGGTCTGTGATACTCCCCTCAAAAAAAGGCTTTAAAACCACCAACTCATTAAGGGAAAACAAGAATGTCTGAGAAAAAGAGAATAACATAAAATGATCTCTAATCTTTAGTTCACATGTAATGATACTTACCGGGTGCTTTACCATGTGTCATGTCACTCAGTCCCCACGACAGTGGAAGATGACAGTCACCATCCCCAGATGAGGAAACTGAGGCTTAGAAGAGGATACCACTTCCCAAGGCCCCTGGATGAGCAAATGGCAGAACCAGGATGCAATCCCAGGAGTGTCTGAGGCCAGGGCTCAGGATCCTCGTCACCACATCATAGTGTCACTTTCTCCAGGCCAAGCCCCAGATCTTACAAACTAGAAGGAAGGGTGGAAGGAAGGGCAGACGGGAAGGGGGGTGGGGTGGGCGGGGGTTAGAACCTGACTTACAGTTCAACAATCTTTCCACTACACCCATCCTTCCTGTCTTCACACACTGACACTGAGAAATTTTCTACATGTCAGGAAAGAAACAAGAAGTCGTAAGGAAGTATACAGAAAGCTGGGTGTGTTACATCAGTACCAAAAGCCTCAATTTCCTTGCTGGAAAAATGGGGATTATAAATGACTACTCCATGCACATCTGGGATGCAGTAAATAAGCATTCATGAATGGTAGGGCACCACTGTAATTATTAAAATCTGGTGAAATCGCATGTCCTAGTGATCGAAGGTGCCATCTTTATGTCAATGAACCCCACACTGTTTGCTTCAATGAGCCCACCTCCCTGTGTCCCTGAACTCTGCTCAAATGCTGCTGAAAGAGAGTCCTCACTTTGGCTCCCAGCAGTGATCACACCCTCCCCTCCAGCTGCCTGCTAGGGAAGCCAGCTGCGGCAGCCAGCAAGACTTGGGAGCAAGCCTGGGTCCCAGAGCCAACTCTCCGACATCATCTGAGGTGCAGAGAGGTCTTGGAAACCTCCAGGGTGATTACAGGAGGTAGGGAATATTCATGGCAGGCTTCTCCAGATACTGAAAAGAAAAACAGAAAATAAGTATAGGAAGTTCTCAAAGGTGGGGCAGGTCCACCTCTGAGCCAGATATGCCAACAGGTGAAAAAGCCAGGATTTTGGTGGACAAGGGCTTGGGAGAACAAAGGTTTGGGAGACCACTGACTCACAGCCCCTTCATCCCTACAAGAAACACATCTAACTGATGTGATTCTTCAAGGAAGATAATTTTCATGAGTTGGACCCACTCTTCACAGCCAGAATATACCAACTCTAGCACCATCGATGACGTCTCCACACATAAAACAACTATTAACAATAACAGCTGCGTTTATTAAATAATTATACTCTGCACTGTCCTTTACATATATTATCTCATCTAAGCCTCAAAATGCATGGAATTTTGAGAGAATTCCCATCCCTGTTTTACAGATGGGAAATTAGCCTTGGAAAGTTCACGCAACCTGTCCAAAGTCATAGGGCTAGTAGGTG
The DNA here is from genome assembly GCF_965194825.1 of Balaenoptera physalus. Lineage (NCBI taxonomy): Eukaryota > Metazoa > Chordata > Mammalia > Artiodactyla > Balaenopteridae > Balaenoptera > Balaenoptera physalus. The sequence continues at coordinate 58,092,122 of NC_138890.1, forward strand.
ACAAAAGAGATTGCTCTTACTACTATGTGTTTTCAGATAAAATATTGGGTTCTACCCATGGGGCCTCTAGACATCTACTTCTCCTAGTCCTTCCAGAAAGTGAGGAACTTACTTATTCCACTCTATCCTAATCCAAAATACTTTTTATGCTAGGTACTGAACCCAAGATAAACTCCACTAAGCCAAGCATCAGTTATGCTCAGAAGCACACAAGACAGGGGCTTAAATAATACAAAGTATATGTGAGGTGAGGATATTAACAGATGAGGTAAAGGAGGATGTGACCATGAACCTTCTGTCGCACAGACCGACATACCCAGAACATTCCACACTCCTCTCTTCTCAAGAACAATTTCAAGAAAAGATGCCTTCTCCAAAGAGAACAAAACTCCAAAATGTTAGTAGAGTGTCTCTAGAATAAGGAAAGGTGACCAAAGAAGAATGGAGAGGAAATATCACTTGAAAAAAAAGCGCACATATAATACCCCGCAAGTGTTCTCCATTAATTTCCCAAAGCAAGTCATGACTTTGGAACCCACCCATTAACACAAATCAAAATAATTTGAACCAAATGTTCCCATTTAAAGGCCCTTTCCCCCTTGAAGAGTTCTACAATGTTCTACCAGGGTAAATGCACTCTCATACACCAGGCCACCTCACTCCAGTAATTACCACCAGACTTGAGGTTTGCTTGGCTCTGACCAAGCCAGCAAAAGTCTATGAACCCCAAAACCGAGAGCAGAGATCACAAGAGCAGTGGGGAGAGGTAGACACAATGAACGTGGGAAATTCTGCAACAGTACCGCCCTCTGGAAATGAAACTCTCTCTCTCTCTGGATTTCTGTTCCTAGGTCATCCTTCAACAGGACTCACACCCTCTTCAATTGGCCATCTCCTTTGCTCCAGCCGGAGAGGTCTGTCACTTAGCAACTACTCTCCAACAAAATACTAAGGAAAACTGGGAAACCAAAACTAGGAAGCCAAGATGAAGTCAGACTTTTGACAACTCTTGCTCCCGCGCACTCACGGGACAAGCTTCAAGCAGAGCCAAGAAATCCATAGTTTCCATCAGACCTGGGCTCAGAGTGAGAGAAGCTCTGCAAAGGTGGCCTCACTCGGTGTCACTGAAGAGTCACCCCGGACCACCCAGGTCAGGGCAAAGGGTTCTTATTAAACTTCAAGGACTCAATACACTGCAGGAACCACAGCACCCACAGTGCTCATCCAATCCGTCCTCAGTTACAGTGTAAGCGTAGCACCAGTGAGGTCTCGGATTTGGCCCAATACGTCTTCCAGCCTAGGCAGCTGGCTTAGCACCACCACTGACACCACTCACCACCTCCTTAGAGCCCTTCCTTGACGCCTCACCTAAAGTCGGTCCCTCTCTATCAACCATGATTCGTTTCTTTCCTGGAAATTTTTGTGACTTAGTTATTTTGCCTGGTTGCTCTCCTTTTTGCTTGCCTCCATGAACACAAGGCCCCTGCTTCCTGTTTTATCCTCAGCCCCCAGAGACTGGCACAAAGAAGGCACATAACTAATATTTACTGTATGGGTGGGATAAGATGGTGAGAGGAAAACCACACAGAAGCCCTTGTAGATCCTCATGCGGTAAAAGATATATCCTAATGTTACTAACCTCCCGAAATAACCTGTTACGGATCCAGTTTTCATACATTTATAAAATCTGTTCTTACGACTTTTCACACTTTCAGTGTCAGGGAAAATAAATGAATTACATGTGTTTACTATCTACCGTGTGAAAGGAACATTTCTTTTTATGTTCCTAAATTACCTCTATTGAACCTTTTCTTAGAGGGGGAACAGAAGGGAAAATACTTGCAGGATAGATGTTAAAGGGGTGGCTAATCCAACTATTATTCTAGGATTTTGTGAACAAGCCCACGCTTACCCTAGCCATTCCTTGAAAATTTTCTCCCAGCTTATGAATGGAGTATGTATACGGGGAGCCCAAGAAGAAGGCTATGAGAAACTCCACAGATATCTTTTCTGCTGACTCTGTTGGCCAACTAATGAGGCTGAAATAACATCATGGCAACTACCACTTACCCCGGGCTCTCCCATCTGTTTACCTAGAAACCTTATAACTATCTGAAATTTCTATCCATTTATTTGTTTACCATCTGTCTTTTCCACGTGAATCTGAGTTTCATAAGAGTAGAGCTTTGTCTGCCTTGTTCACAAGCATGTAGAACATTTTTGGCCCCATTAAACAATTGTCGAAGGAACTTAACAGTAACTACGTGCTTTGTGAGGTTGCCTAGGCTTCTGAACAAAGACGATGGGCTTGTTTCTTCCTGAAAGAAAAAAGTAATCTATGGATTATTCCTCCATGATGAGGTAAAGCTTTGCCAGCCCCTCCCCATCATATATTCACATGGCTGTGGGTAAACTCAGTTCAGGTTCTACCCAAAAACTGTGTAAGCTTAGCCTTTGTAACAACTGCAAATTCATAAATCACACTAACCATCATGATACAGGGACTCAATAAACTACCCAGGCCCTGAATGAGCCTATTTAGCAAGAGGAGAGGCAACATATACGTGGCAGATTATATTCTCCAAAGATGGCCACACCAACACAGCCCAACCCACGTGTTACTCTTACGATGAGTGAGACACAGACATCCATCAAGCAGTGGGACTACATTCCCCTCCCCTTGAACCAAATGGGCCACTGCAACAGCCTCAACCAAAAGAACATGGCGGAAGCGATACTGCACAACTTCAGAGGTGAGATCAAGAGCCAAGATGGCATCTGCCTGGTGTGCACTCCCTCCTGGCCTTGACACATGACTTGGGAGCCCGCAGCCACCTTGTGGAGCTGGAGAGACCATACAGAGAGACCACATAAAGGGATGACCAGTTGCTCCCACCCCCAGCTGTTCTGGTCCTCCCAGCCCAGGTGCCAGACATGCGAGTGCGCCAATGAGTCAGGTGATTCCAGCCCCAGCCCTCAGGTCACCCTGGGTGACGCTGGGGAGAGCCGAAACAAGGTGTCCCTAATGAGCCCTGTCCACACTGCAGATCCATGAGTAAAATAAACCTCGTTGCTTTAAAACCACCGAGTTTTGAGGTAGTTTGTTTTTCAGCCACCATAGCTGGAACAACATACCAAATCAGTAATAACAGTCCCTCATCTGTAGTTCTCACCTCCATGTCCTAATGGGGGGGGGGGGGGGGGACAACACTTCAGTCCACATGCAGTGTATATTTACATACAAATATACAATCCCAAAATCTCTGGGTCAAGGAAAGTCATAAAACAAGAAGCAGAAAAAATACAGAACCGCACAGCACACAAAGCTTTTCCAAGTTCTCCGGTCTCTGAGCTCTTTGGACTCAAAGAAGTTGAGTCTGGCTCTTCGGCCAGCTGCCATTTTCCCCCTTCACTGTCCATTTCATTCGCACGAACAGAATGGAAAGTGAGAACATTTCCCTTTTGAGCAAGCTCTTCTTACCAGCTTGTTCACTCTCAGAAAAGCCTTACTCCAGAACTTTTTTGTTTTGAATAAGCCAGAATAGGGATTATTTACCTGTGTGAGAGCTCTCTTAGATCTGTTTTGGCAGACTTTAATCAACCAAACTTGGAAGGATATTCTTCTAATGAGGAAAATCCTTTAAATTTCACTATTTACTGAAAGAACATTTCACGTGCATGTGGCTATGATCCCACATGGGTGTCAGCATCAGACATACATGAGTTCAAATACCAGCTCGACCAATTAGCAGCTGTGTGACCTCGGGCACGTTATTTAACTTCTCTGTACATCAGTTTATTGTACCTGTGATGGAGATAATAATAACCCTCAAAGGGGTGAGTGAGTATAGCTAACACTTATAAAGTGCTTACCATATGCCAGACACTGTTCTAAGTGCCCAAAGGCACTCAGACCATACCTGGCCCAGGGTGGGTACTCCATAAGCAGCGGCTGCCATGAGCATCATTATTACTGACGTTAACATCAGTAGATGACGATTTTTTCCTATGACTGAAGCCATAATGCTTTGGGATAACTCTGTAAGTATCAGCTCTTATTACAGCACAAGAACCATGAGGCTCAAATTTATAGTCAACTCATAAAACTGTAAACTCATAAGATGTATAAGGATCATCAGAGGTGTCTGTTAAAACGAAGATCCCTGGCTACACCTCCAGAGATTTTGATTTAATAGTCTGGGATGGAGCCCAGGAAGTTGCTTTCTTTTTTTAAATTATTATTATTATTTCTTTTTTTAAATTTATTTTTGTCTGCATTGGGTCTTAGTTGCGGCACGCGGGATCTTCGTTGAGGCATGCGGGATCTTTCGTTGCGGTGTGCAGGCTTCTCTCTAGTTGTGGTGTGCGAGTTTCCTCTTCTCTAGCTGTGGTGTGCAGGCTCCAGGGCGCGCGGGCTCCGTAGTTGTGGCACGAGTGTTCCAGAGGGCATGGGCTCCGTAGTTTGCGGCACGTGGGCTCTAGTTGAGGCACACGAGCTCAGTAGTTGTGGCACGCAGGCTTAGTTGCCCCGTGGCATGTGGGATCTTAGTTCCCTGACCAGGGCTCGAACCCGAGTCCCCTGCATTGTAAGGCGGATTCTTTACCACTGGGCTACCCGGGAAGCCTCCGGAAGTTGCTTTCTTAACACCCCCACAGGTGACTCCAACAAACCCTACCCTAGAGATGCTGGGGTAAATATCTAGACTAAATCAGTCAGGATGCCACAGAAAGAGCATAAGCTCAAAGTCAGAAGTTCTGGCTTCTAGTCTCAGCTTTGCCTCTAACTAGTTCTACAGCTGAGACACAGTCCCTTAACTTCTCCGGGTCTCAATAAAATGCAGGCTTCAGACTAGGTAATCCCAAAGGTGCCTCCTTCTCAAAATTGATCCCACAAGCTGACCACTAGAACCAAGTCCCTCAGATACCCCCTTGTTTTGTGCATTTGTAGCAAATGAACTAAGAGCTCTAATTTATTAAGCTCCACTGTGTCCAAGACCACTGCCTGGGATGCTTCATCCATTTAATTATTTTTAATGTTCGCAACCGTCAGAGGTTCAATAACTGCCTGAGGTGACACAGCCGGTAAGTGGCAGAGCCTTGATTCTATCCCAGGTTTACCTGACCTGACACCTGTGTTCTTACACCATTATGCCTTTGACTGTCTCACTGAAAAATTCATTTCTTTGCATTTCTTTTTTGTTTTGTTCCATTGAGAATTAAAGGTAAATGCCTATACTCCTCAGCTCTGCAAAGAACTAAAGGACAAGAACAGGACAGAGGAGGAGAGAAAGTGGGCCAGCTGGGAACCACAGCAGAAAAAGTGGGTCTTCTTATCATCCCAAAAGAGCTCAAATGAAGCTCAAAAAACAAGATACCACGTCAGAACGATGTCTTTAGTAGGAGGAACTGCAAGGGAGGTGGGAAAAGAGGAGAGCAAAGAAGTGAACACAAGCACTGAGGTTGGTCGTCGGGAAAGGGTGAACAAATAGTATTTCACCAAGATCTTCCCTCCCTTTCTTAATTCCTCTTACGGGAAGAACAGGACTTTCCGACAGAGTATCCTCTACCGTGCTTAGAGATACAATGGGAAAGTTTCTCATGATGTCCACTCTTGTTTTCTCTTGCCAAGTAACTTAAAGGGAACCTAATTCCAGGCCTCTCGCCTCCAAACCTCATTACTTCATCCTGGGGACTCAGAGGGAAAACGGAAAGCTGGTGCGGAGGAGGAAAAAGAGTATTCACTATGGCAAGTTCCAGAGAATGGGTTTATACAAACACTGAGTTTCCAAATTTGTTCTGTGAGAGATTTAAAGGGGTGTCTGAAGGACAGGCAGCCTGGGGTAAGTCACAAGGAAAAAGCACAGGACTTGAAATCAGAAAACCCCAAGTTCGGATCCCAGCACCACATGGGATACGTCCTATCTGACCTGGGTCAAGTTACATCATCTTCCTTCAGATTCCACATCTGTAAAATGGGCACAATAACACCAACATCATAGACCTGTTTTAAAGAACAGATGGACTAATGTATGTGAGATGCCTAACATGGTATCTGACCCGAAGTTTTTCTAAATTGGGAAAGAGGTAAGCAAAAAATGAGCCATAAAGTCTTATTTATATTTGTGCAGTTTCAGACATCTTCAAACTACTCAGCAGGGAGACTAAAGATGGGGGCACCCTGCAATTCTCTTCCAATCTTCACTCTTCTAAGTAACCCAGGGACAACTCCGGTGAAAACAAATGCCTTTGAGATGTGTCAAAACACCCATTGATGCCAATGAAAACCATGGTGATTACTTCAGACTGGGTGCATAAGAGACTCAGTATCATCTGAAGCCCAAAACAGAGCAAAGAGAAAAGGTGGCCTAATAAACACACCCAAGTAAGGGCATTTAGCTCTTGCTTTACAGGTGTTATATTGAATTCCAGTACTGGGAGGAAGGAAAACTTCTTTAAAGTTGTAAATGATCTATAGGACTCATTCATCACAGAGGAGAAGGCTGTTGGGCTTTCAGGAAGCCAGCACCTCTCTCCAGGGGCTAAGAATGAACCCTAGATTCAGGGAGAAGCCAAACCCCAGAGAGATCATTAACCAAGTGAGGCAGTGACTTGGCATGTCAGTTCAGGGCCTTGTGACTTAACCACCGCCTAGGGTGCCTGGCCCTGGAATTCAACAACAGAGGAGGCTGGGGTCTGGGGAACAGGGTCAGCTATCCTGCCTTTGCTCTCTAACAATCCAGACATCATGTCAAGGAATGCAAGGGTTCCATTCCTGAGAGAAGCATGCATGGTTACCAAGGCTCTGGACTCAGCATGGGCTTACATCCTGGCTCTGCCATTAACTAGCTCTGTAATTCAACTCTCTGTGCCTGGATTTCCTCATCTGCAAAATGGGTATAATAAGAAACCAATCTTAAAGAGTTTTGTGAGGACTGTATGAGTGAATACAAATAAAGAGCCTTGATCACAGCAAGTGCTCAAGTAAATGAAAGCTATTACTGCCTACCTCATTGTGTTATTAGCCAGCCCTTATTGGGCTTTTCTTCTGTACCATGTGCTAACCATAGGTTGCTTCCTTTAGTCCCCCAAAGCTCCATGAGTCAATGAGAGTAAAGCACTGAGCTCAATGCTCTCCCTGAACATAGAAAAGGCTCAACAAAGGGAACCCACTCTTGCTACTATCATCACTCAATCAAGCCCAAAACACCCCTTCACTCAGTTCTAAAAAGACACCTGGGTAAAAACAATTCAAAGAAAATCACCCATTAGCATCTATTGGGTAACATATAAATTGGGTATTTTTATGAGTCAGAGCCTCTCGTTGTATCAAGCCTTGATATTACCTTGAATATTTCATTTTAATTCAGATTCCAGGACCCAGGAGTTAAATGAATAAGGCCTCCTTGATACTCTCTTACACTGGGAGTCTATGGCCAGAAGAGAAGAGAAGGGGTCTCTATACCACAAATCTTACCTCTGATGGTTCAAAATGCCATGCACTTTGAGAACACCTATTTAAACTCCAGAAAAGCTTGTGTGCTGGTAAAGCATTAGCTTTGTATCACTTCATGAGCTAGGCAGAGGCCACCTCAACCATGAAAGAAATACCAAGAAAAGAAAAGATAAAGAAAAGATGTGATAAAGCTCAAACTTGGTTCAAAAGAAAAAAAAAAAAGTCAATCCCTAAAAGCACTTCTTTCTATTTCTGATCCAATCCTTTTCTATCAGAGGAAGATAAAATTGACGCCCCACCTGCCCCAGGCTACTTTGCTCTAACAAGTGACAGTGTTCACCTGTGGACCAGGTGGACCAGAGCCTCAATATTGTAAGTAAAGTTCTGTTACTAACAATAATCTTGGTCTACACAGTAGGAATAGCACTCTTCAGGAGTATGGCACATTGTTAAATGGCCACAGATCTTTAACGCAAGCTTCTCTGCAATGTGAATTTGCCATTCCTCTTATACAGAAGTGGAGTCCATTTCTCCACTCCCTTGAATCTGGGCTGGCCCTGTGACTTGCTTTGGCCAGCAGAACATGGCGGAACTGATGCTGCGTGGATTCCAGAGCCTAGGCCTCAAGAGGACCTGAAGCTTCCACCTTTGCCCTCTTGGAACACTGTCCTGAGACTGCCATTCCATGGAGAAGCCCAGGAAGAAAGACCACATGGGAGAGGCCTTGGGTCCCAGCCAGACACACTTGCATGAGTGAGCCCAGGAGAGGCTAAGAGAAGCACCCAGCCAATCTACTGAGTTGCCGGAATAGACACCATGGTCACCTTCAGTCTCAAAGGTTTGGGGTAACTGGTCGTACAGCAAGAGATAAGGGATACAGGTACACTAACTGGAGTTTACTTTGTTTTGGAAACTCATTTCAAAAATTATCTCAAACTTCTCAAACTCAAGAACAGGCAAAAGCTAGGTTGCTGGAACTTAGCAACAGTGGTTACCTTAAGAGAGGAGGGATGGGATGGGAGCTTTATGGGATGCTGATAATTTTATTTCTTGGCCTGAGCAGTGATGACATGGGTGCATTCACTTTGTGATAATCAAACTGTGCAATCCTGAAGCTGTGGACTTTTTTGGATATGTACTAAACTTCCATTTTTAAGTTTAAAATAAGTGTCTCTTGGCAGTCTCTTTGAGAAGCAAAGATATGTAGCTAAAGGAAATAAATGATCATGCTCACAATTTCTTATCTGTTGATCAAAATTTCTTCAGAGAAGCATATAACACACACAAGTCCAGTTTTAAAAACTGAACCTCACTTGTTAAATATGAGCATGTTTCTTCCTTGCCAAAAACATGACCCATTTATGAATCTAAAGACATCCCTGAAACCCCAGGAAACTTTGTAATGCCTAGGTCAAGATATTCAAGTGCTGAAATGTTCATGTCATTTCAGAAAGATTGTATAAATCATTTCCAAAGTAAAAGGTCCTCAGAGCTTCTGCACTCACAGGTATGTCTCCCTTGGTAGGTCACATGATTAGTGGACATTTGCTCCTGTCCAAAACATCCACTAAGACATTTGGTCCACACCAAAAGTTCCTTGAAATTTGGTGCTATCAAAAATATCCATGAGTCGGGCTTCCCTGGTGGCACAGTGGTTAAAAATCCGCCTGCCAATGCAGGGGACATTCGAGCCCTGGTCCAGGAAGATCCCACATGCTGCGGAGCAACTAAGCCCGTGAGTCACAACTACTGAGCCTGCACTCTAGAGCCCGTGAGCCACAACTACTGAGCCCGTGTGCCACAACTACTGAAGCCCTCGCACCTAGAGCCTGTGCTCCGCAACAAGAGAAGCCACCGCAATGAGAGTAGCCCCTGCTCACCACAACTAGAGAAAGCGCGCACGCAGCAATGAAGACCCAACACAGCCAAAAATAAATAAATACATAAATTTTATTTTAAAAAAAAAAGAATCCATGAGTATATTTGGTCCATGCTTCATGGTCCTTGATGTTTGGCCCGGCCAAAAACACCCATGCTTGGAAAATGTCCCTGGGTTCATATAGCCCGTAACATTTACTTACACTTTTGGTTTACAGGATTAATACATAAAAAAATACTACCATGTCTTACTGGTCCAATAATTGTACTGAGGCTGTATTGCCAATGATAACCCTTCTTGCCTCAGTAGTCTAGCTGGCAATGCCACGTGGGGTTAGGTAGATGGGTCAGGGTTCAAATCCTGCAAAAGAGCAGGATTTATATTAACTATGCATAGCCAGGAAGAGTCCTACAGTTAGAGAAATGAACAGAGGATGACTGACAGGTTGAGGATGGAATCTCGTGATGTATGGTGCATTAATATGTTGTACTGGGCATTTGGCTGGATATGGCTGGGTCATTCAATAAGAGCTGAGTTTGAAAAGAGGAGCTTGGTCAAGCTGCTATGTAAAACGGGAGGCAAGTGTAATGTAAACACTTTACAAAGTACCTTGCTTGTCTCCTACCACATAGAGCTCTGGGTGTGAGAGTCACCATGAGGGGGATACCAGGCCTCTAATTAACTCCCATACAACTACCCCATCACCCAGGATTAAGAGGCAATACTTCCCTTGAATCAGTGCCCTATGGAGGTACGATCACAGTACCCACAAAAATGTCTGACACCATTTAGAGAGGTTTTAGTGGGTGTGACTCCCACACTTATCAGTCAATTGGTGGGGACCACCACACCCTCAGCTAGTGCCTACCTACTGGCTGACTCAGCCTGACCAAATCAGGTGTCGAATCCATAAGACATTAGTAAGGTTTCCCCTACCAGTAAACCACTGACCATTGGTCAGACAGCTGCAAAAGAAAAAATAATAACAATAATAACCCTTCTTCTGCTGCTTGGCAATGTAACATCTTTATTTGAAAATTCCACCAGAATATGGCAGAAATAGTATACTCACAATAGAAAAGCCAATGCTGCATTATAATGGTTTTTGTTACCATTTCCATTTCCTTAAAAGAGATAGGACTGGGCTCCCCTGGTGGCGCAGTGGTTGAGAGTCTGCCTGCCAATGCAGGGGACACGGGTTCGAGCCCTGGTCTGGGAAGATCCCACATGCCGCGGAGCAACTGGGCCTGTGAGCCACAATTACTGAGCCTGCGCATCTGGAGCCTGTGCTCCGCAACGAGAGAGGCCACGATAGTGAGAGGCCCGTGCACCGCGATGAAGAGTGGCCCCCACTTGCCGCAACTAGAGAAAGCCCTAGCACAGAAACGAAGACCCAACACAGCCATAAATAAATAAACAAATAATTTAAAAAAAAAAAAAAAAAAAAAAGAGATAGGACTAAAAGGCACTGGCACTTTGGAGAGGAGAACTTAAAATGCCTAATGTACAACTAGTCAGGATTCGGATAACATTACAATCAGTCAAGATGGGACAGGAAAACAGCAGCACAACATTGGTGCTAAAGGGAAGGAAGGAAAACCCTGAATAGGATAAAAGGACACAGAAGAGGAACCAAATGCAACACTATCACAGGTACTTCTAAGAACTCTTCATGATATTCATGTTGATGAGGTCCTATTAATGTTAGGAGAAAGAAACTCGTTAAAGAGGCAAGTAAATAGAATTGAAAGCAGACTTTAACCTTTAAACCCAACTTCGAACCCAAACCCAATGCATGGAATTCAAACTCCAGAGGAATATAATAAAGTGACCAGACGCAGAAAACCATTTCTTATGCGTGACCCCTGTGCTCAAGATGACAACAGAATTCCTATTTACATAACTTATGACAATATTCAATATTTAAGTGCCAGTCCCACATTATCCATAATGGCACCTTCAAGGGGGCACCAACACAGTTCACTCAGTTATTTACTGTGCACAGTGTAGCACTGGGTTAGACTATGCCATTGATTCATGCACTAACAATGAAAAGGTGAGAAGATACAGATTTACATATGAGAAGGTACTTGCATTTGCAAGGGAAAGAAATCTCAACATTAACCCTTCACTGCACATGATGGATTTCAGAATTGCAAATATAAATGGGATTAGACTACTCCCAACAAATGCACAAGTGAGAGGATGCTTGTTTCACTTTTCACAATCACTGTGACAAAACATATCTTCTTTGGGTCTAACACTCGAGCGTACAACAATGGAAAGTAACACCCGTAAGTGTCATCCATGTTGTTTGGACTTCCATTTGTGCCTTTGGAAGGTGTAAATGAAACTTTTAAGCACTGTGACGAACGCAAAAGAAAAGTTAGGTGACCTATGGCTTATGTTGAGAAAATGTACGCCCATGGAAGGCATGGCAGAAGATGACCAGAAGCTCCAATATTTCCACCAGAAACTCGGAATATATATATGTCAGTACTGAATGGCAATCACAGGATGAACAACGCTGTGCTGACGTAGCAAATTTCAAGAGCTGATGGTAGTGCACCATACCTCAATCTGGAGATTTGCTGACATACTAAAAGATGAACAGCAAAGCAATCAACAAGTTAGCACCCAGGCTCTTGGTAGTCACACTCAAATACAGCCACCAACTACACAATACCAACAAAATCAAATTCATATTACTGAAATTGTTTATGCATATAATGAATATAAAACCAGTAATCAGGTCAATATATACCTGAAAGATTGCTCAATGACTTAAGAGTAACCCTGACAAACTTCATGATGAGGATGAACAAGAATAAATGTGAAACCCAAAATTCATCATGAATTACAATAAAAATAATGTAAATAAAATTTTAACTAAGTAAATGTTTGTATCATTTAATGAATCATGGACCAAATGTCTCAATGAAAGTTTTGGACAGGACCAAATTTCAAGGACTTTTTGGCATGGACCAAACATTCTGCAAGAGATCACACAAACTCCATAAGGCCACATCTCTTTCTCATCTCTCTGTCCCCTAGTCCCAGCCCTCTCATGCCAAAGCCAAGCAGAGTCACTTGTTCACGCAGAAAGAACGCAACAAGTGTCTGTGGTTGGTAGGACATCCCCAAAGCCCTTAACAATGTTTATATCCCTTGACTAAGTATAATTCCTCTTAAAGGACTCTATTCAAAGGAAATGATTTTATTAAATGGGGACAAAGATTTATGTATGAAACTATCAAGTTCTTTAATACAGCGAAAAAATAAGAATGGAAATACTCTAAATGTTTAAAGTTAGGAGATTAGATAAGGAAATTATACTATATCCAGAAAGTAGAAATACACAGACATTTAAAATGACATTAAAAAATGACATTTAAAAAGAGAAAAGAGGGAATTCCCTGGTGGTCCAGTCGTTAGGACTCAGTGCTTTCACTGCCGCGGCCCCAGTTAAATCCCTGTTCTAAGATCTAAGAACTAAGATCCCGCAAGCCACAAGGCATGGCCAAAACAAAAAAAAAAGAGAGAGAGAGAAAGAGGTTCTCTCTTTGTGGTAGGATTATGAGTGTCTTTCTTCCTACTTCTTTATAACTTTCTGTAATTCTCAAATTTTCTACAAGGTACAAGTATTCTTCACTTTTTACTTAATCAAAAGAGAAAGTAAAAAACTGGAAAAACATGTTGAAATAAAGGTGATTAATATTATAGTCTATTTCTCTTTTAATATCTCTTTATAACTTCATCCATTACTTACATTCCTTGCCTGGAATCATCACTTCAGCTGTTTACATAGCTTGAACATTTTACCAGACTCAACTCCCACTGAATCACAATAATATATTTATCTATCTTTCTTTCCCTCTAGGCTCTGAGCTCTTCATTTTCTTTGTAAACCCAATGCTCAACATAGTGTTTTGCTCTTAATGGGCACTCAATATATTTTGACTGAAAGTTGCTGGATGTCAGGGTGACGACAAGAGGATTTACCTAAACTGCATGGCAGCGGTGGCCATGTTTTCCTATATGTCCCATGCTGGGCACACAAAAGATCCAAAATAAGTATTTGTTATTTGTCTTAGCTTAAGCTGCCATAACAAAATACCATAGACTGGGTGGCTTGCACAACGGATATTTATTTCTCACAGTTCTGAAGACTGGAAGCCTGAGATCAGGCTGCCAGCATGGTTGGGTTCTGGGGAGGACTCTCTTCCTGCCTTGCAGGCAGTCACCTCCTTGCTGTGTGCTCACATGACCTCTTCTTCGTGCATACGCATGGATGGGGCGGGGGGGAGGAGGAGGGAGAGAGAGAGGGAGGGAGGGAGGGAGGGAGGGAAGGAGAGAGAGGGAGGAAGAGAAAGAGAGAGGAGACAAGCGAGCACACGTGCACACGCATGTCTCTTCCTATAAGGACACTAATCCTATCCAATCCCACCCTTATGATCTCATTTAACTTAATTACCTCCTTATAGACCCTATCAAATAGAGTCATATTAGGTATAAAAGCTTCAATATATAAGTGTGGGGGGGGTGCACAATTCAGTCTATATCATTATTAAATGAAAACTGACATTTCACCTCACCGGTGGACCATTAAGGTGACACCAAAAATAGACTATTACCTGTGACCAGAACAACGGCTGAAAAACTTCATCCTATGTGTCTTCTGATAAGGTGCACCAAAGACAGGTATAAGATTTTGGTATGTCTTCATAATTTCAGGCACAACAGCAAGTCAAGAAAGAATATGGGGAAACACAAAAGACCCCAAGTAGCCAAAGCAATCTTGAGAAAGAAGAACAGAGCTGGAGGAATCATGCTCCCTGACTTCAGACTATACTACAAAGCTACAGTGATCAAAACAGTAGGTACTGGATTTCCCTGGCAGTCCAGTGGTTAAGACTCCACACTTCCAATGCAGGGGGCACGGGTTCAATCCCTGGTTGGGAAACTAAGATCCCACATGCCACGTGACACAGCCAAAAGAAAAAAAAGTATGGTACTGGCACAAAAACAGAAATATAGATCAATGGAACAGGATAGAGAGCGAAGGAATATACTCACGCACGTATGGTCAATTAATCTACAACAAAGGAGGCAAGAATATACAATGGAGAAAAGACAGATTCTTCAACAAGTGATGCTGGGAAAACTGGACAGCTAACATGTCAAAGAAAGAAATTAGAACACTCTCTAACACCATATACAAAAATAAACTCAAAATGGATCAAAGACCTAAATGTAAGACTGGATACTATAAAACTCCTAGAGGAAAACATAGGTGGAACACTCTATGACATAAATCACAACAAGATCCTTTTTGACCCACCTCCTAGAGAAAGGGAAATAAAAACAAAATAAACAAATGGGACCTAATGAAACTTAAAAGCTTTTGCACAGCAAAGGAAATCATAAACAAGACAAAAAGACAACCCTCAGAATGGCAGAAAATATTTGCAAATGAAGCAACTGACAAAGGATTAAAGACCTAAATAGACATTTCTCCAAAGAAGATATACAGATTGCCAACAAACACATGAAAGAATGCCCAACATCACTAATCATTAGAGAAATGCAAATCAAAACTACAATGAGGTATCACCTCACACTGGTCAGAATGGCCATCATCAAAAAATCTACAAACAATAAATGTTGGAGAGGGTGTGGAGAAAAGGGAACCCTCTTGCACTGTCGGTGGGAATGTAAATTGATACAGCCACTGTGGAGAACAGTATGGAGGTTCCTTAAAAAACTGAAAATAGGGCTTCCCTGGTGGCTCAGTGGTTGAGAATCTGCCTGCCAATGCAGGGGACACAGGTTCGAGCCCTGGTCTGGGAAGATCCCACATGCCATGGAGCAACTGGGTCCGTGAGCCACAACTACTGAGCCTGCGCGTCTGGAGCCTGTGCTCCGCAACGAGAGGCCGCAATAGCGAGAGGCCCGCACACCGCGATGAAGAGTGGCCCCCGCTTGCCGCAACTAGAGAAAGCCCTCGCACAGAAACGAAGACCCAACACAGCCAAAAATAAATAAGTAAATAAAATTTTTAAAAAAAGCAAAACTAAAAATAGAACTACCATACAACCGAGCAATCCCACTACTGGGCATATACCCAGAGAAAACCATAATTCAAAGAGAGACATGTACCACAAAGTTCATTGCAGCTCTATTTACAATAGCCAGGACATGAAAGCAACCTATGTGTCCATCGACAGATGAATGGATAAAGAAGATGTGGCACATACATACAATGGAATATTACTCAGCCATAAAAAGAAACGAAATTGAGTTATTTCTAGTGAGGTGGATGGACCTAGAGTCTGTCATACAGAGTGAAGTAAGTCAGAAAGAGAAAAACAAATACCGTATGCTAACACATATATATGGAATCTAAAAAAAAAAAAAAAAAAAAAAAAAAAACAGGTCATGAAGAACCTAGAGGCAGGACGGGAATAAAGACGCAGACCTACTAGAGAATGGAATTGAGGACACGGGAAGGGGGAAGGGTAAGCTGGGACGAAGTGAGAGAGTGGCATGGACATATATACACTACCAAATGTAAAATAGATAGCTAGTGGGAAGCAGCCGCATAGCAAAGGGAGATAGCTCGGTGTTTTGTGACCACCTAGAGGGGTGGAATAGGGAGGGTGGGAGGGAGGGAGACGCAAGAGGGAAGAGATATGGGGATATATGTATATGTATAGCTGATTCACTTTGTTATAAAGCAACTAACACACCACTGTAAAGCAATTATACTCCAATAAAGATGTTAAAAAAAAAACAACAAATGGGACTGAATTAAACTTAAAAGCTTTTGCACAGCAAAGGAAACTACCGACAAAGAATAAACACAACCTACCAAATGGGAGAAAATATCTGCAAATGATATTACCAATAAAGGATTAATATCCAACATATGTAAACAGCTCATACTACTCAACATCAGAAAAACAAACAATCTGATTAAAAAATGGGAAGAAGAACCAAATAGACATTTTTCCAAAGAGGAAATGTAGATGGCCAACAGGCACATGAAAAGATGCTCGACATCACTAATCATCAGGGAAATGCAAATCAAGACCACAATGAGATATCATCTCACACCAGTCAGAATGGCTGTCGTCAAAAAGAACACAAATAACAAATGTTGGCGAGGATGTAAAGAAAAGGGAACCCTCGTACACTGTTGCTGGGAATGTAAATTGGTGCAGCCACTGTGGAAAACAGTATGGAGGTTTCTCAAAAACTAAAAATAGAACTACCATATGACCCAGCAATCCCACTCCTGGGTATATATCCAAAAGAAAACAAAAACACTAATTCAAAAAGACAAACGCACCCCAGTGTTCATAGCAGCACTATTTATAATTGCCAAGATATGAAAGCAGCCTCAGTGTCCATTAACAGATGAATGGATATAGAAGATGTGGTTTATATATACAATGGAATACTAGTCAGCCATAAAAAAGAACAAAATTTTGCCATTTGCAGCGACGTGGATGGACTTGGAGGGCACTATGCTAAATGAAATAAGTCAGACAGAGAAAGACAAATACTGTATGATACCACTTATATGTGGAATCTAAAAAATACAACAAACTAGTGAATATAACAAAAAAGAAGCAGACATACATACAGAGAACAAACTAGTGGTTACCAGTGGGCTGGGGGGAGGGGCAATATAGGGGTGGAGGAGTAGGAGATACAAACTATTGGTTGTAAGATAGGCTCAAGGATGTATTTACAACACAGGGAATATAGCCAGTATTTTGCAATAACTGTAAATGGAAAGTAACCTTTAAAAATTATATAAAAAAGGGACTTCCCTGGTGGTCCAGTGGGCAAGACTCCACGCTCCCAATGCAGGGGGCCCGGGTTGTTCCCTGGTCAAGGAAATAGATCCAGCCTGCATGCTGTAACTACGAGTTCGCATGACGCAACTAAGAAAGTCCTCACGCCGCAACTAAAGATCCTGCATGCCGCAACTAAGACCTGGCACAACCAAAATAAATAAATAAATAAAAATAAATACTTTTTAAAATTGTATAAAAAATTTTTTTTTAATTTTTAAAGAAAGGAAGAATTTGAACCTGGATGTGATATATCCAAACCTGTGCTTTAGAACAATTAATGAGGAAGCAGTAAGTCTGGATCCAGATGTGAAACACAGGAGGTGAGAACTACCGTTAGAAGCCACTTCAGGAGTCAACTGAGTGCTGTGGTGCTGACAGTAGGAATAGCTATGGTGCTAGTAGCAGGGAGAGAGGGGAAAGAGTAGATGCAAGGGGTATCACCCAGGTCAGATCCACAGGAAACTGTTACCAACTGGATGAGAGACACAGAGAAGGAAAAAGCGGCAAAGATAGTTATAAGGGGAAGGGAGGATGTCAGGGCTGGGTTGTGGGGGGGCTGGGGAAGAGCTGACCATCCCTCCAAACATCAAGGGATGGGAGGAGGAGAACATGCTTTGCCGAAGGAATGGGCGGGTGGTTTGCATGTGAGGCATGCTGAATCTGAGCTGCCAGGTGAAATCCAGGTAGAGATGCTAGTCCGTCAGCTGGAAATGGATGTAATGAACCCCAGACGTCAGGCCAGAGGTGGATACCTGAACATCATCCACAGAAGTGAGTAAGATAGCTGAGGAAACTTAGGTGAACTGAGCACAGAAACTCAGAGACCATCATCTTCAAACAACAGAAAAAGAGGCCAAAGAACCAAGGAAAGGAAACAAGGAAAGGTCAGAGCGGCAGGAGAATCAGGGTGACGCAGGGCCACGAACCAGAAAAGCAATGTCTCCAGGCTGGATGGAGTGTTCAGAACCAGCAGGAGCACAGAGACATCGAATGGCTGAGACGGAGCATTTGGATCTGGCTTCCACGTGATCAGTGGGACTCTTGGACAAGTTGTTTCAAAACAGTAGGGAGAGCAGAGCAGGGAGCCCCAGAAAGCGAGAAAGAGGCAGCTGCTAACAGGCTGAGTACCTATGGGTGTGCCAGGCATCGCGACAGGAACTGTGTATGGATTATCACCTTTAATCCTCACAAACATCCCTCAAAAGTCAGTGCTATTATAATTTGGATTCAGAGCATTTTGTGTAAGACTTAATAAAAGGAGCATATCTACAAGGTCACATTTGCCTGTCTGAAAAAACAAACCTCATACATATTTTGATGTAGCTATGGAGATCTGAGAGCAGGCATGTAGGTGGAAACAGATTATCAAAGAAGATGATACAAACTGAGAGGGGGTGGAGTATGGAGTGGTCTGGCTGGACTAAGTACAACCATCAAAATGTTTGTAATGGCAAATGGATTTAACTCCCAGTGGCTTCCGTGTGTGTGCGTGCGTGTGTGTCTGTCTGTCTCTGTCTGTCTCTCTGTCTCACACAGCAGCTGCTTGAGAGAAAAACGTACAAAACCACAAAACCATGCTGATGTGGTCAGTTAGCCCCAGTGCAAACTTGTACTATTAGTAACAATTTTTGAAGGCTGATTTTTCTTATCCACCTTCACAGCTATACTAATTAAAAAGTCTGAGTTCAGCAGACCATTCATTGAAAAAAATCAATGTGATGACTCATAGGTCATCACAACTACGAAAAAATATAGTAGAAAATTATAGAAAAACAGAGTATAACACACTCTCAGAAATATTTCCAACCTGTGGAAATTTTACACAAATGGGAAAATTGGGGGTTTTGGAAATCCTTCACACCTTCTTCCTACCCTCTACCACAACTCATTACCACCAGAAAATAATTTTTTATTATCACCATAGTTGTCCTCAATTGCGCTAATTAAAAGATACAAAAATCACCTTGCTTTTCTCAGCCAGATACTTAAACCGTACTTGAAAGTAATGACCTGTTCTGTTAGAATTGTTTTTTTAGAAATGCTAGCAATTCAGGGCTTGCAAGAAGCCCCGGTAATAGCAGCTTCTTTCGATTTAGAAACCCAAAAATCTGTGGATGCTGTTTGACATTTATTGAACATGAATAACATCCCCACGTGCTGTGTTCCTGAGGCTTGCCCAGCATTCTAGGGAAAGACTTAACGCACACAGATAGGCTCAAAAAAGGTGCACCATGGATCAATATATCCTAACACTAATCACCCCTTCCTACTATTCTCATCAGGCCAAAAACAGCCATCATTTGTACCTCTCCAAGGCAACAACAGTATAAAGCTCTGAGTTTGAATGTTGCCTCTGCCACTTCCCAGCTGGAACAGTGGCTCAGGGTCTGAATCAGTTTCATCCCCTGCATGATGGGAATATCAGAGCCATGAACTGAAGACGTTAGGCCGATATGGCAGAGAGCAAGGGGCAGCAGAGAGAGCCAGACACTCTGGGCACCCACTCTGGGTTCACCCTTACCTACTAGGCTGGGTGATACTGGGTAAGCTCATCATTCATTTCCTTTAGGTTTCATACTCTTCCCAATTAACATATCTGATTTTAGCCAATTAGCCTTGAAGTTTTGCTTTTTCAATCCGGAGACCCCCAATCCCATCACGTCGTCCCTTCCTCTCTCCCACTGTGAGGATCTAAAGGGCTCACTGCTCTGCAGATCTGTAGCTTTTTCAAGTTAATAAGGGCGGAACTTGTAACAACCATTTCCAGAACCATTCCTTCTTGCTGACTTGGGTGGAGGCCAAGGAGGCAGCCTCACTCTTATCATCATCTACTGGGGAAAAACCCCACTGGAAGCTGATGCTCATTCCTATCGACAAAGGTTTCAAAGGAACCCGATGTGATCCATACATTGGGTGACGATATCCAAACCAGGGCAGTTTTGAGAAAAGGGGCACTATTAAATAATCATTCTGAGATAGCAGCTGTGACCCAGGACATACAGTCCATCCTGGCTGGGTCCTCGGCAGGGAGGAAGTGGGTATACAGCCTTCTCTCTCCCTTCTACCAGGTTTCAATCAAGGAAATCTTACAGTAACCTCAAAGCCTCCTCCCCTCCCTTTCAGGACCAGCCTTTCCCTGACTCCACAAAAGCACAAGCTTAACCAGCACTTACTAACCTACATCATCAAACCGTGCCTTTCCCTTGAACACAGTGGCCAATTTCCAATAACAGCAATAGTGAGGACCCTGAGCACGGAAGCACCTAGGTAGGTCAAGAAGAAATGCAGTCAGACTAGCTGGTTTGGGCTGAGGACAAGGTCAGGCTGACGGAGAAACGAGAAGCACCTTCTGTTTGTCACAATCACCTAGCACAAGAGTCCGAGTCTTGGTAGGAGAGGCAAAAACCAGATTTGGGCAACACCACATAAGAGCCACGTGGCAGCTCTCCCTGAGAGTGCTAAGGGTGCTGCCAACCCCCTGAAATACAGAGAATCACCCACACGACAAATCCTTGTAAAATCAGACCATCCCCAGCCTCACAGCAGCTGTCAATCACCAGTCCCCTGCACAGGAGAGGAAGGCCTTTCTTCTTAAACTAACCCAAAGACATATAGTATTTTAGTTACTAATTATCAGGAAAAGGAAAGCAAATTCGTGTCAAAACAGAAGCCTTTGGGTAAAAGAATAATATATTTTTTAAATTTTCAATTTCACAACCATTTTAGAATTGGCCAGGAAGGACCTTGGTTTATGTGTTGGGCTTAAAAGGAACAAAAAGGGAATAAAATAATCTTAATTCATAATGACTTGTTTTATGATACATATTCTGTAAGCCCAAGAAAAGTCTGTGACAAGAAAAATTAAATCGGTAAAAGTAGAATAGTACAAGGTGCAGGAATAATCCTTCCATTAAAATGCACTCCAATTTTTTTCTGTAAGAACGAGCAGAGATGTCAACGAGGACAACACTTTCCTATTTTAACACATACTTATCTCCTGAGTATCTCCAGCATTTCATACAACCTGCCAGAGCTTTCCAGGCAGTTCCAGGCTGAGGACCCCAATACGGACGTAATTCCTACCCGTGAAGGAACTTCCCAAAGCAAAGCATCTACTCTCCCAGAAGAGGGTGTGCAACTGTTCCCAAAACAAACCATCTACTAGTCCTACTTCAATCCTTGCTAGACTGCGAAAAGCCAAGGGAACAAAGACCAGGAAGAGTGATCTTGAAATTGATTACAGCGCTGGAAAAGAGGACATAAACCACAACATTTAAGGAATAAAAAGCATATCAACACTTCCTGGATGCCAGGGGGAGTCATAGCTGGTAACAACTGACATTTATTGAGCTCTTACATGTGCCAGGCACTAAGTGAAGCACTTATATGCACTAAGCTCATCCCCCAACAATCCTGAGAGGCAGGTTCTTCTACCTTCCTCATTTGGGAGGTGAAAAACCAGAAGCAACCTCTAGATTTCGGTCAGCAGAGCTAGAAATGGGCCCCCACATTAACTCAAGTACCCACACTGTTGACCTCTACATTATATATGTCCTTCTATTATTGGTCACCCAGGTGGCGGAAGGGGAGGCAAGGACTGGACCCCAGGTCTTCCTGGCCCTAAAGGCCATGCTCTTAACCCACACTCTACACAGTTACCTGAATGCTATCACTGGTCATGCTGCCCCATTCTCCACCAATAGGATAAATTCTACTATCACCATTAATAACAGAGGACATCATTTATGGAAGGCTTGCCGTGCCAGGATAAGAAAACTTTGGCTTAGAGACGTTAAGTTGACTCAGACCTCAAATATGTATGGGAGCCCGGATTTGAACTGGGTCCCTTGGACTCCAAAGGCTGAGCTCTCAATCCCTCCAGCAGACACCAGGGCTGTAGCAAGACCGTGACCACAGGCCAGGGGACCTGAATACAAACAACCACGGAGGCCAGGAGGCCAACTCCAGAGTTGGCTGTCACAGTCACTGGCTCGTATTCTTCAAGTCTCGCCCAGCAACTTCCTGCTTTTTATTTCACACACACACACACACACACACACACACACACACACACACACACACACACACACAATAGAATAAAAAGCCCAGAAGCTCAGTGTCCTCATTCACAGCAGGTTAGAAACAATCAACCCAAAGGGAGTGAGAGGCAGTTAGTGACAATCTCAGTGACTGCAGGTGAGGTGACAAATGACAGAGAAAGGGGAAGAAAATGAAAAACTGAAAATGAAAACACAAAATTACATGGTACATGAATGAAACACATAATAACAGACCTGAGTCACCAAGAAAAAAATTAGCCTCTGCTTAAGCATCCTCTGTTTTTGAAAGCAGGCAAATGCCTAACATTTAAACCAGGTTTTGATCAAGTATTTCAAATTTTTCAAGTCTTGGCATTTGAAATAGTAAGAGGCAGAGGGGCTTGGTGGAAACAGGCATAGAGGACAGTGGACTGCCCCGGGCTTCAGTGCTGAGAGCTAAAGCACGCCCAGCTCTGTGGCCAGGGACCCAGGGAAATCACCGCACCTCAGCGGCCTCGGCAAGGGGGTGGGCCTCCCTCTCCCTTCCACCACGAGAACTCTGTGAGAAAGAACACAGTACAGTGACCAGTCATGTGCTCTGGAGCCAGGCAATCCTAGGGTGAGTCCTAACTACCCCACCGGCCACTCGTGTCTGGTTTGCTCACGATGATAATCCTGGTGCCTGGCACACAGAGGAAATCCAGTAAATGATTATTCAGTGACTGAATGAAACCATGCAACCTTGAATAAATTACTTCACTGTTTCTGAACTTCATTTTCCTGCACTGAAAAGTAGATATGACAATTCCTACATTATGGAATTGTAAGGATTAAACGAGTTAATTCTGTAAAAGCTTGCATAGGAGCCTTACTGTACTGTGACATCTGTATAGCTCATCTTCAGCTACCTGGAAATCTGACCTATGAAGGAGCCCCCATTCCCCTATGAAAATGGACAGAGGAAGCACAGGTGCCCCAGCCTGTCAAATATATGAACTGCAATTTGAGTAAATATCTACACCCTTCCTCGAAAAATAATCCCCAAATTCAATACTGTCTCACTGGTCATTAATACCCTTGTGAGCTAGAAAGATGTTCTAAAATTTACAAATGAAGACACGGGGCACAGCTGTAAGTTTCCCTGGGCTAACTAGCAAGTTGATAACAAAATCTAGACCTTCTGACTCTGCTTCCTCCTCATCATCATCTCTGCTCAGCCACTGGAAACTGAATACCCACAGGCATCCTGTGCAGAATTCTACAAATCCCAGGCCGGGCGGACCAACTACAGGAGGAAAAGCAACACTTAAAGTCACAAGCAGATTTTAAAACGTGTTCTGAGCACTGATTCCATCAAGGACACCTATAAATGATACTTTCTGGCTCAAGAAAAGTTTCCTCCTCTTTGATCTAGAATCTCTGCTAGACAGAAAGGCCTTCTTAGAATATTGGCTCCTAAGTGCTTCTTGCTTTATCCTTCAGTCAGTGTTGCCAATTTTGCTTTTCAAAAAAAGAAAAAAAATGTCCTGAATGTCCCAGGAGGAATTTATCGTCCCTCTAAAGAATTACAATAGAAAAATAAAAACCCTTTGAACTTCTGGTGGCCTGGGGGCAGGGAAGAGATTAAATCAAAGGAGCCAGTGACACTGCTGCAGGCTGTGGTGCGGGGTGGGGGGCGGTCTCCAGGAAGAGGCTGCTGACCTGGGCCCCCTCCTGGGCTGGGCGATGGGGAGGGACCAGGCTTCGGGGTCCTCCCTCTCAGACTCCATATCCCCATCCTCATGTCCACTTCCAGCAGGCGGGACAAGAAGTGAGACGCCCTCACCCCGCCAGACCCTTTGGCAGTCAGTGGAAGCATCTAACCACCCTCTTCCTCCAGAATTTCTCCTCCTCGCTTGATAATGATGATGATATTATGATATTAATAATTCTGATAACAGAATTATTATTACTAATACAGAGTATGCACTGTGTGTTAGCACTGTGTGTAATACATTGTTGCAAGCACTTTAAATATATTAGCTGATTTAAATTCTCACAACTAGCCTATGAAGGAGGCCATGTTATTATACCTAAGATCACACAACTAGGGAACCATACTCTTCACTCAAGCCCACTTCCCAAGCTTGAAGGAGAGAGGAAGAAGCCTCTTTTTCTTGTTGGAAGGAAGGCAGAACACAGAGCTCACATACAGGAGGCAATGAATAAATATAAATGAATAAAACGAGCTCTTAGCCTGTGTTCACACTAGTTATCCCAGGAAAAGGTATCACCCCACTTCTTCCCTTCTTTGCCTGGAGTAGCAGAGGGCAGAAGACCCTCAATCAGTATTTGTTTAACATAAGCCAGATTCTCCCCTAACTCCTAAAAAACAGTTCCTGGACATTTTGCTGAAAGCCTAGACCTTACGGTGGTACTCTTGATGCCATGTTCCGTTAGTAAGGCCTCCTGGGAAATCCTTTTCTAGTCAATGCTTTGCGCTTGGATCTCTCATTTCTTACATGCTCTGAAGTCCCACGGAGACACAGCTGCTGGGACCACTTTCTGTGGGCGTCTTGACAGTTAAGCATGGTGGCAGCCGGCAGTCTCACCTCCCACCTTTGCTGGATGCATAATCAGCCTGCTTTTAATCCTGCCAAGCTCCGTGCTGCCTGGCACCAGAGGCCAGAAGCTGCACATGGGTAATAATTTAACAAATCACCTGTCTGGCTCTCCTGCCAGGACACCCACCCTGGAGCTTATACAGCTGCTGATGCTAGGGCTGCAGTCCTGCGGGATGGCAGGTAGATGGCAGGTACCAGGGTCTCGGGGCCCACACACTTCCCAGCTCTGTCCTGCCAAAGAATATCCAGGTGAGATGTTTGATAAGAGGTGACCCTCAGAGTCTATACTTCCTACTCCATGCCTAGCTCCTTGGGGATTTTTAAATGCTATTTAGCCAAATGCACGACTAACAGACAGAGCTCTCCTCAAGAAGCAACAACACATACTCCCAGAAACCTGGATGGCAGGAACATCCCAGCACACACCTGTAAGACATAGTGAGAGGAAAGCAAACTGCAGCGGCATCCACCACAAACATTTTGAAACCTAAATAGAGTTCCGCAACCAAACAACCAAAATATGTGATGTGAAACTAACTGAGGAGCTTGTTCCAAAATGTATGAGTCACAGCCAGCCCAGGACCACAGGAAGATAAGTGAAATGGTTCTCAAACTATTTACAATACTTACTTATTGTGTTTGCCGTTTACCTATAAACCACTGAAAGAAAAGATCTTTTCAGGGTGACAAGTAAGATGCCCACTTTTAAAAAGTGACAATTCTGCCATGACAGACCTTACAAAAGGACAAACTGTTTTGCTCACTGCAGTGGTAGGGGGAAGTTAACCTAAGGAGAGACTGCCTTTAAATAACCATCAGCAAGCTGTCACAAGCAATTACAGCTGTCAAATACTTGTCAACACACACATTATGACATTCACATTAAAGACAGCAGAGCACAGATTTTTAGGTTAATTTAAAAAAATGTTCCAAACCAGACTCTTAATCCTATGTCTTGAGAAAGAAAACGGGCTTCTTTTTTTTTTTTTAAATCACAATACTTGCTCCTGACCAATGCTTTGAGATTGGTTTGCCACTAACACTAGATAACGGCAGGGTGACACGGTGTATTCCAAAAACAAAGACAGCAGTGTCTAAGGTCACAGAGGCCCTCCAACCAGGCTTCGGGGTGGACACTGGGGGAACTGGGGCCGCACTTACCAGTCTGTGGCTTTACTTCTGCAGAGAGGAAGGGGAATAGCGTGCCGAGTGGGGACTTCCACCAAGCACCTGGGCAGCCAACACTTTCTATCTGTATCTGTTTACATTTTAAAGGAGCCAAGCAGAAGCCACAGCCCCACGTACCCCATCGTTCTCTGCAGGTCAGTGTCCTTACCTGAACAGAGTTAAATGGTCGTGTACTTAGCACAAGCTTCAAAGTCAGATGGCTCGGGGTCCCGTCCCCACTCTACCTTTACGAGCCACGTGATGCTGGCCAAGTTACTTTATAAGTTTCTACAGCTGTAAAACGGGCATAGTGATACCACCTGCCTTGTAAGATTGTTGAGAGAATTACATGACAGAATGTACTGGAAGTGCTTAGCACAGGGCCTGTCTCAGCAAGAACACTCAATAAATGACAGCTGCTCTTGGCAACATCATCAGTATTTCCATAAACGGTGGCTCACCTGTGAACCAGAGCAGCAAAGGCAGTTAATCCACTCAGTCATTTAGCAAGTATTTACTGACTGCTCCCGCAAGTGCCAGGCACCGTGCTAGAGGTTAGAGATACAACAGTGAGTAGCGTGAGGCTCAAACTTCAGCAACTCCAGTCTGCTGGGGAGACATGCACATGACCAGTACGGTGGCCAAGGTTCCAGATTAAAACAAAAAACACCCACACAATAAAACAGTACAAATGCCTTTTCATAATTTAGAATGAATTTTATTTGTGACATGGGTCAAAAATATACATATCAGGGGCTTTCCTGGTGGCGCAGTGGTTGAGAATCTGCCTGCCAATACAGGGGACACGGGTTCGAGCCCTGGTCTGGGAAGATCCCACATGCCGCGGAGCAACTGGGCCCGTGAGCCACAGCTACCGAGCCTGCGCGTCTGGAGCTTGTGCTCCGCAACTAGAGAGGCCGCGATAGTGAGTGGCCCCCGCTTGCCGCAACTAGAGAAAGCCCTTGCACAGAAACGAAGACCCAACACAGCCAAAAATAAATAAATAAATAAATAAATAAATAATAAAAATAAAGGAATTCCTTAAAAAAAAAAAATACATATCAGGTACCACATGATATTTGTTCCTTACACGGGAATTATACTAAGATTCAACCGTGCACTGCTTTTGCCAACATACCCACAGAGAGTTAATGTTCAACAGTGGGCTAAAGTTCAGCACGAACTGGAGGAGCTGCCAGATCAATATACACCAAAATGAAGATAGCCTCCCCCTTCAGAGATGAACAGAGTCCAGGGTGTATGTCACCAGAAAACGCACAATCACAAGACTAAAGACTCATAGACATCCAGCTGGCTGCATTTATTAACTGTGAGTATGAGTCATCAGGCAACTCTCTAGGCAAATGTAAGACTAAACGGACAATTCATCAAAAAGTTAGTGCAACAGAAAGATGAAGAGTGAGCCAACTCTAGAAGAAAATGAACGAGCAAAGACCACCCCAAGATAATGATGACCAGCTGAGAAGTCAATTCAATTATTTCTTTAAAGCCCAAGGTGATACTCTTTGAAGAAATTCCTTATGGGGAATGGAGTTTGTTCAGCAGATCAATAGTTTATCACCTCCAATTTATTTGCCTCAAAGGGTTGGGTCAGATGCCACTTTATGGCCAACATAAAAGTTCACATGAATTAACCAAAGCAGGTCAAAAATCCCTTTATCTAGATCTAACTCAATTTATAATCAGCTGAGCACTAAAGAGCAAAGGACAAAGATGAGAAATATTACACATCAAGGAACCCTATTTCCTAAAAACAGATTCTAAGCAAATATGGCTTTTTAACAAACATTCCTCCTAGCACAGAGCTGACATTGGAAACTGATTCACTCACCATATGGAGAGAGTTACCCAGACCAGTGCTTCTCAAATTTTAATGTTCATATAAATCACCTGGGTATCTTGTTAAACTGCCAATTCCAATTCTGTAGGTATCAGGTGGGGCTCAAGATTCTGCATTTGTAAACAAGTTCCCAGGAGATACGGAAGCTACTGGCCCACAAGCCATACCTGGAGAGGCAAGGACCCAGACCAGCCAGCCATGATCCAGCAATGAACATCCCCCTTGCAGTGAGGCATCTGTGCAGGGTTATAGATGGCTCAGAGACTACAGTGGAAGCCAAGGACTCCACTACCTAGAAAAATGCACGTGTGCACTTGCAGGCATGGGCACATACACGCAAAATTGAAGGAGCCTCCCCACCTCTGTGAGGTGGTCCATGGAACCCAAGATAAGAACCTCTGCCTTAGGAGCCTGCCGGTTACTGTTGCCAACACCAGATAAGCTGGGTGTGGGGTAGAGGGATGCATCCCCTTGACCACTTTGGCCCATGTGTGAGCAATTCATGCACTCCTCCCTTGGTCAAAGGTAACACAGTTAAGACACCATAAAGATGATGCATAATAAATGAGAAATAAAGAAAGAATATCAGCAAGCTCCATAATCTGTCTCCAAGATATGGCTGACTCACCTTGAGCCTGAGTTCCACCTCAAGGAGCCTTCCTTTCTGGCATTCTATCTGTCCTAAGCAGAGCAGAGGCTGTCTGAATCCCACCATTATGTGGCATTGCCTTCCCAGATGATTAGATTTCTAGTCTAGACCTAGGAGTAGAAGACTCTCCTCCCTACTTACTCTTTCTTTCTTTTTTTTTTTTTTTTTAACATCTTTATTGGAGTATAATTGTTTTACAATGGTGTGTTAGTTTCTGCTTTATAACAAAGCCTACTTACTCTTGAAGTCTCAGTTTCCTCACCTGTAAATTGCAATTAAGAACAGATGCCATTTCATAGCATTCTGGGGAAAAATAAGAAAGTGCATACAGGATATGCCTGGCACACTGCAAGTGCTTTAAAAATGTTTCCTTGTTATTATGTTTTGATTATTACGCCCTTTATGAACTTGCAGAGATCAAGACCCATTCCCAAGGAAAGAGTTCTTTCTTTTCTAAATGGAAGAACTTAAATGCTATACTGCACCTTGGGGGGCAAAGGCCAGCTCCCACTGTCCTGCCACTGCACAGATACACACAGCCATCAGAGAACCATGCTGGCGGCTGCTGCTGCCACTCACAAACCCTGTGGCTGTCTTTTCTGCTTCTTTTTTTTATTGTGGTAAAATACACTGTGATTGTCTTTTAACAACCACTGTGGCCAGGCATTGTGTCTCTCTACCACCGGAATCAAGATCATATCCAAAGCTTCCAGCTCCAGGCTGGCATTGTTCAATATGAGCCTTAGTTTTTATTAGCATCTTGAACTAACCAGGCCAAACCCAAACACGAAATGGCTGTTCAGGAAAAAAAAAGAAAAAGAAAAAAAAAAGAGCCACAGTGGTAAGAAACCCTTAATAATTTGTGATGTTAATTTATCCAGCAACCTTTTGTCCACAGACCTCAGAAACTCTAACAAGAAAGTTTTACTAGTTTGCACAACAATCCTAAGGACACTGGGGTGGGTAAGAATTGGGTACTCAACTTTGGGGTCTCCTGGAGCTCTTTAAGCTCCAGTGTTCCTCAGTGCAAGGTCCAAGAATCACCAGCTTTAGTCACCTAAATGCTTATGAAAATACACATTCCTGGGTTCCACTCCAACTGCTACATCAAAATTTCTGGGGAAGGAAACTCCAGTTTTTAATAAATCACCCCCAGAAAGTTCCAACTCACACTAAAATTTTAAACCAAGCTAAGGCCTACCCGCCAGGAAAAAAGGCAGACAAATAAATACACCCAAAATTTTGCCTACAACTTCAAGGGATTCACAGACCTTCTGAAGTCTTCCCTTGGCCTCACAGGTAAAAACTCCTTGTCTATACATCACCAATCACTGTTTCCCGACAATAGTCATTCACATACTACCTTCGCTTTCTTTTTCCAAATCCATACTGTTTAAATTTTTTAAATAAACTCATTGTTACTTACATGTATTCTGAAAGGAAATTTTATGTGTAATAGCTGTGAAATTGTGGGTTTGATCCTTAGCTGTAAGTTTTCCAGGTAAAATATATAATTATCAATACCAAAAAAATTGTTACTGCATATCCTACAACCATCTCCCACGTCACCTAAGTGACATAAGTTTGACCCCTCTTCGGGAAACACTTTAGTGTCATCCAGAGATACGGACCCACTGGGGGATTTTACGAGGCACTCGTGGCTTGTGGCGTGAGGGGCTGTCTATCCTGGCAAACCCCAGACGACCTCACAGCCTCAGTCTGCGTATGCCTGGCAGAGCCGGCTCTGGGAGAGAGGGCTTTCCTTCCTGCCAGAAGGCCAGGAGATACGACACACTGACCTGTCCACATGCCCTTTCTGTGACCGGCCTGCCCCCATCAATGAGGTGAGACACGCCCATACCGTCCCCAGCCCTGCCTCCTCACTGCAGGGACAGAGGTGGGCATCTGGGCTAGCAGGGCCAACCTGCTTCTCTTTGGGGAATCTGTAATTAGGGCACAGGGGAGCCTGTTCATTGATGCTGAGCATTCAAACTGGGGAGTGTTTCAGAACTGGGCTGGGGCGGACTCCTTCTCCCTAGTGCACACACTGAGCGGAGAAAGCTGGTCTGTGGAGGGAAGTCAGAGGAGATAGCAGCAGCCCCAGAGAGAAAGTACACGCAACCCGGCTCCAGACTTTCCAATTCCTGGTTCCCGGCCAGCTGCACTTCCTGCCCTCAGGGTCCATGGGACATGCCAGCATCCCAGCAATAAATTTCTCCTCTTGGCTTCAGTTGGTTTGAGCAGGCAGTTGCTCCTTGCAACCCAATCACCGCTAAACGAAGACTCCTTGTGCTGCACAGCCCTGGCTCAGATGACCAGGTGGAGGGGAAGAAAGGCCAGGGGCCAACAGTCAGGAGCAAGAGCCAGGGCAGGCACCCTTCCAGACACACCCAGAGAAAGGGTGAGGCTGGGACCCTATCATAGGCACACGGAAGGGGGATTCCTGTGGGGGTGCCCTCCACAGCATTCCAGGTGAGAGGTTCACAAGCAGGAGCTGACACAAGGAGCATGGAGCTCTTCCCCCTGCTGAAGGTGGGCAAAGAATAAGAAAGATGACAAACACAGCTGACATTTACTGAGTGTTGGCATATGAGCTAGGCTCTTTACAATTATGATCTCATTTATTCTTCCCAAGAGCCCAAGGATGGTGGTAATGTTACGTTCCCAACTTTATACATGAGGAAACAGACTCAGAAAAGCTGAGTGCTTGCCAAGGTGATAAAGCTCCAGAGTCTGAGCTCTTACCCATCATGCTACGTTGCTTTATGAAACAACATTAAAGGACAGCACAGAGACCCCATGCAGAGCTCGTGTCTGAGTGACAGCAGAAGGTGCAGCCACCGAAGGGTCTTCCCTCCAGCAGCCCTGCCTCCTGTGCCAGTCCCTGACCCCAGCCAGCAGTGCCACACCTGTGGGCACAGCACCAAGAAAATAAGGGTGTGCAAAGGTAAGAAGCCGGGAGAGGGGTGCCACCTGGCTGGGGTGTGGTTTGGCTGGCCCAAACAAGGCCCAGTGGAGCCTGGCTTGGGTCCAGATCATAGACACAGGGTTAAAGTAGAGTGATTTTTTTTTTTTTTAAAACAGTAAGTGGTACCTGGCATCTCCTCTGTGGTCCCACATGGGGTGGAAGGGAAGATACACTCCCAGGTCAGGCAGATCTAAGCAAAACTGTCCAAGAGCCATGCTATCAGAGCTCCTAACTAATACTGGGACAGAAATCATATTCCTGGGCTTGGGACTGGATGACATGCTAAGGGAGGGAAAGCAGAACCTCAATCAGGACCCCAGAGCCTGCTCTGATACCCCTGTTATTCATATCTCATTCCTAAAACCTGAAACCCAGAGCGGACAGCTAACCTGTCACAGTTCAGGTGACAGGTTCCCCAAACTCCAAGTAGATCTCAAGTGTGGTCAGGAATTTTAAATAAGGCACCTGAACTTTTCAATGTTTGTGCAGCAAGTTTTCCTATGAAAACAGTGCTGACACATCCACTTCTCACCATCTTTGTGGGAGGAGTGAACAGTGCAATTTGACAAGGCTGGATGACATGACTGTTCTGGGCAAGGCACTGAGCCAAGGACTGAAGTCCCACCAAGCTGTCCTCACCAGCTCACAAGAGGTGGGCACTTACTGGATGGCTGCCGGGATTTGGGATTGCAGTCTATGGTCAGGGAACCTGAGTAACAAAGATGCTGGCTGAAATGGCGGCCAACCCGGTGGCCGACCCAAGATCCAATGCCACCCATAGACTGCCTAAGGTCCACTTAGTCTTCATCATGTAGACAACAGGAAAACCCATCTTATAAACCAAGGCTTTCAAGGCACCATCCCCTCAGGGTCCCACCTGTTGTATCTCTGGGTCTTCCTCACTCGGCTCCCTGCTTCCTTCTCTTACCCTCAGAGGGAGATGGTCCCCCAAGTGCTGCCCAAACCCCTTACTATAGACTGAATGTTTGTGTCCTTGCCAAAATTCACATATTGGAACCCTATTCCCCAACGTGATGGTTTTAGGAGGTGGGGCCTTCAGGAGGTAATTAGGATTAGATGAGGTCATGAGGGTGGAGCCCCATGATGGGATTAGTGCCCTAAAGAGTCACAAGAGCACTTGCTCCCTCCCTCTGCTCTCTGCCAGGTAAGGATACAATGGGAAGTCTGCAGCCCAGAAGAGGGCTCTCCCGAGAACCAGACCATGCCGGCACTCTCATCTTGGACTTCCGGACTCCAAAACTGTGAGAGATCAACCTCTGTTGTTTATGAGCCACCCAGTCTGTGGTGCTTTGTCATAGCAGCCCAGACGCACTAAGACACCCCCTCTCCCTCCCTTGGCTGCAGCAATAACTCTGCGAAGGTGGCACGCACCTCTCTCCCTGGCCAACTCCAATCCTGCTTTTCCAGCCACCTGCTGAGCTTCATCACCTGAGTGCTGTGCTGGCACCTCCATCTTGCTCCCTCCCCTCCTACCTGTTTCTCTGCCTGAGTTCCTTATTTCTGGCACAGGGAAGAGAACTAGCATTTACTGAACTTCCAGCACTTGCCAGGCACCGTGCTGGGTGTTCTCCACGCTCCTACAGCTAAAAGAATCATGACAGCCTCCCACCATTGCCTCTGTCTCTGGCAGCTAATCAGTGATCCGCCCCGTCAGCGTTCTCTCTCATCTCACTGTCCAAGTGCTGGGCAGGCACCCTGGTTGCCCAGGGCAAAGTGAAAAAAAAAAAAAGGACCGGGTTTAACGAGCTATGCAATCTTTCTCCAAAACCCACAGCTGGGCTACACCCGACCCGGCCTGTTCCTTCTCCCCTGACCCTTCCCAATGTGAAGCTGTGTGAACAGTGGGTCCAAGGGCTCTGTCCCTGTCTCTGTCCAAATCCTGAGCACCACCCCATCTGCCCTCCCCAGAGACATGCAATCCTCACTGGTGTGTGCTGCCCACAGATTTGGGAACTCCTGGTACAGTAAAACACTTTCATGTCCCCATGAAAAAAAAAAAAAAGACACTCTGTCTCCCACTTGGCCTCCCCACCACGGTCTTGCCTGCAGACACACCGTACTAGACACTATCTTCTTGAAGCACAGCACCCACGTCACCAGGACCTTCTACGGCACCTCCCCTTTTCCTCCATGCCAACCCCAATTGCCTTGTCTGGCCCTGGAGGCCTGCCACAAACTGGCTCTCACATACCTTCCAACATACTGCTGCTCACTGCTTCCCCGCCAGCCTGCCGGGCTCCAACCAAACCATGTGACTCCTGTCCCTGAAGCCAGGCTGTGCTTTCCAAGCCTGGGCACACAGTTCCCTCCATCCAGTGTGCCTTTTTCTCCCATTTCTTCAGACTCACCTCCTCTTTTCTCCTTGGCCTGGTGCAGGCATGGCACCTCCTGGAAGATGCATTTGCTTATCCCCCTGTGGAGAATGACCGTGTCCTCCTGTGAACTCGGGCATCCCTCGTGTACTCCTCCAATGGCACTACTGAATTGCCTTCTCCTCTATGAAACTGGACGTGCCTTAGGAGCAGGGACTGAACAGGATTATCTCTGCAGTCCCCACCATACCTAACACAGCTCTTTTCACCAAAACAATACCCATTCATTCATTCAACACGTATTTACCCAGTATCTACTATGTCCCAAGGTGCTACAGGGTGCTTGGTATATGACGGTGAACCAAAAAAGACATGGTTCCCACCCTCACGGGCTTCCCAATTAGTGAAGAGACAAACTTTAACCAGTGCTTACCCAGATGAGTGTGCAGTCAGCATGGCTCTGTGCTGCAGTAGGCAAAAACCGGGGTCCTACAGAAGTACAGGGAGCCAGGAAGGCCAGCCAGGGAAGTGAGACTGGGATGAGTCTGAAGGAGAAGTGGTGAGAAGGGGAAGCGGCAAAAGTGCTCCAGGTTTCGATGGTGGCATAGGCAAAGGCCCTGTGGTGGGTGAGAATGGCAGGCCACTGCAATTGGACAATGTGAAGGAAACAGGAGGATGCACTGTGACTGGGGCATTTCAGTAAATGTGTGGAGTGAATATGAATACATGACCTACACCTAATCAGCATACTTTTTTTAGTCAGTAAAACCAACTAACCTTAGCTCTATAGCAGAACACTAAAGATAAGAAATATATATATATGCTTCTTTCCCATTTGAAAGAAATTTCCTCCTTAAGCGTGAGCGCTGTTCCCAGAAAAAGATTAAAGAAAGTTCTCCTAGCTAGGAATGGAAAAGCAAGCAAGGCTGGAACCTGATAAAAATCATATAACTCCGTAAGTAACAGAATGAAGCTGGCCACCGGACTGGGAAAATAAACAGCCCGTGAATCATCCTGCATCAATAATAAGAATAGAGGCTAACCACTGGCTAACAACTGTTGAGCATTAACTAAGAGTGTTACCTGCATTCTCTCATTTGATCTTCACAACATCCCATGAAGCAGGTACTAATGTCACTTCCATTTTACAGAGAAGGAAACTGAAGCTCAGAGAGATTTATAACTGGTCCAAGGTCACAAAGGTGATGAACGGTAGAACCAGGCTCAGTGGGATGCCAGAGCTTTACCCTTAACCACCACGCTACACTGCCTCACAAGCCAGCTATATAATGTCAGCGCTTCTGGAATTGTATTTATTGTTTTACCTCCCCCCATATTTAAGCTACTAAACACGGACATTGCAAACAAGATGAAACAATTTCTGAAGGAATGCAATGAAACTTCTAGTGTCAGCTCCCTTCCTGTTCTAGGTCTCCCTCAAAACACCCCAACTCTTCCTCCAATTTTAATAAAGAAAAGTTTTCCAGTTCATTGCAATATTTAATATCCTGAGAGAACAGGAATTGGA
The DNA here is from genome assembly GCF_965194825.1 of Balaenoptera physalus. Taxonomy (NCBI): domain Eukaryota; kingdom Metazoa; phylum Chordata; class Mammalia; order Artiodactyla; family Balaenopteridae; genus Balaenoptera; species Balaenoptera physalus. The sequence continues at coordinate 58,127,467 of NC_138890.1, forward strand.
AACCGATGAATCTTCTCAGGCCACATCTCAGCCAAAGTCAACAGACTACAAACCCCTCTCGTAGGCAGTCGCTGTTTACAGTACATCTAACCGGAAGGAGAAGGGGGTTTCAGATTACTGGAAAGCTCTTGCCATGGTTTTCCCAACTCTTGACAAGTTCTGAGTCTTGTCTATGAAGGACAATATCATGCTTTCCCTGTCAACAAATCCTTCCCCAATCTATTTCTACTCCTCTCTCTCAAATCCTGTCTGAAGTGGCCAGGACACAGGGTAAATGATCAAAGTTTACCTACCTGTTGTGGGTAAAACTGTCCACCTACTTGAGGCCTGGCTGACCCTCCTGAGGAGGGTGGTGGTGGCCTAAGTAAGACACCAGCAAGATCTCATTAAATCAGTAATGGTGGCCCCCAAAGAGCCAACGCCCAAGCCTGAAGCTGGCTGGCTTTATGATTCTCCCTAACACCCTCAAAGACCCATCTGAGCACCTCAAGGCCTAGGTGATAGGAGTGTATTTTAGACCTGCATTCCTGAACCACACTGTTATGGGCTGAAGTGTGTCCCCCCCCCACCACCCTCAAAATCCATATGTTGGAGTCCTAACCCCTAGTATCTCAAAGTGTGACTGTATTTGGAGAGAGGGCCTTTAAAGAGGTGATACGGGTAAAATGAGGTCATATGGGTGGCCCTAATCCAATACGACTGTTTCTTTATAAGAAGATACTAGCATTTAGACAATGACAGAGGGCAGACCATGTGAAGACACAGAGAAAAGACGGCCATCTACAAGCCAAGGAAAGAGGTCTCAGAAGAAACCGACCCTGCCGACCTTGATCTCAGCCACTGAACCTCTGGAACTGTGAGAAAATTAATTTCTGTGGTTTAAACCACCCAGTCTGTGGTACTGGGTTATGGCAGCCCCAGCAAACTATATATGCACACTATTTGAGTTGCTCCAAACTCCAAGCCACTCCCCGTCACCCACTCTTGGCAGGGCACAGGCAGACTGGTTTCCCCTCTGAAGCAGTCAGACACTGGGCACATACAGCAGGGCATCTGGGCACAAAAGTCATGATCAGACAGGTACTGAGTGCTTGAGTCAATGGAGACTTTTGTCATTGGGACTGGGAGCCCAGGACAAAACTATTTATGTTTGCGTAGTTAATTACAAAGGTGATAAATAGAATTTTTCCTTCTGGAAATGAATGGAATTCAAATGCAGTCACACCCCTCCACGGACAGGTGCCAAGGCCCAGCTCCAATACCTCCGTTTTAGCCCAACCATGCTATGGTGAGTTTTTCCCATATGCAATAATAAAGAATTGTGTTAAACAGTCCCTTACAGCACACTGCAGGGGGAGGATTTCTGCCCAAACAACCTTCCTACTACAGGAAGAGAGGAGGCGGCTCTGGGGGAAAAGCAGGAGAGAGGGAGCCTTAACGAAAGGGCAAAAGACGTCATCCAGGGAATGAGAACGTCAACTCTCCACGGCAGTGAGGTGATGAGTAAGCTTATTTCAGGGGGTGCCAGGAGCTCTCAGAGTCCTATGATTAGGTGAGGAGGCTCCAAGCCATGCAAGTTTCCCAGAGGCTCTGGGGCTTCGAGAATTACTCAAAGGCCAAGAAATAAGGAGAGAATATTTCCGTGGGGCGCTGCGGAAGCAAAGGCAGGCAGGAGTGGGCTCAATGGGCTCAAAGCCTGGTACGATGCTGGGCACCTAAGTATCATAACAAAACAGCTGGCATTTACGAGGCAACCGCTGAGCCAGGCACTGTGTAAGCACACTTCCCACACCGGCTCACTGAAACCTCACAACCACCATAGGAGGGAGAACTATCATTATCCCCCATTCAACACATGAAAATAAGACCAGAATATAACCTCTGCGAAAGCCTGAGTTTTTTCCCTATTTTGTTCACTAGTATATTCCTAGCGCCTAGAACAGTGGCTGGGACATAGCAGGCACACAGTATTTTTTAGGTGAATCAATGAAAACAGAGGTTACAGGTCAATGTCACAGAAGGAGCAGGCCCGGGACTTGAACCCGTGCTTTCGGTGCCAGATCCCACACTCTCAGCTTCTGCTCTGCCACACAGGATGGAGAAAGCTTGCTAAAGAGCTGGGGAAATCACCTGGTGTGAAGACAGCTTGGTCCACTGCACTTTTCAGCGTCTACACCTTCTGCTCCTTAGCACAGGCAATGTTACTCTGCACCCAGAGTACACAGCAAAGTCAACCAAGGGGCCAGGGCCCATAGATGATCGGAAAAAGGGGCAGCCAAGAGCGTGCCCTTCCCTCATACCTGTGACTCTCCCTGAGGCCTCACATACCAACTTGCGTCATATCCAGTAACTCACCTGAGTGCGGAACGGGGAGCTGGAGGGAAAGTGACTGGAAGGAGAGAGGTTGATTCATCTGACTCACCAGGAATATGTTCAATAGAGCATACGACAGAACTCCCCAAAGTACGGTGAGCATCCAACTTCGCGGTGTACAAAATCATCTTACGTGGCACATAAATACACATTAGAGCTGATATATTGATCTCTGAGGTTACTTTCTATATTGACCAAAGTATACTGGTACTTTATTTATGGCCAAATTATAAAATAACCTTTTCAAACAAAGAGAGGCCTTTCAAAAAGAACAGTACTCCCATTTATGTAAACACATTAGGTAAACAATAGGTGTTGGCGTTATGTGACAGAAAATCATCATGGAAGTACGTGAGTGACTGAAGTTTGGGAACTGCGGTTTCCTGGAACTTTCTAAGTTCTCTGTGTCAAATGTTCCCATCCCTGCACCTCACGCATCCACCCAGACATGCCACAGCTCAAAAGGAAGAGAATTTCCAGAAACCAAATTTTTGAATTTCCTTCAAAATTCCTTAATAAATGACTACACATGAGAGACCCAGACAGCGACAGAGAGATTGAGAGAGACAAAGACAGAAAAAGAGAGAGAGAGAGCACAGACACAAACACAAAAGGCATGTTCATTAAGATATTATGAAGTTAACAACAGGGCTTGACCCGGGGCTAAAGCCCTGCCCTCTGCTTGGGGAGAGCTGTAACACAGAGCTCCTTTTGATACTATCCTGAATTCCACACCGATTCTTTCGGCTATTATTTTATTGCATGGTAGCTGAGCTCAGCCCTGTCCAAAGAATCGTACTGAGGTCTCTGGGACCTGTTCCAACAACAACACACAATGAGGCCTTCTCTCTCTGATAAAGCCAGGAACCCCTCCCTCTGTGATCTGCTCCCCTGCTCCTCCCAGACAAAAGTAAAGTCCCATTTTGAGAAGAATTCTGCCAGCCACATGCGGCCTTCTCCTCCTCACCCTCCCTGTTGGGGATAATCAAGTTTCAGGTCGGCTGTGGGTGGGAGGACAAGCTGAGCTCCAGGACGGAACCTAGGAGTCGGGCCAGTTCCTGGGAGAGAAGAATGCCTTCAAGGCCATGTAAGGAAAAGCTGAAAGGGAAGCAATGGTACCACCACCTGCTCTAATCCAACATGAGCTCCACAAGATCAGGGGCTTGTCTGACTCCAAAGTCAAACATAATCAGTGTCTGGTGCTCAGGAGGTGCACGGTAAACACGTATTATGAATCCATCAGTCAATCAGTCAATGAGTGAATGAGTGAGTGAACAGATGGATGGATGGATGGCCCCAGCAGTGCTGGAAGGAGTAAGTGAAGAAGTATGACTGTAAGATTATTTTCTCCCTTTCTGCTTGAGAACTAGCAACTGTATAAACAGGAGACCCCAAAGGGCTACTTTTCCCTTTTCACAGCCACCCCCAGCAGGTGGTGGATTAACAGCAGGACCTTTGACCCCTGAACCAATTGGGCTTATAGCAGAATGCAGCAAACCGAATGCAACTTTGACTTTCTCCAGGACATGCTCAGACACTCCCAACTTGTGTCTTGATCTCTGGACCAAGGAAGAGAAGAGCAATTCTGAGAATGATAATGACTTGCACCAACAGACTTGACTCCTCCTTCTGAAAAGTTCAAAGTCCTTCACATCCTGGCTTCTCTCAAGAGACTTTTATTTAGAGAATATAATTTTTTTCCTTTCCTCTTCCTCTTTCTCTCTTTGCTTATCTGCATTTTTTAATCCTTTTACAATGAACATAGATTACTTGAGTTATAAAAATGTCTAACACAGACTGATGAAACACACAAATAAGACCATTCAAAAAGGACACTGAAAGTGCATATTTTATAGAGTTTCACTTGAACGTTTCTACATTACAAAATTTAACACTGCCATGTCATGCAATTGCACTCAACTAAGTCCTTTGAAAAGCAAATTGTAAATTTCTGATAAAAGTCAAAGCTCATGACTTAAAATCAGAACACCCGGTCATACAGGCACTTATCTTATAAAAGGGGCAACTAACTGCTGGGCGAAGTGCCAGAGGATTAGACAAGTACAAGGACACAAGCTTAATAAGTAATGTGCCATATATAGTTAAAACATATGTTCTAATTCATCCACAGTAAGAAAAGCTGCGCAGCAACCCTTTCCTGGGGCAGAAACCTCCAGAAGCCAATAGGGGCCAGGGTACCCTCTGTAGTGATAGAAGAGCTTTCCTTTCTTCGTGGGGCTGGTTGGTGCATTTTGGGGCCCAACCCCGGTCCCAAACAGATGGACCATGCTCTAAGCAGCTCGTAACCACCGGCTAAGAAGGGCCTCCGTTTCTGCCCAGTCCTCGGACCTCACTGTCAATGGCCAGTCTGTTCCACAAAGTGGTGACAAGGAAAGCAGCTGATCCAGCCATCAAAAGACCTAATTTCGAGGTCCAGTTCTAGCCAGACCCTGCACAACTCAACGACTGCATGCCTTGGTCACTCCGTTTTACCAGAAGTTAGTAACATCAGCCATATCTCACGGGCTGTTGAGCATAAAAACCAAGGCAAATGTTAAATTGGGAGGGGGAAGAAAGGGAAGGGAAGGGAGAAATTATTTAAGAACCACTGAGCAAAATTTGATACCAGTTAGATGGATGGGATTCCACCACCTCACTATGGCTGAAGTGTAACAAGCAGAAAAGAGATTCAACGCCGTTGTTCGGTCCAGTGTTTACCTAAAATACAGAATTCTTAAACTTAAAACTAGAAGAGAAATGGATAGAACTTTGCAATTTCTCATTTTCTAGCCATAGGAAATGGCAAAGCATTTAAACTGTGGCCTGTAAGAACTGCATGAAGACAGCGGATAAGAAGCCCCCGGTTCCCAAGGGCAGGCAACGGGGAGCCACTTGCACATGGCCCAGCAGAACCCTCTGTCCCGCAGACACCCATGAGCACCGGGACAGGCGTTCATATCCTACCCTCAGCCCCAGGAGCCAGGGTTGCACCTCGGGTGTGAACTTGAACGTTCTGGGGATGTATCAACAAAAGGGGTGAGGAGGGCAGCCAGGGCAAAGACTTCCCAAAGCTGAATCAATAGAGCCATCTGTAGACAGAGGGGCAGCAAACAGAGTATGTCAGACACACCGGAGCTGTGTGGGCTGCCGCAGGGAGAACTTGCTAAGCATGGCCCACGGCAACCAACCTCAGCAAACTTTTCACATACGAGACCTTCGCAGTGAAGGGGGACCAAAGTGCTGGGCCTCTGGAAATGAGATTTGAGGTAGAAATGGCTGAACTGAGGGGCCCGGGTTTTTAAGAGAACAGGCTAGGTTTGAATCCCGGCTCTTCATCTCTCATGCAGTGGCAAGTTAAATGAACAAGTTACTAAGCATTCCTGACCAGCAGTTTCTTCACACAAAAATGGAATAACCACACCTCTCTAACACAATTGTTGCTAGGGTCAAATTACACCATGCCTGAGCGCACTTATTAGCACTGTGCTGGGCTCCAGGCATTGCATTCTTGTTAATTTCATGCATAGCCCCCACACTTTTGTGATTAATTGGAAAAAATGGCTATGTGTACTTAAGGATCATGTTACAGAAAAATTCTACTCCCTGACCCCAGGCTAGAGTGTAGGCCCTGGAGAGCAAGACTGGGGGCGCCCCTCCCCCTCTGGATCCAGGGTTGCCATCCTGTCCCACAGCTCTCACCACAGTTCTGCTTCTACAGAGCCTCCAGCCTCAGCAGAAGATGCAAAGAAAACAACCGCCTACCCTGAAGAGAATCAACTGTCGGGTAGCCCCAAACATGCCTGAGAAATCCATCCTGAGCTTAGCCTGGCTTCCTCACACTACCAAAGAGACTGAAGACGGCATGAGCCCATCCACTGCATATATTTACAGAGTCAGACAGCTAAGGAAGGAAGCGGGTGACATGCTTAGGAGAGTCCTTTCTTGGTTTCACTCATCTTCTATTTTGGTCTCACCCAGGCATCACTCCAGATGCCCACAATCCACAATTATATAAGAAAATCAGGAAGGAGGCAAAACACAAGGGCCACCATGGATGCCAACAGCCTCTTTCCCAAAACCTTCTTTGGAAAAGTTGTTCTCAGATTCAACAACCAACTTAAACTAAATACAGAAGCACACGTGCACGTGCACGCACACACACACACACACACGTGCATTTGGGTGCCAATTTTACTATTCCAAGCACAACCATTAAAAAAAAATTTTATCACTATCACTGAATATAAAAAGAACAGTCTTAACTATTCCAAAATAATACGAGAGATGCATTATCAGAATAAGACACATTATATAAATTTAGCTTTGTGAAAAACCCGTTCTATTGTCTGTGTTTTTCTCAGCAAAAACTGTGGGACTCAGCATTTGAGAACTGACGCTCCAGAAGGAGACATTGCTACTTTCCTGTAAAGGACTATCACTGTGGGAAGACTATAAAATGTATTCCAATACCTGTGTCCAAAAACAGCAATAGAAAGAGAAGCCTTTTGCCCACTCTGCCAAATATGAAAAGAGAAGCAGCATTAGCCTCCGTGGACATCAGGATCTTTCTGGCTAACTCCAGCTGCCCTTCCTAACTGTCCTAATTTAAAATCTGTCCAGCTCACCTTTCTGGGTTCTGGCATTTTACTCCAAGTCATCATTGCCTTGCTGGCTAATCCAAACCTCATTTCCACTTTTGAGCCTTCGTGTAAACCCATTTTTTACTCTCCTTCCTCAAAAATCTGCTCAAGGAGAAATGTACTATATGACCCAGCAATTCCATTCCTAGTTACCTACCTAAGAGAAATGAAAACAAAGCCACACAAAGTAGAGAATGTTCATAGTACCAATATACATAATAGCCAAACAACAGAAATGATCCAAATATCTACGAACTGGTGAATGGAAAAACAAAATGTGTCCATCTGTACAACGGAACGAACTAGTGATACATGCTACAACACGGATGAACCTGAAAATTGTGTGGTAGGTGAAAGAAACCAGACACAAAGACCGCATATTGTATAAATATGAATCCATTTCTATGAAATGTCCAGAAAAGACCAGCATACAGAAAACAGATCAGTGGTTGCCTACAAATGAGAGCGGGATTGACTACAAATGGGCAAGAGTGACATTTTTCATAATAATAAAAAAAAAAGTCCCTGCCCAATTCTATGCTTAATATGATGCTTGGCAGAATTCAGTAAGTTTCTATTTGGTGAGGGAGCCAGTGAGTGAGTGGGTGAGTGAATGAGTGAACAAATGAAAACTAATTTCCCAGAAGCCCTCTCTAGTAACCTGAACCAGGTCCACATACTTCATTCACTCCGGTCAGCCTCAGCAAGTTATGTGTAACAGTTATATAACAATGAATTGTGTTACATATATGTGTGCATATGTGTGTATGTATATGTGTGTACCTATATCATCTAAATCTTTGGATTAGGTTGAACTATATGAAATTGTCATTTTTGTAGGTCAAAAACGGTTGGTAGAATATTGGTAATTTCATGTGATTCAACCTATACATGCAATGTTTGATGTAGGAGACAAGAGAGAACAGAGGCATTTAAGTCAGACCAACCTATGTGTGGCTCCGGGCTCCATCCCATTTTCGAAGCTTCAATTTCCTCTGGCAGAAAAATGGGGATAATCATAGGGCCTTGCTCCTAGGGATGCTGTGAGGATTACTGGGACAATGCATGGAAAGCACCTACCAGTGTTGAGGCAAAGTCACCAAGGAAGTGCTCAGTAAATTACAGAAATTATTGGTACGTGCTGATCCTATCTCTCTATGAAACCATACATCCCTCAGTTACCAAGGACGGGGACTTTTTGTATCCGTGTGTTCCCCAGACCTGCAGACAAAGGATGCTCATTGCTGGAGTCCTGCCCAGGGAAAGCTTCCAAATGGCTCCCAAAGCCTGAGAACACAGTTCCCTGGATGCCACCAGCGTCCCTGCCTGCGGACCCCCAACTCCTCCAAGGTGAACTGCCAACATCGCTGCAGGACTCTTGCGATTCCATTCCCAACATCCTCCTCAACACGAGCTCAGCAATACCATGCAGTAGAGGAAATGCCATCAGAGAGATTTCCTTCTGGCTTATTTCTCAATAAAGACGTCCGGCTGCTATGCAACGAGCGTTTCAGTGGATGATGGGGCTATCCGGAAAAGGATGGGTTTCTACTGGCAACAACAAAGGATGGCGGCTGCAGGGGAGAAGCAAATAAAATTCTATCCCTACATCCTATTCAAAATTCCTCAACTCATTTGTAGTAATCATAAAGTTAGACAATGATTCCAAACAGGGGAAACAGTGGGATTAAATTAGGGTTGCCAGATTTCGCAAATAAAAATACAAGACAACCAGTTAAATTTAAGGTAAACAGCAAATATTAGGGACTGACCCGACACTACAAAATTTTCATTGTTTATCTGAAATTCCAGTTTAACTGGGTATCCTGTATTTCATCTGGTAACTCTAGATTAAATTGGTACCACAGAACTACTTTATTTCTCTGACACAGGAGAATGCATCTTCAATTCAATTAACTGTTCTTTAACCACAGAAAAACTATGCAGGCCAGAAAGATAAGGTTTCCAAATTTAGTGAGAGTCTCTGTATGAAGCTGAATTAAGGGGTCTATACAAGCCACCATTTACTGAGGTTGTAACCAGCACTTTGCTAAGCACTTTATATGCACTGTTAGCTCACTGAATCCTCAAATTAGCCCTATGAGGGAGGAGCATGTACTTTTATCTCTATCTTACAAGTGAGGAAACTGAGGCTTAGGGGAGATAGAATCAAACCCCATTTTGGGCCTCTCAATTTGAACCTAAAAATTATTAAGTCTCAAGGCCTCTCACTAGAGTCCCAGACTCAGCCTATAATCTATCAGGTGTCCCTGAGCTAATTCCACATTTCCAATGCTCTGGTAAGTGAATTATATCTCAATAAAAGCTGTTAAAAAATGTTTATCCAGTATCTACTTCTCTATCAATAAAACTGAGAAACTTCAATCCACAAAACACTCTAGAGCCACTTCGGCTGATGATTATAATTGCTTTTCCTCTCTGCCATTCTACTGCCAGATCTCAGCAATTTCACTTCTAATGAGCCTTTCCACTAAAATTAAGGACAGAAAAAACAAAAAGGTGACCAAACCTTAAACGAGTTAAATCCTTCTAACTGGATACAGCTCTGTTAAAGGATGCTCTGAAAATAAGACTAGAATCAAAATGAAATTTGAAAAATGTCAACTCAACACATCCATTTATCTCCATCATCACCAGTGATCATGGGGCTGGGCTACAATTGAGAAAATTGTAGCCGTTACTGTAAAAAAGAAAATCCCCTGGGGACTTCCCTGGTGGTGCAGTGGTTGAGAATCCGCCTGCCGATGCAGGGGACACGGGTTCGAGCCCTGGTCCGGGAAGATACCACATGCCACGGAGCAACTAAGCCCGTGTGCCACAACTACTGAGCCTCCGCTCTAGAGCCCGCAAGCCACAACTACTGAGCACGCGAGCCACAACTACTGAAGCCCGTGCGCCCAGAGCTCATGCTCCGCAACAACAGAAGCCACCTCAGTGAGAAGCCCGCGCACCGCAACGAAGAGTAGCAGCCATAAATAAATAAATAAATAACATTAAAAAAAAAAAAAAAAGAAAATTCCCTGGACATTCATTGTAAACAAATGCCTCATTCTTACAGAAGGTACCACAGAACAGTTTTTCTCATCCCAAGGCTCACAGTCTCTAGAGATGCCAGGGGTTTAAGAGGGAACAGATCCTCTTTGACGTTCTTCTTTTCAGTCCAGTTTTCATCCACTTTCTCCAAGGTTACTGAATCTGACCCACGCCCACTCTAGTCTCACCAGACTGAAGGCCACTGCTTATATGGATACTCTAACCAATGGCTGGCATTACAGATGAGCATGAATGGCATGGATTTAAATCATTTTTAAAGAATGCAGTGTTTCCCTGAGACGTGTGGGCTATACTCTAACCACCAGAGTTCAGGACAAGGCCTTTTCATCCTTATTCCCTATAAGGAAAACAGTTGGGTATGGTGACATTCTTCAAACACGGGAGTAGACAAAAGCGGAAGGGATTTCTTCATCATATTTGCCTTTCGGAGGCAATATATCTCCTTGGTAACAATTCTAAAAAAGAAAAAGGGGAAGAAAAAAAAAGCCTCTACTAAATCTTACACCTTAGCAGGCAGCCTAGAAAATATGCCTGTGATTCAGGCAAGATACCCATTCCTTTTTCTCAAAGGGATGCTTAGTTTGTTTCGTTTTGTTTGTTTTTAATCAAAAAAGGGCATCTAATATCTTTCCATGTGGATCTCATGGCTTTCCTCACCTATGAAATGGAGACGGTGGCAAGGGTGATAGCATCACTACCTTCTAAGGTTGTTTTGAGGATTCACTGAGAGCGTGTACAGGATTTACAGAAGTCTGCCACGCAGGGCGTCATCGATACATATTAGTTAGGACTGTCACTATTCCCCAGCACGGCACTAGGAGCATGGATGTTAACTTAGAGATGACAGGAGGTAGAACTGTACGGTGTGTAAGACACGACTCAAAGGTTCCTGTGGAAATTCCCCAGCTCAAGACCAAAGAAGTGAATTAAAGCCATGTCCAGAAAACAATTTTAAAAACAAAGAAAAAGCAATCAGCCCTGGGCCCCAACCAACGAAACCACACAATTAAAGGTGCCTCAAGCACAGGAAACAGCACCTACAGTGAGCTGATGACTGAACCATACATACAAACACACACGTTCCACCAGGAGCCTGTCTGTGCCCTGATGTTCCTCATAGGATGGGGAGGTCTGGACACTTGCTTTTTTTTTTTTTTAATTTCATTTTGGCCACGCCACGCAGCTTGTGGGATCTCAGTTTCCCAACCAGGGATTGAACCCAGGCCTCCACAGTGAAAGTGCCAAATCCTAACCACTGGACCGCCAGGGAACTCCCTAGACACTTGCTTAGACTGGAACAAGAAATAAGCCTGGCTCATCATCTTGATCTGCACTGCCACCACCCCTGCTTTCCTCCCACCCTGATGCCAAGACCTTCCAGCAGACAGACACCACATGACTAGGAGGTTCCAAGCACATGTGAGCATTGGAAACACGCTGCTGGGTTCCCAAGAAGAATTGCAGAAAGTCAGGAAATCACTGCACTACCACCACAGGCAGGTCTATTAATGAAGCACAAATAATGGGATTAGACAAGAAAAGAGAAAAAGAGCTTGGCCTTCTGAAGGTAGTTCAATGGATGAGAAGCCCAAAATAAAGGGCCGGGGAGCGGGGGTATTCCGATGAGTCATAAAGAACAGACGTGAGTAAGCTGTGTGTCTCTACGGTCCTCCCCGGCTCTGCACCCCAACATTTAAGTTAGGACAAATGTATTCATCACTCATCCACTTAGTCTGGGTTTTTTATAGTTATTTATTCTGCAGCCAGTGCTCTCTGATTCACCATGCCAGACAAAGGCAAGATAAGCACGGCTCCTCTCAGAGCTCGCATTCAAGGACAGGAGGAAGATAACAAGGTACCACCTGTAGATTTGCCCCGATGGATCAGCCATTTCATTTAATACTGTGCGTCCCACTGCATCAGGCCAGTGGGTCAAGCCAGACAATAAGCAGCCGTGAAGCCAATTACCACGATGCTCCTGTGGCTCGTGTCATTCCCTACAGCTGGCAGAACAAAGCCTGTGCAGGAATTCACAGGCACGAATACTCTCAGCCTCAAAGCATCACTGCTAGGGCTGCTGAAAGATCAGGTCAGCGGGGGACGGATGCGGTTGGGAGTCTCACCATATTGCAAATTAATAAGTTTCTCCTTATGACCATTTGTGGAGCGGCTATTATGTGCCAGTTACTGTGCAGACAACTGAGGATACAGCCCCAGACCTTGTCCTCATGGAGCTTAGAATCTAAGTGCACCCTTCAGTCTAAGTCGTAAAAAGTTACGAGAAGGATCCAAAATACAGAGGACAAATCTCCAAAGGGGATAGGGGGAACACATTAAAATATGCCTCTAAAAAAACCCATAGTGGGCTTCCCTGGTGGCACAGTGGTTAAGAATCTGCCTGCCAATGCAGGGGACATGGGTTCAAGCCCTGGTCTGGGAAGATCCCACATGCCGTGGAGCAACTAAGCCCATGTGTCACAACTACTGAGCCTGTGTGCCACAACTACTAAGCCTGTGTGCCACATCTACTGAAGCCTGTGTGTCACAACTACTGAAGCCTGCACGCCTAGAGCCCGTGCTCCCCAACAAGAGTAGCCACCACAATGAAGCCCGCGCACCGCAAGGAAGAGTAGCCCCCACTCGCCGCAACTAGAGAAAGCCTGCGCACAGCAATGAAGACCCAACACAGCCATAAGTAAATAAATAAATAAATTTTTTAAAAGAAAAAAAAAACCCATAGTTGCTGTCCATCAACAGATGAATGGATAAAGAAGATGTGGTACACATACAATGAAATACTACTCAGCCATAAAAAAGAACGAAATTTTGCCATTTGCAGCAACGTGGAAGAAGTTGGAGGGCATTAGCCTAAGTGAAATAAGTCAGACAGAGAAAGATAAACACTGAATGATATCACTTACATGTGGAATCTAACAAATACAACAAACTAGTGCATATAACAAAAAAGAAGCAGACTCACAGATATAGAGAACAAACCAGTGGCTACCAGTGGGGGGTGGCAATATGGGGGGGGCGGGGGAGTAGGACTTACAAACTATTGGATGTAAGATAGGCTCAAGGATGTATCATACAACCCAGGGAATATAGCCAAACTTTTACAATAACTGTAAATAGAAAGTAACCTTTAAAAATTGTACACAAATAAAAAAAAATTTTTAATGGGATAATAAATGATAGATCTTACCTCAAAAAAAAAACCCACAGTTGTTACTCATGATAGTATTCACTGCTGTTAGAGTTGTGACACAGCAGGAAAGGTGACCACATTACTGAGGTTTGGTAGGTTTGCCGCAGAACACATTCCGGGTACCCCTTCAAGGCATTCCAGCTGGGAAGGAAGAGCCTCACCTCAGCAGGGCTGTGTGCATGCCCAGGAAGCTGCCAAAGGGCTGCTGGGCTTTAAGGAGACCCCCCGCCCCATGCAGAGCAGCACAGCACAGCAGGTGAAGGGGCCCAGGAGCAATCCCACCTGGATTCTTCTCTCAGCTCAGCCTTATGTCCTACAGCCCTGAGCTAGGCAATTGCTTTCTTTGGGATATAGTTTCTGCAATTATAAAACTGCAAGAACAACAGAAAAAGGAGAAGCATGGGAGCAGAGAGAGGGACACAGGACCATTTCACCGAGTGCATGCACACAAACAACAGCCCTGAAAGCCAGCTTAAGAGGACCTGATTTGGTTCCTAGTGGAAACTCTGTGCTCTTCCTCTTCCTCCTTCACACTACGAAGAACACTTTCGCCATCACCACCCTTCCAGGCAGAGTGCTTTTGAAAGGCAGCTCTTGGGCAATCTACAACTTCCTAAAATAATGCATGATGCTTGAACTGAGTAGACTATTGGAACATAATATCCAGCTAGGCCCCAGCCAAACCCCCCGCTTCCTTGCTGCTGACCCCAGGTAGAGACCAAAGGGGCCTGGCAATGGCCTAAGAGGCCAAGGCAGAAGGTCACTGAACAGGGAAGCCTGGGGCAGCTTCCAGAGGAAGTAGCACTTGAGCTGAGATTTGAAGGAGTAGTAGTTAGGGGAAAGGAGGCAGAGGAGGGCAGCATCAGAGGGAACTGTGTGCCAAGGCCCTGTGATGGGAGGCACGTGAACATCAAAGGGGTCAGAAAAGGCGCCTCGCAGCTGGAAAATGCAAAGATGGTACAAGATGAAACTGGAAAGGCAAATGGGCCAGACCAGGAAACGGGGGTGCACTGGGGGCCGCTAAAGGGATTTAAACAGTAAGGTGACATGATCAGATTTTCACTTTGTAAAGACCATTCTGGCTACAGAGGTAGTCACAAGCTAAACAATGAGTCTTGGTGGCAAATACTAGCACCCACAAAATGGAGACAAGTGTCTGAGAGACCAAGAAGGAGGAAGGCTGGGGACGAGAGGAAAGGAAGAAAGTTCAGGTGAAGGGAGATCCAGGTCTTTCCCTTGCAACTTGACAACATCAACATCAACTGGGAGCTTGTGAGAAATACAGAGTTCCAAGCCCTATATCAGAACCTGATTTTAACAAGGTCCCCAGGCGACTTGGATGAGCATTGAAGGTTGAGAAGCACTGTTCCAACGCAGGCTGGGAATTAGTCTTTGGAGATCATCAATTATACCACTGATGTCTTGTATTTTTAAACCCAGTCTGTAACAAAGCTGCAAAACCCAATACCTCTCTTAAAGCTTAAGTAAACTGGAATCACAGACGAGGCTTGCTGTGAAAGAACTCTTCCTAAACTAGCCAGGAGAGGAAATTGGCATCTATCTGCTCCTTGACTTTGCTAAATCTACACATATAGCAACCACGTAGGGCGACAACAGCTATGACACACTGAAGCATCCTTTATCCACCCTCAAAGGATCCAGTTATCACCTAAACAGAATCCAAGCCTCTGCCAAAGCTTCCAGAAACACCTATGAGTCAGTCACCTTTGAGAGACACTCACACAACTATTCACCTTGCTACCCACTTGAAAAATGAACGAAGCCACTTGCAACATTCATCAATCTTGCAGATTACAATGCTATCTAATTATAAAGATACTTGTTGGCTCAATCACTGCTTTTCTGTGACGCCTAAAATAAGTCCCTTAATCATTATGTGTCCCAGCTTTTCCCCAACTGCAAAACAGGAACCCTAGCATTTATGCCCCCAAGTATGCTTTAGGTATTAGGGAAATGATGTTTTCAATGCTCTTAGATGTACATCTGTGCTATTTAGTTCATATAGCTTTGATTATGTCACTGTGCTACTCAAAACACTTACACTGGCTTCCCAGTATCCACTAAATGAAGACAGTCTCTTCACTGTGGCACCCAAGCCTTCTATAGTCTAATCCCCAAAACCCTGGCATGCTTATTGCATAGATGCTCCAACCAACCCAGGCTGGTTATGGTTCCTGAGCAAACTCAGGCCTTTTCAGTCTCTGCTTTAGCTAGTGAGATTCCTAGTAGAATCTCACTACTACTAGGAACCCTATTGCCAATCCCTCTTAAGTCCATACCCACCGTGTATTGAGATCCAAAGTATGTGTAGGCGTTGGCCAAAGGGGATGGGGAAGGCACCAGGGATACCAGGAAGAAAGAACAGAAATATTCAATGGGCTGAACCCATCATCCACTGGAGAAACCAAAATAAATTTAAGAGGACTGGAACACAGAGCACAGACATGAAGACAATGTGAAGCTGGAGGAGCAGGCAGGGGCCAGAGGACACAGGGCTCAGAAAGTACTATCAAGGCATCTGCACTTTATCCTAAAAGGGCTAGTGAAAAGGTTCTTGAAAGCAATCAGACTATAATACTTGAGAACTGTTTTAGGGAAGGTAGAAGGTACCTCTAAAAACATCTTGTGAATCTCTTTCAACCCACTGTGCCCACCAAAGAAATTCAAACTGTTTTCAGGAAATATCTGTGGCAATTTTTTTTTTTCAAGTCTGTGGAGACAATGGGGGGATATGTTGTCTATGTCAGACTTTTTTTAAGAGTTAAAGAACTCAACTTCAATTTACTTTTTTTTTTTTTACTTTTATTTATTTATTTATTTATTTTTTGGCTGTGTTGGGTCTTCGTTTCTGTGCGAGGGCTTTCTCTAGTTGTGGCAAGTGGGGGCCACTCTTCATCGCGGTGCGCGGGCCTCTCACTATCGCGGCCTCTCTTGTTGCGGAGCACAGGCTCCAGATGCGCAGGCTCAGTAGTGGCTCACGGGCCTAGTTGCTCCGCGGCATGTGGGATCTTCCCAGACCAGGGCTCGAACCCGTGTCCCCTGCATTGGCAGGCAGATTCTCAACCACTGCGCCACCAGGGAAGCCCTGTGGCAATTTTAATAGTAGTACATCGTCTCTTTTAACCAGAGATTATAATCACAGAACTATAGACCAAATAGGAAATTTAGCAATCATTTACTCTAAACCCTTATTTTAAAGATAAGAAAACTAGAGTCCCCAGAGATTAAATGATTTGCTCAAAGACAGAGGCAATTTGTGGCAGAGTCAATATTCAAACCCAAGTCTCATGGATTTCTAGGCAAGGGAGAACAGGATGCAGTAAACATTCCGATATAGGAATCAAAGCATTCATTCATTCATTCAACAAATATTTATTTATGTACCAGATGCCATTCAAAGCACGGGGAATACAGAAGTGAACAAAGATAAATATCCTTGGCCTTACAGAGTTTTCATTCTAGTAGGGAGAGACAGACAAAAAAGAAACCATAATAAATAAATTATATAGAGTGTTAGAATGAGAAACGTACTACAGGAAAAAGTAGAATGGAGAAGTAGGATGGGAGGAGCTGCCAGGTTAGACCTCACTGAAAAAGTATCAATTGAGCAAAGACTTAAAGAAGGTGGGAGCTTGCAGAATACTGAGGATTTGAAAGGTCATGTGATTTCTATCCATTCCATCATAATTTGCCTGTACGAAGTGCAGGTAATAGGTTGACATCCATCCACCAAGTTCAACAAACAAAAATTGACAATTCTAACATTCTCTCTGATATACAGAAAAAAACAATTCTCCTTCCAGCTTTAATAAGAGGCCTTGATAGGCTGATGAACTGGAATGTAGTGAAAAAGTGGATAAGGAGGGAATTTCAGGCTGGAAGCAAAACAAGTACATAGTCTGCATTTTGATAATGAACCAAGACAATTTATTTCGGTTACTGCCAAATATGGATTAAAATGTGGGTCGCTTCCTGAACAGACCAGAAATGAAACTGAGATTGGCACCAAGTTCCCAAAACCTGATGATGAGTTGTCCAGAACAGAGAAAAAGCAGGCATCAAAAGAGGAAGAACAATGGAAATTACAAAAACTCTTAGAGCTCAACCCCATCTTCCCCCCAGAGTATGCTGTGTAGTGGCCAAGGGTCACAATCATGATTCCAAGGAGCCAATACTTTCTGAGCCATCCTCACAATAACCCGATGAGGTGGGTACTTCTATCAGACTTACTTTACAGATGAGAAAACTCAGACAACTGAGTCTCTGAGAGGTTAAAATGCCCACACGGTTCACAAGCAACATGGATAGGAATGGAACCCAGGTCTGACTCCACAACCCATACTGGGGCTCAGCAAACTGTGGCCCTTGAGTCACAATGGTTTCTACCTTATTAAATGGTTGTAAAAGAAAAAAAAAAAAAAAAGGCATAAAAGAAGACTATGCAACAGAGACTGTATGTTGCCCACAAAGCCTAAAACGTTTACTATCTGGCTTTTTACAGAAAATGTTTGCTGATCCTTGTTGTCTAATCCACTACACTAGCCATCAGCAGATTCAAAACAAGCACTACAGGATATATTCTGCTTCCCAAATCTAAGTATCACAAGGGGAAACAGGCTCTGAAAAATGGAGAACAATTTTCGCATACTGGCTGGGCTGTAAGATAATCAATTGTTGCCTGGGAGGTTATGGATCTGCTACACTACTTAATAGTTCTCATACAGAGTTTTGTGTTTTTTACAGTTTGTCCCAGCAGGGGCAGTCCCCTCTCACCCTCCTATCCACCGGACACCCCATCCCCTGCTCACTAGGCACGTGGCTCCCAAACACTATTCTCAGGCTGCCCATGGTCTGCCCAATCCTGGTGGTCCCCAGGGCTTCCTAACTGTCTCATTTCTTGCCCTCCAAATCTGAATTTCCAGGGTTACTTTACTTAAAAATAGCCTGATAGCCCAAATTAACTTATCCAAACATGGCCAAGAACCATGAGATATTTGGGAAGCAGAGCCCTTTCTCTTCCCTGGATGACGCCGTTCAATCTATGCAGGCCAGGGTGGAGGAATTTCATTGCCCTGGCAGCCCAGCAGCTATCCCCTCTTCTTCTGTATTTACAGCACCCTAATATTCCTCTGGGAAACCATCCATTCCTGACACTTGGAACATGTATCTCATATGCTGTTGACTCCACTCTGGGCTCAGGCCAGGGGAGCTTCAAGGATTATCTCAAGGATGTGCACATGATTCAACAAAAAGCCAATGAGAACCACGCTCAGGGCTTCGGTTCGAACTCCTGGCCACAGGTCCTCTTGCCAACATGCGGGAAGAGGCTGAGAATGGCATCAACCTATAGGAAAACAGCATGGAGAGATGCAGAGAGACTGGGGCCTGCAGACACCGTGTGAGCCACGGGACCCGGGCTGCTCGGAAGTCAGAACATCCCTGGGCTTTCCAGCTCCAGACTACAATCAATTCTCTTCCTGCGTAAGCAGCCTGGACTGGGTCCTCCCTCCCTCGAGATAGAAAGTGGCCTGTCTGGCACGGTCAGAGTGGAATGGAATCGTCATGTCTACAATGTGCTTTATGCAAACCGACTGCAAGGATGGTGATAACAAAAGCTGCCTTCACAGTCAGCAAAGCACCTCACCAACACTCCACGTCCATGCTGACAGCAGGGGAAGCTCGCCTCTCTTCTCCCAACTGCTCCCGGAATGTGGGGCTCCCTGAGAGCTGTCCTTCTCATTTAAGGCCGAGTTATCTGATTAGAGCTGAGACCAGTGAGGCTAAAACAGTAAGACTCTCACAGTCAGTCTTTCAAATTAGTACACTTGATCTCCTCCCACCCAAAACTAGTATCCCTCAAGCCTCCACGGGAAAACAGAGAAAAAAGGCAAAGGGAATTTAACAGTCAGTGGGTGAGTTCTCTTGCTTCTATTATGTCCAAGGTTGCTTGGCAACCGGCCTCAGCCTTATCATTCCTGTGGAAGAGCAAAGGAACGAATGTCAAACCTCCAGGTCACGCAGCATGTCCTGTTTATGCCCCGAGACTCCAGGGCAGGGGTGGGTTCGTGCTGTTCTACAAAACTGGCCAAATCCAGCCCACAGAGCACCTGCTGTCTTCAGGGGCTCTCCCACACCGGCCTCAAACTTTCCCCTTCAATGAACGTAAGCTGTGGATGTGCCCCCAAAACAGATTAAAAATACTTTCAAAAACAGCTTGTTAGCAAAACAGAGAAAAGGTTCTGACATGGAAAGAACTCTGTTATTATTTATGAAGACAGTAGAAATCAGCAGGGAGCGGAGGGCATGGTGCACAGTCGGGAAAACACGGGCCAGCTGGTGTTTCAGGTTCAGGACTTTCTGGAATCCTCCATGACCCTGTGCATTCCCTGGCCACCTCCAAGGATCTGGATGCCGAAAGCACTGCCACAGTGCTCTGTGACTCTAGGTCATGAGCTCATTTCCAACAACTGAGAAGTCAGTGGGGACAGAGATTTCTGCATTTGGCAACACATTTTAGAAGTAACTGCGGCACCAGAGCCCTGCACAGTCAGTACACTGCAAGGGAGGGAGGGAAAGAATGTGGGTCAGTGAGTCTCTAGTGCTCAGATGTCGCCAAGCAGGGCATATGTGTGCACACAGAGAGACGTGATGCTGTTTCTTCTCTCTCCCTGCCCACTCCTAAATTAAATATCTAAGAACGGTGGCTTTCCACACAAAACAGAGACAGAGCCCAAGAGAAACAGGGACAAGAAACTGATGCTCGTGCTTAAATTCTATTTAGCAAGACAGCAGTCCTAGAAAGTAAAGGACTGTATGGGAAGCACTGTCTTTTGTTGGCTGATTCCTGTTAAGACCCATTTGTCCACATAAAACTATCCAAATGAAGTGATATTAAATCTTATAAAAAAGTCACTGCAAGGTTTCAGAAAAATTTTCTACAGACAGTATGCCTGGGTGGGAGTAATACCCTGGGAGAACAATGTGGTTCCAGCTGGAAACGCTGTCAGCAAACAACATACAGCCTGCAACATGAACAAAAGAAATATTTTTTAAATCTTTTTAGAGGAAAATGAAAAACAAGTCTTTCAAAATTGATTATGAGGCTTATAAAGGATGCCTTCCCATTTGTGCTACTTTAACTGAAATGATTATTAAAACTTAACACCTTTAAGTGAGAGGGTACAGAGACTACCCTAATTTTCAAAATCTCTCTTTTTAAAGAAAAAGACATGAACAAACAGCCTTGTTGATTTAAGAATCAGCTGTAAGTCCCTTTCTTCTAGGTGTGAAGATTATGAAAAGAATCACCTCATAGAAGGTTAACTGGCCCAACCAAGGGGACCTAGGCCTCTTGCTTGGTGCTACTTATGACACAGATTTTAAAACGTTAGATTTCTCTTTCCTTTCCTCTGCCTCATAAACATAAAGATAAAGAGGTAAAGAAAGATCTAAGAGAGAAAAAGAGCCAGCACAGACAGCGGGATGGGCAGCAAGGAGGAGGCGGGTGAAGCATCAATCAACTCTTCGTTCTGATTCTTGTTTTTTCTAACTCATCATCATTTCCTGTGCTACCCCAAAGGTAGACTGGATTGCCATCCAATCAGAGCAGTCACATCTGATCTGTCCAAGAAGGACTCTTTAAACAAAATAAAATCTAAAGAGAACCAAGAGATGCTTGAGGCCATGAACACTTAGAGTTGCTTTCAGAACACACAGTCAAGTGGTCGAGATGGGCTCTTTGAAGGGACACTTGATATCATTCATTCAACACGCACTGGGGAGTTTAAAGGGTGGGACAGGTACATTACCTATAAAATGGGGTAACGGCATAGAGGAGGGGGTCACGTGGTCAGGGGAGGACTCTTTAAGGGGACCTTTGGCTGAAACCTGAAGGAGGAGAAGAAGCCGACCCCATGAAGAGCTGTAGCAAAGGTGTTCCAAGCAATGGAAAGGTCCTATGGCTAGAAAGTGCCTTGTCCTGAATCCCCGGAGAAGCCAGCCTAGATATGTTCTCAGAATGTCGCATGCTGTTGTTTTCCTCAGAACCGCCAGAGTGTTCAAGTCTGCTGAGAGACAAGAGTGATGGGGAGGTGGCGGGCGGGGGGCAATAAAAGGACTGGAGTTCAAAACGGGAATAACTCATGACCAGAGGATGGAGAGCACCAACCTCCACTTAACACCAACACTTATCTAAAAGGCAACTTTTTGTCCAGTCCTGCAACAGATACGTAGGTTAGACTTAAAGAAGAACTCCCTGTTAGAAGTCAGCTGCCTGCTCAAGAAAGTGAAGGTGTTCACCTCTGGGTAGTGAGTGTTCACCTCTGGGTAGTAAGTGAAGGTGTTCACCTCTGGGTAGTGAGGCTAGGGGTGGGGTGGGACAGGCACCCATGGGATGTGTTACTTTTAGAGTGGTTTCTGAGAAGTCAGCATCCCAAACAGTCCTGAAGAAGCTGCAGAACCTTGTGAGTGGATGTGTGTAAAATGAAGACATCAATATAATAATGGCCAGAGAATGAAGCCCAGTCTAATTTCTAGAGATAATCCCTAATACATGGGATCATCTCCAGTGAGAAAGCCAGAGACTCAGATGTAGACACTGCACAAAGACAATTTTTAAAATATCTATATTATTCCTACCTTACAAAAGATGAAATAATCAGTCATTAGAGTAGCAATAGCTGCAGTGACTTGGGCCCAGATGCTGTTCACAGCTAGCTCATTTAACCCTTACAATGTTCTCAAGCAAGCACTATTATTCCCACTTTATAAATGAAGAAACAGGGCTTCTCTGGTGGCGCAGTGGTTGAGAATCTGCCTGCCAATGCAGCGGACACGGGTTCGAGCCCTGGTCTGGGAAGATCCCACGTGCCGTGGAGCAGCTGGGCCCATGAGCCACAATTGCTGAGCCTGTGCGTCTGGAGCCTGTGCTCTGCAACAAGAGAGGCCGCGGTAGTGAGAGGCCCGCGCACTGCGATGAAGAGTGGCCCCCGCTCGCCACAATTAGAGAAAGCCCTCGTACAGAAACGAAGACCCAACACAGCCAAAAATAAATAAATAAATAAATGGGGAAAAAATTGTTAAATGAAGAAACAGAAGATTTAAGGGAATGGGCTAAGATTACAGTCAGCAGCATAGCACTGGTTGAGAGCAAAAGAGTTCACAGTGGATAGAGGTTCCAATCCTGAGTCCAATACTTTTTACTTGGATGAGTTACTTTTGCTTTCTGTGTCTCAAGTTTTCCAGTCTATAAATTGGGGTATTAGTACATACCATATAATACCGTTGTGAAGGTGCAATGAAATAAAGTTTGTAAAACACGTAACAAAAGGTTCTGACATATAATAAACAGTTACATGGTGGCAAACATGCTATTACTATTATTACTGTTCAAATGAATGCAATCACATGCATTCAATATATGGGACTCTTCATTCTGTGGAACTCTAAAAAGACATCTTCTCTTTGTCTCCAAGGTTCTGCTCAACCGGCAGGAAAAAAAGGGAACAAGTAGAGAGATGGGAGCTGAATCTTAAAGCTATGGAAAGAAATGGGACAGCCTATATAAATTTGCTTAAGAAGCTAATGATGGCATAGCTAAAAGAAAGTTCATTATAGATTGGTTAATGATCATGGAAAAAAGAGAGAAACAACCTAACTGTCCAAAAGTAGGTCATTAGTAAGTCTTGAAACAGCACACATGGAATATTACACAGCCACTAAAAACAATCTCAGAGAGTGGGTAATGATATGGAAAGATGATCATAACCTGAGTAGAAAAGATGATAAAACCAAAATGAGTATCTCTAATCAGTACTATTGGTATGATTTGCATTTTCTTCTTTTATTCATCTGTAATTTCTAAGTTATCTCTAATCAACATGCATTACTGGTATAATCAGAAAAAAAAATACAAGTTTGTTTTTGGAATGCTTGGTTTTTTTTGTTTTTTTTTTTTTTTAATGATTAGCCTACATGATGAAAAAGGCCAGGGATATACACCTCAGAAGAAGGTAGAAGGTGCATCCTGCTATTTTCATGTTAACGACTTTGTGAACCATGGAGTTGTCAGCTGGAGGGAGAGAGATGTAAGCTATCTGATCCAGGTCTCATTTACATATGTCCAAAATAAATTATTTCCAGAGATTCTACCGGTAAAGACTCAGATTTCATACCCACTTTCCTGACCTATCCTAAATAGGTTTCTAGGTCCCTAATTGGCATTATAAATATACATAATTATATCTGGACCTATTCAACTAACCTAAATACCATGCTCTCATTCAGTGTCCCCAAATTTATCTTCGTGAAATATAAATCACTGACCCACTTTTGTTGAAGACAATCTTAACAGCACCCCCATCTCAATGATAAAAAAATGAGGCTTGCCATCAGGTCCCATTAGAGAAGAAAAAAATAAGGTCCCCATCAGAGCAGCTAACCAGCTGGCCAGCCGTTCTATACCCTCTCTGGTTCTGAGCATCCTTGCACCTCTGGAACCTAACACAGGAAGTGTAACAGGAAAGGGGACCCCACACAGTGTTTTCTACAAGATGGGACCACTGATAGCCCACATTTCTTCCTGCTTCTACAGATTCACAGTCACCTCAAATCTAGAAATCTTTTTAACTACAGCCCTAAAACTCTGGAAATTGGTTTCAGGTCATTCCCTTTACAAAAGTCTTTGTTTTTCCCAAAATCAAGAGGTTAGAGATCAGTCACTTTTTTGGTCCTTTAGCAAGGCAAAACGGAGTGGGGGGAGGGCACAGTGAAAGAATGAAAGGAAAAAAGAAGGGAAAGAAAAAGAAGGGACAGAAGCAACTGAGAGAAAAAGAAAACAAACAGATGGTGGAAAATGTGTTAGCTACACCTGGGCTGGCATTTCCTAGAACAATACAAGGTCTTTTGTAGGGAAGAAGGACTTTCATGTTAACACCTTAGACAGCCCCAAACCACTGCCATTTCAGCACATATGAAACTTACTTCTTTACCAACAGTTCCTAAAATAAAGCTAAAACCCTCCAAATGTGACTATCCAAATCAGTGTATCACTGAAAGTTTTTCCTCTGTAGAAATAAATGTTCCTCTCTTCCGCTCAAAACAAAGGCATCTACCTACTGGATATTGGGTATTCCTTCCCATTTAACACCAGGAGAGTACTCTCTCCAAAGTAAGATCAAAACCCAGAGAAAGACAGGATAAAAGAAGTCCTAACCAGAGACCTACATGCACTCAGGAATGAGTGTGAATTAGTCCTGCCGCACTAGCACATTTGTCAGGGGGGTGAACAGAATAGAGAAGAAGTGAGTTCCAGATCCAAACACCCTGGCACTGAAACTGCAGCATTCTGGAGAAGGGCAAATTGTTTGAATGCACTGAAGGAAAAGGATGTGTAGCTTAACACGATCTAAGGACAAAGCAGACAGGAGAGCACCACACTTTGGACCATGGGTTAAAATCCTGAGGAAGTGGTTGCCTAGGGCTGGGGGGAATGGGAAGGATGGGGATGATGGCTAAGGAGTGCAGGGTTTCTTTTGGGGATGATGACCAAACGTATTCTGTAACTACTTGTGGAGATGGATGAAAAATTCTGTGAACATACTAAGAGCCGTGAACTGTACACTGTAAATGAGTGAACTGTGTGGTATGTGAATTATATATCTCATTAAGCTGCTTTAAAAAATCGTGAGGCAGGACCTCCAAGGTCTCTGCCCACCACTGCCTAACCCCATGCTGGCACATTTGAGGAGCTCAGTATCTGGCTGCTTGAGGTGTCACAGTAAGAGACATGAGTCATCAACCTTCTCCTCTGTAACATTTCACAAGTCTTTCATTTAAGATAACCACCAAAAAACATTTCAATCTTCTTTCTTAAAGAGACTCAGTTCTCCAGGTTTGAGGGAAGGGGGAAGATGAGACCCCAACATTCAAAACTGAAACTTGTGAAAACAAGCCAATTTTGGGTTCTTGTCAGTTGATGACCATCTTTACGCTTGAACTCTGTGCCTCAAAAAAAAAAACCCCAAGCCCTGTTGGGTTGTCTTTTCATTGCAGTATGGTGTGAACTCATGCCAGCCGGAAGAGGTGGGGGAGAAGGAAGCAAGCCAAAGACAGATCCCAAAAGAAATGGGGGCCAAAAGCTCTCAGTTCCTTTCCATTTTCTATGCAATGGAGCAGAGCTTCCCTGCTGGGAAACTGATTCCAAGCATGCTGGCTCTGTAAAGAGGAAGTGGGATTTCTTTCCAGAGACAGAACCATCTTGTAGCTCTACACAGAGCTGGCAACAGTGGTAGCTTGCTGACCTTGCACACTGAGCTCAGGGCGGCTTCGATCAGAGGGCCAGGAGATGGCAGCAAGCAAAGCCATCTGTAGTCTCCAAGGCCTGGTCAGAGGACCAGATGCCTCGGGCGCAGCCGGGACCGGGCGAGACATCCATCCCCAGGGCTTGCCTGGCCTCCATACCTCCCACAGCCAGAGTTGTGAGACTGATGCTCTGCTGGGTACCGGCCCAGGGCAGGATTTGTGTCAAACATCTCAAGGCACTAGTCAGATACAACAGGCGGCAGGAAAGCTGCACAGCCCAACACCCCGGGGTTCCACCAGCAGTGGCTGTGGTCTGCTTTGCCACCCAGCCCTCCCAAAGAGGCTGAGAACCAGCTGAGATCAGAACAGAGATAAGGAGGGAGCTGTTGCCAGAAATGAGTTGCCCGAGGGCAGCTCTGAGGCAGCAGGTGAAGATGAGCCTTCTCTGGGTTTGGGGCACCTCACCCTCCAGGACCATCCGCCAGTCCCTCTACTGCTCTCGCCAAGACAGAGCTCCCACCCCCAAGCTGTGCAACAGCGCAGCCAGCTCATTATGCTTCCTCAAGGTTTTCAGAGAAAAAAAATGTGCAACGTAATTACAGGCTCTGACCCCAAATGACTTTAACCCTGACAGGACTCACTGTGGGAAAATGTGTGCCCTGTGACCGCCCGTGAGCATGAAGTTTCCCTTCAGGAGCTTCTCCGACCCCCAATGCCACAGAAGGGTCCTGGCTCACAGGCCAAGCTCATGGGACAACTGGATCCCAGGCATGGAGCCACATGCTGAGATATTCTGAAGTCGGGAGAACTCGCACCCTTTGGAACCAGTCCCCCATCATTCCTTGACCTGCCATCACGTCCCCTTCCAGATACCTGAGGCTGGCCGGCACAGCTGTGCACCGTAAGGAAGGGACAAAGGATCTGAGACAGGCTTATGTAGAATCTCCTCAGGCCTATTCGACTTAATGTGTGGTCCAAGGACCCCCTCCATGCAAACCACCTGTGGAGGTCCCTGCAAGGAATGCAGATTTCCAGACCTCACCCCAGAGCCTGTGCACCATAATCTCCTTGGGGGGAATCCAGGAATCTGCAATTAAGGAAATTCTTACACACATTCACATTTAAGAATCACTACCTCATAACAAGGACAATCTAGAAATGACAATAATGACATTCCGATTACAGGGCACTTACCATGGGCCTGCTTACCCTGCTACTCACAATACCTACAAGAATCTCATTTATTCCTCAGAATAATATTGGAAGGTGAATATTTATCACCCTCGCACTTAAACTGCTTTCTCTAGTTTCACCTCCAAAGGGCAAATCCAAAGACCTTCGAGCAAGCCCTCACCCAGACTGCCAGGATGATACACCTCGTACTTAATCAGAACAAATCTCTCCATCCCTATTCTACCCACCTATTCTGCGGAATGCGGATATTCCCCACAATTTCAGCCCCCACTCTCTCCTCTTACTCCGTGCCAGTGGTTCTCTACCTATGCTGCACATTAGCAGTACCTGGAGAACCTTTAAAATTCCCCAGGCCCAGGCTGCAGCCCAGACAAAATTACATCAGAATCTCCGGGGATGAGTCCCAGACTCATCTACCTGGAGGGCATTTCAATGGACAGCTAAGGTAGAGAACCACTGCCTGGACCTCTAATAGCATCTGGTGAAACCCAAACCTACAGCAGTACCCCCATCTCTCTCCAGAGCACCTGACCTGTGCTTCCCACCACCTGGTAGGTGTCTCCACCTGTAAGTCCCACGGAAACAACTCAGCAAGGACACTTAACCCTGTATCCCCCATCACACACCGCGGTTCTTCTCCTGGGGTGCACAGTTCAGCCAGTGCCTCAAGCCCTAAGACAGAAACCCTGGGGACACCCCTGCTCCTCCCTCCTCTGTCCACTGTTGACTATGTTCTCCTCTTCAGCCACACCAGCAGGTTTCCCATGAAAAGTGCCATGGAATCTTGATTTCTCCTCTATAACTTACAGGCGTTTGTTTGAATATTCAAATAACGATTCCATTGAGCAAAACAGATTTTCAGTAAAGTGTAGTCCCTGCCACTTGCTCTGCATACTCCCTGGCACACTGCCACCTACCCTGACACCTGTACCTTAGTCTGAGAAGCACATCTTTGCCCTTCCCTCCTCTCCCCTCCCGGCATGATGGCTACATGATGTCCGTTCTCTCACACACTTCTGCTTCAGGACAGTGCGAAGCAGAGTGGAGCTCAAATCACTGGTAAAATATAGGACTATTTTAGATGACACAATGACAAATATTTTTCAATTTAATGATTATGATTCAATGACTATTTAAAGATATTCTAGAAAAAAATATATTGCTAACCACATCAAACCTATGATTTCAGAATGCTATAAAGTTCCCTTTTGAAATAAACATAATTTTTAATGAGTAGACTTTTTCAAAATAAATACATGTGGTAAAGGTGGGGCAGAAATAACCTAGGTGGTTTTAAAAGACTGATGGTCAGGAACACTGCTTCCTTGGACTTGATGTCTTCACTTGCCTCTCCCCAAGTTCTCTGATCCCTCCCCCAGAGACCCTTTTAAACTGATAGGAATCATTGTACTGTGGACTGTCTGTTCTTCCCTGGCCTCCTGAAGAGCAGGGACTATGCCCGCCCTGTCCCAGAACTCCACTACCAGGAACCTTCCACCCCAACGTGAGCAGTCCCAGGCACTGGAATAGAGACCACAGCCAACACGTGCCTTCCATCAGGGGAAGTGCTAAGCTCTGCCGAAGAGGCAGCCAGAAGAGACAAGTCGGACAAAAGCGCCCAGCTCCCTCGCCACTCCCCAGAGAAGCTTCGCAGGCAGACAAGGTGTGCCTACTGGCCCAAAGTCACGGTCTCCGGTCACCAAAGGTGGGAGACTGCCCTCCTTTACACCTCCCAAACTTCCGAAATAATGCGCACACTGCACAAAGATAAAAACTCAACAGCACCCTCACTAGAACCACAAACAAGCTCTCTGGTGCCCCGCATGCAAGTGATCCCCAGTCCAGCTCTGTCTCATTTTAGGGAATGACTTTGTTGTGACTTCTGATCCCAGAATGAACAGTACCCACAAACTGGGGAGTAGGAAATGGAGAAAATTTTAAGTGTTGTTTTATTACAGACGCCACCCTATAATAAACCAAATAGTGAGTTTCCTTTCTACTCTAAAATGTGATTTATAAAATTCAGTTCACTCAGAGCTTTTCAGAAACACTCCTATGAGATATTCATTGAAATGAAAAATGTACATACCCTCTGGCCCAGCAGTTCCATTTCTAGAATGCATCCTACAGATCTACTCACTCATATGCCCATGACAGGTACCAGGAGGTTCACAGCGGCATTGCTTATAATGGTAAAAGGTTGGAAATCATCTAAATGTCTATTATTTGGGGACTGATTAAATAAACTATGTTATGTCCATACAGTGCAATACAATGCAATGCTAAAAATGAATTTGCTCTATACGTACCAATGCTGAATAATATTCAAAATACATTAAAATCGTGCAAAATGCAAAAATATGCAAAACAGTGCATATGGTATGCTACTGGAGAAATATATAAATCTGTATTTGCTGGCACATGCATAAATTATATCTGAAAAATATTCAAGAATGGGTAAAATGTTGCCTGCAGTAGAACAACTAAGGATTTGGAGACAGGAGAAATTTGAGGATGCTCACATTCCTTCTTGTCCCCTCTAAATAGTGTACTATTTATAGGTATTACTTACTGACATAAACTTTTTTTTTTTTTAATTTTATTTATTTATTTATTTATTTATGGCTGTGTTGGGTCTTTGTTTCTATGCGAGGGCTTTCTCTAGTTGCGGCAAGTGGGGGCCCCTCTTCATCGCGGTGCGCAGGCCTCTCACTATCGCGGCCTCTCTTGTTGCGGAGCACAGGCTCCAGACGCGCAGGCTCAGTAATTGTGGCTCACGGACCCAGTTGCTCCGCGGCATGTGGGATCTTCCCAGACCAGGGCCCGAACCCGTGTCCCCTGTATTGGCAGGCAGACTCTCAACCACTGCGCCACCAGGGAAGCCCTGACATAAACTTTTGAAAAAGAAACATAGGTATAAATTAAAATAAAAATGTTTTTTTTAATTTTATTTCATTTGCTCAACTGATAATCATCTTCTACACCTGACCCACAAGCGTAATAGTGAGATATGCAGTCAGGAATCTGTTACAGTTTGGGTCCTATCTGCTTGACAGTCTCTGTGGCACAGAAACAGCCTCAAGTTCAACTCAATCTGCCTGGAAATCTATCTAAAGTCTCATGGGAGAAGCCAGTTCATATTTTCAAAGTGTTCAAATCAGCCTGGAATAAACTTAAAAGCACATTTGATAGCAAGATCAGATGAGCTTTGAAACCTACCTGTGGTGTTTTTACAAACCATGTAAAATGGGGTTTATCTTGGCTTTTCCTGTGTGGCAACAGCAGGAGTCAAACCTTAGCTACTGGCTTGGCCCAGAGAAGCCAGCCAGTTAACAAGATTTGATCCAGAATTCCCAAGCCCCTCAACCTTTTGTCCATCTGGCAAAGAAAACACACACACACACACACAGACACACACACACACACACAGACACCCCCCCCCCCCAGCCCCAGGAATCTCCTCTTTCTAAATATAGTAAGCACTGCCCAGTCTCCAAGCTCACCCTCTGTAGCATTCTGTGCCTTCCAACAGAGGTGAAATGAGCCAGATATAAACACACCGTGACAGCTTCTGGCCCACACTGCCAAGCTGTTTTCCTTACTATTTCCTCTCTTTCTCCATTCTGGGTTTCTACAAAAATGTGTAAACCCCAGTGACTATAATTTGTAAATATTCCTCTGACCACTAAGGCTGTTTTCCTCACCCTACCAAATGTGATTTCCCTGAAATTTGAGGTCAAAATAGCCTATTATATATGGGTAAAGCCACATCCCATCTCCCATTTTATCTGTAAGAACTTGCAGCTCAGAAAGGATTTCGGACAGGTCCAAGGCTAATTAGGACACAGCCAATTAATTGTAATCTCTCTCTCTCTCTCTCCCCCCGCCCCCACCCCGGTTCCTTTAGAATCCGTCTCAGTGCCTAACAGAAGGGCTTGTGCTGTTAAGGATGCTTCCAATTTAAGCAAAAGGTTAAGCTTCAGAAACGTAATCTAACAACACACTCAAAACAGTGCCAGAAAAATACCAACTGGCTACAGGGATGCAAGGACCTAAACAGTCGATGTCAAAGAGCTTTAAAAAATGGAGGCTGGCAACAACTCCACTTTAAGGAATCTATCCCATGGAACTCCTGGGACCCACACACAAAGGTGGGTGTGCAAATAATCACTGCAGCACCTTCTATGCTGAGGCAATCCAAATATCCCTCAACAGGAGACGGGGTAAATAAGCCATGGTATCTCCACATAGCAGAGCTCTCTGCAGGCATTAAAAAGAATACACTGTGTATGTGTACTGACATGGAAGATCTCTAAAACAGTGTACTGACATGGAAGATCTCTAAAAGAGAGTCTCAACCAGAAAAGCAAAACACAGAATAATTCATATCCTATAACCCCACCTATGAAAAAAACAAATATGCACAGAAAACAGACAAGAAAAAAAGCACACCAGTGGTTAACTCAGCCAAGCGGGTGCTTTACTCTGTATAGTTCCACACTCTGTGATTCTTTTATGAGAACATATTCATGAACTGCGTACATGAATTTTTTTGTCTTTGCACTGTAAGATTAGGTCATCCATTAATACTGTTAATTTTACCCCCAAACCTAATCCTTCCCAAGTCATCTTTATTTCAGAAAATAGCGCCATCATTCACATAATTGCTCCAGCTAAAAACATTTGAATCATTCTTTTTTTTTTTTTAAAGATTTTTTGATGTGGACCATTTTTAAAGTCTTTATTGAATTTGTTACGGTATTGCTTCTGTTTTATGTTTTGGTTTTTTGGCCCTGAGGCATGTGAGATCTTAGCTCCCCAACCAAGGATCGAACCCACACCCCCTGCATTGGAAGGCGAAGTATTAACCACTAGACTGCCAGGGAAGTCCCTAATCATTCTTGACTTTTATTCTCAAAGCCCAAATCCAATCAAATAGCAAATCTGTGGGCTCTACTTCCAAAAACACCCAGAATCTGACCACCATCTCCAGTGCTGCCACCCTAGCCCAAGGTGCCATTGCCTCTTACTTCACCTATTATAACAGCCTTCTAACAGCTCTCCTTGCCTCCATTCTTGCCCCACTAAATTATTCTCCACACAGTGGCCCCCATAATCTCTTAAAAACACAAGCAGGATGATGTCACAACCTCCTCCTGGCTTCCCATCACACTTAGAATGAAACCCAAAGTCCTTTCTGGGACTCAAGACCTCTAGGACCTGGCTCCCGACCTCTCTCCCTGTTCATTTGCCATCACTCTGCTCCAGCTACACTGGCCTCCCTGCTAGTCCTCAGACACCCCATGATCTCTCCCGCCTCACGAATTCTGCACCTGTTACCACCACCTCAAAAGCCCTTACTCTAGGCTAGGGCTTGGAGGACACAGTAAGAGTGGAGCAAAGCTCCATATTTGAAATGAAAGCCTTCCTCTGGTGGCCTAAGATATATAATTTGGAACATACTGGGTTATAATTTTAAAAATTGAAACTAGGGTCAGTCAGAAATTTAATCTAGAAAATCCACTTTGTTAGCTTCATACCGGCATCCCTCCTTTGGCTAACTTTTAAAAATGCAATGGCCTAAACAGGGTAGCAAAGTCACCTTCATGAATTGCTTTCCCCAATAGTTTGGCGGTGATAATGGGCCCTCCCTGACCCATTCTCATGTTGTCAATTCCTGGGGTTTGTGATCATTAGCTTACACTGGCCAGCACTAGGAAGTTCAGCCTGAGGCCTCTGCCCAGAGGGATGCTGGCTGGCCTAGCTGGAGCAGAGATCTGAACCACAGCCGTGTCAGAATCACCTTCCAAGCCCTGGGATGTGAAACTGATCAGTCAAGTGCATCTGAGGTTGAAGCAAATGGAAGCAGAAAGTCCCCAAATGAGGGCAAATGGAGAAAATCTACCGAGGGGAGCGGTGTTCATTTAACCATCAAAAGTTTTATGGGACAAAGTACAAGGATAAAAAAAAAAAAAATCCAAGGTATAAAATAGTGTCCAACAAAAAGATCTGAATAGACATGTCAGCAAAGAAAATGCACCAATGGCCCTTAATCATATGAAAAGATGCTCATCATCGTTAGTCATCGTGGAAATGCAAATTAAAACCAAGAGATATCACTTCACACTCACTAGGATGGCTACAATCAAAAAGACAGACAGTAACAAGTACTGGTGATGATGTGGAGAGATTGAAACCCTCAGACGATCCTGGTGGGAATTTAAAAGGATGCCTCTGCTGCAGAAAACAGTTCAGCAGGTTTTCTAAAAAATTAAACATAAGTTTATCCATACATCCTAGCAATTCTACTCCTAGGTAGGAAATGAAATAAGAAATGAAAACACATGTCCGCACAAAGACATGTATTTCAAGGGTTGAAATTATTCTGCATTATACTGTAATGGCCAACACACGTTATTATACGTTTGTCAAAACTCATAGAATGTACAACACAAAGAGTGAACCCTAATGTAAACAATGGACTTTAGTTATAACACTATATCACTTTTGTAACAAACGTACCACCTGAGAGGAAAGGGTGTGAGGGACTCTATGGGAACTCTCTATACATTCCACTCAATTGTTCTGTAAACCTAAAACGTCTCTAAAAAATAAAGTCTATTAATTATATTTTTTTAAAAAGGAGGGAGGGGAGAACTTAAGCCTCAATCAGTGGGCTGAGCGCAACAGATTAGATGCAATTTATTCAATCCAATTGAGAACAGAATAATTGGATTAAAGTGGAAGGACTTTTTTTAAAGCCAGTGTTATATAAAAACTATAAAATCTTGTTTGGATATAATTTGCCGTTGTTTATATTTGTATGAGAAATACTCCAAATGTCAGTACTGCAAATTACCACCGTTTACAAATAATTAGGAAATGCCTTTTTTTTTTTTCTTTTATTTGAAAGGTGCTAAAGCAAAGGAGCTGAGAAAAAACTTTTTGCTACCTAACTCCATAAGCATTTGTTCCATTAGGATTTTGTGAGTAATATAATTACTCCTAAACAAAGCAGGTTGGCACTGAACAGCCTTTGGGAATTTATACCATTAATGAAGGACTCACCTCACTACTGTAAAAAAGCCTATACCAAGTCCTAAAGAAGTATAAAAGGGTGACATGCTCTAAGCACACAACTCTTGATGTTGATTTTTTTTTTACTCTTGTTTTAATGAGCAAAGAGGATGAACTATTTATCTTAACAAATCAGACTCAAGAACAAGTTTTTGGCCTCCATGTTCAATGCTTTATTACCCAGTTAAAAGAGAATAACTTTCAGTTATAAAATAAGTAAGTCATGGGATGTGATGTACAGCATGGTGACTATAGTTAATAGTACTATAATCGTATATTTGAAAGCTGCTAAGAGAGTAGATCTTAAAAGTTCTCATCACAAGAACAAAAATTCATAATTATGTATGGTGACAGATGTTAACTAGACATACTGTGGCGATCATTTCATATTATATACAAATAGCGAATCATTATGTTGTACACCTAACACTAAAAAATGTTCTGTGTCAATTATATCTCAATTTTTAAATTTTTTAATTAAAAAAGTAAATGAATGCTAGGAAAGTATGCATTTTCTAAAAAATATTAAAAAAGAGAGGGGCTTCCCTGGTGGCACAGTGGTTGAGAGTCTGCCTGCTAATTCAGGGGACACGGGTTCGAGCCCTGGTCTGGGAAGATCCCACATGCCGCGGAGCAGCTAGGCCCGTGAGCCACAACTACTGAGCCTGCGCGTCTGGAGCCTGTGCTCCGCAACAGGAGAGGCCGCGATAGTGAGAGGCCCGCGCACCGCGATGAGGAGTGGCCCCCACTTGCCGCAACTAGAGAAAGCCCTCGCGCAGAAATGAAGACCCAACACAGCCATAAATTAATTAATTAATTAATTTAAAAAAAAAGACATCACATGATACCACACGCCATGCCCATCACAGTGTCCCTATGTAAATACAAGGTTTGCCATGCTCTCTCCATCTGTTTAAAAAAAGAGAGAGACTCATTGGTAATCAGTGCTACCCTCAAAGAGCAACTCTACTGCTTCAAAAAGCCAAGAGATAATCAGACACCCTCATTTGTCTCACTAGCCTACAGTGGCTCTTTAATCATATGATGAAGAGAGAAACACAAAACTTCAGAGCCCAATACAGAATCTTAGCTATTCTTTGCTACTCAGGACTCAGAGTGTGAAAAACAACGGGGACAATATTCTCACTTAATCTAGCACCTGCTGCATGTTTCTTCTTTCTAGTGTCTAGATCTCCAAACAATTTGCATCTTCACTGCCAGCGTGTCTACTGAAGCACTGAAGGGTCATGTTCAAGAGAAGGCCCTGCAGTCCGTGGTCAGCTTCAAAACTTGGTTGCACAACTTCCTAGCTGTGTGACCTTAGACAAGTTACCCAAACTGTAACGTGCACACAAATAAGAGTATTCATCCCACCGGACAGTGGTATAAAGACTCACGAGACAATGTGTGCACTTAGCATAGGGCCGGGCCCTTGGTGAGTGTTCAATAAACAAGAGCTGCTGGCAAGGTTTCACGTTTTCTGTTTGCTTGTTTGTTTGTTGAGGAAACTGACAGTGCCCCCAAGGTCTTACAGCGTATATGTGGTAGAGCTTGGACTAAACATCAGGTCTGCCTGATAACAGAGGCCTGGCTCCTTGCATTGCGCTATGCTCCCCAGATCTGGGTCTCCTCAGGCTGCATATTATGGGCTCCAAGTTAACTCCTCCGAGTCCACTTCTTAAATGAACTCAATACTGATGTGTTCCCTATCTACATAAAAGGGCTGGAGCCATATATAAATGCATTCTTGGAAGGCATCTTGTGGAAGGACTGCTATAAAGAGAATGTTATGTCAATGCCCACTAGAATTACTAATGTCCAGAATACAGACCACTCTGAAATGTGGCATTATCCGTGGAGATGAGTGGCTATCAACCCAGGACCAGAGAAGATTTCTGAAACATTTAAGACAGACATGCTTTTTCTGGAACAATTCTGTCAGACTGGGCATTTAGATTATGGCAATTAATGACAGCTTGCACTATATAAGAATGTAGATATAATTTTTACTTTTTTTTTTTTTTCTGTATTGTGAGTTTAGGGTCCCTATTGAGCCTCATGAATGCCCTCTAGCAGATATTATTAAAACTATTTAGATCTCATTCTTTTTTTCCTTAAGTAATGCACTACCTAAATGTTCTTTCTTCATGCCTTAGCAAAAAATCTTATAAGTGTGATCTCACTTAAGTACATCAGACTTTTTATCTGTCTCTCCACTTAGGGTTCAAGTTCCAAAATATAGAATTTTGCTTTGTATATTATAGTTATGACTACAGATTTATGCAACTCTATTTCTGTTAAAAGATAAATGTCCGTTGAATTTAAGATTTGATTATTGACAGACAAATAGCAGTTAAAATTTATTGTTGTGGTTTTTGCTGGCATTCTTATAAAACTACTTATTTCTGTTAAAATTCTCCATGGTTGCCTTGGAGATGTGATGCAGGTCAGAATTACTAATCTCCGAGAATACAATGAAAAAGGCATGTCATCCCCAAAAAGTCTCATGAAAACTATGGTCTCATAGTTTTTTTGTAAAAAAAAAAGAAAAAAGTGTCTCCCGGCAGGCTACCAACCCCAGAGTAAGGCTTTTTTCAGTATCACACACCCTGCCCCAACTTGACTGAAAAGCTCACTGACAGAAGGGGTTGGATCCTTGGTCTTGTTTTGGTAGTCTCCTCTGCATCCTTCAAAGCACCATGAACGAGAATGAATCCATCCCCTCCCCCTCGTGAGACACCTGGGTTTTCCCTAGGACATGGTTCAGTCTTTGGGACTCCACCTCTACTTAAACCCCACTGAAGGAGAGCAGCTTATGGGTTCAAAGTTTCCCACCTGAAATTCCAATCAAGAAAACTGTGCAAGATGCTCACCACCACCTAAGAGAAAACTACTAAAATTACACTTCTGATATCCAGAATAGGCAAATCCATAGAGACAGAAAATACATTAGTGGTCGACTAGGGCTGGAGGGCGGGAGGATGGGGAGGGAGGAGTTGGGAGCAAATGGTGGGGAATGACTGCTTATGGGAACGGGATTTCTTTTGGGGGCGATGAAAATGTTCTAAGACTGACTGTGGTGATAGCTGTATAGCTCTGCGAATGTACTAAAAACCGTTGAACTGGATACTTTAAATGAGTGAACAGTATACTAAGGCAAATTATATCTCAATAAAGATATTCTAAAATGTGCATTCCTGCCCCACTCCTCCCACCTAAGACTATCAAAATAAGAGAACTCACTCTATCTCAGAAAGAAGTCAAACTTAAAGGGGTATATCCCCAGCAGCAAGTCCATAAACCAACTCTGAAGGTGGGAAGAAACACAGTTCCTGAAAACCCACATCACCTCTCAAAACCAACAGCCTAATTCACTTTCAGTTCTGGGAAACCACATTTGGTCTGCCATCAAGTCCATGAGACAGCCAGGCATGAAGTCCAGTGCATTCTGCAAGCTTTTCCTGAAAGGCAAAGGGAGGCAGCCAGCTCAGCCACTGGATGGGTGGGGGGATAGAGGGGTTAATCTAGCAAGAAGATGGAAAATTTAAGCTACCAGAGTGTTATTAGGAACAACAGATGTTGAGAGACTTTTTTTTTTTCTCTTTAACTTGTGGGGCTTTTTTTTGTCATAACCATGACTTAATACAAATAGGATTACCAGGCTTCTTCCCACCAGTGGTTAATACATACACAACTGTCTAAGTTACCAACAACTGGCATGAAGAAGGCATGGGCCTTACTCCTTGCATCCAAATCAAAAAATGTTCTTTTAGATGGACAATTCTGCTCTTAGTGACTCTTGCTCCGAGTCTTGACAGCCCTGAATGCTGGAAGATAATAACAGCTACCATTAATTGAGCAATGCTATGCACCAGGCTTCAAGCTAAGTGCTTTCTTTACATACACTGTTTCATTTTGTGCTCACAGCAACCCTAGGAGGTCAGAGTGGCTACTCCCATTCTACACAGGAGGAGCTCAGGCTTAGTGACTCACCCAGAGTCAATCAGTAAGTGATGGTGTCAAGAATGGAACACAGAAAATCCTAAAACTCTTAATTCTACAAGTCTGAACTTCATCACTGGCCTCTATCATCTTTACAGAAAGAAAAAAGTACTAAAACACACAGAATCCTCTTGACTGAGACACAGATTAATCAAGGAAAGAGTGCCCACAGAAAAGGCCTGGACAAATCTGCACAGAAAAAAGTGACTCGGAGTCACCACATTAAACAAGAACTTTCTCCAAAAGCAGGATTTTTTGAAATGTAGATCCCAAATTATTTTATTGCTTATCTTCCATGTGTCCAGCCCAGAGGTTTGAACTCCAGGGAAAGACTTCAAGGAGTTCATTTGTTTATCAGATTATCAAGGGGAATCAAGAGACAACAGACCTACACAACAGTTTTGCTTCAGAGTTAAGTGCACAGGCTCTGGAATCAGACAGCTTAGTTGCTGTGATGCCTTGGGCAGGTTACTAATCTCTCTGAGCGTCAGTTTCCTCATTCATAAAGTGGAAGTAGCAAGAATAATGATCTAGCTGAACTTCAGCAATCCCAGTTTTATTGTCTCAGATTAACACACAACGGAAACCTTAACCCAAAGATCTGTGAAAATTAATTACAAAATAAAACCATAAAATGTTAGAGCTGGAAAAGCCTATAAAACATCTAAACCAGTGTTACTTACACAATTATGTATTTATTTTTACGTATGTATTTTTTAAAACACTGGCTTTACATTTACAGTAGTGATAAAGATGATCCAAAGAAAATGAATACACAAATACTAATATAGTGGTATACGATGCAAGAAGCACCTAATGACAACACAATGCCCGAAGTCTGGTAAATAGTAATCACCTCCACCCTTTTTAAGAGGTCACATGACCTGTTCAAGCAGTAGTAAGAATAGAAGAGTACAGTTAGTAGTAGAGCTGGATATTAAGAGATTAGAACACCTAGTTCTCCCCCAAGTTACAGAGCTGGTCCATTCCACTAGACAATTTGAATAACTCTTTAATTTTATCACTGCACTGTTTCCTCCTACCCAAAGAATTCTTACATGCCCTCCCCACTCCTCCAAAAAATAGTAGCAGGCAAATAAACTGCCAGTCACACAAATGCATCCTCCTCAAACTCAAGGCTGAGATACAAAATGCAAGTCCAAATTCCAACAGGCTTGGTCCAGGGGGTCCATTCTGGGCAAGAGGGATGGGGCAGAATTAAGAGCTCAGCATCAGCAGGAACTCCATCTCTGGCTCAGACCATGTGGAGGCTCAGAAATCGCCCTGCCGTTAGAGCAGTGTGGCTCTGGGCTAGTGATTTCTCCAAGACTGTTTTCTCATTTGTAAAATGAGTAACAGTACATGAGATAATTTGTGGGTGAAGCAGTGCCTGGCATGGAGTAAGTCTTTACATCCACAGGGGCAGCAGAACTGTCACTACTACTTCAGTGCCTGGGGCAATATCTAACACACAGCAAGCACTCCAAATGTTTGCTGAATAAAGCAGAGGCCCAATTAAAGCCAGCCTGAGAGCCACTCAGGGTGACTCATGGGCCCAACCTATAAGTGGGCCCCTAAGTTACTCCAAACCAGGGTCACGTATTCCAGAACCAACGATGGTCCTGGTCATTGACAAAAGAAGAGTCTGTTCATATGCTTCAGGTCACAGCCTCCAGCAGAGACCCTGCCTCTGAGGAGCCTTATCACATCAAAGTTACATGTTTATTTCACCCCAAAACACTGGCACTTGCTGCCCTGGGGCTCCACTGTCTCCCTCTTCATTTTTAGAAGCAACAGGCTCACAAAATGACACCTCAGGCACTTGACTTTACATCTCCTTTATAGAGGCTTGGGGACAATTCTCCCAGCTAGGGCCCCACTCTGCCAATGCAAGCTTTATTAGCTGAAAGATACCACCTATTAAGAAATCCATCACAGAGGAAGGAAAAGTCAAAGACAATTCCACTGTCTGCCTTTTTTCCTGATTCTCAAAACTAAAAGATGGACCAAACTATTTTTAAATGGGCAGACTGAAAAGGCACCCATAAAAAGATCTCAACAATCCAAGGCGCTCTTCCCTAGAGCACTCCTGTTTGGCCAGGAGACATTCCCTTGCTCTGCAGAAGACAAGGCAAATCATACACAGAATGCAAAACTCATTTCTCCCCTGCCAAAGGGAAATTTGCAAAAATTGTTTTACAAAAGGTTTGAGGATCTATGAGTTTAAACTTCTCCTTTCTGAGTGAGGACCGAGGACATTCCTTCTCAGACTTCTGAGTTTTCAAGGATATTGGAAGAGGTAAAAAGGGAAGCGAGGGAGCGGGAGAGGGAGAGGATATGTTCGTTCTATTTTTAAACCCTCGCCCACAGTTTAGAGTAAAGGAACACTCTGATTCTGTACTCCCACCCCTACCACCTTCTGCTAAACACAAGAATCAGAACCTGCACACGTACATGGCCCTGATTCTAGATCTGGGGGGTACAGGATGCCAATACTCCAGAGAATCGCGAGCTGACCGACCATCCCACCCAGCCCTTCTCTGGGCAGCGGCTGTGCCTTTCGGAGAGCCCGGCGGCCCTGAGCAGGCTGGCACTGCGCCCAGGGAGCGAAGCAGGCACAACCCGCCTTTTTCCGAGGGGAGGCAGCGCCCCCTTGGCGGGGCCCGCTCCATTCCCAAGGCTGGGCACCCAGGGGTGAGCAACTCTTCCCCAAGGGAGCGGGAGTCGTGGACGCGAAGGGGTTTCCCAACAGGCTGCGGCGCACCAGGCACTCCAGTCCCACTCCCAGGACACCTGTGTGCCGCGCACACCCGCCCGCGGCGCCCCGGAGCGCCACTCGCGCTCGCTCTCCTCCCAGCTACCCCGGAACGCAAACGGCCGGACGACGGATCTTTTCCCTCACCGTCTTCTTGCTAGTTCGCCCATTTTACGTATCCTTCCCGCCCCACTACAAGCATCTACACCCGTCCCTCAGCGCCCGGGGGCAGAAAACCAGGCGGACACGCGACCCCCAGGGCTGAGCGCCTCCCGACGGCCCCTCCCGCCCCGGAACTCCGTCCCCGCCAGGCTCGGGGGCACTCACTCTTGAGCGCGCTGACGAGTGACTTCCCGTCCTTGATGAGCTCCTTGATGAATTTGTTGGTCTTGTCCAGCTCCGCTTCGTGTGACTTGAGCGTCTCTCGGAAGTGCGGGCTGTCGAGGCAGCAGTCGCTGAATTCGAGCGCGGGCAGCCCCATGGTGTCTGCGGCGCCCAGCCGGGGGGCGCGCCTCCCCCGGGGCCCCGGCGGCCCGCAGCCCCGAGCACGCACGCGGCGGGACCCCGGCCGGCACCCGCGACGGCCGCCGGCTCCACAGGTGTGGCGCTGGCTAGCCCTGCGCGCGGTGTCCGCGGGCGCGCACGACTTCCGAACCGAGCCGGGACCCGAACGAAGGGCGGCTGCTCCAGCGGCGTGCAACCGAGCGACCGGGGAGCAGGAAGCGCAGCGGCGGACCCGCAGCGGCGCCGGGAAGGGAACGAGCAGTCGAGCGAGTGCAGCCGCCTCCTCCCCGCCTCCTTCGCCTGTTCGCTCTCCAGCAGCCTCGAGCGCCCTCTCACAGCAGCCTGGGCCGCTCCGCCGGCGTTCAGGCCGCACTAACCTGCTAGCAATGACCTAATCCCAGCCGAGCCAATCAGAGCCCCGCCTCAGCCCGACCCCCGGGCCTCTCGGGTACGCCCGGCCCTTCCGTGGCCATGACCCAATCAGCGGGGTCCGGAGGCGGGGTCTGGGCCAGAGGGCGGGGCCCACGCCACTGCCTAGGTCCGCAGCACAAGCTCCGCCCGCACCCGCCCGCGCGGTGTTGCAGACCCGGAGCCCCGAGCGTGAGCGCTGCGGCATGCCCCGTACCTTGCCGGCTCGCATCCGAGATGGTGCGTCTGAAGGTCTGGGGAGCGGAAGAGCCTAGATGTGCTGAACATGAAAAATCTGGGAATTTAGGGCTGCAGTCCCCCTCACACTTCGGGCAATCGAGCTTGCACTCAAAATGCAGCCCCCTGCCCCAGAGGAACCCCGAGCGCACCAAGCGACCACATCGCCCCTAGGAACAAGCTCCTTCTTCCAGTCGAGCAGAAAAGATTTGCATCTTAAAATTACCAGCTTTTCTTGCCTGCAGTCTTCCCGCCCCCTACAGTCCTGCCCCCTCACGGCCACTCCTGCTCAAAACCCGCCCACGGCTGCTCTCAGCCGAAGGATCTAACATCCTTACGAGAATTTCAGCCGCCTGTTGTTTCACTGCTGGGCACCTAACACAATTTTACATAATTGCGTCCACTGCCTGTCGTCCTTTGCTGCACCGTGAGCTTCAAGAACACGAGCCACCGCAGTTCTCTTGTGCGCTGCGGCATCCCTAACACCTAGAACAGTGGCCGGCATCTAATAACAGATATTGAGCGCTTACCGTGTGCTACGTGTGCTATGGCGATTGATAAATATTTGTGGAATAAATGAATGGATCCTTTCCCGTGTCCCTCTCCACCTCCTACCCCACCCCCAGTGCGTTGCCCTGTAGCCCTTTGATTCCACCACAGGAATCAATCCAGGCAGCTCACGCACTGCACTTGCCAGGCTGGATCCCACAGTGTCTAGTGCTGAACTGTGAACTCCTAGAGGATAGGGACTGTCTTGGAATAAACTATTTGTATGTCTAGGAACTAGCAGCCCTCCAGTTAGGTGGTTGTGTGTGTGTGTGTGTGTGTGTGTGTGTGTGTGTGTGTGTGTGTGTGTGTTTTGTTGCTGTTGTTTTTCACATAGGTCTATGTTTAGGCACTAGGCTAGATGCTAGAGATGCAAAGATGAATAACACAGAATGAACCTGACTGCTACAGGTTAGTGGGAGAGATAAGCGACAAGCAATAGCAATGCTGCATGGTAAGTTAGGATAGAAGGCCTGGGTGCTCGGGAACGTGGAGAAGGGATTGCTAGCTCAGGGGGCCAGAGAAGGCATCGATGTCAAGGTACTGATTTATTAAATGCATAAATGAATGAATGTGATCTATTTGCCAGTTGTAGCTACAAATTCAGACTTGACAGCAGGCCCAAACAGCTATCAGATGGATAATTAAAACCCTGAAAATAGTTGTTCCTCACCTGCCAAGAATGAGAAAGATGTGGAATGGAAATCCCATGAAACTAAATCTGTTTAATGCAGTATCTTGAGCACTTAAAAGTAGGTGTTCTGGCTCTTAAGTGATACATAACAAATCACACCAAAACTTAATGGACTAAAACAACTATGATCACTTTATTTTCTCTCATAATCTCTGTGGGTCAGGAATTTGGGAGAGAGCCTGGCTGGGTGATTCTGGCTTGGGGTCTCGCATATGTTTGCAGTCATATGGAACAGGAGCATCTCCCTCTCTTCGGTGGGCTCAGGACTTCACTGTGTGGTCTCTCAATGTGGTCTAGTTGAGTTTCCTCACTGCATGGCGGCCTCAGCACCCCAGTGTGAACGTCCCAGCTCACAAGAGGAAAGCTGAATCACCTTTTATGACCTAGCCTTGGAAGTCAAACACTTCTTCCACCTTCACTGGGTACAAGCAAGTCACAAGCCAAGATTTAAGGAGAGAGTAATTAGACTGTACCTCCAGATGGGGAAGTAAAAAGAAAGGGAGATATTAATGCAGCCATCTCTGAAAAAAACCAATCTGCCACTGCGGGCCTAGCACAAGGCAAAGTATTCAATAAATGTTAAATGAATGAAACAAAATGAGGTCCACAATTATTTATT
Source organism: Balaenoptera physalus (assembly GCF_965194825.1). Lineage (NCBI taxonomy): Eukaryota > Metazoa > Chordata > Mammalia > Artiodactyla > Balaenopteridae > Balaenoptera > Balaenoptera physalus. Next base: position 58,171,120 of record NC_138890.1, read on the forward strand.
TTTATTCTATTGAGGAATATTGGGCAAATGTGCATAAACATATATGTATTAGTAAGAATAATAAGAAATATTACCCATCATTTGTTAAGCTCTTAGTTTGTGCCAGACACTATGCTAAAATTATGTACATGCATTTAGTCCCTACAAGGTAAGACTGGTACTAGGATAATCCCCATTTTTCAGATGAGAAATTGAGGCCCAGAGTTGTAACTTGAACCAGGTTACCTAGCTAAGAAGAGTGTGTGGCACATACACATACACAAACATATACCTTAATATGCCTGTTTACAAGTGTGTAACTTCTTATGAATTTAATCCAGAATTTCCACAAAGACCTCCCACACTTTCTGCAATATTATCAGAAGAGAATCAGAATGTAGAAGTACTGAGTACAGAAACTGGCCCCTGGAAGGTGCAGCTGTCTCTCTCTCCCTAGAAAATAAGCTCCATGAGATAGAGATTCTGTGTTCACTATACACCCCCAGCACCTAGGACAGCAAAGGGCACTTCAAAAATGCACAATGCCAAAGGGAGGGGCACCTGTTTAATAAGGAAGAAACAATGACTCACGTAACAACATAGGTTGTGGCCATGAATGCAAATAGAACAGAACAGTTAAGGCCCAGAAATCACTGTCATATGAAATAGAGAAATTATTTAGGCAAAATGATTTGGCCTACTTTCTTTGGATGAATATCTGAATTCCTTCAAATTAACCAGTTAGTTCAAATACTTCTAGTTCTGATATCAACGCATTTTAAATCCATATTATTTCTGCCTTCAATTGTCCAATTAAGTTTTTTTTTTTTTTTTTTTTGTCTGCATTGGGTCTGCCTTGCTGTGCACGGGCTTTCTCTAGTTGTGGCAAGCAGGGGCTACTCTTCGTTGCGATGCATAGGCTTCTCATTGCGGTCACTTCCCTTGTTGCGGAGCACAGGCTCTAGGCGCGCGGGCTTCAGTAGTTGTGGCTCACAGGCTCTAGAGCACAGGCTCAGTAGTTGTGGCGCACGGGCTTAGTTGCTCCGCGGCATGTGGGATCTTCCCAGACCAGGGCTCGAACCTGTGTCCCCTGCTCTGCATTGGCAAGTGGATTCTTAACCACTGCGCCACCAGGGAAGTCCCTCCAATTAACTTTATATCTACCATACAATTACCTCCCATTTGTAGAAAACAGGAAAGCACTCTCACACATGTTATCTCCAAGCCCACACAATCGGAGGTGGGCAAGGGTCACTGGCTCATGATTCCTGAACACAAGCTAGAGAACGGAGATGGTCTATGATGAAAGTTCATCAGTCCTCACGTAACTGAGGACCAGGGATAGTGTAGCTTCAGGGCAGCTTCTGGCAGTTTAGATGATGACATCAGTATAAGGTCTCTCTCTCCATCATTCCAGCTGACCGTCCTCTGTGATGCCTTCATTTTCAGTGGCTCTTTCTGCTTCTCCAAACTTACATCAAGTACTATTAAGCAGTAAGAGAGTTTTCTTTCCAAGAAGTCTAGCAGAAATTACAAGACTGAAACCAGAGGTGAAACAGCCCCACTCCTAACCCATAAAGCGTTGGGAGGAGTTGTTCCCGCAAAGGACGAGCCAAGTGCTGTTAACAGAAGAGAGAATTAATTGCTGCTGAATAGGCAGAAGCAATAATATGCAGTACACCTGACCGGTCCCCCAACCCCCCTCAAAATGAGTGCTCCTTCTGCTACATTCTCCTGGTTTTGTAGTTCTAGTTAGCGTTTATTCATTCTTTTGTATAGTTGATACCATATGTCTCTCTACACATGACTTCACCTTTGTGTTCTTAATAGATAAGACATGAATTTTCCTATTTTAAAATACTGATTTGGGGGTAATGGAAAATCTATATCTCGATTGTGGTACATAGGCATCAACATTTTTCAAAATTCATGGCTGCATTTTATTATATATAAACTGCACCTCAATAAAGTTGGTTTTAAAAAATGATGATGGTGGTGATGTTAACGATGATATTTACTAAGCTTTTGCTGTGTAGTAGGATTCATGCTAAGCACTTTACTGTATTTCCTCACTTAACCTTTAGTAGAATCCTGGGAAATAGGTACTGATACCCTTCATATTGGGTGGGCCATAAAGTGCCTTTGGTTTTTTAAGTAAAAATAAAAGACACATTTTTCATTTTCACCAAGAACTTTATTGAACAACGTATTCACTGTTTTGTTCCACTACCTTCTGCTATTTTTCAGGCAACTTCATAATTCCATCTTCCCCAAATTTTTTATCGTTTTGAGCAAAGAACTGTTCCAGGTGCCTTTTACAGTCTTCCAGGGAATTGAAATTTTTTCCATTAAGAGAATTTTGTAAAGATCGAAATAACTGGAAATCCAAAGGTGGTATGTCCAGTGAATACAACGGATGAATCAGAACTTCCCAGCCAATCTGTAACAGTTTTTGCCTGGTCATCAAAGAAACATGCAGTCTTGCATTATCCTGATGGAAGATTATGCGTTTTTCTGTTGACTAATTCTGGACGCTTTCCATCAAGTGCTGCTTTCAGTTGGTCTAATTGGGAGCAGTACTTGTTGGAATTAATGTTTGGTTTTCCAGAAAGAGCTCATAATAGAGGACTCCCTTCTAATCCCACCATATACACAACATCACCTTCTTTGGATGAAGACCGGCCTTTGGTGTGGTTGGTGGTGGTTCATTTCGCTTGCCCCACGATCTCTTCCATTCCACACTGTTGTACAGTATCCACTTTTCATCGCCCGTCACAATTTATTTTAAATACGGAACGTTTTCATTATGTTTCAGTAGAGAATCGCATGTGGAAGTATGGTCAAGAAGGTTTTTTTCACCTAACTTATGTAGAACCCAAACATCAAAGCGATTCACATAACCAAGCTGGTGCAGATGATTTTCAAAGCTTGATTTGGATATTTTGAGTATGTTGGCTATCTCCCGCATGGTACAACGTTGATTGTTCTCAATTATTGTTTCGATTTGATCGCTATCAACTTCAACTGGTCAACCCGACCATGCAGCCTCATCCAGCAAGAAATCTCCAGCACGAGACTTTGCAAACCACTTTTGACACGTTCGATCAGTCACAGCACCTTCTCCATACACTGCACAAATCTTTTTGTGTGTTTCATTTGCATTTTTACCTTTCTTGAAATAATAAAGCATAATATGCCGAAATGTTGGTTTTTTCTTCCATCTTCAATATTAAAATGGCTACACAAAAATTCACCAACTTTGTTAAGTCTATTTTTAAATGCACGCTGATATGACAGCTGTCACATACAATCTAACAAAATTGTTTCAAATGAAGTTAAAGACAACTAAGTGCTACCAGAGCCATCTTATGGAAAAAAACGAAAGAAATTTTTGGCCCACCCAATAGATTAAGGCAGCTAAGGCTTCGAGATGCAAGGTGCCTAAGGTCACATAGTTAGTGCTGGAACTAGGCTTATTACTCAAATCTATCTGCCTTCAATAACTATCTCCATACAAGGTGTCTATCAGAAAGACATTTTACACATGTTAAAAAATTGATAATAATAGCCAAATACCTAAAAATGGAATAAAATCACACATGAATGAGAGAGGAGGAGAATTGTATGTTTTTCCAGGACCTTTTGCTAGTATGTCCCCAATACATCTATCATTATATTAGCCTCTAATTTGTTTTGGCTTTAAATCCCAGGCCCTACAATTCATGTAGTAGCAACTGACTGAAGCAGACATGAAATTCTCATTATCCTCCAAAGAAAAAAAGAGTAATCTATCCTTATAAAACCACTGGCTTGCAGTTCTTTAAGGGAGGTAACAGCACTTAATTAACATTCTTTGGCTCAAGAAATCAATGAAACTCATATTACTTCTACTACACAAATCTGTTTTATATGTTAGCAATATTTTTATTTCCATTTTTTAATAATTTATTTATTCTATGCCTGCTGCTTTTCTACCCAATGTCCATTCTCCCATCTTCTTTACTCATTTACTGAGGAAGTACTTATATAACATTTACTATGTTCCACATACTCTTCTAAACACTTTATAAAACTTCATCTCATAACAACACTCTTATTAGCTTATCTCCATTTTATAGTGGAGGAAAATGAAAATGAATCACCTATAGTCACATAACCACTGAGCAACAGAGCTGAGATTCTAACTGGTAGTGTAGCTCCAGACTTAGGCTATGTTACTAGCAGAACCTCAAGTGCCAGCTAAAGATTTCAATTCCTCCGGCTTTCTCACAGCTGCTCGTGGCCATGGGCCACTTTACTGGCCATTGAGATATGATTGGAAATCTACTGGGTAGGGTTTTGAAAAAGGTTTTTTTTTTTTCATAAGGAGACAACTAACACACACCTTCTGCCCACCTTCCTTCCCTCTTCTTTTTGCCTAGAATGTGGGTACAATGCATGGAGGAACAGCAGCCATCTGGCAATCATGAGAAGGAATGCCACATGCTAAGGACTGATGGAGGAAGAGAGTGGGAGCCAGATGCCTTGGTGACATCCGTGAGCCACAACGCTTATCCCCAAAGTGCCTACCTCTCAACTACTCATCACATGAAGGGGAAAAAACATAACCTCTTTAAGCTCCATTAATGGGGTTTGCTGCTACTCAAAGCCAAACACACCCCTAACTGATAAAATGCACTAATCACAAAACCTACTGTTTTACCTCCTCCTGAAATTTGGTCATCTGCATTAATATGTGGTTCTTAGGTAGTTTCCAAAATGGAAAATTATTACTTTTAAGGATGTTTTCTTTTTTTTTCTTTTCCATTATGCTTTATTACAGAATATTGAATATAGTTCCCTTTGTTATACATTAGGACCTTATTGTTTATCTATTTTATATGAGTAGTTTGTATCTTCTAATCCCAAACTCCCCATTTATTGCCCCCCACCCCCTTTCCCCTTTGGTAACTGTAAGTTTGTTTTCTATGTCTGTGAGTCTGTTTCTGTTTCATAAATAAGTTCATTTGTGTCATACTTTAGATTCCACATATAAGTGATATCATATAGTATTTGTCTTTCTCTTTCTGACTTAACTTCACTTAGTATGATAAACTCTAGGTCCCTCCATGTTGCTGCAAATGGCATTATTTCATTCTTTTTTATGGCTGAGTAGTATTTCATTATGTATATATGCAACATCTTCTTTATCCATTCACCTGTCAATACACATTTAGGTTGCTTCCATGTCTTGGCTATTGTTAATAGTGCTGCTATGAACACTGGGGTCCATGCATCTTTTCGAATTGGAGTTTCCCCTGGATATACGTCCAGGAGTGGGATTGCTAGATCATCTGGCAACTCTATTTTTAGTTTTTTAAGGAAGCTCCATACTGTTTTTCATAGTGGCTGCACCAATTTATAAATATTTTCACCAACAGTGTAGGAGGGTTCTCTTTTCTCCATACCCTATCCAGCATTTTTTATTTGTAGACTTTTTAATGATGGCCATTCTGACCACTGTGAGGTGGTACCTCATTGTAGTTTTGTTTGCATTTCTCTAATAATTAGCAATGTTGAGCATCTTTTCATGTGCCTGTTGGCCATCTGTATGTCTTCTTTGGAGAAATGTCTATTTAGGTCTCCTGCCCATTTTTTGATTGAGTTGTTGTTGTTGTTGTCATTGTTGAGTTGTGTTAGCTGTTTGTATATTTTGGGAATTAAGCCCTTGTTGGTTGCATTGTTGGCGAATATTCTCTCCCAGTCCATAGGTTGTCTTTTCATTTTGCTTATGGTTTCCTTTGTTGTGCAAAAGCTTGTAAGTTTGATTAGATTTCACTTGTTTATTTTTGCTTTTATTTCTATTGCCTTGAGAGACTGACTTAAGAAAACATTGGTACAATTTACGTGAGGGAATGTTTTGCCTATGTTCTCTTCTAGGAGTTTTATGGTGTCATATATTTAAGTATTTAATCCATTTTGAGTTTATTTTTGTGTATGGTATGAGGATGTGTTCTAACTTCACTGATTTACATGCAGCTGTCCAGCTTTCCCAACACCACTTGCTGAAGAGACTGTGTTTTTCCCATTGTATATCCTTGCCTCCTTTGTGGAAGATTAATTGACCGTAGGTGTGTGGGTTTATTTCTGGGCTCTCTATTCTGTTCCATTGATCCATATGTCTGTTTTTGTGCCAATACCAAACTGTTTTGATTACTGTAGCTTTGTAGTATTGTCTGAAGTCTGGGAGTGTGATGCTCCAGCTTTATTCTTTTTCCTCAGGATTGCTTTGGCCATTCTGGGTCTTTTATGGTTCCATATAAATTTTAAGATTCTTTGTTCTAGTTCTGTGAAAAAATGTCATGGGTAATTTGATAGGGATCACATTAAATCTGTAAATTGCTTTGGGTAATATGATCATGACCATTTTAACAATGTTAGTTCTTCTAATCCAAGAGCATGGGACATCTTTCCATTTCTTTGAATCATCTTCAATATCCTTTATCAGTGTTTTATAGTTCTCAGACTATAAGTCTTTCACCTCCTTGGTCAAGTTTATAAGAAAGTTTTCTTAAACATTTAGAGTAAAGACAATATCTGATTTACAGGGCAGGAATGTGTATTAAATGAGGAAAGATATTTAAGAAAAACAATAAACCATTAATAAACATAAACTTATTCAAAAGCTGAGATGAAACCAGAAAATTGTGAGAAGACAATTTCAGTACAGCCTCAGGGTCACTTGGATCAATAAAAGTAACTGGCCTATTTCTTACCATTGTTGCTGCTGAAATGACCATTAATCAGCTTACTTACGCAAAATAACCTAAACTAAAGTAGGCCCGTACACCTTGCTCTCTTTCTTGCCTCTGGATCTTCTCATACGTGTGCATACTTTAAATGCACATTAGCATATTAGAGGTCCTGAGAAGTCCTGCAGTAAATAATCCTTTGAGATTTTGCTTAACCCAGTATTTCTCATATTTCTTGGAACACAGAATCCTGTTTTTCCTCCAGTGTTACATTCCACACAGTGCTCTAGGAAACACATTCAGGAAATGAACAATATCACAGACAACAGGAATAGGGACATAAGGAGAAAGGGTTAATTGTTAATCTTTTGGTTGCCATTTCAGTGGTTACAAAATAGAAATTCTGTCATGGGGAAATAAACTTTCTAAAGCAACTAGAAAACTACCATATCCAACTTTAAATACTTATTAATGGATGAACTTTTCTTCCATGGGAATTCATATTCTGTTAGATGGCTCTGGTTTTGAGGTGATGCTGTGGTTTTTAGTAGGTGCCTGGGTCTATTGAAGGTGGCACTGTTGGGGGCAGAGGAGGGCAATATTTCAAAAGAGAAATTATTCCATCACTTTCTTCTAGGGAGAAGCCAGTATGAAAAATCAATACTAAAATGGGTTACCTTCATCTGAACACTAGGCAAAGAGGATATAATATCTGCTGTATCTACAACAGTGGGTGATGGCAGATTTATTTTTTTTTAATTTATTTTATTATTTATTTATTTGGCTGTGTCGGGTCTTAGTTGCAGCACACAGGATCTTCATTGCGGCATGTGGGATCTTTCGTTGCGTTGCACGGGCTCTTCATTGCAGCATGCAGGCTTCTCTGCTTTGCACAGGCTCTCTAGTTGTGGTGCGCAGGTTCCAGAGTGCGCGGGCTCAGTAGTTGCAATCTGCGGGCTTAGTTGCCCTGCGGTATGTGGGATCTTAGTTCCCCAACCAGGGATTGAACCCGCATCCCCTGCACTGGAAGGCGGATTCTTAACCACTGGACCACCAGGGAAGTCCCAGATTTCTTTTATTTTCTTCCTTACTTCCCTTTGTATTTCTTTTCCAGAATTCCCCATCATTATATTTTTATTACCCAAAACTCATCTATAAAAAAATTTTATTACAAAACTCATGGCTGTAATACTCTCAAACTAAAATACTAACATTTTCCAATTTAAAAACTAGACATATTTTAAAGGTTGCGTTGTCTAAAAAGTAACAGTGTGAACTACCCCTATGCTTCCCAAAGCTGGTCTGATGACCTGGGCCTGCCCAGAAAGAAGTTTTCTCTGATCTGTCATGAAATGAAAAAAAAAAAAAAAAAAACCACCAGTGACTGTGTAATGAGTTTTTTATGAAGCTACATGTATTCCACTTAAATGAGTGCTTTTTGAGATATGTCCTTCCTACATATTTGGTATTGGTATACTCATTTTTTGGTATTAACGTACTCCTTTTTTTTTTTTAAGATGATGAGTGAAGATAGTAGCTGTAGTCTTTTTAAATATCCTTTGGCAAATTAAAACTTGGAAGTCCTCTGTCCCTCCAACTTTGTTTATTGTTTGTTTTATCTTTTATTTGATGGTTAAGAAAAAGTGACTTGGTCCAAGGGAACCTGTGTGTCTTGTTGGCTGCTGTGTTCCCTGTGACCTGCAGAGAGGCTAGCAATAGTAGACTATCAACACAGTTTGACAGATGTTAAAAGTTTGAGGCACATTAAAATCTTCAAGAGTTTATTTGAGCAAACATCAATTAGAATTGGGCAGCATGAAACTGGGAGTGGTTAAGAGCACTCCACCCACAGGAGCGAGGAGCGATGACTCGGAAGCAAAGCAAAGAAACTATTTGATTGGCTATAGCTTAAGTGGTTGCCTTATTTGGGAAAGCCTCGTTGGCTGTTTGTGATTGGTTGTTCTTAAGTTTCATTTTCTCAGATTCCAGTGCACTGACTGGCTTGGTTTAGGTTTTGGTTACACAGGCCACCAAGGCATTAGAGCCACCTCAGTTTGATGGCCTCCTTGGCCTCCTTGTTTAATTTCTTTAACAGAGACTAACCAGAGGTTGGCAGACTTTTCGATAAAGGGCCCCACAGGGTCTGCTGCACCTACCTGACTCTGCCGTCGTGACAGGAAACCAGCCATAGACTACATCAATGAAGGAGTTTGGTGGTGGTGTCCCAAAGATCTTCACTTATGGACAGTGAAATTAGAATTTCACATAATTTCCATGTGTCACAAAATATTCTTCTTTTTATTATTCTTCCCATTTAAAGATGTAATACCTATTCTTAGTTTGTAGACCATACAGAAACAAGCAGTGAGCTAGATTTGGCCCACAGACCATAGGATACTGACCCCTGGGCTAATCAAATGAAAGAATGAGTGACCAAACACAGAGTAAGGCTAGAAATTCCAGAGGTGTAGGTCCCAATCCTTCCTTGGCACTGAGTAACCATGACCAAATTAAAGCACTGGAATAACCTGTTTTCCCAGCTCTAAGTTAGCGAAAGCAATTCAAATCTATTTCTTAGAGCTATTGTTACTGATAAGTATTATAAATGACAGTGGGGAAACATTCTGCAACTAAGAAGGATCAAATAATATATCCGTGAATATAAAAGAGAAAATATTGACAGTAGATAGATCTACTAAATTGATTTAAAAGATTTAATTTCCTACTGTTTTCAATTTTAAAAAATGATAAAAGCAGGAGTCCCACTGAACGCCAATGAATTATCTTTGAACTGAACTATTTATGGAATCACAGAACCGTGGAGCTTCAGAATAAAAAGAGGGACTTCCCTGGTGGTAGAGTGGGTAAGACTTTGTGCTCCCAATGCAGGGGGCCTGGGTTCGATCCCTGTTTCAGGAACTAGACCCCACACGCATGCTGCAACTAAGAGTTCGCATGCCGCAACTAAGAAGCCCGCATGCTGCAACTAAGAGTCTGCATGCCGCAACTAAGAGTCCACGTGAAGTCCACATGCCACAATTTAAAAAAGAAAGAAAAAAAAAAAAAAAAAGATCCTGCATGCCACAACGAAGATCCCACATGCCGCAACTAAGACCTGGCACAGCCAAAAATAAATAAATAAATAATTTTTAAAAGAAGAAGAACAAAAAGAGATTATGGGAAACATCCAGTGCAATCTCATTGTTTTAAAGGCAAGGAAACTGAATACTAGGGACGATACTTCCCCAAGGTCACTTACTTAGAGAATGAAAATAGTCTAATAAGAAAAGATACCTTCTGAAGCCTGAATCAGAAATAAGGTCTTATAATGAAAGGAACATAGGGTTTCCATTCCTAGGTTTAAACACCGGCTTTGACACATGGTTTTGAATCTCAGTTACTTAACTGAGTCTCAATGTCTTCATCTTCAAAACAGGAATGATAATTAACATCTCATAGAATTATAGTTAAGAACAAGTAAAATAATATACACAGTACATTGTCAGGCACACAATAAATGCTCAATAAATTATAACTTGAATTTCTATTATATGAACGTTTAAAATCTCACAATTTACCACACCTGCTAAAAAAAAATATTAAATTTGTGGTTCTTAAGCTGAGCTAAGAAATAAGACCTAAACATCTGATGCTCTACCAAAAATATTTTTATCTTTATTAGTTGAAATACTTCCTTGAATTTCTGTTTATAGCATTCCTGGAAGACAACGTAAGGCTGTTTTCAAACTTGAAATCACCAACATACTTTCACTTTAGGAAGGGATTTGCTTGACACCACTTAAAACAAGTTTGTCAGTGAAATACCCCAAAGATTATTCAACTACAGAGAAATCCTAGCACCTCTAAACTTGTATTTTTGTTTCTTACCTGACAAAATTTTGTGAAGATAAGGAATGTAGTACTTAAAACCTAGTTAAGAATGTCCTCAAATCATCTTTTTCAAAGGAATGCCGAAAGCAAAATCTTGAACGTTTAGACAGATGTGGGTTTTAACCAGAGCCCTGCCACTTGCTAGCCGTGTGACCCTGGAGTTAATCCATCTAAGCCTCGAGATTTTTAAGTGTAAGATGGGGATAATAACAGTACCTACCTCACAGGAATTTTGTGAAGATTAAATGATAGGATGCATATAAAAAGCTTACTTAGACCAGTGTCTGCACTGCAGTAAGTGTTCCCAAAAAAATGTTAGCTAAATTAAATGGTAACTAACCACTTTGTTGGAAGATGAACTCTGATAAGTCCCCTTTTAATAATCTTTTGTTTCCTCTGGCAGATGTTAGGTGAAATTGTAAAAGACTGATTTTTCAGCATAATCCCATAAATTGTCGAGGGCGGGTGCTCACGTAAAGATGGAACTGGAGGTAGGTTTCCGCCCTTGTTCTATAAGAGGCCCAGGTTCATTTCAGGACCTAAAAGAAAAAGATTTGCTGGTTACTTTGGAGACATCAGGGTCTTAGTCTTCAGAGAAGCTTCCCTGCCCTCCTACTGGAAACTAGTCTCCAGTCTTAGTCTTCATTGTTCTTCTACATCTCAGACCCCTGATTGCTTTCTTCAGTGTAGACATAACAATTTGAAGTTATTTTCTTTATTTGTTGACCCCCTACACACATTGTCTCCCTCTCTCCCACTCCTCCCCACTCTGCTAGAATGTAAGCTCCCTGTTGGCAAAGGTGGTGCTGCGACTATGTGGTTCATGGCTGTAACCTCAGGGCCTAGGACAGTGTCTGTGTATTGTAAATTCCCAGTAACTATCTGGTGAATGAATGAACGAATGAATAAATGAATGATTTTATGAATGGGCAGCCCTGGCAGGTGCTCAGTGCTTCAGGCTTTCCTTAGAAGTGTAGAAACGAAGGTGAACTGATCTTGTAGTGGCCACAAGAGGAAAAGAGAACTAGTAAAATTCACGACCACCCAGACCCAGTAATGAAGTCTGGGACCACATGGACTCAGAATTTCTAGGGGGAGGGAACAAAGGAAATATATGGTAGCTGGGCGACCCCAGGCCAAAAAAATTATACACACACACACGCATGTGTGCATGCATACAGAAATACACTATCCAGTGAGACTTGGGGTAAATTAGAACTTGGTAGGTTGTTTCTTATTTCAGGCACAATAATCTTTCTTTACTTGGCCTCTGGGTCACCACCCACTCACTGCCTCTTGGGTCTCCTTTCTCACTGGTCCCTCTCCTCCTTAGTTTCCTTTGCTGATTCCTCCTCATTTTCCCAACTTCTGAACACTGGATCATTCCAGGTTGATCCTCAAACCTCCACTCCATACACACCTCCTAGATGACCCCAACCTTCCTCATGGCTGCAAATACCATCTGCACACTAATAACTTCAAATATCTATCCTCACTTTGACCTCTCTTCTGAACTCCAGGCAGGTACACACAACTTGAATGCTCAATACTCTCCTTGTATTACATATCTAAATAGACATCTCAAACTTAAAAAGAGACCAGAAATGAACTCTTGATTTTCTCCCCAAACCTGCTCTTCCCAATGGCAAATCCATCCTTGCAGTTGTTCAAGCCAAAACCCTTAGAGCTGTCCTTTTCTTCCCTCTCTACAATCCACATCTAATCACTGCCAAATTCTCTTGACTGAGTCTTCAATATACACCTATAATCTGACTACTTTTCTACCTCCTGGCTACCAGGCTGGTCCAAGCCACCATCCTCTTTTGCCTAGATTATTACAGCAGCCTCCAAACTAGTCTCTCTACTTCTGCCCGTACTGCCTGTAGTTAAGTCTCCTCCAAGCAGCCAGATTTAAATTGAACATTAAACATTAAATTGCATCAATAATCTCCTCTGAGCAAAACCCTCCAATGGTTTTCCATCTTTCCAAAGTAAAGGAAAAGCATGATCTGACCCAGGATACCTCTTCTCATCTCATTTCCATCTTTTCCCCTAACTCACTCTGCTCCAACTGGTTGACAATCCATATGGACTTCAAATTGATTTAGAAAATATTAGTCTGAAAATTTGGGAAAAGGCTTAAAAGATCTGACTATAAGTAAATAAACTGTTTACGCTGGAGAAATGCCTGATTTTTTAAATTAGTCATTCTCTGATCCCATGGTATCAGATCAGCACAAATATTTTAGGGTCTTTAACATTTGCCTGGAGTTAATCTGTTGGGCCAGAAAATGGAAATTAGATTACCTCCAAGTTTCTGCTGATAACCCTTGACGATCTTGATCTTGGTCTTGAATAACATACCCTTTAGCTTTCAGTATTTTAGGGGGTGCCTTTTTCACACTATAAAAGTACCAAGGCTAAAACACCTGCTCTACTTAAGAGGAAACATAGACTTTCAACAGACATTTATGGAAATCCTACTGTGTTTCAGGTACTGGCTAGGCATTGGGGAATCAAGGATGAACAAGACATGCCCATGTCTTCAAGGAACTCACAAGGGAATCCAGGTGGCAGCAAGAGGACCTGATCTTAATAGTGCAATGACAGACGGATGCCCAGTGTGCTATGAAAGCCGACCAGAGGACACCCAGCTCAGCCTGAAGAGGATTGACAAGGCCTCCTAGAGGATACGGCACCTCAGCTGAAGCTTAAATTATGTGCAGAAATGGGGGTATAGGGTAGGTCATATTCCAAACAGGAGGTACAGCATGAGCAAAGCCATGAATCTCTGTGCTGTGTGTAGGAAACCACAAACGTTCGAGGCAAACCACTCTTAAGGTGAGACTGGAAAGGAAGTCAGAGAGCAGGACACAGGGAACTTTATTTAGCATTTTAAGGAGTATGATCTTTGTTCATAGGCAACAGAGACCCACTGAAGCAGGAGAGTGTGACTGCTACACGAACACGCTTAGAGGCAGGCAGATCAGTAGGGAGGCTATGGCAGCGTCCAGGTAGAAGGTGCAGCAGGTCTGAATTAGGGCAGGAGCTGGGGAGATGGGGGAGAAGGAGACAGACTTAAGAAATATTGAGTTAAAATTAGTGGAACTTGATGTGAAGGAGACAAGAAGGAGGAGACAAGGATAACACCGAGGTTTCTATCCTTGAGGGTATTACCAAGTACAAGTAGTAATAGGATCAGGCAGGAAGATGATTTCATTGTTAGGTATGTTGAACTTGAAACATTAAGGGAAAAGCATTCATTCATTTATCCATCATTCAAGAACTATTTATAAAGTACCTACCTTGTGAATGTCCAAGTGTGAATCTGAAGGGAGAGGGGTCTGGACTTCAGAGAGTTGGGTGTCATTAGCACATGGGATGATCAGGAGTTAACCTTCAAGGATGGTTGGCACAGTACCTGGCACAAAGGACGCTCTCCTTGGGTACCTGTTGAAAAGAATGAATGAAGAGCTACCCTGTGAGAGTTTGTGAGAAGAGAAGATCTGGGAATCGACAATGAAGCTCTAGAAAACATCATTGGTTCAGGGTTGGGCAAAGGATACAGAAATGGAGTAGTCAGAAATGTGGGGGACTGGAAGGGTGTGGTGTCATGGAAATAAAGTGAGGTACACATAGGACCCAAGTACACACACATTATCAGGTATTAGAAAGGCTTCATGAGTTATTTCTAAGTTGAAGGTGAAATAGGTCTCTAGAAAAATCTAGATAAAAATGAGCATTTCTTTTTTTCTAGAGTTTTGGAACCTTGAAATCCAAGGGCTACTGGGCAATAGTTGAATTTCTAGTTACCAAATTTAATTACCAAGTTTGTGCTATTCTGTGCTTTTGCTTTAAATCACTTTGCATAACTGTTTGTTTTCTCCATTTACGATGATTAGTTTCTGTTCTTGGTGTTAACTCCCTAATGCTGATTTAAACCAGAGGATATAACTTTGTCAGTATGAGAACAGCTGAATGTCTAAGACCTGCTGATAGCATTTAGTTAGTATTATTTTCATGTGCTGGTGATAGAGATGGTGGCTTCTGGTCAATTCTGTGTGAGTGTGGTGATTACTGCTTGCAGACATCTGACCATCTGGTTTTTGATTGTTTTCATTTTGTTTTGTTTTTTGCCTACCCAGCATCCATACTCATTTTTATGGTAACGGCACCTGAGTTTTTCTTGGGGAACCACTTTCTTCCCCATTTCTAGTCCAGGTCATTTGGGTGGAGCTTACTGCACTGGGCTTCAAGGAGAGGGCGTGTGACCCAGAGTTGGTCAATAAAACACTGCAACCCCCTGGGTTCAGTGACCGGCTAAAGAATGGGCACATGACCAATCAGGCAATGAGATAGTATTCTTGGACTTGCTAGAGAGACCAGGCCAAAGATATTCTTTACTGAACTTAAAGCTGGATGGGTATACACCAGGAGCTAATGTGAACCACTTCATCACGAGGCGAGCCTGTCTGAGAATGAAGCTAATACAGAGGAAAGAATTGCTGAGAGATGAAGAAAGAGAGAGAGACTAAGTACTAAAGGCATTCTTTGAAATCCCAGATCTGGCCACACCTGAAGCTACACTTCTCAATTACGTGAACTAAAAAATTCCCTTTTTAAACTTTGGCAACATTTTGTTAGCTTTTCCACCACTTGCAACCAAAAAGTCCACATGAGAGATACAATACCACCTCTCTTCTTTCTGCTTCACCCACCAACCGGAAATCAACTGTCTAAAGTCAAAGTCATTTCCTTCGGCCAGCCATCCTATGAATGCAATCCACACTACACTCGGCATTTTCAGGTCAGCCTCCCGTCACCTCCTGCGTCAGCCTCCCTCTCCATTTCTCTAC
Organism: Balaenoptera physalus; assembly: GCF_965194825.1. Classification (NCBI taxonomy): domain Eukaryota; kingdom Metazoa; phylum Chordata; class Mammalia; order Artiodactyla; family Balaenopteridae; genus Balaenoptera; species Balaenoptera physalus. Next base: position 58,186,577 of record NC_138890.1, read on the forward strand.
TTTGTGTCCCAGAGCTCTATTCACCACTTGAACTCACTGAACTTACAAAGCCCTAAGTTCTAAGATCCACCGCTGTGGCCCTCACTGCTTCCCACGGACTCTTCCTGTTTATTGTATTCACCTACAGCAGGCTCTTTCTACCCTGCCAATTGTTTGTTTTAATAAGTAGAGGCAGGACTGGATGGAAGCCACTTCTGTGCCCAGGCTTGGAAAGCCCACTGCCAAATGGTTGGGTTCTGGCCACCACCCAACACCACTCGGTACACTCTGTTTGAGCTCAAGTCTTCTTGTCTCAAATGTCGTACCTGCTTTTTTTCCCCTCTCTCCTGATGACAAGTTTAGCCTGATGTGATTCCCAACTCTGTCATCTCTACTGTTGCCGTGGCACCCAGGACCTTTGCCATTTTCCCTCAGGAATCTTGGGAATTTCTGGGAAATCATACCTTAGTGGTCTAGAAGAATCTAGCTTCCAAACACTATTTCACAACTACCAAGATGACACTCTCTCTCCTCAAGTAAGGTTGTATCCCCTTTTCCTGCCTCCAAACAGGCAAGGTACCTGTTTGGAGACACCTGCCAAGAATGGAAAATAACTTTCTTCAGAATTATATAAGAGGATAAGAATTTTTCCTTTGGCTTTTTCCTGAAACACAGGGAAATAACAAAGGAACCAATGCTTCTCTGAGTGCAGATGACAAGGTGATCTCCTTCTTCTGCTTTAATTATCTTTCTCTCATTCAATAAGTATAAATTCAGTAGCCTTCCATGTTCTTGTCAAGCCCCAGAGCACTGCGTTGTAACCATTCAACTCAAATTCAACAAATATTTAATTGAGCATCTATTACATGCCAGGCACTGTGCTAGGTAAGGGGTGTACAGAAGAGAATAGGACAGGCAAGAGGCCTGCTTCTAGGTCCTACTCCAGTGAAGGTTAAAAAGAGGTAGCACATAAGTGTAACAAATAAATGAACAAAACGTCAGACAATGAGACGTGCTATCAAGAAAATATAAGGGGTATGGACACCAACGGGAGAGGAGGGGTGGGATGGATTGGGAGATTGGGATTGATGTATGTACGCTGCTATATATGAAGTAGTTGGCTGGTGAGTGCCTACTGTATAGCACAGGGGGAAAAAAACAGGTACAATCTGTTTGCAGGATATATATTAATTTTTAAAATGCATTCCAATATACGTTAAGTGCAGACAAATACTGTTTGATTCCACTTATACGAGGTACCTAGAATAGTCAAATTCATAGAGTCAGAAAGTACACTGGTAGATGCCAGGGGCCTGGGGGTGAGGGGGGGTGTGGAGGGGGGGAATGGGGAGTTAGTGTTTGAAGGGGACAGAGTTTCAGTTTAGGAAGGTGAAAAATTCGGGAGATGGATGATGATGAGAGTTGCACAACAATGTGAATGTGAATGTACTTCGAGTTGCTGAACTGTACAGTTAAATATGGTTAAAATAGTATGTTTTATATTATGTGACTTTTACCACAATAAAAAGACATTAAAAAAAAAGAAAATATAAGGGGATAATATGTTTCAGAGTTAGGGGACTATTTTAGATAGAGTGATCGGAGAAGGCTGTTCTGAGGAGGTAATATCTGAGTTAAAACCCAAATGGGGCTTCCCTGGTGGCGCAGTGGTTGAGAATCTGCCTGCCAATGCAGGGGACACGGGTTCGAGCCCTGATCTGGGAAGATCCCACGTGCCGCGGAGCAACTGGGCCCGTGAGCCACAACTACTGAGCCTGCGCGTCTGGAGCCTGTGCTCCGCAACAAGAGAGACCACGACAGTGAGAGGCCTGCGCACCGCGATGAAGAGTGGACCCCGCTCACCGCAACTAGAGAAAGCCCTCGCACAGAAACGAAGACCCAACGCAGCCAAAAAGAAAGAAAGAAAGAAAGAAGCTTCATTTAAAAAAAAAAAAAAAAAACCCAAATGAAGAGAAGGTACAAACCACATGAAGACCTCGGAGAGGAGTACTCAAGACAGAAGGTCAGCAAGTGTGAAGGCCCTGAGCTTGCAGCAAGCTTGCTGCATTACAGTAGGGGTAGGTAAAATATGGTCCAGGGACCAAATTCGGCCTGCCTTCTTTATTTGTATAGCTCAAAAGCTAAGAATGGCTTTTACATTTTTAAATGGTTGGAAAAAAAAATTTTCATGACGCATGAAAATTATACAAAATTCTAATTTCAGTGATCATAAGTAAAAATTTATTGGAACACATCTCATTCATTTATATATTTTCCATGGCTGGTTTCATACATCATTGGCAAAGCCAAGTAGTTGCAACAGAGGTTGTGTGCCCTGTAAAACTTAAAACATTTACTATCTGGCTCTTTGCGAAAAAGTTTACAGACTGCTATATTAGAGGAACAGGAAGAAATACCTTCCCAGGCTTGAGAGAACCTTGAATTTCTTTAATGATTTCTGATCCTTTTGACTGTAAATAACAGAAAACCTATTTCCAGTTGACTTATGTAACACGGAGGATTAGCGATAGCCATAAACTCTTTGGTACTTTTCCCATCAAGAGGTAGAAGCTATGTCATCCCTTTTTGAAGCTGGGTGGGCTTTGTGCCTGCTCTGACCCACAGTACATGATAGAAATGATCCTGTGCCAGTGCAGGCTTGGGCCTGAAGAGCCTGGCATCTTCCACTTTCTGCCTCTTACAACACTTTTGGAGCCCTGCATCTCGTGCAAGAAGTCTGACCACCTTGGATGGCCACGCAGGAAAGTCCACATGGACATGCTCTGGTTGAAGGTTCCAGCTGAACCTAAACTTCGAGCCATCAACACCAAGATGCCAAATATGAGGGAAGCCATCCTAGACTCTTCAGATAGGCCATCGGCCAGCTGAACACCACTGAGTGACCTCAGTGGATGCTACATGGAACAGAAGAATCACCTCCTTGGCTTCCTGGCCCACAAACTGTGAACTGTAATAAAATGGGTGCTGTTGTAAGCCACTCCATTTTGGGATAATTGTTTCACAGCAATAGATGACTAAAACAAACAGTACAGAAATTTTATTACCTCACGTAATAAGAAGTTCAGGGGTAGATTAGGGTCCATCCACAACATATCCTGGCTCTGCTTTCCTGAAATTCCTTGGCCTCTGCTCTCTGCTTTGAGTTGGTTTCCTTGTTAAGCTGGCAGATGGCTGCAGCAGTTCCTGGAGTCTCTTTCAAACCTGACAATGTCTAGAAGAAAGATGGTTCTTAGGAGAAAGAATACGCAGATGGATCAGGATCTGCCCTGGAATTAGGGATGGAGTCTCCTCCTCTGAGCCACTAGGGAAAGGATGGACACTTGATCAAAACTGGTGGAAGAAAGGTAGGAAGGAAGGAAGTAGATATTGGGTCAGCAACCCACTGTGTTCAAGGTATCTTTCTTCTTCCTATCATTCATTTATTCATCCATCCAGAGTATTTTAGGTTGAACCATATGAATGTTTTTTTTAATAAGTCAAACATAAATAACAATAATTTCGAATGGTTAAAGTTAATATTTAGCAAACCTATACTATAGTGGTAGGCATCGAGCTAGATGTTAGAGCTACTGCAATTAAATGGTGCTAAGTTTAAGGAAAGGAAAGAACAGGGCCAGCTATATAATCAGCAAAACTCAGTCAAAATGAAAATGGAGAGTCCCTTGTTCAAAAATTATGAAGAATTTCAAGATGGCAACAGCAGAGCATTAAACTAAGCATGGAGTCCCTCTAAGTACAGGGCCCTGTATGTTTGCCCAGGTTGCACGGCCAAGAAACTGGCCCCGGAAAAGAACAGGTGCCCACAAGAGAGAACAGCAGGGGGCCTAGTTAGATTAGGGGGACCAGGAAGGAGGACGATCTTTAAGCAAGGATCTGGAGGATGGATATGAGTAGCCAGGTGAAAAGTGGAGGAATGCAGATTCCCAGCAGAAGAATAGCATTCCTCCTTCTCCTCCATGTTCCAAGTTGGTTAAGAGACTTAGGTTGGCCTGTCATCAGTTGTGATGAGACAAAAAGATAAAGGTAACAGATCCCTTTCCTGTCTGTGCCAGCTCAGGCCTTTTTCCCAACCCTTTTCTGCGCTCCAGATCTTAGCACTTGGGTAATCTACCCACATAATCTGATCCTTCTCCTGCAGCACCACAGATAGTCAGGACAGCCCCAGAGGGGCCCCAGCCCTCTGTCTCCGGGGCTCGATTGCAAGTGCTTCCTGGGACAACAGCCTAACCTCCTGATCCAGTTGGCCTAGGCTCGTCATAAACACGGAAGAATCCTCCCTGTCCTCACATGCCCCAAACCCCCAACCATGAAGATAGCTAACACTAACTGGACCTCAAACATTTTTATCAACAAACCTGAATCTTTTCCCTAAAATCACTTTCTTCCATTTTTAGTTCTACAATGTTCCTCTTCTATACTGGAGCCTGTGGAGACTTGGTGTAGTGGGCCTCCAAGTTGGTTGTAAACAGAATCAGATGAGAAGCTTATTAAAAATACAGAGGCACCAGCCCCATGCCAAACCCAGCTCCTCTATTTTTAACAAGTTCCACAGGTAATCCTGAGACACTGCCAGGTCTCTGAACCATTGCTTTAGCAAGCTGGACAGAATAAGGAAGAAATTCCCATATGGCTGGCAGGAGTCAGAACGTTTCATTTCTGGTGTTACATGTGACCCCTCAGGCAAACTACTTTCATTCAGGGCCTCAGTTTCCCCATTAAGTCATGTGGTGATGATCCCTCCATAACATATCTTCCCCAGAGGCTCTCTGTGTCGTAAAACTCTTGTTGCCTTCCCATAATCTAGTCCCGTTTGTGGTGGCAGCACCTCAGTTTCTCCTGGGACTAACAACCCCTCTCCCACTGCAGGTAGGCTTGGTGGGAATACCAATCAAGGAGTTCCTATGCCCCCTGGCTGACCTGTAGGCCCAAGACCTAAGTTTGGCCAACCAGACTTTCTCTCCCAGGGAATTAAATCTTGGGACAAATGAAGCAGAGACTGAAAATAAGTGAAGTTGATTCATCTGGTAGGGGTGACCAAGGACCCTGCTCCCTGAGCTATTCTGGTTCCTGTGCTTTCAGAAACCTGGTTCGCCAGCTTTTCCTTGGCATCTATGAGCAACCCCATACCCTTCTAATAAGTTCTTTCTTTTTTTTGGTTAAATGAGCCACAGTTGGTTCTGTTGCTTGCCACCAAGGAATCCTGTTTCTTAGAATCGAGATCTTTGATAGTGCTCTATATGATAATGATGTCATAGCTTCCATTCTTATAAAGCCATTATGAATAATCCTCTTTTAACTAAAGTGACCATTCTATGGGAAGTCGAGTTTATTTTAATAATGACATCTTTGTTCCAGTAATGACAGTAAAACCTCCTCAATAAGATAAGAGATTATTCACTGTCTTGCTGAAATATCTTAAATGCAAACAGGCTTTAGGTAAACACTCTTTATCTAAACGAGGTTCATTGTTCTGGACCTCAGGGAAGGAAAAGAAAAGAGAAAAAGGAAAAGAGCTTGGTTTCCATTTAAACCATCTCTCCTTCAGCTGCATCTCAACCTTTACACACAAATTTAAGAAAAGGCCTACACTTTAAGTACTTAAAAGAAGGCTGGAAATTGCATCCAAATATGCATTTTAAGGCATAACTACCACAGAGGAAACAGCTTTAGCGGTTTAGTGGTTGAACCCTTTCCTCTCAGCAGCCTCTATTTTATTTCTATCCCATCTCATTGTTACAGTTATTACTATCTCTTGCCTTTGTTGACATCTTCATTCTTATGATTCTAGCTAACAGTTATTGAGCACTTCCTGTGAACCAGGCATGACGCTGGATGTTTTACATGCATTACCTCATTTAATCCTTGTAACGGCCCTTCATAGTTATATTATTATCCCCATTTTACAGAGGGGAAAACTGAATTCAGTAAGGTTAAACAATAGGGCTAGTTGGCAATAGAATCACTTAATCATTTATTATCTGTGTGTCCCTATCTATTCCCAAGCCTTCCTTCCACTGTGCCCTATTGCCTTAAATGGAAGGTGCCTGCTTAGTCCAAAGCATCATTGGAAAGAGTATTAAATGAGGCACTGCATCTCAAATACAATGGCAATTGAACTCACTGTTTGTGTCATGTTCTATATCCTGACTATAAAGTACTGGAAGATAGGAACTATGTTTTGTCCAACACGGTTTCACCACACATGTCTAGCATGGAGGAAGTGCTCAAAAAATTATTGTGGAACCAACAACTATTTTGTAGGGTCTTCAGACCTAGGGACCAGCACGGGGTTAGGAGAAAGAAGGGCTAGTGTCAAGAAGCCCCTTCCCAGGAAATAGAAAATTCAGGTACCCCTAGAAAATTCAGCCAATGTAAAAGTTTGGTTAAGCCTTTAAACAGCATCAGATGATTCTGAACTTGGGACCCTTGGAAGCTCTTTCTCTTCCATCTTTTAGGCACAGTCATGCTTCAGCTTGAGTTTATGAGGAGTGGAAGTTTCTAAAAATCTGAAAGGGGAAGTATAAGCTAAAGGCTGAAGTATCAATCACACTTTTTCCAGGGCTGGTTAGCGCACAAAATGCTCAAATCCAGCTATCATGCTCTCTGTTGAGGACTGGGAGCGTAATGTTATTTTATTACTTTCAGAACTAGAGCTGATCTTTGGTAGATATAAGACCCACTTATATCCTTTTGTGCCTCAGTTCCTCAAATGTAGAAAACAGCCAAATAAGGACATAAACAACCAACTAAAATTTCCCACCAAGTCTATACGGTGCCCTCAGTAGAGTCTTGTTCATTCCCTGCTATTAATTCAGAGTTTGGCCTTTGGATTCAGGCCTTTGGCTGGGCCCTGTACCAGCCAAGTGACCTTGGGCAGAACACTGTAAGCTCCCAAAGCTTCAGCAGTCTTGCCTGTTGTTGGGAGAATGATAATGTGATAATGTGTACAGAATGATTTGCCCAGTGCAAGGCACGTGATAGGTAGGCAGTAAACTGTGACTTAGGAATAGTAATATCTCTGCTGGCTCCACTTACACATTTCATTCAAAACAGTCCAAAACTCCAGTGTGTGCTCTTGGTGTTTTTAAGTGGCAGGTGTGATCTGAAGTCATCCTTCAACCATGTAGATTACTTTCTCAACTTCTAAATTATGAGCAGAATTAACTGGGAATAAGGCAATGAAGCTACATGGACATATTTATCATAACACTTCTGTCCTGAACTCTCCCTTGGGAAAGTTTCAATAAACTAAATCTATTACCCTTACAAAGATTGCTTTGATCATTTCTCAAGGAAAATAACCATTGGTATTGCACAAACCTTGACAGTTTTATGGCCCAAACTTTCTGTTTCCATTTCAAGGCTCAAATGTGAGGCATGGAACAGGTTTGATTTTGAACATAGTGCAAAGATGAAACATTACTGCCTTCTCAAAAGGGACTCTTAATGGGCATTTCAAAACTCCTATCCTCCCTCATTTTCATTAGATCACTGGTCAGTCCTTGAAAATTTCAAGCCAGATGATTTCAAAGGTTCAAGAAACCCACTAGATCACACTGGCTACAGGTAGGCCCATTTGAGTGGGAAAAATCCTAACACAGGGACGAGAGAACTCTTTTCTAAAGTTAGGTGTGGTTACCTGGACCTACTTGAGCTACTGAAATGTGGGCAGTACTCTTTAAGAATCAGAACATGATTTTATATGTCCCCCTTCTCCCTGCCAGGGTCAGCTGAGATTGATCTGGATGTGTAGTGTGAGCAAAACAACCTTTTGTTGTTTGAAGCCACAGAGATTTTACGACCACTGGATTCTAGAGCACAACCTAGCTTATCCCAACTGACACAGCAAAGATCTAAATGCAGGTGACATGGAAAACAGGCATACTCGTGGTGCCATGCTTAAATCCTCTCATCTTGGTCAACAATTAATTTCCAGAAGCTAGTGGTTTGGTGGGATGGAGAAATGAAGCTCTGAAAATCAGTCAACGTCAGAAGAGTTTTAACAGACCAGCGTAAAGATTCAAACAGACCTTTCCAAAAGAGATCAAAGAGATTTATCTGCCATCGTGAGAGTGAGAAACACAATTCCTAAATCTGGAATTCTCATTTACCTATAGACTAGTCCACTGACATCCTAGAGAGAACCCAGAGCAGGCTCTCTCTCCCTCATCCTCTGGCACTGCCCAGGGGAGTTGGATAGCTGGGACTGACCTCAAACTGAGAACACGTTTGGATATATCATCCAGGCTAAGTAACCCTCACTCTAAGGAGTTCATGATAGAGAAAGGGCTCAGGGTGATACCAATCTTGTACATGTCCTCGATTCCCAAGCCAGCCTCTCCATGAAGGAATGAGGAACCTTCCATATATTTTCTTCTCATTGTTGGAATCAATAACATTATTTATTATTTTAATTAAAAATGCACCCAATCTAAATCTCACTAGTAATAATAATGATGATCATTTGTTGAGGGCTTTCAATGTGGCACTCAACAAGCACTTTACTTTCATTGTTTTATTTAATCCTCACAACTCGATGAGGTAGGAACTATTATCTCCTCTTCTACAAATGCAAAAAACAAACTTTAGAACAGTCAAATAACTTTATCGAAAGTCGGCCAGCCTAGAAATGGGAGAACTTATACAAACCCAGAAGCTGTTCTCTTAGACAAGGTACCCTTTACTCCCCCTCCTGGCCATAGTGTTAGATCTCAATTTCCACACCCAAGATGGAAAACCCTGGAGTTTTCCTTGTCTTCGTTTTGTTGCCAGTGACCTGATTATATCATTTCGGGTCTTGAACCAACGTTGCTCCAGTATATTCCCCAGGAGAACCAGGCCCTCAACACCTGCTTAGTTTCTTCCTGGCTTTGCAAAGAAGAGCCTGGGAAATTAACCTAAGAATAAAGCAAAACAAAAAGATCCAAGGGGAAAAAAAAAAACCTCACAAAGAGAGAGAAGTTATTTTCCACTTTGATAATTCTGTGTGACTAACTAGTAACTGTGGAAGAGAAAAGGGATCTGTGGGCTTGTTTGAGAGCCTCAGGCGGAAATAGATACTGTGAGACCAAGAAGGGGGCGGAACCAGAGGCTGCAGCCAGGAAACAAAGGACAGGAAACAGGATTTCTTTTTTTCCTACGCCCAGAACAAAGCTGACGTGAAGTTTGGCAGGAAGAGGGACCACCATTTCATACTTCTGGTGGAAAAAGTACTAAGTGCTCAAAACTGAAGATATTTGGGAAGGCATGAGTCATGGAGGAGTGATGATACGTAATATTCTCTTTCTGAGAACAGTCGTTTAATATTCCTACTCAGGGGCTTCCCTGGTGGCGCAGTGGTTGAGAATCTGCCTGCTAATGCAGGGGACACGGGTTTGAGCCCTGGTCTGGGAAGATCCCACATGCCGCGGAGCAACTAGGCCCGTGAGCCACAACTACTGAGCCTGCGCGTCTGGAGCCTGTGCTCCGCAACAAGAGAGGCCGCGATAGTGAGAGGCCTGCGCACCACGATGAAGAGTGGCCCCCGCTTGCCACAACTAGAGAAAGCCCTCGCACAGAAACGAAGACCCAACACAGCCAAAAAATAATAATAATAAATTAATTAAATAAATAAATAATAATTAAAGGTGCTAATAATTTAAAAAAATATATATTCCTACTCAGCATACTTTTATTGTTTGACTACAGTCCTCGTGCCTTTCATTGGAAGCCAGATAAGGGCTAGAATCCTCTCACCTTGCTCATGATGGGATGCTCAACCTGGAGAGCTAAGCTCTTTCCTACTCTCCTTCTTTCTCTCTCTCCTATATTGCTGGTCTCTCTTCCTGCAATGCCTCTCCCACTGCTGTTAGTACAGGATACCCTTCTTCATTTTTAGATATTAGCTTAGATGTTACTTCCTCAAAGGAGCTTTCTCCAACCTTTATTCTGTAGCAGAGATTGCTAGTTGCCTATCCAGGATTCATTCTCCCTTCTTTCTTGTTAGGTGCATCCTTCTGATTTTGTTGGTGGTGAAGTTCCCAGTAAAACACTACGTTTCCCAGCCTCCCTTGCAACTGGGGGTAGCCACGTGACACAGTTTAAGCCAATGAGGTGTGAACAGAAGCTGTTAAGACTGTACCTCTGGAACATTTCCCTAAAAGGGAGGCCAATTCAACCAGCAAGCAAGCTAGCCCTGTTTGCATTTGACCCTTCCTGCTCCTGGACCTCCGTCATGACGAACAGCACTCCAGCAGCCTTCTGCTCAGCATGAGGTCAAGGACAATACTCTGATGATGGCAGAAAGTTAGAAGGAACCTAACACTCTGATGACACTGAAGAGCTGCCATACCAACCCTGGTCTATTTACTTTCAGACTTCTCATCCTCCAATGGGAAGAGACAAACCCTAAATTGTTTAAGCTACTGTTCATTGGATTTCTGTTACTCCTAGCTGAATAAAACCTCCACTGATAATCCTCAAACGAGTAAATAAATACTTTCTTGATTTCTCTCTCAAAACATACTGTCCGTTTCCTTCACAGAACTTCAGCTTTATAATTGTTTGTTTGATTAATAGTCTATAAGCTCCAGAAAGTCTGGGACTCATTCTCCTTTGCTCGCTGTTATATTCCCAGCACCTAGAAATCTGGACTAGATTTTGGGGGTGATCATTGAATTCCATTGCTAATCGGCCCCACCAATGACTGAAAAAACAGTCTGAATGTCAAGAAAGCACACAGGAGTCCTTCAAAGGAACTGCACTAATGTTGGAGTCTCTGAAGAGACAAAGTAGAAAATAAGCTGAGCATCTAGATCAACAACAAAGCAGAGTAAACTTGCCCTTTTAACCCAAGCTGTCTTGTTATTTCATCGCCTGGACTAAGTTTTTGCAGGAGACAATGGCACAGCTTTTATACAGAGGGTTCAGTTAAATGAGAGCACAAATGATAAAGCTGTGAGAATTTTGGAATTATTAACCATGGTCACTATGGTGATGATACTACTATTTGGTGAACATCTCCTTCAACTATTCTCCTTCAACTATGTCCTCCTCTATGGGAGGACATTTTCCAAATAAAACTTTGTCTCATGTTTACTTGTGTGTGTTGGAAAGAGCCATTACTACTAGAAACTGTTTAGACTTTGTTCAATTTCTTTTTTCCTGGAAAATATTTTCAAATTGTTGCTTTGGTAGAAACATGTTACCTGGATAAATATTTGTCAAAGTGTGGTCACACTTATTCCCACTCAGGATTTAATAAATTTGCATAGACAGTGCACAGTCATGCAGAGCACACATGCAAACCTCAGCTGGGGAGTGTAAACTTGACCATGGACTCCTGATTTGCAAGCAACCCCTGACTGAGTTTGGGTTCCCCCAGAAGCAGACCTGGATTTGAGAGCAACTAGTTGATGTGGGAGGTAAAGGTGATAGAGGGAAGGAAAGCAGCCAACAAGGGGTATGCTGGTCAGTCAGCAACTACAGCAAGTGACTGGAACTGAACCCTACAGAGAAACTCTAAGAAACAGTATAAAAGCCATGCCTCAGAAGTAGCCCACCAGAGGGGTGAGGGAGCTATGGTAATTTTATACCAATTTCCATCATCATTGGTTGAGGCTACTCTCAGGGATGTGAATTCCCTGAGAGCCCACAGAGCAGGGCAGAGGCATGGGTGGCTTTCTATGGTCCTGGACAAAGCCCTCAAGTACACAGGTGCAGATCCTGGCAGTCAGAAAGGTCTAGAGCACAAGGAAGAAGTAAGGTCTAAAGGGCAATGAACCTCTGCTACAGCCTCCTTCAAGTAAAGCTCAGACATCAATATCCTATTTCGTAGGTGATATAAGAGAAGTCTTTGGATGGCAAATGGACAAACTTTTTTTTTAATAGTTATAAATTAGGTTTAAAGTTCCCTTTTACTTAATGCATGAGATGTTGTTTTTCCATTTGTGAAAGTGATGTAATAAATAAATTGTAAAAGAAATCAAGTAAAACCAAAGTGATCCATGGATTTAAAGAAGAATAGTGAAAAAAACAATTATACAGATGGTATACCAATACGCAAAGGTAATGAGGAAATGACTGAAGTTTGGGAAACACCGATGAGTATTTTACAGGTAGTGACACAGAAGCATACAGCTAGGCCACTAAGTGTTTAATAAATGTCTATTGTGTACCCAGCACTCTTCTAGAAATATAAGAGACTTACAAGGCATGGAAACTGCATCAGGGATTTTACCAGTGGTAGCAGTGGTAGTAGTAATGGTTAGCATTTAGTGAGAGCTTATGCTTACCCTCTCCTTGCTTGCCTTCCTCTGGGAAGCTGTATCAGCTTTCATAAAATATGTGAAACAATTAAGGGCTGTCTATGCAGAGAATGAGGGCCAGACTTTGCTAGAGGATGGTTTCATTAAGTTTTTTTTTTTTTTTTTGGCTGCATTGGGTCTTTGCTGCTGCGCCCGAGCTTTCTCTAGTTGTGGCAAGCGGGGGCTACTCTTAGTTGCAGTGTGCGGGTTTCTCATTACAGTGGCTTCTCTTGTTGCACAGCATGGGCTCTAGGCAAGCAGGCTTCAGTAGTTGCAGCACGCAGGCTCAGTAGTTGTGGCACGCGGGCTTAGTTGCTCTGCGCCATGTGGGATCTTCCGGGACCAGGGCTCGAACCCATGGCCCCTGCACTGGCAGGCAGATCCTTAACCACTGTGCCACCAAGGAAGTCCCTCATTAAGATTTCAAAGAAGAGAAAAGAAGCCTTCGTGGTAGCCTGAGCAAAGACAGAGAGAAGCATCCTGGCCCATCAGCGGTCACAGTCAGAGAACAAGAAGGCACAGCCTTGGATTCTGTATCCACTGACCTATTTCCTACCCCACAAGCTACAGAGCTGGACACAGCAGCTGGGAGCAGGAAGGATGGAGAGGAAGCTAGCTGCAACGATGCTGCCAAGCAGCCCCCAAAAATGTGCCGTCTCGAGAGGCAGCCTTACTGTGTAAGAAGACATAAAATCCAGATGGCAATTTTTGGATTTTTAACTTCCTATACAGAAGTCACATTTTCCAGTACATCCTAATTCTATTTAGTGTGTGTATGTGTGTGTGTGATGGCCAAATATCATTAACAAAAGGGAGGAAAATGAAGAAAGTCATTAGGCTAGGACGGGCTAGGCAGCTGCACCAGCTCTGTGCTCTTGGGGGGAAGGTACAGTGGGCAAGAGGCTTTGCTGGGCTACATCTAAGTGTTGTGTGGCCTCCGGGGACCGTGACACACGTGTAGGCACAGATCTGGACTGACAGCAACATCACATTCAATCGAGTCCTAGTCCGACCCAGAAAGCCACAGACTTGCTACGGAAAATGCTTGAATGGTTGACTCGGAAAACAAATAGGTGCTTATTTGCATTCAGACTTGAATTTGCACGTTGTTTATTTCACTTAGGTGCAGAGAAGGGAACTGCACTCTATGCTCACATAGCCCCACATCCTTCTAATTTCAAATTGGGTTCATTAGCCAAGCCTAAAACAACCCACCACGGCGCAGGAAGGAGTGAGAGGTTTAATCAAGAGGGCACATTGGAATCAGATAGCCTGGGTCTGAATGCTGGCACCGCCACTCACTCTAGTACGAGCCCTGGGGGAAATGTGCTTACTTTTCCAGAGCTTTTCTTCTTCTGTAAAACAGGGACAAAACCAATACCCACTTCATAGGTTGCCATGAGAAATTAAATGAAGCAAATTTTTAGCTTGGTGCCTGACTCACAGTAAATGCTTAAGAAATGCATGATTACAACTAAGTATGCCTGATTTTTATTGTAGCAATCTTCATTCTACCTTTGATGCCCTTCCCCACTGCAGAACATCAAAGGATACTATTAAATGAATTAAACAAGGAGGCCATTCGACTGAGATGGTTCTAATGCCATGATGTGACGGCCTACGTAAGCAAACCAAAATCTAAGCCTAGAAGTACCTCAAGCTTACGAAATCAAAACCTAAGGACAACCAATCACAAACAGCCAACTAGGCTTTAAGCTACAGCCAATCAAAGAACTTCTTTTCTTTGCTTCCACATTTTCTCTCCGTAAGTCTCTCCCTAGCCCCTGTCAGAGGAGCGCTCCTAACCACTTCTGGATGGGCCCTGCCTGATCTGAAATGATTTTTGCTCAAATAAACTCTCAAAAATTTTAATATGGCTCCATTTATATTTTAACAGTACAAAGAGGAATTGACACAGAAATGGGGCAAGATTTGACCAAATTCATACCTTATAAGGACATAAAGGAAGAGAGAAGAGGAGGATGAATGAGTAAGGCTCTGAAACACGAAACAGGAATGGAAGGTGGAGAAGAGAAAGAGCCCAGCATAAGAATACACGTCTACCCATAAGCACAAATTCATCTGACTGTGACAGAGGATAACATTTAAAATAACTTGGCAGGAAACTTCATGTGTTTATTCCTAAATAAAAAGAGGAGAATTAACATGTCTACCGGAAGGGGGACAGAAAGCCATGCTGCTGTAGTATCAAAGCACTGAGGCAGCCATGTGGCCAGAGAACACTGCTTCCGCTGCTTTATTGCAGGAGCCCTGGTCTCCCCGATACCACGCAGACAGCTTCTTCATGCTTTTCTGCTCCCACTTAGGCCCCCATACAAACTGTCCTCCACCCAGCAGCCAAAGTTATCTTTTAAAACTATAAATCAGACTATGTTACTGCTCTGCTTCAAATCTTCTCTTAGCACTTCCCGCTGGAATTCAAGTCAAATCCACTCTCCCAGCCATGGCCTGAAAGGTCACGATCTGGCCTCCCGTTGCTTCTCCGGCCTCCTTTTGCACCATCATCCTGCTGCAGGGCTGTTCCGTCCACCTGGACTGCCCCTGCCCGCATCTGTGCCTGGCTGGCTTCCTAGCATGTGAGGCTCTGCTCAGACCTCACCTTCCTGGAGAGGCCTTCCTCAACCACCCAACCAACTGTTCATCCTCCCGCCCCATTCTCTATTCTATCACTTTCTAGCACGGTACCACTGGGCAAAATCACCGTCTATGTGTGTTTATACACTTATCACCTGACTCCTCCTCCCCGCACCAGGATTGAGCTTCTGGAGAGAGGAAACTTGTTCACGAACGAATCTCAGGGACTACAGTGGCACCTGGCACACGGACAAGATTTCTTGAATAAATAAGTCAATAAATGTGCATTTCAGTCTCTTAAACCCTCCGCTCTCCCCACCGCCCCGCCATCGGGGAATCTGTGATGTGGAGCTATAAGCAGAAGCTGCCTGAAGCCAGCCTGCCATTCTCTTTCATGAAGATCTTACCATGTTGAAGAGCAGATGGTAGGGGACTCAGGGGGCTGGAAGGGTGAGCGGCCTGGCTTTGATGGGGAGAGGAGGAGCAGGACCGCAGGTTGGGGGGTGATGAGGCCCTGGAGACATTCTCTGGGGTCACCTGGAGACCTGGGAGTTGCAGGATGGGGTGGCGGGGAGAGCTTTGTGGTAGGCTCCTGGAGACAGGTGTGAAGGCTGGCCCTGTGCCCTAGAGGCATGGAAGTGCAGGGTCCGCAGACGTCAAATGCTCACCTGAAACTGGACAAGACGCATGCATCAGTCCTTGTGTCCCCTATCGGCATCTCCCTCACATCCGGGCACCCTGTGACACCCGGAATAATAACTGACACTGAGTCTCCTGAAAGTCTGATGGAATGGGGGCTTAGAGTTGGATTTCATTTGATTTTTTAAAAATTAGGAAGCGATGGGACATTTCAGATGCATGTGAGTTCTGGAAACACTCCACTTGTTGCTCCAATACCTACTAAAGAAATACCCACACTTACAGCAACCTTCATTTATTAAGACTTTAGAATGCCAGGCCTGGCCTGGGCACTTTTTGACCCTTACTCCCCTTAAACCTCAAAACAAGGCTATGAGGGAGGTGCTATTATTATCTATTATCTATCTATCTATCTATCTACCATCATTATCTAGTTGTCACTATCTATTAATAGTTATCATTATTATTTATCATTACTACCTATCATTTTCTATTATCTATTTAATCTATTATCTATCTATCTATCTATCTATCCATCTACTAACAGATTTAGAAGCCGAGGTCCAGAGATGCTTGGCAGCCAGCTCCAGGTCCCTCTGGGGTACGTGGCAGAGTATGGGGCTCTCTGCTCCTCACCACCCAGAGGCGGCTCCACTTTGAGGTCAGTCCCCTTGAGACCTGCACCCCTGCCCTTACCCCCTCTGCCTGCGAGGCTTGTGAACTCCTGACCAAAAGCTAATCCCCTGGCTAGGGCTTTCTGCATCGGTTCTTTGTCTTGCTTCTGGAAACAAGCAAGAGCGGGCTGCCTGCCTGTCTGTGGATGAGAACAATCCCCGAGTCTGCTCTCCGGGTGGAACAAGGTGTTCAGTCCTGCACGTCTGCAGGGCAAGGGAAGGGGGTGGGGGATTGCTTTCCTCTAGAGGTTTGGGCTGGGATAATTTTCACCCTGAAGAGGTTACAACACGAAAGCACTGAGGTGGAGTGAGCTGGCCCGAGTCCTCCCCTCCCCCAGCACCTGCTGGAGGCACCAAAGGCGACAGAAACACTGCCTGATCTTAGCAGTTCCTCCCTACCCACTGCATATTAAAGGTTGTTTTCTTGCCTCAAAGACACAAAGATCTCTCCCTAGAATACCTGGAGGCAGGTGAAGTGGGCAAATACCCCATAGAAAGAAATATGATCACTTGCACCTTTCTAGCAAGGAACATCAGTCTATTACGCAGTGTATCATTTTTTTTTTTTTTAAATCATTGGGGCTTCCCATCTGCTGCCCTAACCACACTCCTCACTGCACCCCCAGTGCAGCCCTACTGCCCAGGGTTTTTCCTGGATGGAGGAAAGATCCAGGAAAAGGAGTTCATAAGGGAGCATTTGAGATTTAATCACTTCCTTCTTGGGAAGTGAGGGCAGGATGGGGATGAGGGTGAGCAATAGCATTTAAAAAGAGGAGCCTAGGGATGATTATGTTTTGGACAAAGGAATGACTCCAGTGATGGAAGTTCAGACACAAAGGCAGGGCAGGAAATAGCTGGGACCCCATCACATCACAACGCAAGTCTCTGGCTGGGGCCTGAGGAATCGGCTTGGCCGCTGAGGGAGCTTCCCCATCCCAGCTTTCTTTGGGCCTGACCAGTAAATCCTAGAGAAGACTCTCCAAGGATGCCATATGTGCCCCACTCTGTCTCTGCCCGCCTCTCCACAATCCCATGTGCTACCAGTTTTTATTCGTGAAACTAGGCCTGCGCCCAGGGCCAGTGAGGAGGGGTGGGGGCAGCCCAAGACGGGCTGAGCTTCTAGGGCAGAAGTGGCCTCAATGTCAGATACTTGGCAGTTCAGGGTAATTACATATTCTCACCAGGCTCAGTTAACAGGCTTAGTCAATGGAGTTCTTGGTAGTCGGGGCACTTGTGGACTGGGGGCCATCAAAAGGCTGCTCAGTGTCCTATTGTACAGCACAGGGAACTCTACTCAATACTCTGTAATGGCCTATATGGGAAACGAATCTAAAAAAGAAGTGGATATATGTATATGTATAACTGATTCACTGCTGTACATCTGAAACTAACACAACATTGTAAGTCAACTATACCCCAATAAAAAATTTTTTAAAAAAGGCTGCTCAGCCCTGCTGCTGCTTCCAGAAGCTGGGGAGGGGTCGGGTGTGGAGTTGACTGACAGCCCCTCTGAATCCTCCCCAGGGTTGGTGCCCAGGCACTTTCCAGAGCCACTCCCAGCAATGACTGAGCATGGTGGGGTCCTAGCCCACGACTCTAACTCTGGCTGAAGGACCCTCCATTGGCCTGGCTGAAGCTTTCTTAGAACCACGCTGTGGTCTGAGTCTCATTCCTAACAATCATCCTTCCCCAGGTCTCCTTAAACAGCTATCAGACCAGCAGAACAGTCTGAAGACACTCCCTGCCCAATTCTGCTCCCTCCCTTTTCCGCAAATAATCTCTTGCACTTCATCACATCTTGGCATCTGCTTCTCAGAGAACCCAAACTAGCACAGAATGGTTGAGAAGGCAGGCAGAAAGATGGGGCTTGGGGCCTGCCTCACTCACCACCAGGAAGGCTGAGGACATCATCCTGAGTAGAATAGGGGGCACAGAGAATCACTGGCACAAGGTGGCAGCCTAGTGGCTGAGTTTCACTGGTGGTGGCCTGGGGAGGTGTCCTGGTGGAAGGGAACAGCCTGACAGGTCGAGGAATTTGAATGATACTGGGGGGAGGGTTAGTATCTACAAGAAGGGCAGAGTTAGCTGGTTATTGCTAAGTTGTCTTGAAGGGCAGCCAGGGAAGAGAAACCCAGGGTCCTTAACAAACAGTTAAACAAACAGTTAAAGGCTAACTGTGAGAGCCAGAGGGTTTATTTGGTAGTTTACAAAGAGGCCCTTATTTCCTGCAGTAGAAAAGCTAACACAGCCGAGGAACTGAAGCAGGACTTGACTGTCTGAGTTTCAGAGTTCTAGAGGCATTCAAAAGCTCAGCCTAGGCTAGCTGTTGTGCGAAGGCCAAACCCTGGCTGGAAAATCTGGCCCCTGAAATGGTGGGATGGGGACATCTGGACAGATGCTCTAGGAGGTGCCTCCGCAGAGGTAGCTCACCTCTTTCTAGTAAGAGTTAGCACTTCCCTGTGCTGGATGGTCTTGCAGAGGCTTCTCCCCACAAAGCCTCTCGGGAGCTGCGCTCACCTTTCGCTAATAAGGATTAAATTCCAGGATGTGCTGGGCCTGATAAGGGAGGAAAGAGGCTGTACGATGAGAGCTGTAAGACTTAGCTAGCATGTGCCAGCAGGAGCTGGAGACCTCAGGGATTCGATTGGAGGGTTCCTGACCAAAGGGTAAGAACATGGGACTCTAAATATTTTGACTTGGAGATACTTTCTTGGTACATGGGAGTTAATACTTCCTGTCCAGTACCCCAGGGGTCAAGGCAAACTTACTGCTAGGGTAGCTATAGTAGGCAGCCTCCAAGAGGGCCCCCATGCCCCCTGCCTCCTGGTACTCATGCCCCTGTGCAATCCCTTCCCTACAGGCTGGACTTATGACTCACTTCTACCAAGTAGACTATGGCAGAAGTGATGGGATGGTACTTCCATGATTAGGTTGGCTTAAGTCTTAGCCTTTCTCTCTCTCCTTCCGGTTCTCTTTCTCCTTTCTTCCTGAACACACACTTTTTCCTTCTCTCACAGAGTCCAGCCACCATGTAGAGATGTCCAGACTGTCTTGCAGGAGAAGCCACATGGAGAAGGGAGGTCCTGGAGGATGAGAGGTCATGTGGAAGAGAACCACGACATCCCAGCCAGCACCAACTGCCAGCCACGGGAGTGAGTCTCCTTGGGAGCAGCCCCTCCACCGCCAACCGAGGCTTCAGACAATGCAGCCCCGGCTGACACCTTGACTGCAACCTCATGAGCGCCCCTGAGCCAGAACCATTCAGCTAAGCCACTTCCGACCTGACCCCTAACAACTGTGAAATAATGTGTATTTGTTGTTTGAAGCCACCAAGTTTTAGGGGGTTTGTTCCATAGCAAGAGACAAGAAATCCAATAGCTCTTAGGAGGCTGGAGACAGTGAGTGAGCCACGCTGAACAAAGTGGAAATGCCTGATTTGCTCTAAAAGACAGGAGAGGGAGGAGTAAAGAAGCTGAATGCTGGAGTGGATCCACTATGTGAGGCCAGCGGATCACAGGATACTGTTCCATGGGAGGGTCCAGATGACACACCATTAACTAAGACCATCAGGACCTTATTAACTGTGTCACTATGAAGTTTAGTGGTGGCTCTCCTCTGCAGACCAGAGGGGCAGTCACAGAGCTGGGCTTGTTAATATCCATGGGGATGACCCCTCATTCTCAAGTAACAGAAGCCAGATATCAATCGTCAGAAGCCAGCTCTGCTGGCTTTCATCGTAACCACTGGCAAGTTTGCAGGGGCAGCCAAGGGAGATGGACCTACAGGGGGTTGTGCAGATTGTTGACAGAGCAAGGCATTCCTAGATGCAGAATAGGTGGGCATCTCAGAGTGACACCATTTATAAAAACAACAACAAAGCAAGAGTGGAGGAGCAGGAGACGGGGGGCAACTGGCCCAATAAAGAGTCATGGTCCCTCACTCAGTTTCCGGATGAAGTCAGTTTTCAGATCCAGAACCTGCTGATTGAAGAGGTAGATGGGTCCTTAACAGAAAGGACCCAGCAACACCATGGCAAGTATACACTAGAACATTTACTCAGGTTATTGTACACTAAGAAAATGGGAATATCCAGATATTTAAGAGACCCTTGGGCAGATCTAAAGTGACAATGATAGCCAGAGACACAAAGCATTACCATGGTCCCCCTATAGAGTAGTGGCTGGTAGGGATCAGGTTATAAATGGAATCATGGTATAACGTCTGGCTCATGGTAGGTCCACTGGGTCTGTGAAACCACCCAGTGATAATTTCCCCCATCCCCGAGTGTAAAACTGGGATTGATAAGTTCAGCAGTTGGTATGATACCTGTATTGGGTCCTTGGCCTTTGGCATAGGAGCTATCATAGTGAAGAAGGTCAAATGGAAACCTCTGAAGGTGCCCCCTCCTTCCTGGCCAAGAATGTAAATAAAAAATACTA
Source organism: Balaenoptera physalus (assembly GCF_965194825.1). Taxonomy (NCBI): domain Eukaryota; kingdom Metazoa; phylum Chordata; class Mammalia; order Artiodactyla; family Balaenopteridae; genus Balaenoptera; species Balaenoptera physalus. Next base: position 58,207,208 of record NC_138890.1, read on the forward strand.
TCAATACATCCTGGATGGATGGAAAAGATTAATATCACCATTAAAAACTTAAAGGATACAGGGATGGTGGTCCCTCTTGTATCTTCACTTAATTTGCCAGTTAGAGCCCTGCAGAGACCAGATGGATCTGGAAAATGACTGTAGATTATTGCACCTCAACCAATTAGTAGCCCTGATTACAGCTACTCTGCTGGAAGTGGTATTTTTATTCTAGAAGATTAATAAGGCCTAAAGTACATGGTATGCAGCTCTTGATTTGGTAAATGCATTTTCTATTTTTGTTAGAAAAGAAGATCAGAAACAGTTCACATTATCATAAACCTGACACTTATTTAGTTTTGCTTCCATGCTCTTATAACTCTCTCACCTTCTGTAATTATACAGTCCAAAGAGATCTGGACCACCTGGACATCCCATGGAACTAATATTACACTGATTCATTACATTGATGGCATCAGACTGATAAGACAGGAAGAGCCAGAGCAGGATGGGCAAGACACTGGAAGACTTAGGAAGACGAGTGCATCACACAGAGCAGGATACGAATGCTGTGAAGATCCAGGGACCAGCCACAGCCACTGTGAAGTTTTTAGGGGTCCAATGGTCAGAGATGTATCAGAACCTCCCCTCTAAAGTAACAGACAAATTGCTGACAGACCCAGTGGGAGAATCATGATGCAGTTGCAGGATTCTAAGGCAGAGCCGAGCAATCCACAGCAGACGAGCATACACCTTTGGAGAAACAACTCGTGCTGTGTTGCTGGGTCCCAGTAGAGACAGTCTACAACTGCCTATTATGAGCTGGGGTCTGTCAGATCCACCAAGTCACAGAGTTGGGTGGGCCCAGCAGCAGTACAATGTAAGTTGGAAATGGTGTATTTGGGACCAAGCTGCATGCATCCAGACTCCCAGGTCACCTATCACAGCTGCACAAGCATCCCTTCCCCAGCTTACACCTGTGCCATGCTGGGTGTCCTTAAGATCAGCTGCAGGCAGAGGAAGGAGGCCTAGCTGGCTTTATAGATGAGTTGGCCTGGTTGCCAGGTACAAGGCAAAAATGGATGGCGGCTGCAATATAGCCACATTCGAGGGTGGTCTTGAATGGATGAGAAGGAGACAGAAAATCTTCTCAACAGGTACAGCTGCAAGTGATGCATGTGGTCACCCATTTCATGTGAAAGCAAAAGTAATCTGAGGTGAGAATATATAGAGGTTTATGGGCTGAAACCATCAGGTCATCTCATCAGCATCATGGAAGAAAAAGGGCTCCTTATTGGAATGGGAGAGGCTCCTGGAGTGTACCTGGCCTGAAAGGAGAGAACTGAGACACTGCCTAACAAATGAACAAGAAATCTGAATTTTCTGTTGCCACCTTGGAAAGAGATGAACACTCCAAAACTGACAGAAGAGGGAAAGTGGGAGTGGGGTCCTTCTTACTCTCCCTTGCTGGTGTCTTCTCACATCTTGGACCTGTGAATGATGGGCAAGTCCTTGGATTCTTCCATTCCTTTAATTCCTTATTAAACTAACGTCTTAGAGGATGTCATGGAGTCTTGTGGCTTAAAGTAACATCTGTACGCCGATGGCTCCCAAATTTGTATGTCAGTTCATCAAAATTAAAAACTTTGTCCTTCAAAGAACATCATCAAGAAAGGAAAAGACTACCCACAGAATAGAGAATAATATTTGTAAATCATATTTCAGAGAGAGACTTGTATCCAGAATACACAAGGAACTCTTAGAACCCAAAAATAAAAGGACAAATAATCCAATTAAAAATGGGCAAAGAATAAAAAAAATGAAATAATGCCACTTGCAGCAACATGGATGGACCTAGAGATTGTCATACTGAGTGAAGTAAGTCAAATAGAGAAAGAGAAATATTGTATGGTATCGCTTATATGCGGAATCTAAAAAGAAATGATACAAATGAACCTATTTACAAAACAGAAACAGACTCACAGACTTAGAGAATGAACTTATGGTTACCGGGGCCGGGCGGGGGGTGGGGGGAAGGGTGGAGGGAAGGGATAGTTAGGGAGTCTGGGATTGACATGTACACACTGCTATATTTAAAAAGGATAACCAACAAGGGCCTACTGTATAGCACAGGGAACTCTGCTCAATGTTATGTGGCAGCCTGGATGGGAGGGGAGTCTCGGGGAGAATGGATACGTTCACCTCATGCATGGCTGAGGTGCTTTGCTGTGCACCTGAAACCATCACAACATTGTTAATCGGCTAAACTCCAATATAAAATAAAACGTTTTTAAAAATGGGCAAATAATTTGAATAGGTATTTTTCTAAAAATGATACACAAGTGACCAATAAGCACATGAAAAAATGCTCAACACCATTTATCTTCTGGGAACTGCAAATCAAAACTCAATGAGATACCACTTCACGACCACTAGGATGGCTATAATCAAAAAGACAGACAACAACAAGTGTTATTGAGTATCTGGAGAAATTGGAAGCCTCATACATTGCTGGTGAGAATTTAAATTGGTAGTTTAGAAAACAGCTTTAAAGTTCCTCAAAAAATTAAACATAGAGTTACCCTATGACCTAGGATTCCACTCCAAAGTATATACTCAAGAGAACTAAAACATGTGTTCACACAAAAACATGTACATGAATGTTCATAGCAGCATTATTCATAATAGCCAAAAAGCGGAAACAACCCAATTATCCATCAACTGATAAAGGGATAAACAAATTATGGCATATCCATACAATGGAATATTATTCAGTCATAATAATGAAATACTGATACTGATGGATGGACCTTGAAACCATCATGCTCAGTGAAAGAAGCCAGACACAAAAGGCCATAAGTTATATGATTTCATTTTTATGAAATGTCCAGAATAGGCAAATCTATATAGAGAGGAAGTAGGTTACTGATTGCCAAGGGCTTGAGGGGACAGAGTACTGGGCAGTGACTGCTAATGGGTATGGGGTTTCTTTTGGGATGATGAAAATGTTCTGAAATTAGACAGTGGTGATGTTTGCACAATCATGTGAATATACTAAAATCTACCAAACTGTTTACTTTAGAAGGGTGAATTTTATGGTATGTGAATTAGCTCTCAATAAAGCCGTTATAAAAAAAGAAAAAAAAAACATACAACTGAGAAAGAATAATGATATGTCAGTAAGCCCTGACCTCTCCCCTGAACTCCAGACTGTTATACCCTATGACTGCTTGACACTTCTGCTTGGACACCTAATGGGCATCTCAAACTTAACATGTCCCAAACTGAACTCTCAGCATCTCCCCAGATTTGCTCTTCCCACAGTTTATTCCATCTCATGCCAACCCCATGCTTCCGGTTGCCCGGGCCAAAAAATTTGGAGCCATCCTTGACTCTTGTCCTTCTTTGCACCCTCCATCCAATCCATCAATGAATCTTATTCTACCCTTAGAATATTTTTGGAATCTGATTACTTCTCACATTTACACATCTATCACTCTGGTCCAAGCCACCATCATCTCTTGCTAGCCCCCTAACTGGTCTCCCCAGTTCTATCCTTGCCCCATATGAGCTGAACTGTGCTCCCTCGAAATTTATGTGTTGAAGCTTTAACCCCCAATACCACAGAATGTGGCTATATTTGGAGACAGAGCCCTGAAAGAGGTGATTAGTGTGGGCTCTAATCCAATCTGACCCATGTCCTTACAAGAGAAGGAAATGGGGACCCACAGAGAGACACCAGGGATACACATGCACAGAGAAAAACCACATGAGTACACATGGAAAAGGCAGTCTGCACCCAAAGGAGAGAGGTCTCGGAAGAAACTACACCTGCTGACATCTTGATCTTGGACTTCCAGCCTCCAGAACTGTAAGAAAACACATTTCTGTTGTTTAAGTCACCTAGTCAGTCTGTGGTATTTTGTTATTGTAATCCTAGTCAACTAGCAAAACACCTCTCTACAACGCATTTTTCACACAGCAGCCTGAGAGATCTTTTAGAATCATATCACCTCTCTGCTCAACGTTCTCATTTGCTGCCAATTTCACTCAGAGTAAGAGTCACACTCCTCACGTGGCCTGGAAGGTCCCATTCTCCTTCTGCCCTCATCACCTCCCAGGGCTCAGGTTGCACAACTCCTTAGGGGATCCTGTACGTCCTACCTTCCTTCCCCCTCACTGTGCTCCAGCCCCTCTGACTGCTCGGCAGTTCCTCGGACACACCAATTGCCCTTGCATGTCAGGGCCTTTGCACGTGCTGCCCTCTGTGCTCAAAGCACTCTCCCCCCACACCCACGTGGTTCTCTTCCTCACTCTTCAGGCTGCCACTCAAACATCATTCCCTAAGAGGACGTCCCTAACTGTTCTATCTAAAATAGACAGACCTCTGTACACGGTTTCATTTCTCTTTTAGCACTCAGCAGCGCCTGATATATTACCATCATATGTTTCACTGTTTCCTTGCATATTGTTTATTTCTCTCAACTGGCAAGTAAGCTCCTGGAAGACAGGGACTTAATTTTGTTCATATGGCTCTATCCTCAGTGCCTGGGACAGTGCCTGGCACAGAGAAGCTCAATAAAGAATAGATTATTTTTAACAAAGGAAAGGGTGAAGGAATTGAGGATATTTGGGTCATCTTTAAGATTGATCGCTTTTTTCCTTGCTAGAAAGCTTGGAACCAATCTGGGTGCCGTCTTTAGTAAGTATAGTCGAGAATGCACGCAAGAACTTGGTTTTGTCTGTTTCCCTTCCTTTGTTTTCCCTTTGTTTTATCCCTTTAACTGAGCTATATCATGTGCATTTTGGCAAGCTGCCTTAGTTTCTGAAATGACATTGAGTATAATGAAATGAACTAAGAACACATTTTTAAAATGTCTCCCTGTTTCTGGTCTTCCGGGATGGCTGTTTGACGTCTGGCTGTCCTGACGGTGGGGAAGGACACTGGAGTGCTCCCAGCCCAAATCACTGGACACGGGGTCCCCTGGCCTCAGGAGATCCTGTGGGAACTCTTCTGAAGTTCTATGAATTCTCCCAGGGACCATGAGCTGCAGCAGAAGAAAAGGGGACCTCTTGAAGGCCTGATGGTTAAAGAGTGTGGAAAAACTGTGATCTGGGGGAGAAAAGTGCATCTTCTCAGCCTATGAGATGTCAGGCTAAACTTGAAAGGAGAGCCTTTAAATTTGCCCGCCCCGAAGGGCGCAAGGGCAGTTTCTGGGTTAACTGCCTGGGTTCCAGCAAACACGGGGACAGAGCTACCATTGTCTGGTCTGCCAGGTTCCTAGAGAATGCTCTGCACTGGCTGTCATAGACTCATAGGGCTCACACTGACCACGGGCACAGGGAACACAGGGTGAAGGCTCCCCAAACGCTGCATAGACAGGGGTACTGCACCCTCTGTTCCCTGGAGGTCGGACCTTGCAGGTTGAGGCCAGGGCTCTGACCTCTGGGGTCCAAGTTCCTAATCTCTCTGCCCACACAGTCCTGCCCCCAGCCTGTGGGCAGAGGGAAAAGCCACTCAGGTCTGGAAGCAGCAGCGGCTTCCTCTCCCAGAGGAGGCTGCCAGCTACCACGAGCCCCTTCACCAAAGAACTGGGTGGTGTTCACACCGGTCAGAACGGCCATCATCAAAAAGTCCACAAACGATAAATGCTGGAGAGGGTGTGGAGAAAAGGGAGCCCTCCTACACTGCTGGTGGGAATGTAAATTGGTACAACCACTATGGAGAACAGTATGCAGGGTCCTTAAAAAAACTAAAAATAGAGCTACCATATGATCCAGCAATCCCACTCCTGGGCATATATCTGGAGAAAGCCATAATCTGAAAAGATACATGCACCCCAGTGTTCACAGCAGCACTATTTACAATAGCCAAGACATGGAAGCAACCTAAATGTCCACCAACAGATGAATGGATAAAGAAGATGTGGTACATATATACAATGGGATATTACTCAGCCGTAAAAAGGAATGAAATTGAGTCATTTGTAGTGAGGTGGCTGGACCCAGAGTCTATCATACAGAGTGAAGTAAGTCAGAAAGAGAAAAACAAATACCATATGTTAACACATATATATGGAATCTAGAAAAATGGTACTGATAAACCTAGTGGCAGGGCAGGAATAGAGATGCAGACATAGAAAATGGATTTGAGGACATGGTGGGGAAGGGGAGGCTGGGAAAAAGTGAGAGAGTAGCATTGACATATATACACTACCATGTGTAAAACAGATAGCTAGTGGGAAGCTGCTGCATAGCAGAGGGACATCAGCTCGGTGCTTTGTGATGACCTAGAGGGGTGGGATGGGGAGGGTGGGAGAGAGGCTCAAGAGGGAGGGGTATATGTATACATATACCTGATTCACTTTGTTGTACAGCAGAAACTAACATAACATTGGAAAGCAATTATAATCCAATAAAGATGTAAAAATAAATAGAGATAATTAAAAAAAAAAAGATGTGGTACATATATACAATGGAATATTACTCAGCCATAAAAAAGAATGAAATAATGCCATTTACAGCAACATGGATGGACTTAGAGATTATCATACTAAGTGAAGTAAGTCAGACAAAGACAAATATATGACATCACTTATATGTGGAATCTAATTTAAAAAAGTGATACAAATGAACTTATTTACAAAACAGAAACAGACTTACAGATATCGAAAACAAACTTATGGTTACCAAAGGGGAAACGGGGGGTGGGGGAGGGATAAATCAGGAGCTTGGAATGAACATACACACACTACTATATATAGGATAGATAACCAACAAGGACCTACTGTATAGCACAGGGAACTCTACTCAATATTCTGTGATAACCTATATGAGAAAAGAATCTAAAAAAGAACGAATGTATGTATATGTATAACTGAATCACTTTGCTGTACACCTGAAACACAACACTGTAAGTTAACTATACTTCAATAAAATTAAAATAAAAAAAAAATAAAAATAAAATACAAGACTCCTTCCTTCAGAAAAAGAACAGAGTGGTGTGGACCATTTTCTGAAAGTTCTCACACACTCCCCTTCACCCACCAAGGCTCTGTCACAGGCCAGGTGAGGAGCCCTGGTGTTTTTCCATCACAATTTCTTGGCCTCAGACTCAACATGGCCTCAGATTACATCACTTTTCTACTTTCTTTGCTTCTTTGTGTTCTGTTGGCCAACACTTGCCTAAGTTGCTGAGGGAAGTCTAGTTGAGTCAGGAAAAAAAAAATCTAAGGTCTGTGGGACAGAAATTCAAGCTTAATTGTTGTAGAACAGTGGCTTTCCAAGTGTCCTGGTACATCAGCATTACTTATGCAGCAGTTCTCAAATGGAAATGTGTTCAAATTGCTGAGGGACCTGTGGTTAAAGTCACCTGTTAAACATGAAGCCATCCGCACCCTGTCTATTTAGTGAGTCTGGGGTGGGACCAAGGACCCTGCATTTTTGAACAAGTGCCCAGGAGACTGGATGCAGGCAGCCTGCGGACCACACTGTGAGAAATGCCTCCTAAGGAGCTGGTTAACGATCTCGGTGTCTGGGTGTGGCCACCCACCTACCGATTGAGAACTTGCAGCTCTACGTGTGTCCTTCTCCACAGAGGAATCCAGCACACAGCTTGGGCTCCACTGCCACAGAAAGCATTTCATTCAGAAAAAAGCAGCCAGACTTTCATTTTTGAGGTCTCTTCGTCCAGGGGCACCCATCACCCGCTGAAAATCAAGGTACGACAGGTGTCAGCACAGAAACCCTGGAGAAAAAGTCCCATGTGCCCCAGCAGTTGAGATCCTTAACAAAAATGACTACAGAAATGGAAAGCATGATTGTGATCATTTTACAGAGCTCTTCTGTCTTTTCCTGGGTCTCGTGGGAATTCCCAAGGTAAAAGTGGCCACCTGGAGCCACCCACCTGGCTGGGAGACTGGCCACTCCATGGTATTCAGGAGCAAGGGAGGCAGTGGCGGTAGCTGTATCTGTCCATCACCCAGAGTCAGCGAGGCTGGCGCTCATCCTGAACAGCTGCACATCAGCACCTGATGGGCTGGCTCTGCGGTGTCAGGTGTCAGGTGCCAGGTTGCTGCAACTGCCCTGGAGAGCGCGCTCTGTCGGAGGGGCTAACTGCACCTGGTGGGAACGATGTAACCTGCAGGAATGCCAGATTCGCCTGCATGCAGACAAGTCCACTGGGGAAAGTCAGCAGCCTCAGCACTGAATTATGGCCGATTCAACTGCAGAATCTGTGGTCAGACTTGCCTGTTAGGTGGGATGCTTCTCAAGGGGACCAGAAGGCTTCGTTTGGAGTTTATGATAAAGCTGAAGTTTCATTCAAATGAATGTAACCCTCATCTGCCAGTCAAAGACAAGTGGAATCATGGGTCATTCTTAAGCTTAGGCTCCTGTCCTGATCTCCCACCTCCAGCGGGTATCACTGGGGATGCTTAAGCCACTGCTCTCTCTCATTCATTCAACAAACATTTACCAAGCACCTACAATGATAATCTAACTCACACTGTCTAAGTGATCGCCCTGGGCTAGGCACTGGGCTAGAGCTGGCATGGGCGTCTTATGCAATTCTCGCTGAACTATATGAGCGAGGGACTCCATTTTACAGATGAGGACACTGGGGCAAAGAGGCAAAGCAGGTTGCCTAAGGTGCCACAACCAGTAAGAGATACAGCAGGCTGCCGGACGGTCAGCCCTTCCTGTGTGCCGGGCTGAGCTGAGGCAATGTCCTCTTCCTGCCTTTCGGTGGATTCACTGATCTGTTCACTCTACAATCAAACCTTTATTCTTTCTATGCATTCTGCCCCTCAGCCTATCCACCCTGCCCCCTCTGGCACTGGCCCTTCTTCCTATCTACCAGCCCTCCTAGGTAGATTCTCCTGGCTCCTCCTGACGCCTTGTCACCACTCTCTCGATCTTCCCTCCACCCTGCGGCTCGCCCACTGGTTGGCCTCTTGAGCCCCGGTGCTGCTCAGAGTTCTCTGACACTCAGCTCCACAACCTTTCTCCCAGGAAGACACCCCTGACCCGCCCCCTCCCCACATGCACGACTCCACAGTGTGATCTCACTGCATACTGGGGATGCCTTTATCCCAGTGTGACATCCCATGTTATGACAGGAGGCATTTCTATTTGTCAGAATCCCCTATTAAAATGGCTTCGTGACGTTGTACTGGTGCCCATCCCTGTACACGGCACAGGATGGGGTTCCCAATAAACCTCTGTCAAACTGACCAGAACTGACTCACATGCCTTATGCATCAGGGTACAGGCAATAAAAAAAAAAAGCAGGCCTGATATTTTAACACAAGAAGGTAGACGTAACCTCACGAATATCACTCATGCTCAGAAGAGAGAAAAACAGGACAGAAATATAGTAACAAAACTACACAGGAAAGGCACACAGGTTAAATACATGACTCAGGAATCTGACCACCTGGGTTGGAGTCCCAGCTCCTCCACTTGGTAACTATGTGATCTGGAACCACTGATTTCACCTCTCTGACACTGTGTTCCATCTGTACATGGGACTAACATCTTGCAGGGTTGTGGGAGGATTAAATGAGATAATCCATGTGAAGCCTCTAAAGGAGCACATTGTTAATGTTTGGTGAATGTTATATTTATTTTTTGTTCATAATATATGGATTTGATAGTAAGAGTGAGGGAGGAAACTAGGAAGAAATAGTATTTTGAGACTATGGTACAAACCCCCAAGTTAGAAAAAAAATACAGGTGAGAATTGGCCAACCAGAGGCCCAGACTTTCAAGTTTGTAATTAGCTGCCATATCGAAAAATTAAGAAACTTCACGTTAAGAAAAAAATCCAGAGTTCTGACTTCTCTTGAGAAGCAGGAAGAGTTGGCAGCTCTGGGCTTCTACTTCCCCATGGTGATAACTGTCCGGATTTGTGTAATAACTGCTCGTTTATTATGAGCAAACACCAGCTCTCTAGCTCCCCCAGCACCCCCCCCTCCCCACGCCCTACTGCTTCTTACCTGGCCCGCTTCACAAAATAGGCATTTGAGTTTGTAACCCCTGTCATAGGTGATGCCTTCTCAATAACAGTTTATTCTTATGCACGGTTCTCCTTTGCCCAAGAATCTAGTATATCTCCCTAGTACTTCCATCGTCAAACTCAAACCTTAACTGTCGCCTCCTCAATCTGGGGACCCATCCAGCCTCACTTCCCATGACTCCCCATCACACCCCAGCTCCTCCTGGTACTGGGCTGGCACGGGCCCTCCCTCCCTTCTGCTCACCCGAAGCCCCTGCCAAAGCTTAGCTCAGGTCCAGCCACACCCCGCCCCAAGCTTCTCCCATGCTCTGCATCCTGGAGTGCCCTCCCTCCCCCAGGCTTGCACAGCGCTTGGGGCAAGAGCAACCACGATCCCAGTGCAGTCAGGGCTTCTCGGGATTTACCCCACGTGGAAATCTGCCCTTGTCCACTCGGTTCTCTCCTTTCCCCCTGCCCCTTGGGGTCCCCGTCCCTGATGGACCTATCCCTGGACTTTTGGGATTTAAAACAAAACCAGAATGGAGTGGGAGAAATAGGACAAGAGATGTGCGAGGTTGGGGGAAAAGGAAGAGAAAACCATGGCAACCCTAGGGCAGGCAGTTGAGCAGGAAGGAGAGAAGGACGGGCTGCAGCAGCAGCGGGAGAGAATGGAAGGCCAAGGACAGAAAAGGGAACTTGGCAGGTGTGTGCTTCCACGCTGCCTCCCCCTGTAGCCAGAAATACAGCCTTCGGGCCCCTCTCAGTCTTTGGTTCCCAGTGGCAATCCCATCTCCCACAGGAGAGTGGAAGCTCCGTGAGGGCGGAAACCCTACTCTTCACGCTCTTTTATATCCCTCAGAGCCCAGGGATTCCACAGGTTCATGCAGAGTGACTGACCTCAGTATCCTCAGGTGTTCTCAGGTAAGTGACCTGAAGAAGACGTTGGGCATCAAGAAGGTGGGCTCCTAGATTTCACCTCCTGGCAGAAGTGTGATGAGATCAGATAGCAACGTGGTTTTGCGTCCCAGCCAGTAACTAGGGAGATGCTCCAGACTAGAGAGCAGCGGTGCTCAAGCTACAGCCTGCAGCGCAATCACCTGGAGGGAGGGGGTGGAGCCACTTATTAAAAGAGATCACTGCCCCGCCTCCAGAGCGTCTGATGCAGCTGGTCTGGGATGGGGCCAAGAATCTGCTTTTCTAACTACTTCCCGGGTGATGCTGATGCTGCTGGACCCGGGATCACCCTCTGAGAAACCCAGCTCTAGAGTGCAGGGCTGAGGTCTAACCGAAGCCACATCACTCAGCTGCTTTATAGAAGAAAAGTAACTGTTCCCTCCCCCCGCCCTTCACTGCCGAGCAGGTCCCTCAACCTTCTGCTTCAACGCCTTCACCTGGACCATGGATGCCCATGGCAGTGTGGAGGGCGCCCCCATGTGGCACAAATGGAAAATTACCTGAACTGTAACCTGCTCGCTCTTACCCTTAATAAAGATTACTGAACAAATTTAGTTTTACCTGCTGGACAAAAGATCCTGGGGAACGTGAGATGTTCATCATTCACTAGATCTGGTCCACGTGTAGAGGAGGGGCCAAGGGTCCATTAAGGCGGGTGATGGGTCGAATACTTGGCCCAAAGTTGCCTGGGGACAGCAGAAATGATTTATTCTCATGGCTTTGGGATTTTATAGGGTGAGAAGTATTTTAGGAGAATAGTCCAAACCGAATTACTCACTAAATTCTCTGTTGGAGAAGACGCCTTTGTAACAGACGTTAGAACCGAACAATCTCAAAGCCCTGCAAACACTATACGACTAAGAAGGGACCTTAGGATGACTATGAACCATTTCCCCTCTGACTTTCCTGAAATTAGAAAGCTGGCATTATTAACTGTGATCTAGTGTAAAAACACTCTGGCACCCAGCTCGGTTACCAACTGATTCGTCGCGAGCACGCAGCTTCTCGGCTTTTCGCAGGCGTTACAACATCCTTATAGGCTTTGCTGCCACCTGCTGCTCGGGCCTGGGATGTGCAGGAGATGGTAACCAGGAAACTGTCAGCTGAGGAGGCTTCTCAGACTTCACAGTACATTAGACTCAGCTGGAGGGCTTGTTAAACCATAGATCTTTGGGCTCCACCTCCAGAGATTCTGATTCAGCTGGACTAGGATGGAGCCTGAGAATCTGCATTTCTAATAACTCCCTGGGCGATACTGATGCTGCTGGTTTGGGGCCATGCACCTGGATGGCATTTGTAGTTTTTATGTCACACATGTTCTGGACCTTGACCATTAATCAGTGTAAGTTGCAAATAAACAAGAGTCTCTAATTCAGGGTTTCTCACCTTGGGCACTATTGATATTTTGATGTGATAATTTGGTGCGTGTGTGTTTTTTGGGGGTGGGGGTTATTCTGTATGTTGTAGGATGTTTAGCAGTATCCCTGGCCTCTACCCACTAGACGGCCAGTAGCAGCCCTCTCAGGCATCACCAGACGTGACGTCCCCAGTTGAGAACCGCTGCTCTAAAAGGTGGGCAGATTTTCCTCTTTCATTTGGTAGACTGTGACGGCATCCTCTAGTATTGCCTTAAATACGTAATGCTACTGACCTATAGGAAACTTCCAGCTCTATGGGTTTAACTAACAACAGAAAAAAATAGCTTACATTTGTTGACTACCTACTCTGGACAAGGCACACTGTTAATGCTTTTTAATTACCCCCTTTAATTCCTACAACCACTCTTTTACTGATGAGCAAACTGAAGCTTCCACGGGTTAAATAACTTGTCCAAGGTCATGGTTTATACCAGCTGGATCTGGGTGGAGCAAGGGGAGTCTGGAGCTGAACCAACTACAAGAGTCCAGTAAAAATATAAAGGGAGTCACAAATACAAGCCACGTGTGTAATTTTACATTTTCTGGAAGCCACATTAAAATAGTATAAACAGTCAAATTAATTTTCATATCTTCTATTTCACCCAACATTTACATCTAAACTGTTATTTTAACATGCAACTAATATTTTTTACATTGTTGATATATTTCACATTGTTTTTTTTTTACTCAGCCTTTGAAAGCTGTGCGTCTTTTACACTCGCAGCACCTCTCAGTGTCCACCAGCCACAGGTCAGGTACTGGAGAGCCACACATGCTCCCAGCTGCCACACAGCACCACACAGGACTAGACCCTCCACCTCAGTCCAGCCACCCTCCAGCCTCCATGTGTGGAACAGCATATGTCAGTGTTACCTCAATGTCCTTCAATTTCTGCCTACAATTCAGCTATTTTATCAGATCGCTATACCTATTCATGGACCCTGCAATCTGTTCTTGGAATCTCTCTACTTATTTTAAAATGAGGGCTACAGTTTTGTGGAATTTATCAAACAGTAGATTCCTCATCTGGTGGCCAGACTGTTGACTATCATCTAATTTTAGTTCCAATAGCTTTTCCAGTGGCTGTTTTCCCACAGTCTGTGTTTGTACATGCATCATAGAGATCATTCATCTTATCTGACGCTAATCACCGAGGCACACGTTTAATCACACTCTTTTGGTTTATCTCCCAACATCTAGGAATGTTCACCCTCATTCAGGGACTCTGCCTTTCAGTAGCCTCTAGACAATGTTTCTTCCTGCAGTTCTCATGCAGTCTTTAGTAAATGTTTCTGATCTCTTAGGAAACCATTTATTCTCTAGAGAATTTTGCAATTAAACCCCTTAGTCTTAGCACATTTGTTCGTTCAAATTTTACAGGTATGAAAAGCAAGACAGACTTAAGTACTAAGGTCAACTTACACCAATTAAAAAGGAGTAATAAGAGCTCATCCTTATGAAATGCTTTCTATAAGCCATGCGCTGTGCTCAGCACTCGACACACATTTTCTTTTTTTTTTTTAAATTAATTAATTAATTTATTTTTGGCTGTGTTGGGTCTTTGTTGCTGCACGCCGGCTTTCTTTAGTTGCGGTGAGTGGGGGCTACTCTTCGTTGCGGTGCGCAGGCTTCTCACTGCGGTGGCCTCACTTGTTGTGGAGCACAGGCTCTAGGTGCGTAGGCTCAGTAGTTGTGGCACATGGGCTCAATAGTTGTGGCTCACGGGCTCTAGAGCACAGGCTCAGTAGTTGCAGCACACAGGCTTAGTTGCTCTGTCGACACACATTTTCTTATTTATTTTTCCTAATAGTCCTACCAGGTAGGTGCAACTACAATTGCATCTCGAGGTGAGGAGAGGAGGCACAGCATTTAAGAAACTTGCCCAAGGTCTCCCAGCTAGCAACTAGCAGGATGGGGAGTCGTATCAAAGTCTGTTTAATGATAGAGGTGATTGCCTCATCTCTACACTCCACTGTCTGAAAAGTGATTTGCAAATATTGCTTTTATTCCTGAGTTTGTAAGGGTGTGGTTCTGGATTACATCTCCTTCTCTTGATGGGGAAGATAAATAAATAAATAATAGCAGCATTATTGACAATGGCCAAGATATGGAAGCAACCTAAGTGTCCATCAACAGATGAATGGATAAAGAAGATGTGGTTTATATATACAAGTTAATATTACTAAGCTACAAAAAATTGGAGGGCATTATGCTAAGTGAAATAAGTCAGACAGAGAAAGACAAATACTGTATGATATCACTTATATGTGGAATCTAAAAAATACAACAAACTAGTGAGTATAACAAGAAAGAAGCAGACTCACAGATACAGAGAACAAACTACTGGCTACCAGTGGAAAGGGTGGAGAGGGGCATTGTAGGGGTGCGGAAGTAAGACAGACTCAAGGATGTATTGTACAACACGGGGAATATAGCCAATATTTTGTAATAACTGTAAATGGAGTGTAACCTTTAAAAACTGTGTAAAAATAAAAATTAAAAAATTAATGAAATATAAAATTCTTGGTGTTCTAGGGACTGCCTCTGAAGCAAGATGCCAGGACCGCTCAGGATGCAGGGCTCTTGCCTTGAACAGGGGGCTGAGACTCGGGTCTGTCAGGAGCTCAAATCAGGAGGCTCAGCAAGGTCATATCGGAACCCAGAGCCAGGAGAGCATGGGCGCCAGAGTGTGATGGGTTTAGGAGTCAGTGGGGGTGGGGATGTGGATGTGGAAGTGAGGAGGGAAGACAGTTCTCCAGGAGGAAGAGAGGGAGAGAGGGTGGGAGAAGAAGTGTGATAGGGCTCAGGGTCGGGGGTGGGGGGAGGGAGGTTATGATTTGCTTTGCAGTTTTGTTTCATTACACTTGAGCATGTTGCAATGCTGATGGTGGGGAAATTAAGATACAGGAGATCTTGGGGGGGTGGTGGATGTGAATCAGCAAGGACCCTAAAGAATCAGGACAAGGCAGGTGTTTGAAGCCCATGTGGGGGACACATGTTTGCTGGTTTGATATCAAAGCCTTCTTGCATCTGCCATCACCCCATCACTTCCCGCTGTCACTGTCTGCCAATCAACCACTGTCAAGATTCCCATGGCCGAGTAGCTTAAGAAGTGTTTATAGTCAGAAACATTTTCCTTCCACTGGACATAAGTTCCTATCCCTGTCAGTGAGGAAAGTACACAACACACGATACCAGAACACATATCCCCAGGCAGCCCCATATGCACGTGACATAGTTTGATGCAAGAGCACCGAATCTGTCTCCGCCTAAAACAGCTCTCAAGGGGTCAGCCTCAGATCCCCGAAATATTGCACCATTTGGATTACCTCCCTTAAAAATCCTGTTAAGATACAAATGGCTCAAAACAAGCAGGATAAGAGCACCCACATTCACTGCAGCTTAATTCACAATGGCCGGAAGGAAGAAGCAACCCAAGTGTCCACCAATGGATGAATGGACAAACAAAAGGTGGTATGTATGTCCATACAATGGAATAGTAGTCAGCCCTTTTTAAAAAGGAAGGACATTCTGATACATGCTACAACATGGATGAACCTTGAGGACATTATACTCCGTGAAATAAGCCAGTCACAAAACAATAAATACAGTATGATTCCATCGATATGTGCTATCTAGAGTAGTCAAATCCATAGAGACAGAAAGTAGAATGGTGGTTGCCAGGGCCTGGGGGGAGGGGGAAATGTGGAGTTGCTGTCTGCTGGGTAAGGAGTTTATTTTGGGAAGATGAAAAGAGTTCTGGAGATGGATGGCAGTGATGGCTGCTCAACAATGAGAATGTACTTAAAGCCACTGAACTGTATACTTAAAAATGGTTAAGATGGTAGCTTTATGTCATGTGTATCTTACCACAATTAAAAGAACTAATTTAAAAACGTAGCTCATTTAAAAGGGGCCACTTGATCCCTTGTTCTCATTTATTATTAGATTGGCTCAGCTTTGCTCCTCGGTAAAGGAAACTCAGCAGAGAGCAGGACATTTGAGGAGCTGGGATCTGGAAGAGCTGGTGAGAGGCAACAGTCCTGTGGCTAGTAATTCCCTGGGCTACGGGATGTGCTTTGAGAAAGGGCAGGTCTTGAGTCCCATCCTGACCTGAGAGGGACAGCCCTGTGGGGTCCTCAGTAGCAGGAGGAGAATGTGAGCCCCAGACACCTTGGGTAGCTGCTTGCGGGAGGGGAAGGGAGACAGCAGCCTCTGTGGACTTGCCAAATGGCAAGTGGCCTCCCTCTGGGGGAGTAATACTACTACACAGTTGTTATTACTATTCAGGCTCCTGTGAGTCAGCAACACTGGCTTATTTAGAAAACTCACAAGCTGGTGTAAGTGAGCCCTGACACTGCGTGTCAAAGTCAAGGGTGGGTGTGAGAGTGGTGGACCCACACCCATGACCCATGACCCTCTCAGTCTAGTGCTTTCTTTAATTCGGCCAGCACCTCCTCCACCATCAGACCCTGGGAAAGGAAGCCACTTGGCCACAGAAAGCAGCATCAGAACCCTCATCAACGAGAGAGACAGAATTGTTACACTAATATGGAAACACTAAAGGAAGGAATAAATTTCATTTCCATGCATCTCTAGCTTGAGTTCCAAGCTCAACAGACGTTATTTTTATCAAATACTTTGTATTCTGTGACATGCTTTGCCAACTTTCTATTTTTAGACACATCAGAAAAAGTCCACGTTTGATTTCTCTTCCTCCTGGCTTCTCCCTCCCCATTTGTGGGAGGGGTCGTGGTTTGGGTGGGACCCTGTCCTTTCAGTAGAAGGTAAGTGACAAGGAGATGGCAGCCATCTGAAAACTCACCCTGGTGCCAAAGCATCCTGATATGGGCTCTGCCTCCTTTGCAAAATGACATCTTGTCCTGGCTTCACCCCATCCCAGATGGCATAGCTGATGGGACAGGAAAACACACATATTTTAGAATATTTACAGCATCGTTTCTCCCTGTCCCCACTTCCTGTGAAGGAGGATTTAGCTTTGGCCCGCTAAGTTTTGGAGCCTTTCTTGTGCAGAAGGTAGGAAACTATGGGAAGGGGTTCTGAACTGTGTGGTGCTGTGACTCAGATGACTTGATGGGTTCACCGAAGCAAAGGCGGAGAATCACCTAATGGAAAAAGCAGAACAGATCAGAAGGTGAGAAGGGGGACAAGAGAGATAAGAGCCAGGGATGGGCTGAATTGGGAGGAATTAAAGAGATGAATTCTGGGGGACTGGAGTAGCTGCTGAGCTGCCATGAGGAGGATTTGGGAGAGAGATGGGAGAAGGCTTTTCAGAAATGTTGTTGGTGTTATGACTGGAATCCATCCTCCCCCTTGGCATTTTTAAGAGATTTCCGTAGAGACATAAAGTGGTTTTAAAGTTATTTGTATGAGGGCCTGGTGTTTATTCAAGGCAGCCTGGACCGCTGGAGGCTAGCATTTACTGGTAAAGGAGAGCCACCCTTCACCCCACTTCTCCCATCAACACAGACAGTAGTCCAGCTATTTCAAACTGGTATCCAGTGGGCTCGGTTTGGACCCCAGATGGATCTTGTTTGGCTCATTGAGAGTTAATTTTTTTTAACCACCATTGAAAATTGGGATTTCACATTTAAAAAGCCCACATTTCCTACTTCTCTTGAAAAAATTGGAAAATCTGGCAACATGAGACTTTCATCCCCATAAGGCAAAAATAAGCACATGCTCTCTGGTTGACCCCAGTGCCCACCACTCACATAAGGTGTGCACGTGCACAAACACCTGGACAACTTCCTACATTTATATTTCTTACCATCTGGTAACGGCAGACTAGATCATTGGGGTCTGCTTTCCTGCTGGGGACAATTAGAAAGGCTGGACAAAATAAGAATAAGATCAGCCTGAAGGCACCAAAAACTTAATAAGATCATGAAGAATTGCCAAACCAAGTTCTGGGAAAAGATGGCCATTCAGGGAGACAAGCCCAACAACTGGGGGCTCTTTCCCCCTCGGGATATTTGCTGCCTCAGGAAGAGACGACTAAGAAGCTGAGAGGTTAAGCAGCACCTAGGCAGCTCTGCATGTCTAAGGGGACACAAGTTGGGATCCAGTGCCCACCAAAGGAGCCGGGGCACTGTAACTCCCCATTTTAGACAAAGACCCTGAAGGATTGCACCTTAAGACTAGGTGAACTGAAAATAACCAGATTTTGCAGAGTCCCAACCCAGCTTCCAATGAGCTTAATTCTTCAAACTGGATTAAGGCCATATTGGCCAGACCAGATTGCTAGTATCCCCAGGTGCCTAGCAGAAGCAAACGTAAGTACAGTAAGTCCTCTACATACGAACCTTCAAGTTGCAAATTTTCAAAGATGCGAACGTGCGTTCCAGTGT
This sequence comes from Balaenoptera physalus, assembly GCF_965194825.1. Classification (NCBI taxonomy): domain Eukaryota; kingdom Metazoa; phylum Chordata; class Mammalia; order Artiodactyla; family Balaenopteridae; genus Balaenoptera; species Balaenoptera physalus. The sequence goes on from NC_138890.1 coordinate 58,225,927, forward strand.
CCAATCACCTAACTTAGTTCTGTTTGAGGAGGCACTGCTAGTTTTTGAGGCACAGGACGTGAACATAGAACGGTACACAAAGGTTGCAGCAGCCGTTCAGAATGCAATCCAGTGCTACTGTGTCATCTACGATGACAAAAAAAAAGAGCTACTACCCAGACATCACTGGATCGATTTTTAAAGAGGGTAGATAGAACTGAATCCAGCAAGGAACCAGAACCTGTGCCATCAACATCAGGCATGAGTGAAATTGCAGCTTGTCCTCCGTCTCCTATTGCTGATGATCCTTCAGCTCTGCCATCTCCCACCTCCTCTCCCTCCTCCAGTCAGTAACTCTTCTTGTCTGTTCAGTCGATGCCAGCCCCTGTATGCCAGCTGTTGTACTGTACTACTGTACTTTTCAAGGTACTATACTATAAGATTAAAAATGTTTATTTTTTGTGTTTGTTATATATTATTTGTGTGAAAAGTATTATAAACCTATTACAATACAGTACTATATAGCCGATTGTGTTAGTTGGGTACCTAGGCTAACTTTGTTGCACTTACAAACAAATTGGACTTACGAACGCACTCTCAGAATGGAACTTGTTCATATGTAGGGGACTTACAGTACTCTCTGGAGGAAGACAACACCATAATGTCTCACTTTACTTCTACTAACAATTTTTCACATACAATTCAGTCTGAAGGTACCCAGACACATGAGGAAACAAGACAACATGAATGAGATCCAACAGAAACAACTACAATAGAAATAATCCCAGAGAATTCCACTTTTGGAGTTATTGGACACAGACTTTGTGCAAAGGAGATAAAAGATGAGATTTAAAAATATGGCAGAGAACTGGAAGCTTAAGAAAAAGGGACAATAATGATTTGAAAAATAACCAAACAGTAATTTAGAGTTGAAAATATAATAACAAAAGTAAAGAGCTGAGTGGATGGGTTTAAAGCAGATTAGACACAGTCAAAGGGAGAAGTGATGAACTGGGAAGTCAGAAGAAAACATCAGGATGAAACATGGAGACACAAGGATGGAAAATACAGTGGAGGGAATAAGAGATATGGAAGATAGAGTGAAGATTGAAGTTCTAGAAGGAGAGGAGAGAGAGAATAGGGCAGTAGCAATAATTTGAAGAGAAAATATTTGAGAAATTGCCAAAATTGACTAAAAACAAGCCACAGATTCCAGAATCCCTGGGAACCCCAAGCAGGATAAATAAAAACTACACCTAGGTACATCATAGTAAAATATATGAAAACCAAAGACAAAGAGAAGAAAAAAATGTTAAAAGCAGCTACCATTACTTGAAAAAAGGAATAGTAAGTTAGCTTACTTCTTGACAGAAACAATGGAAGCTAGAAATTAGTAGAATTTAAATATCTTTCAAGTGCTGAAAGAAAAGAAGTGCCAACCTAGAATTCCATGCCCAGTGAAAAGAGCCTCTAATAACAAAGGTTAAATTAAAACATTTTCAGGATTCTTTACCAGCAGCAGATACTACAGCATGTTCTTTAAGGGAAAGGAAGATGATTTAATATGATAGATTACAGGTGCAGGAAAAAATGAAGAACAATGCAGAGATTAATTTGAGGAAATCCAAATGAAGTAGACTGTACAAAACAACATGGTAATGTCCACTGGGGACTTAAGAAGCTAAAATATATAACTAGTACACATAAGTAAGGAGGGAGGGGTAAATGGAACTAAAATGTTCTAAGGTCCTTGTATTACTATGGAAGAAGATAAAGATGTTAATTAACATTAGACTGTGATAAATCAAAGATACATATTGTGATCTCTAGGATAACTTCTAAAAAAATAGTAAAAAAAAGTATATAACTTGCAATGTAAGAGAGGGTAAAACAGAATATTCAGCCACTCCAAAAGCAAAAAAGAAAGGAGGATAAAAAGAACATAGAGCATGTGACAAATGGAAACATTTAATAAGATGGTAGATTTGAATCCAAATGTATCAGTAATTTCATTAAATGTAAATGAACAAAATACTTCAATTAGAAGTCAAAGAGTATTGAGCTGGATTTTAAAAATCTATATACTGTTTATAAGAAACACATCTAAAACATTAATTTTAAAATGCTGAAAGTAAAGGGTAGACAAAACATAAATATTAAGCAAAATTATATTAATATTTATAGTATATATTAATATCAGAGACAAAACATATTTTCAGGCCAAAAGCATTACTACAGCTAAAGAAGGATACATCATAATGATAAAAATTTCAATTCACAAGGAAAATAGAGTATTATAAAATTTGTATACATTTTATGATATGGCTTCAAAACATATGAAGCTAAGATGGACAAAAATCACAAGAAATGACCAGATAAATAAGTAAGGATATATAGATTGAACGTGATCAGTAAACTTGACTTTGTGGAGATATATATATATATATATATATATATATATATATATATATATATATATATATATATGTATTTTGCACCCAGCAATTATAGAATTCAGGTTCCCCAAATATTTATGACCCTCACCTCCTCACCTTCCAAGCAAATAATAGGACTAAAATTCTCCACCTCATTTTATGTTGGGTGTGGCCATAAGACTCATTTTGGCCAATGAAGTGTGAGTAGGAGTAACTGCCAGGTGCTAGTGTAACAGTAAACATCTCTCCCCTTTCCTTCCTGTAAGCAGAGGGCTGGACCTCCCTCAGTCTGGGCCCTCAGCTGAGGATGACATGGAGCAGACCTGCCCAGCCAACCTACACATGGACATGTCCATGTTGATGTATGAGAAATAGACCTTTGTTACTTTAAGTCACTAAAATTTGGAGATTATTTATAAACGTAGTATAACCTGGTCTATCCTGACTAATACAAGTAGAAAAAGAAAAGGACTGCTTTTCAGGCACAGAGGTGAGCCTGTCTTGAAAGAGTATGGTGTGACAAGTCCTGGTGAGTTCACTATGACTTAAGCTCTGGGGAGGGGGAGTGGGAACAGGGCTGTCGCAGGAAGAGCAGCTCCCAAGAAAAGCCCATGAAGACTGGCTGGAGGCAAGTTTTGAAGGACCCTGGGTTACTAATAAGGAATGGATACTGTCTTGGAAGTTTTTTGAATGTTCTCCAGAAGTTGGTGACTGGCTGAATATCGGTAGTAACTGAGAGGATGAACTGGGGAGAATCTAACTGTTATGAAAGGACGGAATTAGGTGGGGGACTTTTCCCAATGAACATGTTACACATTTTTCCCCACTTCCCAGAGGTAGCCATTTTTAAGAATTTGGTGCGACTTTCCCCAGCAATTGCATGCACAAGCACACACACACATAAACCAATTTTAAAAACAGAACTCAGATCAATCACATTTAACCTGCTATTCTGAAAATTTTTTCCAGTTAATATCTTCATGGTTATTTTCTGTGTCATCTCAAAGAAATTTGCCTCTTTCTTTTTTTATTGGCTGCTCAGTATACCATTGTATGGATGTACCAAATGATGTAGCTATTCCCCTGTTGACAGACATTTAGGTTGTTTTCACTCTTGCAATGTTGCAGCAACCATATTGTGAATCATATCCATAGATTTTTGTTTCTTTTTCTACGGACAGCAAGACCAGTTTTGCCACCATTTTAATGGTGAAAAGTTTGGGCTGGGTAACAGGAACACACCCAGGTAGGCCATTTGAGATGACAGTTTTGGTTAGGGGGTGCCTGGTATGCCTCGATTATGCCCAGAATGGTGTCTTGAACATAGTGGGTACTCAATAAGCACCTGTCGAATGAATGAATGGATGAATAGGTCCACATCCACCGTAGACACTTGGACAAGGCCTGCACTGCCCTCATCTATAACAGGCTTTCTCAACCCCAGTACTATTGACTTTAGGGCCAGCCTGGATACGTTGTTGTGGAGGGCGCTATCCTGAACACTGCAGCATGTTTAGCAGCAACCCTTGCCTCTACCCGCTAGATGCCGTGAGCACAACCCCAGTTGCAGCAACCAAAAATTTCTCCAGAAATTACCAAATGTTCCCTGGGGAAAATTTGGTCCCAGTGATTTTTTTTAATATGGACTGTATTTGTGTAAGGGCAAAGGCCCTTTCTAAAAACAACTGACTCTGCAAAAGTTGATCCTATTCCCCAATCCTCCCACATTAAAATGGCCTTTCTTCCTGGGTTTTCACAGTCCTTTCATAGAGATTGCTGAATACCTTTTTCTGGCTTCAGACCTTATACCTAACATCTCCACCATGAGTTAGGTCAATCTTTGTAACATACAATCTTCATTATACATTCTCTCATCACTGAATACCCCTCCTTGGAAGTACTTATCAAATGTGAATTTTTACATTTATTTGAGAAAGTACTAAATTAATCTGTTTCCCCTCACTCAATTCCCTAGAGGGACTCATAAGTAAGAATTTGTTATGTCACATGTCAGTTTTTGCTCACCATTTTTATATCTAGTGCCCAAAACAATGCCTGACAGATAGCAGATGCTCAGTGGGTGTTGGCTGGATGGGTGGAAAGATGGAGGGATGGATGGATGGTTGGATAGATAAGAGCCTATTATCAGTCAACAAGGGCCACTCCTAGGCTGCAATAGTCTGTCTTCACCCATTTTTGCCCTAGTGCCTTCTAAAACAATTTTGAAAAATAATGTTACTTATACTCACATTTAAAAACTGATGTTAAATGTTCACCACTAAGTTCATATGGATTCAAGATAATAACTTCCAGCATACTGTAAATACTGGAATTAAAAAATTAAGCTGTGGGCTTCCCTGGTGGCGCAGCAGTTGAGAATCTGCCTGCCAATGCAGGGGACACAGGTTCGAGCCCTGGTCTGGGAAGATCCCACATGCCGCGTAGCGGCTGGGCCCGTGAGCCACAATTACTGAGCCTGTGCGTCTGGAGCCTGTGCTCCGCAACAAGAGAGGCCGCGATAGTGAGAGGCCCGCGCACCGCCATGAAGAGTGGCCCCCGCTTGCCGCAACTAGAGAAAGCCCTCGCACAGAAACAAAGACCCAACACAGCCAAAAATAAATAAATTAATAAAAAAAAATTAAGCTGTGACAATATTCTTTAAATGTACCTATTAATCTGTTTTTGTTTTTTTTTTTTAATTTATGGCTGTGTTGGGTCTTCGTTTCTGTGCGAGGGCTTTCTCCAGTTGCGGCAAGCGGGGGCCACTCCTCACCGCGGTGCGCAGGCCTCTCACTATCGTGGCCCCTCCTGTTGTGGAGCACAGGCTCCAGACGCACAGGCTCAGCAGCTGTGGCTCACAGGCCCAGCCGCTCCGCGGCATGTGGGATCTTCCCAGACCAGGGCCCGAACCCGTGTCCCCTGCATTGGCAGGCAGACTCTCAACCACTGCGCCACCAGGGAAGCCCTAATCTGTTATTTTTATTTCTAATATTCTCTACAACTTTCACGGTATTCTCCCTCAAACTCAAGGGATGGAAGAGACAAAGTTGTTAAATTAAAAACTGCCTTAATTAGTTATTAAGGGAAGTTGAATTAAATTTTTAAAGGAAGCTTCCAGTTTGAGAACCTGGACCTGGAAATTTTTACATTCAGGGATATGGCTCCTTAGTAAGATTTTTGAAGAGTGAGGGGTATGCTTTCCAGTAAAGGTAGGATTATTATGAACACAGACATGTTCTCAGGCAAATCAGTTTTAGGAAAAGGTACCTAAAGAAACTGGGAACCTGGAAATTGGTTCTCTAAAAATAATCCCTGGTGTGCCCACTGGAAAGTCTTGAAGACCACCATCCTAGGGGTAATGCATGCTAGTGGCCAGCAGAGGGCAGTGTTGGACAAGCTATTGGGCTCCATCTCCCTGGCTCTCCCTCAAGGTAGCAGACAGAAAGGGCAATTCACCTTGGATGCAGTGGGGACCACAGTCTGGGCGGCCCCACCCAGTCCTCTCTGGTGTGTGTGTGTTTGCACAGTGAATTATTCATAAGAAACTGGCTCCACGGAGAATGGAGGCCACAGAGTCTCCATCCTGTACCTAGAATCAGGGCCTGGGACTGTAAACAGATGAAAACCTTATTCTTTTTCCCCTTCAGAACTGAGTTTGGGAAAAGAAATTGAGGATTGAAGTCATGGGTCTGAATCTAATGTGAGGTTTCTGTTATTCTTCTTATAAAATGAAAACAACAGTGAAATCTCAATAATTTATAGCTTCAGGAGACAGGGAGCAAAGTGACCGAAAGTTCCTGCCCTTCAGTCAGACGATGGGGGCTGGGATCTCTCTCCTTGGCAAGCTCACCTTCCCCAGCCTCTGCCTCTCTGGCTGTCAGATCGGAACAGGATTACCTTCCCCACAGAGCTGTTGCGAGGATAAATGAGACAACGCGAGAAAAGAGCTCAGCATGAAAACGGCATTTAGCAAGGTCTCAAGAAATAACAGTGGTGATGGCGAAGATGATGATATGGAATTGGCATTTTGTCAGGCATGAGGGTTTCAAAGCTTCCCATTCAGGTCTGAAGAGGAAGAACCAGAGGCGAAAACCCAAGCTTTTTAAATATTTTAAGTTTTACAAGCCTAGGAATTAGAAGCAGAAACAGCCAGGGGAAACAGCCAGAATCAGTGTGATTGAGTGTTAGAGACTCACTCCTCCACATCGCTCACAAGTGCCTTCCAGGGGTGGGATCCCACCCAGTGCTGGTAAGAGGGTCTCTGTGTCTACAGCAGTGTGTAGACGACGGCCAGATGCGTGTTGACTGTAGGACATGCCCACCAGCCTCAGAAATAAAAGCTGTGACTTTGTTCGTTAGATTGATCTTCTGTGAAACCTCAAAGGGTGGGGACGAACTGGTTAAAATAAAGTTAGTAATTTGGACTAATAGCTCAGATATATTAAAACTAAGGTTCAGAGCAAGCCCCCCTACCCCCGCTTCTGCCTTATACCCAGAAAGGTAACAGGGACTAGTTCAGAGAGAGGCACGGAGACAACTTGGATGAGATAACTGCCCTTTCACCTGGCAGCTGTCCAGCCCCCAAATAGCTTTTGTGTTTGGTCCAAAAATAAGATCACATGAGAGGGGGAGAAATAAATACACAAGTGCTTGTCCTTGGGCTTTCTGTGGGTACACCAGCCGCACTGGTAGGGACCCCATGAGGGTGGCCTTACAACGCACGCCCCAGGCTCCCCAAGGCTGGGGAGACCACCTGGACCAGGGCAGGTGTGGCGTGTGGTGTGCACACAGCCCTTCTCTGGGGGCTCCCTGAGCTCCATACACATCAGAGAGGGAGCAGGAGAGAGAGAACAAGCAGCTCCAACAGCCTGGACTCCAGGGGAATAAGGGCATTGCCTCCTTTGGTGAAGGCCACTCCCTTCTGATGCAGGATGGGAGCTCCCTTCCTCCCGCGGTGGCCTGCCTGCAGCGGTCCTGGTAGGACAGTGTGGATGCCGTAGGCTGCACAGCTGCCATCACCCCAGAAAGAAAGTGCCCCAGAGCCAAAGTACAGAGGTGAGTGCATCCGTTTCTCCAAGGGGCTCCGATTGCTGTGGACTTTCCGCTTGGCTTCAGGCTCGCGCTCTGCATGAACGCTCCCCCCCCACCCCCTCCCCGCCTTCTCCCTGATCTGAGTCGGTGGCAGGCTTGAGGCTGTGTGATGGATGCTAGACTAAAGCATTCCTGTACTCCCTTCTCTCATTCGGAGGCCAGCTTGCTTCCCGAAAGAACTGGGTGAGTCGAATTCTTAGCAGGGAAGCAGGAAAGGGTTTCTACAAAGTGAATTATCTTTGCTGAGATCCAAGAAGACATTTCCCAGAAAATCATTAGACAAATCCCATTGCAGTAATGCTAATGCTTCGTTTTTTCAAAGCTCTGCATCGAATAGGAAATAAATAAAAGGATGCCAGCTGATTCCCTGTAATTGGGCAAAAGGGAGAAAATACAAATGGCATCTGCAGAGCTTCCTTTCCCCTCACCCCCCTTCCCCATCTCTTCCTGACGACTTTGGAACCCTGCAACATATACTTAACAGATCCAAGAACTCTCTTTGGCTGAGAAGAAGAAGAATAAAATCAAGGGTTTGGGGAGAATCGCTCTGTAAGCAGAGTCAAGGGGTAAAGAAGAATGACATTTTGCAGAGTTTTGGGTTCTCCTTCTAACATCTCTGCCACCCGAGGAGGTGACATGTACCTGTGCCTCTTGAGGGTACGGATAGGTGTCCCCATCGCTTGCACACGCATACCGTTATTCCTTGACACACACCACCCCTCGGCTCAGGACCACAAATATCTATGCTAAGGGTAAGCCAACAGAACACTGCTGGGAACAAGATAACTCCTTGAATAAGTCAAGATTCTTCTAGTGACAATGGACTGAAATCCAGTTTGAAGAGACTTAGACAAAAAAAAACAAAACAAGGGGAAAATGTTTTCCTCATGTACCTGAAACAGCCAGGGTTTTGATATGGTGGGATCCAGGTACCCAGATGATGTTATCGTGAATCTGTCTCTCTCCATTTCTTGCTTTGAATCCCTGTGTCATTCTACTCCCAGGAAGACTCACTCATCCTGGTGGTAAGATGGCTGTCAGCAGCTGGGGGCTGACGTCCTACTGGCCCAGCCATCCTACAAGAATAGGTGTTTCCCTTTCCCAACAGTTCTAGCTAGAGTCTCAGGGTCACATTTCACTGAACCAACGTGGGTATTGTGCCATCCCTGCCATGGGGGTGTAGTCATCCCCACCCAAAACCACATGGCCTGAAAGCAATGAAAGGCTGGGTTCCCAAAGACAATCAAGGGGGCTGCATGCAGGATGGCCAAGGTCATTGGTTGTCACTTTGCACTGCTTTTTTTGTGATCGTCTAGATTAAGAGCCAAAGGTCCTCCAACATAACCCCTCTTCTTTCCTCCCTCTTACACTCCACAAAAATGTATGCGTGACAGAAAGTCTCATAGAAAGGATAATCACTAGTAGAACAGGGGACTAAAAGACCCCGTGGTATGTCATCCCTAGAGACCCGAGAGTGGGAAAGACACCAGAAGGCTTGTCTCTGGCTCAGTCTCCAGACTACCCACCATGCCCAGACCCCCTGGGCCCCCAACCTGCTTGTGCTCCCACGGGCCTCCCCTTCCCTTCACCCACCCTTGCCCACTTCTTCCTCCCTCTGCTCTGCTGATGTGAACCCATCTTGCCTTTCAAGGGCCAGACTCTGTGCTGCCTCCCCTCCGAGGCCGCATCTGGCCCACCCAGCCTTTTCTGTTCGCACCAAACTGGGACAGCGTTGCCCCTCGGCATTGCAGTCCACTGTTTACCTGTTGTTTAAGAACTGCATGTATCTTAGTTTCTCTCCCAGCTTGAATTTTACATTCCTGGGGAAAATTAAGTTTCATCCCCAGCCCTCCCTGTGGTGTCTAACACGCATTAGGTGCTTCCAACCAATAAAAATAAATAAAAATAAAAACAGCCTCCCTAAATAGCTTAGAGAGGACGGCTAGATTACTTGAGATCCTTAATTCTGATTGTATAAGTAATATAATAACTATGACAAACACCGATGGAGCTCTGAATGTATACTGGAGCCCCTAACAGGCATCATCTCAGGTAATCCTCACAGTGACCCTACGAGGTAAATACCACTATTATCCCCCATTTAACAGATGGGGAAACTGAGTCTCAGAGAACTTAAGTCACTTGTCCTAGATCAGAGAGCTAGTAAGTGGCAGCCTGGGAGTTAGAACCCAGGCAAGCCTACCATCTCCTTTCCTATTAGATTCCTCAGTTACACGTTCATCAGTGGTACTTTCTGCTGCCTGATTTGAAAGAGCGAGGGGCACAGGTGATTGGTCAGAGAGCAGGAGGAAGTTCAGATATTTTAGGCCCCTCCTCTGCCTCCAGGGCTCCCAGTGCCTCTACAGGAGGTTCGCCCAGGGATGAGGGGTCACACCCCTACCCCAGAGCCAACAAGAAGGTCAGGGGCAAGGGAATTTCACAAAAGGAGGTACCTCTGGGGCTCTGCAGAGAGCGAAGTGCTTTTTTGATTAAATGAGTTCTTAGATTAGAATGGTCTTTGGGGAAACGTTAGCTGGAGGGTGGGCTTTAGAATTTGTCTGCCCGTCTGGCTGCCCATCACTACGCATGGCCTTGTCCTTTCTCCTGCCCCCTGAACAGGGTGACCAGGCCAGAGGCCTCCCTCAGACGGCAGCTTGCAGGATTTGGAAAGCAACCAAATTCACCCAATTCAGATCTCAAAGGAAACCCAAATCTTAAGTAAACGGTATTTTTTTTTTTATAACGTCTGTGCCTCTGCATCCAGCCACTGGCCTCTTGGCTGATGCCATCACCTGTGGTGCTGGGAGCCCTTGGTCTGAGGGTATCTTGTTTCTCTGATGCACATGAACCCTCTCCTGTGGGTTAGCACCTTCTCAAGAGCAGATCCTATTGGGTTTATGCCATTAATCCTCACAGTATCCCTGAGAGGCTCAGAGAGCTGGCATCCCCACGAGTGAGGCACAGTGAGATGAAAACACATCCCCAGTTACACAGAAACAGGGAGGGGCCCAGACTCCGGGTAGCGGGCCTCTGAGGTCTTTAGGATCCAAGCCTGCTTGCTTCCCCACGCGGTCATGATAGAACAAAACTAAAACCAAAAGAATTAAATAGGCTAAGTAATATGCTTTGGGTAAATATTTAAGAGAAAAACCACCGCTAGATCCAAGAGAAATAAAAACAAATATTCACACAAAAACTTGTATACAACACAAATGTTCCAGCACCATTACTCATGATATCTAAACAGAGGAAATAAGCCAAATGTCCATTAATTGATGAACAAATAAAATATGGCATACCCATCCAGTGAAATATTATTCAGCAATAAAAAGGAATGACGTTCTGATAAATATGGATCAAACTACAATGTGGATGAACCTTAAAGACATTATGCTTCATAAGGAAAAGAAACCCACACTGTATGATCCCATTTATATGAAATGGCCAGAACAGGCAAATCTACAGAGGCAGAAAGTAGACTGGTGGTTGGGTAGGCCTGGCGGGAGGGCAGGGATGAGGAATGATTGCTAATGGGTATGGGGTTTCTTTTGGGGATGACAAAAAAAGTTTTAAATTAGACAGTGGTGATGGTTGCACAACTTTGTGAACATACTAAAACCACTTAATTGTATACTTGAAATGGGTGAACTCCATGGTATGTGAATTACATCTCAATAAAATTGCTCAGAAAACCCCCAAACCATGGCTAATGAAATAATGAACCCAGTGACAGGGCTTTGCTGAAGGATGTGGTCTTACCCCGTCTGCTCTGATAAGCTTATGTCTCATCCCACCACGCTTGGCCACAGGCCACCCATTCAATTCAAGTGGAAAGAATATAGACGGAAAAGATAGGCTCCATAGATTTCTCCCCAGAGTCTAAACTGGAGGATCTTTTTTCTTCTTTCTTGTACAGATCATTTTAAATTTTATGGAATCAATCTCACTATTCTATTTTTGTTTCTGGGTTTCAAATCATGCTTCAAAAAGCATTGATGGTAAATCTCATTACCTAATGCTTTCCTCTAATGCTCTTCTCTCATGTTGTCCTCTAAGGTTTGTCTTATTACATTTAAACCTCTTATTTAATTGGGAATTTAAATAAAAAACTGGGGATCCAGGTTGTTTTTGTTTGTTTTGCCAAATAGATAGCCAATGATTAGATCAGGTTAAAATTTGAGATTAAAATGGACTTGGGGCATCTTGTAACTTCCTGAAATTCAGTATGAAAAAGTGTGTGTGTGTGTGTGTGTGTGTGTGTGTGTGTTGTATACATTCCAACGCACCAAGGCCTAATCCAAGTCAACAAGACAGTTGTTAAACAATTACAGGGGAGGCCTGAGTGATTACCCATAGGGAAAGTTCTCTGTCACATATGAAGGGAGAACCCCACCCCCTTTGGCTTTGACGTGTTACTGAGGCAGAGAACGAGGGTGCCTCTCACAGGCTCCCCTGGGCCTATAACACTTTAGGTTTCTGATCATTTGCTGACAAACCAATGGAGCTGATACATCATTTTAGCTGACAGAACTTGGGGCCCTCCTGTCACAAAGAATTGGAGGAGGTTTCCTGTCCAATAAATATAAATAAATGATATAGTGAAAATAAAACTGCCATTCCAAAGAAAATAGCAGATCCTTCCGTGCAGACTCATGTGTTCACGTAATAAACGTATAAGCAACACCCACTGTGTGCCAGGCACTGTCTAGACTGGTGGTTCTCAAAGTCTGGTCTGTGGACCAGCAGCGTCAGTATCACCTGGGAACTTGCTAGACATGCAAATTCCCAGGCCCGCTCCAGACCTACTGAATGAGAAACTCTGGAGTTGGGGTACAGTCATCTGCGATTCTGATGCACATTCAAGTTTGAGAACCATTGGTCCAAGTACTGGGAATATAAGGGTGAAAAGACAGATAAAATCCCTGCTCTCCTCATGGACTTTACATTCCAGTGTGTGCGGTAGGAGAAGACAGACAACATATAAGTAAACAAATAACTGAACATGATAATTCTCAGCTAGTAAAAAGAATCTATGAAGAAAAAGAAAAGATCTATGAGGGGCTGATTTCGAACAGGTGGTCAGGGAGGAGGGTCTGAAGTGAGACCAGAATGATAAGGAAGGGCCAGCCATGTAGAGAATCAAGGGGCAGAAAAGAAATGCATGCACTTCAGGCAGAGGGAACAGTAAGTACAAAGGCCCTGAGGTAGGACCACACTTGGCCTGGATGAGGAACAGTGAGGCTGGAGCACAGTGAGAAGAAGGAATGCATCGGGGATGGATTTGGAGAGGCAGGTGGTGACAGCAAGCTTAGCTTTTGTTCTTAGTGCCAGAGAAAGGCACTGGGCAGTTTTGACCAAATAGAAACATGATCTGATTTACCTTTTAGCAGGATCCCTCTGGAATGAACTGTAGGGGGTAAGGGTAGAAGCAGGGAAGTCGGCGAGGAGGTATTGCAATAATGCAGGCAAGGAATATTGGCACTTGGATGTACCAGACCAATGTGCAAAGATCTATTATTAAGTGAAAAACAAACAATGCAGGACACTGTCCCTAGTAAACTGCTTTTAAGCATACACACATTCAGGTGTATAAAGACATTTCTGTCCCTCAAAGGATCCAGAAAAAAAAGTAAATAGTGGTTATCTTGGGAAGAAGGGGGTTAGTGAGGGTCATTTTATACCTCTCTGTACATTGTGCATTTTTAACATGTGCACAAGGCATTACTTTTATTTAAAGATAAAATATTTTAAAATAAAAATTGAAAAGCTGAGGTCGAGGAAAACATACAATAGGCAATGGGTGACCAATATCAGAAAGAGGAAGCCTACTTCTCATGGGTGTGACCCTCTCTAATTAGGCATCCTCCCCTGAAGCCGCTGAGAGCCAGGCTGACAAACTGGGACAAGTTCCTGTTCTCAGGTTAGAGTGGGATCAGAGCGAGGCACCTTCCCACTTGAGGACCTCTGGACCCCATTTCTGTCCTGTAGCTCTGGTGATGTTTGTGTCTGTCAGGTCTCCTTGGGCAACGAATACAATTTCCTGTGACTGTCTGCTGTATTTCCCTGTGCCCTATTTGTCAAATTGCTCCCCTCTGTCATCTTGGCAGCTGGTTCGCCAGGAGGCCAGCATGCCCTTCATTTAATTGCATGATTGGGCATAAACAGAAGGAAATACTTTACTTCGGGGAGAAAGTGGCAGGCAGTATCTGATTTCTCTTGTCAGCTGATTAGGATTTGTTGAGTCCGAGCAAGGTCAAATGAGATTAGAAAGAAAATGCAGTGTGTCTGGTATGCACTTCACATAACTGTACCGTTTATGTAAACAGGATGTACGAAGGGGAGATTTTAAAGCAAATACTGAATGTCAGCCTCAAGATTCAAGAACAAGAAGCCAGGGCTTATGTGTTATGCCGGGAGAGAAAGAAAGTTTATTTTCTGGGACATTTGGAGTCCTGCTGAATCTATCACGCTCTGATTCCTTTTTCATGTTGGTGCAGTTAAAAAGTGACAGTTTTACGTCTGCTTTTCAGAGGCACTGAGCACAGAATAAGAAAAAACCGAAGAAACGCCCCATTCTACCTTTCTCGTCCTTCTAAAGCTCTTATAAGAAGTTTAGAACCACTTTCTGTAATAGCTGCCGCTGAAGTGCTTAGTAGTGAGTCAATCTCTTAGGACACGGAAGGAAAAATCTCACCTCCAGCACCGGCCAGAACATTCTAGACATGGCTGACTCTGGCCAAGGCACACCTCTGTGGATAAACCTACCTGGCTTCTACTAGGATTTTTGTTGGTCCTCCAAATCTGTCATTTTCTTCCTTTCTCAGATCCACCCTCTGCAGTGCTAGTAAGCACGCATATAAAGTTTTAATCACTTAAACACCTTAAATAGTTTTAATGGCTTTAAAAGTGGTCTAAACGCTTTGAGGGAAGATATGGTTTCTGTTACACACTCTCTATAGGATCTAGCATCTTGTGAATGCTTAGTAAGTGGCTCCGACAGCTATTATTTCCATGGACTATTTCCTAGCCCAGAGCTGGAAGGCTATTCTGAGGCCAGACTTTTAAACTAGGAAACGTCTGTCCCTTCCCATGCTAAATAACAGAGGGGCCAGGAAGTATTAACATTATCATGTCTCATGACTCCAAGCATCTGAACATATATTATTTAAATGATAAATCTAGATGTGGTACACACACACACACACACACACACACACACACACACACATAAATGGAGTACTACTCAGCCATAAAAAAGAATGAAATAATGCCATTTGCAGCAACATGGATGGACCTAGAGATTATCATACTAAGTGAAATAAGTCAGAAAGAGAAAGACAAATACCACATGATATCACTTATATGTGGAATCTAAAATACGACACAAATGAACCTATCTATGAAACAGAAACAAACTCACAGACATAGAGAACAGACTTGTGGTTGCTATGGGGGTGGGAGGTGGAAGAGGGATAGAGTGGGAGTTTGGGATTAGCAGATGCAAACTCTTACATAGAGAATGGGTAAACAACAAGGTCCCACTGTACAGCACAGGGAACTATATTCAATATCCTGTAATAAACCATAATGGAAAGGAATATGAAAAAGAATATATATATGTATAACTGAATCACCTTGCTGTACAGCAGAAATTAACACAACATCGTAAATCACCTATATTTCAATAAAATAAATTTTTTAAAAAAGATAAATCTAGAAACTTCCATCTCAACATGGAACTTGAGGGAAGTTAAACCGAAACATTAAAAAATTCAATATTGAGGAGAATTATATTACAGTAAGTACTTTAAGGAACTGAGGAATCAGTTCCCAGTATTTGGACAGGAACTTTGCCGAACAACACCTGATATGTAATAAAGAAATTGGTTTATATCAGTAGCTAGGGGTTGTATTTGCCTAAGAGCTGTGTGGTTTTTTGGCTTTTTTTTTTTTTTTTTTTAACAGCATTTCACAACTAGATGTAATGGAGAAATAACACTAAAATAATGACTTACACTTGCATTACCGGTGTTCAAGGTGCTGTCACATACTTGGGCACATGTGACTGTCACCATAATCGTGTTGGCTCGCGGGAGAGGCGTGGCTCGGAAAGCCTCATGAATCTCCTTCAGGAAGGAGGGAGTCAGAGCCCTGAGATGCTGAGCAGCCCAGAAATGGTCCACAGCACTGTGTGGGCAGGTGCAAGGGTGCTAGCCTGAGTTGGGAGACCGGGTTTCAGACCCGGTGAGAACTTAGTAACTACGGGGGCAACCTGGGTGAGACGCTGAGCTGTATCTCTGTCCTCGGTGTTTTTAGGGTGTTTCCTAACTTTACAATCTATCATGCCATGTGGTTAAAAACAGTTCACCTGCCCCCTGCATGCAGCAAAGCAATTCTCCAATACTGAGAAGATGACTGTCCGAAATATTTTCATCTATGATCCAGAGGTCCTTGGGAATCGTGCAGATGCTCGAGAAAATTACTATTTTTAAAAAAGCAAATTATTAGGACCTTTGAATATGTGGAAGTGGCAATTCATGGAGGTTCCCGTTCATAAAGTTTGGAGAAATCAACTCTTTCTGTACCTCTCAAGTCCCTTTTAGGAGAGCTGTGGCTCCTCCGTTATCGGAGCTGTGTGATGTCTGTGCCTCTAGTTCTGTCACAGGAGGTGAGCTTCTCTGAGCCTGTCCCTTCAGAGGCACATGAAGGCTCCCTGGCTGCTCCCTGATGAGTTTGGAGAACAGTTTTCCACCCCCACCTTCCCAGAGGAGGGAGAGACCAGTGAGCATACTTCTAGTTCCGACAGGTCCATCTGTACCTCCTATCTGAATCACCAGGTGGGCAGGCTTGCGCACACACTCTGGGACACCTCCCAGGCTCAGATCCCTGCATAAGCAGGTAGGACTCTTCATCAATTACAGGCAACTATTCATCATGTTTCCATTTGGTCTCTTCAAAGACACCTCCTGAGCTGTATCCTTTCAGTCCAGTTTCATTCCTCACCTTGTAGCCAAAGAGTTATTATTTGTACAGGCAGCTTCCTCTCTCTGTTACCCCATCCTGGCCAGGAGCACAAAGACGATGCCCATGGTCCACTGAAGAAATCCCCACCTGATGATTCGCCTAGTTCAGCACGGACAGGCTTGACCACTGGTGAGGAAGGGCAGAAATATTCTCTCTGCAGCCCCTCCCCAGCCCTAAACTGCATGGCCACTGCCTCGAGCAGCTTTGCAAAAATGGGAACAGCACAGACAGACACACACACACTGCCACACACAGACATCTACACCCTGTGCAGGGATGCCAGATGCCAGAACCGAAAAGGATTCCCTTTCATCCAGCAGCCTTCTGATTGCAGAGGAGTGTCTCTGAGCCGTGACCCGCTGTTTCCCTGCCAACTGAGGCCTCAAAATAAACAGGAATCTGCTCAGACAGGCTAGTAGTCCATTCGGCTCAGCCATTTGCCCCAAGACAAACCACGCTAAAATAACACCCAGGAGAGCTGCCACTGCCGTCTGCTGTCTCTGCCTCCCTTCCCTGCTGGCCACCAGCTCTGTGCCCCTGGGCCTGCCGCTGGCTGCCCAGGGGTGGGGGCCCTTAGAGCTCCGTGTGCATCCCTGTGGGCGGGGTCGCTAAGGCAGGTCCCCTCTGAGGATCAACGAGGCCAGAGAGGGACCTAGAGGCTGCATTATCAGTCCCCCGCCTGCCTCCCTGCTTCCCACACAGCCCTGCGGGACCCGGAGCCGGCTCTGTGGCACGGTGTCTGCAGGCAGACCAGCAACCTGATGTACATGCCACGGCCCGTCCCCTCTCCCCACACAGAGCCGCAGCCACCGGGAGGTTCACAGAGTCGGCTTGGGGCTGCTGGGGAAGCAGCTGCAGCGCGGTGACAGTGACACCACAGAGCGGACGAGACCAAGTGGATCCCCTTTCCGTTCGACCGGAGAAGCCCTCAGCCTGCAGGCTGTTCAGGTAAGAATCAGGGTTTCTGTTCTGAGCAGGTTATAGTATATCCAGAGCTGAGGTGGAGTGAGTGAGTGAGTAAGTGAGTGAGTGAGTGAGTGAGTGTGTGTGTGTGTGTGTGTGTGTGTGTGTCCCTGAGTGCAAGTATAAGGCTGCTTGGAAGAAAAAGAAGGGCTGGCTAATGGCATAGACATGTAAAAATAGCACCTGGAGTGCAGAGACTGTGAGAATAATCATGCACCCGCTGCCCCCTTGATCTTCATCCCCGCACTGCCGGGCCATGAGGGCTGGAGGGGGCGGAAGGTTCTCATTCATTAAAGCCTTTGTGGTTCAGCAGGACGCTGTGGCCTCCGAGAGCCTGGCTGGCATCATCCTGCTGGCCACACTTACCCCCTTAGGTAGCCTGGAAATTCAGCCACCTAGAAATCCTGTCCACTGGGTGGGCACCTTAATCTTGGTCAACCTTTTGATATAAAAGTTGGGCTGAAACATCGGATTATCTGAGTGTGCCTGAGAGGGTGGGATGCTGATGGCCCTGCTGGTCACCTGGATTACTTCTTACTGTCCTTCTGACCTTCTTTGAAAATCACATCCTCATTTCAGTGCCCCTCCAGATAGGCACCGGCAGAGAGGGAATGGGAATGGCTGGCCACTGGGCACATTCTCTGGCACTGACGCTATCCACACCTACGTCACTATTATATGCCAGAAGTATGCAAGGCTTCTAGACGCAGCGCTCGAAAAATTCAGACCTCCAGGCGCTGGGGTGGGAATTTCAGGCATTTAATCACGGACCCATTTTTCAGAGACCCAAGAGGGCACCCACTTATCTCACCTCTCAGGTGCAAGAGCTCGCTCTGTGCCTCAGCAGACACAAATGCTCTGTGCTCTCTCTGGTGTTTAAATCCACCCCCACTTTCCTGCTTTGGTGACTGGCACTTTCCCTTTCATTCGCTATAGGGATGCAATTGTTTATGATTTAGCTCCGTGAACACCAGTGGGCGGATACAAGCATCCGGGCAGAGGGTGAACCGGGCTCTGAGTGAGGGCGAGCCAGCCCAATGGTGGCAAAGGGTTGGAGAGAAATCAGCTTTGCCGAGTGGTGTCTAGCAAAGGGCTGGCCAGCTGCCTTCCAGGGCTGTCTGGGTGAATGAATGTGGATTTTGGTGGAGACTGTGATTCACAGTCGCAAACTCCCTTTGTTTTCTTTGTGTTGGTCACTGAGGGCTTCCGAGGAAATTCCCCTTTTGAGATCATGTACATGACTGTCTTCTGTTGATTCTACCTTTTTAGCACGAGGAAATGGATTTGTAAATGCAGATTTGTAAAATTAACTTCATCAAAAGCCAAGTTAATACATGAAAAATTAAGGGACAAGACACTGAGTTACTTGTAAACTTCCTCCCAAATCTGGTGTGCACATACACATATATGGCTTGCCAGGTTCCAAAAAGGATTTAAGGAAGCAGTATCCAGTTCATTAAATGGTTTGATTTTACAGGCAGGTAGCACCAACTCTGATGGTGACATTTCCACGGTGACAGTGGACGGACATCCATGCGTTCTGTCTACACCTAGCAAAGGGATGTCTGATGCCAGGACAGAGATGTGCTCACTCACTCTGCTGACGTGCACTATGTGGACCCTGAATAAACTATTACGGGTCATGGAGCCGCTGGCCCCCCTGTGCCAGCTTCCAGCAGTCAGAGACCATACAGAAGGGAAGACACATCCCTTCCACCTCATCAAATAGGCACTACTTGGCTAATGCAATACTCCTTGATTTAAGCTACTGGAAAAATAATCTGCAATCAGTCGTGCTACAGACATACCCTGTTTTAGGTCAATCTAACAACTATCCAGGACACGTAAATTGTAAGCGAATGACTGTTTTTCCTTAAGAAAGGATTCACTCATCAAGTTCATCAAATACTGGCAAGGTGTCCCACCTCAAGATGGGACTGGATCCAGCCCATTCAGCCATAGAGAAAGGTGGGGACTTACCTGGGGGGGCAGGTAACAGACAATGAACCTGGGCTGACAGGATGTCCAACTCAGCTGGGAGGTAAAGGAGTCCAAGGTAGAGGAACAAGGACAAGCATCTGGGCCAGTGGCCTACAGCAAGAGAAGAGGGAGGGAGGGAATAGTAATTATTATTATTATTATTATTATTTTTGGTTGCCCTGGGTCTTAGTTGTGGCTCCCGGGCTCCTTAGTTGTGGCATGCAAACTCTTAGCTGTGGCATGCATGTGGGATCTAGTTCCCTGACCAGGGATCGAACCCAGGCCCCCTGCATTGGGAGCGCAAAGTCTTTTTTTTTTTTTAATTAATTAATTTATTTTTTTTGGCTGCGTCGGGTCTTCGTTGCTGTGCATGGGCTTTCTCTAGTTGCGGTGAGCAGAGGCTACTCTTCGTTGCGGTGCGCGGGCTTCTCATTTTGGCGTGGCTTCTCTTGTTGTGGAGCACGGGCTCTAGGTGCACTGGCTTCAGTAGTTGTGGCTCGTGGGCTCTAGAGTGCAGGCTCAGTAGTTTTGGCGTACAGGCTTAATTGCTCCACAGCATGTGGGATCTTCCCGGACCAGGGCTCGAACCTGTGTCCCCTGCGTTGACAGGCGGATTAACCACTGTGCCACCAGGGAAGCCCAATAGTAATTATTTTGATTCCTAAATGTTACTACTTAAGAGAGGCAGCAAAATAGTGGTTAGGTACATGGATTCTGCAGCCAGGAAGAAGCTGGGGTTCAATTTGGACTCTGACACTTACTAGTCCTGTGACCTTGTGCCTCAGTCTCCTCATCTGTAAAATGGGGTAATAAAGTACCAGCCTTATTACTGAAAGGATCAAATGAGTAACAGTCTTAGCTCAGTGCCTGGTTTATAATGAGTAAAACCTAAGTATTTCTTGTTGCTATTGTTATTACTATTACTATTATCATTGAAAGGTGAGTTCTGAAAAGGCTGCTCACAAGTCCATTTGTTCCAAGGTCCAAAGTGACTCTCTGAGTGACCATCAGTGCCACCTTCTGGGCAGCTGGAGGTGCTTTTGCTTGGTGTGGAGTTTTGCTTGCATTTCCAAGCTTTCAGAATAGAGGAGCTTCTGTGCTCGTGGCCAGCGTTTCTTGAGCCCTTATATGAGCCAGGCACGGTGCCTGACTTTACGTGTGTGACCTCGCCGGATTCTCGTAACAACCCTGTGAAGTAGGGCTGTCACGGCTGCAGAAATTGAGCTCGGTGGGCTGGGCCATTTGCCTACAGTCACGCAGTTACCAAGTGGCAGAGCCAAGCTTACACCCGGCTGTGCTCCTAACCGGTATGCCGTCTATGATTTGGGGGATCACTGCAGGTGTCCTGAGAGGCAGGTGGAGTTTGGTGACAGAGGGACTTCAGCAGCAGATGAGATCTGAAGGCCCTAGAAAGTAGACCAGAATTTGGAAGCTTTGCCAAGAGACAGCAGGACCCTAAATTGGCCTGGGGACAGAATCTCAGCCTTGAGGACCCATGACCTTTGGGGCTCGGTGTTTGGGAACAAGACATGAACGCAGGCCCTGGGGGACAAGGTGGGCCTCAGGCTTTCCTGCAGCAGGCAGTGGATGGTGCCCAATAAGAGAGGAAATGGTACAGAGACGGACACAGCAAGGGTGCTGGGCCAGAGATCCTGACACCCCTCTAGCCTAAGGTCAGAGGTCATCTTGAGCTAAGCCCGAGGTCAAGACTAGGTGACTCCAGCCGTGGAGAGAGGAGGAATGGGCAATCCAGAACGTAGTGTCTGGGCTCAGTGAAGTTTATAGTGATGTAAAAGGCTTGATTTGCCAATGCAATTTCTCTAAATTGAATGTTTAAAACGTGACACACAGAGATTTGTTTTATGCATAATTGCTCAAGCCCACTTCTCTGACTTCACCCAAGGAATGCTGGTGATAGGAACAGGTGTGAGAGTGTGCCTACCTCACAGCAGGGCTGTGTAGATCTGGGGGTTACTGATGGACAAGACTCATCTTTGCCGCTCCAGAACCTGTGGTCTGGCCCAGGTGTTTTTGTTTTTTTTGTTTTTTTAAAATTTATTTATTTATTTACTTTTGGCTGAGTTGGGTCTTCGTTGCTGTGCACGGTCTTTCTTCTAGTTGCGGCGAGCGGGGGCTATTCTTGGTTGCGGTGCTCAGGCTTCTCACTACGGTGGCTTCTCTTGTTGCGGAGCATGGGCTCTAGGCGTGCGGGCTTCAGTAGTTGTGGCCCGTGGGCTCAGTAGTTGTGGCTCATGGGCTCTAGAGCACAGGCTCAATAGTTGTGGCGCATGGGTTTAGTTGCCCCACGGCATGTGGGATCTTCCCGGACCAGGGCTCCTGTGTCCCCCTGCATTGGCAGATGGATTCTTAACCACTGTGCCACCAGGGAAGCCCTGGCCCAGGTGTTTTCAAACTTTAATGTGCGTGAGAATCACATGGGAGCTTCTTTAAAACATCAGGTTCATAGAGAACAGACTTGTGGTTGCCAAGGGGAAGAGGAGGGGAGGGACAGAGTGGGAGTTTGGGGTTAGCAGATGCAAACTATTACATATAAAATGGATAAACAACAAGGTCCTACTATATAGCACAGGAAACTATATTCAATACCCTGTGATAAACTATAATGGAAAAGAATATTTTTAAAATGTATGTATATGTATAACTGAATCACTTTGCTGTACAGCAGAAATTAACACATTATAGATCAACTATACTTCAAAAAATAAGTTAATTAAAAAGATTTTTTAAACTTCAGGTTCCTGGGACCTACCCACACAAGTCCTGACATAGCCGGGTTCGTGAGGGGCCCAGGATTCTGCATTTCCTGGCTGGGGCCCAGCTGGTTCTGATGCCTTTGGTCCACAGGCTACAGCTGAAGAAGCCTCGGGCTGACCATTGCTCTGGTTCCCTTGTCTTCATTGCTGTTAATGAGAACAGAGTCATGGGGCCTGAATCAGTGGCAATTAGCCTCTTCTCTGTCACAGCTTCTTCCTGGACCACCATTTTACTTAGGCTAGACCTCCGCTGCTGGTAATAGCAGCGACAGCCCGCCTACTGCGTACTGCGTTACCATGTGCCGGGCACAGTACTAAGCCCTTCACAACCATCCCGTAAGTTAGGTGCCATTATTATCACATTTGACAAGTGAGGGGAAAGGCCCCATTGCCAGTATGGGGCAGATCTGAGATATGAACCCAGGCCCCGCAGATCCCCAGAGCATAGCCACGGAACCCCCGGGCGAGGCTATGAACATAGTTTTAGCTCTCTGTCAGTTCAACCCTCCTTTCTCACTCTTGGGTGTCTTTCTCCCCTTCACATTCCGATCTTGTCCTCCCCCATCCCGAGACTCCCATATAATTTCTTCAGAAGATGATGTGTCCCTGTGGTTCCCTATTTTTATCTCATTCAATAAGTCAAAAAGGGTGTGGTCAACGGGTGGGTAGAAGGTAGTTGTTATGGGTTAAATTGTGTTCCCCCCTCAAATCCATATGTGGAACTCCTAACCTCCAGTATTTCAGAATGTGACCTTATTTGGAGACAGTGTTCTGACAGAGGTCATCAAGTTTTGTTTCGTTTTATTTATAAATTTATTTATTTATTTGTTTATTTTTGGCTGCGTTGGGTCTTCGTTGCTGAGTGCGGGCTTTCTCTAGTTGCGACGAGTAGGGGTTACTCTTTGTTGCGATGCGCAGGCTTCTCATTGCGGTGGCTTCTCTTGTTGTGGAGCATGGGCTCTAGGCACGCAGGCTTCAGTAGTTGTGGCACACGGGCTTAGTTGCTCCACAGCATGTGGGGTCTTCCTGGACCAGGGATCGAACCTGTGTCCCCTGCACTGGCAGGCGGATTCTTAACCACTGCACCACCAGGGAAGCCCATTTATCAAGTTTAAATGAGATCATTAGGGTGGGTCCTAATCCAGTATGAGTGGTGTCCTTTTAAAAAGGGGAAATTGAGACACAGTGACATATACAGAGGGAAGCTGATGTGACAAGACACAGGGAGAAGACGGCCATCTACAAGTCAAGGAGAAAGGCCTGGGCCAGATCCTTCCCTCAAAGCCCTCAGGAGAAACCAACCCTGCAGATGCTGTGATTCTGGACTTCTGGCCTCCAGAACTGTGAGACAAGAAATTGTTGTGTAAGCCACCCAGTCTGTGGTACTCGTTACAGCAGCCTTAGGAAACGACTACAGTAGGAATCAGATTTCCCCTCTAGGCCCTGGGTCTGGGCTGATCTAGGTGAAGGCCAACACATGCTGCCAAGCTGTGGCAACTTTTTCTTTAATTCTGAGTGCTTTTCTTAAATAGTGTTCCTGGGAGCCACAGGTAGGCCCAAGGCCCAGGAAGGAAGAAGGAATGAATAGAAAGGATGAAGAGGAAGGAGGGAAGGGGAAGCAAAGAAGAAAGGAGGCAGCAGCAGAAAGAGAAAGAGAGAGTGGAGACCAGGATGGGCACGCTGGAGGCCATCCCTGACCAGTTCAGGTCATGCAGCTCATTCGTGGGGCCCCTCCTGCGTGCCAGGAGCAGGCCACCGGGCCTGGGACCACCAGTCCCTACTTTCATGAACGTTAGAAGCTAGGTGGGTCCACCGACATCCTTCGTGCAGGAACTCCCCCTGAAGGCACAGGGAAGAGTGCTGGACCCAGTCAGGGGCTCTGGAAAAGCTTCAGCGGGGAGGTGATGCTTGGGCTGAGATCTGGAGGATGAGCAGGGGTCAGATGGGTGAGGGCTGAACGTTTCAGGTGGAGGGAGAGCATGCGTGAAGGTCACATGGTGTGAAAAGTGTGGCTTCACCAAGGAGCGGAGGGGAGGCCAGTGCAGCTGGAAGGCAGGGAAGCAGGGGGGCAAGTTGGCGTCAAAGGGGCAGGTGTGGGCTGGACCACAGTGGCCACATTGAGCATTTAGGTCCTTTGCTGAGAGCCACAGAAAGCCAGAGAAGGAGGAGATCCTCTATAGGGTAAACTCTGATTTCAACAAAGGACAAAGAAGTTGCTGGTGTGGTTCAGCAGTGGGTCAGCCCTGAAGCAAGACGGCAGGCTTCCTGAGCTCACAAATCTAGGGTTGGCTGCGTCATGATTAGGGAATAAGGTTCCAGGCCACTTCCCAAACAGTGTTCTAGCACAGTCCCCCTCAGCTGAGCATGCTCTAGGTGCTGGACATGGGCCCACTGGAAAGGGTTTAAATAGGGACAGCTGTCTCCTGCTGATGAGGTTAATTTGTGAGCTTGGCAGCCAGGCCAGGCTCAGACTGGGGTTGACCAGGCAGCCCCTTCTTTGGTATCATTTGAAGGACACAGAGAGGTCTTGTGAATATAACCTCTCCTTTGCCTGCTGAACTTTGCCTGAAGCTATGGGAGAGGGCCAGCAGTCAGCAGGACAATTATTCAGCATGCCTGTGGAGAAAGGTCGAGATTCAAGTTGTGAAGGGGAAAGAGGCAGGGGCAAGAAGCCCAGGCAGACCCCCTGAGGCACCAGGGGTGAACGTGGGCAGAGACAGGTCTGAAAAGAGGCAGAGAATATAAAGAAGGAGCGCAAAGAACTTGACGCCAAAATTTGCCTTATTCGTGATTTCACACAAGCAGCAG
The DNA here is from genome assembly GCF_965194825.1 of Balaenoptera physalus. Lineage (NCBI taxonomy): Eukaryota > Metazoa > Chordata > Mammalia > Artiodactyla > Balaenopteridae > Balaenoptera > Balaenoptera physalus. Next base: position 58,250,981 of record NC_138890.1, read on the forward strand.
CAAGACGGGCCCGCAGCTGTGGGAATTCCAGCTTGGGGTTTGCAGCCCTCTCCTGTGCCCCTGCTACCAGAGACGCACACCCCATTCCCATCCCTGGGAAACTCCTCATCAACGCCAGCGGTTGTTGGCATAATCCATGAGTGAGTCCTGACGTCACACTGAACGCCACGCCTTTGCCATGTGCCCTGCCGGCCACAAAAAGAATTCCCTTCCTTTTCCTTCCAGCAGAGGGACTGGACTTGGCTTAGCAAGGATGAGTCCTTGGGGCAAGTGGAACACACTGTGGAGAAGAGAAGGGACTTTCAGGAAGGTGAGAGCAGCCAGGGGGCCTCGTGGGGAACAAGATCTTCCCACTTCTCTCACGTTCCCCACTGGCTCTAGCCCCACGAGCCTCTCTTCCGTTCCTCTGCTGTTCCACGCCCTTTCCTGCCTCTGGGACTTTGCAATTGCTGTTCCATCTGCCTGGAGTGCTTTCCCCGCAGTTCTTCACATAGCAGACCTCTTGTCAACTCCTTGAAGAGGCTTTCCCTCCTGTTATTCCCTATCCTACCTCTGTTTCCTTCATGGCACTTACGCCAGTCTGTAGTCATCGTGTCAATTTTTTAAGTTTGCTACGATTCATTCTCCCCCCTAGAACGTAAGCCTCAGGAGGGCAGGACCTCATCTGTGTGGTTCCCTGCTATATCTCCAGGGCCTAGGACAGAGCCTAGGCACATAGTAGGTGCTCAGTAAGTGTTGGTCCAATGAATGAGTGAATGAGCGACTGCTTCAATCTTGGGAGTGGGAAAGCCAAGACCAAGGACAGCAGTGGGACCCCCCAGCCTCTGTCGCTCCTCACAGCTCTAGAAAGGGGCACGTTAACGTCTGAAAGCAGCACTGACAAGTGCGCATCGGGGCCCCCGACCCTGACTCGAGTGGGCGGGCCCCTCACAGTCCCCAGGACCCCGTACTTTGCGTCAGCTGCTCTGGCTTAGTGTGTGCAATCTCAGCTCTTCAGAGAATTCGCTTTGGGAGCCTGGAAAAATCCGGCCTAGTTGTATTATTCATGCTCAAAGATGAATAACTTCTTTGGGCTGATGGGCATCAAAGGCAAACAAGTGATGTCAGGCACCCAGAAGGGAGACATCGATCCAGCGCGTTCCAACCCTCACACCCAGCGAGGTGGGTGGAGCCGCTCATCCTCGCCTTTGCCACCAGGTCCCATGGGAGCGGAAGCGGCGTCTGCACTGATAAATCAGTGTGTGCACAGTGCTGCCCCAGTACCTCAGGGACACAAAGAGCTGCTACAAAACCAGGCTGCGCTTGTCCTTCCTCAGAATCTTCGTCAGAATTTAGAAATGGCACCCGGAGGACAGCGGAGAATGAACGCTTCAGAGTCACTCCTTGGAGTCTACACGGCAAGCTGCAGCCCTGGGAGAGCGCGTCCCTGGTTCAGGGTCCCAGGCTGGCTCGGCCCCGGCTTCTTGGCCTTTAGTGCTAGGGTGGTGTTTACGTTAAAGGAGCAAAATGTTCCTCCTTAAGCCTCCACTGGTTTTTCGTGTTTGAAATGCTAATGGGGATGTTTCTAGGGGCAGAGATGCAGGTCGGCTTCAGGATGGTTTCTTCACAAGGATAAAATCCCCGCTCCGTCGGCCTCACAGAACTTGCTGCCGTTCTCCCAGGTCAGTCCTGGGATCTCTGCTGAGGGCTCGGGAGGCAGTGTCCTAAGTTCCTTGGAAAGAGAGCTGACACGGGAGACCAAGAATTCTCCTGATGGCTCCACTTCTGCCCTGTCTCTCTCAGCATCCTTTTCTTATTTCAGAGTGACAGTGTGCGGGGCGTGACGCTAGGGAGTATAACGGTTGGGGCAGGACCGCTTGGGTTTGAATTCTGGCTCTGACACACAATAGCTGCACAGCCCTGGCCAAGTTCCATAACCTCTCCACTTCTGTAAAAGAGACATAATAACGGCGCCCATACCCTAGGGTTGTTGACAGTACTATGTGAATTCATACAGGTGAAGTCTGAGAAAGTGTGTTATATTATCAGCATTAGCCGTTACTCCCTCACAGGGCTGACTTAAGACTTCAGTGAGACAAAAATGTTTTAGTACATAATGCACAGCACACAGTGTTTGCTCAATAAAATATTAATTATTGGGCTTCCCTGGTGGCGCAGTGGTTAAGAATCCGCCTGCCAATGCAGGGGACATGGGTTCGAGCCCTGGTCTGGGAAGATCCCACGTGCCGTGGAGCAACTAAGCCCGTGAGCCACAACTACTGAGCCTGCGCTCTAGAGCCCGTGAGCCACAACTACTGAGCCCCCGTGCCAAAACTACTGAAGCCGGCGCGGCTAGAGCCCGTGCTCTGCAACAAAGAGTACCCCCCCACACCCCGCTCGGCACAACCAGAGAAAGCCTGCACACAGCTATGAAGACCCAACACAGCCTAAATAAATAAATAAATAAATATTATTGCTACTGACAATCTTCGCAGTCTGGCTAAGGTTTTTTGGAAGTTTTCCTAAGAATGTATTTGAACTAAAAAAATGATCTTATGTTAGGCTTTTGTGGTGCTCGTGTGTGCACTCTGCGTCGTCATTTTGTTTTTTGTTTTTTACAAAAATCATTATTATTAAAATTCCTATTAGAAAAATTTTTTTAAAAAATGATCTTGGAACATGAAGGTCACCTGCTGCCCTGCTGTTCCCCTGTCAGTCTTTTTTGTTCCAAGGGACAACTATCACCCTATGCTCTTTCAGCACTTAAAATCCACATGTCAGGAACCTAGAACTAGCCAAGAAAGCAATAGCCCCCTTAAAGAGTTCAAGCATAGAGCAGACAAGCCTCCCTGTTCAGCAGTTTTAAGCTGCAGGCGTTTGCAACAAACAATTAAAGAAGCCTCGACTTCAGCAAGGTTCCTTTAGCGCAATTCCTTAAAAGGCTTTGGGATTCCCACCCCTCAAGGGGGCGTGCAGTTCCTTGGGGCATGGATTCCTTCAAACTTTTGCTCCGTGTCCCCTGACCCTGGGCTTTGAGTTTAAATTATTTGAAGCCTGACCGCAGGGTGAACTTGATGGCCTGCTGTAGGCTGTGAACTGCACAGTTATTCTGTATTCAGGCTGCCAGATGCCCTGCCCCACCCTCCTGAGTGACTGTGGGTAAGGAACTTGTCCTCTCTGTGCTTTGTTTTCCTTCTCTGCAAGAGTTCCTCTCGAGAGGGGCTTGTGGAGGTTATTAAGGGGACGTGGACAGCTCCAGGTGTCTCTCTCCATACTTGCTAATTTCCTTCCCATTCCTTTGTGGCCCTCCTGACCGTCACATAGTGGGGAATATGGAAAAACCCAGTGGTGATCAATGTTGTAGAGGCTTGCAAATATTCCCCTGCACTAGGTGACCATGACCACATCACTTGGCTTTTGGAGCAGCGCAGAGAGATGGATTACGGGAAGGGGTCCAGGTCATAGTCTGGAGGAGGGGATGCTGGCAGCCCCAACCCTCGGTCCAGCCCATTCTTGCACCACAGAGACCAGGCCCAGAGCATGGATTTTCAGCCCGTGGCTCTCCTGGGTCTTCAGACCTTTCACTAAGGCCTGAAGATCGATGGTCTCCCATCATGGAGGTGGACCCCTTCCTGACACACTCTGACCTTCCGCAGATGCCTCCCTACCTCCCACTGCGGCTGGAGGATTTAACACACAGCTGGTTCAGGATGGGTCCAAATGCACACAGCGCAAGTTGGGGGAGAGCGTTTCCAAGGCGATGTCCAAGTTGTTTCTAGCGACCCACTGACCCGACCCTCCCCGCCTTGCGCTGCCCCAGAACTGAGCCAAGATTGTGGAAGGCGGCTACACCTTGGGATGTCTGGCCGGGACCCTACTGTGGTGGGAGGTTCGGATCCCACGCTGGAATGGGCCCTGGGGAAGGTCAGGGGCAGGGTGAGCCAAAGCAGGCTTCATCGCCTCCCCGTAACCTCCCGCCTTTCCCTCTTCTTCTGACAGCATGGCAGTCAGATGTGGGGTGTGGAGCCCTCTGTTTTAGGAACTATAAAGAATAGCTCTTAAAAAAAAAAAACTCTAAACATGTCTTGCTCTAGATGGAAGCATATCCTGAACTGGTGACTTTAAAGTCTTTTCATCTGCTGCAGACCAAGAGGAAGACCTCTGGTGACTAATGAGGAGTCCTACCTTCACCAGACTCTTGCAGTATTCTCTTGAAGTCAAGGTCCCTTTCTCTTCCTGGCCAGTCCCACATCCTGCTGGGCCTGTGTTGGCCAGCTCCTGTTTCTCATTATCTCTCCCCCATCCTCTTTAAAGGCTTCTCACTCCACCCAGGGGTTTTATTTTTAGACTTGCACGGTAATGTTAGGGCTGAGCAGGACATACTGCCCACATTCACGGGAAACTGGGCTGCCTGGAAAAGCATCCCCCTTTTCGGAGACTCCCTCCCTCCCTTCCTTCCCTATGTATTGGATACCTTGTCCATGAGGGGTCCTGCCCCAAGGATACAACAATGAAGAGAGAGACATGGTCCCTACCCTTGAGGAGCTTACGTTCTAATGAGGCAGGGGAGTGGGGGACAGAGTATATACAAACACACACACACACACACACACACACACACACACACACACACCAAGTAAGCCAACAAATAAAGAAATGAAATAAGTAGAAATTGTGATAAGATCTACAAAGGAAACAAACAAGGTCCTGGAACAAGAGAAGCTGTTACAAATTGGGTAGAAAGGGAAAGCCTCTTGAAGGTGACATAGAAGCAAAGGCCAGAAGGATAAGGGGCTCCAAGTATGCAAAGAGAAGGGGCGAAGACTATCCTTTGTGGAGGGAAGAGCATGCGGTAAGGCCCCGAGGTGGGCAAGAGCTTGTGTGTTCTAGACTCCAGCAGAGGCCAGGATACGTCAAGGAGAGTAGACAATGGAGGAAAGGGTCAAGATGAGGCTGGGAAAAAAAAAAAAAGATGAGGCTGGAGAGGCATGCAAGGACCAGATCATGCACAGCCTGGAGTCATGCAGAGAGTTGGGGCTTTATTCTGAATGCACTGAAAGCCACTGGGGGATTAGAATTAGAGGTGGCATGCAGCACTGGACATTTTAAGACCCTCATTTGATCCTGAGTGGAGATTTAACTCTAAGAGGGGTGGAGGGAAGGCAAGGGTCTGAGTTAGGAGGCCTGGGAGCCATGCAGAAAGGAGATGATGGGGGCAGAGGCTAGAATGAGGCAGGGCCACAACTAGAAACAGGCTGTCTCTTCCAGGAATTAGCTGGCTGCTAAGCATCTTGCTTCCAAAGAGCTCAAAGAACAGAGCTAATAAGACAAAACAGAACACCAAGCCCCAAAGTCATGGACTTGGTCAGAATAAGCAACAGAGTTTACCTATCCTAATGCCTATACCTAGCCATGTTTGTTAGGTTTCCAAACAGAATTAAGTAAGATCTTTGTCCAACATTGGCTCCCGAGAGTTTCTGAAAGGTGTAGAAATATTCTGGCTTCTCTTTAAACCACGTCAGCTCTCTCTATCCATTACAACTTTGCCTGGGAAATGAGGTCGAATGGCTTTGACTGAGTGACCTGATCTACATGCAAAACTCGAAGGTGACTTTATATGCCTGAATGACCTAAACAGTGGTCCCTGCTCTCCAAGAGAAATACAGCTATGTTATACTCTTTGGAAGAAAGGAGATGGAAAACAAAACAGAACAGCAATGTAGCCATTCTACATAGAATAACAGTAATAATAGTTACTATTTGTTGTGTACTTCAAGGCACTTTACTTGTAACTCATTTAATCCTCCGAAAGGCTGTTGAGGTAGGTAATACTCTTAATCCTTTTTACTGACGAGGGAGCTGAGGCTTAGAGGGAAGGGAAATGATGTTTGGTGGTAGAAGCAGCCGAGTCAGGGCCCGGAGGCTGGTTGGCCTCCATTGGCAGGACTCCTGACTTCGTCCCAGGGCTTGGTGGCTGTCTGCTTTGGTCACCACTGTGTTTAAAAGCAGCACAGAAAACGACCTCAAGGATATCATCCAAAATGCCAGTAGAACAGGGATATGAGTAACTTTGTTTTCTTTTTCTGTGTTTTGGTTTTTCTTTTAATGTTTTGAATACACAGAGTCTGGTACATAGTGGATTCTCAAAAACTTTGTATAATCAAGTTGTTGAGTTAATGAGTATGCATTACTTAAAAACTGATTTTTAGATAATTAAGTAATTTATTTCATTATAGGAAATTTAAGTCATACTAGAAAATACAATTTAAGAAAATAAAAATTTACCCATCATCCAGAGATAACCACAGTTAAAATGTTGATAATATTGGTACCCTCCAGTTCTTTTCCTGTGTTTACGTATGTCTGTATTTGTGTGTCTGTCTCCTTACCTGCCTGTGTGCGTGAGAAACAAAAATGGGATCATACTGTCTTTACAGACTTTTACTTTTTCATTTAGCAACATATCATGGGCATTCTCCATTCCAATTAATATTCTTCTAAAACAGAATTTTTAATGGTGGCAGTGTATTCCTCTATAATCTAATGAGTCCTCTATTATTGGATATTCAGTTCATTGTCACCATTATTAATAATGCCATAAAAAACATTTAAGCATAGCTCTATTACTATTAAGGAGGAAAGAACATTATATACTGAAATACAAAAGAGAGGAAGACATCTATTTTTAGGGCTCTTTTGGGTAGGCCAACCACATTTCTTGCATCTGTCCTTCAGAATCACTTAAAGATGGGGAGATGTCATCTGGAATGTTCCACATTTTCCCAGGCCTGGTCACTTGTCACCTCTCAAGTATGTTTTTGTTGCAATTCTGCCACAATGGAGGTGGGTTAAGGAAAATCCCAGTTGTGGCTAAAATGTGGGCCCTGAAGTTAGACAACTAGATTTAAATTCCAGTCCTATCCCTAACCACCTATGTGACCTTCAGCTGGTTCACTGTTCTGAGCCTCAGTTTCTGTGTGTAAATGGCACATACCTCAGAGGATGTAATGAGGTAAACCAGGTAAAGCTCTTCTAGCATCTGTCCAGCATGGAACAAATGCTCAGGAGATGGTGATTTCTATTATTACGAAGGTAGAGGAAGACTTTCCTCACAAGTTCAGTGCTTTGGGAAACTCCCTCCCAACCTACACTGCAGGATCTGAGGAAAATGAATTTAAAAATCATTCAGCATACCCTCTGGCTATATTGCCCTTTTACCCTTTGTGTATGCACACGCACACATGTGTGTGAGTGTGAAGTCTAAAGTGTTAAAAAAACAATGAACTCATTTTCCCTTCCTTGCCAAGAACCAGGTCTGTTAGATTAGAGATATATTTAAATTCTGTTGTTCACAGCTGCATAAGGAATGTAGCTTTTCTTTCCATTTTGCCAGCTGTGTTTTATAACTGTCTATCCTAAAATAAAAACAAAGCAAACCAAAAAAAACCAGGACTATCTACAACAGTTCTAAATTGCTCTCAGTTTTATATAACAGAGAATATCTAACCCCTAAAACACAGACCACAGAAAGAATTAACCTGACTCATCTATCGTACACTGTTTAACAAAGACACACTACTGGCACATAGTAGGTGCTCACTGAACCCTGTTGAATATATTTATTGAATATATGTTTTCCTTACAAACAGCAAGCTGTCACAAAATAAATCAGTATATTCATTTCATCTAAATACTGTCAGAGCCTATTCGGAGGGGCTGAAGAAGATGATAGATAATTAAATGAACAGATGCTTTCTGAGTTTGTAAATTGAGTGTTGGGAAACTTTCTCCTCCTAATTCATGGCTCTTGAAATATGTTTATGATCCTGGTGGAATTGTGTAGGGATTTCTCTAAACCTCCATCAGGGGAGCACATGTGATAAAGCACTTCTGATGACCAGGCCAAGTTTTTCCATTTTTGTCTAAATATGCGAAATGTTCAGAAAAATCTTAGTGTATGTATAATAGTGTATCCTCAATATCGAAATGGCTCTGGAGATCACAGATAACACATCTGATTGTAAGGTAACCCAATGCTGGGCCAAGATTTTAATTGCAGGTCAAAGCCCTGAAGTCGAATAACTCTGAGACCCTGTAATTTCCAAGTAAATCACTGGAAGTGGTAGAACTACCAGCATCTACTGCCCTTAGGTATTCGTTTCTTCCCATGCTTTGATGGTGTCGGTGGAGATCACGCTACGGGAGATTCAAAGACAAGGTATGTCTTCTGCTCTCATGATGTCATAAGCCAGTGGAGGGGAGAGACAAACCAACAAATGGATGGAATCTTAGAAGGAATCAAAGTATTGCTAGGCAAAGCACTGCACCATGGGTCCTTGAAGGAAGGAAGGAAGGAAGGACCTTTCTTGCTGGAGAGATGAGGGAAGGCTTTGCAGTGGATGTAGAATGTGATGTAGGCCTTGAAGGATAAGAAGAATTTTAGCTGGTAGAGATTGGAAGGGAAGGGCCTTCCAGGCTGAGGGAACAGCATGAACCAACTCATGAAGGCGTGGACAAGCAACAAGGAGGGGAGGGCCCCACGTGGCTGAGATGGGGAAGGGCAGGGTGGAAGGTAAGGTTTTCAGACAAGATATGGGGTCATGGAAATCCTCTGCCAAGGATTTAGGGCCTTAATGTCTGGGAAGTGGAAAGCAATGGAAGGTTTCTAATAATGAAGAGCGCACGTCTTCCTTTAGAAGAGGGACTGGGTGGCCGTGTGGAGAAGTGATTAGAACAGCAACGCTGCGAGACCAATCTCAAGGCTATGGCTTCCGTTTTCCTTTTCTGTTTAGCCTCTTAGCAGCTTTGGGCAGCATGGCCCAGAGCCAGCTTCCCCTCTGAATTCTGTGATCCTATACCTTGGGGCCTCCTGTCTCCTGTGACTTCTCCTCTGAGATCACCGTCTGCACTGGGGGTCTCTAAGAATGTGGGGTGTCCCCCAGGGCGGCTGCCTCTGTCCGCCTCTCTCTTCAGGTCGTTCTCCCTTGAAGATCCCCTCTCTCCCCTTGGCCCCGACCCTCCTGCATCTGCTTCCAACTCTGGCTTCTCTCCAGAGTCCCATTTTCAGGTCCCGCTTCACACTCAGCTCTGTACGGATGGTGCCTCTCACCTGGGATGCAGCCCACTCCACAGTGCGCTCGGCACCGGCCCTGCTGCTCGGGCTTCTGGTTCTGTCCATTCTCCCATCCATTCCTCCATCCTCCCCACTCGCGCCCTGAGCTATCTCTGACTATTCCTTTGTTGAGTTTCTAGCATTTGCCAAATCCTCTTCATGCTCCTCCCCAAGTGACTTTATTTATTTATTTATTTATTTTCTTATTCATTCATAGACATTTATTGAAACTGCTGTGGCAGCCACTATAGAAGAAATACATATTCTATATATTGATAGAAAACTAAAAATACAAAAAAGTATAGATAATATTTTGGTGTACTTCCAGACTTTCTGCTGGTTTTATATAGTTTCAACTTCTTGCATGAACAAAACTGCATGAATTAAGTTTTAAGTAATATAATTTGACTATAGGGTAATGCATACTTATTATAGCAATATTGTGATATACAGAAAATTTAAATGAAGAAAAAGAACTCATCCAGAATCCTAATGAAGATCATCATTAGCAATTGGTATATATATTTTTTTAATTAATTAATTTTATTTTATTTTATTTTTGGCTGTGTTGGGTCTTCGTTGCTGCGTGCAGGCTTTCTCTAGCTGCGGTGAGCGGGGGCTACTCTTTGCTGCGGTGCGCAGGCTTCTCATTGCAGTGGCTTCTCTTGTTGCAGAGCACAAGCTCTAGGTGCACAGGCTTCAGTAGTTGTGGCGCACGGGCTTAGTTGCTTTGCAGCATGTGGAATCTTCCCGGACCAGGGCTCGAACCCGTGTCCCCTGCGTTGGCAGGCAGATTCTTAACCACTGGGCCACCAGGGAAGCCTGGTATATTTTCTTAATATAATCTCTCCTATGCATTTTTAAATAGCTGAGATTATTTTGTATGGTTTTTTTTTTAATTTTTGAATTTTATTTTATTTAGTTTTTTATACAGCTGGTTCGTATTAGTTATCCATTTTATACACATCAGTGTATACATGTCAATCCCAACCTCCCAATTCATCACACCACCACCACCCCCCGCCACTTTCCCCCCTTGGTGTCCACATCTGTGTCTCTATTTCTGCCAGGCAAACCGGTTCATCTGTACCATTTTTCTAGGTTCCACATATATGCGTTAGTATACAGTATTTGTTTTTCTCTTTCTGACTTACTTCACTCTGTATGACAGTCTCTAGATGCATCCACGTCTCTACAAATGACCCAAGTTCATTCCTTTTTATGGCTGAGTAACATTCCATTGTATATATGTACCACAACTTCTTTATCCATTCGTCTGTCGCTGGGCATTTAGGTTGCTTCCATGACCTGGCTATTGTAAATAGTGCTGCAATGAACATTGGGGTGCATGTGTCTTTTTGAATTATAGTTTTCTCTGGGTATATGCCCAGTAGTGGGATTGCTGGGTCATATGGTAATTCTATTTTTAGTTTTTTAAGGAACCACCATACTGTTCTCCATAGTGGCTACAGCAATTTACATTCCCACCAACAGTGCAAGAGGGTTCCCTTTTCTCCACACCCTCTCCAGCATTTGTTGTTTGTAGATTTTCTGATGATGCCTGGTGTTTCTGATGACTGGTGTGACGTGATAACTCATTGTAGTTTTGATTTGCATTTCTCTAATAATTAGTGATGCTGAGCAGCTTTTCATGTGCTTCTTGGCCATCTGTATGTCTTCTTTGGAGAAATGTCTATTTAGGTCTTCTGCCCATTTTTGGATTGGGTTGTTTGTTTTTTTGATATTGAGCTGCACGAGCTGCTTGTAAATTTTGGAGATTAACCCTTTGTCAGTTGCTTCATTTGCAAATATTTACTCCCATTCTGAGGGTTGTCTTTTCATCTTGTTTATGGTTTCCTTTGCTGTGCAAAAGCTTTTAAGTTTCATTAGGTCCCATTTATTTATTTTTGTTTGTATTTCCATTTCTCTAGGAGGTGGCTCAAAAAAGATCTTGCTGTGATTTATGACATGGAGTGTTCCTCCTATGTTTTCCACTAAGAGTTTTATAGTGTCTGGCCTTACATTTAGGTCTTTAATCCATTGAGTTTACTTTTGTGTATGGTGTTAGGGAGTGTTCTAATTTCCTTCTTTTACATGTAGCTGCCCAGTTTTCCCAGCACCACTTATTGAAGAGGCTGTCTTTTCTCCATTGTATATCCTTGCCTCCTTTATCAAAGATAAGTTGACCATATGTGTGTGGGTTTATCTCTGGGCTTTCTATCCTATTCCATTGATCTATATTTCTGTTTTTGTGCCAGTACCATACTGTCTTGATTACTGTAGCTTTGTAGTATAGTCTGAAGTCCAGAAGCCTGATTCCTCAAGCTCCGTTTTTCGTTCTCAAGACTACTTTGGTTATTCGGGGTCTTTTGTGTCTCCATACAAATTTTAAGATTTTTTGTTCTAGCTCTGTAAAAAATGTCATTGGTAATTTGATAGGGATTGCACTGAATCTGTAAATTGCTTTGGGTAGTACAGTCATTTTCACAATATTGATTGTTCCAATCCAAGAACATGGTATATCTCTCCATCTGTTTGTATCATCTTTAAATTCTTTCATCAGTGTCTTATAGTTTCCTGCATACAGGTCTTTTGTCTCCTTATGTAGGTGTATTCCTAGGTGTTTTATTCTTTCTGTTGCAATGGTAAATGGGAGTGTTTCCTTAATTTCTCTTTCAGATTTTTCATCATTAGTGTATAGGAATACAAGAGATTTCTGTGCATTAATTTTATATCCTGCTACTTTACCAAATTCATTGATTAGCTCTAGTAGTTTTCTGGTGGCATATTTAGGATTCTCCATGTATAGTGTCATGTCATCTGCAAACAGTGACAGTTTTACTTACTTCTTCTTTTCCAATTTGTATTCTTTTTTTTTTCTTTTTCTTCTCTAATTGCCGTGGCTAAGACTTCCAAGACTATGTTGAATAAAAATGGCAAGAGTGGACATCCTTGTCTTGTTCCTGATCTTAGAGAAAATGCTTTCAGTTTTTCACCATTGAGAATGATGTTTGCTGTGGGTTTGTCGTATACAGCCTTTATTATGTTGAGGTAGGCTCCCTCTATGCCCACTTTCTGGAGAGTTTTTATCATAAACGGGTGTTGAATTTTGTCAAAAGCTTTTTCTGCATCTACTGAGATGATCATATGTTTTTATTCTTCAATTTGTTAATATGGTGTATCACATTGATTGATTTGCATATATTGAAGAATCCTTGCATCTCTGGGATAAATCCCACTTGATCATGGTGTATGATCCTTTTAATATGTTGTTGGATTCTGTCTGCTAGTATTTTGTTGAGGATTTTTGCATCTATATTCATCAGTGATATTGGTCTGTAATTTTCTTTTTTTGTAGTATCTTTGTCTGGTTTTGGTATCAGGGTGATGGTGGCCTCATAGAATGAGTTTGGGAGTGTTCCTTCCTCTGCAATTCTTTGGAAGAGTTTGAGGAGGATGGGTGTTAGCTCTTCTCTAAATGTTTGATAGAATTCACCTGTGAAGCCATCTGGTCCTGGACTTTTGTTTGTTGGAAGATTTTTAATCACAGTTTCAATTTTAGTGCTTGTGATTGGTCTGTTCATATTTTCTATTTCTTCCTGGTTCAGTCTTGGAAGGTTATACCTTCTAAGAATTTGTCCATTTCTTCCAGGTTGTCCATTTTATTGGCATAGAGTTGCCTGTAGTAGTCTCTTAGGATGCTTTGTATTTCTGCAGTGTCTGTTGTAACTTCTCCTTTTTCATTTCTAATTTTATTGATTTGAGTCCTCTCCCTCTTTTTCTTGATGAGTCTGGCAAGTGCTTTATCTATTCTGTTTATCTTCTCAAAGAACCAGCTTTTAGTTTTATTGATCTTTGCTATTGTTTTCTTTGTTTCTATTTCATTTATTTCTGCTCTGATCTTTATGATTTCTTTCCTTCTACTAACTTTCGGTTTTGTTTGTTCTTCTTTCTCTAGTTCCTTTAGGTGTAAGGTTAGATTGTTTATTTGAGATTTTTCTTGTTTCTTGAGGTAGGCTAGTATTGCTATAAACTTCTCTCTTAGAACTGCTTTTGCTGAATTCCATATGTTTTGGATCGTCGTGTTTTCATTATAATTTGTCTCTAGGTATTTTTTGATTTCCTCTTTGATTTCTTCAGTGATCTCTTGGTTATTTAATAATGTATTGTTTAGCCTCCACGTGTTTGTGTTTTTTACATTTTTTTCCCTGTAATTGATTTCTAATCTCATAATGTTGTGGTCAGAAAAGATGCTTGATATGATTTCAATTTTCTTAAATTTACCGAGGCTTGATTTGTGACCCAAGATGTGATCTATCCTGAAGAATGTTCTATGTGCACTTGAGAAGAAAGTGTAATCTGCTGTTTTTGGATGGAATGCCCCATAAATATCAATTAAATCTATCTGGTCTATTGTGTCATTTAAAGCTTGTGTTTCCTTATTAATTTTCTGTTTGGATGATCTGTCCATTGGTGTATGTGAGGTGTTAAAGTCCCCCACTATTACTGTGTTACTGTCGATTTCCTCTTTTACAGCTGTTAGCAGTTGCCTTATGTATTGAAGTGCTCCTGTGTTGGGTGCATATATATTTATAATTGTTATATCTTCTTCTTGGATTGATCCCTTGATCATTATGTAGTGTCCTTCCTTGTCTCTTGTAACATTCTTTATTTTAAAGTCTATTTTATCGGATATGAGTATTGCTACTCCAGCTTTCTTTTGATTTCCATTTGCATGGAATATCTCTTTCCATCCCCTCACTTTCAGTCTGTATGTGTCTCTGGGTCTGAAGTGGATCTCTTGTAGACACCAAGTCTGTATGTGTCTCTGGGTCTTGTAGACACCAAGTCTGTATGTGTCTCTGGGTCTTGTTTTTGTATCCATTCAGCAAGCCTGTGTCTTTTGGTTGGAGCATTTAATCCATTCACATTTAAGGTAATTATTGATATGTCTGTCCTATTATCATTTTCTTAATTATCATTTTCTTAATTGTTCTGGGTTTGTTTTTGTAGGTCCTTTTCTTCTCTTGTGTTTCCCACTTAGAGAAGTTCCTTTAGTATTTGTTGTAGAGCTGGTTTGCTGGTGCTGAATTCTCTTAGCTTTTGCTTGTCTGTAAAGCTTTTGATTTCTCCATCGAATCTGAATGAGATCCTTGCTGAGTAGAGTAATCTTGGTTGTAGGTTCTTCCCTTTCATCTCTTTAAGTATATCATGTCACTCCCTTCTGGCTTGTAGAGTTTGTGCTGAGAAATCAGCTGTTAACCTTATGGGAGTTCCCTTATATGTTATTTGTCGTTTTTCCCTTGCTGCTTTCAATAATTTTTCTTTGTCTTTAATTTTTATCAATTTGATTACTATGTGTCTCAGCATGTTTCTCCTTGGGTTTGTCCTGCCTGGGACTCTCTGTGCTTCCTGGACTTGGGTGGCTATTTCCTTTCCCATGTTAGGGAAGTTTTCAACTATAATCTCTTCAAATATTTTCTCGGGTCCTTTCCCTCTCTCTTCTCCTTCTGGGACCCCTATAATGCGAATGTTGTTGCATTCAGTGTTGTCCCAGAGGTCTCTTAGGCTGTCTTCATTTCTTTTCATTCTTTTTTCTTTAGTCTGTTCCACAGCAGTGAATTCCACCATTCTGTCTTCCAGGTCACTTATCCGTTCTTCTGCCTCAGTTATTCTGCTATTGATTCCTTCCAGTGTATTTTTCATTTCAGTTATTGTACAGTTCATCTCTGTTTGTTCTTTAATTCTTCTAGGTCTTTCTCAAACATTTCTTGCATCTTCTCGATCTTTGCCTCCATCCTTTTTCCGAGGTCCTGGATCATCTTCACTATCATTATTCTGAATTCTTTTTCTGGAAAGTTGCCTATCTCCACTTCATTTAGTTGTTTTTCTGGGGTTTTATCTTGTTCCTTCATCTGGTACATAGACCTCTGCCTTTTCATCTTGTCTATCTTTCTGTGAATGTGGTTTTTGTTCCACAGGCTGCAGGACTGTAGTTCTTCTTGCTTCTGCTGTCTGCCCTCTGGCGGATGAGGCTATCTAAGAGGCTTGTGCAAGTTTCCTGATGGGAAGGACTGGTAGTGGGTAGAGCTGGGTGTTGCTCTGGTGGGCAGAGCTCAGTAAAACTTTAATCTGCTTGTCTGCTGATGGGTGGGGCTGGGTTCCCTCCCTGATGGTTGTTTGGCCTGAGGTGACCCAACACTGGAGACTACCTGGGCTCTTTGGTGGGGCTAATGGTGGACTCTGGGAGGGCTCACGCCAAGGAGTACTTCCCAGAACTTCTGTTGCCAGGGTCCTTGTCCCCATGGTGAGCCACAGCCACCCCCTGCCTCTGCAGGAGACCCTCCAACACTAGCAGGTAGGTCTGGTTCAGTCTCCCCTGGGGTCACTGCTCCTTCCCCTGGGTCCTGATGTACACACTACTTTGTGTGTGCCCTCCAAGAGTGGAGTCCCTGTTTCCCCCAGTCCTGTCGAAGTCCTGCAATCAAATCCCGCTAGCCTTCAAGGTCTGATTCTCTAGGAATTCCTCCTCCCATTGCCGGACCCCCAGGTTGGGAAGCCTGATGTGGGGCTCAGAACCTTCACTCCCGTGGGTGGACTTCTGTGGTATAAGTGTTTTCCAGTTTGTGAGTCACCCACCCAGCAGTTATAGGATTTAATTTTATTGTGACTGCGCCCCTCCTACAGTCTCATAGCGGCTTCTCCTTTGTCTTTGGATGTGGGGTATCTTTTTTGGTGAGTTCTGGTGTCTTCCTGTCAATGATTGTTCAGCAGTTAGTTGTGATTCCAGTGCTCTCACAAGAGGGAGTGAGAGCACGTCCTTCTACTCCTCCGTCTTGAACCAATCTCCCCATGTGATTTTAGACCCATTCCCTCCCTTCTACTCTCACAGCTCTAGTTTCACATCTTTTGTCTATTTCAATTCAACAACTATTTATGAAGCACTGGGGATTGTGCTGGGGGTACAGCTGTGTGAAGGAAGCACACAGCCCCTGTCCTACGCGAGCTTGCAGTCAAATAAAGAAGATAAAGATTAAGCAAGGACTTGAAGACTGATGAATTTTTCTCAGATGGAAACGCAGAGCAAGTGCCCCTCAGCCTCTGCTCTGCCTCTGCCCAGCCCTCCCCCACCCCCACCAAGATTTTCCTATAAAGTGTTACCAGAAGCATCTTCCCAATTCCCGTCTCACAAATCTCCAGTGGTTCCCCACTGCTTGCAGATAAAAGTCTACACTCTTTGGGGTGGCATCATTAGGGGGTCCTCGGTGGTGTGACTCCAAACTAGGTGCACGGTCCTGCACATCCTGCACACACCCCCTGCCCCCACAACACCACCAGTCACTCAGGCTGAGACCAGACCACCTCTACCTGCCCATGCCCAGGCCTTTGTTCAAGCTATCCCTTTCCTCTTCCACAGCTTCCACTAAATCCTCCTGGACCGCTTCTCCCTCCAGCCTTTGGCACCTTCATCACAGCACTTACCACAGTCTGTCTTGCTTACGATTCATCTTCTCATCCTCCATCAAGGACAGGGAACTTGTCTTATTCATCTTGAACAACAAAATAATAGCTAAAACTATGAGATGCTTTAGATGTGCCAGGCGCTGTGCTAAGTGCTTTTACCTGCATTACCTCCTTGCACCCTCATGATGAACATGTGGGGTGGGTGCTATCACTGGTCTCACTTTACAGGTCAAGTAACTGACGCTCAGAGAGGTGAGTTGACTCTCTGGATTTAAATCCAGGAAGCCAGACTTCAGAGCTCATGCCTTTGACCTCAACTCCACCTTTATTCCCTTGTTGTGTCTTGTCAGGTCCCTGTGCTTAACAGGCCCTTAGTAGGTGTGGCTCAGTTAAGTGAATGGGGCCAGTGAAGCCAAGCGCAGCCTCCTCAAGGTCATACGGCAAATCACAATCGCTGGGCAAATGCAGGATGTTTAGCAGCCGCGTCTCCTCTTACATGTGTTAACTAGGAAATGGAGCCAGTTTTCAAAGCAAAGCTAAACATTTTTGACTGATCCAGGGGCAAAGGATTAGATGGAGGCTTACTGAATCCAGGAGGATTTAATCTGATTGGATTTGGGTGGCGACAGGCTGCATTCACAGCCCTTGTTGGACCAGGCATCCAAAGCACTTTCCTTTCACACATCCGCGGCCTCTCTACTGAGTCTGAGAGGAGGTATTTCACGAGGGGAATACCCTCTCCCCATCACTGGACTAGATCTGTCCATTTCCTTAAGGATGGGGCATGGTGTGGAGCGCCAGTCCTCCCCGTAGGCCTGCCCTGCTCAGCTCCAGACAGACCTGCCTTTGTGAACAGGGCGGGCAGGCAGGCAGGGAGGCACTCCTTGGCATCCCACGTCCTGGGAGCAGGGCCAGAGGGGAGAGCTGGAACAGGAAGGCTGGGAAAGGAATAGGGCTGCTTTCCCAGAGGGCTGAACACACAGCCGCCACCAGGCCGGCCGGGTGCCCCCTCCATTCGTTTCTGGGATAAATGAGGCAGGAGCTCGCCCCCGAGAGCCTGCAGGGATGGAGCCCCAGGCTCCAAAGCCTGAGAGCATCAGGCACTCTGACCTTTCAGAGCAGCCCCCAGAAGAAAACATTTGCAGCGTGGGACATTCAGTAGTGGCAGAGCATCACTCCTGCCTTCCTACTGCCTCTCCCCACAATGGCCTGGGAGGGGCTCCAGGGAGCCTTCCCTCGCTTTACATCTTCACTAGCCTTGAGTCTGCTCGTCTTACTAACCGGTAGACATCTTAATACACCACTTTGGGCTCCATATCTTGGCTTAAATGCTACATGTCCTTCTCTGAACATGTCAGAGCATGTACAGACAGGCAGACAGACTAGTAAATAAGTAAATGTGGGGAATCTTGTCTAACATGCCGTGCTTTCTACTTTCTGACTCAACCACGCCGTGTTGCTGCTGCTGCATCTTGTGAAATCTTCCATCCCACACCCTCCAGCACATTACCCCCCATCCTGAACTTTTTTTTTTTTTTTCATCCTGAAGATTTTTAAGTGAGCAGAAACAAGCTTTGAGGAGCTGGGACCTTTTGAACACACTCCTTAGACCACAAGAGTCATTCTGTTACAAATGCAGTGAAGACTCTTAACACCAAGCTTCCCTGAGGGGCAGGCCCACGATGCTGCTCCAGATCCAGTCCCCTGAAAATGACCTTGACAGGGAGGCAGTGGCTGTTTCATTGACAAAGCCTGAGACTTTTATCAGATGCCATGCGGCACTAGAGCGGCTTGTGTTACACGGAATCCCCCCAGCCAAGGTGCAGCAAGGCAGGCCAATTATAAAAGGCAGAACAAGGCAGATTGCAAGGCAGGGGTTGGCGGAGGTGGGGGAGCGTGTCTCATCTCAAAAGAGAAAGGCTTGCCAGAGAGCCAACCTGGGGAAAAGGCATTAGCTCCATCTTCTGTGCTCACGAAATAATGAGAAAGATTAGGGCTCAAGAAAGGGATTAGTCTGGCTTCCCTGGTGGCGCAGTGGTTAAGAATCTGCCTGCCAATGCAGGGGACACGGGTTCGAGCCCTGGTCCAGGAAGATCCCACATGCCGCGGAGCAACTAAATCAGTGCGCCACAACTATGAAGCCCACGCGCCTTGAGCCCGTGCTTCGCAACGAGAAGCCACCACAATGAGAAGCCCACACACTGCATTGAAGAGTAGCCCCCGCTAGCCGCAACTAGAGAAAGCCCGCGCACAGCAACAGAGACCCAAGGCAGCCAAAAATTAATTAATCAGTTTTTTTAAAAAAAAAAAAAAAACAAAGGGATTAGCCAAGTCTGTCTACCTGTGAGGCTCTGCAGCGTCCCCTGAGGAAAAGCTCATTTGTGGCACTTGAAGAGGAAGGCTGTGTGATGCTCTCAGGACCACGGAGAGCTCTGGATGGGCGAGACCAAGGGGCGATCTGAAGACATGGGGAGGCTCTTCGTGTGTGAGTTACTAATGTTAAAAATGTAAAGCTTGATTGATTCTGATACATAAGACTCGTTAGGTAGAGGTAAGAAGCTTGGAGAAAAACACACCATTTACATTTCGGGCACGGGATGCCAGCAAGGACAGAGGCAGATAGCTTGGTGAAGTGAGCAAGGGCACAAGAGGAGACGGGAAGATGAAGCGACAGAGAAGAGCCTTGTTGGGGGAGGTCCTGGGTCATTAATTGCTTGAGAAAACCCCAGCCAGGGTTTGGGGTGGCCTTTTCCAAGGGGGAGCGAGCCAGCCCTCTTCCCAAGAAAAACAGTTCCTGAAGTCATGTGTCCAGAGTACTGAGGGAGGCAGAGGGGAGAACAGGGAAGGGGGAGGGGTTCAAGGTGAGACGGTGGGAGGCTACAGCCCCAGACACAGTCACAGAGCATGAGGCCTGACTTGGGTTCTGAGATCTCTTCCCACTGAGAGTCTCAGAGGGATGCTCGTGGTGGGGCTCCTGAGGTAACTCAGGAATAATAATAACAGTATCGATACTTCTAACAAGATGTAATCTTGTTACATAAGGTAACATTATTTATTTGTATCATCATCTAACATTGATACAGTGCAGCACTGTGCTAAGAAAGCACTTTATATACCCTTATCTCATCTTATCCTCACAATAGCCCTATGAGTGTAGGTAATATTGTTATCCCCCTTGTAGAGCAGAGGAAACTGAGGTCCAGAGAGGTGACACTGTTTAGCTTCGGTCTCACGTCCAGTAGTAGCCAAGACAAGGCTTGCCTTCTGCAGGGCTAACTCCAGGGCCCAGGTTCCTGTCCCCCAGGGAAAAGCCTCAATCAGCCCAGAGAGAAGGAAACCCAGGATGTGGACACAGCCACAAATCTAGCCCGGGTAGAACAGCCACAAAACACCTCCACTGTCACTTACTGGATGGCTCCTTCTGTATCAAACCTAAGGCACCATAAATTGTAAGATACGCCATCATTTTAGGGACCACTAAGAAATCAATGCACATCCTAATATTAGAGATGCTAAAATACCAAAAGAAAACTGCATCTGAGGCTTGGGGAAATGTTCTCTAAGTGCCATGATGTGCTAAAAGCCTTGCCTCTGCTATCTTACTTCAAGCCGACAAATAGCCCTTCCTTCTCACCCCTGCTGTTAGCGAGGAGAACACAGCAGAGGCTGTGTCATGGTCAGTGACACAGTGCTATGGAGCTGGAAAGCCTGGATGTGTCCCTGGCAACCTCCTGTGCCCCAAATCCCTGTCCCTAACCATCAGGCAACACTGCCTCTGAAGGAGATGGGCCATCTTTGTCATTTGTTCCTTCTGGTGGGCAGCCAGCTAAGCAAACCAAAAACACTACAGAGGCACTGACTTCAAGAGAAAAGAAAACCTTGTCTTGTTCATCTTCACAGGCTCATCTATGCCTGGATTTACTCCAAGTCTCAAGCTCCCCTTGAACTCTGGGGATGCGTCATCCTCTGGTTGCCAGGTCAGGTGACCCATTTAAGAAGATCTTGCAGCTCTGCCCTTCCTTCGCCTAGCTCATAAGCCTCCTCAGTCCCGGGTCTTTCTCTGACCCATCTCTCCTTTTTCCCAAACTCCAGTTGGTGATTTGTGCCAGATTTTGCAGCAGCAGCCTTGACCCTGAACTTTATTCTTCCCACATCTTCCTTGCCTCCTCCCATCTTTCCAAGTGTCCTAACTCTTTGGCCTGACCCTGTCTTGTTCAAGAGCCTTATTCACATCTTAATCACTTCCTAGCCCCGTTTCATACCCCCTTCTCATATAAGGCTTTCTAGAATCCCTGCGTGTCAAAATGAACACATGGGGAAAAGAGATGTGGAATGAGGAGGTAGTATGTGTGGAAAAAACCAACTGGACAACTTTCCTTGTTTTAATTTTTGATGCCAAGACCTCCATCACCCACCGTGGGCTGTGTAGCTACAAGATGGCCTCTTGGTTTCCCAGCTGTGTATCATCATATATCTGCTTGCCCGCTGTCGTGACCTCTTGGCTGTCCTTCCCACGATTTTCCACAGTGAAGGAGGCAATTGTGCTTTCAAGAAATCTTCCCCATCTCTTTGAAACACCCTTGTTCCCTCCCCTCCGGGCCATGAGTCACTCTTTCCCTGCACATCTCTTCTCAGAGCTTTCCCGACACTGGAAACGAAGGAGGGTACTTGGCACTTTCCCCTTTCTCAATATTGCTCCCCACTTCAACGAGAAATTAAAATCACAACTTGGACACGTCTCCTAATGGCAAAATCGTTCTATTGGAAAATGCCCATGTTCTTTTTTTTTCCTGACAAAGCTTCTTCTCACTCAGCCTCTGTCCTTCAGAATCTCTCTTCTTTTCTGCATGACTGTCTCAACTCAGCCTAGCTTCCCACAAAGCCCCAGTTCAACAAAATTTCCACTTTCCATCTATGTAAACTTTTATTGAAGGTTCAATATTATTTGTTTTCATGTTTGATCAAAGTGCTAACCCCTGCTCAGTACAGGTTTCCTTTGCTCTGAGTTCCCCCAGGGCAGAGACCTGTCTGCTTCATACATTCACTCCATCCATGCATCAAGAGGACACAGTAAATATGTGCTGAGGGAATGAACGACTCACAGCCACTGCTGGGCTTCTGCATCCATTTAGGATGTGAGCGCCGTGAAGCATCTGTTCATTCGACACATCTTTGTGGTACCCTGCCATGTGCCAGGCCCAGTGTTAAGCATGAACAAGAGTCCCTGTTCTCTTGAAGCTTCACTTCTAATAGAAAAGGATGGTTTAAAAATCATTAAATTGGAGTCTAGCCACCAAATACTGGACTCTAATAAGTGTGTTGGAGAAAGTCTTGAAACGACTGCAAGTTGAACTCATGCTCGCCCTGGGAGAGCTAAGAAACTGGGAAAGGGAGAGTCAGTTAGAGAATGAGATGAGGACATTTTTTAACAGCTTTATTGAGATGTAATTTACATACCATACAATTCACCCATTTAAAGTGTACAATTCAATGCATTTTACTATATTGACAGAGTTGTGTAAATACTGCCACTATCTAATTTCAGGGCATTTTCATTGTGCTAAAACCCGCACACCCATTAAGCCATCACTCCCCAGTCCCTCCTCTCTCAGCCCCTGGCAACCACAAATCTACTTTCTGTTTCTATAGATTTGCCGATTCTGGACATTTCATATAAATGAATTGTATAATATACAGTGTTTGTGACCAGCTTCTTTCACTAGCATATTGTTTTCAAGGTTCATCTATGTTGTAGCATTTTATCAGTACTTCACTCCTTTTTATAGCCAAATAGTACACTCCACTGTATGGATATACCACATTTTATTTATCCATTCATTCACGATTTGATGGACATCTGGGTTATTTCCACTTTTTGGCTATTATAAACAATGCTACTCTGAACATTAGTACATATGTTTTTGTATGAACATATGTTTTCATTTATCTTGGTTATATCCTTAGGAGTGGGATTGTTGGGTCATATGGTAACCCTATGGATAACCATTTGAGGAACTGTCAAACTGTTTTCCAAAGTGGCTCACCAATTTTACATTCCCACCAGCAACGTACAGGGGCTCCAATTTCCCCACATCCTTGTCAACACTTGCTATTATCCATCTTTTGATTACAGCCATCCTAGCAGATGTGAATGGTATCTCACTGTGGTTTTGATCCGCATGTCCCTGAAGGCTAATGATGTTGAGCGTCTTTGCACGTGGAGATGAGAATATCTGTATTATGTTTGCGAGGCAGCCACTGATTTGATTCCCAGCACAGTGCGTGCACGTCACAGGTGCTCAATAACGTTGCTGAATGAACATAACTAAGAACGGAGCAAAGAAAAGTGCCTTGAAGGACACCGGCTCCATGAGCTACGGCAGGCCTGGAAGAGGACTTGGATGAGGGAGAATATTTTGCAAAAGTGAAGCAATGTATTTTGATCCCCCTCACCCCATCCTGCTGCCTTTAATCCATGTTCCATTTGGAACCTCCCTTCCCGGAGGCTAGGTCAGGAGCCCTGTCACCTGGAGCCAGGGAAGGAAATGGGAACGCCACATAAAGAGGGCAGTTGGCTCAACTGCCAAGATTTGTAGAGAGAAGATTCGAGAAATTGCTTGAGCTCCCTTTTAACACAGCAAGGGCTGGGCCTGGCAGACAGACCATGGAGCTTCTACCACCGAGTAAGGGGATGCCCACCTGCCACAAGGGGTCAGCCTTGAAGATATGACTGTGTGTGTGTGTAGGGGGTGGAGGTGGCTGTGTCTCTGGCAACATCGCAGTGAGCTGGGGGGTAACCCTGGCCCTGCAACATGGGGAGGCCTAGAGAACTGAGAGGGTGGACAGGCCTGAGCCCATGGCAAGTGGGCGTAGTCTGTACTCCAGATGTCCTGCTGTTCCTGTGTGATACAGATGCTGAGATGAGGGCCAGAGGCCATTGTGTGGTGACCTGTAGCAGGACCAGGGGCAGACCTCCTGGGCTGGGAGGCAGAGACCCAGAGGGGCCCATTGGCCGGCAAGAGCTAGTCAGCCAGGGAGCTGCCCTGGGCCCTGACCAAGCCGAGAGAGACCAGGGCCTCAACTTGAGCCGTGAAGGCTGCGGGTGGGCAGTAACAGAGCAGGAAGAGGGCTCCACACCTAGACCTTGGGCCCCAGAGGGCCCTGAGTGAGGGTCTCGACTCTTCCAGTGAGAGGCTGAGCGACCTCTGCTCCCCTTACAGCTAGACGATGTTTCCGAGAGGAGCAGGGAGGGTGGCCAAAGATAGGGGACACTCTAGGGGCTAAGGCATCACCCAGCAGGACCTTTTAGATCCTTGTACTGGATAAGACTGATGCCGCTCTTCAGCTACCTAACAGGTGAGGTCTTGGGAGGAAGCCCAGGCCACAGACAAATGAAGAGCAGCTCCAGTCACGTTGTGTGACAAAACTGGTGACAAAACTGGTGAGCTGATTCGCTCGGCAGTGAGCCAGGCCCGTATGGACAGTGGGCGCAGGACGTGGTTGGAATCCAACCTAAGTCTGCTTGTGGCTGTGTCTGCGGCCACTTCCAGGGGTCCCTTCTGGAGTCAAGGACCGTCTGGGCAACTCTCCACCAGAACCAGAAACACAGCTCCAAGTGCATGTCCTTTGACATGTTTGCCTAGGATTCTTTGAGAAGCTTTTGGAGGCATGTGGATGGGCCAGGCGGAGAAAACACCACTCCTCTAACTGTGGCTCCTCCCATTTTCTGAGCCCTTCCTTTGTTTCAGGTGTTGTGCTAACACCTACACATGTCACTGAATGCTCTCAGCAACACTGTGAAAGTAGGGACTAGTATTAGTTATGTTTTATAGGTAAAGGAACTGGGGGCTTGGTGAGGTTTCCCAGGATCTACTGCGGGTAAGTGTGTGGACCAGTATTTGAACGCAGTGGTCTGGCTGCAGAGGCCGGGAACTGGAGCACTGGGTATATGGCCTCTCATTTTTCTATCTAAAAATTCCCCTTAGAATTGAAGCAAGAGCTGTTTATTAAAGAAAACATTTTAATGTTATTGTTTCATATTTGTAAAAAAAAAATACTTGCCCATTTCACAACAATAAGGATGGTTAAATAGAAAAATGACAAGTAACCAAACTGAGTGAGAATTCTTTTCAGTGACTCTTCCCCCAGCACAAGGCAACTCCAGCAAACTCAAGGCCTCAGCTTTGTTGGTTATGTAACTATACCCAAAAGACACTACACCCAGCTCATCTCAAGGCATGTGTGTTTCCACCCATCTGTCCATCCACCCATCCATCCACCTACCTACCCATCCATCCCTCCATCCACCCACCCACCCATCCATGCATCCACCCACCCATCCATTGATCCATCCACTTTTTCATCTCCCAATTATTGAGCCTAGTATGTACAAAGCACCAGGGACCCAAATGAACAAGGAAGTTCCTTCCTTTGAGAAGTTCACAGTTGGGGCAGAAGCACCCCCAGAGTACAGTGTATACAGGTACAGATGGTGGTTCAGCAGGCATGGAGTACAGAACAGATAAAAAAAAAAAAAAAAAAGGAGTGAAGAGAGGCAGGCATGAGAAGGAGGGGCTTTGCCTGGTGAGCTACCCCCAGATCTCTGCACCTTCTCTTCCTTCAGGTCTCAGCTTAAATGTTACCTCCTCAAGGAGTCTTGCCTGACTATTCTAGAGTTGGATTTACCCTTTATTCTCTGCCTTGGTTCCTTGAGACTGAATTTTTCTTTCTTTGCCCTTTGATTCATGTGTGCGGCTGTGTGTATTGTCTGTGAAGTCCCAGGTACAATGTGGTCCCATAAGGACCGGGACAAAGATTTACCTTTTTCACAAAAGTATCTCCAAGGCCTGACATGCTTGGTTTGTTGTTTGGTGCTTGGTTTGTTGCCGGAATGAATGAAGGTTGGAACCAGATCATAAAAGGCCTTGAATGCCAAGCTAAGAAGTTTGGGCTTTGGCCTGCAGGCACCGAAGAATGAGCGGAGGCTATGTGAGTGAGGATGCAGCATGATCAGATCTGTGGTTTGGGAGGACAAGGCTGGAGGTGTTGTGGGCGAGGTAAGAGGAATAAGCTACGGAGAGAAAAATTAGAAGCAATCGCCTTGGATAGGAGTCAAGATGTTGCTGGCCCGATCCAAGACACTGATGGTAGTGAAGGAAAGGAACGAACATGTAAGGAATATTTAGGTCATTAAATCATTAGGAGATGCCTGTGGGTAGCGAGGGAAAGGGGATATGACCAAGGTCTGTAGTTTGGGTTACTCTGTAACCACTGTACTGTCATTCATTAAGGCAGAGGCAGTCTGGGATTTTGGAGACACAGGTGGACGCTGAGGCAGACAAGGACACGCAGGGAGAGGAGGAGAGCACGCACATGGTTGAGAGAGGACAGCTGGGACAGACCTCTGAGGGATGCTGGACGTCAAAGGGGGGCAAACGGACAAGAAGCCAGGACAGGACGCTGAGCAAGCGCCGTTAAAGAGGAGGACCTGGAAGCCAGCGTAACTGTCGAAACCAGACAGAGGAGAATGGTCTAGAATGGGACTGAAAGCTCTACGGCCCATGGGGGCAGGAGAGTCCATAAGAGGAAGCAGTGGAGACCCTGGGTCAGGCTGCCCCTCAGCCTGAAAGTGGGTGCAATGGGGTCCGATCGTCTGATGGTTAAAGAGAGGGCAGACAGCGCTGGGTCCAGGTGAAATCTCCCAACTGGTACACGTTGAATCGATTAAGAGCAACTACAACCAAAGTGCGGCTCCAGCAAGCCACACAGCCTCAGGCCACCTCTGGCTCATGGGTCACCAGTTTGCAACCCCCGTTTTGGAGAACCTCATGGGCAAGCTTTTCCAAGGGTAGTTTTGGTGGAAGGAGGACTCCAGAGGGCTGGGGATGACTGAGAGGGGGTGGAGGTAGTGACATTTTGGGGGGAAGCTCGGCCATGGGGAAAGCTGATAATGAGGAGGGAGCAGGAGGGCCCCAGGGAGGGTGGGAAGGAGCCTTTAGGTGGAAGACATTTAGCAAGTTTGGGGCTGAAAGGAAAGGCTGAGAGCACAGCATTCTGGCTCTCTTTTCAGAGGGCTTTACAAGTATTACTGTTTTCTCTTTGTATTAGAAAAATACCTGTGATGTATTTTCACCGACTCCATCCCACTCTCCAGAGGTAATCATTTTTTCAGGTTTCTATCTATGCATCTACACATACACATATAATTTTAAAAATCAGTTATGGGATAATTCCACACATATTGTTCTAGAGCTTTCTCTTCCCCACTTATCTAGGTTCATATATTGTATATCCAGCTCTCTCTTTTTTTTTTTCCACCTGCCTGGGATTTGCTTGGCTGTATAATTTATCATTTCACTACTCATGCAACATGGTTTCCAAGCTCTTGCTACGGCGAACAGTGCGGCTGTGAACCTCATACATTGATCTCTGGGCCCTGGGGTGAGTCCCTCCCTAAGACAAACTCTTAATATTGGACTCACTGGTCACAGAGTCCGCACACAGTGTGCGGCTCCCTCAAAGGACTTGTTCAATTTGTCTGCTTCTTCCTCAGGGCCTGGGTATAAAACAATGCAGGGAAGAAGGTTTATTTCCAAGGAAGCTTCTACAATTGAAAACAAGGCTTTAATGTATCCCAATCTGATAACTACACAGCTTTCTTTTTAATCAGGATGCTGCGAGTAGGGTGGTACTTATTCATAGGTAACGCGTTCATTAACCTGATAAAGATGGGACAAATACAAATAACTTTCAGAGAAAACAACACTCTACTCTTCTTGGTTTGAACATCCATCTTCTAAGACTAGAGTCAATATCTGAAGAAGATACTGATTCCCGAGGGCCCACTGAAATACGTTAAAGGAGCCACAATGTGGGAAATTTGATCACGGATTTCAGGGAGACCAAAGGTTGAAGGCTATTAAACATTTTTTTAAACAAAATTAAACGCCTAGGATTTGGTATTTAATCTGTGAAATCATCAGTTTAATTATATTTGCAGAAGATCATTCTTTGGCACAGAGGAGAGAAAACCCTCTCTCAGTCCTACAGAGAACACAAAAACAGGCAGGACAAACAAGGTGAAGCATAACGGCCTCTTTCAAGGACCCTGATTTCCCGGCTGCGGTCGGCACACTTAGCTCAGAGCGCCCTCTTCTGGACCTGGGCTCCACTGCACCAGCCTGGGCCCAGCCCACCAAAGGCGGGACAAGTCTGATTTTCAGTCTGGAAAGCGGCTCCAATTCTAGCTTCAACACATCTTTGAGTTTCTTCTGCCTTAGCCACTGAAACCCCAAGATGTTCTTTTTCAATATTTGTGCTACATTTTCAGGTTACACAGGACTCTGCCTCCTCTTAAGAATGATTCCTTGGTGACTCTTTTTTAAAAAAAAAATACCCTCCTTAGATCTGAGCTAAGCCACTGGGATTCCCCGTACGTTTGTTAACTGTCAGGAATAAATTCATAGTTTTGGATAAGTGGGAACTAGGTCTAGAAACCCACGGAGAACGTCAAACAGTTGTATGTGTCATTACCCAATGCACTTGAGCAAAGTCTGTTTAAGACTGTGGGTTTTTGTCTCATTCCAGAAAAGTTGTCAGAACATTAGGTCAGCCTCATAATTCCTCTATTCTTTTAACAAATATTGCCAAGCACCTACTATGTGCCAGGGGTGTTCACAATGGGGGACAAGAGGAGGATAGTGTCACTTTAATCCCTCATGTGTTTTTACTGCAAAACAGCTGAAAATCTATGAGCGTCATAATGGGTTACTGGAGCCTCAATAAAGTTCTTTCCAATTACCTGTTAATCCATCATGTGCTGCAACTATTAAATTTAACTAGGTTAATCCTCTCAACTCAGAAATGGCTTCTAACTTCTTTAAAGGGGCTATTCAATCCTCCAAAGAACACGCTCATAATCTGTTATGACAGGAAGGAGGGCCCAGGATGAAAGGAAACAGCTCTTCTGAAAAACTGCCTGTTTTCCTTGGAGCCAGGGTGGCCAGAGCTGAGGCCGGGCCCCATTTGGATGTGGGAGCCCACAGTTACCTGGCACTTTCTTCATGAACCCTGCTGGGTCAGCACCAGCCTCTAACCAGCGACTTGCCCCCTGCCCCACTCATCCTCTGGGCAGAAGAGAACCCCTTTTTCTCTTTCTCCTTCAAGGAAGACCTGGGGCCCATTTGCCAGACTGAGCAGCATCAGGTCCCGGAAAGGACCAGCCCCAAAGAGGGGAATGCTCCCTTGTAACCAGACCACAATGTTTACGGAGTCAAAGACAGCAATAACAGCACTGGGGAGTGAGCCAGCAAGGTCATCCAGGAGAGATAAGGAAATGACGCAAGGCTGAGGGCTTAAGGCACCAAATCCCAACACAACTTCCAATGAGATTCCACTAGTTATTTATGCTCTGACTTTTACTAAACTTCAGATGAACCTCGGAGAGGCAGACATCCTTTTGTCCTCACTTCTCTTAGATTTGTAACCGCAATACGATGCTTCTTTAGGAAAGTCATGGATCCTTCTAGTCTGCTATCCAAATGATAAGTGAACTTGGCTTTTTAAAAAAGCTAACCTTCTCTCTAAAATCGCTCCAGATTTCCAAGGGGTGATTCTGAACGACTGTATTTTGTGGGCTCGCTCCATCCAAAGTTCTGAACTTTCAGGTGCCCTTTCCCAAGTTACACTGTTTAATTAGACCCAGTTCATTCAATTCAACTCACCAAATATTTAATGAGCCGAGCACTGTGTTAGAAAAAGACCTGAACGCTGCCCTCAGGAAATTCACAGACCAAGGGATGAGACAGATGAATAAACAAATCATTTCAGTCCAGCATGGTAGGTGCAATGATAGAATTATGTACAAGGCAGCACTTTCAAGCCTCTCATGGAGTTATGGTCTGGGGGGAGAGCCAGACATTAATCGGAAAATTGCACAAATAAAAGTAGAGTTTAAACTTTGACCAGCACCATCGAGGAGAGACAGGCGGCACCATCAGAGCTTTAATGGGACATGTGGTCAGGGAAGGTTGAGTAGGACACCCCTGAAGAAGTCGCAGTTGAGATGTGAAAGATGGTTCAGGGTAAATTCGCTGTAGAGTGGAGGGAACGGTGGTCCTGCGTGGGAAAGCATGTGCAAAGGACCCGTGGCAGGAGATCACATAGTGTATCCAAGGGACCAAACCAAAGCTGGTGTGGCTAGAACACAGGGCTGGAGGGGGATGGTGGGGTGGCTGGGCCAGAGAGGTCTGCAGGGCTGCATCCCAAGCATCCCCTGGTCAGCCATGGCCTTCATTTCTGTGTGCTTATCTCCTCATCTGTGTAAAGGGGATCAGAGCAGCATATACCTCGAAGGAATGAGGGAATTCCTTTTAGCACTTAGAGGAGTGCCTGTGAGTATCAGCCGCTGTTATGATGTTGTAATTATCATCGTCATCATCTCACCAGGATAAGCCTGTGGATGAGGACCCTGCTGGCCCAGGTCAGGTATTTCTTTTTAACACTTCACACTAGCTACATGGGCACAGTTCCACAGAGGTCCCAGAGGCCACAGAAATCAGCAAAGACTCCAATAAGGGTAACCGCTGGCTTTCTGGAGACATCCTGAATGAATGACCAGCTGGACTGCTGACCACAGGGCTCAAAAACAACCACCAAGAGTTTATCCCCAACTACCCAGAAAAAAACCGAGACAGAGGAAGGAGGACAGTGCCTCCCGAGAGAAGGCTGTCTATAAATAGAAAATTACACTGAAAGAAGACAAATCGCACTTGACGTGAACCCATTTTTGACTCTGTCTGGAAATGCAGGGCAGAAGGAAGTGGAGGGGACAGGGAGTGAGCAGGTGTGCCCAGGCCGAGGCTGCCTGCCCGCGGACCGGCATGTACTGTGACCAGGGTGATGACGAGGGACTGTGCTGGCTGCCAAGGCACCCACACCTAGGGACAGACCCCGGCACTCCCAGCCTGCTTCTGCGCTCTGACACGTGCCCGGGCTGCAGATGTTGATCCCCGGGCTGAGATGGGGAGAAGGGATGTAGGGCACAATGGGCAACATGGAAGGAGCTTCAGAGGAGTAGGGAGAGCAGGGCTGGGCCCCTGGGCACCTCTATTTCCTAAAATGGGTTGTTGTAGTGTGGAATGGGATAACCTATCTGGTAAGTGCTCAGTAAACATCCGCTAACAAATCAATTAGCACTGTCTTCAGAGCAACCTGGAGCCTCCAGTACCCACGGCTTTTCATCCCAGTTCTGTAACCCCTTGGCAGCATGGCACTAGGGAATTTCCGAACATCTCAGTGCTTTGTATGTCTCATTAGAAAAGAACTGCAGGGACTTCTCTGGTGGCGCAGTGGTTAAGAATCCACCTCCCAATGCAGGGGACACGGGTTTGAGCCCTGGTCCGGGAAGATCCCACATGCCTCAGAGCAACTAAGCCCGTGCGCCACAACTCCTAAGCCTGTGCTCTAGAGCCCGTGAGCCACAACTACCGAGCCCATGTGCTGCAACTACTGAAGCCCATGTGCCTAGAGCCCATGCTCCACAACAAGAGAAGCCACCGCAATGAGAAGCCCGCGCACCACAATGAAGAGTAGCCCCCGCTCGCCGCAACTAGAGAAAGCCCCGCGCGCTGCAGCGAAGACCCAACACAGCCAAAAATAAATAAATAAATAAATTTATATTTAAAAAAAAGAATTGCAACCTGACCATTTAAGTGGCTCTGCTTCAGAAATATTTACAATAATAAGAGGCAACATTAGCATGTTTTCACTACGTGTCAAACACTGTTAAGAACTTTCCAGGGAGGTTACAGCACCAACACTAACACCTGAAGTCAGAGTGTCTGGGTTCGAATAACAGACCAATGCTTTCCTGGCTCTGTGGCCTTGGGCAGTGACTTAACCTCCCTGGGCTTTAGTTTCTTCATCTGTAAAACGGGAGTGTTCCTGATACCTATGTCATAGGGTTCAGGAAGGACTAGACGAGGTAGCGCAGAGAGCCTGGAACTGAGCACTTAAACCTTCACGCTTATCATCATTATGAACTCCCTTGGTCTATGCTACCCATTACCCCTTATGACAGCCCAGGAAAGTGAGGCTGAAAAAGGGTTGTGTGTCCACACGACGGAGCATCATTCAGAGCTAAAAGGAAACGAGCCATCCAGCCATGAAAAGACATGGAGGAACCTTAATGCATATTACTGAGAAAGAAGCCAATGTGAAAAAAGGCTACATCCTGTATGATTCCAAATACATGACATTCTGGAAAAGGCAAAACCACGGAGGCAGTAAAAAGATCAGTGGTTGCCAAGGTTTCAGGGGGAGGAAGGCAGGGATGCACAGGTGGAGCACAGAGAATTTTTAGGAGCGTGAAATTATTCTGATACTACCATGGTGGATACACGTCATTATATATTTGTCCCAACTCACAGAGTGCACATTACCGAGAGCGACTTCTAATGCAGACTATGGGTTTGGGGCGGCTCTAATATGTCAGGGTAGGTCAATCAATTGTAACAGATGTAGCTGTCCGGTGGGGATGCTGACAGTGGAGGAGGCTTGCTTGTGTGCTGGAGGGGACACACGGGACATCTCTGCACCTTCCTCTTAATTTTGCTGTGAACCTAAAACTGCTCTAAAAAAAAAAAAAGTCTATTAATTAAAAGAAAAAAAGGTTAAGTGACACAGCTCTCGGGAGGCCGGGGGTCTCGCCCGCTTTCCTCGGCTGTGGTGGTAGATTCGCGCTCCTCTGGGCTGAAGCAGGGCACAGGAAAGAAGCGGGCTGAGGCTCAGGAGGAAGGACAGCGGGCACCTCTGTGTTATCTCTATGTGTTCCTTGGTCTACAGGGGGGATCCCCGACGCTCGCCTCTCTGGGCCAGTGGCCCTGCCCGAAAGGTTCACGGGATGGAGGCATGGATGCGGCTGCGTTACAACCTCCCCTTCTTAACACACACTCAGCTCCTGGGGGGATAATTTGGGTGTTTGCATGCTGGAATGAGCGTGTGTGTGAGCGATGTATCGATACTTACAGTTTGAAATGTTTCCCCTCTGACTCAGGCCCTCACCTCCAACAACACAAGAACTCCCCATTCTCCACTGTAACACATTTCTAGAACCTGCACCTTGTAGCCGATTATAGGTGTTGATCATATCCTTCCATGAAAATAACAGAGTGACGGAGGGCTATATATTTAATTTCTCTGTCCATAATGAGATATTAAAGCAATACCCAGCTACTATCAACCACCGTTAGAGTTTCAAATAATGAGGTTACGAGCCAAACTATAAAATATATGTATTGACTATAAAGGGGATTGAACAATCACAGTCGTAAGCATCCTTCTTGCCACCACTGTCATCATTTATTAGCCATGTAAGAAGTGTCAAGTTCTGAGCAGGTTATATGCCTTACGTCATTTGATCTTCTCCTTTTAGGTGTGTAGTATTACTACTGTCATTTTGCAGATGGAGCAGCTCAAGCTCAGAGAGGTTAGGTGACTTCCCAAGGGCACACAGCCACTAAATAAGTAGTGGACTCCACAGACTGTATTTAACTGCCATACTCACATTTCCTGGCCTCTTGAACCTTTTGCACATTTCATCTTGATAAATCCCCATGGATCCCCTCTCCCTCCTACTTTAAATGTCAAGCCCTAGCACATAGCCTGGCACAGGGGAGCTGTTGATCAATGTTACTCTCCATCCCTCCCCAGGCACACCCTTCCTCCACCATCTATCTGCCCCTGCCCTCCCCCACCCCCATCTCCTCTCAGAGGAACAAGGTGTCTACTCGGTGCTTCCCAAACTAGAGGACGCCTAAGAATCACTTGGGGAGGTTCATTATAATGTGGATCCAGTAGGTCTGATGTGGGACCCAGGAATTTGCATTTTATAACAAAAGGCCCATGTAATTCTGATTTGGGTGCCCTCTGGATCATAGTGAGAAATTTTTTAAGAAAATCAATTTTTCTTATTTGAAACACTACTTAAAAATGCATGTGGTTAAAAAAATTTAGAAAGCTTAAAAGAGTAGATGGTTATAAGTACATCTCTCCATGTGCAAGGGTGTTCATGGCAGGAATTTGGATAACGGTGGAAAACTAAAAGTAACGTAAATGGCCACCCCTGGAGAATATATGCAAATACAGTAAAGGCTACCTGTAAGATCAGAACTTATTTCTAGAATTTACTTATATGATATTTGTTGTTAAACATTACAGATAAAAGGTATCAAAATGGATAGATCTCAGATATAATGTTGCGTGAATAAACGCAAATTGTAGAACTATACAAAGTGCACCGTTGACGGGCATTAGACTCTCTCTCTCTCTCACACACGCACACACACACACACACACACACACACAATCCATAATAGTGGCTGCCTCAGAGGAGGGAGGACAAAAATATTCAGAAAAAGGGAAACGAGGAACTTCAACGTTCTAATGGTTTCTTTCTTTTTCCAGTGGGCATCAAAAATTATCTTTTATTTTTGAACTAGTAACTACAGTCTCCTGCAATTATTTCCTTCATATACAAAAAAAAAACCTAAAGTAAATTTCAGAAAATGTTAACATTTGTTAAATCTGGGTAGAGCACACACAGGTGTTTTTAAAATTATTTTTGTTCGTTTGTTTTTCTTAAATAAAAAAGAAAGCTACCCTGCTTCCCTAGTCACCCAGTTTCCTTCCCTGAAGGCAGCTGGATGTTTATTTTGTACCCGTCTAGGTCAGTCTATGTGTTAACAAGCATACGAGTCTAATGTGATTCTCTCCTACCCCCTCCAGGACCCAGTCTCATCAATTAAATTCTCTTTTAATCTTTAATCGTTTTTTTAATCTTTTAATCTCCAATCTATTCAATCCCTTTCCCTGAATGTTTCTTCTTGACAAACATTCCCAGGTTTCTCATTTGAGAAAAGCTTCTCTCCATTCCTGCTCCTTCAAGGCACAATTCTCTTGGTGTGACCACAGTCCTTCCTGGGCGGGTGGTGTGGACTCACTGCTTCCAACCACTCACCATTGACTCAAGCCTCTCCTCCCCTCACTTGGTTCCTCCATCCATCCATCTGTGGGGAAAGAACTCATGGCCACTTCTTGGTCTCTATGTCTCTTGACTTTTCTGCAGAATCTGATGCTTTGGGTCACCCCATTCCTGACCTCACCTCCTGCCCTGACTTGCGCCATCATTCTCCACCCGTCTCTTTCTTTCCCCACTTCCTCATCTCGGCTCCCCTTCTCTCCCACCCATACTAGGGCTGTCCCCACGGTCCACCAATGCTTTCGTCTTCTCTTCTCTCCACTCATGACCTCACCACACCCCGCACTCTGACCCTCAAAAAGCATTTTAGTGAGGATGCTTACTTCCTTTTGGGTTCGCTTTCCATGACCTCAGAACCACATTTCCAACTGTCTGAGGGATACACCCACCTCACTGTCCTGCAGATAGAGCAAATTCGACCTCCCAAATTCAAAGCACTTACTCTTCAGGAATTATGTATTTCTGCTAGGTGGGTGCTTCTCAAATTTAATATGCATACAAGTCAGCTGGGGCATCTTGTTAAACTGCAGATTCTGATTCTCTAAGGCTGGGGTAAAGCCTGACAATCTGCATTTCTAACAAGTACCTGGGTGATACTGATCCAAGGACCCCATTTTGAGTAGCAAGATGCTACAGAGATTTCCATTCTCTAGGTCAGGGGTTCTTAACTCTGTCTAAAAATCAGAACCACCTGGGAACTGTACTAGGTATAACACAGTTAAAACTATGCATACAGTGAAAAAACTCAAATTAACTCCTCTTTTGCCTGGCCCCAACCCAGACAAATGAATCAGAATTTCTGGGTGTCTGGCGTAGGCATCTGCATTTGTAAATGACTACTGAGCACGTGCTTGGGACTGTGCTAAGGACTAAAGAGACAGTGGTAAATAAGACAAAGTCTTACGGAGCTTACAAGTTAGTAGAAGTGATGGTGATAAAAGAGAAAAATAAATACTGGAGAACATTTCGGATAAGTGCTATAAAGGAAAAAATGGAGTTCTGAGGTAGAGAAAAACTGAGAAGGGGCTACTTTAGTTAGGATGGTCAGGGGTGATCTGCAGAGGTGACATCCAAGCTGAGATACGAGCCATGAGAAGGTGGACAAGCAAAGGTCTAAGGCAAGAGGAGAACTTCAGGCTGAGGGAACAGTGTTTCAGACAGAGGGATCAGTAACTGCAAAGATGCTATGGCAGGTCCATGCTTGGTGAGCTCAAGGAAGACAAGAAAAGCCAGTCCTGTGAATGGAGCAGGACAAGCAAGGGAGGAGAGGAGAGGGTGAGGCTGGGAAGAGGCTGGGGCCTCATCATGAGCCTGGAGGACACGGTCTTCCCATGGATACAGCAATGGGAAGCCGATGCTAGGAGGTTTTCAGCAAGCAAGGGGATATGATCTGACTTAAGCAAGCTGCTATATGAGGGCAAGAAATGAAACAAGGAAGCAGGTAAGAAATGATGGTGGATTGGAACATAGTGGAGAAGACAGAAGAGGCTGGACTGAGGATATATTTTGGAGATAAAGCTTGCTGATGAACTGAATGGGGCTAGGTGAAGGACAGAGAAACAATGACTGCTCCTTTTTAGGGACACTTAGGAAGATTTTTAAATACCTGAGAAAAAAAAGCTGGGGGATTGGGTGGGGAGAACTAACAGCTCTGTCTAGACCATCTTAAGTTTAAGATAATTATTGGACATCCAAGTAGAGATGTTGAGCAGGAAGTGGATTATAAGATCTGGCTATAAATTACCTTTCCAGCCTTACCCCTTCCCCATGAACTCATTATATATGAGCCATACTTAATTCAAAGTGTACTGTTTCCAAGACACAGACATAGAAAACAAACCTATGATTATCAAAGGGGGAAAGGCGGTGGGGGGGGGGGGAGGGAGGGATAAATTAGGAGTTTGGGATTAACAGATACACACTACTATATAGAAAACACACAAACAGCAAGGTCCTACTGTACAGCACAGGGAACTATATACAATATCCTGTAATAACCTATAATGGAAAAGAATCTGAAAAAGAATATATATATATCTCCTTCCTAATATCTCTGTCATTCATGTGATTTATGCCTCCTGGGAACTCTCATTAAAACGTGATAGCTCATTTGTAGCATTCGTCACTTTCTCCCCCCAATTGGTGTGTATTTACCTCCCATGCTGGGCGTAAGTTCCTGGAGGGCGGGGCTTGCATCCTACTCTTTTACCCTATCTGCCGTGACATCCAGAAATG
Source organism: Balaenoptera physalus (assembly GCF_965194825.1). Taxonomy (NCBI): domain Eukaryota; kingdom Metazoa; phylum Chordata; class Mammalia; order Artiodactyla; family Balaenopteridae; genus Balaenoptera; species Balaenoptera physalus. The sequence continues at coordinate 58,287,808 of NC_138890.1, forward strand.
TGCCCAGCACATAAAAGACTATTCATTAACCGTGTTGAATAAATGAATGATTAGGACACGTCCTGGGATGATAGCCTGTGGTTAATCTAGTCATCGGAGATCAAAGGTGGGAGGTTTTCTTAACCCTGAAGGAACTGATGTTTGCTGACTCCCCAGATCATTGGTATAGAACTACCTAGGTACAATGCTAAGAGTCTTGGCACATGTACATCATTGTTTATCTCTCAATAGTAATGCATGTAACCTGCTTAGGCCAAGAGTGTACTCCTTAAAAATATCTGAATCTAATTTATGAACTCGCTGAAGAAGCCTATTATTAGAAAAGCTGGTGGTACGGTCTTTCCTAAGAAAAATACTGCATTTGTAATCATCACCACTGCTGCTCCACGCCCAGCTGTGATAAGACTGGACTTTGGTCCACTCTGCTTTCTGTGAGTACAGGTTCATCATGCTGGGGCACTGGAAACGGGTGTTGAGCCCTGACCATTTTATGACCTTAGGCCCAATCTGTCCATGAGGTGTCACTAAAGTCAGATTGATTTATTCCAGTGCCTTTTGCTTCACCGTGTGCCAGGTCATGGATTCTGAAGTGGGGAAGAGACCATAACAGGTCAGACACTGGATCTTGGCACACAAGCTGACAGACACTGAGAAAGTGAGAGAAAGACGAGCTAGAAATGGAGAGGAGTGACCACGGAGGGAGGCTGGGCAGTGGCCTCGGCTCAGAAGGGTGTGAGAGGTAAAGGAGGACTCCTGGAGGAGCAAGGGTATGGAGGTCGAGTGAGATGAAAAGAGAATAAGAACATAAAGGATGGGGAAGTAACGGAGCGGCTGGAGGAAGATGGTAAAAGAACAACATTCTCAACGCCAGCAGCCATCACCTACAGAGTGTTGGTTACAAGCCAGGCACTGTGATAAGGGTTTTATACAGACTGTCTGACTTATTTTTCTCACGACCTTGTAGTAGGTACTACCATTTAACCCATTTTACAGATGAGGGATGTAAAAATCAGAGAGGTTAAGAAATTCACTTGGGGTCACAGAGCTAGCAACTAGAAGAGCTAGGATTCAGGCCCAGCTCTGTTGGGCGTCAAAGCCTCAATTCATAACCACTGCTCTCTATCACCTTCTGATATTGATTCAGGGGCATTTCCTCTCGCCAGGCCTGGTGTAGGCTAAGAAACGCAATGTCTTCCAACATCCCAAAGAGTGAGGTGCTGGGTGATGAGCTAATTTGGAGGTGTACTTCAAAAGCCCTGCCATGACTGAGCTGTCTGTCGGGTCCGTGAGCCCTCGGAGCAGAGATCTCTCATCCATCATCAGGGAATACTCACTCCATTGTGTCAGGCCCCACCTCAATGTTTTTTTTATTGTCTGCTCTTCACCATGAGTAACGCCACTTTCCATTTTAAGCTGGGAGCTTCAGGAGATGACCGCGTTATAAGCCAGGGTTGAAAGCTAAGCGCTGCCTGGGGGATTACTCACCCACTGTAGGATGCAGCCAACATCTCACCCTCCCACTCAGGATGCTGCTGGAATATCCTCTTCCTTGCCAAACCCTAAAGGAAATCTGGTTTCTCCTGGAATCAGGCTAGGAATGGTGCCAGGTTATCAGAAAGTTGGCAAGTTAACTGGTTCTCCAAGTGGAACTACTGTGGTTGTTCTGGTCCCCTCCTGGGTGGTTGTTTGTTTATTCATTTGGCATTTGTGGAGGGCCTACTATGTGCCAGGCACTGTGTTCCATGATAGAGCTACTGCAGTGATCTACATGGCTTTAGTTCTTGTCTTCAGGGAGCTAAGTCTAGGGAAGAATAAGCAGGTGATTCCAATAAAATGTCATAACCAGGAGAACGTAATAAATAATATGACATGGGAAGCTCAGAGAGTTTGGGGAACTAACAGCTGAAGAATTTATGTCAACATAGGACAAGCAAGAGCTGGCTAAGTTCCTTAATTGTTAGCAACCAAAAATGACTTTGACTGATAATAAACAGAAAGAGAATTTGGAGAAGCTGGGGTTGCCCACAGAATTACTGGGAAGGTGTGGTAGGCCTGAATCACACTGCAAGAAGGGTCCAGCCAGACCAAGACCTGTGTGTGTGTCTGGGGGTGGGTATCCCTCAAATACAGGACGGGGCTTTAGATGCTGGGCAGTCAAAAAGGATGACAAATGTCCAGGACAACAGGTAGAACTGGGGAAGATGGGGAGCAGTGGCTGTCTCAGAATGACCTAAGATACTGAGTCAGAAAAACCAAAAGGAACAGCTTAAAGAAGCACTGACTTAACTGAGGTGAGCAGGCACTGGGGCCACAGCCAAGCTCTCAGGCACTTCCTTAATGAGTGAAGTTTGCTGCTCAACCAAAGACTTCGAGGCTCTGTGGGGAAAAAAGCCTATTGCCAGCAGGTAAGTAGGAACTATGTTTTGAGCTTTCCTCTTTTTTTTTTTTTTTTTTCTTTTTTGGTGTTCCTGGGGCCATTCTGGAAGGTCACAGTTCTGAGTACATGCTTGAGATTACAGAGCCCAGCTAAATCAGAAAAATATTCTCTGCAAAATAGTTAGAAAAGATGGTTTGGACCAGCCAATGGGATAATGATAATAACCGGCCTTTACTGCTTGTGCTATCATGCACTTACATGCATTATTTCATCTAATCCTCATTATAAGCCTATTAGTTTGCAAACCAACAGACGGAGGCACAAAGATTATAAATGGCTTGGCCGAGGTCCCACTGTTAGCAAACTGTGGAGCTGGGATGCAAATGTAGATTTACTTTACTAAACTGAGAGTCTGTTGACAGAAGACACAAAGAAGTGAGCATCAGATGAAGAAAAGTGGTCATAGAAGAAAACATTTTTCGTTTCTATGCTAAGAGATTGGAAGCCTCATTCCTTAGCTATTACCTCTCTCATGGGTACCATTTTGAATCTTAAGGTCAGTTATTGCTCCCTACTGAGAAATTTTCAAATTTTATACTTTAGTGAGGTACTTTTACCAGTAACTCAGGGTGTTAACCTCTAGATTGCAGCAAGAGGTATATACAGTATCTTTAATGAATTTTTAAAATAAAAATGTCTCTATACAAATAATACATGCTACTTGTAAAAAAATTGGGGAACTATGGAAAAGAAAACAAAAATCACCTGTAACCTTGCCACCTAATAATGGCTATGGTCACACTTTGGGGTCTCTGTGTGTGTATGTATGTATGTATGTATGTATGTATGTATGTGTGTGTGTGTGTGTGTAATCTGTAGCCTCTCTCTCCAATGCATATATATAGGTATTGTGTTTTAAAATCATAGTTCTTAATATCTTAAATAATTGTTATTGCCTCGATTTCACCTTTTTCCTCAAGGGAGAATTGTATTGGAGTATTCAAACTGGCAAATCTACTAAACGAGTATCAGTAGACAGAGTAGAACATGATATGGAATGCAAGGTCCCTTGTTCAAATGAGTGGGCAGAAGACACGGGCGCCTCCCGGGGTACGCTGGATCTAGTGTGTGTGCCTGGTCCTTTCAGGAGGATTTGGTTTTTCATTATTTATTAATATTTCTAGTTGGTAAGCATTACCTGAAAAACATTTAACGTAATGATTAACCTAATCAGGTAATCATTTATTCATTAGGAGAGATTTATTGCACAATCTACCATGCGGATGACACTGAACAATGCTATGTGGATAGAAAAGTAGAAGAGTAGCTTTTAGAACTGAAGAACTGAGCACCAAATGGAATCCTGGTTCTGATCCCACTTCCCCTCCTCTGGCCTAGGGGACCCCATCCCTTCCCACATCCTGGTCACAGGCAGTTCAAACCTCCACAGTCCAGCACACACAGCGATGTGGCCTTCTCAGGCAGGAATGCGGTTTGGCCTTCACAGCCCCCGCTGAGCATCTCCTTCCGGAGCCCACGTGGCTCAAGCCAGCAGAAAGCCAGGTCTATTCGGTCGCTGCTATTGTCGACTCCTGGCACACCCAGTGCCACCCGTCTCCTGTCCTTTTCCCAATTCCAAGACAAAGTCCTACCAGTTGAGGAGCCCTGCACGCTCCCTCTGTGCAGCCCAGGCATCTGTTTTGTGTTAGGAGTCACTGGCCGGTCAAGTGCTTGCACGATGCAGCTGGATTTGCTGATGTAAACAAAGCTGCCTGCATGTGAGTTTTCTGACCCTGAAAACGCCCCACAGAACTATCCCCTCAGGCCTCCATCAGACTTTGCCACCAGTCCAAGGGGACAAAGAAAATGGACTGGAGTTTAGTTAATAAGTAACAGCCAAGAGGGAAGCAAAGCACCTGGTTCCTTCCCTTTTCTTCCTGGACCACCATTCCTCATCCTGAACTGAGGCAATGTCACTGCCAAGGACATCCACGTGGTGGCCCAGCAGGCCAAGGGTCAGCTGGCTCCCCTGACAACAGTGGATGCTCTACCTCACCCCTCCTAGTACAGAGCTCTTTTCTACTCTTGCTTTTTTGCTTTGTTTTCCCATGCTTCATTAGATTTTATTTTTAGTTACAAAAGTAAACAGTTAAACAATACTTTAGTATCCATTTTAAAAGTTAATCATCTCCAGGCCCACCTCTATTCTACCTTTCAGCTCCAATATCTCATTTGCAAACAAAACAAAAAACTAAACACTAATTCAAATTAAAACACCTCCTGACTCTGGGAGCCACTTAATTTCTCAAAATCTCAGATTTTTCCTCTGTGACAACAAGAATAACAATGTTTACGCTACTTCAGCTCCTATACGAAATCATGAGACGATATCTATGAAATACTTAATAAGACAGTACAAGTACATTAGATTTAGTTATATATTTTGATCTTTAAAATTTCATAATGTGGATTATCTTGATCATATTTACTCTTATAATGACCTCCTGTGGCAAGTGATACTGGTTTTATATTTTCAGTAGCGATACTAAGTTTCCATTTGACATGAATTCCAGATTGAACACTGATTCAACTTCAAAAATACTAATTATAACAAAAATACATTGTAGCTGTGTATATCTAGATTATTCTGGACCATACATTCTGTATATATAGAAAATAAACCCCCTCAAAAAAAGAAATGACAAAGAGAGCACAAGAAGACATGAAACCCCAATCAAACCCCAAATCAACCAGCTAGCCAATCAGGCAGCACAATCTCAGAGCAAACACAGACAAGCGTGGCACAGTGTTGGACGAAGCAATGCAAGATGATCTTCAATGGCTTTTTACCACCATCAAGATCAAAACAGCAAAACAGCCAGTTATTCCTCATTGGCCCCCAGCCCTTTTTTGTGCTCCCCACAGTTTTCTTTTCTTATCCTGGCACCCCCCCCCTCCCCCCGCAAAGCCTTGAGGCATTCAATGGTCTCCACTAGAACCATCCAGGTGTGTCTCCCGCAAGAGTTCCATGCGCCAAAATGATCATTCCCATCCCCCAAATCAAACTCTCTTTAAAATAGGTACGTTTCCAAAGCATTAGCCACAAATTTTAGTTATTCCGTTTAATAAATGCCAACAAATATGCACCGAGCATCTATTAGGTACAAGCCAAGAGTGTGTGTCCATGGGGGAAGGGAGTGCATAAGATCCAGTCCCCGCCCTCGAGGAGGTGAAAATTCACTAGGGAGGACAACCGGAGGATGCAAATAACTATAATTGCAGGGTAGAATGTAGTAACTGCCACAAACAGCTCCAGCCAACAAGCTGCAGGATGCTGCAGGAGGAAACAATGAATTTCAGCTTAGTGAGGCTCAGGACAGGTTCAGTCACGAGGCAGAACTGGCCCCCGGAGATGCATCTGTCCTTTGAAAGACTATATGAACTCCTGTGGCCCCCCCAGTTGGTGGGTTATCTTGAGTCCCTTGCCTATGCTGGGCTAACTACCACAAGAAGGTTTAGCATCCTAACATTTCTTTCCTGAAACGTGCCAGCTCCTTACCCAGGAGGATTATGCAGTCCCCTCCAGTTGGTGAAACAGATTAGGACACATGCAGCTGTGCACACATTCCCTGGGCCCACCCACTGAACTCCTGCCCACCCTCCAAGGTCTCAGCTCAACGTCACTTCCCCGGAGACATCCGACCACTCTCTTATCTACTGGTACCCTCTCCGTCTCCAGTCACGGCTATCTCATTTCAATAGGGAGATACACGCACTGGCACTGTAATAAGATGTTCTCATTCAGCTGTTCACTTCTCTTTTTTCATTTTTTTTTCTGTTTATTTTTGGCTGCGTTGGGTCTTCGTTGCTGCGCGCGGGCTTTCTCTAGTTGCAGCGAGCAGGGGCTACTCTTGATCGCGGTGCACGGGCTTCTCATTGCGGTGTCTTCTCTTGTTGCAGAGCACGGGCTCTAGGCGCGCGGGCTTCAGTCGTTGCAGCACGTGGGCTCAGTAGTTGTGGCTCACAGGCTCTAGAGCGCAGGCTCAGTAGTTGTGGCGGACGGGCTTATTTGTTCAGCGGCATGTGGGATCTTCCCGGACCAGGGCTCGAACCCGTGTCCCCTGCACTGGCAGGCGGATTCTTATTAACCACTGCACCACCAGGGAAGTCCCTGTTCACTTTTTTAAAACTTAATATTGCAGGGAGGTCAGTGGTGCAATGGATAAAAACTTAATATCTCCCCCATAGGAATAAAAACAGACAATGAATGCAGGGACTTTGCTTGTTTTGTTTGCCTATGTGTCCTTAGTGCCCAATAAATCACACCATTTAGTTGAATGAATTAATGAATAATAATAGACTGATTCAACCTCATCTCCTCCTGCAGTCTCTTCATCTCCCCGGTTGGTTTGTTAGTTTTTGTGGTGTGGGATCAATGGTTTTAGAAAACATATAGGATGAATTTCACATTGATTTCATCTATTGAAAATACTCATATTTGGGTTCAGTATGGCAAGTGGCAAATCAGTATAGTTTCTCAGGCTTTGGTTCACGAGGGGACTTCTAAGCATAGCAAGTGACTTTTCAGGAAAACTGATACAATACACAGCACACCGGGACCATCATCCCCGCCCTCCACCCTCCTTTCTTTCAACAAACACTACTATGCGTGTATTATGTGCCAGTCGGTGCAAGATACTAGAGATAAAAACCTGAGCAACAAAATTGAGGGCTCTGCCGTGATGGAGCAAAGTCCAGGGGGAGGAACTGTCAGTAAGCAGCTGCAGTGAAATACAGAGGGACAAGGGCACCCGCTGGGGGGCTGGGCCTGGACCTGCGGCCAGCGGTCAGGGAAGGCTTGTCTGAGGAACACCTGTGGGGAATTCTTAGGGAGAAGTAGGAACACCCTGGGTGAGAGTGGGCAGTGGGGAACGTTGGCAAAGAGGGGTGCAGGCCAAGGCGAAGCAAGTTCAAAGGCTCAGAGGTGAGAACGAGCTTGGAACCAAAAGACATTTACCCTTGTTAGAGGCTACCGAGGGATTCGAGGCCAGGAACTCTTGGGCTTTCTTACTCAATACCAAGACCAGGAGAGCTTGGAGGCAGTGTGGGTCACCAGTTACACCTCAGGAAGTGACTGCAATGTAAGCTCCACAGGGGCAGGAGTCTGCCACTTCATTCACTGTCTGAGGGTGGGCCCAGAAACACAGTAGACTCTTAACAACCATTTCCTGAGTGAACAAGTGAAGTGCCCTGAAGGTGACCTCAGCCACCTCCCCTGGTGTCACCAAGCCCCACAGAATCATAAGACCAAGAGGCACCTCGAGAGCCAGCTGGTCCACTTTGTCCCCTCCAGGCTGTCTGACCTGCCCTCAGACCTGCCAGAGATGACACCATCTTGTAGATTTTATAAAGTTAGCAGCAGCATGACTCGGAAATTCATTTCTTGAAGTCATACACATAGAGCCGAGGGACAGACGATTTGTCCAGTCATCTGGTGAGTCAGAGCAGGATGGAAAAGAGCAAGAACAAGAGTCCTCAACGCCCAGCTGGCAGGTCAGGCAGCAAGGTCCCTCTGGCTCCCCTGCATTCTGTGTCACCTACTGAGACACCAAGGTGCCTCACTTCCCAATCTGCTCCTGAAGATCAATGAGCCCACATTCCCCCAGCAGCACCTTCTCCTGTGGAAATTATATTTCCGGGTATATCTGGTGGTGAGACTTCTCAATCCGACTTTAGCTCATGTCCTGGTACCACGTGCTGGCTGGATGCTGCCATCCCTCTCAGAGAAGGCTACTGGGCCTGTGAAACCAAGGCTACTGGCCGGGCAGCTGTGAAGAACGGACACCGCATCTGTTCTAAACCCACATCTAATCACATATATGATTCCACTTTGTAAAATGCTTATTACATCTCCATGAATGGAAATGTTAACAGAAATTATCTCTGGCTGATAGGATCATGGACAATCTTTTAAAACTTTTTATTGCTGTTTATCTGTATTTTCTCATTTTTCTATCACTCCCTCATATTTCAGGACTTCTAAGGGGACTGACTGGCATCCTCTGCTTATTTGTTGAACTGATATAACAGTAAAGCCCAAGTATTAACCCTTCATTTCCCAAAGTATGAGGCATGTGCCCCTATTGATACAGGAGAAGTTCTGAGTGGTACTAAGACACCTTTCAGGACCACTGCTGAGAGAAAGGGTGCCCCCTGTGAAGTCTCCTTCAATCATTTTCACTATTCAAGGAGGAGGCTTTAGCTTGGTACAATTTTGCTTTCAACTCCCCTAGAAGAACTGTTGTTCTCTCTGTGTAACCAAAAGAGCTGAGCAGGCAGGAAACAGCACCTAAGCAGAAGCCAGTGACTGCTGTCCTTTGACTGTATTTGTCTTTATGACTGCCTTCTATTTATGGGATGTTTTTGCAATTATACTAGAGAGATAAAGCTTCCTTTAAATAAGGAAACTGAATTTAAGTAAAACTGCACTTCAGTAACAAAATTTAAAAGTAAGGAATTCGGTAAGGGCATGACGATCAGAGTGACGTAGGTGCAGCCCTGTACTGAAGCCCAAGGACAGTGGTGGTAACCTCTGGGGAGGGTAAAACCGCCCCAGTGGAATATCAGTGCACAGCAGAATATCCCAACAGCTCCCCCAGGTTTTGATTTTTGTCTGTTTATCTTATTATTTCAATATAAAAACGATAGCATGGAAATAATAAATGAGGAATTTGCTCAGATGGTGACCCAGGCAGATGGGGGACGACTTCAGAACAGGATTCCAAGCTTGTCCAGATTAAGTCCTGCTGGAAGACTGATGGATGAAGGAGGATCCTAAGAGCAGATAGAATTTCTCTGTAACGTTCGCCCTGAGGAAAGAGGCCCTTCCACAGGAAGAAGGTCAAGCCCGGTCTATTTTTATAAGAGCATTTCAAGTGGTTAGTGGACTTATTTCCTGTGGTTCCCAGGAATTCTGCAGCAGGCTCTCAGGAGGATGTTGGTGATAGGGAACAGGGACTTGATGAGTGAGAATCAATAATTATCTCTATATTTGCTTCTCTTTTTCTATAAAAATAATCCAGAGGAAAAACACTTGCTTTAGAAGAGCAAAGTTCATGACAACAAGAGAGCAGAATGCGACATAAAAGTGTCCCATCGTTCCTTAGTGTGTGGCAGGGTCTTTAGGTCAAGATTTTGCAAGCTGAAGACTGATTTACTCACTCATTCCCTTCCCTCCCTCACTTACTCAAGAAAGGATTGAGCCACTCCTCTGTGCCAGGCATGGTTTAGAGGCTGGGGAGAAGGTGGTGAATAAGCATGACTCTGTCCTCCAGAAGCTTACAGGCAAGTGGGGGGAGAAAGACATCAAGCAAGTAAACACATGGATGGACATACAATGAAATTACAAATGATGGGAAGTGTTGAAAAGGGAAAGAACAAGAGGCAACAGAAGAGACTAAGAGAGGCAGAGGGGGACAGAACTTAAGACCAGGAGGTCAGGGAAGACCTCTGAGGAGGTGGCACTTCAGCTGCCATCTGCAAGGCGGAAAGAGGTCGGGAAGGGCATTGCTGGAGAGAGAACCATGTGTACTAAGGCAGCCTTGTGGAAAAGACCACCGTGGACTCAAGGATCTAAGAGAAGACAGGAGTGGATGGAACATAACAGGCAAAGGGAGGGAGGAATGGGAGGTCAGGCCAGGTCATAGGGTCTCAGGCCAGGGTAAGAGTTTGGGTTTTACTTTATGGAAATAGAAAGCCACAGAGGGTTTTAAGCCAGGGAGTGATCATCTGATACAGGTTTTAAAAGATCTGGTTCTGTGTATAGAAATGACTGGAGGGGGCCAAGAACAAAAGAGGGAGCTACTTTAGAAGTTAAGACAGGAGCTGGTAGTGCACTGGACTGGGTATTGACAGTGGATGATAAGAACATAAATTCAATAGCCCTTAACTAGAGTCAAAGGGCTTGATCATGAGAGCTTAGAGAGGTTGACTAGCTAACAGGGCTGGGACCAGTGTGGGACGAGGGAGGCACTTGCTTCAGGTGCAAAATTTACTCAGAAATCAAGAGAAATACTATTTTAATGCAAGGTTTTAAAAAAATCAAATTTAATGCAGAAAAGTCCATGATGAACAAAATACCAAATTTCTTTTAAAAAAAAAGGATCAGTATCAGTGCTGTGCTAAGCCATATAAGGAAGCTGAGGCAAAAGGAAAAAATCAGTAACTGATCCTGTCTCTACGTAAAAGTTTGACATTTTGTTCATTTCCTCATTCTTGTCCTGTCTAGCTGACCGTCCCCCACCTGTAACACAAGCCACCATGTAACCCTCTGCTCTGAAGTAGGTATTATGGAAAGAAAACTAATGACATAAATCATCACAAGCTCCCCGATGGTTTAGACAGTATCCCTTCTCCTTACTCTGGAGATTCAGACAGAAGGTGCAAAATAGTTGCTTCATAAATATTTCTGATAGTAGTGTTAATGGCTAAAATTTATCAGGCTCTTGACATGTTAGATACTTTGCCAAAAACTGTTAAGTACAATTATCTCATTTAATTCTCACAACAATTCTAAGGTAGGTATATTATTACCCCTGTTTTACCATGCCTGGCATATACTTGATAGGCATTTAATAAATATAGGAAGAAAGGAAGGATGAATAGATAGAAAGGAAAATAAGAGAAAGAAAAAGTGATGGGCCTTCCACTGTTTCTTCAAAGTCCTATAGGAATAACTAGTGATTCCAAGTCTGGCAAACACTATCCTCTAAAAAGTGCTATTCATCTTGCTTAAAAGGATTGGTAGAGCAAGGAAGGTAACCTTAAATATCACCTTCTTCCACAGGGAATATTTTTGATAAGTTGGGGTTTTTTTACACCTTTTCCCAACAGCTTTTCTCAGAATATATTTCTTGAATTCATTCATTCCCATATATTTACTGAGCAATTACTATGCATCAGGCACAGATCTAGGTGCTGACAATACCAAGTGAGCCAAAGGAACCTGATCTGGGCCCTCCTGAGGCTTCCATTAGAGAGAGGGAGACAGAGAGAGAGAGAGAAAGAGAGAGAATGTGTGTGAGACAGACAATAACAAGTAAGCAAACACATAAATAAAATCATAAATTATCATAAATGTTACACAATAAACACATTTGGGTCTGTGTTACACGATAAACACATTTGGGTCAAACACACAGGGAAGGGATGGGATCGCCCCTAGACAGGGTGGGCTCAACATAAGTAGACACAGGGAGGCTCCGAACAGTCGTGCTGCCAAATATGCTGTTAAGAATTTTTACAAATCAGATCAACCAAGCTCCCTACAGAATGTGAAACTTGACAACCTGATGACCTGCTCCTATGCAGAACAGTTTTGAAAAGCAACACCCGTTTATTTATCTATTTTCTGTATAAACAAATCCATAGAAAAGTTATTCACACCATCAAGGGTTTAGGAATACAATATCATGAAAACATTATCATGAAAACATTAGGAAGTGTTCTGCCTTCTGAGCGCCCCGCCCCATGGGCCCACCTAAATGTCTAGATTTATCGAATTCCAGAGGAGCCCCTTGAACATGACAATGTCAAGGAGCCAAGGAATGTAGGCTCCTTGAAAGTCAAGAGGAATTATGTGCAAAAAGATGGCAGCCCAGAGAAGTAAGAAGTCTGTCTGACGTTTCTCCTTACTTCTTGTTGCCTAATCTGCTTTCAAAGGCCAGTAACGTAGAAGTGCTCCATTTTTCAAACCACCCCACCCAACGTAATGGTGCTTTGATCTCTAAAACATGAGAGAGGAGCAGTGGATGGTGGAGGATACTAATGGCTTTGAAAGGTCAGTTAGAAGAAAAGAAAGAAACAAGGAGAGAAACCATGAGGAGCGGAAGGGAGGAGGGCAAACCAGGCTTCCGGCTACCTGCCAAAATTAAAGACAACTCCCGCGAGGCCATGTGTGACGTATGAGTGTACTGTCCTCGTTATTAGTCCCGGGCTATCATTGTGATTTTTCTGATAAATGGCATCTTGACTGCAATGTGCACATCCCTGGAGACACTAGATACCAGGGGCAGATTCCTCTCTTAGTTGAGCTTCTTGGATAGAAGATTTCAACTCACTTCCAAGCTCTTTCATCCCTTATCAAACACCAGTCATTTCCCGGGGCCTTCGTGATGCTCTCTTGCTCCATCTCCTTCCCATAAAGCCCACCTGGTTCCTGCCAATAGCCGAGCTGCGTGTGGACCTGTGTGTGGAATACCAGTGACAGTGACCTGGTCACAGGACCCGAGAGCTATCAGATGTGCTGAAACAGGGCAAACAGTGCAAACTGAAGACTGTTCCCTTTTGGACTTTTCATGTGGGATCAAAGAGAATTGGCAAGTGAAAGGAACCTCTAAAAATAGCCAAAGTCCTTAAAAAGAAATAATGCAGAAGGAAACAAGTTTTGTATGTCCTGATGCAGGCTCTGCAAAAACTAGGCCCTGGAAGGCTGGCGCTGGGGTGGGGGATTCTTTTCTTCCTGCCCTTCGGCTGTGACACCCACTGGGTCCCTTTGCGAATCCTGGGCCCCCCTCCCCCGCCCGCTTCCTGCACGGCGCTGGACGCCTCTGCAGGAATGTAGCTCTTGGGGCACAGCTGGGGCCTCCGTGGCCCGCTTTCAAGATCCAGAATAGACTCTGACATGTAAAACGAGTTCCATGGGGTTTACAGTTCCTCTTTCGTATCCAAGCACCTTACAACACAAAACCGCACGCCAGGACTGCTAACTCTTTTTCCAGAGATGCTTGGATATCTCTCTCTGGCAGAAATGGGAGTTTTGTATTTTTTATTTTTGAATGTTTTGAGTGAGCATGGGGCCCTTGGAAACGAGGCTGCCCCATGGAGAGGCAGCAGGATAAACTGATGTCTTGGGACTGAGGGTTTTATTCTTGGCTAAGCCACAGATTTGCTTTGATAAGCCGTTCAGCCTCTGGGCGCCCCGGTCCTCTTGGCTAAAGAAAAAGGAGAGCCGTTCATCCATCCGGTATAACAGCAGAAAGAGCAAATACGAAATGATTATCAAGTACTTAACGTACAGTCTATAAAACAGACACCCCAAGATGCTTGTTTACTCATATAAAATGCTTTGTGAAACCCCAAGTGTTATAAAAATGTAAATAATCAACATGCTAAAACATAGGCTCTTATTAATAATATTCATGATACCTTCTATTTCCAAAGCACTCACTACATTGCAAGGCCCTTCCCAGGCCTCACTCTATTCCTTCCTCATGGCCCCATGATGGGATCTGTCCTCGTAACAGCTTCCTTTTACAGATGAGGATCAGAGAGATTAAATGACTTGCCTGGTCATGCAAGTAGTTAAAGACACAGCAGAAACCAAAAGCCGTGTCTATGAGAACTTCCCTTTTTCATGGCCTTTCCAACCCAGTCAAGAAGGAAGATCTTTCACTCAGTTTACCCAGTGGCCTCTGGCCTCACCCCAGCCCCTTTAAAAGCAAAGGCAAATGACCCTGCCATGACAAAAGCCAAGACGGACTTGGCCAACACTGGGTCATTTTGGGGAAGCATCACAGTGACAATCAGGAAAGTGCTGGTGGGGGCCACTGTACCGCTGTGGAAGACGACAGTCATGTGTCAAGGCAGAAACTTGCAAAGCCTTCATTCAAGGAAAAGAAGTACCTCCTGCAGAACCCAGGCCATGGGGCTTTGTGATCTATGGAGGCTGGTGGAGTAAAACGAGTACAAAAGCTAAGGAACACTCAGTCCAAGGGGCATTTTTTTCTCTCTCCCACATTTCTTTGGCAATTCAAATCACAGACTCTGGAGTCAGAAAAGCCTCCCTTCAGCTCTCAGCTTTCACATTTATGTAGCTGTGTGACCTGAGACAAATTATCTGCAGCTCTCTAAGCCTTGGTGTCCGCAACTGCAAAATGCAGAATAAAAAAGCAATACCTTGAGTTCAGCTCAGGGCAGCTCCCCTGTTCTGTTAATTAAACTCTGGGACATCAAACCGGCTAGGGTAGATCACTGCATAGAAAATATTACTCTATTCATTTACCTCCCAGCCTATAAAAACAAAGAAGGAAAAAAAAGCAGTGCCTGCCTAACAGAATTTCTTTGAGATTAATTAAAATAATGTATGTAGCAGAGAGAGATCAGCTCGATGCTTTGTGACCACCTAGAGGGGTGGGAGGGAGACGCAAGAGGGAGAGGATATGGGGATATATGTATACATATAGCTGATTCACTTTGTTATACAGCAGAAACTAACACAACATTGTAAAGCAATTACACTCCAGTAAAGCTGTTAAATTAAAAAAAGAAAAATAATGTATGTAAAGCACTTAAGACAGTACCTGGTACACAGTGAATGCTCGAGAAAAGGTCACTATTTTATTATTTATGGACACATTTTATTATTTACAGGTATGTCCGTAGGAGGCTATTGGGAAACATATGGTTGGGCAAGCCCTCAGTATTTCCAAAGAGATAACAAACACATGCTTCAAAAGACTGAGTCTGGAGAAGCCCAATTTTCTAGGTCAGGAGAGAAGGAAAAAAAAAAAAAAAAGACTCAGCAAACAGACTCTCTTTCTATGAGCTGGAAGGTCTGCTGATTTCAAGAAAGGAATGTCCTTGCTGGGCTGGTTCTGGAGACTGTAACTTGCACAACAGATTCAAAAGATTTTTGGAGACACATCAGTAAGAGAAGGCTAGACTAAGGGGGCAAGGGCTGCCAGAGGCCCTGCAGAATCACTTTGCATTTGGCTCGAAGCCCCAGGGCTTTAAAGCGTCAGCCTGCAGGAAGGATATTTCCGTTGAAGATGTGTGCAGGTCTTCAGGATGGCTAAGTGCCTGCAGGACGCTCTGGCCCGGGGTGTACCATTAAAGTTCAGACAGAACTGGGGCCCGCAGAGCACACCGCTGCGCCAGGGAGCGCTCTCTTTTTCCTCTCGAGTGGAGGCTGTTTTCTCTAAGCACTTAAAATAATTCCTGACCTCCAACTAAATGAGGCTCTATGGGGGAAGTGTTTTAGGGGTGGAGAAGCCAGACTGCAGAGAATTAAAGATCCATAATCAAGGGAAGGAATGAAGGATATTGGAGGAGAGTCTTCAGAATGTATATGTCTGCTCATATTTTCTACTCTTCCTTGAGGAGTATGAGAGCTAAGGCTGGGACTGAGCAGTTGGGTGACACAGCCCAATTAGATGAACATCCCCTACTTCCTGTCGGCTACACTCTGTCTAAGCATCTATGCCCCTCTTATCTGAAGCACAGCTTGATGAGTCTGGTATGGGCCAAACTGTAAACTCCTTAAAGGCAGACACTGTGATTTCTACTACAGGTCCAGAATCCCTTATTTGAAAAGACTTGGGGCTAGATATGTTTCAGAATCCAGAATTTGGGCGATTTTAGAAAGGTAGTATGGTATGTATACTGTAATATTATGGAACAACTCCAGTAGACGCTGGTCTAGTAGCCTATAATCAAGCATATCAGTACCTCTGCACCAGATTATATAAATATTAACACGAAGTAGAATAAATAAAGACTTTAAATAGTCTCAGGACACTTTGGGTCAGGTTTTGCCACATTTGAGTTATGAAAGGACTTCTGGTTTTCAGAGTCTTTTGCATTTCAGAATTACAGATTAGGGATTTCAGGCCTTTCTTTTTCTTTTCCTTTTTTTCCCCTTCTTTTCTTTTGTAAATTTCCAGGACATCTGCAGCATCCTGTTCCTGGCAGGTGCTGAGTAGAAGTTGTCAACCAGAGTATAACATCTTCTTTTTTTTTAATATAAATTTATTTATTTATTTATTGGCTGCGTTGGGTCTTCGTTGCTGCGCACGGGCTTTCTCTAGTTGCGGCGAGTGGGGGTTACTCTTCGTTGCAGTGCGCGGGCTTCTCATTGCAGTGGCTTCTCTTGTTGCGGAGCACAGGCTCTAGGTGCGCGGGTTTCAGTAGCTGTGGCACGCGCGCTCAGCAGTTGTGGCTCATAGGCTCTAGAGTGCAGGCTCAGTAGTTGTGGTGCACGGGCTTAGTTGTTCCTCAGCATGTGGGATCTTCCCGGACCAGGGCTCAAACCCGTGTCCCCTGCATTGGCAGGAGGATTCTTAACCACTGCGCCATCAGGGAAGCCCGAGTATGACATCTTGATCTCCCTGATATAATACCTGATTCTGGAAGCCAGGGGATAGTTTATTCTCAGTGACTTCGGGATTCTTAAGGATTAGAAGGATCCTAAATTAAAGAACAGGAGACGAAGACTACTGACCCCACAGGTTCTCTGTCATCCTGGACAGTAACACACACAAACCCAAGAAATATACTGAGAACTGGTCACTAGTATATCAGAGCACCTAAGCAAATGAGAAGAGAGCTTCACTGTACATCAGTGATAAGGAAAAATTCTACCCTATCACTTAGAAAATGATATTTTCAAATATTGCTAAAATACCACTAAATGTTAAAAATCAAGTTTGTTCAGTCCTAAGTCAATAGCACGGATGATTGGCAAAACTAAACAATAAGATATACAGAGGCTGATAATCAAGTTAACGTCTATTGAATGCTTACAAGTTTTCAAGTGCTGGGCTCAGCGCTTTGCATGCGTTATCTTTTAAGACTTACAGAACTCTGTGCAATAGCTACAGTTATGGGGCCCCATTCTGGAGATGAGGAAACTGAGGCTCTGAGTAATTTGCTAGTGAGTGTCCAGCCAGGACTCCAACCTGAGTTTAGCAGTCAGAGGAAAAAAAGAAGGAAGGAAGGGAGAGAGGGAAGGAGGGAGGCAGAGAAAAGGAAGAATAGAGAGAGAAAGAAAAAAAAAAAAGCCTTGACTTAAAGCATTTGCCACTTTCTGTGGTATAAATACTCTCACTGGGGCCAATTTCAAGCTACTAATGGTTCAACAACTGGCTCGCAAAATTCATGAATATTTAATAATTGGCTTTCACAAACTTGTAGGAGCCATCTCCTACACACCACTGTCAAGTCCATCTCATGCCACGTCCATAGTTTACTGCTAACTTTGGAAGATGAGATTTCAGCTCATGGAACAGAACTGCCTTAGGAGAAGCATGCGGAAGTGATAGCCCAAGACAGTCAGCCATGACTCCATTCCTTCCTCAGACCTGGTGCAGATCACCAAGGGTGGTGCAGGAAAAAAAGAAAGAAGAACACACTGTCTCCCTTTCCTCACCAGAGGAATGAAGTGGGTCCCTGCCAACCTGACACTCCCTGGCAGAAATAATAACACCTGGAACTTTTTTCCAGACCCTACCAACTTTCTCTTGGTCAGATAAGGAGGTCAGACTTGAGACCAAAGGGTCTGACCCCTTCCTTTAGATCATTATTTCCTTAATATTTCCTTTGAAGAAGTAAGGAAATATCTTCTACAAGATGGGAACCAGGTTTGGCCCTGCTTTTAACCCAGGGTAGGATATTCCAGCCCTAATGTGAACCCAATTAAAATACATGAGGGCTCTTGGCTTAGCTACTCTGTTAATACCTGTAGGACATCACCTTCTAATTAGGTGTCCTGATAATATGTTTCCATGAGAGGCTCCCGAGATGGGATTGGCCTGGTATTCGATCAACAAACTTGCATAAGACACTGATGATGTGCAGCCACCTGCTAAGGGCTGGGTCTAGAAAGAAAAGGCACAGTGTCTGTTCAGGGCCTCAGAGACTAATGAAGGAGACCGTCAAGAAAATATAGTTAAATTATATTCATTCACGCTTCCAACAAATATCTATCAAATGCCCATTCAGTGCCAGGCATTTTACCAGGTACTAGGATACCATGGTGAGCAAGGCAGATTGGTTAGTACTGTCATGGAGCTGACAGCTCAGTCATGAAGAGAGACCTGAATTAAATAATCACAAGAATGAAGGTGTAATTAGAAACTGAAGTAAGAGCTCTGAGGAAATGTTAAATGGTCCCATGAGAACTAGAGGAAACTGATCCAACTAAGGGAAGTCAGGCAAGGCTTCCTTGAGGAACGGACAACTGAACTAAGACTTGAAGAAAAAGTAGGAGTTAACCAGGTGAGTGGGGTAAAGAGGAGGAGGAGAGGAACAGTTCTCCAGAGAGAGGGAACAGCATAGGTAAAGGTCCTCAGGTAGGCGGGAATGCATGGTTTCAAGGAAGTGGAAGGCTAGTTTGGAGAGGTGAGGAATGAGGCAGAGGAAGAGGCATGGGCTGGTCCTCCCAGAGCCCCAAAGGTCTTGTTCTGGCCTTAGTCTTTATCCCAGAGCAAGGGGAAAACAATGAAGGCTTTAAGCAGGGAATATGCACAGCCATTACACCCAGTGCTGTGACAGAGAGTAAATGGAATGCTGCTATGGGAGCATTAGGGAATCAACTAATCCGAACTGGTGTGTGTGGGATGGAGGAAGAGTAGGGATGTCAGGGCTGGGGATGTGTCCAAGCAGGCTTTCTGGAGGAGGAAATATCTGAGACGAATTTCTGAAGGATGAGTATGACTTAGAAAGGCAATGGTGGAAGGGTGGAGGAAGGGGGAGAGAGAGAACGTGGCTGGG
The DNA here is from genome assembly GCF_965194825.1 of Balaenoptera physalus. NCBI lineage: Eukaryota > Metazoa > Chordata > Mammalia > Artiodactyla > Balaenopteridae > Balaenoptera > Balaenoptera physalus. Next base: position 58,306,733 of record NC_138890.1, read on the forward strand.
TGAGTGTGAGGGTATGGGGGGACTCCAAGAAGAGCAGGCCAATAAGAGAAAAGGCAACAAGGTTAGGTGGGGACCAGATGAGGAAAGCCTTATAGGTCACGGTGGGGCCTGGGTTTTATCCTGACGGCAGCAGGGAACCCACTGACACAGTCAAAGATCTTCAGCAGGAGAGGGATGCTCATTTTCACATGTTAGAAGGGTCCCTGGCAGCAGGGTGGAAAGTGGACTGGAAGAGAGCAGTGCTGGAGAAGAGAGGCTGCCGCCACCTGCCTCAGCAGCCCAGGTGAGAGAAGGTGTTGCACCTGCACTCAGGCAGCACAGTGAGAATGGAGTAGGGAGGGTGATGCTAGGAGACATTAAAGAGGGACAGATGAAAGGGCTTTGTCACCAGTGCGATGGGTGGGAGTGATTTCTATTCTAACCAAAGAATAGTCTCAACAAAATGAATTCTATTTGTGCTGAGTCTTGTCTTATGACCTTGTACGTGGTCAATTTTTGTAAATGCTCCATGTGTCCTTGGGAAGAACGGTGTTGACTAATTGTGGGGTGCAGGGTTCTCTTACATGGTTCATTCCATTAAACATGTTAATTGTGTATTTCAATCTTCCACATCCTTAATATTTTTTTGTCTGTTTGCTCTATCATTTATGACAGAAATGTGTTAAAACCCCGCACCGTCATTGTGAATTGGTCAACAACTTCTCTTTACGTATTTGTCAATTTTCACTTTATATAGTTTGAGGCTATGTCATTAAGTATACACGTTTAGAATTTTTATATCTTTCTGTTGAATTGATCCACTTACCATTATGCAGTGATCCCTTTTATTCCTGATCATTCTTTTTGCCTTAGACCTACTTTATATGATATTAATATTGCCATACCAACTTTTAGTTTTTTGTTAACATCTGGTGTCTATTTGTGTGTGTGTGTGTCTGTTTTTCATTCTTTTGTTTTTAACCTTTCTGTGTCCTCATGTTTTAAATGTGTCTCTTGTAATCAGAGTGTAGATGGACTGTTTAAAAATCCAGTAGCTAGTAAATTTAGCCCATTTACATTTATTGTGATTATAAATGTATTTGAATTTATTTCTGCCACCTAATTATGAGCAATTTTTAAAAACATTTCTATTATTTTTCTCTTTTTTCTAGATTCCTTTGGATAAGTACAATTTTATTTATTTCACCTCTTTTCCCTTATCCCTACCAGTTGCTGACTGGAATTAATGCATTTTATTTCTTTTCTTTTAGTAGTTACCCTTAATGTTTAAACATGCATATTTGACTTACCAAATTCTAAGGTTAATTAATATCTCTAAGGCAGAGTTAAGGCTTTTGGGTGATTCCATTCAAAGATACAGGATCAAGGACTTAGGGCATATTTGAGACCAAAGGTGAGATCTGTTTTACATATGCTGGGTTTGAGGACACATACCCAATTATCACCTTAACGGATGTCTACACATCTACCTTCAGTGGCTTAATATACTTTGCAAAATATCCCCCTTCATGGGTATTCTGCATTGCTTAAGCAGTGACAGGAGTTAAAAACAAAATTAAAAAAATAAACATCACTGTTTGCCTTCCTTTGATTCTTAGAACCACATCTTCTCTTCTGACCTAGCCACCAGGGCCAAACTGAACACTAACGTGTCCTAGAAACAGCAAGCTTCACCAACATTCCTTCGATAACTGTCGATAAGCTGAGAACTGAGTCTGAAACAGTGACCTGGATTCTCTCTTACATGATGATGGCTTACCTTTGCCTCCTCCATCTTCTCTACTATGTTTGTGGCTTAAATGATGAGGGAGGAGGGGCTTAGCTAATTTCTGCCAAATATGAGAGGGAAGGAAAAACTCTATTTCCATACTAACTGAAAAAATTATTTTAAATTAAGCGTTCAATCACAGCTGACCTAGACCACATCAGGCTTCAACTAGTTGAACTAAACCACTTACTCGTATCTCCTAGAGGTCAGGTCACAGTTGTAAGCTTTCCAAGTACTGTTATGAATACTGTGCCCAGTTAATCCTTCAGACAACCCTGAGGTAGGCAGGGTGGGGATTATTAGAGGAAACATCTCGGAAGGAACAAATGACTTGCCCAGGCTCCCAGAGCCAATGTGTGTGCAGCTGGGGCTGTACAGTGTTGCTCACTCACCCACACTGAAAAGTGACTCTTGTATTCCTGCGTGAGAGCGTATACTTAACATCCTGTCCATGTGTCAGAGTTCAGGATCTCTTCCAGAGGCTACAGCTAACAAAATATATCAGGCTGAACATGGACGTTCCAATAGGCTTGGTGTTCCCCTCACTTTAGTGTCACTGGTAAGTCCAGAAAAATCTCCCCAGGGCCCCAAATCTCAAGAGGGCTGGGCTTAGCACACGACGATGACATGGAGTCCATTGGGCTTGGTCTTTTCCATCTCCCAACACACACACAGATAACCCCTTCCCCTGACAGCCAACAAAAAGATAATACTAACCACAAGCAGGGCTTATAAATTATGCTCAATGCCTGATTTCACATAGTTAATGGATTCATTTGTTAGAGCAATTTGTGAAAATCCCCAAGGGCCTGGTAAGGCTGATGCCTAATGGTTTTATCACGTCATATACTTCCTTCATTCCTATCCTTTAACAATACTAGATTGGCAAGGAACTCTGGACCAACCACTGCTAAAAATATAGGTAAATTGTAAATAAAGCTAAACGGGGGGAGGGGAATTTTGTGCCTCTGCAGTTCCCTTCACCAGCGAAAAGAGATTTCATTTTTTTTGTATGTTTTGGCTGATTCATAATCCCACTGATACAGTCTATCGAATTCACATTGACACAAGGCTTATTTTCAGGCATCAGCAAGTCACCTTCAGGTTTCAGGTATGCGTCTGAACTTAAGGGCGATGGGAGAAATCTGAAGTCAGTGCAGCCACACCATCACTGTTCCTCTTACTGGGGGGAGAAGGCAGAGAACAGAGGCATGGGCTTGTATAACCCCAGGTTGCAAGGCAATCAAGGGGGAGGGGATGCCCACCGGCCTCTGACAGAGGGCCTTTAGCTTCATGGCTTACACACACATGAATGTGAGCATCAGTATAACTCTTGGCCAGAAATGATGCCTCCAACCTCGGCCAGTCTTTTGGTGCATCTGTTCCCTTCATCCCAGTGGGATGGAAGAAAGAATGCAAATGGGTAGAGCCAAATCCATATGCAACACATAGAAACCAGCTTAATGGAGACTCCCCACGGGTGCTGGATCTAGAAGGGAGGCTGTCCTCACCACGCAATTGCTGCACAACCAGGGCTAATGGGGACCTCCATTTGAGAAAATCCAGGGACAGCAAGAAACAAAATTCTGCCCGTCTAAGATGGACAACACAAATGGCTCTTTGTACAGTGAAATGGCCACCACCAGTATATGATTATTTTCTCCTATACCAAATTAAGTACTCAGTAAGTGCTTGAAAAAAAAAAAACTGATGGAACAAAAAAATATGGATTATCTCTTAGCTGTAATTTAAGGAAGAAGGATCATTGTTGTATGCTAATGAGAGGTGATGGGTGAAGATGCCCATGTCTGGAAGCACTAAATTGCTTTACATTGAGGGAATCCAGAATGGAGTAGAGTGAGGAAGTGGAGGGAGAGGAAGATTGAAAGGCTGGGACGGAAAAGGACTGAGTACAGAGACAATGAGAGAGAGTGAGAGAGACAGAGGTGGGCACAGAGACTCAGAGGCTTGTGGATAAAGAGAGGGCTTTGGAAGAGAGAGTGAGGGTTTGGGAAGGAAATGCAAAGTGCTGTGCAAGGTGAACTCTGCAGTCTGCCCTATGAAACTGATGTCTATGAAATTAATTTTCCATCTGTTATTGGACTTTGTGAAAAGGGCCAGAGAGAGTTTCACCATATGTGAAGGGGATATTTGGAGTGGTCTGACTTTAAAGACAGTTTATATGGTGTATGCAAAACTCTCTTTGGGGGTCCTTGGAGGGACTTCAAACCACAGCCCTTGTGGCTGTAGACTGGGAGAGATGTACTAGACACATTAAAATGCCTAGACCAGAGGAAACACGAGGAGGCTTCCAACATGAACCCTAATTCCAAAGTCACCAGAACAAATCACCCAAATTGCTCCCTTGATTTCTGATGGAACTACCTTCTATGCAAGCAGCTCTGTGAGGCCGCTCCAAGGATGCGCGGATGGGGAGTGTGAGAAATGCAGGAGGCTGGCTGGCCTTCCGTCAAGTTCACAGGGCTCCTAACACCTGGTGACTTGGGTTCTCTGGGAAATGAAGAGATGCATGGGGGCAAAAGCGGAGGCTGCTGGTGGTGACAGCCAATACCTGGGTCACAGATGAGTAACTTAATGAATGATCAGGTCGTGGGGGCAGACGTATGTGCCAGGCAATGGGTAAAATCCCCACTTCTAGTAATACTACTGCGGTACCAGTGAAGTCACTTAACCTTGTCATGGAGATTAAAGGCAAGTTAGGGCTTTCTTTCAACAGACCCCTTTTGAGGCTCACGTACTAGCTGTTGACCTTGGACAGGCCACTGAGCAGCTGTAAGCTTTGGTGTCACTTTATAAAAAAATGAGGATAACATGAGCATCTGCCTCAAAGAATTATGGTGAGGAGGACATGAGTTACCTCGTAGCCCACAATATGTTAACGATGATGATGATCATTATTATGATAAAGCCACTTGATAATCAACATGTACAATGAGCACCTACTCACTCTTATAAGATGAAGTTCTCATGTTGGTTTTCCAGTCTCTTCTTCACCTCTTTCTTGTACAGTCCTTGTAGTCAGCACCAATTCATTCTCCTAAATGGTGGGGTAAGTAGATATTTTAAAATACTGAAGTTTATTGGCTTTGCTTTTTAGTTCTCAGTGGTGTCATTGATGCACTTTTACACTAAAAATATAAATTTGTACATAGTGGGTATATACAACATTAGAGGATTATAATAGGCAGTATGGTGGTTTCTGTGTCAACAGTAAGTATGTCTCATTAGAAAATAATTAGGAGGAAGATGGCCTTAGTCCCAGGAACAGAATACCGTCTTCCCTGTGTGATCTGACGATACACAGGAAGCTGTGGACCCAGGCAATAGCTAGCAGAACCTTCAAAATGCTCCACCCCATAAAATGTCCTTTGGCAGTGACTGCCCTTTAAAAACCCCACTGAACACCTTCACGTGCCTTCTTCTCCAGCTCTGGTTCTGTTCCCACCAGTAAACCCAGAACTGTCCTTTACAAATTAACTGTTGGCTGTCTCGGAAATGCCCCTCACCGCCACCTACCCCGCCCCCGCCTTCCCCATGGGTCTCCCATGCCCAAGCTCCCGGGGCTATCTCCATACAAGGGCCTCAGCACCTGGCCAGAACAGTGGGAGGGTGGAGGGCACAACCTCAGTGCTGGCCTCTCGGCATTTGTGGGTTTCGGCCAGACCCTGAGTGTTATTTTAGTGCAACTTCGGCGTTTAATTTGAGGATGTGTCTGGATCAGAAGGAGGGACCAAAACATTATTTTTTTTCCTCTCCGCCAAAATGATCAAATTTGATGTTCTAAAAAACACACAGCCTGGTCCAGAGCTGTGTCCAATTGGAAACTGAGACATGCCTGAAAATCCCTCCCTTACCAGGGACCATCCTTCCTTAACCACTGGCCACGGCACAGGCCTGTTTACTGTGGACAGCACCTGGGCAGTCTGTGGTTACCACCCGCCCAGGAGCCTGTGCCCTGAGGCTCTCCTTCCCTTCTTGAAAGTGCACGCTGCACCTTCGCTGGAAGAACATTCTACAGGGTTGTTTAATTTCTTACAGCCTTGAAAGCGCCATAACCAGGAGCTGCTCAGCCATGGCTGAAGGGGAAATCACAACCTTCACAGCCCTGACCGAGAAGTTTAATCTGCCTCCAGGGAATTACAAGAAGCCCAAACTCCTCTACTGTAGCAACGGGGGCCACTTCCTGAGGATCCTTCCAGACGGCACAGTGGATGGGACACGGGACAGGAGTGACCAGCACAGTAAGCGCCCATCTGACCTTTCTGGTGTCTTCCTTAGTCAAGGACGGAAGAAGGGAGGACAGCTAAAGACGGGCTGTACCCTCTTCCCCAAGGTTCTGTTCAGGCATGACACACTCAGAGGCAGGGGGAACAAGCTGCAAAGGGTCTAGGTGTGGAAAAGGGGGAGTTGTGAAGGCTACAGCCTGCCTAAAGGGGTCCTATTTCAAGAGTTTAAGAGGACTCTCTGTTGACCTAACACAACTGCTGTGAGATCAGACTGGTTACCCATGTTCAATTGTTCCAGATCTCTGTAACTAGCGAGAGGTCTGGTCCCCAGGGCCCCGCTCGCTCCATGACAGGAAGGGCCACATGGGGCAGGGTTGGTAAACCCCCCACAAAGACATGGGCTCAATTTCAAGTTAACTGACTCTCCAGGTTATCTTTCCACTGGGCTTGATTTGTGAAATCCTAGTTCATAATCGTAGTCTTACACATCATAAATCGTGCTGCTCTCACTCTGCATATCGTGCAGATGTGTTTGTGGTAACCGGGAGGAGTGAAGTCATTCTCCAGACCTTATAGAAACCAAAGGGCAAGAGCGATTCCAGCCAAAGGCTGACTCTCTCTTCCGGGCTTTCCTGCCAGCCCAGCTCCCAGATGGTGTTGATAAATGGAGGTACGACCTTGGAGAAAAGAATCTCCTTGAGTATCTAATAACAAAAATCTCTTCGTTCTGCTTTAGTACTTCCGGCGGTGGTGTGTATGTTTGATGTTAGGTGTCTGGGTCCTACTGTGATGTGCTCAGGGATTCCCTGAGCACCACCAAGGCATGAGATGTTGGAGAGGAGCCGAAAGTCAGATCTGGTCCCTGCTAAGAGGGTCTGAAGGGTCAAACGTGTCACGTACCAAGAGAAGGAACGTGTGGATGAAATCAGGAGACACAGAATAGCACGGGTGGAAATTAAGGTTGCTGCAGGATGGCTTTAAAATGGAATGCAGAACACTGGCTTTGATGTGATGGTTTATACATCAGGTAGTCTTTCTTGTTCATGGGATATGCACCAAAGGTTGCAGGCACTAAGCACAAACGGCCACCCCAGTGGCGCTCACTCTCCATCCTCAGATGCACAGGTGGTGGGGATGGAAGCCAGCACTGACCAAACCAGGCGGCACTGTCCTGTCCTTCCCGCCCACCAAGCAGACCCTTGAGATGAGGAGCAGGAAGACTGAGGTTGGGGCTGGACGCTGCAGGGTTAGATTTTTTCAGCTTGGTTTTGATGGCTTGTCTTCAGATGGGCCTGCTGAATGCCTTATACCCAATGCAAAACAGGTACCAGAGTGAAGCAAAAAAAAAAAAAAGACTGCTGAGTAGGTCAAACACATACAGAAGCAATGTTTACTGCAAATAAATGGACTCAGACTGCAGTCTGTTGTGTTGTGTCAGACAAGCTACACAATTCATGTGATCTGCCTCATACAACACAAAGGGAACAAGCTGTAATTTCTCAAAGGTTTTAAACACTTCTAATAAGTCTTAGCTTTCTGAACCAACGGGAATGCTCTCTGGTCCTTAGAGTCCCAGGAGAAGAAACAACCTTGGTGATGCGTTCCATGGCGTTAAGCTGGCTCTTCTGGGAAACCTTAAATTCTGGGGTAACAAGAAGCTACAATTACAATTCCAAGTACTGGAATTTCTGTACAAATGGTAGATGACTTCACTGCTAACATTATAGACTGCACTCTGGGTATGGAACTTCGGGACAACTTCTGCATAGTGCTGCAAATTCAGCTGCCCGACCTCAGATGTCAGGAGCCCTGGAGGGCAGCATACGGTAGCATAGGAGTTTGTGTGAGGCGGTCTGCACACAAGTGATGCTGGATTAATTACTTTCCAAGTGAACTTGGGCTAGTTACTTAACCGTTTTGGCCTCACTTTTCTCACGTGTAAAATAAGAATGATATTACTTGCCTCACAGGCTCCTTGGGAGGGTTCCATGAGATAACGCAGTGAAAGTTCTTGACACAGTCCCCTGACCCAGAGCAACAACTCAGCACGTGTGGCTATTCTTGCCACCACTGTCACCACCACCACCTCCTCCAAGACTTCCATGTATTCAACACGGCACATGGAGAGACAGTACAACACTTAAGGACCTTGCCTAGTCTCTTCTCTTCAATAACACTGCCCTCCATGAAGGCCAAGGGTCTAGATTCAGGTTTTGATTCAAGGCCTCTCTGGCAACATTCAGAGTCGTTGCGTTGGCCTATTTACTTAGTCTAGAACTAAGAGCAAGGGCCAAGGAGGACAGAAATCAAAGTCGGGTGAGTGAGCAGAAATACATCCCCGTACCTGTCAATGCCAGGAGAACTGGATAATCCACATAGCCCCTGCAGAGTCAGAGGCCCTAGATTTAGAGACAGAAACCTTGACTTCATATTCCTATGCTTCCACTTTCTAACTGGAGCAGCACTAGACAATTACCATTCTCTCCATTTTGCATAAAGTGCTCTGCCAAAGCAGCTTCCCATCCCCCATCCCCAAAACCCTTCCAATCATTCTCTCTTGTCTAGCAATGTAAAAGTCTCCAGTGTTCCCAGCTATCTCATCTTGGGGGAAAATACTGAGGCTCAGTTTCCTCACCTGTGTGTGCCTGACAAAGCTGAGAGATCCTGCAGCTGAGCCGAGAGGACTCCCTTCCTACGGATGCGCCCTGTAAATGTGGTTCTGTTGCCCTCTACTGCCCAGTGATGGTACTGCCACAATCCTTCTGAATTTCAAGTTTCTTCAGAAACAGAATCAACCTGGGCAGGCATGGAGTGGATGATCCCTGAGTGGCTGGCACAGCCTGGCGAGGGAATGGTTTCTATTCTTTGATCATTAGTTTGAGCATCACTGGAGACCACGGTGACAAGTAGAGAGCCACACTCCAAGACTTCCTTCAGGAAGAATATTTCTAAAAGCCAATCAAATATTTAGGTAAATCTACATAAATTATGCAAGGTAGAACTGTACGCCTTCCAGCTCTACAAGGCAAAAACACAAAAAAACAAAAAACCTACTTTCACAGCTTCTCCTTTTTTTTTAATTTTACTTAATTTTTTTTAACATCTTCATTGGCGTATAACTGCTTTACAATGGTGTGTTAGTTTCTGCTGTATAACAAAGTGAATCAGCTATACGTATACATACATCCCTGTATCTCCTCCCTCTTGGGTCTCCCTCCCACCCTCCCTATCCCACCCCTCTAGGTGGTCACAAAGCAACGAGCTGATCTCCCTGTGCTATGCGGCTGCTTCCCACTAGCTATCTATTTTACATTTGGTAGTGTATATATGTCCATGCCACTCTCTCACTTCGTCCCAGCTTACCCTTCCCCCTCCCCGTGTCCTCAAGTCCATTCTCTATGTCTGCATCTTTATTCCTGTCCTGCCCCTAGGTTCTTCAGAACCATTTTTTTTTTTTTTTTTTTTAGATTCCATATATACATGTTAGCATACAGTATTTTTCTCTTTCTGACTTACTTCACTCTGTATGACAGACTCTAGGTCCCTCCACCTCACTACAAATAACTCAGTTTCATTTCTTTTTATGGCTGAGTGATATTCCATTGTATATATGTGCCACATCTTCTTTATCCATTCATCTGTCGATGGACACTTAGGTTGCTTCCATGTCCTGGCTATTGTAAATAGAGCTGCAATGAACACTGTAGTACATGACTCTTTTTGAACTATGGTTTCCTTAGGGTATCTGCCCAGTAGTGGGATTGCTGGGTCATATGGTAGTTCTATTTTTAGTTTTTTAAGGAACCTCCATACTGTTCTCCATATTGGTTGTATCAACTACTGCAAGAGGGTTCCCTTTTCTCCAAACCCTCTCCAGCATTTATTGTTTGTAGATTTTTTGATGATGCCCATTCTGACTGGTGTGAGGTGATAACTCATTGTAGTTTTGATTTGCATTTCTCTAATGATTAGTGATGTTGAGCATCCTTTCATGTGTTTGTTGGCAATCTGTATATCTTCTTTGGAGAAATGTCTATTTTAGGTCTTCTGCCCATTTTTGGATTGGGTTGTTTGTTTTTTTGATATTGAGCTGCATGAGCTGCTTGTGTATTTTGGAGATTAATCCTTTGTCAGTTGCTTCATTTGCAAATATTTTCTCCCATTCTGAGGGTTGTCTTTTCGTCTTGCTTATGGTTTCCTTTGCTGTGCAAAAGCTTTTAAGTTTCATTATGTCCCATTTATTTATTTTTGTTATTTCCATTTCTCTAGGAGGTGGGGATCAAAAAGGATCTTGCTGTGATTTATGTCATAGAGTGTTCTGCCTATGTTTTCCTCTAAGAGTTTTATAGTGTCTGGCCTTACATTTAGGTCTTTAATCCATTTTGAGTTTATTTTTGTGTATGGTGTTAGGGAGCATTCTAATTTCCTTCTTTTAGATGTAACTGTCCAGTTTTCCCAACACCACTTACTGAAGAGGCTGTCTTTTCTCCAGTGTATACTCTTGCCTTCTTTATCAAAGATAAGGTGACCATATGTGCGTGGGTTTATCTCTGGGCTTTTATCCTGTTCCATTGATCTATATTTCTGTTTTTGTGCCAGTACCGTACTGTCTTGATTACTGTAGCTTTGTATAGTCTGAAGTCCGGGAGCCTGATTCCTTCAGTTCTGTTTTTCTTTCCCAAGATTGCTTTGGCTATTCGGGATCTTTTGTGTTTCCATACAAATTGTGCAATTTTTTGTTCTAGTTCTGTGAAAAATGCCACTGGTAGTTTGTTTGATAGGGAATGCAGTGAATCTGTGGATTGCTTTGGGTAGTATAGTCATTTTCACAATGTTGATTCTTCCAATTCAAGAACATGGTATATCTCTCCATCTGTCTGTATCGTCTTTAATTTCTTTCATCAGTGTCTTATAGTTTTCTGCATACAGGTCTTTTGTCTCCTTATGTAGGTTTATTCCTAGGTATTTTACTCTTTTTGTTGCAAAGGTAAATGGGAGTGTTTCCTTAAATTCTCTTTCAGATTTTTCATCGTTAGTGTATAGGAATGTAAGAGATTTCTGTGCATTAATTTTGTATCCTGCTACTCTACCAAATTCATTGATTAGCTCTAGTAGTTTTCTGGTAGCATGTTTAGGATTCTCTATGTATAGTATTATGTCATCTGCAAACAGTGACAGTTTTACTTTTTTTTTTTTTTTTTTGGCTACGTTGGGTCTTCATTGCTGCCTGTGGGCTTTCTCTAGTTGCAGCAAACGGGGGCTGCTCTTCATTGCGGTGCACGGGCTTCTCATTGTGGTGGCTTCTCTTGTTGTGGAGCGTGGGCTCTAGGCACGCGGGCTTCAGTAGTTGTGGCACACGGGATCTAGAGCGCAGGCTCAGTAGTTGTGGCGCAGGGGCTTAGTTGCTCCACGGCATGTGGGATCTTCCCGGACCAGGGATCGAACCCGTGTCCCCCGCATTGACAGGCGGATTCTTAACCACTGTACCACCAGGGAAGTCCCAGTTTTACTTCTTCTTTTACGAGTCTGAGGTCTTCTGCCAGCGTTCAGTAGGTGTTCTGTAGGAGTTGTTCCACATGTAGATGCATTTTTGATGTATTTGTGGGGAGGAAGACGATCTCCACATCTTACTCCTCCACCACCTTGAAGGTCTTACCCACAGCTTTTCTTTGTGCCCAGCCAGTTGATCTGCCCTGGGCAAGATAAGGAAGTTTTCAAAAATTTGTCCTCTTCCTATCTCCAAGAGAATCAGTTTCCTAGAACCTAACACAAAGCCTTGCTTGGAGTGGTATAAACTACGATGGATGACTGTGTATGGGCTGCTGTAATGTAGACCTGAGTCAAAGGTCTCCACTGGTGGGAATTTCTGGCCTGCAGACAAGATGTTTTTGAACTTTTTTTTTTTTTTTTTTAAATTTAGTATATGGTTGTGTTGGGTCTTCATTTCTGTGCGAGGGCTTTCTCTAGTTGCGGCAAGTGGGGGCCACTCCTCATCGCGGTGCGCGGGCCTCTCACTATTGCGGCCTCTCTTGTTGCAGAGCACAGGCTCCAGACGCGCAGGCTCAGTAGTTGTGGCTCACGGGCCCAGTTGCTCCACGGCATGTGGGATCCTCCCAGACCAGGGCTCGAACCGGTGTCCCCTGCATTGGCAGGCAGACTCTCAACCACTGCGCCACCAGGGAAGCCCAAGAAGATGTTTTTGGTTCACCCCTTTACGATGGCTCAAATCACTGCTGTAGGAAATTAGCAATGCAGACTGTGGATGTTTGTTACTTTGCCATACCAGGAAGGCCAGGCAGGATGACAGAGGAGAGCTGCAGACTGCGAGAAGGGGCACTGGGGGCAGGGTGTGAGAAGCTTCATGCTGACTCCTAGGGCTTGACCTGGGGAGGCTAGTAAATGGTCGTGTCACCAGGAGAGGGAGGCTCCTGGAGTAGGAACAGGGGCAGGGAAACAGGACCTGTTCCATCTCAGACACGGGGCGCTTGAGGAGTGCCTCGTGGACCAGGCAGCCCTCCGTGGGGTTATCACTTCACATTTACTTGTGCGATTATTTAATGGTTCTCTCCCTCACTGGGCTCCCTGAGGACGGGGACTTTGTCTCCTACAGCTCAACACTGCAATTTGTGTGTCTAGTACATTGCCTGGCAGCTGGGAATCATGCTCAAGAAATATTAATTTGATGAGTTAATGAACTGTGTTGGTGGCAGGTAAATTCAAATTCAACAATATATTCCACAAATATCTATCGAGCACCTGATATATGCCAAGCACTGCACTAGACTCTTTCATTTCCTCTTAGCCACAATCCTGTGAGGTTATTAATTATCATTCATAACTAATTGCCCTGTGAACTAACCCTGTGAACACAGGGCCTGGCACCAGCCAGTAACTGGGAAACCTGGCACCGACCCACAGCTGCATCTTCCAGGACTCTCTCCATAGCCCACTACCACCCCCGACACCAACACCACAGCCGTGCATCCCGCACACTGATCAAATAAACCTGCTGAATTCACACAGTCCACTGTGTGGGTCAGATGGGTGTAGGTGCGGGGCCCATCACTGCTGCTTCCTGGTTTCCTGTCACCTCGGGGAAGTTACTTTTCCTCCACATGCCTCAGCTTGCTCATTCTAAAAACAAGGATGGCAACAGTACCCACCCTCATACAAAAGTAGCAATTTTAAGTGTGGTAGTTTGTGAAAGTGTGTAACACCCTGCCAGGCACATGATAAGTGCTTGGAACATGGAATTTATCATCATCATCATCATCATCATCCTGAGGCTTGCTCGGCCCTCCTTATCTAACCATATGATCTTGGGAGTCTGTTGAGTTAGGCAAATGCTACACTAGCTCCCTCCATCTCAGCGTCTCCGGGACTGTCCAGGCTTGGAGCTCTCAAGGCCTGGCGTGTAGGTACCTCATGCCCAGGCGCCAGCCCCACAAGCCCTGCCCTGTCTGACCTCTCCGCACGGCAAGCTGTCTTGGGCAAAGCAAGGAGGAGCTCCATGCCTGATTCTGCTCTTCCTGCTGGAGTTCCCTCTCTGCCTAAGGGGGCCGTGACTTATTCCTGGACGGGATTCATAACCGGAACAGTAACTGAAGGATAGGAAAATGCTCACGAGCACCCCAAACCTGCAGCCCCTCCTGCGGCGCGCACCCCCTCGCCTCGCCAGGCACGTAGGAGGGCTGCACGGGGAGCAGGATTACCGGCACCGCTCACCACACAAATGGAAATGTTCCTGAGCAAAGTGTGTGCCAATCAAATATTTATAAATCAAACCACATCCTAAAGGCAGTAGAGGAGTTCACTGGTCCCAAGAACCCTACTCTGCAGCCCTTTAGAAAGGGTAGGCTCCTTCCCTTCAGTGAATCCCTCCTGCCCCTAGTTCTGGGGGCAGTCCGGACTCCCATTCTGCTACCACTCGGCACCTAATGGTGAAGGCACTGTGCTCCCCATCAGCTTGGGCCAAAAGTTAAAACAGCTTTTCAGAGGACCACGGTGGGCAGAGCCGGGCCAGGCTGCCAGGCATCAGAAAGAGGGGCTAGTCTTCAGGCAGGAACGCTCTCCCTCGCGGGATGCCATGCCAAAGGCCTCCCTCCCTCTCCTCCCCACCCGTCCCTTATCTGCTTATACAGAAGGGGTTTTTCCAGGTAAACTTTTTTTTAACTATCACACAGTCCATGGACTATATCAAAATTTCCCAGGCACCTTTTTCAGACCCTAAAGGAGAAGCAGACACCTTCACACAGTCTAAGAAAAGTCTTTTTCGTGTGCGTGTGTGTGTATACATATATGTGCGTGTGTGCCTATTCCAAACCACTGGAACTTTTTTTTTTCCACAAACTCCATTTTATTTCTACTCCGTCTTTCTCTAATGTTTTACGGCGCCCGGCTTGTGGCTACATTTTAATTATAAATGCCACTGACATAAAACAACCTCACGGAGTTCTGAATGAGGCTGACCTCATTTTGGGTAAACACGGCAAAGGACGGGAAGTCTCCAACCCAGAATAAACCAGGCACGTAATCTCTCTTGGCTTCTCTTTGGAGAGCAGAGGTGGAAAGCAGGCCTCTTCTAAAGGCCACGGAGGAACACGCTGCAGAAGCAGAACCTCCGTCCGCAGGCGTTCATCCCGCTGAACACACCCGCTGTAATCTTATCTGTAAAAATTCCTAGGGCAGGACAGGAAGATACTAGGATGGTGCCCAAGGCTCATGTCTCTTGCCACTGGCAGCCTCCTAACTCCTGTTCCTTCTTTCTGTCCTTGGAAAGTAAGGGATCATGTGTCTTACTGTGAATAAACTACTATTAATAGCAAACGGAAGGGTTTGAGGAGCAGAAGAGAAAGCCAGAGATACCGGCTTATAATTCCTCAGGAAAAAAAGGAAGAACATCTAGTCGGGGACCAGCATATCCACTCAAAGCCCTGGATTCCTCCTTACATAGGTTCCCCTGAGTAAAGGCACATGAAGGCGTCCAAAGGATGAGGGTCCAAAGGATGAAGCAGGAGCAGGGTCTGCAGAGGCGATTTGGTACATTTCAGTTATTTGACATTTACTTTTGCTAAATCAGCTATTCCCAAACCAGCACAGCCTAATGCATTCCTAGAAACGGAGCAGGACTGGATTCCACTGGGGACACTATGGTTACAAATCCACCAGGCAAACGCCTCCAGCCTTCCTGCAGTGCTTTATAAGTTTGAATTTCTCTAAGAAACTTGTATCTATCACTAGAATACCTTTTTAAAAATTGCTTTCCATTTCTTCTGCTCAGTCAAAAGTCACTGTCCGCATTTCAGAACTAGGGGACACTGAGTCCCCTGAGAGCTAAATGATTTGTTTCGTTTTTCAAGAAGTACTCGCTCCTTCATCCTTGGGATGCTACAGAGCCACTGACCTTCCCGCTCATAGAGAGCAAGTCCTAAATTCCCCGTATGGGAGGGAAGAGGTGCTCCCCCTCTGTGCGCTGGGTGCTAACCTGGTGGAAGGTGCTGGAAGAAGAAAATGAACAGAGCAGGTGTGGCTTTAGTGGCCCTTCACCAGCTTTCCTGGCTCCCTGTCTGCCCTTAAGAAGACGCACCTTTTGCAGATACCTATGTTCAGGTCTACATTGTACCTGAGGCCAAGCCTGCACTGGGTCATAGAGCACCGCAGGGGTCTGCAGCAGCAAGAAACTGAGTGTCTGCCCACCAACCAAGAACCAGGCTTTACACATCAACTACCCCCCACCCCCTCCACCCCCCAAAAGTACGAAAACAGCAGCAGCCCCACCATCCAAAGTGAACCACTGTTATCACCTGGCTGT
Organism: Balaenoptera physalus; assembly: GCF_965194825.1. Taxonomy (NCBI): domain Eukaryota; kingdom Metazoa; phylum Chordata; class Mammalia; order Artiodactyla; family Balaenopteridae; genus Balaenoptera; species Balaenoptera physalus. The sequence goes on from NC_138890.1 coordinate 58,322,559, forward strand.
TCTTACCTCAGAATTGTGTTTTTAAAGAAATGAAGAGTTAGGATGAAGGGAAAGTTCCTTCCACTCCCCTCCCCAGCCTCAATCCTTCTCATCCTCCCCAGAGCAGCCACTGCTATGCATTTGGTCTGAATGAGTGCACCTTTTTATCTTTTACTCCCTATCTATTCATGAGCTATGCGCATTGTTCTATGTTTTTTACAAAAATTTCACCGAGGATTTACCATAAATATTCTTTTGCAATTTGCTTTCTTTCACTGCACATTATTTTCTGCTTTTCTTTGAAAGGGAAAACAGAGAGAGAGAGAAAAAAGAGAGTTTTTGTTGTAGTTGCACTTTAGTTTGCTTTTAGCTCAAAAACAAGTGGGGTTTTTGCTACTGTGCTGCTTGATCACTCTGGGTCGTCTGTACCCCTAATTGGGTGTCAGCCCCTGAAGGCAGGGACCTTGCCGGCACTGAGCACAGCGCCCAGCACACGATGGCCGGTGCATGAAAACGTGGTGACTGGGTGGCTTTCCCCGAGCCCCCTGCTTGCTCCAGGAGGCAGGAGCTGCTGCTTCCGCCCAGGCTGCTAGCCAGGCCCTCCCTCTCTTTCTGAGCCCCCCTCTCTCACTCGCTCTGCTTCCCACCCCCCAGCAGCAGCCGCGGGAGGATGTAGGTTTGGAAAACTGGAATGAAGTCACACTAGGGAGTTGGACACCTAGTCAGTTACACGAGCAACGCGCTGGGTGTTACTCCTTCCTGCCAGCTCTGCTTGCAGAAGGATATATGCTTAAGAAACTCAGCTAGAAAGAAATCCAGTGAAAATGAGCTATGAAACTTGGACATCCTGGAGAAATAACATTTACAGAGGAAACTCTTGAGACGAACTCTCACCAGTGCCACAGCCCTGGTGTTGGGGCTCAGGGCCGAGGACTGAGTCGTGTGCCAGGCAGCTCTGCTTCATGTTTACCTCCGTGGGGCGTTTACACAGCCAAGACGGGACTCCTCAGACAGCAAAGTCAACTCTACTTAGCCCCACAGAGAGACAAACGGGCACTATTTAAGGCATAGGACAGAAATGGACTAGAGAATGAAAAGCTTTAAAAAAAAACTCTTCCTTGGTGATAATGGTGTGTCAGTGTAGGTTCATCAGTTATAACAACTGTATCGCTCTGGTGGGGGATGATGATAATGGGGAGGCTATGCCCATGCAGGGGAGAGGGCATGTGGTAAATTTCTACACCTGCCCCTTATTTTTGCTGTGAACCCCAAACTGCTCTACAAAATAATGTCCGTTTAAGAAGATTTTCCTGGATTACCCAAAAGGACTCGCCCTTTGGGACTGCTGTTGCACCTATAACGCGTCTGACTAAATACCTACTTATATGGATGGTAGGTGGAAAGAAAGTCCCAGGCAACTAACATCACTCAATTCTACGGCTATGAAATGGGATCCTGGATGGTCATCTGCCATCTGGTACATGTCTGATCTTGAACACAAGGGGGACCAAGGAGGGAAGTGAATATGGCTTGATTTGGACCAATCTCCCTGATAACTGGAGCTCAAGGTATTGTACGAAAGAGGGGAAAAAGTAGGATACCTGAAATAGGTGAGTCTGGGTTCTGGTCATGGTTTTGCCCCCGATTATAAGTGTAATGTTTGGTAAAACATGCTCTTACCAAACTTCAGTTTCCTTACCTGTAGGACAGAGCCAGTGCCACCTTCCTCCAGGGATGCTGTGAAGAGTGATGAAGTCACCTAAACACAGTAAAAATGACAATAATCGTACTGGACAATTCCAGGCAACAGATCAATAAACCCCACAATTCCATGAAGCAGATACTATCATTATAGATAAGGAAATAGAGGTAAATACCGTGCCCAATCATCACACAGCTAATACATAGCCAAGCCAAAATCTGAATTCATGCAGTTTGCTTCTGGAGTCCAAACTCTTTTGTTTACTCTTTATACCAAGATAGAAACTAGCATGATGCCTGGCACATTGTAGGTAATCAGTAAACGATTATTCCCTTCCTTTGGTCTCTCTTAAATATACAGGATTATGATGAGAAATTGATACAAAATACATTTGAAAGTTCTCTGAAAACCATAAAGTCCAATGAAAATACAGAGCATTAAAAAAAAAATTTATTGAGATAAATTCACATACCTTACAATTCACCCATTTAAAGTATGCAGTTCAGTGGTTTCTTTATATTCAGAGATTTGCACAACCATCTCTATAATCAACTTTCATCACCGCAAAAAGAAACCCTATACCTCTTAACCATAGTTTCCCTCTCCAAGCCCCTCCTCAGCCCCTGGCTACCACTAACCTACTTCTTGTCTCTATGGGTTTGCCTATTCTGGACATTTCTTTTAAATGGAATCATACAATATGTAGTCCTTTGTGAGTGGCTTCTTCACTTAGCATGTTTTCAAGGTTCAGCCATGTTTTTGTGAGTGGCTTCTTCACTTAGCATGTTTTCAAGGTTCAGCCATGTTGCAGCATGCATCGGTACTTTGTTCCTTTTCATGGCCAAATAATACTCTATTGTATACAGCATTGTTATTAAATGTATTTACATGATTCCTAGACTGTTAGAGCTGAAAAAACTCTAGAGACTGAATCCAAACCACTCCCATTTTACTAACAAGGAGACTGCAGCCTGAAGGTTAAACAGCCTAGCCAAGGTCACCCTGCTGGTCAGTGGCAGAGCTCAGCCTTGACCCTTACAACTCTCAACTTGGCCCCACCTTACTTCACTCCACAAAGCATTATTGGAAACACAATTCAAAACGCGTAGCTTACTGATGATGGGCCAACAGAATCATCTCTGCAACGATTAGCCTAACATCATTCATTCAGCAAATGCATACTGTCTGTACCCGGAGCACAGGGGACTATGGGAGGCGCTGGAGACTGAAGGAGGAACAGGATAGATAAGATTCCTGCCCTTTCTCCCAAGTGTGCATTCCCCTGGGGAGGTAGAAATTAATGAGTAAAGCCCTAAACGATAAAAATAAGTGCACATCGTACAAAATGCCGTGAAGGAAACAAACAGGGACCGAGAAAGACAATGATGCAGGGATTAGGGTGGCAGGGGTCCCGGCTGAAAGGACTTGTCGTGCAGAATGTGGAGGGGCACTTGGGTGGGGAAGGCCTCCCTGAGGAGGGAGTTTTAGGCTGAGGCCAGAAGGAAAAGGACCATCTTTGTGAATATTAGGGGAAAGGAGATACCAAACAGAGGGCAGAGCGTGTGCAAGAGCCTTAGGCAGGAGACAGCTCAGTGTGTGGAAGGAGTGGAGGGGGTGGAGCAATGACTCAGGGAGCACGTGGAGTGACCCGAGGCTGGAGAGGGGAGGCCTCTGGTCTGTGCTCTCATGACTACCTCTCAGAGCTAAGCGGAGTTAGGAAGACCGGTGGGAAAGGAGACTGTGGCTTCCGCTTTCCTTCCTGTGGATTAAATAAACGCCACTTGCCAGAGGAGGCCTTGAGTTTCTGTGCCTAAGACTTCCAAGGACAAGAGAACTGCATCTTCAATAAGGGTGATGTAGCTATGTATCACCCTTAGGATGAATCAGAAGATAAGGAAAACAGAGGGAAATGAGAAAATACAGACATATTAATAAGGAAGTGGTGAAATGATTATGGTACAGCCACATAATGGAACACAATTCAACTGGCAAAAAGAAGGTAACTCCTTCACTACTGAAGTGGAAAGATTTCCAGTCAGTTGTTAAGCGAAAAACACAAGGTATAGAACTGTATGGTATCTCACCATTTGCGTAGAAAAAAAAAAAAAAAAAAAAAAAGGCAGGAGGGGTAACATCTCTCTAGAAGGATCTACTCAAAATACGTCTCAGAGGAGTTTACTTGTTTGTCTCTGTCTCCCCAGGAGAACGTGCCCCAGAGGAAGGGCAAGGATCCTATCTGTCCTGTACCCCCATCAGTTGGGAGCGGCAGGCTGGAAGGAGTGGGAGAAGACATTCACCATCTCCTCTTCTATGTTTCCAAGTCTGAAACATGGGAATATATTTCTGATTCTAAGAAATTAAATGAAAACAAGGAAAAGCAATAAGGGGTCTAGAGGTGCCAACCGAAGCCCTGTATTCCTTCTAGCGCCCCTTGCGCCTCAAACTTTGACAAAGTCAACCCCTAGAGAGGTCAGCTGACTCCAAGAGAACTACTGGGTGCTCACTGGTCCCCAGTCTAGATTTCACTCCTTATCATAACAATGGCTACGACCAAAGAAATTTTCCAGAAGAATCCAGAATTAATTTCAATTCCCAAATGGGAACCATCAAAGCATCTCTCTCCAGAGTCACTCCGGGGAGGATGAACAAATGAATAATTATCAAGTGGGACTCCAGTGAGGTATCCAGCAGTGAGCAAGGCACCATGGGAGTATCAGTCAGTATAAATGGAAAGAGGGCAACTCAGGGTATCTCAGTCCTCGCCCTCAACTTCAGTGTTTCTCAACCTCGGCACTATTGACTTTTTGAGCTGAATAATTCCTAGATGTGAAGGGCTTGCCTGGGCGCTGTAGGATGTTTATTTAGCACCATCCCTGGCTTCTACTCACTAGATGCCAGTAGCACCATCCCACCCCAGCTGGGAAAACCAAAAATGTCTCCAGACATGGCTAACTATCCCCTCTATAACAAAATGATCCCCAGGTAAGAAGCACCATTCCCATCCCAGGTGGCTGCTTCATTCTCCCTTTCAAACGCCAGGGGTTCCCCTCTGCCTGTATCCCAGTGGGGTTGCCACAGAGGTTGGGGTTTGACTGAACTTCATTGTGGGTGAGTTCCCTGAGTTTCTTATGTGCCAAGCAATCTAACTTCCTCGGAACCTCTTCTATCTAGGAAAATAACACTATCAGATTTTGAAAAATAACGATCTGTCCACAAGAAACTCCCATACCAGGAAGGCCCGGGCCATAAAAAGGTACCCCTGCCAAAGCAGGTTGATAACTGAAGCTGAACACCCTCAGGCTGGCCGGCTGCCGACTCTATGATACCCCCAAGATCACTGGGAGGATGGAGCCCGGGAAGTGAATGCCGTTTTCTCCTGTGACCATGCCCTGTAAAGTGCACGTGGGGTCACGTTGTAACGAACAAGGCAGATGGGTGGGTGAGCCCGCCATCATCTCTCCTTCCCTTGAGAACATGATTCCCAACGGACAGCTTTCTTTGGAGGGCAAAGAAAAAGGAACTGTATTTCTATGTTTTGATTAATTTGAGGCTCATCCTTGAGGGCTCTGTGAGATGAATGAGCACAATTTTCCGTGGCTAACTGTCTTGGCCGCCAGGCCCTATCGGCAAAAGCTTAGTGTTTATTTACTTTTGCTCGTGTTATTTTTATTTCAGTTCAGCTGCAGCTCAGTGCGGAAAGCGTGGGGGAGGTGTATATAAAGAGTACGGAGACTGGCCAGTACTTGGCCATGGACACCGACGGGCTTTTGTACGGCTCAGTAAGTATGAGGCTGACATGCTTCCAGACTCGGCCAAGGTTTGAGGTTTCCAGAAATCTTGTTACATGGAGTGATGCAAACTATAAAGCATCAATTAGTCTCTGTTTGTTATTTTTTCCAGCAGGATTCCCACCCTCCACCCTGCCTTATTTTAGGCACAAACATAAAAGCGTTTCTTGCGGGATTCTCTCAAAATACTCCAACGTATTATCACATAGACAAAGAGAAAAAACATTGATTGAAGTTTTAGTAACTCATCCAGTCACTCGCTCCAGAATACCCAATCCCACTTCATTATTCATTCCAAAAATGTTTCTTGAGCATCTACCATGGGCTATATAGGTGTGTCTCTTAAGGCTTTTTACAAAAATTGCAGAGCCCAGACTCTAGCAGTTGATATTTCATGCATAAAACTTTGAAAATAGCTCTTTTATTCTGGAAGGGTCACCTAAAAGGATAAAAAGTTTGATAACTTAATTCAACAAACATTGAGCAAACGCCTCCTGTTGTCCAAGTACAGTTGGGTACTAAGCGGGTGCAAAGATGAATAAGCCACATCCTTGCCCTGGAGAAGCAAAGTCCAAGAGTTTATTCAGTAGCTAAAATCCTGCTCCATTTCTCTCCTAGTTAATGCTTTATATATGTTTGACTCGGTACCTATTGATCTTTGTGAGAAAAGAAGAGAATAGGGGCAATCTGATTTTGTCCCTATTGGTATCTCTGATAAACGATTTGAATGGAAAGAGAGCTGAAGCCAATGGCTGCAGGTTTTGAAATTATTTCTGGATTTCAATGGTCCTTTCTCTGTAGCCTAACAACTGAACATTAAGGCTTCACCAAACCCCCTTCTTCCCTTTTATGAAGATGTCTACCAAAAGGCAGCCAGTAGGTGGGATTTTAGTTTGGGGCTCCCTTTAACTTACATCAAATTGCCAAGTGGCAATGGGCACAGGAAACCCTCTCTTGAAGCTGTAATCTCAGCCAGGGTTTGGGATGTGAACACAAGTTTATTTTTTTTCATGCTGCCCACTAGGGCTCAGGAGATGAGACCATCAGAGGAACAGGTAGTTCCTGTAGGCTGTTTGCTGAAATATGGATTGATTTGGACAACCTGAAAGGGCTTGGAGCTAGGCAGTGACTGGTACATAGAGAGTAGACTTTTTTTTTCAGGCGGGCCTTCCAATCAGCAGTAAAATCAACAGGCCAATCAATCATTCAGTCTCAGACTCATAAATGAATCTCATGCCTCTGCCACTTTGGCATGTTACTCACCTACTCTGAACCTTGTGTGAAACGAGGACAGTAATGGATAGTAATTACCGCATACTAACATACTTAAGAATCTTGAGTCAGAGAGACAACGCACAGAACCCGTCCACTGGTGTAGCAATGGCAGCTAGAAGGCAGTCGGTTTACAAATCCCTTACCCTCATTATTTCTTGCATTATGTGTTACAATTTTATTGCTTTTCCTCCTTTAAATCAATTCTGATGTTTATTATAACCTTCTCTTACTTGTAAAAAAATTTGATAAAGACTCCCCTAAATCCAGACACGTCTAGGCTCCAGACACCCCCTTCTCCCACCATAGTCCTGGACGTCACTGATTCACCTGAAATATTCGTAGGGTGATCTTAATATATTATGCCTAAGAATTTTTATATTCCCCCATTGATAAAGATAAGTTCTAAAATATCTCAGGGCTCTGCCTCATGCTCTACCGATTTTAGGTACTCATCCATCCTGATACAAATTCGTGTGTGTGGAAAGGACATATTTATTAAAAAAAAATAAGTTCGAAAGGCTCTAAAACATTAATACATTTATCTTTGGGAGTGGTAAATGGCTGATTTTATAATACACGAATGCCTTTCTGTATTTTCCAAATTTTTTACAGTTGGTATCTGTCACCTACGTAATTGGGAAAAAGCATGCTAAATATAAAAAAGAAATTAATTAAAACAATAGGCATGAATCAACTGTTAATCCCCAGGCCCGTGGCACTGCACGAAGTGCACAGTAAACACTGACAAATCCTGGATGAGGCACAGATAGAGCATATCCAATTTGGCCTGCTGACTCAGCCTGTGACTCAGCCATTCTGTGTGTCAACTGCTCTAGTGTAATAGACACATCAGGTGGGGGACGTGGCCGCCCCGAGCTTCGTCACAGAACACAGGCCTGACGCCCACTGAGCGGTGTCATGGGCTGAGTCCTCCCTGCAGGAGAGTGGGCAACCCACCCAGGTCCAAAACTGCCCACCTCCTCCCACCCTTGACAACGTGCATCGAACAATAATGTCTGGATGAGTTCCTCTAGAGGCAACGGAGTCACCTAATTAAATGTTACATCTACGTCCCATCTTGTTCCAAAATGATCTGAAGTGTCTCACCCACTTGTCACTGCACTAGACTACAGATGAAAAAGGGGCAGAATACTTCCCTGTTACGTAGTTCCTTACTAATCAAACGTAACTTTTTTGAGTACTTTACATGAACTCAAGAATCAGATTACATTCATCACCTAGCTGGTGTGCACCTATTATTTGCAAAATTCTTTGTCTTGGGGGGAGACACAAGGTTGACAAGATTCCATCTCTTCCCTCAGTAGGACTGACAGTCTAACAGACAAACATGCCACAAATAGAGAATAAACAATAGGACTGGAAACCACCAGAAAGGGACTCACCAACCACTATGGGTGAAGACGTAATATAGAGATCACATGACTTGGAATTGGAGCAAAGTCCATACACAGCATATGTATTTTAATACTCCTGTTTTATATCCAAATATAATAAATGTATTCTAAAATCTTGACAAACAGAAAGGGAAAAGAACTGGGATTCCTCCCACTCTAACAGATGAATTTTAGTAAAAAAGTAACTGTTGGTAGATATTTTCAATGTAATTGCACTATTTAATATGTTTTAACTATCTATCCAACTTAATAAATTTACAGTTGCATTGGATCCCACTGTATGGATGTACCGCTATCCACTTAACCAATCACCTTTCCATGGGTATTTACGTTGTTTCCAATATGTCACCATTATAGCCAATACTTCAAAGAACATCCTTGAAAATACCACTATCTCATAAGGGTCAGTTCCTAGAAGTGAAATCCCTGAGTCAAGGGTAATGCATATTTTAAATTTTGATATATATTGCCAAAGTCCCCTCACAAAGTTTCCACCAACTTATCTCACCAACAGTGTCTGACAGTGACTATTTCCCACACTCTCCCCAATACTAAGACTTGTAAATCTTTTTGCTCTTTGCAGATACTATAGCCAACATATGTTAAATCATTTTTGAATTTGCATCTTCTTGCTAGTGAGATTAAATACGTTTTCATAGGTTTATCACCCATTTTTAAAACAGCAGACATAGTATGCCATTTTGATAATACCCTAAGTTTCTATCGATATGGCCCTATCTATGTCTCTCTGTGTGCTCATACATAAAGAGGTACAGAAGGATGTTCATCAACTGTTAACAGGTGCCTATATCTGGGTGGGTGCGCTTTGGGGTGATTTTTTCTTTTTTCTTTCTTTTTTTAAAGTAAAGTTGTGATTTTTTATTTTTTACAAGTACCATTCTTTTGATAAGTAGCCAAAAAAAAAAAAAAACAGCTATTCTCACTGAAAAGAAAATTCTTTAAGTTCCAGGACATGTTTTATGCTTAGGACACATTTTATGCAAGCATTTATGTTCATACAACAACACTAAAGTAAAACCCTGATACTGTTGGTGAAAATCACCAGGGTGTAAAGTATAATTGGTAGGTTTTCATTTATTCTTCAAGACCAAACTTAAGAATGCCCCACTGCATCACAGTCTGGTTCTACCCATTTTGGACACTTCTCATGGTCAAACCTAGGTACCAGGCCTCCGCAGAGACAAAAGACCCAGCTCTGCCCTTAAGGTACTTAAAGTCATTCAGGATTTCCCAAGTGGGAGGCTCTAGGGTCCTGAGCAGAGCAGATGTGAGGGGAGCTTACATAATAGCAGATGTACCTTGAAGGCTCATTATGTACTGGGTCCTGTTCCAAGTCGTCATTTCTATCCTCAGAGATAGGTTCCGTTATTTTCCCAATGTCACTGAAGAAGAAACCGAAGCACAGAGAGCCTCACTAATTTGCCCAAGGTCACACAGCCAGTAAACAGAGGAACCCGATCTAAAACCACTCATGAATTATTCTACTCTTTCCTGGTTTTATTTTTTTTAGCAGACACCCAATGAGGAATGTTTGTTCCTGGAAAGGTTGGAGGAGAACCATTACAACACCTACGCATCCAAGAAGCATGCAGAAAAGAATTGGTTCGTTGGTCTCAAGAAGAACGGAAGCTGCAAACGCGGTCCTCGGACTCACTACGGCCAGAAAGCAATCTTGTTTCTCCCCCTGCCAGTCTCCTCTGATTAAAGAAATCTGTTCTGGGTACTGATCACTCCAGAGGAGCCCGAAGGGGTCCTCACCCGGTTGACCCCAAATTGTACCCTTGACCATTGGCTGCGCTAACCCCTGGCCCACAGAGCCTAAACTTGTAACGTGCTTCTAAACGCCCAGTTCACTTTTTTTTGTAAAGCCCTTCACCCTGGCACAGTTTGGAACCGAGGGACCAAATGGCTTTTAGGGGCCAACTGGCTGGCCAGTCTGGGTCTGGTTTGGAAGTCCAGTTGCCTCTGGGCATCTGCTGCAGGCTGAGCCTCTTAATGCACGGGTGGAGCCAAATGAAGTGCGAGCAGAGGACTGCCAAGTGGGTTGTAACTGCATGCAATTCCCTCTACAGAGTAAACCCTGCCCGCAAGTCCCCTGAGTATCTGGCACGACTCCCTTTCATCCTTTCAATCCCCCACGATTATTAGCAGAGAAGCTATGGCTACGTTAGAGGAAGGCAGCTTTCCTTGAGTGGAAACAGGGATGAATACATCCCCTCTCAGGAACAGAAGGGATTCAAATGGCAAGGGGAGACTGACTGGATTCTAGTGGGCAGCTTAGAAGGATGGGATCTCAGTGCGCAATGAAGGAAGGCTGAGAGGCTCAGGCACAGGAGAGCAGAATGAAGGCACAGCCTTGGGAGTCGTTACAACGCCTTGACTTCTCCAAGGTTATTGGGCAGCAGGAAGCCCCTGGATGATGATAGGAGGAGAAAAGAACTAGGTTCTTGATAAAAGCCAGGACGCTGGGTATTGGGAAATTCACTTGGGTCTGGGGAGTGGGTGTGGGAGTGATGAGAAAGGGAAATGTGGGCTGAGGGGACATTATCCTCCAAAGAGGATGATTCTAGAAGCGAGAAGGAAAGAGAAAGGGACGCCATGACCTGTGCTTGGCCACCAGAAAGCGGAGGCTTTGGGGTCCTGGGGCAGTGCTTACAAATCATATGGGCATCTTGTTTGACTGCAGGTTCTGGTTCAGCGGGTCTGCGGTAGAGTTTTCCCATTTCTTACAAGCTCCCAGGTGCTGTAGACGCTGCTGCCTCTCCCCAGCCCCCCGTACTCTAAGTAGCAAAGTCCCTAAAAGCGTTATTCAAATGAAGGGGGCTCAAACCCCGACCCTCCCTGGCCACACCCTTAAAAACGCATGTCCCACGGATCTTCCCACACTCAGCCAGCGTCAGCAGTTACGCCTGAGTTAAGGAGTCGGGGTTTAAGGCACTTTGGCCCAATGCCTGTAAAATGCCCATTTAGAAGATATACAAAAGCATACTTCAAAAATGTTAAACCCTCACAAACAGCTTTTCCCAAGACGCCATTTGTGTGACGGTTACTTATATAGATACGCTTCCTGCTTAAAGTAAACTTGACCCAAGTGGCTAGCAAATTAGAAACACCATTCATCTCTGACATGATACTGTTGCCATGTAAAGGCCTTTAATAAGCCATTTAAATTTACTGTGAGACTATACCTTTTAGGCACATTTAAAAATATATAGCTCAAAGGCAGTTAAACTGATTAGCATTCAGCCACTGAGAATGATAATAATAGGATATGATATATAAGCTCCTCAATTATCTACTACTTAAGACTACATTTACCTTAGAAAATGAGATTTTTCTTTGTTTTCCACTGTGCTGTTATAAATTTTCCTTTGCAAATGGGGATTCTTAAGCAATGATATAATTGTGCATAAAAACTGATGAGAACGCTAGCTCATGTTTCATAATGAATTGCAGTAATTATTAATTGAAAGGTAATTCCTTAGTAACTGAACTATTTTGAATGGAAGAAAAATGACAATTTGTGAAAGTTCAGTGTGATACTACAACTGAGGAACTGAAACAAGTTACCGCTACAGTTATGTCATTCTGCATTTGTACAGCAAAACGTTTCATAACTTTTTTTTGTTTCTGTAACTTGGATGAGACAATTTGATTTTATTTTAGTAAATCTTTGCAGGCAAGTTGGGAATAGTGCAGTGTGGCTTGACATCTCTTGACTATGAAGATTTGGCCAGAAAAAGGTACCCACAGAGGAAATCCAAGATATTTATAATGGTCCATAATTTTTAGTGTATGAATCAAATTCAAGTATAACATTGGCCAAAAAAAATGAAAGCTGTGGCTAACAGATGAGATGGAAGTCTGTGGTTGCAGAGACCCCAGGCATTGAGAGGAAATACTACTGTGACCTTGACAACCTCAGCCCAGTCGCTATTCGTGTATCTGTTCAATGAATACGTAAGTGCCAACGGTGTGCCAGGCGTTTTACTGGGTCCTGGGGCTCCTGGGAACCTCGTCTGTCTGGTTTGCTGCTGTATTCTCTCCCAGGGCATTATATTTATGACGCAAGATGCTGAGGATTCGTTTCTTTCAGTCAAGTAAAAACAGAGACTTTGTAGGTTCCTGCTGAATAAACAACAAGTCCCAGAAACGAAGGTTTTGGAAGAATTAGCAACCCCCAGCGTAAGATAAACCTCTATGGAAGTGTCAGAGGACATGGCAAGGTAAACCTAACATTTCAACTGCAGAACCATGTCAGTTCAGGGGGACCACTTTCGAATCAGGAAGAAAAGGCTGTCCGATCTCGTGAGAAGGGAGTCAGTGGCAGCTGCCTGCTCCGTTTGGAACACGTTCTCGTTCCTCAAACACGGAGCATTCCTGTTGCTCTCCCTCTTCCTTGAGAAAGTCCTGGAGGCATCTGCCCATCAGATGCCTCTCGTGTGGATTCATCTGCAGTTGCAGGCCCACTGTTACAAATTGCCTGACATTCTGTACAAAGCATCAGGAACGTATATGCTTTTGGATCGTTTTCAATGTGGTGGTGGAGGCGGTGGAGATCTGTTTCCTTGGAAGGGGTGATCATTAAAGCCTCCTACGGCCAACAGTGTGGCCTTACAAAAAACTGACTGGAACATCACGTGTCACTGAAGATCAGGGTCCTTGCTTTGTGTTAGAGACGGAGCCCAGGCCCTCAGCCTTGTAGAACATACTGCTCAAATCAACCAAGTTCCTGGGCTACAAAGCAGACCTCTGAAGAGGAAGATGCCTGTCATTTTACATCACTCTCTCTTTTTTTTTGCACCTTAAAAATATTAATAAATGTTCCACTTATAGGGGATAATGTCTCTCTGACTTATTGAGCATCATTATGTCTCATCTTCCTATTGAAGGACTTAGCCAGCATCCCTGAGGTGTGGCTGCTTGGTTTTCTACACTTAGCTTGTTACCAGATAGGAAATTTTGAAGGCTGATAGGAAGAACAGTTTTCATTCTGTTTAGAAACCTAAGGCAATCATGGTGCTTTTCTAGGGATCCACTAGGGAAATATATTCAGGAAGCTTGCCCCCTGAAGAGCTAAGGACCATAACTAACTCAGCTGACACTATTTCTTCATCCGTAGCCTATGAAATTATGCTACTATTGTAAAGCTGACCAGCTTGTGCTTCGGCAAAGACACAGTGACCTGAAAAGAATTTTAAGGACTTATTTACAATTTTAAGTCAATGGCAAGAGGTGCATCTCTTGCATCTCCAGAACCTTGATGTGGGGCTAGAGGTTTGCCCATCAGATTTTCTGAAATAATTATCACATTAAAAAACATCTCCTCAAATAAACTCCCGAATCTTATGACTTCTTATTCTAAGGAGGAAGTACACTGTTGCCTAGACATTGGGGCAGAATCAGATCACACACATGCACACTCGCACACATGCAAACATATGCACACTTACATATGCATGCATGCACGCTCACATATGCACATGCATCTATAAAAAACAGTTCGGCAGTATTTGCTCACTCAACGAATTACATATCACCATCAATCCCTCTTTTTCTTTTTAAAGTTGCCTAAGGCAGTATTTTTTTACTTTTTGGAGCTTGAGCAACCATAAGAACTACATTTTTTCTATCCCATTTTCTAACCCAGCACATATATTACCTTTAACATACACACAACTGAAACCAAAAAATGTCACAAAATTATATATATGAAATGCTCTGAGATTTTTCTATTACACTCCCCTAAAAGAGGCTGGTCAAAGATCAATTAAATGGGGTCATGACATTCAGAGTCACAACCACAGTTTGAAAAACACTGGCTTAATGCAACCATTCTTCTTCCCAAAGATGACCAGACCCTACCAGGATCCTGTATTATGACTTTAGTGTTTTCAAAGGCACGGTCTGTTCTTGAATAAACAATACAAGGGGACATCCTGTTACCCACGAACCATCTGTTTTGAGGGCATCGTGAATTCTTTTAGCTGGTTTGCTACTAATGCAATATGAATGCAATGATGCAGACCCCACGGGCAGCCACTGCTGCCTCCAATGCTGGTCTTAGCAGATTTCTGCTCTCAGAGCCCCGGAGACTTTGACCCTCTCCCCTGCTACGGAATTCTCATCACTTTGGGGCTTGAGGTCATTCCCTCCTTAACTCCCACAGTCTTCACTTCATTCCTCTCTCTAGCCCCGACAATTCCTATTTCATAACCATTTCTAAACAATACATGAACAGTGGACTGAGCCAGGAAAAGGCTAGAAACCCAGGGCCTCTAAGCATCCTCCCGGGCCCCCATCACTTTTCGGAAATGACGCTCTTATCTACCTAAAAAAAAAAAGAGTATACCATGCATGACTCAGTCACAAGATAAACATCATCGCTACCAGACTACATCTTATTCAGAGATTCAAAAATTCCCATCTTTGCTGAACCAACCAAAAAGTGTAACTCTATGCCCTAAATGTTTGAGGGGGTGAGGGTGGCTGAGAATTTGGCCTCTTATGGGTGAACTGGACTGCAAAGAGAAAAATGTAAATGAAGTCACCTTTCATATTTCTCCGAGTGACGTCCTGTCTGCCCTGTGGCAAAGGGGGGAGGGGAATCTCAAACCCTTAATTGCTTTTGGGTTGTTAGGATATTAATAAGCATGGTAAAAGTGACACACTAAACAAAGATGTGCCCTTAACTCGACTTTCACAATTAAAAAAATGCTTTTCAGGAGCAGTAGTGCAAAGTAAGAAGCCCAGCTAGGCAGTGGGACGTGTATGCTTTCCATTTCAAAATTACTAAGGATTTGTTTGACAAGCGTTAAAAGTTGAAATGATAGCTCATAAAAAGTGGCACACCGCCCCTCCTTCCTACTTGGCTCCCTAAACCTTCTCTTCACCCCCAGAAAGACTCTCTTTGCCACCATACATAAAATTTACTCTAAAATCTAGGCAGACAACTCAGCACCTGAGACGTGGGGATCTGACATCGGGCGCTCCAGACCCCAAGGATTCATCTAATATCCTCTCAGGTTACAAGGGAAATGTACTAAGTGACCCTTGGGATCCTTCTGTAACATGGTACTCACTTTGCGGTTGACATATTGACCATGACATACTACACTGTTAGCTTTCCACCATAGCTATAAAATTAAAGAGAGAAACCAGGTCACATGCAGCCTGAAGCTAGAGAGTGGATTTGCTTTAAAAAAACGCATATATTGTAGGACCTTGTTTTGGTGTTTTGGGGTCTTCTGAGGGGTCTGAGAATGTTTGTGATGTGGGGAGGGCGTACTTCCCAAATTGCTTCCTTCCTTCTTAGCTTCCCACTGTCACACAGGCTAAATTTATACACTCAGCAGCTAAACACTGGTGTCTATTTTATTATATAAACAAGCAAAACCTCACCATGTCCTTGATGTGCTTTTCTATCAGCCTTAATGAAGGGTTGGGCATTCCCTCTTTGGAACTGTGTTCATTTTCAGGATTTGGTGCACTTGGCTGCAGCTTTTGGGATGTAGCTGTAGGCAGGCAATTTGTGCAAATCATCACAGAAACACATGTCATTGTGATTTTCATATTTCATGTTTTCCTGCCTTAGGAGAAACATTTTTTGTCTGCCCTAGAGATACATAAGAGCAAGATGTCAGATTATTTTACTGATTTGCCTTAGCCCCAAACATTTTCTCCAAAATAAGTTATAGGAATGTTATTCTGCATTAACATGTTTTGTGTAAATTGTAGAAGCAGGACTGCTCATAGCCTGGGAATGTCAACTGCATTCAGAGTTCAGTCAATTCCTATAGAAATGAACGGTAAAATCTATGGCATTCTCAAAATAGGAACACCTGCATTAGGATCCCTGAATCTGACCTGGGAAATGGTGTTTGTTTTAGAACTGGCCAGAGTATTTCTGATAATACAGGATAAAAACCCAATCCAGGGTGGTTGTGCAGAGAGGACAAATGAGAGAGAAACTGGTTTCTTTATCCTTGGTGCTACTGGAACATGTCACATAATATTTAATTGGAGTGAAGAAGAGAGATGGTTTTACAGATTGCTTGAAAATATGTAACTCCCAAGCAACTTAAACATCTGGGGAGAGTTCGATACGGCAGAAGCCTAGCCCATCCAATCCAGTCCGCAAGATAAACGGCGGCAATAAATTGAAAATGACGCATCTTTCCTCAGTTCCTCACTAATGCACCCACCGCTTATTGAGCGTCTAGCACTGGGTTAGTCAGGGTCTGATCAGGAGACAGAAACCATGGCAATAATTTAAACAGGAAAATGTTAATGGAAAGAATTTTTAACTAGTCTAACGGGATTGACTACAAAGGGGTAAAGCGATCTCTGAAGATAAGTGGAACAGCAGATGTAGGGAGCAGTTACTATCCCCAAGGCTGAGGAAAGTATTCAAGGAAGGAACAAATCTGCGAGAGGCCCTTCTCTGGAGAATGAGATTCAGACTTCATGGGCTATGGCCCACAGGGGATGGAGTATCTCACGACGGTGCTTCAGGGAGCTTCCCACTGGAACACTGGTGAAACTCCAGAAGCAACTTGCTGGGGTGCCAGTGACACTCGCTGGAGGTCGTGTACCACTAGGTCTCCAGCAGGAAGCTGCACAGTGGCCACTGGGCCAGAGGAGCAAGAAGAAAAGCACAAGAACCGCAGAGAAAAGCCCCTTCCTCTCGCAGTGGCCCTCCAGCGCCCTCTACTGACAAACCTTAAGCTGGTTCCCGGCAAAGGAGAAATGATTACAGGGTCCAGCTCCAGTATCAAAACATGATTTAAATACCGTGCTGGACACAATTAGAAGATGAACAAATGTGGTCCTCGCTCTTAAAAAGCTTGTGACAGCAGCGAAGAAAGTCCCCACATGAAAGCATCAAGTTTTTTCAGCTTTGTCCCCTTTAAAAAATGCCATCTTTCTAAGCCCTCTAAGCTTCTCTGTATGTTCAAGGTACTTCCTTTAGATATTGTTAAGTCAGTCACTAATCTAAATCACCCAAACCAATGTACTATCCACATACAGAAGAAGGTAACTCTGGGGTCAGACTGGCTGAGTTGGAGTCCTGGCTCTTCCATCTACTGACTTGGTAACTTGGGGCAGGTTACTTAATTCTCTGTCCTCTGTTTCCTCCTCTGTAAAATGAGGATACACATAGCACCAACCTCACAGGCTTGTTGGGAGGTTCCAATGAGATGGAGGCATGCAAGAATTTTTAACACAATATCTGGCATATGATAAGGACTGAATAAACATTTGCTATTATTTTTATGAAAATATGATTATACACACTATGTAATATGATAGGGCTTAAAATCATCTTTTAGAGTCTCCATTTAGGTTCCCAGTGATTGTTTTCATGAACTTACATTTGGAGAGAGGTTGCTTCACAGCAATTCATTTGAAAAAGACACAAGAATCTTAATTGCCTCCCAGCTTACTTCTGTAAGGCACAGATTATGTTACGTAATTGTCCTATTGTAGTTTGAGCTGGTTAGGCCACATCTGGGCTACTGCGTCTCATTTTAGATGCTGCATATTAAGTTTCGCAAATTAAAAAAAATGTTATGTGGAGGCTAAAAGACGAAGAGTAAGGGGCCAGAAAAGCATATACCAAAAAGACAGTGGAAGAAATGAGGTGAGTTCAGTCAAGGGAAGATTTAAAATGAGATATTATGGCTCTCTTCAGATCGTTCAAGGGTCATTTTGTTTTTCTTGCTCATAGCCAAAACGAATACAGGTATTTGGAACTTGACGAGGAAGTGATTTTTGGTTCGGTATAAAGCAAAAAACATTTCTAACAACTACAGCCATTCCAACCATGGTTGAAGCACATCCACAGACAGTGACTGACATCTGCCACTCCTGCCTCGAAGCCTGGATGGGCACCTACGGTTGCCTCTGTGAGGCATCATCCAGGTCTCCCTTCAGAAATGACCCTCCCAGCTGCTGACAGTATTACCTGCAGATGGATGGCCTTGGTGAGGAGAGCGGCCTTGCCCAAGAGCACGCCCCTCTGAGGTGGCCTGCATATGTACATAACTGCCTGGCCAACTTCGGGCAGCCCTGAAGGATCATTCCAGCTTCAGACCTTCTCATAAAGTCAGCTGAGGCCTCTACACTGATACTGCCTCCACTTCTCCTTCTGCCCTGTCCTGCTTCCTCCCTTCCTACAGGTGTTGATCCTAAGATCCCTAATAAACTTCTGGCATGCTAATCTTCATCACAGAGTCTGCTATCAGAGAAGCTTGCCTGTGACAACACTTATCCCGGATGCTAGAGGCACTGCTCTGAGCAGGATAACTGCAAAGGTCCCCCGCAGCCCCGTGACCCTACACAGTCTTGGGGTATCCAAAGCTGAATGTTCTAAGTCTATACAAAGTTCCAACCTGTCTCTACTGCGTGCATCCACACGGATGATCCTCAAGAGAAATCTCGGCCTTCTTTCTAATCATCTGACCTGTGGCTGGCCTGATGTCACTGGGAGGGGCACCTGTTGAGTCATTAAATTGTTCATTCAATCACTTGTCCAGCCTTTCAACAAATATTTATGACGGCCCAAATATGCACCAGGCCTGGTGGGTACAACAGCGCACAAAGAGGCTCTCTTTTGGAGCTTACGCTCTAGTGATGGGAAACATATGAACATACTATTTCCCAAATTTCAGTCATTTGCATACTGCTTCCAAAATTTCTGCCTATGTGCCCATTGACTGATCACGGTACTTCTTATTCATCTGGCTTATGAAAGGTGGATTCACAGTTTTATCTACTTTAGGCCTACTGTAAGCAGAAATATTCACAAAGGGATAAGCTACTACTATATAGATTTTTTTTTTTAGTATTTATTAAACATAGAACTTTAAAAGAAAAAAATGAACACCTGTACATCATCTTTCCCATATACATATGCCACACCCTAGGAAACTACTCACACAAAGGATCATACAGGGGAATGTAAAACTGCAAGTGTGACAGGTGTTTACAAAGGAGAAGTATTCAGTGCCCTCAGAATATATAATGGGGGGATTTAACTTCGTGGGCTTCCCTGAGGAAGTGAGCTGATATCTGCAAGAAGAGTAAGAGTTGACTAGGTAAAGAGGTGGAGTGTGTGCTGTGAAGAACATTCCAGATAGAGGCACCAGCATGTGCTAAGACCCTGTGGCAGGAGGGAGCACAATGCCAGTGAGGCTCAAGAGTGGAAAGCATGGGGTGAACTGAGCCAGCCAGCAAGGTAGAGGCCAGCGATGGAAGAGGGGTAGGTGGACTCCACTCTCCAGCACGTGTAGATAACCAAGTGGAAGCTAAATATATCTACACCATCATTCTCTCTCCCCCCTTCCTTCCCCACACAACTGAATTTATATCACTTCTCTAGACCCTCTGCCAAAGAACACAAATAATCAGTACCAGCATGCATGTTTCTGGCCTGGGTTCAAATCTGGACTGTAAAATGTATTCCAGACTTAAAGCTTTGGGGGTTGAGGTTATATTTGTTAAATATTTAGATCTTCCCCTGAGGCTTTTATTCATTCCATCCAGCAGGTGAAGTACAGGAAAAGGTTTTTTGTTCCCAACAAATCCCCTTATATCCAAAAGGGAAGCAAGGTTTGCCAGCATAGTCAAGGGTGAGAGAGAAAACAAGAAAGCAGTGATTGTGTGTTTGAGTTTCATTCATATGGAAAACATGAACTAATTAGTGTCTTCGTGCTGTTGCTTCCAGAGATTCTGAATTTAACGTTTCTGTCCAAGTTTGGGTAGCTATGCTATTAATCAGTCCAAAAACAAATGAAGCAGCTTAAAAAGAATCACACAACCAAAAACCACATCCTTTACAAGATAGAAAAACAGAAGGATAACTTAGAAACTCTTCAGGCATGGTGCCAGTTTCAGGGTTTGGGTGGAGGGGATTTGGCTGCCTGATGGAGACGTCTTAATCTGGGTATGAAAATAGATTTTTAAAAAATGTTTACACAGATCTAATGAGGAAAACTCAACGGACCACATTACCCTTGCAGTAACTGGCTTCTAAAAGACCTATGATCAAATAGCAACCCCAAAGAAAGAACAAAGAAACGAAAGAGACAGAAAGAGAATTTAGATATAATAGATTATTTTCTGTCTCCAGATTCTGTAAGAACATGACTGATTAAAATAGCCATTCAGAATTTACCTCACTCCTTTTTCTAGAAGGCACAGAGACCTGCCTTCCTGACAACCAAACAAAGAAGAAAATTCCTGCTGCTACAGAGAAGGGATTGTAGCAGATACTGGAGAAAGAAGGGAGAAAAGGGCTCTAATGAGCAATCCGCTCCCCAGCTGGGGAACATGATTTATGAACAAATCATTAGAAGGCAACAGGGGAGAGCGCTGAAACAAACGTGTACAGGGTGCAGCAGGAGCCCAGGTGGGAGGAAAGGTTCTTCCCAAGGGAGGTGGGGAAAGCTTCCCAGAGGTGGTGTGTGACCTGTGTTGGAAGAGATGAGCAGGTGTCTGCCAGGTGGGAAAGTGGGAAAAGGAAGCAGGACCACGGAGTCTCACCTCGCTCATGGATCAGGCACTGGAGAGTTAGCTTGTAACGGGTGAGTTATACACAGTCAAAGGCAGCCCTGAAAACCTGCAGGGAGATGGATGCACCATCTCCCAGGAAGTCTCTGGCACGTGTTTGGGCAGCTATGTCATATGAACGTTGTAAATAAGTAAGCACTGTAATCACGCTGAGTCAGCAAAGCGCTCCCAGTACAAGCGGCCCAGAAAACGTGGGTAACAGCAGAGTCCTGCCTTGCCCTCTCCCCCCGGAAGCACATATGCATGGAGTAGACTGGTAGGCAGATCACCCACGCTATTTATCTTTCTCCTTTTTTTTTCTCTCTCTTTCTCTCTTTATTCCCCCATCTCTCCCTCCTGGGTGAGCAAAGTTGGTTTCTTCTAAGTTACCTACGTGTGTGTGATGTCACTTTCCTGCCAAATATAGGGCATCAGCTTGGAATTACCCAACTCTGCTATTAAGTATATGACTTCCCTAAGCCTGGGTTTCTCCATCTCTAATACAGGGAGAATATTAAAACCTTCTTCATAAAGTTAATGATTAAATGAACTAATCCGTGCAGACTGCATAGAACTCTGCTTGGTACAGGGTAGGTAGTCAATAACCATTCATTGCAATTATTATTACTCCAATCAGAGGAGACAGCGTGTGTTAGGACCTAGAAGTGCAAAGCAGAATGGTATGTTTAAAGGATGGCATGCAGCATAACTAGCAAGAGGTGAGGCTAGTAAGGTAGGCTCTGGGGAATTTGTAAAAGTTCTTTATTGCAGGACTAAGTTCAGTCTCTGCCTTTGGGCGAGAAGGAAGCAATGGAGACTTCAAGCAGGTAAGTCATAACTCCACATTTATATTAAACTGAGATAGGTCCGGTTGGAGTATGGAAGAGAAGATGGGAAAACAAGCCAGGAAGCTACTGTAGGAGCTTGACCTTAAGATAATGAGAACCTCAACTGATGATGATGATGACGGTGGTGGTGATGATTGTCTTAGTGCGGGTTCCACCAAAACAGATCCTGAGACCATGACATGGGTACAGGTTGGGAGCAGACCCCACGAAGCACAAGTGAGGGAGGGAAAGTAAGACAGGGATGGCAGAAGGACCAACGAAGGTGCATCGCCGATCAGGTCACTGCTGTGGACTGGGGGCGGGCTCAGTTCCCCTGGGAGCCTCTGAGAGATAGTGGAGAGGACACCTCAGCATTGCCCCAACAAGGAAAGTGGGTACTTATCCATTGATGCCATCCTTCTCTGGTCGTGAGCTTCCACTGGATGTGTAGTCCCGGCATTTCTGGGCTTCTCTGCCTCCCGACTGAGCAAAGTCACGTAACACCCAAGGAAGTCCTTGGGCAGAGAAAAAGAGGGAGGCAGGCCCCTGAAATAAGAAGCTGTCAGTCTGTATGAGGACTGTCCACCAGGACTGCACGCGAGCTCAGAAGTGGCTGAAGAGATGCAGCAGGGCATGATCATGATGATGATGATGGTACTAGCTACAGCAGGTAACCTTGTGAGTGCTTACTGTGGGCCAGGCATGGTGCTAAGCACTTCATTTAAAGGCATTATATCACGGTCTTTCTTACAATCCCTAGAACACGATGATGTTATTAGTATCCCCATCTTATAGATGGGGAAACTGAAGCACCAAGAGGTTATGTGATATGTTCAAAGTCATACAGCTAGTAAGTGATGAAGCCCATGCTTGAGCTGATGTAGTCTGACTCCAAAGCCCACACCTTCAATCACCGCTGTATACTGCCTCAGAGAGAATGGCAATGAGCTTGGACGAAGGGATGAATCTGAGAGTGGTTTAGGACAGTGCTGTCCAATATGGTAGCCACTAGCCATATGTGGCTACTGGGCACTTGGAAATGTGATCAGTGCAACTGAAAAATTGAAGCTGCAATTTTATTTAATTTTAACTAATTTTAATTTAAATAGCCATGCATGGCTACTGGCCACTCCACTGGACAATGCGAAGTAAAGATTTGGAACACCCTGCCCTTGAAGAAGGTGAGGATGACTTAGACCTTTACCAACATGGCAATGCTACAATGCATCATGAAATGTGTCACAGTTAATTAGTTACAAAGAGTATTTAAAATTCTGAAATTAATAAATTTTTTATTTTTGTATTTAAACAATATTTTAAAAAATCAAACTAACGTAGGTATATTGTTTTAAAAGTCATATGGTACTACAGGTTTTTAACAAAAAACAGTTGTCCCCCTTCCTATCGTACTCCTGGTTCCTGCTCCCCAGAGGCAACCACTTTCATTCCTTCTAAACATTTCTCCTGATACTTAACCTTGTTTTTCTAAACAACATGTTGATATTTCATTTCTTGATTTTTCTTCAATATTAAATAGTATCTATTGGTTTCATTCTATGGAAGATAAGGATTTAGCTTTTTACCCTAGCCCCCAGCCAGCTATATTATAGCCTCCATCCCATCCCAGTGACCTTCCCATCTTCCCTATATATTCACATGGCATTACTGGTCAGTACAAGATTCGATGTTTACATTACTAAAACTATGTAACCATTAGTTACAGATAAGCCACACGGATGATTGCATGTCTTTTCTTATACAAGTATGCTTTTCATTGCCTTCATTTTCAACTTTCTCATCACTAATTCAGCCCCAAAATTTCTGACAAAAGCTCTAATAAGCCTCTCAATACAATCAACCACATTATTTATCAGTTCAATTTTCACTGAAATGTCCCTCCTGGAGCCCTCTAATCTGTGAGGCTGCCCTCAGGGCCTCCTGTGGGACAATCTCCCTGTGACTTCCTCCACTATTTTCCTGGGATTTCTTGTGCCTCTCTCCTGTTTTAGCTCTGCTGCTCCAGGATCTCACACAGTCTTCTTTTTTATTTAGTCCCCCAGTTTCAAATATTTCCTCCAGTAGCTTTTCTACAACCGGTCACGTGAAAAGTTATTTTAAAAGAACTTTGTGCCTGAAAATGTCTTCATGCTAACCTTACACTTGGTTGACAGTCTAGCTGAGTACGAAAGTCTTAGCTGGAAATGATTCTCACTCAGAAACATGAAGGCATTGCTCTTTTGTCCCCCAAGCTTACAGGGCTGATGTGAAGAAGTGTGATGCCGTTCTGATTCCTGATCAACTGAATATCACCTCTTTTCCTCTCTGGAAGTTTTCAATATCCTCTTTCAAACACCTCCAGTGTTTGAAAGGTTATAATAATGTGCCTTGGTGCAGATCTTTTTATTCATTGTGTTGGGTGTGCACTGGACCCTTTTAATCTAGAAATGCATGACCTTTTGCACTAAGGAATTTTCTGGTAAAACGTCTTCATTTTCTTCTTCCCATTTACTCAGTTCTTTCTCTCTCTCACACACGCACACACACACACACACACACTCTCCCCCCCCACTCCGCCCCCACCTCTCGCAGTTCTCACTCTCTGGAGACCCCTAATTAATACAATTTGTTAAGCATGAAAATAGTAATACGATTTTGTAAAGAAAAGCCTAATTTTTGGAGATGCATGCTGAAGTATCTAGGGGTAAAATGTCATGATGTGTATAATTTACTTTACAATGGTTCAGATAAACACACGCACACAGATAAAGCAAATACGGCAAAATGTTAACTACCAAATACATGTGATGAGTGTATGGGTCTTTATTATATTCTTTTTACTTTTCTGTTCATAACTTCCCAGAATAGAAAGTCAAATCAAATAAGAAAATGAAAAATCAGAGCAGTAAGTAGGAACTGGCAGTGTTGGGGATTCATCTGATGCCTCTGGTAATCAAGTAGATGAAGTTTTGAAAGCTTCTGTAGAGAAGTGGGGTACACAGGAGACTCTTGAGCAGGAGGCAGGCAAGAACTATTATCAAGACTACTGCTCACCAGGAGTTTCGAGAGCTATACTGTCAGTGAAGGGATGGACCAAGAAAAAAAAGTCTATCCATTGGCCTACGGATATGGGTGTCCTCAGTTCTGTATTATGAGAAAGAAGAGTTTCCCTCTAAGAATTTATAATCATGAGCCTGTGCTCAAGTAGATTTGGGCTACAAATTTATACTACATGCCTGGCCTAAGAGCCCCTGGCCTTAGAAATTAAAATAAGACAATGGTCCACGATATTCCCTGGATGCCATGAAAAAGCAAACAAAAACCTCTCTGCAGATTCAAACCCCCAAATCAGGATGTACTATTTTTCCATGTTTAATGCGCTCCCAATCACTGGTTCATAATCCAAAAACTACTTATAAAAAGCTGAATGAGAGTGCTCGCTTCGGCAGCACATATACTAAAAGTGGAACGATACAGAGAAGATTAGCATGGCCCCTGCGCAAGGATGATACACAAATTCGTGAAGTGTTCCACATTTTTTGAATTGGGAGACTGGGATTGACATATATATGCTACTATGTATAAAATAGATAACTAATGAGAACCTACTGTGTAGCACAGGGAACTCTACTCAGTGCTCTATGGTGACCTAAATGGGAAGGAAATCTAAAGAAGAGGCAATATAGGTATACGTATAACTGATTCACTTTGCTGTACAGCAGAAACTAACACAACATTGTAAAGTAACTATACTCCAATAAAAATTAATTTTAAAAAAAGTTGAATGAGACAGAGAAAGCAGACACAATAACTTGTTCAGCAGCACTGCTGAACACCCAAGAACTTCAGGTGCTGGAAATACTAGATATTAATTGGATATAGACCATAAAATAAGCATAGTTAAAAACATTTTTCAAAAGGGACTTACAATGTGAGAAACAAAAAGACTATCGGACTTCCCTGGTGGCGCAGTGGTTAGGAATCTGCCTGCCAATGCAAGGAACACGGGTTCAAGCCCTGGTCCGGGAAGATCCCACATGCTGTGGAGCAACTAAGCCCGTGCGCCACAACTACTGAGCCTGCGCTCTAGAGCCTGCGAGCCACAACTACTGAGTCCACATGCTGCAACTACTGAAGCCCGCATGCCATAACTATTGAGCCCACGCACCTAGAGCCCGTGCTCCACAACAAGAGAAAGGCACTGCAATGAGAAGTCCGTGCACCACAACAAAGAGTAGCCCCTGCTCACCACAGCTAGAGAAAGCCCACGCGCAGCAACGAAGACCCAACACAGCCAAAAATAAACATTAATTAATTAATTTAAAAAAAAAAGAAGACTATCATGGGCCCTAGGCAGATTTAATTCAGAAAGGAATAAAACAGAAATTCAAATGAAAAACAGAGATATTGAAATTAACAACCAAATGGGTGGACTACTTCCAGACAACTGAAGTGATCGTGAAATGCTCACACAGATAATAATGATAAAAACATGATTTTAAAGAAGTTGTTTTAAAGAGCAACCCTGGAGAGAGTCTGAAAGAAGAAGAAGAATGAGAGTTTACTCTCAAAAAAATTGTCACAGTAAAGGGTAAGAATTGAGAGTTTATGTCTTCCTGGCCTGAGGTAATGCCCAACTCTTACAACTATAGCTGTAAAAAGAAAAATAGCAGTGGAAAACCACAGCCTTACCAGCTAAGGTGCCAGAGATCAGAGTTCAAGGCTGAAAATGCAGCTAGAAGTCTACAGGAAAAATACTGGCAGCAAAAAAAAACCACAGAAGGAGTATACAACTCTGAGTATAAACTCTGCCCAAATCCCTGGCCAAGAGCTAAACTATGCATGTGTAGGAGGAGGCCCTAAGCGGCCTGGTGAAAAAGTGAGCAGGAGCCAGAGACAAATCTGCTCCTGAATAACAGAGCTATGTGCAGCCCTATCTGTGAGTCTGCTGCATTTTTTTTGTTTTTTGTTTTTAAAGATCCAGGGAGCCTGTAGGCAAGGCTGGATGGAAACTTTGCTGCTAACTCACTTCTTTTTTTCTTATAATTTTTTTAAAAATTTAATTAATTAATTTATTTATATATTTTTTATTTTTGGCTGTGTTGGGTCTTTGTTTCTGTGCGAGGGTTTTCTCTAGTTGCGGCAAGTGGGGGCCACTCTTCATCACGGTGCGCGGGCCTCTCACTGTCGTGGCCTCTCTTGTTGCGGAGCACAAGCTCCAGACGCGCAGGCTCACTAGTTGTGGCTCACGGGCCTAGTTGCTCCGCGGCATGTGGGATCTTCCCAGACCAGGGCTCGAACCCATATCCCCTGCATTGGCAGGCAGATTCTCAACCACTGTGCCACCAGGGAAGCCCCTTTTTTTTTAAACTGAGTAAACTTTCCAACCATGCACAAGTCAGGTGCCAGAAAGTTGGATCTTATAAGCTTGAAATATAAGGGACAGAGCCCCAAACCAGCCAAATAGCTAAAAATTAGGCAGAAGGGAACCCCTAGAAGAAAATCAAAAATGAATGACCTCTATCTCTGTTGAAATCCTTGACTAACCAGCAAATCATAAAGAAACAGGAAAAATCACAAAGAACCAGGAAAAAATGTAGCAATGGAAAGCCATAAGAATACAGATATTAGCTGCTGCATATCAGAAGGGTGACAAAGTTTGCAGTTGGAGTCCAGACAAGTTAATTGCCTACTAGAACCAATTATATATCTGTATCTATCTATCTATCTATCTATCTATCTATCTATATATATATATATATATCTGATATATATATAAGATGAATACAACAGAATCTACAGTTGCCATAATGTACTATCTACAAGGCCCAATTTTCAACCAGAAGTTACTACACATGCAAAGAAATATTAAAGTGTGCTCTATACTCAGGGGAAAGGGCAGCCAATAGAAACTGACTCTGAAAGCTTCCAGATGTTGGGTTTAGTAAACACAGACAAGCAGTTATTATAAATATGTTCAAAGAATTAAAGGAAATTGGGGTATAATATCGAATGAACAGCTAGGAATTCTCAATAGAGAAATGGAAACTAAAACAAAACAAAACAAATGGAAATTCTAGAGGTGAAAAGTAAAAAACTGAAATTTTAAAAGTTTACTAGATGAGCTCAACCACAACTGGGGGTGGCAGAACAAAGAATCGGAGAACTTGAAGACAGAAAAATAGAAGTGCCCAAACAACAGAAAGAATAAAGACTGGGGAAAATTAAGGAGAATCCCAGAGATCTGAGGGTACAATGTCCAAATGTTCCAATACATATGAAATTGGAATTCCAAAGGATGAGGAGAAAGACAAAGGGCCAGAGAAAAATATATGAAGAAATAATTGTTGAAAACTTCCCAAATGGGCACAAGGAAACTCTTAGGGGTGATGGAAATGTTCTGTGTTTTGACTGTGGTGGTAGTTCCATGTGTGCATACCTTTACCAACACTCATCTAATCGTACAATTTAAACAGATATGCTTTATTGTACATACACTGTATCTCAATAAAGTTCAAAAATGTAAATGATGAAATACACCTCTCCTGTCCACTAAAAAAAATCCTTACAGATGGGTTAAATATTATGGACACATCTAAAGAGAGAATATGGGTAAACAGAAAAATAAATCTGAAGAAATTAACCAGAACATGGTGAGATCAATGAGAGGTCAAGAGACAAGGAAAATAGAAGGAAAGGAAGAGCTGTGGTATGAGAGATGAGTGGAAATGTGGACTGATGGTATTTGGAGCGATTTTCACTGAGAATTTTCCAGTTTTGATGAAAGACATGAATCCTAAGGTTTAGGACACCTAAGAAGTCCTATGCAGTATAAATAAAACTATATCCACATCTAGAACCACAGTTGTGATTATGGAGAATGCCATAGAGAATATCTCAAAAACAGCTAGAGGAAAGAGTGATTACCTATAAAGTGGCATTTATACTGGCAGCAGACTCTTCAGCACAATAGTGGCCAAGAAAGAGTAGAATCTGGTCTTCAAAATGCTGTGAAAAAATAAATAACCCACTCCCTGCTGGTACCTCGTAACCAGCTGGAGTCATTTCTGAACAGCACCTTCTGTTGTGAGCTTTCTTCTTACCTCTTCACTCCCAGTCCATCAAAATATGTCCAGTCTCTTAGGCTATTAAGGGATTTTATTTAAAGTAAACAGTGTTAATGCACTGAGGGTGTTAATGATTTAATACTGTGGACTGCCTGTGTTGACTTAAGCCATTTTTATTATAAAATTACTTAAATACACACAAATATATAAAACTGGGTATAAACTCTTCTTACACGACTATTAAACCAAAATTATAAATAAGCATATGTGATTTATTTTTAAAGAAATTTTAAAAAATTGCAATGCCAGTAAAATCCAAAATACAGACATAAATGTGATAGATACGATTTTGCTGAGATTAAAGAACTGAAATTGTGTTTAATGGCAGGAAGATAGAGTTGTGTGTCTTCTCTTTTACCAAAGGAGGTTCAGTGTGATGGGTCTGGAGTTAGGCTGCCTGGGCTGAACTCCCATGGTGTGATACGGGCAAGTGACTTAATCTCTTTAAGCCCCACCCCTCCCTGTAAAATGAAGGTGATGCGTACCTACTCAGAGGGATGTTGTGAGGATTAAATGCAACAACACGAGCAAAGTACTTAGCCCACAAAAAGGGGTTTATAAATTATTATTGTTGTTGTTGTAATTTGTTCTTTTTGATAATAAACCCATTATATCGTCTATTCCATTATTTTGAAAGGTTAATCAGTTTAATGTGGTACCCTAAAATACAAAACCAAAAAAATTCCATTCAAGGACAAAAATCCTAATGAACGTAGGACTTACAAAGTTGGCTCTTTGCTGCATCTTTGCCTGTGATGAAAAAGGTACCAACTATACCAGGCTTTTGAGATTGGAAAGCCTCTGTTAGCGGGAGCCGCCTGAGTACTCAGTTCACACACCCTGTTTTCTCTTCAGTCTACCCTGTAACAGGATGTCAATGGCCTTCCTTTGGTCCCACTGTGAGCTTAAACTCCCATGCAAACCTGGGAACTGAAAGAATATGGCCAGACTGAGTCACAGGGTAATCATGCAGGCGATCCAAAATAGGTTTACAGCCCTTTTTAAAGATCCTCCCAGAAACAGAAAGACACACACACACTACCACCATCACCACTCTCAGATTTAACAGCTTCCTGGAAATGAAGAGATTTAAGCCAAAGGAGTCCCTCCAGGGGTGAGAATCCTAGACCTGGTGACAGGCTGTAGTAGGAGGCTGGAAAAGGGAGGGTTTGTCATCCTTTAGGGGCAAAGAATGCTTACACGTTAAAAACAAAAAACAAACAAACAAAAAACATACAAACAACAACCAACTTAGTCTACCAAGAGGGCAAGCCCAACCATGCAGAAGAAAATCTTATCATTTTAGTCTTTATGGGATGGCAATTTATGATAAGAAAGGCTGGGCTGAACCATCTCTACAATGTTTATCAAGGGAAATTTAATAAGCAAACTAGCAACGTTGGAGGAGAAACTTTTCACTACTTAAAAATACAACCATTTTTAAAAAATGACTTTAGCTCCTATCGTATGCAAATGCAGTGAGTTAAATTATAGCTATCTCTTAATTAAGGAAAGTCTATCAAGCTCTTGGTCCCAAAGGTACATCCTTGAAGGTAATCAAAATCTATTCCCCATACTTATAGTATAGGTTGGCCCTACTGCCAATTATTCTAAACGGATAAGGAATTAGCTGAGTTATCTGAGTCTAGGTAGGTGCAGACATATCTTACAAATAAAAGCAGATTCTTCTGAGTGAGAAACTTGGCACTTTCTGCCTCTGTCTTTAAGTGTTCTCCTACTGGCATGGCAAACGTTGGTGAAATGTAGCAAAGACCACATAAAGTAGATCACATGAAATACTTAACAAAGACCACTTTGACCCAAGCAAGCCATCATACCATGGCCTGAGAAAGTTGCACACAGAGACTGGCTCCACTGGTGGGCTCCAGCCCATCACCTGGATTCCACTTGCCCTGTATCCAAATTGTGACTGCCTTCCTCCTCCTCTGAGAATCCTGAGGCAGCTAATGAACAAAAAATTGGTGGAATTCCTCAAATCCTTTAAGAACACTAAGTACAAAGAACAGTGACTAGACTTAGATCATATACCAGATTCTTAGAAAACAGAATTCTCACATATACCCCCCATGGCACCAGTTGCCAATTTAAACTAAAATATGGGAGTGGCCAAAGAATTAAAAGCAAGGACTCAAACAGATACTTGTACACCCATGTTCACAACTGCACTATTCACAATTGCCAAAAGGTGGAAGCCACCCAAGTGTCCATCAACAGATGAACAGATAAACAAAATGTGGTACATACAAGGAAATACTATTCAGCCATAAAAAGGAACGAAGCGCTGATACATGCCACCACAGAGATGAATCTTGAAAACACTGTACTAAATGAAATAAGCCAGACACAAAAGGACAAATATTGTATGATTCTACTTATTTGTGATATCTAGAATAGGCAAATTTACAGAGACAGAAAGTAGGCAAGAGGTTAGTAGGGGCTGGAGGGAATGGAGAGTTACAGCTTAATGGTTACAGAGTTTCTGTGTGGAGTGATGAAAACGTTTTGGAAACAAATAGTAGTGATGGTCGCACAACACTGTGAATGTAATTAATACCATAAAACTATGCACTTAAAAATGGTTAAAGTGGCAAGTTTTGTGTTATATGTATATTTTTTTACCACAATTTTTAAAAATGAGAGACTCAAGTCACTGAAAACAACCCAAATGTCCTTCAGCAGGTGCCTGGATCAACAAACCGTGGTACATCCATAAACTGTAATAAAATTGAACAAACTATCGATACACACAACAACTGGGATTAATCCCAAGGTCATTATGCTGAGTGAAAGTAGCCAGTTTCCAAAGGTGACACACTATAAGATTCCATTTAATGACATTCTCAAAAAGAAAAACTCGAGGAATGGAGGACAGACCAGTGGTTGCCAAGGGTTGCGGATGAAGGGAAGTGTGTGCTCATAACGAGATAGCACAGTGGTTTTCTTGGGGGCTGATGAAGCAGTTCTGTACCTGATTGTGGTGGTAGTCATACGAATCTAAGCATACGTTAAAATTCAGAACTACTCATCAAAAGGTTTTTAAAGTGAAGTTTAAAAAAACAGTGGGGTAAAAGGAGAAATAGCACTCACTGCTGTCACTGCTCTTTGTAACCTCTGATCACCGCCTCCTCTCTTGCACCTCCCTGTATTTCCCATGGATTTCTCTACCTCTCAAAATACCCAAAGATCACAGTCTGGAAAACATGCTTTGTAAAATTATAATGAAGGGTGCATATTGCTATTCCTAGAAGGAGTTCTTTTCCCTGCACCTCATCCGTCCGCATATAATCACACTGTTTGTCTTCCTAGCCTTGATACCTTTCCTGGACAAACCCTGATTCACTTGGTAAAAGAAATGTGGCTGTGTCCAGGTGCTACCGTCCACAGGGTCCTGGAGAGTACCAGAGCGCACATCTACCACGACACAACGCTCAGAGTGCTTCCTCTGAGGTCCAAACTTGGCAAATTTGCGTTCTCGCAGTGGCGCTTCCTAGATTGTTTAACGAGGACGGTCCCCCCCCATCCCAAACCTTCTGGTTTCAGGACTATGAGTGCCTCTAAGGAGCCAGTCCCACAAGAGCCCACATCTGATGCTTCATCTAACAAACACCAAAAAGCTGTGGGAAACTTTGGATCCAAACCAATGGTCTGCAGGAGAAAAACGGGAAGAGAAAGCTCCCAGCTAGCTCATGTTTCTGTGGCAATTCATGCTACACTGGCAGCCCTGGTCTTCGGAAGCCTCTGGAAGCCCCTGGGGTATTATTTATGGAGGTTACAGACAGCTACAGGCTCTGGATGGGAGCTGGGCAGACGGGAGAAAGCGGACAGAGAGGGACTGGCCTGCTCGATCTCATCATGTTCTCCCTCACCTCTTCCCGCTGGGTGGGGGTGTCACCCAGTGAAAGAATACTTTCCAAGCAAGCCATTCATCAGGTTCCTAATTTAAAAGTTGGAAAGCGTAACTCTGGAGCTGGTTTTGCCATCTTCCGACACCTCATTAACCTTGTCACTGTTCTTCTGTCGAGGGCAAGAACCTCAGGAATTACTACAGAGGTTCCGTCCTGAACACTCAAGCAGAAAAAGAAACAGCAACACTTTGCCCGAAAAAGAACCCCGCCATGTGACCACAAGAGTTGTGCCAGATCACAAATAAAACAGGAAGGACATGACAAGGAGAAGAAGATCTACCCAGACTTCACTTAATTAGGAATATTCATCTTTATCCAGAGAGAAATAGAGGAGGAATAATAAATAGTAACCAATTTTTCATAGGCCTTTCTAGTAAAGGGGAAGATGTTACCCCACTTCTCTCTGAAGGAGACAGCTGAGAAGAAATAGCCAGGGATTTGAACCATACTGTGTACCAAAAAGCTGCACGTTTTGTGAATTTTGAACTGAGCCCAAGTATTTCTTTTTTTTTTTTTCCTCTCAATGGCAAAACTAAACTTAGGGGTTTTTTTGTTGTTGTTTGTTTGTTTGTTTAATTTATTTATTTTGTCTGTGCGCAGGCTTTCTCTAGTTGTGGCGATCAGGAGCTACTCTTCGTTGCGGTGCGTATGCTTCTCATTGCGGTGGCTTCTCTTGTTGCGGAGCACAGGCTCTAGGCACACGGGCTTCAGTAGCTGTGGCACGTGGGCTCAGTAGTTGTGGTGCACGGGCTTAGTTGCTCCACGGCATGTGGGATCTTCTCGGACCAGGGCTCGAACCCGTGTCCCCTGCGTTGGCACAGGTGGATTCTTAACCACTGCGCCACCAGGGAAGCCCTAAACTTAGGTTTTAACTACATAAATAAAGCCTAGGAATATAGTTCAAACTGAAACTATGTCCATTTATTTTCTGAAACAGATAAAATGAAATATAAAAACATTCACTCAACCAAACAAATATTTCTCTGTCTGGTATCATGGACACGGGAGGAAGCTACTAGGCTCTACTGGAGCAAAAGCATTCAACTCCATCTCATTACTGGTGAGAATTTGGCGAGACTTAGGGAGAAGCCCAAGGGAAGAATCTAAAACTCTAGGTCTTATCTGAATCTTGGGCATTCTCGCTTGCCCACAAGATCCAGAAGCCCTTCCTTTCTTGGTCCCCTATAAGAGGAAAGTTACAGAGCCCATTCCCACCACTACCACCAAAAAAAGAAGAAGAAGAAATCAAGAGGCCAGAAGATGAATTCTAACACTTACCTATCTTCTTTGGCCTAGAGCAAGTCACCAGGGCTGTGACACTGCTGTCCAGCCTCTTGGATCCCCTCCAAAAGGTCTAATGGGTACCTTCGTCAATCTGAACAGAATGGAAGGGATGGGAAATGTGGCAGACACAGCAAGGCCAGATATTTTATCTCTCCTACTTAGGAATTAATGGTGCATGTGGACAGATTGCTAGACAAGCTGGAACACTAATATATTCCGGAAATGTTGACATCCTAGGCGCAAAATATCGCAAACTGGTGATCTGTAGAACAGACAGAGGACACGTGAATGAGTCACCGGCTCTCTCCTCCGAGAGCAAAGGACAGTGACACAGGCCTGGCCCACAGCCCTAACCATCTTTCACCATCTCTTTTGGTTGCCTTTTTTTCCTCTTTTTTTTGCATAAGGGTCTGTTCTTGGCCTCTTCCACTCTCCTTGGGTGACTACAGCTGTTCCTACATCTTCAAAGAGAGCCTCTTCCCCGACGCCCCCCACCCTGTGTCTGTCCTTCTTTGGGGAGCTGTGGGTCTGTATGTTCAACGACCCACCGGACATTGCCAGCTGGGTGATCAGCAAAATCCTTGAAAGTCTTTAGCTCTGCCCTGCTCAGTCCCGAATCTATTCCTCCTCCTTATTAATCCACGAAAATTCAGAGTTCCAAAGCAAAACTTACTCCGAAGTGATTCCCATGATGCTTTCTTAGTCTCAAAATCAACCGAGTTCCAGCAAAGAGAAGGCAGCCAGAAGGTGACCACGTTACACAGACACACCTGTCCACCCTGGGCAGGCTAGGTGGATGGGTGGATGGGTGTGGGGAGGTATGGGGGGGATGCATGGGGAGCAGTTCCCAGGAGACAAAGTGGTCCCTTGAAAGTTGGAGAGGCTGGTCAAACAATCCACTGCCAACTCCAAGAGCTTTCCATATTTATGCTCAGTATAATCATTTAGAGGACCTATGTTATTGTTCATAAGTAGGGAAAATTACAAGATTTCTGTGGGGTTTGCTTACATCTTGGGATATCAGGACTTTTATAGCTTCCTTTAGCAAAGTCACCATGTGCTTAAATAACATAAAATCGCTGAAAGAATGAGAGAAAAATCTTCTAGAAGGAATGAATGTTGAGCAGTCTCTGATTCTTGCCCCTTCCTTGAGGTTCTTCTACTGTGCCTGACCATTGCCTCTAGTTGAAGCAGAGACAAAATAAACTTTCTTTGTTTCCATTTATAATGTCTCAGATCAGCTGATGACTTTACCAATAGCATTATCAAACAAACAAGAAAACATAAATAAGGAACCCTTATGTCCTCACAGTTTTAGAATTTGAAATCTAGACATATTTAATCACCAAACTCTTTAACTTTCTTTTTATAAATGCGGAAACTAAGACCCAAAGAGAGTAAGTGAAGGGCCCAAGGCCACAAAACTACAGTGTGGTAGAGGCAGAACCTGAATTTAGGGACTTGCCTCTCCATCTTATGTCCTTTTCATTCTCTTACGATACTACTCTATAAAACAGGTCTTGATTCCCTCCTCCCTCCTGAGGTTCGCTCCTCCTTGCCTCTACTACATGGCCTCCCCGAACCATCTTGGTTCCTTGGCTCATGGGAACTGGTTCACCCAAATATCTTTCTATAGTCAAGGTCAAACTCCAACCACTCCAACAAAACAACCCTTTTTTCTTATAAACCTTCCACTCAGTCCTGGTTTCCCATCCAAGCAACATGTCTGGTTTACAGTGGAGTTACCTGGGAATGGGGATTGACATCCTTGAGTCTCTGTGAATGGCCGTTGTTCAGGTAACTTGTTCCAGCCCATTGAGGAGTCTACAGTGAGTCTCCCAAACAGCACAGGGAAACAGACTCTCAAATGTTATGTATTACATCTTCAATATATTAATGTCTTAATCATAACTATAATAACTGCACTTGTATATATTTGTGTATACACACACACACTCACACAATAAGAATTATAACAAATATATTGAGGATGATTATTCTTGCTGTGACATTTAGCCCAAAATATCAACAAAAAGGCACTTGAAGAACATGAGATTTTATATAGCATGATGCAGTAAACTCAGTCCTGAGCTGGGAGTCATCATAATGTGTTCCTTATCCTGATTTTGCTAGCCAGAACTCTAAGAGCCTGATCTGCATGCCAACTCAGGATATCTGAGGAATCAGCCTAGGTCAGCAGCGATCATATTTGCTTCAGGTCCCCAAAACCTTATAAGATAATAGTTTTCAAACATTTGCCTATCTCTGGCGGATAGAGATGAGAGACAGTCTCCACATTTGTAAAAGATAAATGGTTGAGGATGGACATTATATGATGTGTTAGATTCCTTGGTTTGCCTTTTAGAGAGTGTTTAGGGGGAAAGCTAACTTTTTTCTTGAACTTTTGTTTCTGGGTACTTACAAGGGAACAATAAAGTGCCTCCTTTTCCCATTCCACTCTCAAGGAAGGCCTGAGCACCGTACCCCTCTCACCATCCCTTCTTCGCCTCTTCCCTCTCCCTCACCTCTACTCTTAGAAGAAAACTGCATTTTTGATTTAGGGGATTACACTAGATCATCCCAGAGGGAAGGAGTGTGGCCTCTGCTTCGCACCAAAGCAGCAGAAGCAGTCGTACTCAAGAGGGTGGCTGAAATTCTTTGCAAGTTCAGGGTTTGGGAGTTGCTGTATATGGTACTTGAACATCTGTACCCGGCTGATGTACCACACCCTGAACAGGAATGGGGATTGCTGCTAAGCCACAAAACCTGAGGGCAGTGCCAGGGGCTTCTGCGTCTTCCCTGGGCCTGTAAAAAGAGCTCTTTGAAGGACATCTCTGGGCCTCTTGGAGAAGTAATGCCCAACAGACGGCCAGGAAAAGTCACCTGGAAATAGCAGTAAATGTCCCCAATACTTCCCAAATCAATTTATGAGGCCAGTATTACTCTGATACCAAAACCAGAGAAAGAGATTATAAGAAAAGAGAATGACAGACCAATATCCCTCATGAACATAAATACAAAAGTGCTTAACAAAATATTAGCAGATTTAATCTAGTGATACAGAAAAGGATAACTGGGGTGTATCTATACAACAGAAAACTACTCAACAATAAAGAGGAAGAAACTACTGATATGCACGACAACATGGATGAATCTCAGAAATACTACACAAAGCAAAAGAAGCCAGACAAAGTGTGTGTGTATATATCGTGTGTGTGTGTGTGTATGTATATAAAACTCTAGAGAAGATGAATCAATTGTGTGGTGACAAAGAGCAGATCAGTGGTTGCCTGGGGTGCGGTAGGGTAGGGAGGATGAGGGGTGGGGGTGAGGATTTACTGGAATGGGCGCAAGGAAATCTTTTAGGTTGAAGGAGATGCTGTATATCATGACAGTGGTAACTGTTACATGGATGTATAACTCTCTCAAACCTTTATCAAGATGTACGCTTAAGATGGGTGCTTTTTATTTTATGTAAAATACAGTTCAATAAATTTCACTTTTAAAAAATTTGAGAAAGCAAGCTTGTCTAATAGAGGCTCTAATTTTTAAAAGACCACAACATTTGGTAAGGGTTGGCCAAAAGAACTATAATCACTTACAGCGGGGGTCCCCAACCCCCAGGCTGCGGACCGGTATCAGTCCACTGCCTGTTAGGAACCGGGCCGCACAGCAGGAGGTGAGCAGCAGGCAAGCAAGCAAAGCTTCATCTACCACTCCCCATCGCTCCCCATCGCTCCCCATCGCACCCCATCGCTCCCCATCGCTCCCCATCGCACCCCATCGCTCCCCATCGCACCCCATCGCTCCCCATCGCTCGCGTTACCACCTGAACCATCCCCCACCCCTTGTCCGTGGAAAAATGGTCTTCCACGAAACCAGTCCCTGGTGCCAAAAAGGTTGGGGACCGCTGACTTTCAGCACCAAGGATTCCCTAGAAGTGGTACCACGGTAGTCTCGGGAAAGGTGGTGACCATGGGAACAGCATAAAATAAGCAACCCCAACCCTAAAAACCCTTGAATACTCAATAACTAACTACAAGAGACATTGCATCTAAAAAGCCATGGGCTTGATGTCCCTTGACAGTCCCTGAGAGCTCAGGCTGCAAGGCTTACAAGGGGTTAAGACCCTTCCTTCAAGTCCTAAAAGCCTTTTTTTTTTTTTTTTTTTTTGGCAAGGCTTTCTCATGAGAGGTGTTTAGGAGCTAAGGGCAGTGCCAGATGACAGCCATCAAGAAATGGGAACCTCAGGTCCTGAAACCACAAGCAACTGAATTCTGCCAACAACCTGTATGAGCTTGGAAGTGGATTCTTCCCCCCGAACCTCCTAAAAGGAACTCAGCCCTGCCCACACCTTGATTTCGGTCTGTGAGACCAAGAACAAAGGACCAAGCTCATTCAGATTTCTGACCTACAAAACTGTGAGATAATAAATTTCTACTATTTTAAGCCTCTAAGTTTGTGGTAATTTGTTATGGCACCAATTGAAAACTTAACACATGCTATAACAATAATAACCGTATACAGGAATTCTATAGATTTTTATTTTTAAGTCTTTATTGAATTTGTTACAATACTGCTTCTGTTTTATCTTTTGGTTTTTGGCTGAGAGGCACATGGGATCTTAGCTCCCCAACCAGGGATCCAATTCGCACCCCCAGCATTGGAAGGCCAAGTCTTAACCAGTGGACTGCCACGAAAGTCCCACTATAGATTTTACTAGACTAAAAAACCAAAGAGAAGAGAGAATCAATCTCACAATTCTAATGTCTTTCTTTTTGTTCACATTTCATGATAAAAGTAACTTAAAATATGTCTATCTATTGGTCTATATCCCTAACATTAAACTTTCAATTTCCCCTTTGGTTTAACTGAATAATTCCAAGAAGTGAAATTTCATATAGAAGAGATGACATCTTTACAGTAGACCTTCTGTTTGTATCAAAAGATTTGAGGTTTTCTTCATTACAGTACAGAGGTGAACTTTGCTAAGAGACTTTCTTTGATTTCTGAAGGAAAGAATATTTAACATTTTACTCTACATACAGAATTAGCTGTGATTTCAAAACTATTCTTAAAACCCAGACACACAACTTTCAGTACATCAACCTTATAAGTACACGAGAAAGTCTCAAGGTTAAGCAAGACTTTCATTTTTAAAGATGGGATTTTCCAGGTATAATCAAAATGGTTTATTAGAAATCTGTAAGATACTCTCCCTTGATTCTTCACTAAGCAGTGGCAACTTACTAAATACGCTTTTTTTCCCCTTAAAAAGTTTTGAATAAAATATTTTGCTTAGAAACCTGACGTTAGAGTAGCATAACACCCAAGCAGAGGCGAGACTGACACGTGGTTCCTTGGAAATCACTGGAGTTTATACCAATCCAAAAGCTACCTTTAAAACTATTTGATTTTATAATGTATTAGTTAAAAGGGTCTTTTTAAAATTTTTTTTATTTTATATCCAACTTTCTGAAATAATGGAAAAGGTGCCAGAAAGGCCCACTGATCACTGTGTCAGGGGCTTGCCTGGGGCAGGGATGTATTTTTAGTCTTCACTAGGAGAAATATTTTCAAAAGGCTAGTGGCTGGGAAGTTCCTATTCTTCCCTAATTCCAGATGATAATTCCACTGTACAAAAGTGAAGTGCCTCTTCATATTTCCTACATTTCCATCCACTTCTTCACACCTAGGATTATTTCCAAAGCACCCAGACATTTAATTTTTTTAAGGATTCTTACACTAGATTATTTATAAGCTAATTATCTATAGAAGTTCAGGTCTTTAGCTTTGCTTTCTCCCTCTTTCTAGCTGCCATGTCTAATTGCAATTGTCAACCATGGTTTGTTAAAAAGACAAGCTGCCTCGTGGAACACTGCCATTAGGACACCTTTAAGGAAGCCAGTCTTAGCTACTGGAGGATGAAAAGCCTCCTGGAGGACAAAGGAGATGCCCAAGCCAGCAGCCCTCATCAACTGCAAGACATGTGAGTGAGGCCGTCTTGGATCTTGCAGCCTAGATGCAAACAGCCACACAGCCACATGAGTGAACCTGCATGAATTCCAGCAGAAGAACTACCCAACCAGTTCAGAGAATGGTGAGAAAGAATAAATCATTATTATATTAAGCCATTGTGTTTTGGAGTGGCTTGTCCCAGCAAAGGCTAACTGAAACATTAGTAAAATATTGAAAGCTTTCTGCTTGAGAGACGGAGTAAGACCAAAACACCTGACTTTGACATTTTATCAGATGCTCTTCTCAGAATAATAATAATAATAATAATAATAATAATAATAATAATAATAATAATAATAATAAAGAAGAAGAAGTAGAGGTAACAGCTATAAATAAAAAGACTTAGGATTGGAAAGGAAAAAATAAAACTGTCACTATTTGGAGATGACATGATTATATATATGTGAATAATATAGAAGAATCTACTAGGTTTAATAAGGGAATTTAACAAGGTCACTGGTTTAAGGTTGATATTAAAAACTTTTTTTCTATATGCAAGCAACAAACAAATAGGAAAATTAAAATGATGCCATTTACAATAGGATCAAAAAGCATGAAACACCTGGAAATAAATTAAAGATTTGTAAGACCTCTGCACTGAAAACTACAAAGCACTACTGAGAAAAATAACACCTAAAAAAGGAAGAGATACAATATGTTCATAGACAGGAAAGTTCAATATTCAATTATTTCACGTTTCCCCACACTTAACTACCGATGCTATGCAAGTACAAATAAAATCTCAGCATAGTTGTTCCTTCTTTTTCCTGGAAATTGACCAGCTGATTCTAAAATTCATATGGGAAAACAAAGAGCTAGAATAAAATAGACAATCTTGAATTGAGAACAAAATTGAGGGACTTAAAACTACCAAATACCAAGCTACATTAATTAAGGCATTCATTGGCTATACTAATTCATGCAAAAATGGACAAACGGACTAATGAAACAGACTTACACCTGAGTGTGTACTATTATGAGAAAAGATAGTCTTTTCAATAAAACGGTCTGAGTTGACTGGATATTCATATAGAAAAAAAAGAACCTTGACCCCCTACTTCAAACCACACATCAGTAGATTTTAGATAGACTGAAGATCTAAATGTGAAAAATAAGACAATATAGCTTTTAGTAGAAAACTAAGTGGAAAATCTTCATGATTTGGGGGAAGGCAAAGATTTCTCATACAGGACACAAGCATTCTACCACAGAGGGGAAAAACTGACCAACTGGATTATATTGATCTACAAATTAACACTTCTGTTATTAATACAAAATTAATTACTTTGTTCATCCAAAGACACTATTAGTAATGTGAAAGGGCAATTTTGATATTTTGTTCATTGTGGATTTTTAAAAATTTTGTCATGGTAAAATATACATGAAATTTGTCTTTTTAACCATTTTTTGAAGGTGCAATTCAGGGGCATTAAGTACATTAACATTGTTGGGCACAAACTAAAACTCTGTACCCATTAAACAACGGTGACATAAGAGGCTCCTGACTCCCCCTCCCATGGATGCACTGAGTATACAGGAACAGGTGAATCAATCTTCTCTCAGAGAAATCCAAAAACTAGTTGAGTAACTCCTACACACTGGTGACAGAAAAAAACCACATCAAGATGGGAAGGAAAGGCTGAGAAACACTCTCCCCATAAACTCAGCCCCTGGCATAGCACTTTACAATTCGGAGGGAACCCTTAACTCCAAGCTTTGCCCAGGGGAACAAAGAATCTGGATCACAAATCTAGTGCCCCAACTCTTAAGGCTGCCACCTGAGGTACAGGTCCCCAAATCACCTAGCTCTGAGAGCCAATGGGGCTTGCATTCATAAATCCCACAAAACTATAGCAAGTAAATAAGCAGTTGTTAAATGGGTACATGAGGACTCTCCATGGCTATTACCAACCCCCCAACTCCCAGCTCTGCTCAGAGAGATCAGACAAAAATGTCCATCGCTCAGTTTCTCCCTGGAAGTGATCTGACTGCAAACTTCTCCAGCTGCTTTCTGAGGTTCTGGCTTCTAACCAGCCTGCATGTGGGAACTGACAGGGATCCTCCTGGAAGCCCAAAAGAGCTGGTGGGCACATCCTCTACTGTCTCCCCATGGCTCACTCCAATACTAAAACCAAGTCACCAGCTTCTCCCTGGAAGGAACTTGTCCATGCTTCTAGCACCCCAACTATTATGGCTGCTACCCAAGGGACAGGTTCCCAAATTACCCAGCTCTGGGAACTGATGGGGCTCAGCATTCATGAGTCCCCCAGGACCACATGAAACAAAGAGGTGGTTCTAGTCTGTGGGAGTGCTTGTGTGCCCAAATATTCTCTCTGGCTCAGCACAGAGGGAGTAAACAAAAATACCCAGATCCCAGTTTCTTCCTGATAGGTGCTAGACTATACATCTAATGTCCTGATTTTCCCAGCTGCTGCCTGAATGTCAGGCTTCCAATTAGCCTGCATAGGGGGCTGAAAGGGGAAGCAATGAGTAGTCCTCTGGGAACCTGAACAGGCACGTGGCATTTCCCATGTCTTTCATACGCTGACAGATCTTGGCACATCCTCATCTACTGGGAACCACTAAGAACAAAGATGGTGGCTTGACTATGGAGAACACTTCGGAAGTTCCTTAAAGAAAGCTAAAAATAGAGCTACCATATGATCCAGCAATCCCACTCCTGGGCATACATCCAGAAAGGATGAAAACTCTAATTCAAAAAGATACGTGCACCCCCATGCTCATAGCAGCACTATTTACAATAGCCAAGACACGGAAGCAACCTAAGTCTCCATCAACAGAGGACTGTATATAGAAGATGTGGTATATATATATATATATATATATATAATGGAATATTACTCAGCTATAAAAAGAATGAAATAATGCCATTTGCAGCAACATGGATGGACCCAGAGACTATCATTCTAAGTGAAGTCAGTCAGACAGAGAAAGACTGCTTATATGTGGAATCTAAAAAAAAGATACAAATGAACTTATTTATAAAACAGAAACAGACTGACATAGAAAACAAACTTATGGTTACCAAAAGGGAAAGGAGGAGTAAGGGATAAATTAGGAATCTGGGATTAACAAATACACATTATTATATATAAAATAGATAAACAAGACCTACTGTACAGCATAGCATTTGTA
Organism: Balaenoptera physalus; assembly: GCF_965194825.1. Lineage (NCBI taxonomy): Eukaryota > Metazoa > Chordata > Mammalia > Artiodactyla > Balaenopteridae > Balaenoptera > Balaenoptera physalus. Next base: position 58,365,626 of record NC_138890.1, read on the forward strand.
TCTTGTAATAACCTATGATTGAAAAGAATCTGAAAAATATATATATATGTAGTCGTATGGCTTGGACAATCACAAAGGTTTGAGAGGCAACTAGGAGCTCAAGGTGGGCTGACTGACTAGGCTCATCTCCTACACAAGTCCAGTCTGTCAAGGCTAAGAGAGATGGTTGTTTTATCTAATGTGTAGAAACCAACACAGAGAGTCAAGGAAAATAAAGAAATAAGGGAATATGTTCCAAACAAAAGAACAAGATAAATCTCTAGAAACAATCTTAATGAAATGGAGATAAGTCATTTATCTGATAGGTCCACATACTGGTCATAAAATGGTCACTAAGGTCAGGAGAGCAATGCATAAAGTGAGAATTTCAACCAAAAAAAATTAAAAATATAAAAAAGTGCCAAAGAGAAATCAGAGATAAAGAATACAATAACTAAACTGAAAAATTAAATAGAGGGGTTCAACAACAGACTAGCTAAAGCAAAAGAAAAGATTAGTAAACTTGAAGATTTGGTGATTTCCACTACCCTATCAAAAGAACAAAGAGAAAAAAGAATAAAAAGAGTGAAGATAGCTCAAAAGACTTATGACGTACTATTAAGTAAATGCATATAAATAATACAGATGTCTCAGAAAGAGAAGAGAGAGAGAGCAGCAGAAAGATTATCCAAAGAAATAATGACTGAAAACTTCCCTAACCTGGAGAAAGAAACAGACAACCAGATTCAGGCAGCCCAAAACATACCTAAAAAGAATCCAAAGAGATTCACAATAGGACACATTATAATCAAATTGTCAAATGTTAAAGACAGAGAATCTTAAAAGCAGCTTGAAAAAGGCTACTTGGTATGTACAAGGGAACCCTTGTTCAGCATATTTTGCAGAGAAACATTTCAGGCCAGAAGGGAGTGGACAATGTATTCAAACTGATGAAAGAAAAAAACCTGCCAATCAAGAATACTCTACCCGGGACTTCCCTGGTGGCGCAGTGGTTAAGAATCCGCCTGCCAATGCAGGGGACATGGGATCGATCCCTGGCCTGGGAAGGTCCCACATGCCACGGAGCAACTAAGCCCGTGCACTACAACTACTGAGCCTGCACGCCACAACTACTGAGCCCGCATGCCACAACTACTGAAGCCTGCGCACCTAGAGCCCGTGCTCCACAAGAGAAGCCACTGCAATGAGAAGCCCACACACCACAACAAAGAGTAGACCCCGCTCACTGCGACTAGAGAAAGCCCGTGCAGAGCAACGAAGACCCAACGCAGCCAGAAAAAATTAAAAAAAAAGAATACACTACCCAGCAAAGCTGTCCTTCAGAATTGAAGGAGAGAGAGTTCCCTGGACAAACAAAAACTGAAGGAGTTCATCACCACTAGACTGGCTGGACAAGAAATGTTACAGAGAGTTCTTCAAGCTGAAAGAAAAGGACAGTAATTAGTAACATGAAAACATATGAAAGTATAAAACAAACTGGTAAAGGTAAATATATAAATTCAGAATACTCTAAATTGTAATGGTGCTAGATAAATAACATAACTCTAGTATAAAGGTTAAAAGACTAAAGTACTTAAAATAACTATAACTAAACTAATTTGTTAATGGATGCACAATATAAGAAGATATAACTTGTGACATCAGAAACATAAAATGTGGTAGGGAGTGTAAAAATTTAGAGCTTTTGTATGTGATGGAAGTTAAGTTGTTATCAGCTTAAAATAGACTGTTATAGGATGTTTTTAATGTAAGCCTCATGGTGACTACAAAATTTAAAAAACTATAGTAAATACACAGAAGATAAAAAGAAAGGAATAAAAGCATACCAACATAGAATATTATGAGATCACAGAGGAAAAAAGCAAAAGAGGAGGAAAGAAACAAAATACAAAACAGCCAGAAAATAATGAACAAAATGGTAACAGTAAATCCATGCCTACCAATAATTACTTTAAATGTAAATTGATTAAATTCTCCAATAAAAAGACATAGAGCACCTGAATGGATAAAACAACAACAACCCCAACTATATGCTACCTACGAGAGACTCACTTTATCTTTAAGGACACACATAGACTGAAAGTGAAGGGATGGAAAGAGATATTTAATGCAAATGGAAACCAAAAGAACGTAGGGGTAACCATACCTACACTGGGAAAAATAGACTTTAAGCCAAAAAAATGTAACAGGAGACAAAGAAGGTCATTATATTGATAAAGGGGTCAATTCATCAAGGGGATATAATAATTGTGAATATTTATGTATCCAATACCAGAGCACCTAAATATATTAAGCAAATATCAACAGATCTGAAGGGAAAAATAGACAGCAATACAATAATAACAGGGGACTTCAATACCCCGCTTTCAACAATGAATAAATCATGACAGACAGAGTATCAACAAGGAAATATTGGACTTAACTTACATGTTAGACCAGAGGGACCTAGTAGACATATATAGAACATTCCATCCAACAGCAGCAGAATACACATCCTTCTCAAGTATGCATGGAACGTTCTCCAGGACAGATCATTTGTTAGGCCACAAATCTGGACAAATTTAAGAAGACTGAAATCATATCAAGCATATTTTCTGACCACAATAGTATATAACTACAAATCAATTACAAGAGGAAAACTGGAAAATTCACAGAAACATGACTAAACAACATGTTTCTGAACAACCAATGGGTCAAAGAAGAAATGAAAAGTGAAATTAAAAAACAACTTGAGGGGCTTCCTTTGGTGGCGCAGTGGTTGAGAATCTGCCTGCCAATGCAGGGGACACGGGTTCGAGCCCTGGTCTGGGAGGATCCCACATGCCGCGGAGCAACTGGGCCCGTGAGCCACAATTGCTGAGCCTGCGTGTCTGGAGCCTGTGCTCCGCAACAAGAGAGGCCGCGATAGTGAGAGGCCCGCGCACCGCGATGAAGAGTGGCCCCCACTTGCCGCAACTGGAGAAAGCCCTCGCACAGAAACGAAGACCCAACGCAGCCAAAAATAAATAAATAAATAAAATTTAAAAAAAAAAAAAAAGAGTCAATTTGTATTAAAAAAAAAAAAAAAAAACAACTTGAGACAAATTTAAGTGGTAACATGACATACCAAAACTTAAGAGCTGCAGCAAAAGCAGTTCTAAGAGGGAAGTTTACAGCAAAAACACCTACACTAAGAAACAAAAAAGATCCCAAATAAACAATCTAACTTTACCACTCATGGCAGTAGAAAAAGAATGAATGAAGCCCAAAGTTAGTAAAGGAAGGAAATAACAAAGATCAGAACAGAAATAAATGAAATAGAAACTAGAAAGACAATAGAAAAGATCAATGAAACTAAGAGCTGTTTTTCTTGAAAAGATAAACAAAATTGAAAAAACTTTACCTAGACCAAGAAAAAAAAAAAGAAGAGAAGATTCAAATAAATAAAATCAGAAATAAAAGGAGACATCATAACTGATAACACAGAAATACTAATGATCATAAAAAACTACTATGAATAATTATATACCAACAAATTAGATAACCTAGAAGAAATGGGTAAGTTCCTAGAAATATACAACCTACCAAGACTGAATCAAGAAGAAACAGAAAATATGAACAGAACAATTATCAGTAAGGAGACTGAATCAGTAATAAAAAAAAAAACTCCCAACAAAGAAAAGTCCAGGACCAGATGGCTTCACTGGTGAATTCTACAAAACATTTACAGATTAATTAATACCAATCTTTCTCAAACTCTTGCCAAAAAATGAAGCGGAGGGAGTACTTTCAAATTCATTTTACAAGGCCAGTATTATCTAAATACCAAAGCCGTATCAGGACATGACAAGAAAAGAAAATTACAGGCCAACAACCCTGATGAACATAAATGCAAAAATTCTCAACAAAATATTAGCAAACTGAATTCAACAGTACCTTAAAAGGATCATACACCAAGATAGAGTGGGATTTATTCCCGGGACGCAAGGATGGTTCAACATATGCAAATCAATAAATGTGATACACCACAATAATAAAATGAAGGATAAAAATCATAGGCAGACAAGAGAATCAGATTCACAGATGATTCCAATTTCAGAGCTAGCTGATAAGTACTTTAAAATAACTGTGCTTGGGGACTTCCCTGGAGGTTAAGACTCTGTAACCACTGCAGGGGGCACGGGTTTGATCCCTGGTCGGGGAACTAAGATTCCACATGCCACACCACGTGGCCAATAAATAAATAAATAACTATGCTTAAAATGCAAATTAAAACCACAATGAAATATCACCTTGCACTGGTCAGAATGGCTATCAACAAAGAGAACACACATAACAAATACTGGCGAGGACGTGGGGAAAAGGGAACCCTTGTACACTGTTGGTGGGAATGTAAATTCCACAGTGCAGCCACTGTGGAAAACAGTATGGAGGATTCTCAAAAAACTAAAAATAGAACTACCATATGACCCAGCAATTCCACTCCTGGGTATATATCCAAAAAAAAAAAAAAAACCCACTAATTTGAAAAGATACATGCATCCCAATGTTCACAGCAGCATTATTTACAACTGCCAAGCCATGGAAGCAAACTAAGTGTCCATCAACAGGTGACAGATAAAGAAGATGTGGCATATACATACAACGGAATACTACTCAGCCGTAAAAGAGAATGAAATTTTGCCATTTGCAATAACATAGATGGACTTGGAGTAGGTGAAGTACAGGCTGACAGAGCTTAGGGAACATACCCAAGATCACTCAGGCTATGAGTGGTAGAGCTGGGGCTTGAACTCAAACCTGTCTGAGACAAAGTCAGACTCTTACCCACTTTACTACGTAGCTTCTCTTGACTAGTTAACTAAAGACAAGCAGGTTCATCTGAAAAGTGGGGATAATAACAAGCCGGAGAATTTGGAGCTTGAGGATGTGCATTAGCTCTTTCAAAATTCCAGCTTTGGAGTCTTCAGTGTCTACCAAGAGAACTCCATATTTTCCAAAGTGTAGAAAGATGGCATTGGTCATTTGATGGGAGTTCTCTTCACTCCTTCAAACTCAGTTGACAATGACTTGTCATTTGAAGAGATATAAGGGCATTCATAATGAGGTTTGCTCATAGATTACGTTTTAAAATAACAGTAACTGTTGTTATTGCTTTGTTTTTGAACTGCTCATAGATTACGTTTTAAAATAACAGTAATTGTTGTTATTGCTTTGTTGTTGAACTGCTCATAGATTACGTTTTAAAATAACAGTAACTGTTGTTATTGCTTTGCTGTTGTTGTAACTGCATTCAGAGTTCGGATCAGCAAGCCAATGGCTCCAAAGACTTAATGTGCCTCCTTCAGTGTTTAGTTTCTTACCAGGCAGTGCCTTAGGTAGTGAGGAGAGAGCAGTGCAGAGTCCTGTAAATTTGGAGCTGTGAATTATCACCGCATGAAAACACTGCCAGGCCTTTCAGTGCGAGTTTGTTCTACTCTGCTACAACCTGAGAAGAAACAGCCCAGGGACCATGACTGAAAAAGGAGACTTGCCCATCAAAACAGTGCAAAGCAGACAAGTTTTCATTTATTTTCTTTGGAGCACTCCGGTTGGCAGCTGCGCCCATTTGGTTAATGGAATATTCTTGACTCATTAAACAGGCTCATTGAGGGAAAGGAGCCACGGGGACAGGGGCGGGATGGAGAGCTACCCTCGCTCTCCTCTGGCACGTTCTCCAGAAGTGGAGCCTTTTCGGAGACTCCCAAAGATAGCATGCTGACAGGATGGGCGTTAGAATCATGACGCAAGACTGGAGAAGACAGCATGAAAATAAGACACAGTCTCAAAGGGAAGGAAGTTAAAGGGTGGGGCCTCTTTTACACGCTTGCCTGGCACCTTGGCGTGGGGCACGTGTGCAGGGAGGGGTAACAATGGCCAGCAGCAGGCCCACCTCCAGGCTGACCGCTTTTACACGAGGACCTGGCCTCACCTCTGCGTACCTCGCCTGCCCAGGGACTGTTTATCCCAAGAGCAAACTGGCTCATCCTCCAGGACCCCTGAGTCCTCAGTCCCACTCCTAGTGCTATTTGTGAAGGGCAGCAGCTTGCAGAACAGGAAAGAAGCTCAGAACACGGATTCCCGGAGTCCGTGAAAAGGCCTGCGGCCAGGAATCGTGCCTGTCAACCACGTGCTGTATGACTTCATGCCCAGCCTCTCAATCTGTGTCCCTCACCTCTGAAATGAGAACCTGACAATTTTTCATAGCATTCCAAAACACAACACTAAGTGCCACTTAAAACCTGTGATAGATGTGGGAATCTTAACAAAGCGGTATTAGCAGGAACTTTTGGTTCCAGGTAGACCAAATCTCATTACAGGGAATATAACTACAACAAAAAATAATTCCGAACTCCCCCCAAGACCCATTTGTTTCTAGCAATATTTAATACCATGTAACTCCAGGACAACCCAAGAGTCTGATAATCCCTTGGAGTTTTTTCAGGTTGAATGTATTAATACACTGAAGAGAAAAACTCTTTAGTCAAATATTGATTAACTTTTTCTACAAATTATTCCCAATGACTGACAACTGTATAGAGCTTTGAGATGTTTCATATCAAGACCTATGTCTCTCTCAAATACCATTATGACCATTTGTCATTTACATGTCATCTCTCTGTTCCTCTGACTCTGATTTCCCCAAGCCTGCCTTCCCTGTGCCCTCTATCTTGATACCTGCTCCATCTCAAAGTGGCATCTCTTGGCTCAAAGACTCTTTAAAAAAGATCTCCGGGTAGCGGATGTTCACTAGACATCTTGTGGTGACCATCACTTGATGTATACAAATATTGAGTATTTATGCCATATACCTGAAACTAATATGTCAATTAAACCTCAATTTTTAAAAAAGTGAATTTAAGGTATGTAAATTATATCTCAATAAACCTGTTAAATTTTTTTTTTTAATTTTAGGATCTCTGAAATTCACTTTGGGAAGGACTGCCTGACCCCAGGGATATCCCCTCACTCTGGGTTCTGGGTTTGGCTAGCTGAAAAGCTTTTCTGGGACCTACCAAGCCCACAGGCTATGACACATCCCTAAGGAGGACAGTTGAGCCATACGCAAGCACACAGACACACACATCTGCATAAGGAACAGTTTTAAATAATTCAGTTCCACCAAGTCCAACCTCCCTCCCAAGATATCGAACATACACGGACAATGAGATTAATTTCCCAAATTGAAGTAGAAAGAATAAAGTTAACTAAAAAATGATAAGGAAGGAGTTAGGTTTTCCAAAATAATCAGCTTCCAGGAATATGAATACAAACAACTCCATTCAAGAGAAAACAACCTTCCTTTTTTCTTCTAACACAGGAGTTTTGCCCCACAGTATTATAAACAAAAAACTAGCCATCCATGAGGACGGAGGAAAAACCCTATAGACTTTGCCATTCTCCTGTTTTGTTTATTCTACCCTAGAAAAAGAGGCATGAAGTCACATGAACTCCTGTACTCTAGGACCTAAAACTTTTTTCCTTGCACTTTATGTTAAATAAACAAACTTTTGAAGCACGGCCATTTGCTGGAGAAGAACGTAAATCTGGACTTAATCAGCCTCAGATGACCCTCGGGATTGTCTGAACATGACCATGAATGGAAAATTACTAAGCCCCAGAAGGTATTAGTGTGCACGGCTGTGGATCTGCTCAACTGGAGACTTTCTCTTTCCTTTATAGATGAATTTTGTCCCTTGGACACCTAAAGCTTGAAGGGGTAGCTGTAGGGCTATCCAATGGGGCCAAGGGGAAGGGATCAGGGTGAGGGTAGAGAGAGAGAGCTTCTGATGTCACCCAGTTCTCAACAGAAATGGGAAGCAAGACATGGGAGTTCCCTGGTGGTCCAGTGGTTAGGACTCTGTGCTCTCACTGCCGAGGGCCCGGGTTCAATCCCTCGTCAGGGAACTAAGATCCCACAGGCTGCGTGGCATAGCCAAAAAAAAAAAAAAAGAAATGAGAAGCAAGACTTACAATTACCAAACTGACCACAAATATATCAAAGCTTTCCCCTGGGACACTCCGCTCTGCCCTCCATCAATATACAGAACCCTGTTGCAAGTGGAGTCTTCCAAAAGGATCTCCTCTAAAAGCACATGTACATACACCCTCAGAACAGAAGGATGCAGTTCACCTCCTTTGAACAGTGCCCTCTACTCTTGTCTGTGGGCTCAGAAGACTCTGGAACAGAAAAGGTACAGGCTGGGGGAAGTAGCATGGGTTTTTCTACTTTTGCTCAAATGTCCGGGACTCACTCCTCGAGACTGTTAAGGTCATGAAAAGCAAGGAAAGACTGAGCCACTGGAAGACCAGAGGAGCCTGGGGAGACAGGACAACTGAATGAGATGTGGATTGGATTCTGGAGTTGAGTTAATAGTAATGTACCCATGTCTCCTAGTTTCTCAGTTTTGACAAATGCACCATGGCAATATAAGATGTTAAACATGGGGGAAACTGGGTGAGGGGTATATGAAAACCCTCTGTACCTCTTCGCAACTTTTCTTTAAACCTAAAATTATAGCAAAATAAAAAGTTTTAAAAATGCAATTCTGAGAAAGTAAAATCCATGATGATGGCACAGCATGGAAACCTTGTAGCAAGCAATAGCAGACGCCTCCCAAGTGTTCATGATATGCTGGGCACTGAGCCGTGCCCTTGACCGAGAGTACATACCGAACCCTCTCAACAACTCTATGATGTGAACCCTAATTTCCTCCCCTGTTCCTAAATGAGGGAACTGAAGCTTAGAGAGGTTAGGTAACAAACCCAAGGTCACAAAACTGGTAGGGGGCAGAGGCACAATTCAGACCTAGAAAAATAACTCCAAAGACTGTTTCTTCCTTGCCATTGCCACAGCACCTCCCATTTCATCTCTTTCCTTCACAAGATGGGGAAACACTTCCTTGAATGGTAACTCAAAGAGATAAAATAGTATATAATAAAAGCACAAAAATATTAGGGCTCTCATTACAAAGAGGAAGATTAAGAGATGGGCTCTGTTTCCTTCCTGCCCCCTTCCAAATTACCACAATTTGTATTCATGCATTAAATAATAACATGGTAAATACGTTATTATTTAAACACGGTAAAGCTATAAAGAAGGATCTAAAATAGAAATCAAAACCCTCCCTGAACACCCAACCTCTAGTTCTAATCATCAGCATAAGAAGGGGTATGTTTAAGGTCCATAAAAACAAGAGTTCATGCACAGAGAGAATACAGATTTGTTCACCAAATCCTTGAATATGAGAACCCTGGTCGCCCTGAGAACTTTATAGGAATAATTTTATAAATAAACAAAAGCCAGATTTAGCATAAAGTGAACTCCTAAAACTCTCTCTCTGGGGAGTTGGCATGAACAGAAAAGGTAAAAGCTCTCCGGAGGGTTTAAGATGAATTCTTGGCTGATGAGCCCTTGCAGGCTGTTGAGAGAAGCAGCAGCCCCGTGTTTCAAAATTATCATGAGAGAGCTGAGCCATGCTCCCCCTGGGAGTCAGTAAAGTTCACTGAAGAAATAATGAAGTTACATATTAGTTAGGAATCTTTTCAGCTGCAAATAACAGAAAACCTAATAATGGCATTACCCCTGTTGGGACATTTATTCTTCACTTACAAGAAGTCTGGAAATTGATGATCTCAGAGTTCATTCAGCAACTCAACAATTTTGGGAAGGTTGCAGGTCTTTCCATCCTTCTGCTTAATCATACCCAGCATAGAGAGAGGCTTTTTGTGCTTACATTTTTCAATTCATGATGTCAAGATAGCTGCCACTGCTCCAGACATCACCATCCCATGCTTTCTCTTCACAAGGGTCCACTGATCTGGGAACAAAATCCAACCTAGTAGCACCCAGTAGATTTCTCTTTAGGTCTCAATGGCCCAACTAGGTTTGGTCCCTTTTATGGGCTGAATGCAGCACCCCCCAGCCCCCGCCCTCAATTCATATGTTGAAGCCCTAACCCCAGTATCTCAGAATGGGGCTGTACTCCAGACATGGCCTTTAAAGAGGTGATTAAGTTAAAATAAGGCCATTAGGGTAGGCCCTGATCCAGTCTGACTGGTGCTCTTATAAGACAAGGGGATTTGGCACACTGAGGTGTATCAAGGATGCTGCACGCAGAGGAAAGACAAGGAAGGACACAGCAAGAAGGCAGCCATCTGCAAGCCCAGGGAGAGGCCTCAGGAGGAAGTGATCCTGCCAGCACCTTGAGCATGGCCTTCTCGTCTCCAGGCTGGGAGAAATAAATTTCTGTTGTTTACGCCACCCAGTCTGTGGTGTTTTTTATGGCAGCCCGAATGAACTAACACAGTCCCCTAGCTGCAAAAGGTCTCTAAAAGGGAGACTTAGGAAAGGAAATGGGACAGCATGACTGTCTTAGGCTGGCACTCTCACCCCGTACAAAACCAGTGTTCCCAGCACATGAAGGCATAAAGGGCTGTGGTGGTAGCTACTGGGTAGGCAACTAACAATATATTTATCACAACTCTTGAGTAGAAAGAGTTGGATTACAACCTGTGCTACTGAGCCATGACCATGAGTAAGACACAGAGCTTGAGTTCAGTAAAATGGATATAATAATTTATAGTTATTCTCCTTTGGACCCCTCAACTCTGAAATTCTAAATCTGAGGGGGCTCTCCTCAGAAAGGACTTTGTTTCTACAGCAAATGAAAACACACAGAGTACCTATTCCTAAAATGCAGCTAACTTACAATATTTTCTGTTCTGTTCCAACTTTCACTTACTCAATAGCTCATTTCCTGAAAGAATGGATTCAACAAATGTAAATCTCCTTTTCTTACATTTTCAAGGCCCCAGAAACGAAGGCCCCTCAATGAGTTGTAAACATATGAATGGAGGCACACTCCACAAAATGAAAGACCCACTACTTCCCTATTAGATTATAAACTTCCTGAGGGCAAATACTGTTGATAATCATTTCTGTGATCCCATAGGCCACTACACAAAGTGGCAACAGAGGGCTCCTGGACTCAACGAATGGAAAACACAGCGTCTGGAAATCCATCTTAGGATTCATTCGTTTCACAAAGACCTAGTCAATACTAGCAATTAATTCGTGCTTCTTTCGTGAAGATGGGTCTCAGTGTCCTTAAAGTTAGTCAAGGATCAAATTATTTTCTTCTCGCAAGAGCTTCACACATTGGGAAAGACATCATTACGGAATGGTAAGTGTTCTTATGTTAAGAAGTTTCATTTTTTAAAGTGCTAAGAAAAGATGCATTAGTTAATGAATAGAATGAAACAACTGGTTACGTGAGTGAGAAATAAAGTTGCCCTCTATTGTATCATTTATTCTTCCCCCTCAAATTTTAGCAGGATTAAAGATTTAAATGTAACAAATAGAAAACATGAGTGATTTTTTTAAAAACTCATAGTTTATGTTAGAGTTTCTGAACATGTCCAGAAGAAAAAAAAAAAAAAAGAGAGAGAGAGAGAGAATTGACAAGTTTGCCATTAAAATAATTTTTCACATATTAGCTGGAAAAAAATAACAAACAAAACCAAATGGCAATTGATACAAAGGGGAACTACTGATAAATACTTGAGACAGAAAAGGATTATTTTCCTTTATATATAATGAGATTCTCATCTCATTAAGATGCAGATAAATAATATAATAGGAAAATGGTCAAATTTACATGAGCAGGAAGTTCACCAAACAATGGTCATTTATCTGGGAGTAAGGTTGGATGCCTACTCTGAAGGAAATATTAATTTAAATAATAATAAAATACACTTATTTTAAGATTGACAGCGTTAAAAAGTTTGATTTTACAGGTATTTGTGACGGTGTAAGTAATCAGGCATTCTCATACATTAATTCTGGACTTTAAACTGGTATGACCTTTCTGAAGGACAATTTGACATCTGTCAAAATGTTAACTTCCCAGACACTTTAATCCAAAAAATACACGTCTAAGTGGAAGTTACTCTAACTTGAATATGGATATAGGTAGCATTGCTTGTAATAAAGCAAAAACAACCTAAATATTCATTAACAGGAAGCTGTTAAATACGTTAGTACATTCACACAATGGAACGCTATATAGCATTTTTTTTATGAGTAAATCTGAATTTATTGAAATAAAAAACAGCCAAAACATGCTAAGTGAAAAATAGCAAGTTGTAGAACAAGATGTCCAATTTGCTCTCATTTGTGTTAAAAATACATATAGATTTGTATGCTCGTATGTGCCGAGAACATTTCTGGAAGGATACACAAAATGCTGTGAACTGTGGTTACGTCTGGAAATGATTCTTTTGAAATTACTACCGTGATTGTGTATTGCTTTAGCAATAAAAAAAAATACAGTGAAAATACAAAACGCCCCATGTTGCTTCCTCTGAAATTCCTCAAATGGGAAAAAATAAGCTAAAAATGTTCGGACTTATCACTTCCTCCTAAGTGTGGGCTTTTGGAGAGAGAGGGAAATGCCCAGAAGGAGAGGAATCTCTTGCATGAATCTTTCAGAGCTCAATTTGAAATGGAATATTCTGAAACCCCCTGAGTGTGGGTGAGGAAGGGGCTAAAGGGCTGAGGAACTGAGGCAGGGATTCTGCCCTCCAGCACCTATTACCCCCCAACCCACCGGCCCCTCGCCCACTTGGGTCTCCAGTGCCACACTGGTTAGGAAAAGCAGCAGGACTTGGTTCCCTAATCTCTTCCTGACCTTAGAATTAAAGTCAGCTCGGGAGGGAAGGAGAAGGGGTGGGTGAAGGAAGGCCCCCTGGGAAAGACATCAAACAGAATGGAAGCATCTCTGACCTCTGGGTCACAAGCCACTTAGAACAAACGCACCCTCTCCTGCAGCCCACCCTGGGCGCCAGCGCTGGAAGCCAATTCTGAGTGATTTAGGAAATCAGCCCAGCCCCGGGGCGGGCAGGAAAGGAACGATTAAGGGCGAGAGGGAGAAGTGAGGCTTCCTCGGGAATGAGCGCATTTGGAAGCGAGGCAGGAAGGGGGCAGGAAGCTGCTTTCATAAAACAATCTGACAATTATGTGTCAGTCTAGGAGAAGGGCTCTGGAAATTATGGGGTTACCGCGCCACGCTCCCCGGCCCTCCCCCTGCGATTTCCTCACGGCTGCAGTGAGCTGCAAGAGGAAATTATATTTGGGGCCAGGTGTTTGTTGCTCTACATTCAGGTTCAACCTGGGACTGAGCAGTTACACTCACATGCTGAGGGACGCAAGTCCCTGACGCCCTTGTCAAGCACGGTGGCCACGCTGACTCCAGCTGGCCTGGCATGCTGGGCCTGCGATGACCATTCCTGGCACTTACCAAATGCTCACTGAAGCCAGGCGCATCACCTATATTAACTCACACGACAACCCTCCAGGGGATACTGAGACCCAGAGAGGCTCTGTGACCGGCCGCAGATAACTAGCTGGGGGTGGCAGAGCAAGGATCTGAACCCCAGTATTCTGTCTCCAGAGTCTCACACTCAAAATCCAGTTGAAAACATATGTTACAGGTATTTTTCATAAGAGCATCCGGAACCACTGGTAGAAAGAGATTCCTAAGCAGACTTCTACCCAAACACAGGTGCTGCCTTCTTCTTGTCCATCATTCATTCATTCATTCATCCGTCCATCTATTCATTCATTTCTTTCTTTCTTCCTTATATCTTTTAAGTACCGATGGTATGGCCGACCAGCAGAGTTAGGTACAAGACGCACTCCTGCTTCTGAAGACAATGAGAAGACACATTTTACAGACTTAAGAGTCCAAATATATTTGCAGTCTTCTCCTGGGCCTCAATACGATACTTCTAGGCCCGTCCTGGGTTTGCCTGGAGCAGACACATTCCTTCAAAGGCTCAGGACCAGGAACTTCTCCCAGCGCACACATTTGACAGAGTCCTGGCAGATTCCGGCCTCTTGCCCACCGCCCGCATTTCAGAGGGGATGCTCTGGGACGTGGCAGAACATTTGTTCAGGGGCCGGGGTGGACAGTCTGACCTTTCCCTCATGGGCTGAGAAAGTGCGGCTCTTAGAAGCTCCTTCACGGCACCTAAGAGGAGTTCAGGGGAGCAGCGATCAAGTGTCCTGACTCCACCAATCACTAGCTGTGTGACCCTGGGCAAGGTGCTTCACCTTTCTGAGCCTGTCTTGTAAAGTGAGACTGTCATGAGGATTAAATGAAACAACATGCCGGGTTTGAGCGGGAGTGCTTCCCAGGACGTGGTAAACGTTCACTGAGTCTTGGGTGTGACCCTGAGGGTGTGTGCTGGGTGTGCTGGGATCAGCCAGTCCTGCTCCCGCAGCCTCCTCCCTTACAAAACAGGCGAAAAGGCCAACAGAAATGCTTTACTTCCTCCCTAGCTCAACTGCACCATACCCAAATCGCATCTTTATGAAATGAACTACACCTGGTAACATGAGTCTCTCCTCAGTCGCACACTTATTAATTACTTGCAAACGCTAAGGCAGACAATATGCACCGTAGATAAAATACGAGGCCTCGAGAGCTAGACTTCCGGGGTCAGATCCCATCCCTGCCACTTGGGCAAGTTACTGAACGTCTGTGAACCTTAAACTCCTCTTCTGTAAAAACAGGGATAGTAGAGATAATTCTTATCCCATCGGGTAACTGTGAGCATCAAATGAAAGAATGTAGCGTCTTTCGTGCCTGGCTTCAGGTAAGGATCCACTAAGCGACAGCCATGTTTGTTGGTGTCGCCGCACTGAAAACTGAACATGCAAAACAGCCGTGACTTATGAGATAAAATGAACAACGCCCATGGTCTTTAGCACACAGACGGAGTTAGAGAAAGCAGCACCTACATGCCAATTAGAATAAATGTCTGGATGAAATAGCAACTAGAACACAGAATTGAGAAGGCACCATTAAAATCTTTTCGTTTTCTGTAAATTTCATTGAGATACTAATGTCTAGTGAAGAAAAAACAAGGTAGAAAATGGTGGTAGGTGGTAAAGGGTTCCCAGAGGCTTAAAATTGGCAGTTGTATGTTAACTGGTTCAGTGAAAGGAACTTCCAATGCACCTATTTCCAGAGACTACTTCGTAGGGGTGAGGATTTACCCCCTTTCTTTGGGCAGCTCCTTCCTTAGCATCTGCCATTTCATAAAGAGACTGCTAAGTAACAAATATCCCCTCACCACTCCAAAATTTCTGCCATAAGTAGAGTCCCTTCAGTGCTTTTGTTGTCTTATAACTGTTTAAAATAGTATTTTGTGTGATTTAATTATTCATTCTTCATATTCCTTATCTAGAGTAACTATAAGCTTTTATTTCTTTTCATTCGCACCCCTGCCCTGGTATCCTGCCCATAGTAAGTACGCAAATAAGTTCTTACTCCCTGACAAATCTTACCTGGAATCTCTAATGTCCAATGTTGACTGGTTTGCGAACAGTCCAGAGCACCACTCAAATAAAAACTAGAAGGGGCCAGGAGGGGGCAGTGATGGGGCAGAGCTTGCCAGAGAAAGGGAGATGCCGGTTATTATCCTAGATGACTTCAGGACAAACGGAAAACATTTGGATTTAGCCCAGGAGAGGGTGCTACCTACTTCTAAGACAGCCTCGCCAAGAACGCTGGGCAGGGCCTGTCCCCTGAAGTGAGGCTGGGGTTTGGGCTTCTGAGCAGCCCTTTTACCAGTGCAGGGGCAGGGGGGAATGCTCTGACTCCCCGTGTCCTCCTCTGATACAAGGACCTCTTCTTCTAAATTGGACAACAGCTAGGAGTCTAGGGAGCATGAACATATCAGCAGAACAGTCGCAAAGCTTCTCCTTTTGTTCCAAGCATTTATCCAAGCAGCTTACTGGGCTCTGGATAACATTTTTAAAAAACCCATCACCACTCTACCACCAATACATACTCTAAGGGGGCTTTTTAAAAGGCCCTGAGAAGGACTTTCCTGGTGGTGCAGTGGTTAAGAATCTGCCTGCCAATGCAGGGGACACGGGTTCAAGCCCTGGTCTGGGAAGATCCCACATGCCGTGGAGCAACTAAGCCCATGCATCATAACTACTGAGCCTGCATGCCACAACTACCGAAACCCATGTGCTCTAGGGCCTGCATGCTGCAAATACTGAAGCCCACATGCCTAGAGCCCGTGCTCAGCAACAAGAAAAGCCACCACAATGAGAAGCCCGCGCACCGCAACGAACAGTAGCCCCCGCTCGCCGCAACTAGAGAAAGCCCGTGCACAGCAATGAAGACCCAATGCAGCCAAAAAACTTTTTTAATTAAATTTAATTAAAAAAATTTTTTTAATAAAATAAATAAAAGGTCCTGAGAAAAGAAGGGAAGTGTTAAATGTAGGGGTGGTTAGAGATCATGGGATATTGAATAAACCCTAAATTTGGACCTTCTCCCAGCCCTTATATAAGGTATCTTTCTATTTCCAACGATATTCAAAGTCCCTTTTGTCTTTGTGGTGGAATAACTTCTCTGGAGTCTGGGATCCAGAAGGCTGGCCTCTGTATTCCTAGTTGCACCCCTGATCCTTTCTCCCCAAAGCCCTTCAGCTCACGAGGCCCAGACCTTAAACGGGAAACACTGCTAGCATATTCTCAGCAATAAGGTGGGACATTTGCTCATAATCCCCTTTAAACGATACACAGTATTAAACTGAAGCAGATCACTCACCTGTTTCTCATCTGTCTTTTGACAAGGCAGATGTCTGCCTTGAACAGAAACCCAAATTTAAAAAGTAGTAAGTGAACAGGAAATAAACTGAATGTTAAGTTGTGGCTCCTGAGGGGAACCTGAGTTTAAAAAGCTTGATCCTGTTGGTGGGAGTATAAATGCAGAGGGCACTGCTTACATATTTAACATACCAATTCACCTAGCAACTCCAAGTCTATGATTTACTCCTACTGATATATTGGTCCATATGCACAAAGATATACATACAAGTGAAACTGTTCACCAACGTTTATCATGGCAAAAACTCTGGAAGAAATGGCCATTAACAGGAGACTGCTTAAATTAATTATGGGATACCTACTGTACAATGGGATACTATGCATCAGACAGAAGTCAATGTGTAGATGCTGATTTGGAAGGATGTTTATAATTATTATTTAATTTAAAAAACAAAGTATACTATGGTGTATGTCATATGTTCCCATTTACATTATACATATATACATTTATGTATATATTCACTTTTTTTAAAAAAAGAAGGGCTCTACACATATGGAAAAGTTCTATAAGGGTGTCCCCAAAGCTTCTGTGGCTTTGAGGTCGTGGGACTGGGGGCATGGGGCACATTTTCTCATAGATGGATTTGACTTTTTTACGTGTGTTATTTCTGTGATCATAAAAACCAGTCTCTAAGAGTGGTGGGCGCCCCTCTCACCTGCCTTTAGAGACTCTGTTCACTTTATTCATCTATATCTAGAGACCAAGTGACAGAAACACAAAAGCGGAGGACAATGGTGTGGGATGGACAAGTTCCCGTGGCTGAGGGGACATGAGCTCAAATCGCATTAGGTAGGACACCATTATTTTCACTTTTTGGTTCTCGGGTAGTAAGTGATGCACACTACATGAGGCTCTTATGAAGAATGATCTTAAAGGTATAACGCAGTATCTTGGGGAGACTAAAGATTGGTGACTTGGCAGGAACGGGTACATTGTTCTCCTCAGCTGAGAATGACACTGCGCCCTGAGCCCTCTAGTTCAAGGGAAGATTAGATATGGTTGTATGAGTTGGGATTAGGCTCAGCTGTGAGGACCAGAAAATCTCAAGTAACAGCACCTTAAATATGATAAAAGTCCTTTCATCCCTCATATAAAAGGCCTCAGGGGAGTTTCCTGGCGGCCTAGTGGTTAGGATTCTGGGCTTTCACTGCAGAGCTTTCACTGCCATGGCCCAGGTTCAATCCCTGGTGGGGGAACTGAGATCCCACAAGCCACGTAGGGGCTTAGTTAAATTAATTAGTTAAAAATTTAAAATTGAAACAAAGGTCTTAGTTAAAAAATTAATTAGTTAAAAATTAATTAATTAGTTAAAATCTTTTAATTGAAACAAAGGTCTCAAAGACAGGGCACAGTGGGCTACGCCTTTTCTCTTGCTGCTTCATCGTGCATGGCTTCAACCTCATGGGGCAAGATGGCAGCTTCTATATTTCAGGGAGCAGGATAGAGGAAGACGTGGAGAAGAAGAGGCAAAGCATGTACACATAATGCCTCCTAAGTGGGATTTCTGGAAGCTGCCACCAGGCACTTTTACCTACTCACATTGGCCAGAACTCATTCCTATGGCCTACTTAGCTGCAAGGGAAGCTGGGAAATGTCGTCTTAATGCCAAGTAGCTATACGCACATCTTAAAACAGGGGTGTCTATGTTATTACCACAGAAGAAGGGAAGAGTAGATCCTGAGAGATGGTTAGTGGTTTCTCCAACCTGATCTAACCTACTTTCCCTTGCCCCCTAACCTACTTTTCAAAGATAAATATCATCTCACTGAATGGCATAGGTAAGGAAAAGTACCGTGCTTTGCCATATACCTACCTTTATAAGCTTAGAAAAAATGTTTTGCTAATATTTTAAGAATGAAAGGACAGCAAAATGTGCTGGAGTTTCACTCACCTGTTTCTCCCATCTCTGAACCCAGCTCTATAATCTTGAACATGAATGGGATATACTAACTCTTGGGGACAGAAACGATGTCACTCCCATGAAACTTCCACAATAAACGTCCACAGAATATAGAACTGGTTGGTGATGTAATTCAGAGACTATTTCCTGTGAATAAGATGATATGCACTGGAATAGAATACTATTTATACTATGGGAAAAGCCCGTGGGGCATCAGATTTAGAATCAAGGAAAGAGGAATTCATCAGCTGATTAAACAGGATCCCTGGGGACCACAGATAGTAGTGTTAACAGTCATAAAAGACTTGGGACTTCAGAGATGCCCAAGGTTAAGAGGGACTAATTCCTCTTGCAGAGAAGATAGTGGCAGCTCTCTGGGCATTCCTATTGGACACCCATCTTCAGAGCCACCAAAGACCGGTGGTTCAGGGAGTCTCTGCCACGAGGGACCTGAAGCGTCCCTGCCCCTGTCGTACCTGTCACTTACAGCAGGTTCCCAGACACACACGGGACAGCTCTTCACTAGGAATTACAATTAGGGTGCTTTTGTGTGTCCCAGCCTACGGGCCACCGGTTAGCAGTAAAAAGCCAAATGTTCAAACCCAAAAGTGAACCTCCATGTTGTGGCCTTCTGTCTTGTTAAAAACAAGTCACTTTATGGTTCCTTGATCAAGAAATAGCGTAAGAGCATAGAGACAAAGGAAGAGAACGGTGACATGAAGGCAACAGACTAAACCAGCCCCCTGAGGATGACTCAGAGAGGTGGGAATCAGAGACTCCCTTTTCTGGTAACAATGGAGGAGCATTGCTCCAGACTTGCAGATCTGAGACCACTTCATTTCAGCATCTGTGTAGCTGGACACTGGCCCCACACTTGGCCCATGTTCTTAGGCCCTTGGCTAGTTGGGACTCAGTGGTCATCATGCCAGCGAATGTGTCAAGCTAGGACTCTACCCACTGCCTACTGGGCCTGGGCCCTACAGGTTCTATTTAGGTGCTGAAACCTAAGACACGACCCCAAATCGACTCTTGAGTTCTTCCCAAACCTGCATCTCCCAGTCTTCTCCATCTCACTCAATGACCAGGGTTTTCTGCCAAGTGCTCAGTCTGAAAGGTCCCTCTCTCACACCCCATCTCCAAACCATCAGCCAATCCAACTGGCCCTGCCTTCAAAGACTATCTGGAACCTGACCACTTCTCACCACTCCCACTGGTCTAGGAGAACCTCCCTCTCACCTGAGTTACTATAAAGCCTCCTAACTCACCGCTCTCCTCTCACCAACCCCCTTCACCCATTCTCTTCACCTTGGAAACCCTAAGCCGAGTCAGGGCACCCCTTGGTTCTAGACCCTCTGGGGGCCTCCCCGTTTCATGAGGAGTAAAAGTCCACATCCATACCAGCCTCCAAGCCTTCCTCTCCCACCTCACCGCCCACACCTTTCCCTGGCTGTGCTCCAGCCCCCTCCCCCCGCCACAAGCCAGGCAAGCGCCCACTACTGCCCACATTGCTCTCCCTCCAGCCGTCAGCCAAGTCTGCTCCTACACTCCCTGCAAGGTGCTCTCGCATGCCCCCCCATCAGAAACCTTCCCCAACTACCCCTTTACCCTACTTTACTTGTCTTCGTAGTATTTATCCCCACTCGACAGAATATGTATTCATTGATTACTGTCCATCTCTCCCCACTGAAACAAGTTCCACGGATACAGGACATTTCCTCCCTAGAATAGTGCTTGGTACGGAGCGAATACCTGAAAAACAAATGATGTCGCACACTGCTCAGCTCACAGGCGGCATAAGACCAAACAAACAGCCCCAAGGACAACAGAAAACCCAGTCATCTATATGAAAAAGTGTAATGTCTTTTTTCACAACTCACCTTCTCATTTTTTTCCATAACGAACCCATTAAAAAGTGAAGGAGAAGGAAAGTTTCTATTTGTTGACTGAATGAGGGGGAAAACCATTTACTGAGCACCTATTATGTCTCAGGCACTATTCTGGTTCTGGAGTATAGAGTCAAGATAGGAAAGCTCCTTGTTTTGTGGAGTTTATGCTACAGAGGGAACAGGGAGGCAGAGGTTCAAGTTGAAGAAGCTGGAAAGAATACCATCAAGCAGCAAACAAGATTGTTAAATAATTATTAATAATGCATATTTTTAAGAAATGTTTCTAAAAATTACTAATAAAAATATACCTGTTTTATACATGGAGACTTACTTATGAGTCTCTTTTGACACCCTCGCCCCACAAAAAATCCTGCACTTAAAAGTATATATATACTTGTATTTCATATATATTAATTTAATACAAGCTGTCCATCTCAGAGCAGTTACTTTATAACTTCTTTTAAATGATGAATTATACCATGTCAAAGACAAAACTCTTGTGTATGAATTTAGCAGTTGATACTGTACGTACTCTGCCATGTGCTTAGAAGGTACCCGTTGAACATCAGTTGATGATTTCTCACAGATCTTGAGAGGTGAATTCTGCAATTCTCTCTGACCTATCATAGCGGCTATTTCAGTACACTGCTGAGAAGCTGCATGCTTTTATTTTAGTAGAGCTGGTGAAAATTCCATATGGATTCCTCAGTTCACAAAACTGAACGAAAACACAGAGCCCCTTAAAATAAAAATAGATTCATTTGGGAATCACAAGGGAAATGTTACTTATTCTCAGTCTTCAGCTTCTGGTATCCCCAGCGGTGGGAACCTACACTGTCATTCCAATTTCCTATAAACTTGGCAGGACTCTGTGTCCATTTGGAATTGTAATAGCCCGGATTTCAGTTTGGGGAGGAAGGAAGGAGTCATTGCATTCCACCAAAGAGTCCTCCAGCTGAATCCCAAGAAGCCAAAGTTTCAATGTCAATGCTCTCCCAAAGGAAAGAGATGCCTCCATCTAATGAGTTTACCTGTTTAGCGCTCCATAACCCAGTTCTGGGCTCTCTTTGCTGGTCTTTCTTTGGTAACGTTGCTTGCTGTAGAAAATTCCGATTCCTGTATTAGGTGTTCTGGGGTTTGGTTTTGTTTTGTTGTTTTTGCAACTATACACAGATTTTTCATACTAAATACCCTAGGCATTTCAGACCAACAGTACCAGGATATGTATATTCTTACTGTTCATTCCCCACTCCTACATGCTATTTAGGATATGGGAATTGCAAGGAAGGCCAGTCAACCTGCCCTCACCAGTCGCTCCAGCTCTATCTCCTGTTATCTCGGTCAGACAGAGAAGCCAATCCTATTATGGTGGGGGGGGGGGCACTCAAACAGGGTGGGAGGCAGGAGGTGCCTCTAATGGGCTTTGAGTGGCCCAGGTGAGAGGCGTGACGTGGGGCAGCTTGCTGAATGCCAATTGAGCCCTGAGTCTGTGGTGCCCACTTCCCTCTCCCCGACTTTCGTTTCCAAGTAAGTAAGCGTGCAAACAGATAACACTCCACAAACAAGCCATTTCCTCTTCCTTGGGCGAAGGCGACTGAGAGGAGAGGGCACAAGAAACACACACCTCTTTAGAAAAAGGGGGCTCGTGTGAAGGCCTTCCTACGTCTTTGGGTTCTTCATCTGAGGGCTCCACTCTCCTCCCCACTTGATGTAAACACATTACACAACACGTATATCCCCTCTTAAAGACGTGTGTTTCTTCCCTGGTAAAATTATGGAAGGATTTTAAAATTTCACTTTAAAAATTATTTGGGTCTAGGGAACTAATGTCTGAACAATGCGCGGGAAATGCAAACATGTAACATACAAATTATTTTCCAATGAAAGTATCTAATGGACACAATTTAAGCTGATTCAGTTGCCATGATGCTAGCTATTGCAGGCATTAAATTACACATTTACTGATCTAAATTTTGCGGGTTTCTTTTCTTTTCAGTATTTATTTATTTAGGCTGCTCCGGGTCTTAGTTGTGGCACACGGGATCTTCGTTGCGGCACGCAGGCTTCTTAGTTGCCTCATGCGTGATCTAGTTCCCCGACCAGGGATCGAACCTGGGCCCCCTGCATTGGGAGCATGGAATCTTACCCACTGGACCACCAGGGAAGTCCCTGGGTTTCTTTTCATATGTTGAAAAATACATTTATATTATGCTATGTCATATATATATATACACATATATATACATATATATTACAAAAATACTCTATATATATATAGCATTTTTTCAGGGTTAAATATTGCCTGAGGCCCTTAAAATCTCACGGGCTCTAAGCCCTGGGCCTATCAAGCGTAACAGATGTATTTGGGAGTTAAATAATCCTCTCAAAAACAAACAAAAAAATATTAATGTAAAAAGTTATTGCAAACCCAGGGTAGCAAATAGATAAGCATGACCAGAAGTTCAGTTCAGTTCTGTTGGGGCTCCCTTCCAACCCAAAGGCTCTACTAAAACCCTGGACTTTTACACCCACTCCCCTCCAGCCTCGCCATAGGAAGCAGTAATCCCACCACAGAAGTTTCTATTTCAGACCCACTCTCATCCCTTGGGACTCTCCTCCAGGCTGTCCTTCCTAAACCACTTGAATCTCATTTCTCCTGCAGTTGATTTTTTTTTTTTTTCAAGATGTTAACAATTTCTGTGGAACCATCTGGATGTTATTAAGAAAGTGTCCCGGGTCCTCTGAGGCAGCTGGCTGCGGCCTCTTGCCTTGTTTCCTGTGTCCTGGATGTCTAAGTTGACTTTCATAAGAAACTTGGAATATTAGCTTAAAAAAAGAAACAGTCAATATCTTTCCCCGGCTGCAACTTTGCATTTTGAATTCCCATCGTTGGCCCCAGCTCTGGGAAGGATGAAAAGCACGTCCGTTTTAAAAACAGAAGGCCTGAGTGCCCGGGATGAACCAGAAATCCAGTCTTCCCCACCCTCCCCGGTAGGCCTCACAAAATCCTTACGTTGTTGCTGACCAGCCATTTCCACATCTCCGACCCCTCTTCCAAGTTGAGACCCCTCCCAGCCCATCTTGGTCCAAGAGTAAACACCAGTTAGTTCAACTCTAGCAGACTCTCTCCTAGCATCCTTGAGGGAAAAATAATAGAGCAAAGGCCAAAAAAAGAGGCCACAGATGACAATAATTCCTTGGTTGAAAGGGGTAACCTGAGTAGGTGGGACATTGAGGGACTTTTCTAACCACCAGCCAGGAGTAGCTGGGACCCGAACAGGGAAGCACCCGAGAATCAGTTTTATTACTCAGAGCCTGCAAATGGCGCTGGGGCATTGGCTCACCTCCCCTCCTGCTTGTTACTCAAACAATGGCCAAGCCTTGGTTGCTGGCCGGGACCATTTGCCTTCCCTCTAACAGGCGCTCATGCCGCCTCCTTCTTCCTTCCTGTCCTTAGGCCTTCACCCCCAACCTACTTGCATCTCATTGCCCTTTCGATTTCACTGATACAGTTAACGCTTTATCTCTGGAAGATCTCAACACCCCTAGACAGTGCTATCAAATCAGACAACATGGTCAGGGCGCCCACTCTACCTAAGAAGCCCAAGCACAGAATGACTTTCTGGAACACAGCCTGACCATCTGTCTCTGATGCCAGTGGGACCAAGAGAAGCTTTGAAGGGAGGCATACAGTTCACTCTCCTTCGAGGATTCGCTAAGGAGGGAGGGCTGTGCCTTCACGTTCCTAATTTCCTTGTCACAATCCGCAGGGGTCTTCATCGCCTTTCTGGTGTGTAATAGACACCCAAATGTGGGCCCCCCTTCAAATCGTTTTATTTTAAAAAATGTCAAGCTACAAAAAAGTTAAAGGAATACTTCAGTGAACTCCTGTATATCTTTTAGCTAGATCACCAATTGTTCAAATATTACCACATTTGCTTTCTCCCAATACTTTTTTTCTGATTCCTTTCAAAGCAAAGTACAAACATCATGACAATTTTATCCCTCAGTACTTCATACTTAAATACATCCCTGAATATTTCCTATGAGGTAGGACATACTCCTATACAGCCACAATACCATTATCACATCCCGGAAATTTAAAATTGAAAAAATATCATCTGACAACTGGTATTCAAATCTCCCCAATTGTCCCAATCAATGTCCTTACAACTTTAACCGAGATATAATCCACGTATCCCAAAATTCACTCTTTCCAAGCATTCAACTCAGAGTTTTAATATATTCACAAGGTTGTGTAACCATCATCCGTATCTAATTCCAGAACATCTTCATCATCCCAGACAGAAATCCAGTAACTAATTATCAGTCACTCCCCATTCTCCCCTCCCCCGCAGCCCTTGACAACCACTAGTCTATTTTCTGTCTCTATGGATTTGCCTATTCTGGAAATTTCATAGAAATAAAATCATAAAATATGTGGTCTTTTATATCTGGCTTCGTTCCCTTAGCATAATGCTTCTGAAGTTCATTCATGTTGTAGCATGTATTATTATTTCATTCCTTTCCTGGCTGAAAAATATCACATTGTACAGAAATACCAAATTTTGTTTATCCCTTTGTTAGGTGATGAACATTTGGGTTGTTTTATAGCTTTTTAAAAGCCAGGATCCAATCAAGGACTACACACTGCATTTAATTGCCAGGTCTTTAGTTTCCTTTAAGTCCAAATCACTAATCATTCTACAGCATTAATTCTAGAACATGAGTCTAGATTCTAGAACATTCTTCCCTTTTTTTTCTTTTTATCTTTTACAACAGTAAATTTTTTGAAGAGTAGAGACTGGTTGTCTTGTAGAATATCCTCGTGGATTTGTCTGATTGTTTCCTACAATTTGATTCGGGTTAGACAATTTTGGCAATAATGCCACATGGGTGAGGTTGTGTATTTCTTGTTGCATCACATCAGAAGGAATATAATGTCAGTTTGTCTCATAATTTGTGATGCTAAATTTGATCATTTGATTATTTGGTATTTACCAGATCTCCCCATAGGAAAGATATACTTTTCTCTTTGTATAACAGTAAAATAAATAATACTAATATAAGAAATCTTTAAGACTGTGAATATGTTTTCCCAACAACCTTTTTTTCTTTTTTTTAAAATTTATTTATTTATTTGTTTTTGGCTGCGTTAGGTCTTTATTGCTGCACGGGGGCTTTCTCTGGTTGCGGCGAGCGGGGGCTACTCTTTGTTCCGGTGCTCGGGCTTCTCATTGCGGTGGCTTCTCTTGTTGCGGAGCACGGGCTCTAGGTGCGCGGGCTTCAGTAGTTGTGGCGCACGGGCTTAGTTGCTCTGCAGCATGTGGGATCTTCCCGGACCACGGCTTGAACCCGTGTCCCCTGCATTGGCAGGCGGATTCTTAACCACTGCGCCACCAGGGAAGCCCCCAACAACCTTTAACAAAAGATTTTAGCCTCCAATGATGATCCTTGCCTGAATCCGATTATTATAAGTGTTACAAAACAGAAATTTTGTGACTTTTCTAACTCCGTTAATTCCTTCCACATACAGTTGCTGGAATTTTGTTTAAAAAAAAAAGCTTTCCGGGCTCTATTCCACCTTTTTAACCACCATTGTAAACTCACGAATTTTTTTTCTCAATGTGTTACAGTCAACATCGCTGTCATTTTTTTTCTGATGTTCACATTGTTCCAAATTCGAGAAGAGGGAGCCAATTTGGGCCAGCTCATCTCTTTTTGACATGTCCCCATCAGTCTTTAAGCACTTCAATACTTTGTGACACAATAAAATGTTCCAGATCACCTCATATTTTCCCTTCTCCAGAACTTAAAGCAGCATTTCTTCAAGAAGACCTGGTTTCTTTAGTGAATGATGGTATTTAGAAACCAAGATTTGGGTGCTGGATGTGCTCATTGCTACTGAGTTGTCTCAGATGTTTTTGCCTGAATGACTCGTAACAGTTACTTAAACCTTCCATGTGTAACAACTCTTGTGATTTTTATCTGGGTTTCAGTTAGTAGGTAACACTACTGCACATTCAGTGGATCCTAAATATTATAGGTACAACAGCTGTCATCTCTTTAGTACTTACTAAGTACTCAAAAGCTTTATACTTGGTGTTTCACACACAGTACTTCACTTAATCTTTGAAACAACTCAATGGTGTAGGCGTTATTATTTATCCTTATTTAACAAATGAGATAATTAAAGTAGAGAGTGACGGTCACACAGCTATTAAGTGGCAGAGCTGGGACTAGACTTCAGGTGTGTCTGACTTTAGACCTGCTGAACTACTGGGTGATACTATGCCAATAACAATCACTGTGAAGGAAATATAAGTATGTCTTCAAGCTTGCAATCCACTCCTGGGTGTATTACATCACATTTGTAAAGCAGGTATGGCCACTGTAATCCACTGTGGTATAAGGAGAAGGGCACAAGGCTCACGGATGAGGGGGTAAACCCTTCTCTTTTCCAGGTCTCAGATACATCATCTGTAAACGTGGAATAATGATACTTAGCTTGTGTACTATATGAGGTTGCAGTGGGGATCAAAGAGTGTCATAGCAGAAACCTTTGCAAGAATTATAAAGCTTCCTCTACTATAAGGAAGTGGCTTTCAAATCAAACAGTGAGGGTAAGAATCATCTCAGGGAGGTTGGCGGGGTGGGGAATGTACTATATTTAAAGTGCAGCTTGCCGGGCCCTGCTCCTAGAGATACTGATTTAGTGGTCTGATGTGGGGCCCGGGAATCTGAATTTTTAACACGCTTCCAAGTAATTCTGATGCAGGTAGCTCAAAGATCACACTTAGAAAAACTCTCATGTAATTAAAGACAATAAGAAAAAGAGATGATAAACCCATGCTTAGAAACCACTTTTACATCTTTTCACACCCATTCCTTGCATCTGATTGCTTTTTCTTCCTCAGGTTCAACTGTCACTTTTCCTGCCCCTCTGACACAGTCAGCCTCTCCTGTTACCTGCTCTCATCACATCCTTTGATTCGTCATAGCACATAACAACCTGATAACTATTTTTTTAACTTCGGTGTGTAATTAGATGCTTAATGTCTGCCTCTCCTGACAGAGAGTAAGCATCAGAGGACAGTAAGTAACCAGGACCTCTTCAGCATGCCCAGTGTCCCAACATAGCAGAAAGTCAATAAATGTCTGTTGGGCAAATGCACAAATGAAGGAACAAAAAGTAATACTAACTTTATTACTAAACAAAGATTGGATAGAACGCAGAATTCATAAATAATAAAGTTCATTACCCACATGAATAACTGGATGCCCCACTTCCTGTTCTCAGCATCTTTCCTGGGGTCCTTGGAAAGTTTTCATAGAGGAAATTGCACTTTTAATGACAAATTTGGGGACAATCTGCTCTGAATAGGCAGGAATTCATAATGAAATTATGGCCCTCTGCTCTGGCCTCTCCTCCCACTTCCTTCCCCTCCTGGCTTCACTTGTCATCTCGAGCTGAAGCAGCAGAGTCCTCTCTTCCTGCCTCCTGCCAAGTCTCTCTAACCAGTACCATGCAGGAGAGCTGTCTGCCTGGGGAGGGAGGGTGCTTCCCTCGGGTCATCATTAATTGCATGTGTTCCCCAAGTTATGTGTATTTTCACTGGTGCATTTATCTCTATCCTGAATGGGGCCCGTAAAACTCCTTTACGGTTTTGCCTCAGGCCAAATAAGCATTGAATTTCACAACCAGAGTTTATGCTCGTATATTTATGGCAAGGTGGAAGGCAGGGTTGTTTTGTTTTAAATATTTGTTTCTCCAAAGTGGCTGCTGACTCTGTCTGGAAAAGCTGCAAGAATACATGTGAAGGGGTAAGAACAGGAACCACCTCTATCAAGTGATGGCGTTCAGGACATACTACCCCAGTGCACAACACCTAGGCATATCGACTATTTTAAGCTGAAGGAGTTTGAAAAAATGGCAGAAGCAGGAAGGTCTCTCTGACCTTCCTCTTCCCCTTCTTCCCTGAAGCAGGTCGTTAGACCTTCTTGTAAGAGATATTTTCTTGATATCTGGAGGAAAGAAGCATCTTTATTATCTTCAAGTCAGAGAAACGTGGAAAAGAAACCAAACAAACAGGACTTGCTAAGTTTCCCCCAGTTTACTACCCTTATTTCCTCATACTCTTTGTTCTACCATATTTCTATATGGCTGCCCGCTCTCCATCAAACCCAGCGTAAAAACACTCAGGTTTAACTGTTTCTTCAGGTCTTCATTTCCTTTTGAAGGCTCCTGTGTCACGTAAAACTTATATTAAGTTTGTATTCTTTTCTCCTGTTAAGTTATCTTCGTCAGGTTAATTTTTGGACCCAGCCAGGGACATTAAGAGGGTCAAGAAAAATTCTTTTCCTCCCCTACACCAGGTTTCCAGAACTTTACAGCAACTGTGAACTTGAGGCAGAGCATAGTACTAAGTGGGGACCCCAGGGAACTGAGTTTATGCGGTAGTTTTCCATCAGGACCCAGTTCCCAGAACATTAGGGTGAAAGACAAAGATCCCAAGCGTTTTCAAAGCTTCAATTTTAACTAGACGTAAGAGCATCTTAGTGTCTGAAACTCACTGACATTAAGAAAACATTAAGAGGAAGATGCATAACGATTCTTACAAATCTGGTCAACCTAATTTTCTCGGGAAATTCTCTTTGGTTTGGGCACACCCCAGA
This sequence comes from Balaenoptera physalus, assembly GCF_965194825.1. Taxonomy (NCBI): domain Eukaryota; kingdom Metazoa; phylum Chordata; class Mammalia; order Artiodactyla; family Balaenopteridae; genus Balaenoptera; species Balaenoptera physalus. The sequence goes on from NC_138890.1 coordinate 58,394,800, forward strand.
TTCAGACCTGAGGATGGCCAGAGCTAGATGTGACCCAGCACCAGGGTTTGTTTGTCAACCCAATAAACCTCTTTGCCTGAGGCAAAACGATGCAGGGGCTCACCCAGTTGGGAGTCCAGGCTCCACCACTTACTAGCTGAGTGACAGAGGACGCGGTACTTCCTGTGTGGGCCTCAGTATCCTCCACTGTCAGATGAGGAAGGTAATGCACACTGAGGACAATAATGTACTCCTCACAGGAGCGCTGCGAGGCCTAAGTGGAAAATGTGTGTACACAGCTTAACACAAGGCCTGACCAAGAGTGCATGTTAGCCGCTATTATTTCAATGTCCCAATTCAAAGAGGTTCTCAGTTCTAAGACACATACATACTTATATGATGAGGTCCAGCTGCCTTCCTAGAGCAGTGTAATAAATCTACAGAGTGGTCAACTGTGCCAGTGTGTGTGTGATCATCCAGCACCCCCTGGGTGTTTTCCAGTTTAGGGAGTGGCCCACATCCTAAGGCCTGCTTCCTGAAGGTAGAAGGTGCCTACCCACATTCCTGGCTTCCCTTAAAGATGGAGTGCAGGTGCAGGACTGGTGTTCTCTAATCAGAGCCAGAGAGCCTTCTCTTCTCAAGAGTAACATGCAGAATCCATTTTGTAGGGAGGCCAGGGGCCCAAGCATCTGGTGCTTGGGGGGCAGCCCAGGGGAATCTTAGGCACCCAGGGTCCAGTATCATGGTGTGAACTGCACTCTGCGCCTCGCTGTGGCAAACCCGGAGCTTTTCCAGGACAGTATGTCCGTGTGGCTTGGCCCTCGTCCCTGGCCACAGTCTGATACTGCTTAGCCCTCTGAAGAACCTGTGAACCACGTAATATCCTTCAATAAATTTCCATTTCTGCTTCAACGAGCCGGAGTGGGTTCTGGGGCTGGCGACAAAGAACCTGCTCAAGGTCCCTGTCCACGGGGTTGGCCAAATAGGAAGGCAATGAATTCCGAGAAACCATCGAAGCTCTTTGATTCAATGGAAAGGTCAACGTAATGATTAGTGTTTGTAGAGAAATGGAGCACTAACTGGGACTTGGAAGTCTTTCTATTAAGGAGATTTTCATTTTCGTGGAATTTGTTATAACTTTGTCTTCTACTTCTAATGGAGTAATAGAGTAGCAAAACTGGAAGGGGCTTTAGAGATAGTCTAGATTGCCCCATCAGTTTCAATGAGGAAGTGGAGTACCAGAGAAGGAAAGTGACTTGCCCAAGGTCACACAGTAACTGCCGCCTAGTGTAAAGATCACCAGCTCAGAAGTCAGATGCTGGCTCTGCTACATACTGTGTGATCTCAATCTAGCCTTGTAGTCTCTGAGCCAGTTTTCTTGGTCTCATTTGCTAAATGAAGAAAATAACAGAACACATCTTACAGGGTTCTTGTGAAGAATAAATGAGATAGTGCATCTATAGTGTTTAGCATGTGCTCAAAAAATAGTAAATATTAAATAAATGTTAGCTGATATTATTAACTTATCCTTAAATATTTACCATGATCCACTATGAGACAGGCACTGTCCTAGAGGTTGGGAATATAAAGATAAATAAGACATTCTCATCCACCAACAAACAAAAGTCCAGGACCAGACAGATTCACTGGTGAATTCTACCAAATATTTAAAGAAGAATTAATACCAATCCTGTCAAACTCTTCCAAAAAACAGAAAAGAAAGGAAAACATCCAGACTTATTTTACGAGGCTAGCTTTACCCTGATATCAAAACCAAACAAGGATACCACAAGAAAATTTATGTTTAAATTTAAAATTTACATTTACATTTCCTTACTAATATAGATGTAAAAATCCTCAACAAAATATTAGCAAAGTAAATTCAACAGTACATTAAATGGATCACACACCATGATCAAGTGGGATTTCTCCCAGGGATGCAAGGATGTTTCAGCATTTGCAAATCAATCAATATGATACACCATATTAACAAAATGACGGATAAAAATCATAAGATCATCTCAATAGATGCAGAAAAAGCATTTGACAAAACTCAACATCCATTGATGATAAAAACTCTCAACAAATGGGGTATAGAGAGAACACACCTCAACATAATAAAGGCCATATCTGGCAAGCCCACAGCTAGCCTCATACTCAGTGGTGAAAAGCTAAAAGCATTTCCTCTAAGATCAGGAACAAGACAAGGATACTCACTCTCACCAGTTTTATTCAACATAGTATTGGAAGTCCTAACCAGAGCAATTATTCAGGAAATGAAATAAAAGGCATCCAAATCGGAATGGAGGAAATACAACTGTCACTATTTGCAGATAACATGATAACTATATATACTTTAAAGCCTAAAGACCACGAAAGAACTGTTATAAGTAATAAGCAAATTCAGTAAAGTTGCAGGATACAAAATCAATATATAAAAATCTGCCCATTCCTATATACTAATAACAAACTACCAGGAAAGAAATTAAGAAAACCCCATTTACACTTGCATCAAAAATAATAAATACCTAGGAATAAATTTAATCAAGGAGGGGAAAGATTTGTACCAAAAACTGAAAGTTTTCAGACACTGATGAAAGAAATTGAAGAAGACATAAATAAATGGAAAAATACACTGTGCTCATGGATTGAAAGCATTAATATTATTAAAATGACCATACTGCCAATGCAATCTACAGATTCAATACAATCCCCATCAAAATTCCAACAGTATTTTTCACAGAAACAGAGAAAACAATCTTAAAATTTGTATGAAACCATGAAAGACCCCAAATAGCTAAAGCATTCTTGAGAAAGCAGAACAAAGCTGGAGGCATCATGCTCCCTGACTTCAAACTATATCACAAAGCTAGAGTAATCAAAAAAGTATGGTACTGGCATAAAAACACATAGATCAGTGGAACAGAAGAGACATCCCCAAAACAAACACATGCATTTATAGTCAATTAATTTATGACAAAGGAGTCAAGAGTATACAATGCGGAAAGGACATCTCTCCAATAAATGGTGCAGCTACATGCAAAAGAATGAAGCTGGATCACTATCTTACACTAGACACAAAAATTAACTCAAAATGTAAGACCTGAAATCATACAAATCATACAACTCCTAGAAGAAAACACAGGTGGTAATAAGCTCCTTGACAACACTCTTCGTGATTTTTTTTTTTTTTTGGATTTGTCACCAAAAGCAAAGGCAACAAAAGCAAAAATAAACTAGTTTACAACAAACTAAAAAGCTTCCACACGAGAAAGGAAATCATCAACAAAATTAAAAGGCAACCTATTGAACAAGAAAAAATATTTACAAATCATATATCTGATAAGGGATTAATATCCAAAATATATAAAGAACTCATACAACTCAATAGCAAAAACCCAAACAATCCAATTTTTAAAAGGGCAGAGGATCTAAACAGACATTTTTCCAAAGAAGACATACAGATAGCCAACAGGTACAAGGAAAGGTACTCAACATCACTAATCATTAGGGAAACGCAAATCAAAACCACAATGAGATATCACCTCACACGTTTTAGGATGGCACCTATGTGCTTGACAATTTCTTGTTGTAAAGTAATAAATTTTAAAGTATTTGTAGAAGGAGTGGCTTAGGTCAAGAAGATGGACACCACTTCCTCTGAAACCCATGACAAGAAGGTAAGGATGGGGGCTTCCCTGGTGGTGCAGTGGTTGAGAATCTGCCTGCTAATGCAGGGGACACGGGTTCAAGCCCTGGTCTGGGAGGATCCCACATGCCGCGGAGCAACTAGGCCCATGAGCCACAGCTGCTGAGCCTGCGCGTCTGGAGCCTGTGCTCCGCAACAAGAGAGGCCGCGATAGTGAGAGGCCCGTGCACTGCAATGAGGAGTGGCCCCCGCTTGCCACAACTGGAGAAAGCCCTTGCACAGAAACGAAGACCCAACACAGCCAAAAATAAATAAATAATAAAAATAAGTAAATTTAAAAAAAAAAAAAAGGTAAGGATGAATGAGTTTATCACCTTATACTTTAAAACCCCTAGTCTCTTTTTCCTCTGGATAGTGGGAGATGAGTCATCTCCTGAGGCAGAGGAAGGCTGGAACAGCTGTTAAAAGCTGTTAAAAGACAGGTGAAGGGATTCCTTCCCAACCCTCAGATATATGCTGCACCTTCTGTGCTGGCCCACTGGATCACTAAAAGTCACTAAATCTGAATCCCAGTTCAGGCTCAACTAGGGCATACTACCACACTTAGAAAGGCCACTTCATCCAAGCTTAAATATTCACCTACATTTTGTCCCTAACATCCTTGGGTATGATTTCATATTTTAATTTTAAATCTTTAATTCTTTTAGAAATTGTTTAGATTTATTCCATAAAGCAGTAATCTAATTTTATTTGTTTCTAAATATTAGTCAGTTGGTTCAACACCATTTACTGACTAACCTTTCCTTTCTCCACTGGTTTAAAATACTGTCATTATCAAGACTGGTCCACAGAAACATGAAACTGACGTTAATATTGAAAAGACTCGTCTACATCTTTAGTTGAAAGTAGACTGTGGCTTTGAGGCAGAGGACCAAAGCCTTGTTTCTAAGACTTCACAGAGCTTGTGCTGCCTCATTTACCAATCAATGTGCATGCACAACCACCGGCCTTCCTCTCTCCCATCACAAACTACTGATGGCTCAGAACAAGCACTCTGGAATCAGAAAACCCACGTTTTCTCGCTCCCTCTTCACTATCCAAGTGACACTGATTACAATACTTGGTAGCTCAGTCTCTCCCTCTGTAAAATGGGGATAACAGAAGTACTACTGCACAGGCAGCTGTGAGGATTATAGCATTTAAAATGCCTGAGCAATAATAATACCAGTATAATGTTATTTATTATTATCAGTGGCGATGTTATCATAATTCTCATTATCAGCATCTAGATGGGCTTATGATGGATTGTGGAGGACCCGTATTTACTGTTCACACACTCAGCAATTCCTATTGAGCATTTACTGTGTTTCGTCACCATTCTAGCAGTGAACAATAAAGAAAGATCCCTACCTCCTTAGAACTTACGTACTAGTGGGGGGAAACAGTTAAACCAACGGCCAAAGAAGAAAATATCTGGGAACGCAAATAGTGCTATGGTGAAAGGAAAGCAGAGTCACACAGTAAAACTTCATTGGGGAGCTTACCCTAAATCGGCAGTCAGAGGAGGCCTCATAAAGGAGGTAAATTTCAAGGTGAGGCTCAAATGAGAAAAAGGAGCCGATCAGAAGTGTGTTGTCTTTCAAATATTTGGAGTTTTCCTAGACTTTTCACGTTTTAAACTTCTAATGCAATTCCATTGTAGTCAGAAAATATTGTCCATATAATTTTAATCCTTGTAAATTTATTGAGACATGTTTTATGGCCCAGGATGTGTTCTATCTTGATGAATGTACCATGTGCACTTGAAAAAAATGTGTATTCTGCAGTTGTTACACACTGTTGCATACATATCCATTAGATCAAAACAGTTGACAGCCCTACTCATACCTTCTATGATTTTACTTATCTTTTTGTCTAGTAGTTCTATTAATTGCTGACAGAGTAGTGTTAATTTTCTAATAATGACTGTGGATATGTCTATTTCTCCCTTTAATGCTGTCAACTTTTGTTCGTGTATCTTGAAGTTCTGTTACTAGGAGCATGCATACTTATGATTGATCAGTTATGAACTAACCATTTTATCAGTATGATATGTCTCTCTTGAACTCATTATCTTAAAGTCTACTTTACCTGATACTAATATAGCCAATCCAGCCATTTTATGCTTACTATTTGCATGTTATAACTTAATCTATCCATTTACTTTCAATCTGTTTGTGTCTTGATACTTAAAATGGCTAGAGACAGCATATATTAGTTGGATCTTGTATTTTCGTGCAGTTTGTCAATCTCTGCTTTTAACTGGAGTGCTTATTCTATTTACATTTAATGATTATTTATATGGTTGGATTTAGGTCTAACATTTTACTATTTTGTTTTCTGCCTGTCCTCTCTGTTTTTGTTCTTGTCTACCTTCTTTTGAGTTAATCAAACATTTTTTTTTTAGAATTCCACTTTATCTATTAGCATTTTAGGTACCCTCTTTGCCTTTTTGTTTTATTTTAACCCAGCAGTTGCTCTAGAGGTTACAATATATATCCTTAACATTTCACAGTCTACTTAGAGTTAATATGATACCATTTCACGTGCGTTTAAGGACCTTACAACACTATATACCCATTTTCTCCATTCCCATTCTTTATACTGTTAGTTTTTATAGATGTGGGCCGTTAATAAATCCCAAAACACAATGTTATAATTTTTCTTTTAAACAGTCATATGTACTTTAAAGGAATTAGAAGAAAAAATGGCTTTTCCTATTTATCTCCATATTTACCATATCCAGGCTCTTCATCCCTTCCTGATATTATAGATTTCCCACTGGTATCATTTCCCTTCAACCTGGAGAACTCCCTGTAGCATGTCTTGTAGTGCAGTCAACTGGCAATTAATTCTCTTATTTATCTGAAAATGTCCCCTGTGCCCCCTTCCTTCTTACACGGTATTTTTGCTGCGTATAGAATTCTAGGTTGGTTTTTGTTTCTTTCAGCATTTTTAAATTATTGTAATCTCTAGAAGCCTGAAAACAGTGGAACAAAGCCCCCAGTCATTCATATTCCGTCTCTCTGGTTGTTTTCAAGATTTGCTCTTCATCTTTGGTTTTCTTCAGATGTATGATGTTTTGTCTTGGGTATAGTTTTCTTTTTACTTATTCCACTTGGGGCTTATTTGGTTTCATAAATTATTAAAATGTATGACTTTAAATATAGGACATTTTCAGCCATTATGTCTTCAAATATTTTTCTGTTCCATTCTCTTTCCTCTACTTCTGGGACTCCAATCAAACGCATGTTAGACCTTTTTATATTGTTCACAGGTCATGAGGTTCTAAAATCTTTTTCCTCTCTATTCCTCAGCTTGGATGATCTCTACTGATCTACTTCCAAGCTTATGAACTCTCTTTTTTGTTATCTCCAATCTTCCATTAATCTCATCCAGTGAATTTTTCCAGACACTGTATTTTTCAGTTCCAGAATGTTGATCTGGTTCTTTTTGTAGTTTCTCTTTTTCTGCTGAGATTTCCGTTTGTTCATTCACTGTGAGAATATTTTCCTATAGGTACTTGAATACAGTTATAATAGCTGCTGTAAAATCTTTGCCTGCTAAATACAACAAATAGGTCATCTAGTGGTGGGTATCCAAAGACTGTCTTTGCTTGAGTGTAAGTCATGTTATTCTGTTTCTCCATGTCTAGTAATTTTGTATTATTTCCTGACCAGAGAGAATGAAATGCTATAGAACCTCTGGACTCTGTTATGTTTCTCCAAGTAGTGTTATTATTATTATCTTGTTCACTTTTAGCAGGCCAATTGACTTGACTAACTTAAAACTCTAAGTTCTGCTTCCCCTGCCATGGGTGACAGCTGATATCTCTGTTGAGTTCTGTAAGCCTTATTCTGGGCTGTTGGAAGTCTACCCCATGCAAGCATAATTCAAAGATCAGCCAGGACTCTGGGCAACTCTTCTTTGCTCCATCCCACTTTCAAGCATAGACTCTTTCCCAATTGTATCTGCTTTTGATGGCTCACCAGTCCCTCCAGGTAGTTGTCTGTCTATTCTTTCCTGAGTTTATAGTTGTTATCTGTGTGAGAGCTGGTCTGATAGGAGTTAGTTAGGTATTACTGGAAGTAGTCCATTGTAAATTTCTAAATGAGACAGTGACAAGAACTTACTTACTTTTTTTTTTTTTAACATCTTTATTGGAGTATAATTGCTTCACAATGGTGTGCTAGTTTCTGCTTTTATTTACTTCTTAAAGAAATAATTTTGGCTGCTACATGGGGGAATGAATTGTAGCACGAATCAATAGTGGAAGCAAGGAAACCTGTTATGAGGCCACTTTAATGGTCCAGGAAAGAGTTGGGGTGGCTTACACCACGGTGGGAACAGAAGAAATGGAGAGAAGCAGACAGATTTATGTGCAAATGTAAAGTCAACAGGATTTGCTAAAGGATTAGATGTGGTGGGTGAGACAAAGAGAAAACGCTTGGATAATTGGTGGGTTTATAGCCTGAGCTCTTGGGTAGATAATGGTGTCTTTTCATGAGACAGAGAAGACTCAGGAAGAAGTAGGTGAGGTGGGGCATATTAAGACATATCAAGTCTGAGGTGCTTGTGAGATATGTAAGAAGAAGTGTCAGGTAGGTGGCCGGATATATGACACTGGAGTTCAAAGCAGAGGTGAGAGCTGAAGGTATAGATTTGACGTCTTCAGTTTATGTAAGGTATGTAACACAATGGGATTGAGGAAAGAGGAGGTGAAGAGAGGTGGCTGCAGGATCAAGCCCTCAGACTCACCAAAATTTACAGGTTCCGCAGAGGAGAGGAGGCCAGCAGAAGAGAAATCAAAGAGGTATCTAGTAAGCTAGGAGAAAAATCCTAGAGGAAAAAAAAAAGCTTTAAGAAGAGATGCTGACACGCCTGTTAGAATGACTATTATCAAAAAGACAAGAAATAGCAAGTATTGGTGAGGATGTGGAAAAAAGGGATCCCTTGTGCACTGCTGATGGGAATGTAAACTGGCGCAGCCACTACGGAAAACAGTATGGAGGTTCCTCAACAATTTTTAAATAGACCTACTTCATGATCCAGTAATTCCACTTCTGGGTATTTATCCAAAGAAAATGAAAACACTAGCTCAAAAAGATATATACACCCCCATGTTTACTGCAGCTTTATGCACAACAGCCAAGATATGGAAATAACCTAAGTCTCCATCAATGGATGAATGAATAAAGAAGATGTGGTGTATGTATTTATAAGGTAATATTATTCAGGCATAAAAAAGAATGAAATCCTGCCTATTGTGACAACATGGATGGACCTTGAAGGCATTATGCTAAATAAAGTCAGTCAGACCAAGAAAAACAAATACAGTATGATCTCACTTGTATGTGGAATCTAAAGAAACAAACAAACAAAAACACCTACACGCCAAGCTCACAGACACAGAGAACAGACGAGTGGTTGCCAGAGCAGGGGGTGGGGGTGGGCAAAATGGGTGAAGAGGGTCAAAAGGTATAAACTTCCAGTTATAAAATAAGTCAATCACAGGGGTGTAATGTACAGCACCGTGACTATAGCTAATAGTAAGGTATCGCATATCTGAAAGTTGCCAAGAGAGTAGATCTTCGAAGTCCTCATCACAAGAAAAATAAGTTGTGTAACTACGTATGGTAATGGATGTCAACTAGACTTGTGCGATCATTTCACTATATATACAAACATCAAATCATTATGCTGTACACCTGAACCTAATGTGTAATGCTATGTCAATTAGGACTCTATTTTAAAAAAGAAGGAATCATGAATTGAACGCTGCTCTGAATTTGAGGAAGATGAAGATAGAGAACAACCTTTAGATTTTGTGTGGGAAGGCATCCGTGAGTGAGGGTCTGAAGCCCATGTGGGTCATCCTTGAGGAGAAAACTGGAAGGAAGGGGCACGTCATATTGGTGATAATGGAGAATATTTGTAGAAGTTACACTGAATGGGAAAGAAATTGGCCAGTGGCTGAATGGGGATGTGGGTCAAAGAAAGCTTTTTTCAGTTTAATACTGGAGTTACGAGAACACGTTTGTATACTGATAGGGAAAATCCACTTGCCTTTACTGTGTGGCATAGCTGGATTCAAATGCAGCCTGTATGTTCTTGGCTTCCCTTCTCCTACTCCACATGTCCCCAAAGAGGGGAAAAAGCGTACATTTCACTATGCAGTTATCAATGGATACAGGATCCCACTGCCATCTAATTATCAACAGGGACCTCGTGGTCAATAATTCTAACAGCTCTACATTTTAACACCCTGTGTAAAATGTTGAATACATATATATGAAAATCTTTGTATAATAAGAGAATTTTCTCTGGGTGATGTGGTCAGTCAACCCTCTTAATGATGAGTTACATGGGCCCTTCCTACAATCCCTAGAGGAGCAATACAGGTTAGTGATGAGAATACAGACTTTGGTATCACTCAGATTTAAGTTCAAGTTCTGGTTCTGCCTCTTCCTAATGCGCTATCTATTTTTAAAACAACAAACACAGATCACTAGCCAACTATTTCTGTGTCTCCTAGACTTCACTTCTATATATGACTTTCCATTCTTGTACTCAATGATAGCCCTGTACATATAACTGTAGTTGATATGTCCTGCAACCGCTTTAAAATCTACCTCAGCACTGGGAACCTTGAGTGTTAAGTGACCTGATCCTTGCACTCAGTATTTGCACTGTGGATGTGAGATAGTCCACGCCCCCAAGAGTTTCTGGCCACCAGGGATCACTAAATTGCATAAGCAGGTGTCCGTGCAAAGTCCAAGAGGTTAATCATGAACAACTTATTTTATCTGTGGCGAGGGAGGTGGATTCAGTGTTGTCAACACCAGGCGAACACACAACAAAGCATTTCCCAAGAGAGATCCAGAGAGATAAGTCAGAGAGAATTGCACCTGTTACAAAGATTACGCTTTTCCTGGGATTTCCTACTGGTTTTCCAACAACTGGTCATATTTGTCCACATAAGTCACTCTTTTCCCCTCTATCTGAATTAGTAATACTCAGAACAAAGACAAAAGTAATACTTCCCCCATGAAACCTATTAAAAGACAGGGCACTCTCCACATCAATGGAAAGGATCAGATTTCCCATCTAAAGTCAAAGGAAAAGATCTGAGAGTGGTAACGTGTGGTTACCACTAGAAATTATATTGAGTCATTTATTCAAAGATTAGATTTCCCATTGTTCTCATTTTAGGGTCTGGAATTTTCCTGAAAATGAAGCGACAGGAAGAATAGATGTTTCCTAATGATTTGCATATACTTGCTACGCTACCCTGCCAGCCAAAACCATTATAGTATCAAACTAATAGTGCACTTCAGAGTGAAAGAGAGAAAACACTGACTCGTTTACAAGTTAAAAAAAATAAATATTTTGGGGAAGGCTTTTTGAGTGTTCATCTAGTTTTACATACTGTCCCAGCAAATGGAGCTCCTGTACTCTTGCATTAAGAAATGTTCCTTAAAAAAAAAAAAAAAAAAAGAAATGTTCCTTCTCTGGCCTCTTTAACATTTGAAATGAGCAGACAAGCCTCTGTTACCACCAGCAACTCATCCACATTGCCCCTTCCACACACATACACGCCAGTCTGAGAAACTCAATCTTCTTGCTTCTAAAGCATGAAAGGCTGCCTCGGCCCCATGGTGCCAAGGAGTCTAGGTATCCCAAGAAAGGGCTTAGATCGTAGGCTACACAGTCCCTCCCCTGGGAAAGCCCTGATGACAGCAGCAGTGGAAACCACCACCAAAGGTGGAGGCTTGTGGGTGAATTATTATGATTTTAAATTGTAAAACTCCTTCCAGGTCCAACCAGAGTGAACAGCACAGATTCTGCAGCAAACAGCAAAATTATGGAGAGAGGAATTAATAGTATAGAATATGCATGGTGGTCAAACTGAACAGGAAATCGGCCTATGCTGTGGATCTCTAGTCTCTCTGGACTCCTAGCATTTCATTTTTTACCAGCCTAACAAATATTACCTGGCTTCCTTAGGGGAATTAACATGACCACAGCAATTACAGAAGATTGAAGATTGGAATCCTTTCCATTTTCATCAAAGGGGTTGGTTGGGGCCCTTTAATTGATGAGTGTAAGAGTATGTGTGTATAAAAGAGAAAGCATAATATTTTCAGCTGTGTCCCCTGGAAGATGTACAGTTTGGAGAGGGAAAACTGTACTTCCTGGTATTAAATTAAGGGCAGGATTTTTCACTGTGCTCTACAGGCCACCTGCATCAAACTCACCTGTGGCAACTGTTTAAAATACAGATTCCTGGGTTCCCGCCCTCACAGATTCTCATTTAGTGATCAGAGGTGGGTCCTAGGACTCTGCATTCCCGACACACTCCCCTAGTGATTCTCAGGTGCCCTAGAGTTTGAGAATCACTAGCACAGGATATGGGAAGAACTATTACAGGGCTGAGCCTCGTGGAAGAAAACAAACAGATTTCCTGCATCCCTATTTTCAAACAGGCCAAGGTTACTGCATACATAATAAAGGTAAGATTGTTCAAAATACGGAGTCAGGACAACCGGCCACCCATGTGAAAAAATAAAAGTGACTCCTGCCTCACACCGTACACAAAATTAATTCCAGGTAAATTTTAAAAAATAAATGTGAAAAATCAGCAATTCTTTCCCTTTACAAGGAACAAAAGGAGAATTTTTTTTTTTCATTTTGTGATAGGGAAAGATTTTTTTGAACAAGTTGCAAGAAGAACAAATTATAAAGGAATGATTTTAAAAATTCTTTATATATAAGATTTGAAATATAAAAGATAAGCAACCAACTAGGAGAAGATACTTGGAACACTCAGAGCTGACAGAAGACTACTAGTCATACTTAATAAAGAACTTCTACAAATCAGTGGGAAATAGAAAACCCAATATAGAAATGGACAAAGGATACAGACAATTCACAATATACAAATAAACAAATAAAATACCCAACAAGCAAATGAAAAACAATGCTTAATCTCACTAACACTCCAGAAAATGCAAACATTTAAAAGATTATATACTATATACTATTTTCATACCCATCAGACTGGAAAAAATATTTTAAATCTGATGATATTAAGTGTTTGCAAGACTCTTAAGAAATGACAGCTCTTGTACATTGCTAACGGTATTACAAATTCACTGAATCAGTTTGGAGAGCAATTTCTTAATCTCTACTTAATTGTAAAATGTACATTACCTTATGACCCATCAATTCTACTTATAAACAGTGAAGAAAATTTCCTATATGTGCACAAGGAAATGTGTATAAGAATGTTCATTTTGGCACTGTTTACGATTATACGTTAAGAAAGAAGGAAAATAAGGGGAATGTTTTCCTTAAAAGCCAAAATATCCATCAACAGGGCAGTGAATAAACAAACTGTGCTATATCCATATAGCGGATCACCAGCAGCAATTAAGATGAAGTAGGTCTATTGAAGTAACAGGGATAAATCTGCAAAACACAATGTCAGAAGAAAAGCATATTCCAAAAGGCTATGCACAGAATACCATTTAAATAAATCTTTAACATACAAATAGGATATACTGTTAGGTGAACCATTAGATATAACGAACAGTATGAAGCATGCATGCAAATGACGCACATCAATGTTCAGTTAATGGTTTCTTCTGGGGAAGGACTAGCTGTCACGTTTCACGTCTTAAAAAATTGATCTGAAGCAAATATGACAAAATGTTAACATGTTCATCTGAGTGGTGAGTAAATGGACGTCTGTTGTATTACTTGTGTAGGCTGAAATATTTCATAATGACAAGAAAAAAATTTAAAAATTAAAACAAAAATCAACCACAAAGATGTTAGCAGGTTGTGTAAGACCGATACAGTCCATTATAGTTCCATAATACATGGAAGGAGGCCAGGTGGGTGGGAGTCTAGGTCACCAGTTTTTTCAAAGAAGCCTGGTGGGAAGCAGAAACGAAAAGATTTTTGCAAGGGCTAACTCCTACAGGATTTGGTTAAAGCAAAATTGGAGAAGTAGTATTTACTCATGGATAGAGCAGAGGAGATACTGATAACTGCACATGTGAAATGCTGCCTTGAAACCAAGTGTTTTTAACAGACAGGAGATAATGTGGTTACACTTTTTCTTACTAAATAAATCTGTCATAAAAATAGCACCAGGGCTTCCCCGGTGGCGCAGTGGTTGAGAATCTGCCTGCCAATGCAGGGGACACGGGTTCGAGCTCTGGTCTGGGAAGATCCCACATGCCGCGGAGCAACTGGGCCCGCGAGCCACAACTACTGAGCCTGCGCGTTTGGAGCCTGTGCTCCGCAACAAGAGAGGCTGCGATAGTGAGAGGCCCGTGCACTGCGATGAGGAGTGGCCCCCGCTTGCCACAACTGGAGAAAGCCCTCGCACAGAAACGAAGACCCAACACAGCCAAAAATAAATAAATAAATTTATAAAAACAAACAAACAAAAACATTAAAAAAAAAAAAAAATAGCACCAAAGAACCCAAAGAAATGAGGAGGCCTAGTTAGTGTGAAATCCGGAAAACGAAGGTATCCTCTGTGATATCCGGAAAAAATACATTTGGTCATAGACTGGAAGAGGTTGGTCTCCAAACAAACCATATTCCAAGACCCAGAGGGCTTGCTCTTCTCCTAGGTGCACCCTAGGCAAAAAGTTTCCCTTGAAGTCACGGCCGAAGGGCTAGTAGGTTAGTGAAAGCATCTCCTTTGCTGGAAATCTTTGAGAAGACACAAGGGTCATGATTGAGTGACATACTGCTTGAGGAAAAAAGGAATTCCAGATCAGAATCTAGTGTATCACAGATGCCTGGTGAGCATTTGTTGAACCTGTAGAACTGCCTCCATAAATAGAGGACAACCGAGGCAACTAGACAAAGGTAAGTGATATGCCTCTCGGTAAAATTCCATCCTCATGGACCATGTAAACTTTCTACTTTTCTCTTTCCCCTTTTACTTCTGCTTTTACCCCCTTTTGCTCCACTTTCCTGTTTCTCTCTACTTATGCCTTTGTCAACTTGGCCCCAAGAGTTATTCAATCCGGTTTTTAAGGATGTCTCCAGGACTGCCACTTGCTGATGGAGCGATATACGCTTTAAAAAGGCCTTTCGCTTGGTAAAGGAACTTGTTGTCAACCCAGCAGCCCCTATCCGACACAGGGATCTATAAGCCAAGTGCACCAGGGGATGCTGGGCCCCTCCCCTGTACCAGGTGATGAATTTTTATTAGTCAAAGCCAAACATAGTAGGATTCCTCTTGCCAGTGACTATTTTAGGAATGAGCATGATTGCCATTCTGACCAAGAGATAGGAGGAAAGTCTGCTCAGTAACTCACTTTGCCCCTAAGAAGGTCACAAGACAGGACCATTCCCTTTTCCTACTTTTCTAGTTGACTATGTGAGATGATACCCTTAGCGACGGCAGCCATCCTGTGACATGGGGACAAATCTAAGTGGAAAAGCCATACATGGAGAATGGCAGAAAGGAAGACAGAGGGAAGGTAAGAACCTGACACTATCACTAACCAACCCTGAAACAGCCCTACCCTAGGATGGCTTGTTAAGTGAGCTAGGAAATGTCCTAAATATTTACATTGCTTTTAAGTGGGTTTTCTGTTTCTTGTAGCAGAAACTATCCCAACAGTTACCTCCAACCCCAAACTGTGATTTCCAGATTCCCTTACGTGAGCTCTTGGCCAAAAGCATCTCTGTGAAGACTGTCCACATCTTTTAAAATAGGGGTCATTTGGGCCAAGAGACATTTGCCACTTGAGGACTTCCAGTCTCTCTTCTCCTGCGTAGCATTTTAGAAAGCCCACAATTTTGGTAAGCCTTCAGGCACTCAACAAAACTGTGAGTACCAACAATAAGCCAGGCACTCTTTTAGAAGCGGGGGATTATAGTGGCGACCAAGAATGACGCAGTCACTGTTTCCATGGAGCTGACATTCAAGCATGAGGGGCAACAACGATAAATGAGTCAACAAAGAAGTAAACAGATGACGTCAGAGAGTGATAGGGCCATGCAGGAAAGGAAGCATAGTGTTGGGATGGCGAGTGACTGGTGGGGCACAGGACCATTCTGGACAAGGTGCTGGCACAGGTCTTGCTGAGGAAGTGACATCTGCATGCCAATCAGAGAAGGAGCCAGCACATGGGGATCTGGGGACAATTTCTCAAGCAGAGGTGAGGACCACGTGCAAAGACCTGGGGAGGAAATGAGCGTGGGGTGCATCGGGAGCAGAAAGAACATGTGAGTAGCAGGAGAGGCAAGCGAGAGAGGCAGAGTTTGAAATCGAAGCTGTTTGCAGGAACCAGGTCAGGGAGGGCCTTGAAGACCACGGCAAGGAGCCTGGATGTTATTCTAAGTGCAGAGGGAAGCCACTGGTGCATGTGCAGGAGGGCATGACAAGCCATGATCCAATTACCAGGAGGTTTCATTGCAGCCTGCCCTCTGGTCTGACTGCTCAGAAAGGCCATTTTATCTCTTTCTCAGCGAGGCAGAGCCCTAAACACGGATTGCAGTGCCCTAGGATGCAGCCTGAGCTGAGGGGGCCAGAGGGAGGGATTTCACTATGCCGAGGCTCTCATTTTGGTCCGATCCCCACACAGCCCACTTGGAGGCTGGCTCCTCTCCACGAAAGAGATGTGGAACCTGACATATTAAATAGTCCCCCCCCAAAAAAAACCCACTTCTTCAAGTTCACTGCCCTGTTGGAGGTCTCACAACAAGCAGAGAAACTTTCTTTAAAGATAAAGAACGAAAGAAAGAAAAGAAAGTAGGTCAGGGCTCTTCTGCCTGCTAGCACACTGAGCGCTGGGCAAACTCCAAAAGCAACCGCTCCACTTGGAGGTCTCTACTGAGCAATCTGAGTGATGTCAGGACCAAGGGCCTCCGAAAGCCATTCGGTTTCTGAACTTGACCTCACCCGTGGTTTTCCTGGTAACTTTTTCAAACCATTACTTCCTGCCCTGTGCTTTATTTATCCTACATGTTTATTTTCTATAGTCTATTCCGAAACAGAGCTCTGTGTGAGTTTCCAGGTCACCGCGTCCCATCAGGGCAAACTCAACAGATGTGGGATGAGCTGGGAGATAAAACAGGCCATCACCGCCAATGCTGAGCCCAGGCTGCCACCGTTGAGTGGGGTTCTTGTTCCGGGGCCAGCCAGGGAAAGTCAGCATCTGTGAGCTGTGCCATCTGCCTTTCTTCTCTGAAGGACATCCTGTGGGCAGGGCAGGTCCCTCCAACCCGCACCCCCGAGAGCATCTCTTGCTGACATGTTCAACATGAGTATGGAGGTCAAAGAGACATCCACGGATTCCTGAGAAGCCTGCTTTAATTTCTTTTTGCTTCTGAGGGCACCAGCAATTTCCTTCCATTTAATTCGTTCTTTGGGGCTGCTGGCACAGCCCACTGTTGTCATGGCAATGAGGACCAGCAAGGCTGCTCTCTGAGGTTAATGCACCCTGTGGCCCACTGCCCGCAGGCCTCAGCCTCCTCTCCAACAGCCCTGCCTGCCCTGAGCCAGGATGCGGCAGTGCCCTGTCCCCCAGCAGCCTGCCACCACTGCCAGACCAAGAGCCGGCTGCAGTTTTCAGACAAGATTGACGCCCTTTGTTCATCTACCAGATCCCAACAAATTAAAACAGAAGCAAAAACAAACAAACAAACAAAACCTCCCTAGAAAACCAAACCCCAAACCTTTGAACTCAGTTTTGCTAAAACTAAAGTTGATCTTTCATGCCTCTGGAACCACAAGCTGAAATTTGGTTCCTGCTGTGGGCTTTGACCTCTTCCACCTAGGAAACTCATTCTTCAGCATCTTGTTAGGGTGGTTCGGTATTACGAGACTTGCATCCATGATGGTGGTGGTGATGGAGACAGTCCTGATGAAAACTACTGGAATGTAAGCACAGTCGAGGGAAAAGCCTTTTCTGCGTTCTTTACCCTTTATTATTATTTACTTATTATATATGATTTATTATCACTGCCTTCCTGATACTTAGAACAGGGCACCTGGCACACAGTAGGCCTCTGATACCAACTTACTAAATTAATACCGTTCACTGGCCTCTTACTGTGTGCCACACACTGTACTACTTTATACACACTTGTCTCAGCTTTTGTTGGAGGATGACTGAAGTCGAAAAAATCACTTATTTCACTCTCACCACCTGCAAGGCACTAATGTAAGCACTTTACATGTGGTAACTCAACTGATCCTCAGGACACCCTGGATTGAGTTGAAGAGTGGCCCTAAAAAGGTTATGTCGATGGTCTAACCCCCAGAAACTACGGACGTAACCTTGTTTTGGAAAAAGGGTCTTTGCAGATTTGATTAAGTTAAAAATCTCGAGATGAAATCCTCTTGGATTATCCAGGCAGGTCCTAAATCCAATGCCAAGTGTCATTAGAAGACACAAGAGGCGAAGACATAGGGAAGAGCGGAAGACAAGTGACGACAGAGGCAGAGACTGCAGAGATGCAGCCACAAGCCAAGAACAGCTGGAGCCACCAGAAGGTGGAAGAGGCAAGGAAGGATTCTCCCCTAGAGCCTTTGGAGGAAGTGCAGCCCTTAGACACCTTGATTTTGGACTTCTGGCCTCCAGAATTGTGAAAGAATAAATTCCTGTTGTTTGAAGCCACCAAGTCTATGGTAAACTGTTATGGCAGTCCTAGGAAACTAACATAAATCCTATTCTTTACAAAGTCAGTAAGTGGCAGAACTGGAATTTGAACCCAGAGAGTCTGGCATGAAGTCCTTGCTCTTAAGCATTACCTTCATGCCTGAAATTCATTTCCTGAACATCTACTATGTGTTGTGTGTATTAGATGCTGGGGATACAGCTCTTAAAAAAAAGACAGAGACAAAGTTCCCCATGAAGCTTATGTGGGAACTGAGATTCTGAGAGGACAAATTATTTGCCTAAGGTCACACAGCTGGTGGAATTGAAATTTGAACTCAGGCATCCTGACTCCAGAGCCTGCCCTCTACTCTCTAAAACAGAAAGGGGGCCGGGGAGTTGGGGGGCTTCCCTGGTGGCGCAGTGGTTAAGAATCCGCCTGCCAGTGCAGGGAACACAGGTTCGAGCCCTGGTCCGGGAAGATCCCACATGCCGCGGAGCAACTAAGCCCGAGCGCCACAACTACTGAGCCTGCGCTCTAGAGCCTGCGAGCCACAACTACTGAACACTGCATGCCTAGAGCCCATGCTCCACAATGAGAGAAGCCACCGCAATGAGAAGCCCGCTCACTGCAACAAAGAGTAGTCCCCACTTGCTGCAACTAGAAAAAGCCCGGTCGCGGCAACAAAGACCCAACACAGCCAAAAATAAAATAAATAAAATAAATAAGGTTGTTTTTTTGTTTTTTTAATTTTATTTATTTATTTTTTTGGCTGTGTTGGGTCTTTGTTTCTGTGCGAGGGCTTTCTCCAGTTGTGGCAAGCGGGGGCCACTCCTCATCGCGGTGCGCAGGCCTCTCACTGCCGCGGCCTCTCCCGTTGCGGAGCACAGGCTCCAGACGCACAGGCTCAGTAGGTGTGGCTCATGGGCCCAGTTGCTCCGTGGCATGTGGGATCTTCCCGGTCCAGGGCTCGAACCCGTGTCCCCTGCACTGGCAGGCAGACTCTCAACCACTGCGCCACCAGGGAAGCCCAATAAATAAGTTTTTTAAAAATAAATAAATAAAACAGAATGCGAGCCACCGACCTAGGCCGTCTGTAAACTATAATTAAAGACAAAAAATGGGGAAGTGTGGCAAACTGCTGTAGCTGTCCCCTTTACCTCTGAGCAGTCCCTGTCCATAGGGTTCACTCAGGCTGCCTTGTGATGGTGGAGCCAACTGGTCTACCATGAGGCAGAGATGGTAACCCTTTTCTATCTCTGCCAGCAGGATGGCCCAACCTCTGGGGAAAACACCTTGAAGAGGTGGTTAACATCAACATAGCCTGCTTGCAATCTAGAAGGTCAAAGACATTTGACTTAAGTCTCCCAGCACCAGGGTCAGGTCTGCTCCTAAGTTTGCAATGAAATAATCTGAATTCCACCTGGAGAACAAAATGACTTATTAAGTGAAACCAGATATCATTCCCCAGGTCCAGGGGTAAAAGCTCGAAGCAGTGCATCCGTACTTTCAATGAAGCAGAGATGTTGTGCTCTGGGACTTCCGACACCTAAAGACAAACACACTGGAGAGGATGAAGGTGCCAGAAAGGGCCGGAAATGTGTTTCCAAATTTTTTTTCTTCCTTGGAGGAAAAAAAAAAATGAAAGAAAAAGGTAGGTTAGCCTGAATAAATGTGGTGCAATTTCCTTTTTTGAATTGACTTTAACTAGATCAACTGCAAAAGCAAAGAAGGCAAAGAATGAGGGGAATCAAAGAAAGAAAGAAAAAGGGAAGGACAGAAAAAGTAAAAAGAGGGGGATAAAATAGGGAAATCCTTCCATAAAAGGGAAAGAAAAATATGAGGGTGAAGTGGCAAGAGGGGACAGTGACAGAGGAAGATAAGGAGAAAATGAAAGAGAGACAGAATCAAGATGGGTAGTCAGAGGAAAGGCAAGGAAGAAAGATGGTGATTTTCAGTGTCAGTTTCCAAATGACCCTCCACCTGGGGCTCTGGCCACCCCCTCCCTTCCGCCACCGCTCAGAGGACTCTCTCTCAGTCTACTGAAGAGGCAGGAGGCTATCAGTTTACAAGAAGAGAGGAAGCAGAGGAAGAGGAAAGAAAGCAGACAAATTACTAAATGAGGAAGCCAATTACCCAGCACGCCATACTTCAAGCTGTCAGAGGGCTGCGATTCCTCAGGCACCTTGGAGCAAAGTGGGACTGAGAACTCTAGAGCTCACTGCCATCTGGCCTTTCCAATAAGATAAGCAGCACAGACTTCCTCCAGCCACATCCCACGGCCGGCATCCTGAATGAAATCTTCCCAAATCAGAGACCGCTACGACAGTGCCACTGATCGCAGGGTCACGAAAGCAGAAGAGGCCTCCAAATGCAACTGCCCAGGAGTCGCTTTGGTTTCCTATATGTACCAATGACAGGGCTTATTTGGAGTCTTCTGCTGCCTTCTCTACCAGCAACAAACATAAAAGCCAAAAGCAACAGACATCTGCTTCAGTCCAGAAGCCGAGGATGGCGCGGCGTGAAAGATCTTTTGTGTCTGCCAAAGGCCAGTCCATGGAAGGCAGTTCAGCACAGAAGTGACTTAACTGATGGAGAATTCTTTATTTTCACAGAAAACCCTTCCAAAGGTTGATGCAGCACCAGGTAAATACCACCTCATCTAGCACACAGGCTGGCAGGGTATCGGTGCACAATAGCGGTCCCCATACAATTTGACATGGGGAGGTGAGGGCAGAGAGAGGTCAGACAAGGGATCAACACGTCTGGAAAAGAATCCTGTTAGTCACTGGCAGGTTCCACTTTGCAAGAAATACGAGTTCCAGAGAAGAGCTGGGGCACAGGGCAAACAGCAGAGGCTCGGTTATATAACATCTCCATCTTGAGGAAGCAGCCACACCAACTCCAGCCGTGGAGACTTCCACAAAGTTTAAACTTACGGTACCCCACATTTTCTCATTCCCTGAATAAAAGTCATGTGACGCAGCTGGCTTGAATCTCAAGGAAAGCAAAGAGTCCCAGGAAAAGGGAATTGCTAGGTGTGCGGTGATAAGTTTACCTGTGGGATTAAAAGACGCTGACCTTTCAGTGATTACTACATCCTTACATCCCTCTGAAAGCAGAAATGGTAAATCAGCCTGTCCCCTCACCAGCACGCTGCAAAACTCTATAAACGACTCTCCTTCTCCAACCACTGTCAGGACTGCAGCTCTGGGAAACATTTCTAGCGGCTGATCCACCCACTGTCATGCTCTACAAGGTAAAACTGATTAGTCACATTCGCAGTTGCTATAACAACGTTACTCAGCGTGAGGCCAGTGGCCTACCTGCGTCAAGATCACCAGGGGGACTTGTCGAGAACATAGATGGCCGAATTGGAAGTTCTTGGGAACCGGGCTCCGGAATCTACACTGGCAAAATAGCTCTGCTGGGGATCCTTTCCCACTCCCATGTTTGAAAAACCACTCTTCTGTCTCATGCTGTCTATGGAACCCTTCCTGCTCGCCCTCCCTCTGTCTCATCCACTCTTCCATCTTTCCTCCCTGTCTCCATCCATAACAGCCTTCCCATGAGGTGCTGCGTTTAATGCTAAAGGGATCTAAAACCTGGAGCTCACACTGAAAACGGCTGCAGCAAGGAAACACGCGCCAGTGTACACATGGCCCTATAACTCGACTCTAAAAGCTCCTACAGGTCCAGAAGAAGATGAGTTTGGCTCCCTTGTGTGAAACACAGGGCTTCTAAAATATTAATATATTTGAGAAAACGAAAACACTAACAATCACAAGCAAGACCTTGTCACTTTTCTGGGCAATCTACTGTGGGAAAAAAATGTATAAACAAAAACACGTTTATCAAATTTGCCAATAATTCTTAGCTCCCCCTACATTGCCCTTATTTAGTTCTTTGGAACACACAGAGCATAGCCCCCTTCACGCCATGTGAGGAAGAAATAAATCCGCTTAGGTCTGTGCCAAGGCAGTAAGTCCACTGCTGGCTGGAGAGACCCTTGCAGAGACCAGGGATTTCTCACACACGTTTCTGAGCCTGCATTCTTCGCTCCGAGGTGACAAGAAGAGAGTGGCAGAGATAGCTGCAGGGAATGGACTTTGCAGATGGTCATGAGGCCGTTCTGTGCATCCTCTCTTCTCATTATATCAACATGGTCCATGAGAAAGGAAACACAGTAGCTGTGAATTACATTCTACCCAAAGTGAGATCCCAATACCTTGCTTCAGGGAACACCGACTAGATATTCTGCTGTTTTGGGAACAGACGCTGATACACTTTATCAGTGCCCTGGTGAGATGAGAAGCAATTTCCGTCTCTGAAGAGGAACTCATTCCTGAGATTCCCAGTGGATTTCCATCTTTCTGTGACATCTCCGTCGGCCTCCAGTGGCCCTCCCTGGTCTCCCTCTAACTTTGCATGAGTTCGCAGGATTCTGTCACTGTCCTGTCCAGGTTCACGGTCTCCATTTCTCTTTTCCACAACAGTGCCCTTCACTGCCCTCCTTCCCTGAATCTTTTCAACCACCAGAAGCTTTCAAATGAGGATGGAACAAACTCCTTGCCCAAGTTTTGCATGAATTTTAGTTCTACAAATAAACAGGGGAAAAATTCTCCAAGAATTCCATGTCAACCATAAAACAGGCTTGTGAGGAACACTGGTTTCCTCTGAAAGAAAACGCCAGCACACAGTGCATACCATGGAAGGTTCCGGAGATGGCAGCAATGTGGTTTCAGCTCTGCTGATCCAACTTAAACAAGAGAGAAATGGACCAGAAGGAAACCCTGTCTGATAACTATTAAAAATTCCATCGCTTGGTAAGAAACAACTTATTTCCTGTGAGGTGGGATGCTGGGCATGCCATCAGTTGAGGCGTAGAGCAAATCTGCCTTGGGAAAGAATCCATTGGTCATACAGTCAAACGCTATCGTATTTCTGCCCATTTGGATTTTGGACAAGGCTACCTACCACGCTGGTTTTCAAACTCTGTTCTACATTTGTGCTCCCCATGTGTCTGTCCCACCACCTCCAGGCCCTGACTATAGATCAGTGTGTCAGATCAAGAAACATAACAAACAAACAAAAAATTCAAAAAGCTTGAAAACCACTAGCCTAGCACAATAGTTTCCATGGGTTTTCAGGTGCTCGGGCCAAGACAAAAATGGAAAAAAAGAGGAAATCACTCAACCTCAATACCGCTATCGACCACATCAGCGATGTGGCCTGAAATCTAGCAAGAGATTATGTTGACTCTGGCAGTCGCCAGATATTTGGACCAGCATGGGGTGGGCTAGAGAAATGACTTTTTCAGGGAGACATTTTTCACCCTCTTTCCCTTTTCTTTATTTATAATAAGCGATTTCTCAGAAAACTCTCAGCAGCTGATACACTTAATAAGAAAGCCCTCCAAAGACTGAGACTCTGCATTTTTAGCATCTCAGGCTGAATTAGACACTTCGAAGGTCTTGAGTTCTATCATCACTTCTAACCGCCTTAGTTGGCTGTCTCTGTGACCTGTCGTCAACATCAACCTTCAGTGGACAGCCAGTGGGTGGACTCTTGAATCTGCTCTATCGGAGCAGATACAGGAAGCTCCCTTAAAAACAGGACAGGCGGGGCTTCCCCGGTGGCGCAGTGGTTAAGAATCCGCCTGCCAATGCAGGAGACACGGGTTCGAGCCCTGGTCCGGGAAGATCCCACATGCCGCAGAGCAACTAAGCCCATGCGCCACAACTACTGAGCCTGAGCTCTAGGGCCTGCGAGCCACAACTACTGAAGCCCGTGCGCCTAGAACCCGTGCTCCGCAACCAGAGAAGCCACCGCATTGAGAAGCCCATGCACTGCAACGAAGACTAGCCCCTGCTCGCGGCAACCAGAGAATAGCCCGCGTGCAGCAACGAAGACCCAACACAGCCAAAAAATAATAAATAAGTAAATAAAATAAAATAAATAAATTAAAAAAAAAAAAACAATGGGGCTTCCCTGGTGGCGCAGCGGTTGAGAATCTGCCTGCCAGTGCAGGGGACACGGGTTCGAGCTCTGGTCTGGGAAGATCCCACATGCCACGGAGCAACTAAGCCCGTGAGCCACAATTACTGAGCCTGCGCGTCTGGAGCCTGTGCTCCGCAACAAGAGAGGCCGCGATAGTGAGAGGCCTGTGCACCGCGATGAAGTGTGGCCCCCGCTTGCTGCAACTAGAGAAAGCCCTCGCACAGAAACGAAGACCCAACACAGCAAAAATAAATAAATAAATAAAATTAAGAAGTGTTGTAAGAAAGGTTTAATTTAAAAAAAACAAAAAAAACAAAAAAAACCAAAAACAACAACAACAACAACGGGACAGGCAGTTTCTCAGCAAGAACAAGGGGAGGGTTAGGGGTTTGACGTATATTCTCTCCAATTAATAATGGGAATTCTCAGTTTTTAGAAAATCTTGTTTATTTAGGTCTTGGTCTTGAAACTTTCTAGAAAACCACCTAAAAGCATCAGAAGGACAAGTTTGTGGCTCATCACTTGTCCACATGTAAAGAGAGCATAGTTATGCAAAACTGGGGAAGGGGAAAAGTAGCTACTGTTTTCCACCCATATTGCCCACAGCCCCCAGCCCCCAATCTCCTCTTTCAGCTTCCGGACTGGTGATTTCTCCAAAATACTCAATAATGTCACCTTCATCATCCTCTATCCTCATTTTTGAGCCCTTACTGTGTGCCTGGCATTATGTTTTATACACATTGCCTCATTAACTCTCACAATACACGTGCAATGTAGACCATCATTATCAGCATTTCCAGGTGATAAATCCATGGCACAAAATTTTTAAATGACAACCTAGGTCACAGCTGGCAAATGATGGAGCCAGGACTCAAAGTCACTCCAAAACCTGTGCACTGAAGCAGCACAGAGAGAAAGGAGGTGTTACCTCAATTTACCCAGTAAAGGTCACGCTGAAGTAAGACAGAAAAAAAAAAAAAAATAGAGAAAAGTTTGAAGACTTGACTTTCATTTATAGCTAAGCCAAACCAGATGCAGTGGTACAAAAATTATTATTACAATTTGAGGGGGTTTCAGTATACCAGGTGAGAAATTTATGAGTAAATAGATTTCTTGAATCAAAAAAAAAAAAGGGTAGAAAACCATTGATTTCTTTAGGGACATAATGTTGGGAAGCTTTCCCTTTGAAGGTTCCTGGGTCTGGCCGGGAGGAATATGAAAGGCAAATTAAAATATGAGAGGCATGTTAAAGGATTTCCCTGGAAGTCCAAGTTCTCTTTCAGTAAACTGAGTTGCCTAAGAGAAGTCTGTCAAAGGTGACTAAAGACAACAGGAAAACTGATAAGAACGTGCCCTTTGGTGTCATCTTTGAGGACTTTTAAGAATCTATAAGTAGTATTGTTAGAAGTGATCAGAGAAGAGTTTTCGTTAATAGTAAAAAAAAAAAAAAAAAAAAATCAAACCTGCATTTATTTATCCTTGTCTTTCGAAAGATCCAGTGCAAGAAAAATATTCCCGTTGCCGATAACTTCTTTACCCTGTCTCTTTAGCACCAAGCCCCTGGATCAGGAGTATGCAGCCTGGCATACACAAAAATGGTAAGAAATTATGATATCCCTATTTGTTATCTACAGAGATGACGTATATTTCAGACTGCTCTGAAGATTATGAGGATGTTAGTGATGGGATTATTAACTTGGTCCACAAATGATTTGCAGACCTAACATTGGGCAGCATAAGGCACCGAAGAGGTTAAGGCAATTTGGTGGACAGTACAGAGAATGCTTCAGCCTGACAAGAGATCACCAAAGAGACCTGACTCCTTCTGTGTCTAAAATATATACAGTCTTTGTTGCTCAATAGAGTAGGTGGGTTAAATCTCACTGATGGAGGCTCCAGCCTCAGCTCAGATGGAAGGGACAACCAACCCCACATCACATGACAGATGCAAATGCCATCAGGAATTTTCCCCACCTACAGCCGGGACATGTCCCACACGTATGTAGTGACCACAGACAGGCAGATCTGGGTTTGCAGGGTGACATACACATACTCACACATACACACTACCAAGTACAGCTACCCTTAAGCACATGCCAGCAAACATACATTGCATGTGTCATCCAGAGAACAATGGTTTTCCATGGCGGATGAAGGGCCAGATTGGGGCTGGAAGGCAGCCTGTCCCAAAGTAGTAGGCATAGAGAACTGTGCCTCTCAAGTCCACAGAGTTTCTTCTGTGGTTTGCTCACAGTGAGTCTATGCTCCAGACCCCTCAAGGGTTCCTGCAATGATACATGGTTCCCCCAGACTCTAGGAACTTTCTGCTGACACTGCCTGGGGTAAATTATTTGTCTCCTAAGACCCTAGCTTAGGGGTAGCCATCTTTTTCTTATCAGTTATCATCTCTTGTCCCTTCCCTATAAAATCCACTTATGGTAGAGCACACAGTCAATTGTCAAAGTTTACAAACTATTTTACTACGGGATGCCAACCATCTCAGGATGCCAGCCATACTCCGGATGGGTAATTAATTAGGTTAAATCCACATACCTGACAAGGAGGCATGTATGGGGATATTTACTCATAGCACTGTTGGTCACAGCATAAAGTTGGAAACTACCTAGGGGGAGTGGATCAATAAACTATGATATAGTCAATCCAAGGAACACAGCGCTGCAGGTAGAAAGAACGAGGTAGATCTACACAGACTAACAAGGAGAGGCTCTACGGCATTTTGTTGAGTGACAGAAGCAACTGGCAGAATAATACCTACCATATGATTTACATGTCATCATTCCTCACCATAAATTCATGTTTTATATAGTCACACAGACACAAACACACACACACACACACACACACACACACACACACGTAAAGGCATAGCAAGATCTGCAAGGCTACAGACCAATTTGAAAAACCTTAGGTCCTCTAAAGAATATAGGCCCTGGGATTTGGACTAGTGGTTAAAGGAGACTTCAGTCTTACACTGAAATTTTCTGACTTTGTTTATAAGAACAATGTATTTGTGCATTACTTACATAATTAAAAATGATATTAAAATGTTTAAATAAATCAGATAGGTCTTTTCTAGCAATGGGGCCCCTCCCCCCTGAACACACCTAAAAGAAACAAAATTAAGTACCTCTCCTCCACCCCAGGAGACTGCCTGCGTGATTTCTCCCTCTTAATAAATGTTTCCTAAGGGCCTACTATGTGCAGAGCCGTGTTCTGTAAACAAGTCTCTTCCTTCAGCACAGAGCCTCTCTCTCTCAAGTTTCTTCACTCCCTAATACTCCCCACAGCATATCTCCTAAGGCCAAGCCCTTTTCCCCTGGGGACCCCCAAACTCCTGAGCTCTGGTTTCCAAACTCTGACCCTGAGCCACAGCCACCCCAGGAACCGACCTTCCAGCCACTCAGCTCTTCCTCCACAAATATTAACGTAACCATTAACCTCTGTACCACGTAACTACATTTATTCCACCCTTGACCTGATGGGGAGCGTTCCCAAGTCTACAAAGGTTAGGAATGGGGAGGGATATTCCCCACCAATCTCTCCCCACAATGAAACACAGATTCCATCTGAAAACTGCCCCCACCCCCTGCTATACACAGAAACAGCAGATTGTTATTTTGAAGTTTGGGATCTGCTGACCTCCTTCCCAGACATCCAGGTTCTGCTCTGGCTGCAGCTGGAGGGAAAGGAGACATCCGACACTAATGAGATTTGGTTCTCATCTCAGCTTTATATCATTTCTGCCAAGGAACACTCTCCGGGCCAAGGCTCAGCTTCATTCTTCCTTGATTTTTTAAAAAGGCCTATGGACCTTGCACTTGAAGGTCAGTTTCTATTAACTTGCCTTTCTCCAGTCTACCTCCCAAACCAAAAAATGTTAAAAAGCAAAGTCCCAAAAGGCCTGGGGGTAGTTTGGCAAGTGGCAGGTTTCTCAGGGAGAGAGAATTTGTGGGTAAAGGGTTAAACATTAACACACTTCCCTGGAAGGTCTCTTCTCCCCTGTTAATGGAGCCCAAGTGCAAACCTTGGCAGGAATCGCACATTAGATCATGACAGGTGTAGGCTTCATGCTGGTTGCTGCTGCAATTCCAGCAAAAAGTCGGGGACATGGGGACCACTCCATGACACAGTAGGCTGGAACAGATCGCTTTGCAGAGATCTCTTCTGGCTGAAAAAATTCCCTGTAACTACTTCCTTGACACGCTGTCAGAACGGCCTGTTTCCAAGGTAATGGCTGCCGCATGGGGCCATAACAGACATCATCTGTGGTCTTCCAGAGACGAAGTCGCCAGAACAGCCCCGCTGCATTCTTCCAACAGAGCCATTCATTTATTCAGCGATGTTTATGGTATTGGGTCCCCTTGATACACACTACCCAGAAGACTCCCTTGCTCTCTGCATCACGATATTGTTCACTTTTTACTCTAAATCAGGGATTGCAGACTCACACATCTATGGGAGCCAGCCAGATAATATAAATGACTGAAGCAGGCTAGTGACAAGCAGAGGGGACCCTGCCTGTAGAAAGAGAGAAGCTACTCTCACCTCTAGTCAATAGCTGTAACTTCAGAATGCTTTTCTGGAAGAGTTTTTTGCAGATCTCTTCTGATTGAAAGTAAGTTCATACACAATATCCTGACACACTGTCAGGATAGTCTGTGTCGTGGGCTGAATCATGTCCCCCTAAATTCATGTCTACCTGGAACCTCAGAATGTGACTTTATTAAGAAATAGGGTCCTTGCAGATGTGATTAGTTAAATAAAGATGAGGGCATACTGGATTACGGCGGACCCTAAATCCAATACCCGGTTTCCTTGCAGAGGAGAGACACAGAGACACAAACACACAGAGAAGAACGCTATGTGAAGACAGAGGCAGAGCATGGAGCGATGTATCTACAAGTCAAGGAATGCCAAATATTGTCAGCAATCACCAAATCTAGGAGAGAGACATGGAACCAGCTGACTAGGAATGGGATACTATTGGATTTTTTTTTTTTTTTTTTTTGTCTTTTAAATGAGCAAAATCTTTCAATGAAAGAGAACAAAAGCAAATATGCTTACGGGCCTTTGTGTTCCGCGGTCTTCCATCTGAACTACCACAATGACTCCAAATCTATCCTGGCTCCTTTCAATCCATTCTCTACACTGCAGCCCAAGGGATCTTTTGAAAACTCACATCAGATAATGTGTCACCCATCTTCCTCAAATCCCTTAATGATGTTCACTGCTCTTCCAATAAAGAGTAAAATCCTTATCAAGGCCCACAAGGCTCTGCAGATTCTGGCCCCTGCTCCCCCTCACTCTCTGCCCTCCAGTCTCAATGGCTTCCTCTAGTGCCTTGTGCTCCCTGTGTTCTCTTTAACCCCAGGACCTTTGCACATGCTGGTTCTTTGCCTCAAACATGCTCATCCCCCACCCCCACAACGTGCATATATACATACATCTGTACACACACACGTGCGTGCACACATATACACACTCCTCTCAACTGGCCAATACCTCCTCATCCTTCAGCTCTCATGTTAGTCACCATTTCCTCAGGAAAACTTTCCCTGACCCCTGCCCCATCTAAAGTTGGTCCAGTCTCTCAGATACTCTCATGGTACCATGTCTCTTTCAAATCTAGAATCTCTCACCTAAATGTATGTGATCATCTGATTCACATCTGCCGGACCCCAATGTACTGTAAGCACCATCCCTCACACCTAGTACGGTCCTTGCCATACGGTGGGTCTCACAGGAGGCACTACAGTCTTGTACCCCAAGGGGATCTGCATGCTTGATTTTCTCCCATTCCAGGTTAACAGCCTCTACAGCCTCTACTCCAATAGCCCTTGGCTTGTACTTTTATTATAGTAACAGTTCGCATTTTGCACTGTTCTCTGAGGTTCACGTGTGTTTACGTCTTCTGACTATTGGCCATCCTGTGGGCAGGGATGACACTGTGTTCATCATTGCATTACCCAATGTACAGGATGAAGTCCTTGTCTTACTTAATATTTGTTGGATTCTTAAAGGCATATTTAAAACTTTGCCTTGAAATGACAGTAAGGAGGCCTTGTAGAGATGTGGGGATCTGTGTGATTTTGAACCCCTTAATTCACTTCCTTGTGCCTTAGTTCCTTACCTAGAAGATGAGGATAGGACAGTACCCACCACAGAGTAACACTGTCAAGGTGGAAAAGGCACACATGCTAGCTGTGGTTAGTGCTACCTTTTGCTGACAGGGTGAGTCAATGCTCTTCTTTACGTTAAAAATTCTAATAATGAGAGCAGCTAATTTTTTTCTAAGATGGAGATTCTGAAACATGGTTGAGGGAAAGGCTTCATTGGAGAAGGAAGAATTCAAGATGCAAAAAAACTTAAGTACAGCTGAGGGACCTGTTAGGGGAACCATTGACAGAATCCTCCCGCCCTGGCCAGGCCCGACGGTAACCACATGCATGAGTTACCTTACAACAGGAGGTCCTGGTAAGGAACGCGGAACTTACAAGCTACCACCAACTGGAAGAATTCAGGAAAGGTCAAAAGGAGAGAGGAGATGCCAGTCCATATGTCCTACCAACCTCCCAGAATCCTTCTCCCTGGAATCCATCTTGGCTGAGCAATGCACGTACCACCAGGAAGGATCCTGAGTCAGAAATGATTGTCCAGAGACAACCCGGAAACTACCCTCATTACCATAAAACCCGAGACCGCGAGTCACGTGGCAGAGCAGTTCTCCTGGGTTCCCTGACCCTGCTACTCTCTGCCCGGGCGCCCCTTCCCAATAAAGTCTCTTGCTTTGTCAGCACATGTGTCTCCTCGGACAATTCATTTCCGAGTGTTAGACAAGAGCCCACTCTTGGTCCCTGGAAGGGGTCACCTTTCCTGCAACAGACCTATTTCCCAAAAGTAGCAGAAGAGAGGGGATAAAAGGCGCAAGTCAGGGAGGGGAGCTTTGGACGGGAGGGCTACTCCTTTGCAACGCCAGCCCTACTTTGTAGGAAGCCTTCATTAGCAATGCCCAGTTTCACAATGCATGGATTCTCCTCTCTTGTAAATGCCTTGCTCAAATGGATCTAAACTCAAAGTTTTACCAGTTTTTCTCAACTGGGGGCTATTTTCCCATCCCCAAAGACATCTGACAACATCTGGAGCCATTTTTGATAGTTACATCTTAGGCGGAGTGGGATGGGGAGTGGGGGTGGGGGACAGGTTACCGCTGCCATTTAGTAGGTAGAGACCAGGGACACAGCTACACATCCTATGCACGGAACAGCTCCCCTCCCCCAACAAAGCAGCACCCGGCCCAAAGTGTCAAGAGTGCCGAGATTGAGAAACCTTGTTCTAGACCATTACATTTCAACATCTAGGGGTCCTGGACCTACACTCACAGACATCATGTCACAGGCTTGGGTAATTTAGTTCCTGCGGCATTTCAATTAGCCCCTTTTACCAAAGAAGAGCCTTCCACAATAATCAGTGTGTTTTAAAACTTGTAGGGAGTTCCCTGGTGGTGCAGTGGTTAAGAATCCACCTGCCAATGCAGGGGACACGGGTTCGAGCCCTGGTCCGGGAAGATCCCACATGCTGTGGAGCAACTAAGCCCGTGCACCACAACTACTGAGCCTGCGCTCTAGAGCCCGTGCGCCACAACTACTGAGCCCGTGTGCTGCAACTGAGCCCACACACCGCAACGACTGAAGCCCGTGCGCTCTAGGGCCAGTGCTCTGCAACAAGAGAAGCCACCGCAATGAGAAGCCCGCACGCTGCAACGAAGAGTAGCCCCCGCTCACCGCAACTAGAGAAAGCCCACACACAGTAACAAAGACCCAATGCAGCAAAAAAAAAATAAAATTTAAAAAAAACAAAAACAAAAAACTTCGTAGACCATAAAATAGTTTGCTCTGATCCAAACTAAATGTTTCATCTCTTCCAAATAGACCCCCACATTCCCCGCTGTGGCCATCATCTTTCAGAAGGGACCATGGAGCCTCAAGGAAGCCTAGGCTGTTCAGTGCATGCAGGAAATTTGTGATTAATCACTTCAACCTGCTTTACTTTAACAGAGATTTTCCAAGACCTGTTTATTGTTCCACTACTTGGCTGCTCTGGAGTTATCTATGACCGAAGTCTTAACATTTATTTGTAGAATCGAAGAAGGTATATTTTTACTCTCACATTCCCTTCCAAGTCCCTGAATTAGATTAGTGTGAACTTTCCAAAATAAATTCACCTTTGAGCTGAAACTAATCATGGAAAGTTTCAGCCCAAAAGGATACCTTATTGGAAAGTGAGAAGCAAAGGAAAACGAGGATTATAATGGATATTTTAGTATAACTTCAGCACTCGCAGTTACAAAGAATGAAGTATTTGTTATGTAAAGGACTCTCTAACAGAGTTGATGTATGCGGTCCAGGGTTGATGTTCTGTCCCCTTTTCTTCAGACTTATTTAAGAAAAAATAACTGGAAATAAAGAGAATGGAAAAATCAGCAGGCACATGTGGATCTAATTCTGTACCCAGTCACTGGTTAAGTCCCAAGGAAAGAATATTTTATCAGAATGAGAAAAGGCGAACCATCAAAAATAGGAAGGAAGACCTCTGATTCCTTCACTCCACAAACTTAATTTGTTGAACTATGACTGTGGTCTAGCAGCGTTTGTCAACAACTCAAAGTTAACATTTTATGTGGATGGCCACCATGAATTTTTTCCTACAGAAAAATATTCTCATAGGTCTGGGAGATTTGTAATATAGATAGATGTTAGGGCATTTGGAGTTTGTTTTTTCTCTTGATATTCAACATGGAAAAATATTTCCCTATCAACTCCAACCCCTGAAAGATTCAAAATCTGAACTATTCTAAAGTATGCACCTTTTCAAAACTCCATTCACAGCCATAACTGTGACCTTGCCCCATGAGACCCAAATAAAATACTATTAATCGATGCAGCATTAAAACTAGTGCAACAGTGCAATAATTTTTAAAACTGCAAAAAAAAAAAAAAAAAAAAGAGCTATCCTCTAGATAAAACTCATTTTCAAGTAATTTCTCGCAACAACAGAATGCTTCCCCTTCCACCTCCCCTTCCGCCACCGCCCTCCACCCCCTCCACAAAAACACACACTGTGTCTTGGGCAGAAGATGAATATATAAAACGGATAAAACAGAAATTGCTCTAGTAAAGCAGTGGTTCTAGAAGCTCAGCCCTCTCCCCCTACTCCCCACCCAATAATCTTCTTTGTCCTCTACTGACTGTCTGGATAAACAAATACACGAAAAAAATAGTTTCAGAATGAGTTTTTTCATTTTTTTTAAATAAATTTATTTATTTATTTATTTTTGGCTGCGTTGGGTCTTCGTTGCTGCGTGCGGGCTTTCTCTAGTTGCGGCGAGCAGGGGCTACTCTTTGTTGCGGGGTGCGGGCTTCTCATTGCGGTGGCTTCTCTTGCTGAGGAGCACAGGCTCTAGGCGTGTGGGCTTCAGTAGCTGTGGCGCACAGGCTCAGTAGTTGTGGCTCGTGGGCTCTAGAACGCAGGCTCAGTAGTTGTAGCGCACGGGCTTAGTTGCTCCGCAGCATGTGGGATCTTCCCAGACCAGGGCTCAAACCCGTGTCCCCGGCATTGGCAGGTGGATTCTTAACCACTGCGCCACCAGGGAAGTCCCAGTTTTTTCATTTTTCAATGAAGTGGGTTGGCACCATTTAGAGCTAGTCCTTATTTTGGCCACAGGAGCATGA
Source organism: Balaenoptera physalus (assembly GCF_965194825.1). NCBI lineage: Eukaryota > Metazoa > Chordata > Mammalia > Artiodactyla > Balaenopteridae > Balaenoptera > Balaenoptera physalus. Next base: position 58,428,853 of record NC_138890.1, read on the forward strand.
ACTGATGTCTCCTCAATGAATTTTAACGGCTCACATAAATAGAAATTACTGGGGAGTGTAATTTGGGCAAGCAGATTTTTGTTTTTACTTTGCTCGATTCTGTGTCATTTGCTTTTTTTGCTTTTTTATTATTTACCTCCCCCAAAGCAGTTTTTACCCTTTAGAAAATATCTCTTGAAGAAAAGTAATATCTTACCAAGTTTCCTTTTTGTCTTTTGGTTAATACTTCTTTTCAATTGTTTGCCTATCAGCAAATGAAAAAAAATAAAAGCAATAAAGTCCTTCTTCCTTTTCCTTCACCTATAATGTGATCCAACTACTACACATGTCTATGGAATTATTCAAGTTGATATACACTATATAGTTATAAAAGGGTCCTGTGCATTATCTCCTATACATTTTCATTTACATAGTCTTTATGAATGTAAGATGCTTGCACTGTGATGTCTGTCACCCACTGATGGTCAGGGTTGATTCTGTTTCTTTAGATGGCTAGAAAGAAATCCTCCCCCACCATCATGGTCCTATGGATGTACCTCCCACTACCTCTTATCAAAGAAACCACATTCCCAGGGGGAGGGATAAATTGGGAGATTCAGATTGACATACATATACTACTATATATAGAATAGATAACTAATAAGAACCTACTGAATAGCCCAGGGAACTCTCTGAATACTCTGTAATGACCTATACGGGAATAGAATCTAGGAAAGAGTGGATACATGTGTATGTATAACTGACTCACTTTGCTGTACAGAAGACACTAACACAGCATTGTAAATCAACTATACTCCAATTAAAAAAAATTAATTAAAAGACAAAAGAAAAAAGAAACCACATTCCCAGAAGAAGAAAGACAGATCCTCCTTCAAGGCAGGTCCATCTTCCCAGGGCATGTCTTTGGCACAGGCTACTAAAATCAAAACACTCATAACCTACAGGATATGTATATTAGGTAATTCTATGTTTTTTAATAAAAGCATTTATTAAAATTCACAGGGCCTTTAATTTATACTTGGAACGGGAAGACATCTTAAAAACTTTTTTCATCAGAAAGTGATCCCCCAAAATGCATATTATCACCAAAACAATAATCACCATCTCACAAGTGTCATCCCGCCAAAGGAGCCTGTACAAGAGGAGGAGCAGTAGATGACGGGACTGCGGAGGCTTGTGTTCCCTCAAATATCCTTAGCGTTCCTCTCTAAGACGTGGGGGGGAAATCAAAGCAACTGAAATTGTGGCTTTCTCCTGGCCAGTGCTGGAAAACAATATCCCAGAGGCTATGCATCTTACGTAATGGTCCACATTTCCAGTGAGGCCGAATTCAGACAGTGCATTTGGATTGGCACGTGGTTTGTACTATTTTACTTTAGAGAAAGAAGAAAATGGAGCAATCCTGGAAGAACTCCATATTCTTCTTTAAAGAAAAAAAAATGTTAAGTTCCTCTTAAAAACTAGTTACTACTTTGAGCAGGAAGGAAGGGTTTGGAACAGCTGTCCCTGAGTGAGTTGGGAGAATGTTAATCACTGTCCCTTCTCTCCTGGACTTAAAAGATTAGCTCACATCCCAGGCCGCTGCAAAAGGAAACCGCATACACTTAACTTTTGAGACAATCGTCAGGAATACTTCTGTAACAGTAGTAGCAGGTCAGCCGGATCTAAAAGACACTCGAGTCTGGAAACGTACCCTGAGGCAGCAAGAGCCCAAAGGGTCAGCAGTGGGCTGAGTGGACATTTGAGAAAATCACTTGCTTCTTGACTAAAGCTCACCAGGAAAAAGTCAAAATTAACAAAAACACAGTGAAAATTAAATTGCCACATAAATGGGAATCTCCACTTGAGCCAGAGTCGTCTTAGGCAAAATGAACCTGCACAGACCATGCTAGGTTAAAAATATATTAAATGCGATTTCCTCTGTACGCTGTTAAGAGAGGAAGGCAAGATGTAGGGAAATACATAACCCCGTTTTAATAAAATCAATGGTAATCCTCCCAATCCAGGATAAAAATGTTTCTTTCCATATGATTGTTTGAGCACTGAACTAGGTGTGAAAAGATATACAAGATGCCAGTCTTCGTAACACAGAAGAGAGTAAGAGAAAGGAGGGAAAAAGAGTTTTTAAAAAAAGAGAGAGACAGACTGATTGTCATTGGATAGAAAAAATATACACAGTCTAATAGTATGGAAAATTAAAACTAAAATTCTATGGTTTTATTACAAATGTGCAAAAATTGAATACGCACAAAGACCAGAACTAGAAGGTGACAAAGAACGGAAACTTATTTGCTTTCGGGATGAAACCATGAATAATTTTCTTAAAGTCAGTGCATTTTAGCAAGATGCAATATGAGAGAGTCTCTACCTGCACTTCACACGCTTTATAACACACGAGCTAGAAATGTTAACATTAGGACAAAAATGAGGTGCGTTTGAAAAGTGGGTGAGGACAAGGTGGTAGACGGGATCCAAATGAATCAGATACAGCCTAAAGAATTCCAACAGTTTGCACAAATGGGACAAGAAGTGAAACCGGTCCCCTCCAGCGATTTCCTCAGGCACCTGGTGGTCTGGGGTCTGTGACCTCACGGGAAGCAGAGACCACCGCACCAGAGCCGCACAGCACTGAAGTAAAGAGCCAGATCTCAACTAAATATATTAAAACACGTCCCTAAGTCGATCACTATGGCAGCAAGATGCTCGCTTTAAATGGTGGATGGGAAACTGATCAGAAAAAGAAAAAAGTTTAAGGAAATAAAATATTTAAAAATGTAAATGTGACGGAAATTATAAACAGCCTAAAGGTCCTCTCCCTTCGGGAACAGCTGTGTCTGCTAAACCCTCGGGGAGTCCTCCCTGCGATCGCCCTTCCTTCCTTCCTCCGTCTCTCTCTAATAGCTCCCTTGTTCCTGTTGGACAAAACGAGCCCTTTGTGGCTGCTCTCAGAACAACATTAAAAACAGGAATAGGGAAATTGTAAACAGGAGGCTTCTGGTCTACAGGCGAAGACACACACAGACCTCTGAGGCCTACTTCATGCTAAGCAAAGAAACAGATCTTTGTTGCTAAAGGGATTAGGGCTGCGGGATTTCGGAGGCACTGCTGAGGCATTCAGCTGGCCTGAAGTAGGGGCTTTGTAAAGAGATACCTCCATTAGAGGTCTGTGAGCGGAAATCATTCATACTCTTTATACAATCTGGGTAATGTGATAGTGTTGGACTGTTAAACGCCTCTGGTGAGGCAGGGTCCTATCTCCTTGAATGGTAAATTCTTCAGCAGCTAAATAGATGGCGGTGTAATTACCTTCACTGACTTTTTTTATTTTGGAAGGCGGGGGGCGGGGGGGGGGGTCTCCTACCTTTAACCCTTAGTGGGAGTAACATTAAAGGGTCACCCAGAGCCAAGGAGGCAAAGTCTTCCCAAGTCGGCTCAGAGGCAGCCTTTAGATTTGGTGTTGGCAACTTACATTATCAAAAATGGCACACTCCAAGCATCACCTGCACACAGAGGCAATGCCTGCTTTGTCCCTGTGTTCACCATGATGATCAAAGTCTTCCTAATTGCCCCCTGCCCTTGGCCTTGAACGCCCCCAACCTGCCTACCTAATTCCTACCTATCCTATACCTGCTTCCACCTACCGGCCCTTTCTTGCCTCGCCCTCCCCAAGCTGGGTTGGTGGCCCACACAGCTCCCCATTACGCTCCCCATAAACGTGGAGGCTCTGTGTGTCTCCTCATCCCAGTGGACGATGAGCTCCTGAAGGCAGCTGCTTATTTACCTTTGTACCCACAACGCCTGGCCCTTTGTAGATGCCCAGAGCTGTCGTCCAGCAGGAGAGCAAGGCAGTTGGATTGCCCTGACTTTGGATCAGTCCCTGTGGTAGCCGGGAAGACTATCTCCCTATGTATTTGAGTGGCTTATGAAGAATTTATTTTTTAATTCATCAGTGAACCATCCCAGGGAATGCAGGAGGGTCCTAAGAGGCCAAGCAAAAAAACACTGTGGCCAGTTAGGAAAGAAATACAAGCCCTCCAAGGAAGACAGCAAGTGGTCACTTCCTCGCAAACGGCCAGAAGCTTTCTTAGCGACCTCGCCGGTCCCGATCCTGACTCCATATTCTTCTTGGCTGAGGAAGTGGCAGCAGCAAAATGAAATGTTCTTCGGGTTCATATTTAGAGTCTCTGGATCCAAATATTCATTATGGTATCAGCTGTTATAAACTTAGATAACTTTTCAGACCTGACTTCAAAAATAAATGTCAAACTGAGAGGGAAGAAACACTGCCATCAGAGCTAAGAGACACTTCCCTTGCCTGGTATGATCAGACCCATCCTGATGGCCGACAAATGCATTCTGGGAGAAAGGACAGCTCTGGGTAGATGTGGGGTTTTGCGGTAATCTCACTTGGAAGGGGTCCCGGTTTCTGTTTATAAGATGGACCTGCAAATACAATGAGGGCTTTGCAACAACTGCTAGAAGGCTGGTGTTTTTCTCCATTGATGCTCTCAGTTCTCTGGGACATGCTTCTATATGAGCACTGCCTTGGCCATCGTTAATTGTTGGCTTTTTCCATTGTTCATGATTTTCTATCTGGATTAACTCTCTCCTCACCGTTTGGCAGGTGGGTCTTTCTGCTCTTACATTATTAACATCACTGCCTGCAAAAAGCAGTTAAATATAGAAGGAAGAACAAAACAGCTTTATCTCTAATTCTGCCACTTAATCACCCACTCAGCCAACAAATGCCGAGCACCTACTATGTGCCAGACACTGCACTAGGCATGGAGAATATGAAGATGAGAATGAAGTGGGACGCCATGTGAAGAGGAGGGAGCACAGAGAAACAGAGCGGTTAACCCCCTGATGGCAAGCTGCACAAGGCATCGGAGAGCATGGAGGAACAGAAGGGGTTCAAGGAAGGCTCCCGAAGACGGTGAGAATTTAGCCTAGAAGATTCTGGATGAAAAAAAAAGCCATAAACTTTTGGGACAATTGAGGAAATATGAATGTGGACTACATATTAGATAAAGTTACTGTACTGATGTTAAATCTCTTAGATGTGTTAACAGCATTGCAGTTACATAAGAGAATCTCCTTGTTCTTAGGAGATACAAGCTGAACTATTTACGAGCGAGGAATCATGAGATCTATAAATTATGTTCACATGGTTCAGAAAAGGACATATCTGTGTATGTATAACATATGCACATACAGGGGGTGAGAGAAGGGAGAACAAGTACAGCAAAGTGTTGGTGAATCTAGGTATACGAACGTTCATTGTACTATTCTTTTAATTTACTATATGTTTAAAAATTTTCAAAAACCACTGGATAAACAACTTAAAATATACATATACACTTGGATATGCATGGGTGTGTAAATAAATATTACAAGGGCTGAACACTGGACTGGGAAAAGGAAAGTGGGAGTCAGATAAAGACAGAAGGGAGGCACTCCAGGGAGAGGAGATGGCTGGAGCAGAGGATTTGTGGGTAGTAGCTGGTATGTATCGAACTGCTCCTGGCCCAGAATTGGCACTTGTATAAATCTGTCAAATGAATGAAGGAGTTAAACAGCATCACTATGCAGGGAACTGCAAGCCGATCAGACTAAAGGATGCACAGAGTCTGTGTTACGGAGTGCGAGCTGACTGGGCCGTGGAGGCAGGGCGCCTGTGGCAGAAGCCTTTGTATATTCTGCTAAAGTCCTGAGACTTTATCCTGTGGGCAATGGGAGCCACAGCAGGAGGTGATGTGTCAGATTAGCATCCAGAGGGACCACCCTGGCAGTCAGGTAGCACGTGGAGCGATGGAGCACAGACCTGGAGGCAGGAAACAAGGGCACCAGTCATGATGCCTTTGCTGCCTTTGCACAAAGCCCTGGCTCTCACCAGCTGAATTCATCAAGAGACTCATTATCTAACACAGCTGCAAGCTTTGAGATGACAGACAGCAGAGGTGGTTGATTCAGTGGCTCAACGACGTCACCATGGGCCCAGGTGCCATCTCTCTCCACTCTACCATTTTCTGTGGTTGGCTCTGCATGCAGACTGCCTTTCCTCAGCTTCAGAAGATGAGGCGGCAGCAGCTCCTCCAGTGACATATGGACACAGCAAAGACCACAGACAGAAGGGAGCCATCTCTTCTTTGGTCTCCTTCTTAGCAAGGAAAACTTTTCCAGAAGCTTCCCAGCAAACCTTCCCTCCCCATCCCACTGTCCCAGATTGGGTCACAAACCCACTCCAAAACCAACCACTATCAAGGAAATAAGATGACATATTTGGCTTAGAAGAATAATTTATACACAGGAGGAATCAACTACTCTGAATCATCACCTGAAACACTTGGGAGGCTACTGGTCCAGGCAAAGGATGCTAGAAGCCTAAACTATGATAACGGTGGTAAAAAGATGGGGAGATGATAATGGATTCAAGATTTCTTTAGGAAGTTATGTTGGTAGCACTTGGTGGTGGATTGAATGTGGAAGAGGAGGGAAACGAAGGAAGAAAGGACACCCTCCCCTCCATATTTCCAGCTTAGGTGAGTGGGTAGAAGCAAGTGCCACTAACTGAGCAAAAGAATCCAAGAGAAGGAGGGGAGGGTTTGGGGAAAAGTTGGTTTGGGGCACGTTCAATGTGAAGGGTCTGTGGGCATTGAAATAATTGTGTTGGGCCGTCAGTGGAGTATATGAGTCAAACCATTATCCCAGACAGGTGGTCCATACTCAGCCATGGTTCTCAGGTGGACTTTGGTCCATACAGGCATTTTTGAACCAACATTTAATCACTGAGAGAGTCCAGGATTATGTATTTCTGGCTTCTCAGGGAAAACTGGAAAATCTGGCAACACGGGTCCTGAATTCCTACATGTCAACAGCGGGGTGGAAGCCAGGGGCAGCCATTCCCTTCAGCTAGAACAAGAGGTTCTCTGGCCTGCCACACTCAATCCATTTCATTCACTAACTTTATCCTCCCGGCCCCTGAAGGCATTTCCATCTGATGCCCTGCTCAGAACGGCGGGCTGTGGGAGAGGGGGAAGAGGTCAGAGCTGCAGACAGACATCTGGTAGTCACTAGCATTTAGGTGGTGGTCAAAGCCCTGACTGTGGATGCCATCACACAAAGACAAAGTGAAAGGAGAAGTGGGTCAAGGAGGACACCCTGGAGCCATCACTTTTTAAGAAATGGAGAAAGAGAAGTTCACGTAGGAGAGAGAAACTGGAATGGAGCAAGTGAGCCTGAAGTCTCAGGAGCTAAGAGTCTGGAGGTGGAGGCAGTGCTCACCTGTGCCAGATGCAACAGAAGGTCCAGGGAGAGGAGGGTCCAAAGGAAACACTGCACTGGGGAGATGAGTCGTGGGTGCCCTGGGAGCCGCCTTGGTGGCATGGCGAGGGAAAAAGCAGATGGCAATGGGCTGGATGGAGGATGAGAGATAAGTGGACACAGGGCACATAGATGGCTCAGGTGAGAAAGGGAGGAGAAACGATGAACAGAAGCTGGAGAGGTTATGGGGTCAAGGCATGGGCCCTTTGTAGGATCAGAGAGACTTGGACATTTTAAAGGGAAGAAAGAAGCTAGTGGTGAGAGGAGGCTACAGAAGAAATTAAGCTAGAGGGATGAACAACAGAACCTAGTTCAAGACGAGGGAGTGGGAGCAGGGAGACGCCATGGTCAGGCACAGGTGCCTGGATTCACCACAGAAAGGACTCCGAGGCTGGGGGACTGGAGGTGAAGATAAACCTGTCGGCAGATGAGGATATTCAGAAATGCAAGAGCTACTAACGGACCTTCACAAGGTGGGGGCTTAGTAACCTTTCAAAGGGATGCCCCCAGGTGTCCATCCTTTCCCATTAGCTACAAAGGCCGGGGTGCGGAGCCTGGGGACGCATAGCGCCACATGCCCTGAACTACAGGCAGCAGTGGTGGAGGGCAGAGCTGGCTTTCAAGCCCTGGGGCAGAGGGAAGGAAGCGCACGCTGGATGACCTGGATATTGAGTCTCTGTGGGAAGGGGATGCAGCAGCTCTGCGGGTGGAGGGGAAGGCTCATAGCACCACGCACGGCTTGAGAGCTGGCCACAACACAGTCGCTGGGTCCTCTCTGGTGCGCACCCTGGTTTGGATGAATGTCTTGCTCCCTCCCCTATGCTGAACTCTCCTCAAAAGCAACTGCCATAACCAAGGCAACAGTAAACCTGACTCTACTCACCCCTCCCCCATGAGTACATCAATCTATCTGAAGAAAGAGAACGTGTGTTTGCCTGATGTTGCACTCAACTCTGAAGCCCAGTAACTGTTGGTGCCACTTTTACCCAAGGCCTTTGGGCTTCCTTTAGAGGAGATGTTGGCCAAAGCAATTTTTGGTGATTAGAAAGCACCTCGTGGGACTTCCCTGGTGGCGCAGTGGTTAAGACTCTGCTCTCCCAATGTAGGGAACCTGAGTTCGATCCCTGGCCAGGGAACTAGATCCCACATGCACGCCACAACTAAGGAGCCCGCCTGAAGCAACTAAAATGAGCCCACGTGCCACAACTAAGGAGCCCGCAAGCCGCAACTAAGGAGCCAGTGGAACCAAATAAATAAATAAATAAATAAATAAATAAATCTATTTTTTAAAAGGGAGGGAGGGAGGAAGGAAGGAAGAAGGCACCCCATGGCATTTTTCTGAGGTAACTTTCTATCCTGGGGAATCAGGCAGATTCTAACGCAATGGTTCCCCTGGCAGCCCACGGTTAGGGTCAAGGCTTTCATTGTGACAAACGAATCCCCTCCTGGTTTGGGGCTGCAGCACTTACAGGGCTGCCCGAGGCCCTCAGCTCCAGACCAGCCTCTGTGGTCCACATTCCGCAATCGCAGTGGAAGCTCTGAGCAGCAGGGAGAGTTTCCCACAACAACACAAACGAGCCCCTTGACGTCCAGCTCCAGATGTGACTTCCAAATTCTCAGTGACTTTCACCTTAAACTATGTTGATTGAGGACAGAGGTGAAAGATGACCGAGTACCATCAATGAGGAACCGCCAAGCCCACCAGTAGACTACAGCATCCACTCTCCTTTTTCCCACATTTTAATGAAATGGCCTAAGCATAATTATTCGGATTGTTTCTCTTCTGTGTCTTGTTTATTTTATGGTGGCGTTGCTATGAGACAAAAACAAACAGAAAGCTCTTTTTAAAAAAAAAAAACAATACAGGAAGAGAAATATGCCTGGAAAGGCCACTATCTTGATATTCAGCATCTCCAGGATAACTAAGATTTCGCTGATATTGAAAACCTCCATGTCTTAAAGACTATCTCTGATCTTAAAAATAACAATAATCTGTTTACAGTCCTTGCACTGGAAAAATCAATATTCTTTAATTCCTTCTAAAAACCAGGGGCATTAAAATAGAATCAAGGCTCTAAGAGGGAGGCATGCTGGCATCATTTCACTTGCTTTGAATTACGTGGTTAAACCCAGCATGCATTTCCCTAGAGAGGAAGTGGAGTCTTCTTTCAAGAACACGCTAAACGCCCATCTGTCAGAAACGATTTGGGGGTACTGAGGTACAGAGATGAAGAATAGAACAGACCATCCCTTGAGGTCCCTGCCTGTGCAGAACACTTCTGCCTCTGCAAGATGATGTACTCGTTGTCCTTGATCAACTGCCCCCGCATGACAGGCATGGTGCCACCCAAGCCAAGGACACAGCCGTGCAGGTCTGTAAGAGGCTCTCCTTCTCCTGTTAGAGCCGGGTGCCCAGATAAACAATCACAAGACAACAGCACATTATGAGAGTTGAATGCTGATGGGTACATACCCCAAACACCACTATGAAATATCTATTAGTGGGAAGAGGGCACCATTGAGAGCCGACCTCCCGTACTACCGTGGGTGCTTGGGATTTCACTTGTTTCTCAATGAACACAACAGCCCTCTGAGGTAGGTGTCCTTATCTTCATGCCCTGAGTGATGCCCCAGGTCACCAGGGTAGCTTGCTCCAATTCCAAAGTCCCTGTTCTTTTTATGCCAAGCAACATCTCAAGTACTATTCTTGAATATAGCCTTTCCTGACTCCCTTAACTGAATGTTATTTGTACTTCTGTTAAAGCAACTACCTTCATCTAGAAGGACAGTCATTTGTCTACTTGTCAGTTTTATAGGACTATAAACTTCAAAGCAAGGAATGGCATCTCTTTATGTATTTAGTGTGTGTGTATCATTTTTTAGATAAGAGGTGGCTCTCTGATGAGGTGATGCTTAGGCAGACACCTGAAAGAAATAAGAACAATCCTGGAGGATGGGGGATGGCATGGGGGACATCCCAGCAGAGAGCACAGCCAATACAAAGGTCCTACATCAAGGGGCAAGTTTGAGGAACGAAACCTCTACCCCACCCTTGTCATTCTGTCCCCTTTCCCTGTTTTATTTTTCTTCAAGGCATTTTTTGCTCTTTGACATCACATTTATGAGTTTATCTGCTTACTGCCTACACCTCAACTAGAAATGAGCTCTATGAGGAAGTGGACTTTGTTTTCACCACTGCTGCTCCTTACAGCCTAGAGCCAGTCTGGCATATGCAGGGGACTCCATACAAATTTGTTTAGAAACATATGAATAAATGCATAGAGCATTATACACATTTTCAAAGTTTTGTTTATTTTTATTATGCACTTATGTACAACCACTGAACTAAGCACTATATACACACTATTGCATTTAATCCTCATGAAAACCCTATTCAGGTGGGTACTCTTAACCGCATTTTACAGGAGGTGAAACTGAAGTTAGAAAAGCTTGCTCACAGTGACTCAGCCAGCAGTGGTGGAGCTGGGATATGAACCCAGGTCTGATCCAAAGGCCGGTGCCTTTTAACTAAAGCATTATTCTCGTACATGGGAGGCCCCTGACAAACAGTCACTGGATGGAGTCAAATATATTCAGTGCAGAGGAGGGGGCAAGGTCAAAGACGGCGTAACCTAGAATTTGGAGAGCAGGTTAAAAGATGCCTCATTCTTGTACGGAAGCTAAAAAGACCCAACATCAAAGATAGGAGGTTAGCTGAATGTGCACTTTTTCCCCCAGAAATTTACCTACCTAAGAAATGAGACGTCTAAGTGTGTGACTTCTAAAGGCTCCTAGGCTGCGTAACTCAAAAGGAAGACACTGATTTCAATGCAGCAAGCGGTAGAGAAGGTCAGCCCTCAGGAACGGTCACATGATTAGGAGAGGCAGAGCGGTGATGCCGGAAGTTTTTGGTGACTCCAAGGAAAGGCTGAGCAGGATCAGAGTTTACTCAGGAGGCCCTGCCTATGGTGGGCTGGAGAATTTGGCTCTGCTGAAAGGTCAGTGACAAATAGAAAGCTCAAAAGGTCTCCATCCAGAACAGGTTAGATAAAATAGCCCACCAAGTCTCACTAACTCTTTTGTTTTGATTTCATGCTTACTAAGACCAATCCAGTTCCTTGATACTGAGAATGCAATTCCCAGAAGCATATCGCAGGTTTTCTCCTCCCAGCTACATTGCTAAGTTAGCACTCGGGCTTACGAGTCAGGCTCTGCTGCTGGTACGGGAGCTCCAAGCCTGCTCAGTCCCGGGTGAATTTAACACGGGTTCCCCAGCTGGTAGGTCAGAGTGAGCCCTGGGCTCAGATGCTGCATGGCAGCAGTGGGTCCAGGTCTGCCTTCACCACCTCTATTGGATGGGATCATGACCACTCCTCTGTCCCACAGGTTCTGACCCTTGGGTGAGAGTATGGCTATAACAACAAATTCACTGATCCAAGAAACTCAGTTATCACTAAATCAGTCATCACAGGGAAATGAAGGCTTTTCCCTACTTCTCTTACTAACACTGATCTAAAGGTATTTTCTTCTTCTACCATAAACACAAGTTGGGTTTCCCAACATCAAACCACCTTTCCCTCGTCATGAATGGTAACTACAGGCAGAAATTAAAAGCACTGTAGCCCTCATGTCCGTATTCTGATCACTTCTTTGAGATCACAGAGACACCTTGTGCTGTGCTGCGGTTTACTGACTTCCAAGTGCCTTCAAGGGCCATCTCGTGGCATCCTCCCAACAATACCCTCAAGGTAGGCAGGGAAATGGTTACTCCCCATTTTAAAGGAAAGGCAATAGACCCCAGGAGGTCACACAAGTTACTCAAGGCCCACGGTCCCAGAGCTAGAGAAGGGGGAGCTGGCCTCAAACCCAGGCCTGTGACCTCATGCCTGGAGCCCTTTTCCTGAACTGCAGGACCATGGGGGCCATGACCTACCCTGGCCCTGAGGACGCTTAACCCTGTGGATGCCGAAAGAGCCAGTCTGTGAGCTGCACACCAGTGTGTTCACAAGCAATGTTTCAAACCCTTACCATGGTACTCTGTACTAGAGACTGAACCTCAGCTCTCTCAGTGGTGAAATAGAAAGGTGAAAAAGGGACTTCCCTGGTGGCACAGTGGTTAAGAATCTGCCTGCCAATTCAGGGGACACGGGTTCGATCCCTGGTCCGGGAAGATCCCACATGCTGCAAAGCAACTAAGCCCGTGCACCACAACTACTGAGCCTGCGCTCTAGAGCCCAGAACCCACAAGTACTGAAGCCCGCGTGACTAGAGCCCGTGCTCTGCAACAAGAGAAGCCACCGCAATGAGAAGCCCGCGCACCGCAACCAAGAGTAGCCCCCGCTCGCCACAACTAGACAAAGCCCACGTGCAGCAACGAAGACCCAACGCAGCCAAAATTAAAGAAAGGTGAAAAAAAAAAACTCACATGGCACAATACTGAGTGATTTAGAAATTAATACTAAACAATGTTTTTAAATAGCTAACATTTATAAAAACTAGCACTGGCCCAGGCACACTCTCAGAGGTGGCAGAACCAGCTGGGCTCATCTCAGGCTGAGCGTCTTGGCCCCAGACTCAGAGTGAGCAACTTGGCTTTGTAGGTTCTTTCAGAATCGATGAGCCTCAAGTTGGGTCTGACCCCTGAGCCTTCCACCCCCGCCCCCATCCACACTGCCTCTCAAAATGGCCAGAGCAGGCCTTGTAACCGCCCAGCTGGGTGAGTTAGTCATCCTTCCAGACCCTCGTCTCTTAACTACTCTAATTGCAAACACGTGTCCTTATACCACGCTCCAACTCAGGCAAACAGGAGACAGAAAAACACTTAGGAGCCCTCAATGTCAGGGGGCATCAAGGTGCTGGAAGCATGACCTTTTCTGGCCCAGGTGCTGGAAAATAAGTGCCTCTACCGAGCTCCTCCCTTCCCCCAAACTGAAAGCGGCTCCGCTGGCCTAACCCAGGGCTGCAACCACATGCCATTTGGGCTCCACGGCACCCGGCTTCTTGAATCAACCTCTACCTTGCCAGCAACTTGGCCTACCAATGCACCAAAAATAGGCTGCCCTCCTCCTTCCTTTGAAGCATTTTAAGGTAAAACGCATTTGATCCACAGGGCAGACCACCCCTCAGACTCTACCCCAGAGCCATTCCAACCTGGTGTGGTTGCTTCCACTATGACGTGAGACGGGCCCTCTAAGCGACAGGCCTCACACACTGTCCCTAGGTGGCCGCTCCACGCTGCTTCCTCGGCCCAGAAAATGGCATCACTGTGTCTCTCAAGACAGAAATATCTGGGAATCGTCCTTGATCCCTGCTTTTTCCTCAACCCTACACCCCCGACTCCCCAATTCTACCTCCAAAATACATCACAAATCTGTCCATCTCTCTCCATCCTCACTGCCTCTTCTCTAGGTCAAGCTACTGTCAACACTTACCTAAGGGTCCTGAACAGCCTCCTGACAGGTCTACCTGCTTCCCCTCTTGGACTCTGGCACACAGCTAGTTATGTCCAAATCCAGTCTCCTCTTCCTGAGGAGTTGGGAATATGACAATCCACTCCCAGACCACATTTCCTAGATGCCCCTGCAGCTAAGTTGGCCATGTGACTCTTTCCTTGCCAGTGAAATGTGAGTGGAAATGATGTGTACAAATTGTGCATCATTTGTTTAAAAGGAAATTATTTGCCAGAATTTCCTCTCTAATTCCTTTTCTGGGAGACAAGGAGCTGAGGCAGCTCTGACCACACAGATGAACACAGCCACCTAAGGAAGGTGAATGAGAGAAAAGGAGGCTCAGGTCCATGATGATCTTGTGGAGAGCTCTTCACAGGAAGAGACCAGAGGACAGCAAGACTAGAAACAGAGAGATCAGTGTCAAGGCTATTGTAGACTAGAGGACGGAATAGATACAGCTTTGACTAAGGTATTGGTAGCACTGGAAATGGTGAGATGTACCCAGATTCTGGATGTAGATTGTAAACACAAGCAATTGAGTTTCCTGGTAAATTCTACTGGGGGGATGAGATTAGGAGAAGTCAAGGATGACTCCCAGGTTTTTGGCCTGAGGAACTGGGAGGGTGGAGGGCCCGTGAACTAGGATGGAGGAGGAGTGAAGATGGAGACTATATGGGGAGGACGCTCAGGAATTAAATTTTGGACCTGCTTAAGAGTAGAGGTTACCAATGCCTGAGCCCGGAGTCCACACTACTCGGATGTGAATCCTGACTGACGCTTAACCCCTTGACCACAATCAAGCTACTTAAATCCTGTGTGCCTCCGTGTTCTCACCCACAACATAAGGACTAATAATGGCCCCTATCTCACAAAGTTGATATAAAGAGGAAATGCACACATTCCAGACTTTCTTTTGTGCTGTTCCAGTCTTCCAAAAGGCTCCGAACTTTTGAGATCAGGAAGGAATCTTCCCTCATCTCTACGCCCGCTTAACCCATCTCAAATAACACTAAGTCCCCAAGACTCTGAAAGCAGAGATGTGGTTGCCTGCTGTGGTCTGGGGACAACTGTGAGGAAGCTTTCAAAGCAGCTGGTGTAGGAATCTAACTAGAACATTTTCTTCACCTCAGATTCCTGGCAAAACAAGGCCTGCAGTTAGAAGGGAAAGGTTTTAATTACAAGGCCACCTGTCCAGCCATCTGAAGCCAACCCCAGCCTTTGGCTGGTTCCCTGTGGGCAACGGGGCATTTAGGGGAACCGTGCTCAGAGTCCCTGATGCTTTTCACATTTCACAGCCCTGTATGATCAGGGAGAAAATGAATAGCTCTCAGAAACAGGCCCCCGTGACTGCTCCCCTTCCCATTTGTTATTAAGGATGGAAACAGATACTGAGGGTTTAGGTCATGAAGAGCCTGAATTCCTTCCCCTCCTTTCCTATGGTCAGATAAGGTGGCCCAAAAACCAAATGATCTTATGCTCTCAAAGCTAACTATACCCCTCTAATTCCCCCTCCAAATGGAGATAAGTGGTTTCTAAATTTTTATTAATTGTCCACTGACATTTTTAGACTGACAAATATATGAAAGGCAAGCTGGCTATATTCAAACCTGTGAATTCTAAATCAGAATTAATGGAAATTCCTAACTCTACACAGGGAGGAAGGGAGGGAGGAAAAGAAGGAAGGAAGGGAAGGAAGGAAGGGAAGGGGGGGGGAGAAGAAAAGAGAAAAGAAAGTGAAAGTAATGAAACTTTTTTAGGGGTGTCATTATTTAAACCATATATCAACAAAGAAAAATTCAAATATTTCCAACTTGGGCCTTTTCTTTTTTTAAGGAATAGACAAAGGCCACAGGATAAAGTGAACCCAAGTACAAAAGGCACCAGGATTAATTAAATTGCAGATGATACAGAGACCGGTGCATTATTCATTAAAACAGTTTCCATTTCTTCTGGGGCCCGTAGCTAGACTACATTTCCCAACCTCCCTTGCAGTCAGTGTGACCATGTGACTGAGTTCTGGCCAGTGGCACGGGCAGAAGCGACAGATGCCATTTCAGGCCTGGCCCATTAAAACCTCCCACGGGTAATTTGCCATGTTCTTTCCCCTTCTGTGTGACCTTGGAAGCTACAATTTGAAGAGGGTGGAGCCACGAGATGGAAGGAACCTGGGAGCCTGAAGCACCCCTTAGAGGAGATCCATCTGCTGACCAGAGACATCTGGTGAGAAATAAACCTGTATATAATAAGCCACTGAAATGCTGGTGTGTATCTGTTCATGGCAGCTGGTGCTCCATGAACTAATACACAGCTCAGATCTTACCCATCTCCTCCAGACAGCCTCACTTTGGCATCTGCAAATGCTGAGTTTTCATAAGACCTTATCAAAGGTTGTAAGTAAAGTCAATCAGCAGACTAACTACAATCAACACCCCTGTTGGCCTTTTCGGTCTCAACCTCATGACTTACCTAGCTGAAAAGTGATGTTCTCATCAGGAATATATTATTCCAAAACAGCATGCACTAAGAACATGCTGTCATTTCCTTTAAAAGGAAGAAATTACATTTAGCAAGATAAGAGTTCCTAAATAAATAAAAGGCAGCAATTAAACAAGCCATTAGCTTG
This sequence comes from Balaenoptera physalus, assembly GCF_965194825.1. Classification (NCBI taxonomy): domain Eukaryota; kingdom Metazoa; phylum Chordata; class Mammalia; order Artiodactyla; family Balaenopteridae; genus Balaenoptera; species Balaenoptera physalus. The sequence continues at coordinate 58,445,248 of NC_138890.1, forward strand.
CCATAATAGCATAGAGAGAATGCTCTCTACTGATTGGCCGTGAGCGCCACAAGGGCAAGGACCATGTCCATCTTGTTCACTACTGCGCCTCAGTGTGTGCCTGGCACATAGCAGGCATTCAACAAATACATGCCCACTGGATGAGAAGATGAAAGGAAGAACTTGCCTCTGCTCACCTCCTTCCTCATGTTCACACACCCCTCATTCTCTATATACTAAGTATACACATGATGCTTCTCCCTGCCACAGGGCCATTGCACGTGCTCTTCCTTCTGCCTGAAACGCCCTGCCCCTCCTCCTCTCCCTCACCTTCACTGTCTCCTTTGGCTGGTTACTCCTACCCCTTTTTCAGATCTTGGCACAAGCATCCCTGCCAGGTCTCTCTGTGTGTCTTACTCACCTTCTGCTTAATTATACATTTACATGTGTGATCATCTCCACAGCACTTGTCTATTTATGAAGTTACCCTGTTTATTTGAGCATGTGTCAATTATTTGTTTCCTCACAAACCCACCAGAGACTTGAATGTCTCATCCACAAATATCTCCCAATGTCCCCCACAATAGTGTATGGCCCACAGAAAGTCCTCATTCAATAGGCTGAATGAATAAATGACTGTCAGATATCATTATTCTCATTTATTTAGTAGATTTTATCCAGTCAGCCCAATCACTAGGTTTTTTTTTTTCCTCTTCCTATTTTATCATCATATGTAGAGAGATGGATATCTGCTAGCATCAGTGAGATGAAAAACCATGAATATGACATTAATAATACAGAATCAAAAAAAGTAACCTAGGGCTTCCCTGGTGGCACAGTGGTTAAGAATCCGCCTGCCAATGCAGGGGACACGGGTTCGAGCCCTGGTCTGGGAAGATCCCACATGCTACAGAGCAACCAAGCCTGTGCGCCACAACTACTGAGCCTGCGCTCTAGAGCCCGCGAGCCACAACTACTAAGCCTGCATGCTACAACTACGGAAGCCCACGCACCTAGAGCCCGGGGTCCGCAACAAGAGAAGCCACCGCGATGAGAAGCCCACGCACCGCAACGAAGAGTAGCCCCCGCTCCCGGCAACTGGAGAAAGCCCACGTGCAGCAACAAAGACCAAATGCAGCCAAAAATAAATAAATTAAATAATTTTTTTTAAAAAGTAACCTATCATTTATATTCTTGCCTAATAACCGTGTGTTTAGTGCCTTCTCTGTGCACGCACTATTTCAGTTACTGTAGGGACATATTAGGATGAATTAAACAGAGTTCCCTGTCCCCAAGCAGTTTACAAATCATGTAGCAGGATAATAGTTGATAATATTAATGGTGGATTTTTCCCCAGGTTTCTTTGTATCCATGGCCCTTGCCCTAATCAGTCTGACAGGCTAGTCCGGGAATGAGAAAGCAGAGAGAAAAAATTCCTTTTGAGCTTCAAAGTCTACACCCTGTAGGGAATGGAGCAGATTCTGGTAATTAACACTTTGAGGGAAAATACATGATCATATAAGGCTTCCTGACTCCAACCTTTCCAACTGGGTGACTGCTAAGGAAGAAGGAAACAACAAAAATTCCAGATAGGTTTGGAAGCTCTGAGCGCAGGGCTGACCCATGCCTGGGGAAGCACCCAGACCTCAGCTAAGTGGTAGAGCTACGTGATACACTAAAATGTCAGGCAGCTCTGCAGAGTTGCATGGCTCCAGCATGGCACAGGGCAGAAGAAGGGCCCTGTGCGTCCAAGAGAGACACCAGTGCAGTAAAGAGAGTACAGCTGCAGGACCTAAAGAGGCCTTGCAAAGGGAAACATGAGATAAGGCAGCAGTGACCTACATGTCCAGTGATTGAAGGCTTAACAGAATGATGTACATTCCAGTAGATGCCAGCTGGACAGATGGCATCTGAGGACGCGATATACCACCTCGCAGGTGCCTTGGCCCCAATCCTCTAGCACTGAGAATGAGGCCTGGGGCCAAAGAGAGTGTAATGGAGAATGGGATGGTATATTTGCAAGCAGATGGGGAGCTCAGAATAGAAACTGAGTTAAAGAGAGTTAAGTTGACATGGTGGCACTAAGAGTCATACCTGCTGTACAGGCTTGAAGAGTTAAGATTAGTGCTAATACAACCACGCTAAAAGGCAGAGGTCACCATAGGCGGTGGAAATTAAGGAGAGCTATGGAGCTGGGGAGCCTTGGAAGGCTTCAGGAAGGAGGTGAAACGTGAGCAGAAGTCTTGGACTGGAAGAGTTTTGAGAGGTGGAGACGTGAAATCATGAGGCTGGAGAGAAACGCATTTCAGAAATGGGAAAGCATAAGCAAAGACGCAGAGGCAGGGAAAGCTTTGTATAAAACAATGCCTTGTACGACTTGTCTACAGCTCAGGGTATATGTAGGTGGGAGCCTGATATCAGTAAAATAATGGAGAGCCTTAAAGGACAGACTGAGGAGTCTGGTCGCTCCATGCTAGGTAATAGGGAATCACACAAGGTGACTGAAGAGTGGATGATATGACCACACTTGTGCCTCGAGAACACAGAGCTAGCAAGGATCCCCTGGAGGAAAAAGAATACACGGAGAGGGCAATAGCCAGCACTCAGATGAGGGGCCTGCAGTGCAGGGGGAGCTACAGGAATCGAGGAGATCCTTTTTTTTTTTTTTTTTGGCCATGCCACGCAGCACGCGGGATCCTAGTTCCCCGACCAGGGACTGAACCTGTGCCCCCAACAGTGGAAGCGCGGCATCTTAACCACCGGACCGCCAGGGAAGTCCAAGGAGAACGTCCTGATGGAGATCGAGTTGGGTCTACTTGGCAGCAACTGAAGTGCGGGTGGGGGAGGCAGGAGTTAAAGATGGTTTCAAGGTCCATCTGGGGGAATGGGAGCTCTTAGGAGAGGCCAGAGGTGGGGTTTAGGCTGAGAGTAGAACACCTAGGTTGGAAATAGGGACTTGGATCTCAGAAAGAGGGAGAAATATCAATATTTGGCATTAGTTCTCAGAGTTGGAAGGAACTTTAAAGATCCCCTAGACCACTGCTTCTCAAACCTTAGTATATATGTGAATTTCACCTCAATAAAAAAATGAATAAGTGTTCCCCCCCCCCAAAAGTATACTGATCATTGAGGATCTTCTTAAATTGCAGATTCTGTGTCAGGAGGTCTGGGGTGAGGCCTGAGAGTCTGCATTTCTAACAAGCTCTCAGGGGATACTGGTGCTGCTGGTTCAGGGACCACACTTCGACTAGCAAAGGATGAGACCAATATTACCCCACGTATAATACGTATGTGTCTGGCAGTGCATACAGAAATTTCAGGTGAGTCATAAACATTCTATTTTAAGATCTACACAGATTTTCACTTACCACTGTGATGTGAATTTTCCTTTAAATGCATTTAAGGATTAAAAAGTTGACTTGAAGAAAACAATAATAAGTAACAAGAGAGGAGGCATGCATAGGTGGCAAAAATTGGGCAGGGGGCCTCCAATTACTGAAGTCTGAGGAATGCTTGTAGAAAGCCTCTGAGGATACTTGTAGGAAGAGAAAGAATTTCCAGTTTAGAATAAATAGTGGTGATGCCGGAGGGAGAAGTGTTGCTTGATGGAGCAAGGTGACTAACAGGGAAGGTGACTAACATTTGCGAGCATTTCCGGAGCCCGTGAGCCCAGCACTGACCTGGAGCAAATCTACTTCTTCCACTTCATCTACTCCTCACAACAGCCCCGTGAGGTCGCTGTCAGTGTTGTCCCCAGTGTCCGGATGAGGACACCGTGGCTCAGACAGGTTGCCCAAGGTCAAGCAGCTAGTAAGTTCTGGAGCCAGGACTTGAATCCAGGGCTGGAGGACTCCTTTCTCTCCATCACACTGTACCCCAATCCAGCAAGCTCGATGCTTCTACAACATTCTCCTCCTTCCAAAGCTGCTGCTGCTCATTTTCTTTTTTTTTTTTTTTTTTATTAATTTTTTGGCCACACCGCATGGCATGCAGGATCTTAGTTCTCCGACCAGGGATCAAACCTGCACCCCTGCAGAGGAAGTGCTGGAAGCGCAGGGTCTTAACCACTGGACCACCAGGGAAGTCCCGCTGCTCATTTTCTATTAATGCAATTCAGTGTAACTTTGTTGCGTTAATGCCAGCAAGAATGATGTGATTTCCAATTCACTGAATTCTTTTTATAAATCAGGGATTATCATTCCCATTTTTTTTAAATTACTTTTTTAAACATTTCTTTAATTTATTTATTTATTTTATATTTATTTTTGGCTGTGTTGGGTCTTCGTTTCTGTGTGAGGGCTTTCTCCAGTTGCGGCGAGCAGGGGCCACTCTTCATCGTGGTGCGCGGGCCTCTCACTGTCGTGGCCTCTCCCGTTGCGGAGCACAGGCTCCAGACGCGCAGGCTCAGTAGTTGTGGCTCACGGGCTTAGTTGCTCCGCGGCATGTGGGATCTTCCCAGACCAGAGCTCGAACCCGTGTCCCCTGCATTGGCAGGCAGATTCTTAACCACTGCGCCACCAGGGAAGCCCTATCATTCCCCTTTTTTTTTTTTTTTTTTTAAGCAATTTTTTTTCAAAGGAATTCCTTTATTTTCATTATTTATTTATTTTTAGCTGTGTTGGGTCTTCATTTCTGTGCAAGGGCTTTCTCTAGTTGTGGCGAGCGGGGGCCACTCTTCATCGCGGTGTGCGGGCCTCTCACTGTCGCGGCCTCTCTTGTTGCGGAGCACAGGCTCCAGACGCGCAGGCTCAGTAGTTGTGGCTCACGGGCCTAGCCTAGTCGCACCGCGGCATGTGAGATCTTCCCAGACCAGGGCTCGAACCCATGTCCCCTGCATTGGCAAGCAGATTCTCAAGCACTGCGCCACCAGGGAAGCCCCCATTCCCATTTTTAAGATGACAAACTGAGGCTCACCGGGGTCACACCGTCAGGACTCAGAACTTAGGTCTGCCTGACTCCAGATTCAAGGCTTTTCCAACAAACCTACCCCGACCCCACTTCTCTTGGTACGTAACTGTTAATAAGAAGACTTCCTTCCCCAGACTGGAGTGGCTTCTTACCATTTGCCAAACACATGTCACCCACCTCACTCTCTGCCTTGGTGGACACATGACACCGTTTAAACCAATTCAGACTTTAACCTATAATCTTGGTGTCAGTTGGTGGCTAATAGCTGCCTTGTAACTTTAATCGGTGCACCAGATCTCCGGCAGGTGCAGACAAGCCACAAAGAAACCCACTTTGAATCTCTGCATGCTGGAACCATCCCTAGATTATAAACCAAACCATATGCAGTGTCAGGCAAGGCCTTTAGTTTTACCAGGAATGCTACAAAGATTTTTTTAAACCAACCTTTGTTTTAGATGTTACAGAAATGAAAGATACTATAAATAGCTCTCATAGGGCAGCTAGTAAAATTATTCTTCTAAACCAACATCTATTCATACAGCATCACGACCCAAACCCAGAATACTGTTATTTTGCAAGAAGAAAGCATTCTAGAAGCAAGGATTTAAGTGTGAGACAAATAACATCGACTCTAGATTCTAGCCTTAATCCCCTCTAATTTGTTAAATACAGCATTTTAAACAATCATTAGTTTTCTCTTCAAAAAGGACTTCCATCTAGAAGCCAGACTTCCTGACTTTCCTTTCTTGTCATTTCCTACAACTGCCCATCCCCCCCCTTTCCCCCCTTCCTTCCTTCCTTCCTTTTCCCCATTTCCTGGTTCTGTGCTGCTTTACACAAACGCTTTCATCTCCTGAATTCTGTTCAGGGCACCATGACACAAGCACAAATTCTTCCCCTCTCCTTCAATCCATACCCCATTCACCCAGATTGACCCATCTTGGTTGGCAAGTCTGTCTAGCACCCGCAGGCAAGTACAGGGTATGTGCACACAGCGTCTGAAGGAGTGAGAGCAACACGGCATCATGATGGGATTGGCCGGGACACAGAAAACCCCAAGTCCTGCCACAAACCAGCCACTGTCCCCACAAGGCCCCTGGGGGAAAAGGGCGCACAGAGAACAAAGGCCAAATGACACTTTATTATTGGTGGGCGTTGGCCTCGGGTTCTGAGCAAAACTCCAGCGAGACTGGCTGGGTGGTGGACTCCCTATTAGAGCGAGCTGAGCATGAGGGAAGATCCAGAACATTCACTCCCAGGCCCAGTTCTGAGCCTCCAACAAGAGCCAGCCACCACTGTGACACACGAGGAAGAACAGCAAGCAGGGGAAATGGGGTGATGGACTCCATGCCCAGAGTGGAGTAAACCCAGGCCACCTTCCCAGACCTTCTCCAGCCAAGGGAGAGAAAATGAGTGCACTGGAGAGAAGGACCAGGGTTGAATGAATGGATGAACGGACAGACAGACAAGAGAACACGAAGAGGATGGAAAAAGACAAGCTAGGCCTTCTCCCAGTGGGCGCAGGCCTCAAGCCAAATGACTGAGCACAAGCATCTCGACGACTTCCACCTAGAAGGGCAAACAGGGCAGGAGCAGGGCCCATCTTTTAGCCCCTAAGTAGCAGAGTGAGAAGACAGGAGAGAAAGTCCCTTGCAGGGAACACTGCCTGGACCCTCAGGGTTCCGGCCACATGAAGGGACAGAGAGGCCCATCCGAGGTTAGGTGGGCCTTCTAGGGGCCTGAACGCTCCCCTACTCTGCCCCATCCCTTCCACACACGTTCTCAACCCCTCCTCTGGGTGTGGCCCTGGCAGGTACCAACACCTCACTTCCATACTTGAGAGCTGGGTAGGAAAGCACAGGAGCTGAGACAGACCTCATTCTACCTTCCTGTTTCCGGGACATGTTCTTCAAGCGAAACCAAGGCACTTGGTGATGCTTTTGGGAGGAGGGAGCAAGCCTGGTGGTTGAGAGCCCAGACTCTGGAGTCAGACCACTGGGGTTCAAACCGCGGCTCGGCCACTGACTAGCTGGTGACCTCAAGCAAGCCGGCCAAGCCATCGGAGTCTTCAGTTCCTCATCCACGCAACAGGGGAGCGATAGGAGCAACGTCACAGACAGTGTGAACATCACGATTCACAGAAGATGCTGAGCACGGTGCCAAGTCTGCAGTGAGCACAGAGTACCCGCTGGCTGCCCTGATGACGATGGCGATGACAGCATTACTACGACGACAATAATACTTATCATCATCATTCTTTTTTTTTTTAAATAAATAAATTTATTTATTTATTTATTTATTTTTGGCTGTGTTGGATCTTCGTTGCTGTACGAGGGCTTTCTCTAGTTGCAGCAAGCAGGGGCCACTCTTCATCGCGGTGCGCGGGCCTCTCACTGTCGCGGCCTCTCTCGTTGCGGGGCACAGGCTCCAGACGCGCAGGCTCAGTAGTTGTGGCTCACGGGCCCAGCCGCTCCGCGGCACGTGGGATCTTCCCAGACCAGGGCTCGAACCCGTGTCCCCTGCATTGGCAGGCAGATTCTCAACCACTGCGCCACCAGGGAAGCCCCATCATCATCGTTCTCATCACTGCAGTTTCAGTCTAGCCTGCACGCTTCCACAGGGCAATGAGATCTCTGCCTCCCTGCTTCCTGCTCCCACTGCTTCTCCTCTGTTGATGACCCTTGTCCACCAAGGTGAATTCCAAGTCCTTCCTCCCACGGAGACAGACTCACTCACATGGTGCTTTGGAGGCAACGCTAAAGGACACAGGTGCTCTTCATTTCAAAGACCACAAATTGCCAACGGGCTGATTTCCCTGATGGTTGTTGTCATGAATGGACATAAGCCGAAGTTCCTGCCCAGCTACTCAAACCAAATGCCCAGCTCACCTCTTTCCATCCCCATCCCCACCAAATTTTATGAATTTCTTTGAAGGGAGAAACATGGATTTGCTAAGCCTTCTTCTGGTTCACTTACAGTCCTACCTCCTGTGAATACTCTGGTAGCTGTTACATGATTTGAAGAAACACTATGAGCAGAATCGTTAAAAATAGTAACAGAACAGAAATTTCTACCTTAAACAAATCATTCCAACAGATGGAACTTAAAGCATTTATTATCCCTCTCTGGTCTGGGGCTTTTCAAATACCGCCTTTCCAGCCGGCCAGACTGGGAGCTATTTGATAGCACCTCTCTGACCAATTACATACTAATTAAAATCCCTCAGTGTGGGCTGGGGGGAGCAGCTTTGCATATGGACTTTAATTACTGGGCCCTAGTTTTGCCAAGAAAACACAAAGGGTTCTTCTGGCTGGATGCTGAGGCTTAGAATGAACATATGGCCTGCGTGGGAGGGGAGGGTGAAGAGTGTAATCCTAAACAGGAAGTGGAGGATTCCCCCTCCACACACACCACCCCGTCATCGCCTGAAAGCAGCTATGCACCAGGGTTACACAGAATCCCTGGTCAGCCCATGGAACAAACGGCATGCTGAGTGGGCAGTGAGCCGCCACCCGGGACACATCATTCCATCCCGGAGCCATTTCTGGATTGGAAGTCTTTCTTGCCCCTCTGACCTCTTCTTGGTTTTTGGATCAGAACCTCAGGTTCTCTCCCTAGGTTTCACTGAGCCTGGGGTGGCAGAGTATTAATTTTTGGCTCACCAGAATCCATTTCCTCGTCTCCTGGTTACGCTGTCCCAAGCTTCCCAGTCCACAAGGCGCTGGCCGGGAGGAGCACTGGCCCAGTTCTGACCAATCAGCACAATTTAATCCCTCTGGCCACAGCGCTTGATTCCAGGATGGGCATCGGACCCAAACCAGTACAATCAGCATGACTTACAGGATGTGCGTGGGAGCTCCTGCTGGGGTAGATATGTTCCCTATCCAAGGTGATGAGTCTGAAGCTGTGGCAGTCATCTTGCTGCCACAGGGAAGAGCAGATCTGAAAATGGAAACAACCCAGGGGAAGCAGAACCAAGAGAGAGAACGAGGGAACTCAGAATACTGTGATAGCCCTTGAGGTCCTGGATCCGGCCATTCCTGAATAAATCCACTCATAACTTTTCAGTACTGGGAGCCAATAAATTACTTTCATGCTTAAGCTGGCTTCGGTTAGGCTTTCCATCAATTTGCAAAAAAATAAATGAATCTATCTGGCAGAAATAAGATTGGGAGGCAGGACGTTAAAGCAATAACAACAACAATCCTATAGGGATCCAGCCTGCAGAGAATATACTTGCTACAGCCTCTGTGGAGCTCTAGGGATCTTGGCCCAGAATCAAAGAATTCTACAGCTAGAAGAGGCCTCGTGGACAAAGAATCCTTTTTAACCATATTTTCTGTCTTTCTTTTTCTAAACCGGTATGTAGTACCTGATGGTCCAGAGAGGAAAGACGTGACCAAGGAAGCAAGACACAAACTCTTCTCATTGCTGTCTCAGTGCCGTGTATGTACCTGTTGCTCAGTAAAACTTTGTTGCATGAGCATTATAGATCCAGTCCCCAATAATCACTCTCTCTAAAACATGCAGCTCATGAGTCTTCTTTCTGTATGGCCAATATCTCTTGCAATAAATTCCTTAATGGACTACATTTACTTCCTGCAATAATCCCTCTCTCTTTCCTCATCCTTTTCTTTCTTTACATGATGCTAGCGTGGCATTTCTTCCTATTCCCCATTTTGCCCTTTTAGTTGCTCAAAACCTTTTCTTTACTTCTTAATTCAAAGTAACGTCATTGACTACAGGCACTTAATAATCCACACTTTATTCATTTGTCTGTCCTTTAACTTCTACCTCAAATCATGAGTTATCTACCCATCCTCACCCATCCTTTACCTCTACTCACAAGCACCGTGATTGTATTAAAAACAGCTGCAAGCACTACTCACTATTGCAAAGACACGGAAACAACCTAAATGTCCATCCACAGATGAATGAATCAAGAAGATGTGGTACATATATACAATGGAATATTACTCAGCCATAAAAAAGAATGAAATAATGCCATTTGCAGCAACATGGATGGACCTAGAATTATGATACTAAGTGAAGTCAGAAAGAGAAAGACAAATACCATATGATATCACTTATATGTGGAATCTAAAATATGACACAAATGAACCTATCTACGAAACAGACTTACAGACAGAGAACAGACTTGTGGTTGTCAAGAAGGAGGAGCGGCGGGGTGGGATGGATTGGGAGTTTGGGATTAGTAGGTGCAAACTATTATATAGAGACTAGATAAACAACAAGGTCCTACTGTATAGCACAGGGAATTACATTCAATATCCTGTAATAAACTATAATGGAAAAGAATATGAAAAAGAGTGTATATACACATACATGGAATCACTTTGCTGTACCACAGAAATTAACACAACATTGTAAATCAACTATACTTCAATTAGATATATAAATGAATAGATAAATAAACAACAGCTGCAAATTTTTACCTCCTGCCCCCAGACATCATGCACATACAAACTAAAATCAACTTGTCACCACTGAGTTACCAACATCTTTATGACTATCAAGAGATCTGATCTGATTTTCTTCCTAGGATCTGATCTCATAGCCATCTGAAATACTTTTATTCAGGATGATAAAATACTTCTGTTCATGATGACAGCAGAAAATAAATCTAAGCATCTATTCGTTGTTGGCTCCTTACACGACACAATCGGTTATTTAAACTTCCTGTGACTAAATCCCCCCTACTTCTATGACAGATTAATGCATTTGCCAGTGTGTACTGTTAACCAAGTTCTGGTAACACTCAGACAGAAAGCTTCACGTAAATGTTAAATGAGGTTATTACTCTCTGGAATCCCATAGGCCACTGGCAGCCCTTAAGAATTACAATTATTAGTTTTAAATTCCTTTCAGAGCATCTTAGGAACTTACAGGTCTTCAGAGGAAAAAAGATGTGGGATTTTGAATGAGATTCACAAACTCATTTGCTCTTTAATCCAAGTGGAACCTTTTACTAGAACTTTGGGCTGAGAAGGGAAAAACTTAATTCAGGATAAAAAAATACACAGGTGATACCTTGAATTTCTGGCGCCTCCCTTTTGCCAAAACTCGCCACCGCTCACACGTGTCATTTGACCACTGGTGTCCTCTTTTAATGGAAGTTTTTCTGAGGCAAGAAATACAAACAAAGAAGAATTTAAAGACATTTACTATGGATACAAATTCTTCCTTTCTTATTGCCATTGTTAACGTAATTCCATTTAGATCATTTCCCTAGAAATCTTTCTTCTTACTCTCCAGCTTCAAAACTCTAATTCATTACGGGAACTGGCAATCCACCTTTCCCAGCCTGACTTCCCTCCTCTACTGGGAGACAAAGCTGGGCCCCTTCTCACTGCTTCCTTCTTCCTTTCTCTCTAGGCCAGCACCCTGCCCACCCTGGTTGCCCCTCTACTGCCAGGGGTATGGGACCTGGCCTCCTGAGAAGTCACCAAGGGGACAGTTGACACAATTCTGAAAGGCAGGGGAGTGAGCTCCGGTGCAGTGACTTTCACCCACGGGAAACAGGGGTCAGGCGGGACGGGGAGAGAACCAGACTCCCCTATATCCATCACCCCGCAACTACACTGAGGCGCGATTCCTCCTGCAAGCTGCCTGCAGCAGCCCCCATGCCGAGTCAGCCGCCTGATCCTTCACGGCTTATTCTGAAATGGTGGCCAGCACGAAAATTCCACGTGTCCTACTGCATCTTCCCCACTTCCCCTCCCACTCCTGGGATTTCACCTCCCTGATAAAGCTTAAGTGCCTTAGCCCTTGCCTCAGACTCTGCTTTCCGCAGGGCCAGGCTAAGATGTTTATCTTCTCTCATCCAGCATTTCTCAAGGCGTGACTTGCAGACCACCTACATCAGAAGCCTCTGGGGTACCTGCTAAAAAAGGCAGATTCCGGGCCCAATGCAGAAATTCAGACTCAGTAGGTCTGGGAGGGGTGCTAGGAATCTGTAGCATTAAGCCCTACAGGTGACTCAAACACCCTAAAATATGAGGACCACTGGTCCAAGTTCCTCCAGTGTCCCCAGCTCTGCCAAAAGGACTTTCTGGTCGCCCAAGGCAGACCCTTGGGCTTCTTGCCCTTTCTCCCATTCTCGCTGAGTCCTGCTGATATCTGCCAACACTGTGTCCCTGGCTCCTGCATCTGTCCTCTCTTTTTCAATCCCACTGGCCCCTGTTTGGGGTTCATCCCCTTTCTCCTGGAATTTCATCAGAGCCTCCTGAATGTTCTCTCCACGTACTTTCTTCTGAACTTGGACTAAAATCAGAGGTCAGGCTGCATGCTTCATAGAGCACCTGGCACACTGCAGTACAGAAGTGGGCACTCCAGTCCTGTCCTGGATACACAGAGAGTCCCTGAGGGCACGGGCCTTCAGTCAGGCAGCATCAGGCCTCTGCTGGACTAGTGCTTCTGCCCGTGTCCAGGATTTACTTCTTCTGTCATTGCTACACTCACTCTGCCAATCACGACAAGGTGGGCCATGAGGACCATGTGACAGGGCCGGTCCATCTATCCCCATGTAACCCCCTATCTAACGGGGCACGCTGTACAGAGTGGGTGCTCTACCCAAGCTGCTGACAGCCAGAGTAACAGAATGATAACATTCCCTCCTTTTTCTCCTTTCTCTCCCTTTCGATCCTCCCATTCCTGTGTTACTCAATTCCCTCTCCTAACTGATAAACACTCTACCACAGCTTGAGCCCTCTCCTCTGCTCTCTTTGGCCTGACTTTGGCTAAAATCCATTTGATTGCACCTGTGTTCTGTTTATTTCCTTCTCCACGTGCCTATTCTTTGTGAGTTAAGAAAGTGAAGTAAAAATGTCCTTCCTTATCACAAGGACACAAATTGTATTGCTTAACTGTGAAATTACAGCTAACATTTGTTAAGCATTTACCATGCATTTACCAGGCGTTTCCTAGTTTGTCCTCTCAACAGCCCTAATAGGTAGGTACTATTTTTATCCACCTTTACCAGTGAGGAAACCGAGGCTTGCAGAGATTATAACTTGCCCATAGAAAGTGCTGGAGTTTGTCTGATCTTAACCATCCTGGTACATTCTTTCTACACTACCTGACGACGCACGGTGATTGTCCCCACTGCAGGTACCTGGAATGGATGCCCCACACTGAACAACTGTCCCCAAGTCCAAGTTCACAGCTGCTGTAAGTCGACCCACCCACACAGCAGGTTACCAGCTTCACATTCCTCCTGTTACTCCATCAACCCTTTGGTTTTTCCTGATCTAACTTTCAGTCCCATTTGCCACATGTTTGGGCCACATCAAGCAGACATTTCATTTCTGGATAACACACAGTCTTCGTGTTTGGCTTGCCTTGTAAGCATTCTTGCCACATCGAGCCAGCAGCTCCTTTCCCCCCAACATTCTTCCACAAATGTCATCCACTCCATCCCCCTAAAACCCTGCATCACCCTCTTTCACCCTAGCATCCGAACCACTACATGAATGTGTCTCAGAGCCACCCCCAGTGACTCACAGTGCCCACGACAGAATCTCTGTGGACACCCGACAGTTTCTCCTTTGAAACCGCCTTCCGAAAACTAATTAGCCCTCAATCTCCCAGTGAACTCTTCTCCCTTCTCAGCAACTCTGTGTGGACTCTATTTCCTTCTCTTGCCTCTTTGTCCTTCTGAGCCTTTAAAACCGACCAAAATCTGAGCCAAGGACAAAGTTAATTATTCTACTTTCGCATGCCACTTGTTTCATCAAGGCGTCGAGCTAGCCCCCATTTTCAAAAGGCCCGAGGCATCTCATGATACTCCTGTTCCCCCTTCTTGGATCCTTAGGAGATAGAAGCTATCTACCATCCCAAGCTTAATTGAACTTTTAATTCAAGCTTGGCTTTCCAGCCATCTCACTCTCCCCAAGCGTGCACATCTGGAACCATTCACAAAGTGGTGGCTGAAATTTCCACTAATTCACATGGAATGCTAGGGATGGAGGCCATTGGGAGGGCCTCAGCTTCCCCCAGGTCCCAAGGCAAGTAGTTCTACTCTAAGAAATGCATGCATCAGTGAACATCCTAGAGCATGCCCGCTGGGGGCAGAGCCTGAACCAGGGCACTGGAGCAGCCCAGCTCTGTATGTGGTGGCCCTGAGGTATATGCAGACATCATAGACAGTGCTATGGACTGACTTGTGGCCCCCAAAAATCCTGATGTTGAAACCTTAAACCCCAATGCGACTGTATCTGGAGAAAGGGTCCTTAGGAGGTCATGAAGGTTAAATGAAACCATAGCGTAGGGCCCTAATCCAATAGGACTGTGGCCTTCTAAGAAGAGGAAGAGATCTCTCAATCTCTCTATCTCCCCCAACAATGTGAGGACACAACCAGAAAGCAGCCGTCTACAAGCCCAGAAGAGTTCTCACTGGAAATCAGCCACGCTGGCACCTTGATCTTGGACTTCTTAGCATTCAGAGACGTGGGAAATAAACGTCTGCTGTTTAAGCCACCCAGCCTGCGATATTTCGTTATGGCAGCCTGAGCTAATTAACACTGACAGCAAGCTCTTTTGTCCACATCCAGACAACATGGTTCACAAGGAAAACCAGGAATCCAGAGCTCCTACTCTCCTCATCTGTGTAGCCACTGTGCCCAGAGAGGGTACAGAAATCGGGGAGGGCAGCAAGGAAATTGGGAGAAACACATGTGGAAACTCATCCATTCATTCACCAATAAGCATTTATGGAATGACTGTTGTGTGCAATTATAAACACTTTCACATACAATGTATTCATGTTTGTTTATAAACACATGAAAGAAAGATCTGGAAAGATAGGCATTAAATGGATAAGGGTCACCTTTGGGGTGGCAGGGGAGAAAAGGGGCAAGGAAGATGAAGAAGAAGAACTCTTAACGATGTAAAATTGTTTTAATGTGTTCACCTACGAAAAGAGAAACACACAAACTTGCAAATAACTGCTGAATGAGGAAGAAAGGCAGTATGCAAGGCTTAGCGGGTCCAGCTTTCCTGTTTGACAGGCATTCCTACTCCCCAGGCCTTTTCTCTGGGACCTGGGGATGTAATGGCTTTGAAGGCATTGAGGGCTTGTCTGTCCTATGAACAGCTGTATCCCCAGAACCTAGCAAGGTGCCTGGCACACGGTAAATGCCCCCATACTGGTTGCTTGGGTGCATGAATGGCCAGAGCCCTATAGGAAAGTTATGGGGAGGGTCTAACCCTGGCCAGGAGATGCAGCTGAAACTTCAGGAAACATCTGGGACAGTGTCTGTGGAATAAGGCCTGAGTGTGGGGTAAATGGAGAATCTGTAAAACAGAGGTTGAGATGATTCAAGGGACTCTGGGCGGCACATGCCCCAGGAGAAAAGCCAGAGTGACCAGAGTTCTGCAAGTAGAGTCTAACAGCCCAACCCTTACAAGGGACACTAATGTCCCCAACAAGAGAGCATTCCCCCTCTGCCACCAGACCACCAAAGCCCACAAGTTCCCATATGGTCCTGTACAGACCCTGCCCTCCCAAAACAAGTCGGAGTCCAGAATGGAAATGACTTGTTGCAATGCCATGTTGAGATTCAGCACAGCATGAAGGGGCAGAGCACAGGACTGCCTGGGATCGAATCCCGGCTCCATCACTTAACTGAGTCAGCTAACTTCTGTGCCTAAGTGTCCCCACACATAAAACAAGGATGTTGTCAAAGTACCTTCCTCTATGGAAAACACTTAGAATGGTGCCTGGTCCTAGGAGAGAGGTGGAGGTTGAATAAAACTCTGATTGATTTGAAGATAGCCAAGTGAAGTCACGTGACTTGACTCACACAGAACCCATCATCCCAACTCTGAGAAATAAGCTGCATCAGAACTTATATTTGACGCATCACGGTGATGATCTTTAGAGGTGTTAACTTGGCTAGACTCAGTGACACGGACAGAAGAGGGCAGAGGCCAGCTTGTGGTGTGCACACACCTTCTCCCAAGGATTCAGACACTAATGTGGGTACTTCTGTGAAGAGATTTTACGGATGTGATCAAAGGCTCTATTCAGTTGACAACAAGGAGGGATGATTATCCTCAATGGGTCCAACCTAATCAGGTGAGCCTTTAAGAGAGACTGAGCTTTTCGCAGAGAAAGAGACTTCAACAGCAGCTGGATCTACAACTGCTTTGCTGGATTTTCCCTTTCTGACTGCTATGGACAACAGCTTCTGCCATGCCCAGGGGGTTCTAGCTGGCTTGTCATCTTCCCTTCCTGATGGTTTCCCTACGGATTTGGGGCTCACTTAGCCAACCTGCACAATTACATAAGCCTTGTAATACATCTATTAGAATAGATATCTCCTACTGGTTTATGCTTCTCTGGTTGAATCCTGACTGATATAATCATTTCCCGGAGGGTAAACTTGGGGATGCAATGAGCCGCTTCCCATTTTCCATATCGAGCACTGTTAAGGATCAAGGGGCTGAACGTGAGCGCCAGAATGCAGTTGGTTCTTTTTATTCACAGGAGTTCTGTGCCATACAGTCACCGGGAACACTGAATTAATGAAAGTGAACCACGGTTCCTAAGGGAAATAGATGGTTAGGTTCCTGTGAGCCTCTTGTCACATTTCATCAACTGATCAATACGTTCTTTGTTTTATGTGTGCTTCTGTTTAAGACCTTGTTTAATATGTATGATTGATTAACATTAAACTCAGGGTCAGCAGCACTGTAACGCACGCCTGAAGGAAGCTTATCTGACACACCTCTCTTCTCCATAAGGCACATCACAGCCTTCTTGCACTTAGCAACACTAGCCGGCACTTCCACACTATGCTGGGGGTCTATTTTACACAGCGTAATCACCAAGAAAAAGTACCAAAAATGTGACACAGAACAGAATGCAAAAAGGACACATTTATTGTACATGAGCTGAAAAGAAGGCAAAGTGTCACCTTGTCCCACCTCCGCTGGGAACGTGCATGTCAGGGGACTCAAATTTTTCTCCACTCTGATCACGTCCCAAATGACCACAAAAGCATCACCAGCACTGATTGGGGGTCGCAAATTTTAGTGAGTAGGTGAAACTCCAACTACAGAATCTGTGAATAATAAGAAACAACCGTTTTACTCCTTCTCCTTTCAAACCCTTAAAGAAAGTTTTTTTTCCTCTTCCACTCCAGGCATGAATTTCTCGGGTTTGAATCTACCCTCATCCCCCTTGGTCTCTCTTGCGTTCTGTCCTCATCTTCCACCCTCGCAAGCCATGCCGGACATTCTCTGCTTCCTGCCCTGAGAATGGCAGAAAGAAGACCAGATCCGAGGCTGTGCCATGATCAAGGCAAGAGGCCACAAGGCCTGGGTGAAGACAGCGGCAGCAAATACTGAGGAAAAGCCAGGGGAGGTGGACCCTCCCTTGGTAAACACTGAGGGGGCTGGGGTTAGGAAAGAGGAGTTGAAGGTGACTATGGTTTCTAATTCCATAAATCCAGTATGTACTGAGGAAATGTGCTCAAGATTCAGGGCAAAATGCTGTAGGTCCCTGAGGGAAGGGAATGAGTTCTGTTTGGGACCCACTAAGTTTGAAACGCCCACAACATCCAGACGGTACAGGTATCAGTGAGAGCTCTCAGCTGCAGAGAAAAGCAAGCTAAACTCCGGCTAATTCAAGTAGATAAGGAAATTACTAAAGGAGATCTGGCAATTCACAGAATTTCCAGACCGGCCACGGAACCGAGATTGGAACCTCTGCAGCCAGGAGCAAGCATTAAATTCATCCTAATCTGGTCCAGTGAGGAACCCCTTGTGGAAACCACTGGAAACAGACTGTACCTCACAGCTCTGACTCAGGACTCTGCTTCCAGGACACTGCTGAATTCTGAATGTAGCCGCCACTGCCATCCTCAAAAGGACGGATTCTGCATGGGCCCTGTTTCTGATCAGAGCTGGGGTCACAAGTAGGGCCTGGGCCACCTGCCTGTGCTCTAGCTACCAGGCTGGGGACAGGGAGTGGGGGTTAGTCTCTGGAGTCGGAAATGGGTCCTGCCTCATAAGGGGGGAGATTCCCTGTACAGAAGAATGATGCTCAGCTAGTGGGCCTCCAATCAGAATAACCAATGCCTGCTGCAAGAGATTCAGAAAGGTTAGAAATGCGGATAGTAGTAACAGCTCCCACTTTTGAGCCCTTACTATATGTCAGGCGCTACGTAAAGTGGTTCACATGCATTGACAGAGTTTAAACTACACAAAAAGTATTAAGCGGGTATAGAGAAGAGAGGAGATCCAGGGAGAGCAGAGCAATTTACTAGCGTGGCCAAACACACTTGACTGAGGGGTTTCCTAGTGAGGACTTTCAGTTATAACACCAGGGGAATCTCAGCAAAACCAGGGCAGGTGGTCAGCCTAGTCTGGTCAGACAGATATGGGTCCGAATTCTGGCTTGTGCACCTGGGAAAAGTGACTTAACTTCTTGGAACTTTGGCTTTCCCATTTATAAATGGGTATAACAAAAGTATCTCCCTCATAGAATTGTTGTGAAGGGTTAGAGATGACATGAACAAAATACTTAGTGCATCACCAGGTATATATTAAGGGCACCAAAAAAAAAATAGACATTATTCTTATTAACTCCCAGAGAACTTGAGTTTGTCCACATTACAACAAACGGTAGAACCAAGATTTCAATCCAGGACTGAACAACTCCAAGCTGTACTTTAAATCCCTAAGCATTTATTGCATCCCTATCCGGATGGTGGTTGAAGTTACAGGAGGATAAAGGAAGGGGGACAGACCAGGGTTAGCACTGTCAGCTATCCTAATATTTAAGGCAGAAAGAAGAGGCAGAGCCAGCAAAGAAGAGGAGAAACAGATCACAGATGGGGGAGATACGTTTGTGAAAGTAGACAAATTACAGAAGTCAGGAGTGGCAAATCAGATCCAACGTTGCAGAGAAATCAGTAGGTTATAAACACATTACTCTTCCAATCAGGCAAGAAAAAGTTAACATGAGAAAGTTGAGGGATGTTGACTTCCAGCAATGATGGAGCAACAGAGACTGACTCTACCTTCAACAAATAGAAAAACACTCAAGATTTATGAGACAACAGTTTTCAAACACTGGACAACAGAAAGCACAAGATAATGATCCCCTGAGAGAAGGGAAACAAATAGATTAAACCCTAAGGGTGCCCCAGCTCACTGCCTGAAAAGCATTTCCAGGCTGCAGTGCAGGAAGCGCTAATGAAGCAGATAGAACAACCCCCAGAGGCTCATATGGGGCCAAGAGTAGTTCACATTCCAACTGACAAGAAAGGAAAGAATTCCTAATACATGGAATATCAGGAAGGTCCTCAGGAGGGTGTTGCTTCAATACAGAGCCCCAATTAGCTTAAACCAGATGTTGGCAAACTTCTTAAAGGGTCAGATACTCAGTATTTTAGGCTGTGGGCCATACAGCCTCTGCTGCAATCACCCAGTTCTGCTGTTGGAGCATAAAGTATGTCAACATAAAACATATCACAGATAATATGTCATCAAACGGGTGTAGCTGTGTTCCAAAACAATTTTACTTCCCAAAAGAGGCAGCTGGCCTGTGGGCCACACTTTGCCAACCTCTGGATTACACTAAAGTTTGTTCTGGAGTCACCCAAGCAAAGCAGAAAAGCAAGCCTCAGAAGTATCACACTAACCCCAAAGACCTTAATAGCACCCCAGAACAACAAAGCCCAACAGCATTTATAGGAGCACCAAAAATTCCAGCACTCAAAATTATTTACAATATCTGGAATCCAATCAAAAATTCATGCAAAGAAGTGAAAATAAAGCCCATAATAAGAAGGAAAAACAACAGACCCAGAAATGTCACATATGATAGAAACAGTACACAAAAACATTAAGACAGTATTATAACTATACTCTATAAGCTTAAGAAAGTTAAAGGAAAGCAGGAGCATGTTAAGGAGAGACATGAAAGATAGAAAAAAAGTTTTAAGTCAGATTTCTATAGATGAAAACTACAATGCAAGAGGTAAGATAAACTTGATGGTGTTAACAGCAGATTAGATATTGCAGGGGAAAAAACAAAATTAATGAATTTAAAGACACAGCAACAGAAACCATCCAAAATGAAATACTGACGGGGAAAAAAAAAAAAAAACACTGCAAAATAAAAAGAGTCATCAGTGAGCTACTGAACACATAAAGTAGGCTATTATACTTGTAAGTGGAGTCCAAGAAAAGAGGACATGAGTGGGGGAATAAAAATGTATTTGAAAAAACAATGGCTCAAAATTTTCCAAACTTAATGAAACCTATAAAATTCAGTAAGCTCAACAAATCTCAAATATAAGAAAACATAAAGATGACCACACCAAGGTGTATCATAATCACATTGCTTATAACCAGTGAGAAAGAGAAAGAAGTCTGAATGGCTAGAAAAGGAAAAAAAAAAAAAAGACAAAAAGGACTAAAAATCGATAGCACACTTCAGAAACAATGCAGTCCAGAAGATAATAATATCTTTCAAGTACTGAAAGAAAACCAAGTGTTAACCTAGAATTCTATACCCAGCAAAACTACTGCTCAAAAACACAGGTCAAATAAAGACATTTTTGAACAAAGAATGAAAGAACTCATCATGGACAGACCACCACTACGAGAAATGCTAAAGGAAGTCTTTCAGAGGGTTAATGACAGCGAATGTAAATTTGGGTCTACACAAAGGAATGGCGAGCACCAGAAATGAAAAATATGTAGGGAAATATAAAATACTTTTTTCTTACTTTAAAAAAATCTCCTTACAAGAGAAGCAATTGTTTAAAGGAAATATATTTAACAACAATGCTTTGAGGGGTTCACAGCACATGCAGAAACAAAATGAATGATAACAATGGCACAAAAGGAGGAAGGGGGAAAGGTGGAAATGAACTGTTCTAAGATTCTTATACTAAACCTGAAATGGTATGATGTTCCTTTAAAGACTGTGGTTAGCACACATATGGTCACCTTATTTTTGATAAAGGAGGCAAGAATATACAATGGAGAAAAGACAGCCTCTTCAATAAGTGGTGCTGGGAAAACTGGACAGCTACATGTAAAAGAATGAAATTAGAACACTCCTTAACACCATACACAAAAATAAACCCAAAATGGATTAAAGACCTAAATGTAAGGCCAGACACTATCAAACTGTTAGAGGAAAACATAGGAAGAACACTCTATGACCTAAATCACAGCAAGATCCTTTTTGATTCACCTCCTAGAGAAATGGAAATAAAAACAAGAATAAACAAATGGGACCTAATGAAACTTAAAAGCTTTTGCACAGCAAAGGAAACCATAAACAAGAAGAAAAGACAACACTCAGAATGGGAGAAAATATTTGCAAATGAAGCAACTGACAAAGGATTAATCTCCAAAATTTACAAGCAGCTCATGCAAGCTCAATATCAAAAAAACAAACAACCCAATCCAAAAATGGGCAGAAGACCTAAATAGACATTTCTCCAAAGAAGATACACAGATTGCCAACAAACACATGAAAGGATGCCCAACATCACTAATCATTAGAGAAATACAAATCAAAACTACAATGAGGTATCACCTCACACCAGTCAGAATGGCCATCATCAAAAAGTCTACAAACAGTAAATGCTGGAGAGGGTGTGGAGAAAAGGGAACCCTCTTGCACTGTTGGTGGGAATGTAAATTGATACAACCACTATGGAGAACAGTATGGAGGTTCCTTAAAACACTAAAAATAGAACTACCATATGACCCAGCAATCCCACTACTGGGCATATACCCTGAGAAAACCATAATTCAAAAAGAGTCATGTAGCACAATGTTCATTGCAGCTCTATTTACAATAGCCAGGACATGGAAGCAACCTAAGTGTCCATCGACAGATGAATGGATAAAGAAGATGTGGCACATATATACAATGGAATATTACTCAGCCATAAAAAGAAACGAAATTGAGTTATGTGTAGTGAGGTGGATGGACCTAGAGTCTGTCATACAGAGTGAAGTAAGTCAGAAAGAGAAAAACAAATACCATATGCTAACACGTATATATGGAATCTAAAAAAAAAGTTCTAAAGAACCTAGGGGCAGGACAGCAATAAAGGCTCAGACGTAGAGAATGGACTTGAGGACATGGGGAGGGGGAAGGGTAAGCTGGGACAAAGCGAGAGAGTGGCATGGACATATATACACTACCAAATGTAAAACAGAGAGCTAGTGGGAAGCAGCCACATAGCATAAGGAGATCAGCTCGTTGCTTTGTTAACACCTAGAGGGGTGGGAGGGAGATGCAAGAGGGAGGAGATATGGGGATATATGTATATGTATAGTGGATTCACTTTGTTATAAAGCAGAAACTAACACACCATTGTAAAGCAATTATAGTCCAATAAAGATGTTAAAAAAAAAAGACTGTGGTTAGTTAAAGATGTATACTGTAAAACCTGTAGGAACCTCTGAAAAAAAATAAAAAGAGGTACAGTCAATTAAATCAATAAATGAAAACTTCCCTGGTGGCGCAGTAGTTAAGAAGCCACCTGCCAAGGCAGGGGACACGGGTTCAAGCCCTGGTCGGGGAAGATCCCACATGCCGCGGAGCAACTAAGCCCATGCACCACAACTACTGAGCCTGAGCTCTAGAGCCTGTGCTCCACAACAAAGAGAAGCCACCCCGATGAGAAGCCCGCACACCACAACAAAGACTGAACACAGCCAAAAATAAACTAATTAATTTTTTTAAAAAATTATTAAACCAATAAAGGAGATAAAATGGAATCATATCGACTGCAAATTGGCACAAGGTATCTTTTTAGGGTGTTAGAAATATTCTAAAACTAGACTGTGGTGATGGTTGCACAACTCTGTAAATTTACTAAAAATCACTGAGCTGTATTAAAATGGGTAAATTTATGGTATTTAAATTATACCTCAATAAAGTTGCTAAAAAATTAAAAACACTTAATCCAAAAAAATACAGAAAGAAAAAACAAAACAAAAATCAGATGGAACCAATAAAAAACAAATAGCAATATGACAGATTTTAAAACACGTTAAAAAGTAGAAAGGTCTAAACAATTTTGACAAAGAAAAAGTTGAAGGACTACTCTACCTGATTTCAAGAATTATTATAAAGCTACAGAAATCATGACAGTCTGTTATGGGCATAAAGACAGCCATACAAATAAATGAAACAGAATAAAATCCAGTCATAGATACATGTATTTATGGTCAATTGATTTTCAACTGAATTTCTCAAAGCAATTCAATGAGGAAAAAAACCATCTCTTCACCAAATGGTACTGAAGCCACTGGATACTCCTATGCAAATAATAAATAAATAAGCAAGCAAAAAAACAGATAAGAAACCTTGCTTCACATCACAAAAAGTTTAACTCAAAATAATCAAAGACTTCAATGTAAAAGCTAAAATTATTAAACCTCTAGAGGAAAGCATAGGATAAAATCTAAGTGAACTGGGTTAGGCAAAGATTTTTAAAATAGGATATAAACCATAAAAGAAAAAAACTTATACATCGTATTTCATCAAAATTAAACATTTTTGCTCTTCAAAGGACACTTAAGAAAACAAAAAAGCAAGCTACATACTGGGAAAAAATATCTGCAAAACATATATCTGATAAAAGAAATGTATACAGAATATATGAAGAACTCTTACAACACAGTAAGAAGAAAGAACCTGATAAAAATAAAATGGGCAGAAGAGATATTTCAAAGAGCAGATATCGATGGCAAATCACAATAGCTACCACTACACACCCATTAGAATGTCCAAAATTTAAAAGACTGGTATTAAGTTCATCAAAATGAATGAACTACCAGCCGCATGGATGAATCTGAAAAGTATCATGGTAAGTGAAAGAAGCCAGACACACAAAAACTACACACTATGTGATTTAATTTACATAAAATTCTAGAAAAGGCAAAATTACAGTAATTAAGAGCAAGTCAGTAGTTTCCAGGCGCTGGGGTAGAGGTCAGGGATTAACTGCAAAGAGGAATGAGAGATCTTTCTGGGGTGATAGAAATGTTTTACACCATGATTAGAGTAGTGGTTACAAGACTTCATATACTTATCTAAACTCATTGACTTGTACACTGAAAATTGGTTTTATTGTATTCAATTATATCTCAAAGCTGGAAAAAAAAAAAAACCTTTGAACTCAGTATTTAGACACAAGCATGGAGGAGACTATCCACTAGGGAAAATATTCGAACTTCTATAAACCATCCTTTAAAATACTGATTTTGGTTTCTATTTTATAGTATAGACAATATATGTGTACATTAGCATATGTATACCCAGTTGACCCTTGAACAAGGCAGGGGTTAGGGGTGCTGACTCCCACGCAGTAGAAAATCCTCATATACTTTTACGGTCGGCCCTCTGTATCCATAGATTGAACCAACTGTAGATCGTGTAGTACTGTGGTTCATGTTTATTGAAAAAAATCTGTGTATAAGCAGACCCGCACAGTTCAAAGCCATGTTGTTCAAGGGTCAACTGTAATTTACAAATGAATATTCATTCATTGAGGCAAATCCTCCATATTTTTTCACTGATAGGGATGAACCATTTAAAACATGTGGAAAGGGTTTCCCTGGTGGCACAGTGGTTAAGAATCCGCTTGCCAGTACAGGGGACACGGGTTCGAGCCCTGGTCCAGGAAGATCCCACATGTCGCGGAGCAACGAAGCCCGTGCGCCACAACTACTGAGCCTGCGCTCTAGAGCCCGCGAGCCACAACTACTGAGCCTGCATGCCACAACTACTGAAGCCCGCGTGCCTAGAGCCCGTGCTCCGCAACAAGAGAAGCCACCGCAATGAGAAGCTTGCACACCGCAACGAAGAGTAGCCCCCGGTCGCCGCAACTAGAGAAAGCCCGCATGCAGCAACGAAGACCCAACGCAGCCAAAAATAAATAAATAAATAAATAAATTGATATTTAAAAAAACATGTGGAGACCTCCAAATTGGTTGGGGTGGGAGAAGCGGAAACCAGATTGTCGTAGCTACTGACAGGTGAGGGCAACAAGCACACTTCTCTTTCAAGACACTGCATGAAGAGAAAGGGTACAGCTAGAGGCAGAGTGGAGAGTTGAGGGAAGTTGATTACCTGTAGGATGGGTCATTTTAACGTAGGTTTAAAGGAAGGAGTCAGAAAAGATAGATCATTAATAAAGTCGGGGGGCGGGGGGAAGAGAAGGAAACACTGCAGATGAAATACCTGGTCTGCAAAAGGAGATGGTTCTGGGGCCTCAGTAAAGAGTTGTGAGAGAGAAAGCTGTCTTTAATGAATTATTAAGCAAGGTCCTCAGTGCAAGGGGGAAGAGAAGGTAGGAGAGGAGACTTTGGAACAAGCAGCATGGGCAATAATGTGCGGAACTGACTAGATGTGGACCCACATATAAATAAGCAGTTGTGAGAACGCAGCTGAGGATCTATCATCAAGCTCTTTTTATGGCAGTGGTACCCACCACACGCTCACATTCCTGATGTAACCCTGAGATGGTTGACAGGAGTCAGCTGCTTATTAGACTTGGCCACTGAAGGCAATGTCCCTCCACGCCGCCTCCAGCAACAGGAAGCGCCCAGGAAGTGGAGGTTGGTAGGGACTTAAGTAGAAACTGGTAAACTGATATCTGTACCTCTAGGCCCCTTTGTAATTCATCCACCACCCACAGGACCTTGGGCCACAATTCCCACTTTGGCCTCAGATGCTAATTTTGGACCCACTGGTCAATGCTAAGCTGGGCGCGGTGGCTGTGTAGGTGGGGACCACCAGGAAGTAGAGGAAGTGGGACTGGTGAATCAGGCAGGGGCCCTGCTTCAGCGTGGCCTGACTCACCCCGGACCATGGGAATGGGCACTCTGGGGCCGGTGGCGCCATCTCTGAGCAGCACCAGGGCTGTCAGGGGCATCATTAGTGGTTGCAAATGCTTGCCCAGCACTTCTCACAAGGTGGCCTTGGGGCCTGCCCACACGCCATCTGAGTAATTACGTCCTCTTTACCTTCCTGCAGATCCAGATGAACTAGCACTTCACCTCCTGACTTAACTGCTGCGTGCTGCCCTGAGTGGTACAGTGAGTTGAGCCTTAGAGATGGTACTTCTTTTCAAACCTACTCATCACTCTTCCCTCACTACCCCCCGCTGGAGGATTCAGGAGACTTAGAGGTAGGGCCTCTGACCACCTTCTCTTTTTGTTTGTCAGCTGCAAACTGATTTCCCAGAGAAATCCAGACAGCCTCTACTGCCAATGTGAACACTTGATATAAGAGGGCTTCTCTCATTTCCCCATCTACCTCTAGTAACTCTGCTTCTTCACTCTGATGAAACAACCCTCCTTCACTTTTCAGTTGATGTAGTTCAGCTGGTGTCAGTTCCACCCCTAGCACCAGCCTGGCTCATCAGAACACCGCAATCGCCTGGCCACAGCGACTGGTTCAACAATGGACACATGACTCAAAAAAGAGTCCACAAGACTCAGTTCTGAGAGTTCTGTGGAACTCTTAGAAGAGAAAATCATTCCCTGCTGTGGTTACTGAGAGCACAGAATATGGGCCAAAAGTTACTGGCAGCTTTTTTTCTTTTTTAAGATGACCCTTATGTGCCAAGAACTGCCTTAAGTATCTTTATGTATACTGTCTCATTTAATTCCCACATCAACCCCATGAGTTTATAAGTTCTATTATACGAGGCAGCATAGTTTGGAGATCAATAGTACTGACTCTGGAACCAGACTATCTGGATTTAACTTCTGGCTCCATCATTTACTAGTCGTGTAACAGGCAAGTTATTTAAACTTTCTGTGCCTCAGTTTCCTCATCTATAATATGGGGCTACTAAGAGCACCTACCTCATAGGTTGTGAAGATCAGTGAATTTATTTACATAGAGTACTTGGAAGAACACGAGGCAGAACAGCAAGTGCTCAACAAATTTTAGCTATCACTGTCACCATCACCATCATCATCACGTCCCATTTAAAGACAAGGAAACTAAGGCACAGAGATGTTAAGAAACATGTCTACGGTTGTGCAACTAGTAGGTGATGGCCTGGGGATTTGAATCAAGACTGCTTCTGGCTATAGAGACCATGTTTTTTGTTTTGTTTTGCTCTTTTGGCCACGCTGTGTGGCTTGTGGGATCTTAGTTCCCCAACCAGGGATCGAACCCATGCCCCCCCCTGCAATGAAGGCATGGAGTCCTTACCACTGGACCACCACAGAATTCCCGAGACTGTGTTCTTAACCATGAAACAGTACTTCCTGTGCCCTAGGGCATCATCTTGATCTGCAGAAAACAGAGAGATAACACACACAAAACAGAGCTGAGAGGTGGAGAGGGTAAAACAGAGTCCTGAGGACATTCTCAGGGAGCCTTGAACCAGTTGTCTTACTCTATACAGCTGCTGTAACAAAAATGCCATAGACTAGGTAGCATATAAACAACAAACTTCTCACAGCTCTAGAGGCTGGCAAGTCCAAGATCAAGGCACTGGCAGACTCAGTATCTGGTGACTGTCATCTCACTGTGTCCTCACATGGTGGAAGGAGTGAAAGAGCTTTCCGGAGTTTCTCTATAAGGATACTAATCCCATTCCTGATGGCTCCACCTTCATGACCTAATCATCTCCCAAAGACCCTCACCTCCTAATACCATCACCTTGGGGGGTTACAGGTGTTGTAACATACGAATTTTGTGGGGACACGAACATTCAGTCTATTGCACCAGACAAGCCAGAAATCAAATCTCTCTTTGGAGTGTTTAATAATATTAACCAACAAAACTCCTCTACCTCAATCCAGTTTGAGCTGGGGTATCTGTCCCTTGCAGTTGAAATCCCTTGGCAACTTGACTGAAATAGCAATTCAATTCTCATCCTCAAGACTGTCCTCGTATTCTGAGCCTGAATGGCCCCAAAAGAAGAGAAAACATCTCCATGAAAGAATCTACTCTAGGGTTACCAAATCAGAGCTGTCCATTTGTTTGGTCATTCATTCATTTCATTCAAGCACCCTCCATGGATGGCACTATGTTAGTTGCCAAAACATTCTGAGTGGACTGGGCATAAGGCATTTCAGCATCAAAATATCAATGGTGTTCCCATGAGTTTATTAATTAGGTCCAGCTCCGGCCTCAAGTAGAGTCTCAATTCTCCTTCTATCTGTCAGAACAGAAGTCTCTGGAATCTTACAATCTATGCCAGATCTTTTCTGAGCTCTGCATATCCATTGCTATAGCTGGACTCTGGCCTGGTTTTAAATGCAAAAGGTAATGGGGAGTTTCTGCACAGAGTAAATTATTCACCTCCATCGAACGACATAAGGAGCATTCAATCTTCATCTGTGGACAGTCTTCCCAGATCAGAATATTCAACTGAAGTCCAAACAGGAAACGCAGATGCCAAACAGGTGACTAAGAAGGCAGGGGTCAAAGCCCTCCAACCAGCAAGGTGAGTCGTTTCCTTCTTTGCGTCAGATCTGCACACAGAGAACCCTTGAGGGCTGGGATTACTTTTGATTTTTACATCACAAGCGTCATAGAAAATATACAATGAAAAACCCAATGATTCCTTGGAGAGTTCATTGCTCTCCCGTCTCCTTTGATTCCCCTGCCTCCTCTCCACATCCTTTGAACTCCTAAAAGGACACTTTGAAGGCATGTCATAAAGCAGTTTTTCATTCATGCTCCGCTCTTTGATGATCTTGCTGTTTGTCTGAACTGCAGCGTCCACAGGATGTCGGCCGGGCAAGCTGAAAGCCAATACCGATGAGGAAGGGCCAAGCGAGGATGAGCCTGAGTGGCACTCGTCAATAAGAAGAAAGGGGAAGGGAGGATGGAGCCAGGCCGGAGGGGCCTGAGCAGGATTTCTGGTCTCTCTTGCAGGTCCTACCCTTCAGAGTGGTCACTTGTGAGAGAGGGCAGGGGCACTCGAGCCCAGCAACAGCTCCCATCTGCTAAAGGTTTTGTTCCGATGCTTCCCTCCTGCTCTGGCCTCACACAGGAGAGCTCTCTGCTCACCCCAGACTGCACTAACCCAGCTCCCACTTGATGAGAAGGATGATGGGCTTTGACTTTTCCCAACCTCTTCATCGTCTTCTAGTGCAAGTTTCATTCATTTCAAAGCTAGGAAGACACCATGAGATGGGGAAAGGAGAGAGGGAGAGGGGTGGGGGGGAGTCAGGCAGGTCTGCAGATACACACCTTCTTTCACCTTGCCAACTGACTCAATGGCTGAGAACTAAGACTCTTTATGTATGACTCTTAAGAATGCTAAGACACTCAGGAAATAGCCAGTGGCCCTCAAAACAGCAGCCCTGGCTCCCCTGGCCTAGGGATGGGTAACTATGATGAGGGTGTCACGACGAGAGCCTTCCACAAACCTGAGCGTTCTCAGATCCAAAGGGAAAAGAAACCACTCCCTTCCACGATGCAGTGAGTCTGATTCATGCTAATGAAGTGGGTGGGGGTGGGGGGGGCGGTAAAAACCTTCATCCAGCTGTAAACATTCAATACATTAGAACCCATCACTCCGGAGGCAAGAACGTGGTGTCAGACGGGAGGGTGAAGACCCCACTCATTCTCAGGCGTTTAGTGAGTGCCTACCACACCCTGGCAGGACAAGACGGAGCCAAACAGACAGATCTCTGCCCTCGTGGAGCTAATGATTTACTGAGAGGCCAGACGTTCAACACTTCCACTCACTCATATATGCATAATTATAAATTGGGACACGTGCCTTGTAGAAAAAGTATAGGGTGTTATGAGAGAATTTAACAGAGAGACACCATTTGGACACGGGGGCCAGGCTACATGGAGATCTGGGTGGGCCCAATCTAAAGGGGTGTCATTTAAGCTGAAGGGGAGAGGGAGTTGGGCAGGCACTGAGTAGGGAACAGTATGTTGTTATGCAGAGGGAACAGCATTTTATGCAAAGCGAGCTGCATATGAGAAAGTCTGGCTGAAGGGGAGACAGACTGGAAGGGTCCACAGTTAGCAAAAGACCTGCGAGGAGTGAAGATTCAACCAATGTGTACAAAGCCTCACAACATGCCAGATGCTGTACCCAGTACCAGGAACACGGCAGTGAACATAATTCACAAAATCCCTGTCCGCCTGGAGTTTGCTTCCCAGATGTTACCTCGTCGGAAACCAGACTCCAGCAGAGTGACCAGTAATTCAGGCTGCCTGGCCGTGATGAAGCAATGGACAGGGCTACTTCATACACTCAAGGGTTTTCTCATCCAAAGGGCTCACAGCGTGGGCCACCAACTTCAAGTGAGCAGCTACTCTCATTTTTCCCTGCTTGGATGGACGCCAAACCAAGATCACCCGTGGGAATGCAGCAGGGGACAGGCCAACCCAATCAGACAAGGAGAGCGCCCATTCCCCTGTGCTGGCAATTCTGGCCCACTGTGGCCAGGGGTCTGGAATGATCTCCAGGCCCGCCATCAACCAGTTCTAAGTCCTGAAGACGGTTCTGGCACAGAGCACAGTGGTTTGTGCGGCATGGGATTTTTTGAGTCAAACAGAACTGGCTTCTTATCCCAGCTCTTCCACATGCCAACTGGACCCAAAGCTTTACCCTCTCTGAGCCTCTCTTTCTTAGTCTATAAAAGAGGGTTAAGGGTTACTAGGACCTTGACCACAGGGCAGTTGTGAGAATTAGGAGAGCTGGGGCATGTAAAGCACTGAGCACCGTTCACAGCGCTCAGCATCAGCTACTGGGGCTATGACGATTGTGACAGATCCCACTTCCCTGCCTCGAGGTGCCTGGCTTAATGTAGTTTTCGTAAAGCCCCGAATTACAAGGCCAGCAACTAAGTGCACCGCACAGCCCTCTCCCCTTTATTCACGCATTGCCCGGGGAAACCAAGGCAGAGTTCAGCATCTAGCCCGGCGTAACCCCAGGACTTCAAAGTCAGGAATGTTCATTTCTGAGAACAGTGAAGCAACCACAGGAAGCGCGCAGCAGAAGCAACAACTGGCCGAATTAGTCCCATGGGAATTACTCGGAAATATCTTCCACTCAAAAAGACTTTGTGAATTTTCCATTGCAAATATTTAATATCGAACTGGGTTCTCTCTTCCGCCTTTGTCAGTGGAGTGCTCGAAATAATTTTAATATTAGCCGAAGCCAAGGAAAATTAGGAAGATAAATCTGCAACATTTACTTCCCCTTCTCCCCCTCTCTCCCTGCCCACAGCATATCCCACAGCCAAACTTCAGTGATTTGAAGTCTGCCGCAACTTGGCAGCACAGCAGCTGAGCAGTTGCTTTTAAGACAGATGATGTGGTTTAAACGCTGGCCCTGTTACTTATAAATTTTACGATTTTAGGCTAATAACTTATGCTCTTTAAGCCTCAGTTTCTTCCTCCATAAAATGGGGACAGTAAGAATCCTTACTGAGTTACTGAGCATGAAGGAAAAGTTCCACAGGTGAATGCTAGTTGCTATTATTCCTACTACCTGTTCTGTTCCCACCATGATCTAGGTCATCCAGCGATGGCTCAGGGACAGCTGGGCTAGCAGACGCCAAACAGGCACGAGCTGACAAAGGAGAAAAACATCTTCGGCTGGAACAGGGAGAGGAGGCTTTGCGTCCTCCTTGGAAATTGACAGGCTACACAGAAGGGAAGATCTGTGTGAAATTAAGAGAATCCACCGGTGGCCAGGTCACACTGCACTGACTCGGAGGGAGATGCCTTCCTGTTTCCTGTCATTTCCAGCCTCCAGACCAGAGTTGACACCAGATCCAAATCCTAGACCTTTAAATTTAAGAACCTCTATAGGGTTTTCTTTTCTTCCGTCCCTTGCAATTCCCTTCCCGCAGTGAACCATAGAGTCTGACCTCATGGAACTTGTAGTCTAGGAAGGAAGATGACAGACCATAACGTCATCAATCAGGAAAAGTCCTCTGAAGGAAAGAAACTTCCTTCCATGCAGGAGGTGGAGAGTGACCAGGGACAGGATCTCAGGGGGGGTGGCCCGGGAAGGCCGCCCCGAGGAAGGGGATATGGGGCCCAACACTGCACCAGTGACCAAAAAAAAGTCTATCTAGCTAATTCTTTATTTTCAAGGCAATGAACAGGTCCGAGGAATAAGTGCTTGAGAACAAGTTAAAGGAGAAGTACTAGACTGAGGGTCTTTCCCATCTAATCCTCTCCTCCCCAACCACCAAACCATGAAAAGGTTAGTGCAGGATGGACCCAGGAGAATCGAATTCACCTCCCACAGATGGCCCTGAATCATTAGCAGAAACACAGGTCTCTCTAATCTGTGCCAGAACCACCGCCAGATTAATGACCATCAGAACAGCAAAAATCACTTACTGCGCAGGACGCGTGCCAGGCAGCAGGCCAGCACCGCCTTGTGTTCCCTCGTTTACTCCTCCCAACATGGGGACGATGACACCGTCATCCCCATCTGCACCTCACTCATGGGGAGACCCAAGCTCAGGGAGGCAAAGCGGCCCAGGGGAACACAGCTAACTGGAGGTGGGGCAGGGAAGCTGTGAAGTAGGTACTATTATCAGCTCCATTTCACAGTTGAAGAAATTAAGACATGGAGAGGTCAAGTGACCTGTCCAACGTGGTACAGCCCATAGTGGGCAGAAGGAGGACTTAAAGCTAGGCAGACGATGCCAGCGCCCAGGCACAGAAGAACCTGAAGTGTGTGTGGGGAACAGCAAGTCCTTCCGTTTCTCTGCAGCGGGAGGTGTACAAAGAGACACGAGGGGGCGTCGACATTCGTTCAATGAACATGAAAGATGTACAGAACAGCCCGGCCTGATACCGCCTTTCCGGAGCTTCAGTCTAGTAAGAAAGCCAGAGACGGACAAGTGTACGCACATCACCTGTGTATATTCATGACTGCTGGGACACGAGACGAGGAGTTTAGGGTGTGATGCGTGTAGACAAAGAGAGGCAACTAGAGAAATCTGAGGCAGGCCCTTGTAAGGGTTAGCAGAGTGAAGAGTGAACGTGCCAAGTGTCAGGACCCTGGAAAGAACATGGCAAATTTGAGGAAATGATGTAGATTGGAGAGACTTGGGTGCATGGGTGAGGTGAGGGAGGCGGGGAACAGGAGAGGAGTCTGGAGAGCTCGGCAGCAGAGAAGATGGAGAAAGTGATGGCAGGCCAGGTTGCAGGGAGCTCACAGGTCAGGCTGAGGAACCTCCCTCCACCAGTAGGTCTGGGGGGAAGCAGACATTGCCACAAGCAGAGCTACGCCTCCAAGGTCAGTCATCTGGAGACAGGAGTCAGGAGTCGGGAGATTAGGGAGGAAGCAGGGCTGGTGGTACGGAAACAACATAAACCAGGGGAAAGGTGGCAAGTACCTGGAGGAGATGGAGGCAGGAAAAGTAAAGAGGAAGGAAGGAATTCAAAGAGTCAGCAGAGAGAGGAGGGACAGGACCGTAAGGATGCCTAGGCATCAAGGGGGAAAGCCGAGCCCCACCTGGGGACTGGGAGCATGGGGCTGTTTAAAAACCAGCAGGAAGACCCAGGGGCCACGCCAAGTGCGGTTTGAGCACATTGAAGGGACGCCTGCTGGGGGTGACAGCTACTGAGCGCCGCACAGAGCACCCAGAAATGCTCTAAGAAACAAACGCCGTTGGTCGCATTTCACACACCGGAAATCTGAGGCACGGTGAGGTAGACTGATGGGGCCTCCCTGGACTAAAGCCCATCTCCCGCCACTACCTGTGTGGCTTCCCTGCAGCTCTTCTTTAGGTTTAAATCCTTCTCTCATCTACATCCATTTGCTTGGGTTCTACCATCCAAAGCAATGGAGCCCTCCTGACGACCCACCTTGCGTTGATCCGGACACTGCCAACCCTTGGTCAAAAGGTAACTCACAGGTAAGCTCTGTTTGACCCACACGCAATTCTCCAAAACATGGGTTTGTGGTCAACATTTAAAAGTTAGAAAATTTTACATACAAATCCAGATATCTAGCTTCTCTTGAAAACCCAGTTTATCTGGTGACATTGGGTCCACCTTCTCACAAGGCAACAACTGTCTTGAGTTGAGGCAGCTGCCCTCCTGAGTAGCCACAAGCTTTCTGGTTCACCATAGTCCCCACCCAAAACACCTAACAACCAAAACAGAAACTAAGCTGTGTGACCACCTAAGAAGGCTGTTCCTTTCAAACTAGCAGTCATTTTTATCTTCAGGGCAAAAGGGAGTGGTGGAGACTGGGGCTAACTAGAGGATACAGCCTTCAACTATAGGAGAGCTCCACCTGCCTCGTCTTCATACACATCTGAGACTCTGACCTCTGACTGTTGCTATTTTATTCTTATTGGGAGGTCAAGGAGAAAGGCTACTTGGGTACTCATGCTTGCATCCCAGTCTGGGACCACCCAAGAAGAGACCCTCCCGCCATCTTGTCACCACCCCATCTCCACACAGCTCCTGAGTTATTCACCCAGTGCCACGTGGATTCTAAGCTTTCATTCCAAAGGTTGTCCAGCAGGACATTCCAGGGAAGTGGGGACACAGAAGCGTTTGCCCAGCACCGTTTGGAAATAAATACAATCCAAGTGAAATAAGGGCTCATGCTGAGGCTGGCTCGGGTCTTCAATAAAACGGGACATTCTTTCAGAGCAGCGTCCTCACAAAGGAGCCGAGGAGGGAAAACACTCCTGATTGCAGAGCTTCCTCTCCCTAGCCAAGACTTGGCATAGAACAGAAAAACCAAACACACCCCGGCTCCTCTCTAGAAAATCCCAACAGGGGGAATAGAAGCCAAGATGTAAAAGGTGAGAGGTGGGAGTGAGATCAGCGAAATGAAGAGGGAGGTGCCCTGCGGCCTGCTCTGGAGGTAAGAGGGTGGCTATTACTTCAGGTGTCCTGGGTTCCTGCTGTTTAGAAGGACAGGAACTGCCCAATATCTCCCAACACTCTCTAATGTTCAGCATTCCAGCCCTCTCTCATTTCCATCTTACTGGATTCTCTGAAGTCTGCAGAGGATTTGTCAACAACAGACCAGCTCGGGCCCTCAGGAGAAAGAGCCTTGCCTTCCAGCCTTCGGGAGCCGCCCACACGCACAGGCTTCCCACGCTTCGGTCTGTGCCTAGCAGTTCTCTGCAGAACCCGACCGCCAAAGTGTTAAGCACGGGGTACACTGGGGTGATGTGAAGAGCAACCGCAGACATGTTCCCGCCCCTCACAGAGTTTATAGCCAAGTAGGAGAGAGAAACAGTAATCAAATGATCACATACATTCATGCATGCATTATTCAAAACAGAACCATGGGGACTTCCCTGGTGGTCCAGTGGCTAAGACTCCGTGCTCGCAATGCAAGGGGCCCGGGTTCGATCCCTGGTCAGGAAACTAGATCCCACATGCCGCAACTAAGAGTTTGCAGGCCACAACTAAAGATCCCGCGTGCCACAACTAAGACCCGGCACAGCCAAATAAACAAATAAATAATTTTAAAAAACCAGAATCATGTACTCTGAAGGAAAGAGATAGCCCCGTGTATGCATGTAATAAGGTGATCAGGCATAGGAGTATGGTCAAGGAAGGAAGGCTTCCCAGGGTAGCAAGAGAGTGGGGCAGGAAAAGCATTCCAGCAGAGGGAACAGCCAGTGCCCAGAAGGAGGCTGGTACCTCACTATGTCTGCTGTCCTCTTTCCTCTTAAGCTTTGGTTTGGTTCCAGTGTGGTCCACTTAAAGGACCTGAAGCAAAGCTGGGTGGGCTCTGGGAAGGGGTTGGCAGAAGAGCAGGTGGGAGGCAAGAGCCCCACAGCCAGAAGAGGCAGCTTTCCCCAGAGACGCTAGCCCACCACCAAGTTAAAAGCTGCCTGGGAGGCAACAGGACCACTGGGTTGTTTCTAGGGTGTGAGGATGTCAGCTCCCATCAGTGACAAACCAAAGACAAGATGAGGTAATAAGACATGTCCCCACCAAGCTCTCTGGAAGGCCAAGTCAGATATTACTCAGGTCTAATTTCAAAAATAACTGACAATTTTTAAAATCATCTTTTGTGGTACCTCTAAGTTCTTGCGAACAATACCTTCAATGTATAACTATTTTCAATTTGTGTAACAGACTTCATTCCAACCTGGCAACCGCCCTCAGAGGCGCTTCAAACAGCAGCCAGTGATCTTTATAAAACATGTCTCAGCTCACGAGGTGCCCCAGTTATCAACTCTCCAAGTTGATGCTCCCACTGAATCTAACATGAAGTCGAAAAGCCACTCCATGATCTGGCCCTTACCTAAGGCATCAAGCTCACCTCATCCCCCCTGGCCCCTGCTCACCATTCTGCAGTCAAAATGCCCTTTTGCTCAGTTCCTCCACCAGGCCAAACATGCCCCAGCCTCCAGGCCTTTGCACGTGCTGTTCCCTCGCCAGGAATGAAATCACCACTTGCCTCCTGCTGGCACTTTCTCATCTCTTGGATCTCAACTTAAATATCACTGCCTCAGAGGCCTTCCTTAGTCGCATCATCAGAAGTAATATTCTTCCCACTCAGCCTCATCTTAGGCCTATTTTCTTTCTTTTTCAGATGCGTGCCCCAACCAGGAATTCTCTCCAGTCCCTCCCGGCATTTTTCACTTTTCTACAATTTGCGTATTTCTCATTACGCTCTCCCACTAGACTGTGAGCTCCGAAAGGAAAAAGACCTCACTGGCCCTGATGGAGATGTTTTCCTACCACCAGCACAGTGCCCAGCGCACAGGAGCTGTCCAATCACTGCCAACTGTCGAATGAATACACTGTGGACTCTGCAAAACGACTGTTGCGGACACCTCCAAAATGTCCACTCAGCCAAGAAACAAGGCTGGGGAACCATTCTTGATCAGAGCGCACCAGAGAACGACAACTGAATGTCATCTGTCTTTGATTAGACTGGATCAGAAATAAAATTTATAATAATAAAGGACAAGATTGAGACCATAAGGGAATTTGTGACACAGACTGTACATCAGAGAAGAGTATTGTATCAATGATAAATTTCCTGAGTTTGATAATTCCACCATTCTAAGCTAGGAGAATACACAGATGCAAGCTGAAATACCTTAGGAGGGAAGTGCCATGATGTCTGCAACTTACGTTCGAAAGTTCAGCAAAAATAAATATATTTGTTTATGTCTACACACACTCACATACTGCATTTGTTCTATCCTTGCAATTTTTCTGTAGGTTTTAGGTTTTTCAAAGTAAAAAGCTGTGGGGGGGGTGGGAGGGAATAAACTAATAGATGTATAAATAAACAAATAAAAAGAGTTTTACTTCTCATTTTTGGTTGAAGTGATGTGATTTACCCAAGATCATATGAATAGCCTGTGGCAGGGTCGAGATTACGACTGAAATACCCAAACTCCCTGACTTTTTCCATTTCCACTGCATCAGACAACACACTTGGACTCATGACAGTCTCAAACAGGTAACTTTAGGGCCCTGAATTGAATTACTGGTTGGATATGCACCAGCTTAAAAAAAATCAAAATGATGTTGGGTGATCTTAATCTGGGACTCTTGCTTCCAGACATTTTACCTTACAAAATAAAAGCCCTCTTGTTTGCATACATCTAGCCCAGAGACCATCAATCAGAGACCATCAATCAAACATAAGCCCAAACCCGTTCTGCCTGCCCCCACATGGTATGTGGATTATACCTCTAATAATAGTGAGCTATAGAACTGGTGGAGGGGGAAAGACTAGCACTGAAGTTTTAATTTTCTATTTTTATTCAAATTAGTCAGCTTAATCTTTCCTGTTTCTTTTCCACCTATGACATTTGGAGCCTGTGCAACTGTTCATGGTCAAACTCCTACTCACCCTTCGGCTCCCAACCTAGATTCCTCTTCCTCCAGGAAGACTTCCCTGATTTCTCCAGGATAATTTAGGAACCCTTCATTTGGGCTCCCATAAGCCCTCTCCTCGCTGTATAAAAAAATTAAACCTCATCATTCTAATTTTTATTGCCTGGTTGCTTCTTGGTCCCCATCACTGGAACACACCCTTCACAAGCGCAGGAGCTGGGATGTCAGTGGTGAGCCTGTGCCTAGCCCACAGAGCACAAGTGATAATCCACTGAGCGGAACTCCACTGAAAGAACTGGCCCAATCCCACTCTTCACGAGATCTTAGATGCCCCGTGGAGGGCAGCCTGGGGCCAGCTCTCCCCAAGCAGCTCTAGTGAAGCTTTTCTTCTGCCTGTTGTTTCAGGTGTCCTATATCACATCCCCTTTGGGACAGGAAGTGTCCTGTGTCACTGTTTTCTCCTCTTGTTCTATTATCAAAGGCTGGACCAGGGAGTTCCTGAGCCAGGATCAGGGGGCTTGGGTCCAGTTACCCACCACCTGCTAGAACAGCGACTTGGCTGCATTGCCAAGTAGGGAACAACACATGCTTTATTAAATAATAATACATACTGCTCACTCCATCTGGTCATTTCAGCTCAGGGACCAGCTTTAAAGTCTCACCAGGGTGGGACAAGCAGAATGGGCTTCACGGGTGGCAGGAGGGGCAGATTTGCAGGATGCAAATTTTGGGGGTTCTGTGGATTTGACTATGGGGCAGTTTTTCACTCGTTCTAATCCTTCCAAGGAAGACTCCAAACAGAAACTCTACCCTACTGGTATCCATGACGGTAACTGCAACTCCACGTGGTGGAAAAACAGTCCGACAATGCAGATTTGATTCCCAGCTCCCTCCCTCCAATAGCCTGTGAGCTGGGCGGGTTACTTAACCTCTTGGAAACACAGTTCCAATCGCCATGAATGGTGGTCGACACCTTCCTCGTGGGACGGTGAGCAGAAATGAAGAAGATAATCAGATAACCCAGCATGCTGTAAATGATATACCTTGTACACAGTACTCTAAAACTGTGACAGGATTCAGGAAAACTGCTCCCTTGAACAGATGATCTGCAGGAATTGGGAGAGTATGAAAGAGCAGGCTTGCCAGGGGGTTACAGACTCAATTAGAAGAGACAGCACACAGATACCTGCTAGAAATTCATCACGTACTCAGTCAAGGTTATAAAACTTGCTGGGGCCATGTGGATACACATAGTAGGCACAGATGCTGCATACCTTTTTCTCATTCCTCACCCCACCCCCTACTCCTGGGCCCCAGATTTTCACAAGCCAAATACTTGACATGGTACACTCTTCCCCCAAGGGTCCCATGAGGGTTGAGAAGACAATTTTTGTACATCACTGTCTTTTACATTTTGTACACACACGCACACATACAGCACCAACTGAGAATTTAGCCCAAAATTCACTGTGTTTCTGTTTAGGGAAGTGTTCGCCCACATGGGGATCTTCTGGTCCTTGAACGGAACTCAGCATTCAGGACACATCATCACCCTGGGGGGTGTGGGTGGGGAGCAGGAAACAGAATCAGTGCCCAGGTCCCTGAACAGTATCTTTGTCCTGTGTCCCAACATCCCTGAAAGCCACCTTCCGTGGATCCGTCCCCCATGTCTCCACCACAGCCTGCCCGTATCTCCTCCTTTCCCTCTAATCCACCCCGCATACACCAACCACCATAGCCCCACCTCTGTCCTCATTACCTCTCACCTGGACTAGAGCCACAGCCTCCCCGCAGCCTTCCCGGCTGTGGCATGCTGCTGCCCCACCCCTCCCCAAATCCACCCTCCACTCTGCAGTCAGAAAGGTCCGACTAGAACGCTCAGACCACAGAAGCCCCTTCCTAGGATCCTCCAGGGGCCCACGATCCCCGGGAAGGCAGGTAAGCCCCACCTCATTCAGCAGCTTCAGCCTCCACGCTGCCCTTTCCTGCTTCATTTTATCAAGCTGCTTTCAGTTTCCCCTCACCCTCCACGCTGTCCCCCCAACCCACCCACCCCGGGCCTTTGCTATCTCTTCCTACCTCCTGGAAAGCCCTTCCCATCTTTGGCTACCTCTTATCACTCTTCATGACTCACTGGGGCACTTCCTCTAGGATGTGCTCTCTAAAGCCAAAGTTGGGGGCCAAAGACCCTTCCCTCTGGTCCCACGGTCTCCAGTTTAACTAGTTTAAACTGGAATTACAGGTCCACGAGCCTGACTCCCCAACTAGGTATTACCTTCCCCCAGGTAATGAGTGGGCTGGAACCCATACACTCCCCAGCGCCTAGCACCGTGCCTGAACACTGCCAATGACCAAAACAAATGTTTGCTGAGTTGAAATGAACCTCCAACTCCCAAACAGAATCACAATGGGCAGTTCAACGGAGAGCCCCCTGGGTCTGAGGAAGGGAAGAAACAGAAGGCTTCCGGATTGATGGAGCCCACAGTCGGCCCTGGGAGACCCGGGACCTGGACGCTCAGAGCAACAGGAGGACATCCAAGTATTGCCTAAGGATAGAAGCGGCATTACTCGGAAGCTGCCTCGGGCCTGGGCAGCCGTCCCAATCGTGCCAGTCTTGGGACTGCCCATCTCAAAATGGGATTTGCACATCTGAGGGCATGTGCTTATGCTAAGGAATGCACAAATCCACAGGATAAGAAAGGACACCCTCCTGGACAGTCAGTCTAATACTTTAAAGCATTTTTTCAACAGGTAACATTTATTGAGTACTTGTTATGTCCCAGGCACGTGTGTCAGTTCATTTAATCTTCAGAATGGTCCCACACAGTGGGTACTATGAGTTGCCCCCATTTTCCAATGTAGAAACCGAGGCCCAGGAAGGTTAAATAAGCTGTCTGAGGTTATACAGACAGCAAGCAGCAGCAGTGGAGTTCAGACTCAGGCGTGTAGCTCGAGTCCACTGTTAACCACTACACTACACTGCCTTTCTTCAAACCACTTTACAGAAAATGAGAGTGATGTTATGGAGTTAGCTGCACATCTCATGGTCTTTGTGGTTTTTTTTGTTTTTAAGATAAAATACAAGACTTCAAAACCCAGGCCTTGCTAACTCTTCCAAGCTCTTTTCCCCTCCTCCCTCTCTCCACTCCGGCCTCTTCTCAGTTTCTGGAAGGTGCCAAGTTCATTTCCGACAAGGAATGTTTACACGTGGTGACCCTCTGCTGGGAACGCTGCACAGACCCTGCCAGCTCTCCCCTCAGCCGGCCCCTTGTCCTTCACGTCTGGGCTCAGATGTCACCATCTCAGATAGGCCTTGCCTGATGACCCTTTCCAGGTCTCCCCCTGCTTCTCCAGCCCAGCACCCCTGTCAGCCCCTGCATGGCAGTGTTCCCAGCAGGTGGCCACACGGTCACCTTCTACATCTGGACACTGTTTCCCCCACTGCCCCGCACACCTCACGAGGGCAGGAACCTTTCTGTTTTGTTCACCTGGCGCCAGGCAGTGAGGCACTCAAATGTTTACTAAACGAACGAACAAATGGATGGATGAATTAATGAACTCATTAATCAAAGGAAGGAAGAGCTGCAGGAAAGGAGGAACGGTTACCTTAGGCTTTCAACTCTGGGAGATAACGCTTTCACTAAGAGTAATGGTATTTCGGTGAAAAATTTGAGACTAGACTCCAAGATTATGAACCCATGCTTTTGGAGAAAGTGACCTACAGATAACTCCAACCTATTCATCTGTTCTGACTCATTCGAACATGAACTTTGCCCTCTAAAGAGGCAGTCCTTGGAGAGGACCATGAAACTGCCCAGGATGACCCTGTGTGGCTCCGGGCAAGGCTGGATAGGCAAGCACCCTCAACATTGCTTGAAGCTTTTACCCCAAGAACACCGGCTGGAAGGGCCTAGAATCTCTAGAGGCACTCCTCTGGGAATGCGCTCACACAATTACTATTACCCTCAAATGTGAGAGCCAAACCTCTGAGTCTATACCAACTAAACTCAAGGCTGCAGTTCACCGTGCAAAGGGAAGGTCAGGGTGCAAAGCTTGGGTCGCTGCAGCCCCGGAGAGGGTGGAAATCAAGCCTCAAACTCAGCTAAACTTTGGGGTACACAACACACACACCTGAAGCTTTTCCACCCACACCCTTGGGAACATGCTTACGAAGGGCAGCAGAGGGGAAGTGGGTGGGGAGAGGATCGTTATTAAAAAGACAACTAGAGCCACAGGAGAGGAAATGTCTCTGCTATTACTCCCAGCAGGTCGCTATTGTAGAAGAAAAGTAATACCTTTTTAAAAGTGCCAAACAGGAAGGAAGGGCATGGTGGGGGATAAAGAAGATCAGAGCGGGTCCAAAAAATAAAAATTAAAAAAAAAACAAATGTCCTTCTTGGAGCAAAACTGTTCTGCAGGGAGACAGCTCTCAGCAAGCTTCTCTCCCTCCATTCTGAGTTGTTTTTTTTTTCTCCTAGTATACAATTTTCTTTTTTTCTTTTTTTTTTTTTTTTTCAGGGAAAGGCAGGCCTTCTCTGTTTTTCTCCCCCTTTCTTTTTGGCTCCTTTACCAGGCCTCTCACACCTTCTGGGTTCCAAGAGCATCCTGAGAATACTTACCAACAGGAAGCCAGACAAGGAGGGAACTAACGCAGTCGTTAGGTGACATAAGCCTGCTGACAAGCTGCCAGTTCAGCCTATTGAAGATGTAACTGAAAAGCCAGCACTTCACTCAAACTAGGTCACCTCCAAGTACTGTGGATGTCAGCTGGGAGTTTGCCATTGACCGAGAACCGAGGAGCCAAGAGGTTAGTGGTTTCCCCTGGGGACATGCAGAGGCCAAGGGGACGAGGGAGAGATGGAGACCAAGGAGGGGATTTGTGAGAACAGCTAGAGCAGAAAACCAGGAGGGAGACATCCACAGGCAAGGGAAGAGAATTTAATAGTCAAGTATTTTTAGAAAACTATGTTTAACAATTTCTTTTATTAGATTTTTTTAATAAACTCATAAGCATCATGAGTCTTCAAGAAAGGATTATGGCCTATAGCCCTATCCCCATGTATTTGATTATAGGGTTCCATTTTTGAGAACCACCTTGCCATCTAGTGTCCTTCAGAACACACTTTGAGAAATGTTCATTCATGTCCAAACGGTACGTGACATCAACCCTGGCAGGAGTGTCTGGGGGGTAAGCCATGGCTCTGTTTTTGACCCTGTCTGGTTCAACATCATTAATTTGTTGGCATGCCAATCAGATTGGAAGATGATCCTAAGCTGGACAGGGAAGCTGATAGGAGAGATGGTAAAACCAGGACTATGGGCTAACAAGACACTTAAAAGGGATAAATATCAGGTCCTGCATACGTGGTCCAAAAACAACACGAAGCATTCAGGATGACGGAAGATGGGGCTCACTGTAGTACATGCATAAATGACTGGGAACTCTGTTGACTATGAAGAGGGAAAACAAGAAGCTGGGTCCTTGGTGAAAGTGTCTGAGCCTTTTGATCAAGCTTCACCTGAAAGCAGGGCCAACCCCCAGCCCAGGGCCCTGTTACATTTAGCAACAAATTCTCTTTAAATACTGAATTTTTCTTTCTTTCTTTCTTTTTTTTTTTTTGATCTGCAACATAAACATTCCAAATGGATAATACTGTCAAGTATACTAAGGTTTCCAAAGGCAATATACTTTAAAGAAGAAATGGGAGCTTCCCTGGTAGTGCAGTGGTTAAGAAACCACCTGCCAATGCAGGAGACACAGGTTCGAGCCCTGGTCCAGGAAGATCCCACATGCCGCGGAGCAACTAAGCCCATGTGCCACAACTACTGAGCCTGCGCTCTAGAGCCTGCAAGCCACAACTACTGAGCCCACGTGCCACAACTACTGAGCCCATGTGCCACAGCAACTGAAGCCTGCACGCCTAGAGCCCATGCTCCGCAACAAGAGAAGCCACCACAATGAGAAACCTGCGCACCGCAACGAAGAGTAGCCCCCACTCGCCACAGCTAGAGAAAGCCCGTGCGCAGCAACAAAGACCCAACACAGCCAAAAATGGAAGGAAGGAAGGAAGGGAGGGAGGGAGGGAGGGAGGAGGGAAGAAAGAAAAAAGAAGAAGAAGAAATGAAAGAAGTCTCAAATCAAGGAGAGAGGTCTCACCCTTCTGGCTGGTCAGATGACTCTTGGAGTTTAGCCTGTGCATGGTTCTGGGGGGCCAACCTTAGAGGGACACAGACAAACTAGGAAAATTTAGCAGGATGAACAGGGTGCCTCAAACCATGTTACACAAAGAATTACGTAAAAGAAATTTTAAAAAGAGAGACAGACAGACAAGAGATACAGAGACTTGGGAGGGTCTAGCCTTCCAAATAGAAGATTTGTGAGGGACACAGCATTCCATGAAGAAGGAAACCAATGCTCCTTAATCTTCTAGAGGGAACAGACAATCTTGAAAAACTGTTGAAAGCTACGGAAACTCTCCCCAGGAAAATGTACATGCTAACAAAATTCTGCAAATATCTTCAGGGGATTGCTTTCCCCCCCAACCCCCATTACTACCATAGAAGCCCATCCATGGACTTCCTCCATAGAAGACCAAAACCAGGTTAAATCCTCATCAGAATTAGGCATTACCTGTGCG
The DNA here is from genome assembly GCF_965194825.1 of Balaenoptera physalus. Lineage (NCBI taxonomy): Eukaryota > Metazoa > Chordata > Mammalia > Artiodactyla > Balaenopteridae > Balaenoptera > Balaenoptera physalus. The sequence goes on from NC_138890.1 coordinate 58,489,582, forward strand.
ATATCCCCACACCCACCCCTGCCGCAGTAATAAACTAGTAGCAATGGGTGCTATTATAAGGAGGCAAGCATCAGCTCAGTAAAAGACACACATTCCTCCTCCTACACTGTTGGTGGGAATGTAAACTGGTGCAGCCGCTATGGAAAACAGTATGGAGGTTCCTTAAAAAACTAGAAATAGTGTTGCCACATGATCCAGCAATCCCACTCCTGGGCATATATCCAGAGCAAACCATAATTCAAAAAGATACATGCACCCCAATGTTCACTGCAGCACTACTTACAATAGCCAAAGCATGGAAGCAACCTAAATCTCCATCAACAGATGAATGGATAAAGGAGATGTAGTATATATATATATATATATATATATATATATATATATATATATATATATATATATATATATATATATACACACACACACACACACACACACACACAATGGAATATTACTCAGCCATAAAAAATGAAATCATGCCATTATGGATGGCATTGAGATTATCATACTAAGTGAAGTCAGTCAGAAAAAGACAAATACCATATGATATCACTTATATGTGGAATCTAAAATATGACACAAATGAACTGATTTACGAAAAAGAAACAGACTCACAGACATAGAAAACAAACTTATGGTCACCAAAGAGGAAAGGGGGTGGAGGAGGGACAAATAAGTTTGGGACTAGCAGATACACACTACTATATATAAAATAGATAAAACAACAAGGTCCTACTACATAGCACAGGGAAGTATATTCAATATCCTGTATTAAACCACAATGGAAAAGAATATGAAAAAGAATATGTATATATATGTGTAACTGAATCACTTTGCTATATACCAGAAACTAACGCAACACTGTAAATCAACTGTATCTCAATAAAAAACAAAAACACACAAGCATGCAAATACACACAGTCTAAGTTGAGAATTACTGTTCAGAGAAATAAAGTTTTTAATTTAAAAAAAAAAAAAAAAAAGACACAGGTTTCTACCATGCCTGCCATCTGGAAACAGAAAGGGCTGTCTGGCAAGTAGAGAGCTTATCTTCATTGGAGGTATTCAAACAAAAACCGGAAGGGCATTTTCAGGGAGGCAGTAAAGAGGGTCAACCATGCCACTGGACTCAGTGAGCCAAGGCCTTTCAGGACTTTGCTACTTAAAACGTGGTCTGAGGACCAGGAGAATCACCAGGGAGCTTGTTAGAAATGCAGAATCTCAGGTGACTCCTATGCATGTCAGTGTTTAAGATGCACTGCTCTAAGATATCTAAGATTCTCTAAGGAGAGAGAAATAACAGTACTGTGGTCCCTCAGCAGCAGTATCCACGTGTGCCTCCAGAGATCCGCCCTTTTAATTTTAAGTAAGTTTGGGTTTTGAGGCTATAAAGTGGGGACCCTTCCCTAAATCCTTTTCCTGTCCTCAACCCATTGCTTGAGTTATTTCTTGATCATCTCAAAAGCTACAGATGGAAAACTAAGGGGAAGAATGGAATAATTCCCACTTTGTCTCTAATCCAGGTCCCGAACTTAAAGAATGAAAAAGCAATTTTAAATAGTCATCTTCATAATCATCTCCTTTACTAAAAATAAAGATAAGATTTATCATGCACTCACATGGGCCATAAACCCTGCTACCTGGTTTTTTAATCCCTTATCTTACTTAGTCTTCATAATAACCCTGTAAGGTAGTGACTATCATTTTTTTCTTTCATTTTACAGATGATGAATCTGAAGCTCAGGAAGGGTAAGTGACTTGCTCAAGGCCACACAGCCAGTAAATGGGAGAGCCAGGCCTTGATGCCTAAGTTCGAGTTCTGAACCATGAAGCCACATGCCTATCGCCTTCAGAGGAAATCTCTGATCTTCTGCTCTTTTCAATAAGCAGTAAAGGTAGCCCGAGGCTGTCAAGTTCCCACACAGCTCATCCAAGTTATCCAGGGATGAAGCCAGGCTGCTGGCTGGGCAGCTCCAGACACAGGTGCACCGAGGTCTCAGATCTCAGCCCTCCATTACATTCTGTTCATTACACAGGAAGACTTAGAGGTCACGCTTTCAAATCCTGGCCCCTTCCTCATTATCTGCTCCAGCATCAAGAGTCCTCCCAGTCCTGTATTGACTTGCTTTATCTCCTGGCTGCTGTCCCATCGCCATTAGATCCCAGGCATTTGAGCAAAGTACACAACTATCCAGTTCTGGCTGAAAGGAACTGACTCGCCATTCCTCCTCTGTAATTTTGGGCATAGTCTGAGAGGATTTAGAAGGTGTCATTGACTTGGAATTACAGTTCTTTGTTACAAAATGAATTTCCGGACCATGCTGAAGAGACTAGCATTCCCCCTCGCTCTCACACAAGCAGCTTTGTTCCCCTTCAAAGTGTCCCTCTAATTGCGCTGTGCACGTTCACTTTGGACTCTGCTGCTTCTCAAGGAGGAACCTTATCAAAGAAAACTCAGACTCCCTCTAGTACTAAACATCTGCAGCCTTCATTTGGAAATTCATCATGGGCTGCATATTCTCCCTTTGGCTTCTTATTACATTTTTAACTTCCTATAGCTACTATACTCTTGTATGCTTTTGCCTTATATGCCCCAACTGGGTCCCTTAAGGCAGGGACCGCCTCTTAGTCACCGTTGTTTCCAAAGATAACCGCTTTGTTTCACAGCAGTCTGGCACACGGCCTTGCCTGTGTTAGATGGTCAACGACCATGGAACTGATTGAAAACTAGTCGATTGAATTTTACATATTACCAAGCACATCTGTTACTACGTTCAAAGTGAATTCACTCTTCCAGATACATTTGGAAGGGGGGTCGCAGGGGAGAGAAAACTAACTAAGCATATTGAGCTCCTGAAGCACATGGTGTTGTGTAAAAAACCCTAACATTATGGTTTCAGCTTTAAAAGAGGTAACAATAAAACTTGCTCCCATGAGGTAGGACTAAGCCACTAATCCCCGGTACAGCTGGAAACACAAAAGCTTCTTGAAGTTCAAGGACCCCAACCCACCTGGTTAGACAATAACCAGGCCAAGACCTCCTTTCTCAGCTGCTCTTGTTAGCATGTGCTCCACCTCTCAAACCGCCTCAAGAGAACTCTGGCAATTTTTAAATAAACTTGCCTGAGAAATGGGCCACACTGTATTTTCCTTCCAAAGAAACAAAGATCCTGGGTGATACTGGCTACAAAAAGCAGGGTGTTTCCTCTAGTAATAAAGGGGGGTAAGTTCAGTAAGTAAAATATTTTAAAACTTATATACCAGGTGCTGATTCACTTTTTGAAATATTGTCAGATTTCTCTCCTCTGTTCAAGAATAACTCTTTCTGGTCTGTTTTTCACTCAACCAATAGCTCTAGAGAGCCGACTATGCTCTGTAGCTGTCTACTCTGTGCACAGACAAAAACAGACATGGGCTGTTGGCTCTTTTACACTCAGTTCCTTCAATATCGCAATTTCTTCTGCTCTAGTATCAGCCCTTCCATAGAATCTCTAACAGGGTCGGAAGAACCCCCAGGTCCCAAGGCGAGGAGGAATAATACAGTGACCAAAGCACAGAGCCAGGGCAAAGCTCATGTCTGTGTTACTCTATGTGATAACCTCACAGGGAAAACGGGGCTGAAGATACTCCCCATCCCAGAGGAAAAGTGCCTGACATTTTTATAAGTGTTCCTATCCACAAATATTATTTAACTTTAACCCAGGAGTTGAAAATGGAAATGTCTGCAGGTACAAACAGGTATGGGAACGGGGTCAAGTGAGCAGAGACTCAGAGTCAGGAATGAGAAGGACAAGTGGGGGTCGGGGGGAAGCTGAGACCACTGAGGGGCCTGGCCTGACTGGGCACCAGGCAACTGTTCCCACAAGGGGGTGCAGCCCAGTGTCCCCAGTTCTTCTGATCTGTCAGGAGAAGCCAGCTCTAGATTTTGATATGGAATCTCCCAACTAAAAAATACTGACTCCATGTGGTGACCTAAATGGGAAGGAAATCCAAAAAACAGGGGATATATGTATACGTGTGGCTGATTCACTTTGCTGTACAGCAGAAACTGACACAGCAGTGTAAAGCAACTATACTCCAATAAAAAAACTAATTAAATAAAATTAAAAAAAAAAAAACTGGCTTCAACAAATCTGCAAACAATGTAATACAACCGTTAGGAGCCTGGGCTCTAGAACCAGATCAGCTGGGTTTCTGAATCCCAGTCCTGCCATTTACCTGCATGTGACCTTGGACAACTTACTTAACCTCTTCGTGTCTCATTTTCCTCACCTGAAAAACAGGTATCAGTGCTTATTTCATAAGGCTAATGTGAGGAATAAAGGCTCTATATCAATTTTAAATATGTAGATTATATATATAAATTTATGTATGTATAAATAGATAATATATATGTGATTAGAACAGAGTCTGGCCCATAGCAAACACCATACAAGTTTTAGCTAGTACCACTATTACTTTGGCAAACACTGTGTACAACAAATAAGAAACTTCTCTCAAGAAGTTCCTGTAGGGACTTCCCTGGTGGCACAGTGGTTGAGAGTCTGCCTGCCAATGCAGGAAACACGGGTTCGAGCCCTGATCCGGGAGGATCCCTTATGCCCTGGAGCAACTGGGCCCGTGAGCCACAACTACTGAGCCTGCGTGCCACAACTACTGAAGCCCGCGTGCCTAGAGCCCGTGCTCTGCAACAAGAGAAGCCACCGCAGTGAGAAGCCCACGCACCCCCGCGTGCAGCAACGAAGACCCAACACAGCCTAAATAAATAAATAAATAAATAAAATTTCCTGTATAAGCCAACACTTTGAGACCTTAGTTCTGATACATTAGCCCCTAATGCATTCATGGGGCCACAGACCTCAGCCTCCTACAGTTGTGAAGGTTTGGTGAGAAGGTGCTCTCTGCTTCCACCTGCCAGCCATCCCCAGAGACTCAAGGACACCATGCAGCTAGACCCATGGAGGATTCTGGGCGTTGCACATTAATGCACATCAGTTACCTCTCCTTATTGGTCCCCTCACTCCCCAGGGGTGAGAGTGGGCTGGTGATCACTCTGCTAGGCAGACAGAACAGCTGAGGATGCCTCCTCAGACAGCACCTTCAGTCACAGAGATGTTCTGGGCACAAAGCCCACTGGAAAGCTTGGTCCTGCTTGGCAATTCATGGAGCTTTTAGCACAAGGCTAGTGCACTGGTCCTTCCGCCATATTTTTATGACAGATCATCACCCTGGGGACTGCCAGGCACATATCAGCAGTCCTGGCTTCCTGGATCACTGCAGTATTGCAAAGAGGTTTTCCAAGCCCCTTGCCTATAAATGTTTTTCACCGGCCCAGGCAATTCTCTCACTCCTCCTCACACTGAAAAGTGTTTTCTCCAGGCCTTCCTACAATTCTTACTGAGCTAACAGTGATGTATCTGCTAGCACTTAACAACAGAAGGCTTAGTTTAAAAAAAAGGAGGGGGGTGGGGAGTGGGGGGAGACAGCAATTTGAAGTCGTATCTTCAACCCATATTAAAAATTGTCCTTTTCTTCCTTTGATTTCCTTTAATCTGGTCTCATTTCTTTCACGTGCTGGTTTTCCTTCACAATAGTAACAACAAAAGCTAACATTTACTAAGCACCACACTCATTTCAGACCCTCACATCCAAGTCTCACAATAACCCCAGGACACAGATACCACCAGGATCCTAATGTTACAGATGAGGAAACCCAACTCACAGCCTATAAGAATCTTGGCCAAGGTCAGGCAGCTAGTAGGTGGTAAAGCAAGAGGTCAAAAAACAGGTTTGTGACTGCAAAGCCCATGTGCTTACCCACCTGAAGAAAGAAGATCATCCTATTTCAGTCACGTGGTAGCTGAGCTTTCCTAGGAGTAGGAGAACAAAGACACACTCTACACTCGGGCACTAACTTGGATATATCAGCCACCCTTCCAGGCCTTCACCTCCCCACTCCACCTCTCCCAAAAGATATCTGAAGATGAAAATCAGTTCAGGGCTTCCCTGGTGGCGCAGTCATTAAGAATCCGCCTGCCAATGCAGGGGACACGGGTTCGAGCCCTGGTCAGGGAAGATCCCACATGCTGCGGAGCAAATAAGCCCGTGTGCCACGACTATTGAGTCTGCGCTCTAGAGCCGCGAGCCACAACTACTGAAGCCCGCGCGCCTAGAGACCGTGCTCCGCAACAAGAAGCCACCGCAATGAGAAGCCCACGCACCGGAACTGAAGAGTAACCCGCTCACCACAACTAGACAAAGCCCGCGCACAGAAACGAAGACCCAATGCAGCCAAAAAGAAGGAGGAAAGGAGGGAAGGAGGAAGGAAGGAAAGAAGAAAGAAAGAAAGAAAAAGAAAATCAGTTCATAAGGTCAAAGTGGCTTGCATTATAGGCAGACGCTACATAAACCTAAAATGTTAATGTTGGGCTTCCCTGGTGGTGCAGTGGTTGAGAATCTTCTTGCCAATGCAGGGGACATGGGTTCGAGCCCTGGTCTGGGAAGATCCCACATGCCGCGAAGCAGCTGGGCCCGTGAGCCACAACTACTGAGCCTGCGCGTCTGGAGCCTGTGCTCTGCCACAAGAGAGGCCGAGATAGTGAAGAGGCCCGCGCACCGCGATGAGGAGTGGCCCCCACTTGCCGCAACTAGAGAAAGCCCTCGCACAGAAACGAAGACACAACACAGCCAAAAATTAATTAATTAATTAATTTTTTTAAAAATGTTAATGTTATTTGGAGGTACCTGAAATAAGTTCATAATAATAAGTCTTACTGGTCAGGCATATGTTTTTAAATCTGTTTGGGTTTTTTAATTACTAAAGCAAAAACATGCTCATAACAAATTCAAATAATACTGAAGCATGTAAAGTTTTTTAATAAAGGGACAAAGTGACAAAGAACTTTTCCCCACCACGTTCCAACTCCTTGAGTATCTTTCAAGATTTTTCCAAGAACATACTAACATAGTATACATATAGATCTATGTGCATATACAGTTTTCTTTTTCAAACTCAGGATCATATTCTATAGTTTTGAAGTTTTTATTCAATACTGTAATTATTTACATATCTCCATATCAGTTTGTACCAAACTACCTCAGTCTTTTTAATCAACACAACTGCCTTATGTGCAAGAACTGAAATTTAATCAGTTACTTGAAGAACATTTGGGTTATTACTATTTTGGGTGTTACAATAGTCCTGTACATCTTAAGAACCTTTAGTTGACAGTATGTGTCCCAGTGACCCATCAGCTGATTAGGGTTACGATGTTTGGTATTGTTGCTAAAATGGAGCATATCTTCAGTTGAATAAAAGATCCAACTCATAAATAAAACCATCCCAGCTGCTGAGATTACTAGCTTTTCAACAGTAAAACATATAACTGAACACCAAATCATTCATTCATTCAATTATACATTCAAGTACTTGTGGTCTACCAAGCTCTATGCTAAGCCCAAAAGGTTAAACAAGAGACCAAGCCTCACTTCCTGCCCTTGAGGAACTAAGAATTCAGTGGGCAGACATACTCATCAATGCATTCTGCATCAAGTTTAAGAGCTCTTCTAGGTTAAAGTAAAGGAGCATCTAACTCTGGAGGAGATGGAGGTGCCTGAGAAGAAACAGCTGAGAAGTGCCTTCAGTAGGAGTTTGCTGGGAAAAGAAAGCCAGAATAAAGGCCAGGGCAACCTTATTTTACAAGATCTTGTAAAAGCACCCAGTGTGTTCGGAGAACTCAGAGCATTCAATATAGAGAGCTTCTAGAAGGGAAATGCCAGGAGAGAAGGATGGAAAGAGAAATGGAAATTGAGGTTGAAGGGCCTTGACTATGAAGTTTAGAAATTTGGATTTGAGGTTGTCAGAGGAGAAATACCACTCCAGGAGCATTTTGGATCTACCACAATTTGTTTACCCATTCACCTGTAAATGGACTTGTGTTGTTTCTGGGTTTTGACTATTACAAATAAAGGTGCTATGAATATTCATATATCAGTCATCTTGCTTCCTTTCTTTTCTCTTGGGTAAATAACTAGGAGTGGAATGGCTAGATCACAAAGGAGGTGTATGCTTAACTTTTTAAGAAATAGCCAAACTGTTTTCCAAAGTGGCCATACTATTTTACATTCCCACCAGCAGTGTAGCAGAGTTCCAGTGCTCACATCCTTGCCAACACTTAGTATGGTCAGTCTTCCAATTTTAGCCATTTTAATAGGTACTAGTGCTATCTCATTGTGGTTTTAATTTGCATTTCCCTAATGACTAATGATGCTGAACATCTTTTCATCTGTTTGTTATCCATATACCTTCTCTGATGAAGTGTCTTTTCACATCGTTTCCTCATTTTTTTTAATTGAGTTGTTTTATTACTCAGTTTTAAGAGTTCTTTATATAAATCCTAGATACAAACCCATTATCAGAAAAATGCTTTGCAAATATTTTCTCCCAGTCTGTGGCTTATCTTTTCATTCTCTTAACAGTATCTTTTGAGGAGCAAAAGTTTTCAGTTTTGATGTAGTCCAATTTATCCATTTTTTGTTTGATGGGTCATGCTTTTAGTGTCATATCTAAGAAATTTTTGCCTAAGCAAAGATCACAAAGATTTTTCTCCTATGTTTTCTTCTGGAAGTACTACAGTTTAGGTTTTAGATTTAGGCTTATGGTCCATCTCCAGGGGGGCAATCTGAACACCTGTGGGGGCATTGTTATTTGTCACAGTGACTGGAGGGAGGGGTTCAACCAGCAACTGGTGGGCAGGGATGCTCGAGGTCTTACAATGCACAGGAAACACACACACCATGCCCCACAGGACTTTCAAATGTCCTGCCAAACATTCATGTGGACCAACTGCTTACAGTCACATGGATATCTACTTAGCTCTTATTTCAAAGTACTAAAAACTTTAAGGAAAGTTTCAAGAATCATAGTCAAATCTTTCCTTCTCTTAAATCTAAAGTTTTTCCTTAAAAGCAGCCATTTCATCATGTCTTCTAGTACACTTGTGCCTGTGCATTTATATATCGAATTACGTGTTTTATTATAAACTAATTTCTTTCATTTCTCCTTTTTAGTTCAATTATGGCATTAATCTGTTATCTTGTGTGTGTAGCTGGTAATGTTATCATACATTAGCAACATAAAGAGATTAAAGACACTGAACTGAGTGAAGAATCAGAATGACACCTATAGCAATACCACTTAGATGTTAAAATATCACAATTAGATAATTAAAGGTTTTAGAAATTTGCCCATAAATTAACTATACAAATTTTCTAAAAGTGCATAGAAAAGGCTACACCTTATACACACAGTGGCCTAAGGAAAGCAGGAAATGGAAGCAGGGGAGGAGGAGGAATGGGAAACAAAAGCATCACAGGAGAGGCAGGCGCCTTGCACAGACGATGACAAGGCTGTGCCATACACGGAGAGGTACACGTCATTCAGTGTCCTGCCCCTGAGGACCAGCCGAAAAACAAAATAACATTTTAAAATATTAAGTTGTCCGGGGCCCCTGCCTACCCTAAGGCTCATTTATAGTTACCCACCTAAGAAGATGAAAGATGCAGATGGCCTCATGGCCGGTGCAGGAGAGCCGGGCATTGCTCCTGCAACATTCCAGCAACACCACGAAGGGCAGGGTCCCAAACCACTAACATGACACCTGATTCTGGTGTGAGGGTCCTCAGAGGCAGTAGAGAGGGGACTGTAAACTGCTAAAGAGATACAGATATGTGCAGAGAGAGAGGCAGAGAGGAAAGAAACTTGTCCACATACAGGAATAAGGCAAAAATGTCCACTTAGCACTTCTATTCAACATTGTCCTAGAATCCTAGCCAGGGCAATAAAGCCCGAAAAATAATGCCATTTACAACAGCATTTTTAAAACTTAAAATGCTTACGGGTAAATTTAACAAAAGACAGGCATGGCCTATACACTGAAAACTACAAACCACTGCCGGGAGAAAAAAAAGACCAAACTTAACAGAGAGGCCTATCATGTTCACAGATTTGAAGACTCACTATTTTTAAGTTAAATCTATAAATAATTCATCTGTATGGATTTATTAATTCATTTGAATATGTTTTAACATCTCCTATGTCCCAGACACTGTTCTAAATGCCAAAGACATAGCAGTGAGGAAGAGAAAAAAAATCCCTGCCCCGTAGGGCTTATATTTTAATCAGGAAAGACAAAATAAACAAAATATGTACTTCATATGGTGATAAGTGCTAGGGAGGAAAACAATGCAGGGGAAGGGGATAAGGAATGACCCAGGAGAAAGGAACTGAAAACTCAGATGGGGTGGAGCCATCTTAAAGACCTGATAAAAGTGTGGAAGGGAGGCTTATCTATGCCTAGCGGGAAAAGTACTCTGGGCAGAGGAAATAACAAAAATTCTGTAAGATGGGGGCAAGCCTAGAATGTTCTAAGAACAAGGAGAGCAGAGAGAGCAGGGGGAGGGTAATAGTAGATGAGATCAGAGAAAGAGCAGATGGCCAGTTCCGGTAGGGCTTTGTAGGCCACTGTCATTTTAACAGACTTTGGCTTTTATTCTGGGTGACATGTGCAGCCATTGAAGGATTTTGAGCAGAGTGGCATGACCATGACCTGATTATACTTCAGAAGGATCCTTCTGGCTGCGTGTTGAGAATGGTAGGGTCGGGAACAGAAGCACAGTTAAGAGCTGATCACAGTATTCTAGGCAAGAGGCAGCGGTGGCTTAGAGCCAGCGTGGTGACGGAGGTGCAAAGCACCGAACTGCCTCCAGATAAACTGAAGGCAGACTGGACAGGGTCTGCTGAAGCACTCAGTGTCAGTGGAGGCGGGGAGAGGGGTCAAGGTTGACTCTAAGGGTTGTGGCTTGAGTACACTGTGGAATAATTACTTCCCAGGGTCGGGGAAGACTGTAGGAAGAACAAAATTGTAGGGAGGAGCAGACAAAACTGCTTCTTGTTAATTTTAAGATGCCTACTGGATATCTGAGTGGGGATGCTAAGTGGGTAGCTGGATAATATGAGTCTGACACTGAGGAGTCAGGTCAGAGCTGGAGAGGGTCCACTGAGAGAGGGTATTTAAAGCCAGAGTTGAAGGTCACCAAGAGAGTGAGGGTAGGTAGAAGAGGTCCAAGACAAAACCCTGGGACAGCTCAACAGGTGAGGCCTGAAGGAAGAAGAGGATCAAGGAGGCAGTCTGAGAAGGAGTTGCTAGGTGGCAAGAACACCAGCAGAGTGTGGTGTCCTGGGAGCCACGTGGAAAAACTGTTTCAAAGAGAAGGAAATGATCAATCATGCCCAACACTGCTCACAGGTCAAATATTAATTCATTTATTTTTGGCTGTGTTGGGTCTTCGTTGCTGCACGTGGGCTTTCTCTAGCTGCAGTGAGCGGGGACTACTCTTCACTGCGATGCGCAGGCTTCTCATTGCGGTGGCTTCTCTTGTTGCAGAGCACAGGCTCTAGGCGTGCAGGCTCTAGGCATGCGGGCTCAGTAGTTGTGGCTCACGGGCTCTAGAGCTCAGGCTAAGTAGTTGTGGTACACAGGCTAAGTTGCTCCGTGGCATGTGGGATCTTCCCGGACCAGGGCTCAAACCCGTGTCCCCTGCATTGGCAGGCGGATTCTTAACCACTGTGCCACCAAGGAAGTCCTCACAGGTCAAATGACAATGTTGGAGAAGTGACTGTTGGATTGGACAACAGATACTAGAAGAGTGGGCAGCCAGGCTATTTGGGGAGCTGTATGGCACAGACAAGGTAGGCAGAGCTCTCTCGCTGCCCCCAGGAAGCTTCCACCCTTCCCTCCCTGGCTTCTCTCTCACCACCTCGTCTCTGCACATGCTGTGCCCTTGATCTCAGTTCCCCAGGGAAGCTCTCCCAACCAGGCTAGATGCCCCACTGTAGACTCTCATGGTAGCAGGCACCCATCTAATTGCCAGCATGGGTCCCGGGGGATTTTCCTTTGGTGTGTTTGACAGTGTGAGAAGTGTCTTAGTCTACACGCCTGCACTCCAGGGATAGGGACCGTGCCTCTTCACTCAGAGACTGCACCTCACGCAGGGCCTGGCACAGAACAAGCACTCAACAAACAAGTAGGAGACCAGGGAAGGGAAGACTTAACAGGCACTAGTGTGAGCAGGCAGAGCCGTAAAGGTGGTGAGGTGAGACGTGCATCCAACTCAGAAGGGGGAATGGGATCTGGCTTCCAAGAGAAGACAGGAGAAGGCAGTGTAAGGATAGAAAAAGCCTTCCTCCAAAATGCAGAGCTGGACTGGGTCAGGCATCAGAGACCACTCTAAGAGAGCTGACTACCATGACTGGAGCAAACAGCAGAAAGCTCTGAAATCCTCCCTACACAGATTAGACTCTTGTTTTTGACAGAGGAGACAGCATAGGTGAACTCTGCAATCAGAGGTTGGGAAGCCCATTTGGCCATCATGGCAGTAAGACAAATGTTAGGCTGCCCCAAACATATCAAGGAAAGAGAGGTTTTGTTTGGGGGTAGAAATTCATCATCTACTGATGCAAATTAAAACCCCCTGAAAAGAGTAAATGTTCACCCTTGAAGCAAGGATAATAACCTTATCCAGTGCCTATCACGTGCTGTAGGGAGTTATCTCATTCAATCCCCAACTCCCTGACTGCCCTATGTGAGATCACTCTCTCCTATCACCCCGGTTATTCCCTTCAAAGAATTTTATCACCATCCATAGTTATCTTGTTTGCATGTTTCTTTCCTGCTTATCATCTGCCCTCCACGTGCAATTTAAGCTCATCCAGGCAGGAACCCTGTCTGACTACACCCCTCTGCTATCACAACACCAGGCACTGATGCGCGACAAATATTCATCAAGAGAACGAAAAAGCTTTGTGGAAGTGCTACTACCTATCTGTCCTACAGATGAGGATTCCTGCTCCTCTTAAATTTTTTTTCTACTTTAGCATTTAAGGTATTTGTATGTTTATACTGAGGCAGCTCTACACAACCTCACTGCTTTTCTACTAGCAGCAAGGCTGGTCTCAGCCCCAGCTCCTCTCTCCAAACAGCAAAATCTGTCCCTTCCCTATTTAAAATCCAAGTACCCACCCTTCACGTGAACAAGCCCCTGCTCCCTCTCCCCTCCCTGTCTCGGCCTCCCTTGTTTCTACAGAGATGACTTTCCCTTGGGTGTGCCCAGCTAAACCACTCAACTGCCCTTCTTTGTCGAGTCTTCCATGCCCCCTGTGTTACGTTTCCTAGGGCTGCCATAACCAAGTACTGCCAACTGGGGGGCTTGAAACAACAAATATATGCTCACAGTTCTGGAGGCTAGAAGTCCAAGTCAAGGCGTCAATAGAGCCATACGCTCCCTGAAGAATCTAGGGAAGAAACTGTCCCATGTCTTTCTCCCTGCTTCTGGTGTCTGCCAACAACCCTTGACATGTCTTAGCTTGAAGCTAGATAACTCCTATCTCTGCCCCCATCTTCACGTGGCCTTCTTACTGCCTTTCCATTTCCTCTTCTTCTAAGGACACTAGTCACATGGGATTAGGGGCCCACCCTACTCCAATATGACCTCATCTTTTTTTTCTCTTTTTTTCTTTTTTAATTTTTATTGGGGTATAGTTGATTTACAATGTTGTGTTAGTTTCAGGTATACAACAAGGTGAATCAGTTATATATATATATATACATATATCCACTCTTTTTTAGATTCTTTTCCCATATAGGCCATTACAGAGTATGGAGTAGAGTTCCCTGTCCTATACAGTAGGTCCTTATTAGCTATCTATTTTACAGAATGACCTCATCTTAACCAGTTACATTTGCAATGACTCTACTTCCAAGTGAGATCACATTCTGAGGTACTGGGGGTTAAGACTCCCTGATCTTTTGGGGGGACATAATGCAATACCTAACTCCCCATAGAAAGGGCTGGACCTTCCTCTAGCTGCCCACAGCCTGTACCTCACTTAGTGCAATTATCACACTGCATTCTAATTATTTTTTAGTGAATTCTCTCCTTTTTCAACAGGGATGACAAAGAGACTTTACCACCTGTGCCAACTCAAATATGTAAGTAGTGAAAAAATTCTGCGACAGACGAGTGCTGTCTGTCACAGGTGAAGGAATAAGGCAGGGGCAGAACATGTGGGCTCGAATGGGCATGTGACACACAGGGGGCTCCTGGGACAATATAAGCTTGTGATAAAGCAAACTAATACAGTCAAGTTGGGATGAGACTTGGGATGAACCTGTTTCTATCACGTTCCCTGGGGCTACTGATACTACTGGACCATGGACCATCCCTGAGAGCAGAGACCGAATCTTACTCATGTTTGTATTATATATTGCATGGTCCAAGGTTGGAAGAATGAGTGAATATTAAAATGCTGCAAACTACTTTAAAAACTAGGGCAGCTGAACTCCTGCTATTTCCCTCATTTAGCTGCTCTTCAGAAGAAACCTCTTTGGCAGGCACCTGTCACCTGTTGGCCTGGAATGTTCCCCCCGGTAGCTCGCCCCTAGGTTTAGGGAAGATAGCTGTTCACCCCTGCATACCAGAGGCCTCAACCTCAGACTGGGCTTTGTGGAGCTAAGGAAATGCAGGTCCAAGGGGAGAGCAAGTTAATCCCCTCTCCTTTCCGTCCTCTCAGCCTGGAGAGGCTTCCGGTGAGGAAATCCCATCTCTCTGCGTGCCTCAGAGGATGGCAAGGGACCGGACTCAGCACATAATGAGGTTAGGGTGGCGATGCCCTTTAGCAACCCTCACTTAACTGGCAGACCAGCCCTCGCTGCTGTCTCAGACGGCGCTCCTGTAAGTTACCATCCTCCACCCCGGCCCTGCCAGGTGCAGCCCCTGGACTGGGACCCCTCTTCCACCCAGAGTGGCCAGAAGCTTCAGCAAGCAAGGGCTTGGTCCCAGCCGCTCAGCAGGTCCATGGCAGGCCCCCAGACGCTCTTCCACACCTACACACACACACACACAATGGACAGGTCAACTGAGAGCGGCAGGCACATCTGGGATTTCTGAAGTGGGCGGGTGAGGGTCTGGAACAAGCCTGCTCTGCGCTCCCATGGCTCCATGTGCAAAATCCAGTAACGGTCTGGGCAGAGCTGTTTCAGAGGTCAACTAGAGGGCACCCTGATTTCTCCAAGAAACACAGGTGTTCAATCCCACACGTCAGCCTTGCTTTTGCTGACAGGCCATGACTGTGGCTGGGAAGGCAGGGGAAGGGGGTGGATTTTGTCTGTTCTGGGTGTGACAGAAGTCACCTAAAAGGCAGCTAAAGCTCTGAATGCAGGTGGAAGAGAAGGCAGTAAAAGAGAGGGCCTGACGGGGGTGCGGGTGACCATCTCTTCCTACTGACAGGACTTCAGCAAAACGTGATTTCCTGGATCTTCCCTACACCAACGGCTTTTTCTCTTTACTGCAGTCCCGGCCGCTGGCTGAGAGGCACGGGGTGGGCAGATGGGAGAAGCAACGGGAGGGGGGAGAAGCAACGGGAGGGGCAAGAAACCCAGGAGGCTCAGCCCCTGACTGCCCAGGCTCCCCTGGCACCTCCAGAAGGGAGTGGAGCCCACGGAGAGCCGGGCAGCTGGAAGCCAGCAAACGCAGAAACCAGCAACCCGAGGAGAGCTGCAAAAGGTAACCTAGAAAATGAGAGGGTTTATGGGAGAATTTGGCCTGTAACCCTAGGGGGTGGGCCAACACAGGACACAGCAGATGCGACCCTATGCCAGCCTTACTGCTCTGTTAAGTGAGGAGTGAGGCTAAACGCCCCACTCCAGGTCCTCGCCAGCTCCAGCTCTGGAGTGCGGGGCAACGTCTGTGGTGTGTACCCGTGTGTGTGCACGCACACGCATGGATGCATATAAACACACACCTACTTATACTCAGAGCCTCGCCCTGAACAGCAGCAAACCAGGAGAGATGCTGGGAGTATGGGGGCTCAGTGTAGATCTTAGAATCGGAGGGCTTAAGTCCCAGCTCTGAAGCTCACTATAGCTGTGTGACCTCATGCAAGTGACTGAACCTCTCGACTTCCACCCTTTACCTATTGAGTCGAGCTAATAACAGTGTTCACCTTTCTGAGGCAGGAGAGAAGCTCAAGCCTCTCCACTTGGAGACTCTATATTTAACAAAAAGTACTGAACTAGGTTATCAGGTATGATGCATTTTAAGTATTTATTTTTTTACAAGTGTTAACATTAATAACAAACATAGAACCTGACCTAATAGGAAAGTCAATTTTCTGGTTTTGACAGTCTACTATGGTTACAGAAGGTATTATTGGGGGAAGCAAGGTGAAGGGTACACAGCAATCCTCTGTACTATTCTGCAACTTCCTCTGAGTCAAACTATTTCAAAATAACAAGTTGTTTTAAAAATTAACAAACACAAAAATATTACTGCAGCTATAATGTTATTTGAAAATAAAGTCAAAAATCTAAATTTGAGGTTTTATGTAAATGAGATACCCTGGAAAGTCTACCCCTGATCCTCCCTAACTCGTTCTTCTGCCAGAAGCCCTAGTTACTATGAAGATTAAATTAGATAATATGTATACAGCTCTTAGCATAGCACCAGGCTCAGAGCCTCGATGTTTGCTATTTTTTAATGCAGTAATAATTATTACCCAAGATGGCCACAGAGGAAATCAGAATTTCATTTTCAGCCTGTATAGGTCACACCACAGCCATTTTGAATAATGCTCTAGATGTAAGGCTACCGACACAAAAATGGGTTCATAATATGTTAAGCGAAAAAAAGCAGGTTACAAGTCAGTATGGATAGTTTTACCCTATTCTTTTTAAAGATAGTGTAGTGAGTAGCTAAAAGCATAGGCTAGGGAACCAGGTTGCCGGGGTTCAAATCTCAGCTTAGTACCTTAAGCAAGGTATTTAACCATTCTGGGCCCAGCTTCTTCATCTGTACAATAGGTTTAATCATAAAACCAACCACTAGATTGTTGAGTGATTAAATCAGTGCATACACGTAAAGTGCTGGCAAATAATAACGTTCAAGTGTTAGCCATCATCAATTAGATTTTATGTCACATTAATTTATAGTCATTAGGAAAGTGTCTGGAAGCACATACAAACACCAAAAGCGGCAGCAGCCATCATCCTGAATAATAGGATTTTTTTTTTTAATGGAAGTATAGTTGATTTACAGTGTTTCAGGTATACAGCCAAGTGATTCAGTTATACATATATCTATTCTTTTTCAGATTCATTTCCATTATAGGTTATTACAAGATATTTAATATATTGATATTTCCCTGTGCTATACAGGAGGTCCTTGTTCTTTAGCTATTTTATATATAACACTGAATGATAAGACTTTTAGCTTCTTATTTTTGTTGATATTCTCATTTTCCCACAATTAATACAGGTTAAAAATAAACCTAAAGTTCTTAGGATAAAACATGCTTTAAAATAAAAACTGGGAGAAAGAGTCTGTAACAGAAACAAAACAGCAGATCCTACCCTCATCCAAGGGAAGTCTGAGTTTTGTTAGTGTCTCAAAGTAGCTAGTCGGGAGTGTCCCCGAGCCCATGGCTCTCAAAAATGTTGCGGAACACACCCATGTGGGTCAAAAACATAATGGAGATGTATTTTTACCCACACACGTAATCCCATGTCCAAATACACCTCACACACATATGTACGTATTACCAAAGAGAAGAGATTATAAATGCAAGTTACATCTAGTCATGGAAAGCGCCTTGGCAAGCAGCAACCAGAGGCACAAAGAACATTCTGTAGGTTCCTGGCGCTACGGTTCCTACGCAGGTCCTAACCCTCAACACTCAGTGTCGACCAGCGCTTGCCTGCCTTCCAGAACGGCTACCTTCTCACAGCGCCACCACCTCCCTCACCAACACTGGCCATAGGGGACCACACTGAAGGACCACGACAAGCCAAGCCAGCATCCAGAGGCGGCCGGGCATCCCAGCCCACATCCCGCCCCCACCTCCCTGAGGCTCGCACGGGCAGCAGGCAGTGGCGGGGAGTGGGGGTGTGCGGGGTCATCTCACTGCCCTGGACGCAGGCGCCCCGCCTCCCTCCACGGGCAGGGCCCCAGGCGAGCCGCTGCTGGAGAGCTGCCTCTGATCCACTGGGTTTCGTTACATGAAAATAAAACACCGGCCTGTTCTGGGCCTGCCCAGCACATTAGTGGGAGGAAGCTATAAAAGCTGCCAACATGTGTTACCTCAAGCATGTTCTTTCTCAAATACGCCAGGAGCGAGGCACGGTCTTTCCTCTCCTCCCCGCCTTCCATCTTTTCGGAAAAGGCTTTCTGTGTCCCGTTTATTGACATCCTGGCCTCTTGGCTGGTCCAGCTGCACCAGAGCCATTCGCCCTCCTCGCCATCAAAGTGCCCCCGTTCCGACCCACTGCCTGTAATGCACGCTTCCAGACCGCACGGCCCCACTGGCTGCTCAAAGTCTGGCTCCGAAACCAAATAAAAAGCTTTTCACTTACACTCCAGTTTACGTGCAGCAGCTCAAAAGCCTTATTTTCACGTCTTACGCAGCTCCCACCTGAATAAATCTGCTCTAAGTGCCACTTTTCCATTTGTGGATTATGAAGCAGCAAGGAGGGCTGAGGGACGGCCCCACGGGATGCCACAGGCACACAGGGATGCAAAGTGACCCCTTAGGGACCGAGAACACTGAGGGATGCCGGGACCCACGGCAGTGCACACCACAACCCTGGGAAGGGCAGAAACCACAACTGCTCCTGGCTTTGTCATAGTTGAAAGCATGGCTGCTTCAACACAGTCCTGGCTTCAAATCCCAGCTCCGCAGATTCCTAGGTGTGTTTCCTTGGAACACAGACCATCCTTGGAGCTTATTTCCTTACCTATAAAATGGGGACATGGGACTTCCCTGGTGGTCCAATGGTTAAGAATCCGCCTGCCAATGCAGGGGACACAGGTTCGATCCCTGATCCAGGATGATCCCACATGCCATGGAGCAACTAAGCCCGTACACCACAACTACTGAGCCCACAAGCCACAACTACTGAGCCCGTGAGCCACAACTACTGACGCCTGCATGCTCTAGGGCCCGCAGGCCACAACTACTGAGCCCGCGCGCTTAGAGCTCGTGCTCTGCAACAAGAGAAGCCACCGCAATAAGAAGCCCACGCACCGCAATCAAGAGTGGCTCCTGCTCGCCACAACGAGAGAAAGCAGGCGCACAGCAACGAAGACCCAGCACAGCCAAAAATAAATTAATTAATTAATTTTAAAAAGAAGGCAATTAAAAAAAAATAAGTTTAAAAAAATAAAATAAAATGGGTACAACACCCTGGGGAGAGGCTACTGGAAAGACTTAATGGGATGATGAAATATGTAAGTTCTTACCATCATGACTGGCACATAGAAACCCCCTGAAAGACAGGACCCATTATCACTCAAATTCATTTTTAAATGTGTGAAGAAGCACGTACTTCATGCTAGGTATAAGCAAAACAGACAATGGTTCCTGGCCTAAAGGGCTCACAGGGTGGGGGTCAAAGAGCCAACCCCATGTGACCACTGCTGCAATGGCTGTGCGCACACACAATGCAGACGGGGAAGGAGAGCTAAACCTGCCTGGGGAAATCTGGAAATAATGATTGTTTAAAACATATTAAAATCATTTAAGGCCTGATGACATCTGGTAGCTTCCACCCTGGCCTCATTTCCCACCTACCCCTCCCCCGCCCACACTCCTATGGGCCTTCTCTCTGTATCAGGTTCAGCCCCACCTCGGGGCCTCTGCCTGGGATGAGCCCCCCAGCATTCTCATGATTGGCGCCCTCGCTTCATTAGGGTCTCTGCTCACATGTCACCTTCCTGGTCACCCCAAAAGACTTCTGTCCCCTTACACTGCTGTACTGTTCTGCACTCCCCAATACTGCATTCAAATCTATTTGCCTACGTGTTTATTATCCATCTTCTCCCCTAGAATGTGACCTCCGTGAGGGTGGGGACTTTGTTTTGTTCATCACTGTGACCTCTGAATCTAAAACACTGCTGGAATCAACAAATTAATGAGCCACAGTTAGAAGCTGGGGGACTCCCCACATGTGAAGCACGAGGCTAAGAGTGTCATGTACGTGAGCATTTAATCCTCACCACTTCCTACCGGCCTCTCCTGTTGGACCATCACCAGGAAGAGTGGAGTTGGACAGATGTGGGGGTACCGTACCCAGCCCCAGTCTCCCCCATCATCGTTCCAAACTTTAGTGGCTATATTTCTGATAAATGCCTCCCAGGGACACATGCCAAGACAAGTAAGTAAAGCCCAGGGCCTCTCCTACATCTGAGAGGCTTACCTTCCAGAGTCTGCCCTCCCTAAGGATCTAAAAGGGCTCAGCAAGCCCCACATAACCACAGCAGCCACCATTTACTGGATGCTTACGTACAGACTTTCTCTCATGTCCTCCCCACACTCTCCTTCGTAGTTATGACCACCTCATTTTAGAGGGGGAACCAAGTGTCAGAGAGGTTAACTCACTTTTCATGCTCACACGGCTAAGAAGTCTCAGAGCTAGGACTCTGAGCCCCGGTCTGTCTGATTTCAAAGGCCATGCCATTACCCACTATTTCTTCAGTGCCTCCACACTGCCCATACAGGTTCTCCCCTAGCCTGGGTCAGCCTCCTTGGTCACTGACGGTGCACAGCAGAGCAGAGAGCAAGGGCTCTGGGCCAGACAGACCTGGGCTCAAATCCCTGCCTCGCCACTTCTTGTGTGTTTGGGCAGGTAGTCACCCTCTGAGAACCTTGATTTCATCTGCACGGTAGGGTGGGAGATGCCCACCCCAGAGGTGCGAGGAGCAATGGAGATACAGGCCCGCCGGTACACAGCCAGGCCCGCACAGCCAGTGAGAAGCGGCTCTGGGCAAGCCTCTAGTGGCTGCAGCTGCCCTGCCACTTCCCCCAGCTGGGTCCTGCCCGGTGGCCACCAAGGGCTGGGTCAGGGCCTCCCTGTCCTTCACAGGAGAGCCGCCCCCAGAAGACAGAAGACAGGGGCTCTGCCAGCACCTAGTAAGTGCCCAACTCACTTTAAATACACGAACACCAATCTCTCCTTGCACGTCAGCATCATCTGTGGACAAGTTAACGTGATTTACCAAAGCCTTGGTTTACTTTTCTGTAGAAGAGATGATCATTCACCTGCACCCAATAATTATTCAAAGAGGTGAAGCATTTCAAATGCTTACAGCAGCACCTGACCCATGAGAAACACTCAATAAATGTTAGCTCATGATTGCATCCTATTTCCTAACCCAGGAAACAGACACTAGGAAGGCAACCAATTTGCTCGACATCTCACAGCTAGTTCAGGGATTTGACCCCAACCTGCCTGACCCCAGGCCACTTCCATGTGGACATTAACACACCCACTCAGTGACCAACATTGGACACTGAAGAGAGAAATGTTATGTTTCAATAAAAAACTACAGCACGCCCTTATGGGTATCCAATTCTGGTCCTGTTCATTGTCTTTGAGCTGTTTTTCACCTCTTGGTAAATTACATTTTACCTTTTACTTTGTTACGTCCCTGTAAATTGTATTGGATCCTGCCATCTTGCACATTTTCCGTCCTTACCAAATTCTCCATTCTTCTAGTTTCCCATTTTCTCCCACCATCCTGTCGTGGATTTCACTGAGCCCTACAACCTGACTGCCCAGTTCCTTACTGGAAGTACAGGCTGGTCGTGACTGACCTTTCCGGCCAAGATCTAAAGAAGCCTTGCAAGCTGAAGCCAGACTACAATGTGATAAAAACTTCAAAAGACTCATCACCACAACAGATCATGAACTCCCTCATTTAAATGCCTGATAGTTCACACCATCCAGTAAACATCCTCCACTGCCAAGTCCAACAGATGGTTCAGCTGGTCTTTAATGAACAAAAGGTGACTGAATGTGAAATGAACTTACATTGTTCAAAAGGAGAATGTCTCCTCTGTCCTTGAACAAGAGGACAGACTGACAAAGATTCTCTCCTTGACCAAACTGTCATTAGGCTTCTCTGAGCCCCAAGCCCTCTTCTCAATGAGGCCTTGACCTTGGCCTTCCTTGCCAGGCCTGAATAGCCCAGTCTTAGCAAGAATCCTGCTAAGTCAGTTTAGAGAGAATCCCCTACCCTTGATGTCACCTCTTAGTAATTTTCCATCCACTGAGGCCCTCACCCTGTTCCTTGGGGGTAAATCCCCACCTGTCTTTGTATTCAGAGTTGAGCCCCATCTCTCCCCACTACTGCAGTACCCCTATCGCAATAGCCCTAAATAGAATCTTCCTTATCATTTTAACGAGTGTCAGAATAATTTTTTCTTTAACCTCCCTAAGGCTTGCTTCAAGTAGGAGGGCCTCCCCTCCCTGAACATTCTCCAGTCACGTCCCAGTCAAATCCCATCCCGGATCTCCTGAGGGCCACCTCTCTCCCCTGCTCAGCACGAGCAAACCTCTAACAACCACTGCACTGGTTCTCCTGCCACCGCCCCGTGGATCTTTGCTTCTAACAGGCTGGCTGCCAGCCCCCCACTTCCCAACCATCTATGCACGCAGAGAACACGAAAGTACAGAAACGTTATTTCCCATCTGGAAATGCCTCCGAGCTAAACATTATGTAGGATGTGATGGTGTTCATCTACCCCAAGCGAGGCTGAGAGAAACACTGAGACAGGAGGAGACTGCTAGCGGGAGGGATGGTGCGTCAGCAGGAGCTAAATTTAGCAAACGAAGCCTCTAACTTCATTCTTAGTTGGGGGGGGGGAAGAGCGGCAGGAGAAAAATGTATGCACATATTTAAATGAAAGAACCTTTGAGAGAGAGGGAAAGAGAGTCCACATCCGTTGCGGACCTGCAGAAATGCCTGAGGAGGCTCAGCGCTCTTGGGGAGGCTGCCCCAGGTCAGTGGAAGGGCTCCACCTGCCCAGCCCCGTCCCAGGGAACCAAATCCCTTGGGGGAAAGGTCCCTTTGGACCCAGTGAACGCGCGCGGTTACAAAGGAAGCTGCAGATTGGGAAATTCAAATGGTAACTGCTGGGGGCAAGGGAAGTAAGTGGATTCTGAAAAGCTAAAAGTTCTGGAAAAACCTGTAACACGGCTTTGAACAGATTTTGTTTTCTAGTAGAGTGGCTAGTATAAAAATACGCATCATCTAGGCCCCAAAGCCTCCAGGGAGGAGGGTCTGGAAGCCTGGGAGAAGAGACGGAGACCTCCCAGGCGGTGCAAAGCGGTCATCTGAGCACAAGTGCAGGGCCCCGGCTCTGCCTGTAGCCGGCTGTGGGGTTGCGCCAGTTACCCCTTTCCAGGCTAAGGGTAACAGTCTGTGAAATAAAGGTAAACAGCCCGGCTGCACTCTAAGACATTATAAGATACTCTATTTCTGGATTTGTGTGCAGGGAAGCGGGTGGACATCATCAGATTCCACCATCACCACCGCCAGAACCAAGACTTCTGCCTTGACTTTGATAAAAGATCCATTATTAAGATACTTCACTGCACTCTTAAAAATGTATCAATCCCCACAAAGGGCTAACATTCTCACTGTAAGCAGAGTCATTATAAATCAGAAAGAAACATACAAGCACCGCAACTGGAAAATGAATGAAGGGCGTGAAGAGCAATTCACAAAAACATACAAATAACTTAATTCTATGGGGAAAAAATTGGGCAGCCTTACTGGTAACCAGAAAAGGGCATAATTAAAATAAAAACGAGAAAGCTTTTCCCACATATCAATTAGCAAGTTCCTAAAAACCCAGTAATACCCAGCAAGGGCCAGGGATCAGAGAAATCTGAATCCTGGTGCATCACCAGTAGACAGCAAGGTGGCCTGACTTAACCAGGGGCAACCTGGCCAGATGAGGACAAAAATTCTTAAGTGGACATCACATGTGACCTAATAATTCCACTTCTAAAGCTCTGTCCTACAAAATTATTCAAGGACGTGTACAAAAAAAATACATCTAAAGATTTAACCACACTATTTTATAATCCTAAAAAATGGGAAATGATCTTCTGTCCAATAAAAGAAATACATCTATATGGTGAAACACAACTAAACTAAAAAATCAGCCTACAAAAACACAAAGATATAGGAAAATGTTTATGTTACCTATTAAGTGAAAAACAAATTCTAAAGCTATATAGACAGTAGAATCAAATTTTACATATAAGCCATCGCTAATACACGTAGGCACACAAATACTGGAAGGAAATACAAAAGTATTACCAGGGCTGGGGACTTCCCTGGTGGCACAGTGGATAAGAATCCACCTGCCAATGCAGGGGATATGGGCTTGAGCCCTGGTCCGGAAAGATCCCACAAGCCACAGAGCAACTAAGCCCATGTGCCACAACTACTGAGCCTGCACTCTAGAGCTCGTGAGCCACAACTACTAAGCCCACATGCCACAACTACTGAAGCCCATACACCTAGAGCCATGGCTCCCCAATGAAGAGTAGCCCCCACTCTACGCAACTAGAGAAAAGCCCACACGCAGCAACAAAGACCCAATGCAGCCATAAATAAATAAATAAATTTTTTTTTTTTTAAGTATTACCAGTGATATCTCTGAAAGTAGCATGATCATAGGTGGTATTATTTCCTCATGTTTACTTTTCTGTATTTTCAAAATCCTTAAATAAGCAATTCTTTTGTATTTGGAAAAACTCTACATCATTTTTTAAAAGGTAGAAAGGAAAAAAGATGTCTTTCCCTCTTTCTAATACGTAAAAGGCATTGAACTAACAACTCCAGCCAGAAAACTGCCACAGGCCCCTTGCCCAGCACACCCTTCAGAAAACTCCTTCCTCAAACACATCACTGACCCCTAAGGAACTCTCAGTCCCTGGGCCCTACTTTCATGCTTCCTCTCACCCTCCTTTCACCAAAGATCTGTCATCCACAATTCGTGCAAAGAAGGTAGATCACAGCCCAAGTTCCTCAGACACCAAGGGTCTATCTAGTCCTTGTCTCATCCAGCCTCCTACCTTTAACCAAATGAAGCCACAGAGTGTCAATGGTTTTCAGAGACTGTCAACTCCTTGGAGCCTCTCTCACAAACCCTGAGGAGGGCAAGCAGGCAGGCAGGCAGGCAGCACTCCGGGTTTATGAGAAGGAAAGCGAGGCTCAGGAATTGAGGGCAGGAGCCCAGGGCTGGCTTACAGTCCAGCTCTCTCCAATCCCACTGACTCCAGACCCTCTTCAGCCAGCCAGGGACCTCCAGCTGGTAGGGCATGGGGCCCTGGCATCCCCAGCCCCATTTGGCCAGGGGTATACCTGTCTGCACACCCTTCAATCTCCCTCATTCATCCCCATCTCAACCCTCTGTCCCTGCTCCTGCTTCCATAATAAAAAGGCTAGGAGAAATTAGGACAACTTCCTCTCACAACTCATTAATTTAGTTAACTGTCTAATCTTTTACTATCCTCTCACCTCATAGATCAAGAACTTCTCATTTTCAACGTATGAGTCAGAACTCAGCTATGATTGATAGAAGCCACCAAAGTCGACATGGCTTAAGTGGAGAAGAGTGGAATTCATTAGCTCATGTTACTGGGTTGTCCAGAGTGCACATCCAGCTTCAGGCACGGCTGGATCTAGGTGCTCAAACATCAGGGCTCTATTTGTCTTTCTTTCTCCATTCAGTAAGCAAGATATTCACCAACAGAATCAATAAATTGCCTTCAGTGGAAGAAATCTTTAAAAAAAAAAAAAGAAGATTCACCAACAGGCTCACATTTACATCCTACCAATTCCAGCAAAAGTACATCATCTTCCCCAAGAGCTCTGGCAGAGAAGTGCTAGGAAGGACTCAACTGGCTACATTCAACAGCCCAGTCCTAGGGACACAGGGCAAAGGTCAGTCCCTTCTAGCCACACAGGAAAAGGTGTTCTCTTCCCAGAAGGAAGTGGGAGATGCTGGAAAGGAAACCAACAGAGTTCCACCTTAACAAATCTCTTCCACTTTAAGAACAAGTTAGTTTCTTGGCACAGGTATTCACTGGCAGCGGTAAGCATGAATGACACCATCGAGCTGGGGTTACTTTGCCACCCAGGCAAAATGAATTATTAGCCAACAGTCACAAGAAATGCCCAAATACTACAATCAAAATCTAGGTGAGAAAGCGGTTTTTTTACTCACGTTTACTGAGGTATGACTTACATACAGTAAGATTCACCCTTTTTAGTAGAGTTCTACCAATGTTAGTGAATGCACACAGCTGTGTGACCACCACCACAATCAAGATACAGAACATTTCCATACCCCTCAAAAATTCCTCTGTGCCAACCCCGCCCCCCATTCCCAGCCCCTGGCAACCACTGGTTTGCTTTATGGCCTTATAACTGAGTATCATGAAGTTATATTTCCAGAATATCATGAAGTTCTTCAGTGTGTAGCCTTTTGAGTCTGGCTTCTTTCACTTAGAATGCACTCGAGATTCATCTATGTCGGTGCATGTACCAAGTAGTTCACTCCTTTTACTGCTGATCATTGATACATACACACACACACACACAGAGGGATTTTAAAAATTCACCTATAAAAGTATGATCTAAAATATTCATAAGGTATCCTATATTTATCATTATTTTATTTAACAGTCCACCAAATATTTAAGTTTCCTCTGCATACCTAGGAACAGGGGTTACGTCCAAGAGCAAGATATCTTTATTCTGGTGGTGCTTTCATTTTAATGGGAAGAAACAAAAATTGGATCAATATACATAATATATCAGGAGGTGAGAAATGACGTGAATCAAAACAGAGCAGCCTGGCGGGCAGAGGGGGTGGTGCCGTCGTGAAAAAGGGACCCGGGCAAGCCTCTGAGGGACTCACAGTAAGCAAAGGCCATACATCTTGCGATTACCTTGAGGAGGAGCATTCCGGGCAGAAGAAACTATGGGAGCAGAGGCCGGAGATCTAAATGAGCTTGGAGTGTCTGAGGAACAGCAAGCTGCCCCGAGGCTGCAGGGAGCACGGCAAGGGTGGGAGAGGGCGGGGATGAGGTGGGAGAAGGGCAGGGCCTCAAACAAACCAAGGTGATGACGCCTTTGGGTTTCACCCAAGTGAGATGGCAAACTGTCTAATCCAGACCTCCCACACCATCTGCCTTCTCCACACTGACACTCAGGAGACTGGGTCCTGCTGGAGACTATCTCCCAAGTTAGAGCCACGGCAAACCCAGTCTCCATACCCAACACCTCGCCCGCTCAGACACTTCACAGAGCAAAACTCCTCAGAGCCTGCGACACCTCCTTGCTACCGTCCTATGTCTCCCCAACAGGACCAGCTACATCCTTTGCCAGTCCCAGTTAGGACTGCCAGATAAAATAAATTTGAATTTCAGATACACAGTGAATATCTTTTAATGTAAGTATGTCCCATATATTGCATGGGACCTACCGCCGCCTCTCTTCCGGCTACCTTACAAAGGAAACAAATATCAACCTCTCAGTCCCACACACTCTCCCACATCTGTATCCTCCTTGCCTCGTCCTCACCCGTTCAGATGGGAGCCACGTCCCTCCCTCAGACAGAGTCTCAGTCTCAGCCCTGGATCCCACCCTCTCCTGCCTTCTCAGTTCTTTGTACTATTCACTCCCCATCTCCTCTCTGCATCTTCAACTTCTGATCTCTCAGAGGTCTACTTCTCACCCACAATTCAACATGCTCCAGCCTTCCCCAGTTTTTTAAACCTTCCCTGGATCCTCCCATACCATTACCTGTCCCTTCACTTTCAGGTACCTTGAATGATGTTATCACCTTCCCTTAACTTCCCCACCTCGCAGTGTCCTGTCAACTCCCTGCATTCTCGCTGTCTCCTCCTCAACTCGGGGGCACTGCTCTTGCTACAATCATCCATGACCTTCTCGGCACTCACTTCTCAAGCGCCATCTCTCTCTCCGTCTTAAGGCTCCCTTTGCTTGGCTTTAGTGACACCAAATTCTCCTGGCTTCTTCTAGTGGAGGCAGCTCCTTCCCAGTTTGCTCCTTTTCCTTATACACTGGGATTCTGAGGCTCTGTCCTAGAGTCTCTTTCCACACGTTACACGCTCACCCACGGTGGAACCCAGAGGTTCTACATGTTGAAGAAGGCCTCATCTCTCTGCAGTCTACACTTCTCTCCTGAGTTTCAGACTCTAATGTCTATGGGGGCAGCTCCACTATTATCTCCGTGAACTCAACATGTCCAAAATCAAACTAAACAGAAAAAAGTAGACTCATACTCCCCCCACCCATGGCACCACCTCCTGTTTTCTGTATCCGCATGGCACATCCGCTAACCCATTTCCAAGCCATAAACTCAGGTGTCATCCTTGGTTCTTCTTTCTCCTTCTCCCTGATAAAGAAATCCTATCAATTCTGTTCTCTAAGTAGCTCTTGACTGCTTACACTCCCTTCCCCCTCCCCTATTTCAGTTACCACTCTCTCCCCTCTACTGGAATCTTTCAACAGCCTCCCAGCCTGTGCCTATTTCCAGTCTTGCCATCTCCCGTCTCCACCTAGCTACCCCAGCTGCAAACACTCTCCAGCCCCATCCCTCAATTGGCCCCCCCTCAAAGGATAGATCCAAGGCTCTCTCAATATATTTCAATCTTCAGCTAGACCATGCCATCCCTTGCCTCTCTCTAGACTTCTGCACATGCCTTTTCCTCTGCTTGGAATACTCTTTTCACCCCGCTTTATGTCCTCACTCCCCAGTGTGGTTAACCCCTACTCATCAGCCACAGGAAGCAGTAAGCAGAGTGGTGAGGGTGACTGTACACTCAGGTTTCCTGGATTCCAACCACAGTCCCACCGCGTCCTAGGTGTATGACTTCAACCTCCCTATGCTTCAATTTCCCCTTCAGGAAAATGGGAGCAATAACTGTGGGGATATCTCTGGTTGAGTAGCAAACAATTTTCCCTTCTTCCTCACTAACAGAACCCCAGATTTGTTCAGGGGCCATGTGTTCATTCCAGGGACTCCATCGTGATTGGTATAACTTATAGAAACCTGCCTTCTTTTTGCCCGTGATTAATTCCGGCCAATGAAATGGAAGAGGAAGTCTACAGAGTGCTCCTAGAAAATACAGTACTATTCTTGGAACCAAGCAAGAGAAGCCCCTGCCCGGCGCCCCAGGCTCTAGAGGGTCCCATCTATCACAGACCACACGTACAAGTTAAAGAACACACGGGCACCCCTGTCACTCAGAATCACACAGCACGACCCATAACCCTCAACATCTGCTATGATGACTAACACGGTTCGGGCCCCGGGGAAACACGTCACACCTCTGGCCCTAGGTCCTCAAAACTAAAGGTAACTGTATTGAGCAGAGGTGTGTGGACCGTGCTTTGGCCAGCCCCAGAGACCAACACTGCTGTGGAGTGTGGGGAGAACTCCGGAAAGAGAGCAGACAAGTGTGCTTCTCAACACTTCATCTCAGCACAAATGCAACACGTTCTTGCAAAATGAAGTACAGAAGCTCAGGAGTGCTAAACATCCCTTTCCTTGTTTCTGTTCCTATTCATGGTTCCACAAATCGGTCCTATATTAGCACCAGTTGTACATGGTGGCTGAGCAGCTTTCTGCAAAATTATATCATGTTGCACACATATGTGTCATATATGCAGATACACAACTCACATATATATGAAATATAACATGCATGAAGCGTAATACTAATTCTTTATTTTGGAAATGAAATGGACATTGAGCACTGTAATTGCAGACATTACATTTTTAAAAAGCAAAGCTAAGATTTAATTTTCAAAACATTAAATGACTTTCAGCTCTTAATTTTGATTAAAATGTTAGTATTAATTATTAATTATATTCTGCCTCTTACTACTTCTAATAGATAAATTTGAGCATTTCAGAAGAAAATTAGCTTCTTAAAAAGACCACTTAACCATTAGCTTATTTGAATATAATTGTGAATATAACTGTATAATTTGGGTAATTTTGCAGGCAAGGTAAATACTTTAATGTTTGCACCTAAAACTGGGACTGCATGATAAAGATAAATGGTAAAATTCATGCTAATACGTTAATTTTTCTTTACCTAGAATGTTCAACAGCAAATTAAAAAAATGTATCATGACAAGTCAAAGGAAGCTATAAAAGAAAGTTAAAAGCTTTATGTTTTAGTACCTTAAACGGCAATTTTTTCCTGCTTTTTGAAAAGAGGTCTCACATTTTTCCTTTTGCACCAGGCCCCACAAATTACATAGCTGGCCCTGATGGCAGAACAGAAAGAATCTTCGTCTTTTTGTCACTGGTCGGCCACTGGCAACCTTAGGACCACCAACCCCAGATTTCTTGTTTAGTCAACAATAAATGCCATTCTGATTAAAGCCACTGTTAGTCTTTGACTTGAGGTAAGTGACCAGCAAACAGCTCAGTTTTGAGTACTTAACTATGAGCCAGCACGATTCTAATCATGGAGCCCCTGCAGCACTGCTTGGCACACAGTAGGGTGCCATGCAATTCACCATCTTAATTAAGCACTTTTCAGAGTAAAAGAGGGTACATAGGGACTTCCCTGATGGCGCAGTGGTTAAGAATCCGCCTGCCAATGCAGGGGACACAGGTTCGATCCCTGGTCTGGGAAGATCCCACATGCTGTGGAGCAGCTAAGCCCGTGTGCCACAACTACTGAGCCTGCGCTCTAGAGCCTGCGAGTCACAACTACTGAGCCTGAGCGCCACAACTACTGAAGCCCGTGCACCTAGAGCCCATGCTTTGCAACAAGAGAAGGCACCGCAATGAGAAGCCTGTGCACCGCAATGAAGAGTAGCCCCCGCTCGCCGCAACTAGAGAAAGCCTGCTCACAGCAACAAAGACCCAACACAGCTTAAATAAATAAATAAATAAAATTAATTAATTAAAAAAAAAAGAGGGTACATAAAAAATGATGTCAGGGGCTTCTCTGGTGGCGCAGTGGTTAAGAATCCACCTGCCAATTCAGGGGACACGGGTTCGAGCACAGGTCTGGGAAGATCCCACATGCCATGGAGCAACTAAGCCCGTGGGCCACAACCACTGGGCCTGCACTCTAGAGCCGGTGCTCCGCAGCAAGAGAAGCCACCACAATGAGAAGCCCGCGCACTGCAAACAAGAGCAGCCCCCGCTCTCCGCAGCTACAGAAAGCCCACGCACAGCAACAAAGAACCAACACAGCCAAAAATAAATAAAAATAAAATAAATTTATTTTTTTAAAAAAATGACGTCAGAACCAGAAGACCTTACAGGGCCAACTAAGAGTCAACACTATCGTTACCTCTTCTTACTCGTGCATTAACTTGAAATTCACTTCTCTGGGAAGGTGTTCCCAATTCCCCAAATCTGCATGAAGGGCCCACAGCACCCTTTAGGTTCTCTGCTGCAGTACTGCTCACAGCCTGTAGCTCAAGAACCTCTTATGAGTTCATATACCCAACCAGACTGCAGCTCCAAAGAGGTGGGGTCTGGGTGTGTCCTGTCCTCCACTGCGGGCATCCACAGGGTCTCCCAAAGAGCGGGCGCTCAATTCCTGCAGCTAAATGAACTCATTTGGTCTCTCGTGTGTATGCCTGTCTGGCCCTGGTGATGCCACTACAGAGTGAAATGCTCTTACATTTGCATTTGGGCTCTGTGGGATTGGGACCTTTATTTCATTCACTGACATGTCCCCTGAAGTCCAAAATGCAGTGCCCAGTAGGTAACGGTAAGTAATGTCTGCTGCGCTTCTAGCATCTTTTCCAAGGACCCGATAACGCCTATGGGGATTTTAACAACAGAAGGAGGGAGAGCCTAGCACTCCAGCTGCACTGTATCTAGTTACAATGTCTAATGCTAGAAGTTAAGACTGAAAATCTAGACAGGAGATCCCATCCTATCTAGGCACTAGGCCTTGTATCTCTCTTGTCACGTGATTTTTAGGCTGTGTCTTTCTTGTAGAAGCTTGCATGTATCTCACCGGATGAGAAGGAACCCAACTTCCTAGCCCCTTCCACCCCCAGACATGGCTCTCCATAGCAACTGGGAACCTGAGCTGGTAATCTGTCTCTTCGACCAGACCCCGGAGCACACAATCCCCTCCCTAGAAGGAAGAAACCAGCCCAACACAGGCTTCAAGGAGCCAGAAAGGACAGTTAGAAGGAAAACACAAAGGCTGCTCTCTCGGTCCTGCCCTCTCCTTTTCACATGCAGTCAGCCCACATTCCCTGAGGCGGGTGGTGGGGTGTCAGATCAAACAGCAGTGTGCAGTTCAGCTGGTCCACCCGGACTAGTTACTGCCATCCGACCCCACGGGCAGAGCCCCCTTCCGGGTTCACAAGAAGGAGAATCCTGCTCTGGCCATTCATCAGCATAAAGGACCAGCTGCAGTTTGGGGGCAAACATCCTACCAGCCGTCCAGCTGCCCACAGCCATGCCAGGGACATCACTCTACCAGGGACCCCACGCAGCCAATCAAATACATCACAGACCATTTTACATCACCTCTCCTACGGTCTTCTCTAAGGCAACCCATCCAGCAGAACACAAGTGGGGGTGGAACTCATGCCAACACTTGAGCAGCTCCCACAAGACATTACCCACTTTGTTTTTCCCACATTGTGCGCCTAAGATTTCAGAAACACTCCTTACCTTTCTCTACCCAGAGGGCCTCTTTCTCCATCTGTTAGGGATCCTTTTTCTTTCCCCCCTCATAAATGCAGATGTCGCTGGAAGAGCCATTAAACCTAAAACGAAATTTTCAGTTAATTATCTATCTTTGGACTTAGAAGAAGGCTTTGCAAGGTAAAGTAAATTCTTTCTGGAACCTTGTGGATTTTTCTCCCCGACCCCTGATAATCTTACTTTCCTACTCTACAGGACTTTTTTTTTTCCCCTGAGTTAACTTCTCTAGGTTTAAAAAAAAAAAAAACATTTCTGGTTGTGGGAGGAGGGGAGGGGGAAATAAGCAAATACAATGGGGCCCCCTGGCCCCCATCTGTTCCAAATCTTCCCCTCACAGGATGTAATGTCTAAAAAGCAAGAAAAATACTCCTTCCTCTTCCAGCATTCGGCAGGATCTTGCATGCAAAGAGAAGAATGTCTGGTTACTCTGTGGGTTTTCATCTGCTTTTTAACTCACATGTGGCCAAACTACCCTGGCCGCCCAATCCCATTTCTCCCTCTCCCCCCAAAATCCCGGTGCTCAGCAGGGCTCACCGCTCGTGAAGGGCATCCTGGTTCAGCCAAGGGGCTCCCACCCCTCCACACCACACCACCAACCCCTTTGGCACAAAGGATCTGTTCTAAGCCTGGCCAATGACTTCTGCAGACTTCTTAGCTGAAGACCTGCCAGAGGGAAGCCAGGGCCCCCAGAGGAAGTGGGGCCGCCCCCCGAGGGTAAAATGAGTGGGCTCGGGGTCCTGAACTTCTTGACCTGCGCTCTCACGCCCTACTTCCAGGCACTCCGCACGCGGATGCACACGCACAGCCAAGTCCTGCGCATCTCAACAGGAAGGACGTTCCCCAGCAGCTGCGACGACCCTACTGATGCCTTTCCAACACTGGGAGGGCGCTATTTACAAGAAGCGCAGCCGGAGGAACTAGACGAGTTCCAACTTTATTTCAACCGACCCTTCTTTCTGGCTTCTATAGTTCTCCTTGAAATTAAAGGAAGAGGCCTTCCTCCCTGAATTGCCCGATTTTTACGCAAGGACAGAGGCTCTCATTTAAATGATTGAGAAACCCTGACTGAGAAGATGGCAAATGACGCCCCTGATCTGCCCCTCCCCGTTTGGCTCCTCACCTTCCTCTCCTCTGCACCAGGCCCGCCCCGACCCCACACCCCGCCACCTCCTTTGTTTTCCCCACATTGTACACCTAGGATTTCAGAAACACTCCTTGCCGCCTTCCCTCCCCCGCCCCCAAGCGTGCTCCTTGGCACATACTCCTTTTTTATGCCGGCGCAACCCAGAACCGCTTGCAGGCTTCCTCTTACCCTGGCTCCAAATCCTCCTTCCTTCCTGCCCTCTCACCCCTTCTCATCACAGCCTCCAAGGCCCTTGTGCTCTACCCTCATCCACCCCCTCCTCTGACCTTACAAACTACCTCCTCCTTGCTATTCCTCAAATATACCTCAGGGCCGTTGCACTTGCTGTTTCCTCTACCCAGAGCACCTTCTTCTGGGGTGTTTGAAATTCTGGCTCCCTCAAGAGATATAAATTTCTGCCTGAAAATTACCTCCCTAGAGGGGCCTTGCTCCTAAAAAGCACCCCCATCACTCACTCCTCACTCTACCCCCACCTGCTTTATTTTCATTCACAGCACCTTTCCCCACAAAGGCTCTCTCCTTGACCAAACTTTAATCAGGCTCCTCTGAGCCCTCTTCTCAATGAGGCCCTGCCCTTGGCCTGCCTTCAGCAAAGAATCCTGCTAAGTCTTCCCCTACCCTTGAGATCCGATCAAGGTCCTCATTACCCACCTTTGATGTCTAAGTCCTTGGCCTGCCTTCTGCAAGAATCCTGTTAAGTTGGTTTAGCGAGAATTGCCTCCCCTTGATGTCTACCTCATCCACTGACCCCCTCAGTCTGTTGATTGGTTCTAAACCCCAGCTGTCTTTGCCATGCTCAGAGTTGAACTCAATCTCTTTTCCCTATTGCACTTGCCTTCAATGAAGGCTTCCCTACCACTTCAACAGGTGTCAGAGGTCTGTTTCTTTAACACCACCCGACATCATAGGATCTTTCTGTTCATCTGTCTCCCTCCACTGGGCTAAAAGCTATAAGCTCCATGAGGGCAGGGTCTCTATGTGTTTTGCTCTCCTCCAGCTTTCTAGCTTCTAGAGCAGTATCTGACACGCAGCAGACACTCCCCAAATCTTCGTTGAATGTACAAATCTAGCGACCCCCACTTGTCTCTTGATCTCAGTTTACCTGCCACCTCCTCTGGGAAGCCGTTCCTGAATCTTCCTGACCCTGTATTTCGTCTAGCCGTGATCAGACTGATCACAGGGGATACTTCTCTGGCTTAATATGCACTTTTAACTTGTTATATAACATACTAACAAAATGAAACACAGAGGTCCATCTTGACCACCTGCCCTCCTTCCCTTCCACAGCTCCAGCACCCACCTCCAGCCTGGATTCTCTGTTATGTACATCCATGCACACACCTGGTCACCTGTCTCCTCTCCCTGCTCTTCCCAACGCACACATTGCCTGACCCCCTAGCAGGGGGCTAATTAAAAAGAGAGAGGAAGAGGAGCCCTGATGGGGCCAGCTCTCTGCTCTCTAAAACCAGGCCCAGCTTGGCCCCCGCCATCCCCCCCCCCCGCTACCCACCCCCATCTTCCTGGCTTTCTCCACACCCGGGAGGAAAGATGCCACTTCTGTTGGCTGCCCTGCAAGAGGGCAATGGAGTCCACAGGCCAGCCCTTCTCAGCTCACTTCTCCACTCCCAGCAAATTTACAAGGCCAATGCCGGGCAGAGTGAGCCGCCCGAGTCCTACTGCTCAAGGCTGCAATCCTGGAAGGCATGAGAGTTCATTAGGCCCGAAAACCACGGAGGGAGGGCCAGGGCCCTAGTGGCTGGTGAGTTCCCACCAGCTCCAAAGCTTCGGGGAGGGAGTCTGGGGGGAGGGGAAGCTGGTTATAGAAACAGCCCAAGTAAGTTTCCACATAAAGGAAAAGTAAACAGATGAAGGCTCTTCCTCAGCCCTTTGAGCCTCTCAGAGGAGAGCAAACCTTCAAGTGTTTGTCAAAAAGCTAATCCGATTTTAAAATGCTTTGAAACGGCTGGAAGAGGAAATACCAACTACTGACCACCCCCTGCACTGGCCCGCAGCCTAAGCGTGCCCACTTTCCCCTCCCTCGGCCTCTGTCTTGGGGGTACTGTTCATACAGAGACCCAGAAAATCGGAAGGTACCTGGGCAGAAGCGGGAACCAACCCTCGTCCACTCAGTCGTCCAAGAAGGGCTACTGACCCCTCTTTCTGCCAAGAAAGAAGGCTACATGAGAGCAGAACACCAGCCAGGATTGGAAAGCAAGGACTGCACGCAGCCTTCACTCCACTCACACCCTTCAAATCTAGCAGATATTGAATCGCCCTGGCCCGGCTTCCTGGGGGCAGGGCAATTATCTCCCCTCCCCCACCCCGTACCCCAGGTGGGCCTCATTTCTGGCAGCCAGTTCACTCCCAGGTGAAATGAGTTTCCAAATAGGTTTGCCCAACAGCAATTAAAGGAACAGCAAACCCTTCTCAAATACTCCAGATTCTGGTTCTCTCTCCCTTGGACAACTTTACCAGATGCTGTCACCTACTACCATCATGCTAGGGTGACCAACCACCCAGGTTGCCAGGGGCTGTCCGGGTTTTAGCACTGAAAGTACTGCATCCCAGGATGGTTGGTCACCTATCATTGTGGCCTCCCCAAGCTTCTCCCCTCCCATCCCCACAGTTTCACAAGGGCACGTATTTTGGCAAGGTGGGCTTCCTGGTATTGCTCCCCAATCCTGATGCCCTTGCCGGGTTTAGAGGAAAGGAAAGTGGTAAATCTAGAGGTTGCATTAGTTTCCTTCTACCAGAGTCTTTTAACTTAGAAAAAGGAAAATAGATAAGAATAATACCAGACACGCAGCACTTTGCTGAACATACAATACCTTGTTCGATTAATCCTATGAGGTTGGTACCGTTTCCCAGACTGGGAAACTGAGACTCAGGATCACAGATAATAAGTGGTAGGATTGACATTCCAATGCAGGCAGTGACACCAGGGCTCACAGACTAATTCACTATATTAATCTGTGATCCCTAAAGATGAAGAATCCTTGTCATTTTGATCACAGAGGATGAAAACAACATGAAGCTACTTATGCGAGACTGAAAGGGCATAAATTCACATATGTGGAGCAACACACAAAGAAAACAGGATTGTGAGAGAAAAGGGAAGCTTCATACACTGTTGGTGGGAATGTAAACTGGTACAGCCACTGTGGAAAACAGTATGGAGATTTCTCAAAAAACTAAAAATAGAACTACCATATGACCCAGCAATTCCACTCCTGGATATGTATCTGAAAAAAACAAAAACACAGATTAGAAAAGATACATGCACCCCAATGTTCACAGCAGCATTATTTACAATTGCCAAGATATGGAGACAACCTGTGTTCATCAACAGATGAATGGATAAAAAAGATGTGATATATATACATATATATATATCAATCACACACTATATGTACATAGTGTATGTGTGTATATATATATATATATACACACACACACACACATATATATATATTACACACAATGGAATATTACTCAGCCATAAAAAGGAATGAAATTTTGCCATTTGCGGCAACATGGTTGGACTTGGAGGGTATTACCCTAAGTAAAATAAGTCAGACAGAGAAGGACAAAAATTGTATGCTATCACTTATACGTGGAATCTAAAATATACAACAAACTAGTTAATATAATAGAAAAGAAGCAGACTCATAGATATAGAGAATAAACTAGTGGTTGCCAGTGGGGAGGGGGAGGGCCAATATAGGGGTAGGGGACTAAGAGGTACAAACTATTATGTATAAAATAAGCTACAAGGATATATTGTACAACATGGGAAAGATAGCCAATATTTTATAATAACTATAAATGGATTACAACCTTTAAAAATTGTGAACCACTTTATTGTACACCTGTAACTTATATAATATTGTACATCAACTATACTTCAATTTTTTTAAAGGGAAAAAATAAATAAACAAATTGTATGGAACCTACAAAAAAAGAAAGAAAGCAGGATTATGAGACTGTGACCACAGGTTCTCCTATAGATGGGACCAATAGTTGCCATGAGGAGAGGGCCAGGTTCACAGACAGTTATGGCACCACTGCCCTGGTGCAGAGTCTCACCACGTAACCCCTAACATTGGCCTACCCCCATCCACACTCCCAATGGCTGCTAGATGCATCCATTAAAACTCCAACTGATTGTGTCCAACCCTGACACCCCCAGCAGCTGCCCTGCATAACAAAATCTAGGTCCCTCAGCCTGAGTCTCATCCATTGCCTTGAAAATATAAGTGGAGGCCAACTTTACAGGAACCAATTTGGCAGGACAGGTCAAAAAACTTAAGTGTTCATGCCGCTTGACCTTATAATCTCCCTTCTAAGAATTTTCCTCAAGGAAATGGTTGTAACTGGTAGTGATTGGGAGAAGGAGGGTGACATTTTACACGTAAAGGTGTTCATACATAAGGTTATGTCGAACAACGAACCTGGAATAATGCCCATGACTAACAATAAAGAAATGGTTAACAAAACTATGATGTATCTGATATATCCATTCAACTGGATATTACACAACCACTAAAATGTATGTTTATGAGGAGTTGAAAACAGCATGGAAAATGCTTGGCATGTCATGTTAAGCAATACCTGCAGGAAATAAAATTATACATACAGTGTGATCACAACTATGTGAAAACAAAAACACTACTTACAGTGAAAGGACTGAAAGGAAGTGAACAAGATGAAAAGGAACTAACACCAGGCATCCTGCTAACTGCTTTACCTTCTTATCTCATTTAATCTTCACGGCAAGATAGGAACTATTTTTATCCTCACTTAATGAAGGAGAAAACGGAAGCTACAAGAGGATAATGAAGCTGCCCAATGGTTGCCCACAGCTGACGAGGGAGAGAAGGGATCTGAACTCAAGATTTGCCCGATTCAGGGCCTGTGCCCTTATCCTCCAAGCTATACCACACCCAAAAGCAGACAGTAGCTTGATTTGGCTAGTGGAACGGCTGGCAACTTGTTACCCCTCTACTTTCTAACTTTTTATTTTCCAAATTGTCTATATTAACCATTAGTACATTTTTTTCTTAACTTTTTCCTTCCACTTCAAAGGTCATACAGGCATGTAACACCTGGTGAGTCGTATTACTTTTTTAATGTAGAAAACAATAAACTTATGACCAAACAACGTTTAAAACGACAACAATTCTCTTTCATCTTGAATTCAATTCTCCACGGTTTGGCTTTCTGCTATCCTTCTGGTCACTATTTCTTTTTCATAGTCGTTCAGTCCCCAAGATAAGTTATTAGGTGACATGGTCAGATCCATGAGCTGGAAAGAACAGCTCTGGGGGTGGAGACGAAGGTGGGACGGTGGGGGCAGGTGAGGAACTGAGCGGGGGGTGGCCCCCCTGTAAAGCCGACCTGGCAATGTATACACATGTAACATACAGGTAACACACATGGGGAAAGGCCATGCGCAGGGTGGCCAAGGGAAACAAACTGTGCACGGAAAAGCATCAGCATTAGACAAATGAAACAGCAGAATGACCTGGGGCTGTAATCTGGGCTCCCTCCCCATTTCAGGGCCTCCTGGCTGCACTTGCAAGGCAGGAGACCAGAAGCCTCCGGCCACCACTCCCTGGAACATCCAGGATGAGAGGGCCGATGGGTAGAAGGATCACCACCATCCACAACACATGGCTTTTTGGACCGGGCCTCCCCTGGAACGGTCTTTTCTAGTTTGAGGGAGACAGCAGGCTTTTGAGGAAACAAATTACAGACAGCTTGGCTGCAGCTAAGCAGTAGCAGCACAAAGTGTGAAAAGTTGCAAAAAAGATGCTCAGATTTCAGTCACTTTTCTCTTCAGCCCTGCACGTTGGAGGGCTTTCCAAGTAAGGAAGCCACAATATTACTAGAGGAAATAAAATCAAAAGGAGGAATCTTTTTAACAGTAGTTCTCAGCCCTTGAGGGGCCTCAGAAGCACAAAGGAGTGTGGATGAGGGGGTCCTGTTTAAAATGCAGATTTTCAGGCTCACCCCCAAACAGTCTGATTTCATAGATCCTGCTAAAGCCTAGGAGTCTGCATTTTAATGAGCATTTCCCCAAGTTGCTGTTAGGCTCTACTCTACCTAATAAGAAACTCCGGGGACTTCCCTGATGGCACAGTGGTTGAGAATCTGCCTGCCAATGCAGGGGACACGGGTTTGAGCCCTGGTCCAGGAAGATCCCACATGCCGTGGAGCAACTAAGCCCGTGCGCCACAACTACAGAGCCTGCGCTCTAGAGCCTGCGAGCCACAACTACTGAGCCCACGAGCCACAACTACTGAAGCCTGCGCACCTAGAGCCCATGCTCTGCAAGAAGAGAAGCCACCGCAATGAGAAGCCCGCACACTGCAACCAAGAGTAGCCCCCCGCTCACCACAACTAGAGAAAGCCTGCGTGTAGCAACCAAGACCCAATGCAGCCATAAATAAATAAGTACATAAATAAAAGAAACTGACTTACAGAGTC
Source organism: Balaenoptera physalus (assembly GCF_965194825.1). Lineage (NCBI taxonomy): Eukaryota > Metazoa > Chordata > Mammalia > Artiodactyla > Balaenopteridae > Balaenoptera > Balaenoptera physalus. The sequence continues at coordinate 58,529,856 of NC_138890.1, forward strand.
TTGGTGGTAGAAGGTCTGACATCTGATATTCGGGGCACATTTCTTTTAATTATTTCATCTTTTAAAAACATATTACAAAGGGAATACAGGGAATCCTTTGTATTCTTTTTGCAACTTGTCTGTAAGACAAACTATTTCAAAACTTTAAAATATATGTATTACACAAGTAATATATGCCTATAGTAAAATATCTGTAATAGTGCCACATGACATAAAGTGGAAAAGGGACACCCCCTTCACCACTCCCACCACCACCACCAGCCCCAACCCACTCTCCAAACTAGTCACTGAGAACAATTTGATATATATTAAGCAAACACGTCAGACTTTTGTGTGTTTTCATTTTTTAACAATAACTAATGCCTACAAGAATGTGATGAAAATGACACTCAAAGTTGTTAGTTGAAGTGCAAATTAATACAGCCCTCTTGAAAAGCAATTTAGCAACGTGTAGCCAAAACCATAAAAATATTTTGTATACCTTAAACTTATACAATGTTATATGTCAAGTATATCTCAATTTTTTTCATTAAAATTTTTTTTAAAAACCCATAAAAACATTCATACTCTTGGACCTACCAATTCCATGTCTAGGAATCTCTCCAAAGAACATCACTCTCCTGGAATAGTATGTAATTTTTTTTTTTTTTTAAATTGTGGTAAGAACACAAAATGAGATCTACCCTGTTAACAAATTTTTAAGTGTATAGTACTTCATAGCTGACTCTAGACAGTGTTGTACAGAAGGTCTCTAGAGCTTGTTCATCATGTTTGACTGAAATTTTATACCCACTGATTAGTAACTCCCCTCTTCCTCCTCCCCCCAGCCCCTATCAACCACTGTCCCACTTTTTGATTCTATGAATTTGACTACTTTAGAAACCTCATGTCAAGTGGAATCATGTAGTATCTGTCTTTCTGTGGTTGGCTTATTTCATTTAGTATTATCTCCTCAAGGTTCATCCATGTTGTCACATATCGCAGAATTTCATTCCTTTTAAGGGCAGAATAGTATTCCATTTTGTGCATACACCACAGTTTCTTTATCCAGTCATCTGTCGATATATATTTAGGTTGGTTCCACATCTTGGCTATTGTGAATAATGCTGCTATGAACATAGGAGTACTAATATGGCTCCAAGACTCTGATTTCAATTCTTTTGGGTAATTCCCACAAGTGAGATTGCTGGATCATATGATAATTCTATTTTGAATTTTTTGAGGAACCTCCATACTGTTTTCCATAGCAGCTCAACCATTTTGCATTCCCACCGACAGTGTCCAAGGCTTCCAATTTCTCCACATCCTTGCCAATGTTTTTCTTTTGTTTTGTTTTAAAGTGTTTACAGCTATTTATTCTTTTCCAAGGAAGTCTGAACATTTCATCAGAGGAGCAATTACATTTAAGAGAAAGCAAACGATTGACAAACAGCACAAATTGGTACATGGCTTTCCTCTATCGAGTAGAATAAATGCTCCAGAGTTGACGGAAGAAATTGGCCGCGAGGAAAGAAGATTCACTTCAACTGTCCTTAGGACTCAGGTTTCAACGACTGGAGTAGCTCAGACTCACAGCACTCACAAAACAGGGCTTTAATGTTTTCCAATATAATTTTCACTTAACTTTCTGAGGCGCTCAATGGTGTTTTGGTTTTTGATAATAGACATCCTGACAGATGTAAGGTTATATCTCATTGTGGTTTGATTTGCATTTCTCTGATGATTGGTATGTTGATCCTTTTTTTCACATACCAGTTGGCCATTTCTATGCCCTCTTTGGAGAAATGTCTGTTCAAGTTCTTAAACCATCTCTTAATCAGGTTATTAGTTTTTGTTTTGGGGGGTTTTTTTTGGCTGCTCCCTGCAGCATGTGGGATCTTAGTTCCCTGACCAGTGGTGGAACCTGTGCTGCCTGCAGTGGAAGTAGAGTCTTAACCACTGCACCGCCAGGGAAGTCCCAGGTTATTAGTTTTTTTTAACTATTGAGTTGGAAGAAGTATGCAATCATTTTAAAATGACATCACGAAGCAATAAGAAAGATAGCGAAAGAAAGAAAACAGGATATAAACAGTTGATATGACTACTTCTGGTTACCAAGGTGGTGTTTTTTTAATTTAGTTTTGTTTAGATAGCTAAACAAAGGAAATAAACCTAAATTGCTAACAGTATTTAGGGAGGTGGTATTTGAGTGATACTTTTTTCTCTATTATTTCCTCTGTTGAGAGGCTCAGCAACTCGGATTTTGCAGACAGACAGGCCTGGGTGAGAAATCCATCTCTCACTGTCCACATGTATAACTCTGAGAACTTTATGTAAACTCCCTGGGCCTCAGCTTCCTTATGGAAATAATTATCCCCTAAACTTGCTTTGAGAATTAAAATAAGAAAGCACATGGAAACATGGGGTACTTTATGACCTGACACAGTAAGTAGAGCTATTTTTCTATATTCTTTCTGTTGGGTCACATTTCACAAATCAACATTTAAATACTGGGGACTTTAAAATGGGAATAAAATTTTTTTTAATTAATTTTTACTGGAGTATGGTTGCTTTACAATGTTGTGTTAGCCTCCACTGCACGACAAAATGCATCAGGCCCTACACATACAGATATCCCCTCCCTTTTGGACTTCCCTCCCATTTAGGTTACCACAGTGCATTAGGTAGAGTTCCCTGTGCTATACAGTATGTTCCCATCAGTTGTCTATTTTATACATAGTATCAATAATGTATATGTGTCAACCCCAGTCTCCCAATTCCTCCCACCCCACCCCTTTCCCCCTTGGTGTAAAATGGGGATTAAATTTTTGATAGCCCGCATTTTCCTCATCAGCCCCTCTCCTAGGCCCTTGCTTGGTTTAACTCTGAAAGAGATACTGTACATAGGGCTTTACAGTGACAAGGCACCAGCCCCAGTTCACTGACATCATGAATGAAGACAAGATTTACAAACTGTAAAGCACCTAAAAATGTAATGCATCATGAGTCCATTTTTACAGGATGACCCTGAAGGGACAGTGATTAAACAAAGCCCAAGTACGTGGAGTGTTTACCTGAGACGCAATAATGCACTAAGTGAACTCATTAAATGCAGGGGGCGGGGGAGTGAAGATGGAGTGGAGAGGGGTCGTATGCCAAGAAAATCACCATTATTCCTCCACTGTCTGGCCCAAGGCTTCCAGGAGGAGGTGAGATTTCTGAAGGTAATGAAAAAAAGAGTAATTATCTCAAATGCCTTTCAGCCAATCAGAGGAACAATTCCTTGGACTACCTTCATCTAATTTATGGCAAGGTCTATTAGGCTTCATTGTACGTCTTATACTTTGGAGTTAATCATAAGGGTTACTCTGAGCCCATGTCTGTAGGAAGCCTCTCCTTTCTAAGGGGCTATTGAGAAATAGAAACCAAATGATTATTATTTTATTATGATTACCTTGACGGTGGGCTCAAGCTTACTTTTTCTAAAATTCCAAAGGCACTTGTTCAAGAAAATATAAAACTGTACCTAATTAACTATGTATAAAATAAATAAGCTACAAGGACATATTGTACAGCACAGGGAATATAGTCAATATTTTATAATAACTATAAATGGAGTATAACCTTTAAAAATTGTGAATCACTAGGCAGTACACCTGAAACTTATATAATATTGTACATCAACTATACCTCAATTTAAAAAAACTTTTTTAAACTATATTCAGTTAAAAGTTAAAAAAAAAAAATTCTTTTTACTTATTACATCCCTCCCTGAAGGGAACCGACGATTGGATATGTATTCTTCCAGAACTTTTACTTTTACTTTACCTTTACAAATATATGTGATGTGTTCACATGTGCACATACACACACACACAATTTTTTTATATAAATAAAATCACACTCTATATCCCTGCTACTTGAATTTTTCACTTACTAATAAGTCAGAGGCATCTTTCCATATTTGGACATGCAGGGGTTTGTGAGGTAGTTATAGACCCTGGGGCCTGCAGGCTTGAGCCCAGCTCCCCAACTTACTAGCTGTGTGACCCTGGACAAGTTAATTAACACCTCTATTCTCATCTATAAAAATATTCTAACAATAGTAATCAAAGGATTGCTGTGAAGATTAAATGAGTTAACATTGTAAAATACATAAAGCACTTAGAATAGTGGATAGAGTAAGTCCTCTATGCGTTGGCCATTGTTGTGATTTACCCTGTTCTTCTTCTTTAATGGACAACTGTATTCCATTATTAGGATGAACCGCAATTCATTGAGCCAGCTCCCTGCTGAGAAACACAGTGATTTCCTACTTTTGCTGCAGTGAGCATTTGTGAACATAGGTCTTTGTGTACATGGGCAAGCACACTCTAGGGTAGGTTCCAAGGCATGGAATGGCTGCATCAAAGGTCATTCTCATTTTATTTGAAAGATGGTGCCAAATCTCCCTCCAAAAGGCTGCAGTACTTTCCATCTCTACCAACGAATGGTGTATCTGTGCCCGTCTCCAGGCATCTTCTCAGCACTGGCAGCCTGGGTCTTTGGCGTTCTCACTTCTGCACTCAACCTTCCCTAAACGAAAGCTCAATCAAAACCACTAGCAATGCATTTGTCAAAGTCCCGGGGACACCTAAGCCCTTTGTCTTTTCTAAAAGGAATCAGATGTTTTCTCGGCTCTGACAGACCTTCAGTTGCCTGGACACAGCCCTGGGATAAGTTTGTAAAACACAAATAGAACATTCCCTGACATCCTCCAGAGAAGCTCACGGGAGCCCACGTGAGGCTCTGCTCTCTATAACGTGCAATAAGAGTTCCATAGCAGCTGGTGTTTTCCTGGGTGGAGATCAGAGCCAGCATTTGTATATAAATATTATCCAAGGGCTGGAGAGAGAATCAAATCAGGCTGGAAGCAGAGGCTGCAACATCCCAGTTGTCTTATTCATGGGGCAGGGTTTGGGCGGGGTGGGGGGGAGGGGGGAGGTGAGTACCCCCATCCTTTCCCTGAGCTCCACGTCAAAAGGGAAGCATCCTAGCACAGGCCCTCCCCATCAGAACAGCTTATCATAAAACAGAGGTGGAAGCTGGTGCAGGGCTTGGCTGGAAATCTACGCCAGGCAGAGGGGAAGTAGGGCAAACAGGTGAGCTCCATCGGCAGGGCCCAGACTGGAGTTTTGTTGCCTGCTCTGCACGGCTGGCCGAGTGCCCACCTACAGCCACCTGGCTCTTTAGATCATAGCTCCTGTCAGTGACAAGGTGACTACTCACTGAGGTGGCCCTTCCGGCCTCATCTCCAAGGTTCTGCTGCACATTGTGACTTCCAGCTGTGCTCAAGGACCTCTCAGAATCCAGGGGAGCTGTGAAGTAGGGGCCTCCTGGAGTCATCAGGCAGGAATGTCAATAATTCCCAGTGTTGCCCCTGCTAAGCCCTGCAAGCCCCAGAGCCATTCATCTTCCAGACTTATTCATCTTCCAGACTTGATTTTCAGGCTATTTCATGGCTCAAAACCATTCACCTTCGTTCTCCCAACTCTCTCCTTGCTTCCCACCATCCCCCGGGACTCAGGGCAGGTCAGGTCAGGGAAGGGGAGAGGGCAGGCGAGTCTCTGGAACAGTGGAGTCCATGGATCAGAGCAAATTCCAGGGATGTGACCCAAGGACCCTGGCTCAGGTCCATAACAGAGGGAATAACTCAGATGATTATCTCAGACTCTCGGAAGTGAGTTAAGCTTCCCCTTCCTATTCAGCTCATGTGGGAGGGTCAGCGGGAAGGAAAGGAGGCCCAGAGACCCAGGGTCTGCCTTAGGTCTGACTAGAGGCAGCGTGTAGTACAGGAAAGGGAATTAAGCTCACTGTGCCTTGGATTCCTTTTCTCTGAGAGCCTGGGGCTCAACACCCAAACATCCTGCATTTCATTAAATCCACAAAACAGATGTTTGGGTGTGGACTATGTGTCCTGGACACTGCGGACATGGCAATAAACAGACCAGTGCCTGCCCTCATGGAGTTCACATTCCCGGAGAGGTAAATACTAGGAAGAGTGTCATGCTTACTCCTGAGGAAGCAGGTTCATGGAGGGAATCAGTAAGCCAAGATCACACGGCTCCCAAGCGGGCTGCACGGCTCTCTCTCAGACGACACTGCTCTTAACCAGAACACGATTAACAGCTAACCAGGTGCTTGGCGGAGCTCAAAGACCTGAAGCTTCAGAGCCCGTGCTTATAACAGCCCCTTCCAAGGTCCTGGAAGGGGGCCTGGAAAGAAACATGTTCACGTGATCTTGGGTTTCTCTAAGCTTTGCCAAAGTCAAGTCTTAACCATGACGGAAAAGAGCACTGTCTCTCCTCACTCCAGTTTCCCTCTGTCACTCCTGCCCTTGTGCTGGGTGATGTTCCAGCGGCCTTGGGCATTCAGGGGCTCCCCACGCAGGAGTCAAAGCCGGGGCGGGGGGTGGGACATTGAGTTTAGTGGGCTATGTTTATGTGGTGCGCCATCACCTCCACATGTGCTGAATTACTGCTAACGTCCAGTGCAGGCCCAGCTCCCAGGAGTCCGCCTGAACCCAGGGCCTACCAGCCACTTCCTGATGCCACATCAGTGGTGGAATCGCCACATGAATGTGTTCTACAGAGCCCAACATGGACGTGTGTGGTAGGGAAGAAGGAGGAAGGTTTAAAATGTATAGCATCAGACGCCAGCCTATGAGAAATGCTTCCAGTTCCTAGACCTGTAAAATTCTAAGTAGAGGATTCGGTTCCCCTAGTTGGGGGAAGTTCTCTTCTGTCAGAAACATCCTCCATGCGTTCAATTATAACACACCAGAGCTTCTTTTTCACTTTTTTTTTTTTTTTTTTAATCGGGAAACGGTCTGGGAGGTAAGTGGCTGCTGTCCCTCTGCTGTTTCCTTCTCGGTTCGGTACTTTTTTTTTTTTTTTAATTTATTTATTTATTTTTGGCTGCGCTGGGTCTTCGTTTCTGTGCGAGGGCTTTCTCTAGTTGCGGCAAGCGGGAGCCACCCTTCATTGCGGTGCGCAGGCCTCTCACTATCGCGGCCTCTCCCGTTGCGGAGCACAGGCTCCAGACGCGCAGGCTCAGTAGTTGTGGCTCACGGGCCTAGTTGCTCCGTGGCATGTGGGATCTTCCCACACCAGGGCTCGAACCCGTGTCCCCTGCATTGGCAGGCAGATTCTCAACCACTGCGCCACCAGGGAAGCCCCTTTTTCATTTTTGATGAGAACTGTACAAAATAGAATTCACCAAAATTCCTCTGTTTATGAGACACAAATGGGTAGTAATACTACAAACAGTGAGTGTATCTGTATGAAATTACTCATTTTCCACATCTAAACTGCCAACAACAACCCCTATGTTCACAGCAGCACTATTCACAATAGCTAAGACATGGAAGCAACCTAAGTGTCCATCAACAGAGGAATGGCTAAAGAAGACGTGTTACATATATACAACGGAATACTACTCAGCCATAAAAAAAGAATGAAATATTGCCATTCGCAGCAACAGGGATGGACCTCTGAGATTATCATAATAAGAGAAGTAAGTCAGGCGGAGAAAGACAAATATCATATGATATCAATTATATGCGGAATCTAAAAAAAATTATACAAATGAACTTATTTACAAAACAGAAATAAGCTCATAGACATAGAAAACAAACTTACGGTTACCAAAGTGGGAAAGGGGGAGGGAGGGATAAATTAGGAGTTTGGGATAAACACATACACTCTACTAAATATAAAATAGATAAACAAGGACCTACTGAATAGCACAGGGAACTCCACTCAATATCTTATAATAATCAATAATGGAAAAGAATCTAAAAAATAATAGATATATATAGATATATGTATAACTGAATCACTTTGTTGTTCACCTAAAACTAATACAACATTGTAAGTCAGCTATACTTCCATAAAAATTTTAAAAATAAAATAAATTGTCAAGAACAGAAAGCAAAGTTTGATCAACCAGGCCAGAGAAAAGGCTGAATTATCTTTTATTCTCTCTTCAGAAAATTATTTTAGAAAATTGTTATCAAACGAAGAAGTGATCACAATGACTATGAAGCCAGAAAATGTAGGAATGAAAAGTATAATAGAGGCGTGTCAGGCAGTTAATTAACAAAAATGTTCTGTTATTTATTCTTATGGATTTTATAGTGCCGGAGGTATTTGATGGCTTTTAAAATATGTAAACTGTTGGAGCTCTTTTCTCACTCTAAATAAATATTCTTAATATTGGATTCATAATTTTGTATTATTTCTCTTAAAAACAGCTCTCAAATTGTACAAGCTTCGGGCCCCTATAAAACCTTGATCCTCCCCTGCAGCCACCACCTCCTGAGCAGTTCTGATGTGCCAGGAACGCTGATAAATCCCTCTACACGGATTATCTAATTTAATCCTCGATCAATGCACTGAGGTAAACTAAGGCTTGGAGCATTTATTCTACACAATACAGCTTTTTCTGTAGGGTTGAAGGAAGGATTCAAAATCACACAGCACAGGGAGCAGCGGCCCTACACAGAATAGGAACTATTACGACAAATTGCTGTGTTTCCTCCCTGAGCCCAAGTTTCCTCTATTTAAAGTTGAAGGGGTAAAAAGAGATTTAAATCTTTGTACGTCCACAGAGGACATCAGTAAAGATACACAGAGTATTGGTAAGAGTGACTGCCTCTGTGGAGGGCAACTGGGGGTGGGAAGGAGACACACCCCACTTGTACCTTCACTTTTTTTTTTTTTTTTTTTTTTTTTTTTTGGCTGCGTTGGGTCTTCGTTGCTGCACACAGGCTTTCTCTAGTTGCGGCGAGCGGGGGGCGGCTACTCTTCGTTGAGGTGCGCGGGCTTCTCCTTGCGGTGGCTTCTCTTGTTGCGGAGCACGGGCTCTAGGCGCATGGGCTTCAGTAATTGCAGCACAGAGGCTCAGTAGTTGTGGCTCGCGGGCTCTAGAGCGCAGGCTCAGTAGTTGTGGCTCACGGGCTTAGTTGCTCCGCGACATGTGGAATCTTCCTGGACCAGGGATCGAACCCGTGTCTCCTGCATTGGCAGGTGGATTCTTAACCACTGTGCCACTAGGGAAGCCCTGCACCTTCACATTTTTAAACAAGTTAATGAGAAGTACTTGGCACAGTGCCTGGCCCATGGTAAGTGCTCAATAAATGTTAGCTTTTGCTCTTAGTTCTTGTTATTGTTGATTACATACATAAATTAATTTTTTAAAATAGAGAGGTAGGCCCTGCTGTCTAAAGTCCCTTCCAGCTGGATTTGGTGTCTGTTTTACATAACAGTTCCTAGCACTCACCCGTGCCAGCGGCTCTAATGCACTATTGCATTTAATACTCCCTGCATCTCTAAGTACTGTTCTTATTCCCATTTTGCAAATTTGGAAACAGAGGCACAGGGAGGTTAAATAACATACCCCAGGTCACACAGCCAACGTGGCAGAGGCTAGGATGAACATGCAGGCTGGGTGCCTCTAAAATGTAGACTCACTGGACCCCCTCCTGGTATGTTATGTTGAGACCCCAGCATTTTTTCATTCTTCTTCTGTGCCGCTCCAACAAGCTTCATGTATGGCAGGACAGCTTCCGGGGAGCCTAGAGTATAGGACAGGAAAGTGCTGTCACTGCAGATATGAAGGCAGCAAGAAAGCCCTACAGGGCTTATTAACCAGCTAGAGATTAAGAGGGAAGGGAGGCAAGAAGGAAAGAGGAGGGAAAGAAACATGAGTGAAGTATCAACTCCTGTGTCCGACAGAGTCAGCCATTTCTCACCTATCCACCCAACTCTGCAAGGGAGTCCGCGTTATCCTGATGCCCACTTCTGAGCGGAGCAGGTGGGCTGCGAGAGTTCTCGAAGCTCCTAGGTGGTGGGGCCTGGAAAACCTAGGCCCCGGGGCTCGCAGCTCTCTGACAGCAAAGGGCATCCCCCCAGACCCGCCTCCTCACTCCGCCCCTCCAGGCTTTCCTCAGCATGTACAGCCCAAAGCAAATATTTCTACACTGCACAGCTCAGCAGGCCTCAGTGGCCTCTGTCCTACTAGGGAAGCTCTGGGGACGGGAGGTCTCCTGAGTCGGCTTGCCAAAGCAGGGACACTTCCCCACAGGCAGAGAGAGGTGGGTGAGCCCTGAGTTCTGCTGCACATACAGCCATGGACCCAGAAGCCTAGAGGCGTCCTTGGGGATAAATCTGTCTTAGACTCTCCACTCAATTCAGGAGCGCTGAGCATGGACCCTTCAAGCACTTGGCACCTCGGCCTCCGTGTGACCTGTAAGGGCTTCACGGGCCCCGCACCTAGGAATGAGGTGGTCCACGTAAGTGTCTCAGACCGCTGAGCACTTAACAGCAACAGGCACCTACCTAATAAAAGTCTCGTCTCATCATAGCTATGTGACCTTGAGCAAGCCGCTTGCCCTCTTTGATTCACCGTTTCCTTATCCGTAAAACGAAGATCACAAAGTAATAAGTGTTTCTCTACAATAAAGGATGACTCTCCAACACACACTAGATTGAAGGTACCTTGAAGAGAGGGAACAGTCTAACTCACCTCGGCATTTCCTTTGAGGTGCCTTCCTAACAGGGTGTCTTACTCCACAGAAGAGGCTCAGCACAGATTTGCCCATTTCAAGGCAGAATTGGGTAGTGCCAAACAGTGTGTGTCATGGGCTATTCAGACCTGGATTCAAATCATGCTCTGCCACTCACTTCCCATTGGAAACCTTTCAGAGTTCGGTCATCACTCATAACTACACCTCCAGGGTCCCAGATCGCAAAACTCTAGAGGGAGCTATTCTTTTTTTCTTTTTTTTTAAATTACAGTGTGATTTCTTTTTTTTTTAATTTTATTTTTAAAGATTTATTGATTGATTGATTAATTGATTGATTGATTGCTATGTTGGATCTTCGTTTCTGTGCTAGGGCTTTCTCTAGTTGCGGCAAGCGGGGCCCACTCTTCATCGCGGTGCGCGGGCCTCTCACTATCGTGGCCTCTCTCGTTGCGGAGCACAGGCTCCAGATGCGCAGGCTCAGTAGTTGTGGCTCACGGGCCTAGTTGCTCCGCGGCATGTGGGATCCTCCCAGACCAGGGCTCGAACCCGTGTCCCCTGCATTGGCAGGCAGACTCTCAACCACTGCGCCACCAGGGAAGCCCTATTCTTAAAATGTGTTCATGGAGCAAGGCACACAGGATCCCTGACTGTCTGAAAGGTGAGCTGTAAGGATGCAAGGCCATGGTGAGTACAAAATGGGTTAGCACAGGCTGGCTCAGAGTGAGTGCAGAGAAACACAGTCTAGAGAAGTTCTGAATTAAAAGAAGATGCTAAATTCACGAAACAGCAGACTAGGTCCACAATACACTATTTGAAAGGTTAAAGAATTCTGCTAATATGCTAAGATAATACCGCCAATTTGTATTTTCAGGAACTCACTCCTTTTTCTGGTTGTTCCAGGGAAGCTTTTATGAACCTTATTTTTTTGTTTTGGTTTATTTTTTTCCCCCATTGTGAATGTGGAAATGGTTCCATTAGCAAAGGCATATCAATTTTTAACACCCCTCCCCAAAATGGTCTATTCATATAAATGAATCTTAATCTTCATTTTATATTGATAAGCTGCAGAGCTGACATAAACAACATTTTTTTTTCCATTTAAATCTGGCTTGTCATTCTATAAACTTGATGCTGTTTGCAAACGTCCCTGTAAAGAACTCCAGTCTTTCTACTGTGAAAGAAAAATGTGCAGTGGCCACTGCTTGGACTCGAAAAAGATGTTTATAGTACTGCTCCGGGCAGAGGCTGAGAGGCTTCTTTAAATCTTAAAGATTTAAAGGAGGAAATTGAGCTACCATCTCCATCCTGAGCCAACAAGACAAAAACCCGCCTCTACCTGGAAGTTTACAGGAAACAAGTTCTGATTTTCTCTGCTAACCACTGTGCCCTTCTTTAGAAACAGCTTATCCACGTGGGGCTAGCCCTTCTGTAACATCTTTTTTTTTTTTTTTTTTGGTCATGCCATGTGGCTTGTGGGATCTTAGTTCCCCAGCCAGGGATTGAACCCCAGCCCTTAGCAGTGAGAGCATAGAGTCCTAACCACTGGACTGCCAGGGAATTCCCATGTAACATCTGTATCTAATCTGCATTTGTACATCTAAGGTTTACTTGGGAAGCATCCCCATGTATCAGGAAGAAAAGAGGCCTGGATGAGATGACCAGAGGAGGAGAAACAAACACTAGGTCAATGGAGAAGGGCACCAGGAGTACGAACGCCAATGCTCTATTCTTCAGCTCGCCACTTCAGACCTATGCTTTGGCAAGTCGCCTACCATCCCCGAGATCAGATTCCTTATCAGTAAAATGGAGCTTAAAAACTCCTCTCCTGTCTACCTCAAGAGGATGGGTCCTTCCCTACCTCCCTCACTAGAGCTGAGAACTGCTGCCACCGTGACCCAGCCCCACACCAATTCCCATGTCTGAAATAATGACCAGGTAGTGCAGAGTTGCCAACTCAAGTTCTTAACGTAAAAACGAGCGAGGGGGTGTGCATTCCATGTGTTCCTCTCAGCTGCAGTGTGCTCCTGTTTCCAACAGCCCAAACTTTCCCCCTTCCCATGCTGTGTCCCTTTACTACCACCACTGCTCAGCAGCCCTTAGCCAATGACGTTGCCCACAAACGCCCAAAAGGAGAAAATGGTTACACAATGATGGTTCAGGGAATCCTACGTTCCCATTTTAAACAGTAATTAGGAAGGCTATAGAGGCACACGGGGGAAAGGTCTATACTATAATGCTGAATGAAAAACACAGTCACAGAAATCATACCTATCGCTAAGTTTGCAGGCTTTGGATGGAATCAGACCTGGGTTTGAATCCCAGTTTTGCCAACCATGACGACATGACCTCTCAGAGCCTCAGTCCCTTCATCAAAGGAATAGGGATGATAATTCCTTCCTTCTAGAGTTATTGCGAGATTTGGTGGAATATACGTAAAAGGTTTAGCACAATCCAGGCTCCTGGTGAGAGACTTCACATTATGTGCATATGTGGGAGGATAAAGATGAGAAAGGATCCCAGGCAAAAGGGCAGGGTGCATTAAAGAGCAGAAGAGGGGCTTCCCTAGTGGCGCAGTGGTTGAGAATCTGCCTGCCAATGCAGGGGACACGGGTTCGAGCCCTGGTCTGGGAAGATCCCACATGCCACGGAGCAACTAGGCCCGTGAGCCACAACTACTGAGCCTGTGCGTCTGGAGCCTGTGCTCCGCAACAGGAGAGGCCGCAACAGTGAGAGGCCCGCGCACCGCAATGAAGAGTGGCCCCCGCTAGCCACAACTAGAGAAAGCCCTCGCACAGAAATGAAGACCCAACACAGCCAAAAATAAATAAATTAATTAATTAATTAAAAAAAAAAAGAGAGAAGACACACGGTGTTTTGGGTTTTTTTTTCCCACTTAAGATTGTTGTATCTTAACAAAATACACAAACATCAGTAGGACTAGACTCTTTTGGACTAGAATAATACAATTAAATAAGATTCTTCTGACCAAAAACCCTGCCCTTCTCACTCACGCTATGGGGTACTATTCCTAAGAGGTCTGCTCTTGGGACAATTTTTATGAAAAACAGAAAAACCTGGAGCCTCTGGAGCTTTCCCACCCCAAGCCCATGCAACTCTTCAGCTCAACTGGAATAGGCTGGAATCAGCTTTCTTAAGGAAATCTACATCCAAGGGGGACAGGGAGTGGTGAGGAAGTAAGGCTGGAGGATGAAGGGCAGATTCATAAAAAAACTCTTAGAGCTTTCCACCTTGGTTGCAGAACCCTTACGCACCCTCAGCAAACCACAAGGCTGCCCAGTAGGGTGTCACCACCCTCGAAAGGGCATCTAGCCTGTGGGTTCCCGCTGCCTGGGTTTGGGAACCAGGCTCCAGCAGGACGGTTTGCAGCAGGCAGAGGGTATTCAACCAGAGGCAGATGACTGGGGTGGGACTTGATTTGTTTGTAGACAGTTATCAGTGGTGACAGGCTCATTATTTTCATTCTATGGAGCCAACAGACACAGGACAAATAATAGGTCTGAGCCGGAGAAGCAAAGGTTAAGGTGAGGGGGAGAGAGGTAACTGAGGGGGAACCCTCCCCGGCAGGCCCGCCGTGCCCTCTGAATCACGATGGCAGTGAGGGTGAGCAAGGACCAGAGGACATGGGATGCTTGTCTGTTCCTGCTCTGCTGGTCCCAGCAGAAACTCCTTGAGGGCCAAGATCGCATCCACTGTGTGACTGACTCTAAGTGCCCCAGGTGGAAGTAGCTTCATCAAGACCTCATCTAAATGGCTCAGCATCAGGGGGGATGCAGTAACCTGGCGGCCCTCTCACCCTCACTCCTTTACCCAGCGCGGCCCCATTTTCCTCTCCAGTAATAACAGCTCACATTACTAAGGGCCTCCTCCTGCCAGGCGCTGTGCTAAACCCTTGGCACTCACCATTGCATGTCACTTTGCCAACAACCTGGGAGTTAGGGACCGTTACTATTCCATCTTACAAATGAGGAAATGAAGCTTGGAGAAGGTTCTAGGACTTGCCCAAGCCGGTAAGTGGCAGAACCACCAAACTCAGATCCCAAGCTCTCAATCACTGCACCCTCTCCCTCTTTTCATCTCCTTTCTTTCTCCTCTGTTTATACCAAAGGCTTCTAAGACCATCTCCCTCACCCCAAGTCAGATCCCATACCTTCTGGGGGTTTGGGGCTACGCAGGAGGCAGACCTCCAAAGAATAAGGCCCCTCGGGTGGAGGGTTACTGTTTCTGAGATTTCTCAAGAACAGGAAACTTCCTGGACTGCCTGCAATAAATCCAAGCCTTCCTTCCTTTGTGATTTCACCCCGGAGCAATACTCCAGGATGACTCATCTCGAGGCCGGCAGGAGATCTCCTCTGGAGACTGGAGGTGACCTTGGCCGGGCACTCACATCCTGTGCCTGTTTTCCCATTTGTCTAATGGACAGCCCCGGCCTCCCTGCCAGGCTTGTTATTGAAATATTGGGGTGAACACAAAGCATGCGGAAAATCAATTTAAAAAGAGAATGCAAAATACCGACACTCGTCCAACTTCCAACTACATCCCACATACCAAACCCTTATCTAAATCCCCTCCAATCTGAATTCTAGCTTCCAGAGTTCACCCGTACTCCTGCCTTCTCCTTGTGTTAAGGGCAAACTGATGCCTAGAAAAAAAGGAAAGGTGACACGGATAATAATCCCTTTATTTCCAAACGTAATTAGCCACTACTTCAGTTCCCCATCACCCTATTATAAGCACACACAATACTAAGAGCAACTAACAGTCACGGACCCCCAATTAAGTATGTATTTTATATATTTTTTTCCTCACTTAATCCCTTTAGGAGTGTCTATGACTAGCCCCACTTTACAGATGAGAAATAAGGTTCAGACCAGTGGATCACACAGCTAGTTGACGTCAAAGCCCAGGTCCCAGATCAGATCTGTCAGTCTGCACCACACTACCCTGCCTTCACTTACTTCCTTTTAAAATTCTAAGCCCGAGGGCTCTCTCACCACCTGCCCCACTTGGTTTTTCTGCATAGTTCTTAGGCTGTTTAGTAATTAACTTACTGCCCTGCCCCTCCCCCATTCGGGTAGACTGTAAATCCACGTGGGCAGGGACCTTTTTGCATGTCTTGCCACTGCTGGGTCCCCTCAGTGCCTGGAACAATGCCTAATACATAGTAGGTACTCAATAAATATTTATTAAAGAAATGAATTTGGCCAAAAATCCTCATGAGCTATTTTTGACTGTCCTTTCTACTCTACTGTAGGTTTTGGCAGTGTTTTGTTTATCTCAGTCCCCGGCTACCTCTCGTCCCTCTTGGAGTCTAGAACGATATTTTGAACATAGTAAAATATTCCATAAATACTTTGGGGCAGGACTGAACTCTTTCGATGTGGTTTTGGAATGTGCGCTGGCGGTGGTCTGCTGTCCGGGGAATTCACTGTCTCTGCTCCCCACGACAAAGAGGGTGCTCAAGGGGAAACTGAGGAGAGCTGGGAAACGCGTGGCGCTTCCTCTCTGTGGCCCTGGGTCCAGCCCTCCTCATCCTGCTCCACGATGCCAGTGGACAGGCGGGCTCACAGCCTGATGCACAGGTCCCGTCCCTGGCTTTCACGTGCTGTGTTTCTGACTCATCTTCCCTGGGCTCTGGGAACGCGTTCTGCGTGCAGCTTCACAAACTCTGCCGAGCAGCCGGCTGAGCAGGCGTTGGAAATGATATGGGGGAGAAAAAGGATCTAATTAAGCAGAGTAGGTGATAGTGTCAGGAAGAAAAAGCAAGCAAGTGGCAATTTGGATATCTGCCTGCAAATAAGAGAGAGGACTGCCGTCTTCTCCTCTGGCTCCTGTTTGTCCTATAAATCTCAGTTCACTAATCCAAGTGTTTTCATTATCGCTGTATCATACAACATGCTGTGTCGGGCCCATCATGGGGAAATTAAAACCAAGGAGGGGGGCAGAGGGATTCAGGCTACCCCATTCTCCCATTTCTCTTGTTTACACTAATCTGAAGGTGTTTTTCCCTCGGCCATAAACACAACATGGGGTTTTCCAGCATCAAACAGATTACCTTCTTCCACTCATAAAAAGGAACTTCAGGCCCTGAGCTCCCCCCACCCCAAAACCATGCAACTCAGGGGCCAGGAGTCACCTTGGCCACTGTTGACACTTACTCCCCAAGAAATCATAAGAACCAGGTCATGGGGCATTCCCTGGCGGTCCAGTGGTTAGGACTCTGCGCTTTCACTGCCATGGCCCAGGTTCAGTCCCCTGTCCAGGAATTAAGATCCCACAAGCCGTGAAGCGTGGCAAAAACAAAACAAAACAAAAAACACGTCATGAATTAAACACCAGCTCCATAAGGAGAGGCCCTGGGTGGGAAGCAACATGATGGTTAAGATGAGCATTTGAATTTCACCTCCACTACCTACTAGCTGCGTGGCCTTGGGCAAATCACTTAACCTCTCTGAAACTCAGCTTCTTCAAATAAAATACATCGATAACAGGATTAAACGTATAACATAGAGCACTTAGCACCGTACCTAACACACTCTAAGTGCTATGCAACCTGTTCCCATCTATGGCCCTCAGTGCTGCCATTCCAACTGCTAAAGCAAACTTCTAGAAAGCTGTGTGGCTCAGTCTTTCCCCTACATCTCAAACCTCAAATGTCACCTTATCAGGAAGCCTTCCCTTATCACCTTAAATAAAATAAAATACTACTCCCCTCTCTCATACACACACCCTGCATCCCCCCTTCATTTTAGTCCGTAGCACAAAACACTACCTGACATATTACACAAACACACACACACACAGTTTGAACAACATGGGTTTGAACTGTGTAGGTCCATTTATATGCAAATATTTTCAGTAAATATAGCACCTGTATTTTCGTTTTACAGATCTTTAAGTGTGGGGAAAAGTTTGTGTTTTATTAGAGATCACAATATATGGAATTCAAAGAACATGTTGAGCGTTTGAGTCTTGATTTTATCCAAACTCTTTCAGCTTCCTGCCCTTGGATGAGTCATTTATCAAATCCTTTGTTTTTGAGGCAGAGATAGTAGTACGTGGATTTTCAACTGAGCGGGGGTCGGAGATCCTAACCCCTGGGTAAAGGGTCAAACATATATATATTTTTTAAATTTACATATATAAATAAATATATATGTATCTTTTGTCTCCTTCACCTAAAAGATAAACTCCAAGAAAGCAGAGCTTTTGTTTGGTTGACTGCTGTATCTCCAGCACCTACAACAGAGGCGCCTGGCATAGAGTGGGTATTTAATAAATATTGGCTGAATGAATAAACAGAAGCTATTTTTCTGATGACGATGACTAGAAGGGCCATCAGAGACCACACAGGCCAGAGTTCTTCACAGGCTAGGAAACTGAAGCCAAGAGACATTAGATGACCTGCCTCTGGTTCATGCTTGTCTAGAACTGCATGGCCGTGGAGGCTGGGGACCCTGACTCCTGGTGTCTTGCCCTGCCTCAAGGCACCCGGCTCAGACCAACAACTCGCATACTGGTACCCAGTGCTCCTCATCTGAGGACTGGAAACAATTAAGCAGATGGCTCTCCCTCCCAAGTACCCCGGACCCGGATGCCTCAGTGACTGGCAATCTATAAAAGCAAAAAGGACAGGTGGAGATACCGCAGCCGCTCTGGAAATCCATCAACAAATGTGCTCAGTGCTGAGGAACTGCAGACAGCTGCAGCACAAAGGAGCCAAAGGCCACTGCACTCCTCTCACAAAATTCACCAGCATCGAGGACCCTCTTGGCTTTCCACACCGACTGAAGGGAAGCACTGCAGCCCTGTTTCTGGGGTGCCTGGATGGCTCCCTCTTACACAGACACGGGGACCCTGTGGGGAAGAATGGAAACCCCCACTCCACCATTCCTAGGGGCACAGCCTCCCTGGAAACCAACTTTTCATCTCTTAGGATCCTTCTTAGGATCAAATGAGAAAGCCCAGATATGGCACATGGCATAGTGCAGGGCACACAGCAGGCACGCGATGCCACTGACTGTTCTACAGGATGCTGATGCTAGCCAGAGGCAAACACAACCCCTCCCCCACCCCCATCCACCTCACCAGCTGACCTTAGAATCCAGGGTCTTGAAATGAAGGGGGCTATTTGGCCTTAGGAATTCAGCACCAGGTCAATCTTTTCCAAGGATCCTATTTTCCCATTCAAGTAGAGTGGAAAGAACATAGACTCCACACCAAGTGCCGCTCTTCCTCCAAACCACTCAGGACCTCATACAGCCCCAGAAGGGAAGATTCTAGCCTGAGGTATCAGCCGCTCAGGTTCTTTTTTCCCAGAAAGTGGGATCTGGCCCAGAGCTCCCTGGAGGGTGGGGTGACAAAACATCCAACGAAAATTCCCTGCGTCCTTTTATTACCGGTCCCCCTAACCAAATAATCAGATTTAAAGTACCAAAGAGGAACACCACCAGTAACCATAGAGTGGTGACTAAGTCAGTCCCATCGCTTGCACCTTACTCTGTGTGAGCCGGTCAGGTTCCTCACCTCCCTGAACCTCAATTTCCTCATCTGTATAAAGAGAATAGCAATGCCAACCTCATGAGACTATTGTAAGGATGGAATGAGAGAACGCACTAACCACCGCGCATGGGACATTAGCTGGTGCTTTTAACATTCAAGCCAAGAAGCCCAGTGCAGCCAGTGCCGGAGTCACAAGCATTAATTGCTCCCGAAGAACACTGTAAAGCAAAGGCAGCCCTTCCCTAGACCACAGACCAGACTCGACCACTCCACCATGGGCCGCAGGTTGGGAGCAAACTTGAACTCCACCAGAGGCTTCTAGAAATCTTACCAAGCAATGGGGACGGGGTCAGGACAGGTAAGGGTGCAGAAAGTCACGGGTGTAACTGAGGCCCAAGCAGCTCCTGAAACGGGTGTCCGGGGCTGTAAATGGTGGGATGCGTCTCATGAAATAACCTAGTCTGATGTAACTGTTACATTGGACTTCTCACTGGAAACTGCTACCTTTGATGGCTTGGGACTTCTGGGATGTTCCGGTGGCTGTGTGGCTGCGGGGTTACAAACATAAGGTTGGGGTGTCCCAAACCTAGGTAGGGTGTCCCAAGAGTCCCCAGGGGGGGGTTCCAGGAGCTGGTGACTTTCAGCTATCACGTAACTTCCCTGGGCCTTAGTTCCCCGACCCCCGCCCCCCGACCCTGGGGAACTAATGATCACTCCCTGTGCAAGGAGTCGTGAGGCTCAACGGGGCGGGGGAGCGCTCAGGCCCTTCCTGGGCAGGGCCCGGGGCGACAGCGCGGGTCTCCTCAGTTCAAGAAGGAAAATGCCGAGGAGAGAAGGGTGGCGCGCGCGGCTGCACACGAGCTGAGGCCCTTTCTCTGCGGCAGCTGCTAAAAAAATAATCAAAAGAAAGCAACTGGAACGCGAGCCGGGGGCGCGGGGGGGCGGGGGCTCCTCCCGCCGGCGCCCCGGAGCCGGCCCGGGCCTGTGGCCTGGCCTGGCCTGGCCTGGGAGGCCGGGAGGCCGGGGCACGGGTGCCCCGCTGGAGCGCCGAGGCCCCGCTGCGCCCGGCCGGGCGGGGGCGGCGGAGGCGGAAGCGGGGGGCGGCCGGAGCGCGGTGGGGATGTTTAAAGGAAATTTACAATCATTTCCTCTCTGTGGTTTGGTGACAAATCAACAACATCCTGTTCTTTTGTGAGGCTCCGGGCGCCTGTGAGGCGGGGGCAGCGCTCGGGCTCTTAAAGGGACACACACTGGCCCCCCTCCCTCCCACCCACCGCTCCCCTGCGGCTCCAAAAAAAAAAAAAATTACAGCCTCCCCAAGGCGCCACCTCCTGGGGCGCGCGCTCGGCCGGAATGCGGGGACTGCTGCCCGAGCAGCCCCCGGGCCACATGCCCTCCCCCGCGGCGGCGGCGTTCCCCCGCCTCCCACGCCATCCCGGGACCCGAGGAGAAGTTTGCAGCTGCGCACCCCTCTGATAGATGTCGCAGCCCGGGGACACCCGCCGAGGCGACACAGAGGGGGCGGAGGGGCGCCCGCCCGACGGTTCCCCTCTGCCCCCCCCAACCCTGGGGCAGCGCCGCCCCTGCTTCAGACCTCCGGGTAGTTTTTATCCACCTCTTCCAAACCCCTGGCCTCGAATTTTTCCACCCCTAAACTCTGGATTTATGGTTAAAATGTCGACGTACACACAGGAGGTTTATAAAACGCCAAAGCACAGAGAGGCTTCCCAAGCTGTAGGAGTAATGAGAATCAGATGGCTAGGACTAGAAAAATAAAATATACTCAACTGCCCTCCTGGGATTTCTTTCGTTCAGTCATTTAATGAGTATTTTTCACTAAGCGCTGGTCACCATTCTAGGCTCTGTTCAGCAGGAACAAGACAGAATCAGCCCCTGTCCCCAGGGGGCTTAAAGTTTTGAATGAATGAATGAACGAACGAACAAATGACTGAACAGGATTATTTCACACGCTCTAAGTGCTATGATTAAAGGGTCATATTCTTGAACAGCAGCTTTTAATCCAGAGAACTCTTTGAGCAGGTGACCATCAGACTGGGACCAGAAGGGTGAAAAAGCACCATTCCTGGGAAGAATTAGTTGAGGGGTCCATACCGTATTCTCAGGAAAGAGATTGAAAGTTGGGGCAGCACCTGAAGGGCACCCAGAGGACAGGTTTCCTGCATAAGGACAAGTCTTGGAGGTTGGCATCCAGGATAAGAGAGACCTGGGTCCTTCTGGTTGGGGCTCTATAACCAGGGCAAGTCCTTCCCCACTCTAGGCCTCACCGTTTCCTCATCTGGAAAATGAGATCACTGGACTAGACTCAGTAGTTCTCAACCCTGGTACAAATTAGAATTCCCTAGGGAGATTTTCAAAAACACTGACCCTTCTCCCTGATCCCACCTCAGACCAGCCTGGGCACTGGCTTTTTTTTAAGGCTCCCCAGGTAAATTTTAGTGTGCAGCCAGGGTTTAGGAACCAGTGATCTAGATGATCTCTGAAGTCTGGGTTTAAAGCACATTGAGAACTATTCGGACTCAGGGTATAATCATTCCCATCACTGAGTGCTTGGCATCTACTATATAATACACCAAATACGCTATGTATATATCAATATTTAATTTAAGTTACCAAAAAAAAAAAGCTGTACCAAATTAGATATCCCCATTCCACAGATGAGGAAACTGAGATACAGGAAAATATGAAATTGGATCAAGAGCACATAGCTAATAAGTGGTCTTACCTGAATCCTTTAAGCTAGAGTGCCTTTCCAGGGAGAAGGAACAGCACATTTCTAACTAATGGAGTTGTTAATCACACAAAGTAGCTACCAAGAGAAGAGCTTTAATCAAGGGGCTGCTCATCCATCTTGGACAGAGGCAGGAGACTGGCCTGGATGATCTCTGGTCATTCTGACAGCCCCAAGGTGTGCATGCCCAGAGTGGGGGTCCCAAATGATAGAGTGTGACAGTCTAAGAAGACAGTATTTCATGTTTGATTGAAATGATCCTCTTGATCCTTTCAAAGATGATTCCCATAAAACGTGCAGCTTTGTCTTAGCCAGACAGAAGAACCATTTGGCAGGGCGAGGAAGAGAGAACTTCCTGTGTACCCCAGCAGGGCAAGGATAGACTACACTCATCCTACAGGCTCCTATATGGGGCCCACCACTGCCCCTTTTACCTCTTGACCACCTTCCCATCTGTGCAGTTTCCTGAGGCAGAAGCCAGACAAGGGCATGGTAGGTGGGAGCTGAGACAGGTTCCCAGGAGAGTAAAAGATCTGTTAAAGCAGAGATTAGAAAAAAAAGGAAGTTGATCCATTCTTACAGTGGAATACTGTGCTGCCGTCAAAAAGGAGAAGAGAGCTGTATGGATAGACTAGAAATACGCCTGTGATGTACAAGGTGCAGAATAGGATCTTCTCACTGATAATTATGTAAACACCACACACAGGAAACCAGCAGAACCTTCTGGAAGGACAGACATCAAACTGTCATTAGTGATGCCAGGGCAGATGCATGGTGGGGCGGGGTCAGGGGAGGGCAGTGGGGGAGTGTGTCCTGTTAATGGTATACTTGTACTTTCTCTGTATTAATCTCCACGTTATTTAAATTGTTGACAACAATCATGTATTAATTTTTCAAAGATAAAGATACTTCTATTTATATATAATAAAGATAAATATTAAAGGAGGAGCGTAAAAGCCCACCCTGGGCCTTGGGAATTCCATCCAGGGTACACCCCCAGCAATGCCATCTTTGCAGAGCTTTCCAGCTGGTGTTAATGATCCCATTGCTCTTCCACAGTTGCTTTGTCCTCAGTGTGTCATGTCAGTAGCAGTCTCTCACCTGGTCAGCTGCCTCCCCTCCAGTCAGGGAGGGTCCCACAGCATTTCTGGGTTACAGAAGATGGATTTAAGAGCTGCCAGCTCCAAGTGATGTAAGAGATGACAAAGCTCATTTGAGAGGGAAAAATTACCACAGGTGCTACTTGGCAGTGGAGGTAGGTGAAGGGAGTGGCACTGGTGTTCAAAGGCTCTGATTTCTCTGTGTGTCTATGTGTTGTTTTGGAAGCTGAGAAATGGAATCTGACAGACCAAGACCTGAAAAAGATTTGTGGTCAGAACCTTATTCCAGAAATCTGAAAGGCCAGGGACAGGGATCTGCTTATAACATTATATGCAGAACTGTCCCCTCCAGTGATAACTCAGCAAATTCAAGGCCTAGGTGACCAGCTGTCATGCTCTAGGGAGGAACTGTATGGCCACTCGATGCTTCCTCTTATTTATATTTTCTTAGATCTTTGTACTTTATAAACAGAATAATGTCAAGGTTAAGATCATAAGCTAGAAAGACAGAGAATCCAGGTGGGAGTCTCAGCTCTACCACCCTCACTAAGCCTCAGTTTCCTCTTCTTTAAAATGGAAATAATAATAGTACTTACCTCATAGAGTTATTCAGTGAGAATTAAATGAGATAATACAGGAAGTGTCCTGAGCCCTATACCTGGCACACACAGTCAATGATAATTATTGGTTTTATAACTAACAGTAACAAGATCCAAGGCAGTTATTAACTGTATCTTTAAATACGATACAATGAGAATAAGGAAGGTGACTGACCTTAGTGGCTCAATGATGTTCACACATTTACTAGCTTACACTGCTCAAACATAAGTCCGAATCTTGGCCTCCAGAATTAGAAGTCTTCCAGAAGACCTGTGTCCACTAAAGTCCCACATGGTTGAGCTATTGCTGCATTCCAAAATTATCACCTTCATCCAAAGTCATTCAATAAGGCCCTACTTACGTGCGCCCTTGTGTTGGCTGCTGTACAGATAGGCCAAGACAAATGAAATTCCTTCCTTCCATTCATCCGGGCCAGGCCATCTTTGAATCTTCCCAAAGCCCTTAAAAATAGGGATTCTTTTCCTTCTTTCATCCTTTCCTTCCTTCCTTCCATCCTTCCTAATTCTGCTTCCTCCTTCCTCAGTCTAGTTATGAGAAAGAAAGTTTCTGGGGGTAGGAGGTTTAAACTGATGGGCCATTAACAGCAGAACAAAGCAAAAGGAATTTTCCTGGTCATCAGCCAACAACTTTAGAGTGGTGTTTAAAATTCACTTGCTTAGGGGGAGGGAGAAAGGTTGACCAGGAGACGGTGGGAAAGGATTTCTCCCAGCTGATGGGGAACTGGGGAACAACCTTTGTTATAGCCAGTAAAACCAGCAAACACCACAGCATGCTGTTTGGTTTCTGCGCTAATCTTTTATCATCCAAACTTGAAATGCGGATATGAGAAAGAAAACAAACGTCTGTCTGCTGAATCCATAAATAAAATGTTCTCCTTGGCTTCAGATTTAGGGAACACCTGGATCCCTGCTCTGGCTTTGACCATGATTTGCTAAAATATAACATAGCCATAAATTTCTTCTGAGCCCGCAGACACACATGCATTCTCTCTCTCTCTGTCTCTCAATCATACCCTGCCTTAGTCCAGCTGTGGCAAAGTTCAGCAGGAAAGGAGCTTTGGTCATGCAGTGTTTTCCCTACCCCGTGTTTGCATTTTTAAATTTTATTTCTTGGCAGTCTGAAAGTCACTGGGGAAGGCAGCTTCAGCACTGAATTTGTAAGCAGATCTGTTCTAGTAGAAATGTTCTTCTAGGGATCTCCTCTGCTGTGGAAGGCTGACCAGTGAAGAGTCCTGTTGGAATTTGGAAGCTGGCCCTTATCACCTCCCTATACCACTCTCCCCTCTCTCACAATGCACTGCTCCAGGAACTTTCATAGCCCTATGGCCACCTACATAGGCCTTAAAATTTCTACAACCTCTTGGGGCTTCCCTGGTGGCACAGTGGTTAAGAGTCCACCTGCCAATGCAGGGGACACGGGTTTGAGCCCTGGTCCGGGAAGATCCCACATGCCGTAGAACAACTAAGCCCATGCACCACAACTACTGAGCCTGCCCTCTAGAGCCCGCAAGCCACAGCTAATGAGCCCGCGCTCCGCAACAAGAGAAGCCACCCAATGAGAAGCCCGCACACCATAACGAAGAGTAGCCCCCACTCGCTGCAACTAGAGAAAGCCCATGCGCAGCAACGAAGACCCAACGCAGCCAAAAATAAATAAATTTATAAAAAATAAATAGGGCTTCCCTGGTGGCGCAGTGGTTGAGAATCTGCCTGCCAATGCAGGGGACACGGGTTCGAGCCCTGGTCTGGGAGGATCCCACATGCCGTGGAGCAACTGGGCCCGTGAGCCACAACTACTGAGCCTGCGCATCTGGAGCCTGTGCTCCACAACAAGAGAGGCCGTGATAGTGAGAGGCCCGCGCACCGCAATGAAGAGTGGCCCCCGCTTGCCACAACTAGAGAAAGCCCTCGCACAGAAACGAAGACCCAACACAGCCATAAATAAATAAAAATAAATAAATTTTAAAAAATAATAATAAATAAATAAATAAATAAATAAAAATAAAATAAAATTTCTACAACCTCTTGACCCTGGGAGTTTCTGGGGGCCCCACCAAATTGCCCAAGACTGCTTAAGAAGTAGTTACACACATGTTTAGGTTTTCCTAGTACAATGACTTCCAAATTCTTTAAAACTCAGCAGCATTCTTTTCAAAGGAACACAAAATATGAAAAACAGATTAAAACTATGGTTCCTGGTTGAAGCCAATCACAATGTTGCTTAAAATGGTCCCTAGAATTCAAAGTTTGGGGGAAAAAAAGCACTATTTTAGAATATCATTCTTTTTTTTTTTTTTTTTTTTTAGTTTTCATTTTTTGGCCAGACCACGTGGCAAACAGGATTTTAGTTCCCTGACCAGGGATTGAACCCACGCCACCTGCAGTGGAAGTGCAGAGTCTTAACCACTGGACTGCCAGGGAAGTCCCTCATTCTATTATTACTTTAAGTAATTTTGTCATTATAATGAAGTCCAAACTCCTCACTATGCCTATAGAACACTTTTTATCCAGCCTCTGCCTACCTGAGCTCCATGCAGTTATTTCCACGGTGTCTACTCTCTTGATTTACGCCTTGGTTTTGTTGGGGCAGGTCCTCCTCTAGTTTCCTGGGAAAAGACACACGGGAGGTAAATTTTTTGACACCTTACATATCCGATCATGCCTTTCCTTTCATTCTTTCTTCACATTTTGATTGGTAGTTTTGCTAGGTATAAAATTCTAGGTTGGGCTTCCCTGGTGGCGCAGTGGTTGAGAATCTGCCTGCTAATGCAGGGGACACGGGTTCGAGCCCTGGTCTGGGAAGATCCCACATGCCAAGGAGCAACTGGGCCCGTGAGCCACAACTACTGAGCCTGCGCATCTGGAGCTTGTGCTCCGCAACAAGAGAGGCCGCAATAGTGAGAGGCCCGCGCACCGCGATGAAGAGTGGCCCCCGCTTGCCGCAACTAGAGAAAGCCCTTGCACAGAAACGAAGACCCAACACAGCCAAAAATAAATAAATAAATAAATAAATAAATAATAAAAATAAAGGAATTCCTTTAAAAAAAAAAAAAAAAAAAAAAATTCTAGGTTGTAAATCATTCCCCACCAAGTGTAGGCCTCTCCAGTGCCCAGGTCTTTGAACTAGATGTTACTTTTGCATGGAACACATACCCTCACCCTCACCCCATGCCCTTGTGTAGCTAACATCTCATTATTCTTGTCAGGGAAAATTCCCTGCCCAGCCAGCTGCCCCCCACAAGGCCAGATAAATCCCCCTCCTAGATGCTCCCACAACACCTGGTGTTTACCCCCTCACTACACTTATTACATCATATTATCATTACCTGTTTACTTGTTTATGTCCTCCACTAGTTTGTGAGCATAAGGGCTAAAAATACAGAGCCACAGTGCCACTCAATAAATATTTGTAGAGCAAAGGAATAAATGAATGGTTGCAATGTTTTTTCTTTATTATGAGATACAATCTATAATAAAGTGTTTAACAAATACCCTTACCAGTTGATGCATCCCTCAGATTTTGCGGGTATAGAACAGAATTGGTCTGGGGGAAGAAATGCCACCTTGATATTAGGAGCACAGAAAGAACCCTTATAATTTCTTGTTCAATATCTATCTTCCATGAGGACAGGGACCAGGTCTGCCCTGCTCACTGCTGTGTTCCCAACAACCAGATCATAAGACAGCTTAATAAACAGCTGTTGAATGAATGAACTAGTCCAGACAAGGAAGTCCTATGCATTATACCACCAAGAAAATGAAGTGAAAAAAAGTCCCTAAGCTGTCTTACAGTCTTGGGGGGAAAAACAGAGGTTTGGAATGAAAACACAATTCATCATCTCCTCCCACCACACTTCCAATAGCAAACTAAAACCCTCTCCCGATTCCTTTTTCCAGATATAGGTGTTCCCTTCCTTGGACATCTGGATTTGAAGCCCTGGAATTATTAGGCTTAGACTTGCTCCTTCATAGTCTGTTTCTTTTCAATCATCAAGTCCTGTTGCCTCCTCTCCCTTTACAAGCAGCTTTCACACCAGCCCTCCTGTTTCATTCCTCTTGCTGGTACCCCCCTCAAGGCCCCCATCACCCCACACCTAGGTTTTCACATGGCCCCCTCTTTCACTCTGTCACTTTGACATCTCTATGGGATTAACCTCTCTGAAGCATCACTTTTCATAGTGTCTCTTCACTGTCTAAAACGCCTTCGGAGGCTCTTAATTTCTTTCCACATTAAGTCATGACTCCTCTCCCAGTTTTCAACCTTCAGAATGACTTCTAATGCTCTGTTTTCCCTCCCTACACACACCAGCTCGCTTATCACACATATACAACTTTCACTCTGATTAGGCAAGATGCTTCACTGTCTCAGAAACAACAGAGCAGGCTTCTGCACAATTTGCACATTCCCTTCTCTGGAATGTTCTCCTTGCCCCTCTCTTAATTCCATCCATCCTTCCAGACCTGATGTACATCTTTCCTCCTCCAAGATGCCTTCATCGACAACTTCAGGTCTCGCTGATCTCTCCAACTTTAAAATCCAAATAGTGCTTATTATTTTTGCAGCACAATTAAATCCGGATGGATGCCTTATATAAATCACTACACAGGGCTTCCCTGGTGGCACAGTGGTTAAGAATCCGCCTGCCAATGCAGGGGACATGGGTTCGAGCCCTGGTCTGGGAAGATCCCACATGCCGCAGAGCAACTAAGCCCGTGCGCCTCAACTACTGAGCCTGTGCTCTAGAGCCTGCGAGCCACAACTACTGAGCCCACGTCCCACAACCACTGAAGCCTGCGCACCTAGAGCCCGTGCTCTGCAACAGGAGAACCCACTGCAATGAGAAGCCCGCACACCGCAACGAAGAGTAGCCCCCGCTCACCACAACTAGAGGAAGCCCACATGCAGCAACGAAGATCTAATGCAGCCAAAAACAAAACTTAATAAATAAATAAATTTATATAAATAAATAAATAAATCACTATACAGTCTACATAGATTAGTGCGGCCTTTTCCACCTAGCCCAGCTGCTCCTTGATGGCAAAGATGTAAGGATGTCCTGTTCTTGTACCCAAGGGCCCCTTAGAGTTCAACACATAGTAGTATTCAGGAGGTGTTAAGAGAGGTGCCCTCTGCAACAGACAGACCTGGGTTAATCCCAGCCTAACCAATTACTGACTGTGTGTATTTGGGCAATAAATTTGGACCCTCTGAGCCTCAGTATCCTCATCTGTAAAATTGGGATAATAACAGTGCTAACTCATAGCGTTGTTAGGAAGATAAATTAGATAACACTAAGTAAAGCAATCTGTACATTGCTTTGAAACATGGTAAATACTCAATATATGTTAGCCAGGGTTATAAGAGACTCCAATCCCTGTTCTTGAAGTTGAACTTTGGCCTTGATTTTATTTTAGACTTTCTATCACTGAGTCAGCCTTGCAAACAGGGATTTCCTGCCAGTCCCTACCTCTGTATCCACCCTTGGCTGGTCAAAGCATATCCCTGCAAACGGTGGCCAGGGGCAAGTTCCATCATGCAAGGTCATCTCAGGCCCCACTTTGTTTTTCTTCCTGCCCTCAGCACTCCTGGATTCAGCGCTGAAATTTTTTAGGTGTCTTTGGCTTGTGAACCTTCTTATGCCTTTCTTTATTCTACTTTTTCTTTCTCATTCTCATTGTATTATAAAAGCAATACATGCTCATTATAAAAAAAAAAAATCTTTTTAAAGTATATAACAGTGTAAAGTGAAGAGCAAATGTCTTGCCTCCCATCCAAAGCTCCATTCCTACCCTTCGGAATTAACCAATTGGCAGTTTCTCACGAGTATTTCTAGAAATCATCCATGGCTATTGAAACATATACACACACATACACCGTTCTGTGGCTTGCTTTACTCACTTAACAGTCTATAGCCACACTTGATAGGTACACCACACACTATTTTATGGCAACTGAGATTTCTTCTGTAGAGAGCAACCTTCATTGATTTCATGAGTCCTCTACAGATGGGCCGGTAGGTTGCCACTACTAAAACATTGTGATAAATATATATGTGTGTGTGTATGTATATATATATGTATATATAAATACATAAATATATAAATTATATATATACACATACATATGTATATGTATTTTATACATATATATATAAAACCTGTGGACTCCTTAAGTCTTTAAGGCCTCTGATTGCCAGATTAGAGCAGACTGGGGGTGATTCTTCACCTTTGGTCCTACCTCCTGAGTTCTCCACTCACACCTAGCATTCAGTCCCTAGACCCACCGACTCACTGGTCAGCAGCAGGACCACCTTCCTCCTCACCTCAGAATAGAAGAGGTCATTGGACTGTTTCCTCAGGATCTCACGCAATACGCGTCACAGAACCCATTTCTCCCTCTCTCTGGAACCACAGGGGAAATCCCTGGCAATGGGGAATAGGATTTCAGAATCTGGCTGTGTTCTCTGGTAGCTCTGAGGAAGTTGCAGAGAAGGAAGGAAACACGTTTTTGGTTCGTGAGACACAATCCCAGCTGTTGTCAGTGGGGCCGGGAGGGATGTGAGTGTGACAACAAAGACAGTAGCTGAGCCGGGCTTTAGGTGGTGGCTGGGAGGAGGGGAATACACAGGGCTTTCATCGGCAGTGACTCGGCATTATTATCCTAGCCCGCATCCGTCCCTTTCCGCCGCCTCCTTTCTCAGGCCAAGGACAGGATAGAACGGCAGGAACTGGGACTGCTTATCCCCAGCTTGGCCTGATTCATGCAGAACCCTAAGCCAGCCACTTACTGTACCCTGATAGAAGCCCCAGGGGACTGGGAGAAGTTAGGGCTGGAAAAAGTACCCCTGGCCTGGGTCTAAGTTACTTACTTATATGTCTGTGACCCACAGTGAGTTACCAAACCATCCTAAGCTTCAGTTAGGCCATTCCCCTACCTGTAAAAAAAGCCAAAGCAACATCAACAGTCCCTGTCTTACACTGCCCTTGAGAGCAGAAAGTACACCAAGCACTTAACACAGGGCCTGGCATTACATAAGCAGTCAATGAATCTCTGATACTTGCTTCACTGATACTTGTCCCCCTTGCCTAGCACAGTGCCCAGTCCAAAGCAGGTGATTAATTAAGACATTTTTTTTTCAATCAATGAATGAATAACCTCTTCATTTCTGATGGGCAGATAAGAAAGTTGCAAAATGACTCCCAAGATCTCTCCATCCTCACATCACTCCATTCTCACTTCTTTCTCTCCCTCTATTCCTAGGAGAAAAGATGTCCTATTCTCCCTGACTTGACCACAAGACCCAGGCAAATAGAAAGAATGAGCTTAAGGCCAAGGTCCTGGAATACAGCCTCACTTCAATTTCTAAAGAGAAACTGCATCCCAGGACCATGGAGTATCAGAGGAAGGAGGAAAGGAAATTCACTCATTCATTCAATAAATACATATAAGGAGCATCTACTGTATCTGGAAGTGAAATCACAAGTGTCCTTCTTGGGCCTGCCCCCTCCACTCTCCTCCCATGCTAGCATCCACCTCAGCCCCTCAAAGCTGCCCCCACCCCTCTACTGAATGTCTTCCTTGTAGGTAGTCCTCAGGAGACCCCACTGTTAATCCACGCACCCCTTCCTCCACTCTTTCTTTTTTTTAAATAAATTTACTTATTTATTTGTTTATTTTTGGCTGTGTTGTCTTCGTTGCTGTGCGCGGGCTTTCTCTGGTTGCAGCGAGCAGGGGCTACTCTTTTTCGTTGTGGTGCACGGGCTTCTCATTGCAGTGGCTTCTCTTGTTGCACAGCACGGCCTCTAGGCGCACAGGCTCAGTAGTTGTGGCTCATGGGCTCTAGAGCACAGGCTCAGTAGTTGCAGCGCAGGGACTTAGTTGCTCCGTGGCATGTGGGATCTTCCCGGACCAGGGCTCCAACCTGTGTCCCCTGCATTGGCAGGTGAATTCTTAACCACTGTGCCACCAGGGAAGTCCCCCTTTCTCCACTCTTGTTCCTCACTATCTCTCTCTCAGCACCTTTCTCCTCCCTGGGTCTCTCTGGGAGAATATATTCTTCTGTTATCCTCCTGTCTCTCTTCTCAGTGCCTGATTCTTGCCTTCTGTCATGAACTGAATTGTGTCCCCTCCCCCTTCCCCCCAATCCATATGTTGAAGTCCTAATCCCTTGTTACCTTAGAATATGATGATATTTAGAGAAAGGATCTTTAAAAAGTAATTGATTAGGTCATTAGGATAGACCCTAATTCAGTTTGACTGGTATCCTTATAAGAGGAAATTAGGACACAGACAGAGGGCAGACCATATGAAGATAGGGAGATGATGGCCATCTATAAGTGACAACAGAGAGGTCTCAGAAGAAACCAACCCTATTGACATTTTGATCTTAGACTTCTCCAGAAATGTGAGAAAATTAATTTCTGTTGTGTAAGCCACCCAGTCTATGGTCTTTTGTTATTGCAGCCCTAGCAAATACACTCCCTGTATTGTAGGACAGTTATTACCCACAAAGATCCCATCCTCCTCTATTAATCCACCTCCATGGCTTCAGTTATCATCCCTACTCTCCCCGGTTTCCCACTCAAGTCAACACATCCACACATGGAAACCTGGACTTCATTCCAGCTCTGAATTCCAACTGCCTGCCAGACAATTCCTCCTGATTTTTTTTTCCCAATCCTTAAACTTCAAGAGGTCTAGAACTACAGAATCCTTAAAGGTCAGCCCAACCACCTTGCTTTACAGTTGAGGAAACTGAGGTACTAAACAAAACAAACAAATGAAAAACGAACAGCTTTCTTCCTGACTAACCCTGTTCCCAAAAGCACCATCCATGTGGTGGTCACCACTCAAAAATGTCAAGTCATCTTTTATTCCTTCCTCTCTTTCGTCTCATAGCCAAGCAAGGAACTTCCAGTGGATTCCAAAATCATGGTGTATTTTGTCCAGAGCTTTAGTTTTATCTTGATTTCCCCTTATAGATTAAATATTTCAGTGAATTTATATTTAGATAAGTATTGAATGTTTAGGCCTCAGTAGTCTATTTTGTTAGAAAGGTTGAGGGTAAGACCACAAGCTCTAGTTTTTCACATTGTTTTGGTTCCTGGTTTCAATGTATGGCCTTAGGCAGGTTTGTGACCTATAAAATGGAGATTACAATAGTACCTACATCATAGGGTTCTCACAAGAATTAAATGTGAATTTGGACCCAGTATAGTCTGATATCAAAACTCTTTGTACTACACCATATTACCTCTTTCTCTGGGAATGTAAAAAAAATTCGTTCAGTTTCTTACAGTGTCATGACCAAAGTACCCTGGGTGACCTTCCCAATAAAAACAATTCCAAACATTGAATAAAATGTATAATTTTTCCAAAAATTCATTGAATTGGCAAAAAAGTAAGAAATATGCAAAGGCCAAAGAAGAAATAAAAAGGGAACTCTGGAACCTAAATGAGTGTCCAAGACAGATTTAGGCTAAAGCTATCTGCCAAAACCTGGTGACTTAAAGCTTCCATTTTGATGAATACAAGGGATGAGGAAGACAGGAGACAAAGCTTAAACCTGTGGGCAAGAAGTCTAATAGAACCCCTCAAAAAGGTACACAAAGAGTTACAACCTCTGTTTAAGGGTCAGTGAGAAATAAATCCATGGCACAGAAGGGACTGCAAGGAAATTTGTTTGACCAACATTGATATTGGATGACTGAAGAAAAACAAAATCTCCCTGAAAATTCATAACTACAAACCAGCCTTCATATGAGTTTATAAACTAAATTCATATTACCTGTACTCTATATCAGGGGTCTCCAACCCCCGGGCCAAGGACTGGTACAGGTCCAAGGCCTGTTAGGAACTGGGGTGCACAGCAGGAGGTGAGTGGCAGGCAAGCAAAGCTTCATCTGCTGCTCCCCATCGCTCACATTACCACCTGAACCATTCCCACCTCCAGGTCCATGGAAAAATTGTCTTCCACGAAACCGGTCCCTGGTGCCAAAAAGGTTGAAGACCGCTGCCCTATATAATCTGAAAAACGTCAAGCATAAAATTTAATTTAAGGAGCTTTCAGGTGGGAACTGAATCCTAGTAACAGGTAAGAGCAAATACAAATCCTCTCTGAAGGACTACAATTTCAACTCATGCCTCAAAGAATGCCCACAAAGTTCTAATAAATTGTGCCTAAAGTTAAAACTCACAAAACATACAAGGAAACAAGGTACCATAAAGAAAACCAGCAGAAACAAAAAACAACTAATTAGACTCACTAAAATTTGAGATGTAGAAATTATCGAGTACAATAAATGTGAGCCTTAAATATATGAGCCAGGAACAAAAGACTAAAAGACTATAAAAAGTAACCAACCCAATTTGGGTGGGGGTGTGGTGGTGTGCAGGGAAGAACTAGAATGGATTACATAGCAGATTAGATACTGTTAAAGGCAGAATTAATTTACTGGAAGATGGACCTGAAGAAATCTAGAAAGTGACCAGGGATACAAAGAGATAAAGAATAAAAGAACTACATATGTGACATTAGAGGATAGAATAAGATGGTCTAATATATATTTAATTGTCTTTACAGAAGAAAATAAGAAGAAAGAATAAGGAAGAAGAGGTACTTGTAGAGTCAACACCAGGACTAATGTGAGGTGAGTGAGGGGCCTAGGGCCTAAAATTTATTTTAGATAATCACTCTCAGAGCCAATCCTGCATTCGCACAAACTCAAGAATGAGCATCTTTTTAAATCTGATGCCCTCACTGGCTATACACTAGTGCTCGCCCTGCTGAGAATTTTTCCAAATTGTTGTAAGACACCAAACTCTGGATTCAGAAATCCCAAGAAGAATAAAGAAAAATATATTCATGTGTACTTACATCAAAGTGAAAGTGCAGAGGGCCTGGGACAAATACAAATCAATAACAAAGAAACTACAATTAGACAGACCACAGACTTCTCAGAAGCCACAGTGGAAGTCAGAGTGGTATCTTCAATGTGCTGAGATAAAATAACTGGCGATTGAGAATTTCATCCAAGAATTTAAATATGATAGTGAAAGAAAGTCATTTTTAAACTCACAAAAACCAAGAGAATATACTACCAACAGACTCTCGCTGAAGGAAATACTACAGGATGAATTTCAGGCAGAGGGAAGCCAATCTCAGATGGATACTCTTATAAAAAGGAACCGTGAACAAAGAGATTGGTAATTCTGTAAGCCACCAATGAACAACATTTGATTGTGTAAAAAAAAAATGATGTCTCATCTGTCCTGAAAAAAAAAAAAAGAGTGAAAAAACTGGACTACAACAGGAAATAAATGGTGGGGGGAGTTTAAGTTAAAGTAGTTTAAGGTCATTTATTGTTTTGTTTAAGAGGGTAAAAATTGTGATTAAATTTTACTTATTTTTAAAAAAATATTAATTTATTTATTTGGCTGTGCCAAGTCTTAGTTGCAGCACACGGGATCTTCCTTGCGGCATGCGGGATCTTTTTTAGTTGCAACATGTGGGATCTAGTTCCCTAACCAGGGATCGAACCCGGGCCCCCTGCATTGGGAATGCAGAGTCTTAGCTACTGGACCACCAGGGAAGTCCCTGTGATTAAATTTTAAATATCTAGAGGACCCACTAAAAGAATAAATAGACAGAGAGACTATAACTTCCAAGGCAATCAATGGGGGAAAAAATGGGGTGATTAAAAAATTCAATCCATAAGAAGATAAAGTGGAAGGAAAAAATAAAAATAAACCAGGACATAGGGGAAGTTATGTGTAGGTGCAGGGGGTACATGGGAACTCTCTGAACCTTCCTTTCCATTTTGTTATAAATCTAAAACTGCTCTAAAAAAATTATGTCTTAAAAACAAACAAACAAAAAAACGCACCCAGGACAAATAGCACAAAATAAGATAGAGAGAAATCTAACTAATTCAGTAATTTCTAGCTCTTATGTAAATACATTCTAACTGAAATGCTTTGCTCTGCATTGAAAAGACAAAGCTTGTCAGAATGGCTAGAAAACAAAATCCAATAATAGGGGCTTATTATAAGTAAAGTAAAAGAGCTAGGTTAAGGAGCTGCTAAAGTTTTCTCCTGCTTTATCCATATGTGACTTTTCCATAAAGTCAACCAGAACAAATTTGGTCATGTGACGAGAGTTTGATAAAGGAACTATTTGCAAACATGTGGGCAGAGTGTAAGGAAACCACAGGGAAAGCACAACACCCTGGAACTGGGAAAAACAGGGCTCTGTTACCACCTCTAGCACTGAAAGGCCAAAGAGGGCTGGGCAGTTACGAGAACCCATTCTGGCTCCTTCCAAGCCATTTTCCACATTGTGGCTAGAATGACACACTCCCTAACACACACACTCACTCATACACATCTACAGCTTCAAGTCTTTTACGAGCATCCCATAGTCCTTGAGATGGCTAAAAGTGCCTTAATATAGCCTCCAAAGCCTTTTGTGACCTGTCTTCTCTGCCATATCGCCAGCTTTTACTGGGACCAGAGTCCACCTCATTTTCAGCCTTTTAGTCACTGTGGCCTTCTCTTATATTCTTGGATTCACCATGCATGTTCCTTCCCACCTCAGGACCTTGGCATATGCTGTTCTCTTGCTAGAATACTTCTCACTCTACCCTCTAAACCCTCTTATCCCCACTCATCTTTGTGGGCTGAGCTCAAGTGTCACTTACTGGAGGAACTTTCCCAAAGCCCCACCTTCATTATATACCTTCAGGACATTAATACATCTCCTGCAGAGCACTTATCACTATTGTCATTCTCTATTCATATTTGTACAATTATTTGATGAAGGTGTGTCCCACTAGACTGGAAGCTTCATGGGGGCAAGAATGGCACCCTTTTTGCTCACTACTGTACACTGCCTGGCACCTGGCATCTAGCAGAAGCTCAATACATATTGATGAATGAAGGAATGAAAACATCCTTACTAAGAGAAGGACACTTTGCCCAGAAATGAGTGTTATATACCCTAAGAAGCTTTACCCAGTTTCGTTACACAATTTGCATTCATTCATTCACAGATTATTTACTTGCCATTTCTCTGTGTCAGAGATAACAAAGGGCAGCTTCCTTCACAAGCCTTTTATGAACATATGGCAAGAACGTGGTGGGAGAGCCTCCAAGCCAGGGCAGTGGATGGCATCTCAGTAAACCTGGTGGGCACTCAAGGTGGAGAACAGGGAGTGCCTCCCCATTCTTGGCCCATCAGACCCAGAGCAAAGGCAGGTGGATTGATCAACCGTGAGCCTTTCCCAGGGCCCTAAATGGTGGCCAGGGCCACAGTCAATGGTACCCAAGTGATGGAACTCTGGCCATTTTGGCAAAGTGGAGCTGAAGGAGCTGCATTTGGTTGGCTCCAGATAATTGCTAACCACAGAGAAAAATCCTCTGCCTCAAAATTCCCATTTGTGAAAGGGACCAAAAGCATTTCCTTCGATTATTAAAATCTACATCCTGTTCTCTGATTTGATTGACTTTACACGTGGATGGTAATGGCTCTATGCCTTGGCTTCCTCATCCTCAATAAGGATGAAAGCTTTTAGGTTGTTTAAGAGCATCAATAAATAACAATAATACCAGTAGCAGCAACTAACATTTACTGAACATCACTCTATGCCGGACTCTGTGCTAAGTTCTTTATACATACATACATACATATATATATAGTATCTCAATCTTCATGTCAATTAGCTCATGTTGGTCCCCTGCTTAAAACTCTCCAATGACTCCCCTTGATATTAAAATAAAACGTAAACTCCTTACCTCCGCAGTCAAGGCTCTACAGGAATGATTTCTGCTGTCTTATCTCAAACGGCCTTTCCCCTCAGTCAGCTCCAGCAGCATCAACCTTCTTTCTGCAACTCAGACACCAAGCTTGCTCCTACCTCATGGCCTTTGTACCAGCTAGCCCTTCTGCCTGAAGTGCTCATCCCTCAGATCCACACATGGCTGCCTCCTGCTGGTCACGTGGGTCTCAGCTCAGTCACTACCTCCCTGACTCCCCTACCCCCCTCACCCTATTGCTCCATCACCGCACCCTGTTTTACTGCTGCCATAGCATGTATCGCTATCTGAAATTATCTTAATTTTTTGTTAGCTCCACTATTATCTGTCTCCCCTAACTAGAACATACATTCCATGAGAGCAAAGTCCCATCTATCTTGTTCACTCTTGAATTCTCAGTGCCCAGAACAGAGCCCAGTACACTTCAGGCTTTCCACAAACATTTCTCAAGTAAAAAAAATGGGTGACAGACCCTGTGCAATAAGAGCTACTGTACTTACGCCATTTTGTAGATGAAGGACCTCAGGTCTAGTGACATTGGGTGACATGCCCAAGGTCACAGAGGCAGAGGGTAAATAGAGAAGAGTAACAATCGTACCCAGGCCTAGCTGTCCCAGGACTTGTGCTCTTAATCACTACACAGACTGAGATTCATCCCATGAATCCTGTCATGTATCCTCCCCACTACTACCCCAATATTCATTCTTTTTTTTCCCAAAGAAATGCTAAATTAAAAAAAAATTTTTATTTAATTAATTTATTTTTGGCTGTGTTGGGTCTTCCATGCTGCGCGCGGGCTTTCTCTAGTTGCGGTGAGTGGGGGCTACTCTTCATTGCGGTGCGCAGGCCTTTCATTGCGGTGGCCTCTCCTGTTGCAGAACACGGGCTCTAGGCACGTGGGCTTCAGTAGTTGTGGCACGCGGGCCTCAGCAGTTGTGGCTTGTGGGTTCTAGAGTGCAGGCTCAGTAGTTGCAGCGCACGGGTCCACGGCATGTGGGATCTTCCCGGACCAGGGCTCGAACCCGTGTCCTCTGCATTGGCAGGTGGACTCTTAACTACTGTGCCACCAGGGAAGCCCCCCATATTCATTCTTTACATTGAACCTGGCCCAAGAGCTAGGCATCAAGGAGGCATTGAATAAAGCAGTGCAGAGAGTGTGAACTGGTACAACCGCTTTGGATAACTGTTTGGAAATACTAACACTGACCCAGTCCTCAGTTTATATCCACAGATGTATTAACATGCGTTCAACCAAAAGCCATGTACAAGAATGTTCACAGAAGCAGCATTCTTAAAACCAAATGCTTGGAACAATCTAAATATCCATCGAGTAGAATGAATAAACATACATTGTAGGGACTTCCCTGGTGGTCCAGTGGTTGAGACTCCACACTTCCAATGCAGGGGGCGTGGATTTGATCCCTGGTTGGGGAACTAAGATCCCACATGCTGGGTGGCACGGTCAAAACATTTTTAAAAATTAAAAAATAAGCACATTGTAGTATAGTCATAAAATGGAATATTATACAGCAACAAAAAAGAAAGTACAACTACATGCAACAACATGGCTGAATCTCACCAAGAAAAAAGTATCTACTGTATAATTCCCTTTAAAGGAAGATTTCTAAAAATAGACTATGTTCATTTATGTTGCTAAAGGTCAAAATAGTGACTACCCTTGTGGGTGGAGGTGGGGCATGGTGGTTGTCTGGGATGGGAAGAGCATGAGTGGGGCTTCCCGAATTGGGTAATGTTTTGTTTCTTGACCTAGACACTAGTTGTACAGTTGTGTTCAGTTCATGAAAATTCATTGTTACACATTTCTAATTTGTACACTTTTATGTTGTAAAACAATATATTTATGTTGAATCACATGAAATGCCACTTTGTCCATGAAAAGTCGCTGCATATAAGCAACTTCATATGGTCCAACTAAAATGTTATACTTCAATGAAAGGATTACTTAAGAAAAAATAAATCCTGCCTAGTTGAATTGCTTCGTATTATACGTGGCTCTGAAAAAACTAGTTATGAGAAAGAGCCTGTGCCTTCCAAGGGCTCTTTGGCAGGTGGTAAACAGGCCCAGGATAGTTGTAAATTCTTCCCCAGGGCCTGAGGCTGGTGCACTCGGTCGGGTACCCCAGAGTCCGGAGTCCAGCCAGCCCTGGTGTAGTGCAAGTCAGCTGGAGGAGGCCTGAATGTCCTCGAGCAGAGATGAGCCTCCCCAGCCTCGGGCCCAAGGTGCCAGTGGTCCTGGAGCACACCAGGTCACACCTGCCCTGCTCTTTGCCCTCACTGTGGCCTCCTTCCTGGACATTTGCAAGGTTCCCGTTCCTCAGCCTTCAGACTTCCCAGAGAGGCTCTTCCTGACCTCCCTAAAGATCATTCCCCAATCACTGTCACATCCCTTTATTATCCCCTTCATGGATTTGACCAACATCTGAATTTATGTTATGATTTGGGTGTTTACTTTTTATTATTTGCTTCCCTCATTGGACTAAGGTATACGAGCGAGAGCAGGAGATTCCTATAACTTGTTCGCTGTTGTACCCTCAGGGCCTGGGATGGTGCCTAGTACCTAGAAGCTGCTTAAATATTGGCTGAACGAAATCAACAAATGAATGACTGACCAAATGAAATGGCACTAATGGAGGGCAGGGGAGAAAGGGTGGCCCAAATCACAAGTCAAGTCAGAAAGAAATGCGCAACCCCCATCCCTCTCGTGGAACGTGAAAGCCAAGTTCAGCCTCCAGAAAACTGCTGACCCCTCCAGAGTCCACATATCCCTTCCTTATCCCTGTGCTTCTCTCAGGGTCCCCATTCTGCTGTAGGAAGGACACAGACACTTATGAGGTATTTATTGAACCACCCTATGGAGTGGAATTATCATGCCCATTAAATATATAATATTGAGAGTCTAAAGGATCAGTAACTCACCTGAGATCCATCAACAATTAAGTGGCAGTCTTTGGGCAAAGTCTAAATATGTCCATTCCCAAAGTCATAGCTCACCAATCACTGCATCAGCAGAGTTTTCAAGATTACCAGGGAATTTCTGTGATTTGCAAGCAAGGACCAAAAGAGCTCCTCTTGATCTTTTTTTTTTTTTCTCCTTCTTCTCTTCCTACTGCTCTCAGGGGTTGCTCTGGATTTAGCTCCCACATCTGAAATGAGCAGTGTGCTTCATTTTATTTGAACTAATGCAAATTTGAACTGTGCCATTTAAATATATTCATAAAAATCTTGGTTCAGTAGCCAAAACTGAAACAATGCAAATCTGACTTTAGAGTCACACCTATGAGGAAACCACTCTGGACTACGTGAGGTCTTCAGGAAAGCTTCTTTTGCATAACCTTCCACGGCCCTGTTCAGCAAAGAGTGAAAACCAAGGGTCTTGGAGGAAGAATGGGGAAGAGGAAGCTAGTGACCTATATTATCGTAACCAAACAAAAATCTTCAAAATTTCCCTATTACACAGAGCAATTAGAGGGACCTCAAAACTAGCTGTGCACTTGGCTCTGAGCTAGATTACTTGAAAAATATCTTGTCCTTTAGGGCTCATGATAATCCCCTGAAGCAGATACTATGACTATCCCCCTTTTTACAATAGAGATCTGAAGAGATTAAGAATTATGTAAAGTCACCAAGTGTTTAACAACCGCCCCTCCCAATACTGATACAAGAGAATCATCATTCCCAGCTTTGTATCACACTATCTGCTACCACTGAAATCCAAGCATCTAAAATCAACTCTTTGGTGAACTATTTAAGATAC
Organism: Balaenoptera physalus; assembly: GCF_965194825.1. Taxonomy (NCBI): domain Eukaryota; kingdom Metazoa; phylum Chordata; class Mammalia; order Artiodactyla; family Balaenopteridae; genus Balaenoptera; species Balaenoptera physalus. The sequence continues at coordinate 58,570,979 of NC_138890.1, forward strand.
CCAGCCACACCGTTAAAAATATAACTTTTGTCCTGCAAAAACTGTACTAGTTAAAGCATCAATGACAGCACAGTATGATTGTTTGAACTATTTCTTGATAAAGAAAACTTTGTTTGCATTTGAGAGTGTTTTTCTCTTTCTGAAGTTTTGACGCACACAGATAAATAGGCTTCTCTTAAAATTCTAATTCATTCCCATTCATCAAAATGGCTGGGTATGTTGAATAATCATCGAAACGTGTATTCAGCACTTAGACGCTGTTCTAAGGGCTTTATGTGCATTACTCCATTCAAGGTCCACTCAGCCATTTTTGGTAAGTACTACTATTAGTTTTCATATGACAGAGGAGGAAACTGAGGCACATTAAGTTTGGATAACTTGTCCAAGGCTGTGGAGCTTGTAAAGGTGAGATTGAACCCCAGCAGCCTGTGGTCAGTGTTTGTACATCTGTCTTTCAAGTTCTCCAGGCTCCAAAGCTGAAACACCTGAACACAATGAGCCAGAAAGCCTAGGGGCTACTGCCAGAACAGAGTTCTAACCTCGGGCCTGACACATCGCCCTGGCTATCTTCGCTTGCACTAGCACTCCCCAAGGTTCCTTCTGCCACCCCTTGCCTGGTTGAGTCTGCATTCTGCAGATGCGAAATGCAGGGAAACTTCTCCAGGGCCCCCAGGCTGTGGCCCCTCCTTTTGCTCTCCTGTACTCTCTAATGCACCACTGATGTTAACTGTAATTAAATCACTCTTTGAAACAAATAAATCATCATTTGTTTAACATCTATCTCCCCTCCTGACTATATAAACAGTAGCAGTTCCAGAGTTTCCATATAGGTGGGGGCAGGTCATCTACTTGTATTGGGGGGCTTGGTTCCAGTGCTTCCTATTTGATATAAGGGTGAGAAAGGTCAATTGAATACAGAAATAAATAAGTTTGCTGATGAAGATTATATGTGACACCATGGTGTCACCACTGACTGTAAGCTCTATATGGACAAAAATAGCATTTATCTATCACTGTAAACCCAATACCTGGCACTGTGCCTGATGCATAGCAGGTGTATAATAATGTTTTATGGAATTAGTAAATAATTAAAACAGAGCCTGTGACTTCTTATCTGAAAAGGAGGGAAGATAAGACCCAGAGCACAGCTTTTTAAAGCTACATGACATATGAAAACAGGCCAAGGACAGGAATGGCACACAGTAAGTGCTTCATAAATGTCTGCCACTGAATTAGAATTCCTGCCTCTCCTCACTACCACTGCACTCAGCTCCCAGCTTGATAAGAGGGCAACGCCCAGACCTGAAGCCACTGGACTCCCCTGTACACGACCTGGTAGGGGTGAAGACGTTTACACCGGGGTTAGGGTGAAACGACTATAATTAGCACGGGCAGGAATGCAGGGCTGTTAGGGTCCACCTCCAGCAGAAGAGTTATACCTGGGGAAGAGACAGGGCAGCTTTGGAATGAACAAAGTCACAGGAAGTAGAAAAAAAAAAAAAAAAAATCCAGCACAGGCCTACCAGCCACTCAATCCAAAGAATGAAGGTGGTACCGTTAAACTGTGAAGGCACAAATGCTTTGCATTCCCCACCATCTTTCACTCTGTCCCCTCTCCCCCAACCTCTGGCCCCTGGGCTGCAGACAGGGTTAAAACACAAACGAGAGTGTGTCGGCCACAGAGAGGCCTCCCCACAGGCACCTTCACGTCAGACTTTCCTCAGGCAGACGCCTCCCCACCTGTCTCCTCATCTTCCCTCAGGTCACACCTTCCCAGTCTCCAAGTCTCAACTCATAACCACAGCCCCCTGTCCGAAAGAGACCCCCTAATGCCCAAATTAAAATCAGGTCCTTCCCAGCTCTCCCCATACCCTCAAATCCTGCTTACGTCTCCCTCCTAGCACTTATCATAGACTCAAATTGCATAGCCTGTCTTCCCCCCAAATTGTGAGCTTCACAAGGGCAGGGAGGGCTGTCTGTCTCTCACCACCAAGGCCTCAGAGTCAGGGCAGGCCCCAGGGCAGAATATATGAATGACTGACTGACCGAATGGATGGATGGATGGATGGATTTCTCATAACAGTTACCCCCAAACCTCTCCTCTCTTTAGGTTCCAAGAAGAGTGGAATATGGTCCCCAGCACCCTCCCAGACACCGAGTCACAGTCTGCTCAGGCATCAGAAACTCCTCCCAGCTCAGGACTGGGGGCTCCTTCATGGTCCCACCATCCCACCAGGGCTGGGGTCTCCTCACTTCTCCTTCAGGAAAGCTGAGAACAGACCAGGAATGGAAGGAACACTGTCTCTTGGCTAATTCCTCTAATTAAAGACACAGGACAGCCACCCCCTACCTCATCTTGACTTTTTTCCATAGTTTAGAGAGGATTTCCTTATTCCCATCCTTTTACTTGTTCCAGCAAGGCCCATGAGCAACCACTGGCTGGAAAATCACTGCTCCAACTTTCCTTGTTTAACATGCTTAAGTGACTTGCAAGAAACAGGTTTTTAGGCTTGTGATATGAAGATGGGGTGGTGGCAAAGTAGAAAGATCCGGGTTGCAAAGATCTAGAAAATCAGCACCACCATTTATTAGATCTTTCATTTATCAGGTGCAGGACCCTTGGCCCCAATTTCTACATCTGACAAATAGGCATAATGATATTGAACTTGGATGCCTGTTAAGGGAACACCTGAACAACTGTAAAATACTCCGTTGTCCTAGTAAAGAGTTTTTCTCTTGGCATTAAGTAAGGTCTTGGCCCTGAAAGGAAGACTGAGCTTTCGTAGGGGGAGAGCCTGCTCTGCCCCCAGGAGCTGAGTAAGGAAATCACACCGCAAAGGTGCGTTTGAGTAGCGAGAAGCCATTTTAGCCTGGACTCGGTGACCTTGGGTTCTGGTCTGGGTTTGCAAAATGTCTCTCCCGCTGCCTGTCTCCAGAGCCCCAGCACCAGCCCCAGCCCCAGATCCAGCCCAAGGCCAGACCTCTGGCCTGGGCTGGAAGCCTTTCATCGGCTCCCTTGACAACAGCCAAGCGCAGATCTTTGGTGGCGTAGGAAGAAAAAACCTGCCTCACAACCTCCCCGTGAAGCGAAAACACCATCAAGACAAACCTTACAGGGGATTCAGACCCTGGCCCAGCTCTTATCCCCGCATCAAAGCTACCCCCTACTCCGGACTCCCCGGAGGCTACAGCCTCCTCCGTTCCTGGGCGGAGCTGGGCCTGCTGCGAGGGCTCCCCGCCTTCCCGGAGTCAGGCCTAATGGCGGGGGCTTTTCTTTTCACCGCCCAGGGCTGATGCGCTCCCCCCGCCCCCGCCGCCCCCGCCACCCCCGCCGCCCCATCATTAACTGCAAAGAAAAGATCCCGGCCATTTCCATTTCCTCTGCGGCTCAAGAGCTCTGTTGTTATTTAATCCCGTGGCCACCCCGGCAGCATCCTCGATGCGGACGGCTCCACCCATCCACCTGGCCAATTCTCGGCCGCTCCCGCTTCCCCGGAGGGGCGCAAATAGGGGTGGCTGGGGAGAAGCGCCTACAGCAGCAAAGGGCTGTGGCCTTCGGAGGACACAGGGTCCTCAGGCCCGCGTCCCGTGAGGGCTGGGAAACGCACGGAGAGGGAAGCACTAGCCAGGGCAGCTGAGGGCGGGCGGACGCCGGGGCACTGCGGACATTACCCTGGAGTTGGGGGGAAGGGGGGCGCTGCCAGGCGAGAGCCAGGTCTCTAGCTGAGTAGCCAGCATCACCCTGGTGGGTACTAAAGCCGGAAGAGGCCTCGGCCCAGTCGCTGTCCACACCCAAGAAATGGGGGGAGGGGTGGTCTGCGCTTACTCAAGGGAGACTCAGCCTCAGGAAAGGAACCAGATTCACTCAGCTGTACCCACTCCGCCCTTCTTTGATATGGACGTTTGACATTTCCTTAATTTTTGGTAAACACAGCTTCAAGACCCCTCGCCCCCCGACGCCCCTAGTCTACAGAAAGAGAAGGCCCTCAGCAGGGGTCTTCCCGTTCCCCCGCCCTCCCGACTGCCTGCGGCGGGTAGAAATCCCTAGATCTAGGTGTGTCCTCCCCCACCCAGCTCTCAGCCCAGGATCCTGAGGCCGCAGTGCACCCCCGCCCCCCAGCAACACTGACGGTTCCAGCCCAGGCCCGCAGTGGCGTGAAGGTGGCCTTTACCTCCTCTCGCAGGCTGGGAGGGGGTACAGCCCGCGCAGCTGAGCCAGCTGCAGCAGTCGCCGCCGCCCTCCATTCATAAAGGAAAAAAAAAAAAAAAAAAAAGGCAACAACAACCTCCACCCCTCTTTGTAAAAGAACGACGGGCCCTGGAGGAGCGAGAGTCAGCCCCAGCAATCACGGGTTAAGTTCTTTTCCGGCCCCCCATTCATAAAAAAAGGAGCGCGGCGCATGCGCGCGCGGGGTCTCTTGTGCCCACCCATTCATAGAATCGCGAACTGCGCGCGTGCGCACAGGAGCTCCCTGCCCTCCCATTCATAAAAAAGCCATTTTCCCAGGCAGTGGTTGCAACATCGCCGCGGAGGCAGCGAGAGGGGCTGACAGCGCGGTGTTGGCGCTGAGGAGCGCAGGGAGCAGTGCCGGTTCCTCCGGCCGGCGTCTGCGAGGACGGCGGCGTCCGTCCGACCCACTCGGGTTCGGGAATTCACACAGACGTGGAGCAATGCTTGTGACTCTGCGGCTCCTCAAAGTAAGTCCCCGACCGGCTTCGGGATGTGAAGCTGCCCCTCTCTGAGTCGCGATGCGACTCCCCCTCGGGCTGGGGCAAATGGTGCGCTATTTCTAGGCGCGCCTCAGTGTTCCTTCCCTCTCCCTGCGCCTCCTGGAGCCGCTGCGGTGCGCCGCAGCTCCCTGACGCCCTCGGCTGGGCCGGCGAGGCGCTGGGGGTGTTCACAGCTTGGCACTGGCGTTCCCGACCCCCGGGCATTGCCAAGCACGGCTTCCCCACTCTCTACGACTCGGAAGCTTCGTGCGTGTCCCGGGAGTTTGCTTCTGGCCTAGCCTTTTTCCTCCTGCCACCACCGGCCTCGGGCGCTGGAACAGGCGCCTCTAGGCTCCGTCAGGAGCCACCTCTTGGGTCCGGCGGGCGCCCTCGCCCTGGGCGGCTCGCCCACCCCGGGCTCGCTGCCCACGGTGCCAGCTCTGCCGTAGATCTCCCCAGCCCGCCGCAGCGGCCTATGCTCGACGTAGGTTTTTTTTTCCCCTTCGGAGCCGTGAGGGACTGGGTTTTCTTCCCTTCTGCCTCACCCTCGATGGTCAGCGCAGGGCTGGCCGGGACTGGGCATTTCTGCTCTCTCTCTCTCTTTGGCGAGGCGGTTCCTCGCCGTCTGACCTTTGCTCTGCTGCCGCATTTTATGCTGTGCAGCTGCCTTGCAGTTGCCTTTTCTTTCCCCGGCCTCTGCAGGGCCCGAGGCTCCTCGGCCTCCTCGTGCCTCCCTATCCCCGGGCACCGAGCTGTGCCAGGTCCCGGGGCCCCCGGGCCGCGCTGGGGCTGTGGTAGGGGCTGAAGGTGCGTTTCCATAACGCCGGGCGTGTGGGAGCTGGAGGAAGAGGCTGCGTGCGTAGGAGAGATAAGGCTCCCGCTTTCTCTCCTTCCTTCTTGGTGGTACCAGGCTTGACATCACCGAGAAGAGAGAAGGATAGAGACGGTACGTTCTGAAAATTCTGAATCGCCAAGCCTATGGGGGCAATGAAGGGGGGTGAGGGCAAATTTGGCCAGCCAGGACAGCTGGAGCTTGGCTCCATCACCGGGACCAGGGCTTTGCCCAGTTTCTCCTCCATACAGATGATCAAAAAGCATTTAGACAGTAGCTGCTCTTGTGCAAGAAGACGGTTTCTCAATTTTCTTTGATTGGGGGCTGGGGGTTGTAGGCAGAGGAGGCAGGAGAGGCGGAAAATGGTTGCATGGCTTGATGGGCTGAGCGATGGACGGGAGAAGCGAACTGGGCTGGAGGGGCTGGATGGTGGGCAGAGGGAAGAGCTGCTGGCTGCCTCATGCACCAGCTGCTGGATGGGTATCCATATTGCCAGGCCTGGATGAGGGCAGAAGGCTGCCTTCTGGCCCATCAAGGCTCAGAGACCACTTCCCCCCCCACCCCCCAGCATGATTCGCGATGAAAGGAAGGTTGTGGGTTCGGTGGGGTGCCCAGACCCAGTATGAACCTCCTCTTTCCTGCTTCCAAACCAGTGGCATGATTCTCTCCAGTTTGGGGGGAGGGGTGAGAGCAAGTGCATGTCTGTCTGGTTAGCTGATCAAGGCTCTCCAGTCTCTCTGAACCTCTTGGGGGATACAAAGCTGGCAGGTGAAGGCCCAGAGCATTTAGGAAATGTGGGTTTATCAATCTCTTAATAAGCTCGGTCTGGCCTGAGGCCCTACCCAATATTGCACTGGTGATTTCACAATGTTTAGAGTTCCCCCGGATCTTCGTACGAATGGAGCATAAACATCTGAAAGTTTCGGTTTTTCCCTTAGTGTGTGGGTGTGAGGAGGACTAGGAAAGGGAGGGCAGCCATTGACAATGCCCCCCACACCTACCTCTCTCTCTCCCCACCCCCCCAGCCCTCTCTCTCTTTCTCTGTCTCCTTCTCTTTCAGCAGAAGGGTGGGAAAGAAGTTGATGTGTCCAGTGTGAAATCAAATTTTCTCTCTTTCCTAGCCCTTGGGAGGGTCCTCACTTGCCAGAAGGCTCCAGACGAATTCTAATATGAGCAGTGCACATCTTGACCAACTGAGCTGCGTGGCCAGTACTGGGTAGGGGGCATTTTGGTGGCAGATTTCTAAAATCTCCTTGATGGACAAATGTTGGTCAGCTTGATGAGGAAGACTTTAAAGACGTCTCTTGGTTATCTTCCTTTTTAGATTCTGAACTCAAGAGTAAGTGCTTTCCTGCTCATTCGCATGACCTTTACCAAATTACCCTCTGAAATGGCAGCATCTCCTTAAAGCTTTGGTAGGGCGAGGTGGGAAGAGACTGATCCCATGGAATAGTATGATTCCTGGTTAAAGCAGGGCAGAGGCTGGGGGCATTTGGAGCTCGCAGATGTCATTTTTGTTTTCATGCTTCCAGAATAGGTGGAGAGACAGGCTCTTTGGAACTCTCCACCCCCCAACTCTGGTAAACCTGACATTGCCTCTGCCAGAGGTTTAGCTGACTTGAAAAACAAATGAAGGCAGCTTTTCAGTGCAGAATTTGAAAGTCAGTGATTTTAAAACTAAGGGAGGAAAAAACACCCATTAACACCTCCAGAAATGGCCCTTGAGGTGTGTTGCTCTGGGGTTTAATACTTTGGGATCATCAAAGTATAAATACTTTGTGTGGGATTCTCTTCCAATTTCTGATGCTATTAGTCCCTTCATGTGACATCTTCCAGCCCCCACTTTTGGGCCCCCACGAGCATTTTTCTTTCCCCAGGCCATCCTCTTGGGTAGGGCCCAGGTGATGGTACCAGGAGGCTTAGAAAGGAGCCCCTTCTCTTCAGAGAAGAAGGTCAGTGTTCTTAGAAAGTTACGGCATTCAATTTGGTTCTGCATCCAGAGTTGTCTGCCCCTGGGCCCTACTGAGGTGGAAGTTCCCTTGTGAGGAAAACCTCTGGATCTAGGGATAGAATGAAAAATTTTGGATTTAGGATGTCGACATGGCAAGAGTGGAGAAGGTTCCATCTCATGGTCAACTTGGATCTACCTGACAGAAGGGAAAGCAATGACTCATTGGAATATATTTTTACTCTCTCAAAAGAGCCAAAGGAAGAAGGTGATGAAGGGCAACATAACCGAAGACTGTATTACCTCTTCCAGACCAAGGTAGGGGCTGGGTCAAAGCAGATGAGGGGCTAGGAAATGTGCTAAGCTTGGGCCTCAGTCTCCCCATCTGCAGAGTGGGGAGAAGAAACTCCTCCCGAGGGGCCAGGGCCAGCTGAGCAGCTAGCAAGTGTGCAGGGCTGGGGCTGTGCCCCTTGTTACTACTGGGTGCCTAGTAAGGAGGGCTTGGTTGTAAGGGAGCCCCTTCCTCCACAGGAGATGTGGGGTGCTGTGTGATGTAAGAGGCGGAGGATGCTTAGCTCTCGAGGGGGCCTGGGGCCACCCTGCAGATCCGGACAGCTGACAAGGCTGGGGATGTATCCGGGACATGTGGCTGGGTTTAAGAGGCTCCACCGTTCAGCTGTGATCACGATTGTTCTTTCCAAGGACAGTCGGTGGAGGAAGCAAGGGCACCGGGGAGGGAGCACAGATGTGCTGGATGTCGCGGAGGAGGGAAGGGGCCCTTCTGGGGCAGGTGGCCATTTGCAGAAAAGTGGTTTCCCTTGTCTCTTTCTGGTTGGGGGGAAGGGGGAGTCATTTCCTGCCCCATCCCAGGAGTAAGCTAACGTCTATTATTGTAAGTCCAGTTCTTAGTGGAGGGTGGTGAGACAAATAAAATGATCTTGGTGTCAGTGAGAGGGGGGTCCTCCCCTGGGGTTTAGATTTCTGGTCCCCCACCCCCAAACTTTGATGTGGGCCAGTGGTTCCCCAACTGTACCAGTAGTTAACAGACTTCTTCTAGCCCCATTCTTTTCTCACTCTTGACTTCTAATCCCTGTTTAAGGGGATCTGAGCAGACAACAATTGTGAGGGGAATACATCGAAGCCAAAGTTTGTAGCCGGTTAGAATAGCCCAGAGCCTAAGTACAGCAAGACCTCTCCCACTCACCCTAGCACTGGGGCTTTGGAGCTCAGCTGGTTGTGGAAAAAGAAGAGAAAAGGGTTGGGAACTGATAACTGGGGATGGGACAAAGTGAGGAAAAGCAGCTGTTTTTTTTGTGATCTCTGACAGGTTATGACCAGAGGTCAGCTCCTTAGTGCTAGTGGTGGGTGGCAGGGAGGAGCAAGGTTTCTCAGGCAAATCCAGCTGCCTAAATGCTTTATTTGCAGCAGATTGTCTCCCTCAGTGGGGTGTAGGGAAGGCAAGTCCCTGGCTTCCCTCATCCCCCTTCCCCCCCTTTAAAAGTCTTTTCGAAGCAATAAGTCATTATTTAGTTGGAGCTTAATGAACTAAACTGGAGTGTTGTCCCAAAGAACCCAAGCGAGAGTGGTAGATAGTGGTGGGCGGGCTCTCATGAAGCCTAGAGACCTTTTTCTCTGAGCTGTTAAAGGCTTAAACAGCCTTCCCTGAAAGCACCTGCTGGGACTGAATGGGGCAGTGCAGAAACTGCCCTTTCATTCAGAGCCCCTTGCCAGTTTGGCATTAGCTGACCTGTAGTTTTCAAAGTACAACTGTCAGGTTTTCCTAATATTTCCCAACTCCTCTCCCTGGGATAAGTCCAGGGGAGGGGATGGATGGGTGGAACAGACATTTAACATGCCTCTTGATTCTTTCCAGCCAGCCTGCATTGAGCTGTCTGCCGCCTTGATGCTCAGCCCCTCCCCACAGGTACACATGCAATGTCAGGCTCACAGACATTGGGATAAGTCCAGGGGAAGGGGTGGATGGGTGGAACAGACATTTAACATGCCTCTTGATTCTTTCCAGCCAGCCTGCATTGAGCTGTCTGCTGCCTTGATGCTCAGCCTCTCCCCACAGGTACACATGCAATGTCAGGCTCACAGACGAAGCCGCAAATACAGGGCAGTGTGCTCTGGGCTTTTTGATATCCTGCTGATTCAGTATTCTAGGACTCTCTTCTTCTGCCTTCCTTTTACCCTAGCTCCGCCTTCCCTTCCCCACAGACCTGGACCAGGAAGTGTTTACCCTAGCTCCGCCTTCCCTTCCCCACAGACCTGGACCAGGAAGCCACATCCATGAACGTGCCCTAGGGACCCTTAAGTTCAGCTTTATAGGTGGGAGGAGACGGGATTCCCGCCCACTCTAGGCTTTCCTTTTAGGGACTGCTTTGTGGTGAGATCTTACAAATGAGACCCATTCAACCTTAAGAAAACTAAAAATGAAAACACCTAGAAAAATGGGGGTGTGTGAGGTGACAAAAGGGATGCCAAAGAAAATGGAAGTATGTCTTGCGCTCTGACCCTTCCTTTAATGACAGATTTCAAACCCCCAGCCTCTTCTTTCCACACTAAAAATTCCCCTAACTGAGGGCCAGTCTGATGTCAGCCCTGTCTGGCTTCATTTCCAGGCTGGTTGGGTTAAGAACCCGAAGATGGCCCGATGAGGTTCCCTGAGGGCTGGTGGCAGACCTGGGAGACTGGCGGAGTTCATGGCTATAAGAAGGGTGCTTCCGTGCCCTTCCATGAATACCCAGAAGTTATTGCAAGTCAGGGTCGCAGGGCTGAAGTTGCAGCCTCTGGAGCCTCTGCTACCTGGGTTCGAATCCTACCGTGACCACTTGCCTGCTCTATGACCCTTTGTTCTTCCATTTCTTCCTCTGCAAAATGGGTATTATCCTCCAAGGAGATGGTGAGGATTGAAGGAGAAAATCATTGAGGATTTAGCACAGAGCTTGACACCAAGAAATGTTTCATAAATGCTTGCTGCTCCCCTAATTATTATTTTTAGAAGGTTGGAGTGGAGGTAAAAGTTTCCTTTCCTCATGCTAATCAATAAGGCTGCCACCTAAAATTCGATAGAGGTGCTTCTCTGGCTAAGTGGACTGCTGGCTTTGTTTCTCTGTCCACAGCCTTCCAAATTGGCCATCAGTCTCCCAAACAGCCTAAATGAGGCAAAGCCTCCTCTCTCCTATTTGTATTATAAATCTCTTCCTTCCTTGCAGGGGAAGCAGAGTACATATTAAACTGCACTTAAGTTCGGCAGCGTTGCGCAGACTGGAGGGTGGGTGTGTCCCAGTGAGTAGAGATCAATCTTCTAAGCCGAGGACTTGCGGGGGTTTTGAAACACCGTTTAGCTGTGTTGAGGGGTTATCAAACAGGCTGTCGGGAGGTTGTTTTTCTTGTCAGCCAAATGAATTCCACCCTCCTGCGGAGGGTCCTGGCTAATTGGGAGGTGAGGCCATGAAGCCTGAGAAGGTTGGAATGGTACAACTCTGAGCCCCTGGTGGCCGGAAGGCATCTTCCATCAGGGTTATGATAGGGAAAATGCATTTTAGAACATGCCTGCTGGAGCCATCTTGGATGCAGCATGTCCCAAGAGAGCTGAGTCATCGTGGACTGAACCCCCACCCCCATGTCTGGCCCTGAGTGCAGGCCCAGATGTTGACAGCTGTCTCTGGAGGGTGATGGGAGCCTGCTAATGCCAATATCCCCATCGCCTGCAGGCGCTGCTCCCACCCTGGCTTCCTGGGGGGACTTTTCCCATGAATCTGCCTTGTGATTCCAGGGCCTATTAAAATCCCCAAGCATTGCCCATGCCTTTTGCTTCCTCCATAGAAAGTGTGCCCGTTCTTATAGAACCCCAGGAATAGAATCAGGGGAAGGAGAGTGGATAAACTGTTTAGGGGAGCGAGTACCCACAGCATGGCCAGTCCCAATCCTAGTCCTAAGAGGCAAAAAGCCCAACTACATGGGGCAATACAACCTTCAAACTACCACTGACATTTTGTTGGCAGGACCCCGAGTATTTGTGACCTGAGCTTCTGGAATAAGGGAATCGCGTTGTCTTTGTCCTGGATGGGGGTTCTGGCTGAGGCACCTCTTGACTGGCGCCAGAGTCGTCTCCTGTGCCTCTGTCAGCATTTTCCATTCTTCTGCCTAGTCACACCTTTTCCTCCAGGCAAAGTCTGGGACCCGGGGCTCCTAACCTTCTTCTCTTGACCCCAAACCCACTTATTCTAGAAGCAAGGCTTTGGAGTGCCTGCAAAGAATAAAGTGGGCTGAGGTAGCATTCCCCTGAAGTTCTGCCCCATGGCCATCTTGATCCTTGGAAAAACTCCTCTCTCTGAATGCTTAACTAACATCCCCCATCCAGCCCTGACCCCAGGATCCCCAAAGGAGGGCTGCTTTGGCAGATGACTATTTCTTGGTGGCAGACCTGCCAGACACTTAAGTCTAACTCTGCCATGGGGCAAGTCTCCTCTTTGAAGACAATGCTCTCCTGACATGTGGAGGGAACACAGAGGCAGGAGGCAGGCTACCTCTAGGCAGACATGCTCTGAGATGGGAGAAACTATGCACAGACATCTCACTTAAGTAGATAGGACTGTGGGAGCAAAGCCCTTGTTCATGAGCCCATAGTTCATGCCTTTGCGAAGGGGAAATATCAGTTGACTGAGCAATGAACCTTGCAGAAAAGACTTAATGCTTTGTTTTTGCAGTATACAGGTGACAACCTTGTGGATAAGCTCCCTTTCATCCACTTCATGAACTTCGCATCTAGACCTAGCTCTTTATTTCAGACAGGCTGGACAGCATCTAAGGAGGCCCTTCCCCAATTTAACCATTTCTGATCAAACTGTTGTTTCCAAGCAGGGGAAGTATAATACAGAGTTGCCCTGAATGCCTTTTTTTTCTCTCTTCATTCTTTACTATAGACATTGATAAGTATGGATGTGTCACTCGGGGCAGGTGTCATTCTCCTATGATTGGCATACTGGGATGACCAGCTGTGTCCCAAGTCTGGAGGGATACAGGGTTAGAACTGGAAGTGGAAACCTATCCACATCCCCTTCTTAGGCATCACCTTTGAGGCAAGGTGAACCTAATAACGGAGGTACAGGGTCAGCTCTCCAAATTAGACCATCATTAGCGTCTTGAAAAAGCATTTACCGAAACCCCATCCCATAGCACGTTAACCCAATGGTCTTTTTTTTCTTTATTTTCGCCCCCCCCAAAGGTGGTTATCTTCCCCTTTTATCCGAACCCTGGCTATCTGTTCTGTCCCCCACTCCCAAGCCCAGTGGAATCTTCCCAGAGTCTAATCTTTCTCTGGGATTCCAAATTGTGCCCCTTGGGCAGAGGTCTTGGCCTCTGTTGCTATTTCTTTAAATTGATCTCCAGCCGAATTCTGAATGTAAAGGTCAGCAGGCGAGGAAATGGCACTTCTAATAGAAAACAATGTGCACTTTCTAAATTTGAACCAAGCCGTTTCCGCTCTTTGATTTAAGTGACTTCCTGGGGTTCCGTGTCAGGCACTGCAGTTGAATCTCTGGCCGGATTCCAACTTAAAATTGCACTCTCTCGGTGAAATTAGAAACTGATCCAGGGTTGGCTTAGCTATTCTAGTAAATAGCATTTAGGCTGAATGTTCAGCTCAGCACTTGGCAATGGGTGATGTGAGTGCCCCTTGGGAGGATTTCCCATCCAAGTTGTCAGAGGTGCACCTACCCAGGGGTTATTCGCCACTAGATGTTGCTGCTCTTAGAAGTAGTGGTAATAAGTTAATATCCTGGATGTGCAGGCCTCAGATACAGCTCTTCCTTCTCTTGTGATTATCTGAAATAACGGCTTTTGTTTATCCAGCTGAGAAACTACATGGGAGCATACAGGGACTGTCTGTCATGGTCACCACATCCTTAGCACTCAGCACAACGCTTGGTACTTATTAGTCGTGCTTATTAGTGCTCAGGAAATCTAAACTGTTGCTCTCTGGGATGGTGATAAATTAGAGTATGTGCTGTGTGTCAGGCAAAATGCTAGGTCCTAGATATGCATTTTCTCATTCAGTCCTCACAAGAACCCATTTTACAGATGAAACTACTAAGGCGTAGAGGTTAAAGAACCTCATTCACAGTAACACTGCTAGGCAGAGGTGAGAATTTGAACTGGGATCTGATTCCAGAGCCTGTATTTATAACTGCTAAGCTGTATCTGTCTTAAATCAGGAGCATGTTTCATGGGGGTTATAAGAATGAACTTGGACGGCACAGGTTTGAGCTCTAGTTCTCCTACTGATGGTTTTGTGTGACTGTGGACAAGTTACTTTGAACATTAGTTTCCTGTAACTAGAAAAGGGATAATAATAGTAGTTACATTTTAGGTTTATTGTGAAGAGTCAATGACGTAATAAATATGGTGCTTAGAAGAGTCCCTGGCACATAGTAAGTACTAAATAAGTTATTTCTACCACTTACTATTGTTGTTGTTGCTGTCATTATTAATAATCTAAGCCATAATGCTGGAGAGTCCACCAAAGGAATTCCAGTTCCCATCTCATTTGGGCTCCCAAGGACCTGACGGGGGGTGGGGTGGGTGTGTTAACAGGCCACATACTGATGCCTGGAATCCATTCTCTCTTCCGCCCCCGACTCCAGGGCCCCTAGAAGCCTGTTTCTCTGCACAGCCCAGGACCTCTGGCCCCATGGAGCCCCCGATCCCACAGAGCGTCCCCTTGACTCCCAGCTCAGTCATGGTCCAGCCCCTTCTGGACAGCCGTATGGCCCACGGCCGGCTCCAGCACCCCCTCACCATTCTTCCCATCGACCAGATGAAGACCAGCCACGTGGAGAACGACTACATCGACAATCCTGGCCTGGCACCCCCCACCGGCCCCAAGCGGACCCGGGGCGGAGCCCCAGAGCTGGCCCTGACCCCCGCCCGCTGTGACCAGGACGTCACCCACCACTGGATCTCGTTCAGCGGGCGCCCCAGCTCTGTGAGCAGCAGCAGCAGCACGTCCTCTGACCAGCGCCTCTTAGACCACATGGCCCCGCCGCCCGTGGCCGACCAGGCCTCCCCGAGGGCCGTGCGCATCCAGCCCAAGGCCATCCACTGCAAGCCCCTCGACCTCAAGGGCCCGGCCGTCCCCCCAGAGCTGGACAAGCACTTCTTGCTGTGCGAGGCCTGCGGGAAGTGTAAGTGCAAGGAGTGCGCGTCCCCCCGGACGTTGCCCTCCTGCTGGGTCTGCAACCAGGAGTGCCTGTGCTCCGCCCAGACGCTGGTCAACTATGGCACCTGCATGTGCCTGGTGCAGGGCGTCTTCTACCACTGCACCAACGAGGACGATGAGGGCTCCTGCGCCGACCACCCCTGCTCCTGCTCCCGCTCCAACTGCTGCGCCCGCTGGTCCTTCATGGGCGCCCTCTCCCTGGTGCTGCCCTGCCTGCTCTGCTACCTGCCTGCCACCGGCTGCGTGAAGCTGGCCCAGCGCGGCTACGACCACCTGCGCCGCCCCGGATGCCGCTGCAAGCACACGAACAGCGTCATCTGCAAGGCAGCCGCCGGGGACGCCAAGGCCAGCAGACCCGACAAGCCTTTCTGACACCTGGGGTCGAGTCCCGGCGCTTCCCCCTGGGAACTTGGTTCCCTGCTCACACCTGAGAAGGACCACCACAGCGAGGCCAGAGGTTTTAGCATCCTCAGGCTGACCCTGCCAGTCTGCCCACTCCCTACCCCCAGCTTCTGAAGAAACAGAGACCACAATCACCCATCCTTCTCTTCCCCAAAAGGATGAAGAAGCACTTTGGGTTTGTTTTTTTTTTTTTTTCAGGGTCCTGGAACTTTGTGTGAAACAGATAGTGGCAGGGGCGTGGTGTGGTTTGGGGGCGATTTTTCTTTTTCAGAAGATGGAACACAGATGTGGACACATATCCGGAAGTTGCAACTGCTTGAATGCCTTCCCAGCCCTCCTCCTCCCTCCCTCTCTCCCCGCTCTTTTGCATTCCCTCTGGCTGCCTGGGAGGAATCGGTAACTGAGTGGCCAGGGGACCTTGGAAGAAGACCCTTGGAGTTTTGCCGTCTATACCTTCTTCTCCCAGCCTCTACCCCGGTTTGCCCCCGACATCTTGGGGAAGGTGTAGACCCTGGCGATCCCTGTTGTATATACTTGGGAGCCCCCCTCGTTCCTCGCTCTGCCCGGAGCCACGGATGGATTTAGGAACCACTGCACAGTACCTTTTCTCCCTTCCAGCTTCCTCACTAACTCTTGGGGGTGTTCCACTCATAACACCGTCCTTCGGCTCTTACTGGGTCACAGACTCACCCGCCCGCTACGTGTCCCAAGTTCTCTCTACCCAGATCTTTTCCAGAAACTTTATGGGTAGAGAAGGCCAGGGCGGCAAATTCGAGACCAAATAGCATTTTGCCAATGAGTCTGAGGCTGTGGTCTCTGGATCCAGTCATCATGTTTTTATAGAATCATTAAACCAGATGCTAACGGTGTTTTAAGAAATAATAAAACACTTGCTTCCTTTTGGGCCACCCCCAGGAAGGGCTGATTTCAAAATCTGGGGGGCGAGCAACCTCAAGGAACACAATCCCCCTCCCCACCAAGAAGAGGATTTTAACAGCAAAGAAGAGAAGCAGCACCTCCCATTGGCAGAGTGAGAGTTGAGGCGAGCTGGGTGTGGGTTTCTTCTCTCCTGATTCTGCTGCTTGCTGTCATAGCCTTTTGTGTACAGTGTCTGTATCTTTAATGTAAATAGACAGATGATGAAAAAAAAGTCTATTTTAGTGTTAGGAAGCCCTGGCGGGGGAGTCAGAAGAATGCGGGTGGGGGAAAGATTCTCCGGGGGCTTCTTGGGATTGAGCCCTGCTTCTGTGCGTGGCTACATGAGCCCCTCCCAACAGCCCCCAAAGACGTAGCAACTCTTTCTCTCAAGGTGCTAAAGGACTCAGAAAGTGCAGCTCGTCCGGTGGGTAGGTACTTGTTGCATTCAAAAGCTGTAGTGTGTCCGGTCCTTCCTCCCTAGCTATTGTGCGGGGTTTTTGCTTAGTGTGGTATTTTGTGCCTCCCTCTCTTTCCCCCCATGAGAGAAAGTAGTCTGGGTCAGAAAAGCTACCCCAGCTGATATTGGAAGTGCTCTAGGCACAGCGTTTGTAGCATTTCCAGTTTGTTCTGTAGGAACAGAACAGCCTCCAGGAAGGAGGCAGGTAGCTGTGATTGATGGTCATGCACCCAGTGCTTCTCAAGGACTTTTTTTTTTTTTCCTTCTTGAAGACTAGTAGTAACATCTTATGATTTAGAATAAGTTAATTGTAACCGTAGGTATTTATTGACTGGTGGAAAGGAGGGGAGGGTCTTATTATTTTAGGCTTTATTTATATAACATATGCTGGCTTGTAAAAGGCAAATATGAAATACTGCATCTGCGTTTTCTAAGGCTGATTCCTGTAGCTACCTTTGCCACAGTCGTGATGGATGTATGGATATTCTTGCACAAATCAGAGGGAATGGTAGAAAAAACACATTCAGCCAACCACTTATCCTAATTGAATGTATCAGATGTGTACTGAAGGGACTGGAGATGTTTTCCTCAGAACTGGTGTGCAGAGGTTACCCCAAAAAAGAGAGGGCACACGTCCTCTCTTGGTGAGACCTCAGAACTTTTCCCAAAGCCCCTCCCTCAAATGTCTCCATGGGAAACTTGACCCAGTGGCAAGTTGCACTTTGGTGATCTTTGGAGTTCTACACGCCCATTCTGTGGAGAATTGATTTACATAAGCTGTGCATACACACACACACACATACATACATACATATACCCCTACCCCACAGTCTCTATCTACATAGACCCTGTTACCTGGCAAACAGCCTCCTGAACCCTGACTTTTTGTGTATATAGCTATAAGCATGGATTTTTCTGGGTTTTGGCTTTCTTTTTTCCCTTCCCCCTGTCTTGGCTTGTTCTTTTTGGTTTGCATCTAGCCTGCTAGATGGATGTCTGCAGAACTCTCTGTGTCCTGTGTGCTCAACTTCGGTTCACCCAGCTTTGTTGCATAGCTATCCCTCAGCATGTTTTCCTTGGCAAAAAGAAAACTGGCTTGCCCATGGCCCCCGGGGGCCAGTCAAGGACCACTGAGGGACCTAGCTCTCAGAAACACGACACATTTCTGTGGCTGCTTCTGGCTGGTTGCGTGTCCTGTCACCAATGGATTGCTTGGCTGGATTATGCCTCGTGTTGACCTTTTTTTGAAAAGTGCCAGCTGCTTCCCACTTCCGTTCAACCTGGGGTGGCTGGTGGTTCTGCCTGGAACCGGGGGTGGGATCCACAAACCTGGGTCCAGGATGCTTGTCCTAAGGGGCCAAGGCTGCTTCCCCTCAAGGGTGGGTTTGTGAAGGCCCAACACTCCAGCCGGCACCCTGGGAACTGGGTCTAGGAGAGCCCAGCCCTCGCAGGTAGATGACGGGGTACAACCAAGGCTCCTCAAGGTCACTGGCTGGGAGGAGTCAATACCAGTGCCCGCTATTGATGTGGGCTCTTCACAGCTGACAGAGATGGAAGACTATCACGTGATGCGCCTGGTTCTTTCCGCGTTCCGTCTGCGTGCATCCCTGTTGGGCATCGAGCGAGGGGCCCAGTTAGATTATGATGAGCCCAAGTGTGGAAAGTGTGGGCTGGGACCAGCATCCAGTTCCCGTCACCTTCATGGTCTCTGTGCTGCCCCAGGAGATGTCCGGTGGGGTGTAGGCAGCACAACTTGGCACTGTGCAAGTCACCAGGGCATCCCGCAAACTTCACTGGCCTTCTGCTTCATGCCTTTGGTAAGCATTTTCATGCCCTCTGCTTACTGTGACAGGTGATGACAAATCTTACGCTGCCATTTTTTGCTGCGGGTAACTCTGTGGTGTCTTACCTTGCTTTCTCTTCTCACTGCCCCACGGTTTGGTTTCATGTTACAAACAGAAAAGCTGTTCAAGGGTCCCACCCTGGCACATTTTCCCTCTTCACTGTAACCCCTTCTCACCCCACATCAAAAGTTACCACAGAAGGTTTCCTTTGTATAGAATATTTATTTTGAAGCTCTATTTTAATAGTATTTATTTTAGAAAGTCTACTATTGTAAGAGTTCTTCTGTTTGTGAAGAAAAAGCAAGTTAAAAACTGAATGTACTGATCTAGAAAATATATATAAATATATATTGTTAAATATACACAGGACTGCCGTTTCTCTGTGTGTCTGTGTGTTCACACTCCCAACATCGTCACCTAGCAAGGTGCCACGTTTGTCAAAGAACAAATGGAAATGAGTAGCCAAGCTCTGGCAGACAAAGGCAGGGGGAGAGGGCGCCTGGCCCTTGTCCTGCCTCTAGGATGACCTGAGAGTCGGTGGAGGAAAGCTTCACTTTCTTACGAAGCTGAATCCTGCCAGGTGCTAAATCCTCTGGCAAGCCCTCCCCTACACGAGGGTGCATTGGTAACAGATGGACAGCAAAACTGGGCAGTGGGAGAGGTTCATCTGACCTACCTAGTTGACAAATTCTGCAACTCTCCTTTTAGCCTTGGTGCCCCCAAGCAGATTTTCATGTACATACACATACAGGCTTACAGAAGGCAAACACACAAGCCCTTGGCAGTTTCCTTATTTTCACTAGATTGGTGCATATTGCACAAAACCCGTCCCCTTTGACCTCTAAAGACTTGCATCTATTAGATGACTTGCCTCTGCCTTTCCAGTGCACCTTCCATCTACCTATCCCTTCATCTCCCCACCACGCAGCCACTTCTCAGATGATCTTACTTTCGATTCATATGCCGATCACAAGGAACGTTTGACTTTTATGTGAACACATACCTCTTGTTTGCTGAAAGAGGAATTGAGAAATAAAGACATTTTTCTGTTACCAGTAAGTGGGGTCCGACAGCCAACAATGGTGGGCAGAAGGGGCTGGAGGGAGAGGTGAGATCAGGAGTCCTGGGTCCAGCTCTGGTTTTCTCTGGGGTCTTCCAAGTCGTTGTGAAAGCCTTGGGGTCCTCTTTGAGACCTCCAAACCCATTGCATTCCAAAGATTCCCTGGTCACTGTCCAAGAAGGCACAAAAGATGTCCTTCCTCATTGTGGTCTTGTCTGCTCCTTCTCCGCCCGACCTTGTGGCCTGTCCCACTCCTGCATGATGGCGTCTTCCTTCACTGACAAGTAACTGACACTTGGAGGTGTTTTTTTTTTTCCTTGGCTCGGTCCCAGATACTGCACCAGGCTTTAAGTCTTGGGTGTCCTGATAGGTGGGGACAGGGTCAGGCCTGCCCCTGGTTTAATTTTTTTTCTACTGCTTAGACTCACCCAAATACTCTTGAGGAAATGGGAGCTAAACAAACGTGAGCTTGTTTTTTAAAATAGTGTCCAGAGAAAAAGTTCCACATGTGCCTCCATTGTCTTTCTTTCTTTGACTGGCCCTGTTCCTCTTTGTTCCCAGTTATGAAATGACTTAGGTAGCTTAGCATGTAGTGAATGGTTCCATTTTGCCAGGCACTGAACACACTTGGCCGAAAACCATTGTTAGTTACCTCTTAGAGATGCAGAAATTGAGGGTCAGAGAAGGTGTTACATGCCTGCTAGTTACATGGTTGAAGGGTAGACGGGAAAATGGAAAGTTGAAGGTTTAGCAACTTAATTTGGGGAAGAAGCACAGGATGGAATAAAAAGACTACCCAGTGATAGAACTAAAAAAAAAAAAAAAAGGGAAGAAGAAGAATTTCAACCCTCTCCACACTCATAACCACACACCTCCTATGAGGGCACCACAAGCCTGACACTCATCCAGCAAAGAGAGAATAGTGGGGGCAAGCTGGGGGGAGGTCCCAGCTCTGATGGCAGACAACCAGAGCCCCTTGGGCAACTTTGTCATCAGGCCAGGAGGCCCCCAGCCCCTCCTGCAGCTCCCCAGCTGGCCCCTGCATCCTGCTGAACCTGCACCTTGAAATGAGCTCAACTTCCCAAAGTTCATTTGTGAGCTCATCGAATGCACCCCGGCAGACAGCTCCATGATGGAGGTGTATGCCAGATGAAAGCTGAGAGGACGTTTTTAAGAATCTTAAGTTTATTCATCGGAACTTTAATAAAACAATATGTCCATGGCCTGGGGCAGGTATAATTTTCATAATTTATGGGTCTCTGAGACAGGAAGAGAGCTCAGGGTTTTATTGTGTTTTGCACGATAAACGGCATTCCAATTGTCTACATGATGTTCCTTAAGGACTGTTGTCTGGCAGGAACACAGGCCTTCTGGAGCCCACCTGGGCCTCAAGGCCCGAGGCAAGGGATAATTATGAATACATCTGTATCTTTTAAGCAGGAGATGATTGAAAAACTCCCTAGTTTCCTTCTGTCATTAGAAGACACTTCCTCTGCCGACACCTATATTAACATTTAACTGTTGCAAGGGTTGGAACCCTCCCTGCTCCCTTCCTCCCCCACCTTCTTTCTCCCTTGGGTCTGGCCTCTTTCTTTCCTGTACCTGAAGAGACTATGTAACCAGTGTCCTGACTGGCTCCACTCCCACTGGGCGTGGTGAGGGAGGGAGTGGCTTCGGACACTGAACAGAAAATCCACCAGTGACAAAGCAAGAGAAGAGCTTCAGGTGATTCTCTATTGGAGTCAGTAGTTGGAATACCTTCAGTATTCTAGAAAGCCTTCACAGAGTAACAGGTCAAGTGGCCTTAGGAAACCATTACAAAAGCTACTGCTTCTGAGCAAAGACACTGCATTATCATTTACAGTCTTGAAAACAATCAAATTAGGTTGATATAAACTGTCTCATTTTATAGAGGAGAAACCCCCGAGGCTCAGAGAGGGTAAGTCACTCACCCAAGGCCACACAGCTGATAAGTGGTGGACCTTCCTCCACAGCCTGGGTACTGCATGCTAAGGTCCTATTCTAACTTTCAGACCCGATCCAAAGATCACCTCCCCTGGGATGCCCCCTAGTGCTTCTGTAGAAGTCAGTAGAGTAGGTGATCTTTAAACAAGAATACATAGACTGATTGGGATGGGACTGGACCCCGGGTATAAGCACCGCTTCACAGCACCCCATATGAAATATTGCGGCCCCATCCTCAAACTGATCTCAGGAAGGATGCTGTGTTACCACATGACATTGTAACAACCCTCCCTACGTTGCTCTTGGCCAGCCTTCCTCATTTCCTCTGCAATTAAAAGAGGAATTGCTTCCCCAGACCTGTGGAATTATTTGGGCTATGGTGGCCAGAGACAAGAATCTTAACAGGGGAGAGGGGGAGCTGTAAGTCAGCCCAGCTAATTCAGAAGTGTAGTCTGGTGGCTTGTGGGTGTGTGGGGCGGCAGAGCTGCTCTGGGAGAGACGCACACACAGGCTTTAAGGGAGAAGGTCCCCCTCTGGGCTTCCAGGGGCAAAGTACAAAGAGGGCACAGACCAGGGCCACAGCAGCCCGGGTGGAGTGGAAGGCAGCAGGGCTAGGGTCTGGGGACCCCCATGTTTATAAGCTGAGTTCCTCCCAACCCCCCAGGCTACTGCTTGACCAGTTTCTAGGCAATGCTCCAGCCAGCCCTGGATTACCAAGGCTCTCTGAGGTGCCGGATCTAATCGGATTAAAGAGCTAGTGTCCATCCAGACGGAGCCGTTTCCCAGAGAGTGGGCACAGCCAGGGCCTTGGGCCTCACTGAGAAGTGACTGCCACTTCCGCAGGCCCCTCCTCTTAGGGCCATGTGCTGGGAAGAGCAACTGAGCCTTATGGTCCCAATGCCCAGGGCCCTGCTCTGCCACCTTCTCCAGTTGTGACCTCAGGAGGGTCACTGCCCTTCTAACAGAAGTTGGAGGATTCGACAGTGGCTGTGTGCAACACTGATAAACGTTGTTACCAATATCTTAGAGGTGAAAACATGTCTCATAGAACAGCGGAGAATAGAAGAACTCAGTCTCCTTTCCTCTTAGCCTCAGTTTCTCCGTCTTTAGCCTGGAAGTGTGGACCACGTAGGCAGGACATCACAGACTACAGCCCACAGTGTTTTCAAAAACTGTTGGTTGTTCTTTGAAAATGAAGAGGTTTCCAAGCCCAGATCTAAAACTTCTCATGAAAAATAAAAAGCGCTGGCAGGGGACTTCCCTGGTGGCGCAGTGGTTAAGAATCTGCCTGCCAATGCAGGGGACATGGGTTCAAGCCCTGGTCCTGGAAGATCCCACATGCCGCGGAGCAACTAAGCCCGTGCGCCACAACTACTGAGCCTGCACTCTAGAGCTCTCGAGCCACAACTACTGAGGCTGTGTGCCACAACTATTGAAGCCCGCGCGCCTAGAGCCCGTGCTCCACAACAAGAGAATCCCCGCTCACCGCAACTAGAGAAAGGCTGCGTGCAGCAACAAAGACCCAACACAGCCTAAAAAAGTAAATAAATAAATAAATAAATTTAAAAAAAAAAAAAAAAAAAACGCTGGCAGCTCTGGGCTCCCCATTGCAGCAAATGGTCAGGGCTGAAAGGCAACTAACGGCCTTTTGCTAACAGGGCAGGGGCCCCTCACTCTCACATAGTATCCCTCCCACCCCAGTTCACTGCCCGAGTCCCCTGGGCTGAGCGCCGGCTGGCACTGATCATGGTGTTTGTACCTTGATGTCCCTTAGCCCAGCCTGCTTCTCTTTTTTACATCATTTGCCTGCTCTCTGCTCCTGACACCAGCTGGTGTCAAGTCTGACTGGTCTCCTTGGGCAGTTGAACCCAAAACAGATGTCCCAACCCCCATCTAGAGGGCTTCCTAAGGATGCCCACCCTGTAGGCATGTCACTCAGGCACAGGTGCCAGAGTCATAATCCCAGAGAGGACATCTGAAGTCATGGAAGTCAGTGGTTCTTAGCCTAGGATTTGGGGGTAGGGGGGCGGGGTAGAGGGAGCCCTTTGACACTGTAGATAAATTTCTGTGTGTTTGTGCTTTTTGTCTGAGAGACACTTTCCAGATTCTCAGAGGGGTATGTGACCCATCAAAATGTGAAGAATCACTGGTCCGATCCACCCACCTCCATCATATGGATGGGGAGGTGAGGCCCTGAAAGCAGCTTGTCCAAGTCACGCAATGGGTTGGCTGCAACGCCAAGAAGAGGAGCCAGGCTTTCTGTCTCTCTAGGAAACTGTGGTTTTCAAGCACTTGTGAGCCAATCTAGTGTCTCCTACCAAAAATTCCCCAAAAGTGACATCAAGAGCAATGATGATACCAGCACCCCCCTCCCCCCTCAGTCTCGCCCCGATTCTCTCTGATCTTTACTGGGCTTCTTCCTGCCCTCCTGCAACTCGTTGTGATGACCTGTTCCCACCTGTCTGTTCACAGCCTGTCTGTTCACCCCTAGAGATGAGCCCTTGTTCTGAGGCTTCTTGTTCATGACTTCAGGGCTGCCTGGCCTTTGCCACGGCGCACATAGAAGCTTTCCACCGCGGTAAACCCGCAGGTCACTTGCCAGTGATGGGCAGCACTCCAGGGTCCGGGCCTCTGTCTTCTCCCAGCCACACCCACTGCCCTGAGCATCGGGATCAGTATTTCCATATACACCACACCCCTTGGGAAGCTTCCAGCACGGCATCTGGCATGTGAGTGGCAGTCAATAAATATTTGTTAAATGTGTTAATTAATTAATGATATACCGAGAGGAGAGTCAAAGGGGAAGGGACAAGTGGCCTCAGACTTTATTTCTGTCCTAAAGCTAGCCATGTGAGAGGATGTTGGATTTCCACCACGTAATCAGAATGATGTAAACAATAGGACCAGCTTCTACCTCGTGTGACTGGCACTTGAGTATTTAAAGCCTGGTGCCAACTGAGTGCTTTTGATCCATTATTTCCTTTCATCCTCACTCTGTGGCTGTACTTTTATTACCCCCATTTTACAGATGAAGAAACTGAGGCTCTAGAAGGCAAAGTCATATGCCCAAGGTCACACAGGCCTGACTACAGAGCCTCTGCTTTCCTACCTGTGCTCCCACCCCTGGACACTGGGAAGAGGCAAAGCAAGGTGTCTGGCCAGCCAATTATGGGGATGGCTGATGTGTGGGAAGAGGCTGGAGCCCTGGCTGCAGAGGAGGAAGACCTGGCTGCATTGCTGTAGAAGCAGTCGTGGAATGCAAAGGTCTTAGGGGCCAGTAGTATGCAGAACTGAATCTGGCAAATTCCTAGCCCTCTGCTCCCTTCACCACTTGCCTGTGACAGAACATCCCCAAGGAGGAAAAAAGGAAGTCAGTTTAGGAACATATGTTATTTGGTTCCCCTGGCCCTCCTAGAAGAGGTATGGTTACCAGAAGCATTAATTAAGGGTCAGTACTGAATATTCACCACTCAGACCAGGCCAGCATGAGAGCTATTACTGATCAGCTTCAGGGAAAAAAATCAGGGTGGTATTTAATTTTTTAAAATAATTTAAAAAGTCAAATTATAACAGGAATGTTACAAAAAAGAAAACAACAGGGGGAAAAAAAAAACTCCCCACCATATTCCCAGCCTCAGTTTAACATTTTGCTATATACCATTCGTTCATTTAACAAATAGTGAGTGTCTACTATGTGCTAGGGACTGTCCTTCCATCTTTAAAGCCATACATGGGCTCACGCTGCACAAAGCTGTTCCTGCAAAATGCTTTTTTCACTCGACAACACACCTGGACTTTCTTCCATACCTCCGTCACTCCACTTTCTCCTTTTTAATAGCTGCTGCTGCATGTTATTTTTTTTTTATGCCTCATAGGTTCCTCTTCCCACCTCCCCTGTGATATGCTCTGCTCTCCACACCGAGCCACCAACCTCAGCTAAACCACACTAGACACACCCTCTGCTCACCCTGCCCAAGGAGGTCATTGGTCAAAAACAGGAGCCTCGCTGGGCCGTGACTGTGTGTGTGATGGGGCAAGGTGGGTGGCAGGGCTGCACACAGGGCAGCCCATTGGGGCCATCACTGGGGGACACAGGAAAGTCCTCTCTCCCCAGAAGAACTGCCAAGTGGAACATCTCCAACATAGGGCAAAATCCTATGTAGTGCAGCATTCACCTTAAAGATGACCATGAAAATAAACAGGAGGGAACAGGAGGGAAGGCGAAAGGCAATTGTCTTTAAGATACACAGCTTTCACTGGGCTGGCAGCTCCAGGTCTGCACAACTTAGAGATGTGTATTCCACAGTGACCATTGTTTATTTATCCAATCCTTTATTGTCACTGCCCTTAAAATGCTCCAGCTCCTCCCTCCTCTTGAGTGTAAGCTGGATTTAGCGATTTGCTTCCAAAGAATAGAGC
Source organism: Balaenoptera physalus (assembly GCF_965194825.1). NCBI lineage: Eukaryota > Metazoa > Chordata > Mammalia > Artiodactyla > Balaenopteridae > Balaenoptera > Balaenoptera physalus. The sequence continues at coordinate 58,596,759 of NC_138890.1, forward strand.
ATGGAAAGGGAAAATCAGTAACTTTTCAGTGGAGAGATTTGGCAGATGCCATCTTGACCAAGTGATCCAGGTTAAACAGCACCAGTAAAGTCACGTTAATGTCATATACTCCCTGAAATCATGTGACGAGAAGGCATGTCACCCCTCCTATTCTTCCCCAAATTCATAGCCTCTGTTGAAGCATGAGAAAACAGCAGACAAACTCAAATTGAGGGAGATTCTACAAAATACCTGATCAGTACTCTTCAAAATGTCAAGGCCATGAAAAAGAAGGAAAGAGTGAGAAATTGTCACATACTAGGAAAGACAGAAGACATGCAACATGGTGGAAAAACTCATGAAATCTGAGTAAAGTGTGTATAGTATTATACCAATGTTAATTTCTTAATTTTATGGTTATATAAGATGTTAATATTAGGGGAAGCTGGGTGAAGAATATAGGGAATTCTCTGTACTATCTTTGTAACTCTTCTGTAAATCTAAAATTATTTCAAAATAAAAAGTTTTTTTCTCAAAATAGAGTTGCCGTATATCCAGCAATCCCACTCCTGGGCATATATCCCAACAAAAATATAATTCAAAAAGATACATGCACTCCTATGTTCATAGCAGCATTATTCACAATAGCCAAGACATGGAAACAACCTGTCCATGGCAGAAGAATGGATAAAGAAAATGTGGTATGTATATACCATGTAATAATCCTCAGCCATAAAAGAGAATGAAATAATGCCATTTGCAGCAACACGGATGGACCTAGAGATTATCATACTAAGTGAAGTAAGCCAGAAAAAGACAAACACCATATGATATCACTTATATGTGGAATCTAAAATATGACACAAACGAACTTATCTACAAAACAGAAACAGACTCACAGACATAGAGAACAGACTTGTGGTTGCCAAGGGGGAAGGAGGGGAGGGGGGGGATGGATTGAGAGTTCGGGATTAGCAGATGCAAACTATTATATTTAGAATGGATAAACAACAAGGTCCTATTATATAGCACAGGGAACTGTATTCAGTATTCTGTGATAAACTGTAATGGAAAGGAACATGAAAAAGAATATATATATGTATAGCTGAATCACTTTGCTATACAGCAGAAATTAACACATCATTGTAAATCAATTATACTTCAATAAAATAAATTTTTAAAATGTTTACAAAAGGTTTTTAAAATAAATATATTTCTTTAAATCTTCAGTTTCTTGCCACTGAATTTAGAATGAAAATCAAGCTCCTTACTAAAGCCCACAAAACCCTGCCTAATCTGGCCTTCCCACCCTCATCTTGTTGACCCTCTGCCCCCAACCCCAAGAAGCCCCTTCCTGCTTCCGAGGCCTTGCACTGCCTCTTGCTCCTGCTAAAATATTCTTCCACTACTTTATGCATGGCTCACTTCTCTCATCTCTCAGTTGAAATGTCACCTCCTTAGAGAGGACTTCCTGGGCTGTCTCTTGTCCTCCTGGTCTTTCCCTTCGCTGCGCTTATTTTAATTTGCCATGATATACATAGGTGTTCATTTACTTATTTGCTATCTGTCTCCCCCCCATCAAGGGCAGTTTTATTCACTGCTATATCTGAAGGTCTAGACAGCACTTGGCATACTAGTTATCAATAATTTTTTCCTTTTTATAAAGGAACCCATCCCCCATTGATGGACATTTAAGTTGCTTCCAAATTTTTGCTTTCATAGCTAATGTGGCAGACACCTTGGTTGATATCCATCCCCTGTTTTTGTTTGCGGCCCAAAATTTCTTCCAGGGTTCACCCCTTTGCCATATAGTTCAGGCAAAAGTAACTATTCACAGCTGCAGGGATAAGCCCTAAGGAGTGGAATCAAATTATGTTGACGCCAGTCTCTTTGCTAGTGATTGGTTCATGTATGGACATGTGATACAGCAGTGACCAATAGAATGTGAGGGGAAATCTGCTGGAGGCTTCTGGGAAAAGTTTGTTCATTCTTAAAATGACAAACCAAGAAGAAAGGAACACATTGTAGTGTCTTATGACACTGGAACAGCAGTCTTCTTAGTACCATAAATGGAGGTGGTCTGAGGATAAAGGCCAGAAGTTGGATAGCAGGGAGAAAACAGGGAAAGAACCTGGGTCCTTTTTGACATCACTGAGCTGCCTAGTTAGCCATTCCTGAAGTCATCCTACCTGGAGACTTCTTTTATCTATCTGAATAAAACTTTTGTATAATTTAAACCAGTTTGAGGTTGCAGTCAAAGGCATCCTCACTGATAGAGCTGGTAGATTTTCTACTTCTTTACAAGACTGTTGTTTAGAAATATCATAGGCTTGGGAGGGGGCCATAAGACGTCATCTTGACTATAATCTCAACTGTGTAAGTACAAGAAGTCACCATTTTCAATCCTTTCTGAGATTTTCCTTGGAACAAATGCCACAAAGTCATGTCTTCAGTGGGCCAGTGACTGTTTTGTAGCGCCATGTCCATCTAGCTCCGTACGGTAGTCTGCAGAATTCAGAGTTTAGCTATTAGATTGCCCACAGGTAGTGGCTATTTCCACCCTCGGGTAAAGAAATGTAGGAGTTCAAGGGTTTTTCAAAGTGTATCCTATTTGTTTCTTTAACATCCCCTAGAATCTTCCAAAGTAGATTACGTGGATTGTTGTCTCTATAATCAAAATCATGTTTTCCTTGCAATTCCAGGAAGGAGGGGGGAAGTCAGATCTTAAATAAGTCCCGAATTAGAAACAGTCTTTTCTCCCTCCACCCCGCTAAAGCTACACAGCCCGACAAGTCTTTCTCCTGTGGACTTTCAGACTGGCGCACTGCCAAAAATGTGAGCAAGAATTTGGCCCATTGTTACTTTAAATATCCTGTGTCACAGGCCATCTAGGAACGTCTAAGTATGGGAATTTTCCTTCTGAGGTCTGGGATGTAGGTATAAATAACTCGTTTGTTCGATTCTGTCTCCATCCTCCCTCTCCTAGCTTCAGTGGCCATGAATAAGCCAGCCTTGTAAATAACCATCACCAGCCCACTCAGTGGGTGAGGCCGAGAGCATTATGCATGAGGTGCATTTTTTCCCCTTACTCTCTAACAATAATTTCTACTTGCCAGGCGAGCTGGGGAGTAGCTATTTCCAAGGCTGCCCCAAACTCCTCTTGAAAATACAGCCTGGGAGATGATGGTTTAGGTTGACCTATCCTGGCCTTTCAACCCTCCTGAAAGTTTGAAGAGCTCCTATTTCTGTTAGGTTGAATAAGAAGAGAGTTTTATTCCTGTCCTCACCACTTCCTTCCAAAAAAGGATCTGCTGGACTTAGCCTTTCACTTACATCTGTCACAGATGAACTGGTAGAGGCAGTTTGTAGCTGCCTCTCCCCTTCCAGCTCTAACTTCCCCCAGTTGCTCTGGCCTTGGGATTATAAAAAAACCAAACAGGCCTTCAGGCAGTACCTGGCCTGAGACCCAAGAGGCTCCCCGCTTCTCTCCTCGGGCAGGACTCAGAGAGGCAGAGCGTGTGTGGGGGGTGACCGCAGGGTGTGACCCCCAGCCCACGCATCCAGACACCCTCTCGGCCTGTCCCGCCTCATCTTCCTCACTCGTCCTCTTTCCCTGCTTAGAAGCCTGTTGGAGTGGTGGACCTGAGATCCCCATGTTCTCACGGAATAGCATTTGTTATCCGTCAGCACCATGTCGTAGCACAGAGTATAAACCTCAGAGGACCTGGGTTCCAATCCCGGCTGGACCACATACTGGCTGTGGCAACACACAAGTCACCAAGTCTCCCTGAGCCTACATTTCCCCATCCAGAAGATGGGCACAATAATGAGTATCTCATGTGGGCTCTCACAGCAAGCGGAGCTCCAACAGGGGGGTGGGGGGCGGTGCCGGCTGACCGGCCCTGCTCCAGGACTCTGCCGGCCCCGGCGGGGACTCAGGGCCACACGCGTGCAGACACAGGCCTGGGCTCCGGGGTTAGTCACCCGCAGCACCGTCACAGGGCTCACAGTGAAGGGCAGACAAGGACCACGTCAGAGAGAGATGGTCAAGGTCATTTCAGAGAGTGGGAAGTGCTTCAGGGAAAACAGATCGGGGGACCTAGTGGAGACTGAGCCAGGGAGTGGTCAGGGAAGGCCTCTCTGAGCGAGGCATGTTTTGAGCTGAAACCCAGTGAGAAATTGGGGTCTGAGCCTCAGGATAAAGAAATGGTCTTCCCTCGCAGGCCTTCCCAGGACCGGGTCCTTACACACATACACACACACACACCCCATAAAGAGAAGTCAAAGAAAAATCTGCAGGAACTGCCCAAATGAAACAGGCCTGAGACGAACTGGATGGGCAGTTCTTCAGAACTCAGTCGCCCGCCCCGCCCAGGGCATGAGCAGGGGGAGGCTGACAGCCCCTAGGGACGCCCTCCATGGCGGGGAGGGGGCAGCAGACAAATGGCCCAGATAGAGATTTCCCCGCTGTGTGCTATTTTCCTTCCTAATGCTAATGCCTCAGCTCACGGAATCACCAGGGCTTCTTCTGACAGCTGCAGGGGTGGGGGGACTTCACACTTCCCTGCCCTGCAGGCCCCCAAGCCGCCTCCACCTTCCCTCAAGGCCACCAGGACTATAATCTACAGACAAAAAAATGCCTGGGGGTTGGGGGAGCCCAGGGGGAGCCGGGGAAAGAGTTCAAGGCAGGGTGCCTCCCCTTGACCCCGAGCACAAGTTGAGTTGAAACTGCTCTCTTCAGGTCAAAGCTGCCAAAACAAAGTTAAAGGTGTAAAAACAAAGTGAGAAGGTCACAGAGGGATGGGCCTCTCTCTGGAACCCTGGGGTGGTGGCAGGTTTGAAAAGGACTTGACTGAAGAGCACTTTTCAACCATTTTAACTACTACAGATGCCCCTCAACTATAATGAAAGAGTGTGGGAAGGGTGGATATGGGACATTTGGCAGCCAGTTTCCTCCATTCAGTAAACATTTTTACACATTTTAAGCAAGCCAAAGTCTTGACTTTCTCTCCCGACCTGCTCTTCCTGCAGCTTTCCCCATCTCAGTAAATATTTAATTTACCCAATAGCTCCAGCCAAAACCTTGGGCTCGTTCTTGGCTTCTCTCTTGATTTCCCACCTCACATCTGATCCAGCAGCAAATCGTATAGGTTTACATTCATATATATCCAGAATCTGATCTATTGTCACCACCTCCACTGCCGCGGCCACCATACAAGCCACCCACCATCTCTCTCCTCTGGATTATTGCACCGGCTTCCTAACTGGTCTCCCAGCTGTCTCCTGTAGCCCCGACAGTTAACTGATTCTCCGTGCAGTTGGCCAGAACGAATTTACTGAGAACATTTACCAGCTAGGTGGCCTCGGGCAGGTGATTTCACTGTTCTGCACTTCAGTCTCTGCATCTAAACAAGAGAGAAAATAATCGTACCTGCCTTGTGAGATTGTTGTAAAGATTAAATGAAATAAGAGTGTCTGGCACATAGTAAGTCTTAGTTGTATGATCTGTCTGTCATTTCCCTCATCGTGCTGTATGGTAACCAGTTTTCTAAGAGTCATCTCTAACCACTAGATTGGGTGTTACCAGAAGTCATGGACCATACCTACTACCCAGCACAACACCAGAAGTCAGTCCTCTGCTCAAATCCTCCCCAGTGGCTTCTCATTCATTTAAAACAGTATCTAAAGGCCCCACTGTGGCCCATGAGACTTCATGTGATCTGTCCCTGACTGTATGTCCTCCAACTCCCCTTCCTCTTACTCACTTCCTTCCTGCCACGTGGCCTTTCTTCCGGAGGTTCAGCCAACACACTAAGCCTCTTCTGCCTCAGGGCCTTTACATTTGCTGGTCTCTTGTCCAGAAAGCCCTTTGCCCAGGTATTTGCATGGCTCATTCCCTCACATCATTAAGGTCTTTGCCTAGTTGTCACCTCCTCAGAAAGGCCTTATTAGACCTTCCTGTCCCAAATAGTCCCCCCTTCAACCTCCTGCCTCCCCTTAGCCTGTTTTATATTTCACCATTACCTGCTCTTATATTACATATGCATTTTTTGTTTACTTGTTTATCTTCTGTCTTGCCCACTAGATTGTAAGCTCTATGAGGACGAGAAGGTTGTTCTTTTCACCACTATATTCCCAATGCCCAGGACAATGCCTGACTCATGGCAGGTAGGTACTTAATAAAAATATGTTGGATGGGGACTTCCCTGGCGGTCAAGTGGTTAAGACTTCACCTTCCAATGCAGGGCATGCAGGTTCAATCCCTGGTCAGGGAGCTAAGATCCCACATGCCTCGAGGCCAAAAAACCAAAACATAAAGCAGAAGCAATATTGTAACAAATTCAATTAAGACTTTAAAAGGGGTCCGCATCAAAAAAAAAAAAAAATGTTGGCTGGATGAATGAATGAATGAATTGACTGAGTACTCATACACCCTGACACGTGGCAGGCACTTTACATACTACACACTCTTTTGTTCATTCCTCAAACCATCATACTACTCAGTGGGGCTCCCATTTTAAAGACAAAGGAAACCAGGCCAAGCACTGAACCTTCCACAGCAGGGTGAGCCCCAAGCAGAAGGGGCCCCAGATGCTGTTCCCCTTGCCCCTGCTCACTCCTGCTCGGCCTTTCTGGCCTAATGGACCTTCCAGGTCAACTCAGACATCTCTTCTTCAATGCAGCCTCTCCTGCCCAGGCAGGCCAGGCACCCCTCTGGCACCCAGTAGAGTCTGCTTGGCTTCCCACTCCACTTCCAACAGTTGGATGGCCTTGGGTGGGTGACTTCATTCCTCTGCACTTCAGTTCCTGCATCCAAAAAGTGCAGAAAAGAATAGTACCCAGCCTCATGAGACTGTTGTGAAGATCAAATGAAATAAGTAATGACCCCCCAAAAATTGCCTGGCATTTAAGTCCTAATATCATGTTTCATCTGTCATTTCACTCACAATTCTGTGTTGTTAATTGGCTGATTAACGGGACATCTCCTCCTGCTAGTTGGGTGTTACTGGAAGGCACGGACCCTATCTAACCCCCAGCACAATGCATGGCACATGGTAGGCTAATAATCACTGTCTGCTAAGTCAACAACAGTAATAGTGAAAGCTTACATTCAGTATGTCCTTTTTATGTGCCAGGCCAGGTGCCAAACATTTAAAATGGATTAACTCATCTGAGCCTCACAACAAACTCACGAGGTACTATAAATTTTGCCATTTTACAGATAAGGAAACTGAGGCTTTCAAGGTTTAAGCAAATTGCCACCCAAATAAGTGGTAAAACCAGCTACTTCTATTCAAAGAGGAAGGAAGGATGGAAGGAAGGAAGGAAGGAAATCAACTTGACCTTACTATTGGCTTAGCCAACTCAGAGCTCAAGGGGATTAGTGTACACTTGTGTGTGAAACGGAAGGAGAGAGCTAATAAACTTGCAAATCTCTCACCCAGTCTCTAACCTGGCTCTGGCTCCAGCCTAAATAATACAATGGCAGCTAACTGTTTCCTGCTGCCCAGATGCTATCTCTTTAGCAATCAAGCACCCGGCTTCGGATGCAGAGCCGGAGAATTGTCATTGTTCACCTCTGGGTGAGGGTTGAGGGGCAGTGGGGTCACAAGGCCCCTGGGTTTCCTTGTATCTCCACTTCCCTCTACAGCAAATTCCTGTGGGGGAATGTACGTACCAAAGCCACCTGATGAATAAATCATCCAGCCCGGAGGAGCCCAGGCCAGAATGCAGCCCTGATCCCTGACTGTTTCAAAATTGGGAGAGAGAGAGAAAAAAAAAAAAAAATTCCATCTCTGAACACCACATTGGGGGAAGTTTCCACTTGCCCTGAGTTTCAACCCCCTTCGGGGACGGTCGGAAGCGTGCAGCTGAGCGCTGCCAGCACCCAGCACACAGAGTAGTATGGGCTTGTCCGAAGCTGGGAACAAACTCTGATGGGTTGGTCTTGTCTTTCAAAAGTGGTCCTGCTAGCTTGGGAAATGGGTGCCAAGAAAAAAAGTGATAGACATACAGTTTGAAAGCCACAGCAGTCTAACCTGGCCGATGCAGGAAGGATGGGGTAGTCAGTCAGAGAACATGGCTTTGGGGTCTGGCCTTGGGTTCAGATCGCAACTCTACCACCCACTGACTGGGAAATCTGGACGGGTTGTTTGTCCTTTCTTTGCCTTGGTTTTCTCATCTGTAAAAATGGGGATCATAATTCTCACCTTACACAGTTGTTGTTGGGCTTAAGAGGGACGAGGGCTGTAAAATGCCAAGGGCAGAGGACATAGTAGGTGCACTGTCACATGTTAGTTCATTTCCCCAGAGGGAGGGGGACCCCGAGCCAGGAGGGCCAGGGCCAAGCGGAGGAAGCCACCCACATAAGGGGATCCCCTTCCATATTGCAAACACAGTATCCAGGGCCCGTGGCCATAAGGTACCTGCTGATTCTAATTCACTCGCATACTCTTAGGAGCATGCGTTTTCTTTCGGAGGCCTTTGAGATTCATAGCACATGTTTCAAACATGCCTCCTGGACGCTGAGGACAGCACTCAGGGCTTCTCTTCAAAAATTAATTCATCCAATAAATATTTACTGAGCGCTGACTTTTTGTCAGACCAGGATCTGGGATGAGCAAGGCAGGCCTGGGGCCCACCCTGGCGAAGCCGGGCCGTCTGGCTGGGGAGACAAACCAGGCACAGGGGCGTGGTGTGGGTTCTGCTGGTGAGTCCCTTGATTACGGGTAAAAGCAGAGATGGTGTGAAGTGAACAGGCTATTTGCTGGAATGAAGGAAAGGAGACACATTGAAGGAGTGCCCACAATGCTCCAGAAGACGAAGCACCTCGTGGTCCTGGGCTCGCAGATCTGCCAGTGGAAGCGAGGGCCCCCTCCGTATAGGCACGGCTGCTGGACTCTGGGAGGCCAGGTGCCCCTCACACGGCGACCGCTGGCAGAGCCAGGATTTGAACACTGGCTTTCCTTGACACCCAAGCTAGCGTTCCTTCCGCTGTGTCACAGGGAATTAATACAGTATGTCCCCATCCCCTGAGGATTTCAGACCATCTGCAGATGGTCCAGCTGCGGGGGGAGTTTAGGATCAGACTTCAGGGGGCCTGAAGTGCCAAAGTAGCACATCCAGTCTTGGTTTTTTGAGCAGAGCAAATGATAAGTTAAGAGCTGTATTTGAGAAAGAGAAGCTCTGACTGGGGAACAACAACCCCAGAAAGAATATAATGTCAGCTCTCATTGCTGAGCCCTGGGCTCACCCCAGCCCTACCGTTATCAAGCTGTGCTAGAGACCAGAGAAGTGCAGCCATCCACCCAAGGTCCCATGGCTGGTGAGAAGGATTTGAACTCACAGCCCGTGCTCCTGACCACTGCCTCGCTCTTCTGGGTGAGAGGTCAGCAACTAGAGAAAAAGCTGGGGGTAAGGAGAGGCCGGCGGTCAATGGAAGAGACTTGCAGAGAAATCTCTCGAGCTCTGTGCCTCCCCAAGCCCTGCTCCAGCCCAGTGTCTCTGTCCCATGACAGGCTTCGCCTTTTCTTATGCTGCGTCCCCTCCTAGAACACGCAGCCCCTTCTCATGGTCTCTTGAAAGTTGACCGATCTGTCCCAAAGTTCACTCCCTCTCCTGACCTCCCACTGCTCTTGGTGCCTCTGACCCCCAACCCCACACTGGAAGCCAAGATCAGAATCTGGACCTGTCACCTCTTGGCTGTGCAACCAGGGCTAGTCTCTGCCTCAGTTTCCTTGTCTGTCATAAGGATGTCACAGATCTACTTCACCCAAGCTCTGTAAGAACTAAATCAGAGGCTTCCCGTCCCTGGTGGCGCAGTGGTTGGGAATCCACCTGCCAGTGCAGGGAACATGGGTTCGATCCCTGGTCCGGGAAGATCCCATATGCCGCGGAGCAACTAAGCCCATGTGCCACAACTACTGAGCCTGTGCTCTAGAGCCCATGAGCCACAACTACTGAGCCCACATGCTACAACTACTGAAGCCCACACGCCTAGAGCCCATGCTCTGCAGCAAAAGAAGCCACCGCAATGAGAAGCCCGTGCACTGCAATGAAGAGTAGCCCCCGCTCTCCGCAACTAGAGAAAGTCCGCGCACAGCAACGAAGACCCAACACAGCCAAAAAAAAAAAAAAACACAAAACTAAATCATAGGCAACAAGGAATATGCCGGTGCCCTAAAAGGGAAAGAGTGATGTTTCTTGGGATAAGAGACTCCTCATTAATTTTGCCACATTGTCCCACCAGATTGTGATATTTGAACCGAGGTGATTTTTGCCTCTTGTCTGTTCCGCTGGGGCAGACTCCACACTGGACCAGTCACAGTGAGGCTTCTGCTCTGGGTGTCTTGCTGGGGAAAGGCCCTGGGAACCAGAGGAGCCAGCGTGGACAAGGGGCCTAGCTGCCTGGGCCTCCCCACCCCTGCCAGTCCTTTCCTGAGTCCGCCTTGGCCCTCTGGCTTCCGAGGCAGCTGCAGGCCTACACAATTCACCTCCTTCCCGTGTAACCCATTTCAGGATTAGCCAGCCAGGAGGTCATAAAATGCAAAGAGGAAGTGGGAGCATCCCACAATTGTAGGAACCCGGACTCCAAGGGAAGTAACCTGTCTGTTGGTCTGTCTGCCTCTGGGGAAGTGGGCCATAAATCCAAGTCTTAAGGGCTGGTGAAAGGATACGAGCTATTTATAAAGAAGTCTGGGGCTTTTGAACTCTTTAAAGAGGCAATAACCTTCTCTCAGGTAATTGGGGTTTGGTAGCAAGGGCTCAGATGCTTCAGCAAACAAAGCTGCCAGCGCCCAGCTGGGAGAGTGAGGTGGGGAGTGGGTGCTGGGAAGAGACAGGCCCCGCCTGGCCCCCTGTTCTCCTTTGCGTCCCTGACCCCGGGCTGGTCACTGAGCACACACAGGTTAACTCGCGACGAGGGACTCTTCGCTGCCTGCGAAGAGTATGGGAGGCCGCTCTGTGAGCTATGATAGGTGTTCCTCCAGGTTTGCATCAAATGCTATTTCCTCCACCTTGAATATTCTCCCCTCTGGTCCCTAAATGTCACTACATCCGAGAGTCCTTCCCTGACCATGCTGGCATCTTTCGTCGCATTAGCTGGTTTTATTTTCTTCAAGGAACTTTCGGCCATCTGTGAGCTGGGCCTTATGCCCAAGTCCCTTCCAGATCCTTAGCACCAGGGCCCTGCTCGGCATGTGGAAGGCACTCCCTAAGTATCTGTTTCATGAATGAATAAATTAACATAAGAATCACACAGAAGAGGGGACCTTGACTCTGCTGTGGGAGCCGGGAGGTAAGCCTGGACCATGAAAGGCTTCATAGAGAAGGTGGCATGTGAGTGTACCCTGCGGGAAGAGCAGCCCCTAGGACCGTGGGCCAGGGGACTCTTAGTATGTTTCAGTGCCCGGTGTGTTTCAGCGAGCAGGTGCAATGCTGGGCTGCCAGAGTACAGAGGCAGGAGGTGAGGCTGGAAAGGAGGGTTGCAAGTAGGTTACAAAGGCTCTGAAAGCTGAACTACAAATAACTTTGATTGGAAAAAACTACATTTCACCAGGTGTTTTCAGGGAGGAAGGGAGGCATGAAGAGTTAGAACACAGGGGACTTTTAGGGAAGTGAAACTGTCCTGTGTGATACTGTAATAGTGGCTACATGTCATTATACATTTGTCCAAACCCACAGAATGTATAACAAACACAGAGTGAACCCTCATGTAAATTATGAACTTTTTAGTTAATAATAGTGTATCAATATTGGCTCATGAATTGTAACAAATGTACCACATTAATATAAAGTGTTAATAAAAGGAAAAATTGAGGGAGGAAGGGGTAACGTGTGAACTCTGTAGTTTCTGCTCATTTTTCTGTATACCTAAAACTGCTTTAAAAAATAAAGTCTTTTAAGTGTAAAAAAGAAAACAACAGACAAAGTGTCCACCAACTGTGACAGAACAAATCAGCCATAAAAATTATGTACTGGTTTAGAACAATCTCCAACAGAAAGGTAAGTGCTAACCAGTGAGGATGGCATGACCCCACTTTGGTGACTCCTCAGGGCTGGATTATGGCTGGATGCCAAGGCACTGTGGCATCCTCACCTCTGGGAGGGGATGCATGGAGACTTTTCACTATACACCTTTGACATTTTTAAATTTTTGCACCACGTGCAAGTGATACCTATCCAAAAAAGACATAAACTTTAAAATTTATCTGTAAACTTAAACACTTTTATCCTTCAGGTCTAGCTTATGTAAGCACAGAGGAAAAGAAAAATCCTGTGCACAGTTCCTATCTTCCAGGAGTTGATGGTCCCCCAGCATCTCTGCCTAACACTCTTCACACTTGTGATGATGAGTTATTCTTAAATATTTGCTATGATTTGTCTTCCCTGTTGAAGTGTCAACTCCTTGAAGCCATGGGTATTGTCTGTAACATGTATTGCTATATCTCTGGTGCCTGCTAAAAAGAACTTTTAATACTATGTTGACATACTGACAGCTTAAATTCAGCCTCTTCCATGAAGCTTGCCTGATTGCCCCACGGAAATCTCTCCTAAATTTTCATGTCTTCCTAGTTTTCTTTCTTTGATTTATTCAACAAATGCCTATTGTGCGCCTACCCTGTCAGACACTTCACTCTCACAGTACAATCTTTTGCTCATGTTTCTTTCCCTCTGCATGTAACCGCTATGTGCAGGGATTGTATACTATCTTTGTATCTCCTTGTACAATCTAGAACATTACTGTGCACATAGTACATGCCCAGTGAGTGAATTCACTCAATTCATGTTCTAACCAAATGAGTTAATATAAATAACCAACATGGGAGCAGCCATTGATTTTTCACTTAATCCTCACAGCAAGCCATCAGGATCAGCACCATTTTGCAAATGAGGACACTGAGGCTAGAGGCATGCAATGATTTGCTCAGCGTTCCACAACCAGTAGAAAGTGGAGGCCAGGTTCTAGCCCAGACTGGCTTACCTTTGGGAACCGGTATAATGGAGGGGAGGAACAATGTCACCTTCCTGTATGGGAGTCAGACCACATTTCTGAGATAGCCTTGAGGTCACGCAGTGGGAAATGGCTCTGCTAGTCTCACAGGCAACAGTCTGACTGTAGGTGGTGGAAGGGATGGATTTTAAAGGGGTCATTTCAATGACAATGGTCATTGAATGACAGTGGTTCAGTCTAAGCACCAGAGAAGAACACCATCAACTGTACCACACAGGTGGGTGCCACAGGGCATCAAAGGTGGGCTCTCAGTGCCCAAGCAGCAGTGTTCCCACTGGAGGGGCAGCAGAGAGGAAGGGGAGAGGGAGAGCCAGGAAGGGCCAGGCCAAGGCCCCCTAGCATTCAAGTGATAATACCACCAGATAATCCAGAACCCATCCTGACCTGGTCAGAGAAGGAGCAGGAGTGGACAGGGCTACAGTCAGAGCAGCAGGATTCCATGAGTCAGGGTCACGGAACCCCTCACAGTCTGGTAAGGAGCAGCAGCACAGAGGGTGGTGGAAGGAAACACCACAGAGGAACACGAGCACGGCACGGGCTTGGCGGTTAGGACCATGGAATAAAGCTAAGTCCCTCACCCCAATGTCTAATAACAAGAAAACCAGTTTAAAAAAAATCCAACAGGGCTTCCCTAGTGGCGCAGTGGTTGAGAATCCGCCTGCCAACGCAGGGGACACGGGTTCGAGCCCTGGTCTGGGAAGATCCCACATGCCGTGGAGCAACTAGGCCCGTGAGCCACAACTACTGAGCCTGTGCATCTGGAGCCTGTGCTCCGCAATGGGAGAGGCCGCGACGGTGAGAGGCCCGCGCACCGCGATGAAGAGTGGCCCCCGCTCGCCGCAACTGGAGAAAGCCCTCGCGCAGAAACGAAGACCCAACACAGCCAAAAATAAAATATAAATAAATAAATAAATTTATAAAAAAAAGAAAAGCCAACAAACAGTAATTCACCAAGAACATCCAGAAAGCCTGTATGGTGTGCAGGTCTGCTTGCTGAGTAACACAGGGGATCCTTGGTCTCCACGTGCGAGTACTGCATGAAGCGCCAAGCATCTTTCATCCCAGGCTACCCAAGAGCCTGATGAGCAAGACGCTGTCCCCATTTAGAGATGAGGAAACAGGCTGTCACCCGGGTCTCACACGTGCAAAGTTGCAGAGTGCTGTTCAAACAGCTCCATCTCACCCCAACCACTGGCCTCAGACTCCTAGACTCTACAAGGCCCTCCCTGGCCAGATGCCGTGCCAGTCACCATGTGTTAGCTCACTGAATCCTTGCAGCCACCCAATGCCTAGTGCTGTTATCAGGGCCAGAACCAGGGTAAGCTGAGTGCCTTTATCTTAACTAAAACCAGGATCAGTGTTACTGATTTTTTCTTTTGCCTTAGGCTCCAATATGGCTCTGTGTGGCCCTTCTTTGTTTACATTTTTGACAATGTGTTCATCATGGATTTTTAGCATTGATTTTGACTCTCGAAAAATATTACATGAAATTATTATTTGTCTTTTTAAAAAAATATATTTATTTATTTATTTTTGTCTGCGTTGGGTCTTCGTTACTGTGCACGGGCTTTCTCTAGTTGCGGCAAGCAGGGGCTACTCTTGGTTGCGGTGTGCTGGCTTCTCATTGCGGTGGCCTCTCTTGTTGCGGAGCACAGGCTCTAGGCGTGCAGGCTTCAGTAGTTGTGGCACGTGGGCTCAGTAGTTGTGGCTCGCGGGCTTAGTTGCTCCGTGGCATGTGGGATCTTCCCGGACCAGGGCTCGAACCCGTGTGCCCTGTACTGGCAGGTGGATTCTTAACCACTGCACCACCAGGGAAGCCCCTATTATTTGTCTTGATCTCTGAACTTTTGGCAGGGATGGGGTAGAGGAGGTGGGGCAACTCTTAATTCTGTTCTCAAGTCTAGTGCCTCACCCACCTCACCTTGGTCCTGGCCCTGAATTATACCCACTTTCCAGATGAGGAAACTGGTACATGTGGGAGGGGTTATTTGTCTTGATTACAGAGCTGGGAAGTAAGTGCTAGAGCAGAAATTAGAATCCAAGGAGTACATTGTCTTCAACTACCACGCTCACTTCTCAGGGATCTGTGTCTTGTAATCAGGATGCTTTTACCTCAGCTCTGATTCTCTCACCCTTTATTCTGCAGTTTTCAGGCGTCAGACCGCCCTCCTCCACTCCAGTCTGGCCCTTCCTCAGCCCCAGCACCGTGCCACAAACCCCATCTGTCTTTCCAAACCATCCCCCACCCGGCGGCCTCCCTGGAACTCTTGCTGACTTCCTGAGTCTCCCAAACGGATGTGGTTTCTCCGTCCTCTGTACCAAAGGCCCTCTGTGTATCTTCTCTGTGGCACGTACTCTTCCCTCTCCTGCTGTAGGTCATGTCTGGACTTGCCTTACTCATCTTCCCAGATGATCTTTGTTATCATCACCTCCCCGAGGTAGGAGCTGCAGGAGGAAGCGTGTTTCTTTCGTCTACTCCTGTTTAAGTGCCCTCAGGACCTCCGCTAGGGCTTTCTTCATAACAAACACTTAGGAAAAATATTTTAAATGCTGTGTTAATGACGGTTAGGAGTGCAGGCTCTGCATCCAGGCTCACTGCATTCGAATCCTGGCTCTGCCACTTATGAGCTGTGTGACTTGGTCTGTTTCCTCAAGTGCAAAGTGGAGGTAATATCGGGCAGCTTGATGTGAGTTTCTAGTACACTTCTTGACTCAACGGGACATTGTCACAGGATGTTAGCTGCAATTAGTAAGGACTCCATAGAGGTAGCAATTGTGATTACGTAAACGGATGTGCTAGCCAGTTACAGGATAGCTTAGAGATGCAGGAGACAGTTCGGAGATTAACTAAGTAGGTGCTCAGTTAGAGTGTGGCTATGAGAATGGAAAAAGGAGGGAAGGATACAAAATGCATGTTGGGGGGTAAAGGGGCCCAAAGAAGGCAGGGGGATAGGTCAGGGTTAGCTGAAGGTATCGTTGGGGGATGTGTGTTTGGGGGTAGCCAGTGGCTCCTGGGACCTGCTGACACCATTTCTGCATTATGTAAACTGCAGGCCAACCTGTGCTGGCTAAATGATGGTGGAGTTTAAAACATACAGCATGGGGAAGCCGTGAACCGATAGATAACCAAATAAGAAAGAGAAAGGCACGGAGGCCATCTCCCTAGGGCTGAGGAGACAGGGAATCTTCCAATTCCTTCTGACAAAAGATCCCGTGGGAAAGCAGGCTGCATCCTCCTCTTCCAGCCCCGGAGGTGCTAGTTTCTTCACAGGGTGAGGCTGGGGGGAGGGGTCCTTGGGGAAACCAGGGAGAGCTACGGGCCGCCCCCTCCCGGGCAGGCAGGGGCATTTGGTCAAGTGGCCGGAAGGAAGGTCCATTAGAAGGCCATAAAGGGGGCGAGCCTCCTGACCCAAGGGCCTCTGGTCATGTCGCGGCCGAAGGGCCAGGCTTAGAGTGAACAAAGGGACCTTCCTTGGCAGGAAGCCGCCGAGAGGCTCAATCGCCTTGTTCTCTTCCCGCCTCTCACAGGTCCAATGGCCCCTCTGCTCACTGAGCTGCAGGCCCCTTCCTCTCCACAAAACAAGGGCTGGGGGTCGGGGGGCTCCCGACGGATGAGGAGAAATATCCCAGCTATGGAAGACTCTGGAAATAAAAGGGGTTATCTCCCAGGGGTGTCGGGGTGACTTGAGGGGGACCAAAAGGCCAGCTCCATTTGGTGCCTGAAATTCCCACCTTAACTACCGCCCGGGTCCCAGGCCCCGGGAGGTGTCATTATCACCTATTAGCATCTTAAGTAAGTTTTAATGTTCTGGGAGGGGCCGTGGAGGCCAGGCTGGGAGCCGAGGCTGTAAGGGAGGCCCAAGGAAGGGGCTCCAGACCAAATCTCCCTGGGGGGCGGTGAGAAAGGAAGGAGGTCTTAGACCAAAGGGGACTCAGAGGAGTCGTGAGGACAAACGCTGCCTATTTCAGACTCCCGAGCACATCCTGTTTCCATGAGACTTCCTCAGGCCCCTTTGTGCCTCGGCTTCTCGGCCAAGACCATCCCAGCGAAACTTCTGAAAATCTGCTCGCCGTAAACCACCACCTCCTTGTCTTGGTTCCACAGCCCAAGACTTCTGACAAACAAAACAAAAAAAGGCAGTTTCTCTTGAGCTCTGCAGAGCCCGGGACTGGACGTGACCATGGGATGCAGTGCGTCCAAGCCAGGCACTGTACACACCCGGCTATGACATCAGAAGTGCTGACAGTTTACTCCCATCAGACTGGTTTTGTGTGCCCGACTGGTGTCGGGCTGGTTCTCCCCAGAGAAAAGCCCCAGCTAGAGGGCCCTTTCCAAACGGCCTGTGGGAAGGGTGAGGCCGGTGGGTCCTGCAGCGGTCAGCATTGCCGTCAGTCACTCAGTTGTTAGGGGTCCCGGCCACGCTGGGCAAAAGTGACATTTCTGGCTGTGCTGCCAACTAGCTGTGTGACCCCAGGCAAGTGACTCAATCACTCTGGGCCTCAGTTTCCTCTGTTGGAAAATGGGGCTGATCATAGCAGCTACCTCATAAGATTTCTGAGAGGACAAAAATGCTTCCCACTCTTAGGAGAGGGACCAAAATACCCAACCCAGCCTAGGAAGCCCAGCAGGCCCTGGGCTACGTGCCTGCCCGTCACGACAGCCTCTCTGCCCTTCCTGCTTGGACCTCGGGTTCTCCGGTCTTATCTAGGTCATCAGCACTCTGAGCCGTTCCACTCAGCACCCATTGTACCAGCTTCCTGGAAAATCTTCTCTTTGGATAACTCTTTCCAGTTTTAAATTTTAACTTGACCCCAACCCTCTCTAAATCAGGCCCCCGTTTTAACCTCCTGCAACACCCTCTTCTTTCCCTTCACAGCACTTGGCCCCATCCACCATTGGACCTCGATTTGGTTGATCTCGTGTTTAAGGCCAGCTCCGCTCAGTATGCTGCAGGCTCACAGAAGAGCGAGACTCATTCATTGTGTGGCGCCAGTGCCTAGCACATAGCTAGCGCTCAAATAAATCTTGGTTGAATGGAAAAAATAAAATGAGATGATGCAGGTAAAATATCAGGCACAGTTCCGGGCCATTAACAGCATCAGCCACTTTGGCTGCTGCTCTGTGCTGGCTGATTCAAGACCCTTCAGAGAAGAAAAGGCAGGAGACAGGCCACTCCCTGCAAGACGATTACAGAGGAGACAGGAAGACATGACTGGCATCAACGGGGAACAGTAAGGGACAGTATTGAATTAAATGTTCCACGGTGGGGTGTAACTGCCTTGGCAGCTCAGAGACAAAGAGCTAATGAGGGCAGAGGAAAAGCATATTGGAAAAAAAAAAAAAAAAAGAACCAAAGCTGGGGAGAAAGTGGTATTGGAATAGCAAAGGAGAGTGGGGTAGAACTCCAAGTGGGAGGAAAATCATCCTTCCACTAGCTACAATTTTCCATTAGCAAAAGCAGCAATAAAAATGATCACCACCATAGAGCTGATATTCAATGCAGTATTTCCAAGGACCAGGTACTATACCAAGATTTTTACAGAATTATTTTATTTAATCTTCGAAATAACCCTAAGAAAGTTCTTTTATTCTCACTGTTTTAGAGAGCATCTCTTCCCACATCCATGCTGACCATTTTAGAGGTAAGGAAGTTAAGGCTAGGAGACTCTTCTGTAATCTGCCCAAGAGCTCACAGCTAGTAAGCAGAGGATCTGAGACTCACACTCAGACCACTTCCAGACCCAGCGGGCCCAGAGGAAGGCTGGGACAGCCAGGCAGCAGCATTTACAGTGGATGGGACAGTAAACCTCGAGTGGGGATGATATACTGAAAGCTGGCTTGGGGATGGCAGACTTGGTCCATTCTAGTATAGAAGGAATGGACTAATGTTTCAGAGTTGACAAGGTGAGCCCATGGGCAGGGGTGGCCACCGTGGACATAAAGAGGAAGGGGTGGATGGATGTAGGAGAAATTTTAAAGAAGGAATAGTCAGGGCCTGGGAGCCGACTGGCTCTAAGTGTTGAATGTTAAAGGGTATCATTTAAAGCCAGGGTCCCCAACCCCCGGGGTTGCAGACTGGTCCGCAGCCTGGAGCCGGGCCGCACGGCAGGAGGTGAGCGGCAGGTGAGTGAGCAAAGCTTCATCTGCCCCTCCCCATCGCTCCCCATCGCTCGCATTACCGCCTGCGCCATCCTCCCCTCGCCCCACCCCGTCTGTGGAAAAATTGTCTTCCATGAAACCCGTCCCTGGTGCCGAAAAGGTTGGGGACTGCTGATTGAAAGAGAACTCTCTCGAGTTTTAAGTCAAGGCACAATATGGGCCCATCCCCCATCTTGTCAACAGTACTTAAGGAGTTTCTTTTGACAATCTGCGCGACAGAGCTTAGGAACCTCTATTTTCCCCAGCAGTTTTAAGATATCTTTCCCTGGGTTGAGTGGTATACCAGTGCTGGCTCATAAGAACTGCTAGAGAACATCTCTTCCCACTTCCATGTTTAGTAACATCATGTTGGCTGCTTGGGAGTATTTACACTGTGGAAATTGGCAAATGCTACTAATCAGTGCTTTTATTTCCCTGGGGAGCTAGTTGTTATACACTTACCAGCACACATGTGCCTGGATTCAATTGAAATGTCTTCCACTGCACATCAGGAATATTTTCTCCCTTCCCACTGTAAGTGAAGAATAAAGAGGAAGAATGTGTAGACTCAAAAAAAGGGAGCAATGGAGTCCCATGTGAACAAGGTCACCTCTTGAGCTACAGGTAATTACAATAGCTACCGTTCCCTAAAGACCAGGTCTGTGCCAGAATCTGGACTAAGACTGCTACTTTTATCATCTCATTTAATCATCCCAACAGGGCTGTTAGGTAGGTCCTACTGCCACACCCCTCTCACAGGTGAGACACCAAGGCTCAGACAGATCAAGTCACTTGACCACAGTTACTCATGGAGTAAATGACAAAGCTGGGATTCAATCCAGGTGTGTCTGTCCCCACATCCCTGGCACTTGACATGGAGGCTTTTTCTCTCTAGGAGACTTTCACAGCCTCCTCTCCCGACCAGTCCTGACCAGTCCCTCTTTTCCTAGCTGTATTGACCTCTACCTTGGTGAGTCACTTCTCATTTGCAAACACCAGAAAAGAATTCTGATTGTTTTGGCAGAACAGGGATTTATTTAGAGGTTACAAGGTAGTTCACAAAATTGCCAGAAAGGTAAAGAATCAAGCTTGGAAAACAAGCAGGAATCCAGGTGGACCAGTCGCCCACCAGATGACACCAATGCTGTCCCCATACCATCGAACACTTTGCTGCTGTTGCAAACTGGATGTAGTTGCCACTGTCTGGGATGAATTCTCTTTTCCTGCTTCTTTGCTTTGCCTATCCTGGACCCCGAGCCCCAGTGGGAGCATGTGATTGGCTGAGCGTCACTCACTTGGCTGCACCCTGACCTCCAGGGGGTGGGGCGGGCTTCTGGAGTAGGAGGTAGATCCTACCATCAGGATTCTTACAGTGGGGGATCCCCAAGCATAGGAGGGGGTTCACATGCTGGGTAGCCTCAGGGAGCTCTATCACTTTCACACACTGGTTTTTCCTAACTCCTTGGCTACCTATGAACAGACAAATTCTTTGTGCCCCTTGGAGACATATGGAATATCACCCACCACTTTTCTTATCCTGTTCCGTATATTTCTTTCTTCACCATAAATTATGACACATTCGGTTACAAATGATGGGAAAACACAGCTCAGACAATAAAGAGGATGTATAGGCTAATGTAGCTAAAAATGTCATGGAGTATTTGCCTTCAGGTGAGGTTTGATCCAGCATTTCAAATGACATCATGAAAGACTTCATATCTTTCTGTCTCTGCTCTGCTTCCACAGTGTCAGCTTCACCCTCCCATAGTAGCCAAATGGTCAACACAGTTTCAAACCATATGCCTTTACACCTCCCGTTCGAGGGGAAGGAAGAGGGTTTTTCTAGTGGCTCCTACACAGGTTAAGATTCCTTCTCTGCTTTTGGCTTGAACTGGGGACACTTGCCCCTCTCCAAATAATGACCATGGTCATGGGATGGGATACACTGATTGATTCAGGCCAATCAGGGTTTACCCCTGGAGCTAGGCTTGCTGGCCAATTCCACCCAAACCTGAGCATGGGCAGGCACAACCGGCCCACAGGACTATCAGAGGACTGTTAATGGAATCAATGCTACAGACACAATCAGAAAATGCAGGCAATGAGTTCTACATGGTTCCCATGCCAGCTCTGGGACTCCATTTATCTCTGTAAGCACATCAGAAAGGTGTAAACCCTTGGTGACACTGACTATTCCTTATTCATTTTTGTACCCCAATGACTAGCAAAACACCTGATACATAGGCACAGAGTGTGTCTGTCTAAGGAACTCAAGAAAGTGTTCAGCAAGTAAGAACAAAATTTTGAAGTGGGAGCATTCTATATGAGATTCATAAACCACTGAACACCATGTACAGGGAGGGGGCTTTAGATCTGCCCCAGCCAAGGACTGGTCCTATGGCCGCTGCCCGGTACAGGTCCTCCCTGAGGTGTACATGGAGCAGTACCAACTGTCAGTGGCCAGTTGGGTTATTTGAAGTGTTGTCTGCCTCCCAGGAATCTCTATGGGCTCGGTGCCCTCAGCTGCACTTCCAATCTAAAGGTGATGGTGTGAGTCACGAAGGTGGGTATGGGGGCTGGGGGTATCAGTGCTGGCTTTGAACAATGCCCCTCTGTGAGAATCCCTATTCACTGAGCATGACTCACTGTCTTTTTAGAACAGGGTTCCTGTCTCCTTTGGGTCTCTAGGGCTTCATGGCACAGGTTTTGAAGGAAAATATGGTAATAATAATAAAGAGAGAGAGCAGAGCCGGGGTGGGAGAGAATGGGAGAGAAAAGTTATGAATATCAGCATCTTCTCTTCTTTCCTCTGGCTCAAATGTATTAAAAATAGAGATCTGCAAACAATCTCAAAGTCACTCAAACCAGTCCCTCATTTCAGGATGGTGCAGTATTATCCCAAATACATCATTATCCTTAAAGTATCTTTACCACACAATTGATTTGTTCAGAGAACATTTAGCACAAAGCACTCAGGGACATCTGGGCTATGTTTTTTAGAAAGATTTTCTCTTGCAACCAACTAACCCTATGTCCCCATCTTTTTTTTTTTTTTTTTTTTTAATAGACATTACTTTTTAGAGCAGTTCTAGGTTTATAGAATAATTGAACAGAAAGTACAGAGAAAGTCCATATGCCCTATTCCCCCTCTCCCACATAATGCCCCTATCACTAACATCTTGCATTAGTGTGGTACATTTGTTACAACTGATAAACCAATATTGATACATTATTACTGACTAATGTCTATAGCTTATGTTAAGGTTCACTCTTTATGTTC
Source organism: Balaenoptera physalus (assembly GCF_965194825.1). Lineage (NCBI taxonomy): Eukaryota > Metazoa > Chordata > Mammalia > Artiodactyla > Balaenopteridae > Balaenoptera > Balaenoptera physalus. Next base: position 58,619,169 of record NC_138890.1, read on the forward strand.
TATATACAAGAGCTTTTGACAAATGTATTAATGTCATGTATCCACCATTGCAGTATCATACAGGATAGTTTCACTGCCCTAAAAATCTCCTGTGCTCCATCTATTCCTCCATCCCTCTCTCCCCCTGGAACCCTGGCACCCACTGACTGATCTTGTACTGCCTCTGTAGTCTTGCCTTTTCCAGGATGTCGTATAGTTCGAATTATATAGCAAGTAGCCTTTTTAGATCTGCTTCTTTCACTTAGTAATATGCATTTAAGTCTCCTCCATGTCTTTTCATGGCATGATAGCCCTTTTTTTTTTTTATTAGTGAAGAATATTCCATTGTCTGGATGTACCAAAGTTTGTCTATTCACCAAGTGACGGACACTTTGGTTGCTTCCAACTTTTGGCAATTATGAATAAAACTTCTGCCAACATGCATGTGCAGGTTCTTGTGTGGACATAAATTTTTAACTCATTTGGATAAATACCAAGGAGCACAGCTGCTGGGTCATATGGTAAGAGTATATTTAGATTTGTAAGAAACTGCCAAACTGCCTTCCAAAGTCACTGTAACTTTTTTGCACCCTCACCAGCAGTGAATGAGAGTCCCTGTTGCTCCACATCCTTGTCAGCATTTCATGTTGTCAGTGCCCTCATGGATATCGAGGCTATTTCCTAGAAAGGTTTTATCTTGCAATGAACCCATCTTATGCCCTCATCTATTTTTTATTTAAAAAAAAATGATGATTGGTTTTAAGTCCCTAAATTTGTTATGCAGCATTAGGTAGTTGAAATAAGAGCCACATGTCAGCCCTAAGCCATCAGCCAGCACCAACGTGCCAGCCATGTGAGTCACCCATGTTGGATCCTCCAGTCTTCAGATGGCTGCAGCTCTAGCTGACATGTGACTGCAATGGCATACGAGGCCGCAAGCGTGTACTGCCCAGCCAAGACCTTCCTGAATTCCTGACCTACAGAAACTATTTATTTCCTAGACCTCATCATGACTACGCAATAGAAGTTCAGGATTCCTAGGTTCTTCTCATTTAATAGAATTGCAGAGAAAAAGGGAACAACCCTGTGTTCTATTCTTCACTTAGTTGTTTGTTGGCTACACATCAGTAGACAAGGCACATCACTTTTTGGAAACTCATTTTCCTGAGTTATGAAACAAAACAACACCACCAACTCTGCTCACCTGTCAGGGTTGACGTGAGAATAAACGTGGCCATGTTTTGTAAAGTGTCACTTATTGAACAAAATTTCAAGTATCATATTAATGGAGGGGACCAGTAGTGAAAATCTCAAAGTGATGTCTATCTGACTTTGGATCTTTATATAAGATTTCCTCTCCAACCAAATTGCATGTAGGCTTTCCTTAAGCTGAGACTGTGTCCTCTGGGCACATTTCTAATGGCCTAATGGGAGAGGTCCCCCCCAAATTTAACATTTGCAACATAAATACAATGTGCATAATCTATTTGAACATACTGCCCTAGACAAAACAAAATGTCTATATAATTCCTAACCATCCAGACTGGGTCTACCTTAGACAAGTAAAAACTAAAACGATAACCACAGTGATTACAATGTACTGGGCACTTATTATGTGCTGAGCACTATGCTAGGTACTCTATATACAGTATCTCAATTAATCCTTTCCCAACTCCATGGGTAAATATTATTACCCTCTTTAACTGATTAAAAAAAAAATGATTTTGACTTCCAGGTAAAAATGAAGGATTGAATACACATAAATGTGTTTGCTCCCACCTAAAACTCCATTAAAAGAGTTAATTGATTTTTTTAAAATAAATTTATTTATTTTATTTTTGTTTTTGGCTGCGTTGGGTCTTTGTTGCTGCGTGTGGGCTTTTCTCTAGTTGCGGCAAGCAGGGGCTACTCTTCATTGCAGTGCGCAGGCTTCTCATTAGGTGGCTTCTTTTGTTGCAGAGCATGGGCTCTAGGCACATGGGCTTCAGCAGTTGTGGCACTCAAGCTCAGTAGTTGTGGCTCGCGGGCTCTAGAGCGCAGGCTCAGTAGTTGTGGCGCATGGGCTTAGTTGCTCCACGGCATGTGGGATCTTCCCAGACCAGGGCTCGAACCCATGTCCCCTGCATTGGCAGGCGGATTCTTAACCACTGTGCCACCAGGGAAGCCCTGATTTCTTTTTAAAGTCAAGCAATGTCTGGCACATAGTACAGGCTCATAAGTATTTGTTGAATAAATGAATAAAGTAATAAATGAAAACAATTAGTAATCCTACAAGGTAAATAAAACAGACACTGAGCTCACACCAAAAAAATTTTGGAAGCGGAAATGAATATGAATGGACTTTGCAGACCTGAGAAATCTGAATCCTAAGTCAGCCGTGTGGAAAGCTGAGGAACAGTCAGATTACAGCTCAGACTTTCCCCAAGGGGTCAGAATAGGTAGCACTAGTTATCTCCTAAAGTAGGGGTGCGGTGGAGCTAAAATCAGGGGACTAGTTGGCTTAAAAGTTAGTTTAAGAAGCTGGTGAGGGCTTCCCTGGTGGCGCAGTGGTTAAGAATCTGCCTGCCAGTGCAGGAGACACGGGTTTGAGCCCTAGTCTGGGAAGATCCCACATGCTGCAGAGCAACTAAGCCCGTGCGCCACAACTACTGAGCCTGCACTCTAGAGACCACGAGCCACAACTACTGAGCCCACATGCCACAACTACTGAAGCCCATACGCCTAAAGCCCGTGCTCCACAACAAAGAGAAGCCACCGCTCCGCAATGAAGAGTAGCCCCCGCTCGCCGCAACTAGAGAGAGCCCACGCACAGCAACAGACCTAATGCAGCCAAAAATAAATAAATTAAAAAAAAGAAGAAGAAGCTGGTGGATCCCAGATCCCATCACCCACTCTCGTCAGCCATGTGACTCCCTCTTTCCCACCTGGACAAAAGGCTAAGCTTTTTTCTCAGGAGAGGGTAGAATGGGAGGGGTCTGAATTAGAGAAAACCCTACAACTGAGGGTAAAGGTACCATGGGAAAACAGAGGGATCTGGTGACACTGATATATTGAATGCTGAGCCCCCAGTCCTTCTTTCTACCTTGGCTCCCAGAAAGCTGGCAGTCAGTCTTGTACTCTCCTGACAGAAGAAGAGAAACACCTTCTCTGGGGAATTTGACTAGCCCAAGAGGAAAGATACAAAATACTAAAACCAGGAGTTTCCCAATGAGGGAGCCAGCCAGATCAAAATATGGCAAAGATCACAGTCATGCAGAGCTTCCAAAAAAATACCTCATTCTTAAATATGAACAAACAAGGGTCACTATACATTTGAGGAAAGCCAAATGAAAGGTAGAGACCAAAGCAAACATAAAAAAAGCATTTTGGAGGAAGCAGAAAAAGTACATGAAGAGGAAATCTCTTTTAAAAACTATCATTACTATTTCCAGGGTGTTAAGAGATTTTTTGTATTCATGAAAAAAGAACAGTATGCTACAAAAAAAGAAATATCAAGAGAATAAAAACGAACTCCTGGAAATTACAAATAGATAGCATAAATTGAAAACTCAGTAGAACTGTTGGAGGATAAAACTGAGGAACTCTCCTGGAATGAAAAATAAAAACCAGAGAGGTGGAAAATAAGAGAGAAAGGGAAAGAAAAGCAGAGGACATATCTAGGAGGTCATTCTCCAGTTAACAGGGTTTCTAGAATGAAAGAATAGAAAAACTGAAGGAGAGTCAATCATTAAGGAAATGAATCAGTCAGGGTTTGAACAGAGAAACAGAACCACCACAAGTGACACAGGATAAGGGATTTGTTACAGGGGTTAGGCCCTCCACTATCGTGGAGTTGGTGGAACAGTCTATGCAAACTGCTGCCTTTGCAAACTAGTGTTGAGCCTAAAGTCTCTACAGACTGGCAGGTGGGAAGGAAAACTGAGTGTGGAAAAGAGCAAAGACAAGGTGGAACCCAAGAGGGCAAACTGGAACCCATGTCTTTCTCTCACTCCCTTCAACCTGAATGCCATGGGTGACCTACAGGAGAATCTGGCACCCTTTCACCACCACAGAGCTACACACACACCAGCCAAAGAAGTTGGAGAGGCTGAAGGAACAGATATGGTGGGGGTTAATGAAGCTGTGAGTCCAGGTGCTGCCCCAAACCAGCCAGGTGAGCTAGGAGATGCCTCAGTGCCTGACACCAGATGCCAACATTCAGAGCATACAAATATGGCTGCTGCTTTATTTCCACCTTCCAGATTTGGTACAAAATGTCCTGTGTGGTCAACACTAGCTTGACACCAGATAGAGAATGGGGTTCTGGGAGACGCGGTTCCAGCTTAGCTAAGATGACACAGCACAAAGCAACCATTTATCAGAATGGACATTTTTAATTAAAAGAGTCCACAGAGCGCCCTGAATATGAAAATAGACTCACATCAAGTCACACCACTGTGAAATTTCTAAAAACTGGGGACAAAGAGAAAGCAAGATTCCAGAGAGAAAAAACAGGTTTCAGACAAAGAATCATAATGACATCAGGTCACTCAACAGCAACTCAGAAAGTCAGAAAAAAATGAAGCCATGTCTTCAAAATTCTGCAGAGAAATGATTTCCAAGCTAGAATTCCTCACCCAAATTATCAGTTAAAGGTAAGGGTAGAATAAAGCATTTTCAGACATGAGCAGTCTAAGGAAGCTGCTGAATGATGTGATCTACCAGGAGACAGGAGATTCTGGCAAAAGTGGATCCAGCAGCAGAAGAAAGTGACAGGAGCCCTGGATGACAGTGTAGGGGGACCTCAAGACCATAGTTGTACCTGAGGCCCAGAGAAAACCAGGCCAGGCCCAATGGTCAGAGGAGCTGTGCGGATTTCACTGAGGCGAAGTTGACAGAATGTCTCATGTATTTTAATGTATTGACAGGAGACTCACAATTAGGGATTCCTTAGATTGAATTTATGATAATCGTATCAAATACTTAGCAAACAAACAAACAAAATTAGGGTAAGTATGACCTCCAGGGGAAACAACAACAATTACAGAGGAAAGGAAAAATATTCCTAGAATACTGCATGGCTCAGATGTGAATAGCATTCCACAGTCATAATAGTACAAATGCTGAATACTGATCTAATAAATATTAGATGTAACTATATTGGGAGATGGGGGGGCGGGGCGGGGAGTATGTACATGGTAGGATGGGATGAAGATGGGATGAAGGAGCAATCCTCATGTCCCAATCTAGAATTCTCAGATAACTATTTGATCTGATTTTATTCCATGTGAAAGTATTGCCAAATAGAAAAATACAGTTTATATTATGATACGTATGGTCCTGTTTCACAGTGGTAAAGTCAAAGATAATGCCTAAAACTGAAAAATCAAGAAGCATCAATCTAAGTATATTATTTAGATATGCAGAGGTAATTACCAAAAGAAATAGCTAAAGGACTTCAAAGTAGTCACCTCTTGGGAGGAGAAAATGGGGTTAGGGGAGACCTGCCATTTTAAAATGTTTTGTAGGGAATTCCCCAGCGGTCCAGTGGTTAGGACTCCATGCTTTCACTGCCAAGGGCCTGGGTTCAATCCCTGGTAGGGAAACTAAGATCCACAAGCTGCATGGCCTGGCCAAAAATAAAATAAAATAAGCTTTGTAGAAGTACTTGACTCTAAACTATGTACAGGTGGTACTTTGACTTAAAAAAAAAAACTGACTAAAACATAAAAGTGTGGCTACTGCTCTGGTCTGAAGATTTGTGTCCCCCTAAATTCATATGTTGAAATCCTAATGCCCAATGTGATGATATTAGGAGGTGGGGCTTTTGGGAGGTGATTGGGTCATGAGGGTGGAGCCCTCATGAATGGGATTAGTGCCCTAATAAGAGACCCCAGAGAGTCCTCTAGTCCCTTTTGCTGTGTGAGGACACAGTGAGAGGTCTTTAATCCGAAGAGGGTCTTCACCAGAAGCCGACCATGTTGGCACCCTGATCTCAGACTTCCAGCCTCCAGAACTGTGAGAAATAAATTTCTATTGTTTATAAGCCACCCAGTCTGTGGGATTTTGTTATAGCAACCTGAACAGACTAAGACAGCCATCAACTCTTAAGGAATGAAAGAGGGAAAGGGAAGGATGTAGGGGGCGGGAGGAAAGGAAAGAAGAAGGGAAGGAAGAGAGAAAGAAAACGACGCTTTAAATAGTTAACTCGCCTAGCCCAAGTTCACAGCGCTGGTAAATGACATAGCTGAGTTTTGATCCCAGGTTCATCTGACTCCACACAACTTTCTATAAACCACTACACAACAAGACATCAACCCCTCAAGGTCTTCATTTGGTCTGGAGTGGACCCAAATGTCTGGTGGGTGACACTGCACCTTGGGCAGAGAGAGAGGAGCCAAGGGCACAGTTAGTGAGAGGTGGAGACAGAGGGAGAGGCGGTTGGGTAAACAAATAGTTAATCAGAAAAATGTGAGGGTGTCCCCTGAACAGAGCTGGGCACTGGGGGAGTTGGGAGGGACAGCTCAAGTGCATGAGAGGATTTGAAGCACAGGCAAAGAGGAGTCATGGGAGACAGCAATTCAGGCTCCTGGTGGAGATACTGGTGGGAGGAGAGGAAGGAAGGGAGGCTGAGGAGGGAAAAGGATGCTCCCTGGACAGGAACGGGAGCACAGCCCAGGATGAAGCCCATTCAGTAGGGCAGCTGCAGGTTTACATTCTTGAATAAAAACTCTTTCCAGATAGAGCAAATAGCAGGAGCCCGGGGATATCTGTGGAATACATGAATGCAAGAGCAAAAGGCTGGGGTTCTTCAGCGGTTCAGATTTGCCTTCCTGAACCCTAAGCGGTTGGAAAGTGTATGCCTTTGAAGCTCTCATTAGACAAAGAATGCTTGAGTCTCGGATTTCTCACCAGGACTTAGGGGGGGTGGTGTGCTGCACCCTCTCAAGACCAGGTCTCAAGAGAAGAATGTTATATTTTTAAGAAATCTGTAAGCCAATTGTTTTTGTTTTTTAAAGAATAGGATTTAATTAATTAATTAATTAATTTTTATTGGCCACGTCACGCGGCCTGTGGGATCCCAGTTCCCCGACCAGGGATTGAACCTGTGCCCTTGGCAGTGAAAGCGTGGAGTCCTAACCACTGGACCGCCAGGGAAGTGCCAGCCAATTGTTATTGTGTTTGTAGCTTGAAATTGGCCACGGTGGGAGTCTTAACACCCCGGAAATCAGTGCAAGCTACGAATTAGGGCTTTGTTTTAATTTCAGAAAGCTGGTTGTGGAGCATTTACCAGCACACCACTGCATACATGTGTTAAAAGAGGAGAAACTAGACACCCACTGAGTGAATAGGGAAGGCATAGCGATGACGTTAATTGTAAGAGCTAACATTTACAGAGTAAGTACTATATGCCCTATGCTGTATTAGATGCTTTCATATGTTGTCTCACGTAATCTTGTAAAAGCCCCATGATGTAGATATTTTTACCCATTTTTGCACATATTGGGGTTGAGGTCCAAAGAGATTAGGTAGTTTTGCTCAAAGATACAAGCCAGTAAGTAGGAATCAAGCCTCCCGTCTTAGATTTAAAGCCCATGCTCTCAGCACCGCCGCGGGGTAGGAATATTGCAAAGTGGGTAAATGTGAGGATGCTGGAGCCAAGGTGCCTGGATTCAAACACTGCTTCTGACACTTACTAACTGTGTGAGCTGGAGTGAGGTATTTAATCACTCTTTGCCTTCGTTTCTTCATCTGTAAAATAGGGTGAACAATCAAATCTTCCACACAAAGTAGCATTTCACACAGAACCTAGTACTAACAACAAAGTTAGTTATTATTACCTTAATTATTAACAAAGTTTGATGGTTTCTGTCTTATTCCACATTTGATGAAACTATTTGACTCAAAAAATGCATTTGATCTCTGGAGGATACACAAGAATTTAGTTTGTTGGTAGCCTCCAGGGAGAAGCGGGGACAGAGGTGGGAAGGAAGCTGAATCAGCCAACATCTACCCAGGAAACAGAAACCACACAAGTTATTTGATCCAAGAAAATTTAATATAAAGAATCGTTAATACGATGTAAAATTGTTAACCAGGTAACTGCAATGTAAACACTCCGAGTTTTCATAGCAGTAACGACTGCAGGAAGCCGTCACCACTTCTTGGCGTGGATATGGGGGGGGCCCAAGGGAAGAGTTGGAATTAAGTGAATGATTCAAGCTTAGAAGTTAGGGAGGGGACCGCCCATCATGTGCCAGGACACAGACCTCTGAGGAGGGGGGCACCGATGGCTGGTGCTGTGTCTGCGAGGGCGGTACAAGGAGGCTGGTATTAGAAAAACTACAAAATTGGGTTCAGCTGCATCAGGAAGGCTGGACGAAGAAGCAATAGTGAGGGCTGTTCACAGTGCAGGAAGCAGACAGGAAGCCCACAGAAGGAGCAAGTTTCTTCTGCCTCCTCTGACCTTACAATCTCCCAGACACCGTTTTTGGGAGAATCTCCCATGAGGCGGCTGACAAAGCAGAAACGCTCTGTGCAGAGCCCCAGCTGCAGCATCCAAAAGCTGAGTATAAAAGGATGGGTTTGGAGCTGAGAGACAATGTCGTAGCAACTGGTGCAGAGGCTTTAACTGAATAGCTGGGTGACCTCTGGAATTTCAGTCCATCGAAAGTATTACCTAATTTTAAAAATACACAAAATGTAAATTTAAAAGAAAACCTGACATTTGTCACTGAGCAAGGTTGTGATATATGCTTGGCACAAAATAAGTGCTTAATACACATTTATTAAGTGAATGGGTGAACGGGAGAAAGCAATTCATGCTAGCGTGTGTCTATAATCATTTGTCAAAAGCTACTCTGTAAATTGTCCTGGAGGTCCAGCAGGCAGAGGGAAACAAAATGAGCACAGTCCCTACTTCCATGGTGAGGGCAGGGAGCAGATTTAACAGGCAGACAAGTGAGTTAATTACAGACAGTGACAGAGGGTATGAAGGCAACAAACATGGTGAGAGTATGGTTAGTGCAGGGGTGTGCATGGAGAGCATTTTAAATCTATCTATCTATCTATTTATTTATTTTTGGCTGCGTTGGGTCTTCGTTGCTGTGAGCAGGCTTTCTCTAGTTGCTGCAAGTGGGGGCTACTCTTTGTTGTGGTGCGCGTGCTTCTCCTTGTGGTGGCTTCTCTTGCTGTGGAGCACCGGCTATAGCACGCAGGCTCAGTAGTTGTGGTGCACGGGCTTAGTTGCTCTGCGGCATGTGGGATCTTCCCGGACCCCACATGCAGGGCTCGAACCCGTGTCCCCTGCATTGGAAGGTGGATTCTTAACCACTCCACCACCAGGGAAGTCCCTGGAGAGCATTTTAGATGCGACACGGAGGTCCTCTCTGTGATCATGACATTTAAACTGAGACCTGAAGGATGGCAAAGGACCAGCTCCACAAGATCTGGGGGAAGAGCGCCGTAGGCAGAGGGAAGGGCGGTTGCAAAGACCATGAGGCAGGAGAGAGCTTGGTGTGCTTCAGACAGTGACTGATGGTCTGGTGACAGGAGTGTGTGGAGGCGGGGGGAGGGCGGTGCGACACCCCTCAGAGATGACAGATGCTGGGGGATGGATCTAGCTGGGCTTTGGAGGAAAGTGAGGTATATTTTATTCTAAATGTAGTTTTAAAAAAACACATTGTAGGGCTTCCCTGGTGGCACAGTGGTTGAGAGTCTGCCTGCCAATGCAGGGGACACAGGTTCGAGCCCTGGTCTGGGAGGATCCCACGTGCCGCGGAGCAACTAGGCCCGTGAGCCACAAGTACTGAGCCTGCGTGTCTGGAGCCTGTGCTCCACAACAAGAGAGGCCGCGACAGTGAGAGGCCCGCGCACCGCGATGAGGAGTGGCCCCCGCTTGCCGCAACTAGAGAAAGCCCTAGCACAGAAACGAAGACCTAACATAGCAATCAATCAATCAATCAATCAATCAATCTTTAAAAAAAAAAAAAACAAACATTGTAGTATTTTAAATAGAAATTATCATTGGATTTGTACTTCTCTGGCTGCTGGTGGTAAAGGATCACAGTGGATCAAGACTGGAAGGAGGGGACTGTATTTGTTTCCTTAGGCGGCCACAACAAGTCACCCCAAACCTGGTGGCTTCAAACATCAGAAATGTATTCTCACAGCTTGAGGGGGCAGAAGTCCACAATTAAGGCATCAACAGGGCTGTACTCCCTCTGAGGCTCCAGGACAGAGTCTTGTCTCTTTCAGCTTCTGGGGCCCCAGGTGCTCCTTGGCTGTGACAGCACAACACCAATCTCTGCTTCTGCTTCACATGGTCTCCTCTCTGTGTCTTATGTCCAGTGGGTCTGCCTTTCTCCTTTTCTTACAAGGGCACTTGTTGGATTTAGGGTCCATCCTGTTAATCCAGGATGATCTCATCTTGAGATCCTTAACTTCATTACATCTACAATGACCTGTTTTTCAAATTAGTGGGCAATCACAGGTTCCAGGGGTTAGGGTTGGTTTGTATTTTGGGGGGCCACCATTCAACCCACTACGGGGATCCGTGAGGAGATTCAGTGGTTATGCAGGGGAGAAACGATGGCGGATTAGAGGAGGGAGGTGACTGCAGCCATGGGTTTGATGGGGGGTGTATTAGTCAGGGTTCTCCAGAGAAACAGAACCAAACGGATATAATATATATATACACATACACACAGAAAGATTTATTATAAGGAATTGGCTCACATGATTATGGAGACTGGGAAATCCCCAGATCTGCTGTCACCATACTGGAAGAACCAGGAGGAGAGCCAAGGTGTAGTTCAAGTCTGAATCTGAAGGCCTGAGAACCAGGAGAACTGATGACGTAAATTCCAGTTCCAAAGCTGGCAGGCTGGAGACCCAAGAAGAGCCAACGTTTTGTCTGAAGACTGGAAAAGAGCGGTGTCCCAGCTCCTGCAGACTGGTAGGGGGAGTTCTTTCCTACCCAGCTTTTTCTGTTCTATTCACATCCTCAGTTGACTGGGTGAGGCTCATCCACATTAGGGAAGGCAATCTGCTTTACTCAGTCCATTGATTCAAATGTTAATCTCATCCAGAAACACCCTCACAGACACTCTGGATAATGATTGGCCAGTATCTGGGCATACTGTGGCCCAGTCAAGTGGACACATAAAACTGACCAGCACAGATGGAGAGTAAGGGAGGGAGGAAGGGAATGGGGGGTCTCATGTTCCAGGAAGAGATATATACTGAGTAGCCTAACTCAGGGCCAAATGGCAGAGGTGAAGAGGGGAGACCATGGAGAAGCCAATGGCTGGTGGACGCTGCCCTATTGGAGAGGAAAGCTGAGTCACTGCCTCAGCACTGAGACTCTCTTACAGCTTCTGTCTTCCCCCATCTCTAGAAAAGCATTTCCCTGCCAGCTACTGAGGCAAACGGCTCCCATCATGAAGCAGTCCTTTGGTGGTGAAGGCATCATCACCAAGCAAATGGATCAGTGCAAAGCTGAATTACACTGGGTACCATTCAGACATGGAAATGGAATCTTTGAAAACCTTCCCTCTGCATCTCCAGCACATGCAGGACTGCTCAGGTTTATACAATTAATACCAAGCTATCGTGCTGCACCATTTCTTTAGTGTTCTGATTTCAGTCTGAGTGGGTGTTTTTCACACCAGTGAAATAAGACCTATGGCTACACTCAAGATCTTCCAGCTTCCCTTACCTTATTGTTTTCTCCATTTATTAAGATAGAAATCCACTGAGATTTTGAGATTTTTTTAAGACAGAATCCACTAGAAGCAGGTGCTCAATAAATATTTAGGATATAAATAACCCTACAGACTTCCTCCTTGATATTAAGAAAGAATATTCCTACAAGGTCTGTTCTAAGTAAAGGCATTGTATTAGTTATCCCCTGCTTCATAACAAATTACCTCAAAACATAGTGGTTTAAACAACAAACATTGATTCCCTTGCAGTTTCTGTGGGTCAAGAATCCAGAAGCAGCTGAAACTGTGTGGCCCTGACTCAGGGTCTTTCATGAGGTTGCAGTCAAGATGCTGGCTAGGGCTGCGACAGTCATCTGACAGCTTGATGGGGATGGGGATGGAGGCTGTTCTTCCAAGATTGCTCCCTCACATGGCTGTTATTAGGAGACCCCAGTTCCTTGCTGTTAGAAGGAGACCTAAGTTCCTCACCACGTGAGCCTCTCCCTAGGGCTGCTTGAGTGTCCTCACAACATGGCAGCTGTTTTCCCCCAGAACAAATGATTTCAGAGAGAGCAAGGAGGAGGCTGCAGTGCCTTTTATGATCTGCCCTTAGATGTCACACACCCCATTATTTCGGCCACATTCTATTGGTTAGAAGTGAATTGCTAAGTACAACCTCCACTCAGAGGGTGGGGAATTCATCTCCACTTCTTGACGGGAAGAACATCAAATAATTTGTGGGCATATTTTAAATGTCCAGATACTCTGGGAGCCTGTCTCTGACACCGAGCAGGCTCTGAGAAATGGTTATTGTACAGTGAAGGACAGATCTTTCCTCACTTACTCTGGAAAACTAATGAGCCACAGATTGGGATAATATCTCTCTCCTTCCCTATGAGTTGGGTGGCAAGAACATCAATAAAACATCAACAATAATAATGGCACCTAATATTTGCTGAGTACACGTGAGAATGATAGCATCTCAAGAGCAACAGCACTGCCTGTCTAGTTCTCTACTGTATTTCCAGCTCCCAGAACCAGGTGCTCAATAAATATTCAGAATTGAATGAATGCACTTCTCATTTTAATGTCAGAAGAACCTTGGGCTTCCCTGGTGGCGCAGTGGTTGAGAATCTGCCTGCTAATGCAGGGGACACGGGTTCGAGCCCTGGTCTGGGAAGATCCCACATGCCGCGGAGCAACTGGGCCTGTGAGCCACAACTACTGAGCCTGCGCGTCTGGAGCCTGTGCTCCGCGACAAGAGAGGCCGCGATAGTGAGAGGCCCGCGTACCGCGATGAAGAGTGGCCCCTGCTTGCCGCAACTAGAGAAAGCCCTCGCACAGAAACGAAGACCCAACACAGCCAAAAATAAATAAATTAATTAATTAATTTAAAAAAAAAGAAAAAGAAACTTTATAAAAAAAAAAAAGAAGAACCTTATGAGGTAGACAATGTTATTGTTCCCATTCTACAGATGGGAAAATAGAGGCATAGGGAGATTAAGTAATTTGTCAAAGTGACATGACTAATAATGGTAGAGTTAGGATTAGAACCCAGACAATCTGACTCCACACACCACCACCACCACGGGCCATAGAGAAATTGAATGACAATTTGTAATTACTGAACCAGTACTGGTAACAACGGCTTGGCTTGGACTAATGGAAGGAAGATGAGGCCTGAATTAAAACAAAACACTGAATAATCCAAAAACCATTTTCATTTGGCTCAGGAATATAGCCAGAGACATACTCTCAGAGGAGCAGCTACATTCAAACCGTATGGACTTGGCCCTGATCTGTATCCCGGGCTGACACTCTCTTGAAGGGATCCTCAGAGGATACAGCTCTTGCCCTCCAAGCTGCCCTGAGCTAGGGCATCCCTAAGATTCTCTAGAAAAACAGTGTCCACCCACACCTCTGGAAGATATGTCCCTATTTTTTAGTCTCTTCTTCCTGAAGTCTCATGTATAATGCTTGTTTTGCAAACAGCATATTTCTCCCTGTTGTGCCCTTAGGATGAAAACATATTCCTTAATTTGAAAAAGCCACCTATGATGCACCCTGGGGGAACTCCGCACAAGGACCAGGGAAAGGTCCATTTCCCAACACAGGCTTGAAGGGCAAGCTGAGAGCTGTTCATGTTGCAGGATGAGATCCTGGTTCATATTCTGACTTACTAACTATATCCGACTCTTCTAGTTTCTCAGAGCCCCTCCTGCCAACTACAGCAAACACAGGCGGATACCACTGCGCACACAGCCCACATGTGGAAGCACGAGCAAGCACAGAGAAATGCTTGTAAGGCCAGCTTCAGTTTGAGGCAGAGAGCAGGTTTCATGTGGAAACCTGGAGCCTATATGGTTTCAGCTCAGCTCTGGTCCTGACTCAGTAAACCATAAGCAAGCTACCCACTCTTTCTGGATTCAGTCTCCTTCTCAAGAGCTCAGAGATACATGCAGGGCTTTCCTTTTCCAAGGGGTGGGGTGAATATGCCAAAGGGAGCTCAGTCCAACGTGGGTTCAGGTGAAAGGGCAAACTGGCCCCGAGAATCCCATGGGTTGAGTATGATTTGAAGATATTCTTTTAAAAGAACAATTGTTTTCTTAAATTTAAATTAGTTGCTAATGGTTAAAAAAAAAAAAAAAGAGAGAGAGAAAAAGAAAGAAAAAGGGAAAAAAAGGAGGTTTTATATTTTTAAAAATTCAGATATCCAGGAATTGGAAACTCTAACAACATCAGATGGATTGCGTTCCCAAAGGGAACAGAGCTGAGTACTGGCTGTCACTGATTTCAGACCAGGCGGTATCTCTTTCGACCAGTTTACCCCAGTCTCCACCACTCCCTATTGTTTAACCCTGTTCCATGTTAATCATTATGAAAATGTAATTTAAGTATTTTATTTGCTTTTTCAGTAAATTACAAGCCTCATAATAGGTTAGAATGGCAAAATTTCCTTTGCGTAAAATTTGGCATAGTTCATAAAAGCTGAGTTTAGGGAGTGCCCTTGCTTTGCAGATACCTTGTGCATATGCTTGGTTTGCCAACTGGGTAATCCTGACTTCTTTAAACTTTGGGGTCTGGGGCTCCTACCATGACTTAGGGGGTAGCTGACCAACCTGGGGAAGTGGCAGAGCACTGTGAGAAAAGAGGGTACAGAGGAAATGTGGGGCTCCTATTCCACCCACCCTTAATCTACAGTCAGATGAGACCCGGCCTCAAGGGGATGGGGAGGGGGGTGGGTAGGAGTCTTCAGTCTTCCTAAAGAATTTGATCCTTCCACCCCAGCTCTGTGCAACACTAAAGTTTTCACCTGGTGCAGACAAACTTCAGCCAGCAAGCTGGTCACCTGTTTGAAAATAAAGTTTTATTGGAAGCCAGCTATGCCCATTTATTTACAGGCTTTCTGTGGCTGCTTTCACCCTACGAAGGCAGCACTGAGTGGTTTCCACAGAGAACATGTGGCAAGCCTGAAATATTTGCTATCAGCCCTTTATAGAAAAAGTTACCAACCCCTGTTCTAGCAACTTGGGTTGAAAGGAACAGAGACCCACTCAGGTTAGCTCAAGCAAAGGATGTTTGTGGTCAAGACATAACAGGGAATGTGCTAGATGCCAGGGATAGAAGCCACAGAGAAATCAGGCCTCAGGGGAACTAAAATTGTAACTGCGGATCTTTCTCGTGGAATTACTGATTCTCTGTTTCTTCCCTGGTCTCCTTCCACTGCTGCCTTCCCCAGCTTCCCTTGCCTTCCCTCAGCTTGCACATGGCTCCTCAGGGCTACCGACACCCCTTCCATATCGTGCAAACCCTAACAGTTTTTCAGCTTTGATCTCCATTGCTAGTGGCCACAGCCTCTGAGTTTCCCAATTCTGAACTCCCAGGGGAGGAATGTGATTGGCCCAGATCATCTTTTCAAGTCTATGATTCTTGGAGATTCCTGGCCAGCCTGTGACTGTCCTCTCCCCTCAGTCAGGAGCCCAACCTGGATCCACATCAGTGACCAGGGGGCTTTGTCACATGAAGCAGAAAGTGTTATCCCCTCAGCAGGGGCAGTAGGCGCAGAGCCCTCCTTTAGAAGAGAATGCCACAGGGCAGAAGCCAAAACTTAGCGAACTCAACTTGTGAGGGACCTGGCCTTTTCTTCAAGCCAAAGAGCTCTCTTATTCACAACATTGACCGAAAAGCCAACATCTGAAGGATCAACATGCCCCCTTGGAGAAGGGGAATGGATCCCCCTTGGAGTCTGCAGATGGCTCTTTTGTGAGCAGAGGACCAAGCCCAAATGAAGGAGAGACGAGCAGATCAAGTGTGGCAACTGGCGGAATTTCAGAAATCACTGTCTTGTCCTAACTGGACCAGCAGAGAAGAAGCAGAAAGATATCTAGCCTGGACTCTGCTGGTGGTCCGGTGGCTAAGACTTTGCTCTCCCAATGCAGGGGACCCAGGTTTGATCCCTGGTCAGGGAACTACATCCCACATGCTACAACTAAGAGTTCTCATGCTACAACTAAAGATCCCGCATGCTGCAACAAAGACCCCCCGTGCTGCAACTAAGACCCAGCACAGCTAAATAAATAAATATTAAAAAAAAAAAAGAAAGAAAGAAAGAAAAAAAGAAATCTAGCCTGGCAGACCTTGTCCTGGTTTTGCCACAAACAAACTGAGTGCAGATGCATGTGGTACTTCCTCCTGATTCCAGACCAGGCCTGTTTCCCACTGATCAAATGATGGGGCTGAATCAGACCAGCGATTCTCAAACTGCCCCCAGCCTAGCCAAGATCAGGCTGTGCCCCTGGCCACCATCACAAGACTGTTCTACAAGAGAGTCCTGGGCTCCAGAAACACCCAGCTGCTTCCCAGCCTGCTGGAAAATGTTGACTTTCTATTTCTCCCTTGGCCAAATTCTGTGGGTAGCGTGGATCCCCGGCACGTAGGCCACACAATCAGCTCTCACAACCCACTTCCTCAAGGTGATCCCATGTCGTTCTGCTGTCCATGATAAATAGCTCCAGACTGGGCAGCCCAAACCCAGGGGAAGCCAGCCCGCTGTGGATCTGGAAGGTTCCCCAGAGGCAGATAGATGGCAGCTGCTCTCTGGCCCAGGCTGAGGCCAAGCCACAAGCTGGGAGGACAACTCAAGCCCAGGCCTCCAACCAGTGATGCAAATTGGCCCCATAGAGCCTGGCCAGGTCAGAGGGGGCCCAAGGAGCTGGAACTCTGAGTGACAGCTGAGTGGGGAGACAGCCTTCATCATCCTACTAAGTCACTAAGAGGTTTCTGAAACAGGTGGCTCGAATTTCCTTGGAAACCCAGAATAATCCCCCATTTGAAGTGTTCGCGAATCTTGTTGTCACCACCTAGTATTAATGGGCAGGCACCGCAGAAGGAAAACGGAGTTTTCGCCTGCATTTTTGTACTCTGACTTGCCTGACAAGCTCAATAAAAGCTTAAACAAATATTAAAAAACACACAGAAAGTCAGGCTGGTTTAAATTAACTTCCCAAGCACTTCACCTACTGTAGGAAGAAATTATAATAAAATGTCAGAGCAAAAATAAACCGCGGGTGGAAATAAAAATAAAACATAAAATGCCCTCTTACAACTCACTGCTCAGTACGGTTTAGTTCCTAACAACATATCATTGTACATGAAATTTTCATAGTCCTAAAGCGTATTTGGGCATTAGGAATGTTGACTCTGAAAAATTCATCTTTTACACATTGGGAAAGCATCCCTTCCCCTGAAGTCTTACGGATATAAACCATTAAAAAAAAAAAAAAAAAGAAAGAAAAGGTCTCTGTTAACTCTGAAATCATAATTCTCCCAAAAAGAATATGTTGCTGGACAATACGACCCCCAATTCCATTTCTCTTAGGCTTTCACATCCTCAGTTTGCAGCTGGGGCTCCGCAAACACCCTCTCCCTCAGTGCTGGAGAAGGAAGGAGTTGGAAGTGGAGATGTGACAGGTTCAACTCCGGCCATCCCGAAGGCTCACCCAGCGGGGAGTTTTAAACAGGAAAGACACTTTGTAATCCTTGGGTGCCCAGGCTATGGCCTGTCACATCCTCCAACCTCAGTGCTCACAGTGAGCCGGCTATACTAAGAGATTGAAGAGCAGGAGTGTTTGGTGCTCTGTTTGCAGGGTGAAATAAAAAGAAAGAAAGAAGGCGGGAGAAGGAGAGAGGAAGGAAAGAGGAAAGGGAGGAGGGAGAGAGCCAGGGGAGGAAAGTGGGGGGGGAGGGGAGGGGGACAGGAGGAAAGAAGAAAGGCAGGCAAGTGAGCATCTCCTGCTCAGTTAGTTCATCTTGTAAAAATTCTCTCACGAGCTGGTTACTCCTTCTCGGTTTGTTCAGCCAAGCTGATAGACCCTCACTTTCCAACCAGAGAGAGTGCAGGGGTTGAGAATGACCTTGTGGGCCTACATACCCCTCCTTCCCCCACCAGGTTTCTGTCACACCTCAAAGGTGATTTTCTGGGAAAGGGTTTTCCTGGCAGGGCCTGGGTGGAGCAGCCTGGTACAGCCCTCGTTATCTGGCTCCCAGCAAGACTTTCCAGGGGGGCCCATGCAAGCCTCCCCTTCCTCCCTGGTCCGCGGAGAACTCCCACGGAGCGCTCCTCCATCAGGGAGTGGAGCAAGAGAAAGCCCAGGACGGCAATGGAGAGGAAGCAGGCAGCCATGGGACACACTTAAGTATATACACGTGTATGCCCATAAGTGGCGTCTCCATATGTAGACAACTGTACAGATGCACGTATAGCTTTCCTGGTGAGTCAGTTATGACCTTCCCAAGAGACTAGGAGTTGATCCACCAGCTGGCAGGGTGTGGACAGCCCTGCTAGGGATGTCAGGCCTGGCTGTCCCTCCAAGAGTGGACTGGTGGCCGTGGAGGGACACACAGACACACAGACACACACACACACACACACACACACACACACACGCACAGAGCGTGATCAGGTCCTGTCCAGAGGGCGAACACAGACCAAAAAATGCAACTATTTCTCTAATCTGCTTGTGCTGAGTGTGCCAGAAGCAAATACCAGCAGGCCTGGAAAAAATGTTTCTGTTCCTTTGCTCGGCTCTGAGCCATCCGCCCTAAAGTGGAAGGAAAAAGAAGAGGAACAGATTCCGGGGCTGTTTTGTCTGCTCGCTGGACCCTCTGCCCCCTTCACCTCTGGGAGGGAAGGACGGGGGGACTGTTTGGAGCCCCCCATACGGAGAACCTCAAAAGGCCCCTTCAGTTTCCTACAAACAAGCTTCAGAAGCGGAAACTGGCCCTGGCTCCCTAGGGCAGAAACTGAGAGCTCAACTCTGAAACACTTCCTTTGCTTGGTAACAATGCACTGAGGAATTTCCACAAATCCCCTTAGCTGTCATGACTTCCGCTCCTCAACTTGGGAAAAGACAGCCTGGGACATTCCAGCCCCCACCCCTACCCTGGTTGATCTGTTTGGCTCCTAGACGGGGCTTGGAGAGTGACATATATTCCCCTTCCCTATTTTCCAGCCTGGAGACGAGAAACATCCAAGTCTGACCAGGCTGTGGGAAGAGGCCTGGCCAGCCCAGCGGCATCACCAAGAGGTTGTTATCTGGCTTCAGAGAAAGTGGAAGTTTAAAGGGAGGGATTGGGAGGACCCAGGCCGTAGAGCCAACCAGCCTGTGTCTGTCTGGGCTCCACCACTTCCTAGCTGTGTCACGCTGGGCGATTACTCGAGCTCCTGTCTCACTAGGTGGTCATGGGGGGTGCCCCGTGATGTAGCTTTATAAAGCATTCAGCACAGCTGGCACATGGCAGGAATTTGATAAATGTGATCTGTGGCAGCCAACCCAAAGGTCTGCTACCTTGAGACTCCCCTGCCTCACAATGGCAGAAATCCTGTGCCCCCCGGTCCCTGTGAGTGTCCCCCAATCCCATGTGCACAGACTGCAGTCACCACGTGGGGTCCACTCAGCTCTTCTGCTCCAGCTCACAAAACCCGTTGGGACTCAGCTCGGTGCTCTGTGGTGGCCTAGATGGGTGAGATGGGGAGGTGGGGTGGGAGGGAGATGCAAGAGGGAGGGGATATGGGGAAATATGTATACGTATAGCTGATTCACTTCGTTGTACAGCAGAAACTAACACAACATTGTAAAGCAACTATACCCCAATTAAAAAAAAAAAAAGCAACCCTTGGGAAAAATGCCCCAAATCCATGTGGATATCCATGTCTGCAGTGCTTCCCACAGGTGCTTCTGGAGCTTGCCACCCATCTGAGGGCCCAGGTGGAATGCTGGGTTCTGCACAGAGGCCGGGAGATCCCTGCCAAGCTCTGGACCTCACTCGACCACCAGGTCACCAGAGCAGCTGTGCTCATGTCCAGAACTGCACAGAGTCTCTGGTCTAACCTCAGCTCCTAGTTTCCAAAGTATGCTGGGAGGAATCATCTACCTTAGAGGAGCCTCAGTTTCTTCATCTGGAAAATAGGAGGGGGATGTGGACTGAATTGTGTTCCCCCAAAATTCATATATCAAAGTCCTAAACCCCCAAGGTATTTGGAGATAGGACTTATAAGGAGGTAATAAAGGTTAAATGAGTAGGGTAGGGCCCTACTCCAGTAGCATTAGTATCCTTCTAAGAAGAAGAGACATCAGAGCTTGCTCTCTCTCTGTGTGTACAGAGAAGAGACCATGTGAGGACATAGCAAGAAGGCAGCTACCTGCAAGCCAGAAAAAGAGGTCTCACCAGAAAACAACCCTGCTGACACCTCGATCTTGGACTTCCAGCCTCCAGAACTGGGAGAAAATAAAGTTCTGTTGTTTAAGCCACCCAGCCTGTGGTATTTGTTTATGGCAGCCTGAGCAGACTGATACAAAAGTGGTGAATAGAATCAGTGCTCTGTGGACTAAGGGGTACATTGGAGGTGCCGCAGAGGCTGGGAGCCATGGGAGGCAGGGCAGACGGAGGCTGGGGACATGGGGCTCCAGATCCTTCATACCTCACTCCATTGGAACCAGCACCTATTTTAGCTGTTTTTTTTAGTTCAGGTTTAAGCGCCTTTTTATTTTTAAAAAAAAGAACATTTCTTGATGAACAGTTTTTTGAAACCCCAGGACAGAAGGATTTCTGAAAGCCCATGCTTGCTATCCTAATAGTATCTATTACCTGCACTGAAGCATTATGAAGTCTCAGGACTCAAGGACCTGACCAGCTTGAAGGGTCCGTGGCTTGGGAGCCATTTTGGTGGCCAACACTGACGGTGCCTTTACCATGTATCCCAGCTGCCTTCCATGGTTTACATTTATTAACCCATTCAATCCTCCCCAACACCCTATGAGGAATGCTGATCATCACCATTTTACGAATGAGAAAACTATGGTTCAGATAGGTTAAGCCACTTGCTCAGGGCCACACAGAGTGATCTGTTTGATTCCAAAGCCCATGACTATCCTCACTATCTTAGAAGAAAGGAGAAGAAGTCACAGGGCAGTCATTTGGTCAGCAAGTATCACCCCAATCTCACTGCAGCTGAGACCTGCCATACAGAGTGAGGAATCTGCCCCTAAAATCTCAGGACCTAAGTCAATGGGCTGTTTCCTAATTCTCCTCAGAATCCTATGTACCTCACTAACCGGCATTCAGCTACGCTGCTCCAACTAATTTTTGCATTTGCTGCTACATATTTGGATTTGGGCCTCTGAAACACTGAGGTGAGTTTATGTAAAATGGGCAAATGATCATTCTGAATTTTGTAAGTGTTACTTAATGTTTTCTTACTGGACCTGCAGAACTAACAATGTCTCATTAAAGATTCCAGACATTCAAGAAAGGATGAGTAGTGCTCGCTTCGGCAGCACATATACTAAAATTGGAACGATGCAGAGAAGATTAGCATGGCCCCTGCGCAAGGATGACACGCAAATTCGTGAAGCGTTCCATAATTTTTGTATTATTGAATATGGAAGAGAAAATCAAGCTTAGTAGTTGAAAATTATTTTCAGACCTTTAGATGGCCATAATGCAGCAAATGTCTGTCATTTTTATTGTTTATACGTGCCTTCAAAATTTTATTTACAACTTCCTTAATTATCTTTATGCCCATTATTTGATTCATTTTTTTGATTCATTTTTAAACTTAAGAATATTTTATATTTGTTGATTTGACTTTGTCCTGACAAATTATGTGTATATTATATTTATATATATTTATGTAATAGCATATAATACAATAGAAAACATGTGTATATATTTACATACAAAAAACCAGAAAGGATGAGTAGAATAAAACTGTCATTATTTGCAGATAAATGATTGGCTACATAGAAACCCCCAAATGATACACAAATACAGTGTCTGAACTCATAAGGGAGGTGTGCAAGATTGCTGGATACAAAAAGCATTTGCATTTATCTATATACTAGCAAGAATCAGTTAGAAAATGTAATTTTCTTAAAAAGATACCCATTTCTAAAGGTTACCAAAAAAAATTAAAGTACCTAGGAATAAATCTAGAAAAGATATGCAAACCTTTGTGGAAAATGATCGAACTTTAAATGTCATTCAAAAAGATCTAAAGAGATGGAGAGAAATACAATGTTCTTAGATAAGAAAATTTTAAATCATAATTCTGTTAATTCTAGCCAAACTCATCTATACCTTTAATGCAATGTCTATAAAAGCATCTCAACAGTTATTTTCAAGGGACTTGAAAAGCTGTTTCAAAAATGTATATGAGGACTTCCCTGGTGGCACAGTGGTTAAGAATCTGCCTGCCAATGCAGGGGACCGGGGTTCAAGCCCTGGTCCAGGAAGATCCCACATGCCGCGGAGCAACTAAGTCAGTGAGCCACAACTACTGAGCCTGTGCTCTAGAGCCCACGAGCCACAACTACTGAAGCCCGAGCGCCTAGAGTCCGTGCTCCGCAACAAGAGAAGCCACTGCAATGAGAAGCCTGTGCACTGCAATGAAGAGTAGCCCCTGCTCACCACGACTAGAGAAAAGCCCGCGCGCAGCAACGAAGACCCAATGCAGCCAAAAATAAACTAAAAAAAAAAAAAAATGCATGTGGTAGAGCAACTGTCCAAGACAGCTAAGACACTTCTGAAAAAGAGTTAGTAGGAGCATGGGGTGCAGTGGCGGCAGTAGCTACCCAACCAGATACTATGACTTACTGTTAAAGCTGGAGTAATGAAGACAGTGTTCATTGGAACAAGGACAGAAGATGGACCAATGGAACACAATAGAGGACCTCGAACAATATTCATGTATATGCGGAAGTTTGATTTATGACCAAGAGGACATTTCAGATAGTGATTAAAGCCTGGACTCTTTGAGAAATGGTGTCGAGACAATTGGTGAATTAAATGGAAATAGGTGAAATTGCATCCCTGTCTCACACCATGTATCAAAAAAAAAAAAAAAAAAAAGGCCCATCCATTCTGGGACTTAAATATGAAATACAAAACTGTAAAATTTTGGGACTTCCTTGGTGACGCAGTGTATAGGACTCCGTGCTCCCAATGCAGGGGGCCCGGGTTCGATCCCTGGTCAGGGCACTAGAACCCACGTGCATGCCACAACTAAGAGTTCACATGCCACAGCTAAGGAGCCCACCTGCCGCAACTAAGGCCCAGCGCAACCAAACAAAAAAAAGTGTAAAATCTTTATAAGGTGACTAAAGAAATATTTTATATGCTCAAGGATAGGGAGGATTTTGTAATCAAGAAGAAAAAGCCTAAATGATAAAGGAAACAACTGATAAATTCAACTACATTTTTAAAAGAGTGCAAAAAGACAACTTGCTGGGGAAAGATATTTGGGACATATTTCACTAACAGAGGATTAATATAGAGAATATATAAAGTACTCTCATAAATCAAAAAGAAAAAGCAAAAATAAATTATAAACATGAGCAAAAGCCTTAAGGAAGCATTTCACAGAAGAGGAAACACAAATGGCCTATCGACATGTGAAAAGATGCTCAATCTCATTAGTCATCAGAGAAATGCACACTGAAAACCTTGATGAGATACCCTTTCACACCTAGTCTTAGCACACGTACTCCTTCACACCTACCAGATTGACTAATTAGAAAATCGCTCAGCCCAGGGCTTGGAGACGATGTGAAGCAATGGGAACTGCCATTCACCACTGATGGTAACATAACTTGGTACAACCACTTTGAAAAAAGCTAGACCTTTTCTAATAAAGATTAACATGCACACTTTCTACCACCCAGTAATTCCGCTCCTGTGCTATGTACCCTAGACAAACTCCTGCCCAAGGGTTCCAGGTGACATGCACAGAGGTTCATTGCAGGGTTTTTTAGTAGAGCCAGGACCTGAGGGAGGAAGAGAGGCCCCTGGGGCACAGAAGGTAAGGTGCCATTCACCCCAAGGGTTGTGTAGGTTGTTGCCTCTAATATCACACCCTTGGTGTCTGCAGTGGGTTGAATGGTAGCCCCCCAAAAGGGGGCCTGAAACCTATGAATGTGACCATATTTGGAGAAAGGGTCTTTGAAGATGTAATGAAGATAAGGATCTAGGATGAGATCATTCTGGATTATCTGGGTGGGCCCTAAACTTAATGACAAGTGTCCTTATAAAAGACACAGAGAGGAGAGACACAGAGGGACGAGGGACAGTCAAGTGAAGATGGCAGAGATTGGAGTGATGCTGCCACAAGCCATAAACCAAGCAACACTTGGAGCCACCAGAGGCTAGAAGAGGCAAAGGCTCTCTCCTTTAAAGGGAGTGTGGCCCTGCCGACATCATGATAACAGATTCCTGGCCTCCAGAACTGTGAGAGAATACATTTTGGTTATTTCAAGCCACCCCATGTGTGGTCATTTGTTATGGCAGCCAAGGAAACTAATATAGGGTCTCTCTGCCTCACTGTAGCCGCAGCTCTGTTGCTCAGAAGAGTAAAAAACGGAAACCATCCTACTGTCCAACAACAGTAGAATACAGGAATAAATTCTGGTGTTATCTCACAAGGGAACATTACAGCCCAATGAATGAACTGCAGCTACATGGGTCAATTTGAAAGAACCTCCAAAAAAAAATGTTGAGTGAAAGAAGTCAGGGAAAACTACAAATATATGCTTCCATTTATATAAATTTCGAAAATAGGCAAAAGGAAACAATGTACTGTTTAGGTTTTCATGCACAGGTAGTAAAGCTATAGAAAATAGCAAGTGACTGACTAACACAAAATAGTGATTACGATTATTTCTAGGAGGGAAGAGGCACTCACAGCTTGCAAAGTTGTGGGATTTCAGCTGGATGCTGGGGGACTTCTCTGGTGGTGCAGTGGTTAAGACTCGGCACTTCCACTGCAGGGGGCGCGGGTTTGATCCCCGGTCCTGCATACCACGCGGTGTGGCCAAAAAAAAAAAAAGCTGGACGCTGGGTACAACGGTATTTCTTATTTCTCTCTACACTGTACGTGTACCTTTTATAGACTTTTTGATACCTTTGATATTATTTATAACAAAAATGAATTAACAAAGAAACTATAGGCTTATGGAAATTAATCTTGTCGGTATGCTGAGTGTCTCTCCTCAGATGAAAGATGCCACAGGACAAGGGCTAGTTAGATCATAAGTCATTCAGTCCATCACCTGACACATAGGCACCAAGCTCCGAGAAGGGCTGATACTGTGCTAAGCTCTGACCTCCAAAATGAGGGCACAGATTTGCAGGGAAAAGTCTTGGGAGCTTGGAGAAGAGAGAGAAAACACACTGGCTTATTTGCAAAATTAATTTGCAAATTGAAATGCGTGGGTTTTTTTTTTAACATCTTTATTGGAGTATAATTGCTTTACAATGGTGTGTTAGTTTCTGCTTTATAACAAAGTGAATCAGCTATACATATACATATATCCCCATATCTCTTCCATCTTGCATCTCCCTCCCTCCTACCCTCCCTATCCCACCCCTCTAGGTGGTCACAAAGCACCAAGCTGATCTCCCTGTGCTATGTGGCTGCTTCTCATTAGCTATCGGTTTTACATTTGGTAGTGTATATATGTCCATGCCACTCTCTCACTTTGTCCCAGCTTACCCTTCCCCCTCCCCGTGTCCTCAAGTCCATTCTCTAGTAGGTCTGCGTCTTTATTCCCGTCCTGCCTCTAGGTTCTTCATGACCTGTTTTTTTTTTTTTTTAGATTCCATATATATGTGTTAGCATACGGTATTTGTTTTTCTCTTTCTGACTTACTTCACTCTGTATGACAGACTCTAGATCCATCCACCTCACTACAAATAACTCAATTTCGTTTCTTGCAAATTGAAATGTGTTTAAGGGTCATGACTTACAACATTTTCTGTTACCCCAAAGCCTGAAAGCTTTCAGAGTTTGATAAAGGGATAAATCTACTGACTGGATAAATTCCATCCAGTTAAAAATGGAAGAATGAACACTTAACACCCCAAAGCTCACTAAAATAAGATGAAGGGTTTTTTTGTTTGTTTGTTTGTTTTTAAGAAAGACATAAACCCAGAAGGACAACATGAATAGGAGAAGAAGAGACAGCAGAAAAAAAAAGAAAAAAAAAAAGCAAACCAAAACAAACAAAAACCCAGCAATAATAAGAAAAAGAAAGCTGGAAAGCAGATGGATGAGTGGTTTCCAGTTTAGCAGGCCCCGCAAAGCTGACTCCTAAGCCGGAGCCAGGCAGGCTGAGTTGCCATATGATTTGCACGCAGATCCCTGCAGAGGACTCAGGGTTGACAGCCCCAAGTATCCCTAGAAGTGGGGGCGAAGGTGGAGCCTATGAGCTGGAGAATGCGCTCAAACGCTGTTTAAGCGGAAGCCAGACTCCTTCCGTCCCCGCTCGGTGCAGTCCCAGGTCTGCCTCTCCGTGAGGCTGGTGGACCCCGGGAGGTCTATTCTCTGAAGAGGGATACACAGAGGGTCTCTTTCCTGGGGGCAGCAGCTCAGTAGACAACAGTGGGATTAAGTGAATGTCTGCCTACGGTGGCAGAGACACCCCAGCCCTCTGCCTCCATCGGTTCCCCAGAAGGTTGGCAGCCAGGGGAGCTAAGGATGGTGATTGGTACCCTGAAGGGCTCAGTGCTTGCCAGCCCTCATCACTGTGTCATCAGTATGTCTCTCTCCCCTGGTTCCACAGCAGCGTGGTGGGACTGGAACCCAGACACCCAACCAAGCCTTCCAAGCCCATGTTCTTTCACCTTTTTCTGCTGGCTCCCCCAACTCAGACAGATACTCCCCTCTGACCTCCACCCCCAGCCCACTGTCCCCAACTCCAATATATTTGTAGAAAGAATTAGCTGGCATTCTGTCAGACACGTCGAGGGCCTGGCCACCCTTCCCTGCCCTTGGTAAGCTCAGCCCTCACATTCCCACACCTACGGTACCCTGGTCCACAGTGGATTCCTCAGGATTTTCAGGAGGTTTTCTGAAAATCCTGAGGACAGCTGAAGAGTCCCCAAGGGTCCTGGGCCCTGGAGTGAGAGATGATAACGGAGGGCAGAATCTGGCCCTCGAGGGCCGTGCTTGAGAGCTTCCTGGTCAGACTCACAGGCTGTGGGTGAATGGGTGCCCTCTTCCCCAAGCGAGGGAGGGGTTAAACAAGTGCTTCGAGACCATCACATGCAGGGAAAGAGGAGAAGCAGCAGCTTCTGTGCCTTCCAGACCTGCAGTGAAAACCCCAGTCTCCCCGCTCCTGCCACCCCATTGCTGCCAACACTGGCAGAGATGAAGGGTACATCACGTCTGTCTAAGACCCTTCTGAGAAGGGTGGCAATGAAGCCGTTTCCACACAAAAGGCAGCAGATTCTAGACCATCGGGAGGACAGGGATCAAGAGTTCAGACGATTCGCAGCCCTGCCCAGGATGGGAAGCGCTCAGGCACAGCTGGCCTGTCTCCAAGGGCTGGCACTCTTTGGCTCCATCTCTCATTCACGGATCCGCCTGACTGGTCTGCTCCAGAGCGGAGACCCCATAACGAGTCAGGAAAAAGAGCAGAAATACTCGTAAGGAACCCAAGAGGAATTCTGAAAGGATCCTCCACACCCACTCCCTCCCTGCTCCAACCCCAACTGTCATCAGCTCAAGCCACAAAGCCTTCCGTCCCTGGGGAGCCCCCAGCACCATTCCTGCCTGCGGGTACCACACAGCCAGGACAAGAAAGCATTCCTTTCGGTGGGGCCAGGAGGAAGCGGGCCAGGCCCTGCCAGGCGGGAGGGGAAGAAGGATTCCATTCCCATTGTTCTCACTCAGACCGCCCAACAATGGGAGAAGGAGCAGGAGGAAGGAGGTGCCTTGGGAGTCTGTCTGACCTGCTGGAGCAGCAGTCACCAGGGCATTCCAACCTCCCTACTGGTGTTTTCTCCCTCCTCCCTCCCCTAGATTTTCCCACACCATCCCTTCTTCTTCCTCTCCCTGCCCCCACCCTCCACTTCACTTTCAATCTGCAGGAACCTCAGGGCAGGGGGCCCAGCCCTGGTGCCTGTCACCTGTTGCCAGCCCCTGCTTGCCTTTAAGCTCTCTGCAACATTCCTTCTTGCAGACCTGCAGCCTCGACTCACAGAGCTAAAACCCAAACATCTCCCCAGTCTGTAGACCCCACACCATAGTCCCAGGGCCACAACCACGTGGGGTAGAGATTGCTAATCAAAATCAGTTTCTTCCATTGTGGTCATCACTGTTTTTC
Source organism: Balaenoptera physalus (assembly GCF_965194825.1). Lineage (NCBI taxonomy): Eukaryota > Metazoa > Chordata > Mammalia > Artiodactyla > Balaenopteridae > Balaenoptera > Balaenoptera physalus. Next base: position 58,647,493 of record NC_138890.1, read on the forward strand.
ATGAATACGTGCCAGACTGGGGATACAGCAGCGAACCAAAGAAAGATTCCCATCCTTATGAAGCTTATGTCCTCGTTTTCTGCTCTCACCCGTGTGCCACGTCTATGTGGCAAGAAAGTGCCTCCTCGGCAACCTGGCCGGGGGTGTGGCAGTGTGGTGCAGTGGTTAGGGGTAGGGTTTTTTGATGCGAACTAGACCTGGGTTCAAGGCCTGTTTCTACCCATGTGCAAATTATATAACCTTAGGAGGATTTTTCTTAGCCTTCTCCGTCTCAATTTCCTCATTTGTAAAGTAGGGGTTAGTATGGAGATAAGCATTATTGTTAAAAAAAAAAAAAATTTAGTTATCACAGGGGTTGTTGTGAGGATCCAGTGAGAAGATGCATGTCAAAGGCTTGGCCCAGTGTCTGGCATGTGATAAATAGATACTCAGTTACCATGGGGTGATCTCATGGGACCATTCCTCCATGGGGAAGCTGTCTTAGGGAAGGAATCTTTGCTCTGGTTTACTGTGTGCTTGCTAAAGTTCCACTTGCCCTGACTGCTCCCTTTTCTGCAACATGTTACTGTGAGCCAGCTCCCACCCCAGAAATTCACTGGGTTGTTTATTTTCCATTTGTCCATATGCTCACCACAAACACTGAGGAGCTTCTCGGAGAGGCTTACACTGAGGAGCTATAATCGCAACCTTGCAGCCAATGCACGGAGCCAGGGGACAGGATCCAAATGAAAACATCTCCATATGGTTCAGATTTCTGGGGTCCTTGAGAAGTACAACCCAGGAAGGTTTCTAATTATGTCATTGGGCTGTTTGAGAGAAAAGAGCACCGTCTGAGAGGACCCTTTCTGAGCTACCAAACTGGAGGATGACTCAGTCTCATCAGCTTAACTCCTTCGGTGTTGGGACAAAAAGGCAGGTCCCAGCCTCCTGAAGACCTTCCTTCCCAAGAGGGTGAACACAAGAAGGTTTGAAATCATTCACTGGACACAGTAGGGGCAGGGCCAGGGTGGGGACTGGTGACCATACTGTCGCAAATAAATCTTGCCCACAAATGATGTCTACCTGTTCATGTGTGCAGTGGGGGTGGAAAACCATTCTCAGAGCAGATATAAAACAAGGCCCCCGAGCTCACGAAACCCAGCTTCCCCAAAGACGTTAAATCCTAGTCTCACGTGGGGGCCATTTATGCGGATATTGAAAGACTCAAGGAAACATCCGAGGAGAGCGTGATCTAATCCTACTGTCTTAGACGAACGTGCTTTCCGAGTTCTTCTCACCATGAACTTGACTCACGGGAGCCTCACACTGCGCACAGCCTCCTCATAAGTGTTACCACATCTGCTTGCCTGCTGTCAGTGTGCCTCAGGTACCTAAGGAGTTTCCGCTGAGCTCTCTGGCTTCTAGACACACAGGGCCGAGAGGAAGTGGACACAGCCATCATGTCCCTGTTGACCTGGAGATTTGGGACTGGCCAAGGGAATCCCAGGATCCACACTGGATTTCTCTGTGAGTGTGTTAGGGGGTGGAGGCGAGTTAGGGGTGCTGGCTTGTCCTTCTGTGGTACACTAGTCCATTGGAATAGGGGATCTGGTGTCAGCTCAGAAAACCCCAAGGGGACAGGCCTGAAATGAAGACATTATAAGTGGCACAAGGGATGGGACTCTGTTTACTAATTGTGACATCCCTCAGGGTCTGCCTGGCAAAGTGGATGGCACGTAGAAGACCCTGCATCAGTCAGAGTTCTGGTAGGAAATAGGGGTCCACTCCAACCAGAGGAATGAGAAGTTTCATAAAAGTTCAATTTACAAACTTGAAGGAAAGAAACAAGGGATAGTGCAGTGTCCCAGGGTGAGTCATAGTGGGGGAGCCTGAAGGGGCAGGGGGAGGGGAGAGTGCCCACCAAGGCAACCCAGCTCACCCTCCCTTCTCCCCCCAGCCTCCTGCTGGTGCTTCCCATTGGCCAAACCCAACCAGAAACCAGAGGGAAGTGAGCCCAAGGTGCAGACCACCCCAGTCCATCCCCCACGTCACACGGCAAGGTAGAGAAGGGAGACACTGGTTCTGGAGGGGCAAGCAAAAAGACATCCAGCCCAGCCCTCAGTAAGGATTTGCTGGTTGACTGAGAAGCCAGCATCGGAGCCAGGATGAAGCTAGAAGGGAAAGAGGCCTCTTGGTGCTCCTTTGTGTTATTGCTGTGTGGGGATAAAGTCAACGCACTGAACACTTATTCACCAAGCACGGTATTAAGGGCATTACGTAAATGGTCTCAATCTTCACAACGGCCCCAGGAGGTGGGTGCTGCTATGATCCCCATTTTACCGGTAAAAAAACTGAGTCTCAAAAGAGTTATGTAATTGGCTTGAGACCCATACTTATTAAATGGATTCAAGTTTAATCTTACTGCTTTAGTTTTATTTCCCCACTTTTCATTATGAACATTTTTAAATATAGAGAAAAGTGGAAAGAATAAAACAGTGAACATCCTTATATCAACCACCCAGATTCAATAACTGTAAGTACTTTGTCATATTCATTTTGTCTATAAGTATATGTAAATATATAGATTTTTATTTAGAAAAAATATAAGATAATTTGCAAATATTCCCTCATGCACCTTCTAAAATACTGACACTCTCCTCCTAATCACTCTACTACTATTACACCAAAGAACATTAACACCAATTTCCTAATAACAAGCAAACCAGTTTCGAATCAAATTTCTCTAGTATTCCCTAAAACATCTTTTAACTTATTTCTTTATTTTACCCAGGAGCCAGTTAAAGGTCATGCACTACTTGCAGTTGTTATATATTTTTGTTTATTTGTTTTCTTTTGTTTTTGTTTAATGTATTTTAGACCCTTTTAATCTAGAACTGTCCTCCCAACTTTTTTTAAAAAATTATATCAGCTTGGTGAAGAGTCCAGGCCTGCTGTCTTATGGAATACTCTGTATCCTTGATTCATCTGATTGTTTCCTCATGGTGTTATTTATCTTGTTTCTGTATTCCTTTTATTTCTGTACACTGGAAGTAGAGGCTGGGTTAGATTCAGGTTAAACATTTTTGGTAAGAATGCTTTACAGGTGATGCTGGCCCCTCCTACTGCATCTCCTCAGGAGGGCTGTGATACCAAGTGACTCTCAGAGCCTGCACTCTGACCTGCCAATCAGAGGCCAGTTCCCCAGCCAGGTAGGAGGGGTGGCAGAGGGCTGGAGACAAGCTCGCAGACCATCAGAAAAATCCACACTGAGGGATTCCTTACTGAGAGCTGTCTGGTTGGGAGAATGAAAAATCCATGGGAAAGAATAGGGTAAGATGGGGGAGGGACAGATGACCCTGCCTTCAGAGAGCCTCCGGTCTTCTCTAAGCAGTTGTGAAATAGGCCAACAGCTCCGAGAAAAAGGACAACTCCCCACTGTGAAGCACACACAGAGAGACTTGTGCCCCATTGACATTTGAGCTGCCCCAATCCGCAGCGTGACCCTATTTAGCACCAAAGATGTTTGCCTTTCTTTTTGTTCCATACATTTATGTATCATTTTATTCTTTTACAGCCACAATCAAATCTGAAATATGAGGTAACCCTCCAGGGATTCAGTAAAGTTAATATATTATCTCCATAGATTGAAAATTATAGAAAGAGTGATTTGGTAAAATTGTACAGTATCCTCACTTCATTTGTTTTCAAAAGTATTAAATTGCTTGTTCTTTTTTTTTTAAATTGAAGTTGATTTACAATGTTGTAAAATATCTATTTTATATATAGTGGTGTATAACTGTTAATCCCAAACTCCTGATTTATCCCTCCTTCCACCCCCTTTCCCCTTTGGTAACCATAAGTTTTTCTGTCTATGAGTCTGTTTCTGTTTTGTAATAAGTTCATTTGTATCATTTTTTTAGATTCCACATATAAGTGATATATGATATGTGTCTTTCTTTGTCTGATTTATTTCACTTAGTATGATCATCTCTAGGTCCGTCTATGCTGCTGCAAATGACATTATTTCATTCCTTTTAATGGCTGAGTAATATTCCATTTTAAATATGTACCACATCTTCTTTATCCATTCCTCTGTTGATGGACACTTAGGTCGCTTGCATATCTTGTCTATTGTAAATAGTGCTGGTATGAATATTGGGGTGCATGTATCTTTTCGAATCAGAGTTTTCATCTTTTCCGGATATATGCCCAGGAGTGGGATTGCTGGATCACATGATAACTCTATTTTTAGTTTTTTTGGGAGCCTCCATATTGTTCTCCATAGTGGCTGCACCAATTTACATTCCCACCAACAGTGCAGGAGGGTTCCCTTTTCTCCACACCCTCTCCAGCATTTATTATTTGTAGACTGGATGTTTGTCTTTCTTATGTGGTCCCTTTTGCCCATCAAGTTATGTGGGTTTTGTTTTGGTTTGGTTCAGGATTGTCCTGTTGCAAGAAATAAAAATCCACCTCAGGTAACTTAAGTGAAAAAGTATATATTATAAGGAAATGCATATATTTAAAAACAGACAGACTCATAGGGGTCTCAAACCAAGAGCTGTCCTACTCCTCTCAAACCACATCCCAATGAATACTTAGACATGTTTTGGGGTGTCTGGCCAGCACACAATCCCGCATGGGTCCTAAAAGCCCTGGTTTTCAGGACCTCCTCCTTTGGTCATTAGATTAGGATTCGTGACCTAATCAGGATCCATCCTGGTCCCATTGGATTTCTGCCTCCCAGGAATTCAGCACTAGAACTAAGACAGGCGGCTCAGTCTCTGCTGGCTGCTGAAATTGAGGATGTGTCACTTTAGCTAAGCTGAGAAAGCCAGCGTGTACGGAGGGAACAGTGAGGCCAACACAGAGAGGCCGGAGGTGTGTCTCAGGGTCCCAGAGGAAAAAGAGAGGCATCCCCACCGACTTCTCCATGAGGGAGCCCGGTTCCTTATACTACATGACCTTTTTGGCTTAAGCCAGTTTGTAATGAGTCTGTGTAGCCTGCCACTAAATCACTGTGACCAGGCGGTAGCACACCAGGGCAGGGCAGGGGAGCAGGTTGCCCCGTGGGAAGGAACAGTTTATCACGGACATTGTTTAGAATTGCTGGTGTATGGCGAGCAGTCCTCTGCTTCAGTTTCGTTCTTGACTTTTCATCCTCTGCAGAAAACACAGCCCCTTAGTGCCGGCACCGGCGGCCACTCCCAACCACCCTGCTCTTTGAACACCACAGAGACTAAGTCGGTGAGAACCAGGCCAGAAGGGGTTTGGAAAGGTTTCTTAAAGCCTTTGTTTCCCTCTGCTTTCCCAGCCCTAATTCAAATACACTTCTGCAAGGAGCCCCCCCCCACCCCCGACCCCGAAAGAATTCCCAAGGGGACTGAAATTTTCCCTCTTGCCAGCCTGTGCAGGGGCAGAGGACAGCTTCTGCCTGTGGGAAGCTCAGCCCTGGATGTCAGCAGGCCTGAGCCTGAGTCTTCAGCCCGTCGCCAGCTCCAGCTAAGCACCGCCCCAGAGGCCGCATTAGTACCCAGCATGGATTTCCTCATGCCAGGAGGATGGCGGGTGTCATTCTCCTCTTTCTGCGACATTCCCTCTTCTGTTTACTTAGTGAGATCCAACTCTTAAGAGGAAGTGAGGGTCAAAGATGGGAGCCCAGAAAGCTTCCTGGTAGAGAAAATGAACTTGTACACAAGACCTCAAGACCCAACCCAACTGTTACTACCTTCTCCAGAAACGCTCCAAGAATGCCTGCCTTTTCCCGGGCCTGTGTGAGCTTCCCCCTGCAAGGCCGAGATAAACGCTATCTCAGGGAAGCAGCACTGTCCAGTGGTTAAGAATGTGGTCTCTGTAACCCGGCTGCCTGGGTTTGAATTCCGGCTTCACCGTTTCACAGCCAGTCACTTCAGACAGGTTACGTGATCTTACTGAGCCTCAATTTTTAAAAAACAAGTTTAGTGAAGTGTAATTTATATATCATAAAATTCACAATTTGACGACTGTACAATTTAATAATTTTTAGTAAATTTACTGAGCTGTGCAACCATCACCATAATGGAGTTTTAGGATATTTCTATGACCCCATAAAATCCCTTGGGCCCCTTTACAATTAATGCTCATTTTAACCCTCAGCCCCAGGCAACAATTAATCTACTTTCTGTCTCCAAAGATTTGCCTTTTCTGGATGTTTCCTATAAATGAAATCATACAACACGTGGCCTTTTGTGTCTAGTTTATTTCACTGAGCATGATGTTTTTGAGGTTTATCTACACTATAATATGTATCAGTACTTCATTCCTTTTTATTGCCAAATAATATTCCACTGTATGGAGTAGATAGATTTTTTTTTTAAATCCATTCATCAACTGATAGATATTTGAATTATTTCTAGCTTGGGGCTATTATAAATAGTGCTGCTATAAACATTAGTGTCTAAGTTTTTGTGTAGATATCTGTTCTCAGTTCTCTTGGGTATATACCTCAGAGTGGAATTGCTGGGTTATATGGTAAACTGATGTCTAACTCTCTAAGAAACTGCCACACAGTTTTCCAGAGTGGTTCAGCCTTGATTTTATTATTGCAGACTCAGTATACTGAGTCCCTACCTTGTCTGGGTGTAGTGAGTCAATGCATAAATGAGCCAATGTACGTAAAGCACTTAGCACAGGGCCTGGCTCGCAGTAAGCGCTCAGGAAATGCTACTTATTATAGCTGGTGTAATTAGCTCCAGATTACTTGACTCAGGGAGTGTGTCTGATTTGAGTCTTTATCCCCAGACCTAGCAGAGTCTCAGAAACTTGAATACAGGGCCGGTTACAGGCAGAAGAGGGTCGAGCTGTCCCAGAAGCATGCAGTGCCATGGGGATTGAGAGGGAGGGTCCTGTGGAGCGCGTGTGGCAGGATTTACCGGAGGCAGCGGCCATTGAGCTGGAAGGCTGCCTTCTGCAGGGGCACAGGATGGATCCCTAAAGAGATACCCTTCACACCTCAGGTAAAGCATCCAAAATACCTCACCTTGGACTGAATCCTGGGGCCCTCTATTTTCCTTTCGGCACAGAGGAAGAATAATGGGGGATACTTTCTGCCTACTTTCTCCGTTGCCCAGCAAAAGTTGGGAGAAGGACTTCCAAGGGCATGCAACCTGACAGCTCTCGCCAGCATCAAATTCTTTTCCCCATCCTCTGCCCTCGACCACTGAGGCTAGGAGCAGGCTCTGGGGTGCCCTTCCAGGGGGCTGGGCCACGGGCTTTGGAACTCGCCGCTCGCCTCTCCTTAGGATGTCCCTCCAGCTCCTTCCCACCCACCCTCCACAGCCCCAGGTCCCAGCCTCTGTCCCACTCATTGTCGTATGGTGACCTCCCCCCACACCCACTCTCTTCCCCAGGTCCCCATACTAGCCAGGCCTGTGCGCATGACAGTGTGTGCGTGGTGGTGGCAGGTTAGCGAGGAGAATCAGGGTTCATTAGGGCACTTACTCTCTGTCTGCCTCCCCCTCACTTTTCCCCCCATGCCCCTCACAAGAGCTGGAGGTAGAGCAGATTGGTGAGCGGAGATCTGTGCCCCCCACCCCTCCCCCGGACAGCCTCCAGCCTGATTTATCTGAGGCTTTGGCTCTAATGCACTGCAGAAGTTCTCCACTGCGGGACCTGCAGCAGTCACACCTGCTGCTCACCTCCACCTCTCACATCTGCCAGAAGCCCCCTCCCCAGAGCCCCACCCGGCCGGCTGAGGCAGCTCAGGCTGGGGGAAGGGTGTAAGGGAGGGAACACTTATCATCCCAGAGGGCAATTTCAAAATCAATGCATTGCGGACCCAACAGCAAGCCAACTGCAGGTTTAAGGAAATCAGTGGAATGTATGCAATTAATTAAAGGGTAGGACTCAAGGCAGACTAAATACTGGAAATCAGGAACCGGAGTCCAAGTCCCTTCATGATCGGAAGGGGGAACTTCCCCATTTGATTGCAGAAAGCAATTTACTTCAATTAGCAGTGACATAAACAGGGTGATTGCTTAATAGGAGTGCCAAATCTCTAAAAAATAAACAGCCTGAATTGTATCCCTTTCCATCACATTAGTGGAGTGGGATAGCTTTTCCCCAGACAGGTTGGATTAACCCTTTAGGAGTCACCCCACTCCCAGGCGGAGAGCTGCATGCCTCCGCAAGGTCTTTACATGGTGCCCCTAACATTTTTTGTGCATTTAATATGTGTGAATCAATTTGCTTGTTGCTTTCATGTCTTTTAATCCCCTCAGTAATCTTATGAGATATGTATTACTATGCCCATTTTAACAGATGGAGAGAACGAAGCTCAGAAAGTTCAAGGGGGTGAGCTTTTCAAATACAAATCCAATGATGTCATTCCCCTGCTTACCTTAAAACCATCCCATGGCCTCTAAACTCTTGATCGTGGCCTGAAAACCCCACAAGATCGATCTCCTGCCTGCTTCTCCCACCTCTACTCAAAACACTCTCCCACTAGCTCACTACATCATACATTTTGTGGCCACTGCCTGTTCCTGAAACATATCAAGATCGTTCCCACCTCAAGGCCTTTGTGCCTGTTGTTCCCTCTGCCTGGAATGTTCTTCCTCCATTTCTGAGTAGAACTGACTTCTCTCCTCCAGATCTCAGGTCAAACATCACCTCCTCAGAGAGGCCTGCCTCGCTGTTCCCACTCCCTTTTGGCTTTTGACCTGACACTGAGAATTACCCAAATTATCTTGTGTGTTTATTGTTGATGTATTCCTTGTTTGCTTCCTTCCCTACCCCCTGACCCCCAGCCCCAAGCTCCATGAGGGCAGAGATCCTGTCTCCTGTCTGTCTTATTCACCGCACAGGGTCAAGCACACAGGAGGCAGACAGAAGTTACCTACTTAATAAAGGAAGTGTTATCCCTGCTTTTATGTAAAGGAAGAAATTGAGGTCCGGCAAAGTTAAGCCACTTCATACGCTGTCAAACAGCGGGTAAATGGCAGAGCTGGGGTTCAGACAGCTTCCTCCCATGTAGTTACACTACACAGCCCTTCGGACTTTTTTTGAGAAGCTTCCCTTCCCCCCATCCACTTTGCCCCGCCACCTTCTCACCCTACCCACCCAAGCCCTAAGAAGCAGGCACCCATCCAACCAGCTGGGAGAGCATTAAAACGGCAGCCCCAGAGCAAAATCTCTTCTTCCTGCTGAACCTCCCTCCATCATGGGTATCATTGGTACTGTTACTCCTTAGCTGGGCAAGGTCCTCATTCCAAGAATGCAAATTCCGGAAGTTAAAGACCTTAAGACTGTCTTCCTTTGGCTCCCCACCTGGAAGGAACTGGGCTCCTCTTAGGAAAAGCACCCCCGGCCCCGGGAATGTGGAGGATGTGGAAAAGCTGTTTGAAGGAGCTTATGCTGCCCAATGACTGCCACACCACCCACAGCCAAATCCCACCGTTGGCCCCAGCTCCCCATACTGCCAGTTGAGTAGGGGCTGCCTGGCTTATCCTGGGCTGATTAAACTGGTAAGAGAAGGCTGGGGAAACCATGGTCAGTGGCAAGACAAGTGGCCGGGAGAAGATCAGAGAGAGGGTGGAAGTTGTGGAAAATGGGATGCAAGAACCTGAGGTTTGGGTTGCAGGGGAGGGGGCCTCTGAGATTCTCCCTGCAGCCAGGAAGATGGGCTGGGGCTGACCTGAAAGCAAAGCTCTTCCCCTGCCTCTGCCTGCTAGATGCTGGCTGACTGGGCCTCACCGTGTTCCTCTGGCCCCTCCACATTGTCACCCTCAGGTCAAGTATGGCTGTCATCACTGTCCCAGATTCACGGTCCATTCCCTGTGTGACCTTGAGCAGGGCTTTAACCTCTCTGAGGCCACTTCCCAGTTGATAAGGAGATCACAATACTCACCCAACCCAAAGGCCGGGTTTCAACAACTTTAAATAAGGTAATGAATGGGAAAATGCCCTGGAAAGTGTAAAGTATAAAGAACACCAAGAACACTCTTGTTTCAGCCTAAGTAGGAAAGAGACTTTACCATTTACTAAACATCTACTGCTAAAGGTAGTTTTTTAATGCCCCGTGTTTAGAGGAAACTGAGGCTCACAGAGCACCTTGCCTCCAACTACTGAGCACTGAAGCCTAGGCGTCCATCACTGTCTCTGTTGCATGCATCCAGCTGGGATGTGACACTGGCACGCAGACCTGATCTAATCAGACAAAATCCTGGGGAGAGGGGAGCAGCCTAGGTGCAGGCCCTGAATGTAGGTGAAGAGCACTACAGGGTGAGGGGGCACAGGGTACAAGATGAAGAGGGAGAGGGGGCAGGGTCAGATCATGGGGCCTCCCAGGCCATGGAAAGGAGTTTTCATTATTTGGTTCCAAATTGCAATAAGAAAGAGATTAAAAAAAATCAAAATCAACATCTTTAAAAGCAACCCTGGGGGCTTCCCTGGTGGCGCAGTGGTTGAGAATCTGCCTGCTAATGCAGGGGACACGGGTTCGAGCTCTGGTTTGGGAGGATCCCACATGCTGCGGAGCAACTAGGCCCGTGGGCCACAATTGCTGAGCCTGCGCGTCTGGAGCCTGTGCTCCGCAACAAGAGAGGCCGCGATAGTGAGAGGCCCGCGCACCGCGATGAAGAGTGGCCCCCACTTGCCGCAACTGGAGAAAGCCCTCGCACAGAAACGAAGACCCAACACAGCCATTAATAAATAAATAAATAAATAAATTTAAAAAAAAAAAAAAAAGCAACCCTGGCAGCCCATGGAGATGGCCCTGTGGGCAATAGGGGCCAGGATGGAGTGGGAGGAATGATGGAGCTCGAAACAAGAGATATTTAAGAGATACTTTGAATTTAAGAGATACTTTGGAGGTAGAACCCACAGGACCTGTTGGATGTGGGCGGGGATGGTCAAGAGAGAGCACTAGAAGTTGAAAATAGTTTACAAAGGAGTAAAGCAAAAATCCAGAGCTGGGGACTTCCCTGGTGGCGCAGTGGTTAAGAATCCGCCTGCCAATGCAGGAGACACGGGTTCAAGCCCTGGTCCGGGAAGATCCCACATGCCGCGAAGCAACTAAGCCTGTGCACCACAACTACCGAGCCTGCGCTCTAGAGCCTGCAAGCCACAAGTACTGAGCCCGCGCATCACAACTACTGAAGCCCGCGCGCCTAGAGCCCATGCTCCGCAACAAGAGAAGCCACCGCAATGAGAAGCCCGCACACCGCAGCAAAGAGTAGCCCCCGCTCGCTGCAACTAGAGAAAGCTCGGTGCAGCAATGAAGACCCAACGTCGCAAAAAAAAAAAAAAAAAAAAAAAAAAAAAATCCAGAGCTGCCTTCTTGTTAGGGACACTTAAAACATTTCAGAAGATCCCAAACCTAGTGGATAAACATGGAAAAACTCTTGCAAACAAGCCTCATGTGTGCCCTCAGGAAACAGGGATGTATGGCGCCTCTAACCCCATTGGCTAGAGCCATCTGCTCCTTTCTTTAATTAAGCTCCTCTCTGAGCCCCTTCACTGTTAATTATTCCCAGCTCCTGGGTGGGACAGGACCTCTTCTCATGAGACTGTGGCCCAGCACAGCCTTCAGAAACGGCTTAGCGTGGCTTTACTTAGGCTTTGGCGCCAGCTTCGGGCCTCAGAGCCTCAAATTCCCTCGTGACCATGGGGAAAGAAGACTGAGTCCCATTTGAGGTCATAAAATGTTTCCTAAGGAGCTCAAATGTCACCTCCTCCATGAGGCCTGCCCTGACGACTCTGAAAAAAGAATTCCACCTCCCTGTTATTCTCTATGTTTGTACATAGGGGCTTTTAAAAAAATTCTTAGTGATTGTCATAATTTATAATTACCAGTGACTCATTTGATTACCCTTTGCCATCCTTTCCCCACCAGGCTGTGCCCTCCTGCGGGCAGGGAACATATCTGTCTCTTCAGCTTGCATCTGCAGCCCCCAAGCACACTGCAGTCACCTGGTAGGAGGTTCACATTTACCCATTAAACTCAGGGTACTCAACCAGGGGCTGTGAAAGCTCCCATCATGCCTTCCTTCTTGTGGTCTCTCTCAGGCCCCGGAGCTCTGACTGCCACTGCTAACTTCTGTCCCCAGGAGCTGTGTTCCCAGGGGGAACTGATCACGCCAGTGGCTGCTGAGTGCATCATGTCACTGAGGTCAAAGAGGTTACTGATAACAGAAAGAAAAGCTAGGCTTCACTTGTTAAATGATGGTACTCAAAAGGATTATTGCAGACGTAAGTTTTTCAAACAAGGACTCTGAGTGCTGGCCTTATGCCAGGCACAGTGCTCAGAGCTGGGACATGGTGGATAAGACCAACGTGGTCCCAGACCCTCTTGGAGCTCAAGATCTCATGGGCTCCTCAGGCTTTTCCAAGAACCATTTGTTCCCCAGGGCAGATGTCCATGGCCAAGGAATCCAGCTCTTCCCCTCCCTTCACCCTGCATGTGGCAGCTTTCAAGTTCCCCAAGGAAGGAATCAATGCAGCAAACCCCACCTCTACTGACTTCAGGCCAAGAGGACACTAGGAAAGAAGGCTTCAAGCCTTCATATCCCAGCCCTGCAGCTCATTAACTACACGACCTTGAGCACACGACCTCTGTAAACCTCATTTCTTCCCCTGCAAAATGAGATCAAGAGTCCCCGCCCCAAAGGGTGGTTATGAGGATTAAGTGAGGTGATGATGATGATAATTGCTAACACTTTTTGGAGTTCTTTACTAATGCCAGACACTGTGCTAAGAGTTTTGTCTGAATTATCACATTTAATCTTCCCAACAACCCCACAAGGAGAGCTGTTATCACCCCTGTTTTTAGAGATGAGGACAGGCAGATTACATCATTGCCCGGGGTCACCCAGCCAGCAAGTGGCAGAGCTGGGATGCAGACCAAGCCATTGTCACTACAGTCTATACTACAACCCATTGCCTTATATGGCCTCCCCCGTGTGAATGCAGGCAAGGTACAGGCTTGGCGCCTGGTATGAAGTAAGTGCTCAATAAATGGTACCTCTTAATTAAGCAACCGGAGGATCCCAATATAAGGCTGCCCCAGCTCTGGCAGTTCTTTGGGACTGGCCGGTGATCTCCCAGCAGTCACACTCTCCCTGACCCGTCCCGGTTCCAAGTCCCCAGTCTGCCTCCTTACAAAAGCTCAGATTGAAACAGACGGTGGCTGGACTTTCCCTGTCATCTCCCTGGCAGCTCAATCACCAAGGGCCACCCAGCGCCTCAGCTGTGACTGGAGACCCAGATCTGAGCCTCCCTGAAGAAGCCAAGTGGCCAAGTCGTCTTAAGGGACTAATTTTTGCTCCCCCTGTCCCCTTCACCCTACCTGCAGGTAATGGCCTGAATGAAAACAGCAGGGGCCTGGGAGGTAGCTCCGGGTACCACTGGGACAAGCACGACTTGGGTCCAAAGAAAATGATAGTATGAGATCATTCATTATAATATTTAGCTCCCAGAAGAAACCACTGCAAGCCCCATCCAAACCACAGACAGCTTTGGCAGCCCCAGTATCCTCTTACGGTTACATAAGCTTTGCAGGGAAATAAATACCAACTCATCTTGAAGGAATTTTAAGGGCTAATAAACCTTAACCAGTCTGTGCAGAGAGGGCTCCCTTCCGAGGGAGGGATTGTGGTTTTTGGGAGGAAGGATTGAGAGGGCTCTGGGGCAGGGCTTAGAGGAGCCCCCATGGGCCTGGCTGCAGGGCCATTCCTCAGAGAGGCTAAGTCCCGCGCGGCCTCACTCACGGGGCATTCACCCCCAAGGCCAGCTGCGGCCCTGGCCACCCCCTCCTTGTATACCACCAGAATCCACTCTCCAGGTGCCTTTCATAGGTACTGAGCTCTCCATCACGGGAGATGTTCAAGCATATTCAATATAAACTGCCTGGCTCTAAGGCATTCAGTTCCAGGACTTTATTATTATATTATGTTTTTTAGGTGTAAGAACTTGCCCTTGGCATCCACAAAAAAGCAGGATGATATGGGAGAAAGAATTTGCATTCAAAAACTGAAGACCTGTAATTTTATACCAGCTGGGTGACCTTGGGCAAGTTGCTTCACCTTTTTGAGCCTCAGTAAAATAGAAATAACAATTACTCTCTTCTGCCTGCCCTGCCTGGTTGCTGGAAGGGGCAGGTAAATTGCAGGTGTGTGAAAAATGCCTTGCAAACAGTTAGATGCTGCAGACACACCAGGCATTAAGCAGAGATGGTGGCTTCCTGCCTGGGGTGATAGGAAAAGCACTAAAAGCCCAGGCTGACCATCACTCCGTGCATGTCTAAGGCACATTCTTCCACTGCCTTGTGTCTTCTGGGGGAAGAAGTGTGTCTGTAGATTCTGGAGCCAGATTCCCTGGTTCTGAATCCTGGATCTGCCATTCACTAGTTGTGTATCCTCAGCCAACTCAACTTACTTGACCTCTCTGTGCCTCACTCTTCTAATTTTAAATGGGTATAGTAATAGTACCTATCCTAGAGAGACCTTAGGAGAATTAAGTAGAAAATAGATATCTAGTGCTTAGAACAGTGTAAGTACTCTAGTGTTATTAATATCTTAACCAGCTAAGTAAGTTAACTTCTACTAGCCACTGTCACTGAGCAGGAAGAACAATCCTCACACCAGATGGGTAAATTTGGAAAGGGGTGACAGAAACAACCATTTAATGAGCAATTAATATATACCAGGAGCTGTGCTAAGCATTTTACATACATTATCTTATCTAATCTTCATTACAGGTGGTAGCATTATTGTTCCCATTACAGAGAAGAGGAGACTAAGCCTCGGCAAGGTCATGTGACTTGTCCAAGATGACAGAGCAGGTAAGTGATGGCGTCAGGACCTGAATTCAGGCAGTCTGGTACTGAGGTCAATTCTCTTAGGCTTATATGAGGCTTGGGTGTTATCATGGCCTCTGGGATCAGAGTCACTGTAGTGAGGGGCTAAAGGAAACAGTCAGGGATTTCTCCGCTGGCTCAGCGGTTAAGACACTGCGCTCCCAATGCAGGGGGCCTGGGTTTGATCCCTGGTCAGGGAACTAGATCCCACATGCATGCCGCAACTAAGAGTTCACATACCACAACTAAGGAACACATGTGCCACAACAAAAGGAGCCTGTGAGCCGCAATTAAGGAGCCCGCGAGCCGCATCTAAGACCCCGTGCAACCAAATAAAATAAATAAAATTTTAAAATAAATAAATAAATAAACAAATAAAGGAAACAGGCAGATCACGTGTCATGAACACAATGGGTGGCCTGCAGGCCGTACCACAGTCCCAGGCCATTCTCAGGGATCCTGGCATCTCTGGTTTCCAAGGAGGAGGGGAAGGGCCTCCCTTCAGGGCCAGACAAGACTGCAAGGTGTTGGGGAACAAACGTCAAATCTGAGGGACGAGTCAAGTGCAAGAAGAGACTGAGTCCCATCCCAGCCTCGGTGGCCTTTGTTCCTCTGTCTGTGGACAGAAGTTGGGGGACACCTCTCCAGAGCAGTGAGTCTGGGTGGGCAGACCAAACGCCAGGAGCTGAGGCTGCTGGCTCAGCCAGGTAAAGCCTGTGGGAGAGGTAATAAGTAACTGGGCTCAGTGAGGTTCAGCCTGTGTATCCAGGGCAACCACGAGGTTTAATCATCCAGAGACCATAGCGCTGGAACAGGCCCCCTGAGCCCCAGAGCTGGCAGGCCACATTCCCCGAGTGCCGGGACCAAGGTGCTTGGACCCCACTGCTCTCTCCCCCCAAAGCAAGGGAGGCCCTGCCACGTCCTCCAGCAAAGATCCGATTGCCCCCCATATTAAAAGCAACAACTTTGATCCCTGCCCAAAAGTTCTTACTGGCCAACTATACCCACAGGAGAAAAAGAACCTGTTCAAGCCTCACTCCCCAGACTTCTGTGCCTCCCAAACCACTCATAGGCTGAGAATGCCCTGGAAAGGTAGAGGTTGCCCCCTCTGTGCCAGGCCTGTGTTAAGTGCTGCCAGGCTTCTGGAGATCTGGGTGCCGTAGGGCAGGCCGGGAGAGGGGTACAGCCACGAGGGGATAGGGGAATGGAAGCCTTGGAGGCCCTTGGAGAACCTCGAATAGACTGCCATGTAATCCTGCTCATCTCCTCCTCATTTGCTAGCAGGCCCCGAGTTGGTAGTTTGGGTTTCCCTCCCCGGCCTGCAGAAGGGCTCCAGGTAGCCGACCAAAAGGCTCACAGGCCAGCTGTGTTGGGCCCTCTCAGCCTACCCAGCTCCCAGCAAGGCACTCTTCCCGCAGAGCCTTACCCACGTGGCAGGCAGGCAGCTGGCAGCTAGTTTTATGAGCATCAAAATCCAAGGGGAACCACAAAACCACGCTGGGCTGCAGACAACCGATGGAGCAGGAGGCCGATGCTGGGGATGCCCCTGCATCCTCCTGGCTAGGCTCCCACTGGGCTCTGCCTGGTGCAGGGCAGCCGTGGGAATCCACTCCCTGTCCCCCAGGCGCCAAGCCTCCCAAGTCTCAGCATCAGCCCTGTGAGCTGGGGACCCCTGCTTTCTCGCCAGGTAGACTCGAGAATGGGAAACAGTGGAGGACGGCAGGGGTGGGTGATTCCACGACATAGCTCAGAGGGTCCGTAACCAGAGGAGACTAGTTGGAACCTTCTCAAATATATGGAGCCTTTTCACTGCCCATTACTAACTTCTGACAAAGGGGAAGAAATCAGGAGTTTGGGGAACTCCACTGGCTAAAGGATGGTATGCGGGAGAGGCAGGGGGGCAATGTTACAGAATTTTCTAAAACTGCTTTTTTTTCACCAGATAATATGTTGGGGATACTTTTCTGTGTCAGGAGATATAGTTGTACTGTATTCATTTTATATCTTACTTTCAGGTGCCTTTTTCAGCTGTGAGATTTGGAGGGCACAGAGATGGATGGATCAAAAAAGTGTTAGGTCTTCTCTCCCCTCTTTCTTGATCACAGTCACAACGGTATCACAGATCTTAAGACTGTAAGGTCTCAGCTTAGGGCAACCTCCTTCTGAGTGCTCCTCCCTAACCACTTCGGTGGGCCTCTCTCCCCATTGGTCTTTACCTCTGTAAGGTTTTCTTTTCCTTCTGAGCACTTCATCACAATGTTAACTAAATATTTTTTGATTGTGTATCGCCTTTGTCCTCCAGTAGATTAAAAGCCCCATGAGCACAGGAGCTTGTTTTAAGCACCTAGCATAATTCTAGTGAGTTCCTAATAATGAGCACTTCCTGATAATGAGCACATAATGAGTATTCAATTCATGTTTGTTAAATGAATGAATGAATACTAAGTTCAGAGGGAGATGGCAAGAGACATAAGATGTGGTCCCTACTTTTAGTCTCACTATTTAGGGAGTGAAAAAGATGGTTGTAGCCTTCCCTGGTGGCATAATGGTTAAGAATCCGCCTGCCAATGAAGGGGACACAGGTTCAATCCCTGGTCCGGGAAGATCCCACATGCCGCAGAGCAACTAAGCCCGAGCGCCACAACTACTGAGGCCACGTGCCACAACTACTGAAGCCCACACACCCTAGAGCCAGTGCTCTGCAACAAGAGAAGCCACCACAATGAGAAGGCTGCACAAAGAGTAGCCCCTGCTCTCCGCAACTAGAGAAAGCCCACGTGCAGCAACGAAGACCCAATGCAACCAAAAATAAATAAATTAATTATTTTTTTTTTAAAAAGAAAAAGATGGTTGTGTGGAAAAAAGTAATCAATTAATGACAGCATTCAATAAACAGTCTTGGAGTAATTTAGGCATTCATAAGCAAGAAGAATGAAACAGCTAAATCTCACACTTTATACAATAATTAGTTCAAAATGGATCATCGATCTAAATGTAAAATATAAAACTTTTAGAAGGAAACACGGGAGAAAATCTTCATGAACTAGAGATAGGTGAAGAGTTCTTAGACCTGACACTAAAATCACAATCCATGAAAGCAAACAATTGATTAACCGGACTTCATCAAAACAAACTTTTTTGTGTGTGTGTGGATTATTTTTATTTTTTATTTTTTTATTTTTGGCTGTGTTGGGTCTTCGTTGCTGCAGGCGGGCTTTATCTAGTTGCGGCGAGTGGGGGGCTACTCTTCGTTGTGGTGTGCAGTCTTCTCATTGCAGTGTCTTCTCTTGTTGTGGAGCACAGGCTCTAGGCCTGTGGGCTCAGTAGTTGTGGCGCACAGGCTTAGTTGCTCCGCGGCATGTGGGATCTTCCCGGACCGGGGATCGAACCCGTGTCTCCTGCATTGTCAGGTGGATTCTTAACCACTGCGCCACCAGAGAAGTCCCAAAACAAACTTTTTGATCCGTGAGAGACTCTATTAAGAAGATGAAAAGACAAGCCACAGATTGGGAGAAAGTATTTGCAAATCACATTTCTGACAAAGGAATTATATCGAGAATATAAAAAGAAGTCGTTAAATAAACTCAACTGTAAGAAGATAAAGGATCCACTTAGAAAACAGGCAAAGTCTTCAACAAATGTTTTACCAAAGAGATTATGCAGATGGAAACAAGCACATGAAAAGGTGTTCAACTGGGAAATGCAAATTAAAGTCACAGGGGACCTCCCTGGTGGCGCAGTGGTTAAGAATCTGCCTGCCAGTGCAGGGGACACGGGTTCGAGCCCTGGTCCGGGAAGATCCCACATACTGCAGAGCAACTAAGCCCGTGCACCACAACTACTGAGCCTGCGAGCCACAACTACTGAAGTGCACGCTCCTAGAGCCCGTGGTCTGCAACAAGAGAAGCCACCGCAATGAGAAGCCTGCGCACTGCAACAAAGAGCCCGCTGGCCACAACTAGAGAAAGCCCGTGAGCAGCAACGAAGACCCAACGCAGCCAAATAAATAAATTTAAAAAAAAAAGAAAGAATGCTACAAAGTAGATATTTAAAAGAAAAAAAAAATAAAGTCACAAAGACAACCACTAAACACCTATCAGAACAGCTAAAACACAAATACCAACTCTACCAAGTGCTGGTGAGGATGCGGGACTCTCATACATTGGTGGTGGAATGTAAAATGGTCCAGTCACTCTGGAAAAGAGCTCAGCTGTTTCTTGTAAGATGAAACACACTTACCATGTGACCCAACAATCACTCTCCTAGGCATTTATCCTAGAGAAATAAAAACTTACATTCACACAAAAATCTATACATAAATATTCAAAGCAGCTCTATTTGTAATTGCCAAAAAGTGGCAACAACTAAGACATCCTTCAACAGGTGACCAGATAAACAACCTGTGGTACGTGCACACAATGGAATAGCAGCCAGTAGTAGAAAGGAACAGATGCAACAGTGTGGGGAGATCTCGAGGGCTTTATGCTGAATTCAAAAAGCTAAGCTCAATATGTTACACACTGTTCTCAAAATAGCATGATTATAGAGATGGAGAACACATCAGTGGTTGCCAGGGGTTAGGGATGTGGGCAGGGTGTGACTATAAAGGAATAGTATGAGAGTGTTCTTTTGTGTGATGGGACGGCTTTGTACCTTGATTGTAGTGGTGGTCACACAAATTTCTACAGGTGATAAAAATTTAATAGAACTACACACACACACACACACACACACACACACAAGTGCAGGTAAAAAAACTGGTGAAACTTGAACAAAATCTGTAGTCTAGTTAATGGTATTGCACCAACATCAATTTCCTGGTTTGTTAATGTAATACTATAGCTACGTAAAATGCTACCATTGGGGAAGCTCACTGAGAGGTTATTTTTGCAACTTCTCCAAGTCTGTAGTTACTTCAAAATAAAAACTTTAAAAAAATAATAAGGAAGGTCAGTATGGGTTAAAGCTCCAAATGTGAAGAATGAATGTTAAAAGCTTTAAGCTCCAGGGGAGGTATGGAGTAGGCAGTGGTCAAGAAAAGCTTCAAGTAAACTGGTATTTAGTGGGTCCCTACCCCATGATGCATGCCAGGCATCGTGCCAGACAGCGGGGGGAATTTAAAAACCCTGGGCCTGGGACTTCCCTGGTGGCACAGTGGTTAAGAATCCACCTGCCAAAGCAGGAGACACGGGTTCGAGCCCTAGCCCAGGAAGATCCCACATGCCGCGGAGCAACTAAGCCCGCGTGCCACAACTACTGAAGCCCGCGTGCCTAGACTCCGTGCTCCGCAACAAGAGAAGCCACCGCAATGAGAAGCCCGCGCACCACAACGAAGAGTAGCCCTCGCTCTCCGCAGCTAGAGAAAGCCCGCACACAGCAACAAAGACCCAATGCAGCCAAATAAATTAATTATTTAATTTAAAAACAAAAAACAAAACAAAAAAACCCCTGGGCTTATTCTCAAGAAACTTGGACTCAAGAGCGTAGGGAGGTAGGGTGGGGATGGCGGGAAATGCCCATTGGTAATGGCAGGACCCAGTAGACACATCGTAAGCTGGATCTTGGTCAGGACTCCGTATATTATGTGGACCCCTACAGTCCCATCTCAAAGGGAAACTATGGCGACACTTCAAGTCTTGGGGTATTGATGTCAACTCAGACCCTGTCTCCAACAGTCCTCAAATACCTAGGTAGTCCCAGTTCCCCAGTGCAGTGACCTGAATAAATGGCCAAAGGTCCCTCTGAAGGAAGGATGGGGATATTATATGTCACAGCATTACAGGGTTCTTCTTTCTGGAGACCTAGCCACCTCTTTAGTCAGGGGCTTCCAGGTCTAAAAACTGGCTTAGGTCTGGAAACCTGGCAAAAGATGGTATCTTTTTATTGGACCCCAATCTCTAATTTATCTCTCCTTGATTTCTTCTGCTGGTACAAGCTGAATAGTACCCTTACTAACTATCTAGCTATTTGCCCCAGAGACACTGATATACCAACCACCTCCATAACTTTCTGTCAGGCACACTTGCTACCACTTCAGTTTTGCCAGCCATCATGATCATTATGGTCCCCTGGCTTCTGGAGGTTAAAGCACTGTCCCCTGACCTCTATTATTTGGGGGTCCTATCATTACCATAGCTACTGGGGAGACAAAGTCTCAAAGAGCCACTCTACCCTCAGCCCTGGCCTACAGAGAAGAGCCATCACTGAACTTTGAGTGATGCTGGGGCCCCTCTCACCAGCATATCCTTTTTACCTCTTGGAGACTGGTGTGTCCTCTGAGCCCTCCCGTGGAAGACGAGGAGGCAGGTGTTCTGGCTGTACTTAGTTGCTCTATTTCAGCACACCTACCCTCCAAGCCTTTCCACCCCTTCCTCCATCATCTGCCATGGTAATCTGGCATTTCAACTTTGCTTAGCAGGGGGTGGTCACTTTCTCCATGCCTCTGGGAGCATCCTAGGAGTGACTCAGTACCACCTCCAGGGTCCTGCATCTCAGGAGAGCACACCAAAGTCAAACTCTTTCCTGTTCGATGTTACGTTTTGGTCCTTTGATAGACACCCTAAGATCCAGGCCCGTGTACACTCTCCCGACCCCTCCAAGAGCTGCCTGGCTTGGTCCTGCCGCCCCAGTGGGATGGGCCCTTTCCTCCCATAACACCCCTCACTGGGTTATGCTCAACTTAACCCTAAGTTCAGGCCTAGTGGCCAGGAAGGAAGGTGAGGACAGATCCTAGAAGTACCTGTGCCTTCAGGGGAGAGGCCGTTGCATTGTTGTCTAGCACTGTGCTAGCCCTTACTAGGGAGGGCTGGGCCACTTCTGCAGGCTCCAAATGTCCAGCAGAATTTGGGAAGTCACAATCTTCTGGGGCGCCCACCTGAGATGTCTCCATCCCATTTGTCAGGGTTCTAGGGTCTTGACCTCGGCATACTAGAACTGCTTGGTTGGGCATTTCACTTTCTTTGAAGTTTAGCCACTGAACTGGCTTGGGTCTTTGCCCTCTTCTGGAGATTAGAACATCTTTGTATGCAACAGAGAGGCCTTCAGGCTTTCCCACTTGCCTTTCAGTTGCCTGTTACTGGAATCAGCTGTCTATTATCTCTCTGTACAGCATCAGTGGGGCTTAGTAATAGCCACCCAATCCCTTCATCCGTACAGCTCTGTGAACCCCATACCTTGCAACATCTCCCACGCCTGCTAGCACATCCTCCACTTCACCACCAGGTGAGTTAACAGTGGGCCACCACCTCATCCCAGGGGCAGCCTGGGCTCCACCTCCGCTCGCTGCCAGCCCTGGGATAAGTGATCCCGCTCCAAACCCCACCTTATCGCCTGCTTTCTTGAACCATTCCCCGGACCCACTATCACAGGTTGGGTTCTCCAGAAGCAGACGCAGATGTGGAGTCTGGGGTGCAAGAGGCTTATTAGCGATCAACACCTGTAAAAGGAAGGGGGCAGAAGCAGAACCAGCAGAGGGGAACCAGCAGAGGGGAAAGTCCAGCTGCAGTGCAGGCCCAACCTGGCGGAAAGCCCTGGGGCCAATGGTGCACCGGATTTATCCCTGTCAGGCTGAAGTGGTCAGGCCTTTATACCCTTACCTCCCCAGGCCACGAGACACGGGCCACCCCGAGGAGGGCATGGCCTTGGGTGGGACAGCTTCTGGCAGCAGAGGCAGATTCTGAAGGACGCGAGAGCTGGGAGCTGCCTGCTGACAGCCCTGCAGCTGGACAGCAAGTCCTGCCCCTCGAAGGGACATCTGGGGGAGGAAGGAGAACTCCAACCCATTTTAGTTGATGAGAAACTTCTTCCCCAAAATTTGAAACACGGGATTTCAACAGAAAATAGAAGAAGGGAAAGACTTTCCCAAAGGGAGAAAACACCTGACGGTTTCCCAGAAGACAGGAGAGTGAGAGGCTTGGATGGGGGAGCTTCATGGGGGAGGCTATCCCCTGGGCCTGGGGACATGATCCCCTTTAGTGAACTAGACATGTTTGACACTTGCTATCTATTAGTTTCATTTTTTGGAAAAGTAGCTGAGACTATTGGTCATGAAAAAACCCCTCAGAGAGCAGTGGGCACCATCTTCAGAGAGAGGGCTTCCAATATTTCTCCGGGGGGGGGGGGGGAACCTGTAACACTAGCAAAGTTCTTGGGAGAGGTACCTTCTCAAAAATTGTGCCAGCTGCATGAAAAGATGCTCAACATCACTGATTATTAGAGAAATGCAAATCAAAACTGCAATGAGGTACCACCTCACACCAGTCAGAATGGCCATCATTAAAAAGTCTACAAATAATAAATGCTGGAGAGGGTGTGGAGAAAAGGAAACCCTCTTGTACTGTTGGTGGGAATGTAAATTGGTGCAGCCACTATGGAGGACACTATGGAGGTTCCTTAAAAAACTAAAAATAGAGTTACCATATAATCCAGCAATCCTACTCCTGGGCATATATCCAGAGAAAAGATACATGTACCCCTATGTTCATAGCAGCACTATTCACAAAAGCCAAGACATGGAAACAACCTAAATGCCCATTGACAGAGGAATGGATAAAGAAGATGTGGTACATATTTACAATGGAATATTACTCAGCCATAAAAAAGAATAAAATAATGACATTTGCAGCAACATGGATGGACCTAGAGATGATCATATTAAGTGAAGTAAGTCAGACAAGGAAAGACAAATACCATATGATATCACTTATATGTGGAATCTAAAATATGACACAAATGAACTTATTTATGAAACAGAAACAGACTCATAGTCATAGAGAACAGACTTGTGGTTAACCAAAGGGGAAGGGGGGAAGGGATAAATAAGGAGTTTTGGATTAGCAGATACAAACTACTATATGTAAAATAAACAAGGTCTTACTGTATAGCACAGGGAACTATATTCAATATCTTGTAATTAACTATAATGGAAAAGAATCTGAAAAAGTATATATATCTATATCTATATACATACATCTGAATCACTTTGCTGCACACCTGAAACTAACACAACATTGTAAATACTTTAATTTTTTTAAAAAGAATTTGTGCCAGCTGGCTATTCAACATCACTATAGGAAAAAAAAAGTGGAGAGGGACTGGCCCCCTCAACTCCCTGAAGGAAGTCCTGGCATTAGGATGTGACCTGATCACTGATGATGACTTCTGCCCAGGAGAGGTTATAAGGAGGGCTTTCACACCGTCCCCCAGCCCAGACTGACTGAAGGCAGAATCCCTGGGGTTCCCCTACCACTCGGGAGCAAAGGGCCAAACCAGTACAGCCTCACTGTTCTGTTAATTATGGAAAATAGAGAATAGCAGGACACTGGATTAACACTTTCTTCCTCTATATATACCTCATAGAGTCCTGAAATATCTACTTCATTGCTTATTTTCAAAGGCCTAAAAACTAGGGCCCTCGTAGAGAAGTAAAGCCCCCTTGATTTGAGAAGTGACTAACACAGAAAGGGATTTATTTCTTTTAATGTTTGCTTTCCATTGCACTTGAATCCAGATAAACTCAAAACCCCCTTGACACCCCCTTCCCCAGTTACGATCCCCTTCCAGAGGTGACCACAGTCAGGGTTTATCTTTCCAAATCTGCCTCTATGCCTGTACATACCTGTATGTGTACAGATGGAAATAATTTTTGTGGAAGTATTTTTTAAAACATTTGTCCATAATGCCCTGCAACTTGCATTTTTCACACATCAATTTGTCTTGGAAATCTTTCCCCACCTGCAGGGTGGTGGTTTGTAATGCAGGGATTTGGCAAGGCTGAAGGCTGGCTCAGGATCTCCCTTCCCAGTGTGCTTCCAGTTAGGCTGGGCTAGGAGACAGTTTTGCTGAGATTTGGAGGGCAGATGTCACACAGTGACCATGTCCTTTTTACTCTTGAAAGGTGAGAGCAGGGTTTTGGGTCACACATATTGCCGTTTATCTGCTGGCCTGTGGCTGCTCTGCCCTTCCCATGTCTGGTTCTGTGATGAAAGGCATCAGCTTCTCTTGAAGAAGTTGGAGGTGGTGAGACTGACATGGATTTCAGTGGACTCCCGCTGGTCCTCACTCCCCCCACTTTTTTTTTAATAGATTTTATTTATTTATTTATTTGTTTATTTATTTATTTTTGGCTGCGTTGGGTCTTTGTTGCTGTGCATGGGCTTTCTTTAGTTGTGGCGAGCGGGGGCTACTCTTTGTTGTGGTGTGCGGGCTTCTCATTGCGGTGGCTTCTCTTGTTGTGGAGCACGGGCTTGAGGTGCGAGGGCTTCAGCAGTGTGGCACACGGGCTCAGTAGTTGTGGCACACGGGCTTAGTTGCTCCGTGGCATGTGGGATCTTCCTGGACCAGGGCTCAAACCTGTGTCCCGTGCATTGGCAGGCGGATTCCTAACCACTGTGCCACCGGGGAAGCCCTCCCCCCACTTTATTTATATCACTCTTAAGACTCTACTTGCCTACCTGGTGGACTTCAAGCTCCTGCATCAGATGAGGAGACTACAGTCTCCCAAAGACTGTTCAACCAGCTCTCCCAATTGTGTAAAGTCAAATCCCCATCACACACACGCATGCACACACACACACACACCCAGTACCCCCTGGTGGTTCCACTTCTCTAACTAAACTGATAAGAACACATGACTATACTTCATTCTTTTGAACTATTATGGAAATGCCAGCGTTATTCAACTCTTTCCCTGTTGAAGGACCTTTGGGACGTTCCACTTCGTTGCTCTTATAAACCATGCTATAAGAAGTACCCTTGTTCATGCCCCTTTTTTAAAAATCACATCTGTGATTATTTTCTAGGACAGAGAAATGAAACTGATGACTCCAAAAGTTGGCACATTTTACATTTTAGCAGATACATCCAAACTGCAGGGAGGCCTCCTTTGCCTGGAACCAACATAGGTAGGGAACATTCACAGGGTAGTTTTAGTCTCCTCCTCAACAAGGATAGAAAAACATTCAGCAGCCATCGATCAGTCAGGGGGAGTACCTTCCTGGGATTCAGCAGCGTGGGTGGCACTAACACACACCGACATGGGGATTCACAGGCCATGTAGTGTGCCTGGAAAAGCGTTAAGGCACATAGTAAGTGTGGGAGGTGGGGTTACTGGTCTACAACAGCAGTAGCACCCACCCAGACCTCTGCCGTGGTTTCATGGAGGGCAGAATGTGCCTTTCCACCCTTGACTCTGGGCCTTGTGACTTGCATTAGCCAATTAGACATTTCAGATATGAAGTGAGATGAAATCTGAAATATGGTTGTACATGACTTCCTTTTTGGCCATGAAAAGAATGTGTCTCAGGTACCTGACAGTCCAAGGAGGATGAGGGACACGTGGTCCAGACCTCAACCCACAGCCTGGAGCCAAGACCAGAGAGCCTGGCTTAGATCAGTTGAACCCTGGTGGCCCAGAGAGAGTTCAGCATCACACACTGACATCATGTCTGGTTAGCTTCCTTCAATTTGGAACAGGTCCTCAGCCTTCACGACCTAGACGCTTTAGAAGATTACTGATCGGTTACTTTGGATAATGTCTTTCAGTGTGGCCCTTATGATTAGATTCTGGTTCTGCATCTTTAGCAAGAATACAGAGAAGTAAGGCTGACTGATATTCTATTGGTGGCGCATGATTTCAATTTGTCCCATTGCCAGTGATGCTCACTTTGATCATTTGATTAATGTCATGTCTGCCAGACTTCACTGTAGAGTTATTTATTTCCCTTTTGAAATTAAAAATAGCTTGTGGAGAGAATATTTAAAACTATGTAAATATTCGTTTCTAATTTATATTAGTATGGAATCAGGGTTTCCTAACTCAGTCAGCGGGTTATAATTCATCACTATCATTATTTATTTTGCGGTTCAAATTGTCCCAGATTTGGCCAGTAGAAGCCCCTTCAAGATGGCTTCTGTGTCCATTTGACATTTCCCCACCAAGTTTTGAGCACATCCTTGCTTTCTGGCACAAGAAGATGTTCCAGGCTCTTCTTGTACTTTCCATGCCCTAATCTAAGTATCAACCATTTCTCCAAGGAGCTCTAGTTCCTGATAGTGGAAAATGATATTTAGAAACCAAGATCTGGGTGCTAGGTGTGTTCATTGTTATTGAGGTGTCACTATTCCCAGGCCCTCAGTGGTCAGAGATAGTGGATATTTACATCTATCTATCTATCTACCTACCTACCTACCTACCTACCTACCTATCTATGTGTTGAAAGCCATGAGTTCTGACAGACATCTACAATTCCAGTCTAAAAGCACAGGGCTCACTTAAGTTTTATCCCTCTCCATAACTGTAACTCTTTTCTCTGACACTGAGAAACCTGGCTCTCATCAGTCCTAATCACTGATCATTCGATCATTTTCCCTGATGTCACCAATCTGCCATCACCATCCTTTCCCCTGGATGCCCTTCTTACCCTCTGACTCCCATGCTGGTACAACCTCCACCCACATGGGCACGTTCCTCACTCTGCTTGGACTCTGAACCTTTGTGCCAGGCCCCTCTTCTGCACAGATACCTTCCTCACTCTATCTGGACTCTAAAACCCCATAACAGGGCATACCTATTATGTAGCTATATACCTCCCTGTAGGTCCCCCCCTCCCACCCAGGTCTGTCTTCCCATCTTTCTACATGAGGATGCTCCCTGTACCACTTGGACACCTTTTTCACCTTTCAAAGGCTCTGATATGCCTCCTTCTTGGATACCTTATCGTCCCTTTGGGTTCTGATGCCTCAAGCCAGGCAGTCTTTCTACACAGACCCCCCTCCTTACTCTATTCAGACCCTGACTTCATTCTGGACCACAGCAGTTCTCCCCAGGTGCACCAGGCACCTATCATGCTTTGTCCCACCTAATGGCTTCAGGACCAATCTATTCATAAAAGGATGGAAAAAACACAGGAAGGAAGGGGAAGGGAGGGAAGGGAAGGGAAGGACCCTCTTCCCCCTGGCTGCTGGGTGAAGAACAGACTGTAGGGAGGCACGAGTGAAAGGAAGGAGACAGTGGAGAGGCTGCTGCAACAATCCAAGTGAGATAATGGAGACTCGGTTGTCCTGGGGATGGTGAGAAATGGTCATATTCTAGATATATTCTATAAGCAAAGCCGAAAAGATGTGCTGATGAAATAACTTGGGAATTCAACCAAGGATTCCTTATTTTTCATATTGTTTAGTTAAGGTTCTCTGGTTGCAAGAAGCAGAAACCCATTCAAACTTGTTTAATAAGCAAAGAAGATGAATTTATAAGGATTCAAGTATATCTCTTGGAACCCAAAGGCAGGAGAAGCATCCAGGTCTCATGAAGGGCAGGAACCAGGACCGGGAGAGCCAGTGGGAGCCGGGGCAGGCGCCCTTCCCCTCTCTTTGATTCTCTGGCCACATAGTCACCTGTCAATGCTGCTCTCTGCACATCCGCTCCACTCTCCTCTCTTGGCAGACCTCCCTCCTCTGTTCTCCATTCACACGGCAGAAGATGGCAATGATGATCCCCAGCTCCTGTTTTACATGCCCCATTCAAAAGACTAGAGGAAACCAACCAGTGCCTGGTTCCCAGTCCCAAATTCCCAGGAGAGATAAACTGAGTGGTCAAGCATCAGTCAGAAATCTACCTCTTATAGCCAGGGGAGTAGGGTTACATAGGACAAACTTGGCACCTGCACCCATTTTTGATGAGGGAGAGGGCACTTTTTAGGAACTAGGGGATCAATGGGCAGGTCAGACACCCCCCCCCCCAAAAGTGTCACCTATTCATCTATTAAAGGCAAAGGATTGAGTAGCTGCTGTGCAGTACACAGAAACATACAAGACACAACCCATATCTTTAAGCCAACAATCTCTGAAGAGAACTAAGATATGAAGCAGTAAGAACATGATTTAGGACAGCCAGGGTCATATGGCAGGAGCTCCGAGAAGCACTGGTGGCCTTCAGAAATGGAAAAACCCCACACACCACCAGGCTCTGTCAGCAGCATCTAAGTTTCCAAAACAGAGGCTGGTGGGGGAAGCAGGGGGGAAATCTTTGGTTATTTTGCAGTGGACATGACAGGCCCAGCAGAAGCCCCGTGAGCTGGGCTGTCCTCTGATTCTGCAGGCACTGGGCCTCTTCAGGGCTCTGGACCCCCTCACCACTGATTTACGGCTTGTGCAGTCAGCAAATTTATACCCTCTGTGGCTTTGTTTTTATAGCATTGCTTCTCCAAGAGCTGGCTTCATACCTCAGACATATAAATCTGTTAGGGGGTGGTATATAGCCCAAGAGGTCTTTCCCAGGTGGGCAAGATTTTGTTCTCATCTATAGAGTCTTTCAGAGCCCTTCCAGCCTGACCCCTCCACCCCCTACCCCAAGCATTCAGGCTGTCTTTATGCACCAGAAAAGCCAACCCAATCTACAGTTCCAGTGTAGCTGGGAGATGGGGCCTAGCTCCTTCCTGAAGCCCTTAAAAAAGTTAACTGAGCCATTCAACTGCTGTTAGCCCACCACCTTGGAGAGTCAACCCAAATTGCTAATTTTGCTGATACCTGCCTGCTCTAGTTAATTCTACCATCTCTAAGACCTTGGCTAAAGGGGCTACATGACAACAAAACAGAGGTGGAATCTTGTTCCAACTAATTCCCATTGTCATTCAAATCTTACGCGGCTAGGATCATATTTGCGGTCTAAAGCAATATGGTAATAGGGCAAAGAAGGAAGTGTCAGGCAGATTCTTGCAACTCCTGTTCATTTCCCCTCACCTGTTCCTTTTGGAGTGTTGTTTTGGTTGGAGGAGAGCTATAGTGTTTGATGTAGGGATGGGTGAGGAGAAGGTTGAAGAATATTTACTTCTTGTGACTGAAGAGACCCTCTCCCACCTCCAAGCCAAGCAGCATAACCCCAACACCTTCTTCAGGAGTGACTTGCATCTGTCAGAGGTGGAAGGAAGCTGGTGCTGGTTTGTTTGTGGAAGAGAACTTGTTGGGCCCAAACAATAAAGCGCTGTGACCCTCGGCTCTGCACTGACCATGAAAACTCTTCGGTCCTGCAGGTTCCCTCTTTGACTCAGGGATCACAGATTTTGTTCAGAAGGAAATAAGAAGATAATATGAGTTCCTTGTTTTCCTCTACATGGTTTAGTCTAGGTCAGCACTTTCCAGAGAGGGTTCCATGCAACATTAGTCCCACGAAATGCTCATCAAAAAATAAGTTGGTGAAAAGACAACCTACTGAATGGGAGAAAATATTTGCAAATGATATGACCAATAAGAGATTAATATCCAACATATATAAGTAGCTCATACAACTCAACATCAAGAAAACAAACAACCCTATTAAAAGGTGGGTGGAAGAAATGAATAGACATTTTTCCAAAAAGGAAATGTAGATGGCCAACAGGCACATGAAAAGATGCTCAACACCACTAACCATCAGGGAAATGCAAATCAAAACCACAATGATGGGGCTTCCCTGGTGGCGCAGTGGTTAAGAGTCCACCTGCCAGTGCAGGGGACACGGGTTCGAGCCCTGGTCCGGGAAGATCCCACATGCCGCAGAGCAGCCAGGCCCGCGCACCACAACTACTGAGCCCACATGCCACAACTACTGAAGCCCACGTGCCTAGAGCCCATGTTCCGCAACAAAGAGAAGCCACTGCAATGAGAAGCCCGCGCACCACAACAAAGAGTAGACCCCACTCGCCACAACTAGAGAAAGCCTGTGTGCAGCAACGAAGACCCAATGCAGCCAAAAATAAATAAATTAATTAAAAAAAAAAACAAAACCACAATGAGATATCACCTCACACCTGTCAGAATGTCTATCATCGAAAAGAACACAAATAACAAATGTTGGCGAGTATGTGAAGAAAAGGGAGGCCGTCTGCACTGTTGGTGGGAATGTAAACTGGTACAGCCACTGTGGAAAACAGTATGGAGGTTTCTCAAAAAACTTAAAAAAGAACTACCGTATGACCCAGGAATTCCACTCCTGGGTGTGTATTGCAAAAAAAAACAAAAACACTATTCAAAAAGATACATGCACCCCAATGTTGATAGCAGCATTACTTATAATTGGCAAGATATGGAAGCAACCTAACCTCAACAAATGAATGGATAAAAAGACGTGGTGTATATATACAACAGAATATTACTCAGCCATAAAAAAGAATGAAATTTGCCATTTGCAGCAACATGGATGGACTTGGAGGGCATTACGCTAAGTGAAATAAGTCAGAAAGAGAAAGACAAATACTGTATGATATCACTAATATGTGGAATCTAAAAAATACAACGAACTAGTGAATATAACAAAAAAGAAGCAGACTCACAGATACTGAGAACAAACTAGTGGTTACCAGTGGGGAGATGGGATTGGGGAGAGGAATATAGGGATAGGGGAAAAAGAGGTACAAACTATTAGGTATAAAATAAGCTACAAGGATATATCCTCCTTGTATATAGTACAACATGGGGAATATAGCCAATATTTTATAATAACTATAAATGGAGTATAACTTTAAAATATTGTGAATCACTGTATTGTACACCTGTAACTTGTGTAACAGGTATACAATACAGCAACAATACTTCAATTAAAAAAAAAATCAGTTTGGGCATACTAATATCTATGATAGCCCCTCCTGGGATTAATACAATGGTGTGTGTTGTGGAAGGTGTGAGAAGCCCAGGGGTTAAGAAGCCTGGTTAACTCTGTTTAACCTGTTTCCCCAACCTCTTTGACCTGAAACACACACCTCCTGCCATTGCACCTTCTCTACTAACAATGAGCTTAAGGACACATTTCAGGAAGTGGTGCTCCTGGCCGACTTGTCCAGATGAGGTTGAATTCAGGAGTCAAAGGGGTACCATAAAATACTGACCTACTTAGATCCATCCATGAACCAGGAACACTTTGGTTCTGAAAATATGCTCTCTTCTATAAAAGAGGCCTCTGCATCTCAAAAAAGATGAATACAGAAATATTTGACAAATTAAATGATTAAAAAAATTTTTTTAATCAACAAAAGCCTACCTATCTAAAGTGAAAATCGAACTTGACAAGCCAAACATCAAACAAACATGTGGTAAGTCTGCGGAAGAACAAAAAAATCTAATACTGGAAAAGTTATCTCAAATTCAACATCTACCATGACCTGCTTTTATTAGCTCATCTCATTGTGATCTATTCGAGAACTTAAGCTCTTTAAGCCTCAGTTTACCCATCCACCCTACAGGGAGGCCAAGGGCTCAGAAAGGGTGGTATGGATACAGACTCAGTATGCTGCAAGGCTCCAGACACCAGGCGTTAAACATGACTCTGATGTCTTGGTTTTTTCTGAGGTTCTGTGGCCGAGAACAAAATCACTGGTGCCAAGGAGGGCACTAAGTCACCAATGTAGGAGTGAAAAGGAGGTTGTCAAAAGTGATTTCACAACTCTTGACAAACACCCACTTTAAGGACATAAAAGGAAAAGACTGAAGAAGTTAGAAATGATCATTTCTCTGGAGAAAACTACTGCTGTGCATACGCTGCCGTTGGCCATTAAGACGTAGCCATGAGGTTGGAGTTGGGAAAACAAATAGAATGGAGAGGAAGGAAAAGAGAAGCCCACCCCTTCTTGCCCAAAGGACTGTGGGGAGAGGATGGCAAGCGGAAACATCAAGAGGTTGACGTGTAGGCGTGCGTGTCTCAATTTTCTCTCAGAGAGGAGGTGGGAGCTAGGTCAGGTGAGGAAAGCACAGTGAGCAGGGGAGATTCTTGCCCCGCTTCTCATGTGGCCTCTGGAAGGGTTTCCAATACAGAACAGCGGGCCAAGCAGCCTGGCCAGAGGAGAGGGTCTGGGGGGCCTGTGGGGCTTTCTCAGTTCCTGCTCGGCGGGCACACTGAGTAAAGAACCAGAGGCCAAGGGTGGAACTCCTGCCCAGGGCCAGATGGAGGACCAAGCAGAAACACAGGAGGGTCTACTGAGGGTAACACAGGTCAGCAGGATGTCCTAACAGCCGCTATCCGAGCTGAGTAGGAATGAACTCAAACATACAGCAGACACCATGGTGACCCAGCGACAGGAGTGGCCCCAAACAGTCCTCTGTGACACCAGCCAGCTCACACCCAAGGGCAAGCACAAGGACAGAGGAAACCCTCACCCCAGACTGTGAATTCCCCCAAGCCCCTCCCTGCACAGCCTCTCAGACCAGGGAGAAGAGACTGAGTGAAACCTCAAGAGACTATTTAAAAGATCAGACTCTGTAAATCAACTATACTCCAATAAAAAGTAAAAAAAAAAAAAAAAAAAAGTCAGACTGCATCATAAGCTGCACTGTGCTGCACTGGCTTTTTTCCTGCCACCCAGCAGGTAGGGGAAGGGTCGGGGCTTCTACCAGTTATAAGCTTAAATAAAGAAGCTATAACTTTCTCCCATTATTTTGTAACTTTAAATGGACCATAATCTATAAAAATATTGAATCATTATGTTGTATGCTTGAAACTAATATTGACAATCAACTATATTTCAATAAAAATTTTAATAAAATACATTGTACTATTAAAAAAAAGGTATACTTTCTCTGCACATCCCAAAGTGGTGTGAACAAAATGTATGGCCCTACTACAAACTAATGAAGATGTTTCTTTTTATTAGATAACGATGTTACCTCTTCTTGCTAGAACACAAATCGGGCTCCTTAGTATAAATCTGTCTACCAGGAATCAAGGTCCTTTTGGAAACAGTTAATTGTTCACTTTTAGAAATACTTCTATTTCATAACAAATTGCCAGAGGATGGGTCAGACGTGTCACAGTGGCAGGTGGGCAGTGCTTTCTGCACGGGGCCTAAGGCGTGGGCACGGGAAGCAGAAGGACCGGGTGTGAAACGCTGCTTCCGCTGAGCCCCGGCTTCATGCCCTGGAGCTCCCGTCTCTCTCTGAGGTCAAGGGCTCACCGGTAAAAGGAGCGTGACACTCACAGGAGCGCGACCTCGCAGGGCTCTTCTGAAGCATCAGTGAGATAAGGCTTAGAAGCACTTGGGACAGGGCCTGACCCCTGTGCTCAGCAGTTATTTATTTCTATTATTATTTCCACATCTCTCTGCTTGCTGCATTGTAAGGCACGGGACTACAGAGTGATTTTTTTTTTTCCAGCAAACAGCAGAACTTTTATGTCTAGAATGAACATCATTCACAGCCATCTCCATGGGACTGAGACCCACATGAGTGATTACGTCACAGCCACGCCCATGCCCACCTCCCGGGACTGCACTAAGCGCTGCTGGGAAAGGGGGCTGTGCATCATGCATCACTTTATCCCGGGGCCACACACAAGGCCTGCGACACAGCAGGGGTGACGCGAAAGCTTCCCCAGTGGAGTCTTGCCCCGTTTGCCATGTTTCTTGGCCTCTTCTTTCAGAAAGGCCTTCAGGTTCTGAGCCAGCAACCTTGGTGCAGCCTCGGTGGTGGTGAGTCTTCAACTTTGAGGATGGGCTTTATTTTTGGAAACTGGGGGGTGTTTGGAGCCCAGACAGCAAATAAGTCGGGAGGAGGGGGGGCGCGGATCTTGTCAAATAATGCTGAGCGAAACCATTTTTTGATCAAACGAGCTAGGAAGCTGTTCGGCGTGCGCCCTGGTGAATGCAGAGCGTTGGGAAGAGAACACGCAGATGTGTGTACACCGCCAGAGGCAGTGTGACTGGAGGTGTGGCGGGATTTGTTTCTCTAACTCTGTGGCCTCAACTCAGGGAGGCGGCGGGGGGGGGGGGCGGTGGGGAGGGGTGTTTGAAGTCACTGCTGTGGACAATTCTAGTTGAATTATTTTAAAGAACAACAAAAATAAGTCATCATTCAGTAATGTATATGTGGGACATTTTTCTATGAAAAAGAAATAGGACTCTCTCAGGAAGGATGTCTCTGGGCTGGTGAGCAGGGCTGCTGGGCCAGAGGGTCCGGGCGATAGGCTTTTCCCATAGAGCATTTGGTACCGCTTAGAGTTTATCCTGTTTGCGTGCTATTGCCAAGTAGACAACTAACAGCAACAAAGCAGGAGAGGCAGGAGGGAGCAGCATTCCTTTCCTCTACAATAAATATTTAACCTGAATTTTCTCTACAAAACAAAACCAAAAAAGTAAACCATAAAGGGATTAACAGGAGGCTAATAACCCCATCGGGAACTGTTAACACATCCATCCCAGGGTTGTTCGCCCAGCCGGGCCAAGAAGGACATTTCACTTCTCCAAACTGTGTAAGTTTGTGGTTGGAAAAAATACAGACCCTTGACCTAAACCCGTATAGACAGTCTGCAATAAAGATAATCAATTTTTACAAATTCTAATCCTGTAACTGGATTTTGAAAGGGGGCACTCTACCAGCTCCTGCCCTCCTCCCTTCTGGGCCTTTTGTCCACTCAGCCACCCTCCCTTAGGGCAAGAGGGCTGGAGAAGGGGTCACATCTAGCCTCGTCCCCACCCACCCTGCGAAGGCAGAAAAACCGACGATAACCAGTGATGAAACCCAGGCTTCGGGATCATTGGTAATTATTCTTAGTCTACCTGCAGTTTTTGTTTGTCGCTGCTGGTCCTGGGATGAAATGAATTGGCTTTACCTGAGCTGTTGGATCCCCAAATCCCTCCCATGGTGGATTTTCTATCCTAAATGAATGACCATGTGATACGCACCATGAAGGAACCAGGGACAATGACTTGGGTCCCTGACATTCCCCATGCCCTTTCCTCTGCCTTCAGGAAAGAGCCTCCAGGGCTGGTTTGGGCTCCACTCCTTCTCCAGGCTCAAGGTGAGGTTCTAGAACACAGCCTTGGGGTGGAACACACCTCCCAGCCCGAGCCAATCACTGTGCCAGGTTCCCTGGGCCACAGGGCTTGCATCCAGGATGGGAAAATGGCCCTGGGGAGCCAGAGCCAATGGGCCACAGGGGCCTTGCTGGGGACCCAGAGCTTGAGACAGGCACTCTGAACCGAGAACCCTGAGGATGAAGGTCCAGGCCACCACCCTCATGTCTCACAAGGAGTCTAAGGACAGCAGAGGAGATCTGAGAGACAGAGTCCTGCCTTGATGAGCGCCACCTTTGAGCCCTGACTCCCATCCATTCCCGTCTCCACCCCTAGACATCTTAGTATGTGATCCAATAAATGTACATTTTTATTCTCCTGCTTAAGCTAGAGTGAGTGTTGGCTTTTCTGTCTCATAACCAAAACGGTCCTGTCTGACATGCTAGTGAGCAAAGTCCAGGAGATGGGGCTTGGATCCAAATCAGGAAAAGCAGTGGGAGCAACCTTGACCAGTGAGTGTTTTTGAATTAAACCCTGGACTATTCCATCAAAGGCACGATTGCCAACATCTTCTTATCTTCCTTTTGTGGGAAAGTGGGAATACTAGAAGGA
This sequence comes from Balaenoptera physalus, assembly GCF_965194825.1. Lineage (NCBI taxonomy): Eukaryota > Metazoa > Chordata > Mammalia > Artiodactyla > Balaenopteridae > Balaenoptera > Balaenoptera physalus. Next base: position 58,683,667 of record NC_138890.1, read on the forward strand.
AAGAGCCTGAAAATCATGTTAACAAGAGGGCATTAAATAGAGGATTTACTCCCCTGATCTGGCTGCCTGTAGCCCACTCCCTTCTCATTACTAAATGGGCTTTCACAGCCCAGCCACTGGGCTCAGAGTTCAGAGCTGGCCTTACAACTCCAGTGAAGTGCAGAACATTCTCTTACTAGGAACTACAGAGCCCTGTGAAAACCCATCTAAGTAAGTAACGAGCCTGGGTTAATAATTTGCTCACTGACACCATGAAACCCTCTCTCTCAAAGGCAGGTCACAGGCACAGAGCTGTTTGATGAGGCCTCGAATCAAAGTCCTCATATGCGGTGTCTGCCCCCTCAGCCCCCCAAACCATCACCCTGTTTCCTTCATGGTGCCAGAGGGATAGGATATTCACCGGCACATCCCCAAATTGAACTCTCAAGGAGAAAGAAGAATGAAAATCTAAAAAGATGTTGAATACCACTAATAGTAAAAACAAGATGCAATTTTTCACCCATCAGATGGACAAAGATGAAAACAATTGATGATAGCCAGCGCTGGAGAGGGCATTCTTGTTCTTTGCTGAGGAGAGCTTGTTTGGGTACAGCTTTGTTGAAGGCAAATTTGCAGTAGCTACCCAGAGCAGAAATGTGCATACCCCTTAAGCCAACAATTCCCTTCTAGGAATTAACCTATAAAACACTCCCACCTATTTACAAAGATACAGGAAGAACAAAGATACACATACACACACACACACACAGACACACACTTACGTTCATATATAAATATGTAGCCAGTCCCCAGAAATGGCCCCCAACAATTTTCCTCCTCCTGCACAGGCATGGGTGCTGCTTCCACATCAAGAGGTAGAGCTTGTCACCCACCGCCTTGAATCTGGGCTTGCCCCGTGACTGGAGTTGATCAACAGAAAATGGCAGAAGTGACATTCTGGAACCCAGCCCCGTGCTGTGAGAAACCCAAGCCATGTGTAGAGACCACTTAGAGGACAGTCAAGGTGCTCCTGGTGACAGCCCAGCTCAGCTCCCAGCCACCAGCCCGCACCAACGGCCAGCCATGTTTTAGACCCTCTACCTTTGCCAACACCACATAAGGCGGAAGAACCACTCAATTCATAGAAACATGAGGAAATAAGAAGTTGTTTTAAACCACTAAGGTTTAAGGGCTTTGTTCCTCAGCAGTAGATAAGAGAAACAATGTTCACTGCCGTCTTGTATGAAATAAAGAAAAATTGGAAACAACTTAACAGGCCATAATAGGAGAACTGTTACATAAGTAACAGTCCAGCATTCCTACACCAGGAATGCTGTGCAGCCATTGAGAAGATTGAGGTCAATCTGAACGTAGTGACAGGGAAAGGCCCCCGATAGAGGCTAATGAAAAAAGCAAATTTCAGAACAACATGCCTAGCATAATTTTATGTAAAATGTATATTATTTACGTAAACACATACACACCAAACCATTAATAGTAGTTATTTCTGGAGAGAAAGATGTGTTTGAGGGTCAAAGAAGGATCAAAAACTTCTTTTGGTTAAAAGCTTAGGATAAACCAGGAAATCCATGCATTATTTCTAATTCTCACAACAACCCAGGCAGGTGGGCCTTATTTTTCCTACTTCAGGTATGTGGACCCTTGGGTTCAGAATGGATAGGTAGCTTTCCAAGTGTCACCCAACTGAGTGGTAGAACAGTATTTGAACCCAGGTGGGTTCCACTCCAAAGCCTGGGTGCACTTTCAGGGAAGACCTTGGCCCTGCCTGAAGGAGCTGAAGGTCTGTTTGGGGACAAGGACTCACCCAGCTGAGGCACTGCTTCACAGGTTCAAATCCCAGCTTCACTGCTGATGGAGGCTGTGGACAAGTGACAGCCTCCTGCATCTTATTCAACCATCAAACAAGCCTTTACTGAGTACCTCCTGGGTGCCGGACACTGCTCGTGCCAGGCCCCCAGCACCTCCGAAGGGAAATCCTTGCCCTCGTGGAGTTCATGATATAATGTGGGAGCCAGATATGAAACAAGTAACCAAATAAACACATAATGGACCACAGAGGGTGATAAAAGCTAAGAAAGGGGAACATAAAAATGCCTCAGTTTCCACGTCTGTAAAATGGGATACCAATGGTGCCAACTTCATGGGATTCTTGTGCTGAGTCAATAAAACATTTCATGTAAGATGCTTACCACCAAGCTGAGGACAGACTGAATTCCAGTAAGTGGGAATTATGATAATGATAATGATGATGATGATGATTAGCTAAACTGTGTAGCTATAGGCTGTGATAAGGAATTTTTTTAAAGGGTGCATAACAAACATGTGTTACATGAATGCAACAAAAAGAGGTAACCCACCTGGGCTAGAGCAGGCAAGGAGGCCTGCCCAGAAGAGGTACCACACAAGCCTGTGCTCAAACCTGGACCAAGCTCTGTTTACAGGACAAAGGACTCCACCCTGCCCAGGAGGCTCTGGCGTAGCCACACACCAGACAGACGCAAGGCAGCCTAGCCACCCCCGGCTAACGTGGTTAGTCACGGCCTTATCACACAGAGGAGCAGGGCCTGCTGAGAAACCAGACTGGAACAGGCCTGCTGCTGCCACCACCAGGAGGGCAGTGTGGGTGGGGGGCACAGGAAGGCCTGGGGGAGCACTGGGTTATTTGTTATGGGGTGAAGAGGAAGCTATAAGTGGTCCTCTGTCCTCCATTAACAGCAGGATGGAGTCAGGCTGGAGCCGCCGGCTGTGGAATCAGCCTTGTTTTTTAAACACACATGCCTGGTCCAGGCCTTTTAACCCCCAAACACCCCAGGGTTCCTGCAGGAAGAAAACAGTAGCCTTTGGTCTAGAAACTCTACAGCTGGGGTGGAGCTTAGGGCATTTCTGTTCAGCTCAGAAACAAACAGAAGATAAGAATACTGTGACAAAAGGAACAGTATTTTATAATGGCGTATTCAAAGCCAGGGAGTCTGGGCTGGTTATAATTCTTTATACTGGAGACTCGTCACTGTACATCCTCAAAGCTAAGAGCGGATAATAAAAATGGATTACTCCCGTCTGCAAAGAAATACAAACTATTTATTTCTACCTCATCCACCCTTCTGAGGGGAGGGGACAGGTATCTCATCTGTTACCAAACGTTACCTGAAAGTATGAGGTCTAGAAGCATTTAGACCCTGCACCCCTCTGTGCCCCACCCCCCCACTGTATTCCTCTGGGACTTTTCTACAGCACTCTTTGGTGAGGTGATTGGTGAGGTGGTGGTGATTAGACCAGTGATGCTTCGCTTTCTGGAGAAGTCCAGACACCTTGGGAAGTTCATGGAGGCCATGGACCCTCTCCCCAGAAAATGCATGTGTGCCCACCACACAGAACCGTGCAGCGTCAGGGGCCCAAGACTCCCCCTCTGCCCCCAAGCACATTCTAAGGCTCCAAGGACCCCAGGTTCTGTTCTTCCCAGATCAGACCGACTGGTAAGCTTCCTCCCAGCTCTCATTCTCCAACTGCTTTGATTCCATTCTCTACGTGAGATAATCCTTAGCAATCAGAGGCTAATTACAAAAAAAAAAAAAAAAATTCAGGGCTCAGAGACACCCAGGCGAGTGGGGAAGCTCCAGTTACCAGGAGGAGAACTATTACCACTGGGGAGACCAGGGCGTTTGAGCAAGACCCTGGACAGCGGCTCTGAACCCCAACTCTCATCCATGTTGGGGGGAGGGTCCCTAGGACACTTAAGGCTCAACAGGACTTCCATCTGTCTCATCAGACCCACTGCTCGGCTGAGGAGGCACTGATGAGAAAGCGGAGGGTCCCCAGTCCCCAGAGCCACTCCTGGGGCCTCAACCCCACACTCCATGATGAGGTCCACAAGGCCATGCTGCTGAGCGGGGGCAGCCCTGCCTGTGAGTCCAGACCAGACTGGCTGAGGCTCGCAAACCTCAGAGAAAGGTCAGAAAGTGAACACAATATTCACCACGACTCGGGGACTTCCCTGGTGGTTAAGACTCCACGCTCCCAATGAAGGGGCCTGGGTTCAATCCCTGGTCAAGGAACTAGATCCCTCATGCCGCAACTAAAGATCCCGCATGCCACAACTAAGACCCGGCACAGCCAAATAAATAAACAAATAAATAAACAAATAAATATTAAAAAAAAATTCGCCAAGACTCGTATCTAGCCTTGACGAAGAACAAAGATCTGGGGCTGTGTTTCAGCCCCCAACCCCACCTAACCGACCACTGATGGGGGCTATCTTTCCCAGAGCCTTCCATCTTTATCTACCAAACTGGGGTTCTGTGCTACGTCCCCACCCCTGCCCCCGCATACACAGAACCATCCCAGGTCTTCCAGAAAGCAATGTGCAAGGCAAAACTGCCCCAAAGGCAGTCCCTTCAGAAACCAGGGTGATCAGGACAAAGGAACTTATGTGAGGCAGGAAGATTGGGATCCACAAGCCTTTGGTCAGGCTCAGTGGGAACAAGCCAGCCCCCAAACGCGGGAATGATTACTAACAGACCGTGGCCCAACCTTACACGTGTTCCACATCCACAAACTGGAAAAAATGTCGAATTAAATATGAAACAGGAAACGGAGATAAAGAGCTATGCACACAAACACATACACACACTCTTCTAGTTAGCATGGGAGGAAAGCCAGTGGTGGTGATTTTTAATTAGAAAGGAGGACTAATAGCTGCCTCCCAAGGCCAAGGCCTTCATCACTGAAGCACTGGGCCAGAGTTAACCCTTGTGGCCCCAGCGTGGGTGCCTTGCTATCAATGACCCCACTCTAGAGAAAGCTCATCGGGGTTTTCTAAGCCTGGCTCGTCAACCAAAGTATCTTTAAGACAGAGAAGGAGGGAGGGAGTGATGAGAGAAGCGAAGGGTCGGGAGAGAAGTGAGTCAACCCCGCTACCAGGATGGTGTATGGGTGAAGTCACCCAAAGTCTGAGAAAAATGGGCTCAACTCCCAGCTCTTCTATTTACAGCTGTGTGACCGTGGACTGCTTACTTACTCCATCTTTTGGTCTCAATTTTCCTTGTCTGTGAACTGCGGACGATAGTACGAATTGGACAGGGTTGTTGTGAGGATTAAATGAGGTAACGTATGAAAAGCATTATATATGAATGTTTGCCTGGAACATTATAAGGACTCAAACATGGTGGCGACTGCTACTATTAAATTAGTTTTGTTATCACTCTTTAGTCTCCCTCACGTGTCTGAGGCAGCCATTTGCTCCAATGAAACACAAGGGGATAAACTCCCTCCTGTAGAGACTGAGTTCAAAACGTGTGGGAGGCGAGGGGAGAGAGAGTAGATGCTCCTTCCGTTAACAGACGGAAACCATCACCCCACTGAGAGTGAAACGTGACAACCTGGAGGGGGGAGTCCATAGGCTGTCCTTTAGGGAAACCCCCCATCTCTACAGAGAGAGAGCAAAACAGGAGCTGAGGCCCCTTCTCCTCCAGCCCCTTCCCCACGCATCACTGCCCTGAGCGGCATTTGATTTGAGCACAGACAACAATACAGGTCCACGGGTTTTCCTCCTTTCTCTTCCCAAGACTGTGTGAGCTAGAACAGGCAGGGAAAAGTAGGCTTGGTTGTTTCTAAAACAAAAGTGATCGTTTAGAGGTAATCATTATGGTCTTGAAAGAACTCTTCATAGCTCAAAGACCATTTAAACAGCTAGTGCATAGGACAGTGCTCGGCACACAGTAGGTGCTCAATAAATATCTGCTGAGCAACCAAATGGACAAATGTGATCTGTCCCCACAGTGGCTACTCTTGAGGCATCCACAGTCCAATGAAAGAGACACATAGAAAGAAACTACCCTCCCTCACCAAGTTTCCAGGTACAGGGTCACAAAAAGCAGTTAAATTATAGCCTCCAAACACATTTCTCGTTTTATAAAATCAGTTTGGGAAAGAACTGAGGTTTCTTCTCTCTCTCTCTCTCTCTCTCTGCCTCCCTGTCACCTATTACCCACATATTCGTACTAAGACATCGGACCCAAGACCTGACACATAATAGGTTTGCAATAAATATTTGTGGAATAAAAAGTAATTAAGAAATGCATTTACTGACATCAAGAGCCACACTGCTGGCCCAATGCAACTGTCAGAGAAAGATGGCAGCAGAGCCTGGAGCAAGCCAGCCCTGTGAGTTTTCTTCCATCAGCATCTCCTACCAGGTAGTATTTGCCTAAATGAAAGCACAAGTCCAGACCTGCTTCTCACTCCAGTGACTCAAGTGATACGTTTTAGCAAAGAACAGTCCACCTTAACTATTAGCAGTAGAAACAGTGCCAATAATTTACATTTTGTGAGCATTTATATGTCAGGCACCATTCGGGTTGACTTATATCCAATATATCCTTTCATTCTCACAAGAATAAAAGCAGGTTATATTATCCCCATTATATAGATAAATAAACTATGGCCGAGAGAAGTGAAATAACTTGCCCAACGCCACACAGCCAGTCTGTCAGACCCCAGAGGGTCTTCCTACCCCGCCTCTCAGCACATCTCTCCAACCCGTGTCAGCTTCCAAGCCCACCCAGCTGCGTCCATTCCTCAGGACACCTCGGACCTGTGTTCAAGCACTTTCCTTGGCCTGGAAAGCCCTTCCCCACTTGCAAGACTGTGCTCAAATGCTGCTCCTTTCTGGAACCTCCCCCACCCCAGCCCAGGCAGAGCACCTGCTCCTTTCTCTGTGCCTTGAGCATCGTGCCACAAACCCAAGACAATCCAAGCGAGGGTCCGGAGCCAGTGCCACCTGTACTTCCAGCACCTAGCACGGTCACCTGTCTGCCCCACAGCACGAACGTAACGCATGTCCTACAATTAAGTAAAATCAAACACATCCTTCCCCAAATAGCAAAATGGAGAAATAACACCCCTAACCCAGGGACGTGCCCATTCTGGTCCCCTGTCTGCTCCCCGGGACGCAGCTGACCAATGGGGTTGGGGTGCAGTCAGAAGAAGATAAGAATTGGGCTGGTGCCCCAGACAGCCCCGGGCAGGGGTCCAGTCCCCGGGAGAGCCAGTGGTGGTTTCCTCTCCTGCCCTCAGCAGGTGCTGGGGTGCGCGGGGCAGGTGCTGGTTGGGCTTAGATGGTTCCAGGCCAGTTGGGCTCTGGGTGGTGGCGACCCTGACCCCGCAGACAGGGTCACAGCTGCAGCCCTGCCGCTCCTGAGGTCTCCTGCAGGCCACTCCCTGGCCTCCCCTCTGGGGATCTCCACGAGCTCTTTGCTTTTATGCCAAGGAACCCAGCAGAACAAGTTACTTCCTGGGCTTGTCTTCAAGGCCAAGGGCATTCTCCCTGTCAGAACAAGAGGCCATTCCCCCAGAAGTCCCAGCTTTTCTTCTCTCTCTTATCAGAGAATTCTGGGCAGAGAGGACAAGGTTGGAGGGTGGTGGGGAGGTGGTGCTGCACGTGGTGGTGAATCTTCCCATTAAGATACCTGTAAAGGGCTGGATCCAGGACCTGGGAGGGAGGCATGGGGGTCCCCCTCCGTGGAAGGGCCGGGGGGCTTGCTTGTTGTCTTCCAGCAACAGAGTGAACTGAAATAACCATGGGAAATCCCTTCCAACCCCCAAATTTTGTGTTCTTTCTGGAGGCTAGTCGTAGGTATCTACAGTTCAGGTGGCTACAATTTATAGTCCAAACCAAGATACCTTTTTAAATGAAAGGGGTCAAATAGGCATAAACTGGGCCTGCCCCCTGGCAAACTGGGACATCTGGTCCTTCTACCTATGTGGTTGAGGGCAGGGAACACCTTCCCAGAGTTCAAGTTTGCCTGGCTCCAAACCTGGAATCACTGTTCAAACTTTTCCACTTCTCAAAAAGATTTTGTCAAACCACTTCTCTGAGTGACATCATAAGATACATAATAAATCATAATGTAATCTGTCCTTTGCCTGAAGTCCTCTGGTTTCTCCTGTAGATGCTCTAAACAGAGGTGCATGTCAGGGGCATTCTTTGGGTGGGGCCAACACCCCCAAAAGAGAAGACAGATAATCCCTAGTGGCCTGTGCTACTGAACGACTCTGTCAGTACTGCCTCTTCCGAGTGGTGGGTGCGGGGAGACAGGGCCTTTAACCAACTTTCCCAGGTGGCAAAGGGGAGAGAGACTAGCCACTGATGACTAGGTAGAGCCCCTTTGGGTATCATCCTTTGGGGTGCACCTACATGCTCCACGGAAGTGAGAGCTGGAATAAGGGGGTGGTACTTGTCTTCCCTCCCCCAGAGCAGAATGTGGGCCCAGGCTCCCCTTTTCTCCGTCCCTCTGGCTCTGCTGTGAGAGCACAATGCAGCCCAGGGTTGTTTCAGGACTGTGGGGACTTAGGGCAGCCGACCCTGATGAACCCAAGCAGATGCAGGGCTCCCCTTCTGGCTCCCCTGTAAGTTAGGTAAGGGAAACTCTGGGATGGGGCCTCAGCAACCTTCCCTTGCATTCCTGCATCCCTTCTGTAACACTGGGGATCAGGGACAAGTGACCACTGGTGACCAAGAATCCTTGACCTTCCAGGATAGTTATCTCAGATATGTGTGTGTGTGTGTGTGAAACTGGAGATCAAAGAATCAGATGCTGTGGGAGAGTTCCCTGTACGGAAGCCCGTTTCGCCAAACTTCAGTCAGTTTTGCCATGCTCCTGTAGCACCTATACTCTTTTATTTTATGTAGTCCCCCAAAGCAAGTCCATTTAAAAACTTAAATATACCGTTTAGCCTTATACCAAAAAGAAACATTTGTGAAATAATAGATTTTATAAATATGTTTTTATATAAATAAGATATAAGCATTTAATGTGTGTGTGTATTTTAACACATGACTATTAAACTTTAAAAAATCTTTATCCAGGGACCTCCTAAAGCCATCTCACAATTTGGGAAACGCAGGTGTAGGGGGTCAGGGGTCCAAGCTCAGGGCACCAGCAGGAGAGGAGAGGAGAGGAGGAGAGTGGAATGGAGGTGGGGGGCTTATTCTCCTGGCTCCCTCCCTGCAGTCATCTTGAGCTGGCCAGGTCCCTCCCTCAAAGCCACTGCTCCTGGCAGGGACCCGCTCTGCATATCATCCTTATCGGGGAGTGGTACCTGCTCCCTCTTGGCTTCTTGAGGTGTCAGAGTGATCGGTCAGGCTGATGCTCTCTCCTGTTGGTTCCTCAAACCCTGCTCACACCGTTGGAAACTGTCCCTGTATTACACTCTTTGCAAACTATCCAGCTGAATGCGCCATCTATTTCCTGTCTGGACCTGACTCATATACGTAAACATCTCATATAAAACATAAAACTGTGACAAAGGCCCCAAGAAATGATGAACAAAGTTTAGGAACAGACGATTCATATAGAAGAAATAAAACACAGTGAACAAATGGTGGGCAAGTATTCAATGTATTTAATGTATTTATATACATTAAAAAGTCCAGGCTTCCCTGGTGTTGCAGTGGTTAAGAATCTGCCTGCCAATGCAGGGGACACGGGTTCAAGCCCTGGTCCGGGAAGATCCCACATGCCGTGGAGCAACTAAGCCCGTGTGCCACAACTACTGAGCCTGTGCTCTAGAGCCCGTGAGCCACAACTACTGAGCCCGCATGCCTAGAGCCTGAGCTCTGCAACAAGCGAAGCCACCGCAATGAGAAGCCCGAGCACCACAATGAAGAGTAGCTCCCGCTCGCCACAACTGGAGAAAGCCCGCACACAGCAATGAAGATCCAACGCCGCCAAAAATAAATGAATAAATAAATTTATTAAAAAAAAGAAGTCTAAGGACCATGTTGTACCTTTTAAATCAGCAGAAAGTAAAACACAAGCCAAGAGCCTCCCCAGTGCTGGCCAGGCTGGGGAAGAAACGGCACCCCATCCTTTGCTGGTAGCAAGGAATGGTATATAGTCCTGCTGAAGAGCAATTCAGCAAAATATGTCAAGTGCCAAAAAACCAAAAATGTTTAGATCTGTGAACCAGGTAACCAACTCCTGGGAATTTACTGAGGAAATACATCATAAAATGATAAAAAGAAAACTGCACAGAGACCCTCCCTTGGGCTTTTTCAGATTAAAAAAAATTAAGAAGTGTCTAGATGAGACCCAAAAGAGTAGATTGGTTAAGTAAGCTATGCTCCATCCCATGAACTATTACCCAGTCTTTAAAATCATAAATATAAAGACGTCATAGAAATGTTTATAATGCATATAAAGCCAAACAAAAAACCATGAAATAATATATGCACTATGATTAACACCATGTACAAATACCCATACCCAAGGGCAAAGACTGGAAGCGCTTATTAAAGTGGTGAGATCATGGACATATTTTTTCCTACAAATATTTTCTTTACGGCTATATCTAATACATTGCTAGCACAGTATTATTTTGACAATCACATGCAGAAGGGAAAAATTTAAATTTCCAAAGTAACAAATATCTTGTGGATAATACCTGTAGTTAGTCTCTTACCTTCTCTAAATTCCTGGGTCTTTTAACTGCTGGTAACGGAACACCATGATGTGGTGAGTGGAGCATGGGCTTTTAGCAGAGCTGAGCTCCTGGCTTTAAGAGCTGTGAGGCCTTGGGTAAGTTATGTAACCTCTGTGAGCTCCAGTTTCCTCACCGAAATATAGGATGATAACGTTTACCTACCTTCTAGGGATTTTAAAGGTTAAGTGCCTAGTACAGAAGCGTTCAATAAATGATGGCTATCAGGCCAATCCACTGGAGCTTATTTCTACAAGTCTGTTTGGGCTGACACTGTTTTCTACTCTACTTCCTACGTGTATGTCTTTCCTCCCAAACTAGACAGTGAATTCCTTAAGGGGCACCTCCTCTGGAGTTAGCCAGAGGCTGAAGCCCACAGACCACGCTCCATAAATATTAGGTGAACGATGATGGATAGATAACAATTCAGTCCCTTGTTAATCATATGAAGGGGGCAAAAATAAAAGCTAGAAACATTTGACCATTCAGGAAGAGGCTGATGAAATCTACGATCTTCCACAAGCAGAGAGCCAGGAGGAACCCCGGAGAAATAATGACACTACCCCCCGCCACACTCCAAAGGCCCTCCCAGCTCATTCCAAACATGGAGCAAACACAGGACCTGGAAATGAAGCACCCCTCCCCCGATCCCACCCAGGGAACTAGCGTGGAACGAGAAAATTCCGAGTGGAGGACTCCACTGCTGAGGAAGGGCAGTCGGCCCCATGTGGTGCTTCCAGCCCATTTCTGAAGACTTGAGAGATCACAGTGGAGAAAACAAAGGAAGAGAAAACCTTAACCCCTCATTATATTCAATCTTCAGTCCCTTAAATGCCAAACACTTCCCCCACTCCTCACTCTGAAAATTGGTCGTGAAAAGGAAAGAATCTAGCATTTATCCCATCTTTTCAGAAGGCACTGTTTTTCAGGGTAATCGGAGAGTGCCATGCAAGGAGGGAGAGCTCTTCTTTACAGATTCTAGGTAATAAACGTAGAAGGAACAAAAAATTAGAAAATCACCTTTTGCAACACCAGTGACATAACTGATTCAGTCAGGGATCATCAATGGATGCATTGGTTTGGGGTGAACTGGATAGTATTCAACGTGGGACCAAAGTCCACCTCACAAATTGTTTGCTGGTAGCAGCGTGGAAAATGACAGTGGCAGGATCAGGCAAGAATCTCTTACCCCGCAATCAATCTCTGCCCCAGGCACAGAGGGAGCCACAGTTAGAACCACCAGACAAGATACACCTCCCGATTCTAGGCAATAAGAAGTGTGCAGCGTGGCCACACCTGAACCGAATCAGGTTCCGGGTCTAACTTCAGTTTACGGGAAAAGAGGCCAATGGAAAAGGAGTTAACATCACCACAATCAACAATCAGACCAATCCAGAAGGTGGGACTCCACAGGGAATCTGCCTGGTTTCTTCAACAAGCCAATCTCACAGGGTGTGGAGAGGTGGGGAGTGAAGTTCTAGAATAGAAGCACCTTAAAAGCCATAACAACCAGATACAATTTGTGGTCCTAATCTAAATAAACCAGCTGTAAGAGATATTCTTAGGACAACTCGGGAAATTTGAACATTGATTTGGTATTACATGATATTAAAGAATGAATGCAAATTTTATAAGTTGTGATACACGGTCCTAAGGTAACTTAGGAATATATTCTTACTTCCTAGAGACGTATAGGGAAATATTTAGGGAAATGTCATGATGTTTGTAATATACATTAAAATACATCAGTGAAAAAAAGATATGACAAATAGAACCAAATATTAACGGTTGTTACATTTAGGTGGTGAACTTATAAGGTACCTAGTAGAGCTGACTTCATAAAGACAAAGGAGAATAGTGGTTACCAAGGGCTGCGGGGAGGGGGGAGTTGGGGGCGGCTGTTTAATGGATACGGGGTTACAGTACGGGATGACGGAAATGTTCTGGAGATGGGAGGGTGGCGATGGTTACACAACACTGAGTGTACTTCATGCCGCCGAACTTTACACTTAAAAATGGTTAAAGTGGTAAATTTTATGTTATGTATGCTTTATCACAATAAAAAAATTTAGGTGGTGGGTGTTCATTATATCACTGTTATTTTTTCTACTTTTCTGTTAGTTTCTACTTTCTACTTTTCATAATAAAGACTAAACTCTCCTCTGGTCACACACTGTCCCTCGGTCTTTACTCCTAGTTAGACCCTATGTCTTCCAAAAAGCCAACAGGAGGTCGAAGCATTTTTTTTTTAAAACTCTCCTTTTTTCGTTAAAAGCAAACCTCTAGGATGAATCCCTTTCTGGACCTGCACAGAATCTGGCTCAGAGCAGAAGGGAGGAGGTCGATCCTAGAAAGAGCCAATGCCTGATGAAAGAGACTCAGAGCTGGAGGCCCGAGAAACCGAGCCTTGCCTGGAGTGCCCAGCACAGCCAGGCGCAAAACTAAGGCAGCCAGCCCTTCAGGTCATGTGAGGTCAGCACCATCCTCCACTGACAGTGAGGGAAACAGCCTCAGAGAGGTTAAGTAACTTGCCCAAAGCAGCTCAGCTGATGTGCGATGGATTTTTCAGAAAGCAGAGCCTGAGTTAACCAGCCATGGAAGCTAATCTGTCTTTTCCGCTAGAGAGACTGCGGGGCTGTCACCTCCAAACAGAGGGCTGGCCAAAAACTGTGTTCGGCCTTTTCCGTACCATCTTGCGGAAAAACCCGGATGAGCTTTTTGGCCGGCCCAATACGTCAGCCCCACCCCCACTCCTGCCACAGGGTTCAAGGTTGGTTGGTCAGTTTGGAAGCACTGACCCCCATTTACCAGGAACTCTAAACTGGGTGAGGCTCACGCAGGAGTCGCGGCAGAAACCTGGCCTCTGGCCTAAAGGCACTTCCGAGCCGTTTGTGGAGACAACACTGAGAAACGCGACGTAACTAGGAGTAACAAGGCGAACTGTGTGGTACCTCCCCCAACACCTTTTGCACTTGGTTCCTCTTGCTACCATGCAAGTGAGGACGTATTTAGAGAGGGTTCTCTGCCTCTGCAGTTTATGGCTATGGGCTCCTTAAGCTCAGGATCTTGTCTTATCTTCATGCACTTAATACCTGCAGTGCTGCCCGGCACAGGGAGGGTGCGGGCAATGCCGAATGTGGTGGGAAAGTGCGACGAAGTGCGCAGAGATGGCCCGAATTCCCCCTCCTTATCTGCCCTTCCCCCACCCCAGTCATTCCAGAATCCCTCCAAGGGGCCTGGGTTCCCTTGACTTCCTCCCCAGCTGCTGGAGGATGTGCTGTCACTTCTGCCAGAGCCCCACACAGATGCTAAGGGCCCTTCGGGAATCTGCTCCGACCAAAGGCCACCTCCAGGCCCTGAGCCCCGCCTGGCTGTTCTGTCCTTAGGCAGGTGGGTACCTTGTCAGCGCTGGTCCCCATTTTCCCCAGCCCCTGGCTGCTAGGCCATCCAATTTTCTCCATGGGTGACAGGGACTCACCAGGCAGACGGGATCGGCTGCCTCCAATCCAGCCCCGAGACCTGGGCAAGGTGGCAGAGATAGCAGTAGAAGCCCCCACCCCGACCCCCATCAGGATAAAGGCTTGTTTGTGTGCAGAGCGATGCTGCTAAGACCATTTCCAGGGTCAGGCCTGCCCCCCACCCTCAGCAAGTCCTCTGGGCTCCAGCGGGACGAGAGCGTGACACACAGCCAGGCCACAGCTTCCAGGTGCTCAGGCCCCAAGGACGTGGGTTCCCCCAAGAGTCCCTAAGTAGGCAAATAACCCCTCCCAGACCTGGTGCCACCACTGTCTTTCTGACAGACGGGGTGAGTGGGCAAATTAAAATCTTAGCAACAGCAGCTTCTTCCAAGGAAATCTCCCTCCCCACAACGTCCATGCCTCTGTGGGCTGGCATTTCATTCGGTGCCACATTTTCCTCCCTCCTTCCCGGGGATGGCACTGAAAACACACGATCTCCAGGCTCCCACGTGGCTGTAATGACTCCAGTTTTCCTCACCGTATGCTATTCACTGACACAGTTTTTAAATGCTGCAACATACACGTACTGCCAAGCACATTCTTGCCTTCCAAAGCCTTTTTTTCATTTTCGTCAAACAGGTCAAAATTATTAGTGTCACAGGCCAGATTTGAAGGCAGAAGAAAATGTGGAAAAGCACAAACCTGGAATTCTGTCCTTGTTTGTTTTTAAGGCCATATTCCAGCTTTTTTGGAATGTGTACTCAAATTTGAGATGGAACAATTCTGAGGTTACATATTTATACTCAAAGATATTTGAACTAAAAAATTCAGTTCAAAATAGTAAACACTTGAAGTTGCATCCTAGCCCAAGATGCCAACACTCAGCGAAGCCGCATTAGTCCTACTTCCTGTTGTTTATATGACAAGTTCATATAAAACTATTCTGACGAGGATACTTCCAGGACCCGCTCTCCCCGCCTCCAACCCCAGCTTTTTGTGCAACGCTAGTTGCCTAAATACCAACAAACAGTGGCACTTTTTACAACTTTATTTTGTCCTGTTAACTATAATTAAGTTGTATCTCTAAACCTTCCCAGCTAGAAAGCCTTTGTAAATGCTTCCTAATGAGGCAGCGTGTCAGGACGGTTTGGGGCAGGCTCTGGAGCCTGACCTGGAATGGAACCCCAGCTCCACCTTCTCAGCTCTATGGCTTTGGGCAAGCAACTCAACATTTCTCCACCTAAAGTTCCTCTCCTGGAAAACGGAGAAGCTAACAGGCCCCAGCCCAACACACAGTAGGTGCTCTGTACATGCTCACCGCTCCTTTGGTTCTGCTTGTCCTGACTTGGTAGTTTTCCCTAATTGCAATCCCCTGCTGCCGACGTCACAGATAGAGAACACATGGGGGCAACAAATAGGCAAGCAGTCTGCATAACCTTGGGGGCCAAGTTCCCCGGTGACCCAGGTATGTTTTAGCATCACGACCCTCGGTCCGGCATGGACCCAGAGGAGCACAGACACCTAGGAAGGGAAGGAAGACTCTTCCTGTTCTTTCAAGCTCTCAAAGCTCTGCATTTCAGTGCCCTCAGCAACCCCCCACCCCGCCCCCACCGGGCCTCCGCAGCCAATGTCTCCTTGCGCGCGGGCGGGCCTGGCTGGCCCTCATCCCCCTCCTGCAAGGCTGCTCTGTGCTGCCCTCAAGGTGCCCCGAACATGGTCCACCCAGTGAGGGTCCAACTCTCTCTGAGAAACCAAAGTCTCCTTCCCTCCAAGGCGGAGGTAGAGGACGCTGAGCTCACCTGGGAGGACTCAGACCAGCCAACCGCTCGCCCTTCCAGCCCACATCCCAGGATTCAGGATGTCTCCACCACATAGCTTGGGGGCGGGGGGGGGGGGGAGAAGAGGGATGGCAATTGGGACGCAACCTAAACATTCAATAACAAGGGATTATTGAAGCAAATTATGGTGCGGTCAGGTGATGGAATACGAGCCACACTTACAATGATGAGACGCAGGCGATGAAAGGAGATGCTCGGGATAGACTGAGACAAAAAGCAGGCTAAAAAGAGTTTGCACAGTGTCACGCAGTTTGAAAGTTTTTCAGAAACCTTCCCCACGCCTATGTGTTTATACATTTCACACCTAGATACATACACAAGCACCAAAAACATAACTGCAGTCACCGCACGGTGGAACGGGGGGAAATCATTTTCTTCCTCCTTTTGCTTATCAATAGTATTTTCAATAACGGTCACGCATTACTTTTGGAAAGAGGAGGAAATTAACTTCAAAAGACCATGAAGAATCGCCTCACCTCTAGTCTCTGTGGCTGAGTCACATCTTACAGAGAGAAGAGACGAAGGCTGGGCGGAGCTCCCCGAACACGCCTTCCCCTCCCGTGAGTGTCACTGACATTCCTTCCCGGTGGCAGAGAATGAGTTTCTCGACAGCAGAGCCGACCCATCTCAGGGCCAGGATGGTGCTGGCAGGAGTCACTTTCTAACACGTCCCGACATGTGTTTCCAGTAACGCTGTTTGTGGCCGCTTTCTTCTCTTATCGCTCCTCCCGTGACCTTTGCTGGTTACAGACTTACTGGCTGGAGCCAGGTGGATTTGTGTGATTTTTGTTGATGGTTATTAGGAAGAGGAAGTGCCAGAAGGGATTACCTCAAGTTTAAACCTATTTCCAGCAGAGTCCCGGGGCCTTTAATTACACATCTCGGGTCTGTTTGGTAAAGAAGTGGTCAAAGATGTGCTTTTTATCTCCCTCGGAATCTCCTGCGACTGGCAGTGCTCCATGTGCGCCTGGTGTTGTGTAAACTCCAGCCACTGGCTCCTGGGGGGAGGAGGGCGTCGGTGGAAGACGGGATGTGAAGAGGGAGGCCGGCGAGAGGCATTTTAAACAGCCCCATACCTGGGAATCCTTGGTCAGGCCATGCCATTTTGCGGTACAGACAGCAGAGGAACTGCACCCCCAGCGAGCTGGAATTTTGTTTGCAGGACCAGAACTACTGCAGCTTCCAGAGGAGTAGCCCGATTCAGCTACTGCTGAACTACAAGGATGAGGACAGTCAGAATGCGAAATGCCCAGCCCAATCCAAGAGCAGACTTTTCTTTCTTCCTTTTTTTGCAGATTTGTTTTCACATCTTGGTACTGAGATATTAACAGCCTGACTCACCGTGAGGCAATCCCTGACTGGAATGATCAAGGTACCGGATCAGCTGTGGGGCAGACCAACGTCACTTCCGCTACAGGTGGGTCTAGTCAGAGATATCAGAACCAGCTGATCCTCAAAAAGAACCTTTCCCACTCTGATTTCTCCAGGCCGGGGAAGGAAGACAGATTCCTGGAATCCACCCCACAGCCCCTCCTCTGTCTTACTTGCCTGTTGAAGGGACTGCCAAGTGACAAAGTTGCTAAAGGTCCAAGACCGGGAAGTTTAACACGTAAATTGAGACTTAACTGGGGGAAAAAAATGAGAATGCTCGGTCACTGAGGGTCTTAGCACGTTTCTGGCATAACAGCGAAGTCAGGAAATGAGGAATTGTTCTTTAGCTGCTTATATTAAAGACACAGCATTGTAGGTCAAATGCACACACAACTTCAGACAATAGGACTCCAAATTTCCCTTTAATTTACGGCCCAGAGGGGATGGAATTTGGGGAGGAACATTTGGTTAGAATGGAAACGGGAACAAATGGGGTTTAGTTAGAGGCCTCTTTCGTCCTTCATCTGAGGCTGGGACCCCTTACCACCCAAATTCTGCCCCTGGCAAGGCTGTTTCTTCCATAATCCCCAGGATCCCAACAGTTCCCTTTCAGGAGGAGCACACAGCACTGAGTACAGATTCTTGCCCCAGTCTCTGGAATCCTGCAACCCCCCCAAGGCAAGCTAAGCAATATGCTTTTTCTTGGCACTGCTGCCTCATTAGCGCAATGAAAACAGGCCCTGAAAGACACAGAAGAGCTTCTTCCCTGGAGTCAACCCAGCCACCTCTCGGAGGCTCCCAGCACCATGCTCCATGAGGCGGGCCTGGGTGGGAAAGGCTGCCTGGGGTGGGAGAGTAAAGGCTATTTTAGTTCACCCACAGATCTGCAGCAATAGAGACACACAGCCTTTACATCTTACATCAGGATTGTTCCAAGTGCAGTACCCATACCTTGAGGGTACCTTAAATGATGTTAGGTGGGGCATAACATTTTTCATTTTAGTGGTTATGTATTTATTTTAGTGTGAATTTGAGAAAAATGAAATTAGCACATCAGTGGTTATTTCATGGATGTTGTTTAGGATGAGGCTAAGTAATAACAAATTGAATAATAATAAAAATTTTAAACTAAGTAGTAATTTAATAATATAGGTGATATAGAAATAGGACAAAATCCATGAAGCCAAGTTTTAGAAGACCAAAGTTTGGGACAACTCTTTGCCAGTTAGACAAATTAACCAATGTATATGCAAAGGCTAGACAAGTATATTAGAACACTAGAAACAGCCTTCCATGGTGCTAAGGACTATGGAATCAGAAAGCCCAGGTTCAGATGCTAGCTCTATCCTTCAGTTAGCTCTGTGACCTTGGACAAATTCAAACTCTTTAAGCTTCAGTTTCTTCATCTGTGAAACAGAAATGAAAATTCCTATCTCATTAGATTGTTCTGAGCATTAAATGAGGTAATATTTATAAAGTCTTTAGCACAGCACCTGGCATATAGCAAGTGCTTCGAAAGGAGTGAGGCTCATAGAGGGAAAGGATTCATTTCTAAAGCAGGCTACTCATCTATCTGTCCTAAAGAGTTCCTTCCAGGAAGATGCAACCCAAATAGTACAGGAACATTTAGCCTTTTGGGTCATGGATCTGCTCCCAGAGAAATATGCACGCAGACATGCTTGCAAATGCCAAAACTGCATACAATTTTAAGGTGTTCACAGTTGCCACCTCCTTTAACCACTTCCTGAGCTGACTGCAGACCTGGTAAGCTAAGATGGAAAGCCAGGGTCACAAGAGGTATCTCCACTACCTCTGCCCCAGGGAGGCCAGGCGTCATCCCATCTCCTGGATGCATTCCTAAACTAGATTTTGGTTCTCTCGGGCTGCCTCTAAACACACAGGCTACCACAGCTTTACTCTCTACATGGGCAGAATGCAAATAAGATTTCAAGGACCGCCCCCGGCACCACCACCACACTCAGTAACCGGCTTGTTCTCCCTGCCCTATCTCGGTGCATTACAGCCTGGCCTTGCAATTTTTAACTCGGTGCTAATGGAGCTGGGTAAACTCAAGAGACCAGCAAATGTACATGGAAAACCAGGGGCCCCGATAAGCTGCTGATATGGTGTGCCTGCGCTTCCGTCCGTTCTATTTAAACACTGATAGACCCCTGCACAAACAAGAAACTCTTTGTGCTCTGAGCGTCCGCAACTGCCATCCAGAGTCCGTTCTGGACATGGCCAAGGCTTGGAGTAGGCGGAGTGGGGGTGGGAGAGAGGCAAACCTTGCCTGCATTTTATCAGACAAATGCACACGGGGAGGACCAAGCTGATCTTCAGTCCTAAGGGCTCCACATCTTTCTCTCTGCCCCCTGCCCCACCTCACAGTGCTCTCTTAACAACTGAGACTGAGAAAATGTTTTCTAGAAAACTGACTGCAGATCCTTCAAGCAGGACACATGGGCTAGTTCAAGCCATGACCCACCCACATCACACCAGTAAGTAAAAGATGACTGACTCAGCTCACAAAGAAGCAAGGAGGCGGAAGCTGATGAGTTTCCCCGCATGCACTAACATCAACCAAAAAAGGAGTCAAGGTCAAGCCCAAAGAAACTCCAAGGAAGTCAGACTGCTGTGGAGCTGGAGGACAGAGCGTATTTCTCACGACTGTTTGAGTTGTGGTTTATTTAGTAAACAATGTTTGTAAATTCCAATTCTGAATTTGAATTTCTTTCTTGAATATTAAGATGGTAAGAGCCTCACTCCTCAAAGTACGGTTCTTCTGGATGGGTAGTTTGGGCATCATCTGGGAGCTTGTTACAAATGCAGAATCTTGAGGCCCAGACCAGACCTTCTAAACCAGAAACTGCATTCTAACAAGATCCCCGGGCAATGCACATGCATATTACAGTTTGAGAAGCACTGGTGAGAGTATTTATAAAGCTCTTGGAAAGGTCTATTAGAGGATAATAAAACTGCAATGGATTATTTCCTTTCAGGTTTGCAACAGATCTTCACCTAAATATCGAGTATTAAAAAATAAAGTTCAATTTAAAAGAAGGAGACTGATAACAGTAGACCTCTAACTTCTGTTTCCAGTAATCAGTTCTCAAATCTAAATGAAGACATATTTCTCACGAATAGCTCAGTAGAGATGACATCAGCTGGGCAGCTTCAAACACCCTTCTCTGACTTGAAAACAGGACTTTTCTTAGCAGTCCAAAGACTACAATACATGCTCTTCCCATGAAGGTTCACAGCTGTACACACGTGAATCACTGGCACCTTGAGAACTTAAAAATGTACTTCAGATTTAGCATTATTGACAGAAGGCGAATTTTACAAAATCAGAGAGTAAATGTTTCTATAATCAACATGGATTACCTTTGGAAAAAAAAAAAGCAGAGGAGGTTGAAGATGTTTCGATTAGTGGTCAACAGTGGCTGGGTTTGGGGCTTCCCCGGTGGCGCAGTGGTTAAGAATCCGACTGTCAATGCAGGGGACACGGGTTTGAGCCCTGGTCCAGGAAGATCCCACATGCCACGGAGCAACTAAGCCCGTGCACCACAACTACTGAGCCTGCACTCTAGAACCACGAGCCACAACTACTGAAGCCCGCGTGCCTAGAGCTCGTGCTCTGCAACAAGAGAAGCCACTGCAGTGAGAAGCCCACGCACCACCACGAAGAGTAGCCCCCGCTCACCGCAACTAGAGAAAGCCCGCGGGCAGTGACAAAGACCCCGCGCAGCCAAAAATAAATAAATAAATAGATTTATTAAGAAAAAAAAAAAGGGAGAGTGCCCAGGTTTGATGTGGAATCTAAAAAAAATGATACAAATGAACTTATTTACAAAACACAAATAGACTCACAGACGTAGAAAACAAATTTATGGTTACAAAAGGGGAAAGCGGGGGAAGGAGGGATAAATTAGGAGTTTGGGATTAACAGACACATATTACTATGTATAAAATAGATAAACAAGGACCTACTGTATAGCACATAGAACTATACTCAATATCTTGTAATAACCTATAAGGGAAAAGAATCTGAAAAATAATATATATATATATGTTATACATGTATATTATATATAATATATACATAAAACTGAACCACTTTGCTGTACACATGAAACTAACACATTGTAAACACTGTAAACCAACTATACTTCAAAATAAAAACAAAACTCGTAAGCTAAAAAATAAAAGAAAAAAGAGAGTGCCTGCATTTGCATCCTTGCTTTGTGTGCTGTGTGACTTTACCTAAGTTACTCCTCTGAGCCAGCTCCCTCAGTGTAAAATGGGGATAACAGAACTTTTACTACTGATTTATTGTAGGATTAAAAGATATTATGCATGAAAAGCACTATAACAGCACTTGGACTCACTAAGTGCTGAATAAATGTAAGCCATTCATAAGAAATTAGTATTGAAATACTGTCTCAAGATGTCATTCTGTGTAACTTGAGAGCGAGAGAGTGAAGGACACCTGGGTCTTGTCCTGTCTCTGAGAGCCTGCAGGAATCACTTCATTTGAGCAGTAGCTAGAAAGATCCACATCAGCAGCTAGGCCTGCCTCACTGGCTTAGAGGGGGGATTAAAGAATCCTGGGGTACGAGCTGGGGAGCCTGAGGCCAAGGTCAACGGCTGTGTTAGGGTAGATGTTCTGTGCCTCCAGGCCAGAATCCCCCCACTGCCACTCCAGTGAAGGGGAGTTGGCGGCTGGGAGCCTGGGGGAAGGGAAATAGTGTTTGTGGATCAAGAAGGGGCAGGTGAGGGCTTCCCTGGTGGCGCAGTGGTTGAGAGTCTGCCTGCCAATGCAGGAAACACGGGTTCGAGCCCTGGTCTGGGAGGATCCCACATGCTGCGGAGCGACTAGGCCCGTGAGCCACAAGTACTGAGCCTGCGCTCTAGAGCCTGTGCTCCGCAACGGGAGAGGCCGCGACAGTGAGAGACCCGCGCATGGCGATGAAGAGTGGCCCCCGCTCGCCACAACTGGAGAAAGCCCTCGCACAGAAACGAAGACCCAAAACAGCCAAAAATAAATAAATAAATTAATTAATTAAATAAAAAAAAAAAAAAGAAGGGGCAGGTGCACTCCCAGGATAGGTGCTGCATCTTTGCTAAGAGTTCATGCTCTGACAACACCAACCAAATCAGTCTCAGCCTCACCACTTAAGAGCTCTAAGGGGCAAGTCAGTTAACCTCTCTGGGCCTCCCTTTTTTAAAGTATAAAATGAGGATAATAGTACTACCCACTGCAAAGGTTTGGGATGATGATTAAATGAGGTAATGTGTATAAAGAATAAAGCAGGGTACTTAGCACATGGTAAATGCTCCATAAATAGTACCCATGACTATGTATTTATGATAGGCGTCTGCAACACAGCAATTTTACTGTAGGTTGAATCCCTGGGGCCAAGGAATTGGATGTGAATTTCAGATGAACAGAGAACTGGAAATGTTTTGGTCATCCTATGAGTGAAAGACTAAGATTATAGGAAGCCTTTGTTATAATTGTTGCAAAAGCCTAGTCATTCTCCTTAGGAATGAAACAGTGGAAAGAAGAGGCATTAGAAGTTGGCTTTAGGGACTTCCCTGGTGGTCCAGCGGTTAAGACTCTGCACTCCCGATGCAAGGGGCCTGGGTTCCTACCCTGGTCAGGGAACTAGATCCCACACGCCTCAACTAAGAGTTCTCATGCAGCAACTAAAGATCCCGCACGCGACAATGAAGATCCCACACGCGGCAAGGAAGATCCCACGTGCCGCAGCTAAGACCCGGTGCAGACAATAAATAAATACGTTACTAAAAAGAGAAGTACTGAAGAAAAGTTGGCTTTAAAAACATAACCATTTAGGACTCATCAGAATTCGCTGAAAAGCAGGACAAAGCAAGATAATCTCCACTGTAGCAAGAAGGCTGTAAAAAGTTTTTTTTTAATGTCAAACATAACCAGAATGGCTTAATAAGAGACCTCATCTCACCAGACTATACTGGTGGCTAGTACTACACTATGTAAAAATGATAAAGCCACAAAAACAAGGCTGAAAAAAAAACCCCCAAAACAGTTGCTTTTGGGGGGTAGTGGGATTAGAGTTGATTTTTAGATTTGTTGGTTTTTGTTTTTTTTTTTTTTTTTGCAAAATCAGGGTATTTTTGAAAGCCCTGTAAGATCAAGGGGGGAAAAATGTATGATGGTCTGATAGTTTCAGGCACAGTGAGAGATGATTTGGGGCAGTGCTTTTCAAACCTTTTTTTCGGCTGTGGAACACATTTTGTAAACAAAATCTTATTGAGACCCCCATCTAGAATCCAGATAAAATGTTGCTTTTATTGAATAAATTCATTTATAGGTTCAGTTTTAATCCTTGCTCCATGTAGGTCTCTAAATGAGAGCACAAATGTGTATTGGTTGCATACACATTTCAATAAAGACATTCTATTCGATTTTTTAACAGTTAAAGATATTTTTAGAAGATAAAATTCCAAATAAAAACACAGAATCCTAGTATTTCTTGGAAGATGGTTCAGGAACATAGAGAGGATTGTGAAGATTAGGGCTAGCCGACTGCCAGGCACTTTTCCATAGGGACCACAGCTTCCAGAGCTGCATGCAGAAGTCATTTGTGTACATGTAGGGAGAGGAGGAACAGTGAGCAGAAGACACCCCGATGTCTTCTGTTTAATGACCAAACCAAACTAACACAGAGGGGTATGGAGAAGAGGCGAGTCTGGGAACACTGTGACAAAGGTCTCATCTGTGCAAAGCTCTCCAGGTCCCAAATGAAAGGAGAAAACAGGCAGGTGTACCGGATGGGCTTGGATTTGCTGGGAACATCTACCTGGGGGCATTCAGGAATCCTAACTGGTGGGCTCAGGAAGGAAAATAAAGCATGTGATCTTCTTGTCGGGTGGGGCTAAGCAGGAAGGTAAAGAAGGCAGAGAGTAACTAGAGTTGCCGTGGCCCAGGCAAGATGTAGAGAAAGGAAAGGGTAAGGGGACCGCCAAGGAGATGGCCCTCTCTACGGTGGGAGAGAAGAGACTGGTAGGGATTTGGTTCAGGAAAAGGCAAAGCCAAGCAGAGTGACCTAAAGTACTGGAAACCTTGTTAGGGGGAGGTACAGAGCGGCAGGTAAAGAGGATCTGGTGAAGAGCAGGGAAAGCAGCGAAGAATTTAAGGCGAGTGCAGAAAGAAACAAGGCGAAGGATAAGAAGTTCAAAGGACGCTTTGAAGATGTAAATCCACACAAAGATAGTGTACGGCAAATCTTGTCATATAATACAAATGGCCCAAGAAAAAAGGAGGCCAGAATTTCAGCCTACAGAACTCAGGAAATGAGAATCAGAGTTTACTGGATTTATAGAGTGTTTTGATGTGACTGAGTGATGAAAAATTATTTGCCGGGGTGGCTTGGCGGTAAAGAACGCGCAATGATCCCTTTTATAGTAATCTGTGAGGATCAAATGAACATGTATATAAATATAAGGGCCTACAGAAACACATGATGGTATTACCAGAAAAGCAAGAGTAGGTCATATTCTCATCTGGGCAGCAGGAATTTAGGTAGAAAAGAGCGGTCTGATTTGTCAGGGATGGTCTAACGACAGCCTTGACGAAGGAAGGAATGAGGAAAGGCAGAATTTATGAAAGCTCTGTGGTCCTCAGAAGGAAATGAATGCCTGGGTTTGAATGATAAGTTTGGGTTTTTAACGTCCTGCCCTTGGATCCAGTGCTGCAGCTGGCTGGAGAGCTGTGAAGAGCTGTCTCCTAAGTGCCTGGCCCTTTAACTACATTATCCCATTTAGAACTAAAAGCAGCCCCGTGAGAAAAGATTCTGGAACACAGATTAGAAAACCAAAGTTTGGATAGGCCAACTGAATGACCTAAGACAACAAAGCTGGCAAGTGGGGAGCAAGGGTTCCGGCCCCGTGGGATGGACACATGCGCACATCTCCCCTCGCAGTGGTTTTCCAGGTCCCAGCCTCACAAGCGCCCTGAGATGCTTTCCCGTCCATCCTTCTTTGGGGACTGGCTTCTTCAGGTGGTAGGAATCTCTCTTTCCTTGGAGGGTATTGGTTTTAGGAAGACTTTAGTGCTCTTCTGGTGAAAACTAAGTTAGGGGCAGGTCATCACAACTTAAAAAATGCAAAAACCTTCTTACACCTCTATGCAAATAAGGCAGAGAAAATTATGGTGTATTATGATTTCTTGGACAGGAAAGCACTTTGTCTTATGCCCTGCCCTCTCCCTCACCAGAACCTGCTTGTGCCCAGGGGCTCCCTTGCACAAATCTTGCATACCCTATAGCCAGCACAAGGTCATACACATCATAATCAGCTAACAGAAATTAATATTTATCAAATGAAGGCCTAAAACATCTATATTCAAGAAGCCGGAGCATTTCCATTACGAGTAAGTCCCAGCAATCTACTGCACAGCATAGTGCCCGTAATTTAACAACACTACTGTGTACTTAAAAACCTGCTAAGAGGGTAGATCTTATGTTAAGCGTTCTTATCATCAAAAAAAAAATGATAATACTAATAATAAAAGAAGAAACTTTTGGAGGTGATGGATATGTTCACGGCACAGATTGTGGCGATGGTTTCACAGATGTATACTTATCTCCAAACTCATCAAGTTGTACACATTAAATATGTACAGCTTTTTGTATTCAATCATTATCTCAATAAAGTGGTTTACAACAAATAAAATTAAAAGTCCAGATCAAAAGTATGTATAATATACAGAAACTATTTTTCGGAAGGTGGACTTTATCACTTCTAACACACAGGTGATTGTCTAAATTTCACCTGTAATTCTTTCTGAGGGGAATAAAATACGTAGATGGAGGCGAAGCCAAGGCTACTTGGGATGTGAAGATGCAGGAAGGTGTCTTGGCTTCCCTTCAGGTGTCTGATGTCACTAAAGCGGTGCTCTAGAGGGCCAGCTTGGGTAAACTTATGACCTCTGTTTTGCCCTGTGTTCCTAAAAGTTTTATGGGAAGGTCACTAATAAACTAAGTGTGTAAATGCTCCACCATCTAGTTAAAAAATAATAAATGCTACTGGAGCTGACTTGCACTACATATTTTCTGCAAAACACATTTATTTACCTTTCCTTCTAATAAAATACACCCAGCAATAAATAAAAGGCAGTAAAAGTATCCATGCCTTACTATTAAAATTTGATACTTTTTTTTTTTTTGATACGTTTTTAATGCCAATTTTTAGTATACTGTTTTTGAACGGATCAGGTACTGTTTGAAAATAAGCACCCAATGAAGACACGATTGAGATTGGCACCAAGTTACAAACATAATAATTTGTCCTAAGTACAGTGTCTGTACGCAGAGAATTTAAATGTCTTACCCTAAAAGATCAAACTGCACTTTAAAATGGTCAACATACTTCTACCAATGAGCCACTTGTATAAAAATGCCACCAATAAAACACATTAGTCTTTTTATATTTTAAGTTTAAACTACAGTCTAGCGAATTTAGTTCATCACACGCTTACATAAATCCTACAGTGGAGGTGGGGGGAGTCTTTGGAATTTCAGACTTTTTTTTTTTTTTTTTTTAAGAAAACCTCTCAAGAAGGTATCCAACCACTTCTTGGAGACATAATCACATCTAAAGAAAAGTGACCCGAATAAAGGAGGGATTTAAAAAAAAACCCTTAGTCACTCTTTAAATTTATTCTCCAATTTAGGCCAATCCTCTTTTATAGGGGGCTCCTAGCAATTAGCTGGCAATCTTATCCTGTGAGTCTAAAGGATTAAAGCAGAAGCAAAGAACAAAAGCAACCGATTTGCTACACTCTTCCACAGGTCCCCTCTCTTCTTAACAAATCAGACTTCATTTCCTCCAGGGCCCTCCTTACCCACCTAATCTTCTTTCTTTCTTCCTCCCACGGTCCCTTAGGAAAAAGATTCTTAAATGTAACATTGGGGAATGCCATCTAAACCAAATTCCTGCAGAATATAACAAAGGTTGAAAATGACTGCAGAAACTACAGGGTGCTTTTTTGAGTCCTTGTTTTGGGATTCTGACAAAGCGTAACTTTTTTGATAACTGGATCTTAATATAAAAGGTAGCAGTAGGTAATAAGCCACCCAAGTTAGGTTTCCCAGAAGTTTAGACACACTCCCTTCCCCCTTGCGGACTATTTAGGACAGTGCTCACAGAAGGTCACCACGTTAAAGAGAGCACAGCCTGGGAATGGCAGACGTGACATCTGTTGAACTTACTGTTCCATCTGTCACTGACATGGGCCACATACAAACCTCTACAGCTCTGAGGGACTTTAAGGGGCCTGCTAATCCATTCCTTTTCCTTTACCCTTAAACCATTCCAGAGAAGGATCGACCCTATTTTTAAAGACTTCCAAGGAAGAGTCCACAATCACTCTTAGCCAGCCAAATATTTAGAAATCATTTTCTCTATGGCCTTTCCCCATGGCTCTGCAGACACATTCCTTCTCATAGTCTTGCCATAAAAAGAAGAAACTATAGTAGCCACGAGCTTTGAGAAGATCTACATGAAGACAAAATAACTCTTCATTTCACCCAAAAATCGATGCCATGAAAATACCCTAATGAAAAATTAACTCATAATTTTAAGTGTAGGTATACATGTTCTGCAGGTTTCTTCTATGGAAAGTGAACGTTTGAGATGAGTACTTACCCATTATCTTTATTTGGAAGCTCTGTGTAACTGCAGCAGGAACCAAGTCTGACCATTTACAAATTCTACAGGATGGGGATTAGAAAAACATAAGTTTAGTTTCAATACCTAAATCTTGGAAACTGCTATTATCACAGAAGGGCTTAAGGTCAAAATTAGTTGGGAGACCTACATACAGATTAAAACGCATCTCACACATATAGCCACAGGGAAAATATATACAACTACTCCAAAAAGGGCTTTTCTCATACACATGACCGTGATTATAGAGATCTAGGGTTTGAGAGTTATTGAGCCAAACCTAGAAAAAATGGACTGCTAATTTTGCTTCTTTAGCCCACCAGTGCCCACTTTTTAAAAGAACTATATAGTACCAAATGATGCTAGTGATAGAAGGGTTGGTGAAAATATTGATCCATCCAGTGGCTCGCTTAGTAATTTATCTGCAATCCTAGTTAAAATACTAACTGGAAATAAATCATGAATATAAAAATCCTCAATGTCAATAATCAGAGAAAAAAACAACATACTAAAATGACCAGAATGACATCTAAACCTAGTGACTGCCAAATATGGCCTGAGAAATGTTCTGTCAAAATAAAGATGTGGAATCAGGAAGCAGATGGCAAAATTCTTTCTAAAACCTCACTTTAAGGGAACATTTTAGGCATTTTGGACTGTTGTGCAAATGAAAAAAAGAACGTTTCATCAAGTGTAACTCTATCCGAGTTATGATGATAGGTTGCTCCAATCCTCTCCTTGACTCAGGAAGTAATGGGCTTAAATGGGGGAAGCAGCTCTCAGTAGGGGATGTGATTGCAAACCCTAACTAGTAGCATGGTGAAAAACGAGTGCAGCTTGGGATGAATGTCAGAAAAGAGTCAGGCTGGGTTTCAGAGTCAGAAGGCAGCACTTCCTTAATTCTATAGTTTAGCTGATGATGCTTTGCGGCAAGAAATCACCTTCTCTATTTGAGAGATTTTTTTTTATTTTTTTAGGTTTTTGACCCAATGGTGAACCTTCCAGTCAACTAATGAATAAAAATGAATACCGTCTTCTCAGCACTCCAGCACTAACCTTTGTAAGATTTAAGGAAACCACTTTTCTCTGTTTTGCTGTCTATAAACATGCAATCACGTATGGATGGGGAAAAGCTTATGAAACATTTCATTTCTCACATAAATGATAAAAACTATTCACTTGTAGAGCAGGATGAACAACATATAAAGCAGGGTTGGGAGACGTCTGTTTCATACAACTACATCTCAGTTTCTGACCTGGATGAAATCCTGCATAAATGCAAGAGAATTCTCTTTATTTCATATATTCTATACTCAGGTTTAATAGATTTGCATTCCGTTTACATCTTATTAATTTGCCAATTGACTTAAAACTCTCAAAATCAGAACACAATGCTTTCTGGTAAAGAAAAAACAAGACTTTTCAGCAAAACAGGCATCAAACCAAAACTTGAGTAATGTATCTATTCTACAAGTGACAAATTCTGAGAATAACTGGAGGTCTGAGGGGATCAAAATGCCAGGCAGTAGATGGGACTATTTCCAATTTCTAGTCAGAGAAACTGTCCTTCAGGAGGACAGCTCTCCATTTAGGTTGTCCAAAGAGCAGGTCTTTCTATAGGCCACAAAATTGTAAGTAAGAAAGTTGTAAGAAGTAAACTGGGTAATAAAAGAGCCCCTTTTTAGAATGACACAAAATCAGTTTCTGTAACTCTTTTCCTCCTGAAAGTCTTTTACGCTCAACCTGAACTTATCCTCCCCTTCAAGAATTCCTGGTGTCTTTCTGTGAGATGTCCTGCATTCTAGCAGCAGAGCCTACAGAGAACCAATACACAGAAGTCCCCTGTCAGAGAGCACTTTCTGCGGGTGCTCTAAATGAATACAGCCATACGCTGTACAAAAGCATACAGTATATGCAAGGGGAAAGTTAAACCCCGAGTACCTACCTTTAGTATTGGTGGTTTAGCAAACGCTAAACCACTCTCGCTCCATCCACCTTATCGGCCTTACAGACTATAAATGCCATTTAGGCTTAAAGATACGCAAAACAAGATTTTTTTAAACCCACAAACCATCTACAGAAACATATTTGCATTTTGTTACGCCTCTCATCACCCTTCAAATCATCTTCAGAAAGCCTGAAAAGGTGAAAATCTAAATAGCTAAAAAACATCAGGAGAACCTGAAAATTATTAAGCTACGTCTTGCACGTGATCTTCCTGTATTCATCACTGAGGTTTCACCAAGAACCAGATTCAGGTAGGTAGTAGGGGCCACATTACTTTTTCATAAATTATTCCCTCATACTGTACATAACATACAGTTCTATGTCTGTTCTTGGCATGTTTTAAGTTAAAATTTGATTATCGGTGTTTACCAGCATCATCAGGACCAAGTGATTTTTCAACATCTACTATTCCAACCGTTCAGGAAGGTCAGACATCCAGAAGAGGTGGTAGGGTTGGACTCAAAGCTGAGGCCAACACTCCATTTGTTGTGTACATTTTTCCTGATTCTCACCTAGAACGCTGCCACCTCAGGCAACCACTTAACTTGAACTATCACTTGGCCCTGAAATTCCCTTTCAGGAGTTATTTCTTCCTTTAAGAAATTTCTTCCTTTAAGAATATAATGAAGGCCAAAAGAAATTTCATCTGGGTTATAAATGACTCACAGTGGGACACAGCTCAAGTCAGATTACTTAGTTTGTATCATTCCAAATGGCAGCAACAAGTAAGAGACATGAGGGACCTCTGTAGTCATGGATGAGCCCTAATTGTCCCCTAGCCCAAGGTCAAAGCCAGTTTATTCCATAACCTTACGCAAATAACAGTGGTTCCTCAGTTATCCCTTTTCAAATAATTTAAACACTCCTTTATCTGAAAGGGTTATTCTTAATAATGAACCTACCAAAGGGAAACAGAAAAGAATAAAAGACAAAAATAAAAAGTAACAGTGCAGGATAAACATTTCCACCCTAACAGTAAGGACTCTAGGTAACATATGATATCAACTTTATATATCTACAAAGACTTTAATCTTTAGAACATTAAAACGAGAGAAATCACCTTCCTAATTAATTTTAAAGCAAAGCAAACTGTAGGTTTACATATGACAGAGTCTTAAGGACCACCAAATATGCAGAAATAAGAATTCCAAATATTTCAGTCCTCAAATATACAAAGCCAAATAAGGCACAGGACCTAAAGAATAAACACAAAGCGAGACTACAATGTTTTAGTTCATGTGATTTAGGGCCCCTCTATTTGGTCCTGTAAGATAATTTAAATAGTTCTCTCTGTTGCACATGTCCAAATTTATTCAGACTGTTTAGAGATATATTCGTTCTGAAACATAGAACACGATAGGCTATAAACTCCTCCAAACTATATTGTTGGTATAATCTAATTCAAAATATAAAAAATCTTCAGAGACTTTCAAACCCCGCCCCGCTAATCTATTGTAAAATATAACTTTTAAACAGAAACATACTATACTATTACTTATAGTAATCAATAAACGAGTTAGAATGAATGATCACTGAAACGTTGATCCAGGAGGCACTGTTTTCCTGCTTGGTTTTCAAATAATGTACACTTCTGTGCACTACATACTGACACCCCTGAAGAGACTTCCTAAGCTGATCCTGGATGTTCACATGCAGCAGATAAATGAGTATCTGCAGCTATCATACCATGCTAGTGCTGGTTTGTGTAGTTATTGGACCATCTTGCTATATTTTTTTCTTTATATTTTGAATAAGTGGAAGAGGGGAAAAATATCAAATGACTGATATTGTAAGAACCACTGGTCTCTAAATTTAACACAACTGAGACAAAAATAGAAATCAGGAGGAATGAGACATTTTTAGCTTCAACTGGATGCTCATAGGACTTAAACCAGTTGGCTGTGTTC
The DNA here is from genome assembly GCF_965194825.1 of Balaenoptera physalus. Lineage (NCBI taxonomy): Eukaryota > Metazoa > Chordata > Mammalia > Artiodactyla > Balaenopteridae > Balaenoptera > Balaenoptera physalus. Next base: position 58,715,437 of record NC_138890.1, read on the forward strand.
ACCTGAGAAAAAGGGCAAATGCAGGGAACACGGAGAAAACATTGGAAATAAATTATCTGAGATTATGTCTAAAAAATGAAGCATAATTGGGAATTCTAGAATGATTTAAGATCTCTACAATTCCTTCCTATTCTAACCCATTATCTTTTGAAGAACTAATATATTTTAAGGAATATATTGAGTATGATATGAAAGAAACTTCCCCTGCTGAAAAAGAAGAAAAAAATTGGCCCAAGACCAATTTTTTTTTTGTTTACTGAATGATTCTGTATGAATCTATATGAAGATTAGAAAAAACTGCCTTAGCAATTAACAAGTGCAAACCAAGATATTAAACACTAATCCACAGCAAAAGTTGCTACACAAGAGACGTTTATTAATGTTCTGTTGTATTTACAGCTTTAACATAGCAAACCAGGGTGAATACCACTTGGCAGAAAGCACATCACTCTACATTATAACACATTGGTCTCTGCTAACACATTGTAAAAGCAAGTAGTACAGTATGTTAGGGATCATCTCAAAAGTTCCAAGCTAATTCTTTCTTTGCTCCTAGTACCTAATCCCCTCCCTACTCCTAGCCCCTGGCCTAATCATCAGGAGACAAAAGAAAAAGAAAAAAAAGGGGTAGGGATTCTAATCACAGAAAGTATCATGAATTCCATTTTATTAGTAATTATGCTGCATTTGTCCTTGTCCTTTCTATTTTATACAGTGATAACACCTTTACAATCCCTTAGGTACACAACAGAATAAGGTACAGCAAAATTAGAATACAGACTATAAAAAATTAATGCTTATCATTTACCAATTAAGAACATATTCTTGACCACACCTTAAATGTATTTCGCACTATGATTTTGTTTCTAGGTGTTCACAGTACAATTAAATAAATTTCTAGATTAATTTTAACAGCGAAATGGATTATGTGCAGAAATGCAGTCATAACAAAAGTTATACTTTTGAGAAAACCCCTTTTTTAAATGGCCAGCATTGTACATATCTTACACTAAAATATTTAATTCCAAATTCATTTTGAGATGGAGGATGAATAAAGCAAGATTGCCCCCTACTGACTACAGGGACAAGGCTCATGCTATTTAAAATGACTACAAATAGATAAGGCATTATTAGTACATCACAGACTTGATTGCGAGAGCTTTTTCAAACATTAACCACTAATGATTCAATGATTACAGAATTTTGCATTAACTATTAAAATTTTACATCTAGGAACAAATAGAGAGAAATGATCTTTGTCAACAGTACTTTATTTTTTTAAAGCAGGTGATTATTCCTCTGTGTTCCGCCTCTTGATTCACTTCCTGCAGGTGTTCTCTTGCTTCTTGGGAGAGAATTCATAAATGCAGGAAGGCCTCTGCCAGAAAACATCTGCCAGAGAAGGATATTGAATATTGAAACTCTGGTTAAGTTGTTATTTTGGCTAAAAGAAGGATGTAGTCACAAAAGAAGGCAGGATGTTTGGAGACACAAGAAGTACATTTTTACATAGCTTTAAGATTACTATACACTGACATCATAGTATTCAATAAACGTTACATTTTTGGTTCTTAAAGTTATCAAGGACTCTAGAACTAGAAAGAACTTGAATGCTTTCTCTAAAACCCATGAGGTCAGGGGTCTCTCTCTCTCTCTCTAAACCTCCTAACAAAAGAACAGAATTCAAGTAGCACTTCATCCTACACTTAACCTCAACAGCAATGACTGAAACTTGGGGACAAAAAGACAGTAGAATCCAAATGCATAGGTAATTTTCCATGCACACTCGAAGCTGTTTACCCTGCCAATTCTGCCAAATCTCACACAAGGAAGACTTCCAATAAGGATACCAGTGATATCAGTCTATACTTGAAGCAGGGCAAAGTTAGAAAACAACTATAAACTCACAGGTACCACAAGGACTTTTTCCAATCAATTAGAAAAAAAAGTGACTGTATTTTGGGGCGTGTGTCTCGGGGTGGGAGGACTGTATATAGCCCCAATTTTAAAAAAGCAATATACATGACTAAAATAAATACTCTCAAAATGATGTCCATCTATTTTGTTAAATGCAGTTTTCATCTAATACTCTGAGGCACTTTTGTTTTGGCATATAAATTGGTTTGGTTCTCATGGAAATAATGGAAAAAATACAAATAACTCCCTATATTACTGCTAAAAAAAAATACTCTAAACAGATACATTAACAACTTAACAAATATTTATTGAGAAACTATGCTGTGACACCCTACACCGAATGAGAGTTGGATGGGCTCATACATAGGCCCCTAGCTCACTTTTCCATCTTTCCAAATTACTGTAAAAGCCACAAGCAGCCCTTCTGTATCTTTTCTGATTAGACTACTGTATACATCTTTAAAAGGCTGGCAAGATGCAGAGAAGCTACAACACTGGAGGAAATCAACATGTTCTTTTTGAACACTTAATATTTCCCAAACCCCAAATTCACTGACACTGGTGTTTTGATTTGAAGTAAACCAATGATACTGACATAAGAGCAACTTTTCTTTACAGAGACTTCAGAATGTGCAGGGACAAAGACACAAGAATATAAGGAATCCTGAAGGCCAAGTAGAACCAAAAAGAAAATTGGTAGACAGATGTCAAATAGAGATTTTTGCAATGAGGTTAGCTAGACTCATTACAAGCCTAAGTAAATTCAGTTTTATCACTTTCCATTAACAGATAAAAATTGATAGAATGATTACTATCAGGTCAAAACACTAGAGTTTTGCAAGAATATGAGATACAGTTCAGATACAGTTCACCTGGCCACTTTAGTTCATGCTGCTTCCACGGAGGTAAATTAGTTTTAATAGATCCCTCAAAGTCAGAGCCACCCAACAAACATTAAAAATGCATTAAGAGGTCCTACCTACTGTATAGCACAGGGAACACTACTCAATATTCTGTAATAACCTATATGGGAAAAGAATCTGAAAAAGAATAGATATATGAATATGTATAACTGAATCACTTTGCTGTACACCTGAAATTAACACAACATTGTAAATCAACTATAATATTAAAAAAAAAATCCATTAAGAGGCCCTAGATAGGTTACTAATGGGTGATCTCAATCACCATACAAATCCCAAATGAAAAAGATTGCTAGAGAGGCACTCACTGCTCTCTAAGACCCAGAGGTCTGTTCAGATCAACTTGACTCACAAGCTGTTACAAAAATAATGATGGAATGCCACGTTTTAGGGACTGTGGATATCATTACTAAACTTTAGATTAGATCACTTCAGAAACAAAAGGAATCCAACAGCCTATAGATCATTTAATTTCAAGAGGAAGACAACAATTTCTTCTAGGACACTGTGTGATTTTTTTTTTTTTTTTTAAGCAAAAATTCCTCTGGAAACATTTTCTACTGTCTTGCTACTTTACAACACAGTCCAAATAAGTCAAACTAACTTGACGTGAATTAAAAATAAAGACGTATTAAGAAGGAGGGGGAAGGTTATAGAAAAAAGCAAATGAAAACATTTATCATCATATGGAAAAAAGGTAAGAAGATACCTGATGCCTCATATGTATAGCTCACCAGGTCACAGCAATCACTATCTAATTATGAAGGGCCCTATCTCGTTAATGCCGCGAGGGCTTACAAATTTTCTTCCCTCCTATTTCAGATGTGGTTAAAGTAACAAATTTAAGATCCATTATACTTCGTATATACAAGTGCTTTTGCAGTAGTGTTAGATATCAGTTAATTGTGTTACCACCTTACAGTTACTATAACTAGCTCCTCAATTACCTGGCAGCATCAAAAGAAGTAGTACTCCATAAAAATTTATTTTCCAGTTAACTGGTAAATAAGATAAAGTATGGACACTTTACATTTTTGACCATTTCAGATAAAGACGTTTCTAAAAGGTATCTGTTTCTTTTTAAACAACATAGAAGGAACATTTTGTTTTTCCTGCTTCCTCACAGTCACACACTTCTTGCTGCCACTGTGCCCAGCTCTAGCAGTTCCTTCTGGCTTTTCTTGCTGTAAGGCAGGAAACCAAATTTCCTTTATAAGCTTATAAATAAGCTCCGAAAGGGAACCTGAGAGTTGCCCTATGATAGTAGTACGTGAGCTTTAGTGTTCAACTCTTGTAATATCTACTTTGGCTGGTTAGAAAGAAGGCCTTTTGAGGTCATTTCACGGGTGTGTGTGTGTGTGTGTGTGTGTGTGTGTGTGTGTGTGTACACACACTATATTTTGGGCTGCCTAAATAGAAAAGTCACTATTCTTATACTTTTTTCTAGTACAGTGCCAGATCTTAGCATGGGAATTGAGTTATTTTTCTCTATGGCAAAGTTATTTTAGAAATTCCCTACCTGTGGCTTTCTGGCAAAAAGTAAGCCCACAGCTAGCTTTTAACTAGTGATACCTCCAGTAAAGAAAGTAAGAGGTCTCAGTGAAAGAAGAGAAAATCTTCACATCTTACATGATGGTTTTCTAGTACATCTTCAGACTAAATTAAACTAAATTTCCTCTGAACTAGAGAAAGAAAACATTCTACTTTTGGATCTGAATGGACAGTTCTTACCCCTGTTCAAATGGACAAAGGAAATTCAGTCCCATGGGATATTACAGCTTTTTGGGTTCCCTCTGGGGATACTGAAAATTAGTAAGGAAGTTATTAAAATTCTAAATGCTGCTCTAAGTCCCTAAACCCCTAATTTGGAGCTCTAAATCCTCTGGGCATGTCTGGGACAATTTCAAATCAACTAGGATATCAAAGTCAGACAGGAAAGCAAAGAAACCCTACTATGCCCTCCAGTGTGGGACTTTATTCATATACCTCTAAGTTTCTGCAATGCCTAAAGCACTGTAAGGCCTCTGACTCCAAAACACAGAGAATACCAGGTCTATAATATCCCTTCACCCCTCCAACAGCATTATTACTTAACTAAGGGCTGCCCACTTCAAATCATAACCCTAAAGATGCTTTGTTTGACATTTAGAATATACCCATAAAGCATTTCAGAAGTTTTAGAAAATCAAATCAATAATAACAAATTTTATAAACAAAAAAACCCTCCAAGTCCCTAACAACACAGGAAAACTGAGAAGTTCAGGCTTTCTCTCAACCTGTATCGTCATGTCAACCTGTCATGTATTAGAAGCAAGATGAAGAATGTATGCATCCCCTAATAAAGCCTGAAATTGCCTTCTAACAGAAGAATGAAGAGAACAGACAGAGGTGTGGCCTCATTCCATTTAGAAATTCAAAGCCACCATTAGACTAGACCTATAGAATCTGTGAAGGAAGGAAGGAAGGAAGGGAGGGAGGGAGGGCAGGAGGAATCTGTCCCCTCAGGATATTTTGGGCACCAATGGATTAGGGGAAATCTGTAGGTGATTTCAAGCGTTCATCCTAAGAAGAACTGTGGTGACCCCAAAGAATTAACTTTTGAATCTATGGTAGGTAAGAGTTAAACCTAGGGCTTAGAAGTAACTGCAAATTATAATCAGATATGTAGAGGAAGAAAAAAGATGACAATGGTTAACTACAATAAAACCACACAAAATATCTGACAAGCCTCTTAAAGTTAGGATGTCCTAGACACAAACACAGGCACAGCACAGGCATTAGGGCCTAGGCCAGTGGTGTCAGTGCCCATCTGTGCCCAGACTGTGTAACTGAATTCAAATTCAGGACACACCACTCAGGACATTTTAAACATGCAACAAAACATTCCCTTTCTTAAAAAAAAAAAAAAAAAGTCATAAACAGAAGTGGTATTCTTAATGGCTAAAATGATCTCTCAAATAAAAGTGCACACTCCTTTGAAGAAACTGACTTTAACCAACAGAACCTAAGTTCTTTCCATGCTTTAACTTTTATAAGAAATGCCTTATGAATATACTCTACCATGCATGTATCTGAGCTTATGTGTCACTGTAACCTTTGTTACTTATGTAAGAACATTTAATTATACATGTAAAGTGCTTAGTACAGTATCTGATATATCAAAAAGTTGACAAACATTAGTTATTACTATTACGCCATGCTTGAAAAAATTTTTGTTTCATTGAAGAAGTTCTCATCATATTATTCTGTTGCTTAAAAACTTTCAATACCATCTCACCACCTGGCAAATTAAATATGGTACTTTCTTTTCTAGAAGCATATATTCTGAGACCACCACGAATCTTCAAAATTGAGAACTCTACTCTGCATCCTAAGATCACCACAGATCTTCAAAACTGAGAACTACACTCTTAGCATATGATTACTTACATAAACTATGATAACCCAACAGCAAATACAGAACAGACTGATGCTCACATGGAGTCAGCCTTGTGTTGAGCCAACAAGTCACTGGGTTTAAAGGGCTGCTCTATGAGTTCAACACTTCCATTGCAAAGGGGCTTAGTGCGCAAGATATTTGAGAACACTGTCTCCGCCTGGCTTTCCAGCCTTAATCCTCAACACTCCTTTATGCTACAATCACACTGCTGTCCCTTAAGCCAGCTCCGTAAATTCTCTGCCTCTATTCCTACTCAACACTTGGCCTTAGGTGACTCTGAAATGCTTCCCCACCCAACAATTTCCACGATCATTTACACTTTCTACCTATCATTTCAGGTTTATCTCAACTGCTACAACCTTCACAAATCCCTGCTTGAGGCCTTCAACCAGCCTGGTCCACCTGCCCTCAACAGTCTTAAGGAGCAAAGAGTCAATTCCAGGAAGGCCCGTTAGATCTTGTAACCAGGGGCCTCTCTCTGGTGTACTCTTTCCCAAGATTCCCTATCTCCTCCTTTTTGTAGCTAGTGATGTAAGATGGAGTCATCCTCTGGGGAAAACCACGGGTGAACCAAAGAGCCTTGGCAAGGCTTAGTCCTCCTGTTCTCTGCAAGGGAAAAGGCCCTTTCCTCCCCTTTCCTTCCTGGGGTTTGACCCTACCACCAGAATGGTAACAGCAGGATGGGAACCTGAAGAAAAGGAATCAGGAAAGCCTCTCTGACTAATCTGAGAAGACGGAAGCCTTGATGGGCTTGTCAGTGGCCAGGCAAAAGGAGTTCCTAAAGTACTCACGGTCCTGCCAGCTCTGGGGTTTAGGGCCCCACATAACCGAGCTGAGTGATCAGGCCTGAAAGGCTCCTTCTTGCTACAGTCCTCTGGAGCCGGTAAAACTGCAGCAGTGGCTTCAGGATTCAAGATTCAAAGATCTAGGACCCTGAGTTCCAGTCAAGCCTCTTCTGCATTGTCCGAACATGAGATGTTTTCTCCTTTGGCAGTTTTTCTAACTTGCCTTTTTTAATAGTTTTTTCATAGAAACACCCCTTACTAAACTAGAAACTAAAAGACAAGGCTTCCTTACCTTCTCCATATCCCCTACCACAGGGTGTACACTCTACTCTAAACCTGAATAGTAATCTGCAATGCATCACATCATTACACTGGGACTAGAATAAAGTTTTTTTCTTTAATACCTTTAATAAATAAAGAGAACTCTGGTCCTGGGGAGATTTGAGAAAGTTTCTGGCATCTTCCGGACTTTTGCATAATTGATAAATCCTCTGAGAAACAGGAGAAAGCCTAATTTAAAAAAGAAAAGTCAAGAATGAGTTTGTAATTCCCATATTAAGTCCACTCCCCAAAAATATCCCTCCTGATAGCAACACTTCATCATTTTTCTGCTAAAAGCTACTAAAACACAATTGCCTCTAAAATTTCCAAAGGATTTCCACACCAAATTTTCCACTTCTCAATGAGAATACATAATCTCAAGAGCCAAAACAAAGTCTCTTTTGCACATTCAGAATCTAATTGGTCTAAAAAGGAAACAAAAATAAGATGGGGCCAAGCATTTACATTTGGAAGCTTCATTGAGAAGCATTATCAAAACCTACCCTCCTCCCCCCTGCCCCGACTCTGGCCTCGCCCCACGGCTCCAGGGATCTTAGTTCCCCAACCAGGGACGGAACCTGCGACCTCAGCAGTGAAAGGGCGGAATCTTAACCACTGGACCACCAGGCAATTCCCAAAACCTACCTTCTGAGTTCCAAAAAAGTATTCCAAGATAATATACTCTTTTTAGAGAGGTTATAAACTGTTTTTCTCAAATAAAAAAAAATTCCATCCTTTCTTGCCATGGGCTTCTTTTTTTCCTGTAGACAGTACATAATGTTGTCCACTAGATGTCAGGCTCCCCTTACCTTTACGGCAATTCTCATATTCTCAACTGTATTTCTCTACTCTTAATTTTGGAGTCAGCGGGGAAGGTGACGAGCTCCCTCCAATGGTAGCTCACACACTCCTGGCCCTCCTCCTCCAGAGATGGTCCCTGAGTCTTAGACACATTTTTTTTAAACACCTTTATGGAGATATAATTTACATACCATAAAGTTTACCCGTTTTATGTGTATGATTCACTGGCTTTTAGTCAGTTAAAACTATAATCCAATTTTAGAACTCTGTCGTTCCTAAAAATATCTTGTACCCACTAAGCAGCCATTCCCCATTTCCTACCCTCCTCCCATCTCCCCAGCTCTAAGCAACCACTTTCTTTTGGATACATTTTAAAATATACTCAAGTAGTAGAAGACTCTGTACTCAGATAGAAATGATTTTTGGCAGTAACCAAGAGTCATCAGCACTGAGCACAACACCATCCTGTGTGGCACCAAAATCAACAAGCCAGCTCCAGTCAAAGGATGGGTGCCATGTGGGAATATAGGTCAGTTTTGCTAGACATTTCAATTTTGAAAACTTAAAAAATTCAGGTATTTTATGAAAATTCTTGATTTTCATACGAAGACAACTAATAATAAAAAAAAAAAAACTTCTGAAAATAACTGTGGAACATACAAACCACAACTGCAGGCTAGCTATAGCTTATGAGCTGCCAGCTTGAGAACTTTGTACAGATCTGTTCTTTGCAGGAAAAACTCAAAAAAAAAAAAAAAAGGTTCTCTCTGCAAGAGGTTCCAAAAATGACCCAAACACTGGATCCAAATACACTAAGTACATCCAAAGTCTCACTATTTTTTGCTTATCAGTAAGCAGTAAGATAGCAAGAATGATCAATTACAAAGTATTATAAATTCATCTCCCATGAAACTTTAATATATGAAGGAAATCAGCCCACTAAATTTCTTTAAATTATCAGCGCTGTCAACAATCAGCCTAAAATTATGCTTAATGACTCTTCTTTGGTCTATTCATGATTTGCTTGGACTTTAGGCAGCTTGGGGGAAGATGAGGAGTCAGACTTTCTCTTAAAGATACAGTTTAGAGAATAAGCAAGTCAAGGAACTACTCCTCTAAAGTAACTCTCCCGTAGGTCATTTTTAAAATAAGTTTCTCAGTAATCAAGGGAAGGGGTAAAAATCACTGTCTCTCTTTCCTTGGAATGCCAATGACCAATAGTAGAGCAGATGACGCTACTGGGGAGGTGGGGGATGGCATCATGGATGACTCGTATTTTCTAAGTAAAATTTAGGGTCAGCAATACATGGCTCTATTACCCTAGGTAAAACAGGTAAGTCTTGAATATATTAAGCACCTGTTGGGCATGGGTTCTACACTATGCTAGCCAGACCCATTAGCAGCCCTGGAACCAAGGATCCTAATCAAGGAGACAACAAAAAGGCCTGAAACAAGAGAAATGTTAGGATAGGAGAAAATGATGTCACAGAAGCAGAGTGAGGCAATTATACCATCTTTAACAGCTACAGGATGTCCCTGCTATTGCAGAAATGACAGCAGTGATGATGGTCTGTTACCGTATCATATGTATTTTCTCTACAATGAAGAAGCCAGCAGTATTCACCACACTGCTCATTTCTTTGCTTTAAGATGTCTTGGAAGAAAAGATTTTAAAATAAAAATTTAGAGTAGTAAGTATAATCTTAAGACCAACAACCTGAAATGGCTGGTATATTTTTTTAAAAAAATTCCTCCCTCTCATCACAAAATAATTCTTATTCTCAACAACAGCAAACTAAAGAATTCTGGAACCCCAATTCTTACTAGACATAACTTCTGGCGGTTCTTCCAGAAGTTATGTCTAGTAAGGCTATACATTTTCTGTTTTCCACTGACAGATCCAACTGAATATAGGCCACAAACACTCGTGAGGAGTTCAGCTGGTTACAATATACCTATAAGCAATTTGGGGTTGAGCTTGTGAACGCTTTGCGGCAATAACTCACAAGGGGAAAAAAGATCTATGGACTATAAAGTCATCTTATCAGTGTACCCCTCTGGCCACATAGGAAATGTGAGAAGTGTATATGGACGGGTTAGGAGAAATTTAGCACCACTAAGAGACGTTCTATGAACATGTATGTTACTCTGATGGTGACGAGCCTAATCTTTGAAATATTTTAAAAATTATACTTATTATTGCTAATATATTACCGTATAGTAAGTGAGATGAGGGTTTACTAAAAGTAATTTTACTTCTAAAATTTAACATAATCTTTCCTCTCCTTTGTCTTTGTTAAGAGCACTTACCTAAAACCAGGAACACCCACCAGAGCCAGTACTGACCATCAAAATATCCAGGGAAGTAAGTGGAAAACTGAAAAATAAAGCAAAATACTTCAGAGCACCTCGGCAGATATAATTTCACATTTTAGCTTAAGAGTTTACAAAACACAAGATTTTATCTTGTATACTAATGTTATTCATTTAGCTCTTACAAAAATTTCTAAAAAGTTAGTGAAAATATTTTACATAGTACAGATTTGCAATGATTACGATATACGCAAATATATTTTCTTTCATGGAAAAGCAATCTTGAAATATGATAGCTTTCGGCTTTACATACACGCCTTGTTTTGAAAGTGCCCAAACCTGCTTGTTTTTAAAAAAAAAATTTTTTTTTTTTGCCCACATGTTATTTTCCCTTGTAGAAATATGTCTTGATGATAACTTTCATTTTGCTTACCCAGTGCCAAACCCAACTATCTTTTCTAATGATGCCTGATTTTGTTCCTATGGCTCCAGCCACGTCTTGACCTTGGAAACTTTTATCATGTACATCATGATAATCACATTCCTTTGCCAGGGACTAGCACATAGTGTTATTCTGGCCAATGGGAACTGAGGGCTGCTGAGAAGGTTTCCTAGCTCTTAAAAAGAAAAAGAGGAGAAGAAATAGTTCCCTTTCTTCTGCTGAACACTGTTGTGTTTCTGATGTGATGCCTGAAACTGCCTTGGCCATCTTAACCCTGCGGGTGGAGCAGCTATACCAACATGTTGAGCAGACAGTCAGCTGTCCTCGATGATGTCAGTGAAACATTTAACTAACCTCCGTGTCAGGACTTATTTTCACTGGAAATAAAGTTTCCCCATTGTTTTCTAAGCCATTTTGAGCTAGGTTTTCTGTTACTCAAAAAGCCATCCTAACTAATACAAGCTGATTCATTCAATTCAGTTAAAAATTTAGTAAAAATAAAAAGGCTGGTAACTAATTTGATCTTGTTTTCTATTGGAGGCTTTAACACACTGTGGACTTCAGCACAGTTTGAGCATTAAATACAGTATTTTATTTCTTAACAACATAACAAGGTTTATAGAGAAGGAATGAAAAACCTCTTTAGGGCTTGAGTTCTTAACTTAAAGTCCATGTCTTAGGTGAGTATACATTAGCCATCTAGGAGAAAAGCCTGTAACTTTTATCAGGTTCTCAAAGGAACCTGGAATTCTAAAAATGTTAACAATTCCTTTAGAATAAATAACTTTGAAAAACTCCAATGCTCAGTCAACACCCATTAATTAGTTAATGTCAATTTATGATAAACACATTGGTTTTATATATAAAGTTAACAATGGCAGTAAACCTCTCTGAAATCAGAGGACACTTTAAGAGACTAGATCTTTTACAACTTTAAATTACTTCATGCAATTCTAACTAACTGGTAACTCCTACATCACTGAAGATCTCTCTCTAATTTACCTTAGAGATAATGGCCCCTAATGGAGTAGTGCTTGTTAAACAATTAAACAGTTTTGGCTCTCCAAACATTTTGGCATAACCAATGATGCTACTGATAGCCAATCCTGGAAGGGAGGAAGGATGGGAGGGAGGAAGGAGGGAGAAAAGAAGAGAGGGAAGGAGAGAAGAAAGACTAAAGCTTCAGTAGCATTAATGAGAGGAATGTCTGCTTTTGATGAGATACCAGAGAGGTGATAGAGTCTTTCTTTTATTATAAAAACAACTAATTTCAGAACAAATACATGTATTATCACATTACAAACATTAAAAACAGAGAAAGCACAAAAAAAAAAAAAAAAAAAACAACAACAACAGAGAAAGCAGCCGGTGACCAAGGATAGATGCCCTTGGACCACCAATGTTCACTAGACTTGACTACAAAACTTGGGTGCATGAACCAACTGCAACTGATCTAGGTTCAATTTCATGAAACCAGAACAAAGACAAACCAAAAATCATTTTTAAATGATTCCAAAAAGCAGATGAAAAAAAAATCAAATATTCAAAATTATTCTACTTATTGCTTCTCTACAGACTATCATTACTGGTGCACAACTTACCCTGACAATCAGGATCCACTTAATTAGAGAGAGACCAAATCCTGAAATGGCCCCATACCTTCCTGCAGCTGAAGTGGTCAGGCAAAAAGACAGGAAAAATCCAATCCAGTTAAAGAGGAATGCCACTGTAAAAGCCAAGAGAAAAAAAGAGGTCAGACATGTCCTGTTACCCAAGGAGCAAGAGTGCCCTAAGGGTGCCCTCTGTACTTGCTTCTGCTTAAATGGCTTAGCCCACCCTCCAAAACCCTTATCTCACGTCCCCAAAACATCCATCCTCTGTCTTCCTCCCAGAAGCAAACAAGAAAACACAGTCTCTGAATATCAGGTGTTATATTATTACATCTACTGCTATACGCTTTCAAAAATGCCTTAATATCACCACACTGTATACTTACGACTTGTGCCCTTTACTGTATGTGTTACACCTGAGTAAATAAACATTATTTGAACATTAAATTAGTGTCCCCAAATAATCTGATTCAAGTCATTCATCTCCTGCTTCTATGAATTTTGACAGCTTATGTAACACGTCACCTCTAAAAGCACTTCATTTGCTTCACATCTTTTTAATATAGCAAATTAAAGAAATTGTTGCTCACTTCCAAGTCAGGCATATGGAAACCTAAATGCAAAATAACATCAAGGCGGAAAAATGGGGTTGACTTTGATGTATTAGAAAATAGAAGCTTGCAAAACAAAATTCATCAAAGCCATTTAATTCCTATTCCACGGTCAGGAATGAGTAGGAGGAATGCTAAGGGGCCTTGAAGATTGCAAAAATGAAGCTTAGATCATGTAAAAATGAAGCATCCCCAAAAACTGCTTTAATTATATTTTGCATAGGTATTCACAGAAATAGAAGACAAAGAGAAAGGATATTAAGATAAAAGTGTACTAAGCTCTGAACATCTCAGTAAAAGGCATCAAATAAATATAATGTAATACATTAAATAAAATGTATTAAAATAAATATAATGTATTAAATATATGTAATAAATATAATGTATTAGCTCAACTAGTTCTTTTAATTCAGTCATATCCACTCATAATCCAAAGCACTCTGGTTTGTGGGAAGTGGCTCTGCTGTGTATATATACTTACTGAAAAAAGTTAACATGAAAATCCCATCGTTTCCTATCCTCATCTGGTCAGGATCATCAAAATCATCCCGACCCACAAAATCCTCATCCTAAATGAAAAGAAAAGGTAAATTCACAATAAATTATTTCAAGGCAAAGGAAAAACATCAAGAAAAACAGAGAAAGGGACAAAAGTGAGTTCCAGTGAGAAAATATACTGCTTTGGCTCAATTCAAAACTAGGAGCATTAAGGCTTTAAGTATATGTTAAAATTTTCATTTGTCTTATAAGTAAAAGACATAATTTTTTCTCAGTGAAAGGAATTTTTCACTTTATAACCCAAGTTCTTTAACAATACACTTCAAAAATTATGAAGTTCACAAAGAACTATTCACTCTTCCTTTTATATATATATATATAAAGAAAAGAAATATATACATAAAGAAAAGAAAATTTTCTTACACATTTGGCTTAAATTCTAGAATATCAGTAATCCAGGGCCTGTTTAGCCCAGAATATTAGTAATCCTGGGCCTATCAAGAAGATACCACTGACTAGCTCAAGTGCTTTATGAGGCTGACTTGGGGTGGGGTGGGGTGGAGGGGTGGAAGAAGATAGTGTAATCGTACGTGAAGAGTCTAACAGCGCTGCCCACTGCTCCATAACCATTTGTTTATATTGGTACACAGGTCTGAAACAAACTCACTTCCAATCTTGGCAGATAGGATCCTTTCCATCCCAACCTGAAAACATAGTGTTGCAAGTCTAGAAGTAAGATGATCTTGACCAACAATGACACCAACATATGCAGCTTACCTTTTCAACTAATTGTAGGTATGTGTTGAGATATTGAAAAATAAACGAATATACGCTTAAAAGTAAAAGTGGTAGACTTGTACACAGTACAATGAGGGTTCCTCAAATGAAAAAAATAAATAAATAAAACTTTAGGAAGAACCAAAACTTGCCCTACACAGAAAAGGGACTGGGAAATTCATAACAAGCTGTCAACTGGTTCCCCTGGGGAATGGGAACTAAAGAAGAAGTGGCAGTGGCAGCTTCCATCTAATTTAACACCTTTCCTCTGTTGTTTGAAATTTATATAAGAATGTGTTTGTTTTATATTTTTTAAAATACGAAATAGCAAGTATTATGAATTCATACTAGTAGGATAAATAGGCTTTGCCAAATAGAAAGTAATTCTGTTTTTTGCATAACTACTCAGAGATGTACTACAAAAATACATGGAAGTAATGCCTAATAATATTACAAATGCCTTCCAGCTGTTCTTTCTGTCCTTGGTATCTCTACTACCAGGATTCCTCCTACAAACTGTTGCCAGGTTAATGTTTCTAAAACACCATACTTGTCTTATCATACTCATGCTTAAAAACTCTGAAAGATTCTGTGTGACCTACATGTAAGTCTAAATGCCTCAGCCTAGCATTCAGAAGATTCTACAACCTACAGTTCTGGTCACAAACTCTTTGCTCAAGCAAAACCAATTACTACAACCACAGAACCTGCCTTGCACCTGGCTGATTCACATCTGCTTTCTGAGCTTTTCCTTCTGGAATGTTCTTATCCATCAAAACTTGGGGCCCACTTCAAATCCCATCTTCCCTGTGATCACAAAGTTAAATTCACAGTTCTTAACGCTCACTGCTCTTGTGCTGTTCCTTAGATATAGGTCTTCGTGGGCCTTTTCCCCAGCTGGATTTTAAGCTCTTGTATGGCAGGAGCATTGCTTTATACAAAGCCTTCCACCTATCCACTGCAAAATACATAGCACATTACATAAAAAAGTGTTCGATACATGTTGGCTGAATAAAAGAACCCCTTAAGAAGTTCTTAAATGTGTACACTTGTCAAATAAAAGTATTCTAAAGAGTTCTGTGGTTCATCAGAGCTAATCTCCTGGTCTATTTCATGGGACAGTTACCATAATCCAAGAGGTCTAGAGAGTACATACAAGGACTTTGGAGTCTAGAATATCTGGGTTTGACTCACCTATGCTACTTATTAGCTATATGACTTTAGGCAAATTATTTAATCTCTCTGGGCCTCAATTTTTGCATTTGCAAAATAGGGATAATATAATCTCTACCTTGCAAAGTTATTGTGAAGACTGGAAACAACATACAAAATATATGTAAGCATCAAGCACAGTACCAACCATGTTGTTTGCTTCCAATACATGGTAACTATATTAAGACTGCTTTGTCTTTAGACAGTGAGCTGCATGAGGGTTCTTAGTTTCTCCCTAGCACCTACAAGAAGTGAATGCATTTCACCAGGTAGAATCAGCCTAGACTAGGCTTATAAACTATTACTTCTGCCAAGCAGTGGTTTTAGGAGTTTCACCTCTCATAGTAAATGTGATCTGCAAACAGTCTACTATCCTAAGGCCTGAACTTCTGGGGCTTGTGTCATTGCACCGCCCAGACCGAACTTCTGTTCTTGTTCTTATCTTTTACTCTAGTTTCCTGCCAGGCCTAGGGTCTGGAGCCCTGATTGCCCTACATTTCTGGGGACTGGATCCTGCTCTCCTTTCTCTCAATATCTCACCCAGGGCCCCACCTGCATCAGCTTCAACCTGGATGAATATTTATGAAAACACAACTGTATCACTTACAGGTCTGACATCATGAACCAAGAGTGTCCAAAATTCTCCACTGGCTTTCATCACACCCCACCCCCACTCCCATGAATTAACATCAGGCCAGATGGGATCTGAATTCACTGTGCCTCCACAGATGGCATGATCTGGACTGCTGGTGGCATGGGGTTCATCTAGATGATTGTTAGAGCCCTTCTGAGTTTAATTCTATGAAGTTCCACTTATTTATTCTCTCCGTAGACTCCCTAGCAGCTATCTACCTAACACCAAAATATTAAGTGTGCAGAATCAAGGCAAAGTTGGTGTATTTCCTAAATCAGCTCCTGCTCCAAGATGTTTCAGCCATGCCAGGAGACTTGAGAAAGTGATGGTAGTAGCAGAGAAACAGGGAAAATGAGCTGGTTTGACTAGTGATTTTTCTGCTCATTTGTATCTTTCACCTCATCGTTTTCAGGAAAAGATAAGTTTATTATCCCAAAAGAAAATGTATCTGCTTTTAAACACTAGCTGTACTTTTACTAATCAATTTAATCATAAGTAATATCACAAAGTGGATAATGCAAAGAACTTAATTCCCATAAACCAGCACCAAGTAACATGGTAAGTTGGACTTACTCTTCCAGGAACCAAAGGGATAGTAGCTTCAGCTTTGGTTCTCTCAGCTTCATCGTAACTGGGCAGTGTGGTAGCCACATTGTAAGATGGGGGCTTTGGAAACCCAGACTCATCTTTGTAGTCAAAATATGCTGCAGAATAAAAAGGAAGTCACAATAATCTGAAGATTAGTTGAAATGAGGAAAAAGAGGATTTCCGCTAACTCTGGCAAACAAAATCCGCCCATTCCTCTAACAGTACATATAGAATAATTGAATCAAAAGGTGTTTAAAGATGAACATAAGACTGGGAATGATTTTTAAATATATCCACTTTTCAATTATTTAAATTCCACATTCACTTTGCCCTCCCAAGTGCTTTTAAACACTTTTTTTTGGCTGTTTATGTGGTGTGTTCACAAAAGGCATGTAATATTAATAATGGCATAAGGTAAAATTTAAGCTAAAAATAATTCACCTGTGTGGAAATCTGTACCATGGTGTCCTCCCATTTATAAACATGAAAATAAACTTGAAAAAAAGTTAAAAGTCATTTCTCATAGATTTTGGCTCTTTTGGTTCTTTCACATTATTTTTGCCATGTATTGTTTTCTGTGACATGCCTAAGGTAATTACAGGTTCAGTTACAGAACCATTATTTATTTGTGTGAAATCTTGCATTCCCTCTTTTTAATACTGCATCTTCATTCTCACTGACTTCTATTATAAAAGATTCAATATGTATTATTAGAAAAGATCTATTTACAAATGGATTAAATTTCTACACAATTTTTGAGAACACCTAAGAATTTTGAAAAAATTCCTATACTTCATCAAGATTAACATTTTTCTTTTCTTTTTTCTCTTTGGTTAATTATAATTAACTTCCAATTTTACTGTAGTATATTACTGAAATTATCAATCAATAGTATTCACACCTCATTAACAGAAAAAAAGGAGAAAAATTCTTCTGTCTTCACATGGGCAGAAAAAACATTGATAACATACCTATTAATAACAAAAAAACTTAGCAAATTAGGAATACTGTAAAAGAAAACTATGATTCCTTAATCTTCTCACAAATCTCTATGAAAAATCTAGAGTGAATATCATAATTAATGGTAAATTATTAAAAGTTTTCTCCCCTAAGATTAGAGAATCAGACAAAAATGGCCCACCATTACCACTTCTAATCAAACATTATCTTAGAGGTACTACTAGTTGATACAATATGGAAAGAAAAGAAAATGTAAGACATAAGGATTGGAAAAGAAGAAATCTATCCTTAATCACGGATGACATAATTACATATGTAGAAAATCCAAGAGTATCTACAAACTATTAGAATTAATATATGAATTTAGGAAAGTCTCTGAACATATAGTTAATATAAACCATCAACTATATTTTCATATGCCAGCAACAAACAGAAAATAAAATTATACACAGACCATTTATAACAGCACCAAAATACACCAAATACCTAGGAATAAATCTAATTATCTGTATATTGAAACTCACAAAATATTATTGAGAGAAATTAAAGAAGAGCTTAAAAAAAGGGAGGGATTTAACATAGACTGGAAGATGCAACATTATAAAGATGTTAATTATCTTCAAATTGATACACAGATTCAATGCCATCCCAACTAAACTTCCAGCAGAATTTTTGTTTGTTTCATCCCATTTTATGGAAATTGGCATGCTGATTCTAAAATGTAAATGAAAATACAAAAAGCCAAGAAGTATCAAGGAAATCTTGAAGAACACAAAGGCTAAAGGACCTAATTACCAGATATCAAGATTATAAAGTTCTGGAATTAAGACAGTTAAGCACAGGCACAAAGATGAATAAATAGACCTAAGGACAGAATATTTAGTCCAGAAAACAGATACACACACACACACACACACACACACACACACACACACACACACACACAGTCACTTGATTTATGACAAAGGTGACATTACAGCAGTGGAAGAAGAATGGTCTTTTCAATAAATGGTGTGGGACCAAATGGATATCCATATGGAGGAACAACCTTGACCACTACCTCACACTACACAGAAAGAAGAATTCCAGACGGAACGCCTATCTATCTAAATGGGAAAAATAAAATATCAAAGGTTTTAGAAGAAAATTAGGAAAATGTGTTATTGAAACTAAAGCTGCCACCTAATCCAATTCAAGAAACTTGTTTTTCTCTATGTCAAAATAACTATTTTACATACATTACACACACACATACATGCATGTATGTGTATATATTATAAAACACTGTATATATAATTTCCTTAAAAATTTCTTTTTACTTTTAAAAGTTAATTTACAAATTGAAGGGTACAATCGGAATTCGCCCATAGCCACAGTAATTCTGAATACATGAACAAAACTGATACCTGCTACCTTACAGAAAACTTTTTTTTTTTTTTTTTTTTTTGGCTGTGCCGCACAGCTTGCGTGATCTTAGTTCCCCGACTAGGGAATGAGCCCAGGCCACGACAATGAAAGCCCGGAATCCTAACTACTAGGCCACCAGGAAACTCCCCTTACTACCTTAAGTTGAGGGAAATCAAGAACATTTTTATTTCCCTATTTCAACGGATTTTTAAAAAATGGGATCCATCAATATAGACCCCTCACATAATTTTAAGTTTCCATGAAAAGTTTAATGACAATCTTTTCCATTTTATTTAGTACATTAAAAACAAACAAAAATCCAATATTTGTTAGACTGTCCAAATTTATACACCACAAATTAAAACAGGTAAAGTGAGTATACAAAATAGTGACTTGTGCCTTTTTTCCCCTACCAACATGTGTGCACCACTCTTATTTCTAACCATCGGCCATGTACTTGCCACTATGCCACAGTTCTGTTTCAGAGAATATGGAAGAGGTTCCATCAAAACTGGTCAATTTTCAGTAATTAAAGCAGGACTGGTTATCACAAAGATCTAATTACCAAAAGTCCTGAACTACTGCAATTTTCTTTCTTCTCCCCCATTCCTTCTAAACATGCGTGTGCAAATTATAAAGATAATCTGGCATAAGATGGGAAAATGAAAGGTTAATTAAGGATGGTTTAAACTATGAGAAACAAAATGAAAGAGTTGGGAGACTTCTAGTTTTTTTACTAAGAATTTATTAGCATAAAAGATATCTAACATACTATATTCCAGGTCATAGGTACTAGAATCAAAGAGCAAAACAACTAATGAGGAAACTACAAAAAGAACAGCAACAGAAAAAACAGGTGATCACCTGGTTCCTGAATTCTACCTCCTTTATGTTAAGAGTCTGTTGGAATGAAACTGAGTTCCATAAAAAAGCCACACAGGAATGGGGTTTTATCTGTTTTTCAGAACAGTGACTTTTTTTCACCTCAGACTACAAACTAAAAATAATGTCAAAGACTTCTTAAGGAAAGCTAAAGCAAACACAAACACCAACAAATACATAGCAGACAAAAGCCTCTGGCTAATGCATTTCAAGAGCTCAGCAGTCACCTCACCTGTTACCTACCTGCACTCTCTGCAGAGATGCTGCTATAAGGTGGAGGAGCGTCCCCTGCAGCTTGTTCCGGCTCTCCAGGCTCTTCTTCATTCTGCAACTAAATAAAAATTTCACATTTTAATGCCATCATAAAGCCAATTAGACAGAGGACAACCTGAAAACTGGAATAGCCTTTCTGGAAAGCTATTTTGCAATGTGTTTCAAAAACCTTAAAATGAGCAAATCCTTTACGAAGTATTCTACTCCCAGGAGTTTATCCTAAGGAAGTAATCAGACAGAGGCAAAAAAGGTGCCATAAATGCTATTGCAGCAAAAATCAGAAACAACCTAAATACCAATCATTGGGGACTTATTAAATAAACTACAGTTCATCTCACAAAGGATTACTAAGTAACCACAAAAATGAAAATGAAGAAAATTCGATGACTTGAACAGATATTCGTGCTGTACTGTTACATGAAAAAAGCTAAGTTTACCAAACCATATGAATCATATAATTTGGTTTTGAAAGACAGATATGTGATGGAAAGCAGGTCTATAAAGACAGACATCTACAGTCTACACTGGTTATCTCAGGAGATGCAATTAGAGGGGATTTTTTCCTTGTGTATATGTACGTTCTAATTTCTTGTAATGAACATTTATCACTTAATTTTTTCTGTTAGAAAAATAATCTAGGGCTTCCCTGGTGGCGCAGTGGTTGAGAATCTGCCTGCCAATGCAGGGGACACGGGTTCGAGCCCTGGTCTGGGAGGATCCCACATGCCGTGGAGCAATTAGGCCCGTGAGCCACAACTACTGAGCCTGCGCATCTGAAGCCTGTGCTCCGCAACAAGAGAGGCCGCGATAGTGAGAGGCCCCGCACACGGCGATGAAGAGTGGCCCCCGCTTGCCACAACTAGAGGAAGCCCTCGCACAGAAACGAAGACCCAACATAGCCAAAAAATAAATAAATTAATTAATTAATTCTTAACCAAAAAAAAAAAGCATTTAAAAAAAAAAAAAAGAAAAATAATCTAATAATAACAATCTGTTAAGGCAAAGACAAATCACAGTAAAACCAAAGTTTACCATTATATCCAGTTTGTGCATAGAAATTATATCTTAAATAACTGAGATATTTACAAAAACATAAAATTCCACCTAATTCTACATATAACCTCTGTCAATACATCTTCCTCGTCCGTATCTCAGTAACTTTCTCACTAGTCAAATTTACAGCTCCAGTTACTTTAGATAACTGACACTGAAAGTGTCCTCCTGCCATTGCCAGTCTAGATAGTTTATGCAACTCATCTTCATAAACAAAGACATGTGATTTAATTCTTCCACTGTCACGACAGACTACAGCTCATTTAAAAGATGAACTGGCTAAGAGTCTGTCTATTGATGGGCAGATGGGAATATGCTTCAGAGGTGATGGAAGTATTGCTACCAGATCTGGGTGTTGGTTTTGTGAATGTCAACTCCATTAATGTTTAGTAAATGTTATATAAATATATATGATTTATGCAGCTTTCTGTGTCTATATTTTACAAAGGAATTTTAAAGAAAAAATTAAAAATGTTAAAAAAAAAGATGAAGTGGCTGAGAATGGAAGTCAATCTGTAAAGTACTAACAGAGTTATTTATCAGTGTAACTGACTTGGGGGTCTGGGTCCCAGCTGTGTACCATCAAGATATATAGAGCCAACTGAGCCAGTTGTAAAATACAAACCCCTCTAAACCAACTGCTGCAAAAAACTCTATCTTGAAACAGAAAAAGAGAAAGCCTGACCTGTCCTAACATGAAGTAGATATTAAAGTAATATCTCAGCCTCCAATCTCTACGCTATTCAAAATCGGAAGCCAACAAACCCTTCTGATTAATACTGCAAAGCATTCAACTTCAAATGAATTCTTCTCCCAAATTTTCATCAACATCTACCATCTGGGCACATTTTTTTGAACCCTAGTTATCTAATGTTAAATCTAAGGCATTCCCAAAATAATTACATTGTAACATAAGATGAATTTTCCTTTCAAAAGAAAGGAAGGGACAAAATAGCTACAGTAAATCCAAATGTTCCTGGGAGACCAAATCAGTAAATTATTTAAATAGAGTTCCTGGGACCATGTTCACTTGGAATACTTTTAACATCATCTGTAGGTCTCTAGACAGGGTACTCTCAGCCTACTCCTATCTAACCACTCTTGTGTGCTGCAAAAAGTACAAAAAAGCAGCAAAAAAAAAAAAGTTGCAAAAAGAGTCAGCAGCAAAAGCAGAGGCAAATACAGACTTACTTTCAAGAATGCTGCCTTAACTTACTGTAGCCAGTCATGTTCTTTATTTAAACCCAGCTTGATTTTTTTTTCCCAGCTTGATATTTTTGATTTGATAATTCTTTTATTTCCTGAGCTTGTCAAATAATCATGTTACCTCTGCATAATTTAGGTTTTAGAAAGAAAGCATGAGAATTCTAAGAAATAAAGCATAAAGGAGTTTTAATGCCTGTATCTACAAGATAGGTTGCCTGTCTCCTAGCAACCTGGAAATGTGAAATTTGATCATTCCACACCAGGGTAACAGATAACAGAGCAAAGAAATTCCAATTGGCTCAGAAACCCCCGTTTTCTCTTTGATGAGGAAAAAAGAAACATTTCCAGATGAAAATTTTTACTCCATTAAAATTCACCACTTCAGAATCATATGAAAAAACATAACCAAGAAAAAACACCCACTATGATTATGGAGGCTCCACATACTGGGATGATCCCAGGACCTCACTGTACAGCGTTCCCAACTCTGGTGTTTTCTATAATGCTGGTGATAAATTTAGGCTCCACCAAGAAAGGTGTTTAAAATGAAACACTACGATGTGGGAGGGAAAGAGGCAGTCACCTTCAAGAAGTATTTAGTGACCACTGTCTGTCTGAATAATAACTTGTTATACAACAGAAGCCCTAACTATACATCTTTTTACACTTTGGGGGCCTCTATTGCCATTAATTTGGCTCTGCCAGCCAAATAAGCCAGGCACTCACTAACAGGGGCGGGGGGGAGGGGAAAGGTGGGAGGACTAGAACTAGAGTGGGCCTTACCTATAAAGCTATGAAATTGGTTACTTGGTTCCAAAATGTATTTTTTAAAATATTTATTTTTTAAATTTACTTAGGCCGCACCAGGTCTCAGTTGTGGCATGCAGGATCTTTTAGTTGCAGCATGCATGCGGGACCTAGTTCCCTGACCAGGGATCAAACCCGGGCCCCCTGCATTGGGACCGTGGAGTCCTACCCAATGGACCACCAGGGAAGTCCCCCAAAATGTATTTTTAAGGTTCTCCTTTTCTGTCCTTAGGAACCTTTCCTGTGTGGCCCTCCCTGCCATATCCCTGGGGTTCAGGGATCCTCAGGCTCTCCCAAGGCTAAGAGAATAAGTGTCACTGTCAATTTGGGGCTGGCGTTGGAAAGATGCCCAGTCTCTTCTAGCAACTGGGTCAGTGGGAGCCTGAGTGCAACCTACCTTTTACAGATTCCTGGTTGTAGGGGATACTGAGAGACATGGCTGAAAAGTGGTGGGACTTTCTGCTCTCTCCCTACTGTGGGGGGTGGGGGGGTGGTCCTTTGATTGTGTAATTGTGACAGATAATAAATACCTTTGCGGCTCTGGATTCTTCTCGTCACATAATTTTTTTTAACAATTCTCATCAATTTTACTTATCTCCAAATAAGATTTAAACTGTGGTTTTTCCAAACAGAATTATACAATTACCTATACATGCCATATAAAATACTGAGTTTAAGACAAAACTATGTCTCCACTGCTGACAAAGGAACAATTCAATCATGTGAAAATTCAGATGGTCTTTTTCTTTGCCACTCCCCGGACAGTGCCGTTACTCCCACTTTCCTGATTACCTGCGTTCCTCCTTATACTCTGAGCAGACTCTGTTATGGCTCCCCAGAAGAACCCTAAAACTCTTCTACATTCCCATTTTATATATATGTCACAATCTCCTATGGTACTTCTTAGCCTTGATCGCCCTCAGGTTGAAAAAAAAAAAAATTACCTACAAATAGGTGCTAAAATGCTTTGTCCTCTAGATTTAGCCTGTGAAATACAGCACATCTAAAATAAAGGATGTTTCTTCTTCCTCTGTATCCTATCCATACTGTTGCTATTAGAAATAAGTATATGGTGTTTTAGTTGGACAACAGAATCTCCCGTATAGAAATCATACATAGCTCTAGTTCTAATAGAAGCAAACTTGAATTAACAAGTTTAAAGACACGTAAACCCTACAGGTTTAAATTCTTATTTGAGCTCCCACCCCAGTAAGAAGGCTTCCTCACTGCCCTCCCATAAGTAGTTCTAAAGATGTTCTTCAATTTAGAAATAAGCTGTTTTTAAGCAATAGAAGAGCAAGGGCTAGGATTAAGCCTAAGTAAGGGTCAACATTTACAACTGTACAGGATGGCAGTACCTAAAGGCACTTACGTAAAAGTCATTCTTGGATTCTCTCTATTTACTAAAAATGGGAGAACAACAAAAAAACCTACTAAACAACAAAGAGAAAAACCAAAAACTCATAAATCCACGAGGAGAGGTATCAAAATATGCCTCATAATTCACACAAACACAACAAATATGTGGAAAATAATGCTGAACTTATCCAATAAGTCCATAAAGTTACAAGTATTTTCACCACTCATTTTTTTCTTGGGTGAGTCCTATTTAAACGGCAAGAAAATTCTGGTTAAGTTTTAAATCCCTTCTTTAAGTTAGTAACAGTCTCAGAAAAGCCTAAACTTTAGCTTTAAATGCTATTTACCACTTCTAATTTTAGAGTTAATTTCTAAAACTTTTACTTAAAATGCAATTTTTTAAACCTCTCATTACCAACCCACTATTTCTGTGTACTCTTTAAATCCCACCAAATGAGACAGTATAATTACCAGAAAGTAAACAAGCACATTTCTTTAGGTAAACAACTGAGTATGCTATTTTACTGTGTTGTTCAGAAACAGCCGAAGTTTGTGAGGACTATAAATTTTCTATTGTATATAGACTATAGTTTTTTTGTAATTGAAGTATAATTGACATTCAATATCATATCATATTACTTTCAGATATACATTATAGTAATCCGATATTCATATACACTTCAAAATGATCATCACCATATCTAGTTACCATCCGTCACCATACAAAGTTGTTACAGCACTACTTACTGTTTTCCCTATGCTATACATTACAACCCCGTGACTTATTTATTATATTTTAAAACTGGAACTCTGTACCCCTTAATCCCCTTCACCTATTTCACCTGCCTCCCAACCCACCTTCCCTCTGGCAACCACCAGTTTGTAGATTTTTAATTGTATATAGTATACTGACTATAAAATATTCTACCACCACCAAATTCTTTACATTCAAGAATAGTTCTCCCGGGACTTCCCTGGTGGCGCAGCGCTTAAGAATCCACCTCCCAATGCAGGGGGCCCGGGTTCAATCCCTGGTCAGGGAACTACATCCCACATGCATGCCACAACTAAGAGTTCGCATGTCACAACTAAGGAGCACATGTGCCGCAACTAAAGGAGCTGGTGAGCTGCAACTAAGGAGCCCGCCTACCTCAACTAAGACCCGGCACAACCAGAAAAAAAAAAAAAAAAAAAAAAGAATAGTTCTCCGCTAAATTACAATTAATTAGGGGATGACATTTATATAAAGGTAATTTTGACAAAGAGAAATTCAACAATAAAAAGACAATCTAATTTTAATAGACATTTCTCCAAAGAAGATATACAAATGGCCAGTATACATGAGATGCTCAACATCATTAGTCATCAAGAAATGCGAATCAAAACCACAAGCTACCTCGTCACACGGATGATTATGGCCATAAAAAAAGGAAAAAAGGAAAAAAATCAAGTGTTGAATATATGGAGCAATTAGAACCCTCATATACTGCTGGTAGGAATGTCAAGTAGTACAGCCACTGCGGAAAACAGTTTGGCTGTTTCTCAAAAAAAAGTTAAACACAGAGTTATAAAAGGATCCAGCAATTCCACTCCTAGACATATACTCAAGAGAACTGAAAACATATTTTCACAGAAAAACTTATATATGAATATTCATAGCAGCATTATTTATAATAGTCAAATGCTTCATCAAATGATGAATGGATAAACAAAATATGATATATCCATACAAAAGGATGGATAGGAATAAATTAACCTAACCAAAAAAAAAAAAAGGCGGTAAAGTACTGATACGTGCTAAAACCTGTGTCAACCTGGAAAACATTACTATGCTAAGCAAAGGAGCCAGTCACAAAACGCCACATATTGTATGATTCCATTTATATAATGTCTCCAGAAAAGGCAAATCCAAGAGAGACAGAAAGTAGACTGGTGGTTGCCAGGTGCTGGGGAAGGGAAGAAAGAGGAGTGACGGACTGCTAATAGGACCATGTTTCTTTTGGGAGTGATTCAAATGTTCTGGAATTAGACAGTGGCAATGGTTGCAAAACCGTGTGAACACAGTAAAAATCACTGAATTGTACACTTTAAAAAGATGAATTTTATGGTATGTGGATTACATCTCAAAAAAAGAGTATTTTCTAAAACTGCAAATCTATATAATGCACATTTCATTTAAAATGACACTGAAAATTGACTATTCCAAATCAATATTTCCTTGCTAAATCAATGTCTATGTCCTTTAATGGGAGGGGATAGGTCCTGATCCCACCAATATCTCCAGAGCTTAACACGGAACACATATATATGAATGGATAAAAATAAAAACGAAAAATAACACATTGATTTGTAACCTCATCATGATTTTTTAAAAATTCCTGGGCTTCCCTGGTGGCGCAGTGGTTGAGAATCTGCCTGCCAGTGCAGGGGACACGGGTTCGAGCCCTGGTCTGGTAAGATCCCACATGCCGCAGAGCAGCTGGGGCCGTGAGCCACAGTTACTGAGCCTGCGCATCTGGAGCCTGTGCTCTGCAACAAGAGAGGCCGCGACGGTGAGAGGCCCGCGCACCGCGATGAAGAGTGGCCCCCGCTTGCCGCAACTAGAGAAAGCCCTCGCACAGAAACGAGGACCCAACACAGCCATAAATAAATAAATAAAATTAATTTAAAAAAAAAAATGGAGGTATACAAATCCTTTAAAAAAAAGATTCCTTAATATTCTCTTCCTGAAAAGAAAAATATTAGGATCAAGAAATTAAAAGATACTTTGACTAACAATCTGTTTTAAGAGCTGAGAATAAACATCATGATTTTTTTCTACTTTGTTTACCTAAAGATAACTTTAAAAACAAACAGCCACCGGATTTAGACTATCCCCAACAGCAGCTCTCATGGCAGAGGGAAAAGATAAATGCAAATCCTCTTAACAGCAAAATGAAAACACAATTAAAAATCAAAATTCACCAAAGCAAAGTAATTAAAATAATGCTTTAAAAAGACAATGGCAATAAGAGATGAAAAGTATACTACAGTAAATTTCCTCAGAAAGGCCAGCAGTTCGTAAAGCTTTCTATTTAAAGATGTTGGTGGTTATCACCGTTAACATACATAAATACAACTGATGAATATAATCTGGTTTGGAAGGAAAGAAAATATTCTAACTCAGTATTTATGTTAGTCCTTAGAAATGAGAGCAAATGCTACAAACTATGATCACCAATTTGATGGCTTTTCTTCTTTTTTTCACCTGAGGTCCAAATAACAAGTGAAGGCATACCATCCAGAGAGAAAAGAGGAAGGCAAAATAGTAGCCACTCATCACCAACTCCAACTTTCTTAAGAAGCCAAGGCAGTAGGAGAAATAACTCCTCATCAATGAAGGCACTAAACTAGCCAACTATGGCTATGATAGTGGCATTGTGAGATTTTTGGGTGGCACCAGAAAACTGCCATCAACCTGCCAACTCCTGGGATCCAAATCTTACATCCAAGTATTTTCACCACTGATGGCTTCACCAAGGCACTGTCAAGTAAATGGTGCCCAGTGTTTTCTGTCACCTAGCTTCAGCAAAATCTACAGCCAAGAGCCTTCCAGGTTAATGATAAGTGCCCCTCCACCCCTTGCCATGCTTCATGATTTTATAAAGATTGGGGAAATAAGGAACAATCACATGGTTTTCAAATAGGTAAGTCTCTCTGCCCCTGAACATAATATCTTTTAAGAAGTAGCATCCAACTATGTACTAACCAATCCATGACTTGAGTCTTACCTCTTCTCCACTTTTTGGTTCCATAAGAAAACTCAGTTCTTAGTTCAGCGCTCCAGAACCTACTTGGAGAAGGAATTAAACGTCCTAGCAAAGACAAGTTGAACTGGAGACTAAACACCTGGCTTGTTCCCCTTGCCTTTGACAGGACAGTTCATCTTTTGTTTACAGAATAAACAATATGAAAATAGGAGCTAGACCAGATTCATTTCAAAATAGTTTACATAAAATCTAGTCCATGAGTGGAAAATACTGTTTGTGTTTTTAAAACCCTACATGTTGTCCTCTTCTAAGATACGTTAAAGCTCTAAAATATCATCATGAAAGCAAAAATGAACTCCTAATTATTCACCACTTAAAATGATATATTAAACAACACTATGAAAAAAAAAATTGTCCCAACAGAATGTGGACTACAACTGGCATCTATTCAATGGTTCTTTTAAATTTCAAGAACAATTTTTTACAATTTTTTACAATTATCTGTTCCTATTTATAAACTCACAACAGAACTGAAAGGATTTTGGACTTGGCATGCAGAACATTTCTACTCTCCATTAAGATTTTATACACACATATACACACTAATACACACATATACATACATATACATGTATGTGTAAATGTATACATATAAAGACATATATATAAAGATACATATATTTAGGATACATATATAGCATACATACATATATATGTCTCTCCTAAAATCCTGACTGGTAAAACAATTATATAATGCAATATTAAAATTACAAAAGAAGTCAACCCTTTTAAATCAGTACAATGCAAGGCTATCATCAAACTACATGCCTATCTAGCAATATATTTAAATTAGTCTGATTTGTACAACTTTTCTGAAAAACAGCTGTACTGCAGAAAGAGTACTTAGAATGTAAATGCGGGGACTTCCCTGGTGGTCCAGTGGTTAACACTCCTCGCTCCCAATGCAGGGGGCCTGGGTTCCATCCCTGGTCAGGGAACTAGATCCCGCATGCCACAACTAAGACCCGGTGCAGCCAAAAAAAAGTAAATGCTATTAATGTAGATACATAACCTACAGGAGTAGAATTAGATGTAAATATGTTGTGATTCATGCTTTCCATTCTCTCCATTGCCTTTTCTTCTGCAATAGCCCACAACAGCCTTCCTCATGGATAGTCAGAAATTTGAATGATTTCATTCAATGAAATTTTACCAGGCACTATTACATGCCATAATCACACCAATTTGACTATTTCCCCTTAATATTCCTAAAAGAACACTTCCATTTTTTCATTAATTTACTAGAAAGACTGGTTGCTATTTAAAGCCATAATAGTATTATTTAGGCTGATAATTTGGGATATTAAAAAGTTAATTTGATGAAATTTGTTAAACGATGCTTTATGTACAATTATTAAGATCAACATTTGTCAACATGGACAAAATAACTTTTCCATTAAATCTATTGATAGAAGCACTATTCCTATATACCATTATAATAAAATGCCACAGGAAATTCTTTCTTAGGTACAGTAACTGGTTTCTTCTGGGCTCTACTTGTTTTTCATATGTCAGTATTTTCTACTCTGTGGTCAGCTTAGTGTTTGGGTCATCACAAGGGATGGCATATTTTTATCAGCAAGTTCCTGCAGAAGTAGTACATATCCATCTTACAGATCTTCAAAAGTGAACTATCAATTTCTTCATTTATCGTTAGCTTTTTTGTGCACAAAGACATGAAGATGTTCACCCACATGTGCTTCTCAAATTAAGAACTTTTTATTCATTCAGAAGACCCTACTGAGAGAATGAAAAGACAACCCAAAATAGAAGACATATTTTCTGGACAAAGGACTCATATCCAGAATATATTAAAAAAAACTTCTAAAAAGCCATGACAAAAAGGAAAACACCGAACTGAAAAACGGGCAAAAGTCTTGAATAGACACTTCACAAAAGAAGATAGCCAAATGGCTGATAAACATATTTAAAAACTGCTGCATTTCAATAGTCATCACAGAAATGCAAATTAAAACCACAGATAATAGTTAAAATAAAAAAGCAGAAAATACCAAATGTTGTTGAGGGTACATAACCAGAACTCTCAAACTGGGAATGTAAATTTGTAGAACCACTTTAGAAAACTGTTTAGCAATATCTACTAAAGATGAATTCATACATACTCTATGACCCAGCAATTCCACTCTAGTTATATAACCTGACAGAAACACACATGTTCACCAAAAGACATATCAGGATGTTCAAAGCAACAGTATTCATAAAATTGGAAACTATCCAAAAGTCCATCAACAGCAGAATGGGTAACTAAATTATAACTTCACACAATGGAATATTATACAGCCATGTGAATGAATCAACACATAACAGCAAGGGTGAATCTCATAAACATAATGCTGAGCAACAGAAAGCAGACACAAGAGCATTTACTGTACGATTACACTTATGTAAAGAGCAAAACCAGGCAAACCTAGTCTGCCAGCTGAGTGGTTACCCAGGGTAGGGGCACAACTGGAAGGGCACATGCAGGGAGCTTCTGGAGTGCTGGTAATGCTGTTGCTTGATCTGGGTACTAGTTAAAGTGCATGTTCAGCTTGTGAAAATTCAATGAACTACAATACACATTTATAATATGTGCATGTTTCTGTATGTAAATCATACTAACAGTTCCAGAAGGGGAGAAAAGGAGACTGGCAGAGGATTTGCGAAACCGAGTCCCCCTAAAACTGAGTTCCCCTGCTCAGTTTATGATTAATCTCTCTCCCAAACTTTATTTCGTTTCTGGTTCTGCCCCTGTTCCTCTCAGGATTGAGGGCTATCAAAGAAAAGGGGGGAATGAAACCAAGCAGGACCCTGTGGGGCCTTCCCAGGTACAAAAGCCCCTTCTTGTCCTTTGTTTCTTTCTTTTTTTTTTTTTAAATTTTATTTATTTATTTATTTATTTTTGGCTGCGTTGGGTCTTCGTTGCTGCGTGCGGGCTTTCTCTAGTTGTGGTGAGCGGGGGGCTACTCTTCATTGCGGTGCGCGGGCTTCTCATTGTGATGGCTTCTCTTGTTGCAGAGCATGGGCCCTAGGCACATGGGCTTCAGTAGTTGTGGCTCGTGGGCGCTTGAGCACAGGCTCAGTAGTTGTGGCACACGGGCTTAGCTGCTCTGCGGCATGTGGGATCTTCCCGGACCAGGGCTCGAACCCATGTCCCCTGCATTGGCAGGCGGATTCTTAACCACTGCGCCACCAGGGAAGCCTGTCCTTTGTTTCTTGTTTGCAGAAAGAAAGGCTTTAGTCTCCTAGGCCATCCCGAAAGTTCCAAAGAGCAGGCTCAAGCCTTTAATGATTAGGACAATAGAGTCACAGGACTCCTAGTTCCTCCTGAAGGGATATAGATAACAATCTGATGCATACCTTTTGAGTTGTTCAGCAGCAACTAAGACCCTCACCTGTGGAGCACAGTGACTATGAGCCTGTGGCAGTAGAGCCCAAACTGGTTGTAACAAAAAGGTTGAGATTCCAAAAGTATCACTGTTACCTCAGCACCAACCAGTCAGAAGAAGGTCCAGGAGCTGATCACATATCCTACGATCCTCTTCCCTAACACCTGTCTTTAAAAACCCTTGCCTGGGACTTCCCTGGTGGCACAGTGGTTGAGAATCTGCCTGCTAGTGCAAGGGACACAATCCCTGGTCCTAGAAGATCCCACATGCTGCGGAGCAACTAAGCCCGTGCACCACAACTACTGAGCCTGTGCTCTAGAGGCCACAAGCCACAACTACTGAGCCCGCACGCCACAACTACTGGAGCCTGCACACCGCAACTACTGAGCCCATGTGCCACAACTACTGAAGTCCACATGCTCTAGCGCCCGCGTGCCACAACTACTGAGCCCACGTGTTGCAACTACTGAAGCCTGTGCACGTAGAGCCTGTGCTCTGCAACAAGAGAAGCCTCCGCAATGAGAAGCCCGCGCATCGCAACGAAGAGTAACCCCTGCTTTCTGCAACTAGAGAAAGCCCGCGTGCAGCAACAAAGACCCAACGCAGCCAAAAAAAAAAAAAAAAACCCTTGCCTGAAAGCCATCAGAGAGTTTGGGTCTTTTGAGCATGAGCTGCCCGGTTCTCCTTGCTTGGCACCTTCAAATAAACCCTTATTTTGCTGCAAACACCCTCTGGCAGAGTTTGGCTTTTTGTGCCACAGGCACACGAGCCCTTGCTGGGTTAACAGTGTAGACTGTGAGCCCTCTGCAGACTGGGAACTTCACATGGTTCACTGCTGTATTCACCCCAGCACTTAACAGTGAGTGGCATATCATGGATACCTTATTAGCACATGTTGACTAAAGCAAGCATGGAGGTGTAGCTTTAACAGAAACCTACCTGAAGAAATGGCAGCTAATCTTTTTTTTTTTAATTTTTTTTAAAATTATTATTTATTTATTATGTTTATTTTTGGCTGTGTTGGGTCTTCGTTTCTGTGTGAGGGCTTTCTCCAGCTGTGGCGAGTGGGGGCCACTCTTCATCGCGGTGCGCGGGCCTCTCACTATCGCGGCCTCTCCTGTTGGGGAGCAGAGGCTCCAGACGCTCAGGCTCAGCAGTTGTGGCTCACGGGCCCAGTTGCTCCGCGGCATGTGGGATCTCCCCAGACCAGGGCTCGAACCCGTGTCCCCTGCATTGGCAGGCAGACTCTCAACCACTGCGCCACCAGGGAAGCCCGGCAGCTAATCTTAATGCCATCTTGACTTACTAGTTCACATTTATCTAAAGTACTCATATTACTTTACAAATCACCAAATAATATAAGGCTAGGTATGGAGCCACATGCAGATGACCGCTATATCTGTGGAAGGGACAGTGATGATGATTCCATGAGTGATCAACAGCAGGTGGCATCCCCATCACTACTCCATGCTTCATAAAGTACTATGCATTACATGTATCAACACTATGGTTCCCGAGTTACCTATTTTAAAAAGAAATGGTAACAAGAGTATAAGAAACACAAAGGAGAAACAGACCTCTCCAACCTTCAGCTCTTAGGAAATAAAACACTTAGCATAGTGTATTGGGTACAAATAGGTATTCAGTAAATGTCTGTGGTACATACGAAGGAAAATTGGTATTTTGATTGATCACACTAATTCCTAGAAAGTTTTCCCTTCTAAAAACTACCAATTGGCATATCCAAAAAATGGAATATTCTACATTAAAATGATAGTAAAGGGACTTCCGGGGCGGTCCAGTGGTTAAGAATCTGCCTTCCAATGCAGGGGACACGGGTTCGATCCCTGGTCAGGAAACTAAGATCTCACATGCCACAGAGCAACTAAGGCCACACGCCACAACTACTGAGCTCACGTGCCACAACTAGACAGAAGCCCGCGCACCGCAACTAAGACCCGACGCAGACAAAAATAAAGAAATATTTTTGAAAAATAAAGAAATATTTTTGAAAAATAAGCATGATTATAATTTCAAAAGTAATAATAAGATAGTAGAGTCAAATGTACAGCCCCAGAAAGTGACAGACATGCCTAGAATCCAGAGAATCATGCTGACTGCAGCCTGCTTGGCTCTGCTAGCCCCATGAGCTACCAGAGCTCTCTCAGCTATGCTTGCTTATTATTATTATTATTATTATATGATGATGATGATGATGCCTGGAATACAGCATACTGGGACAGAGATTACGGATGGGGAAAGGTATTCTATTCAAGAGGCTGCCTTAACTTAGGCCTGGTCATGAGGTCCCCTTCTCCTGCAAGAACAAGAACCAAGAGGGAGATGCATTAAGCATTTCATATCTGTCCCTTCACCCCATCACAGAATGTTCCAATATGCAAGTGTATAATTGCTTGCATTTTATAATTAACACCACTCAAAGAATATGTCAGGCCATGACTGATGTTTTTTACCTCACTAAGTCTAAAGCTTACCAAAGAAAAGACCATCAAAAGAAGTAATTACAATCATAATTTTCCAGTTGAAGATTAAACACACACATTTGCCTCTTATACCTTCCAAAATCCTCTCAAATGTAAATGTTACTAAAGTTTTATTAAATTTGAGGCAAAAAAAAATTCAAAATCGATTAACAGGAGACAAAGCAGCAATAAAATCCTGCAAGTTAGAAGCAGGAAGACAGGAGACAATGTACACAGCAGACCCAAGAAACCTGAATCCTAATCCAGAAAGCAGAAAATCAACCTGTCTTGCACTATACCCTCCAAAGGCTCAAGAATCAGTGGTAGCAGGTACCAGCGGAAATAAGAGTGAAAATGAGATTTAAAAGCAGAAAGGGAAGTTGGAGACCCAGTTATTCATTCATCCATTCATTCATTCATTCATTTATTTATGGCTGAGTTGGGTCTTTGTTGCTGCGTGCGAGCTTTCTCTAGTTGCAGCGAGCAGGGGCTACTCTTGGTTGCGGTGCGTGGGCTTCTCATTGAGGTGGTTTCTCTTGTTGCGGAGCACAGGCTCTAGGTGCGTAGGCTTCAGCAGTTGTGGCATGTGGGCTCAGTAGTTGTGGCTCACGGGCTCTAGAGCGCAGGCTCACTAGTTGTGGCGCACGGGCTTAGTTGCTGCGCGGCATGCGGGATCTTCCTGGACCAGGGCTCGAACCAGTGCCCCCTGCACTGGCAGGCGGATTCTTAACCACTGCGCCACCAGGGAAGCCCGGAGACCCAGTTAAACAAACACAGCTCCCGGAATCCCCATTAGAAGACTCTCTCTGGAGAGACTGAGGTGGAGAGATCTGGACTGGAGACACCGGAGCTTAGGAGAAAGAACAGCGTATCAGAAAAGAGTGATTAAGTGAGAGGTTTATGTATTAAACCTTGAGATATCCCAGTCTTCCTCCGCCAATCAGCTCCCAGAACAGTAACAGCCAGGCCTAGTCTCTGGGGAAACTGACCAGCCCAAGAAGAAAGATCTAAAAACACTGTCACTCAAAGAAACAGCCTAGTTAAATTAGAAGGCAAGAAGCCCCCACAAGAAGTTCCATCAAGCATACTGAGCTTCCAAACTGCTTTACTGATTGTGCACTCTTAACCAAGCAGGCAAAGATCACCACGTACTTCTAACTAAAAGGTCATAAAAGACCAAAGCAAAGAGGATAAATGCAACATGGAGGAAAGAACTATGCAGGAAGGTGTAAACTTTAAAAAGAAAGAAAAAAACTTCCTGTAATCTCAAAGAAATAGGAGAAAAATAATTAAAACCATAAAACGAGGACAGTGTGCTACTAACATAGGGGGTAGGGACAATTAAAGAGTTTTTGAAAATTAAAAATAACAGATTATTAAAATTTTATCAGAGTTAGAATATAAAATTGAGACTCTCTCATAGAAAGTAGAGAAAAACAGGTGAAAATATGAGAAGAGGTTAAAAAAATTTTTTAAGGGACTTCCCTGGTGGTCCAACGGTTAAGACTCCGCGCGCCCAATGTACAGAGCCTGGGTTCGATCCCTGGTGGGGGAACTAGATCCCACGTGCTGCAACTCAGACACAGTGCAGCCAAATAAATAAATAAATAAATATTTAAAAATTAAATAAATAATAAACAATTTTAAAGAATCAGTACAAAAGATCCAAGATCCAAGGAGAGAAGGAAAAAAAAATTAAAGCAGAGGGAAAAAAAATCAAACAAATACTTTTTAAAATTTCCCAGAACTAATGGACATGAGCTTCTAGACCAAAAGGACCCACTGAGTGCCTAGCACAACAGATGTAAACAGATCTACACCAAGGTACAACATAGTGAAATTTAACAACACTGCAGACATAAAGAAGCTCCTAAAGGCTTCCAGAGAAACAGAGAAAGTAGGCCACATTTAAAGAATCAGACATCACAACTGGCTTCAGTCTTCCTAATAGTGGAACCTAGAAGGCAATGGAACAAATGGCTTTCAAAATTCTAAAGGAAAATGTTTCCAACCCATAAGTCGAAGTAAGGGTGAAGATCAAAAAAAAAAAAAAAAGTTTAACCCCTATGCATTCTTCCTCAGAAAGATACTGGAGTGTATGTTCCATGGATATGAGACAATAAACCAAGAAAAACAAAAAGATGTGAATCAAGGGAAAGGGCTTCAATTAAAGAAGTTGGAAAAGGAAATGCCTAGGATAACAACTAAACAGCAGACCTTGAGAACAGCCTTCTAGAACAAGTCAAAAAACCAGGAAAGAGCCACACACACACCCCCCAACAATGAAATCAATAAAATACCTGATGTGTTTGAACATATCAAAAAACTATTTAAAAAAAAAAAAAAACTGGGCTTCCCTGGTGGCGCAGTGGTTGAGAATCTGCCTGCCAATGCAGGGGACACGGGTTCGAGCCCTGGTCTGGGAAGATCCCACATGTCGCGGAGCAAGTGGGCCCGTGAGCCACAACTACTGAGCCTGAGCGTCTGGAGCCTGTGCTCCACAACAAGAGAGGCCGCGATAGTGAGAGGCCCGCGCACCGCGATGAAGCGTGGCCCCCACTCGCCGCAACTGAAGAAAGCCCTCACACAGAAACGAAGACCCAACACAGCCAAAAATAAAAATAATAAATAAATAATAAATTAAAAAAAAAAAAAAAAAAACTATTAAGAGGGGCTTCCCTGGTGGCACAGTGGTTAAGAATCCACCTGCCAATGCAGGGGACACGGGTTCAAGCCCTGGTCCAGGAAGATCCCACATGCCACGGAGCAACTAAGCCCATGCACCACAACTACTGAGCCTGAGCTCTAGAGCCTGCAAGCCACAAGTACTGAGCCCACGAGCCACAACTACTGAAGCCCGCGCCACTAGAGCCCGTGCTCCACAACAAGAGAAGCCACCTCAATGAGAAGCCCGCGCACCACAACGAAGAGTAGACCCTGATCACCGCAACTAGAGAAAGCCTGCACACAGCAACGAAGACCCAGCACAGCCAATAAATAAATAAATAAATAAATAAAATCTAAAAACACAAAAAACAAAAAAACCATTAAGATTATTAAGTGAGAGTCTGAGGATGAATTCATGTTATAAGCAATTTATGATATATACATAGAAAATTAGGCAAACAAAAAAATTTGTTGTTAACTTTAGGGAAAATAAGGTACTGTCAGGCAAGGAAAAGTAACCACAGCATACAACATATTACTGTAAATACTGAATACTGATCTAACTACATTATGGATATAACTATACTAGAAAAATGGAGAGACAGGAAACGGGAGTATATGCAGTTGTGGGAGGGTGGTAAAAGAGAGCTAAATCCTTAAATCTCCTAGTGGTAAGTCAATTAAAAAATTTTTTAAAACCCTGAAAACTGAAAAATCAAGAAGTAACACCCTATAAATGTTTTTTACCTTCACAGATAACAGCGAAACAGCAAAAGAAAGAGCTAAGAAGCAGGCAAGTAAGCAGGAGACTGCTGTTTTGGGTAATAAGCCTGTAAGATCTATCTGACTCTAACCTATATGTAAGTATAACTATATGTAAGAGATAAAAAATAAATAAAAAGAAAAAAAGGGCTTCCCTGGTGGCGCAGTGGTTGAGAATCTGCCTGTGAATGCCGGGGACACGGGTTCGAGCCCTGGTCTGGGAAGATCCCACATGCTGCGGAGCAACTAGGCCCGTGAGCCACAACTACTGAGCCTGCGCGTCTGGAGCCTGTGCTCCGCAACAAGAGAGGCCGCGACAGTGAGAGGCCCGCGCACCGCCATGAAGAGTGGCCCCCGCTTGCCGCAACTAGAGAAAGCCCTTGCACAGAAACGAAGACCCAACACAGCCAAAAATAAATAAATAAATAAAAATAAAGGAATTCCTTTAAAAAAAAAAAAAGAAAAAAAGATTAAAATGTGATTACAAAATGTGCCATGAAAGAGGAATCTCGTATTCATGGGAAACTAACCTAACTGGGGGAGAGGGGAGGTACTCAAACTCCCCTTAGGACAGACTACCTAAACTGAGGGGGGAGCTGGGAAGAAGGGAGCATTCCAGGTAGAGGAAGTAGAGCAACAGGAGACCTCCTGGCCAGAGAAGGTGAGTATTCCAGAAAGTGAAACAAGTTCCCCAGGGAAACAACAAATCATGAGAGTCCATCTCCACCCCTTCTCCCAAGTCCTGGTCTCCCCCATCTACCTCTTACCTATCCTTCAAGGCCAGGCTCAAGTTTCATCTCAGAAGCTTCCTAAGAAGTCTCTGGAAGTTGGTGATCTCTTCCATCTCAAGATAATGCCTTTTATCTACTATCTTATTCTCTGAATTAATATAATTAATATTGTATCAATACCATAATACATTCTCATGGATTGAAGTCACTCAACAGGTATTTAGTGAATACTTACTATATGCATCAAATTGTGCTGGGTACTAAAAGTAAGGGAAAGAAGAAAAGGAAGGGAAGATGCGAAGGAACGAGGACAAACAAAGCAGCAGTCTACAGGCACTTGGTAAACTTTTAATTAGGAAGGCCCGTGGCACATCCTTTTGCATTCCATAATATTTAAACATGCAAGCTGTCACTTCATAAATGCCTTATTACGTAGATTACAAATGGCTCATAAGATGAAAAGTCCTTGATGAATGGAAGCTTGACATTTTGAAAACCAAGGTACAAATCTGGGGGGAAAAAAGTATACTTTATACATAAGACAAGCATAAAAGTAACATTTTCATAATAATAAACAGCACAGAGCGATTTTTAAAAATTCTTTTTTCTAAGATTCCTAGGTTCACAAGGAGAAAACTTGACAAAAATACAGAGAAGAAAATAAAAACCACCACAATCCCATCTTTCAGATATTCTTCCAGCCTTCTGGGGGAATACAAATCATAACCTTTTTCACTCACTACATAGTGGAATTTTCCTTCATCATTAAATATTCTTTTGTAATATCACTGTAATATTTGAAAGTCAGTCTATATTTTTCTCACGGGGAAAAAAGTTCACTTCTTAGAAATAACTACAGCATTAAGTAGGTACAGCTAAATAATAGTTAAAGCAACCTGCTAAGAGAAATACAAAATCAGTGTTAAAAGGTATACCCTGGAAATTGTTGAGATCCTTTCAAACACAATTACAGATTCTCACTTAAATATTTTCACTAAAATGTGAAGTCCTAAATATAAAATGGCATTTGGATT
This sequence comes from Balaenoptera physalus, assembly GCF_965194825.1. Classification (NCBI taxonomy): domain Eukaryota; kingdom Metazoa; phylum Chordata; class Mammalia; order Artiodactyla; family Balaenopteridae; genus Balaenoptera; species Balaenoptera physalus. The sequence goes on from NC_138890.1 coordinate 58,755,130, forward strand.
ACCTTAAACCTAACTGATACAAAGAAAATAAGATATTTTAACCTTCCAAATAATGGTGAAGCTAATATAATAAGCCAATGATTACCTTTCATGCCCAGCATAATTTGCCTTTTCTCCCCCTCGACTCAGCTAGTCATTTTGGCCAGAGCTGAATGGTGACAAGATGGCTGTAAAGCTTACAACATCACATAACTGTGATCACCTCAATTAACTCTCTCACCTAAAATGAAATTGGACCAATGTGTTTAAGACCATTAATGCTACTCACCCTCACATGCATGACTGAGAAGAACCGATTTTAAGTATGTACACTCTAAAATACTATTACATCTGAAAATGTAATTCTGCTTCACAAGGACAAGTGTTGAAAAGGATCTCCTATCAACAATCAATCATGTGTAAGATCCCCAAGGCTGCAGATAACCCTCAATTCATACTTCTTATGCTATTTCTATAAAAACATGAGCAGATTTTCCAAACTTCTGAAAACGCAACTACTAAAAGCAGTGAATAAGAATACTAGAAATCAAGAGCCAGTTTCTTTTAAAAAAAGCTAAAAAAACTTTTTAAATTGGTATTTTCTTCCTTTTAAAAGATTATTGATTTTATTGTGAACCTAAAATTGCTCTTAAAAAGTTTATTTGAAAACATTTTAAATTATTGATTAACTTTCCTGATTTCTAAAAGCATCATTAACTTTTTTTTTTTTAATTTATTTATTTATCTATTTTTGGCTGCGTTGGGTCTTCGTTGCCGCGCGTGGGCTTTCTCTAGTTGCGGCGAGCGGGGCTACTCTTTGTCGCGGTGTGCGGGCTTCTCATTGTGGTGGCCTCTATTTGTTGTGGAGCACGGGCTCTAGGTGTGCGGTCTTCAGTAGTTCTGGCACGCGGGCTCAGTAGTTGTGGCACACGGGCTTAGTTGCTCCGTGGCATGTGGGATCTTTCTGGACCAGGGCTCGAACCCGTGTCCCCTGAATTGGCAGGCGGATTCTTAACCACTGCACCACCAGGGAAGTCCCGCATCGCTAACATTTTGTCATGATATACCATGTTTGTTTGAAGCTGACCAGAAGGGAAAGACCTACAAACAGAATGTTTTAACTAGTGGGAAATTACAAAACAGTACTCTGTACTCACCAGTGACTCATTCTTTTAAAACATAATATTAAGGAGATTTTCCTATTTTTTTAAACCATGCATAATTTTTTAAAGATCTACTGGGCATATATATTTACTGGCATCATTTTCAAAAATAATTATTCACCATGAAAGAAATTTGCTAAATCATCAATAGAATGCCGTCTCTTTGGATCAAAGCCACCAACTTCTACAAACAAAAACAATCAATCATAAAGCTGGAAGGAGACAAAATGATCTAATCTAACTACTACTTCATTTTATGAAAGGAGAAAATAAAGCTAGAGAGAGATTGAAGTTCTAGCCCACAGTCATATGACAACTACTTACTTCACTGCAGAAGTCAGGCAATATATTACTGATTAGATGTTTTGATAAAGTTCTTTTTTGTTCTCCTGAATCAGTCTCTACTTAATGTCCAAACTGAGCCTTCCAGATACTGAAGTGTACATCACACCCTTCAAAAACTGCTTTTTAACACAAAGTTATATGAAAAGTTTGGACGTTATATCATAAAGCTCCTAAAGTGAAAGCTTCAAAATACTAAGAACACTATATTCCTGACTACACAGTCCACAAAATCTCACCTAAATTTAACAAGGACAAAACAAATTTTTAAAATTTAATAACAAAGTAAACAGCAAAATAAGCACTGAGTTCCATAGAGAAAGAATTGGTGGTGGTTAAAAGGACTTGAGTTTTACCTGTAGTGCTTTCAATTTTTACAGGATTGTAGTCATTGTTAATCAAATCTTAATGTTTACGATGAATCTGGGCAATATATACTCTATGGGTATTATTTTATACTATTCCTGCAGTTTTTACTTTCAAATAAAAAAATTTTTTAAGGAATTTTTAAAAAAGAAGCAAAACATGATCATTAGTGGAAAATTTGGAAAATAAGAATGAGAAATCACTCATTTTTCTTTAAAAGTACTGTTTGAAAAACAAAAACAAAAAACAAAAAGGATGCTATGCATTTGTCAAAACCTGTATTTGTCTAAACCTACAGAACTTTATAGCACAAGGGGTGAACTTTAATGTATGTGAAATACAATAAAAAAAATTTAGGCTTACCTGGTGGCGCAGTGGTTAAGAATCCACCTGCCAATGCAAGGGACACGGGTTTGAGCCCTGGTCCGGGAAGATCCCACATGCCGCGGAGCAACTAAGCCCATGCACCACAACTACTGAGCCTGCGCTCTGGAGCCCGCGAGCCACAACTACTGGGCCCACACACCTAGAGCCTGTGCTCCGCAACAAGAGAAGCCACTGCAATGAGAAGCCTGCGCACTGCAACGAAGAGTAGCCCCCGCTCACCACAACTAGAGAAAGCCCGCGCACAGCAACGAAGACCCAATGCAGCCAAAAATAAATAATAAATAAATAAATTAAAAAAAAAATTTAATGTATGTGAAATAATGTATGAACTTTAATGTATGTGAAATTAAAAAGAAAAAGTTAGGTGGTTGGTGGTTCCCAGGATGGTATGCACAATGTGACAAAACAATCTAACTGTATTATAAATTTGTGAAAACCTCATTAAAGAGGGTGAGATGAAAAGGTGCTGACATAAGTACCTAAGTAACTTTGGAAATGAGTAGTCTTTATAAGACTAAAGGCAAAAGAAACTGTACATATGCCTTGTCCTCTAGTTGATAAAACTGTTTCCCACCTGATACTGCTACACATGTACATTAGAACTGAAGTTAAATTAAGTAAACGGATGGCGGATGGGAGGAGCCAGGTCTCTCATTGCCGGAGTAGAAGTTTAAAGACGAGAGGGGAGGAGGCCAGAGTGATCCATGTAGTAATGGATTAGAGTCAGTTTAATACAGACAGACGGTTATTTATGGAATGTTTATGGATGTACACACACACATGTATTTCTTTACTCTGTCAGCCTAGAAGGCCTAGAAGCAATGACACACCAGCGGCAATGAGCACAGATCTTGGTTTCTAACATCATTCTCCAATAAAAGGAACCAGGGTTCCTTGGAGAAATGGCTGATTCTACGATGGCACAGAAAATATACATGGTGAGCCTGGTGCCAAAAAGTAAGGAAGTGCTTTAAAAATCCACAAAGATGGAGCTCTGTCAAAGGGATACAAGTGCCAACTGAAAGAGATCCCAATGGCCAAAGCTGGAACAATTTGAGCAACAAAATAAAATAGTGTTGGCTTATAACCCAAAGAATAAAATTAATGAGTTCATACTAGTATCACTGAATAAATAAATTAATGGAGAAGAGACAAATGTCCCATGCAGAAAATTCCAAATAATTTATGTAGATACACTGCCCCCAATGAGGTGGTGGAACTTAACTCCCCAAACCTTAAGTATAGGCTGTGCACAGTGACCACAGTGACTTCCTTCCAAACAGCACAGTACAAAAGGGGGGAAAGAGTCATTTTACGTAGAGAGATCTGACAAACACTACTTCAGCCAGATGATCATGGTCAACATCAACAGTGGTAAGTCATGGGGACAGTATTCATTCTTGATATGACATGATGTAAAATGGCACTTTACCTCTGTGGTCTTCCTCCCTCCAACCCACAACCCCAGTCTAATCATGAGAAAAGCAACCAACAAATCCCAATTCAGGGGCATCCTGCAAATAACTAATACTCCTCAAAACTGTAAAGGTCATCAAAAACATGGAAAACTTGAGAAACTGTCACAGTCAAGAGGAGCCTACGGAGATACGATGACCAAATGTAATGTGCAACAGAAAAAACACATAGATAAAAACTGAAAATCTGAAAAAAGTATGGACTTTAGTTAATAATAACATATCAATACTGGTTCATTAATTGTCACAAATGTACCACACTAATATAAGATGTTAAAGGGGAAACTGGGTCTGGGGTATACAGAAACTGTACTATCTTCAATGTTTCTGAAAATCTAAAAATGTTACAAAAAGTAAAGTTTATTTTTAAATATTTAACACTTTTAACATTTTTTTCTTTAAAGGAAAGGAAGAAAGCCTGAAGAACGCACAGCAAACTTGAGAAGCAGTTACACCTCTGGGGAGAGACTAGAAGGGAAGTCAAGTTTTCCTTTACAAGTTACTGTTTGACTCCAGTATATAAAGAATGTATCTGTGTACTATTTTATCACAAGAAATGTTTAACATTTAATGCCACATTTAAACATTGAATGACAAATAAAATGAAATTGTTATTAAACAGAAACCACTCCCTAAACCTGTGTATGTCTATTCATAAATATCCAATATCCAGAAAGACCTCCCAATCACATGCAAGCCTCTGATTTACCACTAACTGATATTATTGTAATACACAAATTTAAAAGAAAAACTGTCAAAGATTATACTAAATTGCTAGGGGAGAAGAAATATATAATACACGTGAAAGAAACTGCTTTAATCAGTAAGAAAATATTTCACTAGAAATGTTCTTAAATTGGATCAATATTTAGAGCTGGTATTTAGAACTTTTAATATAAATTGTGGTATTCAGAAAAAATGAGCCTAATTGTAACAGAAGGATGTGCAAAGTGATGTCTGATAACACTCGCTTCATTACTACACTTGGTGAAAGCAACAACATACACTGTACTTCTATCTAGACAGCCACGAGAAGCAATTACAACTGGAATGTGTAAAAGTCAACAGATTCAATACATGATATTCACCAACTGCCTGGCATACTGGCAAAAATGACTTGAGAATAAAGATGAGATCACCAAGTTGATTCTCAGCAGTAATCTCTAATTAAAGTGTTAAAAGCTGCTTTAACTAAATGGGCATTATCCACTACTACAAGAATATGATTTCACTAAACGGCTGTACTTGTTCAAAGATAATGTAAGAATAAATGATTAAGAAACCAAAGTAACTATTTTAAAGCCCTAAGAACGAGTAAATCAGAGAATGTCACTTGAATTTCTTCAAATCTTTCTTTTTTTTTTTTAATTAACAAAATACAAAATTACTCTCATGGTAGGATTTATTTTATAATCTAATTTAATGTGAGTAATGTAATGTAATTGGTGTCCAGGATAAAGTAATTTGAAGTTATATGCAGGCAAACCAGTGGGTGGCATCAGTTGAGATGATGCCAGGATTTCCTAGAGCACCTCATAGAGAGTGAGTCAAATACAACGGATAGCTGCAGATCTGCAGCTCCTGACACTCACAAATCCTGGTTCCATATTCATAACAAATTACAGAAGTGCTCTCATGACATATTTCCTCATGTGATAATATCTGCTTAAAATATCACACCATTATCTTTTAGAGCTACACACAGAAATATTTATGGACGAAATGACATGATTTCTAGGATTTGCTCCAAAATAATGGTAGAGACTATAAATGAAAAAGATGAGCCATTTGTTTTGTTTGTTTTTTTATTTGGCTGTGTCGGTTCTTACTTGTGGCACGTGGGATCTCTGTTGTGGCATGCAAGATCTTTCGTTGAGGCACGCGGGCTTCTCTCTAGTTGTGGTGTGCGGGCTTAGTTGCCCCGTGGCATGTGGGACCTTAGTTCCCCAACCAGGGATCGAACCTGCATCGCCTGCATTGGAAGGTGGATTCTTTTTTTTTTTTTTTTAATATCTTTACTGCAGTATAATTGCTTTACAATGTTGTGTTAGTTTCTGCTGTATAACAAAGTGAATCAGCTATATGCATACATGTATCTCCATATCCCCTTCCTCTTGCGTCTCCCTCCCACCCTCCCTATCCCACCCCTCTAGGTGGACACAAAGCACCGAGCTGATCTCCCTGTGTCATGTGGCTGCTCCCCACTAGCTAGCTATTCTACATTTGGTAGTGTATACATGTCCATGCCACTCTCTCACTTAGTCCCAGCTTCCCCTTCCCCTTCCCCGTGTCCTCAAGTCCATTCTCTACGTCTGCATCTTTATTCCTGTCCTGCCCCTAGGTTCTTTAGAACCTTTTTTTTTTTTTTTTTTAGATTCCATATATATGTGTTAGCATACGGTATTTGTTTTTCTCTTTCTGACTTACTTCACTCTGTATGACAGTCTCTAGGTCCATCCACCTCACTGCAAATAACTCAATTTCGTTTCTTTTTTTGGCTGAGTAATACTCCATTGTATATGTGGAAGGCAGATTCTTAACCACTGGACCACCAGGGAAGTCCCAAGATTAGCCATTTTTTGATAATTGTTGAAGCTGAGTGATGGGTACATAAGATTTATTACACTAAATTTTTGTATATGTTTGAAATTTTCATAGTAAAAAGTTGAAAATGCACATAAAGAAGATGTGAGATACACACACACAAACACACACACCATTATCTTCTTAATATATACATACAATGGAATATTACTCAGCCACAAAAAAGAATGAAATACTGCCATCTGCAGCAAGTGGGTGGACCTAGAGATTATGCTTAGTGAAATAAGTCAGAGAAAGACAAATACTGTATGATATCACTTATATGTGGCATCTAAAAAATAATACAAATGAATGTATATGCAAAACAAACAGACTCACAGATATAAAAAACAAACTTGTGGTTACCAAAGGGGAGAGGGAAGGAGGGAGGGACAAACTAGGGGTATGAGATTAACAGATACAAGCTACTACATATAAAATAGATAAGCAACAAGAATATACACATAAAGGGAATTATACCCATTATCTTGTAATAACCTATAGTGGAGTATAATCTGCGAAAATACTGAATCACTATGTTGTACACCTGAAACTAACACAATATTGTAAATCGACTATACTTCAATTAAAAAAAAAAGAAATTATGCCTACAACTCAACAACAAAAAGCAAACAATTCAAAAATTTGAATTTTTGAATTTGCCCAATTCAAAAATTGGCAAAGGACTTGAATACACATTTTTCCAACGATATTCAAATGGCCAACCAGCACATAAAAAGATGCTCAATATCAATAATCATTAGGGAAATGCAAACCAAAACCATTATGAGATGCCAATTCACACCCATTAAGATAGCTTTATCAAAAACAAAACAGAAAATAACAAGTGTTGATGAGGATGTGACAAATTTGGAATCCCTATGCACTGCTGGTAGGAATATAAAATAGTGCATTGCTATGGAAAACAGTATGGCAGTTCCTCAAAAAATTAAAAATAGCAATACCATATGAACCAACAATTCTACAAATTGTTGGTTCATATGGTAAAACCTACAAATTATACAAATTCAACAATATATCCAAAAGAATTGAAAGCTGGGACCCTTTTGATACTTGTTCACCCATATTTACGGCAGCATTATTCACAATGGCCAAAAAGTAGATAAACAAAATACAGTATACACATACAATGGAATATTATTTAGCCTTAAAATGGAAGGAAATTCTGACACATGCCACAACATGGATGAACCTGGAGGACATTATGCTGAGTGAAATAAGCCAGTCAGAAGGAACAAATACTATATGATTCCACTTATATGAGGTACTTAGAGTAATCAAATTCATGGACAGAAAGCAGAATGTTGGCTGTCAGGGGCTTGGAAGGGGGAAATAGAGAGTTATTGTTTAAGGGGTATGGAGTTTCTGGAAATGGATGGTGGTGAAGACTGCCCAACAATGTGAATGTACTTAATACAACTGAACTGGGACTTCCCTGGTAGCACAGTGGTTGGTTAAGAATCCGCCTGCCAATACAGGGGACACAGGTTCGATCCCTGGTCCGGGAAGATCTCACATGCCACGGAGCAACTGAGCCCGTGAGCCACAACTACTGAGCCTGCCTGCCACAACTACTGCAGCCCGCGGCCTAGAGCCCATGCTCTGCAATGAGAAGCCACCGCAATGAGAAGCCCACGCACTGTCACGAAGAGTAGCCCCCGCTCGCCGCAACTAAAGAAAGCCCGAGCGCAGGAACGAAGACCCAATGCAGCCAAAAAAAAAAAACAAAAAACAAAACTACTGAACTAACTGTACACTTAAAAACAGTGTACAGTTAAAATGGTAAAACTTCATATATATTTTACCACAACTAAAAAAATTCTTCTAAGAAATAATTCTACCCATCTTCTCAGTATTTTTATAGAAGTTTTCTTTGATCATTGGCAATACAGGCCACACATACACCAAATTACCTCAAAATCTTGACATGACATTCTAAGGGGCATTCCATGATATAATTATAATGTCTTCTGAAACTAAAAAAAATAAAAAAATTAAACCACATGGGCACCACTCACTCCTTCCTCTAGGATCATGACATCATCTAACACTTGAACATGAAAAAGTTTGGCCTGCCGGAGATGAAATTCTTTCCCTCATCTATCAAAACCTTCCTTCACAATCCTGAAAGAACTTACCCAGAACTGCTTTACAATGTCACCAGACTACAATACAAACTTATTAGTGATGTCCACATGCGAGCAACTTCTTTAGCTGACAGGGAGTCAGATCTAAAAGTAAACATTCTGCAATCTTTTTTTTTTGTTTTTGGCTGCACTGGGTCTTCGTTGCAGCGCACGGGCTTCTTCTAGTTGTGGCGAGTGGGGGCTACTCTTCGTTGCAGAGCACAGGCTTCTCATCACAGTGGCTTCTCTTGTGGAACACGGGCTCTAGGTGTGCAGGCTTCAGTAGTTGTGGCTCGTGGGCTCTAGAGCACAGGCTCAGTAGTTGTGGCACCCGGGCTTAGTTGCTCTGCGGCATGTGGGATCTTCCCAGACCAGGGCTCGAACCCGTGTCCCCTGTACTGGAAGGCGGATTCTTAACCACTGCGCCACCAGGGAAGCCCTCTGCAGTCTATTTTTAACCCTATATGGCAGTGTCATCATTGCCTACTTTCAATGGATTTAAATCCAAATATCTCAAAACATTTCAGGAAGTATTTGGCAAAATGCATGATATAGCCAAAGATCTATTACAGTGAGGCAAAGAAGGCTTGGAATGGATGAACAGGGTAAACATCCTCAGAGAGATGAAAACACAACAGGTTTCCCAACACTGGGCCTACCTAGAGCTTCCTGAAACAGTGCTTCAGAATGTTTGGACACACAATCTCAGTTTCAAAATGCAAAAAGAGAAAAATAAATAAAGCGACAGGAAACCTATGAGACCAGCCTATCCGTATAGTCTGTGGTAATGCTAAGTTGTGCACATATTGCTCTACCAATCAAAATACCATAAAGGCAAAACCATTGTTTGCATTTATGAATGAATCATATAGTTTTCCGTTACACTTACTTCACTAGAGGACCAGCTCAATTTGACTAACCAGACGAAATAGAAGTCAGAACGGCCCTTTGTGACAACCAAAGAGTATCATGCTCCCATCAAGTTGCCTGGACAATTCATCACATTCCATAATTCAAAAGCCTTTTAAATATGTATATTCTCTGACCAAGCATTTACACGCCTAGAAATTTATACTAAGGAAATAGTTGAAGATGTATATAAAAGAAACTTCAGTGACAGAAAAAAATTATTAACACCCTTAGAGACCAACAATAGCCAATTAATTAAATTATGGTTCGCCATACAACTGCATGCTCTGCAGACATTAAAATATGAACCCATTTTATTATATAGCTATATTGTGTGCCTTTGTACATATACGTGCACAATACATACACGTGCAAATTTGTGAATGCACATGTGTTTGAGAACATGTGGGTATGTAAACATACATGTGCACATATGTACAAAGTGTGTGCAAGTATAATCAGGGGCCCATGGAACTGCACGTATGTACAAAGATGTGCCTATATATGTATGTATGGGTACATAAGAAAATACATATGCACATGTATATATCTGCTAATGCATATGCTTATATTTGGGCCATAAGCCTGTGTTTTAAGTAGGTGAGCATGTATTTATCCTTGTAATCACTACTTAGAAGCTGTGACCTTGAGCAAGTTACTGAGCTTCTAGGGAGTCTTGACTTGTCATCTATACAACACCAAACCCTGCCTCGAAGGGGTTTTGTGAGGATTAAGTGAAATAATGGATATAAAGCACTTAGTACCATGACTGGCACATAATAAATGCTCAATCAATATTAACTTTCCTTATCTGTACATGTACACTTATCTACACTCATGTATACTTACACAGCTATGAGTCCACAAGAATACACAAAATATTAACTTTGGTTATCTATATGTGATAGGTTTTTGGTGTGGGGTTTTGGCTTTTTTTTGGCTTTCATATTTTGCAATTTTTCTAGGAAGATTAGGTCTTTCATTCTTTTTTTTTTGAAGATTTCTTCAAAATAGTAAGTTTTAAAAAATAAAAAAGATGGCCTGTCCTTAACATACCTCTGTTCTGCATATTAAAAGCTATTAAACACTACGCTGAGAAATACGTAATTTTGTTACTCCATCAAATTTTTTGTATTCTAGCGTTATGTCAGCATTACCTAATAGCTCAAGAAGATGGCAGTACAAAGAAAAGCCACAGCTTTTTGCTTCTTTGCCTTATCCAAGGCAGGATGAAAAGAATGAATTAAATCACACGATGGGGTACATGTGATTTGTGAACACCTTGGTGACAGTTAAGTGATACCTGTCAATCGTATTTTACTAAAGCAGCGAGGAACCCAGGGCCTTGCCCAAGGTCATACAAAAAAGCATGTACCCCAGGCTGTGAGAGATCTAAGGACTAGACTGCATTGCCACAATTTGGGCGTGCTTATGAAACCAAAAAGCTAAATTCTTAAAATCAGTCATATCAGGAGTCGGGCTGTAGGAGGGAGGAAATTACAACAGAGGGCTGACGACAGCAAAACAACCCAGTAATTGGCCCCACCCACCAGGGTTAATCTACATGTTTTAATCATACTGGTTTTCCTCACTTCTAAAATATAAAACTGTAGATCATTTATGATAGGACATTTAATTTCATAAAAGCACTATTGCCATTTGTATGCAAATTACAGTGAAAGCATCTGAAACAAAATGTAAGCAGTTACCTGCGGTTCCAATCAACATCAGTTACCACCTGGCTCAGTTCCCACAATTACGATGTCTTAGATTAAATACCTCTAAAAACCCTGCAAAATGTCTTCCCGAATTTCCGAGGGACACCTGGCTACAGACAGGCGAGTAAAACAAGCAGCTCTTTTCCCTAGGGCCTCAACTTAGAAATCGTACCCGAGATAATAATCCAATCATCTCCTATACATTTTCTCCCCAGCTATGCTATTCAATCTCTTTAAACGTCATTTCCAATCTCTGAAAACACACACTCAGGCACACGCCCTGCAGCCTGCAACGTAGCTCGACATTTTAGGGACATCGCCAGTTAATCGCCTTTTCCAAATCTACTGCGAACTGCGGACTTGTTCCTCGTCTCATTCTGACTTTTGTCTTAAAACGCAAGCGAGGGGGATGGGTTTCGACGAACAGACTAGGCTCTGAAACCCTGAGTAATCGCATCTCGCTGCGGAGAGCTGTCGGCAGCAGTAGCAGCGATTTTAATCTTTTCTCTCCACCCAGTTTCCTTTTCCATCTCACGCTTTTTTTTTCTTTCTTTCCAGTGACATCAAATTCAAGGTAGAAAAAGGAAAACTGAATGCCTCCCGGTCGACGCCTCCGGAGGGTCGCAGGTTCCGACCCGGGGACCCGCCCGCCATGGGAAATGCGAGAAACACTGCGGGGCGGAGGTTTTTCCACCGCCCGAGTCCCGGCCCGGGTGGCGGAGGGACAGGCCCAGCTCGCGGCCGCCTCGAATTCGAGTCCGGGGCCCGCCCGGCCCGCCCAGGCCCAGCGCGGCCTGCCAAGCCGCGGCATCGAGTTGGCCACAGGCGGGGCCGGAAAGGAGGCCTGAAGAGGCCAGCGGGTAGGGCAGGGCCGGGGAGACACTGGGCGCTGCTTACCTGCTGGTACCGGCTGCCGCAGGCCGGCTCCACCGCCGCCAGCGCCGCCAACGCCAACGCCATGGCGCAGCCGGCCGCAGGGAAGGAGGGCGAGCGAGCGAGCTGAAGGTGCGCGGGCGCTGCGGCCTGGGGGCGCCGGGAGGCTGACGGGGACGCGCCTCGGGTGGGTCTCGGTGGCCGCCGCCGCTGCCAGGCCCGCCGCTCTTCTCGGGCTGTGAGCGCCGCGGCTACCGAGGTTCCGACGCGGGCCCTGGGGAGGAGGCGGGGACGACGACGACGGCGCTGCGCCGCCGCCCCGCCCCCGACTCGCGCCGCCCAGCCCGGCCGGCCCGCCCTCGCCCCGCGGTGCCGCCGCCCCGGGTGGGCTCCGCCCCTCCTCCCGCACCTCGAGGCTGGGGCTTCGGAGTCGGTTCTGCCCGAAACCCGGTTGCTCCCAGGTCACTGCAGAGAGGGCGACGCTGGTAATGGGCGCCTCGTTCCAAGCACCGAGCTTCCCCTGCGTGTCTCTTCTAACCCTCATCACAAACCCCAGACATGGGGGCCGCAGCCCCATTGTAGAGGTCGTTGGCGCCCAGGGAGGTTGAGACAGTCTCACGCAGCAGCCATCTGATCCCTAATATCTGGCTGCAGAATCTCGGTTCTTCTCCACTCCCTTCTTGTCTGCCATCCTCATATAGTCTAGGGGTCAGTCCACTACAGGGCAGAGGCCAAATCCGGTTCAGTGACTGTGGAAAGCAACGTGAAAGTCAAATTTCTGTGTCCATAAATTGTTTTATTTGGAACACAACCGCTCCCATTTGTTTAGTATGGCCTGCAAATCCTAAATGACTTGCTATCTGGCCCTTTAGAGAAAAAATCTGCTGACCCTAAATCCTGGAGAACTCCTTGATCTCAAAGCCTACTTCGGGTGGCTGATAATAATAGCATCCGCATTCTTATGTAGTCCTTTCAGTGTTTTAACAGCCCCATCCGTGGATATAGACACGATATTTTCTGAACTAAAGCTCTGACATGAAAGGCAAAACTTCAAAGATGTAGCCATGCTAAGAGCTTTCCAGGTAACAGGAACATATATGCAAAGGGGGTGAGGGAAGTGAAAGCTTGCCTTGTGGAAGAATGGAAAGGAGGCAGCATAACTGCCATATAGGAGATACAAGTATTGATGTTTCACAGATGAGGGAGTAATGCCTGAAGAGATTAAGTATTTTACCCAAGAACACAGAGCTGGTAAAGGTTAAAGCTGGACTGTAAACCCATCAACTTGGCTTTCTAAACCATTATCATGCAAGTAAATTAGAAACTTTGTGAAGATGAAACTATTTGTCTTTTAAATATTTTGATATCTCCCAAAGCATCTAGCACAGTATAGCTATCTATACTAGAGCAGGCATTTGAGGTCTGCTGTTTCTATCATACCCAGACATCTGGAATTGCTTCTACTCACAAGTCCAACACAGAAAAACACTTAATCTCTGAAGCCTGTCGCCATTCCCATTTCTTCTTGATTGCTTTTCCAAGTTGGTAGTCCAGAGTTGCCACTAATCTCATTATTGTTTTATCTTCTAATTTTCAAGTTTAGTTAACTACATATTTTAAACCTCAGCTGTACGTTTTGAACTTACCCTGAGGTCTCTGTATGTAAGAGCCAACTGTAATCAACAAAAATTCTATATATTTCTCTTCCTCACTTTGAGTTCTCTACCAGTCTCCAAACTCCAACATGTCTGTCCCTATTTCCAAGCACTGGCCTCACATATGTCCACTGTGGGAGAGTGAACAAATCCAGCAACATGCCAATCCGAGAGTTTCCAGGTGGTCTGCTCCTTAGTCTGTCCCACAATTGTTCTTTTTAATCTGGAAAAACAACCTTCAAATGTAACGATGTACAGTGAGTCATTCCAAACATAATCTCCTACCTTGTGGTTTTATATAAGGGAAAAAAAGTCTAATTTGAAATTTTAAGAAATCTCATCCTTGGAAAGTAGAAATCCAGACTTCTTTGCTCAGATTTTCTAAATTTACGGGTAAGAAGGAATAAAAAAAGATGTCTGTGCTGAAACATATGGCTGTTGGAGCAACTGCTGCCACCTTCATGCGTGTCTGCAGCACTTTTGTGGCTTCTGTGGAAAAGAAGTTGCTGTCCTTCTCATCTACTTCTTTCTTAAATTACTTTCTCCCTCAATAGCTATACACTCCCTGCATGTGGACATACATATTTATCATAATATAAACACTGGGCTTTCTCACAGGAATATTTTCTCTCAAAAGAAAAAAAAAGTTGATCTCCAGCTTCCAATCTCCGTTTCCTACTCCTTTTTTGATGTCCTGAACCAGTATGTTTTCTGTTAACGGTGAGGACTTGTTCTTTTTTTTTTTTTCTCTGAGTTCCCCCAAAGCCTTTTGTAAGTAAATTGGGAGTTCCCTGGCGGTCCAGTGGTTAGGACTCCATGTTCTCACTGCCGAGGACACAGGTTCGATCCCTGGTTGGAGAACTAAAATCCCATAAGCTGCACGGAGTGCACCCCCCAAAAAAAGCCTTTTGTAAGTAAATTGAGGTGATGTGTGTTGATTCAATGGCTGCGTGAACTGGGGAATTGAGAAATTGAGTCACTGCTGTATAAGGTCTCCAGTTGGCGAGCCAACTGCACAGTGAAGGGGCAAACTCTGAATTTCTGACTCACTGATCCGTGCCTGCTGCAAGCCAAGCAGACAGAGAAGATAATCCAAGGCTGTAAAAATTGCACTCTTTGGCTTCATCTTGAGATGTTGTCAAGAGAGTTTCCACAGAGAAAGTTATTAATTTCAGATTGCTGTACTTAGAAGCTTATTTCCCCACAGAATAGCAGTAATACTTTCCATGTGCAATTCTTTTTATGTGAATTGCTGGCTCTGAATCATCCATCCTGAGAGAGAAGAGAAAAATTACGGACAAGTAAGAACATAGCTCATGTCTGTTTCCCCACTCCTACCCCAATTTAGACAAAAATCTCCTCCAGGACAGATGTGGTCTTCTCTCTTTCACATCACCTGAGGCCTGTCCAAGGCAGTACTGAGCTCAGTAAGTAACCAAGAAAGGTTTGTTAAATTTTAAACCAAGTCTCATTGGTCTAATATCTCATTTCAGGCCTTGAATGTCTCCAGCTAATCTTTACAGGGCTCCAGCTGAACCATGAAGCTCCATTTCTACTGACTTACTACTTCTTTGAATTCTCACTCCATCACTATGAGTTTCATTAAGAGCAAAGGTAATGTCTTGCTATTGCAAATAAAGAAATTATCCACTGATAATTACTACTGTTTGTGGAGCACCTCCTGGGTCTTAGACCCTTTCATAATCATCTCCTTATTCTTCATAACAAAACCCTTCTGCAGATGAAGAGATTCAGGAAAGGTACATCACTTGCTCAGCTAGTGAGTGGTGGAACCAAAATGCGAACCTGTCTGACAACAAAACTTGGGCACTGCCCTGTGTGTGGAGGGAAATATAGGACATAGAAGAACCCTGGAGTCTTCACAATGAAGTAGAGAAGATAGGAAACACATATTCAAGACATATTTTTAAATAGAAAAATTGCAAGTTAATTATATTTGTGTTGGCCTATATTCAGTAATGCCAAGAGGTGGTGAAGAGAATTATGTGACCAGGTGTGATAATCAGGTAAGGACTGAGGAGAAAGGGTTTTGAATGAGAATAAGGGTTTGTCATGATGGAAAGAGGGAAAGGCATAGCAAGTCATGAATATGGTTGTACAAGCTTAGAACAGGAGTCCACAAACTTTTATGTAAAGGGACAGATAGTAAATATTTTGGGCTTTGTGGACCACAAAAGCTTTGTGACAAGCTTTCTGTCACAGTTACTGCACTTTGCCATTGTATCATGAACACAGCCATAGAAAATAGTAGACAGATTGGCGTGGCTGTGTTCCAATAAAGCTTTATTTATAGACAATGAAATTTGAATTTCCTATGATTTTCACGTCATGAAATATTATTCTTCTTTTGATTTTTTTTAACTATTGAAAAATGTAAAAACTATTCTTAATGCAGGTCATACGAAAACAGGTGGTGGGCTGGATTTGGCCCCCAGGCAGTAGTTTGCCAATCCCTAGCTTCACAGTAGAACAAAAAAAGTTTATGTGCTAAGAGCTTGAGTACGTAGTTTAAACCACAGACTGATGCAGAGGCCTAATGGAGAAGAAAGGGAAAGAGTGAAGAGGATGGGAATTTATAAAAACTCTTAAAACGTAAATGGCTTGTGCAAAAAAGTAAGAGGAAAAGTGTTAGTCAAGTAGGAATCCAACATGAGACTCCTGATTCCTTAGTTGACCTTCTTGCCACTGGAACGCAACTGATTCATTCATTCAACAAATATTAATTTAGCACCAATATGGGCAAGTACTGAGGCTTTCTGCCTAGAACCTGAAACTATAAAAGAATAGTTTCTCATTTATTCTCTGAAATGAAATTAAGTAATGCTGAGTGGTTATTTACTTATTTTAGTTAACAGATAATAAGTTTTGGTATGTTATGGCTTTATTTTCATTCATCTCTAAGGATTTTCTAATTTCCCTTGTGATCTCTTGGACTCATTGATTATGTAGCAGTGTGTGGTTTAATTTCCTTATATTTGTGCATTTCCCAAATTTCTTTCTATTATCGACTGCTAATTTCATTCCATTGTAGTTGAAGAACATACTTTGCATTATTTCAATCCTTTTAAATTTATTGAGGTTTGCTTTTTGCTATAGCATGTGGTCTATCCTGGAGAATGTTCCATGTTTACTTGAAAAGAATGTATATTCTGCTGCTGTTGGGTAGAGTGTTCTACAGGTGTCTATTAGGTCTAGCTGGCTTATAGTTAACTCAGGTCCTCTATTTCCTTGTTAATCTTCTGCCTAGTTGTTCTAGCTATTATTCAAAGTGGATTGTTGAAATCTCCAACTATTATTGCTGAATTGTCTATTTCTCTTTTCAGTTGTGTCAGTTTTGCTTCATATATTTTAGTGCTTTATTGTTAGGTACATATGTATTTATAGCATTTACTTATTTTTTACACTTTCTTGATCCAAAAAGCATATAAGTGGTTACAGTATAGCAAGAAATCATAGATTAGAGTAGATGAGAAAGAAAAAGCAAAACAAGAGTAGGAACATGAAATAGACTTTGTCTTCTTGTTCACTGTTGTCTCTATGTGAACAGAACCTGACACATAGTAGGCCCCTGTAGGACTGAAATAACATCAGGCATGAGGTTAACACAAAAATGAAGTTATACATATTACAGGCACACCATAAATTTGGCAGCCAATCATAGTGAAGACTTCATTGGTTATACAATTGATAGTGAACCTGAGCTAAATAAAACGAGAAGGACTTCCCTGGTGGCACAGTGGTTAAGAGTCCGCCTGCCAATGCAGGGGACACGGGTTTGAGCCCTGGTCCGGAAAGATCCTACATGCCGCAGAGCAACTAAGCCTGTGTGCCACAACTACTGAGCCTGCGCTCTGGAGCCCGGGAGCCACAACTAATGAGCCTGCGTGCCACAACTACTGAAGCCCACAGGCCTAGAGCCCATGCTCCACAACAAGAGAAGCCACCGCAATGAGAAGCCTGTGCACCGCAACGAAGAGTAGCCCCGCTCGCCACAACTAGAGAAAGTCTGTGAGCAGCAACAAAGACCCAGCGCAGCCAAAAATAAAAAGATAATTAAATAAATAAATGTACTAAAAAAAAATAATAATAAAATAAATAATTAAAACGAGAAGATACCGAAAACAATGGAGAAATTTCTTCCAAGAGTCTTCACTAACATTTAATTATAAAGATGCTAAACTGACCCCTCTGTCCTGAACAGAATATACGCCTTAAGTTTTGGGAATCCTCCCTGCCAGGAATGATGCTACAGCTTGTCCACGTATTTACTGCCATATATGATTGTGCAAATTGTGCACTGCCCCACTGCAGGAATGGCCATCCCATTGTAGTCTATGCAAATGACACCCACCACCCTGAATTTGGGCAATATACAATCTGTGCAACCATAGGAGGTGAACCCACAAAATCTTTGATTGATCCCTCCCCTGACAAATGGCTCCCAGTTTATTTAGGGGCATTGTGGGTGACAAAGGAATGAGGAACAGCAAAGCGTCCACAAGGAAATCAAGTGACTGATCCTCATCTTTGGACACAACATACAGACCAATTGTATTAAATAGTTCTTTGAAAAATAGAACGAGGTGATTAGGGATATGCTTAAATCTCCAACCCTCAGGCTGACTGGAAGGGTAAGAATAGGGTTTGTCACATTTCCCAGGCTAGTAGTTTTCTTACTGTGTTTAGGGAGTGTAATAAGTAACACAATTACACAAGGGAAATACTAAAGCTCATATTTATGCCTGTGGTGTGTCAGGGGAGAAACGATGTGCTCTAATTATGACACAAAAGAGAAGCGACCCGCAGGGGACCCCCACTGGAAGAAGCTGAGGTTGGCTTAAACTGAGCAGCAGCTTGTGGGCATGTGTGCTGGTTCCTACAGGTCTTCAGGGAACTCTTCCCAGGTGACTTAGAGCAGGCCTCAGGCAAAGTACAAGAGAGAATCTCGAGTTCTAAATGAGATTACATACGGACCTGGAAATTACTTACATACGGACCTGGAAATTACACCTTAGTTTTTAAGCAGTGTTGACATCCCGGCCAAATTATTCAGGAACTCCTCTCTAACATTATTCCTGTGTGGGTCTCGCCATCCTCACCACATCTTCAGTAACTAAAGCCCGTAGATGGAACAAAGAGAAGCCCCCTTGTATGCCAAATTCCTCACCTTGAGTCAGCAGTGCTCTACTAGGGTAGTGATACAAGGTGGGATGGCACCCTGGGAACGCAGCCTTTCCAGAGTTGATTGTGACAAAACAGGTCACAATATGTCACATTTCAATTTTAAGTGGTATAATTGGCTACCCTCTTGGTGGCGGGAATGGAAGCTGTTAGCTCTTGAAACACCCAACATCCTCTTGCCTTGTCTTTCCTTTACCTGTTAAGCCAGTGTCATTCCAGTGGCAAACATGGTCAGTATACTCATCTGTAGGTCATCCAGAATACCAGCTTAATTCCCACTGATGTTTGTCACGCTTTTTATTGTCCACTGCCCTAACAAAGCTGCCTCTGATGTCACTGGCCACATGAACATTGCTTTAATAACTCACATGTATTGAGCACTTACTTTACGCTGGGGACTGTGCCAAGCAGTTTACATTTATTATCTTTTTACCACTCACAGTAAATACATGGGGGTAGAGTCTATTTCTATCTCTGTTCTATGGATGAGGAAACAAGTTGCATGAAAGTTAATTATCTTGCGTGTGTGTGTGTGTGTGTGTGTGTGTGTGTGTGTGTGTGTGATCGAAGACTGGGGCTAAAAGGACCTTAGAAATTATTTGATTTGATCCTTCACTTTACAGATGAGGAAAGTGAGCTCAGAGAGGTTAAGTCACGTGCCCATGATCACACAGTCAGGAAGTGGCAGAGCTGATCCCCAGCACAAGGTTCCTTCCACCTCGGAACTATACCATCTACCATTTTAGGTTAACACACATCACCCTGGCCTCCTCTCTGTGAGTCTGAGGCCCAATCTTTTATGATTTGAGAATTTGTGCCATCCCCAAGTGTGCTGTCATCATGCAACCAAATGTGATTCAAAACAAGGCCGGGGCGGGGTGCGTGGGGGGCGTTCTGTGCTCTCTCTGCATCAGATTGATGATGAAGTCAAACTTCATGACTCAGAATACGGAGAAGCTCTCCAGCCCTTAACAACTTTCCCCACAGGAAACCTTGTGCCAGGTGCTTGGTTACCTTTTGAGTTCTTCGTGGGTGGCAGAGAACGCTTCCAAAAATAGATCTGTCCTCAGCGCTGTCAGAAGAGGCTTGCAGCCTAAAAATGTCACTCCCTTCTCCCTTCCAAAACACAGACATCACTGCCCAGGGCATAGCCCTTCCTTACTAACCCAGCAGGTGCCTAAAGATAAGCTTTCCTCCCACCTGGAGTCTAGACTTCCTTTATTGGGGAAGGTAGAAAAGTGTCTCTTGCCAGTAGGAAAAAATCACCTTTCATATGAATTTTGGCAAAAATTGCTCTTCTAAAGCAAATAGATTTCAAGGAAAAAGGTGTGGATCTCTGACTTAGTCTTACCTCCTGAAGATCAACTAAAATGGATAATGTATGTAAAAGTACTTTGTAAACTGCAAATACCAGGAACTATCACGTGCTTCTGCCTGTGGTCCCTGCATCTCCAAAATTGCAGTGAGCGGAAGGGATGACTTCTCTAGCGAGACCTCTGGTGACACAGATTTTCCAGCCACAGAGACCCAGGGAGTTTTCGTGGCCTGGGCTTTCTGTGGGTAACTCCTTATGTGCTGAGATGAGATTAGGACCACTGCAAAAAGCAGTCCTGAGGCTGGACTGATGCCGGCTAAAACGGGGTGCAGGGCGCTAGAATGAGCAGAAATGAATTCAACCAGACAGCAGAATTGAGGAGACTGGGAGAGAGCATTGTTCAGCCGTGGGCGGACCTTCCAATTGAGTCTCTTCTGCTGTGTTAACCTGGAGTTGGTCTTAATACAAAGACCTGTTTGCTAGCTTCTTGCCAGGGGCATGCGATGCTTGAGCTCCGTGGAACACCTTGTCATGTCAGAGCTGTTTTCAGTTCTTTTATTTTATTCATGTATTCATTCATTCAGTAAATAGATTGTTAATTCTTACTCCATGGGCAGCTTTCTCTGTTTCAACAAACCCTTCCATTTTCTGCCCACATACAAAGCCCACATGCAGTGAGTATAATTTGAAGGTAAACAGGTTTTGTTTGAATAAAAAAGTAAAGATGTGCCTCTTTCTAGTGCACCCAGCCCCTGCCACCCTCCTGCCTCCACACCATAAACCAGAGATCACTTTGGGGATATTTTCTGGGTTTGGGAACCATTCGGCTCCTGGAAAGCACTAGTTTCAGAAGGCCAGCGTACTCTTTTCATAGTATTTTTTATAGCATTATTACAGTATTTATTGGGCACCCTTATACATAGCTCCACGAGAGATTCTGAGGGAATATAAAAAGCAATAACAACAGTAGCAACACAAAGATATATCATTAAGAACAAGAAGTGTAAGATGTGGTCCCTGGGCTTTAGGTACTTAGAATGGGATGCCCAAAGGCAGAGGAAATGCATGTGACTCATGCCACCTATCCCAGGCCCCAGATAGATACCAATAATTGATCACAACACTCCCACCGAGGTCAAGGCAGCTCAGAATCCTTCTCAACACAGTGCTCTGAATCACCACTGCCAGTTGTCTGGAGTTGGCAGGTAAAATACAATCCGTCCACCTCCTCTTTCCATCCCTGTATTTTTGACCAAGTTCAACAGAAGTTCAGGAAAGGAAGAAATGATCATATGTGCTACAGTGGCTGGGAAAGATGCCACAGGGGAGGGCAATTTTAGCTCTACCCTGAAGGACCGATCAAATTTGAGTAGAGTAACTAGAAACGAGGAGAGAGGAAGGCTATTTGCGGTACTGTAGTTTTTTGCATTTTTTAAAAAAGGTAGTCAAATCTCTGTCTCCTTTTTTTTTAACTTCTTGCTTTAATTTAGGAAGATCTTTCTCATCCCCAAGATCATGAAAACATTCACCTATATTTTCTTCCAGTACTTTTATGGTTTTCTTTTTTGCATGGACATATTTGATCCAGTTCAATTTATTTGGGGGACAAGGAATATGATAGGAATCCTTTTTTTTTTTTCACGGCTAGCTAGATCTCCTACCATTTGTTGAACAATCATTTAAAAAGTCTCCTTTATCATATACAAAATCTCCTTATATACATGTGCTTATTTCTGAACCCCTGATTCTTTTTTCAGTCATCTGTTCATAAGTTTATTGTGAGTCCTGAATTTTAGAAAACTCAGTTCACAAACTCAGCGTACAAATTAGATAAACTAAGGAGATGGGATTCTTCAGGCTGCAGGTAGTAAGCTACCCTAACCACCCCTGAAATGATACAATTTTTCAAAAGCTTAAGTGTATACATCTCTTTTATTATGTGACAGCTTTTTTGACATACAACTCTCATACCATACACTTCTTCCATTTAATATGTACAATTCAATGGTTTTAAGGATATTTGCAGTGTGGAACAATTTTAGAACATTCCCATTCCCCCCAGATCTCCAGGCCTGTGCAACCATTATATATTTTCTGTCTCTGTGGATTTGCCTCTTCTGGATATTTCATTACCAATGGAATCATATAATATGTGGCCCTTTGTGTCTGGCATCTTTCACTTAGCATGATGTTTTCAAAGTTCATCCATATTTTAGCATGTATCTGTACTTAATTTCTTTTTTTTAAATTGAGATATGATCTATATAACATGAAATTAACTCTTAAAATGTACATCTAGTACCCTCATTACGTTGTGCAACCATCACCTCTATCTAGTTCCAAAACAATTTCATGACCCCAAAAGGAAACCCTGCACTCATTAAGCTGTCACTCCTCACTTGTCCCCCTCCCCCGACAGCCTCTGGCAACCACTGATCAACTTTCTGTCTCTATGGATTTGCCTAGTCTGGACATTTCATATAAATAGAATCATACAGCATGTGACATTCTGTGACTGGCTTCTTTCACTTAGCATAATGTTTTTAAAGTTCATCCATGTTATAGCATGTGTATCCATACTTCTTTTATTGTTATTGTTGAATATACCACACTTGGTTTATCCATTCATCAGCTGATGGACATTTTTGTCATCTCCACTTTTTGGCTCTTATGAATAATGTTGCTATGAACATTCGTGTACGTGTTTTTGGGTGAACTCTGCACTTCCTTTAAAAGGGACGTTATCTTTTGCATAAAGTCATATAATTCCTTGTAATACAAATCCTGTGAGTCATCTTTTCAGGATATCAAAAAGTTTACTTCCCTGGTGGTCCAGTGGGTAAGACTCCGTGCTCCCACTGCAGGGGGCCCAGGTTCGATCCCTGGTCGGGGAACTAGATCCCACATGCATGCCACAACTAAGAGTCCGCGTGCTGCAAGCAACGAAGATCCCGCGTGCCACAACTAAGACCCGGCACAACCTAAATAAATAAATAAATATTAAAAAAAAAAAAAGTTTATTTGCTCCTAGCTTTGTTTCTTTTCTTTTTCTTTCTTTCTCTCTCTTTTTTTTTTTTTTTGGTTGTGTGGCTTACGGGATCTTAGTTCCCTGACCAAGGATTGAACCCGGCCCCCCTGCAGTGGTAGTGCAGAGTCCTAACCACTAGACCGCCAGGGAATTCCCTAGCCTTATTTCTTTAAAGCCAAATGTAATTTCATTTGCAGAGGCCTTGATCCTGTCACTCTGTGCTAATTTGAACCACCACTAAGTAAAGTAAATTAAGAAATTAATTAAGAAAACTGCAGTCTGGTGAAGGACACGGCTAGGTGGGTGTACAAAAAGATCTGGTGATAAAGATGAGGGTGACACTGAAGTACAGTGTCCAGACTCACTAACGCTACCCCTTTTAAGTCCTTTTCTTTGCAGGAACAGGATCCAGGTAACTTCATTCATTTATTTATGTACCAGAGGTTCAAATTTTAAACTAGCTTAAACATTTAATAGGTTTTGCCCGTTAATCCTGCCCTGAACAGGATTGCCGCAGAAAGGTTCAGTGAAATAAATTAAAGAAGCAAAACAAAGTCAGACTCAGTTTTTTTACAGACCCAACTCCCCCACCAGACTCTAAGTTCTTGAAAACAAGGCCTACATCTTTGTGGTGGGAGCACCATAAAAGTACTCTATTTGTTAAATGAGAGAATGAGGGAAGGCGTGTCTAGAATCAGATTTCTATCCTTTGCCCCACTCACCTACTCCCACCCTGTTGTTTATGCTCCCCTGGAGACCCCGGTTTCACCCAGTTCTAAGGGACAAATCATGATCTTTCTGAGGCAGGGGAGCTGGAAGACTGTCTTTAGCATTTTGGGGAAGGGAGGGGGCATCCACAGTAGAAAACCAAACGAACCTGTTCGGTCATAATCCTTCATCTGCCAATTTTGAGAGGAAAGTGATTTTTTTTTTTTTTTATCCTTTGCAGTTTGTACTGAGAAACAAAAATGAAAACAAAAGCAAACGAAAAAGTCTTTAAATACTAAATCAAAGTGACTTGACCAAACCCCAAGGGTGCCTGTGGAGGTGAACAGACCTAGCATTGTAAGCCCCCAGCCCTCCTCCCAGGGCTCCATGACCCCTCAGTTCTGGCTAATTGCAGCTCTGGGAGAAACAGAATAAACAGATGGTTCAATGCTGCTGTTTTAAGCAGCACCAAGTCCGGTTAGTCAATGCTGGCAGCAGACAGTGCAAGAAGCACCTTCATGGCCCAGACGGCCATGTACTCTGCCATACATACTGAAGACAAGTTTCAGGGAAGCCCAAAAAGTCCCTTTCAGGAAAACACCTCTTTGCCCTTTGTTAGTGAAACCTTGGCAGACATGCCAGGCCAGAGGTGACATGTCTATCTGGAAGTGCCTAAAAAAAACCCACAGTGCCTTGACTTGAAGCAGCAGTCTCGATGTGCCAGTGCCTGGCTCCTTTGTATTACTTGGCAATCAGTTCAGATGTCACCTCCTGGGGGCGGGGGGGGGGCTACCCTGGTGCCTCACACAGCTCTTGAGACCGTAGAGATGAAATCGTTCTTCTCAGCCCGCACAGTGCCCTAGTTCTTTCTTCTTGGCCACAGGAGCTCACTAACGGTGAGGGGTGGCAAGGCCACCATCTGAAAGGGGGGTGGCGGCCCTTTTGATTAGTTGGTACTCAGTTTTTCTCTGGCTTTAGCTTCTATTCAGATGAAATAATGATGATTTTTTTCCCCCTGTCCCAGAACAAACAGAGCTGTGACTTAACGTTTGTTTCCCAGTGTTCACTGCTAATTTCCTGCACCATCAGGTTTCGTGTTCTCTCGCGTTTCCATTAAACCTAGACTCCCCCGCCCCGGGGATGTTGGCACATTGTGGGGAGCACATTGTGATGGGCTGGCTTGCTGGGGGTTGGGAAGAGGCTGGAAATAACTTGAGGAGAACTTGTCCCTCGGCGACACCCACCCATGGGAAACTTGTTCTTCTGACTCTCACCCTCAACCCCCAAGGGCAGCCACGGCTCACCAATCACAGCCAAGCCTGGAAACAGCCTCTGGGTTCTTCCGCATAGCACTCCAGGCAGTCACCACCACTGAACGTAACTGGCGGTATTTGGCTGGATTTATTACAATAATTGGAAAAGAAAAAATACATCTGTCCCCCAAACTGGATTCAGTTACACTGTTGCTCAGATCGTGTTCTCTTGCACTGTTTCATGAATTTTCCCATCACCAAAGTCTGTAAGGTGAGAGGGCCCCTTGTTCTTTTAAGGAGGAAGGAAAATCTCTCTGAAAACTTCTTTTAAAAATAAGTTTGAATATTTTTTAAGCATGGAGAAGTACAGAGGAAAAAACATTTAATGGCCCCTGTTCTCACTGCCCAGATCACTCCTGTTGATATTAGATAATTATTATAATGTTAGAATAGTAATACATGTATAAGTTTTGAAATTTTAAGCATTAAAGTATAAAATAATATAAAAGTATGAAAATATAAAATAAAGTATAGAATAACAAGTGATAACTTCTGTTCCTGCCCTTCTTATGGTAACAACTATTATTTATTAATAATTTTTTATGAGTCCTTCCAGAAAAAGTGTATGTATATATATATATACACATTTTTTAAAAAATTTACCAAAAACAGGAGAGAGATAATGCTCTACATTATGTTCTGTACCTTGTTCTTTTTTTCCTTCTTATTAAATAATACATCTTGGCATTCTTTCCTGATTCACCTCATTCATTTTATCAGCATATGGTTTTCTAACATATGGATGTGTCATAATTTAATCAGTACCGAATTAATGGCAAAACATCTTTTAAAGACTTCATTGGGCCCCTTGGCATTTGATACACTATTCATCAAAAAGACAGGAGGGACCCCTATTTCATTCATTTACTCAAACTCCTATAGATCCAAAGATTATTCAGCTTGGTCCAGAACATCTGGCAAATACAACTACAAAGCAAAGCATCAGCAGAACTGGGGTGGGGGAGTTGTATGAAAAAAGCCATTTGTAATGCACCAGAGTGACGATCACTTGCAAAGATCATAAGCAGTAAACGTCGACAGTCCTAGAAGACTCAGTCACGTGATGGGGTCAGGTGGTATTGTTCTGGGTGACATCAATGCAGCGTTGCTTCACACAGACTTTGGATTAACAATATCTCAGAAGCCTTCCGGCACTGAAAATGCTTTATTTTATTCCTAATGGGTTATTTACTACAGCTGCTGAGTCCACTGAACCAGCCGTGCTTTCCTATCACCAAGGTACCTTGAGATCGATCGATCGATCAATCGATCGATCTGTTTATCTATCTATCTATCTTTATTATTTAAATTCTCCAGGGAAGAGATCTTTGCTTTGTAATTCTAATTCTGCCAAGGATTTGGGGTGATCGGTTCAGGTGAAACTGAAACTAGCCTCACTTTACCACTTGTTAACTGTGTGCCCTGGGGCACGTCACCTAACCATCCTAAGCCTATAAAATGGAGATGATAATACCTACCCCATAGGGTTGTTGGGATGATCAGCTGGGACAATTTATGTCTATTCCTATAGACACATGGTATGCTCCCACTCGTGTATTTAAACACATATCTAATATGTGAATCTGCAAAGAGAGATGTCTAGGAAGATGTTTACCAAGATGCTAACCTTGGTTTTCTCTGGGGGTGGGATTTCTTAAGATATTTTTCCTTCATTTTTTTCCATACTGCTTGGGCTTCTTTGTTTTGGGGATTTAAGTTTTGGGGCTTTTTTTGTGTGTGTGTGGTTTTTTTTTACAATGATTAGGAATGATATTTATAAAAACCATAAAGCCATTTTCAAAATGAGATAATGCATTTAAAAGATCACATACAGTAAGTGCTTAATCAATGGTAGATTTTGTTTTGTTTTGTTTATTTATTCATTTTATTTAGGCTGAGCCGGGTCTTAGTTGTGGCATGCAAACTCTTAGTTGCAGCATACAGGATTTAGTTTCCCAACCAGGGATCAAACCCGGGCCCCCTGCATTGGGAGCGTGGAGTCTTACCCACTGGACCACCAGGGAAGTCCCAATGGTAGATGTTATTACTGTGAAAAGCTATATTGAAAAGATGGCTCGTTCAATTCCAGAAAATCACAATTTAACTATATTTAAGTCTCAGAAAGCCCAATTTTTAAGAAATTAGGCTTTGGAATCAGACAGTCCTGGGTTTAAATCTCAGTTCTATATCTCTTTTTTCCCCTCTCAATCTTTTTAGATGCTACGTCTTAAGCAAAACATTTCACCACTTATAGCCTTGGTTTCTCCATCTGTAAAATAAAATGTTTTTCCCCTTATCCAATCACCCAAAATCCTACATAACCTTCAGACCACTTGGTGTTTCCAGTTACCTTGAACACACAGAATACCTAGAATACTTGTGACTTTGTAGTGGGTCCTGGATACAATAATAGAACCTAGTCATGCCAACACAACTAATTTCCTACACAATATCTACTTCCTTTTCTCTTTACCAACAGAACCTGGATTTTATGCAGGGCAGCAATGTGCCTAATTAAAAATGCTTACCTCCCAGACTTCCTTGAAGTTAGGGGTAGCCATGTGACCCAGTTTGACCAATGAGATATAAGCAGTACTCATATGTTTCTTATACATCACAAGGAGCTTACAAGAAAATTGGTGTATACCTGATCGAAAGGGAGATACTCATCTGATATATATTCTCTGCCCTTAAGTCTTCCCCCTGTTCCCGCCTGAAGCAAGAAAATGACATTTAGAGGAGCAGTAGCCATCTTTGCAACTATAGGAGCCACACACTAAGAATGACAGAGCAGGAAAGCAGAAGAAACCAGGTCCTTGATGAATTCATGAAAATGCTGTCCAAATCCTGGACCACATACTCTAGATTTCATGTTGCATAAGAAAAACAAACATTTAGTGGGTTAAGCCACTGTTGTCAGGATTCAGTTACATGCAACCAAATGTAGTTCCAAGTGAATACACTACATTACAGGGTTTCTATGAGGAGTCAAATAAGATAATGTTTGTCAAGTACTTAGCCCAGTGCCTGAAACATGGGTATAACTTAATACATATTTGTTGATGAGTTCCAATCTTGTCCTAGTAAGAGGGAGTTAGGAATTGGAAATCTTTTACAGAACATGATTTCCTAATAGAAAGTTAGGAACTTTATTTGTTCATTTGTAAAGTTCTTAGAATGATGCCTGGCACACAAGAAGCACTTTATAAATATTCGATAAATAAATACAATCCTAACAAATGCTTATTAAATGCCTACAATGTGCCAGGCACTGTTCTAGATGCTTGCAAATACAGAAATGAAGAAGACAGACAGTGTTCCTGCCCTTAGGGTACCTTCATTTTAGAAGGAGCAGCAGGAGAGGAACGGTAAGCAAATAAATAAACAAGAAACTGTCATGAAAATAAAAGGATGGTGTGATAGAGATACGAGATCTCCTCGGGTTGGGTACACAGGGAAGGCCTCTTGCAGGTGGTGACCTTGAAAGTAAAACCTGATCTGTAAGAAGGAGCCAACTCTGTAAAGATCTGGGGTAAAAACATTGTAGGCAGAGAAAGGCTTGTCAAAGGCCGTAAGGTAGTTATGAGTCTGGAGTTACAGAGGAAGAGTCTTCCTGTAATCACCCAAGGTTTGCATTTGCAACCACAGAGAGGAATGCAAACGCAGGGCAAATCCACATGTTATGCAGTCTGAAACTTACAACTTGGGGGGCCCCTCTTTAAGAAAAAGAATACAAAAGTACAGATACAAAATAGGGCTTTGGAAGGGGCCTTTGCAAGTGAGTGGCTCTAAAGCTTAAGCTTTCATGAGCTTCATGGAAAATCTATTTCTGTTTAGACCTGAGGTGATAAAAGTAGATTTTCGTACCAATGTTTTCTTAGGTCAGTCTCCCAAGGCAATAGAAATAAAAGCAAATATAAACAAATGGGACTTAACAAACTTACAAGCTTTTGCACAGCAAAGGAAACCATAAACAAAATGAAAAGACAACCTACGGGCTGGGAGAAAATATTTGCAAATTATGTGACCGACAAGGGCTTAATTTCCAAAATATACAAATAGCTCAGACAACTCAATAACAAAAAAACAAACAACCCAATTGAAAAATGGGCGGAAGATCTAAATAAACAGACATTTCTCCAAAGAAGACATACAGATGACCAACAGGCACATGAAAAGATGCTCATGATTGCTAATTATTAGACAAATGCAAATCAAAACTACAATGAGGTACCACCTCACACCAGTCAGAATGGCCATCATTAAAAAGTCTACAAAGGGAATTCCCTGGCAGTCCAGTGGTTAGGACTTGGCGCTTCCACTGCCGTGGCCAGGGTTCGATCCCTAGTTGGGGAACTAAGATCCTGTAAGCAGCACAGTGCAGCTAAAAAAGGAAAAAAAAAAAAGCCTACAAATAATAAATGCTGGAGAGGGTGTGGAGAAAAGGAAACCCTCTTACACTGTTGGTGTGAATGTAAGTTGGTGCAGCCACTATGGAAAGCAGTATGGATGTTCCTCAGAAAACTAAAAATAGAGTTGCCAGATGATCCAGCAATCCCACTCCTGGGCAAATACCCAGACAAAACTCTAATTAGAAAAGATACATGCACCCCTGTATTCATAGCAGCTATTCACAATAGCCAAGACATGAAAACAACCTAAATGTCTATCAACAGATGAACAGATAAAGAAGATGTGGCACAGACATACAATGGAATATTACTCAGCCATAAAAAAGAATGAAATAATGCCATTTGCAGCAACATGGATGGAACTAGAGATTATCATACTAAGTGAAGTAAGTCAGACAAAGACAAATACCATATGATATCACTTATATATGGAATCTAAAATATGACACAAATGAACTTATCTATGAAACAGAGATGGACTCACACAGAGAACAGACCTGTGGTTGCCAAGGAAGGGGGTAGGGGAGGGATGGAGTTGGAGGTTGGTATTAGCAGATACAAACTATTATATATAGAATGGAGAGACAAGAAGGTCCTACTGTATAGCACAGGCAACTATATTCACTATCCTGCAATAAACCATAATGGAAAAGAATATGAAAGAAAAGAATGTGCCTGTATGTATAACTGGATCACTCTGCTGCAGAGCAACAACATGGTAAATCAACTATACTTCAATAAAAAATAATAAAATTAAATTAAATTTTAAGAAAAAGTAGATTTGAAGTACAACTTATTCAGACTCTTTTGGTACTCAGAAACCCACTGAGTTAGATGGAGTGAAAAAAGTTGACATTTATGATAAGGATCCAGGATGACAGGACCCAAGAATGAGCATCTAGCTGGGCCAAATTTGTACTGCAACTGGAGACTCAAACACCAAGCAGGACTCCTCGTGCTTCATCCACCTCCCTAACCTATACATGTGCTTCATTCTTATCTTCCTCTTGCAAGATCAGCTCCATCTGCTTTTCTGACCCATGGGACAGAAAACCACGACCACTCATGTTACATGGTACAGCTCCAACCACTAGCTCCTAGCCCACCTTCCCAGGGAAGCTCTCTGACTGACAGACTTGAGTCAGGTGTCCATCCTTGGTCAAAAAACGGCACCAGGGCTCCTGGAGGCCACTCAACCCTGAGATCAAGACAAAGGTAGTCACCTGAAAAAGGGGAGTGATTGTGAGCCAGGGGGCAAACCCAAGATGTGTCTGCCTCATCTGTAGAGCAGCATTGTCCAAGAGAAATATAATGCCAGACACAAATGTAAACCACATATGTTATTTAAAATTTTCTAGCAGGGACTTCCCTGGTGGTGCAGTGGTTAAGAATCCGCCTGCCAAGGCAGGGGACACGGGTTCGAGCCCTGGTCCAGTAAGATCCCACATGCTGTGGAGCAACTAAGCCCATGCACCACAACCACTGAGCCTGTGCTCTAGAGCCCGCGAGCCACAACTACTGAGTCCGCGTGCTACAACCACGGAAGTCCGCGCGCCTAGAGCCCATGCCCTGCAATGAGAAGCCTGCGCACTGCAACAAAGAGTAGCCTCCGCTCGACGCAACTAGAGAAAGCCCACGCACAGCAACGAACACCCAACGCAGCCAAAAATAAATTTAAAAAATAATAAATAAAAACTTCTAGCGGACACATTAAAGAAGTACAAAGAAGCAGATGAAATTAATTTTAATAATAAATTTGATATAACCCAAATATGATTACTTTAACATAGACAATACAAAGATATTTACATTCTTTTTTACGTACTAAGTCTTCGAAATCCAGTGCCTTTTTTACACTTCTGGCACATCTCAATTCAGATCAGCCACATTTCAAGTGCTCAATAGCCACACCTGGCTGATGGCTACCAAGGTGGACATACAGGTCTAGATTTCTTGGCTGAGATCTGGTGGATGCTGCTACTTCTGTCCATCACAGCAGGCCCAAGGCTGTAGTGATCAAGCCCAACCTTCTCTTGCCTTCTGTGGATGTCATGATTGCGTGTCTGCTCTAGGGCTCAGATAAATGTGCAGGATTAATCATCACTGGCTTTCAGAGTACACACAGCACAAGCACATTTGCTGCCAAATTGCAATTACAGAGTTCTTTCTTTGCTGGACTCAGAGTTAATGTCTTTGCACTTCCTTTATTCCAGAAATGAAATTAAAGCCACTCAAACACACACACATAAAAGGCCCACAGCAACCTGCAGCTCCATCAGCAAATTGTTCAGCCTTGGTAGGAAGGTCATTAGACTGGTTTTAGATAGAGCCCATAAAGCATCAGGAAAACAGATAAATTTCAAAATACTGGTTGCTCAGCTGTACTTCAGCTCAGCCTCCCAAACGTAATAAATGCATCTCTCCAAAGTGTGTCTGCTTTCTCTTCAGTTTGCTACATCCAGGTACTATAAGGTATACTCCTTTTTCATTACATACATATTTGCCCCAAGTTTTAGCAAACACATATGTATATAGGTCAGATCTGCTCCATGTCACTTTGGCAGGTTGGTTTCTCTCCTGTCTATAGATTTTTCAGGTGCATTTTGTTGAAAAGACCAGATGTGGCTGATTTAGAAGTCTTTTAGTTCTCCGTCTGGAAGCAATTTGTAACGGTGGCCTAATAATTTGATAGCTACTATACATCGAGCACTTATTATACACCAGGCAGTGTGCTAAGTGCTTACAGACACGATGTCATTTAATTTTTTCAATGTCACCATACGTACGTACGTTCTATGATTAACACACCCCCACTTTACAGAGGAGGAAAGTGAGGTTTGCGAAAGGTTAAGCACCTTGTCTGAAGTCATCCGCCTACAAAGCAACAAAGCCAAGATTTGAACCCCAGTTGCCTGACTCCAAAGCTTTAGCTGTTGATGTCTGCACAGCAATTCGGCATGATTTTTGAAAAAGAAAGCCATCAAGTCTCGCTTTCAAGGGCCAGCGCTTTCACCAAAAGGCATCTTTGAGGCAGGGTGTCTGAGAAGAGAGGACAATCGGAATGAGGTTACCAATTGGCAGGTCTGGAAGGTAGCAAAATGAAGCTCCTCGTCCATGGGAAAAATAAAGACAGATGTGCAAATGCCTGGGGAGAGGTCAGTTGACCAATCCTGGCAAAGAAGGGCTGGACTCCAGTCCTCCACTGTTATAAACCAGCTCTAACCTTACTCTGGGCGGCCTAGAGCAAAGCCACCTGGCTCCCGGAGGTGTAAAGATGATGGCTCTGCCAGGCCTCCCCGAGGGCCGATTTGGATTAGCTAGTTAATGGTTATACACTAGTTTGAATAGGCGAAGGGCCCAATAAAATCTCTACTCTGGTCTTTTTAGCACAGTACTGAGCCCCTGTTGATGACAAATATTAAAGGAAGATTAATCTCTCTTTAGTTTTATGGCTTGAATTGAACCATTTGGCAGTACTAGGCCAGACAAGCAAAAAACAGCATGCCGATGTTAATTAGCTAACTCGACTCTAAGAGACAGCACCAGTAATGTTCTCAGAACCTGAATTTAATGTTGGTAACTTCAGGTGGAGGGCAGGCATTGGAGCAACATTTGTCGAAAGACTGAATGCATAGATTTGATGCTTACTCAGGCACCTACTATGTGCCGGACAGTGGATTACACATATCAGGCTCTAAAAAGCCACCTCTCTGATGTCAAGATTTTGCCTGGCGATTGGGAATGTTACCACATCGGTCTGAACGTGGATTTCTCCATCAGTAAGTGCACAAATAGCTGTAAAGCAAACCAGCAAACTATTGAACAATCTTGCTTGATAGCAAGCTATCAAACGATTTCTCGGAGCAAAGAGAAATTGAAAATCCAACAGTAGCTCTCTTGGAAGGATGACCCTAGAAGACGGAAATCTTCATTTGCCAAACACAGGGTAAATAACAGGATTTTCAGGAGCTATTTTGATAACAAATATAAATTGAAAAATATGCAGAATATTTTCATCCTTTAAAGGTCCGCATCTACTCAGATTTCCACAAGGCAAGAGTAAGTAAATTCCCAGTTAGAGGCGGAAGTCACATGTCAGTCACATAACACCTCTCCCACCCACAACTCTTTTTTTTTTAAGTGAAAGCAAGTTTATTTAGGGAGAGACACATTCCGTAGGCAGATGCAGTCTGTCTCAGAAGATGGGAGCAGCCCCCCAACTCTTAACTGTTTGAAAAAATGTGAAATGTGCAAGTTTCCATACAAATAACCAGGCAATTGTCCAGCTGGTCTCAAAAGTAGCTAGATCCTGTTAATCATTTAACACCTTACCTAATGTGATATAAACACAGGAGAAGTCATTGCCAGGCTACAGTATTTTCTGGAACCATTATTTATGTATTCATTCATTCATTCCTTTATTCATTCAACTAAAATAAATTGAGGGCCTACTATATGCCAGGTGCTGTTCTAGACATCAGTGAAGCATGAACAAAACAAAGATCACCTGTCTTCCGGGAATTTACATTTTTGCGACTACTTTCAATTCACCAGCAGAGCCCAAGGACGCTTCAGTTTGTAGTTTAACAAAACGAAATAGCCTTTTGGGCTAGCATTCAGATTTTCTTACGTTGATTCGTTCTTTCAGCAAATATTTACCGAGTAACTACTGGGCTACTCTGGAGCAATACAAACGTGTATGAAGACGGAGCTCACTGTCTAGATGGAAACATAAAGCATTTACAGAAAAAACCAATACAACAAGGAATTAAATGCCATGAACGAAGCAGACAGAATGCTGTGGAATAGTCAGAGAAGAAAATTCAGCTTCATGGAGGAGTAACTAGGTGGCATTTGAATTAGGATTTAAAGGATGAGTATGGGGACTTCCCTGGTGGTCCAGTGGCTAAGACTCCTTGTTCCCAATGCAGTGGGCTTGGGTTCAATCCCTGGTCAGGGAACTAGATCCCACATGCCGCAACTAAGATTTCACATGCCGCAACTAAAAATTCTGCATGCTGCAACGAAGTTCCCATGTGCCGCAACTGAGACCCGTCGCAGCCGAATAAATAAATAAATATTACAAAAAAAAAAAAGGATGGGTATGATTTGCATATGTAAAACGAGAGGAGGGTGGGACATACTAGGATGAAGGGCAGTCTGTAACTGACCAAAAATAACTGATCTTGTTTTCTAATATACATGTTGGTAAAACAAGGTCTGAATGCTGCTACAGACTGAATGTTCGTGTCCCCCCCAAATTCATGTTGAAGCTCTAATCCCCAGTGGGATAGTATTTGGAGGTGGGAGCTTTGGGAAATAATTAGGTCATGTGGGTGGAGCCCTCATGACGGGATTAGTGCCCCTAGAAGAAGAATCACGAGAGAGAGATCATTCTCTGCCATATGAGAATATAGCAAGACGGCGCCATCTGTAAACCAAGACGAGAGCCCTCACCAGAACCAAGCCATTCTGGCACCCTGGTCTCAGACTTGCAGCCTCCAGAACTGTGAGAAATCTTTGTTGTTTAAGCCACCCAGCCTATGGTCTCTTGGTCAGTTTGACTCAGCATCTATATAGCAGCCCAAAGTACCTAAGACAAAAGCAAAGATTTCAAAGAAGTTTTAAACTTCTTTATCCAAATGAAGTTTTAGAGCAGCTGTTGTCCCCAGTTCAACTGAACACTCAAGGTCTACCTAAAATGAAGTCAAAAGAGTGGAAAACTGATTTCATCTCATATGCCCACAGTGGAACTGGCTGCTAGAAGTGTTATGTTACAAATAATTCTGAGGCTTTATTAAGGTTCAGCAGGAAAGGGCCTGTGATTGATTAGTGATGTCTGCCACAGGCACAGGATTCAGATATGGTAGTTGATTCGTTTGCTGTCCCTGGGTTCAGGTCACATACCTGAATTACCCAGTGAGGAAAGCTCTGTAATAGAGGTTTTGAAACTGTTTTAGCAGCAGAACCTTTTGTGCAGATGAAATCTTACTCAACATTCCAATATTTTAAAGAGTGGGGCTGCCCTCCTCGAAACAGGGAAGGGAGAGGTCTAGAGCCCCACCCACTCACCCTCCTCCTCACCCATCAGAGGGGCACCTGGAGCACAGCCTGAACCATCACCACCTTATGAGACTGTGGCTTTCTGTGTCACAAGAACAGCATTTAGTAATTTGTTCGTATTAAATTCCACAAGAGGGATGATAATCACCATTTTACAGATGCAGAAACTGAGGTCCAAAGAGGTTAAGTGCTAAACCCCAGGCTCCTCCTTCTTACTCAGGCTGGGGTCTCACATGTCTCTAGCTCTGCAGCTTCATCAGAGCTTGTCTTCCAGAGAAGAGAGCTGAGTTGAATAGAAATAAATGCAAGGAAAAGGGGGATGCTCCTGCCCCTCTGTGTGAAATTCTGTCTCACTCCGCCTTCACCTGCAGAGCACTTCCACAAGCCCCCTTGTCAGTGACACCTTAGAGGTCTGCAATCCTGAGCCACTCAGCGCTCCAGCAGGACTGAAGTTTCCCCCTCACTTCATGAGCTGAGGCAACCTGAGCATGCCCTTCCTCCTCTCTTCTTGGTTGTTCCTAAGGAGAGCCTGTCATCTCTGCTTGGACTGGAGCGTGGGGTGGAGCTGCAAAGGGCGGACACAGGGTGGTCACGGTGAGTCCACCACATAAGGCGTTTACAAATGACAAAGCACGTTTATTATCTCACCACGCTCACCCTACTCATCATCACCACCATCCCTTCCAGCCTGGACCACAGCGGCAGCCTCCCCTCCCACCTCTTCTCCCCTCACCCACTCTGGTCTCACCGCAACCCCTTCCATTTTCTGCACTGCCGGCAGAGATTTTTTAGTAATGCAAATCTGACTGGGTCACTCCTTTGCTCAAAACGCTTTAACAGCTTCCCGCTGTCCTCGGTACCCTGTGGGAAGAGCACTTGCTTGTGAGAGAGTGTGTGTGCACATGTGCGTGTGTGCGTGTATGCACGTACACTCTTGCAAGGGAGGGTGGTTTATGATACTGGGACATTTGATACACAGCAGGGTATGTGTACTTATTCATGTACATTTATGTAGGTCTTGCCTCAGTCCACAGAGGTACTGGAGTGGCTGCGTATACAATATACTTCCTGGGCAGGCAACAACAGGAAGCATTTCCAGCTATGTTTTGGAAACTTCATTCATGTGGTATAAACCAACTGCAGTGTAAAATAATAATAACTGAGCGTTTTATTATTCTAAAAACTCCGATAGGAAACTAAGAAACAACATAGCTGCAGAGGTGCTCTATCACAGCCCCACGTGATTTCTGGATCAACAAAAGGGCAATCCAAGGTGCATTAGGAGAAACTGAGTCATTACCTAAGACAGTCGGTGCCAGCCCTCCTCTGCATGTCACTCAGGGACACTTGTTTATTTTTAGAGATTTTCCTCATTTTTAATTACACAGGAATTACACTGTTGGGGAGGGGGAAATTCCTCTTCTACTCCACTTGAGTTCTTGTGGCTGGACTAATAATAAAATTGACACAAGACAGGAGAAAAAGAAACAAATTTCAATTCATGCACATGGAGGTCCCATAGAAATGGGACCTTAGAAGTGGCCAAAGCAGGCACCTTTAACCTTTTTAGACAAGAAGCAATAAATTTGTGAGGAATTGACTGGATAAAGAAACATAGGTTTGGGGTGATGGATTAGTGAAGATGCTAAACAGAGTTTGGGCTTGGGGCAGTATATTAAAGAAGGAACAAGGTTTGTTTATATAGGCTTCTTGGCCTGACTTCCTATCTTTGGTGATAAGGACATCCTTCTACCTCCAGATGCAGGGAGTGCATCTGTCACGTAAGAGATTGATTTCCTGCTTTCAGGGAGACAGAGAGTCAGGGTGTCCCTCTTGCTTTAGCTGCTTCTTTTAATGATTTGATTGATTGATTGATTGATTGATTGATTGATTTTTGGCCGCATTGGGTCTTCGTTGCTGCGTGCGGGCTTTCTCTAGTTGCGGAGAGCGGGGGCTACTCTTGGTTGCGGTACGCGGGCTTCTCACTGCGGTGGCTTCTCTTGTTGCAGAGCACGGGCTCTAGGCACGTGGGCTTCAGTAGTTGTGGCACGTGGGCTCAGTAGTTGTGGTGCACAGGCTTAGTTGCTCTGCGGCATGTGGGATCTTCCCGGACCAGGGCTCGAACCCGTGTCCCCTGCATTAGCAGGAGGATTCTTAACCACTGCGCCACCAGGGAAGCCCTGGCTGTTTTTGTTTTTTTTTTTTTTAACATCTTTACTGGAGTATAATTGCTTTACAATGGTGTGTTAGTTTCTGCTTTATAACAATGGCTGTTTCTTAAGTCACTTTAATTCAAAAGAATCAATATGCCACTGAGGCACATTTGGGGGTGGCCAACTCTGGGCCCCACAACATGAATATATTTCTGCTGGAAAAATGTCAAACAATATCCACTCTCTACTCAGAAGTATCCACTGTAGCCAATTTGGTATTTTGTGTATTTTGAGCCTTTTGTTTTGTGGGGAAGGTTGTTTTTGTTGTTTTCCTACACAGGATCATATTCTATGTATTACTCTATAAACATGCTTTTCTCTTTCAACATTTCATCTTGGCCTTATTTCCCTTTCTGGGTATGCAGATCTACTTTGTTCTCTGTAACCACCACATTCTAATTCCACTGTATGGGTATATCATAGTTTATGGAAGGATTTTCCTCTGAATAAACATGTAGGTTGTTTCTGACTTTTTGTTATTACACCCAATGCTGTATGTGAAAACTATGCACAGGTTAAAAAATAATTTCTCTAAAATAGAGAAGAGGAATTTTTGAGGTAAAGCATATACACATTTAAAATTTTAAGAGATACTCCCGAATTACCCTCCAAAAAGAAAGTTCAGGGATCTCCAATAAGCAGTGACATGGTTGTACAGGTCTACTGTGTATGTACCTTTGGAGATTGCGGCCTAAAACTGATATAGTGTTCACAAGCAAAAAGAGGCATGCAAATCCATAGGATAATACAAACTCTAAAAAACAAATAAAGCACCATTTGCACTGTCATCGGGGAGTGGGGGTAGAGAGAGAATGGTGAGCATAGAGGACTTCTCAGGAGAGCAGCCCCCTCCTCACCCTTCCCTCCTCCAGGCCTCGCCCCTCTTCCTTCCCATCCTCTGGCTGAATAAAGCAACGCTGAAGGGAGAGAGAGAGGACTTCAGATGGAGCAATGGAGAAGAAAAATTGGTATGTGCTCTGACACAGACTTCAGGAGGCTGCCATCACCAGACCCCGTGAACAAAGTGCCGACGGCTAATTGTACTGACACCCAGTGGAAGTTTGCATTCCACCGGGCTTCTCTCTGGAGATGCTCTGCTCCTCAGCTTGTGAGGTAATAAAATCATGAGCAGCCTATTTCCCCAAGTCTTCCAGCCTTCAGACAGTACCTTTCCCTTCAATAACAAAATAAAATGGCTTCTTTTCCTATGTCACAACCTATGGCAAGGCCATCTCCCCCCCACAGGATTACTGTGGATTCCAGGGTTGCTTATGTGTCCCTGGTCACTTCCTGTCCCTGTCCTGTTCTTGAATCTGCTACTGGCCTCTCTGTTCTCACACCTCTCTCCACACTCATCATCGCTGCTATTCCTTCTTTAGTAATCCCAAACATCAGTGTTTTTCTGCAGTTTGTGGGTAAAGGAGAGGGGTCACAACACAGTGCCCAACAGGAAGCATTACAGCGAATAGCAGGCGTCACTCTTCTCAACAACTCCTTGACTACAGTACCCTGCGAGGAGCCACTGGCTGAACTTCTCAGGCCCTGGACTCATGGCAACCTGCCAGGTCACCTCCTCTCTCCCAGGGGCCCTCTGCCATCTCCCCAGATTCCTTCCAATTTCACTGTCCAGGGAACAGCTCCTCGATCCCCATTGCTTTCTTCTTATTCAGTCCAGCAGTTGACCTCTCTTGGTCTTGTGGAGTGGCTGATAGGCCCCATCTGTTCACATCAGGGCTCCGCTACTGCTGCCTGCGTGGCCTTCGGCATGGTACTCATCCTCTCTCAGCTCCCGTTTCTTAATATGTGACAGGGGTTACACCAGAATGTATTTAAAGTGGTTAGCACCGTCCCTCGTACATTTGTGCTAGGCATCCGTGATAATACCACCTCTCACGCCAGGAAATGACCCATCAAGTCCCTTACCGCTCAAAAGGGCTGTTATGGCCCTAAGTTTTGCCACCACCCTAGGACATCTGGCGGTTGGCTTTTTAAATATGACTTTCTTCCCTGTTAGTGTGTTGTAGGAAAGCTTCCTTTCAGCTTAGCTCCTTAGAGATGTTGCTTGTGAAATGTACTAGTTCTCAGGGGTTTCATGGTGAATATAGGAAAAGAGGTGCTTGGGCAACTTAAACTCCCTTCCTCTAGGCCACAAGGCGGAGATTAAGTGCAACTCGTCCCCTTGGCCCTCTGCTACCCCTCCCTTCACGGATGGCACCTGCACCCAGCCGGGGGCTCAAGGCAGATACTTGGGAGTCATCGTGAAGCCGCCTTTCCCTTATCTCTGCCTGTCAGTCCCCCAGCAAGCCCTTGTTGGGGTTACCTACAAATTCTCTATACACCACCCCCCCCAAGCCAGGCCCATGCACCTGGGCCACTGCAGCCATCTCCCTGCTGGAACCCCTGCTTCCACTCTTGCCTTCCTACAGTCCATCGTCCAGCAAGAGAGCAGAGCCATTTAAAAACATGTCAGGGACTTCCCTGGTGGTACAGTGGATAAGAACCTGCTAATGCAGGGGACACAGGTTCGATCCCTGGTCTGGGAAGATCCCACATGCTGTGGAGCAACTAAGCCCGTGCGCCACAACTACGGAGCCTGTGCTCTAGAGCTGGCGAGCCACAACTACTGAAGGCTGTGTGCCACGACTACTGAAGCTCGCGCGCCCTAGAGCCCGTGCTCTGCAACAAGAAAAGCCACCGCAATGAGAAGCCCGTGCACCGCAACAAAGAGTAGCCCCTGCTGGCTGCATCTAGAGAAAGCCCGCGTGCAGCAACAAAGACCCAAAACAGCCAAAAATAAATAAATAAATACATACATACATAAATAAATTTTTTTTTTTTTTAAAAAGTAAAAAATAATAACATAAGTCAGATCACTTCCCTTTCTTGCTTAAAACCCATCAGCACTTCCTGTTGCCTTCAGAGCAA
The DNA here is from genome assembly GCF_965194825.1 of Balaenoptera physalus. Classification (NCBI taxonomy): domain Eukaryota; kingdom Metazoa; phylum Chordata; class Mammalia; order Artiodactyla; family Balaenopteridae; genus Balaenoptera; species Balaenoptera physalus. The sequence continues at coordinate 58,795,906 of NC_138890.1, forward strand.
AATCCAGGCTCCACGGCGAGGCCTGAGGCCGTAATCCCACTGCTGCCTCTCCAGCTCCATCCCCTGCTGCCCTCACAACTTGCTTCCTTCCTCCTCCTCTAAATCCACATCCCTGGAACACTCCTCACACCCGGGCAACTCCATGGCTCCTTCTCAGCTTGCCAATTTCGGCACAGAAAGACCTACACTGACCACCCACTCTAGATCGGCCCACCCACTCCAATTTCTCTGTATCATCTTGCCCCGCGTACCAACTTCCGAGTCTCCCTCTACTCAGTCGTTACTGTCTTCTCCCCACAAAACTGCGAGCTCCCTGAGGGCAGGTGCTCTGTCTGTCTTGTTTGCTGTTTTGCCCCCAGCCCCTGGCACAGCAGGCGCACAGTATGCACTGACTGAATGAATGAGTAAACAGATGAATGAATACATCAACCAGGAAAATGAAGGAGGAAACCTCCAGGAGAACATGTGGTGTGAGGAGGCACTCCAAGGGAGGGGTCCCCAGGGAGCTCTCTCTCCACACAGGAGCCTGCTTCCTCACTGGGACGCAGGTGTAGATCTGAGCCAGGAGCGACAGCCCTGAAGTCTCAGGGGCCTCCTGAGGCTTCCTGAGATGGGAGAGGGAACGGCTCTCCATCACATGGAAACGCCTTGACTGCCGCAGCGAAAGGGCAGAGCTGCTGCCTCCAATGCTGATTTCCACACAGCGGCTGCCTTCCTCCACCCACCAGCGAGCCCACTGAGTTGCCGTAGCAACAGAGGACGGCGCCAGAGTCCAAATAGGGATGTCTGCATCTCCCAGCACATCTTCTGGGGAGGGCGAGAAGTGGGGGGGGGGGGGCGGTCCACAGTCGTGCCCTGGCTCTGTCTGCCTCTGGTCTGTCCTGGTGTCTAAGCAAAGCACCTCCTCTGCCCCTCACCCCCACATCCCTTGAACATCGGAGGAAGACCTCGCTTCAGAGCCTTCTGCTCTGTGTTCTCTCTCCTGCTGTGGAAGGCAAGGGGAGGGATGGCCTCATCTTTGTATCCTGTTCAGGCCCGCAAATTGGCCAGAAGAACAAAGGACAAGGGCTCTCTGATGGCTCACGGCTCTCAAGACGGCCTTAAGAATGTTTTCTTTTTGGGGCTTCCCTGGTGGCACAGTGGTTGAGAATCAGCCTGCCAGTGCAGGGGACAGGGGTTCGAGCCCTGGTCCGGGAAGATCCCACATGCCACGGAACAACTAAGCCCATGCGCCACAACTACTGAGCCCATGAGCCACAACTACTGAAGCCCACACGCCTAGAGCCCATGCTCTGCAACGTGAGAAGACACCGCAATAAGAAGGCTGTGCACCGCAACGAAGAGTAGCCCCCGCTCGCCACAACTAGAGAAAGCCCGCGCGCAGCAACGAAGACCCAATGTAGACAAAAATTAAATAAATAAAATAATTAAATTAATAAAAAAAGAATGTTTTCTTTTTAAATACCACTTTTTTAGTCTAACTGGTCACGTCCTGGAGTTTTTGAGGCTCTGTTAGCTGCCTTTTTGGTATCCCTAAAGAAGCAAAACCTGGCTTTTACTCCCCAGAAGCTAAATGCCCTTCAGGGAAGCTGCTGAGAAGCAGTTTGTGTCATTTGTCAAAAGAATGACAATAGTATCTACCACTCACTGAGTGTGTGACATGCATCACTTCTCTCAATCCTCACAACTGCCCTGGAGAAAAGGAATTATAGTCCCTCTTTACATGTAAGGAAACTCAGGCTCCCTCGTTTCTGGGGTCACACAGCTGCTAAGGGGCCAAACTGCGATCCAAACACTGCACTCTCAGATGCTGAAACCCAAGCCATTGGCCACTGCTCTATACTGGGAGGTACCAGCAGCTACAGAACATGACTACAGTGAGCTTCCCCAGCCCCAGCCAGCCCTCTTGGGTCCTCACGTGGCCCCATCCCGGCCACAGTGGCCAGCACTTGTTGGCTCAGGCCCCAAGCAGCATCACCCCCACAGGGATCTGACAGCAACTCGCTCAGAGTGGGAACAAAGGCAGCTTTTTCAGCCCCTTCTTTAGAAACCTTCACTCCACGCCGCAGAAGCAGCCCCTCGGATTGGCTGTTACCATGGCAACTGGCTGCTGATCTCTGTCCAATTATGTCAGCCCAGAACTGCAGTGCCTCCGTGTCCATTTCCTGCCCAAGCTTCCCAGCCCGCCAGCCCAGCCCCTGACCTCCAGGCAGCTTTGAATGCCTAGGCTTTCTAATTACAGCTGCCTTTCAGTTCGCTAGTCCTGTCGGAAAACCTTTGTAATCTGCATTGAACTTCTCCTCCCAAGAGCCCATTTATCATACCCAGCCTCTGGCTCTTTATCTGGGGTTTATGAAGCACTGATTGTGTTATCCAGCCTTGCCCCCAGCATATGTACTCAGCCGACTTGCAGAGAGCTTGGACACACAAATTTCAAACATCTGGGACTTAGTGTCTGGCACCAAGATCTTTCCACTGCAACCATAACTTTGTATGCGGTCTACAGTGGCCTGATTTCAAGCCTGATTTCTTCATTCATTCATTCATTTATTCATTCAATGACTCATGAGCACCTACTATGTTCCAAGCACTAGGGACACCATGTTAAACAAGACAGAACGGAACTTTACATTTCCCCAGGGGAGAGGGGTGATAAAGTAAACAGGTAAACAAACAAATAAATACAATTTGCGGTATCTGTAAGTGTGGTGCAGATGAAGGAGCTGAGGGGCTCCGATCCTAGGCTAGACATTTTCCTCTGTCCTCATCTAAGTTCCCCACTTGCAGAGGGAGGGGCACACCAGATAAGGGGTGAGTAGATGGTGCTTGGTGTCCAGTGGGCACTTTTGGATGCAAGTGGCAAAGACCAAACTTAGGGAGAAGTGTTCTTTAGGCAGTGATGCAGCTGGGGATCTGAGGTCTGAAAGTCATCAGGACTCCATCCCCATCTCTTGTCCCTCTCAGGACATCAGCAACCATCCTTCCCCTTGCAGTGGCTTTTCCCACAAGACGGGAAGCGTGGCTGCTGACAGATCCTATGAGTTTTACTTTTCACAGCCTCAGTCATGGAAGACAGCCTGACCTCAAGCGCTCTCCCATTCCCAGACCAAAACACCAAGGGGAGAGACTCATTGCCCCAGGTTGGAGGTTCCCAGGCCTGGGTTAACCAGTGAAGGCCAAGGATGGGATCAGAGTACCAATAAGGAGACTCCCAAGCTCCCAGTTAGTGCTCTGTGCTCTGGGGGAAGGCAGACCTTCCCAGGGTCTAGACCACCCCTACAAAGTGAGACCCATCACGGTGTGTGCCCCTTGCCACTCCCCCACCCTCACCCCACCCCGCCCCTACTCCTGCTTTCATACCTTAATGGTCTAACTTCTGTTTCAGAGAGGCAGCTTTGTGGCCTGTGCCCCAGTTCAGTCCCAGTTCTTAAGGTCACCCTCTGCTCTGGGGTCTTCTCTGCCCACCTCACCTGTGTCACCCTCATGTGGAATCCTAACCACTCCATGCATGAGTCCAGGTCACCATCAACACTGGGCAGCTACAGCAGGTTTTACTGAAGGTCTGGAGGTGACAGAGGGCGAACACCCCATAGCTCAGAACAAGACCAACTTGTGGTCCGATTCTCACCATCTTCTATCCTTAGAGCTGAGACCCGAGGGTCTTATCTGGTTTCCCTCCCTCCTGACCTCACACCCCACCCCCAACTCACAGCAGGCGCCTGGAAATTCCTTATTACATTCTACTGCAGAGGTATTCACCTGTCCGTCTCCACTCAAATCAGGTTCCCGTGCCAACACTGGCATATCCTAAAAACACATTAAGGTGCTTTGCTCAACTAAAGAATCTTCATGCTGAGCCTACAAAGGACAGGAGAAGCTTTGGAACTATAGTCATTGGTTTAACTTATCCACTCTCAAATGCTTAGGGCTCCCATTCCCAAGGACCAGAACCAGGACAGGAGGTGGGGGCAGAGGAGTTCATGCACAGACTCTGATTTGGGCCCAGGATAAAGCGGTGTCTTCCTCGATGCGGAACTCTTGTAAGGCTGACCGGGAAAACTTACACACAGTGTATTCCACCACGCCTACTTTGAGGTTAGATGGGGTCGTGTTTTTGGATCCCTGAGACTTCTTCCGAGGGATAGGCTAGCAGGTCACACACTAACCAACACCCAGAAGGTGACACAGAGGAAGAACAAGTGGCTCTCAGACTGCAGAGGTCGGGGATGCTTCAGCAAGGGACACAAGATCCCATTCAGGGAAAAGAAATAGTAATATGGCTCTGTTACCAAGCCTATTGCCCCAGAATCATACCTCTGTCCCTTCCTCGAACAGAAACCAATTACTCTTATCTAAGTTTCAGGAGGAAGCTACAAAGAGAAAAAAACAACTGGTTAGAACCAACTAGGCCCAAGATGGTGGAAGATTTGACTTCCAATAGACCTTGAGCCTCTGTTATAGTCTCATTGTAATACATTAGTATGCTAAATGATACACCCGCCAGCGCCATGACAGTCGACAATTGCCATGACAACAACTGGAAAAGCCCATACAAGGACTGAAAAGGAGAGCTGGATTTCTGGGTCCAAACCACACCCCTGTTCTTGGATAACTCACGAATATTCCTCCCATTCTTTCCAATTTCCTCCCTTTTACCTCGACCCTCCTATATATTTGATGTCTCCACCCGAATTGGGCTGAGAAGTTGATTTGTGAACTAGGTTCCTGCTTCTCCATTCTTTGGCTGTTGAATAAAGCTTGTGCTTTTCCAGTCTCAGCATCAGTTTTGTATTGGCTGTGCGAATCTGATCGGAAAAAGAACCTCCCTGGCAGAGACAGGGGTCTTGGTCTGGGCTAGGACCCCAGCACAAGTGCAGTCAACCAATTCAGTAACAGATCCTCTCTCCCATGGTCAGTTACATTACTTTCCAGCTGAAAAAGTTCAAGTCCATGCCTGCATTTCCAGTGCCTGCTCTTTTCACTCAGTGCCGTGGGGCTCAGCAAATGCTAGACTCCTAATGGGGTGCCTCCTCCACAGCTCCCTATTGGATTTGTGAAGATTCAAAGATGACAGTCATCTGGGAAGCTGTGCCCTGACATGTTTCCAGCTGCCTGGAGCTATCTCTGTGAACAATCAGAGCCCTCCCTGAGACCTCAGAAAAACCTGTGCAGAGGTAGACTGCCCACAAAGGGCACTCATGCCTTCTAGTGCCTTGACTTAGAGGCTATTTTTAATATTCTGGAAGGATGAGGGACAGGGATGGGGAAACCAGCTGCCCGTTCTACTTCTGTCCTCTTCTCCCCCGGAGAGTTCATATGAGGAGAGTTACCAAGATCTTGGTGCTCCTTCTTTAGAAGGCTGGTTCCTTCTCATTAATTCAGATTTCCTGAAGCCTGGTCCTATTATGGACTCCTCCTGACTTCGTAGTCTGAGCAAACTGCAGGTGGTTTCTGCAAATGCATTTGACTTTGAATCTAGGGGCTACGCTACATGGCCTTGAGATCACTTTCCCTCCTTACAGGAGGGAAGAGCACGTTAGTGACATGGCCAGGAACCAGGTAACTTGGGTGATCTGGTCCTGGCTCTGAGGAAGTCTGACTGTGAGCAGGTCACTTGCATCTTGGCACCTTGGTTTGCTCATGTCAAACGCATGGCTTGATAGTTTTCTGAACCACAGTCACTCATCTCCACCTTCATATCTTTTGTCACACCTGTGTATTACCTGTCTTATTATATACTTAATCTTTTTCTGAAAATTCATTAATCTTTATAACTTGGCTCTATGCTAAGCAATACATCCGTGAAATCACATATTTACGGTGCTAGTTTTATTTTTTCGACTATGTGCTAAAACAAATATTTATTTTTAATCACACTCATCTGTATAATCCCTGAAACCATCCTGAGTACCATACACATGGACCACCCTTTGGAAATGCTGGATTAGAGCATCACTTCAGCTCCCAATGTCTTCACCCCTACTGTGAAATTCTAATAATCCCAAAAAGGAGAAACAATTTCAGAAAAAAAAATACTATTCCCCAGCCAACAGCCAGCATGACCCTTGAAACAAAACTGCTGTGTTTTGACAGCTTTTCCTCTCCCATCACAGTTTACAGCACCCAACACTGACTCCAATTTCCTGAGCTTGAGGAGTCTACTGGGCCCTGGCCACTGCACTTCTCTTGGAGTTCCATGTGGTCACTGAAGGCCTCAGTCCCAAACTGCCCCAGACCTGGCCCTGTGTCAGGTGGTGGGATTGCTGTGGCCCAGAGGGAAATGGCCTTCCCTTCCCACCCCAAGTGACTGCAGGGTTGGCCTTTCATCCTAAGCAAGCGATCCCAAGATTAAAGCAAGTCTTTGTTGGATTGGCAGCCTCATCTGATGCCCTTCACACCCTCAGTGCTTCCTGGAACTCTTTGAATGACACATCGAGAAACTCACGGGGATCCTTGGCTTGGAACTCTCTTCTCTGGTAAGAAATTGGCAAGCGGGGGAAAGAAGAGCTGGGTAGCCAAGAGAGGGGCAACACAAGATGTTTCCCTGGTGAAAGAAGTCGTTCCTGACACCTGCACAGCGAGACAAAAGCTGAACAAATCATCAGCTGAATCATCAAGGTTGATGTTTCTCTACCTTAGGGGTTCCCAAATCTGGCTGATCATCAGAATCATTTGAAGGGCTTTTAAAAATAAAGTAAAAATAAAGTTAAACGCTCTTACGCAGCAATTATCCTCCTAGGTATTTACCTATGATAAATGAAAGCATATTTATAGCAGCTTTATACATAATAGTCAAAAACAATCCTAAAAGTCCTCTCAGTAGGTGAAGAGAGAAACAAATTGAGGTACAGCCAATATGGTGGATACCACTCAGTAATAAAAAGGAATGAACTGTTGATGTGATCCATGCAACAACATGGATGGATCTGGAAAACACTGTGAGAAGCAAAAGAAACCAGATCCAAAAAAGTGAATCCTGTATGACTCTGCTGATATTCAAGAATGGGCAAAACTCACTTATGGTGACAGGAATCAGGACATTGGTGGTCTATGCAGGGTGGGGATTGATTTAACTTTCTGGGGCCATGGAAATGTTCTATATACATTTGTCAAAACTCATCCAATTATACTCTGAAGATCTGTGTAATTCGCTGTAGATAAATTTTACCTTAATTTCAAAACAAAACTAAAAAATATATCCTCTGACCCCATCCCATTCCTACTGAATCAGAATCTCCAGAGGCAGAATCTGGAAATTTATATTTGAAAAAACTCCCCAGGTGATTCTGCTACACAGCCAGATTTGGGAACCTGCGGCTCTAGAAGCTTTGGCTGACTCTCTCATTGTTTACCAGATTTGAGGAAGTTCTAGGGCTGTTACTAGAAAGAAAGACTAGCTATGATAATAGCTATTGCTTACGGAGCACTTATTATGTTCTCAAATTCTTCCAATAACCCAGCAAAGCAGGTATCATTTTACAGATTAAAAAAAACTGAGAGCAAGAAACTTGCTCAAATCACACAGCTGATAAGTAGCAAAACCACTTAGCCCAAAGTCTTCTTTACTACAAGTATCTCATTCTTTCCTCCATTCATTCATTCATTCATTCATTCAAACAATCAAAAACAAATAAGTATTGTGTACCTTCCCAGAGCCAGCCCATCTGCTGGGCACGATGTTGTACCGACCTCCCTGAGAAGACTCTAAGGAGGAGTAATGGGTGAGCGAGATGGAGTCTGTAAGGCCGCATTTCCCTTTGCTTTGAGGAACTTGAGGAGGAAACGGGATCCCAGGCCTCTTTTGATTTTAATTATTCAGGTGGTTTGGGGAAAGGCAGGAGGTTTATGGTTATATAAGCATTGCTAAAGGAAGCCTCTCTGTTGCTTACTTTGGGAACTTTCCAGAAGCTAACACCGATAGCAGGTCATGATAAAAATGGGTTAAAATCATTATCGGATTATGAATAATTCACAAGGTACCCCCTGTTCCCCATTACATTTTGTTCTACATAATTGCCTTCTGGAAATCTGCTCCCAGTGAAGGGAATTGGGAGTATGCATGAAATTGAATATTTCTGCCTTTGACAAATAAATTTAAACAAAATTGTGAATTAGTTTCAGTCCACTGCTGCTATCCCCTTTGAGTTGATAAGACTGGTCTTGTACCCCAGCAAAACAACTGAGCAAGGAGAAAAGGGTCTAGCTTCTTTGAAGGGGAAGTCAGCCCCAGCTCCTATGCATGGCAGGCAGTGTCCCAAGGGTTCTAAATATTGTGGAGGATTCAGGGTGGGATGGGGAGCTCTAGGTCTGGGGAGAATCAGAGCCAAACCACAAAATGAACTCTGGATGGTATGATGCAAAGATGGGAATGATCAGAATAATAAGAGTAATCTTTTTTAAAAAATTGAGATGTAATTCATCCTTTTAAAGTATACAAATCACTGTACAGCAGCCTCTGGCAACCATTAATCTACTTTCTATCTCTATAGATTTGCCTGTTCCAGACATTTTATATAGATGGAATCACGTAACATGTGGACTTCAGTGATAAGTTCCTTTAACTTAGCATAATATTTTCAAAGTTCATCCATGTTGTAGCATGTATCAGTACTTCATTCCTTTCTATTGCTGAATAATATTCCATTGTACAGATATGCTATATTTTGCTTATCCATTCATCACTTAATGGAAACTGGTTTGTTTCTCCTTTTTGGCTATTATGAATAATGCTACTATGAACATTCACGTACAGGATTTTGTGCGAACGTATGTTTTCAACTCTCTTTGGTATATACATAGGAGTAGAATTGCTGGGTCATAAGGTAACATATGTTCAATTTTTGAGGAAGTGTCAAACTGTTTTCCACTGCGGCTGCACCATTTTACGTTATTCCCCCCAGCAGTGTACAAGGGTTCTGCCCTTTTCTAGCACTACCTTTCTTTCTCTAGCAATACCCTTACTTTATCTTCCTGGTCAGAATGTTATCTATTCTAGGTACCAGTCACAGCTTATCTGAAAACCTAATCTACATTACTGGCTTCATGCGTCATCCCTCTGGACAACACATTCACAGTTTAAGAAAAGCTTCCCGGAGACACAATAATACATTATTCAGGACACGTCCAAATTCAAAACCTCTGAAGCAGAAAGAGGATTTATTTGCTTATGTAGCTGGGAAGATAGCAGAGCAGCTTACAGACTCTAAGGGGGAGTTACAGGAACCAAAGCTTCAGCTTCATGGTGAATCAGTAAATCTCTCTCTCTCTGTTTCATCACCCCCACCTTTCTGAACCTCCCTTTTGTTTCTTTGGTTCCCTCCTTCCATGATACTCTCTCCATATCTCATCTCTGTAGCCTCAGCTTGGCCTCATTCTACATCAGGTTCTTTCCATGTACAAGAATGATGACTGCCAGCAGTTCAGACTTACCTCCTCCCAGCTTAGTAGCCCCCAGGGATAGTTTTAGATCTGGGGACAGGGACCCTCTCTCTCCCAGCATCGTGTGTCATGCCCATCTGGATCAATCATGTGTCTAGGAAAATGAAGGCTAATGTTTGGCCTACACTAGCTACCACACCTACATCTGTGGCCAGATCAGAAGAAGGGGCATAGGTGGACTAGGGTAGGTGGTGAGAGGGACATGCTGAGCAACCGAAAATAATCACTGCCAAAGACCTTAATTCAAAGGGGAGGAGCTAGTGTTAGAAATTTCTGACATCATGGACATTCCAAAATCATAGGCAAATAGAAGGCCATTGTGGGGCAGGACAACAACCTCAGAGCTTATTCTGTCTGTGTCTGGAGCCAGCCCTGGTCTGGACAGTCTCCTGGGGTAACAGAGGACACTGAGTCCCTGGAAAGCCAACAGGCACTTTTCAAATTATAGGGCAACACACATCACCGCAGCACACGTGGGGACTGGGGCAGACCCACCACCTAACCTGATTACTGCCTCCTTAGTTATTTAATTCTGTTGCAATTTTACTTTTTCCAAATGAGTGGAATGGAATCTTTTTTAGAAAATGGAGGAACAACTTCAGTAATTGAAAGCATTTTCTATTTTACTCTTGGTGGGTTCCAAAATCTGAAAAGGACTCTCAAGGGACTTCCAAAACTTCTCAAATAAGGTTAAATGGCTATTAGGACCCACACATTCAAGAGACAAAATGAGCTGAATCCTTAGATGTTAGAACTGGAAGACCCTGTGGGGACCACCTAGTCCCCCCACTCGTTTTACACAGGGAGCAATTGAGCCCCAAGGATGGAAGAGGCCTGTCTGGTCACGCAGATAAGAAGTGGCAGAGCTACTAAATCCAGATTTCCCAGTCCATGCCCATTCTTCTTGACCAGGCCTCTTCTTGTCTGTACTCTCCCTTATGAGCACAAACTTAAATTAAAAAAAAAAAAAAAGGTAAATACGGCTCCAGATACATAGTAAGGGCATAAGAAAGGGGTGCTGAATGGTTGCAAAGACTTTCCAGTTTAATTCACTCTTTGGGCATTGCAGGAACCCAACCTATGCCTGGGGGAGGATTTCTTGCTGAAATCAGCACTGCGGGTACCATAATCCAGCTGTGAGTCACAAACTGCACAGGAAGCATTTTAATGAGATTTTTCTGAGTGAGAGAGGAGAGTCTTTAAGTGTGAGGAAGGGAAAGAGGTGCAGACATTTTTGAAACTGCAATAAACAGCTGAAATCAACAGAGTCCACCTGAGTACTTACCATGTATAATGTCCCGTGGGCAGAACAAAGACATTTCAGACACAATTCTCTCCTTGCACATTTAGAGTCCAGTCTCCCAGGAGAGAAGACATGCTTCTGGGACATGTTTCGGAGTGTGTGTGTGTGTGTGTGTGTGTGTGTGTGTGTGTGCGCACATGCTCACGCACATGAATTTGTAAGAGCTCTTAGTTCCTGTCTGTCTCAGAAGTTGCAAATATTTCTCTCCTGCTTTCATTTGTCTTTTAACTTGTTTTTCTCTTCTGAAGTATTTCACTTTCATACGTGATCATATCCATCAATCATTTCTTTTGTGTTGCCTAAGCTTTTGTGTCATGACTCAATATCCTTCTCTACTTCAGTTTTCTTCTAATTTATTTTTATAAATTTATTTATTTATTTTTAATTTTGGCTGTGTTGGGTCTTCGTGGCTGCACACAGGCTTTCTCTAGTTGCGGCGAGCGGGGGCTACTCTTCTCCCTTCACAGAGCAAACATCCCACATAAATGGATGGAGACCAATGGGGGGCGACTGGGGATGTGGATTATCTGCATTAACAGCAGCTAAGCACGATGCTCTGCTAGCTCCATCCCTTTTTCTAGACCTAACCTGAGAGCATGTCTGGTCTCTGTAACTCACCTAGTTAGCATTTGCCTTCTCACAGATATAGCTTTCCCATCCTTGTTCCAAATATTTCCTCCTTGGGAACCCAACAGCTCTCCCTCTGCCCCAGAGGAATGAGACCTACTTGTGCTTTTTTTTTTTTTTTTTAATGAAGCTATTGAATGTTTTCTGAGGGGTGAGGTCTCCTGATTTAAATATTTCTCTCAGGACATTTTTTTTAAAAAATATTTATTTATTTATTATTTGTTTGGTTGCGCCGGGTCTTAGTTGCAACAGGCAGGCTCCTTAGTTGCAGCTCGCTGGCTTCTTAGCTGTGGTGTGTGGGCTCTTTAGTTGCAGCAGGCAAACTCATAGTTGCAGCATGCATGTGGGATTTAGTTCCCAGACCAGGGATTGAACCCCGGCCCCCTGCATTGGGAGCGCAGAGTCCTAACCACTGCGCCACCAAGGAAGTCCCAACCTGCCTGTGCTTTTGCATTATAGATGACCTAGTATTCTTAGGGAAGCAGTGCCTTCTGCACTTTAGATCTAGGAAGGAGTGAGTCTGTGTTCTAGAGAGGATTCTTTTCCCTCTAACCTTCAAACTGGCATTCACCAGTAAGAGGTTGTTGTTGTCAAAAGGTGGGGAGGGGGACAATCTGGCAGCCTTCAAATCACGCATCTCAGTCTTTTAACAAGCAACTCCATGGTTAGAAAAAATTTAAGGACATAGCAAAGACTTAATGGCAAGGGTGTGCATTATTTTTTTTTAATTGAAATATAGTTGATTTACAATATTGTGTTAGTTTCAGGTCTACAGCATAGTGATTCATTGTTGCTGTTGTTGTTGTTGTCTTGCAGATTATATTGCATTATAGGTTATTACAAGATTTTGGGTATAACTCCCTGTGCTGTACAGCAGGGGTCCCCAACCCCTGGGCCATGGAGTGGTAGCGGTCCGTGGTCTGTTAGGAACCCGGCTGCACAACAGGAGGTGAGTGGCGGGCAAGCGAGTGAAGCTTCATCTGCCGCTCCCCACCGCTCCCCATCGCTCGCATTACTGCCTGACCCATTGCTTGCATTACTGCCTGAACCATCCCCCCACCCCGTCCATGGAAAAATTGTCTTCCACGAAACCCATCCCTGCTGCCAAAAAGGTTGAGGACTGCTGCTATACAGTAAATCCTTGTTGCTTATCTATTTTATGTATAGTAGTTTTTAATCTGTTAATCCCATACTAATAATTTGTCCCACCCCAACCCCCTTCTTCCCTTCGGTAACTATAAGTTTGCTTTCTATGTCTGTGAGTCTGTTTCTGATTTGTATATAGATTCATTTGGACATAGATCTATTTTTTAGATTCCACATATAAGTGATATTATATAGTATTTGTCTTTCTCTGTCTGACTTATTTCACCAAGCATAGTATTCTCTAGGTCAAGGATGCCCATTATAACATAGTTTATAATAGTGAAAAATTGGCAAGAGCCTAAAGGCTCAAGAGTAAGGGGATTCACACACCTATGGTCAATTAATCTTCAACAAAGGAGGCAAGAATATACAATGGGGAAAAGACAGTCTCCTCAGCAAGTGGTGTTGGGAAAGCTGAACAGCTGCGTGCAAATCAATGAAGTTAGAACATACCCTCTCACCGTACACAAAAATAAACTCAAAATGGCTTAAAGACTTAAATATAAGACGTAACAACATAAAACTCCTAGAAGAGAACATAGGCAAAACATTCTCTGACATAAATCGTACCAATGTTTTCTTAGGTCAGTCTCCCAAGGCAATAGAAATAAAAGCAAAAATAAACAAATGGGACCTAATAAAACTTTATAAGCTTTTGCATAGCAAAGGAAACCATAAACAAAGTGAAAAGACAACCCATAGAATGGGAGAAAATACTTGCAAACGATGCGACCGACAAGGGTTTAATTTCCAAAATACACAAACAGCTCATACACTCAATGACAAAAAAACAAACAACCCAATTGAAAAATGGGCAGAAGACCTAAATAGACATTTCTGCAAAGAAGACATACAGATGGCCAACAAACATATGAAAAGATGCTCATCATTGCTAATTATTAGAGAAATGCAAATTAAAACTACAATGAGTTACCACCTCACACCAGTCAGAATGGCCATCATTAAAAACTCTGCAAATAACAAATGCTGGAGAGGGTGTGGAGGAAAGGGAACCCTCCTACCCTGTTGGTGGGAATGTAAGTTGGTGCAGCCACTATGGAAAACAGTATGGCGGTTCCTCAAAAAACTAAAAACAGAGCTACCATATGATCCAGCAATCCCATTCCTGGACATACATCCGGAGAAAATATACGTGCACCCCTGTGTTCATAGCAGCACTATTTACAATAGCCAAGACATGGAAGCAACCTAAATGTCCATCGCCAGAGGAATGGATAAAGAAGATGTGGCACATATATACAATGGAATATTACTCAGCCATAAAAAGAACAAACTAATGCCATTTGCAGCAACATAGATGCAACTAGAGATTATCATACTAAGTGAAGTGAGTCAGAAAGAGAAAGACAAATCCATATGATACTACTTATATGTGGAATCTAAAATACAACACAAATGAACATATCTATGAAACAGAAACAGACTCACAGATATAGAGAACAGACTGTTAATTTAACTGTTAATTTAACTACTGTTAACTACTGTTAAGGTGGTGGTGGAGGGGGAGGCGGGGGAGGGATGGATTGGGAGTTTGGGATTAGCAGATGCAAACTATTATATATAGGATGGATAAATGATAAAGTCCTACTGTATAGCACAGGGGACTATATTCAATATCCTGTGATAAACCATAATGGAAAAGAATATGGAAAAGAATACATACATACGTATAACTGAAGCACTTTGCTGTACAGCAGAAATGAACACAACATTGTAAATCAGCTATACCTCAATTTTTTTAAAAAAAAGAATAAGGGGATTTATTAAATTATGGCACATCCATAAAATAGAACATTATTTACCTTGTAAAACTATGCTGTAGATGAATACTCATAGACATGGACAGATGGGTACGGTACAATAAACTGTTAGAAAAAAATATAATTGTAGTATGATGCCATTTTTGCCAGTATACATACAGATAAATGTACAGATAGATATATGTATTTCAAGTGTTAACAGCAGTTGACTTGAAATGGTGGGTATGTTTATTATCTTCATTTTGCCTAAGTGTAGGTTCTACATATCTTCTAGGGGTTACCTTTAGGGATGGTATTGAAGAAAAAGGAACATGAGGAAGATTTCTGGGGTGCTGGGAATGTTCTAAATCAGTGCTGTCCAAAAGAAATATAATGTAAGCTGCATATGTCAATTAAAATTTACAGGTGAAATTAATTTTAAGGATATATTTTTATTTAATATAATATATCCAAAATATTGTCATTTGGGTATTTAATCACTATAAACAAACTACCAGTGACATATGTTCCCTTTTATTGTACTAAGTTGTTGGAAGTGTATTTTACACTCACAGCACATCTCAATTCCAACTAGCCAGACTTGAACTGCTTAGTAGACACAGTGGCTAGTAGTTACTGTATCGAATAGTGCAAGACTGTATCTTGATTTCAGTGGTGGCTTCATGGATATTTATATAAAAATTCATCATGCTGTAGATTTAAGATATAAGCGTTGGGGACTTCCCTGGTGGTGCAGTGGTTAAGAATCCGCCTGCCAATGCAGGAGAGCCGGGTTCCAGCCCTGGTTCGGGAAGATCCCACATGCCGCGGAGCAACTAAGCCCGTGCACCACAACTACAGAGCCTGCGCTCTAGAGTCCGCGAGCCACGACTACTGAAGCCCGCGCGCCTAGAGCCCGTGCTCCGCAACAAGAGAAGCCACTGCAATGAGAAGCCTGCGCACCGAAACGAAGAGTAGCCCCCCCTCTCCGCAAGTAGAGAAAGCCCGCGCGCAGCAACAAAGAGCCAATGCAGCCAAAAATAAATAAAATAAATAAAAGACTTGACCTTTAAAAAAGAAATCTTTAGAAAAAGGTATAAGCGTTGTATCAATACTTCAATAAAATAAAATTTTAAAAATTTAAATGAACCTTTAAAAAAAGAGGGTTAGGAGACCTATCAAGCAAAGAAAAGCAGCCTCTGGAGACTCAGCAGAGCTGAGCAGCCCTCTCTGGGACTGAGGATACCATTCAGAGTTCCAGGGGCAACCCCCTCAAGTCAGCTGATTTGCCTACACAACAGAGGCTCAACCCAGGGCCAGGCAGAGCAGGGCGAATCAGCTCCATTAAGAGAAGGAAGAACAGAAACTTGGGAAGAATGCCCTAATGCTAGTAGGAGTGTGGAGTGAGTCTAAAGGTTTACACACAGCACCTACTAGCTGTGTTTGCCCCCAGAGATGAAGAGAATGTTCTGGGACTCATGTAGAGAAGAGGCGGGTGAGATCCCAACCCACTGGCCAGGAAGGCTCCCACGGCCACAGCTGACCCCTGCTGCACGCAAGCCTGAGAGAATCTACTTCCATTCTGCTCTGAGCACTGCAGGTCAGGCCAGTGTTCCTGAGGTAGGGTACATGCACCCGATAATTTTAGTGGTATATCAGAAAATTTTTTTAATAGTTATGTATTTATTTAAAATTGTGTGTGTGTGTAAGTACATGTGTATATAATGGAACATAAAATCCATAACTTCATAGATAACAATGGTTAGGGTAATGCTAAAGTTAAAAAAATGACCATAGGGAGTCCCCTGGTGGTCCAGCAGTTAGGACTCTGCGCTTCCACTGCAGGGGGCCCAGGTTCGATCCCTGGTCGGGGAACTGAGATCGCACAAGCTGCATGGAGCAGCCAAGAAATAAAAAAATAAAATAAAGTAAAATAAATAAATAAAATAAAAGATGACTGTAAATAAAAATATTAAGTATGTAACAACACAGATGGTACATGGATATAGCAGCAACAGCAACAAATCGTGAAGCGGTAGGCAAATCTTTGAATTTTTGATAAACCACTGTCCCTCCATGAAATGATCCTGGAGACCCAGGCTTTTTGGGGTGGGGCAGGGGGAGGTACTTAAGGGACTGGTCCATGCAGGTGAATCAGGAGGAAAAGAAGAGCAACAGTTAGTTCAGAATCTCTTCAAGAGGCATCAGAAATGGCTGGTTGGAAGTCAAGAGACCATTTGCTAGAAAAAGCAAGACCTTGAAGGAAACACAGTGCAGGTTTCTCCAAAGGGACTTATATTGTGGTCACAATAGAGATTCTTCTTCTTTGTTCCCCTGGGGCAAAGGGGAAAGGCCCCCACTCCTCACCCAGGCGGCATCCCAGAGCGATGCACTCCTGGGTCAGCAGATCTCCCAAGGGGGCACTTCCTGTCTGTGGGGTTCACAAGCAAGTGGCTGCCTGCAGGGCTGACCAAGGGCCGGGACAGCTGCCAGGATGAAGGACTGACAGAGAGGAAAGCCGTGGGGACGTGCACATCCGTGAATACTGAATTTGTTGAACAAAAAAAGATAATGGACCAGTTCCCTAACTCTGGGTGGCACTCTCTTTCTTAGGTCTATGAGTAGATCTGTTTTGGGAATTTGTCTTTCCTATTAATATCCCCAAAGTCCTATCTTTCTTTTCTTTTTACCTGTTTCTGACCAGAATGCTTCCCAACTTGGATAGAACTACCTTTGGATGCCAGAGCTAAGGGTCAGGGTCCCGCCAGCAGAGCAGGAAGTAAGGGCTTTGTCTGCCCTTGAGTTCCTGGGGGCCGCAGGGCCCACTGAAAAGAAGCCACACACACACCCATTCAGCAAGCATGTGGGTTTCCCACTATTTCTTTTGGGTCCTTTGAGCCGAAAGCCTTGTGTGTGACACCTGTGGAGCGGACACAACGATGTCACCACCTTGTTCTTAATGTACTCAGTCCACCTGGGAGTAGAGAGGAGCAAAAGCATTAAAAAGGCAGAAGGAAGCCAAGAAGGCGGGATGCCTAGGAGTGCGCTGAGGAAGGAACAAGCCAGGCTCACAGAACAGGGTGGCAGTGAATTATAACCCTCCACAGCGCTCCCAGCCATATGGATGGGCCCATGATGGTAATAATTGTTTCTATTTATGGACAGTTGACAACGTGCCAGGACTGTGCTGAGCTCTCTCCATGTGTTACCCCACTTAGCAGAGCGGCTGAGAGCACAGGCTCTGGAGTTATTCAGTCAGCACATTTTATTAAGAGCCTACTACATGCCAGGTGCTGTTCTAGGTACTGGAGAAACAGCAGTGCCAAGTCCAAGTCCTTACTCTAAGAAGTTACCTAAGCCAGAGGCTTCACTTGGACCAGATTTGTGTTTTAAACCTACCTTTCGCTAGATGATCGACCAATAGCCCCTGTGGGCCTTAGTTTCTCCAGCTACGAAATTTAAAAAGAATTTACCTTAAAGGTTTGTGTGAGGCTTAAATGAAACAAAACGTGTCAAGTTCTTAGAGCAGTGCACAGGACCCAGTAAAGGCTCAATAAATACTGGCTGTTATTTGTAATGCTTCAGGTAGGTACCCTTATTGTCCCCATTCTTTTTTTTTTTGCTGTGGTGGTAAAATATACATAACATAAAATTTATCATTTTTACCATTTTAGAGTATAGAGTTCAATGGCATTAAGTACATTCACATTGGTGGGCAACCATCACCACCATCCATATCCACCTTCCCAAACTGAAATTTCATACCCATTAAAAATAACTCTCCATTTCTCCCTTCCTCTGGTCCCTGGCAACCACCATACTACTTTCTATGAATTTAACTACTGTTAAGTACCTAATATAAATGGAATCATACAATATTTATCCTTTTGTGACTGGCTTATTTCACTTAGCATAATATCCTCAAGGATCATCCATGTTGTAGCATGTGTCAGAATTTCCTTCCCTTTTTTTTTCTATTTCTATTTTGTTTAACATCTTTATTGGAGTATAATTGCTTTACATTGTTGTGTTAGTTTCTGCTGTATAACAAAGTGAATCACCTATACATATACACATATCCCCATATCCCCTCCCTCTTGCCTCTCCCTCCCACCCTCCCTATCCCACCCCTCTAGGTGGTCACAAAGCACCGAGCTGATCTCCCTGTGCTATGCAGCTGCTTCCCAGTAGCTGTCTATTTTACATTTGGTAGTGTATGTATGTCAATGTCACTCTCTCACTTCGTCCCAGCTTACCCTTCCCCCTCACCGTGTCCTCAAGTCCTTTCTCTACATCTGCATCTTTATTCCTGTCTTGCCTCCAGGTTCTTCATGACCTTTTTTTTTTTTCTTCTTAGATTCCATATATATGTGTTAGCATACGGCATTTGTTTTTCTCTTTCTGACTTACTTCACTCTGTATGACAGACTCTAGGTCCATCCACCTCACTACAAATAACTCAATTTCATTTCCTTTTATGGTTGAGTAATATTCCATTGTATATATGTGCCACATCTTCTTTATCCATTCATCTGTCAATGGACACTTAGGTTGCTTCCATGTCCTGGTTATTGTAAATAGTGCTGCAATGAACATTGTGCTACATGACTCTTTTTGAATTATGGTTTTCTCAGGGTATATGCCCAGTAGTGGGATTGCTGGGTCATATGGTAGTTCTATTTTTAGTTTTTTAAGGACCCTCCATATTGTTCTCCATAGTGGCTGTATCAATTTACATTCCCACCAACAGTGCAAGAGGGTTCCCTTTTCTCCACATCCTCTCCAGCATTTACTGTTTGTAGATTTTTTGATGATGGCCATTCTGACTGGTGTGAGGTGATACCTCATTGTAGTTTTGATTTGCATTTCTCTAATGATTAGTGATGTTGAGCATCCTTTTATGTGTTTGTTGGCAACCTGTGTATCTTCTTTGGAGAAATGTCTCTTCTGCCCATTTTTGGATTGGGTTGTTTGTTTTTTTTGATATTGAGCTGCATGAGCTGCTTGTATATTTCAGAGATTAATCCTTTGTCAGTTGCTTCATTTGCAAATATTTTCTCCCATTCTGAGGGCTGTCTTTTCGTCTTGCTTATGGTTTCCTTTGCTGTGCAAAAGCTTTTAAGTTTCATTATGTCCCATTTATTTATTTTTGTTATTTCCATTTCTCTAGGAGGTGGGCCAAAAAGGAACTTGCTGTGATTTATGTCATAGAGTGTTCTGCCTATATTTTCCTCTAAGACTTTTATGGTGTCTGGCCTTACATTTAGGTCCTTAATCCATTTGGAGTTTATTTTTGTGTATGGTGTTAGGGAGTGTTCTAACTTCCTTCTTTTACATGTAGCTGTCCAGTTTTCCCAGCACCACTTATTGAAGAGGCTGTCTTCCCTCCATTGTATACTCTTACCTCCTTTATCAAAGATAAGGTGACCATATGTGCATGGGTTTATCTCTTGGCTTTCTATCCTGTTCCACTGATCTATATTTCTGTTTTTGTGCCAGTACCATACTGTCTTGATTACTGTAACTTTGTAGTCTAAAGTCAGGGAGCCTGATTCCTCCAACTCTGTTTTTCTTTCTCAAGATTGCTTTGGCTATTCGGGGTCTTTTGTGTTTCCATACAAATTGAGAAATTTTTTTGTTCTAGTTCTGTGAAAAATGCCATTGGTAGTTTGATAGGGATTGCACTGACTGCTTTGGGTAGTATAGTCATTTTCACAATGCTGATTCTTCCAATCCAAGAACATGGTATATCTCTCCATCTGTTTGTATCATCTTTAATTTCTTTCATCAGTGTCTTATAGTTTTCTGCATACAGGTCTTTTTCTCCTTAGGTAGGTTTATTCCTAGCTGTTTTATTCTTTTTGTTGCAATGGTAAATGGGAGTGTTTCCTTAATTTCTTTTTCAGATTTTTCATCATTAGTGTATAGAAATGCAAGGCATTTCTGTGCATTAATTTTGTATCCTGCTACTTTACCAAATTCATTGATTAGCTCTTGTAGTTTTCTGGTAGCATCTTTAGGATTTTCTATGTATAGCATCATGTAATCTGCAAACACTGACAATTTTACTTCTTCTTTTCCAATTTGGATTCCTTTTATTTCTTTTTTTTCTCTGATTGCTGTGGCTAAAACTTCCACTATGTTGAATAATAGTGGTAAGAGTGGGCAACCTTGTCTTGTTCCTGATCTTAGTGGAAATGGTTTCAGTTTTTCACCATTGAGAATGATGTTGGCTGTGGGTTTGTCATATATGGCCTTTATTATGTTGAGGTAAGTTCCCTCTATGCACACTTTCTGGAGGGTTTTTATCATAAATGGGTGTTGAATTTTGTCAGAAGCTTTTTCTGCATCTATTGAAATGATCATATGGTTTTTCTCCTTCAGTTTGTTAATATGGTTTATCACATTGATTGATTTGCATATATTGAAGAGTCCTTGCATTCCTGGGATAAACTCCACTTGATCATGGTGTATGATCCTTTTAATGTGCTGTTGGATTCTGTTTGCTAGTATTTTGTTGAGGATTTTTGCATCTATGTTCATCAGTGGTATTGGCCTGTAGTTTTCTTTTTTTGTGACATCTTTGTGTGGTTTTGTTATCAGGGTGATGGTAGCCTCGTAGAATGAGTTTGGGAGTGTTCCTTCCTCTGCTATATTTTGGAAGAGTTTGAGAAGGATAGGTGTTAGCTCTTCTCTAAATGTTTGATAGAATTTGCCTGTGAAGCCATCTGGTCCTGGGCTTTTATGTGTTGGAAGAGTTTTAATCACAGTTTCAATTTCAGTGCTTGTGATTCGTCTGTTTATATTTTCTATTTCTTCCTGGTTCAGTCTTGGAAGGTTGTGCTTTTTAAGAATTTGTCCATTTCTTCCAGGTTGTCCATTTTATCAGCATATAGTTGCTTGTAGTAATCTCTCATGATTCTTTGTATTCCTGCAGGGTCAGTTGTTACTTCTCCTTTTTCATTTCTAATTCTGTTGATTTGAGTCTTCTCCCTTTTCTTCTTGATGAGTCTGGCTAATGGTTTATCAATTTTGTTTATCTTCTCAAAGAACCAGCTTTTAGTTTTATTGATCTTTGCTCTTGTTTCCTTCATTTCTTTTTCATTTATTTCTGATCTGATCTTTATGATTTCTTTCCTTCTGCTAACTTTGGGGGTTTTTTTGTTCTTCTTTCTCTAATTGCTTTAGGTGTAAGGTTAGGTTGTTTATTTGAGATTTTTCTTGTTTCTTGAGGTAGGATTGTATTGCTATAAACTTCCCTCTTAGAACTGCTTTTGCTGCATCCCATAGGTTTTGGGTCATCGTGTTTTCATTGTCATTTGTTTCCAGGTATTTTTTGATTTCCTCTTTGATTTCTTCAGTGATCTCTTGGTTATTTAGTAGTGTACTGTTTAGCCTCCATGTGTTTGTATTTTTTACAGTTTTTTTCCTGTAATTGATATCTAGTCTCATAGTGTTGTGGTAGGAAAAGATACTTGATACGATTTCAATTTTCTTAAATTTACCAAGGCTTGATTTGTGACCCAAGGTATGATCTATCCTGGAGAATGTTCCATGACCACTTGAGAAGAAAGTGTATTCTGTTGTTTTTGGATGGAATGTCCTATAAATATCAATCAAGTCCATCTTGTTTAATGTGTCATTTAAAGCTTGCGTTTCCTTATTTATTTTCATTTTGGATGATCTGTCCATTGGTAAAAGTGGGGTGTTAAAGTCCCCTACTATTTTTGTGTTACTGTCGATTTTCGATTTCATGGCTGTTAGCATTTGCCTTATGTATTGAGGTGCTCCTATGTTGGGGTCATAAATGTTTACAGTTGTTATATCTTCTTCTTGGATTGATCTCTTGATCATTATGTAGTGTCCTTCTTTGTCTCTTGTAATAGTCTTTATTTTAAAGTCTATTTTGTCTGATATGAGAATTGCTACTCCAGTTTTCTTTTGATTTCCATTTGCATGGAATATCTTTTTCCATCCCCTCACTTCCGGTCTGTATGTGTCCCTAGGTCTGAAATGTGTCTCTTGTAGACAGCATATGTACGGGTCTTGTTTTTGTATCCATTCAGCCAGTCTATGTCTTTTGGTTGGAGCACTTAATCCCTTTACATTTAAGGTAATTATCGATATGTATGTTCCTGTTATCATTTTCTTAATTGTTTTGGGTTTGTTATTGTAGGTCTTTTCCTTCTCTTGTGTTTCTTGCCTAGAGAAGTTCCTTTAGCATTTGTTGTAAAGCTGGTTTGGTGGTGATGAATTCTCTTAGCTTTTGCTTGTCTGTAAAGGTTTTAATTTCTCTGTCAAATCTGAATGAGATCCTTGCTGGGTAGAGTAATCTTGGTTGTAGGTTTTTCCCTTTCATCACTTTAAATATGTCCTGCCACTCCCTTCTGGCTTGCAGAGTTTCTGTTGAAAGATCAGCTGTTAACCTTATGGGGATTCCCTTGTTTTTTTTTTTTTACCTTGTATGTTATTTGTTGCTTTTCCCTTGCTGCTTTTAATATTTTTTCTTTATATTTAATTTTTGATTGTTTGATTAACATGTTTTGGCATGTTTCTCCTTGGATTTATCCTGTATGGGACTCTCTGAGCTTCCTGGACTTGACTGACTATTTCCTTTCCCATATTAGGGAAGTTTTCAACTATAATCTCTTCAAATATTTTCTCAGTCCCTTTTTTTATTCCCCTTCTTCTTCTGGGACCCCTATCATTTGAATGTTGTTGTGCTTAATGTTGTCCCAGAGGTCTCTGAGACTGTCCTCAATTCTTTTCATTCTTTTTTCTTTATTCTGCTCTACGGTAGTTATTTCCACTATTTTATCTTCCAGGTCACTTATCCGTTCTTCTGCCTCAGTTATTCTGCTATTGATTCCTTCTAGAGAATTTAAAATTTCATTTATTGTGTTGTTCATCATTGTTTGTTTGCTCTTTAGTCTTCTAGGTCCTTGTTAAATGTTTCTTGTATTTTCTCCCTTCTATTTCCAAGATTTTGGATCATCTTTACTATCATTACTCTGAATTCTTTTTCAGGTAGACTGCCTATTTCCTCTTCATTTGTTTGGTCTGGTGGGTTTTTACCTTGCTCCTTCATCTGCTGCGTATTTCTCTGTCTTCTCATTTTGCTTAAATTACTGTGTTTGGGGTCTCCTTTTCACATGCTGCAGGTTCGTAGTTCCCGTTGTTTTTGGTGTCTGCCCCCAGTGGGTAAGGTTGGTTCAGTGGGTTGTATAGGCTTCCTGGTAGAGGGGACTGGTGCCTGTGTTCTGGTGGATGAAGCTGGATCTTGTCTTTCTGGTGGGCAAGACTGTGTCCGGTGGCGTGTTTTGGGATGTCTGTGAACTTATTATGATTTTAGGCAGCCTCTCTGCTAATGAGTGGGGTTGTGTTCCTGTCTTGCTAGTTGTTTGGCATGGGGTGTCCAGCACTGGAGCTTGCTGGTCGTTGAGTGCAGCTGGGTCTTAGCGTTGAGACGGAGATCTCTGGGAGAGCTCTCACCGATTGACATTACGTTGGGCCAGGAGGTCTCTGGTGGTCCAATGTCCTGAACTCGGCTCTCCCACCTCAGAGGCTCAGTCCTGACACCTGGCTGGAGCACCAAGACCCCATCAGCCACACAGCCAGGTACGTGGGGAGTTTCTTGCCTATTGGGAAGTCTGAGGTCTTCTGCCAATGTTCAGTAGGTGTTCTGTAGGAGTTGTTCCACATGTAGATGTATTTTTGATGTATTTGTGGGGAGGAAGGTGACCTCCACATCTTACTCCTCCGCCATCTTGAATGTCCTCTTCCTCCTTCCTTTTTAAGGTTGAGTAATATGCCATTATATGTATATACCATATTTTTTTTATCCATGGACACTTGGGTAGTTTCTACCTTTTGACCATTGTGAATAATGCTGCTATGAACATGGGTGAACAAGTATCATTTCAAGTCCTTGCGTTTGGATATACACCCAGAAGTGGAATTGCTAGTTCATACAGTAATTCCATTTTTAATTTTTTGAGGAACTGCCATACTGCATTTCCACAGCAATGCACCATTTTACATTCCCACCACAAGAGTTCTAATTTCTCCACATCCTCACCAACACTTATTATCAGTTTTCTTTTTTTTATAATAGCCATGCTAATGGGTGTGAGGTGGTATCTCATTGTAGTATTTATTTATTTATTTATTTACTTATTTATTTAGCTGCACTGGGTCTTAGTTGCAGCAAGCAGGATCTTCGTTGTGGCATGTGGGCTCTTTAGTTGCGGCATGCGGGCTCTTTAGTTGCGGCATGTGGGCTCTTAGTTGTCGCACGCAGGATCTAGTTTCCTGACCAGGGATTGAAGCTGGGGCCCCTGCATTGGGAGCACAGAGTCTTAACCACTGGACCACCAGGGAAGTCCCCTCATTGTGGTTTTGATTTGCATTTTCCTACTGGTCAGTGATGTTGAACATCTTTTCAGGTACTTCTTGGCTATTTGCATACCTTCCTTGGAGAAATGTGTATGTAAGTCATTTTTGAATTTGAGCTGTTTGTGTTGTTGTTGAGTACAGCAAGGTGTTTTACACGAGTTTAGTCCTTTCTTCCCACAATGCTCCCAGAGTCTCCTCTTAATGCCCCTGCCAGGCACAGACTCAGGCCCCGCCTCCTCTGCTGGCATCCCAAGGCACCTCAGACTGATAAATGAAACCTGCAACAGTAGCTAGACAAGAAATAACCAAATGCAGAAAGGAGGGAGGGGAAGGCCAACTAAGAGGATAAACAAACAGGCTCCAATTCTCTCAATCCAGTCCTTACTAAATTGGGCACAAAATGTCAGTGCCTCAAATCCAAATGTGAAGTGATTCATATGAATTTCACCTTTGCACTTCACAAAGGGAATGTGTCTTTGCACATTCTAGGAGCATCCTCCCTACATCCCCTCACAATGGAACAGCAGCAGCAAGGACCAGAAGACATAAGAAAAAGAGGGGCCTGGAAGGATGGTAGGTCCTGTGCAAGCAGCCTTTGGGGAGCAGAAACGTGTCTGGGGGAAGAAGCAGGAAGAGTGATTGCTCCCCCAGCATATTCTCCAGAGGTGGAATTTTAGAACAATAGTGTAATAAGTAAGTTGATGTTAATAAGGCAATTGCAGCCATGATGAAAAGTTGTGTAGGGAAGAAACGTGAGAGCAAAATCAGGAGACCTCCTAAAATGGCAGCCATCCATGAGCCACTTTTTAAGCATACTTGCTCCTCTGACAGTGACCCCAGCCCCATCCCAGGTTCCTTCCCCTAGACATTAGAATAAGACTATAGCTCTTCACCAGGAAATACTACATGCAGGTTCCCAGGCACCATCTCTGGAGATGTACCCTCAGTGGGTCTGGGGCAGGGCCTGGGAACCTGAATTTTGGCCCCGCTGCCCAAGATGATGGCAACGCTAATGGCTAGAGCCCATACCTTGAACCCCGCTGGCTACTCTCAGTGGCAAGAGACTCCCCTGGGCTGTCCCCAGTCTGTGAGACAGCCACCATAGTCTCTATTCCCCCTTTCCCTTCCCCAATACTGGGAATGATTCCTGAGATGATGAACAGAAAAATTAGGGGTCAATGACTTATTACCCCAAGACAACAGGATTCTTCCCTCCCCAAAAGAATTTGCTAAGGGATGCTTTCACTTTTCAGGTGCTTGCTCTTAGGTGTTTGCCAGATTAAGAGTGTGAGAAGTTTGGCAGATGGCATTCAGGGGAGAGGTGGAGAGCATTTAAGATCCATGGCAAACTGGACATCACTGAGCAACGAAGATAAAATGAGAATCACAGGCTAAAGTTACAGAGAGATAGGATTTGGTTTATACACTTGTCAAGAACACATCCATTTGTAACCATAATAATAATGGCTCATGAGCCAGGCCCTGTGCTAAGTGTTTTATTCATTAATTCATTTAAAAATATATTTACATAAGTAAACGTGTACAAAAATATAAACAGAGGCTGTATTTACAGATGGTTGCAAGTCAGTCAAGCAGTGTAGCCTTCTGTTTTAGCACTTGAGTTCTAGACAGCCTCAGGTTCAAGTCCTGGCTCTGACATTCATTAACTGTGTGACCTTAGCAAGAAGGATATCCAGACCTCAGTGTGCTCATCTGAGAAATAAGGCAGCACGTACCTCACAGGACTGTTCATCTGATTAAAGGAGATGATACATGCAAAGCTCTTAGCACAGTCTCCGGCATGTGGTAAAACAGCTTATGAGTGTATCCAATGGTTGTTATTATCGTTGTTGCTGCCAGAGTAGAGTTTGAGTCCCCCATCCTAAAGCAGGGCAAGAGTTGGGTCTACAGCCACTTCTGACTTCACACATTCCCACCAAGATACAGAGGAAATCCAGGGGATGCTTTCAGGCTAGTGTAGTTGCCGAGGTGGTTACCAGAGCTGGAAACAACCCGCCACCAGCATTCATACTGGATAACTCCTCCTGCACAGACAGTATGTCCTAGAAACTGCAGAGATCTGTAAGATAGATGTGAGGTCACTCTAAGAATTAAATGAGGTAGTAGAGAGCCTAGCACACAGCAAATATTCCATCATTATTAGGCATTGTTATTATCTATCATTTTGTAAGATATTTGCTATAGTGTCTCTAAAAACATGACTTCATTAATAATAATTCACATTAATTGAGCAGTACTCCAAGAGCCATCTCTTGGGTCTGCATGCCCAATACCTTCACCTTTTCCTGATGATAGCAACTCATTTACCTCTGGGGAACTTCCTCCCTCCATCACAGTCCTCTATTCCAGCTCCTGACAGTCAGTAATCAATCGTTCCAGCCTAATCAGCCAGAGGTGACCAAGAACAAGCCTGTGGCCTGATGGAATCAGATTTCTTGGCTCCAAGCAGTGAGGTGGGGCACTCCAGAGGACCCACAGAAGGATGGCAGCTCTTTTGTAAGTTTTGGGCTCCAGCTCAAGGATTCCAAGGAGGGTCAAAGAGAAGTGGGAATCAGTTCTGGACTGGTTGCTGTCTTGGACTCAGGACTGAGAAAAGCAGAGATTAACTAGGGATGGAGCGCTGTCATGAGGTGAGGCCACAGAGCAGTTGGTTATCCGTGCAGTAAGAGATGAGAATAGCAAACCAGGATTTTGCTTTTGTCTCTGTCAAAAGTCAGAAAGCAGCAGTCACCCAAAGAGAGGTCCTTGTGGCATTTCACAGCTGCTGCCTGACTGTGGGAGAAACACAAAGCTGTGGCTTTGCAGCTGGCTTTATCTCCTCTGTCCTCCCAGCCAGCTTTTTTTTCTTTTTCAGTCCAAGCTGATTTTCACTTTCAGCCCCAACTGTGACTTTGTACAGAGACACCCTTCCTCAAGACACTTGACTGTCATTTGCTAGAAAATTGTCCTAATGAGAATTCAATCCTCTGATGACTGTGACGTGAAAGAACCCCCTGGAGCGTGCAAAGCCCAACCTGCAGTGATAGGCAGAACCCTGCCACACCAACAGAGGTTGGAGCTGGGTCATCCAAGACAGAGCCCCAGGGGAGGCCGAGCTACAAGCCTCTGGTGCTGAGATGCCCATCACTTCCTGGCCTCTTTCCAGCCTCCCAGAGGACTGATTGTTTAGCTATTCTTTGCATTCTGGGAGCTATCCCAATCTTTATCCAGTAATCCTTGTTAAACCAAGCCACTGAGTTTCTGTTGCTTGCTACTCCAGAATCCTAAATGACCCATCTCTGTAAGCCCTGTGTTGGCTGCTGGGGATAGAGGAATAAGATGCAGGCCCACCTGGATGTGTTCACTGACTACCTGTGACTAAAGGGAGTGATTATTCTCATGACAAAAAAATTCTTCCTTTTGTAAAATAATTCACTCCTGGGTCCTCCCTTCCTCCCCCCATCCCTCATTTTGTAAACTTCACGATGGCTTACTCTATCCCCAGTGCCAGACCTGCAACAAGCCCTCAGCGGATTCACTGAATGAATGAATGAATGGATGGTGTGATCATCTCCATTTCTACAGATAAGGAAAAAGACAATGGATGGTGTGATCATCTCCATTTCTACAGATAAGGAAAAAGACAATGGATGGTGTGATCATCTCCATTTCTACAGATAAGGAAAAAGACAATGGATGGTGTGATCATCTCCATTTCTGCTGATAACGTATTAGCAGATGCTTTCAATAAGTGGTAGAGCAGACATTCAAAACCAGGTCAGCTTGTGTCTTCCCTGCACTACACCACACTGTGTTTCTCTTATTCACCTGAAAAATGAGCTCTCCTTTTCCTGGATAGGAGAAAGCCAAGGTACCAAGGAGAGATTCTAATATCAAAACGTCACATTCTGATTTGGCGGGTCCTCTAAAAGTTAAACAGAATTCCCGTATGACGCAGCAATGCATTCCTAGGTACACACCCAAAACACTGAAAACAGGTACCCAGACAAGCACACATACACTTACGTTCACGGCTGTACTAGAGCCACAAGGTGGAAACAGCCCGAAAGTCCATCAGTGAACGGATGGATAAACAAACTGTGGCAGATGCACACAATGGAATGTTATTCGGCCATAACAAGAAACGAAGCACTGATGCATATTATAACGTAGATAAACCTCAAACACATATGCTATGGGAAAGAAGCCACACACAAAAGGTCACATATAGTGTGATTCGATTTATATGAAACACCCAGAATACATAAATCCACAGAGACAGAACACCTATTTGGTGGTTATCAGAGGTTGGGGGGAGGGGGTAATGGAGAGAAACTGCTTAACGGGTAGAGGGTTTCCTTTTGGGGTGATGAAAATGTTTTGGAACTAAATAGAGGTGATGATTATAAAACACTGTGAGTGCACTAAATGCCACTGAATTGTTCACTTTAACATGGTTAATTTTATGTTAGGTGAATTTCACCTCAATTTTTTTTTTTTTGCCGCACCATATGGCATGCGGGATCTCAGTTCCCCCACCAGGGATTGAACCCATGACCCCTACAGTGGAAGCGTGGAGTCTTAACCACTGGACGGCCAGGGAAGTCTCTCACCTCAATTTTTAAAAAATCACATTCCAGGGGCTGTGCTGGCACTCAGAACATCAAATGTTTCCCATGGCACCTATGCTTAATGCTGTTAATTGGTTTTTAGGTTGTGCCAGAGAAGCCCTCTTTTGGAGGCAGTATGGTCAAATGGCTGGAGTACAGACAGCCTTGGTTCAAACCCCAGATCAACTACTTATGTGACCTTGGGTGAATTTCTAAACCTCTGGTTACCAGGTTTCTCATCAGTGAAACTGGAATAAGGGTATCTACCTCATAGGGTTGTTTTAAGGACTAAGTGAGATTATAATGCATGCAAAGTACTTGGAACAGTCCCTAGGACACGATAAATGCTCAGTGAATATCAGCTGCTATAATTATGATGATGATCCCCTATAGCGGGTTCACTGTTTCCAACTCCTCCATTTTCAAAAGTTTTTGTCATACTCTCTGTTATACATCTTATGCTGCAGAGATCTGTTTCTGCCAGGAAAGGAGCTGTTCTCCTCAAAGCAGACTGACTCCCCAAGGAGGAGACCTCCAGCAATGAAATTCCAAGGATGTTCCAGAGGGACCCTTTCCGGTTTTTATCTCCATCAGCAGTGGAGAGCTCCCAGGAAGTGAACTCGACACACGATCATTAGAGCGATCCCTGTTCCCTGTGGCTGCCTGCGCAATTCAGTGCACTTACTGTGAGCTCTGTTTCTTGGTCATTTGCTACGTGGGATGACATTGTTCCCCTCCCAGCCCCAGGCTAGTTCCTGTGCTCTCTGGTGTGGAGACTTGGAGATGTGGGAAACATCCCACACAGCTGGTTGGCCAGCCTCAGAGGTCCACCCTTGTGCAGACGGGTCACTAGGCTCAAAAAACATCCTGTCCACACCCTTAGCCTATCAAACCTGTGCCTCTCACCCATGCCCAGGTCACACATTCGATTTTTTAAAAATCATTGTTTTAAAAATAATTAAAAGTGTTCCGTTTGCAAAAGGATATGCCCTGAAAAGGAAGCCTCTTCTGCTCCCTGCCCTTCAGCCTCTCAGCCTTTCAGTTCCCCTCCCCCAAGATCATCATGACTGTTTCTTGAATATCCTTCCAGAGACAGTCGACACATATAGGAACATATATTTATTCCTCTCTGCATGACCCCCACGCATATTCTAGCACAAATGATACCATACATGGAATTTGCATCTTGTTTTTTTTTTTAATTAACTATCTATCATGGTAGTACTCATATTAGTTCACAGAACTCCACCTCATTTTTAATGGTTGCATTGTATTCCATTTTACAGGTACCCAAAGCTTTATCCAACCAGTTCCCGACTGATGGACATTTAGGTTGTTTCCAGTATTTGCCTTTAACAAGCAGGCTACAATGAATGCCCTTCTAGAAGGAAATGAGAATTCAATTTCCTTCTGTTGAGGTGAGGCTTCCTTCTCTTCCCTTAGCACTTTGCTCATAGAGTTGCCTGTACATACAGGACATGTCCTGTATTTTGTCCTGCGTCCTGTATTGACTGTCAGGACACCCTGAATGTCCTGTATTCAGCTTTTTTCAATAAATTACTAAAATGCGTCGGAGCTATTTTTCCTCCTCAGTAACTGGTGCTTAAATCACTTAAATGGCAACACCAGCTGAAAAGCATATCTCCACAAATAAAAATTCAACCTCTTATGATCTCCTGCAGGTTTAGCTGAGGGAAATAAAAGGGGAGACTGAGAATTAAAGGTACTTATTTTCATATGCAGGAAAGGAGAACACCGTTCTTTGGCCAAAGTCCCAAGCTGTGACCAGTAACCGCGTTGATGAGAAATCACTTACGATTTTTGTTCTGAAAATCAGCCAATCAGCGATACTCTCACTTCAGTAACTATGCTTCTGGATGTGAACAAATCCACGACCAACCCTCCGAAAGCCAGCCAGTCAGTGACAGTCCCCACGCTCCTAGACGACAGCCAATCAGCAAGCGTCTCACTCCCAGGACCATGCTCGAAAGCCAGCCAGTCAAAGGCAACCTTGCTCCAGGGATACAGTAACGCAGCTGAAAGTCCTTACATCCTTAAATCCTTTCTCTTTTGAAAGTCCACCAGCCGCTGCACCCAGGCTCCCCAAAACCTTCCATAAAATCAGCTCTGGCTTTGCTGGGGAGACTTTGCCTTAAAAGTGCAGTCTCACTTTCAGGCAAACAGGAAGTTCACCTTTTTTTTTTTTTTTTAATCAGATGTTAAATTCAATTTATGTTAGCATGCAGTTTTGCAGCCCTTTCAACAGTTGGACCCAGTTTATAGTAAGTCAAGAGTTTGAACCTGTAAATGACAAATGCACTCTCACGGCTGTGAGATTATCAAATTCAATCTCTTTGATTCTTTAAGTGGTTTCTCTTACTATTTTTTAAACCTTCCTGCAATATTTTTTTTTACTGAGGTGTAACAGACATAACACTGTATTAGTTTCAATTGAACAAAATATTTGATACTTGTAAATATTGCAAAATGATCACCACAATAAGCCTAGTTAACATGTCACCATACAGTTAAAAAATATTTTTTTTGTGATGAGGACTTTTCAGATCTACTCTCTTAGCAGCTTTAAAATCTGCAGTAAAGTTGAACTGTTGTCACCATTACATTGTACCATTACATTACAGTCACATTACATCCCCATGATTTATTTACTTTATTGCTGGAAACCTGTACCTTTTGGTCCTCTTCACCAATTTCTCCCACTCCTTACCCCCTCACCTGTGGCAACCACCAATCTGTTCTCTGTATCTGTGAGCTTGGTTTTTTGATGTTGTTTTAAATTTCACGTATAAGTGTAATCATAGGCTATTCTTTGTCTTATTTTGCTTAGCATAATGCCCTCGAGGCCCATCCATTTTGTTGCCAATGGCAAGATTTCATTCTTTTTGATGGCTGAATAGTATTCCATTGTGTAATGTATACTGCATCTTCTTTTTTAAAAAATATTTATTTATTTACTTACTTGGCTGCGCCTCATCTTAGTTGTGGCAGGTGGACTCCTTAGTTGTGGCATGCAAACTCTTAGTTGTGGCATGCATGTGGGATCTAGTTCCCTGATCAGGGATCGAACCCGGGCCCCCTGCATTGGGAACATGGGGTCCTATCCACTGCGCCACCAGGGAAGTCCCTATACTGCATCTTCTTTATCTATTCATCCATTGATGGACACGTGGGTTGTTTCCATTATCTTGGCTATTGTAAGTAATGCTGCAGTGAACACAGGGTTGCATATATCTTTTTAAAAAAACATTTATTTATTTATTTGGCTGCACGGGGCCTTAGTTGCAGCACGTGGGATCTTCGTTGCGGCATGCGGGAATCTTTTAGTTGCAGCATGTGAACTCTTAGTTGCAGCATGCATGTGGGATCTAGTTCCCTGACCAGGGATCGAACCCGGGGCCCCTGCTTTGGGAGCTCAGCGTCTTAGCCACTGGGCCACCAGGGAAGTCCTAACATATATCTTTTCGAATTAGTGTTTTCGTTTTCTTCAGATAAATACCTAGGAGTGGAATTGCTGGATCGTATGGTAGTTCTATTTTTAATTTTTTAGGAACTTCCATACTGTTTTCCATAGTGGCTGCACCAATTTACATTCCCACCAACAGTGCACGAGGGTTCCCTTTTCTCCACATTCTCGCCAACACTTGTTATTTGTTGTCTTTTTGGTAGCAGCCATCCTGACAAGTGTGAGATGATACCTCATTGTGGTTCTGATTTGCATTTCCTCATGATTAGTGATGTTGAGTATCTTTTCATGTACCTATTGGCCATCTGTATATCTTCCTTGGAAAATGTCTGTTCAGATCCTCTACCTATTTTTAATTGGGATTGTTTGTTTGTTTTTTGCTATTCAGTTGTATGAGTTCCTTATATATTTTGGATATTAACACTTTATCAGAAATCTATTTTTCTGTATATATGAACCCCCAAATATAAAAGAGCAAGCATAAATTTTGTGCTGAACTTTCTGAGCAGTGAACATTTATTAAACAAGACAGAAATCCCTTTTGAAAGTTTCTGCAGTATGCATTTGTTCATTTAATATAAAAAAGATGAAAAATCAGACATAAGCCAGCATATATTAACAACTAACCATAAGAGATGTATGATTTCCTTAACTAACACTAAGGAAAGTGATAAACAATTTTTATTAGGAAAAATTCAGATTAAGAAGATAATACAATCACAGCAGAAATGTAATGGACTTCCACACCTGTATATCATCATCAGTCTTTCAACTCAAGTAAGTGTTTGGATGTACTACCACCAGAAGTGTTTTCAGGTTCCAAAATTGCAAACAAATTTTCAAATGCTAGGATGAAATCTACTGCCATAATAATAATAATATAATAGCTCCATTTATTACTACAGAGATTATCAAAGATCTAAATGTCTTACCCTTTTATGGCATAGCCAAAATGCAAATAATCACAGTGCAGAAACAAATGTTCCTTTGTGCAATATTTTTCTTATGAAAAAGGCTTGCATATAAGGCTACTGCAAGTAGAATGCCTTTCAGATGAGACTTTAGAAACAGTAAAAATTTTTGCAGACACTCTCTTATTGAGTTAAGAGTTAATCACACACACACACACACACACACACACACACACCCGAAAACCAAAAACAAAGGGACACGGGAAACTTTTGGAGGTGATGGATAAATCTATTACCTTGATTATGGTGATTGTTCCCCAGGGAATGCATATGCCCATACTCATCAAATTATACACATTAAATATACATAGTTATTTTGTATATATTTTAAAAAGTTAGTAGTGCAAATCAAAACCACAATGAGGGACTTCCCTGGTGGTCCAGTGGTTAAGAATCCACCTTCCAATGCAGGGGACACAGGTTCAATCCCTGATCAGGGAACTAAGATCCCACAAGCCATGGGGCAACTAAGCCCGTGCGCCACAACTACTGAGCCCACACACTCTGGAGCCTGCGCCGCAACTGGAGAGAAGACCACATGCCACAACAAAGAGCCCGAGTGCCGCTACGAAAGATCCCATGTGCCGCAACTAAGACCCAACGCGGCCAAATAAATAAATTAATTTAAAAAACCCCACCACAATGAGATATCACTTCACACCTGTCAGAATGGCTATTACCAAAAAGACAACAAATAACAAGTGTTTGTGAGGAGGTGGAGAAAAGGGAACCCTTGTGCACTGCTGGTGGGAATGTAAATTGGTGCAGCCACTATGGAAAATAGTGGCTCAAAAAATTAAAAACAGAACTACCATACGATCCAGCAATTCCACTCCTAGGTGTGAAGTGATACCTCATTGTGGTGGGGTTTTTAAAATTTGAATTTAATCTGAAGAAAAGAAAAACACTAATTCAAAAAGATGCACCCCGGGCTTCCCTGGTGGTGCAGTGGTTAAGAATCCTCCTGCCAATGCAGGGGACACAGGTTCGAGGCCTGGTCCGGGAAGATCCCACACGCCGTGGAGCAACTAAGCCCATGCGCCACAACTACTGAGCCTGCGCTCTAGAGCCCACGAGCCACAACTACTGAGCCTGTGCGCCTAGAGCCCGTGCTCCACAACAAGAGACACCACCGCAGTGAGAAGCCCATGCACTGCAACGAAGAGTAGCCCCCGCTCGCCGCAACTACAGAAAGCCCACACGCAGCAATGAAGACCCAACACAGCCAAAAATAAATAAATAAATAAATAATTTTTAAAAAGATGCACCCCTATGTTCATTGCAGCATTATTTCCAAGATATGAAGCAACCTAAGTGCCCACTGATAGATGAATGGATAAAGAAGATGTGGTACATATAATGGAATATTATTCAGCCATAAAAAAAGAATGAAATCTTGCCATTGGTGACAACATGGATGGACCTGGAGGGCATTATGCTAAGTCAGATGGACAAAGACAAATACTGTATGATATCACTTATATGTGGAATCTAAAAGCAAAACAAATGAACAAACATAACAAAACAAACACAGAGAACAACAGGTGGTTGCCAGAGGGGAGCGGGGTGGGGGAATGAGAGAAATAGGTGAGGGAGATTAAGAGGTATAAACTTCCAGTTACAAAATAAGAGTCATGGGTATGAAATGTATAGCGTGAGGAATATAGTCAATAATAATGTAATATTTTTATATGGTGACAGACGGTAACTAGATTTATTCTGGTGATCATTTTGTAACATATAGAAATATCAAATCACTATGTTGTATACCAGGAGCTAACACAGTATTGTAGGTCAATTATACTTCAAAACCAAAAAAACTCAACATATACACACTACTATGTATAAAATAGATAATCAACAAGGACCTACTGTATAGCACAGGGAACTCTACTCAATATTCTCTAATAACCTATATGGGAAAAGAATCTGAAAAAGAATAAATATATGTAGGGACTTCCCTGGCAGTCCAGTGGTTAAGACCCACACTTCTACTGCAGGGGTGTGGGTTCGGTCCCTGGTCGGGGAACTAAGATCTCACATGCAGCACAGCCAAAAAATAAATAAATAGAATAAAAATTAAATTAAAAAAAATTTTAAAAACCCAAACTATCTTCCCTTCTAAAAAAAAAAAAAATTACATGTGCATCACAACCAATTCTAAGGTCATTGCTAATATCCTAATATGGTAAAAACATTTTTATCATGAAGCTGTGATTCACCAAAATATATATTTGTATTGAGACCTCAGAAACAATTTTATCTTGAATGCTGGATATTTTAACTAAATTTATAATTGTGTTTACATTAATTTTGGATGCTTTACCTTTGGCAGAATGAACTTCTTAAAGCTTTATTTTGATTCCATGAATTGGTTGAAAAAAAATCAAATCCCTATTGGAGTTAACTGATATACTTAAAACACTGGATGACATTGATATCAAACTGGCATCATTTAGCTGTCTGTAAGGTTGTTCTTTTGCCCATGGAGCCCACACATTAACAGTTATCACTTCTCTTTGGATATGTACAAGGAAACTTGGAATAAAAAATGAACAAGATTAAAACAAACTCACAGAAAAAGAGATGAGATTTGCAGTTACCAGAGGCAGGGGGTGGAGAGAGAGGGAGTTGGATGAAGGTGGTCAAAAGGTACAAACTTCCTTTTAAAAGATAAATAAGTACTAGGGATGTAGTGTACAACATGATTAATAATAATTAACACTGCTGTACATTATGAATGAAAGATGTTGAGTAAATCCTAAGAGTTCTTATCATAGGTAAAAACATTTTTTTCTTTTATTTTGTATCTATGAGATGAAGGAGGCTCACTAAACTTACTGTGATAATCATTTCATGATGAATGTAAGTCAGATCATTATGCTGTACACCTTAAACTTGTACAGTGCTGTATGCCAATTATATCTTAATAAAACTGGAAGGAAAAAAATTTCCCAAATAAGTGCCCCAAATACACATTTTGGCTGAATAACTGAATGTTTATATCAGTATTTGGCCAAAGTCAAGGTCAAAACGCAATACTACAATCACAGAATGAACTTCTTGGATATCAGAATAAAGTCGAAATTTTATTTTAAAAATAAAGAGTTAATGAGAAATTTTTACTACTTTTGTTGGAGATAATACAAATACAACTTTTGGTGGATGTTTCCATAAAGGCACAAACAACGTTTATTCAAAGTTGAAGCAAAGCATGAATAAGTCTATGGAAGGTGTTGGTGGTCCTTCCTGTGCTCTGCATAATGTGCTCAAGAGAACCTGATGTTGGGACTTCCCTGGTGGCCCGGTGGTTAAGACTCTGTGCTCCTAATGCAGGGAGCCTGGGTTTGATCCCTGGTCGGGGAACTAGATCCCGCATGCCGCAACAAAGATCCTGCAGTCCGCAACGAAGATCCCGCGTGCTGCAACTAAGACCCGGTGCAGTCAAATAAATAAATAATTTATTTTTTTTTAAAAAAAGAGTACCTGATGTCTTTTCTTTTGAGATTGAAGTAACTGTCATGCAATGTTGTCCTACTTCAGCATTTACACTATTCTAACTAAGCGATTTAAAGCTTTTTGTGATTTTTTTGGCATTCAGTATTCTTTACTTCTCTCACATTCAAAAACTACTGGCTCTCTAACAACTGCAGTTGAGAGAATCCTCCATTTATTTGAAGCACTCACATTATGCTTCAGTTCTGAAGAAAAGGACCCCAAAATTCTTGTTGGCTTTTTAAATAATGCACTGAATGAAGTTTGTTCCTAGTTTTCAGTATCAATTTAGCAATAGGATTATGCCAACAGTGTTACTGCAGTACTCCATTGCTTAAAGGAACTTGTTGAATTGTTAATGTGTTAAAGAAGAATTGATGGAAAATGTATCCCTTTTATTACCAAAGCTGTTCTTAAAAGGGACATTATGTGAGCAGGAAAATAAATTTCAGCCCAAAGTGGAAAATTACTGCAGCACTTGCTATGATTATCTTTTGAAATGGATCTCATCCATTGACAAATTCAATTCTTTTACATGGATGTTACTAAATACGCTTTTAGCGTGGAAACAGGTGGAATCATCAGGTGCAGTGTTGAAGACAAAAAGAATAAACACTGATGACAATGCTCCTTTTTGTTTGTGCACATTTTAAAAAGTTGTTGATCAAAAGGTACAATGTAACCCTGAAGAGTGGAAAAGCAAGTTATGCTGTGAAAGACTGTATTATGGGCTTCAACCAATGAAATTTGAAGAGTAATTCTCAGAGTTGTTAACTTTATGACAGTACGTGTTCTATATACTGGCTCATAATGCTAACGCTGAGCATGATTTCTCATTAGTGAATGTTCAATGGCCAAGAACATAATAAGTTAGATGTGACCACTAAAGAAATCATACCAAAATGTAAATGAAACACAGACTGTAACTTTGAGGAATTTTATAAGCAAATCCTGCAAAACAAAGATTAAGAGCTTCAGTAGTTGTGGCGCGTGGGCTCATTAGTGGCTCGCGGGCTCTAGAGCGCAGGCTCAGTAGTTGTGGCGCATGGGCTTAGTTGCTCCGCGGCATGTGGGATCTTCTTGGACCAGGGATCGAACCCATGTCCCCTACACTGGCAGGCAGATTCTTAACCACTGCGCCACCAGGTAATTCCCCAAAATATGCTTCTAGAATAAGTATGTATCATGTGATATTTTTCTTTTATCTCAAAGTACATATGCACAGGCAAGTAGCCATAATTCAAATTTAACTCGATATCCTGTGTTTTTGTTTCTTAACTCTGGAAACACTACTCCCCCAGCCTCAGTGCCTTCCTGCCTCTGATCATCCCTGTCTGTAATGCCACCCTCCTCCTCTTCAGCGACCAAACCCTGATTCTCTTTCAAGGCCCATCTCAAAACCCTAGTAATAATAATGATCCCTCAGTGACAGCTAACTCAGTGCCAGGCACTGTTCTAAGTGCCTTACATGTATTAAATCATTTATTCCTCCCCTAAGGTAACTACTCTTGGCAATAATAGTCCATACAATAAGGTAGGTGTTATTTTTCCTATTTCATGGATGAAGCAATTAGTCAGAAAGAAATTGACTTCCCAGAAGTTAACCAATCGGTAAGTGGTAGAGCTGGAATTCAAAGCCAAACAGTGTGGCTCTGGCATCCATTCCTGGATATGCCACCCAAGTCTGCCCGGCTCTGACAGATGTGGCTCTCTTGGGGCCCTGACCTGCTTCCCCATTTAATATTTGAACAACACAATCATGCAGTTTATTACATTGTCTTCCCCTTGTGAAGGAGCCTGAAATTACTAAATTTGTTCATATTTCCCCATTTAAAAGGAATTCTGCAATAGCCAAGAGGTAGAAGCAACCTCAGTATCCATGGACAGATGAATGGATAAAATAATATAGTATGTATGTATGTGTGTGTGTGTGTATGTATGTATGTATGTATGTATGTGAGGACACTGTGCTAACTGAAGTCAGTTGCAAAAGTCAAATACCACATGATTCCAAGTATATGAGGGAACTAGAGTAATTGAATTCATAGAGACAGAAAGTAGAACAGTGGCTGCAGGGACTCGGGGCAGGAGGAAATGGGGAAGTTGTTGTCTAATGGGTATAGAGTTTCAGTTTGCCAAGAGGAAAGAGAAGTGGAGATTGGTTGTACAACATGAATGTACTTAACACTATTGAGCTGGATGCTTAAAAATGGTTAAGATGGTAAACTTTGTATGTTTTTACCATAATTAAAATTTTTTTAAAAGAAAGAAGGAATTTCACCTTTGCCTTCTCAGCCTCTCCCCTCTCTTCTGCTCTCTAGGAAGCCAGTTTTGGGCAGTATCATGTCTAGGTTTTTGCAATGAAAGAGAGGAAAAGAGAGACACCTGGGAAGCCAAACCCACGTGTCTGCATCAAAAAAGACAGAGAAATTTACTGTGAGGAAGAGAATGGAGGTAAGTTGAAGGATGGGCAAGGTAGTCACCTACTTTGGCTGGTTATGTGGGATGGGGTGTTGGGGCAGATATTTTTTTAGTTAGGAGTTTAGAATGAGCAGTGGAAAAGGTTTCCTGGTAACAGTAAAAAGAATGAGGCAAGGAGAATTTTAAGAGGTGCTCTGAGTTCTGATTTGGATTGTCTTTAACATTCTTCTAGAGACATTACCAACAATTGTAATTGTTTTGGGTTGCCGGACTGTTTCTTTGAATATAACTCTGGTGAAAGGATAAAAATAATAATATGAGATTAAACTATGTGAAACTGCCAATATTTAGTTTTTTGACCCAGAAAAATGACAATTTTTGGATGATTCAATCTAATAAGTGATATTTATGGAGCAGCTGCCATGTGTCAGGCATAGTTCCAAATGCTTTCCACGTGACAATGTATTTTAATGCTCAAAACAACCCTATGAAGTAGGTACCATTATTCTCCCTATTTTACAGTTGAGGAAACTGAGGCACAGAGATTAAGAAAGTGCCCCAGCTAATAAGTGGTTGATCTAGCATCTGAACCCAATGGGCTCCAGAGCCAATGCTCTGAAACATGTGGGGCTTTGGCTTTTATGTGCAAGGTAGTGAGCTAGGTGGTATGGGAAATGCAAAGATCAGTGAGAAACATCTACAGGGAATGAAGGTAAGACATGGCCTCAGATAATTAGAAAACAGCAAGTAACAGGAAGAAAGGCTCAGCAGAAGCCTTGGCAGGGGATTCCACAAACATGGCGGAGGGCAGCACAACGTGGGAATGTGTGGTCTGAGGAATGGAGTCTCTGGTGGGTCAGATGGCGCACCTCCAGGCACAGGGGAGAGAAACAGGGGTTGAATCCCCTGCTTAACACCTACCCCACCTATGGAATTTTCCTGAGTGTGTTAAATATCTATTGCAGCATAACGAATGACTTTATAATTTAGCAGCTTAAAACAACAAATGTTTATTATCTCACAGCTTCTGTGGGTCAGGAATTCAGGACTGACTTAGCTGAGTGATTCTGGGTCAGGGTCTCTCATGAGATTTCACTCAATATACTGATCAGAGTGGCACACTTGTTACAAGTGACAAACCTACACATTATAATCACCCAAAGTCCATAGTTTACATCAGAGTTTACTCTTGTACATTCCAGGGTTTAGACAAAAGTATAACCACATGTATCCACCACTACAGAGTGGGAAGGCCTACCTTATAACCTGTAAGTCACTACCCTATAACCTCCATGCTCTACCTATTCATCCCACCCTCCCTGCTAACTCCTGGCAACCATCTTTTTATTGTCTCCATAGTTTTGCCTTTTCCAGAACATCATAGGGTTGGAATATTACAATATGTAGCCTTTTCAGTAACACACATTTATGTTTCCTCCAGGTCTTTTCATGGCTTGAAAGCACATTTCTTTTTAGCCCTTATTGTAATTACTGCTTTCAGCCATTAAGTTTTGGGGTAATCTGTTATGCAGCAATAGATAACTCAATATTCTTCCAGAGTCTCCCTTAACTAGCCTCAGGGAAAAAAAGATATTTATTTTTGTACTCCCTCATTCATTCACCCAACTTAAACCCAACAGAGTATATTTGGCTTTGGACATGGCTAGATCTAGGAAGCTCAAATGATGTCACAGGGCTTTGTATCTCTTTTCTATTGTTTCTACTTTCCTCACTGGCAGCTCTAAGCTTTCCTGGATTTCACAGCTCAAAATTCCTGTAGAAGAAAGGTATCTCCCCGCAATACCAACATAAACCCCAAGGAAGACCTGAGTCATCTGCTGTAACAGTGAGTCATGTTTTTAAT
Source organism: Balaenoptera physalus (assembly GCF_965194825.1). Lineage (NCBI taxonomy): Eukaryota > Metazoa > Chordata > Mammalia > Artiodactyla > Balaenopteridae > Balaenoptera > Balaenoptera physalus. The sequence continues at coordinate 58,837,420 of NC_138890.1, forward strand.
CTCAAGACACAGAAAACTCTACCAGCAGTGGCTTAAATAAATACCACACGGATATTTGTTATTTCCTTAGAGGAAGTCCAGAAGTAGAGGCCTAGCACTTGTCAAACATCAAAGACTTAAGTTCCTTCTATCCTCCACTCTACCTTCATGCTTATTGCCTCATAGTTATAATATGGCTTCCCCAGCTCCAGGCATCACATCTGCCTTTACCACAGGAAGGAAGGAAAAGGAACAGAGACTGCATAGATGAACTCACAAGCAAAAAATCTGGGGTGGGAAGGGACTCACAATTCTTTTAGTTAGCCAACTTTAGTTCCAAAACAAGAGGATGGAAGGATGGGTATGGGTAACAGTTTAAACCCAGGCATGGAGTGGGAGGAGCCTGAGGAGGGCAGAAGGTTAGGGTAGAGAGTATTTCAGGGTTAGAGAGAGAGAGCTGTAAGGAGGGTAGGAGGAAATAAGGGGTATCAGTAACATGGCTAGCCATGCTATGCTATGCTAACACAGTCAGCCATCAGTTTCCCCAGGAAATTGGTTCCAGGACTCCCACAAATACCAAAATCCATGCATGCTCAAATCTCTTACATAAAATGACACAGTATTTGCATGTAACCTACATACATCTTCCCATACACTTAAAATCACCTCTAGACTACTTATAACACCTAATATAACGTAAATGCTATGTAAACAGTTGCCAGGCAACAAGCAAATTCAAGTTTTGCTTTTTGAGAACTTTCAGGAATTATTTTTTGAATATTTTCCATCTGAGGTTGGTTGAATCTGTGCATTTGGAACCACAGATATGCAGGGCCCACTGGTTTTCATTTAATGCTTACAACAGCTACATGAGGCCACTATTGCATAATTTCCACTCAATTCCCAAGTTCCAGATAAGAAAATGAAGAGTTGGAGAAGCTGAGTCACTGGCTTGAGTCACTCACTCAAGAAGTGGATATTGGCAAGACCAGAATTTAAACCCAGGCCTTCCTGATTAGTCCGTATGCACAATCAAGAGCCTCCAGACTTAACAGACACCTGCACTGGTTCCCTACAGAAAGGGTAACTCTGGGGAAACAGGCCCAGTTAAAGTCACATGAAATCACTTCCTGTACCATCTGAGGGCAACTGCTGCAGACCTGGAGGTATGATCTGAAGTGTTTGGAGACTGGGGTGGGAACCTCACTGTGAAACATCTGCAATCCTCAGGCTGAGATGAGATTTCTAACTGAATTAAAGAAAACAAAAAAACAAAAGACACCTACACCAACACTGAGGCCAAAGAACAAGTCCCTCAAACTGTGTTAGCTCCACCGCCCGGGCTCATCAGGGCCTCACCATTAGAAGCCCACTCTCTCAAGCTGCTCCGCAGCCGCAGCGAGGCCCAAGGAAGAGGCGAGCCGAGTCACGGGAACTGCAGGATGTGGTCGCCCAGCTGACTGTGGACCACACGTGTGGTGTGTTCTCATTTCTGTAAAATACAATGTAAGGATATTCACGAAAAATCACTGAGGATGTAGTCTAACCTGTTAGCAATGATTACCTTAGGGTGGGGAGTAGAGGAGACCAGGGACCTACATTTTTCTCTAGTTCATAGTGCTGTAAAGATGGATTTTTTTTTTTAAGGTAGAAAAATCCAATTATATTTAAAACAAAAAAGCAGTAATATCTAGGTAAATAAATGATATCTAAAAAAATAAACTGAAGGCAGAGCCAAGCCCAGCCTAGAGGAAGCGATTCTGCTCTTCCTCCCGCGCCCCACCCCTAGCACTGAAAACCCTGCCGCAGCCCCCGGCCTTGGGGACTGCATCCCTGGGAGCGACCTGGGACCCCCCAAGTCTCCCTCCTCCACCAAACCAGTCTCCAAGCCCCGCCCCCCACGGCTTCTCCGGTGCCTACACAGCCTCTGGCCCGCCGGGCAGAGTCCTCCTTGGAGCCGCGGCCCCAGAAGTCAGCCCCGCGGGCGGAGCGCGGCACCGCGTGACCTGCAGCCACATGACCCACGCGGGGCGGGGCCGCCAGCGCAGTCGCTGCATCAGCCGCGGGAGGCGTCCGCGTAAGTGGGGAGCGGGGTCCGCGGGGACTCTCCTCGCGGGCGGGCGTCCGGGCGCTGCCCAGCCTCCGGCAACCTGGGGCCAGGACTCCCAGCGATCCGCTCGGGTCCCCTCCCCGGGAGGGGCGATGGGATCGCCACTGGGGTGGGGGAAAAACTCCTGCACCCCACGGACCGCGGATCCGGCCACCTCAGCCTTGGCCTTCCCACTCTGATTTGACCGCAGTGCGGCGGGGAGGACTAAACGCCCTCCTTCCAGAGCGATTACCTTTGCCGCGTGTTCTTTGGGGGAAACAGGATCTGCAAAGCAAGGCAGGCCGGTGGGAGCGCCCCTCTCTGGTACTGAAAGAGAACACACCTTTCCAGGCCTCCACCTGCTCTAGTGATCCAAGATGATCCCATGACCTTCCCACGACCTTCCCAACCCCCATCCAAGATGATCCCATGACTCTTCCTATTGAGGAAGAGTTCAACAGTAGAGTATCTAGCCAGGTGGGGGTTGTCGAGGGGTGGCGAAGAGGGGCCTGGGTCGAGCTGCAAGATAATAGCCAACATGTTATATTGAATACTATGTGGTTTACATGCATCTTCTTTCATATTCACCATCATGAAATTTGTCAGGTAGGTGCTGTTGTCCCCATTTTCCCGTAAGAGAAAACAGGCTCAAAGAACTTGGGTTCTTCACCAAGCTCCTGCAGTTGATCAATGGAGGAACCGAGATTAGAACCCAGGTCTGTCCCACAGCAGCGCCTCCCGGTGGGTAGTGGAGGCACTTGGCCCAGCTTGTCAATGCTCTGTGAACTTCCCCTTCCAGGCTCAGACAGCATGGAGAGAAGGGCTTCTCCCCTCCACCCCTTTCTCCTTACCCCTTACCACTGATTCCTTTTGTCACGTACCCCTGCAGGACAAGATGAAGCTCATCATCCTGGACCACTATTCTCAGGCCAGTGAGTGGGCAGCCAAATACATCAGGAACCGCATCATCCAGTTTAACCCAGGGCCAGACAAGTACTTCACTCTGGGGCTCCCTACTGGTGCGTTGTGGGATGGGGAGGGTGGGTGAGGGCATTATGGGCTTTTAAGGGGCCAGGTAGGTAGGCTCATTCAGCCAAGGGACTGCAAGGAGGGCTCTGAGGTACTGGCCCTGTGAGTGAACAACTCCCCTGCCCCCGGACATACGAAACAGAGGACCCAGCTTCCTCTGGGTTGGTTTGTTGCTGCCTGCTCCTGAAGAGTCCTGGAGTAGAAGGGATCTTGGTTAGGCAGGAAAAACTTTGATTTTTAGCCTATATCCTAAGCCAGCCCTGTCAGTCAAGTTTCCTTAACAGAATTAAGTCCTAATACCTTAAGGCATACGTTTTATGTAATGAATTAATTTCTCTTCTCTGCATCTAGAGTGCTACTAACTAAGCGCCATCCTTGGGAGAATTGAGAAGATAGTCACTCAACGCATTTTCTGTAAGGCTTAATTAAACACAGGACCTAAGTGAAAAACAGTCCTAGTTTCTTTAGGGAAAAAATCAGAATGTTGCCTTTATGGGAGGATATCTTGAACCCAGTTTTTCAAGGCAAATGTTCTGATTATTTCTTTCAGAAGTGGGGTGGATTTGCCTCAGTGACCAATCCACTATTGCAGGAGTCTTCAAGCTTTTTCTGTATATGGCCAAATAATAAATATTTTACACCTCACTGGCCATACAGTTTCTGTTGCAGCTACTTAACTCTGCCCTTGTAGCTCAAAAGGAGCCATAGACAATCCAGAGATGAGCATGGATGTCTGCCAGCACTGACGTTTGAGTTTATATAATTTTCATATATCATAATATTCTTTTGGTTTTTAAAAACTTTTAAAATGTAAAAACTACTCTTAATTTATCAGCTGTACAAAAACAGGCAGCAGGCCAGATCTGGCCTGTGGGCTGAAGTTTTCCGACCTCTGCTCTAGAGGTTTGTGGGAACACTATACTCAGGTAGGTATCTGTGAAACCACCAGCGTCTCAGGCTGTGTCGGGGCTGTGCTAACATCCTGTTTTCTAACTGTGGAGCCACCCTGGGTCAGAGTCTGGGCTTCTGCTGAAACCCCTCCCCGTTTCCCCATCGTCTGCAAAATTAGATCCAAGCCCCTCAGAGTGGTGTTCAGGGCCCTCCAAGACCTGGCCCCTTCCTGACTGTCACACTTGAACCAGCACAGCATTTCCATACGGGTTCCTTGGAACATTCCTACTGTTAGTTGAAGCACCCTCAGGGTTCTGGGTGGAAGCCACAGAAACCGACTCTGGCTAACTTAAGCAGAAAAGGAATTTATTGGCTAGATATTGGAAGCTCACAGAATTGATGGGAAGGCTAGAAGTTTGGAAAATGGACATGATGAAGCTCAGGGGGAGGACAGGGAAGCTGTGTGGCTCAGCCATGGCTAAGACCATGTCACAGGGATAGGCTGATGATTATGTGTGGATGGGGCTGCCACTGTCATTCATTCAGCAGATATTTATTGAATACCTGCTGTATGCCGAGTTGTTCTAGGTGCCAGGGATGCAGCAGTGAATAAAAAGAACACAAATTCCTGCCCTCCTAAAGCTTGAATTATGGTGGGAGAGACAGATAATAAACAAGTGAATTAGCAAAATATAGAATATGTTAGATGGTGATAAGAGGGAAGGAGAAAAATGAAGCAGGGAAAGGGGCTAGAGAGTGTTTAGGCAGAGGTGGGAGTTACATTGTTGGATATGGGGGCAGGGAAGGTCTCTCTGAGAAAGTGACACTTGAGTAAAGGCCTAAAGAGGTGAGTTAGCTGTGCAGATACCTGAAGGAGAGCATTGCTGGCAAAGGAAACAAACACCATGTGCAAAGGCCCTGAGGTGGAATTGCTTGAAGCAGGATTCCTAGCTGGGGAGAGAGTTAGCCAGGGGCCAAATTATATAGAGCCTTTGTTAGGACTGATTATAACTCAGAGTGAAATGAAAAGCCATTAGTGGGTTATGAAAAGAATGATCTGATTTGGGTGGGGCTTTTTTCTTTCCATCTTTTTATTTTTAAAAGTTTCATGCATTCAGAAAAGCTGAAAGAATAGTACAGTACCATCTACTTAGATTCAGCAACTGTTAACCTTTTGCCACATTTGCTTTCATCTCTTGTGGCTCACACATACACACATTTCTTATGAGCCACTGGAAAGTAAGGTCCAGAGATCCTGACACTTTACCTCTAAATCCTTTAGTACATATCTCCTCAGAATAAGGACATTCTCTTACATAACCACAATACTATTATAATACCTAAGAAAATTAAAAATCATTTCATAATATCATCTAATATACAGACTATATTAAATTTTTTCCCCTAATTGTCCACATTTATTTTTTATAGTTTTTTTAAAAAAATTAATCCCAGTGTCCAGTCAGGCGTCATGCATATTTAGTTTCTTAATCGACAGCAGTCCTCTTGCCTTTTTATGGGTTTTATGACTGACTTTCTAATGAGACTCAACTCGGGTTTGCTGCTCCGAGGCGAAGTCTTCCCCAAACCCACAGGCTAGCCTGTACCACAGCCGACATTACTGCTTCGGGTCCCCACACCTAGACAGTGAGCTCTTCCAGGGTGTCTGCTCACTTCTCTGTGTCCCCATCACGTACCTCTCACGTACTGGTTGCTCAGGGAATGTCATGTCAGTAATTAAGCCTGACACTCACTCAGGTGCTAATCACAGTCATTTCAATCATCAGTGTGCTGAGTGCTAGGGATTCAGCCGTGAACAAGACAGACACAGCCCTTCCCTCCTGCAGCTTACGGTCTAGGGGGGAAATAGGCATTAAACCAGCACTTAACGGGTGGCGGTTGGGATTGAGCATTGGGTAGGACTTCAGATCTGATTTGTTTGTCAGCTCTGACGGGTTCTCCTGGTGGAGCATCCCTGACTCATTCCCGGGCGGCCTCTGGGCTTCCAGGAGCGGGGGGCTGAAGGGGGTTCATGGCTGTGGCCTCTCTTGCAGGGAGCACCCCGCTTGGCTGCTACAAGAAGCTGATTGAATACTGCAAGAACGGAGACCTGTCCTTCAAGTATGTGAAGACCTTCAACATGGACGAGTACGTGGGTGAGTCTTGGGAGAGTCGTACTCCTCCCCTCACAGGATCGGCCCAGGAGAGGACTGGGGAGGTCTCAGGGAACCAGTGGCATTTGGGGGTAGGCTCAATTGGTGATACTATATCTTCCAGGCCTTGGTTCACTCAGCTATGACATGAGGCTAATAAAGCTGACCTCATGGGCCGTAAGCGTTAAGTGATATACCACGTGTGGAAGCTTCTTGATCAGAGCAAGCACTTAATGAATTCCAGCATATCGCCTCCTCTGCCTCCTCCCCAACTCCATGCCATTTCTTTCTGGAACAAATGGCTGCAAATGGGATCTGGGGTCCCATGGCTGGGGTGTGTGACCCTCCCCCCCCCACACTAGTGTCTGTGTCTGGACTTTCTCTCTACTGTTCATCTTCCCGTCCCCTTCCTGCCAAGTATACTGGGAAGGGAGCTGAGACTGGTGTCCTTTCCACTGATGAAAAGTGGCACCTTGGGCTTCTGTCACCCTCTCCACCCCCACCATCATTTTGTAATGGTTTCGCCTTAAAGATTCTTTTTTTTTTTAATTGTGGTAAACTACACGTAACATAAAATTTACCATTTTAACCATTTTTATGTGTACAGTTCAGTGTTATGTACATTCACACTGTTGTGCAACTAATCTCCAGAACTCTTTTCATCTTGCAAAACTGAAACTATCCATTAAAAATCAACTGCCCATTTCCCCACTCCTCAGCCCCCTGAAACATGCACTTTAAACATTGTTTTTCTTCTTGACTGAAAAAAATCTTTTTTGGGAAGCTCTGAGATAATTCTCTCCAACCACTTGGTGTTCCAGTTGGGGTGCAGGGTGTAACGGGGGGATGAACGGTGAGGTGGGAGGCACAGGGTAAGGGGTGTTCTTGCTTCCTTTCCTGATGGGCCCAGCCCTACCCCCCAGAGGCTAGCCCACCTCCAGAGGTCCAGACTGATCCTCGCCTCCAGCCATTCTCTTGTGAAAAGATCAGAATGAGGGCCCAGGCCCACGGTCATGGGCACAAGGACACCAGCTCAGCTTACTCTGAGTGGCTGGGGGTGAGAGGGCTAGTGCCCAAGGCTCCCTGATGGGCTCTTCCCTGAAAGTGTCTCTGGGGGTCTGGGGGTATCCTGGCATCCTTGGGAGGGCGCTCTTGCTCAGTCTGGCATGACTGAGTGCAGCCATGGCCCCACAGGCCTTCCTCGAGACCACCCGGAGAGCTACCACTCCTTCATGTGGAACAACTTCTTCAAGCACATTGACATCCACCCAGAAAACACCCACATCCTGGATGGGAATGCAGGTGACCTGCAGGCTGAGTGTGATGCCTTTGAAGAGAAGATCAAGGCTGCGGGTGGGATTGAGCTGTTTGTCGGAGGTGAGCGCGACACCGCAGCAGGTGTCCAGGGCAAACCCAGGGTGGCTGGAACATATGAGGAGGACAAGACCCATGCCTGTCTGCAAACAGCTCCCTCTCTCTGCACCAGTGACAGTGGGGTCACTTATTAGCCTGAGGCAGCAGGGAAGGCACAGAGTGGGAGCCCTGGTGCCCTGCCCTGCCTCTGCCGCTCAGAAACTTTGTGATCTGGGGCATCTCCTCTTTCTGCAATTCGATGCCTTGTCTGTAAATTGAGGTATTTGGATTTGGACTCTGAGATTCTCTCTATTCCTTAGACAAGGTTTTATGGATCAGTCATGGGACTTAGTTAAACATAATCACAGACTCATGTAGTTCCAGAAGATTCTACCATCAGCCCCTGCATGCTAAAAATAGCAATTGAACCCCAGAGAAGTTTTGTGACTTGCCCGGGGTCAGCCAGCCAGAGCAGTGGAGAGAGGGTGGGGACCTAGGGTATCCCGCTCTCAGGCTTATGCGTGTTCCTGCCCTGAGTTGCCCTCTTACACTTCCGTCTGTCACGGCCTCTGGAGTCCCCCATGGGGGGTGGGGGTGGGAGGCTGAAGTTGAACAGTCTTTGACTGCTCCAGATTTAACCCTTCTTTACTTCAAGGTGGGGAGGAAATGGCTAGGAGTGCTCATGTTCTGAGATTTTATAAACTTGGCAGCCCCTTTCCAGGCCCTGTGTATGTTTTCTTCGGTGTGACTCCAGCCCAGCAGGGATAGAGAAGTGGCAGGAGAGAGAGAAGTTACACTTGGATGATCTGGGGGGGCAGAAGCTTTTGGGATTGCTCCCTACTTAGCTTTCTGAGGGTGGTAGCAAGTTAACAATGTCTGTGTGTGCCTCAGCTAGAAATGAGAGGGGACGATCATATGCTTAAAGTGTACCTTTAAATGAATGAGGTGAGAGACACGGTTTTCAAGGATTTTTTTCAGACCCCAGGTGGGGAAGGAGAGATTGTCCATTCTTGAAATCTTGGATCCCTGGGACTGACAGGGCTGCCCTGTCTCTTCTGGGCAGGCATCGGCCCTGACGGACACATTGCCTTCAACGAGCCGGGGTCCAGTCTGGTGTCCAGGACCCGTGTGAAGACGCTGGCCATGGACACCATCCTGGCCAATGCTAGGTTCTTCGATGGAGATCTCGCCAAGGTGCCCACCATGGCCCTGACGGTGGGTGTGGGCACTGTCATGGATGCTAGAGAGGTAAGGGTGCAAGGGATCCACAGACCTTCATTGGGGGGCTGGACTTGGCTTTTTGCTGTTAATTTCAACTATACAGGTACCACCTGAATCCATTTTATTAAAAATGAAGACATTGTAAATAAGGCTAAAATCCCAACTGACCCTATCACTGCTCTCCTTCCTCTCTGGAAGTAACCATTCTTCCCAGTGTGAGGTGAAACCTTTTCAGCACTGACTGCCCAGGAGGCCACAGGCTCCTGGTCTCTGCTTACCCAGCACCACTAATATCAGAATATGAATTTGTACCTGTCCAGGTACTGAGAGGGGCCCTCTGGTTCCCTGCAGTTGGTGGAGGCCACTGCCTGAAGGGAGCTCCCCCTGCAACCGCAGGATGCTTGTGGTTATAGCCCTGTGCTCAGGGATTCATAAATGTGGAGAAGTGTGATTGAAATAGTGTCTTGAACTGAATTGAGTCTTTCTATAGAAATTTGGGTATCATTTGAATTTCTTGTAGTTCCAATTTCCTTACTTTCATTAGAAGCATTTTCTCTTCCTGATATATTCAGTGGGAAGCAGCTACAGACATTTTAGCTTTAAGTTTCTTTGCCCAAGTCTGTATGTAAACAAACATGTAAATCATTGGAAAAGTTTCCCTGTCTAAAGTGAATTTTTGTGAAATGAGCGATGGCAGCAGATTTCTGTTGGGTAACCTTGAATCCGTACCTAGGCAGGTCATTCTGCTGTTTTTGGCCTTGCAGCTTATAAACACTACAGTTTGAGGGCTCTTCCTGTGGTGTGCAGAAAGGACCTGGGGCTGGAAATCTGGAAATTCTCTTTTTTAAAATGAGTTCTGGGGTCCTGAACAAAGAGTCACATTCTCTCTATGCCTCTGTCTTCTCATTTCAAGAAAGGAACAGTAAATCCTGCTCACAATTCCATGGCACAAGTGAATTACAATGAAAGGATATCTGGAATGCTGAGTTCTTTATAATCACTTTCTGGCACTTAACATTCTTTTTTTTTTTTAATTAAAAAAATTATTTTATTTTATTTATTTATTTTTTGGCCGTGCCTCACTGCTTGCAGGATCTTAGTACCCTGACCAGGGATTGAACCCAGGCCCTCAGCCGTGAAAGCAAGGAGTCCTAACCACCAGACTGCCAGGGAATTCCCACACTTAACATTCTCGATATTTTAAGTGTTGAGGGGAGTCTGTGCCTGTTTTACTTAAACAAAAAGCATTACTCCAAGTCACATGAGCAGGTCTAATACTCTGAACTGAAAGTGACCAGATTAAGGGGCAGCTTTATTGGGATTCAACCTTAGCAGCCACACAGATAACTCTCACCATTGCTTCCAAGGCCTCCCTGGAGGTGCAAATCAGGACCCCTCTTTTTCCGGTTTGTCACTGTGAAAACTCACCCAACCTAGGGGCCCCGGGACCCAGCGTCAGAACTGTTGGGATAAGGCGTGGGCCTCTGTATGTATGGCACATCCGTTCACAGGGCACTTTCACGGTCATCATCAAAGGCGCCAGGAGGCACTATCATGTGGTGGTCAAGAGCATGGCCTCTGGGTTAGAAATGACCTGGGGCAAGTTACGTAAACCCCCATCACAGAGTCCACTTCCTTATCCGAGCATGTAGGGATGACAACGCTCCCCATCTCAGGCTCCTTGTGTGATAAAGCACACAGAGCGGGGAGCAGTGTGCCACGTGCTGACGACCTACAATGACACATAAAAACAACAGTCCTTACAGTCGTTTTGGGCGGCCGCTGGAATTCAGGCGTCTAGACTCCCAGCTCCGCTGCTCCTTCTCCTCCATCACAGGCCTGTTTTCTGACCCCCAGGTGATGATCCTCATCACGGGTGCTCACAAGGCGTTTGCTCTATACAAGGCCATCGAGGAGGGAGTGAACCACATGTGGACCGTGTCTGCCTTCCAGCAGCATCCCCGCACGGTGTTTGTGTGCGACGAGGATGCCACCCTGGAGTTGAAAGTGAAGACCGTCAAGTATTTCAAAGGTGAGGGTGGGGTGGGTCAGGGAGTAGGTGGCCAAGTTCAGGTGCGCCAGGAGTGAGGAATGGATCTAGCTTGCAGGCTCTGGCCACTTTGACAACTATGATTTTAATCAAATCAAACCCTCCTCTCAGAATACAGTTTTCTCTTCCATCCGTGACTATTTAAGGGTCCATTTCTAGAGACCTGTTTGCTCTGAGGAGGAGGAAAGAAAATGAAATGAAAGTTGTAGTTCAAGGGCTGTTTGGTAATCACCTTGCAGTGATATTGAGCCTCAGGCTTTTTATCTTTCCAGATCTTATACAGGCCTTTTCCTTCTAGTCAAGGCACTGAACTGTCATGCACATCTTTCTTTCTCCTACTTAAAGCGGACACTCACTGCTTTAAATAAACTTATGTGAAAATCCTCATTTACTGAGCAGGCAAATTAGGAATTTGTTTTTTTTTTTTAAGATTTATTTATTGATTGATTGATTAATTGATTGATTGATTGCTATGTTGGGTCTTCGTTTCTGTGCTAGGGCTTTCTCTAGTTGCGGCAAGCGGGGGCCACTCTTCATTGCGGTGCGCGGGCCTCTCACTATCGCGGCCTCTCTTATTGTAGAGCACAGGCTCAAGACGCACAGGCTCAGTAGTTGTGGCTCACGGGCCTAGTTGCTCCACGGCATGTGGGATCTTCCCAGACCAGGGCTCGAACCCGTGTCCCCTGCATCAGCAGGCAGATTCTCAACCACTGCGCCACCAGGGAAGCCCTAGGAATTTGTTCTTTGATGAAAAGATTAACCTTTTAATGGCCAACTCTCCTAGAGATTGAATTTATAACAGTCCCATGGATTGTAGCATTCATTAGGAATAACAAATTCTTTTCCTATTCTTAGGGTGTTTATCATTTGGGCCCACAGAGAAAAGATGATGAGTGTCAGTTCTAGGACAAAATTTGAGAGCCCCTGGATGTTACTGTTGATAATCATGGAACTCTACCTCTACCTGCATTAATGACTTTTGTTTTTCATTTTTTGTAGGTTTAATGCTTGTTCATAACAAGTTGGTGGACCCCTTGTACAGTATCAAAGAGAAAGAAACAGGGAAAAGCCAGTCTTCTAAGAAACCATACAGTGATTAGCCTGTGCTAATCCTAGTGTCAAGTACCTCATTGGGACAGGCAGGTCTTTCTGGAAATTGTCTTTAGGAGGACAGAATTGTATTTCTTTAATCTAGTACGGTTACTCCAGATAAGTGAGTGAACTTATTATTCTTGGCTATGCAGTGTGGAGTCTAGTCATGGAGTTTAGCTACTTGTTTGTAACTTACTGTTAATCAGAAAAAAAAAAAAAATCTCTCCATAATTTTGATGTCGGCCCAACTAGGGGTTTTTAGCTTTTTGTTCTGTCTCTGACACTGTTCACATGTACAATACACTCCTGCCAGTAAGTTCTATCATTATGTGCACTGATTCTCAATTGGGAGGGAGTTAGGGGCTTATGTATATGGGACAAAACCTCTTTGGAGAGTCCTGAGAGCCCCTCTTGAGCAGGCCTGCCCCTTATTTGGGAATCACTGTTTTAGATTAAGGAACAAACACTCTCAATGTCTAAAATCAGTATAAGGAAGTGGTCCCTCTGGTCAGTAACAAGTGCCATGGGAAGGAAACTATCCCTTATTTTCTTTCCCCAGTTTTTACTGCTCTTTCAGTTGGCCTTTCCGAGAACTCAGAGGACTCCTTGAGGGAGGATTTGGGTGGGTAGGACTAAGAAGAAGGCTTTTGCTGATAAACTCAGAGCCTCAAGGGGCCCAGCCACGTTAAACTCCCCTCCATCAGAGACCTTCCAGCACCAGGAGGAAGGCGGAAACCCTTTTCCCACCAGAGCCCTGTGTTTTGTTCCAAGGTCTCACTGTGGCACCTCTCATACATGCTCTTTCATAAGTCCACAAGGCCAGCAGATACTGTCAAGTTCAGCGTTGTGTTCAGTCAAGGTGATGGAGCCAGGGCAAGCAGCTTAGTTGAGTTAGAAACAACACACGAGTGACATGTTCTACATCCCTAAGAGCTGAGTGCCAAGAAACATACCAACTGTTTCTAAAGTTGCCTAATGTCCTTTCCCCACTGAAAATACCCTGCCCTTCTAACCCTCCCAGGTTCGTGTGGCATGGTCTGATGTGCCCAGAACATCAGGAAATACAATGCTTTTGCTCCTTTATCCTTCACCCCTTGTTCACAAGCTGTCCACTGCTCTGCCTTCCTTTTACTCCTATGCCTTGATGGTTTGGATGCTGCCTCCTCCTCCCTATTTTTGTGCCCATTTGAAGCTGCTGCCGCCTCTATTTCTGGGAAAGATCTTTCAGAGCCTGGCTCAGGCCTCTCTTTAAGTGCTGTGTTTGGTACCAGCATTTCATCTTTAGCTTTTATACGTGATTGTGCTGTCATTCTGTTTTAAGCTAATGGATCAATGAACTTGTTTACAATATTTTCTATTAAATCCAGTATTTTCAAGTAAAATGTGTTGTTTGTGGACTTCCACCCCCAAAGGTCAGAAGCTGGTTTGGGTTGATATTTATATATTTTGAGAATAGCTAGCGAGCAAAGCTTCATACTCACTCCTCACAGCAGCTCGGCAGGAAGTCACAATCATAGCAACTGTTGATCTTCTTCAATCACCAGAGGGGAAAATAATCAAAATATTTCATAAAAATGAAGTGCCTGTGTGAAAAAATGGTAGGAATGAACAGATGAGCAATAAATTGTCCGATTCTGTCTCTACTTGGCATCCAAATGAAGATATGACTGTTAAATAGAATAACGCAGATTTGTGACCAGGAGGGATATATCAACTGCAAGGTATGGAAAACAGGTTTAAGTTTTTTTTTTTTAGTTAAAAAAGTCAATATAATGGAACATCTTGAGTCAACATAACCAACTGAGGTACAAGTAGAAGTTGAAAGAAGGGTTTACTTTTTTAAGAACTGTATTAAGATAATTTACATTCCCATAGAATTCACCTGTTTTAAATATAAATTCAATGATTTTTATTAACTTTATGGAGTTGTACAATTCCTCACCACAATCCCTCTCTGTCATCCCCCAAAGCTCCCTACTCCTTCCCCAGCCCAGGTGACCACTCATCTACTTTGTCTCTATAGATTTACCTTTGCTGGACATTTCACATATAAATGGAATCATACAGCAGACATCTTTTGGATCTGGCTTCTTTCACTAAGCATAATGTTTTTGAGGTTTACCCATATGACATGTAGCAAGCAGTCCATTCCGTCTTATTGCTGAAGAATATTCCATTGTATGGATATACCACATTTTGTTTATCCAGTAAAGAAGGGATTACATTTTAAGTACATATGTTAATAGGAAAAAAATCATTAGAATGAAATGAGAAAGGATTTAGTGATGACAGCTAAACTGGAGATGTCGTATGAACTCAGGACCTTAAAAAGATCTGTCATGGGAAAAGAATCTTAAAAAGAGTGGCTATATGTATATAACTGATTCACTTCACTGTACAGCAGAAAGTAACAACATTAAATCACCTATACGCCAATAAAAATTAAAATAATAATAATGATTAAAAAAAAAAAAAAAAAAAGATCTGTCTTTCCCAGGCCAGTTTCCCTGGTGGCCCAACAGCCGTGTCGTCCTGCTACAACCAGCTCTTATGCAGATCAAGTGGGATGTATAGTCCTGGGCCAGACTGGGCCTCTGATACCACTCAGGTCTTGGAGAGGAGAAATTATATGTTTTGGGGCAGGGATCACAGTGGGCCTGGAATATCTTGTTCCCAGAAAACAAGGATGCTTTAAAAAATGTCCAGGGTAGTACTGAGAGGACAAAGCAGCCCGTTTAATGAGACTCCTATTGGCCAGGTTGTGACAGTTTGATCAATAAAGAAATATTAAATACAGCTAAGTGGAAGAAGACATACAGATGGCCAAAAAAGCACATGTAAAGATGCTCACCACCACTAATTATCAGAGCAATGCAAATCAAAACTACAATATCACCTCACACCAGTCAGAATGGTCATCATCAAAAAGTCTACAAGCAGGACTTCCCTGGTGGCGCAGTGGTTAAGAATCTGCCTGCCAATGCAGGGGACACGGGTTCAAGCTCTGGTCCGGGAAGATCCCACATGCCGCGGAGCAACTAAGCCCATGCGCCACAACTACTGAGCCTGAGCTCTAGAGCCTGTGAGCCACAACTACTGAGCCCACGAGCCACAACTACTGAAGCCCGTGGCCCTAGAGCCCGTGCTCCGCAACAAGAGAAGCCACCGCAATGAGAAGCCCGCGCACCACACGAAGAGTAGCCCCCGCTCGCCGCGACTAGAGAAAGCCCGCGCGCAGCAACGAAGACCTAACGCAGCCAAAAATAAAATTAATTAAAAAAAAAGAAAAGTACAAACAATAAATGCTGGAGATGGTGTGGAGAAAAGAGAACCCTCCTACACTGTTGGTGGGAATGTCAATTGGTACAACCACTATAAAGAACAGTATGGAGGTTCCTTAAACTAAAAATAGAACTACCATATGATCCAGCAGTCCCACTCCTGGGCATAATATCTGGAGAAAACCATAATTTGAAAAGATACATGCTCCCCAGTGTTCATTGTGGCACTGTTTACAATGGCCAAGACATGGAAGCAACCTAAATGTCCATCGATAGGAATGGATAAAGAAGATGTGTTACATATATACAATGGAATATTACTCAGCCATAAAAAAGAACAAAATAATGCCATTTTGCAGCAACATGGATGGACCTAGAGATTATCATACTAAGTGAAGTAAGTCAGATAGAGAAAGACAAATATCAGGATATCACTCATATGTGGAATCTAATTTTAAAAAATGATATAAATGAACTTATTTACAAAACAGAAACAGACTCACAGATTTCAAAACCAAACATGATTATCAAAGGAGAAATGTTGGGGGAAGGGATAAATTAGGAGCTTGGGATTAACATACACACACTACTATATATAAAATAGATAACTAACAAGGACCTACTATATAGCACAGGGAACTCTACTCAATATTCTATAATAACCTATATGGGAAAAGAATCTGAAGAAGAACGAATATATGTATATGTATTGATATAACTGAGTCACTTCTCTACACACCTGAAACTAACACAACATTGTAAATAAATCAACTATACTCCAACAAAATTTTTAAAAAATAAATAAATACAGCTAAGTGGAACAAGTTGAATCTATCTGTAAAACCCCAAGTGTGACACTCAAAAAGGAAATGGTGATATTAAGTATACATGGAGTTGTATTTCAGGAAGGGTGGATGGAATGTGCTTAAATTTTCATTACATTTAGTAAAAACAAGCAGCATGTTGACATAAGTGGGTGTCACCTCTCCTATTAAATACGTCTGTTTATAAAGAACAGACGGATACAAGAGTCTAGCCCACTATCTACCTGCCCCTATCTATGGCTTACTCCCTTACTTCCTAAGGTCTTTGCTCAAATGTCATCTATCAGAGAGATCTTCCCTGACCCTCCGATATAAAATAGCAATCCTGATTCTCTATCCCTCTCTGGGATAGTTTCTGATGCCTCCTTCCTGGGAACTAAAATCCTTACTGTGATGAGATGCTAGTGAAGCATGCATAAGTTTCCAGTAAGACATATTGTGATAGAATCCTGGGTTATGAAATAATGGGTAAATAAAACAACATAGTAATTTGGATCTCAAGGGTGCCCTTAACACCAACTATTTTCCCCTAGTCCATTCGGTCTACTTAGAGAGCCCTAATTCATAATGTCTCAAGACACTAATCCCTTTTCCTCCAGTTCTTCTCTGAGCTGATGACCTTGAAAATAGAAGCAATCAGGAAAGAACTTCCACAAGTTCCCACCATCACACACACCCGCCTGCCAGCCCTGTCCCTGTCACTTGTTCCTTGGCCAGTCCCTCTGTGCACCAGATCCCATCTTCTCTTCCCTTCTTGAGGGCATTGCTCCAGCAAGACTCTCCTCTCGCACCTACAGCATCAAACTCCTTCTTTCCTGGATCACCCCTATCAGAATACAAAACAAGCTTTAAAAACAAAACTCTTTACCCTGTTTGTCCCCTCCTATCATAGCTTCATTCTCTGATACCCTTTTCAATAAGCAAAATTTCTGGAATTACCTATACTCCGGCTCCAATCTCTCTCCCCCAGTTCTCTCTCTTTATTCTGGTATTCCCATTATGCACGTTACACACCTTTTGCAAGTCTCACAGTTCTTAGATATTCTGTACCTATTTTTCTTTCATTCCTTTTTCTCTTTAAATTTCAGTTTGGGACATTTCAAGATATTGACATATCTTCAAGTGCAAGATTCTTTTCTCAGCTGTGTTCAGTCTACTGATGAGCCCATCAAAAGCATTCATTTCTGTTACAATGTTTTTATTTCTAGCATTTCTTTCCATTCTTAGAGTTTCTTTTGCTTACTCATCTGTTCTTGCATGTTGTCCACTTTTTCTGAGACCTTAGCATATTAATCTGGGTTATTTTAAATTCCCATTCTGATAACTCGAAAATCTCTGCCATGTCTGAGTTCGGTTCTGATGCTTGCTTTATCTCCTCAGATTATTTTTTTCCGCCTCTTAGCATCCTTGTAATTTTTTACTTAAAGTTGGACATGAGGTACTGGGTAATAGGAACTGAGATAAATAGGCCATTAATGTGAGGTTTTATGTTTATCTGGCTAGCAGCTAGGCTGTGTTTTAATGTCTCCTGTAGGTGTCAGAGGCTTCAATTTTCTTCAGTGTCTTTTGTTTTTGTCTCCCCTGTTGTCTTTGGGTTTCCCTAGAAACTCCTTCTTAAAATAGAGGCTGTGTCTTGCAACTCTTTCAAGAGCTGTAATCCACTGTTATAATACTGGAGCCCTATAGATGGTATAGTATTAGGGAGAAGCATTCTATAATCTTATGGTTGAATCTGCTTTATTTTACTGGGCTAGAATCTCTGGGCTGAGACCTACAGAAGTTCCTTAGCCTTTTGTTTCTCCCCACTTATGTGAGCAAGGAAGGCTAGAGAGGGCTCAAACCATCCAAATGCCCTTCCCCTAGATCACAGAAGACTCCAGCAAAGTAATTTTCCTTGAGGGCAGGCTTCTGCCCTGGAAGCAAAGCTCTGGATATATTTCCAAATGGTTACTCCTCTCACCCCCCAACCCCCGACTGCCCCTACCCCCCCCCAACCCCACCCCCACACCGCCCCCACACCCCCCGGCCACCCGGTTCCCCCGACAAGAGGGGATTCCTCTGCCATCTTCACAGTGGGAACATGATCGAGCTCCTGGAGGTAAAACCCACAGAAGCATGGGGGCCCCCTCAGGAAAGCTCCCAGGAGTTGTTGTTGTTCATGTTTTAAGTTGTAATAATTTATTTGATACTTGTTACAAATTGCTCCCCAGAGTTTTAAACTCTCAAATGAATCCACATTCAGCCCCCTAGCAATTCATTTAAATCCTAATTATTGCCTCAAGCAACTTCGACTTTGGGTGAGCTAATCTGTATTTTCTGCATTTTTCGGTCTTTATAGTTTTTGTGGAAGTTTGCCCTGTGACCTCAGTTCTCTGATGGATTGAAGAAAAGTTGATTTTCAGTTTGTTCAGCTTTTTTTTATTGTGAAGATACCCCATTCTTTCTCGAACACACCCCAGATTTTCACCTCCCCTCCAGGGAAACAGCACTCATCAAGGCCACCAATGACCTCTACATTGATTGCCAAGTCAGTTCTTAGAGCGCATATTACTTGATCCATTTGCAGTACCTGACAAAGCCGACCCCTCCTTCCTTCAAATTTGACATGGCTTTCCAGGACATCGCACTGTGCTGGTTTTCTTACCTTACTGGCCACTCTCAGTCTCCTTTGCTGGTTCCTCCTCATCACCCTGAATTCTTAGCATTTGCAGTGTCCCAAGACTCAGTCTTTGGACCGCTTCTCTTAAAACTCACTCTCTTGGTAATTTCATCCAGTCTCATGGCCTTAAATACAATCTATACATTGACTCCCATATTTATATCTCCAGCCCGAATCTCTCCTTTGAACCCTGGACTAGAATATCCAACTGCCTATCGAACATCTCCACTGAAATAACTATCAGACATCTCAAACTCATCTGTCCACAACTCAAGTCCTGATCTTCACTTGCAAACCTCTGCTACCTATAGGTTTCTCCATCTCAACTATTCAAACGACCTAGAAATCGACTCTGATGCCTCACCTTCTCACATTGTACCAATCTATCAGCAAATCCTATTAGTTTTACCTTCAAGGAAGTACAGAATCTGAACATTTGTCAAGATTCCAAGTGCTGGTACACTTGTCCAAGCCATCTGTACTTCTCACCTGAGTCACTGCAGTAGTCTCCTAATTGGTCTGTTTCTGTCCTTGCTCACCCTGCTCCCCTAAAACGTAAGTCAGACCCTATCACACTTTGCTCAAAGTCCTCCAAAGGCTCCCATCGCAGAGTAGAAGCCAAAGTTCACCCAAGGCCCTATGCAGTCTGTAGCACCACCCACTCCCATCCCACCTCTTAAAATTCTCCCTTCCTCAGTCTGCTTAAGTCCTTACTGGCTACCACACTGTTCCTGGAGCCCTCTATCATGCTCCTATCCCAAGGGCCTTTGCCCCTGTTCCCTCTGCCTCGACTCTCTTCTCACAGGTGCCCACAAGGTTCACTCTCACACTGCCAAGCCTTTGTTCAAGTGCTATGTTGATGAACTCCTCTCCACTCTTTAAGATTCCAACATCACTCTGCTTCCCTTAACACCCTATTCCTTCTCCCAACTTCTCTCTGTGGTGCTTATTTTCTGATAAACCATATGATTTGCTTAGCGTCTGTCTCCTTCCGCCAGAATTTAAGTTCTACAAGGGCAGGGAGATTTATACCTGCTTTAATCACTGTTACATTCTCAGCACCTAGAAAAACAGTAAGGCCCATTGTGAGGTGTTCAATAAATATTCGTTAAATGAGTGAATGAATACTAGAAAACACAATAGGTTACAAGAAGTGGAACGGGATTGAAAATAAGATACACAATCACCTTTTAAATTTATATGCATTAAGGTTATATTAATATAGTTTAGTTTGTTGATTCAATGAAAAAAATAAAAAAGAGCCAAGGAAAAGAAATAACTGTGCTGACTTTATACTTACCAACTTTGGCATCAGAATCTCACTAAATTTTCAATGTGTACAATATTCTCCAAAGCAACCCCTGGCTCTGAGAAATAGGGGACTACTTGGAGTGGTAAATCTTTGGACTACCTGAATAATTGTGCAAAGACTAGACTATGAGTGCTGAAAGTTGATATTACCATAAACAGCTTTCTGACCACAAACTCTCAACCTGTTCTGCAGGCCGATGTTTTTTTTAGTGAGCCAAAGTTCAGGGAACAGACTATTTGGCTACTCTTACCAGTATGAGAGGGCACCACAGTTGTTACAATTCCTTGGTCTTACTTAGCAGCTTCAGCTATAACTTAATTTCTTTACTTCAGTGGTGGCAGGCAAGTGCTACTATCAGGAGTGACACTTTAATGTCACATCACAGTTGGATGTCAACTATGGTTCAAATAGTTTTAAGTGGCCTTACAGTTTTTGGTAATACTGCTATTCCTGCCTTGCTTGTCTCATTAGATGCTATTCTACCTACCAAGGTGTGTAACAGACTATAATGAAACACAGTGAGGAAAATTAAAATCCCAGAAATACACCTGCTTCTATAACAAAGTACTACTCCTGTCATAAGCAGTTATTGCATTTATAACATGGGAACTGTTGCCACCTGCTGGTGCTGCTTATGATAAAATTAATACTTGGTGGGCTCTCCAAAATTCCAGTCAAAATTTTAAAATTCCCTTCTAAAGCAGGCAACCACATGAATGGCTTTATGGTTATCATATTCGATTAACTCTAATTTTTTTCTCTGAACTAAAAAGTAGTAAGTATATTAATGAAATTCTAATGTAAACGAGAACCCTCTACTACTAAAAAATGACTTTGCTGACAATGCTATAGGTCTGGGAATACGGCTGCCAAGTATTTTCTGCCTCACCCATCTCCTCAACAGGAAGGGATGTAGCCACTAGATGCTCACTCGTTGGATTCAGTATTTAGCTGAGGTGGCAGGCTAATCCTCTCACACTAGTGCAGAGCCTCCGTGAGTCCAGATGACCCACAAGTCTGTCCAGTGTTTAATGATTTCCTCATGAAGCTGAGCAGAAAAATGACCATAACAGGCACACAGCCTAAAACTCCAAAGACAGCCAGTGTTCTCAAAAAAAAACTGATTCAAAGCTACAAAAAGACCTCAATCAAAAAAGAATTTCAGGGACTTCCCTGGTGGTACAGTGGTTAAGAATCCAACTGCCAATGCAGGGGACACGGGTTCGAGCCCTGGTGCAGGAAGATCTCACATGCCACGTAGCAGCTAAGCCCGTGCGCCACAACTACTGAGCCTGCACTCTAGAGCCCGCAAGTCACAACTACTGAGCCCACGTGCCACAACTACTGAAGCCTGCGTGCCTAGAGCCTGTGCTCCACAACAAGAGAAGCCACCGCAATGAGAAGCCCACGCACCGCAACGAAGAGTAGCGCCCGCTCGCCACAACTAGAGAAAGCCTGCGCGCAGCAACGAAGACCCAACGCAGCCAAAAATAAATAAATAAATAAATTACTTAAAAAAAAAATTCAAAGGAAGTTAACAGCAATTCATAGAATGAAATTTCAAATTTCCAAAAATTATACTCATTAGTAATTAATGAGTGTGCAAAAAATTTTTTAATTGTGTGCCATTTTGCCCTATCAGATTGGCAAAAATAAGTTAATTTTAAAATAAAACAATAATCTTAAATGCTGGGGAAAAAAAAAGCCTTCATGAAATGAAGCTAGATACACAAAACTCTTTGTCCTCTCATATACTTTCTTGACAGCCCAACATTCCACAGACCTATTCATTTCACAGGTCATATGAGGGGTTACCTCAAGCTTCCATTTTACTCAGAGACAGAAGTACTCTACCCAAAACTATACCATCTTAAAATTAGCTCGTGACTCACGCCGCAAAACTAAGCCCTACTGTCTTTGTGAAAATTAAGGGGTGAAGATTTTGTACCTAAGGAAGAAACACTCAGTTAAACAAACAAATCTTTGAGACTAACGACCTGCTGTGTTATTTATTTATTTTTGGCTACGTTGGGTCTTCGTTGCTGCGCGCAGGCTTTCTCTAGTTGCGGCGAGCGGGGACTACTCCTTGTTGCGGTGCGCGGGCTTCTCATTGCGGTGGCTTCTCTTGTTGCAGAGCGTGGGCTCTAGGCGCACGGGCTTCAGTAGTTGTGGTGCGTGGGCTCAGTAGTTGTGGCTCGCGGGCTCTAGAGCGCAGGCTCAGTAGTTGTGGCGCACAGGCTTAGTTGCTCCATGGCATGTGGGATCTTCCCGGACCAAGGCTCAAACCCATGTCCCCTGCATTGGCAGGCGGATTCTTAACCACTGCGCCACCAGGGAAGCCCACGTTGTTTTTTAAAATCATGGAGAAAAACCCTGCCATTTGTTTCACGAAACTAAGGCTTCTTTCCTACTTCCAATACATCATCAACATAATGTACAACAGCCTAAAATAAAATGATCTCTAGCAACATCAACTAGCCCATGAACTAAAGAGCTTCTGAGTGGCTAGTAGTGAAAGATGAATTGAACTCCTATCCAGTCACTGAGAAGAAGCACTCTTCTCAAGTATGTACTGTATAATTAGTTGTTTTAATTTCCATTTCTTATCTTCAACTTATTCTTTAAGTTAACTTTCGTTCTTATATTAAATGTGCTGAATCGAAGTCCGTGTAGTTCAAACAAAATATGGGTCCTAAAATCTAAGTTCAGTCACAAGCGGAGGCGCTGTACTATGACTTTCTTCTGCTCATTTTAAGAATATGTGTTATATACCATATAGTTTTTAAATGTGATCAGTTGCCTTGGTGACAGAACACAGAGCAGCAACTCTGCTTTAATTATAAGACAATTTTTAAATAATTTTTATTTTTAAGATTAAGCATCCTCATTGACAATCCAGAAACAGTCCGTGCTCTTTGGATACACACACTTAAAATGGTTAAAAGTGATTCCCCAATTTTCAATGACAAGGCATGAAAAAAGAACATGTTCACAGCTGCAGCTGAATTCCTCTGTCCTTTTTTCCCAAAAATCTTATTTTGCTACCAAGCCACTCACCAAACCACAAGAAAAGACAATTTTTCAAAAAGCCAGCAAAACCCAGAAACAAGGATCTAGGTATCAAGCCAAAATTATCCCCTGAAACAGTGCTGTTGCAAAAAAAAAAAAAAAAAAAGGATAGGAAGACAAATTTCCATAGCTCATTAGAGAAGCCCTTTAAAAAGAATTCAGAAAGTTAGGACTGGAACTATGGTGGTGCAGTGTTCAAAACGCAGATAATTAAAGTTCAGCTTGTTCGGCTTGGGAACATATTAGGCTTTCTCCTATCCCAGCAGAGGAAATAGAAATATGAGCTGCTGGAGCTAATATTAAAATTGTCCTTACCAATGAAAAGCAGGGCAAGAGTCAACAGAAAGAATGCAGAACAGAAGACAAGTCATTCTGAATCTAGGCTCTACTGCCTAGAAGGAACAGGAAAGTTGAATAGGGCTGAAATTCTTCTGAGCCAGTATCAATAAATTCTAGACTGGGCTCAAAACCAGTGGACTATAGACCACTAATAAATATATCAGGTGACCCACAGTGTTTGTGGTATCAAAAAATATTTTTAAAATTATCTATAAATTTCTATTCTGAAAATCAGATCAAAATGACACTGGGCCATCCAATCAGCTAGAGTAAAGGGCTTCCTCCAAAGAAAATTAATTTAGCAGAAATTCTAGACTTGGCTCAAAAACAGTGGACTACAGGCCACTAATAAATATAGCAGGTGACCCACAGTGTTTGTGGTATCAAAAAATATTTTTAAAATTATCTATAAATTTCTAACCTGAAAATCAGATCAAAATGACACTGGGCCATCCAATCAGTTATAGAGTAAAGGGCTTCCTCCAAAGAAAATTAATTTAGCAGAAATTCAGGTTGGAAAGAATGTAACATGGAGTAAATAACATCAGGCTCTCGGTACAATTTTAATAAGGCTTCTACCCACCTCAGCTGTAAGCAGTACTACTGAGGGAGCTCCCACAGAATGTCTTAGAGGGATGCTTCTCAAGAGATAAAAAGGACTATAAGTTTAACTCTTGACCCCTCTCTCCTTACCTAAAGCTTGGAGAAGAAAATAAATATTTAATTTTTAACTACTCAAAGCTTTGGGCACACTGTAATACTAATATTTTCTAGTTTTCATTTTCGGAACCTTTGGCTTAATATTTCCTCAATCATGTTGCAATGAAAAATGTCTGAATGTGCCTTAATCAGTAGTACCACATGAAAATATCAACCTTGTTCTCCCATATCTTCTACATAGGAAGAGGGAATCAATGGTACCCTAAATATCCTGCAAAGTTACTCTGTATACTTGACAAAAGATTAGGGCAAACCACTCCACTTCCATATCTTGAGCAGCAGAAGTTAACTAGTCTTCAACCTCATCTTCCCAAATATCTCCATTAACATCCACAGCATGGAACAACCTGGAAGCATAAAATAAGGTACATTTTAATACACCTGATAGAAACTGAATATAATTTCTTTCCTTTTCTCAAATATACTTTCTGCACTCTTCTGATAACATCTTTGTATATCGTTTCCTCTCCTTTAATCATTCCACTGGGGAGGGCTGAAATATGGGTCCCTTAAAGTTTATAGGAACAGCCCTTTTAAGGATCCAGACAACTCTCTAGGACCAAGTATAAACAATAATGGGAGATGGGTATCACAAAACTGATACTAAATGTGTACAACATGTGGAATAAGCCAAGACTGGAAAATTCAGGCAGTCTAGAAGCTGAACTCCTTCAAAACACTAAAACTTTATTACACGCTAATCACTCCATCTTCACTGTCCTTGCACTCTCCATCTATAGAATATTTTTCAGTTGCCAATTTGTTTTCCTCCCCTTATGTTACTTAAAATTTATGCAATTTTCAACACTATATTTCCAATGGTTCATGGGAAGAGCCTGTTTCTTCAACTTATCTTACAGTTTCATAACACCAATGATTGATTGTAGGTACTCCACAGATGTCTATTAACAAAGATTATCAGCTGATGCTGAAATTGGAGCTGGTGGAGAACAAGATATTCACATTGTGCCAAGGAATCACCCCACAGATCACTTACTAATAACAAAAAGAGAAACCTTTCCTTTACAATGGAACAAATGATAGAACTGAGCATCATACTAACAGTGAGACAGCCTGACATTATGGATCTGATGTGGTACAACATGAAGTATGTCACCCCTTATTAAGTATTCTTGCCAAAAATGTTACTCTAAATCTAGTCAAACTCCAGTCTAGAGCTAACTTCCACTTTACAGGAAATAGAGAGGATAGAGAAACAAACTCAGAGGTACCATGGAGAAACAAAACTCCAAAAGGTAAGAGGTTATACAGGACAACAGCCTGGACTCTTCAAAAAGTCAATGTTCCCCTCAACACAAACAAACAAAAAAAAGGTGGGCAAAACTTTTCTCCATTAAGAAACTAAAGAGACAGAACCAAATAAAGTGATTGAACTTGATTAGATCCTGGTATAATAAAACAGCTTCAAGAGGTATTTTTAGGGATAGTTGATAAGTCTTAAATATTTTATTAGATGATAGTAAGCCATTGTTGTTAAATTTTTTGCGTTATTGTTGTTATGTAGAAGACTTTTCTTATCTTAGGAAAGACGTGTGAAAGCATATAGAGGGACTTCCCTGGTGGCGCAGCAGTTAAGAATCCACCTGCTGATGCAGGGGACACGGGTTCGAGCCTTGATCCGGGAAGATCCCACATGCCACAGAGCAACTAAGCCTGTGTGCCACATCTACTGGGCCTGAGCTCTAGAGCCCGCGAGCCACAACAACTGAAGCATATGCACCTAGAGCCCGTGCTCCGCAACAAGAGAAGCCACCGCAATGAGGAGCCCACGCACCGCAACCAAGAGTAGCCCCCGCTCGCCGCAACTAGAGAAAGCCCGCGCGCAGCAACGAAGACCCAACGCAGCCAAAAATAAATAAATTAATTAATTAAAGAAGAAAAAAGCATATAGAGATGAAGCATCATATTTCCAACTTAGGGTCAAGTAGTTCAGCAATAAATTTAGAAAACAAATATGGCAAAATACTACCAATTGTTCATTTTCGTGGAAGGTATCCTATTAATCATAGTCCTATCCTTTCTGTATGTTTGAAAATTTTCATGAAAAAAATTGAGGAGGATAATAAATAAAAGAAAATCCCCAGATAGTATATTTTCATCATAAAACTCATTTTCAAGAAAATTCATACATGGGGGAAAATATATGAGAATTCTCTAAATAAGCAAAGTACTGAAGTAATAAAACTTTCTGGGCTTATGGTCCACAAACCAAGTACCCAAAACTGCTGAGACTAGGAGTTCTGTGTGTACGTACCGGTTAAAACATGGGGAAGCAGTATCAGTGAAATGTTTATAAGGGTTTGCTCTGGATAGAGAACCCATGCAAATCCAGCAGAAATATTGCATACAGCCGGTACATGTCATCTTGTTACATCCATCTAATTTCTGGTGGGAAAGACAGAGAAAAATATCAAGGCTACAAAAGCAAAAGAGAAATGCACATGCCAAAGTGATTTGGTACAACATTCTCCTTGTCTTCCCCCTTTTCTAATGCAGGGTGGAGATATACAGGTAACACACAATGATAACTATGAATGCCTAACTCTTTTGCATTACAAGTAAAATACAGAAAATACTTAGCAGGTGTTCCTACAATTAGATACTCAGCAAAACCTCTTCTGATAAACAGTAAATACAAACCAAACATGTATAAGTGAAACATATAGTTAGATTAATATTAAAATGTTTGGATTTAATATGTGGGATTTAAACTTTTTACATAAATCTAAGTAAACATTTGGTACCAAGTCCCCCATTCTATAAGAGCTGAGGCATGTTAGAAGTGGTTAAATAGAAGGCCAGTTTCCTTAATGGAGTAACTGGGGCATCACTACCAGGGTCAGCTCAGATATGATGGATTGGAACAACAGAGTCAAATGCAAAGACATATTTCAATTTTGAAACATATTAAGATTTTGTCAAGAAGCAGTAGATGTATCTATCTATCTTGACTCAGATGTCTCCATTTCATAAGCAGGCACTTGTAAAACAGCTATTAAATTCCAGGGTAAATAGTTCGGAGGAGAAGTCAGGCTTGATTCTTTTTTAGTCACGTAGATGAGTTAAGAGTTGACTGTAGCTCGAGTATGGCCTCTTTATAACCCACTCAATTTTGAGGTGGATATAATGTGAGAACAACTGTCACCGTATGAAAGCACTTTGAAATGGGAAGTCTACATACATTTTAGGTCAATAACAATATTTAGTAGTAAATTTACATCTTCCAAGTTAAGAAAGTTTAATAAATACCAAAATGTGTTTTCTTAATTAGTCACAAAATTAAAAGGCTTCTTGAGGAAATCATAACATGCTTGCAATTAGGTTTGCCTCCATGTCTGTCCCCAAACCTTTACCTCGATGGGAGTCCCACAACATGGGCAGCTCTTTGAGTTCTTTTCTAGCCACTCCTTACTTTCCATCTCTTCCAGTGCCTTCTGAATCACCCTCTTACCATACCTCTGTTCCAAAAATCTTTTATTGGCCTCATCTGCTTGCAGGTACTCATTTCGTAAGTCCATTAATTTCTCTAGAAAGTGAAATGGAAAATTAACTTTTATACAACTTGTAATGCTGATTAAAAACCATTGAAATTGGCCATAACCTTTGACTACTCAATAATGCTATTCCTGGGATTTTATCATAAGGAATTAATCTAAAGTAAAGTTACATATAAAAATGGCAAACAAATTAAATGTCCAAGGGAATAATTACGTGTGGAACCACTTAAGATATAATATTTAGTTATTAAAACTTATAATTAGGATGGCTACAACTCAGTTAAAATACTCATTATGGAATTCAGAAAAAAGCATATTTAGGTTGTAACTAGGTAAAAATTACACATGCATGAAAGACAAAGAACAGACAGGAATCCTCCAAGTAAAAAAGCTGGACTTGTTAATGGTGACAGAATAACAGCTTATCTTTTTCCTTTGATTTTAACTTATTAATGTTGATATTTTTGTGCAACTAGCACAACTAGTAGTACAGTTTAAGACTGACTTATCTAAATGACACAAAGGTTGAAACAGACGCTGATTTTCTACTAAATCAGCATCATTCACCATTTGATAACAACAGGCCTACCAAATTAAACAAAAGCACCTAAGGGCAAAGACCAGCTGTTCAATTCTGTATATAAAAAGAAGCCAGTGAATAAAGTTTACCACCCACAGGAAATGAAAAGTCCCTCCTGTCAACTTTTCCCCTTAATACTCTTCAATCTGGTTTCTACTGCTTTATCACTTAACTCAAATGGAATGGGCAGCCATTCCCAAAGGCTTTAGTTGTAGACAAAGCTTTTGCTCACAATTCTATTACCTTAATTTTTCAACACAATTAATTAAAAACCTCTCTCAACAATGTTCTAGCTATTTTATTAATTTACTTTCCTCACATTATTTAGAGGTGGACATCTTCCCTCTAAATGCAGTGGACATCTTCAGGGGCGGAATTCTATCTGCACTTTTGCTTCACCTGTGAATCCTTTCTCTGTGTTGTGCATTCCCATGACTCCATCACTTCTACTTAGATGTAGCAGACATGTAGTTTTTTATCCTGTCACTTTTATCTCCTCTACTAATTCAAAGCGTTTTTATGTTCCTAGACATCTTAAGGACAAAAGTTACTGCTCTAATGTTCTCAAAATAATAAAATTATTAGTATTTCATATATTTTGTATGGTAATATGGAATATGTAGATACAGAGACTGAGAAAGAGATTCCTAATTTTGCTGAAGCCCCTAAGCCTATCTTTGATTTCTTCCCCAAACACTGTGAAACACCTGAAATGTACTTCAGCCTCTCAGTGATAAGGATACAGAAGTCTAAAGTAAAGGCTAACATTATATTCTGGTGAGTTCTCCATCCCATCTGCCTATAACCACTACAAGACTCTGCAATAGGCAACTGGAAGTACTGTATTTACTCATTCCCCTCTCAGGGTCCTTTCTTAGAGATAATGACACTCTGCTAACAATTAATAACTATAGTAATACTGGCATTACTAGTTACCATTTTGTGGTTTAAGACTTAAATATAAGACATAACACCATAAAACCTCTAGAAGAGAACATAGGCAAAACACTTCCTGACCAAGGCAATAGAAATAAAAGCAAAAATAAACAAATGTGACCTAACCTAACTTACAAGCTTCTGTACAGCAAAGGAAACCGTAAACAAAATGAAAAGACAACCTACAGGCTGGGAGAAAACATTTGCAAATGATGTAACCGACAAGGTCTTAATTTCCAAAATATACAAACAGCTCATACAACTCAACAAAAAACAAACAAACAACTCAATGGAAAAATGGGCAAAACAACTAAATAGACATTTCTCCAAAGAAGACATCCAGATAACCGAAAGACATATAAAAAGAGGCTCATCACTGCTAACTATTAAAGAAATGCAAATCAAAACTATGATGAGGTACCACTTCACACCAGTCAGAATGGCCATCATTAAAAAGTCTACAGGGGAGGACTTCCCTGGTGGCGCAGTGGTTAAGAATCAGCCTGGGGGCTTCCCTGGTGGCGCAGTGGTTGGGAGTCTGCCTGCCAGTGCAGGGGACATGGGTTCGAGCCCTGGTCTGGGAGGATCCCACATGCCGCGGAGCGGCTGGGCCCGTGAGCCACAACTACTGAGCCTGCGTGTCTGGCCTGTGCTCTGCAACAAGAGAGGCCGTGACAGTGAGAGGCCCGCGCACCGCGATGAAGAGTGGCCCCTGCTTGCCGCAAGTAGAGAAAGCCCTCGTGCAGCAGCGAAGACCCAACACAGCCAAAAAAAAAAAAAAAGAATCAGCCTGCCAATGCAGGGGACACAGGTTCAAGCCCTGGTCTGGGAAGATCCCACATGACACAGAGCAACTAAGCCCATGTGCCACAACTACTGAGCCTTCACTCTAGTGCCCGCGAGCCACAACTACTGAAGCCCACGCGCCCTAGAGCCCGTGCTCTGCAACAGGAGAAGCCACCGCAATGAGAAGCCCGTGCACCGCGACGAAGAGTAGCCCCCGCTCACCACAACTAGAGAAAGCCCGTGCGCAGCAACAAAGACCCAACACAGCCAAGAATAAATAAATTTATAAAAATAAAAATAAAAACTAAACTTTAAAAGAAAAAAAGAGTCTACAGGGGACTTCCCTGGCAGTCCAGTGGTTAGTTAAGGCTCCACGTTCCCAATGCAGGGGGCACGGGATCAATCCCTGGCCAGGGAACCAAGATCCCACATGTCACACATCAAGGCCAAAAAAAAAAACCAAAAAAACAAACAAGTCTACAAATAACCAATGCTGGAGGGGGTGTGGAGAAAAGGGAACCCTCCTACATTGTTGGTGGGAATGTAAATTGGTGTAGCCACTATGGAAATCTGTATGGAGATTCCTCAAAAAACTAAAAATAAGAGTTGCCATATGATCTAGCAATTCCACTCCTGGGCATGTATCCAGACAAAACTATAATTCAAAAAGATACCTATGTTCATAGCAGCACTATTTACAATAGCCAAGACATGGAAACAACCTAAATGTCCATTGCCAGAGGAATGGATAAAGAAGATGTGGTATGTATATAGATACAACAGAATATTAGTCAGCCATAAAAAAGAATGAAATAAGGCCATTTGCGGCAACATGGATGGACTTAGAGATTATCATACTAAGTAAACTAAGTCATAAAGACAAATACCATATAATATCACTTATATGTGGAATCTAAAATATGACACAAATGAACCTATCTACAAAACAAAAACAGACTCACAGACATACAAAACAGACTTGTGGTTGCCAAGGGGGAGGGGGGCTGGGGGAGGGATGGATTGGGAGGTTGGGGTTAGCAGATGCAAACTATTATATTTATATAGAATGGATAAACGACAAGGTCCTACTGTATAGCACAGGGAACTATATTCAATATCCTGTGATAAAGCATAATGGAAAAGAATATAAAAAAGAATGTATATATATGTATAACTTAATCACTTTGCTGTACAGCAGAAATTAACACATTTTAAATCAACTATATTTCAATAATTTAAATAAATAAATAAATACACAAACGAAAAAAAAAATAGTTACCATTTTGCATTTTACATACATTAGCCCATTCTCAAACTATGGTTAAGTACCAGTTTTTTTCCCTCACTCTGTCAAGGACCAGTACTTTTGCAAAATATAATCAAATGAATTATTAGAAAAATGAGGGTAAAAAGACAAAAAATATAAGCCTAAATTTTTACTAGATTTGACTGCCATAAAATTTAGTCAGTGAATAGCGATAGCAAAAATGTTATTAAACTTTCAAACACTGACTCTCAATTTCTGTATTTACCTTGTCACAGACCAGTATTAACAACTATAACAACTTTAAGTAGCACTACAATAGGTCATTTCAAACTTACAATAACCTTATGAAGTAGCTATTATCATCAGCCCTTTTAGTTTGAGAAACACTAAGTCACCAAAGTCTAGTCAAATTGATGTCCAGGGCCTGATTCCTCAAACCTTAATCTAGATCAGAAATGGCTAACAGGTTTTACCTCCTGTGACTACCTCAATAGGGGGTGGCCTTCTGAAGCACTGTGTTGAGGAAGATTCTGAGGCCTCCCTGGGCTCATTGAGAAAGCACTTGATGACTGATCAAACATGTGTACCATGGAAACAAGAGTGATAGCTTAGATGCTCTGCATGTGCCGACCAGGATCTACATTATTGCATATTCATAGACAGAAATTACTCTGTCATTCCTTCCCTGGAATGCTCCCCCCGATATCTGCGTGGCTTGTTTCCTTACTTCCTTCAAGTCTTTACTCAAACCACTCTGCCAGCGAGGCCTCCCCTGGTTTTTCTAAATAAAATCCGAAGCCCCTTCCCCTTCAGAACACTTCATAGCCTGTCCCTGCTTTATTTTTTTTTTCCTCTTCAGCATTTACCACCATTGAATATTCTTATTTATTTTGTTTGCCTATCTCCCCCATGAGAATGTAAGTTCCATGAGGGCATTTGGTCACTGCTATATCCCCAGAACCTAGGACAGTAACTGACTCAAAAATATCTGTTGAACAAACACAGAAGAACACAATTCTTCCAAACTGAAGAATTGAAGTGATGTCTCTTTTTATTTGTGGGGGGGTGCGGGTAGAGCACTGGGATACTGAGTTCACACAGTTACAACCTACCTGCAGTCACCTTACATGGAGAAACCCCATGGTAGGTCAATCTGCATAAAGTACAGAAGGCAAAATTGCAGCTGGAACAGATGCCCATTGTGCAGCCAGGCTCCTGCATCACAGGCAGCTGGCAGGATGGGCGGGGGCAGTACACCACATCTGCCATCAGGTCCAAGGTAGACTGGAGGAGAAGGCGGTCATAACGGGCAAATAACTCTGCTTCCACTAGCTCTTTGACCTGGAGGGAAATATAAAACATCATAGGTTTGATGATTTCCCAACCAGTTCTGATCCTGAGTAGATCCTTAGGAAGCTAGCGTAAACCAGAGGCACATAAACTAAAACTCTATCTCCCTTCAAAATCAAACCAAGTATGGGAGGTCTACATCTTAAGTGAGATGGTGGTTACATGGGTCTACACATTTGTCAAAACTAAGCAGACGGTACACTTTAAATGAGTACATTTATGCCTTAATGGAGTTGACTGAAAAAAAAGGAAACCAAGCAGGCTGTCTTTAAAGTCTGTAAAACATTTGGTTAACTATTCTAAGAGATAACCCCTCCAGATCCCAACCTCACATAGAGACAGGGTAGTAGTTCCCCCACCTAGCAGATATACAGAGTAAATCACCAGAATTACTTTACTTTTTTAACGCTCATCCCTGCAGAGGACCACTCATTCCAAAGCCAGCAAAGGAAGCATTTACATTTGCTTAAACTAAGATCATGGCATTCTTGATGGATACAATGAAACAACTTGTGGGCTGGCTCCCAGGCCTCAGACTGCCCTGATGAGCCCTATCAAGAAGTCCCAGGGTCGCAGCTGTGGGCACCTGTGGTTCACCCCCTGGCACAGGAGGTGGGAGGCTGAGCACCACTGGGATGTGTGTCATCCTTTCTCACTGTCAAGATACACGTGGGGCATTTTGCTCAAGTCACAAGTTATTTCAGCAGGTGACCCTTAGAGAAAGCAGTTGGTACCATCACAGAAATCTTTTCTGGGACAACAATTAAATCATGTTGGTTTTTTTTTTTTAAGTTTATGAATGGATTGCACAACAAGGTAAAAATAAAGTTCATCCTAATAAAAAAAAAAAAAAAAAGAAGTTCCTGAGAAAATGTCTCCCTTTGTGAGAGAGAATTAGGGGGCAGCTGTCAGCAGAGTAAAAGAGTTACCTGACCAGGAGTGGCCACTGAAGGGCACTTGGGTTCTGGGCAGTTGAGGCACTGAACTTGGCCATCTCTGATCTGGATTTCAAAGTAGTCCTTGAGACAGGCTTTGCAGTACACATGCCTGCACTCCAAGAAGTACATGCACTCACTACCCAGCTTCTCACAGAAGCAGATATTGCACAGGAACAATTTACTATTAAAGCATTTTATCTGTTGAGCCTGATCGAAGTCCAAGATTTCCTGGATCAGACTGGACAACGATTCCACATCCTGCACGGCTCTCTCGTCCACAACTTCCTCTTGGTCTACATCAGATCCAGCAGCTCCTCCAAAATCTAGCTCTGTGTTGGAAGACGCTTGAGCCATCCTCCTCTGAACTTTTTTCTGAGAACCCATCTTGAGTTCAAAAGGAGAGATAATATTCAGGTACGCTAAGGTCTCTTCTTTAAGAAACTGCATCCAGGCAAACAGGACCACGCTGCCGCGGTGTTCTTCCCACAGGTTGTCTAAGTGCTTGCACAGAGCAGACAGCTAGGGGAAAACACATGAAGATGCTGGTGAGTTTGGAAAGATGACGATGCTGTCAACTCCTGATTTCCCTTGAAATCTTTTTAAGTCAGGCCTTTCTACTTCCTAACATGATTTTTCACTTCTGTGATAAACTGTGCTGCACAACAGCATCAGTGTTCTTATCGAAGCACTTCTTAAACTATTCAGCAACAGGAGCCACAGTGGAACACAAGGTCAGAAGCTAAAAGAAGTATCATTAAGACAAGAGAAACAGCAAGACTCTACCGGATGTAGAACTAGGTTTACATACGAGCCACTGCAACGGAGGACTTTTTCTGTTCTTTATTTTTCTTCACGTTAGTATTGCTACCTCATGCAGAAGAGATCTAGCTCTAAAATGAACTATTTCTATTCCTTGGAGTCCTAGCCCTGTAGGTACCCTACAATAATGATTAGGAAAAGAACAGTTTAAAACTACCATCCAAACCTTAAAATTAATTCTTTCAGTCGTATCAAGAAGCCACCTCGTGCGAAAGAATCACTAACAGAATCTAACCTCAGAGTCCTTGGTATTCAGATTTACAAGCTGATTTTAACTAAGCAATCTGGGCTTACACCAGATCCTGGCTAATAGAGGGAGGCAGGCTGATATTGAACCCAGACATGATTATAAGCCCTTAACATGGTTTGGCTGCCATAGGCAAAGCTCACATTTCCTAACCTAAGCAACCAAAGTTTAAACTACTTTGACTTTTCCTCCTTAAAACTGGTCTGTTCAATTTGAAAGGCAAATGTAAGAAGATTTTCCATTAGAAATGTAAAATATTTTTAAGTAGAGCTCAGGAATCATAAGCAGCTTTTCTTTTTAAGGTAAACATCAAAAAATAAGCCTTCCAGATGTAAGTAAATTTTGTAAATTTGAATACCAACTGAAAAAGGACCACATTCTCTCTTCCTTACGCTGCGTAGTGCTATTCACTAAACCCTATACAGGCACAAAATTAAACACTTACTGACTACTTCAAGACTGCACAACTAATGCTTTTATACATTTGCATGAATATGCTTATATGATCAACCAGAAACCTGATGAAATCTTTAAAATGTAATAAATACTAAAAGGGAAGCCTTGTTCGTGAGTATTGTTTGAGCTACCAAGTCCAGTTGAAGAAGCCATTCTCCTCCATCCTCTTTTCTTCTCTAGTCCCTTCTCAAGAGGCATCTGGGATGTACATAAATGTGAGGAATAAGGGAGGTAGAAAGAGAAGAGCATGCGAGAGATTGTGTATATATATTGGAAGAGGAATAATGGAAAATACTAGAAAACTAAACCCACTTCTATCTACCAACCAAATTCAGTGAGGGACAGGTCCATGAATCAACTTCACTATCAACAGGTGAAATTCATAATGCCAAGGAATCAGGGCCCAGTAACAAACAAGAATTGAAGGAAGAAGGAACACAGAACAATTAAAATGTCAATTATATGGACAAAAATTTATTTGATAGAAGAACCCTACTGTAATTTTAGCTGTGTAACATAAAATAATGAATAACCCTCTTCTCCCCACACCCTAAAAGCCAGCATTAAGTAGATGCTATTTGGCTGGAATCTGAAACTGTATATGTGCAAACATGCATGGACATAAAGTATCAAGAGCTCTCTGGAGAAATGGGACTATAAATATCTAGATAATTCAGTCAACTCTCAGTGATCTAAATGTCAAACATCTTTGATATTCTTGGGCAAATCATCCACTGCCTTGCATGTGTTGCCTCTGACACAGATATTAAAACGTAAGGTAAAATTCCTTTTTATTCTATATGTATTATTCTTTTTTAAAGTTTAATTTTGTTTTTAAACTGTAAGTTCAATTTTACAAAAGCACTCTCATCTAAAGATTAGACTGGTGATGAGCACGGGTGGGAATGAAAATTACACGATCAAAAAGGAAAAACTCACAGCTGTTCCTTGAGGTCAAGTAACTCTGACAGCTTTTGTCTTAATACATCAGCCTATCAATCTTCATCATGACTTCTAGAAAAATAACTGCTACTGATCCATTATCTATCCCAGAATACATTATATTAGCTTCAAGCTATATTTATGTCTCAATCAAGAGTTGAGGTTGTTACTAGAAAAAGATATATAACCCAGAGGAAATGAAGATCATAATATAAGATCTCAAGCCTTAATGAGATATCTACAGGAATCATACACATTTCTATTTGTGTGCATTCACACCTATGTGAGAGTAGTCAACAACTCTGTTATTAACATACAGACTTTTAAAAATAAAAGCACTCTTATGTTTTCTTAGGAAATATTTATTATAACTACATTAGCTCAATTTTAGTCCTCCTAATTACAATTAAATCTTTCATTTAAGGAATGGATAAGAAACTAAAAAAAATAAAAAGCAATACCAACATCTAAGGAAAATGGGAGGACCTTATAGTATCCATTACAATACAGGTTAAATAGGAAAATAGCAAGACAAGGAGAGAAACAATATACTTGATTAAAAATTACTCCTACTGCAATTCAAAATGATTAATTGTTCTAATTACGCCATTCTTTTCTAAAACACCAAACATTTTCAATTTATTAACATTACAATTCATGAAGGCAAGGGAAAAAAAATTACAAAATCAAACCCATTTGTTCTTCATGCACTGAATTCAAGATCATCAAGGTAGTGTTCAATTAAAGATGATTTTTAAGTTTCTAAAAATGGATAGGAGAAATTAAGTTTCGGGTCTAACCTGAGTTGGTGACAGCCATTTGCCACTAAGTGTGAATGAAGGTGGGGCGGAGGATGGATAATCTGGTGGCAGTTCAAAGTTCAGCACAAGTGGAGGCAGAAAGCAAATGGTGTATTCAAAGCCACTATTCTGGAGACACTCATTTGAATTGCCTGAACCAAAAACAAAGATTAGAAAGGATCAGTTGGTCAACACTTGAGTGTCCGTTACTGTTGAGCAGTGCTCAAGAAAAACGTAATGCTTTAGCTGAGGGGATAAAAACCCTCCCCCAAAGCACCTTCTATTCCCTAATGTACTTCGTAGCTGCCACCTTAAAAAAAAAAAATCTTGTAAGCCCTTAAAAAAATCTACTAAGCATCATGAAATTTAAAATGAAGATACACAACTTATTCTTGTATACACTTTTGAGTATAATTCCTAACACTAATGACAGGTAATACACAATGATTTCTTTTGTTGTCGTTTTACAGTAGATGATTAAAGACACAATCTAGAGAAAAGGACGTTTATTTCTATCAAAGAGCCATGACCTACTTAGACCAGCATGTGCCAACTACCCATGAATCATAGTTGGGAGAATTTGTGCCAATACAAGGATCTCTTGAGGGCAAGATACAACACACAACACTCTCACAATCAAAGTTTCATTTTCAGTTATCACACTTACTTTGTTTACTCAAAGCCTTTATAGTAGAAACATTTTGAGAAAGTGTCCACAGATGACATCTGGTACATTAGTATCAAAAGTACCAGTTTTCAACTTTTTTCTAAAGCAGAAGGTCACAGAGTAGCAGCAAGTGTCATGTGTTTATGGTGGTTGAAAAGATTCTGGAAACCAAATAGTATTAACAACCGCCATGGTACTTTAAATCTTTCCAAGTGTTTTCACATATATTATTTCATTTTCTCTTTTATTATCCCTATTTAACAGCCAATGACTCATGGCTAATGAACTGCTAGTTAGACGATTAGGATGCATGAAATATGCAGGATAATATCCTAATTCAGTGATCAAAAACGCAGAATCAAATTGAAAATTGTTCACCCCCAGCTCAATTTTCAATTAAAAGAGAAACAGGCATTAAATCTGTAATACTACCATATATCACTAATGCCTATAAACACAAGATGATAAATAATTTAGGGTACACTAAGAAACTGAGAATAACCTTTATTTAGAAAAATCTGTTTAAGAGAATATTAACTAACCGCTCACAAATATCTTGAAATTTTGTGGTAAGTCCAAATAGATCCTGGTTTCTCCACCTTGGACAGACTCTGCTTTTCTAAATTCATCTCCATCATAAATACTCGCCAGGGCCAGCAATTCATCCTCCTGAGCTTCTCGGTCTTCTGACGACATCTAATTTTCTGAGGCGCTGAAGACAATCATTCAAGTCAGTTAAGAACAGAAAAGGCACAGAGTTTGGAAAAGTCTAGTGGCACTGTCCACGCACCCCCCCACACCCCCCAAAAAGAAAGTTCCTCAAAAACAACTGCAAAGAATTAATCAATATTCTCACTTTTCTGTCAAACTAAAAATGACAGGCATATCTAATATTCCAGTAGCTCTGCAACAGTAACAGCCTTTTCCAAAAAGGACAGTTGTGGTTCTTTTAATTGCT
Organism: Balaenoptera physalus; assembly: GCF_965194825.1. Lineage (NCBI taxonomy): Eukaryota > Metazoa > Chordata > Mammalia > Artiodactyla > Balaenopteridae > Balaenoptera > Balaenoptera physalus. The sequence continues at coordinate 58,875,745 of NC_138890.1, forward strand.
GACTTTATCAGTTAGGTATGATTTAAGAAAAAAAGCACAATCAAAAAAATCACAAGTTAGTTTGACTTGCCCACTGAACTTAGGAAAATGCCTTGCTCATAAAAGTAGTCAAAGTATACTTGATATGCTTCTTAAAAATAAATGAATTTTTTAAATCCACAGCAATCTCTAGGACAGGTTTTCTCAATCTCAGCGCTACTGACATTTTGGAACAAACAATTGTTGTGGGAGGTTATCCTGTGCATTAGAGGATGTGTATCAGCATCCCTGGCTTCAACCTACTAGATACCAATAGCATCCCTTTTCCTCAAGAGCTGTGACAGTCACAAAATATCACCAGACACAGCCAAATATCCCCCCCTTGCATGGGGGAGGCGGAAGAAAATTGCTCCCAGTTGAGACCACCCTACTCTAGAGAATGTTACAGGGACAGGTACTATGTAAGACAGATAACTGAGGAAGTAGCAAAATAACATTAAATTTTTGAAACAATGATGAATTTTGTCAAATCAATTTTAACATTTATCATTTTTTAAGGTAACACCAACAGTGAAAATATGCTACAATTAAACTGTACAATGCTTTTTTTTTTTTTCATTTTCTTCAAGCCTGTTGGGAACCCACAACAGTTTGTGTGTAACAGACGTTACAGTGGGGAGAAGCCAGGGCCCAGACAATGCTTTTTAATCGCAGCAACTGAAAGATACACCACACCATCAGATAATTTAAATGTGCAAAAAATATGTAGTGATAATCTATGAAAATTACTTTAATAAAACAACCAACAAAAATTACCATTCTATCAATTAAAATATTGGACTATAACTGCATTTGCAAATATGCTCCCTCTTGGCTGAAATATTTTTCTAAATTGAAATGCACAGAATTGAAAAGTTAGGACATGGTTTTTCACATTATACAAGGTGACACTACAAAACTTAGACAAGTTCATTTAAAATGATTCCATTTTCAAAAAGTACGTTTTTCCAGCAGATGATAACGGTTCTGCTTAAGCTGTGTCCCTAAGACACAGTGACATATTCTATTCGAGGTCAGTTAGTACCTGTTAATAACAACCAGAAGAAAAGGATATTAGCACTGCAGTCCGTATTTCAGCTCAGTTTGGAACTCATGCAAATCTCATTTATTCTCCAGATGATGGAGATGAGACTGCTGAAGCTGGATAAGAGGCCAAGATGTGGAACTCATACTAGGTATACTACAGAAATCCTGCCAACTGCAGAAAAAAAATACAAAAGATGGTGTTAGGACCCTCTTCAAATTTAAATTCTGAATTTCCATTACCATCACTCAAATCAAACACATCCTAACACACAGTCAATCCTAATCTACAGCTGCATATTACTCTCCTAGGTCAGCCTAACTGAGGCACGTGGTTGAACGGACATTTGCATGTCCCCAGTAATAAGAGCGCCCTTCTTATCTGACTGCCTTCAGCCCCAGGAGGAGCTGAGAAGAAACACCGAGGTCATACGAGAGGACAGTACAGCATGCTCCCATAACAAACGACTTCCTGCGGTTTTCTTGATTTTGTTTTTCCTTTCCTCTTCTGCTTCCTCTATTCCTTCACTTCCTATCTCCCTCCAGTTTGTCCTCTTGCCTGCTAATGAATTAATCCTGCCAGGGACACTCAACATTAGGTTAATTTAAGCAAGACAGCAGGATATTTAAAAACAAAACAATAAAAGCGCACAGGCACACGCACACACACACATACACACTTTTAAGTCCTATTCTAAATGCTTTACCAGGCTTCTTAACTGGGAATGAAGGAGAAGGGGAGAGTGGTCCATAGATAGGTTTTAGAGAATCCTATGAACATCCTAATATAATATGCAAAAAATATGATATAAAACCATAATTTTAAAACCAGAGTCTCAGATGTGTGACTCCCAAATAAGCTAAGAATGAAATTCAGGATTAATTTACATTTACTGAGTAGTATTACTATGTACTATACTGTCTTTTCACATTACTTAATTGTAAACAATTTTACCAGGTGTAGTACATGGTGATAATGTAATTAAGCTTTTTGTTTCTTCCTGTTCAAACATTATAAATGGGGTGAGATGAATTTATAGTTTCTGGTTTTAGATTAGTGTTCTCTACCTTGTCTGCATGGTAGAATCACCTGAGAAGCTACTTTTAAAATCCCAATACCCAGGCTATACCCCAGAGCAATTCAATCAGGCATCAGTAGCTACCCAAGCTCTCCACGTGATTCTAATGAGCAACCAGGATTAAGCTCTACTCCAAGCTGTTTCCCATCGGCAGCTCCTCATGACCTACCCCACCAGACCCCAGCTTCTGAAGCTGCCACTGGGTCCCAGTCCCTTAATTCAGATCGCTGACCTAGATTTTCTTCTGATTCTATCCATTCAGCTTTCAAGACCCATGTCCAAAGCCCCTACTCCATGTAAAAATTTCCAATTAGATATCATGTCTTTCTTTAAAAATCCAGCAAACTTTTCTACTGTAACTTTCCTATGACATTGTCACAACCCACCTTGCGTTACAGTTCTTCCTCTTAACTTGCACTTCCTCTCCTACCAGACCGCATTAGCTCCTTAAGGGTGAGGATCAAGTCTTTTGCATCTGTGTATATTGTTCTCAGCATCTAGCAGTGCCTTACATTAGACACTGGAAAATGTGAGAACTGAATTGGGGTGAGATGCAGTGTGCTCTAATGGGGGACTAGAATCAAGGTTCAGTGACAGCGTTGCCACATCCCACTAGGAGCAGGTTGGGTCGGTCGTCACAATAACAGTAAGAACAGTCACTTAGGGAGCTCTTACCGTGTGTCAGGCATTGTGCTAAGTCCTTTAAATGCATTAGCTCGTTACATTCCCACAGCCCCATGGAGCAAGTCCTGGCCCTACCTCCATTATACAGAGAAAAATGACATTTTAAGTCCTTGCTGGCCCAAAGTCACACAGCTAATACATAACTAAACCTGGATTCAGACCACCCTGTTTCTTCAGCTGTAACACGGGAACGAGAATAAACCCCGGTAACAGGACACAAGAGAGAATTCAAATTTAATATTACTTTTGGCAAACCGGAAACCGCTACACCAGTGAGGGAAGGCCCCTCGTCCGCCGGGTTTCCCTTGGGCCTGGGAAAATCCTACTCATACTCCCAGGCCACACCGTGCGGGCTCCAGCCCTGGGGTCTGCCCTGGCTCCGGGGTCAGCACGCCGCTGCCGGTGTCTCCACCGCTCACCGCGGGGTGTGGAGTCCTTGTTTGTGAGACTCATCTACAACTTGGGGGCAGGCCCGAGCCCTGCTACCTGCCCCGGCGCTTGGACACGGAGGGCGCTGCGCGGGTGTGGGCCGGCCCGGGGCGTCCCAAAGGAGCAGAGCCTGGACCTTCCCCTTCCTCCTCTAAGCGCCCCGGGGGTCTCAGCCGGGCCGGGCTGTGGGCGCCCCGTCCCGGGTCTGGGGAGCTGAAGCCCGCTGAGCAGTCCCGGCCCGGCAGCCCTTCTCTGCCTCACGCGCCCGGAGCGCAGTCCCCACCGTACCTTCCGGCTGCCCCGCCGTGCCGGGTCCGACAGTCCCGCCCTCCACCCTAACTCCGGGTCCCCTCACCTCCACTCGCCGGCTCCGCCTGGAGACGCCCGGCTCAACCAGCGTACCGCCTCTTCAGTCTTCGGAGCTGTCAGCTGAGCGGCGCGGATCTGCCTGAGAGGCCCCAGCGTGAGAAGGGCTCTGCGCAGCCGCCTTGACCGCCCCGGCCCCTCGGCCGCCCCCCGCAGGTCAAAGGCGGCGCTGCAGGAGAGACCACCGTCACCCGTACCGCAGCCTGCACACTTAAGTATGCCTCTGGAGAAGTTGACACAAATGCAGATTCTGGGGCCCCCTACCCAGGGGGGTCCTTTCAGTACTTCTGTGACAGTGTCCGGGAATTAGAATTTTTACCAATCCCTACGGGTGATCATGAGGCAGCGATCTACCGGGGGCAGACATTCCTGTAACAATCCCAGACCTGCTCCCCCAGATAGACTAAGCAAGCCTCTTCCCCCTCCTCGGATCCCGGTCTCAGAAATGCTGCCCATCTTTCTGGCACCTCCACTATGAAGGCATTCACTCATTGTTCATAACAGTAATAACTACCACGTTTATTAAGCATAGGATGCTTCAGGCCCTGTGCTACGTGCTTTATGTAAATTTTCTCTTTATCATCACTATAACCTTATGATTTCGGTACCATCTGTTATTCCCACTTTACCAGTGAGAAAACTGAAACTTAGAGAGGTTCAAGAATTTACCAAAGGGTACACGATTATTAACAGGCTGAGTGGGAGTTAAAATTACATGTCCCCTACCTCATGCCATAAGCAAAAATTAATTCAAAATGGATCAAAGACCTAAATGTAAAAGGTAAAACTAAAAAACTCTTAAAAGAAAATGTTGGAGTAAATCATGAACTTGGATTATGCAATAGGTTCTTAGATATGAAAAAAAGCACAAGAAACGAAAGAAAAAGTAGATAAATTGGGTTCATCAAAATTAAAAACTTTTGTGCTTCAAAGGACATTATCAAGAAAGTGAAAAGACAACCCACAGAATAGGAGAACATATCTGAAAATCATATATCTGATAAAGGTTTAATAACCAGAACATATAAAGAACTCCTACAACTCAACAACAGAAAGACGAGTAACTCAATTTAAAAATGGGCAAAGGATCTGAATAGACATTTCTTGAAAGAAGATATACAAGTGGTCAGCAAGCATGTGAAAAATGCTCAATATCATTAGTCATCAGGGAAATCAAAACCCCAATGAGAAGCTACTTCATACTCACTAGGACTGCTATAATAAAAAGAAAAATTAAAAAAAAAAAAAAAACAAGCTCATAGATACAGAGAACCATTTGGTGGTTGCCAGAGGTAGGGGGTGGGCAAATTGGGTGAAGATACAGCTTCCAATTATAAAATTAATAGGTCATTGGGATGTTATGTACACCGTGGTGACTATAGTACATAATACTGTATTGTACACGGTATTTGAAAGTTGCTAAGAGAATAAATCTTAAAAGTTTTCCTCACAAGAAAAAAAATCTGTATGTATGGTGACGGATGTTAACTAGACTTACTGTGGAAATCATTTCTCAATACATACACATATTGAATCATTGTTATATACCTGAAACTAACATAACGTTTTATGTAAATTACACCTCAATAACAATTTTGAAAAAGAAGACAGACAATAACAAGTGTTGGTGGGAATGTGGAGAAATTGGAACCCTCATATATTGCTTTTGGGAATGTAAAATGGTGTAGCCACTCTGGAAAACAGAGGGTCTGCATTTTCATTTTGTGCTGGGCTTCACAAATTACGATGCTGGTCCTGCACCCAGGAGAGAAGAAAAGCCAAGTGGGAAAAAAAATCGGGCACTGGAGGGGCTTACCTGGCTGCCACAGAAGGGAAATTTTTGAAATGCAAATAATCAGCCCTAATTTTCTGTACTGTAAATCTTGACCGTTACAGAACAGAAACCTAACTACCCCTGTAATGGACACCCAAACCAGAAATATACTCCTTAAAAACGTAAAGGAAGGAAGAAGACTCTCTGAAGCCATTCACTAATATCATTGTTCATGTTTGGCCAAAGGAAATAAAATCAAGAGAGAAATGCATGGCAACCCTACCCCAGAGTGCTTGGAGGTGAGACCACGAACACAGACAGAGACCTCCCAGATGCAAAAAGTGAGGGAGCCGAAGAACCAGGTCGGGAAATTCTCACAAAGTCGGAGTAGGAGGTGAATTGTGACACCACATCATGACTTCATGCCAGAGGTCACAGGATGGGGGGAATAGAAGGGAGAATTTCAAAGCAGTGTTAATAAAATGGATGAATGTTTAAAGTGGACTAAGCATTCAGAGTCCAGTTTGGAGGTCAGGATTGGATAAAGAGAGTTTTCTACTTAATTTTCTTTTTAGACTCCATAAAAATAACATTTTTGTATCTTTGATTTTATGTGACTGGCTTTATGTCGTTTGGTTTTAAATTGAGCTATACCCACGTGCCCAGCCCTTCACTGTGCTAAGCATTTTACACGCATTGTCCCATTTAAACACCCAGGACCCCATGACCAAGGTAATTTTATCTCCCCATTTCACAAATCAGGAACTTGAGGTGCTAAAGGGTGAAGTGATTTTACCAGTGTCATTCAGTGGTGACATATAGTATTAGGACCAATTCTGCATCAGTTTGACCCTCTCTTAGAGCCTGTGAAAGAATTAGGGTTTGTTGAAACAGAAATACAGAATAAAATCATTCTGGCTTTAAGAATTAAGAGGGAAGGCCCTAGGAAAGTCAGGATTACAGTTTATGACTTCATGATAGGTGAGAATGAAGATACAAAGAGAGAGAGAAAGAGACCCAACTCCATCCCCCGTCCCCAGGGACACTAGATGATGATGGAGTCTAGGGCTAGGAGAGGATGGGGTGTGTGACCTAGGCCAGAGGTCAAGACCCAGGCCATTGGGTAGAGATGCAGGAGTAAGTCACAAAATATGTCTGGTCTTGTAGGGACCAGCAGGGCTTCCATCAGGACCTGCACTGGTTCCCGTCCATCACTGGCATCCAAATGGTGTCCAGAGACTTTGCTGAGCTCATCCCACCTGCCCAGAGGGGACAGCCTCCTTTTCAATGGCCACCACTCACCCCTGAAACAAGCCTTGACGTATAGAGGGGCAGCAGTGTGGAAGCCCTGCCCCAACTCTGGGACAGGACTGGACAGTGGTGAGCCCCACCCCAGTACAGAAGTATCACTGCTGGTCTCCTGTCATTATGTATTTGCTCACTCTGTAGATCTCAAAAAATTTACCATTATCACCTGGGAATCTGAAAAATTGGTATTTCTTTAAAACAGTGGCTTCATCCTCAAAAGAAAATTGAGAGCTACTACACTAAAAGCAATTATAAATAATTAACAACTAGAGCGCTACTCAAGTCCCATGCCCCACTCTAAATGTTCTGTATTGACTAACCTAAACCTGACAGTAACCCTGTAACATATTACCATCATCGTCATCCCTATTTTAAGGCTAAAGAGACTGATCACAGAGAAGTTAAGTGGCTTGCCACTGTCACACAGATAGGAAATTACAAAGCCAGGCTTTGAGCCCAGGCAATTGGAGTCCTGAGCCCACATTATTAACCCTAATGCTATGCTTAGATCAAGTTTACACTTTGCTCAAGCAAAGTGCTCAGGTCTGTAAGGAGAAATAGCCAGACTACCTGTGTGGCCAGCTTCCCTGGTCAGCGTAGCTCAAACAATACCTCAGGTCATCCCAGGGTTATATAAAAACAGACTCCTAGAAAGGCTTGCGGTGGCTAACAGTATAAAAATGTTTTCTGTGCTTCTGATGCAAAAGGTAAAATTTGATTTACACTAATAGGCACAGAATGATCATGTTTATACTTGCAACCTGGGACTTTATTAATATTCCCCTGAATAACAGTGCAAAGAGTTTTGTAACCCCAAGGTAACATGGCACTGTAAGAAGGAAAGAGGGGTGAGATTTAGCAGCAGCTGCCATCATAAATCAGTGCATGTCTGTTTCTCTCGGAGCTCCAGGCTCAACTCCTGGCTGTCATAAACTTATAAAGGGCAGCCCCATGAGAATTTATGTAATGATGGCAGGACTCATTTTCCTTCCTGCAAGAATCTTTCTGAAGCAAGGTGAGAATTAGGCTGATTAGATTCTATGTGAAGAAAGAAAACCAAACCAATGGGAAGGGAAAATGTGGGTCAGCTTTAGCTATTTACCACTTCCCTTGCCAAAAAAAACTGACCTTGTAAATGGAGAAGAACATGCTGAATTCCACCAAATAAATGAGTGACTGGATGACCGAATAAATTAATGAATGAGTGTGATCCAGGCTTTCTCTGGGGTGGTTCTTTCAGTGTGAGAACAGTTCCATCCTAGAGTCACCGAGAAACGCTGACTACATAACAAGGCCAATCAACAGTCAGCCTCTGAATATTCATGCACAGATGATGCTCCCAGTCAATATGTTTGATTTTTGTGTTTACTGATAGATTTTTAAATTCACTGTGTAAACCAAAATTCTAAAAATAAAAAGAAGAAGAGGAAAAATGAAAACAGAAAAGAACTTGTGGTAAGATCATACATTACTTCTGGATAGGATTGCCAGATAAAAATACTTATACTAAAAATTTTTCATTGTTTATCTGAAATTCAAATTTAACGGGGCACAGTATATTTTTATTGGTTAAATCTGGCAAACGATTTCTGGGCTAATAACCCTATGTAGAAGAGAGGGCTGGAGAGAGTTAGCTGGTGGACATGCCCACACCTGGGAGTCAGAAGGAAGGCAAACCAAAGGAGGAATCAGAGAAGCAGACAGAAGAGCCTGCAGAAATACGGAAGAAGCACCAGCTGTGCACAGAGCTTCCGCTGAGCGTTGACACGAGCACAGGGGAGAGGTGGGGACCAGGAGGACGCTCAGTGAGAAAGGCCTGATGGCTGTAGAGTTCGGCCCTTACAAGGTTGTTGGTGCTTCTAAGAAGTTCTGTGTCAGTGGTTCTCAGTGAGGTTGGGGTGGAGAACGGGTGCGTGGCAGAATGACCTACAGTATATCAGAACGGAAATCTACATGCTGGAAGTAGCCCTCTCCCCCTCTGAGGACTGGGGAGAGAGACATAAGTGTAACCCTTATCAACTCAGAATTTATGTGGTCCGTCTGGGGGGCCGTGTTGTGGTTACTAAAGCACAAAATAAATTATAAATCTTTTCTTGCATTTATCTTGAAAACCACGAAGGTGATCCATGGTTTACAACTATCTGTTGGAAAGTCCTTATCTTCAATCTACTTTCTTCACAGCCTCTGCTGTTCTGTAGGGTACCTCCCTCCACAATGTCCTCAAGCTTCAGCAATCCCCCACCCCCTCATCTATTTTTCCTTTTATTATGTAGATCAATTAGGCCTCTCTTGCCAGCAAAAAAAGTCCAATCAACTGTCTCAATCCAGTCCCAAATGATCTGAAAGATGAAGCATTTTCAGAGAGGGGGTAATAGAGCTGGCAATTATAAAATTCTCTTTGGCAGGCTGGGAAAGAGAAAAGTATGAATTTTCTTGCCCTGTTCCTGGTATTTTGAAAAGCTTTTCAAGTGATCGTGATATGTGGACGCTTTTGAGAGATACCACTCTTAATCAAGACACAAAGCCTTTTCATTTCTTGAAAAGTCTTATTTCTTGGCAAATTTCTCCCTGCAAAGTGCATTCTTCTCGCTGCTCTTTGCCCAGAAAGAGGTGCCATTGCGTGGGAATGGACATCTGTGGTCTGTCCCAATAGAGATCACAAAGTGCGGGCCAGAACCAGGTGACCCAGAACAGCTACTTGAGTCTCCCAGTCAATGGCCCTGGCTAGACTGCCTTCAATTTCAACAAGGTCTTGCTGAAAAAAAGAGGCAGACCTTAGGTGGTCCAGTCACCTCCCCAACCAGAATGATCCTGAGGATGAAGCTTCCCAGCTTCATCAGCACTGCCTTGGTGGGTGGTGATGACTATGGCCAGCGACTGGGCAGATTCACAGGGAGCCCTGTGGGTGAGCAGCCAACCCCGCAGGACATTCATAGGTGGGGCATGACCTTAGCCTTCCTCCAACTGGTCTTCAAGTCCCCCAAGGGTCAGAGTCCCACCCTGCTGGTCTGACCCCTCAAGGTTCCTCAGGACACCAGGGATCCTCTGACCCCCACCCTTCTCACTTCACTCCCCAACCCCTCCCAAACAATGGACCCAAGTGTGAACAACCCCAAGGCTGGTGGTGAACAAGGCCTCCAAGCACCAAGCCCAAGCCTGCCCTCTTTTCAAAAATATTTCAGACTTAGGGAGGCTGTCCTCAGCTATTTCAGACCTATTTCAGAGGACTTCTGCTCCTTCAAACCTATTTCCAAAACTCAGGATGATGAAGGCCCTCCAGATAAACTCCAGTTTCACCCCCTGATATGTGGTGGCTAGAGATCAACTGACCCTGTAGCCAGAAAGGAGGAGGAAATATTACTAAAAGGGGACCTCGTTCCCAGAGGTAATAGCCTTTAAAAGGTCTGGTTTGCCGACTTTGGATTCTTAAAGGGTTGTCTTAGCTTCCTGTCCCCAACGTGAGTAAAACAGAGAACAATAATAAAACCACCTACGAAATCCGAATTCAAAGTTTTTCTTGACCTGTGAGTCCATTTTTTACGTCCACGAATCCCAGTCAAGGCAACACACACACACATACACACACACACGCACACACACACACACACACACACACACACATTAATGCCCTTTCCAAAATATAAATGTTAACACATGTAAAATCATGAATTCCATAATTCCTCCTGTGGGCATTGGGTCACATTAGGTTTCCCACTAAGTGAAATGATTGTCACCTGGGTATAGCTCCTTCCATTGTGTTGTATGCAGCACAGGAACACAGGTCTGGAGCTGTGGACATTTGTGAACTCCAGCCACCCACCTCCCTGCCTCTGTGGCTTTCCTGCCTTTGGCCACCAGATGGCATTCTGGAAACGTTCTCAGCACCAGAGTTTCCTGCACTAAAGCTCCCCTGCATTACTCCCAGCTGGCCTTCTTCCTTCCCTCTTCTCTGTTCCCTTTCAATCCATGTCCCAGAGTACAGTTGAAGGGGCTTTGTGGAGGGCAAATGTGCGTGATCTTGGGCAAGTTACCCAACCCTCCATGCTCAGCTTCTTCACCCCGATGGCCTGGTTGTGAGGGTGACATGGGACGATGCAGGTAAAACACTCAGGACAAGGCTTGGCAGGTAGCTGCTGTTCTCATCAGTCTGCTCAGACCCCTTCCAAAGCTCTCCATGGCCTTCAGGACAAGGTCCAAATCCTTAGCACGGGGTCCCAGGCCCTCCATCATCTGGCGGCCCCTGCTGACATCCCCAGCCCACCTTCCTCCTCCCCACTCGCACAGGCCCTCGTGTGGGGCTGCAAGGAGCCAGCTCGCCCACCTCCAGCCTCTTCCATTCTGCTCCCTCCGCCTGTTCGCACCTGGCCCCCTCTGGCTCACTCCTCCCTGTCCTTCAGGGTGTGTCGGAGGGTCCTCCAGGAGGAGCCTCCCCTGATCCCTAAGCCTGAATCTGGAGCCATCCACTGGACCCACTTCTTTCATTTTCCCCACCCTGACTTGAGACTGCAAGCCCCTTGGGGGTCACTCTGTCTTGCTCACTGCCTTGCACATAGTAGGATGAGTGAGGGCCAGACAGTGAGGCCGCCATGCAGGCTGACTGTCACCAGAGGGCCTGGGGCCCACGCTGGTTCCCCTTGCAGGGCAGGTAGCACTGGGCCCTCGCCCGAGCTGAGGAAGCCCTGGGAAATGAGCCTTCCTGGCCAAGAAGGCAGAGGAAAAAAAGTGAAGGGACAAATGCAAGACCATTTTTACCATTTGCATTCGAGGTATAAAGCCTGGCAAATAGTACAAGGTAAACTAGTCCCATGTAATGAGTGCTTTCTCTGTACCAGGCATTGCACCGAGCCCTCACTTGTATTATCTCATCAAATCCTTACCACAAACTCGGGAGATGGGTGACAGCCACGCTCTACAGAGAAGGAAACTGAGGCCCAAAGAGGTTACGTGACTTGTGCCATGTCTCCGAGCTAGTGAGCGTTCTGTCTGTCTTCAGAGCCAGACTGTAGGAAACATCCCATTGGATTCAGGCCCCTTGCTATTGGGAAACCTCCAGGAGTAGAATATGAAAGGATAGGGTGTGGAAAAGAGAATACAGAGGGGAAGGGGGGTGCAAGGTGAGGCTTAGGCCAGAGAGGTCCTTAGTCGCCCCATCCTAATGGCCACAAGCCCCTTGGCCAACGGGCCTGATTGGAGTCACTTGTGTCCCAACAGGCACCTCCAGCCCCAAGGACTGAGCTGCCAACACCCATCGAGGGGAAGCTGGCCCTTAACTCCCATCACTTCAAAATCTTTACAAACCTCTGGACTCAACCTCAAGGTAAAGTGCAAGACTGGACAATGGTGGGGGCAGTGGATGCAGGAGGAAATGAGAAGCAGCAAGCCACCTCAAGGCCACCCAAACCAACTGCCCACTCGCCCCCCTCCTGGGCCTCACCTCCGTGACGGGACTCTTGGACATGAACAGCAGTGGGAAGAGAAGAATTGGAGGAAGGGAGGGAAAGGGAGAGGAAGGTGTGGGAGAGGGAAAGGTATAAAAACCTCCAAGACCAAGGAGCAGGAGGCTGGGGGATTCCCCCGCACAGGGCCTCAGGCTGGACCAGATGTGGAGAACAATGGGCCCGGAGGCTGGGGAGCCGGAACGGAAGGGGGAGGGAGGCCACACTGTCGGGTCAGAGAGGTCATTGTGCTTCAGGAGCCAAGGACACGGGCACCTTTACAGGTCCATGTGGGCAGGGGCCGACCCAGGGCCAGTGCAAGAGCCAGAGGCAGCCACAAGGTAGGCCAAGCTGGCAGATCACGCCACCCACCGCTAATAACAACGTCATTGCCTATGACTCCGTGCTCTCCATGCACGTTTCATTTCATCCCCACGATTTCCTGCTGAGAGGGCTACTGTTGTTATTCCCATCTGCACTCTTAAGATGAGGCCCAGAGAGGTTGAGTGACTTGTCCCACATGACCCAGCTGGGAAGTTGCAGAGTCAGGATTTGAACCCAGGCAGTTTGGCTCTGATGGCCACTCTCTTAATCAGCGCTGCTTCCCATGAGACAGAAACGGGTGATGAGGGCAGAGTCAAGACTGAGAGGTAGACAAGTGTGGGAAAAAGGGGGATGGGAGAAGAATAACGGGAGATGACGGAAACAAAGAGAGACAAGGAAGGGAAGAGAGGCCAGGGTGTGACTTGCCCAGGAGGGGCTCAGGCTCTCTGCTCACTTGGCCACAGCAGGGGCTCCCCTCCCCTCAGTGGCCGCCTTGCCGCATGGACAGCACCTTCCCATCCGGCCTGTCCCCAGCCGCATCCTCCTCAGCGGCGGGCCACTCAGCTTCACGGAAACTCTCTTTCTCTAATTGGCATAGAAACTCATAGCCCTCCCTTTTCCTGTAGGTGGGGTTTCCATAGGAAAAAGCTGCTTCTCTGTTTCCCCAGCCTAGCAACTGTTTGGAAGTCAGATCCCCACATCCTGCTCTACTGGGTCAAGTCCCTCCTGGACCGGCTCTTGTCCATCATTTGCTAACGGGGACCAACAGTGCCCCTGGACAATTTTACTTCATTGGTCCTTGGACCCCTCAAATCTCTTCTGATGAAGATGGCCTTGCCTGGGAATTCTGCTGGCTCCATCAACTAATTATGGGACGAGGCTGTGTCAGCAGGTCTGGGGGCAGGAGAACAGGGCTAATCAAGCGCCCCAGGAAACACTGGAGGACTTGCCCAGCCTTTGAAGAACTCTAGCGGTTTTTGGATCTAGCCCACTCTGGCGGTAAGCATGATGCGACTTCTGCCACTTCTGCTGGGACTTTTGGGGCCAGGTGGCTACTTGTTCCTTTCAGGGGATTGTCAGGAGGTCGCCACTCTCACTGTGAAATATCAAGTGTCAGAGGAAGTACCGTCCGGCACAGTGATAGGGAAGCTGTCTCAGGAACTGGGCCGGGAGGAGAGGTCTGGGCGAGCAGGGGCTGCCTTCCAGGTCTTGCAGCTGCCTCAGGCGCTCCCCATCCAGGTGGACTCCAAGGACGGCCTGCTCAGCACAGGGAGGCGGCTGGACCGGGAGCAGCTTTGCCGGCAGCAGGATCCCTGCCTGGTTTCCTTTGACGTGCTTGCCACAGGGGATTTGGCTCTCATCCACGTGGAGATCCAGGTGCTGGACATCAATGACCACCAGCCACGGTTTCCCAAAGGTGAGCAGGAGCTGGAAATCTCTGAGAGCGCCTCCCTGCGCACCCGGATCCCCCTGGACAGAGCTCTGGACCCAGACACTGGCCCCAACACCCTGCACTCCTACACCCTGTCTCCCAGCGAGCATTTTGCCCTGGATGTCATTGTGGGGCCCGATGAGACCAAACACGCAGAACTCGTGGTGGTGAAGGAGCTGGACCGGGAAATCCACTCATTTTTTGATCTGGTGTTAACTGCCTATGACAGTGGGAACCCCCCCAAGTCAGGCACCAGCTTGGTCAAGGTCAATGTCCTGGATTCCAATGACAATAGCCCTGTGTTTGCTGAGAGCTCGCTGGCACTAGAAATCCAAGAAGACGCTTCCCCTGGTACTCTCCTCATAAACTTGACTGCCACGGACCCTGATCAAGGCCCCAACGGGGAGGTGGAATACTTCCTCAGTAAGCATGTGCCTCCAGAGGTGCTGGACACCTTCAGTATTGATGCCAAGACAGGCCAGGTGATTCTGCGTCAACCCCTAGACTATGAGAAAAATCCTGCCTACGAGGTGGACGTCCAGGCAAGGGACCTGGGTCCCAATCCCATCCCAGCCCACTGCAAAATTCTCATTAAGGTTCTGGATGTCAATGACAACACCCCAAGCATCCACATCACATGGGCCTCCCAACCATCACTGGTGTCCGAAGCTCTTCCCAAGGACAGTTTCATTGCTCTCATCATGGCAAAAGACCTAGACTCAGGAAACAATGGTCTGGTCCACTGTTGGCTGAGCCAAGAGCTGGGCCACTTTAGGCTGAAAAGGACCAATGGCAACACATACATGCTGCTAACCAATGCCACGCTGGACAGAGAGCAGTGGCCGCAATATACCCTCACTCTTTTGGCCCAAGACCAAGGACCCCAGCCCTTATCAGTCAAGAAACAGCTCAGCATTCAGATCAGTGATGCCAACGACAACGCACCTGTGTTTGAGAAAAGCAGGTACCAGGTCTCCACTCGGGAAAACAACCTACCCTCTCTTCACCTCATTACCATCAAGGCCCATGATGCAGATCTGGGCGTTAATGGGAAAATCTCATACCACATCCAGGACTCCCCAGTTTCTCACTTGGTAGCTATTGACTCAGACACAGGCGAGGTCACCGCTCAGAGGTCACTGGACTATGAACAGATGGCCGGCTTTGAGTTCCTGGTGATCGCAGAGGACAGGGGCCAGCCCCAGCTTGCATCCAGTGTCTCTGTGTGGGTCAGCCTCCTGGATGCCAATGATAATGCCCCAGAGGTGATTCACCCCATACTCAGCGATGGGAAAGCCAGCCTCTCGGTGCTTGTAAATGCCTCCACAGGTCACCTGCTGGTGCCCATTGAAACTCCCAATGGCGTGGGTCCAGCAGGCACTGACATGCCACCACAGGCCACCCCCAGCTCCCGGCCATTCCTTTTGGTGACCATTGTAGCAAGAGATGCAGACTCGGGGGCAAATGGAGACCTCCTCTACAGCATTCAGAGTGGGAACGAAGCCGGTCTCTTCGTCCTCAGCCCCCACCTGGGGCAGCTGTTCATCAACATCACCAATGCCAGCAGCCTCACTGGGAGTGAGTGGGAGCTGGAGATCGTGGTGGAAGACCGAGGCAGCCCCTCCTTACAGACCCGAGCCCTGTTGAGGGTCTTCTTCGTCACCAGTGTGGACCACTTGAGGGACTCAGCCCGTGAGCCTGGGGCTCTGAGCACATCGGTGCTCACAGTGATTTGCCTGGTCGTACTGCTGGCCATCTCCGGGTTGATCTTGGCTCTGATTATGTCCATTTGCCGGACGGAGAAGAAGGACAACAGGGCTTACAACTGTCGGGAGGCCGAGTCCACCTACCGTCACCAGCCCAAGAGGCCCCAGAAACACATCCAGAAGGCGGACATCCACCTCGTGCCTGTGCTCAGGGGCCAGGTGGATGAGCCTGGCGAAGCTGGGCAGCCCCCCAAGCACGTGGGCAAGGAAGCGATGATGGAAGCAGGCTGGGACCCCTGCCTGCAGGCCCCCTTTCATCTCACACCAACCCTGTACAGGACTCTGCGTAACCAAGGTAACCAGGGAACGCTGGCTGAGAGCCGAGAGGTGCTGCAGGACACTGTCAACCTCCTTTTCAACCATCCCAGGCAGAGGAATGCCTCCCGGGAGAACCTGAACCTTCCCGAGCCCCAACCTGCGACGGGCCAGCCCCGCTCAAGGCCCCTGAAGGTTGCGGGCAGCCCCACAGGGAGGGTGCCTGGGGACCAGGGCAGTAAGGAGGCCCCGCTGAGCCCCCCAGCCTCCTCTGCAACCCTGAGGCGGCAGCGGAATCTCCATGGCAAAGTAGCCCCTGAGAAAGAGTCAGGCCCCCGTCAGATCCTGCGGAGCCTGGTCCGGCTGTCTGTGGCTGCCTTTGCGGAGCGGAACCCCGTAGAGGAGCTCACTGTGGATTCGCCTCCTGTTCAGGTACCTCGGTGTGGGCAGCTCCCTCTCTTGTCACCACCCCCTCACCCGCCCGCAACAGCATCAGACCCCATTACCCTCACATTCTTCACATTCATTCCTCAGGCTCACCACGCACTTTAGGATGCACTGGGTGCAGTGGTTCAGGGCACAGCTCAGGGGTCAACAGAATTTAGCTGTGTGATCCTGGACAAATGACTTACTTTCTCTGAGCCTTAGTTTCCTTATCTATAAAATAGGGATGACAGTAAGAGCATCTGCCTTGCAGAATTGTCCTAAGGATTTGGTCAGTTAATTCCTATATGAGCACTTACTTAGAGTGCCTTGTGCAAGTAGACACATAGCAAAGGTAGTGATTAAGAGTACAAGCTTTGGAGCAAAGGTGCCCAGGTTCAAATTCTGGCTCCACCTCTTCCAAGCTGTGAACCACAGGGAAGTCACTCAGCTCTTCTGTTGAAGTTGCCCAAGTTAACAGCACCCATCTCCCAAGTTTGCTTGAAGATAATAAAGTGAATGTACTTAAAGCCTCTAGAATAGCGTCTGGCGTGTAGTCAGCACTCAGAAAATGATTATGATGATTTCTGCAAAGCTCTTCTCCATTTCACCTGCCCTCATCTCATCTGGGCAACCTCCGGGTGAAGCAAGCCGGCATACGCATCACTGCTCAGGGGCGCATTTGACCTGCCTGAGACCCCACAGCTTGCCAGCTAGGCCTATGGGATAGGACAGTGGAAACAACCTTGGAACTTGGGAGTTAGGCAGATCTAGGTTCCAGTTTCAGCACAGCCACTTTAGGAGCTGGGCAACATTAACATCTGAGCCTTATTTTCTTCATCTATAAAATGGGGATTGTGATGCCAAATTTAGCTGTATCTACCTCCCAGGGGGTTGAGAATTAAATGGGATGATGAATGGCTGTGTCCAATGACCTAGGATTTACTGGACACACCTGGGAAAGCTTTTTCCGGATGGTGCCTGATCTCACACCTGTATCAACTCCTCTGAACCCCAGATCATTTTCCCTGTGCCAGGCTGCCCGCCCAAGGCACACTTCTGTCATGAGCCAGGCTATCAGCTCACGTTTCCTGCGGAGCAAGGACACAGCTTCCTTCCCCCACCCCTTCCCCAGGAAGCCACCTCGAGAGGGCCCAGCTGCTCTCTCAGGAGTCCTGCCCTGGGCTCTGTGCAGCCCCAGAAGTTGCCCAGAGCCAGTCATTCATTCATTTGTTCATTCATTCATTCATTCACCCATGCATTCATCAAATGCTTATTGAATGAGCTCTTTGTGCCAAACACTGTGCTGGTGGTTGGCAAACAGAGACAGCAGATAGCAAGCCCTGTGGGTGACCCCATTGGGGTGAAAGAGAGAAGGGTACCAAGTTGGGATCAAGTTGAGGGTAAGAGGCAGCTTGCCTAATGCTTGTCTTTCCAGTAGCACAGTGCCACAGTGGAGTCAGATCCCGTTTCAAAGTCCAACCCTGCCTCTAATTGCTGTGTAGCCCCTGTGAGCCTCAGGTGCCACATCTGTAAAGTGGGTATAATGGTATCTCTTTCCTTGGGTTACTGAAGAATGACATGAGATTATATACCACTGGACAGTTATTAAGTGCTTATCATAAGATCTATTACTAAGTAATTTATAGACTTTCACTCATTTAATCCTCATAGCCACAACCAACACATGACCTGGGTCTCATTATTATTCCCTTTTTTTTTTTTTTATTGCTGAGGAAACTGAGGCTCAGAATGCTTAAGTAATTCCTCAAGGCCACACAGATGGGAAGTGGAACAGGGGCAGATTTAGGACTTGAACCCAAGTCTGACTCCAGAGTCTGGACTCTTAACTGTGGAATGACAGCATACAACTTAGGGTTTGGCACTCAGGGAGTTTCCCTGAAGTATCACCTGTCACCCGAAAAAAGGGTGGCAGGTGCTTGTAGGAGGGTTTCTGGGCCTGAGCCAGGAGGTGGGAACTTCCCTGAGGCAGGCAATGGAACCCTGACCCTCCCACATCACAGTGAAACCCCAGTCCTGGCCACCTCCCCTTCCAACTCTCCTCTGAGGTTGGCACTTTCTGTCTTGAGCTGCCCAGAGGGCAGAGGGGCCCTCTCAGGGCAGAGGGGGGGCTGGGCCCAGGAGGGAGGCAGAGGCAGCATTTCTAGTAGGAACAACCCAAACCCCTCGACTCTGCAGAGCATTTCAAACTTTCAAACCACCTAATTAATCCTGACAACCCTGTAAAGAAGTCTGGGTGGTATTTTTAGATCCACCTTAGAGATGAGGAAACTGAGGTCTGAGTATGTCTAAAAACCTGCCTGACATCACACAACAAGCTAGAAACGACCTTGACTTGGTCTGTTGCCTTCTCCCTCACAAGGGCCTGTGGGGCCTGGCCCTGACATCTCACCCACTCCTGCCCCATTCACCAGCCTTTCTGAAACACCACCGTCTCCTCTGGCCTTTCAGCTTGAGCGCCTTCTGACCGAAACTCCCTTCCTCCCTCATCCTGGCCCTCACCCTCTCTCCACTTGCCAAGCCCCTGTGGAACCTCCAGGTCTCAGCAGAGGCGCCTGGCATGTAGTATGAACTCAGAAAACATTTGTTGAAATAAGTGAATTACTTCCCCCTGTATCCACAGCCCCACCCCGTAACTCCCTCCTTGCTGCAAGCTGGGTGAGGGGCCTTCCTCTGCTCCACTTGACCTCCACCCTTTCTCATCCCTGGTGCAACCCCCACCCCCGTAGCAGCTGCTGTGTCCCGTCTCCCCTGACTGTCCTCCCTGGCAGACTGGGAACTCCCTGAGGGCAGAGACTGGGCCTTGTTCTCATTCTTAGCCCCCCAGCAAGCACTCGGCCTGGCACAAACAAGCTCTCATTAAATACTTGTCGAGCGAATGAAAGGATGAATAAACGAATGATTCAAAGACACCCTTCTGCCTTCTGTACAACATAGTCTTACATCTGGCCCGCCAACAATGGCTTAGTCTTTGAACATCACTGAAGCGGGGGAAATAACACTTTACAATAATCCTTATCGAGGTTATAATACATTTATAGTCAGGACATGCCCTTTTCACCCCCGTCCCACAGCTTCCACCGGGAGCAGGTCTCCTGGGGGAATGAGAGTTGGGGGACAGGCCCAGAGGGTCCTCATTCTCTCTCTCAGACTCCCAGGTCCCGGGAATTTGTAGTTGACACATGGCCAAGCAGGGAACCTGTCTGCATACATCCCTGCCTCCGTCACCATCACCGTTCACCATCCCCCATCCGATCCACAAACATCTGAAGCTGGAGGAAAGACTATAAAAAGAAAGCGCCGGCATTGAGGGAAACATCCGGTGAGGAAGTGTGCTGGGTCGGAATTGTGTGGAGTCAACAGATTTTTCCTGTCTTGTAGCAAATCTCCCAGCTGCTGTCCTTGCTGCATCAGGGCCAATTCCAGCCCAAACCAAACCACCGGGGAAATAAGTACTTGGCCAAGCCCGGCGGCAGCAGGTAAGCTGCACGTAGCCCCCACTGGCTTCTCAAGCCCCCCACCAGCCTGCCCTCACCCTTGCAGCCTCTGTGCCTTGAGGAAGGGTGAGCACATCCCAGACGCTGCTCCCCTGGGAGACTGCAGCAAACAGCATCCATCCCCCCAACCAGGCATCCTGGGCCTGGAGCAACTGTATTAATAGTATTTACAGGACCCGAGTCACTAAGGAAGTGACTTCATCCCTGAGGCTCTGATTATCTGTTCCCTGATTGCAGAGGTGCTGGGCTATGAACTTTAAATCTGTAACGTTTAGCTCTTTCTCTTGACCCTTAAACATAATATGAAGGCTCCTGGCTAAGGATGTGGGTGTGTGGGTGTGTTCCTTTGGGCGGTCCTAGAATTAAAGAGACCTCAGGAGGACATCTAATTTAACTCCCTCTTGCTACAGATGGAGAAACTGAGGCTCTAAGTAGTTTGATCCAACCCAGCTATGTAAACTTGAGCAAGTCAGATCAAGCCTCAGGGCCGCAGTTTCTCATCCATGAAACAGAGGTCACCGCACTTCCTTGTAGTGATGGGGTAAGGATTTAATGATCACATGCGTTCTAAGCTCATGGCCCAGTGCCTGGCACATAGGAGGTACACAAACAATGCTAAGTCCTTTCCCCTTAAAGTGACTTTGCTCAAGGTCAAACAGCCAGTGAGTGGCAAAGCTGGGACCAGCTCTCAGGACACTGACTTCCGGTTCAGTGCTCTTGCTGTGACAACTTACAGTCTTTTTGTTGTTGTTTTTTTTTCAAAGATAGCTAGCAATAGTGTAGAGTAGGGGTGAGCTCACACATTCCAGAGTCATATCAGCCTGGATTTGAATTCTCACTTAATTTGTGGGGACCTTGGGCAAGCTACCTAAACTTTACAAATCTTGGTTTTCTCATTTGTAAAATGAGGACAACAAGAGAACCCCTTACAGAAGTGAAAGGTTTGATGAGAAGGTAAATATACCTTGCAAAGCTTATGTCTGACTCAGAGTAATTGCTCAATAAACATTAGTTGTTGCCATTACTTGCAAACTTGCTACCCCTGCATAGGAGCAGAAATGGCCACAAAAAAAAAGCAGCAAGGACCCCCAGGCCTTAAAGGGAGGCTTTCCAGATGCTGGGATGAGGGGCCAGGCCTGTCCCCACCATGCTGAGGTAGTCCCAGGAACTGGCCTCCCCCAGGTGATAGGGAGCGTCTTTGGGAGGGAGGGGTCAGGGAGACAGCAAGAGACACCATAGTAGATTCTGAGTAGCTTTTGGATGCCTCACCTCAGCTGCATCCTCTATTGACCTGCTCTTCTGGTCTGGGATTTAGCCTCAAATAGGGAGGAAGGAACATTCAGTCACTCAGTCCACAAAGTATTTATTAAGCACCTACTCTGTGCCTAGTCCTATTCTGAGCACTGGTGAGAGAGCAGGGGATAAGACAGACAAATATCCCTGCCCTCACTGGAGCTCATACTCAGATAGAGGGATGGAGGGGTGGAAGGATGACTGCATTAGATCACCCAAAGTTTACTAAACTCCTATTCCATGCCAGGTAATGAGAAGCAATGGAGGGACAATGGTGAGTAATACCAGGGCATTCGTAGTCACTTCTGTTTGCTGACTGCTTACAACACTGTGCTAAGCTCTTTACATGCAACACCTCATTTTACCTCCATAATGCCCCATGAGGTGGGTGGTATTTATTACTCCCATTTTACAGATGAAGAAGCAGACTCAGAGTAGGCAGGAGGGCTGGGATCAAGTAACCCAGGTTGGTCTGACTCTGAAGGCTGGGCTGTGGACCCACTTCCCTCTGTGGATGAATGAATGCTGGCATGAATAGAAGACTATTCATGAGCAGGAATGAATGAATCTATGTGTGAATTTCCTCACTCGTGGACTGGGTCGGCTTCCTTTGCAGGAGTGCAATCCCAGACACAGATGGCCCAGGTGCCAGGGCTGGTGGCCAGGCAGAACCGGATCAGGAGGAAGGGCCCTTGGACCCTGAGGAGGACCTCTCTGTGAAGCAGCTGCTAGAAGAAGAGCTGTCGAACCTGCTGGACCCTTACACAGGTAGGGACTCCCCAGGGTCACCCCAACCCCGCTTCTGCCCCCACGGTACCCTCCTGTGCCCAGGCTTCAGAGTTCTGCTCCAATCCACTGCAGGAAAACAGCCATTCTATTTCTGGAGAAGACTATCAGCAACATTTTTTTACTTCCCCTGGAGCTTCAGATCTTCATTTGTTTAAAGATCAGATTCTACTTTGATTATTCATTTTAAAAAAATCATCATAAAAATAGTGAACAGTTACTGAGTTATTGGTGTGTGCCAGGTACCAAGGAAGCATCTTATACACATTATCTCAGTTAAGCTTCCAAACAGTATTTTCAGGTAGATATTATGAGCTCCAATTTAGAGATCAGCAAACTCAGGCTCAGAGAGGTAATACAGCCTGCCCTGAGTCACCTTCAATGATTGAAGGGAAGCCATCCTGAGCCCACCTACCATCAGGGGACCTCTCTTTACCTCCTAAACCACTCATCTGCATTTCTTTGAAGTCTTTAAATACCCTTTTACCCTGAGAATTCAAGAATCTGCCAGCTCCCTCCACCCCCTCACCAGTCAGCCCCCTTCAGGTAACACACTGTAAGTCCAACCTACGCTGTGATTTTCTGTTTCTGTAGTTAATAATCTGCTCCTCATCTGGACATATTCTGTGCACTGAAGGCATGACAGCCTTGGTTAAAAAAATATATAGCTAACTTTTATTGAGTGCTTTCTGTGTGCTAGTCCCTGTTCTAATTGCCTCATGAGAAAATCTTCTGCGATAGGGACTATTCGTTATCCCCATTTCATAAAGGAAAAAAACTGAGGGGCCAGGGTGTTTAATAATTTTCCCAAGGTTGTGCAGCCAATGGTTATTAACCCAGGCAGTGTGGCTCTAAATTAAAATTAAGTAAAATGAAATCTTATTAAAATCAAGCAAAATGAAAAATTCAGTTCCTCAGTCATATCAGCCACATTTCCGGAGCTCAGTAGCTACGTGTGGCTAATGGATATTGGTTGGGACAGCACAAATCTACAGAGTTTTATAGGACAGCATTGTCTAGAATGCAGAGCTGTGAGGTCCAATAGAGTAGCCACTGGCCACATGTGAAAATGGCTAGTACCAATTGAGATGTGATAGAAGTATAAAACACGCTCCAGATTTTGAAGACTTAGTATGAAAAAAGAATGTAAAACATCTCATTAATAATTTTAAAAATATTGATTATGTGATAAAATGATGATATTACATATAAAAACACTTTTACAAATTAATTTCACCTTTTCTTTTCTTTTCTACTTTTTAAATGTGGCTACTAGAAAATTTCAGATGACCTCACTGCCTTGCATTATATCTCTGTGCACCAGCTCTGTGCTGGAACCTGTGGGCTCAGTTCCCGTGTGGTCCTGCTTCCCCATAGCACAGAGGGCAAAGAACACAGGGAGATGGTAACAAGTGGTGTGACGAAGAGCGCAGCAGGGGTAGAAGTGCCTGAGCTGCTCACAGGTCTGGACTGTGATGGGGCTACTGGTGAATGTGCCTGACACTGGGGTCTTGGCTGCATCAGCTAACAGCCCCACCTGAGGATGTGATGATGACCATATTTTACCGTTGCATGAGCTCATTGAATGCTTACAGCCACCTGACAAGATAAGTGCTACTATTTCACCACTTTATGAGCGAAAAAGGAGGCTCAGAGAGGTTGAGCAAGTTTTTCAAGGTCACACTGCTCATAAGCTGCAAAGTTAGGAAATCAAACCCAGGTCTGCCCAGTGCCCACCTGCCGCGGAATGAATTCATCATCACATTTCAGCCATTCTCCTACACTCCACTGATTTTCTCATTCCAAGCTTCGCTCCTTCCAAAGCTCTCTGACCCTTGTGCAAGGAAAAGCCTGATTCTGTAACAGCAAAAGAGTTCTAACCTTATTACCCCAGAGTCTCAGGGAACTTAGGTTTACATTTCCCAAATGTCCAGGGTTAATATTTATGTCCATTCAATCATTCAATAAACGTTCACTAAGCCCCAGGCATGGGCTGGACCAGTCAGGAAGGGGCCTGACCCTGCCTCACAGCCTGCACAGCCCCACACTGTGAAGGCAAGACCGAGACTCATTTATCATTAGAAACAGCATTTACTGTATTTTGGAATAACTTTTCAAAATCACAAAAGTAATATTTGGTTAATACAGACAAATGTAGATAAACAAAAAGAGAATAAATCATTTCTGCCCAAGGGTAATTTCAGTTAACACTGTGATGCGTCCCCTTCCAGTCTTTCATTCTACGCACAGATTTTAAAGCAGGTTACCTTAAGCAAATATTAAATACATGTTAAAGCCGATGTTGTATCTTTTTTTTTTTTTAAAGACACACATTCTTAACCACAAGGCCTATACTTTCTTCCCTCTGGCTTGGCCTCTATCATTGGGCCTGGGACTAGTTTTCTGAGACAGGATTTTCTGTTGAAGAGATGGGAAAAGGAGAAGTGTGATGGTGGGATTTGGGGCCTGGGGGACACTTTTTCACTGCCCCGGCCCTTTCCTGGGACAGCTCTTAGGCAGCCAGCCCCTTCACACGGTTTCCTGCAGCTTGAGAGGGCAAGGTTGAGGAGTTGAGAGCATGGGGCCGGGAGGCAACAGTACAGACCTTAGTAGGCCTGGGAAACCAGAACCACCTAGCATCCAGGGGGAGGAAGGGCCAGCTCTTCAGAGAGTGGGTGGGGTGGTGCAGTGACAGGGGGCTTCCAAGTCATCAGACCTGGGGGTCAAATCTGGGCTTGGTTGCCTAGTAGCTGTGTGACAACTTCTTGGAACCTCAGTTTCCTCATCCATAAAATACTCTTGACTTCAAAGGTTTGTGTGGAGGTTAAATGAGATAATTATGTAAATTGCTTAGCACAGAAGTACTTAATGAGTGGTCACTATTATTATGAATAGGAACCGAAGGCAGCACCAAGCCAGGAACTCCAGCATTGGCTAAAAACGGGGATTCCCCCCCCCACCTATCCTCAGCTAGTGGTGTCCTGAGGGAGTGAAAATCCTGGCTGTACAGGGATGGATGAAGGTCACCTAAACTTGAAACACCCCTACGGACCGGGAGATGCTTTAGAACCGGGCCATTTCTCATTCTAGGCCTTCCTCCTCCCCCTGCCGCGTCCTCACTCAGCTCACGCGCGGACCTCAGTCGCTGCCTTCCTGCCCGGCGCGCTTCCCTGTCAGGGCCTCTTCCTTCCCGCCCACCTCCGGCCGTCCCATCGGTCCCCTCCATTTCCCTTTCCTCCTTTGTCCGGCGCCCCGCCCTGCCCACGACCCCACCCCCGCCCGCCATGGGCTCCGCCCTCACCGCGTCCCTTCCGCCCCCTGCAGGCCTGGCCCTGGACCGGCTGAGCGTCCCCGACCCGGCCTGGATGGCAAGACTCTCTTTGCCCCTCGCCACCAACTACCGTGACAACGTGTTCTCCCCGGACGCTGCGACCTCGGAGGAGCCCAGGACCTTCCAGACGTTCGGCAAGGCGCCGGGGCCCGAGCTGAGCCCGACGGGCACGCGGCTGGCCAGCACCTTCCTGTCGGAGATGAGCTCACTGCTGGAGATGCTGCTGGAGCAGCGCCCCGCCGTGCCGGTGGAGGCCGCCTCCGAGGTGCTGCGGCGGCTCTCAGTCTGCGGAAGGACCCTGAGTCTAGACCTAGCCACCAGCGGGGCCTCGGGCTCCGAAGGCCCTGGGGGCCGAGCTGGAAAGCAGGGGGCCGAGGGCAGGACCAGCAGCGGCAGCAGCAGCAGGGGCCTGTGGATCCAGGAACCAGGGGCCCCGGGAGATGTTAGGAAGCCCAGGCCCTGAGGATTCTGGGACAGGAGGTGGTTTCTCTAATCTTTGAACTCACTGACCAGAGGTGGCCTGAGAACTTAAGGTGACCAGTGCTGCCCCACAGAGGAGGCAGGAGCCCCAGGACAAACAGCGGGCTGACCAAAGCAACCCCTTGTTAGGGGCTGGTTCTGCCTGTGGATTTTTTGGAGGAGGAAGACAGTTGGCCGCTGAGATAAGTGTTTGCTGGCAAAACACATGTAAGAGCACAGAGGGTTCATCCTCCTGCAGAACGGATGCCAAGGAGTGTCACAAGCAGGAAAGGATGGCCTGGGTGCACACTGGAGGGTGTGGGGGGCTGGATCCTGGGGCACCAGGCAAAGCTCTCTGACCTATAAATAAAGGAAAAGCAGTGGCTTGTTATCCTGTTTGCACCTGTCGAGAGGGAGGACGGAAGAATAAGAGTAAAGGTTCTTTGTCATCCAGTCCCTGGCCAGAGGGTCATGCGGGGCCTGGGCGGGAGGGTGCACAGTGTTAGGTTGGCAATGATGGACATGGGTACTCTTGACCCCTGCTCCTCTGCTGCTGCTACATTATCAAATAATCCGATTCTCAGCTGGAAAATTAAGGCTAAGAAAAGCATGACTATAGAGCATTAACACGAGCCAGGCAAAAGTCTTTACAATAGGATTTAATTTCATTTCTCCACAACCCTAGGAGGAGAGGTGTTATTATCCCCTTTTCACAGACAAGGCCATGAGACTTGGAGAGGCTGAGGGTCTTGCCCAAGATCAAGCAGAGAGAGGAGGCAGAGCCAGGAATTGGAACTAGGCTTGTCCAACACCAAAACCCATGCCCTCGACCTTGACACTAGACTGCCAGCCAAGGAAAGGAAAGGAAAAGCCCCCATAGGTGAGCTTTTGCCAGTAGCAGACTTGCCTGAGATCCCCGCAAGAAACACTGTTGAAAAGAAGATTTCCAAAGCCACTCAGGCCTTCACATCTCTGCTCTTCCAAGCACATAGTGAGAGGGACTTGGAACTGACCTGATGCAGGGTAGCCGTCTGCAGACTCCTGTCCTTTCCCAGCAAGCAGCCCTTCAGGTACAGAAGTCATCTTTCCAGACCCACCAATCGTGAGTAAATCTTCCTCTGTCACAGCAGTGAATTCAGGCCCTAGAGGACAGTGTGTGAACCGGGTCTATGAAATTGACACTGACAGCAGCAAACCTTCCAGGAGAGGAAGGAGTGAAAAAAATAGCAAATATTTTCCCAAGGCTCAGCCTTATGATTTCCCTGGAAATTTCCAAGCAGTCTATTCAGCTTCTCAGTAACGTGGGGCTTTCTTGGATACTAAAGGGAAAAATTCCTTTCTGTGCCTGTCCTTTTGCCCTTTTTCTGGAGCTCAGTACACATGTTCACTGTCCACAGAAATGGGCCAATCATACTCCCAACTAGGGATAATGAAAACCATCCACACTTGGAATGCAATGAGGCATCATTATTCCATTATCCCGTTTTACAGATGAGGAAAATGAGGCCCTCATAGTGCTTCAGGAGCTCCAGGAATGCTTCAGGAGCTTCAGGAATGCTTCTGGAGCAGGGTCTCTAGGTCTCTGATCATCTCACTCCGAGGCAGAGTAAACTCTTTACAAGGTCTGTGATTTGCAAGCTGTTGGGTTCCCCAAGTCAATGAAAGAGGCTGGGGGACACCAAGCAGGTAGGGTCTCCAACCTGACCAGCCGGGTACCTGGCACAAGGCAACACTTGATGAATACTTGTTGAATGGAAGAATAAATGAATAAATGGGTAAATAAATGCTACAGGAGTCCCTTTTCTCTATATTGGAGCTCCAGGTAAGACTTCCTTAGAAAAGAGAAAAAAAATGTTCCATTATGTGAAGAGAAAGTCTGAAAACCACAGCACTGGAGTAGACAGTGCTGACCCCCAATTACTAGTGGATTTTCAGTGCAGAGCTGATGTTGGGAGGTGGAGAGAAGAGATGGGGAGAGGAGGTGACCTAGGGAAACTGGAACCAGGGCTCGCAACTGGATCACTGCCTCACTCTAGTTCAAAAGTCCTAAATCTTGGGCCCCCTGAATGACAGGCAAGACTTTGTGTACAGGCATTTTTCTAGGCAGAAGATACGGAGTTATCAGATTTGCAAAGGAACATGTGACCTATAAAAAGATAAGCAGCACTGCTCTCAGTCACTATCTAAACCTCCAGAGACATGGGCAACTTTAGTCACAAGGAGTCTGAACACTTTATAGCCAAGGAAATGGCAAGACAGAAAGGGCTGACTGGCCCAGAGCCACACGGCAGGCTTGTGACAGGGCTAGCATCTGCATCTGAGATCCAGGATGATGTTCTTTCTAATATATCAAGGGCTCTTAACCTGGGGTTCTTGGTTGGGCTTTAGGATCTAAGAACCTGCTGAACTGCATGCAAAATTAGGAAGATGTGCATTTTTCTATGGGAAGGAGTCAGTGCTTTCATCTGATTCTCAAAGGGGTCTGTGACCTAAATAAGATTAAGGCCCACTGTGATCCTCTATTCCCCGCAGAACCTGGAGAACTCATGGTAGAGCCGTTCCTGTTCTGAGGCAACCGACCTTTGATCAGGGCGGGGGTGTATGTACGTGAGGGTTAGTGCTCTCACCCGAACGTTGCAACCCCTCCAAGTAGGCTGATGCCAGCCCATTCCCCGATAACCGGCTGAGAGTGAGACGGTGTGTATGCTGACGGAACCGAGTGTGCTGAACAGAAAGGTTACAGAAACTTCTTGACATCAGCCGAGATGTCAGAGCTGAGACCTTGGACGTGCTCAAAACTGTTTCCACCAAGATGGGCTCTGTCCCCCGGGAGACTGAAGGAGCTGGCGAGCCAGCGAGCACTCAGTTAAATGTCGTCTTAATTTGGAAAGCGCAGAGGGACATTTTTTATCAATAGTCAGCCGTTCTCCTGCACCAGGAGTGCAATGCGGTGCTCACTCGGAGCCTGGGGGCAGTTCTGAGATTGACAGGAAGCCTCCTTGTCTGTCACCCAACTTCAGCTTGGCAGCTCACTGACCCTACCTGTCCTCTGACTGAAATGAGTGAGATGGCAACTACCACTCTTGGGACTCTGGAGAGAACCAAATCTCCAACACGAGAAGAGAGCACAGGGGAGGGGAGGGGAGGGAGGAGTTTTAGCACAGGCTCAGCCTGGCACATAGTGTGTACCTAGAAAATAGGTCAGTGTTTTCCAGTCCCTACTGAGTACTGGGCACAATATAATGGGTCCGGGGTCGGGGGCACGATCAGAAACGCTCATTCAACAAACATTTTATGTTTGCTGAGCAATTACTACAGGTCAGAAGTAGCACTAGGAATGGCAGTCAGGGGAGGGGTATACAGAATCATACATTCAACAGATATTTTAAAGCACCTCCTATGTTGCTGGGTAGGCTTGGTGGTGGTGTCCGGTGGAGAAAAGACAATGCATGGAATCACTCATTCACTGAATGAATATTTACTGAACATTTACTAAGTGCCCTGCCCTGTATTAGCACTGAAGATATAATGAACCAAACAGCCTCATTCCCTCCACAGTGTCAGGGCTCCCTGAAAACAGCATCTCCAGATGAGGAAACTGAGGCAGCAGAGCCTTGCGCAAAGGGCTCATTGCTGAGGGCATCAGGGCTCGAACCTGGGGTCATCCTGACCCAGGCTGGCCCTGCTAACAAAGGCCACCTCCCTAGCCTCCCCTCACATTTCCTTTCAGGGCACTGACAATGAGTCATTAATAATGGAATTTTAATGGCAAAAGCACAGCAGTTCCAGGGTCTGCGAGGAAGCCCATCCCCTGGGGCTGTACAGAGACCGTAGGGACTGAACAGCAAGGATTCTTGGCCCCTTGACAGCATTTCTCTCACAACTCTTCCATCCTTCCTGCTCCACAAGGAGAGCTTAAAAATATCCTCCCTCCACATTTGGTACCCTGAATTGGATCAGCACTTAACTTATAACGACGGAGAGGGAGGGAGAGCCCTATCTGGCCATCAACACAGAAGGCCCTGGGTCCCTGGACTGTGTGAACTGCCCCTCTGCCCCAGGCATGGCCAGAGGAGCCCATAATCAGAGAACCCCAAGTGACAACAGGAGGGGAAGAGGCTGGCAAGTGGAGCTCCATGGGAAGGCAGGAAGTGACACTTTACACAGAGGGTGCCCCGGGAAGGTTCATCGGCGATCTGCAGGGAGCCGGGCTCTGCGCCCGACTCTGTGAGGGAAGCATTGGGTTAACCAAGTTCTTTACTGCAGGACTTCTTGGAACCTTGAATATGCTGATGTGCATCGTGCATCTATAAAAAGGGGACGTCTAGTGCAGTGTTTCCCAAACTTATTTGACCACAGAAATCTTTTTTTTTTTTGCAGAGAGATTAGTGCACTGCACAGCTTAAAAACCGGAGCTTTAACCAATGTGTGTATTGAGCCCTTACCTGCATGACGGGACCTTGTGCTAAGTGCTGAGGATACTGGAATCCAAAGACAAAGTCCCTGCTTCCAAGGAGCCATCTGTGGGAGAAAGCCACATGAGGGGACCAGTGGGGGTGAGGCCAGTGTGCAGGGCAGCCCCGGAAAGGGAGCAGAGGGCCGGAGAGGCGCTCAAGCTGGAGGAAGCTTAGGGCTCCAGCAGTGAGAGGAAGTTGCTGGGAAAACTGTGACGAGACCACTAGAGGCTGGGGAGGGGGGTGGGCAGCAGAGAGGGAAATGTGGACAAC
This sequence comes from Balaenoptera physalus, assembly GCF_965194825.1. NCBI lineage: Eukaryota > Metazoa > Chordata > Mammalia > Artiodactyla > Balaenopteridae > Balaenoptera > Balaenoptera physalus. The sequence goes on from NC_138890.1 coordinate 58,906,196, forward strand.
TCCCCTCCTCAAATCCTCCCCGCTTTGAGCTGGCCATGCTGGGTGGTCTTTCACATTTGGACGGTTCCTAGGGGGTTTGGGCCTCAGTCCCTCCCACGCCCCGTCCTCAACCACATCTCTGCTATTGGACTTGGGCTAACATCCAGAAGCCGGGGAACAGCTACACACAAATTCAGTAATTGGAGTCATTAGCGTTGACTCAGAAATCATTTTTTGCTACGTCTCTCTCTTGGAGAAGCTTTTAAGACCCTTTAAATTGGTTAATGGAGAGTTTAGAGATGAGGATGGAACCTCGGCTTTCTGCTTCCCCTGCCCGTCTCCCTGGCCTTCCCCAACATACTCAAGGGCGAGAGTGATGAGATAATCCAGTATCTGTTTTATTAAACTCCCATCCATTTCTGGCACAAACCTTTCACAAAAGAGGATCTCAAAATCTACACTCTCCTGCTCCAAGACTCCAAGGGCCCAATTGCCATTTACCGCCCCCCCATATCGGCAGGACGATAGTAACGCTTTCACCTAAAATTACAGTGAGAACTGTGCAAAAGAGCCCTGGGCCAGGAGTCAGGAGGCTGGGGTCCTTGTCCTGGCCTGGTGACTCATAAAGCCATGTAACCATGGGCATCACTCTGCCTCCTCAGGCCTAAGTGAGCACCAACGTCCTTTCCATAGTGAAATGCCCTACGTCAGCCCTGGAGGGTAGGAGGGCAGACACCGCTGCCCTTGGTCTACAATTGAGGAAACAACACAGCAAGTCAGGCCACTGCTTCAAGGTGATGTGGCCAGAACCTGGGTCTTTACACACTTTCTTCTTCTTTACTGTGCTGGGCAGGTACTTAAGGTTCTTTGGGAAGGCGGGTGAATATCTGGCCTCTTCTCTGGGATTCAAGTTGTGGTATCTCTCTGAGAACTCGCAGGCTTCATCTTTAGGGCTGAGTGAAGTGTGAAGGTCTGAAAAAGTCAAGCAGTTACATCAGGCATTTAGACACTATGCTCCTTCCTTCCAAATCAAAGGTGCAATGGAGACAGTCAGGAATCCAATGGGGATGAACAAAAGCGGACGTCATTCAGTGTTTCCTGAGTTTTAGGCATTCATGAAACCACCCCATGACTTTTGCCACCTCTCGATCTGTGCTCCCCTTTACGCAATGTCACAAGGTTTTTTCTCTACTTGATTCATTATTTTTAATATCTGTGACATTATGATATGCTAATCGCATTTTTATAATATATATTAATATACAAACACTAAAAGTAAAAAATATTACTTTGAATACTACCTAAAATCCCCTTGTGAAGCACTGGAGGCACACACACATCAGACGCTGGCAAAAAATGATGTGGTCCAAGCCTGAGGAAATTGAAGACTGGCAAAGGGGAAGGGAAGGGATTTGCTCAAAGGCAAAGGCTAAGGCGAGGACCAGGGTCTCTGGACCCTTCAGTAAAGTTTTTCACAGGTCACTGAACGAATCTTTTTTATGCACAGAACAGAAATGACTGTGAATGGGGAATTCCCTGACAGTCCAGTGGTTAGGACTCGGCGCTTTCACTACTGAGGCCGCGGGTTCAATCCCTGGTTGGGGAACTAAGATCCTCACAAGCCGTGTGGCATGGCCAAAAAATGAATGTGTCCACTGCCCATTTGTGAGGCTACCAACTAGGGGAAATGGTCAAAGTCATTTATTAGCCATGCACTTGAAATTGCTTGGGAACCTGAGCCCCCATGGAATTTCTACCCTGTAAAGGGATACTGACACCCTGCTTTTGTTGCCATTCCATCTCCTCCCTGCCCGCCCCTCCCCCCAGCACCAGTGAGAGGTACCAGTGACTGCATTTTATCTCACCTTAGCCAAAACCCAGTCTGACGAGACTCCTTTCCAAGGGGTAGGGGTGTGGGAGAACAGCCCTGCTGGGGGCTCCGGGGCTGGCTCTGAGACGAGCGCTTCTATAGAGCAGGCCAAGGTTCCCTGTGCTCGAGGCATGTGGCAGGCGCGAGGCTCCTGCCAGCAAGGTGTTCAGGCTGCAGAGGGAGGGGCTGGAAAACGACTTCAGTCCTCTCACTGCCAGGTCGCCGGGCCCCGGGGCTGCGAGGAGAGGCGAGAGCAACTCTTACTCAGGCTGTGTTCTTAGACTCCTACTTTGGAGCAAGGGCTTCTTAAAGGACTTGGTTCCCCTGGCACTACTAACCCAGGTCAGCCTGAGTGAGTCAGGAGCGAGCAGGGCTCCCAGAGCCCTAGACGGTAAGTCAGGGCACGGAGGCAGCCTTGGGATAGTGTCTCTCCTGACAAGTCATTGGAGTGACTACCATTTATTCAACACCTACCGTGCGCCAGGCTGTGCTAAGCCCTTTCCTGTCATCTCATTTAATCTTTTTTTAAAAAATTTGTTTATTTATTTATTTTTGGCTGCGTTGGGTCTTCATTGCTGCACACGGGCTTTCTCTAGTTGTGGCGAGTGGGGGCTACTCTTTGTTGTGGTGTGCAGGCTTCTCATTGCGGTGGCTTCTCTTGTTGTGGAGCACAGGCTCTAGGCATGTGGGCTCAGTAGTTGTGGCTCGTGGGCTCTAGAGCGCAGGCTCAGTAGTTGTGGCACACGGGCTTAGCTGCTCCGCGGCATGTGGGATCTTCCCGGACCAGGGCTCAAACCCGTGTCCCCTGCACTGGCACGCAGATTCTTAACCACTGCGCCACCAGGGAAGTCCCATCTCATTTAATCTTTACAACCTAATGAGTTTTCAGAGGTGAAGAAACAGAGGTGCAAAGACATACAGGCCAAGTTCAGGAATAGAGCAGGGGTTAAAACTCAGGTTTGATTTGTCTGACTCAGAAAGCTGTGCTCGTTCCCACCAATGGAGCAGAAGTAACAAAGAGACCAAAGGCTACTGCCACCCCCTTCTGTCACAGGGTACTGAGCTCGGGGAGGCACCTGCTGGCTTTGACTCTCATCTGTACCTGCTGCCTCCATGGAAAAGAGGGTCCGCAGCCTCTCCTGGGCGGGCGCATTCCCCAGAGCTGCTGACTGCTGGTAGCATCTCACAGCCTCTCCCAGATTCCTCTGCACACCAAGGCCCTTCTCATAGCAAATTCCCAAGTGGTACCTGCTCTGTGAGTCCTAAAGGAGAAGACGGACAGACACACAGATGCCCACGCATGCAGGACTGAAGAACTGAAACGCTGGGGCAGGAGGAAGGTGCAGCAGTCAGCAGGCTGGTGCTTCACCCCTGCAGGGTCAGGCCCAGCCGCAACCCTCCCTGGACCAAGGGATCTCAACTGTGAAGAGCCAGAGGCCCAGAACAGAGGACACGGGCATCCCTCCACCCAGGGAGCTTCCGGCCAGAGCAGCGTGGAGGCTTCTCGTGCTGAGGATGGTGCAGAAAGTGTGCAGAAGTGAAGGCTGCGGGAAGCACTTGGCCCTGCTCTGGGAGCCCAGGTAGTCAGGCTCCTATGTTATCCTGAAAGAGCCAGGAGCAAGGGTGGAGACTGGGCTTCCAAGGCCCTGAATGCCTTCCTGATCTCTACCCAGAGGGCTACAAAGCATACATTACAGAGAACATGTTTCTCCTCCTTTGAAAGGTTAAAAGGCTAATCCCTTTGTCCCTGGCTCCGGATCCTCTCTCCCCTCTCACTGAGAATTAGGCTCCTGAGAGAGGCAGTATCAGGTAGGGAGTAGGAGCCCAATCTCCACAGCCAGACGCCTGGGTTCCAATCTTGGCTCCACCACTTACCAGCTGTGTAACCTCAGGCATCATATTCTGTGTCTCTGTGCCTCAGTTTCCTCATCTGTAAAGTAGGCATAATAATAGCACCTACCTTATTACCCTGTCGTGAGGATTAAATGTGTCAATATGTGGAAAGTGCTTAGATTAGTGTTATTATTTCCACACCTTTAGTTGCCCACATCATTCATCTCTCCTTCTCTGTAATGAATATTTTCATTATATTCAATCTCCCAACCATGGTTCTATTTCTCTTCTACCCTCTAAAGAGTTTCCGTAACATGTAGGTCAAAGTCTATGTAATAAATATGGTGGACTCATGGCTACAGGCCAGCTTAGGACACAGTCAGGCCAAAACACACATGCTGTTACGTATGTGTTACACAACATCCCTTTGTGCACTTCTCCTGGCGCGCTGGGTGACTAATGCCAGCCAGGGTGCCCCCAGCCTTGTCCCACACGTGGTCACACAACCCACTGAGCCCAAGGAAGACTCTGGGGCTCTTTCATAGAAAGACAGGCACAGAGGCAGGTACTGTTTTGATGACATTGGTCCCCTTTTGATGGCTACTGCAGATACTTTGGACAACACAGAGTGAAAAAGGAGAAGTATTCTGATGCCCAAGAGTTCAATGACGCTATCACTGTGTTGGCCAGGAAGTAAAGAGAAGCAGCAGCCCCTAAGCAGGGAAATTCTAGTACGTGGCCACTGTTGGCTTTAACCCAGGGCTCCTGGTCCTTCAAGATACAACTCAAAAAATATACTGGTCAAAGGCACTTGAGGATACAGCAAACCCACAGATGCCTTTTCAGTAATTCACAGTGACATAAAGCTCTGAGATTTCCTGCATTAAAGATACCTGTTTAACAAAGTATTTCCCAAACCCATCTGACCATTTTTCCCTCGTATTATTTATAAACGTTCCATGGAACTAATGCTCTGTGGAACAAACTCCATGCTGCCTGGATGCCAACCCCTAGTTGACAGACAACCAGACATCCTCTACCCCCCAAACTGCTCAATGTCTTCACCTCATGTGCCTTCTGACTTCCCTGGACTAAGCCACTTGTGATGATGCACCTTCCACGTGTTCACTTTACAAAGCACTTTCACACTTACTATCTCAGTTAGATTTTGATCCTCACAACAACCCTGTGAAGTGGTAGACAGGTCAGGCAGGCATTATTATCCCAATCTTAGAGACGAGGAAAACAAGAAGTGACCAGCCCGGTAGTATGCTAGTAAATGTTTAACAACCAGCTCTCCAGGGGAAAAAGCCCTGTTTTGTAGCATTTGGCAATTCTGTGGTACTAATGCTCTCCCCGTAGCTGATTTCAAGCTAACAACAATTCTCGCAGGCTGGTACAAGCCAGTGCCAGCACACCGCTGGACGTGTCCAAGGGGCACACAGTAAGTCAGCAAGAGTTAAGGCTCGAAGCCAGCCCGATGCTCTTATCAACCGTCTCCTAGGCACGGTACCAGTTCCAAAATCCCTTCCTTTATCAGACTTGATCCCCATCATGCCTGGATATGGACACCTCATACCCCATTGTTGGCTGCAAGCCAAAGATATTTCACGGCTCTCTGCTCGTCCAGGTATGCCTCCTTGGTGAAGAGCACCCCGAGGAAAGCCTGGGCCTGTGGTCAAGGAGGAAGGAAAAAGGTATCTTGGTCACTGCCAGGCCCCACATGCCCCAAGTGCCCAGGAGTGACCCCACCAATGGCACTCACCTCTCTCAAGCCTGAGTCTGCAGCCTGCTTCAGCATGGACACTGCCCTCTGCTGCTCAGGGTCCCACGAGGAGGCTGGATCTTGCAGCAGGCACCTGGCATAGCGGTACTGAGCCAGGTTGTGGCCCTGGCTGGCAGCCAGCTGGTAATAAGAGGCTGCCTGGGGCAAAGGGAAAAACATCCAGTCAACTGATAACTCTGTAAGCTGCCTTTTTTTGGAGTGAAGTTTTTAAAAATTATTTTAATTAAATAACACATAATCATTATAGATTAGTCAGAAAATACAGATAAGCCAAAAATAGAAACAAAATTCCAAGAAATCCTGCCTCCTAAAGATCATTCTCTGTTAACATTTTAGTGTAAAATCTTGCAAATTTCTTCCCCCCTGTACTGTATGTATTAACATATATACACAAATATGTTAATATACAGTCACACATATATAAATGTGTGTGCGTGTGTGTATATGTGTGTGTAGGAAGAAAGGGAGAGAGAGAGAACTACACTCACTATTTTTTGTAACCTATTTTTTTTCATTTAACAATATACCATGAATATCTTCCCCTGCAAATAAATATAGATCTAGCATATCATTTTTAAGGCCCACATAGATGTTATTAACCAATTCTCTGTTGAAGGAACTTCAAGTTTCTTCCCTTTTTTTGGCCATTGTATCTAATTCTAAGAAACTGTTATATATAAATTCTTATATGTAACATCTATGCATACTTATCCTACTTTTTAGAATTAATTGATCCATTCATCAAGGTAATGTTCTAGGTCGTGAGGATACAGCTGCAAAGAAGAAAGACAAGGTCCCTGGCCTTCCTGTGTTTTGAGTCTAAATTCCTAGAAGCTGGAGACTTCTTTCTTAGTTTTCCCTCCGGGCTGGAAGAGAGAAGCTGGACTTTCCCAAGCCCTGCCCACTGCTCATTTCTGGAGGTCACTCTGGGTGGTGCGGCACAGGCCACAGGCCTGGGGGCAGGGAGGAGGTGTAGTACCTTGCCGAGGTCCCTGGGGGTGCCTCTGCCGTGCTCGTGACACAAGCCCACATTGTACTGCGCTTTGCTGTAGCCACGGTCTGCTGCTTTCTGGAAGCAAGAGAAGGCTGCCATGTAGTCTCCATCCCTCATGTTCTCTGTCCCTGTAAGAAAGCACTAGGCGTAAACATAGCTTCCTCTGTGAACTTCCCCACATTCTTAGTCAGATACCCACATGCTCCTTCCTTTCTTTTTTGTGCTAGACACTTCGCATGCACTTCCATCCTCTGAATATTTCACTGGTTTGCCACAGGTATCAGCGGGTTCTGCCCTCCTGTACACCATCCTCCTCTTGGTAACAACATCCTAATTTCCATTTGGGAACAGCCCTCCCCCCAGTGCTGTCAATCAATGTGCCTGCCCTCTTCCCAACCAATGAGACCCTCTCTCAGGAACCTGAATCTTGGTCTGGCTGCAACAGGAGAGAAAACAGCTTCTGCAGGTTTATTCTGATGGCAGCACTCTGAAGACACTGTTTCTCAGTTACTGCCGCGTGCATCCCTGGAGCCTCTCTAATTCCTGTCCTTTCTGAGGCTTGGCAGGTCAACAGATCCCAATAGATTCCTTTTGTGCTTAGGTTAGCCAAAGTGGTTTTAGGCTGCTTGTAACCAACATAACGTAACTGATACAGCTGACACTGTCAATCTTGCTTTATGAGGAAACTGTGAGAGAATATAAGAAAGAGAGCCCAGCTCCAAAGCCCATGTTCTCTTTATCATCCAAACGAACAGGAAAACAGGGAAGGGGCTGAGCACAGCCTACTCTCAACTCTAAGCCTTTGCTCAAGCTGTTTCTCCTGCCTGGGATACCTTTTTCTAACTCTTATCATCAGGCCTTCCCAACCTGTTTCTGCTCTAGAATCTTCAGACCACACTCAGGCTTTAAACACTCTTTTGGCACTTACTTCATACACAAGCCTTTTTCTAGGAACTGAACTGTTTCAAGAGTACAAGCCCTGTCTCCTCAATTAGACTGTAAAATCCTGGAGGCAGAAGCAGAAAAAGAACGTAGAAGAAGTAACTTTGCATAGGGAGAAAGCTCTATACAAATGCAAAATATGATTATGGCTTATGCTCCCTTTGTGTTCTGCCACAGTGCTTAGCACTTGCTGAATAAATGAATATGCATATGAAGGAAGGAATGGGCAAGAAAATTCTCAGAAGACTGTCTGCCCATGAAAAATCACAAAAAGCTAATGAGGCAGAAACCGGGTTCCATTCGGCCAGCAGTGAATGAGTCACCTCCTGGCTGCCTGAAAACTCACTGTCGAGGGTTCACAGAGCCCTCTGTCCTTGAGGAGAAGGCTCGAGAGGGCACAGGATCCCACCCTGTCCCCATCCCCCACACTGGATCCTCTGCCTCTAACCTAGACCAAGTCACCATCATGTTTCGCTTAGCCATCAGTAACAGCTCCAATCTAGTCTCCTGTTTCCGCTCTGGCATTCCTACGACCCGCGTCTGTCTGCACAGCAGGCAGAGAGATCTTTGGAAAAGTAAATCAGATCACATGACTACCCCCACTTCCTGCTCCAGCGTAAAACACTCCAATGGCTTCCTGTCTCACTTAGAAGAACCATACACCACCATGGCTCAGCAGGCCTGATCTGATCTGGCCCCTGCCTGCTTCTCTGACTTCATCTCTTTCTACTCTCCTGGTGATCGCTAAACTACAACCACGCTCACCCTTTTCTTTGTTCCTTTAACAAACAAAACTCAATCCTGCCTCAGGACCTTTGCACTTGCTGTTCCCTTTACTTGGAAAGCTTTCTCCACAAGACTGGCTTGTTTTTGTCAGTCAGGTCACGGATCTTTCCATCCGCGAGGCCTTCCAAATCAAAGCTGCTCCTTGCCCAAGTCACTAATGCATCCCCCTGTTTAATTTTCTCCATAACATTTATCACTATCTGAAATTCTCTTTTTTATTTGTTTACCAATTTGTTGTTTTTCTCTCCCTCAACTCACATGGCAGCTCCATGAGAGTAAGGACTTTGTCTTGTGAATCACTGTACCCCCAACACCTAAACTAAGGCCTAACAAAAGGTGAATGCTTAATACATTTGTACTGAATGAATCCTAGCCTCTCACTCACTTGCCCACTAGAGTCCAGGAGATGCTGCTGGCAGTCTGGGTCTCCACATGAGAAGGCCTGAAAGAAGCCAAGTCACTGCGGAGAATAGGACAAATGGTGGAGTGGAATCTGGAGTCTCCAGATGTGGGTAAGAAAGGGCACTTGAGGGCCTGCTCCAAACCTCAGGAGCCTGTTCTTGCCTAAGTGCGGCAGAAAATTCAAGGTGTCATTCAAGATTTATTTTCTCCTTCTTACACAGTAACCGAATTTTCAGGTAAGCACATGGTCATTCAGCTAAGGACTATATTTCCCAGGCTCCTCTGTGACTAGGTAAGGCCACGAGCCTTCATTCTGGACAATGATTTGTGCAACTTCTAGGTTGGGGAGGAGTGGTCCTTCAGTTTTCCCACCTTTCCCTTCTAGCTAGCTAGAATTTGGATATGAGGCAAACTGAACCTTGAGATGGGAGCCCATTTTAAGAATGGCAGAACCATTTGACTGAGAATAGGTCCCTGATACCACTGTGCCACCATGCCAGATTTGGTCGACCTACCTGGGAGAAAATAAACTCTCTCTTGTGCACTCCCTGCCCTGACTCTACTTGACCTACCGCATACCCTTTCCATTTTCCCATCCGCCCTCCTTGAGACAGAGTCCACCCAGTTACCCAGGAAGTTGAAAGCGATGGAAACACTGAGCTGGAAGAGCTGCTGAATGGAAGTCATGGCCTCCTCGAGGGAAAGACTTTTTGATTTATCTTGTTCCTGGGGAAGAAATATAAAGACTCATCATGGGGCAGTTCACTGGGATTGCCACCTGTCTAGGGGAATGTTACGGGGATCCAGGTGGCCAAATCTGGACAATACCTGCTTTTCGCCAGCGGGCTGAGGTTGGGCTGGCTTCGTCTTGGACTTGAAGCTACTGCTGGCATGCAGGAAGCCGGCGTCACTGGGATCTGCAAGGGAAAAGGCAAAGGAGGAAGGTGCTAGTTCTCCTTTTCTCTCACTCTCCCAGTCCACAGAGCCCTCCATCCAGCACCACTGCCAGGAACCAGAATCATTCCAAATTGCCCCAGAAAGCAAGGGGGCTCACAGGAATGACAATTCCCCAGTGTGGCATATGCAGCAACAAATGTCCATCTGCCCAACTCCCCACCCCGCCACCGCCTTCTGCTGATTTTAGGAGGTGGGACCATACCTTCCTCAGAGGCACCCTGAAGACCAGCTGCTCTCAAGGAACTGGGTGAAGAGAGGCTCTCGGGCCGAGTGGAGGGTTCTTCCTGGCCCAGCCTGAGTTCCCTGAAGCCAGTGTGCCTGGGAGCCGGGCTATCAGGGCTGGGCAGAATGTGTCTCCGCAGTGCTGGAAAGAGCCAGTGAGAGTGGTCACATCAGAAGGGTAGAGGTTCAGCCTGCCGGGGCTGACTGAGCCCTCCCTGAGGCTTCGCGGACCAAAGGAAGAATCTGGAAACTCCTGAGACACGTCCTTCACATGCCTCCTCCTCCATTTCCTTGGCTGGCTTCCCTCCGCAGGGGTGGAGAGGGGCCCACATTTATGCTGATCCCCACACCCCAAGCATAAATCGCTCCTTGGCTTGAATTCTTCCAGTCGCAGGGAGGGATCTACTTTATTCACTGTTCTAGCCCCAGCACTTAGGACTTTGTTTGATGCTTAATACTGATTATGATTATAATCATAATACTAAGGGCAAGAACTTAAACCGCTACTTACTGAGCACATACTACATGCCAGGCACTGTTCTAAGTCCTCGACATGTATTAGCTCATCTGGTCCTTCCAAGAAACCTGTGGGGATGGGTTTTATTATTTCCCCATTCTATAGGTGAAGAAACTGAGGCACAGGGAAGTTAAAAGTGACTCATCCAGGGACACCAAACTAGTATCAGCAGTTCTGGGCTTGAACCCTGACAATGTGACTCCAGAGCCTTAATCACTATGCTGCGTTGCCTCTGTACCATGGCACATGAGAGCCATTCAATAAAGATTCACTTATTGATGAATGGCTGACCAGAGAATGACCTAACTGGCTGAGGAGTGGGCAGGAAGCCACTCCTAGGATCTAAAATTACCTGGACCCCTGCGGGGCTCCGTCAATGGAAGGGGAGGGGAGGACATGGGAGGACCCTGGAGGGCAGGCGTGGCCCACACGCCGGGTGGACAGACCTTCCTCCCATTCCTCTTCCTCTGACTGCAGATAGGAGAGGCAAGGAGCTGCTGACGGCTCTTTTCCTGAGGTGTGTCCAGAGATGCTTCCTGGCCCAGAGAAACTCCCAGCCCAGCTCTCCTGTCCCCGGGACTGAGAACTCACAGGAGCGCGGGTGCCTCAAGGGAGATGAGAGGAAACGGTCCAGAGGACTGTGCCAAAAGCAACGCTCCGCTCGCCAAGGTCCTGCTGGCAGGGACGCCTGGAAGTGGATCTGCCTTGCCAGCTGCAGGGCCAGCACGGCCAGGGTGCCCTGAGGAAGACAGCACATCAGGGGACACAGCTCTCCACCAGTCAACTCCTTCAGTCTCCGCCTACATCTCCAACATCACTTCCTCGAGAAGTCCTTCCTGACTCCTGGCTGTAGCCGCTCCCCCACTGCACACTCTCGTAAGCACCCGAACTTCCCCCATGGAGCCCTGATCACACTGGTACTTAAACAGCCATCTCTACAATTATTCATCAAGGTCTGTCTCTCCTGTTAGTCTCTAAGCACCACGAGGGAGGAACCATGTCTGTTTTGCTCACCTATGTATCCCCGGCGCCTAGCAGAGCACTAAGATACAGCACTAATAAATACACGCTGAATAAACGCCTGAGCGAGTGACTGAATAAACAAAGTCTAAGCAGGCAAAAAGATAACGTGGAAAGTTTGGGCTTGGCCACACATGCAGCCAAATGCAGACAGGTCAGAGTTCCCCATCAGGCTCCCTCTTTCTCTAGCCTGGCACAACTCCTCCCCCACCCCCAAGCCACCCCACTACACACATTCACAGCTACAGGCTTGTTGTGGGTGTCTCTTCTCCAACAGGTCTGCAGAAGACCTAAGCTAGCTCCTAGCCCAGTGACTGCTTGGTTTTCCCTGTCCCCTCCTGTGTTATGCACGAGAAAGGACACCCAACTACTTACTTGTTGCAACAGGCACTGTATACAATGGCAAACAAGACAGACCCAGTCTCTGCCCTCATGGAGTTCATGTCTTCATTGATGGAGAAAGACAAAATCCAAGTACACAGAGAAATAATATAATAACTACAAATTATGCTAAAGGCCGCTAAGGAAACAAATCAAGAGTTTACACAGGGCATAAGAGGGACCCCAGACAAGACAGGGAGTAGAGGAAAGCCTCTCTGTAGAAGTGATGTGTGTGCTGAGACCAGAAGGTCCCAGCAATGAAGAGAAGAGAAGAGAAGGAAGAGAAGGTCCCAGCAATGTCAATAACAGGGACACGTATCCATATCACTGGAGATAAGCTTGTGCTCAGGCCTGTTCACATAGGCAGTAGTGACAGAGCTGACGGATGGCATCAGGACCCCTGAGATGCAGACCCAGTTTCTAGAAGGACTCACTATAGGATTGCCCTAGGGTTCATATCTTTGACAAAATGGGAAAACACATCCCTCTCCAGGGTGTGTTATGCCCCTAGGCCACAGCTCCCCAGAGAGAAGTGTCCCTGGCATGGAGGCATTCCAGTCTCAGCTCTGCTGATGACACCAAGTTACAGATGAGAGAACTGAGGCTCAGAGAGGTCAAACCACTTGCCCAAAGTACGCAGCATGAAAGTGAGAGGGATGAGAAGTGATGGAGACAAGTGTGACGTGAGGGCCAACTTCCTTTAGAATATCTTATAAGCAGAACCTAAGAGTCAAAGATTCTGCCTTGTTAGACCTCGTGTTAGCTCGTATTACCGAGCCTCTGCCTTTATAGATCAGATTTAACAAATATTTATTGAGCGACAATCACGGGTCAGGATATGTACTATGTGCTTTTACAAGACATACTAGGTATAACAACCAAGCTGTAGAGCATAGTAGCTAAGAGCACGAGCTCCAGAGTAAAATCTGGTTCCTCTACTGAATAGCTGTGTGACCTTAAGAGTGTTACCTAAAGTTTCAGAGCCTGAGTTTTCTCATCTATAAAATAGAGATTATATTTCCTCTGCAAGATTTTGTAAGGATTAAATAAGATGATATATATAGATACAATAATAAATTAAAAGTTAGCTATTTAGTATTATTTAATTGTAAGATTCAGGAAGGCAAGAATCATATCTACCTTGTTCTCTGCTATGTCCCTAGTACTTAGCAAAAAATGCCTGGCTCAAAGAAAGTGTTAAATAAATGTTTACTGAATGAAAGGAGGAATATATACATGGAGAGCAGGGGGAAAGGGAGCAGCAATAGCTCCCCAAATATGCTCCAATGCCATGAGTTACCCAAATTTTGAGTGTGGCCACAATGATGCCCTAGCTCTTGTTTCTAGGCTATACTTCCATACAGGATCATTCTCATCCACACTGAAGGTCAAGGACAGGACTGGGGAAGCCTTACCCATGATATGGCATCCCACAGTGTGTTCCGGGAGTCACGGGCAGACATCCACTGGAAGGCATCCTTCCATCCATGGGACCTTGGGCCCCTGCTTGTGCCTGGGCCATGGTGGCCAGACCTAGAAGATGTAACAGAGGCTATCAAATTCTGTCCTAAGTAGGAGTAGAGGGAGGTTAGGGGAGCACATGGGGGATGGAATGGCAGTATTTCACCTGTTGAAACTGGGCACAGGGACCAGCAGGTTGGAGGAGGTAGCCTGAGGTCCATCTGGACTGGTGGACTTGGAGGTCACCCCACGGAGGCCAGGTCCCAGCAGACGGGGAAGAGCTGTGCAGAGCAAGGATCAGTCACTTTGACATGAGTGGGACTGAGGCAACAGTGGCCCCACCAATCTTCCCTCTGACCCTTGACAGAGCCCCACCCCAGGAACCCAGGAAACACTGGCACCTGCTTCTGCAGAGGTTCTTAAACAAGGATACATACACGTGGGGATCTTTTGCTTAGTACAGATTCCAGCGTGCCACCCCAGAACCAAATAAACTAGGATCATTCAGGGTTGAGCATCAATATTTTGAAAAAGCTCCCCGGGTGATCTGACGCCCTCCTAGGGCTGACAACCACTGTTCTAAAATGACCAGACATTCATACACAAACTCTCGCTCAATGTTTGTAGCTCTTTGTCTCTAAATCGCGCCTCTTTTCATTGGCCCCGCCTACTGCACTGGCCTCTACTCATCTTTCATGAACTCCGCCCACCATCTCCGGCTACTTGGCTCCTCCCCCTTCCAATAGCTCCTCCCATCTCCTTGGCTCTAAGTTCCACCCTCTTCCTACTAGCCACGCCCACACCTAAAATTCGAACGGCCCCTTGACTCAGGGTGCAGCGCGGCTCCTAACGACCCCGCCTCTCTTCCGCTCTAACACCGCCCACTATTGCTTTGGCTCAGTCTTCCGGCCCGCCCCCTCCTCAGTTCCAAGTCTCAGCTGCCGCAAGACCCGCGGCCGAAGGTCCTTACCTCGGCCCAGGAGTCCCGGGAGCCGCCACATGTCGTCGCCAACACCATAGAGCTCGCAGCCGAAAGAGCGCGGCCAAACCCCGGGACGGCGGCTAGAGTGGCCTGTGTGGCGCCCTCGGAGTGGCCGAGTCCCCAAGGAAGCTCACCGCCAGCCAATTAGAAGGGGGCCCAGCCGGAAGGACGGCGCTCAGCGAAAGGAAGTGGGGGGTGTAGGCGTATTGGGGCTAGCGGGGAGGTGAGCTGCGACAAGGGCACGGGGACATGGGCCCGGCCTCCGGTGGAAGAGGTGTCATTTGCTGCCTGCATAAAAAGGTGGGGGGGGAGGTCGCGCAGAGGAGTGGGGTCGCAGGTCGCGCAGAGGAGTGGGGTCGCAGGTGGCGAAGCTGAACCGCCTCAGAAGAAGGACCATTGAGACGCGGGGCGAGAGCGCCCTCGGTGGTGCCAGACGACCTTGCAGACACCGTGGAGACTCGAGGGGGAACAATCTTCCCCAGGCCGCGAGGCTAGAGGAGGTGGGAGACACCAGGCCCAGTGGGTGGAGGAGAGGAACCTTAGGGTCCGACGGAGGAAACCAGTATTCCGAGCTTTCCGCCCAAGGCCATCTGCTTGGAGTTGCCCGACTGGGTAGGCTTTGAAAACTGCGAGTGGGGTTCCGATTCCGGGGGGATCCAGCTCTGGCTCCAGCTTTGGCTCACCGTGTAGCCTCGCGCCGAGCCCTTCCCTTGTCTGGGCCTCAGTCTGCCCAGTGATAGGGTCAGATGGAGTGAGCTCGACTGGTCCTTCCTGATTTGACAAGAACAACTTGAATTGCTGCTTTCAAAATACCTAAGAGGAGACTGGCCCCCTCCCCGCCCCCACGCCTGTTAATCAGAGCTCTCATCTTCAGACACAGCCAGAGTTATCTGTATTCTTTTGTTGGGCAAAGGCTCGGTCCTCTTTCCCCACACCTGAATCCGTGAAATAAAGGAGCTCAAAATCAAATGTAAGTTGCTTACACTTTCTCCCTCCTCCTTTCTCCCAGGTAGTGACTTCTGGTTTGATGGAAGTCTCTATCTGGGGTAAAAGAGTACTGGAGGTACCTACTTTTAGACCCAGGCATGTGTATGACAGTGGTATTAACTTGTTCAGCAATTTTTGAGCCATATGTCAGCCACCATCCTAGAATCTGAGAAGACCGAGGAGTAAAGAGCATTTGTAGCCTCCAGGAAGACATGGTCCAGTGTTTTAAGAGTGGCCTCTGGAGTCCCACTAATGGTTTGAATGGTTTCTTACTTCCTGTTATGTATTCTTGGTCAGTTTACTTAACCACTTTAAGCCTCAAGTTCTTGATCTATAAAATAGGAAAAAGGATACCTCATGCAATTGTTGTGAGGCTTAAACAACACATTTAAACTGTTTAGCATAGTTCCCGGCACATAGTAAGAGCCTAATGAATGTAAGTTGCTATTAATGGCAGTGGTAGAGGAGGTGAGTAGGCAAAAGGCATAGATAGATGTGTTCCAATAGAAGCAAGAGCACTGGGTTATGGGATACCATGGAATGATTCAGAAAAGTAGTTGCATTTGAGTTGGACCTTTAAATATGAGTAAGAATTTACCAGGTGGAGAAGGGAGAAAGGTATTGCAAGCAGAAGAGGCAATAAACAAAGGCCCAGAAATGTGAATATTGGGAAACTTCAGAAATACCCTTGGCTTTGGGATTTGGGGCAGCCACCTTTCACATTCCTTCTGTTATTGTGTCAAAATAAAATAACAAGCATCCTGGTTCAGCTCTCTTCCTTCTCCCAGCACTTCTGCATCCTTCTTCCTTTCAGCCTGTCTGCAGTTGGTTTCATTCCTCAAGGCTCAGCCAGCTCATCCAGCTCTTCAGTGACAACTTCCCAACTGTTTGAGCCCTCACTGCTCTCCACTTTTCCCAATTCCTGTAGCACTTAATTTCTTACCACACAATTTAGCAGTAATTATATGTTGTCCTGTTATTTAATTATCTCATTTGTGTAAGTCTAGTCTCCCCAGTTCTCTCCCTCAGGGTAGGGATGGCATTTTCCCATTTTGCATCCCACGTAAGGCTTGACACAGAAGATATTCAAACAATACACGTTGACTTGACACTTTGTGCTGATGATTATTACAGACAAGACCACCAGACCTCAATCCTGGGATTTACCGATTTGAGCAGAAATGTATTCATTCCGCATACATTGAAGGCCCTCCGTGTTTAAAGCGAGTTAAAAAAATTTGACGATGATGTCTGTTCCTGTGTGTAAAATGGCATTTCGATGTCTCTTGTCCCTAGAAGCCTGTGAGTGCTAAAGACCATTTGAGTGAGGGGTACTTGGCTAGGGCAGCTGGAGTCCTCACTGACTGACACACCAGATCACCTGTTCACTGCTGCCCAGAGGAGCACCATTGGGGATAACAACTTTGTTCCCTTGCCTTTAGCTTCTGAACTTGCAGGCCTGAACCATTAGCCATTCTCTTCTGCTCCCAACGTTGCTCTGTGTTGTTGGCTTGCGGCCCAAAGTCAATCTGACTCAGTCCCTCTACAAAGGTAAGCTGTCTTACATCGGGAACTTACTGCCCAGATGTCCAGTTAATCACCTTTTGTTGATGCCATTGTATACTCAACACAGTGAGTGGTCTAGACATTTGTTGTTGGCTTCGCCTTGTAGACATTCTTAATTTGCATTCATCAACTATATGAGAGCTTATTCTGTGCTGGAGAATGTCCTGAGTATATAACAATTTTTAAGAATGGAATGGTCCCTGCCTTCATGGAGAAAATAGTCTAGCAGGACAAACAAATTCAGTAGACGATTGAAATCCAGAATGGTCCTTTATTTATTTATTTATTTATTTATTTATTTATTTATTTATTTATTTTCATGTAATGTCTGAAACATTTATATTAACATATTTCCATACATATTTCCATACAAATACAAATATAAGATTTTTAGGAATTTCATGTACTATCTGAAACATTTATATTAACATATTTCCATACAAATAACCCAATGAAAGTTTAGTATTAGTTGTTTTGTTTGCTTTTTTATACTGCAGGTTCCTATTAGGCATCAATTTTATACACATCAGTGTATACATGTCAATCCCAATCGCCCAATTCAGCACACCACCATCCCCACCTCACTGCAGTTTTCCCCCCTTGGTGTCCATATGTCCATTCTCTACATCTGTGTCTCAACTTCTGCCCTGCAAACTGGCTCATCTGTACCATTTTTCTAGGTTCCACATACATGCGTTAATATACGATATTTGTTTTTCTCTTTCTGACTTACTTCACTCTGTATGACAGTCTCTAGATCCATCCACGTCTCAACAAATGACTCAATTTCGTTCCTTTTTATGGCTGAGTAATATTCCATTGTATATATGTACCACATCTTCTTTATCCATTCGTCTGTTGATGGGCATTTAGGTTGCTTCCATGACCTGGCTATTGTAAATAGTGCTGCAATGAACATTCGGGTGCATGTGTCTTTTTGAATTACGGTTTTCTCTGGGTATATGCCCAGTAGTGGGATTGCTGGGTCATATGGTAATTCTATTTTTAGTTTTTTAAGGAACCTCCATATTGTTCTCTCCATAGTGGCTGTATCAATTTACATTCCCACCAACAGTGCAAGAGGGTTCCCTTTTCTCCACACCCTCTCCAGCATTTGTTGTTTGTAGATTTTCTGATGATGCCCATTCTAACGGGAGTGAGGTGATACCTCATTGTAGTTTTGATTTGCATTTCTCTAATAATTAGTGATGTTGAGCATCTTTTCATGTGCCTCGTGGCCATCTGTATGTCTTCTTTGGAGAAATGTCTATTTAGGTCTTCTGCCCATTTTTGGATTGGGGTGTTTGTTTCTTTGATATTGAGCTGAATGAGCTGTTTATATATTTTGGAGATTAATCCTTTGTCCGTTGATTCATTTGCAAATATTTCCTCCCATTCTGAGGGTTGTCTTTTCGTCTTGTTTATGGTTTCCTTTGCTGTGCAAAAGCTTTGAAGTTTCATTAGGTCCCACTTGTTTATTTTTGTTTTTATTTCCATTACTCTAGGAGGTGGATCAAAAAAGATCTTGCTGTGATTTATGTCAAAGAGTGTTCTTCCTATGTTTTCCTCTAAGAGTTTTATAGTGTCCAGTCTTATATTTAGGTCTCTAATCCATTTTGAGTTTATTTTTGTGTATGGTGTTAGGGAGTATTCTAATTTCATTCTTTTACATGTAGCTGTCCAGTTTTCCCAGCACCACTTATTGAAGAGACTGTCTTTTCTCCATTGTATATCTTTGCCTCCTTTGTCATAGATTAGTTGACCATAGGTGCGTGGGTTAATCTCTGGGCTTTCTATCTTGTTCCATTGATCTATGTTTCTGTTTTTGTGCCAGTACCATATTGTCTTGATTACTGTAGCTTTGTAGTATAGTCTGAAGTCAGGGAGTCTGATTCCTCCAGCTCCATTTTTTTTGCCTCAAGACTGCTTTGGCTATTCGGGGTCTTTTGTGTCTCCATACAAATTTTAAGATGATTTGTTCTAGCTCCGTAAAAAATGCCATTGGTAATTTGATAGGGATTGCATTGAATCTGTAGATTGCTTTGGGTAGTATACTCATTTTCACAATGTTGATTCTTCCAATCCAAGAACATGGTATATCTCTCCATCTGTTGGTATCATCTTTAATTTCTTTCATCAGTGTCTTATAGTTTTCTGCATACAGGTCTTTTGTCTCCCTAGGTAGGTTTATTCCTAGGTATTTTATTCTTTTTGTTGCAATGGTAAATGGGAGTGTTTCCATAATTTCTCTTTCAGATTTTTC
Source organism: Balaenoptera physalus (assembly GCF_965194825.1). Classification (NCBI taxonomy): domain Eukaryota; kingdom Metazoa; phylum Chordata; class Mammalia; order Artiodactyla; family Balaenopteridae; genus Balaenoptera; species Balaenoptera physalus. The sequence goes on from NC_138890.1 coordinate 58,925,144, forward strand.
ATCATTAGTGTATAGGAATGCAAGAGATTTCTGTGCATTCATTTTGTATCCTGCAACTTTACCATATTCATTAATTAGCTTTGGCAGTTTTCTGGTGGCAGTTTTAGGATTCTCTATGTATAGTATCATGTCATCCGCAAACAGTGACAGTTTTACTTCCTCTTTTCCAATTTGTATTCCTTTTATTTCTTTTTCTTCTCTGATTGCCGTGGCTAGGACTTCCAGAACTATGTTGAATAATAGTGGTGAGAGTGGGCAACCTTGTCTTGTTCCTGATCTTAGTGGAAATGGTTTCAGTTTTTCACCATTGAGGACAATGTTGGCTGTGGGTTTGTCATATATGGCCTTTATTATGTTGAGGTAGGTTCCCTCTATGCCCACTTTCTGGAGAGTTTTTATCATAAATGGGTGTTGAATTTTGTCAAAAGCTTTTTCTGCATCTATTGAGATGATCATATGGTTCTTATTCTTCAGTTTGTTAATATGGTGTATCACATTGATTGATTTGCGTATATTGAAGAATCCTTGCATCCCTGGGATAAATCCCACTTGATCGTGGTGTATGATCCTTTTAATGTGTTGTTGGATTCTGTTTGCTAGTATTTTGTTGAGGATTTTTGCATCTATATTCATCAGTGATATTGGTCTGTAATTTTCTTTTTTTGTAGTGTCTTTGTCTGGTTTTGGTATCAGGGTGATGGTGGCCTCATAGAATGAGTTTGGGAGTGTTCCTTCCTCTGCAATTTTTTGGAAGAGTTTGAGAAGGATGGGTGTTAGCTCTTCTCTAAATGTTTGATAGAATTCACCTGTGAATCCATCTGGTCCTGGACTTTTGTTTGTTGGAAGATTTTTAATCACAGTTTCAATTTCATTACTTGTGATTGGTCTGTTCATATTTTCTGTTTCTTCCTGATTCAGTCTTGGAAGGTTATACCTTTCTAAGAATTTGTCCATTTCTTCCAGGTTGTCCATTTTATTGGCATAAAGTTGCTTATAGTAGTCTCTTAGGATGTTTTGTATTTCTGCAGTGTCTGTTGTAACTTCTCCTTTTTCATTTCTGATTTTATTGATTTGAGTCCTCTCCCTCTTTTTCTTGATGAGTCTGGCTAATGGCTTATCAATTTTGTTTATCTTCTCAAAGAACCAACTTTTAGTTTTATTGATCTTTGCTATTGTTTTCTTTGTTTCTATTTCATTTATTTCTGCTCTGATCTTTATGATTTCTTTCCTTCTGCTAACTTTGGGTTTTGTTTGTTCTTCTTTCTCTAGTTTCTTTAGGTGTAAGGTTAGATTGTTTACTTGAGATTTTTCTTGTTTCTTTAGGTAGGCTTGTATAGCTATAAACTTCCCTCTTAGAACCGCTTTTGCTGCATCCCATAGGTTTTGGGTCGTCGTGTTTTCATGGTCATTTGTCTCTAGGTATTTTTTTATTTCCTCTTTGATTTCTTCAGTGATCTCTTTGTTATTTAGTAACGTATTGTTTAGCCTCCATGTGTTTGTCTTTTTTACGTTTTTTTCCCTGTAATTCATTTCTAATCTCGTAGCGTTGTGGTCAGAAAAGATGCTTGGTATGATTTCAATTTTCTTAAATTTACTGAGGCTTGATTTGTGACCCAAGATGTGATCTATCCTGGAGAATGTTCCGTGCGCACTTGAGAAGAACGTGTAATCTGCTGTTTTTGGATGGAATGTCCTATATATATCAATTAAATCTATCTGGTCTATTGTGTCATTTAAAGCTTCTGTTTCCTTATTTATTTTCATTTTGGATGATCTGTCCATTGGTGTAAGTGAAGTGTTAAAGTCCCCCACTATTATTGTGTTACTGTCGATTTCCTCTTTTATAGCTGTTAGCAGTTGCCTTATGTATTGAGGTGCTCCTATGTTGGGTGCATATATATTTATAATTGTTATATCTTCTTCTTGGATTGATCCCTGGATTATTATGTAGTGTCCTTCCTTGTCTCTTGTAACATTCTTTATTTTAAAGTCTATTTTATCTGATAGAGTATAGCTACTCCAGCTTTCTTTTGATTTCCATTTGCATGGAATATCTTTTTCCATCCCCTCACTTTCAGTCTGTATGTGTCCCTAGGTCTAAAGTGGGTCTCTTGTAGACAGCATATATATGGGTCTTGTTTTTGTATCCATTCAGCCAGTCTATGTCTTTTGGTTGGGGCGTTTAATCCATTCACGTTTAAGGTAATTATCGATATGTATGTTCCTATGACCATTTTCTTAATTGTTTTGGGTTTGTTTTTGTAGGTCCTTTTCTTCTCTTGTATTTCCCACTTAGAGAAGTTCCTTTAGCATTTGTTGTAGAGCTGGTTTGGTGGTGCTGAATTCTCTTAGCTTTTGCTTGTCTGTAAAGCTTTTGATTTCTCCATCAAATCTAAATGAGATCCTTGCCGGGTAGAGTAATCTTGGTTGTAGGTTCTTCCCTTTCATCACATTAAGTATATCATGCCACTCCCTTCTGGCTTGCAGAGTTTCTGCTGAGAAATCAGCTGTTAACCTTATGGGAGTTCCCTTGTATGTTATTTGTCATTTTTCCCTTGCTGCTTTCAATAATTTTTCTTTGTCTTTAATTTTTGCCACTTTGATTACTATGTGTCTCGGCGTGTTTCTCCTTGGGTTTATTCTGTATGGGACTCTCTGCGCTTCCTGGACTTGGGTGGCTATTTCCTTTCCCATGTTAGGGAAGTTTTCGACTATAATCTCTTCAAATATTTTCTCTGGTCCTTTCTCTCTCTCTTCTCCTTCTGGGACCCCTATAATGCGAATGTTGTTGCGTTTAATGTTGTCCCAGAGGTCTCTTAGGCTGTCTTCATTTCTTTTCATTCTTTTTTCTTTAGTCTGTTCCGCAGCAGTGAATTCAACCATTCTGTCTTCCAGGTCACTTATCCGTTCTTCTGCCTCAGTTATTCTGCTATTGATTCCTTCTAGTGTAGTTTTCATTTCAGTTATTGTATTGGTCATCTCTGTTTGTTTGTTCTTTAATTCTTCTAGGTCTTTGTTAATCATTTCTTGCATCTTCTCAATCTTTGCCTCCATTCTTATTCCGAGGTCCTGGATCATCTTCACTATCATTATTCTGAATTCTTTTTCTGGAAGGTTGCCTATCTCCACTTCATTTAGTTGTTTTTCTGGGGTTTTTTCTTGTTCCTTCATCTGGTACATAGCCCTCTGCCTTTTCATCTTGTCTACCTTTCTGTAACTGTCCAGAATGGTCCTTTAGTTATGTATTGCAGCATAGCAAACTCTCCAAAATTTAGTGGCTTAAAACAATCATTTTATTATCTCTTGCAGTTCTGTGAACTGACTGGGCTCAGCTGGGCAATTCTGCTGGTCTCACTTGGGGTCTGTCATGAGGTGGCAGTCAGATGGCAGCTGGGGCTGGAGTCATATGAAGGCTCAACTAGGCCTCTTTCTTTCTCCATGTAGTCCCAGGGCCTCTCCATCTGGGTAGCTGAACTTCTTAAATAGTGGCTCAGAGCTTCTAAAAGTACAAAAGCGGAAACTACCAGGCTTCTTCAGCCTTAGGCCTGGAACCTGCACAGGGCCACTTCTCCCACACTCTGTTGGTTAAAGCAATTCACAGGGTCATCCCAGCATCAGTGTGGGAGGGGAAGACACACAGGCACGAATACAGGGGAATGTGGGTTTTTTTGTGGGGAAAGAACAGGGTGCTATTGGAACACCCAGTGGAGGCTCATAACCTAGGTATGGAAGTCAGGAAGACTTCCTGGAGGCAGTGACTTCTAAACTGATGAACCTGAATGAGGAGGCCTGGGAACTAGCCAGATGAAGAAGGGAAGGGAAAAACAATTCAGGCAGGGGAAACAGCTGGTACAAAGTCCCACGGAGGCAAAGAGAGCACAATTTAAGATCAGTGCAACTGTAGCTAGGGTAGGGGATGGTGGAGGGGGTGGTATAGGATAGCAATAGCCCTTTAGTCTGGAGAGGTAAATGGGGCCAGATCATAAAGTCTTTTTTTTTTTTAGCTTTTTATTTTATATTGGAGTATAGTTGATTAATAATGTTGTGATAGTTTCAGGTGTGCAGCAAAGTGATTCAGTTATATATATATATACAGGTATCTATTCTTTATCCAACTTTTCCCATTTAGGCTGTTACGTATTATTGAGTAGAGTTCCCTGTGCTCTACAGTAGGTCCTTGTTGGTTCACAGTCTTATATAGCGCCCACCCCCACCCCCACCCCATGTCTGGACTCTGTCCTGAGGGCATGAAACATCAAAGAAGGAAGGAGGGGCATGATCAGGCCCAAGGGATGCTAAAAGGCTCTTGGCTGCTGTGTGAGGGATGGTTTGGAGAGGGTCAAGCCCTCATTTTCACCCTGTCCCTTCTAGCCAGTGACCTCACCTTCATCACTGAGAAGGCTGAGTCATTATCGCAGCACTGATACCAGTTCCTTTTGCTTTTTGTTAGTGGGAATTTGTATCATTAAAAAATGCAGACTCCTTTGTGCAAGTTTTTGATTTTTTTTTTGTTTTGTATTAGGGAAAAAAACCAAAAACATGTCATAGAAAGCCTGCTATTTCTGGTAGCATCTGGACATGAGGTTGGCCAGGTGGTCAAACAGTTTATACTTAAGTGTGAACTGTGTTAAGGAAGAGCCTGCCTGCAAAAAGCAGGGACCGTGCCAGGCTCAGTGGATTCTACCCCTCACTTAAAAAATGGTCTGCCTGCCGGGACTTCCCTGGTGGCGCAGTGGTTAAGAATTCGCCCGCCAATGCAGGGGACACGGGTTCGAGCCCTGGTCCGGGAAGATCCCACATGCCGCGGAGCAACTAAGCCCGTGAGCCACAACTACTGAGCCCACGAGCCACAACTACTGAGGCCCGCGTGCCCAGAGCCCGTGCTCCGCAACAAGAGAAGCCACTGCAATGAGAAGCCCACGCACAGCAACGAAGACCCAACGCAGCCAAAAATAAATAAGTAAATTAAAAAAAAAAAAAGGTCTGTTAAAGGAGAGCCTACTCTAGTAAAAACGGTACTAAACGGCTTATAACAAAACCCAGCAGACCCCTGCCACACACAGCTCTCTACTCTCTAGTCCTACTCCCTAGAGGCAACAATTTTCAACTCTTTAAAATTTCGAGAAGCAGCACAGAAGAGCACTGGAATGGGACTATCTGGCATCCAACCCAGCTCTCCTGCTTACCGGCTGGGTGACCTTGGTCAAGTGAATTATATTATCTTTTACCTTGGTTTCCACAAATGTAAGATGGGAATGATAATTGTACACATCTCATGAGATAACACATAATTGCCTGGCACGTGGTCAACAAACAGTGATGTGAAGAAGGATCTAACTTGAAAGCAGCTGTGAGCACAGCTGTGGATGTTTAGCTGCACACTGTACAAATAAATGTAAGCCATGAATGTGAGTTGGAGGAAATGACAAGAACACAGAAGAGGTCTGTCTCTTTCCTTTGTTCTAAGGCCAAACTCTGTATTTGCTCCTAGTCCCATTCCCTTCCTGTCTCTTCTAGAACCTTGTCTCTATAATTACCCTGACCCTCAAGACAAGCATACATCTATTAGTTTTTTTCTTTCTATGAAATATACACAGGCCTTTCCTATCTTGGGGGGAAAATCCTTTGTTTCATCCTCCTGCCCTTTACAGCTACCATTCTGTTTCGTTCTCTCTACTGCTGGATTTCTTAATTAAGTAACACACACACTGCCTCCCATTCCTTCACGACTCCCTCACTTTTCGGCTGTCTCCCAGCTTCCATCGCTATTCTTCTGACACAGCTGTCACGAGGGTCATCAAAGACCACCTCATTAACCACCAGTGGGCCTTCGCTCAATCATTCTTGACCCAGAGCACTTGGCTCAGTTGACCGTCCACTCCTTAACCCTCACATACCAAACCACCTCGTCATCCAACCCTTCCTTACGGCCGTCAATTGTATCATTTCCCCAAACCATTCAGGAATAAACCTTAAACTCAGGGTTGGCTCAACTCCTTTCTCTGCCCACCCCCATATTACTTTTGACTCTTACTGCAAATGTGAGAAACTCATTGAAGATAGCTTTTTAGAAAAGTTTTTATCAGGATATGGAGGAGTGGGGGACAGCTAATGGACCCCAAAGGTAGAATGCATCTGGAACCCAGGAAAGCCCAGGACTGCAGACTCGGAGCCAATGATGTGAGTCCTCTCTCTCTAGCTTGCCTCCTGGATTTCTCGTGATCAGCGCCCCAAAGGTGTCAGACACTCCCACACCCAGCTAGTCACCAGGTCCTGTAAAAATCGCCGTCTTTTGTGTCAGCCCCTTGAATCTGTCTCCTCTCCAGCTTCCCTTGTACTGCCTCTCCCATGCTTGTTTACCTCCTGATCACTGTTTCTGCCATTGCCTCTTCCTCCTGATGCTGAGTACAGCATTGCCCACATTTCAGTTGTCTGCCCGCCACTCTTGACCTTCCTTCTGGGCGGCTGACTCCTAAACAGGAGTAGAGTGGTTAAGAGCTTGAATTCTGGAGTCCTAATGGCCTGGGTTTGAATCCCCCACCACTTTGTTTTTGTTTTTGTTTTTGTTTTTGGCTGCGCCGTGCAGCATGTGGGATCTTAGTTCCCTGACCAGGGATCGAACCCGTGCCCCCTGCAGTGGGAGCATGGAGTCTTAACCACTGGACTGCCAGGGAAGTCCCCACCACCACTTTCTAGCTGAGTGAACTTGGGAAAGTTACTTGAATTTTTTGAGCCTCAATTCCTCATCTGTGAAATGGGGATAATACTGGTCCCTTCCTGACAGGGTTGATGTGAGCATTCACTGGGCAACCACACATGAGGTGCTTAGCACAGCTCCCTGCACACAGAAAGGACTCGATAAATGGCAGCACTTATCAGCCTTACCCTTGTTCTCTTTCCTGAGTTCTAACATCACCTGCTAGTCTCTTCCATTAGATGTCCTGCTGTGACCTCAGACCTGTCGGAATACTCCAGCCACTGCTGGAAGATGCAGCTTTCTGAGAACTGGACAGGGGGGTGCTGAAAAAGAGGGGTGGTCTCATCAAATCCTCGAAGGAACCCCCACCTAACCTCAGCCACGCCCCAGCAGAGAAGACTCTGAAGAGCAGTTCCCCTGTAAGCCTCCAAAAGCTTTGCTGGCTGACTCTTGGAATCCGGGAGAGCAGGCAGGGCCGCTGTTAAGAGAGCAAATGAAGGATGTGAATCCAACCTTTAAAAAAAAACCCCGGGGGTGTGGTGAAAGGAGATGTAGCAGGATCAGTGGAGCTTCGAGGTGGGTGTGAAAGGTGAGAGCAACACCCTCAGGGTGCTGAGCCGGCTTAGGCTGGAGCCTCCCTCCAGTGCTGGGGTTTGGCAGCACAGAAGCCAGAGGTGCTCCTGTTTTCAGCTGAGCTGTTGCAGGTCCCCTTTGCCACCCTGTGAACATTTCTCATTAAGCTCCTGTGCGGAGCAGGGCATAGGGCTTTCACCTGCCCCTCAGCCCTGCGCGCCCACCTCCCTCTCTGCCGCTGGGTGGCGGGATTTCTACTGGCAAGAACGTGGTGAGGGGCAGTGCCCCACTCAGTGCAGAACCAGAACTGGGGTCGTGGGCAGGGAGGGTAACCTCACTGAGAGCCCTCTGCTCTGAGGCAGAGTGGCCAAGTAGTTGAGAGCTCTGGCTTTGAAGCAGAATGTGCCCTCTTTGAATGCCACTTCTGCCATGGCTATCTTTGTGATCCTAGGCAATTTGTTTAACCTCTATGCTTCATCTATACAATGGGGATAGTAATAGGCCTATCTAATAGTTGTGAGTTTTAGTAAGATAATGCAGGAAAAGCACGAAGCTTAGTCCACCTAGACCACCCCACACACACCCTGTCTGCTGTCTCCACCCCATCTGTGTGTTGTGTTGTCCTCTATTTACATGTCTGTCTCTGCCATTGGACTATGAGCTCCAGTAGGTCAGCAATGGAATTATACGGATCTGTGTCCTTGGTGCCCAGCTTAGTAAATACATTTATTATTGGAAGGAACTGGTAAAACAATATAGAAGATTCAAGATTCCCTCTGGCCTCAGAGTCCCACCATTTCACCACAAATAGTGGGCCTAGGTCAGTCACTGTCCTGGGGGCTGGGGATACCACAGTGAATGCAATAGGATGGGCTCCTGGCCTCAAGAAGTGAACTGTCTAGGGAGTGATGGACATCAAACATATAACAAAACTGATGATACATTACAACTGAGAGTGTTGCTAGTAAGAAGCCAAGGCTGCTATGAGAGTATAGAGCGGAGACTACGTTTGGGGGAGGGGAGAATCAGGAAATTTCCTGGAGGCAAGTAAACTGAGGCCCCAAGAACGGGCAGCCTGGGTCGAAGTGGAAGGTGTAAAATAGCCTTCCAAGCAGAGGAAACAGCATGTGCAAAGGTCCTGAGGTAGAAGGGAGCTAGGCTGCTGGGTGGAAGACAAGGTTAATGACTGGAGCCTAGTGATGGAGGGGTCAGTGGCTTCTCCAAGGCCACAGAGCTGGAAGCATAGGTTATACAGAGCCTTGTAGGTTATGATGAGAATCTGAGCCTTTATCCTGATGACAATAGCTAACATTTATTCAATTTCATGTATATTTGTACTGAGCAGAGTACTTTATGTGGATTTTCTCATTCTCTTTGCACAATCCCCCAGGAGGCTGGTGGTATTATTCCCATTTTACAGATGATGAAACCCTGGCTCAGGGAGGTTAACGTGTTCAAGGTCACCCAGTTGGCTGTGGCAGATCTGGGATTTGAACCCAGACATCAGGATCCCAACGCCTGCCCTCTTAACCCCTGCGTGGCCCAGCCTACGAGCTAAGTGCGATCTTTGATCCGTGCTGCATCATCCTCAAAGCCTGCGTTCTAATTTCGCCATACGTCCCCGATCCTTCCCCTCGGAACTGGGGGAACCCACGCAGAGGCCCGCTCTGGTGAGATGAGCTCCCTGGCGGCCGGCCGGACTACCGAACCGCCTCAACGCAGGCCTCCAGCCACGTGACGGGTCTGGGCGCGGGCGCCGGGAGCGCGGAACGCGGCCGCAGTGCGGTGGGTGCTGGCGTACGAGCTCGCGCTGCCGCGGCAGCTGTGAAATCTGGAGTACCGGACCCCAGAGAGCCTTGCGGGTGTGGGGAACGAGGGGCGCCGCTCCGCGTCCGGCAGGGGGCTCTCTCTCCCGGAGATCTCGGCGCCCCGGCAGCCCGGATCAAGTTCCCTCCAGCCTTGAGGGGGAAAACAGCGTTCGTTTCTGATTTAAAAAATGACTGTTTTTTAAATAGGCTTCATTCTTTCTCTCTGGCCTCTCCCAGGGCCAGAAAGAGGCAGAAAGCGACACGGAGAATCCATTCCAAACGAGCAGCCAAGAGGAGACACGGCAGCTCCCAGATGTTGATGTTTCGTTTTTTGACATAAATCTTTGCACTCATATGGGAGTCTTCATTGATTCATGTTTCCATCTGCTGAATTTCCTTATATTTACTTAATACGGCTTTTGGGGGAAATCCTGCTCCGAAGCTCTGGAGAAGCATAAACGGTGGCAACCGCTGTACCCCTCCGCGCTCCTCCAAACCTTGACTTTTGGGGGAAGGGAGTGAGTGGCACCCTGCGGATAAGGCTGCTGCATGTCCTCCGCTTGGGGAGCAGGCGCCCTAGGCCCCCGTTAACGTGGCTGTTCCCCTGCTAGGTGCCTGCCAGAGGCTGTAAACCCGACAAAGAAATGGCAGGAGTCACACGGAGTCTCTGTTCCTTCTCCTTCCAGCCCACCCACAGTACCTCACTGCCTTCACGCCAGAGCACTCTACGTCTGACAGTGGATGTCCGCATCAAATGTATTAAAGAGTATCTCTTCCTTCCCCGGCTCCTCTGCACACCCCAACCCAGGAGTGATTCTTAGTAATTAATAAGAGCTTCACCTCTAGAGTCAGACAGCCTGAGTCTGAATCCTGACTCTACTCTGTATAGTGAATTCTTGAACACCTTAACTTCTCTGAACCTCAGATTCCTCATCTGTAAAATGGGGATGATTATTCTTTCTTTCTCATTTTACAAATGAGACACTGAGTTACATTTTACAATGTAAACACTGTTTACAATGTAAACAATGTAGACACTGAGACTGAAGGTAGTTTAGAGATTTTCCCAACTAGGACAGAGCCCGGACATACTCCTATGTCTTTCTGATCCTCACCCTATTTATTCACCCCCAATCTTGCCCAGCTGCTCCTCCAGGTTTCCCAGAATAGTCCATCTGTGGCAGAAAGGGGGTACCCTCTTTTCCATGAGGCAGAAGAGAAAACTAGAAGTTATGGTTCAGGAAGTCTGACACCTTAGAACAATATCCATCTAACCTTAGAACATAGGCCCAGATTTGGGAAGGACCTACAGGTCATCTCATCGGGTCTCCTACCTAATCCATGCAGACTTCCCCAACAGGTACAGAAAACTCACCTCCTTACAGCCCCTCCTATCTAAGGGTGCCTCTAGGTATCAGGAGACTCACAGACCCTTGAATGGGACCATTTGAATGTAAGAAACATGATTTCCACAGACCAAGCCCCTTAAGACCCCTTGTTGCTAAGGCCCAAGGCTGTATCTCCAGTCCTGAGTAGAGGGGAGGGATTGCTCAAAGTATGAGATTATTCCATAGTACATCCTTTGTGAAGCACATTCCTTCCTTATGTATAGCCCATCCAGTCCAAGCTCCTCTGCATGTGCTACGTGGGGCTCTCCCTGCAGGGCAGGACATGGCTACATATCTGGGACTCTATGATTTGGTTCTAAGCTCACTCTGTAGGAGTACATGTCCTTAACTCTTCATTCACACATGCTGTTTTCTGGAACTCCCATGTATGGTAAACCGACATTTATGATGTCTCTGTATGTGCTCAGTGCCTTAAAGGAAGTAAGCCTCAAAATATTATTATTAAAGAGAATCAGGGGCTTCCCTGGTGGCGCAGTGGTTAAGAATCTGCCTGCCAATGCATGGGACACGGGTTCGAGCCCTGGTCTGGGAAGATCTCACATGCTGCAGAGCAACTAAGCCCGTGCACCACAACTACTGAGCCTGCGCTCTAGAGCCCATGAGCCACAACTACCGAGCCCGCGTGCCACAACTACTGAAGCCTGAGCGCCTAGAGACCGTGCTCTGCAACAAGAGAAGCCACCGCAATGAGAAGTCCACGCACTGCAACAAAGAGTAGCCCCTGCTCACAGCAACTAGAGAAAGCCCGCGCACAGCAACGAAGACCCAATGCAGCCAAATATAAAATAAATTAAATTAAAAAAAAAAAAAGTTTGTGAGGTCCAAAAAGGAGAAACAACCCCAATACCCAACTATAATGAATGGAAATATAAATTGTTGTATTTCATACAGTGGAATATACAGCAATGAATATCAGTTAACTTCAGATACATGAAACAACATAAATGAATTCCACATAGATTCATGATAAGAAAAAACCTCAAAAGAATATATATTGTATTATTCCATTCATATATAGTTTAAAAATAAAACTATATGACTTAGGAATGCATACATGGGTAATAAAACTATAAAGAAAAACAAGGGAATGTTTATCACAGATATATGTAATAACACATAATCTATTGATATTATAATATTAATTATAAGTATGTTAATATATTATAGGGGACCAGTATGGGTTAAATGGTTCATATACATGTTTTAGACATCTTCTGTATATGTTGTATTCACAATTAAATTTCTAAAGCATCACATACCTGGTAGGGTCCTGTGAGAACTGAATGAGGTAATACAAGAAAGCGTTAAGTTCCATTGCCTGGTGCATAGTATGTGCTCAACGGAAGTGACTTTTTTCATGTTGAGGGAAATATTGGGGGCCTTGGAGAAATGCCACATAATTAGCCAATAATAAAAATTTTAAAAGGCCCTGGTTCTTCCTTTGAGACACACTGTCTTCCTATTTTGGTGGTATCTGGTATGTAAGCATAAGTCTGTCGTGGGGCGGGGGCAGTGGTTGGTGATTTAGGGTTAATCGACTGTCCTAAGCTTAGTGCAGAGCTGGAAAACCTCACTCTCCTCCTCAGAGAAGACACAGAGGTGAGGGTGACTCTAGGGAGCCTGGACGGGAGGGGTAACAGCAGTGAGGAGAAAACTGCATTTTGCAAGCCTCATATGAGAAGTCCAGCCTGTCCCCGGGATGTCTCACCTACACCCTCTCGGCTGCATTGTGCTTCCTGCACAATGAGGTTGAGGCCTTCCTGTGAGGTTGAGGCCTCAGAAATCAGCACAGGCGACAGTAGGATGGCTCAGGCCCAGCTCAGTGACAGTGAGGGAAGCCATTCTGCCGACTGTGTTCTCTAAGGCAATGTGCAAGCAGCCAAGAGCAAGAGCAGTCGCCCAGCCAAAAGGTGCTGGGATCAGCCAGGAGGCTGGGAAAACCTGGCAGAGTCTTCCAGCCAGGAGATGCCAACAGAGGTGTACACCTCTAGATGCCACGTCTGAGGGTCCCAGAACGGAAACTGCTGTGCCCAGTCTCGGCCAGGAGCTCCCTAGCTGTGCCTCCCCATGGGGAGCCCAGTCTGGGGTCCTAGGGAAGGCCTTTCCCAACCAGAGTGTGCTGGTTTCCACACCAGGGATGGATACACTGCATCATGCGGTGGAACTCATGGAGAGAGGTGAGTTTAAACCTTGGACGCATTACATAGACTGTGGGTTCTTGAGCTAGAGACTCCTTAGGATTTCCCCCTTTTATTCTGACCCCTTCTAGTTAATCCAGTTCAGTAATTCCACTCACCTGATATCAGTTAAGCACATGTACTGTCCAGGTGATTTTTCTAAATGCTGCGAGTATTATGATAAATAAAGAAGACACAGGTTCTGCCCTCAGGGAGTTTGCAGACTCGCTGGGGTGGTGGGGTGCAGAAGAGCTGCGGGAAAAGTAATTCCAGTTATGAGGTGTATTACAAAAGGAGAAGCTCGGGTCCTATGGGAGAGGATCAACAGGAGGTTTAAGACAGTTTAGTGATATTTCTCAAAATCGGTACCTGTACCTGCATCAGGTATCTAAGGTACTTGCAGAAAATTCAGATTCCTGGGCCTCATGGCAGACGCACTGAGTCTAAGGCTCTGAAGGTGGGGCCAGGAATCTGTTTTTTTTTTTAATCAAAGTAAAATTTACATAACATACAAATAGCCTTAAAAGCATACATTTCAGTGGCATTTAGTACATTCACAATGTTGTGCAATCATAACCTCTATCTAGTTCTAAAACATTTTCATCACCCATCAAGCAGTCACTCCCCATGCTCCCCTCCCCCATCTCTTTGCAACCACTAACCTACTTTCAATGGATTTACCCATCTTGCATATTTTAAATGAATGAAATTATACTCTATATGACATTTTGTGTCTGCTTTCTTTCACTTGTCATAATGTTTCTGAGGTTCATCCATGTTATATCATATGTCAGTACTTCATTTCCTCTTATTGCTGAATAACATTCTATTATATGAATATACCATATTTTGTTTATCCATTCATCCATCGATGGACATTTTGGTTGTTTCCACCTTTTGGCTATTGTGAACATTGCTGCTATGAACATTCATGTATAAGTATTTGTCTGAGTACCTGTTTTCAGTTTTCTTGGTTATATACCTAGGAGTGGCATTGCTGGGTTACATGCTAATTCTATGTTTAGCTTTTTAAGGAACCACCAAACCATTTTCCACAGTGGCTGCACCATTTTACATGCCCACCAGAAATGTACAAGGGCTCCGAAGTCCTCACATCCTTGCCAACACTTGTTTTTGTTTAGGTGTTTTATTTTTTGTTTTGTTTTGTTTTACTATAGCCATCCTAGTGGACATGAAGTGGTATCTCATTGTGGTTTTGATTTCCATTTCTCCAGTGACTAATGAGGTTGAGCATCTTTTCATGTACTTATTGGCCACTTGTATAATCTTCTTTGGAGAAATGTCTATTCAAGCCCTTTACTCATTTTTACATTGGGTTATTTGTCTTTTTGTCATTGAGTTGTAATGAGTTCCTTCTATATTCTGGATACCAGAACCTTACTGGATATATAACTTTCAAAATGTGTTTTCACTTTCTTGATGGTGTCCTTTGATGCACAAAAGTTTTTAATTTAATGATGTGCAATATATCCATTTTTTCTTTTGTTACTTGTGTTTTTGGTGTCATGTTTAAGACCATTGCCAAATCCAGGTCATGAAGATTTACCGTTATATTTTCTTCTAAGAGTGTAATAGTTTTAGCTCTTATATTTAGCCTTTTGAACCATATTGAGTTAAATTTTGTGTATAGTGTAAGGTAGGGATCCAACTTCTCTTCCTCCTCCTCCTCCTCATCCTCCTCCTTCTTTTTGCATGTGGATATCCAGTTGTCCCTGCACCAACTGTTGAAGAGACTATTCTTTCACCATTGAATAGTCTTGGCACCCTTGCTGAAAATCAACTGACTCATAGATATATGAGTTTATTTCTGAACTCCCAGTTCTATTCCGTCAATCTATATGTCTATCCTTATGCCAGTACCACACTATTTTAATTACTGTAGCTTTATAGTAGGTTTTGAAATCAGGAAATGTGAATCCTCCAACTTTGTTCTTCTTTTTCAAGATTGTTTTGGCTAGTCGAGGTCCCTTATAATTCCATATGAATTTTAGGATCAGCTTTTCCATTTCTTCACTGAGTCAAAAGCTCTGAAGGCGGGGCCCAGGAATCTGCTATTTGAATTTTTGAAAATTGTGGTAAAATATACATAACATAAAATTTATCATCTTAACCATTTTAAGTGTACAGTTCGATAGTGTTGAGTATACTCACATTGTTGTGCAACCAATTTCCAAAATTTTTTCATCTTGCAAAACAAACTCTATACACATTAAAAAAACAAACAAAAAACTCCACTGTTTCCTCTCCTCCCAGCCCCTAGAAACCCTATTATATTTTCTATCTGTATAAATTTGACTGCTCTAAATACCTCATATAAGTGGAATCATACAGTATTCATAGTTTTGTCACTGACTTATTTCACTTAACATAATGTCCCCGAGTTTCATCCATGTTGTAGCATGTGTAAAAATTTCCTTCCTTTTTAAGGCTGAATAATATTCCATAGTATGTATATACCACATTTTGTTTAGTCATTCATCCATCAATGAACATTTGGATTGCTTCCACCTTTTGGCTATTGTGACTAGTGCTGCTGTGAACATGGGTGTATAAATACCTCTTTGAGACCCTGTTTTGAATTCTTTTGGGATTATACCCAGAAGTACAATTGGTGGAACATGGTAATTCTATTTTTAAGTTTTTGAGGAACTGTCATACTATTTTCCAAAGTGGCTGTACCAGTTTACATTCCTACCAACAGTGCACAAGTGTTCCAATTTCTCCACAACCTAGCCAACACTTGTTATTCTCTCTCTCTCTCTTTTTTTTTTTAATAGTATGAGGTGATATCTCATTGTGGTTGATGACTTGCATAGGAATCTGCTTTTTAAAAAAATAAACTTTCTATTTTGGAATAATCTTAGATTTATAGAAAAGTTGCAGATAGTAGAGCTCCTGTATATCTCCCATTCAGTTTCAGTTTCCCATGATGTTTCATCTTATATTACCATGATACTTTGTCAAAACTGGGAATCTGCTTTGTAATAAGCACACACTGACACACACACACAGTGACTCTTACATGCACTAAAGTTTGAGAGCCATCGATCTAGGGGTCAGGAAAGTCCTTCCAGGGAAATACATTTCAGCTGTTACTTGACAGATGAGTATAAGTGAGTAAAGAGAATGGGGTGTGATCCAGGCAGAGGGAAAAAATTGTGCCAAAGCCTGGGGGTAATAAATAACTTGGAGCATTTGAGGATAATCATAATAGCAATAGTAGTAATTTATTGACACTTACCATATGCCAAGCACTGGTAAGCACTTTAGAACATTATTTTACTTAATTTTTCACCACAATCCTATAAAGTGGGAAATGTTATCATCTCCATTTTATAGATGAGGTGCGAAAGAGATAAGTAGCTTGAGACTTGAAAGAGATAAGTAGCTTGCCCAAGGCCACCCAACTATAAAGTGGCAAAGGCAGAATTTGAACTCAGATCTTTCTCTTCCAGTTCCTCCTCTCCCACCAGGCCCCAGGAAAGCTTAATCATCTGCTTGCGGCAAGAAGCAAGGCATTGAACACGTGCTTTTCCCTCCCCTGGTTTACTCTTCCCACTCTCTTCCCTAGGCTACTCATCCTTCAGGGCTCAGAGAGACCTTTCTGTTCCAAAGCTGTTCCTTACTATTATTCTCCCTCATTGTATTGGTGTTTGAATGAGTGAATGAATAGAAATGAGTAGCATTAGCAACAATTTGCACTTACATACTTATTCATGTGTTTAAGGCTTCTCTCTCCTGCTATCCTATTGACCCATGAAGGCAAGGATCCAGACTCTGTGGTTCACCTAGTACCTGCAGGTGCTTATTAAGCATTTATTGACTAAATGAAGAAAGATAGGAACTCAACAGACATTTTTTGGAGGTTGAATGAGTGACTTTTATTTTTGAGAAAGAAGAAAATCAGATGGGTTGTCGGATGTCATTTAAGACATTAACCATGTGAAGGATTCCCTCTCTCTCCAGCAGAAACCTCAACCTCACTCCTTCAAAACCCGTCACACCCTACAGAAGTGCCAGTGGTTTCGATTCCTCAGAAAGAGATACAGAAGAGACCTTGGTCTGACCTAAGAAACATCTCCATCACTGTTGGGAAGTTCAAGTCCTGAGATGGGGGTGGGAAGTCTCTATTCAAGAATATTATCAAGAAGAAAATAGAACATCATCTTAACAGCCTCAGAAAGTCAACTGCCTGCAAGGAGGGAAAGGGACAAGCGACTTCCCCAACCTTTTTCCCACTGTGGGATTCTGCTTTCCAACGTAGCATCAGAGAGCTAGCAGAGTGACCATGCTGCAGGTGAGGGCATAATTGCTCCTTACCTCCCCTGGCTCCCACAGTGTTAAATTAGCTTTGTGTCAATACCACACCCTCAGCTGGGATGAATTATTGAAGCTCATTCACTGCAACGGGCCCAGGCTCCACTTGCTTTATGGGATGGAGGTGAACGTGAGCATATTATTTCTGTTTGCCTTGTGGTCGGTACATTTTTGGTCCATTGTTAATATGAAGGGACTCAGCCCTGACCAGCAGATAATCCCAGCCTCTGAGTCTCATGAGATCAGTGGAGACAGGCATAGTAGGAGGGGAGGAGCACACAAACAGGTCTGCTGGCCCCAAACTCACAGGGGCTCTTAGTTATCACAGTTGACACTGTAGTCCCCAAACACCTATTCATATACACATAAGCACGTACAGTCAGCATTCACACACATATAGATGCATACATACATTCAAACTCTCAATAAAGGTACACTCATTCACCAGGGGCCTAGGAACAAAAATATGCAGGATGCCAACGTTTTAAATAATGATTTTCTAAAAGATTGTGCAAATTTTAAAGCCTCTCCTCCCCCACCTTCAACACCAATGCTTCGCTAGCAGGGCTGCCTAGTTTGCCCCTGATACTTGGCAGAGATGGATGATCTGGGATGTCCAAGGTCAAGGGTGGGGAATCTAACTGCTGGGGGCTCCTATGTGCATGCGGGTGAACAGTTTTCCTTCTCTGTTCTCCTGCAACTCCCCCATGAGTTGGTGTATACCTGGATTTAAAGATATGTTTCTGTTGCTTGGCCCAGATGTCAAAGTTATTAGCTATAGCTCTGCATTTATTCATAGACACCTGCACCTACATTCACAGTCACAAACATGCATTTACATTCCTACACACACACACACACACACACACACACACACACACACACACACACACACAATGCATACCCAGAGATAGGTCTCCTGGCCACATGGTTTGGTTAGAATGCTGCTGATGAGAAGGCCTCCTGACCCTATCAGCTAGTCACATGTCTCTCAAAAATCCCACCATTAAATATTTATCCCTTTGGGAGTCCCTAGTTAAGAATCAAATACCTCTGGTCAAGGCAACACATCATAAAGTTATCATCTAACATTTTGGCAGGAATTCACTTTGCCCAGGGCACTTCCCCCTCCTTGGGTGGCTGACTCTTGTTCATTCTGCAGGTCTGATCTGGCCTTTCCTGCCCACTCCCTCTTCCCCCAGACTAACAAGGGAGGTTAAGTTCCTCCATTATCCACTCTCATTACTCTCTGTCATTTTCCTTAGATGCATCCACTATAACTGTAATTAAATGATTATTTGTGTCATTATAGTTGTAAAGTTTGTGGCCACAGTGAACTGAGAGCTCCAGTTGGTTAGGGGCTGCCTTTCTCCCTGTTCTTCACTGCACCCCCAGCACCTAATATGGTGCCTGTGTTTGGTACACAGTAGATGTTCAATAAAATTTAAATGAAGTTGGAAGGTTTGAGGAAAGGAGAGGAAAGGAGAAAAGGGGGCACAAAAGGTCAGAGCAGATGGTTCCAAATTTTTTTGATCTTGGGCCTGTGAATATCACTAGCCTTGTCTTTCCTCACCTGCCAGAGTGACATCACGGCCCCTTCCCTGGGTGATGTTAAGATGCCCTAATGGATCCACACAGGGACAGCACTAGGATTCAAGGGGACAGAGACTTCTCAGGTGGAAGAAACAGGCTTGAGGGGCATCCTGACCTGGTCTGGCTCCCCACTTTTCCAAATTGTGACTAAGAGCTCATACTTCCAGAGCAAGCCTTGTGTGAGGAACCCCCTCTTCTAGATGTTTCCAGGTAATTAAGATGGAAGATGTTTGTTGCTGAGAAAGTACGGTATCAATAATAATAACAAAAATACTAACGGCTGCCATTTACTGAAAGCTTACTATGTGCCAAGAACTGAACCAAGCACTTTGTGCATGGTTATCCATAATTATTTCAGCTAGTTCTCCAACCTTCTTGGGAGGCAAGTATGTATTATTCCCCTTTTACGGATTGGAAACAAGCTCAGAGAGATTATGTCATTGGCCCAAGTTCACACTAGGGCCAAAGTAGGAAGCAGTTGAGTCAGGACGGGACTCTGGAAACCAAGATTTTACCCACCGGGATATACTACCTTCCATTTTAAGCCTGTGAGGAGATGCCAGCCCACCCCTTATTCCCTACACTTTCATACTCGCTCAGCAGATATAAACTGATACCATTTATAAACTTGGGATTTATTTGGGATCTTGGAAGCTGCCATTATTTCCTTGTCCTAGAAGCACCTAGACTCAGCTCCTGATTCCTAGAGTCAGAGAAGAGAAGAGATGCCAAAACACCTGGAATTGCAGGAGGAAGCAGAGATAGACAGCTGGAAGGTGCCAGTTTCTGGATATTCCCCAGCAAAACACCCCTGGGTTCAGACTCCTGCTTGAGAGATGGGCCCACTTAGCCTTCCCTCTGCACTTCTCTTCTCCCAGTGGTGATCCTGAGGGCTCATTTTAGAATGATGGTCTGAGGCAGGTGACAGGTGAGCCCCATAGGGCCACATAAACCAAAACCAGTCAGTGTGAGGGAGGATCTGCTACCGAGTGTGGGCCCTGTTTTCTTGGGACCTCACTCGGGGTCCTGGATTATTGTGTATAGCCCCTTCCAGGAAGTGAGAACTATTGTGGACATTGGGTCATGGTCTCTTCTTTCCCCGCCTCTCCCTAGTGCACTGACTTCAGCTTTATTCCTCCAGTGATTCGCAGAGCCTGAGCTCCATAGCTACAAATTAGGTCTGGACTCCCTTTAAGACCACTAAGGTCCCAGGCCTCATGGGGCTGAAATTTGGTCTGTCACAGATACTTTCTGGCTCATCCTTTTAACCTGCATTGATCCTGGTGTTTTGTCCTCTAGTCTGTGAACTCCTAAAGGGCAAGGTCCAAATTAGTGTTGAATGTGGTCAGTTGGCATGCATCCTCTATTGCTACTTTCTTCTACTGTGTTACAGAGACTAGAAAGCTACAATACAGTTCCTCTGACCCCCTTACAATTAAGTGCACTTGTGTGACTGGCAAGCAGAAAAGTGGAAGAGGCCTTCTTTCTGCTATTTTGGGCTTTCTGCTGGCAAGCAGGATCCTGGAGATGTGGGGTTCTCCTGTAACAGTTATTCCAGCTTCCTGGTCTCTTCTTCCTAATTCCTAGATGACAAAGCTTTGGCAGTGTGTTCTTTAATTCAATAGTTCCAGTGGTGGCCTTTTGAGTCCCCATCTTTCTGATTAAGGCATATGTATTAGCTCTCTTGGTACAGCTTCTAGGAGTCCTTCCCACAAGTCTTTTTAATGTTTTTATAAGCACTCAATTCCCATATTAAATTCCCTTCAGTTTAAAATACCTAGAGTAGTTTCTGTTTCCTGCACTGAATCAAGCCCTCAAAGAGTTGTGAAATGACTTCTTGGAAAAATTGGTCAGTATGGTGAAGGGTAGGAAGCCAGCTGAGAAGAAACAAAAATACACTATCATAAATCAGCTTCTGTTATTGACAACCACTAGGCTTTCCCATTTAGAGTAGAGTATAACAAAGATGGAGGTAGGGGCAGAGTAGGTAGGTAGGTAGGCAAAGAAATAGACTTATATTTCAAGGGTTGTAAGGCTTATTATACATAGGGGATAGAAGGCAAACAAGTATACAGTTCAAATGTGTGAGTTCAGAAGTCTGTTACAGATCCACCATTGAATTCAGATTAATGTGTGTGACCCTTAGATACACACACACACACAGACACATACACACACGGCATGACTCAGGATTCTCTCTCCTAGTTTGAAAACTCAACCCTTTATTCACTATGTTGGCCCCAAATGGGATGGAGAATGATGTAGAAGGTAAAAGACATGTGTGTGTTAGGAGGATAAGAATCAAGGTGAAGTGATAAGACTGCAGAGAAAGAAGGAAGAATGAAGTAGGAATAATGAGGGAAGAGCTGGAAGTAGGTGGGAGGGTAAAATGGGAGTGAACTTAAATTGAAAGGAGGAAAGGAGGCAAATAAAGAGGTGTTTAAGGGCAGATAAGCAAGAAAACCAACTTCCTCACTCCTGAATAACTTAATTTCTACTGCATAGTGCCTGGAAAAATAGCAGGCATTAGATGTATATTTACTGAACCGAAGAACAAAGTTAGGAAGTATGGGGGAGGCAGGATCACACAGGATGGGGTACGTGTGTACTAATAACCACTAACATTGACCAGGTTTTACCGTGAGCCAGGCACTCCACTAAGCACTTTACATGCATTATCATTTTAAATCCACAAAGCTCTCTATGAGGCCATTGTTAAGTTATCCCCATTTTACAGATGAAGAAACTGAGGCTCAGACAGTTTAAGTAACTCATCCAAGGTCACACAGATAGTAAGTGGCAGAGTTAGGATTTGAATTCTGACTTGTCTGACTTCAAAACCAGTGTTTCTCACCACACATTATGTGTATTCCCACTTGAGTCAAAGGTGGGTCCGCCCACCCCCCCACACACCCCGCATAAGTTTAGAGGGGACACCAAGGGACATGTTCCCAGACCTGGCCTATCAGAGAGGAGAGGTCCAGCAGAGGAGGGATGCGGCAAGCAGCTGGGGCCAGGCCAGGCTCCCTATCTGGGGAGGGACCATATTAAAGCCTCATCTTCAACAACACACAGAAAAACAATCTGAAACTTAATCATCTCCCAGAATTATGATCCCTCCCTGCAGCAGGGAGCACATTAGCAGAGCTGGGAAGTGATAATTCAGCAGCCCCCAACCCAGCAGGGAGGGAAAGAGAAGAGGAGGGTGGAGAGAGCTAGGAAGACAGAAACAGAGGCACGGCAGAGATGGCGGGGGAGGGGGAGGCAGGGCCTGACCTCTCCTGGTTTTTTCTGTAACTCTGTCAGAGACTGAATTTCAGGGGAGTGGCCTGGTGGCACTTGACCCTTCAATTCTCCTCAGATAGGGCAGGGGTCAAGTTGTTCCTCGGGTCAGTTCTCAGCACGCATGGATCCCCATGTCCAGAGCTGCACCCATGCCCACCCAGGTCAGGTGTGGTTTGCAGTGTTAGCCTGGGTAGAGGAGAGCTCCCGAGCCCCCAGCCAGCTTAGGCTGGCCCTGACCCCCTCTTGTCCGATGGCGCCTAGGCGTATCTTTGGTCCGTCAGAACCCGAGGCGCTGGACAGCTCCCAGCCCCAGAAAGGGTTCTGCAGAGAGAGCAAGAGGGTTGGGGCGAGGCTTCTCCCCCAAACCACAGCAGTCCCCACCCTCAAGAGAAGCATGAAGGCTGCTGGGAGCTAGTGGGGGAAAGGGCTTGGGGTCATGTAGGGGTCCCGATGGAGAGCTGGTGGGGACCTGGAGACTGAAGCCCTGCGGGCAACTTCTCCAGACACATTCCTTCCTTCTGAGTCGAGACCCCCCACTGCCCCCACCACCCCCCGCCAGGGACAATGGTGCCTTTAGCCCCCGGAGATGAATGGGGCCTTTGAGAGCCGCACGCCACGGGGTCAGCAGTGGTCACCGGGTCCCAGGGCGGCCCAGCCTCCAGAGCACAGAGCCACTGGTCTGGGGTGAGTGCATAGCTCTTGGGGGAGGGAAGGTATCCTATGGTCCCTGTCTTAGACTAAGGCTGCTGGCTCCTGGGAAAGAGATTCACCCCAGATCAGGCAGTTCCTGGTAAAGAAGGATCTTAGGGGCATGGGGAGAGAGGAATCCCCTTCTCTGTGCCAGGGGAAGAGACAGTCGTGGGTCTCCTCAGGAGGCAGCAGAATAAGCTGTGGCACAGGGACGGGGTGGGGGGGGAGGTGAATAGAACCTACCAAGCTTTGGCTACCTCCTCTCTCCCCTCCCCAGATCAAGGTCCCACCTTCCCTTTGGATGGGGCAGCTTCCTCCTTCTCTCATTGCCCATGTCCCTTCTTCTGGGGCTGCCCCTGAGGTCTGGTCCCTCCTCCCTGCTCCTGTCTCCCCTCCCCTTCTCACACTGCACAGACTATCTGGTTTCTATGGAAACAGGCCCAGGAAGGCTCTGCCAGGAGGCCAAGGCCACTGCTGCTCTTGGTGGGGAGGGGGTTATAGGAACTGAATGTAAGGAGCAGGAGGTGAGTCCTAGCTCCCAGAAAGGGACGAAGACCTGTTGGGAGTGAGATTTTCACTGCTGGAGGGGCACCGAGAAGAGGAGCCAGAGAGATAATTTTGTGATGTGACTGAGGCAGAGTTGAAGAGCTCCTTCTTGTTCCTCCGGTTCTTAGTGCTCCAGAAATCTAGACAAGCCCCCTCAGAGGGGAAATTAGTAGGTAAAGAAGGGAGACAGGTAGTACCAAGAGCTTTGCCCCTTCCTATTTCACATGAGTCTCTACTGTTTTACCCCTCCTGGGGACATGCCCACTTGAGAGAAGGAGGTCCCCAGGAAACTAGAATGCTATTGGGGGGAAAGTGGCGGGGGTGAGTGTTCAGGCTGTTCAGGAATCTCCCATAGGCAGCTGGAGCTAGAGGTGGCCAGAGGCCCAGGAGTGTCAGGTGCTTTTGTGGCATCTCTCCTAGCACCTCCACTGGAGTTGTGGGAGAGACTGCAGCTTCCTCCCCTCCATCCATCCTGTCAGGATGCTGGGGTATGAAAAGAAGAGAGTGGAGGTGGCCAAGTAGGGGTTGGGAGCAGAGAAAGTGGAAGAAGCCTGAGGAAGGAGGGGTCAGGAGAGGGGTGGGTGGGGTGATGCAGATGTGTATGGTGAGGGCAGGTAGGGAGCTTCTTAGAGGCTTGACTGTCAGCTCCTGGGAAGTGAACCCCAGGCTTCACACCCTCCCAATGCTCCCACCTCAGGCAAAACTGCCTCTCGGGCAGGGACCGTTGGAAATCTCAGAGTCCTGAGAGACCTGTGTGTGTGTGTGGTGGTGGGGGGTTCCCTTGGGAAGGGGCCTCCCAGGTTATCAGAAGGTTCAGCAAAGCTTCCCTGGGGAAGAAAAAGGGGTCCCTTGGGAACCTAGAGTTTCCTGGACTTGAGCCATCGGCTTTCCCTCGGCCAGAGCCCCCAGCACAGTCGTTTCGGTGTTTGCTTATTTTGGTTATTTTTTGATCAGATATTTTGGCGCTGTGCACACTGTCTCCTGTTGCCATGGCAGCCGTGACAGGGGCTGAGGCACCGTGAGAAAAATACCAAAATTAATGAGTGAGCGAAAGTGCAGCCGAGAGAAAAACAAGGTTAAAAAAAGAGTTAAAACAGTAATGAAAACAGGCTTCCCAGCTCCACAGCAGAGCAACTGCTGAAGCCTCCCCAGAGCAGCAGCCCCCGCCCAGCCTTGGGCTCCTGGCATCTCCCAGACCTCAAGGCAGAACTCACTCGCCTTCCCCCACCCAGCCAGCCACAGACGCAGCAATGGCCACTCGGGAACCCTCCCAAGTACAACAGTAGATCAGCTCCAACAGCAGATCAGCTCCCATCTTAGGTAGCATACTGCCTTCCAGAACAGCTTCCCAGGGAACAGCTTCTCATCTCCTAGGAAACAGAGTGTGGCCTCCGTCCCCCACACAACAGTGGTCCCGCTATATTACCAGGAAATGGCCTCTCAGCTACACTTGAGCTTCAGAGCTATGGCTGCAGGCATAACAGCATCCCAGCTAGAGTCCTGCACACAGTAACAGCCCAGCCACAAGCCTGGGCAACAGCATCTTAGCTGTAGCCAATCCCCAGTATGCTGTCATCACAGCTATAGCTTCAGGACCAATAGCATCCCAGCTACAGTCCTATACACAACAGTAGCTCTGCTCTTATCCCAGGTAACAGCCTTCCTCTCAGGTACAGGCTCCTAGCAACGGACTCTCATCTCCTAGTACCTAAGCAATGGATCCAGCTACAGTTCTACCTACGTCATATTAACAGAGAACAGCTTCTCAGCTATAGCCAGTCTCAGGTATGCCAACCTCACACTTTTAGCTTCAAGCCTTACAGCATTTCAGTTACAGCCCTCCTCTCAACATGCACACATGAACACACACACACACACACACACACATACACACACAGCTTGGCAACAGCCTCTCTGATAATCTGATTGTTCTGGCTATATCCTAGGCACACCAGCATCATAGCATCACAACAGTGTCCCAGCTGCAATCAGAAACAACAATTTTTTCTGTTACAGTGCAAGGCTCTACAGCATCCTAACTCTCTCTTAGCCACGGCCCATCCCAGGCACATACATATCACAGCAAGAGCCTTAGGCCACAAGCAACCCAACCACTCCCACACCTAGCATCCCCCAATCCCTGGCCACAGTCTCAGCTGGAATCTCAGGCATCATCAGTTTAGAAGACCCCGATACCCTACTTGCCAACCAGGTCCTCCTCCCAGTTTGGTATGGGGCAAGGAGCCTGGCTTCTCTCCTCTTCAGATGCAACCTCCCAGTCTCAGCCCTTTGCCTGCCCTTCTGCTTGGGGAAGACAGCCCCATCCTCATTTCTACCTTGTCCCAGGCTCAGGTCCCCCACAGAGCCCAGCCTGGCAGCTGGGGTAGGAGGGGATGGGGAGCAGGGAGAAGAGTAGACACACCCTGGTGTTGCACTGGCCCAGTTCTGCTCCTACCACTTGGTGCAGGATTTGGGTTTGACGGTGGTGGAGCAGGGAGGACAGAGGAGAACATCTGGGAGATTAGCATTTCCTGCCCAGCTCTGCGGCTGCCTATCTTGCTCAGCCCTGAGCAAGGGAGGAGAACAGAGGAGCCTTTGAATGGCTCCCAGCAAGCAGACTGGGGAGGGTTTGCTGCAGTGGGCAACAGGCACACGCTGGGGGCAGGGAAGCTGGGGCAGCTCCTCTGTGGAAGATTTCTTGTCTCTGGGCCACTGATTTCTCCCTTGGAGCTGTGCTCAGTGATGCGGAGCATATGAGTTTTGCAGGGGACAGGGAGAAACCACCTATAGGACAGATCCTCCTTTCACTAGCTCACCCCATCTCCCATCCAGAGAACCCCATCTGGGATTCTGGGGCTGAGGTCTGGGAGTGCAGACTAGAGCAGGGCCAAGGCCAGAAAGGGAGTTCGAGGGGGGCTGCTCTCGGAGAGATCTTGGGCAGCCCTCAGCTGGCCCGAGAGCCCACCCTTACCCTGAAGAGTGTTCCACAGAGAATACAGGTATCAGAAGGGGAGGAAGCAGAGGAAAGAGACAAGGCATAGAGGAGTGGTAGGGATGGGAAAATGCCGGTGGATAGGGGAGGAGTAGTCAGAGGCTATGGCAAATAGAGGCCCAGCAATCAGTCATCCCATATTAGGCCTTTGCACACCCAGTGCCAGGCCTTACCAGGGACAGTCTCTCTCATTCTTCTGGCCTGGAACCCACTGCGTTGGCTTATAAGTGGCAAAAGCTGGAGGTCGTATTAGACTGGGGCACTTGAGAGCCTGGGGTACCAAACCCTGAGCGAAGGAAAAGGAGTTCCCAGGCTGCTCAGACACCTCTAGATGGCGCCAGAGAGCCAAAACTGAGTGGGAGAAACTGAGTATCGAGTATGTGAGACACTGCGTGTGACACAGTGTGTGACTCGGTGAGTGTGATTGTGACAGGGAGCTTGTGGCACTGCGAGGGCGTGTGACACAGGCCGTGACACTGCTCGGCTTCGCGGGGTAGGGACCCATGTGACTGTGTGAATGTGTGTATGTCACTGGTAAATGTGTCGGGGTCACAGCTCCATGCCGCCCAGAGGGCAGGTGATTGAGGGACCCTCTAATAGCCCGAGCTTAGGCGCATCACCTCATCCTCACACTTGTATATCTCCCCAATCCTCATTCTAGAGGAGCCCCCTTGGTCCCGTTACCCTCCCCCTCCCACGGTCCCCTCCATAGCCCCACCCCCAAGACTTGCTGCGGCCACCGACGCTGACCGCTCTGCGGCTTCGGCCAGAGGGGGAGGGGTGGACTTCCCCTGAGCGCAGTGAGAAGGGAGGGCCATTCGGGGTGATCTGGGGGTCTGGGCGGGAAGAAGGTGGATCTGGAGGAGCAGATGCCCAGAAAAGAAGGCACCGGGGGAGACATATCCCGTGCCTCCACTTCCCAGGGGGGCAGGGTAGGGGACAGGTGTTTGAGTGAGGTTAGGAAAGGAATTCGGGAGGGGTCCCAGATGGGGGCACAGGTGGGATAAGTGTAAACTGAAGAGCCAGGGAGGGGGACGATCTGTGTATACGGGCCTCGGGTAGGGGAGAGATAGCCAAAGGGGTCCTGGCTTTGGGGAGCGGTGCTGGGGTCCCCTCCCAGCAGGACCAGAGCGGTCCCGAGCTCCACCTCCCGGCCGTGTTGGGCGGGGGAGGGGGCAGGGAGGCGGGAGGGAGGCAGGCGGGCGGGCCAGGAGGGGGGGGGCAGGGAGGGGGCGGGCCCGGCTGTGCTCTCCGTTCGCCGTTGGCTCCGCCACCGCTGCCGCCACCACCGCCGCCTCACACACTCGGGGAGCGGGAGCGCGGCGCGGACGCGAAGCCGCCGGGGCTGCTGTGCCCAAAGCCAGCCGGAGCCGAGCCTGAACCGCAGCGCCAGCCAGAGCCGTGCCGTGCCGAGCCGCAGCCCGGGCCGGGGCCGGTGGCGGCTCATGGACTGCAGGGCCCGCGGCCTGCGCTGCCCAGAGGCGGGTAAGGATCGGTGGCGGTGGAGGCGGTGGTGGCTCCCGGCCGGGAGCGGCCATGGCCGGCGGGAGCCGAGGGAGGGGCGCTCGGCCGAGCGAGGCCACGGGGGCCCGGTCGGTGCTCAGCGCGCCGGGGCTGAGGTGGGGGCGGTTGGGGTTGCGGCTGGGGCACCCTGGCCTCCAAGGTCCGCCGCAAAAAGCCGAGAGAGGAGAGCGGGTGCTGGACTGGGCTCCAGCCTGGGTGCCCTGCACCCTGGCGCGCTTGGAGCTGCGGGGATAAGGGGGCTCCAGCCGCGCGAGGGATGGAGATGGCCTGGGGCAAGCCCGCAGCCCCCAGTTGGAGGGGGGGGCCGTCCCCGAGGATGTAGCAAGCAAGGACCCTCATTCACAACGCGCACACACACACACACACACACACACACACACACACACACACACACACACTTGTTGGGCGACCAGCTCGGATTACTCAGGCGCTTCCAGCTCCCCGCGGGCACCCGGAGGGCCAGACCACGGACATATGTACACACATACATATGTGCACACAGGCATACCTCCCGCACACCAGCGCCCACTGGGGCACCGTCAGTAGCTCAGAATCTGCTTCAGCTTCTGCATGCTCAGCAGCACGGACACAGAACCCGTGGCCATACAGAACAACAAAACACAACCGGGTGTGACATTCGGCGACATGGACACACAAACGCAATCTCATGCCCTCACATACGAGTGTCACGGCCACAGTTCGCTAGATGAACACTCAAAACCCAGCCCCGCACACACATATTCCTTTAAAGGCACACACCCTAACATAAATTATGTTACATTCCTTGACCAGAACACAGGTACACAACACATGTCTCGCTTGCACCCCTCGACTGCACCCGTAAACACAGAACCCAGTGTTTCAGCACACTCCTTGACGGCACACGCCCTAACACAGCAAGTGGCACCCACAGCAGCGCCTCACGGGCACAAACACAGAATCTACTGCTTCACACATCTTAACACTGGGTGTCACACACACCTTCCACCAACAGTGTCACATTACACCTTGCAGCGTATACACACAAACATACACGCTCTGTCCCTCTCCCTCGGAGGCCAGATTCCGTCAGGGGAAGCCGCCGGGCGCCCCTTTCCCCTTAGCGCCGGACAGTGAGTGTAAATTTCGGCCCAGCGGGAACCCTAGGGGCTGGCCGGACCTGCTTCCCTGCCGGCGCCTCCCCACCCCCACTTCGGGGCCAGCCGGCCGGCCGGGTATTCCCGGAACGAGCTGGACCTGGCAGGCCGCGCCAACCCGCCTCCCCGGAGCTCCAGGGCCCTAGGTCCCTTTGCAGAGGGTGCAAGCCTTGGGCGGTGTTTGCGACCCTCTTCGGACCATTTAGCTGCGTTCTCCGAACCACCTGGATCCCCAGCACACCTGGGGCCCACACACCTGTGTCCCTCTCACACCCGGGCGTCCTCTCCGCCGGGTCCCGGCTGCAGGCCAGAGTCGTGTGTGCGGGCAAGGCCCTGGGACCAGGAGGGCACGCGCGCGGCACGCGCAGGATCACAACTGGCAGGCGAGAAGGACTCGCACCCCTTCCCCCCAGCTACCCTCGGGAGCCCAGACTTCTGGCCTCAGTTTTTCAGCAGTGGTCGGAGACCATTCCTCTAGCAGGAAATATTCGGGGCTGCTTTGAGGTCTTTGACGATTGAGAGTGGGGCAAAGCCCCCTTTTCCGCCGTCCGCTAGAGGGTCCGTTTTACGAGTATTTCTCCTCCGGGCCGGGCTCGCTGCTTTGTGATTCCGGCGCTGGCTCCCTCCCCGCCCCCTCCCTGCGCCCGCTGAGCGGCTCCAGCCGACGCCGGCTTGCGGGGGTCCCTAGGCTGAGGCCCGAGAGGCGGAGGAGGAGGGAGTCCCCGCGGCGGCCCCTGGGGCGGGGGGCACCAGGGGCCCGCCGGTGAGGCGCGTTCTCACCGCGCCGCGCTCGCGCCTCGCCCTGAGCTCGGGAAGGCCCGGCGTCGCCCTGCTGAGGGTGGGGGTGGGGTGGGGCCGGCCGAGCCGGAGGCTGGTGGAGAACAGCCGCCGTCCCACCTCACCCGACACACTGTCCCGCGTCCTCTGGGAGGAGATGCCCCGCGCGCAGGAGGTGTACGGGGAGCGCCCGCTGACCGCGGCGGTGTAGGCTGGGGTCTGCCCCGGCCGGCAGAGTCCAGGATGTCGTGCCGGAAAACGCCGAGAGCCTTCCATTACCTGCTCTGGGCCAACCCTTGGTAGCTGCCAGGAAGGAGAGCGCGCAGAAGGTGTTTGTGACAGCCCAGAGGTGTAGGTGTGTGTGGGGTGGGGGTGTGTTACTTTCTTGACGTGGCGGTCTGGGAGGATTGAAATATGTAATTACGACCAGACCAGGGGATGGAGTGGAATCGAGGAGAGAGCGATGAGAGGGGCCTCCAGAGACTGCCAGGGGCGGGGTGGTAGGGGAGCAGGTCTGGTTTCAGTTCTGGCTGCATTTAGTTTCTTCCGTTCCCTCCCACCCAATCCACAATTCCAAAAGGGATTTCAGCTGGAAAGGGGGGTCTTGCTGGTAAGGCGTTCTCCTGGCAGACGGGCTGCTGCTGTGGCTACTTGGTCAGGGGAGCTGGGCTAGGTAGAGATAGTGAGCTAACTGCTGCGGAGAGTGGGTGGAAGGGTCAGGAGAAGGTCTGCAAGGGTGGGGGGAGGAGCTGAGCAGGAGTCAAGGCTGGGGGCAGAGGAGATGGGAAAGGAGGAGGCCCTTCTAATACGGGTGAGGTCTGCCCCTACCATGAGAGAGGATAGTTGGTGCTGCAGAGAGAGATTCTTTCAACCATGTATTGAGCACCTACTGTCTGCTAGGGCCCATGGTGGGTGATGAGGATGCAGTACTGTAGTAAGATAGACACCATCCTTGCCTTCATAGGTCTTCCCAACTGGCAGGGGATTGGCTCACTTATTTATTGAACCAATAAGCACCTACTGTTTGCCTGATGTTGGAAATAAAGTGCTCTATTCGGTGATGGAAAGCTATCTGTCTTTTACAATGTAATAGACCTTAATGCATCAGCTCTCATTTAATCCTCCCAAATAACTTCAAGAGGCAGGATTATTTCCATTTCACAATATGGAAATATGTTCAGAGAGGTGAAGTCACTTGGCCAAGGTCACACAGCTAGGAAGTGGTGGAACCAGGGTTTGAACCCCGACAATCTGACTCAGAATGCAGGTGCCTGGAAACCCTGCAGAGGCTAACAGAGGGTTGTGAAAAAGAAGGGAGAGGAGCTGAGGGCTGTGCACTTATTCACTGTGGGAAGCCTCTGAACAGCTCCACCCCACACAGCCCAGCTTGCTTACCCTCCTCTCCCAGATGTTTGCTATGTCCCTTGGTGTTTTGTGCCCACAGTGGTGGTGACTGTTGTGTAACAGTGCGGGAGTGAGGGTCAGGGCTGACCTGGCCCTTGGGACAGTGATGTCTGCCCCCGTGTGTTTCCTCTCTGGCCACAGCATTCAGCAGGAAATGGCCCCTGATCCCCGAGGTGGGCTGTCAATGAAGGTTCCAGGTGAAGCCTCACCACTGTTCTCCTTCCTCCCCAGATGTTGACACAGATGGCGTTTTCCTTGGCCTTCCCTGGACTCTGCCCCCT
Organism: Balaenoptera physalus; assembly: GCF_965194825.1. Classification (NCBI taxonomy): domain Eukaryota; kingdom Metazoa; phylum Chordata; class Mammalia; order Artiodactyla; family Balaenopteridae; genus Balaenoptera; species Balaenoptera physalus. Next base: position 58,956,374 of record NC_138890.1, read on the forward strand.
CACACCTCACTGTGCTCCTCTGGCCTGAGAAGAATGAGTCACTGTCCCTACTGAGGCTCTGGCTTCTCAGGGTCCTGGGTGCCCAATGTCGCTAGGTGGAGGTGGGGACACCCCTGCCGGGAAGGCAGCCAATGCCTAGGGAAGGGCAGATAAGGCACTAATCGCTTCAAAGGCTGCCGTCTGGGACTAATGACTCCCAACAACCAACCACCAGGACAAAGTTCAGAGATGGTGGGAGCAGGGGGTAGGAAAGGCCGCCTCACTGCTACTCCTGGCTGTTCTGTCTCTCTCTCTGCATCCTGCGAGGGCCTGGGTTCCTTCGGACCTTGAACCCTAGGCTCTCTTATTTCTCTTTCACTCCTTGCCCTGCAGGTTTGGCAGCCCAGGGATTGCGTGTGTGTGTGTGTGTGTGTGTGTGTGTGTGTGTGTGTGTGTGTGTGTGTGTTGGCGGGGGTCGGGGGGGGCGGCAGGGGTGGTACATAGCAACCACTGATTCCCATTGATTTCCCTTCCCCCATCCGGCCTTTTCCCAACTCACGTGAGGAGGCATTCTTATTTCTCAAACCCCAACTCTTCTGCTTACTACTTCTGTGACCTAAGGCAATTATTATTTCTGAGCCTCAGTTTTATCATCTGTACTATGGGGAGCCATAAATTAATAATAAATAGTACCCATTTCACTGGGCTGGGAGGATTAGATGGGAAATGGATGTAAATGTAGTAAAATCTCTGGGGGAGTGTTAGTTGGGTTGATGATGATAGTGAGGAGAGTGATGATGATAATAAAGGTGATGATAATAGAATTTATACTTCTTTCTTAACTCCAAAGACCTAGAGTACCTCAAAGTTGTTCCCAGAAGGTTCCTGACCCTTGCTGCCTCCACCTTGCTGCCTGGGGGTTTCTCCAGGTCCCTCTTCCAGAATCAGAATTCCTAAGGGTGGAGCCAGATAATACTCATTTTAAAGGAACTCTCCAGGTGCTTAAAGAGCCTAAACCCTCTTCAGCTCTTATTGGGCAACCTACTCTGGGCAACCCTCCCCCAAACCCATTTCCCCCCCAAATTCCTCCTTCCTCCCTGGAAACCACCCCCCCCCCCGCCCCCAACCTTCCTTGCCTTGGATATTCCCTTTTGGTTTTCTTCCCAACTCAGAAGTTAGATGCCACAATCCTTTCCTGACCCCTAAGGGTGACAGGGTGAGTGAGAGAATGTGTATGACAGTTAGGGGGCAGGCATGGGGAGGGGGGATGTGGGGGGAATGTGTCACAAGCATGCTATGTTTGTGCTGCCTGGAAGACCTGAGGGGTTAGAGCCCCTGGTTGTGACCCAAGATGGGGAAGGAAGCCCCCAAGGTCAGTGCTTAATCTGTAGCTCTTAGAGCGGCTACAAATCAAAGAATTTGTAGCCAAAATTTGTGAGTGTTCATTTTTCTTGGAAGAATCTGCTGTGTGGTTTCATAAAATTCATAAAGGGGAATGTGACCCAAAAAGGTTACCAACCGTTGATCTGGAGGGAGTGAGTGGAGGCAGGCCGGCACTGCTTTATTTCTCCTCTTTGTCATGTTTAGGGTAACTCCCAAGTAACCCCCACCCTGCCAAGACTTCTGCACGGAATTGGTGCTCACAATGATCCCATGTTGTGTGTGTGCTGTGCACGGGAGGGCAGGATAAGGCGCCCAGAAGGGAATGAGGTTCTTTGGAGACAGGTGTGTTTGGGTTGAGGCTTGATGGTAAGATGAGCCCAGTGCCAGGTCCATGCAGAGAGAGGGGAAATGGCTGGAGGGTGGATCCAAATAGAGCATCAGATAAATTCCTCCCTCCTTTAAAGAGATTAAGATTGCTGCTGGGAACAAACACACACACTAATCTGATAACAGCCTCACAGGCGTTGAGCCTATTAGTGCGAGGAGTGACCAGGGAGGGGGCTGTGTTTGTGTAAGGAATCTGCATTCAATGACCATTTGCTGAGAGTCTGCTAGGGACCTACACAGAGAAGGATTAAATCAGACCCCAGGGAGTTCTCAGTGGAGTAGGGAAATTGGGCAAGAAAACAAGCAGTGACCATACAGAAAGTTCCAGGATAGGCTAAGCCTGAGAGGTAAAATAATCACAGTCATTCCTGAGCTGTTACTGAGTACCTACAGTGTGCAGGGTCCAGGGCAAGGCCCTGAGGATGTAGGAGTAAACAAAGCAGAGGCTCTCCCAGTCTCCGCTCACAGTCTTATAGGAAAGAGAAACAATTCACAAGTTATTTCCCAAACAGCTACTTAACTACAATTGTGAGTGCTTTGAGGGAGCATTTGTTGAATACTCACTGTGCTAGGCATTTAGCCCACATGATCTCAAACTCCCTAGGAAAGAGGTAGTATTATCCCCATTTTACAGATAAGGAAACTGAGGCTCTAAGTCAATTGCTCCAGCTCACGCAGTCAGAAAGTGGGCAGCTGGGGTTTGCCTCAGACTGTCTGATGTCACAGTCCCTGCTCTTCTCCACCCTGCTGCCTTACATCTGTCAAATGGGCACAGCCCAACAAAAATGACAAATAGTCCTTGAGTTAGAACCATTGTCAGCTCCACAATGACAGATTGCATCTGTCTTGTTCGCTGCTGTGTCCCGCTGCCCAGGATAGAGCCTGGAATGTTGTAAGTGCCCAATAAACGTTCACTGAATGCATGAATGAGCACCTATAGTACGCCCAGCTCTGTGAAGGTGAATGGGTGGGGGCTGGGGGATGACTGTAGGGAGCCCCGTCCCTTCCTTCGGGATGCTTGGAGAGGAGTAAGTGCAGAAAACACAGGAATAAGTGCACAATAACTGGGATTGAACAACACGGGCGGGCGGTGTCCCAGGCTGCACAGTGATTCATTGCCATGGGATTGGGACACACAATAAGTGGCTGTGAGTTGGAGGAAGGAGAGGTCACCGAGGGCTGAAGAGGCCTGGGAAGGCTTCCTGGGTGACCAGAACCTGCCTTCAGTGGGGTGGGTGTGGCCTGTGACAGGGCCTGGGCTGGGATTTCCAGGAGTGTGTGTGAGGCACATACTCCAGGAGCTAGGGAAGGGAGATTGAGCCTGAGCCTCTGCTGAAAGTACTGGGCTGAAGACTTTGGATTTGAATAGAAGGGCTGGCCGTGGTCGTGGTAGTGCTGGAGAGGAGGAGGGAGTCAAGACTGGGACTTAGCTGGAGGGTCTGGCTGGGGTCTGCTGATGCACAGCTCAAAGCTGGGGGAGATGGGCAGAAGAAGCAGGCTCTTGTGGTGATGGCGGTGCAGCTTGTGGTTGGCTGGGGCATACAGGCCTCTAACTGGAAGGATGTGGGGGTGGGCGGGGAGAGGCAGGTATGAGATGGGACTGGACCGATTAAGCAGGGGAGGGGCCAGATGTTCACTGAGAGACTGAGCAGGGGTATGGGGAGTGGTCAGGGCAAGGCTGCTGGTGTTATTGGCAGCTCTGTCCCAGTTAGACCTGCTGGGCTCCTAGTTGCTAAGGATAGGCTGGGGCAGCTCCCAATGCCAATTCCAGGGCTAGTCAGCTCTGACCACAGTCCTGACTCCAGTCTTGACATCTACTCTCTCCTTCCACATACCTGCCCGTGTCTCTCCTCCCCCCCACCCCCAACCCCGGTGGAGAGGGAGGGTAGAGGAGCCCCGGGAACTGTGTGTGTACACACAGGTGTGAGTGCCCAGGGGCATGTGTGTTTGGAAGGGAGTCGGGAAGGGCTAACACCTACTCCACAACCCTAACCGTTTTCAAGCCTTGATTGGTGCCCAGTCCAAGCTGGCCCTTCATGAGGGTGGGGACATTGGGCACTAGGGTGATTACTGTCAGGAGAAAGGGATTTGAGATGGCCTACCTCCTGTGCGTACACTGACTTGGCATCTCAGAAGGGAGAGGAACGTGACGTCATCCCTTCTCCCTGCAGCCAACGTGAGTGGCCCTCAGTGTGGGCGGCGATGATCCGGGGTCTGGGGAATGTGAGGGTACCTGCGTCTCTCTCCTACCTTGTAATGTGGCGGTGGGGTGGGTTGGGGGTTGCTCCTGGTCTCACCCTTCCGCTTGCTGTCTCTCCCTGTCTCAGTATCAGGGTAATTAGCATGGGTGACTGTGGCAGGCAGGATGCTGGTGAGAAGGAGGTGTTGGGCAAAGCACAGAGTAGAGAGCAGGGAGGGAGGGAGTGAGGGAGGGAGTGTCAGGTGGGTCAGGGCGTTCCATGGGCAGGAACTGCTCTAGACCTGCTCCTCCAGCTGGGGCAGACACCGCTGCTACACCAGCTGTGGGTGAGACTCAGGATTCTGGGTCCTGGAATCAGCGTTCTGTACTGGGGCAGAGCTCTCTCCTGGGAGATCAGTGTGTTAGGTGGCAGAGGGGGAGTCGGGGGCTGGCTCTGGGCAGCCCTCAGGGCCTGGGCTCTCCTCCCAGCTGACCCCCTGTTTTGTCTCCCTCGCTTACAGCCCTCCTGATTCTGGAGCCTGCCCGGATGGGGTCCCTGAGGCACAGCCCAGGCCCTGGGGGGCAACGGTTGCTGCTGCCTGCCTTGCTGCTGGCACTTCTGCTGCTGCTGGCTCCATCCCCAGGCCATGCCACTCGGGTGGTGTACAAGGTGCCAGAGGAACAACCGCCCAACACCCTCATTGGGAGCCTCGCAGCCGATTATGGTTTTCCAGACGTGGGCCACCTATACAAACTAGAAGTAGGCGCCCCGTACCTGCGGGTGGATGGCAAGACGGGCGACATCTTTACCACGGAGACCTCTATCGACCGCGAGGGGCTCCGTGAATGCCAGAACCAGCTCCCTGGTGAGCCCTGCATCCTGGAGTTTGAGGTGTCTATCACGGACCTTGTGCAGAATGGCAGCCCCCGGCTGCTAGAGGGCCAGATAGAGGTCCAGGACATCAATGACAACACGCCCAACTTCGCCTCACCAGTCATCACGCTGCCCATCCCCGAGAACACCAACATTGGCTCACTCTTCCCCATCCCGGTGGCTTCGGACCGCGATGCTGGCCCCAACGGTGTGGCATCCTATGAGCTGCAGGTGGGGCCCGAGGCCCAGGAGCTATTTGGGCTGCAGGTGGCAGAGGACCAGGACGGAAAGCAGCCGCAGCTCATCGTGATGGGCAACCTGGACCGGGAGCGCTTGGACTCGTATGACCTCACTATCAAGGTGCAGGATGGTGGCAACCCCCCACGCGCCAGCAGCGCCCTGCTGCGAGTCACCGTGCTCGACACCAATGACAATGCCCCCAAGTTCGAGCGGCCATCCTACGAGGCTGAGCTGTCTGAGAACAGCCCCATAGGACACTCGGTCATCCAGGTGAGAGGCCCCTCCATCTAACTGTCAGGGTGACCCACATTTAGAAATGGGAGCCTACCCCAACCTCGTGAGAGTTTCCTTCACTTAAGGGCAAGATGGCCAAGATATTGTGGTGAGATCTCTTTTCCCCAGCGCCCGCCTGGTGAGACCTTCCCACAAGTCCACCACACCCCAGCAGGGGATTTACTTTCCTCTGTCAAGCTATTCAGGTGACAGTGACATAGCATATGAACAGTGATCCCCCCATCCCCGAGGCAGACTTAAGCTGGAGAAACCTCTGCAAAGTGAAACCCCCTCCCAAGTCAAATGATATCCTCCTCCCCAGCCAAGTGAGCTGAGCTGGAACAAGTGAACCGCCTTTTGTCCAAGTAGAATCTCTCCAGAGATGAGAATGTCTTCCCAACCAGGGGCCCTTTAGCCACATACGAGTTTCCTGAGGCTGGAGGACAGAGCCTTGCTTTGCCCATCCCTGACAGTCAAATGAGATCATTTTAGCCAGGTGAGTCCTCAGAATTCTAGAAAACTGTACACAGATGTCTATACACCCACCTCCTCCCCTAGGCACTGTGTGCCCATGGGTGTGGGGTGCTGGGCACAGTAGGGGGGGTCGGTGGCCTCTGCTGAAGCTCTCAACACCCCTCTCGATGGGAACTGCCCCAGGGGCTGGGCAGCTTGGTGGGGTCAGGGCCTGGGAGAGAGCAAAGAAAGCGTCCCTGCAGACAGGTGGGCGTATCTCCCACTGTCATCTCAGCCCTGGCCTCCTGCCAGCCCCAGCTCCTTTCTCCTTCCCCATGGGCTGAAGCTGTCTGTCTTTGATATGAGGGAGCTGAGGAGGGCTCAGCCTTCCCTGCACACCGTTACCCATCCTGGGAAACCCTTCGTCCCAAGTCCTCAAGCTGAAGCAGGGCACGGGGAGGAGTTTTGGCCTTTTTTTAGAGGCTGATGGACTGGAACCTGTAGAAGAGAGACTGAGAAAGAAAAGGGAGACAGTCTGGGATGGCGAATAATAATAGCCTAGGTGCCAGGCACTGTTCTGAATACATTATGTGTATTATATCATTTAATCTCCACAGTACAATGTAAGCATTATCCCCATTTTGCAGATGGGGAACTGAGCCCACAGAGATTAGGAAACTTGCCTGGTAACACCCACCTGATGTGTTCAGATTCCACCTTGGCCACATCCAACATTTTGGCTTCAGAGCCCATGTGTGTAAGAGCTGGGAAGTGGGATGAAGCAGGAGAATGGGGCAGAGATGAGGCTACGGGTAGACAGAGCAGAAGAGGGAGGATGGGAGAGAGCCAGCAGTGGGAAAGAGGCAGAAGGAGAACTGAGCAAGATGGGAGGGAAAGAGAGACAGAAGTCAAGAGTCAGAGACAGAGACAAAGAGAGGTAAGATGGCAAGAGAGGCAGACAGGGAGGTGGGTGACCAATCTAGAGACAGGGAGACAGTGGGAATCATAATGAAAAAGTTGGTGACAGACTGGGGGAACAGGGGGATGGAGGGGCGAGGAGAAACCATTAGAGGAGTGAGCAGAGACCAGGTAGCTCACCAGTGTTTTCACTGTCAAAAAAATCCTGATGGGAAGGAAAGGAGACTAGCAGTGGCCTGAGGGCCTGCTAGGTGCAATGCCCAATACTGTGTCAGCACCGATTTTCAGAGATGGATGGACAAAAAGAGGGATAAAGGCTATTTAGGGAGCACTTGCCATGTGCCAGGCAGTGTTACGCATTTTTACACTTATCATCCCATTTAATCCTCACCACAACCCCATTAAATAGGTTCTATTATTATCCCCATTTTACACATTTGTAGACTGAGGCTTGAGGATGTTAAATAATTGGCCCAAGGCCTCATAGTTGGGAAGTGGCGGAGCTGGGATTTGAACCTAGGACTCTTGCTCCGCTCCCCAGAGACTCTGCCAAGTTGCGCCTACCCTGTCTACCCCCTCCCCCCTCCTCCCCCGCCCCCGCCCATACTGCCTTCACATTCTGTTGGGCTGTGACCTAACTCCAACCCTCTTGTTTCTCCCTGACCAGTGCTACCTCATGACCATTCCCACCTGGCTCCTGTTGCCCCATTACCACCCATGTTTGTATAGACTTGGGCCGAGTGTGTGTTGGCCTTGGCGTGGGAGGACGTGCCCACTGCAAAGGGACAGACAGTTCATTGTGTGATGCTGGGAGCCCAGCCCGCTGCCAGCAGGCTCTGTGGCCTGCACCAGCCCCTCCCTCCTGGCCGCAGGCTCGGCTGGATTCCTCAAGTTGATGCCTAGCCAGCACCAGCCCTGGGAGGGGAAGAGAGATGAAACAGGTTTCCCCGGTTTTGACAGAGTAGTGACCTGGCCTGGCCCTGGCGGGCTCCCTCTGACCCACATCCCTACCTGGCTCCTTTCAAAAAAGAAATCCCCTCACCTGTGGCCTCCAGAGGGGCACGTGGGTCTCCATTCGTGTGCCAATAGACACGTGCATAAACACACACCTTCTCACATAATCACAACACGTGTGTGTGCATGCATGCATGTTGCACACATATGTCATGCATACATACCATCTCTACTACTCACACCTTTCCAGCTCTTCAGAAGGGTTTGAAGGCCAGTTGAATTGGGTGGAAGGGCTGCCCTGGTTGCTAATTGGATCCTCATCCCCACATTTGGGCGGACTAGTATAGGAGTGATAAGTAGAGTTCACTTCTGCCCTGTCCCATCTCTAGTAGTAGCTTGTAGCACCACTGAGGATTTGTGGGCTGTATCTGTGCTCTTCAGGGAAAAAGATCAGTAATATATGCCGAAGTGTCAGGATTGGGAAAAGGGCAGGGCATGCGTGTGCTGCTTTTGGAAAGGGTGCCTTGTTAGATTAGTTGCGTCTGCCATGTTCGTTGGAAAGGCAGCAATGTGTCCCTTAATTTGTTATCCCCAAACTAACCCAGCCCTGTTTTCCTTGTTTATTCCCCCTGCCCTGTAGGTGAAGGCCAATGACTCCGACCAAGGTGCCAACGCAGAGATCGACTACACGTTCCACCAGGTGCCCGAAGTTGTGAGGCGTCTTCTGAGACTGGACAGGAACACGGGACTTATCACTGTGCAGGGCCCCGTGGACCGCGAGGACCTAAGCACCCTGCGCTTCTCGGTGCTTGCCAAGGACCGAGGCACCAACCCCAAGAGTGCCCGAGCCCAAGTGGTGGTGACCGTGAAGGACATGAACGACAATGCCCCCACCATTGAAATCCGGGGCATAGGGCTGGTGACTCACCAAGACGGGATGGCTAACATCTCAGAGGATGTGGCAGAAGAGACAGCTGTGGCCCTGGTGCAGGTATCTGACCGAGATGAGGGAGAAAATGCAGCTGTCACCTGTGTGGTGGCAGGTGACGTGCCCTTCCAGCTCCGCCAGGCCAGTGACACGGGAAGTGACAGCAAGAAGAAGTACTTCCTGCAGACGACCACCCCGCTCGACTATGAGAAGGTCAAAGACTACACCATTGAGATTGTGGCCGTGGACTCTGGCAACCCCCCACTCTCGAGCACCAATTCCCTCAAGGTGCAGGTGGTGGATGTCAATGACAATGCACCTGTCTTCACCCAGAGCGTCACTGAGGTTGCCTTCCCAGAAAACAATAAGCCAGGTGAAGTGGTCGCTGAGGTCACTGCCAGTGATGCCGACTCGGGCTCCAATGCTGAGCTGGTTTACTCTCTGGAGCCTGAGCCGGCTGCCAAGGGCCTCTTCACCATCTCACCTGAAACTGGAGAGATCCGGGTGAAGACATCCCTTGATAGGGAACAGAGGGAAAGCTATGAGTTGAAGGTGGTGGCAGCCGACCGGGGCAGCCCCAGCCTCCAAGGCACAGCCACCGTCCTTGTCAACGTGCTGGACTGCAATGACAATGACCCCAAGTTTATGCTGAGTGGCTACAACTTCTCAGTGATGGAGAACATGCCGGCGCTGAGTCCAGTGGGCATGGTGACGGTCATTGATGGGGACAAGGGGGAGAACGCCCGGGTGCAGCTCACGGTGGAGCAGGACAATGGTGATTTTGTTATCCAGAACGGCACGGGCACCATCCTCTCCAGCCTGAGCTTCGATCGGGAGCAGCAAAGCACCTATACCTTCCAGCTGAAGGCGGTGGACGGCGGCGTCCCACCTCGCTCGGCTTACGTTGGCGTCACCATCAACGTGCTGGATGAGAATGACAATGCACCCTTTATCACCGCCCCTTCCAACACCTCCCACCGGCTGCTGACCCCGCAGACCCGTCTGGGTGAGACGGTCAGCCAGGTGACAGCTGAGGACATTGACTCTGGTGTCAACGCTGAGCTGACCTACAGCATCGCCGGTGGCAACCCTTACGGACTCTTCCAGATTGGATCACATTCCGGTGCCATCACCCTGGAAAAGGAGATTGAGCGGCGCCACCACGGGCTGCACCGCTTAGTGGTGAAGGTCAGTGACCGTGGCAAGCCCCCTCGCTATGGCACAGCCTTGGTCCACTTGTATGTCAATGACACCCTGGCCAACCGCACCCTGCTGGAGACCCTGCTGGGCCACAGCCTGGACACGCCGCTGGACATCGACATTGCTGGGGATCCGGAATACGAGCGCTCCAAGCAGCGCAGCAACATCCTATTTGGCGTGGTGGCGGGTGTTGTGGCCGTGGCCTTGCTCATCGCCCTGGCCGTGCTCGTGCGCTACTGCCGGCAACGGGAGGCCAAGAGTGGCTATCAGGCTGGCAAGAAGGAGACCAAGGACCTGTATGCTCCCAAGCCCAGCAGCAAAGTTTCCAAGGGAAACAAAAGCAAGGGCAAGAAGAGCAAGTCTCCTAAGCCCGTGAAGCCGTTGGAGGATGAGGATGAGGCCGGGCTGCAGAAATCCCTCAAGTTCAACCTGATGAGCGATGCCCCTGGGGACAGCCCCCGCATCCACCTGCCCCTCAACTACCCACCAGGCAGCCCTGACCTCGGCCGCCACTATCGCTCTAATTCCCCGCTGCCTTCCATCCAGCTGCAGCCCCAGTCACCCTCCGCCTCCAAGAAGCACCAGGTGGTGCAGGACCTGCCGCCAGCCAACACTTTCGTAGGCACTGGGGACACGACGTCCACGGGCTCTGAGCAGTACTCCGACTACAGCTACCGCACCAACCCCCCCAAATACCCCAGCAAGCAGGTAGGCCAGCCCTTGCGGCTCAGCATGCCCCGGCCCCCACCCCACCCCTACCACAGGGCCATCTGGACCGAGGTGTGGGAGTGACAGAGCTGGTGTCTCGGGCCTGCCGTGCTCACCAGCCCAAGTTAGTGGTGGGAGGTGGAACCAAAGATCGGAGGACGCTGGGACCGCTGATGGCCCTGCTGCCTCACCCAGGCTTGGAGGGTCGGGCCGAATGAAAACTGAGGGTGTGCTCCGTGTTCCCCCCCGCCCCCTCCACACTGAGAGAGGCCTGTGACTTGTCACATCCTGGGACACTGGACCAGCTGCTGGGTCCTGCAGGTGGGGACTGATGGGTAGGTGAGCAGAAGGGTTTGGAGGCAGAAGCGGGGAGGGAAATGGAGAAGAAGTCTTCTCCAAACGTGGGTCTCTGTCTGAGACCAGCCATGGGTGCTTCTCTAGAGGAGAAAGGGGGAGACCTGGGGTCCTGGTGGGTAACCAGGTGGACGCTCTGTCAGGGAGGGGGGCCTCCCCATTTGTGCCTTCTCTGTGTACTGTGTGTCACCCTCTTCCCCACCCCAGACTCCTGGGGCTGGGCCCCAGTTCCCCTCCCCCAGCCCCAAACACTTTGCCCTGATAATAAAGTTCTCTATTTTTGGAGTTTTGGCTTCTTATTTTCCTGGAACTGAGAGAAGGAGCGAGAGAGACTGGAAACAGCCCTTTGTCCGATGTCCTGCCTCAGTTTCCCCATCCCTGCTCTTTGTCCCTTCCCACGTCCCAGACCTGCCCCTCTGCCCCAACCCTATCTTAATTGACCAGGCCCCTCCCCACCATGACCATGTCCATGTTTGGGGGAAGTGCCTTTCTGAGCAGGCTTCAAATGGAGCTGTCCAGCAGTGTGTCCCCTTCCCTCATGTTTGTGAGGCCTCCCTGGGAATGGCACCCTTTACCAAGAAAGCGGATGGAGATGCACCCAAGTCCTGCCCTTTCTCCGCTGGCTGAGACTTGACCTTTCCCATTTGTGCACATCGAGCATCTCCCAACAGAGCTCAGACCAGAGCAGCTGGTGGGGGTGGAGTGCAGCCTGGCTGCCTCAGGTGAAGGCAGAGAACCTCTTAATTATACCAGGCACCTTGCCTCGAGGCAAGATCTTCCCAAGTCCTTTTCCCAGCCTCTTCATCCCAGTACCACTCAACACCCAGCAATTAGCCTGCTCTGCCCTGTGTCTCCCCACCATGGTCACCAGTCTGGGCTGCCGGGAGGGAGGGCCCAGGGAGAGGGGAGGATATCCCCCAGTGCTATGGACTGACCTGCTCTGTATCCCCACTGCTGACCAGGGCTGAGGTGCCCTATCCGGCCCCCTCCCTTCCCTTCCTTCAGCTCCTTGCTCTGGCCACCCTGAGCTGCTAGCTCTCACTCACTCTCTCTCTCTCCGTCTCTCACTTCTTGCTCTCCTGGGTCTGCCCTGTCTCTGGCTGTGCCTGAGGAGGAGGCTAAAGTCTGGGTGAGGGGCCTCAGGTCCTGGGGGAGTCTCTGAGGCCAGAGGCAACCTGTCTCCATGGCGACTGAAGAGGCTTGAGACACTCCCAGAAGATCCAGGGCGCCAGCTCTCTGCTCTGATTCCGTCCACAAACTCCCCAATGCCCCGGAGTACCCCCAAAGTAAAAACTCCTAGGGGCTTTGGAGGAGTGGGGCATGGGGAAGTGAAATCTGGTTTCATCTCATTTCCCTTGGACAAATAAGCATCTCTAGGGTGACCTCCAGCAGCTCCTGACCAATCATTCTTTCTCTTTTGTTCCTCTCCTTGCTGCCACTGCCTCTCTCTTTCTTCTGTTCCTTTAGCTCCTTAATCTCTTTTTCTTTCCCAAGGTCTGAGGGATTATCCCTTACTTGGCTCCAGTCCAACCCATCCATGGAGCCACACTGAACATTCAAACACAACCAAACCACACCACCACTGTCATCATTAAAACACATAGGCTGAATCCCTACTGTGTGCTCGGCATAGTACTAGACCTTGAGGAAAAAATGGTCATATTTCTACAAGACATACAAGTAACAAGATGAGGCAGTTGAGAATCGTGGTGTCGATTCTCACCAGTGAGAAGTGCCATATATAAAGCTTTTCCCAACTTGTTCTACCACTTCTGCCACTACTTGCTTCCATTTTTTTGAGTCCTTACCAGGTGCAACGTACCATGCTGAGCATTTTATGTGAATTAGCTCATCCACTGCTCATAACTCTTTGTGATGCAGGTCATTTTACAGAAGTGAAAGCTAGTTAGCGATGGAGTCAAATTCAAACACAAATCATCAGGAAATCTGATTGCCAGAGTCTGCTGTATTCCGTTATGCTATATAAAAAAGGGGTTCCAAGATTAAGTTCACATTAACCTATTAAAGGCTCTGCAAAGCCTGCAAGAAGGGAAAAACCTGTTAAACTTTGTATAACTCTGGGTTTTCCAAATTTATTTGACCATGGTGCCCCCTCCCTTTCTTTGAGGCACATAGTATGAGAAAACGTGCATAGGACATGGGTGCATAGGACATGGGGGTGGGCTTCCGGGGGGGTGGAATGAGAACCTTGAGCCGGCTCTTCGTAAAGTGAGGAACAGGAGTTGAATGGGAGGCTGAGCCAACTCCCAAGGCGGGAGTGAGCGTGACCAAGCTGGAGGCAGGGAGAGGGCAGAAAGGGGATTCTGGCTGGAGTGGGGGGTATAGGAGGGAGCTGAGACAGGAGACTGGAAGACTGTAGGTTGTAGAGGACATAGATGCTTTGCCAAAAGTTCCTTAAGAAGAAGTGGGAGGCCCTGAAAGCTCATGAGTTTTGGATGAACTGAGTTTTAGAGAGTTTACTGGAGTGTATGGTGGATTTAAAGTGGGTAGAGGTGAAGGTTCAGGACTGCACCTCTAAGGTCTGAGCAAGGATGGTGGAAAAGGGCATGATGGATGGATGGATCAGGCTGACCTTCTGGAGAAATGACCCACAGGACTCAAGGGATAATTGGATATGGGATAGGGATGGGGAGTGAGTGGAGAGCTACCAGGATCCCCAGATAGATATCATCCTTCTGAGTCTGGGTGGTAGGATGATGAGATCATTGCCCATGCAGAAGCTGATTAAAGAAAAATAATTTGGTTTCAGGCATGTTGAATCTGAAGGGTCCATAGGGACGGCCGACTGGAAATAACCAGCAAGGGTCTAGAACTTCTGGACTAGGGTCTGAGAGAGATTTTGGATCTAGGCTTTTTAAGATTTGATAGTCATAGAATTATAGGGAATATTTAGTGTTGAGTATGACCCAACCCTCCATTTTACAGAAAAGAATCATAGGAAAAAGACCAAGTGATGTGCCTAGGAGGCAGGACTGAAGCCTTAGATTACCAGGGACAGGTTCTGCAGGGAGGGAGGGCTGCTGGCTAATGTCTTAAAGAAAACTGGAAAGAAAAACACCCAACAGCCAGACTGCCCTGTGCCTCCCAGACCCTCCTGGAACCTATTCACTCCATCACCAGGTGGACGTGCTCCTTTACATCCTCCCAGCCCCAAATATCAGGTCAGTTTTGGGGATCTTGTCTATCATCACCCAGACCTTTCAGTGTTTTGGATCCCAACGTGGATCTCGAGAAGTGTTGCCTATGACTGAAGGTGGGGTGGGAGCCAAGGTGGGAAGGCAGCTCCAAAGCTCCCTGTGCTGACAACCTCCCCTACCCCAGCTGCCTTGGATGGCACGGAAATTGTGTAGGGTATCAGGAGGGTGGGTCTGCAAACCTGGTACACCCTCCTCTGGCCATCTTGAGAACCTCCTATTGAGGGTTTTAAAGACAAAGCACCACAAAGTCTTAGAGGATTAGAAGGAGCCTGGAGACTCATCAGCAGGGCCCTGGGCCTGGGCTGCTCCCACCCCTAGCCTCCAGGGGCCCTGGGTCTGCGCCCTCCACAACTTCTAATTTCCGGTTGGCAGGAGAACCGGTGGTGGTCCCAGGTGGGTGTTTGGGGGATGGGCTGGTTGTACCGAGTGCCAAGCTGAGGTTGCCAGGTTCCTGGGATGATCGTTAACCCGTGGCAGGCAGGCAGGGCTGCTGTCTGGGAGCAGCCTGTCACTGTTGCCCTCCCCCCACCCCAGTCCCCGCTCCAAGCTCCTAAATCCTGGCTCTACCAAGCCAGCGGCCCCTCCCGGAAGCTCCTTCCTATTTCCTAGAAGGAGCGTCCATTCGAAGAAGCCAGCCTTCCGAATCCCTGATGGATGCTGGGCCCCTCCCCCTATGCCCAGGTCCTCCTGGGCCCTGCCCTCTCCAGTTAATACTGTTTCCTGATCTGGAGGACTGGGGAGTTTCCACTGTTCTGCTACCCCACCCCCAAGGTGCCCTGGTTTGTTATCAGGTTCCCTTTCCCTCTTCCCTCCCACCTTTTTCCACTCCCAGGCCTCTCTGAAGGGGAACGCAGTGGGCACCTGGGTGGGTGGGGACTCAGCAGGGAGTCCTGCCTATGGCATTACAGACCAGGGGTGAGGAACAGAAGATCAGAAAGAGGTTAGCACCCCACTGGATGGAGGCAAGGAGAAGTTAACAGAGCAATGAGACAGGTGAGGAGCTGGAGTCTGGAGGGTGCTATTTGGAAACCAGGGAACTGTTCTGGTACTGGTGAGCTGTTTTGGAATTAGGAGTCTGTCCTGCTTTCAGAGAGCTGTTCTAAAAACTGGAGGCTTGCTGGTGTTTAGAGGCTATGCTGGAATTAGGGGAGTTGGCTGGTATTGTGCTGTTTTGGTGTTGGCTGTCTGGAATTAAACAGAGGCTGTGCCAGTACTGGGAAGCTGTGCTCTAACAAGCGGTTGTACTGGATTAAGCTTATTGTGCTGGCCTGGGGGCTGTCATAACACTGGGGCCTGTGCTGTGTTGGGACTTCCAGTGCGTGGTCCTGGCTGTCCTGGGAGCTGACCTAGAATCAAGGGGCAGTCCTCCGTTAAGGTCTCTGCTTTCTGGGGGGTTCTGCTGCGCTAGGGGCCTGGGCCTCTTCCTGGTTGCTGTTGAGGCCTAGAGGGCTA
Organism: Balaenoptera physalus; assembly: GCF_965194825.1. Lineage (NCBI taxonomy): Eukaryota > Metazoa > Chordata > Mammalia > Artiodactyla > Balaenopteridae > Balaenoptera > Balaenoptera physalus. The sequence continues at coordinate 58,971,874 of NC_138890.1, forward strand.
GGAGCTCTGGGGGTGGGCTTGGCTGGGGCTGTAGCCTGGTGCGGTGGTGGGCCCCGTGGCACAGGCTGGCCGGCCGGCAGTGACACTCCCTCTCCCTGCAGTTACCTCACCGGCGCGTCACCTTCTCCGCCACCAGCCAGGCGCAGGAGCTGCAGGACCCGTCCCAGCACAGTTACTACGACAGTGGCCTGGAGGAGTCTGAGACGCCGTCCAGCAAGTCATCCTCGGGGCCCCGACTCGGTCCCCTGGCTCTGCCTGAGGATCACTATGAGCGCACCACCCCCGATGGCAGCATAGGAGAGATGGAGCACCCCGAGAACGGTGAGGGGACCCCAGGAACGAGTAGACGCCTGAGGGTGGTGACAAGACCTTAGAAACAGCCTCCATCTCTTGAGCTGTCGTGTATTCAGCAGTGAACCCTGGGCTGAGTGCTTTCTGGTATATATTCACTTAACCTTCACAACCGCTCTCTGATCTGAGAACTTTATTGTGCCCCCTTTACAGCGGGGGAAACGGAGGCTCAGAGAGGTTGAGTCACTTACCCAAAGTCATATACAGGAAGTGACAGAGCTGGGAGGGATTCAAACCCAGGCATCTCTGACTCCAAAGACTGAATTCAGCACTACTTTATTCTGCTTCCTGGGAACAGAGACCCTGAGAATGGGGGCCAGAGGGCTCAGGTAGTGGTGAGGGAACTTTGAGGGAATCTTGAGATAATGAGAGCTCAGAGGGCCTTGAGAAAAGGAAAGGGACCCTGGATGCTATGAGGAGCCCAGAGAAGGGTGTGATGATCCCCTGGCGGGAGAAGCAGGAGAGGGTTTGGCTGAGGACAGGGAGTGGGGAGGCCTGGGGAGGGGAAAGGCTTGTGTGGGAGGGGCTTGGAGGGTGATGGCAGACGTGGGATCTGGGCTGGAGCAGAGGTCAGCATGGGAATGGATGGGGGACGTGTTGTCAGAATGTATGTGTGTAGTGCGTGTGTGTGCATGAAGGCACCTCTGGTGGCCCGTGGTGGGGAGACTAAATCAGCTTCCCCTTGGGATAGAAAGACTCTCGAGCTTAGAGCTATCCTCAGGTCTCGCCCCTCCCTCAGTCCGAACTCCCCCAGCCCGCCAAAAGATGAAAAGTTCCACACCTCACCCCTCGGGCCCAGGGCTCTTGTCTAACCTCCCAGGCCCCAGGTCTCAGAGTGCCCTCCATCTCCACCCTGCCCATCCATGCGCGATCTCACGCCCGTCTCGTCCTTTTTGTGCCCGCGCAGAGCCGGCTGGCCGGAGCAGGCCCTGAGGTGGACTGCCAGGTATGTGGGAGCTGCTCTGGGGTCTGGGGTCTGTGGGACTCGGCCCAGCACCCAGCCCCGCCCACCCAGTGCCCGTGCTCTGCTCCGTGCCACGTTGGGTCCCCCCACTCTGCCCTGAACTGAAGAGCCCCGGAGGGTTAACGACAGAGCTGTCCCCTCCTCACCTTGCACTGGCAGGAGGCCAAGCCAGGGTGAGTGGTGCCAGGGGAGTCCCCACCCTAGGTGGTGCCGCTCAGTCACATCCCTGGAGGGGGGCACCGCCTGGTACTGTCCCCAAGCGAGGGCGGGACAGGGGCAACTGTGACAGGAAGTACTCAAGGCCCAGACGTTCCCATGGAGACCCCCGCTGCCCAGCAACCACACTGGCTACTGCCGATGTCAGGCGGCCAACTTCTGTTCCCATGGGTGTTCTGGGAAGGGAGCCGGGGCAAGGCCAGGGGTGGTGGGTGGTGTAGGGGCCGGAGTGAGGCGGGGAGGGGCTGCATGAGCGTGCTTGTGGATATGTGAGTGTGTGCTCTACGCAAACCCCTGGCTTTGTAGCAGGGCCTTGCTGTGCTGGGGTGGGGTGGGGCCCCAGGGCAACTGGGAGCATGGTGAGGCTGGAGGGGGCTCAGAAGGGAGGCATGTGCCCACCTTTGTCTGAGGATAGAGATGCCTGGTGTAGATTTGTGTGTCCACACTTCTCTGAGGGTAGGTGTGTGTGTGTGTGTGTGTGTGTGTGTGTGTGTGAGAGAGAGAGAGAGAGAGCAGTAGAGAGAGAAAGAGATTGTGTCTTTAATGAGGATGGGGGTTTCCTCACCCCTACCTGAGGGTAGCTGTGCATGTTTCAACCTGTCTGGAGATAGGTGACGGAGTGTGTAGATGGGGTGTGTGTTTGTGCACCTGTCTGAGGGCAGATATGGTGGATGTGTGAGAGGAGAGCTGGAGGGTGGGTGAGGATGGAAAGAATGTGTCTATTTAAGGATAGATTGTGTGTGTGTGTGTGTGTGTGTGTGAGAGAGAGAGAGAAAGCAAGCATGTGGTGGATGGTGGGAGGGTGTGTGTCTATTTGAGGGTGTGTGTGCCTGTGAGCTCAGTGGGCAGGAAGGGGCGTGCACCCCTGTTCCAAGGCAGCATGGAGGCGCTGGTGGGAGGCTGTGGGGCAGAGCTGTGCGAGGCTGCCCTGCCTGAGGACCATCCTCCCCGCTCTCCCCTGCAGACCTGCGCCCTTTGCCTGACGTCGCCATGACGGGCACATGTACCCGGGAGTGCAGTGAGTTTGGCCACTCCGACACGTGCTGGATGCCTGGCCAGTCGTCTCCCAGCCGCCGGACCAAGAGCAGCGCCCTCAAACTCTCCACCTTCGTGCCTTACCAGGACCGAGGAGGGCAGGAGCCTGCGGGCGCCGGCAGCCCCAGCCCCCCGGAAGACCGGAACACCAAAACGGCCCCCGTGCGCCTACTGCCCTCCTACAGTGCCTTCTCCCACAGTAGCCATGATTCCTGCAAGGACTCGGCCACCTTGGAGGAAATCCCCCTGACCCAGACCTCGGACTTCCCACCTGCAGCCACACCGGCATCTGCCCAGACGGCCAAGCGCGAGATCTACCTGTGAGCCCCCTTCTGGCCAGCCGGCCATCCCTTCCCCAGCCACCGGCCAGCTCCCAGGCGGGCCCATGCCAGGGCCCCTGCTCCTGACCCCTCCAGCGTGGATTTCCTGGCCAGGGCCCTGAGTGGGGGGGTTACTGGCCTCATGACCACGCTGGCCCTTCCCCCATGCAGGGTCCAGGTCTTCTTCCCTCACTTCAGTCCCCAAACCCTAGGGAGCCCCCTCTTCCCCTTTATGGGGCTCCCCCCAGCTGATGCCCAAGAGGGCTCCTCTACAATGACTAGGCTCCAGTCCCTCGACTTCCAGGGGTCACCCCCTCACTTTGGGCAGATGGTAGAGTCAAGGGTGGGCAGCACACTTTTAACTCATTGTGTCCCACATGGCCAACCAGGGCGGGCATAGGATGCCCCCATTCCAGCCCTGCAGCAGGGCTGAACTGGGGAGCCCCTCTCCCTGGGAACTCCCAGAGGAAACTCTTGACTGCCAGGGGCTCCCTGAAGGGCTGTTGTTACCAAAGGTGGGGTGGGATGGCGGTGGGAGTGGGGCGGAGGCCTTGTCTTCCTGTACTGCTCCTGGGCTGGCCCACCTGCCTGCCGCATGCCCATTCCTGGTCCCATCTGGGCCCCCCCCTTCCCACTGGTCATGCAGTGTCTGTATATAAGGACCTTGGAATGACGTCCCCATTTCTGCCTGATTTGCAACTTTTCTTGTTGATGTTGTGTTGTCTCGGGGGACCCCTCTGGGGGGGGACCTGCCCTGCGCCCCCTCCTCCCTGCCGCAGTGCCCCCCACCCCAGGCCTCTATTGTTCCATGTTGTAAATACCCCTGGGGCTGTGGCAGGATGGGGGTGCCGGCCAGGGAAACAAGGGGGATGGGGGTGGGGATGGGGGAACACTCGCCTATCAGCAGAGCTGGGCTTTTATTTAATTTTTTTTAAGAATACAAATCTCTATTTTTTTGGAACTGTTGCGCTGTGCCCTGGGGTGGGGGGGATCCCCGCTCAGGCTGGCCCCCCACATCCAGATGAGCATCATGGAGGGGCCCTGAGGCTGTGGGGGGCAGCTGGCCGGGGGTGGGGAGACTGTGCCTCTGGCCTGGTTGGGTGAGTTGGGAGCAGGAAGGTTTGCTCAGGGGGCAGCTGGTTGCTGCCCCCAGTAGGGGGTACCTGCCCCCTGCCCCCTCTCTGCACCCCGCCCCCCCCAGCCCCTGCCATGACTGACCCGTCAGCCTGTAAAACCACCATTGCCTTGATCTCAGGGGGTGGGAAGGGCTGCCTCAGGGCACCCTGGGCTCCAGGCCCCCTTCTTCCAGTTGGGCTTCCCTTTGCCAGGGTCAGGGGTCCCGTGGCGTGGGGGGATCGGGGGGCAGAGAAGCCCAGTCAGCCATGATGAGGTGGGATTCTTTTCTTCACCTCAGGGGGCCAGGGTGTGAGGGGCATCCTGCAGAGGCCCCATCTCCCACTGTGGCCATCTCAAAGCCTCAGCCCCTCTTCCTTCCACAAACCCCCACTGCCTTGGCCCATACCTCTCCGGCTCCCCAGGGGCCCAGGCTGGGAGGCTGGAGACTCAGGGTATGGCCCTTGCTTGACCTAGTCTAAGCTTGGGGGGCGGCCCGAGGGTGGGAGGGGTGGGTACAGGCTGCTGGGTCGTCTGGTGCCTTTGGGAGCTGTGCTGCTGGAGTCTTGACTCCTGTAACCCCAGAGACCCCACCTCCACCCCTGAAAGCCAGGGGGCTGAAGAATCACCTTGTTCTCTGCTCCTTGCCCCTAACTTGGCTTGGGGTAACAGTGCTGGGAAGGAGAGCATTGTTAGGCTCGTGGCCCCAGCATACACAGCCCTTCAGTGGAGGGCGGGGGGGTGTAGAGTGGCCTGGGGTGGCAGCAACCAGGTCTAGGGATTGGCCAAAGGCTCCTTTCCCTGGGGGAGGCCCAGGAAGTGGGCTGGGGCTTGTTAAAGAGACAGCCCCTTCCCCCTGCACAAACGGGGCAGGTGCAATAGTGGTGGAGTTGGTAACGTGAGGTGCCCAGCTGGTGGGTCAGTGGCCTCGAGGGCTATCCTGGGTCCTGGGGGTCAAGATTCTGGCAAGAAGATTGTATGAGGCCCATTTGCTTGGTGGAGAGGGTGGTCCAGACAGGAGGCATTCCTGGGGTCAGTGGACTTCCCCTGGAAGCCCCTGGTGGCCTGGGCACCCTGCCCTGGTCTCGGAGACCCCTGAGCACTAGGTGGAAGGGCAGAGGAGCATTTTGCACAATGGAGAAGCCAGAAGGAAGGGGGTGGCCCAGGTGGCTGGGAGGGCTGAGAAGCACAGAGGAGCCCTTCCCACAGGCAAAGGCAGAGCCCCTAGCCCCCTGGTTGGGGTTGGGGCACTGAGTCTGTCACCACCTGGGCACTTGAGAGGTGAAACCAAAGGTGGGCAGGGGATGGGTGACAGCACTGGGGACCACCCCTGTTGGTCCTAGGTCTGTGAAGCCCTTCCCCAATGCCTTGTGTCGCGTACAGTTTTATGTACAAATAGGCGACATTTGGCCAGAGGAGACCCCGCTCAAACCCAGCCTGACCCAGTCAGTGTCTTCCTAGAGGGGACCTAATCTGTCCCTACCCCCTACTTCAGAGCATGTCTCTTGGTAGGGGGAGGGTATATGGGGACATACTTCTCTCCTAGGGTCCCTGAAGCGTGTCTCACATCCCCGGGGGAGGGTCTCTGGGGCATCCCTCACCTCTGGGGGCTCCCTAGGCCCTATCTCTCCCCTTGGGAGTCTCTGGGGGGGGGGACATGTATTCCTGCTGGGGACCATGGGAGCATGTCTCCCCCGCTACCCAGGCTCTCTGGGGAGCCTGTTGTCCTCCCAGGGTTTCTGGGAGTACTTAAGGCATGTCAGTCTTGGGCCGTCTCTCTTCCCAGGGAAGGGGGCTATCTCTGAAGCATGTCTGGGAAGAGATGTTTCTGGCCCTCCCTGCACCTCTCCCCCAGGGGTGTCTCTGACCTGCAGCACTTCGGATGAGACTGGGCAGCTCTGAGCTGTCTTTTCTCCCAGGGGCTCTGGGATACCTCTCTCTCCCGAGGGCCCGGCCTCTGGAGCCATTTCTTCCCTGTGTGGGGGCCGTCTCCTGGTGTTTGGTTGGCTTGTGTTGGCCAAGAGAAAGCCTCTTAGGGGGCGTCTCCACGCGGGACTTCTCTGGGAGGGGGGACTGTGTCTCGCCCATGGGGTTCCCGGGCGGTGTGTCTGCCCGTGGGGAGGGGGAGACTGTGTCTCCTCGGGTTATCTGAGTGGGGAGGGGGGCCGTGTCTCTCTCGTGTGTTGGGGGGGCGGGGGTCGGGGAGGGGGGTTTTGGGCGCATCGGATGCCCACACTGGGGTCGTGTTTCTCTTGGTTCGTGCCACTTCCCACCGCCTCGCTCCTCCCGGGAAGGGCTCCCGTCCCGCCCCCACTCCACCCCAGTCCCTGGCGCTGCGAGCACAATCCCGTCGATTTGTAATGATTTCCGTCTCTCTGTCTTTCTCTTTCTCTGACCACCCCCGCCCCCCACCCCGCCGCGAGCATGCGCAGGCACCTCCCCTACCACTCCGGTTCGGTTCGTTTCCGGTTTGTTTGCTGAGCTGTCAATGAAAGACCCGTGTAATTATTCCCGAGCTTTACAATAAAAGTGTGAAAACCGGACCCCACTTGGCTTCTTCTGGGCCCTCGGGCCGGCGTCCCGGGGAGAGTGGAGGCTAAGTCTGGGGTAGAGACCTTGGAGGGGGGTCGGGGGACGCGGACGGGAGAAGAGGGATCGAGACCCGCACTGGGATTAATCGGTGCCACGCAGGGATGGGGGCAAGAGGACGGAGACTGAGGACAGACATCTACTTCATACGCCTCAAAGTGGCCCCCGTGCCATCCGCTGGGCCCGATCCGCTCCCGGCAACCCCATTCCCACCGGAGCTGACATGCAGGCTAGGGGTTAGGCTTGGGGGGCGCGCCGCGCTGCGGAGGGTTAAGCTGTGCTGCCTTCTTCCAGGGGGCATGTATCCATTCCCGCACCCCTCATTTAGCAACGAGTTTGAATCGTGGAACTGGATAGGAGAAGGGGCGGGAGACATCTGTCTGTCTGTCGCTCCCTCTCACGCTCAGGAACGAGGGTTGGAAGTCGATGTATGGGGACCCGAAAAGGTCTCAGCCCCCGTCCCCGACTGCGCTCCCCTCCCCCTGCTTCCGGGCCCGAGCGGCCCCGGCCTCCTCAGTCCGGCTCCCGGGTAAACACCGGCTCCGTAGAGGTCGTAGAACAGAGACCGGATCAGCCGGTTTCCCGGCCCCGCCTCCCGAGGCGCCCCTCCCCCCGCGTGCGCTTCCGCTCAGCCCGCGTGCCGTCTACCCCGGCTCGCGCAGCGTGGGCCTGGCTCTCGGACCCCGGGGTTGGTTCAGCTGCTGGGATTAGTCGAGAGCAGGGACTAATCCTGGATGAGCCTCCTTGTAAACCCGGATCGACCGCCGGTACGGCGGGGGTCGTGGGGGCCCCTTTATCCATTCCCATACTCCGGGCTTCGCAGGGCCTGGACCCGCCCCACGCCCCCTCGCTACAGTCGGAGACAAGTTGGTTGGATCTGCTGTGCGGAAGAGGTAGGGGCCGGCGGGGGGCAGCGTGAAGACACTGCGAAGATCAGGCCTGGATCAGTCGCGCCCCAGAGAGCCTGGCAGTGGGTTGGGGGGTGGGCATCCTGAAAGGAAGGGCAGAGGCCCCTCTGGCAGCCTCTGAATCCACAAGGGGTGAGGTCAGCTCCCTGGCTCAGTGTGCAACTCCGTGCTCCCCACCGATCCTCCAGTTACAGAATCTCCAGCCCTCCCTGTACCTGTGGCAAGGGTGACCTGCCCCTAACCTTGAGGCCTCACCTCCTGATCACAGGAGGCACTGAGTCAGCAGGAGGGCCCCATGTCATCTCCACCCCTGACTTGGCCAGACAGTGGCCAACAGCTCCTCCTGTTGAGGCCAAGCCCTGGCAATGGTATCAGGGGTCAAGGGACTAGGGTACTAGAATCCTGTCCCTGGTTGGTGCATTCATACCACAAACATTTCACGGTCTCTATGGGAGAGGCAGACAGGTAAACAATGACCACATCATGTGTTCAGCCCTGCCCTGAGCCGTAACTTCAGGCTAGAGAGCTAAAGGTGGTGTCTCCTCCAGCACCGTCCAGCAGGCTTCCTGGAAGAGGTGGTACCAGAGCTGAGTTCTAAAGGGCAGATGGGGAGGAGCCCAGTGAGGAAGGGGTCTGCATCCCAGGCTGATGGAGCAGTGTGTGCAAGGGCCTGGAGGTACAGAAGGAGAAGGTGAGGTAGTTCAGGAGGGCAGGAGAAGTTGAAGAGGAAGGCAGGGGCCAGAGCTAGCAGGGCCTGCTGGTCAACCTAAGAAAGGAAAGGGAGCCACTGAGGGATTCTAAGCCTCTAAAAGAAAAGGTCAGATTTATGTTCTTTACACATTCTAACTGTCCTCTTGCCTTCTCTGCTGAGGTTTCTCTGGAGAGCCTGGGTTGGAGGTGGAGGCATATACCCACAGACAGCAAGGAAGAGGAACCAGGGTACAGTGTATATGAGGAAATTCGGTCCCCACATCCTTCCATCACACCTGGAGTTAGAGAGACCTACATTAGAAATCTGTAGCACTTCCTAGTGGTATGAGCTTGGGCAGGTGACTGTGCCTTGGTTTCTTCATCTGTAAAATGGAGCTAATAATGCTTACCATCACAGAGGATCATTGTGGGGCTTCAATGAAATCATGTGTCCACTCTTTTATTTAACTCATATTTAACACCTACTATGGGGCAGGCTCTGTGCCAGCTGCTGGCGTTACAGCACTGAATTAGACAGGCATGGTCCCTACTGTCTCTTAGAACTTCCATTCCAGTGGAGAAGACAGACAATAAACAAACAAATGAGGTAATTATAGATTGTGTTAAAGCGCTGCGAAGGAAACAAACAGTGGGACACAAAGGAGGATAACTGGAGGTGGGGGAGAGAAGGGGGCTGCCCTACTCAGTGTGGCCCAGGCAGCTTCTCTAAGGGAACCTGAAGATTTAGAGCTCAGAACAGAGTATTCCAGGTACAGAAAATTGCAGCTGCCAGTGCCCCAAGATGGGAGACAATAAGGAATTTAGCCTGATTCCTCTAAGATGCTAGGCTTCCTGAGGGAAGGAACCTAGGTCTCTCACTTCTCGCCACCTCCTGGATAAATACTGGGGGAAGTAAATAGAAATGGAGAGGAATTTCCAGCTTGCTGGGTCACCTCCCCGCCCCCATCCCCTGGAGTGTGTTGTGAGGGGGGTGCTTTTGGCCTCTTCTCAGCCTGCCTATCTGCACAGCTTAATCTTCCCTCCAGCTGTTCTATACAGGAAAGGTCTCTGCCCACTCCTGTTCCTTTCCTGGGGTTCCCAATCCTCTCCTTGGACAGGAGGGGCAGCTTGGGCCCCCGCCCAGAATCTGCTGATCGAGAGCCTGGACTGAACATGATTTAGTATCTGACCTGCAGGGGTTGAGTGTTACTGGGGCCCTCTGGAGTCTCCCCCTCAGCTGGGATCTCACTTCAGGGAGACCTTGAGGAAAGCTTCCTTACGCGTGGATACGTTTCACACAGCCACCCGTGCTGCACAGCGCACACAGCTCCTCTCACCCGCTCACATCCAGCTGCACATTATGTCTCCATGGCAACCAGAAGGCCTGGTCCATGGATGTTAGAAATAAGTGCCAGAGGAAGAGGAAAGAGAGAGAGAGGAGCAGCATCAGAAATAAAGAGACTCAGAAAGATAGCCTCCCAAGGAGGCCCCCTCTCTTTCCTTGCACCCTCTGCCAGGAAGACTAGAATGGACTCAGGGCCTCAAGAATGGAGGACCTCAAGGTGGGCACTAAGCAGTGGGCTGAGGGCTGTCTGGACACAGGTAATAGGGGCCCAGTGGGCAGTGAGGGAGGAGCAGGACCAGGGGAACTTGAGTGAGTCTGGAGTTTTGGACTAAGAATACTTGGTCTGGGTAAAAGGCAGAGGAGGTGTGTGGGTAGGGATGCGAGACTTAGGGGAGCTACTTTCCCTTCTTCCTGGCCTAATTGGCTGTTCAGGCCGAAACCACCTCTTAGTCACTTAGTCTAATTAGAATTGTTCTGGAGAAGACAGTGGGGGAGGGGAAGGAGAAGCTGGGGTGTGAAGGGGGAAGGGTGGGAGGAAACGGAGCTGAGTGGGGGTGGGGAGTGGGAGTTCCTTCTATCACCTTCCATCCTTTCTGTCACCATCCAGTGGATGGGCTGGGCTATAACTGTCCAGGCTGTGGGTCACTCTAATACCCCTGCCCAGCTGTCACTCGTGTTCCCTCACACACACATGCTTTCTGCTCAGTGTCTGTCTCTTCCTCTAGCTCTCTCTTACTCTCTCTCCTGCTCTGCTTCTCTGTCTCCTCATCTTTCTTTTCCCCCTTCTTCAGGGTCTCCCAATCTCTGGCCAACAATGTTTGCCTCATAAACAGGTGGAGATTTTGGAGTGCTGGCTGGGGCTGATCCACTTTGGAGTGGAGGAGAGGCAGGGGGGCGGGATTATATTGAGAGCAGCCTCAGCTTTTGGGAGTAAGAGGGAAGGGGGCAGACACTGCCCAGGCATGACTTCCCCCCAACAGACACACACACCCTCTGTTCCCACCTCCCTCCCCTAACCAAGTGTCATCACCTCTCTGGAGTATGTGGAGCTTGGCCTCTGGAACTGGACTGTCTGGATTGCCTTGGACAAGTAACTTAACCTCCCTGAGCAGCAGTTTCTCTAGCTATGAGATGGGGATAATAGATCCTAACTTTGTAGTGTGGATTTAAAAGGATGATGCATGTGAACTGCTTAGCACGGTAAGTTATAAGTGCTCAGTGAACTCAGCTTTTATCCTCAGTCCCCAGCTCCTTTCCTTTCCCAGGCCCTTGGGGAACCAGGACGTGTGCATCTTTCCCTTCACCTTCTTCTGCTTCCCCATTATTGCGGCCCCTAAATTACCTCTCAGTTCCTAGACTCAACCCCATGGCCTTTCTCTCAAGGCTCCCCTCTAAGGGTGGGTGTCCCCGTTGTGGGGGATGAGTATGGAATAGCAGGTTAGGCTTGGATCCTGCCCCTGCCCACGGGGGTAGGGGTTCGGGACATACCCTTCTCCAGTCTGGGGACTGGGTTTTCCCTCCTCTGCAGGCCTGGAAGAAGACGAAAGGGGACAGCCATAAATGATGTAGGGGAAGTGCACTTGCTGAGGGGGACAAGACGGGATGAGCAGAGTCCAGAAGCCTAAATATTTCATGGGGCTGCAGCACCGGGAAGGACAGAGTCCCTGAGCTGTGTTTGTGAACGTGCTCTGGACTCCACGTGGCTTGGAGCCGTTCCACATGCTCATTCCCCCTGCACCCCCGGAAAACTGCCCGCAGTGACCCCTTTCCTGGCCAGGAGCCTTCCCAAGTTCTCTCAGCACTTGCAAATTTAATTTCTTACAGCTGTGGTAGTTTGTTCAAGTTTGAGGCTGTATTTTGACATGGTCATGTTTTTCTTGCCCGTGTACTCAGTTTCCCGCTTTAGATGCCCCGGGACTGGTACTCTTGCCCCTCATCTCAGTGTTATCAGGAGAGCCACGTAGTTGGCAAGAGGTGATGGGGTGGGGGCAGAGGCGGGGCTGGCGGGAAGGAGGTCTCTCCGATTTTCTGTCTCTGTCCGTCATGGTTGACTGAAGAGCAAGGCATCTATCTGAGCAGGGGGTGAATGGGCGGAGAGCAGCAGGGTCTAGTAGCTTCCGTGTCCACTGCTTACAGATGACCTGGGGGACGGCCTCTGCCAAATCTCTGTCTCCAGGTGGCCCCTGTCAGCTGCTCTCCATGGTCCTTTTCCTGACTCCACATCTAAGTGGGGGATTAGAAAGTGCCCTTGTGATCTCTGTCACAGATTCCCCTTTATCCTTTTCCTTGACCTTGGTCAATCTATCATTATTTCATTTATTTGTTTACTTGTTCAATTTCTGTCTCTTCCCACTAGAATAAAAGCTTGCAGGAGGCAAGAATCTTGTTTAACTTATTTACCAGCCCTGAATGAATGAATGAATGAATGGGAGGAAATCTGCTTGGGGAGTCTGCAGCCAGAGCAAGAAAAGGGAGGCAGAGGGAGGGCAGCCACAGGTGAACAGGGATACAGGTGGGAAGGGTTGTGGTGGAGAGGGGGAAGGACGTGTGGAAAGTGAGGGGCGTGGGTGGGATGGGGATGAGAGAGAGACTGGGGAAGAGGGGGATGTGAGGAGGGAGCTGAGATGGAGGTAGATGAAGCTGGAGCCATGAGGCATGGGCTTTGGGTGAAAGGATCCAGGCCCCCAGAGGGGCTAGAGGCAGGTGCCTTTGAGCAGAAGGAGATCAAGCCTGGAATAGAAAGCCAAGGACAGGCTCTACCCTCAGTAAGTCTACGCTTGGAATTTGGGTTTGGGGCCAGAGTGGGTGGAATGCAGAAACCCACCAGGAATAGCTGAGCCATGGGAGTTTCCCAGGGCCTGCTGGTACCATCAGTGTCCCTCCAGCTCACCCTCACCCCCAAATCTGGGCCAGATGCCCAGACAGAGGTCCCCTTCACTTGCCCTTCTAAGCCCATAAACAGGAAATGCCCCAGGCTGCGCTAACCAGTGCCGCCCTCAGAGAAAGAGCCAGGGATCTTCCCAGGGCAGGAGGGAGGTACACAAAGCCAGTAGGGGGTCCTGACTCTTTGATTACCCAAGCTTCAGAAGCCTCCATCTGCCCAAATCAAAGGTGATGGCAATATCAACTCATTAGCACTAAGCCCCTAGAGGAACCTGGGCTTGAAAGAGGAATCCTTTCCCAGGGCTCTTCCTTGTCCCTGGCCCCCTCCTGAGCCCTGGGGCTTCCTGAGAAGGCAGGCAAGGGACAGGGGTGGTAGCCTGGGGTGCGGTTGGGGAGACTCCCATCAGAGAGATGGTGTCTCCCCCAGAATTGGCCAGAGTGGCTGTGGAGGGGGAAGCAGAAAAGATTGGAGGTGCTGTGCACCTGCAGTGGTTGTCATGGCAACCTGACTTGCATCCCAAGAGGGCGGCCTCTCCCTCAAAGCCCTATGAAGCCTGGAACACAAGCGTGGACACACACACACACACACACACACACACACACACACACACACACACACACACACACACACACACACATGCAGCTTCGCAGAACTCTACCCCTGAGAGAACCCTATCAGCTTCCTCCCTCTTCTGCTCTCTACTTCCCCAGGTGAGGCTGAGACCAGGGACAGGGCCATGAGAAGAGGCTGTATTGGGGGGCTAAGGATGGGGAGGCCCTCCACAAGGCAGGGTGTTGGTGTGTGGGGGTGTGCAGTGTGCCTGGGGTGGTGTCCCCAGTATGCGTAGAGAACAAGTGCCTACTCAGCTCACCCACTGCCAGTCCGGCAGTCAGACCACACAGGAGAGGGATTTGGGAGGGAGATGATTATTAACAAAGACAACAACAATCACAGTTAACCTTAATTGAGAGCTTATTAAATCCCAACTATGTGATTGTGGTGAGCATTTTAGAGGCAGTGTCTCATTTGATCCTCACAACAACTGTACAAGGTAGGAATTATTAGCCCCATTTACAGATATGAAAACTGAGATGCTAAGAGGTAAAGTAACTTGCTCCAGGTCCAGGAACTGGAAAGAGACAGGGCAAGACTCTGCAGGAGGTGGCAGAGGACAGGGGTGCCAACGTCTAAGGCCACTTGTCCTGTCCCCAGGCCCACAGGATACTCCCTCCCGCCCGTGTGCCCCATGCACCTCAACAGGGCTGGTCTGGTACTGCACCAAGAGGCAGGGCCCAGTAAGTCTCAGTGCCTGCCTGGGCTGAACTGGGGCAGCTGAGGGCACCTGTGAGGGTGTAGGGACACAGCAGCGGGCATCGTGATTGGCACGAGCCAGGGGAGCGGCTGGCAGCCTTGCTCCTGGTAAACATGAGGAGAGGTTACTTCACAAGGAAACAGTAATTAACTTTAATTAGCACCTTGCATCTCGGAATATTATTAACATCTCAATTTCTCTAATCAAGGCAGCAAGAGAGGGGCGGCATCTGCCTTGCTGACTCCTTCCTGGCCGTGCTCCCTGGCTTGGCATGGTTCCTGCCCGGCCCCCACTGCCTGGATGGCACCCAGGAGCACTTCCTCAGAGCCGGGTTGCCAAGGGGAGCCGGGGAGTGAGGGGAGCCTGGACTGCCAGGGCAGAGAGAGCAGGTCCAGGTCACGGATGCAGGAGCCGGCAACAGGGCAGAAGGACAGGGGCAGGGCTCTTTGTGTGGCCACCTTATGTTTCCAAGTAGACTATAAGCACCAAAGGAGGACGAGGCCGTGTTCCCCATCAGAGAACAACATGGCTGCCTCACTGTCCCCTCTTCCTTCTTCCCTGTCTTCCTTCCTTCTCCCCTCTCCTCTCGCTCTCCCTTCTTCTCCTTCTCTGAGGTCTTTCTCTCCCTTCTCTCCAACTCCCCTTCTCCTCCTCACCCTAATTTTCCATTTCAACATGAATTTATTAAGCATCCTTTACAGGCCAGGGGCTGGCTTCCACCACTGGGGATGCAGCAATGGACACCACCGGATAAATCCTGCCCTGGGGAGTTTAGAATCCCACGGAGGCAATAAGGCTTGGGCATAAAGAACTGTAATTGGGCTCCATCCTAATAGGCATCATAATGGAGGTGCAGATAGAAGGCTGGGGGTGGGGTGGGTTCTAGGAGGGAGGAGGAATGGGAGAAGCAGGGACCCTAATGGTGGGGCACCCGGACGGAGACCATCTTGGGCACCGCAAGGAAGGCAGAGGGATTCTGAGGCAGCGAGGGCACTTGGTGCTGTTCAGCCCTCTTCAGAAGGCCATCAGGGAGGGGAGGCCCTGAGGGCACAGGAGTTGCCTCTCTCATCATTACAGCCACCCTCAATGGCTGCTAACCCCACCAGGCATCTGATATTCATAACTGACTGTTCTCCTTGGTCTAATTACAGCGGCCTGATGCTTGCACAATTGGTTATCTATTTGGCAGCGTCCTCGTGGCTGTCTCCCCATTCCATCCCATTTGTATTTATTGAGCACCTACTACCTCCCTGGAGTAGGCTCCAAGGGCTGGGGCTCCTCTCACGGGGTGTGGAGGGGTCACAGTCAGTTGAGCTGCCTAGAGGCCTGACATCTCAGCAAAACAAAGGCGGTATGTTCAGGGGGTTCACCCAGGGAACAGGCTGGTTCCACATTGGCCTCGTCAGCACTCCTCGCCTCGGCTATACTTGTGCCTACACAAGTACACTTCCCCTCCCACCTCTGTTCTAACACAGGACAGTGCCAGAAGCTAAGGTTCAACTGCAAATCTTGTCCAACATTAACCCAGAGGGCAGGTTAGATGTTCAGTGGAGACCCCGTGTCATGTTGCCAGGTGCAAAATGGCACCAGTTTTGTCTGACTGCCCTGCTGTGGGCCACGGAGCGGGAATGGGCATTTGTTTTTCTTTTGCTCTCACTCTGCTTGCCAGTTATGATCATCTTTGGGTGAGGCCTACAGCATCTCACTGAATTCTCACAGGAACATAAAGAAGCAGGGATTCTCATGCCCCTTTAACAGCTGACAAAACATGACAGAGGTGACGGGTCACACAGGTGGTCAGAAAGTGAAAGCAGAGCAGGACAAGCCCCACTGTGGCCGACTCAGGATCACTTTCCTAATCTCGGTCTCCCCACTTGATTGTGAGCCCGGCCTCGGCCAGGAGCTGGGATGCTGGGAGGGGCCTGAGCAAGGCCCCTGCCCTCAAGGACAATGAGAGAGCGGCCCCTCGCCTGCTAGCAAACCCTAGCGCTCTCCCCTCCTTCCCCTCCCTTCCCCCAGCTCCTCCCCACCCCCACGCCAGCTCCCCAGGGCCCGGGGCTGCGCCTCTGTAATTGTAGAGTAGCCTGCACAGGGCGGGGAAGAATCTGACGTTTCCAAAGGCCTTTTTGATGTCGGTGATTATGGCAATGACGAGGCTGTCCATCTCCTACCAAGACTGGGGCCTTTCTTTGTTTCTCTCTCAACCGGGGTCTCTCTCGCTCTCTCTGCCCTGAGGACTGGTGTTGTCAGGGGACCAGCACTTGCTTCTCTTTGTGGGAGGAAGGGAATGGACCGGGCCGATGTGAAACCTGGGGAATCAGCCCACCCTTCACCTTCCCGGAGCTCTGGAGTGTGCTGACGTGAGTATTAGCATAACATTTGCATAAGGAACAATTGAAGAGATTGGAGTCTTGCCCCAGAGGAAACACCTGCAAGGAACTGTGAATGAAAGCCTCTCCCGCTCCCCACTCTGAGATCCCTCCCACCCCCAACCACAGGATGGGGGGAAGTGGCAGGAACCCAGCATGCCTAATGATGATGACAACGACGATGACGAAGTGATCACAGATCACAATTATCACTCCCGGAGTGCCTACTAAGTGCCCGGCACTGGAGAGCATCTTCCGTCTACACAGCCACCCGAGGTGGCAATCTTATTGTTCCATAATACAATTTACAAAGGAGGAAGCTGAGGCTCAGCCGCCCCGAAGCCAACTAGATGATGTTAGTGGCAGAGCTGAGGTTTGGAATGGGGGTGTGCCCTCATGCCCTCAACCACTCACGGCGGACTGGGGTGCTCTGGGCTCACCTCGGGCGCCAGCAAGATCCAGTCTCCGCGGGCCCAGGGGGTCCCGGGAGGACTGGAACAAGGGCTCGAGACAGGTTCCTCCACACGGACACACATGTTCACACGCATGCACAGCCGCTCTGCCCTGCCCCCACCCGTGCTTCTGGAGGCAGAGGAGCTAGGCTGACTTGGCCCATAACCAGGTTAGCCAAGATCCAATTAGCTAGTTAGCACAGGCAGAGCTGGGGGAAGGCAGAGCACGCAGGAGAGCGGGGACGGATGGGTCGAGTAATGTGCAGAGACAGCGGCTCCACGCTAACCTGATAAGCAGCTCCCAGCATCGATGAGGCCCAGCCTGGCAGGCGGAGTGGCCTCAATCCCAGGCGGGCGGCTGGTTGGCGTGCGGGGACAGCCTCTGATCCCCATCCCCCGGCTGCCACACAGCCCTTCACAGTGCCCTCCTCCTCCGGCCTCCTCTCAGCGGCACTCACTCCCGCCCTGCCTCCTCTGAGGGCTGCGGGGAAGGCAGCTTCCTCGGGATACATTTTCATCCAGATGAGGCTGGGATGTCTGCCTCAGGGAAGGAAGGTACGGGTGAGGTGAGACCACCACCTCCTCCAGGTGGGAGGGCGGGGGTGAAGCAGCTGGAGGAATTACTGGGGAGGGGTGTTAAAATAATAACCGCCGCTATTTGTGGAGTTTGCTATGCTCCAGGCACTGTGCAGACCATTTATGTGTACTCTCTCTTTTACGCCCACAGCAACCCTTTGCTGTAGGTACTATTAGAATCCCCATTTTGCAGATGAGAAAACTAAGGCTCAGAGAGGTTAAGAAACTTGCCCAAAGTCAGGCGACTATCAAGACTCCTCAGGCTAAAACCACCACGCAATACTACCCCTGAACCCGGTGTAGGATTAATAATAATGTAACTGATAATCATACTTCCTGGCTTTTCTGTATATAATACTTTTGCTTTAGAATTTACAAAGGCTCTTTGGATTTATCCTGGCAAGTCCATAAGGTAGATGTTTTATTTCTAATCCCTACTTTGCAGAGAAAAGAAATTGAGGTTTGGAGGGGCAATGTGACTTGCCTGAAGCCTCAGCTGGTGAGTAACAGTCAGAACTTGAACCCAGGCCAGGACCTTCTGCCCCTAGTCTTGTGCTCTTGAGGGGACAATGGAAAGAGAAAAAGACATCCCATCCTTAAGTGAAGGGTGGGTGGTTCATCTATTTACTTATCGGTCACAAGCTTGCTGGAAGGATTGTGAAAGGCACCGTGCTGGGCACGCTTACTGGGGGGTGGGGGGAGAAAGCGAATGTTTTCCTGCCTCCATGGAGCAGGTGGAGAGGAAAGCCCTGAAGTTCAGTGTCCGGGGACATGGGGCTGCGTTGGCCAGGGGACTCCAAGGAATGAAGGGCCAAGAGAAGGGTCTGCCCCTTATGGCACCAGATCATCTCTGGTCTGACATCCTCATGTTTTTCAGAGGCTGCATCTGAAGCCCAGGGAGTTAAGTAACTCCCCAAGGTCACACAGATATGGGCATGCAAACCAGGGCTCCGGACTTTAAGGTGAGTTTCCCCTCAGCCCGGGGCCTCCCATTTATAGCAGGACGGGGACTTCCTAATCTTCTGAGCTCTAAGTCCTGTCTGACATCCCCTCACACCCACCAGGGAAGGAACAGATGCTGTGCCAACCATCCCTGGGGGGGAAGTGCCCCCATTTCCCTCTCTCTGTGCTCTGGGGGGAGGGAATCAGCTGAATTCTTGCCGCTTCAGGCCATCTGGGGCTTTGGGGGTGGGACCCGGGGATGTGTGTTAAGAAGGACAGCATGAGGAAGGCACACACCAGTGCGGGGCACAGCGTTTGAGCCACGCCCCGGAGGACATGGGTGCACGTCTGTGTTGCTCCCTGCCTTCCCCGATACCGGCACCAGAAGGGTTAAGACGTCCCCAGCCCCAGGGGACTGAGGAGCTGCCCGTGCAGGAAGCTGCCCTCCCAGTCCCCAAGGCCTCGGGGAGTGGGGAGGGGAGCAGCTTGCTCAGCCTCGTTCCCAGACTCCTCAGCCTCCCTGGGGATCCAGCTACATGCCAGAGAGGTGACCCTTGACCCTTCCCCCTCCCCCCTCCCCCCTCCCGCCCTCCCCAGCCTAACTGGGTAAAGACTCTGATCCCTGCTCAGGGTGCTGGGAGAGTGGGATCCCCCTACTTCCTCACCTCGCTTTTCCCACCATCTCACTTATTCCCCTTCATGCCTCCCTCCACTCCCGTTCCAGAGTCACCATATTCAGACCCCTGAGTTTCTCCCCCACCCCGGCTCTGGGCCCCCAGGCCTTTCTTCCCAGCCCCCTGCATTTGTAATCTTCTAAAAATAAAAGCCTGCGTTTCAAGTAGGCAACTCCGGAAATACACAATCCAGCCCAGGCATCCGCCGGGTGGGAACAAGAAAGGATCGTGTCCAGAGAAATACCTAGACACAGCAGCTTCCACCCTCCCAGGTAAACACAGGAATGCAGCCTGTTCCTGATGAGAAAGAAGGCAGGAGTGGAGGATGGGCACAGGAAGAGGGAGAACACCCTCCTGGGCGGGGCTCTTGAGCTAAGGTCCCTAACAGAGAGGGTCTGGGTCTCCCTGTGGCCTCCCCTGTCTGTCATCATGAACAATTGCTCCTCTCCTACTTCCTCAGCAATTGCTGGGCGAGGTGGGGGGCTCCTTTCCCCCATGGCCAGCCCCGTACATCCAGAGTCAGAACTGAAATCCAGGGAAATCCCAGCAGGTTCGGGCCCTATCCCCTGCTCTGCTTCCCAGGAATGGGCAGGATGGCCACTTTGGGCAGCGCTGTTCAGAGACATCTGTTCCCCATCCCTCTGCCTCCTCCTGGACCCTGGCCATGACAGAGGCCAAAGGGGTTCAGGAGTGGCACCATCTAAGATCCCCTTGTCTTTCCCAGCTGTGTGATCAGATGGCCATGGGAAAGGGGGCTCCTCACTGGCCGGAAGGGACACTCCAGACCCTCTGTGGCTGACCCAGGCTGCTTCCACAGGGTGGCAGAAGGACTGGGACCAAATCGTGCTGGACTTTGATAAGATTCACTCCCGCACTGGGCCTGATGGACTTTCTGGCTGGAATTTGTGTAACTGCCCAATCCTGGTACATTTGGGGACCTCACGAACGATAGTAATAATTGGAAGAGTAATAGCTAACATTTTTTTAAGCACTTACTGTATATCGGACCTGGGCTAAATACTACATGTGCTTCATTCTCAGTCCCCTCAGGAGCCCATTTTTATCATCCCTAATTTACTTATTTTTTATTTTTTTGTAACTTTAACTTTTTACAATTTAAAAAAATTTTCGGCCTCACCACGTGGCATGTGGGATCTTAGACCAAGGATCGAACCCATGTCCCCTGCAGTGGAAGTGCGGATTCTTAACCACTGGACCACAAGGGAAGTCCCCACCCCTAACTTATTGGCGAGTAAACTGAGGCACGGACTGCTCACAGAGCTGACCCTAGCCCCAGGTCACACTAGTAAATGGCATCCCGACAGCCGACTGACCCTTGCTAACCCCAGCCTGGCAGGCTCCTGCAGCAGCCTCACAAGCCCCGCTGGCCTTACATCTCCTTCAGCGGGAGGCTGGGCGGGGCTGGCAGCCTCAGCAGGGCCCGCCCACAGCATAACAGTGAAAGAGACAAAGACTGACTAGAGAAGCTGCCCCTCTCTCTGGTCGGCATCTTGGGACCCTTTCCCAGCCTGTTGCCTGGCCTTGGTGCTCTTCCCCACATCTGGCTTTTGCATCCTAAAAAGAATTAGCCCCTCCTCTCAGGCCCAAAGGGAGCTGTCCAGCTCTTCCTATACAGCACACCATCCCCATCCGAGAGCAGGCATTTTGAATTGCAGCCTTTTGGGTTTAGACAAAATGTATCTGTCACATGGAAATTCGATGGTGTGCCTATGCCTGGGAGAATCCCACCATTAAAGTTGGTAACACAGGTAAACACTTAGGCCAGCACCCGGCATATGTACAGTGAGTAGATTAGGGGGTCACTCATGGGACCCCTGAGATGCATCACCAATGGTAATAATAATGCTCGCATTACCAGCTACCAGTTATTATCAATCACAAGCCTGACCCTGTGCTGAGCACTTCCCAGACATTTAATATTTGCAGCGACCTATAAGTTACATGCTACTCCTCCTCATCTTACAGATGAGAAAACTGAGGCGAAAGTCTCATAGTTAGTAAGTGCTTGAGGTGGGATTTGAACCCAGGCCTACAGATAAGTGGCTTTCTTGTAGTCACTCTGCTCCTGGCTGATTGGCCCTTGTGCATGCATGTCCCACAAGTACACAGGCCCCTTGGGTAAAGTTGGCAGCATTTCCTGAAATTCCAAAAATGCTCCAAGCAGTTCTTTTTTTTTTTAAAGAGTTTTTTGATGTGGACCAGTTTTAAAGTCTTTATTGAATTTGTTACAACATTGCTTCTGTCTTATGTTTTGGATTTTTTATTTTTTTGGCCACAAGGCATGTGGGATCTTAGATCCCTGACCAGAGATTGAACCTGCACCCTCTGCATTGGAAGTCGAAGTCTTAACCACTGGACTGCCAGGGAAGTCCCTCCAAGCAGTTCTAATGGGAATGTCCTGCAACTTGGGTCAGGCTTTGCTTTAACCCTCTAGTTGGCTGCTGGCCAGCACTCACCTTCCTGTGTCAAACTCTTCTGATCAATAATTAAGGGATGCTTTTATGCTCATAAAGCACCCACTAAAATACCACGTCATTATTGTAATTCTTGATAGCTCCTCCCCACCAAAGAATCCCCTTTCCCTTCTCCTGTTTGTCAGCTGAGCTACAACCTCAGAGGTTTGCTATTGAACTTATATGTTCTGTTTGTCCTTCGCTTTTAGGTCCTACCTGATCCTCACTCCTACTGTGACCTTGGGGATCCAAAATACATTCCATGCAAACTCCCCCTCACCACTCCTACCAGTATGGCCTTGAGACATGCATTTAACTCTAGCCCCTCTGTTTGCCCACCCTGTTATCTCTTTCTTAATACTTCTCTGGTCACATCACTCCTGCTTCTCCTCTGATTGTCTATGGTGTCCCTATCATTGCTTCCCTCCCCCAAGCCAATGGCACTGAACCGCCCAACATGTGTAAGTGTGACTGCCTGGAAAATGTAACTTTCAAAGAGCCTGAAGTTGAATGACAGTAAACAGAACCTTGGAGACCCAGACATCATCTAGGGTATACATGGACTCAGCAGCAGGAACTTAGGCATAAGGCAAGATGGGAGAGAGAGGAATGGGATGATCAAAAGAATGAGCTGGAGGGAGAAATGGGAAATGAGGGAAGTGATATTGATTCAACCAGGCCAAAAGAATCCTTGACTGTCAGTGTTGGAAAGGCCCTTAGAGATCAACAAGTCCAGGAGTGGCAAAGGAGTTTCAAGTCATGAGCTAATGCTGAATGATGAATAGCAGCTGCCTGGAGTGTGTCCTGAGAAGAAATTGTCGTTATTGATTAGCAATGTCTGCCATGGGCACTGGATTAGAAATGGTAGCATGCGTGCCAGAATTTACATCCCTGATCTAGTTTCGACCTCTTCATTCTGGAGCAGCTGAGAAGCCCAGAGGGGAAGAGACTTGTCCAAGGATTATACATTGGAGCAAATCTCAGGGCCCTTGCTGTCTCCTAAAACCCAAGTGAAGGTTGCACACACATCCTAGACAAAGACAAGGGACCCAGGGAAAGAGCGTTCTCCGTATGCAATAACCAGTAAAGGAGCAGCCAACTTGAAGCTGTGAAGAAGACTGTGGATGCATCGTAGACCAGACACTGGGTGAGTGCTCAGTTCTCACTAGGTGATCAGTTGACCGGATATGTCCAGCACCCTGGTTGTACCTCCTCTGACCTCTGACCTCCCACCTAGGGAGGACAAGGAGGCTCCCTGGAGCAGAGGCCTTGGCTCTCTCTAGACAAAGAGTAGAGAACACAGTCAGAGTGAGGCAAAAGGAGGGGGAAATGGTCTTGAGGCAGGGATGGTTCCCATAGGAGCAAAGGCACTGACTATGCCACAATGGAGAGGGCCTTGGAGAAGATGGCAATTAGGAGGCAAGCACACAGGGACCTGTGCAGGTTTGGTATGTGAGCCAGAGGAGAAGAAAGAACCTCCAGGTGACAAGAGCTGCAGAATGGGGATAATGATACCCTGACAAAGCAGTGGGGGCTTGGAGCCTAGCCCGGCCAAGGTGCTGGCACAGCTAAGCCATGACGTACCACTTCCAGGCTGGGGGATGTGGGCCGTGGAGGGGCAGGGAGGTGGGCTGAGGTGCCCAGCATCAGCACAGCCTCAGAGGTTTGCTATTGAACTTCTGCCTCCCTCCCTGTCTCTGTTGCTTTTCCCTTCTCTTCCTTTCCCAGCCTATCTTTTCCTTTCTCTTTTTTTCTTCCCTGTACTGCTCTGTACAACAGAGTCTCCACCAGGAGAAGAAATGGGGAAGGGAGTGGTGAGAATGGTGGTAACACTGAAAGATCTGGGAGGTGCTTTCATGCAGATCACCTCCCAAGGCTCTGAAAACAACCCAGGCTATGAAGCAGTCCAAGAGCAGAGAATCAGATCCAACATCATACCCAGTTTTTCACAAAAGGGAACTAACACCCAGAGAAGTGAAGACCTCCCCCAAGTCAGTGTCACGCTGATTTGCATCCCACTTTCCATCTCCCTTCTGCTGCTAGCACTCCCATATTTTCCCTAGGGAACCACCCCTTCCCTACCTCTGTCCATGTGGTTTAGAAAGTGCTGAATAAACCTGACCGTACCCAAGATCTCAGGGTGCCATATGACTGGAGCTGGCCCATCTGTGCCTTCCAACCCTGGATCACAAGTCTCGATAACAGTTGATCCCATAAGGTCAGCAGTGGATGTTTTGTGGAACAACTGGAAAAGGAGTGCTTTTTTTCCATTGGGTTTGTCACGTTGGTAGGTTTAAGCCTGGCGCTGCTTAAAACACTTATGGAGTGGCTACCAGAGAGTAAAGCCAACACAAAGGAAAGGAGAGACAGATGCCAGATGACATCGTCTGAGTGCCTGGATCCAGCTATACCTGACTAACCTTAGACTTTTCAGTTATGTGAGCAAAAAAAAACTTAAGCCAGTTTGCGTTGGATTTGCATCCAAGAGACTCTAAAGCAGCTTAGAGAAACAGAAGGAGAGAAAGACCACCCAGAGACAGAGACAATTGCAGGGGTGAGGACCAGGTCTGATAGGAAAGTGTGGGAGTGGGAGGGCTGGTCCATTAGGATCACTGAACTGACATTCAACAGTGAAACAGGAATACCAGAATTTATTGGAGGGAACACACAGCCAAAGATGATTCTGCAGGTGGATTAATCTGAGGTGGGGTGAAAGTTTTTTTCCTGCTACATAAGCTATCTGTGTACTGACCAAAGTCCACCCGAGCCCCCAGCCTGCACAGGGTGTGGGTCGACAGAGGGTGGGGAGGAAGGCACGGTCAGTTGGAGTTTATCTTGACAGTCAACAGCCAGTTGCAACGGACGTCCCTACTAATAGCTCTTATGACGCAAGCCTCATTCCAAGACAGATCTTTAAAGACAAATGAAAACATTCAACCAATCCCCGCTTATCACGTGAGCTCAGCATTGCCCCCCTCCCCAATCCATTCCTTATCAGAAGTCCCCAGATTTTATCTGATTTACAGGATGCTAAACTTAGTGATAAACAAGAGAGACTGAAGGAGGAACTAAGTCACAAGCTTGACTCATCCACAGTCCAGGTTGCTCAGCTCCGACACGTCACACATGCAGCAACCCAGGGAAGGTGACCACAACTTTCCTTGCTGTAGCGGCACGATGTGCTGGAACCCCATTGATTATAACCTAATGAGATGACCTCCTGGGGACCACCAACCTCAGGCCTCCTCTGTGCTGCTTGCAGGAGGTGCCAGGTGGGGATGGGCATGGTGGGAGGAAGTCATGCCCTGCACTGATAAGAAACTCCCTTCCCTTGTCCCAGACACACTGATGTCTGCCTCTCAGGGGTGAGAGGGAGGACACGGCCCTAAAGAAAGACAGAGCGGGTGGAGGGTCCGGTGCCTGGGAATTATTTCTCTCTTTACTCTTCCCCACCTCTCCCACTTCCCCTCACTGGGAAACAATCAATGCTTTAAAAAAAAAAAAGACATAAACAAAATACATATATGTAGATGTGTACCTATAAAATTCAATATATAAAAATACATACAATGTTCAAGAAGTTGTCATTCCCCCTGTTAACTCTATGTTTTAGAGAACTTTCCATGCTTTGCAGTTAAGGTCCGCCCCATCATTTCTTACAGCAGCATGGTAATTCTGTTTATTTATCCACCCCCTTATTGATGGACATTGAGGTTGTATCTACTTTTATTTTTTACTGTTGCAAACAAGAACATCTAATACATTTTGTGCAGTGAACACCTAATAAACTTTGTGCACACGTATGAGTGTTTCTTGAGGATTCATTCCTAGAAGAGAGATTGCTGGCTCAAAGTGTGTGTGAATTTTTTCGTTCTGAAAGATACTGCCAAGTTGGAGCGGAGACCTTTTTCCTGTGAAGGAGCCATCCCTGGGGCTGAACCAGAGATGAAAGGCACCTGGGGTGGAAAGAGCATGAGCTTTCAAGTCAGATGTGTTCAGGTTCAAATCCTGGCTCTCCCATCTTCTTCCTGTGTGACCCTGGATAAGTCACTTAACCTATCTGAGCTTCTGCTTCCTTAACTGCAAAGTGGGGGACCATAAGCGTTGCCTCACAGGCTGTTGCAAGGATCAACTGGCTTCCTATAGGCCAAGCCTCTAGCATGAGGCTGGCACAGAGTAGGCTCTTGGCTGAGGTTAGTACCTTTTTCCTGCCTGGACCCCCTTCTCTATTCATCGTGGGAGGCCACCTCTGGGGAGAGGCTGGGGAAGGTGATTTATTAGGAGTGTCAGGACAGAGTGAGGACTCCACAGTGGCTCCTTCTAAAGATCACCCAGGCAATTCTGGGAGCTAGGGACGATTTCAAGTAAAGCGGAAGGATTTGCTTTGGAGAACACAGCCTGGGGGCCATCTCCTGGAGAACCTTTCGCTAAATGATCCCTTCACCCCACCCATTGCCCTCCATGTTCTCATGGAAGAAAAAGAGTGGGACGGCTGGATTTTATCATAGGGAGTGGCTGGATTGCTCTCGGTACAGAGAATGAAACAAGAACACGAGCAGCAGACAGGACTAAGGTTGGGTAGCAGGGTAAGATCTCTGTCTTGAAAAGCCGACGTGTGGTGGGTGAGGAAAGCGGCAGGGCTGCCCTGCTGGAGATCCCGGCCCAGGAACTGGCCCGTCCGCCACGGTTCAGGGGCAGGGTGGTCCTGTGAAGGGGTCCGGAAAGCTGGCGGGTGTGGCCATTCTTTGAGGGTAATGGCCAGATTGTGTCCGCAGGCCCAGTCGGATCCCTGGCAATGCTCAGGGCCCCTCAGCTACAGGTTGCTGTGCACCCTCCCCCGACCTTCAGGGCTATGGTTTCTTCCTCCTGGAGACCACATGGGATGTGAGAATCCAAGACTGGGCTGCCCTTCCTCGAAGAGGATGAGTGTGTGAGCCCAGAGGCTGCTGCGGTGGGGACCACGGTGGCGACTGAGCCAAAAGAGGCAGAGCGCGCAGTGTGGTGGCAGCCATGGTGATGACGGCTCTATAGCTGTAGCCAGAATGAGTGATGACTTGGTCCGGGAGGCTGTGGGGACCTGGTAAGGAAGTGCTCTGTAACTGGAGTCTGAGCACTTGGTTTCCAGTCCCAGATCCATCTATTGCAAGCTGTGTGGTCTGGGGGAAATAGCTTACCCTTTCTGACCTCAATTTTTTTTTTTTAAAGGAATTCCTTTATTTTTATTTATTATTATTATTTTTTATTTATTTATTTTTGGCTGTGCTGGGTCTTTGTTTCTGTTCGAGGGCTTTCTCTAGTTACGGCAAGCGGGGGCCACTCCTAATCGCGGTGTGCGGGCCTCTTACTATCGCGGTCTCTCTTGTTGTGGAGCACAGGCTCCAGACACGCAGGCTCAGTAGTTGTGGCTCACGGGCCTAGTTGCTCCGCGGCATGTGGGATCTTCCCGGACCAGGGCTCGAACCCGTGTCCCCTGCATTGGCAGGCAGATTCTCAACCACTGCGCCACCAGGGAAGCCCTGACCTCAATTTCTTCATCAGTAAAATGGAGACGCTAATACCATCAGTCCTATCTCCCTCGGTGTCTCCGACCAGCAGGTGTCTTTATGCCAGAGGGTGAGAGCGAATTCAAGTGGAGCTACTTTGCTAAAAAAGCCTGGAAGGGGAGGAGACGACTGAGCAGAACTGGTCACATTATCCCCAGAATGATTTCTTGTGTCCCCTGGAGACTCCTGTGGCCGTGACTCTATTTCCTGGTTCCCAATTCCTGGATTCCCGGGTAGCTGAGGTCCCTGGCTCTCACCTCACTTAGCATCTCCCAGTGATGATCTGGCTTTCTGCCCAGGCCCCACTCACCGGTGCTGGTGCTGACCCTGCAGGTCCCTGGCTCCCTCCGCCTGGCCCAGAGACAGGGCCCAAGCTTGTTGGAAGGAACTAACAGGAGGTTTGCATGAGAGCCAAATGCTGTGCATAACAGGAACTGATTATGGTCGCTGAGGGCTGCGCCTGAGCAGTCTCACCCAAGGGGCACTTCTCAGGGGTTGGGAGGGTTTTGGCTCTAAGCATGATTCTGGGCTGAATTGGGGCAGGTGGAAAGGCAGGGTCAGGGGTGAGGGTAGGCAGGGAAATGTGTCCTCCAGATGATCCCTTAGTGCGTTGCGGAAGTGGATCCTAGAGTGAGTAGCTTTCCTCGGTGCCCATACCCTATTTGTGCTCTAGAGAGATGGGCAAAGGACAAAGTATGAGACTCCACCCAGGAAAACCAACTCTCCTCACTGAGATGGGAGATGAAGCCCACTCAGTCCCCACCGCTGCAAGAAGAGTGAAAGAGAGGACTAGGGTTGACCACACTGCTTGTCAAATAAATGGGAGGGACCAGTGCTTGTCAAATAAATGGGAGGGGCCAGAGCTGGGGTGAGGACCCCCAGTGCAGGAGGGATGGGAAGGGAATTATCCTTCATTGGGCACCTAGGAGATGCTGGATACTGCACCTGCAAACTTTTATTCATCCTCATGACCACCTTGAGAGGTAGGTGCTACCTCTGCGGCCCCATTTAGCAGAGGAGGAAACTGAGGGTCTGAAGGTTAAGTCACGCTGCAAGGAAGAGGCTGACAAGGGATCTAAACCCAGGACTGCCTTTCTGACTGCTAAATTGGTGCTCTGTGCTCCTCACCTACTTCGCAGGGCTCAGGGCCCTCCCTCTTGCATACCCACCTGTCCCAGGCCTGGCCTCCCTGCCCCCAACCTCCTCCAACTACTGCATCTCCTGAGAGCACCTTGAATCTCTTCATTCACTCCTCACTCTGCTTCCTCTTTGGAAACCAGCCATAGGCTTTTTTTCTTCCATCTGAGGGAGAGAAAATCGTCTCGTTCCCCACCCCCAGGTCTTTCCATCCTCTCATCCATCCAGACCTAAGGATCTCTCTCTCCTCCCCATCCCCCCTCCCTTTTTTTTTCTTTCTGTTTATCCATCACTAGAATCCAACCCCCCTTCCCTCTCGCCTGTAGGTTCTGTGGCTATAATCAAATCATAACTTTTATTAAATTTAAGATTACTTTTTAATGGAATCAATTTCTTGTGTGGTGCTTCTCTGCCTGTCCGTGGGCTCCGCCGGTCTGCGCTCAGCATTCCCACCCGCACAATTGTCTCTGCCGCGGGCGTTTCTGGCTAAGCTGCCTGAGAAGGAGGGGCAGGTCTGCCATCCCTAAACACACACACAGAAACACACATGCAGGAACACACCCACCCACACCAAGATGTACCTTCCTGCAAGGCCCCAGATGCATAACCCCCAAGCCCCAGGCACCCATGCTGAGTGGTGGAAGTGGGGGAGCCAGATCGAGGTGGCAGGGGCAGGAGGAGGGAGCTGCAGAAAGGCTGAGGGTGCAAAACAAACGCGAGCCCAGCAGACATTTCTCAGCCTGTTAATTTCCTACAGTTCTGTTTTCCAGCCTCAGAAACAAGCTGGTTTCTGCCAGTGCACCCCCTTCCCCTGCCTGCATTGTGTAGCTGGTGAGTGGGGAGAAGTTGCAGGGAGGAGCGGGGGGGGGGGGGGGAGCAATGAGGGGACGCGGGTCCTCGTGTGATTTATAGAAGGACAGGCAAGATGCAGAGATGCCTCAGAAGCTGTGACCCCCGAAAAGAAGCCCAACTGGCAGATTTGCAGGCTGGACTGGTCTAAGTCCAGTCCAGACACGGGGCTGTGGCTACAGGAGGAGGGGAGCCTGGGGGTGCTGCAGGGAACATTCTGGAGATAGGAGGAGGAACAGGGACAAGACAGGTCAGAGGGCCACCTTGATGGGCAGGGGTTAGGGAGAGGTATTGGGGGAGTTCTCATGGTGAGGGTCTATTGAGGAGGGTTTGCTGATTCAGCAGAGACCTGGTGGCCTCCTTGAGCTGTCTGGGCAGCCCTGGGCTCTGCTCCAGCTTTCCTGGGAAGCTCCCTGGACAGTCTCAGGTGCACATGATCATGGGTGGAGAGGTGGATCTGTGGCCAAAGAGTGGCCACCCCTCAGCTCTTCACGCTGTCCTCAGTGCACCCTGCTTACTCAGTGTCAGGAGGGGGACCTCATGTCCGTGCAGGCGGGCGGCGCATAGCTTAGTGGTAGGAGCACACTTTGGCATCAGGAGGTCTGTGAATCTAGACTCTGATGCTTTCTGTGTGACCTTGAGCAAGTGACCTAACCTCTCTGAGTCTGCATTCTCATCTGTAAATGAGGAGTCGGCGAGATGATGCATGAGGAACATCTAGTGTAAAGCCCGACACACAGTCGGAGCTCAATAGGTGGATTAGTATCAGTATTTGTACTTTGTCTTCTAAGCACCAACCAAATGCAGATATACACACATCCTGAAGGCCACTGAGCCAAGGGGTAGGCTGGAGGGCAGTCCCCACCATGCAGGCCTGGCTCCTGGATGCAACTCATGCCAGGACCGTAGACCATGATATGAGTGACGGTGCCAGGACTGGAACTCAGGACATGGCAGGGCTCTTCTCCCTCCTGCAGGAGGGTGAGTGGCTGATGGTGGGGAGAGGGAGGGACTGGCGAAGGCTCCTGGACATGGAAGGTCAAGCCCACTCCCCTAGACCTGACTGTCAGGGACCCATGAGCCGGAAGTAGGGGCTCCCTCTGGGGCAGGGATGAGGGAGAACTTCCTGCGGCTGATTCTCCCCTGCAGTCTCTGAGCCACCTGTTGGTTCTGGAGACGTTAGAGGGCTCTGACCTTCTGAGGGTGGGCCCAACAAGAGGAGTCTGTAAAGATTTCATCAGGCACTGTGCATGAGTGACCTCTGCTTCCCATTTCTGTCCTCCGACCCTAGGGGGAGGGAGAGACTGGTGGAGAATATGAACACGGGGCAGAACTGGGAAAGGCTGCTTCCGTTAGGGAAACCTCACGTCCATCACAGGATAACTGAAATCTGCAGCACGGCCCCATCAGAGCTGCATTTTGGAGCCTCGAAGCTGCCTTGGAGCGAGGGGCAGCTGGAGCCCCCGCCTCCACAAGGCAGGAGCTGACCTCTCACCTTTCACTCCCCCCTGAAAGGAGGCTGGTCCAACCTGCCCCAGCATCTGCCTCTGTTTGACCTCAGGGATAGGCATGCCTGCTGAGTCTACACCTGGACCTGCAAACCTGTAGGGTCTTGTCTGGGCCTGGATGTTCCCGTGTGTGGGTCACACACGGAAAGCTTTACTGCCCCCGGGGACTTTTGAGGTCTGAATATTATTCACTCCAATTCTCCTTTCACTCACAAGGCAACCAAGGCCTAGACAAGGGTAGAGCCTGACCAAGGTCTCTGGAACCTTCCCAGGCTGCCTGATGTGCTCTGCGCCGCTGACTGTGGGTGTAGCTGTAACCCCTATCTACCCTTACATCGCACACCCTTACACAGTGTTTACGGCGAGCTGACACTTTACATGTAGTCCCAGCAACCCTCCAAGACAGGTACTATTAACGATTCCCGTTTGACAGGTGAGGAAGCTGAGACTCAATGAGGTTGAATAACTAACCTGAGCTATAAGTGTTAGTTATAGTGTTGTAAGTGTTAGCTGGAATTTAAAACCAGAATGTCTGGCCCTGGGATCTGGGCTCCTCACCCCTTCTCTATGCTGCCATTCCTCACCTGGAGCTTCATATCAATACATTTGCCCTCGCTTTCCCTTTTTCCTGTTCCCTACTTTCACCATCATTGTTGCCATTACTGCCACCTTTCCAGTTCTCATTTTCTCATTTCTCATTTCAGTCTAAGCCAGATAATCGCCCTAGACACAGGGCAGGTTCCACATCGCTATTGCACTCTCCTTTCTCTCGATCTTCCCTGTCGTCTTTGCCAACGTCATCTTCAACATTATCACATTAGCATCAGCTCAGCATCACCTTCGCCATGTAAAAATCCATAACTGCAAAGGACTGTGTCCTTACAGACCGATGTGAATCTAACTCCTGCCTTGAGATGAGACGGGACAAGGGGAGAGAGCTTACAGTCTCCTCCAGCCATATATACTCCTTCAACTAAAGATACAAAGCCAGAATGTGGAAAGGCAGTCTCCCTCTTAGAGACTTTTCTGGAAATAAGAGGTGGGGGAGAGAAGTTGCAAACAGCCAGAGTTTCTGTTGAGGGAAATTAATCAATGGCCAAGGAGACTGCTTGTCATCTTTCAATATCTATAGAAATAACAAGCCTCCAGGGATCGGGGTGTCAGAGCTCCAAGGGAACAGAAGATCAGAAAATATTCTGCCCAACCTGTGCCTCTAATGAGCTACAAGGGAAAGATGGAAGCATAGGCAGCAGTTTCCACCCACTTTTGGCGTTGGCCAATATCCCGTCTTCCCAGCCACAGTAGCTCTTACAGCCCCTGGATGCCAGCAGCAAGCAACACTGCCCAGGAGTTTTAAAAATTGATTATTCCTTTGGGTCCAAATTCCACCCACCTCCCAGCCCAAAGAGCCTGCTTGTTGGCTCTCCATGAGTGTTAGCTGCCAGGGGTGCCATAGTCCTACCCAGCATCAAGGGAAGGGAGGGCAATGACTTCCCGGACCAGAGTCTCCATCCAGAATTCCAGCCAAAGCCCCAGAGCTCCCAGGACCTAGAGGAGTTTTTCCCCCTGGTTGTGTTTGGAATTGGCTGGTTTTCTGGGCACCAGGCCCAGCTCAGTTTAATTTTTGTTTATTTTTATGTACAGATTCTCTTCTGTTTGGGGAAGAGCTTTGTGTAAATTATTATTATTTATATGATAAAGAATAAATCACACAAAATAAAAAACCCCACAATCTCTTTTTCTCAATAGAATTACTAAATTAGGGGCTGAAAGGAACAGCCGATATGCTGGGGTTTGGTTTCAGGAAGACTTTGGACATGGATTCTCACAAAATCTCTTAGTAAATGGGCTCTGTTATCCTGGATTCGATGCTACTCACAGCCAGCAGAGGCATATGGGGCCTCCCAGGAGGACCACGGTGGTTTGGGCCTAAGGGTGCTGGCTTCCAGGTCCTCCACACATCCCATCCCTTGGGAGATGAGTCGGGCATTTTAAAGTGACTTGCTAACTCAGAGTGGGAAAAGGGGAAATAGAGGAGTTGGGGATTCTTGCCAGAAACATGATCAAATGCCCTGAATTGAGGTGGGGGTAGGGTACATAGTAGTTACTTGAATAGTGGCATTATTGCATCAGGGGAAAATGAGCCAATCATTTCTTTGCCTATTCATTAAATTTGCATGCTACGAATCTATTGGTTGGAATGAAATGAGGCAGGAGGCAGGGATGCAGATGGGCAGAGGACCAGCCTGGCCCAGAGAGTGTCCCCAAGTGGCCCCCATCCCCAGTCAGGGTAGGAGAACATCAATTCATCAGTAGCACCATCCCCCCCAACCTCTGTGTCCACTCTTGCACAAAATTGTTTGGGGACTAGAAAAGCACACCTTATGATAGGAATCCATTCCGGGGCTTATATGCTAAAGGCCAGGAAGAGGAACAAGTCAGAATAGCTAATTTTTTTTTCAATCTCCTGGGATCTCAGGCTACCAGAGATTTTAAAAAACAGACATACCTGGCAGCATTGCCTACCAGCTTTTGCTCAAGCTGCGTCCCCTTCCTAGAATGGACTTCTCCTATCTGCCCACCCATGTTCTACCTTTGCTTCAGGCATAGCTAAGACCACCATTATGGCTAGACCCTCCTCTTGAGCTTGAAAATCCACTCTGCCACTTAGTAGCCGTTAAATAGCTGTCTGACTGTTAAAAAGTCAGACAAGTTGCTTAAACCCCTGAGCCTTAGTCTCTCCATCTGTAATTGGGATAATAATAGCAATTGCGTACACGTGCGCACGCACACACCCAGAGACACGGGCTTATAGTGAGGATTAAGTGAGAAAATCCATGTAAAGAGAGCCTAATATGTGGTAAGTGCTCAATCAACGTGGTCATTATTTTAAATAATACTGCAATAAGCTATCCCAGAGCTCCCCAACCAGGAATTAACTGTGCCTGCCCCTCTAACCCCACCCCCAGCCCATGTGTACTCTGGGAGCCCAAAGCTTCAAATTCTAAGATTTCCACCTAAATAATTTTTCACAATCTGCCCTGTATCAGCTTTACATATGCTTGTGGCAGTCCCTAGCCATGCTTGGCCCTTAGTGGATACTCAGTAAGTCAATAAATGCTTGTTTAAAAAGTTGCCCAATGAGTCCTAAATCCTATAAACCCCACTAAATTCTAAGTCCTCTGTTCTAGCACGTATGCAATGCTTGGCTCAGTCCCTCCCAGTAGAATAGGGCATGGGGAGCAATGGGAAGTGGGGGTGGGAAGAGATGGAGCCTGTGAGGAGCTTTACTGCAACCAGGCCACATGGATCCATCTCTTTCCAGCCCCTTCCATAGGGCACTTAAAATTCCACCCTCATCTTTGATCACCTAACAGCTGACCTGAGGCACGTGTGCTTGTACAGCTCCTTGTCCAGCCAGAGGGGATGGGTATTGATCAGCTGAACCAGGGCAATGAACTGTTCAGGCCATGACTCTGGACTGTCTAAGAGGCCCCTTGAGAGGCGGTCCAGGCAGGCCCATATGCATTTGCCCATAAATACCTATGCATTTATATATGTGTATCTGTGGGTAAACACTGGTCCTTTTACCTTGGAATACATTCAGTAATTCATTTATTTGTTCACTTATTATCTCTTGAGGGCCTACTATGTGCTAGCACTGTCAGATGCTACAATGTGGTAGTGACAAGACAGACAAAACTCCTGACCCTCCAGTGCTTACTTTCTAGTGAGAGGAGAGAGCAAGAGTAAACATGAAAGGAAATAATTCAATTTCAGATTGTGAAAGTGCTATAAAAAAATAAGACAAGCTAAAGGGATAGAGCGTGACTGGGCATATGGAGGGAGCTCCTTTAGGCTGGGTGGGCTGGGCAAGTTCTGAAACCTCAGAAAAATCTGGGAACAGAGCATCCCGAGCAGAGGGAACAGTAAGTGCAAAAGCTCAGAAGAACTGCTTTGGGACCAGCCCCTCTAAGTATCTGTGTCTTTCTGAGGCAAATTTCAGTCAGCCCTCATTGCACGTACACATTTGTGTCTCTCCACTGCTCTTAGAATCAAGTCCAGGGCTTCCCTGGTGGCGCAGTGGTTGAGAGTCTGCCTGCCAATGCGGGGGACACGGGTTCCAGCCCTGGTCTGGGAAGATCCCACATGCCGCGGAGCAAATAGGCCCGTGAACCACAATTACTGAGCCTGCGCGTCTGGAGCCTGTGCTCCGCAACAGGAGAGGCCGCGATAGTGAGAGGCCTGCGCACCGCGATGAAGAGTGACCCCCACTTGCTGCAATTGGAGAAAGCCCTCGCACAGAAATGAAGACCCAACACAGCCATAAATAAATAAATAAATTAATTAATTAATTAAATTAAAAATTAAAAAAAAAAAAAAAGAATCAAGTCCAACTCCTCACTGAGGCCTACAACCACACACACCCCCGCCCCCGCCCCCACCCCCAGCCTCCAATCCCACTAGCTTCTTCAGTTCCTTGAATAAGAGACGCTCCCTCTTGCCACAGGACCTTTGCACAATCTGTCCCCACCACTTTGAATACTCTTCCCTACCTCTTTCTCTAGTTAAAGCCTATTTCCTTTGGATGTCAGGAAGCCTTGGGTGGTTCACCCTTTTCCCTTCCACAATTAATCAGGTTCCTTTGTTAGATGCTTTCATATTATCAAGTTCCTTTAGTCAGATCCCTTATCTCACTTAGTAATTATGCATTAATTCTTGTGCTTATCTGATATTAGTATCTGAGTTCCCCACCAGAATTACAAACCGCAGGAGAGCTGGGATCTTGTCTGTCTCCCCAGCTGTTAGCACAGTGCCTGGTACCTGGAGGGCACTTAATAAATACTTGTTGAATAAATACTTATGGATGCTGGGGTCAGCTCTGGGCCCCACCACCAGGAGTCCTCAATGACACACTGGGCAGCACAGATGGGAATAGGTTGGGGGAGAGACTCAAAACCATGTACTAATGGGGCCTGGGGGGAAAGTGGGGTTGTTCAGCCCAGGAGAAGGAAAACCTTAGGGGGCTGCCATGGCAGCCTTCAGATTCCAGGAGTCCTGTCACTCACCAGAGGAAGACCACATTAATATGGGAGCCAGAAAGTAGAGGACTGGGCTGCAACCAGGAGGTAAGTGACGCTCCTTCTAAGGAAGGTCTCATAATAATGAGAAATTTCAGGACTGGAGCAGGTGCCTTATAAGCTAGTGAGTTCCCTGTCCTTGGAGGTTTATTGTAAGCAGATAGGAGAAGAGAGAGAGGGGGTCCTGAAGTCTCCCTTGAAGCCAAGGTACTGTGATTGGGGTCTACCAGCGGGTTAGGTCCCTCAACCCCGCTGCTAATCAGTCCTTTCAGCTGTAAAATGGGGGCCCCAGGCGCCCAGGGGTACTGTGGGGAAGCAGGGTCACTTCCAGCTTCCTTCTCGGTGGCTGCTCTTCCCCTCCTCCCTGCCTTGCTCTGAAAGGGCCAGGGAAGGAGGGAGAGGGGAAGGGGGTGGGGCTGGGGCTGGGGGAGGCTCTTCAGAACGTCTTAAGTGGCTCCCCAGCTGGAGCAACGGTGCATATTTTAAGTGGAGTTTACAGACAAT
Organism: Balaenoptera physalus; assembly: GCF_965194825.1. Classification (NCBI taxonomy): domain Eukaryota; kingdom Metazoa; phylum Chordata; class Mammalia; order Artiodactyla; family Balaenopteridae; genus Balaenoptera; species Balaenoptera physalus. The sequence continues at coordinate 59,007,710 of NC_138890.1, forward strand.
GGATCTCTCTGGGGCTTGGAGGGGAAGGAAGCTGAAATTCAGGACCATTCTGTGAATTCCCAAGTTCTTTGTATCCATTGTATGGGGAACAATGCTGTTTGTTCAGCACATTCACTCAAGGTGGGGCGCTGGGGGGGATGGTTAAACCCTGGCCTTCGGAGGTTCTTAGCCGGGCAGCTGCTCAGGAATGGGCGACCCTTTCAGGGGAGGATGGAAGCTGGAGGAGCTAGGGGTGGGCGGGATGTGGGGAAGCTGCAAGTCTGGCTGGGTGGGTTTGAGTTACAGGGCAGTTCCCCAAGGAGAACAAATTGCTCCCTTCCAACTCCTCCCCACCCTTCCCAAGGGATTCTAAGCCTCCAAGGCTTCTAACATTGACCTTAATATGTTGACCAAAGGCTACAAAGGATCGAGGTCAGGTGGTAGAGCGGTTCATTTACTACGTGACCTTGGACAAGTCACTTCCTCCTTGAGACTTCACATGTTTGCTCTGTTTCCACAGTTGAGGGGTTGGCCTAGAGATGGTCTCACAACTCTGCCAGTTCAGATGTTCCTTGGACCAAAGCTAGTCTCCCCTCCTATACCCATCACATCCCCAGCCTCATCAAGCTTAGGCCCCTCCCTGATCCCCAGAGTCTCGCCCAGCAGTGCACAGTCTTGTTTGCTGTGCATCCTCAGAGTGAAGGAAGGAAGAGACGCAGCCCCAGTTTCAGTCACAGACCCTCACTAATCAGACTATCCCTTTTATTGCATACATTATCTCACGCTGCCTGGATGAAAAGCTCTGCTCTCTCGCTAGCTGATTCACCTTAACCTCTCTGAGCCTCGGTTTCCCCTCTGTAGAAGACACATGACAATAACGATATCTACATCACTGGGCTCTTATGAGAATTAAATGAGACCGCGCACCTAAAGCATCCCTGTCTGAAAGAGAGGTAGGGCTCATAGATGTTAGCCATGTACAGACAGCCCTCCCTACCATGGGTTTCACATCCGTGGATAGTAAAACCCATGGAGAGCCAAATGTATTCACTGTACTGTGCCATTTTATATAAGGAACTTGAGCATCCTCAGATCTTGGTATCCACAGGGGCTCCCGGAACCAGTCCCCTATGGATGACTATACCTGTATATAATTACGATCTCTTTTTTAGATAAGGAAATCAAGGCTCAGAGAGGCAAGTATCACACAGTGAATAAATGAGGGCATTATAATTCAAACCCAGTCTGCTTGATTCTGAAGCTGAGTTGCTGACCATGCTCAGGGCCTCCTGCAGTGGTGGGACTGCTGCCTGCTCTGAGCAGGCCTTGCCTGACTTTCCAGTAGCACCTGCCAAAGCTCAAAAGCCAAAGAGTCGTGTTGTTTAACCAGGGCTGGGGTCTGAGGCTCCCCTCTAGCCCTTCCTATAATCCCACTGTAAACTGGAACCTCTCCATCCCCCAACAGCCTCTGCAAGACAATGTCTTACACAGGAGGAGGCGCCAAGGCCACGGTCTGGAGCAGCTTTGGTGCTCCTGGGCTGAGTTCCAGGGCTGAGCCATTGCATCTGGCCTCTGAGCGACAGTTTGGCTGGTCCTAGAGAGAAAACCTGAACTTGGAGGCTGACAACTGGCCCTGTGTTGCTCTGGGGCCATCAGGGAGCCTGTCTGGGCCCTGGATCTTCACAGAACTAGAGCTGAGACAGACACAGGTCCATGAACTGAGACAGAGCTGGGAACAGGAGGAGCAGAGGCCCAAGCCTTGGGGGTCCACAGGTTGCGGGGCGCTGAGCCATGGCTCCTCCCCATTCCTATCCTACCCCTCCACCCACACGAGTCCAGCCTCACTTCCACCCTCACCTCATTCAGCCGTTTAGCTCCCTGGTTCGTGGATCTCGGTTGAATGAGAGGAGAAAGAGAGGAGTGGGGGAGACAGAACAGGGTCCACTCTGCCGATGTGAAGCAATTCTCGTTCTATGAATGAAGGTGATGTGGGTTCAGGGTGGAGGGAGGCGGGTGGAGGGAAGCACTGGGTAGGGCAGCCTGAGATGGGGTTGCCATGGGAACAGCAGCCTGTCAGGAGCCCTGGCTTCAAAGCCGAGGTGTGAGTGTTGCAGGTTCCTGGGGGAGGCGGATGGTGGATGCAAGTCTGGGGTTGGGGGGGGCAGTTCTGATATGAGTCCCCTGGGACTCCAGCTCCTGGATCCCAGATCAAAACCCTAACCTGGGAGTGAAGCGGCATCACGCGATGCTTCCCGGCAGACACCTCTCAGCCTCAAACCCTCCCTTGCTGAGTGTAAGGCAGGCACGGGGGTGGAATCTGCACTGTGGGGGAGGCTCTGATGGAAGTGCTCTGCCAACACTACCTTCTTCGCTTCAAACGGGCCAGGAGGGAGAAGGGCTCTTCCTCCGCGGGGGAGGGGGAGGGGAATGGGCTTTGCTTTGCCCTCCAGGCTGCAGTCAGGGGTCAGGTTCCACAACGACATGGTCACCTGAGGCCTCTGGCTCCAGTTCCCCGAGCGAGTGGCCTTGGAGCCTGGGAATGGGGCTCAGAGAGAAGCCCTGGTCTGGGTGTGAGCCCTCCAACTGCACGCTCACTCCCATCACCTGCCACCATGACCCTCTGGCCACTAGGGGGGGCCATGGTGCAGCATCCCCGGGAACTGCAGGACAGGTCAGTTCTGAGAAGTCAGGTGGCCCAGTGAGGCAGCGTGGCTGGGATGTGGCCTCATGGCATTTGCTTTTCATGGGGATGACCCAGCAAATTCAGGCCACAGCGAGACCTGAGGGCCTTTAGGAGGCACCCAGCACCCTGTCGCCGCCAGTTCTGTCCCAGCCTCCTCCGGCTTGATGCCCAGCTGCCTACTCAGACCTTTCCAGAGACCACCAACCAATCTAAACAGCTCCCAAGCACCTACCACTCGCCAGCCCTGTGCTGGGCACCGCAAGCGGGTCCGAATGTAACAGGAGAGACGGACGCTTGCACGGCATCCAGCGGCGGGAACTGCCGGCACTGGAGTCATGGAAACCTGTGTTTGAGTCCTCACTGTGCTTCTACCAATTGGGTGACCTTAGGCAAGTTACTTCACTTGAGCCTCAGTTTCTGCGTCTGTGAAGTGGTGACGATAACAGTACCCAGCCCGTGGAGCTGTGGGGAGAAAATGTGCTTAAGCCTTTAGCGCAGCGTCTGGCACATAGGAAACCCTCGATAAAGGTAACTCTTGTTATTAGGGTGAACCATGCGGAACGGTAACACGGAGGTAGAAGCAAAGTGGCAAGGAATCTTGGAGAAAAGAAAAATCAATCTGCTGGGAGCCCTCCTCAGGGAGGGCTTCCTGGATGTAGTACCTAATATGAGCCTGAAGGAAGGATAGGATTTCTGGCTGGGGAAGGACAGAGAGGGTGTACCAGCAGAAGGAACTTCAATGAGGAAAGGCATTTAGAGCTCTTACTTTATTTTATTTAATCCCTGTAATAGAAATTGGCAGCCTGAGGCGAGGCATCTCTCTCTCCTACATCCCTATTTCCCCGAGGCTCTCCCACCCACTAGGAACCCTGCCCCGGGGCTCCCTCCTCCTGCCCCTCCTCCGCTTCCTTTCACTCTCATTCCCACTCTTTCCCTCTTCCTCCTCCTTCCTTCTTCCCCTCTGGGAAGTCAGCTCAGAGAGAGCAAGTTGCACAAACGGTGACCACTGCCCTGTGAAGGCTTAGGCCAGTGGTTCTCAACCAAGGGCGGTCATACCCACCCCACCTCCTGCCCCCAGGACATTTGGTAGTGTCTGGAGGCATCTTTGGTTGTCAGGACTGGATGGTGAAGGGATGCTACTAACTTCTGGTGGGTAGAGGCCAGGAATGCTGCTAAATACCCTAGAATGCACGGGACAGCGCCCACGACAAAGAGGTACCTGGTCCCAAATGTCAATAGTGCTGAGGCCGAGAACCTGGGCTTAGACCAAGAACTGCAGTTGGGGAGAAACTCAGCCTCTGCCCCAGGCTTCTGACATCCCACCTCCAAACCCTGACCCAGGAGGCGCCGATCCCCTCCCCCCATCTCTCTTCTTCTAATCCCCTCAGCATCCTCTGGCTTCACACTCCCACCACTCCCTGGCCTATGCCCCTTCCCCCAGGGTCGTGCCCCCCTTTTTTCCTCCTCTCCCTCGGCTGGTGCTACAAGGGCCTGTCAGGCAGGAGTCAGCCTGCAGGCTGCACGAGGCTTCGGAGACCGAGCTGCCTGCTGCACTTGGTGCTGCTGGCCCACTGATTGGCAGAGGCTGCTGTTTCCATGGTGATCCCCAGCAAAGCCCAAGGCCCCCCTTGCCAGCCCCCTCCACAGGCCCTATTCAGTGGCAAGAGCAGCGACAGGCAGGTTAATAAAATAGGAGCCGTGTGAGGAACCGGGCTGTGGGCCGAGGTCCCAGCGTGGTGGCCTGCCCAGAGGAGGGAGGGAAGGATGGGGGTGGGGAGTGAGGAACTGGCTTGCTGCCCAGTCAGCACCCTTCCCACTCCAGCCAATTGAGGGGACTCTACCCACAACATGTTCTGGGGCTGTCCTAGCCCTGGGGACTTGGGGGTTCAGCCCCTGGAGTGCACCTTTCTGCAGTGGCCTCTGGAGGCATATCCTCTCTGCCATCAGGACCACCGGACCCTGAAACTCAAATGGGAGGAGTCCTGGGGCTGCGGATGGGAAAGGAGAGAGATGGAGATGGGGGAAAGGAGAGAAATGGCAGTGAAAGATTGGAATGGGAATCAGGAAGGAGATTGGGGTGAGATGAGGATGAGGTGGGAGGGGAGTCGAAGTTGGGGATGGAGAAAAACATGAAGAGAATGAGGAAGGAGTTGGGGACGAGGCTAAGGGGAAGAAGGAATGAGTTGGAAGAAATGGAGGATGGACTATGGTAGATACTGGGGAAAAAGATGAGGCCAGGATGGGGATAGAGGGGGAGCTGGTGGAGGGTGCCAGGCGGAGATGGGATGAGGTTGAAGGTAGCAGGTGGAGATGAGAGATTGGGATGGGAGCTGAGACTGAGTGAGATGGAAAAGGATGGAGGGGGAGGAGATGGAGCGGAGAGTGAAGGGTGAGATGGGGAGCGTCGTCTGGGGATAGGCACAGCCTCCAATTTATTCACCGCTTATCCCCGGCACACAGCGTGGCAAAAGTAGGTGCTCAGTAAATACATGCTTGTCACATAGTTGGTGCTCAACACATGTTTGTGGAATGAATGAATGCAGTGGAAACTGGTGGGCTGTGTATGCTGGGAGCATGCTTGCACTGGAATCAATGACAGTGACACCAATGCCTCTCTTACCATCCAGTATCAACATTGAGTGCTTCTCATTTAGTACTTTCAAAAATCCTTTGAGGCAGGCACTATTACCATTTGACAGAAGTTCAGAGAGGTTGAGTAACTTTCCCAAGGTCACAAAGCTCTAATCCCAGCCTCAGGTGTGGTGGACACATGGTCAGCTTCTGTGTCTAGACATGCGTACTTCTGGCCAGAGACCCAATCCACACAGATTGGGAGCAGGGAAAGACAGGGAGTCTGTGTCACAGGGGCTCAAGGATGGTGTCTGGCTGTGATACTGAGCTGGGTGTCAGGCTCCTGGGTTGCCGGCCCTGACTCAGCCACTCACTGGCTCGCCGGCCCTGACTCAGCCACTCACTGGCTCCATGAGTCACTTTTCCCATGGGCTTTGCTGTTGCTTGGGGCAGCACTGTAGTCACAGCTCCCTCCCTGTGAAAGACCCTATAGCAGTTCTTGCAGTGTGGTCCCTGAGGTCACCCATTTTCAGACGAGAGGGGAGGCCAGTACTGATGGCCCAGCTCTGGAGTGGAAATGGCTTTGGAATAAAATAGAATTTGTGGTGTGGCCTTGGACATATGACTTCACTTCCCCAAGCCTCATTTTTCCCATCTATAAACAGGAGAAATGATACCTCCTAGGGTGGTGATGTAGATACAAGGAGATGACGTCTGGGAAATGACTGGCACAGAGGGAGCTCTCAGTAAATGCTGTTGCCTGCTCCCGGGGCCAGGTTGCCTCCTCAGGTGCCTCTGTTTTTCCTGGGAAATGTGTGATCCATTCCTCCAGGTCCCAGAGGAGAGAAGGGGGGAAGGGACCTCCTGCATCCCAGTGTCTCTATCATCACCACTCTCAGAGGATTCAGTGTGAGAGGTGGAAATTGAATTTCATAGACCTAGAAAAAGAGGATGGACTGGGGGTGGAGGGGAGCGGTAAGCCCCAGTAATGACGCGTTTTTGTCTCCCCAGAAGAGGTAAGTGGATCCAAGATGAAGGCATGAGGGGGATTTCTCCCCATAACACCTCCCCTGACTCTAAAGCCCTGCTCCCACCCTCAGCATCGCTGGGAAGGCCACAGAGAAGCCTGGGTGCAAGAGCACAGAGCCTTCCAGGCCCATGCTGATGGGCTGCGGCCCCTCCAGCCTGCCTGTGGCTAGTCGAGCTCTGGGAGGCACGGTCGGGTGGCCAGGCCAGCGGCTAGGAGCCCAGGCCTGGGAGGGCAGTGGAGGCCGCAGCAACCTGAGCACTCGATAAACCATTAATTCTTAATAAACGACAGGCTGTGCATTATTTAACAATAATGATACTTTCTGTTCCATTATAGATTAAAACACCGGCCTCTTCTTATTAATCCTGCATTTCAAAAGCTTGTAAATCCTGAGCAGCCGGAGGAGATAAAAGCCGGCTCATCCCCATCCCCGGGCTGACATGCTTGCCCTGACACGGTGGCTCTGTGGCCGGGCCTGCGTGTGCACACGCGTGTGCCCCAGGCCCACCCCCGCCCCCCGTTCATGGACAGGAGACAGGAGCGCTGCTGCCTCCACTCTCTGGCTGGCCTCTGGCTCTGAATCTCTTGTCTCTCACTTTGTTCCGCCCTCTCAGCACTTTTCTCTTTTTCTGTGTATCGTTCTTTCCTATCTTGTTTCTCCCTCTCTTTGTATATTTCTCTCTCCTTGTTTTCTCTGTCTCTGCTTCTTCCTCTGGCTACTCCCATCCCTCCTTCTCCCTCTCTCCCATTCTCTCTCTCCCTCTCTATACACACACACATACATACACGCACACACACACACACACACACACACATATCACCTGCTTCTCCCTCATTTACCTTCACACCATTCAACCAAACAGCCCTACAATATGCACAGACTCTATTCCCATATGGTATTTGCTTTTCTCAGGGGTTCTCTGTGGGGTAGGATGGGAGAAGGGAAGAGAACTCCTTAGAGAAGGAAAAGGAGGAGCACAGAAAACCCTGAGACCCCGCCCGCAGGTTGGGTGGGTTCTGACCTTGAACCTGCTTGACATCCTCTGAGAGCTGCACAGGGACTGTCCAGTGCTGCCCTGGGGGATGCTCAGTGCCCTTCTGTGTTACCCCCCAGGCTCTGTTCACATCCCCACTCAGGGACCGGGAAATCACTACTGCTGCAAAACTCCTATTATTCAAGAGCAAGTAAGAGCCCATATTCACTTTCAGACCCCGTCTGCAAATGACAGGCCTTTGGGAATCTGAAGGCCACCATTCCAGCCCCCTGATACTTCTAGTCTCACCAGCCGAACGTTCCACCAGGCCTCCTGTGTCAGTGGGTTGAGTTCCCTCTTCATCCTGATTCCCCTGCTCTGTACCACCAGGGTGGGTCAGAGAACTATTAACAGTGGCCCTAAAGCTGACCACAGCCCTTCCTATGGTGCGGCCAGAACAGGTCAGTTAGACCCTCTTCCCGTCTGGGGATCAGAGACTGTAACTGAGAGCTTGGGAAGAAAATTCACTCTGACCTTGAATGTCTCTCCCAAGGTCATTGTGAAAAATAATGTGTCATCGTTTATTGAAATTTTACTACATACTAAGCATGCCCTCTATATCCTTTATCTCATTCAATCCTATGAGATCCATTCTAAAATTATTTCCATTTTGCAGATGAAAAGACAGACTTGGAGGGATTGGGTTAACCTGGCCATGGTCACACAGCTAAGCAAGTGGTGAAGTCAGAATTTGAACCCGGTACTGTCTGACTCTGAAGCATTTAAATTCAGCAGGAGACTGCAGCCCTAGAAGGCTAACCTCAGATCTTCTCCCCAGATATTTGGAACTAAAAGTGTCTTCTTGGTCCACTGGGCCCCAAAGACAGAGGGACTGGTGTCCCTGAAGCTAAACTGTCTCTCCAGGATTGGACTAACCGTGTCTGGCGTGGGCTAGCCAGCTGGAGGTGTAGATCAGGTGGGGGGCTCTGGTGGCTCTGTTTGCACTTGTTGGACATTTCATCAGGTCGAGGAGGAAGAGATGGTCCCTTGCACTTACTGATTGCCTCTGTATGCTGGGCTCTATCATCTCCTTTATTCCCCACTACAACTCTGTGCAGGGGGTGTTAGGCCCATTTTAAAGAGTGGCAAACTGAGACTCAGAGAGGTTAAGTTTAAAGGGAACCATGCTTACCCCTTGTTCAGGAGTCTTGGAGCTTGAGTGTGATGCTTTTTTAGAGTGTGAGTGTGTGCAAAGGGTAAATGGGAGGGGAACAGGGGGTCAGCTTCAAGAAACACAGAGTTGGAGAGGGGAGGTGAGCAGCTAGCTTTCTTCTTTTTTCTAAATGCATGAATGGGAAATTTAACTTGATCCCTTGTGGCTTCTGGGCCAACCCCTGAGTGAAGTCAGATGGCTTTTGCAAAGGAAAATTTTATCCATTTTCTGGTTTTTATGGGCCTTCCTCAATGAGCAAAACCTCTCCTGTTGGTGCTTAGAGAGGATTTCTCTGCGTGGCCCACAGTGATGCCGTGTAATCTCCCCAAAAAATATGGCACTAATATTCGCAGGGTTAGGGTTAGTTATTTTTATGTCTTTGTCATTTTGTTTCTCGGCAGCTCTTTCTGCTGCCTGGAAAGGACGCGGTGGACACTTTATTTCCAGAGTCATATTTTTTAATTTGATCAAAGCAAATTTCACTCGTTCTCTGTATAAATTATTTAACTCATTTCTTTTAGGTTAAATGTCTCAATAGGAAGATAGAAAGTCCTTCCATCACATTTTCTTCTAGGATTTAATCAGCTCCTCTAGATGGTATGAAGTTCTTGCTCAGTCCCCCATCCTTCTCTGTCTTTACGTCTCCCTCCCTCCCTCCCCCTCTCCCTCCTTATCTGCTCTTCGTCCTCTGCCCCTAACTCCTCCTGGGTCCCTCAGGCTGGTCCCAGCTTCAGTCCCCCCGATGACTCGGGCTAGGAAGAATGTGGGGAGCCTGAACACGCAGGGCCCCGCTGTCGATGAATTACCAAAAGGCACCCTTCCTCTGAGCCGACGTGGCCCTAGCAGGTCCCTGGCTTGGCCAGCAGAGTTAGGGTCGAGTGTCAGGCCCTGCTCACCCCCTCAGCCAGGCCTCTGTGAGCAGCCCTGCCTCTCCCTAGGCCTGTGCTGCCGGCACCTCCATTCTCCCTCGAGAGCTGTAGCCTCCTTCTGAATTCAAACGCGAGAGCCTCTCCCCAAATTCTAGCTCTGTTTCCTAATGAAAAACTCCATCCTACTCAATCAATTGCCACTGTCAGCGGTGGTTTCCTCAGTGTCTTATTTCACTCTGGTCTGGTTCCCTCAGCCCCAGGGCCCTCTGTGTAGTACCCACTGCCCGCCCTCCCCTCCCTGGGCCTGGCACCTCACTCTGCTGAGGGGAAGGGGGCTCAGGCAGAGGTTTGGGGGCTGAGAAGTAGTGCCGCAGAGGAGGGAGGGCCTTGCCTCGGCCAGGCAGCCCCATCTCTGGCCCCGGGCCCTGTCAGGAGGAGCAGAAATCGGCAGAGCAAGCTCATTACCCCGTACACACGCTCCCTACCCTCACATCACAGCGTTTCAGCCAAGAACAAGTCTCCAGTGGGAATTCCCTTTCCTCTTACTTTTAAAATATACAGTAATTAACAAACTAATGCTATTAACTGCGACAACGAGGAAATTACAATAAAATCACCGCAGAGTCCACAAGCCCTCGGCCTGGTGGTGGGTGGGTCTCAGCTCAGGCTGGAGAGGAGAGACCCAGTCTGGGCCCGGTGTCATCGTCTCAGCCGCAGCGGGGTCCCCTCAGGCTGGGAAACTTCTGCAGGGGCTTTGAGTCCTCAGCCGGCTGAGCCAGGGCTCAGGCACAGCTGCCGCGTTTCCTGTGCAGGAAGAGTCAAGATCCCGGCCATTCTTCCAGGCCCGGAGGTTCACTCTCTTATGAAACCCTTAAATAATAGAGTTGTGGCCTGGTGCTGACCTGGGCATGTCTGTGAAGACATGGCCCCTGCTCTGGAGCAGGCCCAGCGACTTCCCTTCAAGGTCACGGGAGGTTCCCACAAGGCAGCCCTCCAGAGGATTCAGCTCAAAGAGAGCCTGGGGGAGGGCCCGCTGGACCAGCGTGACCTCCTTCTCCGGCTCTGCGGGAGCATCGTCAGGGTCACCCTGTCCATCCTTCTGCATTCTTTCCAGCACGGCCAGGCTGGGCCTTTCCTCTCGGGGGAGGTTTTGCTCAGGCATAGCCAAAGACCCCAGGAAGGAATAGGCTTGTTGTTGCCCGACTGTCTGGAAGTCTGTTTACAGTCTGACTTCAGTCCTTCATGTTGCAGCCCTGTGTAATTTCCTCTGGTGAGCTCCCAGCAAGCCTGGCCCATGGATTCCAGGGGCCCTTCCGACATGTGCCTCCCCACTCCAGGTTCACTATATCCCCTGGTGGTCCTCTGCATCCCCTTCCTCCATCAGGTGGCCATGGTGACCGGGAAAGGCCACGTGTTCTGGTCCTCCCCCCACTAGACTTTGACTCCACTTGCTTATTGACAAGTGTCTGCTCAGAACTTTTAGAAAGGCTGTTCAGAAACCCACAGAGAGGTTATATTGTTGTTCCTGTTTTACAGATGAGAAAACCAAGGCTCAGAGAGGTTAAGTGACTTGGTGGAGACCACACAGCCGTCAAGATGCTGCATCAGGACTTGAACGGCGCATTATGTGTGCCCACGTGACTCCATCTGCCTTGTCTCCTCTTGGTTCTAAGGGGAATGAATACTCCAGGTAAGAGGACGGAAACTTTCAATTTTCTTTTCTCTCCATGACCATGCTGGGCTTGGGGAGGTGAATAAAAAACTAAAAAGGTAGCTCATCTCATTTCCCTTTACAACAGCATCATGAATTGGGTGCTATCAGCACACAGATTTTACACATGGGAAAACTGAGGCTCAGAGCAGTGCAGTGCTCTACCCAAGGTCACAGGGCTGGCGGTGTCGGATCCAGGAGTTAAACCCCGTCCGGTCTGACTCCAGAGCCCATTCTGCCTTTAGCCACTTGCTCGAAGAGTGAAACAGACTGACTTGAAGTCAGCGACAGTGAGTCCAGCCAGGGAGAGTGATGAGTCCGAGGACCTCATTAGGAGCGAAGCTGCCACACACGTCAAAAACCCGACCGCCCAGACAGCCCCACTCCAGCTTCCAGCATGCAGTGTAAACATCCTCACTAATTCACCAAACTCAATCACGTTACCGGGATGGATTTTCCCATCATTACTCCTGAGTGAGTGACAACCTGCTCAGACACTTGTCTTCCCCACTGCCTTCAGAGAGTTTCGGAAATCAGAACGCTTTGCTCCCTAAGTTGATTTCAACTTGTCCTAAAGTCATTTTAATTGGTGAAGCATCAGAGGCAATTTGGGTAACTTTCTGAGAGCCCCTTCCTGCCAGCACTGAGCTACGGGGAGGGGGAGTCTCGAATGCCACCCGGCCCCTGGGTGGCACTTTCTCCTCCTCTGATTGGTCAGAGACCTCGCTCCACACTTTATTTTCTTGTTTTTTGCTGAGGTTCCTACTGCTGGTTCCTGAGGATAACAAGATTCATTTTCTCAATGGCTTTGACAGATAGGATTGTTATTGTTATTACACTCATACACCACCTTTCCTCTGAGGAGCTTAAGGCGCTTTACAAATTTGAAAATTATCTAATAATCTTCCAGAACCCTGAGAGAGGGGGAGAAGCTGCAGCTAGAGGCACTGCAGTACAGCCAGAGAATCCCCACATCCCTCGCCCCTGCGACCAGGGAGGGTGGGCGTGTGGCCACTGCTGGGTTGAGGGCACTTGGGGCCGAGGGCCTTCAGTGGTCCTGCTCCCCCGTTGAATAAGGAAGAGGAATATGTCTGGGTGGGAGAAGGGAGAGAGGAAGGAAGAGAAGGAGGGAGACAGACCCAGCTCCAAAGGACAAAATCCAATGGGAGGAGCCCAGGCAAGGAGAGTTTTCTTTAAAGACACAAGAAATGAGAGGAAGCAGGAGGCTCCCAGGGGCTTGCGGGTAAGAGAGCTGAAATTCAAAATGGAAATCTACCAAAGCAGCAACTAGGCCGGTTGCAAAAGACTCAGCTCCGGCATGAGAACATGGGCAAAAATATCGAGAACCCAAATTGCAAATTTAGATGGCTGCTTTCAGGTGGGTGTGGGAGGCCTCTGTGGACCTCTTTTTATGTTTCGCCTGGGGGCTGAAAGGTGTGCTGCCATTAGGTCTTTGCCAGCCTGACATCCTATCATTCTGTCTTCCTTTAGATTTCCTCTTGCCAGTGGCCCCAGTAATTGTAGCACCTTCGCTAAGCAGGAAGGGAAATCTACCATCAAAACGATGGAAGTGCTCAATTGTTTCACCATTATTTTCTTGAGAAGGTGTGCAGACCCCACCTTATAGGAGGCTGTCCTTTTGGGATTAGGAATTGGTGATGGTTCTAGGCTATAATCCAGCATAGTATTGTGGTTAAGAGCTGGGATCTGAGATCAGACAACGTGGTGACCTTGGACAAATTACATAACTGCTACACTGTGTGTGTGTAAAGTGCCTGGCACTGTCAGTCTTGAAGATGGTGAAGATGACAAGGAGGCAATACAGACGCTGGTGACATGGTGTGATAGTGTGATTTATAATAAGAAATATATATTTGGTCTTTGTCTTGTTTCTGGCACAGAGCTCCTATAACCCTTGGTGGCAACCATAAAGATATTTTTGTTATGTTAATGAGGTGACTTTTGGAAAGCCCCTAGGTCACCTAAGGATGGGGCTGGTTGCCAGGGGACCTAACCATGTGATTAGAAGGTTGGAACTTTTAGTCCCATCCCCCTAACACTGCCCTCCCAACCCTGCCCCACGACTTCCAGGGAGGGGAGAGGGGCTGGAAATTGAGTTCAATCACCAACAGTACATAGGCATGATTTAATCAATCATGCCTATGTTATGAAACCTCCATATAAACCCAAAAGGAACCGTACAGAGAGCTTTCCGGGTTGGAGAACTCAGGGAGATTTGGGGAGAGTGGCTTGCCTGTAGAGAGCATGGACACTCCACGCTTTCCCCCCATGCCTTACCCTATGCATCTCTTCATCTGGCTATTCCTCAGTTATATCATTTTATTTAAAAAATGGTAATCTAGGGCAGTGGACCTCAATCTTTTTGGCACCAGGGACCAGTTCTGTGGAATACAATTTTTCCACAGACGGGGGGGGGGAGTGGGGAGGATGGCTCAGGCGGTAATGCGAGTGATGGGGAGCAATGGGGAGCGGCAGATGAAGCTTCACTCCCTCGCCCCCCGCTCACCTCCTGCTGTGCGGCCGGGCTCCTAACAGGCCATGGACCGGTAACTGTCCGTGGCCCGGGGATTGGGGACCCCTGATCTAGGGAGTTCCCTGGTGGTCTAGTGGTTAGGATTCAGCGCTTTCACTGCTGTGGCCCAGGTTCAATCCCTGGTCGGGAACTGAGATCCCACAAGCCATGAGGCGAGGCCAAACAAAACAAAACAAAACAACGCCCCCCCCCCCACAAAAAAAACGGTAATCCAGCAAATAAAATGTTTCTCTGAGTTTTGTGAGCTGCTCTAGCAAATTAATTGAACCCAAGGAGGCGGTCATTGGAACCTTCAATCTGTAGCACAGGTGACAACCTGGACTTTCAATTGGTGGCTGAAGTGGAGGTGTGAGGTGGCCATCGTGTAGGACTGAGCCCCGAGCCTGCGGAATCTGATGCTATCTCCTGATAGCGTCAGAACTGAACTGAAATATAGGACACCCAGCTGGTGTTCTAGAATTGTTGTTGGTGTAGGGAACCCCCCCCCTTTGGAATTGGGGAATTAGAACCCTTTATATGGCTACCCTTCCCTTGAGCTTCTTCTAAAGGCCTGTCCTCTCTCAAGGACTAGGCAGCCTGGACAAGACTCAGGGGCAGTTGGCAGGCTGGGGATTTGGGTGGGAAGGGTGAGACAGGGTCTAGAGACCCAGCATGGTGGTCTTTGAGGCATCTACTCTTCATCCTCTCCCCACCCGAGGCCCACCAGACTATGGCTGTCATTCCAATCCGCTTCGCTGCTCTGATCTGCCCCCTGCAGCCTTAAATGATGCTGGAGGTGCCGGCTGGCTGCATCCCCTCCTGCTCCTCTAGCCAGCACCTCTCCCTGAGTCTCCACTGAGGCTCTGACGAGGCTGCTTGGTGCACCCAGTCTTTAGAGAAGGCCCGGGCCCCCTCTGCTGTGACTAGGGGTGGGGGGGAGGTCCCCTGCTTAGGAGCCCAAAGGAGGACACTAGGAGGTGGAAGTGATGCCGCAGACCAGAGTCCGAAAGGCAGGTTGGGGAGGAAGGATAGTGTAATTCCGGATGGGGAGCTGGAGGGGGAGCACAGAAGCTTTTGAGTGTGAAGAGAGAACGCAAGATGGGGAGGCTCCGGTAGCTTTCCCCATAGTCCTCCTATCAAATGAGACACAGTAGGTACTCACTAGATGGGAGCTATTAATATATATACATACTTCTTAAATAATTAAGAAATTCTAAAACACTCAGCCCTGCAAGGTGCTATGGAGCTGGTAGCGTCCGTCCGTCCATCCATCCATCCATCCATCCAATATTTATTAAGCACCAACTCTGTGCTAGACCCTATGTAAGGCACTGGAGCACAACGATGAACAAAAACAGACATGGACCCTCCCTGCACAGAGCTTAGAGTCTAGTGAGGGAGACAGGTTTTAAATAGGCAAACACACAAATAAAGAAATGATTTTAAAAGCAACCTGTGCCTTCCATCACGCAATTAACAATATCCGGGAGAGCCAAACTAAGGGGGCCAACTCTAGAAGGATGGCCAGGGAAAACCTCTTTGTGGAACTGCTGGGTAAGATAAGACCTAAAGGCGAGTGGGAATTGGCCAGGAGCAGATTGGTGAGTGAGCGCAGAAGGGACAATGGGAGCCAGGGCTACAAGAAGACTGATGGATGGGTTAAGCAGGGCCTGGGCCATGCAGGGTCTTGGAAGGAGGTGGGATTTTTGTTTTGTTTTGTTTTCATAGTTAAGTGCAATGGGAAGTTACTGAAGGAGAGTGATCTAATTTAAGTTTTTAATGCTCTCTCTGGCGGTTGAATGACAAATGGATTAGGGAGGGGGATGAGAGCTGAAGTAGCAAGACCAGTGAACCACTATTTCAGGAGCTAGCAAGGTAGGGAGGCCTCCCATGTCGTCCCTCTCTACCCACTTAGGGTCTAGAACACAGCCCGTCTCGACTTTGACTGAACATTAGAACCACCTGGGGAACTTTAAGAATCCCAGGCTGTCACCCAGGCCCAGGCCACTTACATCAGCATTTCTCAGGGTAGGACCCAGGACCTACAGTCCTTTTTAAAGCTTCCCAGGGGATCTCAGTGTACTCTTCCAGTATAGTCTCCAGCTCCAAGAGGATGGGGAAGGGAATTTACATTTACTGAGCGCCTACTGTGTGTCTGCTGCTAAGCCCGTTTAGTTGGCTCACATCCATTTCCTTAATCCACAGCTGTGAGAGATGGATATTACTGCACCCACTTTGCAGAAGAGGAAACCGAGACTCAGAAGAGTCTTTTCTACTTTCTGGCCTTGAGGAAGTCCTTTAAACCTCTTTGAGCCTCATTTATAGTGTGTGTAAATCAGGATGGTATCTACTTCATAGGATTGTCAGGAGAGTTAAATGAGGCAGGTTTGCCCACATTTGGAACATAATAACACTTCAATATATTATAACTGTTATTAGTGGAACCCAAGGCCCTAGAGTCAGTAAGTGGCAGAGGCAGGATTTGAGCCTCTGATGTGTTCTGTCTCCTCTAGGCCCCTCTGCTATAGCACAGGGGCCGCCTCTGCGGAAAGGCTGGATTGTGAGTGAACCCCGCCCAGGCACAGGGATCAGAGCCCCTACCCAAGCCTGGGAGGCAGCACCCACACCCACACTCCTCCAATCAGAGCTGCACTCACACCAGGCTTTCAGCAGGGTCTCCCTGCTTCCCTCTGAAAGGAGGGGGTGGGAACGATTCTCCCTTTTCAGAGATGGGCAAGTGGCTTGCTCAAAGGTGTAAAGTTAGAGACAGAGCTAAGAATGGCCCCAGGTCCCCTATTTCCCTGCTGCAGCTATTTTCCTCTTGCTGGGGCAATGGAGGGGCAGATGAGGCTTGACTCAGTGCCTAGAGCTAGTGTTGGGATGCCAAGAAGGGCGGGTAGTCTGAGGGTGAGGCCTGGGGCCAAGGGCCCAACTCCTCGGATCCAGTGCTGGTGGGTTCCCTGGCTGACCAGTGGGCCCAGCACCATGAGGGCCCCGGTGCCATCCTTCTCTGAGAGTGCCTCCAGCTGGAGCCCAGAGGTTTTTCTGAATCTACCCTGGCCATGCTGCGGATGCCATGGGGTCTACTACTGACATAGTAGAACAGAGCAGCTGTGAACACAGGCTCTGAAGTCAGGCAGACCTAAATTTCAACCCCGGCCCTGCTCTTTTGAGCTGTAATACCTTGGACAAATTTAACTTAAACTAAGCCTCAGTTTCCTCATCTGCAAAATGGAGATAAGTAAAAAATAATGTAGATCAAATCAAGGATCTTGATAAGGAAGGAGCTCCAAGACATATTATTGGTTGAAAACAAAAATGCAGAAGAAAACCAAGATGCAGAACCATTTCAATATAGTATGTACCAAGCTGAATTCTTAAAAAGGGATCTCTCATGCGTGCATGTGTGCGCTTGGATATACAGATACTATATCAGAAAGCCGACAGAACAACCCCCCTCTGGGGAGTGGGGCTGGGGTGGGAGTAGGAAGAAGAGTTACTTTTCTTTGAATATAATTGGTTATAACTGGAGCTGTTAGAATTGTTTACCTTGTGCAGGTTTTTATTTTTTTCAATTAAAGTTTTTCTTTTTTTAATGGGGTTAATAATACTTACAGGGTTGATTCAAGAATTAAATAAATTAATGCATATAAAGTGCTTAACACAACACCTAGCACAGAGCAAGTACTCAACTTCATACCACAGTATTTGTGCAGCAGGTGGTAATTTCCATTGGTCCCAATTCTTCACTCCCTCTGACGTGTATGCACACCCCCTCCATGGCCTCAGGACCTGCTCTGGCCAAGCGGGCGTGGTTAGGCATGCTCTCTTGCATTCCTGCCTTTTGCACACACAGGAAGTCCACAGTTTAGAATAAAGCTCAGTTTAGAATAAAGCTCAGCTGAGCCCAGTCCAGATCCACCAAAACCCAGTCAGCCTGCAGGAAATACATATTGTTGTAGGACCCTAAATTTTTGGAGTGGTTTGTTATACAGCATTATTATGGCAAAAGCTGACTATATGGCAGGTCCTGTGCTAAGTATAGGGGAGACAGGAGTGAGTAAATACAGACACCACCCCTGCCCTCATGAAGCTTATACTCTAATGACAAAAGGGCTATGAGAGCATTTAATGGCAGAGAGGCTTGATCTAGGCAGAGGGTCAAAGAAGGTTCCTTGAGGAAGTGACTTGAACTGAGACCTGAAGGATGAAAAGCAGTTAACTAGGTGAACTCCTCCAGATAAAGGAACAGAATGTGCAAAGGCCCTGAAGCTGGAAGGAAACACGGCTCCTCCTAGGGGACTGACAGTGGCTGGAAAAGAGAGAGAGAAGTGTGAGATGGTGAGGTGGGTGGTGCACATCAGGCAAGGATTTTTTTAAAGCAACGGGAAACTATGAAATGGTTTGGGAAGAGGGTTTGGTGGAAGGGAGAGGAGGGCAGGATCAAATTTATTTTGGAAGAGGTCATTTGAACTGAGGTTATATACACACTGGAGTCATGTTAGTTGAGGTGGTATTGGAACTATTACAACATCTGCGCCCATCTCTGTATCTCAGCCACATTTGTGTCTATATCCCTAGCTGTGTCCTTGCCTTTGTATCTGGCCTCAGAAGCTCCAGGGCCCCCAGTTCCTTCCCAGATTACTGGGGTCCTTAAACCTTACGGTCCTCTTTATCCACACCACATGGGTATGCCCTGTGCATCTCTAAAACTCTTGCCCATCTTCTAGGTATCTTTGGTCTCTCCAATCTGGGCTGTGGTTGCTGGTCCTAGGCTGATGTCTCTGAACCAGCAGAGGCTGATGACTGCCCCCGGGGCTCCTGAGTCCGAGGCTGGGTGATGACTCCTCCCACATGCGGCAGAGGGAGAAGCAGGAGGCGCAAAGGGCCCCGGCATCAGCAAAGCTTCCATCAGTGCAAATCAATGCAAGATTAAAATTCATGATGGTTCCGGGGCACAACTGCAAACAATTTGTTCAGTAAACTTTGTTTTAATTGGCATTCGTAGAATTACCTGTTAATCAGGCCCCTTGGGCTCTGTGGGGCTGGGTTGCTCTGTCTCCCCATGACAGGACAGGGAGTGAGAGGAAGGGTGGGTGTGAGAGGAAGGGGGAGGGAGGATGGTCAAATGTGGGTATCTGTAATGATGTGCCTGGGTATGTCTCGCTGTGTGGACTTGAGCACCAGATTGGGGTGTCCACAGATGACTTCGACCAGGAGAACCTCTGTGCACTCCAGGCGGGTCTTTGTGTTTTAGGGGGATGGGTGTGCCTGAGTCAGAGTCTATGGGCCAGTTTGTTGGGGAGTGTGTCTGTTCAGGTGTGTGCCTAGGTGCTGGGGTGATGCATGTCTGTTGGGGCGTCTGTCTGAGCATGTGTTGGCACCTGTATCTAAGTGTTCACTTGTGTTGGTGCCTGCACACATGTAGCTGTCCAGGCATGGTCTGGGTCTCAGTGTGGAGGGGCTGGGCCCACAGCATTCACTTAGCCTCCTCTTTGGCTCCAAGAGATAGTAACTGGTGATGATCAAGTTGGGTCCTGACCTCAGAGGGTCTCCTGTCCACGAGTCCCTGATCTATCCATGCTGGCTGTCACTGAACAGGCGCTGGGCCCAATGGTAACCTTCCACCCACACCGTGCCCACTACCTCTTTCACTGGGGCCCTGTTTCCCATCACGCACCAAAGGCCGGAGACCCAGGGCCTAAAGGCTTTTGAGGGTTCTGCTGAAAAATGTCAGTGACCTCATATATGAACAGAACTCACATGAAGAAATCACAGGTAATGAACGCTTAATACAGGTCTCCAAAATGGAGCATTATGCAAACTGCAAAGCTGCTCAACTCATATGGTTAGACACAAATCATATGTAGTGTGGGATCTGGCTGCATTTCATTGTTTGATATTATGGGAGGTACATCCTCCAGGGGTAAGAAGACCCAAGAAGGTGTAGAGACGGTCCTGGCCAGCTCCTCAAGCTCCGGCAGCGAGCCCTCCCCACCCTGGTCCCCAACTCGGCTCACTCTCACAAGGAGCCAACCTCTGACCTTGAACAGTGATGGGGTCACCATGGCACACTGTCAGACCCTCACACACAGAGACTGGGAAGGCATGGCCGTGTGTGTGTGTGTCTGTGTGTGTCACATGCCTCTGAGTGCCAGGGCTGCCTGCAGCTTGTGTCTCTGAATGGGTTTGTACTCAAACACAGAGAATAAGGGCAGTGCTCGTATTATGTGTAAGGTACTGTGTCTGATGCCCAGATGGTTAGGATGCTTCTTCCTGTGTGTGTGCGCACGCGCACATGTGCATGCCCAAGCAGATAACTTGCCTGAGCATGAGGGCAGTTAGGGGTGTGCTGGCTTGGGGGGGCGGTGCGGGTGGCCCCCACCCCAGCATCCCTCACAATCATTATCCCAAGAGCAGGAGCAGCTCTTGCCCTGGGGCCCGTCCTCACTGTTTCAAGCAGCTGCTGCTTTTCCCCAGATTAACCCCTCTGCTCCAGCTTCTCATTTTCCTGCTAGGGGGCCATGGGCTGGCTGGGGAGGGGTCTCCGGAGGACAGTGCCCCCAGCAGGCAAGCTGATCTTCCACAGACACCCCCGCCCCACCCCTTGTCCTGTGCCTGTGACAGCAGCGATTCTGTGACTGGGTATCAGAGTGTTGGTTGTGTGACTCCACACGCGCCCGTTTGTGTGTGTATTTGTGTGTGTGTATGTGTCAGAGAGAGAGAGGGGGACTGGAGCTGGGTCTAGAACGTGAATGGTTCAAGAGCTGACAGGAATCTCGAAAATAGCTCATGCAGCTCTATGTCAAAAAAACCAAACAACCCAATCAAAAACCAGGCAGAAGATTGACAGAGACATTTTTCCAAAGAAGACATACAGATGCCCAAAAAGCACATGAAAAGATGCTCAGCATCATTAATTATCAGAAAAATGCAAATCAAAACTACAATGAGGGGCTTCCCTGGTGGCGCAGTGGTTAAGAATCTGCCTGCCAATGCAGGGGACACGGGTTCAAGCCCTGGTTCGGGAAGATCCCACATGCCGCTGAGCAAATAAGCCCGGGCGCCACAACTACTGAGCCCATGTGTCACAACTACTGAGTCCATGTGCCTAGAGCCCGTGCTCCACAATAAGAGAAGCCAATGCAATGAGAAGCCTGCACACCACAACGAAGAGTAGCCTCCGCTCACCACAACTAGAGAAAGCCCGTGGGCAGCAACAAAGACCCAACACAGCTATAAATAAATAAATAAATAAATAAATAAATAAATAAATAAATAAATAAATAAATAAATTTATTTAAAAAAAAAACCTACAATGAGGTATCACCTCACACCAGTCAGAATGGCCATCATCAAAAAGTCTACAAATAATAAATGCTGAAAAGGAAACCCTAGAACTACTATATGATCTAGCAATCCCACTCCTGGGCATATATCTGGAGAAAACCATAATTTGATACATGCACCCCAGTGTTCATTGCAGCACTATTTACAATAGCCAAGACATGCAAGCAACTTAAATGTCCATCGACAGAGGAATGGATAAAGAAGATGTGGTACGTATATACAATGGTACACATATACAATGGAATATTACTCAGCCATAAAAAAGAACAAAATAATGCCATTTGCAGCAACATGGAAGGACCTAGAGATTATCATACTGAGTGAAGTAAGTCAGACAGAGAAAGACAAACATCATATGATATCACTCATATGTGGAATCTAATTTTTAAAAAGTGATATAAATGAACTTATTTTCAAAACAGAAACAGACTCACAGATTTCAAAAACAAATGTATGGTTACCAAAGGGTAAACGTGGTGGGGAGGGATAAATTAGGAGCTTGGGATTAACATACACACACTATCGTATATAAAATAGATAACCAACAAGGACCTACTGTAGAGCACAGGGAACTCTACTCAATATTCTGTAATAACCTATATGGGGAAGGAGTCTGAAAAAGAATGAACATATGTGTATGTATAACTGAATCACTTTGCTGTACACCTGAAACTAACACAACATTGTAAATCAACTATACTCCAATAAAAAAAATTTTTTTAATTAAAAAAAAAAAAAAAAAGAGCAGACAGGGCCCCCTGGCTGCCTGGGAGGGGTGGGGCTGTCTCTTGGTCCCAGCATAGGGGTCCTGAGCCCCTCTGGCATTGGGGAAGGGCCAGAAGAACCTGGATTTCAGGTGGCAGGGACGTGGCTTTGTCCGGCTGGGGATGTTGAGGGTCCAATCTAGGCTTATGCAGGGACACCCAGGGAGGCTCAGCCCAGGCAGAGGGTGGGCAGCCTCCTCCACCTGCCCGCAGGGCCAGATCCAGGCAAGGGAGACCCATGATCTCAGCAGAAGTTGCTGAAAAGAGAGGGAAGCAGGAAGACAGAGGAAAGAAGAGAGAAGTGGGGAGAGAGAGTTAATCCCAGAGAACCTTGGTCTGAGCACCTCCCTGAGGCCAGGGAGGAAGGAGTGGGCTCCAGAGAGTCCACCTGAGACCCAGGGAAGGTGCAGACAAGGGAGCCCAGGCCTGGGGAGATGGATGGACAGATGTCTCCGCTATGGGCACTCTGAGCTCCTGTGACTGTGTAGAAGGACCCAATGCCATGGCACAGATCTGTAGACCATGTGAGGTGGGTACAGGGACATCAGCCTCTAGCGCCTTGGCTCTGACTTTAAGACATTCAAGTTCTACCATGTGCCCCTGGGATGCAGTCGTAAGGGAGACTCTGGCCAGCCCTCATGGAGCTGCAGGCTACTGGGAGAGGCAGGGGAGGAACCAGCGAGGGGATGGGGGAAGCTCAGGGCTGTGGCGGCCCAGATGAGGCACATGACCCAGCCTAGGGATTAGGGAACATTTTTGGAGGAGGTGACATCTCAGCCCAGGGCCTGAATATAATATCAACACAGATTATCATCTGTAATAATAGTGACAAACAATAGCAATACTGAGCAACCTATCACATGCTAGATATTTTATCTCGTTTAAGCTTTATAACTGCCCTGTGAACTAGGTACTAGAATCCCCATTTTACAGATGAGGAAGTTGAGGCTCAGAAAGGTGAAGTACTTTGTCCAAGAACAGAATAGCTAATAAGTGACAGAGCCAAGATTTCAAGTCCAGCAAAATCTGCACATTCACCCCAGTGAGACAGAGCCTCCTGTGGCCCTAAGTCACCTTTCCTAATTTCAGCAGCAGCCCCGTGGGCCTCTGAACACCCCCTCTGACCCTCAGAGGTTAGCCTGGCAGCATGGACCAGGCCCATGTGGGCAAGATGCAGGAGAAATTGGGAAGGGCAGCTGAAGTCCACAGGCCGGTGTTTGCAGAGACTGACATCCACTTGGCCTTGTTTTCATTGCTTTTTGGTTGAGAAGGGAAAAGGCCCACGTTTTTATGACACCAGCTTGTGATTCTATTTTCTGTTTAAATTCTGGGTGAGGGAAAAATAAGAGACATCAGAGAAACCTTCAGAATCTCATTTCGAGAGTCTGAGCTGCAGATAAATGAGCCTCCTCCAGAAACGCTACATCAAAGCGAATTTTCTCAGCTGTATTTTCTTTGTTTTAATAGGGCCATTTACTACATTAATATTCCAGGAAGTCATTTTAATTTCATGTTTATCATCCATTGGGAAAGTTAAACAGGATCAATATGGAACCAGTGGCAAATTTGGGGATCTTGGGGGAGAAGGGGAGTGTTTGGAGGCTATGGTGATTCCACAACCGGGAGTCCTTAGGAGGGGGAGGAGGCTGGGGAAGGGAGGAAGGGATGGGAGGGGTGGGGGAGGGGAGGGGAGGCTGGGGGAGTTGTCAGGTGGTAATTGTCTGAATCCGCAGAGGAGGAACAATTACTGAGCAGCTACTAGTGTGAGGCACTGTGCACACCTTATGTTTTTCAATTCTCACAACAACTCAGGAAGTAGGTACTCATTCCCATTCCTCACATACGGGGAAACTGAGGCTCAGAAGATTTGCCACATGTCCAAGGTCTTATAGGAGAACTCTGATTCATAGACTGATTCATTCTTTCAAAAAATAGGTGTCATGCACCTGCTATGTGCCAGGCATTTACCTAGCAGCTGGAGGCTTTAGGTCAATGAAAGTTAATTTACCAGAAGTCTAAGGCTCCATGTCAAGTCCACAGAATGCGTCTTTTTGGCGAATTGCCTGCTTCCGAGGAAACAGGTGGATCCCTGCCCTTGTGGAGGTTACGGTTAGGCGGGAAGACAGTTATTCATAAAGCAATCACACAAGTCAAGATGAACTTGCCCCTATGGTAAAGGCTTGGGGCTGGAATGCGGGCTTCAGCTAGACTGGCAGGTCAGAGGAGGCTTCCTGGGGGTGGTGATGCTCCAGCTGAGATCTGAGGGAAGCGAGGGAGGCAGCTGGGTGAGAGGGAAGAGCAGAGTGGGGTGGCAGGGAGCAGGCCCAGTTCCAGGGAGCAAGAGAAGGGAGCATCCAAGTTGGGAGGAGCCAGGGACCTGGCGGGACAGCAGACGTGATGGGAACTCCTGAGCCAGGTAAGGACTGAAGGAGCCCGGAAGGCCGTGAGGCGGATGTACACTCTGGGTCAGACTGTGTGCACTGGGGTCCTCTGAGCTCTGTAAGGCAAAGCCGGGCAGCGGCGGAAGGAGCCGGGTAGGAAGCAGTGGATCTTGAATAAAACCCAGCGAGCCGAGGTGTCTCCGGGGGGACATGGAGGAGGACAAGGGGGGTGGAGCCGGATCTTAAAAGCAGGGGATCGCTCTTCAGGGAACTGACAGGTGAAGAAGGCAAACCCTTGGAATCATCCGTGATCCTCTTTCTCTCACACTGCCCACATTTTATCCTTGAGCTCATCCTGTTGGCTTTACGTGCGCAATAGACCCAGAACCCAGCCTCTTATCACCACCTCCACCGCTCCCTCGCTGAACTCAGCCACCACCTACTCTCACCCGGATTATTGCAACAGCCTCCTAACTCTTCTCTCTAATCCTGCTCTTGACCCCAACAGTCTGTTCTCAGCACCACAGTCAGAGTGATGCCTTTAAAACATAAATCAGATCATGCCTAAAACCCTCTGGTGGATTCTTGTCTCATTCGTCTCGTCTCATTCAGATAAAAGCTAGTCCTTACGAAGGTCAACAAGGCCCACACAATCTGCACTTCCCCCATAACCGCCTTTGCTAAGGTAGCTCCTCTGGCCTGCTTGCTATTCCTAGAATATGCCAGGTATGGTCCCACCTCAGAGCCTTTGTAGTTTGCAGTTGCTCTTCCCTCTCCCTGGAATGCCCTTCCCCCTTGGGTACTTGCTCACTCCTGCACTTCCTTTGAGTCTTTGCTCCAGGTCACTTTGGCTGCGGCAGCTGGCATGGTGGCGGTAGGGAGACATCCTCTGACCCCCTATTTCAACTGCAGTCCCCCCATCAGCACGCCCTCCCTTCCTCTTACTGCTTGGTTTTTTTCTATCACATTTCTTGCTTCTAACAGGTGTTATAATTTACTTACTTATCTTGTCTGTGGTCTGCCTGCCCTGACTGAACGTATGCTCCACAAGGGCAGGGATTTTTGTCCCTTTGGTTCACTGTTACATCCCCTGCGCCTAGAACAGTGCCTCCTCGTCACAGGTGCTCAGCCAGCCAGATAAGAAGGGGCACCTCCCCACCTTGGGAGGCAGAGAGCAAAGTTCCAAAGAGAATACTATTTCTGTGCTGAGGTGTTTCTGATTTAATTTTTTATTTCATTGACTCCTAACAACAGCCCTTTGTGGTGACAACTATGATTGGCCTCATGTTACAGATGGGAAAGCTGAAGCTCAGAGAGGCAGTGAAGGAGTGGCAGAGCTGGGCATCCTTCAGATCTCAAAGGACAGGCAGTGGTGCCAGATGGCCTGAGCTGGTGCCAGGTGCCTCCATGCACCATCTACAAGACCCTGGACAAGCTTCTGTCCTCTCTGTGCCTCCGTGTCCTCATCTACACAATGGGAACAGTCACAGTACCTACCTCCCAGGGCTGTTGGGATGATTCAGGGTAACAGTACACGCACATGCCTTAGTGTGGGACGCTTGGAAGACACTTCGTAATGCTAGCTGTTATTATTCTTGGAGCTGCACTCTGCTGCCTGAGTCAGGCCTCTGTGCCCCTCCCCACCCAGGGGTCTCCACAGAGTTTCCACAAGGGACCTCAGGTCAGCCCAGGGCTCTGCCTCCAAACGGTAGTGGCCAGGCTTGTCCACTCCCATTTGTTTAGGCAGAATTTAATTTCTCCCTAAGCTGAGAGTCTTCTGCCCCCCTCCTGCCCTCTCTCTTGCTCTCATCAGCGGGAAAATGAGCTCCGGGAGCTTTCCCCTGGTCCAGAAATCCAAGGTGAAGAATTTCATTAACAATCAAGAGGACATAATCAACATTCTAATAATTCCAGATCCGTACTCCCCCTTTTGCAGCCCCCCCAAAGTGCCCCCATCCCCCCCACTCCACCCCATTCCCAGCTCTCCCAGACACACTCACCTTGACAAAGAAATCTCATTTCCTCTCCAACCAAATTTGCTTTGCTATTAAATTCAGCACCTTACCTTCTGTCCTGACAGTGAGGGGTTGTACTCCAGACTTCCTGGACTTCTCCTGCTTCTGAAAGAGACATGAATGCGAAGGATGGGGTCATGATGGACTTGCTTCTCTTACACCTCCTGGAAGGTTCCAGGGTGGGGTGACACATTTTCCCCCTAAGGACTCAGGTCCTCCCTGCCCTGTTGCCAGAGAAGCAGAACTTCTGGTGTGCGTGGGGTGCTCTGGTCACCTCTTCTCCAGGACTGTAGAGGGATCGAGAGCTGGTCAACGCCCTTTTCAAGTTCATTGGCGTTTTACACAGTACAAGGGCCCTACCTCAAACCCCCCCACCCCAGCACTTGGGGAGATCTAGCCTGTACCACCTTCTGGCTGTTTGATCGTGGGTAAATCAATCTTTCTGGGCCTCAGTTTCATTATCTGTAAAATGGGGGTGGTAGCAATAATGCCCTTCTCTCAAGGTCACTGGGGAATGAAATGAGATACTGCTTAGCACAGTGCCTGGTATGGAATGGGCACATAGTGAGTAGTCGTAGTCTGTCACAGCATCTTTGGCACTTGAATCCTGAGCCGTGGTACTCACCATCCTATCTCTCACCTCATTCCTGCCTTCATCCCCTTGGAGTACGCTGCGTTCTTATCGATACAGTGAAGCATGGGACATGAGTGTGTTAAACAGACATTTACAATCCAGTGTGGTCAGAACTGCGACAAGTGAAGTTCTGGGGGCTTTTGGAACCCAAAGTGGGTGTTATGTGGTGGTCAGAGGCTCTGGTGGGAGCTGAGACTGGAGGAATGAGGAGGGATTTGCCTGGAGAGGATGAGTGAGAAGGGGCTCTGAGCATGGAAACTGTCAGTGCAAAGACATGGAGGTGAGAACTCCCGGGGGCTAGAGAGGAGAGCCTTATGGGGTGTGCGTGGAGGGTAGTCAGGAGCCAAGGCCAGAGTGGTCAACCAAGCCTTGGAAGCCACCAAGGGGAGTTTGGCTTTTATCCTCAGGGTGTGTGGAGCCGCTGTGGAAGGACACCGAGGAGAGTACTGGCCTGACTGTTCTAGAAACTTCTGTCTGGGTACAGTGTGGGAGGGAGACAGGAGAGGGGCAAGGGTGGACGTGGGGAGATGAGTGAGGAGGGGGTTGGGGCCTGGGCTGCTGAGGGCTGCGGAGAAATGTGCCTTCCAGAGGCATCCTGGCCAGGGCTGGCGCTGACTGACAAGGTGGAGCTGACAGTGGCCCCCTGGAGTCCGGCTTCAGCACCCACAGCCACTGTGGGCGCCTGGAAGAGGCACAGGGGCCCCCTGCGTGTCTGGGCCCCGGGGGTGGCTTCATGCGGCCCAGGCCTGTCTGAGAAGGTGCCTGAGGAAGCCCTGGGCTGCTGGAGCAGAGCCCGGAGTCCACGGTCATCCTGGCCTGGCCCAGCCCCGTGCTCTGTGCAGCTGGGGCCCCAGGATCCCAGGCTCAACAGAGGCTGTGGCAGTATGTTGAATTCTCTAATCTCTGAAACCTCCTGAAATCCCTTTGGAGCCTTGAGCGGCCCTGGGGCGCACTTCCCTATGGTGGCTCCATGGCAGGGCTCACAGCACCTTCCTTGTGCTTCATGCACTCACGCTACACCACACACACACACACACACACACACACACACACACACACACCCACACACACACACACCCACACACACACACACACACACACACACGATGAACCTTCCAGGCTCTATGATGAGCCCTGGGGGGAGGGGGAAGAGGAGGAAGAGGGAGAAGAAAAGATATCCCCAGTTCCATTCTCCATGGCTCAGGCAGAGATTAACCCCTTAGGCGACAGGGGAGGGACGTTACGGTGCTCCAAGTGACAGGGTTCTCTCCCTACTGGAGCTTCAGCTGGGCATCAAACCTAAAGGCCCCTTCCCTTCTAGCTCCTTCCTAGGGCACACAGCTCTGGGTCACGTCCCCAACCTCTGCCCTACTCCCTAAGGGGATCTGCGGCAGGTCTGGCTGTGCATGTGCGCGTGCGCACGCGTGTGTGTGTGTGTGTGTGTGTGTGTGTGTGTGTCGGGGAGAAGAAGGAAAGTCTTGCCTCCGTTTCCAGCAGGGAAAGGAGGAAGAGGTTAGACAGATGGTTACAAGCCTCCTGGAAGGTTTCCCGCCCTCACCCCTCCGGCCCCCAGTCCTTCCTCCATATGGCAGCCACATTACTCTGCTGCCCCACATCTTTCTATAGCTCCTCAGTGCCCTCAGACTCAAGTCCAAATTCTCCAACAAGGCTGACAGGGCCTCCATCCATTCTCCAGCCTTGCGTTAACACCCCTCCCCCAGAGCCTCCAGGCCTCTTCCCACTGCTGTTCCCTCCGCTGGTCCAGCCCCCCCACCCTACGCTTCTTGCTCATTCTTTAGATATCAGAAACCTTGAAGCAAAGTTTCTCAGATTCCTCCTCCAAGCTAGAAAAGTCTCCATCTTTGGGCGCCCCAGGACACCACTGGCCTCCCCCACCCCCAGTGAAGCCTGTGCTTCTCCTATCCTCGCTCTGATCGCTCTGTGTCGTACCTGCCTGGCCCTTTCCCTCTCGAGGCTGTGAGCTCTGTGAGGGCAGGAACTTGCCTTTCTAGAATCCTCAGTGCCCAGCACCATGCCTAGTATTCATTAAATATTAGTGGAAGGAAAACCCCAGGAATTATCAAAATGGTGTTATCTTTCAGGCTAGAAGCTGGCTGGAGATCACCAAAACAACCTCTTGTTTTTGGAATAAACTTGCCCAAGGTCACAGAGAGGGAGTGGTTGAGCCAGGAATAGAATGCAGGAGTCCTAACCCCTGGGCCCTTGCCCTCCCACAGTGGGATCCAGGGAAGAAGTGGAGGCAGCTGGCAGGAAGTGGACACAGGGGGCGGGGCTCGGTCTAAGGATCCTGCAACAGCAGTGCCCACGGTGTTTGCACAGATGTGTGTGTGTGTGTGTGTGTGTGTGTGTGTGTGCTGCACTTGACTGGCTAGGAACCCCCTCCTGCCACCCCACAGTGAGGGGACCCAGTTCCCTGGGGAGGAGCCCACCCAGGACTCGGTGCTGGGGTGTCGCGGAGGCCAGGCGGTCAGACTG
Source organism: Balaenoptera physalus (assembly GCF_965194825.1). NCBI lineage: Eukaryota > Metazoa > Chordata > Mammalia > Artiodactyla > Balaenopteridae > Balaenoptera > Balaenoptera physalus. The sequence continues at coordinate 59,036,913 of NC_138890.1, forward strand.
GACTGGGGATTTGTCATCTTAAACGCCTGTGGAAGCTGAGAGCGGATACCCAGGGGCCAAAGCAGACGCTGGGGATGCAATCATAGGCTAATAGCCTCCCAGCCTGAGATGCAATTAGGGGGGAATCCCTTGCGGGCTGGTAGGCAGCAGGGATGGGCAGTAAGTTGTTCGGAGTTGAGGATGGGGGCCCACCTCTGCCAGTCCTGGCTCAGGGTCAGAGGGGCCAGGATGAGGGCACAGATGGGTAAAGAGATCTCCAAATAGAAGGAAGAGTAGGGACATGGGTGCTAGTGAGCCAGAGGCAGGCCTTGGAGGTGAAGCACAATCATGGAAGAGTAATGGGGTGGGGTGTTTTCCCGGGACCCCAGTGTAACAGTGAAAGAGCCAAGCTAACTAACTTAGATCCTCAGCCTTTCTGAGTGGCGGTTTCCTTCCCTATAATATAGGAATAATAATAACAGAATCTATCTTGAAGGTCTATTGTGAAAGTTAAATGTGAAAAAGCATGTGGAATACTTAGCTCAGAACGTGGCCCTTATTAAGTGTTTAGTAAACCATCACAATGACGGGAAAGATTTAGGGTGGTGGTGTCACATACCAGGCATACACACAAAATTTGGAATCATACAGGCCTGGGTTCGAACCCCAGTTCCTCCACTTAGAAGCTCAATGACTTTGGGCAAAGACCGAGCCCCTGGCCTGCTATCTGTAAACAGAAGTAATAGCAGTACTTAACTTCAGCCAGGGGTGAGAGGAAGGTCAATAGGGAATGTCAACTGCCCTGGAAACAGGTTCTCCCTAAATGGTAGCTCCCAGGACGGAGCTGGGGTCACCCGTGGGCCCGGGATCACAGCTCCAAATCTTCTGCCACTGAGACCACAAGGCAGCTCTCTCTGACCCCAGGGATCCTACCACCCCAGCCTGTCTAAGACAAAGGTCTGCAGATCTGGCTTCCTGCCGGAGCCTTGCGAGGGGCCAACAGGGAGATGTGACTGTGGTTTGGAGGGTGAGTTCTGTTTTGAAACTGCCACCAGATACACTGCAGCTGTGAGGAGCTGAGAACTGGCTGGATAAGTTTAGTCACAACTGCAGCCCCAGGCCCGGCCTCACCTGGGGTGGGAGGGGGAAGAGGGCATGGGGGGGTTGCCATGCTCATCCTAACTGGCCTTTACTGAGCACTTTATCTACATCACCTAGTGTAATCCTCATAACAACCCCATGAGGAGGCATAGGTATCATTCCTATTTTACAAATGGGGAAATTGAGCCCAGAGAGATGGAACGCCTTGCCCAAGCCTGCCTAACTAGTAAGCGTCAGCCGCAGGATTGTAACTCACTCGGGACTGCCCCAGAGCCCAGGCTTTTCAGCCCAGCAGCTCTGAGCTTCAGGAGGGGGAAGCTTGGTTAACAACCTGTGTCACACATACTCCTGCAGGATCCCCATTCTGGAGGTCTGGAGGAATATGCAGGCTGGCAGTGTTAACAAGCCCCTGGATTCAGGTGCTGGTGGTCTAGGGACCACTCAGGGAAGGCCCAGGCTGATATCAGGCTGGGCTGAGGTAGAGACCATTGACTGGGCTGGAGGTCGGGGTGCTCCAGCCACTGTGTTCCAGCCCCGTGGTCCCTCCTTACCTGCCTGCCTGGCTAGGGAATCAGTCCAGGTGCTTTGAGATAAAGAGGAAGTCCAGTCCCGAACCTGCTGAGGTGGCTGTTTTGGGGTAAATATAAACCTGGATTTCCTGGGCCCTGAATGACTCAGCACAACTGGGCCCAAGGTTTTCCTCTCCTCTGTTGGTGGAGAAGGTAGAAATCAGTGGCACCCAACTCCCTGGAAGTCATTTCAGTGAAGAGATCTCCTCCCCCAGCTCTAGCACAGGCTTTGGAAGAGGAAGCCACACTCTGTCCCCAGGGCCCACCTGAGGCCAGGGAGACAGCCTGGTGTCGCAGCAAGAGCATGGGCCAGCGTGGGCCTGAATTCAAATCCCAGCCCTGCTACTTACCGGCTGTGTGGCCCGAGTCCCAGTTTCCTTGTCTGTAAAATGGGGATAAGCGTATCCACCTCCTCAAAGATTAATAAGGAACATTTGCGAGGAAAGCACAGACATTCTGCAAATGTTTGTTTCCTTTCCTCTCCAGCCCCCAAGCCTCTCTGGCAACTGACATTCACCATCAACAGCAGAGCCGTCCCCAGACTCCTCTTTAAACTGCGCAGAACCGGGAAGAGAGGGAGGGTCATTAAATCCACCTGAGATGAAGCGCGTGCAGAGCGCTGACTTTCACAGCTGTAGGATGGAAATCATGATGTCCCTGTTATTGAGTTACTGACACCTGGGAAAAGCAGGTCTGGCAAGGCCTTCAGAAGAAGATTCTGGCCCCACTCCCTTATTTTAAAAAAGGAGAAAGGCCGAGAGGGGGAGCTGCTGGCCCAAGGTCACCCAGAAAGTCAGGGGCTGGTAGAGGCCGGCTTGGATCCACTTCACCTGAGATTCTGCTTCCTTCGTGTCAGGAGAGACAGGTCGGGGGCTGGGGCGCTGACAAGGAGGCCCTGCTGCTCTTGGCCACTTCCCTGGCACCTGGAGCAGTCCCTGGCACATGGTGGAGATTCCATAAGGATTTCTCAAATAAATGAGTGAATGAATGAATGAGGTAGCAGGAAGACAAAGCTGCCCTCCCAGAACAAGAAGGTATCTCTGTGAGACTATGGTCACCTTGACACGGGGCCCTCAGGGCCTCCCCAGGGCTGAGTCCACATGTCCACTTTGCCCCCCTCCAGATGTCAGCTAGGGGAAGGGGGAGGGGGACTCCTCAGCGACTGGGACCAGAGCTGCAGCCAGAGGAATGGAGGTTAGACAGCAAGAGAGTTACTTGAAGGAGGCAGGGAGGCTGGGTGGCTTCTTTCAGAGCTCTTAGAGGGAGGAATGCTCTGGCTGTGTCTGAGGCGGGCGGGTAGGAGGGCTTTGTGAGGCCTGGGGTGGGGGGTGCAGTGGCTGGGGGAACTCTGAGTCACTCTCTTTCAGAGCCTGGGACATCTGCAGGGGGAGGGCGGTCTGTGCGGGCAAAGGCCACCTCTGCTCCTTGGAGGTAGACCACGCTCGGCTCGCTCTGGCTGCTCAGGATCCTGTTGCCATGGAGATACCAAGGCTCCTCTGAGAGCATTAGAGGTACTGGGCATGTCCTGCCCTCAGCATGGTTTAAAGCCTGCGGTGGGGGTGCAGGTGCAGTTGGGGCAGCAAAGAGCTTTGGTAGGACCTTGTCGGGCACAACACCAAAGACACAGGCGACACGGCAGACACTGGCTTTAGAGTGCACAGACCTAGGCCGGAATCCCAGTTATTAACTGGTGGCCTTGGACAAGGGACATCACATCTCTGAGCCTCAGTTCCATCATCTGTAGAACGGGGTCGATAAGAGTCTTCCCAGGCTGTCCTGCCGTTCCCTCGAGCCTGCGCACGGAAAGCACAGTGCTGGGCCGGTGAGACTCAGTAAGTGGTAACCATTAGTTCTATAATGGGCATTAGGGTTGGTGATCTGCAGGAGTCTGCCTTGAAGGCAGCAGCTCCCTGCCCTCAGCCTGCTCTTTGGGATGCCTGGGTGAGTCTGGAGAGCGGCCTGACTCTTCTCCACAGACGCAGGCGATCAAGAGTCAGGACTTATGTCATCCTTTGAACATGGGCCTGGAGGCTCTGCCGCAGGCGCATCTGAAAAATAAATAATAACAACTTGAATAATTCACAGAATCCGTGTGAATAATTCACCATGGCCTCCCAAGCACCAGCCGATTAGTCACTGCAGACCCAGGCTCCGGTCCTCTCTGCCTCTGGCTGCCCTGGGGAATGCGGCCTGGCCCCCGGGGCAGGAGGTGGAGCACATGCAAGACCACTTTCGGGGCGGGGAGCTGGGCTTGGGGAGGACTCCCAAGGCTGCAGGGGCCTGGGGGCGCGGCTGGGAGGTAGGGTCCATGGTCTCTCTGGGTTCTACAGAGACCTCTGTGCTGGGGCAGCCAAAGGGGACTGTCCGAGAGACCCTGAGCAAAGGGGATCCTGCAGCCGGCCATCGCTGCTTCCCCTCTCTGGGCTGCATTTTGGAGACTTGGAGGGAGAAGAGCCCTTCTTGGTACATTTTCATAACTAGTGACTAGCCCACTGTAGCCCCATCTCCACAGGGACCCCAGGCTGGGAGGTGTCTCAGCCCTGAAATCAATCCTGCAAAGCCCACACAGACCTCTCATGTTTCTCCTGGGAGGTAGGATGAGGTGGGGATTAGACGCCTCCGCTCAGGACTCAGACAGACTTCAGTTCAACCACCCGGTCACTGACTATGTGACTTGACCAGATGGCACAAATGTTCCAGGGCTCCACTTCCTGGTCTGTAAAATGGGGATTAAAAACACCTGCTTCATAACGTTATTACTGTTCTGCGGATGAAATGATGTAATGACCATAAATTGCTTAGCGCAATGCCTGGCACATAGTAAGTGCTAAAAAACAGTAGCTGTGATAGATACTCATTATCTTTCCAAAGATAGCGTGCTGGGGACTCGGGGCAGGAAGAGGGCTGCTCAGACGTTGCAGATGTTCACATAAGACATGATCTGCAGGCCCAGGAGATGGGCATAGACTGCCAGGCGACCCAAGGGAGGCCTGCCTGTTAAAGTGTGGGTGGTCTCCAAGATCCTCCAAGTAGGTCCTCCACTCAGAACACCCAGTATCCTCCTGAGCACTTGCACAATTTGTGATTGTTTTCTTGGCTCTTTATCACATTCTGATTATGTGCCTTCCCCACTTGACTGTGAGCTCCATGAGGACAGGGACCTCATCTGTCTTGTTGACCAGTATCTCCCCAGGCCCTAGAATACTGCCTGGCACATAGTAGGTGCTCAGTAAATACTTGTCCATTGAATGAATAGATGCCTCAGCTGGGCAAGGTTTTAGAAGGCACGAGATCATGAAGAGCTGCCAGAACGGAGCCTCCACTGTGGGTGGGTCAGGAGGGGTTCTGGCGACAGTAGCTGGGTGTGCAGCTCAGAGGGGGAAGGTGGTTCTGGGGCTGGCCCCTGCCACACTGGCTGCTGGTGATGCTTCAGGGGCGGGGGCAATGCCTGTCTCCCTGTTTTTTTTTTTTTTTAATTTTTATTTTATTCATTTATTTATGGCTGTGTTGGGTCTTCGTTTCTGTGCGAGGGCTTTCTCTAGTTGCGGCAAGTGGGGGCCACTCTTCATCGCGGTGCGCGGGCCTCTCACTATCGCGGCCTCTCTTGTTGCGGAGCACAGGCTCCAGACTCCAGACGCACAGGCTCAGTAATTGTGGCTCACGGGCCCAGTTGCTCTGCGGCATGTGGGATCTTCCCAGACCAGGACTCGAACCCGTGTCCCCTGCATTGGCAGGCAGACTCTCAACCACTGCGCCACCAGGGAAGCCCCTGTCTCCCTGCTTCTTACCTCCCAGGTAAGCCTTCCCTAGACCAACAGCACAAAGGAGGCTTAACGGTGGCACAGACTCGCTGCACCTTCCCCAGTAATGATTTAATCGCTTGTTTAGAATTTCCTGTGGCATTAATGATTATCCCCCAGAACAGAGGGAATAATTGGCTGTGTTCTCACAGTGAGCGAGCTCCCTGTTAGCAGGGAGCTGAGCCTGTTCTTCTGTAATCTTCTTCTCTCACCTGCCTGCCACTCACTCGCCAGGTGATGGAGATGGATGACCTCCTGCGTGCAGGGCTGCTGGGAAGCCGCCTGGAGCTGCAGGACCTCACCAGGGCTAGGAGGCTGCAGGGAGGGCAGAGAGACTGAGAAAGAGATGCACAGAAACGCAGACAGTGATGGAGAAACAGCAAGAGGCAGAGACGGTGAGAGAGAATGATACTGGGAATCTGTGTTCTCGGGCCGAGTAATCCCCACACTCAGCTCATAGCTTCCAGTTCTCCCCAGCCGCCTCACTCGTGCTGTTTTACAAAAGCTTCTGTGCATGAATGTGAACCCTCCTGTGTGCACATGTGGACATTTCTAGGGCAGTGGTTCTCAAAGGGCGGTACCCGGACCAGCAGCATCAGCAGCACCTGGCGTTTGCTTGAAATGCACATTCTCAGGCCCCACCCCAGACCTACTGAATCCCAAGCCTGGAGGTGGACCCTAGCACTCTGATAAGCTTTCTAGGTGATCCTGGTGTACCTAAGGGTGAGATGGCCTGCTCTAATGTACAGAGTGTGTAGAGGTGTGTGAGGTGGATACACGTGCTGCTGTGTGGGTACATGGCCATGTGTACGCACATGTGTACAGGTTGCCTGTGTGAGCCTTTGGACCCCTGTCCCCAGCCAGGGAGCTTCTGCCGCAGAAGCCGGAAAAGGCCCAGGCAGAAATCGGGTCCAGGGCTGCTGCTCGTGGAGAGGAGACTCAGGTCCAGCTATCAACTGCCCCAACATAGCCACCTGCCCCTGGGTGGCCACAGGACCCCCTGCCAGGGGAGTCTGAGAGGGGTAAGAGGGGCCCACCGTCCCTGCCGGGGCCTCCATAAAGTAGGCCCGGGAGCAGGATCTGCTGAGAGTTGCTGGCCTCAGCTCTGACCCCCTGCAACGTGGCTCAAAGGGAACCATGTCCTGGCCCCACTAGACCAGGGACTGGGAATCCTAGGGACCTGTCTCCACCCCAGCCCTCCGTGAGCCACTGCTGTTGGGCTTTGAGGAAGTGACTTTTCAGGGATTAAGCAATGTAAGGAGTACTATGCAAGGCTGGGGGGAGCGAATGATTGGCTCTCAGCCGAGAGCCACAGCATCCACCTGCCGGAGCAGCCGGCAACTCAGCACAGTTTTGGCTTGTGGGTGATATTTCAGGAAGGGGGAGTGGGAGGCAGGGTGGGGTGAGAGCGACCCTGGGGACTCTGAGGGTGGCTCTGGGATGTGAGGGTATTGCAGGGGGAGGGGAGGGAAGGGAAGGGGCAGAGGAGGGTTATGATGGGGGTGGGTAGGGAAGCAGGGGAAAGGGGGAAGAGAGCGGGGGAGGCGGAGGGAGGCTGGGCAGACTGAAGGAAGTGAGGGAGGGAAGAGGAGGGGGAAGAGCAGAGAAGGGAGATACTGTGGGTGGAGGAGGGAAGAGAAGGAGAGACGGCTGGTCAAGACAGCAGAATAGTGAGGGTGGTGTTCCCAAAACGGTCTTCAGGGGGCTGGATGGAGGGAGGTCTCTAGGGAGTGGGGATGCCCGAGGCCCAGGGAGGAGGGGGCATGGAGGCCCCTCCCACCCTAGGCTAACCTGAAGGAAGGGGTGTGGGCATGAAATTCACTAGGAATCTGAAACAAAGTGAGCTGCTTGTTGAGTTTTGTATTTAACAAGACAAATAAATGGAAGGAGTATGAATAATTAGGAAGTAATGAAGACCTTGCAAAAATAGCTTTCTCTTAAAAAAAAAAAGAAGGTAGCAAATAAAATAGGTACTCAGAAAGCCAGAACATATGCAAATTGGCCATCCTGGGCTGGTGAGTGAGTCAGCAAGCCAGGACACCCGGCCCCTAACAGCTTAGCTGGACCTGGGGAGGGGGTGGAGGGGGGAGTTGGCCAGGCAGCCAAATCCTGCCAGAGTGGGCTGGGAAGTTGAGATCATGTACCTCCCCCTCGCTTCCCAGCCTGCCGCTCTCTGCTGGAGCACCTGGGACCCATTTGGGGGAGACCATAGCAGTCCCCAGCAGGGATGCTGACCTCAAATGTCTAAGCCCAAACCCCCAGAAGCTCTCACTTCCTTTAATTACCACTGGGGACCCATCATCCATTAATTTCATGCAACCCTTTCTGAACTCCTTTCTATTTTCAGCTTGTGCAGACCCCTTGGGGGTAACAAAGTCCAGAAGTTGGACAGCAGCTGTGTAAAGCAGGACTTCCCTTTAGAAATCCTAAATTAAGTAACTCCAGCTTCAGAAGGAACCTCCTTGTTCTGCTCTAATGTTTCCTTATCAGTAACTTGGGAGGTTTGGTCCAACATTCCTCTCAGCCCCCAATGTTTCCAACAGCCCCCTTGCTCCAACATTACAAATATTCTGAGCTCTGAAGTCAGACTTGGGTCCAAATAGGGGATCTACCACTTCCTAGCTGTATGATCTTTGAGCAAGTCACTTATCTTTCTGTCTGTAGTGTTTCCATCTGAAAAATGAGAAGTAATTATATTGCCTATTTCAAAAATTGGCACATGATGAAATAATGTATGTAAATCATCTAAAACAGTTCCTAGCACATAGTAAGTTGTGGTTCTGTGCCAGGCGCTGTTCTAGGCCCCAGTGGGAGAGCCGTGAGCAAGATAGGGAGACCCCTGCCCTCGGGCAACTTCCATCCCAGGAGGATGTGGGAAGGTGACCATTAGCCAGGACACAAAAGAATACAGTGATCCCAAAGAGTGGTGGAGCTCCGAGGACAATGAAAAGGTGATGGGAAGGTGGGGGACAGATGGCTGATCTGGGAAGACCTCTCTGCTAAAGTGGCATTTGAGCTGAGAAGAAGCCCGAGAAGTTGTCTGGGGGAGGAATTTTTGAAATTAGTCTCAAGGTTCGTAAGCAGTTCAGGACCACATTTTCTGTATCCTGTGTGATTTCAGAGAATTTGACCCCCTCAACCCTCATCCCACTCTCCTTCCTTCTCAGGTTCCCCCCCTCTGGGCTGAGTCGCCGTCTGTTCACGGTTCCGAGGCCCGAGAAAGCAGTGGAGCTGCCAAGGGGCTAAGAGCTCGGCCTCCTCCTTCCTTCGCTCCCTCACTCCCACGCTGTCCCTCCCTGGTTCTCTCCCCTTGCCGCTGCCCAGGGTGATGGATGCCTCCTTCCCAGGGCTGAGTCATGCGCTGCCTCTTAGAAGCTCTGGGCGATGTCTCTGCCACCTCCCCACTCTCTGCCGGCCCCAGTGGGGAGCCACGTTTATAGGGGCTTTCCCCGGGGACACACATGAATTCTGCTTCACTCTGGCTTCAGGCTGCAGGAGAAGGGGCCGCTGCTCAGAGCTACTGTCTTTAATGCACGCCAGGAAACTGAGACAGGGAGGCTTGCCTGTGCCGCCACCCGGCAGAGGCTGAGCAGGGGCTTGAGGCCAGATCTCCAGACTCTGTGTCCAGTGCTCTTTTCCTGGCACACTTGACAGCTTGCCTGCATTTAGGGCTTTGTCAGGATCTCAGCTTCTTGAGTCCCAGAGCTGGGTCTGTGCAGCCTCCTCTGAGTAGCCCACCGTCCAGCGCTCTGTGTAACTAGCCTCACGGTGGCTCTGGGACTGATTGTTAGTGACTGCTTAGAGTGCGTGTTGAGGTTTTTGATGCTGCATGGGGCTTAGAGGAAAGAGCGTTATAGTTCAGTGGTTCTCAAATTTCAGCCTGCATCAGAATCACCTGGAGGGCTTATTAAAACACAGATTGCTGGCTTCCACCCCCAGAGTTTCCCATACAAGGGGTCTGGTGTGAGGTCTGATAATTTGCATTTCTAACCAATTCCCAGGTGATGCTAACGGCTGCTGGTCTGAGAACCACTGCTGTAATTGACTAGCGCTGTCTGCTTTGGGTATGAGAACGGGCAATTGTGACAAGTATGGCATAAATTTGCCATCCCTCTTCTAATATGATTTCTGAATCTTTTTGTCATAACTTGCAAATCTTTATTTCATAGGCAGCCAGAGTAATCTTTTCAAGACACAAATATGATCATGTGATTTAAAACCCTTTGAGGACACCAGATAAAGAGAAAAGGCCATAATGTGGCCTATAGGGTCCTGCACTGTGTGGCCACTGCCCACTTCTCCAGCCTCATTTCGCACCACATGGCCACCTATGTCTCCCTTCAGTCCCTCCCACTTGCTAGCATCTCTTTGGGCACAGGACATTTGCACATGCTGTTCCCGCTGTCTAGAATGCCCCTACCACCAGTCAAGCTCCCTGACTAATAAACTCCAACTTATTTCTCAGATCATCTGGGCAGAGGGAAGAGCAAATGCAAAGGCCCTGAGATGGGAATGAACTGGAGCAGAAAGAAGGTCCGATGCCTGAAGTGAGGCGAGTGGATTGAGGAGAGTGATGAGGGATAAAGTTGCAGGGTCAGGTCATCAGTGTATGTGCATAGACAGATGAAGGCCAAGGTGAGGAGGCGAGCTGGTGACCAAGCAGGTTGCCGCTGACTGCTCTTAGAAACAGGGGGAGGTGGGCTGCTTCTCAGAGTCAGGCTGGGCCCATACCTGGACCAGAGCATCCCCCTTCAGGCAGGATCTGAATACCTGTCTGCTGCATCCTTGCAGCCAAGATGCAGGCCCAGGCAGAGCCCGTCTCCTGACCACGCATAGTCCCTCGCAAGATTTCCTGGACCCCCTACTCAAGAAAAAACTGGGATGTGCCTCTCAGGTACAGTGATGAACAGGTGTTCTTTGGCAGATGTTTCCATGACTGGCGGGTGTTTCTGAGTTGGGGGGCGTTGAGTCCCTCTGTCTTGGCCTCATTTCTGGGGCTCGTGCAGCCCCTCCCTGGGGCAGCCAGACTTGGGGGGTGGGGCTTCGGCAAGCGCGATACAGCGAGGAGCTATTTAAAGCTGCCGGCAGCTCGCCCCTTCTGTTCACGGCTCTGGGCTCTGCCGGGTGGGAGCTGCCATCGTCACGCGCCCACCGGCGCACACAGCAGCCCAGTGCACCCACACAGAGACGTGGGGGAGGGTCTTTCTGCACCTCCACATTCAGGCAGGGGGTCCTGCTGCTCATAAGGCAGGGCCGATAAGGCAGGAGTGGATCCTGGAGAGCCCCTCACTCCCAGCCCATGTTCCCATCCACAGCCCAGGCGCGTAGCTTAAATTTAGGTCACTCCCACCCACACTGGCTACAAGTGTAACCAATTAACGGCCTTCCGAGGGTGTTGGTGGGGGGCGCAGGCGGAGGTGGGGAATCTTCAGGCCCACGTGGGACTGGAGGGGCTTCTTTGGTTCCGGAAGGCTGTCCCAGGCCTTGAGGGAGGAGCCATGAGCCCCCGGCTCCTCCCACAGCTGCAACCCCAAATGAGTGGGTCCCCCTGGAACGGTAGTTAGCAGTCCTCCCCTCTGTCACTCACACCTCCCAGGGTCCCACAGCAGGGAGTCGCCTGTGAGCGCTGCCCAGGGTCCGCAGGGGTTCAGAGCATAAGCCGTGGAGGCAAGCGGGCCCTGGTATGAACCAAGCAGGTAGCTTAACCTGAGCCTGTTTCTTTCTCTGGGAACTGGGGGTAAAAATAATGTCCACCTCGTAGCTATGAGGATTTTATTTGAATTATAAATGCACAGAGCTTTGCCACAGACTAGCACTGAGTAAGCTCCGAATAAGTGATGGCCTTTGCCAATATTACTATGGTTATCATGCTATATTTTGAAATTGGCCCCTTCTCCCCCACACCGGAGGGTATGGTGGCCCCCTCCAGGCCCCTGTAGATACAGACATGGGCTGAAAGTCCTGGGGGCAGGGGGGTGGGGGAAACAGTAGGTGAATTTGGCCTTGACTTGACTATGTGCTGGTTGTGGCCTGGACACACACGGGCCCTGAGCACATATTAGGATTCTAGCAGTGCTGACGAGAATGTGCTGGAAACTCCATCTCTGCTGTGACCCTCAGCAGCAGCACATCCAGCTCACAGAGCCCAGGCCTAGGAGCTACGCCACCGGCTCCTTCTCAGGTGAGAACTGCTGATTCCTCCAGACTGGGGCAAGTGGGAACTGGGGCTCTTCTTTCTGGACCAGGCAGACAGGTAGACAGGCAGACAGACAGCTCTGTGCAGGGTCAGCCCTGAAATACAGTCTGCCACCTGCAGGACCAGACCACCCCTTATAGATGTGGGGATCTACAGGGGCGATGTCCTAAGCAGGAAAGGCTGTTAGCAACTCAAAACTGCAGGGGGAGAGTGGAGATGGGGAAGCCTAGGAACTGAGAGGTGAGGGCTGGAAGCAGCAAAGTGAGTGAGGGGAGAGAGAGGCCTGCATGAGGTGCAAGTGGGGAGAAAGGAGAGAGGCAAGCAGATGGAGGGCCCTAGGAGGCTCATCCCATGGCCTTTCACCACATCCATGCCTCTTGTTTCATTTAATGCCTCCTTCTGACCCCTCCTATAACCCCTCCACTCACATTCATCGTCCCTTGAATCCTCTCCTGTGTCCCATCGCTCCCCCCACCCCAGGATCCTCCCCCCCCACCCAGGGTCTCCTTCATCACACCCAACCAATGTCCCCTCCTCCCACCCCAGCCCTTCACGGAACCCTCTTCACTTTCACCCCATCTAGGCCACATCGTTGCATCCAATGGGGCCACGACCCCCACCCAAGCCCTCCATTGTCCCGCCCAGAGTCTTCTCTTGAAAGCCCCAGGTCCTCTGCCAAAGTTCCAGAGATCCAGCTCCAGCCCAGCTCCCTTTTCTGGGTCCCCATCACCCCCTTCCATCATCGTGTTCCACAGCCAGCCGCCCGGGAGCTGAATCAGAGCCATAGAGCTAACATTTTGCACACACGTCTCTCCAGATGACAGGCAAGATGGGCCTTCTGCCCTCGGCCCACACGCACCCGTGCTCAGGAAGTACAGAAAGCCAGGGCTGCACCCCACACGGGGTGGGGGAAGAGGGCTGGGGGGCCCTTTTCCTTCTGGATAACTGGCCTGGACCCGGCCTCTCGAGATTTTGCTCAAGGCTGGGACTTAACGTTTTACGGAGCAGAAAAAATACACTGTAAGATGGAGAAAGACAGAGGCTGTAGCAGAGACTGCAGGAAAGTTCCTATCAGAGTCGGGGATGGGACAGGAAAACAGGGCAGGAGAGGCAGGGCGAGAGACTGGTTAGACACAGACATCAGAGACAAGGACAAGGAGAGACAGAAATAGGGAGATGGAGAGGGAGAGGGACTGAGGAGGGGAAACGGAGAAAAGGGAGCAAGATGAGCAAAAGGAAGGTCATTGTGAGAGTGGGGGAGGGAGAGGAAAGGGACCCTGAGAGGGAACAGGAGCTGTCAGCTAAGGGGGGAAGGAGCTGCCAGGAGCCTGAGCTAACCCTGAGGGGAGCCCTCAGAGATACTCAGGGAAAACAGAACCCAGAGCTTCCACAGAAGGATCCAGAGCTTTACCCTGAGGGGGAAGAGCAGAGGCAGTTCCCAGGCACGCCCCCCCCACCGCCCTGCCCTGGGACTAGAGGGGAGCTGCTGGCAGGTGAGCCTGAAGAGATGGGGAGGCCCCTGATGCCAGCCCAGTGCTCTCTTGCTGCTGGCATTGCTTCTGCCCAATCATATTCACAATAGCCACCATTTATTTGCACCCCTACTAGGTGCCACTTACATCCATTATCTCTTCCAATCCTTTCACATAAAATGCTGCAAGGCCAACACCATTGTTACCCCCGTTTTACAGATGAGAAAACTGAGACTCAGAAACATGAAGAGCCTTGTTTAGATCTGTCTTAACTCCCCACATTGTCTGTGATCCTCTGCTTTTCTAGCGGTACCATGAAGTTCCATCTCTGCTCTAACATTTTGTGATTCTGCAGTTTTCCAACACATACACGTGGGTGGACTCCAGGAGACACATACACACACACACACACACACACACACATGTGTCCCCAGAGGGGACTTGGCATCTGTCCTTCATCTGCCCCTTGGCTTCCCCACCCCCAGCCCCAGCATCTCATGCTTTCCCTCCACAGTATCTCAGATCACCTCCCTCTAGCTCAGCAGCTAAGCACGAGGATGATGTCATTCTTTTTATTTAGAGAAAAGGGCTGAGCTGGAGCTTCAGGATGGCAGTCCACGTGGGAGCAGGAGCCAAGTGACGGGCCACGCCGGCTCCTGGCCCAACCTCTTCTGTCCCCCCAACTGCCATCTGATGAGCTGCTTCATGACCCTGGCCCCTTTCCCTGAGAAGCCCCTTAGGTGGCCCTGCTCAGCACGGGAGCAGTATGGGTGAGACCAATGGGAGACGGAAAGTGGGTGCCAGAGGTCTGCAAGGATAGCATGCTTGTTAAGGGCTCCCTGGGCTCAAGGAATGTGATGCTGTTAAAGCCGTGCTGCAGGGGAAACTGAGGCTCCAAGACACAGAGTAAATCACTCAAGGTTGTTATCTATGTACAGCATCCCAGTTAGAGGGTACCTGGGAGGAGGACTGAAAGGGGAACTTACTCCCAGAGTCACTAAGTCTGAGTTTTTCCTCCTTCATCCTTTCGTGGTCAGAGCCTAGTCGCCTGTTTCTCTCTGGATCACCCGAGAGGGGGCATCAGTGAGGAAGAGCCCCTGTTCCAGGAGCGGGATCTGCTCAGCTTGCCCTAGGTTCCCAATTGCCTTCCAGGGCCTGTCCTCCCATCCATGCAAGACCTCCTAGCTGTATCTCTACCCCTTTCCAGCCTCAGCCTCACTCCCTTCTGGGAAGCCTCTTTTTTGAGGAGCATGGAGAATTTACGACCTCATGTAAATCTAGCAACATTGCTAAGAGGTTGGTATGACAACTGCCATCCTTATTTTACAGCCAAGGCAACTGAGGCTTGGAAAGGAGGAGCAGCCTGCCCAGGTCACACAGCTGGTCAGTGGCAGAGCCAGGGTACAAATCCAGGTTTGTCGCGTTCCGAAGCCACTGTCCTCTGCTTCTCCCTATTCTGCAGGACTCTCCCTCAGCTCCCAAGAGACCCCCATGGCTTCCCTGTGCTCCCCAGCCCTCTGCCAAGGCTGAGGAGTTATTAGGAGTCCACGAGCCCCAATTCTCTTCAACTGTGTCCTGGCGAGAGGCTCCATACCAGGTGAACACCAGCTTCTGTTCCCCCAATCTGTTCCCAGGGTCCCTAGCCCAGGCAGCGTTCAGTGAGTCCCTGCCAGAAGCAGGCAGAGATGCTTGTTCTATGTTTTATTTAGCCACTAATTGCCTGCATTTAAAAGGCATCACAGTGCCACAGTCGTCCTCTGTTTTATGCCCTGATGCGTGTTTCTGCATGAAGGGACACGGGGGCAGGGGAACCAGTGAGCGAGGGGCCACGGTCTCCCCAGTGACAGCTTTAAAAGCCTGACCCCAGCGCTGAGTGCCAGAGGATGTCAGGTCATCACCCTGAGAAGCACGACGGGGGCGTGCAGGGCTGGGGCCTCTGCAGAAAGGAGGAGAGAGGTCAGGGCTCTGCCAAGAGCCAGGAAGGAGTGGGAGGGGGCACCCCATGTCCCCACTCACCCCCAGGATGAGGGCCCCGCTGATGGAGCCCTACCCAGAATGCTTGGAGACCTCTGCAATAAGCAGCTGCCTGGAAGAGAACATGGCACAGGCCTTAGTCACATCTGCTGTGATCAGGAAGGAGATGACACGTGAGCCTTGCCTGTGCAAGAGCAAGAGGTGGAAGTCAAAGGAGATGAGGGCAAGGGTGGGAAGGTGGAGGTAAGTGGGTGAGACAGGTGGTTGGCAGCGGGTACCTTTTGAGACAGCCCCAGTAGCCCACTTTGGGTTTTCCACCTGTTCACCCAGGTAGGTGAAGAGTAAACTTGTTTCCCACTACTTCCCAGTCACTTCCAGGTCTAGTTCGAAGCCAAATATCATGTCACTCTGACCCCAGCTCTGACTCACACCAAACCTATACTTCAGCCACAACCCTCACCTCATCTCCAACCCCAACTCCAACCCTCATCCCAACTCCAACTTCACCCCCAATCCCTCCCCTGATACCAAAATCAAGCCAAAGTCCACCCCCAATTCTTACCCTAACAGCAATAATAATCCCCATCCCATTTCCAACTCCAACCCCCAACCTGTCTCTCATATCAGCCTGCCTTAACTCCATCCCTGCCCCCAGCCCCATCCATCCTCTAATACCCATTTCAGACGGGAGTCCACCCCCAACTTCCTTCCCAGTCCTTATTTCTCACCTGACCTGACCTTTTCTCCAGCCCAAGATGACCTCCTAACTGCAACTGATGCAATTCCCTCTCCCTGGCACCACTCCCTGCCCCTGGCCTGATCCCATGGTACCTGGTGAGGCTGAATGTGGGTTAGAGGGCTGCCGTCTTGAGCCGAGCCACCAGGCTATGGGAGCTTTGGGGTGGTGCCTCCCCGCTCAGAATGCTCGAGGTCCCAGCTCTGAGTGCAGGAATCTGGGCCACTCCTGCCCTTTTCAGTTCTCAGCAACCAGCTGATGACACCGGGACATAGGCAGGGATGTGACAGACCCCCCAGCTGAGGAGCCGTGCTTCTCTGGAGGAATGGCAAGGTTAGCACTCTGCAGAGCAGCCCACTGCTGCCACTCCTCACACCTCACTGGGTAATTTCTACACGGCCAAGGACTGAGGCTAATGGGCCGCCTGCTTCCAGCCAGCTGCACAATCAGGGAGGGCAGCCCCCAGGGTCTCCCACAGACCGAGGGGCTCTGCGGTCTGCTAAAAGGATGGCATTTCCATCCTACATCCGTCACAAGAGAAGGGCACTCTGAAAGCCTGGAATCCTGCAGCCACTGGGAGAGAATGAGCAAGTTAGAATGCTCCGCTGAGCCCTAAGAAGCAGGAAAACTTCCTCTCTGGGGATGGGCAGAGAAGGCATCCCTCTTAGTGGCTTGAGTGCCAAGGAGCCACCGTCTGAGCTCAGCAAATGCCGAGTGATTAAGCCTCTAATGTGCAAAGCCTTGCAAACAGCCCCTCCGAGAACAACGTGGTGTACCGTGCCCTGTTCCCGAGGCCCGCCACTGTCCGCCCTCGAGCCACCCGGTGACAAGCACCAGCCAGCACCACCGCATGGGCTGGCACCCCCCCAGCCCGCTGTCATCACCCACCCCTCTTCCTGGGGTCTGTCTGTCTGCTCAGATGGGGAGCTGGTGGCCGGGCTGGCTGCCAACTCTGCACTTCCTGCCGGGCCCAGTGCACCATGGTTGCTCACCAAACACAAACTAAATGTCTGGTCTGAACTTTCTCCCGTTTTGTTTCCTGGCAACTTCCACTTCCTGGGAGGTGAGATGGTGACTTTTGCTCCATCCTGCAGGGAGGCAAGATGGTCCAGTGATTGAGAGTTCCAGTTCTAGGATCAAACAGATGTACCTGGACGCCACCCACACTTCCATCCCCACCATTTGGTAGGTGTGTGACCTTGGGCAGGGTGTCTTCACTTCTCTGAACCTTGGTTTTCTGTTTTGTAAAATGCAGGTACTTATGGGATCTGTCTCACAGAGCTGCTTTAAAAATTCAATGAGGTAGTGAACAATAAGTGTGTGTGTGTGGTGTCAAGCACAGTAGCTGACACATAGTAGGTCCTCAGTAAACACTAGCTCTGCTGATGATATGGCTACAGACGCTGGTCCCTAACTTTAAGACAAGGTCCCGAGAGAGGAGGACAGCTCGGGTCCTTCTCCTGGGGAGAGAATGTTCGATACCGTTTACAGTCCTGTCTGAAGCACCCACTCCCCTTTCTCTTCATCCCACCAGACATTCTCCTTTCCCCTTCCCCAAGCCTGGGCCAGGGAATCCAGTTATGTTCATTCGTTTGCTCATTTACACCTTCATCTAACAAATATTTATAGATTGACTATTCTGGGCAGGTCCTGTACTATGGGCTGGGAGATAAGCAAACAGGTCGAGGTCGTTAACCTCACAGAGCTCGTGGTCTAGAGGGGTGGGGACAGGGGCTTGTCAGCACAAGCATGGAGGGCGCACAGGAGGACCCCCGGACTAAGGGAAGGGAGGTGGGATGGTCTGAGCTACCATCTGGAGGACCAGATAGGAGGTAGCTGAGGAAAGGGGAGAAAGAGAGTTCCAAGCAGAGGAAACAGCCCCAGCAAAGGCCTGGGTAGGAGAGAAAAGGCAGATTTAGGGCTTCGAGAGTGTCCAGGGTGGAAGCAGAGCCACAGGTGATGCGGTATCATCACACAGGCTGGAGTTTGCACTCTGTCTTCAGAGCTCTTCATTTGGAGACTGACAAGGCCTAATGCTTTCCCCTCTCTCTGCACATGGCCTCTTGTCTCCACAAGGAGCCCTTCCTGAGCCCCTGCCTAGTTGGTGGGCAGGGGGAGGAGGTAGGGTGGGACCCAGGAGAGGCGTTCACACCTGGGAGGGCCTGGGATGGACAGAAACCAGGAGGAGGAACTTGTCAGCTGGAGAGAAGATCTGCAAGAGCCAGTGTGACCAAAGCATTCACTCTATTTTCTCGCTCAATCTTCCCGACATTACAAGAAGATACCCTTATTAGTTCCATTTTACAAATGAGGAAACTGAGGCACTGAGATTTTCAATAGCACAAATGTGGCCCTGGTATCAGTCCCCAAAGCCGGTGTTCTGAACCACCAGGCCACCCTGGAGGTGGGACGGTGCTGGGGGAGAGGACCAGGCATAGGAGGGGACAGGAGAGGCAATGGAGCTTTCTGGGGGATGACTCTCCTTGGCCCCTCCCCCGGCCCCTCCCCCAGACACAGACCCCGGGAGCCAGAGCCTGCCAGTCCCTTGAGGGGACAAAGCCCCCATTCAGGGCTCTGACCGTCTCCCCTCCCAGCTGCTCAGCTCCTTGCAAAGCATTTTCCCTTAATAGCCTCCCATTCAGCAGGACGCCTGCAGCCCACATCTGCGGAAACCAGGGCACAGCAACTCCTCCTACCAGGCCAGCAAGGCTGCCACGCCATGGTCACCATGTCCCAAGTGTCTCCTTTTCCTCCAAGTCAGGAACCTTCCAACCCCCTTCCACTCCGCCTGCTAGTTCTGGGACTCTGCCTGTAGGGGGGGACAGAGCTGAGATCCTGTCCTTCAGGCCAGCCTGTCCTTAACTTTTCTCTGCAAAATGTGTCTGAAGGGTGGGGATGGAGAGCAGGAGGAAGAGAAGATCTCTGGGTTCTAATCTCTCCTCTGCCTCCAATTTGCTGGGTGACCTTGGGAAAGTTACTTCACCTCTCCGGGCTTCCTGTTTTTTTCAACTGTAGAATGAGAAGGTAGCCCAGGCGTGGATTCAGACCACCCAGGACTGAATCCTGGACCCACCACTAACAAACTGTGTGACCTTTGACCTACCTCTCTGAACCTCAGTTTCCTCACCTGTGTGAATGGGATGACCTACCTCAACGGCCGTTGAGAAGAGTAAAAGAGATAATCCATGTGAAGCAGTTAGCATAGTGCCTGGCTCACAGTAAACGATCGATAAATGTGTGCTGTAATTATTATTATTACCATAATAGATGTTTTTCAAAACAGCTGTAGAATTTTTTCTTTCTGAACACAATTTTTAATCAAAACCCTGATAGTGGGGCGTGGGGGGCAGGGCTTGTCCACCCTTTCTTCCAGCTCTTCCCAGCTCTCACCCACAGTGGCCTCTGGTTGTGACCAGTAAGTCTCAGACCTGGCTGATTCTCAGCTCCTCCTGGGAGTGTTTTAAAATCAGCTTCCCAGGCTCCACCTCTGAGATTCTCATCCAAGTAATCTCGGGGGAGCCCAGAAGACAGATCTTGTAGAATCATCCCAGGTAGTTCTAATGATCTCCCAGGTTCAGGCTGCACTAAGGTTCTTTCTGGCCCTTAGGTGACATCAAGACTTTGAGGACAAGGGCCTCCTTCCCCGTCGCCCCCTCTGAGGCTGAAAAACATCCCACACAGGCCCAGAGGGTTCCAGTGGTCCCCACACCCTTGCCCAGCTTCCAGTCTGTCCCCTGCCTTCATCAGGGTCCCTTCTGCAAATTCTTGACTGAAAGGGGACAGAGGTGAAGGGCTCCTTCACCCGCCTCCAGGCCCAGCCCTCAGGCACCATGTTCCTGCCCCTCCTTTCCAGGCCTGTCTCTTTTGCTAATAATGTTTAAAAAGCCTGTGAGGGTTTACCATGTGCCAGGCACTGTGCTAAGCTCCGTATAGATATCATCTTGTTAAATCCTTACAAAGCCCTATGATGTATGAATTACCATCCCAGCGACAGATGAGAAAACAAAAGCATAGAGAGGTTAAGTGACTTGATCCTAGTCACACAGCTGTAAGTAGCCCAGCTGAAACTCTACCCGAGGTCTGCCCGACCCCGTAACTCATGCTCTCAACCGCTTTGCTGACGTCCTCCCCTCAGTGCCCCCACTCCTAACCCTTCTCCATTAATCCCCACTCCCTGCCTCTACATCCCCATGGGCCTGCCGAAGCTTCTCCCAAGAACGTGGCTCTGGCCACAGCTCCAATGGCAGGCAAGAAGCACCACAGCAGAGCTTGCTCTAACTGGCGCCTGAGAGCACGCCTAACCTTGGGGTAGAGAGGCCAGACACTCCCTTGGAAGATCACAGATGCACTGGTGAATCCAGTCACCCAGCCAGTTCCTCCTAAGCAGACTCCCATTGGCCCTTCTGTCTGCCATGTGACAGTCATCCATCCATCCGGACATCAGGTCAGCCTGCACTTACCAGCCCTGGTCATCTGTCAATCTTCCTTCTGACATCAGAGGCCACCAGATGGTCCTTACATGCTTCTTGGTTCATCAATCCGTCAGTCCCTCTCTTCAGACCAAGGGCCTTGATTTGTGAGTCTCCAGGGTGGAGATCCCTGACTCAGGGTCAGTGGGAACAGACCTAGCAACTGTCCCCGGAGACCTTATAATCGGACATCCACAGAGCCAGCATTCACCCAGCAGCCACCTAGGTCATGATGCCAAACAGATCTCCCATCCT
The DNA here is from genome assembly GCF_965194825.1 of Balaenoptera physalus. Lineage (NCBI taxonomy): Eukaryota > Metazoa > Chordata > Mammalia > Artiodactyla > Balaenopteridae > Balaenoptera > Balaenoptera physalus. The sequence goes on from NC_138890.1 coordinate 59,057,464, forward strand.
GACCCACCACCACCTCATCTCCCCTGGGCCCATCTGCCCCCCCCCCCCCCCCACTGCTGGGGACCTTTCCCTTTGCAACCCGTCTAGGTAATTTGGAAGGTGATTAACAGCAATCACGCTTGAGTTTGACATCCAGGCATGGCCGCTAAATTGAGGCTCACAAAGCCTCCTTGACATCCAATATGTTATATGCTTTTCCCCTTAATTAGGAGCTAAAGTGGATAAATATGAAGTTGCCATGGCAACACCCTCCCGGGTTGGTGGAGGGATGCAGCTCAGTTTCTGTCGGCTGGCTGGCTGACATGTTGGCTGATGGACCAAGTTGGCTCCTGGGAAAGGGTAGGATAGGGCCCCCTTCCACTTTCCTGGTCACCTGTCCCCCAGGCCCAGTTCTGGTTATTCTGTCACTGTTCACCAGACTTCACAGAGCCCTGGAATGCCCCACCTGGACCATAGACCTCAGCTGGTCTAACCCCCTCATGGAGCAGGTGGGGAAACTGAGGAGGAAAGTCTCTGCTCCAGGAATGAAAGGCAGACAAGATCTAATGCCCAGATCTCCTGACTTCTGGACGAGAGTCCATAGTCGTTCCTCACCAACCTGGGATCCTAGATCCTTTGCAGGATCTGCTGAAGCCTATGGATTATCTATTTGAATACACTTTCAGGAGGTTCAGAGCCCCGAAGCTTGTCTGTGTACTGCAACCAGCTGTTCCTCCAAAGTTTTTACCACCTGCAGAAATGCTTAAAAAAACGTATTTGTGTGGTAAGTCTTCACTCTTTCATTTCTGCCTTCCCCCGCTTGATAGTTTTGTCTGAGACACCCTACAATCTTCTCTCCCTCATCCCACCTCTCTTAGGCACCCTTGACAAGGTGCCTAAGCCATTCCTCCACCAGGATTCTGTGTGTGTAGCTGGAGTGGGCAGGGGGCAAGGGTGGAATGATAGGGGTGGGGAGCCCTTGGGACTGCAGCATGGCTGCAGGGAACAGCTTTTCCAGCTCCGCAGCTGGAGGGTGAGCTACACATTTGCTTTTTGCCTGGGAACGGGAGGCTTGGGGCTGTGGGGGCAGTGATGGGGTGAGCAGAGTCAGATCTGAGGGGAAGTCTCTGCAACGTGGGCCTGAGATCAGCCACATAGTGGGGTTCAGGCCCAGAACTGGACTTTGCTTTTAAATTTTCATAACTAATAGCTGAGCACTTACAGTGTGCATTTTCTCGTATTATCTCATTTAATCCTCAGCAATTCTACAGAGCCGGTACTATGATTATCCCTACTTTACAGAGGAGAAAACAGATTCAGAGAGGTTTAGCCACTTCGTCAATATCACACAGCTAGTAGGTGGAGGAGTCAGAATTTGCACCCACGTCTGTCTGACTGCAGAATCCAAACTCTAACCATTACACTCCACGGCCATTTGAACTGCCTTTCCCTGACCCACAAGTAATGACCTTAGCAGCTATGGGGTTTCAGCCAAGGAGTCTTTCTGCTGGGGAGGTGGGGACACTGAAAAACTCCTCCCTCTCTGCCCCCAGCTCTGCTCTTGGGGCCCGTGGAGGAGAGTCTATGGGCTCATACCTCACACAAGTTCCCCAACTGAGGAAGAGCCAGCCCCAAACAGCTTCTAATAGAGTTAAGATGTTTAAACCTTGAAGGAGGGAGCGAGGGCCCCGGTCAAAGAGCCCACAAAAGGAAGCACCTCAGAGTGACCTAGTCCTATTTCAGGAGACCAAACTCGGTCTTTCTTCTTCTCCACCCTCTTCCTCTGTGCCAGAGCCCTAGTGCAGAGCTGCGTGTTCAGGCAGGGAGAGGAAGAAGCACTCCCTCCCCAGCCCCACTGCGGAGGGAGCGTGCAGGTGGGAGGGAGCACCGTCCTGCCTCCTGAGGAGCTGGGACTCGGGGCTCCCACGCGCCCCCGCACCACGTGCCGTGGGTGCTGGCAGCGGGAGCTGGGGCTGGTGGCTTGGCCCCCGAACTTCCTTTCCTTCCAGTTCTGACTAAAGATAGAGACGGCAAGGACGCAGCTCGTTCTGTCAGACAGCGTTGGGGGGGATGCCTGTGCAGACACAGCTCCCCGCTTCTTGGCACGTGACACCCAGCCCCCAATTTTCCCCACGTACACCCCCTGCCTCTCACAGTCTCCCTCTGCTGTGGCAGCCACGGCCCAGGATCCAGGGTTTCTTGGGGGGGATCTGCTGCTTTCCCCCAAATCTCAACAAACGTCCTCATTGGTCTCTGACTCTAGGGAGAGGTCCAGGTCGGGGCTGCAGTCTAGAGGAGCAGAAGACCTGACTTCTGGGGTTTCCTCCCCCTCTTCCCTCAAGCCACGTAAGGTGGGGGGACAGGGCTGTCAGGACTGGGGCCCCTTCGTATCTTTCAATATTGGAATAAGGCCCAGAAGCCCAGGCAGCTAAGTGGAATAGTCTTGGTGATAGGGGCAGGGGAGGGGAGCATGTGCTCTAAGAATGTCTTGCATTTTTCAGGGAGGATGACTTCCAAGCCTCAAGCCTCAGGGTCCCTCCTGCCTCTTGGCCTTCCTGCAGGTTCCCCCGCTTCAGGTGACTGAGAGAAACCAGGGCCAACTTAGTCTCCTGTTTAGCTGCTCGGTTCCTGTAGGCAGCCCCACCCAGCAGAGAGGCCTGGAGGGGTCTTCAGTAAGGGGTAAGGGAAGAGCCTGGCATCCTTTGCTGCTACTCTCTGCCATCCCCACCCCACCCTGGCTGCCCAGTCTGGAGCTCTGCTCGGGGAGAACACACACACACACACACACACACACACACACACACACACACACACACACACACACACATATTGTCCTGGACACCGCATGAATTTATAAGCTCACACCAGGTCCTGAGGGCATGAAAAGCTAGTGCTGGGCTGGGGACAGGCACAAAAAAGATACCTCTACCACAGTTCCTTGTCACCCAAAGAGATGCTTTTCTCTTGGGGACAGAGACCAAGGCTGAGACCTCTTCTGATCCCCAACCCCAAGCCCAATCCGATCCGGGCACCCGAAATGTTCTAGATCTCTGCTGGTTCAATGGCACATGGGGTGGAGAGCAGTGGGCAAGAGGAAACAGTTTGCTGCTGTATCCCCAGTGCCTGGAACAGTGCCTGGCATGCAGTAGGTGCTTAGAAATATCTGTTGAATAAGTGAATGAAAGAATAAACGAACAAACAGGATGCAGTCAAGACCCAAGAGAGGAAGGGAATCATCATGATGGCACTTTTGCACCAGGGCTGGATTGGAAAACGAGAGAGCCAAGGGTAGGCTAATAAATTCAGTGCCTCTTCAAACCAACACTCTCTCAATATTTGTTCAGTATTTGTTTGGAAGAGAAGCTGCGCCGGGACTGAGCAGGAAGCCCCGCCCACGCCCACGCCGCAGCCCTCAGCCTCTCCTCCACCAGCTCCAACGATTCAGCTTTGGCCCTAACCTCACCAGCCCCGCCAAGCTACACAGAAACCCTTTGGTTCCGCAGGACCCCCTCCTCCGAAAGGAGTTTAATGAATAATTGTTGTAGCTTGAGCGCCCTGTGGGGATCTCACCTCTGTGCCCAGAGACTTATGGAAGCGTTCCTGCCACCCCTCACTCCCACCCCAGGCTTGTGCCTGGTAAATACTCTTTTCTCCAATTCATTAAGTGACCAGTGAAGCTTTAGCGCACCTTAGAGATGGGTGCCCGTGGCAGCTGCCTGGTGGGCTGCCCTCCGCTGGATCTCTTCTCCGGGTGACTATGGAGGGGAGAGGCATGGGGGTGTCTACTCAGTGCCCTCTTCAGCTCCGACAATCTCCTTCCCCCATACCTAGGAGGGAAGGTCAGGATGGGGAGGTGGAGTGTCCGGAGGAGGTAAACCCCCTTGCTTCTAGCTCTGAGCAGGTGAGAGGCGAGTGACCAGCAACCAAATGGACTCCTACTCCCTTCCCAGGGAGCTCCAGGGACAGACCCGCTGCTCTCTGGCCCCCATTCTGCAGGGTAATGACCTGAGCCCCGAGATCCAGCAAGTGAAAGCGAGCCCAGGATAAATGGCGTTAGAGCTGCTGAACTGATGCCACCTGACTTCCATTCCGCAGGGATGGCTGTGAAAACCAGATGTCTGGCCAATGAGACCATCACCGGAGCAAAATCTTTAAGTAAATACATAGTCACTCGTAGTCACTCACTTCCGTTTCCTCTACTCCACCTGACCCGCCCTCCCCTGCTTTCTGATTCCAGCCCCAACTTCCCACCTCAGCCTGCCTGCCCCCTGCCCCCATCCTCTCCCTGCAGCTGCTTTCCCGGCCCCCACCCCCGCGGAGGGCTTCTCCATCCTCTCCCAAGGCCCCTGCCACCTGAGCAGCATAAAATGAAACCTCTGAGCACCTGTGCAGGTGAAGGAACACTAACAACATTAACACTATTTCTTGAGCACTCACTCTGTGCCAGACACTGAGCTACAATACTTTTTTTTTTTTTTTTTGGCTGCGTGGGGTCTTCGTTGCTGCGCCTGAGCAGGGGTTACTGTTCGTTGCAGTGTGCGGGCTTCTCATTGCGGTGGCTTCTCTTATTGTGGAGCACGGGCTCTAGGTGCGTGGGCTTCAGTAGTTGCAGCATGCAGGCTCAGTAGTTGCGGCGCACGGGCTTAGTTGCTCTGCGACAACGGGATCTTCCCGGACCAGGGATCGAACCCATGTCCCTTGCATTGGCAGGCGGACTCTTAACCACTGCGCCACCAGGGAAGTCCCTGGGCTACAATACTTCTTTATGTGCATTATCTCATTTACTCCTCACAGCGACCCTGAGATATGGATACCATACATCATTTAGGGTAAGGCTCTAGGGTCAGACAGAGTCCCAGCTTTGTCGCTTACCAGCTGTGTGACTACAGGAAAATCACTTAGCCTCTCTGAGCCCCTGTTTCCTCATCTGTAAAATAGGGAGATTCACAGTACCTACCTTATAGGGCTGTGTGAGGATATGAAGAACTAAAGTGCTCAGCACAGTGCCTGGAACATAGGCAGGCTGGCTCATGGCGCCATTGTCATTATTATCTTCTTTTCAGATGGGGAAACCAGGGAGGCTAAGTCAGGTGCCAAGGTCACGAGTGACTAGAACATGGCAGGGTCAGGGCTCTAACCAAGGCCTCCCCATCCTGTCTGAGGGGCTCAGCTTGGGGCCAGGTCAGATATCTCCCCCATCCCTTGACTCTGCCGGCCCCCAGGGTCACGGCCCCTCTTTCTCCTGTGGAAAGGAAACTGGAACTGAAGGAACTGGAGTGAGCCTGTGGGTCTCTAGTGACAGCCAGCATCCCACAGTGCTCTCTGGAATGTGTGCACACGCCCACCTGCCAGGCCTGGAGGAATCCAGTCTTTAGACTTGAAAGGTAATTCCATCCCCCATGCTTCCTACCCTCCCCCGCAGCGCTGGGTGTTCATGACCGCAACGCAGACCCAGTTTCAGAGGAACAAGCCCTCAAGTGCAGAGCCCGGTGTGCGCTCGCCTTGCTCACAGGCAGCCTCCCTGGTGGAAGCACCAGCTCTGCAACTAGCTGCCCTTACTGGAGACATAGCCACTCCTGGCCTCTCACACCTCCTCTGGACTTGACAACTCTCCACCCTTCCCCAGCCTGCCGTGTCCAGGCTCCTTGTCCCTGCCCCTCGCCCCAGCCTGGGGAAGCTCCCTCTCCCTGCCCATCCTTTCCCCTGCCTCCCAGGCCCCAGACCCAGGGTCACTCCTCATCGCAGTGGACACTCTACGACTGCCCCTGTGCATCCCCCTTCACCTACCACCTCCATCCCCACCCTCTACCTGTTTCTCTCCACCCAGTGGCCCAACTCAGCCCAGGCCCTGAGGCCGGTGCCCAGCACTTGGGACTGGGGCAGGAGGAAGCCTGGAGCAGCTCAGAGCTCTGTTTAACTACTAATGAGAATGAAGCAATCTGTAATTAAGGGATGAGGGCATGTGGCTGTGCTCCGTGGACCCTGCGCTGGGGGAAGGGGCTGGAGCCCCTGCACACGTCCCCACATGCCTCCGGCCCCCCATCTCTGGCCAGATTCCTCTCTCACTCACCCTCCCACTTCATACTGGGTCCCGTGGCCAGCTCTCTGACCGTGATCCCCATTCATTCAGCCCTCAGGACCTTCCCCACTCAATCCTGCCCCGGCTTCTGGTCCCAGCCTTCTCCACTGAGCAGAAGGTGCCCATTCCCTGCAGTCACAGAAATCCCAGACTCTCCTGGCATCACAACGCCCTCAGGGGCCAGGCCAGACCCCCATCCCCAGCCAGGCCTTGAGTACTTGGAACAAGAAGCCCCCACAAAGGAATCCACAACGAGTCAAGCCGCACGCCTCTCCTGCTCCCCCATTTGGCTTCTACTTTCTGTCCCCCTCCATTGGCATCTGCCCTATTCTCCCCACCCACCCAGCAGGGGGCCAGTGATGTCCCTTCAGCAGCCTTCCCCATCCCAGCCAGTCCCCTGTCCTCTTCCCCTCTAACTCCTATGAGAGCTTCTTGGGTGGTGGGAAGGCAGCACCCCTCCCCCTTCCCACCCCCACACCCCTCCGTCCAGGGGCAGGAGGAGCATGTCGCCCTCCAGTGGCTGTGGCTAGTAGTGGCCCAGGGAGGAAAGGATGTCCAGGCTCCTTGGACTGTCTCAGGCCCCCATCTGTCTAGGGGCGGAAGCTGGGGAGGGGGAGTCCTGCCCCACAGCCAGGCATCTTTAGAGCTGGGTGCTGCCTAGTAGCCTAGTTAGCGCTGATCCCCTTACTCTGGCCCCCTGGGCCTGCTTGATCAGGTTCATGCCTGACCCCTCCCCCACCCCGGAATATTTTCTGGTACTTTCACCAGCTCTTGAGATCTATTCTAGCACATACTCTACCCACACCCTCCCACCCAGCACCGTCCAGCAACGGGCCTGGCACAAGGTATCAATTAGTTACAAAACTGACTAGCAAGAGCCACACTCCCATGGAGCGCTCCCTGCTTCCTTTGCGCTAGGGAAGGGCTTTGCGAACACTGGCCGCTCAGTCCACACAGCAGCCCCAAGAGGTGAGGGAAACTGTCAACCCCATTTCACAGATGAGGAAACAGAATCTCAGGGAAATGAGGCAATATCCTGGCTCACCCAGCCAGCAGGGGCTGAGTTAGGAGTCTGACTCGAGAGCCCAGCTCGTCGCCAGGAGATATTTGGCCGTAATGGCCACTGATGGAGGGCTGTATGTAGGTGAGAAGGGGGTTAGGGACAGGCAGGGGGTGTGGCCAGCATAGGGGCATGAGGAGTGAAGTGGGAGGTGGGGGAGTGTCCGGAGCAGGAGAGGGTTCCAGAAAGTGATGTGAGGAGGGGAAGTGCAGGGTGGATAGAGGGTGAGAAGCGGTAGGGAAAGAGTGTGAGGGGCGCAGGGGTGAGCCAGGGAGGGGTGAGGCGTGAGGAGGGAAAAAGGAGGGGAGGGGGTGTCCGGCATGTGAGAGACGGTGTACGCAGGGAGTGGTACAGGGCTGGGGTTGAAGAGGGATGAGGTTTGGGGTGAGAGGGCAGCGTGAGGACAAAGTAGGAGGTGGAGAGAGTGTCGGTGGTGGGGGCTGTGAGGCTGCGGGCAGGAGGCGTGAGGGGCACGAGGGGTGAAAAGGCAGGGCAAGGACGAGTGGGAGGTGGGGGGAGTGTCACGTATGGAGGTGTGAGAGGCACGAAGTGTGTGAAGGAGAAAGTGAGAAGGGTATAAAAAGGTGTGGGGCTTGTGAAGGTCCCTGAGGATCTGGAGGACAGGAGCAGGGGAGAGGAACGGAGGAGGGGCGGACATGGGTGGTGTGGGGAGGGCTGCATGGATCTGAGGGGCTTCGACAGTTTGGCTTTTGTCCCTGTCTGCGTCCCCAGCTGCCGCAGCCCCGCCAGAGCTGGCCTCACTGCCAGGCTCATTTCAGGGATGGGTGGAAATTTCCATTTCAGCAAAATCCATTTGTGAAGCCCTGGAGCTGTGAGCCTTGTTCTGCTCTGCCCACCTGGCTCTGGCCTGCCCAGCCAGCCCTCCTCTCTACCCCAGACCTCCCTCTGCTCTCCCTCCCCTGCAGGCAGCGGGGGGGACTCAGGGACCTGCCACCCTCAGCCCCGCCAGACTCCACTCCAACTCCGCCAGTATAGCCTGCAGAGGAGCCCGCACTGCAGAGCATCTCGATATCCTGGATGCCCCAAGGGTCTGGCGGGTGTGAGGGACTGTGCTTGTGCTCAGCTAGAGTACCATCAGCACACCGTCTGTCCTCACTGCCCCCTTTCCCAGTGCTGTGGGTGGGTGTGACATCACAGGATAGCAGAATGGGACAGGCTCTTCTTTTTTTTCTTTTTAATTTATTTATTTTAATTTATTTATTTTTGGCTGCATTGGGTCTCTGGGCAAGCAGGGACTACTCTTCGTTGCGGTGCCCGCGGGCTTCTCATTGCTGTGGCTTCTCTCGTTGTGGAGCACAGGCTCTAGAGCGCAGGCTCAGTAGTTGTGGCACACAGGCTCAGTAGTTGTGGCACACAGACTCAGTAGTTGTGGTGCACGGGCTTAGTTGCTCCGCGGCATGTGGGATCTTCCCGGACCAGGGCTCAAACCCGTGTCCCCTGCATTGGCAGGCAGATTCTTAACCACTGCGCCACCAGGGAAGCCCGGGACAGCCTCTTCAAGATAATCCTATTTAGAACTTTTCACTTTATAAATGAAGAAATAGAGGTCCAGTGAGGAAAAGGCACTTATTTGTCCAGAGCTACACTACTGGCTGGTGTGCAGGGCCTGCACGACCCCTTACTTAGAGCAGGCATCGTAGAAAAACAGTCATGCAGACTTAGATTCAAATCCTGGTTCTGTTGGAGTGCTATGCCTTCAACGAGTGATCTTACTTCTCTGCATCTCAATGTGCTCACCTTCCAAGTGGGGCTCGTGACCATTCTCCCAGGCTGGTGTAAGGGTGGTGAGTTGACCATAGCTAGATGCAGCAAAGCGGGGGTAGGTAATAAAAGCTGCTGGGCACTTGAGTCCATGGGGCAGGCAGGCACAGACATCAGTTCTAGATTCTGGCCTTTTGCCTTGCTCCACACCTTCCCAAGGACCACAGAAACTGCAGGGACCGTCAGGGATGACATGGCCAGGGACTGGGGCTCTGGGTGGAAAGTTGAGCTGTGGGCTCCCGGGGTAGAAAGTGAGGGGACACCTTGGGCCATCTCACTCAAGCCTCTGAGCAAGACTTTCCTCCTCTAGCCCATAAGGAGTGGCCACTCTGGACTCAGGGAGGAGGGATGGATCCCCTGGGTCTGAGCTCCTCAAGAGCAGGGTCTCTCTTGCTCACTTCTGTATCCTGGCACAGCACATGGCAGACAGGGTACACCCCTCAGGCCCTGCCACAGCTAGAGAGAGCTTAGGGCAGATCTTAGTAGCCAGTACATGGAAAGCACCAAGGGCCACTTGACCTAGCCTGCAATCTGCCCAAGACCCACATCCTAGGTGCACCCTGTGGCACATGTCCTAGCACACACTGGAGCCAAGCTCAGCTCTAGCACATGCCCCAGCACATCCCCCAGCTGCTGCCCTCCTCCCCCAGCCTCCACAGGAATCCCATCTGCTCCACTTTCCTGAATCTCCCCTGAACATCTGGACTGCTCCCGAAATCTGCCTTCTGGCTCCATTCAGAGGGAGTTGCTGGAGGGAAGAGGAGACTCCTAGGTCCCATTTGTCCTGAGCCGGAGCCAGGGAAGTCTCTGCCTGACCCCCTACTAATAGCCTGCAGCTACCAGAATGAACAGGCCTAATGGGACCCTGGTCCCTAGCTCCTACTTCCCCTACCCTTGGGTACCCCCTCGCCTGTAGGGTTGTAACTATCCTCTTCTCTCCGTGCACACGTTACACACCCTGCACAGCCTCCCCAGCATCTGCCCAAGGGTCACTCCGTTCTCTTGAAGAAAATACATAATCTGAACATATTTAGTTTCACTGAAATGTACACTTAAAAATGGTTTTTATGTTATGTGTACTTTATCAAGAAAAATTTAAAAAACAAACAGACCCCAAACCCCAAACCATAATCTGCTTATGTGTTTAGTTTTGCACTCAACACACAAAGGTTCCCAGAGCTTCCTAGCAAGGGCTGTGCTCCATCCAGAACTGTACAGCCCAGAGCGCAGGCTTTGTCCAGGGCAGCAACCAGTCTAAGTCCCAGTTAGGAGTCACCCAGCCTAGGAGGACCAGGCTGGGAATGACCCTCCCCTATGTCCAAACTTTTCCCCACCACCTCTCCCTTACCTCCACCTCACCAGCTCTCTTACAGGCAATCCTAGTTCTTTTTTTTGTTTGTTTCGGGAGAGGGCCTCTCCCTGGTGGGATGCTCTCCATGGTCCTGAATCACCAGGTCAGGGCCATATGACTGCCCCTTAACCTTGAGGAGTGGGTCACACTGACCCACACATCTCCAAGGCACATTGACCAAGGTAAGGAAGGAGGTGATAGTGAAAGAGAGGGCAGTGGAGAGACAACAGAGGCAGAGGGTGGGGACACAGGGACAGAGAGAAAGGGATCACCATGAGACTGCCAGAAGGAAGAAAAAGTGATTTTTGTTGTTCCTTCTAAGAAAGGCAACCTTCCCTCTGGGTACTTGGATGTGGGTTAAGACCTCCTCCCTTATCCTATGCAAATGCCAGCTCCTGTTTGCCCCTGCAACCTTCCAGCTGTCCCACCTTCCAGTTCCTTCTCTTACCTTCTGTTTCCTGCCCCTCGCTGACTTGGGGTCTCTGTGTGTTGGGTGCCATCCCCAGCCCTGTCCCTAAAGGCTCAGCTGCTGCTGCCTTCTCCCTGAAAGCTGAGAGGGGCGACCACTCGCCAGACTTCTTCCATCCACCACCCCTCCAAGAGCAGGTTAGGGGTGCAGAAGGCCTGTTCAGTCTCCCTAAGAGTGGCGCCCCCCTCCCCCAGTGCTCTCCTGAGCAGAGGGATGCCTGTAGCCAGAGGGAGGGACGGACCCAGCGTGGGGGAGCCCTCAGGACCGAGCCTGGAAGGAAGGAGCTGGGGAAACAGAAAAGAGCGGAAAGCGGTTTCCCGTTCAGTTATGGCTGTTATTATTTATTTATTCATGTATTTTTTATTAAGGAGGAGATGTTGGCCTAATGAGTGGGAAGCCCTGCTGGCTCTCAGGGGCGGAGCTGGGGGTAATGGGGCGCTATCCACTCATGCAGGGCTCCCTCCCAGCCGCCAGAAAGCCCCTCGGCGACTCGAAGTCCTCAGAAGAATCTCCTCCATGCTGGCTCCCTCTCCCTCCACACTGCGCCTCTGCCTGTGCCAGAGGGGCCCTAACCCTCACCCCTGGGCAAGCGTTTCTCTCTTCCCCATCCCTACCAGGTTCTGTGGACACAAGAGCCAGGGCTGGAGCCTCAGAGGATGTCACTCTTCCTTCTCCGAGAGCCCCCTTCCCACACCCCACCTGGTGAGACCATCCCCCTCCCAGGCTCCTTCTCTGACTACAGAGCCAACTCCCAGCCCTTGCCAGGCAGGGGAACAGCCCAGCTCTTATCCCCTAGTCAAAGGTCATGCCAGCCTTCATCAAGGACAAGATTTAGCTTCAGCTTTAGCTTTCAGTCAACAGCAAGCTTCAGACCTAGGAACACTTCAAGTCTTAAACGCAGCTCCTAACAGGCAGCTAGCCTCAGATCTGGACTGAATCCTCACTCACTGGACGTGGAGACAGCGGCAGCCCAGTCCCAGCCCTGAGGCTTTCTCTGGGAAACTAGGCTTAGACCCAGATCAAGAACCAGCACCTATGGTAGGTCTAACCTCAATCCCTGTCTGTACTGTAGAAGAGCCTCAGACCCAACCTCCAGCCCCAAGCCCAACCCCAGGGTTTAGGGAAGTGAAGAAGGTGAAAGCTTTTGGAGGTGATGCCAGTAATAGCTTGGCTGGTTTGGGGAATATGGCTGGGGGGACGAGCAGGGGCGACTGGTTTTTCCTTTTGGATCAGACCACTGCAGGTTTACTCCACTGGCAAAGGGGCCCCTCCTACTTGTCGTAAGGACCTAGCGGAGGGCACACCCTGGGAATTTATGGAGAGGAGATGGGGGTGTGGGCCCTGAGAGACCTCTACCTATGTGAGCACAACGCCACAATTTCCATCAGGCTCCCCTCAACGTCCAACAGAAGCTGGACCAAGGGAAGTGATTTGTACAGCAAACATCAGCAGTGCCCTGCTATGTGCCAGGATCTGGGGACGGGGAGAGCATCCCCAGTAAGCCAGCTCTGTCTAATGGTGATTGGGGGACCAGCATAAAGGTCTTAGCAGCACCTAACTACTGAGCATGTACTTACGCCAAGCCCTGTGCTTCACAGCATTAACTCACTGCATCATTACAGCCCTACAAGGTACACACTGTTATTGTTCCCATTTTATTCATTAAATAACATTTTATTATTACAGAAGCAATACATGTGCGCTGTGGAAAATTTAAAAACACGAAAAGCAAAAACATAAAAATAAAAACATCACATTCCTACCACTATTCACACCTTAATGTACATCCCTCCAGATCTTTTTCTTACTTATAAGTATCTTTTTACCAAAATATGACACATTATACATACATACTGCTTCATGATCACCTTTTTTTCAATCAACAGTCTCCAGCTTTCCATTTTAGTAAACTTTCATCCCTTTTAATATCCAGACCCTATACAAATCTCCCCAATTGCTGCCCCCCAAAGTCCTTTATGGCTGGTTTGTCAGAATCCAATATCAGGCCACACATGGCATCTGATCATTATGTGTATTAAATTGTTTAAGATGGTGCATTCCCCCATTATTTATTTATTTATTTATTTATTTATTTATTTATTTATTTATTATTTTTGGCTGTGTTGGGTCTTCGTTTCTGTGCGAGGGCTTTCTCTAGTTGCGGCAAGCAGGGGCCACTCTTCATCGCGGTGCGCGGGCCTCTCACTATCGCGGCCTCTCTTGTTGTGGAGCACAGGCTCCAGACGCGCAGGCTCAGTAGTTGTGGCTCACGGGCCTAGTTGCTCCGCGGCATGTGGGATCTTCCCAGACCAGGGCTCGAACCCATGTCCCCTGCATTGGCAGGCAGATTCTCAACCACTGCCCCACCAGGGAAGCCCTCCCCCATTTTTTTTGGCCACCGCACCATGAAACAGCCAAGTCAGTTTTCCTACAGAATATCCCTCCTTCCAGATGTCTGGTTACTTTCTTGTGCTGGATACTTCCAGTGTTTTCTGTAAACTAGAAGTTAGATCTAAAGGCTAGAATGATTCAAGTTAAATGTTTTGGGCTAGAACACATGCGAGGCTATGTCATACACTTCACTCCCTACCACATCGGAAGACACAAAATATCTCATTCATCCACTGATAGAAATGCTCAGCTGAACACCAGCTAATGGTAGTTATGGTTCTCTCTTCACCTTGCTTCTAGAAAATAGTGTTTGCGGGTTACTCTGGCACCAAACAAATGCCAATGTCCCCATCAACCGTTCCCCTAATAGTTTTTAATACCAATCCACAACCCTTGTCTGATTACTCCCACTTTTAAAGATGAGAAAACTGAGACTCAGGTCGGGGAAGAAAGCCAGTCAAGCTCACACAGCCAGCAAATTTTCATCAGGTTTTCGTCCTCTTTCCCACCATACTGCTGGGTGCACAGCAGGTATCTGGTACACATTTAAATGAATGAAAATCTGGGACTTCCCTGATGGTGCAGTGGTTGAGACTCCAAGCTCCCAATGCAGGGGGCGTGGGTTTGATCTCTGGTCAGGGAACTAGATCCCACATGCCTGCTGCAACTAAGAGTTTGCATACCACAACTAAGGAGCCCATGAGCCACAACTAAGGAGCCTGCCTGCTGCAACTAATACCCGGCACAACCAAATAAATATTTTTTAAAAATTAAAAAAAAATAAATACATAAAAATATGCAGGGAACGGGTTTCCCCTCTTTCTAGACTAGGCTGACCAGAGGTGGAAAAAGTTCTTGGTGAGGCCCAACCTGGGTCTGAGAGCTGATGCCACTAATGATGGCCCTAGCAAAGAAACTTTGCACCTGTTATGAGGCGGCCCATGCTAAGTGCTTTACAAATGTGAGCTTCTTTGATCCAGTCAACAACCTGCCAGCTATGCACTATTAAAACCCCAAGCCCCATTTTACAGATGAGGAATATGAGGCTCCGAGAGGTAAGGTACTTGCCCAAGGCCACACAGCTAGTGATCAACAGAGCCATGATTAGTTCTTCTGACTCCAAAATCCAGGCACTTTGCCACCACCCTGACCTGCCCTCTCAAGCTGGTCTCCCTCCCAGGCCTGAGACTGAAGAGCGAAACTAACGAGAGGGGCTTTGGGCCTCCTCCTTGCATGGGCTGGTTCTGACCCCGCCTCCAGCCCCTTATGGCCATGAGTCAGCATCAACTGGGCAAAGAGGGTTCCCTGCGTCTCCTTTGCTGGCCTCTCCTCACCAAGTAGCTCTCTCTGTCTGTGAAATTGCCAGAATCTGACCTGGTTCCTCCAGCCTCTGCACCCAGTTAATCCCTCCTAAACCCCATTTACCCTGCCCTCCCCCAAGCCCACTCTAGGCCTTAATGCCCCCATCAGAGCCCTTCACACTTGCACAACAACCTACAGTTTATGAAACACTTCCTTTCTCTCACATTTATGTAGTTGGACCCCACAATCATCTTTTGAGGGAGGCAGGGATCATGCGCTCCGTTTCACAAATGCAGACATTGAGGTTTGCTGGGGAAAGTTCTGAGCTCAGAGCTGCCTCGCTCTTCCCCAGTTCAGTACAGTATTTTCAAGGTGGGACCTAGGCCCGTGTGCCAGTTCAGGAGCAACCCAGATGATGGACCTTTGCTGTCTTTTGGAAGGTGAGGCTCGTTCGTCCCTGGGAGAGGCCTGTGACCTGAGCCCGTCTGAGCCTAGAGCAGGGGCTAAGTGGTCAGCCTCGCATCCTCCATCCCTGTCAGGGAGCAAGTCTCTGAAATGTCACAGCACTGAGGGCATCCTGGGAAATGTCAACAAATGCTGATTTGGGTCCCTTGGCGGAGGGTGGAGCCAGCCTTTCTCTGCGGAGCCTCCCTCCACCATCTCCCTGTTCCCAACAGCCAAAGGAACAGATGCCAATGAACTCTCAGGGCTAGTCCAACCTGATCTTACAGATGGGGGAACTGAGACCCAGGCTCACAGAGCAAGCTGGTGATTTTTTTCTTTGAAAACATCAAGGATTAGTGATGAATCTCCACCCACCTCCCCATTCCCTCTTATTTCCTATCTTCCTCCACGCCCTGGAAACTCACCCACACACACCCCCACCTCCTCATCCCCCCCACTCCCTATCCCCCTCACCCCCAAGTCAAGACACCAATTCCGGCAGCTAAGGGAGCAGGAGGAGGGCCTGAGGAGCAGCTCTGGGCCGTGGGCCTGGCATCAGGGGCCGTGCTAAGGAGAACAGCTTGAGCTAGCCGCCTCGCCGGCCTCTGCCCTCCCCACCCCCTCACTGGACTGACACCTGGACCAGGTTCTTCCCGCCACCTCCAGAATAGAGAAAATAAAGGTTCTACTGAATGGCGGCACGTGGGCTGAGGCGGCGACACAGTGGCCTCCGTGTACTCTGGGAAGCCACCACCCTCTCCAGTCCCTATGATGTGCCTGGTGCTCCTGCTGTCTCTCACCTTCTCTCTGTGGGAGCCTCTTTCTCCATCACGCATCCTGCCTAACCAAGGAAGGCTGCCTCTTGCCCCAACCCAGGCAGTCCTACTGAGGCTCCATCCATTCGTCTTCACCTCTACTGGATGCAAAGGATCCTGCATCACCATCTCAAGGAATCATCCCCGGGGCCCTTGGGAGTCTGAACCCTCTGTTTTCAGCGGCAGAGTCCGCGTCTTGTTCTCTCCCGGCCCTCTCACAATTGTAGTGTATAGTGAGTGCTGAGTCGTCTCTGGGCTGCATCTGTCTATCTGTAATGAGAACAGGACCCAATGCAGGGAAGGCCTGTCTGTGTTCGTGCTTACCCTCCAGGCCTGCCATGTCACAAGTACACAGCAAATTATCATTGAGGAAATAAACACTGAGATCCCAGATCAGGCCCAGACTGTACCTAATAGTCTGCACTTCTGCCTCGAAACACTTTGAGGTTGGTCTTCCCCACAGACTGTTAGCTCCCTGAAGGCAGGGACCATGACTTTCTGATTCATTTCTGCATCCTTAGGGATTAACACAGTACCTGGCCCATAGCAGGCACCCAGTAAATCTTCATGGAAGGGAATATGTGAGTGGGTGGATGGATAGATACATAAATGGGTGAATAATCTAGGCAGGAGATTTTTATCCTCTTATTAATGGGGAACTGAGACTCAGAAAGGATGGACACCAGGAAAAGTCTTCCCAGATGTTAAGTGGTAGAGTCAGGATTTTAATGCAGGAAAAGCTGGCCCAGGAGGCTTGGAGCTACAGGCCGGGGGTAGGTGAAAGGAGCGGGGTGGGGTGAGGAGTTGAATGGGGAAGCCTTAGGGCTGTGGCCCAGGCAGTGGAGGCTCTGCCTGGGAGGAAGGACTTTCCTGGAATTATCCTGCCTCCAGGTGGAGAAGCAGGGAAGCCTAAGTGGTTTGTCAGATCCTGGAGCTGGGCCCATAAATCATGGCTCCATTTAAGACATGGGTGCCTTCTCTCTAGAGACCGGGTATGACTTGATACACATTCCCAGTGACATGGGGAGGCTTGCAGCCTCCACATGCAGGTGCCTGTGCCACCCTCGCCCAGAATAGAAGGTGCCACACAATAAGGTCTGCCAGTCCTCCGCGGTGTGTGAGGTGTGCGGGGGCCCAGGGGAGGTGCAAGCGGGGGAGGGGACCCCAGAAAGGCAGTGAGCCCAGAGCGGGAGGGCAGGAGAGTGGCGACAGCCCAAATAGCCTTCCTTTGGTGGAGTCAATCCCGTTCACCATTTATCGAGCACCTACCTTGTGCCAGATGCTGTGCTGGGTGCCGGGGCCCCTGACATAGCTCAGACGCAGGAGGGAGAGAGGGAGAGACAGCTACAGAGACAATAATCACAACATGGGTGATAAGTGCTTGAGAGGGATGTACAAAGTGCTCTGGGAGCTCAGAGCACCAGGCCATTAATTCTTCCCGTGTGGAGAAGGATTTGGAAGACTTCATCGAGGAGGGGGTGGTTCAGCTGAGTTAGGTCGGTTCAGAGGCTGCGAGAGGGAGGGAAGGGCCTTTCAGGCAGAGGTGAGCATGTGCAAAGGCGGGGGTGTCAAAGAAGAACCAGAAAACTTCTGTATGGCTGGAGCAGAGGGGAGGCAGGAGAAGAAACTAGACAGGGAGCCTCGGGCCAGAATTTGCAACGCCATGAATGGTCCTACTAGAGAGTTTGGACTTGATCCAGTCGTGGGCAAAGGGGAGCCATTGAAGAATTTCAAGCAGGGGTGTGACAGGACCAGATTTGTGTTTTAGAAAGCCTTCTCGGGGGGAGATAGAATGAACCAGGACTGTGGCCAATGGGCGGAGAAAAAGAAGTGGATTCTGGGGACGTTTTGCAAGGAAAATGGACAGGACTTTTTCCTTCCTAAGTAATTATTTTGGACCTTCTTGCCTTTCTACCCAGGCTCTGAGTTCCGCTGGGGAGGGAGCTGCTCCCTCCTTTCTCTGTCTGATGCAGGCTTCTGCATTCACAGAGCTGAATTACAAGGTCTGATTGACTGATGAGAACAGAGTAGCAGAACTGGCTCCCAGTGGTCAGGGAGTCCTGCTCTGAGGAGGAGCTGGTGACTTCTTTCCAATTCAGTCCACAAACCCCAGAGCAGGGCAAAGCTTAGCCCAGGCCTGTGGGGAAGGCCCACTTGGCCCTCTCCTCGCTCCTTCCTTCTTTCCTTCTCCTCCCTCCTTCTCCTCCCCAGAGCCCAAGCTTCCTTGCTGGGATGCTCTCAGAGCCAGCAGAGCTGTGGATGAAATGGTTCGGTGGCTCCAGCCCAGCTGCTACCATGGCAACCAGGCTGCCTGCCAGATCCACAGTCAGGAGCAGACCCAGCTTTCCTGCTCTAGAACTACAATTCCCAGAATGCAAAGCATCTGGGGTCTCTGAGAGAAACCCAGCTCCAAATGGGTAGATAGCCAGAGCCCTCCAGCTTGGAAGAGGACACAAATGGACACCGCCAGGGGAACACGGTACAGAATGTGGGAACCTGGAGGGGGGGTGGACAAGGCAGGGGATACTTCCAGGGGAGGCCTGGGAACCCCTTCTGATGGTGGCCCAGTGGACATCCCAGAAGGAGGTCAATGGTTACAAGAAGGTGCAAAGGATCAGGATGGGTACTAATCCTGGTTTTGCCACCAGCCTGTGGTGTGGCTTGAAAACTGTCTCTCAAGAACTGTCCACTACTCTCAATCTCCACCAGCACCTTCCTGGTCTGAGCCCAGTTGGCTGCGACACTTATTGGTCTCTGCCTCTGCTCAAGCCCCTCCCTTTCTTCTTCGACTGAAGCCTGAATGACCTTTTCAAAATGTAATTCTGATTATGTCACTGCTGCCTAAGCCTGCCCCCCTGCTCTTTCAACTCTTCAGTGTTTAAACCTTTTGCTCTTAGATGAAGAAATAAATTCCTTACCTCACCTGACAAGGCCCTGCATGGTCTGGCTTCTGCCTGCTTTCCAGCCTCCCCATTCACCCCACACACTTCAGACCTTCTGGACTTTTAGTTCCATGTAGAAGCCATGCTCCTTCCTGCCACAGGCCTTTGCACATGCTGTTCTATCTCTTCAGAACACTCTTTCCTCCACGGTTGCTCTACACAACCCTCTCTATCTCAGAGAAATATTTTCTACTCAGGAAACTTCCCTGACCTACTGAACTTGACCAAATCCCCCTTTTATGTAATCTTATTGGCACTACGAGCCTCTAAAGTACCTGTCATGGTTGCAATATTACAGTAATTTGTATGATTATTTGACAACTATCTGTCTCATCACCAGATTGCAGCCTCTGTGAAGAGGGAGAGTGCCTTCTTGCCTGCCTCTGCATCCTCAGGGTCCAGCAACATGCCTGATGCTCAAGAACCATTCACTGAAATAAATGACTCTGTCTAAGCCATAGTCTTCCTGGCTGAGTGCCCACCACGTGCCATGCACCGTGGATGGTGGTGCCAGAGATACAGCAGTGGACAAGACACACAGGTGTGGGCCCTCCTGCTGTGGAGCTCACAGTCTAATGAGGAAGATAGACACTGAATATGTAATGACCAGAAGGCTGAGTGTTGCAAACAGTGAAGAATGTAGGGCCCTGGTAGCACAGAGACAGGGGATCTGGAAAGACCCACCAAGGAAGAGAAGTAGGAGTTACGAGACAAACAGGGTGAAAGAGTGTAAAAGAACATTGCAGGCAGAAGGGGCAGCGTGAGCGAAGGTGCTACTGAGGCAGAAGAGAGCATGCGGTGTTTGAGGCGTGAAGGAAGGCCAGAGTTGCTGGAGCGTAGAGGGAATGGGAGGTGGTGTTAGCTTCATCTATGTGCTTTCATTTTACTGGGCAGAAAGTGGCATTACATGAGCTATCTTTTTAAACCAGCTGGCCCTTGTTTCCATCCTCCTCCCCCCTGTTCCAGGCCCAGATGGAGATCCAGCATGAACACACCCAGGCTGTCCCACTGCCCAGGCACACTGTCCTTCACCTCTGAGCACCCACTGCTGTATTTCAGGTGTCCTGTGCGGGCCCTGTCTGTGTCTTGTATGATGGGGCTGTGACATCTGGGGTGTGTGTGTGTGTGTGTGTGTGTGTGTGTGTGGAGGGGGGCATGTGCTGGGGGAGCAGTCAATCAACTGTGGAGCATACATTGTTGACAAGTCGGGGGGGTGGGGTGCCTGGAGAGGCAGAGAGGCTGGCCTGGGGCTTGGGGGTGGGCACACAGCTTGCCTGGGAAATGAGGCATGACTTACCAGCTGCAGACTTCCATGGGTAGGGAGCAGAGGCCTCTGGGCACAGAGCGGGGAGGGCTCCTTCTCCTCCTCACATCTGGTGCTGTCCTCCTCTTCCTTTAGGGTCCTGGGTCAGGCGGGGGAACTATGCCTAGCTGGCTGAGCCCTTCCTTTCCTTCCTTTGAATTTTGGGGCTCCCTCACAAGTAGCTCCCAGTGGCACATGGCTGGAAATAATGGGTGTTAGCTTCTTCATTCCACTGTAGGTACTCCAACCACTACCCTTCCAACACACACACAGACATGCACTGAACAGCCAAGATCTCCGGTTCTGTTGAGATCTCCCTGGAGCAGGAGCCCCCAGCTCACCCATTCCCCAGAAGAGTGTTTCTCACAATGTGAACTTCAGACCCACTGCATCAGAATCATGTGGAATGCCCGTGAAAATGCAGGTTTCCGGGGAACTCTGATGTAGAGGTTCATGGACCACATTTTAAAAAGCTTCATCTGGAGGATACCAAATTCTGTCCACAGAACTGCCAAGGCATTCCTTCCCCCAGAAGTGTCTCCTCAAATCCAGCCAGTGATGGTATACTTGGCGATTCAACCCTGGACCCTAGACCCATCCCTTCACAGCCAGACCTCTGCCAGAAGGGCAAGCCATTCTGCCCCTTCAGACCTGCCACATCATGCAGTCAATAAACATGCACCAAGGACCTACTAGGTGGTAGGTGCTGGAGTCCTGACAACAACATGGCGGCCATGATCCCTGCCCTCATGGGTCTTCTAATTTAGGAGTGAGGACAATTATTATAGAAGCAAATAAATAAATAAGCAAGATAATAGTGGCAAGTGCTGTGAAGAAAATAAAACATAGTTATCTGAAAATATTTCCCAGAGGACCTGCTTAATTCCAGGTTCAGGGAAGGTGGCTACCTTGGTGCTTATGGAGAGTAAGGTTCTGGAAATGAAAGAAAGAACCCTTCCTCTCCCTTTGCTCCTGTCTTTGTCTCTCTTCTTTCTTTCTTTTCTTTACCTTGGCTTGGCTCTCTGTTTTTCTGGTTAAATTCCCTCTTTGTCTCGTTTCTTCTCTCCTCCTCTGCTTCCCTCCCTCCCACTCCCTTTGCCTCCCTCTCCTTCCCACCCGCCTCCCTCTCTTCTGCTCCCTCCGGAGAAACAGAAGAAACCAGATCCCTCTGCCTCTCAGGCTAGCCAGCAATAATTGAGCTGTGGGCTTGCTCAGCAGCTGGACCTGAGAGCAGGGCTAGAGGAGGAGAGCAGGGAGGTCAGAGGGGAGCTGGAGGTGGAGGAGAGCTGGAGGGATGGGAGCAGGGAGGGGCCTCGGGAGGGTGAGGACACTCAGAGGGACTGGAGGTGGCTCCTGAGCCAGGTAAGCTAATCAGGGGGTGAGTCATAAAGATCACTCACTCCTGTGCACCGGCCTGGCCTAGGAAATCACATTAATTTGAAGAGGGTGTAAAATCTACTGAGATTCCCCCTCTTCACCACACACATGAAGATAAACTGTCTTCAGCTTCCAATATGATCTTACAACAGCTTGTCAGTGACAAAACAGCCTCAAATCCGCCCATTTATCAAACGGCCAATCCTGTTAACAGCTTAAAAGAGACATAATTACCTGTGGCTTATTGTGTGATTCTTTATACTAACGCCGCTTCCTTCTTCCTGGCAGAGTTCCAGAACGTGAACTCAGAATTTATTCCTGGTGACTGGGGAGATCATCAGAGATGTTAAAGTTGGGGACAAGAGGGAATGGTTGAGGTGAGAAGTTCTGCACCGTGGGCGGGTATGTGGGTCAGCACCATGGACAGAGACAGGGCTGGGCGCCTGGGGTGAGGAGCCAAGGCCAACTCGTGTGGGCAGAGCGAGGGCCCGCAAGGGGCCTGGCAGGCGTCTCAAGGGCTAGGCTCCAGCCGCCTGTGTAGAGAATGCAGTGGAGCTTCAGCCCTTGGTGCATCAGCACTGACAGTAGGGACAGTATAGAGCACAGCTTGACCTGTAGCTCAGCAATTTGGGTAGACTTGTCCACCCTCAGGCAGAGCCAGGAGTCCCTTCTCTTGACTTCAGGATGGCTGACACACTTTGGGTTTTCATGGCTTCAGAATCTGCCATGCTGCTGCCTGGGTGAGTAATAATGCTGGTTACTAAAAGCTAACATTTACTGAATGGTTGCTATAGGCCAGGCTGTTCTAAGCTCTTTAAAGATATAATCTTAATCAATATAAACCTTATGCAAATCTATTATATGATCCAATTTTATAGATGAAAACATGGGTGAGGCTAAGTTACATGTCCAAGGTCACCCAGAGCTGATTTAGACTTGTGGTCTGTGAGCTGGGCTGCCTCCAAGGCAGCCTCTGGCCATGATGGGAAATCAGTTTTGCAGCTCTGGTTTGGTCTCTCTCCCTCTCTGCACTTCTTGCTATTCCTCAGGGAGCCCAATCAAGGCAGGTCTCTGCTCTCACAGCTTTGGGGAGAAGGATGGGAGAACAACATGACGTGACCTTTTCCTCCATGAGAAATAAGACACCCTGGAAACTGGCGTCTCTCTAGCCAGTGCTGCTCTATTAATGTATCTTCATTCCCTATCCCCTCCCTCTCTCTGCTGGCCCTAGGTACCTCTCCTCCACCCATTCCAAGAGGCCACCACACCCCTCTTCTCCTACTTCCCAGTGCCAAACCCCTACTTGCTACTAGCTTTCCCCACACTCCTTTCCATTTTCCAGCAGGTCCACGGGAATCCTCTCCTGGGAGGAAACCATCAGAATCCATTTGGAAGCCAGGTAAAGAGGCAGACAATGGGACAGACAGCAAGAGACAGACAACAGACAGACTGAAAATGAATTTTGAAGCACTGTTGAGTTAATGATTGTGGTCAAATCCTGTTGAGAGACAAGGCCAGGATTAGCTATCTGGGACTGTCTCACAGAATTTCTAGAACTCAGCTTTAACTCTGCTGGCTCCCTCTGCCCACCAGCCCTCCAGCCTCACCACTCTCCTTCCCTGGGCTGCCCCCCAAACTACCATCCTTTCTCCCACCCCACCCAGCCTCAGGGCATTCATCACTTGGGTTAGTGATTTATCAAAGTCTCCGACAGTCGCTGCTTGGCAAAAATCAATCTGTGAAGAATGGGACCAACCCAGGGCCCCCTCTTCTCCCAAGCCCCCACCATCAATCTGCCCCAAAGGAACTCAGCAGCTCCAACCTCAGTACTGCCCCCCTGACCTCACCCTCACCCCAGCCTTGGGGGGTGTCTCTGGATCCCTTCCTGTTCTTAGAGAGAGGGGAGCAAGTGAAGGAGAACAGAGAGAGAGAGAGAGGTGTGAATTAGTGCCTTTCTTAAATGTTTATTTTGTTGTTTTTAAGTGAGAAAGTCCGAGCTCTATTAAATGCAATCAATACTTGGCCCAAGAGAAGCTTCCCTTCTCTGAGACATTTGAAATCTGGTCAAATCATTTTGCCCCAGTACAAAGTAATTTATCAATTTCAAAACGCTTCTAATCAGTAGAGGCTATGGAGTCCCCAGTCCTGCCATCTTCTGCGGCAGGACACACACACACACACACACACACACACACACACACACACACATACAGCTGTGTACAAACTCCTCTCTCCCCCCCTCCCACCTCCCAAGGACTGCAGAATATCTTCCTCTCAGCTCAGCCTCCAGGCTGGGTGCCATCCTCAATGTCCCCAGCCCAGCCTATGTGCTTCTGGCCCAGAGAGGCTGCGGGGCCTCTGCAGGTCTGTGGCGCTCAGCCCTGGGGAAGTGGAGGTGGGCATGGGCCCAGCCACAGTGCACTGCTGACTGCACTGCTCTTCACCCAGTGAAACAGCCAAGTGGGGACAATTCCTGTTCATAGACAGAGCCCAGAACTGGAGCCAGGGGGCTGCAAGGGGCTCAGAGCCACCAATTTCATCCCCTAGGACCTTGGCCCTAGTCTCCAAGGGGCAAGCAGGATCAGCTGGTTGGAGGGGGGCTTGCTGGCTGAGCCTGGGGATGATGTCACAATACTCTCCTGCCTCTGAAGCTGCTATTTTTGCCCTCGAGGACAGCCTGTGTCTAAAGGGAGACTGCGACAGCAGCGAAATTACCTTGCAACTCACCTGCCTGCTCCCAGGAAGGGTAGCTGGAGCCTTTCCCACGCCATTAGATTGGATTCTCGGCAAGCCTTTTGTGGCCACAAGCTGTGGTGGCCAGATAGGCCACTGACCTGTGGGGAGGGGCCACCCCCTGAGTGGCTGATTCAACTGCTCTCCCCACAATGGACTCTGCACCTTCCTCCCTCAGAGAGTGACTGAGGAAAGTGACTCAGCAAGCCAGAGGCCACCCCACAAGGGAACTCAGGAGCATAGATGGCATAGGAGCTTTCTGAGACCTCCACCCACAGAACAGTCAATCCAAGGGTCTTACCTTGACCTCCAAGGCCCTGCCATGAGGCCTAACCTAAAACCTCCAATAGACCTATGAAAGCATGCCTAGTCCTCTGTAAATATGTGTGCAGTCAATGAATGTGTGGAACTCTCTGTGTAGCTCTGCCACCTGCTTTGTGCATTCTCCCCCCAAATCCATCACAGCTCCTCTAGGGCTAGGTCTAAGGATTTTGCATATCTTGGGAGCCCTCATAGTTTTTCCCCGAGGGCTCTGCACAAAGTAATATTTAACTAGAGTGAGAACTGTGCCCTACAGTTTATTAGGCATTTTAATATTAACTATCTATTCTGCAATAATGCTGGGGGGTAGGTATTATCCTATTTTTTACTGAGAGAAACCAAGGTTCAGAGAGGTGAAGTCACATGTCCCAAATCATGTGGAAAGTGCTAAACCTGGGTTGCCAATCCAAGTTCTCTGAATCCAAATCCTAAAATCTTTCTACATCGTTCACTCCTTCTTTTATCATATAAATATTGAGCCTCCTTCTTATGTCGAAAGCTTTTTTCATGGCAGTCTAAAGTTAGGTGACATTATCCCTTTTCTGTAGACTGGGAAATAGAAACTCCATGGTGAAGTGATTTGCCCAGGTAGCACAGTGTAAGTATGAGATGGAAGTAGATTAAACCCAGGTCTTCTGATCTCAGATCTGGAGTCCTTCCCATTGCACCACACAAAATTTTCATGGCCATGCAGCATATCAAAGAGATATCAGTGTAAAGGGGCCATGTTTCTCCTCGATCCTGTAGACCATCTGAGGGCAGCTGCTCCAGTCCAGCCCCCCACTATGACTGCTTGTGGGAATTATGAACGTCATTCCCCCAGGAATTTGAGAAAAAAGTAGGAGTATGGCACCGAGAACCACACTAGCTGGAGGGGGTCCCCAGTGCTAAGCAGAGAGGAGAGGCATATAGATCCAGGGCTGAACCCTTCTGGGAGACAGGTGGAAGCAGAGAATCATTGAGGCGGTGACTGGGAAAGCACATGACTTCTGTGAACTACAGTGCCCATTACTGTCTTGGATCTCCCAACGCCACGCCCCCCCAGACCTGAGGACTGCGCAAGCCTCCTCCAGGAGGGGACGCCCCCCACAAAGAATGGCTGCAGTACCAACCAGCTACTCACTTACCCCGATTGCTTCCCACATTGATGGATGAAAGCGCCTCTGCAAATTGGAAAAATAACTAATATGCTACTCCCAGACCCTGCCGCCTATGAGTGGAGGGGACTTTTCTGGGTTAACCCAAGAAGTGGGAGGAATCAATCCCCTGAATAACAACCTGAAGCAGCAGCAGGGAGAGGCTCCTAGCCTAGTGGGGGTGGAATTACATTTCCTACGGGGTATTCTCGATGTCGCCTCTCATCATCATAATATTTACATCAAATGCAAAAGGCCTCCTTGGAATAGAACCCTGAGGTTGTAAATGCCAAATCCAAGAATGTCAGCAAAGGCAAAAGATCCAGTTCTTTGAGCAGCAGTCTCTCTCTCCCTGCCAGGCAATGCATGCCACAATCCCCCCAGGGGAGGCGGGTGGGCCCCTGAGCAGCCCTGAACCTCACCCAAGATCGGGAATGGCTGGGAGCTTTCAGGGAGCTCAAGCTCCCAGAAGGGCACTCTTCTCTGGTCCTGGCATGCCAGGAGGTCTTGTCCCTTCCTCCAGGCTTTACTCAAAGTCTGAGGAAATGTGTCCACATTTCCTCCCTGTGAAGAAAGGACACCTCATGGACAGAAAGACAGGCGAACTCTCTTCTATGAACCCCAGAGCCTCCGTGGTCAGGCCTCAGTAAGGTCAGCAACCCAGTTCTCAGCCTAGTGGGCCCCTCCCTTTTCTAGCTCCACCCTTCGGGAAACTTTTCTGAGGTCGTTTGTCCATCGAACATTTATTGAGCACTTACTAAGTACCAGGCCCTGGGAATACAATGGTGAACACCCTGCACAGCTTATGTTCTCAAGGGCAAAACACAACGCCCTTGTGTTTTATTAATCGGTCAATATTGCTCAGTAAATAACTTCAGATGGTATTAAGTGCTGTGAAGGAAAGAAATTGGGATGAAGGGATAGAGAGGGAAGGGTGGAGGCCACTGTTGCCTGGGTAGTCATGGAAGGCCTCTCCAGAGAGGTGGCACTTGACCTGAAGAATGAGAAGGAGCCGCTCCGTGAAGATTAGGTGGAAAAGCGTTCCAAACAGGGAGGCACAGCAAGCGCAGGAGCCTTGAGAAGGGAATGAGCGCATGCGCAAGAGCAACAGAAAGCAGGCCGGGCAGCTGGGGCGGAGTGAGTGATGAGGAGTGGGAGGAGATGAGGTTAGATGTGCAGGGTCTTACCAACCACAGAACGGAAATGGATATCTTTTTTTTTTTTGGAAACGGATTTCATACTGGAGACACTGGGAAGTCGTGGGAGTGACTTAGGCAGGGAATGACACTCTCTGATGTACATTTTTAAGTTCTGCTCAGATTATAAAAGTCTCAGTCTAGTTCCGGCTTCCCAACTTACTCACTGATCTTGGGCCAAGCGCCTGCATTAGTAAACCTCAGTTTTCTTAAGAACTTCTTGGGGAGTCAGAAAGATGACATGAGTTAACATGCTTAGTGTGTCTAGTTCAGGGCCTGGTGTCAGTAGGTGCACAATTAATGCCCCACATTGTGTCTCTCCCACTCTGTGTGTCCTCTGAGTCACAGCCTAGGCCCCATCTCTCCACAGGTGTCACACACTAAGTGCACCCAGGGCCTAGCTGGGGTCACAGAGCAGGGGGAGGGGCCTTGTCCACTGGCATCAAGACCAGCTGAGGTGGAACCGGTGCTCCCTTCACCCAGCGTCCCAGCATTTGTGGGCCCCACCCCTTGGGCCACAAGAGATCAGACTGCATGGGACTCCCCAGGGGCCATCAGTGGAGTGGTGCCCAGGATGCTTGGGCACATTTGCATGCAGACACTCTGCATTTCCATGCATTTCCATGTCATTTGCTGCACCAGTAGGGCAGACACAGCATCCAGGGGAAAGGTTATTGCTGCCATCAAAGGTTGTGCTCCGCTATACTCATCTGCATTCCTCCCCAAGTCCTTTGCACCAGAAGTTGCCTGGAGAAGATGGGGGGAAAGGGTGGAAGCAACTGGAAGGAGCAGATATAAAGGCTTTTGTCAGGCTGTGTGGAAACTGAACCAGGGCTGAGAGCAGATGGGTGACCTCACTTCTCCCTGGAGCTGGCCTCGCTCTGCAGCCAGCTCCCAGGTGGGGAGGCAGTGGCAGCTCTGCGAGAGAATCCTCCCAGCGGCTGCCTGGGTCCACATGTCCACTTGACTGTCCTCAAGAATAAGGTACTTCTCCTCCCTCCCTCCCTGTACTGGGCTCCACGGAAAGGATATGATGAGGTTAATTAATTGCTCATAGAAAGTTCTTTGCAAAGAAGAGAAGAGGCAAGAGAGCCGTCACATCTGGAAGCCAGAGGGTCCTCAACACAGTGCTAACAGTGAAGTCCTGCCAGACACAACAGGGAGTACGGCGGGGGGTAAGGGGGCTGTGATGGCTGCAGGCAGGCACAGGAAAGGAGAGGGGCAGCAGAGGAAAGGGATGTGAGAGAGGCCTCAGATAACAGCCTCACGGAAGCCCCCAACCCTGGAATGTTTGGGAAGCCCACAGGAGGAAGAAAGTTTGGTTGGGCAGGGATGGCAAGGCCCAGATTGGCTCAGCCCAGTTCCTCAGGCAAGGAGGACGAGGAACACAACGCAAGCCACAGGCACTTCCTCTCCCTCCTCCCCCCAGCTCTAGTTACCCATGAGGGGCCTCCTTCTCCCCATCCCACTTCTTAGAAACTTCTGTAGCCCCAGTGAGGCCCCCAACTCTACCTTGAACTTGACACGTAGGGCCACTGTACTTAGCACCTCCACCAAACCCAGAGGTATTAACATGGAGCAGGCTGGAAACAAGCAGAGAAAGCGGGCGCTGCAGGAACCCCAGGGTACTGACCAAGGTCCTGAACAGCCCAGTTCCTTCTACAGAACCTTCACAGTTCTTCCTATTCACCCTCTCCTCCCATCCCCACCCACACATCTACCCTGCTGCACTTCCAAGGCTTCATCCTGAACGTGAACCCTCGAAGGGCTGGTTAGTCAGGGAGCTGATCTCAAGAAGCTCCTCTAGGTTTCAAACCTCCTCCCGAAAGCAGCCGCCTCCACCCCTCCCTTCCTCTCCCTGACACTGGCTCCGTCTGTTCTATCAGCCCCGTCAAGGACAGCCCCCTGTGTTCTGACCATGGCAGCAGCTGGCAGGGCCTCAGGCTGCACTTGACATCCTGATCTAACCATATTCTTGGAGAGGAAGCAGGTTGGGAGTTCCGCATGCTTGCACACACCTGCACGTACCATGCTCACACCCTCAATGTCAGCCTGGACTAGAGAAATGGTTCTTAGATTTCCTGGGTCAGAGACCATTTGGCGGTGATGAAAGCCAGGCACTCTCTCTCTGGAAAAATGCACACATACACAACCTTTCGTGTGTCCTATCAGGAGGGCCTGGAATAGGGGTAGCCCTTCCCCTGATTCCTGCTCTCAGCAGCAATCCTTATCCAGGGGTTGGGGTTCCCCTAAGAAGATGTTTTCCAGGCAGATGGGGATTTGGCCAAATCATAGGGTGCCCTTTCATGGGTTAAGTCTTTAGAAATCTCCAGAAATAGAATCTCCAGTGGGGCTGGGCTAAGGGGGGCAAGAGGAGTCTGAACAATCTCCAATGCCACCTCCATTTCTCAAACTCAAGGACTCAGTAGTTCTGTCCCACGCATGCCTTTTGCTAGCCAGTGAAGTCCAGGCATTAGCCTACCTGCCTGTGGAGGTTCTTTCTGAACCAGCACAAGTAAGCTCTGAGCTCCTGGTGTCTACTTGAGGCATTGCACAGTCTGACCAGGTTTTTGCCATCCACAGTGAGCATCAACCATGTAGACAAGAAACCTGAGCTCTGTGTGGCTTCAAAACTTCCTCTGACCAGGCACGAACCCACTGCCTTGGGTTCGGTGCACACCTGTAGACCATCCACACACAGGCACTGACACACAAAGCTCGCACACACAAACTGTGCAAGAGCATAGAAAAACACACAAACCACATAAGCAGGAGGAAGCATGTAAAACTCCAAAAGGCACATACATGAACACAGTAACTGTTCATATACACATAATCACAGTCACGTAAACCATATCTGTGCACATACACGCTCTCATGTGTAACTTCCCATTCCCACCTCCTGGGGAACATTCCAGCCCTACTAAACTTTCTATTTCTCTCTGCCATACTTTTGTGTAGTCCGTTCCTTGTGATGGAATCACTCTTCCCTCCTTTTCCTCACATGGTAGATTCCTAGTTAGCCTAGTAAACCTTCGTATTAGGGTTTTCCTAGGGATGCTATAGCAAAGTACCACATGATGGATGGCTCATAACAACAGAAATTTATTCTCTCACAGTTCTGGAGGCCAGAGGTCTGAAATCCAGGTGTCGGCAGGATTGGTTGCTTCTTGGGAGCTCAGAGTGAGAATCTGTTCATGCCTCTCTCCTCATTTCTGGTGGTTGCAACACTTGGCACCCCTTGACTTGTAGACACATCACCCCAATTTCTGCCTCTGTAGTCACACGGTGTTCTTCCCATGTCTGCGTCCACATTTCCCTCTTCTTATAAGGATGACAGTCATGGTATTAGGGCTACCCCAACCCAGTATGACTTCATCTTAGCTTGATAACATCAACAGAGACTCTGTTTCCAAGTTAGGTCACATCCACAGGAACTGGGAGTTAGGACTTGAGCATATCTTTTCGAGGGATGTAACTGAACCCTCAGCAGACTCTAAGTCTTAGCCGAACTCTTCCTTTCTCCATGAGTCCCTCCCTGGCCTGTGTCCCTAGACTGGCGAAAGTGAGCATCCCTGCCACGTGCTCCCGCTTCATGACACTTAGCTCACGGTACTGGTACTGCTTCTTTAAGGGTCTCTCGTCCCCGCTCCAAGGGGCTGGGGCAGTCTATTTCTGTATTCACATTTGTAACCCTAGCACCTGGCACAGTGCCCAGTTGTGACAGGGTCTCGGTAATGGTTACTCAATGAATTAAACCATGTATACGTGTGGTACGTATATGTGAATCCTATTTGTATGCATGAACACACACACAGCCTACATATGTGGACAAACATGTAACTCAAGCATACACGTAGACACATGAAAACTATACACACGTGCAAATCCAGCAGGTTCCAATTAGCGAACCACTGATGGCTGAGTTCTAAAAAAAGCCTAACCCTTCTCTAGTGCACTGGGAGAGGCAAACAGGGGTCAACTATGGTCTCCCGTCCTCAAAGGACTGACGGGATAATTGGAAAAACAAGACTAATACGTGATGAGAGATACTATAGAATTTAGTTCTATTTTGTGAGCTACGAGGACTCGGAGGAAGGAGCTCTTGCTGTGGGCTGGAGTAGTCAAGGGAGGCTCCCTGGGGGAGGGGGAGGTTGAGCTTGGCCCTCCGGCGTGGACAGGATTTAGACAGAGAAGAGAGAGGGGAGGGGAAATGAGAGGAGAGGAGGGCATAGGAGGGGACACAGCATGTGTAAAGGCCCAGGGGCCTGTTCATGGGACCAGTCTGAGGGGAGGAACCCATGCTGGTAGGTTGGAATATGGAAGGGAGACCAAGATGCCAGCAGCCCTCAGTGCCAGGCTAAGATCTCCAGTTTGCCATGGCACCAGTCTCTTCCTGCCAAGTAGTCTCTCTAGAGTCTTGTGACCCAGGCCTCAGGGGGCTGGGGATAGGCAGGGGTGTGCTGATTCTGTACCCCAAGCTGTGGGAACACGGGGGCAGCCCCTGGTAGGGCTCCTCTCCTTTCTCGGAAGCTGTGGGTAGCAGCAGTACCTGCTGGAAGGGCAGGGTCAAGCTCAACCACTGGGCCCTCCACCCACTCCTTCCCTGGGACAGGTAAGTGACAAGCTGGCAGAAAGCTTCGGTGACACCTTTGTTGGCAAAGCAGCCCCTGTCGGCCACCGATGACAGGGTGGGGGGCATTGGCCAGTGGGTAAAATGAAATGGTGCCTCTGGCTCTCAAAGCTCCTTCCCATCCCCCGAGGCCTGGCACCCAAGGGCCCCTGAGGAAATGGCCAAGCAGTGGTGAGGGGAGGCTCAGGCAGGGAGAGGGGGGAGCAGTGCCTGCCCTCACCAGGGAGGGTATAGAGATTGGGAGCGCTTTTCTGGGTACTGAGAGAAATGATCATTTGTTCTCTCATCCTGCAGCGACAAGGAAGGACTGAGTCTGGGGCTACAGGAGCAAATATAAGGCCTCTGTCACCCTACAGGCCTCCTCCGTCACTTGCCATCTCCTGGGGATGTGGGGCTAGGAAGTAGCTGCTGTCACGGGAGTTCGGAGAATCCACTAAGAAGAAAGTGGAGACCGCCAGGAAGAGGAGAGGGGCTGGGGGTTCGAGGATAGGAAATTTGGCCTGAGCACCTTCCAACAGTAGACACCCTGTCCCTGTCCCTACATGTCCTGCTTGGAAAGGCCCCCAGAGGGAAGGAGGAAACAGTAGGCCAAGCTCTGTGTTTGGAAGGTGACGTGATTTTCTTGAATCTGCAAGATAGGGTTCTGGAAAACCATTCCCCTGGGGCACCTGGGTGAGTCACTGGCAAGCAGCTGGGCAAGCAGGTGGAGCTGGAGCCGGGAGCCGAGGAGGGATGAACGCCCACGGGTTCCCGGGTATCATCTGCAGCCGCTTGCTCTGCAGTGACCCTGGGTACAGCTCTCCTGCAGGAAGCAGGAGTGTGGTGTGGGTCGTCCAGCCCAAGCGAGGGCTACAGTGTGAGACAGGATGAGCACCCCCGATGGAGGGCTGGCCGGCCAAGCAGGCTGCGTGGAGAGAGACGGGCCAGAGGAAGCCCACAACTGGACAGAGAGGACAGGCTGCGTGGAGAGAGACGGGCCAGAGGAAGCCCACAACTGGACAGAGAGGACAGGCTGCGTGGAGAGAGACGGGCCAGAGGAAGCCCACAACTGGACAGAGAGGACAGGCTGCGTGGAGAGAGACGGGCCAGAGGAAGCCCACAACTGGACAGAGAGGACAGGCTGCGTGGAGAGAGACGGGCCAGAGGAAGCCCACAACTGGACAGAGAGGACAGGCTGCGTGGAGAGAGACGGGCCAGAGGAAGCCCACAACTGGACAGAGAGGACAGGCTGCGTGGAGAGAGACGGGCCAGAGGAAGCCCACAACTGGACAGAGAGGACAGGCTGCGTGGAGAGAGACGGGCCAGAGGAAGCCCACAACTGGACAGAGAGGACAGGCTGCGTGGAGAGAGACGGGCCAGAGGAAGCCCACAACTGGACAGAGAGGACAGGCTGCGTGGAGAGAGACGGGCCAGAGGAAGCCCACAACTGGACAGAGAGGACAGGCTGCGTGGAGAGAGACGGGCCAGAGGAAGCCCACAACTGGACAGAGAGGACAGGCTGCGTGGAGAGAGACGGGCCAGAGGAAGCCCACAACTGGACAGAGAGGACAGGCTGCGTGGAGAGAGACGGGCCAGAGGAAGCCCACAACTGGACAGAGAGGACAGGCTGCGTGGAGAGAGACGGGCCAGAGGAAGCCCACAACTGGACAGAGAGGACAGGCTGCGTGGAGAGAGACGGGCCAGAGGAAGCCCACAACTGGACAGAGAGGACAGGCTGCGTGGAGAGAGACGGGCCAGAGGAAGCCCACAACTGGACAGAGAGGACAGGCTGCGTGGAGAGAGATGGGCCAGAGGAAGCCCACAACTGGACAAAAAGGACAGAAGTAGGCGGCAGCATGATGGGGGCCAGAGGGCAAGGGAGGGGAGTTTGAGGGGCCAGGCAGTCAGGAGAAAGCGCTGGCAAGCTGTCATGGGGCCATCTCCCCGCCACCAGGTCTCAGGGGTCCCCCAGTCATGCCCATCTTGGAGCCCAACGACAGCCTCCTAATGGGGCAACCAGGTCTTTCTCGGCAGCCCACTGTCCAGCCCTTCAAGAGAACTTGGTTTGCTAACTTGACACCATTCGCTCAAGTTTACGCCACCGCCAGCCACAGATCCTGGCCAACTGGGGAGTGTGAGGCCAGTTTTGTGGGCTTGCCTTAAGGTGGTACAGGGTTCTCAGACCCCTGGATAGCTGAGCTCCCAGAAGAACTCTTCTCAGAGTCACCCACAAGCCCAGGGTTGTCAGCGCCCACGTTCCACCTTCCCCCCAACCCCAAGATCAGTCTCCCAAGTCACAGCCGAGACTGGTGGGAGTCGGGCAGAGGCTGACCCAGATGCCACCTTCTCTCTTCTTGCTCTTTGGCCCCTGCCCTGCCACGGCCGCGGGGCCCTACACGCCTTTGTGAAACCCCATTTCCTCTCCATTCAATGACACAGCCTCTCCCTCAGACTCTGACTTCCTTCCCGCATCCTGAGCATTTCTAGGCCAGAACCCCTAGCCAGCAGGATCACAGAAGCCTGCCGGCCCCGCAGCACCAAGCAGGGAGGGACGCTGATTGCTATTAACAAAGACCAGGCCACCAGCTCACAAAAGATTCTCTCTTCCAGACCAGAGCCATGCCTGGGGCACAGCCTGCTTCTGGTGTCTGCTCCGGGGAGGAGGGGGCCCCTTTGGGGGGGAGGGGAACAAAGGCAGGGGCGGGGGCGGGGTGCCCGCTGGGACCCTCCTCCTGGTGCTCATATACACTCAGCAAGGGGCTGGCCCTTCTCACTGACCCTCAACACAAGTCCTTGGGTAGCACAGAGCACACCAGGGACCTTGTCCCCTCAAAGCCCACCCTGTAGGCTCATTTAAATCTAATCTCACCTGGAACAAAAAGCTCCGAGTTCAGAATGCCTGCACTAATATTCCAGACCACACTAACGTGTGTGACCTTGGACCAAAAAACGGTGCCTCTGGTTTCTCACTGGGTTGTCGTGCAGATTAAATGCTATTCATAAAAAGCTCCTAGCATGGTCCCCAGCATGTAGTATGCACTTCCTCAATAAATGGTAATTGCAGTTATAGGATTATGATTATTTTTTCCTGGATTCAGTTCCCTTTATTGTAAGAAGTTCCCATTTCAGGACTTCAACACTGAGCATAGAGAATGGAACAGAGAGGCATCCCAGAGAAGTTTGTTGAATAGATGGAAGGAAGGCAAGGAGAGAGGGAAGGAGAAAGGAAATCGGATGTATTTATCACAGGTCAAATCAGTTTTATGGGTAGACAAGAAAGACCCCTATTTAATAATCCGCCTGATAGACTGACTGTCACTTCCTAAAATTTCACCAATGTTGATTCATTCCTTTGAGTGAAGCACCGCTCTCTTCCCATTGGTCCCCTTTAAGATGCAGACAATCACACTTTAGTTTGAATGAGTTATAAGACTGACTGATGAGAGGAGGTGGTTGGAGAGCACTAGAGCCTCAGTGGGGAGAAAGGGAATTTTGACGTGAAAAGTGAAGGGATCATACAGTTGTGCAGGAGGCTGGCTGTAAGAAAATTGAGTGCAGGACACTGCAATTTGTCTTAGTAACAGTTCAGATGTGACTGAACCTTATATTCAAGAATGTCTTCCTTGTCTTTGTCCCAGATCCTTCATGCTATGGATTATAGAACAAAATGGTCATCTATTTCTCCACGTTATGGGCCCAGCACAGAATGTATGACTGTATTTGTTCCTGAAGATTTCCTTTTGTTGTGGTAGGAACTATCCATATGCAATCTCAATCCTAAAGTGGTTTTCACTTGCTGGGGAAATTTGAAGGCTATCTTTTGCCAGTCTGAGGTTAAACACAGAGGGAAATCTACATGCAATTTTCCTGTTTGAGAAGCAATTACAATATTTTTAAACAATTGAAGCTTCAAAATTTCAAATGCAACATACAGTTAGGCCTCCACCACAGGAACTACAGATTTTGCAAAGTTTACAAAACAGTGAAATAGCTCCATGGCTTTTCCCCGAGTGCTGAGTCTTTGAGTATTTCACAAATGAAGATGTTCTGGGAGACTAGGTGCAGTTTTCTTGGTGTTTGGCTTTTGGCTGGGGCCTTTTAAAGTAAGTGTTACATGGGGAAAAATTAAGAGGAAAGATGGTATAACAAAGTATCAGAGCAACAAGACATTTTTAATAGCATTATTTATCAACATTTATTGGCGTTTGGACTTAACAAACACTCTGGTCCATCCCCACTGAGCATCTGAGTAAATTTGAAGAACTTGCCTTGCCCTTGACGCAGTGAAGATGACCCAAGTAGGGTCCTTCTGCCATTTTGCAGAGACAGACTGTTGGATGCTGGGCCAGAGAGGATAGATACAGAGACCATAGCCAGTCCCTACCTTTTCCCTGGTCCATTTCCCAGGCCTGGAGAACTCAGTCTGCTTTGTGAGTTTCCCCCAGGCTTTCTCATAAACCCCACCCACTACAGCAGGTGGACAGAGGGTTCTGAGGACACGTGAATCATGCTGTCGTTCTGCCCACCAAGACTACCAAAGGGGCAGCCATAAAAGACCTATCTCTGTTGCCACAGCTGATTTATCATTATCAGGAATCTGGCAGATGATCCACAGGCGAGGAACCCCATCTGGGGCCTGGTGGGCGGAAAAAAGTGAGATGGGTTAGTCAGAGTTTCTCTTCAAGGAGTCTAAATAGGCAAGCATAAGGACCACGATGGACAGGTGCTGTTTTTGTCTGCCCAGCGCTCATTTCACATTTCTCGAATAATAACACCTCCATATTCTTTGGGGGAGCAACTGCTCTATCTCTTTCAGTCCCTAGAGTTTAGGTAAGCTGGTCCCACCGCTAGATTCAGGGATAAAGCCCCAATCCCAAGTCCGACCAGTCAGCAGATTTTATCCCCTGACCACAATGGTGGGTTCAAGAGGGGAAAATGAATAAATTAAGGTATTGGTCTGGCTACTGTAACAAAGAGACCCATATAGCCATGGCTTAAACAAGACGAAAGTTTGTTTCTTTTTCATGTAAAAGTCCAAGTGAATGCAGTAGCTCTGCTCCATGGAAGTCCTCAGGAACCCAGGACTCCTGCTGGACTTCTTCTGTCTTCTGCTCTGCCTCTCTGGGGTTTACTCTCATCACTTCCATGACCACATGGCAGCCAGAAGGCAGGAAAAAAGGAAGGGGAAGCGTGACCTTTCCTTTTAAGGGCACAGCCCGAAAGTTGCACATGTCACTGTTGCTTACAACCCATTAGCCAGAATTTAGCCCCAAACCACACCTAGTTGCAAAGGAAGCCTTACGGCCAGCTAAAAACTTCTACCAAGTTGGAAGAAGAAGAGAATGACAACTGTGAGACAACCAGAGGCCCTGCCCTAGCAGCCATCCTGTCACCATGATGGGAGAGTCTGTTCAAAGATGGAGTTAACACAGAGGAAAGAAGAGATGACTGATGGCAAGAACGTCACTGAGGCCCACAGATCCACCCACGCTGAAAGCCAGCTCTACCTCTGATTTTTCAGTTATGTGACCCAATAAACTCCTTTCCTTTTTTTCTGTTTTCTTTCCTCTTGTTTTTGTTTTTGATTAAACTAGTTTGATTTGGGTTTCTGGCACCAGAACCCAAAGAGCTCCGGCTAATCCATGGCAACATCAGAAGATAAATGGTCGTAAGGAAGAAAGAGGTCAAAGAGACCATGACGAGAAAGCCAAAGGCATGAGGAAACAGGACCCTCACAAGACAAAGAAAAGGGGCAGAGAGTCAAGGATGGTGAGAGGGGAAGAGGTGGACACACAGAGGGGAGATAAGCTTTCATCTCCTTCTGTAAACGTCCCTCCTGCCAAGACACTCTGAGGTTCAAATTACCTTCTAGTTCAGTTACAATGTAGGGAAAGTTGTTTTATTGTTCAAAATATTTGCTGCCTCTCCCTTGGGTGCCCTTTCTGAAGG
Organism: Balaenoptera physalus; assembly: GCF_965194825.1. Classification (NCBI taxonomy): domain Eukaryota; kingdom Metazoa; phylum Chordata; class Mammalia; order Artiodactyla; family Balaenopteridae; genus Balaenoptera; species Balaenoptera physalus. Next base: position 59,094,705 of record NC_138890.1, read on the forward strand.
AGGAATAGACTTTACATTGATGTCAGCCTTGGCCATGTGATTTACTTTGGCCAATAAAATGTGAAGGGAAGCTTTAAGCCTCAGTGTGCTCCTCTGTCCGCCTGGGCTCCAGAGTGAAGAAAACATGTAGCAGAGCTGCAGCTGACCCACAGCATACATGTAATATAAAGGAGAAAAAAAATTTGTCATAAGCCTCTGAGATTTGGGGGTTGTTTGTCACTGCAGCATAACCTAATGTAAGCTGACTGATGCACATGTCTTTAAGGCCTATATTTCCTGCAGTTCTTGCTGATCTTGAAGCTTGATTGTTCATCTTTCCATGGGTTCCCAAGCACATATTTCCTTACAGTATTCCCTCTCCTCTACTTGTAACCGATAGAGAGTATGCCTTGGAGAATCATCCTGATGTCTAGTAAATTTGGAGAGTTCTATCCATTAAGTCAGGAATGACAGGCCTATGCTTCATGAGCAAGTACCCCTTATTACCAAGTTCTTTTCCAATTCCTTCTCCCCAGTTCCTCCTGTAGCCCCAAGAAGACATGGAACAGATCTGGTTATTATAAAACTGAGTAACTGCATGATTAAGTAGTTTCATATTTGCAAATCTTACAGAATTTCTGTAAGACAAAATCAGAAATGGATCATTTTACCCATGCTGACTACTCGAACTTGAGGATGTTTCACGTTAGAGTATGTGCTGCACTAGCAACGATAATGATGATGGACAAATTCATGTAGTGCCTTCTATTTTCAAAGCATGTCACATACTTGCTTGCTTTAAATTCACAGTAGCCTGCAAATATTATCCCCATTTTACGTACAGGGAGACCGGGGAAGAGAAAGTTGAAGAGACCTTACAAATTTTGGAACTCTGGCTCTTTGTCCTGCTTCTTCTCCCTTCCTTCTACCTGAATCACATCAGGAAGAGAAGACCTCCTCCATGACAGGAGCTTGGGAAGGGCAATCAGAGACACCCTGACTTAAATAAATAAGTGAATGCATGAATGTATGACTAAATGGATGGCTAGGTAGGTAGGTGGATGGATGGATGATGGATAACTGGACGAGTGGATTGATGGAAAGATGAATGGTTGGGTGCCTGGCTGGATGGATCCCTTTTGTCTGGGTGGATAATCGGTAGGTGGATTGGGGTGGCTGCTGTGGTCTGAGAGAAAAGGCAGTGGTGTTCTCTCAGAGTCTGGAAAGTGTGCACAATACCTCTAATACTCTGCCACCCAGAATGCCCTATACTTGGCCAATATCTTAACCCTACCTGCCCAAGTATTCTAATTCCCCCTCACCCCCAAGAAAATAGAATGTGTTTTACCCAAAAGGTTGCCTACTGTTACTCTACAACTTAAAAGCCACGTTCACTACACCTCTCCATGTCTCAGTTTCTTCATTTGTGAAATGGAAATAGCACCTCCCTCTTAGGGTTGTTGGGGGAATACATAATATATATAGATCATTTAGTAAAGTGCTCAATGTATCATAAGTTCTACATAAATAATAACTATTAAAATTATTATTTCCTAAAGTTCAGGACGGTTGCCTGTGGAAATCAAGTTAAGTCCCCGCTAAGCATACCCAATTGTGATTACCGTCTTTAGCCCTTTTTCATTAGTGGTGGAAGCTGTAATAATACAATAACCTTTATTTTATTACACAGCCCTTGGAAATTGAGGGTTTCATCCATGTCAATTAATTCCTTCGCAGCCCACGTTGGCAGTGACAGTCAGAATGTCAAAATGTCTCAGAGGATTCCTAGGAAATCTGAGGCACTTCACGACGAGCCTGCCTGGGTGAGAGCCCAGCTGGAGTGAATCGTTAATGTACTTCACAGGAAGGGGGACTCTTCCAAGATGCTAATACAATCAACCTGAAAGGCAAACTAAGCGCCCTGCTCAGTGATCACAGAGGCGCTCCCGGAGCTGGGGCGCTGTCCGCTGAGGAGGCCAGAGGCCCTGCTTCCCGCCCAGCCTTCCGGGGGAGGAGCAGCCCGTCAGCGAGGTTGCAGCTGCCTCGTGCAAGGTCAGCAGGCACTTCCTGCCACAGACAGCCGGGCAGCGCCCTCACCGACTCTGGCCACATGGACCTGGGTCCGCCCCAAGGAAACAGCACATTCTGGAGGAGGCTTAGCCAGGAAACCCACATGGAGTGAGAAAGGAGATATCTGGATGAAGGAGGAACTGCCTAATTCCCAGCGTTTGCTCCCGGGACCCTGTTCGCCGCATCCTCTGGAGCCAGACTGCTTCAGTTCAAATCCTGGCTCCCCCACTCCGCTTCCTAGGTGCGTAGCCTCGGGTACATTACTTAACCTCGTGCGCCTTACTTTTCTCATTTGTAAAGTGCAGATAATAACAATATCCACCTCCTAGGGTTGTGTGAGGATTTAATGATTTAATAAATATCAAGCACTTAGAGCAATGCCTGGTGCCTGGAAAGCACTGTATACACGTCTGCTATTATTATTCATTCTTTCTTAAATCCCTTCCTTCGTGCCTGCATTAATTCTTCCACCCATCCATTTATTCCTGCACTCGTGCATTCATCTATCCAACCTGCCTATCTGAACCTCTGATGAGGTCATGTTAAAAATGAATAAATAACAAGGTTAGGTTTGAGAGACAAAGAGCTGCCCTGGGTAGCTGGGGAAGGTATCCTAAACCCCCAATTCCTGAGGCAACGTTCCACACAATCAACAACTGGATGCCTTCGCTCATGTGGCTGTCTCTCTCTGGATGCCTGCCTCCCTCTTCTCCCCTCAGAAAACTCACTCATCCGTCAAGGCTCAGTTCAAGGGTCACCTTTTCTAACTCCCGGGCATAACTATTCTCCATCTCCTCAATGAATGCTTATTTTAATGAGTGAATGAGTGACCGAATGAATAAAGGCTCCCAATGCTTTGTTCATATTAGTATTATAGCCAGTATCACCTTGTGTTACAATTAGTCATTAGTACTCTCCCTTGTGCCTGGAACACTCTTTCCACTTCTAGTAGGCCATTCCTATTTGTCACTCAGGTCTTGGTTCGGAAGTCACTTCCTCCAGGAAGCCTTCTTTGACTTACCAGATGGAGTCTTGGAGCCTCTCCTGTAAACTCTTGCAGCCCCTGCTCCTCCCCATCACCTCACTGGCCACACTGTGAGATAATTCCTAGTTCATCTGACTGTCACCCCTATGGGACGGCATCTTCTGTGAGGTTAGGGGCCAGATCAGGCGTTCCCAGCACCCAGTAAGGTGTCAGGTACACGGTCCACAGAATGGACAGCAACCCAAAGGGCTGGCCACTGCACAACTGTGGATGGCAGCCCTGCCCTGGAACGGTAAATCCATAGATGGTGGCAAAGCCTAGCACTCCAGGTCCCTGTGCCTGGTGTCTCTCCTCTGCTGCTCCAGGCCCCTTCTGGGTGCCGCAGAGGTGTTGCGGCTTCTCTCCTTCTCCTCTGTCAGGAGGTTTTCTGTGTCTGTGAACCTCTCAGTGCACCTAGGGAGAAGTGGATGGTGGAATGGAATAGGATGGAGAGAGGCGGGTTCCCTGAGCCTGAAAGAAAGGAGGCTGTGGCTCTCACGTTGATAACAGTAAATACTGAGCGTTTTCTGGGGATAATGTAGGCCCTGCCCAAACACCTCCCTCCAGCTCTGACAAAGGGTGCCTGGAGCCCCTCCTTCTCAAAATATTTAGGCACTGCAGGACTCTCCCCACAGAGGGCAGGACAGGGGAGTGGTTAAGAGCAGACCACATTGCAAATTCCAACTCACTTCCTACTGGCTGTGTGGCTTTTGGCAGGTTGCTCAGCCTTTCTGAGCTTCCTTCTCTCACCTGTTTAAGGATCATACCTCACAGGAGAAATGTGAGAATTAAATGAAATGGCACATGTAATATGCCCCACCCAGAGTAAATGTTCCACGAGTGTTTGCTAAGATTATTATTGTTGTTGTAATTAATCATCTTGTCAGAATCAGATGGGAGCTCAGAACAGATGCGTAATGTGGTGTTGATCTATCCGCATCTCAATGCAGTCCCTCATTGAGTCCTGGAGGCAAATGACGATTTGTCAGAATCACAATCTGGCAGCAGAACCAGAACCTTCCCATCAGTGTTCTCCCCACCACATTGTCAGTGAAATGTCACTTACTTCATTCCTTTCCTCAGCGTCTGGAGGCTACATATACAGTGGAGGGTGAGACGGGACACTGGATTGAAATTCTGTGTTTAGCACCTGCCAGCCATGTGAACTTGGGTGAGTCACCCTCTCTGACCTTCGGTTTCCTCATCTATAAGATGGGAATAATCATAATAGTTCCTGTCTTAGTGCAAAGCATCAGTAGATTATCAGAAGCTAATCAGGAAATTCAACGAGAGTACTCAGTACACTGTCTGGCACAGAGTAATAGAGTAATAACTGTTCATTATTATTATTATCTTATTTTATTAGTAAGTCTTAGGGTAGATGGCTGTTGGGGGAGGGAGGATTTAAACTGTGTCCTTGAAGGAGGCTTTTATTCTCCCTGGAAGTCCAGGCTATGGTGCTCCTGACCTGGGCACACTATTCCCATCTCAGGCCTGGGGACCACCCCCCATGCCTCACTGTGCAATTCCTCCCCACTCCCTTCCATACTGCACTTCCCACTCCACCCAGGCAAGCAGTGGCCTGCTTCTACTTTCCTGGTGACTTCACCAGGGGACACTAATCTCAGATGCTTCTTTCTGTGAAATGCAATCCATGTCTGATGACGGAGGGACCCAGGCTCCCCCAGGCTGGGTTGGCTGCTGGGATCGCTCTGTCTCGTAAGGCAGACGGAAACCTCTACTAACCACGGGGGAGCCCGCTGCTGGCTGGCTTCTGTGTGCTCTGCTCTACCTGTCTGCAGCCGGAGCCGCTGGCTGGTCCTTGAGGACGGGCAACTGACCTGGGGTTTGTTCCTAAGCTGGCATCACCGCCCTCACTCCAGTGTCATCCAAAGAGCTATTTGTCCCCCTAGGTCCCAGAGCAACCTAGATGTCTGGGGGCCCCTCTACTCTGTTGTACCCGGGAGCTGTGGGATTCTGGGGAGAGGAGAACCCCTGGCCCCATCCCGCCCTCGCATCTCCCACCAGCTTCTTTTCTGGGAGCAGACGCCCAGAGGCCTGAGGAGTTGTCAAAACCACTGAACCTGACATGTATAATCATAGGAGATGCCAGCCGTCTCCTCCAGATGCGGACTAAAAATACAGAGGAGCAAGGGCCCTTGGTAATGGAGACTTTAAGAGCCTGTGACATGCGGCAATGGCTGCACGGTCGCTAATGAGCTCTGAGCCGGTCGATGCCTGAGCCTGGAGTGAGCGCGTGGGCTGGGAGCAGGCATGGGGGTGTCACTCAGCATTTGTCCATCCTGGCTCAGAAATCTGGAATGCTGGTGTGCGCCAGGGACTTGGGGACCAGCTTGAGTGACCCCTGGACGACCAGATGGGGAGACTGAGGCCAAGTGACAGGAGGTAGGAAGACATCCAGGGCCCCCAGCCACACACCCCAGAGCTCAGCACACAACCTGCACCGGGACAAATGGGTGAGAACTGACCGACTGAGTAAACGATTGAATGAGTGAATGAATAAATGTCTTCCTCACTGCAATGTGAGCTCCCTGATGACGGGGACTGTAACGTAGTCCCCTGTCACTCTAGGAGCGCCTGGCACAGAGTAGGCACTCAGACACTGCTTGCTGGCTGAATGAACACGTGATCTGCTTCTTCACCTACCCTCTCCCTGAGTGCGGAGAGAAGGAAGCCTGTGCAAACTGTTCCTGGGGTCTCCTTCCATGGGTCCTACCACTCAAAGAGCCAAGGTGTAGTCCCACCTACCAGACAGAAAAACCACCATGACACAGCAGACGTCTCTTAAACACCTTCCTAAGAACGTGGCACAGATTATCTCATTTAGTCTTCACGTCAACCTTATGAGTTAAATGCCATGTTTACACGCATTTTGCACAGGAGGAAGCTGAAGGGCTCAGAGGGGTTGGGTGACTTACCCTGGGTCACGCCTCGAGGAAGAACTGGGGCCAGGATTCAAACCGGACCAGTCTGCTCCCCTCCCTCCTGAACCACCGTGCTACCCTGCCTCCCCTAAAGTACAGCAGGAGAGGAGAGGAGAATTGCGGGCCAGAGAGAGCCAGCAGCATGGAGGCAAAAAATACCTCCAGGGCCCATAAAGTGTTTGATAAATTCCAGGAGAAGAATAGGAAGAAATAATGAGCATTTGTCAGAGTCTTTTATAGCATATAATACGCTTTCCCCTGCATTCTCTCATGTGATCTTCACCACAGGCCTGGGAGGAAGGTATTATCATTATCTACATTTTACTGGGGAGGGAAGAAAGGCTCCCACACGTCCCTGCTAGGGCTGGGCAGGCTGCATACCTTTGGGGGTGGGGTCTGGGGAGACGGTGATGTGATGATGGGGACTTGCTTCCCATCTCCTGGAGGTTGTCATAAACTCCTCCCAAACTGTCACTGGCTCAAAGGCTAAATCCAGGCTGAGGCCCATGACATTTCTGAGCTCCCTATCACCACAGGAGAAAGGCCAGAAGAGGGCAGAGGGCGGACCAAATGCCATGTCCGCCAAGGAGCCTGCCTGGACCTGCCCAGGCCTGCAGGCCCCCAGGAATCTCACTCTTCTCTGAGCTGTTCATCTCCTCCATTTCTTTGGCAGCCCCTCCCAAAGTAGGGCCGAGCTTGCTATTTCTGCACCATCACAATAGGTATTAGCCAACAAACAGTTACTCTCAGGCAGTGGGAAAGTAAACACCTGTGCAAGTTTGCTGGTGCACTGGTTTGTGATGGTTTCAGGGCTGAAAGTATGTGTGGAATGAAGCCAGAGGCCCTCACCCTCTCTTTGCCCCTCTGGCTCCCCAGCTCCTCTGTCAGCTTCTCAACCATCAGAGCTTGTGGCCGAGGTTGGGCACAAAATGGGTGTGGTGACACCTTTTCTGAGGCTCCGCATGAAAAATGAAATTCAGATATAACATGATGGGGGGCTGGTGTAGGGCTCCTGTCCTACGCGCAGTCACTGCGCTCCAAGGTGAATGAGGGTGTCAGGAAGTGACTGCCCTGTGATTATTTGGAACTCCCTCAGCTCAGTATAGGGTCAGTTGTGTTCAGCATAAGTCATCATCATTACTTTTTGCGCCAGTTCAGATGGATGGAAAAAAAATATTGTTTCTCACCAACCCTACAAAAATGAGAACCCAGGGGCTTCCCTGGTGGTACAGTGGTTAAGAATCCACCTGCCATTGCAGGGAACACGGGTTCAAGCCCTGGTCTGGGAAGATCCCACATGCCGCGGAGCAACTAAGCCCGTGCGCCACAACTACTGAAGCCTGCCTGCCTAGAGCCCGTGCTCCGCAACAAGAGAAGCCACTGCAATGAGAAGGCCACGCACCGCAACCAAGAGTAGCCCCCACTCACCGCAACTATAGAAAGCCCGCACGTAGCAACGAAGACCCAACACAGCCAAAAATAAATAAATAAAATATAAAAAAATAAATGAGAACCAAGGTTTTATGCAATTCAATTTCTTGGACCCCGGTTAATGCATATGGTGGAGTTTTACAGTCCTTGTGATTGAAAGGGGGAGCCAGAGCAGGAATGTGCCTGAGCAGGATTCAGGCAGATGGTCCACAAATGTATATGGAGCCCCTGCTGCGTGCCAGGCACTGTGCTAGGCTCGGAGGACACAGTGGTGAAGCAGGTAGACACTCCCTGTTGTCAGGAGTTTCCAGTCCAGCGGGGGACGGGCAAGCAAACTTCACAGGGCAGTAGGTGCTCCTAGGGGTGGGGAGGGGGAGGGTGTTTCATGTACAGAGAGCATGAAAGCCCACAGAAAGCTCCTGACACAATTAAGGAAAGAGAAGACCTCTGGGAAGAGGTTGAACCTGGGCTGAGTCCTAAAGGATGTGTCGTGATAATGAACGCCTGACCTGGAACCTGGGCTCTGCTACTTCTAGGGGGTGACCTTGGGCAAGTCACTTGAACACTCTGTGCCTTGGTTTCCTCATGTATAAAATAGGGGTAATAACGGTAACTTATCCCATGCGGTTGTGAGGATCAAGTGAGTTAACACATATAAAGCGCTTAGAATAGTGCCCAGCAAATGGTTAGCATCTACCACATGTCAACTATGATTATTTTTACCTCTTAGGTTGTTGTGAGGATGAAATAAGATAACACTGAAGCACTCAGCACAGAGAGTAAATGTCAGCTGCTATTATTTTTGTTATTAAGTAGGCACTTGCCAATGCTGGCCAGGTGGACGAGAGGGCCGGGGAGAAGAGGAATCCAAGGCGGACACAACAGCATATGCAAAGAAAGGCCTGGAGGCCACAGAAAGCCCGGTGCATTTGGCAAAGTTTAGACATTTAATTAGACTGGCACATACCTAGCTTCCAAGAGTGATGCAGGACCGGGCTGGAGAGGTAGAGGTAGGGGCTGGTTGGGGAGGTGTCGGGAATACTGAGCCTCCCGTCCCTTACTGACAGCCCAGCTGAGAGCGCCTAGGCGTTAAAGGCTTGCCTGGGGTGGGGGGCTGCTCGGCCCCATCCCCCACCCTGCCCGGTGCCACTCTGCGTGGAGCTGCCGGCTGTCAATTAGGCAGCCCCAGTGCAAGAGGCTCTCTTTCCTCATGCAATACATGTCACATCCGGGAACGATCAAAACAGCTTTGCTTTGGCAAAACGTCTTGTGCTGCGTGTTTGTTCTTTGGTGTCTGAGTGTAACTCCTGTTGTTCCTGAGACACCTGTGATTTGCTGGTCCCTGACAGCCATTACCTGCTCAAAGTCTCTGCCTGCCACACACCCCACCTCGTGGCACCCCCATTCCTTTCTCTGCCACCCCCAGAGCACTAAATGCCTCTCCAGGCCGCAGGGGTTGAGGCTTGCACGGAATCAGACATAGCTGGCAAGAATGGCCAATTTTAGGGCTTCCCTGGTGGCTCAGTGGTTAAGAATCCACCTGCCAATGCAGGGGACACGGGTTCGAGCCCTGGTCCGGGAAGATCCCACATGCCACAGAGCAACTAAGCCCGTGTGCCACAACTACTGAGCCTGCACTCTAGAGCCCGCGAGCCACAACTACTGAGACCACATGCCACAACTACTGAAGCCTGCGTGCCTAGAGCCCCTGCTCCACAATAAGAGAAGCCACCACAATGAGAAGGCCGCGCACCACAACGAAGAGTAGCCCCCACTTGCTGCAACTAGAGAAAGCCTGTGTGCAACAAAGAAGACCCAACAAAGCCAAAAAAAAAAAAAATGTAAAAAAAAAAAAAAAGAATGGCCAATTTTAGTAATCACCTCTGCTATTGGGGAATACCTACTGTGTGCCGGGTGCTTTCAATGCCTTATTACTCTGCCCAACAACTCCACAGTTCAGGTTTATTATCTTTATTTAACTGAGGCACAGTAAAGCTAAGAAACTGGCCCAAGTCCACCCAGTTGATAAGAGTCCGAGGTAGCATTTGAACCCAGATCTCTTGGCCACCACAGCCTGCACACCTGCAATGACACCAGGCTGCCTCTCTCCAGCTCACTTCCTCCACAGCCCGCTGCTTCTGAAAGGAGGGTCTTGGGGATGGCTGGGATTCAACATAGGCAGGAGGTCAACAGATGAGAAGTCAGCTCCTCTGGCCCCAGGGCCCCCCAGCCCCTGAGGACAGGCCCCCTCACAGGTAGGAGGCCCCCCAGTGCTTGTCTCCAGAGCTCAGGCCCTGACCAGCTCTTCCTGCAGGCAGCCCCTTCCGTCTCTTTCGGCTCCTGGACCCATCCTTTGGCCTCCACCATCTACCCACCAAATCTCCCTTTGAGTTCATACATGTCAAGCATTCAATTCAAGCTAACTGTTGTTAGTATTATAATGGGTGCAATTATAGCCTTATGTAAGGCTTGAGGGCCCTGCCTTTTTCCCTACTTTTCCCTCTTTCCGGGACCAAAGGAGGTACAGGTGCTCCATTTTGTGATAAGCTCCTTGAGGGCAGAGCCCTGTCTGATTCACCCTTATTTTCCCAGTGCCTTGAACCACAGTAGGTACTCAGAAAGTATTTGTTGAATAGTCATCTCCACAGTTGCTATAATTGAGCTGCCCTGAGCATTTCACTTACATGACCCCATTCAGTTGTGATAGTAACCATATAAAGAGGGTATTATCTTCCCCTCAGATGAGGAAACGGAGGCTCTGAAAGATGGAGCGATGTGTCATCAACCACAGTTAGGAGGTGGTTAGGAGCCAGGATTCAAAGCTCAGGGCTGCCGGGCCCCAAGCCCGCGTTTCTTACCCTCCCTCCTCTACTCCCTGTTAATGTAATCAATCAATGAATAGTCAGTCAGTGAGTGAATGGAGGAGTCTCACGTGCCCTCTGCAGTCAGCTGCACCTGGCCTGAGCCCTCCCACCGTCTCCTAGGACACTGGAGTCCCCTGCCCATCCTGCCCCTCCCCTGGCCATGGGCTCAGAGCAAAGCCTCTTCCAACAAGGCTTATTATTTCTAATCTTAGGAGAGAAGCCTCAGTTCAAAGGCATTTCAATTCCATTGGAGACATGGAACACTTGGCCTCTCTGACCCCCTTCCACCCCTACCTCCTCCTCCACCTGGCGCCAATAACACAAGATAAATCTTTCCTCAGAAATATAATAGTTGTTCTTCCTCTTCCCGTTGAAGTCTCTGCCCGGTAATTAGCATACGCTGACACCTTGATAGACGAAAAGAAAGGCATGAGATAATTCCCTTTTTCTTTAACCATTATAGTATGAAGCAGCCTTTCAGTTTGCCAGTTACCCAATCCAGCATTCCTGAACGCAGCCCACTGTGTGACATGTTATTCTAGCTGATCCTACCATCTCCGGTAATCGTCACCAACCCCAGGTCACACTTGACAGAGCAAATTCTCCCTCTTCACGCTGACACCTCTCTAGTAGGAGGGGCACCCAGGGTTCAGATGGTCTGGAAATTGTAGGGATGATGCCATCACACTTGGTTGGGCACCCCCAGCTGGCAGCCTGAGGCCTTGCAAGGGCCACATACCTCCAGGGGCACTTTCAGAATCCCTCCCCTCTTCCTCTTTCCTGCTCCCCAAAGAAGCTGGCCTTTGACCAGGGCTCTGGAATCCCTGCATTTGATGCAGCAGGAGCTTCAGCCTGCAACTGGTGGTTTTTCTTTCTCCTCACCGACACACACAACATACGTATACACACGCGTGACACACACACACACACACACACACACACACACTCACTCTCTGGGCTCATGGGCCTGGCATCTTGGGGTGGTGCCCAGCCTCTTTAGAGGGACTGTTCCTCCATGGTCATATGTATGTTTACATGTAAATGATTTTCTCCTTGTCCTTTTTGGGGGTGAGGGATAGGAGAATTAATTCACTTAATTCATTTTACTAAATGAAATAATTTATTACGTGTTTATTAAGTGTTTACTATGTGCCAGGCAGACAGGGGTGAACAAGACAGGTTAGAGTGCCCGCCTCATGGGGTTTATAATTCAGTCCAAGGAAGCATACAAGGAATTATTAATAAACCAGTAAAAGATATAACTTCAGATGGTGATATATGCTGTTTAGGGAAACAAAACAAAACAAAACAAGTGAGGGTATAGGGAGGGCGTGGGAGGACCCTCTGAGACAGGATGGCCAGAGAGGGCCTCAGATGTGAACTGATAAATGATGAAGGTGAACAAGCCAGCTGTGTATGAGCTCGGGGGAAACATTCCTGGAAGTGGGAACAAATACTCACCACTCACAAACCGGTTTGAGAATGGGTCATGCTGCAGCTGGGACCATCACTTTGGAGGGGTCTGTCCCACCCTGACGCAGTTTGACTTTCCCTGGGACCGCAGAGGGTGGGGCAGGGTGGGGCGAGCAGCTTGCTCCTCCGCTGGGAGATGGTGAGAAATAGCTACCTGGGTCTACCAGTCACCCAGGCCATCCGCAAGGCTGGGCACCAGGCACCCCACACCCGAGCAGAAACCGAAAGCCAGATCAACCCTATCATCCTCCCAAAGGCTGCCCAAAGAAATCCAGCCCCCCTGCCTCAACCCTCTTCCACTCCAGGCAGGAGGCTCAGCTGCCCCTACCTTTCCCTCCCCTGTTTGCCCATTGGCTCCTCCTCTTGGATGGGACAGGCTCCTGACACCCTCACACTGGGCCCAGGGGCTGGGGGCTGGGGAATGAGAGCCTGCCAGCTGCCCGCATCAGCACAGACGCTACTCTTGTCAGTCAGCTGAGAGAAAGCAAGAATTTTCTTTAAAGGAAACTCATCTAGCAAAAAGAGGAAAAAATAAAAGAGAAGAAAGTCGGGGGGGCGGGGGATGCAGAAGCTGGGAAACAGGTATCCACAGAGCTGGGGTTCTGGACTCAAGAAATTCAAACCTAGCCACAGCTCACTTGGCCTCCTACGGACTTCATCCCACCACCATCTTGTGGCTCAAGACGCAGGATGGCCTTGGGATAGCGCTCAGGTTGCCAGGTGACTTGTCAGCCATTCTGTTGTGGGGTGAGGAGCACAGGCCCAGAGCCCAACTGGGCCACGTGGAGCCTCTCCTTCCCCTGCTTCACAGGGGACCTGTTGGCGCTCCCAGCCGCCTCAGCCTCCAAACCTGTCTCCCCACCTCACCCTGTGCCCTCCCCCCATCTATTCTCCATACATGAAAACCAGTGATTCTTTTTAAAAAAAGTATATATGAATCAGATGACATCATTGATGGATAAAACCCTCTACTGAATAAACACTAGGATGGGCAAAAGAGAAAGGCCTGGATACATGGGATGAACAACATAAACCGCCAGCCAGACTGCCCTTCAGGGAAGGGCCGGTTGCCCCAGGTGCTGGAGTGCTGTGGGCAGACAGCTGCCAGCTCTCAGCCCCTCCAGGGACTGCCTCAGCTGCAGAGAACACGGTTCAAGGCCACGCCCCTTCCTGGGGTCTCCGAATCCTAGAACTGACTGATGTAGGACATGAAGGACAAGCCATCAGCTCAACTCCGAAGGGCCATGCCAGCTGTAGAGCTCCCCATCAGGTTGGCCAACGCTGTCCTTGGCCTGGATCCCAGCTCCACCTCTCCCTCTGCCCTGGCCGGCCTCCTTCCACAGGTGCTGATCCCAAAGGAACACCTGAATAAAATCTTGCACACTAAAGCAAAATCAAAAACAAAAATAGAAAAATTCCACTGACCTCCCATAGTATTTTCAATAAAAAAATCATTTTTTTTACGAGGGCCAATAGACCTTGCATGCATGCCCTGACCCCAGCCTGCCTTTCTCACCTCGTGTCACTGAGGTCCTCCCTGGCCACCTTGTCTAAAATTTCAACCTCACATAGCCATTAATTTTTTTTCTCTTTACCATTTATCACTATCTATCATACTACACATATTTTTGAAACTTATTTATCTAGTTTATTTTCTGTCTCCCTACTAAAATATAAGCTCTAGGAGGGCAGGGGTTTTTGTCTTTTTGTTCCTATTGTGCCTCCACAGCTTAGCACAGTGTCTGGCACGTAGTAGGTTGTTCAGTGAAATAATCAATGAATCTCCTACCTACTGCTATCTCACACAGCACCTGGAACATAGTAGGCATGAAATAAATATTTGTAGACCAAATGAATGAAAGAAAGAATGAAGCTGTGTCCACCAACTGGGCCTCTCTCCAAAATCCTCCATTTGTTCTCAAGGGCTCCTGCCTCCCCAGTTCCTTAAGTTCTCTCTGGTAACCCCTCCAGGAGCTCAAGGTCACAGGGATCTGGTGACAGAGTTGTATGCCTGTCCCCCACCACCTGTAAGCCTCTGATCATAGACTCTCTGACCATGGGCTGTGTGGTCAATTGTAACAAACCAGGGCTCTGGAACCAAACTGCCCGGATTCAAGTTCTGGTCCAACCGCTTATCAATTGGGTGGCCTTAACATCTGTGAGCCTTTCATCTGCAAAATAAGGAGGACGACTGTGCCCACCTCATGGGGTTCCGGCATGTGCCTACTGAGCGCTCGTCCCCTACTACATCCTGAACGCTCAGAGGGCAGGGACCAAATATACAAGGTCACAGCTGACCCCTCAGCACTTAATAGGTACACGATAAATTGGAGAAGGAAATTCCGTGTTTCCCACTGTCCATGGCTCCCCAGATGTGCATGAGTGAGCAAAACTGGTCGGACGGCACAGCAGAGGCAGATCCCTAATGGCCGCACTCGGGGGTCTCTGCCCGATCACCCAGGGTTTGCTTTCTCCATCCTTCGCCTGAGGACTGCCTCTATTCTCTTATTTGGAGGTGGAGGTGGGGAGGAGGAAGTCCAGTGGTGGTCATCCTATGCCCAGGGGTCCCTGCGTACCCCCAGATGACCACGCTACCCTGCAGCTTCTCTGCTCATGGGCCTCTGACCGAACCCCAATCTCTGCTCTGGCACCCCCTCTCCTTACTCCAGGATCCAGCCGAATCCTCCTCCAAACAGCCTCCGACAGCTCAGGTCACAATATTCTCTCCCCTTCCTGACCACCCACTGCATCTATCGACTGAATCGTGCTTGCTGGTATTTGCTTCCACCTAGGTTGGCATTTGATTAGGTTCTGCCGCAGGTTCCCATCTCACTTGCCTGTTAGATCTCTCCAAATCGACTTTAATAATAATAATAATAATGCTCCCACACATCTGGGAACCCACTGGGCACTCATACAAAAGGCTTCAATTGCTTTTATCTCTGTCTCCACAACGACCCCAGAAAGGAGAAAGTGGGGATGTAGAATCTTCCCCACTCTGCAAGTAAGGCAACCGAGGCTCAGATAGGCTCACATCAAAAACTCCTCACCCCAACCCATTCCCCTTTCACCAGCTCAGTCCCTGGCGCCACTGTCCACCAAGATGCCCAAGACAGAAATGCGGGTGACATCACCATGCTTCATCTCATCCTTTCTCTCACAGCCAGACAGTCCCCAAGCCCTGCCCAGGTCACCTAAGTCTCTCCCCCGACCACTCTCCAGCTCTGCCGTCTTGGCCATGTGAGCTGGCCATCCCCTTCCCTAGAGGATTGCAAAGGTCTCCCTCCTCACCTCCATTATTGTCCCACCCCACCCCATCCTTCTGTACACTGCATCAGAGTGGTCTTTCTCTGCTGCATACTCATTTATGTATTCATTCATTCACTCATTCAATAGTTTTGAGAGCTTACTCTGGGCCATGCCACTGTTCTAGATGCTGGAGGTTCAGGTTTGTTTCAGTGAAACAAAGCCCTTGTTCTCACGGAGCTTATATTCCAGTGGAGAGGTGGGGGACCAATAAGAAATAATCAAGTAAATATATAGCATCTAGAGAGTGTTAACCTTCATGGAAAGAAAAAAAGCAGAGGGAAACAAGGAAGTGCTTGGGCAGGAGAGAGGCTTGGGATTATACAAGATAGGGAGGGAAGCAGACTTCTGGAACAGACTTCTGGAAGAAGTGAGGGAGTGAGCCTCATTGACACCTGGGGCTGTTCCAAGCAGATGGAACAGCAAGTGCAAAATCCTCAGGTGGGATTGTGCTCGGCAAATTCATGTTTGAGGAAGTGCACAGCGACCAGCAAGGCTAGGGGAGTAAGAGAAGAGGGAGGGATATGGCAGGAGGCCACATCTTGCAGGGTTTGTAGGCCATCTTCAAGATTTTGGCTTTGACTCTGAGTGAGATGTGGAGCCATTGGAGGGTTTGAGCAGAGGATCGACACGATTCGTTGTACATTTTAACAGGATCCCGCTAGCCGCTTGATGGAGAACAGACTACAGGGGGACAAGAGTAGAAGCAGGGAGACCAGTTAGGAGGCCACTGCGGCAACGAGGGGAGAGATAATGATGGCCTGGACCAGGGAGGTGGCTGTGGAAGTGGTAAGAAGTGGTCAGGAGTCACACGATTTACAAAGGTAGAGCTGACAATATTCTCTAATGAATTGGATATGGAGTGTGAAAGAGAGGACGCAGGAATGACACCAAGGACGACTGCAGATTTGATCTTGTCACTCCACTACTTCCCCATTGCTCTTTGGTTTGTCCAAACCCCTTAACAAGGATTATAAGGTCCTCATGATCTAAAGCCCCCTTTTACAGAAGAGGAAACTGAGGCCCAGAGAGGTTAAATAGCATGACCAAGGTCACACAGCTAGTAAACAGCAGACTCAGTATTTGAATCCAGGCATCCGATTCCAGTGCTCCTTCTTTAACGAGAGACTGAAATTTCAGTTCCACAACCAGCCATGAGCTCATTCCCCTAAACTCTGTGACTCCCAACAGGCAGCTCCACGTGTCGAGAACATTCTCCCTCCCACCATTCACACACCCCTAACTGCCCCCCCCCCACTTTTGTCTGGCTAAATTGCCTTCCTCTGGGAAGCCAGTTAGGATGAGGCACCCCTGCTCTGAGCAACCACGGCTGCCTGTGCTTGCTGTGTGACAGTCTGCCACGCTGCCTACCTAAGAGCCTGTTTATCTACCTACTAGATGATCTCTGTGTGCACAGAGGCCAGTATCCACAGAGCAGGAACGAGGGCCTGGCATCTGTAATTATCTGTGACGGATGAAGGAGACAGAGCTCAGACTCAGACATTCTACCTCTAAGAAGGATGCACTTTGTATCCCCCCTCTAATAAACTCTAGGTCTGTGCCCCTCCACTTTGCCTTCTCAGAGCCCCTACACTGCTACCTACGTAGTAGATAATAATAATAGCTGACATTTACTGAGTGCTTACTTTGGACCAGGCACAGTACTAAGCAGTTACATGCACTATCTCACTTAATCCTCCCAACACATCTATGAGATAAACATGCTTATTATCTCCATTTTACAAGTGAGGTAACTGTGGCTCTCGGAGGTTAAGTAAACTCCCCCGGGGTCAAAAGTACTTGGATGCTAAACTAATAGCTGATGAACTTAACTGATGACGTTGGCAGTAACCTATGCCTGCTTTCTTTGGGTCCACGGCTCTCAGCCCAAGACCTGGCACACAGTGGACAATCGGCTCAACCAGTGACCAGATCCGCAGCCCAGCTTTCAGGCCACAGAGGAAGGCCTCCCTCCTCTCCTCCAGAGCTCCCCTCTCCTCATTCATCTCCCCCTTCACACCCTTAATAAAAGCCCTGAGAGTGACCGACCGAAGGCTGTGATTTCCTCCGGAGAGCAGCACCATTTACGTGGGAACATTCAAACAGCAACAGAATTCTTCCGCGAGGGCATGGGCTTCAGAAGACAGCTGTGGATGGACAGTTGTTGTTGCGTTGGAGGGGTGTGCCCGAGGGATGGGGAACGATCCTTTATTTCCCTCTCAGAGCCTTCACCTTTCATTAAAACAGCCTCCGGATGTGGGTGCAATCAAACATTCATTAGACAAGCAAGGTACATTTTTAAAAAAACTAACAACGCCCAAACGCGCACGCGCACAGAGCAATAATCTGCGTAATGAAACCAGTCCTTCAGGCGAGAAAAGCAGGCCCTGGGTCTACCCCTGGCGACGGTGGCTCCCTCCCTGGCTGCGTGCCCGTCGCGGTCCCTTAGCTGTCTGCCCCGAAGCTGTGACCCTGGGATATGGCACCTGTGGGATACTGCACCTGCGGAGCAGTCCATTCCCCTGCCAGTGTGTCTGACACAAGGGGGTCCTTCCTGGCGCTCCCACTCCCCACCTCGACAGGTTTGCCCACCGGGCTCAGACGCACACAGAGTTCTCACTTGCATCTGTTCGCATATCCTGACCCGAGGCTCAGACCTTGGCCCCGGGGGTCGTCTGCACAGAGCAGTGGCATTTCCCCAAAGCCCGGTGGTTGGGGGAGTGGGGGATGAAAGGCAGTTGTCCGGAGACCTCGGCTCTCCTCCCCTCAATCACGACTGGCTTCCCGCAGGAGACAGCGGCGGAGCCCGGAACGGGGCAAGGAAGTGGCTCGACAGATGGGGAGTGGGAGGCTCTTCCCAGCATATGGGGCTGCGTGGGCGTAAGGAGTCTGGGCCGGGCATGGGGGAGGGGGCACAGGGCTGCGGAGACGGTCCCCGGAGTCGGGACCCGCGCTGGAGTGGGGGTGGGCGTGTGAACTGGACGGAGAGGGGAGGAGGTAACTCCCCAAAGGTGGGGGCGGGGGAGTGGGGGAGGCCTTGGATGCGCTCATCCCGGAGCCTTTGGAGTGCGCAGCACGCCGAGCGCCTTGCACAAGAGCGCCCCCTGATGGCGCTTCTCGCGTCAGACACGGTTTCCATTTTCTTCTCATCTGTTTAACAAAATCCTTCATGGAGAGCTCCGTAGGAGCCAGGCGCTGGGCTGAGATCTTTGGAGGATCCTACCGTGTCCATTTTTCAGCTAAAAGAATGGAGACCCAGCGAGGTTATACCGCTAGACCTGGGTGGCAGGAGGCAGGTTTCCAACCCGTGCACTCATTCATTTCACAGTCATTAAGAAGTCCCTCCTGTGTGCTGGGGGCTAGGGATACTGCAGTACACAAGACCAACGGGTCCCTGGCCTCATGGGGCTTATAGTCTAGGTGAGGAGACAGACAGTACACAAGTAAACAAATAAATGAGCAAGATAATTTCAGTGCTGCAGAGGAAATAAACCAGGGTGTGGAGCTAGGCAGCAACTGTTCTCGGCTTCCCCCAGCCAGCCTCCGCCTCACTGCTCCATGGGGGACAGGGATTTGTCAGCCTTGGCTTCTAGGCAGGCAGCAAAGGAAGGTGGCTCTGGGGGTGAAACTAAGGTGCGGGGGTGTGCAGATTCCCAAGGCCAGGAGCTGCTCCCCTCCCTGGCACCCCCTCCCACGTGCCACCACCAGCACCCGCAGCCCAGGCTTTCCCACTGTGGCCAGCAGGCTGAATTATCTTCTCATCTCAACCTGATGAGTTTTTAATCTGTCTTTATACAGGAGCCTGGCTGCCTGCTCTGGGATTCTTACTGAGTTCTCTGCACATCGCTCCTGCCTCCCCTCGCTGTTCTGACCAAGTGAGGCTCTGAGATGGAGGCTGGAGGAGTCTCCGCTCCAGAAAGATCTAGGGGAGCACCAGTGCTTGCTGTGGGCAGGGCCCTGAAGCATTCAGGAAGCAGATCTCAGGAGTTCAGGGGCACTGTCCCACAAGATGGGGTGCAGCCAGGGTGTAGGGTTGTGGGGTTGAAGGGGCAAAGTTCACCATTTGAGCTCAGGAGATGGGGCTGTTCCTATAGTACCAGGTGACTTGGCAGCTCCAAGGGGAGAGATGAAAGGAGGCAGGAGAGGCTGGGACGGCCTAGGAAGGGACAGGAGATCAGGAGAACAGGGTTCCGGTCCCACCTCTTCTATTTACAAGCCATGTGCCCTTGGGCAATTATTTTTTCTGTAAAATGGAGGTGAGGAAAATACTCTGATGATATTTAATGAGGTGGTGTACGCACACGGTATTCACACAGTAAACACACGGTCGTGTCAGCTGTGGTTATTAATATCATTATCTGTAAAATGGGAGTAGGAGTGCTGGCTCTGCTTCCTGGACAGATCTCTTGTGAAACTCAAGTGGACAGAGGCACCGGGCACACGTGAAGACTATTGTTGATCTGCGGCCAGCTCACCGAGGCTAATAAAGGTGTGAGGGGGTGTGAGGCAGACACACGTATTCAGTCGCTTCCGCATTGGGTCAGTGACAGACACACGCTGACAGCTGTTTATTAGACATGCAGCCTGGATAACCCCATCGCCACGCTGCACCCCACCTTCGCACTAGGCCTAATAGCAGGCACTATGGAACGGAAGCTCCCACACGGGACTTTGTGTCTGCCCTGGTGCCAGTGGGTACTTGAGAGTGGACTTTCAAGCACGCAAATCTCAGCATCTCATTCATTGCCCTGGGATAAGCCCCCGATGCCCTCCGTGGTCTGGGTATGTCTTCTGTTTCCGCCTTGCCGCTCACCTCTCCTTCCCCTAGCACACCGAGCTCCTTGGGGCTCCTATGGTATACTTGGCCTCTCTTATCTCTTCCCCCACACATGCAGTTCCTTCTTCCTGGGACACTTTTCCCTTCAAACTCTAACCCCCGATAACAGAGACTTGGTCTATTGGTTTATCCAAAGTGGATGATCAGTAGCTATTTGTTGAATTGAATTGAATCCACCCCCATCCCAGCTGACTCCTTCCGGCCTCAGCTCAAACCTCAATTCTCAGGAAGAGCCTTCCTGCTGCGGAGGCTGGATAGAGCCTCTTGTTTCCCCTCAGAAAACCACCTGTACCTCCCCTGGGAAGTGGACTAAAGTCCACAAGGGCAGGGACAGCTCTTTCTCGTTTACTTTTCTGTCTTCAGTTACCCAGCATGTCGTAGGTGCTCAGGAAATATTTTGAATGAGCAAATAAATGGACGGATGTTACCAGGACTCCCTGCTTCCTGTTTTAGTCCCTCCCACTCACCCTCCTTCCCCATCTTCAGAGGAATGACTTCTGGTATCTCAGGACCAGGTCTTTATTCTCCAGCCCCTCTTCCTTCTGTCTCCTTCTTCCATACCCATTCACTTCTAGGCCACGCCCTGGCTCCTGGGCACACCCCTCTGGCTGGGCCCTCTCAGCTTTGGTGGCCCCTCCCTGATGAAGAGTAGGGTCTGCTCTGAGCTCCTGGGGTAGGCCTGGCCCTGGGCACCCTGGGCCCACCTCCCTTCCCCGCTCCAGAGATTACGGCTCTGAGCCTGCAGACACAGTGAGTCTGGGCGCCTCTCTCCCCTCACCAGCCAGCCCCACCTAGCAAATGCCGAGTCATCGGCTGCTGCTTGTTTCCAGCTCCTCCAGCCTGAGGAGCTGCCAGGAGCAAACCCAGAAGAGCCGCCCCTGGCAGCATCTGAAGCACTTCACACCTGGAGCCAAGGAACCTCTGCTCCCTTTGTGCAGACTCCCACTTCTGCAAGGTAGGTGGAGGCCCAAAGCTGGGTGGGACCACTGACCCATCTCAGTGCCGCCTCCCCACCCCAACCTCCACTGCCAAGGGCCTCTGGACACATGCTGACAACCGGCCTCAGTTTCTCCACGGGGCCCTTTCCATTAAGGAGCTACCAAGGGAACTGTGCCAAAGCTTCGGTGCCTATGAATTCAGACTAATAATTAAGCCCCTACAAACTGCCTGTAGATAAACATAATCCCTGCATTTATACAGCCCTGCACGAATTTCAAAGCCTTTTCACACATATTATCTCATATGATCTCCCACAATAATCCTATTGGGTAGTTACTGGGAAGAAAATTAATGTCCTTATTTTGTAGAGGAGAAAACCAAGACTCAGAGAGGGAAAAGTCTTGTCCGAGGTCACACAGCTTGTGGGGGGCCAGGGTCGGGCCCAGGACACAGGTTCCTAACAGTCCGTGGCTCATAATTATCCCCTTGCCCAGGATCCTGGAGTAGCCTCTACAGTACAAACCCTCTCAGCTCTTCTGCCCATGTTATAGATGAGGTGGCCAAAACTCAGAGAAGTTAAGTAATAGCCTAAAGTCACACAGGCTCTTCAGATCCAGGACATAATGCTCGTCAGTTTGACCAATCTGACCTTAATCCCTATCCTTAGGCTCTTTCTGGCTTAACTGAGGCTCCTTCTCAGAGCCCAAACCTTCAGAACCTCTTCCTTGAAGTCTGGGACTATTAGAGAGTTCCCTTTTCCATGGCTCTCCGCACTCCCACGTCCTTATTCACTCACACATTCATTTGACAAACATTCACTGAGGCCCTCCTCTGTGCCTGGCATTATGAATACCACAGTGTACAGTGGGCCAATCTCCTGCTCTGGAGGAGCTAGCCCAGGCCGGGGAAACCTGGTAAGGCTTCCTGGAGGAAGGGGCACCCAAGATGAATCTTGAAATATGATTAGGGGGCAGGCAGCAGAGAAGGAAGGAAGACTGTTTCAAGCAGAAAGAGCCAGAGGTAAGAGAGAGCAGCACCTGTTCAGAGATGCCATAAGTGAGGCAGTTTGGCTGGAGGAGAGAAGAGAGGTAAAGCTCATGCAGTGCTGGAGAGGGACATGTGGCAGGGTCGTCATCCCGTCAGGCCTGTGTTAAGGATGCTGTGGAGGCTGTGTAGAGGGTGGGGCTGGCCCTGGGGACACTGTGTTCCCAGTCCTTTCTTGTCCAGGACCCTTGGAGCCAGCCTTGCAGGCTGTGGGGATGTGGGAGGGGCCTTCCAGGGCACTCTTGGCTGAGCTTGGGGGAAACTTTGGAGGCCAGGGGTGGGGGGTGGTTTGTGGATGGGGTAAGATGTGAGAGCCAAAGCTTCCCACCAGTGGTCCCCAGTGAGGTACCCATTTGAGAGCAAGCAGAAGGAAGGGCATTCTAGACAATGGGAACACCATGTGCAAAGGCCCAGAGGCAAAAGAGAGCAAAGCCAACTGTGGAGCTAGAGCCGTTCAATATGGCTGAAGAGGGGATCTGAGCTAGGTGGAGCCCCTACTGTGCAGTAGGAGTGAACTCAGACTTTAATGGGTGAGAGTCCAGGGGTTCTGCAGATGGTACACTGCAGGGTCCAACCCCAGCTCCTACTACCCAGGTGTCCTGGGGCAAATTATGTCATTTCTCTGGTTCTCAGTTTTCTCCTCTATAAAATGGGATTGTTGTGAGGATTATACAAAACAATACACGAAACATTTAGCATAGGATAAACACTTAATAAATGCAACCTATGTTATTATCGCTCTCATTAGTATTACCATCATTAGCAGTTTTGCAGTGAGAAATCCAAAGTGGAGTACCACGTTGTAGGGGAGGAATCTCATTTTAAAAAGTAAAAACAAGTTGCAACGTGTGCTTCTCTGTAATCTCCACATTCACAGATATGTGTGAAATTTCATCTGCAACTGTTTTCTCACGGTGTCATCCCATCCCAAATCAAACGATGATGTTGGATGTCGGATGTTGTCACAGGAATAGTAGGGGCATCACAGCAACTGGTAACAGGCTTGAGGCTGGGAGTGGGTGCAGGGGAGGCGAGGGGGCCTCTCTCAGTGCCCGGAGGGGTGACAAGCCGCATGATTCTGAGCTGGGATGGTGGGGGACACTTTGAGGACTGGGAGTGAATCTACCTGCCCCAGTTAGTATGAGAGTTAGAATCAGCCACGTTTTTCTGGAGTGAATGCTGTGAGCAGAGTCTGGGACACGGCCCCTTCCTCCAGAAGTTTATCATTTTGTAGAGTTTTGAATTAATCTCATAGAATCTGCATTGTTTAAGCACGGGGATTAAGATTTTCAGGTGTTAACCGTGAGACCCCATAGCTCCAACATGGTCAGACAGGCCAATGGGGACCAAGAAGCCTGTGCTCCAGAGTCCTGCCTGGTTGGAATCCTGCCTCCATCTGTGCACCTATGAGCCTTAGACAAGCTACTTGTCTAGGTTTTGGTTTCCTTCCCTATACAACTGAACCAGTAATTAGACCTACCTCAAGGTTTGTGTTAAGATTCAAAGAAATAACGCCTGTACAGTGCTTGACATGGGGCCTCCCACGTGATCAGGGCTCAAAAACTAGCAGTGGTAATTGCTGATGTGATGTGGTCATTGCCAATATGATGTGCTTCTCCTGGGAAGCTTGATGACCAATCTCGGAGCTCCAGGTAGACTGCCCATGGAGAGGGGCAACAGGAACCTCTAACAGCAGCTGGGGAACAAACTGGGACTTGGCCTCAGCAGTGAGAACAGGGAAGGAGGTCAAATCAGCCACAGGGCTGGCTGGACAAGGACCTCTAACCAGCACACGGGGTGCAGAGCCTGCGGCAGGACGAGGTCTGCATCGGGAGTGCTGGTCTACGTCTTGGTGGAGGTAGGGAGCAAGGCCAATCATCTTCCAGGCCTTCTGAAATTCAGAAACATGAAGCTTTAAAAAACAGCACACGCACAAAGAAATGGTTTTTTGCAGCTGTTTTGGCATTTGGGGAGTAATTTACCAACTTGGAGTTCAACTTAATGAAGTCGGAGGTAGGCAGCTTCCATGGGAGTTCTGCTTCCTAGCAATCTGTGTTCGCCCAGCCGGCAAAGAGGGCCGAGCGGGTGGTCGGTGGGGAGCATTAACAGTAACATGTTGTGTATTTGTCATCAGAATGGAGCCCCCAGGCACAGGGGTAGTGCCCATGGCTACTCAATGACGCATTTGTCATGTGGCCACTGACACAATCAATTGACCCCCTTACACACCGGTGTTTACTAGCCATTGTATAAATATTTCACCCCTCCCTGGCTGACACATAATCTCTTCTTTGCTGCCTCTGACAAATGAACATTTCTCTGTAGACTCTTAAATGAGTATGTGTCACAGCTATGTCACTGATTAATTTTTTTTACCACCACGAACAACGATGCATAGAAATGTAACTTATATTCATTTCCCGGCTTGAGCCTAGCTGTCTAAAAAATTCCACCAGCAGATACGACTGACAGACAGCTATCCTAGCGCTTGGGCGTGCTGACGTGTGGTTGTGTGAGTGCCAGCTTGTTAATTACGGGCTTTCTGTTCCGGCCTGGCTGCTGAGTAACCAGCCACAAGGACCTTAATCACTGTTGGGGCCGGGAAGGGCCAGCTTCAGAAGGCTCCGGGGGCTGGCTCCTCAGCCCAGCCTAACCACACACATTTTTTTCCTCCAAGCGTTGGCCTCATTTGCCTCTGGGCCTTGGTTTGGGAATGCCCCTGAAGTCACCCTGGTAACACTCATTGCCACCTTGAACTCTTCACCCACTGATCTGTGAGATCATGAGGGTAGGGACCGGGTCTTATTTGCTAAGCACAGGGCGGATGCTCCCAAAATATTTGCAGACATTAAATGAGCCATGGTGTAATTACTGAACAATGTACCAGCCACTTGACACGTATTGTTCATTTCATCTTTTCAATGAATGTTCTTGGAGCCTATGCAGACCTAAAGACCTGGGGCCAGAGGAAAAGGTGACCATTGCTTGGAGAAAAAAATGGAGTGCCTGGTTAGACTGAGGTGGGAAGCCACTCCCGGGAGTCTTCAGAAGCTGCCATTCCTGGGCCCAGTAGTGATTAAGGTCCCTGTGATGGTTACTTGGCCGCTGGGCCAAAATGAAGTTCAGGTTCTAGTGGTGCAGGACTAGAGGTTCTCGGAGTAGGCACTATTTGTACCCTGGTTTGCAGCTGAGAAAACTAAAGGGCAGTTCTTGCCATTGGAGTCTGGCTAAGAGCCTGTGTCATTGACACCAGAGCCTGCACACCTAACCGTCCTCTGTCAATCTCCCCACACCCACCATCCTTTCCTGGGGTCGCCTTAGTGTCCCCCCACTGCAGCTCAGCTCCCCGCCTGTCCTTTCCTCTCCTTCACATTTTCCTCTTCCTGGCAGATTCCAGAGTCACCTTGGGCTTCAGAGCCGACTCAGCATCCCTGCCCCCACCCCGACCCTGTCCATCTGCTGCTTCCCCCTCCCTACCCACCCACCCACTGGCACAGGACTGAGCCTTCAGCAGGTGTCTAGGCTGCTCTCACCCCACCCCCTACCTCCATGCACCTGTGTGCCTTCTCTGATGTCATGTAACCACTGGCTGGGAGCCAAGTGCACGACACCTTGGGGAACTTCCGATAGATTAACTAACTCACACCAGCTCCACTGTCGCCCGCAGGGCTCTCGAGAGACTGACCTGAGGGAATTCCCTGGCGGTCCAGTGGTTCGGACTCAACATTTTCACTGCCGAGGGCCCAGGTTCGATCCTGGTTGGGGAACTAAGATCCCATAAGCCTTGCAGCGTGGCCAAAAAAATTAAAAAGGGAGATTGACCTGAGATATAGGGACCCTTCCCCTGCCTAATGTCGTGTCCCTGGAGTCCACACAAATCAGTCAAAACCACTGATGTATGTAGTAACGTAGAGAGCCTGGAATGGGAGACAGTCTGAATCCCAGTTTCTCTATTTACCCACTGTGTATCCTTGGGCAAGTCACCCATTTTCTTCTTGTCTTTGACACTGGGGATGCTGATACCCCTTTCACAGGGCTGTTATAAGGGTGAAAAGAGCTCACGTGGAGCAGCACCAGGCATGGTGCCTAGCACACAGTAGGTACACAGTAAATGGCAGACATTTCAAGGAAAGGACTTTCAAGACTCCTTCCCATCTTGACCAATCATCTCCCAGTCAGAGAAGAAAAGCTGATCGAACCCATCTCCTGAGACACACACAGGTGCATGTTGTTACCCAGCCCACACGGACCTAGGAGGTAGCCCTCTGAGACCCCACGTATCAGGTGGCACTGCCCACCTTCTCCCCTCCTGGCCTGAGTGGTGTGGGAAGAGGGGCAGCTCTAGGGAATGAGATGAAACTGCTGGGGGTGGAGCTGCCCAGAGGATCTGCTCTCACTTTCAATAAGCATCATCCAAAATGATGGCCACATATGAACATTCAGTCCAGGCAGCACTGAATGAAGGACATGTTTATGTGCATTATCCCACTGAAAAGTCCCCCAAACCCTCTGAGTTAGGTATGACCGACCTCCTTCTACTGGTAAAGAAATTGAGACCCAAAGAGATTAGGGAAACTATAAAAGGTCACACACAGAGCCAGGACTCACTTGAACTTGGGTCTACCTCCTTCCCAATTAAATGCTCTTAACTACCATCATATGTCACCTCCTTCAGATCTCCTTCCCCACTATGCTTACCAAGTATGCTCCAGGGGGCAGGTACCACCTGCTCGATGATGTCATCCAGGGCCTGTGCTGTGACATCACAGCCCCAGTGGGCCTGCCTTGCCCCACCTGTGGGGACTTAGTGGTGCTGAGGGCAAGGTCAGGGGAAGGAAAAGCCCAGATGATGCAGTACTGGGTCAGAACCAGGATGACAGCAGGTCCGGGGAGGGAGCTGATGCAAGAGAGGGGCCCACACAACTGGCCCTTCAGTTGCAGGCTTGGCTGTGCCATCCCCCATACATTTCCTTGTTCGAAATGGAGCGTGGAGCCCCGGAAATCAGGACAAAAGCACCACCCACAGCTCTGGTCTCGATGACTCAGATTCCACCTCCCACAGCCTCTTCCTGTGTGTGTTTCTGAATGTGTGCGTACCCGAGCATGCACCCCGCCAGTGCATGAGGCTGTCAGCTGTGCGTGCGCGTGTGTGCACATGCACACACAGGGATGAGTCCACATGTTTACCTGTGTCCATCTGCAGACCTATTTCCAAGCCCGAGCCTGCAGGATATGACGACCAGCAGGGTCAGTGATAATCACAATGTTGGTAGCAGATGCACTTCCTCTGTTCAAAGGCACTGTGCTAAGCACTTTACATGTAGCATCATGTGGAATCCTTACAACAGCCTTATGAGGTAGGTACTATCATTATTCCCATTCTACTTATGATGCAACCAAGGCTCAGAGAAGTTACACTACTTTTCCAAGGCCACACAGCCAGGAAATGGTGTAATCTTCAGATGCCAAAGCCTGTGCCCAATAAGATGTGCTTTCCTCCTTGCCCCCTCTAGGGGGTTTGGAGAGAAGACCCCAAGGGTCCTTTGTATGCAGAAAGCAGCCAGGGTCCCTGAAGGAAAGGGGGCCAGAAGCCAGAGTCTTGGAGAGAAGGGGGCAAATAGCACATAGATGCCTGAGCAGGAGGGGGCAGGGCAGCTGTCTCTCAGAACAGGTGTTAGAGAAGCTGTGACAGCCACTTAGAACCATAGTGGCAAGCCTCCTTTACATGCCGATTTGCATATATTTGCATGTATTTGCATCACGAAATCCGTGGAATCGGCCTTAATGGTCCCTGCCTCGGAAGACTGGCAGAAGCTAAGAGGGTAGGAGTGACAGGGAGGGCCTCGGGAATTCGGGAAGGGAAGGAGGGAAGAGGCAGTACTGTGGAGGCACTGGGAGGTGCTGGGCACTGCTAAGGGACACTTTCTAGGGGAAAGCAGGAAGATTCTTCCCCCTGTGTCCTGAGTCCATCTCCTGAGGGCAGCGGGGAAGAGCGGGGTGGAGGTGGGCGGAAGGGAGGCGGGGGTGGATTCAGAAATCGGGGAGAGCGGAATGGGGTGTGGGACCTGAGTCAGGGGGTAGGACTCGACAGGAAGGCCGAGGCTGAGTAGGGAGCCCCCAGCCCCGGGTCCTGGGAAGACTGGCAGGAGGACAGGGGAGGGCCTTGCACGGCGTGCCCCCGCTGGGCGGCCGCCCACTCAGCTGCTGGAGCTCAGTGGCTCGGTGTTGGGCGCCATCTAGTGGACATATGAGGGAACGCTCCTTCTTCCTGCCTACTTTGGCGCAGCCCCTTCCTCTGCCTGCCTGAAGAAAATGGGTATCTGCTTTGCCCCTGCGGAGGAAGCACATCGTGGACCACGGTCCTGCAGCCCGCCTTCGGAATGGGCCTGGGAATTGCGACTTTCCGGAGGATCACCAGCAGGGAGCTTCCTACGGGGCTCAGGTCAGGCTAAGATAGGCTAGTATAGCTACGTGATGAAGAGCTTAGGCCTTAAAGTCAGAAAAACATGGCTGTGCCAGTTACTAACGTTGTGACTTTGGCAAATTAACCTCTGAATCAGTTTCCCCATCCGTCAAAGGGAGGTGATAATAGTTATTTGTGGGACTGAAAGGAGCGAATATATGTTAAGAGCTTATTAGTAGGATCAGGATTAGGGAAAGGCAAGTGAGGTGCCTGGGATGCAAAATTTAAGGACTTGGGACTTGCAGGATACTGAGAGACCTCTTTAAAATTTGTGCCCTAGGCCCCTCATTCTTTTCCCTCTAGTCCTGGCCTTGCTTATTAGCACATGGCCTGGCACCGAAGGAGCTATTGTTGGTCTTATTATCACAGCATTCCTGCTGCAAGGATGCTAAGCCTTGGAAGGCAGCCCTACCCCCAAGGCCCAGAAGGAAGTAGCACCCCAGGTCCCATCTGGCCTGGTCTGGCAAGGGTGTGAAGCGAAACTGGAACCCAGAGAGGTGAAGGGTCACTTCCCAATGAGTCAGGAATAGAGAGGAAGTCACAGGCAGATAGGATGGAGGGGGATATTGGGTCACAGATTTTGTGTGGCTTCTTAGATTCCCTGTGCCCAACTGATAGACAAGGATGGGACTCGGGCCTGTTCCACAGAGGGTCAGTGTGATATGTTGGTGAGAGTTGGAAGTGGACTGTGGCCACATTACGGCCCTCTCAGGATGACCCTAAAGGGCATCAGTGAGGGGAAGTCCCACCCAGTGTGCAAAGCTTTGGGTGGTACTCTTGGTCCAGAAGAAGAGATGGACTGAGGTGTGGACATTCCCTGACTTCTGGGAAGTAGTGAATGTCTTGGCTGGTTGGTCAGGAGCCTGGAATGAACAAGACCAGCGTCAGTGGCAAAGAGGACTGGGGAAAGGTAGATGGACAGACTTCTGAGAGTGGGCACCAAGTGTGCAAACTTCCAGTCTCAGGTAAACACTCCACAGGGCGTCCACTGCCAGGAGGCTCTGAACCAGGCAAATAGAGTGATTCATCAGGTG
This sequence comes from Balaenoptera physalus, assembly GCF_965194825.1. Lineage (NCBI taxonomy): Eukaryota > Metazoa > Chordata > Mammalia > Artiodactyla > Balaenopteridae > Balaenoptera > Balaenoptera physalus. The sequence goes on from NC_138890.1 coordinate 59,124,114, forward strand.
GGTGAATCTCTGCCTGTCCACCCCAAATGCCTGCACCATAGCCCTTGAACAGAGCGGTCATGGTGCCAGGGATGGGGATGATGCGTGGGCCCGACAGCCTGGGCTCCCCTCACCAAGGCTGAGCTGGTTCTACCACTCTGCGGGCTCAACCCACCTACCGCGAGACCTACCCTGAGTGCGTGATGACTCTTCCTCAGAAGACCAGCCAAGCCCCTGGTGGCAGGTGGGTTGCACTGAACCCCTTCCTTTCACCCTGGAGGGAACAGTGACTCATCCTTCCTGGAACCAGTGAAGGCTCAGGATTCGGGCTTGTCTTCCTTGTCCACAGAGCCTCTGCAAAGAAGGTACAAAAAAGGGGTCATCTAAGACTTTTACACTTTCAGCTCTTACATTTAGGTCTTTGATTGTTTTGAGTTAATTTTTATATATGGTATGAGGTAATCGTGGGACAGTCATCAGCAGATTCATCGCTCTTACTCCCTTGACCTCATCACCCACAAGCGGTCAGCCTGGCAGAACGGTGGAGCGGCCTGTTGAATGCTCAGAAGATGCCAGCAGGGGTACGACACCTGTGGGTTTGGGCCCTGACCTCTTTGACAGGGTATTTGTTTTGAACAGCACTGTGTTCCCTATACCTAGAAATTACACGTCCCAGAATCAATGTGGCAGTGGAAGTGGCCCATCTCACTCTCAGATTTGCACAACTTTTGCTTCCTGTCCCCCAAACTTTAGGCTGTGCCAGTTAGAGGTCCTAGCTCCCAGGGAGGGAGAACTTATACCAGGGAACTCAGTAATGTTGCCACTAAACTGAAAGCTGTGACTGCCACCTGGCCACCTTAAGCACCTCATACCAGGGGACCAATAGCCAAAAAGGGCATCACTGTACTGTTCAAGGTCATTGGGACTTCCCTGGTGGTCCAGTGGTTAAGACTCCACTCTTCCAATGCAGGGGGCGTGGGTTCGATCCCTGGTCGGGGAACTAAGATCCCACATGCCATGTGGCGTGGCCAAAAAATTTTAAAAATATTAAAAAACAACAACAACAACAAGGTCATTGATCCTGGTTGCCAGGAGGAACCAGGGCTGTAGCATGTAGATACAATGAAGGCAGGGCAGGGTATATCTGGACCCAGTCAGGAGATTCATGGGGCATCTCCTAGAATCTCCTACCCAGTGCTAATTGACAATGGACAACCTCAACAATGCCAATCCCAAAAGGGCAGACAATCCAAGAATCAGACCTTTCCAGGATGAAAGTCTGTATGATCTCATCAGGTTAGTAGCTCAGATCTGCAAAGGGCTACTTGAGGGGAGGCGGGGAGGGAGATAACATCATCAGTTATGGACTCAGGACCAGCTACAGCAGTGGGTCCTGGCCTTGCTTCATTAACCCTCTTGCCTATATCTTCCTTGAGATCCCATCAGGCACGATCTTAAAGGGGACTTGTTGACAGTGGACTGTGCCTCCCTTTGAGAAAAAAGTGATAACAACTTTGTTCTCACGGAAGAAAATGGAGGCCCCGTGGTGTGGTATGGAAGTCAGGTACAACGGGAGGGCTCTAGGGGATCTCAGTGGCTCGAGGGGTGGGCCGTACGGAGACACAAACCTTCCTCCTCAAATGCCTTAGCTACCTCCTCGCTCCTTCTGACACTGCCCCTCCGCTTTCAGGCCTAGACGAAAGACCGCACTGTGCAGTGTGGGATCTGGTTTCCCAGTGCCACCAGGGGCTGGATGACAGAACCCAGAAGTTTGGGGTGCACTTGACGCCCAGGGCTAGGTTGTGGGTGGGAGCTGTGGGCCCCTCCAAGGTGTGATCCTCCTCACAGCCTTCGGCAGAAGCCCCCTACCACACGCTGTGAGCACACCGGCTGAGCCCTGCAGCGCCTCTCTGTGGCCAGTTTGAAGCACAGCCAGGACAGCAGGGCATCATCGCCCCAACTAGCCTTGCAGCTTCCCCGCCCTCGTTTCCCTCTGCCTCACCCTTGGCCCCCTGATTTTCACCTGAATCCTAGCCACAAGCTCTGCTTCTAGAGGACCTAAGACAAGGGGTGTCTGAGAGCCATCTCCCCCGTGTGTCCCACTTCGTGGCCACTGCCGGAGCCCATCTGACCAACCCAGCCCTGCTGCCGAAGCCAAAGAAATGGAGACCTCAGGAGGGGCAGGAACCAACCAAGGACTTTCCAGATGGGGGACAGAGAGCGTGGGCATCTGAGAGGAGGAAGCGCAGAGCAGAGGGTAGAAAGTTAAGTCCCAGTGAAAGTTGTCTCCTGTAAGTGGGTCTCTCTGCAGGGAGATTTGGGGAGGGAGTGGCTGGAGCCTGGAGGTGAGAAGGGAGGACAGTATTTCCTCCCCACATCGGGTGGACATGCCCATCCTCGCAGGGCCAAAGGCAAGTTCCTCTGAGCCCCCTCAGACTTCCATATTCCTGGGTTGGGGAGTGTCTGATTTGCAGATGATCTGGACCGTGAAAACGGCAGGCGTGAGTGAGTGGTGCTGGGGGCAGGAGGAGGCGGCATCAGGCAGAAGGTCTGGAGCAGCAAACAGGGACCGCTCCCTTTTCTACTGCAAGGAGACCAAGAGGGGCTAGACAGGGGCTGAACGACCCCCCTCCTGGCCGAGGTCTCCCCGCCTCCTCTGGCTACTCCAAATCCCCCAGTTCATAAACACTGCAGGCTTCCGGCACGATCCCATCTCTAGAGCACAGCTTCACACTACAGTGGAGTTGTGTGCCCCAAGAGGGACCGTCCCAGTGGCAGTCTGGTGGTTTTCAGGGAGGCCGGGCAGGAGGAAGTTCAAGCAGACACTAAGAGACCAAATGTCCCTAATGTCACCCCTGCCCCCATCCTGCCTTTCTTTAGATGTATGGGAAGTACTCCAGGCTGGGGGCAGAAGTCCTGGCTTAAAACTGTTCTGCTTGGAATATAGCCAATGTTTTATAATAACTATAAATGGGGTATAACCTTTACAAATTATGAATCACTACGTTGTACACCTGTAACTTATATAATATTCTTCATCAACTATGCTTCTATTTAAAAAAAAAAAAAAAAAAGGGACTTTGTTCTGCTAGTTCCTAGGGTCTTCCCAGTCATTCTTCTACCTCCAGGCCAGACCCCACTTTTCTGCATTTTTAAGGCAGAAAGAGGGGCAGGTAGACCAGGGACCTGAGCCCCAGGCAGGGGACCCTGCCTGCTTAGGCCACATAAGTGGGACTGAAGGGGGCCATCTATGATAGAGTGCGTGAGAAGGGGTCCATAACTGTCATTGGAATTCTCATAAAAGTTTTGCCCCGCCATGCAGCTTGCAGGATCTTAGTTCCCCAACCAGGGATTGAACCTGGGCCACGACAGTGAAAATGCTTTCCTGGTTAGGAAAGCCAGTGGTTAGTGGCTTTCCTAATCACTAGGCCACCAGGGAACTCCCTAAAAGTTTAAGATCTGCATGTGCTGTCCAGTATGGTGGCCACTAGCTACATGTGGCTATTTAAGTTTAAATTAATTACAATAAAATAAAACAAAATAAACTCATTCAGCTCCTCCAGCTCACCAGCCACACAATGTCTCAATGGCCACATGTGGCTAGTGGCCACCATGCTGGAAAGCACAGATATAGAACATGTCCATCATTGCAGAAAATTCTACTGGACAGCACTGCCCACTAACTTTAAAAACTTTTTTCCCACCTTTACTGAGGTACAGTTGACAAATAAAACTGTATGAATTTCAAGCATATGTGCAATGCAATGTACATATATATATTGTGAAATGATTATCACAATGAAGTTAGTTAACACATTCACCACCTCACATAGTTACCATTTTTTTGTGTGGTGAGAGCATTCAAAGTCTACTCCCTTAGCAAATTTCATATATATATTTTTTAATTTATTTAGGCTGCGCCAGGTCTTAGTTGCAGCACACAGGATCTTCACTGTGGCATGCGGACTCTTAGTGGTGGCATGCAGACTTTTAGTTGCAGCATGCATGCGTACAGGGTCTAGTTCCCCGACCAGGGATCGAACCTGGGCCCCCTGCATTGGGAGCACAGAGTCTTACCCACTGGGCCACCAGGGAAGTCCCTCCCTTAGCAAATTTCAAGTATGCAGTACAGTATGGTTAACTGTAATCACCATGCTGAACATTAGATCCCTGCCCACTAACTTTACACACCGGGAAACTGAGACCTGCAGAGGGGGTGACCTGCCCAAGGTCCCAAAGGGAGTCTAGTGGTAGCTGCAGGACTAGATGCTCTTAATAAAATGTCTTTCAGTGAAATTGCATTAAAATATCTCCTTATAGATACAGCTCACATCAACAGCCTGGGGTGGAAGGGACAGGGCTCTAGTTTCAGGGGTGGGGACTGGGGGAAGGGAGGGGTTCTGTGTTTGTTCCTCCCCTCCCCGCTCCCAGGGCTGCCCCAGCCCTCCAAGATAAAGGAGGCTTAGAGGCCTGGCACTCCCTCCCCTCCCCCACGATGACCTCATCCTCACAAAAATGTGCAAAGGGCACTGGGGAGGGGCTGCGTGGAGGGGAGTGTATGGGTGGGGAGATGGCACAGTCTTCAGGCCAAAGAAACTGGGGGCGGTGAGAGCTGTGTGGACCCTAACCGGTCTTCCGTGCAGGCATCTTCCTAAAAATGCAAGGATGAACCTATCACCTGTTTGAACTCTTCTTGGAATGGAGACCGAATCCCAACCGAGAACAACAAGGGTCTTCATGGCCTGGTCCCTGAGGTCCCTTAATCTTGGGTGGCCTCAGACTCCCAGCCTCTTTGATCTGTCTCTGTTCCTCACCAGGCTTGCGTCCCCCTCGGGACCTTTGCCTGGAAGACCCTCCTTCCCACCCCCAATTAACTTCTAACCATCTTTCTGATCTCAGCTTAAGCACGGCTTCCAGGAAAAGCTTTCCCAGACCCCCAGGCCAGGTTGGCTTCCTCTGTTTCACGTTCTTATAGTGCTTCCCTTCAGAACACTCATTTTGGTGTGTAATTATACATTTATTTGGGGTACTTTGATAAATGTCTCACTCCCCTAGTAGACCATGCTCTCCACAGTCTGTTTCTGCTCATTGTTGTACCTTGTCGGGAAGGGGGAAATTTCCCCCTGTACCCCTCTTAAGCTCTTGTGGCTAGACTAATAATAAAATTGACACAGAGAGATTAACAGATTAACAGAGAAAAAGAAACAAATTTTTTTTTTAATTTATTTATTATTTATTTATTATTTATTTTTGGCTGTGTTGGGTCTTCGTTTCTGTGCAAGGGCTTTCTCTAGTTGCGGCAAGCGGGGGCCACTCTTCATCACGGTGCACGGGCCTCTCACTATCGCGGCCTCTCCTGTTGTGGAGCACAGGCTCCAGACGCGCAGGCTCAGTAGTTGTGGCTCACAGGCCTAGTTGCTCCGCGGCATGTGGGATCTTCCCAGACCAGGGCTCGAACCCGTGTCCCCTGCATTGGCAGGCAGATTCTCAACCACTGTGCCACCAGGGAAGCCCAAGAAACAACTTTTAATTCATGTGCATGGAGGTCTCATAGAAGTGGCACCTAAGAAGTGGCCAAAGCAGGCAGCTTTTAGAGTTTTTAGACAAAGAAGCAATAAATAAATGTGTGAGAAATTGACAGGACAAAGAAACATGGGTTTTGGGTGCCCAATAAGTGAAGAATTTAAGCAGAGTTTGGGCTTGGGGCAGTACATTAAAGAAGTAACAAGGTTTGTTTATATAGGCTTCTTGGCCTGACTTCCTATCTTTGGTGATAAGGGCATCGTTCTACCTCCAGATGCAGGGAGTGCATCTGTCACGTGAGAGACTGAGTTCCTGCTTTCAGGGAGACAGAAAGGAAAGTCAGGGTGTCTCTCTTGCTTTGGCTGTTTCTTAAGTCACTTTAATTCAAAACAATCAATATGCGATTGAGGCACATTTTGGGGTGGCCAACCACAGACCCCAACAATCTCTAAACCCTTGAGCAGCGGTTGGTCCATAAGAGACACTCAGTAAAAATATGCGAGATGTCTAAACATGGGGAGAAATATGAGAAATAAATGAAATGATCGAATGGGAGTATTCCTTCCTGCAAGAAACGTGCCCCTCAGAGCCCACCCCCACCGCAGCTGGCCCAAATGTGGGTGACGGTTGTGCCCTCTACCACACAGAAGGGGAGTGAGATCTGGAGGCCACTGGAGACAATGGAGGTGATCAGGAGTCACAGGGGTGACAGGAAATTCGATGAGGAATAACAAAATTGGTGGAACGGACAAGATGACAACCAGGAACCTTGGGGGATGGTAGAAATAGGACAAGTGCAACGTGGTCTAATTTAACAATAGAATGCCATGGGATGATTGATTAAAACAAGATCAGGGGATGTACCAGGGTGATGGGGTAACAGGCAAGCTGGTTGTATTCTAAAGTCACCATGGAAGTGACTGGTGAAAATAGTAACAAAGAATGGGAAATGTTTATGAGCACTTGCTGTGTTTCAGGCCCTTTGCCCATATTATCCATATATTTCCATGGATTAATCTTTACAACAACCCTGTGAGGTAGGCACTATTATTATCTCCACTTTGCAGAAAAGGAAACTGAGGCACCAAGATTTAAGTAACTTGCTCAGGTCCCAGCGCTGGTAGAGGTGGGGGTCAGGGTTTGACTTTAGAGATTTGCTCTTAATTACTACATCATACTATCCCCTTTCAGTGAGCAAAATGATATTCTAAGTGACAGGGGCTGTAGCCGTCAGTCTATGGTGCAGGTGGGGAAGGGGAGGAGCACAGAGACATGCAAAGGGGTATTGGAAAATTCCCTTCCATACCCACCCCTTGTTTGGTTCTGTCCCTTCCTCTGCTCACTAGTGCCCCTTTGTCCCATGTGTTAGGGTTAAGATTTACTACTGTCACATTTCATTCTTATTCCTCTCTCCCTGCAAAATGCCAGAGAGGCTGAATCAAACCGCACAATAAAGACCATGGGAGACAGAAAGGCAGGGCTGGCTATGGGAAGGTCTTTGGGGAGATGGAGTATCAAGGAGTGAGAAGACCCAGACAACTGAGGTTTGTGAAGCACACAGAAGTGTTGCTGTAGGTTATAAGGTCTTTTGAGAGATGAAACATTGGAGAACCTGTCCATTGTTTTTGGTTTCTGGACTGTACCTTATTGTTAGACCGTGGCTCCATGCATACTCTGGGTCATGTGAGCCCTGCAGCTAATGTTTGGATTAGACCAGAGCAGGCAGATTAGACGATGATGGTCAGTAATGCAGTCTCTCTTGCCAGGGTGAACTGGTAGGGGTCCAGGGTTAAGGTTTGAAGAGGGACCCTTCTAAGGGGTACCTTTTGCACACGCGGTACCACTGAAGGAGCCACAGATGATAACCCCAAAGAAAAAGGCAGCTCAGCTCAGATTACCAGCCGTGGCTGTCCATGGAGTAAAGTGAGTTCCCTGGCTCAGCCTGGCATTGCTGATCTTGCTGTAGGTGGACTCCTTGGGCAGTGAGAATGAAGGAGGTCTGGTTAAGGAACAGGGATCCAAGACAGCCCCCCAGGGAAAGAGCCCCTTCAAGGGACATGAGCCACCGACCCAGTCTCCTTCTCATTCCTTTGAGCTGGTTTACCCTGCACACTACCATCCCCCCCTGCTCTCTTCTCCTAGGATGCCTTCAGCTCTTTCAGGATATGCTGTGACCGCTCTCTACCCCCAATTTCTGAGACCAACAGCCTTCCCCTTGTCCAAATCATCTTGGGAGGCATACACCCCAACAAGGGAAGAGCTGACTTGGTACTCCACCCCATTCTTAAGTATTCAGAGAAAAGATCAACCCCAGAACTCCATGCTCCCCTTCCTTGAGGCCACTGACCTCCATTCAGCCCATCCGTTAGGGGCCAGGGCTGACATCTGCTGTAGGCTTACTCCAGAGCCCCTGTGCCCTCAACCCAGACCTGGTCAGTTGCTCAGTGCTCTCTTGGAGGCCTGGAGGAGGGCAGAGGACAGCCTCGACCTCTGGACTCCTGGACTGCAGCTCCACGGAGTGGAGTTCAGGGAAAGATCCCTTGGACCCAAGTCCAGGATCACAGGGGCTTCAGGCCTTGTCTTCTGGAGTCTGGGATGCCTCCATTCCCTGCCTTCATTCTCACTCATCTCTGTCTTGGCCTGTTTCTGCCCCTAAGAAGGCTGAGAATGGAAGAGGGGGTGGGGAAGGAAAGACCTGCATCTCCCCCCAGAGCCCGAGGCTCAGGGACACTCCCTCTTCCAGCTCCCAGTGACCCTAGAATTAGAGAGTTCTCCTTCCCCCACTGTGCCCAGGCTACAGGAATCCCCTGAGTCTGCCCTGTTCCCTCAGTGACAGATTATGGGGACACAGAGAGAGACACAGACAGAGGCACATAGAGACAGAGACAGAGATTAGAGAAACTGGGAAAAAGCCAGGGAGAAAGAGGGAAGGAAGATACCAGCCAAGGGCCAGATGCTCCACCAGCCCCAAAGGGTTGAGTCAGAAAGGGGAAGTAGGGTCAGAGGGAAGGAGGTGGGTCTTCTCTGTGGCTCTGCCCTGACCCTCTGACTCAGGTGTCCTTATCTTGGAGTCACTGAACTTGGATGGGAAAAAAATTACATTATTTTCATTAATCTCTAGCTGAAATGTAGCATGTCCTTCAATTATGACAGCAGCAACAAACCAGTCATATTAGCCACAACTATGGCTTTGTCAACAATCAAAATCATATATATGTTTGTATCATATTACAGTATTGCAGAGAGTTTGAAATATCATTCATGCTCATCACTGCTTCAAAATTATGTGAGGCATCAACCTACTGCTAGATCTTATTTAAAGCATTAATAAAGAAGTACATATATTACTATATCACTTAGAATAGTTTTATAATAGTATTGCAATATATTTGGTTTCCTTTGTAATCCTACATATTTCATCTTATGCATTTTTAGAACATTATTCTGAGATCGGGCCCATATACTTTACCTGATTGCCAAAGAGGAACCTGACACAAGAAAGGGTTCAGAACTCCTGCATCTGGGCCCTGACCAGGACCCCCCGGCGCCCATCCCTGCAAGCTCCTCGTGCCCTGTACTAATTTACCCAACTCTCCTCTCTTGCTGGGTTACTCTGAGTCCTCCAAGAAGAAGCCACCAAGGCAGGATGAAACGTGCAAGGATTTGATTAAAGCAAAGCAAGGGAGCCAGGAGCTGGGAGAGCTATGAAAGAGAGAGGGAAGGGAGGAAGGGTGAGAGGAAATATCCTAGACCACTTATGCAGAAGAAGGAAAGTTCCGCAAGCCCATGGGGGAATTCTCGAGTCAATGTCAGCTGTGAGAGGAGTCCCCTGTCTCCCAGGGCTAGGTCTGCCTTAGGGTCTCTGCTGAGCTTGGTCATTGGCTGGGAGCGGCCCAGTGGGAAGCTGGCCTTAGAGTAGGAGCTGATGGATTTCGGAGAGAAGCAGCTGAGGCCCTTGGTCAATTTGCACTCCTTATAGTTGGAGGTCTATGAGGAGCATTCTCCTGCCCCGCACCGCCCCCCGCCCCCCCCACCACAGTTAACCCTCCAGAACAAAGACATCCAGAAAACTGTCTCCTTATCTGTAAAATGGAGGTGATAAAATTCCCTATCTTAAGGGTTGCCGTGAGAATGAATCAAACTTTGCAAAGCAATGTTTGCATAGGGCCTGGGACATAGTCGGCTTTCAATAACTGGTAGCCATTATTATGGCCATTTTAAGTATTAATTATTATTATTCTCTTTCTCAGCTAGAAGGGCTCCAGGAGGCTGAAAATGGCAGTCCCCTTCCAAGCTGGGGCAGCTGGGAGAGGCGGGGACCACTTCCCCACATTCCCTTCACCTTCCCCTCAGGCAGGGGTCTTCCCCTAGCTACTGACGGTTCTTGTGTCTGCTGACTCACAGCCAACTTCCTCTCATACAAACAGGAAAGCACAGCCCGGCCAGCGGGCGCCCCTACCCCGCCCCCCAACGCCACACACAGCTAAAGGCCAGCCCCATTCGGAGGGGGAAGCGCCTCAGGCTCTGGGGGACAGGCTCTAAGGTTAAGGCTCCAGGCAAGATCCCGAGAGGGGAGAGGAGCCGTTTCTCCTCAGGGACCCCTCTCCCGCCCCCCCTCACCACACACACACACACAAAAACTGCAGTGGGAGGGTCGGGAGAAGGGGCTTCGCCCCAGGATGCAAAGGCTGCTCGCCGGGTCACCGTGCTTACAGGGCACCAGCCTTAGCTTCAAAAAGGCAGCCCCGAAACCTGACCTTCATCTCTGGGAAGAAACCTAGACCAGGCCCTTGGAGAGGGAGAAGCAGTCGGGGACTCCTCCGCTGGGCCTCTGCCTCTTTCCCCCAGGTCATAAGGCTGGGCTCCTGAAGGTTCGCCAGCTTGGAAGGCTGTGGATATCCGTGACTTGTGGATATCACCTTCTGTTCCCCCATTAACTGGGTACCAGAGTCCAGCCACCCTGCGGGGCGTGGGAGAGATGCCCTGGGGACTTAAGGCCCTATCCTTTTCCCTCCCCTTTCGGCCGGACGGGGAGGGAACAGCAGAGGGCATGCAAAGCTGTCCCCCGCAGCACTCTCCTTCTCTCTCTGGTTCTACCCCTGTCCCCATCTCCGTGTGGTCTCTGCCTTTTTGTCCTGCTCTCTAAGGCTGTCTCGGACTCCAACCCTGTTCCGGTCCACCCCTTTCTTGGCCCCTAAAGGGGCTGAGCTAGCCAGGCTGCGAGATAAGCGCAGCGGTTGGGTAAGGAGCCCGAACCTTTTGGAGGCCGCCGCTTGCACAAGGAGTGGCCGGCGCCCCGCCGAGGGAACCGACGAGCGGGGCGGGGCTGGGCCCCGTCGGGGGAGGGCTGAGGGGAGGCGGGGCCGGCGCGGCAGGACCCGGAGCCTCCGGCAGCGCGTCGGGCACCTGGGAGCCGACTGCAGCCGCTTAGTAAGGTGAGGACCCCCGCGCTCCCGGGCCCCTGCCTCCCAGACTCCTCCCCATCACCTCCTCGAGAGCGTTCGTGGGATCCCCGGCCCGCTCCGCGCCGGGGGCCCTCCCCTCTCCCCCACCCCGCCGCGACCGCCCCTCCCTCCGGTTGCCGGCCTCTGCCCCCTCCCTCCTTTCCCCCTCCCTCGTCGTAGCCGGAGCTGCTCCGCTCGGCCTGGCCCGCCCCCCCGCACTCCTGCTCCGCGCACCTCCTAGTTCCCAGTCCCATGCCCTCGAGTCGGGCCTGAGTCACCGGGAAACTGGACTCTGAGTCAGGGCGGGAGGCGCAGCACCCCGGCCCTAGCTTGGGGAGGGGGCTCGGCCACAGAGAGGCAGAGAGAGGCCAGAGCTGATGCTGGGGCGAGAGGGAGTCCTGGCCGGGACCCCGCAGGAGAGAAACTGGGAGAGAGCCGTCAGGGCAGAGGCAGAGACAGAAACCTAAAGCCAGTTTCATGTGGCCAGAGACACAGATGAAACTGAAGATCTAGTTAAAATTGGAGACGGAGGCAGGGAGAAGCTTAATGACAGAGAGCAAAACAAGGAGAGGGACCAAGATGGATTTAGAGGTAGAGATGGAGATGGAGATGGAGTGGGGTAGGGACAGGGACAGGGTAGAGATAAAACTCAGGGAGACAGAATCCAAGGTAGGTCTAGGTAATAGAGCAGGGTCAGGGTCAGGCTGGTGGAATGGGACAGAGCCTCAGAGACCTGAGTCCAAAGGCATGGGCAGGGCAAAGGAAGGCTCAGAGAAGGAAGACTTGGAGAAAGCCGAGGTAGGGGGATGTCATTTCACATTGTGAGTTCCTGCAGGGTGGGTGCCCCTGTTTGCACACACGTATGTGAGGAGATGCTTCAGAGTGAAGACCCTGGTGTACCCCTGGTCCCTCATCTCTCTGACTCAGTTCTCTGCCCCATCCTCACTCCCCAAGTGGCCTCTGCTCAGATGTTGGTACTGCTTAGAGCTCTCTGGGCAGCCTGACCAAGGGAGGCAGGATGTGGGGGCAGCCAGAGCCAGAGGGACAGGAAGGAAGTCTGAGCAGAGACAATAGGTGGAAGGGGAGGGGGAACTGGGAATGTCCAGGATTAGGATGGCCCGAGCCTGTACCTCAGCTCTGGAAACCAGTGGGAGTGGGATCTGCATCTCCCCTCTCCTCTTGTGCCACAGCTGCCCTATCCCCACTCTATGCCACAGCAGGATTAGGGCACATCATGGGCCCTTCCTCCCCACCATCCCCCTTCACCCTGCAGGGGCAGGGTTCCGGCCTCTTGTCCCAGACTTACTTAGTTGAACGTGCAGTAATGCAGAGGCAGAGCTTTGACCCAGACACAGGGTGGGCAGGAGCTAAGGGACCAACACTGCCATCGATAAGCCAACTTGCTGTGAGCCCTGGGCAAGCCTCTTCCCCTCCCTGGGCCTCAGTTTCCTCATCTGCAAATGAAGGGGTTCACCTGCAATGAGAAAGCATGTTCTCGGATGGCTCTGCCCCCGGATTACAGGCCTCTGGTCATTCTTTGGAGGAAGACTGGAGTCTGGTACCCCTGTCCAGGCCTCAGACTTTGGGACAGGGAGGGGGAATCTCAGCCTGAGCCCTCCCTTCACCCTGCCCCTCCCCCCAGCAATGGCCTGAGCCCCCATGGCTGCCCCTCAGGACCTGGACATCGCTGTGTGGCTGGCCACGGTGCACCTGGAGCAGTATGCAGACGTGTTCCGGCGGCATGGCCTGGCTACAGCGGGTGCAGCCCGGGGCCTGGGCCACGAGGAACTGAGAAAATTGGGCATCAACGCCACAGGGCATCGGAAACGCATTCTGCGCCTGCTGCAGGCAGGCACGGCAGAGGGCTCCCTGGATCCCCAACTGGAAAGTGCCATGGAGCCATCGCCCAGCCCAGCCCCCCAAGCACAGCCCCCAAAGCCTGTGCCTAAGCCCAGGACGGTATTTGGTGGGCTCAGTGGCTCCACCACCACACAGAGGCCTGGGTTGAGTCCAGCTCTCTGGAGACCAGAAGCATCCAAGAGCCCAGAGCCCAGCCCGAGGTCCCCTCCTGTCCCTCAGAGGTCCTCCTCTGAGCAGCCTTCAGCCTTGAATACTGTGGAGATGATGCCCAATGCCATCTACTTCGGCTTGGACTTAAGAGGCGGGGCACAGACAGCTCAGGACATGTGAGTGGAGTTGGCTCCCTGGGGATCCCATGCTGGGAGCAGGGAGGAACAGGGCATGAGGGCTTGTCCTTCCTTCTCTTTCCTTTAATGACACTAGACCTTTCCCCTAAGGGCCCCAGACAGCTCCCAGACAACTGCCCCCACTCCTGCCCTCAGGCCTGCAACGGGCACAGGTAGGTGGGTTATCATGGGTTGGGGGAAGAGGGGCAGTGCCCTTCAGGACCTCAGACACTCTCACCTGACCTCTTCACTGTCTCCCCCATTTTCCTCCTGCCAGTGCACATCATGGACCCTGGTTGCCTGTACTATGGTGTCCAGCCTGTGGGGGTTCCAGGGGTCCCCGACAGAAGAGAAGGCAGAGTTATCTGTCAGGAAAGGGCTGAACACAGGTGAGTGGTCCATAGCATGATGATGGCAGGAAGAGGGGCAGCTTGAGGAGCGGTTGAGCTGGTGGTGGCCGTGTTTCCCGTTATTTGTCAAATGTGCATTGAGTGTCCACTGTGTGCCAGCCGGGTTCTTGAGCTACAGGATGAATATGACAGACCCAGTCCTCCATTAGGGAGCTTGTGACTCAGTGGGGACAGACAGGAAATAAAACAGGTAGACAAAGAAATGGATATATGATTTAAAATAGGGAGAAGTGCCTTTCATTCCTTCATTTAACTATCTTTATTGAGCACCTACTGAATGCCGGATATCGTTGTAGATACTTGGGATAGATCAGAAATCCCTGCCCTTGTGGGGAGATAGTTAATTAACAACAGATATAATAAATGAGCTACACCATACGTTAAAAGGTGATAAGTGCCATGGAAAAAATCGAACCGGGTTAAGAGGGCTGGGATGGAGTGAGGTGGGGAGTGGACTGCAGTTTTTCAGTAAGAGTTGCCATTATTAAGAGGATGACATTCGAGCCAAACCTTGAAGGAGGTGACGGAGTTAGCCCTCTTCTAGGAGAAGAGTATTGCAGGTGGGAAGAGTGGCCAGAATAGAGGCTTTAAGGAGGCCAGTTGCCCAGGGGGATCCAGGAGCGATGACAGGGTCGGCCGGGCTGGGGCAGAGTGGGGCAGGGTGGGAAGAGTTGGGGGAGACGCTGCCGTCAGAGAGGTAAAAGGAGCCAGATGGGTAGGACCTTGTAGGGACTTGCTTTTACTCTAAATGAAATGGGAAGGCAGCCATCGGCAGGGCTTTGACTTACATTTTAAGAATCCCTCTGGTTGCTGTGTTGGGAATGGTCTGTAGGGGGCAAAAGCAGAAGCAGAGAGACTAGTTAGGAGGGTCTTGCAGTGATCTAGGTGAGACATCTCAGGCTAGCGTTATGGGAGTGGAGATGGTGAGAAGTGGTTGGTTTGGGTTGTATTTTGAAGGCGAACCGTCCTGGTAAATTGAGGTGTGAGAGAAAAGAGCAGTCGGGAATGACTTCAGGGGTTTCTGTCTGAGCCTGCACTGTCCATTGTGGTGGCTGGTAACCCAGCGTGGCTGCTGAACGCATGAAACGTGGCTAGTCTGGTGTGAGCTGTGCTGTAACTATGAAGCAACCACATTTCAAAGATTTAGTTCCACAGCACTGTTCTGAGCAACTGAAAGTCCCTGGAGTTGCCATGGTCTGAGATGGGGAAGACTGGGCATAAAGCAGAGGTAGGTGGGGGGCAGATTAGGAGTTCAGTTTTAGATGTGTTGAATTTTAAGTGTGTACCATACACCCAAGAAGAGGTGGCAAATAGGCCATTGGATATACAAGTCTGGAGTTCGGGGAAGAGGTCCGAGCTGCAGATCCAGATTTGTGAGTTGTCAGCATTTAGATGGGTATATGTAGCTGTGAGTGAGTGTTGATAGAGCAGAGAACCAAGCACACTCCAGTATCAAGAGGTTTGGGAGAAAAAGAACAATCAGCAAAACAGGCTGAATAAAATGGTTAGTGAAGCAGAGGGAAAATCAGGAGAAGTTGATGCCACAGGAGCTAAGTGAAGAAAATGTACAAGGAGGAGGGAGAGGTCAGCTATGTCAAATGCTGCTGAGAGGTTGGGTAAGTTGAGGACTGAGAATTGACCTCTGGAACTGGCAACATGGAGGTCGCTCGGGACCTTGACAAGTGCTGAGGGTGAAAGCTTGATCAGAGTGGGCTCAAGAGAGAACGGAAGGAGAGGAGTTGGAAATGTGAAGACAACATTTTTGAGGAGTTTTTCTGCAAAGAAGAGCAGAGAGTTGGAGTGGTTACTGAGAGTAGAAGTGGAGTCAAGAAGGGGGTTTTTATATCATAGAATGCTACGTATGTTCATAGGTGAATAGGGATGACCTGGTAGAGAGGGAAAACTAGCTGATGTAGGGGAGAGAAAAGGGAGAAAGTCTGGAGCGATGTCCTTGTGTAGGTGAGGGGACTAGGATCAAGTGCCCAGAGGACGGACCGGCTTTAGACAGGGTTATTTATTACAGTACTGGGAGGAAGGCAGTGTGTGTGTGGAATCGGGCAGATGAGGCGCTGGGAGTCTGCGGGGGTTCTCGTCTGATTGTGTCAGTTTCTCAGTGAAGTAGGAGACAAATGGGGTAGAGTAGAGGTTCTCAACCTCAGCTGCACTACATCCTGGGGAACTTTTTAAACAACAGATGCCTGGGCCTCATTCCCAGAGACTCAAATTTAAGTGTCTGGTGTGGGGCTCACATACAGGTATTTTTAAGTTTCCCAAGTGATTCTGTGCAGCTGAGGTAAGGAACCACTGGAAAGTGATAGAGAATAATAGAGGACTTTCTGAGAAGGAACACCTGAAGGATGAGAAGAAGCAGCCCAGGGAAGCGTGCTCTAGGCAGAGGGGACACCATGTGCAAAGGCTCCGAACTGGGGAAGAGAATGTGGCTGGACTGTAGTAAGCAAGGTGAGGGCGATACAGGGTGAGGTCAGGGGAGTTGCCACGGGTCTCACTGTACAAAGTGTTGCAGCCCCTGGTAAGGAATTTCAATTTATCCTAAGTGCAAATGGGAAGTCATTGTAGAGGTTCATGCTGGTGAGTGAAATGCTCTCATCTGCATCCTTAAAAGAGCACTCTGGCGTCAGTGGGAGAACGGATGTTTGGTGGGAGGGTGCGAGTGGAAGCAGGTGACCAGTTAGGCGATTCCCTCCACCTCGGTGAGAACTGATGGGAGCTTGGTGCCGGGAGAGAAAGGCAAGAACTTTCTGGAGAAAGAACCAGTCAGGCTTATTGATGAGATATGGGCAACTGTGGCAGAAAGCCATCTACTCAGCCCTTCCCCAAATTTTCCGCTAAGTAATCCTAATGGCAGAGGCGAAGGGCTGAAATTTTTCAAATGCAAAGTCCAGGTGTGCTCGGGGAAGAAGCTCCATGCTAGTGTTTTGGGTTCTCAACCTCCCTGTTCCCTTGTTTGAAAAGCAGATCCAGTACCTGCCAGGCATTCCACTAGGCGCTGAGGGTGGGGCTGTCCAGGGAACTGGGTCTAATGTGTGTCCCTCTCTGTCTTGGCCCCCACAAGGCTCAGCAGGCAGGATCTGGAGGCACGAGAGGACGCTGGCTATGCCAGCCTTGAGCTGCCGGGGGATTCCACCCTCTCACTGCCCGCCCTGGACACGGAGACCAACGATGACCTCATTTCACCCTATGCCAGCTTCTCCTCCACGGCAGACCGCCCCACGCCCCTGCTCAGTGGCTGGCTAGACAAGCTCTCCCCTCAGGGGTGGGGCTGCTGGGAAGGGAAGGGGAGGGGGGCGCGGGAGGCTGCGTGGTGGTGGTGGAGGTCAGGTCCCAAGTGCTCCCAGCTCCTCGGACGCCCCGGGATGCAGCTTCCACCACTTACTGATCTCGGCCCCTGCCTTCCCCAGAAACTACGTCTTCCAGAGGCGCTTTGTGCAGTTCAATGGGAGGAGTCTGATGTACTTTGGTAGTGATAAGGTAAGTCTGGGAGATGCTACATGGGGCCTGGGGAAAGGGAGAGGGAGAGGGAGGGCTGAGGGAGGCCCAGGATTGGAAGACCAATCCCCCCCTGGTGGGGAGGCAGGCACCGCATGACTGATGTCAGCATCTAAAGGAGCTAGGTTAGCAGCTGTACCCCACTGCTTGCGGAATGAGTGCTGATCTCATTAAAAGTTGGCACTGGCCCCCCCGGGGTCAGCACACATGGCTGAGTTCCTGTCCCCATGGGCCAATGGTCTGTCCCTCCAGGACCCCTTCCCCAAGGGTGTGATCCCTCTGACAGCCATCGAGATGACCCGCAGCAGCAAGGACAACAAGTTCCAGGTCATCACCGGCCAGAGGGTGTTCGTGTTCCGCACAGAGAGCGAGGGTGAGGGCCAGGGCCTCCCGGGCCAGGGCAGGGCTGGGAGGCCAGGTGAGCACACAGCCGGCTGACCCGCTTCCCCGTCCCCCGCCAGCTCAGCGGGACACGTGGTGCTCCACGGTGCAATCCTGCTTGAAGGAGCAGCGCCTCCTGGGCCACCCCCGGCCCCCGCAGCCACCCCGACCCCTTCGCACGGGCATGCTGGAGCTGCGTGGGCACAAGGCCAAGGTGTTTGCTGCGCTGAGCCCCGGAGAGCTGGCCCTGTACAAGAGTGAGCAGGTGAGGAGGGCCGGGCTGGGGCCGAGGGGCCTCACCTAGCCCATTCTGGCCTCACTGTGCCTGCCCCCGACCCTGCCAGGCCTTCTCTCTGGGCATCGGGATCTGCTTCATTGAACTGCAAGGCTGCAGTGTCCGGGAGACCAAGAGTCGCAGCTTTGACCTGCTCACACCGCATCGCTGCTTCAGGTGGGGCCCAGACTGGCAGGAGGCAAGGCTCGGGGAGAGACATTGATGGAGGCACAGGGGTGCAGAGGACCTGGGGCCTCCTCAGTAGGATTCAGTGGGCGTGCACTGACAGGAGGCCAGTGAACAGGGTCAAGGATGTCAGGAGGGTCTGGGCTGGCCCACTTGTGGCTGGTGGTGGCCCACATGTGGCCAGGGGGATGGAACAGGTCGGGGCGGGGGGTGTCCATGCCCACGGACTGGCTGTCCACCCCTCAGCTTCACAGCCGAGTCTGGGGGGGCTCGGCAGAGCTGGGCGGCCGCTCTGCAGGAAGCAGTAACCGAGACCCTGTCTGACTACGAGGTGGCTGAGAAGATCTGGTCCAATCGGGCAAACCGGCACTGTGCGGACTGTGAGGCCTCCCGCCCGGACTGGGCCGCGGTCAACCTGGGGGTGGTCATCTGCAAGCAGTGCGCAGGTGAGGGCTGGAGCCTGTAGCTGAAATGGGGAGAAGGAGGGAGTTGGGGGCAGGAGGGCTCAGGGTGCCCCTGCCACATGCCCTTCACACCCTAACAGGTCAGCACCGGGCCCTGGGTTCTGGGATCTCCAAGGTGCAGAGCCTGAAGCTGGACACAAGTGTCTGGAGTAATGAGATAGTGCAGGTGAGGAGTCTGAAGAGGAAGAAAGTGTGTGTGGGGGGCCGGGGGTGGGGATGGGAGGAGAGCATGCAGAAAAGGCCTTGGGTACTGCTTGGGGCAGGATTGGAATGTCTGGGGACTCTTGAGTTCCTGTCACTTGCCTCTGCCCCTTGTCATCCTACAGTTGTTCATTGTCCTGGGAAATGATCGTGCCAACCGCTTCTGGGCAGGGGCACTACCCCCAGGGGAAGGGCTGCATCCAGATACCACCCCTGGCCCTCGGGGAGAGTTCATCTCCCGGAAGTACCGGCTAGGTCTCTTCCGGAAACCCCACCCTCAGTATCCAGATCATAACCAGCTTCTCCAGGTAGGAGGGAGGGCCGGGGCTGTTGGGGAGGGGGGAAAGCGGTCTCTGAGTTGAATGCCTAAACTTGCAGTGTGGGCTGTTTTAGGTGACAGAAGGACTGAGCCCAGGGCTCTTAGGTTGCGTCTTGGGGTTTCTCCCTGCAGGCACTATGTGCAGCTGTGGCAGGACCCAACCTGCTAAAGAACATGACCCAGCTGCTCTGTGTCGAGGCTTTTGAGGGAGAGGAGCCCTGGTCCCCCCCAGCCCTCGATGGCAGCTTCCCTGGTCTCCTGCCCGCAGGTAATCCCCACAAATGCCTCCTCTCTCTCCCTGCAAGAACTCTCAGCCCCGACCTGAGCCGTGGTTCTTCTGGGGGGGCGGGGGGAGGGGGAGGGGCAATTACCTCTCACCCAGCCCATCACAGTGGTCCAGCCTGGGCAGTTTCCCAACCCTCCAGGTCCTCCAGGTCCTATTTCTTGATGTTATGAAATGACCACCATCTGGAGTGGATCTGGAGGTTTGAGGTGTTAGTGCTGGCCTACCCCTGATGGGATCAACCAGTAGGCCGTGTCCCACCTCCCCAGGGGTAGTCTGATCATAGATATGGTCATGTTATAGAGGCTGGTCTCCAGTAGTCATGCCAAAGGGGCCAAGACACTTACAGGATGGCCCATGCTCTGAGGCCTCCACCCAGAGCTGACTTGTTGTTGACTGGCTGGTGGGGACAGATAGTGGGCAAGGACTGGCTTAGAAGCCTCGTCACTCCCTGCCACCCTCTTTTCTAATCTAGGTGGTGAGACGTCCCCACTGGGCTCTACTTGGCCATGCTGCCAGTGGAGTTGGGTCCCACTGTCTTGCTTGATTCAATCCCTTCCCAAGGAGGTCAGGCCCTCCCATTACACTGGCTTGACCTGACCACTTCTCCTTCCCCTTGCAGACCCCTCCCCTGGCGTGTATAATGAGGTGGTGGTGCCTGCCACTTACAGCAGCTTCCTGTACTGTGGTCCCATTAGCAACAAAGCTGGACCGCCACCCCCTCGCAGGGGCCGAGATGGTGAGAAGGGAGCCAAGGGATGCGAGGAGGTGGGCAGAAACCAGGATGGGCACGGGTGTTCCATAGAGGGACAGGGAGGAGAGGATGGGGATGGGACATGCCTTGGAGTGGGCTGGGTGCCGGGAGTCAGAGAGGGACCATGGCAGGTGGCAGCATTGGGTGACGGTTGAGAGGCTGTGCTTTGAAGTCAGACTGTGGGAGTCAAATCCCAACTCTGCTACTTTCTACCCATGTGACTTGGGCAAGCTACTCAAATTCTGAGCCTCAGTTCCTCCTTCTGCAAAACAGGAGTGAATATAAAACCCACCTCACAGAGCCGTGAAGATTACGTGAGATCATACACAGGCAGAGGGCTTGGCATAGAATAAATATCTGGTAAATGGGAATTCTGACAGTGGGGACAGAGGTCAGCTACCTGCTGACCATCAGTTTCCTTCTTAGCTCCCCCACGACTGTGGTGCGTGCTGGGTGCGGCTCTGGAAATGTTTGTGTCAGAAAGCAGCCCTGAACCCCTCAACCTCATCCAGCCCCAGGATGTCGTATGTCTGGGTGTGAACCCCCCACCCACTGACCCAAGTGACCTCGACAGGTAACACCTGCCATGTTCCCTGAACTCCCCTTTTTCCTTCCTGAGCCTGAGCCTGCCAGCCCCCTCCCTCACCCCCATTCTCCTCCTGGACCTCATCTTCTCTCCAGGTTCCCCTTTTCCTTTGAGCTCATCCTCACTGGGGGGAGGATCCAGCATTTTGGCACAGATGGAGCTGACAGTCTGGAGGCCTGGACCAGCGCCGTGGGCAAGGTGAGATAGCCGAGACCCCCTCCCTGACAGCTCATGGTTTCCCTGTCCCCACCTGCCCCCATCCTGTCCTCTCTTATTCCTAAAGCCACTCCTACCCCTTCCACTAACAGCTAAGGTTGACTGAGCACTTATTCTGTACCAGGCCCTGTGTTAAACGCTGCCCACTCAATGTCTCAGTTAAATTTCACAACAACCCTCAGAGGTAAGGATTATTAATACTTCACACCTAAAGAACTCAGAGGTTATGAAGTCACGTGGTCAAGGTCACAGAGCTAGGAGGCAGCAGAGCACAGGACGAAAATCAGGCCTCTGTCTCCTAAGCTCATGGGCCAAACCTCACTGTGCTGGGCCTCTTCCCACAGAGAGGCTGCCTCTGACTCCCACTCCCTTCCCCCAACACTCAGATCTCCAAGTCTACAGGCAAAGCTGCCTTCATCTGTTCCACCTTCTCCATTCCCAGGCAAGCCACTCTCTCTCCACCCTGCACCCCCTCTGTGGCATTAAAAGTTCATGCGCGATAGTCAGATATCCTGGGATTTGAGTGCTCCAGCTCTCACGTGTGAGCTCTTCCATATGAGTAGAGTGGTGTAAAAGACCCCACCCCCTAGTGTTGAGGATTAAGTGACACACGAGGCCTACACCGCCCGGCACGCAGCAAGCCCTCCACCTGTGGGTGTTGAAGTAGTAATGGCAATGGTGATGACAATCGCTCCCATCCTTAAACAGCTTTTCCCCCAGCCCTGCTCCACCTTCAACTCATCATCCTGGCGCCCTCCTGACAACTCCTTAGAAAGTTGTGCGCTCTGGCAGCCTGCAGTTCCTCCTTAACCCCTTGTGGCCGCCCCGCTCTGCCATACTCTTCTGAGCTGCTACCCTGCAGGTGGCTGGTGACTTGCCCTTGGTAAAGTCCAAGGGCCTCCTTCTGGCCTCACCAGGTAGTCTCTGCATCTCACACTCCTCTGTGGGAAATGCTCCCCTGCTTTGGCTTCTGACCCCACTCTCCTGGTTTGCCTGTAACTCCTCACACCAAGAAGTTATCTCCATATCCTCTAAGGGCTCTGTCATGGCCCTCCCAGCCAGGTCCAAGTCTCTTCTTATTATCTACTTTCCAAAAATCTAGCCCATCCTTTAAGGCAGTGCTACCCTAAGTGTGGTCTGTTAACCCATCCTGGCCCAGGGACTCTGTTATGGCCCATGACAGCTTAAGTACAGGGCTTGAGTCAGCATTTAGAGTCTTTCATAGCAATTTGACAGAGTGATCTTATGTGTGCAATCTAATTTTAAAAATTGGGGGCTTATTTTGTATGTCTTTCTCTTCTCATTTCATTTTTCTAGTAATTCGTTTTGTTGCTTTTTAATGACAGTGTTAGTTAGTGACAGATTGGAAAATTTTTTTAAAACTCCCTGTTCCTTCACTGCAAATAGCTTGAGAAGCACTGCTTTGAGATTCACCTCGAATAGTCCTTTCTCCATGAAGCCTCTGCCCGGCCCCAAGGGGGTGGGACTTCCCGGGGCCTCGTGACTCTTCGGTTACAGCATGTAGCTACCCATTCTGTCTTCCCCTACATTCCAATTAAGGGCATAAGCCTGCCTGCCACACAGGGGTCTTCTCTGGGTTGGCTGGAGCAAATCAAATTGAATTGCATTTCTTTCTTGTTTTTCTCCATCCATCTCCTGTCTCCTTCACCGGTCTTTCCTTCACTCTCTCCCCATCCCTTTCATTCCTCTGTTTCCTTGGCTTTCTCTCCATGTCTTTCTCTGCCTTTCCCTATCCCTCTCACTCTTACTTCTCTCCCCTACCCCTTGTCTCTTTCCCCATTTTCCTCTCTCCCCTTGTCCTCCTCCCGCCTCACAGTGGTTCTCCCCACTGAGCTGTCACCAGCTGCTGGGCCCTGGGCTGCTGCGGCTGGGCCGCCTGTGGCTGCGGTCCCCTTCCCATACTGCCCTGGCCCCTGGCCTCTGGCTGTCTGGGTTCGGACTTCTTCGTGGAGATCACCTCTTCCTGTGCCCAGCATCGGGCCCTGGCCCCCCAGCCCCCGAGGACATGGTTCATCTGCGCCGGCTACAGGAGATCAGTGAGCAGGGCTGGGGGCAGGGATGAAGGGTGGCTATGGGGGGTTAGGGTGGGTAGTGGACCTTCATCTATTTGGGGGTCCCTATGGGAGATAGCAGGAATAGTGGATTCAGGCACAAGTTCTGGTGTCAAATTGCCCAGATTTAGACCCCCACCTCCATCACTTCCTGGCTGTGTGACCTTGGACAAGTTACTTAACCTCTCTGTGCTTTAGTTGCCTCATCTTCACAACAGGCACAATATTAGGGTTGTAATGAGTTTCAAATAAGGCAATGCATGTAGAACACTTATCACAGAGCCTGGCAGGAGGCATCTTGTAGGTGTTCAATAAATGTTATTTGTTATAAATGTTATTGCTATTATCATTATTTGGAGTTGCTTGCTTGTTGGGAACTGGGAGAAGGGACTGGGAATTCTCATTTCCTCCTAAAAGAGGAACAGTGTAGGATAGTGTTTTGAGGTTTTGGAGACAAACTTGAATTCTATTTTATAGCAGGTAATCTGAGGCAAGTTACTTAACCTCTCTGAGCTTATGTGTCACCTGTAAAATGGGGATAACAATATGTAACTCACAGGATTTATTGCAGTATTGTTTGTAAGGCTCCTAGCATGGAACCTACATACCTTAAATACTTAATAAATGTTAGTCACTATGATGAAGATGATGATGATGATAATGTCCAATAATTCTCCTCCCAGGTGTGGTCTCAGCCACTGACACCCCAGACAAGAAAGAGCATTTGGTTCTGGTGGAGACAGGAAGGTAAGTCTTGCCGCTACCCTTGACTCTGGGCCCCCCTTTCTAGAGCACAGCTCACACCCTCCACCCTGGCCTGCTGGACCACTGCCCACTTCCTCAAAGTCACTTCCCTAGTTCAGGGGCCCTGTCTGGGTTGGGTGTTGTTGCCCCCTGCTGGTGTCTCTGGGAGGTCTGGTCCTTGTGCTCCTCGGCCTCTTAGTCTGAGGACTCCTCTGGAACTGGCTCTGACTCAGGTCTCTTGGGTCTCAGGACACTGTATCTGCAGGCAGAGGGCCGGCTAGACTTCTCAGCATGGAATGCGGCCATTGCCGGGGCAGCCGGCGGGGGAGGCACAGGGCTGCAGGAGCAGCAGATGAGCCGGGGTGACATCCCCATCATTGTGGATGCCTGCATCAGTTTTGTCACTCAGCATGGTGAGTGGGTACTGGCTGACACTGAGTGGGGGATGGGGAACATGGGCACAGCGGGGGGGGCGGGTGTTTGCCCTGTGTGTGTGTGATTTGCCTTCAAAAGCTTTGCCTCCAGAGACTGCAGCCTGACAGCAACGACTGTATGACCCTTGGCAAGCTGCTTTGCTTTTGTGAGCCTCAGTTCCCTCATCTTTAAAATGGGGCTACTAACAGTCTCATCTTCCAAGGTAGTTGTGATAGTGAGATAACACATGTAAAGCATTTAGCGCAGGACCTGGCAGGTAGTGGAGTGTTCCAAGGCAGCTGTTACTGGGGCGTGGGCATGGAACGAGGGTGGCACCGAGTTGTGACTGGAGATGCAGAGCCATGGAGAACAAAGAGGGGGCAGCTACAAGGCAGGAGCCACACTGTGCAGCAAAATCCTTGGGGCTCTGAGCAGAGTTATTCTGTGTGGGAGGTTTTCCAGCCATAAAGGATCAGCTATGCAAGGGGTTCCCAGAATTCTTTGTGAGTTTTTGGCCTCCGTTTTATTTTCTTTCCCAAATAAGGACTAAGTTGAATCTTTTTTCCCCGCAAACCCTCTTTAGAAGGCTGGGCTCTTGAGAAGGAAAATTCACAGAAAACTAAGGAGCACAGTCAAGGGGAAAAAGGCATATCCATGCACCGACAAGTAGTTGTGCTTACTACACGGACAATGGATAGTCAGTGGCTAAACACATTCTCCACGCCTTGGCAGTAGCCTCGTGCACTGACTTCCCCCGCTCACTAGACCCCTATCCCCTTCCCAGCCTCCCTCGTGTTCATAAGAGGATTGAAGTCAGAGGCCCAGTGAAAAAGCCCTGGGGAAAGTGTGGGCGTTCTTCCCTGCTCCTCCACAGTTCCTGCGCTGCCACTCTTCGTCCAACAAATGTTTATTGAGCTGCTCCCCTGTGCCAGACACGGGGGATATGGCAGTGAACGAACGAGGAAGGTTCTATGAAGCTTAGAGACTGGTGGGAGAGATGGGTAATAATTAAGAAAACAAATACAGTCAGTTCTCGTGATTCACGGTAGTTATATTCTATAAAGTCACTGAAAATACTGGATCAATGAATGCTGAACCGTTGCCCCAGTGGAAATACAGGGTTAGGTTCCTGGGAAGCTCTGGTCATATTTTCATTAATTGATCAATATGTAACTTTGTTTTATGTGTGTTTCTGTTTAAAGACACTTTTTTTTTAAGCTTCCATCTTTTTTTTTCCTCTTTTTTTTAAAATTGAAGTATAGTTAATTCATAATGTTGAATGTGTTAGTTTCAAGTATATGGCAAAGTGATTCAGTTATATATATACATATATATATTTATATATATATGTATATATATATTCTTTTCCATTGTAGTTATTATAAGATATTGAGTATAGTTCCAAGCTTTCATCTTTAAAAAAAATTTTTTTATTGAAGTATAATATTAGATAAATTACAAGGGTACAATATAGTGATTCACAATTTTTGAAGTTTGTAGTCCATTTATAGTTATTCTAAAATATTTGCTGTCTTCCCTGTGTTGTACAATATATTCTTATAGCTTATTTTATACCAAATAGTTTGTACCTCTTAGTCCCCTACCCCTATACTGCCCCTCCCCCATTCCTTCTCTTCACCGGTAACCACTAGTTTGTTCTCTGTATCTGTGAGTCTGCTTTAAAGACACTTTATTTAATATAAATTGTTGATTCATTAATTTTGACCTCACAGCCAGCAATACTCAGCAACTCATGCCTGAACAAAGTTTATCTGACACATGTATTTTCTCAACAAGGCACATCACAGCCTTCTTGTGCTTACGAACACTAGACAGCACTTCAGCACTACACTTGGGGGCTAGTTTAAACAGTGAAATCCCCCGCAAAAAAGAAGCACAAGATGCAAAAAATGTGACTTTAACTATACCACGAAATGACACTTGTTTACCATATGAGGCCTTCGCTAGAAACATGTCCATCAGGCAACTCAAAATTTTCTCCACTTGGGCATGTTCACAAGTGACTGCAAAGTGCCACAAGTACTGATTTGGGGGTTCCAAATAAACTTTAGCAAGTAGATGAATTCATGAGTATAGAACCTGTGAATAACGAGGCCTGAGTGTAATGTGATTTCAGAGAGTGCTATTTAAAGATCAAAGTGGTGAGGGGAGAGAGAAAGAGAGAGAGTGAAGGGGGCTGCTGTGTGATGGTGTGCTTAGGCAAGGACCTTCTGACCATGAGGGCTGGAGCAGGGACCTGAGAAGCAAGACCACAGAGGCCGATTTCTTCCTCTCTGACCCTCCTACCTCCAGTGTCCACATACCATGAGGCGTGACGGACAGGGTGCTGGGTGGGTGGTGGCGGGTCTTCGGGCAGCGGTGAGCTGAGATGGCGGCTGTTCTCAGGGCTCCGGCTGGAGGGCGTATACCGGAAAGGGGGTGCCCGCGCCCGCAGCCTGCGGCTCCTGGCTGAGTTTCGGCGGGATGCCCGGTCAGTGAAGCTCCGACCAGGGGAGCACTTTGTGGAGGATGTCACCGACACGCTCAAACGCTTCTTTCGAGAGCTTGATGACCCTGTGACCTCTGCTCGGTTGCTGCCTCGCTGGAGGGAGGCTGCCGGTAGGTGCTCCCAAGATCCCTAAGAACTCCTCACTGACAACCAAGACCCAACCAGGAACTCCACCCACCCCACCAGAATCCCTGAGCCTCCCTTGTGGGATTGGGCGGCCCCCTTCCCCCATACTCCCCCACTGGAAGATCACCCAGGGACTCAGCTCAAGGCAAGGTGGGAAGGGGGAAGAAACACATCCATCCTGGGTTTGTTTCTCTAAAAGTCCCTCTACTCTTCCTTCCCTGACCCTCTCCAACCCTTCCCCATCCCATCCCCAGAGCTGCCCCAGAAGAACCAGCGCCTGGAGAAATACAAAGAAGTGATTGGCTGCCTGCCACGGGTCAACCGCCGCACGCTGGCCACCCTCATTGGGCATCTCTATCGGTCAGTACAGCGAGACCCCCTGCAGGCTTCCTCCCTGACCCTTCATCACCTCTGTCCAACCCCCGGCTTACATTCACATATTCATCCCCCAGATAATTGTTAAGTGAAGGTGTCACAACATAAAGGTTCACAGCGTGGACTTTGGAGTCAGACAGACCTAGGCCTTAATCCGGCTCCACTATTCTAGCACATGACTTTATTTTTTTATTTATTTTGGCCACACTGCGCGGCCTGCGGGATTTTAGTTCCCCAACCAGGGACTGAACCCGGGCCCTTGGCGGTGAAAGCTCAGAGTCCTAACCACTGGACCGCCAGGGAATTCCCTAGCGTGTGGCTTTAGAGAAGTTATTTGCTGTCTCTGAGCCTCGGTTTCCTCATTTGTAACAGGAAGATGGTATAAGGAATAGTATCCACCTCATAGGTTATACGAGATTTAAATGAGATGATTCTTGTAAACTTCTTACTACAGCACCTGGCATGTATGTAGTAAGCATTCAGAAATGGTGAGCAATCAGTATTATTTTGTTTTATTTATTATTCTATGCCAGGCAAAGATTAGATGTTGAAGACACAAAGAAGAATAAGATGCACATCTACCTTTACCAGTCTATTGGAGAGACAGAATTTTAAATGATTCCAGGGTGAGCCTCAGCTCTGTTGTACTGATTACACTGTATCACAGGGACTGGACAACTATGGCCTATGGGCCAGATCCAGCCCATTACTTGTTTTTGTAAATAAAGTTTTGTACATAAAATATAAAGTCATGCCCATTCATTTATATATTTTCAATGGTTCCTTTCACCCTACACAGCAGACTGTATAGCCTGAAAGCCTAAAATATTTACTCTCTGTCCCCTTACATAAAAAGTTTGCTGACCCCTATTTATAAGTCTGTCTCTCCCATAGACCGGGAGCTCTTAGAGCCAGGATTTTGTCTAACTCACTGCCGTATCCCAAGTGCTTAGCTCAGGGCCTGGCATACAGTAGAGACTCAATAACCGTTTGCTGAATGAAGGGAGGGGTCGATGAACGAGTGAGCGGAAGCTCACTGCATTCCTCATGACCCTCAAACCCCTCCGCAGGGTGCAAAAGTGTGCCGCTCTAAACCAGATGTGCACGCGGAACCTGGCCCTGCTATTTGCACCCAGCGTGTTCCAGACGGATGGGCGGGGGGAGCACGAGGTGCGGGTGCTGCAGGAACTCATCGACGGCTACATCTCTGTGTTTGATGTAAGCTTTCCCAACCCCTGACCTACAGTCCCTCTTCCTGGACTCTGGATCCTGCTTACCCTAACAAAGGCCCAGCCTAGCCCTCTGAAGGCCTTCCGCATCAGGAACCACCTCCCAGAGCCCTTGGCCCCAATCTCCTGTAACCATGCTCCTAACATCCTTGCCCCATTGGTTCTTAGCTCTTCTGGCCTCTAACCCTCTCCTACAGGTGCTCTGGTCTTGCACATCTCTCCCTGCTTCCCTCCTTTCCCAGCAGCCCCCCCCCCCCAATGCACACACACACACACACACACACACACACACACACACACACACACACACACACACACACACACACACACACACACACACACACACACACACACACACACACACACACACACACACACACACACACACACACACACACACACACCCTTTTGGCTCTTCCACAGATCGACCCTGACCAGGTAGCTCAGATTGACTTGGAGGTCAGTCTTATCACCACTTGGAAGGATGTGCAGGTAACTTGTCCTGACCCTAGATTCCCGAGTGGGCCAGGAGGGGACATCAGGATAGGAAGGTGACCTGCTTCTGGACACTGGCCCTCAGCTCTTTGGGACACAGGAAACCCAAGGAGAGGAGTGCTTTGGGGAGGGGGTTTGGTTTAGGATTTTCTCCATTTATTCCACCATGAGGACTCTTTACAAAAGGGTGGCAGGAGCACTTCAGTTTCATGTGTAAGAGATCCAAGGAAGGGTTAGCTAAGTTGGATAAAGAGGTGAGAATAATAACAAATACAGTAGCAAACAGCTGAGGACTAATTATATTCCAAGCACCTGTAATCTCACTTTAGCATCACCCAACTCCAGGAGGTAGGTAGTCCCATTTTTTCAAAGAAACTGAGGTTTGGAGGGTCACTTATTCAAGGTTGTACTGTAGCAAATGGTAGAGTTGGAACCCAGACAGTCTGACTCCAAACCTGTCTTCCCAAGCACAACTGCACTGCCTTGGGAAGCTCTGTACACAGTTCCGCCATGCCTGGAGTTTTTTCTCTTTGAAGGACTTGAGCGATGTTTGGAATGAGGGTTGGGAGGAGGCGTCTGTGGGGTGGGGAAGCACTCATGAGGCAACCTGAGGAGTCCTCTGACCTTGATTCTTTGCACCGTCTGGGTCCTCCTGATTTCTTTACCCCTCCCCTCAGCTGTCCCAGGCTGGAGACCTCATCATGGAGGTTTTTATAGAGCAGCAGCTCCCAGACAACTGTGTCACCCTGAAGGTCAGTCCTGAGGGGACAGGAGGGGAGATGAGAGGATGGTGGGGGGCAGGGGCAATGGCCTGACCGGCACGGGTCCTCTGCTCTTGCCCTGACTCCAGGTGTCCCCGACACTGACTGCCGAGGAGCTGACTAACCAGGTACTGGAGATTCGGGGGACGGCAGCCGGGATGGACTTGTGGGTGACGTTTGAGATTCGAGAGCGTGGGGAGCTTGGTGAGTATGACCGTGCGTGTTGCGCGTGCACGTGTGGTGCAGGGTGAAAGTCACCAAGACTTCTGTGTTACCAGATATGCAGTTGTCCACTTGCTCTTTCTCAGTCCTCTCTGCTCTCTTGGCTTTCGTGGACCCCACAAAACCTTGGTTTCCCTTCCACCTCAAAGGAGGCTTCTCTTTCTCCTTTGCCCAGACTCCAAATGCTGGAGGCACCCAGGGCTCAGTCCTCAACCCTCTTCCTTTCTCTATCTACATTTTTACCTTGGATGAGCTCATCCATTCCCATGGCTCTAAATGCCATTAATAAGCTGGCCCACAAATGTTTATGTGTGACTGAGACCTCTCCTCTGAGCTCCGGACTCACATATCCAGCTGGCTACTTGACACATCCACTTGTACATCTTATAGCATCTCACATTTAAAACGTCTAAGACCAGGACTTCCCTGGCAGTCCAGTGGTTAAGACTCCACGCCTCCACTGGAGGGGCTGTGGGTTCGATCCCTGGTTGGGGAACTGAGATCCCACAAGCCGCATGGCACAGCCAAAATAAAAAAAGTCTAAGACCAAACTCAATTCCCAGTCCCCTCCCCTAACAAAACACCCAAGCCATTTCCTACTTTCCCTAACTCAGTCAGTGCACCAGCATTCACCCAGTTATCAAGGCCAGACACTTGGGAGTCCTCTGGGACTCCTTCCTTTCCTTCATCTTCATACACACTGGCCAACTAGACCTCTTGAGTCTTTTCGAATCTATCACCTCTCCATCTCCATCGTTACCACTAACCTAGTTGAAGTCACCATGATCTTTCTGCTGCCCAGCATTAACCACTAAAATGTACAGCCCGGGAAAGGGCATAGCTGGCCAGTGTTCCCTTCTCGCCCCCCAAAAATCCATTTTCCGCGCAGCAGTCAATGAGCATTTCAAGCATAAATCATCATGCTATTCGCATGGTTAAACCCTTCCAATGGCTTCCCATTGAACTTAAAATTCAAACCCCTTATTATAGCCCACAAGACCCTGAATGTTTGGCCCTCGCTTATTTCTCAGACTTCCTCTCACATAACGTGTTCTCTTTGATTGAGCCACACTGACTGTTTACTTCCTCAAGCACATCTTTCCTAACTCAGGCCCTTTGGTGTTGCATTTTGTCACACCTGAAGTCTTCTTCCCCAGATCTCAGCATGGCTTGTTCTTCCCAATCCTTAGGGCCTCTGAGTCTCATCTTCAAACGCCTCCTCTGAAAGGCTTTGCCTGGTCACCCTATCTCAGTAGCTGCCCTGTTACTCTCTCTCAGCTTCTTATTGCTTCTTTCAGAATAATGGTTTGTCTTTAGTTACCTCATTTGCTTATCTGTTATTCTCTGCTCCCTCGCCAGGCTGTGGGCTTTGTGGAGGCAGGCCATGTGTTTCTTGCTCCCCACTGTATCCCCAGGGCAGCCCAGAACCTGGCACAGTCAGTGCTAAATAATGTCTGTGGCTGGATGGTGGAATGGACGAATGAATGAATGAGTGACTGGTGGGTGAGGAGGTGGGGGCTCCAGGCTGTGGATCGATATCTGGTTGATACCTACCCTCATCTTGCCCCTTAGAGCGGCCACTGCACCCCAAGGAAAGGGTCCTAGAGCAGGCCCTACAATGGTGCCAGCTCCCAGAGCCCTGCTCGGCCTCCCTGCTCTTGAGAAAAGTCTCCCTGGCCCATGCCGGCTGCCTCTTCACAGGTGAGCCTCCTGCTTCAGCCCAGCACCTCCCAGGCCTCTTCCAGGGACCCTCCACCTAGCCCTGCCCATCTGTGCCCAGGTATCCGGCGTGAGAGCCCACGGGTCGGCCTGTTGCGGTGTCGGGAAGAACCGCCCCGCTTGCTGGGAAACCGCTTCCAGGAGAGATTCTTTCTGCTGCGTGGCCGCTGCCTGCTGCTGCTCAAGGAGAAGAAGGTGGGCCCTGGGCGAGCAGGGAGGGATGCTGGGTGGCCGTGTGGGAGGATCCCTGACTGCACTGACCCTGTCACTCCACAGCCCATGTTCTCATCAATCTCATTGCTTCCCTGGCCCTTTGACTTCTGTGAGCCTTTGACCTCACACAACCCCAGTGCTTCCATGACTTCTTTTTTTTTTTTTTTTTTTTTTAAAATAAGTACCTGACTTTTAATTAATTATTTATTTATTTATTTATTTTTGGCTGTGTTGGGTCTTCGTTTCTGTGCGAGGGCTTTCTCTAGTTGCGGCGAGCGGGGGCCACTCTTCATCGCGGTGCGCGGGCCTCTCACTGTCGCGGCCTCTCTTGTTGCAGAGCACAGGCTCCAGACGTGCAGGCTCAGTAGTTGTGGCTCACGGGCCCATTTGCTCCGCGGCATGTGGGATCTTCCCAGACCAGGGCTCGAACCCGGGTCCCCTGCATTGGCAGGCAGACTCTCAACCACTGTGCCACCAGGGAAGCCCCTTCCATGACTTCTTGACCTCCTTAACCACGATCCTTCTCTCTCACCTCTCAACCTCACTGACTGCCTTCATGTTGTCAGAGCTCTAAACCAGAACGGGAGTGGCCTTTGGAAGGTGCCAAGGTCTACCTGGGAATCCGCAAGAAGTTCAAGCCTCCCACCCTGTGAGTTTTTTTCCCCAGTCCACACTTCTAGAGCCTTCCTGCTGCCACCCTTCTGGCCTTTCCGATCACCCATCACTGTTCTCCTTTGCCTCTCAGGTGGGGCTTCACACTGATCCTGGAGAAGATGCACCTGTGAGTACCTCCCAGCCTGGCTTCTCCTGTGGCCCCGTCAGGCTCCCTGTCCTCTACCTCCTCGCTTTTTGTATCTTCCATCCCTCTAGTTGTGACCCCTTCCCCTCCTGCTGATTCCCCTCTGATCACCCCCAGCTACCTGTCCTGCACAGACGAGGATGAGATGTGGGACTGGGCCACCAGCATCCTCAAAGCCCAGGTGAGGGGAAGGAGAGAGCTGAGGGGTAGGTCTGTGGGCTCAGCACTAACCCTCAGCACCTCCCATGCCCACCAGTACCATCCCCTCACCCTCTCTCCAGCACGATGACCAGCAGCCAGTGGTCTTACGACGCCGTTCCTCCTCTGACCTCGCCCGTCAGAAGTTTGGCACCATGCCTTTGCTGCCCATCCGTGGGGATGACAGTGGGGCCACCCTCCTCTCTGCCAATCAGACCCTGGTGAGGTCCCCCTAGCCTGCCCCAACCACTCTGGGTCCCTGCTCACGCCCTTGCCACACTGCAGGAAGGAGTGGCGTGCCTGCCAACCTGGTGCCCCCTCTGCCTTCTCTGTGCCCCAGTCTCTACCCCTGCCTCCTGTTGCCAGGTCTCACTGTGTCTCTGTGTCTCTCTCTCCCTGCCTCCCCACCCCACCTGTGCCCAGCGGCGACTTCACAACCGGAGGACCCTGTCCATGTTCTTTGTGAGTACTGTGCCTGCTCCCGCTGTGTGCCTGTCAACCCTGTGTTCCTCTGTGCTGCCTGAGCCGGTGTGCTCTCTGTATTTGTCCTGATGCAGACCATCACTGAGTGTGTGTGTGTGTGTGTGTGTGTGTGTGTGTGAGAGAGAGTGTATTGGGACCAAAAGGAATGAGGAAAACAAGGGATGGTAGGATGTGGTGAGGAAAGGGGGAAGTGGTCACAGGATCTGAGAAATAGAAGGGAAGTGCTTAAGTGAATGCATTTCGGAGTCAGACAGACCTGGGTTCAAGCCCCAGCACCACCTTTTACTTAACTGTGTGATCTTGGGCAACTTATTTAACCCCTCTGTGTCTCAAGTGTCTGGCCCCTATTTTACCTCAGCTCACTCACCTGCAGTGTAACCATCATACAGGGTTGTTTTTGACATCATACATGCAAAGTATTTTGCAGCATCTGGTAAAGAGGAAGAGCTCAATAAATGTTAGCGATGAATAATCTGGTAACTCTAACTCTGTGCCTGCCTCTGGTTACCCCATTCCCATCCAGCCGATGAAGTCATCGCAGGGGTCTGTGGAGGAGCAAGAGGAACTGGAGGAGCCTGTGTACGAGGAGCCGGTGTATGAGGAAGTGGGGGCCTTCCCCGAGCTGACCGAAGACACCTCCACCTCCTTCTCCATCACGCCGGAGCGGACAGCCAAGCCAGAGACCCCACTGGCCAGCCAGAGGTCCTTTGATCAATCTCCTCTGTCCAAAGCAGGCCCCCTGGGCTGGGAGGAGAGACCACCTGAGCCCCCTCCGGGGCCCCCTTCAAAGAGCAGCCCCCAGTCACATGGGTCCCTGGAGGAGCAGCTGCTCCAGGAGCTCAGCAGCCTCATCCTGAGGAAAGGAGAGACCACCGTAGGCCTGGGCAGCCCCTCTCAGCCCTCCAGCCCCCAGCCCCCGAGCCCCAGTGGCCTTCCAACACAGACACCTGGCTTCCCCACCCAAGCTCCCTGCACTTCCAGTTCACCCCCCAGCCAGCCCCTCACATGACCCTGGGACCAGCAGTCTGAGGGGTAGGTAACCAAAGACCCAAGCTCTCCCCATGGCAGACACTGCTGGAAGCATCCTTTGCCCTGGTTGATAAGACTCTAGAATCCAGTATGGTGCTGTGGAAGGAGCACGGGGCCGAGAGCTCCCAAGGCTGCATCCTGCTCAGAGAGAGGCAGGTCATGGTGCCTCTCTGGGCCTCCGCTGACTTACCTGTACCATGAAGTAACTGAAATAAGGAGAATGGTGAATCTCAAACTGTTTCTCAGAGCTGTAAGCCCCACATAGTTTCCCTCGAGAAGGGCAACTTCTGCTTTATGTATTTGATATGTAGGGGTTCTGTGAGAGATTTTGGGTTTGAAAAGAATGGTTTTATGCATTAACAAAAAAACGATTTGGAAGGCACAGATTTGAATGATCTCCAAGTTTATCCTACCCCACCTTCAACATTCAGAGACTACAGTGAAGCCCCAGAGTGGGGAGGTTGATTAGGGCTGGGAACTGGGGCAAAGAGGAGCCAAAAAGGATAGGTCACTGTTAATAAACCTTGGAACAAAAAGACTGCCATTTTTTACTTCATTCATTCATTCATTCAATTATTCAACAGATATATATTGAACACCTAATTGGTGCCAGCTATTGAGGATATAGTGTGAACGAAAGAGATGGGGGTCCTTGCTTTAAGGGGAACAGAAAATGCGCACACAAACAAAGGGCTGTGAAGAAACTAAACCAAAGTGATGTGCCTGTGGAGGTGACATTTGGGCTGGGTGGAAGGGGAAAGCCTCTGTGAAGAGCTGAAATGTAAAGGTAAGAAGCCAGGCATGTGGAGTGCTGGGAGAAGGAGCACTCCGGAAGGAAAGGGAAGGCAGTAGGCATGAAGGCTCTGCAGTGGGAAGGGAGTTGGCATGTTGGGGGAAGAGCAAGGAGGCTGGAGTGGCTGGAGCACAGTGAGTGGGGAGCTGGAGAAGAGTATGGGCTGAAGGGGGAAAGACTGGCAGGGGCCCAATGATGAACAGCCTTGTAGGCTATGATTTTATTCTGAAGCAATTGAGGAGTCTTAGGGAAGAGAGGGATGAGATTTTGCATCCTTTTAAAAGAAAGATCGATCACTCTGGCTGTTTTCTGAACAATGGGTTGTAGGGGGAAGACTGGAAGCAAGAAGGCCAGATATCAGACCAGGAGACTGATAATGGGGGCTTGGACCAGGTTGGTGGTTCTGGAAATTGAGGGAAGTTGATCAATGGGAGATAGAACCTATAGGACTTGCTGATGGATGGAAGGTGGGGGTAGGAGGAAGGGTACATAGACTCTGGCTTTCTGACTCTCCTAACTGGATGGAGAATGGTTCAATTTAGTATGTTACGTGGGGGAGGTGACTGGGGAAGGATCAGGTAGAAGGAGCCGTTTGAAAGTTTGAGGTACCTATTTAGATAAAGTGGTGGTGTCAGGTGAGCTGTTGGAAATGTGAATCTGGAGTTTGGGCCACAGATATCTGCCTTTTCCAAGTTGGGGGTGTGGTGAGGAGGTGTGGGCCATGGATAGGTGAGGAGGATGAGGAAAGTGTGTGTGCAGATCCTCAGAAAGCAGTGCCAGGGTGGGGATAGGGGGTATGTCCTGGGGTGCAGAACCTTAAGAGCAGGCCCTAAAGGCGATAGGGGCTTTCTGGGTTGCAAGTCCCCACTTTCATCTCCCAGCTCACGCCCACTCGCTGGTTTCGTTTCCATTGGCCCTGTCTTTTCCTCTGGTAATGGTTCCTTCCTGGCTCCAGGCGTCTTTCTCACCCTCACTCACGCCGGCTTTTCCAGTTCAGTGGGAATTGGGAAAAGGTCTGAGATCAGCCTTGTTTCTCTCATCACACGCATCTGCGCTCAGGCATCCAGTGATTCAGTTTCCCTGGTTACAGATTGAGTTCCTCACCATCCTTCACCCGTCGCGTCGGGACTGGAGATCTGCATATGTAAACGAATGATTAGAAATAATGACTAAGTCAGCCGCTCTCCACCAGAAATAGAACCCAGGCGTCTTGACACAGAAACCTGGGGTTCCCCCTACAGCCCAGCGGACGCGGCGTCCACAGGGCGGCGCGGAACCTTTCCGGGGTATTCTCAGCAGCAACAGAGGTTTAGTTCCTGCTGCTCTTGGCGCTTCGCGGCCCAGCGAAGAGACTGATCAGGCGTGGGCGGGGCGAGGGCGGAGCTGGGCCAGGTCCTGGGCGGGGCTTATCTGTGGGCGGGGCTTCCTCGAGTTCCGGAGTCGAGTTGCTGCCTGGGCCGGAGCGGAGATGCAGCCGCCGCCCCGAAAAGTGAGCTTGGCCTGGGGACGGGGACTCCTGGCGGGCTGGGGGAGTGATGCGGCCCAAAGGGGCACCAGACCTGCGGTGGGGGACGAAGAGTAGGAAGGGGTTCAAGAGTCAACCCAGAAGTAACCGAGGAAACAGCCCAGCTCCTCCCTGGCCCCGCCCCCTCACCGCTGCCTGCGCGGAGTGTTTTTCAGGTCCCTGCGCCAGGGGTCTTCATCCTCTTCTTACCCACACAGGTGAAGCCATCCCAGGAGGTGAAGCTTCGCTTCCTGGAGCAGCTGAGCATCCTTCAGACCCGGCAGCAGAGAGAGGCGGACCTACTGGAGGATATCAGGTAGCCCTGACCCCCTCCACGTACCCCGACTTTCTGTGTCACACGCTCCGCCTCTTCTCCAACATACTACAGCTGTCGGGGTGGGCGGGGGTGAAGAGCTCTCCAACCTGCCCATTCAAGGCCGTCATCCTAGGCCTCCCTCTCCAGATGCCGGATACGAATTATCCTTCCGCGCACGCCAACACACATAAACACACAGGGACCCTCCCTCAAACCCCTTCACTCCACACCGCCCCCTCCACACCCACAATCAAGCTTAGGACAGAATCCCCCCTCCCTCTTCCAGACCTGTTGGAAGGCTGGCACACACTGTACTCAGCTGACCCCCACCAGTCCTCACCTCCAAGCTCACAGATGGTTCTCCAGGGGTGGGGAGGATCCTGCTGAGGCTCTGAGCACTGAGGTGAGGTTGTCCTTTGCTGCGGCTGCCCGAGGTGATCTCAAGGACTCTCTCTTCAGTCTCAGGCCCTCCTGGTATAGTCACACTCCAGGCCTGGCTCCCCTCTCCCTCCTGCCCAGGCTAAGGAGAGGGTCGAGGGTGGGAGAAAACGGACCAAACAGTAACACCACACCACCTCCCTAATCTCCACAGATCCTACAGCAAGCAGAGGGCAGCCATTGAACGGGAGTATGGGCAGGTATGGGACTCCTTTCTCTGGACCTTCCCTTTTGTTCTAGCCTCCTTTACACTACCAGCAATGTGCCTCCACACATACTCCTGTCCTGGTCAAGAGCAAATGCCTAGAACCAGGCAAATTTGTGTCAAATCCCTGCTGTAGTACTTTTTAGCTGTGTGACCTTGGACAAGTTACTTAACCTTTCTTGGCCTCAATTTCTTTCTCTGTAAAATGGGAATAATAATAACTGTACTTTCACGCAAGGTTGTTGTAAGGACGGAATAAGTTAATGCATGTAAAGCACTTAGCAAAGTGGGTGGCATTATTATACTCTGATCATACACTCTCCCAAGTGGGGAGAGTCTTTGAAAGGGAACTGGGTCTGTGATGACTTTCCCACCAGGCACTCCAGAAACTGGCTGGGCCATTTCTGAAGAGGGAAGGACACCGGAGTGGGGAGATGGACAGCAGGTGGGTCCCATGGTGGGGTGGTGGGGAGGCCAGGGAGCCAAGAAGGGATGAGGAGCTCAACCCCAGGAACCTATGAGGAGGGCACGTGAGCGGCAGGTAGAGCTGACACAGCAGCGGGAGAGCAGCTGACCCAGCAAGGACACTGGATGGGGGCGGAGGGCATAAGTGATCCTTGTGGCCGAGCTAATGGCTGATCGATTGATGGGCTCCCAGACGAGGGGGATGGGAAAGCAGTCTGTCTCCTGTGGTGTTGAGGGGGGGGGCGCATCTCGTGAAGCTTTGGAGTGCTCCCCTCCTCAATGCAGACTTTCTCTGGGGAGAGGCAGGATGGTGTTTGGTGCCTGGCGCTGCCTGCTGGATGCCACCATGGCTGGGGGCCAAGCCCGGCTCCAGGCATCTGACCGATACCGTGACCTGGCAGGAGGCACAGGGCGGAGCGCTAAGGAGCAGGTGCTTAGGAAGGTATGGCTCAGTGGATGGGGTGAAGGAAGGGCTGACTCGGGGATGGAGGTGATCTGGATCAGGACTTGTGTGTCCATGCCCCTAGGGAGCAGAGAACCTCCAGAGGGCGCAGGCCGAGGTGCTGCAGTCTGTCCGGGAGCTGAGCCGAAGTCGAAAGCTGTATGGGCAGCGTGAACGGGTGTGGGCCTTGGCACAGGAGAAAGCGGCTGATGTCCAGGCCAGGTGGGGTCATGGGGAGTTAGGAAGCCTGTGGCGTCGGGGGATGGAGCCAAGGTGCCATGGCTAGGCCTGACCTCCGCTCCTCTCCCTTGCCTGCACAGGCTTAACCGAAGTGACCATGGCCTCTTCCACACTCGGACCAGTCTCCAGAAACTCAGCACCAAGGTTCAGAGGATGTGGGCATGAGTGGGGGCAGGGAGAGGTGGGCAGATTAGTCTAGTGGTTTGGAACCCGGGGGCATAAGTCAGAGAGACTGGATGAATCCAGGCTACCCTACTTCCTTGGTGCATGACCTTGGTAAACTTGATCTCTCTGAGCCTCATTTTCTTCATCTATAAAATGGAAATAGTACCTTTGTTCTTCATTCCTTTAATATGCAGTTATTGAGGACTTCTATGTACTTGGCACTGTTTGAAACACTGGGGATATGGTGGGGAACACTACCAGCAGAGCTCCTGCCTCCACAGCCTGGTTAGGGGAGACAGATAGTAAATAAACAAAGACTCAGAATAATTGAAAAGAAGGTGATACAATAAAGCATAACAGGGGAGTGTAATTTAGAGGGAAAGCCTCTCTGAACAGGTGGCCTGAGTGTCAAGAAGGAGCCAGCCATGCAGAGATGTAGGGGAAGAACATTCCAGGGAGAGGCAATGATGAGTGCAAAGGCTCTGAGGTGGGAATAACTTTGTAGGCTCGAGGAACTGAGAGAAGGCCAGTGTGGCTGGAGCACTGTGAGCAAGGGGACGAGCACTGTGGAAAGACTCAGAGAGGGTGCTGGGGCCAGCTCATGTTGGACCTGGTAGACCACGGTAAGGAGCAGTTGGGATTTTATCCTAAATGTATGCAGTTGCCACTAGAGGATTTTGAGCAGGAATTGTGAGTATGTAAAAATTTTAGTATGGTTTGCCAGTTATCTCAGTAATGTGAGAATCCATTCTGGATCTGCGTTGGCCGTGGAAGGACCCCAAGGGTCCAGGGCTCCCAGTTGACACCTATGTTCCTCTCCTAGCTGTCTGCCCAGTCGGCCCAGTACTCCCAGCAGCTGAGAGCGGCCCGCAATGAGTACCTGCTCAACTTGGTGGCCACCAATGCCCACCTTGACCACTACTACCAGGAAGAACTGCCGGCCGTGCTCAAGGCCAGTCTCAGCCTAGATACCCCTGCCTCTCAGCAGGGAGGGCGTCTCCCTGCTTCCCACCACCATCAGGCTGGGTGGGGCTGGGGACCTAGCCTGCTCAGAGTAGGCAGAAGATACATACCTGGGTTCCGCTTCTGCTTCTAGCTGGCTTTATGACATTGTGCAGAATACTTACCCCTCTGAACCCGTTTCTTCATCAGGACTAACCCCTGCTCTGCCTACTTTATAAGACTAATGGGGCTCAAGGGAGAGAATGAATGTGAAAATGCTTTTTAAACTGTTAAGTGCTGTGCACACATGATGGCCTATTATTAGAAGCAATAATAATGTCTTATTCCTTCTCAATTTCCCATACCTCATACCCATCACCCATTCAAACCTGGACAGAGAGCCTGCTTGGGGGAAGGGTGGTGTCAGCATCTTGGGGTTCTCTCCAGGCCCTGGTCAGCGAGCTGTTGGAACACCTGAGGGACCCGCTGACTTCACTGAGCCGCACTGAGCTGGAAGCTGCAGAGATGGCTCTGGAGCATGCCCACCGTGGGGGGCAGGCGACCTCCCAGGTAAGCTCCCCAGAGATCCTCTTTACCCTTCTCTCCCAGTACAGCGCCCCCTCCACCACTGCATGTCTGCCCCTTTCCTTCTCACCTTGTCCTCTCTCTACCAAGAAGGGCTGGGGACAGGCTTGGAGAGGGAGCCAGTGAGTGGCCGACTTTGATTTTTTCCAACTCCCAGGTAAGCTGGGAGCAGGATCTGGAGCTTTTTCTTCAGGAGCCCGGAGTATTTTCCCCCACCCCACCTCAGCAGTTTCAGCCAGCAGGGAATGATCAGGTGAGACCTCTCTGCTAGGTGGAACCAGGCCACTTGGAAAGGGGACTGTGGTGTAGGCCTCTCCCCCATTATCCTTGTCCTGGTTTTAACTTAGAGACTATTAAACCATGGAGAGAGGGTTTCAGAACCCCAGTTCACCTCCCTCCCACCAGGACACAAATTAACACACTTCCTCCCACCCTTCTGTCCCTTCACTGCACTATCTTCTTCATTCTACCTCTGTCCCTCAACCGGGATCCCACTTCTGGGACTCTCTGTGTGTCCACATGAATGCACACCTGTGTCCACAGTCATAGGTGTGTGCTCCCAGCTATTTGTCCCTGACCCTGGAGGTCAGGAGACAGGGAAGAAGAAAAGGAGGGAAGTGGAGGGAGGGGGAATAGAGAGGGAGCAGCATCAGGTCATCCTCACAGCTCCCCATTCATTCAGGTGTGTGTCCTGGAGCTGGAGCAGGGCGCAGGAGGTGTGGCCGGGCAGAGTGGCCTGGAGAAAGAAGTTCAACGCTGGACCAGCCGAGCTGCCCGAGACTACAAGATCCAGAACCATGGGCAGCGGGTGAGGTGGGGGTGCAGGTGTTGGGGGTGGGCAAGAAGAGCTGAGAGATGGGGAGCCCGGCGTCACTGGGGATGTCATGGGGCTGCAGGCAGGAGGGGAGGGAAGGCTAATTTAAGCTGACAGCGTGGCACAGTAATTTAAGAGCATAACCTGTGGGACTAGACTCACCTGGACTCAAATCTTGCTCTGTTGCTTCCTAGTTATGTAACCCTGAGCAAGGGAGTGACTTAAGCTCTCTGGACCTGAGTTTCCTCATCGTTAAAGTGGGGCTAATGATAGCACCCACATCACAGGGAAGATGAGATGACATAATGCATGTGAAACAACTAGGAAACTACCAGGTTATTAGTAAGTTGTGCCCCATAGTATCTCCACCCACTCCTGTCCTC
Source organism: Balaenoptera physalus (assembly GCF_965194825.1). Taxonomy (NCBI): domain Eukaryota; kingdom Metazoa; phylum Chordata; class Mammalia; order Artiodactyla; family Balaenopteridae; genus Balaenoptera; species Balaenoptera physalus. Next base: position 59,165,507 of record NC_138890.1, read on the forward strand.
TGCGTCCCCAACCAGGTGCTGCAGCGGCTGGAGCAGAGGCGGCAGCAGGCTTCAGAGCGGGAGGCTCCAGGCATAGAACAGCGGCTGCAGGAAGTGAGGGAGAGCGTCCGGCGGGCACAGGTGAGGCACAGCCCTGGGGTCAGAGCCACTGAGATCGCACCTCCTCCGGCAACACCCTCCTCCACTCCTTTATCTGACGGTGGGGAGACTGGAGGCAGGAGGTAGAGGGTGGACATATCTGGGGAGGAGGCTCCACTCACCTCCCAAGGGCAGGCCCAGCCACAGCCTTGACTGACCCCCTCTTCCCTGTGTCAGGTGAGCCAGGTGAAGGGGGCTGCCCGGCTGGCCCTGCTGCAGGGGGCTGGCCTGGATGTGCAGCACTGGCTGAAGCCAGCCATGACCCAGGCCCAGGATGAGGTGGAGCAGGAGCGACGGCTCAGCGAGGCCCGGCTGTCCCAGAGGGACCTCTCTCCCACGGTGAGCTCCCTCCACTCCCTACCCATACACACCCAGGAGGGTAAAGAGCCCCAGTGGAAAGCAGAGCTTATAAAGTGGGAATCACACTAGTAACTGACTCAAAGCGTTGTTGTGAGGCTTAAATGAAATCACTTAAGTATGACTCTTGGCACAGTTTGTAACACAGAGAGCTCTCAATGAACTTGTATTATGGAGTATAGGATGGTGGTTATGAAAGGTCCTGAGAGCAGAGCAGACTATAAGCAGTTTGAGTACCAGCCAGTCCACTTACTAGCTGTGTGATCTTGGAAAGTGACTTAGCCTTTCTGAGCCTCAGTTTCCCATTAAGTAAAATGAGGCTAATAGTTTCGCAAAATAACACTGGGTTATTAAGAAGTTTAAACAAGACAATGTACGTAAGATACTTAGCATTGTGCTTGGCACATATAAGCGCTCAATACTGTAACTCTGTGATTATTGTTAGTGTTATCTTGCTCTGTGGTGGTTCTGCCTGTGACCCAGGGTGAACGGATGGGTGGTACTACCTTGGAGGAGGATCCACAGTGTTAAGGGTAGGATGGGGTGGGAGGGCGGCGCAAGAGAGAGGGGATATGGGGATATATGTATACATGTAGCTGATTCACTTTGTCATACAGCAGAAACTAACACAACATTGTAAAGCAATTATACTCCAATAAAGATGTTAAAAAAAAAAAAAAAAAGGTAGAATGGAGGAGTGAGAGATATAGTGGGTACTTGAGACTGGGCCTCACAACGATGTCTGTTCTCTGTCCCCCCAGGCTGAGGATGCTGAGCTCTCTGACTTTGAGGAATGTGAGGAGACTGGGGAGCTCTTTGAGGAGCCCGCCCCCCCAGCCCTGGCCACCAGGCCCCTCCCCTGCCCTGTCCATGTGGTGTTTGGCTATCAGGTGTGAATGGAGGTGGGGACCTCAGTCAGGCAGGGATGGGGAACAGCCAGTCCTGAATCCTTCTTTGTGGGGCCCAGGCAGGACATGAGGACGAGCTGACCATCACAGAGGGCGAGTGGCTGGAGGTCATAGAGGAGGGAGATGCCGATGAATGGGTCAAGGTGGGTATGGACCCGGGGCTCTGACCTTGGCAAGGGGGCAGTGGGAGGGACTTCTCTGTGGCCCGTAAAGACCCAGCCAGGCACAGCTGGAAGCCTGAGTGGAGGAGGGCCAGGGCCGTGGACTGCTGAGGCAAGCCTGCTTTCTGTTCACGTTGCTGGGTGAGCAGGCTCGGAACCAGCACGGTGAGGTAGGCTTTGTCCCTGAGCGGTATCTCAACTTCCCGGACCTCTCCTTCCCTGAGAGCAGCCATGACAGCGACAATCCTTCGGGGGCAGAGCCCACAGGTAAGAAAGGGAGAAGAGTTACTGAGTGGTTGTGGCCCTGGTCTGGGGGCACTGCTGCCCGCCTCTTCCCCTCACCATCTCTCCTGGGCTTCGGCAGCGTTCCTGGCCCGCGCCCTGTATAGCTACACGGGACAGAGCGCAGAGGAACTGAGCTTCCCCGAGGGGGCGCTTATCCGCCTGCTGCCCCGGGCCCAGGATGGAGTGGATGACGGCTTCTGGAGGGGAGAATTTGGGGGCCATGTTGGGGTCTTCCCCTCCCTGCTGGTGGAGGAGCTACTTGGCCCCCCAGGGCCATCTGAACTCTCAGACCCTGAACAGGTGAGGCTTCCTTTTCCCTGGGTCCCCAGGCACGTCTGGGTTGACGCTCCCATGCCAGGGAGGTCCCATATTCGTCTTAATGCCCCCTCCCCCCCATAGTGGCTTGGGACTCCCCATCTCCTTTGGCACAGAGAAAAGGGAAACCAAGGCAGTCTTCATTAGCGTTTGGTTGTCCTGCTTTAGAGCTGGATCTTAGTTCAGATTCCTATTCTGTTACTTTAGGCAGTGATTAGACCTCTCTGAGCTTGTTTCTTCACATGCATGTAAAAGGGGGACGATAATACCTCTCTCAGGAGGCTAACTATCCTGATTAGAGATAATGGAAGTAAAGCGCTTAGCACAATGGCCCATAGGTGCTTTGACATATGGTACCTGTTGTTCTAGCAAGAAGAGCATAGGAGTACGAGTCGGGAGTTCTAGCCAGGACTTTGTCACTAACTAGCTCTGTGATTTTGGATAGATGGATTAACCTGAGTCTCACCTCTGACATAGGAATCATCAAATCCTTACCTCATGGGGTGTTGGTGAGGATTGAATGAATTAGCGCATGCGAAGTGCTAGCAAAATGCCCGGGACATATTAAGTGTCAATATATATTGGCTGTTGAAATGTGTATCACCTACAAGCCCCACCCAGATACAAGCATTTGGTCCCTCTCTGGACTGGGGAGTGACGGGACAGGAACTGAAGATGGGATAGGAGGAAGAGCTGGTGAAACCTTCCCACATGCCAGGAATAACTCTTTGCCCCCTCATCCCCAGATGCTGCCATCCCCTTCCCCTCCCAGCTTCTCCCCTCCTGCACCCACCTCTGCCTTGGATGGGTCGCCTGCACCTGTCCTGCCCGGTGGTGAGTAGAAGGAGCTGGGGGCCCTGGGAGGGTAAGAGACCGGAAGGAGGAGGAAGTCTGGAACTCCTGAGTTACACTCAGCCCCTCTGCCTGCCCTCAGGAACCTCCTCCATCAGGCTCTCTGAAGCATGATGGTAGAAGAGCTTCGGCTTTGGAGCTGGGCCCACTGTTCAGACTCTGCTCTGTGACTTCCTACTGTGTGATTTAACGTGTCTGGGCCTTTACAGAGTGAGGAGGAAGGTCCCTCCCTCACTGAGTTGTGAGAGTTAAAGGGACGTCTATAGAGTGCCCAGGGTTGTGCTGGGCACACAGCAAGCATGCAATTAGTAGCTGTTTTCTCATTATTATTATTTTAAAAATTAGCCATTTTCTCCCACAGTGTTTTCCCAATACACATCCTCTGCCCTTAGTGTTCTTGAATCCTGCAAACACCTGGTTTGCATCATCATTTTCCTCATCCATCTTTTCTTTTTTTTTTTCCTTGTTCTTGTTGTTTCCTCATCCATCTTTCCTAAAACCATCTTTTCTAAAAGGTACTTTCACTTTCTTCACTGCACCCCCCCGCCACTGCGACCCTGAAATCCCTGTGAGCGTTTTCTGCACCCCGCTTCTCCAGCACCTGTCGTTCACTATGAATGATTTAGTACTCAGTCATTCATTGTGTCTGTTGGTGTTTCATTATGCAGTTCCTGGCAGCCATTAGGGGTGGGGGCGGTGTGGATCCCTCCTGCCCCCGGGTACCTTTAGCAGGGCGGATTATACAGCAGGTGCTCAATAAGTGTTGAGGGTGGATGGATTGATGGATTGTATGACCTAGGTTAGTGACTATTTGTTAATTCAACAAATATTTACAGAGTGCCACTGTCCTAAGTGCTGGAGATACAGAAGCGAACAAAACAAAGTCGTAAGACTGACTTGTGGTTCTTATTTCCAGACCAAGACCTGGACTGCCCTGGACCCCTGGACGTGATGGCGCCTCGACTCAGGCCGGTAAGGGCCCCGCCCTTGGAGGAGAGTGTTTGGAGAGGGGTCACTCCAACTTGTCCTGTTTTATCTGCAGGACAGAGGGAATGGACAGGGATATCCCCAGGGGAGGCCTCTGGTGCACTGACTGTGTGTTCCCTACAGATGCGTCCACCGCCTCCCCCGCCAGCTAAAGCCCCGGATCCTGGCCACCCAGATCCTCTCACCTGAAGCCAGGGGGAATCACTTTCCCCCAGTGATGCTGCTGCCCCTATCTCCGTGCTGTCAGAGACCACCCCTCCCCACGGTGATCCAGAGCGACACAGCCGAAAGCTGGAATCTCCCTGATTTCCGTTCTCACCTTCATGGGTAGAAACTTCTTCTCTCCCCATTTCTGGGGCTGGAACCCACTCCTTTTTTGCCATCATCCTCCAGCCATCTCTAAGGGCTGAAACTACTCCTTTGTCTTCTGCTACCACCCCATCTCTAGGGTGGTGAAATACCCTGAAATGTCTGGGATTGGAATTCATCCCCCAAAGTCTTGAGTGGCTCTGGCTTATTTGTGTCTCCACCCTGGTTCTGTGAATCACACCACTCCAGATGCCAGAGCCACTGGGTTTGGGGGCTGGGATGGGGGCAGGCCTGTCAGAAGGAGCTGGAGCCAGTATGCGAAGCAGCTGTAATGGTCTGAGCGGATTTATTGACAGTGAATAAAGGGCACAAAGCCCAAGCCAGGGCCTGGGCCTCTTGTGCCAAGAGGGCAGGGGGTCTAAGGTGCTATTGCTTTAAGGGCCCACCAAGGGCAGGGGCCTGCTCCCAGCCACACGCTCTAGCATATGGAGTGAGGTGATGGGGAAGGCAGGTCAGGCGGCCTGTTGGCAGGCAGGGGAAGGGGAAGAGACTGAGGACCGGAGGTGGGACTTCTCCCAAGGTCCCCCAGCCTGAGACCGTGCAGCTCCAGGTGGAAGTAGGGCTGGTCCCTCAGCTGGGGGGCAGTGCTGTCCAGTGGAGAGGAGGGGCTTCATGCCCACCCACCCCCTGGCCCTGCCAGCTGGTAGTCCATCAGCACAATGAAGGAGGAGGCTTGGAGGAGAGGAAGGGTAACAGTGTTGCCTCCTATTCAAGCTGTGTCCCCGCTTTTCCCCAGGGGCTGCAGGACCTTCCCTATCCCCTGGAGCACAAGCCCACTCCCCACCACCAAACCAAGGAATATGTACCAAAGGCTAAGCCTGCAGTTTAGCTTGGGGGTTCAGGGAACCAATGGGCTTAGGTAGTTTAAAGTAGGAGGTGGGAGGATGAGATTATCTGACTTGGGGCTCAGGCAGACTCACCTCACACACCCCCTGCCCCCTGTGGTGGGGACACCTGAGAGAGAGAGGAGGGGTCAACAGTGGGAGAACAGGAGGTGGGTCATATCAGTGCCCCCTAGAGTAGGGGCAATAAGAGCTGAGCCCACCGCAGCCCACCACGTCTTCATACCTGGTGATCTGAGGTGTCCGGTTTGCTTGGCTGTCCGTTTGCCTGTTGACTGGCCAGCCCTGGGCTTGGGCCCCTCCCTCCAGCCCCCAGCATCGACTCTGCAGAGGCTCCAGGGCTCCTCTCAAGTGCACGAGGGACTAGGCTGCTGTCCCTGAGTCCTCCATTCCGCACTGGGGGGCTGGCAAGGGCCTGGGGCTGCGGCCTCTCAGGGGGAAGGCTCTCAATGGCAGGCATCCCTGTCCTGGGCTGCCCTCCCCCAGACCCCTGGCCACCCCCTGGGTCCTGCCCCCCACCAGATCCCCAACTCCTGTCCGTGGGGGAGCCATCACGGTGCTCATGCAGCCCATAGCGCTTCTCAATGTGTGTCACCCGGAACCTGGGAGGGGAGGGAACACTGGGGCTTAGGACCACCACTCAGAGGCCGCTTGGCCCTTTCCTCCGATCAGGGACATCCTGGGTTTGATAGGCACTTCCCTCTGGCCTAGGGCAGGGGAGACCAGATTGTGGGGCACATTGTGCAGCCTGGCTTCTGCTGTGGCTCACAGTCCACAAAGAAAGAGCCAGGGCCTACCTTTGGAGGCAGGTGCCTGACCGTTGGGGTCCCCACCTCAACCTCCCTTTCCCTGGGGCACGCTATACCCACCTGCCAACAGAGAACACAGTGGTCTCCCCAGGCCGGGGGCGACCCTTTCCTTCCTTGGAGCGTCCCTGACGGACTAGTGGGGATCTCTTGTTCCGGCTGCAGTGGATGCAAGGGGCTGCGGAGCCCAGGTGCACTGTGTGATGATGGGAGGGGACTCCGTCCTGCAAGCTGGAGGTGGCATCCACACTGGACAGTAGGGAGGAAGGGACCAGGGGTGACATTCCCCGTTTTCTTCCGGTTCCACTTGCTCCTGTTCTTTCAGCGTGCTCCTTAAACCCCAGATGCCCCACTTCCCCCAGGCCCCACCATTCGTTTCTTGTCTTTATCTAATAAACACAATATGAAGATATTAGTGACCATGTGTTCTCCCTCCCGGGGCTAAAAAGCGGGCAATGCTTAATGCAGAGGAGTGGCGTAAGGGGTGAAGGTTAGGCTTGATGATATCCAGAGGAGAGATGTGGTTTGAAGGACTCAGGATTTCTACAAAACGTCCTTCTTCCTGTATGTTAACCAGCCTTACTCTCCCCTGTCAACCCAAACATGCAAGGAGACTGGGAGAGGAATGTGCTGGAGGAGAGGGTACTCTCCAAGGCAAGCTAAATCGTGCTGGCCCTTGTTCCCAGATCACCTGGACAGTTGCATTGTCCCTTCTCCTTCACTGTCCCCCAGCATCTCCTTCAAGGCCTCAGCATTGGCTGAGGGGAGAAGGAAAAGAGGGGGTCAGTGGAGGCAAAGTCCGGGGCAAGAGAAAGTTGAGGAGGTGGGGAACAAGGGGCCAGCATACACCCACCTTCATTTTGGATGATGCATCGAACAATCCTCTCTACTGTGTCCTCATTCATGTCATCATCCTCAGCTAAAGGATGAAAGAGGTTGGTAAGGAAGCAGTAAATGAGTCAGCTTTGGGGGTACATTACCTGGTGGCTTCTGTGGCTTCTTGCTCAAGACTTACCCCTTTAGCAAATTGCCATCATGCTGTACATAGCATTTCAAGGGCCAGGGCAGAAAAGATGGGGAAATCAATGGGAGTCCAAGACTCATCAGTGGGCCCTTCCCACCCACGTTGCCTACTCTAGCCCTGCTTTCCGGGTGGTGGCAACCCACTTGCTCTTGCAGATTCAAGAAAGCATTACCAGACCTCCTGAAAGCTTGGTTGGGATTTGGCCTGGGTCTGTTGACCAGGAAGGGGTGTGGGGAGAAGGGTCAGGGAGAAAGGTGACTGAGCCAGGTTCTAGGCTGTTCACTCACGGGGCTGGAGCTGGGTGTCGTCAGGCTCCGAGCCCCTCGAGGTGCGGCAGCGGTAGCCTTTCTTCTTGAGCACGTGGCAGATCATGAAGCCTACCAGGCCCATGAGGAAGAAGACCAGCACAAGCAGGAAGAGCATGTACAGCCCATGTTGGGGCGGCTCCAGGTCAGGCTGTGGTTCCGACATGAGGCCCTGGGGGGCAAGCGCGGGCCAGGGCGCCTCCTGGGGTTAGGGGGCTGCAGCTAGAGATGGGGGGAGGGATAGGAATGCCTTCTTCAGGATCCGAGACAGGCAAGCCTCTGAGGTCTGGCCCCACCCCCTACCCAACCAGGGAGCTGTCCGTGCCAGAGGTGCTGGTCCGGGCCTGGGGTGCCAGACGGCAGCTGCGCAAGCTGTCTTCCACGACCCTGGTCCGCTTCCCCGACGCCCAGAACGTTCCCCTTTCCAGCTTGTCCTGAGCTTCCGTCCCTCCCAAGGACACTGCAGAGCGAGATGGGACGGAATTCTCAGGCGGCCTGCACAAGGATCGTGCCTGAGTCAGCGTCCACACCTCCTCTGCGCCGGCCTGAGCCAGGCCTCCACAGCCCCCTCCCCTTCCTGTACTCTCGCGCACACACCCCCTCCCGCCCTTCTGTTCCTCCCATCCTGACCACCTGGCCCACCGGTACCGGTGGTTTGGCTCTGGCTCCGGCTCCGGCTCGGGTTCCGGTTCCAGGGGCGTCCTAGTCCGGCTCAGGGCCCCCGACGCCCTCCCGGCGCTCATCCCTTGCTTTCTTCCCCTCCCCCCTTCGCCGCCTCAAGGGCTCCGGGCTGCGGCCGCAGATACCCGTGCCGCGGCAGGCGGGGGGAGGGAAGGATGGAGAGGGATGCGGGCTGGTTGGGACCGGGGAGAGGCTCCGGACAACTCCAGCCCTGGGAAGGGAAGGAGAAGGGGGACGCCGCCGCCGCTGCCCTGGGTTCCCAAAAGCCTTCGACCGTCGCCGGCCCGGGACCAGGGGGCGGAGCGCAGGTGTGCCGGGCGGAGAGCGAGAGCCTTGCGCGCTTGTGAGCGCAAGTGTGATGCGCGCGTGACTGCGCCGCTCCCCCCCTTCCCCGACCCCGCGTCGGGGGAGTGTGCGGTGCCGAGTCTGGGTCCGGTGAGGAGGACAGGCAGTCAGGCGAGAGTGCTCTCCACTGGTCTATCGGGCACGGCTGGCTTGGCTCCTGCCCTCAGATGCCCCGGCCGGATGTGTAGCAGGGAATCTTCCCAGCGGGCCGGGGGGAGCCGGCTTTCTGCACCCGAAAGGGACAGCGCGGCCGGTTCTCCGGAGCCTCCTAGAGAGGTGACATGGCCTGCGCCCCGTTTGGGACAGGTAGCTGGACGGGATGGCTCGGCTTCCCGAGGATTTGACCCCCGCCCGGAAGGAAATGGCCCTCTCATCCTAGGACCGACGCTACAGTCCTCCGGCCAAGGCCAGACGCTCACGCCGCAGAACCTAGAAGGGCGTAGCAAGGCGAGGGCGGAACTCCGCAGGGGGCGTGGCCTGGGCGTGGTCTAGGGGAGGCCGGCTTGGTTCTCCCGGTTCCGCAGAGGCTGGCTGCGTGCTTACGCAGCACGCAAGACCGGGGGTGGGGCAGGCGGCCAGGCTGGCGGCGGAGGCGCGGGGCCTGGTCCCGCCGGCACCATGGCCAAGACTGTGGCCTATTTCTACGACCCCGACGTGGGCAACTTCCACTACGGTGAGGGAGCAAGGTTGTAGGCGAGGGATTTCGGGACGCGGAGGTTTCGAGGTCGGGGCTACAACTCCAGGGATGCGTACTGACGACCTCTCTTCTCTCACCCCCAGGGGCTGGTCACCCTATGAAGCCCCATCGCTTGGCATTGACCCATAGTCTGGTCCTGCACTACGGTCTCTATAAGAAGATGATCGTGAGTCTCGCGGCTTCTGCTGGGGATTGAGGGTGGGGAGGAGCTGCGGCCCTAGAGATGGGTAGGCTGCACTGAATGCACCAAGAGCGACCCACCCCTAGAGTGGGGGGGGGTGGTAGAAGGAACCAGGAGCACCCCCATATGCAGAGTGTTGGTGGGTGCATCCACTGAGTTAATGAGAGATACTTTTTCACCTTAGGTCGGCCACCTTTTGACCTCAAGTGGACCAACCCTTGGCCTAGGGTTAGGGTGGAGTGGGGCTGGTTTGAAGACACAAAGTTTTTCCCTCCCCAGCATCTTAGGGCAGTTCTGTGGCCTCAAAGAAGGAAAGGCGGCTGGGTCACTGTATCTGGATGTGAGGTTTACCCTCATTCCCATTCCTTCTCTGCCACCTCTCTCCACCTCCAAGCTAGAGCTCCAGGGAGGACTTTGCAGCCCTCTGTGTAAATGTGTATGTGTATGTAGGACAGAAGGAGATATCCTGGGTATTCCCTTTTCAACCTAGAATACCACCCGCCCCCCTCCCCCCCGCCACACACACAGTTATACTTAATTACTACCTATCCCTCCATCTCCCGGATATACACATGCTGTCTGTCCCTGGCTTGGAATTTATAGCAGTGATATGCGATGATAACATATTGCTCGGCCCTGATGCATTGCAGGGGGAATTAGTCAACAGTATGAATGAGTGTCCACTGCTTGTGCTGAGGCACAGACAAGTGAATTGGTCATAGAAAAGACTGAGGTGATGTTAGTGTGTGAATCCCTGACTCTCTTGAAATTGTTTGCCAGTATGTGCCTTTGAGCATTTTCTGGGGAGAGAAAAACTTTTTGCTCTTGTCCAATTTCTAAAGAAGTGTGTGAACCCCTCAAAAGATAATAAATCTCTGGCTTAGCACCTGGGCATCTTGGGTTTTAATTAGAAGGTTGTCGTGTGTCCCATATTATTTGATTCCAAAATTAAGAAGAACTCATAGGAGAGAGAGGACAGAGTCAGAGCCCAGGGGAGATGAGTATGAAGAGAATCAGGAATAGGAGATCCAAGGAACAGGGCAGGTGGAAGGGGGTTAAGGTTTGAGAAGGTAGGAAAGGCTGGGCTGGAGGTGGGATGGAAAAGGCAAGCCCAGTGGTCTTTAGGGGGCTTGATCATAATAAACCACCAAGCTAATCAGAGTCTCTCTTCACTGACATTTGTCTCATAGAATAACAAGGATGGGGGGGGGGCGAAGGGACTGCTGTGTGTGGTTTTGGACAGTCCCCAAGTGTGGGCATTCTCAGCCCAGTGAGTGGGACTGACCCTGCCTGGGTTCACCTTGTGTTTCCATCCGAGGTCTTCAAGCCATACCAGGCCTCCCAGCATGACATGTGCCGCTTCCACTCTGAGGACTACATCGACTTCCTGCAGAGAGTCAGCCCCACCAATATGCAAGGCTTCACCAAGAGCCTTAATGCCTTCAACGTGGGCGATGACTGGTGAGGGGAGGACTGGGACCTTTGATGCCAGACACCTTTTTGCCAGGCATTTCAATGAGAGTACTTGAGTGAGGTCTTGTGGCAGCAGTGGGAAGATACGATGGAGGGGGGATACTTGTCAATGAATCATCATTTACTCACTTGTTTATTCAACAAATATTTATTGGTCATTGGCTGTAGGCCAGGCCCTGTGCTAAATGCTAGGGACGCAATGATCAACAACAACAAAACAATTTTAATATTGCACTTGTGCTAAGGCCTCTGAAGGAGAGGTACATGACAGACTATGAGAGTGTATACATGGGAGAATTCTCTAGCCTGGGCAGGGGCTGGTCAGTGGAGGCTTCCTAGAGGAAATAATAAAGATTGAGCTGAGATCTAAAGAAAGTAGGAGGTAATTAGAGGAAAGGTAGTTGGGAGGATGGAGGGTGAGGGGAAGAATGTCTTGGGCAGTAGGGACAACATGTGCTAAGGGTCTGTGGTAGGACAGAGTGTGACTTATTTGAGGAACAGAAAAAAGGCCACCCACAGAATCTGAGAGTGATCTGAATCGAGGCTAAAGAGATAGGTAGGGCCTTTGAAAAGTAAACAGCCCTATTATGAATTGGGGTTTTTAACCTCTTGAGTAGGGGGAGGTCATCAAAGGGTTTTAAAAAGCAAGAGAGTGATTAGACATTACCACATTTACGTTGAACTCATATCATACGAAGTAGCCTCAGAGTTAGGCCCTGTGGGAAGAAGGCGGACGACAAAGATAAGCCATGATCCTTGCTTCCATTCTAGTCTACATCCACAAAAATAGAGTGACCACACAGCTGCCATCTACTCGATTCATTTTTTTTTTTTAAATTGTGTTTTTTTGTTTGTTTGTTTTTTGTTTTATTTTTATTTATTTATTTATTTATGGCTGCATTGGGTCTTTGTTTCTGTGCGAGGGCTTTCTCTCGTTGCGGCAAGCGGGGGCCACTCCTCATCGCGGTGCGCGGGCCTCTCAGCATCGTGGCCTCTCTTGTTGTGGAGCACAGGCTCCAGACGCGCAGGCTCAGTAATTGTGGCTCACGGGCCTAGTTGCTCCGCGGCATGTGGGATCTTCCCAGACCAGGGCTCGAACCCGTGTCCCCTGCATTGGCAGGCAGATTCTCAACCACTGCGCCACCAGGGAAGCCCTCGATTCATTTTTAAACTTTTTGTTAGGGAAAATTTCAAACATTTCTGAAAGTATGGTGAACCCGCATATATCTATCACTGAGCTACAACACTTAGAGCAAATGGCTAATCTTACTTCATCTGTATCCTCCCATGTTAGATTATTTTAAAGCAAATTCCAGATGTCACACCGTTTTATCCATAAATACTTTACTATATATCTCCAAATGATACTCTTTAAAAAAAGTGAACAATATCATCACACCTGAAAAATTAATTCCTTCATATCATCAAATATGCAATCAGTACTTAAATTTCTCCAATTGTCTCAAACTTTTTCCTTTTTGCGGTTGAATTACTTTAATTAGGATTTAAACAAGGTCCACATATTATATTTGGTTGCTACGTTTCTTAAGACTTAACCTATAATGTTTCCTTCTCTCCTTTGAATTTATTTTTTGAAGAAATGCGGCTGTTGATCCTATAGTTTCCTACAACAGCTACAGTTTATTGAGTACTTACTCTGCTATGCCAAGGATTACTGGTATATCCACCTAATTCTCACACCACCCTGAGATGTAATAGTCCTTTTCCTGATGGTAGGCATAAGTACATAAACTGAAATTTGAGGAGATTTTGGTAACTTAGCCTGAGTCACATAACTGGTCAGTGGAGGTGGCAGGATTCAGATCCAGAGCCTAGGTTTTTAAACACTACACTAATCCGTTTCCCTGAAAGATCCTACTAATAGAAGCAGCCTGGGCTGGAGGATAGAGGCCAGCTCCTCAGGCTGGCACTGAGCACCTTCCCAACCTTATCCCCACACCCCTGCTGCACAGGGTGTCTTCCTGGAATACCCCTTGTTCCCCATTCAGCCTCTCCAAGGCCTTCTCAGCCTTCACACCACCATGAAGCTTCATGCCATGAAGCCTTTCTTGACCACACCAGTCGCAGTGGTCTGTCCTGCACACACTGCCCTGCCCATTGGGTTTTTCAGTTACATGCTGTCTTGGGAGGTTTCTTGTTTTTTGTGTTATTGCTGCTGCTATTTCTGAGTTCACTTTATAGATCTGGGAATGCAGAGTCAGCTCTCACGCCACAGCTGGGGCCTGTAAATGCTCTTTGTGCAGCTAGGGAATACTACCACTGGGCTTCTCTACTTCCCATCCAGTGCCTCACACAAGGCTCGGTCCATAGTTTGGTCTAAAATATTTGTCAAATAAATTTGCAGATAACTCAGGTATGTAGGAGGGGCAGGGGGGTTATTGAAGCATGGAGATCAGAGGGCTTTGGGGTAGGGAGAGAGGTGTAGGAAGGGAGTGGACAGAGGTAAAAGGGCTCCAACTTGCTCTTCTTCCTGCAGCCCAGTGTTTCCCGGGCTCTTTGAGTTCTGCTCCCGTTACACAGGCGCATCTCTGCAAGGAGCAACCCAGCTGAACAACAAGGTGACCATAGCCCCGAGTCCTATTTCCCCCTTTCTGTGGGTCCCTGAATCCAAGGGCTTAACCCTGACCCTGAGCTCCCAGCTTTGGTGGTGGGCAGGAGAAGGACTGTGAGTTGGGTGTTTGTCTTTCAGATCTGTGATATTGCCATTAACTGGGCTGGTGGTCTGCACCATGCCAAGAAGTTTGAGGTGAGTGAGGAGGAGATGGGGGAGACAACAGCTACTCTAGGGTAGGAGGTCAGGATGACACTAGGGGGCAGCTGGGTGGAGGAGTTGATCCTCTCTTTGTAAGACCACTCTCTTACCGTAGGCTTCTGGTTTCTGCTATGTCAATGACATTGTGATTGGCATCCTGGAGCTGCTCAAGTAAGTAGCCTGGGAGGAGGTGGGGGTACTTAAGAGGCTCTTGGCTGAGGAGGTCTGAGACTGCCCTGGCCCTGACCCTGACCTCCACCCCACACTAGCTTTTCCCAAGTTCTTGATGCTTTTCTCAGGCTGCCTCTTCCTGTGCTCTGCTGCAGATTCCCCGCTGCCTGCTCACATTTCAGCCTTCTCTGCACATCCCTCTCCTGTCCCTGCCTCCAGGCTGGAGCCCCAGGGTTGCCCTTAGGGAACTGGTGGTATTAGGTTTCAGGTGACTTGGGCCAAAGTAGACTCTTCATAATTCCAGGCCTTGTGTTTGGGAGGAGTGGGTTGGGGGTTTTCCTCCTGGGGTTCACCTCTGCCTCAGACCCTGGCTTTGCCCTCCCCCCAGGTACCACCCTCGGGTGCTCTACATTGATATTGACATCCACCACGGTGACGGGGTTCAGGAAGCCTTCTACCTCACTGACCGGGTCATGACAGTGTCCTTCCACAAGTATGGAAACTACTTCTTCCCTGGCACAGGTATGGGAATAGGAATGTCTGTCCCCTTCATACTCGTCAGCTCTTACCATGACTTTCTCCTCCTCAGCCTCAGGTCTCAGCTCAGATGGCCCCCTCCTTGGAGAAACCTTTCCTGATCACCCCGTTACTCTGTCACATCACTCTGCTTGTTTTTTTCAGAGCACTCACTGCTGTTTGAATTTATTTTGGTGTTTTGTTTTGTTTACTGCCTCCCACCTTATCATGCCTACCTCCCAAGCATATAAGCTTGGTGGGATTTCAATCATTTCGTTAGTTCTCTTTACTGCTGTATCCCCAGTGCCTAGCTCCCAGCTTGGCTCATGGTAGGCCCTCCAAAAGTATCTGTTGAATGAATGCAAGCTGCAAGGAATTTAGTGGTTCGAGGGAGTGAGTGATGGGTGCACATAGATGGAGTGAGAGGCCCTCGGAGTACAGTTGGGGTTGAAGCGGCTGGGTTGTGGATACCTCTCGGGTACTGCTGCCACTCCCACCCCCCACTTCCCTACAGGTGACATGTATGAAGTTGGAGCAGAGAGTGGCCGCTACTACTGCCTCAATGTGCCCCTGCGGGATGGCATTGATGACCAGAGTATGTACTGAAGTCTTCTCCCCGCTCACTAGGCTCCTTCTCTCTCTCCTTGAGTTAACCTCTTCTGCCTGGTGTTGTCTGCTGTTGGGCCAGGTGTCCTTAAGGATGAATGGCCTTCAGAGGGACCATGAACTCCCCGGAAATTGTATGCAACATATTGTGTGTGCATTTTTCTGGGAAAAGGGTCATTAGCTTCCATCAGTTACTCCAGAAGTTCATCAGACCCCACCCAGAAGTTCAGAACCAGTGGTTGCCCCTTTGGGTTGCCCCATTCCTGGGCTCCACGCTCTCTGAACCCCCTTTTTCCTTTTGTTCCCTGTCTCCCCATCCCCTTGGGGTGCCAGGTGCCCATCTTTGGCCCTCTCCCAGGTTACAAGCACCTTTTCCAGCCGGTTATCAACCAGGTGGTGGACTTCTACCAACCCACGTGCATTGTGCTCCAGGTAATACTGTCAGTGCCTCCTCAGGCACTGGGCTTGAGGGAAGAGAGCAGGAAAGAGGAGAGTCCCTAGGCTGGTGGGGGAAGGGAAGTGAAGGACATCTGTGACATTCTGAGTAGTTATCTCACTGCAGCCACCTTGGGTTTTGCTTTTTGCAGTGTGGAGCTGACTCTCTGGGCTGTGATCGATTGGGCTGCTTCAACCTCAGCATTCGAGGACATGGGTGAGACCTGCCCTCCTTCCACTCCCCCAGGTTTTCACGTGGCCTTGGGCCTTAATACATGGAATGGGAGTAGTTGGGGAATGGGCCTCACCTCCTTCTGGGACTCAAAAATAGCTACATTTTGTACTTTGAACCAGAAATGTCACCTTAAACAGTGTTCCCCAGTTGGTCATTCATTCACAGTAGGTTTTTATTAAGCGCCTATTGTGTTCCAGGCATTGTACTAGGAGATGGGGATGCAGTGGGGAAACTCCCATGGAGTTTACAGTTTAGCCTAGGAAACAGACAAAAAATAAGTAAGCAAACAAGACAGGTAGATAGTTATAAATTCTATGAAGGAAAAAGATAGAAAGCTAAGACACAGGATAACAATGGAGAACCTACTTTAGATAGCATGATTTGGAAAGAATTTCCGAAAATTCTGAGCTGAGACCTGGAGGCTAAAAGGAGCGAGCCATAAAAGGAGCAGAGGGAGGTCTATCCCAAGCAGTGAGAAGGACCCATGCAGAGGCTCTGAGACAGGGCAGAGCTGGTATAGTGGAGGAGATGAAGTAAAACCAGCAAGGTAGGGACAGGGAGAGCAGGCTGCAGGTGGTTTGAGGTGAGGTCTGAGAAGTCGGCAGTGGTGGGGTTGTGCAGAGCCTTTAGACCCTGGTAAGGAGTCTGGATTATATTTCAGATGTGATGGGAAACTTTAGACAGGTTTTAAACAGGGAACTGATATGATCCAGCTCATATTTTAAAGTGAATGCTCTGAGTGCTGAATGGAGAAAGGTTTGGGGTGGCGGCGGGGTACACAGGAGTGGAAGTGGGAAGACCAGTTAGGAAGCTATTGGTGTTGTGTAGGCAGGATGCTAAGTTGGAGGAGGTGGTTGATGGAGAGAAGCAGATGATTTGAGTTATATTTTGGTGGCTAAACTGACAGCACTTGCTGGTGCCTTGGTGAGAACAGTTGATTAACAGGTCGGGTGCCAGGGTGGGTGCTGAGCAGGACAGAGGTAGGAGTGCACCCTATTTTAAAGTTTTTATTGAGGCACAACATGTGGATAATAAAGTGCGCAAATCTCAGGGATATAACTCAGTGATTTTCACTGCCTAGATCAAGATAGAGAACATTTCTAGTTTCCTTGTGCACCTTTCCAGGCAATGTCTAGAAGCGTATACTTTGGCTTTTGGTAACTTCTGCCACCCGTTCCTCTGGTTCCTTTTAACAGGGAGTGCGTTGAATATGTCAAGAGCTTCAATATCCCTCTGCTGGTGCTAGGTGGTGGTGGCTATACTGTCCGGAATGTTGCCCGCTGCTGGTGAGTACGCCCCCAGTTTTCCTCCTCCCCCTTGTCCAGTGTGAGTTAGGGGCTCCCTGAGAGATGACCAGGTGGGCCCTTTAGCCCACTTGCTCAGCCCGCCCCCTCTGCTGGTTTGTTTCAGGACGTATGAGACATCGCTGCTAGTAGAAGAGGCCATTAGTGAGGAGCTTCCCTACAGTGGTAAGGACCACCCCATGATGCCCCCAGAACAGGAAGGCCATTTTCACAAGACCCCAAAATGGCCTGGTTTGAAAGCAGGTGGAAAGTTTGACTTTCTCAGAGCTCTGCAGACTAAACCCCTGGACCCAGGTCAGGGAAAAGGTTGGGCAGCTATTATGTAGGGGTTTTGGATGGAAAGGAAAGAGAGTGGCAAGTCTTGGGACCTGCCTGCCTCTATCTGAGCCATAACGTCTCCTCCTAATCTCCTTTTCCCCCAAGAATACTTCGAGTACTTTGCCCCGGACTTCACGCTCCATCCAGATGTCAGCACCCGCATCGAGAATCAGAACTCACGCCAGGTCAGCAGCTCGGAGAAGCTGAGCACCAGGGTGGGGGAGCCCAGGAGAGGTCCAGGATGTGGGAAATCAGAGAAACCAGGGAAGAAAAGAAAGTTCTCAGCCATCACTGTCACTGTTTTCAGCTAGGAGGCAGCCCAGGTTAAAGTAGAAGCAGTCAGGGTTGGGAGGAGGGACAGTTACCAGCTGGGAGACTCAAACTAAGATGCAAGGTGGGATTGAAACTAGGACAGTAGGGGCAAAAGGCAGTTAGAAGCATAGATGCCCTGGGAATCACTGGGAGCTGCTCACTGTCTGTTCCTCATCCCCAACCAGTATTTGGACCAGATCCGCCAGACAATCTTTGAAAACCTGAAGATGCTGAACCATGCACCTAGCGTCCAGATTCACGATGTGCCGGCAGACCTCCTAACCTATGACAGGACTGATGAGGCTGACGCAGAGGAGAGGGGTCCCGAGGAGAACTACAGCAGGTCTGGGGCAGGGACCTGAGAGCAAGGGATTCCCGCAAGCTTTTTGGGGAGGTTAAGAGGGAAAAAGTACATTAGAGGGCATTAGCCTAATTGTCCTTGGCTTACCTCCTTTGGTATGTGGCAATCCCACACTTTTCTCCCCTGCTTCTAATGACATAAGTAACATATGTTTGTTGTAAAAATTTTAAACAGCACCAAAATATGTTCAGTTTGCTTTTACACGATCCCAGACCCGTTTCACAA
Source organism: Balaenoptera physalus (assembly GCF_965194825.1). Lineage (NCBI taxonomy): Eukaryota > Metazoa > Chordata > Mammalia > Artiodactyla > Balaenopteridae > Balaenoptera > Balaenoptera physalus. The sequence continues at coordinate 59,183,489 of NC_138890.1, forward strand.
AGTAACCAATGTTAATAGTTTGATTTCTATCTTTTCAGATATTTTCTATAGATTACAACTCTACTATTCAACATTCACATATAAACACAAGGGCACACATACACTCATTTTCAGAGTTGTGCAGTCTTTTTTTTTTAATACAAGTTGGATCGCTCTATACGTGTTCTACAATTTCCAACTTTTTTTTTTAACGTAACAGTGTATCTTTCCATGCCAATATATATAAAAATCTGCTTCATTATTTTATTAGCTGTATAATATTCCATTGTGTGGATGTAGCATAATTTAACCAAGTGCCATTGATGGGCATTTACATTATTTCCCATTTTATCCATATTACAAAGAGTATGGAAGTGAATCCCCATACATATACATCTTTGCATGCTTGTTTGAGTGGGTGAGATTCCTGGAATTGTTGCTGCTAGGTCAAAGGCTGTGTGCACTAAATTTTTTTTATTTGTTGCCAAATTGCCTTCCATAAAGTCTGTAACAGTTTATATTCTTGCCAGCATTTTACTCACTCTTTCCAGATTCTAAGCTGGACAGGTCACTGCCCATACACTGCTCTTGAAAGGCCCTTAGATTTCTTTCCTCAGTTAATTTTCTCAGTTGTATTGTGTATGTGTGTGTGTTTTTATGTCTTTACCTCTCTGAGATACATATTAAAATATTTACATATGCACTGAATTAGGGGGAAAAAAAGACTAGAATAGACTTTTTAAAAAACCCCAAACCAGGCTTTTCTGAAAAATGAAGGGAAAAGACAGCAGAACCCAAAGTACAGAAACAGATGCACTTAATAGAGAACAGATTTCCTTATGTGACTGGGAGATAGCCACAGCTGGACGCTTGTAGGACACCTGGTCCTGCTCCCACACACTGTTAGATGTTTGAGCTGGCTCTGCTGCAGAGTCTGATGGGCTTCTCAGTCCCTTCCAGAATCTTCTCTCTTTCTTAGAGTTCAGGCTTCCAGATCTCTCCTCTGGACCTGGGCTTTACTGCTTAGACCCTTGGGACCACTCCAACCCTTCTCCTCCGTGAGTAACCCCTTATTTTCTCTCTTGGTTGAGGAAGTATCTGAACATCTGGCCTCAGGGATCCTTTTTGACCCCTCATCTCCTTCTCAACTTCTCCAGGTCTCTGGGGCTCGACTTTTGGAAATTGATTTTCTTAAAAAATCTGTTTTTAAGTTCTTCCTTTTGGCAAAGTTTGTTTTATTTTCGTCTGTAGTTCCAGGCTGGTACCTGGGCCTAGTCTCTGCATTACACAGCCTGCTCTCAACAGCCGACAGAAGCCTCAGGCCTCTTCCTGTCCTAAGCCCTACCGTCAGACCATCCACTGAGCTCCTTTTCTTTGATGCCTATAGCTCCAGCTTGCATATCATTTGCAGAGTAGTAATAAGTTTTACCACTTTTTGTGGGTTTGCTAAGCAGCAGACTGTTACTGAGTGCTTTATATTAAAACATACATGATACAATGTCATCCTGTCATCAGTCTCTTGCCATCAGACAACCCTAAGAGGCGCTATTCTTAAATTACCAGAAGAGGAATCTAAGGCTCAGAGAGGTTAAATAACTTTCTGAAAGTCCCACAGCTAGTTAAATATCAGGGCTGAGATTCAAACTCGAGTCTCTGACTCCTCACCTTTAACCCTTGTGCACTTAGAGGTAACTGAGACATTGCTTTCCAGGCAGAGGGGGCCTTTCCTGACTTTGTTCCCTGGCTTCTCTTTGATGACTTTCTTCCTTCTTTCTCAGTTATCAGCTGTGGGCAGGATAATTCAGTTATACATATTCTCCCAGAGAATAGTTTTCCAAAAAGAAAGAGAGCAGTATTGTGTTGCTTTCACATCCCTTTGCTCACTACAGGTTTATAGTATGTCACTCCTCTGCTAAAAATGCTCCTTTCCATTGCACTTAGAAGAAAATCCAAATTTCTGACGGTGGCTTTAAAAGGCCCTGCATGCTTTAAAAGGCCCTTACCTATGTCCCTGGCCTCATCTCTAATGACCCTCCTCTGTGCACACTTCTGCTAGCCATCTTGACCTCCTTTTCTCACTGGAATACATCAGTCTCCGTCCACCTTATAACTTCTGTATTTGGTTTTCTTGCAGCTTGGAATGGTCTTCCTGATATCTTTGCCTGTCCAGCTTCTTCTCAGACTTCAGGTCTTACCTTGTTAGAACAGCCTTTCCTGATAATCCTATCTGAAATTTTACCCGTTTCCTCCCATCACGCTCAGTCACATCCCTTTATTTCATTTTATTCATCGTGCTTTCCACCATCTGAAATTACCATATTTATGTTTTTACTTTGTTAGTTACTGTCAGTCTCATTTATTCGGTGAGTTTTTTGAGGATAGGCAGAAATTTTGTCTGATTTATTCTCTATTGCTAAGGCTTATGACAGTGTCTGGCGCAGAGTAGTCTGTTAGTAAATGTTTATTGACTATATGAATGCATGAATGAATAGCAATCAGTCTCTACCAGCAGAAGGAGAGGAGTGGCTCCCTGACAATGCGGGCCTGAGAAATGGCTCCAGAGAGGGTGCCTATGTGGGAGAAGATTGGAACTTGGAGAGTGGGAGCCTGACCTCTCTTTCTCTCTTTCCTTGCTTTGTAGGCCAGAGGCATCCAATGAATTCTATGATGGAGACCATGACAATGACAAGGAAAGCGACGTGGAGATTTAAGAGTGGCTGGGCTTGCTATGTCCCCAGATATTCCTTTTTACCTCTTGGTTGGGTGGGAGGGAAAAGGTGTGGCTCTTCCACCCCTGGTCAGGTTACTCTCAGGGCTTTTACCAACGCTGGGGGAGGGTTTGGAGACCACATCTTGTTCTGGAACCAACTATCCCCTCTCTTCTCCCTCCCAAGGTCTGAGAATGGTACCTATTAGGGATTGGATGGGGACAAGGATAGCCATCTCTAGGACATCTTGGGCGGTGAGCCCTAGAGGCCAGTCCCAGCCCTTCTGGCTCACTTATTCCTTCCCTACTTCCCTCTAACCCAGAGACTTTAGGGGTGAGGGGGTAGACAGGAGTAAGGTTGCCTTTGACTTCCTCCTGGGTTCTCCTAATGCAGGTCTTGTTTCCAGCGCAGGTGAAGAGTAAGGGATTTTAGGGGGCTCTGACTCCCTAACACCTTAACCCAGATGATGGGAAGTGCAGTTTTGAGATGGGGGAGGATGTGAAAATGTCCTATTCTAACTTTTGGCTTTATGTCCATTTTACCACCCTTTTTATTCAATAAACCAAGTTGGTATTTTTTGTACCTTTTGCCTTTCTAGGGATATTCTTAATTCTTGCTAGCTGCCTGTGTATGAAGAGAGAGGAAATGGGGTGATGATGTATATAATAAAAATCATAGTTAACATTCATTCAGCACTCACCTTACATTAGGACCTGTATATATGTATTCTACATGGATTCTCTTACTCATATATAGGGAGTTAAGAGAGCATTTTAGTTAAGAGTTAGACAAACCTGAGCAGATTACTAGCTTAAGAGAGGGAGTAGAAGATGACTTCAGGTTTTTGAACCTGGGTCTTGGGATTGGTGATGCTAGTTGGTGAGGATACACTGAGATAAAACGGTGACTGACATAAGCAGTTGCTCCTTATCTTCATTATCTATGTGAAGAATGATGCTAGATATTGTAGTAGCCACAAACATGGACTCTTCCCTGGAGGAGTTTATAGTCCAGTAGGGAGTAAGATAAATGCTATAGTAGATGTAGACAGTGGTACAAGAAAGAAGAGTAATACCTGGATCACTCCTTCCATGCTCTGATCCTGTCTGTTTCTCAACACTAACATAGAAAGTAAGTAGCTTTTGAACTGTTTTGGACAAATTGATTTCGAAGTGCGGGCTGGACAACTCTGTGCAACTGTCCATCAGGCAATTAGAAAGTGGAAGGTAAGAGATGAAGGTCAGATTTAGGAGCCAGCCAGCTTGGCAGAGTCTTTGTAATATAACAGACCCTAGACTGAGCACTGGGCTCCCTAGTGAGTGAGTCACTGACTGCCCTCCAGGAACATGCAGTTGAAATCTTTTGCCAGTTGTGGGAAAGATAATTAAGTCCAGACTTTGAGGGCTTACTGGGTACCACAGGCTTTTCACACAAGGGACAGATGTAGCTATTCTTGAGAATAGATGAAATTACTGAGGGAGGAATCAAGCTAGTAGAGCAAAGAACACACTTTTGGAGAATGCCTGCTCTTTTCACTCAGGTTTGGTTTATGTCAGTAGGGAATCCTGGTTAAACATAGGGCTTGGCAGTCAGACCAACCTGGTTTTAAGTTTTTTGTCACTTCATTATGTGTCCTTGGGCAAGTCACTTCAATTGTCGATGTCCAAATATACTATCTTTAAAATGGTGAGACTAGTGGAATCTATCACATGGCACTGTGAGGATTCAGTGAGAAAATAGGTGTAGAGTGTTTTTGCATAGTGTCTGGCATAGAACAAGTGTATGGTAAATGGTTAACTATTATTAAGCTTCAGGCACACTGTAGCAATAACTAGTTTTTCCAGATTAGAAACATGGAAAGTAGTAGACCTGGGATTTAGAACTAGGTAATCTAACTCCAGAGCTAGTCGACTTCAGTCTAGTGCTGGCCCTGGACCAAGCTCTGTTCTTGGCACATAGCTTTCAATAAATGGTAGCTATCACTTTATTTTTTCATGTGCTCAATGGGTATTGCACACATAAAAACTATATTATCCTGGAAAGCCCGGCACTAAATTTTCTGCCAAGATAACAGTCTCTCTTATGCGATTTTTGGTTCAGATAATAATATCCTGGTCTGGAGTGTGAGAGGGTCCAGGCTTTACAGCCACGTGGGCACTGCGTGGGAGCAGGGAGGCCTGTGCCGCTCGAACCGCCAGGGGGCGCTGTCCGGGAGAGTTGCCCCGCCCACTCACCATCACCCCCCCCAACGTGGGTCCGAATGGTTAGGCCCGCCAGGCAGGTAGTGCGCTTCCGCGGCTTTCCTCCACCCCCCTCCCTTCGCCCGTTGGTAGGGGCTGCGTGTCCGGGCGGAAGTGGGGCAGGCGGGCGGGAGCGAGGCGTCGCGGTTGTATATTCATGAGGCGCGCGCAGCCCGGCATGCTAATGAGGCGGGGCGCGGCGGCTGGCTGAGGAGCTGCTGGGCGGCGGCGGCGGCGGGCTTGGAGCTGCCGGGCGGGAGCGGCGTAGGCGCGGGGTCACTAGCAGCACGAACCTGGACATGGAGCCGCCCGGCGGGGGCCCGGGGCCCGGCCGCGGGACCCGGGATAAGAAGAAGGGCCGGAGCCCGGACGAGCTGCCTTCGGCGGGCGGCGACGGCGGCAAATCCAAGAAATTTGTGAGTGTCCCTCCCACCCGGTTCCCTCAGCCTGGCCCCGTAACCGCCCTCCGGACCCCGGAGACCCCCGCAGGCGGCCCCAGGGGTGCACGCCCGTCTCTAGGGAGCCCACCCCGCGCCTCCCTTCCTCGTTTTGCTCGGTCCCGGGCTCCGAAGCCCGACCTCCGACTGCTCCGGGACCTCCCGGAGCCCCGGAGTCCCACCCGGCTCTTGCCCCGGCAACCTCGGGGCTTCCTCATCCCCCAGCCCGCAGGCTCTGCTCTTAGCCCCCGTAGCCCTGGCCGGTCTCGGCCCCATCTCGTCCCTCTCAGCCCCACTTCCTTTCTTCTTTCTCCGTTACCCGAACACGCCTTCTCTATCTCGATCCTGTGTGCTTTTCGGGGTCCATTTTCTCTTATTACCCTTCCCCCTGTTTTTGGTATCCTCCTATTTGCTTCTCCAAAGGTCACTTCCTTCCCCAAGATTGATCTCTTTCACCTGCTAACTTTCCTCCCGCCCAGTCTCCTCTCTGGGCCCTCAGCCCAGTGTCACCTGATAATCCTTCCCCTCAGGAATGTTACCTGACTTGGGCCCTGCCTTCCCTCCTCCCTTGGACGTCTGTCCTTGCGATTACAGGAATGGGTACCTGCCCAGTTCCTCTGGTCATTGGGCATGACGGTAGTTGGCCTCTCAGTATTTCCTTATCCGGAGAACCTGTCTCTTTGCCCTGTTGCTTATCACTTTTCAAGGGGTTCGAACTTCTCTCATGAATATGCCCTTCTTAGGACGGTGATCACCCTCCCCCATGGGGAGGAAGTTAGACTAAAAGGCCAAGAAGTTTGTGAGTACCTAAGGGAATTGCCTTTTGTAAGTTTCCCATGATAACTATCTCTTCAGCTCTTCTGCCACATCCTGTGCCCCAAGGCTACTGACAGCCCTTGTCCAACCTGTAGAAGAGTCTGACTTTCATCAGGTGCCAATTCCAATCTGAAAGAATATTGATATTCGTGTAACACTGTGGTATCTCATTACCTTTGCACACACTGCATCTTCTTTTTTACTCCTCTCTCCAGGGAGTTGTTTGCTTTTTACTGTAGAAGCTTTGAAAGATAGGGGGTGCTGTCCAAGAGAGGGAGTTTTGGATCTTAATAACCATTTGCTAGTTGTAACTGTAATGTAGTCTTCTCTCCCAGGTAATTACTCTGCCACCCCAGTATCTCTTTCTACTAACCAAAAGGTTTCTAACTTTTTCCTCTTTCTTTCTCTTTTCTCTTATCCGCACCCCTTAGCATTCTGACCCAACTCCACAAGTCTGGGAAGAAAACTGAGAAAGTGATGGAAAAGGAGGATAATGTTGCTTTGGGACCTAGAGGGTTGCGATGTGGAGAGTACTAAACAGAATTAAAATAGTGACTCATCTCTTCCTACCTATTTCTAGCAAGACAGGTGCTTCTGGATGTCCTTTCCTGTGACTGTAGGCTGTCAGTCACTGCCTGTGTTTTTATCTGGTGAACGTCTTTTTTCCCCCAGAAATGTAGGTTTAATAGTAGTGACAGCTTTCCCCCTATGGTGACCAAAGCAACATTCCCTTATGTTTCTTTAGGATAAGCATGAACTTCTAGTTAGGGAGCTTTCCTTCTAAGCCTTAAGTTTTAAGGCCCATATTTCTTCTATTTCTGTATCATTTTGTTTTGCTTTTGTTTCCATGGTTACCCTTTGACCTTCCTCACCCAAATTCCAGCTGTTTTTGCTGATTTATAGTGACCTCTGTGACTTGTAAATGTTTTCCAGGTTCTAAATGGAATTTTACATGTGCTTTTGTTTTATCTAACACTTATGCGTTTCACAGATTTGTAAATTCTACTAAGTGTGTGGGGCTGAAAGGTGAGATACCTGAGGAAATTCAGCTTCTTTTCACCTGTTTTTTGGAATGTCCATGGAGTTTCGTGTATGCTGAGTGGATTTGGCTCAGAGTTGTTGGTATTTGCTTTAGAGAGGGTGCAGCTGAACCAAGTTCTCTTTTTCTTTCTGAGGTGTTGGTCTTAACTCTTAATCTGCTGAATTTTTAAAAAATATGTAGCACACACACAGGTAGAGAGGAGAATTGCATTCCTGGCTAGGGAATTGGAAAGTTTCCAGGAAAGTAGTGCTGCTTAACCCCTTTATTGCCAACTATACCATACCTCAAGGCTTCAGGATATTCTGTCTTTCTCATTGCTCTTTATAAAAGAACTCTGTGGAAATGAGAGCCTAGGAGGAGCATTGCAATCCACTTCTCTTTGTGTCTGTGTATGTATATGGGGGTGGGTAGAGCGGGCGAGATTGCTGGTTTGCTTTTGTTACCCATGGCGTAGTTTTCTTGAACTACAGGCTAAAAGTGAACTCAAAGCTGTTTCGCCTACTGCACCTTTTCTACAGTGTGTGTCCTCAGGAGCTCCATTAACAATGCATTTTATAAAACTGCACTGGTTTGGACCTAGTGTGCCTGAAGGTATTTGTTTGCATCTGAGGGGTTACTAATCCCTTTAGCTGCTACATACCTTTCCAAGCTGATGGCAGGTTCTAATTACAGATCAACTGATGAGAACACAGAGCTCACAAATTGCCTAAGATCTGCTCTTTACCCTTAGAGGCATCTTGTGTGGAAAGGACACAGGGAGTCTAAGTTTAAACAGTGGTAGGGCTCATCTTTTTAAAACATGTGGTTGTTCGAGATGCTAATGTGTGTGACAGCCAGGCTGTCTGGTGTTCCATTCCCCTTGGTTCTTCTTGAGTCTGTCTTCTCCTGGACCATGAGCTTATCCCTCGTCCAGCATTATACCAGTTCCTTTTGGAAGCCCTTAAGATGAAGGGAAATAAAAATGCTAAATGAACAGAGTGTTTTCTGCCTTTTCAGCAGTGATGAATGTGGGTGTCAGAGAGAATGATTTCTGAAATATGTGTAAGGGGAGTAAGTATAACCAGGATGTTAGGAAGCTGCAGAGTATTCCTGCATTTTACAGACTCCATGTCTTCTCATACAATCAAGAACTGATCCATTTTAAAAAAGACTATCGCATCTTGATTCAACTAGGAGCCTAACTTTGTAAAACATGAATTTTAGTGTGGGATTAGAAATAATAGAAGATATGTAATTTTTAAAATCTTGTTTCGTTTTGGATGCCTATGTAAAATTATTGCTGTGTTGCAGTTTCATGCCCTTCTAAAAGCAAAGTGAGGGACTTCCCTGGTAGTGCAGTGGTTAAGAATCCGCCTGCCAATGCAGGGGACACGGGTTTGAGCCCTGGTCCGGTAAGATCCCACATGCCATGGAGCAACTAAGCCCATGTGCCACAGCTACTGAGCCTGCACTCTAGAGCCTGTTAGCCACAACTACTGAGCCCGCGCGCATAGAACCTGTGAAGCCACCACAATGAGAAGCCCTCGCACCGCAATGAAGAGTAGCCCCCGCTTGCTGCAACTAGAGAAAGCCCGTGCGCAGCAACGAACACCCAACACAGCCAAAAATAAAAAAATAAATAAATTTATTTTTAAAATAAATAAAAGCAAAGTGAGAGTGAAAGTATATTTAGTTGTAGACCCCTGTTCATCCAAAATGAGAGCAAAGATGAAGGATGCCAGGCAGAATTTTAAATAAATATTAGGAAAGGTAGAGATTATGAAAGAAGTGGAGTTGTTCATGCAGATACCTGCTTCTTTAACTTTGATCCAAAAGGTCGCTGAAAACCAAGGAGTATGCAGAGAACTTTATACAAGTCATCTGTGTTTTTTGAAGTTGATAAACACAGGGATTACTTAGTTTGGAAGGAGGGAGGGGAGCCTACAGGAATGTTATTGAGAGTTTGAGATGACAGAATGATACCTTAAAAATTTGCCCTCTGCCTGCCTGGTCTTTAAAGAGACAGCACAAGGATCCACTGGATAATGTTACATTTACTTGTCTCAAAGGAAATCCTCCCTCACAGGAGGTGAAACTGAGGGAATGCCTCAGAATTAAAATCTCTGCCTTGAGAGAGTTGTTAAATGTTGGGATATTTTTATAAAAAGAGTTGAAATTTTTATGTCCTGTAAATTGTTTATTTAAAAAGCTAAGAGGGCTTCCCTGGTGGTGCAGTGGTTGAGAGTCTGCCTGCCAGTTCAGGGGACGCGGGTTCGGGCCCTGGTCTGGGAGGATCCCACGTGCCGCGGAGCGGCTGGGCCCGTGAGCCACAATTGCTGAGCCTGCGCATCTGGAGCCTGTGCTCCGCAACAAGAGAGGCCGCGATAGTGAGAGGCCCGCGCACCGCGATGAGGAGTGGCCCCCGCTTGCCACAGCTGGAGAGAGCCCTCGCACAGAAACGAAGACCCAACACAGCCATAAATAAATAAATTTAAAAATGGTCCACATCAAAAAAATCTTTAAAAAGCTAAGAAAATAGTAATAAGTGAGAAGTAATTTAACTTTGTTGATGGGTATATGGGTCAGAATAGACTAATTTTATTTCCTGTGTGATAAAATCACCTTTTGTTATCCCCTGGGGTGTTCAGTGTATTTTATAAATGGATTGCCACGTTATTCTTGGAGAGTGTTATATTTTCAGTGAAATGTAATAGAGGCTTAAAAGATAAGGTTATACCACATATGATTTAGAAGAACAGGTTAAAATCATGTTTATTAACAAGAAATATTAGGTATTATAGAGAAACAAAGAGTTTGTATATGCAGGTGGTGTTTTCTCTCATTTTATGTCTTAGCTGAAATCATTCATGACTACAAAAAGCATCCCCATATTGAAACAAATCTTGTGTTTTTCTTTATTATGTTGAGCCTTCTATTCTCAATCACTTTTGTCTGAAAGCAGTGGGAAAAAATTCACCTCTTGCTAACCAGCAAAGCAGCATTGGGTGTTTGCCCCTAGTTAGGGTTAGATGAGACAATGCCAACCTTCTTCCTGTGCCTAGCTGTCTTATCATTCCCTCCCTCTTTGTTTTTACTAGTGCCCTGCTGCTATAAGGACTGGTTCTAATCCCTTGGATAGCCAGGCCTTTGGGGAATCAGGAGCAGTAAAAGATGCTTATACTAAAATCTCTTAAAACCTTGAAGCTAAAATTGAAAAGTAAAGAATATTTTAATCACTATGAACATATCTTACCTTTTCTACCTGTCTTTTTTTTTTTAACAAACACAGTTTTTCTAATCAAAGAACCTTTCTTAAGAAAGTAAGAGAATTACTGAAGGAAAAGGGGAATTGAGACCAGTATTTTAAGGAATTTTACCACTAATTACAGAATAACTCTGGGTGAATCATTGTTCTTTCAATTTTGAGATTCTTACTTCCATTCATTAGTAAAGCTTGCTATGAATGTAGTCTTAAAATTTTAGAGTTGGAAGGGACTTTAAATGTCATCAAGCCCAAACACCCACTCAGTGCAGCAATCCCTTCTTACAGTTGTAGGTTGGAAATTGGATAAATAAATGGAGGAGGCAAAAGCATAAAATTTTGGATTCTACATTTCCTTTAGTAAATTTCAGGATCTTGGAGGAAAGGGATTATATAAAAGGAACAGATACGCTAGAAGCTATGAGACTGAAAGGGAAAAGATTGAAGAAACTGACTCTGTTGCTTGGCTCTGTGACAATTAGGGAGTGTCAATTTGTCCTTTAAATATTTGCTTAAATTTCTTCCCTCCAAGAAGGGGTATGAAACAGATAAGGGGACACAAAAGAGAAAAATCATAAAGAATTAAGAGAAACACAGCATTCCTATGTGGAAGCATTGTTATATGGAAGATGGGAGATTCCATCCTTGATTGTGGTTATAAGTGGTCTTTAGGCAGTAGCTACTTTGTCATTTTGTTAGGTAACAGATACAGGTAGAGTTTATGGTGTCCTAGATTATTTTTTTGGATTTCTGATTCTGTGACTTATTCCCTGTTTTAGGAATAGTACTGTTAGAAAGCAATAGGATTTGCATTTTCTTTGAAGACTTAGCATACTTCAAGGATCCAACAGAGGTTGCTTATAAACCATCTTTGATCCTAAAGGTCACAGACAACCAAGGTAGTAGGCTTATATCTCAGATATAGCTGCCTTTTTTTTTTTTAATGTTAGAACTTGAGGATCAAGTAAAAAGATAACCCACACTTGCTTTTTTCCCCCCCGCCCCCTGCCTAGAGTAGCTCATACTTTATTCAGGGGTCTTCACCTGTTTGTTTTGCCAGAGATCCTTTGGACATCTTTTTTCTTTAAACGGCTTTATTGGTGTATAATTAACATACAATAAACTGCATATATTTAGTGCACAGTTTGTGAACCCATTGCCACAGGCAAGATAACGAATATATCCATCACCCTCAACAGTTTTTTCCTGACCCATTGTATTCTCTCCTTCTCATTCCTCCTTGTGCCCCAATCCCCAGGTAACTAACCACTGATTTGCTTTCTATAACTATAGATTAGTTCGTATTTTCTAGAAGTTTATATAAATGGACTTATACACAATATGAACCCTTTCTTTTGGCTTCTTTCAGCATAATGTATGTTAGCTATATTAATAGATCATTCTTTTTTATTGCTGAGTAATATTACATTGTATGGGCTTACCATAATTTATTTATTTACTTGTTGATGGGCATTTGGATTATTTCCAGTTTTGGTTCTTTTTTGTTTTGCTGTGAACATTCATGTACAAGTTTTTGTCCCGGACATATGCCTTCATCTCTCTTTTGTAAATACCTAGGAGTGGAATGACTAGGCTATATAGTAGGGCTATGTTTAACTTTTAAAGAAGTTGCCAGACTGCTTGCAAAGTGGTTGTACCATTTTACATTCTCACAAGCAATATATGGGTTCTGGTTCCTTGTCAGCTCTTGGTATGATCAGTCTTAAATTTTAGCCATTCTAGTGGGTGTGTAGTGAGTGGACAAAGAATGTCACTTGCCATTTCAGTAAACAAAGGATGTTGTGGCCATAAAGTCATCAGCCACTGTAGGAGTCCCTGATGGTGCACCCTGAGGGGAATTCAGGAAGGAGAAAAACAGGTTGCCAGCCACCAAGCCATCAGTCACTGTAGCTGTCCAGACTATGCACCCTGAGGGGAATTCAGGATGGAGAAAAACAGGATACTGGCCTTAGGTAGTTAAGATGCATATCAAAGGAATGATTTCAGTAAGCCCAGACTCTTATATCTTCCCACATACAGAAAAGCACTAAAAATCGTTAACTTGAGATGTCTGTTTTTTTGTGATTAGCAGTAATCTTTTGATGTTCAACTTTATGGTTTTTTTTTTCCAGCAAGAATTCCTGTATATCCCGGCTCCTCTCTTAAATCTTTGGAATAGTCCCTCAGAGCTATCTGAGAGGCTGCCATCCCATGCTATAGTCCTCAGTAAGGCCTCTGAATAAAACATAATTTTCAGCTTTTAGGTTGTGCATTTTTTTTTCAGTCTACAAACGGTATCTCAGTGTGGCTTTAATTTGCATTTCCTTAATGATGTTGAGCATTTTTTCATGTGTTTATTTGCTGTATATCTTCCTTGACGTGTCTGTTCAAAAATTTTGCCCACTTAAAAATTTTTAATTACAGTCTAAATACAAGTCCTTTGTTGGATATATGTTTTACAGATGTTTTCTTCCTCCTGTGACTTGCCTTTTCATTTTCTTAACAGTATATTTTGAAGAACAAAAATGTTTAATTTTGATGAAGTCCATCCAATTAATTGTTTTTGCTTTTTGTATAATATTTCAAAAATCTTTGCTAAAATCACAGTCACTAAGATTTTTCTCCTAAAAGTTTTATAGATTTAGCTCTTAAATTCTCCTCTTATCACTGTGGAAATGTCAGTTATATTCCACATGTTCTCTTTGGGGTGTAAATTTTCACCTGTAGACAAGACAGACCATTTCTGATACCCTTGGGATTGGGGACCTTTGAGATTCTATTTATAGTGAAAGCATTTTCATCTCTTACGTGGTGTTAGAAACCTTTTGTTTTCCTGTACTCAGTGTTCTACAGGTTGTATAATGCCAGTCTTCCTATCTATAAATATTAATGAATGCTCATCATCTTTATAGATAGGAAGATTACTTCATTGCAGACTGGAAGGACAGGGAGTCATAATAACAATAACAGTAACAGTAATAATAGCACTTGTTTGTTGCATACTTACTATAGCCCTAGTGCTGCACTGAATGGCTCTAGATATAAGATAGGTACTATTGTTATTCCTGCTTTCTAGGTAATTAAACTGAAACTCAGTGAGATCAGCAACATGCTTTAGGTCATAGAACTGGAATTCAAACCTAGGTCTGGCTGATTTAAACACACGCACACACAGCCATCTTCTTATTCACTGCATTGTATTGACAGTTTACAAATGTCCAGTTTTTGCACTTGTTGTATCAAAGGGTATTCACTGTTAGGAATTTCATAGAAAATTTTGATGGTATATCTTTAGAGCCCTTTGACTACTGCAGTCTATTAAAACTGGACTCTTTTTGAGTTCAGTTAGTGGGAAAAGAAGTGCTGGGTCTAGATGAACAAAGTGCAGTGGCTAAATGCCTAACTGCGTTTTGCATTTAATAATTTAGACTTTGAGACCATTGCAGGAATCTTAATTAAACCTTTCTTAGGCATGTAAAAGTAGCTGTTAGAGTGCATGCAAAATCTACTTCTCCCCTGGCTCATGCGTTATTAAGAAGTTGTCTAAATTATTATTTTTTTTTAATGTAACCTTATCTCCTTTGTAAATAGAACAGCTCTAACAGCATCACCTGGCAGGAATTTTAGTTGTTTAAATTGCTGCGAGCAGCAAGTAGTGGTGACATATAGGAAGGAGGAAGCTGTTGCTAGACCAGCTCCATAGTTATCTTTTGTATATTTTAGAATTGGCCCTGAAACAAATAAGGATTGCAAATGGTTACTAACTCTAGGGTCTCTCCTGAGTCTGGGGACTGCTGAAGTTTCTTCTTTAGACCTGGCGGTTATTTGCCTGTGGTTAATAATTAAGACATTGCCACAGAGGTCCAGGTACCTGGAACTAGGATTTTCTGTATGATTGGTGGCAAAGAGTAGAGAACAGAGTTTCTCTTGTTTGTGTGAATCTACCCTAGATCCAAAAGGCTGAAGATCAAGAACCATGTGGTTGACCTATCAGTTTCAGTCCATGCTTTTTAAGAGATTGTAATCTCAGCCATGTCTGTAGAAGAATAGGTAGGAAAAGCTTAAAGGCCATGAGCATAGACTTCAAAAGCTGTAAAAATTCAGAGAATTTAAGGAATTAAGTGGAAAGATCACTGAGCTGAGAGGCAGAAGACCTGTTTCAGAATCATAGAATGCTGGAGGTGAAAAGGATGCTAAAAGTTATTTAATTCAAATCCTTTATTTTATAGATGAAGGAATGTGGGCCTAGAGAAGTGATCTGTCCAAGTTTACAACTAGACCTAGGACTAGAACCCCCATCTCTCACTCCTACTGAAATATTCTTTCCATATATTGCTACTTAGTTGGACTTTGCTACTAATTAACTGTGTGAACTCTGGGCAAGTCACTCTCCTTTTCTTGGTCTTTCCTTGTAAAATGAGAGAGTTAGCATGAATGATTTCAAAGGTCTATACTAATGTCCCAAATTCTACATAAATGATCTAGAATACAATTGTGGGCAATGCTAGTTAGCTTCATAGAAGATGAAGGCCCTGGAACATGAAGGAACATGATAGGCCCTGGAAGTAAATCCAGGGATTGGTAGAGGAGAGGGGTAAGGGGTTTCGTGGGGTGGGGAACAATGCGAACAGAGGCTCAGAGGTTTGAATGTATGGCTGTAGTAAAAAGAAATGTCCCGGTTATAGCAGTCAGGAGGATCAGTGGGAGATGAATCATTTAAGAAAGCCACTTCATAGAGATTATTTTATACCTGGGGAGGGCTTTTAGGTTCTCTTTCTGTAGAAACCCACAGAAAGCAGAATGGAAAAATTTGCATTTTGTAACATGTCACAATGCATGTTGATGCAGTTTTTGGCCTTGTGAATATGTGGTGGTGAAGAACATGAATAGATTAGTGTTAAGGTTCCAGCAAATCACTTCTGCTATCTAGATGGAGTTTAGGTAGTTAAGTTTGTTTGATTTCCATTCCTTATCCATTGTAATGATCCATCTTCTCAGACTTTCAGTGATCATTCTAGATTTTAAAAGATGTGACTGTCTTCATCTGGATCTCAGCACTGTATAGTCAAATTGTGGGCTCAGAGACTTCCCTGGTGGTCCAGTGGTTAAGACTTCACACTTCCAATGCAAGGGGCGCAGGTTCAATCCCTGGTCGGGAAACTAGGATCCCACATGCCATGCGGTGCGGCAAAAGAAAAAAAAAATTGTGGGCTCAGGTGGGAAATTGTGGGAATAATCTGAGCCTATCTCTGGGACCTGTCATTTTCTTCTAAACATACTTTAGCACAGTGCAATACTGGTTTTGATTGCATGCGTACTTGAAGTGTTCTTTAGTCTTCCATGAATGCACTATCTATCTATCTATCTATCTATATCTATATATATATATAAAATGTGTGTGTGTGTGTGTATATATATATATATATATATGTATGTATATATAAAGAGACAGAGAGAGAGAGAGACAGAATGATATCGAGATCTCTTGAGGAGGGTGGGTCTTATCTCCCATGTAGCTTGTAAGGTATCTAAGAGTGGTGGTGTTTAACTCACATTAGCAATAACCTGTTATGTATTTTAGTTTTACTGTGAGTCTTGTGACTCTTGGGATTACTTTCAAGGCTCTCCATTTCTGTGGTCTAATGTAGGAGATTGACAGTTTTGAAAACATTAGTCCTCTCACCAAGGTAACTGTGAGGCAAAGAGAACCACTGATATGACTATACCAGACCAGAAGAACTCTGTTGAGAAAAGATTTTTATTTTTCTCTAGAGATAGTGTCTTAGGTTTTGTCTTGTATCAAGATTTAATGAAGGAACATGTCTATCAGATTTAAAATCTGCATTATTTTACATAGCACAGGGCTGCCAACTTTTATCATTATAAATGAGAGCAGTATTTGACCCACTGCTCTAGGGATTGATAACATACATTTAAAATGAATAATTGCTAAGTCCCTATATTATTTGAATCAGTACCACAGTCTTTCATGGCTACAGAAAGGTTTACACAGAATATTAAATAAAGGAGACCAAGATGAGTCTTCAGGTCCTCAGGATATGTCTGGATCTCCACAAAAAATGCTGCTGGCAGTAGGATTGCCTTAGTTTTTCCTCAAAGTCACATATTTCTGTCCATAGCTATGGAGTTCCTTTGATTCCTTCATTTGGCCGTAGAAGCAAAGTAGTTTTGGACTCTTCTAAAATTATTTCATCATGCTTTCATGGGGCCTAAAGAGACATTTTTAGTTTTGTTAGTTTTTGTGAAAGATGTGTGTCAGGCTCCCCAGGCATAGAGGTTTCTCGTGATTTCTTGATTCTGGTATTTTAAAAAGATGGGAGTTGGCCTTAGTTGGCAGCTCTTTGCATCCGCCAGGGCTTGTTCGTTACTTACTTCTAGGCCCATGGGTGACGTCTGTTTCCTGTGATTGAAACCACAAGAAGAAGTGGTGAGAAGTCTCTGTAGGATATGTCCTATCAAGCAAGCAGCAGGCATTGAGCTGCCCTCAAAAAGAGCAGTAGTAACTAAGCACTGTCTTTAAGGGTCCCTGAAGAGACCCTAGAAATGATCTGACTCAGCCTCCTCATCTTAACATGAGAAGGCCACTGAGGCCTAGAGGTATTAAGTTGCTCAAGGTCATGTAATTAGGTAAGCTAGCTTTTAGACTCCACTAACTGTTCATTATTCTTTCTCACATTGCATTGTCATCCCTAAATTTTGTAACTGTGCCCTGCCAGAGTGTTGCCTTAAGCAAAGTACTACTGGAAAAGAGTAAATGCTGGTGGGCATTTTGAATATGAAAATTGGATGATATTTTGCTTTTCGATGCTGTGCTAATTTTGATACTCTTTTAAAATAATTTTTTATACTCTTTTTGAAAAGACATATACATACATTTTCAAAATAGCAAAATCTAAGAACCCCCAATTTTTATTTTTATTTCACTTAGTATTTGAATATTCTAGTCATTATCTCTATGCACAGATATTTTTACAACATTGCAATTACAGTTTCTATACATTTTCTGCTTTTAAAACAGTGTGTCATAAACATTTTTCAGCTTTCTAATCTTTGAAAATTGGTACTTTTGTTTGAAATGGAAATTTTGTTTTATTTTGCTTTGACTGCACCGCACGGCTTGGGGGGTCTTAGTTCCCCGACCAGGGATCGAACCCCAGCCCTCAGTGAAAGCATGGAATCCTAACCACTGGACCACCAGGTAATTCCCTGGAAATGTATTTGTATTACAAAAGTGATACACATTTTTCTAAGAAAATGTAGATGTGTATAAAAATAGAGTAAAACAATATCCTAACTCGTTTTCCAGAAATTTTAGTTATTTTTCAGTAGTTAGAACCAAAGAGAAAAATACATGGTACATGGAAGTGTCTTTGGAGCCTAAGTACTTTGGCATGAAATCTGTGATGTGTTTGCATTAGAACATAGTTCCACACAAGTACGGTTGCTAGAAGTATCGGAAGTTTCTTGTTTTAACTCTTGCTTATATTTCTGGTTATAGAGGAGTAATGAGATTTCACCTCATGCTGTCTCTCCCCTCCCTTCCCCAGATTTTCTCAAAATAAAATCTTAATTCTAGATTTGTAAAAGGCCAGTAAATGTTTACTGTGGTTTCATAAGATCAAGTCTGGCTTTTTGAGTAGTAGTATAATTTTTGGATCAGTTAAGCTATTATCAGTAGGTCGTGATTACTTCTTGTATTCAGGAATGATGTGAGGATAGAAGAAGTGTAACCATCATTTAGAAATGAAGGGTTTGAGAATGGGATTTAAAACAAGGTGGCCTCATGCTTGGTGCCTGTTATGTAGAAGCAATATCAGCTGCAGGAACTTCCTGTCTGTCAGGCCTTTGGGTGTGTCATTCATATGCTCACCCTTGAGAAAGAGTAGATGTCCTGCTACTCACATCACAACATGGGAGGAGAAGACAGTTGCTATGGAGATTGGGAAACAGCATTCCTGAGTCATTGACTGTTTCCAAATGAATGAACAACACCCCTTATTTCTTAGCTTCTCTAAGCTAAGGCAGTGAAGAGAGAGGCCTGATAAGAAAGTAAGGAACAAGTATCAGTATTTAGAGCTTGAGAAGTATGTCAAAACTTTGGAAAAGTAGGTTAACGTTACTTATCGTTTTCTGTATATGTATTTGAAAGTTTTATTAGAACCTTTGGATGTTTGAAAGGGAGGAAGCTTTGCTTACTCTGCCCTCTCACCAGATGACAGAATGTGTGTGCACCTCCTTCCTGACAGCAAAGGAGAGGGGCGTGTCTGCCACACCATGTGGTACTTGATAGGAAACTAGGACTTCTAGAATCTGAGCACTTTCTCTAGTGGCAACTTGTTTTCCCAGCCCTTGAGTGCTTTGTAGTGCAGGGGGCTGGCAGTTTGTTTGCATGGACATAGAGGAAGAATGCAGTGTTCCCAGCCTGGTTTCCACCTGTTCTGCTGAGCTGGAATAGTGAAACCTGAGTGGACTGTCTTTCTTCCTCTAGGCTATCAGCTATCTAGGATGCGGGCTCTGCCAGTCCCAGGCTTCAGGATGAGCTAAGCTGGAGGCAAAAAGTTGCTTTCTCCTTTTCCCCAAGAGACTTGCCTTCTTGGACTATTAGAGAACTGTTCGAACGTAGTGGACCTGTCTCTCAGAGGATTGAATTCTAATATTAAGATAGTTTTTTCCCCTCATTTTAATTATAGTCGGGAAATGTGGTTTTTTGGAAAGCAGACTCTAAACAGTTTTAGACAGTCGTGAGGGAAATTGAGTTTGTTGCTTTGAATTTATAAGCAAATTGCTTCAAGTTTATAATTATTGAAACAGGGAATGGAGTACAGTTACCTAATAATGTTCTTTACATGGCCTTTAAAGAAAAAATATTTATTTTTGGCTGCGTCGGGTCTTAGTTGCAGCACACGGATCTTTCGTTGCAGCAGGCGGGCTTCTCTCTAGTTGTGGCGCACGGGCTCCAGAGCATGTGGGCTCTGTAGTTGCAGCATACGGGCTCTGTAGTTGTGGCGTACGGGCTTAGTTGCCCCACAGCATGTGGGATCTTAGTTCCCCAACCAGGGATCGAACCCACGTCCCCTGCTTTGGAAGGCAGATTCTTAACCACTGGACCAGCAGGGAAGTCCCCTATATGGCATTTCTAACTTGTGCCTCACATGGGCCACTGCCTGGAATCTTTCTGGACTCCCTGGGTTGTATCAGGAAAAAGATACTGATTCTGGAAGGCAGGGGTAGATTGAAAGATGTCTTTTAATTAGGAATAAAAGATCTTGGACTCTCCTCTACTGTGTTTCCTTTGTTGTCTCTTGTATGAGTTGTCACAAATTTAACTCTCCAATACTGACTGTAGCTGTGGGGCTGCTGCGGCAGTGTGGAGCTAAGTGGATGGATGAGCTGCTAGAGTCTTACTTGCTCCTTTAGCACTTTTTCCTTAGCAGTCATAGAGAACATGAGTGTGCCATCTCCATTTCTGGGGGTTTCTAGATAATTTTCAGTTTTCTTTCCCTTAAGCGCATTTAACTTTATAATGGTAAATTAGCTTTAGAGTTCATATTTTTCAATTTCTAGTCATTTTGTGCTCTTCTTTTAGACTTCCTTTCCTCTGATACACCTTTTTTCTATGATTTTCTTTTTTGAAGTGGGTACTCCAGTTCTACACAACTCCTGTTGAGGCTGTTGGCACTAGTACATAGTGATGTCAGAATCTAGTTTGTTTCTCTGTAAATGGTATATGAGGTATTGACTCATTCCATGCCATCCTTGGGCCATTATTTTAAAATGGAAGGGAAAGTTTCCTACATTTGAAGGTATCCATTATTTCCTTCTCTCTAGTTCTAATTGACTTCTCTATAAGGAGTGGGAATTGAAGGGAGTTTCATTGGTTCCATCATCATATATTATTTACCTTTTACAAAACACTTTGCAAAGCAAAGTGCTTTACGTCTATTTTATTATTCTTCACACAAGCCCTGTGAGACAACATAGTCCTAAAGATAGGAAGGCTGAAACTGTGGTGGATAAAAAGAAGAGCTTGGGACTTCCCTAGTGGTCCAGTGGTTAAGAATCTGCCTGCCAATGCAGGGGACACGGGTTCGATCCCTGGTCCGGGAAGATCCCACATGCCACAGGGCAACTTAGTGCGCCACAACTACTGAGCCCGCGCTCTAGAGCCCACGAGCCGCAACTACTGAGCCCACACGCCTAGAGCCCGTGCTCCGCAACAAGAGAAGCCACCGCAGTAAGAAGCCTGTGCACCGCAACAAGGAGTAGCCCCGGCGCGCAGCAACGAAGACCCAGCACAACCCCCCCAAAAAAAGCTTACCCTGCCTTTACTGTCCTTTAGTGGAAATGTAGCAAATCTTGTGGCAAAGCTGGAATAGGGCTTGTTGGTAACTGAATTCACATCCATGTTATGACCCTCTGTTACTGCACTGTCCTAAGAAACTGAATGTCAGTCCTGTGCTAGAATAAAAAAATGAATCAGAACCAGACCCTGCTCTTTGTTCTCTTTGATTCTGAATGACAGGTACCTTACCTGTTCTTTCCTGGGTAGGTATATTAGGACTTGAAAGGAAACTGTTGTTGGCTGCAGTGAGACTTATTTCCCATTTTACCCATAGGTAGCCTATGTCTTTACTGAAGGCTTATTGCTTTTCAAAGGTGGTGGAAGACTCCCTAGGTGACATGTGTCCCATAATTGGATATTTTCCCCAAGGACAACTAACAAATATGTCATGTGGGCTGAAGCACCACTCAGGGTCCCCTGGCCTCATTCATAGGGAAAGACACTATTCTTGAAGGTTTGGTCTGAGCTGTCTATAACAATCGTACTGTACTGTCATAAACCTTAACTTGAAACTTTTCTTTAGCTTGTTCAGTTTGCATAAAGTAATGAATAAGTGAATATACTGTGTTTAGGATGATGTTCTTAAACCTAGAGTGATGATAATTTTTAAAATATTTATTAAATATTGGACATGTCAAATGAACAAAGCATGGGTTCCTGCCCCCAAGCAACTTACAATCTGGTCCACAGAAACAGCTACAATAACAGTCTGAAGAAGGATCTGATATAAAATATTTAGAGCCTGACTTGGCTGAGTCCTTTAGATCTTTTTGTGAAATGATTGGCTATGGCTAAGTATACAATTTACAGATGAGGAATAACTTTTTCCTTATGCCATGTTGTAGGAGTACCGTCTCAACTAGTACACGTGTATATTTTACAAGAAGTTTTTCTGTAGTAATAAGAGCACAATTGCTTTTATAGAATGCTCTCTCACTCCATTTTATGATCTTAGTGGTCCCAAGAAGTGTGTGTCTGGTTTTGTTTTGTTTTTTAATAAATAGGGGAACTGAAGCATGAAGAATTAATGTGATTTGCTCAGAATCATACTTGCAGTTGTTTAGCATGCCATAAGTAAAAATTAGGACTCATGATCTTTTTCCTTTAGCTAAAGTTCTAGATAAATTTTGTCAGTTTGCTTAATGTATTAGTTGCCTACTTTTACATGATAAACTCAACAGCTTAAAATAAAACCCACTTATTAGCTCACAGTTCTGTTGGTCAGAAGTCCAGCAAGGATAGTTTGGCTGGATTCTCAGAGTATCACAGGGCTGAAATCAAGGTGTCAGCTGGGCCTTTTCTCATCTGTAGGTGCTGGAGGAAAACCTTCCAAGCGCATTCAAGTTGGAAGAATTCAGCCTCTTGCAGGTGTAGCACTGAGGTCCCTGTTTCTTTGCTGGCTCTCAGCTCCTAGATGCTGCCTGTAATCCCTGCCATTTGGCTTCTTTTATGCTCAAGACAGAAATGGCATGTTGGATCCTTGTGTTTCTGACTTCTTACTCTAGATTTAAAGGGCTTGTGTGATTGGGTCAGACCCCCATGGATAATTTCCCCTTCTTAAAGTCAGTTGTGCTAAGTAATATAACCTAATCACAAGAGTGATATCCTATAATATTTACAGTCCTGGTGATTATACAGCGTATGTACGTCAGGCTGGGAATCTTGGGGGACGTCCTAGAATTCTACCTACCACACTAAATATTTCCCTCACTCTGAATTAACCCATGAGCAAGTGTGGATGTCAGAAGAGGGAGAGGTGGGAATCGAGTATATTGAGGCAGTGAATTGCATTGTGATTATAGGTGTTATGAGAAAAACCTGGGCCTCCTAGAATCATCAGAGCAGGGGCCAAGTGGCATTCACCTGTGGTGTTCTCCCTTAGCCAAGAGCTCCGATGTAGTTGTCCCCTATAAGTTAGCCTGAACAAAATCTTTAGAAAGTACTGAAATATGGGCTTGCTCTTATAGGTTTATATTACCCGTATGCTAGCCACATGGTTCATGAGATAAAAGTCCATGATTAACTGTTCCTGTGAAGCACATTGGTAGGAATTAGAAACACTTTTTGCTATGTAAAGTACTCTGTGATCAGAGTAATGTTTAATCATATTCTTTTATTAGATCTCTCCTAACCTCTCTTCTGCTAAGGACACTACCTAATTACCTTTTGTTAGGCTACATGAGTATCCTGTTCCAAGAGATTGTCCTTAATTGTCTGAGAATTCTATGCCCTTTTTGTGACTAGATGGAAAAGTTAAAGATTCAGGGAATTGGGTAGAAGTGAATCAGTGCCTTGGACGAATTTTCTTATATCCTTGAATTTATAATAAGACCAATTCTGTGACTAGGCAAACAGAGGGAACCTCTGTCCAAAAAGACTGCCAAGTTTAGTCCCATCGGCCCACTTTTAAAAAGCTGAAGTGCTAATAGATGCAGCCACCACCACCACCACCACAAATCCAGCTATGGAAAAGGAGTTTTAGATTTCATTTGCATTTATTATGATACTAATTGATCAGAGTATGTTTCAGACTCATTAGGTCATAAATTTATTTTAATTAGCTTGGCCTCATAGGGCATACCTTGGGATCTTGACTTTAATTTTTGGTTTCTTAGAGAAACCAAACTGTAAAGTGTCTAGGAAGTTTCTTATTTCCTGTAGATGGTAACCAAAAGATTTATCTTACCACATATTACATTAGGATGTGGTGACTGAATCAGAGCTTTGAATTACACTCTGGAAGGAGAGCGAAGGGACAGCTTTTCATTTTTATGTTGATTGATGGTCTTAATGCAGAGCAGTGCCCAGCCAAGTATATTTATTCTGATGCTATTACTTTTGATGCAGTGTACCTTTGAGCAATTTGTGTTAATTTAAGTAAGATTTGATAATACTGAGAATCTTTTAGAGGAAATGAATGTTATTTTAATAAATGCAGTTTTGTTAAGCTCTTTTCCTGTACCAGCTAATGACCTTCAGAAATTCATTTACCCATCTAATTCTATTGAATAAAAAATTCCTATAGAATAAATGTTTTTCTGCCCCTTTAAAAAATATTTTATGCTTCTATCTATAATTGTTTGCATATAACTGAAAGATTATTATAAAAATTGAGTAACAAGCAAAAATCTAGACTATGTTTAAATGATGATATTGCCGCCGTGAGGAGGAGGCTCCCAAGAGAAAATAAACAGTACTATGTTGGAGTCATAGTCTGACTTTAGATTCTCTGTGTGTTTACAAGGGCTCCTTCTGAGGGTATCTGTGGGTTAAGCCATGAGGAATGTAGGGGACCACCACAAAGATCCTGGAATCTTTGTCCTAGGGATTTCCTTTACCTCTTAAATGTGTTAGATCTCCTGTTTCCTGTATTTCAGGTCTTTCACTTTCTTGGTTTGCTCCCTCATTTTGGTGGAGCATATCCTACAATTGCTTCCTAAGGTGCACGGGGATAAATTTTTTGAAAGCTTCAATGTCTGAAAATATCTATTTTGAACTCACATTTGATGAGTAATTTGGTTGGGTATAGAATTCTAAGTTAGAAGTTTGTTTTTTTTTTCAGATTTTAAAAAGGCCTTTTTTCATTGTTTAGCTTTTTGTATGTAGTTTAAAAAATTCAAAGCTTCTCTGATTCCTTTGTATATGACCAGTTTTCCTCCCTTCTTCCCCGCCCCCAATTCCCCCAGCCGAACTGCATGGCATGCAGGATCTTAGTTCCCTGACCAGGGATTGAACCTGCTCCCCCAGCAGTGAAATTGCGGAGTCTTAACCACTGGACTGCCAGGGAAGTACCCCTTCTTTCAAACTGTAGAATTTTCTTTGTTTTCCCAGTGTTTTGGAATTTCACCATGATATGCCTTTGTGTGGTGATCTGTTTCTGTCTTTTGTGATGGGAACTTATCTTTCAGTACTGGGAAATTTTTTAAAAAATTGACCTATAGTTGATTTACAATGTTGTTAGTTTCTGCTATACCCCAAAGTGATTCAGATATACATATGTATACATTCTTTTTTATATTCTTTTCCTTTGTGGTTTATCACAGTTTTTTTTTTTTTTTTTTTTTTTGGCTGTGTCCGGTCTTTGTTGCTGCATGCAGGCTTTCTCTAATTGTGGTGAGCGGGGGCTACTCTTCCTTGCAGTGCACAGGCTTCTCTTGGCGGTGGCTTCTCTTGTTGCGGAGCATGGGCTCTAGGTGCATGGGCTTCAGTAGTTGTGGCACATGGGCTCAGTAGTTGTGGCTCGCGGGCTCTAGAGTGCAGGCTCAGTCGTTGTGGTGCATAGGCTTAGTTGCTCCACGGCATGTGGGATCTTCCCAGACCAGGGCTTGAACCCGTGTCCCCTGAATTGGCAGGCGGATTCTTAACCACTGCGCCACCAGGGAAGTCCCTATCACAGGATATTGAATATAGTTCCCTGTGCTATGTGGTAAGACCTTGTTGTTTATCCATTTTATATGTAATAGTTTGCATCTGCTAACCCCAGCCTCCCAATCCATCGCTCCCCCACCCCCCTCCTTGGCAACCACAAGTCTGTTCCCTATGTCTATGAGTTTGTTTCTATTTCATAGATAGGTTCATTTGTGCCATATTTTATTTATTTATTTTTATTTTTTTAATTAAAAAAATTATTATTTTATTTATTTTTGGCTGCGTCGGGTCTTCGTTGCTGCGCACGGCTCTCTCTAGTTGCGGCGAGTGGGGGCTACTCTTCGTTGCAGTGCACGGGCTTCTCATTGCGGTGGCTTCTCTTGTTGCGGAGCACAGTCTCTAGGCGCTTGGGCTCAGTAGTTGTGGCTCGTGGGCTCTAGAGTGCAGGCTCAGTAGTTGTGGCGCACGGGCTTAGTTGCTCCGCGGCATGCAGGATCTTCCCGGACCAGGGATCGAACCTGTGTCCCCTGCATTGGCAGGAGGATTCCTAACCACTGCACCACCAGGGAAGCCCTGTGCCATATTTTAGATGCCACATATAAGTGATATCATATGGTATTTGTCTTTCTCTTTCTGACTTACTTCACTTAGTATGATAATCTCTAAGTACATCCATGTTGCTGCAAATGGCATTATTTCATTCTTATGGCTGCGTAGTATTCCATTGTATAGATGAACCACATCTTCTTTATCCACTCATCTGTTGATGGACATTTAGGTTGTTTCCATGGCTATTGTGAATAGTGCTGCTATGAACATAGGGTTGCATGTATCTTTTTAAATTATAGTTTTTTTCTGGATATATGCCCAGGAGTGGGATTGCTGGATCATATGGCAACTCTATTTTTAGTCTTTTGAGGAACCTCCATACTGTTTTCCAGAGTGGCTGCACCAGCTTACATTCAGTACTGGGAAATATTCTTGAATTATTTCTTTGATAGCTTCCTCCTCTGTTCTCCTGTTATTTGGATATTGGACCTCCCAAACTGATCTAATTTCCTTATCTTTACTCTCTTATTTTTCCATCTCTGTCTTTTTGCTCTAATTTTGGGAGATATCCTCAAATTCTTATCTTCCAGCCCTTCTATTGAGTTTTCTCTTGAGTTTCTGTTCTTATGTGTTCAGTTTCTCAGGGTTCTTTTTCCTCTGAATGTTTCTTTTTAAAATGGCATTATGGGGACTTCCCTGGTGGTCCAGTGGTTAAGACTCCGCACTTCCACTGCAGGGGGCGTGGGTTTGATCCCTGGTCGGAGAACTAAGATTCCGCATGCCGCACAGCGTGGCCAAAACTTTAAAAAAACAATTTAAAAAAATGGCATTATAGGGACTTTCCTGGTGGCGTGGTGGTTAAGAATCCGCCTGCCAATGCAGGGGACATGGGTTTGAGCCCTGGTCCAGGAAGATCCCACATGCCGCGGAGCAACTAAAGCCGTGCGTCACAACTACTGAGCCTGCGCTCCGGAGCCTGCGAGCCACAACTACTGAGGCCCGCGCGCCTAGAGCCCGTGCTCCGCAACGAGAGAGCAGTGAGAGGCCTGTGCACCACAGCGAAGAGTAGCCCCCGCTCGCCACAACTAGAGAAAGCCCACGTGCAGCAACGAAGTCCCAATGCAGCCAAAAATGAACAAAAAAAAAAAAAAAAAAAAAAAAAGGCATTATGTTCTCCCTTGTGGATATTAATTTTTTTTCCTAATCTTTCTTTTCTTGCATAGTCTCTGTATAATGAGTTGCTTTTTCCCCCTCTCTTATTACGATTTTTCCTCATGTGTTTGATAATCCTTGGTTGTCTGTTAATGTTTAAAAATGAGGGGCTAAAAAACTCATTGGAAACTCTGGATGCATGGGTAAGGTTTGTTAGCTGTGCAGTTTATTGTAGGCTAGCCCTGTCCAATAGAAATATAATGTGAATCACATATGTAATTTTAGATTTTCTAGTAGCCACAGAAAAAGAAAGAAAAAAGTGAAAAGAAACATGTGAAATTAACTTTAATAATAAAATTTTTAATCCAGTATATCTAAAACATTATTTTAACATGTAATAGATATAACAATTATTAATGTGATGTTTTACCTTCTGTTTTTTATATGAAGTTATTGAACTCCAGTTTTTATTTTACATTTATAGCACATCTCAATTTGGATGCTAAATTTTCATGAAGATACTTGATGTGTATTTAGATTTGAAAAAATTTACAAGTGAAAGGTAGATTCACATACCTAGCGTGTTCCAAACATATTGATACTTAAGTTTAACAATAACAATAAAATATTAGCTTTTAATTTTAAATTTTGATAAAATTAAATAAAATGAAAAATTCCTTTTTCAGTTGCACTAGGCACATTAGAAGTGCTTAATAGTTACCTGTGTCTGGTAGCTACCATATTGGATGGCACGGTTCATCTGCTTGGACTATGTCAGTAGCTTAATGTTGTTTTTCAGTTCCCCAGAGAAGGCTCTTCCAACCTTCTGCCTCAAGGATAAGGGTTTTGGGGTGCTGGGGTCCTGAGAAACTAGAAGGGGGAAGGTGCTGGGTGTCTCAGCTTATAGTATGCATAGATTAATTTACTCTTCTTTTTGGTATAGGATCTCTGCCCACAACTGTGCCTGGCATCCCCTGATCCAGAGATCTGTGTTTTACCCTCTTCTAAGAATAAATTTCCAGACTTCTGCTGGAGTAAGGGAGGGTAGTCTCCCGATGGCATGGGGGGAGGGGTGTTGGGGGGTAACGGAGGATCTACTGGTCCAACTGCTTCTTAAACAGCTTTCAAACCAATCTTATTTTTGGGCCTCCCCCTCCCTCCAACTGCCCATTTCTATAGGTACCTGGTGCTGCTAATTCCTGAGCCTGTTGGGATCCTTAAGTACAATTTGGATTGGTCATTAGCTTTTCCTACGGCAGGTTTAGGACTCAGTTTTCTTAGGTCTGTTGGGTCTTAGTCCCAGCTTCAAAAGTTGATTGAATTATGCTTTTCTTGTTCTTCCCAACCTTGTAGGCTCCTTCCCTCTATCATTTTTTTCTTTCTAAAAATTCCTTTTCTGTAGATGTAGAAGGGTTTCAAGAAGCGGGGAAATTTGATTCAGTCTACCGTCTTTTATCTGGAAGTTCCTATTAATCTGTATTCATGAGCAGATTTTTTTTTTTAAATTAATTAATTTATTTATTTATGGCTGTGTTGGGTCTTCGTTTCTGTGCGAGGGCTTTCTCTAGTTGTGGCAAGCAGGGGCCACTCTTCATCGCGGTGCGCGGGCCTCTCACTATCGCGGCCTCTCCTGTTGCGGAGCACAGGCTCCAGACGCGCAGGCTCAGTAATTGTGGCTCACGGGCCTAGTTGCTCCGTGGCATGTGGGATCTTTCCAGACCAGGGCTCGAACCCGTGTCCCCTGCATTGGCAGGCAGATTCTCAACCACTGCGCCACCAGGGAAGCCCCATGAGCAGATTTTGATATGCTAAAAAATTTCATTCCGTATTTATGCTTCCTTCAGTATCTATATTTGTAGTTAAAGGTTTCAGTATAGTTTTAGTGGAAGACTCAGTAGGAGGGACAGGACGATGAATTATTTAGTGAAGATAAGTAAGGGTTTATAGTTTGGGAGCAGAAAATAATTGATAGCAAACAAGGAGAAAGGTGAGTGTAGAAGCATTTAGAAAGAAGTAGGTGGGATCATTAGAGACTATGTTAAAAAGCTTGAACCTCTGGGGCATAAGGCATAAATATAGCTCCAGAAGCATTTATCTTCAAGGTCTCCACTATTTTTAGTCCTTCTTACTTTTCATGAGCTAGGAACCTCTTGTTGCATATCTCAGAGAATCCACAAAACAGTTAATGATACAGTTAAAAAAAAAAAAAAACTTAACAAAGCCGTTTGTAAACTGTATGTTCAAGATCTGTAAGGAAAGCACACATAGTATTAAATAAGTAAATTAATACACCCTCAGTATACTGTAGCAGCAGGTTCCATTTCAGTAATGGAATTGAGCTTGCTGATTGGGTGTTCTTTTGGGTTCTGAAACAGAATTTTGCCGGTAGTACTGTGGTTCACTTTGCTGGTAGATGCTGCCCTCTGTTGGAGTAGTTGAGGAAATGCATGGATCATTTTTGCTGTCCTTACTCAAATTGAGCACTAAAGCATGGATAATTTTTTTAAGGAATAAATCTGTTTCTAATGATGCACCAAGGAAAGCAAGGGAGACTGGTTTCTTCCTTCTTAAGAAAAGAGATGTTTACTTTTGTTTGTAAAGGCAACAGTTAGTGGGCATTAAATGGGAACAAGACAAGAATCTGGGGAATGCGAAGATTTAGGGCTTTGGAATCTGGAGACCAGAGTTCCATACCCAGCTTGCCCCTATTCATGTGACCTCAGTGATTTACTCCACCTGTCTGGGCTTCAGTTTCTTCACTAATGCAGTGAAGAGGTGGAATAGATTTGAGGGCTTTTGCAGGGATTGGTATTTTAGGAGAGCAGCCCCAGATTATGGTATTTGTTCATAGGAGATATAATGACTAAGTCTTAGGCTCTACCCTGAAGGAACTTAGTCTGGAAATGGCTAGAGGAGGCAATCAAAAGACAGTTGTAATCCACTTCTAGCGCTGTGACACAGGCAAGTACCTATTTCTGTATACACACAAGGAGAGGTACCCATCCAATTAGGAGGTATCATCCTGTAGGGCCTGTTGGAGCTAGCCTTAAAGCACAATCTAGTCTGAGGGAAGCAGCAGCCTAGAGAAAGTCTGGGGTTGTGAGACAGCAAGATCTATTTGTGGACCTGCAACTAGTTAGGATGCCCAGAAGATAGAGTTTGAAATGGAGGGTGTGTTGAGAGATGAGTCAAGGGAGAGAAGCCATAAGTGTCATATGCCATGCTAAGGAATTTGGATCTTAACCTGAGGGCAGTAGGGAACTATTGCAGGGTTTTAAATGGGAAATAACATGGACAGCTTGGCATTTTAGAACGATTACTCTTGGATATAGTATATAGAATGGATTTTGTGTTGGGCAGACGGGATTGAAGGCAAGGAGATCAGTTAGGAGGTTATTACAGTAAATCAAACAGGAGATCATAGTGGCGTGAACTTCAATAATGGGGATGGAGGGAAGAGAAATAAGAGTCTGCAGACAGAAAGAACAAGTTGCTGGTTTGTTGTTCTTTAACTTAACCTGCAGCTGAGATTGATTCATTAGACCCAGGTTCTGTTACCTACGTTATATCCATCCCAGAATTGTTTGGGTTGTTGCTTGGTTCTGAGGGAACATTTTGAGTTTGGAGGACAAGGTTCTGGAAGCACTTGCTCTAGGAGCAAATAAGTTTAACCTTGGCAATGGCAACCTAACTATAAACATTCATCCTTTTTGTGGCTTGTTTCACCTCTGTGTGTCAGGTGACTTAGGGTGGTGACAAAAGGAACTGTGAGTCTCCTTGGGTGTTGCTGTCTCTGCT
The DNA here is from genome assembly GCF_965194825.1 of Balaenoptera physalus. Classification (NCBI taxonomy): domain Eukaryota; kingdom Metazoa; phylum Chordata; class Mammalia; order Artiodactyla; family Balaenopteridae; genus Balaenoptera; species Balaenoptera physalus. Next base: position 59,214,182 of record NC_138890.1, read on the forward strand.
TCATCATCCTTCTGCCTTTGCTGCCCTTCGGCCTTTACTTTGTGTAAACAGCACACACAAAGTAACTTTAGATTCCATTGACACTGAGCAAGGATCATATGGTTTCGGGTGAGTGATTAGCATTCCATCAGTAGAAGGTTGACCTCCTCTGGACCGTGGAGGGCAAAGTTAAGATTCACAGTTCACACTGGATTTAACCGAACTCTGACATGGCGCACATGAACATAAAGACATAGATTTTTCTCGTCTGTAAAAAGGTTGGTTAAAGTAGTTTTGTGACAGTGTCAGAAATAGTTTTTCATTAGTTGAGGAAGGTTCATCAAGAGGCATTTACTATACTCGTCTAAGGACATTAGCAAAAATAGATATGGTTTAAAACTAAGTATTAGAATGAAGAATTCCTGCTTTCCTATACCTGCTTGTTCAGATTTTTGGGGGTAAAGTGTAGCACATATACAGAAGAGAATATAAAACATACAGAATAATTATAAACGGAACATCCATGTAACCATCATCCATATCAAGAAATAGAATATTATTGTAAGCACCCCTGAAGCCCCCTGTCCCCTTCTGCAGTCATTACTCTTCCACCCACTTCAGGTAACCACTGTTTTGCCATATGTGGTAATCATTCCCTTTATAACTGTACATCCTAAATAATATAATTTAGTCTTGCATGTTTTTAATCTCAATGTAAAAAAAATAGTACATTCACTTTTATGTTTGTGAGTAGCTGTAAGTTCATTCACTTTCTTTGTGTAATTGTTTTCCACTCTACCATTATACGAGTTTATCCATTCTATTCTTGATAGCTATTTGGATTGTTCTCTGTTTTATTGATAGATATTACAGTGTTGCTGTGAACATTCTTGTTATACACAACCTGCTACATATGTGCAAGTTTCTGAAGGGTAGATTTATAGGAACTGATATGTTGAATTGTAATATATCTGCATATTTTAACTTTACTAGATCATGCCATACTGTTTTCCAAAGTGGCCATAGCAATTTACATTCACACCAACAGTGTGGGAGAGCTCCCGCTGCTCTGTGACTAGACAGACACACATGAAAATTTTTGCCAGTCTTGAGTGTGAAATGATACCTCGTTGTGGTTTTAGTTTGCATTTCCTTGTTTACTAATGCAGTTGAACACATTTCATAGGTTTATTGGTCATCCCATTTAGAGTTTTTTCAGTTCTCCACCTTTTTTTCCCCAAAGGGTTATTATATTTTAGTGACCTTAAAACTCCTGCCCCTTACCTAAGGGAATGTGCTAAGGAATAGTCTGGCAGAAATCTAGCATGTGGGAAGGAGCCTAGATCCTTTCAACTTATTTTCTCCTCTTTTTTTCCCCAACCCATCTGGTATTTGGGAGGTTTCCTGGCATTTCACTGATCCCTCTTCCCTTTCTTCTCCCTCGTTTTTCCTGTTCGTAGACTCTGAAGCGGCTCATGGCAGATGAGGTAAGGAAATTTTGTTCAGCATGTGCATGGCTCATTTCCTACACTATGATATTTACCAGTTGCAATAACTGACTTTCTATAACTTATAAACGTGATATGGGTTCTATTCTCATCATCCCAAAGCTTTTTCCTAACTCTTTGCTCTGTTTGACCCATTGCATGCATTTCCCTGGCACATTCGTTGGCTTCCAAGGTTAGGCATGTTCTTTAAACTCCAAGCTGACTTGCTGTCTGGATGCCACTCGTATCATTTGAAGCCCCAGAATGCTTGCAGATATTTACTGCTATTTTCAATCAGGTAGTGCCGATAAGCTGCAGCTTATCGGTAGCTCTTTTTGAATCGAACACTTGTCCTTGCAGTTTAAGGAGTGGTTCATGAGCATTTGGTTGACAGAGAGATGACATATATACCCCTGAAGCAGATTATATTCTTTGCAAAGGGGATTTTTTGGAGAATATGTACTGAACTTTTGCTGCTTACATAACACAAGTGCTATGGAGTGTACAGAAGAAAGAAAAAGGAATGGTTCCTGGTTTTAAGGCATTTCCTTGTTTCTTGTATATGACTTATATCTATTAAAATCTATGGTCACACTTAGCTCTTGAAGGGAGAGATCCTCTGAGGGCCTGGCCGTATTTATTATTGGATAGCTAGAGGGAAACAAAAGGCACTTTACTGAGCACTCTGCACATGAGGTGCTTTCAGTTCTGTGCTGCTAGAGGGCTTAGACACGGCGGGGGGCTAAAGAGCAAAGTGTTCTCTTTGTAGAGAGTTTCCAATTCTTAACACTTCATTCCTCTTATCTTTGGATGAAGGTGAGAGTACAGAGTCAGTGTAGTAAATTAGGTACAGGGAAGACTGGTTTCTCTTTTTCACGTCAGAAGAGCCTTGAACTGGCCACAAACCAGAGGAACCATGTACGTATAAGAGGTTAGAGGCTATTTGATGTGTGCTTTGTTGTGTAAACGAAAATGGATCACTGCTAATACTTTTTTTTCTTTCTCAGCTGGAGAGATTTACCAGCATGAGAATTAAGAAGGAGAAAGAAAAGCCTAATTCTGCTCAGAGAAATTCTTCTGCATCATATGGGGATGATCCCACAGCACAGTCATTGCAGGATGTTTCAGATGAGCAAGTTCTAGTACTCTTTGAACAGATGCTGGTAAGTTTCCCACCCCAAAGCATTGCTTCTTCTTGAAAATGCTTTTACGAGCATGATGGGCCCTTTTTTGTGTACAGTCCCCCTTAACTATCCTTTAATTACAAAAAATTCCAGGCTTAACAGAGAACTTCTTAATAGCAGTCCCATTAATGAAGGGACTACATACACAAGCGGCAGTCCGTAAGATTGGAATCTATGAATTAGGCTCGGAAATATCTGATCACTGACCACCTTGTTAATGTCCTTCAGCCCAGCAACACTTTAGCCACAAAGACATAAAATGAGTGGGCCAGCTCTTGTGGTAGTGTGATGACCACCTTTGGGTTAGCCAGAGTAGATGAAGTTTTAAAACATTCACAACAAAATCTATACAAAGAAGAAGCTGAGTGACTTCCCTGGTGGCGCAGGGAATCCGCCTGCCAATGCAGGGAACACGGATTCGATCCCTGGTCCGGAAAGATCCCACATGCTGCCAAGAAACTAAGCCCATGCGCCACAACTACTGAGCCTGCGCTCTAGAGCCCGTGAGCCACAACTACTGAGCCCGCGTGCCACAACTACTGAAGCCCGTGTGCCTAGAGCCCGTGCTCCGCGACAAGAGAAGCCACCGCAATGAGAAGCTGCGCACCGCATCGAAGAATAGCTGCCGCTCGCCACAACTAGAGAAAGCCCGCGCGCAGCAATGAAGACCCAACGTGGCCAAAAATAAATAAATAAAAGGAAGGGAGGGAGGGAGGGAGGGAAAGAAGAAGCTGAGGAATGGAAAGGCATTGTTTGCCCGAGATCTTCTACTTAGTGGTGAATCTGGAAAGAGAATTCTGATGTTACAATCACTAGAAGACCTTTAAAGGTTGGGGCTGAGGTCAGTTCAATAATGAGCTGTGCATGGATGTGACTGACTTTGCTGTCTTTAGTGAGGACCATTGAGTGGGGAGGACACTGAGTGAATGTCCACTAGTGCTAAGTCTTGGAAAGTTTTGAGTACATGCTTATAAGGTTTCATAAGACCTATATATTAACTTGGATTTATGATCTCAGATTCAATTAGAGATTAGTGGCAGGCCTAACTTAATTAAAAGCATGTGCTTAAAACCCTTAAAACTGAGGCCTGGTACCTGTGGTAGTCACCACTCAACCAGTACTACTATTACTACTTTTCATTGAAGCTTTCAGTTTGTCTCATAATAATCTCGGTGTGTTAAGAGTCTAAGAGTATGATCTATCAAGACAGTCTCTTGGCCTTGGATTGCAAATTTAGATGTCTTTAGGGCCAAGGGAGGAAGCATAAATAAGTTAAGCAGGCTACATAGAAGATGATAAAAAGGAGAAGGGACTGCAGTAAAATGAAGGACTTTTGGCATTTTTGATAAACTCCAGCCACAATTCAGTTCCAGTAGGTTTTGTAGCATTCCAGTTGGGAATGCTAGCCCAGTAGTGCCAGATATTTCTATTTTTCAGAAGAAACCAGAAATCTCTATTTTTTTAAAAAAACAAAAATTGTTTTTTAAAAAACAAATATCATAGCCAGCATTCAGATTTCCCTAATTAGGTCATTTAAAAAAAAAACAATTTGTTTGTTCAAATCACAATTCCAGGTAAGGTCCATTGTGATATTCTACTAAGTTTCATTTGAACTATAGGTTTTCCTCCCTCTCTTTAATCCTTGCTCTTGTTATAAAAAATTTGTTGAAGAAACTGTTTGACCTGTAGAGTTTTCCATAATCTTAAATTTGCTGATTGCATCCCTTGGTGCTATAAATTCATATTTTTATATGAAGTCTCTCAAATTTAAAATGTTGAGCTACCCAGACAAAACATACTTTATCTTTGGGTCTGATTCAACCTGAGGGCCAGTATTTTGCAACTTCTTTGTTCAATTTATCTGTAAAAGGAGGAAGAAAGCACCAGGAATTGAGTCAGAAAGAAGTCAAATTATTACTGTGACAATTTGGTGATGGTGATTCCTTCACACATCACACACATACACAAACACACACATGGGGAAGAAATTGAAGATATCCTTTTCTTTCTCCTATGCTTTCCCCATTTCAAATAATATTCTGGACTTGTTAGGGTTAAACTTGTGCTCACAGAAATAGGAGGCTCAGACACATGGTTATATATGCAACAGGGTCAAGCAGAGCCTTTCCCCCAATAACACACTCCAGGTTATGTCTGTTGAGGGAACTTGTCACAGTTTCCAGTTCTTTCTTCATGGGAAAGGAGTTTGTACAGGGACTTAGTTAACCAGGGGTAATGGGTGTCTAGGCCCTAGAGTGGTGCAGATTTTGCTGGTGTTTGCATGATGCCAGTCATCCAGTGCTTCAGTCTGAAGAGATTATTAAGGTCCATCCTAAGTGCAGAAAATACTATGTTTGCTTTTCTTTCAATAATGCAAAATATGTTTTCCCTCTATATTGAGAGTCCACTTTTGTTAGGAAAAAATTTAGTGTATGTGTATAAAAATGTCTGTTGGGATTTATAATAAAATGTTAACCACATTTATCCCTAAGAAATTCCCATCATCTATAATAGCTTAAGTCTCTAAGGATCAGGAAAATTTATTTATTCAGTAAGTATTTAGTGTGTTCATCTTTTTACTAAGTATACTAAACATTAAACATTGAAAACTTGTAAGGAATTCAAGGCAATTTTTCCCCCTTTTTTCCTCCCGTTTCTAGTTGGATATGAACCTGAATGAGGAAAAACAGCAACCTTTGAGGGAGAAGGACATTATCATCAAGAGAGAGATGGTGTCCCAGTACTTGCACACCTCCAAGGCTGTGAGTCCTGGGGCAGGTACCCATGACATGGGAGACTGTGCCCTTATCTTGGACCTGTTTGTTTTGCTACTTTTATAGAACATTTCATGTCCACATCAGTTCTATTTCATTCTTTCATATAAACCTACTCATTTTTTACTCTCATTTGAGTTACTTCTCTTACATAATTTTGCTTGATTCGATCTTCATGAAGTATGTATGGGTAATGGGAAGGAAATTCTGAGTCTCACATAGTTTGGTGGTATGTGTAATGGGTGTTTGCCCTCATATTGTTTAAACTGTTAACTAATTCTGGTCCAATTTATGACTGAGTCCAGTGCTTACTAATCTCTATATGCTCCTTTCCAGGGCATGAGTCAAAAGGAGAGCTCTAGGTCAGCCATGATGTACATTCAGGAGCTGAGGTCGGGCTTGCGGGATATGCCTCTGCTTAGCTGCCTGGAGTCCCTTCGTGTCTCCCTCAACAACAACCCTGTCAGGTGAGGATTCTGAGGTAGTAACAGGAGTGAGAGCCCAATGTTGGAGCTCACTGGTGGGGATTAGAGATCAAAGGAGTCAGGGAAGTATGAGAATGTTTTGGATTGGGAGTAAAGAGTTGCCAGGATACACTTTATTTTGGTGGATATTTATTGATTTGATTTGATATTGCATCGTCTTTGTCTCTTCCTTACAGTTGGGTGCAAACATTTGGTGCTGAGGGCCTGGCTTCCTTGTTGGACATCCTTAAACGACTTCATGATGAGAAAGATGAGACTGCTGGGTGAGGACTTCCAAGTCTTGGCATCTTCTAGGTGGAGGGTAGTAGAGGACTTGGCTGTTTGCTCTAAAGGAGAAAATGGCAGTTAAATGGAAAGTTATGGACTAGGATATTATGCTGTTAGCTGAGAATGGGGTTTATCATAGGGGTGACTGGAGAATGAATGATGATTATAGGTACAGGAAAAGGAGGAACTTAAATTTCACGGTGAATAACACAAGATATATACCACATAAGATTGTGAGTCTCCCAGCACAGGTTCTTATCCAGTCTGGAAATAGGGTCTGATTGAGTCTAAAGCTCTCCTGTGATCTGGTCTGGGTCATATCTCATTTGGAAGTCTTATAATACACTTGATCAGTTTGGGACTAGCTTTATGATAGTCTTCAGGATTGGAATAATTCTGGGGATACCTTGCACTGTCTTAGGTTAGGCTACCTTGAAGCCAGCCTGACCCAAAATGATTTCTCTACTTCCTGGGATCTTTCCAAAACAAAACACAGGACCTCTACCTCCTGAACGTACAGACTTGAAACCTCTGACGCAGTGAGGCAAGCAGTAATAGGTGGGATGTTATCCTGATAGAATTTAGCCCTTAGGAGCCTACAGGGAGTTGAAGGGAAGATTTTAATGTAATACTGAATTCTTGGTTTATGAGAGGATTAACCAGTGGTTCTTTCTTCAGCTACCTCTTTTTGCCAGTGTTTTAGGGTAGAGTGCTATGTGCTAGAATTTACTCAGCTACTAGTTGGGAGTGTTCCTAAGACCCTTGTTTACAAGATTGAAAAGTCAAATGGGGGAGGGGTATAGAATAAAGGGACTTCACTGATTATGTCTTCTACATGCAGAAGCTACGATAGCCGTAACAAGCATGAGATCATCCGCTGCTTGAAAGCTTTTATGAACAACAAGGTGAGATATTTCCCATTCTCATTCAACCCCCATCGTGACCGCTGTTTTTTCTCTTCTGTTGGCAAACTCAAAAAAAGACCTAGGAATATGAGGTTCAAGGCTTCTAGCTTTCCCTTTTAGTATCGTAACTTTTTGATCGCCACATACACATACTTTTATGGATCTTTTCCCTCAGTTGTAATGTCTGTTTCAGAGGATAGGCTTAATTTTCTTTTTCTGTTTATACTTTCTTTTGCTAATTCTTAAATTTCCTGACCTGTAGTTATTATTTTTGGAAGGTTTACTTTATTTTCGTCTTATTTGTTGTTGTTTTTTCCCCAGTCTATTCCTACTGTACAATCTTTTCTTCCTTCCTTCCTTCCTTCTTTCTTTTTCTTTCTCTTTCTCTTTCTCTCTCTCTGTCTTTCTCTTTCTCTTTTTCTTTTTCTTTTTTTGTCTGTTTAGTATTTCAACTTAGGGAACCTACAGTTATTTGTTCCTGAGTGCAAATCTGTCTTCCTCACTGTTTAATTTTGTTATAATTATTCCACTGGCTTAGGGGGAGCATTGAAAAGAAACATAAGAATCAAAGTTTTTATTCTTGGAAGACATAGAATTCTGTTGTGTCTGCTAGAAAATTATTTTGCTATGCTCATTTCTGTTTAGCTATATTGGAAAAAGTGTTCTACCCTATATTAGTTTGCTAGGGTTGCTATAACAAAGTACTACAAACTGGGTGTCTTAAACAACAGAAGCTCATTTATCTCACAGTTCTAGAGGCGATAAGTCCAAGATAAGGTGTTGATAGGTTTGGTTCCTTCTGAAGGCTGTGAGAGAGGGTATGTCCCATGCCTCTCTCCTAGCTTCTGGTGTCTTGCTGGCAATCTTTGACATTCCTTGGCTTGTAGATGCATCACTCCAATCTCTGCTTTTGTGTTCACATGGCGTTCTCCCTGTGTGCACGTCTGTGTCCAAATTTCCCCTTTTTATGAAGATAACCGTTATATGGGATTAAGAGCCCACCCTACTCTAGTCTGACCTCATGGTAATCTAATTACACCTGCCAATGACAGTATTTCCAAATAAGGTTACGTTCTGAGGTAATGGGGGTTAGGACTTGAACATACGAATTTTGGGAGGAACACCATTCAATCCATAAGAACCCGTAAACTTGTCCTTGGTTAGATGCTCTCATTTTTAAGCCTCCCTTTTCTCTTTTTGTCCTACCAGTTTGGAATCAAGACCATGTTGGAGACAGAAGAAGGAATTCTGCTGCTGGTCAGAGCCATGGATCCTGCTGTCCCCAACATGATGATTGATGCAGCTAAGCTGCTTTCTGCTCTTTGTATCCTACCACAGCCAGAAGACATGTATGTGACTGGAATTATTTCTCTTCTCTATTTTTTTTTATCGTCTTCCTTAGTCTAGAGGAATATTAAGTTGCTTGGGTGTCCACTTAGTCTTAAATACTAGGTAAGACTATATTTCTTACATGAACACTGTGTATCTTAATATTTAAGAAAGATTGTTAAGAGATGGAAGCTGTTCTGCATGTACCACTGGTTATCAAAGGTACAGCAGGATCTCCTAGATCTCCATTAATGTCTGTATTGTCTAGGACAAGGGTTTCTTTTTACATTTTTTTAAAATTCAGAAGTAACACAACATTATTTTTAAAATTCAAACAACATAGAAGTATATGAAGTACAATTTAACAACGTCATCCCTTTGGCAAACCCTATTCTGCAGAGGTAACCACTGTTAATGGTGTGGTACAGTCTCACAGATCATTTTCTAGCACAGACAAATACTTACTAAATTCTAACACACCTGCCACTCCAAAAGATGGTTTCTTAGAATTAAGGAAAGATGGCTTATGCCTATAAAACCAATCTCATGTATAGGATAGATTTTTTTTTTGTGGAGGGGTTTGGTTTAACAAAAGCTAAATCATACCACCATTCTTTTCAGCTTAACAGTAGCTCTTGGACATTCTTCTCTGGCAGTACTTCTAGATCTATCTTATTATCTTTAGTGGCTGTTTAGCATTTCATACGCTGTATGTCCCATAATTTAATGATTCCTTCATTGCTAGACTTTTAGGTAGAATTTTTTTTTAGCACATTCTGACCCCTGCTCCAGATGATAAAAAATTTTATTATTAATTCTTGTGCATATATTCTTTGTACATATATTATTTCATATTTATGTGTTTATGTTGGATAGATTTTCTAGAAGTAGGCCAATGTTATGTGCATTAAAAAATTGGTACTGTTAAATGCCCCTCCAAAAGTTGTACCAATTTATATGCCATAGAACATGGGGTCTTAATTTGGTAAATATAGGTAGGAGTCTGGGGCGGATTTTAGGGAGTGCATTTTTCTGAAGAGATGGTCCTTAGTTTCCTGTTGATCTGGCCTCTGCCTTAGGTGATGAGAAGAATAATGTGAGAAATCCAGAACATTGATAATGTCTGTTTCCTAACTGATCTGTGCCTCTGTATAATATACCTGTTGTGTACCTGTCTGTGTCAGAGCACCTGACCAGTTCTCTCCCTTTCCTTACTCTCTGGCAGGAATGAAAGAGTTTTGGAGGCGATGACAGAAAGAGCTGAAATGGATGAGGTGGAACGTTTTCAGCCACTGCTGGATGGATTAAAAAGTGGGACCTCCATTGCTCTCAAGGCATGTATACCTATGAAACTTGGCCCAAAAGTAGAATTCAAGATAGAAAGACTTAAGTTCATTTGACCTTTTAAGAGAACACGTGGAGTGGTTACCAATGATATGTATTTCAAAGTTCTTTCTGAAGGGAAAATGATTACCCTTCTCTCCAAGAAGGCAGAGAAAGAACTGTTTTCCTCATTATGAGATGGAAAAAAAGGCATGGTATTTATTTACAAGCTAGAAAAATCAAGGCCTAGGACAAATTATACCATAGAATCCCTGGAATACTTTAGACCTCTGAGCTCTCCAGACCTGTGTTTAAACCAAGTTGTATTGCTATATATAAGGAAGTCATTCTTGTAGTTTTTGTACTGAATCTTCTAGGTTATATTTGGGGGCCTCAGAATGCATGTAAAGAGAATGGAATCTTGATCTCTAGGAGTTAGCATTGACACAGCTGCTGAATTTTCTTATTTTAGGTGGGATGCCTACAGCTGATCAACGCTCTCATCACACCAGCTGAAGAACTTGACTTCCGAGTTCACATCCGAAGCGAACTGATGCGCTTGGGGCTGCATCAAGTGTTGCAGGTGAGATGCAACACTTCATTAGAAAGGCTGGGCTGGTTCCTTCCTGCTCTTATAACCCCATCATCCCTGGGATGACTTTGGTTTTCAGTTTAAAAACCAGGTTGAGGGAGTGCCCTGGTGGTCTAGTGGTTAGGATTCAGCACTTTCACTGCCGTGGGCCCGGTTCAACTCCTGGTTGGGGAACTGAGATCCCGCAAGCCATGCGGCACGCCAAAATTTTAAAAATTAAAAAAAAAAAAAAAAAAAACAGGTTGAAATGTTTGGGGTTTTAACCAGCATAGGACACTTTTGGGTTCCCTGGCCTATACTTTTGCTGTTGACAGGACCTTCGAGAGATTGAAAATGATGATATGAGAGTGCAACTAAATGTGTTTGATGAACAAGGAGAAGAAGATTCCTATGACCTGAAGGGACGGCTGGATGACATTCGAATGGAGATGGAATATCCTTTTACTGACTGTGTTGAAGACACAAGACATTCAGTTGCATTCAGTTGTAGATCCCTGTAAGGAATGGTGTGGAGTTGATGACTTACACTAGGGCATTAGCCCTGTCTTCTTTGTAGATTAGGCAGGTGCCTTTTGATTGCCATTGGATATATTTACCTCAGTGTGGACCAGAGAAGTTGGGAAAGGTGATCTGAGGGTTGCTCAACATGGAAGCAGCCATCAAAATTAGTATAGACCTCCTAGAACATGATAGCTTAGCTTATTAAGATGTAGAGCTGGTTTTTGGAGAACACAGACAAGTCAGGGAGTGAGGTTGTAATTTGCTCTCTTCTATGTGTCCATGAGACGGACAGGGGGAGTAATTTGGTTACCTATTGATACTTGCCCCAAGTGCCTTTAAGGCAGTTACCTTTTTGTGTCTGTCTACTGCTCGATTTTCAAGCCAAGTACTAGGAGTTTTCTATCTCTGTGTATAGTACCCCCTGACTCACTGGACCCCTGGCCAAAGAAAGTTTATAGAGCTTAAAGTTTAGGGCAGGGTTTACAGGAGGAACAGCTGTTAGAATAGAAGTGCCATCTTGCTACTTCTCCCGAGAGTTGGGCAAGCTACCTGTCAAACATAGTTTCTAAATATATGCTTTCCTTAGCCTCTTCTCCTTTTCCACTGATTTAAATGAAGTCTTCCAGATTCTCTTAAACACAGTGAAGGATTCAAAGGCAGAGCAACACTTCCTGTCCGTCCTGCAGCACCTACTCTTAGTCCGAAATGACTATGAGGCCAGGTAAGATGGTACACCTGTGGAAAGTTTTGAATTTGAGCCTAAGTGGAGAGTGCAAAATTCTTAAATTCAAAGATTGTCTGTAGAGAGGAAAGGAAAAGACAAAGACATGGATTAGAGTTCATTTTTAGTTTCAGACATAAAGGGAGTTGCCAGTTGTCCCTTTAATCCAACTGAAAGGCATCTCTATGGAAGAGATGAGAGTGTATAAGGTGAACTGCCTCCCTCTTTTGGAATGGGGTGGTGAGGTGGAGTAAAGATGATAGCAAAGGAAGGCAGCAATTTAAAGTTCATTCATGTTGGAACATGAGATTCAAGCAGTAGAGTAGAGATTCAGCAATAGTACTATCCATCACAGGCAGGATCAAGCTCAAATTTTAGATGGAACAGGATTTGCACTCGGAGGCAGATGGCAAGAAGTTTTGACTATCTGAAGTAGATGGGGTAGCTGATGTGGAAGAGGGGGATTTCTTAGCATGGCAGCAATACTCTGTTAATTTTATGAAAAGGTCTTTTCCAGAACATTTATCCTCAGGTCCTTCTGCTGTCAAAGCAGTTACCTTTCTTGATCCTGAATACCAAAATTATATTTTGGTTTTCCTTTAATAACCTTATTTTGTTTCTTCTGTAGACCACAGTACTATAAGTTGATTGAAGAATGTATTTCTCAGATAGTTCTGCACAAGAATGGGGCTGATCCTGACTTCAAGTGCCGGCACCTCCAGATTGATATTGAGGGATTGATTGGTAAGCATATTTGCCTGTCTGGTTCCATAAAACATCTCTTCTAGCTTTCATTTTGCATCTTTCTTTCAGTGAAAATTTCAGAGAAGATACTTTTCTAGCCCCCGGTATTTCCATTTTCACCCTTTCTTAGGTGATATAACCAATATATGTGCTAGGAATATACAGGCCTTTAGTTTATTTCTACATAATTCTAAAAATTTATCCTGTCTCATACACCACCCCACCTTTTGAAGGGACTTCAGCTATTGTCTGCTACTCCTGCTGGTCCCAGAGATTCATAAATATTACTTGTAGGCGTTCTCTGTGCCACCCAGCATGGTGGCCTTACTGCATAATAGGCACTCAGAAATTATATGTTGAACTTAACTGAAAGTTCCATTTCTTTGTCTAGTACAGAACATTAAGAAGGATAAGAAAAATAAACAAAAAGAACAAAGACTGCCCTTTGGTTATGTGGAAGGGCTTAGGCAGTGAGAGGGGAAGACGAGAATTGGGAACTTGACTTTCTGACTGTTGGCCTTCTTTTTAGATCAAATGATTGATAAAACAAAGGTGGAGAAATCTGAAGCCAAAGCTACAGAGCTGGAAAAAAAGGTATGTATGAGAGATCAAAAATAATTGGAGTATATCTTTCTTTGTCTAAGGATTTTGATTTTTCTGACATGTGAAACAATTACCTGTGATATATTCAGTGTTCAGCACACAATAGCAGTTCCTAGGGGAAACCTTTCTGGTTTAGGTTACTCAGTGGAGAAAGTGGTATGGATGTGATCATGAGGAGCTAGTCAGTCGTGAGTTTGCACAGTTCTTGGGCCCCTGAGCAGGAGGAAAGACAGGTGACACTCTCATATAACATTGACAGCACTCGAGTTTGCTTGGTGTCTCAGGCCTTTTATCCATAGAACAATAGGAACTGGAATATGTCTGAATTCTCTTTTTCTCTTTGATTAAAGACTCCTATTGTTGATAGGTTTTTGATCCATGAGACTACTGGGATTGTGCACCTTAGCTGTCCTGGTTAAATGTCTTTAAAATCTTAGTTGTTGCTGTTTTTTAAAATAACTCAAAGTATAGATAGACTATGGAAATAATCCCTGGCTTCCCACTCCTTTAACCTTGATTTTAAGGTCGAAATCATGGTGGCCTTTTTTCCAGGCATCCCTTGGGTCTGTGAGCTCAACAGATCAAGGATTAGCACAAAACAGTAAATTATGGGGAATAACACCTGGGCTTTGCTGAGATGGGGAGCTTACCAGGAGCCTGATTTCTTTCTCCTCTAGCTGGACTCAGAGTTAACAGCCCGACATGAGCTACAGGTGGAAATGAAAAAGATGGAAAGTGACTTTGAGCAGAAGCTCCAGGATCTTCAGGGAGAAAAGGATGCATTGGATTCTGAAAAGGAAAAAATTGCCACAGAGAAACAGAACCTGGAAGCAGAAGTGTCTCAGCTCACAGGAGAGGTAATATCTGAACAGGGAAGGCAGAGTGACCTGTAACTGCCATCAGCAGCCTCAGGGTGAGCTTGTGTTGGAGCAGGACTCTGTCATCTTACTCCCAGGGAGGGTTCAGATACTAATAGGTAATCTACTTAGATGGCGCATATTTTTAAAATCATAAGCTGTTTTGTTTTGGGAGTAAGTAATACATAAGATAGAAAATTTGGAAAATACAGAACAACACAAAGAATAAATGAGTCACAGTACTACCCAGAAATAAAGATAATAGCCTTCTAATAAACTTAGGAGTAAATACTAAATACACTGTTCTCATATTTGCTATTTTTCTCTTATTTTAGTCATCTCTGGACAGATTTATGCCCACACACTCTCTCTGCAGTTATAGATATTTATATGATCTGTGATACTTGATAACTTGATCACCTATGTGGTTATATAATTACCTGTATAGCACATATGTTAATTATGTACCTAGAATATTTGATTTACTTGATCATTGCATTTTCTTTCTTTTTTTAAAAATTAATTAATTAATTAATTAATTAATTACTTTTATTTTTGGCTGCGTTGGGTCTTTGTTGCTGCGCTGGGCTTTCTCTAGTTGCGGTGAGCGGGGGCTACTCTTCGTTGCTGTGTGCAGGCTTCTCATTGCGGTGGCTTCTCTTGTTGCGGAGCATGGGCTCTAGGCACGTGGGCTTCAGTAGTTGCAGCATGCAGGCTCAGTAGTTGTGGCTCGCAGGCTCTAGAGCTCAGGCTCTGTAGTTGTGGTGCACAGGCTTAGTTGCTCCGCGGCATGTGGGATCTTCCCAGACCAGGGATTGAACCCGTGTCCCTGCGTTGGCAGGCAGATTCTTAACCACTGCGCTACCAGGGAAGTCCTGATCTTTGCATTTTCTAATCAAAGAGAGAGTTTAACATAACTTTGAAGTTGCCTTTTTAATGCAGAGCATACTGAACTAGGAACATGAAGACCTGAATTCTAGTTTTGTCTCTGTCACTAAATAGCTATGTGACTTCAGGTGGAGCCTTTCAACTGTCTGACTCCTTTCACTCCCTTCATGTGTAAAATGAGAAGTTTGGATTAAGTAATTTCTTAGGTCCTTTCCAGCCCCAGTGGTCCCTGAAGTGGAGTGAGAAGTACTCCCATTGGTGTTATTTCTGTAGGTTGCCAAGCTGTCCAAGGAACTGGAAGATGCCAAGAAAGAAGTGGCTTCACTCTCCACTGCAGTTACTGCTTTAGCCCCTCCTAACAGTGCTACTTTTCCCCCTGCCCCTCCTTTACCTGGTGACTCTGAACCTGTCATTCCCCCCTCACCCCCTTTACCAGGAGAGGTTAGCATAGCCTCCACACCCCCTCTTCCTGGGGGTGGGGCCATTCCTCCTCCACCACCTCCTCCTCCTCCTCTGCCTGGGGGTGCCTACATCCCCCCACCCCCTCCTCTGCCTGGGGGTGCCTGCATCCCCCCACCTCCCCCTTTGCCTGGGGGTGCCTATATCCCCCCACCCCCTCCTCTGCCTGGGGGTGCCTACATCCCCCCACCCCCTCCTCTGCCTGGGGGTGCCTGCATCCCCCCACCTCCCCCTTTGCCTGGGGGTGCCTGCATCCCCCCACCTCCCCCTTTGCCTGGGGGTGCCTGCGTCCCCCCACCCCCTCCTCTGCCTGGGGGTGCCTGCATCCCCCCACCTCCCCCTTTGCCTGGGGGTGTTGGCATCCCCCCACCTCCTCCTCCCTTGCCTGGAGGACCAGGAATGCTACCTCCCCCTCCCCCTCTTCCTGGTGGAATCCCTCCACCCCCTCCATTTCCTGGAGGCCCTGGTATTCCTCCACCTCTCCCTTTTGGAGTTCCTGCAGCCCCAGTTCTGCCATTTGGATTAACCCCAAAGAAACTTTACAAGCCAGAGGTACAGCTCCGGAGGCCAAACTGGTCCAAGGTGAGAATTTCTGTCCATCTCTTCATCTGTAGATTTTAAGAAACCACTTCAGTTTCCTACTTTGTGTTTTGTGCATGGTTTGGCTTCCCTTTCTTATGGCTCACATCTGTCTGTCTTCAAGTTCCACTCATGTATATGTTTATTCAGCAGATAATAGGCATATCCTATATGCTGGATATCACTTGGGAGAGTTCTTCGAGCCCTATACTCTGCTGCAAAACCTAAACTTATCCTTAAGTTAATGTTTTTGCCCTTTTCTCTGAGGATATGAGTGCCATGGGATACCACACAGTTTGATAATAGTCATTTCACCAATCTGCAAGGTACTGATAATTTTGCTGATCCAAAAATCATGGATTTATGAATACAACTCCCTACCACTCCCACCGCCCCCCCGCCACACCCCGGTAAATAAGTTACACAGGATATGTTTGCATGGCACAGTATGTGTTTGAGAGCGCTGTGATTCTGCATCAGCCTTTTGCTTCTGGAAACCAAGTTAAAATAAAGGAGCTTAGGAATTTGTTCATAAAATGAACAAATTTGGTACAGTTCGCCACCCTGATGGGAAGAGTGTAACGTAGAGCAAGGGAAGATGTGAAATAAAGCCTTAATGCTTCTAGAAGTAGAGGATTTGGGGTTAGAAGGAGGATAAGCAGCATAAGTGATTCTAGTTGTTGAATAATCACCAATAGACACATAACCTGGAATCATCATCTCCTGGTCCCACCACAAAGAGCATAGCTGTTCTCTGTGTCTCAGGTTAGTCTTATTCTAGTATGATGTTGACAGTAACCAGCCAGCTGCTTCCTTTGCATCTTAATCAGTTTTCTAGGATGGAAAGTACAGAGCTCAGTTTAGCAACTCTTAACACCTGCCTGTATCCACAGTTTGTCGCTGAGGACCTTTCCCAAGACTGCTTCTGGACAAAGGTGAAGGAGGACCGATTTGAGAACAATGAACTTTTCGCCAAACTTACCCTTACCTTTTCTGCCCAGACCAAGAGTGAGTCCTTTCCTCTTTCATGCAAAGGGCGAGTGTAGGACTTAGAACATTTGTTAAGGGGGTCTCCCATTTCTTTCCCTTCCCTGGGTGAGGGTTGAAGAGAGCTGGGAGTTCCTATTCAGAAGAAAATAAGCTGGTTTTGTATTCTGGGGATGCTGGAGTTGGCAAAGAGAACTGTTGCATGTACGTATTTTTCCCCCCAGTTTTTTTGCATGTAGGTATTTTACATGCATGTAGGTATTTTACACAAGTGTAACTTGTGGGGATATGAGATTAATGTGACAGAGCTCAGGCTGGGCTGAGAGTATCATTTTGATGATACTCTTGAATGGATTCTGGCACTGCCTTTAAGGTGCCATCTTTAGACCTACATATGTAATTGATAAGAGCTGAGCAGAGTCTTTAGTAGGTGAGGTGGCTGAACAACTGTCTTTGTATGATAACAAAGAACCATATGTGATCCCTTTTCTTTTTTCCATTTCTTTCCAATATTTGATGCTTTCTCCTTCCTGGCACTTTGCTCCTGCAGCTTCAAAAGGTAAGAATACAGAAGAGCCTTGTAGTTGGGTCTCTTGAATATTAGAGAAAAAAATGAAACAGATGTAAAGGGATTTCTCTTTAGAAAACTAAGACTAGAAATTGGGGATTGATTTCTCTTTTGCTAGTTTTTTTTTAAGAGTCCAGAAGGACCAGTAGCTCTGATGTTAGCTGACAGGGAAGAAAATTATTTTAAGCTGAAGCTACAGTATACTTGCTCTTTCTTTGGAAGGTGAGGGACAACTTAAATAATAATACTGTTACTTTACATTTGTGTCGTATTTTACAAATTTCAAAGTGCTTTAACATATTTTACCCTATTAGGACTGCAAAGAAACCTTATGAGATAGGTTGGGTGTATATTATCTCCATTCCATAGCTTACATAGCCTGATTAGTTAGGTAGCTTGCCCAAGGGTATAAGACCAGATCCAGGGGTCTTGACTTCTGGTCTGTCTTTTCATATAAATTCTTGCTTTTCTTCTTCACCTTCATATCTTCCCCTTTATCTTAGAAGAGCTGATCTATTTTGCCCTTTTCTTTCTTCACTTCCTAATTCTTGTGGTTTCGTGCTGTTTTGTGATGGGACACTTACAGTTATTTCCCAAGAGGGATGCAGTATTTGAAAGATATTGTCATGTACCTAATGACAGTTATAACCTAATAATCTTGTATTTCCATCTTCCAGCTTTTTTGTTTATTTTAGAGGTTTATTATGACCCTAGTGATGACAATTAAGTGCAACTTCAGAGCACTCCTTCCCTCCCCCTGCCAGTAAATAAGCATTTTTTAAAACAATTACTACTTTTTTCCTTAAGTGATCTGATGGGACTAGGCTGTACTTCATTCTAATAAGATACCTAACAGAGGGAGTTTTCTGGTGGCCTAGTGGTTAGGATTCGGTGCTTTCACTGCAGAGGCCCGGGTTTGATCCCTAGTCAGGGAATCATCCCGCATGCTGCATGGCATGACAGAGCCAAAATACAAAAAAAAAAAAAGAAACCTGTGCCTCTGGCAGCCCCTAGTTACGTGTATATATCTAGGAGTCAAAGATCACAGTGCTCAGGCCTGCCCTCTTGCCCTAGCATTCCAGGCAAAGTTGCCTTTTCCTCTAAGAGATATATCACCTTATGAACTGAAGTTCAGCTCGGAGAGTTACTTCTACCTGCTGTTAAAAATGCTGTGATAATGACCACTTATACTACTCTAGAATATCAACAAAGACTAGTTGACAATGAAAATCAAAATCAAATTTGCTAAATTTGTAAGTTCACAGAATGTATCCCTGTGTTGGCCTTTGGTGTCATTTCTTTCTGGTGGCTGCATTCTGAGTGCCACTGCAAACGTACACTGACTGGGTCCCTTTTCCTCCCTGCTCTGTCACCATCCTTCTTTTATCCTGTACATTTGTATTGCTGTTGATTGCAGTGGAGTTTTCTGCAGTTTAGTGGTTTGCCTTGGCATTATATTCCCACTGTGAATTGGTATATAGTGTGTGTGTGTGCGTGTGTGTGTGTGTGTATATATATATATTTTTTGGCTGCATTGGGTCTTCATTGCTGTGCAAGGGCTTTTCTCTCTAGTTGTGGCGAGTGGGAGCTACTCTTCATTGCGGTGCTTGGGCTTCTCATTGCGGTGGCTTCTCTTGTTGCGGAGCACGGGCTCTAGGCGTGCGGGCTTCAGTAGTTGTGGTTCGCGGGCTCTAGAGCGTAGGCTCAGTAGTTGTGGCACATGGGCTTAGTTGCTCCGCGGCATGTGGGATCTTCCCAGACCAGGGCTTGAACCCATGTCCCCTGCATTGGCAGGCAGATTCTTAACCACTGCGCCACCAGGGAAGTCCTGGTATGTAGTATTTTTTAAATACCTAAGCAAGACCTTATCTCATCGTTTGTTATTTTCAAGAGTGTAACCAAACTTTTTAATGTTCCTTTAGCCTTCAATTTCTGCCCTGGAAACTACTTTCTGTTCATTGATGATTCTAACTTCCTGACAGCTTTGGCTCCCCCCCACCCTCTTAAATTATTCTTAGAAATCTCTGTATCTTAATCTGAAAGGAATAAGTATGAATTAGTCAATTTAGTTTAGTTTAGTGTCAGTATTGATTTTCATGTAATAATAATCATCATTAGTAGTTTGCTGCTACTTTGACGAAGGACATTTCTAGCTAGTATTTAAATATCTTTAGTTAGGACTTTCAGGTGTTAAATTGGCACCCTGTCTTAATTTCCCAGTCTTTTTTTTTTTTTTTTAATTTTATTTATTTATTTATTTATGGCTGTGTTGGGTCTTCGTTTCTGTGCGAGGGCTTTCTCTAGTTGGGGCAAGTGGGGGCCACTCTTCATCGCGGTGCGCAGGCCTCTCGCTATTGCGGCCTCTCTTGTTGCAGAGCACAGGCTCCAGACGTGCAAGCTCAGTAATTGTGGCTCACAGGCCTAGTTGCTCCACGGCATGTGGGATCTTCCCAGACCAGGGCTCGAACCCGTGTCGCCTGCATTGGCAGGCAGATTCTCAACCGCTGCGCCACCAGAGAAGCCAATTTCCCAGTCTTTTTATTAGGAAGCACTAGAGAAGGTGTTCTTGAAAATTATTAAATCATGAACAATTTTCCAAACATCCTAAATCTTAATCATTTTAAGAAATTCCTGGGAGAGATTTCTTTTTCCTATCAAACAAGTACTCATGGTTTACCCAACTCTAACAGTTATCACATGCAGCGAAACCTTCCTGCTTGTCATCAACCACACTACATCTGTATGTTTCCAGTCATCTTCTCCCAAGAAACAAATGCTGCTCCCTTTAAAAATTATTTCTTCTTTGCATTTTCAGTGTTTTACTGACTTTAATGTTTGGTTTAATTTTTTCTTCTACATTTTCTTCCTTTCTTTTCCTTTGAGTTACTCTGCAAATCTATGGTGATGCAAGCAGTATTTGAATGTCAGGGCTTGTTCTAATGTGTATTTCTTGGTGACAGAATAGTTGCTTTGACATCGTGTACATGGGCATCAAGTAGCAGATGGAGGTGCTGCATGTGGACCCGGTGCCACAGTACCCACCGTGATCAGGGTAACTCCTCTGCTCTGCCTTTCCTGATGCAGTTTTGTTTTTGTTTTTGTTTTTGTTTTTGTTTTTGTTTTTACCTGATGCAGTTTTGAGCCTCCCTCTCTTGGTTGGCAGACTTAATACAGACTCCTCCCAAGTAGCCCCTTTCTTTCAATATGGCCCCCCAAAAACACTTTAGTAAAAAAGACTTTTTAGGCTTCTTAGAGTTTAGGTTTTTATCAGGTAAGGAATTTCAAGCTAGGGAAACTTCAGAGGTGAGGACTCAGAGGATCTAGAGCTCCTCAGTATGAAGGCAAGGTTTACTTTGCTTTTGGTGCTTTGAACATCTCTAGTATAACATTTCAGAATACCTTCATTCTTAATCCTTTTTTCAAGTAGATAACCGGTTTCAGTTACCAGGTCTCTCATTCATAGCCTTAATATTGATGGTATAATTAAATGATAGATAAATACTCATTGCCACTCTATAACTATTTCATCTTTCAGATGAAGTAGAGATATGGGTTAAATAATTTTTTCAAGGCCCTATAGTAAGTGCCAGCAGCAGGATTCAGACTCCAGACTGTGACTCCAAAGTCCTGCTGTAACCCCCTGCTTCCCAGATGTGTATGTCCCTGCCCTAAGAGCTTCTGAAAGCTTAGATCCAGACAGAAGCTTGAGGAAGGAGGTATGCTGGCTTCTGCTACCCCCTCATTCATTCTGTCACAAGTATTCTTGAATTGGAAGTGACTCTTATGAGTACAAAAAAGGAACAACATTAGATTAGGGAAAGTAAGATACCAGATATTTAGGGTTGAAGAAGAGGAGCCATGTTCTGATTACAGTATATTCAACTCTAGCAAAATTAATCCAGCTGGAGAAGCACGACATGCATATCTAGTACAGTAGACATCTTGCTTAGATGATTTCAGCCCAGTAGTTGCCAGTCTTGATGAGGAAGTTATCTGGACACAAGGTTTTCATAATATTGCATTGTTTCATCTCTCACTTGCTAAACACAACTCTCTGCTGTTTGTTAAGCATGGCTGTATCCCCCTTATATTTTAATGGTACCTGAAACCTCCCATATAATGATGGCTCCTCCAGGAATGAACGTCAAAGAAAACATCCGCCTTACTCTTGACATCTGCCTCCTGTAGTCAAAGGTCTCCAGCCACTGCTTCATTAAGGTTCAGGAAGATGTGTGCCTTTTACTAAGAAGAGCTAAGAGAGAGGAAGTGGTCCTCAAATTTATACTATAGATTCTTTTATGCATTTTTTCTCTCTTAAGGATTATTCTCTTGTTTCTAATCTCTTGACTTTCTGTAAATCAGGAATTTACTTAGTTGGTTTATTCCTTGACAGAGAATATTTTGAATTTTGATTTGATAGGCAATGCTGTAAAACTTCTAGTCCTTTTTCACTCTCATGCTTATGGTGATCAGCCAGGAGTCTTTTATCATGGTTTCTTTGTTGAATCTGCTTCTTGAATTCCTTGGGAACATGTTCAGTAGTTAAATTTTATTATTTTTCATCTTCTCCTAGGGAGTATTTTCATCACTGTGGTGGCCTCAGGTCATTATTTGTATGTACAAGATAACTAGTTTTTCATTCTGCTTTCCTTCTAACTCTTACTCTCTTTTGTTGATATCATGATCCCATTAAAAGTTTCACCTCTTAAAACATAGGGTGGTAAGTGATAACTGATGTCCTAATACAGTGATGTTTTTCTTTTTAGGTTTATTCCTTCCTTCCAAAAAAACTTCTGGACTTATAAGATCCATAAGCTAATCGTCCTTAGTAGGTGTGCGGCAGTGGACAATATATAGCGTTAGACCCTCTCCCTGTTAAAAGTATGAGATGCATTTCAGGAATTACGAGCATCAGAGCAGTTCTACAAGTGGTTAATAGCAGTAATGTTGAAAGAACTCTGGCTAAAAAGTAAGATCCTGGCAAAAAGCTGAGAATTTCATAAACAATAACAGTATTCTAATTAGGATTTGACTGTCGGCCCAGATTCCAAGGTTTGTGCTGTAGTTGCACAAGTCAGAACTATTGGTGACAAGCGGTAGGTTTACCTGTCTACTGCTGTCCCAGAACCTTCTTGCTTAAGGCTTCAGTCTGCAACAGGAGCCTGTGTTGGGGAAGCAATCCCATCTTTCCCAAAAGGGATCTAAGGGTCTTTTTCCTTTTCCCTGTGATCCTTTTCTGTCCACTAGGTAGCACCCGCCCAGTTGGATCTTTATCAGGAAACACCTTAGTGAATCTTTACAGCCTCTGCAACTTTAACCTCTAGAAATAAGATTTTTCTAAGAGCTCATCATGCTCCACCTTAGTCAGTGATTCTTTTGGCAGAAGGGTTTCTGTTTCATCAGTTCCCTACCGTTTCAGGTGTATAGGATTAGGACCAGAAGTGCTGTTCAAGTGAACATTTGTCTTTTAATTACTAACTTCTCTTGGATTTTGAGCTGGGTCAGACCGTTAGCTCAAAGCAGTTGGGAAGTTCTGTAATATCAGATAGTACACCCTTGTGATTTAAAAACATAAATCTACCTGTATCACCTGGGGTTATGAGGACCCCTGCATGTGGAATAAGTACCACACTTGCTCTGGGTTGTGATCGCCCATCATCAGTGGTGTAAAAGGAGAACCCAACTACCCCCTCACATATCCCTCTAAACTCCAAACCTTGCCATCACTATTTGCCTTGAACCCACTGGATCTAATATTGTGTCATTTATCTAGGTTTATGTCACTCACCACAGGAAGGCCCAGACTCCCAGGTTACCCTCATCTCCCATACTCGAATCCCCATAGGTTCTGTGTGTCTCCTATTCTGCCTCCTCCTCCCATCCCACCTGAGCTCTTGAAACCTGTCCACTGTGCCCTCTGGAATTCATGGTCCATTACTAACAAAATCTCCTGTATCATCGACTTCACTGTGTTGCTCTAACAGAAACCGGGCTTTCCCTTTTGCCCTCTCATGTGTTGTTTTTTTTCCTTTCATAAACCTCACCCCAATGGACCTGAAGATGGGGTAGATGTCCTCTTTGTTCTTCACTGCCACTTTCAGATCAGTCCACCTTTTTCTTTCCTAAAAACACATAATTTTGAATCTCATGACATCAAGTCATAATCACCCAATTTCTCTCTTTGTGCTGTCGTCTACTAACACCCCAAGTTACTCCTCTGTAGTACTCCAGTACTCCTTGTTAATTCTTGGCAATTTCTATATAAAAGGGTCATGATCCTCCCAATATTCTGGCCTCACATTTCCTGGCACTCTTCTTTTCTAGTGATCTGTCCTTCACCCCATCTCACCCATCTGTCTTATGGTCATCACCAGAACTGCAGCCCCTCCACGATCTCAATTTCATACCACCCATCTTCCATTTTTTTTTTCTTGTGAAAGATACAATTTATGTCCAAAAAATATGTATCCATTGTTGCTGTAAAAACTAGATGTAATGCTAAGTGAAGAGAAATTGAACCGTAGTAGCAGCACAAAATAAAATGCTGAAATAGTTTCATTCTAGAGAACCCAAGATATGGTCCCAAAATTCAAAACAGGGTGCTATGGATGTGAGTTTAGAAACAGAAAAAAGATGAGAGGGTGTTTCTTAATTGTACCACCTTCTATCTTTTTACCTTGCTGTCTTTGGTACCCTGACCCCAACAATCCTCCAGCCCCACTGCGACGCCACTCCACTTACCCTTCAGTTTTCACTGTCCTTCACCCCCTTGAAGACTTCACTCTCCTCAGGTAAAATTATCATTAATAATTATAATAACCCTTCCCTAGGTTTTTTTTTTTTCTTTCCCCATTTCTCTCTCATTTCATCTTACTTGGTTCGCAAGATCACAGTCCTGGTTAATTCCATTTCTATCCACCCTGCACCTGTAGCTGTGCAAGTGGACACACTGGAGAAAAGGATACAACTTGCTCTCCTTGATACACTTTCTTCTCTTGGCTTTCAGGACAGCAGGGTCTCTTTCTCCTGCCTCACTGGCTGTTTTTTCTCCTGTCTCTCCTCTGCTCAGTTGGCAATGTTGCTTGGCCTTGCCAGGCAACAGATATTAAATATTTCTAGTCTATTCAGTTTCCTACTCTCCTAAATGATTATTTTGCACCTTTTCTCTCCTCAAAAGCCCAACACCTCCCTCATCCTCAATCTCAGTTGAGGATGTTTTCTTTCTATTTCACTGAGAAAATTGAATCAGAAGAGGAGCTTCCACAGACTCCCACCATTACTTTTACCTACTTTCTGTGTCTTCCTCTGTGACCATGTTCCTGTCTAAAGCCAGTTTCTGGGCCAACGTGATATCCTCATTTCAACAAATGTATAGAATACACTGAAAGTATAAAATCTCCTTCTCCCCTCTCGACCATGGTTAACCATATCTTTCATATGCATATGTTATTCTAATAAAGGAATAGGTAAAATCCTTTTCTCCTTTAGTTCAGGGAAGAAAATGTGGGAAATTTTCAAATAGAACCTTACTGGAAAATTAAGGGGCAGGGGAATTAAAAGATAAAATTATAGAAATGTGAGGGTATATACATATTTTTAATGTAATGTGTGTGATCCCATTTGGTATACACTGCTCTGCCTTTTGCTTGACATGTTTTAGCATCTCTTGAAATCATTAGATATAGATAATATCCTTAAATATCCTTGATATCATTAGATATAGATCTACCTCATTTCTTTTTTCTTTTTTTTAAATTGAAGTATAGTTGATTTACAATGCTGTGTTAGTTTCTGGTGTACAGCAAAGTGATTCAATTATACATATATATATTCTTTTTCATATTCTGCCTCGTTATTTTTAATGGATAGTTGAGCTCTGTCAGATAAATAAAATAGTACAAGACGATCCCTTATTGAGAATTTAAATTACTGATTTTTTATATAACAACAAACAATGCTGCCAGAAATATTTTATATTTATCCCTGCATACTTGTATTTCTGCACGGTAAATTCTTAAAAGTAAAATTTCTGGGCCCAAATTACTAGGTGTAGGATTGTACCACTTTACACTTCCACCAGGAATAAGAAACTATCGTAATTTCTGATAGGGCAAAAGTGTTACCTTGTTTTAATCTGACCACTAATGAGACTGAACCAAAGGTTATCCTTCATACCTTGGCTCTCTCCTCATCTGTAAAATGAGATAGATAAACCTAAAGATAACTTTCAGTTCTAAACTTATGGTTCTCTTACTGTATTTTTCTTTTTTCCTTGAATAAGCTGTCTTTGGTGTTATCTGTCTACATCTCACTCTTGTTTTGACAGCTAAGTTCTTGTGTTGGTTTGCTTGTTTTGGTCTGAATTTCATGCTTCTTATCCCATGCACTGGGGCCAGGCATTAGGACTTCCTCCTTGCTTACAACCAGTATTTGGGGATAGAGAGCTAAACTGGTGTGAAACTTTAAAGCTTTTGCATGAAGGCTGCTGGTATAGATTCCACGGAAGACTTACTGGTGGAGATTTAAGGGAGGGTGTCATCAGATAAAGATAATTAAACTTTAATTCCTTCTAAACTGGAGGAATTTGATATATTTTATCTGCAGTGTGCTCTTCTCCTTTTTCACCACCAGATGGCACATGGAGCTCTTCTATTTTAGATGTGTCATTGTTACGTCTGGTAGTGACGCAGTCACGTTAGAGAGAGGCAACCTCTGTTGTTTTCAAATACACACTGCCTGGTATGCTGCCCTCTACCGGTCAGGAAATTCACTTGGAGGACTGATAAGTAAAACAAAGACAGGAAGCTATAGCTTGCCCTTTAATGAAAGGATCTTGTCCTGTTGCAGCTTGTATTTTTATAGGAGCAATATTCGTGCTCTTTTGGGGGCCCAGAGGCTGGAGAACGCTTTTGAGTTTGTTTTTGTTTTAGTCTGATATTTTCATGAAAGCATAGCCTTCATTTCAGAGGGCTTAAAGAGGGGCTTAAATTTTACCAGCTTGGTAGTTCATTTTGTAATCCCATTATATACACATTCCTAACACCATCTTTGTCTCAATTTCTACTGAATAGCTACTTTAGGCACACAATAGAACTACCCACTGATTATATACTGATAATTTCCCAGGGATACTATACTGAATTAATTTACTTCAGGGAATTCCCCTAGCCTATCTTGGGTAGAATTTGCTGCTGCAGAAAGGTTTTTACAGTCAACCCTTCTGTCATTTGTCAACTCCTGATTATCTTAAAATAATCCCAGTTTTAGAGCCTCTTTCTAGCTATTCAGACTTTAGTTTGTGCCTCTGTTACTATTCTAGACATACAGAGACTGAAACTGTATCTTTTAAACCCAAGGTCCTATCTCCCATAACCTACAGATTCCAGATTTTATTTCTGACAAAATGTTCTTTTATATGGCATTGTCTGAGACTCAGGCCATCTAGTGTGGGATGAGTATTGCCTAAATTTCTGTCATCTTAGTGCAGTTAGTCCTTATCCTTAAATATCTATTTCTACCAGTAATTCCCAAACTTGAGTGTGCATAAGGATTACATGAGGAGTTTGTTAAAGGTATAAATTCCTGGGCTCCATCTCCAGAGATTACAAGTTACAAGGACGTAGAAGGATATTTTTTAACAAGCTTCTCATGGAATACACTAATATGGCTTGATCCATTGCTTCAGTATTTATTTCTTTTTCCATTTTCTGCTCGCTGTCTTCCCACTCTCTGCTGTAGTCTAGAAGCTGCTTTCTACTTTTTCTTGTAATAACATTTTGATGTGTCTATCAGAGTGAGTGTTGTACAATTATCCTTGTTTTTTATGGAGGTCATGCATGATCAATTAGGAAACAATGTGACATTTTCTGTTAACTGGTACCACACTTGCTTTTACAAAATTCTTTTCTTGCGTTCCTCCCAGCCAGGTCTCGATAGGCATCTTAGAAGGATGGTTCTGAAGAAGTTCTCTGGAGTCAGTGAAGTAGCTGGGAAGCACTTCAAGACTGACTAGCCTGGAGAGGGTGGATGGAGGGCAGATGATGAGAGGTCTCTCAGGCCCACACAACAAAGGTGGAGCTGTGAGGAACTGGAGGAAGTCCAGATTATGATGAAAGATATTGCAGCTGTGCAGCTATAACTCTTATTCAAGTTTGGTTGTTCTCTCACCATGGAGACCTGGAGTTGGTAGGGATTAGAGATGTGTGTAGGAAGAGGAATGGGATCTCAGGGGAATGTCAGAGCAGAGCTGGGCTTCGGATGGGTTTTGCAGAAGAGTGATCCAGTGCTCTTGGGCTCCTACTGGAGCCCAGCAGTTCTGCCTCAAAGAAGCACTGTTCTGAGGATCCCTTAGACTCTTTGGGAATCATTCGGTCTGAACTTGCTTTTCTGTTGGTATGGGACAAATCTGCCTCCTAACATGAGGTTGGGCAGACTAGTTTTCAGGGAGTACAGAGGGTGTCTCCACTGTAGAATGTTTCCTCTGGGGCTTTTCTTTCTGCATCTCTATTATGTATTTTTTATGTAGGTAATATAGGTAGTTCAGAAGTAAAGATGATATTTTTAAAAAGTCTTAATTCCCTTCCTAGTATTCATGCATCCCAACCTTCTCCCTCCCTCTCTGTGCCATGTAGCTTGCGGGATCTTAGTTCCCTGACCAGGGATTGAACCCGGGCCACAGCAGTGAAAGCACTGAGTCCTAACCACTGGACTTCCAGGGAACTCCCTAGAAGTAACCATTTTTATTAATTTCTTTTAGAGTTTTTGAAAAATGCAATTGTAGCAAATACTAATACAGATTCTTATCCTCCCTCCCCTTACCAAAAGTATTGTCTGTACTGTTCTATACCTTGCTTGTATATCCTGGAGATTTTTCTTATTAGTACATAGAGACCTTTCTCATTTAAAAAAAAATTCTAAATTAAAAATTTTTTTTAGTTATCACTTTTATAATGAACACTACGATAAAACAGAAATACATATAGTAATGAAGTAATCTGTCCTTTTTTTGGAAACAGTCCCTGCAGTAACCCATTTGATCTGATTGCATCTTAGTGTGCACGTGTCCTTGTGTTCTCCCTGCTTTCCTTGCAAACTCTTTCATGTAACGACTGAACAGTTAGTTACCAACACCAACGCTAAACGTACAGCAATTCATACTAGAGCCTTACAGCCACTGTGGTATGGGGAAGAGAGACTTGAGAATTTCTGCTAAGGGGCCTTCCAGACCTCCAGCTACTTCCCTGGAGTAGGAGCAGAGCTTTGTGTCACTAGCACAGGGACACTACCCATAAAAGGGTATGGCCTTCCTACTTAGTTTTTGTTCTGGAGATAATTGCTGTAGAACTTAATACCCTGTAACTATCCCATTTTATGACTCTGGTCCATCGCCTTTGGAGCAACATGCAAGAATGCTCAAGATACAGTGTTAGGTGGGAATATGCAGGAAATAATTATATTCAACCCTTATTGCAGTTGTATTTTACAGAAAAAAATGCAGAAGTAAAAGTCTGAAAGGGAATATACCAGAATATTATAACAGATTTTGTTAGGGTGCTAGATTTTTTTTCCCTTCAACTTTTCTATACTGTGGTCTCTTATTTTTATAATGGGAAAGACAAAAGGGTTAAGAAGGAAATTTGCTAGTGTCCAGAATGCTTGAAAAGGGGGTTTCTAGAGTATTTGGACCTAATAAATTAATTTCTGCAAGGCAGAGTGCTAATACCCAGTTCTGCAGAGCAGGTAACAGCATCTTTTACTTCATTCTCCCTAATGATCCTAGCTTGCTTCTCTTTGAAAAGCCAGATTACAACTTAAAAAGCTATTTATTCTTTTGTCCACTCCCCTGGGTAAGGGAGCCCCAGTTACACAACAAAAGGGCATTGGTAGCCCCATGTCTGCAAGATGGGATGGAATCATTCATCCCTCCTGATCCTTCAGCAATCCCAACTCTGTTTACTTAAAGTCAGTGATTTTTTCTCTTGGATCTATTAGATGAGAAGATAAGGCACTCTCCTGTCTGTCTGTGTGTGTTTAAATTTCCTCTTTGCAAGAAAAACTGCTAAAATCCTTCCAAGAAGAATGTCCCCCTTTTCCTATTCTCCTTGCATTCCTGTTCTGCTTGCATTTTTCTTTTCAGCCACGGGGCGTGCGCAGTTGAGCCATTTTGGCTCAGGTTCCAGATTGTGAGGTCAGAGACCAGGGATTGGAGGAGACTATCAGGTGACTTTCTGTAACAGTGATGATGGTCCTGCCCTCATCCCCACCCCTTCCCCCTCCCCTCCGCCCACCCTTTCCTGGCTTCCACCTTAGGAACAAAGAAAGGAAAAAACCAGCAGTGTGACGAAAACCAGCAGCTGCATCTGCAGACTCAGGCTGGGGGCTGGGTGTTTATTCCATCTGTTCTCTTTGTTATGCTTTTACCCTGTTACTTCCCCTCCCAAAACCCAGAATAAAATGGAGGGTATTTCTAGAATCCTTTGTTACAGAGAATGGCTTAGAATTCTGCAGTTTACTCTGTGTTTAGGTTGGGGGGTGAGGGAGGTAGGCTGAGCAGAGATTAAAACTGTTCCCAGCACCTAGGAAAAGATGAACGTATTTTGTCTTCTCATTCCATTTTGTCCCAGAATTCCTATTTAATGTCAGATACAGTGACAGAGGCTTATCACCCATTCTTTCTAATTATTAAAACAATGCTGCCTAATAGGTATTATCTTCATTTTATAACCGACAGATGTGAAGTATAGAATAGTTAACATGTCCTTTGCTTACTGAGAGCTTATAGCAAGTAAATACCAAGCCAGGATTTGACCCCAGGTCTGTTGGGCTCAGAATCCAGCATTATTGAAGGCAGTGGCAAGAAGGCAGGAATGTCAGAAAAACCTGAGATGCTAGCTGCTGGGGACTGTCCTGGCACTGTGACAGTGTTCTTTGCTTTTCACCAGTGACCAGTGTCCTGATTTCTTCAACAAGTAAATCTCAAGGGATAAAAGGAGATGGAAGGGAACATATAGGTTAAAGAGAATCTAAAAATATGTCAACCCCTTATTCAGATCCTGATTCATTTTTTTAAGGAAGGAAAAGTCTTTATTCCCAGCACCTTATTTTGATGCCTTTTCTCCTGCCCTCTCCTGCGCCTGTTCCCTTACATAAACCTGTCCTACCCTTTTGCTGACTTGCTTGGGGCAGTGCCTGTCCTTCTAGCCCCTACCCACCCACATCTCTGAAGCTGATCTCGTTGTTAGCACTCCCTTATTGAGTCACCATCCTGGGTGTGCTGGGAAAGTATCTGTGAGAAGCTCAATGACTGTATTGTCTAAATGAGCAAATGCTTGTGAAGTGCCCAGATTCTGAACGCTGCTTTTCTGCCACCCTTTCACACTTCTGTTTGCCTCCTTCTTGCTAACTCAGCACTTGGTTCTTGTAGATTTGGAATTCTGTCTGGCTTTGTTCTTGACCTTCAGATTTATCCATCTCTGCCACTTTGCTCCATCCTTCCTTACAGCTTGCACATCCATGATGGCCCAGTTCTGTTGGATTTAGCAGATAGGTATTTATTTTGGTGAAGAGGTCAGTGATAGAAATCTGGTTACCTTTGGGCAGGAATAACAGCTGTTCAACTGGCATGCTGTTTATCTGTTCCCCCCCCACCTCCCACCGAGGTGTATACCTACGAGTGGCTTTGAGGTACTGAATTTTTCCCCCCCGTGCATATTGCAGCTATGGGGAGTATAAAGTTGAAATCCCCCACATGGGCAGCTTCTTACATTAGCACATGATAGGGCCCTCTTGCTCTGTCCCCTTCCCAGAATCAAAGAGTTAGCGTAGAGCTTAATAGACATGGTTTATTGTCTGCTGGGTGGACTTGGTGATTCTATAACTATGTTATCCTCACAGAAAGTTTGTTGTTATTTCCTAGAGGTCTAACTAAGTATTCTAATCTTTCAGATATGCTAGGGAGACCTAGGCCTCTTCCACAAAGACCCTGTTTTTTAGAGAGAACTGTAGTGGTACCAGAGTCCACTTTTTTTTTTTTTTTACTTCCTATTATGATTCTGTGCTCATGTGTGTTGTATGTATTGCCATTATCTCACTTTATGGACATTGGATAAACGCACGTGTTTGTGCTGCCTCATTTAAGTAGTGGAAACCGTTGGTGCCTTAGATCCACAGATTTTTCAACATATTTCTGCTTTTTCCATCTTTCTCGTGTGTTCTCTTTTAGTCATAAAGTATTTGGTTTACTCAAGGGAGCTGTAACATAAGACTGTGGAGGGTGTTCCCTGTAGAATAGGGACAAATGCCGCAGGCTTCATCCTGGGCAGAGCAAGTAGTGTGTGGTCCTGAGACAATAAGTGAGAATTAAGGATAGGTGGAGTTGTTTTATAGATCAGCCTGAATCTTTCATCCCTTCGGGTGTAACTGGCTTTAGAGCCAGTCTGTGTTCTCAGCAGTATTTCACCAAAGTCCTTTTTCCTATCCCACTTAGTCACTCCCACCTGTGATTCTTAGGAACTTAGTTGCCAGGATGTCAGGCAACTCCCCACTCCTCCATTTCCTGTTTGTGGTCTTCATTGAGAGAAGCCTGCAACAGGAATTCCTGGGGAAGTGATGGCTATAGCTGTGGGACTCCGGGGGCCATTAGCTCTTTCTTAAGTTGGGGAATACGGTGCTGAGATGGACCTCCCTTCCGTTCTGCAGGCTCTTAGAAACTGTTAATAATCATAACCAAAGTATAACTGGGACTCAGGCTGCTGTTGTGCCTTGACTCTGCTGTCTTTAGAAACTGAGAATTATTTTCCTTTCTTAGCCTCAATTTCTACTCTCTGAAATTTAGAATTAAAACATAATTTTCAAGATTCATGGCAAAATTGCTTGGACTCTGTAGGATTGATTCTTTTGACATATGCAAAAATAGCAAAAAAAGAAAAATAGGGTCCGTGTGTTGGACAGCAGGGGGTGCCCTTTCCCTTCGCTTTATTGCCTGGCACTCCCTGCTGCATTCAGCCATTTTAGATAGATTGTTTTTGCTCCCAGCTAACTCCATTTTGTGTTTGTGACGCAGGAAAAAAAAAATTCTGCAAGGGAGGAGCCTGGCTGGGGGAGGGAGTGAGACAGGCTGAGGCAGGGCTCCACAACTTTACTCAGCACTTGTTCATCAGGGACCTACCTTGCTGCAGGCTGCCTGCATCCTGAGCAATAGATGCAGCAGGTCCCTGCCAGCTGAGCAAAGAACAGAGTGATGCCTGGCTACTGGGCACCTACTAACCACGGCAGGGGGCTGGTTTTGAGGCAGCATGCAGGACATCCCCTTTGCCTTATAAAGAATCTAAGCCTGGCTTCGGTGGGTTTTACCACGGAGATATTTAGGCTGGTATCCTCAATTAAAGAATCGGCTAAGAAGAAAAGATACCTTTTCTCTGAGTTGTCTGAGAAGAATCAGATGCCCTAGTGACTTCAGGGAAACAATCCGAGTTAAAAAAAAAACTTTTATTTTTGAAAATGTAACCTCTCCCCACACACATATATAATACGTACATACACACACACACACACACACACACATATGCAAAGAGAATAGTATGAATACCTGTCTCCATCACCCAGTTTCAAAACTTAACTCATGGCCAGTCTTGTTTCATGTACCTGCATCAGCCTCCTCTTCACCACCCCAGTTATTGTAAAGCATATGTCATTTAATATCCTTAAGTAGTTGAGAATGTGTATGAAAAAATAAGGACTTTTTAAAAAAAGAGAGAATTGTATTATCACATCTGAAAAATTCTTTAATATCACATATCCACTCAGTGTTCTTAAAGTAGTATTTTTTTAAGTTTGTTCATCTGAATCAGAGCCACACAGTCTATACATTACAATTGGTTGATGTCTCTATAGATTCCCTCTCTAGCTTGCCTTGTCTCTTATTTTTTTATCTTGCAGTTTGTGTATAGACTTAATTTCTTAAGGAGAGAGGGAGGATCTCTCAGGTTGAGATTGAGAAGATTGAGAGCCAAACTTATCTTCTTCACACAGCGGAGCCTCCCATCTTCAGGATTTCCCCAGAGGTGATGGGAGAGGAGGTGAAGGCGCAGTGCTCTGCAGCCTTCAGAGGGAGAAGGGACTGGAGTCTTTTACTAGGAGAGTGGCTTGTTTCTCCTGGCATGATAGCCTGTTACCTACCCAAAGTCTTTAGAAAAGTTTGCCGACTGCTCTCAACAGAGAACATGGTCACAGTGGACCATGCTGTTTCCTGGGAATTAAAGGAGAGGTTTTAAGCTTTGGGACAGCAAATTTACCTGTTCTTTAATAGCTGCATCTCTAGAGTGATTCCAGGTCCTCAGCTTTATCTCCCAAACCTTTCTTTTTACTTAATTGGCAGCCTTTCTCCCTGATCAGACTTAATTAGTTAGTAATACTTCATAGACTGTTCTACAGAAAGGAAAAATATCATGTTGTGTGGGGAACGGGCACATGTGAAAATTCTTTCATGGCTTCAGGATTATAACATCCCCATGACCTTGTTGGAGATAACCCCAGGGACGGACCTGGATGCAGATGATGAGATGAAAGCTCTTGATGTTCTTTCTCCCCTTTTGGAAATGGGTCAGTGACTGACTTTCAGCAGCCACAGCAGGCAGTCTATTCCCTTGCTTTGTGGAAGAGCACAGGTTACAGAAGGGAAGTTGCAGTAGCTGACTTCTTGGCAAGGCTGGCAGGGCAGTGGTGAAGTCTGGTCCTTGGAGACTAGGTTGGCCAAGTGCCTAGTTTGGAAGCTGTAGTTCCCATTAACCAAAGTGCTAATTTTTAGGTTGTCTCTTCATGTTTAAACTTTTTATGGTTAAACATAATAAAAATATAGGAAGTACATAAAACAGATGTGCAACTTAGTGAATTATTATAAGGTGAATACCCTTGAAATGTCACATGTCAGGAGATAGAAACTTTCCAGGAGACTCCTAGGAACATCCATGTGCCTCTTCTCCTCTAAAAGAAACCAAAGTCCCGACTTAAGGTATGGTCTCCATTTTTTGAAAAAGCTTTATCACCCAAGTTTATATTCCTGAACACTATAGTTTAGTTCTACCCATGTTTTTTAATGTCTTCTTTATGTCTTAAATCTATTGGCTTTTTCCTCTTTCTCTTTTTTTTCCCCTTGCAGTTAATTTGTTGTAAAAACTGTATCATTTGTCTGTAGAGTTTCCCATAATATCAACTTTGCGATTGTATTCGCATAGTGTAGTGTGTAATTTCTGTCCTGTGTATTTGGTGTAAATTGGTAATTGGATCTAGAGGCTTAATCAGAACCAGGCTCCATTTGTTTGTCTTTCACCAAGACTTCTTCGTAATAGGTGTTAGGTTCCTCTTCAGAAGGCACATAATATGTGGCTGTCCCCTCTGTGATGTTAGCAGCTGTTGATTCTCAGTACATAGATCTGTTCGTTCATTACGATTGCAAAATGGTGCTACGCCAAACAAAAGGAATTCCTTATATACTCTAGATATAAGTCCTTTGTCACAAACATCTTCTATGACTTTGTGGCTTTTCACTTTTTTTTTTTTTTAAATAAATTTATTTATTTATTTTTGGCTGCATTTGGTCTTCATTGCTGCGCACGGGCTTTCTCTAGTTGCAGCAAGCAGGGGCTACTCTTCATTGCGGTGTGCAGGCTTCTCATGGCGATGGCTTCTCTTGTTGCAGAGCATGGGCTCTAGGCGCTTGGGCTTAAGTAGTTGTGGCACATGGGCTCAGTAGTTGTGGCTCACGGGCTTAGTTGCTCCACGGCATATGGGATCTTCCCGGACCAGGGCTTGAACCCGTGTCCCCTACATTGACAGGCGGATTCTTAACCACTGAGCCACAAGGGAAACCCACTTTTTTTTTTTTTAACCGTGTCTCAATGAACAGAGGTTCTTTATATAAAGTG
This sequence comes from Balaenoptera physalus, assembly GCF_965194825.1. Lineage (NCBI taxonomy): Eukaryota > Metazoa > Chordata > Mammalia > Artiodactyla > Balaenopteridae > Balaenoptera > Balaenoptera physalus. Next base: position 59,249,335 of record NC_138890.1, read on the forward strand.
CTTAGATTTACCAGTGTTTTCCTTTATGAGTAATGCGTCTTGTGGCTTATTTAAGAAATCCTTTAGTCATCAAGATAATTAATCCTATAGCTTTTCCATTCACATTAAGGTTTTTGGTTTTTTTTTTTTTTAATTTATTTATTTATTTATTTATTTATGACTGTGTTGGGTCTTCGTTTCTGTGCAAGGGCTTTCTCTAGTTGCAGCAAGCGGGGGCCACTCTTCATCGCGGTGCGCAGGCCTCTCACTGTCGTGGCCTCTCTTGTTGCAGAGCACAGGCTCCAGACGCGCAGGCTCAGCAATTGTGGCTCACGGGTCTAGTCGCTCCGCGGCATGTGGGATCTTCCCAGACCAGGGCTCAAACCCGTGTCCCCTGCATTGGCAGGCAGACTCTCAACCACTGCGCCACCAGGGAAGCCCCAACACGTTAAGGTTTTTAATTGACCTGTAGTTGATTTATTTGCATATGGGTACAATTTCTTTTTTCATACGGACACTTAGTTCCAGTCCCACTTATTGGGAAGTCTGACATGCTCAGTCTGTTATATCAAGTGCTCTTTTATGCCTGGGTCTGTTTTCTGGACTGTGCTCTCCTTCTTGTTGATCATTTTGTCTATCCCAATGCCGGTACCATACGATCTTGATTTATTACGGTTATAAAGTGTATTAATCTCCTATCTTTTGCTGCTTTTCCAAGAATGTCTTAGCTCTTCTTCTTTGTATTTCCATATAAATTTTAGAATCAGCTTGTCAACTTAAAAAAAGAACCCTGTTGGGATTTTTATTCTACTGACTCTATAAATCAATCTGGGAAGAATTGGTATCTTGTTATCAAGTCTTTTAATCTATGGATCTTAAAATCTACATTCACTTATTTATCATTTTTAATGTTTTTCAGAAAAGCTCTATTGTTTCTCTTAGAGGTCTTATACAACTTTTATGAAATTTATTCCTGGGTACTTCATATTTTTATATGATATTTAAAATTTCTTTTTTTGTGTGTGTGTACACATTTAGTTTTATTGTAACAAAGCAACTTGTACACTTTTAACGTTTAAAACTGAGCATCATCCTTCCTTTCCAGTGAAACAAAAAGAAAAATTTAAAAATTAACAGGAACAAAATTACAATAGAGAATGTCAATTGCAAATAAGATCCTACAGGTTCTCCTGATTCTCCCATCGAGTGGCAGGGCTCAAGTCATCATTAGGAGAGAATTTTATTTTAAAAGTGTCATCTTAAACTGCAAGGATGTCCGTTAAACATCACAATTAAACATGCCAAAGGAGAAGCCATGTTGTCAAAATGCCCACTTAACCCACCCAAACATCTCAAACCCACCCTTTGCTGACCTTCTATAACCCCATTTTTTTAAGTTTTTTTTTTCTTTTTTTAAACAAGAGAAAGTAGACAGATACATGTTGGTAAATGCTAACTGTCCATATTCACATAGAGACACAGTGTAATCTCTGAGCCCAATATACAGAGAAAGGAGGGAAAAGGCTAGAATTCTATGCACTACTACACAGGGGCCTAGCACCCTCCAGCTTCCAGCAGAGCTAAGGGAGCAGAAGGTTTTTCTTTTTTCCCACAGAGCATGGTGGTGTTGATTCCATAAAGTTTTTGTTGAGACAGGAAGGGATAAAAATGAATTTGGAACAGAAAGGGGTAGAGATTCTTTTCCCACTGAATTCCGCTTAAGGTATTTTCCCCCCAAATTAGTTGTGAGCCGTGGTATAAAGGAGAAAAGAGACCTCAAAAACAGGGCAACTGAGCACAAGAGGAGAAGGAGAAAAAAAAAAAAAAAAAAGACTGCAACTTGCTCCCAGGGACTGGAGAAAATTAAAAAAGGAAGGTTGGAATCCATCAGTGTTCCATTAGTCATCTTCTCCTTCATCTTCCTCTCCTTCCTCCCCCTCATCATCATCTTCATCTTCTTCACCTTCATCCTCATCCCCTTCTTCATCAGTATCTTCCAATCCTTCTTCCTCTTCATCATCATCATCATCATCATCATCTTCTTCTCCTTCCCCTTCCTCATCATCCATGTCCGGAACCAAGTAGTACTGTAATGGATTTGGCCAAATATCATCTTTGATGACCTCTCCTAACTCATCTGCACCTGCATCAGAATGATCAGTAAACCAGGTGAAGAAGCGTTCTGGTTCCTCATGCTGTCTCTTCCTGCTGGCTTTATTCTACGTTTGACTTGAACGTTTTGTCAAATCCTTTCCGGATTTCCATTTGATTTCAGTGGACTTTGAAGATGGATCACCACTCTCATTCAAATGAAATTCTTTGGAGAGAACTTTATTTTCGAAGTAAGGGTTTTCATCAAGATAAAAATCTATTCTGTAACCTGATTTAATATCTTCAAATTCTGTCACTTCGACTCTTGTCAAATAATGCAGCGCCTCTTCATCCTCCTTCCCAAGCAGTGCAGACACTTGTGGATGGTTAACAAATGTTGTTACCCCAAAATTTGGGATTTTGGCGATCAATTCCGATCTCTTCTGAAAAAATGGTTGGCGGAGTTTGTTATATTTCTGTTCTACTTTCAAAATCTCCTCACTGGCTTGTTCGTTAAGTCTGTCTATTTCATTTTGTACTTCATCAATATGTTCAATTGCTTCTTGCTGTTCTTTTTGGAGGGGAGGCGGCTCTGCTCCCTCACTCAATGCTCCGTGCTCCAGCTCGCTGCTCAGATCTGCCGGAGCCGCCTCCTCCTCCACCTCCTCCTCTTAAAATTTCTTTATCTATAGATTCTTTGGGATTTTCTTATATTGATAATCAGTATCTTCACATGAGAGTGTTATTTCTTCTTTTCTAATGCTTAAGGTTTTTTTCTTGCCTTACTGCACTGGCTTAAACCTCCAGCCAGTGTTGTTGAATGAAGTGGTAATGATGAATATTCTTCTCTTGCTCCTAATCTCAAAGACAAAGTTTTCAACATTTTACCTTTAAGCATGGTTTTGCCTTCAACTTTTGGTAAATACTCTGTGTCAAATTAAGGAAGTTCTCTTGTATTCCTAGTTTACTGAGAGTATTTTTCATGAATGGGTACTGAATTTGATCAAATGCTTTTTTGTACTGTTAGCATTATCACATAATTTTTCTTCTTCAATATGTAATTGTGGTGAAGCATAATAATTGGCTTCTGTTACACTAATCTTTTTTTTTTAACATCTTTATTGGAGTATAATTGCTTTACAATGGTGTGTTAGTTTCTGCTTTATAACAGAGTGAATCAGTTATACATATACATATGTTCCCATATCTCTTCCCTCTTGCATCTCCCTCCCTCCCACCCTCCCTATCCCACCCCTCTAGGTGGTCACAAAGCACCGAGCTGATCTCCCTGTGCTATGCGGTTGCTTCCCACTAGCTATCTATTTTACGTTTGGTAGTGTATATATGTCCATGCCACTCTCTCACTTTGTCACAACTTACCCTTCCCCCTCCCCATATCCTCAGTTCCATTCTCTAGTAGGTCTGTGTCTCTATTCCCATCTTGCCACTAGGTTCTTCATGACCTTTTTTTTTTTCCTTAGATTCCATACATATGTGTTAGCATACTGTATTTGTTTTTCTCTTTCTGACTTACTTCACTCTGTATGACAGACTCTAACTCCATCCACCTCACCAAATAACTCAATTTCGTTTTGTTACACTAATCTTGCATTCCTAAAATAAATCCAATTTGGGCATTATTTATTATCCTTTTTATTTTATATTGTTTAATCCAGTTTGCTGGTATTTCAAGAATTTTATGCCTACGTTTATGAGTAAAAGTAACCTATGATTTTTTGTTCTTTTACATTTTGCTATTAAGATTATACTAGCCTCATAGTGTGACTTGAGGAATATTTCCATTTTCTATACTGCGGAAGAATTTTTACATAAGATTAGGGGAATTATTTATTCCTTGACTGTTCGAAATAATTGGCTGGCAAAGGCATCTGGGTCTCCTAGGAAACACTGACTACCAATTTAATAGCTTTCGTAGTTATAGGGACTGATCAGGTTTTCTCTTATTGAGTCAGTTTTGGTAAGTTACATTTTTCTAGAAATTTGTCCATTTCATCTAAATTCTCACATATATTTTGTATGAAATTATTTATTTTAATGCCTGAAGCACATTTATCCATTTCCATTTTTGTTTTTGTTTTTTGTGGTGCTTGTTCCCGACGTTGGATGCCTAATTACTCTCTCATTTTTAAATACTGATCAGTCTCACCAGAGGTTTTCTGAATTTACGAGTCTTAAAAAAAAAAAAAAAAAAGAACTATTGGCTTTGTTAATCTCTGTTATAGATCATTAATTTCTGCTTTTACCTGTATTTTCTTTTAAAATTTTTCTTTAGGGTTTATTTTACTGTTCTAATTCTAACTTCTTGAAATGAGTAGTTAACTCATTAGTTTTTGGTCTTTTTTTTTTTTTCCATATATGTGTTTGACACTAAGTTTCTGTTTTAGGTGTAGCCCTTAAGTTTTAATAGGAAGTGTATTAGCTTATTAAGGCTGCCATAGTGTACCACGGACATGGTGGCTTAAAAAAACAGATATTTATTTCTCATAGGTCTGGAGGGTAGAAGTCCTAGATTTAGGTGTCAGCAGTTCTGGTTTCTTCTGAGGCGTTTTCCCTTGGGTTGCACATGCTGCCTTCTCACCATGTCTTCACATGGTCTTTTCCTACGTGCCTGCATTCCTGGTGTCTCCTTGTCTGTCCAGATTTTTCTTCTTATAGGGACACCAGTCAGGTTGAGCAGGGTCCACCCTAAGAGCCTCCTTTTAACTTAATCACCTCTTTTAAAACCCTGTCTCCAAATACAGCCATATTCTGAAGCACCGGGTGGTGGGGGGTGCAGGCAGGGGGCCGTGGGGCATGTTAGGGCTTCAACGTATGAATTTGGGAGGAACACTACTCGGTCCATAACAGGAAGCATTTTTATTATTCAGTCCAATAAATTTTGATTTTCATTATGATTTCTTTTCATGGGTTATTTAGAAGTACTTTATTTCTAAATATATGGAATGTATTAATTTCCTATTGCTGCTATAACAGATTACCACAAATTTAGTGACTTAACAGGAATATAAATTTATTTGGAGTCCACAGTCCTAATATCAAGGTTTTGACAGAGCTGTGTTTCCTTTGGAGGCTTTAGGGGAGAATCCGTTTCCTTGCCTTTTCCAGCTTCTAGAGGCTGCCTGCATTCCTTGGCTTAGGGCCCCTTCTCCATCTTCAAAGTTAGCATCATAGCATCTTCATATCTCTATCTCTGTCTCTCTCTCTTCTCTGCTTCTGTCACCATGTCTCTTCTCTCGCTGTGACCCTCCTACCTCCTTCTTATAAGGATCCTTGTAATTACATGGGATCAACCAGGTAATCCAGAATAATCCTCTCATCTCAAGATCAACTTTACCACACCTGCAATGTACTTTTTGTATGTAACATTGAATTAGGATGTGGATATATTTGGGGAACCATTATTCTGTCTACCCCTGTGAGTTCTCAGGATTTTTTTTTAAATGTCTTATTAATTTCTAGCTAGTTGCATTTTGGTCGGTGCTCTTGTTTTTTGGGTTTTTTTTTTTGCTTTTTGCTTTGCTTTTCTTTTTTATATGAGATCAGCAAGCCACAAAGAAAAAAAGATTTTAAAAAAAGAGAAGAGGTGGGGGGAATAAAAAGGAAAGTAATTGCTGAGGTGATTTCATACCTTGAGGTAGTTTACTTCGCACAGCATTACCTGATGGACTCCACCCACATGTCGTGGTTGTCTGGTTGTTACTGTTATTGTTGCAACGTCAGAAGAAGGGGAGTCCAAACATGGGCTCTTCCACGTGCAGAGAGGGCTTCCTCCCTTCCCAGCATACTTGATAGCATTGTCCAAGGTAGCTAAAGTGCACCACCTGGCTAATATGCACTGACAATCAGTACTTTAGGAGGGGAGGCCTAACTGGTCACTGCTCTTGTGATTTCAGTCTTAAGAAATGTGTGGAGTTTTCCTTTATGACTCTGAATATTGTTAAATATTATAAATGTTCTATGTGCACTTGAAATTCATGTATTTGTTCTTCAGTTGCATGAAGTGTTGTATATATCTCCATTAGGTCCTGTTTGTTAATTGTGTTGCTTAAATTTTCTGTATCTTTACTTTTTGTTTGCTTGTTTTATCAGTTACTTAGAGAAATGGTTGAAACATCCCACTTTGTGGATTTAGCATTGTAATTCTGTCAGTTTTTGCTTTATATTTTTTCTTTTAATTTTTTATATCAACTTTTTATATCAATTTCAGACTTACAGAAAACTTGCTAGAATATAGCAAAAAATTTCCTGCACATACTTTACCACATTCCTGAGATGTTAACATTTTACCACATTTGCCTTACCCTTCTGTGTGTGTGTGATTATTTTTTTTCTGAAGCATACAGATCAGTTGCCTCTTTATCCTTTGGTGTGCATTTGCTAATAGTAGATCCATAACCACATATCAAAATTAGGAAATTAACATTAATGTAATAATGTTATTTAATCTGACCTTTAGATTTTGCCAATTGTCACAGTGACATCCTTTACAGAAAAAATACTGGATCATGCATTGCATTCAGTTGTCCCTTATATTCTTTAATTGAGAATAATTTCTGTTATGGTCACCTGCAAAGGTATATGGACCCCTACTCAAAATTTAGTTTGGATGTCAAGAATGATGATGCCCCACACACACCAAGAGGGTATGAAAAGGTTTATTAACTTAAATGATTGAGGTCTCTGGGAAGAGGAGAATAGTCCTCTCAAGCAGGCTTGAAAGGGCAAGGAAAGGAGACTGGCCTAAGTTTTTATTGTGCTTAGGGTAGGGCCAGGCTTAGAGTTCCTGCACAAGGACCTTGCATAGTCTGAATCTCCACTGGCACCAAGGAGGGAGCAGTGAGGCCTCTGTGTTCCTTTGCCCAGATGTGAGGCACAAGGTGAAGTGAGAGAGGTGAGGCTTAACAGCTGTCAACTGTTAAACCAAAAATGGAGTCAGACTCCTCATTGTAGTTTCTTGGTCTTTATCTTTTAATATCTTGACATTTTTTAAAGAGTATAGACCAGTTAGTTTATAGAATGTCCCTCAGTATGGATTTGCCTAATGTATCCTCATGATTAGATTAAGCTTGTCCTTTTTTGGTGCTTTATATATCTTAATACATAAATATGTGTTGTTATTAGGTGCATACAAATTCAAAATTCTTATATTTTCCTGACAAACTAAAACTTTTATTGTTATAGTATGTCCCTGTTTATCTTTTTAATGCTTTTTGTTGCCTGGAAAACTGTCTAATATTAATGTACCTTCATCATTTACAATGTTGGTCTTAAGTGGAGCATATAGTCTGTCTGCATTTAACATAATTACTGAAATATTTGGATTTAAATCTACCATCTTATTTTGTATTTTCTATTAGTTCTGCCTGTTCTATGTAATATGTTGATTTCATTCTGTTCAAAATATTTTCTAATTTCTTTTGTGATTTCTTCACTGACTCCAGAGTTATTTGGATATTTATTCAGTATCCAAATAATTGGGAACTTTGTAGTTATCCTTTTACTGATTTCCAACTTAATGCAATGCTAGTGTGATCAGAGAAAATACTTTGAATGATTTCTATCCTTTGAAATTTGTTGGTTTGCCCAGCATATGGTAAATTTTGGTAAATGTGCTGTGTGTGTATGAAAAGAAAGGTGTAATTTGTCATTGTTGGATGCATTGTTCTAATGTATCAGTTAGGTCAAGTTTGTTAGATGTGTTCATATTTTCTGTATCCCTTCCAAGTTTTTGTCTGCTTGTTTTATTAGTTACTGTACAAAGGGTGTTAATTCTTCCACTGTAGTTATGGATTTACCCTTTTCTTTTAGTTCAGTCAATTTTTACTTTATATATTTTGAAACTAAATTATTGGATGTATTTAGATTTAGAATGATCATATTTTCCTTGTGGATTGACCCTTTATCACTATGAAATGTGTCTATTCAAGGCAGTAGCATTATTACAGATAAAATCTTTATCTGATATTAGTACAGCTACATCAGCTTTCTTTTGGGTAGTATATTTTCTTCCACTATTTTGTCCTAAGACTTCTGTGTCTTTATTTAAGGTGTGTCCCTTGTAAGCAGTACATATTTAGTGTGTGTGTTTTGTAAATCCAGTCTGATGATCTTAGTCTTTTCATTGCAAAGTATTTAATCCACTTGAATTGATATATACCAAATTGCTCTTTGTTTTCTGTTTGATTTTTCCAATTTACATCCTTTTTTTCTGTTCTTCTTACTGATTCATTTAAAACTTTATTACCTCACATTTCCCCTATTCTTAGTTACACATTTTTTTTTTTTACTATCCTTTTAGTGTATACCTTAGAAATTACAACATGCATGCTTGACCTATTACAACCTAATAAATATTAGAACTTTTACCACCTTCCAGGTAATGTTAGAACTTTACAGTATTTTAACTCTATGTACTACACATCTTTTGAATCATGGATTTCATGCATTTTAATTCTACATATTTTTTTTTCTTTTTTTTAAAATGTTGATGGATGTTTACAGATCGGGATGACGTATTCCTTTTTTTTAAATTAATTATTTATTTTTGGCTGTGCTGGGTATTTGTTTCTGTGCGAGGGCTTTCTCTAGTTGCGGCGAGTGGGGGCCACTCTTCATCGTGCTGCACGGGCCTCTCACTATCGTGGCCTCTCTTGTTGCGGAGCGCAGGCTCCAGACGCGCAGGCTCAGTAGTTGTGGCTCACGGGCCCAGTTGCTCCACGGCATGTGAGATCTTCCCAGACCACGGCTCGAACCCGTGTCCCCTGCATTAGCAGGCAGATTCTCAACCACTGCGCCACCAGGGAAGCCCCTATTCTACATATTTTTTAAACCCTACAAACGTTTTTACTATTATTTTATAATATCAGTATTCACTTAAAAACTCCTTTCTAGTGTTTTTCCTTCCTACCTGCATTTCTGTATTTCCTTTTGGGATACTTTATTTTCTGCTTGAATAAATAAATATCCCCTTTACTATTTATTTTAGTTCAGGTCTACTTGTAATGAATTCTCTGTTTTTGTCTGGATATATCTTTATTTCACTTACATTTTTGAAGGATATTTTTTGTTTTCCCTTAAGAAACAAACAAACAAAACCCTCCACTGTCAGTGTTATTGTTATTCATTTGAAGATATGGTCCACCTCCTGCTACTTTGAGAATTTTCTTTTTACTCTGGCTTTTAGCAGTTTTACTGTGATAATGTGCTATGGTGTGGTTTTCTTTGTATTCATACTTGGGGTTCTCTGAGCTTTTGAGTCTGTGTGTTGAAGTCTTCATCACTTTTAGAACAAATATTTTCTCTTCAAATATTGCTCCTGTCTAATTTTTCTTGTTTTTTGTTTTAATTATTGACATTTTATTTTGCTTTCAAATTCAGTGCCAGTGAATATCACATTTAGCATTCCGTTTTACGTGTGTGTGTCATGGGGCTTTTTTGTTTTTGTTTTGTTATTTTTAATATTTTACTTTCTCTGAGTACCTAAGGCTTCTGTTTGAGACTGAAATCCTGGGACTTTTCCCATGCTCCAAGTCACATTTCTCCCCCTTCTCCAGCCTTCAGCTTTATTCAGGTATATTTAATATACAAAAAATTGCACATACTTAATGTATACATTTTGATGAGTTTGGACATATGCATATACCTGTGATACCATCACTGCAATCAAGGTAGTAAACATATCCATCACCTCCAAAAGACTTCTTAAGTCCCCTTGTTTTCATTTTCATTTTTGTTGGAAGAACACTTAACATGAGATCTATCCTCTTAACGAGTTTTTACATGTACAGCACCATATTGTTAATTGCTCTGTCCAATTTTTTCTTCTCTTTCTGGGCCTCCAGTTACACACATGTCCCTTGCACTCTTTTTGTTACTTTCCATCTTTTATCCCTCTGCTGTAGTTTGTATCTTTTTTATTGATCTGTCTTGCAATTCACTAACTTCTATTGTGTCTCTAGTTAAACCCATCTATAGAGCTCTTAATTTCATTTGGTTCTAGAATGTCCATTTATTTATTTTTTTTTAATAAATTCTAGTTCTCCGGTAAACTTCTCCATCTTCATCTATTTTTATTTTTCCCTCAATATTCTTGAACATGTTAGCTATCATTACTTCAAAGCTCCAATGTCTGGATCATGCATAAGTCTGTTCCCATTGTGTTTTCCTCTCTAGGTAGATAAGTGTGTGGGCTGATCACCTCCATGCAGTCAGGGAGTGAGCTATGCCAGGGGGTTTGGTTGTGGTTTTGGAAAGGCTTGATCTACCTCTGGTTCACCCTCTTCCTAGAGTGTAGGCTCTCTAGGGCTCCCAAGTGCAAGCCTGTTGTGATCACTTTTATCTCTGAGGATGTAGCCTTTTGGGTTCCCAGCTAAAGAGCAGAGAGCCTCGTATGAGATTCCCCACATTAGGCAGAAACTGGATCTTGATCCCTGTGTACCCTTGCTGCACAAAGCCCTCAAACTGATACAGGAACAATGCTCCAGTGTTTTGCTCACTGTTTCTCTGGAGCAATTCATCATCTTCTCAGCTCTTCTGTGCTTCAAGGTGATTTTTTAAAATACCATACCAGCATTTTTAGATGTTTTTCCATGGGAGACTTGACCCCCAATACTGGAAATGGAAATTTTCATTTCATATATTTTATGATGATTTTCACATTGAAAAACAAAAATTTTATGTACTCAAATCAGTCTGTCTTTTCCTTTATACCATCTTGATTTTGTGTTATTCTTAGGAAAGTTTTCATTTATTCAAAATAATACTGTATTTTGGTTTTTAACATTTAGCTGTTTAATGTATCTGGAATTTATTTTTGTGAATAGTGTAAAGTTAGGATCTAACTATTTTCCTTTAAAATGGAGAGCCAGTTGTTCCAACACTATTGATTAGATCAGGAGTCTGAAAACTATGACCAACCCATTTTTGTTAATAAAGTTTTATTGGAACGTGGCCATGCCCATTTGGTTACATATTGGCTATGACTTCTTTAATATTACACCAGCAGAGTTGAGTAGTTCCAACAGAAACTGTGTGGCCCACAGAGCCGTATATTCACTTTCTGGTCATTTAAGAAAGTTTACCAACTCCTGTGTTAGACTATACTTTTTTAAATTAATCTGAGTTTTTACTTTAGCATATAAATGTGTTTCATGTCTATTTCTAGAATCTCTTCTATTTATTATTATTTATTATTAAGAACTTCATTTGTTCTTCTTTCATTATCACTCTTAGAGTTACTATAGCTTTATACTAATATATTTTATTGGCCTTGAAGATACAGTGTGTTTAGTCAGGTTTACTGAGGCATAATTTGCATACAGTAAGATTTACCCTTTTTATGTATACATTTTTGTGAATTTTGACAAATGTATACAGCCATGTAAAGATAGAGAACATTTTCATCACTCTGAAAGTTTCCTCCTCCCCATTTGTCCATCCCCTCTCCTCACCACTAGGCCCTGGCAGGAGCTGATGTGTTTTCTTGTCCCTACAGTTTTTGTCTTTTCCGGAATGTCATATAAATGGAATCATACACTGAGGAGTTTTTGAAGTCTGGATTCTTTCACCAAGCATCATGTGTTTGAGATCTGTCCATGTTGTTTGCATGCGTGGTCATTCCTTTTTATTGCTGAGTAGTATTTCCTTATGTCCATTCACTGGTTGATGGACATTTGGGTTGAATCCAGTTTTTGGCATTTATGAATAAAGCCAATAGAAACATTTGCGTACAAGATATTGTCTGGACATACATGTTTTTCTTTTTCTTGGACAGATACCTAGGAATGGGATTGTTGGGTCATATGTTTCAATAAATGGATGTTTAACTGTATAAGAAACTGCCAAACTGTTTTCACTTTACTTTCCAAAGTGGCTGTACCATTTTTTTCATTTCCACCATCAATGTATGAGAGTTGCAGGTGCTTTGCATCCTCACCAGCACTTAGTATCGTCAGTTTTGTTTTTCCATTTTAGTGATTCTAGTGGGTTGGGCATTATAGTTTTAATTCCTAATTAATTTAGTTCTTAGTTCATATTCCTAATGACTTAATGATGTTGAGCATCCTTCTCTGTGCTTATGTACCATCTGTGTATCTTCTCTGGTGAAGTGTCCAAATGTCTTTTGCCTGTTTTAAAAAACTGGGTTGTTTGTTTTCTTTCTTTCTTTTTTTTTTTTTTAAATAAAGGTAGAGGAATGGGGACATTTTGAATTTATTTATTTATTTATTTATTTATTTTTGGCTGTGTTGGGTCTTCGTTTCTGTGCAAGGGCTTTCTCCAGTTGCGGCAAGCGGGGGCCACTCTTCATTGCGGTGCACGGGCCTCTCACTATCGCGGCCTCTCTTGTTGCGGAGCACAGGCTCAGTAGTTGTGGCTCACAGGCCTAGTTGCTCCATGGCATGTGGGATCTTCCCAGACCAGGGCTCGAACCCGTGTCCCCTGCATTAGCAGGCAGATTCTCAACCACTGCGCCACCAGGGAAGCCCCTGTTTGTTTTCTTATGGTTGACTCATGAGACTTTTTTTATATGTTCTGAACGCTAGTCCTTTATCAAAAATGTGTTTTGCAGGCATTTTCTCCCAGTGTGTGGCTTGTCTTTTTATTTTTTAACAGTGTCTCTGAAGAATAAAACTTTTAAATTTTTATAGAGTCCACTTTATCAATTTTTTCTTGTATGTTTTGTGTTATCTTCTATTGCTGTGAACAAATTACCACAAACTTAGCAGTTTAAAACAACATAGATTTATTATCTCACAGTTTGCATGGGTCTGGAATCCAAGTTAGCTAGATCCTCTGCTCATGGTCACGCCAAACTGAAGTCAAGGTTCTGGCTGGGCTGCATTGCCTTCTGGAGCTCAGTGTCCTTTGCCACGCTCATGTGGTACTTGGCTGAATCCAGTTCCTTATAATTGTAGGACACAGGTTCCTCTTTTCTGGCTGGTCATCAGCCAGTGGCTGTTCTCAGCTCCTGGAGGCTGCCCACCATTTCCTGCCACATGGCCTTCTCCACAACATGGCGGTTGCTTTTTCAAGAAAAACAAGAGAGCGTCTGCTTCAGTTTCAAATCTCTCTGACTTCTCTTGTCTCTGAGCTCTAAACCCTTGTTTAAAAGGGCTCACCAGAATAAGTCAAGCCCACTCACATTCAAGGGAAAGGATTATACAGGGTATGTGCACCAGGAGGGAAACTCCTAGTTTCCTAGAACTCCAAGAAAATCCCAGGATGCCAACTTAGGATTCTTCCTACCACATGGTTTGTACTTTTTTATTTCTGAGAGATCTTTGCCCACTCCAAACTGGTGAAAATTTTTCTGATGTCTTCTTTTTTCTTTTCGGCTGTGCTGCACAGCTTGTGAGAGCTTAGTTCCCCGACTAGGGATTGAACCTGGGCCATGGCAGTGAAACCACCAAGTCCTAACCACTGGACCACCAGGGAATTCCATGTGATTTCTTTTAGAAGGTTAATAGTTTTAGGGTTTCTATCTAGACCTGTGGTTCATTGTATGCATGTATGTATTTATTTATGTATTAAGATATAATTCACCCTAATGTGTACAATTCCATGGTCTTTTGTATATCACAAAGTGGTGCAGCCATTGAATTAATTCTAGAACATTCTCATTACACACAAAAGAAACCCTCAGTTCATTAGCAGTCACTCTCTACTTCTTTTTCCCCCAACTTGGCAACCACTGATCTACTTTCTGTCTCTGAATTTGCCTATCCTAGATGTTTTGTATCAGTGTAATCATACAATATGTACACTTTTGTGTCTGACATTTTCACTAATCATGATGTTTGCAAGGTTCACCCGTGTTTTAGCATGTATTAGCACTTCATTCCTTTTTATGGCTGAATACTACTCTACTGTATAGAGATATACCACATTTTGTCTTTCCATTTGTCAGTTGATGGACATTGGGTTGTTTCTGTGTTTTGGCTATTTTGAATAATGCTGCTGTGAATATTCTCTTTTTTTTTTTTTAACTGAACTGTTTGAGATAAAGTACCAACATCATGGCCCTTTACCCCTAAGTTCTTCTGCATGCCTTTCCCAAGTATAAGGACTTTCTTTTTCATAACTACAGTGTAATTATCACATTTAGGAAATTTGTCATTGATATAATACTGTTATCTAATATACAATCCATATTCAAATTTCACTGATTTAATTAGTGATTTTAAATATCTTAAACAGGTGTTTAAAAATTACAGATTTTTTTATTAAGGTGAAATTCACTTAACATAAAATTAACCATTTAAAGTGGATAATTTGGTGGCATTCATAAAATGAAGTAGGAAGTATTTCTTCCTTTTTTATTTTTTGGAGGAGATTGGCATTAATTTTTCTTGAAATGTTTGGTAGAATTCTCTAGTGAAACCGTTTGGCCAGGAGATTTTCTGTTCAGGAGACTTTTAGTTATGAATTCAGTTTTTTAAATGATTTCAGTAGTACTCAAGTTATCTGTTTTATCTTGGTTGAGTTTCAGTAGTTTGTGGGTTTTGAGGAATTGGTCCGTTTTTTGGTAAATTGTTCAGTTTATGAGTACTAAGTTGTTTGTATTATTCCCTTGTTATCCTTTTGATGGCTGCAGGACCTAAAGTGACATTGTTTCATTCCTGATGTTGGAGAGATAGGTCTTCTCTCTTTTTATCTTTGTCAGTCTTTCTAGAGGTGTATCTATTTTATTAATTTATTTTTTAAATCAGCTTTTTGCGTCGTTGATTTTTTTTTTCTGTTGTTTTCATTGTTACTGATTTCTGTTCTTTTATATTTCCTTCCTTCTGCTTGCTTTGGGTTTATTTTTTTTCTTTTTCTACTTTGTTGAATTAGGAAATTAGAGTACTGATTTGAGCTCTTCTTTTCTAATATAAACTTAGCACTGTCATTTTCCCTCTCAGCATTGCTTCAGCTATGCTCCATATATTTTGATATGTTGTACTTTCATTTTCATTCATTTCTAATGTATTTTTAAAATTTATTGTGAGATTTCCTCTTTGACCCACAAATTATTTAGAAGTGGTTCTTTAGTTTCCAAGTGTTTGGATGTTTTCCTGTTATCTTTCTGTTATTGATTTATCGTTTGATTCCATTATGGTCAGAGAACACGCTCTATGATTTTAATGCTTTAAATTTGTTGAGGTTTATTTTATGGCCCAGGTGGATATTTTTCTTGGTGGATATTCTGTGAGCACTTTAAAAAAATGTATTCTGCTGTTGTTGGGTGAAGTGTTCTTTGTATGTATATATCAATTAGACCCTGTTGATTGATTTTACTCTTCACTTCTATATCCTTGTTGAATTTTTGTATAGAGTTCCACCCATTACTGAGATAGGGTATTAATGCCTTGAAGTATTATTGTGGCTTGGCTATGCTGGTTTCCTCATTTCATCTCTATCAGTTTTTGTTTCTTATATTTAAGGCTCTGTTGTTTGGTGCATACACATTTAGGATTGTTATGTCTTCCTGGTGGATTGATCCTTTAATCATCATGTAATGTCCCTCTTTGTCTCCAGCTATTTTCTTTGCTCTGAAATCTACTCACTGGATAGAATATAGCCACTCTACTTTTTTTTTTTAATTAAGGTTTGCACGGTATATCTGTTTTCAGCCTTTTACATTCAGCCTTTGTATTTGAAGAAAGTTTCTTACAGACAGCATATTGTTGGGTCTTTTGTTAATCCACTCTGCCGTGTTTTGTGTAGGTCTTAGCCTACTAATGCTGTTGCCTGGGAATGCCTGGGGGCACTCACCTGGGCCAGTGTTGTGGCTGGACCAGCCCTTGTGGTTCGTATTAGGATTGCAAGATGCACCTCAGCAACAAGCATCAGAGAACAAGCAAGGTTTTATTGCTCACAGGTCCTGACATGACATGTCTCAGGCCACACATTGAGGTCACAGGAAGAGAGATGGGTAGGGGGCTGCAGGTCATCCCTGGGCTTCTGCCTTTATTGGGGTTGAGGGTGAGGTGCCTAGGGTTTCATGGGTTCACTCTTTATTGGTGAATTTAAAACATGAGAGCGGGAATTGAAGTGCACAAAAGGAAAAACAGGGTCCCTCTAATGATCAGTTATGTAGGTCACCCACGGCTTTCTAAAAGGGGAACTTCATGGATGGTGGCCTGGTTCTTTATCTAGTTGTGTAGCTGGCAATATGTTTATTCAAGATGGATGTCTTTGAAGTGGATGCCTCAGCAATCAAAAGCTTATTATCAGGTACTTATATTACAATTAAAAAAAAAAACAAATGGTCAGGTACTTACACCACAGCCAATCTCAGTTAATTGGTGTATTTAGACCGTTTATATTAAATGTAACTACTGATATTTTAGGGCTTAAGTCTGCCACTGTGTTATTTGTTTTCTGTATGCTTCCTCCTTTTCTCTTTTCTTATTACTTTTCTGTGTTTTTTTTGAATATTTTTTATTCCATTTCAATTTATTTATAATGCCTGAGTATATCACTTTATACAGTTTGCTTAGGTGTTGCTCTAGGTATTACATTATACACACATAACTTTTCCCAGTCTAATGATAGTGTTTTACCAGTCCGCGTGAAGTGTAGAAACTGTATTTCCATTTAGGTCCCTTTACCTTCCCCAATTTTTAAATATAATAGTATTTCCTCCACATGGGGCTACTCCATTTTGGTGAAACTGGAAACCCATATGCTTGTCTTTTATCTGTCATCTTTACTGAATTATTCATTAGTAGTTCTTCATTACTTCTAGTAGTTGTCTTGAATTCTACATATAGTTATATCTTCCACAGAAAGGACTTTTTCATCCCTTTCTTTCTTGTATTTATACTTTTCATTTATTTTTATCTTATTGCCAGGCAAAAAGTTGAATCTGTTTTTTCTATTTTTCAACATCACCAGTGACTCTTTATCTTTTCACTTTATCTGTATAAAATGAGAGATTTACTTGTACTTTGCCTCTCTGCTTCTAAGGTTTTGTGATACAGTCTGGATGTTTTAAGTCTAAATTTTTATCTGACTACCCATGGTTTTCATTTTTTTATATGATCTGTCTTTAGGGCCTCTCTGACTTCAGCTCCAGCTCTCCCTCTCATTCCATCTACTCCACCAATAATGACCTTTTTGCTTTTCCTTTAGCACATCAGGGCCTGCTTCTGTCTCAGGCCTTTGCATTTGTTGTTCTCTCTGCCTGAATTGCTTTGCTTTCTCACCTTCTAAAAGGTCTTTACTGTCATGTCACATTCTCACTAAGACCTTCCCTGGTCATCCCGGTAAAGTTATAATCCGTCCCCTCATCAAATCCCCCAGTTCTCTTCCCTACTTGGTTTTCTTTTCATAGCACTTATGACCACCTAATGTACTATTTTATCTATTAGCTGGTTTATTGTCTATTTCTCTTTATTAGAATATAAGTTCCATGAAGGCAGGAGTTTTTCTCTATTTTTCTGTTTTGTTTTATTCCTGGTACCCAGAACAGAGCCTGGCACATGCAGGTACTCAATAAGTCTTTATTTAAGTAACTAATCTTCATCTATTTAGCATTTTCCTTCTTCAAGTTAGAACTCTCAAGCCAAAGGATGTGTTTTTTTATTAATAGTTCCTTGTACCTTTTGCCATATAACTTCCTTTTTTGTTCGCTTTCTTATTTATTTATACCAGGTAATACTTTTCATATGGTTTAAAATTCAACCAGTATAACAGGGTTTGTGTTGAATAGTATTCCTCCCTCTTCCATAGTCAAGCACGCCATTCCTCTCCTCAAAAGCAACTAGCTTTGTCACTTTCTTGATACTCCTTAAAGAGATAGTCCCATAAGGCTTTCTGAAAAGTTGACAAAATATTTTACAATTGTCTGTCCAGAACAGTTCCTGTTTCTCTTTCTATCTGCTGCTGAATCCTTCTCAACAGGCAGTGTAAATCATTTTTGAGAGAATGTTGCTGTCATGCTAGGTGCTGAGGGAGTGATATAGTGAAGAATTACTTTGCCCATGCTCTTGAAGTTCAAAATCCAAATGGGGTGGGAAGGTATCCACACTTAAAAAGTAACACAGGATTTAGAAAGATCAAGATGATATATATGAAATGTCATGAACATTGAATTATTAATTGTTGAATGAAATCTAAGTAACAAATACCATGAAAATTAGTTAATCAAAGCAGAGAGTGACTACATTTATCAGAGAAGAATACATTGGTTTTGGGTAATCTGAGAAGAGCGTAGAAGGAAAGCAGTGTATTATACCTTCTGTGTGTGTAGCAACATGATATTTATATACTAGGAATATATTTTTATGCCATGAGATTTTTCAAAGAGGAATAACGAAGTCCTTATCTTGTAGAGGAGAGATTATATGTGCTTATGACAAAGTCAGTGAGAGGACTTGCTATAAAAAAGTATCACATTCAGTGGGGATTCAGAGAGAGAGATCATAACCATTTGGGGAAATCAAGAAAATGTTTATAGGGAATTCATGATCAAGACAGAGCTTGAAAGATAAGTAATAATAAGCACAAAAGGATAACACAGTGGAAGACTCTAGTGCAGGGGTTGGCAAACTATAGCCCTTAGGCTGACCACCTGTTTTTGTAAGTAAAGTTTCATTGGAACATAGTCATGCCCATTGGTTTATGTATTGTCTGTGACAGCTTTCACGCTGTAGTGGTAGAGTTGAGCAGTTGAGACAGACCACATAGTCTGCAAAGTCTAAAATATTTACTATTTGGTCCTTTACAGAAAGAAAGTTTGCTGTTCCCTACAAGTAGATAGGCTATGGGTGGGAAAGTATTATTGCTAACTACTAAAGAAATGAAAATGATATACTTATTATAGCTGGAGGGGGAAGTCAGTAATAGAAGGGTGGGTGGCTAAAGAGGAGGTTATCCTTGAAGGAATTTAATAGGAAGACCATTACTTATAGAGAGGAAGTGGAGTATCTCTAGGCTGGGACAGTAGTTCATTTAGACATAGATGTGGTTTGTCCTTAATCATACTTTTCTAATCTTTCCCTTGCTAGCCAAGAAGGATCAGGAAGGTGGAGAAGAAAAGAAATCTGTGCAAAAGAAAAAAGTGAAAGAGTTAAAGGTGTTGGATTCAAAGACAGCCCAGAATCTCTGTGAGTAACTCTGTGATCTTAGCAATTTGAAATATGAAGGAGTTTTTCTAAGAGCTTAATCTGGTGGATCCAGGGTCCCTTGATATGAAACTTCCATTTGTTAGTTCCTGCTGTATGCCTGGTATTGCATAGTAAATACCTGATATCTAATCCCTTCAATAGCACTGCAAGATTGTTAGCATCTAGTTTTACGGCAAGAAAATAAAGGCTAATAGGACTTTTAGGAATTTGCCTAGTCACATAGCGGGTAAGAGGCAGGTCTGGGAGTTGAACCTCATATTTTCTTATTTCAAAGCCCTTACTATTTCCATTGCATCCACAGAAAATCTAACACAAATGTTCTAGCCACTGCACATTTCCTTCTTTCTCATTTTCTTTTAAGTATTTCCTTTAAAGGTGACTGGCTTGACTTCCATTAAATCTAAAGTAACTTTGTAGTTTAGAATAAATAATGTAAATCCTGTACTTCTCAGAGTAGGATCAGTAACGTCAAAGAGTTCTGTTCTGAACTTGCTACCTATACTCATAACTCTGATTGGTGGCAAATTTCAGATCAGAAACTCCTCTGCAGAGTTGATACAGGTAGTATTTAATGATCAGGATGAATGTTCATTTTTTTGTTCATTTCAACTGTTGATATCCTTACTTTATGTTGCATAATGAAGATTTAAATATTTGTTCAACAAATATTTGAGGGTCTGCCAGGTTTCAGGCTCTATTAGGCACATACTAGGTGTGTGTTCCAGAGATGAAAGGGTATGTATTCCATAAAACCCACTCATGATCCAGTGACATGGCTGTTGTCCCCATTTTACCCAGTGAGAAAACTAAAGTTCAGATGTTATGACTTGGCCAAGATCACACAGGTAATGAGGACACATACCTACAAGTAAAGTCAGTGATATAATGAGAACAGTAAGCCTTTAGATTATTCTTGACTATATAATCTTAGATCACTGGCAACAGATATTACTAAATAGTGTCTGTAGGTAAGTCCTTTTATGGAAATTAAAGTGATGTGAGAAAGTTCCTCTTCTCAAGATTATCTCTAGCAACATTAAAATGAGCAGTTGTTATTTTAGAAAATGATAAAAGACCGTGGGGTAGTACATTGTTATTTCCAGTTGAATGATATCAATATGGGAAACAGAATTTAGGAAGAGAATTGAGATTAGGAGGGTCTAGGTGTTATTTGGTGATTCAGTGATTATTAAGTGCCTCTTATATGGTGAGGATGCAAAACTAAGTAAGGTAGTCCCTATCCTCATGAGCCATATGTCTGGTAGAGACGGAAAAGTAAATAATGGTTATAGCACAAGTTGGTAAGTGCTATGATGGAGGTGTGCTAGGAAGCTTATGAGAGCACTGGGCAAGGGGGCATCTAAATCAAGTGGGAGGAGTATTGGAGGGAGCTCAGTCATTCTAAATGAAGTACTGCTTAAAACTATTTACAACAAACTAAATGAAGGGTGAGGGCTGGCTTGTTTCAGGCAGAGGGACCAGCATGTATGAAGGCACAGAGGCATGTGTGCAGTTCAAGAACTGCAAGTAGTTGAGTACAGCTGAGTAAAGGCCATATGTGGGGGAGTGGTGGTTGAAGAAGCTTTCAAGAAATAGACATAGAGGCTAGATCATAAAGAAGTCTGATAGGCTTAGGCTAAGAAGTATGTATTTTATCCTGAAAACTGTGAAAGTTATTGGAGGGATTTTAGTCAGGAAAGTGAGTGATACAACCCTATGTAATTTGGGGGAGGGCTACTTCAGCAGTGATTATGAGGCTGGATTGCTAGGGTAGGGGAAGACTCTAGGCAGAGAGATGTGTTATGTTATGGCTTTAAATTAGGCGAGAGGTGATCAAGGCCTGCAACTAAGTTGTGAGAATGAATAGGAAGGGAGAAGATATTAAGAAGATAGAATTAATGGAACTTAGTGATTGATAGAGGGGATAAACAAGATGTTTTCTTGGGTTAAGATCACTCTATAGAGAGTGGTACCACTTATTGAAATAGGAAAATCCAGCAGGAGCAGATTCTATCTTTTGTGGGAGAAATGGTGGACATGAGTGAGAGATGGCAGAGTGGTAGGTAGGAATGATTGATTTAATTTTAGGATAGAATTTAAGGTTCCTGTGGGAATCCTCCAACAGGATGGGTGTATTAGGCATTTGGGTATAGAAATCAGGAGGAATGTCTGGCTGGATATAAGAATTTAAGAGATAGTATATGAGTCATAGTTGAAGCCAATAATTTGCCTTGAAGGTCATTAATATTTGGGGGGGGCAAGTAACAAAAAGGGGAGACCTCAAAGGAGGCTGGAAAGGAACAGCAAGAAAAATACTCTGACATAGTCTAAGAAGTGGGCGTAGTAGTCAAGTAAAATCAGGACAGGACAGGTGTCTTTTGGATCTGGCATTAGGAAAGTCAGTGACCTAGGCAAGAATAATTTTAGTATAGCATAAGTGTTAAGAACAGAAGCTCTGGAATCCGTTTGTATTTAAATCCTGGCTCCAACCCTTACTAGCAGTGTGACCTTGGACGGGTAGCTTAACTTCTTTAAGTATGTTTCCTTTTCTGTCAAATGTGGTTAATAATACAAACTTATACATTATTATAAATGGGGTTAAATGAGATCATATATGTAGATTGTGTTTAAGATACTAGGTCTTACATGGAGTATACACTCAACAAATGATTGTCATCTTTTCACTGACTTTGTGGGGACGGAAGAATTAATGACAATGTGGAAGCAAGAATAGACTGTTATATTTTTAGAATGTTATAAGGTGAAGGAAAGAAGGAAGCTGGTAATTAAGAATGTTGGATCAGGGAGGATTTTTTTCTTTAAGATAGGAAAAACTTGAACGTGTATATCGTTGTCCCTCGGTATCTGTGGGGGATAGGTTCCAGGACCCCCCTCGTATACCGAAATCCATGGGTGCTCAAGTCCTTTATATAAAATGGTGTAGTATAGTTGGCCCTCTGTATCCACAGATGCGGAAGGCCCACTGTATATGCTGAAGGAAAAGGTCCTTAGGGCTACCTGTTCTATTGAAACACGAGGAAAGGATGAGTATATGGATATAGTTCTGCTAAGCTTACAGAAGTGTTGGCACAAGTCTTCTTCTAGATGATTCCAAAATAGCCCTTACTCGAGCCTCTTCTAGTCTGGTTCCAACTGAGGGCCCCCAGTGCTCAGTTTATAAGTGGCATGAGAGAAAGCTTAGCAAGTAATTTGACCGATGGCTTCAATTTTTCTCAGTAAAAAGCAGCAAGGCCTTTTTAGAACAAATGGGGAAGTGGCAGGACATTTGGGAGAATGGGGATATTTTATATGGAGGAGCTGCCAAGAGAGCCAGGAGAGCGTGGACTAGGGACACACAGAAGGATTCCCCACCATCACTGGTGCCACTTCAGATTCATAGACTCTGATCTGCAGTGTTCATCAGCCCAGGTGTAAGAGGAGAGGTATGAGATGGCTGGGTTAACTAAGGACTGGAAGGAGAAGGAAACAAGAGAATAAGAATAGTAGTAATAATAGAGTGGGAGTGAAAGGGTAGACTGCAGGGTCTAGGTTAAACGGAGGAAGCAAAGTAGAACTGAGACATTCAGAGAAAATGGAGTGGGCATCTGTCTCGTGGGGGAGAGAGCACGCAAGAGAGCACTCTGACGAGGTTGAGGAGCCAATTTAGGGATTAGTGAGTGAGAGAGCTGAAAGGGTGGGAGGTGTTTGTTGGGGAATGGGATGCGGCAGTTTAAGAATCAGAGCATTTCAAGGCAGTGGCAGCTCTGAGGATGGAATCAAGGGAGTGTGAGGAACTAAAATAGGAACAGGGTGAACATTTTTGATGTATATAGATAGAGAGATCAAAGACTTCCTGTGTGAGCAAAGACAAGGTGTTTGTAGAATGTGGTGCTTGGAACAGTGTGGCTGGCGTGTGACATAAATGTGGGGATTCGTGGGAGGGAAAGCTGGGAGGTGGGAACCTTAAACACTGGGCTCAGGAACTTGGATCTTAACTCTACAGGCAGTGGGGAGCTGGTGGAGGTTTGTGATCATGACTTTAAGAGAGCACTCCTAGGAAAGTTGTCCAGCGTAGGTTTGTAGGGTGGGCTGGAAGGGGGAAGAGACTGAGAAGAACATGTCTTTATATCTCATTTCCTGGCAGCAATCTTTTTGGGTTCCTTCCGCATGCCCTATCAAGAGATTAAGAATGTCATCCTGGAGGTGAATGAGGCTGTTCTGACTGAATCTATGATCCAGGTAAGGAGCAAGGTCATTCTGGAGCTGGCTCTTTGCATTGCTGTACACTAGCTCTGTCTCCTCTCTGCCTAGACGATGCGGACTCTGTAAGCATTGTTGACTTAAAGAATGCTGGCTTTATGTAAGCTTCCATCTCCCTGGTGATCAGGTTATTTCTGGTATATTTTTCAAAAGTCCTGCCATCTCACTAGCTGCCTCCCCCACCTCCCCCTACCCCAGCCCATGTCTCCTTCTTAGTGGTCCTTGGGCAGAGTGAGGGACTGATAGGAGGCTCAAGCTGTCAGCTCATCCCCTTCAAACTTAGACAGTCCCTTCTGTCTTGCAGAACCTCATTAAGCAGATGCCAGAGCCAGAGCAGTTAAAAATGCTTTCCGAACTGAAGGACGAATATGATGATCTGGCTGAGTCAGAGCAGTTCGGCGTGGTGGTGAGTGAGGCCTGTGGCACAGACTCTTCTCTGACCCCCTCCTCCCCGAGAGCATCCGGGGCACTTGCTCCTGGCCTCTTGTCTATTTTGAACCCATCTTTCTCTCTTTCTCCTCCCTACTCTGGAACTCAGATTCTGCCATAGGAGGCTTAAGCCTGTATCTTCTTCCTTTCCTCTCTCTCTGTTGGCTATGATGGAACTGCTTGTCTCTCCCCAGATGGGCGCTGTGCCCCGCCTGCGGCCTCGCCTCAATGCCATCCTCTTCAAGCTGCAGTTCAGTGAGCAAGTGGAGAATATCAAGCCAGAGATCGTTTCTGTCACTGCCGCATGTGAGGAGTTGCGAAAGAGCGAGAACTTCTCTAGCCTCCTGGAGATTACCTTGCTTGTTGGAAACTATATGAATGCTGGTTCCAGGAATGCTGGTGCTTTTGGCTTCAGTATCAGCTTCCTCTGTAAGGTGAGCCAGGGGGTTAGAGCGGGACGATGGAAGGGAAGGCCGTGGCCTCTAGGAGCCCAGTGTGGCAGACTGCTGTCGGCCTGAGGTGATCGTGGGCATGTCAGGACTCACCACTTCTCCTCTTCCCCCAAGCTTCGAGACACCAAGTCCACAGATCAGAAGATGACGTTGTTGCACTTCTTGGCTGAGTTGTGTGAGAATAACTATCCCGAGGTCCTCAAGTTTCCAGATGAGCTTGCCCACGTGGAGAAAGCCAGCCGAGGTGAGGCAGATTGGGGTGAAGCTAGAAGGTGGTTCCAAGCCCCAGAGATCTCTGCATGGGGTAGGGAAAGAAGACTCAGTCTAGATTTTAGATCATTTTCAGTTCAGAGAATTTTAAGGAACGGGAGAGAGCATAGGCATGATGTCCAAGCCACAGAAGAGAGGTCTTCATGTACAGAAATGGGAAGCACTCTTTCCCTTCCTAGGGAAACACCAGACACCAAAAAACAACTAGAAGAAAGGCAGGTATTTTTAGTTTAAGTCAACAGTTTTTCTCATTCAGAAAGCGTGGACTGGATTAGCAAAAACCAGGCCTCACCGTCCTGGGACTAAGCAAAGAAAAAGCAGCATTCAGTAGAAATGGGAACAGATTTCTGCCCACCCTCTATATTTCTGTGTAATGTCTCCTTCCTCCCAAACCCTGTTCTCTAAAATAAATGAGACCAAAATCCCGGGGGATTTCATAGATTCTTGTTAAATTAAATGAGCCCTCTCTTTTCTTCTTAGTATTGTACAGCTTATGGAGGCTGGAGGTTTAATCATCAAATAATTTATAGTTTCACTGAAAAGCTGTGTGAAACAATTAGAGAGTACGTAAGAGGACTAAAATAATTAAGTACCAGCTGGATGTACAGACTGGAGCAGTGCCCTGAAAAACAGTATAGGGTATTGAGACTGGAGGTAGTAAGCTCTTGCTGTCTGTTTTTGTGTCTACTTTAGTCTCTGCTGAAAACTTGCAAAAGAACCTAGATCAGATGAAGAAACAAATTTCTGATGTGGAACGTGATATTCAGAATTTTCCAGCTGCCACAGATGAGAAAGACAAGTTCGTTGAAAAAATGACCATATCCTTTCTTGAAAGGAGGGATTTGCCCCCTAGGAAAAAAAAGAACTTCCCGTGGGGGGACAGCAGGATAGATATGATGATATACAATTTTTCCTTAAAAAATTGTTTTTCATTAAAAAATGTTTTTTCATTAAATGCATAGTTCTTGAAAGCATTCTCATTGTTGTGGTTTGCATCAAACCATGCAGATACAGTAAAAGTCTCCCTTGAGACCTTGCCCTCTGCCCCGTCTCCCCACCTGCCAGACACACACACCCCATACTACACACACATACATATTCCCTTCTCCCTCCCCTTCCCAAAGATAACCACTGCCACTGGACTTCTCTCTGATTTGCACCCTAATGAATTTATTTTAGTAAAAATTGCACTGTATTGCTTTAGCACTTAACATGTTTGGCCCTGTTTCCTTAGCAGTATATGCAGAACAGTCTCTTTTTAAACTGCCACTTCCTATTCTTCAGGAATACCATAGTTTACGGTTTACCATTCCCCTGTTTTGGATGTTTAGATTGCTTCTGGGTTTTGCTAATATGAACATCGCTGTGTTTCGCATCCTTGTGCATGCCAGTACACATCTGTGAGTCGTCCTCAGGGCTAGAGAAGTGGGTCTGCTTTCTGGTGTTGGTTCTTTACTCTTTGGCTGCACAGCTTTGTGAAGGATGCACAGGAACAGTATAACAAGCTGCGGATGATGCACTCGAACATGGAGACGCTCTATAAGGAGCTGGGCGAGTACTTCCTCTTTGACCCCAAGAAGGTGTCTGTGGAAGAATTCTTCATGGATCTGCACAACTTTAAGAATATGTTTGTGGTAAGCAGGGTATACCTGCCGACTGAAGCTTTTGTGGACCTTTCTCACTTTCCACTGGGTTCATGTTGGTTGGCGGTGGGTGTGTACATGTGTGAGTGCATACATGCCCACGTGTTCATTTTTTCCTCCACAGCAAGCAGTCAAGGAGAACCAGAAGCGGCGGGAGACAGAGGAGAAGATGCGGCGAGCAAAACTGGCCAAGGAGAAGGCAGAGAAGGAGCGGCTGGAGAAGCAGCAGAAGAGAGAGCAACTCATAGACATGAATGCTGGTAAGAAGCGAAGGCGAAGGGCCGATGGGTTGAGACAGGAACATTTGGAAGGCTTCTCTGTCTAGAGTCTAGAGGCCCGAGGACAGCTCATGTCTGAGCTCAACTCCTGGCAAATGATTTTTGGCAGCCTTCTTCCTCCACGATCCTGATGCTGGACTTTAACCCCGACTCCATTACATGCACGTTCCAGTGCTCCGCTCTCAGTTTTTTCCCTCCTTTGCTGGTTCCTGCATTATGTCTCATCTCTCCAGTGATTTAGTATTGCTGTAACATGTACTCTTGCCTTCTGCCTGTCCAAAAATTCCCCCGTCCGGTTTTCATACCCTCTAGTACATCTTTTGTTCTTTTTCCCAAACTGTTTTCCTGGCCCTGCTCCTGTCTTTTAATGGCTTGCCTTCTCTTTCTGCTTATTTCACTAAGTATTGTGTCCCCAGTACCTCAGCACAGTTGTACACACCTATCAGATTGTAAATGGATTGAACTTCTGGAAAGGGGGCGGGGGAGCTGGCCACCCTCTTCTTTCTTCAGCAGAATCTCTATTTCACTCTCAGAAGCATGTCTTTGTTGAAACATATGGCCTCAATTACTGGCCCTCTGTTTCCTGTTTCTGCTGCTTTCCTGCTGCCGACTCCCTGCCCCTCTCTGGCTGCTCTCTCTGTGGGCAGCGGAAATCCAGCATCCATTGCACACAGCCCTGAGCTGGTGCCACCCTTCTTGAACCTGAGGGGCTACGAGCCATCTAAGTAAAGAGGTTCTCTGGGCTGCTGGGTCTGGCAAGAATCCATGCTTTGCTGAGCACGAGAGGTGAGGGCTGCTCTGACACTCCTGCTCCCGGGGACTTCTCTTTGTGGCACGATCAGGGACCTGAAGCAGCAGAACTGCCTGCATTTCTGTCTTTTCTTTATACTTTTTTGGGAAGCAGTTCCCCTGCCCTTAGTCCAGTTGTATGTAAGCCACAAACTTTGCTCTAGTAATGCCATTAAAAAAGCCCACACCAAGTATTCTTCACCTTCCCCCATTCTCCCCAGGCCTCTAGGCTTTGTCCCCAGTTACTGTTTAGGACGTAATAGGGAAAGGTGGAGTCCAGCTGATTTGTGGGACGAAGGCTGCACACAGTCGTCAGGCAGCGCAGGGGACCCTGCCCTGGTCCATGTCCCCAAGGGCAAGCAAATGAGGTTGGAATGTAGGTCAGCTGCACTGGTGGTGTTTGGCCAGCAGGCGGCACTGGGAGCAGTGAGCCCAGCCTCGTGGCTGGCAGCCTACTGGCTCCTAGGGATTTCACAGTTTCAGATTTCACCACCCTTAGCTGTTGCCATGGAAACGGAGTGGGCTGGAATAAGGATTCTACATTAACTCTTTGTATTCCAACCAGAAGCTCCTCTTCGATGCAGAGCTGACTTCTGGAAGATGCAGCCACTGGGGGCAGTACTTAAGTGAAATACACTCTTTATCAGTGGTCTCTCATCTTTCCTCAGCCCTGCTCTGAAACTGGAACCAGGCTTTCCGTGAGAGGTTTATGTAAATTGGAGTGAAACACTTCAGGATAAGTAGAGAGTGATATAGTTCCTTATTACTGTCATAATCCCAGTCTCTGTACATATCCCAGTCTTGCAGGCAGGCAGGTCTCCACTTCTCTGTGCTAGTTCTGATGGGGGTGGGAAGGGAGGAGGGCACTGCAGGAAAATTATCCAAGGTTTGCAGTGGTTGGTAACCAGTGAAACCTTTTGTTTTAACCATTTTCAAACAGACACAAGTAAACATGGGCTGTGAGACTTGAGGTTGAGCCCCTGTGTGCTGTGAGCCCCGAGAACCTGGGCGAGGGAAGCCATGCAGTAGCAGCGCATCTTTTGTGGGGCTCAACACATGAGTGCTACTCGGGCTGAAGAGCTTACATCTCCGTTTTTGTTCATGACAGAGGGCGATGAGACAGGTGTGATGGACAGTCTTCTGGAAGCCCTGCAGTCAGGCGCAGCATTCCGGCGGAAGAGAGGACCCCGTCAGGGTAAGTCAGCAAATGGAGCCCAGCCTGTGTGTTGAAGGAAGGCAGTGAGGCCTCTCTGCTCCTGCTTGTCTTGGGCTAACGAGCAGGTAGTGATGTTCTCAGGGTTTAGAAACTTCCCCACAATAGTCCCTGCGTCTAGAGTGGATGACCTAGTCCTCTTCCAGCCACGTTAGAAAGTACTGACTTGGAGAACTAGGACTTGAGGGACTGACAACAGATATTACATTTGATTATCCTTGTATCTCTCCTCATTCTTGAAGCAGAAACGTAGAATAAGCAAACCACTGTGCAGGACACAGAGATCTGAGTAGGTGTTTGTGTATATGAACAAAAAAACTGATGTAAATTCAAAACTCTACATTAGATGTAGGAATACAAAGAAAATAAGTCAAGAGTCCTTACTATTAGCTTCACAAGCAGAAGAGATAGAGAGAATAATAGAAAGTATAGAATCCTATAGAGAGAAGGCTAGGCATCATTCTCCCCAGATGTAAGAATGTAGAGGAGCATCTCAACCGAAGGATCGTGCTATGTCTGAAAGCTGCCTTTTTCTTGGGTGTAATTGGCCTCCACTGCACTTGCCTTCCCCATTTACTCCCCCGCAGCCTCCTCCCCCGACCTTCAGAAGAGTTAAGTGGATTATGTTGAGCCAGAGCCTCTAAGAAAATTATGGGGATAGGAGGACAAATGATCCAGGCATTAGTATGGGGAAGGATCAACGGTTAAATTGCCTTTGAGGGAAGTATATAGCGGCCAAGAGACTGGTCCAGAAGAAGGTATGGCCAAAGCTACTCCTCGTGACCTGCACCACTGAGTCTGGTGAAGGCCCTTTGGGGCTAGGCATGATGGCTTCTTTCCTAGGTTGAAGGGTGGGCATTACAGAAAAGGCAGCATTAAGAGTTTGTACTTCTGAGGTGGTTTAAGCTATGTTCCCTGTTCCCTCGCTGGTGCATTCTGTAGGCCTGTGTGATAGGAGCTTCACTTCAAGGTTATTGTACAGATGAGTTGTGTGGTTTGCTTTGGACGCTGCTTAGCTATTAACAGTGGTATCTGTAGGACCTATAGTACCCATCACAGCCTGTAAAGGTGACCTTACGATCAAGGGTACAGAGCATGTTAGCCCACACAGAGTCAGTGTCCTGGCCCAAACGTGGTAGATCACTATGAGTTTCTTCGTGAATGGCTGACTGCCTGTTTCTGCCAATACTCTGAATACCCAGAGGGAAATTCCCTCTGAGGGCTCTGTAGGACTTCAGAACCTGCCCTAAACAGAAGAATCCCTCATTACAACTCTTACCTATTTTCTGGCATCCTCTGAGTACAGGCTTTCTGGAGGGGAGGAGAGGTGGGTGTGATGGACTTAGGTCTTTCTGGTCTTTCTGGGATAGCGTGTTTAGTCATATAGATCTAGATTTGGGTAGAGTATGAAGCTAGTGGTATTTTTGGTGTGTTTAGTCTTTAGAGATTCTTGCGACATTGTTTCCTCCCCACCATATAAGGTGATGTGGCCTGACATTAAGCGTTTCTAGATAAACAAAAATACATTGCCTCTCCCTATTTTCCTCTATCCTCTCAGCGAAGTGCCAACCTTCACTGGACTTTTGGTGGGGAATTCCCTTTTAAGCTTCTTCCTGTGGAACTAAACCAGAATCCCAGATGCTTCCTGGACACAGGCAGCCAGACATCAGTGGCTTCCCTCTACTGGAGAGGCCCCATTCTCCACTTCTTCCCAAGTGAGAAAGCAGGACTTATAGGCCGAGGAAGCAGGGATTTTGTTAGAACCTAACCTTTCAGCAGAGGACCTGAATCAGTCAAAGTACTGTTTCTCAGCGCAAGAAGGACTAGGAGGAGACTTAGACTAGGAGATTTTGAAGCAAAAAGAAGGTGAAAATGAGAACTACGTACTTTTAAAGTTGGCTCCATCTTGTATCCTTATCTTTCTGGGCTCTAGGGGTCACTAAACACACCGAACATATCTGGGAGAATCAGGGGAGACATTTCTAGTTACCCTGGTAGCCCCTTTAGACATTGGTACATTCATTTCCGAGAAAGTGACATGGCCTTCCATTAAACATAAACAGAAGGCCAGGCATCACAGTAGCGTGCAAAGAGCATAGGACTAGGTAGGCATCAGAAGACCCAATGTCAAATCCCACTGATGCTGTCTAGAGTACCTGAGACACGTTTCTGGGACTCAGTTTCTTCACGTCTAAAATGAGAGTTGGGCTAGAATGGTCTCCAGGACCCTTTACAGCTTTAGTATTTTTTTTTTGTACAGTGACAGTAGGATTAAGAGGAGAAGAAAAGAAAGAGGCTGGACCCAGAAGGCCACATTGTAAAACGATAGAGGTTTCCCTCACTGGCTGCTGGACTTAGCTGGTCCACCCAGTGTTTGGCTGTCTCTGCCTGTTCCTGCTGACTGACTGATTTGAGCTAAAAAACTGAAGCACTATCACGCAGGTCTGCCTCACAGCCCTCCTCGTCCCAGAAAGGCAGCCGTACATATTGAAAGACACAGCCTTTGCCCTGGGATTTAAAGGAATGTTTAAAAAACATCTTCTGGTCTCTGGAGACCTGAGGGAGTGACCAGTATACAAAGACCCATTGAGGGGTTGGAAGAGGAGCGTTACTATCAGGGCTGGTTCATTAAAAGTGACATGTAAACTGCTGTGATCTGCAGGGTGTGGGAGAACAATGCTTTGAGTGTCAAGGGGAAGAATCCATGGGATTGTATTACAGCTACTATTGCAGGCTGATGATTGAGTCAGCTTGTGGTTTTAATGACTCAACTCTATCTCCATGTCTGAATTGTGGCTTCTTATATACAGGCCATCTGCTCACTGGGATAAAAGTTAAGGAAGGAAAGAAATTCAACTCCCTCTCCCTTTCCGTCCCTCTGCCACTTCCCAGCTTCCCTCTAAGCTTTCCCTACACTGATAGAACCTTAGAGTTGGGACCAGCGCTAAAGACCTCCAGTGATTAGCATCTCACCTTCTCGTAGGTAACAGGACTTGAGACCCAGATAAGGTCTTGCCAAGATCTACAGAACTGGCTAATGATAGAGCCAGAACTGTAACCCACCGTTGTGAATCCAAGTCCAGGAATATTTCCACTAAGCCTATGTGAGGAGCAGGAGACGACAGCGAGCCCTCTGTGTAGGCCAGAAATACTCTTTCATGCCTTCCAGCAAAGCAAGGAGAGCCCTGGACATGGTGAAATTGCTTCAGGGAGTTTTCCAGTGACCACCTGTCTAGAGAGGTTAAGAGTATATCCTCTACCACCACTATTTCTCCCTCCACTTTTGTAAAAATAGGACAGGAATTATAATTAGGAGTGTTGTAGACAATAATGAGTTCTTTAGGATGGTAATGATTGCCCCATCTGTCCTAGTTTCCTCTTCCCTAAGGAAGCTTATTAACAAGAGTACTTCCTCCTTAGTAGTAGTTCCTAGCCTGTGTGTTATAAATATCTTTTTCCCAAATCATTAACCTTTTTCTAATTCATCTATACTAGTGTTATATGTCTGATTTTGCTGGTGTTTTTATCTAGCTCACCCCTAACTTCTAGAAATCTGGCCTCAGAGAGCTTTGGCCAATGTCGCGAGATTGTTCCCTTTTCCCCACAGTCTGTGGGACTACTAGGAGTTAATAATCCTCCCTGGTCCCATAGAGTCAAAATATGTATCTGCTTCTGTGGCTTCTTTTCAATCGTCTTAACAAGTACCCAAGTTAAGGAAAGGCTGGGAGAGGTTGTCTTCTGGATAGTCAAGCTGTTCAGCATAACCGTGGCCCTGAAGCCAGAGTGGCAGCCAGGATTCCTCGATTCTGTTGCCAGTTCCAACAAGAGTTTTCTCTTTTCTGATTCTGACCTTAGGCCACATCAGGTCCATGCCTAGTATACCTACCTTCTAGGCTTAAAAGGTAAATTTTGGTTTTTCCTGACTTACCATCCACTCAGTTTTTATGAAATTTGCAGTGCATCAGAAGCTTTTTGAATCTAGGAAAATATAGAGACGTGCTTGATTAGGTACAACTGGTATCTTCTTAGTTTTAGAGGAAGAAACCAAAGAGAGAAACAGCTGAAGATACTTCACACTTGTACTTTGACTTTTCCCATGGTGTCCAAGATAGGTGTTCCTGAAGACCCAGTGTTCCTTTTCCCTGGGTCCAGAGTCAGAAATTATTTTAACATATACTTACCCCTTGAGTCACACACACACAAATATAGTTGGAATATTTTCTCAACTGCTTGTGACTGAATTCAAAGGAGCAGCAAAGTGATAATCAAGCTACTGCCTTTTCTGGACATGACAAGTAGGGTCCTAGAGAAGGGAGTATTCCAAAAAAAGAGCAGAAACTCAGCAGGTCTGAGGAAGATTTTGCTGGAGATAGGA
Organism: Balaenoptera physalus; assembly: GCF_965194825.1. Lineage (NCBI taxonomy): Eukaryota > Metazoa > Chordata > Mammalia > Artiodactyla > Balaenopteridae > Balaenoptera > Balaenoptera physalus. The sequence goes on from NC_138890.1 coordinate 59,282,246, forward strand.
GACCATCCTAGTCGCACTCCTACGGGCCCCTTTCCTCCCCCGTCCGTCGCTGAGGCATCATTACATGTTCATAATCCGAGGAGTAGTTTGTGTGAAACCCTGGAGTCTTGGTCACACACCTTCCCCCGTAACCAGATGAGCCCTGTGCCTGCCAGCCAGGGCCTTCACTATTCTTTCTCCTCTTGGTAGACAATCCTGTGCGTCCCTGGGAGGAGGAGGAGGAGACCTGTAAATTGGTAACCTGTGGGCGTGCTGTGTGCTCCCAGCTGACCAGCGGGTAGCCTCTGCCGTGTGAACACAGTGGCTCTGGGTCATGTTTCTGCAGAGGCTGACAGCCCTGGTGAAGACCTGGGCCCTCTGACCCTGTTTGGCTTCCTTCCCACCTAAAGCTTTTTGCTGGTCTCAAGAAGGCAAAGTGGACACTTTGTTCACTGACTCTTCTGGACCTCTTCCTTCCTGCTCGTGCCCTGCTGCTGCCCTGTCCTGCATTTAGGAGTGCTGGCCTTCTCTCCTCTATCTCTGCTGCTTTAAGGTTTAGGCACTGCTTTCTCCACCCAGCTTTCCCATGACCCAGCAAGCTGTTTTGTTTTTTGTTTGTTTTTCAATTGGATATAAATCACATACCTAAAATTCACCCTTCTAACGTATACAATTTAGTGGTTTTTAGCATATTCACAAGGTTGTACAACCAGCACCACTAATTCCAGAACATTTCATGAGCCCAAAAAGAAACCCCATACCCATTAGCAGTCACTCCCCATTCTCCCCTCGCCTAGGCCTGGGCAACCACAAACCTACTTTCTGTCTCTGGATTTGCCCATTCTAGAGGTTTTACAGAAATGGAATTATAGCATCTGTGGTCTTTGTGTCCGGCTTCTTTCACCCTTGGCAGGCAGCTCTTTGGGACCTGCAGCCTCTCTGAGCTGCTTGTAGGGCATGGGAAGAGGCAGACAGCACGAGCTGGGCATGGTCCCAAGGAACGGCTTTCTTGTTGAGGATACTGGGACCATAAATGTGGATTCCATGAATGAATATGAGAGTCTTGGGGATGACGCCCACCAGTTAGGACAGAAACTCATGGATTGATTGGTTCTTCTCTTCCTATTTAGGGTGGCGACTGAAGCTTCACTATCCCCTTAGCCCATTGGGCTAAGATTTCTTTGTAGGGTTCGTCCTGGCCATCCTTGACCCCAGCTCTGCTTTCCCTGACATACCTTTTTCTACCCCTCCCCCTACACACACCCACACACACATACTGCACACCTTGTAGAGCCCTTGGCATTTGGATCATCGCTGCTGCCCTTGAAGAGGTGGAAAAGAGCTCTCAGCGTGTGGGCACGGCGAGAGGGGGAGGGTTGGTGGAACCCAGGCGAGTGTGGCATCACGTGGCGTCAGTGCATGGCTGCTGCCCCCTTTGCGGGAGTCCCTCTGGCCGCCTGCTGAAGGCCTTGCTCTGCGTGGGACGACCCTGCCCAGGGCTGACTGAAAGTGATTTTGGCCTAGGAGCTTCCTGAGAACTGCCAAGAAAACAAAAATAATACTGTTTACTAAGCTTGAGTCTGTTTACTTCCAACAACCCTCTAATGAGAAAACAGATTTTGAGTACTCCTCTTTACATTACACTGCTGATACTTGAACTCCGTTGTGTCTGTCTAGCTGTATTCAAACTTTTTACTACTTTTCACACAGGAACTCAACTCTCCTACCTGTACTGTACTCTCATATTCCCTGCTTGCCCCCCTCCCCGCCGCAAAGGTATCTTCCATGTGTTCCTGGCTTTCTTCCCCTCCTTCTTCAAAAGAAGGGCCTCTGAACTGGACAGGGCCGCCATGTGTGCATGGCTTCTGGCCGAATATCTGCCGTAGAGATCGATAGGGATTCGAAACTGGCCTTCCATGGACGAGATCTCTCACGTCTTCTCTTGCAGGCAACAGGAAGGTCGGGTGTGCAGCCATATCTCAGCTAGAATCAGTGCTGACCAGGGATGATGCCATGACCTGTGTTCCTGCCAAGATGTCCAAGAAGAGCGAGGAAGTCCCCACCATCCTTGAGGAGGCCAAGGAGTTGCTCGGCCGTGCAAGCTAAGCCAGGTCCTGGGGCCATGGCAGCTCCTCAGTGGAGCTCCAGACTGTCCCTGCCCTGCAGCATGTGCCTGAAGGGTCACAGAGATATTCCTCTGCGGTGGCCACTCCCATCACCTTGACCCCATCTTTGTCTCCAGCCTGCTGCTCTCTGTACATCACACACAGCTTCAGCTGCCTGGAGGCCAGAAGGAAAGGGCAGTGTGGGGAGGCCTGAGGCCAACCCGGCCAGCCCTGGATCTCGTATTACCAAAGCAGGCTCTGTGTTTGCTGCCTTAACCCCAAGTGTCTCCTCCATTCTCCGTGGCCTCATCTCAGACAAGGCCCCACCTGCTTTCTCAGCCCCTACCTTTCCTGTGGGCTTTTGCCTAGGTCAGTCTTGCTGGGTTTGTGCTTTTCTTTTGTGTTTTCTCTGGCCCTGAGAACAGCATGGGCTGATGAACCTTTGGGCTCTGTCCCTCCTTTCATTGCTGTCACCACCACCCCGCTCTTCCTGGCCCTGGCTCTTGTTGTTTATTACTAGGGGTGTGGCATTGGGAGCTGCTTCCAAGGAAGTGGGGAGCAAATCCCCCTTATCCCACTTTTTGGGAAAGGCCTCCCAAAACAAAAAGAACCTGGACCACTTTTATCTGTTCTACTGTGGCCTAGGCCAGAGCCTAGGGCGGGCAGGCATGGCACAGGTGGGACCTGCCCCCAGCCTGCTGCCGTGCTCTGTGCCCTTGCCTCTCTGGACCCTCTGCACCAGCCCTAGGCTACTGAGCCACAGGCCCTCCTCACGCCCTCCCTAGAGCTTTGGTGCATCTCATCCAACACCTTATCCTCTGTCTCCAAGGAAATGGGAGGTGGAGCCTCCTGGCTGAGAAATTGTTTTGCAAAAGGATCTATTTTTATATGAATTTTTTTTTTTTTTTTTTTAAGAAAAATAACTCTTCCTTCCTCCTTTCCCCTCCATAATGTAAGAGGCTTTGATGGCAGGTTCCAGAGTCCCTGGGATTTCTCCCCACAAGCCTCAATTCTGAACAAGTCCCTGGACCTCCACCTCAGCCCTCAAGCCTCTGGGCCCTTGAGGCCAGTGCAGACTCTCTCCCCCAGCATCTGACTCCGGGGCAAGGGGAAGCTCTTCTCTTGTTGAGCTGGACCAGGCCTAAGAGTAGTGGGAGCTCTGAAACGACAGAGTTTTTATAAATTTAATATATTTATCAAGCCAAATGTGCAAATGCTAACTGGCCATTCTGGAGCAGTGCGCACAGGCTGTGCCCCACCCTGCTCTCTTCTCTGCAGTGGGCAGGCAGGCCAGACTCTTTGGCGGTCCCAGCCACAGGAAGCTCAGATTCTCCAGTCAAGGTGACACTTTGCCCTCCTGTGCTCCTTTCAGCTTCCCACCCGTGGGAGAGAGAATGGCACTGGTAGGGCCTGGCGCAAAAGTATAGTTATTAGAGCAAGGGGGAGCTTAGGAGACCTAAGGGCGCCTGCAGGGAGGCCTTGAGGCCCGGAAGGAGGGTTCTGGTTGGTAGAGCCTGTGAGTGAAGGGGCAACAGCAGCTCCTTTGAGCTATTTCTGGGAGGACCGTGGTGCAGGGGCCTGCTGCTCCCCTAGGTCCCCTCCTCCCTGCTGACATCTGGGGCTTTGACCCTTTCTTTTTTAATCTACTTTTGCTAAGATGCATTTAATAATAATAATAAAAAAGGGACAAAATGCAAACCTGTTCCCCTCACCTCTTGGGCTTCTGGGATGTCATCACCTCCAGTTTGTTGGGTTTGTTTCCAACTGTTAATAAAGCATTGAAACAGTACTGCCTTACAGCTTCCTTTGTGAGTTTCTGAACTATTTGTCTTCACTCTCATCCAGGCTTCTCCACTCTTGTCCTGCCTCAAGCCCGACTGACCTGACAAAAATCATCAAAAGGGTACCGGCACCTTCATGTGCCAGACACTATGGTTGGGCGCAGGGCTAGAACTGATTCATACATAGTGGCTTCTGTCCCGCCATTTGCCCTCTGTAAAGGAGTAGGGCCCCAGTTCAGCCCCCTACCCTTCCACATTGCTGCCTCTTGGCTTGGAACCCTTTTCTTGGGTTCAGTTCTGGGACCCCACCTCCCCATGACCCCAGACTTCACATGCAGTTTCCTGGCAGTACCTGTGCCTCTTTTGCCAAGGGAAACCCATGACTGCCATTCTGCCATTCTCCCGTATTCCCCTCCCACACTCACTTTTGGTGTCCACAGACCACATTACAGGCTAGGGCTTACCCTGGGGTGGAAACGTGAGCCTGCCCAGCAGAGGTCAAAAGACAGAGGTCATGCTCCAGATGACATGATGCTCAGAGCCAGACTTGTTTGAGCACATTGTGACCTGCACAAAGAAATCTTACAAACCAGGTCCAAAACAGACAGGGAAGGGCTCGGAGAGGAACCGCAAACCTATTTGGGCAGGCTCTGGAACAGGAAATAAAAGCCTCTTAAGTAGCCCTGGAGCCTGAGCAGCTGCCTCCCCAGTATGGCTGGGGATGTGGAGATGCGTTCCCTGCCTCCTTCTTCCCTACCCCCAGAGGCCACGCGTTTCTGGCTTAGAGCTGTATAGGCACACATACCAATTAGGGGACCAACCACAGCTGCTCACACGCTCTGCCAGTCTCCTGCCGTGCCTGGAATAGAACCCAGGCGCCCGGCACCCCGCCCTCTGCAGCCTGGATCTTGGAAACAAAACCCTGCTTCCATCTCAGCAACCACGCACACCACCCTTCCTCCCACGCAAGAAAGCCGCCCCCAGATGCCTACCTAGTTGGAAGGCTTGGTTTCCATGACAACAGACTTCAGAAGCTGGCAGACCGCTTGACCGGCTCTGGGAGAGGACGCCCAAAGACAGCCACCCCCAACCCTGCGGTTGGGCATGCCCTTGCCCTCACCGACCCCCCTGAAAACCCCAATGGGTCTGTCTTTATGTCCTTCCGCCCCTTCCTCCCACTCTGTTGCCTGCAGCTTCTTTGGCGGCAGCAACCTCGAATCCCTCCTTGCTTCCAGGAGGCTGGAGGAGGCGGGAGGTGGGCTAGGTGAAAAGTGAATGGAAAGCACAGAGAGAGGGAGAGAGGAAGGAGGGAGGGCATCTGCGCCTGCGGGCAATCTTATGTCCGCCATGCCCTTTCTGTCCCCTTGACACCGCCCTCCCCCCGCCCCCCGCCACCCCCCACACGCATTCCAAGCCCCCTGGGAGGGAGGGTGGGGGAGGTGCGGGGTGTGGAGGAGGACTGGCAGAGGAGAGTCCACCCTCCTCCCGCGAAGCCTGGCAGGGCGCTCGGGGTGGTCATTCTAGCAGGGAAGGGGCGGAACTCAGGAAACGCCCACGGCCCCCTCTCCAGCTCTATTTGCCAGCCCGCGCCGCCCCCTCGCCCGGGTCTCCTCTTCTGCCTGGAGACAGCAGCAAACAGACAACGAAACCCTCGGCCGCACGCTGCCACGTCGCGCTCAGAAATTCCCTCCCCCACAGCGGACCCGCAAGCCGATTACACACACGGGGTACAGATCCACAAGCACCATTACGGTCAACGCACACCATTATATATGCACGACGGTGTTGCCGCATTTAACAATTATACACAGACTCTCGGGCAATGATGACACAAAACCGACACGCAGCACAATAATCGCCTCCCAATCCCGCTCGTCTTCCAGCATACAACTCTGAGCTCATCACTTCATCCACACATGCCAGGAGCCCCCATCTCTTACATAGAAACGGTGAACCTTTCAGAAGAAATCTTTTAATTTTTTTCAAAGAAAAAAAGCCATATAAATATTAGAGTATAAAACTTGCGTGAGACACAGGAAGGGGGTGGGGTGGGGAGCTACGTGACTATGCAAAGAGAAGCGCTTAGAGGAGTCAGGACGCGGGAGGGGGTCGCCGCAGCGCGTGGACACAGCACAAAACACAGCACGGGCCGCCGCAGGCAGATTAGGGGACAGACGGCTGCGCGGAGCCCGCCGCCCGCGGCCCACTCGCCATTACGGAAAAGCACGCCGCACTACACTATTGGCTATTCTACACCAGCCGAAAGGGGGTGGGGGGGGCTCTACACCACTGCAAGGGCCGGGGTGGGGTTCTCGCGAAGCCCCTCTGCGTGAACTGGACGCCGGGGGCATAAGGGGTGGGCAGAGGAAGGTCTATGCACAAGGAGGCACTGGGGGACTTTAACCAGGCTCTGGCCACGAGGGGGCGGACTGGGGGCCTGGGCAGTGGCCTTCACAGAGAAGCAATGGCACCTGTCGAGGTGAAGGACTGGGGCTGCTGGATGCAGGGGCCCTGTGGAGAAGCCCTGATCCTGGGCTGACACTTTCCACTTGGTCCCTGCTCTAGCTCCTTTCCTTCCCAACCCAGGGACCAAAAATGGTCTAGCTGGCCCTCCCTTCCTGCTGGGGCCACACTGATCCTTCCACCAGCAGCACCTCTGGAGTACCCAGCACCCACAGAGGCCCCTCTGACCTCTCCAGGGGACCTGGTCCCAAACCTGCTCGGAGCTTCCTTGGACCATAATGCCAGTTTAACTCCATTGGTGCCCGTAGCTCAGCCCACCGCTGGCTGCCTGGGCTGCCCTGTATATGATAGATGAGGGTCCAGCCTGGTGCTTGGCTTATGGCTGGAATTTGGGGATCTGGTCAGTACCCTGGGGGCATACAGAGCCTCCTGCAAGACCCTGTTAACTGATGGATCAAGCTTTGTCCATCCCCCCATACACACACACACACACACACACACACACACACACGCACGCACGCCCTTCCCTTCTTTATCTCACCACCCCATACTGTCTTAGAACATGCAGTGAAGTCTCTTGTTTGGGGAGGGGGAAGTCACAGCATGCAGTGGGAACATCAAACAATGAAAAACAAAACAAAATACTGGTCCCCAGGGTGTTGGGAAGAGCCATGGTAGCAAAATGCCCTCCCTAAATCCAGCAAGCATCAGTACCATGGGAATGGTGACCATATCTCCCAAAACTTGAGCTTGGTCTCAGGTCCTGGAAGGAGGTGAAGGGATTGGCACCAAACCATGCTTTGGGGGAAGTTTGAGAACTGAAGGAGAGGCCAAGAGGTCATGATGCCCTTCCAACTCTTCAGAACTATGAGCCTTTTTAGGTCACCAGGTACCTCAACACCCCCAAACAACTTAAGAAAGAGGAGCTGCTGAGGAGGAGGGTGGGGTGGGTCGGGGAGGAGGGAGGCAGGGGATGGATGGGCCTGATTGAATTTGGAAGATGGAGGAGTTCAGCTGTAACTGAAAGGGGTGTGATAAACGGTGTCTACACTAACCCACTACCCCCATGGGCACAGCAATTGATTGGATGGGGGTTCCCAGCAGAACTCCCTTTGCATATTCAATCCCCTGGGGGCAGAAGGGGGGGTGTTGACTGGGCACTTGTTTCTGTTTCCCAAGGGGAGCATGGCCTGGGCCCCTACCAGTATCCTGGGGGTGAGCCCTGAAAATCCGAGGCCTGGGCACAGCTAGGGAGAGGCTGGGCTGGTTGGGGAGGGAGGCTGCCCTGTGGCTCCAAGGCCTGGCCTCCGCATTACTTCTTCTCCTTCTTGCCCGACTTCTTCTTGTTGCCGTTGCCACCTGCTGGGGCCTTGCCATCTCGCTTGCCAGCTGCGTTGGTCAGAGTGGCATTGCTGCCGGGGATGTAGACGTTCTGGCGGTAGTCGGGCACGTGCTGCAGGGTGAACTGGGGTCCGTAGCGGGCACTCAAGCCCATGGTGCCGGCACCCCCTCCCAGGGTGGAGCTCCCATCAGCGGCTTCTGCAGAGACAAGGGAAGGTCAGGGGCTAAACTTCAGGGTCCCCAACAGTTACTCTCTTATAGCACAAGCAGTTATAGCACTGGACACACCATCCCACCCACAAGGGGTAGGGCTAAGAGGCTCTAGAGTGACCGCCTAGGTTTCATTCCTAGTTCTTTTACCTACTAACTGTGATCCTAGTCAAGTGTACCTAACCTACCTATGTCTCCTCAGTTTCCTGAACTGCAAAATGGGGATAATAATAGTACCTATCTCTTCCGTTTTTCGTGAAGGCTAACCAAGAGTACATACGTAAAGCACGTAGACTAGTGACTTCAAACACACTAGCTGTCATTTCTCTCAGGGCTGAGACACTGCTCTCAAGTCCCTGCCCTAGCCCTTCTCCAGGCAGCCTCTCTGGTCTCCACACTAGACCACAGACTCCTGGGGGGCCAAGACCACGGTCCGTGCAGGTTCCTATCCTATTCCACCCAGTGCCAAGCACAGAGCGGGCACTGAGCCGTTCTGTTCTGAGTTAGTAGGTGCTTTTCCCGGGATTCATTCCATAACAGCAACCAGTGCCTACTGTGTGCCAAGCACCTTGCTAGATGTTGCACATGCACGACGGCTTTTAACCTCAACTCAACACTCCAGGGACGTGTGTGCTCTTATCCCCACTTTACAGATGAGAGAAGCAAGGGTCAGAGAAGGTAAAAGACTAGCCCAAGGCCTACCAGCCAGGACAGGTGAGAGCAGGGGTGAGGCCTAAGTGTATCTTAAGTGTATGCTGTAGGGTATGGTCACCACCACCACCAGAGGCCTGCACCTCATCACTGCTCTGAGGATACAGGAGGGGGAGAGAGGCTGAGAAGATGATGATCCCAGGACCAGATGTCTTAGGTACAATGTAGGCAGAGGCTCACAATGTCAGAGTAGGTGACATCAGAGAGAGCCCGTAGCCCAACTTCCCGTCCTGCACAAGAAGAAACTGGGGTCCAGAGAAGTGCAAATTCTGACCCTGGCTCAGTGTCACCTGGGAGCTTTTGAGAATCACAGACTCAGAATCTGCATTTTAACAAGATCTCCAGGTGATGTGTATGCATGTTAAAGCGAGAGAAGCACAGAAGTACCTACCTCATAGGGGTTTTGTGAGGATTCAAGGAGACGGTGCTTCATCCAGTGAAGCACTTGGTAAGAGCTCACTAAACGTCAGCTGCTGCCACCATCACCACCACCATCACCATACAGCGTGTCACTGCTTCTGCCCTACATGCTCCCGCACTGCCTCCCCAGGGGTAACAACCCAGGCGTTTTGATGCCTTTGGCAGAGCTCATGACGCCTCTTGCTGGAGTCCTCCCGCAGGTGGAGAGTTAAAGCCCCAGGAGTGCCCACCCCAGCCCAGCCCCCGGCCAGCAGAAGAGGTTCCCCCCACCCTGGCCTCCCTCCACCCTCACCCCAGACCCTGGGAGTGGGTAGAGAGGGTGACTAAAGCCGGAGAGGCTGAGTAATCCTGGGACACCAACCAGGGATTGAGAAACAGACAGGAAATATTTTCAAAGAACAGCACCAGAGGGGGAGGGGCGTGAGAGAAAGCCGAGGAGAGATGAGCCCCGGCCTTTCCGCCTCCTCACTCCAGCGCTCAGGTTTCCACAGCCTCCATTTCAAGCCCCAAATCTCCGTCGTCCAAGGACCTTCAGGGGGCGGGGAAGTAGGTTGGGTGGGAGGGAGCAGCGCCCACTTCCTCCTCTCCTTCCTCACGCTGCGCCCCTCCCCCAGCCCTTTCACTGCAAGGATGTTTCCTCCGTTTTCCCTAATTAACTCCAGGAGGGAGCGGGTCCTCGACCGCGCTGCTCCTTCCTCCTCCACCGCCCCCCCCACCCCGCCCCCGGCCATGGAAGCAATGGGGGAGGGGGCCCAGATCCGGCTTCAAGAGCCAGGGTTCCAGAAAGATTTAGGGGTCGAGGGGAGACTGTCAGAGGCGCCAGAGAGAGACAGACAAGAGGGAGAGAGAAAGGGGAAGAAATGGGAAGAAACAGGGAGAAGGGAGGCAGAAGGAGAAAGCTAGGAAATAGGCTTGACTGGGTAACTGGAAGCCAGGCCCACCCACATCCTACATGCACCCACGATCTCTAAGGAGCACGCGAGCAGATGAAAATGACAAAGCCAGCCCCGCCACCTCCTCCCCAGAAGGCCAGACCTGATGTTAACCTGGGCCCTGTGGGATGCAGTGAAGCTGGGCTGGACCAGGAGGGAGGCAGATGGGGAAACCCAAAGTGTAACAGAAACGGGCTGCACTTGAGTTCCGTCCAGTCAGCTCTGCCACGAAGGAGCCAGCCCTGTGACCCTGACCGAGGCCCTGCCTGACCCCGACCTCAGTTGGAGTGAAGGCTCTGACCTTCTGTGGAATCAAGTCTCCAACGGCCCCGCCCCCCTTCTAACCCTGCAAGACCTACACTGGGCAGGAACCAGGATCTTCCCTGAGTCCGAGGAGAAACAAATTTTGAAGAGCAGCAAGAAAGAACCTGGGCATCCGCTGGCCTGCAGGAGGTGAGAGCGCTGCCAGCCTCTCTCCTCAGGGAAGCACCTCCCAGCCCCATCCTGCCCGCTCCTCCCGCCCTGCCCTTGCCACCCCGGGGCTGAGGGCAGCAACGCCAAGCAGTCCAGGAGGCCTGGTGAGACTCAGCCAGGGCCAGCTGAGCCACAGGCTGCAGCCTCCTTGAGAGCACACCTTCCCCTCGAAGGTTTATTTAAAAAGCCTCCCAAGTATACTTACTCTCACTCCTCCTCAGCAGCCCACAGGGCTGGCTGGGCTGGACTCCAGGAACCTCTCTGGCTCCAGGGCCAGGAAGCGGGTGTGAAAGTGAGAGTAGGGCCTGACCCTGCCACCTCCACCCCCAAGGTCCATCCCCCCAGCTGACACTCGGGTCGGGCCCTGTGTGGGCCAGAGGGGTGGAGCCCTGACAGGGGAGCCAGACTGCGGTGACCCGGGGGACCTTCTGGGAGGGTCTGGGGCTATAAATACTGACTCCATTTCTGTTTTTAAAATCTGGATTTAGGCTAAAAAGTCTGCTTCCTGGCCTTAGGGCTCAAAGCCACAACAGCTAAATATACCTTACTGTCGTCTGTTTACTTCCCTCAAGAACCCAACTTGGCATCTCCTCAGACCCAGCCACCTGCCTCTTTCATCCTCAATATCTGGCCTCTCTAGAGCTACAGCAGCGCTCCCACTCCCACCCCGAACCGGGGTCAGCTCTGTCCCAGAAGGCTGGCCCCCCGCCCCTTCTCCCTTCCTCTTCACCACCCACGGCCTCACCCCACTGGGCCTCACAGACATCCGGGGAAGGCTTGCCAGATTTAACAAATAAAACTAAAGGGTGCCCAGTTAAATCTGAATTTCATGTAATTTTTTTCTAGTATAGTATGTCCCAGTCCTAACATTTGGGACCTACTTATGCTAAAATATGACTTGTTGTTTATCTGAAGTTACAATTAACGGGTCATCCTGTATTTTATCTGGAACCCTAATCTGGGAGAATAATGCAGCATTAAGAGAAGTTCAGCCTCTAAACTTATTCAGCTAGAAGGGAAACTGAGGCTGGATGGAAAGGCAGACACGGTCACTGGTTTACAAAGGGCATGAACGTAGGAGTCGGGCTGGGTTAGAATTGCCAGTCTGCAACTCAAAATGGGAGCCTTGGAGCAAGCGACTTCTTGGTTCCCTCATCTATCAAATGGAAGGAATTAGACCTGCCTTGCAGAGCTGGTGAGAGGATCCACTGACATGTGGCCCATCACGTTTGCCTAGCATGTGCTGGGGCAGCACACAGGCACAACTATAGTGATTACAGTTCTGACTTTACCTGGTTCTCTACCCACCAGGCCTCCAGACATGCTGGACAGCTGGGCTCTCGGTTCACTATGTAAGGCCACTGCCGGCTTCCATATAAGCCCAGGACTGGCTGCTCGAGAAGCTAGTCCTTATTAGCAGGCGTTATTCTAATTCTACCTTCTATCCCACCAGGGGTCAAAAAAGATAAACGTTAATCAATTTTCGCCATTGCATATCATGCCCTTCCTCTCTGCCAATCCTATGCTGAGGCCTTACATTCTGCCCTCACGACACCACAGTGAGATCTGTTATTATCGTATGGATTTTGTAGTCAGTGAAACTTCGGCCCAGAGGGGCTTCGTCACTTGCCTGATGACTCACAGCTTAGTGGTCACTTGCCTGATGACTCACAGCTTAGTGGTGGCACCAGGATTTGAATCCAGGCTGGCCTGCCTCCGAAGCCTGTGCTCTTAAATACTAATGATATTATTCCGCCCCCCTCCATCCCCACCGGCTCAGGACTCTTCTTACTCTTCAGGGATGAAAACCATCACCTGAATCTCTATTGTTGAAGTTCTTTGTTAGCCTTGTGGGAAAACCAAAATCCTGCTCTGCAAGTGGGGACAACCAAACAAGAGAGTGTGTGCTCTGGACACTCATGTCCAGAGTGTGTGCTCCCTGCTGGGAGTATCCACACCCACTTCCATGGATTGAGGGCATGTGTGTGCCAGGCCCAGTACTATGTGCTTTACGGTATCATCTCACTGAATCCTTACAACAATCCTTTGAGGTCGCTGTCCCCATTTTCTTGGCTGAGGAAACTGAGGTTTAGAGAGATTAAGCCAACTGATCAAAGTCACAAAGGTAGTTAGCGGCAGAGCTAGGACCTGACCTATAGTTGTTCCAAGGCTAGACTTTTAACCACTACTCCCTACTTCTCCTGCAAGGATCTTTCCCTGTTCATTTCCCTCTGGGCATCCCAGGACCCCCCCATCCCTCAGCTATTCCCTAACCCGGCTTTATATCCTGGAATTATCGGCTGCCTCAGATCGGCTGAAAGGTCCAGAGGAACCACATAGGTGGAAAGCCAGTCTCAGGGCACGGTGCTGTGGGATGCACCCCAGAACCCCAGGTCTCCCATCCCACACATGCTGGCACAACTTACCACTGGCAGAGGCCAAGATCATGGCTTGCAGCATCTCTGTGTCAAACTGGTTGTTGGGCCAGGTGCCGGTCTCATCGCCATTTTGGGATCTGCGGAGAGAGTGGGATGGTGAGCACGGTCTCCGAAGCCACCAGCTCATGCCCCTCCTGTCCTCTCCCAGGGCTCCCACATCCAGCGCCTATCCCCAGCCCATGCCCAAGACCTGCTCCCTTGCAGCAAGGTAGGAGGTGGCTTATACAATCCTTCAGAAGCCAGACCCCCCTCCCTACTTGCCAGTCCCCCCAACCAGCTTTCTACTGTTTCAGACACCATGGCCCTTCGAGGGAGAGGGCAGGATGCACTGAAGCTTGCCCCGCCTTGAGGGAGCAGTGGCTCACAGTGAGGGAGAGCAGACCCTCTCCCGAGGACAGTGAGGGTGGGAAACAGGAGAGAATGTACCAGAACTTGAGAAAGGTGTGAGAACCTAGAGAGAACCTAGGGGGAGAGGTTGGGGGCCCCATGAGACAGGGAGAGAGGTTTCTAAAAGTCAAGTCTGATCACTTCAGTGGCTCGCTGAGCCCTCAGGATAAAATCCACAGGCACACAAGGACCAGCCCCTCCTATTTCACAAGAACACCCCCAACCTCGCTCTCAAACATTCTATCAGAAACCTTTTCTGAGACGCTTTCCCTAATTCCTCAAACTCTCTCTTGCAGCACATCTTGGGCAGATACCATTCCCTAGAATGCAAGTTCCCTACCTCTGCCTTGGTAACATGAATAGGTTGCCAGAGGGGACCCCTAAGGCCACCCAGGCTGGGTTAGGTGCCTCCACTGTGCTCCCACCCCCACTATCTGCCCTGCGGCGGCGGCGGCTCGAGTCCCACTGTGACTGCCGCTGTCCCCACCTGTCTGCTCCACCCCCAGACCCAGCTCCTTGAGCTCTGGGACCAGGACTGTGCCCGTTTTCTACTGAAGCACCTAGTTAAGAGCTTTAGATGCTCTAAGCATTGAGAAAAGCATGAGGTGATTCCTAACTGTTAAAAATGTTAACCTGTACAAGAGCTCTAAGGAATGCTAGCCCAACTTGGATTTTTCCCATAGTAACTATTTCCATGCTTTGGGGGGGAATTTTCAGGGATCAAATGATTTCCATTTTTGAGGGGAAGGGGAAGCAGCCTGACACACACGGTCTATTAGTCGACCTTTGCACTACCTGGAACACTAAAGTTCCTCAATAAATGTTTGTTGCCTGAATGAATGGGGAAAGCCCTGCCCAGAAAGTTAGGCTCCCTATGAGGTAAGAAGGGTTTGGCACCAGGGGAGGGGCTGCAGGGAAGGCCTTGAAGGCATGAAAGAGCGTGTGTGTGTGTCTGTGTGTGTATTTTGTCACTGTGGCTGAGCACAGTCAAGAGCTGCTTTACAAGTTTTCCAAGGTCTGTCCCTGCTTATGGTTTCCCCTGATCTGGAATTCCCATCCCCAGGCAGGTGGACTCAGTCTAAGGCTCAGACCAGCTGCTGTGTGGTGCCCTCTACACTGTCACGGCAAATGTAGAGTTAGGGTTGGAGGAGAAAGCAGGAATGTCATTTCTCCCTCCACAGAATGGGAAGAGCTGGGATTCTGGGTTCATTTATTCAATCAATATTTATTGAGCAAGTACTGTGTGCCAGACACAGGACTAGGTGCTGGGTTTGTAGCTGTGAACATGACTGAAATAGTCTGACTTCACGATGCTCGATCTCCATTGAGAGGCAGATATTAAATAATTACACAATAACTGAACTGTAATTGTGACAAGCAAGTGCCATGGAGGCAAAGAGCAGGGGTAAAGGAGAGTTCTGACCTAGTTGGGGTTCGGGAGCCAGTCAGTCCAGGCTTCCTCAAGGAAAAGACAGGGAATTTAAATCTGAAGAGGCTATTCAGGTGACCTGCAGGAGAATGCCAGCCAAACAAACGTAGGAGGAGTGATAGAAAATCAACACTGTATAACTGCTGATGTAAAAACCGATTCAGGCAAAGATCATCAGTGAATACTAAAATACTAAAAGCAGCGAAAGGTTGCTGCAGAGTCTCAAATATCACCCACAGATTACTTATTAATCACCAATATTTAAAAATATCTTTGTAACAGAGAGATCTGGGGATACCACTTTAACCCAGGGAACAAACTGAGCATCACTGACAATGGGACAAACTGACAGGAAATGATTCCCAGCAGAAAGTGTACAATGTCACCCACGCAGTATTCTTATCAGACTCTGTAACCTGATCTCACCATGAGAAAATGATCAGCAAATCCAGACTGTGGGACATTTTGAAAGACAACTGGCCTGGACTCTTTAAGACATGTCTATGTCTTAAAAAAAACAACCCTCCAAAAGGTAAGGAGGCTGTTTTAGATTAAAGGAGATGAAAGAGAGGTAGCAAGCAAATGCAATTCGTGTTCCTTGACTGAATTCTGGAGTTAAAAGAAAAAAAATACAGGTTGAAAGGACATTTGGGGAACATTTATGAAAATCTGCTAGTAGACTGTATATTATTGCATTAATGTTAAATTCTTCAAATGTGATCATTCTTTTGTGGTTATGTATGAGAATGTTATTGTTATCAGGAGAGAGATACTGAAGTATTTCAAATGTTACGATGTCTGCAACTCTCAGATGGTTCAGAAAAAAAGTGTGTGGGGTGGGGGGTGTGTGTGTGTGTGTGTGCATGTTGAGAGACAGAGAGAGAGGAGAAAGTAAATGTGCAAAATATTAACGATTGATGAATCTAGGTTTAAAAGAGTATTTGGATGTTCATCATATGATTCTTTCAACTTTGAGAGGTTTGAAACATTTCAAACTAAAAAACTGAGGGGTAAAATTAAAGTTAACTAGGAGAAGGGTGGTGTTGTGAAAGCTTTCCAAGCAGAGGGAGCAATACGCCCCAGGCTCTGAGGCTGGGAGGAGCTTGGTGAGTTCAAACCACTAGGAGAAAACCAGTGTGGCTGCCATAAGGCGCGGTGGTGCCAGGGCCTGGGGCTGCAGAGTGTACACTAAAGATTTTGGTCTCATCCTAAGAGCTCTGGGAAGCCACTGAAGTATATAAAAGGGGGGGTTGTCATGATCAGATTTAAGTATTTAAAGGTCATGGTTGCTCCTATGAGAAGACGGAGGGTTGGGGGCACCTCTGGGAGGACGGGGGCCCAGTGATGGAGCCTCAGCCACCTCTGTCTCCATGAAAATCCAGGAGTCCTTACTCGCAGGCACACTGAGCTCTCTCTGGGCCTGCCTGGGGGCGCAGGGCTGAGGCAGGTGGCCTCAGGCCGAGGTGAAGGGCCTAATGGGGAAAGAGTGGGGAGAGCAGGTAGGGGGGTGAGCAGCAGGGAGAAGAGCTTTGGGGCTGTGGGGTAGACAACAGGGTCAGACACCAGGTTAGGATACCCTGTGGTGGTGGGTGATGGTGTTGAGGGAATAAAGGTGAGTGGAAGGGTGGGCCTGGAACCATGATGGGCTGGGCAGAAAGGATGGCGGAAAGGATTCTTGGGAAATGATTGAAGGCTGGAGGCCAAGCACGTGGGCAGGAGATGAGTAGAGAGACAGACTTCTTTTTGAACCATTTACTCAGAGCTTCTTATTTCTGGGTAGTGGGCTGACTAAATTATATACATGTTGTCTATTTCAGCCTCAGAACCACCTACAGATAAGTGTTATTATCCCTATTTCCCAGCAGATGAAACTGGGGCTCAGAGAGGTTGAGAGACTTTCCCAAAATCACACAGCTGGCAACAGGCAGAACTACAACCTGTACCCACTATGTGCCAGTGCCTGTGACAGGCCCTAGGATTTAAGAGGTGATATGATTCTTGCCCTAAGAAGTTTGTATTCTAGTGTGCTGTGTGTGTGTGTGTGTGTGAAGGGCAGTCCCAGAGGCTGGGTTGTAAAATTATGAGTGCTTTTTCTTTTAAACTGTTTTCTCTATTTCTCATGTTTCTATAATGAGCATGATTATTTTATAAGCAGAAAAAAAAAGATGCTATTTGATTGTTGAATGACTGCCCAAACTGAGGGAAAGCAGGGATAGTGTCTCTCAGGGGAGGTGGAATGGAAGGGGAAATGGCAGTGTGGAGTCATCCAAGGAGAACAGTGTGGGGACCAGGGGAAGCGAAATGGAGACCCTCCTCTGGGCAGAGGCTGGGAACAGCTGCAGGGCGGGGCCTGGGGTACAGCCTGAGAAAGGAGAACTGGCTTGCTGGGCTCAGGGCTTGAGACAACAGCTGTTGGGATGAGAAGCCACAAGGACGACCTGAGCAGGGGTAGCGGTGGGGAGGAGGAGCACCTGGCAGGCAGGGACTTCAGAAGACTTCCTTTTGTCTAGGCAATGTGACAGAGCGCTGGCTTGAACCTGAACCAGGTTTACTGAAGAGCTCGACACTAGCCCTGCTCTGAACCTGGTATCCCAGTAGCCAAGATGGGCCGGAGAAGCAGTGGGGAGCCAGAACCAGGGTTAGACTGCATAAGAGAAATCTCCCCTCTTCATCTTCTCACTCCCATTGACTCATCAGAATGGCAGCAAAGAAAACCTGCATCATTCTGCTGACCCTGAGAGGCCTCACCACAGGGCCTTTGCAAATGCTCTTCCCTCCACCTGGAATGCCCTTCCCTCTTTCCTTCAGCTGGTTAATCCACAACCTCATTTCCTCCTGGATGTCCTCCTGCTCCCTGACCAAGTCAAATCCCTATTTTATACTCTCACCACCAGGAACTGCTCTTCATAGCACTTAGGGTAGCTGTAATCTTACAATTTTTTTGAGTAATTATTTGGTTAATATCTGTCTCCCTCAACACACTGTAAACTCCCTAAGGCAGAGGTTATGTCTATCTTATATCTCCTACACCTAGAATACTACCTGTCCTACGGTAGGTGCTTATTAACTATTTATTGAATGAATGAAAGGGGGAAGTTATAGTTGCTGGACTGGGCCCCTAATTTCATCTGATTTCATCTGGGCCCCTGTGCAGCTGAATCATAAATGTTTGTTCCATCCCCCCTCAAGTTAACTAAGGAAGGGAGAGCTCCTGCACCTTCTCCTCCATCTCCCCAAGAGCTCCCTCACGTACTTTAGGCCACCAAGTCTCTCATTTGATGAAAAGGGACTTGAGGCAGGGGTAAGGCGGCCAATCCAGAAGGCACATAAGAGTCAAACGGCTAACAAGGACCTACTGTATAGCACAGGGAACTCTACTCAATACTCTGTAATGACCTATATGGGAAAAGAGTCTAAAAAAGAATGGATATGTGAATATGTGTAACTGATTCACTTTGCTGTACACCTGAAACTAACACAATATTGTAAATCAACTATACTCCAATAAAAATTATTTTTAAAAAAAGAGTCAATTGGTGGGGCTCTCAAGTTCAGCAGTGAATTCTGCTTCAGGGCCAGTATATGGCCTGGGGTGGCGGTGGGTAAAGGGAACACGAATTGCCCTGTACTTCTCATCACCTCAGCTCAAATGGCACTTCCTCCTGGAGGTCTTCTCTATCCCCCTCCCCCATTACACTCACATGACCCTCCTCCCAGAACTTGCTATGATTTGTAACTAGAAATTTTTTTAGTGTGATTTGTTGCCAATTTTCTGTCTTCCCTGCTGGCATGGCAGCCTATGAGTACAAGGATCGTGTCTGCTTGTTCACTCTTACAGGCCAATGTTTAGCACAGGGCCTGGCTCATAGTATATGCTCAATGAATATTTGTTGAATGAATAAATACATGAACGAATACATGAATGACCTAACAGATAAACCTGTGGGAAGGCTGGCAAGACCAGCAGGGAGAAAGGAGAAAGCTGGGGTCAAGGGAGGGGCAAGGGCAGTCCAAGCCATCTGGTTTGCTGCCTTCTAGGGGCCTGCTAGGAACTAACTGCCTTGCGACCTCGATACCAGAGGCAGGACTCACATGCCCGGGAGCTGGAGTCTCCACCGTACACCAAGCTGTCCTGTGTTCTTGTGGCAGTGAGGGCTCAGCATCTGGGGAAATGTGGGCAGCAAGTGTCCAACCAGCGAGGAGGTGGGGAAGGCAGCCCAAGCTCTGCCCTCCCTCTGTCTCCTGGGCTTCTTGGACTCCACCAGGCTCCCCGACTTCTAACAGGGAGGCCTGGCCCAGAGCCGAGCCCACTCCCCTCAGACCAACTGCAGGTCTTTTGCTGAAGTTCTCCTCCCCTCCACCCCACCCCCGCCCGCCCCAGGGAGTTCCTGTCTTAGCAGGAATTCATACCAGATTGATCTGAGCAGCTGGGGCAGCCGGGATGGGAGGGTGTATGGTGGAGAGCAGAGATCAAAGGCTCTGTGTGTGAGGGGCTGGAGAGGGAGAGAGCCTGGGGGGCGGGCATGTGTGTGCTGGCTTGCCCACAAGTTTTAAGAAATGAGAGACAGAGAGAGGGACACAGAGTAAAAGACAGTATAAAAGAGAGAGAGAGAGAGAGAGAGAGAAAGAAAGAGCAACAGAGAAACAGACCCATTAAGGCAAAAAGAGACAGACAAGAGACTTAGAGAGATATACAGAGAGAAAGAGAGAGACAGGAGACAAAGACAAAGGAGACACAGAGAGGCTGAGAGCAGAGAAGAAAGGAGAAACAGTGAGAGGGAGAGAAAGAGACTGGAGACAGAAGAACACCAGGACACTAGGAAATGATGAAAGAAGGAGAGACAGAAGAGAGGTCAAGGACAGAGACAGGGAAGCAGAGACAGAGGGAAAAGGAGAAACAGAGACTGAGACTAAGGCGGAGTCACGTTTATTCATTGATTCCACATTTATTGAGCACCTAGCCGTAGCAGGCGCAGCAAGAGGCACAGATCAGTGCAAGTAGACACAAATGGTAGGAACCAAGATACAGCAATAAAGACAGAAACTGAGATCGAGACGAGAAAGAGAGGGAGAGGGAGAGATTGCAAACTAACAGAGAGACTGAGCCGAGGACGGTGAGAGAGTGTCAGGGACAAAGGGCCTGCAGGCAGAGAAGGCAGGACCCTCCGGGGCGGGGCGGGGCGGCTCTCCGTCCCCAGCCCCACCTCCAGCGGCCTGACCTCCCTCCCCTCAGCCTCGGCTCTCTGCTGCCGGCTCTGGAGGAGGCTCTGGCTGCCGACAGCTGCTCCTCTCCTCCTCCTGTCCCAGATTCCTCGGCCTGAACCCCAGTCGGGATGGAGGCCAGCCAAATCTGGAGCAGGGGGATGGAGCCGGTGGATAGGTATAAAAAGCTTCCTCTCCACCCAGAGACCACCTTGAGACCATCCTTTGCTCCCACGGAGCCCCCAAGATACAGGAAACGGTTTGTGTGGTGGGGCAAAGGGAAGGCATGAGTGTGTGAATTGCGCTGCCAAAATAGCCCGAGTAGGAGCCTCTTCCTTCTGGGGTTTGTGCACCAGCCCCCAACACACCAAAACCTCCCTGAAATCTGCAACTGAGGGAGGAAGCCATTTGTAGCAAATGCTGAGCCCTCCCCCCATCTCCTCCCACGTCATCCCTGAGAAAAATGTCGCAGAGAAGAGGGTGGGCTAGAGAGGCAGTCACCTACCCGCTGGTGCCGGGTCTCTGGGCCTGAGAGAAACGCCAGTCCGTGTTGGGCGGGGCTTGCTGCGGAGAAAACAGAGGGAAAGGGGCTGAGTACCCAAATGGGGTAAGATGAGGGCGAGGTAGGCTCATTTTCAAAGACAAAATACACCTCAGGTCTCAGAGGTCTGAGGTAACAGAGACAAAGAGATAAAACCACAGTGATCTGATCACAGTGAGCAAACCCAGATTCCTTTCCTAAGGAACCGGCCCCTTCCTCCCTGCCCCCAGACTCAGAACTTCTGAGCAGAGATTCAAGGGCTGAAAGCATCTTCTGTGGAACCGGGGGGAGGGGTGCAGAGAAGGCCCCCAAAAGTGGCAGAGGAGGTTTTGAGATGAGAATTCCACCAGCCCTAGAAAGAATTTCATTCAGCTCCTCAGCTGGGAACAAAGCATCCTCTGCGGCAAGATGGCTGCTGCTCTGGGTAACCCTTTTCATGCCAGGTTGTGCCTTTACACATTCAGAAGGACACCTCCTTCAGACCCTTGGCTCTCAAGGATCCCTTCCCACAGCTAAATACATTATTAATTTAGGAGTCATGCCAGACTGGGCCTTTGGATGCCAGGGCATCCAAGCCCCAGGACACCTCCCACCTCCAGAACTCTGTGCCAGACAATGGCTTTGACTAAGGAGGAGAGAACAAGGCAGCTCTGTCTGGGACAGAGAGAACTGCTGGGATGGAGCCCGGCAGAGATCAAGCTCCCACAGGCTCCAAGGAGAGCCAACTCAATCTCCAGGGCTCCCAAGGGGCAGATCTGTAGCCGTCTCCCACCTGGATGAAGCTGTGGGACTCTAGCCAGCCACTTCACTTCCAAGACCCTCCCAGCCTTTCCAGAGGGTGTATTATCCCATCACACACTCCTCATGGAGCACTCCTAGAGCCATTTCCTCTCCATTCTGGGGTGCTCTGGTAATTAATTCTCACACTCACTCCCAGGAGCAGAGAGGGAGGTGTGAGCACCTCTGATTACACTGGGGAGAAGGAAGACCCAGGGCTGCCAAATGACTCACTCTAAGTCTCACAGGTGGCAGTGATGTAAGCAGAACCCAGAAACTTAGCATCCCAGGTACAATAGGAGTTACAATCACCATTCTGGAGCTGCCATGGGGAAGGGCACAGGGATGTCCAGCTCTCAGTTACTACATTCTTAGACAGCAGAATCTACATGGAGATGCAGGAACCATGACAGATTGGAGTACAGGAACTAGGCCAACTCACAACCTACATAAGGACAGCGGGTCCAAGTTTGTTCAATTAGGGCTGCTCAGGAATAAGGAGCCCCAGTAGACTTTTCTTCACGTGTTAGGCTCTAAAAGGGAAAGAATGCCCCCCTTTGCCTCATCCCGGCAGACACAAACCGTCCCTCCTGTTCTCCAGTTTTACAAGTACCAAGTGATTGAAAGCACAAATTCTGGAGTTAGACAGACCTGGATTAGATCTTTTTCGACCACTTACCCTGTGAACTTGAGCAAGTCACTTGAGCTCTGTGAAACTCAGTTATAAGAGGGAGGATTCTAGTACCTACCCAACAAGTGTGGGGAAGAGCAAAGGAGACGCTGTGGTTCTAAGAGGAAGTATGCAGTAAGGCTCTCTCAATTAGCTATCAGAATCATATGGGGGTGTTGTTCCAAACTATAATTCTGATTCCAGGGGCAGGATGGGGTACAGACATATTTTGAATAAAAGCTCCTGGAGTCACAGAAACGTATGCTTTTTACCATTATAGTTTCCCCATGTATGCGAGCACCGTGCTGGCTTCTGGCAGAGGCCATGGCTTTCCAACAACCAGGGAAAGAAAGACTTGCCAGTGTCAGATAATTTGGTCACTCCCAAAGCCCTGATCCTAGATCGCTGGGCACACTGTGGTGACGACGGAGCCAAAAGCCTATGTCTTAGCGTCCAGAGCCCAGGTGTTCCGGGGTCCCACTTCCCACCAGAAGACAGGTCGGTGGTGCCACAGAGGGCCCAGGCGGCCTGTCCTATAGAGGCCTGTTCGCTCGTCCCAGGCCGGACCCCGCCGTCCCTTGGGCCACAGGGCAGCCTGGCCGGCCCGAGCTAGGCTTCTGGGCTGGAGGCACCGCCGGCCTCCGCTCTGAGCCCCGGGCCCGGCGGGATCTGCCAGCCCGCGGGTCATAGAGTCCCTCCCGCCCCGCGCCTAGAGCGCCCAGAGTGGCTACGGTGCGGGCGACTCTGGCTCGCCAGTAGGCGACCGGTCCAGGTCCGGGCGGGGGCGGGAGGAGGCTCCAGAGTCGTCACGGGCCGGGACGGCCACAACCTGGGCGCGCTCAGTCAGTACCTCTGAGGCGAGCAGCAGGGTGGGAGGGAAGCTGTGAGCGGGCCGGAACAGCCAGTGCACCTGGCAGCGAGCGGCTGGCAGTGAAAGGCGGTGTACGTGGGAGGCCAAGTGCAAGGGGGCGTGTGCGTGCGCGGGTGAGGCGCGGCGAGCCCGTGCGCGGTGCGTGGCTCGTGCGGGCCCTGCGGGCGCGCTTCTGCTCTGTCCACAGACGCGTTGGTTTGAAGTGGGAATAAAGAGGGTTGGGAATAACAGTGAAGTCACAGGTCAAGGGAGTGGGGAGAAACCTAAGAAGAAACCTCAAGACCAGTGGAGCGTGCCCGCACCGGAGCCTCGGAGGCTGGCTGCAGGCGTGGATCTGTGATCGCCTCCACCCGGACCCCGGACCCGGCGGAAATCGCCAGACCCCAGGCTTTTCTGAATGTGGGGTCGGTCCTTTCCTCTCTCCCCCTCAGCCACAATCACCATCACCTCCCCGGGCTCAGAGCCCCATCCCTGCCTCGGCCACACCTCTGGTTCCACACAATCCGTCCAAACAGTCCCGACATTCGGGCCGAGCCCGCACCAGAGGAGCGGATGCCAAGTTCAAAGTCCCTGATGTGGCTGGGCGGCTTCTCCATTGCCGCCCCCAGGGGTCGCGCCGAGCCCCTCACCTGGCTCCGCTCCCGCAGCGTGTTAGAGCGGGACCGGAAGGCGTCAGGCTCCTGCGCCAGAGCTGAGGGCTGCTGGACGCTGAGGGGCCTTAGAAAAGTGAAGTCACTGCCGTCCGAGGCTGGTGAAAAGCACGTCCTGTAGCAATGGCTGTGCGAGTCTGTGGGCCGCAGCGTCACCTCCATGTACTTGAGTGTGCCGTCTGAGCTCACCTGTAGGTTGGGGCCGGACTGCTTATAGAACTCGCGGGAGGGCGAGTCCTGGCGCCCACAGCACTCACCCCCACCCCCATCCCCGTCTGCGTGCCCCCGAAGGCACTTGGCTGACAGAAAGGTGAAGGTGACTAAGGATAAGAGACTGATGGCCACAAGAGCCACAATGAGATAAAGGGTAAGGTCTGAACGCTCAGGAGGGTGTGTGAGGAAGTCGCTGGATTTGGGCATTTCCTCAGGGTCCTTATCCTCCAGAATCAGCAGCACTGTGGCTGTAGAGGAGAGTGAAGGGTCACCATTGTCCCTCACCAGGACCACCACCTGCTGGGTGTCAGGGTCATCCTCCAGTAAGGCCCGGGCTGTTCGCACCTCACCAGTGTGTGCAGACACCAGGAACAGTCCTGGGGCTGTGGACTGTGGCAACAGTGAATAGGAGAGCCAGGCATTGTGGCCTGCGTCAGCATCTACGGCTGTCACCTTGGTGACGAAGGAGCCAGGAGGGGCAGAGCGAGGGAGACGCTGGGGGACTGAGAGATCCCGGCCTGGTCTGGGGTGCAGCACGGCTGGGGCATTATCATTCTGATCCAGGACAAACACATGGAGAGATGTGTTGGCATGCAATGGGGGAGAGCCAGAGTCTCGAACGCCCACCACGATCTGCAGCATCTGCAGCAATTCGTAGTCGAAAGTACGCTGGGCAAAGACCCGCCCATCCTCAGGGTTGACATACACAAAGGAGGAGGCTGGGGCTCCCTGAATCTGATTCCCTACAATGGAGTAGGTGAGGCGAGCATTATCCCCAGTGTCTGGATCAGAGGCAGCCACGGTGCAGAGAAGGGAGCCTGGAGGCCGGTTTTCTGGGATGTAGGCAGTGTAGAGCTGCTGGGTGAAGTAGGGTGCATTGTCGTTTACATCTGAAATGTTGAGCCTGACGGTGAGATGGGCATGCAAGGGAGGTGAGCCCGCATCGTGGGCCAGCAGCTCAATGATATAGTGGGATGTGGCCTCACGGTCCAAAGGCTGGCTGGTTAGCAGTGAGTAGTGGTTCTCAGAAGGCTTAATCTGAAATGGCAGGCCCGAAGAGATATCAAGGCTCACTTCGCCATTTTTCCCTGAGTCTCGGTCCCGCACATTAAATAATCCCACTACTATGCCCACTGGTGTGCTCTCCAGGACAGGGTTGACCAAAGAGGCCAATAGTACCTCTGGGGCGTTGTCATTTGCATCCCCCACATCCACTTGAATCACACAGTGGCCTTCCATGGCTGGCTGTCCCTGGTCACGGGCTCTTGCATGAATTTCATAGAAACTTGATTCCTCAAAGTCTATGGGACCCAACACATAGATTGCTCCACTGCTAGGGTCTAGGCCGAAGAGATTCCGCACTGCCTCAGATGTATGGTCTCCAAAAGAATAGTCTAGTTGGCCATTGGTGCCTTCATCTGGATCAGTGGCATTGAGGCGGAGCAGCAGGGTACCCACGGGTGCATTCTCTGGGAGTCCCACACGTAGAACTGAGGACTGGAAGGTTGGAGCATTATCATTGATGTCCAGCACAGTGATGGAGATAAGGGTGGTCCCTGAGCGGGGTGGGATACCCCCATCCACAGCAGTGAGCACCAGCTGATGTCTTGCCTGGGCTTCACGGTCCAGCTGCTGCTCTAGCACCAGCTCTGGGAACAGCTTCCCATCTTTTAGGGTCTTCACATTCAGAGAGAAGTGGCTACTGGGGCTCAGAGTATAGAAGCTCACGGTATTGGTACCCACGTCTGGATCCTGGGCACTATCCAGTGGGAACAGTGCCCCAAGTGCAGCTGATTCTGAGATGCGTATCTCTCGCTCAGGGGTGGCAAAGCTAGGAGAGTTGTCATTGAGATCCAGGATTTCTACCTCTACACGGATTAGTTCCAGCGGGTGTTCGGTCACCACCTGTAGTGGCAGCAGGCAGCTGGTGCTGGCTCCACACAGGCTCTCTCGGTCAATTTTCTGATTCACTGCCAGAGCACCACTCATCAAGCTCAGGGAAAAATAGTGCCCACTCTCCTCAGAGCCCAACCGCAGCCGGCGGCTCAACAGATCTGTCAACTTTAAGCCTAGATCCTGAGCAACGTTCCCCACCAGCGTCCCCGGCTCAGACTCCTCCACCACTGAGTAACGAAGCTGCCCAGACACCCAGCCCCAGGAGCACAAGGACAACATGCACAGCACTTGCCATTTCCCAGCGAGCTGCGGGGGTGTCTTGGGCCCCATGACCCAGAAGTCCCTTCCTGGGCACTGACTCTGTGCTGTGCTGTCTCGAAGGCAGACCCAGGGCTTGGAATGTAGCAGCTGAAATCTCTTATGTCTCCTTCCAGCCTCTTAAAAAACTGCTCCGAGGCTTGTCTGCCTGCAGCAGTTCTTCTTAGTCACCAAATGGCGGGGGTGGGTTGGGGGGGGGGAGGGGAATCGAATCTGAGTGGAGCTGGGGAGCTGGGGGAGGAGAGGCGGGCAGGAAGAGCAGATCCCCCACCTTGGCTCTGAGTCTGATTGGCCCAAAAGTCTGTGCTCCCAACCAATTATCAAGTCTCCTCAGTCCTGGAAACCTTAGGAACAGGCGCTGCAAATCTGTGTCACAGAAGCCTCCTACCTCCCCACTCATTTCATGCTGCAGGTTGATTCAGCCCCCTTGGCAGCTCAGATGGTGCTCAACAGGGAAGACAAAGTGGTACAAAACTTCTCAGTGTTCTGTCCCAGCAACTTCCTGCATGACTTCAGAAGCTCCCACTACTTTGCTTGAACCAACAAAATTTTGTCCTCCTCAGGGAGGCAAAGCCCATGTGTTATCCCCTCCTAGGATCCCCATCCTACCAAACACTGCCAAGTTGAGAGAAAACATTTGTTAGGACCCGTTAGAGTCTTGCTCGGACTCTCCAGCAGTACTTTGAGGAGTCTCAGTGTCAGCTGATGGCCTTAAGGATTCAATTTTTCTGAGATCCCAGACTTGAGCTATGGAATGGGCATCACAGCTTGTGGTAGGGGGAACATTTCTAGGACTGATCCAGGTCACCCAAGCAAGGTGACTAGAGTCTAGGCATGGCCTCTAGGCTTTATGGTTTCATCAATTCAGAAGAAACTACTTAAAGACTCCCATAGTGGCTGTCTCTATGAATTCCTCAGCAGTAAAACAGGTTTTGATATTTAGTGATTTCACTTATTGCCTTTTCCTCCCAAAGGGGTCATGTTCCCCTGCCCCAATCTACTGAGTCTAGCTCAAATCCCAGTGGGGACTTGATTGGGAGTCCTGAAGACCTGGACAAAAAGATCCCTGCTTCCACCTTGATGCCTCTCTACTCCCTTGGCTCTTTCTTCTTTTTGCTCTCTGCTATGTTTCAAGCAAAGAGTCCCTTTCACCGTGGATTAGGGAGTAGATGATACTGTGGGGCAAAGATATTAGCTCCCCTTAACCTAGAGTTAAGGTGTTCCAGACCCTGGCCCTCTCATTTAGGAAGAGTAGAGAAAGCAGCCACCTGGGTTTAGGTGCACCTTGTGCACAAGAGCCTTCCATATGATCCACACTCCAGTAGTGTGTTTCCACAATACCCTGGCTCTTGATCACTTACTTTCAATTCTTACTCTCAGATAAGGGCATAACCCACCTCAAGTACTAATCCATGAAAACTCCCTGGTTAATTCACAAAACACTTCTAAAGCATAGCATCTACCACATAGTTACCACTCACAGAAGTGGTGACATCACTACAGGCTCTTGCAGAGAGACCAGTACTCTCTGGGACATGGCCCAGCCACATGCCTGCCTCAGAATAACCCTCAAGCATTGGCTGAGCCTGCAAAGGTCTCACCTCTAGCCCATAGAGAAGATCAGAGGGTGGGCAACTTGGGCGAACAGGTTCCCCTGCCATAGGTGCACTGGGTGACTTCACCATCATGAAGCTATCGCTCCGAGTGGGTGCAGAAGCCAAGGGTGTACAGCCATGAGAGTGGCCGCCCACATCAACAAACTTGATAGGATCATCTGACCCTAGCTGGATTCGGAGGATCCCATTGGAAGGAGGAAGCCCCTCTCTCCTTCGAGATCGGGTGAGACAGGCACAGGTGCCAGCAGGAAAGCAGGTCACTCCACAGGCAGCCCCACGCAGGCACTTCGAGATTAGTGCCACGAATGAGCCAAAGGAGACAAAGCAAATTGCCACTAGAGATACAGCCAAGTACAGGGTCAAGCGGGATTCTCCTTCCCTTGGAGCTGAAGATTCTCGAAGATCAGGGACAACTGGATGAGCGTCTTCTTCCAAGGACACCAGGAGAGTAACGGAGGTAGAGAGTGGTGGGCTACCACTATCCTTTACCACAATGACCAGCTTCTGCGGCGGGAGATCAGCTGGGATGGGAACAGCCGTCCGCACCTCCCCAGCATAGCGGGAGACTGCAAACAGGCTGGGATCTGGGGCCTCCAGGAGCTGATATGAAACCCAAGCATTGTAACCTGAATCCAAGTCCACAGCGGTCACCTTTGTAACTAGGTGTCCAGCACCAACTGATGGAGGCAGTGCTTGTGGACATAAGGAACCAGGTCGGGCTCTAGGGCGGAGCACAGCTGGCGCATTGTCATTGAGGTCCAGTACAAATAGACGAACTGTCACGGTGCTACTAAGGGGTGGGTTGCCCCGATCCCGGGCCTGCACCTCAAACTGCAGTGTCTGTGTTTGCTCATAGTCAAAGGATCGAGTAGCATGAACAGCTCCCGTCTGGGGGTTCAGAGAGATGAAGGAGGAAGCTGACACATCTCGATTTCTGGGCTCTAGGAGAGAGTAGGAGATAAGTGCATTCAAGCCAGAGTCTGGATCAGAGGCTGCAAGGGAGCAAAGCAGGTCCCCTGGGCGATTGTTCTCTGGAACAAATACTTCATGTGACCTCTGAAAGAAAGAGGGTGGGTTATCATTCACATCTGAAATATTGAGGAAAATGGTCCTGTGGGTACTCAGAGGAGGGCTCCCAGCATCAGAAGCAGTGACCATGATATCATAGCTGGATATGGCCTCTCGGTCCAAGGGCCCAGCAGTCACCAGGGAGAACTGGTTCCTGAAGGCGGACTTGAGGGCAAAGGGCAAATGGTCAGGAATACGGAGGCTCACATCTCCATTTGAACCTGAGTCGGGGTCCTGCACACTGATGAGCGCCACCACAGTGCCAGGTTCTGCGCTCTCAGGGAGAGTCCCAAGCTCTGAGGTCACTGTGATGTGGGGGGCATTGTCATTTACATCCAGGAGATCCACCCGAAGGCTGCAATGTTGCTCCATGGCTGGAGAACCCCCATCTCGAGCCCGAACATCAAATTCATAGTAATTCTCGCTCTCAAAGTCTAGGGGCCCCTGAAGGGTAAGCTTTCCATTAGTGGGGTGCAGGCTAAAGAGATTTCTCACACGATCAGGGGTGTGACCACTGAAAGAAAAGGTGACGTTACCACTGGGACCCAGGTCTGGGTCAGAGGCATTGAGCTGGATGAGCAGCACACCGGCTGGCGCGCTCTCCAAAACGCTAATCCTGTAGCTGGATTGCTGGAAGGCTGGGGCGTTGTCATTCACGTCCAGCACTGACACCCGGAGCTCCGCTGTGCCAGATCTCGGGGGGTTCCCTCCATCCACAGCAGTCAGCACTAGGCGGTAGTCTGATTGCTTTTCCCGATCCAAAGGCTTCTCCAGGAGCAGCTCTGGGACCAGGCTGCCGTCGCTGCGCTTCTTGACATCCAGTGCAAAGTGTTCATTGGAGCTTAGTCTATAGCTGCTGATGGAGTTGCTCCCCACATCTGCATCCTGAGCCTTTTCCAAGGGGAAACGCTGTCCTGGAGGAGCTGCCTCCCCAATTTCCAAGTCCAGCTGCTGCCGAGGAAATCGGGGGGCGTGATCATTCACATCCACGATTTCTACCTCTGCTCGGTACATTTCCAAAGGCCCTTCTGTTACAAACTCCAGGGGCACGATGCAGCTGGCACTGAGCCCACACAGTGCCTCTCGATCGATTGGATTCTTGATGAGCAGGGCACCGCTGTCCAAATCCACACGGAAGTGTCTTTGGTTCACCTCTCCAGCGACCTGCAGCCTGCGAGCTGCCAAGCTCTCTGCATCCAGCAGGAAATCTTGGGCGACATTCCCTACAAAAGTCCCTTCCTGTGACTCCTCTGGGACCGGGTATCGGATCTGCCCACAAACGTAACCCAGGTGGCAAAAAAGGAACAAAAGGGTAGTCCCCCGGCAGATTTCTACCCAGCTTCTCACCTTGCGGAGCATTGCTGCCGCCCACTAGTTCTCTATCTGGTCCTGAGAAGCCGAAGAAGCCGACCCGCCCCGAACGGCCACAGCAGCTGGAGACACCTATCTCCCTTTCCCCGCGCCAGCTCTGGCGCGGCTGGGCCGGCGCCGCAAGGGTTACGCGCCGTTTTTTTTGCTGGTGGCGGGGTAGATTTGTCTGCCTTCCTCCACCGGATTGGCAGACAGCGGCTCCTGGGCTCAGCCAATAGGCTAAGCAGAGAACGTCCCAATAGCAGCCGGGTAAATGCGTCGCAGCATTGGAAAAAGGAAAGAAAAAACATAAAACAAAAAACAACCCACCTATCTTTTTGCCTTCCTCCTGTTCAACAGCATTTTTTTTTCCCACGGGTTATTACCTCTACGGAGAGGCAGACAACATACACGTTTTTTTTTTTTCTAACACACCAATCCCCAGCCCACACCACCCCGCCCCTTTTCGGTGGGGAAAACAGCGACAGCCTGAGCCCTAGCAACCTGCAGCCCAGAGAGTGAGTAGCCATTTGAGACTGGTCACTTTGTTCAAGCCAATGTTGTCATCCACCAATATTCTAAATGAATAGCTTCTGCCTCAGTCTGATTGTATTAGAGCAACAGCTAATTAGAAGCACTGCCTTATACTAAAAACTCTGCCCCTCTGCAGATTATTCAGAAATATATCCATCTCTTTGCAGAAAAGGCTTACACATTAAGGCAGCCTATTAAATTTATGCAGTACACATTTTTGTTGTAACAGAAGGCGCAGCAGAAACCAAAACTCTCTTATTCAGATACCCACTGGTGGTACACTAAATTGCCATTCATCGACTTCAAGGACAGTATGGAAGGAGGTAAAGGAGGGGGGAGGAAGCCAGGAGACAGAGATGTTCCAAATCAGTAAAGAATCAGTTTGTCTGGGAGACGCTAAGGACTACATCTCACTACCTGGCAGAATGCTAGTGTTCACAGATTTAATAGCTTCCTTGAATGATTGAGATCTGCTACCAACAGCACAGTGCCTACAAATCTCCTTTATTTGACACCACTGTATGCTTGATATGTTGTCAATTACCAACAGTGACTGTTTCAAAAGAGCAAGTTTTTCACTTAGCCCTAGGGGGCCTTTTGGCAAGGGAGACTTGATCTCATCCCACCCCTACCCTGATCCAGACCCTCCCTGGAGCCTGGCTACCACCTTGCACAAATGCAGAAACACCGTTCAATTCACACTGTAGTTACCTGCAAACTGTAATCCAAGTCGCAAACACACCAGAGCACAAAGAGAAAAATCCAGCCTGATTTGGACATGAGATTTTTTAAATTCATCTGAATCCTCACCTAGGCTGCCAAAACCAGTGGCAAAACCTGAGGTTATCCTCCCCAGGCATTTTCCCAAGCCCTTGATCCTCAAGAATATCCTTCTGATGGTGAGGCCAGCAACCAACACTCTGGTCTCAAAGGGAGGTATCTGCTTTCTGTGTTCTTTTACTCCCAAACACCTAAACCTCCTCCCATGGGAATGACGGAGATGTCAATCAATCTGACCTATCAGGTGGTTATGCCAGGATTCACTATCTCAGTGGAATGACACCATTAGCCACCCAAGCTGGGTCAGTCACAATGGAGAGGAGTAAGGACGGTCATCCTTGGCTCATTCCTCTCCCTCATTCCCTTTATCATGTCAATGAATGAGTGCTGATAATTTCACTATAGTTATCTCCATCTATACTGTCACTGTGCTGGTTCAAGCATTTATCAATCTTCTCAAATACTATAATAGCCTTCTAATTTTTTTTTTTTTTGGTCTACAGTCCCAATATCCCCAATCCATTTCATTTGTGGCTGCCAGAATAATCTCTCCAGTAAATAATCTCTCCAATAAACAAACAAAAAACCCTGATGACATCACATTTATGTCAGTTCAAAATTCTGCAATGACTATCATGGATATAGAATAAAATAAAAACTCCTTGGCATGGCGTAAAGGTAACTCAAGATTTAACTCCTGCCTACTTGCTTCACTTTATCTCCTGCAAAGATTGTTTTACAAACACACTTTCTTTAAGGTTCAGCAATAATGAAAAATCATAATCCTTCTGCATGGAATCTCCTGCAAGGGTCCCTCTCTACCCCCTTTTCCCCTTTATTATTTGACAAACTACTACTCAACCTTTTGTTCTCATATGAAGCATCATCACCTCTATGAAGTCTCCCTGATTTCCCCAGGCTTAGGTGTTTCTTTTCCTTTGCTCCCACTGCTTCTTGTATTATACAGATCTCCATTATCGTTTTTGTGGGTGTGTGTGCGTGTCTGTCTCCTACAGTACCCTGTGTACCATAGCAGCAGGGACTGTGTCTTTTTATGTTTTAAAGTGTCTGGTACATAGGGATGTTCAATAAATGGTAAAATGATAATATCACTAATTATTAGTTCAACAAATATCTACTGAATACTTGTACTTTATATGAGTACTTTATACTGAGTATACATTTTATATGCATTACTTTTCACTCTTACACAATTTTGGAAGATTTTATAGATGAGAACACTGAAGATCAGAAAGGTTAGGAGACTTGTGTAAAGCTCAACTAGTAACTGCAGTACTAGGATCTCCCCACTGCCACCTCTGGTCTTTCTAGAAAGAAATAAAGCCTCTTTCTATAACATCATTTTTTTTTAATGTATTTATTTTATTTTTGGCTGCGTTGGGTCTTCGTTGCTGCGCAAGGGCTTTCTCTAGTTGCGGCGAGCGGGGGGCTACTCTTCATTGCGGTGTGCGGGCTTCTCATTGCGGTGGCTTCTCTTGTTGCAGAGCACGGGCTCTAGGCACACCGGCTTCGGCAGTTGTGGCACGTGGGCTCTAGAGCGTAGGCTCAGTAGTTGTGGCTCACGGGCTTAGTTGCTCCACGGCATGTGGGATCTTCCTGGACCAGGGCTTGAGCTCGTGTCCCCTGCATTGGCAGGCGGATTCTTAACCACTGCGCCACCAGGGAAGCCCCTCTTTCTATAACATCTTAAATCATTTTTCTACCAGTTTGTCATCCCTGTAACCATAAACTGGTCCTTTACTGATGCCTTTAATATCAAAGAACTAGACCTCTTATAGGTCTCAATCCCTTTTATTTGCAAGTTCACAGCAAAACAAACAGGCATACAATCTATATTACTAGAACTGGACGATCATAAAGCCTGAATCCTACACATCTTAGACTTGACCTTTTTATGCCAGGTATGTGATTCTCCCCTCTCTAGATTTTTAAAACACCTTTATTGAGCTATATAAATAATACATAATTATTTATATATAAATAATTATATATTATTATATATAATTCATCCATTACACATGATTCATCCCTTTAAAATGTACAATTCAATGGTTTTTAGTATATTCACATATACTAAAATGATGCAACCATCACCATAGTATAGTTATAGAAAAAAATTTTCATTCCCAAAAGAAACCCCATACCCATTGCCTAGCTCTAGATTTTTAAAGAAATAGTTGCCCAGGGCTTCCCTGGTGGCGCAGTGGTTGAGAATCTGCCTGCCAATGCAGGGGACACGGGTTCGAGCCCTGGTCTGGGAAGATCCCACATGCCGCGGAGCAAATGGGCCCGTGAGCCACAATTACTGAGCCTGCACGTCTGGAGCCTGTGCTCCGCAACAAGAGAGGCCGCTACAGTGAGAGGCCCGTGCACCGTGATGAAGAGTGGCCCCCACTTGCCACAACTAGAGAAAGCCCTCGCACAGAAACGAAGACCCAACACAGCCATAAATGAATGAATAAATAAATAAATGAATAAATAAAAAAAAAAAGCAAAAAAAAAAAAAATTGTTTAAAAAATAAAAAAAAAAAAAAAAGAAATAGTTGCCCAGGTGCCAGTCGTTGAGGAAGATTTTTTCTTCAGATGACTGAAATATCTTATGTCTTCCTTACAATGCTCTCCTAGACCTATTCTATATGATATTTTAAGGTTGGGAAATAACATCACAGAATTTTTTAAAGTTCAGTTTGGCCCAATAAGGCTGGCTGCTGGTTCTGTGAACACCAGAATAACACTTTGCTTCAAAAACATGCTAATTGATAGACTGGCAGGTCCCAGGGCAATGCTTTGCAAATTCGTCTTCACATTGAAATCACTTGGGGACCTTCAAAAAATACTGATGCCTGGGACTTCCCTGGTGGTGCAGTGGTTAAGAATCCGCCTGCCAATGCAGGGGATATGGGTTCGAGCCCTGGTCCGGGAAGATCCCACATGCCGCGGAGCAACTAAGCCCGTGCGCCACAACTACTGAGCCCGCGTGCCACAACTACTGAAGCCCACGCGCCTAGAGCCCGTGCTCTGCAACATGAGAAGCCACCGCTATGAGAAGCCTGCACACCGCAACGAAGAGTAGCCCCCGCTTGCTGCAACTAGAGAAAGCCCGTGAGCAGCAACGAAGACCTAATGCAGCCAAAAATAAATAAATAAAATTTAAAAAAAAATACTGATGCCTGTGTCCCATCTCAAGAGATTATGCTTTAATCCATCTGGGATGTGGCCTGGGCTTCAGAATTTTTAAAAGGTCCCTAGGTAATTCTGGTGTGCAACCAAGTTTGAGAACATTGTCCGTGGGAAAATGCCAGTTGTTTTCCAATCTGACCAGAAAAGCAGCAGCTGCTTCTCTCTGGCTTTCATCCTTCCTTAGCCTTTCCATCTATGCCTCTGCTTTGTCATCTTTGACTGTCTCCAGGTTTGTCCATTTCTAAAGTGTGTTTAATTAAGATTTGGAGTGGGTTAAGAACTAATAAAAAAGCATTAGTCATAGCTAAGAATTTTTTAACACCTTTGATACACTAGGCACTGTGCATATATTATATCATGCACTAATGTTATAAAACCCTTGTTACTCCCTTTTTGCATATGAAAAAGGGTCTAGAAAAGAGATTAACTTGGCCATGGACTCATAGATGGTAAGTGTCTAACTGCCAAACCCAAGGCTTGATAGCAATAATACACTTATTAGTAACAAAGTAACAGTTGTTCTCCCACAAATGGAAGTGTGTTTAATTTCACTCCAAAACAAAGACCTGCACACCATCCTGAATAAATGAAAGCTTTATCTTTTTCTCAGGATATGAATTTACCTACCTTTCACACTATGTGTATACCCAAGAAAAATGATGAAAGGATAGGAAAGAACACTTTGGGCAAGAAGAATTTTAATTTTGTACTTTATGTTCTTCTGGATTGTCTGGATCTATCTTCAAAATAAATGATTACTTTTACTTTTATAATGAATGGTGGTTACCTTTGGATTTGGGGAATATAATTAGTTTTAATTTTTTTCTTATACTTTTACATATTTTCCAAATTTTCTATAATGCACATGTATTACTATCATAACATAAAAATTTTTTGTGAGTAATGTCCACATAATTTCCAGCACTGTGCTTGAAATAAAATTTAAAGGACCCTAGAATTTTATTTCTTTCATAGAAAGTCATCTGAGCATGAGGTACAGGATCTGTGTAGTCAAAGGAAAATTATCAGCAAACCATTAGCTTTAATGCAGATGTGGCAATCATTTGAAAGATGGACAGATGAGGTAGTTTTTATATTCCTAGCAGCTGCCACTGGTTACAGGTATTCATCAGCTTGTACTCAATGCAAATGACACCAAGCTAAGCTCTGAGTGCTGAGATGGTGAGTTATAGCTTAATGGCCCTTTAGCAGGATTGGTTAGTTGCTATGGCAAGTGAGTACTGAGCGTGTGAATTGTGTCCACAGATAAGTCAATTAACTCCACACTGTGTGGGATCACAAACCACACTCTAGCTGGGCCATCCCCCTCCCCCAAAGGCATGACGTTTGATCTGGGAAAGGCCAAGTGAAAATGTGGATGCATCATTAGGAAAACATCTTGATCACTGAAAATAAAGGCGGCTACATACTTCCCTGAAACTGATGCAGGAATCGAAAAGCATTAATATCATTCCAGGATGACTTGCTAACCCTTACCTGTCCGGGAGGGGAGCTCTCTGCACCCAAGACTTGCCTATAGAACACAGGATCGAGGCTCCGCAGAGTGTTCTGGCGGCTGGCCAGTGGGCTGGCGGCACCTGGTTTCTTCAGCAGCGGGTCGCTGCGTCTCGAGTCAGTGGTGAGGTACACCTGATGGTAAAGGTGTGGAGGCATCAGGCCTCCCCGCACGGCGTCCGCGTGCAGAGAAGGCCCTGGTGTTCGGTACAGGGAGCTCACAGGGGCTCGGTATAGGTCCCTGGACTGCTTCCATTTGTAAACTTTGAATACGATCACTCCCAATACTGTGACTGCGAACCCCACGGAGACCAGGATTAAAGAGAGAAGTAGATAAAAGGTGAGATTTTTATTCTGCTCCCTGGGGGCAGAGCCGGAGGGGAACTCAGCTCGGGCTTCAGGAGATTCCTCGATTACTGACACAGTCAGGGTCGCGGTGGTGGACAGCGATGGCTCCCCATTGTCTTTGATCAAGACCGTGAGAGTCTGCCTGGGCGAATCTGTATCCTGGACTGGGCGGGCAGTGCTGACTTGACCCGTGTGAAGTCCCACAGCAAAAAGGCTCTGGTTGGGGGCTCCCAAGAGGCTGTAGGAGAGCCAGGCATTGTGCCCTGCATCCGGGTCCCAGCCTACCACACGCGTGACCACGTGGCCTGCCGAGGTACCTCGAGGCAGCATCTCCACCGAGCTCTGGCCAGGCCGGGGGTATAGGACCTGGGGGGCATTGTCATTGCGATCAGTGACAAATATGTTCACGCTGATGTTGGTGGCCAGGACAGGAGTGCCCCCATCGCTGATATGAGCTGTTAATTCGAACTCCCGCCGATCCTCATGGTCCAGGGGCACTAAGGATGATATGACGCCACTGTCACGATTTATCGTGAAATAGCGACCCACTAGCCCTATTTCAGCTCCTTGCTCCAAGAGAAAGAAGGAAAGGCGAGCATTCTGCGGGGCGTCAGGGTCCCAGACACTTAGGTTTAGTACTGGAACACCGGGGAGGTTATTTTCCTCAACGTAAACATCGTAGGAAGACTGGGAAGATTGTGGAGGGTTGTCGTTGATGTCGGACACTTGCACCTGCACTGTCGTGAGGGCTGACAGGGAGGGGGTTCCCGCGTCTCGAGCCGTGATGCTGAGGTTGTATTCTGGCACAGTCTCCCGATCCAGGGCTGCGCTAGTTTTCAAAGTAAAGTAATTCTTGAGGGAAGATGTAAGGCTAAAAGGGAGACCTGGTGGAACCTCGCAAGTCACCAGCCCGTTCTCCCCAGCATCCAGATCGGTCACACTGAGCAAAGCAATGACAGTTCCTAGGGGTGCATCCTCGGGGACTGGGCTGTACACGGAGGTGACTGTGATCTCCGGGGCATTGTCATTTACATCCACAACCTCTACCAAAACTTTACAATGTGCTCCCT
The DNA here is from genome assembly GCF_965194825.1 of Balaenoptera physalus. NCBI lineage: Eukaryota > Metazoa > Chordata > Mammalia > Artiodactyla > Balaenopteridae > Balaenoptera > Balaenoptera physalus. Next base: position 59,319,536 of record NC_138890.1, read on the forward strand.
CAGGATTGGCGCCCTTGTCTTTGGCCTGTATGTAAATCTCATGGAGTTTGGCGTCTTCGAAGTCCAGTCGACCCTTGACTGTCAGCACCCCAGTTACAAGGTCTAAGGAGAATAGTTCCCGCACGCCAGCGCGGTTGTGGCTGCCGAAGGAGTAAATGATTTCGCCGTTGGGGCCTTCATCCAGATCCGTTGCACGGACTTGCACAACGCGAGTGCCGGGGGGTGCATCCTCCAGGACGCGCGCCCGGTACAAGGACTGGTTGAAGGTGGGCGCATTGTCATTTGCGTCCAGCACGACGATTCGAATAGGAAGGCTGGCCGAGCGAGCCGGAGTTCCTCCGTCCAACGCTGTCAGCACCAGCTGGAGATCTGGTTCTCGCTCCCGGTCCAGGGCGCGCTCCAGCACCAGCTCCGCGTACTTGGTGCTGTCTTCCCGCGTCTGCACGCGAAGCGCAAAGTACTCATTTCGGCTCAGCTCATAGGTTTGTAAAGAGTTGCTTCCCACATCTGGATCGTGCGCGCTCTCGAGAGGAAAGCGCGTCCCCGGCGCCACAGCCTCGCTAATCTCCAATTTCATTTCGCGGGTAGGAAAAGAGGGATTGTTGTCGTTGATATCCTGGATCACCACTTCCGCGCTGAACAGCTCTAGCGGCCTCTCCACTACCAACTCCAGAGTTACGGTGCAGGAGGGCAGCGTCCCACATAGCTCCTCTCGATCCAGGCGGTCGTTCACGAACATCTCTCCCGTCTCCCAGTTCACCTCAAAGAATCTTCGGCTAGCTCCGGACACCACCCGGAGCCTGCGGGCTGACAGGCTGCCGAGATCCAAGCCAAGGTCCCTAACCACGTTTCCCACCGCGAAACCCTTCTCTCTTTCCTCCAGGATCTCATAGCGAATGACGGCGGCGGAAGCCTTATGCAAGGCACCAAGAAGAAGCAAAACTCCCACCACTCTCCCAGTGCTTACCAGTCCACCTCTCCAGGCCTCTGGGACCATCTCACTCAAAGGCAGTTCCTCTTAGCGGGGTCCAGACCGGCCCGGCTTCTTTCCTGAGAAACTTTCAGCGGGTTAACGCTCGGGCGCTGGGCTCCGAGTCGGACATGGCTTTCTGGATGCCGTTGATTTGCTCGCCGGCTATTCAGTCTCTGCCTCATCCCGCGGCGCCGAGAGGGGACGGGCCGGGGCCAGATCTCCAGCTTCTTCATTGGCCGACAGCGGCACGCAGAGTCCCAGCCAATAACTGCACGAAAAATGCGCCAGCGCCCGGCTCTCTGAGCGGGACCAGCGCTAGCGCCCGGAACTTCTCTCCTTTGGCTTCCTTCCAGAGTTTACAGCCAGAGCTCCTTGGCAGTATCCGCGCATCGGAAACCCACCTTAGCTGCAAAGCTAACTGCAGGGTGATGGAGCTGGCCTTTCTGCAAGTCTTCAAGCCGAACTAAGGCCTATTAAACACTTCAACTGCTGTCTTTAATCCCAAGAAGGGGGTTCAAACCAAACCGAAAACCACACAACGTTATCTGGTTTGTTGGAGGACTAGGTTAAACTTACCTAGCTGGACCATATTGTGGCGAGGCATTTAGCATTTCTGTGGAGGTGTTGATAATTTCAGTTATATCTTTACCAAATGAGACTGTAGAACTGCGGGTCACTTCCTCAGTAGAGAAAATCTACAGGAGCTACCATCTGTTTGGTTTAACTTTGTTTTATGAAATTTAAAAGTACAATTCAGATTTCTTTTTAAATTGGATGTTGCTGCTTAGCTCTTATTTCTTAACAACCAGGGAGCAATGTGAAATTTTTCTATTCTGTTTGTCCCAACAAACATAACCTCAATCAGAGAGCATCTCTAAAGTTTCCCTTTACTTGATCAATTTGTTTCTCAAGATCATATGGCATACCACAAAGAGAAGTTGCATTGCTAATAAAGAATAATACCTCCTCTTCACTACCCCCCCCCAAAAAAAACAAAAAAGAAAAAGAAAAAAGACCAGGTTTTATTTACTACCTGGGACCTTTATAAAATGATTGAGATATCAGAAATACAAAACCTTTAGCCACAGAATAAAGAGCCTGAAGTTTTCTGCATTTAGGATTGTAGTCAAACAAAATAGTAATGATTAGGATAATGAATAAGAGAGTCAGCTATGATATAAGTTAGAACTGAGTTGTACATCCTTAGACAAGAAACTACCCTCTAAGGGTTCCTGAGTTCCTATCTTATTAAATGAATAAGGCAGATAAAATCCTGGCACATAGTTAGTCTTAATTAATGATGCACATCACCCCATTAGATACTAGATGTAAAGAACCTCATACTATTTCTGTGCACTTATCTTGGACACCACTTTGGTTGCATATAGTCCTTTCTGAATTTTAACTGAACCTTGAGGAAGGGTGGTAGGCAGAGAGGTTAGATAGGTATATAGGAAGTAAGTATATATAGGATATTTATTGAAGAGATGAAAAGCCATATTTGACCTGTCTCTCTATGTCCTCAATACTTTCTCTGTTAAAACCTCCAGTTTTAGATACTCAAATTTGACAATTGTCCATACCACCAAGAAGGCTGATAGGTATTAGAAGATTAGAATATAGAATTTAGAACATATATAGTAGCCCAGCCACTTGCTACTCAAAGTGTGAGCCAAGGACCAATGGCATGGGCATCACCTGGGAGCTGTTAGAAATGCAGAAATGCCCCACTCCAGACCTACTGAATCGGAATTTGCATTTTAACAAAAAGCCAGGGTGATTTGAATGTACATTAAAGTTTGAGAAGCACTGATCTAGTAGGTTTTTCAGACATACCAATTTATCAATCATTTTTTCCCTATTCACCATCACTTAATTGACATTCTGGTTTTCAAAAACTAGCTTTTAAAAGCTGAAGTAGTTTTCCCTTTAACAATAAGGTCCGTAGTTTTCCTAAGACCTCTTCATAAGCCAGCAGAACCCTCCTTGGATCCATTGTTTAAAGTAGCAAGAGTGATCTTAAAATTTTAATTGAATCAGAAGATTCTCCAGCTCAAAACTTCTCAGTAGCGTCTCACTCACTACTCTTGAAATAAAATACCAAATCCTTTGCATAGTATCCAAGTTCTCAAGCCTTCCCCTTCTCTCAATATTTTATTACACTGCTTTCAGTGTGGTCATCAACCAAGCTCCTCATGCTTTTTTCTCCTAGGAAAACTTCTTTCCCTTCCTTCCCTTTGCTTTTGCTTATTTCTACAAATCTTTCAGGTCTCAGTTTAAATGTTGTTTCCTAATAGAGGTCTTCCTTAGGCCCCACTTATAACCAGGATCCTTTGTTATGCTCCCAGAGAGAACCCTATATTTTCCTTTATTGAACCTAGCACAATTTAAAATTTTATAATTATATTTTGTTTAAGCATAGTGCCTGCCTCTCCCACTAAAAAAATAAAGCTTCAAGAAGGCAGAGACCATGCCTGTTTTGATTACGACTTGCCTCCTCAGTGACTAGCACAGTAGGCACTTGATGCTTAATTTTTCCCAGCTTTATGGAAGTATGATTGACAAACAAAATGATATAAATTAAGGTGTACAACATGATGATTTAATATATGTATATATTGTGAGATGATCAACACAATATAGTTAACACATCCATCACCTCACCTAGTTACCATTTTTTAAGGTGTGTGGTAAGAACATTTAAGACCTACTCTCTTAAATTTCAAGTTACACTACAATATTGTTAACTATAGTCACCATGTTGTACATCGGATTCCAGAACTCATTCATTTTATAACTGAAAATCTGTACCCTTTGACCAACATCTCCCCATACTTAAGGCTTATTAATATAGCAATCTTTATGCTAATGGCATAGTAATCATTAAATGCAGTAAGGACTATATATATTCGCGTGTATCCATTTTCCCTAGGAGAAAGCATTTTCGGAAGATACAGTCAGTCTTTTAAGCTACCAGTGGCGCTAATGAAACTATTTCTTAACCTAATGATTTGAAAGAGAAAACACAGTTTGCCAAAGAGCCAAGCAAGGTGTGGTAATATAACTCACACTGGACATAAAACTTGCTGTCACCTATATCCAGGGGAAATGGAAGTACCAGCGTACAGGATCAATGGAATTTTCCAGTCTCTAATCTTCTTTCCCTCTCTGTTTTATAATTCCAAGAGAGTCTTAGATCAACAAGATGCAGCAAACAATTTTAAAATAGAAAGTGAATATATTATAGTGTTCAAAAGTAAGGCCTTAGTGTCAAAAAGACTTGAGTTCCAATACTGGACATTATACTTAGTAGCTATGTAAACATGAAGCTTTTTTTTTTTTTTAATTTATTTATTTATTTATATTTATTTTTTGGCTGTGTTGGGTCTTCGTTTCTGTGCGAGGGCTTTCTCTAGTTGCGGTGAGCAGGGGCCACTCTTCATCGCGGTGCGCGGGCCTCTCACTATCGCGGCCTCTCTTGTTGCGGAGCACAGGCTCCAGACGCGCGGGCTCAGTGGTTGTGGCTCACGGGCTTAGTCGCTCCGCGGCATGTGGGATCTTCCCAGACCAGGGCTCGAACCCGTGTCCTCTACATTGGCAGGCAGATTCTTAACCACTGCGCCACCAGGGAAGCCCAAACATGAAGCTTTTATTTTTAACTTTTATTTTCTTTATCTATAAAATGGGAATAATAATAATAGTACTCCTTGACATAATCACTGGTATCTCAATCTTTTATTTTAATCTTTTAACAGCTTTGTACTTACCATACAGCTCACTTGGACAATCAATGATTTTTAGCAATTTTATACAGTTACACAACCAATATCACAATCCAATTTTAGAATACTCCCATCAACCCCCAAAATCCTTCATGCCTGTCTGCAGTCAATCCTTGCTCTCACCCCCAGCTTCAGGTAGCCACTGATTGATTTTCTATATAGTTTTCCTTTTTCTAGAAATTTCACAAAAAAGGGAATTATAAAATGCATAGCCTTTTGGATGCTCAACATCACTAATTATTAGAGAAATGCAAATCAAAGCTGCAAATGAGGTACCACCTCACACCGGTCAGAACGGCCATCATTTAAAAGTCTACAAATAACGCATGCTGGAGAGGGTGTGGAGAAAAGGGAACCCTCCTACACTGTCGGTGGGAATGTAAGTTAGTGCAGCCACTATGGAAAACAGTTCAGAGGTTCCTCAGAAAACTAAAAATAGAATTACCATATGATCCAGTAATCCCACTCCTGGGTGTATATCTGGACAAAACTATAATTCAAAAAGATACATGCCCCCCTATATTCATAGCAGCACTATTCACAATAGCCAAGACATGGAAACAACCTAAATGTCCATTGACAGATGAATGGGTAAAGAAGATGTGGTACATATATACAATGGAATATTACACAGTATAAAAAAGAACAAAATAATGCCATTTGCAGCAACATGGATGCAACTAGAGATTATCAAACTAAGTTAGAAAAAGAAAGACAAATACCATATGATATTCCTTATATGTGGAATCTAAAAAAATGGCACAAATGAACTTATCTACAAAACAGAAGCAGACTCATAGACATAGAGAACAGACTTGTGGTTGCCAAGGGGTAGGGGGAGAGAGAGGGATGGACTGAGTTTGGGGTTGGTTGATGCAAACTACTACATATAGAAGGGATAAACAACAAGGTCCTACTGTATAGCACAGGGAACTATACCCAATCTCCTGGGATAAACCATAGTGGAAAAGAATATAAAAAAGAGTGTGTATGTGTGTAACTGAGTCACTCTGCTGCCACACTGTAAATCAACTATACTTCAATTTAAAAAATTTTAAAAATGCATAGCCTTTTGTATCTAGCTTCTTTCACTTAGCATGTCACACCCAACTCTTAACCACACCCTCAAAAATGTTCTGTCTCCAATGTTCCTCATCTAATAATGGACACTTCTAGTCTAGTCAAAAATTCTCAGGTCATCCTTAACATCTTTTTCTACATTCCAACATTTAATTCATTACCAGTTCATGTCAATGCTTACTACCTTCAAAATATACTTTGAGGGGCTTCCCTGGTGGCGCAGTGGTTGAGAATCTGCCTGCCAATGCAGGGGACACGGGTTCGGGCCCTGGTCTGGGAAGATCCCACATGCCGCGGAGCAACTGGGCCCCTGAGCCACAACTACTGAGCCTGCGCGTCCGGAGCCTGTGCTCCGCAACAAGAGAGGCCACGATAGTGAGAGGCCCGTGCACCGCGATGAAGAGTGGCCCCCTCTTGCTGCAACTAGAGAAAGCCCTCGCATAGAAACGAAGACCCAACACAGCCAAAAATAAATAAATAAATTAAAAAAAAAAAAGATCAGAGCTGACCAATCTGGAAAGCTGTAATCACTATGAAAATATATATATATATATATATATATATATATATATATATATACATGTATATATATATATATATATATATATATATATATATACACACATGTATATATATATACTTTGAATCTAACAATTACTTTCCCCTCTACCGCTACCACCTGAGACAAAGTCACCTTAAATACTGTCAGCTTCCTCTCTGGTTTTCTTACTTCCTTTTTTGCTTTCCCTAAACTCCATTTCACATGTGGAAACCTGAAGAATCTTTCAAAAATATATATTAAATTATATACTCTCCTTGCTAAACACAGTGCTTGGTACCAGGACTGGCTACATAATTTGCAGGACAAGCACAAAATGAAAACAGGGGGCTCCCTGTTAAAAAATTACTACAGTTTCAAGATGATGACAGCAGAGCATTAAACCAAATGCAGGGCCCTAAGGTTGGGAACCAGTATGACTGCACAGTTCACATGCCCATGAAAATGGCCTTGCCTGGAACAGAGAAGCTCTCCATAAGTATTGCCTAATATTATTTTTTAAATATTAGGTAATTACCTAATATTATTTATTCTAAGAGGATTAATAATATCAGAAAATCTTATTCATGATACTACTAAATTAATGAATTCAAGGAAAAACATATGTATTATCCCCTAAAAGCCTAAATATCATCTAGTAATCTTTGAATTCAATCTAATTTGCTGATTTGAGGAACATCCTAAGGTCAAATTAAGGGATAATTTAAGGAGAAATTATATAAAAACAGATAATCAATAGATCAACATGTATCACAATTCAGACAGGTGGGATATTCAAGGATTTGGTGGAAGCTGAATGGTTTAGCCTTAATATTTCTGTGAAGTTCATCTGAAGTTATTTATGTGAAAAAATATTTTGCATACTTTGATTTGAAAAGATGATCTATGAACCTTAAGAATAAGAAATTATTTCATTAAAATATTTTGGAACTATGATCAGTGGTTTAGAGGTCAAAGTTTAAGCAAAAAAAAAAAAAAAAGAGGTTTACCTCTCCCTTTCGTTTGAGTGATAATCTCTTCTAGTCTTGATCACATCAGTACTATTACTGTTTATTATACCACAAAGCTTAAATATGCCAGGAAACTACTCGCAAAAAATTGCTAAATTTGTCCATATGAAAATATCCCAAGAGACCTTAAGTCTCCTTAGAGAGATGAAATTTGTTTAATTTTTCCCCAGCATGCTATTATTTTGTTACCTAAATTATTATCAATTTTTTGAAACAGGTAGCCTTGTACGGCTGAGTTCTATTTCTAAACGAAGTAATTGACTTCAATATATAATGATAACTTTGAGTGAGAAAGAAGTGTGACTTTCTGATCTTTAAAACCTTCTGGCAATATAGAAGTCTAGTACATGATACAGATGCAATCTCAAATCACCGAGACAAGGATGAGGTTTTTAATAAACAGTACTGGGACAATTGGATAGCCACTTAGAAAAAAAAGATAAAATTAGTTCCATACCTCAGCACACACAAGAATAAAGTCCATATAGATCAGGGATCTAAATGTACAAACCAAAATACCATACAAGTACTAGAAGAAAACGGATGGATTTTTCTACAACCTGAGTGTGGGACAAGGCTTTCTAACTATGACTCAAAACCTAAGTGCAATATAGGAAAAGACTGATTCATTTGGTTACATAAAAATAAAGAGGGGAAAACACTGCAGTGAAAAAATACCATAAACAAAGTTGAAGGCAAATGACAAGCTAGGAGAAAATATTTGCAACTTATATCTTGGACAAAGGGCTAATATCTCTAAACATATAAATAACTTTCTAAAAGACAAAATACTAAGAAAACTCTAGAAGATAGAAAATACAATAATGAATATAAAATGTGAACAATTTTTAAAAAGATAAACTGGCTCTTAAACATATGAAAAGGTATTTAACTTCAACAGTAATGAGAGAAATTCTAATTAAAATGATTTTGAGATTTTAAAAACTGATCAGATTCGCAAAAATTAAAAAGCTTGACAACATATTCTATAGATTAGGCTATGGGAAAATAAACATTCTCATCTATTGGAATGCAAAATGGTACAATCTGTATATAGGGAAATAGTTATATCTAACAGAACTACATATGCACTTGCCCTATGACTTAGCAATCACACTTTTAGAAATTTACCCTAAATATACACCTCAAAAATTATGAAAATACATATATGGGCCAGGTTATTCATTACAGCATTATTTGTAATTGCAAAAAGACTGAAAGCTACCTAAATAGAAAACTATAGTTGGTTGAATAGACTATGATACGTACACATACAATGGAGTTTTATGAAGCTACAAAGAAAGATCTTTGTAAAATGATATAGAATGATTTCCAGAATATATTGTTAGTGCAAAAAGCAAAGTGAAAACCTTTTCTTCTGACAATGTGGAACTAGCCATACCACTATAACAAATAGAAAATTGATGAAAATATGTAGAAAAATGGTTTTAGCCATTGGCTCAAAAGGAGTGCAAGACTGAGAGAAGGGAAGCAATGAGAGGAGCCCCAGGGTCTCTGTTATTTTACCTGGAGGCAATTTTCAGAGAAAAAAAGATTGAAAAAAAATGAACAGCATTTCAGCAACCTGTGGGAAAATATCAAGTGGTCTAACATAAGTGAAATTGGAGTTCTCTAATTTTGTATGTATGTGTGTGTGTGTGTGCATGTGATAAATAGTATTCGAATAAATATAGCCCCAAACTTCCTAAATGTAAAGAAAATTATAGACCCACAGAATCAAAAAGTTCAAGTATGCTACCCCAAGTAGGATTAAACACACCACAAAGAAAATGCACCATAAAGAAAACACACAATAAAGAAAAACACACCAAGGTCCATCATAATCAAATTTTTGAAAACCATTGATAAAGAGAAAAATTTAGAAGCAGTCAGAGGAAATACAGGAGAACAAACATAAGAAAGATTGCAGACTTCACATCAAAAATAATGCAAGGCAGAAGAAAGAGGAAGAATATCTTTAAAGTGCTGAAAGAAAAAAATTGGTAACCTAGAATTCTATATCCACCAAAAGTACCTTTCAAAAATGAAAGTAAAATAAAGATTTTTTTTCAGACAAACAAAAACCTAGAAAATGTATAACCAGAAGATCTATACTACAAGAAACATTAAAGAAAGCTCTTTAGTCAAAAGGAAAAGTGACACTGATGGAAACTTGGGCCTGTGTAAGGAATCAGTGACAGAAATGATAAAAATGTAGGTTGCATGTTAAAGACTTTTCACGTTTAAATTTCTTTAAAAGATAAATGATTACCTAAAGCAAAAATAATAACAACATATTGTGGGGCTTAAAATACTACAGTAGTAAAATGTGTGGCAACAATGGCACTAAAAAACAAAGGAGGGGAAATGGAAGTATACTGTTAAAGTGGTGTAATATTACTCAAATTCTATTACATTTATGGTCATAAGTTAAAGATGCATAGTGTAAACCCCAGAACAAATACTTAAAAATCAAAGAGGATACTTAATAAACTAATATCAGAGACAAAACAAAATACTAAACAATAATCTAGAAGAAGGCAGGAAACGGTAAAAGAAGAAATTAACAATGGATGGAGAGCACACATGGGCAGTGAACAGACTCCAACTGCTGCCCCCACCGAACCAGAAGCGTGCACGGGGCTGCTGCACCTACACACACCATATCAAGGGGATAACAGCCAGCACACACTGAGGAAAGAGGCAGCAAGCACCCAAACTAAAAGCAGACCCTTGATTCCGGACAAATTGGTGGAGTAGAACTTGAGCCCAATTCCTCTCATGAAAACACCAAAATCACAACTGCTGAACAACCATTGACGAAAAAGACTGGAACCAACCAAAAAAGATATTTTACATCCAAAGACAAAGAAGAAGCCACAACAAGATATTAGGAGTAGCACTTTCATGATATAAAGAAATCCCATAGGGTGTTCCTTGGTGGCCTAGTGGTTAGGATTTGGTGCTTTCACTGCCATGGCCTGATTTCAATCCCTGGTCAGGGAACTGATATCCTGCAAGCTGCATGGCATGGCAAAAAAAAAAAAAAAGGAAGAAGAAATCCCATGCCCACTGGGTAGGCAACTCACAAACTGGAAAAAAAATTATATCGCAGAGGATCACCCAGAGGAGTGAGAGTTCTGAGCCCCATGTCAGGCTCCCCAGTCTGAGGGTCTTGCATTGGGAGGAGGAGCCCCCAGAGCATTTGGCTTTTAAGGACAGTGGGGCTTGAGTGCAGGAGCTCCACAAGACTAGGGGAAATGAAGACTCCACTCTTGGAAGATGCACAAAGATTTCACGTGCACTGGGACCCAGCACAAAGCAATGACTCCATAGAAGCCTGAGCTAGACCTACCTGCAGGTCTTGGAAGGTCTTCTGGGGAGGTGGAGTTGGCTGTGGCTCACTGTAGGAGTAAGGACACTGGTGGCGGAGGCCCCAGGGAATATTGATTGGCATGACCTCTCCTGGAGGTCATCATTTTGGCACTGAGACCTGGCCAACAGCCTGCAGGCTCCAGTGCTGGGACCCCTCAGGCCAAACAACTAGTGATGGGGAACACAGCCCCATCCATCAGCAGTCAGGCTGCCTAAAGTTGTACTGAGCTCACAGTCACCGCTAAACACACCCCTTGACATGGCCCTCCCCATCAGAGGGACAAGACCCAACTCCACCCACCAGTGGGCAGGCACCAGTCCCTCCCACACAGAAGCCTGCACAAGCACATGGACCACCCTCACCCACCAGGAGGCAGACACCAGAAGCAAGAAGAACTACGATCCTGCAGCCTGTGGAAAGGAGACCACAACCACAGAAAGTCAGACAAAATGAGACGGCAGAGAAATACGTTCCAGATGAAGGAACAAGATAAAAACCCAGAAGAACAACTAAGTGAAGTGGAGATAGGCAACCTACCTGAAAAAGAATTCAGAGATGACAGTAAAGATGATCCAAGATCTCAGAAAAAGAATGCACGCACAGACCAAGAAGATACAAGAAATGTTTAACAGAGAGCTAGAAGATCTAAAGAACAAGCAAACAGAGATGAACAATACAATAACTGAAATGAAAAATACACTAGAAGGAATCAATAGCAGAATAAATGATGCAGATGAGCGAACAAGTGACCTGCAAGACAGATGGGGGGAAATCACTGCTGTGGAACAGAATAAAGAAAACACAATGAAAAGAAAGGAGAACAGTCTCAGAGACCTCTGGGATAACGTTAAATGCACTAACATTCGCATTATAGGGGTCCCAGAAGGAGAAGAGACAGAGAAAGGGCCCGAGAAAATATTTGAAGAGATTAAAGCTGAAAACTTCCCTGACATGGGAAAGGAAACATTCACTCAAGTCCAGGAAGTGCAGAGAGTCCTATACAGCATAAACCCAAGGAGGAACATGCAGAGACACATATTAATCAAACTCACAAAAATTAAAGACAAAGAGAAAATAATAAAAGCAACGAGCATAAGGCAACAAATAACATACAAGGGAACCCCCATAACTTTATCAGCTGATTTTTCAGCAGAAACTCTGCAGGCCAGAAGGGAGTGGCATGATACATTTAAAGTGAGGAAAGGAGAAAACCTACAACGAAGATTACTCTACCCAGCAAGGCTCTTATTCAGATTTGACAGAAAAATCAAAATCTTTACAGACAAGCAAAAGCTAAGAGAATTCAGCACCAACAAACCAGCTTTACAACAAATGCTAAAGGGACTTCTCTAGGTGGAAAAGAAAAGGCCACAAATAGAAACAAGAAAATTACAGATGGGAAAGCTCACTGGTAAATGCAAGCATACAGTAAATGAAGGAAATCATCCACACACAAATATGCTATCAAAACCAGCAATTGTGAGAAAAGGAGAGTACAAATGCAGGATATTGGAAATGCATTTGAAATTAAAAGACAAGCAACTTAAAACAATCCTGTGTATATATATATGTGTGTATATGTATATATATATATATATATATATACATACACACACATATATATATATACATATAGACTGCTATATCAACCTCATGGATACATGTACACCAAAGTTCACTGCAGCACTATTTACAATAGCCAGGACATGGAACCAACCTAAATGTCCATTGATGGAGGAATGGATAAGGAAGATGTGCAATTACACACACACACACACACACACACACACACACACACACACACACACACAATGGAATATTACTCAGCCATAAAAAAGAATGAAATAATGCCATTTGCAGCAACATAGCATAATATTCTCTAGGTGCATCTAAGTGAAGTAAGTCAGACAGAGAAAGATAAACATAATATGATATCACTTATCTGTGGAATTTTTTAAAAAGTGATACAAAGAACTTATATACAAAACAGAAACAGACTCAGAGAGTTCGAAAACAAACTTATGGTTACTAAAGTGGAAACGTGGCAGGAAAGGATAAATTAAGAGTTTAGGATTAACATATACACACTACTATATATAAAATATGTAATCAACATGGTCCTATTGTATAGCACAGGGAAATGTACTCAATATTCTGTAAAAACCTATATGGGAAAAGAATCTGAAAAAGAATGCATATACGTATATGTATAACTGAATCACTTAGCTGTACACCTGAAACTAACACAACACTGTAAATCAACTATACTCCAATATAAAATAAAAATTAAATTAATAAAAAGTTCCATAAGGAAAAAAAACAATGCATGGACAAGGAGAAAACAAAGAGCACAATGGTGGACATAATCATATCAATATTACATTAAATGTAAGTGATCTGAACATGCCAATTAAAGATCAATGGTGGATAAAAAAGCCTCAACTATGTCCTTCTACAGAAAAAATACTTTATATATAAAGAATTGAAAAAGATATACTATGCAGCACTAACTATAAGAAATCTGGAGTGGCCAGGTTAATATCAGAAAAAATTAGGCCTTAAGACGAGATATATGAGCAGAGATAAAGAGAGATATTTCAAAATGACAAAAAGGTCAATGTATCAAGTATCAAGAATATTTAACAATCTCATATATCTATTTACCCAAAGAAAATTAAAAGGGACAAAGAGGGACATTATATAATGATAAGAGTGTCAGTCCACCAGGAAGACACAGCCATCTTAAATGTGTATGTACTTAACAAAAGAACTTCAAAATACATTAAGCAAAAACATATAACTGAAAGGTAAAATAGACGAATTCACAAAAATATAGGTGGAGACTTCAATTTGACAAAAATTGACAGAACTACTAACAAAAATGTATAAGAAGTGAACATTTGATAAAACTTTTTCAATAATTGATAGAATTACTAACTAGAATATCGAAAAAGTGAGGAACACCATTAACTTATAGGGCCTAATTGACACTTACAGAACATCCCCACCCCCCCAAAACAGAATACATATTCTATTCAAGCACCCATGGAACATTCTGATTGTATCCAGGGTCAGAAAACAAAGCTCAACAATTTTAAAAGAATGGAAATCACACAAAATATATGCTCTGAACATCCTGAAATTAAACTAAAATTCAGTAACAGAAAGTCAACAGGAAAATCACCAAACATTTGGAAATGAACACAATTCTAAATAATCCATGGGTTAAAGAGTAAGTCTTAAAGAAAATTTAAAAATACACTAAGTGAATGAAAATGAAGATATAATGTATCAAAATTTATGGGATGCAACTAAAGCATTCCTAGAGGGAAATATATAGCACTAAATAATGATAAAAATTCTCAAATCAATAAACTATGATCTCACCTCAAGAAACTAGAAAAAGAGCTAAATAAACACAAAGCAAGCAGAAGCAAAAAATAATAAATTCAATAGCAGAAATCAATCAGATTGGGACTTCCTGGTGGCGCAGTGGTTAAGAATCCACCTGCCAATGCAGGGGACACGGGTTCGAGCCCTGGTCCGGGAAGATCCCACATGCCGTGGAGCAACTAAGCCCGTGCGCCACAACTACTGAGCCTGCACTCTAGAACCCGCATGCCTAAAGCCCATGCTCTGCAACAAGAGAAGCCACCACAATGAGAAGCCTGCACATCGGACCAAAGAGTAGCCCACGCTCGCCGCAACTAGAGAAAGCCCGCGTGCAGCAACGAAGACCCAACGCAGCCAAAAATAAATAAATAAATAAATTTATCAAAAAAAAGAAATCAATCAAATTGAGCTCCTAGGTATATATCCAAGATAAATTAAAGCATATGTTCATAAAAAGACTTGTAGCAAATGTTCACAGCAACATTTTTCACAATAGCCCCAAACTGGAATCAACCAAATGTCCATCAATGGTTAAATGGATAAACAGAATGTGGTATAACCTTACAATGAAATACTATTCAACAATAAAAGGAATGAAGTGCTGATACATACTACAATATGGAAGAACCTCAAAAACATTATGCCAAGTGAAAAAAGCCAACACAAAAAAACTACATAGTTTATATGAAATTTCTACAAAAGGAAAAACTATAGACTGAAATCAAGTCAGTGGTTGCCTGGGGCTCAGCGTGGAGTGGGAATTAACTGCAAACAGACACAAAGGAAATCTCTGGGGTAAAGGAAATGTTCTAAAACTGGATAGTGAGGATGGTAGCATGGCAGTACAAAGTACTAAAACTAGTCTAACTTGTCACCCTTAAAATGGGTGAAGTTTATGATATGTGAATTATACCTCAATAAGACTATTTTCAAAGAAAAAATAGAAATCAATAAAACTGAAAAACAATAGAGAAAATCAATGGCACAAAAAGCTGGTTCTCTGAAAAGCAGTAAAACTGGTAAACAGACAAACTCTAGCAAGACTGACAAACCAATATCCACAATGAAACAGGGGATATCACTACAGACCCAACAAACATTAAAAGAACTATAAGGGAATATTATGAACAACTGTTTGCATCTAAACTTGACAGTTTAGATGAAATGGACCACTTGCTCAAAAATAAAAGCTGCCACAACTTACCCAATATAAAACAGATTATCTAAGTAGTCCTATAGCTAGTAAAGAAATTGAATTCATAGTTTAAAAATTCCCCAAAAGAAATCTCTAAGCCCAGATGGTTGTACTGGAGAATTCTACCAAATTTTTAAAGAAGAATTAGAACCAATTCTACAATGTCTCTGAGAAAATAGAAGAGGAGAAAACACTTTCCATTTCATTTTATGAAGCAACTATTACCCTGATATCAGAAGGCAAACAAAGAAAGCACAAAAAAAAGAGAAAACTACAAACCAATATTCCTCATGAATGTAGGTACAAAAACCCTTTACAAATCATTAGCAAATAGAATTCGGCAATATGCAAAAAGAACTACACTTCATGACCAAGTGGAGTTTATTCCAGGGATGCAAGCCTGGTTCAATATTTGAAAGTTAGTTAATGTAATTTACTATATCAACAGGCTAAATAAGAAAAACCACATGATCATATACATTGATGCAGAAAAAGCATGTGACAAAATTTAACACCCATTTATGAAAAAGAAAAAGACACTCTCAGAAAACAAGGAATAGGGGAGGGCTTCCCTGGTGGTGCAGTGGTTGAGAGTCTGCCTGCTAAGGCAGGGGACATGGGTTCGAGCCCTGGTCTGGGAAGATCCCACATGCCGCGGAGCAACTAGGCCCGTGAGCCACCACTACTGAGCCTGCGCGTCTGGAGCCTGTGCTCCGCAACAAGAGAGGCTGCGACAGCCCACGCACTGCGATGAAGAGTGGCCCCCCCCTTGCCACAACTAGAGAAAGCCCTCGCACAGAAACGAAGACCCAACACAACCAAAAATAAATAAATAAATAAATAAATAAACAAACAAACAAGGAATAGGGGAGATCTTCCTGAACTTAATAAAGAGCATCCACACAAACCTAAAGCAAACATTATACTTAACAGTAAAAGACTAAATTCCCCCCACCTAAGGTTAGGAACAAGCCAAAGATGTCCACTGTCACTATTCTTTTTCAGCATAATGCTAGAAGTTCTAGACAGTGCAGTAGGCTAGGAAAAGAAAGGACATACAGATTGAAACAAAGAAGTAATACTGTGCTATCTGCAGATGACATGATTGTCTACATAAAAAATCCCAAGGAATATACAAGAAAACTCCTAGAACCAGAAAGTGACTTCAGCAAGGTCATAGGATACAAGATCAATATGTTAAAATCTATTCTATTTCTATATACTGTCAATGAACACGTGGAATTGAAATGAAAAACCCAGCACCATTTACAATTGTTCAAAAAGTGAAATTCTTAGATATAACTCTAACAGAATATGCACAGAACTTGTAGGCTGAAACTTAAAAAATGCTGATGAAAGAAATTAAAGAGTAAATAAATGGAGAGAGTGACATACAGTGTTCATGGATTGGAAGACTCAATATAGTAAAGATGTCAATTCCCCCCACTTTGATCTCTAGGTTGTGACTCCTATCAAAATACGAGCAAATGTTTTGTAATATAGACAAGCTTATTCCAAAATTTATATGTAAAGGCACAGGCCCTACAGAATAGCTAAAACAATCTTCAAAAAGAAGAAAAAGTGGGAGGTATTACTCTAACCAATTTTAAGACTTACAAAATATTACAGTAATCAAGACAGTGTGGTGTTGGAAGAGAGACACACACACAGTGCAACAAAACAAAACAGAGAACAGGGAAATAGACCCACACAAGTAAGGCCAACTAGTTTTTTTTTTTAAGCCATAAAAATTTACTGGTTCACACAACTCAAGTCCAGAAGCAAGTAGGTGTCATGATTAGTTTGCTCCAGTAGCATAAATATGTCACAAAGGACCTGATTTCTTCCCTTCCTCTATTTAACATACAATGGTATTCTTCCTGGTATAGCTCCACACTAAGGCTGCCTGCCTCCTCTGTGGTCTTAACATGGTTGCTACTAACTCCTGCATGCTTCCATTTCCTGAGGAATAAACAACATTTTTCTTAAATCCCAGCATACTCCTCCCTTCAACTTAGTTTGGCCAAGTGGTTTTCTTGTTTGTTTTGGGGTTTTTTTTTTTTGGCCACATGGCTTGCTGGATCTTAGTTCCCCAAACAGGGATGGAACCAAGGCCATGGCAGTGAAAGCACTGAGTCTTAACCACTGGACCACCAGGAACTCCCATGGCCAAGTGACTTTTGACAAAATTGCAAAAGTGATTCAATGTAGGAAGTGTAGTCTTTTCAACAAATGGTACTGAAACAATTGGTCATCCACAGATAAAAAATTGACTCTCAACCTAAAGATAAAATATGCTTTTTATTTCTTGGATAAATACCTAAATACCCCCTATGTTAGAAGATTACATGGAGAAAAATCTTCAGGGCTTAGGGTATGTGAAAAGTTTTTAGACCTGACACCAAAAGCATGATCCAAAAAATAAATTGCACTTCACTGAAACTTAAAACTTTTGCTTTAGGAAGATCCCGTTAAGGGAATGAAAAGACAAGCTATAGACTGGAAGACAATATTTCCAAACCACGTATCTGACAAAAGACTCATAGGTAGAATATATAAATAACTCTCAAAATTCAACAGTAATAAAAAATCCAAATAGAAAATGGGCAAAACACAAAAACAGACGTCTCACTGAAGAAGCGATGACAAATGAGAATATGAAAAGATTCAATATCATTAGCCATTATAGAAATGTAAATTAAAACCACCAAGAGATATCATACACTTATTAGAACTGCTAAAGTAGAAAACAGTGACAGGACACTGGTTCAAGATGGCAAAGTAGAAGGACGTGTGCTTACTCCCTCTTGCGAGAGCACTGAAATCACAAGTAACCGTTGAACAATCATTGACAGGAAGACACTGGAACTCACCAAAAAAGATACCCCACATCCAAAGACAAAGGAGAAGCCAAAATGAGATGGTAGGAGGGGCACAATCACAATAAAATCAAATCCCATAACCGCTGGGTGGGTGACTCACAAACTGGAGAACAATTATACCAGAGAAGTCCACCCACTGGAGTAAAGGTTCTGAGCCCCACGTCAGGCTTCCCAACCTGGGGGTCTGGCAATGGGAGGAGGAATTCCCAGAGAATCAGACTTTGAAGGCTAGCAGGATTTGGTTGCAGGAGTTTGACAGGACTGGGGGAAACAGAGGCTCCACTCTTGGAGGACACACACAAAATAGTGTGCATATCAGGACCCAGGGGGAAGGAGCAGTGACCCCATAGGAGACTGAACCAGACCTATCTGCTAGTGTTGGAGGGTCTCCTGCAGAGGCAGGTGGCAGCTGTGGCTCACCACAGGGACAAGGACACTGGCAGCAGAAGTTCTGGAAAGTACTCCTTAGCGTGAGCCCTTCTGGAGTCCACCATTAGCCCCACAAAAGAGACTGTAGGCTCCATTGCTGGGTCGCCTCAGGCCAAACAACCAACAGGGAGGGAACTCAGACCCACCCATCATCAGACAAGTGGATTAAAGTCTTACTGAGCTCTGCCCACCAGAGCAACACCCAGCTCTACCCACCACCAGTCCCTCCCATTAGGAAGCTTGCATAAGCTTCTTAGATAGCCTCATCCACCAGAGGGCAGACAGCAGAAGCAAGAAGAACTACAATCCTGCAGCCTGTGGAACGAAAACCACAGTCACAGAAAGATAAACAAAATGAAAAGGCAGAGTACTATGTACCAGAGGAAGGAACAAGATAAACCCCAGAAAAACAGCTAAATGAAGTGGAGATAGGCAACCTTCCAGAAAAAGAATTCAGAATAATGATAGTGAAGATGATCCAGGACCTCGGAAAAAGAATGGAGGCAAAGATCGAGAAGATGCAAGAAATGCTTAACAAAGACCTAGAAGAATTAAAGAACAAACACCTAGAAGAATTAAAGAACGAACAACGAGAGATGAACAATACAACTGAAATGAAAAATACACTAGAAGGAATCAATAGCAGAATAACTGAGGCAGAAGAACAGATAAGTGACCTGGAAGACAAAATGGAATTCACTGCCATGGAACAGAATAAAGAAAAAAGAATGAAAAGAAATGAAGAAAGCCTAAGAGACCTCTGGGACAACATTAAATGCACCAACATTCACATTATAGGGGTCCCAGAAGGAGAAGAGAGAGAGAAAGGACCCGAGAAAATATTTGAAGAGATTATAGTTGAAAACTTCCCTAACATGGGAAAGGAAATAGCTGTCCAAGTCCAGGAAGTGCAGAGAGTCCCAGGCAGGATAAACCCAAGGATAAACATGCCGAGACACATAGTAATCAAATTGACAAAAATTAAAGACAAAGGGAAAAATGACAAATAACATACAAGGGAACTCCCATAAGGTTAACAGCTGATTTCTCAGCAGAAACTCTACAAGCCAGAGGGAGTGGCATGATATATTTAAAGCGATGAAAGGGAAGAACCTACAACCAAGATTACTCTACCCGGCAAGGATCTCATTCACATTCGAAAGAGAAATCAAAAGCTTTACAGACAAGCAAAAGCTAAGAGAATTCAGCACCACCAAACCAGCTCTAGGGACTCCCCTGGTGGCGCGGTTAAGAATCCGCCTGCCAATGCAGGGGACACGGGTTCAAGCCCTGGTCTGGGAAGATCCCACATGCTGCCTAGCAACTAAGCCCGTGTGCCACAACTACTGAGCCTGTGCTCTAGAGCCTGCGCACCACAACTACTGAGCCCGCATGCCACAACTACTGAAGCCCTTGGGCCTAGAGCCCGTGCTCCACAAAAAGAGAAAAAGAGAACGCACCACAATGAGAAGCCCAAGCACTGCAATGAAGAGTAGCCCCTGCTCGCTGCAACTAGAGAAAGCCTGCACACAGCAACGAAGATGCAATGCAGCCAAAAATAAATAAATTAAAAACAAACAAAGAAACAGCTCTACAACAAATGCTAAAGGAACTTCTCTAAGTGGGAAACACAAGAGAAGAAAAGGACCTACAAAAACAAACCCAAAACAATTAAGAAAATGGTAATAGGAACATACATATCGATAATTACCTTAAATGTGAATGGATTAAATGCTTCAACCAAAAGACACAGTCTCGCTGAATGGATACAAAAGCAAGACCCATATATATGCTGTCTACAAGAGACCCACTTCAGACCTAGGGACACATACAGACTGAAAGTGAGGGGATGGAAAAGGATATTCCATGCAAATGGAAATCAAAAGAAAGCTGGAGTAGCAATACTCATATCAGATAAAATAGATTTTAAAATAAAGAATGTTACAAGAGGCAAGGAAGGACACTACATTATGATCAAGGGATCCAAGAAGAAGATATAACAATTATAAATATATATGCACCCAACATGGGAGCACCTCAATACATAAGGCAAATGCTAACAGCTATAAAAGAGGAAATCGACAGTAACACAATAATAGTGGGGGACTTTAACACCTCATTTACACCAATGGACAGATCATCCAGGCGGAAAATTAATAAGGAAACACAAGCTTTCAATGACACAATAGACTAGATAGATTTAATTGATATTTATAGGACATTCCATCCAAAAACAACAGATTAGACTTTCTTCTCAAGTGCACACGGAACATTCTCCAGGATAGATCACATCTTGGGTCACAAATCAAGCTTTGGTAAATTTAAGAAAATTGAAATCATATCAAGCATCTTTTCTGACCACAAAGCTATGAGATTAGAAATAAATTACAGAGAAAAAAAACCGTAAAAGACATAAACACATGGAGTCTAAACAATACGTTACTAAATAATCAAGAGATCACTGAAGAAAACAAAGAGGAAATCAAAAAATACCTAGACACAAATGACAACAAAAACACAATGATCCAAAACCTATGGGATGCGGCAAAAGCAGTGCTAAGAGAGAAGTTTATAGCAATACAATCCTACCTCAAAAACAAGAAATCTCAAACAATCTAACCTTACAACTAAAGGAACCAGAGAAAGAAGAACAAAGAAAACCCAAAGTTAGTAGAAGGAGAGAAATCATAAAGATCAGAGCAGAAATAAATGAAATAGAAACAAAGAAAACAACAGCAAAGATCAATAAACAAAATTGATAAACCTTTAGCCAGACTCATCAAGAAAAAGAGGGAGAGGACTTAAATCAACAAAAGTAGAAATGAAAAAGGAGAGGTTACAACAGATACCGCAGAAATACAAAGCATCATAAGAGACAACTACAAGCAACTCTATGCCAATAAAGTGGACAACCTGGAAGAAATGGACAAATTCTTAGAAAGGTATAACCTTCCAGGACTGAACCAGGAAGAAATAGAAAATACGAACAGACCAATCACAAGTAATGAAATTGAAACTGTGATTAAAAATCTTCCAACAGACAAAAGTCCAGGACCAGATGGCTTCACAGGTGAATTCTACCAAACATTTAGAGAAGAGCTAACACCCATCCTTCTCAAACTCCTTCAAAAAACTGCAGAGGAAGGAACACTCCCATACTCATTCTATGAGGCCACCATCACCCTGATACCAAAACCAGAGAAAGATACTACAAAAAAAGAAAATTACAGGCCAATATCACTGATGAACATAGACACAAAAATCCTCAACAGAATACTAGAAAACAGAATCCATCAATACATTAAAAGGATCAAACACCATAATCAAATGGGATTTACCTCAGGGATGAATGATTCTTCAATATATGCAAATAAATCAACGTGATACACCATATTAACAAACTGAAGAATAAAAACCATATGATCACCTCAATAGATGCAAAAAAAGCTTCTGACAAAATTCAACACCCATGTATGATAAAAACTCTCCAGAAAGTGAGCAGACAAGGAACCTACCTCAACATAATAAAGGCCATATATGACAAACCCACAGCAAACATCATTCTCAAAATCATGAAAAACTGAAAGCATTTCCTCTAAGATCAGGAACAAGACAAGGATGTCCACTCTCACCACCATTATTCAACATAGTTTTGGAAGCACTAGCCATGGCAATCAGAGAAGAAAAAGAAATAAAAGGAATCCAAATTGGAAAAGAAGTAAAACTGTCACTGTTTGCAGATGACATGATACTATACATAGAGAATCCTAAAGATGCCACCAGAAAACTACTAGAGCTAATCAATGATTTTGGTAGAGTTGCAGGATACAAAATTAATGTACAGAAATCTCTTGCATTCCTATACACCAACAATGAAAGATCAGAAAGAGAAATTAAGGACACAATCCCATTCACCATTGCAACAAAAAGAATAAAATACCTAGGAATAAACCTACCTAAGGAGGTGAAAGATCTGTGCTCAGAAAACTATAAGACACTGATGAAAGAAATCAAAGATGACACACATGGAGAGATATACCATGTTTTTGGATTGGAAGAATCAATATTGTGAAAATGACTTTACTACCCAAAGCAATCTACACATTCAATGCAATCCCTATCAAATTACCAATGGCATTTTTTTTACAGAACTAGAACAAAAAATCTTAAAACTTGTATGGAGACACAATAGACCCCGAATAGCCAAAGCAGTCTTGAGGGAGCTACAAAGCTACAGTAATCTAGACAATATGGTACTGGCACAAAAACAGAAATATAGATCAATGGAACAGGATAGAAAGCCCAGAGATAAACCCACGCACATATGGTCAACTAATCTATGACAAAGGAGGCAAGGAAATACAATGGAGAAAAGACAGTCTCTTCAATAAGTGGTGCTGGGAAAAATGGGCAGCTTCATGTAAAAGAATGAAATTAGAACACTCCCTAACACCATACACAAAAATAAACTCAAAATGGATTAAAGACCTAAATGTAAGACCAGACACTATAAAACTCTTAAAGGAAAACATAGGAAGAACACTCTTTGACATAAATCACAGCAAGATCTTTTTTGACCCACCTCCTAGAGTAATGGAAATAAAAACAAAAACAAATGGGACCTAATGAAACTTAAAAGCTTTTGCACAGCAAAGGAAACTGTAAACAAGATGAGAAGACAACCCACAGAATGGGAGAAAATGTTTGCAAACGAGTCAATGGACAAAGCATTAATCTCCAAAATATATAGACAGCCCATGCCACTCAATATTAAAAAAAACAATCAACTCAATTTAAAAAATGGGCAGAAAACCTAAATAGACATTTCTCCAAAGAAGACATACAGATGACCAAGAGGCACATGAAAAGCTGCTCAACATCACTAATTATTAGAGAAATGCAAATCAAAACTACAATGAGGTATCACCTCACACCGGTTAGAATGGGCATCATCAGAAAATCTACAAACAACAAATGCTGGAGAGGGTGTGGAGAAAAGGGAACCCTCCTACACTGTCGGTGGGAATGTAAGTTGGTGCTGCCACTATGAAAACAGTATGGAGGTTCCTCAGAAAACTAAAAATAGAATTACCATATGATCCAGCAATCCCACTCCTGGGCATATATCAGGACAAAACTATAATTCAAAAAGGTGCATGCACCCCTATATTCATAACAGCACTATTCACAACAGCCAAAACATGGAAGCAACCTAAATGTCCATTGAGAGATAAATGGATAAAGAATATGTGGTAAATATATACAATGGAATACTACTCAGTCATAAAAAGAACAAAATAATGCCATTTGCAGCAACATGGATGCAACTAGAGTTTAGCATACTAAGTGAAGTAAATCAGAAAGAGAAAGATACCATGTGATATCACTTATATGTGGAATCTAAAATATGGCACAAGTGAACCTATCTACAAAACAGAAACAGACTCACAGACATAGAGATCAGACTTGTGGTTGCCAAGGGGGAGGGGGGAGGGACAGGGATGGACTGGGACTTTGGGGTTGGTAGATGCAAACTGTTATATTTAGAATGGATAAACAACAAGGTCCTACTGTATAGCACAGGGAACTATATCCAATCCCTTGGGATAAACAATATGGAAAAGAATATTAAAAAAATAATGTATATATGTGTATAACTGAGTCACTTTGTTGTACAGCAGAAATTAGCACAACATTGTAAATCAACTATACTTCAATTTAAAAGAAAGTAAGATGATCTGCACAATGAAAAACACAAAACAGTGCTTCAAGTAATTAAAGAATTCTTCAGAGACATACCATATTCATGGATTGAAAAATTCAATACATTTTCCCAAATTGAAGCAATAGATTCTGATCAAAATCCAGAAGCTTTTTTTTTTTAAACAAAGTGACAGGATGATATGAAAATTTATATAAAAATTAAAAGATCTAGAATAGCAAAAAAAAATTTGGAAAGGAAAACAAAATTGGAGAACACTACCTGGTTTCAAGACTTTATTACAATGCTACAAATATATATGTATTAGAACAGAGATTCCAGGAAAAGACTCACATATATATGGTCAAATGATTTTTAAGGAGGTGCCAAGATTATCTAGTGGGGAAAGGATAGTGTTCTCAGCAAAATTTTTCAAAGGGACACCTGGATATCCCTTTGGAAAAATATGAAACTTTACCCTTACCTCACACCATAAAACAAGCAAAAACTCAAAATGAATCATACACCAAACTGTAAATGATAAAACTATAAAATTTCTGGAGGAAAACATAGGAGAAAATCATCAGAACTTTCAGTAGGTAAAGACTTCTTAAACAGAAAATAAAAAATACAAATTATAAAAGAAAGAAACTGACAAACTGCGCTTTATCAAAATTACAACTTCAGCTCTTCAAAAGACACTAAGAAAATGAAAAGTTAAGTCAGTCTTTAAGACAAGTCACAATAACCACAAAACATGTATGTGACAAAGAACTCAGATCTAGAATTTATTTTTGAAAACTCTCATAACTCAATTTTAAGAAAAAAAATAATTCAGTTAAAGATGAACAAAAGATTTGAACAGACTTCAAGAAGAAAATATACAAATAGCCAATAAGCACATGAAAAGATGTTCAATATCTTCAGTCAACAGGAAAACAAATTAAAGTCACAATGATACAGTACTACACACACAGTAGAATGGCTAAAATTTAAAAGTTTGGCAATAGGAAGCATCAATGAGGATGCAGAGAATGTGGAAGTCTCTCATACACTCCTGATGTGAATGTAAAGTGATATCACAACTTTGAAAAATAGTTTTTCAGCTTCGTATAAAGATAAATATAGACCTTCCATATTATATGACCCAGCAATTGTGCTTTTAGGTATTTATCCAAGAAATAAAAAACATATGCCTACAAAAAGACTTGTACATAAATGTTCATACCACATTAATCCAGAGTAAAACCAAACTGGGAACAACCCAAATGTCCATCAACAGGTGGGTGAATACACAAATTGTGCTATCTATATAATACAATACTGCTCAGCAATAAAAAGGAACAAGCTACTGGTACGTGCAACAATGTGAATGAGTTCCAAAAATAAGTTGAGCAAAAGAAGGCAGACACAAAAGGGTATATGTTGCAGGATTCCATTTAGATGAAATTCTGGAAGAAGCACAACTAATTTACAGTGACAGGAAGCAGATCAGTGATTGCCTGGAGCTGGGCATGTGAGGAATTGATTTTGAAGGGGCATGAAGGAATTTTTGAAGGTTATAGAAGTGTTCTGTATTTTGATTATAGTGGTGGTTACACAGGTGTGAATACTTGCCAAAATTCATTTAGATGTATAATTTTAAGTTACATTATACATAAATTATACTGCAATGAAATTGATTTTTAAAAATTTTAAAGCAAAGTGCAAAAGAGTATATACAGTCAGTTCTCACTTTGCATGGTAGTGCAGGATGTAAAAATGACCATGCAAACTGAAAGTGTGTAAAGTGATCTTAATAAACAATGGGGGAAATTAAGACTCTTCCATGATCTTTAAAAATGTTTTAATGAAAACATTAAAGAATCTCTTGTAGGGAAGTAAAATAGTAAAACTAATATTTATTTAGTACATTGTAATCTAAAACAGTAGAACCAGGGCTTCCCTGGTGGCGCAGTGGTTAAGAATCCGCCTGCCAGTGCAGGGGTCATGGCTTTGAGCCCTGGTCCAGGAAGATCCTACATGACACGTAGCAACTAAGCCCGTGCACCACAACTACTGAGCCCGTGCTCTAGAGCCTGTGAGCCACAACTACTGAGCCCACGTGCCACAACTACTGAAGCCCGTGCGCCTAGAGCCCGTGCTCCACAACGAAGAGTAGCCCTCTCTCGCTGCAACTAGAGAAAACCCGCGTGCAGCAAAGACCCAACACAGCCAAAAAAAAAATAGAATAAGAAAACCCAAAACATTAGAACCACTGAGAATTAAAGGATTTTATTTCTTAATAAAAAACTTAACAAGAAGAGCTTGAAGAGGGTTTGGCTTCTTCTAGTCCTATAACTTACAATACAGAGCAAGCATCTTTTTTATGCCTTGGTGAATTGTCATACACCTTTTTATGTTTGGATCAACTTCCAACATTTTATGTATCCTTTGAGCTTTCAATGTCATGAAATATCTCTGAGAGTTCCTGTAATGCGAACGTTTTGCTGGTGTCATTTTTTTCTGGGACATCTTCATTTTTCTCATCAAAATCCCTTACCTCACTCATGTCATTAAGTTCACCTTCACTAAGTTCCTTTGGCTGCAATGTCTAGAGACTCTTGAAGGCAGCAGTGTCAACATTCCCATGGTCAGCTATTTATTCTGTGACTCCATTTATGTTCAGTTCAAATTTCACTTAGAGCCTTATCACTTTTGTTTCTTGGCTGCACTTTCATCTTTGTTGGTCAATTCCCTCCATACACTTTTGTACAATGTCATGTGGGTTTATTACTTGGAGACAAGAAGCCAAAACAACTACACGCTCTGCTGTTTGTGCATGAACTAAATAACAGATGCACAGTAACCAATCACTAACAGACTGGAAGAAGCCATGTGATATGCACCATGATCAGTGACCAATCTATTATTTGCAAAGTAATTTGTGGACTGAAGGGCCAACAGCAAAATTTGTACTTTATGCAGTTACTCAGTTAATATACCATGGTAACCGAAGTTTGAATTGCTTTTAGGAGACTTGTATTATTTCAACTGTGGTAAGTGAAATGTATGTATACTGTAACTGTTTAAAGTCAGGAATGACTGCGTAGCATGTTACTTTTTGTGTAAGAAAGAAGACAATATAAATATATGTGTTTATTTTTTGCAAAAAGACACACAGTGAGTGGGTATGAACAAGGCAGAAGAGAGAGGCGAGGAGCAACAATTTCCTGAGTACACCTTAAAACAAACACTTTTGATTTTAATTATGTAAATGTTTTACATATTCAAAAAGATACCAATCAACACTCTCAGCAATTTTAGAGTGTGGAAAAACTCTAAAATTGCATACAATAGAAATGAATAAACGTCATTTCAAATGAATAGCATAACCATACTGCAAGTAACTATGAACACTGTACTTTGACTGATAGAAGCCAGATACTATATTTTGAGTTGCCCTATGGGAGAGGTCCACATGGCAAGAAACTGAGGTAGGACTCTAGCTAACAGCCAGCAAGAAACTGAGGTCCTCATTCCAACAACCCATGAGGAACTGAACCATAGCCAGATTCCTGATCCACAAAACGTTTAAGATAACCAATGTTTGTTATTTTAAACGATTAAATTTTGGGCTAATTTGTTACACAGGAATGGATAACTAATATACTAACAAAAGATGCCTAGTTTAGATATAACCACGAGGAAGCATAAAACAAACCAAAATTAAGGGCATTCTATGATATAAATGGCTTATAGTCTTTTAAAAATGTCAGTGTAAGGCAAAACAAGGCTGAGGAACTGTTTCAGATTAAAGTAAACTAAAGAGACATGACAACTAAATGCATTGTGTGAGCCTGGACTTGAAAAAATTACTGTAAAGTATGGGCAAAGTTTGAGTACAGACTATAAATAATCATACTGTATCAATGTTAAACTTTCTTATTTTCATTATTGAAATTCAGTTATATAAAGAATGTCCTTGTTCTTAGAAAACACACAATGAAGTGCTCAGGAATAAGGAGACATGATATCTACAACTTACTCTCAAATAGTTCATAAAAACAGTAACCTGTGTACACTCATAAATACGTATACACATGTGCACACACACATAGGAATGATAGAGAATGAAAGAGAAATGATAAAGGAAATGTAGCAAAAGACAAAATATTAACAATAAGTGGGTAAAGTGTATACAGTTCTTTGTACAATTCTTGCAACCCTTCTATAAATTTGAAATTATTTCAAAATAAAAAGTTAAAAAAAAAACTTGCTGTGAAGGTACCTATCAAAATTACAAGCCCATTTTTTTCTTTGACCCAGCAATTCCACTTCTGAAAATTTATCCCACAAATATATTGCATATGTACAAAATCATGCAGGTACAAGGCTATTCAATGCAGTTGTTTGTAATACTCAAAGACTGGAACAACCCAAGTATCAATTTATTAACCTGGAGACTGATTAATAGCACAATAGAATACTAAGCAGCTGTTTAAAAAAACAGCTTTCTTATGTATTAATATGAGAATATTTTTAAAGGATACATTGAGGAGTGAAGAAAGCAAGATATAGAACAATGTATAGCATGTTATCTCTTTTGTAAGAAAAGTGGGGAAATAAAAACATATATCCGGGGGCATCCCTGGTGGCGCAGTGGTTGAGAGTCTGCCTGCCAATGCAGGGGACACGGGTTCGACCCCCAGTCTGGGAAGATCCCACATGCCACGGAGCAACTAGGCCCGTGAGCCACAACTACTGAGCCTGCGCGTCTGGAGCCTGTGCCCCGCAACAAGAGAGGCCGCGACAGTGAAAGGCCCGCGCACCGTGACGAAGAGTGGCTCCCACTTGCCGCAACTAGAGAAAGCCCTCGCACAGAAACGAAGACCCAACACGCCAAAAATAAATAAATTAATTAATTAAATTAAAAAAAAACAAACATATATCCATAATTCACCCACATTTGCATAAAGAAATGCTGAAAGGATACTTAAGAAACTAATTAAGTTTACCTCTACAGGTGTTAGGCTGCAGCCCGCAGGCCTACAAGCTCTGTACTTGCCCAACTGCAAGACTGAAGAAAAAGCCCGGAGACCGTGACAGAGACATCAATGATTTGTTGGATAGGGAATCCTACAAGTCAGAAGCAAAAGGTCGTGGAGCAACACTCCGCCATGAACAGCAGACATCAAGCAGGACTGAGCAACAACCTTCGCTACTCACGGGAAATGGAGGTTACCATTTATAGGGGGAAATGACGTCAGGTTGGCTCATCAGTTACCAGGGAAACCAGCGGCTGGGGCAGGGGGCAAGCACGTAGTTACTGATTAAACCCTATGATTAAGAGGATTGGATAATCATGTGAGTAGGGTGTAAGTGATGCAGGGACTGGTCAGGCAGGGGATTTTCAGAGGGCAAGAGAACAGCCATCTTGAGTGGCCTGACCATACACTCCACCCCTACATACTCTGTGTGACCCTTACAATCTTGGTTCACCCCCTCTTCCACGATATCCCTGATGTCAGGTATGTAGAGGTGCACTGCAACCACACACCACAAATGCCACACAGACACCAGCAGCTGAAGAGTATCAAGAGTAAGACAGCTGGTATGTGAAAAATACTCATTCGCCATGTGGGCAAATTGTGGAGCCAAGCACTTACCGAGTTGATGGAGAGGGAATCTATGGCAGGGTTGTCCTGGTCTAAAGCTTTCGTAGCAGAGGAAATACTGTGGGAGTTATTGGGTATATATACACAACATTGCGTTTGAATGAGAGCACAGGTCCCACCTTGTGCTGCCATTAGCACGTCCAGAGCCATCCTGTTTCGAAGGACCACTTGTCTCATTTGGGTGGTCTCCTCAGACAGGAGGGTAATTGCATGTCTAGTATTATTTAAGGCAGCAGCTGTATGTTTAGCCAGGGCTTCTACTTGCCATTCTACATCAATAGAGGCATCTCGCTGCAGACCCAGCAACCAGACACATTTCACAGTGAGGCCGCCGCCGTTGCCCAGTCCGTGAACAGACTCCCTCTGCACAGGCTAGGGATGAAATGTAAGATTTTTAACAGGTACAACACAGAAAATATCATGACCTTTGAGCAAAATACAAGCAGTAACAGCACTCTGAGATAATACCACCCCTGCCTGTGGTTTTTTGTCTTGGCCTGCAGTACCATTACTGCCTATCCACCCTCAGTACCCTCAGCTGGTGCTGAATACTGAAGAGGCGGTATAACAAGACCAGGAGGTTAATATAATGCTGATGTTCTCTAGTAAGGGTCTCTGATTAATTACCTTAGTAGTTTAAGTGGGGCTGGGTAGAAGACAGGTGAAATCTATAAGTCCCTTTCTAATCCTATTCCCCACATACACTGTGGAGTATGCAAACCCAAACCACTGGGGACTTAACTGCCAGTCCCAGGGCCAATTTGTAATGTTTTCCTCTGGTGGGGAGATCTGGTGGCAAGTGCAAAAGTCAGTTATCGTCCTGACCGATAGTTGGCAATGGCCTTTCAGTGGTCGACAGTTGAACTAAGACGGTTTGACTAGTTGCCTCTGGGTTGACAAGCCATCAACACTGAGACAATTGCTCCTGGGATGTTCAGTTATAGGAGAAGGGGGAGAAGGAGGCTACCATTTATAGTGCAGTTGATGTCAGGTTGGTTCATCAGTTACCAGGGAAACCAGCGGCTGGGGCAGGGGGCAAACACATAGGTGATTAAGCCCTATGATTAAGAGGATTGGAGAGTCATGTGAGTAGTGTGTAGGTGAAACAGGGACTGGTCGAGCAGGGGATTTTCAGAGGGCAAGAGAACAGCCATCTTGAGTGGTCTGACCATACAAGGGGGTAGGAGGAAACGAGTGGAATAGAAAAAGGACAGGAATGGGAATGAGAAAATACATGCCTATTATATAGTTTTGATTCTTGAACCATGTAAATGTGCTTCCTACCCCAAAGTAAAATAAATAAAAGAAAATTAGTAAGATTGAGGTAGATAGCAGACCTATAAGGATTCAAAAAAAGTGTCCCTGAGATATTATTAACTGGGAAAAGCAGGTTGCAGAACAGTATATGTACTGTAAGACGATCCCTGTTGTGCAAACAAACAGCACACACATTTACATATACAGAAAAATGCTTGGAAGTATACATAATCAGGTATTAACAGTAGCGACCTCTTGGGGGTGAGTCTGGAGGCAAGGTGAGGGTGGTGAGGAGAATCTGATGTTTTATTTTCTTAAATCTCCTTTTAAATTGAAATATTGTTTACATACAGTGAAATGCAAGGATCTTAAGTTCAATGAGTTTTGGCAAGTGTATACACCCATATAATCTACCCCCATCAAAATATGGAAAATTTCTATACCCTCAAGGGCAAAAGAAGTTCTATGATCATTAATACTGTTGGTTTCAGCTTAAAATGCTTAGTCACTGTTAATTCACTTAAGGAATATTTATTTAGAGCTTAATAGTGTCAAGCACTGTTACAGGCCTTAAAAACATAGCATGAAAAAATAAATAAATCCTTGTCATCTAGGAGCTATATACTTGCTGGTGAGAGAGAGCTAACACATTGATGAGGAAGCAAGTATGTACCAGATGAAAGTCATAGAACAAGAAGCAGTATCTTTTTTACAATGTTACTGGGGACTCTATAGGATGTTTAAGGTAGGTGTGGGTATACAATCTTCCAAGTATATTCACAATATTAAAATCCAAAAATTGTATTATTATTGCTATGTACTTTTTATCCTAAACATTCCTTATCTGAAATTTTACTGTTTGTAAGCCAAAAATTGATGGTGAAGAAAAACTGAGCTTAAAAATGTCCATGGAAAACATACAATCAAGTGAAAGAAAATTAAACAACAACAAATTTTAAAAGCCTGATAAGTTATAATCCAAACAGAATTCCAGAGGCAGAAAAGAACTGGGTACCAAGACAAGTCACAAGAGTGGGGTGAGTATGAATTAGAGACAGTGAGGTTCTCTGGGTGCTGGATGTTTCTAATAGTGAAAAAAAGATCAATAAGAAAAATAAAACACAGGAGTAGCTCTGCCATGAGCCCAAAAACATACCTGTGTAGAGCTATCAGGAAGTTTATCATGCTCAACCTGGTAAAGATCTACCCATCTGAAGGGATTATCACAATGGAAGAAATCAGAGTAAAAGAATGGTGACCATATGCCCAACCACACTCTTAATATCTGCACTTGGATGTTTCTCAGACTCTTAAACTTAACATGCTTACAACTAACTCAACTCTAGATTTCTTTGAAATCTACCCTTCTCTAGTCTTCCACATCTCACTAAATGGTACCTTTGTCCATCCAGTTCCTTAATTCAGAAACCTGGAAATAACTCTTATGCCCCCCTTTTCATCCTTTATTCAGTGAACAATTTTTTATTAAGAATCTATCACGTGGGGCTTCCCTGGTGGGGCAGTGGTTAAGAATCCGCCTGCCAAGGCAGGGGACACGGGTTCGAGCCCTGGGCCGGGAAGATCCCACATGCCGCGGAGCAACTAAGCCCGTGCACCACAACGACTCAGCCTGTGCTCTAGAGCCTGCGAGCCACAACTACTGAGCCCACGTGCTGCAACTACTGAAGCCCAGGCTCCTAGAGCTTGTGCTCCCCAACAAGAGAAGTCAGTGCAATGAGAAGCCCGCGCACCACAACGGAGAGTAGCCCCTGCTCACCACAACTAGAGAAAGCCCGCACACAGCAATGAAGATGCAACGCAGCCAATAAATAAATAAATATAAATAGATAAATAAATAAATTAAAAAAAAAGAATCTATCACGTGCCAGGCAATGATATGAAGAATATAATAATAAAGAAAACAGTCCCTGCCCTTACAGAATTTACATCCCACCCACTCCATTATTGTCTTGTTGGATATATTTCCTAAATACATCTCCAATCTATCCATTTATTTCTTTTTTTGTATAAATTATTTTATTTTATTTTATTTTATTTATTTTTGGCTGCATTGGGTCTTCGTTGCTGCGCACGGGCTTTCTCTAGTTTTGGTGAGCCGGGGCTACTCTTTGTTGCAGTGTGCCGATTTCTCATTGTGGTGGCTTCTCTTGTTGTGCAGCACAGGCTCTAGGCACACGGGCTTCAGTAGTTGTGGCCCACAGGCTCTAGAGCACAGGCTCAGTAGTTGTGGTGCACGGGCTTAGCTGCTCTGCGGCATGTGGGATCTTCCCGGACCAGGGCTCAAACCCATGTCCCCTGCATTGGCAGGCGGATTCTTAACCACTGTGTCACCAGAGAAGTCCCTATCCATTTATTTCTATATCCACCGCCTTCCCTTGAATCCAGTCCAGCACCATTTCTTACCAGGTACGTAGTCTCCCCTCTGTTCTCCCTACTTCCATTTATAACCTTCATAAATCAATTCACCACACAGCAGCCAGAGTAATCTTTTAAAAATTTAAACCATATCTTGTCTCTGCCTTGTTTAAAACCTTTCAATAGCTCCTAAGTACAAGGTTACTTAAAATGTACCTCACTTACTTATTTTCCATTTCTAACCTCCCTAGCCCTTTTTAATTTGCTCACCTTTTCTTTTCTTTTTTAAAGGTCCTTTATACATGCTGTTTCCTCTGCCTGACACTTTCTTCTTTAATCTCCTATAAATTACCTAGCTAACTTATATTCATCCTTCAGATAGCACACTAAGAATCACTTCCTGAAAGAAGACTTGCCTGACCCTTCAGACTAGAGTAGGCCTCTCTATTACAAGCTCTCTTAGCACCCGGTTTTTCTCCTTGGTGGCATTTATCAGGCTTGTAAAAGATCATATCATAGAATGGGGGCCCATTAATGCAGAAATCATATCTGCCTGTTCATTGATGCACCCTTGGCACCTAGGACAATGACTTGCATATAATAGGCAGTTAATAAATATTTGTTACAGAAATGAATGAATGATCCACTCTACTAGACTTGGGGCAGACACTAGTGTTTGCTCTGTTTTGGGGTGGACTCTTCCAACCTACTCCTGCACAGAATGTAAGCCTGAACTTACGTAGAGGTGATTTAAGCTTATACTATATTCTCTTACATTATATTCTCATACAGTATGAGAATAGAGCACCCTACACCTCTTGTTTTTCAAAAGCATATGCAATATACAAAACTCAATAGTTTTCCTGTAAACTAGCAATCAGAAAATGAAATAAGAAATACATTTTACAATAACATCCAAAAGCATCAAATGTGTAGGAATAATTTAATAAAAGATATATAAGACCTAAAACATTGCTGAGAGAAGTTAAAGAAGACCTAAATAAATGGAAATATGAAATATATACTATTCTCCTGGATTGGAAGTCTCAATATTGTTAAGATGACCACTCCACCAGTAGATTTATGGTTTCAAGGCAATCAATCCCATTCAAAATCCCTTCAGGCTTTTGCCCTCTAGAAAGTGACAAGACAATTTTAATTTATTTGGACAGGCAAAGAATTAAGAATAGTCAAAACAGTGTTGAAAAAGAAGAAAAAACTTGGGGGACTTACTACCTGACCTCAAGACTTATAAAGCTACAATAATCAAGACAGAGTGGTATTGGCAAAGGGATGGACAGATCAATGGCACATGATGGAGAGTCTAGAAATAGACCCATATATATAGATCAAATGATTTTCAACAGGGGTACCAAAGCAATTCAATAAGAAAACGAAAATTTTTTTGACAAGTGATGCTGGAAAAACTGGGCATCCATATGGGAAAAAAGAACCTTAACCCCTACCTCACTGAATCACTGCCTCATACCACATATGCAAAAACTACTTTAAATAATGTAAATAGAAAGTCAGTAGGTATAAAACAAGTGACCCTTGTTCACCAGGAATATTCACTGCCTCCTCTAACATACTGCTAGAACAGTGTTAAATAAGGTAAATCCAGTAAATGAAAGTGACACGTATTTGTTGAGATGCTTGCCTTTTCTTGGTTTCCAAGCTTTAGCAAACTTTTCAGGTGAGCATCAGAATCCAGGTTGAAGATGCCAAATTATCTAATTTGTTGAATTCCTTTTGGAGACCAACAGCCAGGTGGAATTTATAATAAAATTAACATATCTTAGACAACAAAACCCACATCAACAAGGAACCCTACCGTGACTAACCAATTAGACACACTCTAATGCATCTTCCTCCTAATATTCTCTTTCTTTTGACTTACCAGTAATTCTCCTTTCACTCTGTTCAGTGTTTCCATATTATCCATTTTACGTATTTTCACTTTCCAAAGGTAACTGTTTTTCCCTTTTTGTGTGTGGTCGTTGTTGCTATATTTAGACAGCAAGCTTCCAAAAAGACTGACAGTAAAATATATAATGGGGAATTTTATATGCAAATATTAGTACATAATTTTTGAAGTGTTTATAAACTGCAAGTTTGGTGAAATGCCACACTACCATTATTGGGATCCATTTGTACAATTACCTGATTACAAGGAATGTCTCGATTTGGCATTCTGAGCTAGCTCAAATTCACTCAAAGTATTTGAATTGGCCACGGTGGAGTAGGAGATACGGCCATTGGGTCCCAGATTGGGATGTGAGGTGCAGACTTGGGCAATGGAGGTGCCACGAGGGCTGTTCTCATCCACGTGGACCACTTAGGAGGCCTGACGGAAAACTGGAGCATTGTTGATGACATCGCCACTGTGCTGTGTGATGCTTCTGCTGGAGGAGAGTGGTGCCTTACTTCTGTCAGCAGCTGTGATGGTAACATTGTACTCCAGGGTTTGCTCCCACTCTAGGGCCCCAACTGTTACAAGCTTGTAGTAATTATTGGTGAAAGATTCAATTCTAAAAAGTGTATTTTCTTGTAACAGACATTTGACCTCCCTGTTTTCTCCTGGATCTGGATCCTGGGTTTTAAACAGAGCAGTTACTATCTGAGGTGCAGAATCTGCAGGAATTATTATGAAAATAGAAGTAAAAATAATCTCTGGGAGGAATTCCCTGGCAGTCTAGTGGTTAGGACCTCGTGCTTTTACTGCCAAGGTCGAGGGTTCAATCCCTGGTCGGGGAACTAAGATCCTGCAAGCCGCCAGTTGCGGCCAAAAAAAAAAACTCCAGTACTTTGTCATCATCATCTAGAATTTTGATCTCAACTACACTGGGAAACCAATCCCTCCACACACACCCATTCCTTCCTTCCAAAACTATGGAATACTTTTTAATCTCTTCATATTCCGATGTACTTAAGGTTTTCATTTCTCCTCTACCATGATCAAGGCCAAACTAGATATGGGTACTCTGGGCTGCAAAGACATTCTTGATCTCCACTTTGATGCCCTTGTCCAGGTCAGTGGCCCTCAGCCTCACCATGGAGGTGCCTAGGGGCAGGTCTTCTTGAAGGCTGACCCTGTATACATTCTGGCTGAAATCGGAGGTTGAGGGGTTGCAGTTGGCGTCGACCACCAGGGTCGGGATCCGAGTGGTTCTGCTTCTGGCGCGCCTCTCCATCTAATGCTGTCAGGACTAAGTGATGCGACCTCTGCTCTTCCCAGTCTAGTGGCTTCTCTAACACAAGTTCAATCTATTTGTTTCCACTGTTGGTCTCTTTTACTTCAAAGACAAATATACAGTTGCTGTTAGGGTGATAACTTTGTAAAGGAACTGCTTCCATCATCAGGATCTTTTGCAGGTACTATTGCAAATCTTGCTCCAGGCTGGATCAACTCACATATTTAACTCAATAGCACTCCTGCTGAACTGGGGAGTATTATCGTTTACATCTTGAATATCTATATTAATGTGAAAAACATTTAAAGGATTCTCAACTACCACTTATAAACGTATGATACAAAGTATAGTATGTGGGCATATCTGCTCCAGGTCCATCCTGTTACTCACAAGTAAATCCCCACTTTCTTCACTTGGAGTGAGGTATTCTTTTTCCACATTAACTTGCAGCTTCTGAGCCCATTAAGTCCTGGACACCTAGCCCCAGATCTCTGGCAAGGTGCGATTAGGAAAGTCATCCAGTGGAAATATTATGGGATCTCCTTGTTTACCCCTGTTTCTACATGGGCTGATAGCAGTGCTCTGAGCCCCTACTCTAGAACTGCAACCTGAAGAAATTAGAGGTCGAGGTTCTGAAGAGCTGAGAGCAAAGAGAAAGATGTTTCTCACTGGAATTTGCAAGTTGAAAAGCAGTAGTACAGTTTTATTCAGGCAATTCAATATTCTTGGAAATTTATATTCTCAATGACTCCAGCATATGAAATCAAAGCAATGACTTCTTTTTATTTCTTCTAGACATTTAAGAGTATTTTTAGATTGAGTCTCTCTTTTTATTTTTTGGTAGGGGAAAAGGCTTTACTTTTTTCATGTACACAGTCTCAGGATGAACTATTGGTTGGATCTTCAGCTATAAATATATAGAAAGCTTCTAGCAAGTTTCACAACATAGAAATCTTATGGATTGTGGCACCTATTTAAAAAATTTGATAAATCTTCAGTTCCTTATCTTTATATAGATAGATCAGAGAGTCGGCTCTTATTAGGAGTTTGATGTAGAGGGAAAGCACAAGTAAAATGGATTTGCACTATGATTTTTCCCCAAGAGATTACTTTCTAATCATTGAATTCAAGCCTTTTATTGAGTATTTAGAAGGTATACAAACCACTGTGTGAAATTCTTCAGAGACTTAAAGATGAACTAAGAAATTATGCTTGTCCTCAATGATTATTAAACATAGTAGATCTTTTTATGGCTTCTCTCAGAGAAATTGTGGAGGTACTGATTTCTTTTTACATATAGATAAATTATTTTATCTGCTCTA
Organism: Balaenoptera physalus; assembly: GCF_965194825.1. Classification (NCBI taxonomy): domain Eukaryota; kingdom Metazoa; phylum Chordata; class Mammalia; order Artiodactyla; family Balaenopteridae; genus Balaenoptera; species Balaenoptera physalus. The sequence continues at coordinate 59,357,722 of NC_138890.1, forward strand.
TGGTCCATCTGATGGCAATTTCATCACATTTTCCTGAACTAGAGCTCTTCCAATTTGGTATCCAGAAAACTTATCCTCTATCAAAGATTTTTTTCAATTATCTTTGCCATTGGCTATCTTTTCCTATCAGTGTTTTAAAAATGTGTCCTAAAGAGTGTGCTCTGTTATTGATAACTTTTCATTAGGTATGGTTTCCTAAAAATGAACTCCAAATGTAACATTAGAGAATAAATCTGTCTCTTTCCTAATATATACAGTCATTAGTTTGATCAACATCCCGTCACAACTATGTGCTTGCTTAAAATTTTTAAAAATAGCTTTATTGAGGTATAATAGATATACAAAGAGTGGCACATATTTAATGTGAAGGCGTTTACTTTTTTGAACTTGATACCTTGCATAAGGATAAAGCAGATTTTTCACCAGAACTAATCAATTCATGATCACAGCTCTACTCTGTTACATATAACTGAGAAAACTGTAATACAATCCACTCGTTTATCATTAGTCTTCTAATGCAGCTTAAAATAATCTATGGGTTGAGTAGTCTCAACAATTTGTACAGACTCAGCAAGGATCCTAGGCCATTGCTGCTTCACGGAGGGTATCTCTTATAGAATGGAAGTAGGGGAAGAATGCTGATAGATTACATTCCAATTTTAGGTGCTATAAAATAGAGGAACTACAACTTTTAAGTTATAGCTGAATACTTTGATTAACTAGATTAAGTGAGTGCATACCCACCTTCCATATAACACAAAGGAAGATAAGAAAAGTCCTTGACATAATTTCATTGCTGAAACCAGAGGAAATACAAACATCCAAACCCATTGTCCAATTACTCTAAAAAAATCAATCAAAAAATAACCTAATTATCAATCCTAAATTATCAACAAATATCCTAAAGCTAAGATTGATATTTTGTGCAGCCATTAACTTAAATTCTCATGTGGGCAAAACCAAATAACTCCAGCTTTCAGGTTTTGGTGATCCATTTTCCATTTAAATCATCCTAGCAATTCTATTGGAGTAAATTGGTCCTTAAATAATAAGTTACACAGGACCCTTGTTTAAGTTAAACTATCATTCAGAGAGAGAAAAATTAACATTCATAAAATTGTCTCATCAAAAACAATCTTCCCCCTATCTTTCATGACCCCAAACAGGGTCTTCTCAATCAAGAACATGCCTAAGCACTTAAGATTTTTACAGTAGCTTTCATAAAACTGTTAGAACAGTTTTACCTCCACTCACAAGTCATCCCATTGTATCGTCTGGAGGAGCACACAAATCATTATTACTTTTCCCAACAGAATGTAAAGTGTACTGATATTGAAAGCAGGACTCATTTTTCTATCAACAATGTTAAAAAAAAAAGGGCTACTGTTAATTAAGTACATATTATGAACCAGATGGTTTATATGTTATCACTAGGCTTCACCACAGTCTTTCAAATTACATATTACAATCCCTATTTTGCTGAAGCTGAAAGCAATTAAATAACATCAAAAGTCACACAGTTAGGGCTTCCCTGGTGGCGCAGTGGTTGAGAATCTGCCTGCCAATGCAGGGGACACGGGTTCGAGCCCTGGTCTGGGAAGATCCCACATGCCGCGGAGCAACTGGGCCCGTGAGCCACAACTACTGAGCCTGCGCGTCTGGAGCCCGTACTCCGAAACAAGAGAGGCCACGATAGTGAGAGGCCCGCGCACCGCGATGAAGAGTGGCCCCCGCTTGCCGCAACTAGAGAAAGCCCTCGCACAGAAACGAAGACCCAACACAGCTAAAAATAAATAAATAAATAAATCTAAAAAAAAAAAAAAAAGTCACACAGTTAGGAGTTACCTTGTTACATAGCTAATGTTTCTCTGTCACACTACATCTTGGAAGACTGATATTAGGTAATCCCCAGAGCACATACATTTGTTCATTCATTCACTCAGCAACTATTTAATGAAGCCAATTTAGCTCATACTGGAAGCATAATTGAGATCACTGATACCTGACATACAGCCTAAGGGTCATCACTCTTCATTGCCCTAGCTCTTAATGATTTGTCCCTAAATCAAGTTACATGAACAGAGTCAGCATAATTGGACTATACTAGTTCAGCTTCCCAAATAATTTCTATTGTGTGTTACGTCTTTCATTTTGAATCAACCACCACAAGAAAACTGGCCACGTGATAAACATTTTGATAGCTTTTACAAAACAAAAGAAGTTACATTTCGCTCTATTTTCCTTGGTATTATTTAGAAAGCTCTACTTATTAAATTCCATTTGGAACTTAATGTCAATACGAAGTTTGCCATTTTAGATATGCTCAAAAACTTCCTTCAAGGGGGAAAGGTAAGCTGGGATGAAGTGAGAGAGTGGCATGGACTTATATATACTACCAAATGTAAAATCGATAGCTAGTGGGAAGCAGCTGCATAGCACAGGGAGATCACCTCGGTGCTTTGTGACCACCTAGAGGGGTGAGATAGGGAGGGTGGGAGGGAGACGCAAGAGGGAGGAGATATGGGGATATATGTATATGTATAGCTGATTCATTTTGTTGTAAAGCAGAAACTAACAGACCATTGTAAAGCGATTATACTCCAATAAAGATGTTTTAAAAAAAAAAACTTCCTTAAAAAAAAAATAAGACAAATAGATCCACTCTATATTTCCTTTTTCTGTCTTGGCTGTCAAGAAGCATAAAGTGATATGTGAATTTCAGTAGCAGTAACTGCCTCATTTTAGGGCAACTTGATTATCTTTCATTCTCCAAATCGTTTTCAATCTCTTTTATAAATCTTGGTTTTAATTAACTATTGTATTTTTGAAAACAGATAGGCAACAAGTCAGGAGAAAATAATTAGGATGTTATGATTTCCTTCCCCTTTATAGAATTCACCAAAAGAAACCAGGCTTCTCACAGGTTCCAGCAATGCTTTCCTAAGAATAATATATTTTAGCATTTGATTTCTGTTCAACATTCTACAAAAAGCGTAAGGTTCTCAGGAAACAGAATCTGTGCATTGTCGAGAAAATTGTCCGTGTGTGAGAATTATGGGAAATTTTAAACAATAAGAGAGAATTACTACAAATTTACCACGATATCAAAAATGTGCTCAAAACAGAATCTGTTAACTCTGAATATTCCACAGAGTCATCATAATGTCATCAGTGTGGATAATGGGCAAAAGAAATATCTAAACTGGAAACACATATAGACTTGTATTCCTGAACTCTATAATGGGGATGAAAAATGAACAATCTCTTCAGTTTTTCCTCATGACAACACTTACACCGTGCATATTTCAATGAGAATGTTTTAAATGCATAAGAAATAAACTCACGATATTTGGAATTTCATGAATGATGTGAAACCATGAAATAACTTAGGACACTGAGAATGTATAATGTATGCTTACCTAATGACCAGAATTATTGCACTTGAAAAGAAACTAAATGCAATTTATGAATTTGCTAGGCAATTTTATGTGTAGTCAGAAGCCGCTCTATTTATAGAAGTTTATTTAAAATATCATTTATATACTTTTGATTGAATTAGATTTATCCCCTCTAGAAGAATCTGTGTTCTTAACAGATAAATTGGCATCAGACGTTCAACATAAACCTGCTGCACGGCCAATGGGAAATAAAAACAGCAATCAAAAGCAGGAAGAGCTGTACAGTTGGTAAATTAAATTAGAAAAATTATATAGAGTATTAAAAAGTACTGTATAAAATGGATATAAAATTTTATATATAACATATACAAATATATTTTTTAAATTATTATAAATAAGACGTGAGGGAAAGTCTGAAGGAAGTTGGCCCGGTTGTCAATGGTGTCTGCAATGTTTATATAAATTTCTCGCTGTTTTATAAATTCCGAATAAATACTAATTACCTGTAATAAGAGATATCTTGCTCAAATCTCAGAGGAGAATATTTGATATGCACTCACCTGAATTAATGCATGATTATCTTTAGAAAACACGGAATCCCCCGAGAGCAAGACAGGCTCGCTTTTCTCACAGCTCTCCTGGCTGACGAGCGTGTCCGCGTAGTTGGGCTGCGGGAAGATCACGTGACTCCCCCGCGAGTCCGCGGTGAGCGAGACCTCGTGGGAATAGGTCTGCAGGAAAGCCCGCACCCCGTCCACGCCCTCAAAGTGAGATGTGGGCACACCCGCTAACCCGCCTCCTGAAGCCTGGAGCAGGCGCGACGTGTGCCAGCGCCTGAGCCTGAGCGCCAGCAGCACAATGACAAAGGCGAGGAAGACGCAGGACACCGCGGCCACCGCCACCACCAGGTACAGCGTGAGGCCTGAGTCGTCGGGGCTGGCGGGAGATTCAAGGCTGCCTAGTTCAGCCAGGACGTCGGGGATGCTGTCCGCTACTGCCACTGTGAGCGTGACAGTGGCTGAGAGAGGGGGCCGCCCGTGGTCCTGGACCGCCACCACCAGGCTCTGCTTGAGTGTGTCACTGTCCAGCAGGGCCCGCGCTGTGCGCACCTCGCCCGTGTGCAGCCCCACCGCGAAGAGTCCCGGCTCACTTGCCTTGAGCAGGCGGTAGGACAGCCAGGCGTTCTGGCCTGAGTCTCGGTCCACAGCCACCACCTTGGTCACCAGGTATCCGGGCTCTGCGGAGCGGGGTGCCAGCTCCACGCCCGTGGAGCCATCGGTGGGTACGGCGGGGAAGAGGATCTCTGGCGAGTTGTCGTTCTGGTCCAGCACGAACAGGCTCAGCGACACATTGCTGCTGAGTGGAGGGTCCCCGCTGTCATGTGCCATCACTTGTAGCTGCAAGTTTCGGAATTGCTCGTAGTCGAAGGACCGCAACGCATACAGGACGCCAGTGTCTGAGTTTATGGAGATGTAGGAGGACAGGGGAGCTCCCTGGAGGCTGTCCTCCGCCAGGGAGTAAGTGACCCGGGCATTCTCTCCATAGTCGGGGTCTTGGGCGGTCACAGAGGCGATGGACGCTCCTCTGGGGTTGTTTTCTAGGATATATGCGGAGTAGGAAGCATGAGAGAAGGCGGGCGGATTGTCGTTGGTGTCTGCCACGTTCAGGGTGATGTGAGTTTCCGTGGACAGGGGCGGACTTCCTCGGTCAGTGGCAGTCACCGTGATGTTGTAGCTAGGAACCAGTTCTCGGTCTAGGAGTGTGTCTGTTACTAAACTATAATAATTTCCGTAAGCCTTTTCTAATTTAAAGGGCAGATTCCCTTGGATGAAACAAATCACTTGTCCATTTTCCCCAGAGTCTTGATCGTTTACATTTAAAAGGGCAATTAACGTCCCTCTGGGGGAGTTTTCCAGAATGGAGCTGGAGAGAGAGGTGACTACTACTTCAGGGGCATTATCATTCACGTCCAAAACTGTGATGAGGACTTTGGCTCGTGCAGAATATCCTGCGTTATCCATTGCTTGCACTTCCATCTCGTGGAATCCTGATTCCTCGTGGTTCAACTCCCCTATTGTTGAAATTGTTCCTAAATTACAATCTAGCTTGAAAACTTGGGCCGCTTTGTTGTCCACATACCGGAAGGAATACATCACTTCCGCATTGGCTCCTTCGTCAGGGTCGGTGGCGTTTACCAGAAGCAGCTCAGTGCCCACGGCCACATTCTCCGGAACGCTCACACGGTACTCGGACTGAGCAAACGCTGGTGCGTTGTCGTTCGCATCAACGACCACCACACGGATGCGCGCGGTGCCAGTGCGGACTGGATAGCCCGCGTCGGAAGCCGTGAGAACCAGGTGGTGAACGGCCTTTTCCTCGCGGTCCAGGGCGCGCTCCAGCACCAATTCTGGGTATTTATTACCATCCGCTCCGCTTTGCACGTCCAGGGAGAAGTGAGTATTACTACTGAGCTCGTAGCTCTGGAGTGAATTCTTCCCTATATCCGGATCCCAAGCGTGGGGAAGGGGGAACCGCATCCCAGTGGCTGCATTTTCACTCATTTTAATTTCTAATTCACCTTCCTGGAAATACGGGGCATTATCATTAATGTCCCTCACTTCTACCACTACCCCGTATATTTTCACTTTATCCTCCATCAGAATCTCCAGATTTAGTTGACACTTGATGGACCCCATACAGAGCTCCTCCCGGTCTATCCTGCCGGCGGTGACCAAACTGCCGCTTCGCGGATTCAGAGCGAAAAGTTGTGTCCTACCTCTGGAGACGATGCGGACTCCACGCTCCTCCAGTTCCCAGGGCTCCAACCCCAGATCCTTGGCGATGTTCCCCACCCTAGAGCCTTTCTCCAGCTCCTCGGGAACCGAATAGTGGATTTGGGTGCATCCAGTTTCCCACTGAACCCCCAGGAGAACTCCCAGCAGGACCAGCTTTTTGCAGTCCTGGTGCAGTCGCGCAGGAGTCATTGTCACTTTCCTTGAGGATTATTTCCAATTCTTCCCTTGATCACCGAAGTCCGGATCAGCTCATCCGTCCTTAAAATCCGACAGTTGGGGGACCCAAGCTCTTCCAATCAGTTTCCTCACAGTCCCGGAGATGGTTAGTTTTTATCTGTGCTTTGTGCTTCAACGCGAGTGCCCGGCTAGCAGGATCTCTCTCTGCTTTTCTCTCCCTGATTGGTGAACAGCGGCGCTCAGAGTCCTAACCAATTACTGCACAATCTTAAACTCCGGGAAAGGATTTTAGTTTTTAAACCTTAAATAGCTCCACCTACTGTTCTTCAAATAGGGATGGCAGCGGAGCCAACCAAAACTACAGTATTCATTTTACTTGGAATTTCAGTGAGCTTCTTTTTATTTCCCTAGATTTTTCATACAGAGCCACTTTCTTGAGATTATTTTCTGTACCTGTAGGCGTATTCTGATTTTTCCAATGAGCTTTTACATGAATTTGAAGTTTCTATACACAGTAGATTTAACTGTATATTTTAGTGCACCTGCTTTGGTATCACCCCCACCACACATACACACCTATTATGGGAATCTCCTTAGGAGTTTCATGTTTTGAGAAATTATATAATAGAATAATTAAAAAATTCTCACCCAGCTAAAATCTGTGGCAAAATTTTTTGGTAGATTCTTAAATTTGCCTAAATGGAAGAACTACTTTAACATGTTGTTGACATTTAACATTTAAGAATCAAATTTTCACAATAATATGGAAACCTAAAAATAAGAAACTTGATTGTACACATTACCAGAATCACACCTGGCAGGAAATCAAGTGAAGAAGACACAGTAACATTTTAAGAACAAAATGGAAGCATTCCAACTAGCATTTGCTTGAAATAAGGGTAGTACTCTACTAATATATTTCAAAAAAATATTTAGGATCAATACCCTGTAATAAGCCATGATGGAAAAGAATATGAAAAAGAATATATATATATGGCATATGAATCACTTTGCTATACACCAGAAACTAATACAACATTGTAACTCAGCTATACTTCAATTAAAAAAAAGAGAGAGAATGTTTAGGAAAATTAGAACCCAAAGAAAATTATAAACTTACCTTTTTCTGGGAAACAAACCTAATTCCAGTTACTGAGATTTACTGGTAATCTATTGGAAGCCCATCTGAATACAGGAAAAAAATCCTCACTATTGTGCTTTCATGTGTGTAAATATTTAGATTCTGAGGATAAACATGTTTGGCAAGTATACCATAAAATAATATCTTTAACACTGGGATGAAATCTACAGGTAGCTCTGAGAAAAGGTAGGGCACAAAACTGATCTATTCAATGGCACTCAAATAATCCCTAGCAAATTGTACCTAGAGTGAAGAAAGGCCTTAAGAAAAGCCTTATATGCCAAGATATTGATGTTCTGAATAAGAGAAATGCCCAAAGGAAAAAAATATTATGCTTCCATTAAAATATTTGAATGGGGCTTCCCTGGTGGCGCAGCGGTTGAGAATCTGCCTGCCGGTGCAGGGGACACGGGTTCGAGCCCTGGTCTGGGAAGATCCCACATGCCACGGAACAACTGGGCCCGTGAGCCACAATTACTGAGCCTGCGCGTCTGGAGCCTGTGCTCCATAACAAGAGAGGCCGGGATAGTAAGAGGCCCACGCACCGCGTTGAAGAGTGGCCCCCACTTGCCACAACTGGAGAAAGCCCTCGCACAGAAACGAAGACCCAACACAGCCATAAATAAATTAATTAAAAAATAATAATAAATAAAATAAAGCTTGTAAAAAAAGAAAAATATTTGAATGGCAGCAGCATCATAATACCCACTTCTCACAGTAAGAGAGATTTTGTTTGTGGATAAAGAATAACTCAGATGAAATTGTCAAAATATTTAAAATACTTGAGGGTTAATAATGGAGTTGCTGACCCACCCAGAAAGGGACAGAGAAGACTGAGAGAGGGCAAACAAAACTGAAGTGATAGTAGATATAATCTGTTTAAGATTTTCTTTCCTAAATATTGGTTTAAAAAATAAACCAAACCCATATGCAGATGAAAGGCATTCATTGAAACTCACGTGAATGGAAGCAACAGAGTTAGAGCTTAACTTGTTATTCTCTTCAGTGACACTTACTACCAAAAGAGCTTCATTAGAAAGATCTTGCGGGGGCACCATTTCTGGGGTCATGGTGAGAAAACTGAACCTTGTTTTCTGAGAATCGGCAACGTTCAGATTGTAGGAATAAGGCAAAGTGCCCTTGTTGTAGTTGGGAGAAACCCCTGCTGAAAGCAGCACCAGTTGGCCAGGCTAGAGGAGCGTCGCAGGCTCAGAGCAATGGCCAGAATCACCACGAGGAGGAAGAGCACAGAGACCAAGGCCAAGGCCACCACCAGGTAAAACCGCAGCTCAGCTTGGGGGTCAGTGGGCTCAGAGTGGTCACTGAGGTCCGGCAGCGCCTCCTGCAGGCTGTCCGCGAAAACCAGGAGCAGCGTGGCGGTGGCCGAGAGGGGCGGCTGTCCCCCATCGCGCACAGCAACCAGCAGGCGCTGGCGGGCCGCGTCCCTGTCGCCCAGGGCCCGCGCCGTGCGCACCTCGCCCGTGCGCAGCCCCACGCTGAAGAGTCCGGGCTCGCTGGCCTGCAGCACGTGGTAGGACAGCCAGGCGTTGTGTCCAGAGTCGGCGTCCACCGCCACCACCTTGGTGACCAGGTAGCCGGGCTGCGCGGCGCGCGGCACCGTGTCGAACAGCGCCGAGCCGTCGGGCCCCAGCGCCGGGTACAGCACCCTGGACGCGTTGTCGTTGCGGTCGCCCACCAGCACGCGCAGGCTCACGTTGGCGCTGAGCGCGGGCGAGCCGTGGTCGCGGGCCTGCAGCGTCAGCTCGAAGGCGCGCAGCTGCTCGTGGTCGAAGGCGCGCTGCGCGAACACCACGCCGCTCTGTGCGCTCACGGACACGTAGGACGGCAGCGGGCGCGGCTCCAGGTCGCCGGCCAGGATGGAGTAGGAGACGTGGCCGTTGGACTCCAGGTCGGGGTCAGAGGCGCTGACTTGCGCGATGGAGGCTCCAGGCGGGTTGTTTTCTGCCACGTGGATCACGTAGGAGGCCTGGTGGAAAACCGGTGTGTTGTCATTAACGTCGCTGATGTGTAGAGTGACACTTCTGCTGGAGGAGAGGAGCTGCTTGCCCCTGTCGGTGTCTGCGATGGTGACAGTGTACTCTGGGGTCTGCTCCCGGTCCAGGGCCCCATCTGCCACAAGCTTGTAGTAATTATTGGCGGAAGATCCAATTCTCAAAGGAGCTCTCTCTTTTATGAGACATGTGACCTCTCCGTTTTCTCCCGAATCTTTATCATGTGTTTCGAACAAAGCAATCACAGCTCCCGGTTCTGCAACCTCGGTTATGGAACTAGACACTGAAGTGAAAACCACCTCTGGGCCATTGTCGTTCTCATCTAAAATTTCCAGTATAATTTTACACTCGGTGCCTATGCTTCCAACGTCCTGGCCTCTATGCTTATAGTATAACTGCTACTGATTTCAAAGTCTATAGGGTCTTTGGATTTAATTTCTCCACTTTGATGATCTAGCACAAACATATTTCCAATATCTCATAGTGTTTTGAAGGAGTAGGTGATCTCTGCACTGATGCCTTCATCCTGGTCAGTGGCCTTCACCTTTAGCACAAAGGTGCCTGAGGGCGAGTTCTCACGCAGGCTAACTTTGTACACATCCTGATTGAACACTGGGGGGTTATCGTTGGCATCAGTGACCTTGATCCTGATTTGAGTTTGCCAGTTCGGACCGGATCAGCCCCGTCCACTGCTGTCAGGACCAGGAGGTGAGAGCTCTGTTGTTCCCGGTCCAGAGGCTTCTCCAACACTAATTCTGGGGAATTCTTGCCTTCAGTCTTACCTTCAACCATCAGAGAGAAATGCTCACTATAGCTGAGTTGGTGACTCTGCAGAGAGTTAAGCCCTATATCTGCATGTATAGTTGATTCCAGGCCAAACCGAGTTCCTGGAATTGCAAGTTCATTGATTTGTAAAACAATGCTATTTTGGGGAAAATGAGGTGGATTGTCATTTATATCTTCTATTATCACGTTTACGTGAGAAACATGTAGAGGATTCTCTGCTACAATTTCTAAAGGCACGACACACAGAGGGTTTTGGGGGCAGGGTGACTCCCGATCTATTCTGTCACTCACAAGTACTTTCCCATTCTCCATGTTTACAGTCAAGTGTTGTTTCTCTGCACTAACTCTGAGGTTGCGGGTCAATAAATCCCGTACATGCAGCCCCAGGTCCTCAGCGAGATTCCACACCACAGAGCCTCTGTCCATTTCTTCTGGAATAGAATAGCGGATCTGTTTGGAGAGTGCCCCGCATAACAAAGGCAGCAAGAAAAGGAAGATTACTTGCCGCCGCTGGTTACCGCTTCTCTGCTTCCCCTTATTTCCCATCCTTCTGTGCACTGCTGCAGGCTCCAATGTTAAGAAAAGATGATTTATAAATTTCGTTTAAAATACCTATATCGACTACATAGAAAACTCAATGCTCCCAGTTTGAACACATCCCAATCTGTATTCTGGAATCAGCCTGAGTCCAGGCTACTCTCCTTTCCGACTTGCTTCCGTGACTACACAAGAAATCACTGGGGTAGATACTGGACGCTAGCTCTTGCAGCGCATTGGCCAACAGCGGCCCTTGGAGTCTATTTAGAAAACTGCAGTCAGAAGCCTTGTAAATAATGGGATTTGGTATTCCAACAGATATGTTGAACTGATGTATAGGGAATGAGGCAGTTTAGGAGTTTTGGATGGGTCTGTTTTCCAGTGTTTACTACCAAAGTGGGTTCCTTAGAGACGGGATCCTATAGAAGAGCCATTAACCTAGTAATGAGAAAAGTTTGTCATTTTCTCATTAGAGGCAAGGCACATATTGGAAGAACAAGGCAAAGTCTCCTCTCCAGATTTAGAACAAAGACCACGTGGAAAAAGAGCCCCACCATGTGGTATGGGGAAATTTTGACAGCCATGAAATGACACCCAGTATTATCTTCAATTTGATATGTGTATGATTTTCCTCCTCCTTTCATCAGAGAATACTGGAGGAGAGATCAAAGCTGTATAGGTTTTACTCAGGATAAGGATAGCCAATACCATAAAGTCTTCTTGTTACTTATAAAAGAGATTTATGTAAAGGATTATGAAGTGTTTTACACTTTCATCATAAAGAGAATATAAAAGCATACCCTAGTAGATTACTATAGGAATTTAATGACATGAAATGTGAGGGTTTTATTTTTATCCTTTTATAACTGTACCATATGTTGCCTCTCAACAGAACTTTATCACTACCTCTAATCAAAATAACCTTCTTAATCTCAAGTGTCAAAACCAACCTTTCCTTTTTATTCTCTAAGATCTTGGCTGCCAACTCCTAACAAGTTCAGGCTATGTTAAAAAAAAAAAAATGAAGCAACCTCCCTCTTCCAGCAAACACCTCATATTCTTTTTATTCATCTAATTTCAGTTCAAGTAAAAGGCCTTAAATCTTTTTTCTCAGTTTGGAATCCCATAAGCATAAATTCTATCCCTAGATGCTCAAAACACTAGCATTTTTCTTGACTTCAAGACAAATTTAGGCATCTGTTGCATGACTTCCCTTTCCTACAGTTGAAATTCTTTTTGCCCAAACATTAGATACTCAATTTATAGTTAACTATAGTAAGGTCAATTCTGAAATGAGAAGGGATATCTTGAAAGGGAACATGAACATGCAAGTAATTTGCACGAAATATCTAGAAGTGGTGTGAGAGTGCTGAGCTGAGTTGACTGTGGAGATGATTCCTGAGATCAATACCCTAGATAAGTTTCCTTTTCCCCCTTGACTTTCCTAAACATTGCTTCAGATAACACATTATTAGGTAACTATCAGGGCTTCAATAACAAGTTGGTTCTGAATATAAGAATTGAGTATACTTATATTTAATTTAAAAAATGAGTTTACATGAAACTAACACAACATTGTAAATCAACTATACTTCAATTTTTAAAATGAGTTTACACACAGACTTAGAGAATAGACTTGTGGTTGCAAAGGGGAAGAAGGGGTGGAGGAGGGAAGGACTGGTACTTTGGGATTAGCAGATGCAAACTATTATATGGATGGATAGATAAACAACAAGGCCCTACTGTATAGCACAGGGAACTATATTCAATATTCTGTGATAAACCATAACAGGAAAATATATATATATATATATTTAAAATATATTGAAAAAATATATATATATGTATAACAGAATCACTTTTCTGTGCAGCAGAAAAATATATATATATATTTAAAATATATTGAAAAAAATATATATGTATAACAGAATCACTCTTCTGTGCAGCAGAAATTAATACAACATTGTAAATCAACTGTACGTCAATAAAATTTTTAAAAATGAGTTTACAAAGGAAATGAAAAAAGGAATCCAAGACTCCTAAGCATAGTGAAAACAAACAAAAATATCCAGAGGAATACCAGCTAAATCAGTCTCATGAATTCTAAATATCCACTCCATCTCTTATATTCACAAACTGTTCCGTACAAATAAATCTGAAAAATGTAAGCATGTTTAGCAGATTTGAAAATAACTTTTTGAGAAGGACTGGATCAAAATTAAAAGCTATTTCTGTAGGAGAATTTACTACATTAAAAAAAATAAACCTTTCAACGATACACAGACACTAAAGTACAAGTAAAAGAATAAAAGGAAAGAACACCAGTTTTACAATTCAACTATTTCTTCAGAACAATCTAATGACTTCACTGTAGGAGTAGAAAAGATGTCTAGAACTTACGACGAAAAAGTGTGCGCTACATTTCCTCTCCCAAGAGACCCTCATATCTAAAAGGCAGTCAGTATGTCTTGTTTTGGTGGGGTAAATAAATGAGACAAAGTTGAAATAATCAACAGGATCTAAATGTATTACCAGCCACCAAAAATCAAAACAGAATTGTTTTGTGCTCAGAGAGAAGCGTACGTGTGTAAAAGTGTATATATGTGAATGTGTGTGTATATGTATTATAGATAAAGAGCTAGAGTAAGTATGCTATTGAATCAACAGGCTCAAATATGAACATTAGAAGTAAAACAAATAATGGTAGAATATAATTATAAATCAGTGGAGGCAATATGAAGTCGAATTGATGTTTATGAATCATTAATTTGAAGCATAACCAGTTTACATTGATAGCCAGACACTGGTGATAGAAAAATATTACTAAAATTCAACTTACAACAAAGCAAGCCATGATAACTGAACTGGACCTTTGAATTAAAACAAAGAAACAAAAGACGCTGACAGGACCAAAAAAAAAAAAAAAAAGCCTTTCACAAAACCTTTCTGAAAATTGATGATAATTTGATGAAAGGTAAATTACAGAAACCCACGTTTTGCTTTAAATATATGAGAACATATGCCCCACCCCAAACAGTTTTTATAACAGGCTCAGAAAAAAGTAACTTAAAAGACCTGTGCAGAGATATCAACAATTGGGAGGCAGGAAATAAATCTCACCTGATTACTGGTAGGATCACATTTGCCTAAACCGGTAGCTGAATCTTCAGCTATCAAAAGAGGCTCGCTTTTCTCACAGCTCTCCTGGCTGACGAGCGTGTCCGCGTAGTTGGGCTGCGGGAAGATCACGTGACTCCCCCGCGAGTCAGCGGTGAGCCAGGCCTCGTGGGAATAGTTCTGCAGGAAAGCCCGCACCCCGTCCACGCCCACGAAGTGAGAGGCGGGCACACCCGCTAACCCGCCTCCTGAAGCCTGGAGCAGGCGCGACGTGTGCCAGCGCCTCAGCCTGAGCGCCAGCAGCACAATGACAAAGGCGAGGAAGACGCAGGAGACCGCGGCCACCGCCACCACCAGGTACAGCGTGAGGCCTGAGTCGTCGGGGCTGGCGGGAGACTCAAGGCTGCCTAGTTCAGCCAGGACGTCGGGGATGCTGTCCGCTACTGCCACTGTGAGCGTGACAGTGGCTGAGAGAGGGGGCCGCCCGTGGTCCTGGACGGCCACCACCAAGCTCTGCTTGAGCGCGTCTCTGTCCAGCAGGGCCCTCGCTGTGCGCACCTCGCCCGTGTGCAGCCCCACCACGAAGAGTCCTGGCTCGCTGGCCTTGAGCAGGCGGTAGGACAGCCAGGCGTTCTGGCCCGAGTCTTTGTCAACTGCCACCACCTTGGTCACCAGGTATCCGGGCTCTGCGGAGCGGGGTGCCAGCTCCACGCCCATGGAGCCATCTGTGGGGACAGCAGGGTACAGGATCTCGGGTGCATTGTCATTCTGGTCCAGCACAAATATGCTCAGTGACACGTTGCTACTGAGCGGTGGGTTCCCACTGTCATGCGCTGTCACCCACAACTGCAGTTCACGGAATTGCTCATAGTCGAAGGAGCGCAGCGCATACAGAATGCCGGTGTCTGAGTTTATGGAGATGTAGGAGGATAGAGGTGCTCCCTGGAGGGTATCCTCTGCCAGAGAATAAGTGACCTGGGCATTCTCTTTGCTGTCCCGGTCGAGTGCAGTCACCGAGAAGAAGGAGGCCCCTCTAGGATTGTTCTCAGGAATGTAGGCAGAGTAAGAGGAGTGAGCAAAAGTGGGCGGGTTATCGTTGTCATCTGCTACATTCAGTGAAATATGAGTTTCTGTAGACAAGGGTGGACTTCCCCGATCTGTGGCTGTCAACGTTATATTATAGCTCTGTACCTGCTCCCTGTCCAGTGCTCTGTTTGTTATCAACTTGTAATAATTTCCGTAAGTCTTTTCTAATTTAAAAGGCATATTGTTAGGAATGAAACAGGAGACTTGACCATTTTCTCCAGAGTCTTGATCTTGCACATTTAGAAGAGCAATCACAGTACCTGGAGGAGAGTTTTCCAGCACTGAATTAGTAGAAGATGTGATAGTTATTTCTGGAGCATTATCATTCACATCCACAACTGTGACCAACATCTTAGCAGTGGTGGAGAGACCTCCACCATCTTGGCCTTGAATTTCCATCTCATAGAATCTGTATTTCTCAAAATCCAGAGAACCTTGTATTAAGACTTCTCCAGATTGAGAATCCAACTGGAATATCTCAGAAGCTTTGCTTTCCATATTCAGGAATGAATATACCACTTCCCCATTGATTCCCTCATCTGGATCAGTTGCGTTTACCATAAGCACCCGAGTTCCGGAGCTGAGGTTCTCAGGAACACTCACTCCATATACAGACTGTGTAAACTTTGGGATATGGTCATTTACATCGAGAACCACGACACGGATGGAAACAGTGCCCTGGCGGATGGGATCTCCTCCATCTAAGGCTGTGAGGAGGAGGTGGTGAGCAGCCTCTTTTTCCCAGTCCAGGCTCCCCTCCAGCACTAGCTCAGGATTCTTGGCCCCATCCGTTCTGCCTCGCACTTGCAAAGAAAAGTAATTATTAGGGTTGAGCTGGTAGCGCTGGAGGGAGTTCATTCCCACATCTGGATCCCTAGCATTAGGAAGAGGAAATCGCGATCCCGGAGTTGCATGCTCACTGACTTTTATCTCTACTTCCTCTTCCCAGAAGCTGGGGGCGTTATCATTAATATCCATTATTTCCACCTCCACTCCGTAAATCTTAAGGGTATCTTCCACAAGTATCTCCAAGTTTAAAAAACAGGAGGAAACCGCCTCACAGAGCTCCTCCCGGTCTATCCTATCAGCAGTGATCAAGCTGCCACTTCGCGGATTCAGAGCGAAAAGCTGAGTCTTTCCTCCGGAGACAATGCGGACTCCGCGCTCCGCCAGCTCCCTGGGCTCCAGCCCCAGGTCCTTGGAAATATTGCCCACGAAGAAGCCTTTGTCTGTCTCTTCCAGCACCGAGTATCGGATCTGCCCAGCCCCAGACTCCCGCAGCGTCCCCAGGAAAATATACAGTAGGACCAACCCGCTGCGGTCCAGGAGCAGTTGCCGATTGGCCATGGCAGTGGCTGAGCCTGTATTCCGCGGTTTCTTGAGCTGTTTGGTTCTGAATCAGCTTATGTATGTATCTACGAAGTCACTGGCTAAGTGCATCCAAAATATATTAGAGAGCGAAGAGAAGTACTTTTAAGTTTCCAGCATCACGATCTGTGAATATTCACTTCACTCTGCTTTGTGTTGTAGAGGTAGGGGAGGGAGGGACTCTAGCTCGCAGCTTCCCGTTTCCCTAATTGGTGAACAGCGGCGCCTAGAGCCCAATCTTATTATTGCAACGAGAAAGAAAAACTCAACTAATGTTGCTGTTCCTGAAGTTATCACACTTACCTCTTTGAGAATCACAAGTATTTGTAAAGCTTAAAACTGCAGACAATAAAGTATTATGTAATGTGATGTTAAAGGTTTACCAAGAGCACTTATGAAAAGAGTAATTATTTAAAAGGCTTACTCATTATAAAAAATTTCAAATACTACTGGAACTGAAAACTTGCAGGTTAGATTTGGTTCCTCCTGATTTTTACTGACTGAAGGGAGCAGCATTTGTGGTTGTGTAACTAGCATGGTTCCAACAAAATCAACAGTTAGGATTATGACTATAATTCTTACCAATGTTTATTGAGTAAAATAAAGATAAAATGTTTGAGAAAATTTGGATGGCATTAGGGTTGTCATTTAAAATACCACAATATAAATATATAACTGTATTCCATATCCTTAATTAAAAGGTGTTCTATTTCATGAAAAACTGACCTGAGAGTGCTCTATATATTTTACCTTAAAATGCACTTGAATAGTAGAGGGAATGCAGCATCATAAACTTTAGTCTTAATAGTAATACCCATAGGTTTGAATTAGATTTTAGGAACTTTATCAAGAGAGGGAATCTAGACTCTCGAAATAACAGTGCTATATTAGAATATATTGGCATATTGGAATATAAAAAGCATTATTTTAAATACTTACCTGTTTAAAAGTGTTCTTATCTGCTTCAACACTAAGAGTTAAAACGCTAGCCAATAGCACTGAAGAGCTATCTTTGTTGAGAATATCTTGTGTGGCAGGACAATGTTCAACAGATGTGAGAAAATTAAATTCCGGATTAGTCTGATTCCCAGGCACACATAAATTATCGGCATAGAGCAATGTTCCCTCACTGTAGTTGGGAGGAATCTCAGGACCAGACTTGGAGCAGAGAACAGACCCAAAGCAGCCCCCAGCGGCGCTGGGGCTGGAAGAGCATCGAAGGCGCAGGGCAATGGCCAGAATCACCACGAGGAGGAAGAGCACAGAGACCAAGGCCAAGGCCACCACCAGGTAAAACTGCAGCTCAGCCTGGGGGTCAGTGGGCTCAGAGTGGTCACTGAGGTCCGGCAGCGCCTCCTGCAGGCTGTCCGCGAAAACCAGGAGCAGCGTGGCGGTGGCCGAGAGGGGCGGCTGTCCCCCATCGCGCACAGCAACCAGCAGGCGCTGGCGGGCCGCGTCCCTGTCGCCCAGGGCCCGCGCCGTGCGCACCTCGCCCGTGCGCAGCCCCACGCTGAAGAGTCCGGGCTCGCTGGCCTGCAGCACGTGGTAGGACAGCCAGGCGTTGTGTCCAGAGTCGGCGTCCACCGCCACCACCTTGGTGACCAGGTAGCCGGGCTGCGCGGCGCGCGGCACCGTGTCGAACAGCGCCGAGCCGTCGGGCCCCAGCGCCGGGTACAGCACCCTGGGCGCGTTGTCGTTGCGGTCGCCCACCAGCACGCGCAGGCTCACGTTGGCGCTGAGCGCGGGCGAGCCGTGGTCGCGGGCCTGCAGCGTCAGCTCGAAGGCGCGCAGCTGCTCGTGGTCGAAGGCGCGCTGCGCGAACACCACGCCGCTCTGCGCGCTCACGGACACGTAGGAGGACAGCGCGCGCGGCTCCAGGTCGCTGGCCACGATGGAGTAGGAGACGTGGCCGTTGGGCCCCAGGTCGGGGTCGGAGGCGCTGACTTGCGCGATGGAGGCTCCAGGCGGGTTGTTCTCAGCCAAGTGGACCACGTAGGAGGCCTGGTGGAAAGCAGGAGCATTGTCATTGACGTCGGTGATGCGTAGGGTAATGGTAGCGCTGGAGGAGAGGGGCGGCTTGCCCCTGTCAGTGGCTGTGATAGTGACGTTGTATTCCGGAGTCTGTTCCCTGTCCAGGGCCCCATCTGTTACTAACTTGTAGTAATTATTAGAAGAAGAATGAATTTTAAACGGAATGTCTCTACTTAAATTACATGTGACTTCTCCATTTTCCTTGGAATCCTGGTCCCGTGTTTTGAAGAGACCTACAACCATTCCTGGCTTGGAATCCTCCAAAATCTGATCAGAGAGAGAAGTGATGATTATTTCTGGGCTGTTGTCATTTTCATCTAAAACTTCTATAATTACTTTACACTGTGTAGAGAGGGATCCTCGGTCCTTTGCTTCTACATCCATGGCATATCTTTCCACATCTTCATAATCCAGGGGTTGATGAGTTACAATGTTTCCTGTAGCCGAATCCAGAGAGAACACGTGCCGGGCTGTATCAGCCACACCAAGGAATGAGTAGGTGATCTCTGCATTGACGCCTTCATCTTGATCAGTAGCGCTCACCCTCAGCACGAAGGTACCTGGGGGCACATCTTCCCGAAGGCTGACCTTGTACACATCTTGGCTGAACACAGGGGGATTATCGTTGGCATCCACCACCAGGATTCGGATCTGAATGGTGCCGCTTCTTGGCGGATCCCCGCTGTCTAAGGCTGTCAGCACCAAGTGGTGAGTGCTCTGCGTTTCTCGGTCCAGGGTCTTCTTCAATACCAATTCTGGATATTTGCCACCCTCAGGATTGTCTTTCACCACTAACGAGAAATACTCATTAGGACTTAGTTGGTATTTGCTCAGTGAATTCATACTAATATCGGGATCTTTTGCAGACTCAAGAATTGTTCCCGTCCCTAGACTGACAGATTCACTGATTTCTAAGTTTATTTCATCCTTATGGAATTGAGGAGCATGGTCATTAATATCCTCAACAACCACAATGACATGAAAAATATTTAAAGGATTTTCCACCACGGCCTCCAACTGCAATTCACATCTTCTTCTCTCTTTACATATCTGCTCACGGTCTATTCGGTCCTTCACAAGTAAGTCCCCACTCTCCGCGTCTACGTTGAAAAGCAGCTTCTCAGCGCTAACTCGCAACTTTCGAGCCGACACATCCAGGACACTGAGCCCTAGATCCTTGGCGAGATTCCCTACCACAGAGCCCTTGGCCAGCTCCTCGGGAATGGAGTAGCGGATCTGCTCGCAGAGCGCGGGGTAGAACAAAGGCAGCAGGAAGGGAAACAGTACCTGCCGCCGGCCGGCCGGACGTCTCTGCGTGCAGCTCCCTCCCATTGCGCGCTCTAGTTCTCGCTGGGTCCCAGTCTTTATAGTTGGAGAAAATGTACACTGGCGCACTGGTAAAGCATTTGGTCCAGGACAGGCGGAGCCCCCAGGCTTGGGGCTGGGAATCCGTGTGTGCTGCGGAGAGTCTGCGCAGCCAGGAGCCCCAGCGTGTAAGCGGGTTTCCTTCTCTCTGTGTTGGTGGCTGTGCTGGAAATCCCTGGCTAGAGGCTGAGGAATCCCGGGCGTCTACGCTTGCCCTGCACTGGCCGACAGCGGCGCCCAGAGGCTCCATGTGGAACCGCAGTTCAGTTTTTCTCTGCTCTATTTAAGGAAGTCTTTTTCTTTAAACGCAGGATGACCGCAACTAAAATATTTGAATCTTATTCCTCGGTGACTCCGTTTTCATCATGAAACATTTTTTTCACATGGTCAAAACTATTATATATTTTATATGTTAAAATTTTACATATATTTTGAATAGGTAGAAATATTTCTTTCAAAATCTAAAAGGTACAAAAGAATGTAGAGTGAAAAGTAGGTCTCCTATTCCATTGCCTACTGCTATCCAGTTCTTCCATCCAGAGGCAATCACTGTTGCTGCTTTTAAGAGTAATTATCCACAAAAGAAAGTACTAAAAATAAGCAAAAAACTTTTTTTTTTTTTTTGGTCTTCAATCCAGGTTTATATTTGGCTAGAAAAGTATTAATCCATCCCCCCATATTTAGGAACCAGAATACAAACACTGTCATGTTCATTACAATCATCTAAGGTGTCCTATATTGCTTCTAAATCATTATATTTTAACATATTTGCTTACAGTAGTTACCATGCTAAAAGAGTAGGGTTTTTTTAACCTGTATTTTTCAAAATAATAGAATTATTTGAAATAGATGCATACTAATTTTGACTCTCATGGGCAGAAATTTTAAATGACAGTTTCAATGATTTAAAAGTTAAAAAATAAAAGTTAATAACTATGACTCTAAAGATAATAACTATGCTCTCCTTCCACAGACATATCCTTGAACAAAAGTTGAATGACATGAAAAAAGTCATGGTCTCATAAATATTTTGAAACACATTAGGACATGATTTGACTTTACGCTACCATATTAGTTTAGAAGAATATTAGTAATAAATTATAAGAGATCAAACCAAATGCATCACTATCTTCACTTAACTAAATGGGCTCATCAGTAACTCCACTGACCATCTGTTTATAATTCTATCTACTTCTCTGCTTGTATTCCAATCTCACACAGAAATGACATCTCTTTCTTGACTTTAAGTTTATTTTGACTTTAAATTACAGAGTTCGCAGAGTTTCAGGTGGACCTTTCTTTCTCTATATAAAGAGTCATTGAAATGCTTTAGGCACACACGTTTGCCCCTGTACTTGGGAACATGTACCACTCTATCTCCCCAAATTCCAAATTATATATATATTTTCATCCTTAGAAACTGGAAAATTTAACAAAAAGTACAGAGAGAACAGAATCCCAAATTTGTTTCTACAGGCTCTCTGGAATCCCTATTGAGCAAGGAAAGTAAAATTAAAATGGTATGTCTTCTGGGACTTCCCTGGTGGTACAGTGGTTAAGAATCTGCCTGCCAATGCAGGGAACATGGTTCGATCCCTGGGCCAGGAAGATCCCACATGCCACGGAGCAACTAAGCCCGTGCACCACAACTACTGAGCCTGTGCTCTAGAGCCGGTGAGCCACACTACTGAGCCTGAGCGCCGCAACTACTGAAGCCTGGGCACCTAGAGCCCATGCTCTGCAACAAGAGAAGCCACCGCAATGAGAAGCCCGCACACCACAACGAAGAGTAGCCCCCGCTCGCCACAACTAGAGAAAGCCCGCGCGCAGCAACAAAGACCCAACGCAGCCAAAAATAAATAAATAAATAAATAAATAATTTAAAAAATGGTATGTCTCCCACATGACAGTATGAAATTGGAATCACAGGCAAAATGGATGCTGCAGTGTTACCAGGTATGTTTACACTTGAAAAAATTTAAGCACACATTGTTATGAATTGTTAATAGAATATTATTGAAAATGGGTAGGATTTCCAGTGAGGCGAATGCACTTGTTTCTGACATTTACCTATTCTTACCAGACCTGCCTTCAAAGCAAGAGGCAGGGTTGTTTAAGGGGCTGGGATTTCAACATGTAGCCACCGGGAGAACACACAAATTGACAAGACACTTCTGTATGAAAGTCCTCTCTTAGAAACTGTCAATATTATGCTCAACAAAACTATAAAATACAAGACTCCGTGAAGCTGCTCATAACAGCCTATCACAATAAACCTTCATGGGATTAGGTGAATAGTTACCAGAAAGTAAAAACAAATCAGCCTTAATAACCATCAAGTTCTACTCTTCAATGTTTCAGCAAGAAGCAAATGTCACTGAAATGGAGGGAAAAGTGAAAAAATTAAGTTTCCACCAACATGCTGCAAACCGAAAAGTAAAACCAACCATAATTTTTAAAGGAGAGAAAAGGAACAAAAATAGAACTCACTGGCACCAAAGGGGTATCTTCTATAGGAAACTTCGAATCATCTAACAAAGACTGAGGATCCTTTTTCTCACAGCTCTCCTGGCTGATGAGCGTGTCCGCGTAGTTGGGCTGCGGGAAGATCACGTGACTCTTCCGCGAGTCCGCCGTGAGCGAGACCTCGTGGGAATAGGTCTGCAGGAAAGCCCGCACCCCGTCCACGCCCACAAAGTGAGAGGCTGGTACGCCTGCCAGTCCGCCTCCAGAAGCCCGGAGCACACGCGACGTGTGCCAGTGCCTCAGCCTGAGCGCCAGCAGCACAATGACAAAGGCGAGGAAGACACAGGAAACCACGGCCACCGCCACCACCAGATACAACGTGAGGCCTGAAGCATCAGAGGCGTGCGGGACCTCCAAGCTGCCCAGATCAGCCAGGACATCTGGGATGCTATCAGCCACAGCTACGGTGAGCGTGACGGTGGCAGAGAGAGGGGGCTGCCCGTGGTCCTGGACCGCCACCACCAGGCTCTGCTTGAGCGTGTCTCTGTCCAGCAGGGCCCGCGCTGTGCGCACCTCACCCGTGTGCAACCCCACTGCGAAGAGTCCCGGCTCGCTGGCCTTGAGCAGGCGGTAGGACAGCCAGGCATTCTGGCCTGAGTCTCTGTCCACAGCCACCACCTTGGTCACCAGGTAGCCAGGCTCTGCAGAGCGGGGTGCCAGCTCCACGCCAGTGGAACCGTCGGTGGGGAGAGTGGGGTACAGGATTTCGGGCGCATTGTCATTCTGGTCCAGCACAAATATGTTCAGTGACACGTTGCTGCTGAGCGGTGGGTCCCCGCTGTCAGTGGCTGTCACCTGCATCTGCAGGTCATGAAACTGCTCAAAGTCGAAGGATCGCAGTGCATACAGTACTCCTGTGTCAGAATTGATGGAGACGTAGGAGGATAGAGGTGCCCCTTGGATAGTGTCTTCAGCCAGGGAGTAAATAACCCGAGCATTTTCTTCACTGTCTGTGTCCAGTGCAGCCACTGAGAAGATGGAGGCACCTCTGGGGTTGTTCTCTGGGATATAGGTAAAGTAGGAGATGTGAGAGAAGGTGGGTGGGTTGTCATTGATATCTGCCACTTGCAGGGTGAAGTGAGTTTCCGTGGATAGGGGTGGACTTCCTCCATCTGTGGCTCTTACTGTGATATTGTAAGAAGATACCTGTTCCCTGTCAAGGACTTTGTGTGTCACCAATCTATAATAACTGTCAATGGATTTTTCTAACTTAAATGGTAGATTCCCCAATATAGAACAGGTGACCTGCCCATTCTGCCCGGAGTCCAGATCATGCACGTTTAAAAGAGCTATAACAGTCCCCAGAGGTGAATCTTCCATCAGGGGACTAAACAGAGATGTGATCGTCACCTCTGGACTGTTGTCATTTACATCTTCTACTGTAATCAACACTTTAGCAGTTGCAAGATATGCCCCTCCATCTTCAGCTTGTATTTCTATTTCATAGAAACCTGTTTCTTCATAATCTAGATTTTCTGATAGTTTTATTTCCCCCGTATTTTTGTTTAGTTGGAATTTCAACAGTTGTGTGTCAGGTAATTTTCGGAATGAATATGTCACTTCTCCATTGGCACCTTCATCCCTGTCAGTGGCGGTGACTGTCAACAGCTGTGCACCCACAGGCAAGTTCTCGGGAACACTCACTTGGTATTCGGACAAACTGAAGACCGGAGCATTGTCATTTGTATCGAAAACAGTCACACTGATGAGGACAGTGCCAGATCGGAGAGGGTCACCCCCGTCGACGGCAGTTAGGACCAGATGGTGCATTGCCTCTTCCTCGCGATCCAGGGCGTGCTCCAGCACCAGCTCTGGGTACTTAATGCCATTGACACGGCTTTGAACTGCTAGGGAGAAGTGCTTATTGGAGCTGAGCTGGTAGCTCTGTAGGGAGTTCACGCCCACATCCGGATCAACAGCTTCCGGGAGAGGAAAACGCATTCCTGGAGCGACGTTTTCATTAATTTTTACATCTAGATTTTCTGCTTGGAATTTTGGTGCATTATCGTTGATATCAGTTACTTCTATTTCTACTCCGAAAAGTTTCACCCTATCTTCCATAAGAATGTTAAAACTCACCACACACGGCTCGCTCTGAGCGCAGAGCTCCTCCCGGTCTATCCTGCCCGCGGTTACCAAGCTGCCGCTTCGCAGGTTCAGAGCAAAGAGCTGCGTCCTACCTCTGGAGACGATGCGGACTCGGCGCTCCGCCAGCTCCCGGGGCTCCAGCCCCAGGTCTTTGGAGATGCTGCCCACAAAAGAGCCTTTCTCTAACTCCTCGGGAACGGAGTAGCGGATCTGCCGAGCTTCGGCCTGCCACGGCATACAGAGGAAAAGGCAGAGCTGGACCAGCGCGCTGCGGTCGGAGCTATTCCTTTGAGCGGCCATTGTTGTCTGGTGACGGAATTCTCGCTGAGTCCTCACTGGGCACGCTGTGTGTTTTGGCTGGGTCCTTTTTCCTTCTCTGGCTGCAGGGAGTCTCTGCAGCCTGCGCACCTTAAATTCTGGACTGAGTTTCGCTGCATCCCTGGAGGCTGTTTGCAGGAACTGTGGAGATTTGTGTAGTTGGAGTCCTGAGAATCCGGATTGAGCGCTTGCTGCGGTTCTCTCCTAGTGGGTGAACAGCGGCGCTCAGAGTCCTCAGAAGTTACTGCACCCACTGTGTATGCAATAGAAAACAAACGCTACTCTATTTTTTGTTGTATATTTTATTTTATTTTACATTACTTCTTTGGTTTCTCAACTGACATCCTTAAATCAACTACTATTTGTAGTTTTCTTACTCGGTGGAATAAAGTGGAATGAAAGTACCTCAAAGTATTAAATGATAATAGTTGATTAAATATATATTTGCAACACTCATTTTCCCAATAGAAATATATCCACTTTAAAAGGTAATGCTTACTTTCTTTCCTATGAGCTTCTAGCTATATTCAGAAAATTCTTACAATTTAATTTGAAATTCTGATTTAAATGGTCCATCTGTGTTTAGTAGACATTTATACAGAGACTATGAGATATACCCCTTAAAATTTCACTTAGAATTTTTAAATTTTAGATTGATCAATCAACTAATTAATTATATTTGTTTAGCATTATGATTGTGTAAAAAGTTTTCAATTTTTTCTAAAATAGTTTTCCTGAGCCTCAATGAATTTTTTGAAAAATATATATTTTTATTACAGACATATATTATTAGAAGTTAACTTGACCTATTTAAATGAGTTGAGCTGGTAATCACAAACTAAAAGGAACATGTCTGTATTGCAGTGGGAAGAGAAATACATACAAGTGCTACAATTTTAAAAAAGGAGTTAGAAATAGTGATGTAGGTTTTTGAAAAATACGTATTTATGTCAAATGACCTGTTTTCACCAGGGCGTTGATGCCTATATAAATAATCTCTTCTTTGCATGTTGTATGGAAGCCCAAAATAAAGTGGCGTACACATCTTCAGTTGTATATCCCCACCAACCCAGTAGTAGTTCTTTCCTCAAAGAGAAGGAGTTTGGAGGTTGAATTCTTTCATGCAGAGAGAACAGGTTGTTCAGAAACGTTTATGTCCCTTTGCCCCCAAGTATAGAACTCTTCAAAGATTTTACCTTTTGTCTTCAAAGATTGTATATCAGACAATCAGAGACAGAGATTGAGCACAGAACACAATAGCATTTCATTTGCTTTCTTGAAAACTCCTTATCTTGCAATGTAGAGAAAACAGGATTGGGAAAGAGTACAATTTGAGCACCAAGAAAAGTAAAAGGAAAGCCAGAAAGACCAAAAATTGAAGAGAAAAATTCCTCTAGGGTAGTTAGTATTAAGATTTTGGGCCCACAGAAAACCTGGCAATGGAATCAAAGTGTTGACTCCTCTACCAAGAAAAATGCATACATCTGTAACTTTACATGCAATTTCAGGAATTCGTGGATCCACTCACCATGCCCCCTCAAATGCTTACAGTTTTAAAAATTGTTAAAATAAATGAAGATACCCAAATGCACATACAAGATTATTTGTACTACATGTTTCTTTGAAATGAGCACCTGCTTGGATATTTAATGAGTAGCTAATATTATTAAACTTTAAAAAAAACATATAAATAGGGTATGGAAATTTCAACTTAAATCTCAGCAGATTTGAATAGGTTATTATTTATTTATTTAAATTTATTTATTTATTTATTTGGTAAGAAGCCAAGACCACAGCCTCTGTTTTGCTAATCTAAGCTTGACAAGATATCTCCAATTCTTTCTGAATTATAGAGCAATTTATGAACCATGTAAGTCTTGAAAATGTACTCAGCAAAAACTGAACATTGAGAAGACAAGACAGTAATTAGTTGTGTATTTTCTAAATATGATTCTAGATGTAAGAGTGAAATAGTATGCCCAAAATATGAAAAAAATAGTAGAATGTTACAGAAGACAAAAAAATGAAACTCACCGGTGTTAAGGTCTCAGGATGTGAAGTCAAATCATTCCCACTCTGAAGTGGAATTAAGGCCCCAGGAGAATCACCACAAACTATGTCTTGAGTGGAATGCAAAGGATCACTACATCTTAGAAAATTAAACTCTGTCTTTCCAGTATGGGCAACGCACAGATTGTAGGAATAAGGTAAAGTTCCTTCACTGTAGTTGGGGGGAACCACGGGTCCAGACTTGACACAGACACCAGGCTGAAAGCAGCGCCATACAGAGGGGCTGGAAGAGCAACGAAGGTGTAGGGCAATGGCCAGAATCACCGCGAGGAGGAAGAGCACCGAGATCAAGGCCAAGGCCACCACCAGGTAAAACCGCAGCTCAGCCTGGGGGTCAGTGGGCTCAGGGTGGTCACTGAGGTCCGGCAGCGCCTCCTGCAGGCTGTCCGCGAAAACCAGGAGCAGCGTGGCGGTGGCCGAGAGGGGCGGCTGTCCCCCATCGCGCACAGCAACCAGCAGGCGCTGGCGGGCCGCGTCCCTGTCGCCCAGGACCCGCGCCGTGCGCACCTCGCCCGTGCGCAGCCCCACGCTGAAGAGTCCGGGCTCGCTGGCCTGCAGCACGTGGTAGGACAGCCAGGCGTTGTGTCCAGAGTCGGCGTCCACCGCCACCACCTTGGTGACCAGGTAGCCGGGCTGCGCGGCGCGCGGCACCGTGTCGAAGAGCGCCGAGCCGTCGGGCCCCAGCGCCGGGTACAGCACCCTGGGCGCGTTGTCGTTGCGGTCGCCCACCAGCACGCGCAGGCTCACGTTGGCGCTGAGCGCGGGCGAGCCGTGGTCGCGGGCCTGCAGCGTCAGCTCGAAGGCGCGCAGCTGCTCGTGGTCGAAGGCGCGCTGCGCGAACACCACGCCGCTCTGCGCGCTCACGGACACGTAGGAGGACAGCGCGCGCGGCTCCAGGTCGCTGGCCACGATGGAATAGGAGACGTGGCCGTTGGGCCCCAAGTCTGGGTCTGAAGCGCTAACTTGGGCGATGGAGGCTCCAGGCGGGTTGTTTTCTGCCACGTGGACCACGTAGAAGGCTTGGTGGAAAATCGGAGCGTTGTCGTTGATGTCCGTGATTTGCAGAGTGATGGTAGTGCTGCTGGAGAGGGGTGGCTTGCCCCTGTCAGTGGCTGTGATGGTGACGCTGTATTCCAGAGTCTGCTCTCGGTCTAGGGCCCCATCTGTCACCAGCTTGTAGTAATTATTAGAAGAAGAATAAATCTTGAACGGAACATCTCTTCCTATATGACAGGTGACTTCTCCATTTCCTCCGGAATCCCGGTCCCGTGTTTTGAAGAGGGCAACAACCATTCCTGGAAGAGAACCCTCCAAAATCTCATCAGAGAGAGAAGTGATGATTATTTCTGGACTGTTGTCGTTTTCATCTAGGATATCTATGATTACTTTACATTGAGTAGAGAGACCACCTCCGTCCTTTGCTTCCACTTCCATGGTGTATCTTTCTATATCCTCAAAATCCAATGACTGGTTATTCTTAATCAGGCCTGTTTTCTCATCCAGTGAGAACATGTGCCTTGTACTCTGAGCAGTGCTCCTGAAGTAGTAGTGTATTTCAGCATTGGCCCCCTCATCCTGGTCAGTGGCTGTCACCAGCAACACGGAGGACCCAGGGGGTAGATTTTCACTAACGCTGATTCTATATTCATCTTTGCTGAACACTGGGGGGTTATCATTGGTGTCCTTGACAGATACTTCTATATGAGCGGTGGCACTTCGTGGCGGGCCCCCTCCATCCAAGGCAGTCAATATCAAACTATGGGACCGCTGCTCTTCCCGGTCTAGGGGTTTCTCCAAAGATAACTCTGGGTATTTGCCACCATCGGAATTAACTCTAACCATTAATGAGAAATAAGGGTTAGGACTTAACTGATAATCTTTAACTGAGTTTGTGTTTATATCAGGGTCAGTGGCAGGGTCAAGGGATATTCGTGCACCTGAAGATACAGATTCAAAAATTTCTAAATGTATTTCCTTTTTATCGAATTGAGGAGCATGGTCATTAATATCCTCAACAACCACGATGATATGAAAAATATTTAAAGGATTTTCCACCACGGCCTCCAACTGCAATTCACACCTTCTTCTCTCTTTACATATCTGCTCACGGTCTATTCGGTCCTTCACAAGTAAGTCCCCACTCTCCGCGTCTACGTTGAAAAGCAGCTTCTCAGCGCTAACTCGCAACTTTCGAGCCGACACATCCAGGACACTGAGCCCTAGATCCTTGGCGAGATTCCCTACCACAGAGCCCTTGGCCAGCTCCTCGGGAATGGAGTAGCGGATCTGCTCGCAGAGCGCGGGGTAGAACAAAGGCAGCAGGAAGGGAAACAGTACCTGCCGCCGGCCGGCCGGACGTCTCTGCGTGCAGCTCCCTCCCATTGCGCGCTGTAGTTCTCGCTGGGTCCCAGTCTTTCCGGAAAGCCAAAGAAAATGCAATCCACGGCGTCACTGGAAGAGCTTTCGGCCCAGGACAGGCGGAGCTGGGAATCCGTTTGTGCTGGGCAGAGCCTTCCCGGCCAGGAGCCTGAGTGCGTGAGCAGGTTTCCCTCTCTCTGTGTTGGTGGCTGCGCAGGAAATCCCGGACTGGAGGCTGAGGAATCCCGAGCGTCAGCGCTTGCCCTGCACTGGCCGACAGCGGCGCCCAGAGGCCTCGTGTGGAACCGCAGCCTGACATTTTCGTCTTGAATACAATTTATCTCCAGAATGTGTGTGTGTATATATATAGTTATGTAATTGCCCCAAATTTCAGTTTTAACAGAGTATACGGCAGATGGCTGCATACTTAGTTTTTCAAGAAATTTATTGTGGAAAATTTCAAACTTATACAAAAGTAGGGAGCCTTTTTATTGAACCTTCATATACCCATCACCCAACTACAACGATGATCAACACAAGGTCATCTTTGCTTACTCTTTATTTAATTCCCTCATTATCTTGAAGCAAATCCAAGATATTTTAATTACCTCTTCTTTAAAGACAAGACACGAAGATGAGGAAGAATTTTATCCTTAAGCCTATTATATTATATAATCTGTTACCGATGCAAAAGTCCTGCCTCATTTAAGAAAACTGGAACTCAGCATTTTCCAGTCTGCCCAGTCATCGATCCAAAGAACCTTGTGTTCTGTTTTTAAAGGCAAGTGACATTTTTATGGCAGAGACTAGTAGTTACCTACCATGACATACAAGCCTTTGTCAATATCTGTTATTACATTTTTTCCAAATTAACCATATTTTAATATTTATGTATACTAAGTACTAAAAGTTACTCCCCAAGACAGAAACTTTAAGTGACAGTTTTCCTACTGCATGGTTAAAATATGACCCTGAAGGATGCTTTGTTTTTTTCCTACTAGCTTAGGAATAAAGAGTATTTGAAATAATTATAATGTCTGTATGTCATAATGGATTTCCAGACATGTTAGCCCTCATATTCAGCATGTTCAGAATAGAATTTTGAGTCAATTTCAAAGCTTATTTTCAAAGTCTCCTACAATGCCATTTATTACTTGAAATAACATTGTGTTTAAAATCACATTACATAATACATTATTCTTTTCCTTATGTCTAAAAGCCAGTAAAATATTCTTAGAATCTCCACAGGAGTTCCTGAGAATATTTTCCTAAATCATCTCTCATAACCAGACTTATTTCTAGCCTCAAAAGTTGGAGGATTGAGCCATAAAAAACAGTTGAAGAATAATTTTTATTTCCTATGTTTTGTCTTCTCACAGGGTC
Source organism: Balaenoptera physalus (assembly GCF_965194825.1). Classification (NCBI taxonomy): domain Eukaryota; kingdom Metazoa; phylum Chordata; class Mammalia; order Artiodactyla; family Balaenopteridae; genus Balaenoptera; species Balaenoptera physalus. The sequence goes on from NC_138890.1 coordinate 59,388,278, forward strand.
CAGTCTAAGAAACCCCTCTTCAGCAAGCATAAACTATAGGAGGTTTCAAATTATTAATAATCTGATATTATAGTGTTAGGAAATCAACAGCTCTGAGGATGAGAACAAATGATGTTAAAATTTTTCACTATTAAAAGAATAAAGCATCCCTTTCTAGGATTTGGAAATGGATGATATTTGAAGTTCGAATTATCCTCCGAAATGATCTTTAAATGAAAACAACCTCTACAAACATGTGGACGGAAACACGTCACCTCTAAGGGGTGTTGTCCTGTCACAGAAACAGAAAAGAAGTACTGAGTCTGGGCTTTCAGTTGTTTTTCCAAGAAGAATGCATTTCTTATTAATTTACCCTTACAAAAATAGCATCGGCTGCAGAAATGTATTTAGAGTAAGAATTTCACAATGTGGCCATTGGAGATAACAATAGTAACAAATTTCAGGAATGGAAACCAGTCCTAAGAATTAGTAGTGAACCGTGGTAACCACTGAAGCAACCTCACCCAAAGAGCCACGCCCAATGCCTGATAATGAGAGCAGTCCCAAGAGGAAGGTTTTCACTAACCTTAGGTTAATCATTATGAGAAAGCAAAAATTATATCAACGATGTAACCAAAAAATGCCTCCTATAGATGTTAGAGCAAAAATTAGGCCCAGTGAAAATTTAAACGAGAAATTGTTAATAGTGAGAAATATTTACAGTGAGAAATATGTTAATATCAACTTATCCTAAAGTGCCAACACTTAAATAGAAAACCAATTTTTTTTAAAGTAAAGGAAAAATTGAACTCACTGGAACCAAAGGGGTGTCTTCTATAGGAAACCTGGAATCATCTGAAGCGCACAAAGGCTCGCTTTTCTCACAGCTCTCCTGGCTGACGAGCGTGTCCGCGTAGTTGGGCTGCGGGAAGATCACGTGACTCTGCCGCGAGTCAGCGGTGAGCCAGGCCTCGTGGGAATAGGTCTGCAGGAAAGCCCGCACCCCGTCCACGCCCACGAAGTGAGAGGCGGGCACACCCGCTAACCCGCCTCCTGAAGCCTGGAGCAGGCGCGACGTGTGCCAGCGCCTCAGCCTGAGCGCCAGCAGCACAATGACAAAGGCGAGGAAGACGCAGGAGACCGCGGCCACCGCCACCACCAGGTACAGCGTGAGGCCTGAGTCGTCGGGGCTGGCGGGAGACTCAAGGCTGCCTAGTTCAGCGAGGATGTCGGGGATACTGTCAGCCACGGCCACGGTGAGCGAAACAGTGGCAGAGAGAGGGGGCTGGCCGTGGTCCTGGACCGCCACCACCAGGCTCTGCTTGAGCGCGTCTCTGTCCAGCAGGGCCCGCGCTGTGCGCACCTCGCCCGTGTGCAGCCCCACCGTGAAGAGACTTGGCTCGCTGGCCTTGAGCAGGCGGTAGGACAGCCAGGCGTTCTGGCCCGAGTCTCTGTCCACTGCCACCACCTTGGTCACCAGGTATCCGGGCTTTGCGGAGCGGGGTGCCAGCTCCACGCCCGTGGAGCCATCGGTGGGAAGCATGGGGTACAGGATTTCTGGCATATTGTCGTTCTGGTCCAGCACGAACAAGCTCAGTGACACGTTGCTGCTGAGAGGTGGGTCCCCGCTGTCGCTTGCCCTCACCTGCATTTGAAGATCGCGAAATTGCTCATAGTCGAAGGAGTGCAGCGCGTATAGCACACCAGTGTTGGAGTTGATGGAGACATAGGAGGAGAGAGGCGCCCCTTGGATGGTGTCTTCGACTAAGGAGTAAACAACCCGAGCATTCTCATTGCTGTCGGGGTCGTGGGCTGTCACCGAGAAGATGGAGGTGCCTCTAAGGTTGTTCTCAGGGAGATAGACTGAGTAGGAGGTTTGAGAGAAGGAGGGTGGATTGTCGTTGACGTCGACCACGTGCAGGGTGATGTGAATTTCCATGGACAGGGATGGTGTTCCTCTGTCTGTTGCGGTCACTGTGATGTTATATTCAGAGGTTTTTTCTCGGTCAAGATTTTGGACTGTCAACAATCTATAATAATCTTCTACTGACTTTTCTAATTGAAAAGGTAGAATCTCCTTGATGGAACAGACAACTTGGCCATTCTTCCCAGAGTCTCGGTCATGTGCATTGAAAAGAACAATTACTGTTCCTTGAGGAGCATCTTCCCTCACTGGACTAAACAAAGATGTAATGGTCACTTCGGGTCTATTGTCATTGACATCTTCCACTGAAATGAGCACTTTGGTCCGATCTTTCAATGCCCCACCATCTTCAGCCTGTATTTCCATGTCATAAAATGCACATTCTTCATAATCTAAACTCTTTGCTGTTGATATTTCGCCAGTATTTCCATTAAGCTGGAATAACGGAGATTGTTTTTCACTAATTTTCCAGAATTTATAAGCCACTTCTCCATTGGTTCCCTCATCCGGGTCGCTAGCGCTTACAGTAAGCAGCCGGGTGCCCGGGGGCACGTTCTCTGGGACTTTCACTCGGTAAACCGGTTGAGCAAAAACCGGGGCATTGTCGTTTGTATCCAACACTGTCACTCGGATGTGCACTGTGCTGGAGCGACGCGGTTCGCCGCCATCGGAGGCGACGAGGACCAGATGATGAGCAGCGTCCTCCTCGCGGTCCAGGGCGCGCTCCAGCACCAGCTCTGGGCTTATAGTTCCGTCGTCCCCAGTTTGCACGTCCAGGGAGAAGTGGTGATTGGGGCTGAGCTGATAGCTCTGCAGGGAATTCAAGCCCACATCGGGGTCAACAGCCTCTGGGAGTGGATAACGTGTTCCGGGCAAAGCAATTTCGTTAATTTTTACTTCCAGATTTTCGACCTGGAATTTCGGATTATTATCGTTGATATCAGTTACTTCTACTTCTATTCCGTGAAGCTGCACCCTGTCTTCAACCAGGACTTTAAAGTTCACCAGACACCGCGCGCTCTGAGCGCAGAGCTCCTCCCGGTCTATCCTGCCCGCGGTGACCAAGCTGCCGCTTCGCGGGTTCAGAGCAAAGAGCTGCGTCCTACCTCTGGAGACGATGCGGACTCCCCGCTCCGCCAGCTCGCGGAGCTCCAGCCCCAGATCCTTGGAGATATTCCCCACGATATAGCCTTCTTCTGTCTCTTCAGGTACCGAGTAGCGGATCTGGCTAGCCCCGGTCTCCCACAGCCTCCCCAGGAAAAGGCACAACAGGACCAGTCTTCTGTGGTGCAGGCGATTCGTTGGAGCGGCCATTGTTGCTTCACTAAAGATTTTTTAAATAATAATTTCTGTGATCGCTGATTCCTTAGGCTCTGTTTTCCTCCTGCAGATTATGATGATCTTTTTTCTCAGGAGAAACCCGTAGTGTCCCAGGCTAAGAGGCTGAGTTATGTTGCAGCCCCGGAGTCGGTTTGTGGGATCCGAGCGGCTTTGTGCAGTTGCAGATCCTAATATCCAGACGGAGCGCTGATTGAGCTTTTCTTAGAGTTGGTGAACAGCGGCGCTCAGAGTCCTAAGCCGTTACTACACCCACCCACTCAAGTATTGAGATATGCAATACTTCTGTTATAGATGACTGAAAAAGAAAACACTACTCTCTAACGATTATGATTTTAGATTTCTCTAATTGTGTCGTGCATTCATATTTCAAATGCAATTACCATTTGTGGATATTTTAGTTGGAAATGAAGTGGAATGAAATTCTATTAAATGTCACTTTGGTATCAAACAAACTTAACTCTCATTTTTGCTAGAATTTTGTTCTCTCTCTCTAGATATGTAAATTATTCAAATTTCCTTTTTTATAATGTTTCAAATACTTTCTATAGGTCATTATTTATTTTCTGAAGTAATTAGAATGTGCAATCCTCTTTGGAAATACATTCATATTTTTCTTAATTTTATATGTATGCTTATATATGTATAGTACATAATCATATTGAATGAATATATGGATTATTCACCTTGAAGCTATTTTATAAGGCTAATTCATTTTCATAGTGAAATTCCTGGAGTAAGGTCTCCTTAAGATTTTCTTTACAAAAATTTAATTAGGCAATGGTACTAGATTTTATCACCTAATATTGCTAAACTTTAAATGGATTGGGTTTTTAAATTTTACATAGTTATGATTGTTAAACTTTTATGCTATTAAAATTTTTTAATATTTAGTTTTCTGTGTGAATTCATAGTGCATGCACAGCTTATGGCATCTGGAAGATTCAGATGAACATACATTGAAAAGTAAGTTTCCATTTCAATTCTTCCATCAAGAAATTATGCAATTTTAACCTAATTTTACACCTCCTATTAAAAGGGTCATCTAAATTTATGTAATAATTTGGGGAAAAGAACACAAGATGTAGAATGAATTATTACCACAAAAAGTAAAAAGTAAGTACCACAATAAGAAATTTCTTTCAGCAATTTGTAAAGAAACTATTTACTGAAGCAGTTCCTAGCAAAAAGACTGATACTTATGTAACGGGACCTTTGTATGTGCTTGAAATTAGTAGGTTTTGCCTTTAAAATGGAAAATTCAGAATTCTCCTTCCCTCCTACAGATAGAAGAAGGATGAGAAAACCTCCAGTCACTAATGTTTAGGGCTCCAAGGAATAAAACAAATCCAGTGACCTTCCCCCCTTTCTTCTTCAAAACATGTAGGTTGGGAATGAGAGCACGTTATGGAGGCAACAGCATTTCCTTTTCTTTTACCAAGTATCTCCTTATGTTAACTATAAAGAAGAAGAGAATTCTGTATTCAAGAAAACTTGAAGGAACTTAGATAATGACTTCGACTTTCTGATGAATTCACTGAGTCACTCTCTCTCACACACACATCACACAGTATTTTTTCTTAAAATTTTAAGGACTTCAAAGACTCACAAATACGTAGATTTAAGGAACTAGACATGAGGAATAAATATAAGAAAGGGATGGAAACTGTACCAATGAAATCAGTGAAAGAAGATACCTAGTAGTACTTTTTTTGCTTTAAAGAATGAATTGATTGCCTACTTTAAATCTGATGTTTACTTATATATAATAAACATTTAAATATGTTAAATAAAGAATGAGAAAAATCAATGGGTAAATTTCATTAGCTTAGAAAAAAGGTAAGAAATTGGCAAAAGACTTTTGCGGCAAAGCAAAGAGCATACTCTCTCTTCTTTGTAAATCCGAACTGAGTAACATAACTCTATTTTACGTCACATGCTTACCCAAGTCACCATTCCCCATGAAGATTGGATATACAGCTTTCTGATGAGCTATAATATTCCTAAGACAACTCACTAGATTAAAAATATAATATATTTTCATATGAATAAACAAAATTGTGAAGATGATGAAAAGGAGTAGACACTTAAATGGAACTCACCGCCATTAGAGTTTCAGGATGGGAAGTTGACTCACTGGAATTACAAAGTGGAAATAAGGTCCCAGATGAATCACCACAAAGTATGTCTTTTCCTGAACTCAACTGCTCATTACATTTTAGAAAATTAAACTCTGTCTTTCCAGTATGGGCAACGCACAGATTGTAGGAATAAGGTAAAGTTCCTTCACTGTAGTTGGGGGGAACCACGGGTCCAGACTTGACACAGACACCAGGCTGAAAGCAGCCCCAGGCAGCAGGGCTGGAGGAGCGTCGAAGGTGTAGGGCGACCGCCAGAATCACTGCCAGGAGGAAGAGCACCGAGATCAAGGCCAAGGCTACCACCAGGTAAAACTGCAGCTCAGCCTGGGGGTCAGAGGGCGCGGGGCGGTCACTGAGGTCCGGTAGCGCCTCCTGCAGGCTGTCCGCGAAAACCAGGAGCAGCGTGGCGGTGGCCGAGAGGGGCGGCTGTCCCCCATCGCGCACAGCAACCAGCAGGCGCTGGCGGGCCGCGTCCCTGTCGCCCAGGGCCCGCGCCGTGCGCACCTCGCCCGTGCGCAGCCCCACGCTGAAGAGTCCGGGCTCGCTGGCCTGCAGCACGTGGTAGGACAGCCAGGCGTTGTGTCCAGAGTCGGCGTCCACCGCCACCACCTTGGTGACCAGGTAGCCGGGCTGCGCGGCGCGTGGCACCGTGTCGAAGAGCGCCGAGCCGTCGGGCCCCAGCGCCGGGTACAGCACCCTGGGCGCGTTGTCGTTGCGGTCGCCCACCAGCACGCGCAGGCTCACGTTGGCGCTGAGCGCGGGCGAGCCGTGGTCGCGGGCCTGCAGCGTCAGCTCGAAGGCGCGCAGCTGCTCGTGGTCGAAGGCGCGCTGCGCGAACACCACGCCGCTCTGCGCGCTCACGGACACGTAGGACGACAGCGCACGCGGCTCCAGGTCGCTGGCCACGATGGAGTAGGAGACGTGGCTGTTGGGCCCTAGGTCGGGGTCGGAGGCGCTTACTTGCGCGATGGAGGCTCCAGGCGGGTTGTTCTCGGCCACGTCGACCACGTAGGAGGCCTGGTGGAAAACAGGAGCGTTGTCGTTGACGTCAGTAATATGCAAGGTGACACTTGTGCTGGTGGAGAGGGGCGGCTTGCCCTTGTCGGTGGCTGTGATGGTGACATTGTACTCCGGCGTCTGTTCTCGGTCCAGGGTCCCGTCTGTTACCAACTTGTATGAATGTTTGGACGAAGGGATTATCTGAAAAGGTACTTCACCCTCTAATCGACAATTAACCTCCCCGTTCTCCCCGGAATCTCTGTCATGTATTTTGATCAAAGCAATGAGCGTTCCCGGCACTGCGTTTTCCAGAATCATTTCGACTAGGGAATGGAACGTAACATCTGGCCTGTTGTCATTTTCATCTTGAATGTTAATTTCAACTGTACATTGTGCAACCAGTCCTCCGCCATCCCTCCCTTCCACCACGATAGAATATTCCTTGATTTCTTCAAAATCCAGTGTGTTTAGAGTTGTAATTTCCCCATTCTTTGAATTCAGACCGAAGACTTGCCCGGTCCTGTAGAAGGAATAAGTGATTTCTGAGTTGACGCCCTCGTCCTGGTCGGTGGCTGACACCTGCAACACAGTGGTGCCTGGGGGCATGTTTTCTCCAAGGCTGACTCGATATACGTCCTGGCTAAATACCGGGGGGTTATCATTGGCATCAGTGACCTGGATCCGGAGCTCAGTAGTGCCGTTTAGGGGTGGATCTCCACGGTCTGAGGCCGTCAAGACTAAACGATGATAACCCTGTTGTTCCCGATCTAAGGGTTTCTCCAATACCAGTTCCGGGTATTTACTACCATCTTGTTTCTCCTTATTGATCAACGAGAAACTAGGGCTAAGAGAGAGTTTGTAAGTCTGCAGAGAGTTCAAGCCAATATCTGCATCTTCCGCGACTTCTAATATAAATCGCGTGCCTGGCAGCGTAGACTCACTTATTTGTAGCTCAAAGGAATTTTGCGTGAATTTTGGTGTGTGGTCATTAACATCCTCGATCTCCACATTCACATGATAAAAGTTCAATGGATTTTCAGCAACAGCCTCAAATTCTAGAGCACAAGCTGGCTTCTTCCCGCATATCTGCTCCCGGTCTAGCCTGCTGCTAACAAGTAACTCCCCGCTCTCTGCGCTCACAGTGAAGTAAGGCTTCTCCGAACTGACCCGCAGTTTTCGAGTCGGTAACTCGTGGACACTGAGTCTCAGGTCCTTGGCGAGGTTCCCCACCACCGAGCCCTCTGGCATCTCCTCGGGAATCCTGTAGCGGATCTGCTCAGAGAGCGCCAGGCAGAACAAAGACAGCAGGAACGGAAAGAGCACTGGCCGCCTCTCAGCCCAGCCCCTCTCCCCAGCTCCGCTCCCCATCCCTCTTGCTCCCCTCAGTTTGCTCACCGGCTTGGAGACGCCGGATTACAAACAATCTCTGTGCTGCAGTTGTCCGGAGCTCCGAACAGCTTTATTCCGGCGTGGGGGGTCAGGCAGGGTTTCTTCTTCTCCAGAGGAGGAAGCGGTGGAAAGGCTAGCGAGTCTGAGATGGGAAAGTGCGCTGCGTCTGCGCGAGGAGGTCGCCAGCACCAAGCTCTCCACTTTGGCCAACAGCGGCGCCCAGAGTCCGCACTAGGAAACTGCAGCCCCCGCTGCTTACGTTTAAACAGCTAAAATAATTATAACCGTGTGCCTAATATAATAAGCCATATTTTTATGTTAATATATTTAATACCTTAAATTATCAAGACTTCCTTAAGGTATCTTTTCTCTTGTTTCCAAATTATTAGAAATATCATGTTGGGCCTGTATACAAACTTACATATATTGGTCCATTTATTTCACCATTCTACAAACATACATTGAACTTTTGCTTTGTGCTAAGTACTGTCCTTGTCAGTGGCCATATAACAAAGAATAAGACACAGGTCTTGCCCTCAGAGAGTTTATTGTCTGCTAATTTCACGAATCATTTCTGTTTATTAGCTATGATATATAAAAAAAATTTTAAGCTTCTTTCACTGATTCCTATGTTTACTCCCAACATTTCTACATACTTAATGCTATTTCATATCACATATATTAGAGAAATCAATATTGTTGAAAATTATTTTGTAAAATTGTGTAATTTTGTACCAATCCTCAAACATCTCCTTCTGATAATCTCAACACTCTCTTTACAAAATAATTTCTTTTTACTCTTCTATCTCAAGAAGTATTCATTCAAAAACACTGTCCCTATGATGTAGCCAGGATATTATTTACTGTACCTCCTACTTCATATCTCAAAATTAACTGGCTTATGTCATACCCAATATCACATATAAATTCATCCTTAAAATGTATTGAAATGTTAGTCTAGCCTTCAATACAAAGTCACAAAGGGATATTCTAATAGAATGCATTAGTTCCTTATCTATGTACTTATGTTATACTAAAGTAATGGCTTCAGAATTGGAGGAATTGAAGTCATGGTAAATGTATTTACATAAATTCACTGAATGTAGTGACACCTCTTCTAATTAGTTTACTCCATTTGTTAAAAATTTTTTTTGCAATTAGTGAATGCTTTGAGCAAGAGTATTGGGGCAACTTTCCACACGCTTTTTAAATTTGCAAAGTGTCAACAAAATAGTTGTCTCCTCAAGTGACTGTACACCCAAACACTACAGAAAATATGAAGTTAACTCCTACCCACTGTATACGCAAAATTGGAGGGAACATAGCACAATCCCTGGGAAATGTCCTTTTAATTACTAACGAATAATTCATTGTGATTTCCACTCTCATCTGATGACAAATCAGAGGTTAGTTTTATTTAAATGCTATAACAAGGGATAAGGAAGTCATATAGTCCAGACGGAATCATTTTTAATTGAACTTTAATCATTTTTAATTGAATCATTTTTGATTGGCTTGTTTAGAATTTGTGTACATGTTAACTTCTGTTCTTAAAACCAACACTCTTGAACTCTAACCATGAGAACACAGCACATTTCACATGGCTGTACAATCAAAACAGCTCATTGGAATTCTAATGAAACGTGTTCTTCTGTATTTTACAAAAGTCATTTTCAACAACTTAAAATGACATGTTATTGCAAATTTGATGGCGGCGGGGGACAATGGCCATTTTAGGCTTTAGATTCTATGTCTCCATTGGTATGAGTCCTGGGTGACCACTGACACACAAAAGCAGTGGTGTGTGCGTTAGGGACCAGTCTCATCTACCACCACCCTTTAAAATATGTTTGTTTTGAAATATAAGAAGTATTAAATCTTTGAACGGTAGTGATCCAGATGCAGGGCTCAGAAAAGAGGTTTAAAGTGAAGAAAATTTCAACATCCTAGTTTTAGTTTTAGCAAAAAATTCTTAGATTTCTTTGCAATCCTAAGAATCCTAAAAATTCTGAGATGTATTTTACTTTTACTAAGCTAATACAAGGGTTTAGAAGCCTCAATAATGTTTTGTAAGTTCTAATTTATATATATACATATATATGTGTGTATATATACACACACACACACACATATATTCCTATATATAAAACGAACTGACCATATGTGATTGGGTAACTATTTCTTAAGTCAATAAGTGATAATTGCGGTAAAATATGGAAGGCTTTAAGAGGTCAAGAGTTCATATTTAAACAATCTTGTCTAAGCCTTTGGAAAGCAGATAAGACAATTATGTTGATTAGAACTCAATTTTATGGTATCACTAACACAAACCCAAAACGTTATGGTACACCTTAAAAATTATTTTTAAGGGACTTCCCTGGTGGCGCAGTGGTTAAGAATCCGCCTGCCAATGCAGGGGACACGGGTTCGAGCCCTGGTCCAGGAAGATCCCACATGCTGCAGAGCATCTAAGCCCGTGCACCACAACTACTGAGTCCGCGTGCCACAACTACTGCAGCCCGCGTGCCTAGAGCCTGTGCTCCGCAACGAGAAGCCACCGCAATGAGAAGCCCGCGCACCACAACGAAGAGTAGCCCCCGCTCGCTGCAACTAGAGAAAGCCCGCGAGCAGCAGCAAAGACCCAATACAGCCAAAAATAAATAAATAAATAAATAAAGTGCCTCTTGGTCAACAAATGGGAGGTATTAATAATATTATGAATAATAAAGACCGCTTTGGTCCTTCTAGGTCGTACATTCCTATCTCCACCATAAAGCACCAGTGGAATCTAACGGCCTTCCTGGTGTTATTATAAAAAAAAAAATTATTTTTAAACTTTCTTCACAATGCATGTTTCAAAACACAACTTAAATTTATTAAAAATATAATTCCTCTAAGAAATAAACGTAAACAAAGAACTGAGCTCACCTGAACAGAAGCAGCTTCATCCTTACATTCATGAAAATCTCTGGATGTTAAAAAGGAATCCTTTTTCTCACAGCTCTCTTGGCTGATGAGCGTGTCCGCGTAGTTGGGCTGAGGGAAGATCACGTGACTCCCCCGAGAATCAGAGGTAAGGGAGACCTCGTGGGAATAGGTCTTCAAGAAAGCCTGTACTCCCTCCATGCCCACAAAGCCTGAGGCTGACAGGCCTGCCAACCCAACGCCCGAAGCCTGGAGAAGACTCGACTTGTGCCACCGCCACAGTCTGAGAGCCAGCAGCACAATGACAAAGGCGAGGAAGATGCAGGAAACAACGGCCACTGCCATCACCAAGTATAGTGTGAGGTCTGAATCATCAGAGTTGGTGGGGGTCCTGATGCTACCCAGGTCGGCAAGGACTTCTGGGATGCTGCTGGCCACTGCCACGGTGAGTGTGACGGTGGCAGAGAGAGGGGGCTGCCCGTGGTCCTGGACCACCACCACCAGGCTCTGCTTAAGCGCGTCTCTGTCCAGCAGGGCCCTCGCTGTGCGCACCTCGCCTGTGTGCAGCCCCACCGTGAAGAGTCCCGGCTCACTAGCCTTGAGCAGGCGGTAGGACAGCCAGGCGTTCTGACCCGAGTCTCTGTCCACTGCCACCACCTTGGTCACTAGGTATCCGGGCTCTGCAGAGCGGGGTGCCAGCTCCACGCCCATAGAGCCATCGGTGGGAAGCATGGGGTACAGGATCTCTGGCACATTGTCATTCTGGTCCAGGATGAACAGGCTCAGTGACACATTGCTGCTGAGTGGAGGGTCCCCACTGTCACTGGCTGTCACCAGTAGCTGCAAGTCTTGGATCTGCTCATGGTCAAAGGAGCACAGTGCATATAGGACGCCAGTGTCAGAGTTGATGGAGACATAAGACGAGAGAGGTACCGCCATGATGGTGTCGTTGGTCAGAGAGTAAGTGACCTGGGCATTGTTGCCACTGTCAGGGTCATGGGCAGTCACAGAGAAGATGGAGGCACCTCTGGGGTTGTTCTCAGGGATATAGGCTGAGTAGGAGGCATGAGGGAAAATGGGTGGATTGTCGTTGGTGTCTGCCACGTGCAGGGCAATATGAATTTCAGTAGATAGAGGTGGGGTTCCTAGATCTGAGGCCATCACTGTTATATTATACATAGAGATCTTTTCTCGGTCCAAATATTCCCATATCACCAATCTATAATAATTATCTATTGATTTTTGTAATTGAAAAGGTAAGTTATCACGTGTGTAACAGACAACTTGACCATTCTTCCCAGAGTCTCGGTCATGCACATTCAAGAAGGCAATTACAGTCCCAGGAAGAGTATTTTCCAAGACTGGGCTAAACAAAGATGTAATGGTCACTTCGGGTCTATTATCATTGACATCTTCCACTGAAATGAGCACTTTGGTCCGTCCCAGAAGTGCCCCCACATCTTCAGCCTGTATTTCCATGTCATAAAATGCACATTCTTCATAATCTAAACTCTTTGCTGTTGATATTTCGCCAGTATTTCCATTAAGCTGGAATAACGGAGATTGTTTTTCACTAATTTTCCAGAATTTATAAGCCACTTCTCCGTTGGTTCCCTCATCCGGGTCGCTAGCGCTTACAGTAAGCAGCCGGGTGCCCGGGGGCACGTTCTCTGGGACTTTCACTCGGTAAACCGGTTGAGCAAAAACCGGGGCATTGTCGTTTGTATCCAACACTGTCACTCGGATGTGCACTGTGCTGGAGCGACGCGGTTCGCCGCCATCGGAGGCGACGAGGACCAGATGGTGAGCAGCGTCCTCCTCGCGGTCCAGGGCGCGCTCCAGCACCAGCTCTGGGCTTATAGTTCCGTCGTCCCCAGTTTGCACGTCCAGGGAGAAGTGGTGATTGGGGCTGAGTTGATAGCTCTGCAGGGAATTCAAGCCCACATCGGGGTCAACAGCCTCTGGGAGTGGATAACGTGTTCCGGGCAAAGCAATTTCGTTAATTTTTACTTCCAGATTTTCGACCTGGAATTTCGGGTTATTATCGTTGATATCAGTGATTTCTATTTCTATTCCCCAAAGTTTCCCTTTATCCTCAACCAGGATGTTAATATTTACAAGACACCGCGCGCTCTGAGCGCAGAGCTCCTCCCGGTCTATCCTGCCCGCGGTGACTAAGCTGCCGCTTCGCGGGTTCAAAGCAAAGAGCTGCGTCCTACCTCTGGAGACGATGTGGACTCCGTGCTGCGCCAGCTCTTGTGACTCCAGCCCCAGGTCCTTGGAGATGTTCCCCACGAAGGATCCTTTGTCGCTCTCTTCAGGCACGGAGTAGCGGATCTGTCCTCTCCCGATCTCCCCCAGCGTGCCCAGGAGCGCGCACAGCAGTACCAGCTCGCCGCGTCCTCGGTAATTCTTTGGAGTGGCCATTATTCTTTCACTAAGGAATCCACTCAGAATCTTCACTGGGCATATATGTCTTCTTTACCTTGTTGCTGCAGCTTTGCAGATCATCTTATGTAAAGCTGGAGTTTCCCAAATTTAGGGGCGGAATTTTGCTGCAGTCCTGCAGTTGGTTTGTGAGATCTGCGGGTCTTTGTGAGGTGGGAGCCCAGAGTATCCGGATGGTTTTTGGTTACATTTATCTCCAAGTAGGTGAACAGCGGCGCTTAGAGTCCTAGGCAGTTACTGCACTCACTTAGATTTGTAATATTGCATGCTACATTACTTAGGGAAAAATTACTACTTGCTTTTTATAGTTTGGAATAATTTATCTCTGAATTCATATTTTAAAAGTAATTGCCAAGAAGTGTGGGATGAAGTAGGGTTAAAGTCTTACAAAGTATTATTAAATGATCAGATTTTGGGGTTAGTGTCATATTAAATTACTCAAATTTCTGGAATATATTTACTCTTTTAAAAAAAATTTTATTTCTTATTATGCTCTAAGATTTATTGTTAATATCTTCAATATCTATTATCAAATAAGAACTACAGTTATCACTGGAAATTAATTCATTTTTAGACTAAAATACACCTATTGGAGATGACTGACCCAGAAGTTGTTTTATTTGGTTTAAACCAATTAATATTTATAGTAAGCTTTCTGTAGAGTTGTTGCCTTTTAATATTCTTTTTAAAATGGCATTTTAATTACACATTAATAATGTTTTCAAATTAATATTGTGATGTTTTACTAGGATATGTGCTTTTACTTTCAAGTTTTATCAGAGATTATTTAAATTTTATATATTTTCTATTTGAATAGAAAATACTTGAAAGATACAAATGAATATACAATGAAAAGCAAATTTCCATCCTATTCTTCTGCCAATGAGAGATGATTACATTTTAAAGCTGACTTAGTTAACTTTTAAAGGTATACATATAATCTAAAGGTAACTTTACCTTAACTAGAACTTTGATCAAAAGAACCACAAAATTATCACTAAGGAGTCAAAAAGTGCCAGTGCAAGAATAAATGTCTCTTTTCTTCAGCAGTTTGTACAGTGGCCATTAACTGAAGCAGTTGCTAAGGGAAATCTAGCAAAGGCCTGATACAATGTATTATCATCTTGTGTATGTACTTGTATGCACATGAGACTGTCAGTCTTGTCTAAAATTTGAAGAATTCAACATGCTATTTTTCTCCTAGAGATAGTAGAATGACTAGAAGACCTCTAGCTATATTAGTTTAGGGCTGCAAAAAAGAAGACATTTTAAAAATTACATAGGAGAAGTGTGTGTGAGAGGAATAATAGAGGCCAAAACATTGTGTTTTCTTTGATAGAGGAAACCTATAGAATGAGCATCAATACAGATTAATCCTGAAAAACCTATGCTGCAAGTAAGGAGAATATGCTTTTATCTTCTGGTGAACATAGTGAATCTACTGATAAATAAAATGATTTTACACACACACACACACACACACACACAGTACAATGAATACAATTACAGTAGGCCCATCTACATAAAAATACAGGTTAAGAGACGGTATTCTAGGAGTTTTTGAAACAAAAGAGAAGTAAATATAGAAAACAAAATATCAGATTAGTATGGAAACCATAATAGTTAAATCAATTAAGAAAAATACCTAATTTTAGCTTATATTTTTTCTTTAAAGATTTATTTATATGACTGCCTACTTTTACATTTACAGTATGTCCAAGCTGAAAAAAAATCACCATATATTAAGCTGTGGAAGAAAAATTTAGGGAAAAATCTCAGTAGCTTTACGGGAGAGCCTATAACATTGCCTAATGTTTCCCTTGTAGATAAAACCACAACTTCACTGCTTTGTAAATCTGAGCCTGGTAAGACACCACTAAAAGACACATAATTGCTCCGAATTCAACCTCCCTGGAAGAATGGTATGACAGCTTTTTGACTGGCTACTACACTCTTAAGACAATGTTTGGATCGAAAAATTGTATCTAGGCATACATTGGTAATATTTTGAGTTTGGTTCCAGACCACTACAATAAAGGGACTAGCACAGTAAAGCGGGTCACAGAAATTTTTTGGTTTCCCAGTGCATATAAAAGTTATGTTTTAAGTGTGCAATAGCATTATATCTAAAAAAATGTACATGCCTTAATTTAAAATACTTTATTGCTAAAAAATGCTAACCATCATTGGAGCCTTCAGTGAGTCGAACATAATCTTTTTGCAATAGTCATATCAAAGATCACTGATGGGTTTCCCTGGTGGCGCAGTGGTTGAGAATCTGCCTGCCAATGCAGGGGACACGGGTTCGAGCCCTGGTCTGGGAAGATCCCACATGCCGCGGAGCAACTAGGCCCGTGAGCCACAACTACTGAACCTGCGCGTCTGGAGCCTATGCTCCACAACAAGAGAGGCCCGCGCATCGCGATGAATAGTGGCCCCGCCCCCCCCCCCAAAAAAAGAGTGGACCCCGCTTGCCACAACTAGAGAAAGCCCTCACACAGAAACGAAGACCCAACACAGCCAAAAATAAATAATAAATAAATTTTAAAAATAGATCAATGATTATAGATCGCCATGACAACTATAATGAAAAAGTTTGAAATATTTTAAGATTTAAAATATTGTGACACAAATTGTGACACAAAGACATGAAGTAAGCAAATGCTGTTGGACAAATGGTTTCAATAGAGTTGCTTGACCCAGGTTTGCCACAAACCTTCAACGTGTAAAACAATAACAACAACAACCAAAAAACAAAGACTCAGTATCTGTGAAGCGCAATAAAGCAAAACGAAATAAAACAGAGATACGCCTGTATTTTCTTGTGAATATGGAGAACTGTCTAGACCATAAGAAGCAGGTTATACTTACAGGAAACTCACCTGATGGGAGGTTGACTCACTGGAATTACAAAGTGGAAATAAGGCCCCAGATGAATCACCACAAAGTATGTCTTGTCCTGAACTCAACTGCTCATTACATTTTAGAAAATTAAACTCTGTCTTTCCAGTATGGGCAACGCACAGATTGTAGGAATAAGGTAAAGTTCCTTCACTGTAGTTGGGGGGAACCACGGGTCCAGACCTGACACAGACACCAGGCTGAAAGCAGCCCCAGGCAGTGGGGCTGGAGGAGCGTCGAAGGTGCAGGGCGACCGCCAGAATCACTGCCAGGAGGAAGAGCACCGAGATCAAGGCCAAGGCCACCACCAGGTAAAACTGCAGCTCAGCCTGGGGGTCAGTGGGCTCAGAGTGGTCACTGAGGTCCGGCAGCGCCTCCTGCAGGCTGTCCGCGAAAACCAGGAGCAGCGTGGCGGTGGCCGAGAGGGGCGGCTGTCCCCCATCGCGCACAGCAACCAGCAGGCGCTGGCGGGCCGCGTCCCTGTCGCCCAGGACCCGCGCCGTGCGCACCTCGCCCGTGCGCAGCCCCACGCTGAAGAGTCCGGGCTCGCTGGCCTGCAGCACGTGGTAGGACAGCCAGGCGTTGTGTCCAGAGTCGGCGTCCACCGCCACCACCTTGGTGACCAGGTAGCCGGGCTGCGCGGCGCGCGGCACCGTGTCGAACAGCGCCGAGCCGTCGGGCCCCAGCGCCGGGTACAGCACCCTGGGCGCGTTGTCGTTGCGGTCGCCCACCAGCACGCGCAGGCTCACGTTGGCGCTGAGCGCGGGCGAGCCGTGGTCGCGGGCCTGCAGCGTCAGCTCGAAGGCGCGCAGCTGCTCGTGGTCGAAGGCGCGCTGCGCGAACACCACGCCGCTCTGCGCGCTCACGGACACGTAGGACGACAGCGCGCGCGGCTCCAAGTCGCTGGCCACGATGGAGTAGGAGACGTGGCCGTTGGGTCCCAGGTCAGGATCCAGCGCACGGACTTGAGTGATGGAGGTGCCAGGAGGGTTGTTCTCTGCTACGTGGACCACGTAGGAAGCCCGTTCGAAAACTGGCATGTTGTCGTTTACATCACCGATGTGCAGGGTGATGCTTGAGCTGGAGGAGAAGGGCGGCTTGCCTCTGTCAGTGGCTGTGATGCTGATGTTATACTCAGGGGTCTGCTCGCGGTCTAGAACTCCATCTGTCACTAATTTATACGTGTTTCTTGAAGTAGTGAGTATTTTAAATGGAACATCGCCTTCTAATTTACAAATAACTTCTCCATTGTGTCCGGAATCCTTGTCACGGATTTTGAGCAAAGCAATGTGTGTTCCCAGCTTGGTGTCCTCCATAATAAGATCTGGTAGAGACTGGAATATCACTTCTGGGACATTGTCATTTATGTCTAGGACTTCTATCTCCACGGTACACTGGGCAATCATTCCTCCACCATCCTTTGCTTCCAAAACTATGGAATATTCTTTGACTTCCTCAAAATCTAACGCATTTAGAATAGTAATTTCCCCAGTATTAGAATTCAGGTCAAACTGGGTAATCTGGCCTGCTTCAGTGAAAGAGAAGGTGATCTCGGCATTGACACCCTCATCTTGGTCGGTGGCCATCACTCGAAGCACAGTGGTGCCTGGGAGCACGTTTTCTGGAAGCTCCACCCTGTATAGTTCTTGGCTGAATACTGGAGGGTTATCGTTGGCATCAGTCACTAGGACTTGTATCTGTGCAGTACTGCTTAGGGGTGGATCCCCGAAATCCAAGGCCATCAAGGTCAAGTGGTAGGATGTCTGCTCTTCCCTGTCTAAAGGTGTCTTCAGTACCAGCTCAGGGTATTTACTGCCATCTAATTTCTCTTTAATCACAAGTGAGAAATGATCATCAGCACTGAGCTGGTAATTCTGTAGTGAGTTGGTACCAATATCTGCATCATGGGCAGATCCTAAAATAAATCGTGCCCCAGGCTTTGTGGACTCACTTATTTGTAGCTCAAAGGAATTTTGCATGAATTTTGGTGTGTGGTCATTAACATCCTCGATCTCCACAATCACATGATAAAAGTTCAATGGATTTTCAGCAACAGCCTCAAATTCTAGAGCACAAGCTGGCTTCTTCCCGCATATCTGCTCCCGGTCTAGCCTGCTGCTAACAAGTAACTCCCCGCTCTCTGCGCTCACAGTGAAGTAAGGCTTCTCCGAACTGACCCGCAGTTTTCGAGTCGGTAACTCGTGGACACTGAGTCTCAGGTCCTTGGCGAGGTTCCCCACCACCGAGCCCTCTGGCATCTCCTCGGGAATCCTGTAGCGGATCTGCTCAGAGAGCGCCAGGCAGAACAAAGACAGCAGGAACGGAAAGAGCACTGGCCGCCTCTCAGCCCAGCCCCTCTCCCCAGCTCCGCTCCCCATCCCTCTTGCTCCCCTCAGTTTGCTCACCGGCTTGGAGACGCCGGATTACAAACAATCTCTGTGCTGCAGTTGTCCGGAGCTCCGAACAGCTTTATTCCGGCGTGGGGGGTCAGGCAGGGTTTCTTCTTCTCCAGAGGAGGAAGCGGTGGAAAGGCTAGCGAGTCTGAGATGGGAAAGTGCGCTGCGTCTGCGCGAGGAGGTCGCCAGCACCAAGCTCTCCACTTTGGCCAACAGCGGCGCCCAGAGTCCGCACTAGGAAACTGCAGCCCCCGCTGCTTACGTTTAAACAGCTAAAATAATTATAACCGTGTGCCCAGCTGAAAAACCTTTTTTAGATGTCTGTATATTTAATAACGTTTAATTTGTACTGTTAGAAACGTCATTATCCCAACTTTCCAGGTTTTTAGGTAAATCAGGTAGGTTTGATATATAAACATCTATATACTGACATAATTATTCCCCGACTTTCAAATCCGCGCTAGTAATAGAATGATAACTATAACACAGACTTGGCCTAAACGATCTCAGAGCATAGTAATTGTGAATACTTATTAATTATCAATATATTGGATAAAGTTTTATCTTTTTTTTCCTCGTCGCCTTTTCCCTTATTTTTCCTTACCATTTTAGTACTTAATTCATTTCAGTTTTTCCAGAGAGCAACAGTAATGCTGAAATTGTCTTTTAAAAGGGCACAATTTATACCTACCTCTCTTCTTCCAAAATAGTTTCAGTGATTTCTTTATAGTAACATTACTTGATTTTAACTTCCAATATCTCACTTAAAGAAATGATGCAGCCTTTTAGAAAAGAGCCTATTCCTCTCCTTCCCATTGCACGATTATTTTCCTGGGTACAAAATGCAACATGAATCTTCAAAACCACCAGGGGAATAATATATTTTGCTTTGCAACACAAACTCACTAAGCATGGTCTATGTACTGAGGTACTTGTTCCCACTTCTGTACTTATCACATCCCGTAATGACAGTTGAAGGAAATAGTCCCTAGAAAGTTTATTTGCAATAGCTCACTGAATTTAGTGATGATTTCTCCCCTTTGTTTAAAAATATTTTTAATGATCTAATAAATTTGGTTGGGGGGTTCTTTTTCAAAATACCTGATAGCCACATTTCTGCCTCATAGAGTGTCAGTAACATTATCCTCTCCCCCAAGTGATCGTACATCTGAACACTGCAGAATGTATGAAATATACTCCTACAGGACTGCACAGACCTTTATATGCAAAACACCACCTAACACAACATTATGCTAGAAAAAATGTGCTCTTACCTAATACTCAAAAGGTCCCAGTAAACAAGATTACCTTGTCATCAACTACTTCCTGATACTAATCAACTGATGTATTGAGTTATACTAAAATGTTATATAACAAGTATAGAAGTAGTTAATTGCAGACTAGATTACTTCTAACTGAATTTTTCAGCAGACCCAATAAGTAAAATTCACTACTGGTCTAGGACTTGAATGTATGAGATGGTTGTTTCATAAAGCCAGCATCCCAAATCTCTCACTTATAGAGCCCACATACACACTTTGAATGACTGCATCACTAACACAGCACATTAGAATTTGGGGTAAAAACATGCAATGGCCTATTTCACAAATGTTACTTATAACACTTGAATGGCATTTTGATGTCACATTTTATTGGTTTTGGACAATGACCTTTAGTGTGGTATCAGACTCCATGTCTGTCATTGATAAAGATCTCAGTGAAGCCTGACACACACACATTTAATTCTTTGGGCATCAATCTAACCTTCTACCAGGACCTGACTTTAACAGACAATTATGGTTTAAATAGGTCAAAAGCCACGGAAGTTTTCAAGGCCACCAAGGGGAGTTACATGGAAGCAGAAGCAAGGCACAGAAAAAAAGTCTTCAGACTGAAAAAGTTTTCAAGAGCCTTTTATAGATCTGATCTAAAGAGAGTCCTGGGCTTCCCTGGTGGCGCAGTGGTTGAGAATCTGCCTGCCAATGCAGGGGACACGGGTTCAAGCCCTGGCCTGGGAAGATCCCACATGCCGCGGAGCAATTGGGCCCGTGAGCCACAATTACTGAGCCTGCGCTTCTGGAGCCTGCGCGTCTGGAGCCTGTGCTCCGCAACAAGAGAGGCCGCGATAATGAGAGGCCCGCGCACCGCGATGAAGAGTGGCCCCCACTTGCCGCAACTAGAGAAAGCCCTCGCACAGAAACGAAGACCTAACACAGCCAAAAATAAATAAATAAATAAAGAGAGTCCTGAGAAAACGGAGGTGTACTTTCTTACGAACCTCATGCAATGAGAAAGACTTAACAATTCATTCTCATTTATAAAATACATGAAGTAAGAACACCATGTGGAACATAAGTAGAAGGTATAAAAATGCGATTATCCACTTATTCACAATCTTGTCGATATGTTTTCACTATAAATATGATGCCAAAACCTATGTCAATAAGCGTTCCATGTTAAAGAATCACCTCTGAAATAAACGATTAATCTTGCTTTACCACTTGAAAGGGTTTTTTTAAAAATCCATCTTCAAATCACTTATTTCGTAAAATAAAGAAATTTACACAAAATATAGTTCTTCAAAGAATATAAAGATAAATGAATGACTGAACTCACCTGAATACTTTGGGTTTTATCCTTACATTCATGAAAATCTATGGATGTTAACAAGGGATCCTTATTCTCACAGCTCTCCTGGCTGATGAGCGTGTCCGCGTAGTTGGGCTGCGGGAAGATCACTTGACTCCTCCGTGAGTCCGCGGTGAGCGAGACCTCGTGGGAATAGGTCTGCAGGAAAGCCCGCACCCCGTCCACGCCCACAAAGTGAGAGGCAGGCACTCCCTCCAACCCGCCTCCTGAAGCCTGGAGCAATCGCGACGTGTGCCAGCGCCGCAGTCTGAGGGCCAGTAGGACGACGACAAAGGCAAGAAAGACGCAGGACACCACAGCCACAGCCATCACCAGGTACAGCGTGAGGCCGGAGTCGCCAGAGTCGGCGGAGCGCTCGAGACTACCCAGGTCGGCCAGCACATCTGGGATGCTGTCAGCCACAGCCACCGTGAGTGTGACAGTGGCAGAGAGAGGGGGCTGGCCGTGGTCCTGGACCGCCACCACCAGGCTCTGCTTGAGCGCGTCTCTGTCCAGCAGGGCCCGCGCTGTGCGCACCTCGCCCGTGTGCAGCCCCACCGCGAAGAGTCCCGGCTCGCTGGCCTTGAGCAGGCGGTAGGACAGCCAGGCGTTCTGGCCCGAGTCTCTGTCCACAGCCACCACCTTGGTCACCAGGTATCCGGGCTCTGCAGAGCGAGGTGCCAGCTCCACACCGGTGGAACCGTCGGTGGGGAGGGCAGGGTACAGAATCTCGGGTATGTTGTCATTCTGGTCCAGCACGAATATGCTCAGAGACACATTGCTGCTGAGTGGTGGGTCCCCGCTGTCACTTGCAGTCACTCTCAATTGCAGGTCATGAAACTGCTCATAGTCGAAGGAGTGCAATGCATATAGGACACCAGTATTGGAGTTGATGGAAACATAGGAGGATACAGATGGCCCCTGCAGAGTATCTTCAGATACGGAGTATGTGACACGGGCGTTTTCATTGCTGTCAGGGTCACGTGCAGTCACAGAGAAGATGGAGGTGCCTCTGGGGTTGTTCTCAGGCACAAAGATGGAGTAGGAGGAGTGGGGGAAGGCAGGTGGGTTGTCGTTGGTGTCTGCCACATTCATGGAGATGTGAGTTTCTGTGGACAAGGGCGGGCTTCCACCATCTGTGGCTTTCAGTGTGATGTTATATACAGAGAATTTTTCCCGGTCTAGGTTTTTTGCTGTCACCAATCTATAATAATTGTCTATTGATCTTTCTAAGTTAAAAGGCAGATTTTCTGAAATAGTGCAGGTCACCTGGCCATTTTTCCCAGAATCTCGGTCTTGAAGGTAGAAAAGAGCAATTACTGTTCCAGGAGGAGTGTCTTCAGGGACTGAGCTGCTTACAGATGTTACAGTCATTTCCGGGGCATTGTCATTCACATCTAAAATTGTGATCAGTACTTTAGCCCTTGTCATTCTACCAGGACCATCCTGAGCTTGAACTTCCATTTCATAGTAGCCAGAATCTTCATAATCTAGGCCATCTAAAGTTGATAATTCTCCTGTGTAGGAGTTCAGCTGGAATATCTGTAGAATTTTTGGAGTTATTTTCCTAAAAGAGTATGTCACTTCCCCATTGACTCCCTCATCCAGGTCGATAGCATTTACCGTGAGTAGTCTTGTGCCCACTGGCACGTTCTCAGGGACAGTTACTTGGTACTGGGCCAAAGAGAAGACTGGCGCATGATCATTCACGTCCACCACTGTTACTTGGACGCGGGCGGTTCCGGATCGGGGTGGATCACCGCCGTCAGAGGCTGTGAGGAGGAGGTGGTGAGCTGTCACTTCCTCCCGGTCCAGCACCCGCTCCAGCACTAATTCTGGGTATTTAGTTCCATCCTCTCCAGTTTGCACAACCAGGGAGAAGTAGCTATTGGGGTTGAGATTGTAGCTCTGGAGAGAGTTCGTGCCCACATCCGGATCCCTAGCCTCATTTAACGGAAATCGCACCCCAGGAGCTGTATTCTCCATTATTTTCACATTCATTTCTTCCGTCAGGAATTTAGGAGCGTTGTCATTAACATCCATTATTTCCACTTCTATAGGGTAAAGATTCATTTTATCTTCCATCAGGATGTTAAAGTTCACCAGACACCGCGCGCTCTGAGCGCAGAGCTCCTCCCGGTCTATCCTGCCCGCGGTGACTAAGCTGCCGCTTCGCGGATTCAGAGCAAAGAGCTGCGTCCTACCTCTGGAGACGATGCGGACTCCGCGCTCCTCCAGTTCCCAGGGCTCCAACCCCAGATCCTTGGCGATATTACCCACAAAAGACCCTGTGTCTGTCTCCTCCGGAATGGAGTAGAGAATATGTCTTGCCGAAACTTCCCTCTGGGTCCCCAGGAGGATGGAGAGCAGGATGAATCCTCTGTAGTCCCCGCCCCTCTCCCGAGTCGCCATTCTTGTCCTGCTGATGTTTAGACACTGGCCTATCTCCTGTTGTGTTTCTGGATGCCAGTATGTCTGCGTGGAGCCCTCTGTATTCGGAAAAGGAGCCCAGAATCCAGTGGTATAGAGGCCTGAGTTTAGTGCAGCTTGGAAGAGAGTTTGTCTCAGTCTGGCGTTTCTTTGTGCTGTAAAAGCTCAGTGGTTCTGGCGGATCTTTTGAACCATTTTCCCCCTGGCTGGTGAACAGCGGCGCTCAGAGTCCTTACTAAGTTACTGCACCATATTGAAGCAAAATAACTGATTTTTCAGAAAGTTGTTTTATTCTTCAAAATTCTCCCATTTATATTTCTTCAATTCATACATCTCTGATATCATTTAAAATTAAATTTTAAGAAACTGTGAATTAATGCAACAATGTTCATGGATGGATGTTTATTAATCCCAGATTGTTTTTAATTCTCTGTTCTGCATTGCAATTTTGAAATGATTCTTAGACATTGCCTCACACCTTATTACACATAGATAAAAATCAGTCATTGCAGATAAAACAAGTATGATTTATTTTTAAAAGATGTGTATACATAAGAAAGATGTTATGTAGAAAATGTTTATATCAGCATATAAATTTAAGTTAATTCAATAATATTGAACATATACTATGTTCTAGACACCACCATGGAAGGCAGAGAGTCCATTTTTTCTTTAACATATAGAGAGATAATTTAATAACATTTTTCATTGAGTGGAATCTTAGAGATTGTTTAGTCCAATACCTTCACTTGAATGATTTTAAAAATGAGAGGGAATTGTTTTATCCTTGACTATATAATGGTAGAACCAATGTAGGAATACAAATATCCTCATTCCCAGTCTCCTAAGAAGAAAAAAAGGGAATCATTGTTGGCCTTGGCTGATGCTTTATGCTCAAGAAATGCCATTAGAGATGAGGTGAGAAGCCAAGCAGCTACAATCAGCTATAGAAGCAACTCATTTTGTACAGAAGGCAGAAATTTGCAGATTCTACTGGCTGTGGATTCATAAGGAAATGAGTGTTGGCTTCACTGTTTCTTTTCATTATGCAAGTTAAATAATCAGCCTACGCTATAGTTGAGAAAAGATGGGTCTCTAAACAGCCTTTGAGGATAGATGCAGGACTGTCCTGAGAGGCTCCTTAGAGGTACTCACTGCTCCACTGATGTTAATGAAGTAAAACTCAATTGTTGATGGATCTGAGGTTACTCTCAGCTGGCAGAAATAAAACAAATTCCTTCCACATAGTTGCAGAAGAGAGTGACCTGTTCTGACATGAAGACCTGGCAAGAAATAACCTTGCTTTGTAAATTATTTTAAGCTCTGGGGAGTAGATAGTAGCACCAGAAGGGAGAACTAGAAGTAACACTGTAAAAGCTTAGCTCAGTTGGTGAGAAGTTCCTAACTAAGTAATCTATTTCTGCTTTCTGATGGCATTACTTCAAAATACAGGAAATACTTTGAATGAAATGGCATTTCAATCTATCAAAATAATTCATATCATATCTGCTTTCACCAAGTAGATAAAAGAACTTTTTTTGTTGTTCAAAGGAACAAATGTGAGTATTGTAGATTAATTACATAACCAGGAGTTTAAAACCATTAGTTTAGTAGCAATCTTGAATTTCTTGTTGATGTAAGCAAAGTATATGGTCATTAAAGATCATGAGTACTTGCAGATATTTTCAAACAAAACTTTCATGTCCATATATTATGGCTCCCAATGTCATAATTTTTTTTCTTCCTGATACTTCAAAATTCATAGCGTCATCTCACATTTGCCTCTTATTCTGTTTTTAAAAAGTCTCAATTAACAATACTTCTGGGTACCTTCTTTGGAGCTAAATAAATAAGATCTAGATAAAGGACACAATCAAGTTTTTAAAGTTACTCTACAACATAAAATTAAATATTAAAAATTTCTACTCGACCACCAAGATGTTTAAATATAACATAAAACTACTGTATAAAATTGAAATAATGTTGTATTTTTAAAGGGAGTATGTTATTACTGATTGAGTTATTGGGAAGAATCTTGACCTTCATTTGTTTACTTACATTAAAAAATTCTATGAAAAGTCTATCCGTCTTCCCAGACAGTGAGTTATTTACTTTCTCTCCTTTCTTTATGGGACATTTTTTCTCCTGAAGAACCACTTGTTTGGAGTTCTGTTTAGGTTTTCATTCCCAGGCAAAGATGTAGGTTACTTCCAATGATTCTCTCTGAGATTTTACTTCTTCCCCTTTGACGTCCATTCCAAACACTTGATCAGAATGGGTGGTTTTCACAAGTGATAAAATAGTCCAATAATTTGGTAGATTTTTTTCCTGGTGCTTCCAAATCACTATATGCTCAAAATCTCAGATTGCCTATCTTTTAAATAATGATCTATAACATGTAAGTCAAAGAGCCTCAGTCACAACTTAGCAAAGTCCATGATTGCCAAGATTTAACACTTGTTCAGTCTACATGAATGAATGACTATTGTGAGAGTAGAATCTAAAAGTTTTTCTGTCAGTGAAATATTCTATTTGTTTAAATGAAATGCTCACAGGTAATTCAGATAAGAGAATAAAGTAAACTACCTAGTATCCCAGTTACTCAGCAGATAAGGAAATAAAATAAACCAGTCTACCAACCATGAAACGGTTAGTGAGTTTTGTTCTTAACAATGGAGGTAAAAGATTAGTTTAAATCATCCAGAATTGGTAATATACTAAAATAACATTTACACTCTCACAGTGTATGAAACAAATCTTAATATTTGTATGAAAGACCATCTGATTCCCACGACCAATATCCAAGATTCAAGTTCTTTAAAACCTGAATTCTATTAAATTGTGATTAAACCATTAAAGAATTATGTCACAAATGTCCAAACAAATTATATTTGAAATGTGTATGACTGGAATCTCTTGGTTAGTCATATACACTTGGAATCTTGAAATAAATAATTCTACAATAATTGCTGAAAGTAAATGTCGATTTAGAAAAACATGCATTAATTATCCTTTAGCAGCTAACTTAAAGATATCAACTCAGTATTATCTTTCTTTACAAAACTGACAATTTCAGATTACAAAGGAAGTTCTCACTCATTTTCAAGATATATTCTGAATTGTCTACTTTACATGTGCATACCAAATTTAGATGCACAAGTGGCAAAGCCATTGTGTTATCAAATATTAGAATCCTAAGCTCAGGATTGGAAAATACCTTGGCTATCATGAAGTTCAACCACTCACCAAATTATATCAATATTATCTCCTGTATGCCATTAATCCCAGGACAATCAATGTCCTTTGGAAAAGCACCAATAATAGAATCTCCTACCTCCTAGGAAATCCATTTTGTTAGAACAACTTAACTGAAAACTTTGCTATTTTCTACTCACCAAGCCATAGTTTCATTCACACCTTTGGGCCATGATGATTTAGATTAATCATTCTTTTAAATGACAACCCTTCTTTCCTTAAATATTTGAATAGGGTTCCTACATAACAAAAGCTTTATTTTATCTGGGTTAAATATGCTAAATCATTTAAATTCTTATTTGAATACTATTAATCCTTCATTCTCCCATTCACTAGTTCTCTATTTTTAGAGCTATATCTTGTAAGTGGATGCTAATTACCACATTTAAAAATTCATTTTCATTTTTAAATACTATCAAACACACAAATTAAAAAAAACACTGTAGTAGGCATACAGCATCAGGTGCTTATATTTATTTGTTAACAACCCAAAATTATAATAACGGTGATGTAAACAAATACTTGCTCACTATACTACTTTATACTTCGAAAAAATTTTTAATAAAATCATTTTATTTTCCCAGAGTTTGTGTGAGGTAGATAAGACAAGTCTTTTTAACTTAAACTTTAATTTGAAGACTACAGATATTGTGACTGTCCTGAAAAGAATAACAGATAGTTCCAGGAATATTATTCATGTCTTCTAACATCTTCTAATATTATTCATGTTTCCTGGTACACACATCAATTATTCTTATCTTTTATAAAAATAATTTTTGATTCCTAAGTAGTAAAGAGGGAAAATATTTCATAAATTCCATCACTTTAGAAAACACTTGCTATTAGTTAACACTGGGAGAAAAAAAGATCTTGATCTTTTAAAATAGAGGCTGTGATTCAGTTTTTTCCACAGTATAAAAATAAAGCGTCTCAGCGCTTCCCTGGTGGCGCAGTGGTTGAGAATCTGCCTGCTAATGCAGGGGACACGGGTTCGAGCCCTGGTCTGGGAGGATCCCACATGCCGCGGAGCAACTGGCCCGTGAGCCACAACTACTGAGCCTGTGCATCTGGAGCCTGTGCTCCGCAACAAGAGAGGCCACAATAGTGAGAGGCCCGCGCACCGCGATGAAGAGTGGCCCCCGCTTGCCGCAACTACAGAAAGCCCTCGCACAGAAACGAAGACCCAACACAGCCAAAAATAAATAAATAAATAAAATGTATTTAAAAAATACCTTAACTAAAATAAAAAAAAGAACCGCAGATATGCCACATAATAGAAAAAAAAAGAAAGAAAACAACTAAGAAGTGAGATGTAAGCAACCCAAGGCACAAAGAGCTTGCCAAGAGGAGAGGAGTAAAGGAAATTCAGGGCATACATTATTACGATTTTTTTGGTGACATTCGAGAAAACTAAGATCTAATAGACCTCTACTGATATAAAAGAAAAACCTTCTCAAAACTATATGATTCACGGCTTCCCTGGTGGCGCAGTGGTTGAGAATCTGCCTGCTAATGCAGGGGACGTGGGTTCGAGCCCTGGTCTGGGAAGATCCCACAGGCCGCGGAGCAACTAGGCCCGTGTGCCACAACTACTGAGCCTGCGCGTCTGGAGCCTGTGCTCCACAACAAGAGAGGCCACGATAGTGAGAGGCCCTCGTACTGCGATGAAGAGTGGCCCCCACTTGCCGCAACTAGAGAAAGCCCTCGCACAGAAACGAAGACCCAACATAGCCAAAAATAAATAAATAAATTAATAATTTTTTTAAAAAAAACTATATGATTCACTGCAAAAGACTAAGAAAACTAAGCACTGATCAAAGAGAATTTTAGTTTTTCCTGTTCGAATAAGAACAATAAAAGCAATAACCTCACCTGAACAAGGGAGTCTTGCTCTTTACAAAAATCTTCCTGAATCAAAAGAGGCTCGCTTTTCTCACAGCTCTCCTGGCTGATGAGCGTGTCCGCGTAGTTGGGCTGCGGGAAGATCACGTGACTCCCCCGCGAGTCCGCGGTGAGCCAGGCCTCGTGGGAATAGGTCTGCAGGAAAGCCCGCACCCCGTCCACGCCCACAAAGTGAGAGGCTGGTACGCCTGCCAGTCCGCCTCCAGAAGCCCGGAGCACACGCGACGTGTGCCAGCGCCTCAGCCTGAGCGCCAGCAGCACAATGACAAAGGCGAGGAAGACACAGGAAACCGCGGCCACCGCCACCACCAGATACAACGTGAGGCCTGAAGCATCAGAGGCGTGCGGGACCTCCAAGCTGCCCAGATCAGCCAGGACATCTGGGATGCTATCAGCCACAGCTATGGTGAGCGTGACGGTGGCAGAGAGAGGGGGCTGCCCGTGGTCCTGGACCGCCACCACCAGGCTCTGCTTGAGTGCGTCTCTGTCCAGCAGGGCCCTCGCTGTGCGCACCTCGCCCGTGTGCAGCCCCACCGCGAAGAGCCCTGGCTCGCTGGCCTTGAGCAGGCGGTAGGACAGCCAGGCATTCTGGCCTGAGTCTTGGTCCACTGCCACCACCTTGGTCACCAGGTATCCGGGCTCTGCAGAGCGGGGTGCCAGCTCCACACCAGTAGAACCGTCGGTGGGGAAGGCAGGGTACAGAATCTCAGGTGTGTTGTCATTCTGGTCCAGCACGAATATGCTCAGAGACACGTTGCTGCTGAGCGGTGGGTCCCCACTGTCACTTGCAATCACTCTCAATTGCAGGTCACGGAACTGTTCATAGTCAAAAGAGTGCAATGCATATAGTACGCCAGTGTCGGAGTTGATGGAGATATAGGAGGATAGAGGTACCCCCTGGATGGTGTCTTCAGCTAGGGAGTAGGTGACCTGGGCATTCTCATGGCTGTCAGGGTCGTTTGCAGTCACTGAGAAGATGGAGGCACCTCTGGGGTTGTTCTCAGGAATGTAGACAGAGTAGGAGGTGTGGGGAAAGGCAGGCGGGTTGTCGTTGATGTCTGCCACATTTAGGGAGATGAGCATTTCTGTAGACAGAGATGGCATTCCTTTGTCTGTGGCTGTCACAGTGATGTTGTACAAAGACACCTGTTCTCGATCTAGAACTGTATTGGTCACTAATCGATAATAATTGTCTACTGATTTTTCCAGTTCAAACGGCAGACTTCTTGAGATAGAACATGTTACCAGGCCATTCAGTCCAGAGTCTCGATCATATACTTGAAAAAGAACAATCACTGTGCCTGGCAGTGTACTTTCAGCAACTGACCTGCTTCCAGATGTAACTACCACTTCTGGTACATTGTCATTCACATCCAAGATAGATATTAAGACTTTGGCTCTGTCTTGTAGACCTGGCCGATCCCGGGCTTCAACATCCAGCTCATAAAAGCTGGAGTCTTCATAGTCTAGATTTGCAGAAGTTGATATTTCTCCAGTCAAAACATTCAAGCAGAAAGTCTTTGAGATCTTTTCTGTTATCCTCACGAAAGAATACGTTACTTCCGCGTGGGCTCCTTCATCCTGGTCCCTGGCAGTTACCGACAACACTGGCGTACCTACCGGCAGATTTTCAGGAACACTCACACGGTACACAGACTGAGTAAACACTGGAGCGTTGTCATTTGCATCTAGGACAGTAACCAGAATTCGAGCCACACCTGAGCGGACAGGGTCACCGCCATCCATGGCAGTAAGGACCAGGCGGTGAATGGCCTCTTTCTCCCGGTCCAGGGCGCGCTCCAGCACAAGCTCCGGGTATTTGGGCCCATCGGCTTCGCTTGGCACGTCCACTGAGAAGTGACTATTCCCGCTGAGCTTGAAGCCCTGGAGAGAGTTCACTCCCACATCCGGGTCATAGACCTCCATTAGCGGAAACCGAGAGGATAAGGCTGCGTTTTCGATAATTTTCACTTCCAATTCTTCCCTTACGAATCGGGGTGCATTGTCGTTAATGTCCACTATTTCCACTTCCACGGGATAAAGATTCAATTTATCCTCAACAAGGATGTTAAAACTCACCAGACAGGGCTCGCTCTGAGCGCAGAGCTCCTCCCGGTCTATCCTGCCCGCGGTTACCAAGCTGCCGCTTCGCGGGTTCAGAGCGAAAAGCTGCGTCCTACCTCTGGAGACGATGCGGACTCCGCGGTCTGCCAGCTCCCGGGGCTCCAGCCCGAGATCCTTGGCAATGTTGCCCACGAAAGAGACTTTGTCCAGCTCCTCAGGAATGGAGTAATGGATCTGCCTGGCCCCGGCCTCCCACAGCGTCCCCAGGAGCATGAAGAGCAGGACCAACACGCTGTAGTGCCGGCGCCTTTGCAGAGCCGCCATTACTGGCTCGTTCTGGACTTCCCTGGGATTACGAGTAGGGTGAACAGGTTCGCATCAATTTTGGGCTTCTCAGAATTGGAGGTCAAGGTCCATAAACAAGCAGCGATCAGATGCGAAGCGTTTTAGGACAGATTGTCTGCGCAGCTGCAAAGCTTTGGTGTAAGATGTGCTTTGTGCTTTGAGGATATAACTCGAGTTCTCACTGCTTTCCTTACCCGGGTTGGTGAACAGCGACGCTTAGAGTCCTAACTTAATACTGCACGGTTCTGTGGAAACCATTATACACAGGATCTTATTTCTGCTAAATCTGCATAGATGACACTCAATATTTCTCTCCCCAAGAATGAAAAGCATTTGGAAGAATAAAATAGCGTATTTTGAAATTTTTTATATGTTCCCTGGAATGACACTTATTTCTGTGACACTTCTTATGGCCTTGGAGAACACAAATACGTTTACACTTTTCTATAAATCTTGAAATCCACACTCCACCATCATTTATATTTGTCTCATCTTCAATAAGGGTACCAACAACCACAAACATGTTTGGAACCAATCCACCACTAGGTCACAAGGGTTGCCATTTTTAGAAGTCATTACCTATTTTTATCAACATACAGATTAAGAACTGCCCTAATTTAGCCAATATTTGTGTATACCCTGAAGAACATGCAAAGGAAGTGAAAATATATAGGCTACAGTGAAAAAGTATTCTTATATTTATATTACATATAAAACATAGTTTAGGATTGACTACACTGAAACTATGTAAACCACTTAATTGTCTAGATTATATATAAATAAGGTCCTACAATGAGAATGTGAGATACTAGCATATTAAAAATGTTTCAGGACATATTATTTTAGAATTAACAGAAATTTCAAGATCATCACTAAGCGACATTCCATGAAAGAACAACTGCAACACAGATTAGTGAACAAAGAATTTCTAACAGCCTCCCCATCCCCATTCTATGTCCAGAAAAAATCAATAAAACACCAAAAAAAAAAAACCGCACAAAAAACAGGGCATACTTAGCCTGTATACTTTTTGGCCTCTAAAATAGTGAATCGAAACCTAATTATACTTATGGGAGGAAAAGGTTTTGAAGTAACTCACCTGTTGCAAATTGACTGAATTACAAGTAATTTGGGGATTGTCATTACTGGTACTTTCAAGCCAAGAGGCTTCATTATACAGATCTTGTGGTGGAGCATTTTCAGGCTTTATATTGAGAAATTTAAACTCAGTCTTTGAAGAATGTGTGGCAGCACACAGATTGTAGGAATATGGTAAAGTCCCTTCCCCATAGTTGGGGAGAACTCCGGGTCCAGTTTTGGAGCAAAAACTGGTCTGAAAGCAACTCCAGGTGGCGGGGCTGGAGGAGCGGCGCAAACTCAGGGCAACCGCCAGAATCGCTGTCAGGAGGAAGAGCACCGAGATCGAGGCCAAGGCCACCACCAGGTAAAACTGCAGCTCAGCCTGGGGGTCAGGGGGTGCGGGGCGGTCACTGAGGTCCAGCAGCGCCTCCTGCAGGCTGTCCGCGAAAACCAGGAGCAGCGTGGCGGTGGCCGAGAGGGGCGGCTGTCCCCCATCGCGCACAGCAACCAGCAGGCGCTGGCGGGCCGCGTCCCTGTCGCCCAGGGCCCGCGCCGTGCGCACCTCGCCCGTGCGCAGCCCCACGCTGAAGAGTCCGGGCTCGCTGGCCTGCAGCACGTGGTAGGACAGCCAGGCGTTGTGTCCAGAGTCGGCGTCCACCGCCACCACCTTGGTGACCAGGTAGCCGGGCTGCGCGGCGCGCGGCACCGTGTCGAAGAGCGCCGAGCCGTCGGGCCCCAGCGCCGGGTACAGCACCCTGGGCGCGTTGTCGTTGCGGTCGCCCACCAGCACGCGCAGGCTCACGTTGGTGCTGAGCGCGGGCGAGCCGTGGTCGCGGGCCTGCAGCGTCAGCTCGAAGCGCTCAGCTGCTCGTGGTCGAAGGCGCGCTGCGCGAACACCACGCCGCTCTGCGCGCTCACGGACACGTAGGACGACAGCGCGCGCGGCTCCAGGTCGCTGGCCACGATGGAGTAGGAGACGTGGCCGTTGGGCCCCAAGTCTGGGTCTGAAGCTTTAACCTGGGCGATGGAGGCACCGGGCGGGTTGTTTTCTGCCACGTGGACCATGTAGGAGGCCTGGTGGAAAACCGTAGCATTGTCGTTGACATCAGCGACTTTCAAGGTGACACTTCTTTTAGAGGAGAGGGGCAGCTTGCCCTTGTCAGTAGCTGTGATAGTGACATTGTACTCCGGAGTCTTCTCTCGATCTAAGTCTCTATCTGTCACCAGCTTGTATGTGTTTTTTGTATCTTGAACTATTTAAAATGGGAAATTTCCTTTTAGTTGGCATAAGATTTCCCCATTAAATCCAGAATCTAGATCATGTGTTTTGATCAAGGCAACCACAGCCCCCAGCTCAGCATCTTCTTGTATATATTTAGATTCAGAATCCAGGGTTATCTCGGGAGCACTGTCATTTTCATCCAAAATATCTATTTGTAGTTTGCAATGCGCAGTGTGACGTCCACCATCCTTTGCTTCCACCCCAATTGTGTAGCTCCCTCTCTCTTCAAAGTCCAGTCCTCCACCAGTGGTGAGTTCCCCTGTTTTACTGTCCAGCTTGAACAGTTGTCTCACTGCCTTACCAATATTGATAAAAGCGTAGGTGATCTCAGCATTGATGCCCTCATCCAAGTCAGTGGCCATCACTCTTAGCACTGAGGAACCCAGGGGTAGGTTCTCTTGAACACTGACCCTGTACATGTCCTGGGTGAACACTGGGGGGTTATCATTTGCGTCTGCCACAACTACCCTGATGTTCGTAGTGCAGCTTCTGGCTGGCTCACCCCCATCCACAGCCGTGAGGACCAGGTGGTGGCAGGACTGCTCTTCTCTGTCCAGGGGAGCCTGCACTACCAGTTCTGGGTACCTACTGCCGTCTGGGTTCTCCTTCTGGATCAAAGAGAAATGAGGGTCAGGGTTGAGGTAGTATTGCTGCAGGGAATTGACACCTACATCTGAATCTTGTGCCAGATTCCAGAGCTAACGTGGCTCCAGTTAGGGCCAGTTCACTGATTTGCAGTTCAGTGACATTTCGGCTAAAGGTCGGTGGGTTGTCGATGACATCTTGAATCACCACGGTTATATGAAAAAAGTTCAAAGGCTTTTCAGCGACCATTTCGAATTCCAGAACACACATCGACTTCTTGCCACAAATCTGCTCTCAGTCTATACGGTCGGTCACAAGTAAGTCTCCCTTCTCGGTGCTCACTGTGAAGAATTTCTTCTCTGCACTAACCCGCAGGTTCCGTGTATGCAAATCTCGCACGCCAAGCCCCAGATCCTTGGCGAGGTTCCCCACCAGCGAGCCCCTGGCCAGCTCCTCTGGAATAGTGTAGCAGACTTGCTCCAAAAGCGCCAGGCGGAACAAAGACAGCAGGAAGAGAAACAAAATTCGCCTCCGCCGAGCCTGGCGCTTCGACCCCAAGCGGTTTCCCATCCCGCTCTCTGCGCCTTTGCCTTTCTGATCTCGAAGAGCTGCGATCGCTAAATGATCCCAAGAATTTCTGAGCAGGAGCTACTCCTTGGACACGTCTTGGCAAGCAGATTCTAGGATAGATATTTCTGCCACAGAAAACCTCAGGGAGTGCACAGTTCGCGCGATTCCGCGGTCCGCAGGCGATTCCTTTGTGTCAGGAGGAGCTGGATACTTGGTTCAGTACTAGCCAACAGCTGCACCCCGCGCCTCGGCTGCAGAACTGCACTAGTGATTACTAAATTGGTTCCAAATACAGAGCCGGCTAGAAGACAAGTCTACTGTGTCTTCATACAGATACTCATTCGTCCCATGTTATAAGGATTTTAACATTTTTAAAATGTACTGTATCTTTGTTCTCGCTGTCATTTCTTTGAACTTGAACTTTATCCATCCAAATCAGGTGATTTTTATTCCTCAAAGCCAGAGGTATCTTGCTGAAGATGTTTATTGGCATCGTCATGCTTTTAGGTTCCATTTTCATACAGTGGCCATAATAACATCTTCCCTGCGTACCTTAGTAAAATTGAAGACCAAATAAAGTAATATGTAGAAAGTGATACAAATGAAAGTGTTGGTTTTGGCAGAAAATGTAATATGAAAATTCTTGAAATATCAGCTTGATATGTATTGTTATTTCACTCTATTTCCCTTTCTTCCAACTTATAAAAGTTATAAATCTCACAGCTTTTAGTTTCATCCTATGCATTGCTTTCTCCTGTCTTTATAATCTTCTCTCCAAAATAACTGATAGATAGCAAGGCGATTGGTTGTCCTTATGAAATAGAAGTATGGTAAAGAAGCAAGAAACTCTCTTTTCCTTAAATCATAGTCATTTAATTAAAAATAGACACTTTTCTGTGTCTATTTTTAATTAAATGACTATGATTTAAAACTATTCCACTAATTTTATTTGTCCACACTACATTACCATTGTCTTTAATTGTACTGTTTCTTCTCAAGTAGCTTAGCAATGGTGAGTTACTTGGATTTTGGGGGTGAAGTATGAGTCCTTATAATGATATATTCTGAAGAAAGTAATCTATGTTGTACACTTTTCCTTGGTCTCCGGGTTACTATCTGATCATCTCAACTCTTTGTTATTGACACTCTTCCCTTAGCAATAAGCACTTCAGTTTCCATGTTTCTGATAGGTGTCTTAGAGTATTAATTCCATTTCCAAACTAGAAATCTTCATTCAGAATTTTTTTTTAAACTACATAATATATTGTCAGTCTAAAACTTGGAAGATGTATAACAATGTAGAACTCATTTTACAGTGGAAAAGCACATTTATCCAGGATTCTAGACAGAAACACATTGGCATCTCTATACAAACATAAAAAAACACTACTGACTCAAGACTGCTCCAAAATATGATTGAGCAAGTGCCTTTTTTTTTTTTTAACACTGTGTGAACACCTCAATTAGTACAGGAAAGTTATCTTTTCAGAACACATATGAAGTTAAAGATTCAAATATTTAAGAGTATACTATATATAGTATATACACTCATGGTGTGTAGATCAAGCATTTTATTATGTAAAGTCTATTGAAGTTTATAGAGATATAAAAGGTATTTTTTCCCATTGCATGAAAAAGTTAACCCAGAACACATATCCAAATCTATACAGTAATCTTTTCTTTAAAAAATAATGGAAAAGTGAGTTTTCATGTAGGAGTGAATGATATCAGTATTCAGTATTTATCATACAGATTCTCTTGTTACTCTTTGGATGAATTCACTATTCAGTGAGTCTGCACATTGTACCCTGAGATCAGAATTGCCCATATATAAATATAATTAGATTCCCTTCAAATAAATGTTTAAAAAATAAAAATTAAGTGGTCCTAGATTCCCAAATGTATGGTAAACCTTTCATGTGGTTGAGTAATGTAACCTACTATTCCATTAATAATATTTTATTGTCATTTTCCCCATTTATTCATACTTTGCAGCTGATGTTCAAGTTGTTGAAAGTACAAAATTTTAAAGATTGAAAAATCTTTTTAAAATAAGGATCTGAAAATCATCTTCAGCAAATCATATGCAAAAATGAATAGCGTACATAGTTCTTCCATTACACAAGACATATTCGTGAAATTTGAGACACACAGACCAGCATTTCATAAGAAAAATCTCATAGTTTAAGATGAGCACATCCCTGAGAAACAGTTTTTTAAATTTCCAAACGATTTTAAAGTTGTGTCAGTGAAAATTTAATTAACTTATAAAGTTAAGAAGAAAAAAAGGGAATTTTATTCGAGCTGAACTGAGGACTATAACCCAGGAAGCAGCTTCTCAGAAAGCTCTGAGAACTGCTCCACCTGTTAGAAGTTGAAGGCACAGTCATGTACATTTGTGAGACAAAGGATCGTTTATCAAAATGATATACTGATATTCTGCGTAAAGTTCACC
Organism: Balaenoptera physalus; assembly: GCF_965194825.1. Lineage (NCBI taxonomy): Eukaryota > Metazoa > Chordata > Mammalia > Artiodactyla > Balaenopteridae > Balaenoptera > Balaenoptera physalus. The sequence continues at coordinate 59,425,314 of NC_138890.1, forward strand.
AAGGATACATAGTCCAGGTAAGTACATACAAAGTTAGCAGAAAGTCACTGTGACCCTCTGCAGAGCTGGGAAAGAACACTATTCTCTTAAGAAGTTACAGTGCTAGCATCAGGAGAAAGAAAAAATATTGAAAGAAAAAATACAGTCAAGCAGGCATTCTCATCTCTGAGGAGCTCTGGTTAATGTGTAATACAGATGTACACTGCACATTAGGGAGGGAGGAGGCCCAAACAAACACAGATAATTTTATCCTTAATTTTTCTTGTCCTGCCTTACTTTATTTCATCAGTTGAATTGATTTTCCAAATACAAATCTTAAACTCTTCTAATAAAGCAGAATTGTAGCTGCACTTGCAGAAATGCAAACATTCAGGTCGATATTAATTCTGAAAAGTGGAGGGGTTATGTGTAACCAGAAGATGCCAGGTGTAGGGTATATATGTATTTAATGAACTGGTATCTAATTATTTGGAGATTTTAAACTGCATCACAGAATTTATTCTAAAGCATAATTCAAAGGATCCTTTGATTTCTTCTCTAAACAATTACACATGTCCAATTATTACATGGGTTAATCCAAACTTTCCAGATTTCAGAATGCCACAGATATTATTATCACTATAAATTTAATCTGTCTTTCTGATATTGATCACGCAGAAGTTTTCTATATTCTTCCACTGATTTATGCAAATTATTAGTACCCTTACAAAAACAGCAGGTACTAAAGCACCAATACTGCACAATACTTTTTCCAAAACATATGTGCTATTGGTGTTTAGGCAAATATTCAAAAGAGAACATTACATCTAACAATTTGGATGTTCTAATCAAACAACTCTGGTATAACAAACAGTTCTGGTATAAGAAAGCCTTAGGATACAGTGATTATGTATAACCACTTTCTTTTAAAATACTTGTTTCACTTAAGCCTATGGATATCAGCTATAGTTTCTAAAATATCCACATATTATAGAAAAAAGACATTAAAACCAAAATATAATTTGAAAACAAATGGAGAAAGCATCAATGATCAAATCAAGTTAATCTGTTAATAAAGCAAATAATGATTCACTATTTACGTACTTAACCGATTTTGAATGGGGCAGAAAAATGATGGAAACAAATGAAGAAAATGCTCCAAGCATAGGTACAGAAAAAAGAAAACTCACCCGAACAACTCCTAGCTCTGTTTCCTTTGCGTTTATCTTCTCAGATATCAGGAGAGGCTCGCTTTTCTCACAGCTCTCCTGGCTGATGAGCGTGTCCGCGTAGTTGGGCTGCGGGAAGATCACGTGGCTCCTCCGCGAGTCCGCGGTGAGCGAGACCTCGTGGGAATAGGTCTGCAGGAAAGCCCGCACCCCGTCCACGCCCACAAAGTGAGAGGCGGGCGCGCTAGCCAACCCGCTGAGGGAAGCCTGGAGCACACGCGACATGTGCCAGCGCCGCAGTCTGAGCGCCAGCAGCGCGATGACAAATGCGAGGAAGACGCAGGAGACCGCGACCACCGCCACCACTAGGTAGAGCGTGAGGCTCGAGTCGTCAGGGTCGGCGGAGGGTTTGAGGCTGCCCAAGTCCGCCAGCACATCTGGGATGCTATCAGCCACAGCCACCGTGAGCGTGACGGTGGCAGAGAGAGGGGGCTGGCCGTGGTCCTGGACCGCCACCACCAGGCTCTGCTTGAGCGCGTCTCTGTCCAGCAGGGCCCGCGCTGTGCGCACCTCGCCCGTGTGCAGCCCCACCGCAAAGAGTCCTGGATCGCTGGCCTTGCGTAGGCGGTAGGACAGCCAGGCGTTCTGGCCTGAGTCTCTGTCTACTGCCACCACCTTGGTCACCAGGTATCCGGGCTCTGCAGAGCGGGGTGCCAGCTCCACACCGGTGGAACCGTCAGTGGGGAGGGCGGGGTACAGAATTTCAGGTGCGTTGTCGTTCTGGTCCAGGATGAACAGGCTCAGTGACACGTTGCTGCTGAGTGGAGGGTCTCCATTGTCACTGGCCATCACCCACAGCTGCAGTTCTCTAACCTGCTCATAGTCGAAAGAGCACAGTGCATACAGGACTCCAGTGTCAGAGTTGATGGAGACACAGGATGATAGAGGCGTTCCCTGAAATTTGTTCTCAACCAGAGAGTAAGTGACCTGGGCGTTGTTGCCGCTGTCGGAGTCATGGGCGTTCACAGAGAAGATCGAGATGCCTCTGGGGTTGTTTTCTGGGATGTAGGTGTAGTATAAGGTGTGAGGGAAAACGGGAGGGTTGTCATTGATGTCTGTCACTTTCAGGGAGATGTGGTTTTCTGTAGACAGTGGTGGATTTCCACAGTCAGCGACAGTTACTGTGATGTTGTAATCTGAGATCTCTTCTCTGTCCAGGGCTCTTGTTGTCAGTAAGTGATAGTAATTATCAACTGACTTTTCCAATTTAAAAGGCAAGTTCCTGGGAATAGAACATGCAATCTCACCATTCTCTCCAGAATCACCATCATGTACGCTAAACAGAGCAATTATCATTCCGGGAAGACAGTCTTCAGAGACGGAACTGGCGAGAGAGGTGAGGATCACTTCAGGCACATTGTCATTCACGTCCTGAACTGTGATTAGTACCTTAGCGCTGGCAAGAAGAGCACCTCCATCCTGAGCTACCACTTCCATGTGATAGAATCTGGATTCTTCGTAATCCAGTGATTGCAGAGTTGAGATTTCACCCAAGTTGGAATCAAGCTGGAAAGTCTCTGAAATTTTGTCTTCTTCATTGCGAAAAGAGTAGGTCAATTTCCCATTTATTCCCTCATCTGGATCCGTGGCGGTTAGTGTGAGCAGCCGAGTGCCGAGAGCTATGTTCTCTGGAACACTCACTCTGTACTCGGATTGAGTGAACAGGGGCGCGTTATCGTTCGCATCAAGGACCATCACGCGGATGTGCGTGGTACCAGAGAGTATGGGGTCTCCACCATCTAAAGCTGTGAGTAGGAGGTCGTGAACAGCTACTTTCTCTCGGTCCAACGGCTGTTCCAGTACCAGCTCTGGATATTTCTGTCCATCTGTGTCGCTTTTCTCGGCCAAAGAGAAGTGCATATTGGAGCTGAGCTGGTAACTCTGGAGGGAGTTCACACCCACATCGGCATCTCGAGCAAAGGGAAGTACTAACCGCGTTCCCACAGCCGCATTTTCATTAACTTTTACTTTTACTTCCTCATCCCGGAAACGCGGGAAGTTATCATTAATATCGATTATTTCTACTTCTACCCCATACATTTTCATTTTATTCTCAACCAAGACGTTAAAACTCACCAGACACCGCGCGCTCTGAGCGCAGAGCTCCTCGCGGTCTATCCTGCCTGCGGTGACCAAGCTGCCGCTTCGCGGGTTCAGAGCAAAGAGCTGCGTCCTACCTCTGGAGACGATGCGGACTCCGCGCTCCGCCAGCTCCCAGGAATCCAGCCCGAGCTCCTTGGCGATGTTACCCACGAAGGAGCCTTTATCCAGCTCCTCTGGCACCGAGTAGCGGATCTGCCCGGCCCCGGCTCCCCACAGCGTCCCCAGCAGCATGGAGAGCAGGAACAGCTCTCTGCAGCCCCAACCCCTCAGTGGATCCGCCATTGCCTCTCTCCGACCAGTTTTCTCTTAGTCCTGGTTCCAACCTGCTGTTTCCTTACTTATCAAAAGCCAAGGGGAACACATTCCCTTGCGGAAATGGGAGAGGGGCGCGGGTGGGCGGCTTTTCCCAGAAGCTTGTCTGGTCTGCGCGTGCTTAGTGCGGAAGGAACAGAGTCTGATCGCATCAGCGGCAGCTTCTTTCCCACTTTGGTGAACAGCGACGCTCAGAGTCCTAACTAGTTACTACATCAATTCTGTTTTGATTTCAAATATGTTTAATTATATTTTATTTCTAATAATTTTCTGTATCCTTAATATATTACCACATGACATTCCTTATATTTAAATAAGATTTAATTCTAAAATAGCAAAAGACTTCCACAAGATTAATTCTGAGATTAATATAATTATTAGATTATTTTTTACTTCTTTAGAAAAGTTTAATTTACTGTGCCATTGAGACTATGCCCTTTGTTTACCTCTTACCTATATTGAGTCCATTTAATTAGGACATCAGAATTCTTTCGCAGGTTTTAAGATTTCATTTTTTAATTAGGATATATTTATGAAAACATGCCCATTTGTACATAAGAATGTCAAGAAAACAATTCTAGCTCTCAGTAGACCTTTGAAAAAAGGCCTACTGAATTATGCAAATTGCATTAGCTGTCATATGCAGAAGAAATAAAGGGACTTTTTTTTTTTTTGCTTTTTGTTACTTGTGAGGTCTTCAAGAAAGTTTCAAGGTTTTCACACTAAGAACATGGCAGCTACACTATATCAGACTGAGAGTTTGAGTCGGATTAACTATGCATTATTTATATTTTCCTATTACCATGTCTAAATTGGAGTTAGATGTTTTACAGTTACAGACACCTGGGGAAAATCAGTAGAGTGACTATGGCAGAAAGGGCTTTAGTTCATCACCCTTACAGAAAAACAAGTCCAGATACTTATCACTGAGCAGGCAGTGAGTGGCCTTTCTATGTTAAGACAGATATTTAATGTTATCACCTTTATATGGTAGCAGAAAAAGAAATGCCTCATGACTAAAAAAAAAAAAAAAGTGGACATTATAGAGTCCATTGAGAGAAGCAATTTTTACTTAATGACACCTTCATAGGAAAATAAAGAAAATAAAGATGTTTTACATCTATACCTAGAATTCAAAAAATAAAGTTTTAAGGAAACAATGTGACAATGGGTTGCAAAATTTTTCTCAATGTACAATTTTTCACAAGAGCAATTTGTTATTGTGCCTCAGAGAGAAAGATTTCTCCCATTTATTAAACACACTCTTAATAGCAGACACTGCATACCTCAAACTTTTCACAACCTTTTAAAATAGATCCGGGATCCCAAGACACTTAGCTTGTAAAGATACGAAGAGTGCTGGTGCTCATGTCAGTCCTACCCATGCTCTGCTGTTGACAGGCCATGACATTGAGTAAAATTCTTCCTTTCTTTGGTTCCCAGTTTCCCAAACTAGTGAGATGGGGAGCTCTCTTTACTCTTAAGTACTATAATTCTAAGAGGAAGTACAACTAAAATTAATAAAACTAATATAAATACCCTGAAGGAAAAAGGAATAACTTAAGGTCTCAACAGTAATAAACTTTCAGAGGGAAGGAATGTAAAGATGAGGAAGAAAAAGAAGTATCTTATGAAGTAAAAGCTTGTAACTATGATAAATAAATCTCACCTGTCAGATAGAAAACCTATGTCAAAGATTTGTTTAAATATGATTAAGATATTTAAGGCGGAAAACCACCTAAATTCTACCCACAAAACAATAAAATATGAATTGAAGACTTCTACTCGGGTTAGGTGATTTGTTAAGAAACATTGAAACCGCAAGGTAAAAAAGTGAATTAAATTAAAGCTCACCTTTAAAATAGTACCTGAGGCAAATGGGACCCCAGCATCTCCAAGATTACTACTTGGTACCCAAGAGGCATCTTCGCAGAGGAGATCCCGAGGGGGAGCCATTTCTGGGGTGACGCTGAGAAAATTAAATTCTGCCTTAGCTGATTGTGAGGCAACACACAGATTGTAGGAATAGGGCAATGTTCCCTCACTGTAGTTGGGGAGAACCACGGGTCCAGACTTGGAACTCAGACCAGGCTGAAAGCAGCTCCAGGTAGCGGGGCTGGAGGAGCGTCGAAGGTGCAGGGCGACCGCCAGAATCACTGCCAGGAGGAAGAGCACCGAGATCAAGGCCAAGGCCACCACCAGGTAAAACTGCAGCTCAGCCTGGGGGTCAGTGGGCTCAGAGTGGTCACTGAGGTCCGGCAGCGCCTCCTGCAGGCTGTCCGCGAAAACCAGGAGCAGCGTGGCGGTGGCCGAGAGGGGCGGCTGTCCCCCATCGCGCACAGCAACCAGCAGGCGCTGGCGGGCCGCGTCCCTGTCGCCCAGGGCCCGCGCCGTGCGCACCTCGCCCGTGCGCAGCCCCACGCTGAAGAGTCCGGGCTCGCTGGCCTGCAGCACGTGGTAGGACAGCCAGGCGTTGTGTCCAGAGTCGGCGTCCACCGCCACCACCTTGGTGACCAGGTAGCCGGGCTGCGCGGCGCGCGGCACCGTGTCGAACAGCGCCGAGTCGTCGGGCCCCAGCGCCGGGTACAGCACCCTGGGCGCGTTGTCGTTGCGGTCGCCCACCAGCACGCGCAGGCTCACGTTGGCGCTGAGCGCGGGCGAGCCGTGGTCGCGGGCCTGCAGCGTCACCTCGAAGGCGCGCAGCTGCTCGTGGTCGAAGGCGCGCTGCGCGAACACCACGCCGCTCTGCGCGCTCACGGACACGTAGGACGACAGTGTGCGACGCTCCAGGTCGCTGGCCACGATGGAGTAGGAGACGTGGCCGTTGGGCCCCAAGTCTGGATCTGAAGCGCTAACTTGGGCGATGGAGGCGCCCGGCGGGTTGTTTTCTGCCACGTGGGCCACGTAGGAGGCCTGGTGGAAAACTGGAGCATTGTCGTTGACATCTGCGAGGCGCAGAGTGATGCTTATACTAGAGGAGAGGGGCTGCTTGCCTCTGTCGGTGGCCATTATAGTGACGTTGTATTCTGGGATCTCCTCCCGGTCCAGGGTCCTGTCTGTCACTAGTTTGTAATAGTTCTTCGAGTAAGATTTCAATATAAACTCGGCCTTTCCCAAGATTTGGCAGTAAACTTCTCCATTTTCTCCAGAGTCTCTGTCTCTTGTTTTTATCAAGGCGATCACCGTTCCTGGTGGTGAATCCTCTGGTAGGGGAGTAAATATTGAAGTCACAATCACTTCCGGTGCACAATCATTTTCATCGAGAATTTCGACTTGGACACTGCAATGGGCTGCTAGATCTCCAGGATCTTTCGCTTCTATAGTGAGAGTGTAACTATTAGCGATTTCAAAATCAAAATAATCCTTTGTCGTGATTTCTCCTGTTCTTCTGTCTAAGTTAAAAAATTGTTCCACTTGTTCATCCACATTATGAAAGGAGTAGATGATCTCTGCGTTGACGCCCTCGTCCTGGTCGGTGGCTGTCAGTTGAAGCACTAAGAAGCCAGGGGGCACGCCCTCTTGCAGGCTGACCCTGTACACATCTTGGCTGAACACTGGGGCATTATCGTTGGCATCTGTGACTTGGATTTGGATCTGGGTGGTGCCACTTTGGGGTGGGTCCCCACCGTCTACAGCTGTCAGGACCAGATGATGAAAATTCTGCTCTTCTCTGTCCAGAGAATGTTTCAGAATCAACTCAGGATATTTACGTCCATCTGGAGTCTGTTTCTCTGTGAGATCAAAGTGCTCATTTTCATTAAGGTTGTATCTTTGCAGTGAATTAGGACCAGCATCCGAATCCAGCGCCGGGTCTAGTGGAAATGTTTTACCTGGCTTAGTGGATTCTCCAATTTTTAAGTCAATCTTACTCTGTTTGAATAGCGGAGTGTTGTCATTTATATCCTGTACTATTACTGATACATGGAAAATATTTAGTGGGTTTTCAGCGACAGTATCGAAATCCAGAATGCACAGAGGCTTCTTCCCACAAATCTGCTCTCGGTCTATTCTATCACTCACAAGTAAGTCCCCGCTCTCAGGGTTTACAATGAAATATTCCTTCTCTGCGGTAACCCGCAAATTCCGGGCCGGCAAGTCCCGGACACTGAGCCCCAGATCCTTGGCGAGGTTTCCTACCACCGAATTCTTGGCCAGCTCCTCGGGAATTGAGTAGCGAATTTGGTCTGGGAGAGCCCCGCGGAACAAAGACAGCAGGAAGGGCAACAGTACCTGCCGCCACCGCGCTCGGCCGCTCCTCTCTGCCCTCGGCCTCATCCTGTCTCCCTCCGCTGCTGCTCTGCTCCTTGGTCGGGAGGAGGAATAAGCAAAATCCGCGGTAGGGTCACTTTTCCTGCTTTCGTTTCCTCTATCCAAACCTGTACTGGCCTCCCCTGTGTGGTTTGTTTGAGCAGGAAGTTACCCTTTCAGAGGTTCCCAAATGCGTCTCTGATTATCTTCTCTCCCTTCTTTTGACCTACAGCGACGCCCAGAGGTTTTCCCCAGAAACTGCACTAATGTCTTGTAAATGTTTTGCAAGGAACTATTTTTTTTCTCTTTTTTTGGGGGGGGGATTTACAAGGAGTATTTATTTGTTTTTAAATAGGCATACATTCATACAGTTCGAAATTCAAAAGGCACATATGGCATATTTTATAGGCTCTCCCTCTATGCTTTCAACAACATATTTCTCCCAGGAGAAATGAGTGCTGTGTTTTTTGTGTATCATTCCATTAGTATGTTTTGTATAGTTCAGAGGATTTTTTAAAATATTCTCCCCCGGTTTTAGACACAAAAGGAAGTATACAATATACAATGTTCTGCATCTTGCTTTTTTCACTCATTATATATATTTTTTTTAATTGATGGAAATTTGCTTTTTAGTTTTTGACAGTTTGCAGAGGTTTCTTTCAAATTCTCAACCATTTGTTAGTAATAAAATGTAATTTTTTGATTGTTATCAAATTTGAGGAAACTTCTATTGAGTTTCCTTGAAATCTGAGCTATAAGACTTTGGTGCGTTTTATTTTATTAAATTCATTTTTATTGGAGTATAGTTGCTTTACAATGTTGTGTTAGTTTCTGCTGTTCAGCAAAGTGAATCAGCTATATGTACACATATATCCCCTCTTTTTTTGATTTTCTTCTCATTTAGGTCCCCACCAAGCACTGAGTAGAGTTCCCTGTGCTGTACAGTAGGTTCTCATTAGTTACCTATTTTATACATAGTAGTGTATATATCACTCATTATATCTTGAAGATACAAGATATAACAGTACGTAAAAAGGTTTCCCATTTTTTATTTCTTATAGCTATGTAGTAGCCCATAATATAATTGTGCAACAATTTATTTAACCAGAAATATTACTTTCTAAAAGAAACCCAGTGTCCACCCAAACAAAACTGTATTTTCCATGTGATATTAGTTATAAATTATCTACTGCCCTCCTAGGCATTTAAAAATATATATATCACTCTGATTCTGGAATGTATTCTTAATGCCAGCATCCAAATATGTCTGTCACAGTTTCAAGACAATTGATATTTCCAAATTATATTTTAAAGCGTCAGCATTTTAAATGATCTATCCTCAGATACGATTTGTTTCTCTATATTCATTTATTATTTTCTCTTTCCTCTCCTCATGCCAGCTAGTTGTATCATACCACATTCCTGTTTTACTCTATGTATTGCACCACAATTTCCCATGAAGACAAAGGCATTTAGAAACTCAAACTCTCCTTCTTAAGCTGAATTGAGGCATAGTCCACAAACTATCGCTACAATTTCCAGGTATCCAAAGTTCACTAATTTTTGCAGTCCTAGACGTTCATGAATATTTTCCCCAAGTCAGATCATCCCAGAGCCCAACGGTGACAGAGATACCTATGAGCAATTTTTGGGACCAGGGCTGAGACATTCTTACTAAATAGCATAAATCATATCAGTTTAGAATCTAAGTCATCCAACCTGTATAAGAGGCTCCCAAGATGAAAAAGGAAAGATTTTTAAAAGTTATATTTTCCTAAGAAATCGAAAAGGGTCTCATAGTGATACCATAATAGGTAATTTAGAAATTATTAAAATCACTCCTGCAACCTATTAAATATGAGTGAAATTAAATGGGCAATATTTTTGGTAATCACAGAAGTGCACCAAAGGAATCACACATAGTCACCGTTGGTGCATCTCACAAACTGCAACAACACAATATATGAAATGTACCAATCCAGTTGAGAAACTATCCCTGTTAAAGTTATATCTAAATGTTAAGTATATTCCCTAATATTTATAAATTGCCATTGTTTAATCATAATGGAAAATACCTATCCCAAAGGAAAGAAAAGTAAATTTCAAGCAAAGTACATTAGGGTGTAGAAAGAGGAAATTTTAAAATACTAAATCCAGACACAACAACAGCTTCATAAGGGAGAATGCTTTAATATAACTATATACAATTGACTCCCATTTCACAATTCTAATCTATCCTTTCAGTAATGCTTAAAGGAAAATGGTTTTAAAGACGTGAGAGGCAGCAATCAGAGAAGAAAAAGAAATAAAAGGAATCCAAATTGGAAAAGAAGAAGTAAAGCTGTCACTGTTTGCAGATGACATGATATTATACATAGAGAATACTAAAAGATGCTACCAGAAAACTACTAGAGCTAATCAATGAATTTGGTAAAGTAGCAGGATACAAAGTTAATGCACAGAAATCTCTTGCATTCCTATACACTAATGATGAAAAATCTGAAAGAGAAATTAAGGAAACACTCCCATTTACCACTGCAACAAAAAGAATAAAATACCTAGGAATAACCCTACCTAGGGAGACAAAAGACCTGTATGCAGAAAACTATAAGACACTGATGAAAGAAATTAAAGATGATACAAATAGTTGGAGAAATATACCACGTTCTTGGATTGGAAGAATCAACATTGTGAAAATGACTATAGTACTCAAAGCAATCTACAGATTCAGTGCAACCCCTATCAAACTACCAATGGCATTTTTCACAGAACTAGAACAAAAAATTTCACAATTTGTATGGAAACATAAAAGACCCTGAATAGCCAAAGCAATCTTGAGAAAGAAAAACAGAGCTGGAGGAATCAGGCTCCTGGACTTCAGACTACACTACAAAGCTACAGTAATCAAGACAGTACAGTACTGGCACAAAAACAGAAATATAGATCAATGGAACAGGATAGAAAGCCCAGAGTTAAACCCACGCACATATGATCACCTTATTTTTGATAAAGGAGGCAAGAATATACAATGGAGAAAAGACAGCCTCTTCAATAAGTGGTGCTGGGAAAACTGGACAGCCACATGTAAAAGAATGAAATTAGAACACTCCCTAACACCATACACAAAAATAAACTCAAAATGGATTGAAGACCTAAATGTAAGGCCAGACACTATAAAACTCTAGAGGAAAACATAGGCAGAACACTCTATGACATAAATCACAGCAAGACCCTTTTTGACCCACCTCCTAGAGAAATGGAAATAAAAACAAAAATAAACAAATGGGACCTAATGAATCTTAAAAGCTTTTGCACAGCAAAGGAAACCATAAACAAGATGAAAAGATAACCCTCAGAATGGGAGAAAATATTTGCAAACAAAGCAACTGACAAAGGATTAATCTCCAAAATATACAAGCAGCTTATGCAGCTCAGTATCAAAAAATCAAAGCAACCCAATCCAAAAATGGGCAGAAAACCTAAATAGACATTTCTCCAAAGAAGATATACAGATTGCCAACAAACACATGAAAGGATGCTCAACATCACACATCATTAGAGAAATGCATATCAAAACTACAATGAGGTATCACCTCACACCGGTCAGAATGGCCATCATCAAAAAATCTACAAACAATAAATGCTGGAAAGGGTGTGGAGAAAAGGGAGCCCTCTTGCACTGTTTGTGGGAATGTAAATTGATACAGCCACTATGGAGAACAGTGTGCAGGTTCCTTAAAAAACTAAAAATAGAAATTCCATGTGACCCGGCAATCCCACTACTGGGCATATAACCTGAGAAAACCATAATTCAAAAAGAGTCATGTGGGGCTTCCCTGGTGGCGCAGTGGTTGGGAGTCTGCCTGCCAATGCGGGGGACGCGGGTTCGGGCCCTGGTCTGGGGGGATTCCCACGTGCCGCGGAGCGGCTGGGCCCGTGAGCCACGGCTGCTGAGCCTGCGCGTCTGGAGCCTGTGCTCCACAGCGGGAGAGGCCGCGATAGTGGGGGGCCCGCGCACCACGATGAAGAGTGGCCCCCGCTTGCCGCAACTAGAGAAAGCCCTCGCACAGAAATGAAGACCCAACACAGCCAAAAATAAATAAATAAATAAATTTACAAAAAGAGTCATGTATGACAATGTTCATTGCAGCTCTATTTATAATAGCCAGGACATGGAAGCAACCTAAGTGTCCATTGACAGATGAATGGATAAAGAAGATGTGGCACATATATACAATGGAATATTACTCAGCCATAAAAGGAAACGAAATTGAGTTATTTGTAATGAGGTGGATGGACCTAGAGTCTGTCATACAGAGTGAAGTAAGTCAGAAAGAGAAAAATAAATACTGTATGCTAACACATATATATGGACTCAAAAAAAAAAGGTTATGAAAAACCTAGCGGCAGGACAGGAATAAAGACGTAGACGTAGAGAATGGACTTGAGGACATGGGGAGGAGGAAGGGTAAGCTGGGACGAAGTGAGAGAGTGTCATGGACTTATGTATACTACCAAATGTAAAATAGATAGCTAGTGGGAAGCAGCCGAATAGCACAGGGGGATCAGCTCAGTGCTTAGTGACCACCAAGAGGGGTGGGATAGGGAGGGTAGGAGGGAGACGCAAGGGGGAGGAGATATGGGGATATATGTATATGTATAGGTGATCCACTTTGTTATAAAGCAGAAACTAACACACCATTGTAAAGCAATTATACTCCAATAAAGATGTTTAAAAATAATAAAAAAATAAAGACGTGAGAGGGTTAGAAGTATAAAATTAAGAAATTGCTGCTGACACTATAACTGAATGAAGATTACAAAGGATAAGTAATCAATAACTACTAGGTGTAGTAACTGTTATTGATCATTATTGAAGGATCATCTGCCCTTCCACTTTAAAGCACTTTAAAGAATACTAAAAAAGAAGTGTCTTTTATATGTAATTGGAGACATTTATGCAGCTCTCTACCTACGTTTCAGTGCGGCAAGATCTGACTCACCTGTTGAAGACTGGGTTCTCCTTTTCTTTCCAGTAAATCTTGAGATATCAGGAGAGGCCCACTTTTCTCACAGCTCTCCTGAATGATGAGCGTGTCCGCGTAGTTGGGCTGCGGGAAGATCACGTGACTCCTCCGGGAGTCCGCGGTGAGCGAGACCTCGTGGGAATAGGTCTGCAGGAAAGCCCGCACCCCGTCCACGCCCACAAAGTGGGAGGCGGGCACACTGGCCAACCTGCTGCCTGAAGCCTGGAGCAGACGCGACATGTGCCAGCGCCGCAGTCTGAGCGCCAGCAGCACGATGATAAATGCGAGGAAGACGAAGGAGACCGCGGCCACCGCCACCACTAGGTACAGCGTGAGGCCCGAGTCATTAGGGTCCGCTGAGGGCTTCAGACTGCCTAGGTCAGTCAGGACGTCTGGGATGCTGTCAGCCACGGCCACCGTGAGCGTGACCGTGGCCGAAAGAGGGGGCTGGCCGTGGTCCTGGACCGCCACCACCAGGCTCTGCTTGAGCGCGTCTCTGTCCAGCAGGGCCCGCGCTGTGCGCACCTCGCCCGTGTGCAGCCCCACCGCGAAGAGTCCTGGCTCGCTGGCCTTGAGCAGGCGGTAGGACAGCCAGGCGTTCTGGCCCGAGTCTCTGTCCACAGCCACCACCTTGGTCACCAGGTAGCCAGGCTCTGCAGAGCGGGGTGCCAGCTCCACACCGGTGGAACCGTCGGTGGGGAGGGCAGGGTACAGAATCTCAGGTGTGTTGTCGTTCTGGTCCAGCACGAATATGCTTAGAGACACGTTGCTGCTGAGTGGAGGGTCCCCACTGTCGCTGGCTGTCACAAGGAGCTGCAGGTCTCTAACCTGTTCATAGTCAAAGGAGCGCAGAGCATACAATACACCTGTGTCAGAGTTGATAGAGACATAGGAGGAGAGAGGCGCCCCCTGCAGCGTGTCCCCAGCCAGAGAGTAAGTGACCCTTGAGTTCTCGTTACTGTCAGGGTCATGGGCAGTCACAGAGAAGACAGAAGCTCCCCTAGGATTGTTTTCTGGAATGTAGGCCAAGTAGGAAGCTTGAGGGAAGGCAGGTGGGTTGTCATTGACGTCTGCCACGTTCAGTGAGATGTGTGTTTCTGTAGACAATGGTGGAGTTCCGTGGTCAGTGGCAGTTACAGTGATGTTATATTCTGAGACTTCTTCCCTATCCAGAGTCCTGTGTGTCAACAACCGATGATAATTTCCAAAGGTCTTTTCAAGTGTGAATGGCAGATTATCTGGAATAGAACACGTGACAAGGCCATTCTCTCCTGAATCACTGTCATGCACATTGAAAAGTGCAATTACTGTGCCTGGGGAAGAAGTTTCTTGAATAGAGCTGGTGAGAGATGTAACTGTGACTTCTGGAGCATTGTCATTTACATCCAGAATTGTCACCAGTATCTTACTTCTGGCTCGGAGACCAGGCCCATCATGGGCTTCTACATCTATATCATAGAACCCAGAGTCCTCATAATCTAGATCCCCCAATATTGTTATGTCCCCAGTCAGAGAATTCAACTGGAATAGCTGGGATATTTTATCTCTTACTTTCCGGAAAGAATATGTGACTTCTCCATTGGCTCCTTCATCTAGATCAGTGGCTTTTACTGTGAGTAGCCTGGAGCCCACTGGCACGTTCTCCCGTACACTCACATGGTACTCGGGCTGAGTGAATACTGGAGCATTGTCGTTGGTATCCACAAGTGTTACATGAATCCTGGTAGTGCCAGAGTGAACCCGGTCGCCTCCGTCGAAGGCGGTGAGAACGAGGTGGTGAACCGCCTCTTCCTCGCGGTCCAAGGCGCGCTCCAGCACAAGCTCAGGGTACTTAATCCCATCAGCTCCGCTTTGCACATCCAGGGAGAAGTGACCATTCGAGCTGAGCTGGTAACCCTGCAGAGAGTTTATCCCTATATCCGGATCAAAAGCTTCAGGAAGAGGAAATCTTGTCCCAGGATTTTCATTTTCAGCTACTTTTATTTCCCTTTGCTCTGCCCCAAAGTTGGGCGCGTTATCATTAATATCGATTATTTCCACTTCTACTCCAAAAATCTTCACTTTGTCCTCTAGGAGAATCTCCAGGTTTGCTACACACTTTGGAGATCTGTCACAGAGCTCCTCCCGGTCTATCCTGCCCGCAGTGACCAAGCTGCCGCTTCGCGGGTTTAGAGCAAAAAGCTGCGTCCTACCTCTGGAGACGATGCGGACTCCGCGCTCCGCCAGCTCCCGGGGCTCCAGCCCCAGATCCTTGGCGATGTTGCCCACGAAGGAGCCGTTCTCCAGCTCCTCAGGCACCGAGTAGAGGATATGTTCGGCCCGGATTTCCCACAGGGCCCCCAAGAGAACGCAGATCCCGATCAGCCGGCTGCAGTCTGGGCAATAAGGAGAAGCCGCCATTACAGCCCCGCGGCGGAATAGCTTGCTCTTGGGTGTCCCCTTGGTGGAGGCCTGAGGATCCCAAGGATCTTCAGGGTCCAAGATAATGTGCTTTCACCGTTGGATGTTGGCGGTCTCGGGGGTCCAGTTCGAAGCTTTCTAAAGCCCCAGAGTTAGTGCTTTGTGATGCAGAAATCTTGTGGTTTGGATTAATTTCCTGGTTCTTTTCTTCCCCCGATTGGTGAACAGCGACACTCAGAGTCCTAACCTGTTACTGCAGTCTATTCTTGGTAAATAAAGTATCACTTGTGTACACCATTTCTTTCCCCTATTCTATTTTCCCCAAAATGATAAAAGTCAAACACCTGCTGTTCAATTTGCAATGAAAATCCAGAAGTGATCCAAAGATTCCTGTACAATAAGACTTATAAAATAATTTATTTTTTCAGAGACAATTTTTTTTTTGGTAAGAATTTTTCTACCTCTTTTTAAGTTTTTGCATTATTTATTCTCATAGCCCAATTTCACTACTGTGTATTGCATAAGGGACATATTTATCCCTCCCAGGAACAAGGTTATACTTGAAGACTGAAAGAATAAATGGATGAAAAGACAGGTCTGGGCTCCAGTCCCAACCTATGCAGAAACAAGTTTTCTCACATGGGTTGACCCTTTAGAATCTGGGGCAAATTTTCAATTCCCTTGTAAGAAAATATCTACTGTTCAAAGAGTTAGTCTTACGCCTGTGCAGATGGGCTTGGCAAATATGATAATAGGTTTGGGAAGGACATTTGCTCATTAATTTTATATAAGAAGATTCTAGGCCGCAGGTTATATCTGTGATGATCATGTTCACAGTGAGTCCTCACTCTAGAACAGCACCTTTCCTAGAGTATACACTGAAATAGTTTTTCAATGCTTAACGAATGAGTCATTAATGCAGCTGCAAAACCTAAAACAATGGGTAAATAACTGGTCTTAAAAGGAAATAATAAAGGTAAGAAGACAGAAAAGTTAAACTGAAGCACTGTAAAGAGGAAATGATGTTTCAGTGATCTTTTCCACATTAGGACACATCCAGAAGGTATTATCTTACTATTATATATAAGTTTACTTTAGTTTTGATTTTAGAAATAACCAGTAAAAGGAAATATTTTAGTAATTGTATATAATCATTGCATGTTTCATAGTTTTCTTATTCATGAATACTTAGAGTAATTTACTAATCTGAGAAAACTTGAAATAAAGCAGCAAGTACTCAGTTCTTTAGATTATTACTCACATAATAATTAGTTTCTAGAAATTACTCATAAATTTTGACCAGACACAGAAGTCCATTAACTATTCAGAGTTTTAAAATTCTCAGAATTTGGAGAATAGATTAAAGGTATTTTTCACAATCCTCAAAAGACTCACAAATTGCTGGGGATTGGGAGGTAAAATAAAATATTTTTAAAAAATTTGACTCACTTCTCAGAAACCTATACTAAAAAAAGTAATATGGAAAAGGCTCTGCATACAAAAAATGTTTGTTACATTCCTTACTATACTAGTGACAAAGTAGAAAGGGTATAAAAATAAATTATTTAAGAATGGTCAAGAAAATTATTATTGACAGATTTTGAAGTGGGAAAAAAGACCCAAAGTTAGTGATTCAAATGTAAAACCTGGCAGCCTTTGCTGCATGTGATAAGGCAAAAAAGTGCTAAGAGAATTATTGGAAGGCTATATTAAAATACACATCGCAGAAAAAAAGATAAACAACTAGAATGTATTTGACGAAGATGAACATTAACTTAGGCAGAAAGAACTGTCAATACATTTACAATCTTGAAAAAAAGAAGTATTACACATCAACTAAGTAAGGGCAGTGTTATTACTAAGGGTGGTAACATCCAAGAAGAAGCTATCTTTAGCAGGATTTGTTGACCATATAGAAATGCCAGGAGTACAAATTGAGTAGTAATTAGATAACTGCCAAGACTACTGAGCAATCAAGGGACCAATCTCCACCCATCCAATATACCTCCTCTCTCACTACCACCACTAGAACAATGAACAAGGGCCAAAAATAATTATGCACTATCGAGAATAAAATACAATAATAAAATGTAAGTAAGTCTGCAAAAACTCACGTGATGGGAAAAAGAGGAATCATAAGCGATTTGGGGGTCTTCATTACTGGCACATATACCCATAAAAGGATCTTCACCTAGGAGATCCGGAGGGGTAGCTGTTTCCGGGGTGACGTTGTGAAAATTAAATTTGGTCTTTGTTGAATGCGAGGCAACACACAGATTGTAGGAATAGGGCAATGTTCCCTCACTGTAGTTGGGGGGAACCACGGGTCCAGACTTGGAACTCAGACCAGGCTGAAAGCAGCTCCAGGCAGCGGGGCTGGAGGAGCGTCGAAGGTGCAGGGCGACCGCCAGAATCACTGCCAGGAGGAAGAGCACCGAGATCAAGGCCAAGGCCAACACCAGGTAAAACTGCAGCTCAGCCTGGGGGTCAGTGGGCTCAGAGTGGTCACTGAGGTCCGGCAGCGCCTCCTGCAGGCTGTCCGCGAAAACCAGGAGCAGCGTGGCGGTGGCCGAGAGGGGCGGCTGTCCCCCATCGCGCACAGCAACCAGCAGGCGCTGGCGGGCCGCGTCCCTGTCGCCCAGGACCCGCGCCGTGCGCACCTCGCCCGTGCGCAGCCCCACGCTGAAGAGTCCGGGCTCGCTGGCCTGCAGCACGTGGTAGGACAGCCAGGCGTTGTGTCCAGAGTCGGCGTCCACCGCCACCACCTTGGTGACCAGGTAGCCGGGCTGCGCGGCGCGCGGCACCGTGTCGAAGAGCGCCGAGCCGTCGGGCCCCAGCGCCGGGTACAGCACCCTGGGCGCGTTGTCGTTGCGGTCGCCCACCAGCACGCGCAGGCTCACGTTGGCGCTGAGCGCGGGCGAGCCGTGGTCGCGGGCCTGCAGCGTCAGCTCGAAGGCGCGCAGCTGCTCGTGGTCGAAGGCGCGCTGCGCGAACACCACGCCGCTCTGCGCGCTCACGGACACGTAGGACGACAGTGTGCGACGCTCCAGGTCGCTGGCCACGATGGAGTAGGAGACGTGGCCGTTGGGCCCCAAGTCTGGATCTGAAGCGCTAACTTGGGCGATGGAGGCGCCCGGCGGGTTGTTTTCTGCCACGTGGGCCACGTAGGATGCCTGGTGGAGAACTGGAGCGTTGTCGTTGACATCGCGGATGTGTAGGGTGACGCTTGTACTGGAGGAGAGGGGAGTCTTGCCCTTGTCCGTGGCTGTGATGGTGACATTGTACTCTGCCCTCTGCTCTCGGTCTAGGGCCCCATCAATCACTAGCTTGTAATAATTCTTGGAGGTGGATTCTAATTTGAAGGGAACTCCTTCCTGAATATAGCATGTCACCATACCATTTTGCCCAGAATCCTGGTCTCGCACTTTAATGAGGGCTATTACGGTTCCAAGGTCTGAGCCCCCGAGAATCTGGCTAGAGGAGGACATGAATGTCTCCTCTGGAGCATTGTCATTCTCATCAACAATTCCAATTTGAACATTACAGTGAGCTTTGTGTACCCCTCCATCCTTTGCTTCTACACTCAACATATACCTACTTGTCTCTTCAAAGTCTAATGTACCATTGGTTGTGATGTCACCAGAATTTGGATAGAGAATGAAGAGGAGGCTGGTACTTGTTGGGACACTGAGGAAGGCATAGGTGATTTCTGCATTAATGCCCTCGTCCTGGTCAGTAGCCATCACCCGCAGCACGGAGGTTCCCCGGGGCACATTTTCTTGGAGGCTAACCCTGTAAGTGTCCCGGCTGAACACTGGAGCATTATCGTTGGCATCGGTGACCTGTGTCCGGATCTGGGTAGTGCTGCTTAGAGGAGGGTCCCCACCATCCATGGCAGTCAGGATTAAGTGGTGGGAGCTCTGCTGTTCTCTGTCCAGAGATTTTTCCAGCAGTAATTCTGGGTATTTACTTCCATTGGGACTTTCCTTTGTTGACAGAGAGAAGTGCTCATTGTGGCTGATGGAATATATCTTCAGTGAGTTACTTTCTACATCTGCATCTTGTGCAGAATCCAGAAGGAATTTTACCCCTGGTAAGGCTGACTCACAGATTTCCAAGTCAATGCCTTTTGCAATGAAACTTGGTGCACTGTCGTTAATATCTTGAATTGCAACACTCACATGGAAAATAGTCATTGGGTTTTCAGCGACCGTTTCAAATTCTAGTGCACACTCAGATTTCCTCATGCAAATCTTCTCTCGATCTATCCTACCGCTCACTAGCAAATCCCCATTCTCTGCACTCATACTGAAAAACTCCTCTGCACTAATCTGCAGTTTTCGAGCTGGCAACTCCTGGGCACTGAGCCTCAGATCCTTGGCCAGGTTCCCCACCCTCGAGCCCTTGGCCAGCTCCTCTGAAATCGAGTACTGGATCTCCTGGGAGAGTGCCCTCCACAACAAAGACAGCAGGAAGAGAAGCAGTACCTGACTTCTCATTGTTTCAGCTTTTCTGGAGCTGCTAAGCATTTCTTGAACTCTTTGGGAAGCTGCTCTTCAAGATGTCTCTGGGATGTTTAAAAAAGTCAGTGACAGCTCCCTGGACTTTTGTGATTTGAGGGTAGGACTTATTTGTTAGGCGCTTGAGGTTGCACAGGAGGTGCCTCTGCGTTCTGATGTGCACAGGACAAAGCAGGAAAACACTCTGCCCATCACTCCTGCAGAACTGAGAACGCTTATGTTCCCTTTGGTCAACGGTGCCACCTGGAAGTTGTCTGAGAAATCTGTATATGGCCCAACTATTTATTCCTCAAACTGTAAGCTCTTGAACCTATATATCTTGTCTTTTTATTTGTTGGAAAGAACAAACTATTCAAATTTTCCCTTTAAATCTGGTATTTTCTAGCTTTTCATAATCTTTGAAGTGTTGCCATCATTTTATTCTTCTTTCTTCATTAAATATTTTTCATAAGGCATACAGCTTTTTTTTTCAGTTTTGGGGGCAAAAATATCTTCAGTGATTCCACTGTATTTATAAACACTGGCATGACTAGTATGGATGTAACCAATTAGGTTACTGCTAGTGGATAAAAAGGTCTAATCTTTGCAAAAAAAGGAGTGAGTCAAAGCCCTAGACTTATTTTAATAAATTGCTCATCATTTTAAAACATAATCTTCCCATTAAGTACAGAGGAGCCTGATATTTTGTTAAAGAGACCAATCTAGTATTTGAGCACACACATGTTTTTATAAAACTGAACCTTGTGTAAGCTTATTTATTTCTTTGAAATCAGTGCTTCTTTACTATATGACTGTATACACAAATACTCCTTAATGCCAGTTCTCAGCTCCAGTAAATTTATACCATTAATAAGTGTAATGAGTTTGATTTGATCACTGGTAAATCTTGGAGAGGAATTGAGAGTTCTTAGACACTCCATTTTGAAACTTACCTGTAATCCTTGAACCAGTCTTGGGTAACTAAAACAAACACCTTTATTTCAAATGCACTACCAAATTAAATACAAACTCAACAATTTATTCTGTTATTTTGCAGTGCTAATCCATACTCCTGTTACATTCCAGTCAAGACAGATTATTATCTGTTTTCTGAAGATATCCTTTCCCTTGTTTTCCCTACTTCATGCCTTTATACTTTCTGTTCCTTTTATTATAAACCCTCCTCCCTTTTTATGTAATGAAGTCTTGCCTATCCTTTAAAAATCCTTTTTAGTTAAAATGGGATGTCTGAGACTTCTTATAATCCATACAAGTAGATGCCTTTGTACTCTGTGCATTTTCCCAGGGTATATGTAGGCTATGTTTTTTATTTTTAATTTATTTTATTTATCTATTTATTTTTGGATGCATTGGGTCTTCGTTGCTGTGCGCGGGCTTTCTCTAGTTGTGGAGAGTGTGGGCTACTCTTCGCCGCGGTGCGTGGGCTTCTCATTGCAGAGCACGGACTCTAGAGCGCAGGCTCAGTAGTTGTGGCTCACGGGCTTAGTTGCTCCGAGGCATGTGGGATCTTCCCAGACAGGGCTCGAACCCGTGTCCCCTGCATTGGCAGGCGGATTCTTAACGACTGAGCCACCTAGGCTATGTTTTATATGGAATTCTTAGAAAATTCTCTTTGAACATATAAAGTTCCCCTGACCCTAGCCATTTAATTTTTTTTTCTCATTACAAGGAAAGGTATATTAATATTGTAAAGATTTTTCCTAAAAAATATTCCAAAGGTAATGTGCCTTTTTTCTGTGATGCATTTGCAGGTTTGAGTGAGAATATACACTTTTCTGCTTTCAGTTATTTTGTTCAGGCCCTTTTGTCTCACACTTTTGACTGTACCTCTTCCTAACACACTGAAGGAGAGCTGTATTCCTTTGTTTGAGACCTAATGAAATCTATTTTGGCCTAATTTTGGATGACTCTCTGGTGCGATTTTACAGGTGAAAATAATTTCATAAATTTCAAAATGGGCCAACAATTTCTAGCCCAAGAAAGTTGTAGGACTCCTATTCCATTGTTGAAGTGGATGGTCTGGAAACCTCTCTCATACAGGTTAAGACATATCTCCTTACATTTTAAAATCCTTCCCAAAGGACAAGAACTGCCACTCCAAGGCTCATAACAGTTTAGGCAATTGAGCTTCCCACCTTCAGAGAAAAGGCCGAAATCCATATGGCTACACACACACACACACACACACACACACACACACACACACACTTTAAGTATACAAAGTAGGGACTACATGCCAGGTAAAAGAATTTGACCAACGTCTGTGTTTTTTACCCTATCATTTTTATGTCATCAGGATGAAATGAGTTTGGTCTGTCTTAGAAGGAGTTAAGCATCATATTATTATAGCCTAAAATACTATATATATATGTGTGTTTATATATATATCATATATATATATATATATATATATATATATATATATATATATATATATGCCTGTTTATCAGGATAGATTAGGTAGGTTGGAGTGACAAACTTCATCACAGTGATTTAAAATGAAAAAAGTCTACTTATTGCAGGTATACAGATCAATGTTGAGTCAACCACAGGGCTCTTCTGTCACTGTAGTTATTCAAGGACCCAGATAGATGGCACAGTCACAATTTCAAAGAGTAAGTTAGAAATCTGGTAATTCTTACAATGGCAACTAGAACTTCGTTTGGGAAGAGATTCACATACTTCCATTTACAATGTATTGGTCAGAACTATTTACTAGGCCCACTCAGCCATACCAGATAAGGAAGTGCAGCCCCATCACAATCCCAGAAGAAGAGAGGAACATATATTTAAACAAAAGAATCAATGACGACCACATTGCTTTATTTTCAAATAAATTGTGTTAAAGCTTTATAATAACCACACTGGCATAACTGTTCTTTATAATGTTCAAAGAAAGAAATAAGCTCACCTGAAGTTGCTTGGGATCTCCTTTCATTTCAAGTAAATCTTGAGATATCAGGAGAGGCTCGCTTTTCTCACAGCTCTCCTGGCTGACGAGCGTGTCCGCGTAGTTGGGCTGCGGGAAGATCACGTGACTCTTCCGCGAGTCCGCGGTGAGCGAGACCTCGTGGGAATAGGTCTGCAGGAAAGCCCGCACTCCGTCCACGCCCACAAAATGAGAGGCGGGTACGCCCACTGGTACACTTCCCGAAGCTTGCAGCGCATGCGATCTGTGCCAGCACCGCAGTCTGAGCGCCAGCAGCACGACCACAAAGGCCAGGAAGACGCAGGACACCGCGGCCACCGCCACCACCAGGTACAGTGTGAGGCCTGAGTCGTCAGGGTCTTCTGAGGGCTTAAGGCTTCCCAGTTCGGCCAAGACGTCTGGGATGCTGTCAGCCACTGCCACTGTGAGAGTGACTGTGGCAGAGAGAGGGGGCTGGCCGTGGTCCTGGACCGCCACCACCAGGCTCTGCTTGAGCGCGTCTCTGTCCAGCAGGGCCCGCGCTGTGCGCACCTCGCCCGTGTGCAACCCCACCGCGAAGAGTCCCGGCTCGCTGGCCTTGAGCAGGCGGTAGGACAGCCAGGCGTTCTGGCCCGAGTCTCTGTCCACTGCCACCACCTTGGTCACAACATGGCCAGGCTCTGCAGAACGAGGTGCCAGCTCCACACCCGTGGAACCATCGGTGGGGAGGGTGGGGTATAGGATTTCAGGTGCGTTGTCATTCTGGTCCAGCACGAATATGCCCAGTGACACGTTGCTGCTGAGTGGAGGGTTCCCACTGTCACTGGCTGTCACCAGTAGTTCCAGGTTTCTAACCTGCTCATAGTCGAAGGAGCGCAAGGCATACAGGACTCCAGTGTCCGAGTTTATGGAGATGTAGGTGGAAAGAGGCGCCCCCTGGAAGGCATCCTCAGTCAGTGCATAGGTGATGTGGGCGTTCTCGATGCTGTCAGGGTCCTGGGCGGTCACAGAGAAGATGGAGGCTCCCCTGGGGTTGTTTTCAGGAATGTAGGCAGAATAGGAGGCATGAGTGAAAGCAGGTGGGTTGTCATTGATGTCCGCCACATGCAGGGTGATGTGTATGTCTGTGGACAGCGGCGGACTTCCCCCATCTGTAGCTCTCAGAGTGATGTTATATTTGGACACCTGTTCACGGTCCAGGCATCTGGCTGTCACTAAGCGGTAATATCGGTTTATTGATTTTTCTAAATTAAATGGCATATTTCCGAGAACAAAAACTGTAACTTGCCCATTTTGCCCAGAATCCCGATCATGCACGTTGATAAGGGCAATTTCCCTTCCAGCAGTAGCCTCTTCTGGGACTGATCCTGTGAGAGAAGTAATCGTAATTTCCGGGGCATTGTCATTCACATCCAGAACTGTGACCAGAATCTTAGCTCTTGAAAGGAGACCTAGTCCATCTTGTGCTTCAATTTTAAGTTCATAGAAAGTAGCATCCTCATAATCTAGGCTTTGTGATATTGATAAATCCCCAGTCACTGAGTTGAGATAAAAAATCTGAGCGATTTTCCCAGGCATTTTATCTAGTACATAGGATACTTGAGCATTAAATCCCTCATCAGGGTCAGTGGCATTCACCGTGAGCAGCCAGGTGCCTACTGGCAAGTTCTCCTGAACACTTACTCGATACTCAGGCTGAGTAAATACTGGTGGATTGTCATTTGCATCCAGCACTATCACTTGGATGCACAAGTTGCTAGAAAGAACAGGGTCACCACCATCAGAAGCAATTAGGACAAGCTGGTGAGCTTTCTTTTCCTCACGGTCAAGAGCCCGCTGCAGCACCAGCTCTGGGTACTTGGCCCCATCAGAGACACTCTTCACAGCCAGGGAGAAGTACTCATTGGGGCTGAGCTGATAGTTCAGCAGAGAGTTCATGCCCGCATCTGGGTCAAATGCAGTCTTAAGTGGAAATCGAGTTCCAGGGACCGTTAGTTCACCAATTTTTATTTCCAATTCCTCTGTTAGAAAATCAGGAGCATTGTCATTAATGTCTTTAATTTCTATTTCTACTTCAAAAATTTTCAATTTTTCTTCAACCAGGATGTTAAAACTCACCAGACACCGCGCGCTCTGAGCGCAGAGCTCCTCCCGGTCTATCCTGCCCGCGGTGACCAAACTGCCGCTTCGCGGGTTCAGAGCAAAGAGCTGCGTCCCACCTCTGGAGACGATGCGGACTCCCCGCTCCGCCAGCTCCTGGGGCTCCAGCCCCAGGTCCTTGGCGATGTTGCCCACGAAGGAGCCTTTCTCCAGCTCCTCTGGCACCGAATAGCGGATCTGCCCGCATCCGGTCTTGCACAGCGTCCCCAGAAGCGCGTACAGCAGGACCAGTCCTCCGCCATTTCTGAATCTCAGGTAATTGGTCATTTCCTTTTCGGTGAATTATTTTCTCTGAATTGGGTACCAATGTCTCACGACGGACTTCAGTCTTATTTTCTCAAGGAAATAACCCTTTCGTGGGCCTAAATTATAGGTTACAGAGCTGGCTGACTGAAAGGGTGAGCTTTGGAGCAGCCTCGGATCTTGTAAGTGTGATTTGCTGGTTCTTTGCTCTTTGGAAACAAGGAAATGGATTAGCTCTTCAGTGGCGTTTTCCTCCTTGAGTGGTGAACAGCGACGCTCAGAGGCATAACCGTTTACTGCACCCTCTTAGACAAACCCAAGCCAGACTTTCTGTTTCTCAGCGCCTGAAATTCTTTTTATCAAAGGTAATGGGATCAGTTTTTATTTCACATAACTGAATCGCTATATGTTAAAGGATGTGACTTCAAGTTATCTTCCCTGGGAAGCCATGAGCTAATCTTAAGATCACTAATATTGCTTCAAACATGCTGAAGTAACTGTTTTGAAATGTTCAGACAAAGTTTAAGAACCTCACAGAAATATCAGCCAGATGTATAGGGCATGCCTCTTGAAATTTGTCCTTGATAGCCTGACATCTTGGTTTCAATATTTTCCATTTAACCCATTCATTAAACACACATATAGCTGAGTGTACGACAAAATCTGGGGATTTAAGGTGAACGATATGAACACAGCCACTTCCTTCACAGAGTTATAAGGATATAAAAGCAAACAAGGAATTACAGTGCATTGAGATAACTACCATAATGGGAGAAGCCAAGGGCAATGGGAGGGCCTCCAACCTGGCCTTGGAGGTTAGCAAAAGCTTCCCCAAGAAACATGAGAGGAGTGGATCAGGGATAAGGCCTGGATGTGAGAGAGGAGAGCATGGGAATGCCTAGATGTGAGAGAGAAACCACAGAACTTCAGGGTACTGAAAGTAGTCCACTTTGCCTAAATCTAGAGTATGAAGATGTTTTTAAGGACTGAAAAGCTGAAACTAGTAGAGATAAAGTTTTGTTTTATATGCCAGAAACTCTTTTCCTGTATTTGTTTTCCTCTCCAAGCACAGAAATAGGACTTCATTTGTCTCTTCAATCATGATGCATTATATACCTATGTATAAGGCATTTATGTTCAGGAAGAGTTACTATAAGCACTAAAAGGAACTTTGTATTCAATTTCCCTCAGTTCATACTTTATTTACCTGCAAAATGTTATGACATATTATTCCACAGTGAGTTCCAACTTTATCTCAAAGAATATTATGTAACAGTAGTAAGGCAATGGAATGCATTGTTTCGGATCAATTCTCCCTCCAATGCCTTTAAACAATAAAGAATCACAGCACCTTAAAGAATGACAATACCATTAGATGCATGACTTAGTACATGATTATTTCCAAATAAAAGATGATCCCATTTATATATAATATTAGTATATTTTTTGTTCTCTGTTATTAAATATATAACTAACATACTAAAAGCCAACATGGGAAGAGGAATGGGGAAGGAAAACTTGGTTGTAAGGGGGACTTATGTTCGTTGAGGAATTGGAAACATTTTTAACAGCTGCTGTGAGTAGGAAATTTTGAGAAGAGAAATGTAAAAGGAGAATCTTAAGGGGCAATAATTTGATATGGTCTCTGAATCCCTTGAGGATATATATTATTTTTAAAGATAAAAAGGCAATGTGGTTTGCACATATGAGAAAAAATAAAAGTAATGGGGGAGGATATCCCTGCCATACGTCTGCCCATGCAGGAGACACGGTTCGAGCCCTGGTCTGGAAACATTCCACATGCCACGGAGCAACTAAGCCCTTGCACCACAACTACTGAGTCTGTGCTCTAGAGCCCGCGAGCCACAAGTACTGAAGCCCACGAGCCACAAGTACTGAAGCCCACGCACCTAGAGCCCGTGCTCTGCAACAAGAGAAGCCACCACAATGAGAAGCCCATGCACCACAATGAAGAGTAGCCCCTGCTCACCGCAACTAGAGAAAGCCCATGTGCAGCAACGAAGACCCAACGTAGCCAAAAATAAATAAATAAATAAATTAATTAATTATTTAAAAAAAGTAACACGGAACAGAAACATCTTCACTATTATACAAACCATGTATTATAGAGCAAATGATAACTCAATCACTTCTTAAAGGAACAAAGAGCTACTTTAGAGGCTAATGAGATTTTTTTTTTTTTTGCTAATGAGATTTTTAACTAAACAGAGATTCCATGATATACCCTCCTGAAACACGGTGAAGCATATATATTTCTAAATTTGCACCTTTTAATAGGGAAGATCATGCAAATCAAGAAAAATGAAGAATCTCACTGCCAAACTGAAGGAAAAATATTAAGACTGAGTGAGAAGAAAACAACTAACTAAAGTATTTCATTATTCATAAACAAATATAAATAAACATAAAAGCCTTACATTTTAAAGGAGGGAGGCATCTGGGGAAACATAAAAGTCAACATTTATATTTCTAAGAAAGAATTGTTGATCCAGGTGGATGAGATGGTTTCCTCAGGGATGAGAAAGAAGTATGAGAAACCAGACATGCCAGTTCCTAAGGCAGCGCTCTTTTGATAACCTAAATATCACCTTCACTTACTAATTCCTGATTTATATTCATGACACAATGATTCTAGCTCCTTTTCCTGTTTACACTGTGTGAACACTTAGAACTACTAAGAAATAATTCAACAGGACTAATTTCCTAAAAATTGAATATATCCACAAAGAAATATGGGAAATAGAAAAGGTATGGTAAACTGTGGAGACAACTAAGTAACTAGGTAAATTTATTTCTTTTAACAAAGTAGCTCACAGGTATATTGCGAAGAGAGTTTACCTGAGAAAAAGTTTCTTCTTTGTTTTCAGGTATAAGTTGAGGTTCTGAAAGAAAATCCTTTTTCTCACAGCTCTCCTGGCTGATCAGCGTGTCCGCGTAGTTGGGCTGCGGGAAGATCACGTGACTCCCCCGCGAGTCCGCGGTGAGCGAGACCTCGTGGGAATAGGTCTGCAGGAAAGCCCGCACCCCGTCCACGCCCTCAAAGTGAGATGTGGGCACACCCGCTAACCTGCCTCCTGAAGCCTGGAGCAGACGCGACTTATGCCAGCGCCACAGTCTGAGCGCCAGCAGCACAATGACAAACGCGAGGAAGACGCAGGACACCGCGGCCACCGCCACCACCAGGTAGAGTGTGAGACCTGAGTCGTCGGGGCTGGCAGAGGTCCTGATGCTGCCCAAGTCGGCCAGGGCCTCGGGGATGCTGTCCGCCACTGCCACGGTGAGCGTGACCGTGGCCGAAAGAGGGGGCTGGCCGTGGTCCTGGACCGCCACCACCAGGCTCTGCTTGAGCGCGTCTCTGTCCAGCAGGGCCCGCGCTGTGCGCACCTCACCCGTGTGCAACCCCACTGTGAAGAGTCCCGGCTCGCTGGCCTTGAGCAGGCGGTAGGACAGCCAGGCGTTCTGGCCTGAGTCTCTGTCCACAGCCACCACTTTGGTCACCAGGTATCCGGGCTCTGCAGAGCAGGGTGCCAGCTCTACACCCGTGGAACTGTCGGTAGGGAGGGTGGGGTACAGAATTTCCGGCACGTTGTCATTCTGGTCCAGCACGAATATGCTCAGAGACACGTTGCTTCTGAGTGGTGGGTTCCCGCCATCCTGTGCTGTCACCCACAACTGCAGTTCATGAAACTGCTCATAGTCAAAGGAATGCAGTGCATAGAGGATGCCAGTGTCAGAGTTGATGGAGATGTAGGAGGACAGAGGTGCCCCCTGAATGATGTCCTCAGCCAAGTTATAGGTTACATGGGCGTTGTCATCACTGTCGGGGTCATGGGCCATCATGGAAAAGATGGAGGCACCTCTGGGGTTGTTTTCTGGAATGTAGGCAGAGTAGGATGTGTGGGGAAAGGTGGGAGGGTTGTCATTGATGTCTGCCACCTGCAGCAAAATGTGAGCATCTGTGGACAGAGATGGGTTCCCTCCATCTTTAGCGATCACAGTGATGTTGTATAAGGAAAACTGTTCCCTGTCAAGGACTCTGGTTGTAACCAGTCGGTGGTAATTGTCCACTGACCTTTCTAATTTGAAAGGAAGGTTCTCCGGGAGTGAACATGTGACAAATGCATTCTGTCCAGAGTCTCTGTCATGTACATTGAAAAGTGCAATTATGGTTCCTGGAGGAGAGTCTTCAGGAACCGAGCTGGTAGCAGATGTCATGTAAAATTCTGGGGGATTGTCATTTACGTCGAGAACAGTGACAATGACCTTCGTTCTGGTCAGAAGGCCTGGACCATCCTGAGCTTCAATATCAATTTCATGGAATTTGGCATCCTCATAATCTAGGCTTTTTGTGATCGTTAGTTCTCCAGATGATGACTTGAGCTCAAATACCTCTGAGGTTTCTTCAGGATTTTTCTCCAGAAAATAGGCCACTTGCGCGTTGTATCCCTCATCTGCATCAGTGGCGGTCACTGTGAGTATCCGGGTGCCTACGGGAGTATCCTCTGGAACATTTACAAGGTATTCGGGCTGTGTAAAAACAGGCGCGTTGTCGTTCGCATCCAGGACCATCACGCGGATGCGGGAGGTGCCAGATCTGACAGGGTCGCCCCCGTCCAAAGCCACAAGAACGAGATGGTGAACGGCCTCTTCCTCACGGTCAAGGGCGCGTTCCAGCACCAGTTCCGGATACCTATTCCCATCTTTTCCGCTTCGCACGTCCAGGGAGAAGTGGTCATTTGAATTAAGTTCGTACCTTTGGAGGGTGTTCTCCCCGACGTCTGCATCATGCGAGCTCTTCAGAGGGATCCGGAATCCTGGCATAGTCATTTCACTGATTTTTAGCTCCAGTTCCTCTACTACAAAGCGAGGGGCATTATCGTTAATATCTGTTATTTCCACCTCTACTGAATAAATACTCAATTTATCTTCCCGGAGTATGTTGAAACTCAGCAGACACCGTGCGCTCTGAGCGCAGAGCTCCTCCCGGTCTATCCTGCCCGCGGTGATCAAGCTGCCGCTTCGCGGGTTCAGAGCAAAGAGCTGCGTCCTACCTCTGGAGACGATGCGGACTCCGCGCTCCGCCAGCTCCCGGGGCTCCAGCCCCAAGTCCTTAGCGATGTTACCCACGAATGAGCTCTTTTCGATCTCTTCTGGCACAGAATAGCGCATCTGCCCAGCTCCAGCCTCCCACAGGGTCGCCAAAAGAAGGCACAGCAGGGCAAGCCTTCCGCGGTTTGGCAACTTTAGCAGAGCCGCCATTTCTTGAGCTGCAGTCTTTTCTCCCAGGCAACTTCCAGCATCCAGGGCGGGATTCCAATCTTTATTCCTCAGGGTCTGAGATGACCAGCATTCACGGGACCCAGGTAACTGTGGAGAGTAGTGGGCTGCTGGACTTAATTTTTTTGCCGTCCCGAAGCTTGCGGGCCAAACGCCCAGCCCTTTGTGTTATGCGAGCCGTAATGTTGGAGTGGATGTCTCACAGGCTTACTTCTTAGGTGGTCAACAGCGACGCCCAGAGGCCTAAGTAATTTCTGCACTCTTTCAGGTAAACCCAAGTTATTATTTGTTGCCCCTGTGACTTTCAAGTTGTTTTGAAGAATCTTACAGTTCTAAGATACCTTAGAAGTAGCTCTCTCAAGTCAGGAGTCTTTTTTTCAGAATGAATAAGAATGGTGTGAATGAATGTGACCTTGATAGTAGTTGCAAGGAAAGTATCATTGAACGCTGGAGGCATTAATCAAGGCAGCCTCTGCCCTTATGCCAAACATCTTCAACCACTTATTTTATATTCAGAGACAATAAGATTAATCTAAAAACATTAGCTACATTATATTATAATGTTATATATTTTAAATTTCTGTGCTTAATGGCTTAGTATTGAACTTCAAAACCTGTATTTTCCCCCAAAACCTGTATTTAAATTATTGAATTTTCGGACATTTAATTGGGTGACTACCCAATTAAGGCCTGACACTTTGCCTGATTGATGCTGGAGATAGAAATGGTGCACCTGATGAACACAGTCTCTGTCCTCAGGAAGCTTACAGGATAAGGGAGGACATGGTAAAGTAAACAGAGTATTTTAATAGAGTATGGTAACTGCTATGATGGTTAGAAACCCTGGGCAATGGGAGAATACATAGAAAGGGTATCCAGCCTAGATTTGGGGGTCAGGAAAGACTTTTCCAGGACAAGATTGAAGCTGGATCCTAAAGCGGATGACTGGATCAAGAAAGAGGCTGGAGTAGTGTTCTAGAACCTTAGTACAAATTCTTGGAGGTGAGAGTCAGCATGAACATTAAGGAAACTGAAGGTGGTTTGTTCTTTGTTCTTTTCAAGATTGTTAGGGCTACTTGAGGTCCCCTGACACTCCATATGAATTTTAGGATGGATTTTTTTCTATTTATACAAAAAAAGGCATTGGGATTTTGATAGGGATTGCACTGAATCTGTAGATTGCTTTGGGTAGTTCTATAAGTTTTTGATAGATACTCTTTATCAGGTTAAGGATGTTTCCTTAAATTTCCAGTTTGCTAAAAGATTTTAATCATGTGTTGAATGTTCTCAAGACCTTTATTATGCCTCTATTGAAATGAACATATGGCTTTTTATCTTCAATCTCCTAATATGAAGTTTTATATTATTAGATTTTCTTATATTGAAATATTCTTGCATCCCTAAGTAATAAACCCCTTTTAGTCATAAGCTATAAATATTACATATATAGTAGATACAATTTTGAATCAACATTCTTGAGCGAGATTGCACACTTCTGTTCTCATTTCAGTCTTTATGCCTTTTGGCTTCTTCCCCATTGAACTTTTTTCATTTTAACCCATTCCTCTGAGAACACTGATGAAATATTTATTGGAAACAATTGATATTAACTCACCATGTTTTCTAGTAGAGCCTCTAGTTTGTTTTTTAAAACTTTTTCTTCAACATTGTTTTGATACTTTTGAGTCTCATTAAATAACTGCTCGACATCCCTTATTGTAGTTCTCTAAAGATTTCTGTTTGTCTTTGACAACATCTGGTTTTACTCTGTATATTATTTCCCACTCATGCTTCTTGCTTCGTATTAAGCTGTTTTATTTTTTCCTAGTCTTACTTGCTTTTCCTTCCCTTTCTCTTTTCCAGGTCTTTGTCTATAATCAGAATTTGGGGTTTTCTTTTAAGATCTCTAAAACGAATTTTAATCATGCCATCTGACAAGCCGATATTAGTCCCAGTACTGGACTTGACAGAAGTTTCATTTTCTCCCCACTGGTGTCGCCTTCTATTGCTTCATCATCATAATTCTTCCTTGTTTGCATTTCAATAATTTATACCCTTTGTTACTTTTCCTATTATTTTATTTAAATTTATGCTAATATTATATCTTTCTTGCTTTGTTTCTTGAGTGGCAAGCTAAATTCACTTGTTTTAAATCATTTGCTTTTTGAAATTCTTACAGTTGTCTATAGATTTACCCCTAAATAGTCTTTTCTCTGCATTCCACAATTTTTAATAAGTAATATTTTAATTTTTGTAGTCTTTATTTCATTGTGATTTTTTAAATCCAAGAGTAATTCAGGGATGTAGATTTAAATGTCCAAACTTTTCTGTTTCCTTTTACTATTTTAAAATGTTTGCTTTGTGATTTTTCCAGCTTTCTTGAGGTATAATTGACAAATAAAATTGTAAGATATTTAAAGTGTACAACATGATGATTTGATATATGTATACATTGTGAAAGGATTCCTCTACTGAGCTAATTAACACATCCATCGCCTCACATATTTACCTTTTTTTGTGTGTGTGAGAGCATTAGGTTCTACTCTTAGCAAATTTCTATTATACAATACAGTGTTGTCAACTGTAGTCTCACTCTATACATTAGGTCCTAAGGCCTTATTCCTCTTACAGCTGAAGGTTTGTACCCTTTTACTAATCCCTCCTTATTTTCCTCACCAGCCACTTTGTGATTTAACTACATAAGGCATGTATATTATTTGTACTTTGAAATTTGCTCTACCTTTTTTGTGATGACTATGTAGTAAATTGTTGTCAATTTTCCATATGTTCATGTAAAAATTGGCTATTCTATATTTGTTGTGTATACAAATACCCAACAAATCTGTCAGATCCAGCTTATAGATTCTGTTATTCAAATATGCTGTGTGCTTAGTAACTTTCTGCCTGTGTGATGTATTATTTCTGGAACTGTGTTAAAATCTCTTTCAAATTTCAGATTTGAAAATAATCTGTATTATTTTCAAAGCTATATTGTTTGGTGATAGGAGCTCATGAATTTTATATCCTTTTGGTTGTCTGTTCTTTTTATAAGTATGATCAGTTCATTAAAAAAATCACCACTAATGTTGTTGCCTTAAACACTACTTTGGTGTTATATTAATATTGACATGACTGCTTTCTTGTGTGTAGGGTGTGTGTGCGTATCTATCGACATCTTTATCTTCAGTATTTCAGTATAATTTTATTTTAAGCATGTATCTTGTCAGCAGAATAGATGGATTTAAAAAATCAACCAACTTGGCAATCTTGGTATTTCAATAGGTTAAAAGGTCATTTATATATACACAGAAGCAAAGTTTTAAATTAAAAAAGTTGAGAAAATTTTAAATTGTAACAACTTATGGCATTGAGAGTATACTCTTGGTACCAAACAGAAAATAAAAATAAAAATCCACACTTAGACATACAGCAAGAATGAGAGAATTTTTTTAAAGCCATCAGAGAAAATAAAGATTACCTAAAAAATAATAATTTGTTGGCAGAAAATTCTCATTAGCAAAAGTAAGTTCCAGAATTCTCCAGGTCCCAGGCCATAACTAGGTATTTTAATGGCACTTTAATGGTATGCAGCAGTGGTATTCTGAATATCACAGCTCAGGTCTGAGAGATTTAGTGTTCATTTTCTGAAGCCAGCATCTGTGTCCACTTCACTCCCTTGGTCTTTAGCTTGCAACAAGTTATGACCATGGGAACTGGTAGGTAATGTTTTTATGTGACTTTCCCCCTTTTTAACTAGCCAAGGGGCCTAACTGCTTATTTTGGATTCAAGCAGTAAGCCTGGCTCAGGTCCCTTGTTTAGCCCGAAGCCCTTTTGTCCCTATTACACTGCTTGAACAATCTCATCTAAGTCCAAGACTAGAATTCCCACTTTAGTTTTAGCCTGGCTCACCACTTTCTGTCCCATCTTCGGTCCGTTTAGCTATTTATCTTTTATTTGTGCCTGATTATCCTTCTGCTTTCTTCTTTTTTATTTTATATGTGTATCTTTAATTTATTGGAGCAGAGTAAGTATATCAAAGCATAGGTTTACTCCCCTATGATGCATTTCTTGTGAAGAGCTTACACACATTAAAATGGAATATATACTTGATTTTTGTTAGTTGTTTACATTACAGGCATAATATACAAATCAGGAGGCTTCAAACTATTTCTCAAGTTGCACAGAAAATTTTCTGTCATTCATTTTATTACTTAATTTCATAAGTTACTTAAAACAGTTGATGTATTCTTGAGCATGCATAAAACATGTCAAAATAAATGACTAAACAAAGGGCTAAGAGAGTTTAAATTTGCAGCTTACCTAGATTTCCATAATTTTATATTAACACAACTTAAAACTACTACTTTAGACAATCTTTACCTTTTCAAATGTCCCCAAATAAAACAGCACCCCAACAGATGACATCGACATTAAATTTAAGGATAAATTAGGAGATGTTTATAACTTAAGGATATTTGAAAACAGTATTAGTCACATTAATATTGGTGGACCTTTTCTAGTCAAACCCAATCCTTGCTAGATAAGAGAATGGTAAAGCCAGAAAAATAAAATTATTTGGCCAGAAGCAAGCAAGAAAACTTTAGAAGCCAAATCTCCTTGTTTCTAATGCAGTGCTCTTTCCACAACTCTTTATCCCAACCACCTACATTATGATTAATTACAATCTCCTTTTCAATGAAAGAACAATGATAAATATACTCGGATATAAACATTTAATGATTTCCCAGGATTTGTAAATAGAAAGCTACAATGATATATGGGAAATAGAGAACTGTTAGTACTAAAGAACGAAAGCAAGTAAGTAAACTCAGAAATTATTTTTACCTAGATAAATTTACTACACAAAGTTTACCTGAGAAAATGTTTGCTTTCTATCTTCAAGTAAAGACTGGGGTGCTGATAGAAAATCCCTTTTCTCATGGCTCTCCTGGCTGACGAGCGTGTCCGCGTAGCTGGGCTGCGGGAAGATCACGTGACTCCCCCGCGAGTCCGCGGTGAGCGAGACCTCGTGGGAATAGGTCTGCAGGAAAGCCCGCACCCCGTCCACGCCCACAAAGTGAGAGACGGGCACGCCCGCTAATCCTCCTCCTGAAGCCTGGAGCACACGCGTCCTATGCCAGCGCCACAGTCTGAGCGCCAGAAGCACAATGACAAAGGCGAGGAAGACGCAGGAGACCGCGGCCACCGCCACCACCAGGTACAGCGTGAGGCTGGAGTTGTCCAGGTTGGTGGAGGGTTCCATGCTGCCCAAGTCGGCCAGCACATCTGGGATGCTGTCAGCCATCGCCACTGTGAGAGTAACTGTGGCAGAGAGAGGGGGCTGGCCGTGGTCCTCGACCGCCACCACCAGGCTCTGCTTGAGCGCGTCTCTGTCCAGCAGGGCCCGCGCTGTGCGCACCTCGCCCGTGTGCAGCCCCACCGAGAAAAGCGCTGGCTCGCTGGCCTTGAGCAGGCGGTAGGACAGCCAGGCGTTCTGGCCCGAGTCTCTGTCCACAGCCACCACCTTGGTCACCAGGTAGCCAGGCTCTGCAGAGCGGGGTGCCAGCTCCACACCGGTGGAACCGTCAGTGGGGAGGGCGGGGTACAGAATCTCAGGTGTGTTGTCATTCTGGTCCAGCACGAATATGCCCAGTGACACGTTGCTGCTGAGTGGTGGGTCCCCGCTGTCACGAGCCATCACTCTTAGTCGCAGGTCCCGGAACTGCTCATAGTCGAAGGATCGCAACGCATACAGGACTCCAGTGTCTGAGTTGATGGAGACAAAGGAGGATAGAGGTACCCCCTGGATGGTGTCCTCCACCAGGGAATAAGTGACTCGTGCATTCTCATTGCTGTCAGCATCGTGGGCAGTCACAGAGAAAATGGAGACACCTCTGGGGTTGTTTTCTGGAATGTAGGTGGAGTAGGAGTCCTGCAGGAAGACAGGGGAGTTGTCATTGATATCTGTCACTTGCAGTGAAATGTGTGTTTCGGTAGACAGAGTCGGAGTTGCCTGATCTGCTGCTGTTACTGTGATGTTGTACTGGGAGGTAAGTTCTCTGTCCATTGTTCTTTCTGTCACTAAACGGTAATAATTATCATCTAACTTTTCTAATTTAAAGGGTAGATTTCCAGAAATGGAACACGTAGTGTGACCATTGTCTCTGGAGTCCTGGTCGTGCACACTGATAAGAGCAATTATGGCCCCAGGAGGAAAGTTTTCTGGGACTGCAGTGGTGACAGAGGTGATGGTCACCTCTGGGGCATTATCATTTATGTCCAGAACTTTGACCAGCACCTTAGCTCTGGCCATGAGGCTTGAACCATCCTGAGCTTGAATTTCCATTGGATAAATTGTGTATTCTTCGAAATCCAGAGGTTCTTTATTTGATATTTCTCCTGTGTAAGAATCCAAGTGAAATATTTGTGCCACTTTGTGGTCTATATTATGAAACGAATATGTTACTTACCCATTGGCTCCCTCATCTGGGTCCGTGGCTTTTACCGTGAGCAGCCGAGTGCCCAGCGGCACGTTCTCAGGGACACTCGTGTGGTACCGTGCTTGAGTAAACGCTGGAGCGTTGTCATTTGCATCCACCACCTGAACTCGAATTCGGAGGGTTCCTGAACGGACTGGGTTGCCCCCATCAAAAGCGGTGAGGAGGAGGCGGTGGACAGCGTCTTCTTCCCTATCTAGGGGACTCTGCAGCACCATCTCTGGCTGTTGGGACCCATCAGATCCCTGTTGCACATCCAGAGAGAAATGAGGGTTGGAGCTGAGCTGGTACATCTGGAGCAAATTCATACCCACATCAAGGTCTTGCCCGGAAGGTAGAGGGATCCTGGTACCTGGAGTGGTTATTTCATTCATTTTAAATTCTACTTCCTCTAACTGGAATTGGGGAGTGTTGTCATTAATATCAATTATTTCCACTTCAACAGGGAAAAGCTTCATTTTATCCTCTACCAAGACATTAAAACTCACCAGACACGGCAGGCTCTGAGCGCAGAGCTCCTCCCGATCTATCCTGCCTGCGGTGACCAAGCTGCCGCTTCGCGGGTTCAGAGCAAAAAGCTGAGTCCTACCTCTGGAGACGATGCGGACTCCCCGCTCCGCCAGCTCCTGGGGTTGTAGTCCTAGGTCTTTGGCAATGTTGCCCACAAAGAAACCTTTGTCTGTCTCTTCTGGCACCGAGTAGCGGATCTTCCCAGCCTGGGCTTCCAACAACAGCCCCAGAAAAAGGAACAGCAAGACCAGCCTGCGGCAGCCGAGCACCTTCACTCGAATCGTCATTGCTCTCTTGCTTCGTAGTTTTCTCCCAGTCTGGCACCAACAGTATTGTTTCTCTGCTCTTCTGAGTCTAAATTAACCGAATTTTCAGGAGAATTCAGAGCAGAAAGGGGTCCTGAAGTAGGATCTGGGCAGCCTCAGGAGTCTGTTTTCAATCTGGCAGTGATGGAGGTTCTAAAAAGTTTTTTTTCCCCTCGGTGCGTTTGTGTGTGTGCGCGCGCGCGTGCGCTGCCTTTATCTCCCAGACTGGTGAACAGCGGCACCCAGAGTCCTAAAGAGTTACTGCACTCCTAGATAATACTTGAACTTTCCCTTCTCATTAACCTGATCAACCTTTCCTTAAGTCTTAGTTTATTGTCAAGGAAATAGTTAAGCATTATACATTATAACTATGAAAAGGAGAAATTGCTATGTTCATGTAATTAATTACATCTACATATTGCTTAATTGTAACATACAGTAGAATCCAAGCTATCCTGGATATTCCAGTAGTATTCCCAACCTATCTGCTTTCCGTTTGCTAGTCAGGAAGTATCACAAAGGGGACAAATCATCCCTCCACTTCTTCTGTAGTACATCTTGACCACTTGATAATTTCACAGGCCATATAGAAGAGCAACTGCCCTTTGACTGGAGGATGAAAAAAACTGAAAGGAGAAATAAACTTTTAGAATGTAAGCAAGACTTTAAAAAATTGGACTATCCCATTTCCTATCCATTGCACTCTGAATATTTAGCAGAAACCTTGGAATTTTGAAGGACATATTTTATTCCATCCTTATTTTTCCTCTTTTACTGAAGCATCTATGTATTATGTGGATTTAAAAAGACCTTTAATATGGGCTTTTAAAAGACCTTCAACTCAGCTGCAAGTAATATATTTTGAATAAAATAACACTGGGCTTGGACTTCCCTGGCCGTCCAGTGGTTAAGACTCCATGCTCCCACTGCAGGGGGCAGCAGTTTGATCCCTGGTCGGGCAACTAAGATCCCGCGTGCCACGCCACATGGCCAAAATGAACAAACAAACAAACAACAAAAAAACCACTGGGCTCTTGGAATTTCATTGGAAAAATGTCACATGAGTATCTAATTTAGACTAAATTTAAGAGACACAAGAGGTAGTGATATTTTTCAAAATTGAAAATAAAAAGGCCACATCTTTATTTTTAGATAGTCTATATTAGGATAATATGTATTCTCCTACATCCACACTTAATATTTTCTCCAAAAGAATTTGGTTTTCTAAAACAGCAAGATTTTAAAACTGTATTGCCTTCCTTGTTTTACTCATTGCAAAATTAGTAAAAGGTTACTAACTAAAGTGTCTTGGGCTTAGTGTGATTTATTTATCCTTACACAGAAGTTAGGGAAGAATGATCTCTGCATTCCAGACGCTGACATTTTTAGCAACAAATTGGGCCAAATATTGGCAGCCAACCCATGGACACCATGACTGAGAAGGCTCTGGAAAATGATGAAAGGAAACAATCAAAGGCCAGAATAGTTCTTGGAGAGAGACTCTATGTTCTTACACAACCAAATCTACAGTTTCCCAGCTTCTCAAAGACAAATATAATGGAGCCCAGGAGCAGAAACTTAAAGATGCAGTGAACCTCCTTCAATATTTCGAGGAAAGAACTCTTTAGCCAGAAACATAATTTTTCAGAACATACATTAATAGGCACAAAGTTTTGCCCAAAGGAATTTTCTGGGCTAATGAAACAAATCAAAATATACATAGAAACTAGCAAGTAAACTTGTAGAGCTCTCCCACACCCCTAAAGACAACAAAAAATAAGCAGGACTGCTTACAGTAGGATGATATTTATGAAATAAAAGTGTTAAAACTCACACGAATACATTTGAATCCAATGTAATATTTAAGGCTTCACTGTTGGTACTACAGAAACTATCTAGTTGAAAGACGTTTCTGAGTTAACTTGAAGAAATTAAGACTTTGCAATATCTGAAGTCACATATTGACTGTAGGAATAGGGCAAATCTCTCTTGCTGAAGTGGGAGCAACTCCAAGTCCAGGCTTGGACCAGGCTGAAAGCAGGGCTGGAGGAGCACTGCAGGCACGAGGCTATGGCCAGAGTCACTGCTAGGAAGAAGAACATGGAGATCAAGGCGAAAAGACCATGACCAGGTAAAGCTGTAGCTCTGGCAGTAGGTGCTGGGTGGTCACTGAGGTCCGTCCACAACTCCTGCAAACACTAGCTGCAGCATGATGAATATTGTCATTGAGCATGGTGACCAGCAAGCCCCAGAGAACAGTGTCTCTGTCATCTGCAGTGCCCCAGTGGGCATCTTGCTCTTGTGCATCCTCAGGTTGAAGAGTCAGATTAGGACACCTGATAGGACAGTCAGGTGTTGCGCCCCAGTCAGCGTCCACCTTGGCGACCAGGTAGTCGAACTGCAGTGTGTGATGCCCCACTGAAGAGGCATATGACTTCCAGGTGCAACTCCCAGCGTAGCACGTCTTCTGTGAGTTTTTGCAGTGGTAGTACACCATTACAGGCAGGCTCAGGCTGACACAGAGCCCTGGTTGCAGGCCACAGAGTCAGCTCAAAGGTAGGCTGCAGTGAACACCACTGTGCTCTGCACTCAGTGACACGTCAGACAACAGCACCCAGGTCACTGGTCAGGAAAAATAGGAGGCACTTAGGGCACCAAGTTTCAGTTGGAAGCACTAAAGTGTGCAATGGAGGCTCTGGGTGAGTGTTCCCAATCTCCTGGACCATACAGTAGACCTGTTGGAAAATTAGAGCATTTTTGTTGATGTGGGTTATATGCAGGCTAATGCTTACACTGGAGGAGAGGGACAGCTTGTCTTTGTTACCTCATGATTCCGAATCTGCTCCCAGTTTAGAATCCTTTCTGTCAGTAGCTTACAAAGAATTACATAGTAATTCTTTGTTGTGAATTGTTTGGCTATGGGTTTATTACTCTCTACAATATCTTTCACTTTTCTCTTCAAGAAATCTGAGTCCTGTTGTTTTGATTAGAGCAACCACACTTCTTATCTCTAATAGGACTAAACACTCAGCTGAAAGTCACCTGCACTGCATCATAGTTCTCAACCTGCATTTCAACCAGGATTGTGAAAAGTGCCCTTAACTGTCTCCAGTCTTCTCTTCTAAGCTGTGATATAACAGTCACTCTTCAAAATCAAAGATGGTGCTGTCGTTATTGAATATACTGTGTATGCCCTGTGAGACTGTGTGGAAAGTGTAGAACTCTACCTTAAGGGTGTCACCTAGGTCAGCAGGGATCACCTGAAGAATGCAGACAAGGAGGTTCTCTGGCAGGCAGACTCTACTGTACACTTTGTAGCTCAGTATGGGAGGACTGGCTTTGGCATCCGAGACCTACCTGCATCTTGCCCTGAGCCTCCTCCCCACCACTAAGTGGTGGCAGCTCTGCTACTCTGGTCCAGATTTCTCCAATAAATAACCAGAGTACTTACTGCCCTAGTGTTCTCTTTTACTTTTGGCAGTGAGGGAGATGGTTAACTGAAATTAATCTGCTAAACTTGTAGAGAATTACTTGCAGCATCCATATCTACTGCAGTTTAGGAGTAAACTTTGCTCTTATTAAGATGTTTTCCAGAATTTTCAAAACAAAATGGCTGTGCTCAAAGCCATATGTTATTTATATACAGGATAAATACTTTATATAAAAAACATTTATAGGATTTCCAGTGAAAGTTTCAGATTCAAGGGGCCTAGGGACTTCCTTTGGCCTATTGGCTACATCTATCCTGTCATTTGTTCCTTCCTGCTCTCTTTGCTGGTGGTAAAGAGAGGCTTCTCAGCACTCACCCATGGTTCTTGTCACCGACATGTAGATCTTTGGCGAGATTCCCCACTTTTAAATCCTTGGCTGTCTCTTCCGGAATCTCTCAGCATAACTGCTGCGCAGTTCACTAGGCTGAACAAAGACATCAGAAAAGGAAACAGCGCTTCCTGCACTCCCGCGTCTTCCCTGTGGAGAGACTTCTCTCTCTTCACGACGCGGCTTCGTAGGACCGAATGCACTTCGCTACAGTGGCTCTTCGGATTACCAAGGTGCGCTGGAGAGAAAAGGAAGCAGCTCTCTCAGACCTTCCTGACCCAGATATTTGAAGCAGATTGCGGGAGAGATGGCGTGCAGAGTCTGCTCCTGGTGTGTTTCTCTAAAGTGTGCATACATCGCTGCGTCAAAACCGCCAGTGGGTTCCTTTGTTTCACTCTAAGCCACGGATTGGCCAACAGCGGCACCCAGAGGTCCAGGAGGATAGCTACCACATGTTATTTCTGAAAGTCCTCACAGGAGACTGTATTTGCTTTATTTCCGGGACTTATTTTTACAATACCAGTTGGTTCAGTATAAAGGCTACAAGTCACTATTTCTTTTTGACAAAATATTAATAAAATGGTCTTTCCACAAAATTTAAATCAAACGTTTTAATTTATTAAAATTCACATCAGCTTAAAATAAAAATTCTTACACAATTTCCCTCTTGACATTTCCTTTTGAAGAACACTTGAAGCTTCTTTTTCTTAAACATTTTTTTACTCAAGAAATTACCCACTGTAAAAAGAATTTTACATTAGAAAAGGAAATTCTCACTGTATATTCTACAATATAAAAGAAACTTGCACTATAAAAGGTAGAAAATACTGACAAAAATTTTCAAGTATCAGTAATTGCATTATTTAATTACAATTTTACACATAACATAAAATTTACCAACTTGACCATTTTAAGTGTACAGTTCAGTAGTATTAAATACATTCATAATGTCATGCAACCATCACAACCATCCATCTCCAGAACTCTTTTTATCTTATAAAACTGAAACCTATACCCATAGGTATACCTATACCTATACGTATACCCATTAAACTCCTCATTCTCCCTTCTCTCCAGCCCCTGGCAAACACCATTCTACTTGCTCTCTCTATGATTTTGACTACTCTAAATACCTCATATAAGTGGAATCATATGGTATTTGTCTTTTGTGTGTGTGTGTGACTGGCTTATTTTACATAGCATAATATCCTCAAGGTTCATCCATGTTGCAGCATATGTCAGATTTTCCTTCCTTTTTAAAAGAGTATGGAGGTTCCTCAAAAAATTAAAAATAGAACTACCACATGATCCAGCAATTCCACTTCTGGGTATGTTTCTGAAAAAAACGAAAACACTAATTCAGAAAGATGTAATCACCCCTATGTTCACTGCAGCACCATTTACAATAGCCAAGATATGGAAGCAACCTAAGTGTCCATCAATAAATGAATGGATAAATAAGATGTGGTACATATACAAAGCCATAAAAAAGAACAAAATCTTGCCATTTGCAACAACATGGATGGACCTAGAGGGTATAATGTTAAGTGAAGTAAGTCAAACAGAAAAAGACAAATACCACATGATTTCACTTATATGTGGACTCTGAAAAAGCAAAACAAATAAACATAACAAAACAGAAAGAGATTCACAGATACAAAGAACAAACAGGTGGCTGTCAGAAGGGAGAGGGGTGAGGGGATGAGTGAAATAGGTGAGGAATATTAAGAGGT
This sequence comes from Balaenoptera physalus, assembly GCF_965194825.1. Taxonomy (NCBI): domain Eukaryota; kingdom Metazoa; phylum Chordata; class Mammalia; order Artiodactyla; family Balaenopteridae; genus Balaenoptera; species Balaenoptera physalus. The sequence continues at coordinate 59,468,606 of NC_138890.1, forward strand.
ACAAACTTCCAGTTACAAAATAAATGAGTCACAGGGATGAAATGTACAGCATGGGGAATACAGTATAGTCAATAAAATTGTAGTAACTTTGTATGGTGACAGATGGCAACTAGACTTACGGTGAGGGTGATTATTTTGTAATGTACAGAAATATCGAATGACTGTGCTGTGCACCTGGAACTAACATAGTGTTGTAAGTCAATTATACTTCAGTTTTAAAAAAGAATTTCCTTCCTTTTCAAAGCTGAATAATATTCCATTGTAGGTACACATACCACATTTTGCTTATGCATTCATTGGTTGATGGACACCTGGGGTGCATCTAACTTTTAGCTATTATGAATAATGCTGGTATGAACAAGGGTGTATAAACATCTCTTAGAGACCCTGCTTTCAATTCTTTAGGGTATATACACAGAATTGGAATTGATGGGTCATATAGTAATTCAATTTTTAATGTTTTGAGGAACCACTGACTGTTTTCCACAGTGGCTGTACCATTTTATATTCCCACCAACAGTGCACAAGGATTTCATTATTCCACATCTTTGTCAATATTTATTATTTCCTGTTTTTTTAATAGCCGTCATCCTAATGGGCATGAGGTGGTATCTCACTGTTGTTTTTATTTGCATTTCCCTAATGATTAGTAATGTTGAGCATCTTCTCATGTACTTATCGGGCATTTGTATCTTTTTTGGAATTACATATATACTATTATAATCCTCCCAATAATCAGCTCTTTCATGGATACCACTGATTACCTCTATAGACTGAATATTTATGTCCCCCCCACCCCAAAATTCACATGTTGAAACCTAATCAATGTGATGGTATTTAGAGGCAGGGCTTTGGGGAGGTGATTAGGTCATGAGGTTGGAGTGCTCATGAATGGCATTAGTGCCCCTGTAAAATAGGCCGCAGAGAACTCCTCCACCCCTTCCACCATGTGAGGTTACAGCAAAAAAGACTGCCACCTATGAACCAGGAAGCCTGCCCTCACCAGACACCAAAGCTGCCAGTGCTTTTATCTCAGACTTCTCAGCTTCCAGATCTTAGAAATAAATTTCAGGTGCTATAAGGCACTCAGTTTATGATATTTATGAACAAGTTGCCCTTGTTCTTTCCTCTCTTCTAACACTTCGTTTTCAGTTTAGAGGTCCACCATCTGTGCACCTAAGGGCAGCTGAACCTACTCATAGCTGCAGTAGTTCTGATAGGTCTAAACCAATATTGGTGATCTCATTCCTCTTGCCAGTGTTTAGTTAGAAATGTGGCTTAAAACAATTAATAATTAAAAAATAAGCTTAGGGCAAGGTTTCTCAACCCTGGTACTATTTTGAGTCAGATAACTTTGTTGGGGGGGGATGTTCTGTGCATTATAGGATATTTAGCAGCACCCATGAGACGCCACGAGATCCCACAGGTGCAACAATCAAAATGTCTCCAGACATCACCAAATGTCTCCTCCTCCCCACCATTTTGAAAATCACAGGCTTAGGGTATTCCGCTGGTGACTATTATTGAGCCAGGGATAGGTATATAGTCTAAGTTGGTCCAATCACAGTGAAAGACAGATTTTGGTTGGGAAGAGCCACTCTCTGAACTTACCATGGACAAGGAAGGAAGTTCCCTAGTTACTGCTGGCAGGTTTCTTATGACCACAGACTTTGGAAATTTACAAGGAGGTGAGGGTAAAGCTGAAAGAATAATAAAGTATAAATAAATGTTCATTATCCAAAATTAGCAAGAGTTAAACAATTTGTGCCAGACCATAATTCAATCCTGCCTAGAGGCAGCCATACTTCTAGAACTGCACTGTCCGATAGAGTAATCACCTGCCACATGTGGCCACTGGGCACTTGAAATGTGGCTAGTCCAAATTGAGATGTGCTTTAGGTGTAAAATAAACACTTGATTTTGAAGATTCAGTACAAAATAAGAATGTAAAATATTGTTAATATTTTATACATTGATTATATGTTGAGCAATATTTTGGTAATTAGGTTAAATAAAATGTCATTGAAATTAATTTCACGTGTTTCCTTTTGGCATTTTAATATGGCTACTAGATAATTTAACATACATATGTGACTTTCACCTGTGGCTCACATTATATTTCTATTGGACAGAGCTGCTCTAGACTACCTGGTTTTTGAGATAACACATTTTCTTATTGTTTAAACCAGTGTAAATTAGATTGGTCTTTTTTTCTATCAAAAGCATCCTATTTGATACAAGAGACTGTTACAATTTAGTTAACCTGCTTTTTACTGATTATATACTGCTGCAACAGTATATAAGTGTATTTTGGGGGGTATTTGCTATTTCCTCACTCCTATAATTTTCAACCTCCAAAATATAAACAAGGCTTCTCCCATCTCTCACATTTTTTTTAACCTCCACAGTATAAGGAACTTGAAAGTTTATTAAAGGGAATTTTCAATCATACAGCATTAGCCCGATTGTGATACTCCTTTATCATAGGTAGGAAGCCCTTTGAGGCTTATTACCACACTGGGGAATTTACTGTTCCCCCAAATCTTTGGTTCACCAGTATCACAGATATTCTATGGAACAACCACAGGAGTGTAATTCTTTTATCAACTCAGAGTGTTTCTATATATCAAGTGGATTTGATTTAAAAAAACAACATTTGACAAAATTCAACACCCATTTATGATAAAAACCCTCCAGAAAGTAGGTATAGAGGGAACTTACCGCAACATAATAAAGGCCATACATGACAAACCCACGGCCAAAATCGTTCTCAATGGTGAAAAACTGAAACCATTTCCACTAAGATCAGGAATAAGACAAGGCTGTCCACTCTCACCACTATTATTCAACATAGTTTTGGAAGTTTTAGCCACATCAATCAGAGGAAAAAAAAAGAAATAAAAGGAATACAAATCAGAAAAGAAAAAGTAAAGCTGTCACTGTTTGCAGATGACATGATACTATGCATAGAGAATACTAAAGATGCTACCAGAAAACTACTAGAGCTAATCAATGAACTTGCTAAAGTAGCAGGATACAAAATTAGTGCACAGAAATCTCTTGCATTCCTATACACTAATGATGAAAAATCTGAAAGAGAAATTAAGGAAACACTCCCATTTGCAACAAAACCATTGCAACAAAAAGAATAAAATACCTAGGAATAAACCTACCTACAGAGACAAAAGACCTATATGCAGAAAACTATGAGACACTGATGAAAGAAATTAAAGATGATACAAACAGATGGAGAGATATACCACATTCTTGGATAGGAAGAATCAACATTGTGAAAATGACTATACTACCCAAAGCAATCTACAGATTCAGTGCAATCCCTATCAAACTACCAATGGCATTTTTCACAGAACTAGAACAAAAAAATTCACAATTTGAATGGAAACACAAAAGACCCTGAATAGCCAAAGCACTCTTGAGAAAGAAAAACGGAGCTGGAGGAATCAGGCTCCCAGACTTCAGACTATACTACAAAGCTACAGTAATCAAGACAGTATGGTACTGGCACAAAAACAGAAATATAGATCAATGGAACAGGATAGAAAGCCCAGAGATAAACCCACACACATATGGTCACCTTATTTTTGATAAAGGAGGCAAGAATATACCATGGAGAAAAGACAGCCTCTTCAATAAGTGGTGCTGGGAAAACTGGACAGCCACCTGTAAAAGAATGAAATTCGAACACTCCCTAACACCATACACAAAAATAAACTCAAAATGGATTGAAGACCTAAATGTAAGGCCAGACACTATCAAACTCTTAGAGGAAAACATAGGCAGAACATTCTATGACATAAATCACAGCAAGATCCTTTTTAACCCACCTCCTAGAGAAATGGAAATAAAAACAAAAATAAACAAATGGGACCTAATGAAACTTAAAAGCTTTTGCACAGCAAAGGAAAACAAAAACAAGATGAAAAGACAACCCTCAGAATGGGAGAAAATATTTGCAAATGAAGCAACTGACAAAGGACTAATCTCCAAAATTTACAAGCAGCTCATGCAGCTCAATATCAAAAAAACAAACAACCAAATCCAAAAATGGGCAGAAGACCTAAACAGACATTTCTCCAAAGAAGATATACAGATTGCAAATAAACACATGAAAGGATGCTCAACATCACTAATCATTAGAGAAATGCAAATCAAAACTACAATGAGGTATCACCTCACACCAGTCAGAATGGCCATCATCAAAAAATCTACAAACAATAAATGCTGGAGAGGGCGTAGAGAAAAGGGAACCCTCTTGCATCGTTGGTGGGAATGTAAATTGATACAGCTACTATGGGGAACAGTGTGGCGTTTTCTTAAAAAGCTAAAAATAGAAATACCATACAACCCAGCAATCCCACTACTGGGCATATACCCTGAGAAAACCATAATTCAAAGAGTCATGTACCACAATGTTCATTGCAGCTCTATTTATAATAGCCAGGACATAGAAGCAACCTAAGTGTCCATCAACAGATGAACGGATAAAGATGTGGCACATATACACAATGGAATATTACTCAGCCATAAAAAAAACGAAATTGAGTTATTTGTAATGAGTTGGATGGACCTAGAGACTGTCATACAGAGTGAAGTAAGTCAGAAAGAGAAAAATAAACACTGTATGCTAACACATATATATGGAATCTAAAAAAGAAAAAAAGGTTCTGAAGAACCTAGGGGCAGGACAGGAATAAAGACGCAGACATAGAGAATGGACTTGAGGACACAGGGAGGGGGAAGGGTAAGCTGGGACGAAGTGAGAGAGTGGCATGGACATATATACACTACCAAATGTAAAACAGATAGTGGGAAGCAGCCGCATAGCACAGGGAGATCAGCTCAGTGCTTTGTGACCACCTAGAGGGGTGGGATAGGGAGGGTGGGAGGGAGAGGCAAGAGGAAGGAGATATGGGGATATATGTATATGTATAGCTGATTCACTTTGTTATAAAGCAGAAACTAATACACCATTGTAAAGCAATTATACTCCAGTATAGGTGTTAAAAAAATTAAACAAACTTAAAAATTCAGTTCCCCAGTCAAAACAACAACAACAACAACAACTGGATTTATCAATAGACATTAAGGTAATGGTGATGTGGCAGTGCCCTTAGCTTTAGGATCAATGTAACTACCCCTCAAAAAATAGCATTCAGAAAATGTATTAAACTCAAAAAAAGAAAATACGTTTCAGGATTGAAGGAGGTACATACTTTAGGGGAAACTTCAGTTGATCCTTTTAATTATCTCTGACAACCTTCCATTTCAAGGTTTAATAACTAAAATACACCATAATTTTGGCAAATCTGAATTGCCCAGAATTTATCTCAAGTTATTTTCTGTGACAAAGATATCTGAGCATCATAAAGCTCATAGGCAATTAAAATGCAAAGCAATATTTGGATTATTTTCATGTATAAGCATGGCCTCACATTTTATAGGGTTAAATAAAGCATTATGCAAAGGCTAGCATGCTAAACTCACATCTATGAAGTAAGTAAAATCAGGTACAATTAAGGGACAAGCACATTGGAAAAATTTCTTCAAAAAGAGGAAACAGATCATCCTGGAAATTATATATACATCAGCTAATATTCTTCAACACATTACAGAACAAAGAACTAAAGTACAGTTATGTAGAAGAGCATAATTTTCCTTCAAACTTAACATAAAAAACCAAACTGGTGCCAAACCATTTAAATTCCACCCCATGATACACAGTAGCACAGTTGAGGAAACCAAAGGGGTCACATTCACACACGCTATTTGCAAACCTCTGGCCTCATAACAATTGGCACGGTCCGTGAATGGAGAGGAAATGTATATATAAAGTGTCTCTATCTCATTTTAAGGTGACATACAATGTATTTTCTCTGACAAATTATTATAGGATTTAGATTATATTTATGTTCTTTCTGGATGGATCAATTGTTTCATTCAATTAGCTAATATTTTTTATCTCTCACGTTTTGATACTAGGCACTGGGACCGGATGAACACGATATTAGACTCCTGATTATCATGGAGCTTCCAATCTTAGGTGAGGGAGACAATAAGTACATAAAGAAATAAAGTGAATTTTCTAAATGTTAATCACATTTTAAGTGAATTCTCTAAAACTTAGATGCAGGTGTTGATATTTTAGAGAACAGAAATTGAAATTTTAAGGACCTTGATAATCTACCAAACTGATCCTATTAATAAATAAATGGAAATGAATAGGAGTAAGTGGAAACTGTTACACAGTTAGACTGAAGCACTATAAATACATGTTGAAGAATACTTGACCACCTAAAGAAGAGGCAAGCAGAAAAGTTATCCAAACAGTAGAGGTGGATTTTTTTAAAATTCCACACTAATTTAAAAATTACTGGCAAATGAGTAGAAGGAAGTAATACTTCAAGTATATTCTACTTTAATCAGACTATTCGTCTTTCAGGCAACTGTCCTAAATGAACACGGGCCTCCAGAAGAACACTACCTTCTCTGTTTACATTTATATCTACGTCAAACACATTAAAAAGAGGAATCACTACTCAGCCATAAAAAGGAACGAAATTGGGTCATCTGTAGAGACGTGGATGGATCTAGAGACTCACACAGAGTGAAGTCAGAAAGAGAAAAACAAATATCATATATTAACGCATATATGTGGAACCTAGAAAAATGGTACAGATGAACCGGTTTGCAGGGCAGAAACTGAGACACAGATGCAAAGGACAAACGTATGGACACCAAGTGGGGGAAGTGGCGGGGGCGGGGATGAACTGGGAGATTGGGATTGACATGTATACACTAACATGTATAAAATGGATGACTAATAAGAACCTGCTATATAAAAAAATAAATTAAATAAAATTAAATTAAAAAAGAGGAATCACCCTTGTTCCCTCAGGGGGTCTTCAAACCCGAAACAGACCGAGTCATGGGCCTCCTACGGACATCTTCATAATCAACAAACACAGAATTATAGTGGGCTGCATGTCCTCACTCCACTGACTTGGGTACTTTAAAATCCACGGTATGGTTAGTTATGAATTCTTTTATCGGCTCCAGATTGAATATAGCCTGTGGAGATGCCGAGATGTTTCCAGAAACAAACACCATTTCCGCACGGACGCCCTATCTCCGGCAATCACCCGGAAGCCTAGGAGGTATCCGGCCCCACAGCGATCCGGTAAAAGCCCTGGCTTAGCGGAGGCGGGCGGGAGAATCTATGTCCTTCTTAGAACCGTTTTCTCTAAATACTTTTAAACCAACAGCTCTTTAGGAAACATACTCTTCATCCCGTTAAGGCCAAGTTCTCGCGAGACGACAAGACCCGCCGGATAGCGTAATCGCGCATTGCGCCTGCGCGCGCTGGGGCAGCCCGCACTTCCGCCCGAGGGGTGTTGCGACTCACAGCAGCTTCCCGTCCTGGGTGGTGACGTACCTGTTTTTTCTCGGTTAGGTCTGCAGCAACGGACGGAGGCCCGCTGAGCTGCGGAGTTGCAGAATCTGGCGTTCGGAGCTGCGGTTCTTGGCGAGATTTCGCGTTGCCCGTCCTGAGCCATCTCACCGATAATCAGCGGATCGCTTTGCCAAGTGCCGGGAAGAACAAAGGAATTCGGAAGGAGACGCTCGGCTCCCGGCCACCTTGCTCTGAGTGACTTCCTTTTCCGCTCGCGCCTGTCCGGACAAACTGGACTTGTAACCGTCACTGGATTGTAAGTACCCGAGGCGAAGAGAGCTCACTACGCCCCGCTTTTTGCGTATCTTTGTTCCGGGAGAGTTTGTGGATTGGGAATATCTGCTGAGCCTTACTTTCTGTGCCGAAAATCGTTCCGTAGGAGCCGCCATTTGCTTTCCCTGCGTTGTCCTGCAGCGGCATCTAGAGGTTGGAACTTGGTATTGCAGCTAATAGATTTAAATGGACCTGAGTAAGGCAAAGTGTCAGTAACGACTGGTACTGTCACAGCATATTTAGAAAGACTTGGGGCTTAATTCAGAATAGACGCTTAGTTGCTGTTCTACCTAGAACTCTTTGTAATTAAAGACTTCAATTTATAAAGAACTGGACTATCTGTTGAAATAGCTGAAATTTTTTAGTGCAACAAGTGGTTATTAGAGAAAAAGTGAGTCACAAAGAAATAAAGATGAGTAAGAGCAAAGATGATGCTCCTCACGAACTAGAGAGCCAATTTATCTTACGCCTACCTCCGGAGTACGCCTCTACTGTGAGGCGGGCGGTACAGTCTGGTCATGTCAACCTGAAGGACAGACTGACAATTGAGTTACACCCTGATGGGCGTCATGGAATTGTCAGAGTGGACCGGGTCCCACTGGCGTCAAAATTGGTAGATCTGCCATGTGTTACGGAAAGTTTGAAAACCATTGATAAAAAAACCTTTTACAAGACAGCTGATGTCTGTCAGATGCTTGTCTCTACAGTTGATGGTGATCTCTATCCTCCTGTTGAGGAACCAGTTGCCTGTGCTGATCCCAAAGCAAGCAAGAAAAAGGATAAGGACAAAGAGAAAAAGTTTATATGGAACCATGGAATTACTCTGCCTCTAAAAAATGTCAGAAAGAGAAGGTTCCGTAAGACAGCAAAGAAGAAGTATATTGAGTCTCCAGATGTGGAAAAAGAAGTAAAGCGGTTGCTGAGCACAGATGCTGAAGCTGTCAGTACCCGTTGGGAAATAATTGCTGAAGATGAAACAAAAGAAACAGAAAATCAAGGCCTTGATATCGCTTCCCCAGGAATGTCTGGCCACAGGCAGGGCCATGACTCATTAGAACATGATGAGCTTCGGGAGATATTCAATGATCTCAGCAGCAGCAGTGAAGATGAAGATGAGACACAGCATCAAGATGAAGAAGATATAAACATCATTGACACTGAGGAAGATCTGGAAAGGCAGCTACAGGACAAGCTAAATGAATCAGATGAACAACACCAAGAAAACGAGGGAACTAATCAGCTGGTTATGGGAATTCAGAAACAGATTGATAACATGAAAGGCAAGCTCCAAGAGACCCAGGACAGGGCAAAGCGACAGGAGGATCTCATCATGAAAGTGGAAAACCTGGCTCTCAAGAACAGATTTCAGGCTGTGCTGGATGAACTGAAACAAAAGGAAGACCGAGAAAAGGAGCAGCTCAGCTCTTTGCAAGAAGAGCTAGAATCACTCCTAGAGAAGTGAAGAGAGTTTTGATACTTAATTTCATTCCTGACAGTGGTCAGCCTTGAAAGAAAAACTTTGTTTTCATCACCTGGACTAGATAGTAAAACTTTGCAGTAGTTCCCAATTTCCTCCACTGTCTTCTATTGGATCTGTCTTGTAGACAAATATAACTGTGAATTTCTATCTCATTTGTCTTTTCGAACCACTTTGGTGGGTGTTTGTCCTGTAGGAAGTAGGAATGTATAGACAGATAAATGAAGGGAAGTTGTAGGATTAGCGTAGTGAACAGTTCAGTTTAGTAATTTTTCACAGCTTCACTGCAGGACTTTGCTGCTGTTTCTCCATTTACCAGAAGCTGCCATTGCTACTCTGTGATGCCATCTGAGATAAATTAGTAGAGTCTAGTCTGGTGGCAGTGAAGTTTGTTTACATATGTTTTGCCATGCTGTAGCTATTTTCCCAGTTATTCAAAGCAGTTTTCCACATTTTGCATTGCAAATCATTTCATAAAGTTGTTTTAACAAATAAAAGCAAGTAATTTTCACCTAATAATGTGTCTTGCTCTTTTAGGGGTAGTGGGTATAAGATCCTCTTCTGAAGTGGTTTCTTTTTGGGGTTTAATGGACTGACCAATTGGATTCTGTTTTGTAGGAAAAGAAGCAGTTGTGTTAGAATTTAAGAAAAAGAGGAATAGCAGAGGCAAAGAAATGGGGAAATGTCATCTTTGCATTATGTTTCCAATCCACGTGCTCCATTTGGAGGTCAGGAAATAACGTTCTTAAACTATCCTAAACTCTTTTTTTTCAGCCTGATTTCACCACATTCTCTCACTATTTTCAATCTTGAGCTTATTTACATTTTTTTCAAGGAGTTTAATTACTACTCTTTCTCTATAATAGTCTATTGGGATAAATACTATTATGCATCTAGCATACCAAAGTCTAAGTTACCTGTTGCTCGTGTCCTCACTAGACTGTAAATTCACTGAGATTAGGTACTTTGCCTTGTTAGTCACTGTAAACTTACTAAAGAAGAGTAAAGAGATTAAAATCACAAGGTCAGGAGATGTGGTGCCTGGGTTTGTATCCTAGTTCAGTGACCTAGTTGAGATTGATCTTGGGCAAGTAAATTAATCTGTTGGTTTCAGTTTCCTCATCTCTAAAATGGAGGTGATAATATTATCTACCTCAGGGCCATTGAGTTGTTGGCTATTGAGTTGATACATATAAGGACTTAGAACAATTCCTAGAATAAAAGCAAACTATTATTGCCTATTTACTAGGGTCTGAACATACAGGGATTAAAAATTTGAATTAAAGACTGATTGAAATGGTAGAAGTGTGAAGAAACAGCTGCTTTAAATGGGGTTGACTGATTTCAAATTAAAGAATCATTCTAAGTCAAAGTTTATAAATTACAGCAGAAACAAAGTTTGCTTCAAGTACATCCGCAGCATAAGCAAACTGAGTCAGTTTACTACTGTAGCTTTGTTTTTTATTTGATTCATTTACAGCTTGGTTTTGCATAAATATTAAAACCTCCATAATGAAGAGTAATTATCTGTTATGTCAACTTCAAAAGAGAAAAACTTAACTGAAGAAGATTGGGATCCATTTCCCTTCATGTAAATCCAGAGTTACCAAAAGAGACTCACTTTTCTCACAGCTCCCTTGCCTGATGAATGTGATGTATAGTTGGGCTACGGTTTTCAATATTTCTGAGTTCATGAATGGAAGTTGAATTTTTTAAATTAGTGTTTTAAAATATTATAAGAAAAAACTCACTGAAAATTTTAAGCAGTGCAGAAATTTTACAAATTCTTAGTTTTATTCACTCCCCTATTGCCGGTCACTTAGGTTGTTCCATTTGAAATTTGCTATTAACAGAATGCTGCAATAAGCATGTCAGTGTGGCCTCTGTTTTGCATTATTTCTATAGATTAGGTAAATGGGATCTTTATGTTCACATCTAAATGTCATAAAGCCTGACATTTTGAATTTGTAGATCAAATGTTAGAGACAAAAAAATTTGGATAAATTGTGACAAATCATGTCTCTGAAGGACTGTCTTGAACTTTGCTTAAACTTTTATTACCTAGTAAGAATTGTGTGAAAACACAGACTAGGAAGACTGCTTACCACACAGCAGGTATATTGGCCTTCTTTCTGTATTTCAAATGCCCAGCTCTTTCACACTACAGAGCTTTACTTATATTACACTTACATTTCCCTTTTCCTGGAACAGTCTCCAGATACTCTCATGGCTAGCTTTTTGTTACTCAGCCCTCAGCTCAAACCTTACTTTCTCTGGTAATCCTATCTGGCTACTCAGTCTGATTGCTAGGGAACATGTGATGTGGGTGTGCATCTTGTTAAGGGTGGTGGTCTTCACTGAAAATTTGGAAGTTCCTTTGCTATTATTTTCCATGTATGCGTGGGAGTACATGTGCTCCAAGTCCAGCTGTTTAAATATATTTCATGGAACTTGAGATCTGTGTATTATTGCACAACTATGTCTGATAATTCAATGAAGTTACAGACCATTTCCCTATTAATGCCCTCATGATCCCTGGTGCTGATTACTAACTTGGTTTCTCCAAAACATATACATATATGAATTTAATGCAAAAGCATCTGATGATTTATTGTAGTATCCTGCATCTCTTGTGTTCGTAAAAACTCAGTATGTGCTTTTAAAAGATAAACAATGAACCATAGGTAATTAATTGACAGTTTTAAAAAACCAAAACATTTTTTAAAAACCCTCAAATGTGAGGGACTTCCCTGGTGGTGCAGTGGTTAAGAATCCGCCTGCTAATGCAGGGGACACAGGTTCGAGCCCTGGTCCGGGAAGATCCCACATGCTGTGGAGCAACTAAGCCCGTGTGCCACAACTACTGAAGCCCGTGCACCTAGAGCCCATGCTCTGCCAAAACAGAAGCCAGCACAATGAGAAGCCCGTGCACCGCAGCAAAGAGTAGCCCCCGCTTGCCGCAACGACAGAAAGCCCGAGTGCAGCAACAAAGACCCAATGCAGCCAAAAATAAATAAATTTTATTTTTAAAAAACCATCAAATGTGATACGACATTTAAAAAATTTAAATTTAAAAAATTAAAATTTTTTTTTTCTAGTTTAAAATGGCACCTTGTTCTCATGAATCTCTTTTCTCTGTCAAATAGCCTGCTAATATAACATAGTAACCTCCAAGGGCAAGGAAAATAGGAGATGAGACAACAGTGGATGAGAGATGTCAATGTTTTCAGAAGGCCAAAGCAGATGAAGAAACGATAAATTAATTCAGAGATCACAGAAAGTTACATGCTAAATGTCTGCAAGGAGGTATACCAAGGAGAAACAAACCCACTTGATACAGACACTGAGGCTCAGTTTTTGCAGGCAGTTTCCAAGGAAGAGGGAAGGTGTGAGGCTAGAAACAGGATTCATTAATGTCTGTGTTCAGGGACTTCCCTGGCAGTCCAGTGGTTAGGACTCTGGGCTTCCACTGCAGGGGGCACAGGTTCCATCCCTGGTCTGGGAACAAAGATCCTGCATGCCATGTGGCACAGCCAAAAAAAAATAGTAAGATAAAATCTGTGCTCAGAGCTGTTGGATGTCCAGGAGCCCTATCTCACTCAGGCCAGATGACTTTTCCTTACCCATCCCACAGACAGAAAGTTTATTTTCTGGGTAAATTGAACCAAAGAAGGCACAGATGGAGGCTGGGGGTCCATAGCATTGAACAAGGGAATTGTGTGAAAGTCTGTTTTCTGACTGCAGGATGTCAACCCTCTTCTCCCACTTGGTGTCATTAAATCAGTCCCCAAGGTAAACACCACCCGCACCCCCCCTCCCCCGCAAACACACACAGACACACACACAGTCAAGATTGGAAGATTATTCTCTGAAGAAACCATGTGGTACCAGAGAAAAGAAATCCAGATACATTTGGGCACTCTCCAAAGAAAAGGCCAAGTCACTATTTACTACAATGAAGTCTACCTGTTGACAAACAGTATCCATGCACAATCTGCTTTTAGGTGCCTCACTTTTAAATATTAACTGATAGCCAAAGAATCAGACAAGGAAAGCTTTCTAAATGAAAGAATCATTTTAGCATACTTTCTGCCCCCTCCACCATTTTGTTTTTACCCCCAAAGTAAAATACCGCCTAGGGCTTAAAATGTAAACTTTAAGAGAATTCGTTCCAACGCTGGGATTATAAGCATTTGGGAGGATAAGTGTGTCCTGACAGCGGTACCGTCACTGATGCCCCAAACTGCAGCTTGCCTACTAGGCCTGTAGTCAGTTATATCCAGAACTTCTGCTGCATAAAGCTGCATGGCTCCTCAGCAAGAACCCCGAGACTTAGCACGCACAGAGCGCTGGAGCCACACAGGTCTTTTATATCAAGTTTTTTAGCTGTATATAAATGTTTTCCAATGCGATTGTACAAGGCCTTGACTTACCTCTAGAAGTAACGAGGGCCCTGCGTCCCACCAGCTCGCAGGGCTTCAGGCCAGGATCCCCGGCGATGTTACCACGAAATAGGGGATCTGCCCGCCTCAGGCCTCCCCCGGCGTACCCTCGGCGAGCAAAGAGCGACACCTGGAGAGGCGCGGCGGCCCGCACCTTTGTGGAGCCGCCATTCCTCTCCGGAGACGATTAAGGGTTTTCTGATCCGAAGGAGCCACCGATTGTCAGGTAAAACCCCCCAAGTCTTTGTTCATTTTCCCTATTTTAAACCTTTGTCTCTGTAGATTGACCCTTTGACCCCAGGCGCGATCAAGCACCTCCCATTTTGTTTTGCCGGGAGTTGGGAGGCGGGGGTCTCTGGCCGAACAAGAAGGCATGTCTTCCTCCGCCGCAGCAGCGCCTAGAGTTTCTGGCCGTAATCGCAGGAATTTATCGGACAGCTTTCTATTGCTGTATTGAGATTCATTAGAAGTGTTTCTCTAGTCTGCCCCGGGGCCCGCGGGCGCTGGGACGGCCGGGCGGCGCGGAGCGAGCGGGCGGGCGGCTGACGGGTTTAGGGCGCAGACGCAGCGGCTGCAGGGTGCCAGGAGAGGCGCGCGCGGTCCCGCGGGCCGGGGGTTATTGCAGTGCGTGGGGAGGGCGGCCCGCGGCCTAGTCTGGAGTTAAGCGGCTTCTCCCGCCCCGGAGAGAGAGCCAAGAGCAGGCGGGACACGGGACGCCCTCCTAAGCTCCAGAGAGTTCCCTTCCTCGGAGACCAGCAGAAGAGTGGGCGAACATGAAATCCAATCCTGCCATCCAAGCCGCCATCGACCTCACCGCGGGGGCCCTTGGGGGCACAGCATGCGTCCTGACCGGGCAGCCCTTCGACACAATGAAAGTGAAGATGCAGACGTTCCCTGGCCTGTACAAGGGCCTCGCCGACTGTGGCCTGAAGACGTACTCCCAGGTGGGCTTGCGGGGCTTCTACAAAGGGACCGGGCCAGCGCTGATGGCCTACGTCGCCGAGAACTCAGTCCTCTTCTTGTGCTACGGCTTCTGCCAACAATTCCTGAGGAAAGTGGTTGGATTGGACAAGCAGGCGAAGCTGAATGATCTGCAGACTGCGGCCGCCGGTTCCGTCGCCTCTGCGTTTGCCGCGCTGGCCCTGTGCCCCACTGAGCTCGTGAAGTGCCGGCTGCAGACCATGCACGAACTGGAGATGTCAGGGAGGATAGCAAAAAGCCATAATACAGTTTGGTCCGTCGTGAAGAGTATCCTTAGAAAGGATGGCCCCTTGGGCTTCTACCACGGACTCACGAGCACTCTATTTCAAGTAGTACCAGGCTATTTCTTCTTCTTCGGTGGCTATGAACTGAGCCGATCGTTTTTTGCCTCGGATGGATCAAAAGATGAACTAGGCCCTGTCCCCTTGATGTTAAGCGGTGGAATTGCTGGAATTTGCCTTTGGCTTGTCATATACCCAGTGGATTGTATCAAATCCAGAATTCAGGTTCTTTCCATGTTTGGAAAACAGGCAGGATTTATCAGAACTCTTTTAAGTGTTGTGAAAAACGAAGGAGTAGCAGCTTTATATTCTGGTCTGAAAGCTACTTTGATTCGAGCGTTCCCTGCCAATGCGGCACTATTTTTGGCTTATGAATACAGCAGGAAGATGATGATGAGCCAGTTTGAAGCACACTGAAGTGTCTTGGTGAATCTGGATCCAAGTACACGCCTTTGAGGACTATAATTTAACTCAGAGTTTCATGGAGCACTGGACCAGTGTGGTATTATTTTTGACTTCATGGGAACTTTGCTTTCGTCTTCCCTGCTTATATGCTAAATCTTAACCTTTACGGAAGAACCTCTGCTTTATATCATATAATTTCTGCCCATAATTGTATTGAAATAGAAAAGTTGCTGCTCTTGTGTTTGGTGAGATAATACAGGGTGAGTGGGTGGCCGTATGTACCTAATCTGAAAAGCTAAATATAGTTGTATCACCGGGCTTTTGCATAAATCTACACATGTACATGCAGTTTGTTTGCTTATATGTTGTGAGTGAAACACAGTTTGGTTTCCATGTTTAATCTCATGTCACCAGAAAAACCGAGTTAAACATGTTTCAAGATGGTTATAAATGATTACTTAACCCACTCAAGATGTAGGGTCTCTTTAAAAGTCTGCTTAACATGTGCACTATATTAGCCAATTAAAGTTTTTAAAAAGTTTTTGGTGCTTGAAAACGAAAATATCCATCTACATTTTTTTCATCTACAATGATTTATTTTATTTTTTATTGAGGTAACCTTGATTTATGGCATTATATTTCTACGTCTCTATACCCTACAATGTGCTCACCACCAAAAATTTATTTTTCGTCTATCACCATACAGTTGATCCCCTTTATCCACTTTGTCTCCCTCCTTTACCTCCCCCCTCTGATAACCACTATTCTGTTCTCTATAATGCCATGTTTGTTTTATTTGGTTTTGGTTTGTTCATTTATTTGGGGTTTTGTTTGTTTATTATAGTTTTTCATATTCCAGATATGAGTGAAATCCTACAGTATTTATCTTTCTCTGTCCGACTTATTTCACTTAGCATAATACCCTCAAGGTCCCTCCATGTTGTCGCAAATGGAAAGATTTCATATTTTTTCTCATTTAGATTTTTTTAAAAATATTTATTTATTTATTTGGCTGCACCGGGTCTTAGCTGCGGCATGCAGGATCTTTAGTTGCAGCATGCAGAATCTTTTTTTAGTTGTGGCATGCAGGACCTAGTTCCCTGACCAGGGATCCAACCTGGGCCCCCCTGCACTGGGAGCGTGGAGCCTTAGTCACTGGACCACCAGGGCGGCCTCTGTCATATAGATTTTTTTTTTTTTTTAATAAATTTATTTATTTATTTATTTATTTTTGGCTGCGTTGGGTCTTCGTTTCTGTGCGAGGGCTTTCTCTAGTTGCGGCGAGTGGGGGCCACTCTTCATCGCGGTGCGCGGGCCTCTCACTATCGTGGCCTCTCTTGTTGCAGAGCACAGGCTCCAGACGCGCAGGCTCAGTAGTTGTGGCACATGGGCTTAGTTGCTCCGTGGCATGTGGGATCTTCCCAGACCAGGGCTCAAACCCATGTCCCCTGCACTGGCAGGCAGATTCTCAACCACTGCGCCACCAGGGAAGCCCGTGTCATATAGATTTTTAAGAGGAGAATATACCTGCATACTGATGTGTCTTCCACAGTCTCGAGTTAAAGTTTCAGAGTAGGCATCCTGGATTTTCCCAAGATGTTCTACTCTTAAAATAGTGCTAGTCATCTTCAAAGTGGGATCATATTCCACACTCTTAGTTAGGTGTGGCCTAGAGAATTAGGCCTCTGGGAAGTAGCCTGGCCTTTGTCTGTACCAAATTTCCTTCCTCTCCTCTCCCAAAGAGCTTCCCCTCTGCTCTACTTTAGACTGAGGAAGGGGTGAGGGATGGGGCTGTGCTGCTGTGCTTGGATGAAGACCCATGTAGTTGACAACAGTTCTTAGCTTCCAGTCTCAGGGTCCTGGACTGGGTAGGATTCCAGGATGTACTATTGGCCCATTTAGGGGTTGTTGATCCCCTTTGGATCGTTCACTGTCCTCTCTGCCTCCACCAGTCAGAAACCCTTCCAGGGAACAGAGAGTGCCAAAGCCATGAGAACTTTTTGTTCCCTGATGGTGATCAGGTGACGTTACCAGTGGATGAAGTCCTCTCCTCTCAAATAGAACTGGACAGAACTTAGTGCTTGCAGTCCACAGTGATTAATGTGAGGGCTGACCCATCCTGAAGTTTACCTGAGGGCTGATAACTCCTCGTCATTTTTTTACAGTATTGGAAACTTCTAAATTTTGTATTGGCCATCTGTGAGTTTTACTGATGACTGTATATATGATGTGACTTTACAAAGCAATGAAACATAAGAAAAGCAACTTTATTAAACTATACCATATGTATGTATCTAGGCACTGACAAAAACCAAAAACAAAAAAAATAGTTCATCTGATCCCTACACACTTGTGCATCTGTTCTTTGGCCCTATAGTGTAAGAGGGTCATTCTTACTAAAGTAAGCCTCATCATTCCATGATGATCCAAGACCAGCAGAGTCTCTCTCAGTAAGAAGTGTTCTTAAGCAGCCTGTAAAGCTGAAAACAGGCAGGCTCCCAGTGTTAATGATCGTCCATAGCGTGTGTGTCAATCACTGCTGGCGGAATGTACACCTGGTATGGAATCCCCAGTTTCCTTCAGCTTTTTTCTATCTGTGAAGCCTCCGAGGTAAGTCTAGCCACATTGCCAGAGGCAAGAGGGTCAGGGTGATGGATGTTGACAAATGCGGGCTGGGGCAGACATTTGGGGAGGGGATGCTCAGTGTCATGCCTGGTGTGCTCCAGAGCGATGGCTGGTCTTCCATTTGCTTCTTCTTTAAAAGAAAACCATTTTTCTACTTTACTTCTAAGTTATTTATACATTTAAGTTATATATTACGTATGTAAGTGGTCAGTAGCTACTTAGTGAGGCTTCATTCAAGCAGGTCTGGATTAAAGCAGAAAAGAAAACAGGAATGGCTTCTACAGGAAGTGGACCTTTCAGAGTCCGAAGGCCCCCTGCTCAGTACCCATGAGCTCGTCTCAATTAGCTCTATTGTCAATGGACCTTTTCACATGTTGTCCATTAAAGGTTTACCTAAATATCTTCAATAGAAATCATTTGAGGCAAGCAAGAGTGGGAGTAAGGAAGTGAAACCTAAGTCAGAAGAATTGTTTTCCACTCTTTTTGCTTAATTCATGGTTCAATATTTAGATACAATTTGTACCACTTCAGATCTGTACTCAGACAAAAATATAATAACTTGAAATATTGTGTTTAAAGAACTTTGAGTGTTCTATCATTAAATTATTTACCTAAATAAAAATATTTATTGAATTCACACCATTTACAGTATACTGTATTGAGCTCTGGGTATTCAGATATTAATGGTCTGGTTTCTGTTCTCAGGGATCTGATGGTCTAGATGTTTGTTTTACAGGCAGAAGAGTGATATTGTAGAATACAATTTAGAACAAACAAATAGAATCCAAATTGTGTATATGTGTGTGTGTGTATGTAAAATCAATGATGTGTGTGTATAAAATCTTTTCCTTAACTATGTTTTTGTTTTTATATTGTGGTTTCTTTGTAGTCTTTAAATTAGTTCCATGGTATTTCTTTCTTTTTTCTTCCCCAGCTTTATTGAGGTATAATTGACAAATAACATTGTGCATGTTTAAGGTGTACAATGTTATGATTTGATATACGTGTTTATTATGAAATGATTATTACAATAAGGTTAGTTAATGTCCATCACCTCACAGGTTACTATTTATTTATTTATGTATTTCTTTATTTATTTATTTTGAGGTGAGATGGTATTTATTTCTAAGATTTAAGTTGGTGAAATCCACATTTCTGATGCCTAGCCTTATTTTAAAGTTTACTTCCACATAGTATAATTTATCCCTCAACTTTTTAAAAATTATTTTTTATTGAAGTATAGTTAATTTACAATGTTGTGTTAGTTTCCAGTGTACAGCAAAGTGATTCAGTTATACGTGTGTGTGTGTGTGTGTGTGTGTGTGTGTGTGTGTATGTGTGTATGTATATATACTTTTTCAGATTCTTTTCCATTATAGGTTATTACAAGATATTGAGTATACTTCCCTGTGCTAAACAGTAGGTCCTTGTTGTTTACCAGTTTTATATATAGTAGTGTGTATATGTTAATCCCAAACTCCTAATTTATCCCTCCCTCCCCCATTCCCCTTTGGTAGCCGTAAGTCTTTGACTCTATTTCTGTTTTGTAAATAAGTTAATTTGTATCACCTTTTTAGATTCCACAAATAAGTGATATCATATATTTGTCTTTTTCTGTCTGACTTACTTCACTTAATATGATAAACTCTAAGTCCATCCATGTTGCTGCAAAAGGCATTATTTCATTCTTTTTCATGGCTGCGTAATATTCCATTGTGTGTGTGTGTGTGTGTGTGTGTGTGTGTGTGTGTGTGTGTGTGTGTGTGTGTATATATATATATATATATATATATATATATATATACCACATCTTCTTTATCCATTCATCTGTTGATGGATATTTAGGTTGCTTCCATGTCTTGGCTATTATAAATAGTGCTACTATGAACTTGCATGTATCTTTTAAAATTAAAATTTTCTCTGCTATCCCTCAATTTTTTTTTTTTTTTTTTGGCCATGGTGCAAAACTTGCAGGATCTTAGTTCCTGACCAGGGATTGAACCCAGGCCACGGCAGTGAAAGCACCGAGTCCTAACCACTGGACTGCCAGGGAACTCCCTGGTATCCCTCAACTTTGAAAAACCTTATCATACCCTTTGGTCTACTGTCAGGGCCAGATGGTATGCATCTTGCAATGCTATAGTGATACTGTAGCTAGAAATTCATTCTCTGTTCCAGCTTTCATGGGATACCAATACCAACCTACAGCAGTTAAGTATATGTAATATCTCAGAAGGACCATATCTGGCAGTGGAGTATCAAACCTGATCATTTTCTTGAATTAAACAAGAAAATGTCCCCAAGTTGTTGAACTTGTAAGAAAAGTAGGTTCTTTTCTTCTGGCCCATATCTCTAAGAAGGGGTGATAATTATTATCAGGAAGTTGTTGTGTGCCTAAAACAGTCACAGGAGATTTTTTGCTCAAGCCAGAAAGTACCCTCTGTTTGGAGCCTGCGTTTCCAACATAAGCATCCTTTGAGCTTTGAAATTCCTGTTTTCAAAGTCTATGACTCTCTGGTCTCTCTGATCTCTCCAAATTCATGTGGAATGGCCCAGGAATCGCCTCTGAGAGCCTTTTTAGAAAGTAAATTATTTTAGTGTTGGAACTGTCATCTAAGTCTGTGGTCTGCCCTTTGAGCTCCATGGTCCACCGTGTTTTCAGCGCCCTCCTAATGCCAGCACTTTTAAATACAGGCTCCTTGTGAATGGTGTAAATGATGTTTAAAAGGCGGACTAGGATCTTCCTGTGTCCCTATCTCTTCAAGGTTGGTGGAGTAT
Organism: Balaenoptera physalus; assembly: GCF_965194825.1. Classification (NCBI taxonomy): domain Eukaryota; kingdom Metazoa; phylum Chordata; class Mammalia; order Artiodactyla; family Balaenopteridae; genus Balaenoptera; species Balaenoptera physalus. Next base: position 59,489,339 of record NC_138890.1, read on the forward strand.
CATCTGTTCTGATGCTCTGTTCATTGCCACAGATATAATGGCTTTTTCAAAACCACTTCAGAAAATTTGGTATTACTGGCTTTAGTCTGCACCTTGAGACAAAAAATTTTACAGGTGGGTAAGTAGTTTTGTAGAAAATTGATGTCTGTTAACAATTCTGCACATTCTGTGGGGGGAAAATTGTACTCAGAAAGAGTATTATTTCTGTTACAGGGAAGCCAGATAATTGTCTATATAGTGAGAATTTCTACTCCAACCTAAAGTAGTTTCACTGGGTCCTCCTCAATAACCAGCAGACTTTAATCGGGGCATCCTTCCACTTAATTTCTTTGCTCATTGATTTGCAAATGGTTCTTTTGTCCATTCGGAGCAAAGACTCCTTTCTGCCTTTCGATGAATGGCAGACCCTTCAACCCGTGCTCTGAGTTCCCGATATAGGTTCTTGGAGGTTTTGCCCACAAAAAACCTTCTCTGTCTCCTTAGCACCAGACATGGGAATCTACTTGGACTCAGGTGCCCACTTGGTCATGAAGAGGCCGTGCAGCAGGATAAGTCTTCGGTTCTGAGTCCGGAGGCTGCTGTGGTGCCATTACTGTCTTTTGTAATGTATTAAGGATTTTAGCACACACTGCTTTTTATTTTTAATTCTCTGCTTCTATTTTTATGCTTGCCTCTCCACTTCTCTTTGCCGTCTGGAGTCAAAGCTGAACCACGTCGATAAGAGCCTTGCACTATATCCAAGAGTTTTTCCTCCAGATTGATTCTGGTCTGTTACTGCGAAGAACTAGGCAGAAAGTCTCCTGGGTTTCAGGACTTTCACTCCTTGAGAGAAGGTCTAAAGGCTTGGTTGAGCTTAAACATTTTTGGCAAGAATACTTCATTGGTGGTTCTGTGTGCTTTATATTCTCTCACATGTGCTGTTTTATTTTTATACTGTTGGACCTCAAGATCACAGAATTGGATTATGATAAACTGTCATCATTAGTCCATACCTGACCTGCATTGTTTATTTACTTACCTATCCAATATCATTTAGCTGTATATCTATATATGTAGTTATCTATCAAAATAGTAATAAGAATTCGTGAACACAGTACCTCCCCACAAATGCCAGGACCTTGGTAGTAATATACATCGAATCGTACAAATGATCCCTCCTACCACTCCCTGGCCCCCAGCAAATGAAGGTAATTATCATCCTGAGTTCTATATGCATCATTCTTTGCTCCTTTGAATTTTTTTTTCGTATTATATGTTACTCCCATGTATATATTTTTCTAGTTGTTTTAAATTTTATAGTAAGGGTAAAATACTGTATGTGATACTTTGGTACTTTTCTCTAATATTTATTTTTAAAATCCAATAATCTTGTGTTCCTGTAATTCATTTATTTAGACTACTGTAAAACATTCCATTTTGTGGGTATGCCGTAGCTTATTCATTCAGTTGATAGGCATATGGATTGTTTCCTGATTTTTGCTCCTGTTGCCCACTGTCAATATAAACATTCTTATATATACCTCCTGATGCAAATGTGCAAGAATTTCTTTTGGGTATATAACTAGGAATAGAAATTCTGGAACTCTCAAGTATTTATCTAGGAGTAATCGTTATATTTAATAGTTAATATTCAACTATTTCGCAAAGTAGTTGTACTGATTTTTACATGCACTTGCAATATATAGGCCTGAATCTCTTTATCCACATGCTTTCCAACACTTGGCATTGTCAGGCTTTTAAATTTTTGTCAAACAAAAAAATCTACCTTATCTTGGTTTTGATCTGTATTTCTCTAATTACAGCAAAAGAACATCTCTTTGTGCGTCTATTGGTTATATGTTTCTTCTGTGAAATGTTTGTTCATGTCTTTTACCATTTTTCTATTGTTATTTTTATTTATACTGGTTTGTAGGAGTTCTTTATATATCCTTGATATTAATTCTTTGTCAGTGTGTATATGTGAGTATCCTCTCCTGGTCTGTACCTTTTCCCATCTTTAAGATGTCTATTGATGAATGAAGTTTCTTGATTTTATTACAAATGTATTAATCTTTTATTCTATGGTCAGTGTCTTTTTAAAGAAATTATTTCTACCCCAACGTCTAAAATCCATTTACCTGTATTTTCCACTAAGAGCTTGAACGTTGTTTTGGGTTTTGTTTTTGTTTTTGACATTTGAGTCTTAGAACCATTTGAAGTTGATTTTTAAATTAAGACCCAATTTAATCTTTTTCTATATGGATAACCATTTTTAATTGAACATTTCATCTTTTCCCATTGATCTGTGTTATGGACTGAATGTTTATGCCCCACCCCCTACCCTAGTTCATATATTGAAGCCCTAGCCCCCACTGTGATGGTGTTAGGAGGAGGGGCCTTTGGGCACTAATTAGGTTTAGATAAAGTCATGAGGGTGGAGCCCATGATGGGATTAGTGTCTTTATAAGAAGAGGAAGAAATATCAGAGCTGCTTCTGTCCACCATGTATACATACATGGTGTATGTATACATACATGGTGTATGTATACGTACATGGTGTATGTATACGTACATGGTGTATGTATACGTACATGGTGAGGAGGCTGCAGCCTGCAAGCCAGGAAGAAGGCCATCATTAAGAAACCAACTGCTACATAGAGAATGGACTTGAGGACCCGGGGAGGGGGACGTGTAAGCTGGGACGAAGTGAGAGAGTGGCATGGACATATATACACTACCAAATGTAAAACAGATAGTGGGAAGCAGCTGCATAGCACAGGGAGATCAGCTCAGTGCTTTGTGACCACCTAGAGGGGTGGGATAGGGAGGGTGGGAGGGAGAGGCAAGAGGAAGGAGATATGGGGATATATGTATATGTATAGCTGATTCACTTTGTTATAAAGCAGAAACTAATACACCATTGTAAACCAATTATACTCCAGTAAAGGTGTTAAAAAAATTAAACAAACTTAAAAATTCAGTTCCCCAGTCAAAACAACAACAACAACAACAACTGGATTTATCAATAGACATTAAGGTAATGGTGATGTGGCAGTGCCCTTAGCTTTAGGATCAATGTAACTACCCCTCAAAAAATAGCATTCAGAAAATGTATTAAACTCAAAAAAAGAAAATATGTTTCAGGATTGAAGGAGGTACATACTTTAGGGGAAACTTCAGTTGATCCTTTTAATTATCTCTGACAACCTTCCATTTCAAGGTTTAATAACTAAAATACACCATAATTTTGGCAAATCTGAATTGCCCAGAATTTATCTCAAGTTATTTTCTGTGACAAAGATATTTGAGCATCATAAAGCTCATAGGCAATTAAAATGCAAAGCAATATTTGGATTATTTTCATGTATAAGCATGGCCTCACATTTTATAGGGTTAAATAAAGCATTATGCAAAGGCTAGCATGCTAAACTCACATCTATGAAGTAAGTAAAATCAGGTACAATTAAGGGACAAGCACATTGGAAAAATTTCTTCAAAAAGAGGAAACAGATCATCCTGGAAATTATATATACATCAGCTAATATTCTTCAACACATTACAGAACAAAGAACTAAAGTACAGTTATGTAGAAGAGCATAATTTTCCTTCAAACTTAACATAAAAAACCAAACTGGTGCCAAACCATTTAAATTCCACCCCATGATACACAGTAGCACAGTTGAGGAAACCAAAGGGGTCACATTCACACACGCTATTTGCAAACCTCTGGCCTCATAACAATTGGCACGGTCCGTGACTGGAGAGGAAATGTATATATAAAGTGTCTCTATCTCATTTTAAGGTGACATACAATGTATTTTCTCTGACAAATTATTATAGGATTTAGATTATATTTATGTTCTTTCTGGATGGATCAATTGTTTCATTCAATTAGCTAATATTTTTTATCTCACACGTTTTGATACTAGGCACTGGGACCGGATGAACACGATATTAGACTCCTGATTATCATGGAGCTTCCAATCTTAGGTGAGGGAGACAATAAGTACATAAAGAAATAAAGTGAATTTTCTAAATGTTAATCACATTTTAAGTGAATTCTCTAAAACTTAGATGCAGGTGTTGATATTTTAGAGAACAGAAATTGAAATTTTAAGGACCTTGATAATCTACCAAACTGATCCTATTAATAAATAAATGGAAATGAATAGGAGTAAGTGGAAACTGTTACACAGTTAGACTGAAGCACTATAAATACATGTTGAAGAATACTTGACCACCTAAAGAAGAGGCAAGCAGAAAAGTTATCCAAACAGTAGAGGTGGATTTTTTAAAATTCCAAACTAATTTAAAAATTACTGGCAAATGAGTAGAAGGAAGTAATACTTCAAGTATATTCTACTTTAATCAGACTATTCGTCTTTCAGGCAACTGTCCTAAATGAACACGGGCCTCCAGAAGAACACTACCTTCTCTGTTTACATTTATATCTACGTCAAACACATTAAAAAGAGGAATCACTACTCAGCCATAAAAAGGAACGAAATTGGGTCATCTGTAGAGACGTGGATGGATCTAGAGACTCACACAGAGTGAAGTCAGAAAGAGAAAAACAAATATCATATATTAACGCATATATGTGGAACCTAGAAAAATGGTACAGATGAACCGGTTTGCAGGGCAGAAACTGAGACACAGATGCAAAGGACAAACGTATGGACACCAAGTGGGGGAAGTGGCGGGGGCGGGGATGAACTGGGAGATTGGGATTGACATGTATACACTAACATGTATAAAATGGATGACTAATAAGAACCTGCTATATAAAAAATAAATTAAATAAAATTAAATTAAAAAAGAGGAATCACCCTTGTTCCCTCAGGGGGTCTTCAAACCCGAAACAGACCGAGTCATGGGCCTCCTACGGACATCTTCATAATCAACAAACACAGAATTATAGTGGGCTGCATGTCCTCACTCCACTGACTTGGGTACTTTAAAATCCACGGTATGGTTAGTTATGAATTCTTTTATCGGCTCCAGATTGAATATAGCCTGTGGAGATGCCGAGATGTTTCCAGAAACAAACACCATTTCCGCACGGACGCCCTATCTCCGGCAATCACCCGGAAGCCTAGGAGGTATCCGGCCCCACAGCGATCCGGTAAAAGCCCTGGCTTAGCGGAGGCGGGCGGGAGAATCTATGTCCTTCTTAGAACCGTTTTCTCTAAATACTTTTAAACCAACAGCTCTTTAGGAAACATACTCTTCATCCCGTTAAGGCCAAGTTCTCGCGAGACGACAAGACCCGCCGGATAGCGTAATCGCGCATTGCGCCTGCGCGCGCTGGGGCAGCCCGCACTTCCGCCCGAGGGGTGTTGCGACTCACAGCAGCTTCCCGTCCTGGGTGGTGACGTACCTGTTTTTTCTCGGTTAGGTCTGCAGCAACGGACGGAGGCCCGCTGAGCTGCGGAGTTGCAGAATCTGGCGTTCGGAGCTGTGGTTCTTGGCGAGATTTCGCGTTGCCCGTCCTGAGCCATTTCACCGATAATCAGCGGATCGCTTTGCCAAGTGCCGGGAAGAACAAAGGAATTCGGAAGGAGACGCTCGGCTCCCGGCCACCTTGCTCTGAGTGACTTCCTTTTCCGCTCGCGCCTGTCCGGACAAACTGGACTTGTAACCGTCACTGGATTGTAAGTACCCGAGGCGAAGAGAGCTCACTACGCCCCGCTTTTTGCGTATCTTTGTTCCGGGAGAGTTTGTGGATTGGGAATATCTGCTGAGCCTTACTTTCTGTGCCGAAAATCGTTCCGTAGGAGCCGCCATTTGCTTTCCCTGCGTTGTCCTGCAGCGGCATCTAGAGGTTGGAACTTGGTATTGCAGCTAATAGATTTAAATGGACCTGAGTAAGGCAAAGTGTCAGTAACGACTGGTACTGTCACAGCATATTTAGAAAGACTTGGGGCTTAATTCAGAATAGACGCTTAGTTGCTGTTCTACCTAGAACTCTTTGTAATTAAAGACTTCAATTTATAAAGAACTGGACTATCTGTTGAAATAGCTGAAATTTTTTAGTGCAACAAGTGGTTATTAGAGAAAAAGTGAGTCACAAAGAAATAAAGATGAGTAAGAGCAAAGATGATGCTCCTCACGAACTAGAGAGCCAATTTATCTTACGCCTACCTCCGGAGTATGCCTCTACTGTGAGGCGGGCGGTACAGTCTGGTCATGTCAACCTGAAGGACAGACTGACAATTGAGTTACACCCTGATGGGCGTCATGGAATTGTCAGAGTGGACCGGGTCCCACTGGCGTCAAAATTGGTAGATCTGCCATGTGTTACGGAAAGTTTGAAAACCATTGATAAAAAAACCTTTTACAAGACAGCTGATGTCTGTCAGATGCTTGTCTCTACAGTTGATGGTGATCTCTATCCTCCTGTTGAGGAACCAGTTGCCTCTGCTGATCCCAAAGCAAGCAAGAAAAAGGATAAGGACAAAGAGAAAAAGTTTATATGGAACCATGGAATTACTCTGCCTCTAAAAAATGTCAGAAAGAGAAGGTTCCGTAAGACAGCAAAGAAGAAGTATATTGAGTCTCCAGATGTGGAAAAAGAAGTAAAGCGGTTGCTGAGCACAGATGCTGAAGCTGTCAGTACCCGTTGGGAAATAATTGCTGAAGATGAAACAAAAGAAACAGAAAATCAAGGCCTTGATATCGCTTCCCCAGGAATGTCTGGCCACAGGCAGGGCCATGACTCATTAGAACATGATGAGCTTCGGGAGATATTCAATGATCTCAGCAGCAGCAGTGAAGATGAAGATGAGACACAGCATCAAGATGAAGAAGATATAAACATCATTGACACTGAGGAAGATCTGGAAAGGCAGCTACAGGACAAGCTAAATGAATCAGATGAACAACACCAAGAAAACGAGGGAACTAATCAGCTGGTTATGGGAATTCAGAAACAGATTGATAACATGAAAGGCAAGCTCCAAGAGACCCAGGACAGGGCAAAGCGACAGGAGGATCTCATCATGAAAGTGGAAAACCTGGCTCTCAAGAACAGATTTCAGGCTGTGCTGGATGAACTGAAACAAAAGGAAGACCGAGAAAAGGAGCAGCTCAGCTCTTTGCAAGAAGAGCTAGAATCACTCCTAGAGAAGTGAAGAGAGTTTTGATACTTAATTTCATTCCTGACAGTGGTCAGCCTTGAAAGAAAAACTTTGTTTTCATCACCTGGACTAGATAGTAAAACTTTGCAGTAGTTCCCAATTTCCTCCACTGTCTTCTATTGGATCTGTCTTGTAGACAAATATAACTGTGAATTTCTATCTCATTTGTCTTTTCGAACCACTTTGGTGGGTGTTTGTCCTGTAGGAAGTAGGAATGTATAGACAGATAAATGAAGGGAAGTTGTAGGATTAGCGTAGTGAACAGTTCAGTTTAGTAATTTATCACAGCTTCACTGCAGGACTTTGCTGCTGTTTCTCCATTTACCAGAAGCTGCCATTGCTACTCTGTGATGCCATCTGAGATAAATTAGTAGAGTCTAGTCTGGTGGCAGTGAAGTTTGTTTACATATGTTTTGCCATGCTGTAGCTATTTTCCCAGTTATTCAAAGCAGTTTTCCACATTTTGCATTGCAAATCATTTCATAAAGTTGTTTTAACAAATAAAAGCAAGTAATTTTCACCTAATAATGTGTCTTGCTCTTTTAGGGGTAGTGGGTATAAGATCCTCTTCTGAAGTGGTTTCTTTTTGGGGTTTAATGGACTGACCAATTGGATTCTGTTTTGTAGGAAAAGAAGCAGTTGTGTTAGAATTTAAGAAAAAGAGGAATAGCAGAGGCAAAGAAATGGGGAAATGTCATCTTTGCATTATGTTTCCAATCCACGTGCTCCATTTGGAGGTCAGGAAATAACGTTCTTAAACTATCCTAAACTCTTTTTTTTCAGCCTGATTTCACCACATTCTCTCACTATTTTCAATCTTGAGCTTATTTACATTTTTTTCAAGGAGTTTAATTACTACTCTTTCTCTATAATAGTCTATTGGGATAAATACTATTATGCATCTAGCATACCAAAGTCTAAGTTACCTGTTGCTCGTGTCCTCACTAGACTGTAAATTCACTGAGATTAGGTACTTTGCCTTGTTAGTCACTGTAAACTTACTAAAGAAGAGTAAAGAGATTAAAATCACAAGGTCAGGAGATGTGGTGCCTGGGTTTGTATCCTAGTTCAGTGACCTAGTTGAGATTGATCTTGGGCAAGTAAATTAATCTGTTGGTTTCAGTTTCCTCATCTCTAAAATGGAGGTGATAATATTATCTACCTCAGGGCCCTTGAGTTGTTGGCTATTGAGTTGATACATATAAGGACTTAGAACAATTCCTAGAATAAAAGCAAACTATTATTGCCTATTTACTAGGGTCTGAACATACAGGGATTAAAAATTTGAATTAAAGACTGATTGAAATGGTAGAAGTGTGAAGAAACAGCTGCTTTAAATGGGGTTGACTGATTTCAAATTAAAGAATCATTCTAAGTCAAAGTTTATAAATTACAGCAGAAACAAAGTTTGCTTCAAGTACATCCGCAGCATAAGCAAACTGAGTCAGTTTACTACTGTAGCTTTGTTTTTTATTTGATTCATTTACAGCTTGGTTTTGCATAAATATTAAAACCTCCATAATGAAGAGTAATTATCTGTTATGTCAACTTCAAAAGAGAAAAACTTAACTGAAGAAGATTGGGATCCATTTCCCTTCATGTAAATCCAGAGTTACCAAAAAAGACTCACTTTTCTCACAGCTCCCTTGCCTGATGAATGTGATGTATAGTTGGGCTACGGTTTTCAATATTTCTGAGTTCATGAATGGAAGTTGAATTTTTTAAATTAGTGTTTTAAAATATTATAAGAAAAAACTCACTGAAAATTTTAAGCAGTGCAGAAATTTTACAAATTCTTAGTTTTATTCACTCCCCTATTGCCGGTCACTTAGGTTGTTCCATTTGAAATTTGCTATTAACAGAATGCTGCAATAAGCATGTCAGTGTGGCCTCTGTTTTGCATTATTTCTATAGATTAGGTAAATGGGATCTTTATGTTCACATCTAAATGTCATAAAGCCTGACATTTTGAATTTGTAGATCAAATGTTAGAGACAAAAAAATTTGGATAAATTGTGACAAATCATGTCTCTGAAGGACTGTCTTGAACTTTGCTTAAACTTTTATTACCTAGTAAGAATTGTGTGAAAACACAGACTAGGAAGACTGCTTACCACACAGCAGGTATATTGGCCTTCTTTCTGTATTTCAAATGCCCAGCTCTTTCACACTACAGAGCTTTACTTATATTACACTTACATTTCCCTTTTCCTGGAACAGTCTCCAGATACTCTCATGGCTAGCTTTTTGTTACTCAGCCCTCAGCTCAAACCTTACTTTCTCTGGTAATCCTATCTGGCTACTCAGTCTGATTGCTAGGGAACATGTGATGTGGGTGTGCATCTTGTTAAGGGTGGTGGTCTTCACTGAAAATTTGGAAGTTCCTTTGCTATTATTTTCCATGTATGCGTGGGAGTACATGTGCTCCAAGTCCAGCTGTTTAAATATATTTCATGGAACTTGAGATCTGTGTATTATTGCACAACTATGTCTGATAATTCAATGAAGTTACAGACCATTTCCCTATTAATGCCCTCATGATCCCTGGTGCTGATTACTAACTTGGTTTCTCCAAAACATATACATATATGAATTTAATGCAAAAGCATCTGATGATTTATTGTAGTATCCTGCATCTCTTGTGTTCGTAAAAACTCAGTATGTGCTTTTAAAAGATAAACAATGAACCATAGGTAATTAATTGACAGTTTTAAAAAACCAAAACATTTTTTAAAAACCCTCAAATGTGAGGGACTTCCCTGGTGGTGCAGTGGTTAAGAATCCGCCTGCTAATGCAGGGGACACAGGTTCGAGCCCTGGTCCGGGAAGATCCCACATGCTGTGGAGCAACTAAGCCCGTGTGCCACAACTACTGAAGCCCGTGCACCTAGAGCCCATGCTCTGCCAAAACAGAAGCCAGCACAATGAGAAGCCCGTGCACCGCAGCAAAGAGTAGCCCCCGCTTGCCGCAACGACAGAAAGCCCGAGTGCAGCAACAAAGACCCAATGCAGCCAAAAATAAATAAATTTTATTTTTAAAAAACCATCAAATGTGATACGACATTTAAAAAATTTAAATTTAAAAAATTAAAATTTTTTTTTTCTAGTTTAAAATGGCACCTTGTTCTCATGAATCTCTTTTCTCTGTCAAATAGCCTGCTAATATAACATAGTAACCTCCAAGGGCAAGGAAAATAGGAGATGAGACAACAGTGGATGAGAGATGTCAATGTTTTCAGAAGGCCAAAGCAGATGAAGAAACGATAAATTAATTCAGAGATCACAGAAAGTTACATGCTAAATGTCTGCAAGGAGGTATACCAAGGAGAAACAAACCCACTTGATACAGACACTGAGGCTCAGTTTTTGCAGGCAGTTTCCAAGGAAGAGGGAAGGTGTGAGGCTAGAAACAGGATTCATTAATGTCTGTGTTCAGGGACTTCCCTGGCAGTCCAGTGGTTAGGACTCTGGGCTTCCACTGCAGGGGGCACAGGTTCCATCCCTGGTCTGGGAACAAAGATCCTGCATGCCATGTGGCACAGCCAAAAAAAAATAGTAAGATAAAATCTGTGCTCAGAGCTGTTGGATGTCCAGGAGCCCTATCTCACTCAGGCCAGATGACTTTTCCTTACCCATCCCACAGACAGAAAGTTTATTTTCTGGGTAAATTGAACCAAAGAAGGCACAGATGGAGGCTGGGGGTCCATAGCATTGAACAAGGGAATTGTGTGAAAGTCTGTTTTCTGACTGCAGGATGTCAACCCTCTTCTCCCACTTGGTGTCATTAAATCAGTCCCCAAGGTAAACACCACCCGCACCCCCCCTCCCCCGCAAACACACACAGACACACACACAGTCAAGATTGGAAGATTATTCTCTGAAGAAACCATGTGGTACCAGAGAAAAGAAATCCAGATACATTTGGGCACTCTCCAAAGAAAAGGCCAAGTCACTATTTACTACAATGAAGTCTACCTGTTGACAAACAGTATCCATGCACAATCTGCTTTTAGGTGCCTCACTTTTAAATATTAACTGATAGCCAAAGAATCAGACAAGGAAAGCTTTCTAAATGAAAGAATCATTTTAGCATACTTTCTGCCCCCTCCACCATTTTGTTTTTACCCCCAAAGTAAAATACCGCCTAGGGCTTAAAATGTAAACTTTAAGAGAATTCGTTCCAACGCTGGGATTATAAGCATTTGGGAGGATAAGTGTGTCCTGACAGCGGTACCGTCACTGATGCCCCAAACTGCAGCTTGCCTACTAGGCCTGTAGTCAGTTATATCCAGAACTTCTGCTGCATAAAGCTGCATGGCTCCTCAGCAAGAACCCCGAGACTTAGCACGCACAGAGCGCTGGAGCCACACAGGTCTTTTATATCAAGTTTTTTAGCTGTATATAAATGTTTTCCAATGCGATTGTACAAGGCCTTGACTTACCTCTAGAAGTAACGAGGGCCCTGCGTCCCACCAGCTCGCAGGGCTTCAGGCCAGGATCCCCGGCGATGTTACCACGAAATAGGGGATCTGCCCGCCTCAGGCCTCCCCCGGCGTACCCTCGGCGAGCAAAGAGCGACACCTGGAGAGGCGCGGCGGCCCGCACCTTTGTGGAGCCGCCATTCCTCTCCGGAGACGATTAAGGGTTTTCTGATCCGAAGGAGCCACCGATTGTCAGGTAAAACCCCCCAAGTCTTTGTTCATTTTCCCTATTTTAAACCTTTGTCTCTGTAGATTGACCCTTTGACCCCAGGCGCGATCAAGCACCTCCCATTTTGTTTTGCCGGGAGTTGGGAGGCGGGGGTCTCTGGCCGAACAAGAAGGCATGTCTTCCTCCGCCGCAGCAGCGCCTAGAGTTTCTGGCCGTAATCGCAGGAATTTATCGGACAGCTTTCTATTGCTGTATTGAGATTCATTAGAAGTGTTTCTCTAGTCTGCCCCGGGGCCCGCGGGCGCTGGGACGGCCGGGCGGCGCGGAGCGAGCGGGCGGGCGGCTGACGGGTTTAGGGCGCAGACGCAGCGGCTGCAGGGTGCCAGGAGAGGCGCGCGCGGTCCCGCGGGCCGGGGGTTATTGCAGTGCGTGGGGAGGGCGGCCCGCGGCCTAGTCTGGAGTTAAGCGGCTTCTCCCGCCCCGGAGAGAGAGCCAAGAGCAGGCGGGACACGGGACGCCCTCCTAAGCTCCAGAGAGTTCCCTTCCTCGGAGACCAGCAGAAGAGTGGGCGAACATGAAATCCAATCCTGCCATCCAAGCCGCCATCGACCTCACCGCGGGGGCCCTTGGGGGCACAGCATGCGTCCTGACCGGGCAGCCCTTCGACACAATGAAAGTGAAGATGCAGACGTTCCCTGGCCTGTACAAGGGCCTCGCCGACTGTGGCCTGAAGACGTACTCCCAGGTGGGCTTGCGGGGCTTCTACAAAGGGACCGGGCCAGCGCTGATGGCCTACGTCGCCGAGAACTCAGTCCTCTTCTTGTGCTACGGCTTCTGCCAACAATTCCTGAGGAAAGTGGTTGGATTGGACAAGCAGGCGAAGCTGAATGATCTGCAGACTGCGGCCGCCGGTTCCGTCGCCTCTGCGTTTGCCGCGCTGGCCCTGTGCCCCACTGAGCTCGTGAAGTGCCGGCTGCAGACCATGCACGAACTGGAGATGTCAGGGAGGATAGCAAAAAGCCATAATACAGTTTGGTCCGTCGTGAAGAGTATCCTTAGAAAGGATGGCCCCTTGGGCTTCTACCACGGACTCACGAGCACTCTATTTCAAGTAGTACCAGGCTATTTCTTCTTCTTCGGTGGCTATGAACTGAGCCGATCGTTTTTTGCCTCGGATGGATCAAAAGATGAACTAGGCCCTGTCCCCTTGATGTTAAGCGGTGGAATTGCTGGAATTTGCCTTTGGCTTGTCATATACCCAGTGGATTGTATCAAATCCAGAATTCAGGTTCTTTCCATGTTTGGAAAACAGGCAGAATTTATCAGAACTCTTTTAAGTGTTGTGAAAAACGAAGGAGTAGCAGCTTTATATTCTGGTCTGAAAGCTACTTTGATTCGAGCGTTCCCTGCCAATGCGGCACTATTTTTGGCTTATGAATACAGCAGGAAGATGATGATGAGCCAGTTTGAAGCACACTGAAGTGTCTTGGTGAATCTGGATCCAAGTACACGCCTTTGAGGACTATAATTTAACTCAGAGTTTCATGGAGCACTGGACCAGTGTGGTATTATTTTTGACTTCATGGGAACTTTGCTTTCGTCTTCCCTGCTTATATGCTAAATCTTAACCTTTACGGAAGAACCTCTGCTTTATATCATATAATTTCTGCCCATAATTGTATTGAAATAGAAAAGTTGCTGCTCTTGTGTTTGGTGAGATAATACAGGGTGAGTGGGTGGCCGTATGTACCTAATCTGAAAAGCTAAATATAGTTGTATCACCGGGCTTTTGCATAAATCTACACATGTACATGCAGTTTGTTTGCTTATATGTTGTGAGTGAAACACAGTTTGGTTTCCATGTTTAATCTCATGTCACCAGAAAAACCGAGTTAAACATGTTTCAAGATGGTTATAAATGATTACTTAACCCACTCAAGATGTAGGGTCTCTTTAAAAGTCTGCTTAACATGTGCACTATATTAGCCAATTAAAGTTTTTAAAAAGTTTTTGGTGCTTGAAAACGAAAATATCCATCTACATTTTTTTCATCTACAATGATTTATTTTATTTTTTATTGAGGTAACCTTGATTTATGGCATTATATTTCTACGTCTCTATACCCTACAATGTGCTCACCACCAAAAATTTATTTTTCGTCTATCACCATACAGTTGATCCCCTTTATCCACTTTGTCTCCCTCCTTTACCTCCCCCCTCTGATAACCACTATTCTGTTCTCTATAATGCCATGTTTGTTTTATTTGGTTTTGGTTTGTTCACTTATTTGGGGTTTTGTTTGTTTATTATAGTTTTTCATATTCCAGATATGAGTGAAATCCTACAGTATTTATCTTTCTCTGTCTGACTTATTTCACTTAGCATAATACCCTCAAGGTCCCTCTACGTTGTCGCAAATGGCAAGATTTCATATTTTTTCTCATTTAGATTTTTAAAAAAATGTTTATTTATTTATTTGGCTGCACCGGGTCTTAGCTGCGCCATGCAGGATCTTTAGTTGCAGCATGCAGAATCTTTTTTTAGTTGTGGCATGCGGGATCTAGTTCCCTGACCAGGGATCCAACCTGGGCCCCCCGCACTGGGAGCGTGGAGCCTTAGTCACTGGACCACCAGGGCGGTCTCTGTCATATAGATTTTTAAGAGGAGAATATACCTGCATACTGATGTGTCTTCCACAGTCTCGAGTTAAAGTTTCAGAGTAGGCATCTTGGATTTTCCCAAGATGTTCTACTCTTAAAATAGTGCTAGTCATCTTCAAAGTGGGATCATATTCCACACTCTTAGTTAGGTGTGGCCTAGAGAATTAGGCCTCTGGGAAGTAGCCTGGCCTTTGTCTGTACCAAATTTCCTTCCTCTCCTCTCCCAAAGAGCTTCCCCTCTGCTCTACTTTAGACTGAGGAAGGGGTGAGGGATGGGGCTGTGCTGCTGTGCTTGGATGAAGACCCATGTAGTTGACAACAGTTCTTAGCTTCCAGTCTCAGGGTCCTGGACTGGGTAGGATTCCAGGATGTACTATTGGCCCATTTAGGGGTTGTTGATCCCCTTTGGATCGTTCACTGTCCTCTCTGCCTCCACCAGTCAGAAACCCTTCCAGGGAACAGAGAGTGCCAAAGCCATGAGAACTTTTTGTTCCCTGATGGTGATCAGGTGACGTTACCAGTGGATGAAGTCCTCTCCTCTCAAATAGAACTGGACAGAACTTAGTGCTTGCAGTCCACAGTGATTAATGTGAGGGCTGACCCATCCTGAAGTTTACCTGAGGGCTGATAACTCCTCGTCATTTTTTTACAGTATTGGAAACTTCTAAATTTTGTATTGGCCATCTGTGAGTTTTACTGATGACTGTATATATGATGTGACTTTACAAAGCAATGAAACATAAGAAAAGCAACTTTATTAAACTATACCATATGTATGTATCTAGGCACTGACAAAAACCAAAAACAAAAAAAATAGTTCATCTGATCCCTACACACTTGTGCATCTGTTCTTTGGCCCTATAGTGTAAGAGGGTCATTCTTACTAAAGTAAGCCTCATCATTCCATGATGATCCAAGACCAGCAGAGTCTCTCTCAGTAAGAAGTGTTCTTAAGCAGCCTGTAAAGCTGAAAACAGGCAGGCTCCCAGTGTTAATGATCGTCCATAGCGTGTGTGTCAATCACTGCTGGCGGAATGTACACCTGGTATGGAATCCCCAGTTTCCTTCAGCTTTTTTCTATCTGTGAAGCCTCCGAGGTAAGTCTAGCCACATTGCCAGAGGCAAGAGGGTCAGGGTGATGGATGTTGACAAATGCGGGCTGGGGCAGACATTTGGGGAGGGGATGCTCAGTGTCATGCCTGGTGTGCTCCAGAGCGATGGCTGGTCTTCCATTTGCTTCTTCTTTAAAAGAAAACCATTTTTCTACTTTACTTCTAAGTTATTTATACATTTAAGTTATATATTACGTATGTAAGTGGTCAGTAGCTACTTAGTGAGGCTTCATTCAAGCAGGTCTGGATTAAAGCAGAAAAGAAAACAGGAATGGCTTCTACAGGAAGTGGACCTTTCAGAGTCCGAAGGCCCCCTGCTCAGTACCCATGAGCTCGTCTCAATTAGCTCTATTGTCAATGGACCTTTTCACATGTTGTCCATTAAAGGTTTACCTAAATATCTTCAATAGAAATCATTTGAGGCAAGCAAGAGTGGGAGTAAGGAAGTGAAACCTAAGTCAGAAGAATTGTTTTCCACTCTTTTTGCTTAATTCATGGTTCAATATTTAGATACAATTTGTACCACTTCAGATCTGTACTCAGACAAAAATATAATAACTTGAAATATTGTGTTTAAAGAACTTTGAGTGTTCTATCATTAAATTATTTACCTAAATAAAAATATTTATTGAATTCACACCATTTACAGTATACTGTATTGAGCTCTGGGTATTCAGATATTAATGGTCTGGTTTCTGTTCTCAGGGATCTGATGGTCTAGATGTTTGTTTTACAGGCAGAAGAGTGATATTGTAGAATACAATTTAGAACAAACAAATAGAATCCAAATTGTGTATATGTGTGTGTGTGTATGTAAAATCAATGATGTGTGTGTATAAAATCTTTTCCTTAACTATGTTTTTGTTTTTATATTGTGGTTTCTTTGTAGTCTTTAAATTAGTTCCATGGTATTTCTTTCTTTTTTCTTCCCCAGCTTTATTGAGGTATAATTGACAAATAACATTGTGCATGTTTAAGGTGTACAATGTTATGATTTGATATATGTGTTTATTATGAAATGATTATTACAATAAGGTTAGTTAATGTCCATCACCTCACAGGTTACTATTTATTTATTTATGTATTTATTTATTTATTTATTTTGAGGTGAGATGGTATTTATTTCTAAGATTTAAGTTGGTGAAATCCACATTTCTGATGCCTAGCCTTATTTTAAAGTTTACTTCCACATAGTATAATTTATCCCTCAACTTTTTAAAAATTATTTTTTATTGAAGTATAGTTAATTTACAATGTTGTGTTAGTTTCCAGTGTACAGCAAAGTGATTCAGTTATACGTGTGTGTGTGTGTGTGTGTGTGTGTGTGTGTGTGTATGTACATATACTTTTTCAGATTCTTTTCCATTATAGGTTATTACAAGATATTGAGTATACTTCCCTGTGCTAAACAGTAGGTCCTTGTTGTTTACCAGTTTTATATATAGTAGTGTGTATATGTTAATCCCAAACTCCTAATTTATCCCTCCCTCCCCCATTCCCCTTTGGTAGCCGTAAGTCTTTGACTCTATTTCTGTTTTGTAAATAAGTTAATTTGTATCATCTTTTTAGATTCCACAAATAAGTGATATCATATATTTGTCTTTTTCTGTCTGACTTACTTCACTTAACATGATAAACTCTAAGTCCATCTATGTTGCTGCAAAAGGCATTATTTCATTCTTTTTTATGGCCGCATAATATTCCATTGTGTGTGTGTGTGTGTGTGTGTGTGTGTGTGTGTGTGTATGTGTATGTATATATATATATATATATATATATATATATATATATACCACATCTTCTTTATCCATTCATCTGTTGATGGATATTTAGGTTGCTTCCATGTCTTGGCTATTATAAATAGTGCTACTATGAACTTGCATGTATCTTTTAAAATTAAAATTTTCTCTGCTATCCCTCAATATTTTTTTTTTTTTTTTGGCCATGGTGCAAAACTTGCAGGATCTTAGTTCCCGACCAGGGATTGAACCCAGGCCATGGCAGTGAAAGCACCGAGTCCTAACCACTGGACTGCCAGGGAACTCCCTGGTATCCCTCAACTTTGAAAAACCTTATCATACCCTTTGGTCTACTGTCAGGGCCAGATGGTATGCATCTTGCAATGCTATAGTGATACTGTAGCTAGAAATTCATTCTCTGTTCCAGCTTTCATGGGATACCAATACCAACCTACAGCAGTTAAGTATATGTAATATCTCAGAAGGACCATATCTGGCAGTGGAGTATCAAACCTGATCATTTTCTTGAATTAAACAAGAAAATGTCCCCAAGTTGTTGAACTTGTAAGAAAAGTAGGTTCTTTTCTTCTGGCCCATATCTCTAAGAAGGGGTGATAATTATTATCAGGAAGTTGTTGTGTGCCTAAAACAGTCACAGGAGATTTTTTGCTCAAGCCAGAAAGTACCCTCTGTTTGGAGCCTGCGTTTCCAACATAAGCATCCTTTGAGCTTTGAAATTCCTGTTTTCAAAGTCTATGACTCTCTGGTCTCTCTGATCTCTCCAAATTCATGTGGAATGGCCCAGGAATCGCCTCTGAGAGCCTTTTTAGAAAGTAAATTATTTTAGTGTTGGAACTGTCATCTAAGTCTGTGGTCTGCCCTTTGAGCTCCATGGTCCACCGTGTTTTCAGCGCCCTCCTAATGCCAGCACTTTTAAATACAGGCTCCTTGTGAATGGTGTAAATGATGTTTAAAAGGCGGACTAGGATCTTCCTGTGTCCCTATCTCTTCAAGGTTGGTGGAGTATCATCTGTTCTGATGCTCTGTTCATTGCCACAGATATAATGGCTTTTTCAAAACCACTTCAGAAAATTTGGTATTACTGGCTTTAGTCTGCACCTTGAGACAAAAAATTTTACAGGTGGGTAAGTAGTTTTGTAGAAAATTGATGTCTGTTAACAATTCTGCACATTCTGTGGGGGGAAAATTGTACTCAGAAAGAGTATTATTTCTGTTACAGGGAAGCCAGATAATTGTCTATATAGTGAGAATTTCTACTCCAACCTAAAGTAGTTTCACTGGGTCCTCCTCAATAACCAGCAGACTTTAATCGGGGCATCCTTCCACTTAATTTCTTTGCTCATTGATTTGCAAATGGTTCTTTTGTCCATTCGGAGCAAAGACTCCTTTCTGCCTTTCGATGAATGGCAGACCCTTCAACCCGTGCTCTGAGTTCCCGATATAGGTTCTTGGAGGTTTTGCCCACAAAAAACCTTCTCTGTCTCCTTAGCACCAGACATGGGAATCTACTTGGACTCAGGTGCCCACTTGGTCATGAAGAGGCCGTGCAGCAGGATAAGTCTTCGGTTCTGAGTCCGGAGGCTGCTGTGGTGCCATTACTGTCTTTTGTAATGTATTAAGGATTTTAGCACACACTGCTTTTTATTTTTAATTCTCTGCTTCTATTTTTATGCTTGCCTCTCCACTTCTCTTTGCCGTCTGGAGTCAAAGCTGAACCACGTCGATAAGAGCCTTGCACTATATCCAAGAGTTTTTCCTCCAGATTGATTCTGGTCTGTTACTGCGAAGAACTAGGCAGAAAGTCTCCTGGGTTTCAGGACTTTCACTCCTTGAGAGAAGGTCTAAAGGCTTGGTTGAGCTTAAACATTTTTGGCAAGAATACTTCATTGGTGGTTCTGTGTGCTTTATATTCTCTCACATGTGCTGTTTTATTTTTATACTGTTGGACCTCAAGATCACAGAATTGGATTATGATAAACTGTCATCATTAGTCCATACCTGACCTGCATTGTTTATTTACTTACCTATCCAATATCATTTAGCTGTATATCTATATATGTAGTTATCTATCAAAATAGTAATAAGAATTCGTGAACACAGTACCTCCCCACAAATGCCAGGACCTTGGTAGTAATATACATCGAATCGTACAAATGATCCCTCCTACCACTCCCTGGCCCCCAGCAAATGAAGGTAATTATCATCCTGAGTTCTATATGCATCATTCTTTGCTCCTTTGAATTTTTTTTTCGTATTATATGTTACTCCCATGTATATATTTTTCTAGTTGTTTTAAATTTTATAGTAAGGGTAAAATACTGTATGTGATACTTTGGTACTTTTCTCTAATATTTATTTTTAAAATCCAATAATCTTGTGTTCCTGTAATTCATTTATTTAGACTACTGTAAAACATTCCATTTTGTGAGTATGCCGTAGCTTATTCATTCAGTTGATAGGCATATGGATTGTTTCCTGATTTTTGCTCCTGTTGCCCACTGTCAATATAAACATTCTTATATATACCTCCTGATGCAAATGTGCAAGAATTTCTTTTGGGTATATAACTAGGAATAGAAATTCTGGAACTCTCAAGTATTTATCTAGGAGTAATCGTTATATTTAATAGTTAATATTCAACTATTTCGCAAAGTAGTTGTACTGATTTTTACATGCACTTGCAATATATAGGCCTGAATCTCTTTATCCACATGCTTTCCAACACTTGGCATTGTCAGGCTTTTAAATTTTTGTCAAACAAAAAAATCTACCTTATCTTGGTTTTGATCTGTATTTCTCTAATTACAGCAAAAGAACATCTCTTTGTGCGTCTATTGGTTATATGTTTCTTCTGTGAAATGTTTGTTCATGTCTTTTACCATTTTTCTATTGTTATTTTTATTTATACTGGTTTGTAGGAGTTCTTTATATATCCTTGATATTAATTCTTTGTCAGTGTGTATATGTGAGTATCCTCTCCTGGTCTGTACCTTTTCCCATCTTTAAGATGTCTATTGATGAATGAAGTTTCTTGATTTTATTACAAATGTATTAATCTTTTATTCTATGGTCAGTGTCTTTTTAAAGAAATTATTTCTACCCCAACGTCTAAAATCCATTTACCTGTATTTTCCACTAAGAGCTTGAACGTTGTTTTGGGTTTTGTTTTTGTTTTTGACATTTGAGTCTTAGAACCATTTGAAGTTGATTTTTAAATTAAGACCCAATTTAATCTTTTTCTATATGGATAACCATTTTTAATTGAACATTTCATCTTTTCCCATTGATCTGTGTTATGGACTGAATGTTTATGCCCCACCCCCTACCCTAGTTCATATATTGAAGCCCTAGCCCCCACTGTGATGGTGTTAGGAGGAGGGGCCTTTGGGCACTAATTAGGTTTAGATAAAGTCATGAGGGTGGAGCCCATGATGGGATTAGTGTCTTTATAAGAAGAGGAAGAAATATCAGAGCTGCTTCTGTCCACCATGTATACATACATGGTGTATGTATACATACATGGTGTATGTATACGTACATGGTGTATGTATACGTACATGGTGTATGTATACGTACATGGTGTATGTATACGTACATGGTGAGGAGGCTGCAGCCTGCAAGCCAGGAAGAAGGCCATCATTAAGAAACCAACTGCTACATAGAGAATGGACTTGAGGACCCGGGGAGGGGGACGTGTAAGCTGGGACGAAGTGAGAGAGTGGCATGGACATATATACACTACCAAATGTAAAACCAATAGCTAGTGGGAAGCAGCTGCATAGCACAGGGAGATCAGCTCGGTGCTTTGTGTCCACCTAGAGGGGTGAGATAGGGAGGGTGGGAGGGAGGGAGACGCAAGAGGGAAGAGATATGGGGATATATGTATACGTATAGCTGATTCATTTTGTTATAAAGCAGAAACTAACACACCATTGTAAAGCAATTATACTCCAATAAAGATGTTAAAAAAAAAACAAACAGAAACCAACTGCTGGCACCTTGGTCTTTGACTTCCCAGCCTCCAGAATTATGCGAAATAAATATCTGTTGTTTAAGCCACCAGTCTATGGGATTTTGTTAGAGGAGCCTGAGCAGACTAAGACATTCTGAATTGCCATCTCTGTAATGTTCAAACATTCCATATATATATATATGTCTATTTGTGAGTTCCCTCATCTATTACATTTGTCAGATTTTCTGCCTGTGCACCAATAGCAGACTATCTTGATTAATATAGCTTTATAACAAGTCAATAATAAGTAAGGCAAATTTTTAATCCTACTTTTTTTCTTAAGAAGTTTCCTAGCTCTTATTTTATTCTTTCGTATGAATTTTAAAGTAATGTTAAAGTAATGTTGTAATGTTTAAAGTAATGTTGTCCTGGGGGAGAAGAGAATTGATAACTTTAAAACATTGAATCTTCCAATTCAGGAACATCATATATTTCTCCATTTATATAAGTCATCTTAGTGTCTCTTCACAAAGGCATATGGTTTCTCCATAGAGGCCTTATACTTTATTAGTTAGACTTATTCCTAGCTACTTGATTTTTTTTATTATTATAAATTCTATCTTTATTTAAAATGTCAATTTCTGTTTACTGGTTTATAAAATAAATTGATTTTATATTGATTTTTCTAATTCGGCAACTTTACTAAACTCTTTAATTATAATATTTTATCTATAGGTACTTTTGGATTTTCTTTGTACTCCTTAATATCATCTACAAATAATAACAACTTTGCTTCTTACTCTGCAATCTACATAACTTGTATTTCTTTGCCTTATCATGCTGGCCAAAACTTCCAGTACAATATCAAATAAATGTAATAGTGGGCATTGTGTCTTGTTTCTGATCTCAGAGGAAAGCTTTTAACATTTTACAATTAATGTGTTTTGCTGTACATGTTTTCATATCATTTAAAGATTAAGGAAGTTTTATTTCTAATTTAAGGAGATTTTTCCCCCATTATAAACAGAATTTTATCCAATCCTTTTTCTGTGTCTCTAAAAATTATTGTGTGACTTTTTTCTCTCTTACTTTATGTCAGTGAGTGATACTGACTTTTAATTTTCCTTTCTTGATATCAGGGTTATGCAAAACATTTTAAGGGCGTGTTCTCCCTTTTTTTCTATTCTATGGTAGTGTTTGTATAAGATTGGAATTATTTCTTCCTTGAATTTTTGGTACTACTCACAGCGCCTTTCTTTCTTCCTTTGTTTTTTAAAGAAAAGTTTTTCTAATTAACTTGAAAATTAGTTTAAGTGGGTAAGCAGCAGGGTACCTTGTATAATGCTAGACAGCTGCAGTATGGGAAGAAATGGACCGGGCCCCTGAGATGAAATTGGGGTGGTCCTCCACATCTGGGGAGTGGGAACAGCAGCTCTCAGTGGAGCCCAGGCAGCGCCAGTTGTGACCCGACTGTGCGTTTGGTTTCAACTGGCGTCGTCCGCGAGTCCTGCACTGGGTTACTTTACACTAGTGAGAATGTTAACCAGCCATATTGGTTCAATAAATAGCTTCAGTAAGGAGTGAATTTCTTTCTAGAAATCAGTGCCTATCTTTCCTGGAAACTCCATTTTAAATAGCCCAGTTCCATCTAAAGTCAAGCTGTTGTCATTGCTGTCATTCCATGATGTTCTCTCCCGTGACACCTGTAGGTCAGATGAACCACTTTTTTGATTTAGAGATACTTACGTCCTTTGCGTTAAAGTTATTTTGAAGGGGTTGACTTGCTGGATGGCTCTATTCTTTTTCCTCCAGGAAGAAGGGGAGAAATGTACTTGGAGGTAATGTATGTTTACATCAATTTGCAAATTCCTGTACATAGAGATATATTTTTTAAGTGTGAATGTAACAACATACTATGAATTCCATCTTGGTTATAAATGAGACTCCTTTAGTCAGTTACCCAAATAAAATCAGTTCTGAAAAAAACAAAACAAAACAAAAAAACCTTATGGTTTAGTGGCTCCAATGATACCAAGCCCACGGTAAGCAGCTGTTATGACATGATGATCATTTGATGTCCCATAGTCAGCCACTCAGTCTCTCCTAGGGCTCAGGAGCATGACAGCATCTACTTATAAGGACACAGAAGTTATCTGCTATAGAAGGCATGGATCTGCACTATAAGATTTGCACTATAATCATCCTACTGTGGCTTGCTGGAAACTCCACACAGCATCCTAATCCACTACTGGCATTTTTAGCAACATCCGATTGACTAGATCACATCAGACTGGCTAGTATTATAGTTTCAACCTGCTACGTATCTTTTCCTTACTCCAGGCCCTGCTCAAACATGGCAGCATTTTGAGTTCCAAATATGGTATATGCTGCCTCTGAAATCCAGAGAGGTCCCCAAAGACAGTGCCTCTCTTTTAGTGGTAAGAGATGCAAGAGATAACTTGTATTTTACCTTGGGGGGATTTCCTGGCATGCCCCAGACCCCTAGAATCATCACTGATGGGGCAGGCCCCTGAATCTTCATGGGGCTAATCTTTTACTCTTTGACATGCATGTGTCCTACTAGGCCATCTAGGGTCCTTTTCATTTACTGCTCATTAGGCCCAATTAGCATGATGTCATCAATATGGTAGTCTAACATTATGTTCTGCAGAATGTTCAATGTTGAGGTCTTTGTGGAGTATGTTACAAAAGAAAGGGAAAGAGTTAACATAGCTCTGGGGCAAGACAGTGAATATATTTTGCTGCCCTGTTATGAGAAGATGAACTGCTTTTGATTTTATTCACTGGTGGAGTTTAAGATGAATGCATTCACCAGAAAAATAGCCACCTACCAAGAGCTAAAGGTTATACTAATCTACTCCAGTAAAGATAACCACTGGTATGGCAGCTGTAATTGGAGCTGCCAGTTGATTAAGCAAATTGCAGTCCATTGTCATCACTATGATCCATCCAGTTTTTGCAGGGGGTGAACAAGTGAATTAAATGAGGATATGAGGAGACTATCACCTCTGCATACTTTAACTTTTAGAATGTAGTGCTAATCTCTGAAATTAGGATGCAGTGTTACTTATGATGTACTGTCTTGGCTAGGGAAAGGGAAATTTCAGGTTTTCCACTATAATGTTTCTTACCCTACCAGTCAGGAAACAAATGAAAGGGTTTGACATTGAAGGTTTCTAAGACCATCCCCAGGTTTGGTGATTTACTAGAAAGACTCATGAGACTCAGCATATAGTCATACTCATGACTGTGAGTATGTAAAACAATACAGTAAAAGGATACAAAGAAAAATCAGCAAAGGGAAAAGGTGCATTGGAAACAATCTGGAGGAAAGTAGATAGAAATTTCTAAGAGTCCTCTTCCCTTGGATTCACACAGAATGTACTTTATTCTTCTAGCATCAGATTGAAACAACATGTATGAAGTGTTGTCTACCAGCGAAGCTTACCTGAAATCCAGGGGTTTTATTGGGTGCTGGACACATGGGCATCCCCTGCCTAGCAGAAACTACACTGTTTGTGTATACAGTTTAGGCACAGTAAATGACCTTTATCAGTTATGAAATGTTGGGGACAGTCTCCAAATCCAAGTCCCAGATGCCAACAAAGGGCCAACCTTGCAAGTAGGCCTTTCTAAGGATAGGAGTCTCAGGCCTGCTACGGTAACTCTTTCCTGCACAGTCCATCCCCTTGGCCCTTGGCCAAGGTGTCTTTACAACAAAATTATCATCAGTAGGACCCCATGTAGCAGGGTGAGACCAACATACAATATTGGCCTCAGTTATGCCCTCCATGGGTCCTAGATTTGGCCAGTTAAACAAATCCCACTAACCGTAAAGGCCTACCTTAGAAAGCCAGGTATCTTCCTGCTTAAGTTTTTGTTGTAACCTTTTCACCTGGCCCAAGGCATCAAGTCAGGCACAGCACAACTTTGGCTAGGAAGTTGAAGCTGACACAAATGCCTTGTAGGGCTGAGGCAGTGTCATGATAGCAGGGTACACATGGAAGAAATACAGTCCCAGAGGGCACATGTAGTACCTCTGGGAACAGGGAGTTTACATTGTTAGGGCACCCCAAGCAGGACATACATTAGTTAGGCAGTACTGGTTAACAGAGACTTTAAGATGGCCTCTAACCATGGGGCCTCCTGCTCCAGGATTCTCAGTTCAGTCTAAATAATTCAGTTCAGTTTTTGGTTTCAAAGGGGCTTCCCGAGGCAGTGCTTGTGCATGACATCACTTTATCCACCTCACAGGTGTGGACAGCATCTGGAAGTGTTCTGCATGGAAAGTGCAGGAGCTGGAGCCATTCTCTGCTGCCTCATAGTCAGCACTGTCAGGTGTGATTGTGGGCTCAGCAGTCCATTTGAATTCAGAATGCTCAGAGCAGCTTGGAAAAGCAGCATGGGGAGTTTTCCTTCAAGAAGAGAGGGAAGCTTCCAGGAAGAGTTCTGAAAAACAAACATCGTTAATGTCCTCCCCACTCTCTGTGCCTCCCTGGACTGTGTTTTCTTCATTGTTAAAAAATCAGTGTGTCCCATTCAGCAATTATAACTTTATATTTTTTTAGTCATCCTCTACTCTTACCCAGATCTTTTGTCTGAGAGGGTCCTATGCAAGACAAAAGCATTTTCACAGAAACAATTTTTTATATAATTTTTACCATAAAGTCATATCATGTTAAGGAATTTATCATGATGATATCCTGAATTTTCAAAGGTTTTCAAAATGGATTTACACAGATCAATCTCTTTCTGGGGATAGTTGCATTTAACAGTCAAATTGCCTTAATAAGATGTGTGTACTAGGTAAAAGGTGAGGGAAATAGAGTCACACTATCAGTTCATTGATGCAAATTGCAACCGATCTAGAAATCTGAACACAAGTCAATAGCAGTGGAGCATACCCCATTGGGGGTCCAGAGTCTGATCTGTCAGGAGTGGGTGGAGGGGTCATAGTTGCTGTGATGTGCCTTCCCCCAACTTGCAGCTTTCCACAGTACTCACAAGTTAGAAATGCACCCAGTCTCTGTATATCTCTATCAGAAATATAGAGCCAGTCAGCACCTCAGTTACAGATGGCCCCATCAGAAAATAAGCCTTTCCTGTGGGCATCTGTAAGTGGTCCAGATGGTCCAGCCAGCATCCATGTTTTCTCTGTTTAGGGCCCCACAAAGGAGTTTCCTAAATCTGCAGCAGGCACAGCATCTGTGTTCCGTTTATTGAGCCTGTGGCTGCTTTCAGTTTAGCACAGCTCATGCTATAACTGAAATAGTGCTTAGAAGATAGTATCAGATTTTCCCTTAGAGTCAGATCTAGGCGATTAGGATCTGTGAGTTCAGAATGCCAAGAAAGCCGGTGGTAAGGGACAGTGAAAATGCTCACCAAATCCAAGTTCCCAGATAACAGCCAAGGGCCAACCTTGCAAGCAGGGCCTTGTAAGGATAGAGTATTAAGCCTGCTACATTAACTCTTTTCTGCACAGGCTTCTTCCAGCTGATGAGTATATCTATCCCAATTATACACTCAGGGACCTAGGAAATAATCACATGATAGGTCTGTGGATGCTTTGGACCCACTTTGAGATGGATTTGGGCCTAAATTCCATTCATCTCTTCATCTCTATAAGCCTGCGTTATGACTGAAGTACCATTATGGTGTTTTAGGTCACCTCTTATCAGAGTCTGCTCAGGAACTGTATTTCACCTTCCTTGAGAAGTCTGGATAATCCACTTTCTCGAGTGCAGTTACCCAGGCAAACAGCTGCAGATCTCTTTAGGAAAGGATAGAAGGAACACTTAAGAGTCTTTAGCTGCAGTGGCGTTGCCCTTCCTTAAAGAGGGTCATCTCCCCCTTCTACAAGGCTCTGGTATGTGATCTGACATATCTAAAAACAGGGTGAGGGACTGCAGTTGTCCATTGCAGTTGCTGTATACCAGCTCTCAAATATATTTATTAAACAAGTCAAGCAACATTTTATTTGGCTGTCTTTCTCACTCCCAGGAACACCATGGTTTATTAGGCATAGCCACAATCCCTATGTGTAAAAACACCTTGGTTGCCATGATGGTCTTGCTGCTGCTACAGTAGTTAAATCTACTTTGCCACTAATTATGTGAAGCCATTTGGTCTCTGTTATTCTGAAATCTCATTATCCTCATTCATGCCAGAGAGCTCAGTTCCTTGCCAGCATCAATACCACAAACCCTTGTCTATAGGGGATAGCTACCCACTGAGCTTTACAAAAATGTCAGTGTTTTCCTCACTAGAAGCCTCACTTCTGGGCCATCTTAGGGAACAATTGTTGGGTTCTCAGGGTTTATACAGTAAACCCATTCTAACATTCCCACCTCTCCGAGCCTTCTGATATTCTCTTCCATACTATGTCCAAGGATAGTTCATATCTCTACTACATTTATTAGCCATTAATTGTGTCTAATCTTCAAAAAGCCTTTGACCTTTCTGGCCAAAGTATTAGGATCTGGTCCGGTATCCTTGCCAGAAGCTTAAATCCCAAGTCATGGCCAAGTTCTCCATGTCATTTAATTCTACCAAATCTAGGCTTATATTCTGTACCCTGGTCCAATACCCTCAAAATCCACTCTCACATTTTCCCCGTATCCTGCTGGTATGTATTGGTCAGGCCTTGCAATTCTTTCTGTGAAAGTTATCTCCCCCAGAATGGAGAGTTTACTTTTCCATAGGTTATAGCCTAAAAGGAATGTGGATTAGAGGGACAGATGTTGAGAAGAACAAGTGTCACTTTGTAAAGCACCTGCCTCATAAGTTTGTTGTATGATTTCCAGGAAAGGGGATACTGCTTTCCTCTGGCAAGTAGTAAAAGTCTGCTTATGTTGGCCTGGAGGAGTCAGAGAGTCAAGGGCTTTAAGATTTTCATGTTCATTTACCAGCAAATACTGGTATAGTTGGGGAAAGGGCTATTTGATATCTTATGGATAGAACCATGCCTGGCACATAGTAAGCATTATGTAATGTTTTTAAAGTAAAAAGCCACATAATTGACCTTCTTTTCAATTTCAGTATTAATATTCACAACTGCAATGTTGAACATTTAGTGAGCATTCATATGAGGCACATATATCTACATACTCTGTACTCCATTCTGAGAGAGTTCCGTAAACATATCCCTCACCCAGTGTGATATTGTGATTTATAATAGGAAATAAATATTTGATCATTGTCCTCGGTTTCTGATACGGCTCTTAAAACCCTTGGAGTTTCCTTGACTTTTGGACCAGCACCTAAGGATGGGATGCTGGTTGCCAGGAGAACCAAACATGTAATTAGAGGGTTAGAACTTTCAGTCCTTCCCCTGACCTTTGGGGAGGGGAGAGGGACGGGAGATCAAGTTTACTCACCAATGACCAATGATTTAATCAACCATGCCTATGTAATGAAGCCTCCAGAAAAACCCAAAAGGACAGGGTTCAGAGAGCTTCTCAGTTGGTGAACACATGGATATTTGGGGAGAGTGGCACATTAGGAGAGGGCATGGGAGCTCTGTGCCCCTCTCCCCATACCCTGCACTACGCATCTCTTCCATCTGGCTGTTCCTGAGTTATACCCTTTTATAATAAACCAGTAATTTAGTAAGTAGAATGTTTCTCTGAGTTCTGTGCCACTCTAGCAAATTAATCAAACCCAAGCTTTGTGGGAACCTCTGATTTACAGTCAGTCGGTCAGAAGTACAGGTAGCAACCTGGGCTTGCCACTGGTGTTTGGAGTCTGAGAAGGGAATCTTGGGACCCTCCAATCTGTAGCCGGTTGGTCAGAAGCACAGGTAACAAGCTGGGCTCACAATTGGCATCTGCAGTTGGGGTTGTGGGGGGAGTCTTGTGGGACTGAGTTCTCAACTTGTGGAATCAGATGCCACCTCAGGGGAGATAGTGTCAGAACTGAGTTGAATTGTAGAATACCCAGCTGGTGTCAGAGCATTGCTTGTTGGAGGTGTGGAAGAAAACCCCCTCTCCTCACACTGAAATTGGGTGCTCAGAACACAAAAGAGTGGCATCAGTGACGTGGGATTTGCTAGATTAGCCCTGGCTCACGGAAACACGTGGTTTGGGAAGAGAAAGGATGAAAGGGCAGGGGAGGAAGAACCTCTGATTCCTGGGCCACATGGTCACCCATGGTATGGAGCAGCAGCTTGCTGTAGTCAGTTACTAAAGGTAAAAGGTACCAGTGGAATCCAAATCCTGGGGAATGGAATCACTGGGTGTATAAGGAAGTGCAAAATAATAAGAAGGATGCTAAACATACAATCCCTTGGTTATTGTTATCTGTAATAGCTAAACTAAAAGTAAAAGAGAATGCTGGGTTAGAGCTTGATGCTGGTCCAAACTCAGATTTCAGTGAGTCTGAGCTTGGGCCACTAGCCTCAAAGCTGCCCCCAAGGTAAAAAATGTACAGGGACAACAGAAAGTCCTCTAAGATCTCTGGTCACAAAGAAGGTAATCAACATGGGGCAGGTGGGAGAGGGAGAGGACAAAACCAAGAAACTCCTGAAGCCAGGGTTATAGTGTGAAGGAATTGTTTCATTTTGTAGATCAGTATCATCAGCTTCCTGAAGAAACTTAACTGAAATGAATCATAACTAATATGGGGGCTGTGTCTTTGGTTTTGAGTGCTGCAGAGTGGAAGAGCATGTTTGGGTTGATACAGGGCCCACAGCTCACTATGGAACAATCACAGATGACTATATGTGATTCAGATACACAAGAGGTTATTCCTGAGGGAACCGCCAGCCTGATGGACTAGATAAAAGCCACTGCAAGGTTTGTTTACCCTGCAGTGTTTGTCTTCCCCTATGAATGCCAAGTGGAAAACTTCAGATGAAATAGCTGATATGCTTCATATGCAGACCATGTGGTACTGGCTTTACGATGAGTAGGATATTCACCCGCTGAATATACCTGTTACCCAGGTCATGGTAAATTCTGAGGTTAAAGGGGCCCCTTCACATGGGCATCCCATATAATCCTATTGTTGCCAAATCAAAAAACTGTTCAGGGCTTCCCTGGTGGTGCAGTGGTTAAGAATCTGCCTGCTAATGCAGGGGACATGGGTTCGAGCCCAGGTCCAGGAAGATCCCACATGCTGTGGAGCAACTAAGCCTGTGCACCACAACTACTGAGCCTGGGCTCTAGAGCCCGTGAGCCACAACTACTGAAGCCCGCGTGCCTAGAGCCTGTGCTCCGCAACAAGAGAAGCCACCTCAATGAGAAGCCCGTGCACCCCAACGAAGAGTAGCCCCGACATGCCACAAGTAGAGAGTCCGTGCGCAGCAACAAAGACCCAACGCAGCCAAAAAAAAAAAAAAAAAAAGTTCAGTAAACATCAAATTTGCTGTCTTAGCTTCCCCTCACTGGGTCTTACAGATGCTAATAAAAACATTAAGTTAATTAACTAGAGAATGGGGAGAGGCCAAGGGGGCAGTCACAGGACTCTTTCCAAGGAGGTAGAAAATTTTAAACAGTTATTAAGGAATAAGATGAGGGACTTCCCTGGTGATCCACTGGTTAAGACCCCGCGCTCCGAATGCAGGGTGCCCGGGTTCGATCCCTGGTCAGAGAACTAGATCCGGTATGCCACAATGAAGATCCCACCTGCTGCAACTAAGACCTGGCGTGGTCAAATAAATAAATAAATAAATAAATAATAGGTAAATAAATA
Organism: Balaenoptera physalus; assembly: GCF_965194825.1. Taxonomy (NCBI): domain Eukaryota; kingdom Metazoa; phylum Chordata; class Mammalia; order Artiodactyla; family Balaenopteridae; genus Balaenoptera; species Balaenoptera physalus. Next base: position 59,520,302 of record NC_138890.1, read on the forward strand.
AATATTTTTTAAAAAGGAATAAGATGAATGAAGTGAATATCGATAGGAGCAAAACAAAGAGAAAACAGAAAGGGGAGTCACAGGACTCATTCCAGCAGAGTAGAAATCCTTAGATGGTTATTAAAAAAATGGAGTGAATAAAATGGACATTGATTGGGTTAAAACAAAGTTTTAATACAGCACTGCCTAAGGTTGGGTGGGCCAAAGGAACCCGCCCCCCCTTTGATCTCTCAACATTAAAGGATGCCAAACAAGTCCACTCTATTTACCCCTGTTTGGAGAAATTTTAAAACTCAGAAGGCAGACATTACAATGAGAAACCTGACTGGCAATTGCATGGGAGAGTGGGCAGGCAGACTTATAAGGTAAAGATTGAAAAAAGGGCCAGGGTCACTTGGCTCAACCCCTCACTGGGTAGCCAAAGACTTTTGCACTGGAGTGGGTAAAATGGTCAGGGGCTGGAGAAGAGAAGTTTCCAAGACTCAACTGTGGTACCAAAGCCCATTGGTGAAACCCAATGAGATTAAGATTAGATTAGATTAAGATTACCTAAAAAAAGGTAATGGTTGATAGGATTATGAAAGTTAGAATTATGTAAAGAAGTGTGGGGCTTCCTTGGTAGCGCAGGGGTTAAGAATCTGCCTGCCAATGCAGGGGACACGGGTTCGAGCCCTGGTCAGGGAAGATCCCATATGCCACGGAGCAACTAAGCCTGTGCTCCACAACAAGAAGCCACCACAATGAGAAGCCCGCGCACCACAACAAAGAGTAGCCCCCGCTCCCTGCAACTAGAGAAAAGCCTGCGCGCAGCAACGAAGGCCCAATGCAGCCAAAAATAAAATAAAAAATAAATAAATTAAAAAAAAAAGTGTGTCACCTTTTCCTGAATGTTTTATGGGAATGCATATTATGAAGGGCGAGGGAACACTTCGCCTACCTAGTATTGTAAAATCAAAACCTGTGGATGCTATACACTACCAAATGTAAAATAGTTGGCTGGTGGGAAGCAGCAGCATAGCACAGGGAGATCAGTTCGGTGCTTTGCGATGACCTAGAGGGGTGGGATAGGGAGGATGGGAGGGAGGCTCAAGAGGGAGGGGATATGGGGACATGTGTATGCATATGGCTGATTCACTTTGGTGTACAACTGAAACTAACACGGTATTGTGAAGCAAGTATACTCCAATAAAGTTCTATTAAAAAAAAAAAACCTGTGGATGAAGTCCTAATAGAGGCTACAGTTAGGAACATATGAGTTGTTGGAATTACAGTAAAAGTTTGTAGGAGAATCGGTATGTTGGAACAGGCTTTATGTGAAGTGCTTGTGTCTTTTTTACCAGATTGTATTTGGGAGATGGACACTGAATCTGACTGCGGAACATTTCCCCTACCTATTATTGTCAAACGGGAGGTATGTAAATCCACCTTTCAAGCAATATTAATTGGACATGCTAAATGGGAACCAGTAAGATTGCCTGAGCCATACAGTGTGGAACGGAAGCTGGAGTGCTGGTGGGGACAAATTCTCTGTGCAATAGCCCTATGTGGGGCATATACTAGGGCTTATGGCTAGAGCCTGTGAGTGCTTCCCAGAGATGACTACTGGGACTTTGGACAAGAGAATTTCCACTTGAGGGGTGTTTACTCCCTTGGAGTTAAAAAAGACACAAGCACTTCCCATAAAGCCCTATAAAGAGCCCTTGCCTGGCTGACAGAGCTGCTTGGTTTGTAGATTCCAAGGTGAATGGACAACATCCTGTTTGGAAGGCCATCACTCTGATGGAAGGAGGTAAAAACAAATCAGCTTGGTGGGCTGAATTGCATGCTGTTTATTCAGCAGTGATGGAAGGATTGCACAGTGGAAAAAAGCCACTATGTTTGGCTTTTTACTGACTCATGCACAGTGGCCAAAATGATTGGAATCGACAAGAAGATATACCTGTGTGTTTGCTCGAGGTGGCCAACTGGGTCCATGAGGTTGAGGGTTTGCAGCAATGCAGAGATGGGCTGAATCTAAACATATTCCTCTTGTACCCTTTGAGACACAAAATGCCAGTAAGAACTGTTTTATCTGCCAACAAAATACACAGAGACTGCAGATAGCTGTGTGACCAACTTCCTGGCAGGAAAGCCCTTGAACACAGCTGGCTGTTACTGGTAGCCCTATGGGGCTACAGATGGGTCATGATAGGAATAGACACTGATTCTGGTCTGGACTTCGCTTACCTGGTGGTAAATGAAAGTGCTCAGAATATTGTGAGAGAATTGGAAGAGAAGATATTGCACCTATTTGTATAGCTGACTATCATTTCTTCAGACCAATGACCTCACTTTACAGCCCATAATGTCCAACAATGGGCAGAGAGATATCCTCCTCAGAGTAATATTCTGATAGAGAATTGGAACAGACAATTAAAACATTGATTGTCTAAAACAGGGGGAGATAAAAGCACGAAGGGCTGGTTTACACACATTCATGAGAATGTGCTCACACTCAACATGAGGGGGGCTAAAGGAGTGTCCTCACTGAGTAGATTTCTCTTGTTTTCCTGGTGGATCTGGGGCAGAAGGGTTGGGAAGGTGCTGGTATACTTTCTTCCTCATATAACCTTATCTTTTTTTTTTCTCCTACTTGTTGCGTTGGTCATAGGACCAGGGCTGCAATTACAAGGACAGGAAACATGAATGGATTCCTAAGCAAGGAACTTTAACTATGTTTTTAAACTTATGTCAGAATTCCCAAGGGCCTAATGGGGCAGGATGTACCTTCACACCATCTGGCAAAATTGGAATTAACAGTGAATGCCACTATATTGCCTGGTGGTAAAGATAGCCCACTAGCTCTGCATCTATGTACCTTACTCTATGGGAACAGAGTGGACAGAGGAAGAAGCACTTGCTAGAGTAGTACTGCGGTCTGCAATCTACAACAGCATAGTGGCTGAACCTAATGTCCCTTCCAAAGGTAGAAAACTTTGGGATAAAATGGAAAGAAGAAAAAATAGTAGCTATTGGTAAAGGAATGAAAAATGGGTTATGTAATGAGGGAAATTCAATATTACATTAACACCTCGGAAGAGGCTCAGAGCAAGAGATGATACCCAGACTTTCTTGTTACCAACCCTCTAATCTTATTCCGTTTTATCCCATGGCGTATAGGCCAAACCATTAGCCACCACTCATGAATAAATGCTGTTATGGACTGAATTGTGTCCTTGCTGAAAAAGATATATCGGCATCCTAAACCCCAGTACCTCAGAATGTAACTTCATTTGGAGATAGGGTCTTAACAGAGGTAATCAAGTTAAAACAAGGTCATTAGGATGGGTCCTAATCCAGGATGGTTGATGTCCTTATAAAAAGGGGAAATTTAAACACAGAGACAGACACGCATAGAGGGAAGACCATGTGAAGAGAAGGAGAAGATAGGGAGAAGATGGCATCCACATCCAAGGAAACAGAAATGGAGCAGATTCTCTCTCTCAGCCTTCACAAAGAACCCACCCTACTAACACCTTGATTTCAGACCTCTAGCCTCAAAAACTGTGAGACAATGAATTTCTATTATTTAAGCCACCCGGTTTGTGGTACTCTGTTATGGCAGCCCTAGAAAACTAATACAAATGCAAATACATACCTCGGGCCATCTTTCTTTCCAAGAAAAGTGAACAGTCAGATGTACCACTCAAGGTTCTTTCCTATCAAGGGGAGAGGGGCAAGATAGGTGAAGGGGATTAAATAGTACAAACTACTAAGTATAAGATAAATAAGATACAAAGATATAATGTGCAGTAGAGGGAATTTAGCCAATACTTTATAATAACTTTATATGGAGTATAATCTATAAAAATTTTGAATCACTATGTTGTACTTCTGAAAGTAAAATGATATTGTAAGTCAACTATACTTCAATTAAAAAACAAAAAACAAAAAAAAACCCCCATAAAGGTCTTTCCTAGCATGAGGAGTTCCTTTCTCTTCTGCCCTTCCGAGCTAGTCCTGTGGGATGTAATATGTTACTAGTCTCCTTATGGTTTGTGTCAGATTTCTGTGAGGAAATATTTTAAAATTAGGCTCAAATTGTCCCTCTTTAGTGATCTGATCACAGGGAATGAGCTGATCATTCCCTTCTCTACTATCCATTCTAGGTTTCTTTTCACCTTCACTAGCATGTCTGCTGGTTTTGGTGGCTTATCTGGTGGTATAATCCAGACGTTCATCCCCAGTAGCTATGAGCCCTTGTCATCAAGCCCTTTCAATATGGGATTGTTGCATATATCCAATTACCAATAAGGCCATAGATGTAGGTTGAAAGAGAGGTGGTAATGCAGGAGCAGTAGGTGTATTGCCAGTATAAACCATCCACTTATGAAACATATTTATGCTCTCCAGACCTGCTCACGTATGATCTTGTGTTACTACTTCCACTTGAAGACGGAGTGCTGCTACACATGCTACAATTTTATGGTTTGATGAACCAGGTAAATTATAGGCACCTCAGATCACATGTTCACTTTATCTCCCACAGTCAGGGGTTCAGTCTCTACCGTGGTCCAACAGCAAGCCAGGAGCTGTGTTACTGAGTTGGGATCTCTAAGAAGCGGACTCTGAGATTGAGTTAAAGTAGGGTATTTGCTAGGGAGTTCTTTGAGATTAACATCCATGGGGTAGAGGTGACAGAGGCAGGATTCAGCAGAGAGAGAAGTGGGGAACTCTGAAGCTAAAATGTCCCTTTAGAGTTGTGCTGAGCTAGCTGAAATGGCTAGGTCTTTATATTTCCACCTTGATCAGTCATTGGATGTGGCCTGCCCTGAAAAGGGTGTGACAGCTGAAAGGTGCCTACTGATAACACTCCTGGCATTCCCAGAATCAAGACTTCCATGGAAAGGGAATTTGAGTGGTGCATGTCCATGTCCTTACAGTCCACCTTCTATGCCTCTCAGATCCTTTTCTTCACACATATTCAGGGAGCAGCTCCTTCATGGTTCTGCTGGTCTTCTCTTCCTGGGGGAAACTTAGAAGAGAAAGTTTAATGGGATGACCTGTAGTCTCTACCACTGAAACTGGTTTCAGGGTTAGAACTGATAATCATTGTCTCCCTTCTCTAGTAGCCATTCTAGGTTTCTTTTCACCTTCACTAGCATGTCTGCTGGTCTTGGTGGTTTATCTGGTGGTAGAATCCAGACGTTCATCCCCAAGAGATATGAGTCCTTGTCACCAAGCCCTTTCAATATGGGATTGTTGCATATATCCAATTACCAAAATAACTGGGCTAGTGTGTACCAGGAGGCACTCAAGTGGGTCAACTGTGTGCCAAACATATTTTTCCTTGAACCCTGTGTGTCATAGCAGTCCTACTTCCTCCTGATGATCAGGGTCAGCTTCCCCTGTCAAGTTGGTGGCTCCTCTCTTGTCTGCTGGACCCTGGTCATATGGAACCAAAAGGATTGAGGATACAGCTTTAGCTTATAATATAGCGGGAATCATGCTATATCCCCTGGTGGAAATGTTTCCCTTTAAGGACAAGGACTTCTAACTCTGCAGAGCCCAGAGTTTCAGAAAAGGGAAGCACAAATTCCCCAAGCAGGTCATTGAGAGCAATGTTAACTGAAGCCATTCCTGCCATATAAAGTAAAGGGCTTAGTGTTTGTCTGTATTGCTGGCATATTGGAAATTTGGATGTGGAAGCACCTAAATCAACCTTGGTAAGTGAGGTACTTGAATAGCTTTTATCTTTGCCACTGTGGCCTCTTTGTTCATCTGCTCATCATGCCAGCAGTGGTCTGGCTGATGAAAGAGTCTGATGTCAAAAGGATCAATAATTTTGTCTATTCCAATGTTTAGTGACTCTTTCTTGGTGGAATGCCCTCTGGTGGCCATTAAATTATCACATATAGGTCTTCACACTTTGTGTTTACTCCCATATATTCATCATGCTTCTAACCCGTTACTCCTTGTATCCAATCTTCCAACTTTCCAGGATCCCAAGATTTTATTCTCTAACACCTTTATTCAATGGGAAAAAACCCAAAGCTCTTTGTAAGAATAGATGGATACATGTCTGGATCAGCAGAATATAGAATAATTTTGTGACCTCTTGCTATTTCCAGAAAGCAAGGACCTCTTTCAAAATCATAGGTTGGGTCAAAAGTCCACAGGAGCCATTTGAGGAGTCTCTTGCTGGCCAAGTTGTGATAAGTTACTTGCAAAAATGGACCAAAAATGTATACTTGATTAAAACAAGTTAAGTCCATAGATGCCATGAATATGTAATGATACTAAAAAGAAAAAACTTGATTATTTTCTCTTTATTTAGTTTATTTATTGATCCTTTTGCCAATACGTCACTGTCTTGATTATTGCAACTATACAAGATGTCTTGAAAATATATATATATATATATTTGCTTGTCACTTGCCAATTTCCACAAAACAGCCTACTTGGATTTTGATTGGAGTTCCATTTCTCTAGAGATCATTTTGGTAATTGTGAACATGTTAAAAGTTTTGAGTCTTCAATCCATGAACATGGTATATTTCTCCATTTATTTAAATCTTCTCAATTTCTGTTTGCAATGTTTTATAATTTTCAGTGTGGAAGACTTGCACATCTTTAGTTAAATCTATTCCTAATGTATCTTTTTGATGCTATTGTAAATGGTAGCGTTAAACTTTTATTTTCCATTTGTTACTTGCGATTATATAGAAACATAATTTATTTTGATATATTAGTCTTATATTCTGCAACCTTGCTAAATCTACTCATTAGTCCTAGTAGTTTTCTTGTAGGTTCTTTAGGATTTTCAACATACGCAATTAGGTCATCTGTAAATAAAGACAAATATCTTAAATATCTGTACCTTTTATTTATTTTCCTGGCTTTTTACATTGACTAGATCTTCCATTATAATGTTGAACAGAAGGAGTGAGAACTTTCTGGCTTTGTCTCTAATATTATGGGGAAGCATTCAGTATTTTACCAGTAAGTATGATGTTAGCTTTAGGATTTTAGTAGTTTTTTTTTTAAACCACAATGAGGATATTCCCATCCTCTAGTGTGCTGAAAGTTTTCACAAAATGCATTTTGAATTTTTCAAAGACTTTTTATGCATTTATTGAGATGATCATGTATATGTTCTTTATTTTGTTAATATGGTGAATTACACTGATAGTTTTAATTTAACAATACTATGTTTATCATTTAGGAATTTCATTCTGTTTTGACTAACATAAAATTCCCACAAATCAGCAAGGGGCTTATTTCTCTCCTGGGAGAGTCTAGAAATAGGCAACACAAGGATAGTATAGCCACTCAACAATTGCAATAGGGGAGCAAACTTACTCATTTGTTTTCTTTTGCTGCAGCATTTTATGACTCAGGAAAAACAGAGTCACTGGAAGTATTAGGAGAACTATGTGTTCACTATAGAAATTAGACCTTGCACAAAGGTGGAGAAGAGGTAATCAGAGGATTGGAGAAAGTCTCTAAACACAATACTCTGAAACAGTGGTATGAATGGACAGTTTTTTTTTTAATATTTTATTTATTTATTTATTTATTTATTTATTTATGGCTGTGTTGGGTCTTCGTTTCTGTGTGAGGGCTTTCTCCAGTTGCAGCAAGTGGGGGCCATTCTTCATCACGGTGCGCGGGCCTCTCACTATCGTGGCCTCTCTTGTTGCGGAGCACAGGCTCCAGACGCGCAGGCTCAGTAATTGTGGCTCACGGGCCCAGTCGCTCCGCGGCATGTGTGATCTTCCTAGACCAGGGCTCGAACCCGTGTCCCCTGCATTGGCAGGCAGATTCTCAACCACTGCGCCACCAGGGAAGCCCTGAATGGACAGTTTTGAGTTTGCAAGGAAATTCAAACAGCTGTGCACATCTATCCACCAAAGTAGGACCATGAAGGGTGAGCTCATGGAGATGTTTATGGAAACTGCTACCTCTGAGGCGACTGAAGTGCTTGTGATTGGCTCAGGGTTGATGTTATTCTGCAAAGACAGTAGTCAGGAAGATAAGCTTGAAGTTTGGAACTTCTGAACAGTTCTGGATCTGTCTGTCAATCTGCTACTTCCACATCATTTTGAGATTAATGGCTTCTTCATTTTTGCATTTCAAATCTCATGTAGGTTCCTCTTTTGTCTAATTCTAACCATACAGCAAGAGGATTCTAGAAAATGTAATTCTAAGCCTCCTATAACATAATCCAGCACAACCATCATTACCCCTAGCTTTCACCCTCATGGTTCCAAGTTCTCTCTTTTCAACTTGAATTGTTGTGTCCAACTTAAAGGAGGAGCAAAGTACAAAAGGTTAAATTACTGACTCTGATGAAACCATCTTTTTTTTGATAATTTTGAACATTTTAAATTTGTACCAACTACTTATTAACCAAAACAATTGTTATATACTACACTAGCCACAAAATGCTTAAGATACATCTCTCAACAGTTAAGGTCAATAACCTGAAAATTTCTAAGTTTTCATAGTAAGGAAGAAGGGTAGAATAGCTACCAGGTAGGCAAATCCCAGGGTCTGCCACAGTAGGCCAGGAAGAAAATCCCAACAAGTACCAAAGTCAATATCACAAGGACCACATGCATTTCATATAGTGGAAATTAATTAGAAACAATAACAAAGCTAATTTCAAATACACTTACTTGCATATTAAAAAATACACTTTACTTCAGTCTGAGATTTCACAATGGAAGTGAGACAATATACATAGGTGAACCACAATGAAAATAATACATATTGAAAGTTGTGTGAAATAGCTGAAAGAGTACTGGGAGCAAGTTATTACCATAGAGGTTTATATTAGAAAATGAAAACTATAAATTATGAGCTAGGGGATCACTTCAAAGATGAGAGAGATACTGATAAAGCAATTCCATATTTATAACATTTAAAAAATTTCTCCTCTGGTATTGCTTTCCTTATGCCTAACAAAGAAGAGATGCACCTGAAGGTTTTCCCACATTGATTGCATTCATTGGGTTTCTCTCCAATGTGAGTTTTCATATGTTTTTGGAGTATTAGGGAAAACTAAAGGATTTTCCACATTCTTCAAATTCCTATCTCCCAGTATGAGTTCTCACTTGCTGACTAAAGAATGAGAAAGACCTGAAGGTTTTCCCACATTCTTTACATTTATATGGTCTCTCTTCAGTGTGTGTTCTCATATATGCCCTAAAGTGTTAGGAATTATACTTTCCCACACTTATTACACTTATATGGTTTCTCTCTAATGTGAATTTTCACACGGCTTTGAAAGAATTAGATACAAGTTAAGATTTTCCTACACTTCAAATACTAATAGGATTTCTTTTCAGTGTGAGTTCTTACAAGTTTCCTAAGTGATGAGGAACAGCCAAAGGCATTCCTGCATTTCATATATCCACAGTGTTTCTCTCCAATTTGTGTTATCACATGTACAGTAAAATATGAAGAATAAAAGGACTTGTCACATTGTTTACAATTATAGGGCCTCTCTCCAATATCTGTACTCATGTGGTTACTAAAAGAGGAAGGGAACTGTGCATTCCTTACATGTATAGAGCTCACTTTTGCTGTTTTCTCACTTGTAATCTTTGAAGAATAAGTGAAGGTTTTCCCACATTCCTTATATTCATAATGCTTCTCTCCAATTCGAGTTCTTAAAGGTACTTTAGGGGATGTAGAAGAAATAAAAACTTTCTCACATTCTTTTACATTCATTGGGTATATTTTCAATATGAGTTCTCACATTTGCAACTAAAGGATGAGGGACAATTGAAGATTCTTCCACATTTTTTACCTTCAAAGGATTTTTCTCCAATGAGAGTTTTCACATTTTCTTAGAGATGAAAGAAATGGAACGCTTTTTCACATTATATAAATATAAAGCCTATTTCCACTGTGAGTTCTTACATGTATAGCAATGCATGAAGAATCAACAGAAGCGTTCCTACATTTTATATATTCATAGTATTCTTCTCCAGTGTGAATTTTCACATGAGTCCTAAGATACAAAGAATAGCTGAAGAGTTCTCTACATTTCTAACATTGTTAGGGTTGTGTCCAGTGTGTCTTAACAAGTGAATGATTAATGAAGGCTGTCACACAGCTAGTGAATTCACAGGATTTCTCTTCAGTATGAGTTCTCTTGTGCACATTTAAGTTTGGAAACAGGCTGAAGGCTTTTCCATATTGATTACTCTCATTATAGTTCTCTCCAGTATGAAATACCTTCCACATAGTAGATTTTAAGGTTTTTCTGAAATATTTTCCAATTCGATTTTATTCACAGAGATTCTCCACCATAAGAATTCTTAAATATCTCTCCTGTGTCTGAAACTGATCTGTGCCATGGCAAAAAGGATGATAATTACGTAATAGGAAGCTTTTCACATTGTAGATGAAGTAGTATAATACTAAGTTAAGGTAGACCATGATAAGTAAAGGCTGTGTATTCTTATTCTTAGAGGAAATACCCCCCAAAATGTTACAGGTAAAAAGTCAATTTAGGACATAAAATGGAATACCAAAAAATACAGAATTAAGCCAAAAGAAAACAGAAAACAAAAAAACAAAGGAGTGAAAACAGAGAGTGTGAATTAAAAAATTCAATAGACACAATTATATAAATAATTATATTAAATATAAATAGAATACACTCTCCCATTACAAGGCAGAAATGATAATACTGGAGGAAAAAAAGCAAGATCCAACTCTATGTAGTTTACCAAAGATGAACTTAAAATATAAAGACAGGATGAAAGCAAAAGGATGAAAATAGATATATTATACAAACCCCAAGCATAAGAAATATGGATGACTCTATTAATATCAGATTTAAAGTATTACTAGAAACTAAAAGGGATGTTTCATAGTGCTTAATGTCAATTCAACAAGAAGATAAAATAATCCTACTGATGTGCACATCTAACAGAGCTTCACAATACATGAGGTTTAAAAAAGTGCTAGAACTGAAAGAAGAAACAGACAAATACACAGTTATAGTTGAAGAATTAATATTTTTCTCTCAGCAATTGATAGAACTTGTAGGAAAATGTGGTAAGGATAAAGAATATTTAAACATTATCAAAGCAATTTGGTTTAATTGATATTTACAGAACACTACACACCACAACTGTAGAATACGCATTTCCTTCAAGTACACATGCAAAACTTATCAAGATAACCCATATGTTAGATAATAACAACAAAACAGCAAGACTCAATAAATTTCAAAGGACTGAAATTGTACAGAGTAAGTTCTCAGACCAAAACAGAAATATTTTGGATATCAAAAATAATATCCCTGGATATTTGGAAATTAAGCAATACTTCTAGTTAAGCAATAGATCAAAGAAGAAATCAACAGGGAAACTGTAGATAAATTCAAACTTAATGGTAATAAAATCACAATGTATCAAAATTCATGAAATGCAGCTTAATTAATGCATAGAAAGAAATTTATAACTTTAAATTATATATTTATATATTTTAATCTGTATTAGAAAAGAGTCAACGATCTAACCTTTCAGAGAAACTAGAAAAAGAATAGAAAACTAAACCCGAAGTAGGTATAAGAAAAGAAATAAAAACGTATGAGTGTAAATCAATGAACCAGAAAACAGAAAGTAATAGGAAAATAATAAAGACAAGATTGGTTTAAAAAAAGAAAGATTAATAAAATTGATATACTCACTGCAATACTGATAAAGGCAAAAGGAGAGAAAACATGTTTACCAATAACTAGAAGGAAAGAGGGGTACCACTACAGATCCTAAATATATTGAAAAGATAATAAAGGAATATTATCAATAACTTCATGCCAGTGTATTAACATCTTGGGTAAAATGGACAAATTGTTTAAAAAACACAAGTTACCAACTGACACAAGAGGAAATAGAAAACTGGAATTGCAGCATATCTATTTAAGAAGTTCAGTTTGCAATTCAAAATTTCCCCACAAGGAGAACGGTAGCCACACATGGTTTCTGGTAAATTCTATCAAGTACATAAAGAAGAAATAATAAATATCTTACACAACCTCTTTCATAAAAGAGAGGTGGAATAAACAATCGTCAACTCATTTTATGAGACCAGTATAATCCTGAAACTAAACCTGACAAGGGGATAACATGAAAAAATATAGAGAGACAAATATCTCTCATGAACGTAGATGCAAAAATTCTCAACAATGAAGTGGCAAATATTATCCCCCAATAGATAACATTTTTCACACTGCTGCATGCCACCTGGAAGAAAAACATATAAACAGTTTGCCTGAATGAATCACAGCCATACAGGTACTCTTCCGTTCCCAGTCTGCAGGACTCCAGTTTGTCAGATCTCCTTGGATCTTTGTATTCTTCTACTGTTGCTGCTACTAGCTCATATTCAGAATGGAGATGGACTTGATTCAGATCTCACCACTCAGATTTCAGCTGTGACTACCAAAACTACTGCTATGATGGCCATTTGAACTGGCAAGATGGAAACTACCAAAAGGACCAGGACTAGGGTAAGGGAAGCGTCTCAGAAGCAAAATTAATGGGTCACCCAAAAACTCAGTAGTAAAGATAGATACTACTTAATGCAATATTCTAAAAAGTCAAACTTAATGAAATAATTCATGATGAACAAAATATTAATATTTTAAATAAAGACAGGATCCAACCCTACACTTGCACAACTTGGCCTCACCCTAATTCCAGCCCTGACACATCCTGACATCAACTTTGTTTCCTGAGCCCACTGGGGAAAAAAGGACCAAGTCTGGTCTACACTTCCCTCCCCTGGGCTGCTCCTTCAAGGTCAAGAGGGCTACTAAGCTTCTAGATCCAATAATGCTGGCACTGTTAAATTTACAAAGAGAAACATCCTTCAGTTTGTAAATATAATCTATTTTAGGATATGTTAGTAATGGCAATTTTATTTTTAAAATCACATTTCCTTTTTCCATGCAAATTTTAATTTTTTTAAATTTTATTATTTTTTATTTTTTTGGCTGCGCTGGGTCTTCATTGCTGCGCGTGGGCTTTCTCTAGTTGTGGCGAGTGGGGGCTACTCTTCGTTGCAGTGTGTGGGCTTCTGATCGTGGTGGCTTCTTTCTTGTTGTAGAGCGTGGGCTCCAGGCACGTAGGCTTCAGTAGTTGTGGCACGTGAGCCCTGGAGCGCAGGTTCAGTAGTTGTGGCACATGGGCTTAGTTGCTCTGTGGCATGTGGGATCTTCCCGGACCAGGGATCGAACCTGTGTCCCCTGCATTGGCAGGCGGATTCTTAACCACTGAGCCACCAGGGAAATCCCAGTAATGGCAATTTTATGACATACATTTATGCACTAAAGGGAAAAATATCTTTACAGTGTGGAAAAGCTATGGAAAAGCATTGTTACTCTGGTATATATCTCTGCATATATACCAGAGATGCACCTCTACCATCTGCTAAAGCTACTCCCCTAGACACACACATACACACACACTCAAATGTACACATATACAAACATACACAAATACACAAACACTCTGGGTGAAGCTAAGGAGTTCTAAAACTTCTTGAGGCAATTCCATCATGTATCATGATAGATTTTTATTGATTTTTCATGATTATGCTGATAAACTGGAAGGAATGCTCTTTTCAAGGTATGCCAGATCAGTCCAAGAAAGACGTAAGTAGGAAGCCTTTGGAGATGCCTTTAAATTCTACACTTTACCAATATTTGTAAAGTAAGACAGGAAAGGAGTAATGGCTCCTGACACACTGAGGCCTCAAAACGCACATCTCTGTGTACTGAAAATGTTGTTAGGAATTTCTGATCCTTCCATCAGGCATATTCTACCAAAACATGTAGACTGCTGATCTGCTTATGAAGATTTTCAGGACTCATATTTAGTCAATTTATTTTACTAAATAAAATTTTTGGCTGTGCCACTTCCCTGCCAGAGAGGGAAACAAGTGTTCTAAACTTCCAGTCGTCTTGTAAGGACACCACTGATGCAGGTTAATAGTATAGCTGGCATTTATCAGGTCACTTTCTCATTCTATTTTCCAAAACTCAACTTTTTGGGTTGCTACCAACCAGGAAGATTCCTTTGAAAGTTCAATTATCTTTGTATGTTTATATTAGTCAAATTGAGAAATGACTGAATAAAGATATAAAGTCAGCCATAGTAACTCAGAGTACTGTCCCTTGATAACACCTAAGGGAAGGTAAAACTATTTTTCTGAAAAGCATCTCATACATCTTAAACAGACAACATAGGACCTAGTCAGACAACTGTGTAAATCAACCTTACTCACGAGGAGGAGAGATGTGGCAGCTTGGAATGCATTTGTCTGTAATCAACAGAAAAACTGACTACAGTTGTTTAATCACATAGGGGTTTATTTATAAAGTGCAACATAAAGCCTGGGAGAAGGTAGCATAGAGGTGTTGCAGCAGCTTGACAATGCTGTAAGAAATTCAGGGGCTTTCCATCTTATCATACTTAGTATATAACCTTTGTTCTAGGGTATTCATCTCATGGTTGCAAGTTGTCTGCTTCAACTCAAGGCTTACTCATCAATACCCATGCCAGTTAAGAAAAAGGAAAATGGGCAGTCCTAAGGAACATGCCACCTCAGATTAGCCCTTTCAAAAATATTTCCCTTAAGCCCAATTCCCAATTATACTTTTACATCAGTAGCAATAACGGAGTTATATGACACTCCTACCTGCAAGAGATTACGGGAATATGAATATTTTGGCCTAGAGTAGGGGAAGGCAAAGAAAAATGGGCTTGGAAATGGCTTTGTTGGTAGCCATTTGTATTCATGTCCTATAGCTGCTGTAACAAATTACCATAAACTTAGTGGCTTAACAACACAAATTTATTATCTTACCATTCTGGAGGTCAGAAGTTAAACTGGGCTAAAGTTAAGGTAGAACTATATTCCTTTCTGGAGACTTTAAGGGAGAATACATTTTCTTGCCTTTTCTAGCTTCTAGAGGCTGTCTGCATTCCCTCATTTGTGGCTCCCTTCTATCTTCAAACTCAGTAATGGCTGGTTCAGTCTTTTTCACAGAACATCACTCTGATACTGACTTTTCTGTTTCCCACTTCCACTTCTTATTAAAGGCTCTTGTGACTACACTGGACCCATCTGGATAATCTAGGGTAATCTCCTTATAAGGTTAGCTGATTATCAACCTTAATTCCATCTGCAACTTTAATTCCCCTTTGCCACATAACGTAAGATTTTACAGGTTCCAGAGATTAGGACATAGATACTTTGTGGGGCCATTATTCTCCCTACCACAGTCCACCCTCTGGTCCCCAAAGATTCACATCCATCCCACATAAAAAAAACATATTTAAGGTCCTCAAAGATCACATCTCATTATAGTATCGTCTCAATGTGTATGCCTAGTACAAGTAGTGTACACCTGTGACATCCTTGGCTTTCTCTCCAGAACACACTTTCCTAATTTTAGCATCTTTTACAATCTGAATAGGCTGAGAATTTCTCAAATCATCATATTCTGGTTCCTTTTTGCTTAACAGTCCTTCTCTCAACCTGTTTCATTCTTCTCACATTTTACTATAAGCAGCAAGAAGAAACCACGCTGCGCTTTCAACCCATGCTTCCTCAGCCCAAATCTCCTCAGCTAAATATCCAAGTTCATTGCTTACAAGTCCTTTTACTCCCACAATTCCACTGCAGGACACAATTCAGCTAAGTTTTCAGCCACTATGTAGCAAGGATTCCATTTCCTCCAGTTTCCAATAACATTTTCCTCATTTCTTTCTGAGCCTTCATCAGAGTGACTTTAAACTTTTTAAAAAACTTTTTATTTATTTATTTATTTTTGGCTGTGTTGGGTCTTTGTTGCTGTGCACGGGCTTTCTCTAGTTACGGCGAGCAGGGACTACTCTTCGTTGCGGTGCACAGAGTGCATGGGCTTCTCGCTGCGGTGGCTTCTCTTGTTGCAGAGCACAGCTCTAGGCGCGCAGGCTTCAGTAGTTGTGGCTCGCGGGCTCTAGAGCACAGGCTCAGTAGTTGTGGCACACGGGCTTAGTTGCTCCGCGGCATGTGGGATCTTTCTGGACCAGGGCTCGAACCCCTGTCCCCTGCATTGGCAGGCGGAGTCTTAACCACTGTGCCACCAGGGAACATCCATATTACTACCATATTACTACCAAGTAACATCCACATTACTACCAAGTCTCCTAAGGTTTTGATTTAGGTACTCTATAAGGCAATATATGTTTTCTCCACCATACTCCTTACTTCCCTCTGAGTCTTCGCTAGCAGAGTTATTAACATCTGTATTTCAACTAACAGTCTGTCCAAAGCAATCTAGGCTTTTTCCATCATGCGCTTCAAAATTTTTCCAGCCTATGCCTGCTGCTCAATTCCAAAGCAATTTCTGTATTTTTAGTTATTTGTTACAGCAGCACTCCACTTCCAGGTACCAAAATCTGTATCAGTCAGGGTTCAACCAGAGAAACAGAACCAGCAGGAGATATATATTAAGAGATTTATTGCAAGGAAGTGACTTACTTGGTTGGGTGAGCTGGCTAGGCAAGTCTAAAATCTGTAGAGCAGGCAATTAGAAAGAGCAGGCTGGAAGTCTGGGGCATGAGAAGCTGCTGCCCACAGTCAGAATTTCTTCATCTCAGGGAAGACTCAGCTCTGCTCTAAGGCCTTTCAACTGACTGAATCAGGCCCATCCAAATCATCTAGGATATTCTCCCTATTTTAAGACTAACTGATTAGCGACCTTAATTCCTCTGAACCTTAATTTCCTTTTGCAATACAACACAGAATATTCACAGGTTCCAGGGATTAGAATGTGGATGTCTTTAGGGGGCCATTACTCTGCCAACCACACCATTCTATAGTATCCACTTATGAGGCTCCTGGAGATAGGAGTCCTGACAACAGAGCTAATTATTTCTTCAAATCATTCAACTCCCTCACTAACATATCCTTTACTAAGTTTTCTTTGGTTAAGTAATATTAATTCTACAATGCATTTTCTTTCAAATTCCCTATTAACCAGAACAATGTCGTCATCCAAAGGCAAGCAGATATTGGAATGCTGTGTCATCAAAAGGTCCTCTAGGCCCAGAGTTTGGAGCTCACTTGAGAATTCGTCTCCAACAGCAAGGGACGATTGAAGGCAATGCATTACTTGGTCACGTCTAAAGAACTCCTTAAACATAGTCAACCTGGTATCAGTAAACTCTTTAACAGGGTCACAACTTCAGTTAGATATAAGGAAGAACTTACAAGTGTTTTCAAAATTAATTTAGATGAGAAAGAATAGATGACAAATATATACTTGCATGAGATAACATATGCAATATTTCAGAGTGAAAGTCTAATGATTACAAGTATGATTTTTGAAATAAATAGCATGAAATTATACATGTCGCTGCCTATTGGTAAAACAAAAATCCAAACAGAGCTTGGAAGAAATTGGACATAAGTAAACATAAATTGATTCCACTCCAAACAGAAGAGAGGTTATAGACAAGTCTAACTGTGTAAATAATAAAAACACAAAAAACTTCCAGTAATTAAAAAATGAAGTTTGATAAAAAGGGATCAGACATTTTTATGTAGTGTCATATAGTGAGAAATATACTTTTAAAGTTAGAGTTACTTTTATTCTGAGGGGCTAACTTTCATATTATCATTTAGAAATAAATACTAAAAGTTTAATCAGAAGTATGAAATTTCCTGATAAAAAATTTTTACTAACAATAATTGTAAAAATAATTATAGGACAAACAGGCCAACAAAACAATGAGTAGTATTACTAAGAAAAACTAGAAAAGAAGAAAGATAAGTAGCATTAAAGATTACTACTAGGTTAAAAAAGGGAAAGGTGTAGGAGACAAAACTAATGTACGCAGTGGGGAAGTTTCAGATACCTAACTATTCTGGAAGGCTGAACTTCCTTCTGCCTTCCTCCCAAGGTCCGATTCTAGAATATTGTGGAAGACAGGCTTCAAGAATTTGAACTCATTACTCCCAGAGCCTCCCGTCAGACACACCTCGTACTGGTAGCTCTGGGACAGGGTCCCCGTGCCGCTGACGTCCACTAGGTGGCCCGGAAAGGGGCCCTCGGGCACCGAGCAGCGACCCACCGAGGCCGCCCCGCCCCTCCTGCACAGCCGCACCGCGACGAACACCAGCACCGAGAAGAGGAAGAGCGACGACACCGACGCCAAGGCGACCACCAGGTAGACGGTGAGCGGGGCGGCCGGCGCCGCGTCCGCCGCTTCCGCTTCCGGGGCCGGCAGGTAGGGCTGCGAGAAGCCGTCCACCAGCAGCACGTGCAGCGTGACGCTGGCCGACAGCGGCGGCTCGCCGTTGTCCTTGACCAGCACCACCAGCCTGTGCTTGGCCGCGTCGCGCTCGCTCAGCAGCCGGGCCGTGCGCACCTCGCCGTTGTGCGCCCACACGCCGAACAGCCCGGGCTCCGTGGCCTTGAGCAGCTGGTACGACAGCCAGGCGTTCTGGCCCGAGTCGCCGTCCACCGCCACCACCTTGGTCACCAGGTAGCCCGCCTCGGCCGCCCTGGGCACCAGCTCGGTGCAGGGCGCCGAGGCGTTCTGCAGCGGGTACAGCACGAAGGGCGCGTTGTCGTTGTCGTCCGCCACGAGCACGCGCACCAGCGCCTGGCTGCTGAGCGCGGGCGAGCCGCGGTCGGCGGCGCCCACGCGGAACTCGAACGCCCGCAGGGCCTCGTAGTCCAGGGACCTCAGGGCGAACAGGTGGCCGTTGTCCGGGTTGATGGACACCAGGGAGGCCAGGGGCACGTGCGCGTCGAGGGGCGGCAGCAGCGAGTAGGTGACCTGGGAGTTGGCGCCCGCGTCTCTGTCTGTGGCGCGGACGGTGCCGATGTGCAGGGCGGGGCTGTTGTTCTCGCGGACGGACAGGGTGTAGGAGGTCTGGGTGAAGGCGGGGGCGTTGTCGTTGACGTCGGACACCAGCACGGTTATGTTGTGCTCGGTTTTCAGCCTGGGGGTTCCCATGTCAGTGACGGTGATGGTGATATTATATTGGGCTTTACTCTCTCTGTCCAGCGCCCCATTTGTTACTAGGGTGTAGAAATTCTCTGCAGATGGTTTCAGGAGGAAGGGGAGATCATCCTGGATGGAGCAAGTCATCCTTCCGTTGTCCCCTGAGTCTCGGTCTCGAATCCTAAACAGGGCCACTTCTGTCTCGGGGGAATTTTCAGGAATGGGGCTGGTAAGTGATGAAATAGTTAGTTCTGGGGAGTTATCGTTAACATCCATCACCTCAATGGAGACAGAGCATTTTCCAGAAAGTCCCCCACCATCAGACGCATCTATATACAGCTCATATGAAGATATTGTCTCAAAATCTAGTTTTTTAATTAGTCGAACTTCTCCTGAAATGCTGCTTAGCTCAAAAGTTGTGCTTATCTCTTGAGAACTATAAAAAAGGGAATATGATATTTCTCCGTTTGTTCCAGTGTCCAAATCCCTAGCTGAGACCTTGACAACTAGGGTGCCTACAGGGCTGTTCTCTGGGACCTGCACCTGGTAGTGCGTCTGTGCAAACTCAGGGGCATTGTCATTAACGTCCAAGACCAAGATTCGGACCTGGGCGGTGCCAGACCTGGGCGGAGAGCCGCCATCCAGCGCTGTGAGGGTTAATCTGAGCTCGGCCTGCTCTTCGCGATCCAGCTCTTTGTCCAGCACCAGCTCTGGGTATTTCCTGCCGTCCCCCCAGTTGCGGGTGGAAACATGGAAGTAAGAGTTGTGACTGATATTGTAGTTTTGGATGTTGTTGTTGCCCACGTCCAAATCCTGAGCTGTTTTCAGCAGAAACACGGTCCCAGGAGGGCTAGTCTCTAGGATTTTCAGCGTCATTTCTTTTTCAGGAAACTCAGGAGAATGATCGTTTATGTCTCTCACCAGTAGCTCAGCTCGAAATACTCCCAGTGGCTTTTTCAGTAACACTTGGAAATGCATTACACATGGATCTGTGGGGCCGCACATCTCCTCCCGGTCCAGTTTCTCACTTAATATCAACTCCCCAGTCTGTAGATCAAGCTGCAACCAGGGTTCGTTGTCCTCGGAGACCACCCGGGCTTCTCGCGCAGCTAGCTCCCCCACTCCCAGCCCCAGGTCCTTAGCAAGATTGGCCACAAAGGAGCCGCTCTCAGTTTCCTCCATCACGAAATAGCGACGGGATTCCCAGCCTGCCAGAGCCACTCCCAGCAAGAGAAAGAGAATCAGGACTTGCCTTTGTTTAGGAAAGCGCTCCCCTCCGGCCTCCATCTTTACTCCCACAAACGCCTTTCCAGGAACAGGGGCCAGCTCTACCTTAGGTAGCAATGGGACTGAGACAGTGGTGGATCTCCCAGTGGGTAACCTGTCCAGAAATGTCGGCGAGCAGCATTCCCTGGAGTTTTTGGTCCTGAGCTTTGCTTACAGGTTTTTCTCTTCCGCTGGAGATCTGAGGTAGAGTTCGTAGCATTTCCTGGGCTTTTTTTTTTTTTTTTTTTTTTTTTTGACGTCTTAGCCTGCAGCGCCATCATGCGTTGTCTTCGAAAAGAATTGCTGCAATTGCATTCTCTCTGTATATAATAATCTAGATGGCTATTAGGAGTTTGGAAATGGTTTGGGGGAGATGATGTAATCAGAAAACCATGCAATTATAACTATTCATTCCTTCATTCAAAGGAGTGTGACTGATATCTATGTACTAAGCTCTGAAATACATCAGTAAGCAATCCAGACATTGTCCCTATCTTCTAGAACCTGTCGTCTGGGTGGGGTATTCTGAGGAGAACTGAGAAGTGAAAGAAGGCTTAAAAGTGATCAGTCATCTTGTAAAAATAACCATATATACCTATGTGATTTCTTAAAGTTCTCTCAGCAAAAAGTTTGAATTCCTCTAGATTTCCTTTCAAATTCTAGGCACCCTATGTGCCAGAATTGTGGTTTCCATTGGTTGAATCACATCAAGGAAAAAGCTATTAGTTCATTCCAATTTATAATACCCTTTCTACATAAGGTCTGAGATTTTATGATTTTATGAAACTTTCAAACTGTGGAAAAATGCATATGAGGGCAGTTCCCATACCTCCTCCTGCTTTTTCTCCCTAGCATTGGTCACCATCTTATACAGCATATATGTACACATTTAATTCTTTCTTTTCTATGTCACCCTTGAGTTTAAGAACTTTGTTTTGTTCACTTCTACATCCATCAACATCTACAATAGTTCCTTGTACCTAGTAGATACTCAACAAATATTTGCTAAATAGATCAATGAATAAATTAATTTTACAATTCTGATAGATGGATTCTCCTCCTAATGTAGAAGCCCCGTTTTGCTAACATCCTAGTTCATTGTATGAGCTAAATAAACAAGACAGCATGTTCTCAAGTGACTTTTTTTCTATGCTCCTTTGAATAGTAATTTGAAATAATTCAAAATGATCTAAAATGTTTTTTCACTGAATGACAAAATACCCTGGTTCCCCTAAGCAAAGGAATATATTATAAAAAAGAAAGAACATAATAACAAGGCTATAATGAGCCTACAAATAAGGCATACATCTCTTAGAACACAGTTTACATTATCAGTGTTATTTTGCAGTAAAGCTATTATGACACTAATGATATTCAAAAACTTATATAGTAGAATTTTCTAAGAATTTCTAATTTCTATTAAACACTCCAAAGACTGTACAGTTTGGATATATCCATCAATTCTTCTCAAAATTGTATATTCTAACAAACGCTTGTTCTTGTCCCTTATAGACTACTAATATTCCACAACCTTTTGATCCTAAATATTACATTAATATGAAAACCACAATTTTTAACATCTCAAATTAATAGTAAGGTCCAATCCATGGAAGCATATCTAAAAGTGCTTTTGATTAGATAACAAATCCACTTAGCTATCTTATTTAGAGGGAAATTTATTTTAAAATTTCATATTTATTTCCAAAAGCTCAAGAGAGAAAGCACATTTGGGAGCGACTGGAAAATCCAAAATGAGGCATCTCCTTCCTTTTTGTCTCTAAGTAGATTGGCTTTCTGTGCTTCTTTCATGTATTTAGCCAACATGCTATCACTTTCTTGTTGAGTTTCTAACAGAGATACTATAACCAGTTTCTAAAGTCATTTTTTTAAGCATAGATAATCAGATTGGGTCAGTTTGGATCAGTAATGTCTACCACCTTGTCTTGTTGTTTGAAATCACAGAGGGAGATGGGTCATATAAAATAAACATGGCTGCAACAGTACATTTTTACTGAAGAGAGAAGTTTCCAGAAAAAGATGGGGTGGGCTAGACAGACACCGCAAAAGGAATCTATTATTTAAATATCCTAAAATAACCTAATAATCTTTCAATACTACTCATATATATTATATACTGCAGGCTGATAAGAAAAGAGAAAACACCTTTAAGTATAGGATAAATTGCAGTCTTTTCCACTTAATACTACTGTGAAACAAAAACATGCCATTTTTTCAGATATTTCTCCATTTAAAAGTTTAAGACAAGGAGGCATAATATCATATTAAACAGAAGATTTACTAATAATTCATTATATTTGTATCATGCTCATCTCCTAAGTAACCACAACATCAAAAATTTAGAAAAAATTTCTGGACAACAGTCAGAGAATGGGTTTGGGGTCATCTTCAAATCAATAGTGCTTGATGATGAAAAGTTGAAAAACTAACAAATATTCATGACTTTTCAGTACTGAAGTAAAATTGAAAGTTCTTTGTCTCCATCAAAATAGAAATAATAGAGTAAGTATGAGTATATTCTCAAATAAAATTTCTAATCTCCTTAACTAGCAAAATGAAATCAGAAAAAAAAAATCAAGAAATTCTATATGGCCCAAAAAGCTAATGGAAACAGTATATTTAGAGAAAACTAATTTTCATCCCGAATGCTCTGAAAAACCAAAAAATTCCTAATTGAATCCAAAACCATTTATAAAGTTTGAGTTTTCCTCTACATCATTTACAGACTCCTGATGATTGGAGGCAACAGACTTCAGAAACTTGAACTCGCTGGTCCGAGAGCCCCCCTTCAGACACACCTCGTACTGGTAGCTCTGGGACAGGGTCCCCGTGCCGCTGACGTCCACCAGGTGGCCCGGAAAGGGGCCCTCGGGCACCGAGCAGCGACCCACCGAGGCCGCCCCGCCCCTCCTGCACAGCCGCACCGCGACGAACACCAGCACTGAGAAGAGGAAGAGCGACGACACCGACGCCAAGGCGACCACCAGGTAGACGGTGAGCGGGGCGGCCGGCGCCGCGTCCGCCGCTTCCGCTTCCGGGGCCGGCAGGTAGGGCTGCGAGAAGCCGTCCACCAGCAGCACGTGCAGCGTGACGCTGGCCGACAGCGGCGGCTCGCCGTTGTCCTTGACCAGCACCACCAGCCTGTGCTTGGCCGCGTCGCGCTCGCTCAGCAGCCGGGCCGTGCGCACCTCGCCGTTGTGCGCCCACACGCCGAACAGCCCGGGCTCCGTGGCCTTGAGCAGCTGGTACGACAGCCAGGCGTTCTGGCCCGAGTCGCCGTCCACCGCCACCACCTTGGTCACCAGGTAGCCCGCCTCGGCCGCCCTGGGCACCAGCTCGGTGCAGGGCGCCGAGGCGTTCTGCAGCGGGTACAGCACGAAGGGCGCGTTGTCGTTCTCGTCCGCCACGAGCACGCGCACCAGCGCCTGGCTGCTGAGCGCGGGCGAGCCGCGGTCGGCGGCGCCCACGCGGAACTCGAACGCCCGCAGGGCCTCGTAGTCCAGGGACCTCAGGGCGAACAGGTGGCCGTTGTCCGGGTTGATGGACACCAGGGAGGCCAGGGGCACGTGCGCGTCGAGGGGCGGCAGCAGCGAGTAGGTGACCTGGGAGTTGGCGCCCGCGTCTCTGTCTGTGGCGCGGACGGTGCCGATGTGCAGGGCGGGGCTGTTGTTCTCGCGGACGGACAGGGTGTAGGAGGTCTGGGTGAAGGCGGGGGCGTTGTCGTTGACGTCGGACACCAGCACGGTTATGTTGTGCTCGGTTTTCAGCCTGGGGGTTCCCATGTCAGTGACAGTGATGGTGATGTTGTACTCGGCTCTTTTCTCTCTGTCCAGAGGGCTCTCTGTTACCAGGGTGTAGAAATTTTTGAAGGTAGGCTTCAAGAGAAAGGGGAGATTGTCCTGAATTGAGCAAACCATCCTCCCGTTGTCCCCAGAGTCTTGGTCTCGTAGGCTAAAAACAGCGACTACCATTTCAGGTGACGAATTTTCCGGTATGGGGCTGGTAAGAGATGTTATGACTATTTCTGGTGGGTTGTCATTCACATCTACAACACTAACTAAAATTGCTGATTTTCCTGAAAGGCTCCCACCGTCAATGGCCTGAATATTTATTGTATAAGACTTAATTAACTCGAAATCCAGAAGTGCTTTTAAACGGACTTCGCCAGAAATGGGATGGATTTCAAATGTTTTCCGTATGTCTCTGGAGACGTGGGAAAATGAATAAGATAGTTCTCCATTTAGTCCTGCATCTAAATCTGTAGCAGACACCTTGACGACCAAGGAGTCCAGAGGGCTGTTTTCTGGTACCAAAACCTCATAGACGGACCTCTCAAACTCTGGGGCATTGTCATTGATATCTGAGACCAACACACGCACCAGTGCAGTTGCAGACCTGGGCGGAGACCCACCATCCAGGGCTGTTAGTGTTAATCTAAGTTCAGGCTCCTTTTCTCGATCCAGAGGTTGGTCCAGCAACAGCTCTGGGTATTTTCTACCCTCCTCACTGTCTTGCAGTTTAAGGTGGAAATGAGGATTGGGGCTTAATGTGTAGTTTTGAACAGCATTCTTTCCTACATCCAAGTCCTGAGCGCTATCCATTTGGAATGACGTTCCTGGAGTAGTACTTTCTGAGATTTTCAGAAGTATATGTTTGTCTAGAAACGTGGGAGTGTGATCATTTATGTCTTTGACCCTAAGCTCAGCTCGAAAAAATTGCAAAGGATTTTCAAATAATACCTGGAAATTTAATATGCATGGCTCGGTGAGATCGCAAAGCGCCTCCCGGTCCAGTTTCTCATTTAAGATCAAGTTGCCAGTCTGCCGATCCAACTGCAAGTATGGTTTATAGTCATCAAAGATGACTCTGGCCCCCCGCGCAGCCAGGTCTTCCACGCCCAAACCTATGTCTTTCACCACGTTGCCTATAAAAGAGCCGATCTCCGTTTCCTCTGCCACAGAATAGCGCCAGGTCTCTGAACACACCAAAGACCCTCCCAGGAAAACAAAGAAAAGCAGCGCTTGCCTTATCTGCTGAGGGCTTCCTTCTCCCGGCTCCATGGCTCCCTAGCCAAACGTCTTTCCGCGGAAATATTTCAATTCAGTCTCAAACTGCTCCTCTCAGCTATTAGCGTGGGCTATAGAGAATCTATAGACTTGCAATTCGGTGGCGAGGGCGTTGTTGGCTCCCTAGCTTTCTCTTGAAAGCCTCTTTTTATCACCACTGCTTCTCTGGAGCTCTCAGTTCCAGTGGTTCACGGTAACCAGAGCATCTGATGGTACAAAAATTTCCCCATCTTATCCTGCAGCGCCACCACGCGACTCTGCAGAGTCTCAGGTTTTAAACAAAGCCAAATAAGTTTGAGACAAAATATTAATTTATCTTGCGTGTTTGTTGATGACTCTGAATTATACTTTCTCCTATATTCCTATTTTCTTTCCTCAGTTTTGTTGTGATGCTGTTACTATTCAGTCTTTAACACAATAAACCACAATCTCTAGAGCTGTGGTGGCTATAAAAAGCATATTTAAGATATAGTCCCAACCTCAAATAAGTTATGCTATCTCTGTGCAGACAACACAACTAAACAATTAAAACAACTAAAAATAGTTAAGAGGACTTTTTTATGTAATTGACTTAGTGAGCAAGAGGTTCCCAGGAAAATTGGAAACGGGAACCAAAGATCTTAGTCTTCTTTAGATATCAGCAAATATGCTTTGAAAAGACAATAAAGATAATGTCATGTATTTAAAACTGAACTGGTATGTACAAATAATTGTTTTGGGGAGGCTGGACATTTCAGGCTGGGTAAATGGTACTGTTTATTTAGGGATACTCCATAAGTGTAGTCGAAAGTAAGTGCTCAAGAGTAGTGAATAATGTAAGATATGTCCAGTTTCTGTCAACATTTTTAAAAAGTTGAACAAACTAGAACCCAGTTCAGTTGTGGAACTGAATTCTGCTTTGTAGACCCAGGACTTCCAGAGACATAATTCTAAATATATTATCATCCATTCATTAATTTTTTCAGCAAATATTTATTGAGCATACACTTTGTGTTAGGAATAGAGTGGTAAACAGACAGACATAGTTTCTGTCCTGAAAGATGGAGGCAGAAAAGTGGTCACACATTTAAAATAGAGCATAATGAATGCCATGATAGCAAAAGTTCATGCTAATATAAGAGCATAGATGAGGGTCATCTAACCAGGATTTGAAGTAGAGGAAAGACTTTTCCGGAAAAAGTTTATTCTAATTTGATACATGAAAAACGAGTTTGAGTAATCCAAACAAAAATTGGGTGTGGGGTAAAATTTCCAGCAAACTAAAAACATGATTGTGCAAATCCAAAAATGAAAGAAGTATTTTGGAAGAACTGAAATAGGATCAGTATGGCTGAGCCATAGAGTAAGAGGAGAGAAATGGTGAGAGTTGAGATTGGAAAGATCAGCAAGTATTTTGTAAGCCATGCCAAGTCATTTGGAATCTACATCAATAGAAATGCAAGATTATTAAAGTGTTTTAAATAGAAAAGTGACATGACCGTGTTCTTATTTTTCAGGAAGATCATCCTGTTTCAGAGTTGAAGATAAATCACAGAGGAGTTAAGACTAGAGGCAAGGGATGGATTAGAAGTTGTTCCATTAATACAGGTAAGAGATAATATTGCTGTCACCTAGAAATGCAGTTATAGAGTTGTATTAGAATGATAAAGATAAAATATACAGGATATGGTGATTAGACACAGAGTAGAATAAGGAGTAAAAGTCAATGTACTTTTTTTCAGGCTTAGGGAACTGGGAGAGTGTTAGTGCTATTAACTGATAGAGTAAACACAGGAAGAGGAGAAAAGAGGAACATGTTTAGAGCTGGAGAAGACGTTTAGTTTTGAGGAATGGAAAGTTTTAATTTAAAACATGTTGAGTTTGAGGTGTCCATAGAGTATCCATATAAATTGTTACATAAATGATCTTACATTATATAAATTAAGTTGAGGAAAGAGGTTTGGGCTGCAGAGACAAATGTGGGATTTATTGGTATGAGTGGTGATTGAAGCCCTTTGAGAAGGAATGTAAGTTGTAGATTAAGAGAAGTATGTTTGAATTTGTGATTTCAGAGGTGCAGCTCTAAAAGACTACCATCTTCAGAAGCTGGCCATGGTCTTATAGATCTACTAGACTAGGGTAGAATTAGATGTCACTAGAGATGAAGAAGGCTAGAAACAGAGTAGGTCAAACTCCTGGACTCAGAACTGTGGCAAGGGAGGGACAGAGGAAAACTATGAAGTTATATTTGAAAAATAGCTCTATACCACTTCTTTCCCATGATCTTGATTAATTTAAAACCAACTGACATCCAGTTGATTTGATTCTCTCATTTGATGACTCATATGCAGAGACTATTTAGGCAGGAAGGTTTACTGATTTCTTTCAGCACTTGGATGGTATCTTTCTTTTAGTTTCCATTAATACTGTTGAGAAATTGTCAAATGGAACATAGATTTCAGTCTCTCATGTGTTTAAAGATTAAATGTCTTTTTCCCATGACTTTTCTTTAAAAAATTTTATCCTTGTCTTTATGAAATTTCACAATGATGTTTCCAGGTATGGTTATCTTTCATTTATCCTGTTAGGTTTATTTGGGTCTACTGAATCTGTGCATTAAGGTTTTCATCAATTCTGGACAATTCCCAGCCATTATTCTTTCTCATCTCTCCTGAAATTCTGGTTAAATATATGTTAAACTTTTTTACTCTGTTCTGCATTTCTAACCACCTCCTCCATATTTTCCACCTTATTAACCCTCTGAGCTATATGTGGGATAAGTTATAGTTTGACCTATCTTTCGCTCCACAAATTCTTTATTTCACTGCATCTAGTTTTCTATTAAACCTTTTATTCAGTTTAAAATTTTGATTTTTATATTTTTCAGTTCTAGGAGCTCTATTTGGTTCTTTCCTCATCTTTCACATTATTGTTTCTTGTTCCCTGTACATTTTCAGGTGTAACTTTTATTTCAGTTAAAGTTGTTAGCTTCTTATAGACTGTTTCTGATAATCAAAATATTTGAAGTGTTTGCAAGTTTATGTGTGTTTGCAAGTGTTTTATGTTTTCTGCTGGCTCTCACTCATGGTGTCATGTTTCCTTGTGCGTGCAGTTATCTTTATATTCAAGTTAAGAACATAAAAATTATTTATATGAATAATTCTAGGATTAAGATGAATAAACTTCTTTCATAGAAGGTCTGCATTTGGTTCTATCAGGATCTGGGAGCACTACTTGTCAATGACCACCTTAAATCAAGTTCAACGCTGAAACTCCAGTTCAAGGCTGAAATTGCATACAAGGGCTCATCCATTTCCAGTTTAATACTACCATAAAGGTGTCGTTCTTAGGATTCCATATTTATTAAAGTGAGGGTCTTCTATCAGCTTCTCAGTTTGTCGGGCTTTGATTTCCTCCCCCATATACACCGTCAAAATAGAGGTTCACCTATCCCAGAATTCCAATTGTTCCCAAGGAAAAAAGTGGATTTGGGGCTGTTTTTCTCTCTCTGAGTTACCTTTAAACGTTAACTGTGACCTGACAATATATTAGTGTTTTATTAGCTATTTTTTTCAGTGGAAGTGTTGGTGTACATAATGTATACCACCCTTATTAAAAAGGTAAACTCTTAAGGATATTGTTATGTCTTAAAATGACAAGCAAATTCTTAGCTTTCATGGAGTATGGGAAATTGATCTTATTGAGAGGATAGAGAAATAATGTTTTTTTAAAAAACCAACTTCATCTGATCAATACTAAATCAACTCTATAATGCTGCAATCAGTTTAAACAATGTCTTATCATTGACATTGGTATAGCTCACACTTCTGTCTGCACTCCTATGTAGAAACACACATCTTCTTTCCTACATTTGTTTCTTCTTCTCTTCTTCCAATGTTTATATATTTGTATATTTCTATAAGTTTGAGATATTATGTATTATATGGATATATATGGTATGTACAATAAATCTCAGGCTCTTTCTTCCTTTTGAAACATTTGGAATTTATTAATGTGGTTGTCTGTACACCTAGTTCACTCCTTTTGATCACTGCATAATAATCCTTCACAAACATGTTCCACATTTTATTTATCAGTTGCTTTACTGATGGATATGTAGATAGACTCCTATTCTTTGCTTTCCCAAGATGAACATTATCATGCACTTCATTTTGTAAAGCTGTGTAAGAGTTTTCTGGCTTATATGCCCCAAAGTAGAATTGCTGTATCATAAAGTATGTACGTACTAAATTTCATTAAATACTATTGAAACTCCTTCAAAATGGGGTGTATATGCAATTTCCTATGGTTCCACTTGATGGAAATTTGTCATCTTTACTAATGCTATGGGTATAAACTGCTAATTTATCATGTGTATCAGCAACTAATGAGGTTGAGCATTACTTCATGTTCTTCTCAGACTTTCTGTTTTCCCCTCTTTTGAATTACCTTTCCCTTTTGTCCTTTTAAAAATATTCTATTGGCTCTCCCGACTTTCTGACTTTTGCTATCTGCAAGACTTATCTGAATAATCTAAATATTAATCCTTCTCAGTTAAAATGCTGCAAGTAGCTTCTCCCTGTCTGTCATCTGCTAGCTTGTCTGGGCTATCCTCTAGTTTTGAGGTAGTAATATTTGTCAATTTTTATCCTTATTGTTTGCACTTTTAAAGCCTTGTTTAAGAAATCGAAATCAATAATAAGGTCATAAAGATATTTTTACTTAGACTTGTTACATTTTTTCCAATTAAATATTTCAAATTCACCTCTTAGATCCACATGAAGTTTATTTTTATATCACATGAGATAAGGATTTTGTTTCTTTATATAGTGAGCCAGTTTTCCCAATAACATTGCTAAGTAATCAGTCTCTTCCCCCCAACCCCAAGTGATTTTGACACCTCTTCAATCATCACCAAATTTTCTTATATAAAATATCTGACACTGAATTCCATTCTATTTGGTAGTGTACAAGTTTGTTTCTGTACCATTCAAATAGGATATTTTGTTATCTGCTCTTACTCTTATGCATATGAAGCATAAGCTTTGCTTCTTATGACTCTGAGAGATAAAGAGGGCCCAAACATTCTTTTTCAGGATTGTACTGCTTAAATGTCTATTTAAGAAAATTCTCACAACTAGTAAATATCTGTTGTAACACAAAATAAGACCAGGAAAAACTGCATGAAGCAAAGAAAAAAATTCCTAAGAAAACTGGAATTTGTTTTAGCCATTTCACAATGTCAAGCAAAATTGCATTTTACTATATCATCTAGTCTACAATATTTAATTTTATGAGAGAAATCACAGAAATGTATATGCACAGTAGCTCTATATCCACACTACATTCTAGTTACCAAAGTGTCCACTGAACTGTACACTAATAGATTGGAGACATTATAATTTGGAACACCATGAGACATCTATAAACCATTAATATAGACCCATTCCTTCTTTGTGAACATCTGAGAAAGGCCACAAAGTATTAAGGATTTTTTTATATTTACTTTAAAAAATCAATAGAAAAGTGAACCTAATTTATTTCTCTACCAGTTTGAATTTTCATTTTAATTTCTTAAGAAGTTTTTATCTGTACTCTTCTGATGGAGGAGTATTTACTTAAGATGATACCATGAACATATGAGTTACGTAATGAACAATATAAAATAATACAAATTTAAACCAGCAAATGTGGTATATTGAAAGAAAACAAAATAGCAACGTAAAATCCCAGAACATTATAAGACTCCTCCCCCAAAACAGCATCAACGACAACAGTAAAAAAGGAAAATTACTTAAGAAATCAATAATTTTCAGTGTGGTCACTTTTATCTTGTCATAAAATGAATTCTTGAAAAACACTATATAACAACAAACAAACAAACAAATAAGATACCCTACTACTGAATACTGGAGAGGTGGCACTTTTACCCTTTATGATGAAAATTTTCAATGGGAATAGTGCAGTAAAATCCAATATACTTTCCACCCAGCTTCAACAGCACTTTTAATTTTTGCTGTATCTATGCTTTGATGAAACGTCTAGAAGTAAATTACATACATTGTGGCATTTGCTCTTAATACTTGAGTTTGCCCCTCCAAATAATAACATCGTCTTGCATAACAATGCCATTATCAGAACAAAAAATTAGCAATAACTCCATTAATATGACATTTTGACCAAATATATGAAAAAGCAGAACACATTATTTTTCCATGTCATTATAGCCACAAATAAAGATTTTTAAAGCAACTGTGCGGAGAACATGAGAAATGATAATGCATGCAACTACCGTCCAACGTAAAATCTATTACAGATTGGCAAAATGGATCCACAGTTTGCCAAGAATGACAAAAGATTAGAAGTTTAAAGTAAATTATTTTATTGAATGTTGAATCCAAAGCTATTCCTAAAGTTCTCATTTTCCCCCATATGCCTACTGGTGTCTTGGACTGGAAGATTAGGGATAATCGGCTTCAGAAATTTAAACTCATTCGTCCCAGTACCTCCCATGAGACACACCTCGTACTGGTAGCTCTGGGACAGGGTCCCCGTGCCGCTGACGTCCACCAGGTGGCCCGGAAAGGGGCCCTCGGGCACCGAGCAGCGACCCACCGAGGCCGCCCCGCCCCGCCTGCACAGCCGCACCGCGACGAACACCAGCACCGAGAAGAGGAAGAGCGACGACACCGACGCCAAGGCGACCACCAGGTAGACGGTGAGCGGGGCCGCCGGGGCCGCGTCCGCCGCTTCCGCTTCCGGGGCCGGCAGGTAGGGCTGCGAGAAGCCGTCCACCAGCAGCACGTGCAGCGTGACGCTGGCCGACAGCGGCGGCTCGCCGTTGTCCTTGACCAGCACCACCAGCCTGTGCTTGGCCGCGTCGCGCTCGCTCAGCAGCCGGGCCGTGCGCACCTCGCCGTTGTGCGCCCACACGCCGAACAGCCCGGGCTCCGTGGCCTTGAGCAGCTGGTACGACAGCCAGGCGTTCTGGCCCGAGTCGCCGTCCACCGCCACCACCTTGGTCACCAGGTAGCCCGCCTCGGCCGCCCTGGGCACCAGCTCGGTGCAGGGCGCCGAGGCGTTCTGCAGCGGGTACAGCACGAAGGGCGCGTTGTCGTTCTCGTCCGCCACGAGCACGCGCACCAGCGCCTGGCTGCTGAGCGCGGGCGAGCCGCGGTCGGCGGCGCCCACGCGGAACTCGAACGCCCGCAGGGCCTCGTAGTCCAGGGACCTCAGGGCGAACAGGTGGCCGTTGTCCGGGTTGATGGACACCAGGGAGGCCAGGGGCACGTGCGGGTCGAGGGGCGGCAGCAGCGAGTAGGTGACCTGGGCGTTGGCGCCCGCGTCTCTGTCTGTGGCGCGGACGGTGCCGATGTGCAGGGCGGGGCTGTTGTTCTCGCGGACGGACAGGGTGTAGGAGGTCTGGGTGAAGGCGGGGGCGTTGTCGTTGACGTCGGACACCAGCACGGTTATGTTGTGCTCGGTTTTCAGCCTGGGGGTTCCCATGTCAGTGACGGTGATGGTGATGTTGTACTCGGCTCTTTCCTCTCTGTCCAGTGCTTTTTCTGCAACTAGAGTGAAAAAGTTCTTGAAGGTTCGTTTCAGGAAAAATGGGAGGTCATCTTGAATAGAGCAAACGACCCTCCCATTTTCCCCAGCGTCTTGGTCTCGGACACTAAAAAGAGCCACAAGGGTCTCTGAGGCGCTCTCTGGAATTATCTTTGTAATTGATGACATGGTCACTTCTGGTGGATTGTCATTTATATCTATTACTTTAACGAGAAGAGTGCATTCTTCCGAAAGACCCCCACCATCTGTTGCCTGAATATTTATAATGTATGACTGTATTGCTTCAAAATCCAAGCGTGATCTCAAATGAACTTCCCCAGATAGTGGATTGATTTCAAATGTTTTACGAATATCTTCTGATGCATGAAAAAATGTATAAGATATTTTCCCATAGTTTCCTGCATCCAGATCCTTAGCAGAGATGGTGATAATCCAAGAGCCAACAGGTGTGTCCTCCAGGACCTGCACCTCATAGAGCCTCTGAGGAAACTCTGGGGCATTGTCATTGATGTCCAAGACCTTGATGAGGACCAAAGTTGTCCCAGACCTGGGCGGGGATCCACCATCCAGTGCTATGAGTGTTAATCTGAGCTCAGGCTCCTCCTCATGGTCCAACGCTCTGTGCAGGACCAGTTCAGGGTATATCTTTCCGTCACCACTGTCTTGAATTTTAACGTAGAAGTGAGAATTTGGGCTAACTGTGTAGTTTTGGAGACTGTTGCTTCCTACATCCAAATCTTGGGCACTCTCCATTAGGAATGTGGTTCCAATAATGGTACTCTCTGATATTTTAATAACTATTTCCTTGTCAAGAAATGTAGGGGAGTGATCATTTATATCTTTGATATGCAGCTCAGCCCGAAAAAACTGTAAAGGGTTTTCCACTACCATCTGAAAATGCAGCACACAGGGCTCCGTGGAGTCACACAGCTCTTCCCGGTCCAGTTTCTCATTTACGAGCAAATCCCCGGTCAGCAAGTCGAGTTGCAAATGCTTTTCATTATCATCACACACTACCCGCGCCTCCCGAGAAGAGAGCTCCTCCACCCCAAGCCCCAGATCCCTTGCCAGATTGGCCACAAAAGAGCCAATTTCTGTTTCCTCTGCCACAGAATAGCGCACAGACTCAGGACCTGCCTGAGACAATCCCAGTAAAACAAAGATAATCAGAACTTGCCTTTTCCGCAGAACGAGTGCCCCTCCGATCTCCATGGTTTCTTCAAGAAAACTCTTTTGTGGAAAAATTTAAGGTCAGCTCTAATTTTGCAAGCTGAGGCTCTGATTCTTTTTTTAGTTGGAAACTTCTAGAGGGTATATAAACCTCCAGCAGGTCTGTAGGTGAAGCTCCTTAATATCTCTCTTTTCAGTGGGTTGGATGTTCTCTGTTGCCGTGAATAATGGAGCCCACAGTGTTGTAGAAGCACTCTTTTCATCTTATCCTGCAGCGCCACCATGCGTCTCTATGAATTTTTTCAGTAGAATTTTTTTTTTTGTCTCTTTGAACAAGTAATTCATAAATTCATCTGGAGTATTTTAAAGCAAATCCCAGACATCACGTATTTTTACCTCTAAATACTTCACTAAGTATCTGTAATAGATAAGGACTTTAAAAATATATACTATACCACTATCACAATGTACAAATTTAGTGCTGGTAGCTTAATATAATTTATATTCAATCTGTGTTTGGTTTTACACATTTTCCTCCAAAATATTTTTTACTGTTGGTTTGTTTGAATCAGTATTTAAACAAGGTTCATGAAGTGCACTGAATTATCACTGTTTTGAATGCCCGACAAGAAGAACCATTAAAATGTCCTGAACTGAAGAAATTATATTTTATTCAGGCCATTTATTGAGTAATTGCAAATATATTCTCCCCTACACTCTTGTAAACACTTATAGATTTCAGTCGATTATAGTTAGTAATGTCATTGCTTTTTTCACTTGTATATTTTTAAAAATGCATATGTGTGTCTTTATGGAGCTCACAGGTTAGAAAATTTGGCAGGCAAGTAATCAAAATATGCCAGAATGTATGCACAGGTAAATAGTAATATATAAATACCAAGAGGGGACATCTTATACCTAGGAGACAGCATTGCATAGTGGTTATGAACATGGATTCTGGAACCAAAATGTCTACATTAGAATCCTAGTTCTGCTACTCACTGTCTTAAGTCTTGGGCAAGTTATGTACCTCTGCTTCCTTAACTGTAAAATAGGGATAATAATAGTGTTTACCTCGTAGGATTATTATCATAGGAATCTAATGAGTTAATTTTTACAAAGTGGCTAGTAAGTGCTTGTTAAGTGCCTGTTAAAATAAATAAAATCTAATCCATATTTTTGGACATCACTGAAACCTTTCCTAAGGTATTGAACTACAAGTTGTGATCTGGAGGAGCCATTCAGGAGAAGAAGAAGTGTTTTGAACAGATATTTTAAGGAAACAGGGAAGTTAAATATGCCTCGAGCTTTAAACCATGGAAGGGGGAGAATGTTAAAATGAGATTGGGGGAAAAAAGCAGAGTAAGGACATAAACAATTATATGAGTTATATAGCATGCATTTTAAAATTTATCCTAAAGGCAATTATAATACAATGTAGGATCTTAAACAGTTGATTAACATAATTACACCTGCATTTTTGAAAAATCAAAATTGGCTGAAGTATGATAATCAGTTTCAGGGGGAATAACCGGAATCAGAGAGACCAGTTAGGAGATGATGGTAGCCTGGATGAAGGTAATACTAGTGTCGATAAGGAGAAGCGGGGTGATTAGAAAGATATTTAGAATATAAAAATATTTAAGACCCAGTGATTGATGGCTTTCATGGGGAGAAAAAGTGGAAAGACTCAAGGATAATGAACACCTCTCTGGGTTGGGAACTGATGGTTAGTGCGTCATTCACTAAGACAGGGAATGCTGGAAAAAAAAACAACAACCAAGATTGAAATAGAAAAAGATAAAGTTAGTTTGGGACATGTTGATATTGAGGTAAGTGCCTGTGGAATGTGTGTGTGTGTGTGTGTACATATATAACCGAAACACAGAAAACAAATCTGGGCTGGAGATATGGACTTTGAGATTCATCAGCATGTACAGGCATACCCCAGAGATATTTTGGGTTCCATTCCAGACGACTGCAATAAAGCGAGTATCTCAATAAAGTGAATCACAAATTTTTTGGTTTCCCAGTGCATATAAAAGTTATGTTTACACTATACTGTAATCTATTAAGTGTGCAATAGCATTATGTGTAAAAATACAATGTACATACCTTAACTTAAAAATACTTTATTGCTAAAAAATGTTAACTATCATCTGAGACTTCAGCAAGTCGTAATGGTTTTGCTGATGGAAGGTCTTGCCTTGATGTTGATGGCTGCTGACTGATCAGGATGATGGTTGCTGAAGGTTGGAGAGGCTGTGGCAATTTCTTAAAATAAGGCAACAATGAAGTTTGCTGCATCGATGGAGACTTCCTTTCATGAACAGTTTCTTTGTAGCACGCAATGCTGTTTGATAGCATTTTACCCACAGTAGAACTTCTTTCAAAATTGGAGTCAATCCTCTCAAACTCTGCCGCTACTTTATCAACTAAGTTTATGTAATATTCTAAATCCTTTGTTGTCATTTCAATAATCTTCACAGCATTTTCACCAGAAGTAGATTCCATCTCAAGAAACCACTTTCTTTGCTCATCCATAAGAAGCAACTCCTCATCCATGAGAAAGTTTTACCATGAGATTGCAGCAGTTCAGTCACATCTTCAGGCTCCACTTCTAATTCTAGTTTTCTTGCTGTTTCCACCACAACTGAAGTTACTTCCTCCACTGAAGTCTTGAACCCCTCAAAGTCATGGGGGTTGAAATCAACTTCTTCCAAACTCTTTAATATTGATATTTTGATCTCTTCCCATGAATCATGAATTTCTAATGGCATCCAGAATGGTGAATCTGTTCCGAAAGGTTTTCAGTTTCCTTTGCCCAGATCCATTAGAGAAATCACTATCTTTGGCAGCCAAAGCCTTATGATATGTATTTCTTAAATAGTAAGACTTGAAAGTCAAAATGATTCCTTGATCCATGGGCTGCAGAATGGATGTTGTGTTAGCAGGCATGGAAACAACATTAATCTGGTTGTACATCTCCATCAGAGCTCTTGGGTGACCAGATGCATTGTCGATGAGCAGTAATATTTTGAAAGGAATCTTTTTCTGAGCACTAGATCTCAACAGTGGGCTTAAAATACTCAGTAAACTATGTTGTAAACAAGTGTGCTGTTACCCAGGCTTTGTTGTTCAGTTTAAAGAGCACGGGCAGAGTAGATTTAGCATAATTCTTAAGGGCCCTAGGATTTTCGTAATGGCCAATAAGCATTGGCTTCAACTTAAAGTCACCAGCTGCATTAGCCCCTAACAAAAGAGTCAGCCTGTCCTTTGAAACTTTGAAACAAGGCACTGACTTCTGCCCTTTAGCTATGAAAGCCCTATATGGCATCTTCTTCCAATATAAGACTATTTCATTGACATTGAAAATCTGTGGTATAGTGTAGCCAACTTCATGAATTATCTTAACTAGATCTTTTGGATAACTTACTGCAGTTTCTACATCAGAACTTTCTGCTTCACCTTGTACTTTCACGTCCTAGAGACAGCTTCTTTCCTTAAACCTCATGAACCAGCCTCTGCTAGCTTCAAATTTTTCTTCTGCTTCTTCCTCACTTCTCTCAGCCTTCATAGAATTGAAGAGAGTTGGGGCCTTGTTCTGTATTAAGCTTTGGCTTAAAGCAATGTTGTATCTAGTTTGATGTTCCATCCAGGTCACTAAAACTTTCTCCATATCAGTAATAAGGCTGTTTCACTTTATCATTCATGTGTTCTCTGGAGTAGCACTCTTAATTTCCTTCAAGAACTTGTCCTTTGCATTCACACCTGGCTGTTTGGTGCAGGAGGCCTAGCTTTCATCTTGTCTTGGCTTTCAGCATGCCCTTTTCACTAAGTTTAATCATTTCTGGTTTTTGATTTAAGGTGAGAGACATGTGACTCTTCCTTTCACTTGAACACTTAAGGCAAATTGTAGGATTATTAACTGGCCTATTTTCTTTTTTAAAATTTTTTAAAATTTATTTTATTTTTGGCTGAGTTGGGTCTTCGTTGCTGCACGAGGGCTTTCTCTAGTTGCGGCGAGCAGGGGCTACTCTTTGTTGAGGTGCGCGGGCTTCTCAGGCTTCTCGTTGCGGTGGCTTCTCTTGTTGTGGAGCAGGGCTCTAGGCGCGTGGGCTTCAGTAGTTGTGGCACGTGGGCTCTAGAGCGCAGGCTTAGTAGTTGTGGCGCACAGGCTTAGTTGCTCCGTGGCATGTGGGATCCTCCCAGACCAGGGATCAAACCCGTGTCCCCTGCATTGGCAGGTGGATTCTTAACCACTGCGCCACCAGGGAAGTCCCTTAACTGGCCTATTTTCAATATTGTTGTGTCTCAGGGAATAGGGAGGCCCAAGGAGAGGGAGAAAGATGGGGAACATCTAGTTGGTAGAGCAGTCAGAACACACATTTATCTATTAAGTTCACTGTCTTATATAGATATAGTTCATGGTGCCCCCCCCAAACAATTACAATAGTAACATCAAAGATCACTGATCACAGATCACCATTATATTTATTATAACAAATATAATAAAATGAAAAGTTTGAAATATTGTGAGAATTACCAAAATGTGACACAGAGACATAAAGTGAGCAAATGCTTTGGAAAAATGGTGTCGATAGATATGCTCATTGCAGGGCTTTGAATTTGTAAAAACTTTCAATTTGTAAAAACACACAATATCTGCAAAATGCAATAAAGTGCAATAAAATGAGGTATGCCTGTGTATGGTGTTTGAAACCATGAGATCTCTAAGAGAACCAAGCAAAAGTGTGTCAAATAAGAATAGAAGAGGCTTAGCACCTTAGCAGAGGAAATTTTCCAAGTACATATGCTATCAAGAGTATAGGTTTGGGGACAGGAAATTGAGATAATTCCCATCTGATGGATTCTATTTTCTCTTTAAGGTATTAAGCAAGTTCATCTGCTAAAAGGGGTTGTGTAAGTAGTAGGGTGAGAAGTTTAAAGTAAGATAAGTAGGTTTGAAGTAGTTGTTATGGAGAATAAAAGAGAAAGCTGATTAGGAAAATATAAAAAGATTTCTTGATCTTGAAAGCCCAATTAAGTTTGGGTGTGATAAACTTAGTGGCAATAGTATTGATAATTTTCTAAGTTTGTCTTATAGAGTGCAGCATCCCAGGTGTAAGAGAAAAGAGATAACTATATTCATGTAATGTGGAGTTTCATCAGGTGGTGAAGGAAATCCTAGAGTGAAGGCAAGTTGAACAAGAGAATTTAGAATATGAGCATGAAGTGATTGGGAGTGGTAAAACAGGGAGTCAGCTGGATGGGAAGGAAATTAAAACAGGAGGGTGTTGATAGGTGGTAGTAGCATCATGGAATGGAGGTCATGACAAGGTCAAAGACAATATGTGACAGGAGTAGCAGGATGAGAGGGCTAAAGGCATAGAAGGTTGTGTTCTCAGAGGGAGAGATCTGAAATCATATTTCATAGAAAGAACAGTTCTGGGTAGTGAAAAAGTACAGCATGTAGCCAAGGCACTAATGACAACTGGAGCAGAGGACTGAGAGGCCATGTTAGATTAATCAGTGGTTGCAGGAATGCAGTAGTAGTATAGGGACTTGAAGTAGAAAGGAGATGAGGAAAACAATGTGTTTGTAAGTGAAAATGTCCTTATGTCCTTTCTTTCCCATACTCTTGGCAAATTCCAACCTAAAGTGTTATTTTGTTCTTATTGGTAAGGGTTTTCAAGAAAATCAATTCTGGGAGGCTGAGCAGTCTCTTGCATCTCCATTTTGTAAGTGATCTCTTCCCACTGGACAACTTATAGTCCTTTAATATAAAATTGGCTGATACAGTTGGATTCCTATGCACTGGTTTATATTTAACTATAAATAAGGTATCTGAAGCATAAGAGCAAAATCTGTTTTTAGCAATACATTGTAAGAGAACTGGTTGGTTTACTTATATCTGGGCATCTGAGCTCCTGAAGGCCTGGCCACTCTCCATTAGAGTCAGGAAACACATAGTTCTTTCCAGAAATAGACAAGTCCTCCTGTTCAGATAGCTGGAAAAACTCGAAGCAAGAGGACAAGTACCTCGTCCTTTTCTCTGCTGTTGCACCTGTTAGATTTTCTGCCTGAGCTGTTCTTTCCCCCTCCCCCATTATAGATGAGAGAGACCAAGCTTACTGGGAAAACAAGCTGATAGAACACTCCCACCTTGGTTGTTGACAGCTATAACACTGTATATCTCTTTAAGCTAGTAGTCCTCCATCTTTTCCCCACTAAGAACAGTAAACACAGGAGGTAACCTTAATACTTAATTTTGATTAATATGAGTTTTTGTTCGCTATGTAAGGAAGTTTTCGTTTAGGGAAGAAGAACTTACTCCAAGTTCCACTTCTGAAAATAGAAAATTAGAATTTAGTTAGCCTGCATGGAGAGACTTTTGTTCCCTCCATTTTTCTTGAATTCAAAGAGTAATTAATCAGTCCACACAGTTCGAAAGAACTGGTGGTGAAATTTTAGCATTCAAGGACAGTAAACATTAGATTATTTTGGATATGTTAGAGCAAGAGGTTTGCCTTCCAGGCATTATTAACTGACTAATACCCAGCCCCTCTATAATGTTAAGATTAGAATATCTTCAAGAGGCAGTGCGTGGCATTGACTCCAGTCTGTGGCCCCACCTCAGGCATAAAAGCAATCATTTTACTCACCCTCATGCACCTCCTCTTTCTCATACCTACTCTCTCTCTCACACACACACTTCCTTTCCTTCTATACCCTTACTCATTTTGCTCATCTACATTTTCCTTCCACAACATACAGACTTTAGACTTTTTGATGAAATTCATTGGAAAGATCCTCCCCCAACAATGAAGGCTTTCTCTTCTGTAATATAGTCAGGTTACTAAAGGCAAGAGTGGTTGGTTGGTACTTGTACAGCATGAAACAAAACTTCCTCCTACAATGACTTGAAAAAAGTTCGAAAATTAGAATGTTAAAGGACTATCTTTTCATACTTTTCAGTACTCTACAAATATCTGAGAAAAGCGGTTTTGAAACTTTGGATTGCTACCCATTAGTAGGTCATGAAATCAATTTAGTGGATCATGACCACATTTGAAAATTAAATAGAATGGAATAATACAGGCAATTTCGGATTGTATCACAAAAAAAGCTAAGCACTGTTCACAAAACATTTCTTTCATACAAAACATGTATGTTATATAATATATACAATATAATTTTTCAGTTGCCTGTGATTTTTTAAAGTTTGAAAATTAGTGCCCAGTGTATATATATTAAATTCTGGGATAACACAGGTGGCAAAAAAGTATACACATTAGCAAACAAGTCCACTCTACAATAAATAAATTATTATTCGGGAGCCTGTATTCAACTAGGTTGCATTTTACCTTTGTAACATTAATGAGACATCTGGAAAATTATAACTTCATATTCCAGTATTCTGTGGGTGGCCACAATATTAATGTGTCTTCAGAATAACCCTCCAGGCTGAGTAAGGAAGAGACACTAAGAAAATTGCCTTCTGGCCCATTCTAACAAGGTGTTTATGTTTATGATTGTATCATAGGACATGATTTTTCAGGTATATTTTCAGCAGTAATAAACATTTTAAAATGTTAACTAAAAAGTGGTGAATTTAAAGAAAGAAGAATGACATTTCTGAATAGCAACCATTATTCAACCACAAGAAAAACAGCAAGAAAAATAAAATGAAGAAATACTTGAACACTTGAAATACTTTGAAAGTGGTCTGCTTTATTTTATCATAAGCATAATTGTGAATGAAAGTTCAACTGGAGAGAGGGCCATGAGCAAAAACTGATTTGGTGTTATTATTTAAGGAGGCAAATTAATTACAAATTAAGACCTCCTTGGTTAGAGAATAAATTGCTATCTAACTACAACCACAGGTAAAGATAAACATTCACTTAAAAGTAAAGGTGGGTAGAACATGCGAAAATATAAAAGTAACATCAGTACAACTTCAAACACACATTTTGGGGGAAATAATGTTGGTATGGAAGTGCCACAAAACAACATACCTATGAGATATAAAAGTTAATTACGGTCACTGAATATTGAACCCAAAGCTATTGTAGAAGGTACGATTTTCCTCTATTTCTTTCCCAGGGCATTGGGGCGGGAGGTTGGGGAGAATCGGCTTCAAGAATTTGAACTCATTACTCCCAGAGCCTCCCGTCAGACACACCTCGTACTGGTAGCTCTGGGACAGGGTCCCCGTGCCGCTGACGTCCACCAGGTGGCCCGGAAAGGGGCCCTCGGGCACCGAGCAGCGACCCACCGAGGCCACCCCGCCCCGCCTGCACAGCCGCACCGCGACGAACACCAGCACCGAGAAGAGGAAGAGCGACGACACCGACGCCAAGGCGACCACCAGGTAGACGGTGAGCGGGGCCGCCGGGGCCGCGTCCGCCGCTTCCGCTTCCGGGGCCGGCAGGTAGGGCTGCGAGAAGCCGTCCACCAGCAGCACGTGCAGCGTGACGCTGGCCGACAGCGGCGGCTCGCCGTTGTCCTTGACCAGCACCACCAGCCTGTGCTTGGCCGCGTCGCGCTCGCTCAGCAGCCGGGCCGTGCGCACCTCGCCGTTGTGCGCCCACACGCCGAACAGCCCGGGCTCCGTGGCCTTGAGCAGCTGGTACGAGAGCCAGGCGTTCTGGCCCGAGTCGCCGTCCACCGCCACCACTTTGGTCACCAGGTAGCCCGCCTCGGCCGCCCTGGGCACCAGCTCGGTGCAGGGCGCCGAGGCGTTCTGCAGCGGGTACAGCACGAAGGGCGCGTTGTCGTTGTCGTCCGCCACGAGCACGCGCACCAGCGCCTGGCTGCTGAGCGCGGGCGAGCCGCGGTCGGCGGCGCCCACGCGGAACTCGAACGCCCGCAGGGCCTCGTAGTCCAGGGACCTCAGGGCGAACAGGTGGCCGTTGTCCGGGTTGATGGACACCAGGGAGGCCAGGGGCACATGCGCGTCGAGGGGCGGCAGCAGCGAGTAGGTGACCTGGGAGTTGGCGCCCGCGTCTCTGTCTGTGGCGCGGACGGTGCCGATGTGCAGGGCGGGGCTGTTGTTCTCGCGGACGGACAGGGTGTAGGAGGTCTGGATGAAGGCGGGGGCGTTGTCGTTGACGTCGGACACCAGCACGGTTATGTTGTGCTCGGTTTTCAGCCTGGGGGTTCCCATATCTGTGACGGTGATGGTGATGTTGTACTCGGCTCTTTCTTCTCTATCTAGTGTTTTCTGGGTTACTAAGGTGTAAAAGTTCTTGCCTGAAGGTTTTAGAAGAAAAGGAAGGTCATCCTGGATGGAGGAAATAGTTTTCCCATTGTCCCCAGAGTCAGGATCTGAAACACTGAAAACAGCAACTACAATGTCAGGGGAGTTCTCTGGGATGGGAGTGGTGAGTGCAGACACTGTCACTTCTGGAGGATTGTCATTCACATCCACTACTTGCAGGAGAAGAGTGCATTTTCCTGAAAGACCTCCCCCATCAGTGGCCTTGATGTCCACTTCATAAGACAGAACTGTTTCAAAATCTACTTTTTTTCTCAGTCGAATTTCGCCTGTCATAGCATTTACCTCCAACGTTTTGCTAATATCTTCTGAAGGCTGAAAGAATGTGTATGATATTTTTCCATAGACTCCACTGTCT
Source organism: Balaenoptera physalus (assembly GCF_965194825.1). Classification (NCBI taxonomy): domain Eukaryota; kingdom Metazoa; phylum Chordata; class Mammalia; order Artiodactyla; family Balaenopteridae; genus Balaenoptera; species Balaenoptera physalus. The sequence goes on from NC_138890.1 coordinate 59,564,018, forward strand.
GCATCGCTGGCAGAGACAGTGACAACCAGGGAGCCTACGGGGCTGTCTTCGGGAATATGCACCTTGTAGAGCGACTGCTCAAACTCAGGGGCGTTATCGTTACTGTCCACCACTTCAATGCGCACCTGGGCGGTTCCATACCGAGGCGGAGAGCCGCCATCCAGCGCTGTCAGGGTTAATGAGATTTCAGGCTCCTCCTCCCGATCCAGCTCTTTGTCCAAGACCAGCTCAGGGTATTTTCTGCCGTCGCTGAGATTTCGGGTCAGAACCCGAAAATGGGAGTTGGGGCTGATTTTATAGTTCTGAACATTGTTGCTGCCTACATCCAAGTCCAGAGCATTACTCAGAGGGAATGCAATTCCTATAGGACTGTTTTCCGGTATTTTTAGAATCATTTCTCTTTCAGTGAACACGGGGGAATGGTCATTTATGTCTTGCACTCTCAGTTCTGCCTGAAATATCTCTAACGGTTTTTCCATTAATACTTGGAAATGTAGTATGCAAGGCTCACTCGGACCGCATAGCTTCTCTCGATCTAGTTTGTCATTTATGAGCAAATCCCCAGTCTGAACCTTGAGCTGCAAATGCTCTTTGTTCCCCTGGGAAATGATCCGGGCACCGCGGGTGGACATCTCTGTCAACCCCAGCCCCAGGTCTTTTCCTACATTTGCCACAAAGGAGCCTCTCTCTGTTTCTTCCACTACTGAATAGGGCCCCAACTCGGCGCTCGCCCCATACATGCTCAGCAAAACAAAGAAAACTAGGACTTGCCTTTGTCTCGGATTGTGCATCCATCCAATCTCCATTGCTCTTTCCTGAAAACTGAGTTCACAGGAGCTTCATATATGCCCAGGATCCTGGTAGTCCGGTCCTGCAGTATAGCAGGTCAGAACTATGTCTCTAAATACAGTTTTAAAGAGGTTTCACACACATTGTGCTCTGACTGAGAAAGCTGTTCTTCAGCTTCCAGGCAGTGTGAAACTGGCTGGATCTTGGAGCTACGACTGCAGTTCTGTTTCTCACCACCTTAACCTGCAGCGCCACCATGCGTTCTCACTATGTCTTATCTTTTCTGGTTTAACGTTGGATGCAAAATTCTCCTAAATGTAACACATAGGCTGTGTCAACCGTGTTCTGTAATATGAAACACTTAGTTCTATTTTCTTGTGGTTTTTATGAGTTCAGAGAGAGCTGTGTTGTTACACAGGAGGAGTACTAAGAGCAAACTTTCATTATGTTGACTGTTTAAAGCTGTTCAGGGTGAATGATTAAATAAAATAATTTAACATTTAAGCTGAAAGAATATAAATTTAGGAGCAAAATATTTCTGAAAAAATATGGGAACAGTTTCACAAGTACATTATTTTCATGGTACATGTTATAGAATTACAGATGAGTGGACACTGCAAAATTGCAATCAGTGATGGTTCTAAAGAGAGTATTTTATCAACGCCTTATTAAGGAGTAGATTACTTCCTCTTCTTTCCAACACCTAAGCCTGAGGACATGAGTTTTTGAAACTTTCAAATTATTGGAAAGTTATTTCCCAAAAAGGCAGTCTAAAGGTTAGGCCTGGCATGTTTTGGGATTTTTTTATCATGACAAGAATAATTTCTGTTTTATTCCTTTTAAAAGACAGGTTTAATGAGATGTAATTCACATACCATACAATTCACTCGTTTAAAGTCTACAATTCAGTGGCTTTTAGTATATTCACAGAGTAGTGCATCCATCACCACAGTCAATTTTAGAACATTTTCATCATCTAAAAAAACCGCAAAATACTCTTTAGTTCAGATTTTCCATTTTTAAAATTTAAATTGAATTCCAGTAAAGATTCATAATGTTTTTATAAATCCAATGTTTTTGTTAACAATCTGTAGAACAATTTTTGATAAATACCTTGTCTGAGGTTCAAGCATTCAATCAATGGGGTCTAAACTTCTGTTATAAAGGTCTTTGTATGCCTTCCTTTGGCCACAGGTGGTCCTGCTAGACCAGATAATTTTCTTCCAAGCAGTCAACCTGCGGTAGGCAGAATAATGGCCACCCACCGAAAGATGTTCATGCCCTAATTCCCAGAATTTGTAAATATGTTATCTTACATGGCAAAAGAGAATTCACAGATATAAGTAAATTGAGGAACTTGTGGGGGGTAGGTTATCCTGGATTATCTGGGAGGGACAGAACCTTTCCTGGCTATGGTCAGAGGGGTATGTGATTACAGAAGAAGTGGACTAAGAGACACAATGTTGCTGGCTTTGAAGATGGATGAAAGGGGCCATGAGTCAAGTACTGTAGGCAGCATCTAGAAGCTGGAAAAGAGAAAGAAATAGATTCTCCTCTAGAGCCACCAGAAGAGAATGCACCCCTGGTGACATCTTGAATTTAACCCAGTCATACCCATATCAGACATCAGACCTACAGAACTATATAGTAGTGCATTTTTATTGTTTTAAGCAACCAAGTTTGTGGTAATTTTTAATAGTAGCAATAGAAAATGAATACACAAGCATGAAATTTCATGCACCCAGCATCTGAGTCAACAAAAATTCATCACTCTACAAAATTGGATTATCACAGCAAATGCTGAAGAATGTCTGATTCAGCTCTTGTGAGACATCCTTTCAGAATAAAGTCATTTATGACCCTCTAAATCTTTTTTCAGCATAATTTTTAAGAGGTGTTGTCAAAGACATATGGTTAGTTTTAATAGAAAATAACTGGAGCCTATCAGCTTTATTTCTATTTAATTTCCAGAATCTCTAAATTATTTAGTGATAAAAATTCCTCCACATCATTGCCTATACTTTTCTGAAATTAGTTATTTCATTTAGAGCTAATACTAGAATAGCAACTGCTTTCAAAGAAATAGTGTGCTAAAATGAATACGGTATATTTAATTTGAATAAGGGATTTACAGAATATATATAATAAACTTTCAAAAAAAAAGAGAAAATATATATTAGGACTGACAGAAAAAGACTGAAGGAATAGTACAAAAAAACTCAAGAAATACAACCATAGGGTAATTCTACTCCCTATTTAGGGGCTTCATTTCTGCAATAATGAACGTGATACGTTGAGAAGGTACAGGAAGGTAATCAGGCTGATTCGATCATGATGAAGGTCAATTGTGGTACCTGACCCAGCTTACTTAGGTCAGTGCTTCTGTAAGAACTTTGGGTTTATTGGTCCAGAGCAGTGTGATCTCTGGTATAGAAACAAAAGCAAGCTACAGACTAAAAGTTACATTTCTACATAGGAGTTCATTTCATGCAATAGAAGGATTTCACTTCCTTTGTTAGGAAGACAATGCCACCAGTTAATGCCTGCTGTGATAGCGTATGGGTTAAGAACTGGGGCATTCCATTCAAGTAGACTTAGAATATATTCCAAATTTTTCCTTTTATTACTTCAGAATTGTGAACAAGTAAAAGAGGAAATAACATGCCAACTTCCTTAGGGTTTGGCAGAGGATTAAAAAGATAATGAATGTAAAGCACTCTGTACTCTTAACTAAATTAGAAATCAAGGAAAACTTGACAAAGATCAGTTAGATCAAACTATACACTTAAGATCTGTCCATTTTATTGTATTATATAACATTTTAACAAAAAATCTTACTGTGACAGCATTAGGATTGGGTTCCACTGGAGGTAGCACAAAACTAAAATGATGGTGGCTTAAATGAGATAGAAATTCCTTTATTTCTCATGTAAAAAAAGCTCAGAAGTGAGCAATCCAGGGATGACATGATAATTGTGATTATCAGGGATCCTCATCTCTTTAAAGTTTATTCTATACTGACTGTCTTGGTCCATTATTTCCATCCTTAGTGTTGCTTTATGGCTCAATATGACTGATTGTGTTCCAACCAAGACTCCCACATTCCAAGCAGCAAGAAGCAGTTAGGGAAGGACAAAAAGGGATCCCTTCCTAGATGAGTCACCTCCCTTTTAATGGCCTTCTTGGAAGTCTCTAACAACATTTGCATATACATGTAGTCAAATGTCCCGTTTTAGCTGCCAAGGAGCCTGGGAAAACATGTTCTTTTGACTAAGCACACTAATGCTCTAAATGAAATTTGGAGTGTGTTACCAAAGAAGAAAAGATGAACGGAGATTAGACAGCTACTGCATTTTCTGTCACAAGATGACCAATGTTTCTCAAGTGGGAAAAGCCAATTTCCTACTATGCCCTTTCATCACACTGGATAAACACAGTGTAGCTTTTTCTCCCCTTTTACACTAGCGAAACTAAATGGAAAGCAATTACAATAACTATATTAAAACTAACACTGGTATATTAATGAAAGGAAGCACAATTAATAAGAGAAAATAAGATTAAAGTGCTATGAGAGCAGAATAAAGTAAGAACCAGATTCTCACTGTACCAGTTCTCTCTCCTTCCTGATTGGGCATGCTTCAGTGTGTTAATGCAGTACTGCTCTTATGTACTTAATGGTTTAAAACCTAATAAGAAAAACTCAAGGAAATATAACTAATTATATAGAATTAATTTCCCACTGTTTTTTAATCTAACACACTTCTAAGCTATGCCAGAAAGGACCTGTACATTTATTGACTTCAACAGTGTTTTGAGAGGCAAGATTTAGGACCATTAATCTTCTTACAGTAATGAAGAAAAGATACCATTCTTTAAAACAAAATTTGCAAGCAAGTTTAGTGTAGTTTAAAAGTTCATGATAGGTTGCCAGAAAAACCATCACCTTGAAGTATCATCAATTTAAAATACATGGAACGTGAAAAACAATTACTGTCATTGAATACTGAAACCAAAATCTTTCCTAAAGTTGGGGGTTTCTTCTATATCTGGGCCAGGGGAATGGCCCTGAAAATTGGTCACAATTGGCTTCAGAAACTTGAACTCGCTGGTCCCAGAGCCCCCCTTCAGACACACCTCGTACTGGTAGCTCTGGGACAGGGTCCCCGTGCCGCTGACGTCCACCAGGTGGCCCGGAAAGGGGCCCTCGGGCACCGAGCAGCGACCCACCGAGGCCGCCCCGCCCCGCCTGCACAGCCGCACCGCGACGAACACCAGCACCGAGAAGAGGAAGAGCGACGACACCGACGCCAAGGCGACCAGCAGGTAGACGGTGAGCGGGGCGGCCGGCGCCGCGTCCGCCGCTTCCGCTTCCGGGGCCGGCAGGTAGGGCTGCGAGAAGCCGTCCACCAGCAGCACGTGCAGCGTGACGCTGGCCGACAGCGGCGGCTCGCCGTTGTCCTTGACCAGCACCACCAGCCTGTGCTTGGCCGCGTCGCGCTCGCTCAGCAGCCGGGCCGTGCGCACCTCGCCGTTGTGCGCCCACACGCCGAACAGCCCGGGCTCCGTGGCCTTGAGCAGCTGGTACGACAGCCAGGCGTTCTGGCCCGAGTCGCCGTCCACCGCCACCACCTTGGTCACCAGGTAGCCCGCCTCGGCCGCCCTGGGCACCAGCTCGGTGCAGGGCGCCGAGGCGTTCTGCAGCGGGTACAGCACGAAGGGCGCGTTGTCGTTCTCGTCCGCCACGAGCACGCGCACCAGCGCCTGGCTGCTGAGCGCGGGCGAGCCGCGGTCGGCGGCGCCCACGCGGAACTCGAACGCCCGCAGGGCCTCGTAGTCCAGGGACCTCAGGGCGAACAGGTGGCCGTTGTCCGGGTTGATGGACACCAGGGAGGCCAGGGGCACGTGCGCGTCGAGGGGCGGCAGCAGCGAGTAGGTGACCTGGGCGTTGGCGCCCGCGTCTCTGTCTGTGGCGCGGACGGTGCCGATGTGCAGGGCGGGGCTGTTGTTCTCGCGGACGGACAGGGTGTAGGAGGTCTGGGTGAAGGCGGGGGCGTTGTCGTTGACGTCGGACACCAGCACGGTTATGTTGTGCTCGGTTTTCAGCCTGGGGGTTCCCATATCTGTGACGGTGATGGTGACGTTGTATTCTGCTCTGGTCTCTCTGTCTAGCGGTCTCTCTGTTACTAGGGTATAAAAGTTTTCCATGGAAGATTTAAGGAGAAAAGGTAAATCGTCCTGAATGTAGCAACTTATTTTCCCATTCTCTTCAGAATCAAGATCTGAAACACTGAAAACTGCAACCACAGTCTCAGGCGAGTTCTCGGGGATCTGCCTGGTAAGTGCAGACATGGTGACTTCTGGAGCATTGTCGTTCACATCCATGACTTGAGTCAGAACGGTGCATTTCCCAGAAAGACTTCCAGTATCTCTGGCCTCGATATTGACCTCATAAGACTGAGTTGTTTCGAAATCAAGTTGTTTTTTCAGTCGAATTTCTCCCGTCATGGCGTTGATCTCAAAGGTTTTGCTAATCTCTTCTGAAGCCTGGAAAAGTGAATAGGAAATCTCTCTATTGACTCCTATGTCTATATCCGTAGCAGTGACTTTGACAATCAGGTAGCCTATGGGACTGTCCTCGGGGATCTGCACCCTATAGAAAGGCGGCTCAAATTCAGGGGCATTATCGTTGATGTCCACGACTTCGATGTAGACCTGAGCGGTGCCAAACCGGGGTGGAGAACCGCCATCCTGAGCAGTGAGGGTTAACCTGAGCTCAGGTTCCTCCTCCCGATCCAGCAGTTTGTCCAGCACAAGTTCCGGATATTTCCTGCCATCGCTGCGTGTGCGGGTGAGGACCCGAAAATAGGAGTTGGGACTGATTATATAGTTTTCAATATTGTTTCGGCCTACATCCATGTCCTGAGCGTTCTTCAGAGGAAACTTAGTTCCAGGAGGACTGCTTTCTGATATTTTTAGCAACATATCTCTGTCCATGAACACCGGAGCATGGTCATTTATGTCTATTACCTGTAGCTCAGCTTGAAAAAACTCTAAGGGATTCTCTAGCAACACCTGGAAACGCAGCATACAGGGCTCTGTCTGACCACACAGTTCTTCGCGGTCCAGTTTCTCATTTAGCAGTAAATCCCCAGTCTCCTGATCGAGCTGCAAATACAGTTTGTTTCCTTTGGAAATTACCCTAGCTCCCCGCCTGGAGAGTTCCCCCTGCCCCAGACCCAGGTCTTTTGCTAAATTGGTTACAAAAGAGCTCCCCTCAGTTTCCTCCACCACAGAATAACGCCTAAATTCAGAGCCCGCCTGAGCTAAGCCCAAGAAGAAAAAGAAGAAAAAGACTTGCCTTTGTCTGCAAATGACCTTCCTGCTGGCCTCCATTGTTCTTGCTCGGTATAGCCTCTGGCGAGGGTGGTTCCGCTGAGCTGTAAAGGCCTCAGTACGTTTCTGAGACTGTAGTTATTCCACAAGGTACTTAAGAAATATTCCAGTGAGTAGTCCTTTACAGAGGACCCAGTCCTCCTTCTGTGGCATCCAAGCTTCCCGTGGGCTTCCAGGCTCTGCTGTTCAGTTTTGCCTGTTAATGGAGACGCAGCTGCGGTTCCGGTTTGTACCTTATCGTGCAGCGCCACCACGCGTCCTCAGAGGATCTTACATTTTCTTGGTTGAAAATGGATGCAATGTTCCCAGCTCTTTTTTTTTTTTTTTAATTTTGGCTGAGCATCCTGGCTTGTAGGATCTCAGTTCCCCGACCAGGCACTGAACCCGGGACCACCAGGGAACTCCCCAATGTTCCCAACTCTTGCCAGTACGTATCACCGAGCTATGTAAGGTTACAATACTATTTTTACTATCTCTGAACCCTAAGGTTGAGGCAATTGTCTGAGGGCCATACAGGAGAAATGATATTAGTAGAGACTACTTTCAATAATGCTAATTGAGTTTGGAGCAAAAAGAAAACATTTATGTAACAGTTTGCCTGAGAAGAAAGACTATATGCAGAAATTTAAATATATATATTTAAATATATATATATAATAACATAGAAAACTTTCAGAATTATATACTTTTATTGCCATGAACTATGGGAATAATTAGTAGCTGTGAACCTTGGACACGTTATTTAACCTCTGCCTCAGTTTTCTCATCTGTCTAAGGTGGAGATATTAATGGTACTTACTACATAGGGCTGCTGTGAGTTCCTCACCTTACAGATGGGGAAACTGAGGCAGAAAGAGATTAACCTCACACACACACACACACACACACACACACACCAGGCATGTAATGTGATGCCATCAGGTAGCTCAGTTTGCATTACTCCATTGTCATGACTAGAAAACCCCCCAAGATTCACGTGGTAGAAGAATTCATGAGCAGCATTATTTCAGAATGAAGTTATCATATCAAACGATGAAACCGGAAAGGCTGGAGAATCTCTCTAATACATGTATAATCTGTGATGGTAGTGATGATTCTGTATCTCAGAAGGGTGTCCTCTTCTCTTCTTACAGTGTCAATTTTTAAAAACCTTTTATTTTGAAAATTTTCAAACCCCATAATGAAGGGCAATAGTACTATGAACCCCCAGATACTCATAACTAGCTAGAACAATTATCACTATTTTGCCACAATTGTTTACCCTATCTCCCCAACATTTTCACATCCCAAACTAAATTTTTACCCATAAAACTTCATTATAAATCTCTAACTTTTAATGTCTTAAAAAAAACCCACTACAATGCCCTTACCACACCTAAGAAATTAAGTTAATATTGTTTAATATCCCATCTATATTCAGATTTTTCCAGTTATTTCAAAGTTGTTATGATTGTTTGAATCAAGATTAAACAAGATCCACTATCCATTGCATTTGGTTGGTATGTCTTAATTTCTCTCATTGTGTAAGACTCCCTCCTCCCCTTTTCCATGCCATTGATTTGCTTGAAAAACTAAATTTTATCCTGACGCTATGGAAACAACTTAAGATTTTAATGCTGTGAGGTTCTTTTTTTTTTTTTTTGTCGTTAGACTATATCCCATTAGTAATGCACAGTAATATTACTATTTTAAGAGTTATCAGCACTAGCTTATGATATATTCAGAATACAGCTCTGCAAAAATGATCTGGATAACTGTTAAAGAAAAAGCAGTTACAGATTATTATAACAAAGCTTCTCCTTAACTCTCCAGAATCTTTAAGTAATTCAATGATAATTTGTTTCTCTTTAATATTACATATTTAAAAGTATTCTTTTTCTTATACTTTTCCGATTCAGCACTGAAGTATATTGAATAGAAACTTTAAAAAATAAACTTTCAAATTAAAGGAGAAAAATGTGTTAAAAAGGTAGGGACTACTGTAGGAAAATTTCTGCAATGTGAGGAAAATAAATGAAGCGATCAAAATTATGTAATATTTCTATTCATGGTCATTAATCTTTTCTGTGAAATGAAGGTCACATATTCAGATAACAAGGAGAAAGCACAGATTGATCTTTCAATTTTTTTTACTTGCGATTTGGATAGATCAGAGCTTTAAAAATAATAGTTGAATAACTGATCCAGAAAAACTGGATTATTAGTTTATAAGAAAATAAAACCACAAATACATATCTTATTCTTTGCAAATATACAAAACACTGAACAGGAATATGAGTATGAGAAAAAGATTTCTCCTTAATTGGGGAGAAACTTGCCAGGTGATATCTAACAAGAGAAAACAGTATAGCATCACAGCAAGGCCCCAGAATCAGAAGATTTAGGAGAGATGCTTAGCTCTGCCATTTATTAGTTGGTGACCTTAGTGAACTCACTGAACATCTATGAACATCTATTTGCTCATTTCTAAAATACCTCCCGTCATAGGATTACTTCTAAAATTAAAAGTGTTAAAATAGTGTATGATGCATAGTAAGTGCTTTTTTAAAAAGTTAGGGTAGGTATACTTGTAGAGCACTCTAATCAACTTAGAAAATAAAACTAGCAATAATATTTGAAAACAGTGAATTCCAATTTAAAAACATCTCAAACAAGATTTGTCATGGAATAGACTGCACACAAAGCATAATTGAGACAAAAGGTGACAATAAACAATCCATGCTTTGTGGAGTGTTCTTGGGGCTGAAGCTGAATCCTTTTCTGTGTAAAGAAATTTATTCTATGACCTTAAGAATACTTGCAATGATGTGAAAGCACTCCTCTACAGGTAAATCGAGATAAATTTCTTAATAGGAATATATTCACAGATGTAACACCGGCATTTATTTTTCATTCTTTATCAGAAACCCAAATCATTCTGATATGAGGGATATTCTTCCACTTTTCCTGCCTATGCTCTGGGATGCGAGATTGGTGATAATCGGCTTCAGGAACTTGAACTCGCTGGTCCCAGTACCTCCCCGCAGACACACCTCGTGCTGGTAGCTCTGGGACAGGGTCCCCGTGCCGCTGACGTCCACCAGGTGGCCCGGAAAGGGGCCCTCGGGCACCAAGCAGCGACCCACCGAGGCCGCCCCGCCCCGCCTGCACAGCCGCACCGCGACGAACAGCAGCACCGAGAAGAGGAAGAGCGACGACACCGACGCCAAGGCGACCACCAGGTAGACGGTGAGCGGGGCGGCCGGCGCCGCGTCCGCCGCTTCCGCTTCCGGGGCCGGCAGGTAGGGCTGCGAGAAGCCGTCCACCAGCAGCACGTGCAGCGTGACGCTGGCCGACAGCGGCGGCTCGCCGTTGTCCTTGACCAGCACCACCAGCCTGTGCTTGGCCGCGTCGCGCTCGCTCAGCAGCCGGGCCGTGCGCACCTCGCCGTTGTGCGCCCACACGCCGAACAGCCCGGGCTCCGTGGCCTTGAGCAGCTGGTACGACAGCCAGGCGTTCTGGCCCGAGTCGCCGTCCACCGCCACCACCTTGGTCACCAGGTAGCCCGCCTCGGCCGCCCTGGGCACCAGCTCGGTGCAGGGCGCCGAGGCGTTCTGCAGCGGGTACAGCACGAAGGGCGCGTTGTCGTTCTCGTCCGCCACGAGCACGCGCACCAGCGCCTGGCTGCTGAGCGCGGGCGAGCCGCGGTCGGCGGCGCCCACGCGGAACTCGAACGCCCGCAGGGCCTCGTAGTCCAGGGACCTCAGGGCGAACAGGTGGCCGTTGTCCGGGTTGATGGACACCAGGGAGGCCCGGGGCACGTGCGCGTCGAGGGGCGGCAGCAGCGAGTAGGTGACCTGGGCGTTGGCGCCCGCGTCTCTGTCTGTGGCGCGGACGGTGCCGATGTGCAGGGCGGGGCTGTTGTTCTCGCGGACGGACAGGGTGTAGGAGGTCTGGGTGAAGGCGGGGGCGTTGTCGTTGACGTCGGACACCAGCACGGTTATGTTGTGCTGGGTTTTCAGTCTCGGTGTCCCCATATCTGTGACGATGATGGTGATGTTGTACTCGGCTCTTTTCTCTCTGTCCAGAGGGCTATCGGTTACCAGAGTATAGTAATTCTCTACAGATGGCTTCAGGACGAAGGGGAGATCGTCTTGGATGGAGCACACCATCTTTGCATTGTTCCCTGAATCTCTGTCTCGAATCCTAAAAACAGCTATGACTGTCTCAGGTAAGTTTTCTTTAATTGCTGTAGTAAGTGATGACATGAGTAGTTCTGGTGGATTGTCATTTATATCTGTTACCTGAACCACCATCGTTCATTTTCCAGAAAGTCCTCTGCCATCTTTGGCCTGAATAGTTAATGTATAAGTTTGCATTGCCTCATAGTTCAATTCAGCTTTAAGATGAAGATTGCCAGATGTTGGATTGATTTGAAACGTTTTGAGAATTCTTTCAGTAGCATAAAAAATGCATAAACTATTTCCCCGTTACTTCCGGTATCTAAATGTCTAGCTGACACTGTGACAACCAGAGAGCCAACAAGGCTATCCTCAGGCACCTGCACCTTGTTGAGAGACTGTACAAATTCATGGGCGTTGTCATTGATGTCCAAAACCAGGATGCATACCAGGGCAGTTCCAGAGCTGGGTGGAGAGCCACCATCCAAGGCAGTGAGGAGTAAACTGAGCTCAGGCACCTCTTCTTGATCCAGCAGTCTATCCAGCACCAATTCAGGATAGATAATCCCCTCGCCACTATCATGGACATTAATGTGGAAATAGGCATTGGGGCTGATGGTGTAGTTTCTCAGGTTGTTGGTTCCAACATCTGAATCCTGTGCACTTTCTAGGAGAAATGCCTCCCCTGGAGTGGTACCTTCTAATATTTTCAAGGGAATCTCTCTATCTAGAAATACTGGAGAATGATCGTTGATGTCTCTGACCCATAACTCAGCACGGAAAATCTGAAGAGGCTTTTCCAGTAACAACTGGAAAGGCAGCACACAAGGCTCTGTGGGGCCACACAGTTCCTGTCGGTCTACTTTCTCATTTAGAAATAAATCACCAGTAAGCAGATCGAGTAGTAAAAATCCTGTGTCCTGGTCTGAAATGATTCTCGGTCCCCAGGCTGATAGTTCCCCCAACCCCGGGTCATTTGCTAGGTTGGCCAGAAAGGTGCCTTTTTCAGCTTCCTCTTCCACAAAATACAGTAGCGGTTCCCCGCCAGCCCAAGACACTCGCAGAAATACAAAGAAATAGTACTTGCCTTTGCTGCACAGCACGCCCCACTCTGGTCTCCATTCTTTGTTTAACCAGTCTTCCAAAAACACTTTTTCTCTGCCTCGAGCAATTCAGAAATGGCATCAGCCAAATCCTTAGAAATGAGCTGGATAATAGCAATGCTTGTGGGGAGGGATCCCCACTTTCTCCCAACACCTATTACCACAGCTTCCTTTCCTCGACTTTTCTAGTCTGGTCAGCTTTCCTCTTAACACTGGAATCTGCAACATCCTTTATGCGAATATTTTGTTCTCTTTTTAGCCTGCAGCGCCACCTTGCGTTTTGTGGATGTTACTCCCAACTTCAGGAATAGAACAAAAAGATGGCGGATTAAGAGCTGGAGTAGGAGTGATTTTTTTTTCCCCCTAGCGTCTTTGCTGTTTCATTTCATATTTTTCCTCAACTGGCCACAGTAATCCTAGTATGTAAATGCTTACATCGTATCCCTCTCTGTGAGTCTGCATTCGCAGAAAAATAAATCAGTCTTTTCCCTTAATTTAGGTGCACAAAATTAAACTCTGGCTTCCCACCAGGAGTTAATCCTAAGAAAACCTTTTCCTGTTTTTAAGATTGATAGTAAAGAATATATAAGAAAATGAAGTCTCCATCAAAAAGTCAACATATATTGGTTGAGAGACTTTTGTTTATTTGTAAACTGCTTAACAATAATGCTGTACACCCTTCAGAGTAACTGGCCTTTTTTCAGTTTCTTGTGAATGAAATAATCCTTCCAGTTTCAAGGTCTTCACTCTTTATCCGCCATATTTTTTGGAACATTTTCTACCCCCCATCCTCCACCCTTCACCTGATTTAAGAATTATGTATATGTTAGTGTTCACATGACTGGCATTTCCAAGAGTATGCAATGAATACTCTTAAAATTAATAGTAGCAAGCAGGTGTCATTCTTGCCTTTGTGGAAGCGCTCCTAGTATTTCATCTTTAACTATGATGGCTGATCTCAGTTTGGGGTAAATGCTCTATTTTTTGGATCAAAAAAGTTTTCTTAATTTTCTTTATTCTTTAATATTTTAGAGTAATTTTTGACATCTGTTGAAATTTATTCTTTAGCTTTTTAATTCTTGAGTTCTTGATATAAATGACATTTAACCATTACATATTATTGTTTTAATGCACAGATGGATTTGATGAGCCAACATAGTTTTAGGATTTTTCTGGCCCATGCTGCTCTGTGTGTATACATGAATGTGTGTGTTTAACTTGTATGGTTTTGGTATTAAACTATCCTGGCCTTGTAGTACGGATTAGGAAGCTTTCCATCTATTTTTATGCAACAGAATAGTTTTTATAATTATATTATCATCTGTTTCTACATGCTTTATTACAACTTGCCTTTTAAATGGGTTGGGTTTGGGTGGTAAATCTATGATTATCTTTTACATTTTACTTTTGGTTATTAATCTGTTCCGGTTTTGTTTCTTTTTAAAGTAATTTGTGGTTTACTTTTTTTTTTTAATTTTTATTTATTTATTTATTTATTTATTTATTTATTTATGGCTGTGTTGGGTCTTCGTTTCTGTGCGAGGGCTTTCTCTAGTTGCGGCAAGCGGGGGCCACTCTTCATCGCGGTGCGCGGGCCTCTCACTGTTGCAGCCTCTCTTGTTGCGGAGCACAGGCTCCAGACGCGCAGGCTCAGCAGTTGTGGCTCACGGGCCCAGTTGCTCCGCGGCATGTGGGATCTTCCCCGACCAGGGCTCGAACCCGTGTCCCCTGCATTGGCAGGCAGATTCTCAACCACTGCGCCACCAGGGAAGCCCTCATTGCATTATTTATCTCTAGTTATAACTCTATTCTTATTAGTAATATTTAGTACTTTATCTCCTTTTTATTCTTTTTTGTTTGTTTTTGGCAGTATAGGACATTTTTTAAAAATTTTATTTATTTGGCTGCACCGGGTCTTAGTTATGGCACATGGGATCTTTAGCTGTGGCATGCGGGATCTAGTTACCTGACCAGGGGTCGAACCTGGGCCCCATGCATCGGGAGCACGGAGTCTTAACCACTGGACCACCAGGGAAGTCCCCTCCTTTTTATCCTTGAGGAGACTTGCAAGATCTCTATTTTACTGATCTTTTAAAATACACTTTTTTCAAATAATCTATGACCTTGATTCAAAATCAAATAGTACTAAAAGGTTTATAAGAAAATACAGTAGTTTTCTGCACTTTCCCCCCTCATTTTCCTACTTCCCTTACCAATAAGGAGACTTTTTTTTTTTGAGGTAACATTGGTTTATAACCTTATATAAGTTTCATGTGTACATTATATTTTGACTTCTGTATACACTATGGTGTGCTCACCACCAAAAGTTTAGTTTTCAACTACACAGTTGACCCCCTTTACACATTTCATCCTACCCCTACACCTCTTCTCCTCTGGTGGCCACTACTCTGTTCTCTATATTTTTTTGTATATTTTTTTAATTAAAAAAATTTTTTTTTTTGCCATGCCACATGGCACATGGGATCTTAGTTCCCCGACCAGGGATCAAACCCACACCCCCTGCATTGGAAGGGCAGAGTCTGAACCATTGGACTGCCAGGGAAGTCCCACTACTCTGTTCTCTATATCTATATGTTTGTTTTTGTTTGGTTTGGTTTGTTAGTTTATTTTGTTTTTGGTTTTTTATATTTCACATATGAGTGAAATCATACAGTATTTGTCTTTCTCCCTCTGACTTATTTCACTTAGGATAATATCCTCAGGGTCCATCCATGTTGTAGCAGATGGCAAGATTTCATCTTTTTTGTGCTGAGTAGTATTCCATTGTATGCATGTGTATCACATCTTCTTTATCCATTTATCTGTCGATGGGCACTTAGGTTGTTTCCATATCTTTGCTACTTTGAATAATGCTGCATTGAACATGGGGTGAATATATCTTTTTAGTGTTTTCATTTTCTTTAGGTAAATATCCAGAAGTGGAATAGCTGCATCATATGGTAGTTCTATTCTTAGTTTTTTGAGGAATCTCCATACTGTTTTCCATAGTGGCTGCACAAATTACATTCCCACCAACAGTATATGAGGATTCCCTTTTCTCCATATCCTCTCCAACATTTGTTATTTCTTGCCTTTTTGATAATAGCCATTCTAATGGGTGTGAGATGATATCTCACTGTGGTTTTGATTTGCATTTCCTTAAAATTAGTGATGGTTGAATATCTTTTGATGTGGCTGTTGGCCATCTCTTTGTCTTCTTTGGAAAAATCTCTGTTCAGATCCTCTGCTCATTTTAAAATCAGGTTGTTTTGTTTTTGTTGAGTTATATGAGTCTTTATATATTTTGGATATTAACCCCTTATTGGATATATGATTTGCAAATATCTTCACCCATTCTTTAGGTTGTCCTTTTGTTTTGTTGATGGTTTCCTTTGCTGTGCAGAAGCTTTTTAGTTTGATGTAGTCTCATTTGTTTATTTTCGTTTTTGTTTCCCTTGCCTGAAGAGACATATCCAGGAAGAAATTAAGACCAATATCAAAGAGCATACTGCCTATGTTTTCTCCTGGGAGTTTTATGGTTTCAGGTCTTACATTCAAGTCTTTAATCCATTTTGAGTTGATATTTATGTATGGTGTAAGACAGTGGTCTAGTTTCATTATTTTGCATTTGGCTGTCCAGTTTTATCCCATGTCCCCTGCATTGGCAGGCAGATTCTTAACTACTGCATCACCAGGGAAGTCCCACTTTTATTTTCTTGAAGTTAATGATTGCCTTGCCTTTTCATTGGCTTGGTTTTCTTTAGATATGTCACCTATTCTTCTCACACTTCCAATTCCTCTCAGTACAATTTTCCACATGGTCATTCCCATGTCTCCTGAGATATCAATTCTCCTTTAAATTGAGTGGTTGCTCTCTACATCTGCTGCACAGGTCTCATCCTGGAACTTTCCTTTGCTATCATTCTTGGAATTCCCTTTGCCTTTTATTCTGATTAGGTTTCCTATTTCAAGGATTTTATTCTTCCTCTTTTTTGGTTTATTCTATAGCTTTAAGAGATCACATCCTCCAAGAGTTTCATCTGATTGAAGATATGTCAGGGGACTTGCTGATGATATCCTTCGAAATGCCTGTCTCTTGAGTCATACAGCTCCAAACTGGACTAGTTGTTCACTATACTGGAGACAAGTGTCATCCTGGGATCATCCTTCAACATCACGTGGAGATTCATTTTACTTGTTCTGCTTTCGTTTTTGTTTGTTTGTTTGTTTTGTTTTAATATTTATTTATTTGGCTACACCAGGTCTTAGTTGTGGCATGTAGGATCTTCGTTGCGGCATGTAGGATCTTTAGTTGCAGCATGCGGGCTCTTAGCTGTGGCATGTGGGATCTAGTTCCCTGACCAGGGATCGAACCTGGGCCCCCTGCACTGGGAGCATGGAGTCTTAACCACTGGACCACCAGGGAAGTCCGTCACTTGTTCTGCTTTGGATCATCTCTTTTCTCTTTATTCTTACTTCCTCTCTCCTAGATTACTCTCATATTTTGATAGATATCTTCTAGTAGTTTCCAGAGAAGGGTGTATGAGACGTAAATTTTGTTGTGACCTTGAGTGTATTAAATTATCTTTATTTTACTCTCAAACTTGATTGTAAGTTTGACTGATTATAGAGTTTTAGGTTGGAAATAATTTTTCTTCAGAATTTTAAAATATTTTGTCCATGAGCTCTAAACCAACGTGTTTGTTAAGAAGTCTAAAGTGAATTTTATTTTATATCTTCTATATGAGACCTGTATTTTTAGTTCTTCTTGTAGTATATTGTCATTGTCCCAAGCATTTGAAAATTAAACACTGATGTGTCTTTGTTTGAGCTTATTTTCATCCATTGTACAGGACAATTGGTAAGCAGTTTCATCTAGGAAACTAATTTCCTCCTGCTCTTAGAAACTTTCTATTTTCTCCAATTTACCCTTTTTTTTTGCTTTGCTTTGTTTTTATTTCTTTTTTTTCCATTGAGAAAAGGGTTTTAATAAAGTTTTTTATCAATTATATAACTATTTGGAAAAAGATAAAATTAAGATCTATTCCTTACACCATACTGCTTTGTTTTTATTTCTATACTTCTTCTTAGAAACTTTCTTAGGAGTCTCATTCAGGTGTCTGTTCTTGATTTAGTTGGGGAGACTAAAGAGCTCAGTAATAGTTTTGAGCATGTTATCAGGGCTTGTCCATTCTGATTATTACTCTAAGGTGAACTGGGAGCTCTTGTTGTTGGAGAAACCTCAGTGTCAGTGTGATTAGGTCTTTTCACTTGGACTGGTCAGATTCCCCAACTCTTTAAAAATCTCCTACCCAGGAGAAAAAAGTATGGATTGAAAAGGTAAAGGATTGAATGGGGGAAGTGGAGTGTAGGCCTGCATTATTCAGGATAGGTTAGGTTATGCTTCAGTACTAAACAGTTACTCCAGATCTCAGTGATTTAACACAATGAAGGTTGATTTCTTTCTCACACTACATGTCCCATACAGTTCAGCATGGGACCCTCCTCACAGCTGTCAGTGAGGGATCCAGGCTTCTGGAGACTCCCATCTCTACAAAGGCTTTCATGATCACTATAGTGGGCAAAGTAAATGTGTTAAACCATGCACTGTCTCCAAAAGCTCCAGCCCAGAAATAATATGTGTCACTTCTCCCATTTTAATGGCGAAATGAAATTACATAGCCACATGTACTTTAAAGAGGAAATAGAATTGAAATTCTACCATGTGTCTTAGAGGAGGAAAACTGAAATATTTGTAATTGGTCCCAGTGACTAAAATAGCATTTTAACAATCAGCATTCACTGTTTAGATGGTCACCTATTTCCACTACCAATATTACCCCTGCCCTCAGTTTTGACTGTGGACCCTCTAATATGATGACTGTCTTTTCCTTCAGTCATCAGAAAACAAAACTCCAGACTTATGCTAGGGATGGGAAAGTAGGTTACTCAGTGACTGGAGTCAGGGAAAGTGATTTGACCATTAGAGATTT
Organism: Balaenoptera physalus; assembly: GCF_965194825.1. NCBI lineage: Eukaryota > Metazoa > Chordata > Mammalia > Artiodactyla > Balaenopteridae > Balaenoptera > Balaenoptera physalus. Next base: position 59,582,456 of record NC_138890.1, read on the forward strand.
AACTGATTCTCAGGCAATTTTAACACAATTCTCCTTATTTGGCACCCTGTCATCATTTCCAGAGTATCTAGGGCTGATAGTTCTGATATCCAATACTTCTGAAAATCCTGCAGTCTAACCATGATTGGTTCTCAGCTTTTCCTACTTCAGGATGGGTAGTTGGTTTATCAGTTCTACTAAGTTATCCATCTGCTTTCCAGCTACTAAGATTTTTATCTGCTGTCTTATACCTTATTCTCTCCATCCTTGTAGGTTTATATTTTTGAAAATATCTCTTCACTTTTGTGTTAGTGCATTTTTAGAGAGAGCCAAATTAAAGGCACATGTCCAATCCACCAATTTATCTCAGAATACCCTTGAATTTTTCAGAGAAATAGACTTGTGTTTAATTGGTCAAATCTATGTGGTTTTTATTCTATTTAAGTAATTTATGCTTTTATATTTATAAATTCCATTTCTTTTATTTTCTTTATTTTTTAAATTGTTCTTCTTGAATCCTGAGTTGTTTGCTTAGCCTATTTGTTCTCAATAAAACTTGATTTCTAAGAAATGCATGTAAGTCTCACAATTTTCTCTATTCATTCTTTGGTTCTTACCTTAAATATCACTTTATTTAAAAAGCTTACTATATCAGCTAGAATTATGTTCTATATAATTTCTATATATAGAAATGTTCTATATAATTTTAGCCTGAAATAATAGAAAAACCCTAACAACAACTGCCTACACAAAATAGAATTTTATTTTTCTCTCATAAAATAAGGCTAGTGGCTGAAATGCACCGCATGATATCTGGGACCCAGTCCCATTCCATTTTGTTGCTTTACCATCTTCAGGACATGACCTTTACCTCACAGTCCAAGACAGCTGCCTAATATCCAGCTATTACATTGCCATTCAGACCAGCAAATAGGAGAAAGGGAAAGCTGTGCCTTCCTTTTTAAAAGACTACTTCTAAGAAGTATTCCATGGCACTTGTGCTCATGGCTCACTGGCCATAACTTAGTTATAAGACCATCCCCAGACACAACAGAAGTTGGGAAGTATAATCTATAGCCCACATATCCACATGGGCAGCTAAAAATGAGAAGTCTATTAATAATAAATAATGGGAGAACATATATTTGGGTGAAATTAGTAGCTATGTCATACCCACTCAGACCACAGCTGTAGCCCCCACTACCCACTAGGAGGAGATGGGATCAAATAAATTGCCTGATTGGATTGGTTTTTAGAGGAGCATATGATTGTATTTCTCCACATTGGTGGTGTGTTTTATTTATTTATTTATTTATTTATTAAAATGATTTGTTTATTTATTTTTGGCTGTGTTGGGTCTTCGTTGCTGCGCACGGGCTTTCTCTAGTTGCAGTGAGTGGGGACTACTCTTTGTTGCGGTGCGTGGGCTTCTCATCCCGGTGGCTTCTCTTGTTGCAGAGCACAGGCTCTAGGTGCGCAGGCTTCAGTAGTTGCAGCACACAGGCTCAGTAGTTGTGGCTCACGGGCTTAGTTGCTCCACGGCATGTGGGATCTTCCCGGACCAGGGCTCAAACCCTTGTCCCCTGCATTGGCAGGTGGATTCTCAACCACTGCGCCACCAGGGAAGTCCCGGTGGTGTGTTTTGTAGCCAAAAAATTCTTGTTCCACTGAAAGTTTAGCCCTCAAAGCAATTAAGTACTAAATTCAATTTCTGGGACAAGATCCTTTGAAGCAATGATGCTTCCCTAGTGTGCTATTGGCACCTGTCATCCATTCCTACTTCCATTTATTAACTTTTTACAAATTTAGGGTCTGCAAAGCTTAAAACTCCATTTTACAGACTCATTTGAATTATTATTCTGGATGTAAATTAGGTTTTACCAGTGAGATGCCTTCACGTGAGCCTTTGAAGACAGGCAAAGGTCATCTTCATGCTGTCATTGCTGCTGACCAACAGATCAGAAAGATGTGAGTGCTTGCAGCCAAGTCAGCATTTCTGTGTCCAGCCATCAGTTTCATGGGGAACTGGAGGCCATTGCAGCAGCCAGACAGTATGTTCCACTGTGTAGTCACCAATTTTGGAGGTGGGAGAGGAGAGGCCTTTGTGGGAGTAACAGTATGGGTAGTAGCAGTTTCCTAATTTCTGTATGGCAACAATGGCAGTATGCCTTCAAAACCAGTAGTTCAGTGCTGACTCTCGCTTCTGCTTGTCCAGTTCTTCTGATTTTGTAAGCAACTAATTCCCTCTATAAAATTTCTTTTTTTTCCTTTAGTTAGATGTACATAGAATGATTTCTGTTTTTTTGTTTTTGTCTTGAACTCTGAATAATTCAGTTTTATACCTTCACTTGAATTATAAGGAATAGGAGCTTCTCAGAGTTTGTAAAGGAAAAGATGTAAAATATAAACTCATTAAGCAGTTAAGGCACTATTCTCTTAAGCTAACACGTCTTGGTTTAAGAATAGGGAAGAATGAAAAATTATGGGTGCACACCTGAGAGACTAAGGATGAAAATGTTTAATAAATTTAATGTGTATATTTTTACAAAACAGAGCATGGTCTAAAAGTGAACCATAAACACTTTCTTTCGCCCCTCACATGCAACACGGTAGATAAAAATTATTTTTAAAATTTAATTATCTGTGGATAAATAAGAAAAGGGCTCAATATCACATGCATTTTAAAAGATGATAACTGGCTCACATTTTTTTTTTCTTTTTGGCCACAGCACTCAGCATGCAGGATCTCAGTTCCCCCGGCCAGGGATGGAATCCGCGCCCCCTGCAGTGAAAGGATGGAGTCTTAACTGCTGGACCACCAGGGAAGTCCTTGGCTCACATATCCTAAATGACACATAGTTAGGTGAATGAAGCAAGTATCAAATAGTGTAAATAGTATATAAGCATTTTATAAATAAAATATTTTGTTAGTTTTTTTTAATAAATTAATTTTTTAATTTTTGGGTGTGTTGGGTCTTCGTTGCTGGGTGCAGGCTTTCTCTAGTTGCAGTGAGCGGGGGCTATTCTTCATTGTGGTGCACGGGCTTCTCATTGTCATGGCTTCTCTTGTTGCAGAGCATGGGCTCTAGGCACGCAGGCTTCAGTAGTTGTGGCACATGGGCTCAGTAGTTGTGGCTTGCAGGCTCTAGAGCTCAGGCTTAGTAGTTGTGGCGCACGGGCTTAGTTGCTCCGTGGCATGTGGGATCTTCCCGGGCCAGGGCTCGAACCTGTGTCCCTTGCATTGGCAGGCAGATTCTTAACCACTGCGCCACCAGGGAAGCCCTTGTTATAGTTTTTAAGTTTATAAAGCCAGACAGTAAAATAACAGATTGAAATTTATTCATTAGTTTATTCAATACTCATTCATCCATAATTACTTCAGTATGTATTTTTCTAAACACAGTAGAAAAACAGCTCTCTCCATGAGGAGCTTATAATTTAATGGGGAAGGGAGATCATTGATTTGACTGGGCAGAATACCCAATGAATGGAACATTATATTCAATGGATTCAAAGAAAAAATAGCCTAATATGTCACTGAAATTATGGCAAAATTGAATCTTCAAATTGAAAAGACATTAGGCAGAGCTTTTTATTTCTGAAACTGATGAAAATTCAGATGAACCTCCTGTAGAAAACAATAAAAAGTGATGGACAAGACTTTTTAAAAATCACTTTAGGGAATTCCCTGGCGGTCCAACGGTTAGGACTCCGCACTTCCACTGCCAGGGACCCGGGTTGGATCCCTGGTTGGGGAACTAAGATCCTGAAAGCCCCATGGTCCAGCCAAAAAATGAAATGAAATAAAATAAAAATCACCTTAAAATATTAAAGAGGTAAAAATAGCCTAATTTTTGATGGAAGCCTGTAATAGAAGGGTAAACAGTATATCAAAACAACAAAACTTATTATTCTTTCAGGGCATGTGAAAACATTTTCCCTTGGGCTTTGATTTGAAGCAATGTGAGATCAAAGAAATATAAATCAAGTCTCAGGGCCAGCCAGATGTGCAGCATATTACATGAAGATCCTCCCCATTTTAAGGGACCCCACAGGGCTACATCCACAATATAAACACAGTGTAAACACCAAAAAAATCTAAACCTGCTCCCTCCCCTCAACTCCAGGGAATTATATAGAAGGCTCCCTGGTGTTAAGTAGAGCAGAAGAAAAAGAAGAGAAAACATGCCTGGGAAATTGTAGCTATGGAGTGGGCCTCATGTGTGTTTGTATTTTGAATCTGCATAGGTTGACTTGCAAGAAACCTTAAGCCATAACTTGGTTTGTGATGGTCCCCTATTTATAGTGTTTCTATCCTGGCTAAAACAAATGAAAACCACTTTTGAAAGATGGAACATGCAACCAAGGCTTTGAGGACACCCTATAAATAAATTTTCAGGTGCAGTCAACCATATAATTCACACAAAGAAACAGACAACATAAATGAGAAGAATCAGAAACAATACAGCAGAAATAGACCCATACAAACTTCAGATGTGGCAACTATCAGACAGATTTAAAAACCATTTATACTTACCATATATAAGTAAATAAGTGACATACTTGAAGCTGCACAGAACAGATTGAAAGGGTACACTGAGCTTCAGGGAAGATAATACACAAGTATCAAAATTAAGACATAACCTGATAAAGATAATGAATTTCAAGGGTAGAAAGCAAGTCATCTACAGATGAAGAAAATAGCCTCAGACTTCTCCTCATCAACATTCAATACCAGAACACAATGGAAATGTCTTCAGGGTTCTGAGGGAAAGAAATTATGGCTCAATAATGTTATACCTAGCCGAGATGTTCAAGTACAAAGATAATAATGCAGCAAACAGGAAAGAATTTATAAAACATTGCATTAGCATTCATGAGTGCTTATTGAAAAAAACTACTTAAGGATAAAATTCAGTCAATTTATAGATGAACTGAGAAACTGTGATGAAAGGGTTAATGTAATATTTGGTATCAACAAATCTCTGAAGAAAGTTGACTGAAGAATTTTATACCCAGCTAAATAATACTTCTCAAGCATGTGATAATTCAAGAAATACAGCACGTATAAACTCTTCTCTAAAGGATTACACCTGATGAAATCCAGTAAACCAAGAGATGATGCACTATAAATAATTCAGGTTTGGGGAAGCTGGGATAAAATAACTGAGAGTAAGGATGGCATATCATTTCCAGTTTGAGCATACCAGTTTATCTCAATTCCCCCCTGAAACTTCATTTAAACAATAGAGAGCAAAGGTTTAACATAAATGAACCTATGAAGACAAAAAGAATAGAAGAGTAAACAGCAGGGGAGAAAAGTCACTAAAATTTTTGGAAGATGCAAAGTATACAGACAATTGGTTATGGACAGATTTTACTTTTTTCTGTTGTCAAATGAGAGTAGAAAGTGGGGGTGCAGGTGGGTAGGATTAATAAGAAAATCAAATCCAGCCAAAGTAATGATTCATATTGAGGGTCCAAAGAGAGGCTAAAAACAACAGTGGCTGAAAATCTGTACAAGGACTACATGTTTCTGAGAATTCCTTTCCCAATCACTGAAGCAAGGTATCCTCCCTTTTCTCTTAGTGGCAGGAAATGGGAGGTACACTATTTGTAGATGTTATATAGACAGGGCTGGACTGAGGGACACTAGCACAACTGAGGGTAGGGCTGAGACCTTATTGAGAAGAGTATTAAAGAAATTCTACATACTGATTAAGACCCCATTTCCAACCAACGAGCTCTCAGAGCGCTGAGTGCCTTCTTTTATAATACCTTCCACCACTACCCCCATTCTTACTGAATTCTTCTCTGGAAAACAACATAGGCCCAAGAGAAGAGATTTACAGATATTAACTTTTGGTCCCCAAGCAAAATGTTGTTTCCTATTTAATTATCCTAAGGTGAGATCCACCACTCAACTAGTCCCACCCAAACATGCAATGCCTAATCAGCTTTTTATTGTCTCATGGAAAAAAACAAAAACAAAAAACAGACAGCCAAGCAGCATAATACATAAAAAGGAAAGTCTCTAACATGAGGGTGGAGACCAAAGACAAAGAGGATAAAAGTAATACTAAAGAAAAATGAAATGCTAGGATTAGAAGAAAAAATTTAAAAACCTAAAATTAATATCTTCAGAGGTATAAGAAAAGACCAAGTCTCTGTGATACAATAAAAGGCTGCCATTGATTGATAAAGACCTAAGTGTAAGGGCTAAAACTATAAAACCCTTAGAAGAAAACATAGGTGTAAATCTTCATGACTTTGGATTAGGCAATGATGTTTTAGATATGACACCAAAAGCATAATAAGCAACCAAAGGAAAAAATAAATAAATTGGGTTTCATTAAAATAAAAAAATCTTTTGTACTTCAAAGGATACTATCAATAAATTTAAAAGACAAACCACAGAATAGGAGAAAATATTTGTAAATCATATGTCTAATAAGGGTCTAGTATCCAGAATAAAGAACTACTCCAACTCAACAATAAAAAGACCAAAATCCTATTTTTAAATGTGCAAAGCATTTGAGTGGATATTTCTCCAAAGAAGATATTCAGGTGGTCCATAAGCAAATGAAAAGATGCTCAACATCATTTGCCATCTGGGAAATGCAAACCAAACCACAATGAGATACTACTTCACACCATCTAGGATAGCTATAATCAAAAAGAAAATAACAAGTGTTGGTGAGGAGAAACTGGAACCCTCCTACACTGTCAATGGGAATGGTAAACGGTACAGTTACTTTGGAAAACAGTTTGACAGTTCTTAAGAAGTTAAACAGAGTAACTGTATTTATGTCCTAGCAATTCTAATTCTGGGTATATGCCCAAGAGGATCAAAAACATACATCCACATAAAAACTTGTACATGAATGTTCACAGCAGCATTATTCATAATAGTGAAAAAGTGGAAACAAACCCAAACGTCCATCAGCTGATAAAATGTGGTACATCAATACCACATTAATATTATTTGGCCATAAAAAGGAATGAAGTATTGATATGTGCCACGACATGGATGAACCTTGGAAACATGCTAAGTGAATGAAGACAGACCCAAAAGTCTACATGTTGTATGATTCCATTTATATGAAATAGCCAGAACAGACAAATCCATAGAGACATAAAGTTGATTAGTGGTTGCCGAAGGCTAGAGGGAGGAGGGAAGGGGAAGTGACCACTAATGGGAACCAGGTTTCTTTTCAGGGTGATGAAAATGTCCTGGAATTAGACAGTGGTAATGATTGTACAACTGTTTGAATATACTAAAAACCACTGAACAGCTTTAAAATGTGACTGTTAGGGTATGTAAATTACATCTCAATTTAAAAATTAAAAACTAAAAAGCTATAGAAAGAACCTTCAGAGAACAAGAGAGAGCTTTTTGAGAGGAAAACTATAATAGCAAAAGTTTAAAACTCAATCAGAAGGGTTAAAAAATAGGTTGAGAAAATCTATTAGAATTCAGGGAAATAAAGACAAAAATAGTAAATAGAGAAATGTTAAGAAAAATTAAATATCAACCAAGGAGGTCACTATACAACTATCAAGAGTTACAGAATAAGAAAACAAAGAACACTGAATAGAGGAAATCATTTTTTAAATTACACACACACACACACACACACACACACAAATCCCAAATCCTGTCTTAGTCTAAAGAACACATTACACAAGATTGACAAATCTCATTGGGTATTTATCACAATAAACGACAAAATTCTTACACTATGACACATAATTAAGAAATTCTACAACAATGGAGATAATATATAATGACCTAATTTCATCTTGAGCGAGGTTTCTCAGCTAAAACACTATTGGCATTTGGGACCATATACTCCTTTGTGGGCAGGGGGGCTGTCCCGTGCATTGTAGAATGTTTAGCAGCATCCCTGGCCTCTACCCACCAGATGCCACTAGCACCATCTCCTCCACTTGTGACAATCAAAACTGTTTCCACACATTACCAGATGTTGCTGGGTGGCAAATTTGCCCCCAGTTGAGAACCAGGGATCTAGGGAAAAAATAGGTCTCAGAAAAAATGGGTAATCAGAATGTTGAATATCTCAACATTGGAGATTAGAAGACAATGAAGCAATGCCTTCAAAATACTAGTAGCAAATAATTCCTCACCTATAATTCCACATCCAACAAAATCAACAAATCAACATTTGATTTTATAGCATCCAGAATTTTCAGATGTTCAAGTTCTGAATAAATTTATCGCCAAGTATTTTTCAGGAATTTAGGGGGGTAAACCAATAAAAAGGAAGACATAACAAATGCAGAAAATGAAATCAAACACATGAGAGAGAGAAAAGAAATTTCCAGGATGAAGGGTATAGCAAATCCCAAACTGCCAGCTGTGGAGTAGGTCTAGAGAGAAAATAGTGTACAATTGAGCAGGGGTCTGGGTGGCTCCACAACAGCTCCAAGAAAAAATAATGGAAGTGAGAGTTTTTTTTTATGGGCTTAATAATACAATGAGGAGCTTTAGACTTTAGAAAGTATGGGGATAACTTTAAAATATGTACATAGAAAAGTAAGTAAAGTGGAAAATGAGGCAATTATTAACTTAAGAGTAAAGAAAAAAATCTTAGAGCAATATGAGGTTTGGGTCTAAGTGATATTTACATAGTCATAATTATTTAAACACTATTTAAACAGAATAATGATACTGGTATGAGAGAGGATGGGGTAGAAGAAATGTGCAAGTTTGTGTGTGTGCCCTTTGGAAGAAAATGGATAATATCTAAAACTTAAATTTGAGAAAAAGCATTTTGTAAGCATATTATTTAGAAATATGGAGGCAAATATCATGGGGGAAGAAAACAAAAGGTTCAAAAGTTGTTACCTCTGGACAGACTTGAATAAACTTGAAAAATGTTGTAGCGTTGTATGACAAATTAAATATTTGAAACATAAAATGTCTAAACAATTATGAAGATTATCCTTTTAAAATACATTGTAAATGTTATAAACATTGTTAAGGTAACTACATACAACAAAAGTATAAAGTAAGGTGAGGAGAGGAGGAAGTGTAAGAATGTTTATTTGCTCGTTTTTCAGCAGGCAGTTGATCATTGCTAATATCTTAATATGCACCATACTCCTGTTTGTTAACCTTATAGGGAATATTTATCTAAGCTTAAGCAAGTTCTATAGTTTCATATTATTTTTATTATATTTCAGTAAAATCTGATGGTTTTAATTATAAAGAAAGCAGTTTCTTACAGATTGGTTTTATAAAATTATTTCCATCCAGCTAGTAACTTATAAGCATCATAGAAATATTTTAGAATGATGACATTGATAATTATTCATGAGTGGGAGAATCATGGTGTTAATTCACTTTCTTTCTTGTTCTTATTGAATATGTTTGAATCATGTGACTACATATTATTTTAAAAGAATGAAAATCATTATTTGCATACTAAAAACCATTTATTATGAAAAAGAAATCATAACTCTACCAACATTTTTTCTATTTAACTGGGATTAAATCCTTTTAAATTATAGCAGACGGTCTAAATAATGATATCAATTTTGAAAGAAAATACTCAGCAAACATCCAGATAAAATATTAGTTCATTTGAAGAAAGACAATAGTGTTTTCAAAACAACACTACAGAAATCCAACGATATTCGAGGTCATAAAATTTTTTGCATAGGTGAAAATTATTTTTAAACCTAAAAGCCATCATTTACAATAGCCTGACATGCTATGATAATCGTAAAACACAATTCTCTTAGTCATAACAAGATATCAACGAACAATCTCAAATATCAGGAACCCGAAAACATTTGTGACTTACAAAATCTGACCACCAAAAAACTGAGAAACACCATTTCACCATTTCATGTCTCATCTCACATGCAAAATTTGAAGGGCTTAAAAAAAAAAAAAAAAGACAGCAACAATAAAAAACACCTAGAGATTCCGAATGTAAAATACTTCAAACTATAAATATGACAAAACTTACGAATGAGTGAGTATGTAAGCTCTATGTGAAAGGGTTGGAAATTAATACATTACTGAATATGATCATTTATCACGTCTTGTCAAGTGAGATTCTTAATTGAACCCAAAATGGTTTCTAAAGTTGGAGTTATCCTCGGTGTCCGTACCAACACCTTCACCCATGATGTTGGGGACAAGAGGTTTCAGACACTTTAACTCCCTGGTCCCAGAGCCTCCCATCAGACACACCTCGTACTGGTAGCTCTGGGACAGGGTCCCCGTGCCGCTGACGTCCACCAGGTGGCCCGGAAAGGGGCCCTCGGGCACCGAGCAGCGACCCACCGAGGCCGCCCCGCCCCGCCTGCACAGCCGCACCGCGACGAACACCAGCACCGAGAAGAGGAAGAGCGACGACACCGACGCCAAGGCGACCACCAGGTAGACGGTGAGCGGGGCGGCCGGCGCCGCGTCCGCCGCTTCCGCTTCCGGGGCCGGCAGGTAGGGCTGCGAGAAGCCGTCCACCAGCAGCACGTGCAGCGTGACGCTGGCCGACAGCGGCGGCTCGCCGTTGTCCTTGACCAGCACCACCAGCCTGTGCTTGGCCGCGTCGCGCTCGCTCAGCAGCCGGGCCGTGCGCACCTCGCCGTTGTGCGCCCACACGCCGAACAGCCCGGGCTCCGTGGCCTTGAGCAGCTGGTACGAGAGCCAGGCGTTCTGGCCCGAGTCGCCGTCCACCGCCACCACCTTGGTCACCAGGTAGCCCGCCTCGGCCGCCCTGGGCACCAGCTCGGTGCAGGGTGCCGAGGCGTTCTGCAGCGGGTACAGCACGAAGGGCGCGTTGTCGTTGTCGTCCGCCACGAGCACGCGCACCAGCGCCTGGCTGCTGAGCGCGGGCGAGCCGCGGTCGGCGGCGCCCACGCGGAACTCGAACGCCCGCAGGGCCTCGTAGTCCAGGGACCTCAGGGCGAACAGGTGGCCGTTGTCCGGGTTGATGGACACCAGGGAGGCCAGGGGCACGTGCGCGTCGAGGGGCGGCAGCAGCGAGTAGGTGACCTGGGCGTTGGCGCCCGCGTCTCTGTCTGTGGCGCGGACGGTGCCGATGTGCAGGGCGGGGCTGTTGTTCTCGCGGACGGACAGGGTGTAGGAGGTCTGGGTGAAGGCGGGGGCGTTGTCGTTGACGTCGGACACCAGCACGGTTATGTTGTGCTCGGTTTTCAGCCTGGGGGTTCCCATGTCAGTGACGGTGATGGTGATGTTGTACTTGGCTCTGCTCTCTCTGTCCAGCGCTCCTTCTGTTACCAAGGTGTAGAAATTTTCTACAGTAATTTTCAGAAGGAAGGGGAGATGGTCTTGGATGTAACACATCATTTTGCCATTGTCCCCGGCGTCTGGATCTGAAATTCCGAAAATAGCGACCACAGTGTCAGGGGTGTTTTCTGGGATATCATTCATGAGTAATGACATGGTCAATTCAGGGGCGTTGTCGTTTACATCCGTCACTTCTATGGCTACAGTGCATTTTCCTGAAAGACCCCCGCCGTCTGAGGCCTCAATTTCCATACGGTAAGATCGAATTTCCTCAAAATCCAACATTTTTTTTAATCGAATATCCCCCGTGACTGTGTTGACTTCAAAGGCCTGAATGACTTGATTTGAGGATTGGAAAAATGAGTAGGAGAGCTCTCCGTAGGTCCCAGCATCCAAATCTCTGGCAGAGACAGTGATGACAAGGGAGCCTATAGGGCTGTTCTCTGGGACCTGCACCTCGTAGAGCTGCCGAGCAAATTCAGGGGCGTTGTCATTTATGTCCAGGACCATGATGAGAACCTGGGAAGTCCCAGTCTTTGGCGGTGACCCACCATCCAGCGCCGTGAGGGTTAACCTGAGTTCTGGCTGCTCCTCACGGTCCAGCTCTTTGTCCAACACCAGCTCCGGGTATTTCCTGCCATCGCTGCGATTTCGAGTGAAAATGTGGAAATGGAAGTTGGTGCTAATTGTGTAGTTCTGAACTGTGTTACTGCCCACATCTAAATCTTGAGCTATTTTCAAAGGAAATGCGGTCCCTGTATGGCTACTTTCTGAGATTTTCAGGAGGATTTCATTTTCCAGGAACTCAGGGGCATGGTCATTTACGTCTTGGAGCTGTAATTCACCTTGAATAAACTGCACCGGGTTTTTCAGTAACACCTGGAAATGCAGTATACATGGATCCACGTCACCGCACAACTCTTCCCGGTCCAGTTTTTCTTTTAGGAGCAAATTCCCACTCTTGTGCTCGACTTGCAAATGCTGTTTATTCCCTTTGGAAAGAATCCGGGCGCCCCGCGAGGCCAGCTCTCCTAAGCCCAACCCCAGATCTTTTGCTAGGTTGGCCACAAATGAGCCGCTGTGTCTCTCTTCTAGAATGGAATACTTAATGACCGCACCACCCACCTCCCACAATAGTAATAGAATAATAATGGCAGTCACTTGCCTTTTTTGCGTCGCTTTGGGTAGCGGCGTCTCCATGGTTCCTCCGGGTCTAAAAGATGCAGTATTTAATCACAAAATAATTGCTTTGCAGCCAACTCTGCTATCTTGGTTCAGCAATCTTGAGTTAGCTCTTAACACTGGCTGACAGGGGGATACCTGCCTCTCTGAAATCTTCTTTACCCACCAGTGTAAATGTTTCCTTTGTGAGCTGCCAGAAACGGATCGGTTTTTATCCAGTCTGGGAGCATGCCGCGACAGTTTTTCACTCTCTTAGCCTGCAGCGCCACCAAGCGTTCTGCTTCACAACTTCAGGTAGTCTTTATTTCAAAGAGTAATGTAATAATAGCTAAACTGCATTGAACACCTTTTGGGTCATAGAGTGTTATAAACTCCTTTCCCCCTCACCTGTGATGCAGTTTTGTTCAGGTATCTAACAACAGTTGTGAGAGCAAAGTAATACCTATTTATCTATATATTCATCTTCCCTATAAAGGTACAAGTTCAGTAGACAAAACTGGGCTCAAGACACATTTATTTATTTATTTAATAAGTATTTCTCTGTGCAGGAATTTTTCTAGCTTCTCAGGATAAAGCGGTAAATTAAACACAAAAATTCTTGCTCTCAGGAGCTTACATTCTATTACAAAAATACTAATTTGTTCTATCGTGTTAGAAGTTATAAAATTTTAAATCCAGTTTCTACTCCCAATCAAATTGAAGTGTGCCTGTAACTTCTGAAAAATGTGATTTCTTTTCAGTCTCTGTATACATAACCTTGGGGAATTTTTTTTCCTTCATAAACTCATTGTGTGCATAACTCACTAAAGTTGAGAAGAAATGGCCATTTGTTTTATTGGAAATCAGTAAGTTCTGAATTCAGGCAATGTCTTTGGGCAAACATGAAGAAGGCAATAAAGCCAATTAAGTCAAAGATATACTTTCTAGGGAAGGGTTTTGACCTGTCAGCATTGGACAGGGCCCATCCCAGTGTACACCCTCTGGGACTGGGCAGATGGGGTTACTGAAAAAATCCAGTGCAACAAGTAAAGCCATGTGGTTGGAGTAAGAATAGCAGAAGCAGGGCTTCCCTGGTGGCGCAGTGGCAGAGAATCTGCGTGCCAATGCAGGGAACACGGGTTCGAGCCCTGGTCTGGGAAGATCCCACATGCCGCGAAGCAACTAGGCCTGTGAGCCACAACTACTGAGCCTGAGCGTCTGGAGCCTGTGCTCCCAACAAGAGAGGCCGCGATAGTGAGAGGCCCGCGCATCGCGATGAAGAGTGGCCCCCGCTTGCCGCAACTAGAGAAAGCCCTCGCACAGAAACGAAGACCCAACACGGCCAAAAATAAATAAATTAATAATAATTTTTTAAAAAGCAGAAGCAGTTCCCCCAAAGAAGAATGGAGGAGGAGAGGGGAAATATCTGGGAATACAAAACAGTAAGTGTTCCCTACACTCATTGAATTGAGCAGTAATCATCCCTGACAAAAGAGCCATGATAGTTCATTTATTTGGACACAGAACACAGCTAAATATAATTTAGTTAAGCCCAGTTCCATTTTAATTAAGGATAAAAAGAAAATATTCACTCAGCTGTCACTGCCAGACTTTGATGGGACCTTGTAAAGAAGGCTATTTCATAAAATACTACAAATATAACCAACAAAAATAAAACCAAATATGGGTTAAATTGTGAAAGTAAATGATTTTGTGGTTGATAAAGATAAATGGTGCATACACAGCACTGGAAGGGAAAAATCTGACATTAGCTAGTAACCTGCTACTCATAACTTACTTAGGTCTTGGCAGGTATCACACATATAGAAGGAGGAGGAGTTTGAAAAGTAAAATTCGGATTTTACCAAAAATACCTCTGAACTTGCAAACTGTTAGACAAAGACAAGGAGATAAAATGTACTTTCAAGCACTTTATATTCTGTAATAGAGATTAGGGTGAGCAAGGATGTTTTCTGTTTAGAAGGAAAGTTAAAACAGTGATATTTAATAATTTCACTTATTGGCAAGGATACTATATTGTAAAGAGAATATTAGTATTACTAATTCCTTGAAAGTTATTTTTTTTAAATTCGCTATTGGAATGTTAATAACATTTAGCAAATATTTATTAAGCATTTATAATTGGCTTGGTGTTGTTTTAAAAAGGCCAGCATATTCTTACATGAAGCTCACAAACTAATTTAATGTGTTGACAATTTCGTTAAGTCTATATTCATAGAAAATATGTATTGACTATTGTGGTATACTGAAATACACATAAATATGAATGACTATTTTAGCATTTAGCCATCTTTAGTGTTTATCTTTAGTTTTCCACACTTTAGTTACCCCAAACTTATATTGAGAATACAAAACAGTAAGTGTTCCCTACACTCATTGAATTGATTGGTAATTATCCCTGACAAAAGAGCGATGATAGTTCACTTATTTGGACACAGAACACAGCTAAATATAATTTAGTTAAGCCCAATTCCATTTTAAATAATATCAGATACATTCAATAATATCAATTACATTAAAATTTTAAATATCTGATTAAATAATATTAAATACATTAAAACTTTTCCCCTACATAGCAGTAGTGATGACAATTGTCACCACTACTTAGAAATACAATCTTAAGGACTTGGGAATATAATTTTTGTAAAAAGGATAGATTATTCAATTAAAAAATTTTTAAATAATGCAAATAAAAATTTACTTTTGTTCAAATTTTCAAATATACTTGAGTGAGAGTAATTTCTAAAACCTACTAACGATAATATAGGGAAAATACTGTGCATACCCAGTACCTGATTTTTAAAAATTTCACCCTAAGGAACAGTAATAAAATAATCAGGAAAACGGACCGTCAATAATATGCATTAAAACATGTAGGTTTAAATTAAAAGAGATTTCCAACTTATTAAGTAGGGTTTAATAGAATAATCCGATACTTAACTGAACAGGAAACTATTCCGAACGGTGGGGTTTTCCTCCATTTCCCTCCCAGTGCCCTGGGGAGGGAAGTTAGGGTGAATAGGTTTCAGAAACTTGAACTCGCTGGTCCCAGGGCCTCCCGTCAGACACACCTCGTACTGGTAGCTCTGGGACAGGGTCCCCGTGCCGCTGACGTCCACCAGGTGGCCCGGAAAGGGGCCCTCGGGCACCGAGCAACGACCCACCGAGGCCGCCCCGCCCCGCCTGCACAGCCGCACCGCGATGAACACCAGCACCGAGAAGAGGAAGAGCGACGACACCGACGCCAAGGCGACCACCAGGTAGACGGTGAGCGGGGCGGCCGGCGCCGCGTCCGCCGCTTCCGCTTCCGGGGCCGGCAGGTAGGGCTGCGAGAAGCCGTCCACCAGCAGCACGTGCAGCGTGACGCTGGCCGACAGCGGCGGCTCGCCGTTGTCCTTGACCAGCACCACCAGCCTGTGCTTGGCCGCGTCGCGCTCGCTCAGCAGCCGGGCCGTGCGCACCTCGCCGTTGTGCGCCCACACGCCGAACAGCCCGGGCTCCGTGGCCTTGAGCAGCTGGTACGAGAGCCAGGCGTTCTGGCCCGAGTCGCCGTCCACCGCCACCACCTTGGTCACCAGGTAGCCCGCCTCGGCCGCCCTGGGCACCAGCTCGGTGCAGGGCGCCGAGGCGTTCTGCAGCGGGTACAGCACGAAGGGCGCGTTGTCGTTCTCGTCCGCCACGAGCACGCGCACCAGCGCCTGGCTGCTGAGCGCGGGCGAGCCGCGGTCGGCGGCGCCCACGCGGAACTCGAACGCCCGCAGGGCCTCGTAGTCCAGGGACCTCAGGGCGAACAGGTGGCCGTTGTCCGGGTTGATGGACACCAGGGAGGCCAGGGGCACGTGCGGGTCGAGGGGCGGCAGCAGCGAGTAGGTGACCTGGGCGTTGGCGCCCGCGTCTCTGTCTGTGGCGCGGACGGTGCCGATGTGCAGGGCGGGGCTGTTGTTCTCGCGGACGGACAGGGTGTAGGAGGTCTGGGTGAAGGCGGGGGCGTTGTCGTTGACGTCGGACACCAGCACGGTTATGTTGTGCTCGGTTTTCAGCCTGGGGGTTCCCATGTCAGTGACGGTGATGGTGATGTTGTACTCGGCTCTGCTCTCTCTGTCCAGCGCTCCTTCTGTTACCAAGGTGTAGAAATTTTCAACGGATGGTTTTAGAAGAAAGGGGAGATTGTCATCTATAGAACAAGTAACCTGTTGGTTATGTCCAGAATCTGCATCTGATACAGTGAAAACTGCCACTATGATCTCTGGCAGGTTTTCAGGGATGGGGCTGGTAAGTGACGACATAGTCAATTCGGGAGCATTGTCATTCACGTCCAGGACCTTGATGACTAAACAGCATTTTCCTGATAGTCCCCCACCATCTGTGGCCTCAACATCCACCTGATATGATTGAAATTCCTCAAAATCCAGTGTCTTTCTCAGTCGAATTTCTCCCGTATTTGCGTTTATTTCGAAGGGTTGGTTAACATCATCGACTTGAAATAGGGCATAAGATACCTCCCCAAAAGATCCTGCGTCTAAATCTCTCGCTGAGACGGTGAGAACCAGAGAGCCCAGGGAGCTATTTTCAGGGACTTGGGCCTCGTAGAACTCCTGAGTAAACTCGGGGGTGTTGTCATTGATGTCCAAGACCACAATCTGAATTTTTGTGGTCCCAGACCGGGGCGGAGACCCACCATCCAGCGCTGTGAGGATTAGCCTGAGCTCGGGCTGCTCCTCACGGTCCAACGCCTTGTCCAGTACCAGCTCTGGGGACTTCCTGCCGTCCTTGCGGTTCCGAGTGAGAACGTGGAAGTGAGGATTGGAGCTGATTTTGTAGCTCTGAAGGCTGTTGCTACCAGCGTCTAAATCCTGTGCCATTTTCAAAGGAAATACCTTTCCTGGCATAGTAATTTCGGATATTTTTAGTAGCATTTCTCTAGCGGGGAACTCTGGGGCGTGGTCATTTATATCTCTAATTAGCAAGGCAGCCTGAAAAAACTGCAAGGGATTTTCCAGTAACACTTGGAAGGGTACCACACAGGGCTCAGTAGAGCCGCACAGCTCCTCCCGGTCCAGTTTCTCATTTAGCAGCAAATCATAGGTCTCTGGATCAAACTGCAAATACTGCCTATTCCCCTTAAAAACAACTTGGGCGGCCCGGGCAGCCAGCTCTCCCATCCTGAGTCCCAGGTCCTTTGTCAGGTTGGCCACAAATGTGCCACTTTCTGTCTCCTCCAGTATAGAATACTGAATCGATTCTGAACCTGCCTCCCACAAAATAATCAATATAATGAAGATCACCACTTGCCTTTTCTTATGATGTACTTTTGTTTGCACCATCTCCATTGTTATGTCTGGTTCCAGAGGAAAAATCCTTTTCCAATCCCAATCACCACGTCCACTGTTGACCCTCCAAAATGTCTGCTATAAAATTTCAAATTCGTTCTTATAATTTGTCTGGTGGCGACTGCTCCCCGAACACTTCTATCTTAGCTTTAGCTGTGTGTTCTGTATTTTTTTTCTTGGGTTTCTCCGTGAAATGGAGTCCACTGAATGCAGAGCTTGTATCCACTCTCTTAGCCTGCACTGCCACCATGCGTTCAAATTAATAACTTCGTGGGGTGCTGCAGGTCAACACCACATCCAAAATCTGAGCATTAAAAGGTTTTTTAAAAAGTCAGTGTTTCTCAAACTGTAGTGTGTGAAACACATGCATAAAGACTTACCTGGGAGTCTCAGGGTGTTTTTTCAAAGTCAACTCCTGAGCTCCCCTCCAGAACTTGAATCAAATTCTCTGGCAGTACTAACAGAAATCTGCACTTCAGTCTTACTTCTTAAGTGATTCTGATGCGAACTAACACATTTAAGAATCATTCCCTCAGGTAATGTAAACTTCCTATAACCAACTTTTATTCATTGGCAGTGCAGTTTATCTCTGAGGAGTAGTGTAATTTCTGAATCCAAGTATACTATTTAATTGTCCCATCAACAAACTATACAAAATGTAAAAGTTGGTTAGCAAGACCAATCTTAAAATACACAATCCTTTCTCTAAATTATATGGCTAATAAAATGATATGAACAACATACTTTGTTTTGTGGGCACACCTGCACAGTAAAGGGAATAATTAGGCTATTAGGAAAATAGAGGCCAAGAAATACTTATGATAGAAGTATCTAATCAAATTAAAGTATTTAAAAGAGGAACTAGGAGCAATCAGGTATCTGTCATAAGTAAGCATTTTAGGATTCCCTTCATTTTTTTATGGGTAGAAATGGTCATTATTTTATTAGTGTTGTTCATTTTATTGTAACTTTTTGGTCAAATTTCCCTACTATATTAAGTAATTAGTCAAGGTCCAAATATATTGCCCTGTTGTAAGAGCATATGCAATGCAGAAAACAAACATTCAAGAATCACCTCTACCAGTCTCTCACAACAAGGATGACACTAGGTCCTATAAATATAGACCAAATAAGGTAGTGTGAAAGGTGAATTATATTTGAGTGGATACCCTGGAATTCAATGGTGGTTCATCATGGCTATATTCATTCACAGCTCACCAATTTCTGCTCAGATAAATTGGGAAATGTATCTCTAAACTTCCTGAGAATACATTAAATGGGTCAGTGCATATCTGAGTACACAAAATACACCAAACATAATTCATTTAAGAATGATTTCATATTTATTGAGAGGTGAAATAAATTGAGTTCAAGCAAAATTCACTTCAGGTAAGGAGTGAATAATGGAGGATTAAAAATGAGGATATTTTTCAAAATACTTCAACTCTAGCTAAAATAAATAAAGCTAAATAAATCTAAACTGAACAGATTAAGTCATTTTGTAGTTGAAAAGCACCTCTATCTACTCAGAAGGATAAAATTAAGATCATTTTGTTTCACTTGATAAATGTTACTGAGAACAGACTTGCTTGAGGAGCTGAATAACAAGATACACTGATGAAGTAAAACCAACAATCATAAACATCATGGATGGGTTTAGTTTCTTCTCTGAAACAAAATTATTTCTAGCTCAATCCTAAATGCTTCCTCCTTTCAGTGGGCAGTCTGAGTTCTGATTCCAACTTAATGGCATCCCTGGCATTCACAGAGTCCTTTATTCACTCTGTTTGCCTGCAGCCAGCCTCAAATACAGCTTATTAAATTATTTTTTCATTTTAAAGCAAATCTTAATTATTAGCAGTACAGTATGTGTAAAAAATCAAGTTAGATCATTGAAGTGTCTGTGAGAGCATTACCTGTTATGATAGAGAGAAAGAAGATAGTATCTTTTTGTTATCTTCTTTGGTTTTCTCTTTTTTTAAAACTTATTTTATTTATTTATTTTTGGCTGCGTTGGAACTTCGTTGCTGCACGCGGGCTTTCTCTAGTTGTGGCAAGCGGAGGCTACTCTTCGTTGCCCTGAGCGAGCTTCTCATTGCGGTGGCTTCTCTGGTTGCAGAGCACGGGCTCTAGGCGCGGGGGCTTCAGTAGTTGTGGCTCGTGGGCTCTAGAGCGCAGGCTCAATAATTGTGGTGCACAGGCTTAGTTGCTCCACGGCATGTGGGATCTTCCTGGACCAGGGCTCGAACCCATGTCCCCTGCATTGGCAGGTGGATTCTTAACCACTGCGCCACCAGGGAAGCCCCTCTTTTTTTTTTAACTGTTTTTTTGGGGGGGCTGTGTTGGGTCTTTGTTGCTGTGCACGGGCTTTCTCTAGTTGTGGCGAGCTACTCTTCATTGCGGTGCGCGGGCTTCTCATTGTGGTGGCTTCTCTTGTTGCAGAGCACGGGCTCTCAGGCCTGCGGGCTTCAGTAGTTGTGGCACGAGGGCTCAGTAGTTGTGGCTCATGGGCTCTAGAGTGCAAGCTCAGTAGCTGTGGCGCACAGGCTTAGTTGCTCCGCGGCATGTGGGATCTTCCCAGGCCAGGGCTCGAACCCTTGTCCCCTGCATTGGCAGGCGGATTCTTAACCACTGCACCACCAGGGAAGCCCCAAGAAGATAGTATCTTAATGTAACCCCAAAAGATATCAGTTGGGTATGTGAAGAAACTGCCTTTTTGGAAAGTGGATTACATTAGATTCCATCAGGAAAATGCTTCTCAGTTGCTTTGATTTGATTGGCTAGAGTTGAATTGACTTTGCTTTTATAAACGTCTCACAAGGAATAATTCATTTCAAGTCTTTATTATGGAAAAACTTCAACATATACAAAGTAAACAGCATAAACTTGCATGTACACATCACCCAGCTTCACAACATTCTGTCTTGTTTCATCTGTACTTTTTCCTCCCCTTTATGCCTCCCACTCAATGTTTTTTTTTGTAAAGTTCTTTTCTTTTTTTCTTTTTTGAACATCTTTATTGGAGTATAATTGCTTTACAATGGTGTGTTAGTTTCTGCTTTATAACAAAGTGAATCAGTTATATATATACATATATCCCCATATCTCTTCCCTCTTGCGTCTCCCTCCCTCCCACCCCCCCATCCCACCCCTCTAGGTGGTCACAAAGCACTGAGCTCATCTCCCTGTGCTATGCGGCTGCTTCCCGCTAGCTATCTATTTTACATTTGGTAGTGTATATATGTCCATGCCACTCTCTCACTTTGTCCCAGCTTACCCTTCCCCCTCCCTATATCCTGAAGTCCATTCCCTAGTAGGTCTGTGTCTTTATTCCCGTCTTGCCCCTAGGTTCTTCATGAACATTTTGTTTGTTTGTTTTTTAGATTCCATATATATGTGTTAGCATACAGTATTTGTTTTTCTCTGACTTACTTCACTCTGTATGACAGACTGTAGGTCCATCCACCTCACTACAAATAACTCAATTTCATTTCTTTTTATGGCTGAGTAATATTCCATTGTATATATGTGCCACATCTTCTTTATCCATTCATCTGTTGATGGACACTTAGGTTGCTTCCATGTCCTGGCTATTATAAATAGAGCTGCAATGAACATTGTGGTACATGACACTTTTTGAATTATGGTTTTCTCAGGGTATATGCCCAGTAGTGGGATTGCTGGGTCGTATGGTAGTTATATTTTTAGTTTTTTAAGGAAACTCCATACTGTTCTCCATAGTGGCTGTATCAATTTACATTCCCGCCAACAGTGCAAGAGGGTTCCCTTTTCTCCACACCCTCTCCAGCATTTATTGTTTGTAGATTTTTTGATGATGGCCATTCTGACCGGTGTGAGATGATATCTCACTGTAGTTTTGATTTGCATTTCCCTAATGATTAACGATGTTGAGCATTCTTTCATGTGTTTGTTGGCAATCTGTATATCTTCTTTGGAGAAATGTCTATTTAGGTCTTCTGCCCATTTTTGGATTGGGTTGGTTGTTTTTTTGATATTGAGCTGCATGAGCTGCTTGTAAATTTTGGAGATTAATCCTTTGTCAGTTGCTTCATTTGCAAATACTTTCTCCCATTCTGAGGGTTGTCTTTTCATCTTGTTTATGGTTTCCTTTGCTGTGCAAAAGCTTTTAAGTTTCATTAGGTCCCATTTGTTTATTTTTGTTTTTATTTCCATTTCTCTAGGAGGTGGGTCAAAAAGGATCTTGCTGTGATTTATGTCATAGAGTGTTCTGCCTATGTTTTCCTCTAAGAGTTTTATAGTGTCTGGCCTTACATTTAGGTCTTCAATCCATTTTGAGTTTATTTTTGTGTATGGTGTTAGGGAGTGTTCTAATTTCATTCTTTTACATGTAGCTGTCCAGTTTTCCCAGTACCACTTATTGAAGAGGCTGTCTTTTCTCCACTGTATATTCCTGCCTCCTTTATCAAAGATAAGGTTACCATATGTGCGTGGGTTTATCTCTGGGCTTTCTATCCTGTTCCATTGATTTATATTTGTTTTTGTGCCAGTACTGCATAGTTCTTTTCTTAAGGTAATGTTTACACAAATTGAAATGCACCAATCTTAACTGTATCATTTTTAACAAATGGATCCATCAGTGTTAAAGATAATGAACGTTTCCATGATTCACTGGGAGCTGTCTTAATTATATTTTCCAGGTTAATTTTAATAATTAGGTGGCAAAATATTGGTCTCCTCTGGACACAACACAGAAAGGTAAACAATGTAAAAAATCACCATGTCCCATGCTCTTTTTTGCTCATGTATGCTAATTTGAAGTGACCATTTCAAGATTAATTTAGTTGTATTATTACCAATGAGTTGAAATAGTACTTTAACTGATGAAACATTGTAAAGTGTGTTAAACTTAATTTTATTTAGTTAACTTATAACTGTTGCATAGCTGATCAAGCTGATTTCCATTTATATGCCACGTGTGTTTGTTTTCCTTTCATTCCATTATAACATTTTAAAAATCTTCAAGTTATTAAAAGTGAAAGATAAAGACTAAACTTCAAGGATGAATTGAACTTCTTGGAAATCTTTCTAAATTTAGTTATATGCAAGGAAAAACACAATTATTCAGGGAAAAGATAGAAATGATATATAAGCCAATAACTTATGAAAACCTTTCAACTGATGTGATATATGCTGCAGAAAAGTTTTAAAATATAAACAGTTTGATGCTAAACACATTTGAAATCTGAAATGGTTGGGGAAGATCATTCACTTCAATATATTTGAAAAATTTCCCTTGAGACTTTGTTTGACCCATAGATTAGTTAGAAGTGTGTTTAGTTTCCAAGTGTTTGAAGATTTTCCTGTTATTTTTCTGTTATTGATTTTTAGTTTGATTCCATTGTGGTTGGAGAACCCATGCTGTATGATTTAAATTTTTAAAAATTGGTTGAAGTTTGTATTATGGACTTGTTTACATGGTCTGTCTTGTATATGTTCTCTGAGCATTTGAAAAGGATGTGTATTCTGGAGTTGTTGGGTGGGTGTTCTATAAATATGTTGGTTGACGGTATTGAGTTTTCTGTATTCTTGCTGATTTTCTGCCTAGTTGTTTTGTCAGTTGAGATAGGGTTGAGAGAGGGTGTTTAAGTCTCCAACTTTAATTGTGGATGTATTTCTCCTTTCAGTTCTATCAGGTTTTGCTTCACATATTTTTCAACTCTGTTGTTTGGTGTGTACATATTTAGGCTTGCTATGTCTTCTTTTATCATTATATAATGTCCTACTCTATCTTCAGTGTCATTTTCTTTGCATAATATGTTTTTCTATCTTTTTACTTTCAATCTGCCTGTATCATTATATATATTTTCTAATTAATTAATTAACTTGTTTTTGGCTGCATTGGGTCTTCGTTGCTGCACGTGGGTTTTCTCTAGTTGCGGCGAGTGGGGGCTACTCTTCGTTGCGTTGTGTGGGCTTCTCATTGCAGTGGCTTCTCTTGTTGCAGAGCATGGGCTCTAGCTGAGCAGGCTTCAGTAGTTGTGGCTCACGGGCTCTAGAGCGCAGGCTCAATAGTTGTGGTTCACGGGCTTAGTTGCTCCTCAGCGTGTGGGATCTTCCCAGACCAGGGCTTGAACCTGTGTCCCCTGCACTGGCAGGCCGATTCTTAACCACTGTGCCATCAGGGAAGCCCCTGTATCATTATATTTGAAGTGAAGTTTCCTATAGACAGCATATGGTTGGTCATTTTTTTTTTTTTTTTTTTTTATGGTTGGTCATTTTTAAAAACCCATTCTGCCCATCTCTGTTTTAATTGGTGTGTTTAGACCATTTACATTTAATATAATTACTGATATGTTAAAGCTTAAGTCTGCCATTTTATTTTTTATTTTCTATTTGTCTATCTTTTCTTTCTCCATTTTCTTTTTCCTGTCTTCTTGTGGGTTATTAGAACGTTTTTTAGAATTCTACTTTAATTTCTCTGTAGTGGGTTTTAGTGTATCACTTTGTATAGCTTTTATAGTGGTTGGCCCACACATAACTTATCACAGTTTACTGGTTGTCATTTTACCAGTTCAAGAGAAGGGTTGAAAACCTTCCTCCCTTTACATACCTTTACCCTCCCCCATTTATAATTGTCTTAAATATTTCCTCTACATAAATTTTGAACTATATCAGACAGTATTATAATTTTGGATTCAACTGTCAAACATAATTTAGAAAACTAAATTCTAAAAAGGAGGAAAGTCTATTGTGTTTACCCATATTTTTGTTTACTGTGTTCTTCCTTCTTTCCTGATGTTCCAAGATTCCTTTTTTTATTCATTCCTTTCTGTTTGGAGAACTCCCTTTAGCCTTTTTTTTTTTTTTTAGGGTAGGCCTACTGGCAACAAATTTCTTCCAGGAGGATATTTTCACTGGACATAGAATTCTGGGTTAATTTTTCTTTTCTTTCACCACTTGGAAAATATGCCATTTTCTTCTGACATCCATGGTTTCTGATGAGAAATCTACTCTCATTCAGATTGTTATTGCCCTATGGGTAATGTGTCATTTCCTTCTTGCTGCTTTTAAGATTTTTTCCTTCTCTTTAGTTTTCAGAAATTTGACTGTCTTTTGGTATAAGTTTTTTGTTTGTTTATCTTGTTTTGGATTTGTTTGGCTTCTTGAATCTCTGGGTCTCTATCTTTTGCCACATTTGGAAAGTCTTCTCCTCTCCTTCTGGAATTCCAGTGACACAAATATTAGATCTCTTGGTATTGTCCAACAGGTCCCTGAGGCTCTGTTAATTTTTTACACTCTGTTTTCTCTCTTTTGCTCAAATTGCGTGCATAATTGCTATTGTTCTATCTTCTAGTTCCCTGACTCTTTATGTCTTCCTGTTGTTGAGCTCATCCACTGTTTTTCATTTCAATGATTGTATTTTTAATTTGTAAAAATTCCATTGGTATTCCTTTATATTTCTTTATTTCCTTGCTGCAACTTTACATTTCTTTTCTGAGAATATTTTTTCTTTTGTTTCAAGCATGTTTATAATTGCTCATTGAGGCATTTTTCAAAGTCCATTTAAAAATCGTTGTCAGATATTTCCAACATCTCTTTCATCTTGGTGTTGGCATCTTTTAATAGTCTATTTTATTCACTTCGATATCTTTCTAGTTGTTGGTATGACCCAGGTAGTACCTTCCTAGATGTGCCTGTACCCAAAAGGAACTCTTGCTCAAGTGCATGAGGAGATGTATTCAAGAATACTTATAGCGGTATTATTATGGTAACAAAACTCTTGGAGCAACCCAGAATTCAATCAACAGTAAAATGAATTTAAAGGTGAAGGTGCATTTATATAGTGGAATACTGTAGAGTGGTGTAAATGAATGAACTGCATTAACATGGATGAATTCAATACCATAATGATTGAAAAAAGCAAGCCCACAGATGATCCATACTACATGAATCCATTTATATAAATTTCAAAGACAGACAAAAATCAAACAATGTATTATTTCGCAATATATGCATATCTGATACAATTACAAAGAATAACAAGTAATTAATTAAAAATTCAGGATAGTGGTTGATTATAATGAGGGTGGAAGATGTTATCGTGGAGGCACACAGGGATTTCCAAGGTCTTGGTATTGTTCTAATTCTTAAGCTGGGTGATGAACATTTTATTATTTTTATTTTAAATTGTACATATACATTGTATACACTTTTTGGAATGTTTAATAGATTTCAAAATAGAAAAAAGTAAAAACAAAAAGGTAATGTCTTTGGGGTCAGGCTGCCTGGACTCAAATCCTGATTCCACCACTTACTAGCTAGGTAGCCTTGGGCAAGTTACTTTAATTCTGTATGTCCAGTTTGTTCATCTCTAAAATTGGCATACCATTTGTACCATTATTTTGAGGATTAAATGAGATATGTGTAAAGAATTTAGAAAACAGTAAGGTGCATAGAAATTGTATAATAGTAATAATAATAATACATTGTCTGTAAAATATAATTTTAATAATTATTAGTTTCTCTCCAGACCTTCCTTCAAAAACATTAAGGCTCATTTCTAAAGAAATAAAAGAAATTTTTTTAGAGAACACTAGGATATTTTAGTGGAGATTTTAGGAGTCCCAGCATAAAACCTTTGTATCCTGACACTTGCTGGGCCACATCCTGAAAAGAGTTCTTTGCCCATTCATCACAATGCCCCTTAAAGTAAAGTCTGATATTTTATAAACCTGGCTCTGCACTACCTCACATGGAGCACCATGTCAAAATTTCCACTCAGGACAGAAACTTGGGTGCAGACCACCTTATCACACAAAAGCAGAGAAGACTTAGGACTTCCCTGGTGGTCCAGTGGTTAACACTTCACCTTCCAACGCAGGGGATGCGGGTTTGATCCCTGGTCAGGGAGCTAAGAACCCACATGCCTCACAGCCGAGAAACCAAAACATAAAACAGAAGCAATATTGTAACAAATTCAATAAAGACTTTAAAAATGGTCCACATCAAAAAAATCTTGAATAAATAAAAAAGCAGAGAAGAGAAAACAGCAATTGCTACACACCAGCTACTCAGTTTCTTTTTCTTACATATGAACAGATAATCTATCACCAGACATATGAAAACCACAAATGACACAGAAACACAAAAAGAGAAATGCAACCTCCAGGAAACAAATCATTCAGGAAATAAAGTGAACTTTGAAAATCCCAAGTGCTACTATGGAAAAGACACAATCAGATAATAAGAAAACTCTTAGGGATTTAAATATGCCACTAAAATTAAAAATTCAATAAAAATACTCAAAATAAAGTGAGGGACTAACTTTAAGTGAGGATATAGAGGAAAAATCAAAGATGTAAAATAAAGGAGAAATATAAGAAAGATAGAGAAACTATTTAAAATGTTCAATATTCAACAAGTACAAGTCTCAGAAAAACATAACAAGCTAAAGTTAGGAATACAATTATTCAGGAAATAATACTAGAGATGAAACAATACCAGATATGAACAGGCATGAATCGTTAGAATGTATAAAACATTGAATGACATAAGTAACATGTAAGACATTTATGAAGTGGAAGCGAAAACTAAATGCATTTTCAGATATGCAGAGACACAGAAAGTTTATTTTTGTGCACCCTCTCTTAAGAAGCCACTAGAGGATATACTGTAGCAAAGAGAAGGAATTTTAAAAAAAAGAAGGAAAGAAGGAGACTTTCTTGAACCCTACCCCAATCACCTGACATAAGCCCAAATCCTCTAACTCCTTGGTAGGGCACTGTTACTGAGTTGACCCATGGTTCCCCATGGTGTGCAGTCTCCCTCATTATAAGTCAGTAAACCCACCTTTACTAACTATAATGGTCTGATATAATGTGTTCCTGGTGATCTTTAGCTGCAGGGCATTCATAATTTATATGGTCATTAAAAGTAAATTTTTAACATTGCTTTTCAGGTTTTAAAACATCTATAGACAAACAAGGAATTCTTAGCTACAGTTGTAGAATGGGTCATTAACCCTAACTATATAAAAGTAAAAGCTCATTTTTGAGAGGTTTGAAAGTATAAGGGAGAAACAAGTAACAGGAAGAATAAGAATTCTATTAGTTTCTTTCATGTAAGAAAATCAAAGAAACTGTTGTTAGTGGAACAATAAATGGAGCTTTCAGTTTGAGCAGAGAAGTAACAGAAAGTAGTGAGACAGCTATATATGAAGGATGTATGAGAGAAATTTTAAGTACCGGATACCAAACAACAATAGCATGAAATTAATTGTTTAAAGTTTATGAAAAAGTTACAAACATATTCTTTAGTGATAAGAAAGTATTTTAAAAGTTAGAAAATGAAGGTTTAAGAGTGCTTTCCAAAGGGATGAAATGAAAGACAGATAATACCAGGTATTGGCAGGAATGCTGAGGAACTGGTATATCCAGACACTGCTGAAAGCAATGTAAACTGGGACAACCACTTTGGAAAACTATTTGGAACTATCTACTAAAAGTGGACATGCACTTACTAAATGAGTAGCAATTCCACCCTTAGGTATATACCCAACAGAAATGCATATACATGTTTGTTGAAGGACATGTAAGAGAATGTTTATAGCAGCATTATTCAAACAGCCAAACGCACCAACCCAAATATCCACATACAGTAAGATGGGTTATAAATTGTGACATATTCATACAGTGGAATACTATACAGCAACAAGAATGAAGAACTAAAATTAAAAGCGGTATCACGGATAAATGTCATAAACATATTGTTGACACGCCAGATGCAAAACAGTTCACACTCTACTATTCCATTTATATAAATTCAAAACAGGCAAAACTGAACTATAGTATTGGAAGTTGAGATATTTGTTATACTTGAGCTGGTAGTGATTTTAAGGGGTAAATTGTGTGGCACCTGGGATGCTAATAATGTTTTGTTTCTTCAAGATGCTGATACCAAGTATGTTCACTTTCTGAAAATACAGTGAGCTGTGTTAAGGATTTGTTCACTTTTCTGTATGTATGTTATAATTGAATTAAAATATTCATTTAAAAAATTATTTGCCAGTAGGATGAGAGCTAGGAAAGAAGTGTAAATAGAAGAGTGTTGGTTTTCATCATGCTTTCTCACATATTATATTTGTTATATGAATGTATTCCTTTGCAAACAAAATGAATATTATGTAAATATTTTAAATTTTTGCTATTTAGCATCAAATAACTTAGAGCGTGATGAAACAATGAATATAGAGAAAACAATATTTTATTAAGACAGTTCATTGCAACAAGCACCAACGGAAGGAGCAAAAATTTCAGGAAAATCAACAGCATGCAAGGATTTGGAATGGCGCACTATAAATAAATGCAATGACAATAGAATTTAGTTTTCCAAAATTGGACAAGGTAAAGTTAAATGGACTAATTCATTACAAAAAGGAAATCAAGGCTATACCTGAAGATGGAATTTTTCTCAAATTCGGTATCTGGGGAAATTTAGAGATAAATGACAAATACCTTGCATCATGATGAGATCCCTAACTGAATCCAAAGCTATTCCGGAAGTTGGCGTTTTTCTCTATTTCTTCACCAGCACCCTGGGGCGGGAGGTTGGGGAGAAACGGCTTCAGGAATTTAAACTCATTTAACCCGGAGCCTCCCGTCAGACACACCTCGTACTGGTAGCTCTGGGACAGGGTCCCCGTGCCGCTGACGTCCACCAGGTGGCCCGGAAAGGGGCCCTCGGGCAACGAGCAGCGACCCACCGAGGCCACCCCGCCCCGCCTGCACAGCCGCACCGCGACAAACACCAGCACCGAGAAGAGGAAGAGCGACGACACCGACGCCAAGGCGACCACCAGGTAGACGGTGAGCGGGGCGGCCGGCGCCGCGTCCGCCGCTTCCGCTTCCGGGGCCGGCAGGTAGGGCTGCGAGAAGCCGTCCACCAGCAGCACGTGCAGCGTGACGCTGGCCGACAGCGGCGGCTCGCCGTTGTCCTTGACCAGCACCACCAGCCTGTGCTTGGCCGCGTCGCGCTCGCTCAGCAGCCGGGCCGTGCGCACCTCGCCGTTGTGCGCCCACACGCCGAACAGCCCGGGCTCCGTGGCCTTGAGCAGCTGGTACGACAGCCAGGCGTTCTGGCCCGAGTCGCCGTCCACCGCCACCACCTTGGTCACCAGGTAGCCCGCCTCGGCCGCCCTGGGCACCAGCTCGGTGCAGGGCGCCGAGGCGTTCTGCAGCGGGTACAGCACGAAGGGCGCGTTGTCGTTGTCGTCCGCCACGAGCACGCGCACCAGCGCCTGGCTGCTGAGCGCGGGCGAGCCGCGGTCGGCGGCGCCCACGCGGAACTCGAACGCCCGCAGGGCCTCGTAGTCCAGGGACCTCAGGGCGAACAGGTGGCCGTTGTCCGGGTTGATGGACACCAGGGAGGCCAGGGGCACGTGCGGGTCGAGGGGCGGCAGCAGCGAGTAGGTGACCTGGGCGTTGGCGCCCGCGTCTCTGTCTGTGGCGCGGACGGTGCCGATGTGCAGGGCGGGGCTGTTGTTCTCGCGGACGGACAGGGTGTAGGAGGTCTGGGTGAAGGCAGGGGCATTGTCGTTGACGTCGGACACCAGCACGGTTATGTTGTGCTGGGTTTTCAGTCTCGGTGTCCCCATATCTGTGACGGTGATGGTGACGTTGTATTCCGCTCTGCTCTCTCTGTCCAGTGGCCTCTCGGTCACTAGGGTGTAAAAGTTTTTGAATGTGGGTTTCAAGAGAAAGGGGAGATCATTCTGGATGGAGCAAACCATCCTACCGTTGTCCCCGGAATCTGGATCAGAAACACTGAAAACGGCCACCACAGTCTCTGGGGAGTTTTCTGGGGTAGAGCTGGTGAGCGTCGACATGGTCAGTTCAGGGACGTTGTCGTTCACATCCACCACCTCTATAACTACAGTGCATTTTCCTGAAAGGCCCCCGCCGTCTGTGGCTGCAACCTCCACGTTATAATATCGAGTTGACTCGAAATCCAATGCCCTTTTCAGACGAATTTCTCCTGTTATTTCGTCTATTACAAACAGTTGAGTAACTTCATCAACTTGAAATAGAGCGTAGGCTACATTCCCATTCGTTCCTGCATCTAAATCTCGGGCGGAGACAGTGACAACTAAGGAGTTTAGGGGGCTGTTCTCCGGAATCTGTACCTCATAGACCGACTGTAAAAACTCAGGGGCGTTGTCATTGATGTCCACGACTTCAATGCGGACTGCAGTGGTCCCGGACCTGGGCGGAGCCCCACTATCCAGCGCCGTGAGGGTTAAACTGAGCTCAGGCCCTTCCTCCCGATCCAGCGGTTTGTCCAGCACCAGTTCTGGGTATTTTCTGCCATCTCCGCGATTATGAGTGACAACATGAAAATGGGAGTTGGGGCTGATTGTGTAATTCTGAATAGTGTTGCTACCTATGTCAAAGTCCTGAGCTATTTTCAAAGGAAACACAGTCCCTGTCTGGACGTTTTCTGGGATTTTTAGGAGCATTTCCCTCTCGAGGAACTCTGGGGAATGGTCATTTATATCTGTGAGCTGCAGATCAGCTTGAAAAAACTGCACCGGGTTTTCCAGTAATAGTTGGAAATGCAGTATGCAGGGATCGGTCGCCCCACATAGCACCTCCCGGTCTAGTTTTTCACATAGAAGCAAATTCCCGGTCGTTACATCCAGCTGCAAGAGCTGTTTATTTCCTTTGTAATGGATTCGCGCGCCCCGAGTGGCCAGTTCCCCCACCCTGAGCCCCAGGTCTTTTGCCAGGGTGGCCACAAAAGACCCACTTTCTGTTTCTTCTGGCATGGAATACCTAACTGCTTCAGAGCCAGCCTCCCACAAAAGCAACAATATAGCAAGAAAGATAACTTGCCTTTTCTGTAGCGTTTTTGCTGGTGCAGTCTCCATTGTTCAGACCCTGTTCAAGAACGTGCAGTTTCTTCAACTCCGTATGCAATCAACCCAGATGATTTGGTTAAATAAACTCGAATTAGATCTTTCTGACTGACCTGCAGTAGAACGATGCCCTTCTCTGGAGATCTCTGCCTCTAGATCTTATGTAAAATGCTTCCTTCTTTTAGAAAGCATTCAGAGTTCTGATTCCCAGCTTAATGGCTTCCCGGGTATCCACAGAGCCATTCATTCCTACTCCTAGCCTGCAGCACCACCAGGCGTCCTTATTTACTATTGCATATAGTATTTGCCGTTTCATTCCAAGTTAGAACCTTTTAAGTCACAGAAGTGTTCCCAGTTGTATCTCCACTTCTCAGTTATTGTAAGTTCTAAATAAACATGTGCTAAGTTAACTTCCAGTGAAAGAATACTATTCAGAACAAACTAAAACACTAGTATTCCTCATAAAATATCTTTTGAGTACTCGAAGAAACTTTCTTTTGTGTGATTCTTATTTGATTATATTCAAGAAATAAGCAATAATGGATGTTTACAAAAGTTTACACTATTAAAATTATTTTTATTTTTAAATATTACATATTAGGAAAGGGCATAAATCATGAATGTACAACTCAAAAAATTTTCAGGAAGTAAACACACTCATAAGCAAAACCTAAATTAAAATTAAAATGTTACAAAAACCCTAGAAGCCCCCTCCTCTCATTGTCTGGTCACTACCCTCCCCGCTAAAGGTAAGCACTCTCCTGATTTCTATTATCATAGAGCTTGTGTGTGTGTGTCTTTTTTGAACTTTTATAGAAATGGAGTTATAGAGTGTTTGTTATGTTTGTCTTCTTTCACTCAACATTACCTTGGTAAAATTCATCTGTTACATATTGTTCTAATTTTATTCTCATTGCTTTATGTTATTCTATTGTATGACTATACCAACATTTGTTTTTTTATTCTCCAGTTGATGGACACTGGGTTTTTCAGTTTGGGAATATTTTGAGTAGTGCTGCTATGAACACTCTTGTATATGTCTTTTGGTGTCTATGTGTGCATTTATATTTACTATATTCCTAGGAGTTAGACTGTTGTGCCTTAAGATGTGCACATATATATATAGCTTTAATAGATATTGCAAAACAGTTTTCAACTGTGGTTTTACCAAAACCAGCAGAGTGAGAGTTCCAGTTGCTCCATATGCTTGTCAACATTTGATAACATCTTTTAATTTTAACCTCTCTGATGAGTGTGTGATGATGTCATATTGTAATTTTAATTAGCATTTCCCTGATGATTAATTAAATTGAGCACATTTTTCACATGGTTATTTTTATTAGTGCATATTCTTGTGAAGTACATAAGTCTTTTGTCTATTTTTCTATTTAGGGTACTTGTCTTTTTTTCTTATTGATCTTTAGAAGTTCCTTATATATTCTGGGTATAAGTACTTTGTTAGAAGTATGTATTGCAAATAGTCTCTCCCATTCTATGGCATGCATTTTAACTCTCTTGTGGTATCTTTGAAGAACAAAACTTCTTAACTTTTACTCTAATTTTTCAATATTTTTTATTTATGGTTAGAACTTTTTGTGTTTTCTTTAAATCTTTGCATACACTAAAGTCAAGAAAATATTGTTGTATGGTGCTTTTGAAAAATCATTTACTTTACTTTTCACATTTAGAGCTATAATCCTCCTGAAATTATTTTTTTCATGTTAGTGAGGCTAGGGTCAAATTATTTTTTTTCATATAAATATCCAAATGACTGCACCATCTATTGAAAAGAAGTTCCATTCCCAATTGTTTCTGATGTGCCATTTTTTTCATAAATCAGGGGTCCATAGTTCTGTTCAAGAGTCTTTTTTTCCCATTTTCTCTTTGTTTATCCCACAATACAATATTATCTTAATTACTATACTTCATAATAGGTTTTAGTATCTGATTGCTAAGTCCTCCAGTTTTATTCTTTTTAAGATTGCTTTGGTTATTATTGTCCCTTTGTATTTCCATATAAACTTTATCTTTTTTTTTAAGATTTTTTTTTGATGTGGACTATTTTTTTTAAGTCTTTATTGAATTTGTTACACTATTGCTTCTGATTCATGTTTTGGATTTTTGGCCACAAGGCATGTGGGATCTTAGCTCCCCGATCAGGGATCGAACCTGCATCCCCTGCATTGGAAGGCGAAGTCTTAACCACTGGACGGCCAGGGAAGTCCCCATATAAACTTTAGATTCAGCTTGTCAGCTTCCACAAAGAAATCTGCTGAAGTTTTTTAAGGATTTTATTGCATCTGTAGATTGAGAAGAACTGACATATTCCCAATATTGAGTCTTCCAACTATTGAACATTATATATCCCTCTGTTTATTCAGATATTTAACTTTTCTCAATAATATTTTATATTTTTCAGTGTAGAAGTCTTATGCATATTCTGTTACGTTTGTTTCTAGATATTTGATGTTTCTGAAACTATTGTAAATGATGCTTGAAATTTTTAATTTTCTGGGTTTTGTTGCTATATAGAAATACAATTATTATTTGCATGTAGACCTTATATCCAGTGGCATTACTAACTTCATTTATTAATCCTAATAGTCTGCAGATTCTTTATGACTTTTAATGTATACAATCATGTCATTTTAAAAAAAGACTTCTTATTTCTTCTCTTCCAATCATTGTGTCTTTTATTTCTTCTTTGCTTTATTCCACTGGTTAGAACCTATAGTAAAACACTAAAGTGAAATAGTAAAGGCAAGCATTCGTGTCTCATTATTGATCACTGAGGGAAAGTTTTAAATAATTTACCATTAAGGATAATGTTTACTGTAGGTTTTAAAATACTTTCTGAAAGTTCCCTTCTGTTTTCAGTTTGCTAACAATTTTACCATGTGTGCGCTGAATTTTATCTTGTGACTTTGTCTGTGTCCATTGACGTAATCATATGATTTTCCTCCTTTACCTATTAATGTTATATAGTATATTGATTGGATTTGCATTCCTAAAATAACACAGTTTTCTCATAATTTATTATTTCTCTTTTATATATTTCTGAATTTTATTTACTGATATTTTGTTTAGAATTTTTCCATCTGTGTTTGTAAAAGAGATTGGTCTCTAGTTTTCCTTCCTTATGATGTCCTATTCAGGTTTGGATGTCATAATCCATTGAAGTCATTCTGGTACCCAAATAATCTGGGAAATATTTCCTGTTTTTCTGTCTTCCAAAAGATTTTGTATAAATTGGTGTTAGTTGTTCCATGAGTATTTAGAAGAATTCACTAGTGTGAACTGAAGTGGCAAGGTTTTTAATCACAAGTTTAATTTACTTACGATATGACTAATCAGATTTCTTCTTGTTTCAGTTTTAGTAAATTGTGTTTTTAAAAGATGTTTTCCATTTTACATAAATTATCAAATTTATTGGCATACAGTTGTTCATAATATCCTCTTTTATTTTTTAATGTCTGTAGGATTGGTAGTGATGTTCCTTTTTCATTCCTGATATTTATGATCAATGTTTTCCTTCTTTTTAACATTAGTCTTATGAAGAGTTTTTAATAAGAGTTATTAATTATTACGTGGAAACAACTTTAAGTTTTGTTAATCTTCTTGGTTGTATATTTGTCAGCTTTGTATTTATTTATGTTTATATATATATATGTATTATTTTCTTCCTTCTACATCGGTATTTAATTTGTTCTTTTTCTAGGTTCTTCAGATGAAAGCTTAGATTATTGATTTTTAACCTTTCTTTTCTAACCTGTGCATTTAAAGTTTTAAAATTTCCCTGTAAAATCTGTTTTGATATATCAGATCTTAACTTTTACCCAGTTCAAAATATATGGAAATTTCTTCTGTGATTTCTTCTTTGACTGATGGATTATATTATTTAATTTTGAAGCATTTGGGTATTTCTTTTAAATTTTTATTTCTGTCTTAATTTCATTGTCAAAGAGCATATTGAGTAATTTCAATTCTTTAAAAAAAAATTAGAGACTTGCCTTATGACCCAGAATATGGATAATTTTGATATATGCATGTGCATATAAAAAGAACGTGTACTCTCCAGTGTACTATGTATGCCAGTTTATTCAAATATAATTATTGTGTTGTTCAGATTTTTAATATTCAGTGTAGGTGTGTCTTCTTATTCTATCAGGGGTTGAGAGAGTTGTAATACATCCTCCTCCTATGACTGGATTTATCTATTTCTTATTTATGTTCTTTCAGTTTAACTTTCTATATTTTGTAATTATCTTATGGGGATATATTCAGTCTTAGAATTGACAAACTTCTGGTATATTTACCTCCTTATCATTATGAAATATCTCTCTTTATCTCTAGTAATGCATCTTTCTTTAAAGTCTCCTTTGTCTTATGTGAGTATATCTATACTTGGTTTATTTTGGTTAGTGTTTGTGTCATGTATCTTTTTCTAATTTTAAATTTTCAAACTTTCTGTCATAACACACACACAGAGACACACACGTTATGTGACAGCATATAGTTGAATTTTTCTTAAACCTAATCGGACAATATTGGTTGTTTAATTTGATTATTTAATCCACTTGCAATTAATGTAATATTTGATATCTATCCACTTATATTTACCATCTAAACTTTTGCTGTTTGTCCCTAAAGTTTTTTTCTTCTTTTCGATTATTTAGATATTTATTTTTTTCCTTCGATTCATTTTAAAATTATCTTCTTGTGATTATCTTAGAGATTACAACATCCATCTTTGACCTACAAGAGTCTAATACAAAATATTTAATTTTACTACTCCCATGATAATGCTTAGAACCTTAGAATTCCTTAACTCTGTTTATAGCACCTGCCTTTTACATTATTATTGTCATGAATTAAAATTTTATATATATTTTAAATCCTTTAAGAAACTATTATTTTTGCCTTTAATAATCAATAGCAATTTATAGTTACCCTTATTCTTGTTCTTCATTTCTTCCTGCAAATCTGTGATTCCTTCAGGACTGTTTTCCTTCTGCCTAATGAATTCCACTAAAAGTATTTCTTTTAGTGCAGATGCGACTGTGATTAATTCTTGCAGTTTTTGTTTGTTTGAAAACTTCATTTTTGAAAGATATATTTTCCGGTGATAGAATTCTAGTCTGGTAGTTATTTTTTTCAGGACTCTGAAGACATCATTCCTTTGTCTTTTGGCTGCTTGATGGTCAGCTCTCCATTTTATTGTTCCTTTCAAAGCAATGTGTCATCTTCATGTGGTTGCTTTTAAGATTTTCTCTTTGACTTTGGTCTTTAGCAGCCTTCCTGTGATATTCCTAGCTGTGCTTTGTTTTTTATTTAACATCTTTATTGGAGTATAATTGCTTTACAATGTTGTGTTAGTTTCTGCTGTATAACAAAGTGAATCAGTTATATGTATACCAATATCCCCATAACCCCTCCCTCTTGCGTTTCCCTCCCACTCTCCCTATCCCACCCCTCTAGGTGGTCACAAAGCACTGAGCTGATCTCCCTGTGCTATGAGGCTGCTTCCCGCTAGCTATCTATTTTACATTTGATAGTGTATATATGTCAATACTACTCTCTTGCTTCGTCCCAGCTTACCCTTCCCCCTCCCTGTGTCCTTAAGTCCATTCTGAACATCTGCGTCTTTATTCCTGTCCGGCCCCTAGGTTCATCAGAGCCTTTTTTTTTCCTCTTAGATTCCATATATATGTGTTAGCATACGGTATTTGTTTTTCTCTTTCTGACTTACTTCACTCTGTATGACAGACTCTAGGTCCCTCCACCTCACTACAAATGACTCAATTTCATTTCTTTTTATGGCTGAGTAATATTCCATTCTATATATGTGCCACATCTTCTTTATCCATTCATCTGTCGACGGACACTTAGGTTGCTTCCATGTCCTGGCTATTGTAAATAGAGCTGCAATGAACATTGTGGTACATGACTCTTTTTGAATTATGGTTTTCTCAGGGTATATGCCCAGTAGTGGGATTGCTGGGTCATATGGTAGTTCTATTTTTAAGGAACCTCCATACTGTTCTCCATAGTGGCTGTATCAATTTACATTCCCAACAACAGTGCAAGAGGGTTCCCTTTTCTCCACACCCTCTCCACCATTTATTGTTTGTAGATTTTTTGATGATGGCCATTCTGACTGGTGTGAGGTGATACCTCATAGTAGTTTTGATTTGCATTTCTATAATGATTAGTGATTTGAGCATCTTTTCATGTGTTTGTTGGCAATCTGTATATCTTCTTTGGAAAAATGTATGTTTAGGTCTTCTGCCCATTTTTGGATTGGGTTGTTTGCTTTTTTCATATTGAGCTGCATGAGCTTCTTTTATATTTTGGAGATTAATCCTTTGTCAGTTGCTTCCTTGGCAAATATTTTCTCCCATTCTGAGGGTGGTCTTTTCATCTTGTTTATGTTTTCCTTTGCTGTGCAAAAGCTTTTAAGTTTCATTAGGTCCCATTTGTTTATTTTTGTTTTTATTTCCATTTCTCTAGGAGGTGGGTCAAAAAGGATCTTGCTGTGATTTATGTCATAGAGTGTTCTGCCTATGTTTTCCTCTAAGAATTTTATAGTGTTTGGCCTTACATTTAGGTCTTTAATCCATTTTGAGTTTATTTTTGTGTATGGTGTTAGGGAGTGTTCTAATTTCATTCTTTTACATGTAGCTGTCCAGTTTTCCCAGCACCACTTACTGAAGAGGCTGTCTTTTCTCCATTGTATATTCTTGCCTCCTTTATCAAAAATAAGGTGACCATATTAGTGTGGGTTTATCTCTGGGCTTTCTATCCTGTTCCATTGATCTATATTTCTGTTTTTGTGCCAGCACCATACTGTCTTGACTACTGTAGCTTTGTAGTATAGTCTGAAGTCAGGGAGCCTGATTCCTCCATCCATTTTTCTTTCTCAGGATTGCTTTGGCTATTCGGGGTCTTTTGTGTTTCCATACACATTGTGAAATTTTTTGTTCTAGTTCTGTGAAAAATGCCAGTGGTAGTTTGATAGGGATTGCATTGAATCTGTAGATTGCTTTGGGTAGTAGAGTCATTTTCACAATGTTGATTCTTCCAATCCAAGAACATGGTATATCTCTCCATCTATTTGTATCATCTTTAATTTCTTTCATCAGTGTCTTATAGTTTTCCGCATACAGGTCTTTTGTCTTCTTAGGTAGGTTTATTCCTAGGTATTTTATTCTTTGTTGCAATGGTAAATGGAAGGAAACAATAGCAAATATCAATAAAACTAAAAGCTGGTTCTTTGGGCTTCCCTGGTGGTGCAGTGGTTGAGAGTCTGCCTGCCAGTGCGGGGGACGCGGGTTTGGGCCCTGGTCTGGGAGGATCCCACATGCCGTGGAGCGGCTAGGCCCATGAGCCACAACTGCTGGGCCTGTGCGTCTGGAGCCTGTGCTCCACAACAAGAGAGGCTGCGGGGGTGAGAGGCCCGCGTACCGTGATGAAGGGTGGCCCCCGCTTGCCGCAACTGGAGAAGGTCCTCGCACAGAAACGAGGACCCAACACAGCCAAAAATAATATATAAATAAAAATTTTTTTTAAAAAAGCTGGTTCTTTGAGAAGATAAACAAAATTTATAAAACATTAGCCAGACTCATCAAGAAAAAAAGGGAGAAGACTCAAATCAACAGAATTAGAAATGAAAAAGGAGAAGTAACAACTGACACTGCAGAAATACAAAGGATCATGAGAGATTACTACAAGCAACTATATGCCAATAAAATGGACAACCTGGAAGAAATGGACAAATTCTTAGAAAAGCACAACCCTCTGAGACTGAACCAGGAAGAAATAGAAAATATAAACAGACCAATCACAAGCACTGAAATTGAGACTGTGATTAAAAATCTTCCAACAAACAAAAGCCCAGGGCCAGATGGCTTCACAGGTGAATTCTATCAAACACTTAGAGAAGAGCTAACACCCATCCTTCTCAAACTCTTCCAAACTATAGCAAAGGGAGGAACACTCCCAAACTCATTCTGTGAGGCTACTATTATCCTGATACCAAAACCAGACAAAGATGTCACAAAAAAAGAAAACTACAGGCCAATATCAGTGATGAACATAGATGCAAAAATCCTCAACAAAATACTAGCAAACAGAATCCAACAATACATTAAAAGGATCATACACCATGATCAAGTGGGGTTTATCCCAGGAATGCAAGGATTCTTCAATATATGCAGATCAATCAATGTGATATACCATATTAACAAACTGAAGGATGAAAACCATATGATCATCTCAATAGATGCAGAAAAAGCTTTCAACAAAATTCAACACCCATTTATGATAAAAACTCTCCAGAAAGTAGGCATAGAGGGAACTTACCTCAACATAATAAAGGTCATATATGACAAACCCAGAGCCAACATCGTTCTTAATGATGAAAAAGTGAAACCATTTCCTCTAAGATCAGGAACAAGACAAGGTTGCCCACTCTCACCACTATTACTCAACATAGTTTTGGAAGTTTTAGACACAGCAATCAGAGAAGAAAAAGAATAAAAGGAATCCAAATCGGAAAAGAAGTAAAACTGTCACTGTTTGCCAATGACATGAAACTATATGTAGAGAATCCTAAAGATGCTACCAGAAAACTACTAGAGCTAATGAATGAATTTGGTAAAGTAGCAGGATACAAAATGCACAGAAATCTCTTGCATTCCTATACACTAACGATGAAAAATCTGAAAGAGAAATTAAGGAAACACTCCCATTTACCATTGTTTTTATTCTAATTGGGTTTCACTGAGCATCTTGAGCAGTACATTTTTTTCACCATTTTTGGAAAATTCTTGGTCATTATTTCTTTAAACATTGCTTATTCCCCATTCCTAGTCCTTCTAGGATTACAATCATATGTGTGTTGGAGTTTTTCATTATGTTCCACATGTCACTAAATGTTCTTGTCTGTATTTTTAATTATTTCATTCCTCAGTGCTTCTATTTGGATATTTAATATTGGCCTGTCTTGCATTCACTAATCCTATAATCCTTTACAACTACTATGCCATTACACAATCTAATATTTTAAAATTTCAGTTACTATATTCTTCAGTCCCAAAATTAATTTCCATTTTATTCCATTCTCTAGTGAAATTCTCTTCTACCTATTTTCTGTATTCCTTATTTTAACATATTAGTCATACTTATTTTAACATCACTGTCAGTAAATTCTAGTATGTATTTTATGTGTAGGTCTTCTGTATTGTTTGTTTTTTCCTCTAGGTTTTATTCATGTCAACCAGCCTTTTTGTATGTGTACCTCATAATTTTTTATTGAATGCTGAAGATTAATGTAAAAAGCTATCCAGGATCCAGATGATATTATTTTCTTCCAGAAAGAGTTCACCTTTTCCTCTGTTAGCTTGGTAGAGTCATGTCTAATCAAATTGCCTTAATTCAAACAAGCACTGTGCTTAGTCAAGGTTCCTTGCAGTCCTGAAAAGCACCTGACCCTTCAGAATTTTCAGGTCAGAACTCAGTGTATTCTCCACAGCCTTTCCCATGGCAGGTCACAAACTCTAATTTTCATGCATTTTAAGACTATTAAAACTTCACTCTGCTTTTCACAAATTTTCCTTTAAGTTTTTAGTCTTCTTCCCTGGAATGTCCCAGAATTTGACAAGCATCATGAGGGGGAAAACTGGCCTTGAGCTTGAATCCTCCAGTTTGCCAAAGGCTGTTGAAGTTACCCCATCCCTGGCAGAAGCCTTTTGTCTGTTCTTTGAGTTTGCAAATTTCCTTAGGGCAAATTGACTGTAGGAGTCAGTTCAGAACTCCAAGGATTTTCCTTTTCAGGAATCTTAGCCCCCTTCAGTTCTTTTTATATCATCTGCTGTCTGTTGCTTGAAACTGGTAATTTCTGAATTTAAAACAGGTTTTATTGTTGTTTTCTGCTGTTAGATAATCCATCTAACTGGGAAACAGAATTCCACCAAATATCTGCATAACTTATAATTTGACTATTTAAAATCTATATTTTGTAACTTCTGGTAGTAAGAAATAGGGGGTCTTAAAGTGATGTGGGTTATATTGCCTTCAGTAGAATTTCTGTGCCTAAAACAGCATGTGTTAAACTCACTATATGCTATGCCTAAAAACAACAACAAAGGAATTGTAAAAAATGCACATATAATAGAAGCACTTGAGAAACTATGATTGAAATGGGTATTATTATCCAGATATTTGGCCTCCACTCTCTATTTTTGTTTTGCAAAAGTAGAACTGGCCTATTTTTCTTAAGGTATTCATTTTGTGGAAGTTATTTGGATTATATTTACTATTAAATTATAATCATTGAATTTTAAAATGTTGATCTGTTCTACACCAAAGACTGGTGGTGATCCCCAGCTAGTAAGGAATGATCCATACTTTATGAATACACACAGTAACATATAAAGTAATACACAAAGTAATTCATAAATTTACTCATATAAATTCATAAATGTGGTTCTGAGTGTTTGGCCAGTCTCATTTGGATGATTATACAAATTGGACTTTCCTGGCATAAACAAAAACATGAACTTAGATTTTCATAATGTTGAAATATATTGCTGAAAACTTCAATCACATTTCTTGTCATACATAAAAACTATTTCATTTAAATATCTAACAGTAAATGCAGAAGTCATTAAAGTTGACTACCGTATTTATGTCTTATATATTTGTTTGTGTTTAATTTTGTTCTCATTTTTATCACTTTCTAATTTCAAGTATTAGATTGGACGAAGGCTAAAAGCTATGTTTCAATAATAAACAGTAATTTTCCTTTTTTATTTCATTATATCCTTAGAAAAAATGTAATTCAGAGAAAGATGCAAGTAATTAAATTCCAGTAGGATGATACGAGATCTAAAAATAAATACTTAGGTTATAAAGCAGGCTCTTTAATTACTCACATTGTGCCGAAAGTTCAATAACTGGTCTTATAATTTCATCCATATAAATTTAGTTGGAAACCACATAATCGTCTTGCTTGGCTTAATGAACACAACATGAAACAATTATAATTCAGGTAAGTTTATCTTAATTTCTATTTCTATTCTTGTTGTCTTAAAAGAAAAAACAATGCTTATTTCTTACTACTAAAAGTTAGCATAATTGAAAAAGTAAATTTATGCAAAATACCCAAAAGCTACATTGAAGAACAAAACAAGGTGACTTGGAGATCAAAAATAAATCATCATTTTGTTCATAAAAGTTGCCCATGTTTGCAAAGTAACTTAAAATGAGCAATCAGACTAGAACATAATAACCAAAATTGAGAAGAAATTCTCTTTTGAAACATGCAGAGAAGCTGCAGGAAAACCAAGAAAAACGCATCCATTAAACTACATTTGAACTCCTATTAATAGGGCAAAAGGAAGGACAAGAAAGTATATGCCCTCTACCTCTTGAGTCCTTTTAAAGGATTTAGGGTTTACTTAAGGTTCTAAGATTTTAAGTATTTTACCAAGCAGTGACTTAGTTTTATTTTAGTGAAGTGGTACCAAGTTATATAAGATTTTCTCTTTAATTGTTATTTATAAATGAGAATAATTTTTATTTTAATATCAGTGAGTATTTATGGAGCAATTACAATGTGCTATGTAAGTAGCAAACAAGATAATCTCTAGCATATACGCTGCTCACAATGGGATATGGTCACAACTGTAGTGTATCAATAATTTAATAAAGTGCATGTTTAGGTACAATTTGGGAGAAACAAGTATGCTAATTTATATGTTCGTGGCTATTCAGGGGGGCATAGCCTGGT
Organism: Balaenoptera physalus; assembly: GCF_965194825.1. Classification (NCBI taxonomy): domain Eukaryota; kingdom Metazoa; phylum Chordata; class Mammalia; order Artiodactyla; family Balaenopteridae; genus Balaenoptera; species Balaenoptera physalus. The sequence continues at coordinate 59,625,916 of NC_138890.1, forward strand.
AGAATAGTGAACAAGAAAGGTCTAGGTAGCTACAAAGAATTTCAAACATTCTGGCCTTGCAAATATAAAGCTAAGCTATGTGGTAAAGACAAACACCAAAAATATATAGAAATGTAAGATTACACAGAAGCTTTAAAATGTTTCCTTGAAAAGACATTAACCAAGAAGTTCCTTTAAATAAAATTTCTTCTTACACTACTTGAGTAATTTATAATTATGGAAAGATTAATCAAGAGAAGGTCAAATATGGAGAAATACATAATATCAAGTGTAACTAAAAATGCTAAATCCAATGAATATTAATAAAAGTAAGATTTAGCACAGAGACATGCATAAGTTTGCAATAGTGATATACATATTTATACAACAATACAATCTCAAGAGAAAGTATCGCAATGTGAGTCAGGTTTAACAAAATTGAGAGGCTCACTTGACCAAATACGACACTTAACTGAACAAAACTACTCCTGCAGTTGGGGCTTTCTTTTAATTTCTCTCTCTGTGTTCTGATCCAAGAGGTTGGGAAATACTGGCTTCAGGAATTTGAACTCACCAGTTCCATGGTCTCCCGTCAGACACACCTCGTACTGGTAGCTCTGGGACAGGGTCCCCGTGCCCCTGACGTCCACCAGGTGGCCCGGAAAGGGGCCCTCGGGCACCGAGCAGCGACCCACCGAGGCCGCCCCGCCCCGCCTGCACAGCCGCACCGCGACGAACACCAGCACCGAGAAGAGGAAGAGCGACGACACCGACGCCAAGGCGACCACCAGGTAGACGGTGAGCGGGGCGGCCGGCGCCGCGTCCGCCGCTTCCGCTTCCGGGGCCGGCAGGTAGGGCTGCGAGAAGCCGTCCACCAGCAGCACGTGCAGCGTGACGCTGGCCGACAGCGGCGGCTCGCCGTTGTCCTTGACCAGCACCACCAGCCTGTGCTTGGCCGCGTCGCGCTCGCTCAGCAGCCGGGCCGTGCGCACCTCGCCGTTGTGCGCCCACACGCCGAACAGCCCGGGCTCCGTGGCCTTGAGCAGCTGGTACGAGAGCCAGGCGTTCTGGCCCGAGTCGCCGTCCACCGCCACCACCTTGGTCACCAGGTAGCCCGCCTCGGCCGCCCTGGGCACCAGCTCGGTGCAGGGTGCCGAGGCGTTCTGCAGCGGGTACAGCACGAAGGGCGCGTTGTCGTTCTCGTCCGCCACGAGCACGCGCACCAGCGCCTGGCTGCTGAGCGCGGGCGAGCCGCGGTCGGCGGCGCCCACGCGGAACTCGAACGCCCGCAGGGCCTCGTAGTCCAGGGACCTCAGGGCGAACAGGTGGCCGTTGTCCGGGTTGATGGACACCAGGGAGGCCAGGGTCACGTGCGGGTCGAGGGGCGGCAGCAGCGAGTAGGTGACCTGGGCGTTGGCGCCCGCGTCTCTGTCTGTGGCGCGGACGGTGCCGATGTGCAGGGCGGGGCTGTTGTTCTCGCGGACGGACAGGGTGTAGGAGGTCTGGGTGAAGGCGGGGGCGTTGTCGTTGACGTCGGACACCAGCACGGTTATGTTGTGCTCGGTTTTCAGCCTGGGGGTTCCCATATCTGTGACGGTGATGGTGATGTTGTACTCGGCTCTGCTCTCTCTGTCCAGCGGGCTCTCTGTTACCAGGGTGTAGAAATTCTTGAAAGTCGGTTTTAGAATGAATGGCAGATTATCTGGAATAGAGCAAACCATCCTTCCATTGTCTCCGGAGTATCTATCTCGAATTCGGAAGATGGAGACTACAGTCTCAGGAGCATTTTCTGGGATGGAGCAGGTGAGTGAAGGTATGGTAAGTTCAGGGGCGTTGTCATTCACATCTACCACCTCTATGACTACAGTGCCTTTTCCGGAAAGGCCTCCTCCATCTGTAGCCTCAATTTCCACGTGGTAAAATTTAATTTGTTCAAAATCCAATTTCTTTGTCAGTCGGATTTCTCCTGTGACTTCATTTATTGAGAAAGTTTGTTTAATTTCCTCTGATGCTTGGAACAAGCCGTAGGAAACAGTCCCAAAGTTTCCAGCATCTACATCCCTAGCTAAAACAGTAAGTATTGGGGAGTGTAGGGGGCTGTTTTCCAGAACCTGCACCTCATATGGAGTGTGCACAAACTCAGGAGCATTGTCATTGACATCCATGATCAGGATTCGTAACATGCTGGTGCCAGACCTAGGTGGAGATCCACCATCCAGCGCCATGAGGGTTAAGCTGAACTCAGGCTGCTCCTCTCGATCCAGTGCTTTGTCCTGCACCAAATCTGGATATTTCTTGCCCTCACTATGATTTCGAGTGACAACGTGAAAATGAGAATTGGGGCTGATAGTGTATTTTTGAAGAGCATTGCTGCCCACATCCAAATCCTGAGCTAATTTCAACGGAAAAACAGTCCCTGGCTGGCTGTTTTCCGGTATTTTCAGGAGCATTTCCCTATTTGGGAATACTGGGGAGTGGTCATTTATGTCCTGGATTAATAGTTCTCCTTCAAAAAACTGCACCGGAGTTTCCAGGAACACTTGGAAATGCAACACACAGGGTTCAACGGGGCCACATAAATCTTCCCGGTCTAGTTTCTCCCTCAAAAGCAAATCTCCAGTCTGGCGATCTAGCAGCAAGCGCTGCTTGTCATCGTCACACACCACCTGGGCCGACCGGGCGGCCAGCTCCCCAATTCCCAGGCCCAGGTCCTTGGTCAAATGGGCTATAAAGGAGACGCTCTCTGTTTCTTCCAGCACAGAATAACGAATAGGCGCAGGGTGAGCCTGAGACAAGAATACCATCAAAATAAAGGTCATCACTTGCCTGTTCTGTTGAATTCTCTCTAGCGTCTCCATGTTGGAGCCAGAGTGCTTACATCCAATCCCTTCAGCAACCACAAAAAGACCCGAGGTATTAAATTCTGACTTCTTGCTTGGTAGAATCTTCACAAAGTTGCCTTTAATCTTAAAGTCGTTTAGTATATCGCTATCCAAACTCGTTGGTAACCCAGCACTGCTGGCAAAGCTTCTTCTGTGTGGTGTTGATTTCGTCTGGCAACAAAGGGATACGGGAGCTTTTTAGGGCTCTTTATTCACAGTCTTAGCCGGCAGCGCCACCCTGCGTCCTGATTGAGAAGCTAATACTGTAGTCTCAAGTCAGCCTATTTTGAAAGTGTCCAAATGTAAGCCGTTTAAAAAAGTGTATAGAACTTTTACAAGTTTTGTTATTCCATTAAATGGCTTAAGGTATAGGTTATTCCATTACATTGCATGAGCTAGAATAATTGTGAGCACAAAGCAAGGGGATATCTTCCTCTCCCCATACCCTTACAAGTGGAACTTAAAGAACTCCATTTCCCTTTTGTCATAATCTAACCAGGGGAGATAAACTCTTATAAAATTACAATTCATAATAGTTTTATCTGTTTATTTCCAAGTATGTGAGAAATTTATGATGATGCAAAAAGTTTGTGTAAGGTGTTCTGTACCACCTGGTCTTAGGTTCTATTTTTTTACACTGGTGTGCAAATAGTAATACAGTTGAATAAAGAGGCATCTTGCTTTGTTATAAGTCCTTTTACAGTGTGAACCCACATTAAAATATTAAGGAGGTCAAATAGTATTAGAATCAGATTCTTAGATCCAGAGAGGAAATGAAAGGATTTTTACAGATAAAGAAACAGAAGCTCAGAGGGTGATAGGACTTGATTATTCTACTTGACTATTATCAGGATAATATCAAGACAAAACTGAGTGAAAATCATAGAATTTGATTAAGATAAAGGCTTTAAGTTTAAGCTGATTTAGCTAGATATCTGTATTTAATAATGAGTTTGCTTCTTACCACATTGATCCTTTGTAGCCCAGATATCACATTCCTTGACTAGCCAATTTGCGGGAAGACAAGAAGCAGTGATTTAAAACATTTTAATGTGTGAGCAAAGGGTACCTCAAGCTTTGTCTACTTATATATGGTGAAGAGGAGAGACTTGTTTATAAAATAGATTTCAGTGCAGCATGCAGCTATTGTGATTTCCCTGATACAGTAAGTTAACTGAGACACAGTTAATCAGTTTACTGGTTACAATTAGTATATTGAATGGAGTACCACTTATCTTGGTACATATGGGATTTCTCCTCTTTAAATAACTTGTAATTTAATTACTTAATTAACTTCATAAATTATGATTCACATTTATTGAATTATTTTAAAATCATGTCAGTAATCTTAGATTCTGATAATGATAGAAAGTATTAGGAAAGATTATTATTATTATTTACTTTCTTTTGGCCATGCCGTGCACATGCGGGATCTTAATTCCCCAACCAGAGATCGAACCCGTGTCCCCTGCAGTGGAAGCGTGCAGCCTTAACCGCTGGTCCGCCAGGGAAGTCCCAGGAAAAATTACTTTTGAAAGAAGCCTGTACTATAGTAGTCATTCAGTAAATATCATTTGGATAAATTAATTAACCCACTCTAATGATCATATTTCTACCTATATTAGAAGATTACTGTGAGATCATGCATTCAGCCATGAACATGTCTGACACTGAATAAAGAATTCTGAGAGATGAGAGTATAATACACGCTAAGCACTGTTCAAATAAATTTACTTTTATTCTAGCTCTGTTAATTCCTGTTGTAAGAGATCTAGTAATAGCAATAATAGTAATATTAATATGCTGTAGAATTTTCTTTCATGTTTAAGGCAAATCGGAGAAATATATATCAACATTAAGTGAAATGAAAAAATAATAATAAACATACTGAAAAGAAAAAAGAAAGAATATTATTTTAGATATAAATGGAAAGCAAATTTCATGAATGAAACAAAAAATTGTTTCATACTATATTAACTGAGCTCTAGTTAGATTCAAGTTAAAGAGTTCAGGACAAAATTCAAACTAGATTTTGTTTACTTATTCCTATATGCTGACATAGAAATAGTGTTGCAGATTAGCTCTTTTCAATCCCTTTTGTCAATCCAAAGCAAATGAAATCTAGGTAATATTAACATATATGTGTCACTATATGCCAGATAGTATTCTAAGCATTTTACATACACTAACTCATTTTATCCCTCAAACAACCCTATGAGGTGGGCACTCTTATTGGGCACATTTTATAGACAAAGACATTGAGGAATAGAAAGTTTAAATAATCTGCCCACAGTCGCGCACCATGTGAAATGGCAAAGGTAGGATTCAAACTGTTACAGAATGGCTCCAGAATCCATTCTTTGATCTAACTAAGTGGAATTAGAGAGGTGAACAACTTTTTAGATAATTTAGATCCAAACTTCAGCCTTGCCTTGGGTACACAGATATCATAGGTGAAATATATTTGTATTCAAATTTTCAATTAATATAAGAATCTTTTAAATAGTTTGTCTCCCTTTAGAGATAGGTACCAGCAAAAAGAGGTGCTTACAAAATTTAGAAATTGAAAGGAAAACTAAGAGTGTTTTGTTGAGATCATTAATTAGGTTTAAAAAAAAAACTAAGAGTGACATGAATAATGAATTCCCTGTAGCCTTAAATATATATCCATATATATGTATATACACACACATATATATGTATATATAAATAAATACCTATGTATAGATCTTTTGAACTATTATCAGGGTGTAAAGTTAAAATCAAGAAAGGTGGCCTAAGATGATAGTTTAACATTGGATCATGGATTATTTTGCCAAACTGCCAAACTTATCAGAAAAAAACTATTATATTTGCATGGAAGAGGCATTAATGATAAAGAGAATGACCACCTGCGAAACCATTCCATTCCAGTCAGGAAAACTGCATTATCCATTCTGAAGGATTCATACAACAACTTACACAATTGGTTGCCAGACCTGAAGCACAATATTTAAAACATTTCTTCCATTTTGAATACACAAAGAGAGATAGAATAGTTAGAGGCATACTCTGGTAATTAAATATCAGTTTTAATTCCTCCCTGGTAAAATATAGGCAAGAACTTTAAATATCATTGAGGGAAAGATAAAAATCATTTTAAAGGAATTTGAATACAAGAAGTCCTAAAGTTCAAATGCTAAACACATACTTTGAAGTTTTGAGTAGTCTCACTTGTTTTAAAAAAAAAAATGAGAGAATGTTTTTTTAAACTTCATGATGACTTGAGGGCTGTTTTGTTCTTAACTTGGAGGGGGAAAGTACAGAGGGATATTAAGTGATAATTGTTGAAAGGAGAGATAAATTGGTGAAATATATATTAGATTTTAACTAGTATTTTTAGTTACTGAAATCACACTTCAAATAGTATTATTTCAAAATATTAAGCAGCATTGATAATTGGTAATTATAAATGGTTTGTAGATTTTACTAGAAACTCTTATAAAAGGAATTATCTTTTGGAATTTTCTACTAAATAGATAAATTAGATTCATCAGCTGGCCATTCAAATGAAATAACTGTAAAGCAAACAATACTTGTCACTGGTAAAAGCAAACTAAAATTTAATATCTTTTAACCTTTTAATATCTTATAGCTAAACTGAAGCTATAAGATGTTTTAAAAAATCACACTAATTGAAATGCAAATTTAGAAAGGAGATATTTGAATAATTAGAGTGTTTGGCCTTAGAAATTTGTGATGAAATCCAATATAATTTCTAATAATTCTTTGTAGTACATACTAAATTAAAAATAGTATTTGTATGTTTAATGTATCAAAATATTCAAACATTTATTGTTGTTATTTTTCAAGATTGTTTTGGCTATTTGCATTTCCAAGTGAATTTTACCTTCAATTTGCTAATTTCTGCAAAAAAAAAAAAAAAGCAAGCCTGCTGGGATTTTGATAGGGATTCAGTTGAATATGTAAACCAACGTTAAATCTTCCAACACATGAACAATTTCCATTTACTTAGGTTTTCTTTCATTTCTTTCACTGATGTTTTATAGTGTTTGGCATACAAGTCTTGCACTTATTAAATTTATTCCTAAGTATTTTATTATTTTTGATGCTATTGTAAATGGAATGTTTTCTTCATTTCATTTTTGCATTGTCCAATGCTAGTGTATAGAAATAGTATTGATTTTTGTATATTGGTCTTGTATCCTTTGCTGAATTCATTTATTAAGTTTAGTAGTTTTTTTGTGGATTCCTTAGGATTTTCTATATGCACAGTCGTGTCACCTGCAGAGATAGTTTTACTTTGTTTCCAATCTGAATTATTTTATTTCTTTTCTTGTCTAATTGCTCTGGCTAGAACTTCCAGTACAATGTTAAATAGGAACAGTGAGAGAGAACATCCTTGTTTTGTTTTGTTTCTGATCTTAGGGAGAAAGCTTTCAGTCTTTCACCATTAAGTGTGAAGTTAGCTGTGGGTTTTTATAGTTGCCATTTATCAAGTTGAGGATATTCCCTATTATTCTTAGTTTCATGAGTGTTTTTATTATGAAAAGGTGTTGTATTTTGTACAATGCTTTTCCTGCATTTATTGAAATGGTTGTATGGTTTTCCTTTTCTGTTAATATGGTATATTGCATTGATTGATTTTCATATGTTAAATCAACCTTGTATTTCTGGGACAAATCCCACTTGGTCATGTTGTATAATCCTTTTCACATGTTGCTGGAGTCAGTTTGCTAGTATTTTGTTGAGGATTTTTTGTACCTATATTCACAAGAGATATTGGTATTTAATTTCCTTTCCTTGTGTTATCTTTGGTTCTGGCAGCAGGGTAATACTGGCCTCATAAAATGAATTGGGAAGTGGTCCCTGCTCCTTTTTTTTTTAAACAAGTTTGTGAAATATTGGTGTTAATTCTTTTTTTAAAAAATATTTATTTATTTATTTGGCTGCACCTGGTCTTAGTTGTGGCACTCGGGATCTTCGTTGCCACATGCAGGATCTTCATTGCAGCATGCAGTATCTTTAGTTGCGGCATGCAGGATCTTTAGTTGCGGCACGTGGGATCTTTAGTTGCGGCATGTGGGATCTAGTTCCCTGACCAGGGATCAAACCTGGGCCCCCTGTATTGGGAGCGTGGGGTCTTAGCCACTGGACCACCAAAGAAGTCCCTGGTGTTAATTCTTTAAATGTTCAGTACACTTCACCAGTGAAGCCATCTAGTCCTGGGCTTTTCCTTGCGGAAAGTTTTCTGACTACTGATTAAGTCTTGTTGAATAGGATGAAACATTCAGGATGAAGAAATCCATTTCCCCAGAGATAAATATAAGGGGAAAAAACCCCTCAAAAGACAATATTTAGAGAAGACAATTTTAATTTTTGATAAACTTCTAATTTTTCTAGAAGTTGAGTTTCTCATCAAAGTCTTTCCTCATGGACAGCCCATATTAGTTGGACACTATTGACTTCAAAAATCTGAACCCATTTGTCTCTGATATTCCAGTCAGAAACCTCTCATATTAGTAGTTCTGGAACTAAGTCCCAGTGATGTTCACATCCCCAGAATGCTCAGAAGGTGGCCTTATGAGCAGCAGTCCACTGAAGGCTCCCTGTTCATCCTCCACATTTAAGCATCATTGAATAGGAGCAGAGAGAACTGAAAGAGGAAGATGGCTAAATCAAATTAGTGATCAAGAGGATAGAGCATATGTTGGCTTGAGTAAACTTCTGTGGGTGGTTCAAGGAACGGAAGGTAGGGCTGGGATAGGTCCTAGACCAGGTATAGCATGATTATGCCAAATAGAAGGTGGCTTCTAGTTGTCTTTAATAACAGCACAAGCTTGTGCCTGGCTGTGTCTATCTCTTAGGAGCCTAGATATGCTTCAGTGCTCTATACTTCCAGGTTGTGGGTCCATGTGCTAAACATTAAGTACTTTGAGGCTCTGAGTCATTGAAAAAATAGTCATGAGTTCTAGCTCATCACCATCCAGGATACCACCTTGTTCTACCTGGTACCAACTCAGTACACAATATAGGATTGCTTAGCAGTGGGTTTTCTTTGTCATCCAGCAAGTTGGGTGCGTCATCCAGGACCACCATATGCAGCACTGTCATGCATATTAATCAAGACCATGTTTTTTCCCTGTAGGTAATTCTCATGTATCAATTACTTCAGTTACAACTCACTTTCCTCAAAATCAGCTTTATTCTAAGATTAAATCAGCTTGTTTACTCTAAAGATTGAAAAGTAAATGATGTCTTCATTAGCTCTCATGTCTATAGCCTTATCAGACATCATGACAGTCAAGAAGCAGAGGGTGACAGTCCCTAAGATTTTGCTTCATAGAGCAAATGCAGAGCAGTGCCACCCAAGGGAGACTGGGGCCCAGCTCAAACACATCATTAGGTGTTGGTCCAGAACTTCTACCTGTGTGTGGCAAAGTTGAGCTAAGCTCCTTAATTAAGGCTTGGATTTGTAGAGCCTGAGGCTGTAACCACTTTGAGACTCCTTCCTCCCTTCGCAAGACTACCAAAACCAGTACTGGTATGAGGGAAACGTCCAATAGAACATGAGTTCTCAATAAAATATCACCAACTAACAAGACTAACAGTGTGAAAACAGACTCAACAAATAAAAGATGTATACAGAAGAAACAGAGATTGGAACAATATGGAAAGAACTTAAAAGTAAAAGATATTTAATTTCCTCCAACAAAAAAGAAGGAACTGGCAATTGTTTAAAAAAAAAAAAAAAGAACAAATTGTTGTGAAAACCTGCCAAATGGAAATTTGGGGGAAAAAAAGCCCACAAAAAACTATAGTTAATTTAAAAAAATTCAGTATATTGGGTGAATCTCAGGTTTGCACCTAGCAAATATCAGAACACCAAGAATAAAGAAAAAATCTTAAAGAAGTTTACAGATAAAAGAACGAGAACTAGACTGATATACTTTTCATCAACAGTCTTCAATACCAAAAGAGGGAGAAGGAAAATTATTTACATTTTATTTTTTTATATAAATTTATTTATTTATTTTTTGCTGCGTTGGGTCTTCGTTGCTGTGCGCGGGCTTTCTCTAGTTGCGGCGAGCGGGGTCTACTCTTCGTTGCGGTGTGCGGGTTTCTCATTGCAGTGGCTTCTCTTGTTGCAGAGCACGGGCTCTAGGCACGTGGGCTTCAGTAGTTGTGGCTCGTGGGCTCTAGAGCGCAGGCTCAGTAGTTGTGGCTCATGAGCTTAGCTGCTCCGCAGCATGTGGGATCTTCTCAGACCAGGGCTCGAACCCGTGTCCCCTGCATTGGCAGGCAGATTCTTAACCGCTGCACTACCAGGGAAGTCCCTAGTTTACATTTTAAAATCTATGATCAACCAAGCTATTGGCTAAGAACATGAGGATTAGACATAGAAATAACTGAATTATGCCTAATAGGTTGCCAGCTTTAAAACATATAACAGTCTACTCTAAGAAGCAAAATAGAGTAGTGGGATATATTTTTAAAAACTGTCATTTTTTAAAGTCCCCATTTGCAAGGAAGCCATATTTAAGGATTAAGGAAGATTTATTAAAACTGTGGTAAGTTAGTTCACTAGTTTTAATGAGTGATATTTGAATATAGTTTAGTCTTTTAACAACTCTACATAAAAGTTTAAAGTTCATTTTCATCTCTTTGCCTTTCAGTGTTAAAAGCTAGATTAGAATATTAGTAAGAGATCAATCTGGAAATAATTCACAGTAATGAGTTTGTCCATCCTTTAAAAGAAAAACTACTGGGAAATTATTTTGAATGTAGAAACTCATCACTTTTACCTAGTGCTAGACTTTCAGTTGGGGTAATTCCAAAAAGTGGCAAAGATAGTTAGTACTATACATATAGTGCCCTGTCATGTACTTAATAAAATATCCAGATAAAGAAGTTTCTGAAAGTTGTCTTCAAATAAAAGGGTAAAAGGTTTCCAATAGCCAAGAAATAAAAGCAACTTTGAACCAAGAGTAAGGTATAATTTTTTCCTATCTTCAAATTTAGTCCATATGATCTTTTCTGGCTTTACTAAACTCTGATCACTTCTCAACAATATGTGAATTCAGTGCATCTATCAACTAAGATATTATTAAGTATCTGTTCTTCTTATGTCTGGGTCCAAGAGTAAGGTATAATTTTTTCCTATCTTCAAATTTAGTCCATATGATCTTTTCTGGCTTTACTAAACTCTGATCACTTCTCAACAATATGTGAATTCAGTGCATCTATCAACTAAGATATTATTAAGTATCTGTTCTTCTTATGTCTGGGTCTAAATAACTCCCCGGTTATATAGCGCCTCCAATTTGACTCCAAAATCATATACCATATAGGCCAAAAAAGAACTGGCCTCCATATTTTCTGTAGTTGAAAACTTCCCTGGTTCTGATACGACCTGGAACTAAGCCAGACAAATACAGAGAAGTCTTGATCAGAATTCTTTGCCTTTTCTCTGATCTTCATGAAAATTCAGCTAAGTATGAAAAGAAGAAAAAAAAAATCTGACCAAAGAGCCAGATTCAGTATCTCTATAAAGTACTTAATGAGTGAAAGGAAATACTGTCTTTCCCCTGATTAATAAGGATTCATGTATTTGACTCTCATACATAAAATAACACCATTTTAATATGATTATAACTTTATGTGTGATTGAAGACATGTCAGTATTAAATTTTTTTGTTTTTTGGTTTTTTTTACAGTCAGTCAGTAGGGGTTTTAAATTTTTGAGCTGTAACTGACATGTAACACTATATTAGTTTCAGTTGTGACACAATGATTTGATATTTGTGCATATTGCAAATGATGACATAAGTCTAGTTAACATCTAGTTAACAACATTCTTTTTCTCTTTTGAGAATTTTCAAAATCTTTGAGAAACTTCAGTTCTCTTTCTTCTAGTCATGAGTATTCAATTCCTGGAAAGTTCTATGCCTCTGGATGAGAAAATACCTATGAGGAGAAATTTTATTTTTCCCTAATCAGATTCTTTAATTGGGGACTAAATGTTTTGTACTTTAAAATAAGGTTTTTTTCTATTTCATTCAAAATAGACATAAAAATTGATGTTTGGTTGCTTCAAGAGTTTATTCTTAGCTGTAGTTAATTTAGACTTTCACAGTGATATTGCTCTCTCCCCTTTAGAACTTCCCATTCTTCTAATCTTCTTTTAATTACTCTATAGGAGGTAGAATGCTGATGTGGTTGGGCAGTGTTTATCCCAGAAGGACCATACATAATCCTAAATCATGTCAGGTTGAAATCTGAAGGAGGGAACTAAGAGAGGAAACAAAGAAAATATTTCCTTCATATATCACCATATAAATGCCAAGTAGGTATTAATTTTTTAAAAGTAGGATCGGATGGGACACCACTTTTGCTATAAAGCATTTAGAGAACATATATACATGTACTTTCTTGAGATTTTTAAAAAATGGCCCTCAGGTTGATAATACATCTCAGAAGTTAAAAAACAAATTGTCATTCTACCAAATACTTATTAAATAATCTTTTCATGCCAAATGGAAAAGCACGATCAGTTGTTCAAAATGCCTATGTTTTATTTTTTTTCTCAGTCATCCATCATAAATACACTTTAGGCAAATCTAAGAGTAATCTGACCTATTAATCTACATTTTTGTCCATTTTTAGCCAATATAAGCATATACAATGTTGAAATATTAATTGCAAATGTCAAAACAGAAAATGAATTATATGTGTAAGTTTTATTTGAGTACTAAGCCTCTAAAGGATGATACACCTTAAAATGGTACATATTAAAACATTTTTATTTATCTACTTCATTAACCACAGACAAAGCTGCTTTAGGAGTATTATAAAGAATATTACCTGACTATATTCAATAGGGTAAATTATAATATTGGTGGTTCAGAACTCTCTCTACATTGCTTTGGATATAGAATTTGAAATGACTACCTTAAATAAACCTATTTGAAATCATCATTAAAAGATAATGCGTTTATTTTTACTCACCTATTAGAAAAAGAAAGAGGCATTAATACTGGATTGAAAAGGTAGGAAGCGGATGAAAAAAGAACATGCAGGGTTAACTAGATAGAAAGTAAAATCAATATATAAACAAAATACTATATCAACTCAAGAGCCTTGACTTAAAATGACTTAAAAGAAAGCATTCGTAGCCAGACAACTTTTTGATTCTTCTGTTAATGAAACCTACGCTATTCTTGCAATTGCCTTTTTGCGCTAGTCCTGCCCAGTGTCTTGAATCAGACCACTAGGGAGAATCGGCTTCAGGAATTTAAACTCGTTTAACCCGGAGCCTCCCGTCAGACACACCTCGTACTGGTAGCTCTGGGACAGGGTCCCCGTGCCGCTGACGTCCACCAGGTGGCCCGGAAAGGGGCCCTCGGGCACCGAGCAGCGACCCACCGAGGCCGCCCCGCCCCTCCTGCACAGCCGCACCGCGACGAACACCAGCACCGAGAAGAGGAAGAGCGACGACACCGACGCCAAAGCGACCACCAGGTAGACGGTGAACGGGGCGGCCGGCGCCGCGTCCGCCGCTTCCGCTTCCGGGGCCGGCAGGTAGGGCTGCGAGAAGCCGTCCACCAGCAGCACGTGCAGCGTGACGCTGGCCGACAGCGGCGGCTCGCCGTTGTCCTTGACCAGCACCACCAGCCTGTGCTTGGCCGCGTCGCGCTCGCTCAGCAGCCGGGCCGTGCGCACCTCGCCGTTGTGCGCCCACACGCCGAACAGCCCGGGCTCCGTGGCCTTGAGCAGCTGGTACGAGAGCCAGGCGTTCTGGCCCGAGTCGCCGTCCACCGCCACCACCTTGGTCACCAGGTAGCCCGCCTCGGCCGCCCTGGGCACCAGCTCGGTGCAGGGAGCCGAGGCGTTCTGCAGCGGGTACAGCACGAAGGGCGCGTTGTCGTTGTCGTCCGCCACGAGCACGCGCACCAGCGCCTGGCTGCTGAGCGCGGGCGAGCCGCGGTCGGCGGCGCCCACGCGGAACTCGAACGCCCGCAGGGCCTCGTAGTCCAGAGACCTCAGGGCGAACAGGTGGCCGTTGTCCGGGTTGATGGACACCAGGGAGGCCAGGGGCACGTGCGGGTCGAGGGGCGGCAGCAGCGAGTAGGTGACCTGGGCGTTGGCGCCCGCGTCTCTGTCTGTGGCGCGGACGGTGCCGATGTGCAGGGCGGGGCTGTTGTTCTCGCGGACGGACAGGGTGTAGGAGGTCTGGGTGAAGGCGGGGGCGTTGTCGTTGACGTCGGACACCAGCACGGTTATGTTGTGCTGGGTTTTCAGTCTCGGTGTCCCCATATCTGTGACGGTGATGCTGATGTTGTACTCGGCTCTGATCTCTCTGTCCAGCTCTCCTTCCGACACTAGGGTATAAAAATTCTCCACAGATGGTTTCAGGATGAAGGGGAGATCGTTCTCGATGGAACACACCATTTTCCCATTGTCTCCAGAGTCTAGGTCGGAAACACTGAAAACAGCCACCACAGTCTCTGGCGAGTTCTCTGGGATAGGGCTGGTAATTGAGGACAAGGTCAGTTCTGGTGGGTTGTCGTTCACATCAACCACCTGAACTATCACTGTTGATTTTCCTGAAAGGCCTCCACCATCCTTGGCTTCTATGTCCACCTCGTAAGTTTGGATCGCCTCAAAATTCAAATATTTGATTAGTCGGATATCACCAGTAACTGGATTTAGTTGAAAAGTTTTTCTAATTTCTTCAGAAACATGAAAAAATGCATATGATATTGTCCCCAAATTTCCTGTATCTAAGTCAGAAGCTGAAACAGTGACAATAAGAGAGTTAACGGGGCTGTTCTCTAGAACTTGAACCTCATAGAGGGACTGTGTAAATTCTGGGGTGTTGTCGTTTATGTCTAAGACCAGGATGTGAACCTGGACGGTCCCAGACCTCCGTGGAGTCCCGCCATCCAGCGCAGTGAGCATTAACCTAAGCTCTGGCTGCTCCTCACGATCCAGCGCTTTGTCTAGTACTAGTTCTGGGTACTTCCTTCCATCCCTACGACTGCGTGTGAGAACGTGGAAATGGGAATTAGGAGTGATCGTGTAGTTTTGGAGACTGTTTCTTCCCACATCCAAGTCTTCAGCATTTCCCAAAGGAATTATTGTTCCTGGTGGAGTGTTTTCTAGGATTTTCAGCTGCATTTCATTTTCAGAGAATGCCGGAGAGTGGTCATTTACGTCTATGACCTGGAGCTCATTTGTAATAAACTGCAAGGGGTTTTGCAGTAATATCTGAAAATGCAGTATGCATGGCTCTGCGGAGCCGCATAGCTCCTCCCGGTCCAATTTCTCATGCAGGAGCAAATCACCGGTCTGATGGTTGAGCTGAAAATGCTGTCTGTTCCCTTTAGACACAACTTGCGCCCCCCTCGCGGCCAGTTTCCGTACACTCAGCCCCAGATCCTTTGCTAGATTGGAGATTAAAAACCCCCTCTCTTTTTCCTCAGCCACAGAGTAGCGTCTCGACTGGGACCCAGCCAGAGACCCACCCAGAAAAACAAAGAGAAACAGGACTTGCCTTTGTCTAAGAAAGCGCTCTCCTCCGGCCTCCATTGCATTTTCTGCCATGTTCTTCCGAGAAATATTGTCAAGCTAGCCTCCAACAGCACTGGGAAACGCAGTCTTTTGCCTCCTAACCTTTGAAGAAAACCTAGCGAATAATCCTTACCAGAGTCTCAGATTTGCTAGCTTAAAAATCTGCCCCGGCTCACAACCCCTAGTTTACTGCACTGAATTGGTGTGTTACAGAGTATACACAGTGCCTGCGGTTTAATCCTCCTTCTTAGTCAACAGCGCCACCGTGCGTTCGCTCACAGTTTCAAAATCTTGGAGAAGGTGATGTTTGCTGGGCTTTTTGTTTTGATTTTTTTAATCGCTTATTCTCTTTTATCAAACCGAGTTGATGCTACTGTAGGAATTTCTTCTGTTATATGGGTTAAATAAACACAATCTAGGGAGAAGAAATGCGCTCTTATCTAAAAGAAGTGACTGTCCCTGGTAGAGTCCCATTTCCATGATTTTGCGGGAGTGGACACCTGCTAGAGCTACTCACCCCACCTCCTGTAATTATTACAGAAAAATTTTTACAAGATTTTGCTCTAAGTGATGAAGTTTCGTTTTCCTACTTGTGTTTTTCTTTATTTTCCAAATTTTGTAAAATGCACACGAGTTGCATTTATAGTCAGAAAAATGCTATGAAAAGACGACCTCAAGCAAGGTGATAAAAAATTATAATAAATCATGTCAGGGGATATATCCAGAGACCACAAATGCCTAATTCCTTCCACATTTTTGCACTCACTCAAGGAACACAGAGCTTTCTCCTCTTCCTATTTCACAGTAATTCTATGATTACTGGTTTCATCTGTATTAACTCTTTAATCTGCATAACTGTATTTCACCTGTGGAAACCGATATTTATTGCGTTTGTAGAAGTTAGATGTATTGTGGTAATAAGACAGGCTATGTCTATATATCTTATATAGTTTCCCATCTAATGGGGTGAACAGAATTTAAACAGATGTTTAAACAGTACTATTATAGGAAATGTATAATGAGTGCACCGGAAGTATACAATATGCAGACCTAACTTAATGGGGGGGATTCAGAAAGTTTCCCAAAAATGTCCCATTTAATCTGGAATATGAAGGATGAGAAGAAGTTTGCCAGGCTAAAACTAAAATGGGAAGATTCCATATATAAGAAATGCAAAGGCCTGGGGACAGTAAAGCATAGCTATTCTAGATAATGAAGGTAGGACAGTGTACCCAAAGTTTAGTGTCTCAAGAGTAAGTGGGGGGTTTCCCTGGTGGCACAGTGGTTAAGAATCCACCTACCAATGCAGGAGACACGGGTTCGAGCCCTGGTCCGGAAGATCCCACATGGCGAGGACTAACGCCCGCGCGCCCTAGAGCCTGTGCTCTGCAACAAGAGAAGCCACCACAATGAGAAGCCCGCGCACCACAACGAAGAGCAGCCCCAGCTCGTGGCAACTAGAGAAAGCTGGCGCGCAGCAACGAAGACTCAACGCAGCCAAAAATAAATAAACAAATAGACTTATAAAAAAAAGAGAAACATAAATATCACCTATTAAAAAAAAAAGAGTAAGTGGGAAGAGAAGGCTGGACAGGTAGGCAGGGGCCAAATAATAGGTAGCTGGATTTTATTCTAAGAGTGAAAGGAAGCTATTTCAAGGTTTTGGGCAGAGCAGTGAAACAGCACAAATATCATGTGTTCAATATAGCTTCTTCACAATTATAAGTAATGTTATATGAAGGACCATTTATTAAATTTACTCTTAATATTAGTGATACTAAAAATAACAAAATTACACTTCTTATCCTTATGTTATCTTATTTGGACATAACTGCAAGCTATTGAAATAGCTGTTATCATTTCCAGGGGGACAGAAATTATATGACTTATTCAAGATCCTACAGGTAATAATTTGGTGGATCAAAGACCTTTGATACCAAGATACTTCTCTATATGAATGCTAAACTCAAAATGAGACCTTTAAATTTTATATTATAATTTTAATAGTATAGTTTGTTCAAATAAACATAAAATAATATAAAAATTTAAAGATAGTTTGAAGAACATTAAAAATTAAAATTCTGTTTTAATGTGTGGATCAGAAATTGAACTGCAAGAAATAAATAATAAAGAAAGTTAAATGAATCATTTAAGGAATTATGGAAGGAAAATATAAATCATAAAATTGAAAACAATTTCCCCATGTGGATTCCTTAAGCTAGTGGGCAGGAGAGAAGATTAAAATTAAGCAGAAAAAGAAAAAGGAAAAATATGTTGAAGGAAAGAGACACCAAGCACTGATAACTGCATAATGTTTGAATAACAGTGACGTTCTGTTAATAGCCAAAAATTAAATCAGAGAGCATTTAATTCCAGCAAAATTTGTCCTGTGAGTATTTTAATGTATTTGAGTGTCAGTATATCACAGATGAAATAAAGACATTTCTTTCCTTCAATCAGTCATTTAAAATTTTTATGAAGAACCTAGTCTTGCAGTCATTGTGCTAATCATGCAATAAATGGAGAGCTACTGAGAAACATAACTCAAGCACTAAAAAGGAAACAAAAAAGCATTGAAAAGTCTAGGAAACTGAAAGGGGGAAAATGGAAGTAGTCAGCGAAAAAAAAAATAGAATGAGCAAACCAAGATAAATATTTTTTCCATGGGCTTATTTCCAATTGAATCATAAATGCTTCAGATGTTTTTTTAAAATGCAATGCCAAATTACATATGAAGTTTCTAAAATTTGGTCATGGACAAAGACATGTACTCTCTCAGATCTTTTGGATTTTAATGAAGTACTCAAAGAATAGATGGTTTTAAATAATTAAAACAGATTTTTAAATGGATTGAAACAATCAGAGATTTTAAAATTTTTAATAAAAAGCATGAATAATTAGCATGTCTGCAAATGACTGGACATTGCTATTTATTTAACTACATTTTAGAATATTGGTAGTTGATTTATTGAAGACTTTTAATGTGAACGATTTGTAGAATCCAACAGTCAAGGTTTTCACAATCTCTAAAGAATCATAATTATCAGGTATGAACATTTTAAGGAAGTATATATTTAGAAAAGTGTGAGGGGTGCTTTGTTATTCATGAATGTACCTATGTTAATGGTTTTAGCCAATGTGAGTTCACAAGAAGGAAGTTAAACTAGCCTAAGAGAATACTCTATACAAACACAAATATTCGGGGTAGGAAAAAAGAATAACCCTATGTACTTATTGCAAACCTTCAAAAATGTAGGACTGCAAAAATTACCTAGGGACTGTGGAAGATGAATTTTGAAAAAAAGTGCTCTAAAAATTAACGACTTCAGAAAATACAAAATATACTTTCACACATTAAATCGAATTAAGTTACAGTGATATTAACAGTAAGAAAAGAAAGAAAATTTGCATTCATTATACCACAGAGCAGCACATCTAGAAACACCAGTAACATGCACTGAATTGGAATAAGATGGTTACATTTCAAATACAAAGAAAACAACTCCAATGGGCAAGGCAGTAAAAAAGGACTTTCCACAATTTAACTGAGACTAGGCATCATAGACCCTTATTCAAACTTAACTGAATTCAAAACTATTCCTGAAACTGGGGTTTGCCTCACTAACCCTCTCCTCATCCTGAGTAAGGAAGTTTGGGATAATCGGCTTGAGGAACTTGGAAGTCCCGGAGCCTCCCGTCAGACACACCTCGTACTGGTAGCTCTGGGACAGGGTCCCCGTGCCGCTGACGTCCACCAGGTGGCCCGGAAAGGGGCCCTCGGGCACCGAGCAGCGACCCACCGAGGCCGCCCCGCCCCGCCTGCACAGCCGCACCGCGACGAACACCAGCACCGAGAAGAGGAAGAGCGACGACACCGACGCCAAGGCGACCACCAGGTAGACGGTGAGCGGGGCGGCCGGCGCCGCGTCCGCCGCTTCCGCTTCCGGGGCCGGCAGGTAGGGCTGCGAGAAGCCGTCCACCAGCAGCACGTGCAGCGTGACGCTGGCCGACAGCGGCGGCTCGCCGTTGTCCTTGACCAGCACCACCAGCCTGTGCTTGGCCGCGTCGCGCTCGCTCAGCAGCCGGGCCGTGCGCACCTCGCCGTTGTGCGCCCACACGCCGAACAGCCCGGGCTCCGTGGCCTTGAGCAGCTGGTACGACAGCCAGGCGTTCTGGCCCGAGTCGCCGTCCACCGCCACCACCTTGGTCACCAGGTAGCCCGCCTCGGCCGCCCTGGGCACCAGCTCGGTGCAGGGAGCCGAGGCGTTCTGCAGCGGGTACAGCACGAAGGGCGCGTTGTCGTTGTCGTCCGCCACGAGCACGCGCACCAGCGCCTGGCTGCTGAGCGCGGGCGAGCCGCGGTCGGCGGCGCCCACGCGGAACTCGAACGCCCGCAGGGTCTCGTAGTCCAGGGACCTCAGGGCGAACAGGTGGCCGTTGTCCGGGTTGATGGACACCAGGGAGGCCAGGGGCACGTGCGCGTCGAGGGGCGGCAGCAGCGAGTAGGTGACTTGGGCGTTGGCGCCCGCGTCTCTGTCTGTGGCGCGGACGGTGCCGATGTGCAGGGCGGGGCTGTTGTTCTCGCGGACGGACAGGGTGTAGGAGGTCTGGGTGAAGGCGGGGGCGTTGTCGTTGACGTCGGACACCAGCACGGTTATGTTGTGCTGGGTTTTCAGTCTCGGTGTCCCCATATCTGTGACGGTGATGGTGATGTTATATTCGGATCTTGTTTCTCGGTCCAGGGCTGTGTTTGTGACTAAAGTGTAAAAATTTTCAACAGAGGGTTTAAGAATGAAAGGAAGATCATCTTGGATGGAGCAAACCATCCTTCCGTTGTCTCCTGAGTCAGGATCTGAAACGCTGAATACAGCAATTACGGTCTCCTGCAAGTTTTCTGGGATCTCACTGATAAGCGTTGACATGGTCAGTTCCGGCGGGTTGTCATTCAAATCCATCACTTGGACAAACACCACACAACTGCCAGAAAGGCCCCCACCATCTGTCGCCTGAATATTTAATGTATAAGTCTGAATAGATTCAAAATCCAGTTCCTGTGTTAAAAGGAGTTCTCCTGATTTTGCATTTATTCCAAATGTTTTCCGAATATCCTCAGATGCTTGGGAAAGTACATAAGATATTTCTCCATAGGTTCCAATATCTAAATCTCTGGCAGAGACAATGGCAACCTGGGATCCAATGGGGCTGTTTTCTAGGACATGCACCTCATAGTGCAGCTTTGCAAACTCGGGGGCGTTATCATTGATGTCTAAGACTTCAATGCGGATTAGGGCGGTCCCAGACCTGGGTGGAATCCCGCCATCCAGCGCTGTGAGGGTTAATCTGATCTCAGGCTGTTCCTCTCGATCCAGTGCTTTGTCCAGCACCAGCTGTGGTAATATTGTGCCGTCGGAACTGTCTTGTAATTTAAGATGGAAGTGGGAATTGGGGCTGACTGCGTAGCTTTGGAGACTGTTCCTTCCTACATCTAAGTCCTGGGCACGCTCTATTAGGAAAGTAGTTCCAGGAGTGATACTTTCTGAAATTTTCAATATTATTTCTTTGTCTAGGAAAACTGGAGAATGATCATTTATGTCCCTAATCCGTAGCTCAGCCTGGAAAAACTTCAAGGGATTTTCCAGTAACATCTGGAAAGGTAGTACACAGGGCTCGGTAGGGCCACATAGCTCCTCCCGGTCCAGTTTCTCATTTAACAACAAATCCCCGGTCTGCCTATCAAAATGCAAAGGCATTTTTTTCCCTTTGGAAACGACCCGGGGGGTCCGAGCAGCTAGATCGTCTACCTCCAGCCCCAAGTCTTTCAACAGATTGGCCACAAAGGAGCCACTGTCCATTTCCTCAGCCACTGAATAATGCCTAGGCTCAGAACCAGCCTGAGCTATGCCCAGCAAAACAAAGAATATCAAGACTTGCCTTTGTTTCAGAAAGCATTTCTTTATCTCTCCTGCCTCCATCGCTCTCTCGTCTCCCAGCAAACTTGCCCCAGCTCGGATTCACGTTGTCGCTGATCTATCTCCCAGTATCACTCAGACACTGGGATAAGTGGAGATGCCTAGGGCCCTGATTTCCCGGAGCAACTGCCTTAGAAAGCCTCCTTTTCCTGCTTGCTTCTTTAGCAGAGCATCTGGCTAGAGGAGCGCAGACTGGTAGCTTTCTTCCTTCTACTTCTAATGCTGCAGCGCCACCCTGCGTCCTTTCCGAGTGTTTATTTTTTCCAAAACATAAAGGAAATCCCAATCCTTTCTTTCAGACTGATGGCAATCTAAATGGAATATTTTCAAGTAGTGTCTCTCAATGTACCGAAGTAACAATAATTCCATATTATCTAAAATCCAGTCCCTAATAACTTTTTAAAATTATCCTTCCATTATCCTCCCCCAGTTTTCTTCAACTTAAGAATTCATATTCACTCTTGAATTCCTTTTACAAATGCACTTATTTTCTTAACCACTTGACATAAGGAATGTCTTAGAAAATTTGTTTTTAAACCAAGTTGCATGATTGTATTGGTATTACATCTATTTATTCTAGAACAGTCCCCTGTATTTTATTGATACTGAATTTTTTGAAGTGTCCAGATCAGTTGTCTTATAGGTAAACAAAAGATAAAAATAGCTAAGGCATTGGTACTTGTTGACTATAACAATTAGCTATGCTTCAGAAGAAGAGAAAACACTACTGAAGATAGAGCAATAAAACAACAACTATAGCATTATTCAGAAAGGGGGTGTTTCCTCTACTTTTTACCCAGAGCCCAAAAAGCAAGAATGCCAAGGGTGATAGCTGTCTCCACATACTGTCTTGTTTTTAGCTTCAAAGAACCTAATTTAACTGGAGATAAAGTGATGTTAAAGAGATGTATCTCCCATCTCTCTGTCTTGCATTAGGTTGGCAGAGCATGGGGATTTTTTTTTTTACATCCAATGGAAAGAAAATTCTGGAAGGAAGGACCAAGGCATTTTCTTTTTATTCCAGAGTTCTGAGATAATCCTTAAAGAGGTGAAGTCTTCTTCTGGAAGTACTGTAGGATGAGCAGGTAAGTGTCAACATCACCAATTTTATGGAATTGTCATCCAACATCTTTTATATGAAGAAAGGTATTTCTGAAACTATTTCCTATGTAAATTGCCTGAATGTTTGCCATGTAGCCATGAAGTTGCCTGGTAATTTTCTTGCAGTGGATGTTTATAATGCACAGATATGAGTGGTATTTAAAATGTGTGGTCAGTATGCACTAGAGATTGGAGAATTCAGTGAGACTGGAGAATTCAGCGAGCCTGGAGAATTCTGTGAACAGCTCCCTAATGTACTGAGATTAAATCTTTAGCAGGCTTTGACAACCAGGTTGCTGAAGAGCATGCATCTCAAAGGTTGTCACTGATTGTCACGATCTGGACCTTTGGAGGTCTGAGACTAGTGTTGATACCCACCATTCTCTTCTGTGAGAGTTAAACTTACCATAGGTTGTTCTTCATCCAGTGATTTTCCCCCAAGAATGGGAAAATTACTTACCCCGCTATTGCATCGCATATTATTGTGAAATTAAACTCCCTGTGTGGTTTCCAATGGTGGAAAATTCAACCAAATCTCAGGCACATCCCCATGCACATTCTGAAACATTCACAAGAATTTTTCAAAGGGGCAACATCTCAGATTCATAGATTTTTCTCAGAAAACAAAAAAGTTTACAGGTAACACTTGGAAATGTATAGTTTCTATAGGTCTGGCTTCCTATTCGGGAGGAAAGGCTCTTCTGTGGGCGTATCTAAAATATTCTTTGATCTCTTAATAGTTTAGATCCACCCACAGAAGAGCCTTTACTCACTAATCTTTGGTCAGTTTGGAAACCACCTTGCTCAGGTCTGTCTGCCCGCCGCTACGCAGACACTCCCCTTTCCGCTGCAAGGCCAAATCTCCAGGAACCGGCTATAAAAAGCAGCCTTCCTTTTCCTGGACTGTTTACGCTACGCCCAGGAAGAAAAGGAAAACTCACCACTTGCCTTTTTTCTGCCAGATTTTCTCTCAGTTTCCAGCATAGCTTCTTTGACTGCGTTGTCTTTAATGAAAGAAGCCTTCGGAAGTCGTCCAGTAGGGATAACATCAACATATATCTAGTTCCCATTTGTTTGAAGAAAGGTCTAAAATCTCAGCTTGCTGCCGACGTTTTCCAAGGCGCGTCGACCCCCAGCCCCTCTCAGTTTTGTCTTTTCTAAAATGGAGTCTGTGGCAAGCGCCTGGCTCCACCTCCATTTTTAGCCTGCAGCGCCGCCAGGCGTCTGAACTGAAAACCTGGTTTGTACAGCGCTTTCCCTCAGAAACTGTCAAAAAAAAAAAAAAAAAAAATCCACCTTCGTGTCACGTGGTCTAGTGGCACAGTTCTTACCTCCTGATAGTTTAAATTACTTCTCCGACTTTTGGTTTAGCTAATTACACTTTTTAATTAGTATACGGCTTTATTATCAGTCAGCTGTACAATTTCTTTTGAGAGTGACTTGAATTTGATTTCTTCCATTTTAGACAGGCCAGTCGTTTGGCTGTACATTCACTGAGTTTTTAAATTCATCGGCAGGTGTTTATTACACACAGATTAATTTCAGGCACTGTGAAAGGCATTAGGGATATAAAATGGAATAAAGCCTGGTACTTAAACCCCAAGAGGTTACAGCCTAGAAGGAAAGTAAAGCGATAATTACTGTAGTGAGTAATAAGTGCTAAGACAGAGATTTGCACAGGCACTCTGAAGTACTCAAAAGGAATATATTTTTTTTAAACATCTTTATTGAAGTATAATTGCCTTACAATGGTGTGCCAGTTTCTGCTTTATAACAAAGTGAATCAGTTATACATATACATATGTTCCCATATCTCTTCCCTCTTGCATCTCCCTCCCTCCCACCCTCCCCATCCCACCCCACTAGGTGGTCACAAAGCACCGAGCTGATCTCCCTGTGCTATGCGGCTGCTTCCCACTAGCTATCTGTTTTACATTTGGTAGTGTATATATGTCCATGACACTCTCTCACCCTGTCACATCTCACCCCTCCCCCTCCCCATATCCTCAAGTCCATTCTCTAGTAGGTCTGTGTCTTTATTCCCATCTTGCCACTAGGTTCTTCATGGCCTTTTTTTTTTCCCCTTAGATTCCATATATATGTGTTAGCATACTGTATTTGTTTTTCTCTTTCTGACTTACTTCACTCTGTATGACAGACTCTAACGCCATCCACCTCATTACAAATACCTCCATTTCATTTCTTTTTATGGCTGAGTAATATTCCATTGTATATATGTGCCACATCTTCTTTATCCATTCATCTGTCGATGGACATTTAGGTTGCTTCCATGTCCTGGCTATTGTAAATAGAGCTGCAATGAACATTTTGGTACATGACTCTTTTTGAATTATGGTTTTCTCAGGATATATGCCCAGTAGTGGGATTGCTGGGTCATATGGTAGTTCTACTTTTGGTTTTTGAAGGAACCTCCATACTGTTCTCCATAGTGGCTGTATCAATTTACATTCCCACCAACAGTGCAAGAGGGTTCCCTTTTCTCCACACCCTGTCCAGCATTTGTTGCTTGTAGATTTTTTGATGATGGCCATGCTGACCGGTGTGAGGTGATACCTCATTGTAGTTTTGATTTGCATTTCTCTAATGATTAGTGATGTTGAGCATCTTTTCATGTATTTGTTGGTAATCTGTATATCTTCTTTGGTCTTCTGCCCATTTTTGGATTGGGTTGTTTGTTTTTTTGATATTGAGCTGCATGAGCTGCTTGTAAATTTTGGAGATTAATCCTTTGTCAGTTGCTTCATTTGCAAATATTTTCTCCCATTCTGAGGGTTGTCTTTTCATCTTGTTTATGGTTTCCTTTGCTGTGCAAAAGCTTTTAAGTTTCATTAGGTCCCATTTGTTTATTTTTGTTTTTATTTACATTTCTCTAGGAGGTGGGTCAAAAAGGATCTTGCTGTGATTTATGTCATAGAGTCTTCTGCCTATGTTTTCCTCTAAGAGTTTGATAGTGTCTGGCCTTACATTTAGGTCTTTAATCCATTTTGAGTTTATTTTTGTGTATGGTGTTAGGGAGTGTTCTAATTTCATTCTTTTACATGCAGCTGTCCAGTTTTCCCAGCACCACTTATTGAAGAGGCTGTCTTCCCTCCATTGTATACTCTTGCCTCCTTTATCAAAGATAAGGTGACCATATGTGCATGGGTTTATCTCTGGGCTTTCTATCCTGTTCCATTGATCTATATTTCTGTTTTTGTGCCAGTACCATACTGTCTTGATTACTGTAGCTTTGTAGTATAGTCTGAAGTCTGGGAACCTGATTCCTCCAGCTCCGTTTTTCTTTCTCAAGATTGCTTTGGCTATTCGGGGTCGTTTGTGTTTCCATATAAATCGTGAAATTTTTTGTTCTACTTCTGTGAAAAATGCCATTGGTAGTCTGATAGGGATTGCATTGAATCTGTAGATTGCTTTGGGTAGTATAGTCATTTTTACAATGTTGATTCTTCCAATCCAAGAACATGGTATACCTCTCCATCTGTTCGTATCATCTTTAATTTCTTTCATCAGTGTCTTATAGTTTTCTGCATACAGGTCTTTTGTCTCCTTAGGTAGGTTTATTCCTAGGTATTTTATTCTTTTTGTCGCAGTGGTAAATGGGAGTGTTTCCTTAATTTCTCTTTCAGATTTTCATCATTAGTGTATAGAAAAGCAAGAGATTTCTGTGCATTAATTTTGTATCCTGCTACTTTACCAAATTCATTCATTAGCTCTAGTAGTTTTCTGGTAGCATCTTTAGGATTCTTTATGTATAGTATCATGTCATCTGCAAACAGTGACAGTTTTACTTCTTCTTTTCCAATTTGGATTCCTTTTATTTCTTTTTCTTCTCTGATTGCTGTGGCTAAAACTTCCAAAACTATGTTGAGTAATAGTGGTGAGAATGGGCAACCTTATCTTGTTCCTGATCTTAGAGGAAATGGTTTCAGTTTTTCATCATTGAGAATGATGTTGGCTGTGGGTTTGTCATATATGGCCTTTATTATGTTGAAGTAGGTTCCCTCTATGCCTACTTTCTGGAGAGTTTTTATCATAAATGGGTGTTGAATTTTGTCAAAAGCTTTTTCTGCGTCTTTTATCATATGGTTTTTATCTTTCCATTTGTTAATATGGTGTATCACATTGATTGATTTGTGTATATTGAAAAATGCTTGCATTCCTGGGATAAACCCCACTTGGTCATACTGTATGATCCTTTTAATGTGCTGTTGGATTCTGTTTGCTAGTATTTTGTTGAGGATTTTTGCATCTATGTTCATCAGAGATATTGGCCTGTAGTTTTCTTTTTTGGGGACATCTTTGTCTGGTTTTGGTATCAGGGTGATGGTGGCCTTGTAGAATGAGTTGGGGAGTGTTCCTCCCTCTGCTATATTTTGGAAGAGTTTGAGAAGGATAGGTGTTAGCTCTTCTCTAAATATTTGATAGAATTCGCCTGTGAAGCCATCTGGTCCTGGGCTTTCGTCTGTTGGAAGATTTTTAATCACAGATTCAATTTCAGTGCTTGTGATTGGTCTGTTTATATTTTCTATTTCTTCCTAGTTCAGTCTCAGAAGGTTGTGCTTTTCTAATAGTCTGTCCAATTCTTCCAGGTTGTCCATTTTATTGGCATATAGTTGCTTGTAGTAATCTCTCATGATCCTTTGTATTTCTGCAGTGTCAGTTGTTACTTCTCCTTTTTCTTTTCTAATTCTGTTGAGTTGAGTCCTCTCCCTTTTTTTCATGATAAGTCTAGCTAATAGTTTATGAAGTTTGTTTATCTTCTCCAAGAACCAGCTTTCAGTTTTATTGATCTTTGCTATTGTTTCCTTCATTTCTTTTACATTTATTTCTGATCTGAACATTATGATTTCTTTCCTTCTGCTAACTTTGGGGGATTTTTTGGTTCGTTTTTCTCTAATTGCTTTAGGTGTAAGGTTAGTTGTTTATTTGAGATGTTTCTTGTTTCTTGAGGTAGGATTGTATTGCTATAAACTTCCCCTCTTAGACTGCTTTTGCTGCATCCATTAGTTTTGGGTTGTTATGTTTTCATTGTCAGTCACTCGTTTCTAGGTATTTTTTTATTTCCTCTTTGATTTTTTCAGTGATCTCTTGGTTATTTAGTAGCGTATTCTTTAGCCTCCATGTGTTTGTATTTATTACAGTTTTTTTCCTGTAATTGATATCTAATCTCATAGCATTGTGGTCAGAAAAGATACTTGATATGATTTCAGTTTTCTTAAACTTACCAAGGCTTGATTTGTGACCCAAAATATGGTCTATCCTGGAGAATGTTCCATGAGCACTTGAGAAGAAAGTGTATTCTGTCGTTTTTGGATGGAATGTCCTATAAATATCAATTAAGTTCATCTTGTTTAATGTAGCATTTAAAGCTTGTGTTTCCTTATTTATTTTCATTTTGGATGATCTGTCCATTGGTGAAAGTGGGGTGTTAAAGTCCCCTACTATGATTGTGTTACTGTCAATTTCCCATTTTATGCCTGTTAGCATTTGCCTTATGTATTGAGGTGCTCCTATGTTGGGTGCATAAATATTTACAATTGTTATATCTTCTTCTTGGATTGATCCCTTGATCATTATATAGTGTCCTTCTTTGTCTCTTGTAATAGTCTTTATTTTAAAGTCTATTTTGTCAGATATGAGGATTGCTACTCCAGCTTTCTTTTGATTTTCACTTGCATGGAATATCTTTTTCTATCCCCTCACTTTAGGCTATATGTGTCCCTAGGTCTGAAGTGGGTCTCTTGTAGACAGCATATGTACAGGTCTTGTTTTTGTATCCATTCAGCCAGTCTATGTCTTTTGGTTGGAGCATTTAATTCATTTACATTTAAGGTAGTTATCGATATGTATGTTCCTATTACCATTTTCTTAATTGTTTTGGGTTTGTTTTTGTAGGTCTTTTCCTTCTCTTATGTTTTCTGCTTAGAGAAATTACTTTAGCATTGTTGTAAAGCTGGTTTGGTGGTGCTGAATTCTCTTAACTTTTGCTTATCTGTAAAGGTTTTAATTTCTCCATCGAATCTGAATGATATCCTTGCTGCGTAGAGTAATCTTGGTTGTAGGTTTTTCCCTTTCATCACTTTTAATATGTCCTGCCACTCCCTTCTGTCTTGCAGATTTTCTGTTGAAAAATCAGCTGTTAATGTTATGGGGATTCCCTTGTATGTTATTTGTTGCTTTTCCCTTGCTGCTTTTAATATTTTTTCTTTGTGTTTAAGTTTTGATAGTTTCATTAATATGTGTCTTGGCATGTTTCTCTTTGGGTTTATCCTGTATGGTACTCTCTGTGCCTTCTGGACTTGATTGACTATTTCCTTTCCCATGTTAGGGAAGTTTTCAACTATATTCTCTTCAAATGTTTTCTCAGCCCCTTTCTTTTTCTCTTCTTCTTCCAGGACCCCTATAATTCAAATGTTGGTGTGTTTAATGTTGTCGCAGAGGTCTCTGAGACTGTCCTCAATTCTTTTCATTCTTTTTTCTTTATTCTGCTCTCTGGCAGGTATTTCCACCATTTTATCTTCCAGCTCACTTATCCATTCTTCTGCCTCAGTTATTCTGCTATTTATTGATTTCTTCCAGAGTATTTTTAATTTCAGTAATTGTGTTGTTCATCACTGTTTGTTTTCTCTTTGGTTCTTCTAGATCCTTGTTAAATGTTTCTTGTATTTTCTCCATTCTGTTTCCAAGATTTTGGATCATCTTTACTATCATTACTCTGAATTCTTTTTCAGGTAGGTGGCCTGTTTTGTCTTCATTTATTTGGTCTTGTAGGTTTTTACCTTGCTCCTTCGTCTGTAATATACTTTTTTTGTCGTTTCATGTTTTTTTTTTTTTGTCTTTTTGATGGGTGGTGCTGTATTCCTGTCTTACTGGTTGTTTGGCCTGAGACCTCCAGCACTGGAGTTTGCAGGCAGTTGGATAGAGCTGGGTCTTGGTGCTGAGATGAGGACCCCCAGGAGGCCTCACTCTGATTACTATTACCTGGGTCTGAGGTTCTCTGTTAGTCCAGTGATTTGGACTTGGAGCTCCCACCACAGGAGCTTGGCCTGACCTGTAGCCTGGGAACCAAGATCTCGCAAGCTCGTGGCATGGTGAATAAAGGAAAAAAGGAACAGTACAATATCAAAGAATAAAAAACAAAATAAAATTAGAAAAATAAAAAATATATTAGGAAAAATAAAACTATAATTGAAACAACTGCAACAAGGTAAAATAAAACCACAACAGAAAAAAGAAAAGGGGGGGAGAACAAGCCAAAAGGAGAGAACAATAACAAAGTATAAAGAATAAAATAAAATTAGAAAAATAAAAGATTTATTAGGAAAAATAAAAATATAAAAGAATCAACAACAGTGAATCAGCAAGGTAAAACAGAACCCCAATCTAAAAGAGGAAAAAAAAAAAAAAGCCTTGGCTATGGGGGCAGAGTTTAGGCTGGGTTGGAATTTAGGGACGGGGTTTAGGGTGGGGCAGGACCAAGGCTGGTGGGGTGGTGACGTTGGAGCATGGGGCAGGGCCTAGGCGGGCACGTTCAAGCATGGGTCTGGCCTCTGCTTAGGACCTGTGCACAGAAGGAGACAGGCAGCATGTGGAAAGGAGGGCCTCTGGAGTGTGGGGTTCCAGAGTTTGGAGGTAGGGCCCTGAGTGAGGGTGTGTGGGTGGGGTTTAGGCCCAGTGCTTTGGAGGGCGTCTGTGAGTGTAGAGGTAGGGCCATGCGTGGGGTTGTAGGGGTGGGACTTTGGTTCTGCGTGGCAGGAGGGAGGCTCTGAGGGCAGAGGATTAGGCCCAGGAGCCCAACAGGCCCCCCAGTGCCTAAGTGGACTGGGAAAGCACTGGCCGGGTTCCCTTCTCTTCCTTCTGCCCCTCCCTCCCCATCTCCCCCAGGGTCTCCCCCATCCCGCTGGACCCCTAACCACAGGTGGGTCCCTCTGAGTGTAGGAACTCTTCCCCTCACCAAGTCACCCCTCAGGGGTGCTGGTCCCAAAGGTCCAGACTTTACTTTTGCTCCCCTTCCCTCCCTCCCACTCCCTCAGGACCCACACGGCTGGAGGGGGCCTCCATGGGCAGAGGATCAGGCCCGGGATCTCAGCAGGTTCCTGGGGGCCCCAAAACCTGGCCACACTCCCTATTGTTCCTCTGCCCTCCCAATGGTTCCCCAATTTCCCCCTTCCAGCGTGGGATCCCTTCCCCTCCCCCAGCCGGCCCTCAGGGGCGCCAGTCCTATCCTGCCTCCACTTCTCCTCCCCCTTCACACCCCCCATGCCCCATGTCCTACCTTGTCACTGGGGGTTCCTCCTGTCCCCTTAGGTGTCTGTGGTCCCCCACGGATGCCTGGTAGGTGCCCTAGTTGTGAGGAGACGACTTCCACGTCCTCCTAGTACGCCATCTTGACTCCGCCCCCTATTTTTACTTTTGAATATCGTTTCAGTGTTATATAAACACAACCAATACTTTAATAATATTATAAAAAGTGCTACATAGATTTGGAAATGAGGTCAAATTTTGGGCCGAAGAGTGGATGTGTGATTAATCACCTATTTGATATTCAGCTCTATAGAAAATACACCTTTATATGAGACAATTATCTGGATAAATTCTGCTTCCAAGAATGAGACAGGTTCATCTTTAAATATAAAACAACAACAAGAAGCACAGACACAGAGAAAGCAATATATATATTTATTTTTGGTAGAATTAAATAAAACCAAAGAGACCAATTCCATTTTGCATATATCTCTATGTCTAATTTTAGCATCTAAATCTATGTTTAAATGACACCTAGGAGTTCCCTGGTGGCACAGTGGTTAAGAATCTACCTGCCAATGCAGGGGACAGAGTTCGAGCCCTGGTCCGGGAAGATCCCACACGCTGTGGAGCAACTAAGCCTGTGCGCCACAACTACTGAGCCTGCGTGCCACAACTACTGAAGCCCATGTGCCTAGAACCCATGCTCCACAAGAAAAGCCACCGCAGTGAGAAGCCCACGCACCTCAACAAAGAGCAGTCCCTGCTCGCCACAACTAGAGAAAGCCCATGTGCAGCAGCGAAGACCCAATGCAGCCAAAAATAAAATATAAATTTTTTTAAAATTTGAAAATTAAAAATTTTAAAATTTTGTTAAAAGTACAGCATTAAAAGACATCACTGTTATACTTAGCTTATAAATATATAAATAGGTCTACATAAAATTTTAAACTTTCATAGTTTAATATCTAATAGTTTTATATCTAATGGAAATTTAAAATCAAGTTAATGGAATTTTCATTTAAAGTTAAAACATTATAAATAAACCTTAACAAGTGAAAGAAATTTATGCTTGCTTAAGATAATGTAACATAGTATTACAAAGAAATACTAATTTTGAACAAACTGTGTTCTATGTGTATAATTCCAGGCTTAAAAATCTCCTCTTCATCCCAGATAAAAGAGTTTGCTCAGCAATATAATGGTAACATTGGATTATAGTCCAAATAATAAAGTAAATGTCCATGAATCCATATATAAAGAAATAAGTAAATAATAAATGTGGGAGAAGTGACAAGCATTCCTTAAAGAATTTCAATTAATGTAAAAGGAATCAGAAATAGAAAATCACCATTCACTGCCACAGTATTAATTGCCACAGAAAATAGCCCACAGTGGATACTACAATTTGTGGTCAAAAGTTAAAGCAAAAACATTGTTTTGTTTTGTTTAATGTTTATTTATTTATTTGGCTGTGCCAGGTCTTGGTTGTGGCACGTGGGAATCTTCCTTGCGGCATGCAGGATCTTTTCTTTAGTTGAGGGTTGGGGGATCCTTAGTTGTGGCATGCAGGATCTAGTCCCCTGATCAGGGATTGAACCTGGGCCCCCTGTATTGGGAATGCAGAGTCTTAACCACTGGACCACCAGGGAAGTCCCTAAAGCAGAAACATTGTATTTGCATAGTTTCAAAGTGTCTCTCCCCAGCTATTAATTACAAAGGGAAAAACAGTAACATTACAGTAAAGAAACTTGACAGATATTATCTTAACCAAGTGATCAAGATTAACATCACTTTAACACTACTGAACTGTACACTTAAAAATGGTTAACATAGTAGATTTTGTTTTTTTACCACAATAAAAAAATTAACATCACCAGATAAGACATTTTGACATCATGTACCCCCCGATATGATGCACTGAGAAGGCCACAGTATCATTTCTGTGATATTCTTCCCAGTAATGCATAACATCAATCTAATTATGAGGAAACAAAGACAATGTCAAGTTGAGACACATGTTTGTTAACTATTAGCTTACTGTGGTAATCATCTCACAATATATGCTGTACACTCTAAATTTAAACAGTGCTATATGTCAATTATACCTCAGTAAAACTGGGGAAAAATTGAGGGACATTTTACAAATAACTGACCAGTACTCTTCAAAAGTCTCAAAGTCAGAGATTGGTTCAAGATGGCGGAGTAGAAGGATGTGCTCTCACTTCCTCTTGCGAGAACACCAGAATCACAACTAACTGCTGAACAATCATCAACAGGAAGACACTGCAACTCACCAAAAAAGATACCCCACATCCAAAGACAAAGGAGAACCCACAATGAGATGGTAGGAGGGGCACAATCACAATAAAATCAAATCCCATAACTGCTGGGTGGGTGACTCACAAACTGGAGAACACTTATACCACAGAAGTCCACCCACTGCAGTGAAGTTTCTGAGCCCCACGTCAGGCTTCCCAACCTGGGGATCTGGCAACAGGAGGAGGAATTCCTAGAGAATCAGACTTTGAAGGCTAGCGGGATTTGATTGCAGGATTTTGACAGGACTGGGGGAAACAGAGACTCCACTCTTGGAGGGCACACACAAAGTAGTGTGCGCATCAGAATCCAAGCAAAGGAGCAGTGATCCCATAGGAGACCGAACAAGACCTACCTGCTAGTGTTGGAGGGTCTCCTGCAGAGGTAGGGGGTGGCTCTGTCTCACCATGAGGACAGGGACACTGGCAGCAGAAGTTCTGGGAAGTACTCCTTGGCGTGAGCCCTCCCAGGGTCTGCCATCAGCCCCACCAAAGAGCCCAGGTAGGCTCCAGTGTTGGGTCACCTCAGGCCAAACAACCAACAGGGAGGGAACCCAGCCCCACCCATCAGAAGACAAGCAGATTAAAGTTTTACTGAGCTCTGCCCACCAGAGCAACAGCCAGCTCTACCCACCAACAGTCCCTCCCATCAGGAAACTTGCACAAGCCTCTTAGATGGCCTCATCCACCAGAGGGCAGACAGCAGAAGCAAGAAGAACTACAACCCTGCAGCCTGTGGAACAAAAACCACATTCACAGAAAGATAGACAAGATGAAAAGACAGAGGGCTATGTACCAGATGAAGGAACAAGATAAACCCCCAGAAAAACAACTAAATGAAGTGGAGATAGGCACCCTTCCAGAAAAAGAATTCAGAATAATGATAGTGAAGATGATCCAGGACCTCGGAAAAAGAATGGAGGCAAAGATCGAGAAGATGCAAGAAATGTTTAACAAAGACCTAGAAGAATTAAAGAACAAACAAACAGAGATGAACAATACAATAACTAAAATGAAAAGTACACTAGAAGGAATCAATAGCAGAATAACTGAGGCAGAAGAACGGATAAGTGACCTGAAAGACAGAATGGTGGAATTCACTGCTGCAGAACAGAACAAAGAAAAAAGAATGAAAAGAAATGAAGACAGCCTGAGAGACCTCTGGGACAACATTAAGCGCAACAACATTCGCATTATAGGGGTCCCAGAAGGAGAAGACAGAGAGAAAGGACCAGAGAAAATATTTGAAGAGATTATAGTCGAAAACTTCCCTAACATGGGAAAGGAAATAGCCACCCAAGTCCAGGAAGCACAGAGTCCCATACAGGATAAACCCAAGGAGAAACATGCCAAGACACACAGTAATCAAATTGGCAAAAATTAAAGACAAAGAAAAATTATTGAAAGCAGCAAGGGAAAAATGACCAGTAACATACAAGGAAACTCCCATAAGGTTAACAGCTGATTTCTCAGCAGAAACGCTACAAGCCAGAAGGGAGTGGCATGATACACTTAAAGTGATGAAAGGGAAGAACCTACAACCAAGATTACTCTACCCGGCAAGGATCTCATTCAGATTTGATGGAGAAATCAAAAGCTTTACAGACAAGCAAAAGCTAAGAGAATTCAGCACAACCAAACCAGCTCTACAACAGATGCTAAAGGAACTTCTGTAAGTGGGAAACATAAGAGAAGAAAAGGACCTACAAAACCAAACCCAAAACAATTAGGAAAATGGTAACAGGAACATACATATCGATAATTACCTTAAACGTGAATGGATTAAGTGCTCCAACCAAAAACCACAGGGTTGCTGAATGGATACAAAAACAAGACCCGTACATATGCTGTCTACAAGAGACCCACTTCAGACCTAGGGGCACATACAGACTGAAAGTGAGGGGATGGAAAAAGATATTCCATGCAAATGGAAATCAAAAGAAAGCTGGAGGAGCAGTACTCATATCAGATAAAGTAGACTTTAAAATAAAGGATGTTACAAGAGACAAGGAAGGACACTACATAATGATCAAGGGATCAATCCAAGAAGAAGATATAACAATTATGAAATATAAATGCACCCAACATAGGAGCACCTCAATACATAAGGCAACTGCTAACAGCTATAAAAGAGGAAATCGACAGTAACACAATAATAGTGGGGGACTTTAACACCTCACTTACACCAATGGACAGATCATCCAAACAGAAAATTAATAAGGAAACACAAGCTTTAAATGACACAATAGACCAGATAGATTTAATTGATATTTATAGGACATTCCATCCAAAAACAGCAGATTACACTTTCTTCTCACGTGCACACGGAACATTCTCCAGGATAGATCACATCTTGGGTCACAAATCAAGCCTCAGTAAATTTAAGAAAATTGAAATCATATCAAGCACCTTTTCTGACCAAAACGCTTTGAGATTAGAAATTAATTACAGGGAAAAAAACGTAAAAACCAGAAACACATGGAGGCTAAACAATATGTTACTGAATAACCAAGAGATCACTGAAGAAATCAAAGAGGAAATCAAAAAATACCTAGAGGTAAATGACAATGAAAACACAACGATCTAAAATTTATGGGTTGCAGCAAAAGCAGTTCTAAGAGGGAAGTTTATAGCTATACAAGCCTACCTCAAGAAACAAGAAAAATCTCAAGTAAACAATCTAACCTTACACCTAAAGGAACTAGAGAAAGAAGAACAAACAAAACCCAAAGTTAGCAGAAGGAAAGAAATCATAAAGATCAGAGCAGAAATAAATGAAATAGAAACAAAGAAAACAATAGCAAAGATCAATAAAACTAAAAGTTGGTTCTTTGAGAAGATAAACAAAATTGATAAACCATTAGCCAGACTCATCAAGAAAAAGAGGGAGAGGACTCAAATCAATAAAATTAGAAATGAAAAAGGAGAAGTTACAACAGACACTGCAGAAATACAAAGCATCCTAAGAGACTACTATAAGCAACTCTATGCCAATAAAATGGACAACCTGGAAGAAATGGACAAATTCTTAGAGAGGTATAACCTTCCAAGACTGAACCAGGAAGAAATAGAAAATAAGAACAGAGCAATCACAAGTAATGAAATTGAAACTGATTAAAAATCTTCAAACAAACAAAAGTCCAGGACCAGATGGCTTCACAGGCGAATTCTATCAAACATTTAGAGAAGAGCTAACACCCATCCTTCTCAAACTCTTCCAAAAAATTGCAGAGGAAGGAACACTCCCAAACTCATTCTATGAGGCCACCATCACCCTGATACCAAAACCAGACAAAGATACTACAAAAAAAGAAAATTACAGACCAATATCACTGATGAATATAGATGCAAAAATCCTCAACAAAATGCCAGCAAACAGAACCCAACAACACATTAAAGGATCATACACCATGATCAAGTGGGATTTATCCCAGTGATGCAAGGATTCTTCAATGTATGCAAATCAATCAATGTGATACACCATATTAACAAATTGAAGAATAAAAACCATATGATCATCTCAATAGATGCAGAAAACGCTTTTGACAAAATTCAACACCCATTTATAACTCTCCAGAAAGTGGGCATAGAGGGAACCTACCTCAACATAATAAAGGCCATATATGACAAACCCACAGCAAACATCATTCTCAGTGGTGAAAAACTGAAAGCATTTCCTCTACGATCAGGAACAAGACAAGGATGTCCACTCTCACCACTATTATTCAACATAGTTTTGGAAGTCCTACTCACAGCAATCAGAGAAGAAAAAGAAATAAAAGGAATCCAAATTGGAAAAGAAGAAGTAAAACTGTCACTGTTTGCAGATGACATGATACTATACATAGAGAATCCTAAAGATGCCACCAGAAAACTACTAGAGCTAATGAATGAATTTGGTAAAGTTGCAGGATACAAAATTAATGCACAGAAATCTCTTGCATTCCTATACACTAATGATGAAAATCTGAAAGAGAAATTAAGGAAACACTCCGATTTACCCCTGCAACAAAACGAATAAAATACCTAGGAATAAACCTACCTAGGGAGACAAAAGACCTTTATGCAGAAAACTGTAAGACACTGATGAAAGAAATTAAAGATGATACAAACAGATGGAGAGATATACCATGTTCTTGGAGTGGAAGAATCAATATTGCGAAAATGACTATAGTACCAAAGCAATCTACAGATTCAATGCAATCCCTATCAAATTACCAGTGGCATTTTTTACAGAACTAGAACAAAAAATCTTAAAATTTGTATGGAGACACAAAAGACCCCGAATAGCCAAAGTAGTCTTGAGGGAAAAAGATGTAGCTGGAGGAATCAGACTCCCTGACTTCAGACTATACCACAAAGCTACAGTAATCAAGACAATATGGTACTGGCACAAAAACAGAAATATAGATCAATGGAACAAGATAGAAAGCCCAGAGATAAACCCATACACCTATGGTCAACTAATCTATGACAAAGGAGGCAAGGATATACAATGGAGAAAAGACAGTCTCTTCAATAAGTGGTGCTGGGAAAACTGGACAGCTACATGTAAAAGAACGAAATTAGAACACTCCCTAACACCATACACAATAATAAACTCAAAATGGATTAGAGACCTAAATGTAAGACCGGACACTATAAAACTCTTAGAGGAAAACATAGGAAGAACACTTTTTGACATAAATCACAGCAAGATCTTTTTTGATCCACCTCCTAGAGTAATGGAAATAAAAACAAAAATAAACAAATAGGACCTAATGAAACTTAAAAGCTTTTGCACAGCAAAGGAAACCATAAACAAGACGAAAAGACAGCCCTCAGAATGGAAGAAAATATTTGCAAACGCATCAATGGACAAAGGATTAATCTCCAAAATATATGAACAGCTCATGCAGCTCAACATTAAAAAAACAAACAACCCAATCCAAAAATGGTCAGAAGACCTAAATAGACTTTTCTCCAAAGAAGACATACAGATGGCCAGGAAGCACATGAAAAGCTGCTCAACATCACTAATTATTAGAGAAATGCAAATCAAAATTACAATGAGGTATCACCTCACACCAGTCAGAATGGGCATCATCAGCAAATCTACAAACAACAAATGCTGGAGAGGGTGTGGAGAAAAGGCAACCCTCTTGCACTGTTGGTGGGAATGTACATTGATACAGCCACTATGGAGAACAGTATGGAGGTTCCTTAAAAAACTAAAAATAGAATTACCATATGACCCAGCAATCCCACTACTGGCATATACCCAGAGAAAACCATAATTCAAAAAGACACATGCACCCCAATATTCATTGCAGCACTATTTACAAAAGCCAGGTCATGGAAGCCACCTAAATGCCCATCGACAGATGAATGGATAAAGAAGATGTGGTACATATATACAATGGAATATTACTCAGCCATAAAAAGGAACGAAATTGGGTCATTTGTAGAGCCGTGGATGGATCTAGAGACTGTCATACAGAGTGAAGTAAGTCAGAAAGAGAAAAACAAATATCGTATATTAACGCATATATGTGGAACCTCGAAAAATGGTACAGATGAACCGGTTTGCAGGGCAGAAATTGAGACACAGATGTACAGAACAAACGTTTGGACACCAAGGGGGAAAGCGGCGGGGGGATGGGGGTGGTGGTGTGATGAAATGGGAGATTGGGATTGACATGTATACACTGATGTGTGTAAAATGGATGACTAATCAGAACCTGCTGTATAAAAAAATATATAAAAGAAAAAAATTTTTTTTTAAAGTCTCAAAGTCATGAGAGACAAGAAAAGGTTAAGGAACTATGATGAATGGTAGGAACTAAATGCATTGTGAGATCCTGGAGTGGATCCTTGAAAAGAAAAAGGACAGTAGGAGAAAACTGGTAAAATCTGAACAACGTTTGTAGTTTAGTTAATAGAGTTGTACCAAGGTTAATTTCTTAATTTTGTTATCTGTGCTATGGTTATGTAAGATGGTAACATTAAGGGAAGCCAGGTGAAGAGTATATGATAACACTATACTATTCCTGCAGTTTTTTTAAGTCTAAAATTATCTCATAAAGAATTTAAGGCGATATCAAAAAAACAAACAACCCAATCCAAAAATGGGCAGAAGACCTAAATAGATATTTCTCCAAAGAAGATATACAGATTGCCAACAAACACATGAAAGAATGCTCAACATCATTAATCATTAGAGAAATGCAAATCAAAACTACAGTGAGATATCATCTCACACCAGTCAGAATGGCCATCATCAAAAAATCTACAAACAATAAATGCTGGAGAGGGTGTGGAGAAAAGGGAACCCTCTTGCACTGTTGGTGGGAATGTAAATTCATACAGCCACTATGGAGAACAGTATGGCGGTTCCCCAAAAAACTAAAAATAGAACTACCATATGACCCAGCAATCCCACTACTGGGCATATACCCTGAGAAAACCATACTTCAAAAAGAGTCATGTACCACAATGTTCATTGCAGCTCTATATACAATAGCCAGGACATGGAAGCAACCGAAGTGTCCATCGACAGATGAATGGGTAAAGAAGATGTGGCACATATATACAACGGAATATTACCCAGCCATAAAAAGAAACGAAATTGAGTTATTTGTAGTGAGGTGGATGGACCTAGAGTCTGTCATACAGAGTGAAGTAAGTCAGAAAGAGAAAAACAAATACCATATGCTAACACATATATATGGAATCTTTAAAAAAAAAAAAAAAGGTCATGAAGAACCTAGGGGCAGGATGGGAATAAAGACGCAGACCTACTAGAGAATGTACTTGAGGACACAGGGAGGGGGAAGGGTAAGCTGGGACGAAGTGAGAGAGTGGCATGGACTTATATACACTACCAAATGTAAAATAGCTAGCTAGTGGGAAGCAGCTGCATAGCACAGGGAGATCAGCTCGGTGCTTTGTGACCACCTAAAGGGGTGGGATAGGGAGGGAGACGCAAGAGGGAAGAGATATGGGGATATATGTATATGTATAGCTGATTCAGTTTGTTATAAAGCAGAAACACCACTGTAAAGCAATTATACTCCAATAAAGATGTTAAAAAAAAAAAAGAAAGAATTTAAGGGACTGCCCTAGTGGTCCAGTGGTAAAGAATCCTTCCAATGCAGGGGATGTGGGTTTGATCCCTGGTGGGGGAACTAAGATCCCACATGCCGCGGGGCAACTAAGCCCGAGTGCCACAAACTACAGAGCCCACTCACCCTGCAGCCTGTGCGCCACAACTAGAGAGAGAAAACCTGCACGCCACAACTAAAAGAGAAGCCCGTGCACCACAACGAAGAGCCCACGTCCCACAACGAAAGATCCTGTGTGCCACAACCAAGACCCAGTGCAGCCAAAAAAATAATGAATGAATAAATAAATAAAATATTATTTTAAATATAGTATAAAAAATTTTTTAACTTTACTATAACTTAAAACTTCCAGTAGAAATGTAGATCTATATGCATTTCAAAGTTAAATTTGTAATTGAAGCAATTTGCCCAAACTAGAGGTACTGTTCTACCCTTGGAATACCAGGTACAAATGTTGTGCCTATCTGTGTGGGCCACACCCTGTGGGTCTGAATTTACACATTGTATAAAATAAGGTACATAATTAAAGACTCAGTAAAGCAAACTTTTTAAACAGTTAAGGCACAGTTGGTAGTATTAATAGCATCCTTGAAATATGTTAATGTTTTAATTTTTTTTCTTTAATTTTAGAATGAGAGAACTTAAAATAGCTTACCAATGCAAAACAGTGATGATCAAAAAGAAACCTAACTTGGATCCCTACTCCATTTCATTTTTTGAATGATATGCTAGGAACTAACTCTTTTTCTTAGTTTCCATGTTGTCACATCAGCATGCTCAGAGGAGAAAATGGCTTAAGATCAAATCTGGTAATACATGAAAATCTATCTTTTCTTAAGGCCACTTTATTGGTATTAATGCATTCTTTCTCCTTTAATATCTTTTTGTTTTGTAGTTGTTCAATAGCATTTGTTATCTACAAGTCTATTTTTTTTCCTCATCTACCTTCAAACAACTGCTCTCTGATGAGGAATGAGATATCTGTGTATAAACAGATTTAAGACTTGCCTAAGGTCCCCAACAACCATTAAGAAATCTACAGCTAACTTAA
Source organism: Balaenoptera physalus (assembly GCF_965194825.1). NCBI lineage: Eukaryota > Metazoa > Chordata > Mammalia > Artiodactyla > Balaenopteridae > Balaenoptera > Balaenoptera physalus. The sequence goes on from NC_138890.1 coordinate 59,667,154, forward strand.
TTCCTGAACTGAATCTCTTTAGCCTTATATCTGCCTTTACATTTGCAAATAAGTCAAATCCTTTTTCTTCTTCTTTACCCTTCCTCCCATCCAGTTATCTATGAGGACCACCATTCACCAGACATTTGCATGACTGTGAATGATGGTATGCAAGATGTTGATTCAAAGATGATCTCTACTCATCAGGTGACAAATCTAAAAATTTCTGAATAACAATAAACTATATTTCTACTTCTTGAACCTAATTGCTTTCTGATGTATCAAAACTAGGAGCTAGTTCTTGTCCCTATGCATGCATAACTTTCTAATGGAAAATAACTTAAAGGCAAAATAACATGATATCTCTATGGAACTAAGCATATTCAGAGCCAGGACTAATGAACTTCCACAGGAGACATGAATAATGGCTACATATAGTCATCAGATACTTGGGCATGGCCCTCTGACCCCCAAGACCTATTTCTATCAGAATCTGGTGGTAAACTGGAGCCAGCCTCCGTTTTTACCTCTCCAGTGCCATGGGGGAAGGGGAAGTTGGGCATAAGGTGCTTAAGAAACCAGAATTCACTATTGCCAGTGCCAGTGGCTGAGGACACTTCATAGGGACAAGGCTGGGATGTGGATCCACTGGCTTCTCCTTGTACCAGGTTGTTAGAGAAATTACAGTCATCATAGAAATGCTCTTGAATTGTGAACTTTTCTCTGTATTTAATCTTCTGGCAGATATGTGTAATGAAGATCACTGTGACAGAGAGCAGAAAGAGAAAGGAAAGGACAGCCAGAGAAATGACCAAATATTTAGTGGATGGATTTACCCTTGTAGGATGCTTGAATGGATCCCGGAACTGCAGATAGGGCTCAGAAAAGCCATCTACCAGGAGGATATTAAGTGAGGCAGTAGTAGAAAGAGCTGGTTGGCCGTGATCCTGAACAAGAACGATCAGTTTCTGCATCGTGGGGTCTCTCTCAGATATCTGCCGCAATGTACGGATTTCCCCATTTTTTTGTTGAACAGAGAATAACCCAGGGTCAGTGGCCTTAAATAGATGATATGAAAGCCAGGAATTCTGACCTGAGTCACCATCCACAGCCACCACCTTAGTCACCAGGTAGCCTGCCTCTGCAGACCTAGGCACCAGGTCATTGCAGGGCAAGGTGCCATTTTGCAGTGGGTACAAGATCATTGGGCAGTTATCATTGTCATCCAGGACAACCACTCTGACAGTAACCTGGCTACTCAGTGACAGGAAGCCCCCATCAGTTGCCTTTACCACAAACTGAAAATCTTGAATGGCTTCATAATCCATAGTTCTCAGTGCATAGAGTTTCCCATTGTCTGAATTTATGGAGATGTAAGCAAAGACTGATAGATCTCCACTTTTTGGAGGCAGCAGAGAATATGTTATTTGGGCATTCTCACCCAAATCTAGATCCTCAGCATGGACTTTGCCAATAAAAACTTCAGGGCTGTTGTTTTCTGGAACAGTCAAGATGTAGGAATCTTCCTGAAATACTGGGGGATTGTCATTAATGTCAGATATTAGCACCTCTATCACAGTCTCCGAGGACAGGGTGGGTGTTCCAGTATCCATGGCAACAAGGGTGATATTATGGCCAGAGACCTCCTCCCGATCCATGCCTCTGTCAGTGACCAGTGAGTAGGAATTCCTGAATGTAAGTTTGACTGCAAAGGGAAGGTCTTCTTTGAGGAAGCAAGTGATTTTTCCTCCCACTCGAATGTCCCGGTCTCTGATAGAGAAAAGGGCCACTACCGTCTGTAGTGGAGAGTCCTCAGGGAGAGGGCTGGACACAGAGGAGACTGTAACTTCAGGAGGATTGTCATTAACATCCACCACCTCCACCAGGACTTTGCTGTGGGCAGAGAGGCCTCCTCCGTCGGTAGCTTGAATGTCAATGTCATATGTTTCAATCGCTTCAAAATCTAGGGACCCTCTTAGTCGAACCTCTCCAGTTTCAGAGTCAATCTGAAACGTCTGGAGAATTACTTCTGGGTTTTGCGCTAAAGAGTAAGTTATCTCCTTGTTGGAGCCCTCGTCTAGGTCGGTGGCAGTCACCGTAGCCACCAAAGAACCATTGGCACTGTTTTCCGGTACCTGAGCGCGGTACACCAGTCGAGAGAATTGGGGCACGTGATCATTGACATCCAGAACCTCCACGCGGATGTGGGCAGTGCCAGACTTGGGCGGAGACCCTCCGTCCACAGCTGTAATTGTCAGGTTGACTTCAGGCTGCTCCTCTCTGTCCAGGGGTTTATCCAGCACTAGCTCGGCATACTTGGGCCCATGGCTGCGGAAGCGGGTGTGCAGGTGGAAATACTCACTGGCGCTCAAGGTGTAGTTTTGGAGACCGTTGAGGCCGACGTCCAGATCCTGCGCGCTCCGCAGAGGAAACCGTGAACCCAGGGGGTTGCTCTCCGGAATCTTTAAAAGAGGCTCCTTGTTTAGGAAAACCGGGGCATTGTCATTGATATCAAATACCCTGACCTCCACGCGAAAGGACTGCAGTGGCTCCACCAGGACTATTTCAAACTCCAGAACGCATGGATCGGCTTTGCCACAAAGTGACTCCCGATCCAGTTTCTCCTTCACGAACAGATCTCCTGTCTTGCGGTGCAGCCGGAAATGCAGTATATTGCCCTCGGAAACGAGCCGCGCCCCGCGCGCAGCCAGCTTCCCTACCTCCAGCCCCAAGTCCTTAGCCACGTTAGCTACAAACGAACCACTCTCCATCTCCTCTGCCACCGAATAGCGGATGGCCGCCGCACCCCCCACAGATAAGCACAGAAAAAGGAGAAGCGAGCCCACTTGCCTGCTTTGCAAGAGTTTTCTGCGTGCAATCGCCATCCGTTCTCACAAGCGTACTCTCTGCAGCAGATACACCTGTTGCGTACACACTTTCACTTTTCTGCCAACAGGTTCCTGCAACAGCTGCTCTCAGCTTTGCTAGCCTCTAACCGCAGCGCCGCCAAAGGCTAACCGAGCCAGGTGAGCTGTTTTGCACTTGGAAGAAAAATTGCATTAAGTAACTCAACTCCCCAGTCTATCGAATGTATTAATAGATATGTTCTCATTCTGGAGAGTAAGGTAGAGGTTGAAAGTTGTTGCCAAAGCAACAGCAAACTCGCCTTTCAATTCCCTTTCAGGAAAAAAAGCCCTGGGGAATTGAACACCCAATGAGGATACTCGTTAAGCAAGCTTAAGGTTGAAGTCATAGTATCTGTGAGCCGGCTGGGGCCGCTGCAGCAGCGGGCAAACAGCGAGGTGTTAAGGTACTCGGCACACTCCACATACACACTCCGCCCAGAGACCAAGGGAGAGGCAAAAAGATGCTGCAGTGTCTTCTGAAGCGTAAACCAACTGGATGGGAATGAGGGAGGGGGCCTTGGAGGAAGTGATCAGTAGGAAAAGGAAAGGGGACAGACAGACATCATCTCTCAGGAAACTGGGGTCCATTAGGTACACTGATAGGGGAACTGTTCAACTTGCCTCATGGTTTGCATAAACCCATTCTTTTCCACAGAACCCTCAAACGCTTAGGAAGCGACTGGCTTGTCACTTATGATTCTGATGGAAGCAATACTTATTGGGTATGATTTCTATATACTGGTACTGTATTAAGTAATTTACATGCATTATCTCATTTAACCCTTGCAACAACTCTATGAGGTACACATTATTATTATTTCTTTTTTACAGATGAAATTGAGACTGGAGAGGTTATGTTACTCCCCCAATGTCTTCTACCTAGTAAATATTAGAGAAGGAACTCAATTTGATTTTGTCTGACTCCAAAGTCATGCTCATAATTAGTATGTAACTCTGCTTCCCAAATAATATAGTAGATAAATTAAGTGAAGATAAATGTTTGGCTTTGGATTTTAAAGGAAATTAAATAATAGACTACTTACATATATTGAAAATGGCCCAATAGAAATTTTGCAAGATATTTGTTGAGAGTTTTTTACAGTCATAAGATCATAGAATGTTTAAGAATGATAATGCACCTCAGAAAGATTAGGTCCAATCTCCCCACCCTTTTTTTAAATAGATGAAAAAACTAAGGCCCAAATGATGAAATCACTTGCCCAGTCCATACAGCTACTGCTGGCAATATAAAAACTAGAACCTGTCTTCTGACACTCTATCTCATGCTCATTAGCAGGAGCATTTGGTGGTTTCCCATTTGTAAAAAAAACTCATAACACTTACAGTAGGTAATCTTCAGAATCTAGTCTCTTTCCTTTGATATTTAGCTCAGTCTCAGATTGATGTTGTGTTCTGCTCTAGCTCATTCATTTCCATTGCTGTATAGAATTCCAGTCTGGTCAATGCTGTTTGGCCACAGACCATCAGGAACACACCTGTAGTTGAACAAAGTTGTATTTTCTGATTACTGCAACAAGGGAGACATCACACCACAGAGAATCATGGGGCATCTCAATAAGAGGGTGTTAAAAAGGACTTGCGATATTTGTGCAAGGTGATTTGGGGGTGGTTTGAAGTAGGACTTTGCTCTGGATTGGATGCTGTCAGAAACAGTTATTTTTATAGTTGGATATATTAATAATTCTTAGAAGGTGAGAAAAATGGAAGGAGGCTAAAGCTGTGATTGGTAATTCATATTAGCCATTTTTGTGGTTTGGAAAATGTTCCTTTTCACCTGATTATGGCATCCTCTTGTTTTTCTCTTAATCCATCACTGTCACAGAGTGGCCTCGTCTAATGTTGTTCTATGAACCTGTTTTAGTTCAACACAAGAACAGCATAGCCTAGCTCTGAGTATCAGGCTAGCTCCTAACTGTCACGGACTGCTTTTGTCTTTTTCAGCATGAACAGCAAAACTCATTTACTATTCTACTGTTCACAGAAGTATGTCATTATATATGTCACTTTGTACACACGTGTGTACATTTGAGGGGGGGCATATACCTAGAAGTGGCATTGGTGTCATAGGGTATGCTCTTTTCAGCTTTACCTGATACTGCCAAACTGCTTTCTAAGAAGTTGTACCAATTTACACATCTCATCAGCAGGATGAGATGTGTAAATAGGTCCATTATTTTAAATTGGTCCATTTGTTCTAATTCTTACCAACACTTATCGTTACTAGTCTTCTTAAAAGTTTAACCATTTTGGCTATCTCAGTGTGGGCTTAATTTGCATTTCTCTGATTATTAATTATTGATGACGTAGGGCACTATTTAATATATGTTTAGTCATCTGGGTAACCTTTGGTTGGGGGGGGCGTTGTTCAGTTCCCTTAGCCATTTTTTTACATTGGATTGTCTTTTTCCTATTGATTTGTTGTAGTTCTTCATATATTCTAAATACAAGTCCTGAGTATCTCTTTATAATTGAGAAAAAGAGACATGCTTATCCTTAGTTGATATATAGCTTATCCTTAGTTGATATATATCTACAGAGTTTTGTTTAAAAGAGGTATTTCTCCCAGTGATTCACACATTAAGCAGAAGCTTATGGCATCCTAGGAAGTCTTTTTTTAAGCTGAGGTATAATTGACGTATAACATTATATGAGTTTAAGGTATACAGTGTGATTAGATATTAGTATATACTGCTAAATGCTCAACACAGTAAGTCTAGTTAACATCCATCACCACACATAGTTATAAACGTTTTTCTTGTAATGAGAACTTTTAAGATCTACTCTCGGTAATTTTCAAATATACAATACAGTGTTGTTATTAACTACAGTCACCACCTAGGAAGTCTTAATACAATCAGTTTGTAAGTAACTCATTCAAAACCCATAAATTTAAAAAATACATTCTTATGACTTGAAATACAAGAAATGCTGCTCTTCAATTGGATTCCTCTGAATCTTAATTTGTTTAGTTAGTTCTCAGGGTATGTATTATCTGCTTGATGGGATGAAATTCCAAAATATTTTCTTTTTCCTCTGAAAACTTTGGACCCTTTAAACATCATGGTATTTTTTTAAATAAGTTTTTATTCTTTCCAGTGAAGGCAGAACTAGGACATACAGAATAAATCTACAACCTACCAAGCTGTAATGCCAGTGTCTTTACTCAAAATCTAGTCATTGGGAAGAGGGGCAAACCACACCTAGTAAAATATCATAAAGTTTAGAGAGAATAAAAAATGCATTCCAAAATTGTATCTAAGGACTTCCCTGGTGGCACAGTGGTTAAGAATCTGCCTGGCAATGCAGGGGACACAGGTTCAAGCCCTGGTCCAGGAAGATCCCACATGCCGCGGAGCAACTAAGCCCGTGCGCCACAACTACTGAGCCCATGTGCCTAGGGCCCGTGCTCCGCAACAAAGACAAGCCACTGCAATGAGAAGCCCGCGCACCGCAATGAAAAGTAGCCCCCGCTTGCCGGCAAGCAGAAACGAAGACCCAACGCAGCCAAAAATAAATAAATAAATAAATGTATTATAAATAAATAAATAAAAGTAAGCATAGACGGAGAAGGTAGGACTGCATAATTTTTAAAAAACTGTATCTAAGTACTAACTCTTAGCTTTTAAAAAATCGTATTTTGAAATAATTTAAACCTTCAGAAGAGTTTCAAGAGTGCTTACAATTACCCATTACCTACCTATTGATTTGGTTTGACCAAATTTTAGTCAGGTTTCTCTTTTTCTCATAGGCCTCTGAACTTTAATTCACCCCCAAACTGAAACAAGTCCTAAAATCCCCCACTTAATTGTTCATTCTGAGAACTGGCCAACCACAGAGGGAAAAATATTCCTGTTAAAGCACCCTGATTATACCATCTGCTTGCTCTATCCCCTTGTCCTACTCCCACACAAAGCTACTGCTAGCCCTGCTGATCCCTCCCTAATTTAAAAAACAAAAACAAAAAAACTGTTTTTCTGTATGAGACATTTGCAGATTTTGTGATCAATGAGTTCTGCTATTGCAATAGTCTTTTAAAACAGCTTCTCCTTCCCTAAGTCCAGATTTGTTGATATTTGACATAATAAACAATAATAAATAATTATATAGTCTTCACCTAGATTCACCAATTTTGCTACATTTGTACACTTTCATATATATACACATGTATGCATATACATCACATGTTATACATTATATATGTGTATATATATATATATATACACACACATTTATTATTCAAAACCAGTCGCTCTCCCTCTTAACTTCTGTGGGCAGAATATATCTGCTCCACTGATGTTGAGTTTGGCCATGTGAATTATACTAGACCCTCACAATGGGTTTAGTATAATTCTCCACCCCTTCACTTTGGGCTTGACCCCGTTGAGTTGCTTTGGCCAAAGGGATGTTAGCAGAGTGGGTGGTATCTGTGAACGTGACCTTATTTGAAAACAGTGTCTTTTCAGATATAATCAAGTTAAGATAAGCTTATACGGAATTAAGGTGAACTCTAATGACTGGTATCCTTATAAAGAGAGATCTGGAGACACACAGACACACACAGGGAAGAAGGCCATATCACGACAGAGATAAGAGACTGGACTGATGCTGCTATAAGCCAAGGGATGCCAAGGACTGCTGGCAACAACCAGAGCTAGGAAATAGCAAATAAGGATCCTCCCCTAGAGCCTTCAGAGACAGCAGGGCCCGGCTGATGCCTTGGTTTCAGACTTTTAGCCTCCAAACTATGAGAGAATAAGTTTGCTTTTTTTAAGCCACCCACTTTGTGGTAGTTTGTTATATCAGCCCTAGGAAACTAATACACAGAGTAAAGCAAGTTGTGGCTTGAAATGTGCTGCAATAATTGGGCTTGCCCTCTTGCTCTTCTGCCACCTTTCTAAGAACTTTTTCTGGATAGCCCACCGATTCAAGGATGAGTATGGAACAGCACTGGATACAGCCTGTATACTGAAGCAAAGCACAGCTGATCTCAGCCTAAATCTGCTGACCTCCAGACGCACGAGTGGGAATTAATGTTATTTTGAGCTGTTAAGTTTTACACTGTATTTTGTGACCATAGCTGGCAGATACAGTATGTAAACATTGTATTTTGTTATGAGTTAGTTGCAGACATTTTAACATATCATCCCTAAATATCTCAATATGTACCTCTTACAAACAGGGGCATTCTCCCACATAACTTCAATTAAAATTATCACACACAGGAAATTTAACATGAATACTATTACCTAATATTGTATTCAATATTTGAATTTCCTCAATTGTTCCAATAATGTCCTTTATGGCTGTTCTTTTTTTAATCCAGGATATAATCAAGGTTTGCACATTGTACTCAATTGTCATGTTTTTCTAGTTTCCTTTAAACTAGAGCAGTTTAAAGAAAATATTTTTGACTTTTTTTTTCATGACACTGCCATTTTTAAAGAGTCATTTTACAGGATATCCCTCAATTTGGGCATTGTGTCTTCATTAGATTCAGATGAAATATTTTGACATCAGTGCCACCTTGGAGATGTTGTAGTCTCTTCAGTGCATTACATCAGGAGGCATATGATGTAATTTATGTCCCATTATTGGTGATACTAAGTTTGATAATTTGGTTACAAAATAGTGTCCAAATTTCTCAATTTGAAAGGTACCTTTTAATTTTTCATGATTAGTTATCTTTGGAGAGATGTTTCAAAACTATGTGACCATGATGTGGAGAAAAGGGAGCCCATGTGCACTGTTGGTGGGAATGTAAATTGGTGCAGCCACTATGAAAAACAGTATGGAGATTCCTCAAAAAATTTAAAAGAGCTACCATGTGACCCAGAAATTCCACTCCTAGGTATTTATCTGAAGAAAACAAAAACACTAATTAGAAAAGATATATGCGCCCCTATGTTCATTGCAGCATTATTTACAATAGCCAAGATATAGAAGCAATCTGGATAAAGAATATGTGGGGGGGGGGTGTGTGTGTGTGTGTATGTGTGTATATAACAGAATATACTCAGCCATAAAAAAGAATGAAATCTTGCCATTTGTGACAACATGGATGGTCCTAAACGGTATTATGCTAAGTGAAATAAGTCAGATAAAGACAAAAACTGTATGATTTCACTTATGTGTGGAATCTAAAAAAACAAACAAACAAAAACCCAATGAACAAACATAACAAAGCAGGAACAGAGTTATAGATACAGAGAACAAATTGCCAAAGGGGAGCGGGTGGGGGGGGACAAAAGAAGTGAGGGAGATTAAGAGGTACAAACTCTAGTTACAAAATAAATGAGTCAAGGGGATGAAATGTATTGTGGGGAATACAGTCAATAACTATGTAATATTTTTGATGATATAACTAGACTTACCATAGTGATCATTTTGAAATGTGTAGAAATACTAAATCACTGTGTTGTGTACCAGGAAATAGCAGTGTTATAGGTCAATTATACTTCAAAAAAACAAAATCATAGAAAAAGAGATCAGATTTGTGGTTACCAGAGGCAGGGGGAGGGGGAGGGTAGGAAGAGGAATTGTATGAAGGTAGTCAAAAGGTTCAAACTTCCAGTTATAAGATAAATAAGTACTAGGGATGTAATATATAACATGATAGATATAATTAACACTGCCTTATGTTATATATGAAAGTTGAGAGTTCTCATCACAAGGAAAAATTTTTTCTATTTCTTTCATTTTGTACCTATATGAGATGTGAATGTTCACTAAACTTATTGTGATAATCATTTCATGATGTAAGTCAAATCACTGTTATATACCTTAAACTTATACAGTACTGTATGTCAATCATATCTCAATAAAACTAGGAAAAAAACTATGTGAATATTCTATTTCCAAAACAATTTTATTACTCAGTGTTTTCCAACATCCATGGATGATACTTGCCTATATTAATATATACTTGTACTTACATAAAGTATCTGTGGTGTGTGTATGTGTGTGGGTGTAATCATGGTATTTATACTTTCAATGCATTAAAACAGGTTTCTTGGGCTTCCCTGGTGGCGCAGTGGTTGAGAATCTGCCTGCTAATGCAGGGGACACGGGTTCGAGCCCTGGTCTGGGAAGATCCCACATGCCAAGGAGCAACTGGGCCCGTGAGCCACAACTACTGAGCCTGCGCATCTGGAGCTTGTGCTCCGCAACAAGAGAGGCCGCGATAGTGAGAGGCCCGCGCACCGCGATGAAGAGTGGCCCCCGCTTGCCGCAACTAGAGAAAGCCCTCGCACAGAAGCGAAGACCCAACACAGCCAAAAATAAATAAATAAATAAATAAATAATAAAAATAAAGGAATTCCTTTTAAAAAAAAAGTCTTTAAAAACAGGTTTCTTCCTTTCCATCCCCCAATTCATATTTATATTAGCCTTGTACCAAAGTGAGAATATTTGGTTCCCAGCACCATCAATATATTTGCTCATTATGCGAATCTTAAAATATGATAATTTTACAATAAGATTTGGTAATCATGATCCTTGGTATTTGCCCAAAGTAGTTGAAAACTTATGTCCACACAAAACCCTGCACACAAATGTTTATAGCAGCTTTATTCATAATTGCCAAAACTTGAAGCAACCAAGATGTCCTTCAGTAGGTGAATTGATAAATAAACTGTGGTATATCCAGATAATGAATTATTCTTTATTATTATTATTATTCAGCACTAAAAAGAAATGAGCTATCAAGCCATGAAAAGATATGGAGAAAACATAAATGCATCTTACTTAAAATGCATGCTGCTAAGTGAAAGAAGCAAGTCTGAAAAGGCTGCTCTATGATTCCAACTATATGACATTATAGAAAAGGCAAAACAAAAAGAAATCAGTGGTTGCCAGGATTTAGGGGGAGGGAGGATGAATAGGTGGAGCACACAAGATTTTTTTAAATGGACTTTATTACTATGCATGTGTAATTACAACACTGGCTAATCTCCCCATTGGTTGTTTCTACTGTATTCAAACTTGAAATAGTCTTACTTTTAATATTTATGATATTTGTTATAGTCATATTTATAAGCATATTAATATCTGGGATACCCTCTAACTTTCTTTCATATATACTCAAGTCTGAAAAAAACTTTAGGAGCACATGTATTTTATTTTATTATTTTTTTTTAAATTAATTTATTTTTGGCTGTGTTGGGTCTTTGTTGCTGCACCCGGGCTTTCTCTAGTTGTGGGAGCGGGGGCTACTCTTCGTTGCGGTGCACGGGCTTCTCATTGCGGTGGCCTCTCTTGTTACGGAGCACGGGCTCTAGGCGTGTGGGCTCAGTAGTTGTGGCTCATGGGCTCTAGAGCACAGGCTCAGTAGTTGTGGCACACGGGCTTAGTTGCTCTGCAGCATGTGGGATCTTCGCGGACCAGGGCTTGAAGCTGTGTCCCCTGCATTGGCAGGCGGATTCTTAACCACGGCGCCACCAGGGAAGCCCTGGAGCACATGTATTTTAAAACATTGAGTTCACACCTGCGGTTTTAGACTTTACTATTATTTTAGGATTCTTTTCTTTTATTGTGTCTTTTCATGCATTTTAGGTTTCTTATTCCTTTTGGCAGGAACAAGAGGCTTTGAGGGTATAGAAGTCTTTCTTAGGCAGCTCAATTTATTGCAGCTGCTTTTGATCTACCATCTGTTGCTTTAAATGACAATGCCTCTTGTTGTTTACCATGTGCATCTGCGTATAATGTTTCTGTCTTCCACAGTAATATAAGAAGCCTTAATATAAATCAATACCATTTATAGTCCAGATTTATATTACATTCTTACTTTAAACAGAGGGCTTTCATGCCCATGTTGACTCTGGTAGCATGGGTTATAGGTGTCTTTCCATGTAATCTGACAGGTGTTTGGGAAACTTCCCAATTTAACCAAATGGAGGCTAGGTTAGAATGTTTATTCTTCTCTTAACTAAACTCCAACCAATTTATCTCCTTTATCAGTGAAGATAATTCAAGTAACATCCCCAAATTGGATACCTAAATTTTTATTTAAATCAGGATTTTGAAAAAAAAAAGTTTTATGTCTGAAAACAGAAATGATAACTATTTTCTGTGTTAAGATCCATAGAAGAGTAAATGAGAAAACATCTATAAGAATACTAAATATTAACTGGGTTGGTTGACAAAGCCAAGAGTGCTTCCTGGGTAGTCCTATCTTTTTCTGGGATTTGAGAAAGAAATTCATGTTACTCTCAATTTGCTAGAAGTGACTTTACACTGTAGCCCACATATCTGAAGATATAGTAAGACTCTGGCTATAAAGCAGTCACTTGTTTCAGAATATGGGAAGAGTGATATTAAACTAATTAGGAAGAAGAGGTTACCATCAAAAACAGAAATTGTAAGGTCAGTTGGAATTTTGACTTCATAGCCTCTTGAAAAATAAAAGTACCCACCTTTCCATAGTATTTTTAATAAAGATAACATTTGAAAGAACTATTCCATTACCTCTTTCTCCTGTTTCATTGTCATTATCTATCAAAAGAATCTCTACTTAGCAACTCGATTAACTTCAGGGGCTCCCCATCTGAAGTTAAATGTACAAACTTCAAAGTGACTTCATCATCACTGTGTAAAAGTACACAGTGTGAAAATACACCAGGTAAACATAAGAAGCATACCATAACTTTCCTGTATTTTCAACTCTGATAGTTTATATATACCAGTCCTGGAAGAAAATAAGAAACATGAGTTTTCCTCCTAGAATTTCTATGACCTCTTACCACTTCCTAAATATAATTACACTTGTTTTTTCCTTCCAGAAGCAGAAATCAGAGAGAGAAGTACTCTCAGCTAAGCTTCCTTGAATGTATTTGGCTAACAAGATAGAGCTTCAGAAGCATTTCTTTCAGCAAAATGTACTCTATGAATACTTTAGTAACTATTTCTAAATGTCTATAGAAACAAATATTTTTCAGATACTCATCTGATAACAAGATATGCTGAAAGAAATGCTTGGGAAAATTTTAACATTTGTAAATTATTTGAGGGGATGTAGGAGAAGTGAGAGATCACTCTGGAAATTCTCAATTCTCCTATACCTCTCTGTGGCTTTTTAAAATGGTCAGATCTCCCCAAAACCACCTCCTGAGGTTCAATATTCCAAACCCCTCCAATTTGTTTCTTCAGAGTTTAGGATCTCCATCCAAAGTCCTTTTTGAACTTTATCAAAAGCATTTTCCTCATCTACCACCAGGTGGCAGGTGGATCCACTTTTTGGAGAGCGACCCTGACCCCGCCCTACCGGAAGTTGTCAAGCAAAGGAAGCCTCTCTGGCCACGCCTAGAGTTCAGCACCCTCGACACGGACAGCGACACCGCCCAATTTAGTCCCGTGACTCGCTGCAGAGATTTTCACCTGACAAAGGAACTGGCCAATCCCAACTGGTTCCAAGGGCCGCGTGACTGACAGTTTACAAAGCCAGATATGGAGGGGGAAAGAACTCCTTCATTTGGGACATTTAGGTTGGCAGGGGAACCAGGTGATTTTAAATAATATATCGTAATGCAAAAATCCTAATTTTTCTCCCTCACTACCCACCAGATTCTAAGTGCATTCTTAGAAATGCTACCTTGCTGTGCGAGAGACAGTAGATTAACCAGCCTCGGTGTGTTGGTTTATTCCGACAAAACGCGTTAAGACAACGAAGGCGGTACAAAAGTCCGTGTGAGTTATGGCGGCCAATCCCTCTTCTTGCACAAAGCTGCCTGTCAGCTTTCCTAAGAAACCAGGGGACGGACTGCTTTTTCTGCATAGTTTTTCAGTTAGTCTCGAAAACCCGAACAGTAGCTCTTTTTGTTCACATGAAATTACTATTTTAGACAGAGAGGTTGGACTGAAGCACGAGTGTACTCTAAAATTGATGGTTGAGGTGTCATCTTTCCAGTTGCCTAGCAACAAATTAGACAAAAAAGAGCACGTCTGCGGGTTTTAACTTACATAACAGCAAAAGCCCAAGGGCAAATGAAAATGCGCTCTGGACAGCTTGACATATTAACTAGTTCTGGTGTTTAGAATCAGTCTAATTAAATCTCAGTGCTGGGGCAGCAGGTAGAGCTAACGGGAACAAGTAGCTATTTAAGATGGACAAATAAGCTAAATTAAGCCGAGTTTTACCTGTAAATTATCCGTGTTGTACGGATTGCTTTCTCACTATTTCCCACTATTTTGGCGGCGATAATTCAGATCTTTAACCAGCAGAGGGCGAGTCGACTGCATTTTTCGCCCCTAAGACACTCCCTTCCTTCACCCCACCCTTTCTCATCCCTTGCCCCTGGGAAATTAATTTACTAGGCTCTTCAAATATAGACCAACGGAGGGTGGAGGAAGGAGAGCAGCAGCGCAGAACTCCACAGAGTGCCAGCCCTGTCAGCCTTGGATCTGTGGCTGCTCTGCTGTCCCCTTACTTGGAGCTGCAGAGGGGATTGCAGCCGTTGTCCCAGGAGGAGGCTGGGATTAAAAGCAGCCCCACCCCCAGAAGACGTGGATATTTGTGATCACTAGCTTCAGAGAATTGGGAGAGCCAGAGAGAGCCTGGTTACACGACAGATATAACCTATGAAAGAGAAAAGAACCAGTTCACTTCTCAGGGCCAATAATAGCTCAGTATGCTGGAACATCAACAAAAAAAGGCTCTGCTCTGGCTTTGATACTCTAGGAACAAAAATGGGGTGGGGGTAGGGAAAGGAGAAGATGAAAGACTAAGAATCTGACTGAGTCATCTTTAAAACAGAACAAGCAAAGCAAGCCACTCAGGGGGAGAGACAATGACAGAAAGCCTGCTAGAATGCAGGGCAGAGCAATAAAGCATGCTGTACAAAGTTACTTTATTGCTGGGCGGAACCCTCTGCATTCTGGACAGGCATACCACTTGCTCCAGAGGAGGTGGGTTTTACCTTGTATTGTAAGACTTTGCAGAATCTTCTCGGGCAGGCAGCCAGAAATCCCATTAATTGGACATGCCCTTTATCTTCTCATATTTATGTCTCAGTTTCAAGCTAGTAAAATTAATTTTTTCTGGAGGACATTCAACTAAATTTTATGCAGCATTGCATGTTCTCTCCTTCAATCATTAAATTTCTATAAAGCTTGTTTTTAAAGAATACCATTTCATTAACAAATACAATTCATGAGGAAGTATGATACTCTGTTAAAGTTGATGGTGTGTTAGGTTAGATCAACACTTTTCAGAAAGGATGATTTGATTCAGTTTCATCATTAATCTTTCAAGTAAATTGCACTTTGATGGTGTTGTATTGCACACCTTCTGTATCTAATCACTTATAAAATAAATTTTTTATGCATATACCAAATTTCATTCATGTTACACCAAGATCCAAACAAATGCTTAAAACTGGCTAATATAATCTCTCCATGGAAGCCAGAATTATCTTTAAAAAACTGTAGTAGTAAGTCACTGAACAAGCACTTAGTAAAACAGGATGTTCAAAAAGCCAATAAGCATATTAAAAGGTTTCAACATCATTAATTATCCAAGAAATGGAATTTTAAACCACAATGAAATGCCTTTATCCACACAAGAGAATTAATTAAAAAGCTGACATTTTCAAGTGTTGGAAAGGATGGGGCAACTTCAGCTATCACACACTGCTGATGGGCTATAAGTTGGTACAGTCACTCTGGAAAACTGTCAGCATTTACTAAAGTTCAATATATGCATACCCTACAACTCAGTAATTGCAGTCTTAGGTATATTCTCAATAGAAATACTTATATGTGCACACAAAAAGACATGTAAAAGAATGTTCATCTTAAACTTGGAAGCAATCCAAACCTCAACAATAGAATGGATAAATATATTGTTATTGCCATATACAGAAATATATACATAATGACTTTTTAAAAAACTGCTACATGCAACAGTATGTATAAATCTCACAATGTGATGTTCAGCAGGAAAAAATCAGAAACACAAAATTTTGTACGATTCTACTTATATAAAGCTCAATTATTGGAAAAACTAAGGTAAGTCAGTATAGTGGTTGCCTTTGGTGGAGATAAAGACTGAAAGGGGGCATGAGGGAGGCTTCAGGGGGTATTGGTAATATTCTGTTTCTTGATCTGGGTGGTGGTTACTCAAGTGTGTTCGCCCTTTAAATATCTATTGAGCTATACACTGATTTGTACATGTTAATTATGTTATGCAATCTAAATTCCTTAAAGTCGCCTATAAGGCCCTGCAAAAACTAATCCTACCTAAATTTCCAATCTCTTATTAACCATTTTCTCCCTCCATCACCACACTTGAATTACTCTGAGCTTTCATCAGTTTCTAGAACATATCTATCTCTTTTCAATCTTAAGGCCCTTGGGCTTGCTGTTTTCTCTGCCTGGAATGCATTATCACCAGCTCTTTTCATAACATGTTCCTTCTAATCCTTCAACTCTCAGATTAATGATACCTTTTTAGAGAAACTTGCTTTGACTCTCCTATCTGAAGTCCCTGTGTCATTTTTCTATTTGCTGCCATCACAAATTATCACAAACTTAGTGGCTTTAAACAATACAAACTTATGATCTGAGACTTCTGAAGGTCAGAAGTCTGCAATGGGTCTCACTGGGCTAAAATCAAGGCACCAGCAGGAGCAATTTCCTTCTGGAGGCTCTAGGGGAGAATCCACTTCCTTGCCTTTTCCAGCTCTTAGAGGCTGGAGGCACTTCTGGATTTGTGGCTCCTTCTGCCATCTTCACCGTCAGTAGTGCAGTATCTTCAAATCTCTCTCAGGCTGTGACCCTCTCTTCCCTCTTTTCTACCCTTTCGATATTGTTGAATCCAGCCAGATATTTCAGTATACTGTCCTGATCAAGGACAGCTGATTTAGCAACACTAATTCTCCTTTGTTACGTATTATAACATATTCATAAGTTCTGAAGACTAGAGTCGTGGACATCTTTGAGGGGCATTAGTCTGCCTACCACAGTCCACCTTTTTCTAGCACAGCACTGTGTTTATTAAGAGCACTAATCACAGTTTTTAGTCATTTTATATATTCCTCTGCCCATTCACTGTCTAACTGCCCCCACTCTAAGGTAAATTCTATGAGCGCACAGACCCTATCTGTCTTGTTCCCTGCTGTTTCCTTGGTGCTTAGCATAATGCTTGACACGCTACAGAAATTCATTAAGTATTTGTGGAAAGAATAAATAAATATGAGTTTAGGTCTATGTTTTAACACTTGAAAACTCTGGTTTTTACCTTTTCCTTTCATATAAAAATATATATATTGTGTCTTGGCAGGAGGGGGATTTCTGGTGCAATCACAGTATAGATTTTTGAAGCTCTCTACTATACTAACTCACTGTAAAAAAATCACTCTTACAAATAGAGTCCATATATGTCATATACATATCTTCATTTTTATCATACTTAAAAGTAGAGTTTATAAGTTACTTCCTCCTGGAAAATAGTGTATCACAGAGCTCATATTCTGAAGAAAAGATAATCCAGGGTGAAGAGTTGGAATTCTTTATTACAGTCATGTGAGAAAAAAATGTGGTGCATGGGGCTCTAAGTATGATCCTAGAATGTAGTTGCAAAGACAGGTATCATCAGATAATCACTGTACATCTGATATTATAACCTGTATTACCAGGTTGTAATATCAGATACCAAAGTTTTTTTAAAAAATACTTGGTGATTCATTTATTTACTCAGCAAATATTTATTATAATCATCTATTAAGTGTCAGACCCTTTTCTAGTCTCTGGGTACACAATACAAAGTCCCTGCCTATAGGGAGCCTACAAATAGATGCACAATATTACGTGAGGTAGTGGCAAGTGTTATAAAGAAGAAAGGGAGATTAATCCCTTGTTGGTTGCTTTGTTTGCAAATATTTTCTCTCATTCTGAGAGTTGTCTTTTCATTTTGTGTATGGTTTCCTTTGCTGTGCAAAAGCTTTTAAGTTTCATTAGGTCCCATTTGTTTATTTTTGTTTTTATTTTCATTACTCTAGGAGGTAAATCGAAAAAGATCTTGCTGCAATTTATGCCATATGATCCAGCAATCCCTCTCCTGGACATATATCTGGAGAAAACCGTAATTCAAAAAGATACATGCACCCCAGTGTTCACTGCAGCCCTATTTACAATAGCCAGGACATGGAAGCAACCTAAATATCCATCAACAGAGGAATGGATAAAGAAGATGTGGTACATGTATACAATGGAATGATACTCAGCCATAAAAAAGAATGAAATAATGCCATTTGCAGCAACATGGATGGAACTAGAGATTGTCATACTGAGTGAAGTAAGTCAGACAGAAAGACAAATATCATATGATATTGCTTATATGTATAATCTAAAAAAAGGGTACCAATGAACTTATCTACAAAACAGAAATAGAGTTACATATGTAGAAAATAAACTTATGGTTACAGGGTGTAAGGGGGGTAGGGATAAACTGGAAGATTGGGATTGACATATACACACTACTATATATAAAACAGATGACTAATAAGGACCTACTGTATAGCACAGAGAACTCTACTCAATACTCTGTGATGGCCTATATGGGAAAAGAATCTAAAAAAAGAGTAGATATATATATATAACTGATTCACTTTGCTGTACACCTGAAACTACCACAACATTGTAAATCAACTATACTCCAATAAAAATTAAAAAAAGAAAAGAAAACAAAAAAGAAGAAGAAAGGGGATGATGAGAAACCAAGAGAGGGTTTTGAATGGAGATTCAAATAAAATTTAAAAATAAAAAGGTAAGTCTGGTTGTTATATGGGTATAAGAAGGGATACCAGTTAGAAGGCCATTGCAGAAATATGGGCAAAAAATAGTGATAGTTTGAATTAGGGTGATAGTGCTGGAGTTAATATAAATTGGTTGGATTTGGGACATATTTTAAAGAAAATTGAAGTGATTTGATGATGGTCTTAGATATAGAATGTTAAAGAAAAATGGCCCTCAGTTTGTGTTGGGTATTTTGGTATTGGTGGTGCTATTTACTGTTATGGAAATTTAGGGTAAGTTTTGGTATGGAAAAAAAATTAAGAATTTTGGACATGTTAAATTTGAAATGTTTGTTAAACATATAAGTTACGTTGATTGGGCAATTGATTATTGAGGTCTGTGGACTTAGGGGAGATATCACATCTAGAAAGATTTGAGCAAAGATTAGGAAAACTATAATTAAAGTAATGAAATTGAATGAGATCACCTAGGGAATTAGTGTAGTTAGAGAAAATGGCCAATCCTAGGGCACGTCAACATTTTGAGGTCTAGGAAATGGAGAGAAGCCAACAAAGGAGACTGAGGGGGAGTAGCCAGTGTGGTCATAGGAAATCAGGAGAGAATATGTCCTGAAAGTCTGAAAGTCACTGTGTCAAGAAGGAGGAAGGAAATACCGCTGTGTTTAGTTAGATGAAACTTGAGATGGAAAGATGGAGATCCTTTGTGACCTTGGCAGAGCAGATTCAATGAAGTGATAATATAAAAACCTGATTTAATGTGACAGTCCATTATGAAAATATTATTCAGCTTGGATTCCTTTTAAATAATGCTACTTGAAGTAGAGATTACATGAATTTCCAGGTTTGATGATCTATATACATATAATAAATTAGTTAACTTCTAAATTCACAATTCCTTGATATTAGATCAAAGTATATAGGTTACTTGACTGTAATGGTGGCTGCCTGAAGGAAAAAATGAGGCAGTTCCTTCGTAGCTCTGTGGATAATATTTAATTCTCTGCCTATTATTTCCCTTACTGGGAAACTCTTCTTCTCTTCTGAAGTAATTACAGATACTTACTGTTTGCCTCAAAATAGAAACATAAACTTCCTTTGTGGAGAGATCTTCATTGAACTTCCTATTTTATCTGAACCAATGACTTTCAAAGCATTTTCCAGGACCTTCATATGATGCACTGATGTTCACAAACTAGTTTTTTGTGTTCCCTTGTATACATGTTAAGGCTGTTTCTAATAATTGCCATCATAATCACCTGGCCTCCTATTCTTGCAAATTGTCCGTTCCACAGAGCTCTTAAATCCTTCTCACGGGCCCAATAAAGGAGTTTTAGAATTCAATCACTAAAAAATTTGTGCCAGCTCTTTTTCACAGAAGTGTTAAATCGAGGGACTTCTAAAGTTTCATTTCACCTAACACTCAATTAGCACTATAGTCATTCAGTTTTGTTTTGTTTTCTTTCTGTTTTCTTGGCCATGCTGCATGGCATGCGTGATCTTAAATTTCCTGACCAGGGTTCGAACCCATGCCCCCTGCATGGAAGTGGAAGCGTGGTGTCAACCACTGGACCGCCAGGGAGGTCCCTCAGTTACTAATTATTAAGCACCTTCTGTGTGTTTGGCCTACTCAGGGTCAGAAATATGATGTTGAATGAGATGGACACCGTTTCAGCCTCAAAAAACTTGGGTCCTAATGGTAAGATAGGCAATTAAATTGTTACAATAAATATGTTACAGACTATCATAGGAATATAGCATAATAGAAAAACTCAAAATTCCAGGTGGGGGATGGAAGGTTATGAAAGGCTGGGCTCTGAAAGATGAGGAGTTATCCAGGAAGGGAAACAGTGACTTAGTAATAGGGAAAAGCATGTACACAGGTTTAGAGGCCATGGAAGAATGGAAGGATAGTGCAACATTTAAAGAACACTGTGAGAAAGGGAAAAACTTTATCATTATTTTTCTCTCCTTTAGGGTGACCTACCTCAATACTTCTTATTGATTTTCAAACTACCTTAAAAATTGATTTTCATTATTATGGATAAATGTCAAATTCTATTTTTTTAAGTATTTTTATGCAATAATCAATATTCATTAGTTCATATATAATAGCTAATACACATAAACACTACAAATTTTATTGATATTTTTGAAATTCTTTTCAGATAATCTTAGGTACATTTAAGAAGTGTTCTCTAGACTTGTGGTTGCCAAGAGGGAGGGGGTTGGAGGAGGGATGGAGTGGAAGGCTGGGGTGAGCAGATACAAACTACT
Source organism: Balaenoptera physalus (assembly GCF_965194825.1). Taxonomy (NCBI): domain Eukaryota; kingdom Metazoa; phylum Chordata; class Mammalia; order Artiodactyla; family Balaenopteridae; genus Balaenoptera; species Balaenoptera physalus. Next base: position 59,688,080 of record NC_138890.1, read on the forward strand.
ATATAGAGAACGGATAAACAACAAGGTCCTACTGTATAGCACAGGAAATCATATTCAATATCCTGTGATAAACCATAATGGAAAAGAATATTTTTTTAAAAAGAATGTATATATATATGTATAACCGAACCACTTTGCTATACAGCAGAAATTAATACAACATTGTAAACCAGTTATACTTCAATAAAAAAAAATAAAAAGTTGTTTTCTAATCCTTCCAAGATTACCTAACCACTCCGATTGTTCATTAATTCACTCTCATGAGGCTCTGGGGAATACTTGTACATATTAAGCATTTCCCCTTATCCCAATTCCACAATAACAGTCATGAGAAACACAGTAATTTGTTAATAAATATGTATTAAATGATGCCTCATTTCTGATATGCTCTAAATATGACAATTAAGGAAATGTAATTTACTTCTAAAATTTAATAAACCAAGATAACATGAAACTGATGATTCATCCTCTTATTATTTCTGGACTTCTGGATGTGGAAGAGCTGAATGAAAAGAGAATAGATGTGGAGAGTTAAAATTGTAATTTTTTTTTCTGTGAGAAACTGAGGAGATACCTAGTATAGGTTTCATTTTATATATAAAGAAACTGAGGCCCAGAGAAATGGGATGTCTTAACTCCAAGTTAGAAACACAGCTGTCATAGAAATCAGATTCCTACTCCTTAGTCTACTACTTTTCTCATTATGACAGACTAAGATCTTTGGCACTCAAGAAAGTTTGTTTGTTTGTTTTTTTCCATGAGAGTTCTTTTGATCTTTAAAAGTTTGCGGGCCACTGCTTAAAATTCATTAATTTAGTCAATTAGCCAGTATCTATAGAGGTCCTATAATATTTTAGGATTGTTCTATTTGCTAGGGATACAGCACTGAATAGACAAAAATCTCTGCCCTCTAGGAACCCCAGAGAGATAATTAGACCACTTATAACAGCTTCATCCTGGAGACATTCAGAGATATGGATACATTTGAATTTCAGGGGTGTGTGCATATGTATATGTGTGTGTTTTGTGTGTGTGTGTGTGTGTGAGAGAGAGAGAGAGAGAGGGAGAGATCTGTTTCATTTAAAGTCAGGTTTATTGAGGTATAAATTCCATGTAGATATAAATTCCATTCCACCTCCTTTAAGGTGTATAGTTTGATGAGTGGCAAACATACATAATCATTTAACTACCACCGCAATCAAGATGTAGAATATTTCCATTACCCCCAAAAGTTTTGTCATGCCACTTTTTATTCAATCTCTCACCCCACCCACAGCCCCTGGTAACCACACTGATCTGGTTTCTGTTCTGTATAAACAGTATCACAAAGTATGTAGCCTTTTGCACTGAGCATACTTCATTTAGCATAATGCTTTGAAATTCATCCATGATATCGCATGTATCCGTAGTTAGTTCCTATCCATTTGTCTTTAGTACTTGGTAATTGAGCTTCCTTGTCATAGCCTTACTTCGCACAAGGACGAGGTGAAAAAAATTTAGAATCAACCAACAAGGAAAGTCTAATAGGAGATTCATCCATCAAAGGAGAGATTCTAAAAGGGATACACATCACTGTTAAGAGAGCTACATGTAACTTCCATCCAGGGGCTACAATAAAAACTGTCTGAAACACTATTCCTGAGCCTGGAAGTAGGGCAAGGAGAGTGGGGGATAGGAATCACTACTAAGAATTTGGAACCACTTCTAGCCCTCACATACTTTTGTAGCTTCTATGCACTGGACCTGGACAGTTGGCAAGGGATGGGTGGTACAGGGATAAAATCCTCAGAGAATGTAACTTTATACTGCTATCAAATTGGTAATGCCCCTGGAATGTGGTTAGAGTAAATTATCTCTAGAATAATGCCTCTTTACCCCAGCCTTCAAATAATTTCCAAAAATAGAATTTCAAGTTAAGTGAGCAACTTACCATTAAAAAAAAAAAAAAAGTAGTTCAACGTGCAAGGAAACAAGATACCAGAGTGAGAGCCAGCAGAAATAAAAACAGCTGAAGCAGACATGCATTGACGTCAGACAATGGAATTATCAAACACAAAATATGAAATGACTGTATTTAATGTATCTAAGGAAATAAATGTTTGAAAATAAATGGAGGGAACAGAAACCGTGAAGAATGAGCAAGTATATTTGAGGAAAGAACAAATAGAACTGCTAGAAATGTAAAGTTGTAATAAATGAAAGTTTAAAACTCAACGGGTAGTTTTAAGAACATATCAGACATAGATGAAAAAGAATAGACTAGAAGGCAAAAAGAATGTAGCAAAAAGAGAAAACAGATGGAGATTATGAAAGCGTTTACAAGACACAGATCTATATATACCATTTCACTCTATTCTAACTGGAGTCCCAGAAGGATAAAACAGAAGGGATAAAAGCAATATTTGAGGAGATAATTAGAATTTTCATAACGCCAAGCCACTAATTCAAGAAGCCAAATGAATCTCATATAGGGTCAAATAAACACATATATAGATCATAGTGAGATTGCAGAATACTGAAGATGAAAAGATTATCTTAAAATAGATATAAAAGATCAATTTCTTTTTAAGTAATGACAGAGAACTAACTTCCCAGCAGCAATAGTGGAAGACAAAATACAATGAAATGACACTGTCAACATCTGATGTAAAATTATAGTTAACTTAAAATTCTAAGCCTAAACAACAAGGTCCTACTGTATAGCACAGGGAACTGTATCCAATCTCCTGGGATAAACCATAATGGAAAAGAATATTTTAAAAAAGAGAATGTCTACAAGTGTATAACTGAGTCACTCTGCTGTACAGCAGAGATTGGCACAATGTTGTAAATCAACTATACTTCAATAAAAATAAAACATTTTTAAATTATAAGCCTAGCATAAATATCTCTCATAAGCCAGTAGGAAAGAGGATCAAGATAGTGGAATAGGAGGACGTGGAGCTCACCTCCCCCGACAACACATCAAAAACACATCACATGTGGTACAATCCTCACCAAAAACTAACCGGAAACTGGCAGAAGAACTCCTAAACAACAAAAGCTGCAAAAAAGATCTCCATGTAACCAGGTAGGATAGAAAAAAAAAAAAAAAAAAAAAACCAGGTCCAGAACTACACCCCTGGTGTAGGGATCTATAAGGAAGAGAAGGTCCACACGGGCAGACCCTTGTCCTGGGGAGCAAGGAGGTCATGCCACAACCTGGGCATCCCAGTCCTGGTGTCCCGTGCAGAGGAGACAAGCCCCCTTGCCTGCTGGGAAATCCGCTGAGACAGACAGAAGGGCTGGAAAAGCCTAGACTCTACTTGCAGGAAGTGCACACATGCTGGCTTGCCAACAATCAGGGCAGAGAGAGCCATGCACTGGCGTCTGCAGCCTTGCTACACTTCTCAACATAAAGGGGCTAACACCCTAGTCCAGTTCACTCCACACCACAGCCTGGCGCACGATGTGGTCAAAGACCTGGTCTAGCTATGCAGAGGCAGACTGGGGTAGCTAGGGTGTGATCTGGGTGGAGCCAGGGAGACCACTGTCACAACATGCGTAGGGCAGTGCCATAAGAACATGCACTGGCTAAGCACCTGTCTCCAGGCAGGCCCTGGAGAGGATTCAATCTAGCTACGCCTCTGCATAGAGTATGGTCTGGTTGGGATGGCAATGGCCTTGTCAGCACACTCAGGAGTTCATCTCCCAATGAGAGAGCACCTCCCCGCCCCCAGCTCTGCCCACTCCTCACTTGCGGCTTAGTGCTAGATCTGCGGCAGACAGGTCCTGGGAGAAGCCTGCCACAGAGACAGCCCAGACCTTAAGGGCAGCCCAGCCACCTCAATTCCTGCAGTCATAGTGCCCTGACCCCCAGCCTACTCCACACCGCAGCCTTGCACTAGATCTGGGACGAACACAACAGAGAAAGGCACATGACCTTGGGCTGCTTCTGGGTGAACTGCAGACACCTACACAGGCAGTGCATAGGTCCTTTCTGACTGCACAGGCCTCACTTGCTTCAGCACTCACCTCCTTTGGGGCAGGGCATGCACTCAAGGGCAATGGAGCCTGACTGAAACTGACCCTCAGAGGTTCTTATCCAACAACTGGGGAACAGACCCACCCCTGACAGGGCAGCCACAGTCACAGAGCAGAGAGGAAGCTTTGCCTCACATCCTGCACAGGCTCTAGATACTACAACACTAATCACCACCCTCCACCCCCCATCAAGGGGATAACAGCCAGCACAACTTGAAGAAAGACGAGGCTAGTGTCCATACCAAAACCAGCCCTCACACCAAAAACACTGGACATGCAGTCTACACAGGGACACTCCCACATAAAAACACCCCTTCAGGACCACAGCAGATAACTTTCTCTGTCTCTATGAATTTAGGAGAAACGGCTAAGTAAAATGAAAAGGCAGAGGAACTACTCCCAATTAAAAGAACAAGAGAAATTCCCCAAAAGTAAATAGTAAATAGTAAAACAGAACTCATCAGTCTACTAGACCCCAAGTTGAAAATGGTGGTAATACAGCTCCTTGAAGGTAAAGGACAAAGAGAAAGACTGGGCAGGCCTGAGGCACCAGCTTCCAGGATAAAATTCCCCCTCAGGGAAATACCCTCTTGCTGATAAAAATACTAATGCAAACTCAATAAACTTATGCTTTGAAAAAAAAAAGGTGGTAATAAAAATGCTCACTGATTTAAGAAAGATTATCAAAAGAGACACAGATCGCTGTAACAAGGAACTAGAAACTACAAAGATGAACCAATCAAAAACAGACAATTCAATTGCTAAAGTGAAAACCAATCTCAAGAGAGACCTTCAAGATGGTGGAAGAGGGGCTTCCCTGGTGGCGCAGTGGTTGAGAATCCGCCTGCCAGTGCAGGGAACACGGGTTCGATTCCTGGTCCGGGAAGATCCCACATGCCGCGCAGCAACTAAGCTCCTGCTGCCACAACTACTGAGCCTGTGCTCTAGAGCCCGTGAGCCACAACTACTGAGACCACATGCTGCAACTACTGAAGCCCACGCGCCTAGAGCCCGTGCTCTGCAGCAAGAGAAGCCACCGCAATGAGAAGCCCGCGCACTGCAATGAAGAGTAGCCCCCGCTTGCCGCAATTAGAGAAAGCCCGCGCGCAGCAACACAGACCCAACGCAGCCAAAAGAAATAAATAAAATAAACAAATTTAAAAAAAAAAAAAAAAGATGGTGGAAGAGTAAGATGTGGAGATCACCTTCCTCCCCACAAATACATCAGAAATACATCTACATGTGGAACAACCCCTACAGAACACCTATTGAATGCTGGCAGAAGACCTCAGACCTCCCAAAAGGCAAGAAGCTCCCCACGTACCTGAGTAGGGCAAAAGAAAAAAGAAAAAACAGAGACAAAAGTATAGGGACGGGACCTGCACCAGTGGGAGGGAGCTGTGAAGGAGGAAAGGTTTCCACACACTAGGAACCCCCTTCACGGGTGGAGACTGCGGGTGGCGGAGGGGGGAAGCTTCGGAGCCACGGAGGAGAGCGCAGCAACAGGGTGGCGGAGGGCAAAGCGGAGAGATTCCCGCACGGAGGATCGGTGCTGACTAGCACTCACCAGGCCAAGAAGCTTGTGTGCTCACCCGCCAGGGTGAGCGGGGGCTGGGAGCTGAGGCTCGGGCTTTGGAGGTCGGATCCCAGGGAGAGGACTGGGGCTGGCTGCATGAACACAGCGTGAAGGGGGCTAGTGTGCCACAGCTAGCCGGGAGGGAGCCCGGGAAAAAGTCTGGACCTGCCTAAGAGGCAAGAGACCATTGTTTCGGGGTACGTGAGGAGAGGGGATTAAGAGCGCCGCCTAAACGAGCTCCAGAGACGGGCGAAGCCGTGGCTATCAGCACGGAGCCACCAAGAAGCCTGTGTGCGAGCACAGGTCACTATACACACCTCCCCTCCCAGGAGCCTGTGCAGCCCGCCACTGCCAGAGTCCCGTGATCCAGGGACAACTTCCCCAGGAGAACACATGGCGCGCCTCAGGCTGGTGCAACATCACGCCGGCCTCTGCCGCTGCAGGCTCGCCCCGCACTCCATACCCCTCTCTCCCCACGGCCTGAGTGAGCCAGAGCCCCGGATCAGCTGCTCCTTTAACCCCATCCTGTCTGAACAAAGAACAGATGCCCTCAGGCGACCTACACGCAGAGGTGGGGCCAAATCCAAAGCTGAACCCCAGGAGCTGTGTGAACAAAGAAAAGAAAGGGAAATCTCTCCCAGCAGCCTCAGCAGCAGCGGATTAAATCTCCACAATCAACTTGATGTACCCTGCATCTGTGGAATACCTGAATAGACAACGAATCATCCCAAAATTGAGGTGGTGGACTTTGGGAGCAACGATATATATATATTTTTCCTTTTTCTCTTTTTGTGAGTGTGTATGTGAATGCTTCTTTGTGTGATTTTGTCTGTATAGCTTTGCTTTTACCATTTGTCCAACGGTCTGTCTGTCCATTGTTTTTGTTTCTTTAGTTTTTTTGGGTTTTTTTTTTTTTTGAGTATAGTTTTTAGCACTTGTTATCATTGGTGGATTTGTTTTTTGGTTTGGCTGCTCTCTTCTTTCTTTCTTTCTTTTTAATATTACTTTTAAAATTTTTTAATTTTTAGTAATTATTTTTTACTTTTTATTTTAATAACTTTATTTTATTTTTTTCATTCTTTCTGTCTTTTTTCTCCCTTTTCTTCTGAGCCGTGTGGCTGACAAGGTATTGGTGCTCCAGCTGGGTGTCAGGCCTGTGCCTCTGAGGTGGGAGAGCCGAGTTCAGGACATTGGTCCACCAGAGACCTCTCGGCTCCACATAATATCAAATGACAAAAGCTCTCCCAGAGATCTCCATCTCAACGCTAAGACCCAGCTCCACTCAATGACCAGCAAGCTACAGTGCTGGACACCCTATGCCAAACAACTAGCAAGACAGGAACACAACCCCACCCATTAACAGAGAGGCTGCCTCAAATCATAATAAGGTCACAAACAACCCAAAACATACCACTGGATGCAGACCTGCCCACCAGAAAGACAAGATACAGCCTCATCCACCAGAAAACAGGCACTAGCCCCCTCCACCAGAAAGCCTACACAACCCACTGAACCAACCTTAGCCACTGCGGGCAGACACCAAAAACAATGGGAACTACGAACCTGCAGCCTGTGAAAAGGAGACCCTAAACACAGTAAGTTAAGCAAAATGAGAAGATAGAAACACATAGCAGATGAAGGAGCAAGGTAAAAACTCACCAGAACAAACAAATGAAGAGGAAACTGGCAGTCTACCTGAAAAAGAATTCAGAGTAATGACAGTAAAGATGATCCAAAATCTTGGAAATAGAATAGAGAAAATACAGAAACATTTAACAAGGACCTAGAAGAACTAAAGAGCAAACAAACAATGATGAACAACACAATAAATGAAATTTAAAATTCTCTAGAAGGAATCAATAGCAGAATAACTGAGGCAGAAGAACGGATAAGTGACCTGGAAGATAAAATGGTGGAAATAACTACTGCAGAGGAGAATAAAGAAAAAAGAATGAAAAGAATTGAGGACAGTCTCAGAGACCTCTGGGACAACATTAAACACACCAACATTCGAATTGTAGGGGTCCCAGAAGAAGAAGAGAAAAAGAAAGGGTCTGAGAAAATATTTGAAGAGATTATAGTTGAAAACTTCTCTAATATGGGAAAGGAAATAGTTAATGAAGCCAGGGAGTGCAGAGAGTCCCATACAGGATAAATCCAAGGAGAAACACGCCAAGACACATATTAATCAAGTTATCAAAAATTAAATACAAAAAAAAATACTAAAAGCAGCAAGGGAAAAACAACAAATAACATACAAGGGAATCCCCATAAGGTTAACAGCTGATCTTTCAGCAGAAACTCTGCAAGCCAAAAGGGAGTAGCAGGACATATTAAAGTGATGAAAGGGAAAAACCTACAACCAAGATCACTCTACCCAGCAAGGATATCATTCAGATTTGACAGAGAAATTAAAACTTTTACAGAGAAGCAAAAGCTAAGAGAATTCAGCACCACCAAACCAGCTTTGAAACAAATGCTGGGCTTCCCTGGTGGCGCAGTGGTTGAGAATCTGCCTGCTAATGCAGGGGACACGGGTTCGAGCCCTGGTCTGGGAAGATCCCACATGCCGCAGAGCAACTGGGCCTGTGATCCACAACTACTGAGCCTGCGTGTCTGGAGCCTATGCTCTGCAACAAGAGAGACCGCGACAGTGAGAGGCCTGCACACCGCGATGAAGAGTGGCCCCCACTCGCCACAACTAAAGAAAGCCCTTGCACATAAACGAAGACCCAACACAGCCAAAAATAAATAAATAAATAAATTTAAGAACAGTTTAAAAAAAAAATGCTAAAGGAACTTCTCTAGGCAGAAAACACAAGAGAAGGTAACAACCTACAATAACAAACCCAAAACAATTAAGAAAATTGTAATAGGAACATACATATCGATAATTACCTTAAATGTAAATGGATTAAATGCTCCAACCAAGAGATATAGACTGGCTGAATGGATACAAAAACAAGACCCATATATATGCTGTCTACAAGAGACCAACTTCAGAACTAGGGACACATACAGACTGAAAGTGAGGGGATGGAAAAAGATATTCCATGCAGAGGGAAATCAAAAGAAAGCTGGAGTAGGAATTCTCATATCATACAAAATAGACATTAAAATAAAGACTATTACAATAGACAAAGGACATTACATAATGATCAATCCAAGAAGAAGATATAACAATTATAAATATATATGCACCCAACATAGGAGCACCTCAATACATAAGGCAAATGCTAACAGCCATAAAAAGGGAAATCAACAGTAACACAATCATAGTAGGGGACTTTAACACCCCACTTTCACCAATGGACAGATCATCCAAAATGAAAACACAGAACACAAGCTTTAAATGATACATTAAACAAGATCGACTTAATTGGTATTTATAGGACATTCCATCCAAAAACAACAGAATACACTTTCTTCTCAAGTGCTCATGGAACATTCTCTAGGATAGACCATATTTTGGGTCACAAATCAAGCCTTGGTAAATTTAAGAAAACTGAAATCATATCAAGTATCTTTTCTGACCACAACGCTATGAGACTAGATATCAATTACAGGAAAAAAAAATCTTTAAAAAAAAAAACACATGGAGGATAAACAATGTGCTACTAAATAACGAAGAGATCACTGAAGAAATCAAAGAGGAAATCAAAAAATACCTAGAAACAAATGAATATGAAAACACAACAATGCAAAACCTATGGGATGCAGCAAAAGCAGTTCTAAGAGGGAAGTTATATAGCAATACAATCCTACCTCAAGAAACAAGAAACATCTCAAATAAACAACCTAACCGTAAACCTAAAGCAATTAGAGAAAGAAGAACAAAAAAACCCCAAAGTTAGCAGAAGGAAAGAAATCATAAAGATCAGATCAGAAATAAATGAAAAAGAAATGAAGGAAACAATAGCAAAGATCAATAAAACTAAAACTTGGTTCTTTGAGAAGATAAACAAAATTGATAAACCATTAGCCAGACTCATCATGAAAAAAAGGGAGAAGACTCAAATCAGCAGAATTAGAAAAGAAAAAGGAGAAGTAACAACTGACACTGCAGAAATACAAAGGATCATGAGAGATTACTACAAGCAACTGTATGCCAATAAAATGGACAACCTGGAAGAAATGGACAAATTCTTAGAAAAGCACAACTATCCGAGACAGAATGAGGAAGAAATAGAAAATATAAACAGACTAATCACAAGCACTGAAGTTGAGACTGTGATTAAAAATTTTCCAACAAACAAAAGCCCAGGACCAGATGGCTTCACAGGCAAATTGTATCGAACATTTAGAGAAGAGCTAACACCTATCCTTCTCAAACTCTTCCAAAATATAGCAGAGGGAGAAACATTCCCAAACTCATTCTACGAGGCCACCATCACCCTGATACCAAAACCAGACAAAGATGTCACAAAAAAAGAAAACTACAGGCCAATATCACTGATGAACATAGATGCAAAAATCCTCAATAAAATACTAGCAAACAGAATCCAAAAGCACATTAAAAAGGATCATACACCATGATCAAGTGGGTTTATCCCAGGAATGCAATGATTCTTCAGTATATGCAAATCAATCCATATGATACACCATATTAACAAACTGAAGGATAAAAACCATATGATCATCTCAATAGATGCAGAAAAAGCTTTTGACAAAATTCAACACCCATTTATGATAAAATCTCTCCAGAAAGTAGGCATAGAGGGAACCTACCTGAACATAATAAAGGCCATAAACGACAAACCCACAGCCAACATTGTTCTCAATGGTGAAAAACTGAAACCATTTCCTCTAAGATCAGGAAAAAGACAAGGTTGCCTACTCTCACCACTATTACTCAACATAGTTTTGGAAGTTTTAGCCACAGCAATCAGAGAAGAAAAAGAAATAAAAGGAATCCAAATTGGAAAAGAAGAAGTAAAGCTGTCACTGTTTGCAGATGACATGATACTATACATAGAGAATCCTAAAGATGCTACCAGAAAACTACTAGAGCTAATCAATGAATTTGGTAAAGTAGCAGGATACAAAATTAATGCACAGAAATCTCTTGCATTCCTATACACTAATGATAAAAATCTGAAAGAGAAATTAAGGAAACACTCCCATTTACCATTGCAACAAAACGAATAAAAGACCTAGGAATAAACCTACCTAAGGAGACAAAAGACCTGTATGCAGAAAACTATAAGACACTGATGAAAGAAATTAAAGATGATACAAACAGATGGAGAGATATACCATGTTCTTGGATTGGAAGAATCAACATTGTGAAAATGACTATACTACCCAAAGCAATCTACAAATTCAATGCAACCCCTATCAAACTACCAATGGCATTTTTCACAGAACTAAAACAAGAAATTTCACAATTTGTATGGAAACACAAAAGACCCCGAATAGCCAAAGCAATCTTGAGAAAGAAAAATGGAGCTGGAGGAATCAGGTTCCCAGACTTCAGACTATACTACAAAGCTACAGTAATCAAGATAGTATGGTACTGGCAGAAAAACAGAAATATAGATCAATGGAACAGGATAGAAAGCCCAGAGATAAACCCACACACATATGGTCACCTTATCTTTGATAAAGGAGGCAAGAGTATACAATGGAGGAAAGACAGCCTCTTCAGTAAGTGGGGCTGGGGAAACAGGACAGCTACATGAAAAGGAATGAAATTAGAACACTCCCTAACACCATACACAAAAATAAACTCAAAATCGATTAAAGACCTAAATGTAAGGCCAGACACTATCAAACTCTTAGAGGAAAACATAGGCAGAACACTCTGTGACATCAATCACAGCAAGATCCTTTTTGACCCACCTCCTAGGGAAATGGAAATAAAAACAAAAATAAACAAATAAGACCTAATGAAACTTAAAAGCTTTTGCACAGCAAAGGAAACCATAAACAAGATGAAAAGACAACCCTCAGAAGGGGAGAAAATATTTGCAAATGAAGCAACTGACAAAGGATTAATCTCTAAAATTTACAAGCAGCTCATGCAGCTCAATATCAAAAAACAAACAACCCAATCCAAAAATGGGCAGAAGACATTTCTGCAAAGAAGATATACAGATTGCCAACAAACACATGAAAGAATGCTCAACATCACTAATCATTAGAGAAATGCGAATCAAAACTACAATGAGGTATCACCTCACACCAGTCCGCATGTCATCATCAAAAAATCTACAAACAATAAATGCTGGAGAGGGTGTGGAGAAAAGGGAAACCTCTTGCACTGTTGGTGGGAATGTAAATTGATACAGCCACTATGGAGAACACTATGGAGGTTCCTTAAAAACCTAAAAACAGAATTACCATACGACTCAGCAATCCCACTACTGGGCATATACCCTGAGAAAACCATAATTCAAAAAGAGTCATGTACCACAATGTTCATTGCAGCTCAATTTACAATAGGCAGGACATGGAAGCAACCTAAGTGTTCACTGACAGATGAATGGATAAAGATGTGGCACATATATACAACAGAATATTACTCAGCCATAAAAAGAAACGAAATTGAGTTATTTGTAGTGAGGTGGAGGGACCTAGAGTCTGTTATACAGAGTGAAGTAAGTCAGAAAGAGAAAAATAAATACCATATGCTAACACATATATATGGAATCTTAAAAAAAAAAAAAAGGTCATGAAGAACCTAGGGGCAGGACAGAATAAAGACACAGACGTAGAGAATGGACTTGAGCACATGGGGAGGGGCAAGGGTAAGCTGGGATGAAGTGAGAGAGTGCATGGACTCATATACACTACCAAACATAAAATAGATAGCTCTTGGGAAGCAGCCACATAGCACAGGGAGATCAGCTCAGTGCTTTGTGACCACCTAGAGGGGTGGTATAGGGAGAGTGGAAGGGAGGCGTAAGAGGCAGGAGATATGGGTATATATGTATATGTATAGCTGACTCACTTTGTTGTAAAGCAGAAACTAACACACCATTGTAAAACAATTATACTCCAATAAAGATGTAAAAAAGAAAATCTCAAAGCAATCAATAGACTAAATGACCCAGAAGAACAAATAAGTGATCTGGAAGATAGAATAATGGAAATCACCCAATCAGACAGCAGACAGAAAGACATATAAAAAGAAAAATGAAAGCAACACTTGAGATATATGGGATAATATAAAGCATGCCAAACTACGCATAATAGGGATTCCAGAAGGACAACAAAGAGAAAAGGTGATAAAAAACGTATTTGAAGAAATTATGGCTGAAAACTTCCAAACCAAAAGAAGGAAACACATAACCAGGTACAGGAAGCACAGTCACTCCCAAACAAGATGAACCCAAACAGACCAACACCAAGACATATCATAATTAAAATGAGAGGGACTTCTCTGGTCATCCAGTGGTTAAGAATCCGCCTTCCAATGCAGGGGACATGGGTTCAGTCCCTGGTCAGGGAACTAAGATCCCACATGCCACAGGGCAACTAAGCCTTTGCGCTGCAACTACTGAGCCCGCGCGCTCTGGAGCCCACGTGTCACAACTAGAGAGAAGCCCGCATGCTGCAACTAAGATCCCATGTGCTGCAACTAAGATCCAACACGGCCAAATTAATTAATTAATTAATTTTAAAAATAAAATAAAGTGGGAAAAAGTTAAAGAGAGGATTCTAAAGGCAGCAGGGGTTGGGGGGGCGGAAACAGACTCAGTTACAAGAGAACCCCCATAAGGCTATCAGCTGATTTCCCTGCAGCAACTCTGCAGGCTGGAAGGGTGTGGCATAATATATTCAATGTCCTGAAAGGGAAAAACCTGCAACCTAGGATACTCTACACAGCAAGATCATCATTTAGAATAGGTGAGAGAAACACTTCTCAGATAAGCAAGAACTGAAAGAATACAGCAACACTAAACCTACCCTGAAAGAGACTTTGAAGGTTGTTCTCTAAATAGAAAAGAAGCAAGAATCTATAGGAAAGGGGAAAAAACACAAAAGGAAAGTTAAGATCACTTATATAAGCCAGTATATAGATTTAAAATATTTTTTAATTATTAAAAGCGATTACAGGAACTTCCCTCGTGGTACGGTGGTTAAGACATCACCTGCCAATGTAGGGGGTGCAGGTTCGATCCCTGGTCAGGGAGCTAAGATCCCACATGCCTCGGGGCCAAAAAACCAAAACATAAAACAGAAGCAATATTGTAACAAATAAAGACATTTAAAATGGCCAACATAAAAAAAGCAATTACAACTACAACAAACAGTAAAAGGATAAGCATGAAAATGTGAAATAGGACATCAAAATCACAAAATGTGGGGGAGGGGAGTGTAAAAATGTAGATTTGTTAGAATGTGTTTTAACTTGAATGACTTACACTTTAAAGCAAGTAGATATAGTTATAGGTCAACATACTTGAACTCCAATGGTAACTACAAATCAAAAACATAGAACAGATCCACAAAAACCAAAAAGCATAAAACCAAAAGCCAAAAGCATACTACAAAAGAAAATCAAACCACAAAAGGAAAGAAGAAATGAACAAAGAACTACAAAAACAACTGGAAAACAAGAATTAAAATGGCAATAATTATATACCTTTAATTACTTTAAATGTCAATGGACTAAATGCTCTGATCAAAAGATATACTGTGGCAAACTAAATTAAAAAACAATAACCTATAATATGCTGCCTACCAGAGACTCACTCCAAGGTGAAAGACACAAACAGACTGAAAGTGAGGGGATGGCAAAGGACACACATAGATTGAAATACAGGCCTTCCTCAAAAATAAGAAAAATCTCAAATAACAACCTAACCTACCACCTAAAAGAATTAGAAAAAGAACAAACAAAATCCAAAGTCAGCAGTAGGAAGGAAATAATAAAGATCAGAGAGGAAATAAATAAAATAGGTATCAAAAAACAATGGAAAAGATCAACAAAACCAAGAGCTGTTTTTCTAAAAAGGTAAAAATTGACAAACCTCTAGTCAGGCTCACCAAGAAGAAAAGAGACCCAAATAAACAAAATAAGAAAGAAAGAAGAGGAGGTTCCTTAAAAAACTAAAAATAGAGCTACCATATGATCCAGCAATCCTACTCCTGAGCATATATCTGGAGAAAACCATAATTCAAAAAGGTACATGTGGGCTTCCCTGGTGGCGCAGTGGTTGAGAATCTGCCTGCCAATGCACAGGACACGGGTTCGAGCCCTGGTCTGGGAAGATCCCACATGCCGCAGAGCAACTAGGCCCGTGAGCCACAATTGCTGAGCCTGTGCATCTGGAGCCTGTGCTCCGCAACAAGAGAGGCTGCGACAGTGAGAGGCCCGTGCACCGCAATGAAGAGTGGCCCCCACTTGCCGCAACTAGAGAAAGCCCTCGCACAGAAACGAAGACCCAACACAGCCATAAATAAATAAACAAATAAATTAAAAAAAAAAAAAGGTACATGCACCCCAATGTTCATTGCAGCACTATTTACAATAGCCAGAACATGGAAGCAACCTAAATGTCCATCGACAGAGGAATGGATAAAGAAGATGTGGTACATATATACAATGGAGTATTATTCAGCCATAATAAAGAACGAAATAATGCCATTTGCAGCAACATGGATGGACCTAGAGATTGTCATACTGAATGAAGTCAGACAGAGAAAGACAAATATCATATGATATCACTTATATGTGGAATCTTAAAAAATGGTACAAATGAACTTATTTACTAAACAGAAATAGAGTCACAGATATAGAAAACAAACTTATAGTTACTGGGGGAAAGGGGAGGAGGGGTAAATTGGGACATTGGGATTGACATATACACACTACTATATATAAAATAGATAACTTATAGCACAGGGAACTCTATTCAATACTCTCTACTGGCCTATATGGAAAAAGAATCTAAAAAAGAATGGATATATGTATATGTATAACAGAGTCACTTTGCTATACACCTGAAACTAACACAACTATACTCCAATAAATCAACTATACTCCAATAAAAATTTTTAAAAAAAGGAAGTGAAAGATGAGAACTGAAACAGCAGAAATACAAAAAATCAGGAGAATACTATGAACAATTATATGCCAACAAATTGGACAACCTAGAAGAAATAGACCAGTTTCTAGAAACATACAACCAGCTAAAACTGAGTTGAGAAGAAGCAGGTAATTTGCACACAGCAATCACTAGAAGTGAAATAAAATCTGTAATTTAAAAAAAAACAACAACCCAGAAAAGCAGAAAAAAACCTCCTGGCAAGGACAAGTCCAGTACTAGATGGCTTCACTGGGGAATTCTACCAAACACACAAAGAAGAACTTGTACCTATCTCTCTCAAACTATTCCAAAAAACCGAAGAGGGAACACTCACAAATTCATTCTATGAGGCCACCACCACCCTGATACCAAAACCAGACAGTCACTACAAAAAAAGAAAATTACAGACCAATATCTTTGATGAGTATACATGCAGAAATCCTAAAAAATATATTAGCAAACTGAATCCAAAAATACATAAAGAATCATATACCATGATCAAGTTGGATTCATTCCAGGGTCACAAAGATGGTTCAACATACACAAATCGGTGTGATACACCACATTAACAAAAGGAAAGACCAAAGCCACAAGATCATCTCAACAGACACAGAAAAAGCATTTGACAAAATTCAACATCCATTCAAGATTTAAAAATCTTACCAAAGTGAGTATAGAGGGAACATATCACAACAAAGTAAAAGGCATTTACAACAAAAACTATTAAGACTAATAAATGAATTCAGCAAGGTAGCAGGATACAAGATTATTATACAGAAATCTGTTGCATTTCTTTACACTAACAATGAAATATCAGAAAGAGGAAGTAAAAAAAATCCTGTTTAAAATCGAGTCAAAAAAACCAAAATACCTAGGAATAAACCTGACCAAGGAGGTGAAAGACCTATACACTGAGGACAATAAAACACTGATAAAGTAAACTGAATATGATTCCAAGAAATGCAAAGATATCCCATGCTCTCAGACTGGAAGAATTAATATTGTTCAAATGGCCATACCCCCCAAAGCAATCTACACGCTTAATATGATCCCTATCAAATTACCCATGACATTTTTCACAGAACTAGAACAAATAATCCTAAAATTTATATGGAACCACAAAAGACCCAAATTGCCAAAGCAATCCTGAGGGAAAAGAACAAAGCAGGAGGTATAACCCTTCCAGACTCCAGACTATACTACAAAGATACAGTAATCAAAACAATGTGGTATTGGCACAAAAGGAAACATATAGATCAATGGCACAGACTGGAGAGCCCAGAAATAAATCCACATGGCTACAGTGAATCTATGAAAAAGGAGGCAAGGATATACAATGGAGAAGAGACAGTCTCTTCAAAAAGTAGTGTTAGGAAAGCTAGACACCTGCACGTTCAATGAAATTATGAACATACCCTCACACTACACATGAAAACAAACTCAAAATGGCTTAAAGACTTAAATATAAGATGTAACACCATAAAATTCCTAGAAGAGAACATAGGTAAATCATTCTCTGACAAATTGCAGCAATATTTTCTTAGATCAGTAGCCCAAGGCAAAAGAAGTAAAAGCAAAAACAAACACATGGGACCTAATCAAACTTCTAAGCCTTTGCACAGCAAAGGAAGTCATCAACAAAACAAAAAGACAACCTATGGAATGGAAGAAAATGTTTGCCAATGATACGACCAACAAGGGCTTAATTTCTAAAATATACAAACAGCTCATACAACTCAATATCAAAAAAAAAAAAACAAACCCAATCAAAAAATGGGCAGAAGACCTAAATAGACAATTTTCCAAAGAAGACATACAGATGGCCAACAGACACATGAAGAGATGCTCAACATCACTAATTATTAGAGAAATGCAAGTCAAAACCACAATGAGATATAACCTCAAACTGGTCAGAATGGCTATCATCAAAAAGTCTGGAGACGGTGTGGAGCAAAGGGAACCCTCCCCCCACGCACTGTTGGTGGGAAAGTAAATTGGTGCAGCCATTATGGAAAACAGTATGGAGGTTCCTCAAAAGCTAAAAATAGAGTTACCATATGATCCAGCAATCCCACTCCTAGGCATATATCCAGACAAAACTATAATTCAAAGAGATTCATACACCCCTATGTTCATACACCTCTATGTTTATAGCAGCACTATTCACAATAGCCAAGACATGGAAACAACCTAAATGTCTATCGACAGATGAATGGATCAAGAAGGTGTGGTACGTATATACAATGGAGTAGTACTCAGCCATAAAAAAGAATGAAATAATGCCATTTGCAGCAACATGGATAGACCTAGAGATTATCATACTAAGTGCAGAAAGTCAGAAAGAGAAAGACAAATACCATGATATCACTTATATGTGGAATCTCAAATATGACACAAATGAACTTATCTACAAAACAGAATCCATCTCCCAGACATAGAGAACAGACCTGTGTTTGCCCAGGGGGAGAGGAACTTGGGGAGGGATGGAGTGGGAGAAGGGATGGATTGGGAGTTTGGGATTAGCAGATGCAAACTATTATATACAGAATGGATAAACAAGAAGGTCCTGCTGTATAGCACAGGGAAGTATATTCAATATCCTATGATAAACTTACAGAAAAGAATATGAAAAAGAATCTATATATATGTAAGACTGAATCACTGTGCTATACAGAAGAAATTAACTCAACACTGTAAATCAACTCTTCAGTAAAATAAATTTTTTAAAAAACAGTGTGGTATCGGCACAAAAACAGACATATAGATCAACGGAACAGAATAAAGAGCCCAGAAATAAATCCACACACCTACGGTCAATTAATCTTCGACAAAGGAGACAAGAATATACAATGGAGAAAAGACAGTCTCTTCAACAAGTGGTATTGGGAAAACTGTACTGCCACATGTAAATCAATGAAGTTAGAAATTCTCTCCCACCATACACAAAAATAAACTCAAAATGGCTCAAAGACTTAAATATAAGACATGACACCATAAAACTCCTAGAAGAGAACATAGGCAAAACAGTCTCTGACATAAATTGTAGCAATATTTTCTTAGATCATCCTCCCAAGGCAAAAGAAGTAAAAGCAAAAAACAAATGGGACCTAATCAAACTAAACAAAAGCTTTTAACAAACTTCAAAGCTTTGTACAGCAAAGGAAAATGTCAACAAAATGAAGACAACTTATGAAATGGAATAAAATATTTGCAAATGATACAGCCGGCAAGTGGTTAATATTCAAATTATACAAACAGCTCATACAACTCAATATTGAAAAAACAAAACAATCCAATCAAAAAAATGAGCAGAAGACCTAAATAGACAATTTTCCAGAGATGACATACAGATGGCCAACAGACACATGAAAAGATGCTCAGCATCGCTAATTATCAGAGAAATGCAAATCAAAGCAATAATGAGGTATAACCTCAAACTGGTCAGAATGACTATCATCAAAAAGTCTACAAATAATAAATACTGGAGAGGGTGTGGAGCAAAGGGACCCCCTACACTGTTGGTGGGAATGTAAACTGGTGCAGCCACTGGAAAACAGTGTGGAGGTTCCTTAAAAACCTAAAAATAGAGCTACCATATGATCCAGCAATTACACTCCTGTGTATATATCCTGAAAAGTAAAGAACCCTAATTCAAAAAGATACATGCACCCCAATATTCATAACAGCACTATTTACTATAGCCAAGACATGGAAACAATACATGTGCCCATCAACAGACGATTGGCTTAAGAAGAGGTTTTATATATACGTATATTATTTACATACACACACAAAGTAGAGTATTATTGAGCCATAAAAAAGTGTGAATATTGCCATTTGCAGCAACATCAATGGACCTAGAGAATATTATACTAAGTGAAGTCAGACAAAGACAAATACTATATCATATCACCTATAGGCAGAATCTAAAAAATAATACAAATAAATCTGTATACACAACAGAAACAGACTCACAGACACAGAAAAAAACTCATGGTTATTAAAGGAGCAGATTAGGAGTATGGGATTAACAGATATAAACTACTATACATAAAATAGATAAGCAATAAGGATTTCCTGTATAGACAGGGAATTATGTTTAATATCTCATAATGACCTATAATAGAATATAATCAGAGAAAATTACTGAATCACTATGCTGTACACCTGAAACTAACACAATATTATTAGTCAACTATACTTCAATTTAAAAAGGCAAATAGGAAATAAAGACACTTTTAGACCGCCAAAATCTGACCAACAGACCACACATTAAAGCAATTCTAAAGGTTATACTTTAGGCAAAAGTAACCTCATCTTATACGAGAGACATGAGATGCAAGAAGGATTAAAGAAACCAGAAAAAAGAAAATAATGAATAAATCTAACATTATAATATCAACAACAATAATAATGTTTTGAGGTTTTTAAAGAAGAATGAAGATAAAGATAAAATTAAGACACTAAAATTATAGATATAAATGGTTATGAAGGTCAATAAATTTTAAGTGCCTAATATCCTCTTTAGTTCAGGAGGGGAAAATACTGATTTTAAACATTTGTAAGTTAGATATACATGTTGTAATTACTAGACTAACCACTAAAATAATAGAAACAGATATTACCTACCCAAAACTAGGAAAATTTAAATGAGAAATAATAATCACCCCCCTCAAAAAAGGCAAGAAGATAAAAAACAGATGGAAAAGATAGCACAAATTATGATAGAGATTTAAATCCAAATAAGTAATTGAATACAAATATGTAATTCTAAGAAATATAAATGAACTAAATGCTTCAGGTAGGCCCAAATATTGTAAGGTAAAACAAAAACTGGATTATTTAAAGTGTTTAAATCAGATCACACTGATATTAGAAGAGACAGTTTTCTCCCCATCTACTCAGCAGAAGTGGGGCATCATGGAGCGGAGCAGATCAGATCAGTAAGAGGAAATAAAGAAGCATTTTCTTAACACATAGCATATGTAAATTAGAAACCCTGTCACACCATTACATAATTTTTCCTTTATATTATAGTCATAATTCTCAAATAAATAATCAATGAAGCTGTGTCTGACGTTCATTCTTATAGCTCTGTCATTAGCCACATTCCGTGCACAACTACATAAAATACTCATTATTTGCATACAGATGAACCTGAATTACTGTGAATATGTGTTATTACATTGCCTTCTGAATCACTTCAGAGAAGTTTAATCACGGTTTGTATAGTTTTAGTGGTATATTGTTCTAGTTCTTTGAATAGTACTTGCCACCAATAACCTTTGATTAACCAATTTTTCCTTTCTAGGCATGCTGGATTTGATTTCACAACACATAAAAAATCATGTGTCTACTTTATTAACCACAGAACTCTTCAGTAGAAATTTATTAACAATTACTTTATCAACATAGAAGTCTTCAACTGAAGACTTGAGAGTATCTTTCCAAAGTCTCGAAAAATAGAAATTTCTAAATTAAGATGCATTTAGGTGGAGTGGACTTAGTTATTATACCCCATGGCAATAGCAGAGAGCTATTGCTAATAAAAATAACATCTCTACCTTTCAGACAGCTCTCTGGCACCAAATATAGTAAAAGCCGAGTGGCAACAAAAATTCTGCCTTCATAGAGTTTACGTTCTTAGGGTGGGATTGGGAGGAGGGGGAAACTAATATATTAGTTAGATGGCAAATAACTCTATAGAGAAATATAAAATAGGGAAGGAGGTTAGGGAGTGCAGTAGAAGGGGAGGCTACAAAGAAAATGTAGCATCTGAATAAAAACTAGAACAAGGTGAAGGGGCAAGACACATGGCTGTCTGAGAAATATATTGCAGATCAAGCAAACAGTAAATGCACAGACCCTCTAAAAGCAGCATGTCAGGCGTATATAGGGGACAAAGAGACCAGAGTAGCTGGATCAATGTGAGTTAAGAGGTAGAATAACAGGAGAAAATTTATAAAGGAGTAGCTTGTGTTGAACCTTGTAGGTGATTATTATACCTTTGGCTTTTACTTGGGAGAAATAGAAAAACTCTAAAGGAATGATCAATATTGACCATCACTAGGGCAACTGTGCTGAGAATAGACTGAAGAGGGCAAAGGAAAAGCATGGAGACCGCTTAGGAGACTACTGTAAAAACTTGCAAAAGGTTATGATATCCTGGACCAGGGTGGTAACAGTGGTAGTGATTATGAGATAGGCTGGGACCTGGGACCTTTACTGCAGTGCTTGCACCTGGACAAATGTCTCCTCAAGCAACAGAATACAAAGAAACTATAAGGGACTAAAAATAACTGCATGCATGCCCAGCTGTGGCAAATTATGAACAAGATACAAAAAGACCAAAACCCAACTGCCATTTCTGAGGTACAGGGAGCAAAAGCAGGGTACTGCACATGATCCCTGCACACAGCACCACCAGGGGGTAGGCAGACCACCTAAGCCACCCCTCTGGCCCGACCCACCAATTTGCATGTACCCTCACCCCATTTAAGGGACCAGCTCACCAACCCTCAGGGAGTAAGTAAGGGAAACTGTTACTTGTTTTCGCTCCCTTGTGCTATAGCACAAGTCCCAGTAAAGCCTTGACTGAATTTCTTGTCTGCCCTCTTATCAATTTCTATTGATTAAAGTGTCCAAGAACCCAGGTTGGTAACAATTAGAATTGGTTGGGTTCTAAGTAAATTTTGTAGATAAATATGATTTGCTGAATTAGATGTGATATAAAAAGAGAGAGGTCAAAGATAACTCTGGAATTTGGCCTGAGCAACTGTAAGGATGAGTTGTCATTAACTGGCATAGGGAAGAGGAGATTAGGGGGAGAAAGATCAAAAATTTGCATTTGGCAATGATAAACTTGAGATGCCTATTACACAGCCATACAGAGATGTTCAGTAGGCAACTGGATATACACATTTGGAGTTCAAGAAAGATGTCAGAACTTAAGATAAAATTGGGAAGTAGTTAGTGAATAGATGGTTTACAAGTCTATGGGACCAGATGAAATAACCAAGGAAGTGAGAGGAGATAGAAGAGATAATTATAACAACCAATCCTTGTAGCACTCTAACATTAAGAGATTGTGGTGATGATGAGGAAATAACCACGAAGACTAAGGAGAACCAGTGACACAGGAGGAAAACTAGTAATGTGTAAAAAAATGTAAAGAAACCATTTCAAGGAGGAAGAGAAGATTTGCTATGGTCAATGCTGCAGAAGGGCCAAGTAAGGTGAGAACTGAGAATTGAAAAGAGCATTTTAGTAGAATGGTCATGGTGAAAGAATGATTAGAGTGGACTCAAGAGAAAACGGAACATTTATTTAGTAGGTTTGTTGTTGCCAGTGATGCTGATGGTGTAATTATGAAACTATTTTGTGTATATTGTAAGACAGAAAAAAATGAGTCAATATGTAAGTGCTGTTTGGAACCAGAGTTTTCACTGAAGGAGAAGGGAAATGTAAGGAGGAACCCTATGCCACTGGATTTTAATTGGAAGTATGAGAATAAACTCAAGAATAGAAGTCCACTAAAAGAACCCAGGAACACAGACACCTAGTAGCAATGAACACCTATCACTTAGATTCTGGTTTCTAAATGCTATCTCCCACTAAAAGAAACCAGAGATCCTTAGAGAAAGACCTGCTTCCAGGTCTGGGGCAAGAAAAGTATAAAAATCAGTCTGAAGTATCACATATTTCTAAAAAGCAAGGAATACTCAAAGAATGGGGAGATCGTGTCAAAAGGACACAGAGCTTACTTGAAAGGGATATCACTGGCCAAACTGAAAAGATGTTGAACACCAAAGATAATAATGATTGTAATGTATTATAACACCTTGAATAAAAATAAATCTGTTTTCCACAATGATACTCAAAAGAGAGAAAGGGGAACAGGGGGAAATCCTCTATCCAAAAACAAACAAACAAACAACAACAAAAAAAGAAAACCCAAACAAACAAAAACCAAAAACCCAGCTAATAAATGAAAGAATCATAGAATTAAACATTTGGTAACCCCCAATACAACTGATATTATCAATGAAAATGAACAACATAAAAAGATGTTAACATCATTGGGTGAAATCATTTGGGAGAGCATGATAATTACAAGTTCTCAAAGTATCACCCCACCAATTACCTATTAATTTTAAGTGAAAATATATCTCTACAAAGGAGAGATATGGTGGTCCCATCTGAGGTTGTGGGACAACCTGATACTATACACATACCTCTTGATAAGATTCAATATATATGTAGGGGTATGATATATACACATATATAGTATTCTTGCCAAACAGCATTGAACCTCGGTCTAATCATGAGAGGAAAGAATTAGACAAGTCCAGAATGTGGAACATTGTACAGGATAACCAGGACTTTTTTTAAAAATTAATTAATTAATTAATTATTTTTTGGCTGCATTGGGTCTTCGTTGTTGTGTGCGGGCTTTCTTTAGTTGCGGCAAGCAGTGGCTACTCTTTGTTGCAGAGCACAGGCTCTAGGCACGCAGGCTGCAGTAGTTGTGGCTCACGGGCTCAGTAGTTGTGGCTTGCAGGCTCTAGAGCACAGGCTCAGTAGTTGTGGCACATGGGCTTAGTTGCTCCGTGGCATGTGGGATCTTCTCGGACCAGGGCTCGAACCCATGTCCCCTGCGTTGGCAGGCGGATTCTTAACCACTGTGCCACCAGGGAAGTCCCACCAGGACTTTTTTAAAAAGTGAATTATGTGAAAAACAAATAATGTAGGGGAATCATTCTAACTTGAAAGAGATTGAATGTCAATAATAACCAAATGCGATGAGTGAAACACAACTGGATATTGAAATCACCCAGAATTATGACTGGAATAGCACTGGAGAGTATGATGAAGAACCAGCAGTTAAAATTTTCAAGAAATGAGGATGAGTGACTTGGGGTCAGTAGGTGACTGTCCCAAGGAGAGGGAGTGGGTGGGAAGATCTGATGATGTGAGATTCTAAGCTGGATGTTGTTAAACAGAAAGGAGGTAGAATGATCTGGAAGTGGCATTGAGGAACAAGGAAGAGAATTTTTTTCTAGGCCCACTAGTATTAGGGCTAAGGAGAAACCCACAGCTACATTTTGAGAAAAATAAATGGAAATAATGTCCTCAGGGAGAACCAGGTTTTAGTAACAAGGTGAATTTTCAGAAGAGGCT
Source organism: Balaenoptera physalus (assembly GCF_965194825.1). Taxonomy (NCBI): domain Eukaryota; kingdom Metazoa; phylum Chordata; class Mammalia; order Artiodactyla; family Balaenopteridae; genus Balaenoptera; species Balaenoptera physalus. Next base: position 59,712,896 of record NC_138890.1, read on the forward strand.
GAGGATATGGGGCATTTTGCTGACTGACCAAAGGGCACAGTGGAAGGGTTTCAGGAGTTGAGGAGGGTGGAGATAGTATAAGAAAAAGAAATCCACAGAACAATATGGAAGTTGCTCTCTGAGGGGAAAAGGGCTAATGGGGGAGTTCTGAACTTTTGGAAACTCATACAAACCCTGAAGTTACTTGACAGTCCCAGTGGCAGATAGTGTGGGTAAAGTTATGACTTGGGAATGAGGGGGGTCTTGTCAAAAACATTCAGAATTCTGGGGCTCTCACTTAGCTAAAACTGATCTTTTTTTATTTTCTTTTTTCCTTTAACATTTTTATTACAGTATAATTGCTTTACAATGTTGTGTTAGTTTCTGCTGTATAAAAAAGTGAATCAGCTATATGCATACATATATCCCCATATACCCTCCCTCTTGCGTCTGCCACCCACCCTCCTTATCCCAACCCTCTAGGTGGTCACAAAGCGCCGAGCTGACCTCCCTGTGCTATGCAGCTACTTCCCACTAGCTATCTATTTTACATTTGGTACTGTATATATGTCAATATCACTCTCTTAATTCATCCCAGCTTACCCTTCCCACTTCCCGTGTCCTCAAGTCCATTCTCTACGTCTGTGTCTTTATTCCTGTCCTGCCCCTAGGTTCATCAGAACTTTTTTTTTTTTTAGATTCCATATATATGTGTTAGCATATGCTATTTGTTTTTCTCTTTCTGACCTCTGTATGACCGACTCTAGGTCCATCCACCTCACTACAAATAACTCAATTTCATTTCTTTTTATGGCTGAGTAATATTCCATTGTATATATGTGCCACATCTTTATCCATTCATCTGTTGATGGACAGTTAGGCTGCTTCCATATCCTGGCTATTATGAATAGCGCTGCAATGAACATTGTGGTACATGGCTATTTTGAATTATGGTTTTCTCTGGGTATATGCCCAGTAGTGGGATTGCTGGGTCGTATGGTAGTTCTACTTTTGGTTTTTGAAGGAACCTCCATACTGTTCTCCATAGTGGCTGTATCAATTTACATTCCCACCAACAGTGCAAGAGGGTTCCCTTTTCTCCACACCCTGTCCAGCATTTGTTGCTTGTAGATTTTTTGATGATGGCCATGCTGACCGGTGTGAGGTGATACCTCATTGTAGTTTTGATTTTCATTTCTCTAATGATTAGTGATGTTAAGCATCCTTTCATGTGTTTGTTGGCAATCTGTATATCTTCTTTGGAGAAAAGTCTGTTTAGGTCTTCTGCCCATTTTTGGATGGGGTTATTTGTTTTATTCATATTGAGCTGCATGAGCTGCTTGTATATTTTGGAGATTAATCCTTTGGCAGTTGTTTCATTGGCAAATATTTTCTCCCATTCTGAGGGTTGCCTTTTCGTCTTGTTTATGTTTTCCTTTGCTGTGCAAAAGCTTTTAAGTTTCATTAGGTCTTATTTCTTTTTGTTTTTATTTCCATTTCTCTAGGAGGTGGGTCAAAAAGGATCTTGCTGTGATTTATGTCATAGAGTCTTCTGCCTATGTTTCCCTCTAAGAGTTTTATACTGTCTGGCCTTACATTTAGGTCTTTAATCCATTTTGAGATTATATTTGTGTATGGTGTTAGGGAGTGTTCTAATTTCATTCTTTTACATGCAGCTGTCCAGTTTTCCCAGCACCACTTATTGAAGAGGCTGTCTTTTCTCCATTGTATACTCTTGCCTCCTTTATCAAAGATAAGGTGACCATATGTGCGTGGGTTTATCTCTGGGTTTTCTATCCTGTTCCATTGATCTATATTTCTGTTTTTCTGCCAGTACCATACTGTCTTGATTACTGTAGCTTTGTAGTATAGTCTGAAGTCTGGGAGCCTGATTCCTCCAGCTCCGTTTTTCTTTCTCAAGATTGCTTTGGCTATTCAGGGTCTTTTGTGTTTCCATACAAATTGTGAAATTTTTTGTTCTACTTCTGTGAAAAATGCCATTGGTAGTTTGATAGGGATTGCACTGATTCTGTAGATTGCTTTAGGTAGTAGAGTCATTTTCACAATGTTGATTCTTCCAATCCAAGAACATGGTATATCTCTCCAACTGTTTGTATCATCTTTAATTTCTTTCATCAGTGTCTTATAGTTTTCTGCATACAGGTCTTTTGTCTCCTTAGGTAGGTTTATTCCTAGGTATTTTATTCGTTTTGTTGCAATGGTAAATGGGAGTGTTTCCTTAATTTCTCTTTCAGATTTTTATCATTAGTGTATAGGAATGCAAGAGATTTCTGTGCATTAATTTTATATCCTGCTACTTTACCAAATTCATTGATTAGCTCTAGTAGTTTTCTGGTAGCATCTTTAGGATTCTCTATGTATCGTGTCATGTCATCTTAAAACAGTGACAGTTTTACTTCTTCTTTTCTGATTTGGATTCCTTTTATTTCTTTTTCTTCTCTGATTGCTGTGGCTAAAACTTCCAAAACTATGTTGAGTAATAGTGGTGAGAGTGGGCAACCTTGTCTTGTTCCTGACCTTAGTGGAAATGGTTTCAGTTTTTCACCATTGAGAACAATGTTGGCTGTGGGTTTGTCATATATGGCCTTTATTATGTTGAAGTCGGTTCCCTCTATGTCTACTTTCTGGAGAGTTACCATAAATGGGTGTTGACTTTTGTCCAAAGCTTTCTCTGCATCTATTGAGATGATCATATGGTTTTTACCCTTCAATTTGTTAATATGGTGTATCATGTGGATTGATTTGCGTATATTGAAGAATCCTTGCATTCCTGGGATAAACCCACTTGATCATGGTGTATGATCATTTTAATGTGCTGTTGGATTGTGTTTGCTGGTTTTTTATTGAGAATTTTTTCATCTATGTTCATCAGTGATATTGGCCTGTAGTTTTCTTCTTTTTGTGATATCTTTGTCTGGTTTTGGTATCAGGGTGATGGTGGCCTTGTAAAATGAGTTTGGGAGTGTTCTTCCCTCTGTTATATTTTGGAAGAGTCTGAGAAGGATAGGTGTTAGCTCTATTCTAAATGTTTGAAAGAATTCACCTGTGAAGCCATCTGGTCCTGGGCTTATGTTTGTTGGAAGAATTTTAATCACACTTTCAATTTCAGTGCTTGTGATTGGTCTGTTTTTATTTTCTATTTCTTCCTAGTTCAGTCTTGGAAGTTTGTGCTTTTCTAAGAATTTGTCCATTTCTTCCAGGTTGTCTATTTTATTGGCATATAGTTGATTGTAGTAATCTCTCACGATTCTTTGTATTTCTGCAGTGTCAGTTGTTACTTCTCCTTTTTCTAATTCTGTAGATTTGAGTCTTCTCCCTTTGTTTTTTGATGAGTCTGGCTAATGGTTTATCAATTTTGTTTATCTTCTCAAAGAACTAGCTTTTAGTTTTATTGATATTTGCTATTGTTTCCTTCATTTCTTTTTCATTTATTTCTGATCTGATCTTTATGATTTCTTTCCTTCTGCTAACTTTGGGGGTTGTTTTGTTCTTCTTTCTCTAATTGCTTTAGGTGTAAGGTTAGGTTGTTTGAGATTTTTCTTGTTTCTTCTTTCTTTTTTTTTTTTAAGGTAATTATGCTTACCTTTTTAAAAGTTTATTTATTTTTTATTTATTTTATTTTTGGCGGCATTGGGTTTTCGTTGCTGCGCATGTGGTTTCTCTAGTTGCGGCGAGCAGGGGCTACTCTTCATTGCAGCGCATGGGCTTCTCATTGCGGTGGCTTCTCTTGTTGTGGACCATGGGCTCTAGGAGCGTGGGCTTCAGTAGTTGTGGCACATGGACTTAGTTGCTCTGCGGCATGTGAGACCTTCTCGGACCAGGGCTCGAACCCATGTCCCCTGCATGGGCAGGCAGATTCTTAACCACTGCGCCACCAAGGAAGCCCCTTTTCTTGTTTCTTGAGGTAGGATTGTACTGCTATAAACTGCCCTCTTATAACTGCTTTTGCTGCATCGCATAGGTTTTGGGCTGTTGTGTTTTCATTGTCATTTGTTTCTAGGTATTTTTTTATTTCCTTTTTGATTTTTTTAGCAATCTCTTGGTTATTTAGTAGTGTATTGTTTAGCCTCCATGTGTTTGTATTTCTTACAGTTTTTTTTCCTGTAATTGATATCGAGTCTCATAGTGTTGTAGTCGGAAAAGATACTTGATACGATTTCAATTTTCTTAATTTTACCAAGGCTTGATTTGTGACCCAAAATATGGTCTATCCTGGAGAATGTTCCATGAGCACTTGAGAAGAAAGGATATTCTGTTGTTTTTGGATGGAATGTCCTATAAATATCAATTAAGTCCATCTTGTTTAATGTGTCATTTAAAGCTTGTGTTTCCTTATTTATTTTCATTTTGGATGATCTGTCCATTGGTGAAAGTGGGGTGTTAAAGTCCCCTACTATGATTGTGTTACTGTCGACTTCCCCTTTTATGGTAGTTAGCATTTGCCTTGAGGTATTGAGGTGTTCCTATGTTGGGTGCATAAATATTTACAATTGTTATATCTTCTTCCTGGATTGATCCCTTGATCATTATGTAGTGTCCTTCTTTGTCTCTTGTAATAGTCTTTGTTTTAAAGTCTATTTTGTCTGATATTAGGATTGCTACTCCAGCTTCTTTTGATTTCCATTTGCATGGAATATCTTTTTCCATCCCCTCACTTTCAGTCTGTATGTGTTCCTAGGTCTGAAGAGGGTCTCTTGTAGACAGCATATATATGGGTCTTGTTTTTGTATCCATTCAGCCAGTCTATGTCTTTTGGTTGGAGCATTTAATTCATTTACATTTAAGGTAGTTATCAATATGTATGTTCCTATTACCATTTTCTTAATTGTTTTGGGTTTGTTTTTGTAGGTCTTTTCCTTCTCTTGTGTTTTCTGCCTAGAGAAGTTCCTTTAGCATTTGTTTTAAAGCTGCTTTGGTGGTGCTGTATTCTCTTAACTTTTGCTTATCTGTAAAGGTTTTAATTTCTCCATCGAATCTGAATGAGATCCTTGCTGGGTAGAGTAATCTTGGTTGTAGGTTATTCCCTTTTATCACTTTTAATATGTCCTGCCACTCCCTTCTGGCTTGCAAAGTTTCTGCTGAAAAATCAGCTGTTAACCTTATGAGGATTCCCTTGTATGTTATTTGTTGCTTTTCCCTTGCTAATTTTAATATTTTTTCTTTGTGTTTAATTTTTGTTAGTTTCATTAATATGTGTCTCAGCGTGTTTCTCTTTGGGTTTATCCTGTACGGTACTCTCTGTGCCTTCTGGACTTGATTGACTATTTCCTTTCCCATGTTAGGGTAGTTTTCAACTATAATCTCTTCAAATATTTTCTCAGACCCTTTCTTTTTCTCTTCTTCTTCTGGGACCCCTACAACTCGAATGTTGGTGTGTTTAATGTTGTCCCAGAGGTCTCTGAGACTGTCCTCAATTCTTTTCATTCTTTTTTCTTTATTCTGCTCTCTGGCAGTTATTTCCACCATTTTATCTTCCAGCTCACTTATGTGTTCTTCTGCCTCAGTTATTCTGCTATTGATTCCTTCTAGAGTATTTTTAATTTCAGTAATTGTGTTGTTCATCACTGTTTGTTTGCTCTTTGGTTCTTCTAGATCCTTGTTAAATGTTTCTTGTATTTTCTCCATTCTGTTTCCGAGATTTTGGATCATCTTTACTATCATTACTCTGTATTCTTTTTCAGGTAGGTTGCCTATTTCATCTTCAATTATTTGGTCTTGTAGGTCTTCACCTTTCTCCTTCGTCTGTAACATATTTTTTTGTCATTTCATTTTTTTTTTCTTTTTTGATGGGTGGTGCTGTATTCCTGTCTTAGTGGTTGTTTGGCCTGAGATGTCCACCACTAGAGTTTGCAGGCAGTTAGATACAGCCAGGTCTCGATGCTGAGATGAGGACCTCTGGGAGGCCTTACTCCGATTAATATTCCCGGGGGCTGAGGTTCTCTGTTAGTCCAGTGGTTTGGATTTGGAGCGCCCACCACAGGAGCTCAGGCCCAACCTCTGGCCTGGGAACCAAGATCTTGCAAGCTTTGTGCCATGTTAAAAAAAAAAGAAAAAGAAAAAAAAAGGAGCAGTACAATATCAAAGAATAAAAAACAAAATAAAATTAGAAAGATAAAAAATATATTAGGAAAAATAAAACTATAATTGAAACAACTGCAACAAGGTAAAATAAAACCACAACAGCGGGGCTGGCCTGCGTGCTGTGCGGCCGTCCACTGGCCTTCCTGCTGCAGCTGTATGCCCTGCTGCCGGGCCGTGCCAACGCCTTCCATCGCGGTCTCTTCCTTTTCTGCTTCTGATATCACCACCATGCTGTGCCAGCCTACGCGTTTTTAGAGATCAGTTGCCCAGGAGAAATAACTTCTACGCCTATGAGCCACCTTCTGAGGATCCTCTGCCAGAGACAGGAGAATCTGTGTGCCTCCAGCTCAAGTCTGGTGCTCATCTCTGCAGAGTTTGTGGCTGTTTAGGCCCCAAAACATGCTCCAGATGTCACAAGGCACATTACTGCAGTAAGGAGCATCAGATTCTGGACTGGCGATTGGGACATAAGCAGGATTGTACACAAGCAGATTCTCAGATATGGCAGAGGGATTGCCCCCATCTGGATCTCTGGTGAAAATATCCCTCAAGAAGAGGATATCCCAGATTGCCCCTGTGGTGCCAAGATAATATTTGAATTCCAGAGTGTGGAGATGGAGAGACCAGGATCCCCAGGAAGGTCATGCCTCATCTGCTCAACTACCTGAAGGCGGACAGACTGGGCAGGAGTGTCGACTGGGGTGTCCTGGCCGTCTTCACCTGTGCTGAAAGCTGTGGCCTGGGCACTGGCTACACAGAGGAATTTGTTTGGAAGCAAGATATAACAGATGCCACCTGAAGACAACGGTGTAAAGCCTTAAAATATTCATCATCTCTTAGACCTTGCAATTCCATTTCTAGGACTTTATCCTAAGGAAATAATTATACCAGAGATACACAAAGATGTTGTTTTAGATGTTGTTTACATTGTCTAAATATTAGACAGAAATGTCCAGCGGCAGGGAATTAAGTAAATTCTGGTGTATCTGTCCAGCAGGAGGCTACGCAGTCTTAATGATACAGACCTATATGCACATCAAGTAAGATAAAGATGCCAAGATACCATTATAGATGGTATTCATAGTATGATATTTTTGTAAAAATATTTATACATGTGTATGTACACCAAAAAAATCTGGAATGATATGCACTATATGTGAACTGGTTAACTGAACAGTGGGACTAAGTGACATGATCTTTTTACTTATATGTATATTTCTTTCTATAATAAAAATGGGTTATGTGCCTTAAAAAATAAAATAAAACCACAACAGAAAAAAGAAAAAAAAGGGGGGGCGGAGGGGGAAACAAGCCAAAGGGAGAGAATAACAGAGCATAAAGAATAAAATAAAATTAGAAAAATAAAAATACAAAAGAATCAACAAGGTAAAACAGAACCCCAATCTAAAAGAGGAAAAAAGACACACACAAAAAAGCCTTGGCTATGGGGGTGAAGTTTATGCGGGAGTGGAACTTAGGCAGCAGCGGGGTTTAGGGTGGGGCAGGACCTAGGTGGGTGAGGGGGTGATGTTTGAGCGTGGGGCAGGGCCTAGGTGGGGCGACGTTCAAGCGTGGGGCAGGGCCTCTGCCTAGGACCTGTGCACAGAAGGGGAGAGGCAGCACGTGGAAAGGAGGGCCTCTGGAGTGTGGGGTTCCAGAGTTTGGAGGCAGGGCCCTGAGTGACGGTGTGTGGGTGGGGTTTAGGCCCAGCTTGTTGGAGGGGGTCTCCGAGTGCAGAGGTGGGGCCCTGGGTGAGGGTGTAGGGGTGGGGCTTGGGCTCTGTGTGGCAGGAAGGAGGCTCTGGAGCAGAGGATTAGGCCCAAGAGCCCAACAGGCTTCCTGGTGCCTAAGTGGACTGGGAACGCACAGGCCCTGTTCCCTTCCATTCCTCCGCACCCACCCCCATCGTCTCCCCCAGGGTCTCCCCCGTCGCCGCTGGACCCCTAACCATGGGTGGGTCCCGCTGGGTGTAGGAACTCCTCCCCTCCCCCAGCCATCCTTCAGGGGTGCCGGTCCGGAGGTCCGGCCTTTACTTTTGCTCCCCCTTCCTTCCCTTCCACTCCCTCAGGACCTGCGTGGCTGGATGGGGCCTCCGTGGGCAGAGGATCAGGCCCGGGATCTCAGCAGGTTCCTGGGGGCCCCAAAACCTGGCCACACTCCCTATTGTTCCTCTGCCCTCCCAATGGTCCCCCAATTTCCCCCTTCCAGCGTGGGATCCCTTCCCCTCCCCCAGCCGGCCCTCAGGGGCGCCAGTCCTGTCCTGCCTCCACTTCTCCTCCCCTTCACTCCTCCCACGCCCCACGTCCTACCTTGTCGCTGGGGGCTCCTCCGTCCCCTTAGGTGTCCCTAGTCCCCCACCAGTGCCTGGTAGGTGCCCTAGTTGTGAGGAGACGCGAATTCCGTGTCCCCCTAGTACGCCATCTTGACTCCGCCCCTGATCTCTTTCTTTAAGCACAGGGCCACATAGAGACCCCTTGTGACCCTTGCCAATGCAGGTTTGGAGGCCAGAGACAAGGGGCAGTGCCATCTGGCATGAGCGTTTCTTTCTGCTGCCTTGGATATTATTCATAGCAGGAGGAATCAAGGTTCTGGCTTTCTACCCTTTTTTGAAGACAAATCCATTCCTGAAGCCCTTGCTCTTCAGGAGATCAGAGCACTGTGATGACAATTGTGCTGCTAATGCTGCCAGTTCTTCTCACACAGGACAATGGCCTGTGAGAACCAAAGGGCAAGTAGAATGTCTAAAAAGTAGCACTAAGCTGACGGGTATTCATGTTTCCATATGGCAAGGATGGGTCATTTGAAAAATGGGAAGTTCAGTTAGAGCCTCCCAGAAGTTTTTTTTTTTTTTAAGTTTAAAAGTTGGCTACTTTCTATCACCAAGATCAGAAACACAATGGCCTAATCAGTAACTGTGGGCATTTTGAAACATCCTAATATTTAAGAGGAAATTAAAAATAAGTCTTGCTTGCTATCAGTGTTAAAAATCACAAATATACACACCATACTGAGTCACTGTAATAATTCTCTAGCCTTAGTTCACTGAATCTCTGCAGATTCAATTTGGCATCAAATAACAGCCCATTCTTCTCTGCCACAGTGGTTGTTGGGAGCTGATGAGGGAGACAGATAGCACCTTAGCTACAGAGACAAAGATTTCAGATGACTATTTGTTTAGGAAAAAGTCTGGAAATGTGAAAGTCTGATCTGTTTTTCTGAGCAATACTAAGCAAAATTGGAGAATTTCACTGTGACATCTTTTCTTAAGTGAACTCAAGTAAGAGTTAGGATTCTGGAGTTTGCCTCTGGTTATGTCCCTAACACTTAACATGTTACAAACTTACTCTTACTTATAGTTTCTCCATTTGCAAATGAAAAATAAAACTGTCTCAAAGTGTCAGAGGGGATTTCTGAGCCATCGTCGACTTGAGACCAGGGTGTTTCAACCTCCAGTTTGGAGAGAATGTTCACAACTTCAGTTCCAGACTTTAGCTAATAGGCAAGAGATGCGAACTGCTCTTCTCAGGAGAGACCTCATGTAAGCAAAGAGGAGAGCCAGAGGCAGATGCCAAATTTAAAGTGGGACCCTGTGAGTAATTGTCTATACAATGAATTAGGTATTTAGAAAGACATAATGCCCAAGGGGGATGGACAATCTTTGTAAGTAGCACGCAAAGGTGGTGATGGGAATTTAGTTCACCTGATGCCATTTCACCTAAAGTCAAATCTCCTGATGCCCCTCCTGCCAGTGCAGGGGACACAGGTTGGAGCCCTGGCCCAGGAAGATCCCACATGCCGCGGCGCAACTAAGCCCGTGAGCCACAACTACTGAGCCTGCGCGCCTAGGGCCCGTGCTCCGCAACGAGAGAAGCCAACACAACGAGAAGCCCGCGCACCGCAATGAGTAGCCCCCACTTGCCACAACTGGAGAAAAGCCTGCGCAGCAACAAAGACCCAACGCAGTCAAATATAAAAAATAAATAAATTAGAAAAAAAAATCTCCTGATGCCAATTTGCCTAATTAATTCATCTAAAATTAGCATTCTCTAGAGAAGTGTATCTTAATCCTAAACTGTGAATTAGTTGGTTCTGACCTGGGAAATTTTAAAAAATATTAATGTAACAGACATTTCAGATAGGCATTTAGACAGGGACCAGTATTCTACATAGCAAATTAACACTAAATCATGTCATATTAATAACCAAAAGAGAAAAATTGCTTGACAAAATTGAATAAGTAATGTATTCCCATGGCACAGTATTTTAAAACTACAAAATTATATAAGATAAAGACAGGTCTCTCTCTTTCACAGTTACCAAGCCACCAAGTTCTCTTCAGAGATATCCCACTGATGTCAAGTCCTTATGTCTCTGCCCAGGGATATTCTATACATACACCAGCATACATGTACATGCACACACGTATCTATTACAAATGGTAGCTTATTATATTTACTGATCTACACCCGTTTTTTTTTAAAAGAATTATTGTTTTTTAAAAATTAATTAATTAATTTTTGGATGCATTAGGTTTTCATTGCTGCACCCAGGCTTTCTTTAGTTGAGTCGAGCGGGGGCTACTCTTTGTTGCGCCGCGCGAACTTCTCATTGCGGTGGCTTCTCTTGTTGCGGAGCAGGGCTCTAGGCACGTGGGCTTCAGTAGTTGTGGCACGTGGGCTCAGTAGTTGTGGCCTGCAGGCTCTAGAGAACAGGCTCGGTAGTTGTGGCACACGGGCTTAGTTGCTCCGCGGCATGTGGGATCTTCCCGGACCAAGGCTCAAACCCATGTCCCCTGCATTGGCAGATGGATTCTTAAACCACTGTGCCACCAGGGAAGCCCTCTACACCAGTTTTTAAAGATCCTTCCATATATAGGTAACTCATTTACTGCCTGCATACTATTCCATTGTATAGATACATTGCCATTTATTTAAGCAAGCCCATATTTGGGGGAATTTAGTGTTTGTTCTTTTTTTTTAATTCCTGGCTGGTATACAATGCTGCAGTGCATATTCTGTTGCAGCCATCATTTCACCCATGCTAATATATTAGTATGTATCTTTAAAATAAATTCCTAAAGTGGAATTGTTAGATCAATATTTTTTAAAATTTTTTTTAAAATAAATTTATTTATTTTATTTATTTTTGGCTGTGTTGGGTCTTTGTTGCTGGGCGCAGGCCCTCTCCAGTTGCGGCGAGCAGGGGCCACTCTCCGTCGCGGTGCGCAGGCCTCCCACTGCGGTGGCTTCTCCTGTGCAGAGCACGGGCTCTAGATGTGTGGGCTTCAGTAGCTGCTGCACGCGGGCTCCAGAGCACAAGCTCAGCAGTTGTGGCGCATGGGCCCAGCTGCTCTGCGGCATATGGGATCTTCCTGGACCAGGGTTCGAACCCGTGTCCCCTGCATCGGCAGGCAGAGTCTCAACCACTGTGCCACCAGGGAAGCCCCTGATCAGTATTTTTTAAGTTGTAGTAAATACTGTCCAATTACTTTTACCAACTTATATGCCATTAGCAACACGTCTGAGCTCAAATTACTTTCAAAAGCAAACCCGCAGACAGGGTTGTGATAGGTAACTAGTTAGGGAGATTTGGGGGCTGCACCCCGAATGTCTGCAAGCCTTGTACTTGCCCAGCCACAAGACCAAAGAAAATGCCTGGAGGCAATGACAGAGACATCAACAACTTGTTGGATAGGGAAACTTACAAGTCAGAAGCAAAGTCCTGGAGCAACACCTCACCATGTACAGCAGACGGGCAGGCAGGACATGGCAACAAAGATGGCTGCTGGGGAGAAAGAAAGAGGTTACCATTTATAGGGGGAATTGAAGTCAGGTTGGCTCATCAGTTACCAGGGAAACCAGCTGAGGAGCCCGCCCCTTACAGCCCCTCAGGTTAACTACCATTATGATCATTATCCTGGTCTAAGGATTAGAACAATCACCAGCTGAGGCAGGGGACAAACACGTGGGACAAACACTGATTAAGCTCTATGATTAAGAGGGAAGTTCAGTCATGTGAGTAGGGTACAGGTGAAGCAAGGAATGGTCGAGAAGGGGATGTGCAGAGAGCAAGAGAACCGCCATCTTGAGTGGCCTGATCATACAGAGGTGATCTAAAGGAGCAGAAGTGAAGGACCAAGAAAAGTGAAATGGAGAAGAGCCAATGCAAGGATGCATCATCGAGATCACCACTGTGGGGAACTGGGGTTCCAGCCAGCCAGGAACTTCAGAGGAGGGTGTAAGATGCCTCTTGTAATTGTTCACACAAGGGTCAACAGGGAGAAACATTTGTCCGTCAGTCCTCATCCCCCATGGATTGAAGGTTAGCCCAGAGGTATTAAGTCCCATACTTCTAGAATAAACCTGTACCTTCAACCACCAGTGACCCATGAATGAGATATCAGAAAAGCTCTAGGAGAGAAAGCAAAAAGACTTGGATGCGTGCTTGAGGCAAGACACTGTCAGCCAGAATGAGTCTAAGCCCACAGAGGATTTTTTTTCCTTTTTTTTTTTCTGCAGCAACAGCTGGAATCAGAGGTGAAGTTTAGAGGCTGTGAGTTGAGGCACAAGAAGCATCTGATACGTGGCATAGGACTTGCACCCTTATCGACAATGTGTCATTAAATTTCTAATCAATAGGTGAAAAAATGATATCTCACTGGAGTTCTGTTTTGACTTTGTTGAACCATGTTCAAAACATCTGTATTTTCATTTTCTGTGATATGTCCTTTGCACATTTTTCTATTGGTTTTGAGAGCTTTTATCTATTAATGTGTAGGAGTTATATGTATAGAAATTAGCCCTTTTCTATGACACTAATGAAAAGATATTTTATCTTCTGATTTTGTTCAGTGGTTTTCACAGTGCATTTTTTAAAATTGTCTATACAAAATATTTTCTTTCTGTCTTCTTAGTATTCTGTCATACTTATAAAATTTTTCCCCATTTTGAGATTTTTAAAAAATCATCCATTTTGTGGCAGAGGCTACAGCCCCCAAATTCTCTTCTCTTTAAACAGAGAACCCTGTTTTTAAGTGGTCACATCCTTGCATCTAGTTTTGACCATGTGATTGATTGATTTGCCAGCGAGATGTAAACAGAAATGTTAGGTGGGACTTCTGGGAAACCTTCTAAAAAGACTTTCCTACCTCCTTCTTGTTCTTGAAATGGCTGGAGATCTAGCAGCCATACTGAATTATGTGGGAGACCTTGATAATGAGGAAGCAGAATCTCGTGGCAGAGCAGAAGATGTGACCCTAGGTCCCTAATGACATAATAAAGCTACCCTATTAGCTTTGACTATCTCCAGACTTCTTTTTATGAAAGAGATATACTTTCCATCACTTTTATTTTGAGTCTTTTAGAAATATATTAACCTAAACCTAACTGATGCATCATGTTTGCTTTTAACAGTATTATTTGTCTCCCCACCTTGAATTTATTTTGGTGTACATAATTTTATAAAGTCATAAAAGTAGCACATGTCAATTTAAAAAGACACAAAGAAACATAATCAGAAAGGGGTATCAGTCTTCGTCTTACTACTTAAAAATAAACATTGTTAAGATTTTGTCTGTATTTCCTTCTAGGCTTTTTTCTTTGTAAATTACATAGCAAAGTTCTCAGCTCATTGTACAAGCTAAAAAATATTAGTTGAATGAATGTATACATTCTTTTACATCTTGATTTTTGACTTTTAGTAGCAATTTTGTTAGTGGATACAACATTGGTTCACTAGCCATTATTTTATCATTAATTTAAAACCATAATGAAGATCTTAGTGCATAAAGCTTTGTCTAAATGTAATTTCCAGAAATGGATAAAAGGCTTTGAACATCTTTAAAGCTTTGGGTACACAGTGATAAAGTGTTGAATTTTGACAGGCCCCAGTAAGTAGTACTCTTCTTTGTGGCCAATATCTAAAGCAATGGAGATATAAAACAAGGAACAAGACATAATGGAGATGAAAATATCCCCTTTATCACTGTTAAATCTGATATTAGGAAATATGCTTTTATCTTCAGGAAAATTTGCTTCTTAGTCTGATCTCTAGAATTAAACACAGGTGGTAGCCTCTCTCTCAAACCAGTAGGACTGGAGTAGAACATAGGCTCAGGGGGAGGAGTTTGATCCACGAGGAAAAAAAAGGAAGAGGAATGGTCTCTGCATGACAGTTTATCCTTTCAAACTCTCCTATCAGTTAAGTCTTTTCCCTTAAGGAGTGAAGGATTGGGTAAAGGCTGCAAGGACCAAGTCATTAGAGCTCCCCCAGAATGGAGGAAGGAGTGGAGAAAAAGTGTCATCTCACATCTTCGTGAGGATAGGAAATTATGGATTTTTTTAAATTTAATAATTTAATAGATGACAAATGGTAACTAATAGTTTCAGTTTTTACCTTCGATTATTAATGAGATTGAACAGTTGAACATTTTCCAAAGTATTTTAAAATCTCTGGTCTGTTCATATCTCTTGGAGCCTGAGCATTTTTCTTATTAATTTGTATAATTTCTTTATACAATAAAAATTATCGTTTATTTTCTGTTAATATTTTTGGCAGTCCATTTGCTTTAACTTACGGATATAAGATAAATTCATATAGTCAAATCTATTTTTATGCTTTAATTTATTGCCTTTAATGGACATGAGCTTTTGTTTTAGTCTAGTTCTTCTATAGTTTCAGTTATATTTAACTCCTTAATCCAAATGGCATTTACATGTTGTTGTATAGTGTTGGTGAAAACCCTTTTGCCTGCCTTCAGCCCATCTCCAAGTTTCCTCCTTTTAGCCCTCTGCTTTCTCACTCTGAAGGCAAGCAAAGAGGGAAAGAAGTGAAAAAGTACAAAATTATGTGATTTTTGTTTTATTAATTAGAAGGGAATAATTGTCTCTGCAAGTGGCCAACTCTCTCTGGACACTTTCCCCTTCTGACTACTAGTCTAAAATGTGCAGTTTTTCTTGAAATTTAAAGTGACTTTGAAAGTATCCAGTAGAAACCCATGAAATGTAAGGAGGGGAATGTCAACTTAACTTACTTGTAAAGCATGCAAATATGAGAAAAGACTATGTCCCATATGAAATTGGAAAAATTGAATTGGAAAAATTACATTTTAATCCAATTAAACATTAAGTAGATTCCCTTTCTGTAAATTGATTTTTTGTAGTTTGTTGACTTTCTCAGTTGTCATTGAGAGGTTCAATCATAGCCTGACTCACTGCAAATGAGATGAGAAAAGGGTTTAATTGAGGTAGTAAGGGAAGAAGGAGGGAGAAGAGGAGAGGAAAGGTATGGGGGAGAGGAAAAAATGGTGAGAAGGAGCAGAAAAGAATCACGGGGGAAGGGAAAGGAATGAATTAGAGAGATGGGAGGAGGGAGAAAGAGAAGGAAGAAAAAAAATTGATTCTCAGTCATTCAAAATGGGCTCAGGTGCCATACTGTCAACTTGTAAAAAAAATGCTTCACATTTATTAAATGCTTCCTCTGTGCCTGACCTTTTTCTAATATCTTTACACACATTATTTCTTTTAACTCTGTTATCTCTCCAGATGTATGATTAGACATAAGTGTCTAAATTTGCTTTTGTTTGTATTGTTAAATCTAATGTAGCCATAGCATAAACTGCTCTATCTTGAGCAGCACGGATTTTAAAACTTACATGCATTTTTCTTTCCTACTGACCCTGGCATGTCTTTGAGTTATAGATAATGTCTAGCTAACTAGGAGAGAATTAATCTTGCTTGCTTAAGAATTCTAGGAACTGACCTTAATGAGGTGGGAGAAGACCAGCCTTGGAGTAGAAGATTAATTGGGCATAAAACCATAAAGATGACGCTGACCAGAACACCCCAAGCCCAGTTTTGAGATGATTATTATTGCTGCAGTTCTGCACATAGCCCCCTGCCTGTACACCCCTGAAACTCCCCTTTAAAACCTTTGTCCTCAAACCGGCAACTTGGAGATGATCTTAGGACATTAGTCCACATCTTCCCAGGTTGCTGGCCTCCCGAATAAAACAACTTTTCTGTTTCCACTAACACTTGTCTATCAAGTATTGGCCTTTCCAGCGACAAGCAGCCAAACTTGGGTTTGGTACCAGCTTTGTCTGGTTACATTAAGACCCACACAGAACAGGCTCCAAGTCTGCTATTTGGGGAGTTAGTAAAACTTCTATCAATGTGCCCAGAGAAGCAGGAACGATGATATGTGGGCTCCTTTTCAGAAAAAGGGAAGACAAAATTTTGTATGCTCTGGTTTAAGTCTCCAGTCACTATGAGGACTGAAGGGTAGAGTTCTGGAAGCAAGGCAACTGGCCCACTGTTCTGGATGGTTTCTAACCTCCTGATCCAGCAAGCCCTCTGGGACACAGGCCTAATGCACTATGTTCTTTCTACTGAAATGTCAAGTCTGCATTTATTACAGTAATTATCCATCGCACAAATATATGGACTGAACATTGATTCTGAGATCACACATTGTAATCTACCTAATACATCTACTAGGCCAAATAACACCATCAATTTTTCACACTGTTTTAAAGCCCAATTTGCTGCTCAGATACTTAAAGGCATTTCGTATTCTGGTAAATAATTGACACCTGTTTTGTGCAGGTCTCAGCCTATCAATAACCAATGCTGTGGCTGGACCAGCCCTTATGGTTCTTGACACCCTCCGTAATAACCATCAGGAAACGGGGAAAAAAAGGCTCAATACTTACAGATCCTGCAAATTACACGACATACCTGGGGCCACACAGTGAGGTCAAGGGGAGAGAGATCGAAAGCGTGCGTGGGCCCTAGGGTTCTGCTTTTATTGGAGTCGAGGGTCGGGGCCTAGGGTTTCTGAGCTCACTCTACTGGTAAATTTAAAACATAAGGGAGGGAATTTCAATTGCTGGGTTGGGGCGGGGGGTGGTGGTGGTGGTGTGGAAATAGGGAAATAACGGTTAGTTATCAACATTGAAATCAAAAGAGGTGCGGGGTGGGCTGTCACTGTATCCAGGCAGGTGGCACTGTGTTTACTCGGGATCCCATCTTTGAAGTGGATGCCTCTTTAAAGTGAAAGCCTGGGCAATCAAAGCTTAAGGCAGCCACTTGCATTACAAAAGAAAAAGCCAACTGTCAGGGTTTATACTACAACACCGTAAATCAGACCGGTCAAATCATAATCTTCTGGTAGAAGAGGTGGGAAAAAATGTGCAACTTCATGGTAATCAAAGAAGTACAGATTAAACCACAATGCTTTGCTTCTATTTTCGAAAATGAGAATGACTGATAATATCCAACGTTAGGCAAGGTGTAGAAATTCTTATAAACTGTTGGTAGGAGTATACTGCATTTCCAGGGGCCAATTTTGTAATATGTATAAAAACATATTACTTACTTTACTTTTTTACTTTTTGGAACTTATCCTGAAGGAATATTGGACAATATGCTGAATGTGGCAAAAGAGTGTTCATTATTGCGCTGTTTACAGTAGTAAAACTTTAGAAAAACTTTAATATCTATTAACAGGAACTGGTTAAATTATAGTGTAATTATATCATGGAATATATGCAAATAATTCAAAAAATTTATATTTATGTGGGAAAAAGCAAGTTACAGAAAGTAAGACTAGTACAACCCTTTAAAATTACATGTACATATTTATGGAAAAAATCCATCTCTTGCTCTCAATGCTCCCGTCTATGCAAAGGGAACTCAGTCACACTCTTACCTCTCTATACTCCTTTATGCACGCTGCCTCAACAGATTGCAGTGATCCATTTGATTGGCGATGTGGGGAAGGATAAACAGTTAATACCGTTACCGAATCAAACTTTGGTCCAGTAGCCCACGCGCAGTAAAGCCAATCTACTGACATCAGGCTGTGGTGAAAGCAGTCCAGTGCTCAGCAAAGAGGCCGTGTGGTTAATGCTCAAAAGGCAGTACTCCCAGATGGGTTTCTGGGAAGATTTTATTTATTTACGTATTTATTTATTGGCTGCGTTGGGTTTTCTTTGCTGCCCGCGGGCTTTCTCTAGTTGTGGCGAGCGGGGGCTACTCTTCCTTGCGGTGTGCAGGCTTCTCGTTGCGGTGGCTTCTCTTGTTGTGGAGCGTGGGCTCTAGGTCCCTGGGCTTCAGTAGTTGTGGCACAAGGGCTCAGTATTTGTGGCTCGTGGGCTCTAGAACGCAGGCTCAGTAGCTGTGGCGCACGGGCTTAGTTGCTCCGCGGCACGTGGGATCTTCCCGGACCAGGGCTCCAAGCTCTGTCTGCTGCCTTGGCAGGCGGATTCTTAACTACTGCCCACCAGGGAAGTCTGGGAAGAGTTTTTAAAGGCAAAGTGAGGGAGGGGAGTTGCAGGGTGCGTGATCAGCTCGTGCACAATTCTCTAATTGGTTGATGGTGAGGTTACAGGGTGGTGTCACAGGTGTTAACATTATCAATCTTCTGGCTCCAACCAGTCTGAGGGCCATGTGCTCATGGTCATCATGCAGTTAACTTCTTCCATCTGGTGGCAGTTTCAGTATCTGTAAAATAACTCAGGAATGTGCATCAGACTGTTATCTATGTCCTTCAGGGAGGACCTAAAGATTCTGTGACTGCAATATGCCTGATTTACTGTTTAAATTGTTACCAGTTCTCCTGACCCAACTGCTAGTTTTTGTTGTTACTGTATGTTCACATTCTTTCAATCATTAACTCTTGAGCTAGCCTTTTATGACTCAGGGGAGGACTGGGAAATTAAAGCTTTTCTACAAACAAGAGGCAGGTGGAGGGCATGGTGGGGTCTGTTCTGGGAAGGCCCCATAACGTCCTGCTCAGTTAAAATACTTGACCCAACTCTGCCCCTTTTCTTCTTGGAATTGAACTGCCTGCTGGGAATACTAGCTCTTTTCTGCTCCTCCATGCTGTCTTTCCTGCCTGATACTGGGAGGGAACCCTGAATAATTCTGGAGTTCATTTAGCAGTCCCTACTTTGACACTCACATTAATCAACATCCTCCAATTCATCTTTACATTCATAAAAGTAACATTTTTGCCTTCTTATACCATTTATTTGTCTTATTTATCAATTTATTCATTACTCTGGACAAGGAAGAAAGCTGCTATTTATTGGGTATTTTCAAGTACTGATATGCATCTGAAAAGGCATGGAGGAATAAATTCCAATGGTGATCTCTATAGACCCTTTACTTGCTACTTTCTAAATTCTGGGCTTCTGTACATTTTATTTTTAAAATGTATGTATATATAATCGTGTATTACTTTCAGAACCAACAAGAGAAATCAATATTGATTTCTATTTTGATTAAAAAGAGGAATAAAACATATATAACAATGATATACTACTCTCTATGTGAAATAAACATGGCCTCCCTAAATTATACTACTTATGGCTGTCAAGAATATAATGAAATAGATACTGTTATTCACTCCTGGTGGCCTCTGGTCTTGCAGTCCATGGTAAGAGGATAATGACTTTGCTTTGTCATTAACTAGCTGTGTGACTTTGAATGAGTCATTTCCTTCTTCAGTTTTCTCATTTGTTAAACAAGTTTCCTTTAGGCCCTAACTTTCTAAGATTCTATACACTGATGTTTAGTATACACTTGGGTAATTAATATCAGCTGTCAGCAGTCTATTAACGTTGTCTCTGAGTGTCTGACTCCCCTTTTTTGGGAATTCTCTTTCCATAGCCCACTGGCCCATGGCTGATGGGACCATAAGTGACCACCTGACTGAAGGTGATCCAATCAGTTTTTCTCTCCATGAAGAATTTAGAATAGAGATTTAGAAAGAGAAGTTAGGTTTTTGTGGAGCACTAGAATCAAGGGTAAATGAATTTAGAAGCTGTGGAAAAGAAAAGAAAAAAACTGGCCTGTAGAGATAGGGGAAGAATAAAGCAGACTAAGAAAAATAACTAGAGAAGATAAAGTTAAAAAAAAAAAAGATTTCTTCTGGCTTTCTAGTCTCGTCCCTTCTGGAGGCCCAGCTGCCTTCTAAGAATTGAAATTCTTAGTTTCAATGAGACAAACTTGTATCCTTATAATAGATATTCCTTTTTAGCTTAAGCTAGATGGATTTGGTCTCTTTAACTTGCAATCAAAGAATCGTTTCTACAATGTACATCTAGCCAGAAGAAACGGACATGTTCCTTAGCCTCTTGGCCCTATCATTCCAAATATATGCAAAGAAACTAAATTTCTATTGGATTTAAACTCAGCCTGCAGAAACCCACCTCCCCGCCCTAGGAGCAACCCCAGGCTTTATCCAGCACTGCCCATCCCAGCAACTGCTCCCTAACACATGCACCACCCACCAATGTTCCACAACTGGTGTAGGGGACAAAATTTTCCACCCAATATGTGTCTCTTTGGCATGAGGATTAATTTAGGCTGATTATTTTTAAGAAGCAGAAGAATCAAGAAATCTGTCTTTTTACCTCCCACTTAGCTGCCTAGAGAATCTGGATATGACACAATATTGTAAATCAACTATACTTCAAAAAAAAAAAAAAAAGAGAGAGAGTTTAGATAAAGGGCCTCTTCGCAGAATAGTGCTGTCATCAGATATAAGCAAAGAGAAACTAGGGGTTATGGGGGGAACTGGGCAGGGCCTAGAGATCAGAATCCACTCTGTGTCCCATTGTCTCTGCAGGCCCAGCGAACATCTGTTTACCAAACATTTGCTTTTTCATCTCCATGTGAATTGCCTTCCTCTCCTTAAAAGTCCCAAACTGCTACCCCCAACATCTTCTTTTGTCTTTAGCTGAAGATGGTGTTTAAGGTGAGGGTTTTGGCCATTTTGGTGAGTTACTCAGTTTTCCTGGTCTCTGGCAGGTATATGTGTTATTAAACTTTTGTTTGACTTTCTCTTGTTAATCTGTCTCATGGGGATTTAATTCTTAGACCAGCCAGAAGAATGTAGAAAGTAGAGGAAAATCTCTTCCTCTTGGACACGGGCATCTCAATCTGTGACTGGAAGAAGAAAAGTATTTGGGTGAAATGCAGCTCCTAGGAAATGATTTTGGATAAGTAAATGAACACAAATCTTTCTGACTTCTGTCTGTCTTTCTTGTGAATGTCTATTCTGTTTTTCATCATTCATCTATATAAATAGAGCCATAATTGACTGCTGAGTGCTAAAAATGAGTATAAGTTCAGATGGAGGACTGTGGTTATTGCAGAGGGAGTCACTTAATGTTCATAAAAGCCTTCTACATTTCCTCTTTTTTTAAAAAAAATAAATTTATTTATTTATTTATTTATGGCTGTGTTGGGTCTTGGTTGCTTGGGCTTTCTCTAGTTGTGGCGAGCAGGGGCTACTCTTCGTTGCGGTGCAGGGGCTTCTCATTGCGGTGGCTTCTCTTGTTGCAGAGCACGGGCTCTAGGCGCACAGGCTTCAGTCGTTGTGGCACACGGGCTCAGCAGTTGTGGCTCACGGGCTTAGTTGCTCCACGGCACGTGGGATCTTCCCCGACCAGGGCTTGAACCCGTGTCCCCTGCGTTGGCAGGCAGATTCTTAACCACCGCGCCACCAGGGAAGTCCCTACATTTCCTCTTTGGGATACACCTATAACAGGTTTTATAAAGCTCAGCAACTGAATTTATCACTGCATGTAAGTGCTATTTGTTGTTTATAGTAGCAAAAATCTGGATATAACCCAATTGTCCATTAATAGAGGAAAAAATGAGTACATTATGACATTATGATCTATTATATGGGATTTGTACAGGAGTTAAAAAGAATAATTTAGAGTTGACCTGGAGAAATCTCCCTGTTATTGTAAGTTAAAAAAACAAAAAACAAAAACTTTCGGGTAATGAGCATGGTATTAGCTTGTTTTTACTTAAAAAAGAAAGCAATTAAACTTATGTGTATGTGATACATACACATACACAAAAGTTTAATTCTCTACATTTTACCTAACTGGTGCTGGGGCTCAGGACAGGCTGTCCCAAAATAGGCCACATATTTTGAATTAAAGTTACTTAAGAAATGGCCAATGCAAGAAGGACACCCTGACCCACCTTTCTGTCTCCCTGAAAGCGTGAAATAAATCTCCCGTGTGAAAAGTGCATTCCCTGCATCTGGAGGTAGAAGGATGCCCTTACCCCCAGAGACAGGGTATTTGGTCCCAGAAGCCTATCATAAACAAACCATGTTACTTCTTTATCAATACTACCCCAAGCCCAAACTCTTTTTAGACTCTTCACTAATTGATCACCCAAAACCTGTTTCTTTGACCTGTCAATTCCTTACTAATTTATTGTTTCCCTGTCTAAAAAGTACAAAAGCTGCCTGCTTTGGCCACTTCTTAGGTGCCATTTCTGTAAGACCTCCATGCGCGTGAAGTAAAATTTGTTTCTTTCTCTCCTGTTAATCTGTCTTGTGTCAATTTTAATATTAGTCGAGCCACAAGAACTCAAGGCAGGTAGAGGGGGACATTTTCCCCTTCCCGACACTGGTTATGACAATAAGGTTGCTATATACCACTCTTAGACACAACTTCAAAGGGAGAATAGCACCATGCTCACTGACTAAAGTCTCCTTCCTAATTATAATAGGAATGTCTCTGTGTGGGTATGTGAGTGTGTGCAGACAGAAAAATGTGGAAAAGCATATCTTAAAATGTTAACAGTGGATACCTGTGTGAGGGAGAATTGAAAGAAGCTGGTTGAGGAAATTAACTTTTCTTTATATGCCTCTGGATTCTTTGATTTATAAAAAAAAGAGCATGTATTACTTTTATAATAAAAATTCAATGTGTAAAATTAAAGTTAGCCTAGTAAAAGCAGAGCTTAAAAATGGAGGCTGTTTAATCAGCCCTTCAGTAGTGTTTACGGATCAGAGGTCAATTTTTTTAGCTCTGCTCTAAGACCAACTACTGGTTGAGTGGTTGTCTAAATTGTTCATGTTCTTTGTGGATTGATGATGCCCAAGTCACATGATAATTGCATAACCTAACAAATTGCTGGGCTTTTTGTTTTTCACTACCCATTTTTCCCCATTTTCTTTATGTACACTAGACTACATTTTATGGAAGCAAATTTATCAGTGTCTTTCTCACAGGAGCTTAAGCTCAGAGACAAGCTCAGAGACTTTTCTGAGAAAAGACCTTAAGGATTTAATGTTTCATCAGGCATTGGGTACAATGGTCTGTGAGGCACTGGAGGAACCAAATTTCGTTCTGCACTGCAGAAGCTGAATATGAGGGGTGAGCAAAAAAGTGGAGTAAAAATATTTTTATTGCCAAGTATGTTATTTTACCATCCCCCATCTGCATTTTAATCAGTAGGAAAAGTGTCCTGAGGGTAATAGCTAAATCTTTCAAAAAACAGATGAGGAAATGGAAGAAAAGGATTCTTAATAATAACTATATATTGAGCATTATGGTGTGCCAGACATTGTGCTAAAACCTTTTTGAGATTATCTCGCTAAATCTTCCCCACAAATCTATAAGGTCTGTATTATAATTATGCCTATTTTGTAGATGATGAAATGGAGGCTGAAGAACTGAGAGGAGTAGTGGCTTGTCCAAGATTCCCCAGCCAGTAAGTGACAGAGTTAATACCAGTTTATTTTTTTCTCTAAGTAGATTCACCATACATCCCAGTTTGCCTGAGCTAGTCCCAGTTTACATCTTGTATCCTGAAGTAATTAGTAATGTTGTCCCCTTTCCATCTCACAAATGGACTTGACAACAAATTTACAGCCGCTCTATCTCAAGATCTCCCTATCTTGGTACTATTGCTTTTGGGGGCTGGAAAATTCTTTGTTGTGAGGGGCTGTCCTGTGTTTGGCAGCATTGCTGGCCTCTACCCGCTAGATGCCAGTAGCCCCCCACCCAAATAACAAACAAAAATGTATCCAGATGTTGCCAAATGTCCCCTGAGGGGCAAAGTTGTTCCTACTTGAGAATCACTGCATCTAAAGCCTATGCTCACAAAAATTTAACTACAGAAGGAAAATATCATCTATTTGCTACAGAACATGTACTATGAGCCTACCTATTACACTAGCTGGCACACACCCTGTACTCAATAAAAGTTAATTTCTTGGGGGCATTATTTGATTTCCCAGTTGTAGAGAGGTACAAGGGCTAAACAAACAATGAACAAGATGACTGGAGGGCCCTAGTGATTAAAATTGGTTTGTTGCAATTTTTATTAGAGAAGACTGAAATGGTGTACTGGGAAGTGACCCAGAAACCTCCTGGCTGCCCGTTCTGGTAATATTGTGGAATTTGATTCTTGATTCCATTGGGTGTCATGCCTTAGTAATGAACATAATAGCCAGGGAGACAGCCAGAGAATGATATGGTAAGTTTTACACTGCAACCTTCTTCAATCATAATAGCTAATAATAATCAGTGTTCTATTTTCTCCTACTCTTCCTCTTAGAAATGACCACCATTTCTTTCATACCACCATTTTCCATTTATTAGCAATAACAGAGGAAATACCAATAGCACCAATCAAAAATGAATCCACATGACGTGTTTTATCCTTACAGCTGTAATAACTAGTAACTAACATGGATTGGAAAGCACTTTGCAAATGTAAAAAGTGCTGTACAGATGCATTATAATTATCATCATTAATAAATTAGCCCGATTCTCCTAGTATTCAAAAGGCACGTAAGGTCAGATACATGGGTTTCAGTGGGGCAAAATGATCACAACCTACAATGTAGCAATGGTTCACATGTGTTAGCAATAAGTTTTACCCCATGCAATCCTGCAGAGCTGAAGTTACACACCCTTCAAAAAATGGGAGAATGAAGCTAAAAGTAGACAAAACAGGTTTGTTTTTTTTTTTTTGAGATTTAATGCTTTTAATAACAGACTCCTACCTCTTTTATGTTAACTTTTAAAAGATAATATAATTAATCAAACTTCTAAATTGTACATTTTAACAAATTAAAATTTCTTATTTAAGGTGACAGTAAATTTTATTATTCTCTATGAGCTGATATTCCAGATATTGTTAGAATTTCAAAGTATTCTGTGACTTCAAAGAGGTCAGATTGGTAAATTTTGTGCTTGCACACCCTCAGGAAATATCTTCAGTATGCATTCCAGAACTGTTACTAGAGAAAAACAGCTTTATCCATTCCCTTGCCAGCAAGAGTCTTAGCAAGAGACAGCTCTTGGCTGACCATAAATAAAATTCCTTGAATCACCAGTATCTTGATTTAAGAAAGAAATTTTACTGTGTCTTTCATACACAAAAGTTGATTAACAATGGTTAAAAAAACTCTACTGCACTTTTTCACAGGTGTACAAAAGGAAATATAATGGAATTACATTCAACAATAAAGCTTAAAGTTCACTCTAGGTAATAGTTGCAGTAACATTCACATACACAAGCACAGAGTAAATATATATCAGGAGTCTTATAATAGCATACAGCATACATATGGGAGATTGAGCTCAGGTAACATCATAGGTGTTAGCAAGATTAGCAATTCAGAGTGTTATAGAAAAGGAAAACTAAACCAAAGAGAAGGTGTTGGCAATCACACCAAGACAAATCACAGAATTAGAGGACTGGAAAGTCTGCTCACTGTATGTATGAGAAAACAACATTTTTCTTCAATTTCTGGGTCTTGATATAGCTGGTTAGAGAAGGTTGTGTATTCAAAGTGCACATAATTGTTTCTTAGAAAACAGAGAGAGAAAGATCCATTTATTTAGTAATTAATACATGCAAGAGGCAGCCCCAGAGTGACCTGAAAGAGTAAAGCTGTGATTGGCAGGTGGCCGGTATAATACAGATGTTTCAGGCAATTCTCTTAAAGCACTTCTGTAGCAGCAATGATCATTTAAATGGCTGTAGACTGAATTCTCTTTCGAGGATAGTTTAGGGGAATTGAATTCATCATATTTCTCTTTAAAGATTTATAGTTATAGATTTTCTCTTTTTTAAATAAATCTATCAACAAACAGCATAAAGTGAGGTGCTGGGGTTTTCTTTTGCTTTTGCATATGTGTTGTCGGAAAAGAATCTGACCTTTTCATAACACTGTGTGCAAAAGAATTTTTAATAAAGTGAGCACAAGGACATATACAGGAAACACATCAGATCTGCTTCTGTTGCCCTGGTTGGCCCCCTGTTAAACACGGAACTATTGGCTTGTAGGTAAAATGCAGGTTTTAGGTATAATGACACCACAGCCAAGAAAGAGACTTAGGGATTCCTAAAGCCTTGTCAATGGGGGGAGTTTTGTCTGCTAGAGGGTGGCCACCGCCTCTTCAGCTGTAAGATTTAGAAAGTCTGGTACCTTTTCGTTTCACATTTCCCACTGTTGATTTGCCTTTGTTTCCCAGCCCTCCTAGTCTAATCTGGCCCATCCCAGCCAACATATTCCCCGGTGGCCACACATACCCAGCGGCCACAGACACTCAAGCTGCTCAATCTCAAAACCTTTCAGCCTGCCCTGAAAGTGTCATCAAGACAGGATCCCCGGAGCACAGGGCAGAGAGTCCAACCTCTCACTGGCGGGGCTGGGAAGCCTCTCCTTTGTGGCGGAGGAGAAAGGAGACTTGGGTCTGCTTTTTAGGTTCTGAAAACAAGCCAGAGTGGAGAGAGAGAGTTAACACCAGACTTAGTAAAGCTTTTAAGACAAAACTTGTTAAATGTGATCTAGACAGACATAGGGAACTTTCTGCAGATTTCTGAGGTCTATAAGAAAGGGCTCATGTGGATAGGAAAAAGGAGTAGGGAGTTGCTACATGGGAGAGATTTGCCATTATTACAAAAACTGGCTAAGTGGCTTGTTTCCATTAGATGACCTCACTGGTCACTGTTGTCAGTCGTGCTGTTCCCTTTCTCTTTTTTTTCCTGGGTCTTGTTACCCTTCTTCTTTTTCTTCTTTTTCTTGGTCTCCTCCTTTTTGCCGAAGGTTATGAAGTCACTTTTGTCAATTTGGCTGTTAGTAGGCTCCTGCCGGATGGAGATGATTGCAGGAGATCCTGGGATAATGAATTTGTCTGGCAACTCACCGGGACCAGATTGTTTGGGGTTGCCTGGTCCGTATTTAAAGGTCCAGCTGTTGCTGTTGACACCAGCACCGACTGGAGGGGACACCTCTCCTGCCTCTGGTTCTGCAAGACAAACCATCGCAAGTCAGTCACAGAGTCAACATATGCTTTCCATATGCCACACCAGGAGCCTGAACACAGGAGAGGCTGCACAGATGGTCATGGCCCCCATGAAATCGTGAGTTATTTCTTCAAGCCTAGGGCAAGGCCAATGTTTGGAAACAAGCAGGAAAGCAGATTTTTTTCACCAGAGGGTCCAGAAATCTAGGTTTCTAGTAACATATTTTTGGTTCTTTGTGAAGAATTTTCTAAAGAATATCTGGTTGTGTGAGAGAGTGGCATGGACATATATACACTACCAAATGTAAAATAGATAGCTAGTGGGAAGCAGCCACATAGCACAGGGAGATCAGCTCGGTGCTTTGTGACCACCTAGAGGGGTGGGATAGGGAGGGTGGGAGGGAGGGAGATGCAAGAGGGAAGAGATATGGGAACATATGTATATGTATAACTGATTCACTTTGTTAAAAAGCAGAAACTAACACACCATTGTAAAGCAATTATACTACAATAAAGATGTTAAAAAAAAAAAAAAAGAATATCTGGTTGTGATTACCCTGCCTGGGAGTGGGGCAGGAAAGGTACTTGATTAAAGCAGAATATGCAATAAAATACCTAGGAATAAATTTAACCAAGAAGACAAAAGACCTGTACACTGGAAACTTTATGACATTTATGAAAGAAATTGAAGGAGATAGAAACAAATGGAAAGATATTCCATGCTCATGGATTGGAAGAATTAATATTGTTAAAATGCCCATACTACCCAAAGCAATCTATAGATCCAATGCAATCCTTATCAAAATTCCAATGGCATTTTCCACAGAAATAGAACAATCCTAAAATTTGTATGGAACCACAAAAGAACCCAGTAGCCAATGCATTTTTTTATTTTATTTTTTAGATTTATTTATTTATGCATGCATGCATGCAGTGTGGCATGCGGGATCTTAATTCCCCTACCAGGGATCAAACCTGTGCCCTCTGCAGTGGAAACATGGAGTCTTAACCATTGGACCACCAGAGAAGCCCCAGCCAAAGAATTCTTGAGAAAGCAGAACAAAGCTGGAGGCACCAAGCTTCTAAACTATATTACAAAGCTATAGTAATCAAAATAGTATGGCATAAAAAGACACACAAATCATGGAAGAGAATACAGAGCCCAAAAATAAACTCATGCAAAAATGGTCAGTTAATTTATGGCAAACAAGCCAAGAATATACAATGGGAAAAGGACAGTGTCTTCAATAAATGATGTTGGAAGAAATGGACAGCCACATATAAAAGAATGAAACTGGGCCTCTATCTTACACCATACACAAAAATTAACTCAAAATGGATTACAAACTTGAACATAAGACCTGAAACCATAGAACTCCTAGAAGAGATCATAAGCAGTAAGCTCTTTACTATCAGTCTTAGCAATGATTTTTTTGAATCTGATAACAAAAGCAACAAAAGCAAAAATAAACATATGATACTACATCAAACTAAAAAGCTTCTGCACAAAGAAGGAAACCAACGAAATGAAAAGGCAACCTACAGAATGGGAAAAAATATTTGCAAATCCTATGTCTGATAAGGGGTTAGTATCCAAAATATATAAAGAAGTCATAGAATTCAATATTAAAAAAACTCCAAACAATCTGATCGAAAAATGGAAAGAAAATCTGAATAGACATTTTTCCAAAGAAGACATACAGATGGCCAACAGGTACGTGAAGAGGTGCTCAATGTCACTAATCATCAGAGAAATACAAATCAAAACCACAATGAGCTATCACCTCACACCTGTTAGAATGGCTGTTATCAAAAAAACTAGAAATAGCAAGTGCTGGTGAGGGTATGGAGAAAAGGGATCCCTTGTCTACTGTTGGTGGGAATGTAAATTGGTGTAGCCACTATGGAAAAGAGTATGGAGGTTCCTCAAAAAATTAAAAATAGAGCTAGCATATGATCCAGCAATTCCACTTCTGGGTATGTATCTAAAGAAAGCAAAAACACTACCTTGAAAAGATATATGTACCCCCATGTTCATTGCAGCATTACTTACAACAGCCAAGATATGGAAGCAATTTAAGTGTCCATTGATGGATGAATGGATAAAGAAAATGTGATACACATACACACACACACAGCTGAATTTTATATATATACAAAATTCAGGGGGCTACCCTGGTGGCGCAGTGGTTGAGAATCTGCCCGCCAATGCAGGGGACACGGGTTCGAGCCCTGGTCTGGGAAGATCCCACATGCTGCGGAGCAACTAGGCCCGTGAGCCACAGCTACTGAGCCTGCGCGTCTGGAGCTTGTGCTCCGCAACAAGAGAGGCCAGGACAGTGAGAGGCCCATGCACCGTGATGAAGAGTGGCCCCCACTCGCCGCAACTAGAGAAAGCCCTCGCACAGAAGACCCAACACAGCCAAAAATAAATAAATAAATAAATAAATAGTAAAAAAAAAAATTCAGCCATAAAAAAGAATGACATCTTGCTATTTGTGACAACATGAATGGACCTCGAGGGCATTACGCTAAGTGAAATAAGTCAATATTTAAATATTTGACAAAATAACACCGAGAAAGACAAATACCATATGATCTCACTTATATGTGGAATCTAAAAAAAACAAACAAAAAAACAAGCTTATAGATACAGAGAACAGATTGGTGGTTGCTAGATGGTGGTGGTGGTAGTGAAGGGTGCCAAAAGGTCCAGACTTACAGTTATAAAATAAATAAGTCATGGGATGTAATGTACAGTATGGTAACTACAGTTAATAATACTGTATTGCATACTTGAAAGCTGGTAAGAGAATAGATCTGAAAAGTTCTCATCATAATAAAAAAGTTTTTTTGTAACTATATATAGTGACAGATGTTAACTAGTCTTATTGTGATCATTTTTCTATGTATACAAATAGTAAATCATGTTGTACACCTGGAACTAATATAATATTATGTGTCAATTATATCTCAATTAAAAATAAAAGATAAGATATATATAGGTACATGTAAAGTATTATAGGACCGAGAGGCAAAAATTATTACACTTGAGAAAGTCAATTGAGATTCCAGAAGAGAGGTGAAATTTACGCTGAGACTTGAGAAAATGATTATGCATCCACAGGGGCTTCCAGTGCAAGACTTTCCCAAGAGTCTGGTTGGAAGACACACCATAAAGTATACCAATGACTTCTAGAAGAGTAGAGGTCAGAGCTAGAGAAGAAGAGTAATGGTCTCTCTGAGCGAAGTGATCCCAGTGGCCATGACGTTGAAACCTTTTGGCATCACAGCAGTGTTCACGTATCTGACACTGCTTCTTTGGTGGAGCCATGAAAAGTTCTGCCAGATAAACAGTTTACGTTTGATTGTGGTTTGGGATTCTCTACATCTGCTACTTCCATCTCCTTACCTTCCACCGCTTCTCAATCTCCTCTAATTTGGCATCCTTGAGCACTACTTTTCTAACATTGCTCATGGCAAGCTCACTGATTATATTACTTCCAAAGCCAGTGGTCACATTTTGGTCTTCATCTTACTGAACTTCTCAGCAGCATTAGTAATCCCCTTCTTGAAACACTTATTTTTTTATGAGTTCCCTATCAAACCATTCTCCTGACCATTCTCTCTGGCTGTTCTTTGTCAGTTTCCTCGCAGGATTCTCTTTATCTATGTATTGCAGCTTCCTTGGGTTTGGCCCTAGACCTTTTCTTCTTCTTTCTCTTCACTCTCTCCTTTTGGAATCTCAGCCTGTCCATGGGTAAACAAACCATCTAAATATGCTGATGAGATACAAATGTATACTTAAAGCCCATAGGTCTCTCCAATCTCATGTATCCAACTGCCTATCTGGTATCTCCTCTTGGCAGTCTCATGGGCAACTCAAACTGAAGGAATCTGAAATCAAACTCATGATTCCTCTCCTCTATTCCCTTCTAAATCTCTCGTCTCAATCGATGATATGCCATTCACTCCAATGCTCAAGGCAGAAGCTTCAGAGCCATTATTCATTTTTCTCTGTTCTTCATTTATAATATACCAACACCTGTCATTTCAGCCTCCTAAACATATCTAGACTTTGTCCTCTTCTCATTTTCACTGCTGCTACCTTTTTTCAGGACACGATTACTTGTATGTGAATTACAGCAATAGCCTCTTCCTTGTTCAGCCTGCTTCTACTTTTGCCTCTCTCTAACCTTCACACATAGCCAGAGTCATCTTTATTCCTTAAAGTCTTTCTCCGTTTTTAAAATACTGAAGTATAACATGCACACAGTAAAAATCCTTCAAAAAATAGAAATTATTTTATATCACTCCCCTTGCTTAAAATTATTTGAAGGTTTTCTATTGCCTTGAGAGGAAAAAAAAAATCAAATTCCTTAACATGGTATACAAAGCCCTTCAATAGCCTGTTATTTTTTATTCTCCAATTTCACCTACAAGTGTCCCTCTTACCACTATCCTCCAGCCACACAGGTTTTCTTTCAATTCCTCAACACCCCTTGGGATTGTTTTTGCCTCAAAATCTGTACACATACGGTTTCTTTTTGCCTAGAATGGTCTCCCCTCCATGCTTAGCATGACTCCTCATTCTTCAAGTCTGTGCTTAATTGAAATCTCTTCAGAGAGGCATTCTATGACCATCCTAGCCAAGCAGCACCCCCTTCACCCCTATCTCTATCACTGTAAGGTCCAGAGAAGCAGAAAATATGTATGTATTTTTTAATTTTTAAAAAAATTTTTACTGGAGTACAGTTGATTTACAGTGTTGTGTTTCAGGTGTATGGCAAAGTGAATCAGTTCTACATACACATATATCCACTCTTTTTTTTTTAGATTCTTTTCCCATATACACCAGAGTATTGAGTACGTTCTCTGTGCTATACAGCAGGTTGTTTTTAGTAATCTATTCTATAAGGAAATATATCTGTTTTATTCACCAGTGTGTAGCCAGTGTCTAGCACAATTCCTGGCCCATAACAGGTGTTTGATAAATACTTGCTGGATGGGTGAATGAAAGGACTGATGTGAGAAATGGAAGTGGTGCCCACTCCTTAGCAGATCAAATAACTTCCCATTGCCGCACTCTGGAGTCCCTAAAGACAAGCAGGAAATGCATGTGAAGTGCTGAGGCTGACTCCAGCACAACGAAAGAGCTCAATAAATGGAATCACACATGGGCAACTATACATGGCGCAGCTCTCAGGGCCAGGACGGCAGGGTAAGGATATTGCAAATTTAGTCCAAATACCAGCAGACTGTAGGGAAAGGGAGTAGGAGAGTTTCTTTTCTCCCATAAACCCCTTTGCTATACCATGCTTCCCCTGGCAGAGCTGACACTATAGCTCTTTGGACATAGGGTATAGATATTTTTTTCTCTGAGACTGATTTCTTTGATTCGTCTGAGATAATCAAATCTGCAATTGAGCTCAGCCAGAATCTGCCTGTTGACCTTTCAAATACAGGCCCTGCCCCTGAGAGACTGAGACAAAAGTGAGAAATGCATTTAAAAGCCTCTGACTTGGCGCCTAGGAGAACTGGGTTTCAACAGCACTCTGTAGTCCTTTAGTTGCTCTCACAGAGTCCAGGATGGAAATTTTTCTGACCACAGCCAGGACTCTGTATGAGGCCTCTAGGACTGTCATCTGGAGATGCAGAGTTCAGAGATATTTTTATCTTGCAGAGTTAAAGGACCTTAATGGCCGTGCCTATAGGCGGAGGGAGCCTATCACAGCAGGATCCCTAAGAGTTGATGAGCTTCTTTCATATGTCACTGAGCTTCTTCGGCCTTTGCTGGGAGCCTTGGTTGGGTCTGATTCAGCCTCCACTCCAAGAAGAATTCAGGTGCATCCTCCTCATATTCAGCTTCTGCAGAGCAGAACAAGATCTGGTTTCTCCAGTGCCTCCTGGATCCTTGTACCCAACCTGTTCTGGCTGATGTGTGCGCAAACATCTCTGAGGGTTCATTCAGGTGAAATAATATCTTAAGGCTGTGACAAACAACATTTACTGACCTCCTAAATCTGAGTCCCTTTTGGCCAAGAGCACTGAAACCCTTGGCCAGCTTCGCTTATAAAATGCTGTGACTTTGGGGCAGAATTAAGGCGATACTCCTTGATGAGAGTATCTCATGAGAAAGATGAAAAAGGAAGATGAGGAAAAGATGAGAAAGGAAGATGCACCTTTTCTGCCCCTAACCCCAGCCCAGGGCCAGTCTCAGGTCAGTCAAGGGAATGTTTCTTCTTTCAGTGCTGTCTCCCTCCCCCCCTCCTGGGACCTCCCACAGGTCCCCTCGCCTCTGCTCCCCGGGACCCAGCTCACTGGCTCACAAAGGCAAGACTGAGACGCAGCCACGACCCAAATGAATGGATCTATTAGAGCCTAGAAGGAGGACTTCTGAGAGAAATCAAGCAGCGGAGGATCAGCCCTTCCCTGACATTCAGATTACAACCCAATGGAATTTGAAAGTTTAATAGAGTATGATCATAATTATAGTAAAAGGTTTTGCCTTTTTTTTTTAAATTGGCTGATTTCTCCACAGTAAGTAGGGATACATGTAAAAATATGAACAACATACACTTTTGTTTTACGAAGGCATATAGATCTGCAGCTTTAAAAACTGCCTTATCGGGGTTGCTGACCACTTCACTTAATCCAATAACCCACTTTAGGCACTTCCCTTAGACACTGCCCAGGGTCTTTTTGGCAACATTCCCTACTTTCTTCTTTCATTCTAAACTAACTCTGGCTGGAGTTTAGCCTCAGTGACTGGGAACAATTGAGCTGGAGGCTTTGCCTGTGCAGATGCCAGGGAAGGTCCTGAAGATTGTGAAGCAAATGCCAGACTTGTAAACCTACCCCCAACCCCTATTCTAATCTGCTCTGGACAATCAACTAAGGCCAGGAGAGGTTTATCTGATTTACACAGACTTCCCCTAACAGAACAACCCACAGTCATTTTGACCAACAATAGTACTTTCAGGAAAGTTCTTAGAGGGGCAAGGCTGGAGAATGTTGGAGGATTTTTAATCCTCTTTTCCTCTCCTCCTCTTGCTTTGCTCTTCTGAACTCGAGGGCTTGCCCTGGTTCTATCACTTAATGGTACATAGTCCTGGGCAATTTACATAAACGACTCTGAGCCTCAGTTGCCTCAGGCATAAAATGGAGGTGATCACCTTCCTGTCTTCATCAGGGTAATGAATTAGTTAACATTTACTCTGCCTTCCTATGTGCTAGGCACTGGGCTAAGCGGATCTGCATATGCTATATAATTTTTACTCCTCACAAGAACCATAGGAAGTAGATATTGCCAATATCCATGTCTGCTTTATAGATATGTTGGTTTTATAAATGAAGAGGCTGAGGACCAATCGTCACAGGGTTACTAACTGGTGGAGTCTGGGACTCAAATCTAGGTAGTCTCACTCCAGTTACGAACGAGACCCACATCCTGAGCTGTACATGAAGGCCCTTTGAAAACCCTGAAGCATTCTACAAATGTAGCAATGGCTCTGGCTGTATCTGTTTAGTCACCATTTGGGAGACGGCGATGCAGGCAGGAGCCTCTAAGCGAGAATCAATAGAAAGAAGTGTGGCGGTGGGGGGAGGGGTGGGACTGCGGGAGGGATCGCTCAGCTCTGGAAAATCGCAGCCCAGCCGGCAGGTTGCAGCCCCTCCCCTTCGCTCCCCATTCATCCCTTTGTTACCATCTCTGGGATTCTGGTGCTGAGGTTAATAAAGAGTTTCCAGAAAACCCATCATTTTGATTAAAGCCGGGGACCATCTTGCCAGAAAGCACTCTGGAGCCTGCCTACTGCCCACTCCGCTAGGTCCGTGCAGCCAGCAAAGGCTATTAAATGATTACAGCCGTTTCCGGCCCCACCAGACAGCTCCCCTGGACTGCTTGCTCTCCGGCGCGGGCTGCTGCTTCTGCTGCTGCCTCTGGCCGCGCAGGGAAGGGTCAGGGCACGGAAGGCTGTGCAGATTCTGGGTTTGCAAGTGAACACCCAGGCTTTCTGCACAGGGACACCTCGCTTCTCCTGGACTCCTTTCCCACCCAGCCAGCCACTGCGGCCCTTCAAGCAGCTCCAATTTCATTTGAGCCTTCTGTGGCTTTGAGCAACCATTTCTTCTGTGTGTGTGTGTGTGTGTGTGTGTGTGTGTGTGTGTCTGTCTGTCTGTCTTTCTCTCTCTGTCTCTCCCTCTCTTTCTCTACCAGAACTTGGCAGATTGTAGAATTATACATGCTCAGACCAAAACGCAAAAAGCATCTGCCATCAAACCCACTGAAAGACCAGGATGTAAAACATATCTCGCTCCCTCCCCACCCCCTATCCCACCGTCTGTAGGGTTTGTGGACTGCTTGGACAAGCTCCACCTCCTCTCCCTCACTCGATCCTTTATGAATTGGGCAAAGTAAATCTGAGTAATTACAGCCCACAAAACACAGGAGGATGATGGCTGGAAACCCAAATCCTGTCCAGGATCAGAGACAGGGAAAGAAAGCTAAAACCACCTGGGCATTTCCCCACTGCTTCTTAGTCCTTCAATTGACAGTGGAAAGAATTTGCCATGGAAACGGGAATGTAAAAATATACTCCCTGTTCTCTTTAAGACTTTAGGCTCTATAATCAGAATACTATGCTTAAATCTGGCTACATCATGTAAATTACGTGATGTTTAGCAAATTAATTATCTCTGGGCCTCAGTTTTCATGTGTAAAGGAATAATACCATCCACCTCATAGGGTTGTTACAGGATTAAATGTAATTATCCTTAGAGAGCGCATAACACAGTGCCTAGCATAAAGTAAAAGCTCATCACATTTTACCTGTTAGTAAGATCAGAGTAGCAGAAGATTCACTCGTTTAAGGAATATCAATCGATTGCTTATTATGGGCCAGGTACTTTCTTAGGCACTTTATTAAGCACTTTGCATATACATATATTTTATATATATATATTATAAAAATATATATTTTTAAGATTTCCATTTTATAGATGAGGAAAGTGAAGGCTTGAATTACCGCAAGATTGTCTGCCCTGAATCAAACAGTGATTTGGTAATAAAGCTGAAAAATTATTCTTGTGCTGACTCCTCAGCTCAATATTAGAATTATTATTATTTTTTACTTCTATTGAAGCCTTGGGGATGGGGGAGAAGACAGAGCTGAGCTGACTCACAGGCCTAGCATCCTGATCCCTGCAGTAGCTGGGAAGGGATGGTGTGTGTGTGTGATCAGAAGGTAGGCTTGGTGATGGGGAACTAATCCGATAGCCACTCCCCAGAGGCTGCCACTTCTGGGTGTTTCGCCCGCTTAGGGTGGGTTGAGTGAGCTGGAAGAAGACTGTGCGGCTGTTTGGTGCCTCAGGCCACAGCTGGGCTAATTTTCAGTAATCTTGGAGCGGAAGAGATAAATGCAGTGGCATATTTTTAAAGCCACAGCTCTTGCTTTGTGCCCAAAATAACTCTGCCATTTCTAGGTTGACTATAAAGACACCACGTGCTGAGAACCCAGATTCAAAAATTGGAATGGCTGGTCTCAAATCTTCCTAGCTCTCCACAGCCAGCTAAAAAAACAAAATAAAATAACATTTCTTCTTTCTGTGACCCCGTCACCTAGGAGGGCTCAGGCTGCGTGGTTTTCTCTACCTTATTTTCTCGTCACTAAAGTCCTCCAGGGTCTTGGGAGGGCAATTTGTTCTTACAATGTCCCCTGCCCCAGCTGCTGTTATAACCTGGGGTAGCAGAATGCTTAAAATGAACGTTTGGGGGTCACACATTTTGAGTTGAATCTCAGCCTTAGCACTTATTTGTTGTGTAACCTTGAGCAAGTCACTCAGCCTCTCAGTATTCTTTCACATGTAAAACAAAGATAACAATATCCATCTAATGGGATTGTGATCATTAAAAGGAGACAATGCTCATAAATCACACAGAATAACATTTGGCATGCAGAAGCCGAAATAGAGGATACGTATTATTACTATGCGGTAGTCCTCTAAGGAACCTGACTCCTCTAACAACTGATTCCTGGTTGCAGTGCTTCCAGAAACTATTCCAGGGGCCCTCCTCCCATCAGGCTCTGCCCCTCCCAGGGATCATTAAAACTGGCTAGCTGTGAGTCTTCCAGCTTAGAAACAGTTGCTAGGTAGGGAGCCATTCTCCAGAGCCCTCAGAAACAGGCAGGAAGGAGGCAGCTCAGGCAAGGTGGACAGCAGCCTGGATTAGGTATCAAAAGCCTTGGGTTCAAATTGCAG
This sequence comes from Balaenoptera physalus, assembly GCF_965194825.1. Lineage (NCBI taxonomy): Eukaryota > Metazoa > Chordata > Mammalia > Artiodactyla > Balaenopteridae > Balaenoptera > Balaenoptera physalus. The sequence goes on from NC_138890.1 coordinate 59,750,319, forward strand.
CTCCACGATTCCGCTTTCCAGTCTTTTCTACTGCACTGTTTGGGTGACAGTGACTCGTAGTTTCTTTATCTGTAAAATGGATATAGTAGCTACCTCCCAGAGGCATTGTTATCCATTCAACTAAATTTATTTATTATGTACAATAAATCAGACATGGTGCTAGGAATTAGGGTATAGGGTTATGAAGAATACTTGGACAGGTACCCTGCCCTCAAAGAGTTACAGTGCAGAAAAAGACAAGTAAATGAATAAATGCAATATTGTTTTAAGGAATAAACAAGGTAGAGAAACTCTGACATCTTTATGGCATTAAACTCTCTAGAGAGAGTGTGTGCAGAGGTTAAGAGCACAAGAGCCTTGCTTCAGATCCTGGCCCCAACATTTACTAGACAGATGTGTGACCTTACTTAACCCTAGGTGTCTCAGTTTCCTAAGCATTAAAATGGGTATAATAATAGACTTATCTCTGTGGGTGGTTATACAGATTAAAGGAGTTAATACATGTAAAGTGTTTAGAACAATACTTGGCTTGAGTGCACAAAACATGGTTTAAGTGCTCAATGCAGGTGAGCTATTACTGTTATTATTCACAAGTAAATTCTCTCCTTTCGGTGCTTCAGTATTCTCAACCCTGAGGGCTAAGTCCCTTGAAGATGGTGTCACTGAGTTTAAGTGACATAGAGGTGGGGGTTAGAGGGAGTGTGTAACAAGTGCAGTCAACCCCAGATAAGAGAGCTCCAATTTGATATGTTCATACCCTATAACCAATAATCCCACTTCTGAAAATTTATTCTATATAATACTAGGAGTGCAAAAGATATATGTATAAGAATGTGGGGACTTCCTGGTGGTCCAGTGGGTAAGACTCCATGCTCCCAATGCAGGGGGCCCAGGATCAATCCCTGGTCGGGGAACTAGATCCCGCATGCATGCCGCAACTAAGAAGCCCGCATGCCTCAACTAAGAGATTCCTCATGCCGCAACTAAAGATCCCACGTGCCGCAACAAAGACCAGGCGCAGCCTAAATAAATAAATAAATAAATATTAAAAAAAAAAAAAAAAAGAATGTGTACGTTGTTTAAAAAACGAATAGGGACTTCCCTGGTGGTCCAGTGGTTAAGAATCTGCCTTCCAATGCAGGGAACGTGGGGTCGATCCCTGGTCAGGGAATTAAGATCCCACATGCTGCGGGGCAACTAAACCTGCCTGTCACAATTAGAGAGCCCACACGCCGCAACTACTGAGCCCGTGTGCTGCCTCTCAACTAGAGAGAGGCCCGCGTGCCACAAGGAAGAGCCTGCGCGCCACAACGAAAGATCCTGCGTGCCGCAACTAAGACCTGATGCAGCCAAATAAATATTTTTTAAAAACCATATATACCAATGGGAAACTGGATAAATAACATAATATAGACATACAACACTGTATGCCCTTATTAAAGAAGAATGAGGCAGGTCTGTATGTAGTGACTTGGAAAGGTATTTGTTAAAAAATAAAAACAAGCTATATACTAATATGCATAATATTATCCCGTTTTGCTTTTTGAAAGCCTGCATATTTTTAGTAGACACAGAAAAAACATTCATACATCAATTACGTAATTAAAAATTAATTTGAAAAATATTTGGAAGACTGAACCCTGGTGTAAACTCTGGACTCTGGGTGACAGTGATGTGTCAGCATAGGTTCATCAACTGTAACAAATGCACGCCCTGGTGCTGGTTAACAACAGTGGTGGAGCCTGGGCAGGTGTGAGGACAGGAGCTTACAGGAACTCTCTGTACTTTCCACTCAATTTTGCTATGAACCGAAAACTGCTCTAAAGAAATAAAGTTTATTAATTAAAAAATATATTTGAAGCATACAGACAAAACTGCTAATGGTGGCTGCCTCACTGAAGGGGAGTGGAACGGAGGGAAACGAATATTTTCACATAAATGATGTTGTATTGTTTAATATTTACATCAACAATGTAACTGCGTATTATTTTATAATACAGTACTTTAAACTTTACAGTACAAAAAATCTGGGGGATACACACTAAACTGCTGGTAGCGGATGACTGAAGTTAGGGGAGTAAGGTGCTACCCATTTTTAAAATTAATTAATTAACTTATTTATTTTGGCCGTGCCACGTGGCGTGTGGGATCTTAGTTCCCTGATCAGGAATCAAACCCATGCCCCCTGCAGTGGAAGTGTGGAGTCTTAGCCACTGGACCGCCAGGGAAGTCCCCTACTCATTTTATTTTAGTTTTTACAGATTTAATTTGTTACGATTTTTGTCCTTTTAGAATTAGAGACAGAGAGATTAAAAAGAATACTAGCCCAGCCTACTTGCTTAATCAGCTGCAAATTCAAAAACTAGCTCAAAAACTAGCTGAGGCAAAATGTCACTGCCCCAGGTAGCCTGCACCCAGGACCAGCTACATAATTTGCAGGGTCCACTGCAAAATGAAAATGGGGGGCCCCTTGTTAAAAAATGATTAAGAACTTCAAGGCGGCGAAAGCATAGTATTAAACCAAACAGGGCATTTTCCAAGTGCCGGGCCCCACGCAGCAGCCTTGCCTGGACCCCAGAGCCCACCGCTGGGCTCCTCCTTCAGTACCGCAACCTGACTGTGACTCTTCACAGTGGTCTCACCCTGCCTGTCCCACCTGAAACTGGGCGAGGCATCACCATGTCACTCAGTGAGAACACTGCGTCTGGTTTTCGTTAGGTTTTCACATTTTCTCTTCTCTGTCTTCTTCTCTTCCCCCCACCCCATACTTTGTCACAATCTGCTCTTCTTAAGATTTAGCAGCAATCCCAGGCTCTCTGTTGCTGTGTCACTTTGCGGCCTTGAGCAACCATTTCTAGACAAACCGTGATACCTCTGCATTGAGGGTGTAAAACGGAGGTGCTGTCAGAACGCTGCAGGGAGGAGGGCAGGAGAATGAGTGTCGTCGGGGAGAACCCTCTCTACCACCACCATCCCCCAACTCTGTGCACCCTAAGACCATTCCATTTCATCTAGCAAAGACGTTGTGAATCCTATTTACTGTGTGCCAGGTATTGTGCTAAGTGCCAGGTGTATTAAACTGAGAAAATGGTAACACTTTTGAGTGCTTACCATGAGCTAAGCACCGTGCTAAGCATTTCACAGGCATCATCTCACTTAATCCTTACAGCAGCCTCCAGTCTTTCCTTTTTTACACATTAATAAATCTGAGGCACAATGATGAAGCTGTACCACAGGGAGCCGAGGCACTGTGCAATGCCATGCTACCTCCCTTAAAAAGCTAACACAGGCAAAATTTAAACAAGCCTTCCCTTCACGCTCCACATTTTCTTAGACACCATCAAACCAAGTCCAGCAGAGTTACCTAAGAACATTTCCAAGGCCACGCCTTTTTACAAAAATGCTGCATTCATCACCCTCTTGGTCCCACATTTCTAGACACTCAAAGTTTCTAATCCCTGATTTAGGTGGAAGAAAACAGTAAGTCGATAGCTCATGAATTTGTCTTGACACATTACAGGATGATTTTTGCAGCTTCAGTGGAGCTAAGGAGGCTCAACAGAGGCTCAACAGAGGCTCCTTTCTTAAAAAAAAACAAACCAACCTGGTGGCTCTCCACTGCCAGCAACTGAATGGAAGTTCTAATTCTTTAGCAGGATTGTTGAAGCTCAACAAAATCTGACTCCAGTCCACCTTTCTGATCTCATTTCCCAACAGTCCTCCATCCTACCCCGCCCATCAAACGCACTCATTCTGTTCACCCAGATTATGCCTTCTGGGTTTAAGGCTCACACACACACATGTATTGTTCCCTTTGTCTGGAACTCTCTTTTCTTCCCGCATTCTACGTACCATCCTTCAATACCCAGTATTGAATGTCACATACTCTTTGATCTGGTCCCCTAAATTCCCAATTCCATCTTCTGGGCTCCCACAATATCTAACATTCATGGTTGCTGAGGGAGGGTTTGGGCCCTGTGAAAACAATTAAGAGGTCCTTATCAGGAAAGATGAACCAGCTGACCATATTTACATGGGATTTGTATGGATTACAACATAGATAGACTCTGGGTCCCATTCTGGACCGACAGGCCCTGGTGGTTTGTCCCAGCTTCCTTATTGGACCTGCCTATACATGGCACTATTACGGTCCTGACACTGTAATATTTCCATCTTATTTCTTTACATTTCTGTCTCCCCCACTAGATGATGAGGACAGGACTGTGTTATATTTATTCGCATCACCTAGAACAAAGACTGGCTATAAGCAGGTACTTAACAAATGTTTGTTTAATGACTATAGGAAATTCCAACCAAATTCTACACTGAAGCCAAGCCAAGGAGAGTACCCTTGGACAGTATAGTCTAATACTTTGTGAGTGTGTGTGTGTGTGTGTGTGTGTGTGTGTATGTGTGTGCGTGTGAGAGAGAGAGAGAGAGAGAGGGAGGGAGGGAGGAAGAGAGAGGATATGAATGAATGAATGAATGAATGGGTATTTTAAAAGAGAATGCTTCTAGTGGTGGTGGTTAATGGTAAAGTTCTAGCGACCTGCCTGTTAGGTGAGTTTTGTGAGGATCTTCCTGGTGCCCTTCAAATCACAACCATTTAGAAGGCTAGTATCTTGGAGGCAAGGTTATGACCCTGAGTGAGAAAAGACCAAGGAAACTAATTTATATCTCTAAGTGCCCAGAATTAGAGACAGCACACTGAAAAGCTCATCTTCCCTACAGAAATTTCCCCAAGGCAGATATTTAGAATCAATTTATACTTGGTCCAACAGAGGGAAATTGACATGACACTGATCATTGACTAAACACAACCCCACTGGCTGCAGATTGAGGGACAGCAGTCCCATCGACATCTTAGTGACACAAGGAGCCTCTAGGGGATGCTGACCTCCAAGGAGAACCTTCCATGGGTCTCATGGCTAGTCACTGTCAGAGGCAAGAGGGTGATTTAGTCTCCAGTCAGAGCTGCTGAGGGTGCTGAGATGCTCCAGGCTTTGGAAATGCTTAGCCTGTTAGGATCTCAAGGAGGTAGCTAGTGTGAGAATAGGTTTGTTATGCAAAATGCTCCTAAAAAACAAACAAACAAATCCTGAATGCATGTGTATCCGTAGAATTGGCCTACAACCACCCTGCCCCTGACACAGGAGGCATCCCTGAGGAAAAGTGAGATTTAGAAATAGTGACTGACTTTTCTGCTAGCTACCATGCCCTTTATTCATTTATTTATTTTAATTTAAATTAAAAAAAAATTTTTTTGGCTGCGCCACGCGGCATATGAGATCTTAGTTCCACGACCAGGGATCAAACCCGCCCCCCCTGCATTTGAAGCATGGAGTCCTAACCACTGGACTGCCACGGAATTCCCTGGATTGTGTTTCCCGATTGCGCCAAATTAGCATCAACAGTTACTGTTCTTTCATGACATACCTCTTACCTAATTAATTCTCTTTCTCTGCTCTAGCTCAGCCAATCGAACCAGGACAGTTCCCCTTCCTCACTAAGGGAGAGGTCTGCCATTCTTGATTTTCTTCCCTTGCATTTGGGAGCTAGAGGCCCTGTGGTATTCTCCAGAACTTCTTTACCAATAATAAGCCTGATTCTGAACTTTGATTTCCTCAGGTGGCCCCATGCATCGATTGCTAATTAGCTAAGATCTGGAGAGAAAGGGGGTGATGAATATGTCTCCAGCAAACTTCTGGCAATTAATAGCTTTTAAAAGGCTTTTAAAGTCTAGTCCACACTGACTACACCCTCTTCAGGGTCCTAATATGCACCTTATTTTACCTTCGTCTCTACTGAAATTTACGCACAGACACACACAGCCACTGCTGCCTGCACATGAATGACCCTGAGGTAGGCAGGATAATGGTGCCCCAGAGATTCCCACGTCCTAACTCCTGAAACCTGTGAATATGTTATGTTACATGGTAAAAAAGACTTTGCAGAAGTGATTAAATTAAGGATCTTGTGCTAGAGTGATTATCCTGGATTATCTAGGTGGGCCCAATGTAATCGCAAGGGTCCTTATGAGAGAAAGAGGGAGGCAGGGGAGTCAGAGTGAAATTTGCAGATGCTATGTAGCTGGCTTTGAAGATGGAGCAAGGAGCCACTGAGCCCAGAAATGAAGGTAGCCTGAGAGCTGGAAAAGACAGGGAAAAAGGTCCTCCCCTAGAGCCTCCAGAAGGAATGCAGCCCTTCCAACACACTGATTTTTTTTTTTTTTTTGGCTGCTTTTTGGGTGAGTCTTCGTTGCTGCACGCGGGCTTTCTCTAGTTGCAGTGAGCAGGGGCTACTCTTCGTTGTGGTGCGCAGGCTTCTCATTGCAGTGGCTTCTCTTGTAGCAGAGCTCGGGCTCTAGGCACGCGGGCCTCAGCAATTGTGGCTCACGGGCTCTAGAGTGCAGGCTCAGTAGTTGTGGTGCACGGGCTTAGTTGCTCCGCGGCATGTGGGATCTTCCTGGACCAGGGCTCGAACCCGTGTCCCCTGCATTGGCAGGTGGATTCTTAACCACTGAGCCACCAGGGAAGCCCCAACATGCTGATTGTTAACCCAGCAAAACCCATTTTGGACTTCTGGTTTCCAGAACTATAAGGTAATAAATTTGTATTGTTTTAAATCACCCAGTTTGTGGTCATTCGTTATGGCAGCCCTAGAAACTAATACAGATTTTGGTATCTGGAAGTGGGGTGTTGCTGTTACAAATAAGTAAAAATGTAAAAGTGGCTTTGGAATTGGGCAGTGGGCAGAGATTGGAGGACTTTGAGGAGCATGGAGAAATTGCCTGGATTACCTTGAAAAGACTGTTAGTAGAAATATGGATATTAATGACTCTGCCAGAGAGGACTCAGAAGTGAGGAGTATGGTAGAGAAAACATATATTGTCTTGGGGAATACCTAACTTGTCATCAACAGACTGTTGTAGAAATACGGACATTAAAGGTGCTGCCAGGGAGGGCTCAGATGGAAATGAGGAACATAGTATCAGAAACTGAAGGAAAGTGGATCCTTGTTACATAGTGGCAGGAACCTATCTACATTTTAGCAGCAGTAAAACCCATTTTGTACTTCTGACCTCTAGAACTGTAAGATAATATATCTGTATTGATTTAAGTCACAAAGTTTGTGGAAACTGATTACAGCAGGAATGGGAAAGTACTATAGACCCCTACAGTCGGCCTGGAACTCAGACAGTGAACAGTCTTCTCCTAGTTACCCAACTATTCGCTTCACCTGGCAAGTGGGACAAAGTAACAGTAGTGTGTTATTTAAATGCATAGGGTTCAGCAGCAGGCAGACATGGGTTCAGATATTGCCTCAGCCATTGCTATTCCCTGATGAGTTCAACAAATATTTATTAAGCACCATCATGTACTAGACAGCTGCCTCGACACTGGGAATATAATAGTGAGCAAAAAACACCTACTGGATGTAAGGAAGGATGACTGTAAGGAAGTCATTTAATTCCTGTGAGCCTCAGTTTTCCTAATCTAGAACATGGGAATAATAATCACTTCTCTCTTGTTTGAGGACGCAATACATGTAAAGTCCTTATCACAGTTCTCCATAAATAACAGCTATTATACAGTCTTCCTTTCTCTTGTTCTAAAATACTATTTCTACAACCCAGGCGGGCAACAGCACAGGATTCAAAAACTTTGAAACTTCAACGACAAAGACCCTCCAACTGACACACACACCTCCCTACTAATAGGCATTAGCTGAGGGAAGGGAGCTTCTGCTAACTTCTAATATTCCTTGCTCATCATCACACACAGAGCCAGTCTCACAGGCTCAAGGGCATCCACCTCAGGGCTGTTTACACATCTGGTGATGCCCTTCTCCCCCCAAAACTCTGACATGGAGCTTGGTGTGCATCTAACGTAAGTCATTTACACTGGCTGAAGCTTCTAGCTTTGTCACAGACCTTTGGGTGACACCAGGTGACTATGGAAACAGACATGACATATGTGGGCTTGGGTAAGACAGTATCTACGATGCAGAGTCAAAGAAAATAAGAGAGGTGACTTGGGGAATGTCACCTCACTACTCAGCTTGGCCCATGATGTCACCTAGAGCAACAGCTCTGGACACGGGATTGGGCCAATGTTGGAAGTAAACCCAAGCTGGCAGGCTTTCTTGGACCATCAACAACAAACTTGTTTGTTCAGACTTTCTGTACGGGACAGGCTTTCCTTCTTTTTAAAGGTGGTCTGGTTGTTTTTCACATGCGATCGCAGCTATCATCTGGAGGCTTAGGGTACTCTGCTTGGGATTCAGCAGCCCAGGGCCACGACGCTAGCAACAATAAACTTCTCATCATTCCTGTTGTCTTGTGGATCCAAATTTGGTTCCTGAAAGTTACCTTTTCACACCCTAACCTTCTGTAGTTAACCTCTTGAGTCTGACTTCTACAAAGCTCTCCATTTCCTATTTTAATACTACGCAAAAAGATTCTTTTTTCCCCTTTATTTCCTTGGGTACTGCCATCCTCAGGACTGCCTTCTCCCATCCTTCACCGAGCCCACTGCCTTGGAGTTAGACCTTTCCAGGCAGCGTACTGCTGAGGAAGCTCCCGGTCTCACTGAGATGAGAGTGGAACAGCACCATCTCTGCTCCCTGTCCTTTCTATAACTGCGGGTAACAAGCTCCAAGCGCTGAGGCAGAGAGAGGCTCCTCTCCAACCCACAGGCTCATTTCCAGGCCTCCTGGCGCTGAGCTCTCTTATGACCCTCCCCTCGAGGCCCCTAGTCTCCAGCCAGTGCTTGACCTGAATATGTTTCTCCAGGTTAGGCAATGACCTTCTCAACTGCAAAGGTGACTGCCTCTGAGAAAAAGAACTTTTCAAGTTCTTTTGGAATCTGGACTGAGTTGCTCTGAAAATATCTGTCATTAAAGATCCTTGCTGTTGCTGGCGACCAGCTCTCGTTTCTAGTTTACTAGAATCAGGGAGGCTGAGGGCAACGCCTGCTGGAGCTGCAAAGCTTAAAGGCATTACAAGTTATCACTACCCCTCTGCCCTCAACCCAGGCCGTAAATAGGTCTTTCTTGTCCAAGCACCTCCCAGGGAGGCGCTCCAAGCCCACCAATTCTATACAATCCAAGCACTCTTTCCCACAGAATGAACTGCTGACTCTCACCCTCCACTTCCACTTCCCCACAAAGCTCTCAAACACACAGGTGGCCTGTCGTCTTTGAGCCAAGTCAGGTAGCAGAGTTGGTGACACACACCCCCTTCCTTGGTCCTTTGAGGCTCTAGGATCTCCCCAATAGAAACTTGAATTTCCCTTTCGATAAGGGGCTTAAAAATTCAGCTACAAAGGACGGTGTGTAGAGAAAGCTAGAAGGCAGGGTTATTCAGAAACTCTCCTGTCCCAAGCAACACTCAAACAAAGGAAGGATGAAGTGTATTATTTTCCTAAGACATATGCAAAAGTTGTTTCTCATGATGAAGTTTGCAGGGGCCAGACTGTGCTGCTCCAGTGGCTCATTAGATGGACCAATGATAACCAGAGGGACTGTAATGAGTGTCCATTTCCTGACCCTGCATCAGCTGCTTCTCTGCCTCTGCGGGCTTTGAAGGGAACTGCAGCCTAAGAGAACGGTTCCTGCTCCTCCTCTCTCCCCACTACACTCTCCTCTCCAAAATGTATGCCCAGGAGCACACGTCTGAGCGCTCAAGGGATTCGCTTTTCAGGAGGCACATGATCTGTTGCGGGTCTCTGACACAGAAGAAATTCTTTTACTATGTATCACGGCCCCAACCCTGACTGTATCCTGCCCAGGGCTACCGAACCTGGAAGAATGGGTGTAGGAAAAATGAGAGAGGTGCAGGGAATACAGGGTGGAGGGAAAGAAATATCTCAGAATCTATTTATTCAACAGAAACTTTTGATTTCAGGAAAAGCAGGAATTCTTCATTCTAGTTTTTTATTTACATGACCATTAAAAATAGAGGTGCAGGGCTTCCCTGGTGGCGCAGTGGTTGAGAATCTGCCTGCCAATGCAGGGGACACGGGTTCGAGCCCTGGTCTGGGAAGATCCCACATGCCGCGGAGCAGCTGGGCCCGTGAGCCACAACTACTGAGCCTGCGCGTCTGGAGCCTGTGCTCCGCAACAAGAGAGGCCGCGATAGTGAGAGGCCCGCGCACCGCGATGAAGAGTGGCCCCCGCTTGCCACAACTAGAGAAAGCCCTCGCACAGAAACGAAGACCCAACACAGCCATAAATAAATAAATAAATTAATTAAAAAAAAAAAAAAAATAGAGGTGCAGAGTGTTCTCCTAAGAAGGAGTTGAAGAAAGTCACGGATGGAGCCAGCAGAGACTTAAACTTCCCAGCTTCTCCTGGGTAGAGGATTCTAATTCCCCTTCTCACACCACCTCACTCCCTCCCTCCAGCCCAGGTCAGAACACGCAAGATGAGCTACATAGAGAACTCCAACAGACATGATGAGCTCCACACCCCCGGAAAGTAAAAGTGTATCTTACACAAGGACTTACTTTCCTCGGCTACTAGACACGACTAAGGCAAGCTGGCACTCCTGGGCTGTGAGATGCGAGGTGACAGTGGAGGATACTGACGGGAGGGAGCTGCTCCACCCACATAGATCGCAGATCTTATTTTTTTTTTTCCTGATAAAGATATGCACACATCTCCCAGGACTATCGTTGCCATGACAACAGCAGAAGTTGAGGGTGAGCAGGTTAGTGGAACAGCATGCTTTCTAAATTCTCAAACAAGGCCTGAGGCTGCAGTCACTCATGATGTGGAAAAATTCATGTTGACGGTACTCCTATATGGATTCCCCCAAATTTAAGGATCATGGCTTCTTTCTGGGGGAGAATCAGAGATGGAGGTCTCCATGGAGCCCCTCCGTGGGGAGGTGATTTTGTCAGGGAGGTAGGAATCCCTAAGACAAATAAGAGCATGAATCTCCCTATAAAACTAGGGCACATAAACTGTCTGTTTTCCACAGAGTAAAGAGATGCAGCAAACCAGGGCAAAAACAATCCCCCAAGGACACAAAAAGACGCTTTTTAAAAAATCTGCTCTGTAATAAGGCCTTCCCACAGAGACTACTCAGAACAACTCGGACCTAAATTCTGAAGTTGAAGGATAGACTCATACCTTGAAAAATCATAAAAATATCTACCATTTACTAAACAGTGTTCTCCAGGCTGTGTGTGTTATCTCATTTAATTCTTACCAACAACCCTGTAAGGTAGACGCTACTACTATCTCCATTTTACAGAGAAAGAAAGTGGGACTCAGAAAAGTTACGTAATGGTCCCAGGAACATACAATTGCTGAGTGGCAAGCCAGAATTCAAATGAGGTTTACTCTGACCCAGAGCCTAAGCTCTTGCGTATCATCTCTCTGATATGGGGAAAGGCTTCCTGCTTCCTGTAAGAATCATAAACAGATGGCTTCCCTGCATGGTTTCTGAGCCTTCAAAGGTATCAGACAATCTCAGGAATATTTACTCTCAACTCTATAACCTTAGGGTTCATCAGGATCACTTGGAGGGCTCCTTAAAACACAGATGGCCGGGCCCCAGCCCGAGAATTTCAGATTTGATAGGTATTGTCAGTGTGGCTCTGGGCACCATACCTTGAGAACCCCTGTGTAGTCACTCTAAACTAAGCTTCTCTATACAGATGAACCTGTTTGCAAGGCAGAAATAGAGACACAGACGTAGAAAACAAACGTATGGACACCCAGGGGGGAAATTGGGGGTGGGCTGAATTGGGAGATTGGGACTGACGTATATACACTAACTAATATGTATAAAATGGATAACTAATGAGAACCTGCTGTATGGCACAGGGAACTCTACTTCACTGTACAGTAGAAACTAACACAACATTGTAAAACAACTATACCCCCATAAAAAAAGAGACAGAGATAATGCAGGCAACAACACAGAAGAATGAAAGCCCCCCCAAAAAAATAAAATAAAAAATAAACTAAGCTTCTCTAAGGAAACCTCATGGCCTTAGTTGCCTCACCTACCTAATTAACCTTTCACACTTCAGCCCCAGATCCTCTGGGGTGTTCCCTGAAAAGCTATAATGTTATCTTTGGCAGTGCTGTGCATTTCGGAATTCCTCCACTGATGATTCTTTGGCTGAGCTCTGAGCTCTTTTGAATTCTGAGCTCTTTTGAAAATAGCGAATATCTCCCACTCCAAAATTAATTTACTATTGCCTTAGGTAAGTCCTGAGATCCCATGAAATGTAGAAAGAGGAGCCTGGAAGGACCAGTGCAAGATAGCAAAGCAGCCAGGGGCCCCGAAGCCAGACTAGCTCTCTTGAAGGCAGGGACAGTCTTTTTATAATCTCTTGGGATTCTCTCTAGGAACTGTCACAAGAGGGCACTCATTAAACCCTGTTCAGAGCTTGACACTGAGAACGTTAAAAGAGTTGTAAGCACGAATGACTGGCCCTTTAACGCCCTCAGCCCCCCAACACACCCCTCCATCTGAAGGATAACTGTGTGCTGTGCACTCCCTACTCAGCTCCTTTTCTTTCCCTGTTCAGTCTCACTGAGCTGCCAAGGAAATAAGAAGCCTGTGGTCCAGGTCTGCTCACACAGAGGCAAGGCTGGAGAAAGTGGCCAACAATTGGGATTAACAGATTTAATGCCCGACTTGTTTATGCTGCAGGAAACATCACCTGGTGATGTCCCCATTGATCCCTTCAGAGCGTGGCATCTTTGCCTAGGCTTCTGTGGACTGTGAAAATGAATGAACAGTTTAGGGACAAAGCCAAAGAATTCATCAGTGGGGAAAAACAACTACAAAGAACACATGTGAGGGTGGATCGGTCACAGCAGGCCTCTCTCTATTCCCATGGCTGCCACTGTTGCAGGTGTTGGTGTGAGAAGGTGCTGGTTCCTGAGAAGGTCTCAGACACAAGTGAAAGGAGACTCAGGCGCCACTAGGAAGCCTTTTGGAAGCAACTGCACTTTCGTCATGAAACACTAAGGACAACAGAATCAGTGAAAGGCAGGCTCTACTTGGGAATGAAAGCAACCAAGTTTTTTTCCTTTTTCTCAGGCAGAACTGATAAATTCTCCTCATGCCATCTCCAGGAGGGCGGCTGGGGGTGACGGGACTGTACAGATGTCAGGATGATCCGGACAACCTTAGAGGGTCTGTATTTGGGTTCAGAAATGAGAACTACTGAATTCTGGCTAAGATGCTACCAGCGAAGGCCACAACACAGACTGCATGAAACAAAAGTATCCCAGAAAAAAAGGAATAAAAAGATTAGATATTTGGGACTTCCCTGGTGGTCCGGTGGTTAAGAATCCACCTTCCAATGCAGGGGACGCAGGTTTGATCCCTGGTTGGGGAACTAAGATCCCACATGCTGCGGGGCAACTGAGCCCGCACACCGTAACTACTGAGCCCACACACCGCAACTATTGAGCCCATGCACTCTAGAGCCCACACGCCACAACTAGAGAGCCTGCAAGCTGCAACTACTGAGCCTGCATGCTCTGGAGCCCGTGTGCCACAACTAGAGAGGCTGAGTGCTGCAACTACTGAGCCCATGTGCTCTGGAGCCTGAGCGCCACAACTAGAGAGAAGCTTTCGTGCCACAATGAAGAGCCTGCACACCGCAACGAAAAATTCCACACGCCGCAACTAAGACCTGATGCAGCCAAATAAATAATTAAAAAAAAAAGATTAGACATTTATTAATACTATATGTCAAGCACTATATTCAGCTCTTTCTTCTTTAGTTATCATGGCAACTACATAAGATAGGTGTTATAATTATACCCAATTTACAGATGGGGTAATTAAGAAAACATGAATTTAAGCAATTTGCTTATGCTCACCCAGCAAGTAAGTTTGAAATTGGAATTCAATTCAGATCTGACTCTAAACCATAATCTTCATCTTTATGCCATATTCCCTCCAAACATTGCAGAACATATTTTGAGTCCTAAAACTCTGAAGTACCAAAAGGACAGAGCAGAACACAGAGGAGCATCTCTCTAATGTCCTATCACTGGTGCAGAGGTATGCTGAAAAGTATGGTTAGGTCACCCGTAGAGTAATTGGAAGATATAAGCTCTGTCCAGCTCAGTCCATGAAAACTGTGACTCATGACTCAACAGCCAGGCATAGTACTGGAGAGAAGGGATTATACAAGAGGAGTTAGGACATTTGGGAAGTGGAGCCATGGCAACTCCTTCCCTCTCTTCTGTCAAGAAGATGGGTTCCTCCCTCCTACACTGTTGGTGGGAATGTAATTTGGTGCAGCCCCTATGGAAAATAGCATGGTGGTTCCTCAAAAAAACTAAAAATACAGTTGCCATATGATCCAGCAATCCCGCTCCTGGGCATATATCCGAACAAAACTATAATTCGAAAAGATACATGCACCCCTATGTTCATAGCAGCACTGTTTACAATAGCCAAGACATGGAAGCAACCTAAATGTCCATTGACAGATGAATGGATAAAGAAGATGTGGTAAATATATACAATGGAATATTACTCAGCCATAATAATGCCACTTGCAGCAACATGGATGAACCTAGAAATTACCATACTAAGTGAAGTAAGTCAGAAAGAGAAAGACAAATATCATATGATATCACTTATGTGTGGAATCTAAAATGCAACACAAATGAACTCATCCATGAAACAGATATAGACTCACAGACAAAGAGAACAGACCTGTGGTTGCCAAGGGGGGAGTGGGAGTTGGGGAGGGAAGGATTGGATGTTTGGGATTAGCAGATACAAACTATTATATAGAGAATGGATACACAACAAGGTCCTACTGTGTAGCACAGGGAACTATATTCAATGTCCTGTGATAAGCCATAATGGAAAAGAATATAAAAAAGAATGGGTGTATATATGTATATATATACACACATATATCTGAATCACTTTGCTGTACAGCAAAAACTAACACAACATTGTAAATCAATTATACTTCAATAAAATAAATATTTTTTAAAAGATGTGTTCTTAACATTCTTTTGAATTTGAAGGAGAGTCCTGGGCCAGATGCAGATAAAAATAATCAGTAAACAGTTCCTACTTCCCACTGGCCTAGGAATATACGCCAACCAGCATCACTGATGAAAGGGAGAATGTATTCAAAGTTAGTTCTGGGCTCATCAGCCTGACCTACAAAGTCTCTATGACAACAAGAAAAAACCCTGAAATGGAGGCAGGGTAGGAGGGCATGATTTCATGGGGCTGCTTGGATTGAGCAGTTCTCACCTTTCAGATGCCTCCCATCCTGCAGCACTTGGTAGTCTAAAACCACTTCCTCTGCCATCGCTTCTTCACACCATCACTGGCATTAGGGTTGCAGATTTGTCAATGAACTATTTTATGTTTTTCCCCTTCCCATCTGGCAATATTAGCTCTCTAATGAATTGCTTTAACTTGGGCATTTGTTTTTTTTAACAAATGTGACTTTTAGTTGAATTATACAACATTCATAAATAGCAAATGCTGGCTGATTAGAATCAACGAAAACCCTTAGAGCTGCCAGCGAAAATGGGCCCTTAGCTGCACATGTTACTTGCATAGCCTAATCATTTGAAAGGCACCAGCTTATTTTTGGAAAGAACTTTTTACACATACGCTTATGTAATCTGTTATGTATGTATATATGTATGCATTTGGATTTGGGTGGATTCTTGCAAGCCAGCCATGCTATGAATATAAGAGCTAGATACACTTGGATTTGGAACTAGACACACTTGGGTTTGAATCCTACCTCTGCCACTTACAAACTATGCGAACTTGGGTATGTTTCTTAATCTCTCTGTGTCTCTAGCTCCTCACATGTAAAATAGAGATAATAAATCCCTTGCAAGATTGTTTCAAGGAATAAATGAGATCACACAAGGCACAGTGTCTGGGTACATTGTGGCTCAATAATTAGTAACTATTACCATCATCATCATGTTCTATTAATAGAGGATTATGATAGACAACATTTGCAGTCTCTATAATCCTTCCTTTCTGATAACTGCCACAGGGATGGGCCTCCAAAGCCATATTTGTATTATATGACACTGCTTCAGTGATTGGGCAAGAATAAGAAAAATAAGGAAATATGAGTTTAGGCAATTTTTTAATGTTCACCCAGCCATTGGGTTCTTGACTTAATCTGGCAGATCCTCTTTCCTGAAAGTTTGGCTTAGGAATCAGTTCCCATTGGTCCTCTGAACTAAGAAACTGCAAGACTGGTCATGTTTGGTAACGTGCATGTCAAGGCAATAAAAGTCAGTCTGCAGAATGATGTACATGTCAGGGAAGGAGGAGGCCTGATGGTGACTTGAAGTCAACCAGAGTGGTGCCCTGGTTCTGACAACTTTTCCACTTCCATGAGAAACTCCATTTCATCGATCTATCTGTTAATCAATCTATCAGTCTCCCTTTTGCTTACTACTTTGAGTGGATTTCCATCATCTTTAACCAAAAGATCTTTGCTAACAGTGTCATCTCTGTGCATGAGGCCACCAGATCTTGCCTGTTGTAGTTAGGACAGCCTAAGCATTTGAAATGTACCCAGTTATTTCAGGAAATAACTTTACACACACACACACACACACACACACACACACACACACACCCTTATGTTATCTGTTTTCAACTGCTGAAGTACATTAAGTAGAAAATCAAAATACTCCTGCATAATCATGTATGCAAGGAAGTCACACATGTAAGAAAAAGAAGTAAGAATAAAAAGAGAGCCACTGACATTCCTGGTCTTACAAAAACAGGTCATCTCATGGCTTTCCAGAACCCAAGCAAGAAGGGAGAGACCCTGGGTCTTTACCTGGTGTCGCACTGGATACTGTTGGCCACTGCTGATCAGGCCCTCCTGGACCAGCTCGTAGAATGCCAGCCTCTTCCAGGTGCACAGAGCTGAGTAAACACATAGACCCAAATAATAGTTAGACCATAAATGCCTTTCCAGCTCTCCTTCCACCCTCAGAAAGCGCTTACATCTCTGGAGGCAGGGCTGCAGCTAACACTTTTTACTCATGCTTGAACTGAAGCAATTACCACTGAGCAGTCACCTTGCATCAACTGCAAAAGCATTGCTGACTTACTGCCTGCTACACCATGCAGGCGATAAACATGCTTTATCTTTATAGCAATTTTGGTTTTCAGTAATGCTGTGTGGTGTTCATTAAATCTAACAGGAAGCCTATCAGAGGGCTAATGCCATTTTATCGTCTTAATGCCAAAGCAGATGAGGAGAGCTTGTTCTCAAAAACCCCAAGCCTCTTTTGCTAGTTCTCTTATTTCTGGGTTCTCATAGGAAAGAGGAAAGCACGAACATTATTTGCTGGTAACTGTAGTATTATTCCAGTTTGGCCCAATTAATTCTTAACTTTATTTTCTGTTTTACTCTTTCTGTATCTTTTCCTCATAGGTAACCCACCCTACATTTCCTGGGACTAGAGGAAGTTTATCACCACCACTCATGGATCCCAGTTCAGAAGAGATTAATTCAGCATAAAATATTGCAGAGAGTGAGACATGAACTGGGACATCCTTAGAGGCAAGTAGAGCTAGAACGTAAATTGTTCAAGGGCAGAGAGAACATCATATTCTTCATGTATGTGTAATGTTAGCAGATATGAGACCCTCAATATTTTCTGGATGAAGAAAGGAACAAATGGGACCCTAAGAGTAAATATCACCCAAGAAAACCCTCACCAAAATAAGAGGACTCTTTGAAATTAGGCATTGGTTCATCTCGGAAGTTAAGTTACTAAAGTAAAACTTAAGAGTACTACTGCCTGAAGGGGTCATGTGACTCAACAGAGCAGGCAAACTTGAAATATTGTGGGGGAAGGTCATCTCTAAGTTCAATATTCTCTTACTCTTTTTTTTTTTTTTTTTGGCCGTGCCAGGAGGCTTATGGGATCTTAGTTCCTGGACCAGGGACTGAACCGCACCCTCGTCAGTGAAAGCACAGAGTCCTAACCACTGGACTGCCAGGGAATTCCCAATATCCTCTTATTCTTTGACTTCAAACAACATATCTAGTGGAAATTCACTCATTAAGCTCTGCCTTACTGCTGTTCTTCCCTTCATCTACACCCTAGAATCTTCTCTTTTTTCCAAATATTAATATCCTTTGGGTGTTGGTGGATTCTACCAGCAAATTGTATGGGTTCAATTAGATTCACTCTGAAGATGGAACTACCCTAGGAACCAGCTCAGCTCAAAGCAGAATTTTCAAAGGAACAGGCACGTGATATCTGAGGCTAGAAAGGCCAAGAAGCCAAGCGTATGTGTGAAAAAGATGAGTGTTGTTTAAGTTCACAACTTTAACATATGTTCCATGTGCTACACTGTGAGGAATAAATAACATTTAGTTTTAATTTTTATTTCATTTCTTATCCTACTTGAATCTCATAATATCTTAATTGAAACCTGAATAGAAACACATGTGGCTTTTTTTTTCATTTGAAAATGGAATAAGGAACTGATATAGTTTAGTATTTTATTTTAATATAGTTTTAAAGGTGCATCTTATAGCTTTGGTACTTTTCAAGTAAAGCGCTAATTCAACTGGGACAAAAGAAGTTGGTATTGTAAACCATATTTTTTCCTATCATATAGTCCACCACAATAGCTCAGATGCAGGCAAAAGCATAAGCTGGTTTCTAACAAATAGAAAGAATCTTTCTGAAACCTAGTATTCTGGCATCTGCATAAGTGTTTCTGGCCTAAAGTTATGACCAGATTCCAATGTGATGTCTCACCAAGCCAACTACTGATCTTCAGTTTTCACTGATTGCTTCTCGTTTAGAAAGGGCACCCGTTATAATGATTTCTGCTCAATTTGTAATGTAATGTTTGGGAATATGTTGATTTATTTTAATTTAATGTGTTTTTAACGGGCTAAAACTAATTTTTCATTAACTCAATACATACTCTGTAAGCTCTCTCTTTAGAAATTGATCAAGGTTTGGTGACGATCTACTCAAGAGTTGCCCAGATATTTTGAGAGGCTTAAGTCTGGAGTTTATTTCTTCTTTAAAACTAAGTTATTTTGGTGGTAGTGAACACTAGTTGCTTGGCTCTCTCCATTTGGTTTCCCAAAGACACTCACAAATAATGAATCTTTTATTTGGCCCTGTGGCATGAATACTAGATCAGGTCTGGGAATAATGGTAGTTCATCAATTACTGTCAAAGAGACAAAGTAGAGAAGGCAAAATTATATTTAATCTGAGTTTTAAAGTAATGTTATTACTCTAGGTTAATTTAAAAGTAAGCTAGATTTGGTCTCGAGATATTCAATAAAGGCCCTTCACATGGCTCAACCTCTGAAGAGCTCTTGCCACTGAGGGCAGGCAATAAGATAGCAACAAGATGGAAAAGAAAAGGAGACTCTAACAGGGGTGAACATGAACAACAATTATTGTGGTTAACAGGATATAACAGTCAATGTGCGATGGAAAACCAAGGTAGACAACAAGTGCATATATATTACACAATGTACTCAAGTCTGAAAGCATCAGTATTCATTATAATTTTAAGGGAAGGACAGAAGGTACAGATGGGGAAGGGATGAAAGAAGTTGAAGCTACTTCCTTATAGAAATTTTAATGAGAGAAAGTAAACAGTCGCCTGTATCTGTGATTGTACAGGAGATTCTTATTTGCCGGCACTTGATAAGCGTTTGGCGCTGACCGCTTCCAATGTTTCAAGGAATAGACACGGAGACATATAAACAACTGCATTCCCCTGGCAAAGCATCTAAGCTTCTCAGTTTTGACAGCTGCTTCCGGCCTATGAAGACAGTTTATCTGAGTCATACAGTTGCAGTAACTTCTGAGTGAAATGAGGAGGGAAAGCCATACCTGTGCATTCCTGCTCTCAGGGAGGCAGAGTAACGCCAGTCAGGGTTGGGTTGTCGGGGCTGCAAAATCACAAAGGGAGTTTTTGTTAATATGGCAAAAACGATGATCTCCTAGTGACGACGTTCACCGATGAGCTGTTTCTTAAATATTTCCATGTAGCTATTAAAAGTATGGAGGAAGCCACTTCATATGCATCTCTAAGATGATATTCACATATATATAGCACTTCAGGAGAAAATTAAATTAGCTCATCAGGGTCCTTGCACAGACGAAATACCATGGAAAACTGGATTTAATGATGCTGTGAGGACCGGCTTTGGCTTTGCCTTGCTCAAAACAGGTCTATGTATTAAGATACACACTACTATATATGAAATAGGTAAACAAGGGCTTACTATATAGCACAAAGGAACTCTATTCAATATCTTGTAATAACCTATTATGGAAAAGAATCTGAAAAAGAATATATATAACTGAATCTCTGTACCCCTGAAACCAACACAATATTGTAAATCAACTATACTTCAATTAAAAAACAGAACAAAACAGGTCTATGTTCCTAAAGCAGCATTAGTGGAAGGACAGTCTATTCTGAAAGAGGAAAAGCTTTCATTGTTTTTGCCCTCAAATGCCCCGTTAAGGGAACATCCCCAGTTTGGTATTCTAGCTATAACAGGGCCCACAGCTACACAAATTCTGCTGTTCTGGCTGGACTGCAGAGCACTGCAATCTGCTGCTGACTTTGCAAACTGCAGCATGTTTGACTCTGGGCGGATGTGCCCAGTCATAATGCCAGCAACTGATAACAGCCTCTTCTGCTGATTGAAGAGGAATACAAGGGAGAGGAAAACAAACCACGGCGGGGTTTGACCTTGTTGTGCTGCATAATCCTTTTCATAAAATTGTACTTGTTTCCTGCTCCTCTGAGGGCTTTGCCTTCTTATTCAATTACTGTTTGCTAAGCTCTGTTTAACAGGGAGCAGCTGAAACCTAAGAAGAACCTGACTCACTCTGCACCACCTATGTGTTGGAAAGATGCATTGCCCTGTGTCTTCAAACAGTCAATTCAAAGTGGAGGGGACACCGAGGAAAATGTGGGCACCTAAAGACTGCTCTGGAAGTTATGTGCTGAGTAGAAGCTACTCAGGAGTCACTGGGGACAAAATCAATCACCACCACTATCTTGTTATCAATTAGCAAAAATGTTATTATGAAAAACCCATGACAGATGTTCCTCTCGAAGTGTTTTCATGGGCAGAGATTAAAGTGGTCCTGTCACTGAATATTGAGGCCTATTTGAATGGAAAGATGAAGAGATGGAGGTTGTATTCTGCATTTTCCTCTGGACTATAATTATATTTGGTAGACACAAGGCCACAGTAATGCCAATAAACTATTTCAAAATGTCAAGTTTGTTCCTGTCATTCTTATAGTTCATTCAAGGGATGCACAGTATTTCGTAAACACACTTCTTCACAAGATCCAGAGAAGAAGTGATCAGCATCTCAACTTCCAGACAGACTTTGGGATGGTTAGATGATATTCAACAACTTAGCCAAGTCAAGGCCCAGAAAAACCTACAACTCTAGGATACTTTACCTCAAATGTCCCCATACACTAACTGCCCTCTCCGGTCCCTTCCATTCTGTTGGCAAGATACAAGCTGCTTCCTCCTTGGTTCTCAAATTCACAAAATGCTATTGATGTTCCTCATAAAGTACCATAAAACTATCTACAGATGAAATGAAGGGGCTCCCATTTTCTATCAGGGGTAGTAGAGGGAGCAAAAGAGAAAATATTTGCAAACCATTTGGTAAACCTGAAAATATGACTGAAATACTTTTTATTAATCGTATCATCACCAGCTTTCCCCTGACCATCAGCAGCACTGGTGTCAGCTTGGTAGCTGTAAGAACCCTCCTTCAAGAAAGACTCTGACATCTGTTGAGCAAATGCTGCCAATTTTTCTATGACTGGGTAACATCCATGATGAAAATTGCTGCAACTTGATCTGGTGAATGAAATCACCAACTTTATTTTGCGGAAAGGCACAGTTCTAGCAGGACTGACCAGGAAACTCAGTCCATTACATAATCTCACTTCCTCAACGACACGTAATTTGTCATGCTGCTATTTTCTATAATAGTCCCTCAGCAACAAGATGCTTCTGAGATTTATTTGCCAAAATCATAGTTATGAGACATCTTAATGCAGTGAGATCAGGCAGGGAAAAGGTAAGGAAGAAAGTAATTAATATGTTTTATGTAGCCACACAATACTAGGCAATGGAATAAGCACTTTATACATATTACTGCATTTATCCTAACACCTTTGTTAGACCATAAACTTTATGAAAGGGATTATATCTTTGTTTATAATACATACTGATATTCTCAAATATTCATAATACATAGCTACAGCCTCAGAAGCTAGCAGGGTTCAGGTATTTGATAGGTTTTTTAAAGGCTTTCGAATAAATTAACTACCATGCAAGGGCAACACTATCGTACTTAAATTACAAAAATTAGAAATGTGGAACTTTAGAGAGATTAAATTACCTGCCTGTCAGTGGTTGAGAATCTGCCTGCCAATGCAGGGGACACGGGTTCGAGCCCTGGTCTGGGAAGATCCTACATGCCGCGGTGCAGCTGGGCCCGTGAGCCACAATTACTGAGCCTGCGCGTCTGGAGCCTGTGCTCCGCAACAAGAGAGGCCGCGATAGTGAGAGGCCCGCGCACCGCGATGAAGAGTGGCCCCTGCTTGCCACAACTAGAGAAAGCCCTCGCACAGAAACGAAGACCCAACACAGCCATAAATAAATAAATAAATAAAATTAAAAAAAAAAAAATTACCTGCCTGATAGGTAGGTTTGGCTGATAGTCATCTTTAGGTACCCCTAACGCGAAAGTCTGTGTTTTAAATAAATTTGCGTGGAATGACAGATATCTATTTTTCTCTTTTTTACTTCTGACTTTCCCAGATTGATTTATTTTAAAATGATACAAAATTAAATGTAATAAAATGTACATGGGTTTCATGTGAACTTGGAAAAATTGATTAAACTTGGAAAAACTGAAGCTGAGAGGTTGACTGCTGATATACCTAATATAATGAGACATATGTTTAGTTCTCTAGTACTTGGATGGTACATCCCTGGGCTTTGCTTAATTTCTATTGGTGAAAAGCCCAGTATGTTCTGTTGTTTCAAAGCGTAGCCCTTCAGTAGAATAAGTCATGAAATTCCAGATGTGGAAAAACTGAATTAGGTAGTCCACGTGGGTGATGTAGTATTATTGAAGAACAAGAATCCATTTGTTTCTATCAAAATTATAGCTAAGACTTGATTTATTCTGTAATGGTATTATTTATACTATGGAATATTTGAGCTACAAAAGGGTGAATCACCTCTTCCAAGACAGATTTGAAATAAAATAGGTTTAAAATACCCTATGTCATTCATAACACCATAGGACTACTCAGTGAAGTAATATGCTATCTTCTTATCATGGAAATCCACGAAGCTATCAATAAATGGTCCTCTGAGAAACAAGACTACATGTAGCATCTCCTTTTCCTTCCTAGCAGGAATCTATTAAAGATGTATCCACTGCAAATTTTTCAGTGATATTTTGTGAACACTGATATAAATTATGATAGGCAAAATCCTCAAATGGCCTCCAAGATCCCTACACCCTACTGTAAATGCCCTGTATAATCTCCAAGACTGAATATGATGGGTCTTACTGCATGATTAAGTTATATTATATGGCACAGCTGGCTTTGAAAAAGGGAGATTATCTGGGTGGGAATGACCTAATTATACGAGTCTTTTAAATCTGGGTCTAGAGCTCAGAGACAGAAATCAGAGAGATCTGAAGCATGAGAGGAATTCCGTGTGAGAAAATATTCTCCACTGTTAAAATATTGGTAAGGACCTGAGAGCAACTTCTAGGAGCTGAGAGTGACCTCCAGCCAACAGTAAGTAAGAAAACGGGGAGCTCAGTCCTCATGGAACTGGATTCTGCCAACAACTTGAATGAACTTGAAAGCAGATTCTTCCCCAGAGCCTCCAAGAGAGAACTCAGCCTGGCCAACATGTTGATTTCAGCCTTGTGAAAACCTGAGCAGAGAACCCAGTCACAGTGTGCAGGTAATAAATGAGTGTTGTTTTTACACACTAATTTGTGGTGATTTGTTACAAAGCAATAGAAAATGAACACATAAACTGTTGGTCATGAAGGCAAAAAGGAATCTAACATCTAAAATAATCATTGTTATGTTACATATTAGTCTTCTAGTAAATCAAAATGAAAAGATGATAAATATGAGAAGTCTAGGTGAATACTTACTTCTAAAAACAGTCATTTATAATCCTAATCCACAGAGCAGGAAAATAAAATACACATCACTTTAAAACATACCTAATGGGTTCTAGTACAACAGAAAATGCTCGGTTTGCTTAATTCTGGACGCACAGCCTGCTAATGCAGCAGTTACTCTCTCACCCACAGTTTTACTTCCCTGGAGCCCAGAGTTCTGACCCTGCAAGGCCAGAAAGGAACTGATGTTGCTTATGTGCCAAGGGACTAACATTTTTCTTCGATTTTTGCAATGTTGGAGATTTCTCTGCATTTGTCGAGTTCAAATCCTCGAAAGACAAAAACTTGTATAATTTTTAGGCTAGCAGATTTAAAACACTGCTAAGGAATTCTCTTGACCTTTGATTTTTGAAATCATGCTTTTATAGTACTCAAAATATTATCATACGAATAAGCCAAATTTATATTCATACTGTAATATGCCCAGGAACATGGAGCCAGGTGAAATTTACAAAACTCATATTCAAAGACACCTGTAAATCCCCATTCAATTCAGCTAAACCTCTGGGCTTGGTGATGGTAATTTTTCATCAAACGTTTGCAAACAGACATCATCCTGACCTCTCACTGAGAGCAAAAATTGGTGGCCAACCAAGGCAACTATCCAGAACCAACTCTGCTATTCTGTCAAGCAAACAGCATGCCAGTAGACAATTTGTAATATGCCAGGCTGTGTCCCTGCAGAGTGTTCTGAGTTAGACCAGATGCCCATGTGCAGGCTCAGTCCTGGGTCAGACCAAAGGGTAGGCCAATGACATTCAAGCTACAATAAATAGATTTCTTCATCAGTCAGGATATGTGCAAGATAAAGAGACAGAGAGGAGCTCAGCCATAATTCCATCTGGCTCAGCAGATCTGTAGAAAAGGGGAGGAAGAGGGTAATTTGAAGAAATTAACGTATTCTCAGACCAAATAAAATAAACCTTTTCTCAGAAGAACAGTCTTATAACCAATACAGAAATGGCAAAACAAAACAGCCCCACCCATTCAAAAGTGACCATCAGAGGATATAAGTTCAGATATAATTTCTTTGCCTATTCTGACCACTGTGCAGTTTTTATAAATTCACCATGATGGCACTTTACACTAAGTGTAAGTTCTGATCCAGGACAGAGTCAGTCACCAGCTAGAAAAGTCAGTCCTGCAAGAAATAAATTAGGTGCCACTGAAAGAAGGGTTCACCCTTCAAAGTTACCACAACTGGAATTAGAGTGAATATGTACGCACGGTGGCAAAAATAACTGAAGATTTGGTGACTACAACTTGCTTAAAAATAAGTGAAAGTGAATGTAAACTTAACTCATTTCTGCTACTCTTTTGTGATTTCCACATCTTGTGCCAACTGGTCCCACTGAGGCGCAGTTGGACAAATCTGCCCAGAGCACTCAAAGTGACTCATCAGCAGTCATAGGACCACAGATGCACAGAATCCACCTTAAGGTTTGGTTCCTTTTCTTGGAGATTCTGAAGAGGGTGCCAACCACATTGAACACCAGCTTTTCAGAGCTCTCCAAAGAGAAATTCTGCCCCACTGCTAAACAGTTACTTCAGAAACCTCACTGCACAAGTGGCTCATGAAATAAACTCACTGGGGGTAAAATCTACCAAAAGATTAGCCTGATGTTAAATACTGATATTTAATAAGCAACAAGAGAGAAATTAGAGAGAGAACAAAGATAAAAGATCTGAACAGGTTTTGCCAACGGTAAAACAAATAAAAAATATCCTAGCTTGGTGGTAACGTTTTTACTCACTGATCCTCCCATTGGTGACCTACTTCTATGCAAAGAATTCCTCTTTTTCCAGAGCAGTTAACTGACACTACTAGGTGAATCAGTGGTAGCCTGAATGCCTGAGGATCCCATATCAAAAGGAATATAAACATTGGGATTTCTATCTACTCATACTGTTTCAAAAAGCACAGTCTTTGGAGTCAGACAGATATGACTTAAAATACCACTAGGAGAGTGACTGTGTGTGTTACTTAACCTCTCTGAGCTTGTTTCCTCATGTGCTAGATGTTGATAAATATTCGTTTAATGTATGACTTACAGGTAATGAAACCATACATATATTGCAGTGCAGAATATTTTTGTATAGTAGGGTGGTCAGTGAGCGCAAATTCCCTTACTCATGCTTTCCGATCCCCATCTAATTTTAATGTAGGCACATGGAATCAGTTGCCCCCCAGGACTCTCCTGCCATCTGCAGTGACTGGGTAGGGAAGAAAGAAAGCCTAACATGAGAATTTAACAGGTTGATCTAGCAGTGATGACTTTCAGAGTTGAGTGATTTTTGTCCCCATTTTGCCATGTTATGACAACGTGACTCACTCTCTACCCATAACCGCAGTAATTCCAGGAGCTATAGATCTTAGGGCTCTCTTCACTGGATTTCCAAAAATGTCTGGCAAAAATTTGTCTTTATTAAAATCATGTACTCTCCTGGCAAAATCCCACAAAAGCAAGCACCTTTCTGACATAATTTTCTCCCTAAATTAAAGGTTTGTGAACCAAAGCACATATTAACACACAGGTCAGTATAAGACAGAAATAGTTCACGTATCAAATTGCCCCAAGCTTTGAGTCAGGAGAGAGAGGGGCAGAGTGTCACTCCCCTGCGCTTCCAGCTCACAGCCGGCTGCAAAGCTTGCCTGGCCTGCTCTCTTCGCCTCTTTACCACCTGCAGCCACCCCAGGCCCAAAAGGACTTCACAGTAATTTGTTCAGCAAATGTCTACAGCATCCTTATTTAAAATTAAGCCTTTCTACATGCTGCCAAAAGCTATGATCTAAAGAATTCTGGAGGCTCTTTGATTCCCCCCCTCAACCCGTTCTTCTTAATCTGCAATCTGCCTCCCGTGACTGCTCAGCATTGACTAACATCAGGCTCTTCTGATAAATCTACCTACAATGTACATGGAAATTCTCTCAATCCATCTCTCTTCTTTTCTGTGCTTATGCATTAATTTCCTGAAGATGAGCATGAATTTAGAATGTGAAACTATGGACATTAATAAAAAGACAACAATATGTCAATGAAAACACATCACAAAAATATAGGAGGGACAAATATTATTAACTCATTTTGTAGGACCTCTGAAAGTCCTAGCTACAAAGTAGTTCTTTGGGAAGAAACAATTCATCACTTTTTATGGGACAAAATTTTGGCTTCTGAAATCCAAGTTTAAAGTATCACAAAGCAGAATTCTATTATTTCAAGCATGCATATGGAGACAAACACACTACACAAACACATGCACTGTCCAACAATTTATATACATCCTTCATATACTGAGCAAACTGGCCTTACACCTACTTAAAACCAGTGTATCTACTAACACCTGTCTCCCTGTCTCTCATGTACAGTAAGCCATCCACTTTCCAAGGCTTTTGTAGCTAGATCCAGAAATTGAATGTGTGCTTTGGAACATGTTGAAGTACCATTTAAAGTACTATCATTTAACTTAAAGACATGAGGGGCTTGAAGAGGCTGCTTCACATCTCATCAAAAACCCTAGGAATTCTCAAGAGGAAATCAGAAGATTACATTTACATTAAATGCAGGGAAATCCTCTTACAAGGAGTTCACACAAGGCCAAAAAAGATAACTAGCGGCAGAATTCTTTCTCCCCAACCCCAGCTTGTCCCGGTCTTCACCATACCCCCACATCCCTAATCCACTCATTCTACCATCTCCCTGGCCCAACCCGACAAATTGGTTCTTGGATGCCTGCCGTAGCATCATTCATCTCCTCCGACAGCCCCAACAGAATAGTTACCACAGCAAACAGCCAAATCAAACTTTGTCTTCAGGGTGAGGTCCACATTCTATGGCTTTATCACCTCTGACATGACTTTCTAGCAGATCTCATCACATTAGTTCAATGCAATTACCAGAAATATTAACTGGATACTTTTCATTGTAGATAGTCCATGGTATAAACAGGGACAGCATACAGAGACGACCACCACAGCCCCGAGAGGTTTCAGAACTTTTGAAAAACAACTCTCCTGTAGGATTTCAAAAGGGAACCTTCCCTGTAGATGATACAGCACAGGCCATTTCTCCCTGAATCTCATAATGTTACCCTCTATAGCATCATCTTATTCTCAGGCCTATTCTACAGCTCTATCTACAGAGCTGTGCTTTAACACCACATACTTAAGACAAATCCTCATTTCTCAAACAATTTTATGGTCAAGGTTTCATATATCTGAAAAGAAAATGGAAAGTAAAACAATTCTCTAGTCCTATTTTTCTAGAGAGGAAACATAGCAGATTATAATCCAATCACAGGTAATACACACACACACACACAGTTTACCAGATAACCCTTGTCATTGTTAATAACTCGAGAAAGCCAACTACATGATACTGCGAGGGGGCGGGGGGAATGTGAAAAATGCATGACTTTGTGAAAGACCCCTTGACTACTATCTCACCTCATTTTGAGAAACAGCTTCGTTTTTTAGAATAATCAGGTTCCCAGCACTCTGCCCACTTTGGCCTGTGAGGTGCCTGCTGTCACCTGCTGCTGCTTGGGCTCCCCCAGGTCCCAGTCCTGGCTGCGCCCCTGTGTTGTAAAACATGAAAGTGTCACTCCCTGAGCCTGCTGTCAGACAGGCCTTGTAGCAGTAGGTCTTGGTGAGGGAGCCGTTCCCTCGCACTTCAATGAAGTGAGGCTGCACTTTGAGGCCGTGTGGTATCCTGGCATCAATATTGTTGTTGGCCTGTTTGTAGAGTTCTGCAGGGCACCTCTCCCTCACTCCACAGAAGCCTCCACAGCACGCAGTGCCATAAGCAGTGTAGCGGTAGCACTTGATGATGCTCAAAACAATGATTGCCAAAAGAAATATAAAAGACACTGTGCTTAATGCTATGATTAGATAAAGTGTAATTTCAGAGTATGTCCGAGGACTTCTCACATGTCTCTGAGTGTCAGGGAGGATTCTGGAGACCCTATCCACCACAGCTACTGTAATGGCCACAGAGGCTGACAGCGATGGCTCTCCATTGTCTCGGACCACCACGGTCAGGTTGAAAGTGGTTCCACTCTCATCTCCCATCTTCCTGGTAGTCCTAATTTCTCCTGTATGTAGCTCTACTTTAAAGAGGTCCAGGTCAGAAATCTGGGCCAGATGGTAAAAGAGCCAAGCATTCTGCCCGGAGTCTGAGTCCATGGCTATGACTTTAGTGACCAGGTAACCAGCAGGGGCAGTTCGAGGCACCATTTCAATGGCTGCTGACGAATTGGTTGAGGTAGGATATAGGATGTGAGGGGCATGGTCATTCACGTCCACCACATACACGTTGGTGGTCACAGTGCTGCTCAGTGGTGGGCTCCCCTTGTCCCGGGCCTCCACAGTCACAAAGAACTCCCGAAACTTCTCATAATCAAAGGAGTTGACAGCATAAAGGCTGCCACTGGCACTGTTAATGGAGACATAGGAGGTGACTGGCAGCCCTTGAATCTCCCTCTCCAGGAGGGAGTAGGTCACCTCCGAATTCTCCTTTTCATCTGGGTCTGTGGCTTGCACAGTGCAGAGCAACACCCCTGGCAAATTGTTCTCCTCGATGTAAATGGAGTAGGAGTCCTTCAGGAAACTGGGCGGATTGTCATTGATGTCAGAGATCTCAACCTGCAGTGTCCGCTGGGATGTGAGCTGTGGTACTCCCCCATCAGTGGCCGTCACTGTGATGTTGTAGGCAGCCGCCTGCTCCCTGTCCAGGGGGCCACTCACCACCAGTGTGTAGGAGTTTCCAAAGCCATTCAGTCGGAAAGGCAGTGTGGCCTCCAGGCCCAGGCTCACTTTCCGGTTGGGACCTGAGTCTTGGTCATTGACACTGAGAAGGGCCACAACGGTGTTGGGGGCAGCATCTTCAGGCACTGGGCTGTACAGGTCCGTGAGCACCACCTCTGGTGCGTTATCATTCACGTCCACGATGTCCACCAGCACCTTGCAGTGACCCACCATGGGCACTGGACCCCGGTCTGTTGCCTGCACATAGATCTGGTAGGAAGAGGCCTCCTCATAATCCAGCTCTCCACTTACCCGCACTTCCCCCGTGCTGGCGTCGATGCTGAAGAGCTGCCTCTCCCGGTCCGACGTGTAGCTGCTCAAGGAGTACGTGAGCTCGCCATTGGAGCCCTCATCCGGGTCTGAGGCATTCAGCTTCACCACCAATGTGCCTGGGGGCGCGTCCTCCCGAAGCTGGACGCGGTAAGTGGACTGGTCGAAGGCGGGAGAATTGTCGTTAGTGTCCAGGACAAGCACAGAGATCTGCGCGGTGCCCGAGCGGGCAGGGCTGCCCCCGTCCACAGCTGTGAGAACCAGGTGGTGCAAGACTGCCTGCTCGCGGTCTAGGCCCTTACGCAGCACCAGCTCCAGCACCTTACTGTTCTCCTGCAGGGGTTTCAGGTCCAGCTCGAAGTGCTCGCTGGGGCTGAGCTCGTAGGTCTGCACCGAGTTGGTGCCCACGTCGGGGTCCTGCGCGCTCTCTATGTGAAAGCGCGCTCCAGGTGCCACCGATTCGCTTACCTGAAGCTGGTAGTCGGGCCGCGGGAAGCGCGGCGAGTTGTCGTTGATGTCCAGTACCTCCACCTCCACGGCACTCACCGCCACGGGGCTGTGCGCCAGCACTTCCAGGCTGAGCAGGCAGCGAGGCCGCTGCTCACACAGCGCCTCCCGGTCAATGCGCTCGTTGACGAAGAGAGCTCCACTGGTCAGGTCCAGCTCCAGGTAGCGCGGGCTGGGCGCACCCAGGTGGTTGATACGCAGGCAGCCCGGCCCCAAGCGCCGCAGCTCCAGCCCCAGCGCGCGAGCCACGTTGCCCACAAGCGCGCCAGGTGTCTGCTCCTCCGGCACCGAGTATCGCAGCTGGGAGGCCGCTGGGCCCGGCAGCAGCAGTAGCAGCAGGAAAAGCAGCAGCAGCCAGGACATGGGCGTCCGGAGTCGGGGATGCTCTGTTGCCCCAGGTCTGGTACCCGCCAGCTCCATAGCCACCAGCCGCGGCGGAGGCAGCCGGGCAGGGCCGGAGGCAGCAGCTTCCCCAGCCGTGCTCCACGCCGGGGCCGCGCCTCCGCCTCCGCTCGTGCCGCCCTGCGCCCGCTCCCCCACGCCTCACGAGCTAGCAAACGCCGGGGCCGCTCCCCTCGTGGGCCCTCCGGAGGGCTCCTGGCCCCGCCGCCCGCTCTGACTCCCCATATCTCAGCTCCTCCGCTCGCCTCGGAGTCACTCAGCCCGGCTTCGTTTCCTGCCGCCGCCGCCGCTGGTCCAGGGGGAGGGAAGAGGAAGCAGAAGAGGAGGGGGAGGAATGCTCAGCAAGTCCGGCTCCGATTCCGCACCGAGGTGGCGGACGGCGACCCGGACTGCCCAGTCGCTCCAGCCACTCCAGCCCCAGCTCCTTCGCCCCGGACCGGCCGGATCCCAGCAGACCCCGGGAACACGGCCACTCCCTTTTTCCCTGCCCCCACTGTCCTGTTCAGCCGGTCTCCACGGTCCCTCGGCTGCTGAACTGGTCTTGTAAGGAGATTATTCTAGGAAAAGCAGTTAAGTCTCTAGGACTTGGGCTTTCAGCTCCCAGGAAAAGATTTCCAAGCGCAAGTCAAGAAAATACACCGAGGGCCTTGGCTAAGTACGGATATCTGGGCGGCGGCTCCACGTTCAAAGAAACAAACGCAAGTGAGGCGCTCTGAGGTTACTGATGATGGGGATTATTTCCCTGACACCAACATTTTCCCTGAATACTCCTAAATACTGCAGAAACTTCTAGGGCAGAGGGAGGGGGGGTGGCAAGTGCTGTCATCTTTCGCGGAGCAAGCCTAAAACTAGCATCCTGCGATCCAACACTCAATTCTGCTCCTAGCCAAGTGGCTTTTACTTCCAGTGTGTGCCTTGGCAAATAACCAATATTTCAGGTTTTAATATTCTTTCTTTAAAAAATTGGTTCCATGAAGCTGCAGGCTAAGCTCTTATTTGACCCCTTTTGATCATAGTGGGGAGAATCTAGTAAAATTTTAAAGAGATCCTTCCCTCAAGCTTTTCCTCATTTTACTTCACATTTTTTTCATTTATCACCCAAGACATTTTCTTTCTTTCAAGAGTGATATAAATTTTTTTCTTTAACGGATGACAATGTCTTCAAGAGCCTGCAAAACCATTACATCAAGAGAGTTACTCTTGATTTCCCAAGCCTGGCTGGAATTTGGACTCCATTAATGCTTTGCAGTGAAAAGTCTGCTGTTATTAAGCAAAATGTGGAAGGCTGGGATTTATCTCACAATAGCCAGCAATTTCAATAGCTGCAGCTCATCTTACATAAATATAAGGTTCCTTTACCCCTCCGGGTCTCTGTTCCCCTAAGACTCCCCCCTTGTATTGCTGCAGAGGCAACGAAAGGATAACCAATTGTCAGTGAACAAGAAGGCAGAAGGATCAGAGGAAGCCTTTCTGTTCTGTGTCATTGCCTCTGTTTCTCTGTTTTGAACATCCACTTTTCCCAGGCCCTCCCATCTATTCCACAAGAGTTTAAAATTCATTGTCCCACTTGTACAAAAGCACTCACTAAAATGTCCTTTCTCCTTCTCTTCTCTCAGCATCCTCTTGCCCCTAGATCTTCTGCTGTCATTTTCTAGCTATGAACTGGAACAAAACTAGAAGGAGACCTGACATTTGGCACACTTCCCTCCTTCAGGGCATAGTTGAAGGGGCCAAGGCACCCAGGTTTCAAAGGCCTGGACTAGCACATCTCCTCCTCCCACCTACCAAGTACAGCAGCTGACAACTCCACAACCTAACCCATTTTATTCCAGAGAAGCTCCCAGCTTCCTCCTATCCCTGCTGCTTCTTATTGGTCCTCTTTGTTCCCTCAGGAGTGCAAAGTGGGAAGCAACTTCCATCACATTCTATTCCTGTTTCCGTTCGTAGGCCTCTGGCTTCTCCCTCTCTGTCTGCTTCCTCCCAAAATGTCCCTACAGTAACCCTGTCTCTGCTGTGGTAATTTGATCTCAGAAAGCCTTTAACTCTCAAGTGCATGAAATGTAGGCCTGGCCTTTGTCTTCACCCATTACTTATTTCTGAAAATAAATGGCTTATAAGTGGAATCAAGTTAAAAGTTGTCAGGAAGAGTGACCTTTTCTTCCCTCATCTCCTCCCAGGCTTTCACAGTCACTGCCACCTCTGCCCACAGCTCTGAAACCTGGTCACTAGGCATTGACCATGCGTGGACCTGTGCCCCTGAAAAGATCACAGGCACTTAAAGAAGAGATTAAAATGACAGAGGCTTGGTAATGTTTTTAATGGAAGCCCCCAAGTGTCAAATCTCAGGAGAAAAATCAGGGCCCCTCTTTTAGCAATCTTGTCATCTTCCAGCAAGGACATCTGCCAGGTTGTCCATTTTGATGTGTTGGGATCATAAGCTTCAACTAGTACTTACTCCCTCAATGACTGAGAAGAAAAACATAGCACCAACACAAATCAGCCACCTCTTCAAAGACGTACTAAAGAGATGGCAAACTCTGTATGTGGCCCTACAATGATTTAGTTGCTCATACTATTGTACATGTCTCATGCCGACCTTACTAGTTGGTGGATTGCTTAGATTGCTGGCAAGTGCCCTGTCTACGAATATTAATACTAATGCCTCAACCACACCACTATGCATTCCTTCCTTTCCTTGGACCTTCAAGAACCCCCTATTGAAAAGCAGAATAGCGCAGATTTTGAAGTCAGTCATACCCCTGCCAATGACTAACCGTGTGGCCTTTGTCATGTTACTTAACCTAAGCTTCAGTTAACTCATTTTAATTGGGGAAGACAATTTTAAGTAAACTCATAGAATCATTACGATTACATGAGATGATGTATATAAAACAATCTGAGGGAGATTAAGAGGTATAAACTTCCACTTACAAAATAAATAAGTCACAGGTATGAAATGTACACTATGGGGAATACAGTCAATAATAATGGGATATCTTTGTATGGTGACAAATGCTAACTAGACTTATGGTGATCATTTTGTAACACACAGAAATATTGAATCACTATGTTGTGTACCAGAAATTAACATAGTGCTATAGGTCAATTATACTTCACAAACAAACACACAGAAAAAGAAATCACACAACACTGTAAATCAACTATACGCCAATAAAATTTTTAAAAAAAGAAATAAGATCTGTGGTTACCAGAGGTGGGGGGGGGGTAGGAGGGGGGAGTTTAGATGAAGGTAGTCAAAAGGTACAAACTGCAAGTTATAAGATAAATAAGTACTAGGGATATAATGTACAACATGATAAATATAATTAACACTGCTGTATGCTATACATGAAAGCTGTTAAGAGAATAAATCCTAAGAGTTCTCATGACGAGGAAAAGATTTTTCTTTCATTTTCTATCTATATGAGATAATGGATGTTCATTAAACTTATTGTGGTAATCATTTCATGATGTATGTAACTTAAATCATCATGCTGTACACCTTAAAATTATACAATGCTGTATGTCAATTATATCTCAATAAAACTGGAAAGAAAAAAAACC
Organism: Balaenoptera physalus; assembly: GCF_965194825.1. NCBI lineage: Eukaryota > Metazoa > Chordata > Mammalia > Artiodactyla > Balaenopteridae > Balaenoptera > Balaenoptera physalus. The sequence continues at coordinate 59,785,127 of NC_138890.1, forward strand.
AATCTGCACAGTAATTGACAGGTACGTTATTATTATTATCATTATTATTGTTATGATTAAAATGCAACAATTTATTATCATCAGATAACCTTAGTTGACAGTCTATATATAGCATGACCCTTTAAGGTATCAAACAGAGATCTGCACCTGTAACTATGCCAGACAGGAAGTCAGTGATGATGGGAAAGATGAGTGTGCACCAAAGTTAAGCTTACCCAATTATTTCTAGAGCTTAGCCTATATTTTGAAAACAAAAACCAGTCCCTTTCTATATCAGCAAAGAAAAGGGACTTCCGTCATGAGAATTCCTTCAAGGGATTTGTTCCCTCACAAGAGATTCACCTTTTTAGGATATGTGAAAATACTTCAGCAACAGAGTCCAGAAGTGTTCCCCAAAATGCTGTAATCTCTAGCGCCCAGTATAGAGCTTGGCACAGAGGTACTTAATTAATGTTTCTTGAACAGAACTACATTTACAACTTTACCTGTGCAATTCTCTCAAATAGAAATAGCTTCATCTTTTCTCTCCCCCTTTTAAATGTTCTCTATATTTCAATGTCCATCTTAAAACCTACCTAATCCATGAAACATTGTTTACTCTAAACATACTGCCTTTTTTTTTCCTCTTTCGTAGTCTACATCTCTCTCAATGCTGACATTCAGAATTCTGAATGTGTCATTCTTTAATTCATCCAAATGCCTTAATATTATTTCCTTACCTTAATTATACACAACCTACAAGCAGAAGCCATGTCGTATATGTCTGTGTATTTCTTCACAGTGTAGGAAAACTTACAGACTCTCAATAAATAAGTGATGGCTGTTTCATTTTCTTCAGATCCTTTTTTAGCAGATTTAAGAAGTGCTGCTACTTCTCCCTTTTTTCCCCAGGTCTAATGGTGAGAGGGCTCAAGAGCCTGCAATGATTTTACTTCCTTTAAAATTTGAAATTCAAAATATTTCAAACCTGGAGAACTGAATCCTACTAATGAAGTTGCTGGACGCTAAGAAAGGCTCTGCTCAAAAGTATTATCACTCTTTCTACTTTATATTATAATTAAAAATTATAAAATAAAGGTATTCCTTGCTCATAACTAACATGGAAAGTGACATGATACGAGAAGTGCCACAAAAAGACATGATTTTGTTTACCCTCATGTTAGACGAGAACTTTGAAATAGTATCCCTTAACTGTATCTGTAAAATGCATCTATCACAAGGTCATTGGACACAGGAGCAAAACCAATCAGAACACAACCCAATTAAGCCTCTAAGAAAAATACTGGTATGGGACTTCCCTGGTGGTCCAGTGGTTAAGACTCCCAATGCAGGGGGCCCAGGTTCTATCCCTGGCCAGGGAACTAGATCCCCCATGCTGCAACTAAAGATCCCGCGTGCCACGCTAAAAAAAAAAGAAAAGATCCCACACGCGGCAACGAAGATCCCGCATGCCAACTAAGACCTGGAGCAGTCAAATAAATAAGTAAATATTAAAAAAAAAAAAAAGAAAGACAAATACTGGTACTCAGTGAATTCTCCTAATTCACATAAATTTTCCTTTCTCTATTATTAGTGCCATTACAAATCATTTTACTTTGGGGAACCAAACAATCTGGAGTCTTTCGGCCACAGGGCAAGGGGACATGCTCATTAGTTGGATCAGGCTTTGGGCTGACCATTATGGGAGTATCTGCCAAATAGGGAAGGTTCTAATTTTCAATTTTAAGTTGTATATTTATGTTGTTCCACAAACTGAGCACATGATATATAATTTAAAAACAGAGACAAATGAACATCCCAATGTTTAGTGTGGTCCAAAATAGTTTTAAAATTCCATCTTGTTATAAACGAACTGCACTTCTGATCTTTATGCATCTTCAGAAGGAAAATGCTTACCAACATGATTACAGCGTTCGTCACAGGTACAGCATCCAATGGTTGGAGAGAGAAAAAAGATTTTTCAGATAACATTATAGCTGATTTTTTCCCACAGTCCCTTCCCTCCAGAGGGAATGCATTAACTTTTAGGGAAAGATCCTCTAAGTTTTTATTGATAGGTCTGAGAAATTAATATACTGTTGATTTTTGACTGAGGCATCTGAAAATTGCTTAGAATAAACAAAGGAACTCAAACTATCTTTGGACAAGTACTAGTAAAAACAGAGAATACATTAAAGGCTTGGGGCAGATTGTGTAATATAAGAGACAAAATCAAACTATTCAATTATTTGAGGGCTTTGCTTCTCTATCAGTATTTTCAATTGAGATGGCCTACCAAGAATCACAGAATGTTAAAGGTTGAGAGAGATTTAGAAAGTATCTCACCCAAATTCTTTATTTTTCATTGAACAAAATGTTTAAGTAGAACTTGAACCTCAAGGTCAGTGAGGAGATAGGAAGCATAAAAGCGCTATAAGTAAGCCAAGTGACAACTGATCTTCCAGAGTACTAGAAGAACTTATAGATGTGACTAGAGTACCATATTTCCTATTTTTAAAAAACTGCCATTGAGTTTGATATAAATTCCTTCAAAACTCTATTGTTACCAAAGTAACTGTTTATGAGCACTTAAAGGCATTCAATACTAGGGACTACTTTGGCTTAACTGAAAACTGGTAACATCAAACCTACCACATAGACTTTAAAAACTTTCACATGGGCATTTTAGATTTTCAGTTGCTAGACTCGTTGATAAGGGAAATGCTACAGGCATAGGCTATTTGGAATTCGTGGAGACATTAAATAAAGTCCCCCCAATATATCCTTACAGACAGAAGGAAGAAAGGCTGCAAGACAGTATGATTAGATGATTTCATAATTGTTTGGATAACAGTGACAAAAAGTGTTTACTAATGGAATGCTTCAGCCTGGAAGGAAAATTCCTGTAGGTGACTGCCGAGATTCACCATTGGTTTTATCCCTTATTTAATATTTTATCAATGACTCAAAGTGAGGAAGCATCAAGTGTCCAGGCCAATCCAGCAACAAGTTGAGCTCTCTAGAATGATAATATCAACTGCCTAGGGTAAGCCATGATTCTAATTAAATAAAATTAGTACCAGCATTCTATCTGAGACTCAATATATGCCAGAAATTGGTAAGTTTGTATTTAATTTCTGTATTGCCATTAAAACCTGTTCCAAGTTTCCATTCATCACTCAAGGCCTTTTATTTTAATAGAAAAACTTGTTTGGCTCTGTTTCTCCTCTGCAGTTCTTGGGATTTTAGCCATAGAATAAAATAAGATGGTAATTTGACACTAAAAAATATCCTTGTTCCCAAGTGGGTTTTAGCCACAGCATTCATCGATCTGTATACCATTTTTTTCTATTTCAAAAAATGTAGATATTGTTGAGGTACCTCAAATTGGAACTGTTTTCCAGGATATGACCTAAGCTCAGTCTAAAGGAAGGCCATGGTATCTCCTTTCTATACCCATTGTGTTTGTTGCTTGGAGAAAACAAACAAACTTATACCTCCACCTAAAAAAGGGTGAATTCTCAAAAGTATCTGTTCATATATTCAGAGTATCAAGTAATTGTTGGCTTTTTGGGTCCTCCTTGCCATGCTGATGACTTAGCACTATTGTTTACATATTATGTCTATACATATTAACTCATTTAATGCTCACAAGAGCACAATCCCCAGTCAGGTTGGTACTGATGAAGAAACTGGATCCCAAAAAGGTGAAGGAATTTAACAAAATCTTCAGGAAGAAAAAAAAAAAAAAATCTTCAGGAAGCTCTTGTCCATGCCCTTGTTTCTTGAGATAGTAATACTACATCTGACCACTACACATGCACTTCTAATTAAGAATCATGTTACTGGCCTCCAGCAATTAATTTCCAAGTATTTTATACGAGATCCTATCCAATTGTTTTTATAACTACAATTTTTTTGTCTTTTAGAGACTTCAGTTGGAATATATATATATATACGTATATATACACATACATACATATATATGTATTTGGACTATATATATATTTATATATTTTTTAAATGGCTGGCCTTAGCAAAAGTGTTATACAAAATAGATTTGTATTTCATTTCCCAGCCTCTTCTTTCAGTACCATCTTCCCACCTATGATATTCTGCCTAAGTAATGGGGTTTTACAAATGAATTGGCTTGTGGGATCTTAGTTCTCCCACCAGGGATTGAACCCGGGCCCCCTGCATTGGATGCACAGAGTCCTACCCACTGGACTGCCAGGGAATTCCCAGACTTTTCTAATATAAATCTCATTAGTGTATTCCTTGTGATGGATTTTGTTACATAAATCCTTCAGCAGTTATGTGTACATTATAAGGTGGGTAAAATATAAATTCTCTAAATTAGCCAAGTTAAGATGTACTATGTATTCTGTGATATTAAAAGATCCTTTAAGGCCTTTTGATGAGAAATTAATGTTACCTAAAACCTTTATCAAAGTTAGAAACCGTGTATTAAAATTAGAAAAGACTTATAGATTCTTCAATTTTGTGGTATCCTCAGAACTTTTTACACGCATCTTTTAGGTAGTAAGATCTAGGATTAAATTTCACTAGCAATAATAGATGCAAATCCACTTCAAGGTTTTTAATCCCATTGTATGCTTAGGTCATGCACCTACTTAGGGTCCTCTTACAATAATCCTGCTTGATGTAAAACCAGACTCCAAGATTCAAGATCGGGCTCTACTGTTTATTATGTGTCACTGGGAAAGTTTTTTTTTTTTTTCCTCTAAATCTCAGGTTAGTAAAATAAAGAAAAATAGTACTTACTACCAACAGTTCCTGCTAGACATTTATTCAGATAAAACATGTAAATTTTTCATTTTATAAATTCTCAATGATTATTAGCCAGAAAAAAGAGGGGTGCAGCATGGGGATAGAAGTGTCATAAAATTATCCAAATAACCTGAGGAGAAAGGGGGATGAGTCAAAAGACAGCAAAAGCCCAAGTTTCTGCATTCTTTTTTTGCATACTCTACTTGACTGACAGAATTGAGAAGAAAACTCTAGTTCTATTTATAGCACTGGTTCTATTTATACAGCATCTCTGAACTAAGGGTCTCAAAGATCATTTAACTTATACATCTACAACTTGAAGTTGCTTGATGCCAACTTCAGCTTTTCAGCCCTGAATAGGAAAAAATATATATGTGTGTGTGTGTGTATACACACACACACACACACACACATATACATATATATACACAAAACTCCCCAATCAATCAACACTTTAACATGAGACTTTTCTTTATCTAATCTATTGGGGAATTTTCCAATAAACCCAGTGAACCAAAGACAATGGGGTGGTAACTTTAATGAAGATATAAAACTGAAGCATAGAATGGTTTGATAATTTACTAGAAATACAGAGTTGATTTCAAGCAGAACTGGGGAAAAAAATCTCACTTTCTCTCTTTCCAATTCAAAGTTACATCTATTACAACAGAGTTGTCACCCTAAGATATTCAATATCCTTTATAATTAAAATTTCATCATAGCCTCCCATGATTGGTTTTCTGCTGTACTCTCAAACTAGACTAGTATTCCTCTGATCCAATTATCATAAGCTCATTTAAACTGTATATGAAAGATTTATTGGTTCATAAATCAATGAATATATAGGATATATTGGACAGATATGCCTCCTAGGATATGTAGATTTAGTGTTCCTTAAGCTAGCAGGAGTTGAAGAATAAATAGGATTTTCAAGTTACAAAAAGTCATTCTTTCCAAGTGTCAACAATGATGTGTTAAGAAGGTAGCAGCAACCCTAAAAATGTCAGACTGTGAGTTTCCTGAGTACAAGGATGAATATTGCATCCTTGGATGAAAAATTTAGCTATAATTCTGAGAACTAGGCAATTTTAGTTTGGGGGTAGGCACAGAAAATTAAATTATCATGATCATTCCCTATTCTTATTCTCTCTCCAGTATATTTTGAAAAGAATCATGGAGAGATTCAATGGTGTTACAATAGATAACCAAATTAAATTATCAAATTTAATTCTCATTAAAGAATTTGTATATGCATCAAGGTTACTGAGTCAACATTAAAAGTGAATGGAGGGACTTCCCTGGTGGTGCAGTGGTTAAGAATCCGCCTGCCAATGCAGGGGACACAGGTTCGAGCCCTGGTCTGGGAAGATCCCACATGCCGCAGATCAACTAAGCACGGGCACCACAACTACTGAGCTGGCGCTCTAGAGCCCACGAGTCACAACTACTGAGCCCGTGAGCCACAACTACTGAAGCCTGCAGGCTTGGAGCCCCGTGCTCCACAACAAGAGAAGCCCACAATGAGAAGCCCCAAGACCTCAACAAAGAGTAGCCCCCACTCACCGCAACTAGAGAAAGCCCACGTGCAGCAACGAAGACCCAATGCAGACATAAATAAATAAATAAATAAATAAGTGAATGGAGGTTTATTTTCTCTTGATGACAATGATAGAGATGCTATTCAACAGTAAATTCCTAAAAAATTCCTAGAGCTCTGAAAAAACAACATCTACAAATTCACTCAGGTGGTTGTGTAAATTTATGTGTATAACTTCAAGAGGAAAAACGTTATTTGATATCTCAGTAGGACATAGACATATTTGCATACTTGATTAAAGTGAGCTGTAAGAAAATTAAGTTTAATGCCTTTATGTGATTTCCATTAGTTATCTTAAAATAGAATGCATCTTGGAACTCTTTCAAATTGCATATTAAGAAATTCACAACAATGACACTGACTTCAATATATATTTTCTTGAGAATTTTGTTTCTGCTTTCTTTATATCGTCACACTTTCGAGTCCAAGACTGAGGTTCTAAGCTTGGGGAACTTAAAAAAGTTAATAAATTAAAAAAAAAAAGTGAATGGAGGGACTTCCCTGGTAGCGCAGTGGTTAAGAATTCGCCTACCAATGCAGGGGACACAGGTTCTATCCCTGGTCTGGGAAGCTCCCACATGCCGCAGAGCAACTAAGCCTGTGCACCACAACTGCTGAGTCTGTGCTCTAGAGGCCACAAGCCACAACTATTGAGCCTGCGCACCGCGACAACTGAAGCCCATGTGCCCTACAGCCCACATGTCACAACTACTGAGACCATGCACCACAACTACTGAAGCCCGCGTACTCTAGGGCCCGCGTGCCACAACTACTGAACCTGCGTGCTGCAACTACTGAAGCCAGTGCGCCTAGAGCCCGTGCTCCACAAGAGAAGCCACTGCAATGAGAAGCCCGCACTTGCCACAACTAGAGAAAGCCTGTGCACAGCAACAAAGACCCAATGCAGCCAAAAAGAAAAAAAGAAATTATAAAATGATGAAAACTTAAAAAAAATATATGCATGGGGACTTCCCTGGTGGTCCAGTGGTTAAGAATCCACCTTCCAATGCAGGGGATGCAGATTCGATCCCTGGTTGGGGAACTAAGATCCCACATGCTGAGGGGCAACTAAGCCCGTGTGCCACAACTACTGAGCCTGCATGCTCTGGAGCCCATGTGCCACAACTAGAGAGCTTGTGTGCCACAACTACTGAGCTCACGTGCTCTGGAGCCCACACGCTCTGGAGCCAGTGTGCCACAATGAAAGATCCCGCATGCCGCAATGAAGATCCTGCATGCCGCAACTAACCCGCTGCAGCCAAATAAGTTAAATAAATAAATAAGTAAATAAATAAATAAAAATATGCATGGAACATGTTTTTTTAAAAGAGCTGTAAACACATATAATTGTGACTGTACTTAGGTTATGGGATTACAGATGATTTCTTTTTCTAAAACATCTACAATGATCATGTGGTACTATTTAACGGAAAAATTATTTTAAAATCTTCTTTCAACCTTACTGGCTACCTATTTCCTCAAGATAAAATCTAAAATTCTAAGCATTGCATTGAAGGATCTTATCTGATTCTAACTTACCTTTCTAGCCTCAACTTTTTCCTTGCTTACACATGTACAGTATACTCTGGCCAAAGCAAACTATTTTCAGCTTCTCTTATGCTTTCTCATTCCTCCAGGCCTTTATGGTTTTTGCTCTGCCTGAAATACTCATTCTCCACTCTACCTCCTTGCTTCCCAAATGATCCATTAATCTTCTGCTATAGAGATATCTTACACGGGAAGATTTCCCTGCCTATCCCCACCCTCCATCAAACACCATACTGAGTTAGTTGCTTTTCCTCTGGGCTTCCTAGGTAGCACATATTTGTTTCACTGTAGCTCTAATTTGTTTGTATTATATTTGACAGTTTACCTGTTTATTGTTGAGATATCTTTCACTGTTATGGATTATATCTTATCTGTCTCCACATTTTGAGTGTCTCATGCTCAAAAAAGCATGTCAAATGGAGTGACTAGAATAAAGAAATATAGAAATTGTTTTATGTCAAGTAAAGCCACAAATACCACCTCTAATAAAGTTTGATTATCTGAATGTTTTTGTGTTTTCTTTCTTTATTGAAATATAGTTGATTTACAATGTCATGTTAGTGTCAGGTATACAGCACAGTGATTCAGTTATATACATATACACACACATATATATGTATATATGTATATATATATGTGTGTGTATATATATGTATTCTTTTTCAGATTCTTTTACCTTATAGGTTATTGTCTGAATGTTTTAAGTGAAAGCATGTGCTCTCTTGGTTCGACTAAGTATTTCATAGTAGGACTAATGTATGAATTACTTTCTTTCCAAAATTAATAATAAAATATTTAAATCCCCCTATAAAGCATTTCAATACTACTTAGATGCTAGTCTGCTGGTGATAAAACTGTATGATAGGGAATCTCAGCTAATGGCAGCCTAAATTATTCAGAGCAGCCATCTTACTAAAAGCAAGTAAATATTCTGGATAAAATATTAAAACAATTATCTTAAAAGCACTGAAAACCTGATAAGTTAATGAGGAACTGCTAAGACAAATTCTGGAGGAAACTTAAATCCAAAGAGGTGAGCAGAATTTTGAACTTGCTTTTCGTTCTGAAAGCATCTGCCAGCGCAAACTTGGACATAAATTCAGATAATTTGTGGGATGAGGAAGACAGAAATTAAGGACCAGAATGTACATAAACTAAGGATTCTTATAGGATCTCCAAACTACAGTAATCTGGAACCCCAAGGACTATATTCTCCAGGTAATGGTGTAACAAACCTACCCACTCTCCAGCCCAGAGAACTGCTGGGGAGTTTGACTTGGAGCCAACCAGAACAGAAGGAAAACAGGAAAGGAAAAAAAATCTTATAAAGTTGTGGTTGGATACTGGATATCCCACAGATTTTCAGCTGGGCATACATAGAGTCTAAGTCTCCAAAGACCCTCAAGTCTTGAACTTAGATTAAAGCAGTTTACGACTAGTAGTTTTCAGACACTGGCAGATGTAAATAAAAATCTATCCTGAAGGCACTTTCATTCAAGAGCTCAGGATATCCTGACAAATATTATTTTCAGGGTAATGACCATCACAAGTCAGGGGAAATCTGGCACACATGGAAATATGGAGCTGTGATCAAAAACCAGCTGAAGCAGCAGATAGCAGAAACATACTTTCAGACTGCAGACTCTAGAAATATCAAAGATTTAATATATCTACAGAAATAAAAAGCAAGCTTGAAAATATTTTCAGAGAAGAAAAAATAAATTTAAAATGTCCCAGCAGATTTGAACAATAATAAATAGAATTTTTAAATGAAAAATATAATAACTAAAAAAAAAACCTCAAGGGAAACTTCTAATAGCATATTAGACACAAAATGAAGACAAAATTCATAAAACTGTAAGAAAACTAATAAGAAATAACTCATAAAACAGCACAATGAGACAACAGTGGAACCCCGAAGACAGCTGATAACTCTAATGTGTCAAAATGAAATAAATGCCAACCTAGAATTCTATAGCCAAGGAAAAATATCAAGAATGACATTATAGGCAAACAAAAACTAAAATAGTTCATCACCAGCAGAAGTAGAGATAAAGAGAGTTATTTCATAATGTTAAAAGTTTCAATTAACAGGAAAATATTACAAATTTAAATTTGGTTAAGTATCTAAATAAAATAAAAAGCCTCAAAATATATGAAGTAAAATATTGACATAAGTCCAAGAAGAAATAAGCAATTCACCATTTATAGTGGGACACTTTAACATAACTTTTCAGTCACATAAAATAAGCAAATAAAAAGAATAAAAAAGAATATAGAATATTTGAACAACACAATTAGCAAAAGACTTAACAAACATATATAGAGCACTCCTATAGGCAATTTCAGAATACTACCTTTTCATGAACATAGACATTCATGAACATTTACAAAAATTGACCATTCACACCCTGAAATCCTATACGAGAATCAATGATATGCAGCTATATAAACAACATGGATGAATCTCACAAATAATCATGTTTAGCCAAAGATAATAAAACAAAAGCATACATACTATATAATTCCATATATATAAAGTATAAAAACAGCAAAACAAATCAAGGTTGTCAGAAGTCAGAATAGTGGTTACCCTCGGGCGGATTGTTATTGGAGTTTCTGGAGTGCTGACAATGTTCTGTGTCTAGATCTGTGTGCTAGTTACATAGATGTGTTAAATTTGTGTACATTTATCCAGCTGTACATTTATGATGTGTGCACTTTTCTATACGTATATTATACTTCAATAAACAAAAAGTTTCCAAAAAATGACTATATGATGGGCTGCAAAGCAAATTTCAACAAATATGAAAGAATTAAAATCACACTGGATATGATTTGATGACAGTGGGATGTAACAAGAAATCTATAACTAAAAGATTATAGAATATAATCTTTATATATATAATATATACATATAATCTTTATATATATAATATATACATATAATCTTTATATAATACAATATGTTTAATTTTCATAAACGCACCATGTACTCATGTGCATTTTAAAGGTTTTAAAGAGTTTCATTCTGCAGTTGTTGAGTGATTTTATACACACACACATACAAGTTTGTTATCCCCCTTATTCAAATTCTCTGTATCCTTATTGATTTTCTTTTGTCTCCTTATTCTGTTTCTGAACAAAGTATGTTAAAATTTCCCATTCTGGTATGGATTTCTCTACTTCTCCTTAGAGTTTACCCATTTTTGCTTAAGGTACTTAAAGATTATGTTATTAATTAGTGGATTGACCCTTGTATTATCATGTAACGTCCCTATTTATATCTATATGGCTTCTTGCCTTAGGGTCCACTATAAGTGATATGTGTATAGCTAGCTATACAGTTTTCCTTTTCATAACTGTTTACACGGTATGTCTCTTTCCAACCTTTTACTTACAACTTTTCTTTATCCTTTTTATAATGGTGTGTCTCTAATAGGTGACATATGGGTGTTTAATTTCTAACCAGTCTGACCATCTTTGTTAATTGGAGTGTTTAGTCTGTTTACATTTAATGTAACTAGTGATATACCTGGATTTTAATCACCTACTTGTATTTATTTACCTTATCTAATTTGCCTTTTCCCCCTCTTTCTTGCCTTCTTTTAGACTAATTAAGTATATTTTTATCTTATTTTCTCCCCACTATTAACTTATTGGTTACTTTTTTTTTTTTACTATCTTAAGTGGATTATCTTAGAAGATAATCCTTCATCCTTGACTTATTAAAGTCTAATATAATTTTTTACTTTCACCATTTCCAGGACAATGCAATGGGCTCAAATCCTTTTAATTCCATTTATCTCTCTCCATATTTTTGTTATTGTCCTCATATACTTCAGTTATTTTTATATTTTAAATTCTACTATGCATTATTATTGTTTTATTCAGTAAGTATTTACTTTCTCCGCTGCTTCCTTCTCTTCCTTCCTTCCTTCCCTCCTATATTTCTATGCTTCTACTTGGGAATATTTTCCATATAACTAAAGAAATTATTTACTATCTCCTTCATGCAAATCTGATTGAGATGTATTTCCTCAATTTTGTTTTGCTTGAAAATATTTTTATTTACTTCTTTTGTTTGTTTATTGGTTTTTGTTTGTTTTATTTGGGATTTTGGTTCCCCGACCAAGGATCGAACCCACGTTCCCTGCAGTGGAAGCTCGGAGTCTTAACCACTGGACCACCAGGGAAGTCCGTATTTACTTCTTTTTCTGAAGGATATTTTTTCTGGGTATAAAATTCTAGGTTATCAGATTTTTTTTTAAAGCCCTTGAAGATGTCATTTCATTGTTTTCTGGCTTCCATTTTTTTTTTGAGATCTCAGTTGTCAGTCTTCCTATTGCTCATTTTAAGGTAATATGTTTTTTATTTTTTATTTTTTGGCATTCAAAAGATGGCTCACTGAAAAAACTAATAGAATCAATAAATCTATGGCAAAACTTACCAAAAAAAGAGAAATAAAAAATACCGAACTAGGAATGCAAAAAGAAACATTATATGGTTCTTACAACATTAAAATAATAATAAGAAATATTATGAACAATTTTAAGCCTATACATTATAAATTTATATTTGTGCATTTGACTAAATGCACAAATTTATTGGAAAACACAATGAAGCAAATTGCTACAACTAGAAACAGAAGATCTGTATAGTTCCATACCTATAATAGATATTGATTAATAATTAAAAACGTTTTCATGAAGAGAACTCTAGTCCAATAAGGCTTCACTTTGAATTCTTCCAAATGTTTATGGGAGGAAAAAAAACTGACTTATATACACAAACTTTCTAAAGAATTGAAAAAAGGTAACACTTATCAATTTACTATATGAGGCCAGCATAGTCTTGATACCAAACCCTGACAAAAACATTATAAAAATGGAAATTTTCTATCATAAACCCAGATTTTTAAAATTCTAAGCAAAATGTTAGGAAACTAAATCTAGTGATATTTTAAAAAGATAATACATTGAAACTAGATTTATTGTAAAAATGGAAGATTGGTTTATTACTATTAAATAGACCAACATAATTCATGGTTTGAATACAATAAAAGGATGAAAATCATAGATCACCTCAATAAACAGAAAAATATGTGATAAATTTAACACGCATTCATTATTTTAAAAAAAAGAAGGTTAAAAGAAACAACATCTTAGTATGTTGGAATGGGAAGGAAACTTCCTTAGTCTAAAAATATCTGGAAAAAAAGTCAAACAATGTATTTTACATTAAATATTAAAAACTTTCTGAGATCAGGAATAAAACAAGATTACCAATTATCATCACTTCAATTCAACAATGCCATAAAACAGGAAAACTATATGGTTAGAAGTAGAAATAAATAAGTAAACTAACATTATTTGGAGATGGCATGATAATATATGTAGAAAATATAAAATAATATAAAATGTGAGATTTTAAAATAAATTTAGCAAGGACACTGAATACAAAATTAATATAAAAATGGTTTTATATTTATATACTTGCAACAAAAACTATAAAATAAAACATTTAAAATAGCATTTAAAATAGCATTTAAAAGAGCATCAAAATATCAAATATCTAATGAAAGTTGTGCAGAGACCTTAGGAGAGGGGGTAGAAAAAGGTATTCCATGTAAATGGAAACAAAAAGAAAGCTGGAGGAGCAATACTTATATCAGACAAAATACACTTTAACACAAAGAGTATAATAAGACACAAAGAAGGAACTTACATTATAATAAAGGGATCAATCCAACAAGAAGATGTAACAATTGTAAATATATTGCATTGGCCTAAAAGGTCGTTCAGGTTTTTCTGTAACATCTTACAGAAAAACCTGAATGACCTTTTTGACCAACCCAATATATGCACCCAACATAGGAGCACCTAAATACATAAAGCAAATATTAATAAATGTAATGAAAGAAATTAACAGTAACACAATAATAGAAAAGGACTTTAACATGCCACTTACATTAGTGAATAGATCACCCAGACAAAAAATCAATAAGGAAATGCTGGCCTTAAATGATACATTAGGCCAGATGAACTTACTAGATATATAGTCCATTCCATGCAAAAGCAACAGAAAACACATTCTTTTCAAGTACACATGGAGCATTCTCCAGGATAGATCACATGCTAAGCCACAAAACAAGACCCAGTAAATTTTAGAAGAATGAAATCACATCAAGCATCTTTTCCAGCCACAACACTATAAGACTAGAAATCAACTATAAAGAAAAAAACCCCAAAAACACAAACATGTGGAGGCTAAACAATATGCTAAACAACCAAAGGGTCACTGAAGAAGTCAAAGAGAAAATCGAAAAATACCTGGAGATAAATGAAAACAGAAACACAACGATCCCAAATCTATGGGACACAGCAAAAGCAGTTTTAAAAGGGAAGATTACAGCAATACAAGCCTACCTTAGGCTTGTACCTTAGGAAATAAGAAAAATCTTAAACAGTCTAACTTTACACATAAAGGAACTAGAAAAAGAATAACAAACAAAACCCAAAGTTAGCAGAAGGAAAGAAATCATAAAGACCAAAGAAGAAATTTATGAAATAGAGACTAAAAAAAAAAAAAAGAAAACATCAATGAAACTAAGAGCTGGTTCTTTGAAAAGATAAACAAAATTGATAAACCTTTAGCCAGACTCATGAAGAAAAAAAGAGGACCCAAATAAATAAAATCAGAAATGAAAAGAAGTGACAACTGACATCACAGAAATACAAATATCATAAGAGATTACTATGAACAATTATATGCAAATAAAATGGACAACCTAGAAGAAATGAATAAAGCAAAAATAAACAAATGGGACCACATCAAACTAAAACAGTTTTGCACAGCAAAGGAATCTATCAACAAAATGAAAACACCACCTACTGATTGGGACAAGATATTTGCAAATGACATATACAATAAGTGGTTAATATCCAAAATATACAAAGAACTCATATAACTCAACATCAAAAAAACAAAAACAACCTGATTAAAAAATGGGCAGAGGATCTGAATAGACATTTTTCCAAAGAAGACATACAGATGGCCAACAGTTACATGAAAAGATGCTCAACATCACTAATCATCAGGGAAATGCAAATCAAAACCACATTGAGACATCACGTCACACCTGTCAGAATGGCTATTATCAAAAAGACAACAAATAAGAAAGAAGTGTTGGCGACAATGTGGAGAAAAGGGAACACTCATGCACTGTTTAAAGGAATGTAAACCAGTGCAACCACTACAGAAAACAGTATGATGTTTCCTCAAAAGATTAAAAATAGAACTACCATACAATCCAGCAATTCCACTTCTCGGTATTTTTCCAAAGAAAATGAAAATATTAATTTGAAAAGATATATGAACCCCTATGTTCAATGCAGCATTAATCACTATTAATAGCCAAGATACGGAAGCAACCTAAGTGCCCAGAAACAGTGCCCAGCTGAGATGAATACTACTCAGCCATAGAAAAGAATGAAATCTTGCCATTTGTGACAACCTGGATGGACCTTGAGGTTATTATGCTAAGTGAAATAAGTCAGACAACCACAAATACTGTAAGATTCCACTTATATGTGGACTCTAAAAACAAAACAAATGAATAAACAAAACAGAAACAGAGTCATAGATACAGAGAACAAACAGGTGGTTGCCAGAAGGGAAGGGGTTGGGGGAAGAGTGAACTAGGTAAGGGAAATTAAGAGGTGCAAACTTCCAGTTACAGAATAAATGAGTCACAGGTATAAAATGTACAGTGTGGAAAATACAGTCAATAATAATGTAATATCTTTGTATGGTAACAAATGGTAACTAGACTTATTATGGTGATCATTTCATAACATATAGAAATATCAAGTCTCTATGTTGTGCACCAGAACTAACATAGTGCTGTAGGTCAATTATACTTCAAAAACAAACAAACTCATAGAGAAAGACATCACATTTGTGGTTACCAAAGGAGGGGGTGGGGGAGAGGGGGAACTGGATAAAGGTGGTTCAAAAATATTTAATTTTAAAAAGCAAGTGCTGAGGAACCAAGATGGCGGAGTAAAAGGACGTGCTCTCACTCCCTCTTGTGAGAACACCAGAATCACAACTAGCTGCTGGACAATCATTGACAGGAAGAAACTGGAACTCACCAAAAAAGATACCCCACATCCAAAGACAAAGGAGAAGCCACAATGAGACAATAGGAGGGGTGCGATCACAGTAAAATCAAATCCCATAACTACTGGGTAGGTGACTCACAGACTGGAGAACACTTATACCACAGAAGTCCACCCCCTGGAGTGAAGGTTCTGAGCCCCACGTCAGGCTTCCCAACCTGGGGGTCCGGCAATGCGAGGAGGAATACCTAGAGAATCAGACTTTGAAAGCTAGTGGGATTTGATTGCAGGACTTTGACAGGACTGGGGGAAACAGAGACTCCACTCTTGGAGGGCACACACAAAGTAGTGTGGGCATCGGGACCCAGGGGAAGGAGCAGTGACCCCAGGGGAGACTGAACCAGACCTGCCTGCTAGTGTTGGAGGGTCTCTTGCTAGTGTTGGAGGGTCTCCTGGTCTCCTGAACCAGACCTGCCTGCTAGTGTTGGAGGGTCTCCTGCTAGTGTTGGAGGGTCACCCTCCTGCAGGGGGTTGGCTGTGGCTCACCATGGGGACAAGGACACTGGCAGCAGAAGTTCTGGGA
The DNA here is from genome assembly GCF_965194825.1 of Balaenoptera physalus. NCBI lineage: Eukaryota > Metazoa > Chordata > Mammalia > Artiodactyla > Balaenopteridae > Balaenoptera > Balaenoptera physalus. Next base: position 59,801,748 of record NC_138890.1, read on the forward strand.
AGTACTCCTTGGCGTGAGCCCTCCCAGAATCCGTCATTAGCCCCACCAAAGAGCCCAGGTAAGCTCCAGTGTTGGGTTGCCTCACGCCAAACAACCAACAGGGAGGGAACCCACCCATCAGCAGTGAATCAGATTAAAGTTTTACTGAGCTCTGCCCACCACAGCAACAGTCAGCTCTACCCACCACCAGTCCCTCCCATCAGGAAACTTGCACAAGCCTCTTAGATAGCCTCACCCACCAGAGGGCAGAGAGCAGAAGCAAGAAGAACTACAATCCTGCAGCCTGTGGAACAAAAACCACATTCACAGAAAGATAGACAAGATGAAAAGGCAGAGCACTATGTACCAGATGAAGGAACAAGATAAAACCCCAGAAAAACAACTAAATGAAGTGGAGATAGGCAACCTTCCAGAAAAAGAATTCAGAATAATGATAGTGAAGATGATCTAGGACCTCGGAAAAAGAGTGGAGGCAAAAATCGAGAAGATGCAAGAAATGTTTAACAAAGACCTAGAAGAATTAAAGAACAAGCAAACAGAGATGAACAAAACAATAACTGAAATGAAAACTACACTAGAAGGAATCAATAGCAGAATAACTGAGGCAGAAGAACGGATAAGTGACCTGGAAGACAGAATGGGAGAATTCACTGCTGCGGAAGAGAATAAAGAAAAAAGAATGAAAAGAAATGAAGACAGCCTAAGAGACCTCTGGGACAACATTAAACGCAACAACATTCGCATTATAGGGGTCCCAGAAGGAGAAGAGAGAGAGAAAGGACCAGAGAAAATATTTGAAGAGATTATAATCGAAAACTTCCCTAACGTGGGAAAGGAAATAGCCACCCAAGTCCAGGAAGCTCAGCAAGCCCCATACAGGACAAACCCAAGGAGAAACACACCGAGACACACAGTAATCAAATTGACAAAAATTAAACACAAAGAAAAATTATTGAAACCAGCAAGGGAAAAACAACAAATAACACACAAGGAAACTCCCAAAAGTTTAACAGCTGATTTCTCAGCAGAAACTCTACAAGCCAGAAGGGAGTGGCATGATAAAGTGATGAAAGGGAAGAACCTACAACCAAGATTACTCTACCCAGCAAGGATCTCATTCAGATTCGATGGAGAAATCAAAAACTTTACAGACAAGCAAAAGCTAAGAGAATTCAGCACCACCAAACCAGCTCTACAACAGATGCTAAAGGAACTTCTCTAAGTGGGAAACACAAGAGAAGAAAAGGACCTACAAAAACAAACCCATAACAATTAAGAAAATGGTCATAGGAACATACATATCAATAATTACCTTAAACATGAATGGATTAAATGCTCCAACCAAAAGACACAGGCTTGTTGAATGGATACAAAAACAAGACCCATATATATGCTGTCTAAAGGAGACCCACTTCAGACCTAGGGACACATTCAACTGAAAGTGAGGGGTTGGAAAAAGATATTCCATGCAAATGGAAATCAAAGAAAGCTGGAATAGCAATACGCATATCAGATAAAATAGACTTTAAAATAAAGAACGTTACAAGAGACAAGGAAAGACACTACATAATGATCAAGGGATCAATCCAAGAAGAAGATATAACAATTATAAATATATATGCACCCAACATAGGAGCACCTCAATACATAAGGCAACTGCTAACAGCTATAAAAGAGGAAATTGACAGTAACACAATATAGTGGGGGATTTTAACACCTCACTTACACCAATGGACAGATCATCCAAACAGAAAATAAATAAGGAAACATAAGCTTTAAATGACAAAATAGACCAGATAGATTTAATTGATATTTATAGGACATTCCATCCAAAAACAGCAGATTACGCTTTCTTCTCAAGTGCGCACAGAACATTCTTCAGGATAGATCACATCTTGGGTCACAAATCAAGCCTCAGTAAATTTAAGAAAATTGAAATCATATCAAGCACCTTTTCTGACCAAAACGCTATGAGATTAGAAATCAATTACAGGGGGAAAAAAAACGTAAAAAACACTAACACATGGAGGCTAAACAATACGTTACTAAATAACCAAGAGATCACTGAAGAAATCAAAGAGGAAATCAAAAAATACCTAGTGACAAATGACAATGAAAACACAACGATCCAAAACCTATGGGATGCAGCAAAAGCAGTTCTAAGAGGGAAGTTTATAGCTATACAAGCCTACCTAAAGAAACAAGAAAAATCTCAAGTAAACAATCTAACGTTACACCTAAAGGAACTAGAGAAAGAAGAACAAACAAAACCCAAAGTTAGCAGAAGGAAAGAAAACATAAAGATCAGAGAAGAAATAAATGAAATAGAAACAAAGAAAACAATAGCAAAGATCAATAAAACTAAAAGCTGGTTCTTTGAGAAGATAAACAAAATTGATAATCCATTAGCCAGACTCATCAAGAAAAAGAGGGAAATGACTCAAATCCATAAAATTAGAAATGAAAAAGGAGAAGTTACAACAGACACTGCAGAAATACAAAGCATCCAAAGAGACTGCTACAAGCAACTCTATGCCAATAAAATGGACAACCTGAAAGAAATGGACACATTCTTAGAAAGGTATAAACTTCCAAGACTGAAACAGGAAGAAATAGAAAATAAGAACAAACCAATCACATGTAATGAAATTGAAACTGTGATTAAAAATCTTCCAACAGGGCTTCCCTGGTGGCGCAGTGGTTGAGAGTCTGCCTGCCGATGCAGGGGACACAGGTTCGAGCCCTGGTCTGGGAAGATCCCACATGCCGCGGAGCAACTGGGCCCGTGAGCCACAATTACTGACCCTGCGCGTCTGGAGCCTGTGCTCCGCAACAAGAGAGGCCGCGATGGTGAGAGGCCCGCACACCGTGATGAAGAGTGGTCCCCACTTGCTGCAACTAGAGAAAGCCCTCGCACAGAAACGAAGACTCAACACAGTCATAAATAAATAAATAAATAAATAAATAAAGAACGTGAATTTCTTTAAAAAAAAAAAAAATCTTCCAACAAACAAAGGTCCCAGGACCAGACGGCTTCACAGGTGAATTCTATCAAACATTTAGAGACGAGCTAACACCCATCCTTCTCAAACTCTTCCAAAAAATTGCAGAGGAAGGAACACTCACAAACTCATTCTATGAGGCCACCATCACCCTGATACAAAAACCAGACAAAGATACTACAAAAAAGGAAAATTACAGACCAATATCACTGATGAATATAGATGCAAAAATCCTCAACAAAATGCTAGCAAACAGAACCCAACAACACATTAAAAGGATCATACACCATGATCAAGTGGGATTTATCCCAGGGATGCAAGGATTCTTCAATATATGCAAATCAATCAATGTGATACACCATATTAACAAATTGAAGGATAAAAACCATATGATCATCTCAGTAGATGCAGAAAAAGCTTTTGACAAAATTCAATACCCATTTATGATAAACACCCTCCAGAAAGTGGGCATAGAGGGAACCTACCTCAACATAATAACGACAAACCATATTGCCATATACAACAAACCCACAGCAAACATCATTCTCAATGGTGAAAAACTGAAAGCATTTCCTCTACGATCAGGAACAAGACAAGGATGTCCACTCTCACCACTATTATTCAACATAGTTTTGCAAGTCCTAGCCACGGCAATTAAAGAAAAAGAAATAAAAGGAATACAAATTGGAAAAGAAGAAGTAAAACTGTCACTGTTTGCAGATGATATGATACTATACATAGAGAATCCTAAAGATGCCACCAGAAAACTACTAGAGCTAATCAATGAATTTGGTAAAGTTGCAGGATACAAAATTAATGCACAGAAATCTCTTGCATTCCTATACACTAATGATGAAAAATCTGAAAGAGAAATTAAGGAAACACTCCCATTTACCATTCCAAAAAAATGAATAAAATACCTAGGAATAAACCTACCTAGGGAGACAAAAGACCTGTATGCAGAAAACTATAAGACACTGATGAAAGAAATTAAAGATGATACAAACAGATGGAGAGATATACCATGTTCTTGGATTGGAAGAATCAACATTGTGAAAATGACTATACTACGCAAAGCAATCTACAGATTCAATGCAATCCCTATCAAATTACCAATGGCATTTTTTATGGAACTAGAACAAAAAAAATCTTAAAATTTGTATGGAGGCACAAAAGACCCCGAAGAGCCAAAGCAATCTTGAGGGAAAAAAACGGAGCTGGAGGAATCAGACTCCCTGACTTCAGACTATACTACAAAGCTACAGTAATCAAGACAATATGGTACTGGCACAAAAACAGAAACATAGATCAATGGAACAAGATAGAAAGCCCACAGATAAACCCACGCACCTATGGTCAACTAATCTATGACAAAGGAGGCAAGGATATACAATGGAGAAAAGACAGTCTCTTCAATAAGTGGTGCTTGGAAAACTGGACAGCTACATGTAAAAGAATGAAATTAGAACACTCCCTAACACCATACACAAAAATAAACTCACAATGGATTAGAGACCTAAATGTAAGAGTGGACACTATAAAACTCTTAGAGGAAAACATAGGAAGAATACTCTTTGACATAAATCACAGCAAGATCTTTTTTGATCCACCTCCTAGAGTAATGGAAATAAAAACAAAAATAAACAAATGGGACCTAATAAAACTTAAAATCTTTTGCACAGCAAAGGAAACCATAAAAAAGACGAAAAGACAACCCTCAGAATGGGAGAAAATATTTGCAAACGAATCAACGGACAAAGGATTAATCTCCAAAATATATAAACAGCTCATGCAGCTCAATATTAAAGAAACAAACAACCCAATCCAAAATTGTGCAGAAGACCTAAATAGACATTTCTCCAAAGAAGACATACAGATGGCTGAGAAGCACACGAAAAGCTGCTCAACATCACTAATTATTAGAGAAATGCGAATCAAAACTACGATGAGGTATCACCTCACACCAGTTAAAATGGGCATCATCGGGGCTTCCCTGGTGGCGCAGTGGTTGGGAATCTGCCTGCCAATGCGGGGCACATGGGTTCGAGCCCTGGTCTGGGAAGATCCCACATGCCGCGGAGCAACTGGGCCCGTGAGCCACAACTACTGAGCCTGCGCGTCTGGAGCCTGTGCTCCCAACAGGAGAGGCCGTGATAGTGAGAGGCCCGCGCACCGCGATGAAGAGTGGCCCCCGCTTGCCGCAACTGGAGAAGGCCCTTGCACAGAAACGAAGACCCAACACAGCCAAAAATAAATAAGTAAATTAATTAATTAAAATAATAATAATAATAAAATGGGCATCATCAGCAAATCTACAAACAACAAATGCTGGAGAGGGTGTGGAGAAAAGGGAACCCTCTTGCACTGTTGGTGGGAATGTAAATTGATACAGCCACTATGGAGAACAGTATGGAGGTTCCTTAAAAAACCAAAAATAGAATTATCATATGACCCAGCAATCCCACTACTGGGCATATACCCAGAGAAAACCATAATTCAAAAAGACGCATGCACCCCAATGTTCATTGCAGCACTATTTACAATAGTCAGGTCATGGAAGCAACCTAAATGCCCATCGACAGACGAATGGATAAAGAAGTTGTGGTACATATATACAATGGAATATTACTCAGCCATAAAAAGGAACGAAATTGGGTCATTTGTTGAGACGTGGATGGATCTAGAGACTGTCATACAGAGTGAAGTAAGTCAGAAAGAGAAAAACAAATATCGTATATTAACACATGTATGTGGAACCTAGAAAAATGGTACAGATGAACCGGTTTGCAGGGCAGAAGTTGAGACACAGATGTAGAGAACAAACGTATGGACACCAAGGGGGGAAAGCCGCGGCGAGGTGGGGATGGTGGTGTGATGAATTGGGCGATTGGGATTGACATGTATACACTGATGTGTATAAAACTGATGACTAATAAGAACCTGCTGCATAAAAAAATAAATAAAATTAAATTAAAACATTTTTTTAAAAAAGCAAGCCCTCACTGTGAAAGCAACTTGAAACAAATGAACCTAACTCTATGTAGTTGGTGGCATAACTACACAGAGATGAACTATTCCACGATACTTTAAAACACAGTAACTTGTACAAGCCTAGTAAAATATACCCTACAAATGAAAAGAATGGCAAAAATATTAAACTGTTACTGTAATCACATTGTTGGTGTAATGCTGGTATTGTTTTCTAAGTCTGTTCTTTGAGTAGTGTGTGGTAATAAATTAGTAATTATGTTGATATAAATGAACACGGATTTTTATGGGAGAAAGGAGATACAAATGTAAGAGCAATGAAATTAAGTAAAAACCTTATAGTTCTGAACTTGAATTGTAAAGATTAGTATGAACTTGTGATTTATTTTACCTTTTAAAAAATGCATATCCCCTAGTTCACACCTAGAAACGCTGACTCAACCATGTAGGAATAAGCACACCTATTGTCCAGATTATATTTCTAAATACCATCTCCCAGAAAAAAGAATTGAAGGATCCTGTAGAATGGTTGACTCCAGGTCTGAGACAGGAAATTTACAAGATGAACTTGGTTATTTATAACACCAGAAGACAGACATTCTCTTAAAAATGAATGAAATGAGCCTGCCACTGCAAGGAAAACAAGTGACAGTATTTGTTGCAAACGATAAAATTTAAGATTTTGAGTAAGAATCATAATTTTGGAAAACTTTTGTCTGCCACCATGAGCTTGTAGCTTCCCAATACTAAAAGACTGCCTGATGAGATCAATGGTGGTATTGACAAATGTGATTTTTTTGTTATTGCATAATAAAATGTGTCCACATTTGGAAGATCTGTATAGCTCAGTGAACCAATATTTCTCAAACAACCAATAAACCTGACTTTAAAAAAAGTATACAATGGAAGGGAGGGATGAATGGTCTAAGCATTTTAATATTCACTTTGTAGACTGTTCAGTATTCAATTATTATAGTACATGGAAAAAAACACAAATCTAGAACTTAAATTTTAAAAATGAGATACTAGTACACACCACTATAACAATGAAAATGTAAAAGTCTGGTAATACTAATTATTCAAGAATGTGGAGTAACTGAAACTCTCAAGCGCTGCTGGCAGGAGAGGAACTTGGAACAACTAATTTGGGAACCTGTTGGCAGTATCTATTAAAGTTGAGCATACTCATACCATATAACCAAGCAATTTCTACTACTAGATACATAGTCAACAGAAATGCAAATATGTGCACCGAAAGACATGGAAAAAAATGTTCATAGCAGAATTGTCCATAATAGCAAAAATAAACTTGAAAAAAATGTCCATCAGCAGAAAAATGGATAAATAAATTGTGATATATTCATACAATGTGACATACAGCAATTTAATTGATGGATTATTGCTATACACAGAAGGCCAGATGATTGTCACATGTATGATATTGAATTAAATTAGCCAGACACAAAAACATAATCATACCATACGATTCTATTTTTATGATGTTGGAATTCATGATAATAGTTATATTTCAGAAGGGAGTAAAGATAGAGGAGGCTGAGGGGGGCTTGGGGTGCTGGTAATGCTCTTCTACTTCTTTACCTCTGTGGTGATTACATGATTCTGTTGATTTTGGATTGTTCAGCATGTTATACATATACGATATATGAACTTTTATGTATGTTATACTTCAATTAAAATTTTTAAAAATATGATTTGCATGAAGCAGCTAATACCATACTTAGGGGAATTTTTCAGCTTTAAATCCATACATTAAAAATAACAAAACCTGAAAAACAATAAGCTGTATAAGAAGCTAGAAATCAAATAGCAAATTGAACATAAATTAAATATTAGGAGGTAAATAATGTTAAGAGCAGAAATCAATTAAATAGAAAGCAAATATACAAGCAAGAGAATCCCAAAAGCCAGGTTAGTCCTTGAAAGGCTAATATAATAAGCTACTTCCAAGTCTAACCAGGAAAAATGAGAGGTGACAATAACGTCAAGATTGGAAAGAGGAATATCACTACAGATCCTGTAGATGTTACAAAGATCACAAAGAGGCTATTATAAAAAACTTTATGCCAAAATATTTGAAAATTTAGATAAAATTAACATATTTCTGGAAAAAGAATTTACAGAAATGAAACAAGAAGAATAAAAATATGAATATTTCTCTTACTAATAAAGAAATGTGATTTCATGATTTAAAACTTTCCCACAAAGAAAACTTAAGGCACAGAGAACATCCCTAGTGAATCCTACTAAATATTTAAGACAGAAATAACACCAATCTTAACAAACATGACCAGAGACTAGAAAAAAAGGAGAGGAAAAAAAACACTTCTAACTTGTTTAATAAGGCCAGCATAACCTTGATACCAAATCCTTAAAAGAAAGGAAAATGACATGCCAATCTCAAGTGATGAATATAGATGCCAAAATCCACTATTAAGATGTCTTAATTGGTTGTTTTTATTTTGTATGAGCATCATTTTGATTCTAAAGAAAACAGCTGTGATCTTTGCTTAAAGATTCTAAAGAATAAACATAATGTGCCTGAATTCAGAGAGTACATTTTGAGGTATGTCAATAGAGCTTAGCTATGAAAACAGTATATGTGTACCTGGCAACCAGATGGCTCTAGGAACAGCCAGCAATTTGGGTTGGGACAGAAAGGCTTTTCTCTTTCTCTGCAGCATAGGAGACAACGTGACTGCATATTCATTCCTAGATTCCAAGACAAGTTCCAGATGAATATATAATGACCTTCTGTGTTTATAGCTTGAGGAAGAAATTCTTATCCTAATTCTTTCTCATAAATGCAGTATGAAAGAGACACGTGGTTTCCTGACCCATTCTCATCTCATCAGTTAAAATTGGGAACAAGGTGAGTAACCACCTTTATCATTAAGTTTTCGTTTTAAAGAATAATCCTTACCAATAAATTCCTTGCTTCCCATACTTTAATCAGAGTCCTAGATTGTGATTTATATTCATTTGACATTCTGCCAAATGTTATTTCTGATATTCACGTTACACACATTTGAGCAACGTAAAAACCTCTTAGTAATTTAGTCTACCTTCATCCCAAGCCAGCTAAAGTGTATTTAGTCTCTGGAATATTATTGTTTCCCTCTAACTGCAAATATTGAAGGCAACAAAAATCAATAGGTCATTAATATTATCAGACGTTGTCAAAACTTTCCCACTCATACATCTCCCAAAAGCATTGCTTTTCTTTTTTCTACTCAAGTTATGATGCTCTTTTTCTCTCCTTTTCACTAGTTTGAGGTTTTTGCATTATACAATGAATACTATTGTGCTATCTATTTACATATTTTTTAATCTGAATATATATCATATACCTTGCACGCTTCCTTAGTTACTGCACTCTAAAGTTTTTCGGTGTGTGGTTATCAGCTTCAAAGTCAAAATAGATATAAGGAAACATCCAATTAACCTATGGGAAAGTCTACTTAAGGAATATACGTTAGCAAATAAAAACACCCAGAATGCCAAAAACATTCTACCACTCTGTTAACAAACAACACTGCAAAGGGGAAATATTTTATACTCCATAGATCCTGGCAAAAGAGAAACTGCCTTAATCCCAGAAGAACGATACACTAATAAAACATTGGTATGTTTAAAATATAATTTTCATGTGGAATTTTTAATAAATTTAGTTGTATGCTGTTGTGCATTTTTGCTACATTAATATTTACTATCTTAAAAAAATTGCCAATGCAACTAATTTTAAATAGTAGAGTTTACACCTCAGATACCATCTAAAAAATTAAATTGTCTATCAAGAATTTTAACAGAAAAAAATTGCCATGAGACTCGTGTTGTCTACTTGTTGCACAGTGGGTCAATTTTGGTTATATCTGTTAAATATTAACAAAGAAGAGATATAGATAAAAGGTTTTCCTGAATTTCTTTTTTTCTTCCTGAATTTCTTAAGTTAATTTTTTTTAGTGTTGTAAATTATACTAACATACACTCTAAACTAAAATAAGACAGAAGAGCTTAGAGTTAGAACAAAATATAAACACATATGCATCAACATGATTCTGTGTGATTCGGGCACACAGTTAAAAATTATGAAATTTCACGCTTTTCAAAGGATATATGTTTTATAAAACTGAATCAACAAATACCTTATTTCTAGAATTCTGTAGTTGTTCTTAAGGCATTCAGTGAACACTATGATAAGCATTCTTTTGTAAAGAATCAAGATTGGATCAATATGCACTTGGATAGGAAGAAGTAAATAATAAGTGCCTGTGTTGAATTACAAATACTCCAGCTTTATAGAAGTTATTTTCCCATGTTTTTATACATCAAACTTTCTATATATATAAGGAAATATCCAGCCCACACAAATTAACAGACAATGAACAACCTAAAAAGCGAAATAACAACAATGATGGAAAAAGACTGTTCAACTGGATGAGTGAGATGGCACAACAGCCCTGCACGTCTAAACAGTGTATCTCTGTTACTTTATCACTCACATAAGTTTAAAAATTCTGTGGCAGGGGACATTTTCCTCTGTTATTAACTACATTTTTTTCCTTTTAAGTAGATAATTTTCCTTCTAACTCTCAGATCCATTGATCTTCCTATCACTTACTTATGTTTCCTTTGTAGTCTAGTCAAAATGTTTCTCTCAAACAATTCCTGATTCTCAAACTTCATAGACATTGCTGGTATCCTTATCTCTCCTTGTTACAGAAAGCAATGAAATAAAAGAAATAAATGGTGAATTTTCTTAATAGAGAGTTTATACACTGTGTTTTGATACCTGAAATACTAACATTTTGTGCACCAATTTTCTCCCTTAAAATTAACTGCATTTTAATTTTCATTCACTGCAAAGTTCACAGTATTATGATGTGCATCCCTACTAATCACTTTGTTATCTACAGGAACTGGACTTTTATTTAACCCCAGAATACAGCATTGAGATTTTTCATGCTAGCTCTAGGACCAGAAAATCCCTGTTGTGTTGTTTCATGATTATATATCATAAGGAAGAAAATAATATATTTGAAAATGGCCTTTAAACTGTTAACTATATATACACGTAAAGATAAAAAGTAAGTTAAAGTTTTTCCCTCTGTGTTGAACAGTGTTTCCATCCAATTAATATATTCACAAATTTAATTATTCATTCATCAGCAAGTATTTACTAATCATATATATTGGATTCCATTATATCATGTGTGAATATTAATTATGCAAAGTTATAATGGATGCAAATCTATTTTATTTGCAGTGAACATAATTATTTGAAGGAGAATAACTTATCCAATTTTCTCCCTTATTACCTAGAAGAGTAGAACATTCCCTTCGTTCCCTTCCCTAATTTCTGCACAACCTTTCTCTTGCATCCATGATCTCTATGAGAAGTTGGAAAGTAATACTGTAAAATTGCTAAGCCAATTGCTCCCACTCCACTCAGAAAGTTTTGAAATGCCAAACAGATAAACTGAGGTGTAATTTAATTTTATTAGATGCATTACTCCCAAATATGGTATTTACTTACTTCTAAGTATACTGGCTTCTAAAATAATAAGAATATTAAGTCCAAGTTGAATGGACTTTGAATAGTAAGTGCACCTCTGAACACACCAATGTTTCTGACATAACAATTACTCATCTGTCTTCTTTGTGAAATACATCAATGAGAACACAAAATAAAAGGTTGTCCAGTCCTTATACCCAATCATCTTTTCTTCTTTCTGTCAGTACAAATAGGTGCTTTGAGACATGCCTAGAACGTTTATGTACTTACAAACACTGTGTGGAACTATTAGCTGTGTTTTGGAGTATCGTTCTCAAAAAACACTACTTTGTCAAAATGAGACTCATTGTAAAATATAGCCTAGAGAGTATGCTGCATTTTATTAAATGGTATAGCATTCACAATCCAATTCAACAGCTATCTCTACCACAAAGCCTCCTCTGATTCCCTCCTCCCTGCCTAGATGTTCTCTCATGTTCTCTCTCTCCCTTCTTTGAACATCCACTGCAATTTACTTTTACATGTTTTAGGTTATCATCATTTTTAAATCATGTACTGTAATGGTTTGAATAAACGTCTCATCGTCCATGATATTAAGTTTGTATTACACAAAGACTCTTACATAACTTTCATTCTCACCTTAGCAATCAGAATGCCTTACACATATCTGTTGCTCAAAATACTTCTAATGAAGGGATATTTGCTTTAAGTAATTCCTTAAAGAAATTCCTAAAAGGAATTATTTAAAGACACCCCAGGGGACTTCCCTGGTGGTGCAGTGGTTAAGAATCCACCTGCCAATGCAGGGGACACAGGTTTGAGCCCTGGTCTGGGAAGATCCCACATGCCGCGGAGCCACGAAGCCCATGCGCCACAACTACTAGAGCCTGTGCTCTAGAGCACTGAGCCCGTGTGCCACAACTACTGAAGCCTGCGTGCCTAGAGCCTGGGCTCTGCAACAAGAGAAGTCACCTCAATGAGAAGCACGGGCACTGAAACAAAGAGTAGCCCCTGCTTGCCACAACCAGAGAAAGCCCGCGAGCAGCAACGAAGACCCAACACAGCCAAAAATAAATAAATAAAAATAAATAAATTTATTAAAAAAAAAAAGACACCTCAGGTTGTTTATTACCTGTACCAGAAACTTTGGTGCTTTATTTTTTTTAATTTTAGACCTTTATGCTATATTATTTTAATTGTTCTGTAATAGGTTTGAATTTCTTACCTTACTTCCTCAAAAATAAACTGTAACCTTCTTGAGGCCAAGGACAGTCTCTTTTAACACCTGTATCTTCCCAGAATGCTTCGCACAGGGGATGCTAAGCAGGAGCGTTCAATTCATTGGATTAAATGTTGCCAAAGGCTCATCTAAGAAACATTTCAGAAATAGCTAGTGGCCATTTCCTGGTCAAGGGAATCAAATCCCATAAAGTTTGCTTACCATGGCATTGACATTTGCACGATCCTCTTTCCTATTCTGAGTCTGAATACAGGATATTGGCACATTCAGTCCTACCCCAGAGGCCAAATTTCTCAGGTCAGCAGCACTGTATTCCCCACGCAACAGCAAACTGTTATTGTCAGAACCAAGTCCCAGAGAGGCCCGATAGAGATAGGTCTGAGAAAGTCTTTCGACTGTAGTGACATCTATTGTGGCAGATGTCATGCAAGGATTCGAAGCCATCTTGCTTCCATATCTCAACTCCTCTGGAGAGCGACAGCAGCTCTGAGAGCAACAACCTGGGATCTGGCTCAACTTGCTACTCACAAAGAAAAGTAAGCACCCCAGAAATAAAAAGGAAACACAGGCCAGGGCAATTACTAAATACAGGTTCTGGGCGGACAGGTGCCCGCCTGTTTCCCAGCCATCTTCAAAGTCTGGAAGGACCCGAGGCACAGAGTTGCTCAACAGAACGCCCAGTGTGACAGAGGTGGAAAGGGATGGGTCTCCATGGTCCCAAACCACTTACCACCACCCTCTGTTTAACTGCATCAGTGGGAAGAACTAAGCGAGCAGTATGGAGCTCTCCCATATTGGCTGAAATTCTAAAAAGGCTCGAGTCAGAAGCCTGAGAGATGTAGTAGGAAAGCCAAGCATTGGAGCCACTGTCTGCATCTTCTGCTACCACATTTGTGACCAAGTGTCCTGTTCTGGCAGAGCGGGGCACAATTTCCACTGGGACAGAGCCATTTCTGGGCAAGGGAAACAAGATGACTGGAGCATTGTCGTTCCTGTCTACCACAAACAAGTTCACAGTCACTGTTGCACTTCTGGGAGGAATGCCACCATCCTCGGCTTCCACTTGGAAGTGACACCCCCTGAGCTGCTCAAAGTCAAAGGAAATTTTGGCAGTGATAGCCCCACTGGAGGAGTCTACTGCCACCAAGTTAGAGGCTGCCTGCCCTTCAGAGAGAATATCCAACAGCGCATAAAAGACGATGCCATTCTTCCCCAGATCTGGGTCCTGGGCAAACACACGTCCTAGGGAGGCCCCAAGGCCATTGTTTTCAGCCACAAGAAGTTCCTGTTTCGGTTGAGGAAAGCTTGGTGTATTGTCGTTCACATCAGCAACTGACACAGTCAGTGTCCTGCGGGTGCTAAGTGGGGGCGAGCCACCATCTAAGGCGGTGATCAGGCCCTGGTATTCACTGACCTGCTCCCGGTCCAGCGGCCCATCAGTCAGCAAGCTGTAGTAGTTGTCAAAGGAAGCCTTCAGCTTAAAAGGGCCTCCAGTGGACATGCTACAAACGACCTTACCATTGGGACCAAGGTCCTCATCCCTTACACTAAGGAGGGCAATCACTGTGCCAGCGGCGGTGTCCTCGGAAACTGGACTGGAGAAAGTGAGGAGGTTCACCTCGGGAGCGTGATCGTTCACATCAGTCACTTCCACCAGCAGTTTGGCGGTGCTGGCTAGACCGAAGGCGCCTTCATTCCTCGCCTCGATGTATGCCTCCAACAGCGCTTCAGGCGGACCTAGTGAAGCAGCTACCCGCACTTCCCCATTTCTAGGGTGCACGTGAAAGTGGTGTCGCAGCTTTGCCTGCGTGCTATTGCTTAAGGAGTACCGGATTTCCCCATTGGAGCCTTCATCCAGGTCCGAGGCTTGAACTCGGAATAGCACAGTCCCGTTGGGTGCAGTCTCTGGCACCTTGGTGCGGTATACTGAGCGCTCAAATACAGGTGCATTGTCGTTTGTGTCCACCACGACGATGGTGACTTGTGCGTCTCCGGAGCGCGCCGGCAGCCCGCCGTCCCGGGCGGTGAGCACCAGCCGGTGGGTGGCACGCTGCTCCCGATCCAGCGCTTTCTCCCATACCAACTCCGGGTATTCGCTGCCGTCGACCCGCGACCCCATGTCCAGGCGAAAGTGCTGGCTGGGGCTCAGGCTGTAGCTTAGCACCCCATTGCTTCCCTCGTCGGCATCTTGGGCATTAGAGAGAGTAAAACGGGCTCCGGGCATCAGGAACTCGGGAATGTGCAACTGCACGTCGCCGGCAGGGAAGTGAGGCGAGTTGTCGTTGGTGTCCAGGACGTGAACGTGCATCTTGTGCAGCTCCAGCGGGTCCTCCAGCACCAGCTCATAGGTCAGGACGCAGGCAGCTTTGTCCCCGCACAGCCGTTCGCGATCCGCCGGCTCTCTGACCACCAAGCTTCCGCTGGCCAGATCGACCTCGAAGTAGGGCTCGCCGTGGCTGGAAAGGAAGCGAAAGTTCCGCAAGGACAGGGAGGCCGCTGACAGCCTCAAGTCCTGGGCAACATTGCCTACGGCTACGCCCCGTTCGGTCTCCTCCGACACGGAGTATTCGAGCTGTCCCGCTGCAGAGCCGCAGGAGACCCACAAACATAGAACCGCCACCCTCCAGCCCACCATCCTCCTTCCCTCTCGGCGTCCTTGTTCCGCCAGCGGTGACCCGGGAACATGCTCCGGACTCCCGGAGATCACAAGCCGTGGTTTAAAAAAAAAACAAAAAAACGAGGGCCGACCGGCCGCTGCTGCCGACTAGAGGTGCAGAGACCGCCGACGTTCGCCTTCCGAATACCGGAATTGCCCGGGGCCGGCCGGCTGCGAGCTAGGCTTGCTAGACTGGAGGCTTGGCAGCCGTCTGGGAAAGCGGTGCGGGCCGGGTGCGGAGAAGTGCAGCGCCGCCTAGGGGTGCAGAGACGAGGTAAACCGCCGGCGTTGGGGAGGCGCGGTCTCGGTTCCCTGCCAGCTGGGATTTCGCCCCGCGCCCTGGCAGCGAGCGCGGGGCGGGGCAAGGAAGACGCTCCCAACAACTAACACGCCTTCCCTTAAACGGCGTTTCCTAGGACAACGCCCTGAGACCGCTGAGGTCTTAATGTCTACAACCTCTACCTGAAGACAGTTTATAACTGGGGCTGAGCTCGGTTGGCGTTTCTCCGCGACTGCTTGAAAGCGGAGCGTCGGGTCCCGGGCGCTCGGACCCACCGACTCCCTACAGTGCCCGCGGAGAGGGCGGAACTCCGACAGGAACCGCGGGGCGGAGGCGCTGAGAGGCGGAACCGTGACCGTGAACCACGACACCTTTGAGGCTTAAGGAAACAGGAGCCCACAAACCAAGTGCTGGGATGCATTCCGTGATGGATTCTCAGCCTCTCCGCTGCGGGTTTAAGTCTCTTCCTGCACCTTCTTATATCCCGGGAGCTGCCAAGCCAGCGAGGGGCAGATTGGGAAGCTTCCCCGGGATTCTCACTTTTCAAGACACAAAAGTGTGCGAGCGCAATTCCGGTTCTACGTTTCCGCTTTCTTGCGGGTCAGCAGTTTCTCTTTCCCCCAGAGGCCCTACTGGGAGTGCTTTGCAAGCGGCCTCCGATGCTGTGGGCGAGGGAAGAGGTTAGCACCAAAAACTCAGAAAGATTGACAACTCATCCCCAAACAGAACGTGCAAAGCGAAGGGGAGAGAAAGTACTGAGATACTTTACAGAGTGTGACCAGAAAACTGTTCTGCAAATTTGCTCTCTGTAAATGTTTAGAAAACAGCACTGAGGTGGGGTAAGAACTGGCTTGATACCCATAAATTCTCCAGCTTTGTTTTTTGGCCGGCCTTCTGCACGGAAATCGAGACAGTGATCTGTTTTATGAAAAACAGCTCTTGGCCGCAATAAATACTGCCAGATTCCGCCTAGCACCCTATAACCAGTGGCTTCTCCAAAGAGGGAGGAGGGCTGAGAAAGAGATTGACATTAAACACTAAATTCCTCACTCAAATCCTTCTTTTAATACAATTGCAGTGTCCAAAGCCCCAGGAACCAAAATTTGAAAGACAAAAGCCAAATAGAGATAAAGAATTGAAGCTTTCAGGGCATTATATTTCCTGGTCAGAAAACTGCCTAAAAGTATTGATAATTATTGAAGCTGAGTACAGGATACATGGGGTTAATTACACAATTCTCTCAACTTTAGTGTATGTTTGAATATTTCTCTAATAATTTTTTAAATTGTCATTTAAAATGGAGGTGGGGGCAGGAGTAGATAGGCAGCTCCAGTTTTCTGGTTTTAAGACTAAAAGTGGGATTAGTAACTTCAGTGTGCCACTAAGAACCAGTCTCCTCTGACCATCACAAACCCATTCCTTATTTCTTCCAAGGAAGCAGGGCAGGCTGCCACATAAGGCAATGTAAGTATATAGTAAATGTCCCTGACTAGTTTGTCTTTCCGAATTAGGAACCAAAAAAATCATTGACGCCAAGTCTTGAATAAAATTAAAGCGAGAAACCTGTCAGCCCGTTGAAATGTTGTTCGGTAGAGTCATAAGCATAGCCATCATTGGGGAATCCTCATTAGGATGTGAAATAACTAATAAAAATTGAATTTATTCCTCACCAAATTTCAGAACCAAAACTGATTTTCTACTTCAGTGTGAGAGATTATTAGGATTTGCATTTTCTCATTTTAATTTAATGCTGCTAACCAAGCTAACTGCTTTGGGGTAAAAGGTTATACTTTTCCCTTTTCCATTAGCAGCAGATGAAATGCACCTGGAGAGATGTACTCAACTTTCGGAAGGCCCGTGAAATTTACACCTGCAATCAATCTTCTAATTATCCCGGGTTTAGGAGGATAGTGAGGCAGGAGATAGATGGGCTCCAGGCTAGACATTTACAACTAGCCTCCTGCTCACACTTCCTGGGGTTAGAAGAAGATGGGCTCCAGGCCGGACATTCATTACCAGCCCCCTGTTTACATTACATACAAGAGACAAACGGGCTCCAGAACTACATATTTATGACCGGACTCCGGTCTATATTTTGAGATCTGCACCTTGATGTAAAAACCAGCAACAGAAATAGGGTAAATAACTGGACATTGGACATGTTTATGGCAGGGACCGAGTGGGACTAAACCCTGTTAAAAGATCAAGAGCTCATACATTTCCCATCCTGGGGGCAAGGGAAATATTGCACATGCTTAGGAAGGCTCCTTGGGGGTCAAAAGGGAGGGGGCACCACCCCATAATATGTGATGCTAAGGCCATCCCATAGCCTCTGGGCTGTTGCACACACATGTTGGGGAGGGTCCTAAGGCAGGGCAGGTGTGGAAAAAGAAACCAGATAATTGGCCAAAGGTAAACAAAGACCCAGAAGACCTGCCCTGTATAGATGACTTAACCACCCCTTTACTGTGCTCCTCCTCATTAAGGAGGGCGCCCACACCCTTGCTCTCCGGGTGTGCATCTCTGCCTTGTTTCTATCTTAACAAACAGTTTCTCTGTGTGATCTCCCACTTGTTGTTGTGCTGTGTCTCTAATAATAAACTTTGTACCTGTTTTTACAGTTTTGCCTCTGTGAGAAATGCATTTTTCACTGGGAGCAAGAGCCAGGGGGTGTGGCAGCTAGGATTCCTGGTTTTCATCCAGGCTACCCACGTTCAATTCCTGGGCAAGGAATTAAGGTCTCGCTTCACACCATCACTCACTTCTGCCTCTCCGAGATCAATGGGATGTGTGGGTGTGGATTAGGAAGTGGGGAGAAAGGAAAACACATACTGAGAATCAGCATGGAAAATCCTGACAAAAACTCTCCCCCATTCACATACTTCTCAGACTTTTGGCTTCCCTTTTCTCCTGTTTCTGTTTAAACTGCCACTGATGTTTATTTTAAAAAGATTTAATTAGTCTCAGGAATAAGTGGATAACACTCTCCTAGTAGAATTTGTCCCACCATCTGCCTCCCTATCTTTAGGCATCACTGGGATTTGTGGGAAAGTGGTATTTACTGACATAAACTGGAGTTTGTGGGAAAGCAATATTTGCTCATATAAACTGGGATCTGTGGGAAAGCAACATTTAGGAGATACTTGGGATATGTGGATATCCCAAAGATGAGAAAGTCTCAAGACTTTTTTCTTTTGTGTAAGATTACTAGGTGAATACAATCATGAATTAACAAAACTTCTGTTTAGCAGAACCTTTCCTTTCTAATATTTCATTTTGCCAGTTTATGGCATTTTCCATAGTGTCTCCTAATTCAAGTATTTTCAAGCTTTTAATTAGGAGCAAGTACAAGTTTAAGTGGACTCTGTGCAAAAACGTTCTGATTTCTGCTTGGGCTCTATTGCAAAGACTGTTATTATAAAGCTCTTCCACCAAACTTGGCCGTAATCTGTAAATTCAAGAGATTTCTAGCCATAATGCACAAGTTCATATTAGAGATATTGAAGCCAAATGGGAGAATAATCTGAATACCCACCAAAGAGTTTGTCAGCAAAAGGATACTGTATTTTAAATAAGATTTTCTTAGTGCTTAAGATTATTCCCTGAGAGTATGTTATGTACTTATGGGAACTAAATTAAAAGACTGGACATGACAATCACGTTAAGCACATTTTCATCCTGTAAAATAGCTTCATGTAGGGTTCAAATCAAGCCTAACAGGGTGGGAGTTGTTTGAGGGTAGAGATCTGTATCACTCAATTTTGTTTCTTAAATATCCAGCTAAGCTTTGGGCATGTAAATTAAGTGGCTATGTATCTCGATACATAGCGGCCTGGCCTACGTCATTCATTGTTTCTTTTTTTACTTGAACACCTTACCAGTAGCACACTACTATAGAATTTCTTTCTCAAGTTTGTACTACCAAGTTTTTCTCCATAATATAATATCATTTAAAATGTCATAGACCCTTTTTCATGAATCTTCACACTAGTTAACTCTATGCTACGTTTACTTACTACTTTTTATAACTACGTACCAATTTTTCTAAAATTACCTCTTTCTAAAATCTTATTCTATTTCTTCTTCAAAGTGTACCCCTCAGATCTTAAAGTCATACTCCGGATTGGTCAAATCATATCCAAGAAGAGGAGATCTAGCCCTTTCATTCTAAATACTACATATCAAGTAATAGAGTCTAAAATTGCTTCCGGTTCTTTAACAGCTGCATCACATAACTTTTTTATGATGGATTAAAAACTAAAATTCACATCTGTTTTTTTCTAGATGTTATTAAGCCACAGATCAAAAAGTCCTAGACTTCTGCTGAATGTCATTGTGTTTAAGAGCTAGCCAATCTGATTCAATCACATATTTTACCTATATCAAATTTCATATTCCTACATATTTGGTAAGCAGTCACACCAGATCTTCCTCTGAGCTGCAGAAAAAATTTTCATCAAGTGTGGCTGAAAAGGAAGGCTTGCAACCACTACCAACCATCCTACCTGACATCAGTTTATTAGGAGCGCCTAACCTAAAATAAAGATCTGAGAAAGACACTATCAACGTTCTCCAAAAAGGACTCTACACAAATCCCACATTACATTAAGTTTCAAAACAAAGTATTTCCAGATCATTATTGTGATATATATTTAAAAGAAAGTTGATAAAAATTTGACAGCTGTCACAAAAAAAAATGGCCACCTTCATTTTAAACAGTAAAAACACTAGAATTATTCCCATGAAAAATCAGGAGCATAACAGCACACTTCATGTCATAGTTATTATTCAATACTGACTTGGATATTCTGGACAACACAAGATAAGGAAGTGTGTGTGTGTATGTGTGTATGTGTGTGTGTGTGTGTTAGAAAGGAGTATAAAATATACTGTTGGATGATAAATTTATAGGTAATATAATTTTCTACTCATAAAATCCCAGAGAATTAAAGAAAAAATAATTAGAACTAAAAAAGAGCTCAATGAGATGATTAGCTTAAAAATAAAAAACATACCTTTCCTACATACCTTCAATAACTAGACAAAAAGTGGGATTTCTATCAATTATGGATAAATGAAAATATTTTAATTTAATAAAGTTATATCTTTGATGAAACTCTTTAAAACATTTGAACTTCAACCATAGTCTATATGAAGAGAAGTTACCAAGTGCCATGAAGATTGAACTAAGATGAGAGAAAATGCTGAGATAGGATTCCTGCCACTGGAGACCTTGGGAAAAGCTGATAGATTGGAGTTTTCCAGAGTAGTGCTTCACACTGAGATATAAAACCAAAGGTCCCTTGTTTGGAACAAAAACATCTAGGTACATAGGCTAAATCAGGCAGCGTTTTCCTGTAAACCCATTTGTCAGGGCAAAATAGGAGAGAAAGCAGGACTGAATGTGATAGTGAGCAGATGCACCATTGTTTCAAGAGTGAACCTAAGGGGCTTCCCTGGTGGCGCAGTGGTTGAGAGTCTGCCTGCCAATGCAGGGGAAACAGGTTCGAGCCCTGGTCTGGGAAGATCCCACATGCCGCGGAGCGGCTGGGCCCGTGCGCCACAACTACTGAGCCTGCGCGTCTGGAGCCTGTGCTCCGCAACAGGAGAGGCTGCGATAGTGAGAGGCCCGCGCACCGCGATGAAGAGTGGCCCCCGCTTGCCACAACTGGAGAAAGCCCTCGCACAGAAACGAAGACCCAACACAGCCATAAATAAATAAATTTTTTTTTAAAAAAGCAATTGTATGTAACAATATGTATAAATGTATTGCTGGGCCTATAATATATAGAAATGAAACAACTTTGCCAATTACAGTACAAAGGAGGTGGATAGAAGAACAGCTGTATTAGATAAGGAAATGACAACAGATGGTAATTCTGATCCACATCAACAAATGAACAGAACCAGAAATGGCAAATAAGAAACACTATAAATATATAATTGCTTTCCTTTTTTCTCTCAGCATCTTTAAAAGATACAAAATTATATAATGTAATAATTATAACAATGTACTTTTGGGTTTGTAATATATAGAGACGTATATTGGTTTCCTGCAGCTGCTGCAAAAAAATTACCACACATTGGGTGGCTTAAGACAATTTTTCTCACAGTTCTGGAGGGGAGAAATCCAAACTCAAGGTGTTTGAGGGGCTGTACCCCTTCTGGAGGCTCTAGTGGAGATTCCATTCCTTGCCTCATACAGCTTTTGGTGGCTATTTGCATTGCTCCAATATCTGCTTCTATCTTCACATGGCCTTCCCTCTGTGTCTGTGTCTTCCCTTATTCTATCTCTTATAAAAAAAACTTCTCATTGGAATTAGCGCCCACCTGGAAAATCCAGGATGAACTCATCTCAAGATCCTTAACTTAATTACATCTTCAAAGTCCTTTTTTTCCTAATAGGTCACTTTCATAGGTTCCAGGGGTTAGGAAGTGGACATATCGTTTTGGAGGCCACAGTTCAACCCACTATAAGATGTAATAGCTATAATAATAATAAAGCAAAAAGGGTGGAAGAAAAAGAGCTATATAAGAGTAATATCTTTTTGTCTTAATAGAATTAAGTTAATATAAATCTGGAGATACTGTTAAGTTATAATGTATATAGTAAACTCTAGAGAAACCACGGAGAAAATAACTCAAAAATACAGTTTAAAATTCATTGAAGGGGACTTCCCTGGTGGTGCGGTGGTTAAGAATTCGCCTGCCAATGCAGGGGACACGGGTTCGAGACCTGGTCCGGGAAGATCCCACATGCCGCGGAGCAACTAAGCCCATGCGCCACAACTACTGAGCCTGTGCTCTAGAGCCCGTGAGCCCCAACTACTGAAGCCCACGCGCCTAGAGCCCATGCTCCACAGCATGAGAAGCCACCGCAATGAGAAGCCTGCGCACCGCAACAAAGAGCAGCCCCAGCTCGCTGCAACTAGAGAAAGCCTGTGTGCAGAAACGAAGACCCAATGCAGCCCAAAAAAATAAATAAATAAATAAAATTTTTTAAAAGATGAAAATATTAAGGAATAAATTTAACAAAAGAAATATAAAATGCATACTCTGAAGACTATAAAACATTGTTGAAAGGAATTAAAGAAAATGTAAATAAATGGGGGGAAAATCCCATGCTCATGAAGATAGCATAATTTCATACTGTTAAAATGGCAATATTCCCCCAAGTGATCTACAGAGTCAACAAATTCCCTGTCAAAAGTAAGCTGGCTTTTTGCAGAAACTGACAAACTGATCCTAAAATTCATAAGAAAATGCAAGAACACCCAGAACAGCCAAAACAATACTGATAAAAAAGAACAAAGTTGGAGCACTAATGATTGTTGATTTAAAAACTAGGTACAAAGTTACAATAATCAAGAGAATGTGGTAGTGGGATAAGGATATAGATCAACGGAATATAATTGAGAATCCAGAAATAAATTCCCACATTTATTCATCAGTTGATTTTCAACAATGGTTCCCAAACACTTCAATGGGGAAAGAATAATTCTTTTTCAATAATTGATGCCAAGACAACTGAATATCCACTTGCAAAGGAATGAAGTTGGACCACTACATCACATTATATACAAAAATTAACTCAAAATGGATCAAATGACACCAGCAAGATGTCAGAATAGAAAGTTCCAGCCCTAGTTCTCCCACAAAAATACCAATTAGTAATGATATATGTAATAAAATACCCTTGCAAAAATTCCATAATCAACTTAAGAAGTTGGGAGTACCTAAGTGAGCATAAAGCTGAAACAGCTGTATTGAAACAAATAAGAGTAATTTTACTTTACTCACATCAGCCCCTCCCCCAAGCTGGCACAGCTCAGCACCAGGAAAAAACACCCTGGTTCACTACTCCACCTTCAAGGGGAAAGAGAAGAGTAGAGCATGTGTCCAGTGTTTCAGCTTCTTGGAGGGCTGCCTGGGGGACTAGTTTTTATATTGCCTCACTCAGAGAACTGATGGAACTGGCATAGTTTGGTTGCCTGAGAGCCATGAAGAACAAGGAATAGCAAAGGGGCAGCTAGTTCCCTTGGGAAGGAGAAAGAAGAGTGTGAATCCAGCCTTTCAGGTTTTTGGAGGGCTGCTCAAGGAACTGGTTTCTTTCTCACCTGACTTGGAACTGTCAGGGAACCAAGATACTTTAGATGCCTACTGGCCACTGAGAACAAGGGAGAACAGCTTGCTGCTATAGAACCAGAAAATTGAAATGCGACAGAAAGACAGTAGAAGGAGCAAGAGAGATCATTTTAAAGTATCTGATCAAGAGATGCAAAAAGAAAAAATAGTGAAAAGGAATGAAGAAAGACTATGGGACTTAAGGGACACCATTAAAAGAAATAATCATTGGAGTTTCAGAAGAAGAGAGAGAGAAAAGGGTACAAAGCTTATATAAATAGTGATGAGAACTTTCCAAACCTGGGGAGGGATTTGGACATCCAAGTTCATGAAGCCAATAGGTCACCCCAAATTTTCAATGCAAAACCATCTTCTTCAAGACAAATTATAATAAAACTGTATAAAATCAAAGATGAAAAGAGAATTTTTAAAGCAACAAGAGAAAAAAGTTTATATTAAACAAGACAACCCCCATAAGGCTATCAGCAGATTTCTCAGCAGAAGCATTATACACCAGGAGAGAGTGGGATGATATATTCAAAGAGCTGAAAGAAAAAAAAATGTCAACCGTGAACACTTTTCTCTACAAAGTTGACCTTCAGAAATGAAGGTGAGGACTTCCCTGGTGGTGCAGTGGTTAAGAATCCACCTGCCAATGCAGGGGACACAGGTTCAAGCCCTGGTCCGGGAAGATCCCACATGCCGTGGAGCAACTAAGCCCGTGTGCCACAGCTACTGAGCCTGCGCTCTAGAGCTCGCGTGCCACAACTACTGAAGCCTGCATGCCTAGAGACTGTGCCCCGCAACAAGAGAGGCCACGATAGTGAGATGCCCGCACACCACGATGAAGAGTGGCCCCCACTTGCCGCAACTAGAGAAAGCCCTCACACAGAAACGAAGACCCAACACAGCCATAAATAAATAAATAAATAAAATTTAAAATAAAAAAGACTTTCCCAAACAAACAAAAGCCAAGGGAGTTCATCACCATTAGATACGCCTTACAAGAAATGCTGAAAGGAGTTCTTCAAGCTGAAATGAAAGGATGTTAACTGGTAACATGAAAACATATGAAAATACACAATACACTCGTAAAGGTAAGTATATAGTCAGATTCAGAATAATCTAATACTGTAATATGATGGCATGATAACCACTTAACTCTAGTGTAAGGGTTAAAAAACAGAAGTGTTAAAAATAGATATAGCTATAATAATTTGCTAATGGATACGCAATATAAAAAGATGTCAAGGACTTCCTTGGTGAGGCAGTGGTTAAGAATCTGCCTGCCAGTGCAGGGAACACGGGTTCAAGCTCTGGTCCGGGAAGATCCCACATGCCGTGGATCAACTAAGCCCGTGCGCCACAACTACTGAGCCTGCACTCTAGATCCTGTGAGCCACTACTACTGAGCCCGTGTGCCACAACTACTGAAGGCCACTCACCTAGAGCCCATGCTCTGCAACAAGAGAAGCCACCGCAATGAGAAGCCCATGCACCACAACCAAGAGTAGCCCCCGCTCGCTGCAACTAGAGGAAGCCTGCGCGCAGCAACGAAGACCCAACACAGCCAAAAATAAATAAATAAATAAATTTATTTTTTTAAAAATGTCAATTATGGCAACAAAAACATAAAGTAAGGGAAGAGGGCTTCCCTGGTGGTGCAGTGGTTAAGAATCCTCCTGCCGATTCAGGAGACACGGGTTCGAGCCCTGGTCCGGGAAGATCCCACATGCCGCGGAGCAACTAAGCCCATGCGCCACAACTACTGAGCCTGTGCTCTAGAGCCCACGAGCCACAACTACTGAGCCTGCGTGCCACACTACTGAAGCCTGCGTGCCTAGAGCCTGTGCTCCGCAACAAGAGAAGCGACCACAGTGAGAAGCCCGCGCACTGCAACGAAGAGTAGCCCCTGCTCGCCTCAACTAGAGAAACCCGCTGCAGCAACAAAGACCCAATGAAGCCAAAAAAAAAAAGGATAAATAAAATAAATTTTAAAAAATAAATAAAAATAAAGTAAGGGGAGAGTAAAAGAGTAGAGTTTTTGTATGTGATAAAAATTATCAGCTTGAAATAGGCTGTTATAGCTATAAGACATTTCAAGTAAGCCATAGGGTAACCACAAAATAAACAAACAAAAAAATATAGTACATATGTACACACAAGATAAAGAAAAGGGAATCACAGTATACCCCAATGGAAAATCATCAGTTCACAAAAGAAGACAGCAAGAGAGGAGGAAAAGAACAAAGGAAATACAAAACAACCAGAAAACGATGAACAAAATGGCAATAGTAAGTTCTTGCCTATCAATTATTACTTTAAATGTAAGTGGAATAAATTGTCCAATCAAAAGGCATAGAATGGCTGAATAGGTTTAGAAAAAAGAAAAAGAAAAAGAAAAAACCAGCTACATGTTGCCTCCAAGACATTCACTCTCAAAATGAAGATATGGAAAAAAGACATTCCATGAAAACGGAAACCAAAAGAGAGACTAGAGTTATCCATACTTATATCAGACAAAATCGACTGTAAGTCGATTAAGTAGAAAACTGTAACAAGAGACAAAGAAAGCCATTAATAGTGATAAAGTGGTCAATTCATCAAAAGGATATAACAATTGTAAATAAATATGCACCTAACATCAGAGTACATAAATATATAAAACAAATACTAACAGATCTGAAGGGACTAATAGACAACATTACAATACCCACTTTCATCAATGGATAGATCATCCAGAAAGAAAACCAATGAGGAAACATTGAACTTGAACTATACTTTACATCCAATGTACCTAATGGATATACACAGAACATTTCATCCAAGGGCAGCAGAATATACATTCTTCTCAAGCACACATGGAACATTCTCCAGGATGGATCAGATATTAGGTTCAAAACAAGTGTAAGCAAATTTTAAAAGACTGAAATCACATGAAGTATCTTTTCCAACCACAATGGTCTAATATGCAGAAATTAACACACTCCTGGAAACCAATGGGTCAAAGATGAAATCAATGGGAAATTCAAAAATATCTTGAAACAAGTGAAAATGAAAACACAACATATCAAAACTTATGAGGTGAAGCAAAAGCAGTGCTAAGAAGGAGGTTTATAGCAATAAATGCCTACATTAAGAAAAAATGACCAAACTTATGTGGAATCTAACAAACAAACTCATAGATACAGAGAACAAATTGGTAGTTGCCAGATGCAAGGGGTGGAGGGTGGGTGAAATGGGTGAAGGTGGTCAAAAGAGACAAACTGACAGTTATAAAATAAATAAGCCCTGGTGATGTAATGTACAGCATGACTATAGGTGACTATAGTTAATAATGCTGTATTATATATTTGAAAGTTGCTAAAGAATAGATCTTAAAAGTTCTCATTAAAAGAAAAAAAGTTTTGTAACTATGTATAGTGATGAACGTTAAGTAGATTTATTGTGGTGATCATTTCACAATATATACAAATATTGAATCATTAGGTTGTACATCTGAAACTAATATAGTATTATATGTAAATTATACTTATTTTTTTAATTAAATTAAATTTAAAACTAAATGTTTGTTAAATGAATTTAATTAATGAATGTTCAATCTACAAGGAAGATCTTCCTAACTAAACCTAGAGACCTTAAAATCCATAACAGAAAAACAGACAGAGAAATTTTTAAAACACTTTTATATGGCAAGATACACCCTAAACAAATCAATATATAGGAGGAAAAATATTTGTGGTATAGATGGAAG
Organism: Balaenoptera physalus; assembly: GCF_965194825.1. NCBI lineage: Eukaryota > Metazoa > Chordata > Mammalia > Artiodactyla > Balaenopteridae > Balaenoptera > Balaenoptera physalus. The sequence goes on from NC_138890.1 coordinate 59,829,325, forward strand.
GTAAAAGCTAATTATTTGGGACTTCCACAGCCAAAACTAAAGATAAATAAATTAATTAATTTTGAAAAAATGATACATCCAGAGTGTGGAGTAGTACACAGCTATTAAAAGTGTCAGATTTGTAGGGATTTCCACGAGGTATTGGTGACTGAGAAATGTAAAATGCATTAGCTATTCTAATGAATTATCCAAAAGAAACAATAACAAAAAAACCCACCAGGTGTATGCATGTGTGTGAATAATTCACTGAACATAAAAATGTTAAAGGAAATCATAAGGTTCTTCATATTGGATATCAGACAGGGGAACAGTGATGTGTCTAGAGGATAATGACGAGGGAGCAAACAAAAAAAGATTTTTTAAAAAGAAAGAAAAATGCACCTTTAAAAAGATTTTATGTTAAAAGTTATGGCACTGTTCAAAACAAAACCTGTATGTGGGTAGATGAATAAATTTTTAAAATAAAGAGATTTTAAAGTGTTTAATTATGGTTAGTCTCATTAAAGCAAAAGTTTTCTAAATGCTCAAGTACACACAATGTGGAGTTTCTTGAAAATGCTTATGTAGGTAATAAATACTTTAAAACTATTAAGAATACAACAAAAACAAATTATTAACATTATGAACAATATTATGGCTTTTGGCTTAAGATTTCAATATGAAGAATAATGAAACTAATAATGTCAGTAACACTCATGAAATTCCATAATGATGAGCAAAATTAAAGAACGATCTTAAAATTGAGATTGAAGAATCTTAATAGAAAACTGTGAGGAGGGCTAAAACAGAAAATTTCAAATACGACCTCACCTCTTTCAACTGTTCTGAATCTGGTTCTATTTCACCTGTTACCTCTGCAGAACTCAGACAAGGAGGAAGGCTGGGGCTGAAGGCCATGAGATCTGCCTTGGGCGGCCCCTCCCCAGAGCACATCCTCTGCCGCCTCTGCTGCGAGTAAGACCAGCTCCCCACCGCGCTGGAGCACACCAGCGTGGGCTTCCCGGGCCCGCACGCGCCCTCGCTGGGCGGCGCCGAGCACCGCAGCGCCGTGTACAGCAGCAGCGTGAGCACCAACAGGCTGGACACCGCGCAGATGGCGATGATCAGGTACACGTTCACATCCACCAGAGCGGCCTCCGCGCCAGCGGCGCCCGTCGACGCCCGCGAAGAGGCCTTGGGCGCCTGGCCGCTGTCCTCCAGCGACAGCAGCACGGTGGCCGTGGCCGTCAGCGCCGGCTCGCCGTGGTCCTTCACCAGCACCAGCAGGCGCTGGCGCGGCGCGTCCGCCTCGTCCAGGGCGCGCGTCGTGCTGATCTCGCCCGTGTACAGCCCCACGCGGAACGGGCTGCGCGCGCCACCCGCCGCCGGCTGCAGCTCGTACGACAGCCACGCGTTGTAGCCCGAGTCCGCGTCCACCGCGCGCACCTTCGCCACCACGTGGCCCGCGCCCACCGACCGAGCCACCCGCTGGCTCAGTGCGCCCGCCCCGCCGCCCGGCCCGGGCAGCAGCAGCGCGGGCGCGTTGTCGTTCTCGTCCAGCACGAACACCTGCAGCGTCACGGTGCTGCCCAGAGGCGGCACGCCCGCGTCGCGCGCGCTCACCTGGAACTGCAGCAGCTCCAGCTCCTCGTGGTCCAGCGGCTGCAGCGCGTACACCTTGCCGCTCTCCGCGTGCACCGACACGTAGCTCGACAGCGCTCGCTCGCCCACCCGCCGCTCCACCAGCGAGTAGGACACCAGCGCGTTCTCCTGCGCGTCCGCGTCCCGCGCCGACACCGTGAAGATGTGGCAGCCGGGCGGATTGTTCTCCTTCACGAACACTGTGTACTCGGGCTGCGCGAACGCGGGCGCGTTGTCGTTCACGTCGGACACCTCCACGGACACGCTGGCTGTGGCCGACAGCGAAGGCGAGCCCGCGTCCCGCGCTGTCACCACCACCTCATAGTTCGCCGCGCTCTCGCGGTCCAAGGCGCTGTCAAGAACTAGTGAATAGTAATTCTTGAAGGTGGACACCAGCTTGAAGGGGCTGTGGGGCATCAGGGAGCAGGTCACCTGCCCGTTGGCGCCGGAGTCACGGTCGGACACGCTGATCAAGGCGATGACAGTGCCCACTTGAGCGTCCTCTCGCATCGGAAGAGCCAAAGAAGTGACGGTAACTTCTGGGGCGTTATCATTTATATCTACTATTTCCACCAAAATGGTACAATGACCCGCCATTGGAATATTCCCCTTGTCAATTGCTTCCACGGATATTTCATACAATTTCTTTTCTTCGAAATCCAATTTACCTTTTGTCCGAATTTCTCCGCTGCCGGGATTTATGGAAAACGCATATAATACTGCAGGCGATACAGGTCTTCTAAATGAGTAGATTATGTCTGCATTTGTCCCATCATCAGGGTCTGTGGCATTTAGTTTGATCACTAATGTTCCATTAAATGCATTCTCTAACATTCTCACTTTATAAATTAAGTGATCAAATTCTGGGGCGTTATCATTCACATCCAGGATTGTAATCAGCAGCTGAACTGTGCCGGTCAGCTCGGGTTTGCCTCCATCACTAGCTGTCAATAATAAACTATGTTCCTGAATTTCCTCTCTGTCCAGTGATTTCCTTAACACAAGTGATAACGAAGACATTTGTTCACGGTTGTTTTGTGTGTCCAAAGTGAAATAATCGTTGGGATAGACTCGGTAGGTCAAGGCGGAGTTTACTCCAATATCTGCATCAGATGCGCCATCTAGTGGGAACCGAGTTTCCGGAGGTCTAGATTCAGCAATGATTATTCTTTTTTCACTTTCAGGGAACACAGGCGGGTTGTCGTTAATATCTGTAACTTCCACCTCCACATGGAACACCTGCAGCGGCCTATCCACGATCACCTCCAGGTGGATGCTGCACTCCGCGCTCCGCCCGCACAGCTCCTCCCGGTCGATCCGAGAATTCACAAACAAAATGCCATTCTGCAGATTTACCTCCAGAAGGTCCCCGCGGCCTTTGGATGCCACCCGGAAGAGACGCGGCACCAGCTCCGCCAGCTCCAGCCCCAGGTCCTGCGTTATGCGGCCCACGAAAGTTCCGTGTTTGGCCTCCTCCGGAACCGAGTAGTGGACCTGGCCGCTCCCCGCCACCCAGACTACAAGGAACAGAAGCGAGAGTAGCAAAAGCCGAGCTCCTGGGCCTCCTCTCCAGGAAAACAGCATGGTACACTCAAAAGCCTTCAGAGATATCTGAAGTATATAGACTACCTTACCTCAAATGCCTCTCAAGGTCTAATTTTACGGCCTTCTATTGCGGGAGAATTCACTAGAGGTTTTCCACTATCTGCCAAATTTTCTGCGGGGAGGAAAGAGGGGAGGCGCTTTCTTCGAGGAATTGTTCTCAGTGAAGAGCGACACCATGCGCATGAATGTGTAAGTGTAAAAATGACTCGGTCCATATTTTCGGTTGATGTAGGGGTTTTTTTTCTTGCATTTCGTGACATTTTTCATTGCAAGTACGTAATGGAAGATTAAATGTTTTTCTTTAAAGCAACAGTAAATCACTGTATTTTGCTCAGCACTGGATGCTAGTTGAAATTGGTTGATGAGTTCCATCTTTCCACAAGTACATTTTTTCATGTGTAAAACGTGGTGCAGAATTTGTAAAAACAGGTAATAGTCTACATTTGCTTTTAGAACTCAGACTCTAGTTCTGCACAGCTTTGTAGATTTGGGTGGGAATGTCCTTTTCCTGTAATATTTTTGAGACCTATTCACACAACTCCCTTGACTCAAATGGAAACATAACGAATCACATAAGAATAAAACAGATGAATGTGGAAATTTGGTAACTGATATACAAGATTTTAAATAAACACAGTATTTATAAATTCCCCCAAATATGACTGTGAAATTTGGATAAAATATTTGTATTCGAAGCAAATGTCCATCAATGTGCGTATGAGTTTGTATGTGCGTGTGTGTGTACATAAACACACAATGTAGACCATTTAGATATAACAATACTTTAAAGTTCTGGATTCTCTTTGTATAAAACATGCCAAGAACTATTATATTATGTATTTGCTAGAAATGAAGTTACTACCAATAGGTTAAATTTCCCTCTTCTCTCTCCTTATCTTACACCATCACTGGAGAAACTCTTACTATCATTTAAACTGACTCTGATTTTCCAAGTAACAACAGGTAGATACAGATGTTAACACATCTCTAGCAAGGAAGAAAGGAAGGGACTCTTACTTTTATCTAATACTGTACCTATCTTTACCAAGTCACCAAGATCCAGGCCAAATAGGGCTAGGAAAGAAAGAGCATAGCTCCAATAATTCTCTTGCCTGTTTAGTGCACAACTCTGCAGGAAATACGAGTTGGGTTCATTTCTGAATCTTTGCTCCCCTCTGAAAATGTGAGTAGAGCATTTGGTATTCTCTCACCCTCATCCTCCTCATTGCTCCGTTACTTTTATTAACATACCTTTACTCTCATAATGGGAATAGTTTTTTGGTTCTAATTGTTCTTGTCTATCCGGCCCTACCTGTCTCATTTATCTCTCCACCTAACCTAGACTACACAGTCAACCATTTAAAACATGCCCTTCCAGACACCCTAAAGACACACACACTTATAGCACCCCTCTAACATTTTCTTTAGCTTCCAACACACAGCCTAACTATCTGTTTTCTCCATTCCTTCTATTGAGCTTCTCAGTGTGTTAGTCACTTAACCAGGATTACTATATTCTCTACAAGTTTACTCTCACCTTTACCTCAGTTGAGCCCTCAAGTGAATTCATAATTCCTGCCTACAGAGATTCTTCCTTATTTTCTTCTCTCTTCTCAAATTCCCAGCCTCATTCCCACAACGTGGTTCTCAGATGATTTACCCAGAGATATAAGTCATCAAATATGAACTCAATGGCTCTCTTCTTATGTCAACATTTTTCTTTATATTCTCTATTACTCATCCCCTACTAAGGAAAAATCGCCCCACTTTTAAGGCCAACCCTATGCTCTTATTTTTTTCTCTATTCTATTCTCTTTCATATTTTTCATCTTCATCTTCATTCTTTCTCTGCCTGTCTCATCTTCAGTATCTCCCTCTTTACTTGCTTCTTTCCCTCTCACTAAAAGACACTCTGGAAAGGCTTTGTGTGGAAGAAAGTTACAAGATGTAAAATGCACTTTAGAAGATTCACCTGATAATTGTGTCAGAGCAGTAGTACGCCATAATGAGTTGGTGATCCTTCAAAACTGAGTTTGAGCCACTTTGCACAGTCTATGTGGCTTAAGTTTCAGACTTCTTAAAGTAAAATTCCGATGACAAATATTTTCCCTGCACCATAGGAGTGATATGATAATTAAATGAGATAATACAATTAAAGATCTTAGAACAGGTCCTGGAAAATAATAGTGGACCAATAAGTATTCTTATGTTTTATTGAATCAAAGAAATGTAATTAATTGAAAGATGCACTATTACTTGTGTGCTACCAAGAACAAAAAGCCAACTAAATTATTGTAAACCATCAATTATAAGGTGCATCCAGCTTTAGATGGCTATTATAATATTTTAATGTTATTATATTTTATGTAAATAAGAACAATACTGTAGCCAATCCCAGTTGAAAGAAAGAAGGCACTCAATGGGAATAACATAAAATTACTCATCTTAACATTAATGACATAATTTTTATTATTGTTATAATACTTAAAAGGAGATTGTACTGGAATTAGATTTGTGGTCAACAAGGCTATTTTACAAGCCTATGCACATAGAGAGCAGTAAAGGAATCCAGTTAATGATATCTAGGAACTCTCTGCACTAACCTTGAAAATTTTCTTTCTTTTTTTTTTTTTTTAATTAAACCTTTCTTACAACACTTCTTAATTTTATTTATTTATTTATTTTTGCTGCGTTGGGTCTTCGTCTCTGTGCGAGGGCTCTCTCCAGCTGCGGCAAGCGGGGGCCACTCTTCACCGCGGTGCGCGGGCCTCTCACTATCGCGGCCTCTCTTGTTGCGGAGCACAAGCTCCAGACGCGCAGGCTCAGCAATCGCGGCTCACGGGCCTAGTTGCTCCGCGGCATGCGGGATCCTCCCAGACCAGGGCTCGAACCCGCGCCCCCTGCACCGGCAGGCAGACTCTCAACCACTGCGCCACCAGGGAAGCCCCGCAAATTTTCTTTAATCATGAAATTAAGTACAAATTAAAAATAAATCTGAGTTATCAGAACCTAGACAGTTTTTACTCAAACGTACTTATATCTTTCAAGGCTAACCATTCATAGATCATATGAAAATTATAGAACGAGAAAAATTTTAACTGTGGTGATCCATGGCTTCCATTTCATCTTTATCTCATTATTTATTATTACTTGAAAAGTTGGGCTAATACACGAAAAGTTCAAAATGACTAATATACTTAAATGATATCAAGGACTTACTTCACTGGAAGGACTTAAACAATCTTCTCCTGACGGTGGAAGACTGGGGCTGAAGGCCATGAGGTCTGCCTTGGGCGGCCCCTCCCCAGAGCACATCCTCTGCCGCCTCTGCTGCGAGTAAGACCAGCTCCCCACCGCGCTGGAGCACACCAGCGTGGGCTTCCCGGGCCCGCACGCGCCCTCGCTGGGCGGCGCCGAGCACCGCAGCGCCGTGTACAGCAGCAGCGTGAGCACCAACAGGCTGGACACCGCGCAGATGGCGATGATCAGGTACACGTTCACATCCACCAGAGCGGCCTCCGCGCCAGCGGCGCCCGTCGACGCCCGCGAAGAGGCCTTGGGCGCCTGGCCGCTGTCCTCCAGCGAGAGCAGCACGGTGGCCGTGGCCGTCAGCGCCGGCTCGCCGTGGTCCTTCACCAGCACCAGCAGGCGCTGGCGCGGCGCGTCCGCCTCGTCCAGGGCGCGCGTCGTGCTGATCTCGCCCGTGTACAGCCCCACGCGGAACGGGCTGCGCGCGCCACTCGCCGCCGGCTGCAGCTCGTACGACAGCCACGCGTTGTAGCCCGAGTCCGCGTCCACCGCGCGCACCTTCGCCACCACGTGGCCCGCGCCCACCGACCGAGCCACCCGCTGGCTCAGTGCGCCCGCCCCGCCGCCCGGCCCGGGCAGCAGCAGCGCGGGCGCGTTGTCGTTCTCGTCCAGCACGAACACCTGCAGCGTCACGGTGCTGCCCAGAGGCGGCACGCCCGCGTCGCGCGCGCTCACCTGGAACTGCAGCAGCTCCAGCTCCTCGTGGTCCAGCGGCTGCAGCGCGTACACCTTGCCGCTCTCCGCGTGCACCGACACGTAGCTCGACAGCGCTCGCTCGCCCACCCGCCGCTCCACCAGCGAGTAGGACACCAGCGCGTTCTCCTGCGCGTCCGCGTCCCACGCCGACACCGTGAAGATGTGGCAGCCGGGCGGGTTGTTCTCCTTCACGAACACCGTGTACTCGGGCTGCACGAACGCGGGCGCGTTGTCGTTCACATCGGACACCTCCACGGACACGCTGGCAGTGGCCGACAGCGAAGGCGAGCCCCCGTCCCTCGCGGTCACCACCACCTCATAGTTCGCCACACTCTCGCGATCCAAGGCGCTGTCCAGCACCAGCGAATAGTAATTCTTGAAGGTGGACACCAGCTTGAAAGGGACCTGGGGTGTTAGTGAGCAGGTCACCTGCCCGTTGGCGCCGGAGTCATGGTCGGACACGCTGATCAAGGCGATGACGGTACCCACCTGAGCGTCCTCTCGCACTGGGAGCGACAACGAAGTGATCATTACCTCGGGGGTATTGTCATTCAGGTCCAGAACTTCCACCAGGACCGTGCAGTGACCTGCCATAGAAGGAATCCCTTTATCAATAGCGTTAACCTGAATTTCATACTCATTATTCTCTTCAAAATCCAGTTTCCCATAAATCCTAATTTCACCTGTTTCTGCATTTATTGAAAACATACATTTCTCACTCACTGGCAGAATCATTCTGATTCCATAGGCAATTTCTCTATTTGATCCTTCGTCTAGATCAGAAGCGTTTAGTTGAATCACTCTGGTGTTGTTTGGGATATTTTCAAACAGCACTACTTTATAGCCAGGCTTATCAAACTCGGGAGCGTTGTCATTAACATCCAGGATGGTTATTTGAATCTGAACAGATCCTGTTAGTTCGGGTTTACCGCCATCCAGAGCGGTCAGCAATACATTAAGTTCTGGCATTTCTTCTCTATCCAATGACTTCCGAAGAATGAGTTCAGGCAATATACTTTTATCGGTTTTCGTTATCACTTTAAGAGTAAAATACTCATTTAGACTTAACCTATAGGTCACAAGAGAGTTTAGGCCGATATCCGCATCGGAAGCGCCCTCTAGAGGAAAACGAGAGTCCAGAGGAGCAGATTCAGAAATAAGTACCTTTTGTTCTCCTCTGAACACCGGCGGGTTGTCGTTAATGTCCTTCACCTCCACCGCCACATGGAACACCTGCAGCGGCCGGTCCACGATCACCTCCAGGTGGATGCTGCACTCCGCGCTCCGCCCGCACAGCTCCTCCCGGTCGATCCGAGAATTCACAAACAAAATGCCATTCTGCAGATTTACCTCCAGAAGGTCCCCGCGGCCTTTGGATGCCACCCGGAACAGACGCGGCACCAGCTCCGCCAGCTCCAGCCCCAGGTCCTGAGCGATGCGGCCCACGAAGGTGCCGTGTTTGGCTTCCTCAGCGACCGAATAATGGACCTGGCCGCTCCCCGTCTCCCATGCTGCGAGGAGCAGAAGAGAGAGAAGCAGGCGCCGAGCTTCGAAGCCTCCTCGCCGGGAAAACACCATTGCAGACAAAGAGATCTCTGAGGTGAGACTGTCGGTTTTAAGAGATAGCTCGCTTGCCAACATTTATGACCAGTCTCCCCTTCTGTAAGTATATATTTAGTAAATTTTACCCAGCATTCCTGTCAGTATGGAGTCGATTATTCTGTGGATAGTTGGAATCTGGGCGTGGAGACAAAGTTTTTCCCTTTTCACCTTTTGAGTGTACAGCGACATCATGTGACTGATTATGTAAGTACAAGAAAGATCTTGAGGTCCTTTTTGGTTTAGCCACTTTTTGGTTCACTTTAAATCTATTTCGACTTTTTGGATATTTTCATGGATCATTTGTAAATGCCTATTTATTTAATATACATGATATTTGTAACAAAGCACAAATACTTCTATTATACTTCAGTTTTTTAAATAGTCTGCTTCAAAGTCGATCATAAAATAATTATTGAAATGTGGCATGTCAGAAGCTACTCCTTAGCTATCATGGCCAATAAAATAAAGAATAATATACATCACCTCTGCCCTTATATTGCTTACAATTCACATTTGTAATGATTTTCATCCCTCACAAGCACTTCATTCTAAGACTTTAGGAGAAAGCCAAGAATTCCCTCATCTAGTAAAGGGAAAAAAACCAAATATTTCATTCATATAAATTATTTTATTCATAGATCTTGTGAATATTATAATTCATCATAAATATGGAAGATGTTTTTGGTTCCTTGATGCTCAAATGTGATTACTTTTCATACAACTGCTCTCATTCACATAATATGTTGAAAAATGAAGCTTCGGTATGGATTCTGGAATATTTTACTCTAGCAGGAGTAAAGGATTTTCATGTAAAATGTTGAGTCAAAGCCTCCAAATTTCATAGTATTCTGAAGTGGCAGTAGAGCACTAATATGAAAAAGATCACGTGAAATGTTTTGGAGCCCAATCTCATTGACAAAAGTCAAAAAAATATGAACTTCATAATGACCATTTAGTTTCCCTCTAAATCTTTCCTTCCAGGCCAGTTAGTAGTTACACAGAATATGCTTCTCTTCAGAAAATCACAATGGTGACTATGATTCAAGGGAGAATCAAAAGACTTCATAATTTTATTCATTAATTCAAGATCAGCTTTAAGGGAAAACAGAACACAGATAAGATCCCACAGCTAGTCGTGAACAAGTAAATATATTATTTATAAGCTCATTTAAATTCAAATCAAAATCTTTAAACCAATAATTTATCACCATTCCTTTTACATATAATAAAGGAAACTGAGAAATTAAATCTTTATAGAACCAGAAAATAATAACCAAGAATGGTTCTACAAGTATAAAATAACTTAAATCAACTACCACACTGGCTCTTAATTAATGAAAAACATTTGAATTTTGATGCTATTGGACTATTTAAATTGTCTATCACCATCAAGCTTCTTCATTTTATATCTTCCATTTTCAAAAATAGTCAATGTACCATAATTGGTAAGCAACCTTATTGTAGTGTGTATGTAGTCCTCACACACTGTTAGACATAATTAAATTATTAAACAGATAAGAACATCTAAATTTAGCTTAATACTTAAACAATCAAACTACAAAATAGGACGAAATTACAATTTTATATCATAGAATGTAATCCTGAAATTAAAAATAAGTATAAAAGATGCTAAATTTGTACCATAGAAATTAATCCACATAATTTGGAATTATCTAAAATGTGCATTGATTACTTATGTACTGTGTAAAAGTAATGATTTGCAAAATTTTAACCTTTACTTAAAACATTCCAATTTCCTTTTATTAAATTTAAATTATGTCCAGTCATTCCAAGAACTTCATTGGGAAATGGGTTATCATGTATGCCCTACCTAACATCCACATTTATTTATATTTACAATATTTCATAAATGATATGGTTGTTTAATCACTTTTGAGTCTGAAATATTTCATATTTTAACCTTGTTGCCTAATTTGGAATAAAGAATGTTTTTAGACAATTAATATTGAGATACAAAGTTTCATAAACAGAGGTCCAAGAATGAGCTTTAGCATGGGATCCTTGAATATTATGCCAAGTGGTATGCTGTGTAATTTTAAGGGGAGAATGGCCACATATGACTCTCATCAGATTCTCAAAGAGGTCAGTGATTCCACCATCCTACATGTAGGTAAGAACCACTGAATTAGAAGGATGACCTAGAGGTAAATGATCTTTGCTAGAATCTTCAGATGTGGTTAAACCACATGGAAAGAAAATTTTACAAACACCAGCGATAAAGCATTTAAAGACAGGAAATTTAAAATGTTAGATGAGGGAGGTTGAGGTTAGCAGATGTAAGCTATTATATATGAAATGCATAAAAAACAAGGACCTACAGAGAACTATATTCAGTATCCTATGATAAACCATAATGGAAAAGAACATAAAATATATATATATATATGTTTGAATCACTTTGCTGTACAGCAGAAATTAACATGACATTGTAAATCAACTATAGTTTAATTTTAAAATGTGAGATTAATGAAATTGATAAATGTCAATATGCTTCACTTTGACAGAGTTAACTTCTTTCCACATAAATCCAGAAACATAAGAAATAATGCCAGTTTAGCATATATTGCAGATATTATAATCCTATATGCATGCCTTTAGCAAATTTCAATGACTTGATTGAGGAATATGAATGATTTTATTTGCCTAACTACTTTGGAAGCATAAACCTGGAAGTTCTGTTTCAGTACATAGTAGATAAATCTCTCCCCACTTCATGGAACAAAATTAAAAATGAACAGAACTTTTAGTTATATTATTTCAATGAAATAAGCATTCTAGAACAAAAGGCTGCATTTTTTTACTGCAAGTAATATGGAAACATGTTTTAGCTTATTGGTAGAGGAAAAACTAAAGATTATTCAATGGACAATAAATGTTTAAAACTATAGAAAAAGAAAGGAAAACCCCTTCAGAACAAATTAAGAGAGTGACAAAATTTTGATACAAGCCTGAAGTGAGAAAAGTCAGTGATCTAATAATGTGAAAATATCAAGAAAAAAGCCTGTTAAAAAACAAAGAGGATAAGTAAAATTTAAATAATCCACAGTGATTATCTACATTACTGAGGATTAGAGTTGAAATGAATTGACACAGATCAAATAACAGGAAAGTCATTCTTACATTTTCTTAAACATGTTCTAACAAAACATTAGGAGAAATAGGATATTTATTGGCTAAAAAACCTAATACCTCATATGATTAAAATTGTATATGTGTATCATTGGCATTTCACTAACAAACATTGTTCTTTAAAATGATACTCAAGGGCTTCCCTGGTGGCGCAGTGGTTGAGAATCTGCCTGCCAATGCAGGGGACACGGGTTCGAGCCCTGGTCTGGGAAGATCCCACATGCCGCGGAGCAACTGGGCCCGTGAGCCACAATTACTGAGCCTGCGCGTCTGGAGCCTGTGCTCCGCAACAAGAGAGGCCGCGATAGTGAGAGGCCCGCCGCGCACCGCAATGAAGAGTGGCCCCCGCTTGCCACAACTAGAGAAAGTCCTCGCACAGAAACAAAGACCCAACACAGCCATAAATAAAATTAATTAATAAAAAAAAATGATACTCAAAGTATAGAGCATTCATTAAAATTTTCTGTGAAACGAACTGGAATTTTAAAACTTTAACATCGACTTCAAAAGGTGGGAATCTATAGAACTCACCTGCCCAGGGTGATTTGATCCTGCCTCCTGCCTTTCCTCTCCGACTTCTCTATCCAGACCCGGAGGAAGGCTGGGGCTGAAGGCCATGAGGTCTGCCTTGGGCGGCCCCTCCCCAGAGCACATCCTCTGCCGCCTCTGCTGCGAGTAAGACCAGCTCCCCACCGCGCTGGAGCACACCAGCGTGGGCTTCCCGGGCCCGCACGCGCCCTCGCTGGGCGGCGCCGAGCACCGCAGCGCCGTGTACAGCAGCAGCGTGAGCACCAACAGGCTGGACACCGCGCAGATGGCGATGATCAGGTACACGTTCACATCCACCAGAGCGGCCTCCGCGCCAGCGGCGCCCGTCGACGCCCGCGAAGAGGCCTTGGGCGCCTGGCCGCTGTCCTCCAGCGACAGCAGCACGGTGGCCGTGGCCGTCAGCGCCGGCTCGCCGTGGTCCTTCACCAGCACCAGCAGGCGCTGGCGCGGCGCGTCCGCCTCGTCCAGGGCGCGCGTCGTGCTGATCTCGCCCGTGTACAGCCCCACGCGGAACGGGCTGCGCGCGCCACCCGCCGCCGGCTGCAGCTCGTACGACAGCCACGCGTTGTAGCCCGAGTCCGCGTCCACCGCGCGCACCTTCGCCACCACGTGGCCCGCGCCCACCGACCGAGCCACCCGCTGGCTCAGCGCGCCCGCCCCGCCGCCCGGCCCGGGCAGCAGCAGCGCGGGCGCGTTGTCGTTCTCGTCCAGCACGAACACCTGCAGCGTCACGTTGCTGCCCAGAGGCGGCACGCCCGCGTCGCGCGCGCTCACCTGGAACTGCAGCAGCTCCAGCTCCTCGTGGTCCAGCGGCTGCAGCGCGTACACCTTGCCGCTCTCCGCGTGCACCGACACGTAGCTCGACAGCGCTCGCTCGCCCACCCGCCGCTCCACCAGCGAGTAGGACACCAGCGCGTTCTCCTGCGCGTCCGCGTCCCGCGCCGACACCGTGAAGATGTGGCAGCCGGGCGGATTGTTCTCCTTCACGAACACCGTGTACTCGGGCTGCGCGAACGCGGGCGCGTTGTCGTTCACGTCGGCCACCTCCACGTACACGCTGGCTGTGACTGACAGCGAAGGCGAGCCCCCGTCCCGCGCTGTAACCACCAATTTATAGACAGACACGCTCTCGCGGTCCAGGGCGCTGTCCAGCACTAGTGAGTAATAGTTCTTGAACGTGGACACGATCTTGAAGGGGACGCTGGGCGTTACAGAACAGATCACCTGTCCGTTGGCACCAGAGTCGCGATCAGATACACTGATCAGCGCAATGACCGTGCTTGGCTGAGTGTCCTCCCGCACTGGAAGAGACAGGGACGTCACAGTGACTTCAGGGGCGTTATCATTGGCATCTAAGATTTCGACCCAGACTGTACAGTGACCTGCCATTGGGGGATTCCCCTTATCTGTAGCCTGTACGTCAATTTCATAAAACTTGTTTTCTTCATAGTCTAAAGTTCCATTGACTCTTACTTCTCCACTATTTTCATGCAGTGTAAATAAACCTTTTCCATTGGGCTTAATCGACATCAAGGAGTATGTCACCTCCCCGTTGACTCCTTCATCTTGATCTGTGGCGTTTAACTTTATCACAAGAGTTTCTTTAGCTGCATTTTCCATCAATCTCACCTTGTATTCTGATTGTTCAAATTCCGGATCATTGTCGTTAATGTCCAAGACGCGGACGAAGAGATGAACAGTGCCAGTGAGCTCCGGTTTCCCGCCGTCTGCAGCCGTTAATAGTAAATTAAGTTCCGGAGTTTTCTCTCTGTCCAGAGACTTCTTTAATGTAAGTGACAGCCTTTTAGTCTGCTTACTATTTGTTGGTAATTCTAAAGAAAAGTGCTCATTTTGACTTAGTCTGTAGGTCAATTGAGCATTCTCTCCTATATCCGCATCAGAAGCTCCCTCTAGAGGAAAATGAGAGTCAGGTTGCTTAGATTCAGAAATCAGCAGCTTTTGTTCTCTGAGAGAGAACACCGGTGGATTATCGTTAATATCCTTTACTTCCACCTCCACATGAAACACCTGCAGCGGCCTATCCACGATCACCTCCAGGTGGATGCTGCACTCCGCGCTCCGCCCGCACAGCTCCTCCCGGTCGATCCGAGAATTCACAAACAAAATGCCATTCTGCAGATTTACCTCTAGAAGGTCCCCGCGGCCTTTGGATGCCACCCGGAACAGACGCGGCACCAGCTCCGCCAGCTCCAGCCCCAGGTCCTGCGCTATGCGGCCCACGAAGGTGCCGTGTTTTGCCTCCTCGGGAATGGAGTAGTAGACCTGGCCGCTGCCCGCCTCCCAGGCTGCGAGAAGCAGAAGCGACAGCAGCAGTCGCCCAGTGTCCAATCCCCTTCTTTCAGACGCGAACATTGCATACATTGACTTCCCAAATAAGATTCTTTACATTTACAGTACCATAGGCTCCAGTTTCGGGTTAAAAATCTTACTGAATTTTTGAGAAGTTTCAAAGGATCCTTTAACGGTAGCATCCGGCATGATGGAGTCTTTAAATGCGGAGTTCCTGGCTGCTCAGACCAACCCTTGAATGAACTATTTCCTCCAAGTAAAGAGCGACACCTTGTGCCTGAAATTGTGAGTACTGTACACTACATCCAATACCACAGAATTTTACTTGAGAAAAAAATAAGTTCAAGTGTTTCAAGCTATTTTACCCCCCAAATCATATTTCCAAAGTGCTTATTTGTGGAATAAAAATCAGATTTTAAGTCATATTGAAACTGATGGTATATGGAAAATGGCATTTTATTCTTGATTAACATCAAATTGAAATATTTGTTCCTATGTTTGATGTAGAGTTTCATAATTGAAAAAATTATGAAAAAATAGACTCAAACATTTCCTCATATAAAAATATCAAATTTGAATTGTTTTACTTCTAGTCTCCCTTGTTACTTTGGCTGCTAGGAAACTCAAAGACAAATTTGAAGCTTTAATAACAATTCTGTAGTCTTTAAGTCTGCATATTGTATTGTGTTTTTATCTATGTGCACTTGCTTTCTACTTATATTTTTATTTTTTAGTTCTGATTTTTTATCATTATTTATATTTAATTGTGTTCCTGTTACAAACAACTTTATATGCATTGAAGAACAACAAGAAAAACAAAACTATATTTCAAATTTGGTAGTTTAAAACATAGAATTCACAAGAGAAAAGTCTATTGATGTAGATGAAACATACTTGGCATATATACTTTCTCATGTAAGTTGCATTGCTAACAGTACAATAAGAGGTATCAAAGTGACACTTTATGTAATAGTGTCAATATATGAAAGAAGTAGTCTTTTAACTATAGAATGAACTTTTTACCATTCAATGAAATAAAAATCACCATGAAAATTTCAGTGCCATATTGGTATTTACACTCACCAACACTGGCTTTTGTATATCTATCAAGTCATATTCATGAAAGTAGCTGACTTATTTCTTCTTAAAAGAATTTTGGGTTTGAGATTGTAAGTTCATCCAAAACAAGGGAAATGACTTCTAATCACATTGCCTCTAAGTGCCTAATATTGTGCTAAAAAACATAGAAAATAATCAAACAATTCAACCAAATACTAAATGACCTTAGTGTTAATGGAAATTCAATTTCATAAAATTCCAACTAGAAAATCAGAATTGTTGATGTGAGTTTTCATTGCCTGAAGTTGTAATTTAGTTACATGTCCTTCATCTTTTCATATTACCTTGGGATTTAAGGAGGAAAAAAGAGGGTACAGTGGAAGTTTAGAGTAGAAAGTGGTTCAGAATAAGTATCACTCTAGCTTGAGTATTTTGTTGTATGGTTTTAATGGTTCATGTCAAATCTAAAAATATTACAATGAAAAAATTACTAGTATATTTATTTGTATGTTAATATTTTCCTTTATCTTGAACACATACACATATATTCTATTGCTAATTTCAAACCTTGCTTCATTTTTTTCAAATTTACTCTCTTCCCAATATTATTATTCTGCTAGAATTCTTTTTAAAGACAATTTAAAATTATTTCTTAGAAAACAAACAAAGCAGGCTCATCACCTTTTATGACACTGAATTCTGTTATGCGTCTATAAAACAACCAGTCATATGAGCCTCTTTTCAAAATATAACATTAGGCTAGATAACAGTAGGTTTAACATGATGTTCGAGGCCTGTCAGATTTATTTTGTAGAAGAAAGAAGCAACAGACCTCCAACCACTTCATATGGAAACTGGGGAGTGAGATGTTACATGCAATGTGGAGTCTCTAAAGGCAGAGAAATAAACATGAGAAAGTTTACCCAAGGGAGATGATGATATTACATGTCTGAATTAAAACCAGTTGTTAATTTAGGAATTACTTTCCAGCAATGTGGTATTTTGCACGTATATAAAGTGACATTGGATGAACACCAATTCATAAAAGAGTTTGATATATTGTATGAACCAATGACACATCTGTTGCACTTTGGCTGTGCTATTTCAGATATCACTATCTCAACTAGCTCCTATAGAATAGATTATGATATCTTTGAACTCATCTTTGGGGATGGGCCTGAGATCCGGCAATAGGCTAATGCCAAGAAGTCACATCGATATAGTTGTTAACATTGATTTTGTAAGATTGATTGAAAAGGCTAAGGAACTTCGTGCCTGACCTTTTCTAAATCAATCTGGTTAGTCTTAAATTCCAGCTGTATGTCTTGATAGTCAAGTATTGGAGTGCATGGTTTAATGTTCTACCAGTCCTCATCATCCACTATTATTTCATAATAGGTCTAGTACTACTATTTATTGAAAACATTAGTCAGAGAAATAGATCTTGAAGCCATTCTTGGAAACCCAGTAGGTTCTTCAAAATTAACAGATTAGAAGTACTGTCTACAAAACTGTAGAATATACGCAGTGATGTTCACTCTGTGCTATCGTGGCTTATTCAAGTATACACAGTTATTTGTTCACAGATCATTTGTTCAATTGGCACAAATCTCTCAGACAACAAGACTGAAGAAGTCTGAATCCTGAAAGACCCACACACTTTCAAAGACTTTCATGAGAAATATATACCTTTAAAGCTATTATTGAAGTATACAATTTTGGAAACAATGATTGATCCTTCACTGATGTTCAGGATCCAAGAAATAATCATATTACCGTTTATATTTGTCAAAACATTATTCTTATTCACAGTGTAAAAAGAACAAGGTCATTTCCACATGTATTATTTGGCTTTGGTGTTCTGCAAGAACTTTGCAGACCTCAGTCTTCTGATTTTTCTCATATATTAAATGATTCTGCTTATTTATATCACTTCCAAACAACTGATCAATAGTCCTTATCAGACAACTTTTAATTATTTACCGATCAAATAATGTAAAAACCTATCTCAGTGTGGCACTAAGACAAATGATAATGATGTCCATGAACCTTCTGAGAAAAAAAATCACTTAGCAACATTAAAAAATCTTAATTCCTATCTCAGTTATGATATTGTACAAAGTTAATCATGAAGATAATCATGAAGGGTTTTTCTAAGCAAAACAGAAAGGAGGATTAATCTGTATACAGCTTGTGCTTGATTTTCCTATCCAGAACTATGCCTCATCAGATAAAAGATTTACTCTAGAAAGTTCTACAATGAATAAAAGAATGGCTCTCAAATCTAAGAGGTATGCATTTGAATATCATCTCCATCATGTACTAGCTGGATGGCAGTGGACAAGATAGATAAACATCTCAACATCTCTTATCTAATCTTTAGAACTTGGATAGTCAAATGTACTTTACAAGTTGTTATAAGAATGAAATGAAATTATGTACTTTAAGCCCTTCACGCCATATTTTACAAAAAGAAATATCTCAAATAGTGGTGGTTGATTATAATTAGTGACCATTGTTTACTCTTGTTCTATTCTGTAGCTATCGATGAAGAAAATTCCAGTACCATAAACTAGGATACGGCTTTTCCTTTTCTGAAGATTTCCTAATGTTCATCTTCATGGAAATCATCCTACATTCTAGGTAGAAAATAGCCTTCTCAGAATTTCTATTAACTTTACCCTATCTATAATGTGGTTCTCCTCCCATATGTAAATATATCATATATAATTTATTACTCCATTCAGTACAATTAAAGAATCTCTAATTTGTACATTTGAGCCAAAAAGAACAAAATAAACTTCCACATTATTTGATTCACACCCTTACAGCTCTAATTTCAAGTTCTCTGTGATATCTTTAAAGAAAACAATTCACATGAACATAGCATTGAGACAAAAAAAGAGTTTGTATCAATGTATCTAAAGTACCCAATGTTATAAACATTTTAAGTACACAATGTTAAATACTGAAATGTGATCAACAGCACCATTGTCAAATGGAAGTGCCTTTATATATATTCCATGATTGTTATGCTTAAATTATTTAGAGCAATGTTATTTTGAAGACCAAGCATCTTGGTGAATACAGGCAGAAGTATCACAATTCCCCATATATGGGAAGACCCTTTTGAAACTCAAAGCACAAAGAAGTGTGAATTTTCCCACTCTAAAATATTTTCATACAGCCTCATTACAGGTACCATGAATGGAAGAAATATAAGTATGATCAATGCTCAAATAAATTTTCCAAATAAAATAGAAGATGTCAGCAAATTAACGTGGAGGAGAGCAGCAATGCGTTCAACAGGCAACTAGCAAAATCGTCATTACATTAGAAAAAATTTTAAGTTGTCTATCTGAAGCAGCTGAAGACTATGAAGAAAATAAGTTTAAATTATGAGGGGATTAAAGACAAAAAAAGTAAAATCATCCCTAAAGGAAAGGCTAAAATTCTACCTACTTTCTCAAAGAAGCAT
Source organism: Balaenoptera physalus (assembly GCF_965194825.1). NCBI lineage: Eukaryota > Metazoa > Chordata > Mammalia > Artiodactyla > Balaenopteridae > Balaenoptera > Balaenoptera physalus. The sequence continues at coordinate 59,848,703 of NC_138890.1, forward strand.
GTCATTGATTATAAAGAAACAAAATCATTTATAAAATGAGGCCACCTTAACAGCCCATGCCGGTCAGTGATACACAAACTTATAGATTATAGGAAGGTAAGAATGTGAACATGTTTAAACTCAAAATAACCAAATTATGAAATTATGCATTGTTAGGGTAATTTTGAATGCATAAACATAATGCGTGGAGGACACCAAATAGAATAAGAAAATGAATAGGAAGAATGAACTTGCTGCAAAATTGAGAAGTAAAAGATTTGAGCCTCACCCACATCCTCCATTTCCCATCAGTGATCCTTGTCTCCTTCTTGGCTGATTTAGCCTTGCTCATTTACAGGAAGCTTTAGCAGTCTATTTCATTTTTACTATTATTATTATTTCTCCAACTAAATAATATTCCCCGTATGTTCAAGAAGACTGTGGTGAAAAGTAATAAAAATGGCTGTACTTCCATTGTGCTTTAGAAAAAACCATCGCAAGAAAAAGACAACAAATAATTGAAGCAATGGACTTAACAGTAATTTGTTGGTGAACTACTATGTGATTGACATTAATAGGCATGATACATCTCAGAATTACTGTACTTACATTCTCGCAAAACTCCTGTTGGTCTCCAGTATCTCCAGAACTCGAACCTGGAGGGACACTAGGGCTGAAGGCCATGAGGTCGGTCTTGGGCGGCCCCTCCCCAGAGCACACCCTCTGCCGCTTCTGCTGCGAGTAAGACCAGCTCCCCACCGCGCTGGAGCACACCAGCGTGGGCTTCCCGGGCCCGCACGCGCCCTCGCTGGGCGGCGCCGAGCACCGCAGCGCCGAGTACAGCAGCAGCGTGAGCACCAACAGGCTGGACACCGCGCAGATGGCGATGATCAGGTACACGTTCACATCCACCAGAGCGGCCTCCGCGCCAGCGGCGCCCGTCGACGCCCGCGAAGAGGCCTTGGGCGCCTGGCCGCTGTCCTCCAGCGACAGCAGCACGGTGGCCGTGGCCGTCAGCGCCGGCTCGCCGTGGTCCTTCACCAGCACCAGCAGGCGCTGGCGCGGCGCGTCCGCCTCGTCCAGGGCGCGCGTCGTGCTGATCTCGCCCGTGTACAGCCCCACGCGGAACGGGCTGCGCGCGCCACCCGCCGCCGGCTGCAGCTCGTACGACAGCCACGCGTTGTAGCCCGAGTCCGCGTCCACCGCGCGCACCTTCGCCACCACGTGGCCCGCGCCCACCGACCGAGCCACCCGCTGGCTCAGTGCGCCCGCCCCGCCGCCCGGCCCGGGCAGCAGCAGCGCGGGCGCGTTGTCGTTCTCGTCCAGCACGAACACCTGCAGCGTCACGGTGCTGCCCAGAGGCGGCACGCCCGCGTCGCGCGCGCTCACCTGGAACTGCAGCAGCTCCAGCTCCTCGTGGTCCAGCGGCTGCAGCGCGTACACCTTGCCGCTCTCCGCGTGCACCGACACGTAGCTCGACAGCGCTCGCTCGCCCACCCGCCGCTCCACCAGCGAGTAGGACACCAGCGCGTTCTCCTGCGCGTCCGCGTCCCGCGCCGACACCGTGAAGATGTGGCAGCCGGGCGGATTGTTCTCCTTCACGAACACCGTGTACTCGGGCTGCGCGAACGCGGGCGCGTTGTCATTCACGTCGGCCACCTCCACGGACACGCTGGCTGTGGCCGACAGCGAAGGCGAGCCCCCGTCCCTCGCGGTCACCACCACCTCATAGTTCTCCAAGCTCTCGCGGTCCAGGGCGCTGTCCAGCACTAGCGAATAGTAATTCTTGAAGGTGGACACCAGTTTGAAGGGGACTTGGGGTGTTAGTGAGCAGGTCACCTGTGCATTGCCACCGGCGTCATGGTCGGTTACACTGATTAGAGCGATGACAGTCCCCGGTGGAGCATCCTCTGGAATAGAAAGCAACAGTGACGTCACTAGCAACTCTGGGGCATTATCGTTGATGTCCAAGACTTCTATCAAGATTGTGCAGTGACCAAACATTGGGGGGTTTCCTTTGTCAACTGCTTCTATTTGAAGTTTCCATAATTTAATTTCTTCAAAATCTATTTTTCCATTCACTTTTATTTCTCCACTGTTTGAATCTATGTGAAAAGAGGCTTCTGTATTAGAGGAGACATCAGTTGCAAAGGAATAAAGAATGTGGCCGTTTGAACCCTCGTCCAAATCCGAGGCGTTAAGTCTAATAACCAGTGTACCGTTTCTTGCATTTTCCAGTAATTTTATACGATAAACTGTTTTGTCAAACACTGGGGCGTTGTCATTTACATCCAGCACTGTGATGTTTAACTCTACAGTGCCTGTCAGCTCAGGTTTGCCCCCATCCGTTGCTTTGAGCACCAAGAGAAGCTCTGAAGTGACTTCCCTGTCTAAAGGTTTTTTTAGTACTAGTTCGAGCGGTGTTACCTGCTCGTCGTTGGTCGGTACTTCCAGAGAGAAATACTCATTGGGGCTCAGTCTGTAAGTCAGCAGAGCGTTGGCCCCGATATCTGCATCGGAGGCGCCCTCTAGTGAAAAATGAGAGTCAAGAGGCCTAGTTTCGGAAATAAAGAGATTTTTGTGTGTCGCTGGGAATACAGGCGGATTGTCGTTAATATCCTTTATTTCCACCTCCACATGAAACAGCTTCAGCGGCCGGTCCACGATCACCTCCAGATGGATGCTGCACTCCGCGCTCCGCCGGCACAGCTCCTCCCGGTCGATCCGAGAATTCACAAACAAAATGCCATTCTGCAGATTTACCTCCAGAAAGTCCCCGCGGTCTTTGGATGCCACCCGGAACAGGCGCGGCACCAGCTCCACCAGCTCCAGCCCCAGGTCCTGGGCGATGCGGCCCACGAAGGTGCCGTGTTTGGCTTCCTCAGAGACCGAATAATGGACCTGGCCGCTCCCCGTCTCCCATGCTGCGAGGAGCAGAAGCGAGAGCAGCAGGCGCCAGGCTTCCTGCCTCCCTGGTCCTGAAGTTAACATCGTGACTCGCTTCTGGTTAGTGAATAAACATTTCATGAGTAGAAATATGTAGTCCTTTGGAGACCTTCCTTCTGAGTCTTTGTTCCTGATATCCCAGCTGATCTTAACAATATGGGTGTGTTTATAGTCTATAAAGCACCGGAACAGTGGCGAGCCTTTCTCGTACAAGAATAATCGTTATTTTTTTTTTTTCCGGTTAAAACAATCCTCTCCTTGTAGAACAACGACATCCTGTGGCTCAAAGTGGAAGTGTGGTTTATCGTTTGTACTTTCTTTCACTTATATTGCTTCTTTCGTGATTCCTTCATATTGGTCCATTGTGTGTGTGTGTGTGTGTGTGTGTGTGGAATTTTAATTCTTTCATTATATATTCTTTGTGTGTGACCACTAGCTCTTTAAAAGTGGTTTGGTTTTACAAATTAGAATTCCAAGAAGAGTTTTATCTTGGATATGGATATCTAAGAGAACATATTAGAGCGCTATGTTATGTATATGAACATGAAAAAAATCCATATATGTAGGTTATTAGCAACACAGTTTTTTAGACTTTTAGAAATAGATCATTTTTGAATGGCTCCTTATTAAGTTTACTCCATTGCTAACACTCTATAATGTTCTATTGCTTAATATTTATACTATGTTAAATTATTCTAAACATTTAGTCCAATTGTGTAGAGGATAACTCAAAATGCCAGTTCTCTAAGTTACCATCTCAACTTGATGGTGTTTCAAACCCATGCTCATAGGCAAGCTACTTAACAGTTTGTCCAAAAACCATATTTGCTTCGATGTTAATGAATTTACCAAGTATTGACTCCTGGAAATACAAAACATATTTACCTTTGTCTCATTTAAAAGTTTTTTTTTCAATTATTGTATGTGCTCAGGGTGAATGCTGTAGTTTCCATCCTGAAGGACAATGTAAATTTGCATTATATTCATTGCTATTTGTAAAAGTAATCTTTCTATCCCCCACAAAAAAAAAACCCACTGATGAGGGATTCAAGTTATATTTGTCACTTTGTTTATACCCATCTTATTCCAGAATGGGTTTAAGGAGATTAGGGTATCAAGAGTATTCTAAATCTCATTTAATCACTCAATTTTATTTTCCTGTTTTACCTCAAATTTTTTAAAATGCTGAAATTTGCATAATTATTGATTGCAATAAAGTTTATCAGTGTTGTCTTAGAAAAATATTTTAATCCTAAATTTCCCTACTAAAAAAAATTATAAATGGTTACCCAACGAAATCTTAGGTTTTATGTAATAGCTACAGTCTTTATTTTAAACACAGTTTAAAATAGTGATTCAATAATTAAATCTATGCCAAAGATTACAGTTCTAACTACAGCTAATTCTTTTATTAATTGTGGAAGCCATAAGTTCGAGACCAACATATTTACCTAAAGAAGACAAAGGAAAATTTTAGCACATGGGAATGGCTAAACTTCAGAAAAAGACATGACTAGGAAATAAACCTCCTCATGTTTGCTGATTGAAATACTTCATTCCCTTTAGGAATGACTCCATGCTGAAGAGCCATTCTATTTTTGCTTTAAAGAATTGCTTCACTAATTAAGTACATATGAGAGATAGTTTTTAAAGCTCCTACGTTCCAAGGCTATCACATAGCTAATTACTACAGTATACCAATAAATCTATGGGTTCATTACTCTTTTTTTTTTTTTTTTGCCTCACCATGCAGCATGTGGGATCTTAGTTCCCCAATCTGGGCTCGAACTCCTCACCCCCTACAGTGGAAGCGCAGAGTTTTAACCACTGGACCACTAGGGAAGTCCCTCTCACCTTGAAACAAGGTATCACACATACTATGTTGCCAAGAGCAAAGGAATATTCATGATTAGTCTCATTTTAATGCCATCTAATAAAGAGCGTGTTAAATATGTTTATAAAAATAAGAAGTTTTAAAAGAAATGGGCTAACTCCTTTTTTTGTCAAGAATGTTAAAAGCAATCCTTGATTTGGGAAAATTTATGGTTTCATCCTAAAATTTCAGTCATTCTGAATTGAATGAAACTGTCTACAAAGGTTTTTTTAAATATTTATCTTAATAACAGAGCCAGTGGCAGACATTATCCGACTAAAATCAGTAAAGAAAAAGTAAAAAACTGAAATAAAAATTCAAAAAACATTTAAAATTCAAAACAATTTAATTCCATAGATTAGGACTTTTTAAAATGATGATCTTCCAGTCTACATAATCTACTATTAAGAATAAAGTGTAGGGCTTTCCTGGTGGCGCAGTGGTTGAGAATCTGCCTGCCAATGCAGGGGACATGGGTTCGATCCCTGGTCTGGGAAGATCCCACATGCCGCGGAGAAACTAGGCCCGTGAGCCACAACTACTGAGCCTGCGCGTCTGGAGCCTGTGCCCCGCAACAAGAGAGGCCGCGACAGTGAAAGGCTCGCGCACCGCGATGAAGAGTGGCCCCCGCTCGCCGCAACTAGAGAAAGCCCTCGCACAGAAACGAAGACCCAACACAGCCAAAAATAAATAAATAAATAAATAAAATTTTAAAAAACATTTAAAAAAAGCCTTAAAAAAAAAGAATAAAGTGTAAACACTGAAGTTCTAGTATGCACTATGTTACGTTGCACTACACATTCTGTGCTTAGGGAGCAAAAACCACATTTTCATCGTGAAGGGAATTGATCGTAGCAGTTTTTTGTTACTGTAACAGGGTTATTTCAAATTTTAGATTTAAAAATTAAATAAAATTATAAAGTACTAATCTGACAAATATTTGTAAAATAAAAAATAGTTTATGAAAAAAATCAAAACCTTCAACCGACATCAAATATTTATATTGGAAAATATAAATGAATTGAGGAAAATGGCATATATTAAAAATTGAAGTATTCAGCAAAAGTTGATGCACAAGGTACTGTAAATAGAATATAAAGTGAACTTTTAGAATAAACTATATTACAAACGGCATTACTAAGGAATATTTGAGGAATTATAGAAATACATGATATTTAGACAAAGAATGAATGTATCCCAAGATACATATTTGAGGGGGAAAGCGGTGAAATAAAATATTCACGAAGCAAAATATGAAAATTGAAAAGCAATAACCCACCTTGCTAGAGTGGTTGCCTCCAGTAGACTGTTCTTCCACTTCCACGTCTGGTAATGGACACGGCGTAAGACTGGGGCTGAAGGCCATGAGGTCTGCCTTGGGCGGCCCCTCCCCAGAGCACACCCGCTGCCGCCTCTGCTGCGAGTAAGACCAGCTCCCCACCGCGCTGGAGCACACCAGCGTGGGCTTCCCGGGCCCGCACGCGCCCTCGCTGGGCGGCGCCGAGCACCGCAGCGCCGTGTACAGCAGCAGCGTGAGCACCAACAGGCTGGACACCGCGCAGATGGCGATGATCAGGTACACGTTCACATCCACCAGAGCGGCCTCCGCGCCAGCGGCGCCCGTCGACGCCCGCGAAGAGGCCTTGGGCGCCTGGCCGCTGTCCTCCAGCGACAGCAGCACGGTGGCCGTGGCCGTCAGCGCCGGCTCGCCGTGGTCCTTCACCAGCACCAGCAGGCGCTGGCGCGGCGCGTCCGCCTCGTCCAGGGCGCGCGTCGTGCTGATCTCGCCCGTGTACAGCCCCACGCGGAACGGGCTGCGCGCGCCACCCGCCGCCGGCTGCAGCTCGTACGACAGCCACGCGTTGTAGCCCGAGTCCGCGTCCACCGCGCGCACCTTCGCCACCACGTGGCCCGCGCCCACCGACCGAGCCACCCGCTGGCTCAGTGCGCCCGCCCCGCCGCCCGGCCCGGGCAGCAGCAGCGCGGGCGCGTTGTCGTTCTCGTCCAGCACGAACACCTGCAGCGTCACGGTGCTGCCCAGAGGCGGCACGCCCGCGTCGCGCGCGCTCACCTGGAACTGCAGCAGCTCCAGCTCCTCGTGGTCCAGCGGCTGCAGCGCGTACACCTTGCCGCTCTCCGCGTGCACCGACACGTAGCTCGACAGCGCTCGCTCGCCCACCCGCCGCTCCACCAGCGAGTAGGACACCAGCGCGTTCTCCTGCGCGTCCGCGTCCCGCGCCGACACCGTGAAGATGTGGCAGCCGGGCGGGTTGTTCTCCTTCACCAACACCGTGTACTCGGGCTGCGCGAACGCGGGCGCGTTGTCGTTCACGTCGGCCACCTCCACGGACACGCCGGCTGTGGCCGACAGCGAAGGCGAGCCCCCGTCCCTCGCGGTCACCACCACCTCATAGTTCTCCAAGCTCTCGCGGTCCAGGGCGCTGTCCAGCACCAGCGAATAATAATTTTTGAAGGTGGACACCAGTTTGAAGGGGACATGAGGTGTTAGTGAGCAGGTCACCTGCCCGTTGGCGCCAGAGTCACGGTCGGACACGCTGATTAAGGCGATGACGGTGCCCACCTGAGCGTCCTCTCGCACTGGGAGAGCCAAAGAAGTGACAACCACCTCAGGTGAATTATCATTTTCATCCAGGATTTCCAGTAGGACAGTGCAGTGACCAACCATAGGTGGGTTTCCTTTATCTGTAACATCTACATGAATTTCATAAGTATTACTATCCTCAAAGTCAATAGGATCATTTACTCTTATTTCTCCTGTGCTTTCATTCATTAGAAATTTCCTTCTTGTGCTGGGTGGGACCAAAGAGCTAAACGAATATATTATTTCCTTATTTATCCCTTCATCCACATCAGAAGCATTTAGCCATATGACTAATGTTTGGTTCGCTGAATTTTCATACATCTTAACTTCATAAACGGATCGGTCAAATAGAGGTGCGTTATCATTGGCGTCTAACACCAGGATCAGCAGAGTAACAAATCCCATCAGTTCGGGTTTGCCTCCATCAGTTGCCGTTAATAACAACTGAAGCTGAGGATTTTCTTCACGATCCAGCAGTTTTCGTAGAACAAGCACTGGAAATTTGCCTTTGTCCTTCTTGTTTATAATATCAAGAGTGAAAAAGTCATTTGGACTGAGTCTGTAAGTAAGCATTGCGTTCTCGCCAATATCCGCATCAGATGCGCCTTCTAGAGGAAATCGAGAGTCAAGCGGTCGAGATTCGTAAATTGAGAGCTTTTGTTCTGAGACAGAGAAGACCGGCGGGTTGTCATTAACGTCCTTCACCTCCACCTCCACATGAAACACCTGCAGCGGCCGGTCCACGATCACCTCCAGGTGGATGCTGCACTCCTCGCTCCGCCCGCACAGCTCCTCCCGGTCGATCCGAGAATTCACAAACAAAATGCCATTCTGCAGATTTACCTCCAGAAGGTCCCCGCGGCCTTTGGATGCCACCCGGAACAGACGCGGCACCAGCTCCGCCAGCTCCAGCCCCAGGTCCTGGGCGATGCGGCCCACGAAGGTGCCGTGTTTGGCTTCCTCCGAGAGCGAGTAATGGACCTGGCTGCTCCCAGTCTCCCAGGCTGCAATGAGCAGAAACGAGAGAAGCAGGCGCTGGGTTCTCTGCCTGATAGGTCTGTAGACCAACATCATAACTTTCTCCTGTTTTATAAATCAGTGACTCGGCGTCCAGAACACACCCACCGCTCCGAATTTTTCTATTCGATTTCTTGCATCCAATTTTCTTGAAATGGCTGAGATCTCCGAATGTAGCTCTTTCCTAGTCCTTGAGAAACAGGATCATGCCTTTGTTCTGAAAAGCCATTTTGTGGAAGACAGCGACATCCGGTGGCTTAATGTGTAAGTACAATTCCATGAGTTTAACAACTCTTGTTCCTATCTTTTCATTCTATTTTCACATCTTTGGGTCTCTATGGACTTTCAAAGACTCACATTACGTTTCTTTTGTATATAATAATAATCATTGTCGATACGTAGTGCAGCGTTTTTCTTGAGTGGAAAATCACAGAGAAGTAATTCCTTCCCTAACCATGATTGTCTTTAGCTGAATTTGAAAACACCCTTAATATTTGTATAATACTGAGTGTACTAGCATTTTGTTGGATAACAAATTTAAGTCTCTTCAACTTCTAAACCTTAATTCACTTCTCCTTGTCATTACTTTGATATTAAATAAACCTTAGACACTAATCTCAAGCATCAGTTCTCTGTGAGGTATTTGCAACTTCTAAATGCCAATCATCACTAGAATGTAGAGAGATCACAGGCTTCAACATCAGAAATTCCTCTCTTCTGATTCCTAGTCTCCAACTTACTAGTTGTGTGACTTGGGGAAAATAATTTAACCTCTCTCTGTCTCAGTTTTCACTTTCATAACATTCATAACATATTAATAATAATATGGTGGTTGCATGAATTATGATATATTAAGAGCCTAGTATAATACCTCAAGGAGAGTGAGTGCTTCATAAATGGAAGTTATTCTCAGGGCTCACTTTAGCCACATTAGTTTCATAATGCTCAAGACCAAAATTGGCTCTTTGGATAAAATGATTACCTATAGAATGGTGTCACCCTATAAAGCCTTTACATTATTGCTGCTGCACAGGCTGAGTGGTGTTCCTGTCTTTAAGAAGACAGAAAAGTGCTTTCATTGAGAAATTAGTTATAAGGGGGAAATTTCACTTTTTTACACACATCTTACATGGGCAAAAAGAATCTTAATTGTGATTCAAAATAAAATAATTAAAAATTTATGATTTCCACTTTCAGAGACAACTAATTTCATCTTTGTTATTTTTATGTTTTTCAAATACCCCAAATATACAGTTTTGGCATTATCTAATAATTTTATAAGTGTCAGTAAAGTTTTTCATCACCTGCAGTAAAAATATTTTCTCTCAAAATTCTTGGAATCAAATATTCAGTAACTGAAATTCTCCATTAATATATCTATGGTGGAGTTCCTGGGCGGTCCAGTGGTTAAGACTCCGCGCTTACAGTGAAGGGGGCATGGGTTCAATCCCTGGTCGGGGAACTAAGATCCTGTATGCCTCGCGGTGCAGGCAATATACTATATGCTACTGATAAAAGTTGAAGTTTCTCTTTTTCCAAAAAAAGGAAAACTTACTGATAGGAGGTTTTGTCTTATCCAAAGATTAATTTCTTACTTTAATGAGTTTTTTTAAAGAGATCAATAATTTTGAACTCTGAAAAATAGAACATTTATAGAATAAATAAGAAAATTTACAGGAATGAGGGTCACTTGATTCATCGATGTATGTGTGCTTCTAACTTCTGTTTTTATACTTCTCTACTCCTTTAGAATGATTCTAGGGTCCAAATCTATTCATATTCTGATTTTAAGGGTTACTTTTCTTATAAAGCATGAATTAAAATGTAATGAGTTAATCTATCCACCCACAATAGCAATGTTCACTGTAAGCTACTATCTGGAGTCTAAAAATAAGTTTATCATTGATTAATCACCTCAACACAAGGTAATGATATAAACTAAATTCCATTGCTGTTAATGAGCATTTTTAACCAGGTAATAACATAAATGTCCCAATGCAAATCTCCAATAATGAATGGAAAGTAGTGTAGTTAAATTATATCCTGTCAAATAATAGGAACTTGCTTTGCCAAGCAACTCAATAGGGCTATAGCCTCTAAAATTTCAGTTGGATAAGAATCACCTGGAATGCTTGTTAAAATGCAAATTTGCCAATATTACTTATTTCAGAAACTTGAGGTGGTGTCTGGGAAGCAGAATGTTCAATAAGGACTCCAGATATTGCTAAAGCAGTTAGCATTGTCAGGCCTGAGGATAGGCTGACCATAAAAACCAGTTTGCCTGGAATATGCTCTATGTTGGTCTGTGGTCTTGTATACATTTGTATAGTGCCCCTTTCACTCTCAAAAGTGTCTGAGATCGAGTCATAACTTAGTTAGCCCTATCTAGAAACTACAGTTAACAGACTGGCATAGGGGAGCTTCATTATTGGTCTCATGATTCTGGCTTGAATTGAGCAATGAAGTGTCTTCCAAGCTCTCACCTCTCTATTTTGGACTTCCCAGCTGTTTTTAATCCTGAATTTCCTGAATCCCAGCGTGCTCATGCTTCCTGATGACCCAAAAAATAAATTCATTACTAAGATGTTCACTGATCTTCTGAAAATTTGCATACAATGATAGCCCATATTCTGGGAGAGAATAAAGATTAGTATAAGGGACTATATTACCAATTATATCAATGCAGCCATCAATGATAAAGAGTAAAATTGTAATTATAGAATATGTAGTAAGTACTTAATGAATAATACTAGCTCTAAGATACTAGAGGAATGGTGGCAGTTTTTGCGGGGGAAGCAAATGACATTTCTAGCATCCCTCAATCCATATAACATAATCAAATACCTGGGCCCAAGTACAAGTGGCATATGGAACCTGAAAAAGTACAAGGACAGAGATATTTGAAGGTATAAGTCTGGATTTAAGGTGAGTTGTGCCAACAGACATAGACAGGTTTTATGACAAGAGTTCAGAGAATATTCAAGTTTTGCAAGAAATAAAATGGGAAAAAATAGATTGCTTTGTAGCGTAAACCAAACATGTGTCCTTTGGAGAGAAACAAAGTACTGAAATGTTTAAGTGATTTTTACTTGCATGTGCCTTGTTATATTGTGACTCTATTCTCAAGTCCACTCTGATTTGCTCTGTTGAGTTTTCAATTAAGAAATGCCTTGTAAAATACCTGACATGATAAAAAATAAAATAAAACCCCTGAGTAGAAATATAAAACACATTACAAAAATGCAATGTAAGTATAAAGGAAGTTTTTAAGATATAAATTAGAAAACAAAATGAATGCTTGGACTAAAGATAGAGTGTGGAGAACCACCAATTTGAAACTTGCAAACCATAATCCAGGAAATGTAAGTTTAGCATGTAGTGACTTTAAAGGTGCACAATCTCATCTCCAGATTTCTGTCTTTTGGAATACTGAGAGACAAAGTAAATCCTCATGTAAACTGGTTAAGTTCTAGACAACAATTTCAAGAGAATTCAAAGTGTGAAATATGGGTATATCTTTAATGCCCCAGCATTACATTACTAACAGAAAATTTCATAAAAGGAGAAAGTCTTCTTCAAGAAAGAAAGTACCTTTCAGGAAGTATTTTCTTCAATATCAGATAAAACATGAATTTCAAAAAAATTTCTACGTGTAGAAAAGATTCTCAATCAACATTTTCTTATGATCTACACTGTCAGACAATGTATAGAAACATATTTTGAACAAGTGGGAATAAGAGTTATATTTGAAACAATTATTGTCAAAATTAAATTCCTAAAGTAAAGCAACTGTTTTCTAGGTATATTGGAAGTTACTTATTGAAGTTACAGACACTAACTAGTGCTGACCGCCATGTCTCCAGAAAGGTAGGAAACTATAAGTTAACAAGGTAACAGTTACTGCATATATCTGCTATGGGGTTGCTTTAAAACAATATAATTAGGCTAAACTACCATGCTTACTTTAGAAATAAATTATCATTTGACAGAGTGGTGTTGCAGTTAACTTAATGTGTAATGACTAAATTTGTTTTCACCTAATAGTTTTCAGGTACGGTGGCAGCAATTCCTATTAATCAGGAACTCAATATGACTCCCACAACAGGTTTTAAATAAAATGGATTCAGCCCTAATAAATGTCTGTTCAGTGTATGGTTTATAACGATTCTCAACTGGAAGTCGAAGCAAAAGTCAGTAACAAAGTTAAGGATCACTCTCCGGAAATAAAATTAAACATACTGGCAGAACTAGAAAAACATGGATAAAAACTATTTAAAAGTATCTTATAGGATAATTAAAATATTTTTCAAGACTAAATGAATACATACATAAACAAATAAAATATTAGAGCAACCCACCTTCCCAGAGGAGTCCAAAGAAGCTTGTGGATCTCCAGTTGCATCTATAGATCCAGGACACGGAGGTAGGCTGGGGCTGAAGGCCATGAGGTCTGCCTTGGGCGGCCCCTCCCCAGAGCACACCCGCTGCCGCTTCTGCTGCGAGTAAGACCAGCTCCCCACCGCGCTGGAGCACACCAGCGTGGGCTTCCCGGGCCCGCACGCGCCCTCGCTGGGCGGCGCCGAGCACCGCAGCGCCGTGTACAGCAGCAGCGTGAGCACCAACAGGCTGGACACCGCGCAGATGGCGATGATCAGGTACACGTTCACATCCACCAGAGCGGCCTCCGCGCCAGCGGCGCCCGTCGACGCCCGCGAAGAGGCCTTGGGCGCCTGGCCGCTGTCCTCCAGCGACAGCAGCACGGTGGCCGTGGCCGTCAGCGCCGGCTCGCCGTGGTCCTTCACCAGCACCAGCAGGCGCTGGCGCGGCGCGTCCGCCTCGTCCAGGGCGCGCGTCGTGCTGATCTCGCCCGTGTACAGCCCCACGCGGAACGGGCTGCGCGCGCCACCCGCCGCCGGCTGCAGCTCGTACGACAGCCACGCGTTGTAGCCCGAGTCCGCGTCCACCGCGCGCACCTTCGCCACCACGTGGCCCGCGCCCACCGACCGAGCCACCCGCTGGCTCAGTGCGCCCGCCCCGCCGCCCGGCCCGGGCAGCAGCAGCGCGGGCGCGTTGTCGTTCTCGTCCAGCACGAACACCTGCAGCGTCACGTTGCTGCCCAGAGGCGGCACGCCCGCGTCGCGCGCGCTCACCTGGAACTGCAGCAGCTCCAGCTCCTCGTGGTCCAGCGGCTGCAGCGCGTACACCTTGCCGCTCTCCGCGTGCACCGACACGTAGCTCGACAGCGCTCGCTCGCCCACCCGCCGCTCCACCAGCGAGTAGGACACCAGCGCGTTCTCCTGCGCGTCCGCGTCCCGAGCCGACACCGTGAAGATGTGGCAGCCGGGCGGGTTGTTCTCCTTCACCAACACCGTGTACTCGGGCTGCGCGAACGCGGGCGTGTTGTCGTTCACGTCGGACACCTCCACGGACACGCTGGCTGTGGCCGACAGCGAAGGCGAGCCCCCGTCCCTCGCGGTCACCCCCACCTCATAGTTCGCCACACTCTCGCGATCCAAGGCGCTGTCCAGAACCAATGAATAGTAATTCTTGAAGGTGGACACCAGCCTGAAGGGAACACTGGGTGACAGGGTGCAAGTCACCTGCCCATTGACACTGGAGTCGAGGTCGGACACGCTGATCAAGGCGATGACGGTGCCCAGTGGAGCGTCTTCCCTAATTGGGAGGGACAAGGACTTGAATTCCATTACTGGGACATTATCATTGGTGTCGCCAACTTCCACCATAACTGTACAATGGCCAGAGAGTGGGGGCTGCCCCTTATCAATGCCCTCTACAAGAATTTCATAGGATTTGCTTTCTTCAAAATCGATATATCCCTTTACCATAATTTCTCCAGTAATTGGATCTATGTAGAACTTGGATTTCACATTTGGTAAAATATCAGTTGAGAATGAATATGTAATATTCCCATTCAAGCCTTCGTCTAAATCTGAGGCGTTAAGTTTAATTACCAACGTTCCATTAGGAACATTTTCCTGTAATTTCACTTCATAGAGTGTTCTGTCGAAAACTGGGGCGTTGTCGTTGGCGTCCAGCACTTTGACGAGTAACTGAACGGTGCCAGTCAGCTCAGGTTTGCCGCCATCAGAGGCGGTAAGCACTAAAAAAATCTCCGGGGCTTCTTCTCTGTCTAAAGGTTTCCTTAATACTAACCCAAGACGTTTTACTCGCTCTTCATAGGATGGTTTTTCCAGCGAGAAATACTCACTGGGGCTCAGTGTGTAAGTCAGCAGAGCGTTGGCCCCAATGTCTGCATCGGAAGCGCCCTCTAGTGGAAACCGAGAGTCAAGCGGCCTGGATTCAGCCATGAACAGATTCTTTTGTGTTCCCGGGAACACAGGAGGATTGTCGTTAACGTCCTTTACTTCCACCTCCACATGGAACACCTGCAGCGGCCGGTCCACGATCACCTCCAGGTGGATGCTGCACTCTGCGCTCCGCCCGCACAGCTCCTCCCGGTCGATCCGAGAATTCACAAACAAAATGCCATTCTGCAGATTTACCTCCAGAAGGTCCCCGCGGCCTTTGGACGCCACCCGGAACAGACGCGGCACCAGCTCCGCCAGCTCCAGCCCCAGGTCCTGAGCGATGCGGCCCACGAAGGTGCCGTGTTTGGCCTCCTCCAGGACGGAGTAGCGGACCTGGCCGCTCCCGGCCTTCCAGGTTGAAAGGAACAGAAGTGAGAGCAGCAAACGCCGGTATTCCTGGCCGATTGCCCAGGAGAACTCCATCTCAAGCCCGCAGTGCTTTGTTCTCATGAAGCGGGTCTTGTTTCAAAATGAAGAGATATCTCCTGACCGTTCAGTCCAGTCCCACTGCATCCTCCATTTTTCAGCATCTGGATGGTGGATGCAGCTTCTTTACAATAAGAATAGGAGGGATTTTTTTCTTTCTTTCTCGCTCTATCGGATCAATTTTATGGTACAGAGCGACATCATGTGGCTCCAAACCGTAAGTAACAGATTCTGGAGATGCATACTCTAAGTCTTAATTATTCTTTCATCCATTCTGCCTTTGGAGAATAGAATCTCATTTTGTACTACTGAGGTACACATTTTGCACCACTGAGATACACATTTTGCACCACTGATTGATTGTGATCCTTAGTTTCACCACAGGAGCAGCTTTCACTTCAGTGGAAATACTTTTTTCATAGAAGTTTTAAGTATTTACAGAGACCCAACTGTAGTTAACATAGCACCTTGCAAATATACAATTGGTAAAGTGTTGGTTAGGAAATTCACGACAGGTTTTTTGTGTGTGTGTGTTCCTAAGAGTGATGAAAGGTAGTTATTAATGATGACACACTCTTCATCATTGGATTTTACATTCCCAGTGTTGAAGATTTCAGAGAATTAAGCTCTAGGAAAACTCTGATCTCCAAAATAAGTCATTGAAAGGGAATTTCAAAAATGTTTGAAAAAGGAAGCAAAGACCATCAGCACTTAATTGAAGGTCTTCCTTGCTGTGGGCAAGGAAGCTTTAACAAGGAAGTAGGATGTTTCGGTATATAATTTATGTTGGGAAGTATTCCAGATAATTTTATTCACTGGAACCTATTCACCTCCCATGAGCAAGATGGGTATTCTCATTTTGTCTCTTACAGTTTATAAACACTTGCTTGTTCTCCAGGATCTAATATGCCTCAACTTCTATTCTCTCTTACAGCACTCATATATTTCAGTCAAAGTGGACAATTTCCTGCTTCCAATAACATTTTTCATGAAACAGATATACTCATTTCATTCCCTGCCTAAGTAATATCCATCATTTCCAAACTCTTCTCAAAGCAGTTTCCCCCATTATATAACAATTTAAAACTTCCTTGACCAACAAAGACTTTCATGATTAAACCAATTGAGCAGGCATCTTTATTTTCTTTTATACTGTAGCATCTAGATCAAATCACTTGGGACATTTATTACATTAATTTCTCTTTTTTAGGTATTTGGGTATGTGTGTCTAATCCTCCATTTTTGAAATATAAACTTTTGAAGAGAATATTTGTGTTATAATAGTTTAATAGCTCAGAATACTTACTGAGTATTTGCTGAACATTTACCCTATAGAATGGTTTGGTTTTCTTCAATTGCTTAATAAAATGCATTAAATTAAGGTGGTCATGTAGCTAGTTAAGAAATATGATGTCTCAGCAACCTCTATAATTTTCCAGAGATAACAAAAATATTTTCCTTAGACATTGCTCTACTTAAGATATATTTCAATTTCCATATTGAAAACCTGGATTTTAGCTTAGTTTTCATTCCAGTTCTTGGCAATCATGATCTTTGAGACATTAATAGTTCTAATGGTCAATAAAGAATTCCCAAATAATAGAGCATAATATATTTTCCTGACACACAAAAAACAATATAGAAGGACATGATGGTAGCTATTTTAAAACTTTCTTTGACTTTTATGTTCATAAACCTCTTACTCCATAGTTGTCTAAGACAAAAAAAAAATCAATCTAGTGAAAATAGCTCTAAGCTCCCATTCTACGAAAAGCCACACTGCCCCCCCCATTTTTTCTGAATTAAAACATAAATCAAAGTAGTTTCACTGTTCCAGTACCCAAACTGCAGATTTGTGCAAAATGATTAGTATCAAACACACTGAAAGGAAGTGAAAAGGACTCCCTGTCCATTTACTTTATTTTGCAAGTAATTAAATGCATAGATGAGGAATGCAAAAGAATAGAAAGGATATTTATTTGGGAACTATTCACTATTTACCGGGTATAGAGACAACACATCTCTAAAGGGAAAAACTCAAAAGTCTTTAAAATGTCTTATTAGCTGAGAATCACATTAGTCAAGAAGTTGAAGAGGAGGACTTCCCTGGTGGCACAGTGGTTAAGAATCCACCTGCCAATGCAGGGACAAGGGTTCGGGCCCTGGTCCGGGTAGCAACTAAGCCTGTGCACCACAACTACTGAGCCTGCGCTCTAGAGCCTGTGAGCCACAACTACTGAGCCAACGTGCCACAACTACTGAAGCCCGCACGTCTAGAGCACAGCGTGCTCCGCAACAAGAGAAGCCACCATAATGAGAAGCCCGCACACTGTAACGAAGAGTAGCCCCCACTCGCCGCAACTAGAGAAAGCCCGCGCACAGCAACGAAGACCCAACGCAGCCAAAAATAAATAAATAAATAAATTTATTTTAAAAATAAAAAATAAAACTATATGCCCATTTGTACTCAAAAAAAAAAAATTGAAGAGGGGAGCTGGATTTGAAGACTGAAGTCCCACATCCTGGAAGACGAGAACTCTGGATGGCTCTATTATTCACAATAGGATGAAAATGATACCTAATAAAATAGTGAACTGAGGTTGGACATGCTGTGGCTCATACTTGATGGACAGGAGGCCACAAAGGACAGTGCCAGAAAGAGGAAATGGAAGTGGAAAAAAGGAGGACTATCTATTTTATATGTTGGCCTATCCCACAATATCACTGAGTATTAACCAGGTCTCACCAAGGAAACTTGAACAAAGAAGTAGGAAGTTGTAGTACATAACTTGTGTGGAAAAGTATTCCACACAATTAGAATGGAATACACTGGAGCAAAGTTGGTATCTTCATTTTTGTCTCTAATGGTTTAGAATACTTGCCCATTCTCCAGTCACTAACATACCTAAGCTTTGGTTTCCACTGGCAAAGAAACTTCAATGCGAGACGAACTATTTACTAGGGGAACTGACCAAATACCAAATAGGGAAATGAATGGAAAATAATTTCACTTCTAGTTATTTGGAACTTTGTACTTGCTACATGACACACATTAATAGGTTGGTATTCAGAGGAGGGTCACCAGTAATAACATTGACTTATTGAACTTTTTGGACATTAGCATCATTAATACTGCATGTAAAAGAGGTTAATAATAAATAAGTTTTGCTAACTGAATAGTTTTAAAATGAGATATACAGTATTTTTCTCTACACTGTTCAGATAGAAAATAATATTTCTTAACAAGATTAATAATATTCTTTCAAAAGCAATATTTTCTAAATGATGATATACTAAAGAGAGTATTAAAATTTCACTTCCTATTGATTTCTTAATGCTTACTAATAAAAAGTAGTGAGAAACAGAAGATAGAAAATGATACAATTCTAAAAGCAATAAATTTATTATTCTAGTTTTTTTTTACCCAATTGGAAAACTAGCAACAATACACAGTATTGTCAAATGTGAGCACAAAAATTAAAACAATCATGTTCAAGTAGAAAGGAGGAACTGAGAATACAGATAAATGGATAAGTGAGTAAAAGAGGCTCTATAGGAGGCAACAGGCTTAATAAACTAATATTTGAAACTGAATATGTAAAAGCATAATAAAAAGAAAGTGCACCAGTGACATTTGGACTAACATCTAGTAGGAATTTCCAATAAAAAGTGTCATAATTTACTGAAGCATTGTGGAGGTATTAGCACACCACAGTTTAAGTCAAATATTCGAATCAATTCAATTTACCCTGGAAAATATATTTAGTTTCTATCCAGATTTTTAGCAATAAAATAACTCTACAGCGACTTGTAAAAACCTCAAAGTATGGGTCTTACCACTTATTGCTGATTCGGTTCAAAGCCATTAGTCACAAGAAATTCAAACATTTTAACCACAAAACCAGTACCTTGAAGACTCTATTGACAGCAACAAGACTAATTAACTGTTAAAATGTTTCCAAAGGAGTAGTAACGTTGAGAATTAAAAACAAAGACATTTTTGAAAGGATTTTTAAAAATTACTCACTTTAGCAGGAAGATCAACCTTCACATCCAGCTGCTCTTCTCTATCCCCACTAATGGGGCCGGGTGGGAGACATGGGCTGAAGGCCATGAGGTCTGCCTTGGGCGGCCCCTCCCCAGAGCACACCCGCTGCCGCCTCTGCTGCGAGTAAGACCAGCTCCCCACCGCGCTGGAGCACACCAGCGTGGGCTTCCCGGGCCCGCACGCGCCCTCGCTGGGCGGCGCCGAGCACCGCAGCGCCGCGTACAGCAGCAGCGTGAGCACCAACAGGCTGGACACCGCGCAGATGGCGATGATCAGGTACACGTTCACATCCACCAGAGCGGCCTCCGCGCCAGCGGCGCCCGTCGACGCCCGCGAAGAGGCCTTGGGCGCCTGGCCGCTGTCCTCCAGCGACAGCAGCACGGTGGCCGTGGCCGTCAGCGCCGGCTCGCCGTGGTCCTTCACCAGCACCAGCAGGCGCTGGCGCGGCGCGTCCGCCTCGTCCAGGGCGCGCGTCGTGCTGATCTCGCCCGTGTACAGCCCCACGCGGAACGGGCTGCGCGCGCCACCCGCCGCCGGCTGCAGCTCGTACGACAGCCACGCGTTGTAGCCCGAGTCCGCGTCCACCGCGCGCACCTTCGCCACCACGTGGCCCGCGCCCACCGACCGAGCCACCCGCTGGCTCAGTGCGCCCGCCCCGCCGCCCGGCCCGGGCAGCAGCAGCGCGGGCGCGTTGTCGTTCTCGTCCAGCACGAACACCTGCAGCGTCACGTTGCTGCCCAGAGGCGGCACGCCCGCGTCGCGCGCGCTCACCTGGAACTGCAGCAGCTCCAGCTCCTCGTGGTCCAGCGGCTGCAGCGCGTACACCTTGCCGCTCTCCGCGTGCACCGACACGTAGCTCGACAGCGCTCGCTCGCCCACCCGCCGCTCCACCAGCGAGTAGGACACCAGCGCGTTCTCCTGCGCGTCCGCGTCCCGAGCCGACACCGTGAAGATGTGGCAGCCGGGCGGGTTGTTCTCCTTCACGAACACCGTGTACTCGGGCTGCGCGAACGCGGGCGCGTTGTCGTTCACGTCGGACACCTCCACGAACACGGTGGCCGTTGTCGACAGGGAAGGCGAGCCCCCGTCCCTCGCGGTCACCCCCACCTCATAGTTCGCCAGGTTCTCGCGATCCAGGGCGCTGTCCAACACCAGCGAATAGTAATTCTTGAAGGTGGACACCAGTTTGAAGAAGTCATGGGGCGTCAGGGTGCAGGTCACCTGCCCGTTGGCACCGGAGTCGCGGTCAGACACCGTGATGAGGGCGATGACTGTTCCCAGCGGAGCATCCTCTCGGATGGGAAGTGAAAGAGACGTGATTGAGACTTCTGGTGTGTTATCATTGATGTCCACAAGTTTTACTGAAATTTTACAGTGCCCAGACATTGGTGGAGTCCCGTTGTCATAGGCAATGACTTGAATCTCATAAGATTTCACTTCCTCATAATCTAATTGTCCCTTAGTTCTGATTTCCCCTGAGCTGGGATCTATTTTGAACTTGGTCTTTATATTGGGGGACACATCACCACTAAATGAATACACAGTCTCGCTGTTTGATCCTTCATCTGCATCAGAAGAATTTAATTTAATCACCAAGGATCCGTTTGCGATGTTCTCTAACAACTGTACTTTGTAAACTGATTGGTCAAAAGTAGGTTCGTTGTCATTCACATCTAATACCTTAATAAGCAGTTGAACGGTGCCTGTGAGCTCAGGTTTGCCCCTATCAGTAGCCACCAGTAACAAATTAATCTCGGCAGTTTCCTCTCTGTCCAGAGATTTCCTCAGCACAAGAGACAAAGACTGGCTTAGTTCATCATTTGTCTGTATATCTAGAAAGAAAAACTCACTGGAGCTGAGCTTGTAGGAGAGAAGAGCATTTACTCCGACATCTGCATCAAACGCCCCCTCTAGAGGAAACCGCGAGTCAAGCAGCCTCGATTCGTGAAACCGGATAGTCTTTACTGTCACTGGAAATACTGGCGGATTGTCGTTAATGTCCTTCACCTCCACCGCCACATGGAACACCTGCAGCGGCCGGTCCACGATCACCTCCAGGTGGATGCTGCACTCCGCGCTCCGCCCGCACAGCTCCTCCCGGTCGATCCGAGAATTCACAAACAAAATGCCATTCTGCAGATTTACCTCCAGAAGGTCCCCGCGGCCTTTGGATGCCACCCGGAACAGACGCGGCACCAGCTCCGCCAGCTCCAGCCCCAGGTCCTGGGCGATGCGGCCCACGAAGGTGCCGTGTTTGGCCTCCTCGGGGACGGAGTAGTGGACCTGGCTGCTCCTGGCCTCCCCTGCAGCGAGGAGCAGAAGCGAGAGTAGCAGACACCCGACCTCTCCGCCCCTACTCTTAGAAGACACCATCACCAATACTCAGCGAGTTGATCAAATTAAAATATCATGTTTTGCAAAATTTTAAATATTGTCCTCTAGTCTCTGCTCAAGTCCTGCTGCTTCTCTTACTGTTCTGTCTCTCTGGAGTGACAATAGGGCCCTGGGTATTTTTCTTCCTACAGAATACACTGTAGTAGACAGCGACATCATGTGGCCAAAATGTAGGCTCTACTATTTATTCTGTAGATTAAAAATTAAACAATTGTCTAGTCTAAGTTTACTGATAGCTTTCATTTAGGAAAAATATTTATTTTAAACTCTGAAATATATCATTCCCCCCTTTAATTGTGTTAAAAACATATAACAAAATTTACCATCTCATCCACTTTTAAGTATACAATTTAGTACGTTAAGTATACTCACATTGTTGTGAAACAGATCTTGAGAACTTTCACCTTGCAAACATGAACCTCTATCTATACCCATTAGAAAGCAACTCCCCTTTCCCACCACACCACACCCCTCTAACCACCATTCTACTTTCTGGTTCTATGAATTTGACTACTCTAGGTACCTCACATAAGTGGAATCTTACAGTATTTGTCTGTGACTGGGTTATTTCACTTAGTATAATGTCCTCCAGGTTCATCCATGTTGTAGCATGTGATGGATTTCCATACTTTTTAAGGCTGAATAATATTCTGATGCATGTATATACCACAGTTTGTTTATCCATTTATCCATCTGTCCATGGATATCAAGGTTGCTTCCACCTCTTAGCTATTGTGAATAGTGCTATTATGAGTGTGGGTGTGAAAATATCTCTGAGACCCTGCTTTCAGTTCTTTTGAATATAACAGAATTTTTTCTCAGTTTCTTCAAAGGGTATTTATTTTATACTTTATAAATTGAAAATATATTTATATATTCCATTTTTAGTTTGTTTTCTGAACTGTTCACAGATGTTTGTAAATTAACAATTCATTTGTTCCTCATTTGGATAATGTATTCTTAATTAAGAATGTTCCCTTTTCTACTACATTTGGATTTTCATTCAAGAACAGTGTAATTGACCTCTTTTTAGTGTTAATTATTTGAGAATATCTTATTTTAATAATTCTTAGCTGTCCCCTTCATACACAAACAATATGAAAATATGATAAAGATAACATAGGGATAAAATAAAATTAATTGAGGGTGGGTCAGTGTTCAAAATGCATAAAAGTTATTTTCAGTTATTCTAAGGAGGTCACAAACTTTGTTTTCAGCAAAGAGGAAAACAAAATTAACTGCAAGATTTATACTGTCCGTAAAAGAAAAGAAAAATCCCTGCTAAAGAAAAACTAGCTTTTCCTAGTACTGAAAACCAATGCTAATTTCTCCCTTTAGTCCAATAACTTAAGATATTTATTCACACCATCTATAAAGTATATACTTATATTAATCATACTCTAACAATGAACCCCAAGTAAACTGACTTAAGCAAAAAAGCAGAGCATCATTTATTGTCTTATGCACAGAAATAGACAATTATTTACCAGTTTCAGGAAGAGCAAAAATGGCCAAAGTAACTTTTAGGCTACCTATTTTCAGGCCACATTTAGTGACTCTCAGCAGAAAAAAAATGCCCTTTTCCTAATATCCCCAGCAAAAATCCTAGAATATCACTTCCTTTGACCCAACTTAGATGATGTATCTTTCCTTTAGTCAATAGTTGTGATGGTTCTCACATTGGCCAGACATGGGTTGCTTATTCATTCTTGAAGCCAGGAGATGAAATCAGGCATGCCTAAATTATGTGGACTGAAAATGAGGAGGTTGGTTCTCATGAAGGCCAGTGCAAGAACTCATGCACCCAATTTCTCCTGGAGCTTAAACTGATTGCACATAGCTGCAGACTGGCCATTATATCATTACATAGTTGCAATGCAACTGCATATTTGTAACACCCCGTAGTTTTTTTATAATCAGTGGCTACTCTGGCTACTGTTGACATATTAAGGAATTATGCCTAGAATCAAGATATTAGCTCTAGGAAACACGGCTTGCTTAAGGGAATTTTTGCAATCCTATAAAGTAATTTTGCTGGATTTTGAGAATGACATGTCTGAAGGTATGAGGTACATTCTGCTGTTATTCAGGGTTTCTGAGGACCTAGAATGTCTCTCTCCCTTCCCTCAGAGAGATAGAGTACCATTGCCAGAAATCCAAGCACATTTCCCCTAATGGGGAAAGGAGACTGAGAAGCCATGCTCAACAAATACCACCAAACTTGTGTCTGTAGTGGTTGGAATAGTAGCCTCCAAAAGATATATCCACCCAGAACCTTAAAAATGTGTCTTTATTTGGAATAGAGATCTTTACAGATATAAATAAGGTAACCCTAACCCTAGCATTATCCTAGATTTGGGTGGGCCACAAATCCAATGACAGGTGTCCTTATAAGAGACAGGAAAAGAGAAGATGCACAGAGACACACGAAAGAAGGAAATGTGAAGACTGAGGCAGAAATTGGAGGTATGCTGCCACAAGTCAAGGAATGCCAGGAGCCACCAGAAACTGGAAGAGGCAAGGAAGAAGTCTCCCCTAGAGTCTTCAGAAGGAACATCACCCTGCCAACACCTTGTTGAACTTTTGGCCTCCAGAACTGTGAGAGAATAAATTTCTGTTGTTTCAAGCTCCCAAGTTTGTGGTAATTTGTTGCAGCAGCACTACAAAACTAATATAGTATCCATTGCTACAATTATATCCTTTGCCCTTATCAAAGCAAACTGTCAATGCCTTAAGATTTATGTGTCTGAGCATTTATTCTTGAAAAATCCTCATTCAGGTCTTTCACAAAACTACAACAAAGCCTCAGAAGGAAAAAAACAAGAAGGGGAAATGGATGCTAGGTAAGAAAAACAAAGAAAGAAGAAGAGGTGCCTAAAACATTTTAAATTCCATTTATTATTTTTCTTCTCCTGCTTTTTATATAAAAATAAATCACTACACAATAAATTTTTCCATGGAATCCAAGTTACCTCATCTACTTAATGGTCAGATACCTTAGTGCAAGGGTGAATAATAATGTTCTCCTATCAGTTGTATTACCTGTTGTAATGCTCTCCTCTTAAAATGTATTCTATTCACATTAGCTTAATGGCAATGGAACCCCAATGACCATGTTGCTGTATATTGACTATTTCCATTTTACCTCTAAAGTAAACACAATTTTATTTCTGACTTCTGCAAAGTCCTCTGTGGTTATGGAAGACTGCCTAGGACAGCTTTTCTCCACATGTTGGCTCAGCATCCCAGAATGCTTTGATCTTATGGCATCTCAGCATCAACCTGTACTTCCATAAATGCTGCAATGGGAAAAGACAACAGAAGACAGTCTTGCACTGGCAATTATCTACTTCTGCTTGGAAGTGGTATACATCATGCACATTTCATTGATCAAAGAAAATCACAGCTCAAGGTAGCAGGGAAGTGAAATCCTCCAGTGTTCCCAGAAGGGGGAGAACAGAAATACTAATAGTGGCTACCAAAATAAACAACTATTTCTCATTCTCATCTATTTGTATGCTTGACTGACCACAAGTCTCAAAGGTACTTGAAGTGATAACTAACTTCTCTAATCACTTATTGTTATACTAGAAAATAGAATTACAGTTCTAATCTTAGAAAGGAAGTTTTCTGAAAAAGAAGGAACGTATCAAGAAATAGTCTTCTCAGGTGTTCTTTCTTGTACTTTAGGCAATGTAAACATAATATTCCCCTACAAATGAAATTACATTAGTATCATCATACCAAGGTAATTTGATAATAAAATTGCAATTCCTAAAATCATAGTCATGCAACTGAAATTCGTTACTGAAATTGAATAATCAAAAGATAATAATATATGTTTTACTAATATTTTACTGAAAGAAATCATAGTTTTTGTTTCCAGTGGGATGTTTTTTGGAGCCTTCATAGAAAAATGAAAATAACATTGTTATTTTCAGTATTAACAGCATGATGATTTTGCCTAGTTTTTCAGATGGACAGCAAAGGTGTGAAGCTGCCAACTTTAATGGATAATTAATATTAACCAAAACTAATCCAACTGCATAACAGTGATTATAACCTGGTAATAAGATCTCAGCAAATATAACTTCACCTTTTGAGGATTTGACAATTTTTAAGTCAATAAATTTCCTAAATGAATGACTAGTTTGAATTGTAAACATACAATGAAGTAAGTACCAAAAAATAAATTTTCCATAAATCTATATTAGTCTAAGTTTTTATTAATACTAAATTGTTCAATGAATACATATTAATGATAGCAAAGAATGGTGGAAAAGTAGAAAAATATGGCAACTGGGTCATCTTTATAAAGAAGAAAAGAGGAAGAAATACATTTCCTGGAAGAAATCTTGTAAAGGAAGACAAAACTATTGAAAGTTGGCACAAAGATTCTGAATGGCACAAGAATATTAACTACCAATGGTAAATCCATTCATATTTACATAAAAATAAATATTAAGTAAAAACACCACTCCACAATCATCTTTTCCTCCATCCCAGAAGTACCTTTTCATTTAAGAAATCACTTTTCAAACTTTGTAATCTTAAACCCCCTTTTTTTGGTTTAGTAGTCATTAACTAAAATTTGAGATTCACCTCCAAGTTAATACCTTCAAATAACCCAGAAAACTTTTAACCTTTACAACAATAATCATAATACAGAAAGAAATGTTTGTCTGTTCTTAGATCCATAATGCATCATCTAAAATTTTTTTGACAGTGATCCCAATGTAGCTGTGTGAAGGCATGCCTGAATCTCTTCAGGCCACATTTAAAGGGCTATTGGTATTTATCAAGTGATGTCCAATTCCATTAGAAATCTTATTATTAACCTCTCAGTGAAGTACTGTTAGATAATTGATTTTTCAACCTATATAAATTCTTGAAGAAACAAATTGTGCCATTCTAGCTTCAAATGTCAACCTCTAACTCAAGTTTTTTTGGCTTGATAAAGGAAATATATGTTTACCTTCTCCATACTGTTTATGATTTTTCAGTTTGGCCTTAAAACATAGTTTCCTCTATCCCTCCTAATTTTTTGATCATTTTAGTTCCCCTTTCCAGGGCATTTTCCATCTACTTGATTATATTTTCATTAGTTGAGGCAATGAGAATTACATATAGTTTTCTGAGTGCAAATCGCATAAAGAAGGAAAGCCCACATCTGCTTTTTGTCCAGAAAACTTGCTAATAACAGTCAGCATTATACTGCCTATTTTTTAAAAGTCATGAATAGAATGAGATCCTCTTTTACAGACACCTTGTTTAGACAAAGAAAGCTGAAAAGACAATATTACACCAATGTAAGTCTTTTCATAACACAATTGTTATTTTAAACAGGTTACAATGTGGTCCCCTTGAAGCCAAGGACCTCTCCTATCTTGTTTCACTCTTGCTAGGTCCCTAGTTTCTACAGCAGGACTTAGTTTGTAGTAGGCTCTCCATGTGTGCTTGTGTACTGATCCATCAGTAAATATATTCAGTGTCCATAGAGAAACTCCTAAGCCTGGACATGGGCACATAGGTAATGTGAATTAGGGAATAGAAATTATTTTTGTGACTCCTTAATTTATCTTGCCCTGTTTTATAATCTTGCAAAGTTTATCTCATATTTAAAGGAGCTGGAAACTTTTCTTGGCAACGTGAAATCTAAAATTATTATTATTATTATTTGCTGATTTTTGCCAAAAGCCTGGGTGGGTATGATAATTAATATTTGAAAAGTTACAGAAACATACTCACTGCCTGTTTCTTGAAACACTCTAAGCAACAGCACTATATCAATTCAAATATCT
Source organism: Balaenoptera physalus (assembly GCF_965194825.1). Classification (NCBI taxonomy): domain Eukaryota; kingdom Metazoa; phylum Chordata; class Mammalia; order Artiodactyla; family Balaenopteridae; genus Balaenoptera; species Balaenoptera physalus. Next base: position 59,876,118 of record NC_138890.1, read on the forward strand.
AGAAACTTAACTACTAAATTATACTAATTTCTTATAGAATGCTTTCACAAGGGGACTTTCAAGGGACTTTTTCTGCACGTTTATTTAAATGTTTGCAAACAAAAATATGTTCATTTAATACTTGTGTAGTTTCAGAATTAAACATAGGAAATAAAACTTAATGTGCTCTTGACTTAATGACTAGCATATATAATAATATTTATAACAAATATGTTTCAGCTGGTTTTGCAAAACTGCTATCAAACATACTGTTCAGGATATTGCTAAACCCTTACATAATGATCAGTAATCAACTCTGAATTTATAGCAGGAAGAGAGGAGTTTTTTTCTCTCTTGAAGAATTGGTACAGAGAAATTCCTTTTATTCTTCTTTTTTATATTTTTGTACTTACTTCCAGGAAGGTGAGCACTAGGATTTGCACTCAGCCTATGATTGAATTTTTGATAAATTGTTCCCACTCTTCTCTTGATCATTTACTTTGGCTTTTAAACAGACTTTTTAAAATTGCTCTTGTAAATATCTTCCATTGTAAGCTACCTTAAATATTTTATAAAAGGCAATGAAGTCTACTAGAACAAGCAAGTTTTGGATATCTTTGGGAAATCTGGAGAAAACTTAGGAAAAATACTGAACTTAGATTTTCTGAGCCTCAGCACTTTCATCCACAAAGTGAGACTAAAGTATGCACTTCACAAAGTTATTGGAAAGGTTGAGAGAAGTAAAAATAAAGTGTCTTAGGGCTTCCCTGGTGCTGCAGTTGTTAAGAATCCGCCTGCAAACGCAGGGGACACGGGTTCGAGCCCTGGTCCAGGAAGATCCCACATGCCCCGGAGCAACTAAACCCATTCGCCAAAACTGCTGAGCCCACGCTCTACAGTCCGCGAGCCACAACTACTGAGCCCACGTGCCACAACTACTGAAGCCTGCGTGCCTATAGCCCGTGCTCTGCAACAAGAGAAGCCACCGCAATGAGAAGCCCGCGCACAGCAACGAAGAGTAGCCCCCGCTCGCCATAACTAGAGAAAGCCCGCGTGCAGCAACGAAGACCCAATGCAGCCAAAAATAAATAAATTAAAAAAATAAATTTAAAAATAAATAAATAAAGTGTCTTAGAACATTTGTGAGTAAATGGAAGGTGTTTCCTAACCAGATCCTATACTAAAAAATTCATTCCACGCTAAGCTTTCTAGAACCAGGAGAACTCAAAGTCGTTGGCATCAGGATACTGATCATAAAAGCAACGAAAAAACAGTTGTATATTTTAACATAAAAATTAAAATATCACCCTACAAATATATTGTAAATTACTTTTGTTTAAAACGATTTTTTTTAATTGCCCGCTTTGAAACATAAAACCTTAAGGGAAGGCAGATGGTTTCTGTAAATCTGCCTATAATTTTTTGTCCAGGGCTTGACATTTCATTCCGAGCTATATATAAACTTGAAAATGACAATGTATTTGACTACGCTAAGATTCTGTGTTAAATATGATCAAGACTGCTTAATATTTCAGTATTCTTTCAAAAGTATCCTACTCTTTGAACCAAGGAATATGGCAATTTGTTCCTACATTAGTTTTTTTGTTGTTTGATTCCAAGTTCTAGTCAAGATGCAGCTATAAGTAATAGAATAAATATCCACAATAAATGGTAAGATTTGTTGCAATTTTAGTGAACACTTGGAATACATCTTTTAAAGTGACATTTGAAGACATGGTTAGATAAGTAAAAATTTTAAAAAACTAAAGCCAAAGCTTGGAAGTTGAACTTATATTACGGAGTTTGTCTCTGGATGTTCACTTCTTCCCTACGTGCTCAGATCTGGACAAAGACCGGGGCAGAAGGCCATGAGGTTGGTCTTGGGCGGCCCCCCGCCCCCAGAACACACCCGCTGCCGCCTCTGCTGCGAGTAAGACCAGCTCCCCACCTCGCTGGAGCACACCAGCGTGGGCTTCCCGGGCCCGCACGCGCCCTCGCTGGGCGGCGCCGAGCGCCGCAGCGCCGTGTACAGCAGCAGCGTGAGCACCAACAGGCTGGACACCGCGCAGATGGCGATGATCAGGTACACGTTCACATCCACCAGAGCGGCCTCCGCGCCAGCGGCGCCCGTCGACGCCCGCGAAGAGGCCTTGGGCGCCTGGCCGCTGTCCTCCAGCGACAGCAGCACGGTGGCCGTGGCCGTCAGCGCCGGCTCGCCGTGGTCCTTCACCAGCACCAGCAGGCGCTGGCGCGGCGCGCCGCCTCGTCCAGGGCGCGCGTCGTGCTGATCTCGCCCGTGTACAGCCCCACGCGGAACGGGCTGCGCGCGCCACCCGCCGCCGGCTGCAGCTCGTACGACAGCCACGCGTTGTAGCCCGAGTCCGCGTCCACCGCGCGCACTTTCGCCACCACGTGGCCCGCGCCCACCGACCGAGCCACCAGCTGGCTCGGCGCTCCCGCCCCGCCGCCCGGCCCGGGCAGCAGCAGCGCCGGCGCGTTGTCGTTCTCGTCCAGCACGAACACCTGCAGCGTCACGTTGCTGCCCAGAGGCGGCACGCCCGCGTCGCGCGCGCTCACCTGGAATTGCAGCAGCTCCAGCTCCTCGTGGTCCAGCGGCTGCAGCGCGTACACCTTGCCGCTCTCCGCGTGCACCGACACGTAGCTCGACAGCGCTCGCTCGCCCACCCGCCGCTCCACCAGCGAGTAGGACACCAGCGCGTTCTCCTGCGCGTCCGCGTCCCGCGCCGACACCGTGAAGATGTGGCAGCCGGGCGGGTTGTTTTCCTTCAGCAACACCGTGTACTCGGGCTGCGCGAACGCGGGCGCGTTGTCGTTCATGTCGGCCACCTCCACGGACAAGCTGGCGGTGGCCGACAAAGAAGGCGAGCCCCCGTCCCTCGCGGTCACCCCCACCTCATAGTTCGCCAGGTTCTCGCGATCCAGGGCGCTGTCCAACACCAGCGAATAGTAATTCTTGAAGGTGGACACCAGCTTGAAGGGGACATGAGGCGTCAGGGTGCAGGTCACCTACCCATTGACACCAGAGTCACGGTCAGACAAGGAGATGAAGGCGATGACGGTGCTGAGTGGAGACTCCTCTCTTACAGGCAAAGACGGATGTGACCGCCAGTTCCGGAGCATTATCATTTACATCCAGCACTTCCACTAAAACCTTGCAGTGATTTGACATTGGAGGACCTCCTTTATCAACTGTTTTTACCTGAATTTCGTAGGATTTCGTTTCTTCATAATCCAGTCTACCAATTAGCCTAATTTCCCCTGAGCTGGAATCAATTTTGAATTTGTTTTTTTGGTTTGTTTGTTTATGTTAAGAGAAACAACATTGCCAAAGTAAAGACAATTTCGCCATTTACACTTTTGTCAGCGTCAGAGGCGTTTAATGTGGTCATTAATGTTCCATTTGCTGGAACATTAGTAGTATCTAATAAGTGTACTCTGTACACGGCCTGGGCAAACCATGGGGCGTTATCATTAATGTTGAGCACCATGATCAGCAGCTGAACTGTACCTTCTAGTTCTGGTTTGCCCCCATCACTGGCTGTCAATAATAAACGAAGTTCTGGTGTATCTTCTCTATCCACAGACTTCCTCAGTTCAGGCGAAAGTGACTTACTCAGTTCATCACTTGCCTGTACATCCAAAGAGAAATAATCACTGGAGCTGAAAGTGTATGTTAGAAAAGCGTTGGTACCGATGTCTGCATCAGCAGCGCCCTCTATCGGGAAACGTGAATCCAGCAGCCTAGATTCAGGAATAAATAACCTTTGTTCTCTCACTCTAAAGACCTGTGGATTATCATTAATGTCCTTCACCTCCACCTCCACATGCAACACCTGCAGTGGCCTGTCCACGATCACCTCCAGGTGGATACTATATTTCGTGTTCTGTTTGCATAGCTCCTCCCGGTCAATCCGAGAATTCACAAACAAAATGCCGTTCTGCAGATTTACCTCCAGAAAGTCCCCATGGCTTTTGGATGCCACCCAGAACAGGTATGACACCAACTCGGCCAGCTCCAGCCCCAGGTCCTGAGCGATGCGGCCCACGAAGGTGCCATGTTTGGCCTCTTCATGGACCGAGTAGTGGATCTGGCTGCTGCCAGCCCCACAGGCTGTGAAGAGCAGAAGTGAGAGCAGCAGGCACCAGCCTCCCTGGCCACCTCTCCTTGAAAACAGCATCGCAAAAGCACTACTCCTTTCCTACCATTCTCACTTTACTTTAAAATCTTGCCTTTTTTTCCCCTTCATATTTGAAATAATTTATCTCCTTACCATTTTTGTCTTCTCTCTGGCAGTGACAAAATGGGGCTTCCTTCTTTAGTTTTTGGTAATCAGTATATGGAATCTCAAGTGACCCTAAATGCCAAAAGAATCCTGAAAGAGAAGAACAAACTTGGAGGACTCACACTTCCTGATTTCAAAACATGCTACAAAGCTACAGTAATCAAAACAGTGTGGTATTGTCATAAAGACAGACATATAGACCAATGGAATATAACAGAGAGCCCAGAAATAAATCCTTACATATATGGTCAGACGATTTTCAACCAAAGTGCTAAAACTATTCAATGGGAGGAAAGACAGTCTTTTCAACAAATGGTGCTGGGAAAACAGGAAATCCACATGCAAAAGAATGAAGTTATACCCTTACTTAACACCACATACAAACATTAACTCAAATAGATCCATGACCTAAATGTAAGACCTAAAACTGTAAAATTCTTAGAAGAAGATAGGGCAAAAGCTTCATGACATTGGGTTTGGTGATGATTCCTTGGATATCGTACAGGCAACAAAATTTTAAAAACAGACAAATTAGACTTCATAAAAGGTGAAAATTTTTTCCATCAAAAGACACTGTCAAGGACTTCCAGTTTCTAGTTCTGAATGTAAGGGGATTTGAAATCACCACTCCAACAAATAAAAAGCTGAGCAGACTGAAAAAAATCAACAACACTTCTTGGCTGTGTAAGAGAGGGGAGGACACAGGGCAAACCACTACTCCCAAAATTAAAGAGACAGGGAAATACAGAAAGTCACAGATTACTTACTGGCACAGAGACCCAAGAGCAGAAGCCACTGTGGAAACCAGAGCTGGAACAGGAATATCTGAACTGCAATAGACAAATTGCTGGAGGCTCAATGTAGATGGGGGAGAAGCAGTCATGAGGGGGGCTCAAAATATTTTGAAATTTACCTCTAGGAACTTGACCAGATTCCCACAGTAAATATCAGAGAAAAATCCCCCTCATGCTTCTGGCAGTGGGAGGTGGAAATGAACCATTTTGAAATGTATTCTGTTCTTCTTAACAAGGCCTTCCCTCAGGGAAACTAATTAATGGAAGACTAATTCTTGGTTTATTATCAGAGCCAATTCCAGCAGGCTCTAGTTTTCTGTGAGGGAGAAGAAAAATACCAATTCCAGGGCATTCTAGCCATTCTGTCTGACATGGGGTGGAGGGGAATGAGAAACACTTGTGAAGTTCATAGTTCAGAAGCATAATATCACTAAAAGACTGAGACCTAACCATAGGACTATAGAATGCTTCCCCTCTTCCCACACCTCAACACCTCATTATTACTAGGCTTTTTGTAGCAGTTCCTTCTGCCTGGTATATCATGTCCAGCTATCAACAAAAAATTATGAGGCATAGCAAAAGGGGCGGGGGGAACTCCACAATTTGAAGAGCAGAGCAAATATCAGAACCAGACTTGACAGGGATGTTGGAATTATCAGACTGGTAATTTAAATCAGCTATGATTAATATGCTAATGACTCCAATTGATAAAGTAGACAGCATGTAAGAACAGAAGAGATGGTCAATGTAAACAGAGATGGAAATCCTAAGAAAGAACCAAAAAGAAATATTAAACCCCATTTTTGAAGAAAAAAATACCCGTTTAAAAGAAAATGTAACAGAAATGAAAGATGTCTTTGACGGGCTCAGTAGTAGATTGGACATGGATGAGGAAAGAATCTCTGAGCTAGAGGATATATCAATAGATTCCTCAAAAACCAAAAAGCAAAGAGAACAAAAATTGAAAAAACAGAAGAGAAAATCCAAGGACTGTGGGAAAACTTTTTAAAAGGCATAAAAAAGGCATAGCATTAAAAAAAAGTGGGGGGTGGTGTATAACATACTCATAGTGGGAATACCAGAAGAAATAGAGAAAGGAAAGGAAGAAATATTTGAAATAATAATGACCAAGGGGCTTCCCTGGTGGCACAGTGGTTGAGAATCTCCCTGCCAATGCAGGGGACACGGGTTCAAGCCCTGGTCTGGGAAGATCCCACATGCTGCGGAGCAACTAGGCCCGTGAGCCACAACTACTGAGCCTGCGCGTCTGGAGCCTGTGCTCTGCAACAAGAGAGGCCGCAGCAGTGAGAGGTCCGTGCACCGCAATGAAGAGTGGCCCCTGCTCGCCACAACTAGAGAAAGCCCTCGCAGAGGAATGAAGACCCAACACAGCCAAAAATTAAATAAATAAATAAATAAATTTATAAAATTGTTAAAAAAAATATTAATGACCGAGAATTTCCTCCAAATTAATTTCAGACATCAAATCACAGATCCAGGAAGCTCAGATAACACCAAGCAGAATAAACACCAAAAAATCTACACCTGGCATATCAGTTTCAAACTATAGAAAATCAAAGATTAAATAAAAATCCTCTTATTTTACTACAGCTTTATGTTACCATCAGGGGAAACTGGGTGAAAGGTACACAGGATCTCTCTGTATTATTTCTTACAACTGAATTTGAATGTACAATTATCTCAAAATAAAAAGTTTAATTGAAAAAAAAATCCTGAAAGAAGCCAGAGGGAAAATACACTTTACCTATAGAGGAACAAAGATAAAAATTACATCTCACTTCTCCTCAAAAACCACAAGAACTTTCTCAACTTGATAATGAGAATCCATGACAAACCTATAGATAACATTATACGTAATTGTGAAGGACTGAATGCCTTCAACCTCAGATTGGGAACAAGGCAAAGATATCTGGTCTCACTACTCTTATTTGTTTTAGCATAGTGAAGGAAGTTCTACTCTGTGCCATAAAACAAGAAAAGGAAATAAGAGGCATATAGATGAGAAAGAAAGAAAACTGTCCCTATTTACAGGGGCAGTAAAAAACTTCCTAGAAAAGTGAATGCAGCAATGTCACAGAAAACAAGATAAACATACAAAAATGAATGTATTTCCATATACTAACAATGAAAATATACATACCAAAATTAAATTTAAAATACAATACCATTTACATTAGCTCAAAAAAGATACTTAGGTGTAAGTGTATTCTGTATCCTGAAAACTACAAAACACTAATGAAAGAAATTGAAGAATATCTAAAGTGGAGAGACCTACTGTGTTCATGAATTGGATGACTTGACACTTCATGGAGAGATGTCAGTTTTCCCTGAATTAACATATAGATTTAATACAATTCCTACCAAAATCTCAACAAGATTTTCTATAGATATAGATAAGATTACATGGAATAACAAAGAAACTATACTTGAAGCAATTTTTAAAAACAATAAAAAAGTAGAAGGAATCAGTGTATCCTATTATTTATTATACAGCTACAGAAATCAAGACTGTGCTATTGGTAGATAAATAGACAGGTAGATCAAGGGAACAAAATAAATAATCCAAAAATGGACCCATGCTAATGTGCTGAACTAACTGAATTTTGACAAAGTTGCAGAAGAAATTAAATGCAGGAAATATAGCTTTTCCAGCAAATAGTGTTAGAGCAATTGGACTTTGCTAGGAAAAACAAACAAACAAAAAAACCCTACCTAAGTCTCATATCTTATACTAAAATCAATTCAAAATGGATCATGAACCTAAAAGTAAAACATAAAACACTAAAACTTTTAGAAAAAAATATAGGAGAAAATCTTTAGGATCTAAGGGTAGGCAAAGAGTTCTTAGACTTGACACCAAAAGCACAGGCTGTAAAAGAAAAAAAATTGATAAATTGGATGTCATCAAAATTTAAGAACTTTTACTCTGTGAAATACCATATTTAGAGTATGAGAATAAAAGCTAAATTTAAAAAAAGCTAAATAATAAAATTTTGGAGAAATTGTCTGCAAGCACATAACTGACAAAGAACTTGTATCTAGAATCTATAATGGATAATCAAAACTCAACAGTAAAAAATCAAACAGCCCAATTAGTACCTGGGCAAAGACATGAAGAAACATTTCACCTGCTGGAGAGGGTGTGGAGAAAAGGGAACCCTCTTGCACTGTTGGCGGAAATGTAAATTGATACAGCCACTATGGAGAACAGTATGGAGGTTCCTTAAAAAACTAAAAATAGAACTACCATACAACCCAGCAATCCCACTACTGGGCATATACCCTGATAAAACCATAATTCAAAAAGAGTCAAGTACCACAATGTTCATTGTGGCTCTGTTTACAATAGCCAGGACATGGAAACAACCTAAGTGTCCATCGACAGATGAATGGATAAAGAAGATGTGACCCATATATACAATGGAATATTACTCAGCCATAAAAGGAAACGAAATTGAGTTATTTGTATTGAGGTAGATGGACCTAGAGTCTGTCATACAGAGTGAAGTAAGTCAGAAAGGGAAAAACAAATACCATATGCTAACACACATATACGGAATCTAAAAAAAAAAAGTTCTGAAGAACCTAGGGGCAGGACAGGAATAAAGATGCAGACATAAAGAATGGACTTGAGGACACAGGGAGGGGGAAGGGTAAGCTGGGACAAAGTGAGAGAGTGGCATGAACATATATACACTATCAAATGTAAAATAGGTAGCTAGTGGGAAGCAACCACATAGCACAGGGAGATCAGCTCAGTGCTTTGTGACCACCTAGAGGGGTGGGATAGGGAGGGTGGGAGGGAGACACAAGAGGGAAGAGATATGGGGATATATGTATATGTATAGCTGATTCACTTTGTTATAAAGCAGAAACTGGTGCACCATTGTAAAGCAATTATAGTCCAATAAAGACGTTAAAAAAAAAAGAATTCTAGGAAGCACACAGGAGGGAGGGAGACGCAAGCTGGAGGGGAGATGTTAGTTGAAGGAGAGTTATGTTTTCAGTGGAACAGACTCTCAAGCACGTTTAAAAGCTGTTGGAAAGAGTGTGGTTTAGACTATGAATAAGAGAAACAGGATAACTGATAATGTAAGACCCCTGAGAAGCTGGGAGCATCAGGAGTTCAAGCATGGGGGGAAGGCTTGGTCTTGGTTGTGAAGAGGGATCACTGCTTTCACTGAATCAGAAGAGGGTGGAGAGAGAATGAGTTCGAATGAGTGGGGACATGCATACCTGGTATCCACTTGCTCCTCAAATGAATTTACCTTGCTCCTCAAATGAATTTACCTCCAGATCAAAGCAATAGCTTTTTTTTTTAATTTTTATTTATTTATTTATTTATTTACTTATTTATTTATTTATTTATTTATTTATTTATGGCTGTGTTGGGTCTTCGTTTCTGTTCGAGGGCTTTCTCTAGTTGTGGCAAGTGGGGGCCACTCTTCATCGCGGTGCGCGGGCCTCTCACTATCGCAGGCTTTCCTGTTGCAGAGCACAGGCTGCAGATGCGCAGGCTCAGTAATTGTGGCTCACGGGCCCAGCCGCTCCACGGCATGTGGGATCTTCCCAGACCAGGGCTCGAACCCGTGTCCCCTGCATTGGCAGGCAGATTCTCAACCACTGCACCACCAGGGAAGCCCAAAGCAATAGCTCTGAGCCAAGCCCTGTCTTAGGTGCTTGAGATGTGTGAGTGAATGACACAGACAAAGATCTTGTGGAGTTAGAGGCAATTTTGGTTATTTTTTCCTTATTATATTTTTTCATTTTATTTCGTGTTAAAGGGTAATGTGGCTGCAATTTTTTCTGAGAAGGTAAAGGTCAGGTTATTGCTGTAAGGAAGCTGGCAGGGAGTTGGGGAGGCCCAAAGGGAAAGTGTAAAAACCTTGTCATTGAGGGCAGGACAGAGAAACTTACCCCATTTTGGGGGGCACTGGGGAGGTCCTTTTAAAGTTGAACCCTTGCCTTTATGAAAAACCGTTGGGTGGACTGTTGTGCAGCTCTCTCCAGCCGAGCTTGGCTCCTAGGCAAAGATCTAGAGAAAGCAAAAAAAAGAAGGTTTAGCTACAAGAAGACTCTTAAATTAATTTTCTCCCTGTGCATTTGTGCCCAATTTTATCTCTACTTGTTTATGCTTTATCATCTCCTTTACCTTGAGTGCACTTGACAAAAGTTTATCTATTTTACTGATATGTTTAAATAATTTTATTTTTTCCCCTTTTATCTCTAATATATTATGGTTACCTTGATTAATTTAACTCTCATTTATGTTTGTTCATTTCAATGCTTTTTTTCTCAACTTTTTCCCCATGAATACATAGTTAATTCTTTTTCTTGCTTAATAACAAAAGCATTTAAGACTATACATTTTTCTGAAGATAGTTTTGGATCCATGCAGTTGATTTTGATATATAATGTTCTTTAATTTCTAAAATGTTTGTAATTTAATTGTAATCTTTCATTTTCTCTTTTTTTCCCCAAAAGTTACTGAAAATAGAGTTTTTTAGATTTCCAGTGGGTTAGAGTCAATTATTATATATTTGATTTTATTACTTTGTGGTGAAAGAATGTGGGTTGTATAATTAACGCTATTACTGAATTAAATAAGGTATATTTATGTCCTCATATGTTATCAAATTTTGTAATCATTCCACAGACAGACACTTGGAAATAATTGTACATTGTTAATAGGCTTAGAAAATTTGATAATCATTCCTTTGTACAACTATTGCTTATTGAGTTTCTAATATGTGCAAGGAATCACAGTAGGTACTGGGAATGTAGGGAGAACAAGATAGTCAGGGTCTCTGTCCTGATAGAACTTATGTTCTAGTGCAAGAGACAGGGAGAAAAAAGTACATATCAAATACAATGTTTATAAGTTGCCATGAGTGCTATGAAGGAAGCAAGGAAAAGGAATTGAGGTAGAGATAGCAGACTGCACTCTTCATAGGGTGGTCAGGAAAGGCCACCAGAAGAACTTATACTCAGACAAAGTCCTAGAGGATCATAAGCTACTGGCCAAATAAAGCTTTGGAGGGAGATCTTTCCCTGGAGAGAGAATAGGAGAGAACCAGGGAGCTGGCGATACTTGCAAGGGAATGATTACAATGAGAAGTCATGGACTTCAGGTTAGACAGGGAAGCGAGGAAGAAATAAGCAGTCAGAAAGTTACAGGGCCAGTAATTTGGCAACCTCCCAAGAGCTGAAGAATTTGGGGCTGTAGGGGTTTGTGATTTAACGATGTAGGTAGAAGAAGGGTGGAGGACAGAGAGTGGGGTGTTTAAACTCAAGATTTTAGAGACAGTACAGTTTTTGGTGATGACTATCTAAGATGTGACCAGGGGAGGGAGTGACTGAGTTCGACATTGTTGATGAAGGAGTGAGGATCCAGGGATCTGGAGCACTGGAAAGTTTACCTCTATGGACATTGTTGTAGGACTTTGGGTAGAGAGGAAAACTAGAGGCCAAAATCAGTTTATTGTACTTTATTGTTAGATTATCTATATTTTAAATAAATTTAATCTAATTGAAAAAAAAACATTTCACCAAAGAAGATATACAAATGGCAAAGAAACATGAAAATATTTTTAACACCAGTAGCATTTGGGGAAATGCAAATTAAAACTATAATGAGATATCATTACACATTTACCAGAATGGCTAAAATAAAAAATTCTGACATCAAATGTTAGCAAGAATGTAGAAAAACTAGGTCATTCATATGTGGCTGATGAGAATATAGAATATGACAGCCATTCTGGAAAACAGATTGGCCGATTCTTTTGGGAAAAAATAGATTTAAAATTGCACTCCTGGGCATTTATCCCAGAGAAGTGAAAACTTATGTTCACAAAAAAACCTCTAGACAAATATTGATAGCAACATTATAATATTCAAAACACTGAAAACAAAACAAAACAAGATACTCTTCGATGAGAGAATGGGGAAAAAAAGCTGAAAAATACAGTAACTGAAGTGAAAAATTCACCAGAGGGGTTCAACAGCAGATATGAGTAGGCAGAATAAAGAATCAGCACACTTGAAGATATAGGACAATGGAAATGTTTGAGGAACAGAAAGAAAAAAGATTGAAGAAAAGTAAAGGGAGCCTAAAGGACTTATGAGACACCATCAAGAATAAGAATATATGCATTATTGGAGTCCAAAAATGAGAAGAGAAGGAGAAATGGGTAGAAAGATTATTTGAAAAAAATAGTAGTCAAAAACTTCCCAAATTTGATGAGAGATGTGTATCTACAAATCCAAGAAACTCAACGAACTCCAAGTAGAATAAATCTAAGGAAACCAACACTAAGACACATTATAACCAAACTGTCAAAAGACAAAGGGAGAATCTTGAAAGCAGCAAAAAAGAAATTACTTGGCATGTACAAGTGATGCTCAATAAAATTATCAACTGACTTTTTATCAGAAAACTTGGAAGCCACAAGGCAGTAGAATGATATATTTACAATTCTGAAAGAAAAATTTGTCAATCAAGAATTTCATATCTGGCAAAAATGTCCTTCAAAAGTGACATTCCAAAATAAACAAAAGCAAGGGAGTTCATTACCACTAGACCTGCCCTAAGGAAATGCTAAAGAGAGTCCTTTGGGTTCAAATCAAAGGATGCTAGACAGTAACTTAAATTTGAATGATAATATAAAGATCTCCAGCAAATGTAAATACATGGGCATATATAAAAGCCAATATTATTGTAATTTTGATTAGTAAGTCTGCTTTTTGTTTTCTACATAATTTAAAAGACAAATGCATAAAAATAATTTAAATCTGCTATTGGACACACAATGTATAAAAATGTAATGTGTGATGTCAAAACATAAAGATGGGGAGATGAAGCTGCATAGGAATAGAGTTCTTGTATGTGATTGAAGTTAAGTTGGTATCAATTCAAATGAGATTGTTATAACTTTAGGATGTATATGTAATCCCCATGGTAATCACAAAAATAATATCTATAGAAAAACACAAAAGGAAATGAAAAGGGAATCAATACATGTGATTACAAAAAATCAACTAAACACAAAAGAAGGTGGTAATGGAGTAAATGAGGGACAAAAAAAAGCTATAGAGCATACATAAAACAAACAGCAAAATGGCAGAAATAAATGCTTCTTTATGAGTATACTATTATTCTAAAGGTACATGGATTAAATTCTCCATTCAAAAGGCAGATATTGGCAGAATGGATTGAAAACATAATCGTATTCTATGCTGTCTACAGGAGACATAATTTAGATTCAAAAATTGAATCAAGATTCAATACAAGGGCTTCCTTGGTGGCACAGTGGTTGTCAATCTGCCTGCCAATACAGGGGACACGGGTCCGAACCCTGGTCTGGGAAGATCCCACATGCCGTGGAGCGACTAGGCCCGTGAGCCACAATTACTGAGTCTGTGCGTCTGGAGCCTGTGCTCCTCAACAAGAGAGGCCGCGATAGTGAGAGGCCTGTGCACCATGATGAAGAGTGGCCCCCACTTGCCACAGCTAGAGAAAGCCCTTGCACAGAAACGAAGACCCAACACAGCCATAAATAAATAAATAAATAAATAAAAAATTTTTTAAAAAGATTGAAAATAAAGGATTGGAAATTATGCATACACACACACACACACACACACACACACACACACACACACACACAGCAAACAGTAACCATACAAAAGCTAGAGTGGCTATACTTATATCAGACAAAACAGACTTTAAACTAAAAATAATACTAGAGAAAAAAGAGTGACTTTATGTTGATAAAAGGGTCAATACATCTTTAAATTATAAAAATTATAAACATATACCCACCTAACAACAGAGCCCCCAAACACATAAAGCAAAGACTGATAGAAATGACTGCAGAAATAAACAATTCCACAATAGTCAGAAACTTCAATACTCCACTATCAATCCTATATGAAACAACCATGCATAAAATCAACAAGGAAACAGAAGAATTGAACAACAGTCTATACAAACTAGACCTAACAGACTTTTACAGAGAACTCCATCAACAACAGCAAAATATACACTCTTCTCAAGTACACATGGAACACTCTCCAGGTTGAGACATAAAGCAAACCTTTATGTTGAGACACAAAGCAAACCTCAATAAATTCAAAAAAGATTTAACTCACTAAAGGATGTTCCCCTTTAATGGAAATTAGAAATTAATAACAGAAAGAAATTTAGGAAATGCAAAAAATATGTAAAAATTAAACAATACATTACTAAATAACCACTTGGCAAAAGAAGAAACATCAAGAAAAATAAGAAAATAGTTTGAGGTAAATGAAAATATAGCACAACATACCAAAACTTAATGGGAGACAAGTGCTTAGAGGGAAATTTACAACTGTAAGTTCAAAGAGAAGAATGATCTTAAATTAATAAACTAAACTTCCACCTTAAGATACTGAAGGAAAAAAAAAGAAGAGCAAACTAAACCTAAATCAATCAGAAGGAAGTAAATAATAATGCTTACAACAGATACTGATGAACTAGAGTACAGAAAAAGAATGAAATAAATATCAATAAAACAAAAGGACAGTTATTTTAAAAGATCATTAAAATTGACAAACCTTTCACTAGACTGACAAAAAGAAAGAAAGAGAGAGAAAAGAATCAAATAACTAAAATTGGAAATGAGAGAAGGAACACTACTACTGACCTTATAGAAATAAGAAGAATGCTAAGGTTATACTATGAACAAGTGTGGGCCAACAAATTAGATAATATAGACGAAATGGAAAAATTCCTGGAAAGATAGAAACTAACAAAATTGAGTTTAGAAAAAATATAAAACTCTGAATAGACCTATAACAAGTGAAGAGATTGAATTAGGAAAAAAAAAAACAAAAAACTTCCCACAAGGAAAATCCCAGAACCAGATAGTCATTTTTAAAAGGTTCTTCACCAAGCCTTCCAAAGAACAGAAAAGGATGGAATATTTCTCAGCTTTCTATGAGGCCACTGATACTAAAACCAGACAAGACACCACAAAAAAAAACCCTACAAACAAATAACTCTTATGAATACAGACATTGTTGAATATATCAACAAAATACTAGCACATTGAATCCAGCAAAATTTTGAAAAGATAAAGCATTATGACTAATGGTGATTTATCCCAGTAATGCAAGGTTGTTTTACCATCTGAAAATCAATTAATGTAATACTTCATATCAATAAAAGACAAAAACCACATGATCATCTTTATAGACATTTTTCTCTTTTTATTTTGGGATACAGGAAGTCCAAACAATGGCACAGAGATCCAAACATGACTACATGTTGAAGTCGTTCCCAAGTGGGAATATCAAATTTAAGATGCATTAAGGTAGTTTTGTGAGTTAAGGGAAAGGAGGAGGAGTAAAAGTAAGGAATCAATGAACAAGGAACAAGGTCCTGGAAGTGGAAGACGGGTAAGGGAAGAGTAGGAGAGATATGGAGGGGAGTATAACGAGGTTCTGTGGATCTATAAATAAGGTATTTCTAACTTTCTCATAATTTTAATTTGCTTTATCTAAGTAATTATTTAGTGAGGCAATTTTAAAGTCCAATTTCAAGGGCGGAAGGCTCCTCATAGCAACTAAATAAAGCACTCCATTGGGAAGTAGAAATATTTTCTTTGTGTTCTAAGGTACGTCAAAATGTACAATCTAGTCTATATCGAAAGTTCTCCAAAGTAAGCACTATAATTCCAAATTGTACCTGGTAAAACTGCACCAGTTAGAGATATATGAACTTAAATTAGCATATAGACTTTATACAGTCTCCAATTTTTTTCTAGGATAGATATTCTGATTATCTAAATACAGAAATATAAAACGTGAAGGCTTTCTTAGTTAATCAAATTATATTACGAATTCTCCCAAACTGAGAAAGATGTAAATGTTGCCTAAAATTCTTCCTAAATTCCTAAAATTTGTTCTTACCAGCATGAATTATTTGACGAAAACTAAGATCTCGAACATGAATAGAGGTCTTCCCACATACCTTGAATTCATAGAGTTTCTCCCCTGTATGAATTCTCTGAAGTTGAGTGATCTGATAGACACTATTTAAGGCCTCTCCAAATATTTTATATTTATAGGATTTTCATCATTATGAATTCTCTTTTGCATATTAGGGTGTCTTCCTTTATTAAACACTTTCTCACATTCCATATATTCATAATAATTCACACAAGTATAAATTCACCAACATATATTAAGGTTTGAATTATATCTAAAAGCCTTCACACATTCCTTACACTCAAAGAGCTTCTTACCAATATGAATATTATCAAGGAACCTACTGATGCATACTAACGGTTTTCCCACTTTGACTAAATTTATAGGATTTTTAAAAACCAATATTAATAATCTGATGTTGATTAAGTTGTTCACACACAGTAAAGGCTTTTTAGAATATTTTATAGTCATAAAGCTTCACAGAAGTATGAGTTCTCTAACATATAGTAAGGACTGAATTAAGTCTAAATATCTTCCCACATTTAAAAAATTTTTATTTTATACTGGAGTATAGTTGATTTACAATGTTGTGTTAGTTTCAGGTGTAGAGCAAAGTGATTCAGTTATACATATACATATACCTATTCTTTTTCAAATTATTTTCTCATTTAGGTTATTATAGAATATTGAGTAGAGTTCCCTGTGCTATACAGTAGGTCCTTGTTGGTTATCTATTTTAAATATAGTAGTGTGTATATGTCAATCCCAAACTCTCAATTTATCCCTCCCCCAACACCCTTCCCCTTTGGTAACCATAAGTTTGTTTTCCAAGTCTGTGAGTCTGTTTATGTTTTGCAAATAGGTTTATTTGTATCATTTTTTTTAGATTCCACATATAAACAATATCATATGATATTTGTCTTTCTCTGTCTGACTTACTTCACTTAGTATGATAATCTCCAGGTGCATCCATTTTGCTGCAAATGGCATTATTTCATTATTTTTAATGGCTGAGTGATATTCCATTGTATATATGTACCATATCTTCTTTATCCATTCATCTGTCAATGGACATTTAGGTTACTTAGTTTACTTCCACATCTTGGCTATTGTAAACAGTGCTAAAATGAACATTGGGGTGCATGTATCCTTTTGAACCATGGTTTTCTCCAGATATATGCCCAGGAGTGGGATTGCTGGATCATATGGTAGCCCTATTTTAGTTTTTTAAGGAACCTCCATACTGTTCTCCATAGTGGCTATACTAATTTACATTCCCACCAACAGTGAAGGAGAGATCCCTTTTCTCCACACCCTCTCCAGCATTTATTGTTTGTAGACTTTTTTATAACAGCCATTCTGACTGATGTGAGGCGGTATCTCATTGTAGTTTTGATTTGCATTTCTCTAATAATTACCGATGCTGAGCATCTTTTCATATGCCTGTTGACCACCTGCGTGTCTTCTTTGGAGAAATGTCTATTTAGGTCTTCTGTCCATTTTTTGATTGGGTTTTTCTTTCTTTGTTGTTTTGTTTTTTTACATTGAGCTGCATGAGGTGTTTGTAAATTTTGGAGATTAATCCCTTGTCAGTTGCATCATCTGCAAATATTTTCTCCTGTTCTGTGGGTTGTCTTTCCACATTTCTTATATTAATCAGTTATCTCACCAATATGAATTCTCTGATATTAAGTAACTTGTACAAACACAATAATGGCTTTCTCACATTTCTTACATTCATAATGATTATCATCAGTATGAATTCTCTGCCTTGAAGAAAAGACTCAATTCAGTCTAAAGACCTTATTTATATTCCTGTGATTTCTCTCCTGTATGAATTCTCTGATGTTGAGTAACTCATCCACACATAAATGCTTTCCTTCACTCCTTACATTCATAAAATTTATCACCAGTATGAATTCTCTGCCTTGAAGAAAGAATGCAATCAGGTCTAAAGACCTTCCCACATTCTTTATTTTCCTATGATTTTTCACCTGTATGAATACTCTGATATGGATAAATTGTCCACACACAGTTAAGGCCTTATTGCATTTTTAATATTCATAAAGCATCTCACCAGTATGAATTCTCTAACACATAGTAAGGACTGAATTAAGTCTAAACATCTTCCACATTTCTTACATTCATCGGTTTCTCATCAGTATAAATTATTGATGTTAAGTAACTTGTGTGCACACAAAAAAGGCTTCCCCACATTACTAATAGTCATAAAGTTTATCAACAGTATGAATTCTCTGGTTTGCAAAAAGAACTCAGTTCTAAACAACTTCCTACATTCCTTATATTCACAGGATTTTACATCAATATGAATTCTCTGGTGTTGACTATATTATCCACACAAATAATGACCTTCTCACATTGTTAACATGTAAGTTTCTGACCACTACGAATTCTCTGCAGTGTGGTAAATACTGACTTACATTTAAACATCTCCTCACATTCCTTACATTCACCGTGTTTTTTTTCACCAGTATGACTTCTCTGATGTTGAGTAAACTGATATTCGCTACTGAAGGTCATTCTACATTCTTCCTGATTACATCATTTCTAATTAGAGCATGTTTTCTCTCAAGTTTGATAAAGGTTGGATTTATGTTATTGCTTAAACAGATTTTCTGAGTTATATGTTAGAAAATGAGGCAATGTGGTCATTTTTGTAGATAATAATTTGGGTAAACTATTTCTTTTGAGTTACCCAACACCTCTTAAGCATGCTCTCACACTTTCAGTCATTTCTAAAGATAGAGGGCTTAAGGTCAAGTGTATTACTTCTTAAACTGATTCCCTAATTCCCGGAGCACTTATTTAGTGTCTTCTCTCCAAAAGTCTGGGCACAAAGGCTATTCGGTGATAGAGGAAGCTCCAGAACTAGACTGGTGTATAATGGAATTCTCAGAGGAAACTGTTTTACTAGTAAGTTAGTTTTGTGTAGCTTACTACTTAAACCCTACCGATAATCTTTTAAGCATGTAATTTCCCTTATGACTATCCTCCCCAAATAAAGTACCTGCAGTTGTTTGATTCTGGCCTTGAACATTGATTACATAAATAAAAGATAAAAGCCAAATAACGTAGAAAAGCATTTGTATTAATTTCCTAGGGCTGCTATAACAAATTACCACAAACTTGATTACTTAAAACAACAGAAATATATCTCTCACAGTTCTAGAGACCAGATTATAATATCAAGGTGTTATCAATGCTTCACTCCCTCCAAAGACTCTAGGTGAGAATCCATTCCTTACCTCTTCTGGTGGCTGTCAGCATTCCTGGTGGCTGTATCACTATAATGTCTCTTTCTCCATCTTCACATGGATCTCTCCCCTTCTCTGTGTTTTCTTCTGTCTCTTATAAGGAAATTAGCTGTTGCATTTAGGGTCCACCTCAGTAACCCAGGATGTTCTCATCTTCAGATCATTAATTTAATTTAATTACATCTAAAAAGACTATTTTTCAAAATAAGGTAATATTCAGAGGGTCCAGGTATTAAGACATGGACACATTGTTTTAGGGAGCCACCATTCAACCCACTACAGCATTCAGTAAAATTCAAATTTTTAAATTCTGATTAAAAATAACTCAGGAGGGGCATCCCTGGTGGCACAGTGGTTGAGAATCTGCCTGCCAATGCAGGGGACATGGGTTCGGGCCCTGGTCTGGGAGGATCCCACATGCTGCGGAGCAACTAGGCCTGTGAGCCACAACTACTGAGCCTGCGCGTCTGGAGCCTGTGCTCCGCAACAAGAGAGGCCGCGATAGTGAGAGGCCCGCGCACCGCGATGAAGAGTGGCCCCTGCTTGCCGCAACTAGAAAAAGCCCTCGCAAAGAAACGAAGACCCAACACAGCCAAAATTAAATAAATAAATAAATAAAAATTTTTAAAAACTATAAAAAAAAAACTCAGGAAAATTTCTTTTCTTTTTCTTTTTTTCTTATTTTTTTTGGAGGTCATTTGTAGGAAAGGCCAATATTCTCCTTTTTAAATTTATTTTTTATTTATTATTATTATTATTAATTTATTAATTTATTTTTGGCTGCATTGGGTCTTTGTTGCTGCACACAGGCTTTCTCTAGTTGCGGTGAGCAGGAGTTACTCTTTGTTGCAGTGCACAGTTTTCTCATTGTGGTGGCTTCTCTTGTTGAGGAGCAGGGACTCTAGGTGCACAGGCTTCAGTAGTTGTGGTGTACGGGCTTAGTTGCTCTGCAGCATGTGGGATCTTCCCGGACCAGGGACCGAACCCATGTCCCCTGCATTGGCAGGTGGATTCTTAACCACTGTGCCACCAGGGAAGTCCCAGGAGAACTTCTTTACCTGGAAAAATTGCATATTAAAAACCTACGGCAGGGAATTCCCTGGTGGTCCAGTAGTTAGGACTCTGCGCTTCCACTGCAGAGGGCATAGGTTCGATCCCTGGTCAGGGAACTAAGATCCCACAAGCCACATGGTGTGGCCAAAACAAACAAACAAAAAAAACAAAAACAAAACTACAGCAGAAATTACACTTAACATAGAAATTTTACATGCATTATTATAAAGAAAGAAAATGATAAAGCTATCATTTTTTACTACTGATGAAATAATCTACCTAGAAAAACCAACATAAGCAAAAGGCAAATATCAACAAGTGTTCTATAACCAGATCAACTTTAAAATATTAATAGTATTTCACTGCATCTGGCAGTATCCTTGTCCTGGAAAATCCAAATGAAAGGTACTCCAGGCAGTCACAGTTACTTAGGATACTCTACATCCTATCAGGGAATAGTTTGAGTCTGAGACCCCTGCATGAACTGTAGCAGATGGATTTCCATAATGTTTATCTTGGTCAACAGCCACCATCAGTTTGACTTTGGAGAAATAACCTGTATTTGCCCATGGTCTTTCAAATTGAATTCTGCAAAACTTTTGCATGAAACAGTAGAAGTACTGCTACTTGTAAAGATTACACTTCTATTGCTTAACATAATTTAAAGAAATAGGAATTTTTAAAGCTTTGGATTTGATTTTAAGACTTAAGTTATTGGGGAATTCCCTCGCTGTCCAGTGGTTAGTACTCCATGCTTTCACTGCTGAGGGGCGTGTGTTCAACCCCTAATTGGGGAACTAAGATCTCACAAGCCGCATGGTGTGGCAAAAAGAAAAAGAAAAAAAAAGACTTAAGTTATTAGTATTATCCAGTTCAAGGCAATTCTATTTAGAATCTTAGAGCTGAATGAGACCTGGAAGATAATGTAGTTTAGTCCCTTTTTTATAAATGAAGAAACTCATTCCCACACAAGCTGGGTGAGAGTTGTAAGGTCTGTGGCTCACTAGTGCAGAGGTTTAGAATCTAGTTCTTCCAGTAGTTTGTCTAATGTATAAGAATTCTGTTCTAAGTTTATTTTGATTAACTGCTTATTTTACTCTCTCATTTATACCTATTGTCCATTTCTTCTTAAATTCCTTCTATTTCTTTGGTACTTATCTTGCTTTATTTTCTCCATGATTTTTGCTTAATGAAGTTCAGTCAGATGGAGTGACTCTAATATTTTTTTCAAGTATTTCACTACCTTATCAATAAGCAGAAAACATTTTACTATATCTTTCACAATATTTTTTTAAAAGCTAAAAAGCATCTAGGAATTAGCTAAGAATATACAAGATGTCAATGAAGAAAAATATAATACACCGTTAAGTACAGAGAAAATTATACAGAAACATTCTGTGCTTAGATGACATTCATTAATATAAAATAAAAATTCCCCAAATTAACCCGTGAATTAAAAATCATTGACATCAGGGACTTCCCTGGTGGTCCAGTGGTTAAGACTTTGCCTTCCAGTGCAGGGGGTGTGGATTTGATCCTGATTGGGAAGCCAGGATCCCACATGCCTCATGGCCAAGGAACCAAAACATTAAAAAAAAGCAATATTGTAACAAATTCAATAAAGACTTTAAAAAATGGTCCACATCAAAAAAAAATCTTTAAAAAAATCATTGACATCAAAATTTCAGTTGGATTTTTAAGAAAACTAGATAATCTTAATCTAAAATTTAAACAGAAGAATAAAGAAAAAATAACAAATAAGGAGTTGTCTCCTGTGATTATGGAGGCTGCGAACTCCCAAGATCTGCATTCTGAAAGCCTAAGAACCAGGAGAGCTGCTGATGGTGTGAGTTCCAGTCTCAGTACAAAAGCAGAAGACCAAAGTTCCCACATCAAAGATCATCAGGCAGAGTGTAATTTCGCTCTTGCTCAGCCTTTTGTTCTATTGAGGACCTCAATAGATTGGTAGAGACCTACCCATGTTGGGGAAGGCAATCTGCTTTACTCAGTCTACCAATTCAAATGCTAACCTAATCCAGAAATACCCTCACGGGCATACCTAGGATAATGTTTAATGAAGTATCTGGGCACCTCATGGCCCAGTCAAGTTGACACGTGAAATTAACCATCACAGTATGCCTTTGTTCTTAGGAGACAGGTATGTGAGGTATTGCAGAAAATTGTTACTATGTCTTTAATTAACTATAAAATAGTTAAGTATTTGTAAAATTTGTGTAACATTGTAAAAATCATTTAATATTTCTCTCTCGGGAACTCTCGCAATAACCAACGCCCGACTTGTGCACCCGGGAAACCCCGTTGCTCCCTTTTCCCTGGCTGGCAGCTTGCAGGCCGCACGATGCCTGGAGTTACTGTAAAGGACGTGAACCAGCAGGAGTTCGTCAGAGCTCTGGCAGCCTTCCTCAAAAAGTCCGGGAAGCTGAAAGTCCCTGAATGGGTGGACACTGTCAAGCTGGCCAAGCATAAAGAGCTCGCTCCCTACGATGCGAATTGGTTCTACACACGAGCTGCTTCCACAGCACGGCACCTGTACCTCCGGGGCGGCGCTGGGGTTGGTTCCACGACCAAGATCTACGGGGGGTGTCAGAGAAATGGTGTCATGCCCAGCCACTTCAGCAGAGGCTCCAAGAGCGTGGCCCGTCGGGTCCTCCAAGCCCTGGAGGGGCTGAAAATGGTGGAAAAGGACCAAGATGGGGGCCACAAACTAACACCTCAGGGACAGAGAGATCTGGACAGAATCCCTGGACAGGTGGCAGATGCTGGGTTAATGAATTGCCTCATTCGTAAAAATATATATATATATTTTTCTCTCTCTCTCTGCTATATCTGTATAGCAATAGAGAGGTGGATAGATAGATAGATATGGAGAGAGAGAATGTGGCAAGTGTTAACAATGAGTGAACCTAAGTAGAAAATATATGAAGATTCATTGGTCTTTTCTTCCAAGTTTTCTGTAGGTTTGAAATTTTTCAACAGTTGAAAAAATATTGAGTATCTGACTATTTTATTTTCTTGACCACTACCACCCTGGTTAAAGTAATCATAATTTCTCATTGGGATTACTGAAACAGATTCTTATCATATCTTCCTGCTTCTACCATTCCCTCCCTATATTATATTTTCAACATGGCATCCAGACAGACCTTAGCCATGTCACTCCTATCCTAAAAAGAGAAGATTTAGCTTCCCATTTCACTCAGAGTACAAGGCAAAGTCTTACCTTAACAAAACCCAGAGTATCTGGTTCTCCCATTACCACCCTGACCTCATTTCCTACTGCTCTTCTGACCATTCTTTCTCAATTACACCAACCTCTGTAATGTTCATTGAGGACACTAAGCACATATCTTCCTTAGGGTTTTTGCTCTAGATTTTCCCTCTACCTGAAATGTTTTCTCCTGAAAATCACTAAGCTAACTCCCTCACATGCTTCAAGTCTTTTTATATTTAACTTCCTAATGAGACTTACCATGCTTATCCTATTTAGCTATTTAATATTGCAATGTGTACCTCCCATTCCTCACAGATTCTTTATCCTCTTAATCTGTTCCACTATTTCTTTATGCCAAATCATATATTATTTTCACCTTTTTAAATATAGTTCACTTCTTATTTTCTTATTTATTTTTTGCCTCTCCTCATAATATAAGTTTCTCAGGAGTTGCGCTATTTGTCTATTTTGTTCAGTAATATACAGTAGTCTCCCGTTTATGATACCATGGTTTCACTTTCTGCAGTTTCAGTTACCTGTGGACAACCATGGTCTGAAAATGTTAAATGGAAAATTCCAGAAATAAATAATTCATAAGTTTTAAATTGTGCACCGTTCTGAGTAGCATGAGGAAATCTTGTGCCAACCCACTCTGTCCCACCCAGGATGTAAATCATCCCTTTGTCCAGTGTATGCTCTATACAGTATCTGCCTATTATTATAGGAAAAAATGTACATATAGGGTTTGGTACTATCTGAGGTTAAAGACATCCACTGGGAGTCTTGGAACATATCCCCCACAGATGGTAGGGGGGACTACTCTATATCCACTACCTAGAAGAGTGTCTAGTACATAGTATGTGCTCAATACATACCTGTTGATGAAAAAAATATTATAATAAAATTTATATATTAGTTTTGGCCTAAGATTTGAAAGAAAATGAGCCAAGAATGACTTACTGCTTCAGCAATGAAGATAACAGAGTTGTCTTCAAACCAAATGGCGAAGAATGTGAGAAGAGCAGATTTGTGGGAGAAAAATCAAGTGTGTAATCCAAATATATTAAGTTATGGATGTCTATCAGTCATTCCCAGTGGAAATGTCTAGTAGGCAGTTGGATATATTTGTTTGAAAGAAATGTATAAACTGGAGTTGTAAATAAGAGAATTGTTGACATATAAATACCCTTTAAAATCATGATACTTGGGCTGCCTCCACACCTCCCACAGTGGGTCCAGGTGCATGACTACTGCAGTCCTAGGACCTGACTTCAGTGGATCTGAGGGGTGCTCTTGTGAAAACAATGCCTGAGGGACACCAGGGTAGATTGCCAGAATTCCTATGGTTGAGGAAGCCCAAGGGCAGTGACAACAACAGTGTACTTTGTGAGCCCACACAACAGTTGACAGGTGACACAATGGGGTGCACTCACCAGTGGACATCTCTGGCAGAGGAATAATCAGTTGCTCCTCTCCCAGCGAGAGTGCTCCAATCCTGCCTACCTTGCACCACAGCTCAGAGACAGCTCATAAATGGATCTGGGGGCTTCTACTCCAACAACTAGGGAGCAAACCCTGCCCTCGACAGAGCTGTGACAACCACAGAGCAAAGAGGAGGTCCTGCTAAACAGTGTAGGCTATGGTCACCACTACACCAGTCACACCCTGTACCAAGGGGATAACAGCCAGGACACACTGAGGAAGGAGGCAGCAGGCATCCATACTAAAAACAGCCCTTGCACCAAAAATATTAAACCCACACAGGCTATACAGGGATGTGCTGACATAAAATGGCCCTCTAAGCCTGCAGTAGATACTTGTTTCTCCTAAACACACAGAGTAAGAGAAACATAAGTAAAACGAAGAAGCAGAGGAACCACTCCCAGTTAAAAGATAAAGAGAACTGCCCTGAAAGAACAAACAGTGAAACAGACCTCTTCACTCTGATAGACATCAAGCTCAAAAAGGAGATAAGGAAAATACTGAATGGATTAAGAAAGGCTATCAATAGAAATGCAAATTACTGTAAGAAGGAACTAGAAACTATAAAGAGGAGCCAAGAAAAATTAGAAAGCTCATTTGCCAAGACAAAAGCTGAGCTAAATGCAATGAATAGCAGATTGAATAATGCAGAAGAATGGATAAGTGATTTGGAAGATAGACTAATAAAAATCACCAATCAGAACAGCAGACAGAAGGCCAAATGGAAAAAAAAATGAAAGCAATATAAGAGACCTATGGGATAATATAAAGCATGTCAATCTATGCATAATAGGAATTCCAGAAGGATAAGAAAGAAAAGGGGATCAAAAATGTATTTGAAGAAATTATGGCTGAAAACTTCCCAAACCTAAAGAAGGAAACAGATACCCAGGTACAGGAAGCACAGAGGGTCCCAAACAAGATGCACCTAAATATACCTACACCAAGACATATTATCATTAAAATGGTAAAAGTTAAAGATAAAGAGAGAATTCTAAAGGCAGCAAGAGAAAAACAAAGAGTTAATTACAAGGAAACCCCCATAAGACAATCAGCTGATTTCTCTACAGAAATGTTGCAGGCAAGAAGGGAGTGGCAAGATATATTCAAAGTCCTGAAAGGGAAAAATCTGCAACCTAGGATACTCTACCCAGCAAGATTATCATTTAGAATAGAAGGAGAGATAAAGAATTTCTCAGACAAGCAAAAACTAAAAGAAAAAAGCAATACTAAACCTATCCTAAAAGAAATACTGAAAGGTCTTTTCTAAATAAAAAAGAAGCAACAAGCTATAGGAAAGAGAAAATCACAATTGGAAAATAAATCACTTCAATAAGCCAGTATACAGATTAAAAATAAAAATTAAAACAAAAATAAATTTCTTGTGAAAACAATGATAACCAAAACGAATAGCAAAAGGATAAACATGAAGATGTAAAAGAGGACATCAAAATCATAAAATGTGGAGGAGGAGAGTAAGAAAGTGTAGGGCTTTTTAAAAATATTTATTTATTTATTTATTTTTGGCTGCATTGGGTCTTTGCTGCTGCATGCAGGCTTTCTTTAGTTGCAGTGAGTGGGGGCTACTCTTTGTTGCAGTGCGCAGGCTTCTCATTGCGGTGGCTTCTCTTGTTGCAGAGCATGGGCTCTAGGTGTTCAGGCTTCAGTATTTGTGGCTCACAGGCTCTAGAGTGCAGGCTCAGTAGTTGTGGCACACAGGTTAGTTGCTCTGGGACATGTGGGATCTTCCTGAACCAGGGCTTGAACCCGTGTCCCCTGCATTGGCAGGTGGATTATTAACCACTGAGCCACCAGGGAAGCCCAGAAAGTGTAGTTTTTTTACATGCCTTTTTTTTTTTTTTTTTTGGCCACACTGTGTGGCTTGTGGGATGTTAGTTCCCTGACCAGGGATTGAACCCATGTCCTCAGCAGTGAAAGTGCAGAGCCTTAACCACTGGACTGCCAGGGAATTTCCAAAATGGGAGTTTTTTTTAGAATGTGTTTGAGCCTATATGAATATCAGTCTAAGGAAAGCAGATATAGGAAGGTGTTAACATACTTGAAAAACAGGGTAACCACAAATCAAAAACATACAATACACAAAAATCAAAAAGAAAACACTAGCATAATATAAAAGGAACGCATCAAACCACAAAAAGAAAAAGTAAGGAACAAAGAAGAAATATAGAATCAACTGGAAAACAAGGTTTAAAATGGCAATAAATACATATCTATCAATAATTACCTTAAATGCCAATGGACTAAATACTCCAATCAAAAGACATAGACTGGCAGATTGGATTAAAAACAAGAGACTACAATCTGCTGCCTACAAGAGACCCACTTTAGGGCAAAGAACACACATAGATTGAAAGTGTGGGGATGGAAAAAGATATTTCATGCAAACAAAAATGACAAGAAAATGGGGGTCACAATACTCATATCAGACAAAATAGATTTCAAAACAAAGACCATTAAGGAAGATAAAGGACACTACATAATGGTAAAAGGATCAATACAAGAAGAGGATATTATGCTCACCAACATATATGTACCCAATATAGGAGCACCCAAATACACAACACAAATACTAACAGACATAAAGGGAGAAATGTATGGGAATAAAATAACAGTAGGAGACTTTAACACCCCACTCACATCAATGGACAGATCTTCTAGCCAGAAAATCAATAAGGCAACAGAGATCCTAAATGATAAATAGAACAGTTAGACTTAATTGATATTAATATTTTCAGGACATTACATTCCCCCAAAACCAGAATACTCATTCTTTTCAAGTGCACATGGAACATTCTCTAGAATTGATCACATACTAGGGCACACAACAAGCCTCAATAAATTTAAGAGTACAGAAATTATTTCAAGTGTCTTTTCTGACCACAATGGCATAAACTAGAAATCAACCACAGAAAAAGAAGTGAGGAAAAAAAGATTACATGGAGACTAAACAACATGCTACTAAAAAGCCAATGTGTCGATAATGAAATCAAAGAAGAAATTTTAAAAATACCTTGAGACAAATAACAATAAAAACACAACCATACAAAATCTATGGGATGCAGCAAAAGCAGTTCTTAGAGGAAAGTTCATAGTGATACAAGCCTTCCTCAAAAACAAGAAAAATCTCAAACAACCTAACTTACTGCCTAAAAGAATTAGAAAAAGAAGAACAAACAAAACCTAAAGTCAGCATAAGGAAAAAAATAGTAATGATCAGAGAGGAAATAAATAAAATAGAGAGTAAAAAACAATAGAAAAAAATCAGTAAAACCAAGAGGTGGTTCTTTGAAATGGTAAACAAAGTTGACAAACCTCTGGCCAGGTTCACCAAGAAGAAAAGAGAGAGGATCCAAATAAACAAAAGAAGAAATGAAAAAGAGAAATAACCAATATCACAGAAATACAAAAAAACCATAAGAGAATACTACGAAGAATTATATACCAACAAATTCAACAACCTAAAGAAATGGACAAGTTCCTAGAAACATGCAGCCCACCAAAAATGAATCAAGAAGGAATAGATAATTTGAACAGACTGGTCA
Organism: Balaenoptera physalus; assembly: GCF_965194825.1. Taxonomy (NCBI): domain Eukaryota; kingdom Metazoa; phylum Chordata; class Mammalia; order Artiodactyla; family Balaenopteridae; genus Balaenoptera; species Balaenoptera physalus. The sequence goes on from NC_138890.1 coordinate 59,904,792, forward strand.
TTAGAAGTGAAACGGAATCTGTAATTTAAAAACTCCCTACAAACAAAAGTCCAGGACCATATGGCTTCACAGACTAATTCTACCAAACATACAAAGAATAACTTATACCAATTCTTCTCAAACTCTTCCAAAAGATCAAAGTGGAGAGAACACTCCCAAAGATGTTCTGTGAAGCCACCATCATCCGGATACCAAAACCAGACAAAGACACTACCAAAAAAGAAAATTACAGGCCAATATCTTTGATGAATATAGATGTAAAAATTCTCAACAAAATATTAGCAAACCAAAGACAACAACACAAAAAAAAGATCATACACCATGACCAAGTTGGATTCATCCCAGGGTCACAGTATAGTACAAAATATGCAAATCAATGTGATACACTACATCAACAAAAGAAAAGACAAATGATCTTTTCAATACATGCAAAAAAAGCATTTGATAAAATTCAACATCCATTCATGATAAAAACTCTTACCAAAGTGGGTGTAGAGGGAACATATCTCAACATAGCAAAAGCTATTTAAGACAAACCTACAGCCAACATAATACTCAATGGTGAAAAGCCGAAAGCATTTCCACAAAAATCTAGAACAAGACAAGGATTCCCACTCTCACCACATCTATTCAACTTAGTATTGGAAGTCCTAGCCACAGCAATCAGACAAGAAAAACAAATAAAAGGTATCCAAATTGGAAGGGAAGGGGTAAAATTGTCATTATATGCATATGACATGATACTATATATAGAAAGCCCTAAAGACTCCACACAGGGACTTCCCTGGTGACACAGTGGTTAAGAATCCGCCTGCCAATGCAGGGGACACGGGTTCAAGCCCTGGTCTGGGAAGATTCCACATGCCGTGGAGCAACGAAGTCCATGCACCACAACTACTGACTCTGTGCTCTAGAGCCCGTGAGCCACAACTACTGAGCCTGCATGCCACAACTACTGTAGCCCACGTGCCTAGAGCCAGTACTCTGCAACAAGAGAAGCCACCGCAATGAGAAGCCTGTGCACAGCAACGAAGACCCAACACAGCCAAAAATAAATAAATAAATAAATTTATAAAAAATAAGAAATAAAAAAAATAAAGACTCCACACAAAAACTACTAGAACTGATACATGAATTCAGCAAAGTAGCAGGATACAAGATTAACATACAGAAATTGGTTGCATTTATTTACACAAACAATGAAATATCAAAAGGAAATGTAAAAAAAAAACCCTTTTAAAATTGCATCCAAAAAAACAAAAAAACAAAAACAAACAAACAAACAAAATCCTTAGGAACAGACCTCACCAAGGAGGTGAGAGACTTATATACTGAGAACTATAAAACATTAATAGGGGCTTCCCTGGTGGCGCAGTGGTTGAGAATCTGCCTGCCAATGCAGGGGACACGGGTTCGACCCTTGGTCTGGGAAGATCCCACATGCCGCGGAGCGACTAGTCCCATGAGCCACAATTGCTGAGCCTGCGCGTCTGGAGCCTGTGCTCCACAACAAGAAAGGCTGCGATAGTGAGAGGCCCATGCACTGTGATGAAGAGTGGCCCCCACTTGCCGCAACTAGAGAAAGCCCTCACACAGAAACGAAGACCCAACACAGCCATAAATAAATAAATAAAATTTTAAAAAAACAGACAAACAAAAAAAATTAATAAAGGAAACTGAAGATGATTCAAAGAAATGGAAAGATATCCCATGCTCTTGGATTGGAAGAATTAAAATTGGTAAAATGGCCATACTTCCCAAAGCAATCTACAGATTTAATGTGATCCCTATCAAATTATCCATGACATTTTTCACAATACTAGAACAAATAATCCTAAATATTATATGGAACCATAAAAGACCTGGAATTGCTAAAGCAATCCTGAAGAAAAAGAACAAGGCAGGAGGAGAACAACTCTCCCAGACTTCAGACAATATTACAAAGCTACAGTAATCAAAACAGCATGGTACTGGCACAAAAACAGACATATGGATCAATGGAACAGAATAGAGAGCCCAAGAATAAACTCACACATCTATGGACAATTAATCTTCGACAAAGGAGGAAAGAATATACAGTGGAGAAAAGACAGTCTGTCTCTTCAGCAACTGATGTTGGGAAAGTGGGACATTCGCATGTAAATCAATGAAGTTAGAACACACCCTCACACCATACACAAAAATAAACTCAAAATGGCTTAAAGAATTAAATATAAAACATGATACCATAAAATTCCTAGAAGAGAACATAGGGAAGACATTCTCTGAAATAAATCATACCAGTGTTTTCTTAGATCAGTCTCCCAAGGCAATAGAAATAAAAGCAAAAATAAACAAATGGGAACTAATCGAGCTTACAAGCTTTTGTACAGCAAAGGAAACCATAAACAAAGCGAAAAGACAACCTACAGACTGGGAGAAAATATTTGCAAATGATGCAACCAACAAGGGCTTAATTTCTAAAATATACAAACAGCTCATACAGCTCAACGACAACAAAAAATAAAAAACCTAATAGAAAAATGGGCAGAAGGCCTAAATAGACACTTCTCCAAAGAACATATACAGATAGCCAACAGGCACAAGAAAAGATGCTCAACATTGCTAATTATTAGGGAAATGCAAATAAAAACTACAATGAGATACCACCTCAAACCTGTCAGAATGGCCATCATTAAAAGATCTACAAGGGACTTCCCTGGTGGTCCAGTGGTTAAGAATCTGCCTTCCAATGCAGGGGACGTGGGTTCGATCACTGGTCAGGGAATTAAGATCCCACATGCCACAGGGCAACTAAGCCCGCATGCTCTAGAGCCCACACACCACAACTAGAGAGCCTGCGTGATGCAACTACTCAGCCTGCATGCTCTGGAGCCGGCGCACTGCAACAAAGAGCCTGCATGCCACAACTAAGACCCAACGCAGCCAAATAAATAAATAAATAAATAAATATTTTTTTAAAAAGGTCTACAAATAAATGCTGGAGAGGGTGTGGAGAAAAGGGAACCCTCCTATATTGTTGGTGGGAATGTAAGTTGGTATAGCCACTATGGAGAACAGGATGGAGGTTCCTTAAAAAACAAAATTGCCATATGATCCACCAACCCCACTCCTAGGCATATATCCAGACAAAGCTATAATTCAAAAAGATACACATACCCCTATGTTCATAGCAGCACTATTCACCATAGTCAAACATGGAAACAACCTAAATGTCCATCGACAGATGAACAGATAAAGAAGATATGGTACATATATGGAATGGAATACTACTCAGCCATAAAAAAAGAATGAAATAATGGCATTTGCAGCAACATGGATGGCCCTAGAGATTATCCTACTAAGTGAAGTAAGTCAGAAAAACAAATACCATATGATGTCACTTATATGTAGAATCTAAAATATAACACAAATGAACCTATCTATGAAATAGAAACAGACTCACGAACATAGAGAACAGACTTGTGGTATCCAAGGAGGAGGGGGAGTGGGGGAGGGATGGATTGAGAGCTTGGGGTTAGCAGATACAAACTATTATATATAGAATGGATTAAACCATAAGGTCCTACTGTATAGCACAGGGAACTATATTCAATATCCTGTGATACACCGTAATGGAAAAAAATATAGGAAAAGAATGTAGGGGACTTCCCTGGTGGTGCAGTGGTTAAGAATCCACCTGCCAGTGCAGGGGACATGGGTTCAAGCCCTGGCCCAGGAAGATCCCACATGCCGCGGAGCAGCTAAGCCCGTGTGTCACAACTACTGAGCCTGCGCTCTAGAGCCCATGAGCCACAACTACTGAGCCCATGTGCCACAACTACTGAAGCCCACGCACCTACAGCCCATGCTCCACAACAAGAGAAGCCACCGCAATGAGAAGCCCGTGCACTGCAATGAAGAGTAGCCCCCTGCCGGCCACAACTAGAGAAAGCCTGCACACAGCAATGAAGACCCAGTGCAGCCAAAAATAAATAAATAAATAAAATTTTTAAAGAATGTATATATACATATAATTGAATCACTTTGCTGTACAGCAGAAATTAACACAGCATTGTAAATCAACTCCAATAAAAAGTAAAATAAATTAAAATTTAAAAAATCATGAGTCTAAATGATATTGCCAAAGGAATGAGTGTAGATAAAGTAGATAATAAAACTAAGGACCGAGTCCTAGAACACACAATAATGAAGAATTCTGTCCAATGAAGAAACCATGGCAAATTTAACAGACAACAGTTAAGGAGAATATAGTTGCAATGTCTGAAAAAACAAGCAACTAATATCTGGAAAAATAAAAGAAAGCAACAACAAAAAGACAGGAATGGCAGTGGTGATACAGACAGCTGACCAAAACAAAAAAAAATTCAAAGAAAATATGTAAAATAAAATAAAATCTTCCCATGTAATCCTCTTTATTAATATTGATTAATAATCACAGACATGAAAATTTAAATAAAATGATAGAACACTTTACATCTATCAGAATGGCATAAATATGAAAGCTAGTAATTACCAACATGAGAAAGAATGTGGAGATAAAGGAAACATCATGAATTGCTGTTGAGAGTCTGATGCAGCCATTCTGATAAAGATCAACTGGAGCTACTTAATCGAATTGAATAAAATAGTCTATGAGCCATCAGCTTTATTCCAGCATTATATATAAAAGAAATTCTTATACAGGTACATACAGGGATACAAGTATAAGGATGTTAATTTCTGCATTTTGTCAAATAATGATTCTCAAAATGTTAAAAACATAATTCTTATACAAACTGATAGTAAGCTGGTCAGTTTTATTTAACTCATTGATAATGGAACCAGTAACATGACAAAGCCAGCCAAAGATAATATGATAAGTGAGAATTTTATAATCAGGGGATGGGAAGAATGCTAAAATAAGATTGCTAAGTTAAATTCCAAACTGGTTAATGTCCACGAAGACCAAAAAAACTTTGGTGATTAATTGCTCTGCTTCACAGATAATAAATCATCATATAATAATTGGTTTTGCAGAACTGAAAAAATTCTGAGCCCTAATTAACTGTGCAAACATCTCTATACAAAATAGTGAACCTTAGAGACTTCCCTGGTGGTCCAGTGAGTAAGACTCCGTGTTCCCAATGCCAGGGGGCCTGGGTTCGATCCCTGGTCGGGGAACTAGATTCCGCATGCATGCTGCAACTAAGAGTCCGCAGTCTGCAACTAAGAAGTCTGCATGGGGACTTCCTTGGTGGTCCAGTGGTTAAGATTCCGCAATTCCAATACAGGGGGTGCGGGTTCGATCCCTGGTCAAGGAACTAAGATCCCACATGCCATGTGGTGTGGCCAAAAGATTAAAAAAAAAAAAAAAAGAAGTCCACATGCCACAACTAAGAAGTCTGCATGCCGCAACTAAAAGATCCCACATTCCGCAACTAAAAAAAAAAAAAGAGATCCCCCATGCCACAACAAAGATCCTGCATGCCACAACTAAGACCCAGAGCAGCCAAAATAAATAAGTTAATTAATTAAAAAAGAAAACAAAACAAAAAAATAGGGAACCTTATAGAAAGTGCTCAAAAATTATTTTTAAAGGTTATCTTTTTGCTATGTTACCATGTTTTGGATATTTTTCTTAATCCCTCCATGTGATTATGAATAATTCCAAAATACTGTTCATCATTAAAAGTGGTCCAATTGCAGGTTTTGTTGTGATGATGGCTTGACCAAATGCATAGATAAATCAAAGGGTATTTACTAACACACATAAGTCTTTTTGTATGGTCAATAAATTCACAGCCATACAGCGCTAAGCAACTACTAGGTCCACAGAATTAACTGCTGTTTGGACATTACGTAAGGAATCTAAGATTGCATTTTCAATAGCCTCTGTCTTTCAGAGATGTTGTTATTACTCTTGCTTGCTCATCTATTCCAATGCTAGAAAACCAAAACCAAGATGTTTATCTCAATCAAGTTCCGTCTTTAGCACCAGTAAATGTGAGTAAATTCTCCTTTCCTCTAGATTTCCAAATTTTGCTAAATTCCCGGCCTGCCAGTAAGTAACATTCCTTATTCTTTGTGAGGTTAGGATCCATAGGCCCAAATGAATAGACCTCAGACCAGATTCTTAGATGAGCTTCTTAGGCACTAATTCCACATATGAAATACAACTCATATTTCTTTTTTTTTCTTTTAATATCTATTTATTTATTTATTTTTGGCTGCATTGAGTCTTAGTTGCTGCACACGGGATGTTTCATTGTGGGTGCACAGGCTCTTCCTTGTGGCACATGGGCTTCTCTCTAGTTGTGGCACGTGGGCTCCAGAGCACGTGGGCTCTGTAGTTGCGGCATGAGGACTCAGTAGTTGTGGTGTGCAGGCTTAGTTGCCCCGCAGCATGTGTGGTCTTAGTTCCCCAACCAGGGATTTAACCCAGGTCCCCTGCATTGGAAGGTGGATTCTTAACCACTGGACAACAAGGGAAGTCCCCAACTCATGTTTCTTGATGATAGTATTGTCAAACCTAATAAAATTAAATCTGATTTCAAATATGATACTTTCAGTGTGGTCTTGATTGCACAAAATTTTTGTCAACATAATTTGATTTATCCAGTTTTTAAAAATCATATTTTTTAAAAAGACAGAGTCTGATGGAAGCTATTGCATAAAAACTAAAAGGAAATTCTGGTTCCAGGGAAGGTGAAGTAATCACATTCCACCTTGTACAGATGCATTCTCACATCGAATGAAACTATAAATCCCATATAAAATGCATGGAGTGGCTATCTTAGATCTCTGAAAAGTTAGTAGCAGGCAGATTTGTGAAAGTACCAAAACTTTGAAGTTCCACTGAATCAATAGTGCTTGCCATTTTCCTCTCTGATACTGCCCAGCCTGGACTCAAAGGCAGCCTGAAACTCAGAAGTGCACACCAGCTGCAGACAAAGAGTTCCAATAGAATCTTTCTCTTTCTAGTCTTGGAACCAGAATTAAGAGGACCACATCTCAGAGACAGTAGGGGAATTCTCTTCTTTTTCTTTTTCCCCTCTTTCTTGTTTCATCCACAGGTGTCAAAAACTCTGAGGAAGGGGAAAGCTTCTCTGCAATGAAAGGATCTGTGATCCCAAGAACATGGAGCAAATCCCTGTAGCTTTTTACAGATCTTTCTGTCATCTGTCTACTTGGTCCTGAATGCAGACACCGTCATCGGAAATCTGTGGCAGAGAAGGGAAACTGAAACCTCAGCTTTCAGACTGAAGGTCCAGAAATAGAGGCCCCATAGAGCCATGGAGACCAAGGGAGATCAGAGGAGTGATCCCATAAGGTCATGTATGAACTCATGGGTTCACCTCCAAACTGTATGGATCTCACTCTAAACAGCAAACAACATGGTTTAAGAGATAAGCTACAGAGTAGAGGGACTGTCCAGTTCCAAGACTGACCGCAAGGTGGCACACCTGCAGGCACTGCAATCACTTTTAAACAACTGACTTTAGAACCACAGCCAACAGAAGGCAGGTTAATACTTGAGGCCTAAACCTAACCTGGTCAATCATCTGCTAAAACAAAGCAAAACAAAAACCCCACAATATTCTCCCTATGCTATAAAAAAGACCAAGAGTCTCATAATATAACATCCAAAGTGTCTAGGATAGAATCCAAAATTATATGGCTTATGAAGATCCAAAAAACTCTCAAATCACAAGGGAAAAATTCAATCAACAGACACCAACTCAAAGATGACTCAGATGTTGGAATTATCAGACAAAGATATTAAAGCAGAAATTATAACTGTACTCTCGGAATTACGGGTGAATACTCTTGTAATGAACGAAATGCTACAGCAACAAAATAGAAGATATAAAGAAGAACCAAATGCAAATACTAGAATGGAAATACAATAACCAAAATAAATTCATTAGATGGGCTCAATAGCAGAAGGAAGATGAAAGAGAAAAAAGCCAGTGAACATGATGAAGACCAAGGGAAATGATCCAATCTGAACAACAGAGAGAAAAATAAGATTGAAAAAAGAAGAAAACAAAAATTCAGAGACCTGAAGGGTAATACCAAAATGTCCAACATTAGTGTCATCAGAGTCCCAGAAGAAGAGGAGAAAAAAATACGAAGTAGAAAAATATTTGAAGAATTCATGGCTGAAAACTTCTCAAATTCATCAAAAGACATAAGTTTATATAAACAAGAAGTTTAGTAAACCACAAATGGAATAAGCTCAAAGAAATACATTCCCGGACACATCATTATCAAACTGAAGGGAAAAACAAGCAAATAAACCAACCTGAAAGCAATTAGAGAAAACAGTGTATTTTACTTAGGTGAACAACTATTAAGTGGCTGTGGATTTCTAATCAGAAACAATGGAGGTCAGAAGGAAGTGAAACACTTTAAAGCACTGTAAGAAAAGAACTTTCAACCCACATTCCAGTACCCAGCAAAAATATTCTTCAAGAAGGAAGGTGATATAAAGACATTATTAGATGAAGAAAAACTAAGAGATTTCAATGCCATTAGACCTGCTCTAAAAGAAATGCTGAAGAAAGTTCTTCAGATGGAAGGAAATTATACCAGAGAGAAATTTGGAACATCAGAAAAGAAGTAAAAGTAAAAGAAGTGTTAAGTATCTGGGTAAATATAATAGACCACTATTCTACACTGAAGGTCCAGAGACTACACATGATGGTTGAGAGCAATAGTTAATTTTTTCTGCCTCTATTTTTAAAATATTTCAATTAATTTAAATTTTATCTGCTTCTTGAAAATAAACAAGATATAAATTAATACAGAGAGGAAAATTTTATTGACAAAATTTATTTTGTCAATTTCTACTTCCTTCTCCAGAGTTAACCACTGTTAACATTCTAGCCTTTATCCCTTTAGAACTTTTTAAATCCAGTTAAGGGATCCCACACACAAAGGGGGAAATTGGGGACCATTGGGAGGGCAGAAGATCAAAAGGGAGTGTGGCCAGGTTTCCCCTGCCCATTTGGGCCCCCAGGAACCTGCTGAGATCCCGGGCCTGATCATCTGCCCACGGAGGCCCCCTCCAGCCATGTGGGTCCTGAGGGAGTGGGAGGGAGGGAAGGGGGAGCAAAAGTAAAGGCTGGACCTCCAGACCAGCACCCCTGAGGGGTTGCTGGGGGAGGGGAGGAGTTCCTACACCCAGTGGGAGCCACCCACAGTTAGCGGTTCAGCAGCAACTGGGGAGACCCTGGGGGAGATGGTGGGGGAGGGGCGTGAAGGAATGGAAGGAAACAGGGCCAGTGCGTTCCCTGTCCATTTAGGCACCAGGAAGCCTGTTGGGCTCCTGGGCCTAATCCTCTGCCCCAGAGCCTCCCTCCTGCCACACAGAGCCCAAGCCCCACCCCTACACCCTCACCCAGGGCCCTACCTCTGCACTCGGAGAGCCCCTCCAACAAGCTGGGCCTAAACTCCACCCACACACCCTCACTCAGGGCCCTACCTCCAAACTCCGGAACTCCACACTCCAGAGACCCTCCTTTCAACCTGCTGCCTCTCCCCTTCTGTGCACAGGTCCTAAGCAGAGGCCCTGCCCCATGCTTGAACGTTGCCCTGCCTAGGCCCCACCCCACGCTCAAACATCACCGCCCCCACCAGCCTAGGTCCTGCCCCACCCTAAACCCCACTCCTGACTAAATTCCACAACCCCCCAGACTCCACCCCCATAGCCAAGGCATTTTATTTTCTTTTTTCCTATTTTACATTGGGGTTCTGTTTTACCTTGTTGATTCATTGCTGTTGATTCTTTTATATTTTTATTTTTCCTAATAAATCTTTTATTTTTCTAATTTTATTTTATTCTTTATAGTTCGTTAGTGATCTCTCCTTTTGGCTTGTTCCCCCCCCCCTTTTTTGTTTCTTTTTTCTGTTGTGGTTTTATTTTACCTTGTTTTAGTTGTTTCAATTATAGTTTTATTTTTCCTAATATATATTTTATCTTTCTAATTTTATTTTGTTTTTTATTCTTTGATATTGTACTGCTCCTTTTTTTTTTTTCTTTCTTCCTTTTTTTTTTTTTTTTTTTTAAGCATGCCACGAAGCTTAAAGGATCTTGGTTCCCAGGCCGGAGGTCAGGCCCGAGCACCTGTGGTGGGAGCTCCAAGTCCAAACTGCTGGACTAACAGAGATCCTCAGACCCCAGGGAATATCAATTGGAGTGAGGCCTCCCAGAGGTCCTCATCTCAGCACCAAGACCGGGCTCTATCCAACTGCCTGCAAACTCCAGTACTGGACATCTCAGGCCAAACAACCAGTAAGACAGGAATACAGCACCACCCATCAAAAAAAAAAAAAAGAAACGAAAAAACGTATGCTACAGATGAAGAAGCAAGGTTAAAAACCTACAAGACCAAATAAATTAAAACGAAATAGGCAACCTACCTGAAAAAGAATTCAGAGTAATAATAGTAAAGATGATCCAAAATCTTGGAAACAGAATGGAGAAAACACAAGAAACATTTAACAAGGATCTAGAAGAACTAAAGAGCAAACAAACAGTGATGAACAACACAATTACTAAAATTAAAAATACTCTAGAGGGAATCAATAACAGAATAACTGAGGCAGAAGAACGGATAAGTGAGCTGGAAGATAAAATGGTGGAAATAACTGCCAGGGAGCAGAATAAAGAAAAAAGAATGAAAAGAATTGATGACAGTCTCAGAGGTCTCTGGAACAACATTAAATGCACCAACATTTGAATTATAGGGGTCCCAGAAGAAGAAGAGAAAAAGAACGTGTCTGAGAAAATATTTGAAGAGATTACAATCAAAAACTTCCCCAACATGGGAAAGGAAATAGTTAATCAAGTCCAGGAAGCACAGAGAGTACCATACAGGATAAACCCAAAGAGAAACACACTGAGACACATATTAATCAAACTATCAAAAATTAAATACAAAGAAAAAATATTATAAGCAGCAAGGTAAAAGCAACAAATAACATAGAAGGGAATCCCCATAAGGTTAACAGCTGATTTTTCAGCAGAAACTCTGCAAGCCAGAAGGGAGTGGCAGGACATATTTAAAATGATGAAAGGGAAAAACCTACAACCAAGATTGCTCTACCCAGCAAGGATCTCATTCAGATTCAATGGAGAAATTAAAAGCTTTACAGATAAGCAAAAGTTAAGAGAATTCAGCACCACCAAAGCAGCTTTACAACAAATGCTAAAGGAATTTCTCTAGGCAGGAAACACAGAGAAGGAAAAGACCTACAAAAACAAACCCAAAACAATTAAGAAAATGGTAATAGGAACATACATATCGATAATTACCTTAAATGTAAATGGATTAAATGCCCCAACCAAAAAACATAGACTGGCTGAATGGATACAAAAACAAGACCCGTACATATGATGTCTATAAGAGACCCACTTCAGACCTAGGGACACATACAGAAAGTGAGGGGATGGAAAAAGATATTCCATGCAAATGGAAATCAAAAGAAAGCTGGAGTAGCAATTCTCATATCAAACAAAATAGACTTTAAAATAAAAACTATTACAGGAGACAAAGGACACTACATAATGATCAAAGGATCAATCCAAGAAGAAGATATAACAATTGTAAATATTTATGCACCCAACAGAGGAGCACCTCAATACATAAGGCAAATGTTAACAGTCATAAAAGGGGAAATCGACAGTAACACAATAATAGTAGGGGACTTTAACACCCCACTTTCACCAATGGACAGATCATCCAAAATAAAAATAAATAAGGAAACACAAGCTTTAAATGATACATTAAGGAAGATGGACTTAATTGATATTTATAGGACATTCCATCCAAAAACAACAGAATACACTTTCTTCTCAAGTTCTCATGGAACATTCTCCAGGAGAGACCATATATTGGATCACAAATCAAGCCTTGGTAAATTTAAGAAAATTGAAATCATATCAATATCTTTTCCAACCACAGCGCTATGAGACTAGACATCATTTACAGGAAAAAAAAACTGTAAAAATATACAAACACATGGAGGCTAAACAACACGCTACTAAATAACCAAGAGATCACTGAAGAAATCAAAAAATACCTAGAAACAAATGACAATGAAAACATGATGACCCAAAACCTACGGGATGCAGCAAAAGCAGTTCTAAGAAGGAGGTTTATAGCAATCAAATCCTACCTCAAGAAACAAGAAAAATCTCAAATAAACAACCTAACCTTACACCTAAAGCAATTAGAGAAAGAAGAACAAAAATAACCCAAAGTTAGCAGAAGGAAGTAAATCATAAAGATCAGATCAGAAATAAATGAAAAAGAAATGAAGGAAGCAACAGCAAAGAGCAATAAAACTAAAAGCTAGCTCTTTGGGAAGATAAACAAAATTGATAAACCATTAGCCAGACTCATCAAGATAAAAAGGGAGAAGACTCAAATCAATAGAATTAGAAATGAAAAAGGAGAAATAACAACTGACACTGCAGAAATACAAAGGATCATGAGAGATTACTACAAGCAACTATATGCCAGTAAAATGGACAACCTGGAAGAAATGGACAAATTCTTAGAAAAGCACAACCTTCCGAGACTGAACCAGGAAGAAATAGAAAATATAAACAGACCAATCACAAGCACTGAAATTGAGACTGTGATTTAAAATCTTCCAACAAGCAAAAGCCCAGGACCAGATGGCTTCACAGGCGAATTCTATCAAACATTCAGAGAAGAACTAACACCTGTCTTTCTCAAACTCTTCCAAAATATAGCAGATGGAGGAACACTCCCAAACTCATTCTACGAGGCCACCATCACCCTGATACCAAAACCAGACAAAAATGTCACAAAAAAAGAAAACTACAGGCCAATATCTCTGATGAACACAGATGCAAAAATCCTCAACAAAATACTAGCAAACAGAATCCAACAGCACATTAAAAGGATCATACACCATGATCAAGTGGGGTTTATCCCAGGAATTCAAGGATTCTTCAATATATGCAAATCAACCAATGTGATACACCATATTAACAAATTGAAGGATAAAAACCATATGATCATCTCAATAGATTCAGAAAAAGCTTTTGACAAAATTCAACACCTATTTATGATTAAAAAAAACTCTCCAGAAAGTAGCCATAGAGGGAACCTACCTCAACATAATAAAGGCCATATATGACAAACCCACAGCCAACATCATTCTCAATGATGAAAAACTGAAACCATTTCCTCTAAGATCAGGAACAAGACAAGGTTGCCCAGTCTCACCACCATTATTCAACATAGTTTTGGAAGTTTTAGCCACAGCAATCAGAGAAGAAAAAGAAATAAAAGGAATCCAAATTGGAAAAGAAGTAAAGCTGTCACTGTTTGCAGATGACATGATACTATACATAGAGAATCCTAAAGATGCTACCAGAAAACTACTAGAGCTAATCAATGAACTTGTGAAAGTAGCAGGATACAAAATTAATGCACAGAAATCTCTTGCATTCCTATATACTAATGATGAAAAATCTGAAAGTGAAATTAAGAAAACACTCCCGTTTACCATTGCAACAAAACGAATAAAATACCTAGGAATAAACCTACCTAAGGAGACAAAAGACCTGTATGCAGAAAACTATAAGACACTGATGAAAGAAATTAAAGCTGACACAAACAGATGGAGAGATATACCATGTTCTTGGATTGGAAGAATCAATTGTGAAAATGACTATACTACCCAAGGCAATCTACAGATTCAATGCAATCCCTATCAAACTACCAATGGCATCTTTCACAGAACTAGAACAAAAAATTGCACAATTTGTATGGAAACACAAAAGACCCTGAATAGCCAAAGCAATACTGAGAAAGAAAAATGGATGGAGGAATCAGGCTCCCTGACTTCAGACTATACTACAAAGCTACAGTAATCAAGACAGTATGCTACTGGCACAAAAACAGAAATATAGATCAATGGAACAGGATAGAAAGCCCAGAGGTAAACCCATGCACATATGGTCACCTTATCTTTGATAAAGGAGGCAAGAGTATACAATGGAGGAAAGACAGCCTCTTCAATAAGTGGTGCTGGGAAAACTGGACAGCTACATGTAAAAGAATGAAATCAGAACACTCCCTAACACCATACACAAAAATAAACTCAAAATGGATTAAAGACCTAAATGTAAGGCCAGACACTATAAAACTCTTAGAGGGAAACATAGGCAGAATGCTCTATGACATAAATCACAGCAAATCCTTTTTGGCCCACCTCCTAGAGAAATGGAAATAAAAACAAAAATAAACAAATGGGAACTAATGAAACTTCAAAGCTTTGGCACAGCAAAGGAAACCATAAACAAGACGAAAAGACAACCTTCAGAATGAGAGAAAATATTTGCAAATGAAGCAACTGACAAAGGATTAATCTCTGAAATATACAAGCAGCTCATGCAGCTCAATATCAGAAAAACAAACAACCCAATCCAAAAATGGGCAGAAGGCCTAAATAGACATTTCTCCAAAGAAGATATACAGATTGCCAACAAACACATGAAAGGATGCTCAACATCACTAATCATTAGAGAAATGCAAATCAAAACTACAATGAGGTATCATCTCACACCGGTCAGAATGGCCATCATCAGAAAATCTACAAACAATAAGTGCTAGAGAGGGTGTGGAGAAAAGGCAACCCTCTTGTACTGTTGGTGGGAATGTAAATTGATACAGCCACTATGGAGAATAGTATGGAGGTTCCCTAAAAAACTAAAAATAGAACTACCATATGACCCAGCAATACCACTACTGGGCATATACCCTGAGAAAACCATAATTCAAAAAGAGTCATGTACCACAATGTTCATTGCAGCACTATTTACAATAGTCAGGACATGGAAGCAACCTAAGTGTCCACTGACAGATGAATGGATAAAGAAGATGTGGCATATATATACAATGGAATATTACTCAGTCATAAAAAGAAACGAAATTGAGTTATTTGTAGTGAGGTGGATGGACCTAGAGTCTGTCATACAGAGTGAAGTAAGTCAGAAAGAGAAAAACAAATACCATATGCTAACACATATATATGGAATCTTAAAAAAAAAAAAAAAAAGGTTGTGAAGAACCTAGGGGCAGGACAGGAATAAAGATGCAGATGCAGAGAATGGACTTGAGGACACAGGGAGGGGGAAGGGTAAGCTGGGACAAAGTGAGAGAGTGGCCTCGACATATATGCACTACCAAATGTAAAATAGATAGCTAGTGGGAAGCAGCCACATGGCACAGGGAGATCAGCTTGGTGCTTTGTGTCCACCTAGAGGGGTGGGATAGCGAGGGTGGGAGGGAGACGCAAGAGGGAGGAGAAATGGGGATATACGTATATGTAGAGCTGATTCACTTTGTTATACAGCAGAAACTAACACACCGTTGTAAAGCAATTATACTCCAATAAAGATGTTTTAAAAAAACCCCAAAACTACAGGCCAATATCCCTGATGAATACAGATGCAAAACTGCTCAACAAAGTACTAACAAATCAAATTGAACAGCACATTAAAAGGATCAAGTGGGGGAATTCCCTGGCGGTCCAGTGGTTAGGACCTGTGGTTTCACTGCTGAGGGTGTGGGTTCGATCCCTGGTTAGGGAACTAAGTAAGATCCCACAAGCCAAGAGGCATGAAAAAAAAAAAAAAAAGTCCAGTGGGATGTACCCCTGGGATGAAAAGACAGTTCGTCATATGCAAATCAATAAATGTGACACTCTATATAAAATGAATGAAAGACAATGTGATCATCTCAATAGATGCAAAAAATTTTTGAAAAAATTCAATATATTTTCAAGATAAAAACTCTCAGCAAATTGAGTATAGAAGGAACATACTTCAACATAATAAAAACCATATATGACAAGCCAACAACTAACATCATACTCAATGGTGAAAGAGTGAAAACTTTCCCTCTAAGATGAGGAACAAGACAAGGGTGCCCACCCTCACCATTCCTATTCAACATAGTACTGGAGTCCAGCCAGAGAAATTAGGCAAGAAAAAGAAACAAAACGCATCCAAACTGGAACAGAAGAAGTAAAATTGTCTCTGTGGATGACATGGTCTTATATATAAAAAATCCTAAAGACTCCACTCAAACACTGTTAGAACTAATCAACAAATTCAGTAAAGTTTCAGGATACAAAATCAACATAAAAAATCAGTTGCATTTCTATACACTAACAATAAACTATATGAAAAAGGAAAAAATCCCATTTAAAATAGGGTCAGGGACTTCCCTGGTGGTCCAGCGGTTAAGACTCTGTGCTTCCAATGCAGGGAGCGTGGGTTCGATCCCTAGTCAGGGAACTATGATCCCACATACTACGTGGTGCGGCCAAAAAGTTTTAAAAAAAAAGATCAAAAACAATAAAATACTTAGGAATAAATTTAACTAAAGAAGTACAAGACCTATACACTAAAAATTATAAGACACTGATGAAAGAAACTGAAGAAAGAAGAAGACACAAATACAGTAAGTGCCCTGCATACGAATGAGTTCCATTCCGAGAGCGCATTTGTAAGTCCAATTTGTTCATAGGTCCAACAAGTTAGCCTAGGTACCCAATTAACACAATTGGCTATATACTACCCTACTGTAATAGGTTTATAGTACTTTTCACACAAATTACATAAAAAACAAACAAACACAAAAAAAAAAGAAAACATTTTTAATCTTACAGTACAGTACTCTGAAAAGTACAGTACATTATCAGCTACATCGCGGCTGCTTTTTTGCTTGCTTCCGGACATCCTGGGCTTGAGATAAAGATACTGTACTACTATACTCTATACATTACTGCACAGTAAAGTACACAAAAGCACAACCACTTGTAGAGGATGCATGCACTTGACAATGTACAACGGACACATGAACTAATTTATGTGATTGGACATGCGAACGCATGTTCGCATCTTTGAAAGTTCGCAACTTGAAGGTTCATATGTAGGGGATTTACTGTAAATCGAAATACAGATTGGAAGAGTTAATTTGTTTTAAGTTGTCTATACTACCCAGAGCCACCTATAGATTCAATGTAATCCTTATTAAAATTCCAATGGCATTTTTCACAGAAATAGAAAAAACAATCCCCGAATTCATATGGAACAACAAAAGACCCCAAAAGTGAAAGCAATCTAGAGAAATAACAAAGCAGGAGGCATCATGAGTCCTGATTTCAAACTATATTACAAAGCTATAGTAATCAAAACAGTATGGTACTGGCATTAAAACTAACATACAGACCAATGGAACAGAATTAAGAACCCAGAATTACACCCACACTTACATGGTCAGCTAACTTTTGACAAGGAATGACGAATACTCAATGGGGAAAGGATAGTATCTTCAATAAATGGGGCTGGGAAAACTGGATATTCACTTGCAAAAAAATGAAATTAGACCCCTTTCTTACACTATTCACATATATTAACTCAAAGTAGACCAAGAGATTAAATGTAAGCAATGAAACCATTAAACTCTGAGAAGAAAACATAGGGTAAAAACTCCTTGACATAGATCTTGGCAATGATTTTTTGGATATGACACCAAAAGCACAAACAAGAGCAAAAATCAACAAGTGGGACTATATCAAACTAAAAAGCTTCTGCACAGCAAGAAAAACAATCAACAAAATGAAACGGCAGCCTACAGAATAGGAGAAAATATTTGCAAACCATATATCTGATAAGGAGTGAATATCCAAAATAGGTAAGTGGTTCATACAACTCATTAAAAAAAACAAAATTAAAAATGGGCAGATATCTTGAATAGGCATTTTTCCACAGAAGATATGCAAATGGCCAACATGTACATGAAAACATGCTTAACATCACTAATCATCAGGGAAATGCAAATTAAAACCATAATGAGATATCACCTCACATCTGTTACAATAGCTATTATAAAAAAAAAACAGGAAACAAATACTGGTGAGGATATGGAGAAAAGGGAACTTTGGGGCACTACTGGTTGGAATGTAAACTGGTGCAGCCACTATGGAAGATAGTATGGAGGTTCCTCAAAAAATTAAAAACAGAACTACCATATGATCCAGCAATTCCATTCCTGGGTATTTATCAAAAAAAAAAAAAAAACCCTACCAATTCAAAAAGATATATGCACCCCTATGTTCACTGCAGCATTATTTACAATAGGCAAGATATGGAAGCAACCTAAGAGCCCATTGATAGATGGACAAAAAGATGTGGAGATATATATATATATATATATATATATATATGCAAAGGAATATTACTAGCCATAAAAAGAATGAAATCTTGCCATTTGTGACAATATGGATGGATCTAGAGGGTACTATGCTAAGTGAAACAAGTCAGACAGAAAAAGATAAATACCTATGATTTCATTTATAAGTGGAATCTAAAAAGCAAAACAAATGAACAAACACAGCAAAACAGAAACAGAGTCATAGATACAGAGAACAAACAGCTGGTTGCCAGAAGGGAGTGGGGCAGGGGGATGAGGGAAATAGGTTAGTGAGATTAAGAGGTAGAAACTTCTAGTTACAAAATGAATGAGTCACAGGTATGAAATGTTTAGTGTGGGGAATATAGTCAATAATAATATAATATCTTTGTATAATGACAGATGGTAACTAGACTTATGGTGGTGGTGTACAGAACCACCATTTCTGTAATGTACAGAAATGTTGAATCACTATGTTGTGCGCCAGGAAATAAAATAGTGTTGTAGGTAATTATACTTCAAAAACAAACAAAACTCATAGAAAAAGAGGTCAGGTTTGTAGTTACCAGAGGCAGGGGTGGAGTGAGGGGAATTGGATGAAGGTAGTCAAAAGCACAAACTTCCAGTTATAACACAAATAAGTACTAGGGATGTAATGTACAACATGTTAAATATAATTAACACTGCTTTATGTTATACATAAAAGTTGCTAAGAGAGTAAATCCTAATAGTTCTCATCACAAGGAAAAAAATGTTTCCCTTTTCTTTTTTTTTCCCTTTTCTTTTATTTTTGTATCTATATGAGATGTAGAAGTTCACTAAACTTATTGTGCTAATCATTTCATGATGTACATAGGTCAAATCATTATGCTGTACACCTTAACCTTATACAGTGCTCTATATCCATTATATCGCAATAAAACTGGAAGGAAAAAAATGTTTAAGGAAAAAATGAGCTGGCTTCCAGGTTCCTGCAGAATGCCAGCCACCTAAATTTGAATCTCTCCACCCATCCTAAAAACAAACAAATGAACAAAAAGGAAAGCTAGGGAATTCCCTGGTGGTCCAGTGGTTAGAACTCGGTGCTTTCACTGCCGGGGGCCGGGTTCAATCCCTGGTTGGGGAACTAGGGTTTCCGGTAAGCCATTTGGTGCAGCAAAAAAAACCCAAACAAACAAAACTAATAAAACCACCTATGACTGCAGCATAATTTGGAGACAGAGAATATTATAAACTTCATTTTATATATAAACTGGTAACTATACAACCTAAATCAGCAGATCCGGTTACAAAGCCATGCTACTGAAGAGAGGCCAAGATGGTAAAGAAGATTAGAGAGCAGCAGAATCCTACCAATGGTGGAAGACAGATAAAGTCACCACCAGAAAGAGTCCCAGCTTGAGTGGAGAAATGCTGACAATAGGTCTGAGACCTGGTGGATGAAAGGAATTGAGGACTCTAAAAGAAATTCTTGAAAATGAGACTGGAAATGGAAATCTTTGAAAGGCATCTTGTCCAGAGGAAAGAGATGATTTGAAGGGCAGGTATCCCTTGAGGGCTTGATGGTGAAGAGAAAGAAGGAAACAAGGAGTGAAGATGAAGACTACCAGAGAAATGAAAGAGAGTCACAAAATCAGAAGACACATCAACCTGGGCTCCACTCCCAAAAAAGTGCCTTCTATTTGGAAAAAATGCACTGCATTCTACCAACAGAAGAGGGCACTCTCAAACTAAGAAACCTGATAAAACACCCAACTGCCTGCCTCATTTGCAATTGCTGAAACTGGAAAGTAGACGTTTCAAAATGAACAGAAAGTAGTAGGTATAATATTATATAAAAACAACAAAAAAAGAGAATACATTTTTTTTTCAAAACTAACCATGAGACAAGAAAACTCCAACCTGATTTAAATAACCTTAAACAGTCATTTGGTGATATGAAAAAATACTGTGAATCAGAAAAATAACTCAGAACAAAAATGGACAAAAAACAAAAAGATATAAGACAAGAGTTAGTCAAAATCAAAAGAAACTGATCAAAAAGAAAAATCACCTCAGGAAAAAAAAAAAAAACTAAATTATAAGATGTCCAAGGGGAAGAGATTTTACTTAAAATACAATAACTGGTTTTGACGGAAGGAATTAAAACAGCCAAGAAAATAAAAATAAAATCAAGAAATCAGTAAGAAGGATCAGAGAGAAAGTGCTAGATAGAGAGGCAAAGAAGATCCAGCATATATTACAGTCCCTGTAGAAGAAAAACAAAATAATGAAACAGATGTAATATTCAAGAAAACTTCCTGGAAATAAAACTTCAATCTACACATCGAAAGGGTCTCCCAAGGACCAAAGAAAACTGATATGGAATGGTCAACTGTGAGATATCTTAGAAAATCAATTAGATTTGAAAGAAAAAAATCCTCTGGGCCTCAGGCAAAACGACCAAGTCATTTAGGAAGGAAAAGAAAAGAAATGAGAACCAAGATTTTATATCCAGCCAATCTGTCCTTTAAGTACCAAGGCTATAGAAAATCAGTATTAAATATGCAAGAACTCAGAATACTGTACTCAGGAGCCTCGTTTGAGGAATTTACTAGAGAATGAGTTTCATCCAACTAATACTCATCATGATGGTGAGTATTAAATATACTAATAAGTTGTAGATCTGCAAGTAAAATAAAGGTGGTGACAAGGCTGGGAAAAGAGTATGCAAATTGTTTTCTAAAAACAATATGACTCAAACTGGAAGGGAGGAGAGAAAGGGAAAAATGGAATAAAATAATTGATCGTTATATAAGTAATAGGAGCGAGTCAAGATAGAGCTGACAAACGAAATAATACAGCCCACCTATGGAAAAGTTATTTGAGGACTTAGAAAAAATACAAGTATAACTGATAACCATTGGAACAAAAACGCAAACATTACTTAACATCAAAAGTAATTTTAAAAGTAAGTGGGGTGGTTTTTTTTTGGGGGGGGGGGAGGTTGTTTTTTAGCACTTCCTTACTTCCTGGAACTACTAGGTGAATCCAAGATGCTCTGGGTTCATCTCTGTATTTCCTGCCCCCGTCCTAGCACCAGCCATTTCTCCAAGGAACCCTGGTTCCTAGTCGAATGGGAGCTGAACACCCGCTGGAAACCTGGTCGCTTTGGTGCTCTCGTCAGGGGAGGAGTCTCAAAATGCTTTCTCAAAGCGGGATCACTGGGAAAATGAAGAAGGCTGGGACAGCAAAAGGGATTAATGGGAAAATGAAGAAGGCTGGGACAGCAAAAGGGATTAATAGGAAAATGAAGAAGGCTGGGACAGCAAAAGGGATTAATGAGAAAATGAAGAAGGCTGGGACAGCAAAAGGGATTAATGAGAAAATGAAGAAGGCTGGGACAGTGGCAAAAGGGCTGGAGAGCGCCCGCGGGTCTCGAACCACTCTGGGGAGAGCAGTTACGATCACAATGCAGTCGAAGGAACCGCTGAGCTATAGCCAGCCCGAGTCAAAGCTGTGGATTATATCCCCTTGACTGTTGAGAAAGGGTTGCGTCACAACAAACTAACCAGAGTAGATACGATCCGGGCTGATTTTGCGTGCTCCCCCACCCCCAATCCAGACACTCGGAGTGCCCATCTGCGGACACAGAGCAGTGAGAAGGACCCAGGTCTCCCCTACCTCTTAGTGAGCTCTTCCGCAGTTGCTTCCGGGCTTATCCCCTCCTACCACGCGGCAGTCACCAGGTCCGCGGCAGTCACCAGGTCCACCACAGTCTCTGGACTTCTGGTCCAGCCTCTACGCTCCCCCGACAACCACACAGGGCCGCTCACTCTGTGATCTAAACAGCTTTCATAGTGCCTTGAGTCAGGACAGTGGAATCTTTACAAGCTGCTAATTGTTACATCAGGCCTTATCTTGGAACTTTGCAGCTAAACCCCACAGCTCCTCTCCCAGGTGTTACACAGTTCCCAGGTGTCATATAGTGTCACTCCTTCTGTTACTATTTTTAAAAAATTATTCTAAACTGCACAAAAACACCCTATTCACTGCATGTATACTGTAAACAGCCACAATTCCTACTTTTCTCCAGTTAACCATGACTACGATTTCAGTGTGTACCCCTCCAGTTTTTTCCCTCAATCTACGGATTTAACTGTACACACAACATAGTTTTGACTGGCGGGGGTGAAGGGTGGGCTTATTGGGGATTGGGTTGTTGGGTATTGTTCTGTTACACTTAACAGAATGTGTTGGAGATCTTGACAGTACATACACTAGATCTAATTCATATATATTGTAATGGCTGAATTATACTCAAATATAAATGTACCGGTTTTATTTTAAATGTCTGTTATAAACATAGCTGCAGTAAACATCCTTGTATGCATGTGTACACGTAAGCAAGTCTGTTTTTAGGACACATACTTATATGAGTAGAATTGCTGAATTAAAGACTTCACATTTAAATTTTTGGAGGTTATGGGAGAGATGTGAGAGGCCCTGGAGCACCTGAAGTCACAAAATCATCTGAAGCCATACAGATTTTTTGTTCCCTAAATACTTTAATTGGCAATTCCACCAGAATGTAAATTCCATGACACTTGGGGCCTTGTTGCCTTATCCCAGAAGATACTACCAGGGCCTAGAACATGTTCAGCATCTCAGCACTCACTGAATGAACGAACTCATGTAGACCGGTCACAGGCATATGACTCAACCAGAATGCAAAATTTCCTTGGATTTTTAGAAAGACCACAAACATCAATAAAGCTTCTCTTCCAGAGTTTGGAGTTCTCTAGGATTGCCCCGGGGTCCTAAATTTCCATCCCTTCTCCTTCCTCCCCCCGCTTTTTTTAAGTCACCAGCTTGAACCCCTCCAAACAGCCATGACCTAGACAGACCCCTTGGAAACTCAAACCACTTGCCAGTCCCAAGAGAACTTAGAGAAAATGGACTTCAGAATTGCTTTTAGTAGAGGTGACCAGAAGTCAGGTTCCACCGGTACCAAAAAGAGGGAAATCGCTTGAAGCCAAGTTGAATTAGCTGCCTGAAGAATGAATACTGAACCACGGAAAGAACTCAGCTCATTAAGACATTCTCTAGCCTGCCCTGACAGGGGGAACAAAAGGACCCAGTTGACTGGGGTAGATTCTTACCCAAGGACCTGTAGAACACATAATCCTGCCAAGGAAAGCACCAACTAATATGTCCACAGCTGGCCAACGAATATTGTACGAGAAATTTTGAGCCAGTCCTTGCACCAGTAGATAAAGACACATTCAGTGTTTCCATTGGCAAGATACAGCATCAGAAATAAAATTAGGCAGGGAATTCCTGGTGGTCCAGTGGTTAGGACTCTGCGCTTTCACTGCTGAGGGCTCAGGTTTGATCCCTGGTCAGGGAACTAAGATCCCACAAGCCGCACAGCACGCTGCCCACCCCCCCCCCCTCCGCCCCCAAAAAAAGAAGAGTCGGCAAAAGAGATGCCTGACAGCAAGGGAATTCTGC
The DNA here is from genome assembly GCF_965194825.1 of Balaenoptera physalus. Lineage (NCBI taxonomy): Eukaryota > Metazoa > Chordata > Mammalia > Artiodactyla > Balaenopteridae > Balaenoptera > Balaenoptera physalus. Next base: position 59,928,512 of record NC_138890.1, read on the forward strand.
ACAAAAGGCCAAAGGAAAGAGTATGGTGCTTTGGGGGACCCACAAGTGGTTCAGATGCTACATAAAGGTGTCCAAAGGGCTAGATAAGGCAGAAAATGTCAACAAGCCATATGGTAGCAGCCTTGTTAGCCCAAGCAGAGCCCACTTTTCAAGGAACAGAAGCAACTAAAGTTGTTATAGAATTCACCTGCTTGAAGCTTGTGTAACTACCATTTGTTTTTTTACTTTAAGGAACTGACTTTTTTTTTCTGTCTGCATCCCTGGGGCCTGGCACAGTACTTGATCTAGGGAACATCAAAGTTGTTTTTGCTTTAGTTAGCCAGTCTGTACCATCTAATTCTCAAGTTAGACCCAACTTGAGGCAAGGCAGCTTCTCAATAGTTCTCAGTGGGGCTGGGGGGGAGGAATTATGCCCCGCCTCCCCTTCAGGGACACAGACATCTTTCATTGTCATAACTTGGGGAGAAGGTGCTATTGACAACTAGTGAGTAGAGGCTAGAGATACTCTAGACACCCTACAATGCACAAGGGAGCCTCCACAACAAAGAATTACCCAGCCCAATATGTCAACAGTGCAAACACCGAGTAACCCTGTGCCTAGCCTAACTGCGGAGAGTTAGGAAAACACTAAGTTTTCAACCCTGAGCTCTGCTGTTCCAGAAACAGATCAAAGGAGGCTAAAATTACAGGAAAAGTTATATTCAAACTCCTCCAGACACAGATCACATCAGAGTAAAGTATAACTCGTGTTGAAGGCACCTAGAAAAAAAGTGACAGGGCTCAAATGAAGGGAGAATAAGTATGGGGAAGAAAAAACAATACACAGGGAAGAATATGGGATGTTCCCACCAAATGTGAAATAGGCCCAGTCAATGCTATTTATTATACATGTTGAACAGCCTCTGAGACCCAAGGGCTCCCATATGAGGTTTTCTCCTTTTTCTTTTTTGCATCAAACAGGTTCTTCCAAGAGCCTGCTTACAAGGAAGACAAAAACAGAGTAATCCTCAATAAAATGAAACAAATAGGAAAAGCTGAACAGTTTACATATGAAGAACAAAGGTTAAAAAACTCACCAGACAAAAACCACACCAAACACTCATCCCATTTAATTTCCTGTTACATGCTCTGAGGAAGCTGAGAACACCAGGCCCCAAGGCAGCAATGCTCCTGAGGCTCTAGCTTAGGCTCCCTCTATGTGACAGTTTCATGCACACGCATCCGCACATACCAATGACCCAGGCAGAAGTACACATGCATGCACAGGTGGCCGGAGAACCACGGGGCGGGACTGGGGGAGAATGGCAAAAGGAGGGGCCAGTCAAGGATATGCTATCAACTGGAAACTGGGGACCCAGAGAACCCTTCTGCTGTAGGCTAAGCAAGAGTAAAAATTAAAACAAAGGCAGAACACAGGGTAAATGTAGGATGCTCAGATGAGATGGACAGATGAAGAGGGAAAGATGCAAGGGGAGTTTCGGGAAAGCAGCCTCAGAAGAGGTGGTTTTTCTTTATTGGGAACTCAGATGATCAGAGGTCCTCTGTCTCCAGTGAAATACTGAGGCTGAAGGAACATGCCACAGCACATTCCTTTGCATCCTGTGCTCTCTCCCAAGGTAGAGGGAAACCACAAACACCCACCCTCTAGCCCTCCCCATTGCCACTCTTAAGGACTTTCCCCAGTACCTCCCAAAAGATGACGCCCACACACACAAAGTTAGGCCTGGCAAAAAGCCAAGCATAGAAAGCCTCAGTAACTCTTCTTGGTGGAACCAAAGCCAGAGAAGCCCATCACAGCTGCCATCTCGTCATCCTCCTCAAATGTCAAGTCCTCCTCAGCCCTCCTTTTCTTCTCCTTCTGTTTCTCTTTCTTGTAGGCTTTGGCCTTTTCCTCCTAGAAGGGAAATCACTCAGAATCAGTTCAGACTCGTAAGCCAAATGCTGAAAGAGATAGGTGAGCTTCCTTTCTATCTTTAGAATAAAATAATTAAAGACGAGTAAAATTTCAAGAGCAGAGGAAAAGCCACAGTAAAGATCATAAGGGACAAGAAAGAGAAGTTTTAGCCTATGGAGAGCATTTCTCAATCCTACATCCCAGTTCATCTCTAGTTCTTAACAAGGTGATGGGAGTAAAGCCACATAATAGGAACTAACATTCTGGGGCACATAGTACAAGCCAGGAACTGGTCTAAGTGCTTTATGTATATTATATACTAAGATCTTGAATATGGGGAAACAGAGGCACAAAGAGGTTATATAGCTTATCCAAGATTCACAACCAGTATGTGAAGGAAAAAGAATTCTGACCCAGTCAGCCTGGTTCCACGGGCCTGCTGGGGACTAGGTGCATTTAATTAATCACTCCTATAGTAAAAAAAAAAAAAAAAAAAAAAAGTATGGCCCAGAGAGTCCAGAAAAAAAGGATAGGTTTAGAGCCATTTCCTTCAGATTATGAGAGTCCCAAACAAGGGCAATAAATGTTCCCCTTAATGTACAGAAATTCAGGAGATACAACTCTCCTCTGGGGATGAGAGTGGAATGAGGAAGAGAGCCTACCTCTTCTCTGAGTTCCTTCATCCTTTCCTCAAAATCATAATCCTTCTGCTTCTCTTCCATCTTCTTCTTGTTGACTTCAAAACGTTTCTTCACCTGATCCAAAGTGGAACGTTCCACACGCATAGACATGCCCAGGTTTCGCTGATCTGGGTAGGGTCAACAGTGAAGAAGGTAAGGTTGTTAAGACATCCTAAGCCCCTCAAAAAGTCTTTTCCTGACATTAAAAAAAAACAAAAAACAGACTCATAAAACACACAGTAAAAATAATTAGGGCTAAAAAAAACTTCCCTGGCAGCAGCCCCAGATAACAAGATATACACAGCTTTCAACTACCCTTACTGAGCAGATGCACACCAGTGGGGACAGCTGGGCCCTGGAGAAGACCATGGTTTGGGCTTGTTGAGAGCTTAGAACAGATACTCACCTCATGGACTCCAGAAACATTAAATAATGAAGTAAAGAATAACCTATGCTGAAGCAACTAGAGAATTCCCCAGACATTAAAAAAGAGGCCCAATAGAAACTACCCTTTCCCGCACCCCACCTCCAAAACTCAAATCCAGCCCCAATCGCAAACTACCTCCAAGCCTTACGTTTCTTTCCGTTAATGTGATCCAGGAAGTTGATGGAGTCTTTCACCACACAGTCACAGACATTGCAATAGTATCTAGAAAACAGAAAGAAATAGCACTAGGGTCAAATCTGGTTGTAAGGATTTTATCGTTTTCAACCAAAAAACTCATTACTTTTAGGTAAAATTTCTTTTTAGAAGAAGCATTCTCATTTCCACAAAGCTTTAGCTCTTGGAAGAGTGTCACTGCCAACCTCCAAGATGGCCCCCACAATGATCCCACTCTCCTGGTATTCCTACCCTATACAGGCCCTTCCCAATTTGCACCAGCGTTAGTCTGTGTGATCAATAGAATATATCAAAGGTGATGCTATGTCACTTCCAAGATTAGGTTATTAAAAAACATGGATTCTGTCTGATCACGTGCCCTGGGGAAGCCACTTGCTTTGCTGTGAGCAGCACTATGGAACGGCCCATGGAGCATAGAACTGAGGTCTCCAAACCACAGCCACGTGACAGAGCTTGGAAGCAGATCCTCCAGCCCCACTTATACCTCAGATGAATGCAGACCCAGCAGACACCTTGATGACAGCTTTGTGAGAGACACTGAGCCAGAACCACCTAGGTAAACCTTTCCCAGATTACTTACCCACAGATACTGTGAGCTATCTATTGTTTTATGCTGCTAAATACTGGCTTAATGTATTAATTTAAATAGCAATAGATAACTAACACAAAGAGGAAGGACAACAGTGGATTTACTCAGAGAAGCAGCTCAGAAAAGTGTCACTCATTGTTATCTGTGTTATGCTCCTGCTGGAAAACCTAACTGGACAGAGAGGTAGTGGTGAGCAAAAAGATGAAGAGTTCTTGTGGGACCCTTCTTCCTACAGGTTATAGTCTTGGTCTAGGAGGAAGGTGCACAACCAGGAAATCCATAACAGCTACAAGCTTTGCAGCCAGTCTGGAACCTCAACCCCCTTTATTCACCATCAACAGCACCTGGGCTCCATTCTAGCTTTACCTAACTTCTCCCCTAGAAATCTCCTCAGTAGTCCTTTTCTTCATTTCTTCCTCTGGCAGGAGAACAAATAATCCCTTTTAAGATATTAAGAAGTAGTTACAGAGATAATATGAAGAAGCCTACAGAGTGACCCCTCTTAGAGACACTATTATGTTAACTTGAGACCTTGGAGGACAATGGATGGAATTACAGGAAACAAGGTTGTTATTCTAGGGCCAGGTACCCTGCTCAACACTTCCTAAAACCAACGCAGTTTATTAGACTTACTCCTGGCTGCAGAGAAAGACGAAAAGCCACTCACCCTCCCATCTCAGACTGTGGGGTGGTCTTGGTAATGACGATTGTCTTCCCAAGTTTGGATTCCAGGTCCACCTTGTAGTCCCTATGCCGGAGAAGCTCTCGCTTGACTGGCTGCACTGGTTTTCCTGAAATATAATGGGGAAGGAAGTCCCTTCATTATTAGAGTTCCTTAACCAGAAAGGAGAAGAAACGCATGAAATCCAAAATCCTGAGGTTTACTTTCATGTCTTTTTCAAACCTGAAGCAAGGGACACAACAGTCACTTCTGGCAGCAGCTAAGGAGAAGCTCAACACAGAAAAAATGACAAGCAATCTTTAACTCTCTATATCTTTCCTCCACTTCAAAGCCGACGAGTCTAAAAGCAATGTTTTATATTCATGAATTAACTGAATTGAAGGGAGGAGTTCTGAATTTTCACAAAAAGCAACCTTTTAAAAGAAGAGTAAGACCACTCAATAGTGCTTTCAAACAGATATCCCAAGCATAAAACAGAAAGGAATCTTCTGAAAGCTGGGAAAACTTTAAAGGGGGACCAACATTTAGGAAATATCTGTTATATGTCAAGTACTATTGTACAAGTTACATAAAAACCAAAAGAGTTAGATTATGCAACGTGGTGTAGAAGTAAAGCAGAAGAGGACTTCCCTGGTGGCGCAGTGGTTAAGAATCCGCCTGCCAATGCAGGGCACACGGGTTCGAGCCCTGGCCTGGGAAGATCCCACATGCCGTGGAGCAGCTGGGCCCGTGCGCCACAACTACTGAGCCTGCACTCTAGAGCCTGCAAGCCACAACTACTGAGCCCGTGCGCCACAACTACTGAGGCTGTGCTCTAGAGCCCGCAAGCCACAACTACTGAAGCCTGCGCGCCTAAGAGCCGCTGCTCCGCAACAAGAGAAGCCACTGCAATGAGAAGCCAGTGCACCGCAACGAAGAGTAACCCCTCTCGCCACAACTAGAGAAAGCCGCGCACAGCGACGAAGACCCAACACAGTCAAAAATAAAAACAAATAAATAAATAAATTTATTTTTTTTAAAAAAAGTAAAGCAAAAGAAAAATGTACAGTTTGAAAACAGATGAGAAAATAAGACGTTTCTTTTTATAGAGTGGAATCTCTAGGAGAGAAGCACCAACTCCCTCACATTGTATAAGGCACAGAGAACAGCACTAAGCGCTAGGTTAAACAATACCATGTCCCCCGCTGCTCTTCAAAAGCAATAATACATAGCAGCAAAATACTCTTTCTTCTGTCACTAGTAAGGATCCCACTCTCTTCTCTGTACTTAAGGAAAGTACGAAATAAGCCAAGCAAAGGTAGGGCAAGGAAGCAGAATCACAGAGCTGGAAAGCACCTCAAAAGCACTTCAGTCCATCTCCTCTCTCTCATACCTGAAGAAACTGAGGACCAGGGAGGCAACGCTCTGCCAAAGGTTACACAAGAAAGGAGGACAGCGCATTTCAACTCCCCACCCACTCTCCAACCATTGCATCGCCTCTATAATGCACTTAGCACTTGATGGAGAAGGCACCCACCATCCTTCTTTTCTCTCTCTTCCGTGAGCCTCTTCTCGGCGAGCTTCTCATATTCATCTTTGTCCCACTTTCGGCGAAAGTCCAAGTTTTTTGTCTGAGGGGAGGAAAAAGCGCTTGAGATTCGTCGCTAATCGTGTCCGACTCCTGGAAAAACGGAAGCGCGTCCTCGCTGCCAAGGCGGCCCCGGGACCTGGGGAGAGCGAAGCCTCTCCGGACAGCACCAGGAGGCTGAGGTTGCCTCAGGACCCCAACCAGAGCCCTCCCCGATTCCACTGACCCTGTGCCAGGGCCTTACGAAGAAGCTCTTGAACTGGGGCCATTAGTTTGCGAGGAGGTGTCGGGAAGTCAATCGGGTGCAGAATACTCGGCGCCGAGAAGCCACCCCCTACCCCCCACCCCAAGCCTCCTCACACACAACACCTACCCCACTGCCCGACGCCATCTTCACTGCGAAGTGAATGGGAAGCCTGAAAATGCCGTAAAAAGCGGCCTTGAGCCGTAAAGCAAGCTTGCCTCCAATAAGCTTAGACTCTCGTGTTCTAAACGAGCTAAGCACTGGAGGGCTTCTAAAACAGGATTTGTCGGCCCCACCCCTGCTCCAAAGAAATAGCGCATGCGCAAGGAAAGTATGAAGCTACACGGAAGTAAGGGCGCCTGGAAACGTTTTTGCCGTGGCTTTCAAAACAAGCGTAGATTCAACTTGTCTTTTTAACCAAAGAGGAAAATGAGATTCGGATCAGTTCTCTTGATCTAATCTAATCAACTTGCGTGCACTGCCAAGAATTTCCAAACCTTCTTTAAGGCTGAAGCGCCGTAATAGGGGCTCTAGATGCTTCATTTACCTGTATGCACTAAAGATATGGCCCCAAGAGCGCCGAACTGTTTGCAAAGGCTGCAGCCTTTCCAACGCACATACGCAAGGCGCTTTTTGCAACTTGTCTCTTTATCTTGAAGCAATGCTATCAACCTTTGGTTAACTCGTTTTTCCTTCAGCTGAGAAACATTAGTCATTCAATCTATAGGGCACAGTTTAATCAACATGATGCAACTTGGGAAGGTCGGTCATCAGCAACACTCTAGGGTAAAGAACTCTAGCAGATATCTCACTATACATTGATTTAGTGACGTGACTGTATCTCCAAGTTGGGGGGAAGGGGAACTGTGGCTGCTCCCTTCACTGAATACAGAAACATCACCCCAGGGAGGATACTCCTAGCTCACAGAATCCTCCAGTGTACACTCAAGCGTTTTCCATGGCCTATGCAAACCAATCCCTTGATAACAAATTACCCAAACTACTATATTTAATATTTTATTTAATATATTATACAACCACTTCTAGAACAGGCACCTCCATGGCAGGACATGGAAGTCAGAGCAGTGATTCTGGCACAGGTAATGGTCTCCAAAATCTCAAAAGATCACATCTCAATCTTGTCAGGTCACTTATTAAGTTCAACATTCAAGATTATTAAACAGACGGCCTCACCCTGCTATTATTAACAATGGATGGGCTAGAGAGATGCCACATCAATATGGGCACTGCTATGCCCTTGGGATAGCATCTCTGTCCTCAAACAAAACAGAAAAGAGTCATTGCCCAACTCTTTGCTGTCTCCCCAAAACTCCCTGGACAGGCCAAGGGCAGGCTATGGACAAACTTCCCAGAAACTGGCTCAGAAGCCAGAGTGGAAGGCTAAGTATTTGACTTTTGATCTCAATGGTCAGAATCCTCTCAACCTGAGGTGACTTTCCCAGAGACTTGCTCATAGCAACCATCTCAGCACCTGTTGGCAGCATTCAATGGCATTTCAAACCTGCCATCTGCCTCGGATGTTAGAGCATGTCTCTTTCACATACCAGCCATCTGCGCCCATGCAGAATAGCTGCTCACACTAGCCCAGGAGTCCTCAGGGCCTTCTACAGTTCTGTACCCAGGAAGGATGAAGGATGCAGAGGCACTTGTCACCCATCCTGGCCAGCAGTTGTGGAGTCCCTCAGGAAGTCAGTCCTAGATGAAACCTTTCTACAAAGAGCAGCAGATGGCATTCAGGCAAGGATCAAGACTCAGACAGTCGCTTCTGAATTTCAGCCACAAGATTTTCCCGTGTAATGGCCACCTGAAACATAACAGAACTCTCATGTGATGAACTAGAGAGTGATACTAGTTCCTTAGCCACTACTTTTCTGGACTCATTTAACTCTGCAACTGCTCCCACTACTTATGCAACCAGCAGGGAGGAGTATGTGCTTCAGCCTGACCTGGAGAATGTATGCCCTCAGGACTAAAGGGATTCAAACACCTGATCTATGTCTATTTTGTTCATTAGTCTTGAAATACCCATAGAGATTTCGTTTGTCCTTTTGCCCACCCAACCAGTCATCGGCTAATGGTTGCCTAGGGTGGGTGCTCATTCATCTCTATCATGATTAACCCTGGAGATATTTTCTCAGCCAAAAGATATATATTTCTTAAAGAATCTAAGAAAGGTAGAAACACTTGGTCCCTCCTATTTCTGCCTGCCCCCACTCACCTCCTCCCTGCTGGCCACTGAACGGAGCTTGATGACCCCTTCCTTCAGTTCTTGCTCACCAATAATGACCACCAGTGGGATGCCCATGTTCTCACAGTAGTGCAGTTGAGTTAGTAGTTTAGGGTTGTTCTTATACATCAGCTCTGCCTGAAAAGGGTAAAGAAAGAATAGGAGACTTAGGGACTTCCCTGGTGGCACAGTGGTTTAGAATCCGCCTGCCAATGCAGGGGACACGGGTTCGAGCCCTGGTCTGGAAAGATCCCACATGCCGCAGAGCAACTAAGCCCGTGCGCTACAACTACTGAGCCTGCACTCTAGAGCCCGTGAGCCACAACTACTGAGCCCACGTACCACAACTACTTACTGAAGCCCGCACGCCTAGAGCCTGTGCTCCACAACAAGAGAAGCCACTGCAATGAGAAACCTGCGCACCACAATGAAGAGTGGCCCCCGCTCGCCGCAACTAGAGAAAGCCTGCGCACAGCAACAAAGACCCAATGCAGCCAAAAATTAATTAATTAATTAATTTTTTAAAAAAGAATAGGGGACTTAGACGTGACCATACCAAAGCAACCTAAGTGTCCATCGACGGACGAATGGATAAAGAAGATGTGGCACATATATACAATGGAATATTACTCAGCCATAGAAAGAAACGAAATTGAGCTATTTGTGGTGAGGTGGATGGACCTAGAGACTGTCATACAGAGTGAAGTAAGTCAGAAAGAGAAAAATAAATACCGTATGCTAACACATATATATAGAATCTAAAAAAGAAAAAAAAATGGTTTTGAAGAACCTAGGGGCAGGACAGGAATAAAGATGCAGACGTAGAGAATGGACTTGAGGACGTGGGTAGGGGGAAGGGTAAGCTGGGACAAAGTGAGAGAGTGGCATGGACTTATATATACTACCAAAAGTAAAATAGATAGCTAGTGGGAAGCAGCCTCACAGCACAGGGAGATCAGCTCGGTGCTTTGCGTCCACCTAGAGGGGTGGCATAGGGAGGGTGGGAAGGAGACGCAAGAGGGAGGAGATATGGGGATATATGTATATGTACAGCTGATTCATTTTGTTATAAAGCAGAAACTAACACACCATTGTAAAGCAATTATACTCCAATAAAGATATTAAAAAAAAAAAAAAAGAAGTGACCATACCACTCAAACCTCAGGAGCAGGCATATCCAAATAAGTAAGTAGCTAGCCCTCATACCCTAAGAAGACACACTAGTGAAGACTAGAAAGATCTTGAGTTCCACCTTAGGCATAAGGTAGAAGTGGGCCTGGTGCATGAATTCCACATATACCTAGATGTTTTGGATATTAGTTCCATTATACCTTGATCCCAGCATCCCAAAGCTCTGCAATTAGCTTCAGCCGTTCTTGGAGAAAGTTCTTCTGAGGTGTGGCCACAAACACTTGGGTCTCTGTGGTCCGTATATTCTCACCAAAAGTCTAGTAAAAGAGAGAGAGAAAGTAAAACTAATAAAAACTTCCTTTGCACCAATAATTCAAAAAAACCAAAAACAATCATCAGAAAAACAGTCCAACTGCACCTCCAGAAACATGAGAGTTTTTAAGGTCTGCAGCCCCACTCTAACCCTACCAAGGACCTACCTTCATCCTCTGCTCCACAATGGAGAAGATCCGCTCTACTCCAATGCTGAGCCCCACACACGGCACCTTGTGGCCTTTGGGGTCAAACATGCCCACCAGCCCATCATAGCGCCCACCAGCAGCCACACTGCCCACATTCAGTGGCTCCTCCTCAGCATGAGCTGGGGTCTGTAGCAGCACTGCTTCATAGATCACTCCTGTATAGTAGTCCAGGCCCCGAGCCAGGCTCAGGTCAAAGGAGATCTGTGGGGACAAGGTTATAGTCAGTCTTAGACAAGACTCAGGACCCTGAGAGCCCTAGACACAGCAGGAGGTCCACTCCCTACCCAGCTTACCTTCTCAGCAATTCCAAATAAAGTCAGGTATTCAAATAGCAGCTTCAGGTCTCCCAAGCCCTCTAGGGCCTGCTTGTTCTGGGATAGTCTGGGATCCTGGAACATTTGTTCCACCAAGGATACCCCTCCTGGAGAGACATGTGGGGAGAAATACGGTCTGTGTTATACACCCAGATGTGTTTCATCCAAATTTATCCCTAATATGCTCCAGCTAGTCCTCCTCATTTTCTTAAAAAAAAAGATCCTGATCACATATGACCAGATTCTCCTCCTCTGCCTCCATCTTTGACACCTGAAGACATAACTGGTTACAGTAAGTAAAAAGGTTATTAAATTCAAACCAGGCTCTGGAACTTATTAGCACATTTATGAAAAGGAGCTGTTTCAGAGGTAGACGTTATACACTTATCACTCTCACTCTGGTTCTATCATGTACCTCTGAAAACACTGATTCTTACCATGACATTGGACGTAATCCCCAATTCGATCAGCTATTTCAGCAGCCAGGCCTTTCTTTGCCACCATCTCATGTCTCACATGTTTCCAAGACATCTGCACAAACACCCAAACATTAGCCTAGCCCCAAGATCCTTCTTTCTCTTAATGGAAAAGAACATCTCATTTCATTCATTATGTATGTCACGAGTAGCTAACATTCTACTCAGCAAAGTCAGAGGCAGCTTAGGAAATGCAGCCATAATCTCCACTGTACAGCAAAACTCAGGTCTCGTTTCAGAATGTCTCCTTACCTTCCTCCCAGAAATAGCTCACTTCCAGCCACCATCTCCTTATTTTCCTCTAAAGGTATATATAGATTTGAAGGCAGGGCAGAAACTCTGATAGGATCTACTGAAGCATGTCTTCTTTGTTACCTTGTCTAGTTTGTCAACCGAGGAGCAGATGGCATGGAACTTGCTTTCAGGAACACCACAGACGGCAAATATCCCATCCAAAATCCGCCGGTCATTGACCTGTGAACTCAATGGAAGTGACCCAAGTGGCTTATGAATGACCTCTCCCTCAAAACAATGGCAGTCCCTACTTGCCTGACTCATAAAAGGGATAGAAAGGAAATTCCACAGGATGACTATATAGATACAGATATAAAATGCAAACACCTGTACTAAGAAAGTCCTAGAGCTACAGGCTTAATGGCTGGGGTCACCTATGTTTTGAAACAGCATTAGGCCAAATCCAGACTTCTCCCCTCAGTCCTCAGCTCTGGCCTCACCTTAATGAGAAAATCCCCCAGCTGCAACCCACTAAGGATTTCACACATGATCTTCAAACACTCTGCATCAGGGATCATAGGGTCAAACTGACCAGCAATGTCAAAATCCTACAGCAAAGAAAAAGACAGGCGAAAAAAAATTACTGAGCAGCCAGTTCCTAGGTTGTGGTCCCCAGAACTATCAAACCACGCTGCCTCCATCAGGTCACTTACACACTGGCAGAACTCCCGGTAGCGGCCTTGCACTATGGTTGGGCTCTCCCGCCGCCACACGTTTCCAACATGATAGCGTTTCATCTTCTTCACTTTATTCATGGCCAGATAACGAGCAAAAGGGACCTCACATAAATAGGTTAAGGAGGAAGAATACTACATCCAGAGCTTAGCCCCAGTGGAAAGACATTAGGGAGGACTGGGCCTCTATCAATTGGATCTCATCCACTAGGATTAGAACAAGGACTTTCTCTGTCTCCTTTCCCACTATCCCCAAGGCATAGCAATCAATAAACATTGAATAGTGTCAAATGAAGGAATCCCTGCAAGTTTGGTAGAAAGCATGGGAAGCAGAGATAGAAATGACCCAACAACTTCAAGTCTGGGCCATTCCCTCCCACTCAGATCAATTCTTAACTGTCTCAGAAGAGTCAAGCTTCAGAACCTGGATTTGCCTACAACTTCTATATCAATGTTTCTTCAAGTGTTCAAGGACCACCTGCATCTTAATTATCCAGGTACCTATTTAAAATGAAGATTTCTGAACACCACTCCAGCTACAGAATTAAGAAAATCTGGGGCTAGAGGTCAAAAATCTGTAATTTTGCAAGCTTCCTCAACGGATTCTGACACACTATAAACTTAAATGACAGAGCTCCAGGCCAGGCTCTGCTGGCAGAATTGCCTTCTGGAAGAAACTTGAAGTAAAGGCTGTTGCCAGTGAACCTATAGGGTCCCAGAGTCACTCCTGTCCCGTTATCAGAGAATGCCCTCTGGGTTTGGAAAGAGGTAAGTCAGGCTCCCGTACTTAGAAGGATACAGTAAGGTCATAGCGCAAGGACAACAGCTCTCCACCCTGATCCTTCAGATCATAGATGAGCCCAGAGTCCTCTCCATACTTCTCAGTAAGCATTTCCTGCAGGGGTCAAACAGAAAGTGCCACGGTTAAAAGGAGGACTCCAGAACATAGGCTAGAAGCCCTTTGGGAAAGAAATGGAGTTCCTGCACTCTTTTTTTCTCCTCTTACCTTTAGCTCAAATGCCGGGGTATCCAACCCCTTTGCTCCATGACGTTTAAAGCAGCTAACAACCATATCAATAATTTTCTCCCTCACAACCATCTGCTGGGGATTAAGATCTCTGGTGCCCTAGAAACCAAAAGGAGCCAGAGTGAAAACAAAGACAAAGACAAGTCCATTTAAGACAAAGAGTTAAACTACATCTATAATCTAAGGTCTGGAGTTGAAATCTCTTTGAGTTCAGACGACTATGAGCCCCACCCAGTACCTCAAGAATAGTGAAGAATTAGTGAAATAGTGAAAAATTAAAAATAGGGAATACCCTGGGTGTCCTGTGGTTAGGACTCTGCACTTTCACTGCCAAGGGCCTGGGTTCAACCCCTGGTCGGGGAACTAAGATCCCACAAGCCATGCGGCACAGCCAAAACAAACAAACAAAAACAAAAACATTAAAAGTGGTCAGGAAGAGAAGCACAGGGCAGAACTCCAAGGCACTCTAACGGACAGGGTGGGGCAAAGGGCATTACCTTTGGGGTCTTGATAATAAAATTTGATTTCTCTTGATGTGGTTTCAGTTGGGTTGCTAACGCTGCCTCCGCAACCTGGCAGAAAAAATGTGAGATATGGCTCCTCTCAATACTGGCCAAACCTGTGGTATCTCTGGCCCTGTGTACCACCAACCTGAAAATACTTTTGGCCCTGAGCAACAGGAAGTCTGAACACTATTTTATCTATCCCAATCTCAGCCCACTTCCAAAAACCCAGTTGTATCTGCAATATATAATACATATGGGATCAGATGTTTACCATACAAACTTCCTCACTATAATTGGAGTTTTTAAAAGTATGAAAAACTTTAACCAGCAAAAAACAAGGAAGGCACAAAGAAAGTCAAGACTACCACCACTAACCATATAGGAGTAGGGATTAGTATGATCTCCAGTTCTCAGTTCCTACTCAAAGAGCGAAAAATAAGAATTGTTAATAAGGTAGCAATGGTCATTAGGCTTGGAGATAGGGAAAATGTAACTGGAAGACAGAAGAGAAACAGCCCAAGAACACAGAACATGCCTGTGGAATGAAAAGGAATGGATTTCCTGATTGAAAAAAAAAAAAAAAAGCCGATTGGTAGGATGCTGTGACTGCAAATAACAAAAGATCTGAGCTCTGTTGTTCATGATAGCACAAAGCATCTACTAGGAACACAATAGTGTCATTCCCAAGGTAAAACAGAATCTGTGATTTTGATTATCACCAGCAGGCCGTATGCCCTTCCAGAAATATAGAGCGTGTAGTAGTTCATACTTTGGCAGATTCTGTGCTCCAAAGGACAGCAATTGAAACCCACAACCCCTCCTAAGAATCCATAATCTCTGAAAACTAAAAATTTTGAGGTAAATTCTAATGTGAACTCACTCTACTTATGGTAGTTAGTCATCTCACTTAGTGGGAATATTCATATATTTTGCTTAAAAAAATTTAAATGTGTTTGATCCTAAAAGGTTCAGATAAGGGACTGTGGACCTATATTAAAATGCTCCTTTACTATGTAGTCATAGGTAAGTTATTTAACCTTGGAGCCTCCGTTTCCTCAACTGTAAAACGGAAATAATAACCCCAACATCTCAAGATTGCTATGATGATTAAATGATAAAGCATCCTAAAAGGCCTTAGCTCTGTGTCGGTACATGGTGGGCACTCAATAAAAAACCGACTGTTAATACTGCGGGAGTACAGGCCGCGAGTCTATGCTTTCAGACCTGGAGATCCTGCCCCGACAGACCAGAGCTATCTCAGTCTGGCTCACCTGGCTATGAGAATGGACTGCCCCGATGCATACAGCACCGGGCGGCCGCCGGAGCTGGCCAAACAGCACAGCCCAGGCCCTCCCATGTAGGAGTCCGAGCTGGGGCATCGTGCAGCAGGAGGCAGGATTTCCGGAACACGAGGCAAAGGACCTAAGAAGGAGGCAGACAGGACCCCAGGAAGGGTACAGGGCGCTGTAGAGGCGAACCCCGAGCACCGTATTAGAGGTGAGCGTTTCTACACCTCCCGAATCCCGCAGGGTGGCTCCAGTCCTCTCTGGCTTCCGCCCAGCTTCCGCACTTCCGGTAGGAGCCGGAAATGATTGTTGTACTGAGTGGTGGCTTTCTAGGCGTGCGGGCCCTCGACTCGATAGCCGGAAGTCATCCGAGCTGAAGCTGTGGCCCCCCACAACCTACCTAGACAGCAGTCAGCTCCAGTTGGCAGCCAGTATGGCAGATCGTGCCACGCTGGAGGATTTTGTGCGACTTCAGGGAGAGCGCGTGCGGGCCCTTAAGCAGCAGAAGGCCGGCGCCGAGCAGGTACGACCCAGGAGGCAAGAGAGGGGACAAAGGAAGGCCTGGGAGAACAGAGCGGGGAGTGGTCTGCACAGAGGATGGGGATGTGGAAGAAGGGACTGGATTTGTAGGTAGGAGGACGGGCTGGGTGGGGAGGTAGCTGCGGTAGGACCCGAGAGAAGCAAAGCTAGGCTTGGGAGAGAGCTATGCCCCACATCCTGATGAGGGAGGGATACTGAATGAATGATGGAAGAGGGAGGGGGTGGCAGATGTGGTAGCCCAGCACCTACTTTCCCTCCACAGATCGAGGAGGAGGTGGCAAAACTACTGAAACTGAAGGCACAACTGGGCCCTGATGAAGGGAAACAGAAGTTTGTGCTCAAAACGCCCAAGGTAAATATTCCTTTAGGGAGCCTCTGAGAGGGTCCCTAATTCCACTTACAAGGACGCATATATGCCTGCTTCTCTGAATCAGGTCATTGAGGAGGATCTGAAATCCTGCAGAGGAAACAACAGTTGGCTGTAGGCGCCAGGCTGGATTGGACTCTGAGTCATTCTGGGATGGCAAAGTGATGGCAGAAACTAGGCCAGCTGGGTGCTTAGGGGAGTCTACCTGCTACTGCTACTCCTTCTTTCATTCAGTAAATATTTACTGAGTGCTTACTGTGTGCCTAGCACTGTACAAAGCAGTGAGTGTACCATGGTGAACAATATAGCCTGCCCTCAGGGAGCTTACATTCTACTGAAGGAAACAGGCTTAGGAGAAATAATCCCACACATGGATATGTAACTACAAATTGTGTTAAGTGATGTAAAGAAGGAAAAAGGATGCTCTGAGAAAAATAAGGGAGAACTGGGAAGTCTGAAGAAGTGATAGACTAGCTAACCTAATAGATGAGTGGAAGACTGCCGGGTGAAGAGTGTGAGGAAGATAAGTCCAGGTAGGGTATGGAAATCCTGAAGTGAGAAAGAACCTTGGTAGTTTCCAGGAACTATAAAAAGACCTTTATGACTAGAACCAAATAGAGAAGGAGAGTAGAATGGAATGAAGTTGGAGATTCCTAGCTCAACCACCATGATTTCAGTTCAGATGCCACTTTCTGTAAGTTCTATAAACTGAACTATTTACCTATCATCTGGGTTCCCTTGGCACTTCATAAGTATCTCTGTTATTGCATTTATTGCTGACTTTTCATTATTCACATGGTTTATTTAACCTGAGAGTCTGGGACTAAATAGGTATTCAATGAATGTATGTGAAATTTAATTCCAAAGCAGAGGGGAGATGATCTGTCTTCCTTATGTTGAGATGTCACCGTTTAAGAGTAATTCTTTGGGCTCCTAAAATCACTGAGCTATTCCTTTCTACATATAATTCATTTCAAAGGTTAAAGAGATGGTGTAAAACCCCAAGGCAGTGACCATCAGTAGTTATTCAAACTATTGGGTGAAAAGATTAATGGGGATTTATGATAGATCAGGCTGACCTCAGCTAAACCCAATGATCAATCTTAGCATCACTAAAAGTAGGACAACCAGACATTATGTTCCTCTTGACGTGATGCAATAAGAAGTACACAGCACCACCTATGAAGTATTCTTGCCAAGAAGAATTGTACCTGAATCTAATCAGTCTTCAGACTTAACTATCAGTTTACCTAACTACCAGTTTACTGGAAATATGGGAAATGGAGGAACATGTTAAATGACCACATTGAATAAACGGTTAACCAAATCTAGAACGAGAAAAATTCTTTCAGAAAAATGACTCAGTTTCCTCAACAAATAAAGGACATTTTTTTAAAAAAAAGGAAAGGAAACTGTTGCAGATTAAATAGACATGAGACATATAAACCAAGTACAAGTTATGAACTTATTAAGAATCTGATTCAAACAAGTCAACCATAAAAAGATATTATTGTGGCAGTTGGGGGTAATTAAACATGGTTTGGGCACTAGGTAAAGGGTTGCTGTTAAATTATATTGGGTGTAAGAAAGGTATTGTAGTGTTTTGTTTTTTAATCCTTATATGTTAGACAATCATACTGAAATATTTATGATGAAAGTATATGATATCTGGGATTTACTTTAAAATACTGCAGGAAAAAAAAAGGTTGGGGCTTAGATAAAATAAGGATAGCAGATGTTGATAGTTGTTGAAGGTAGGTAATAAACACAGGGTGGGGTGGTCCAGTGTACTATTCTCTATAATGTGTGTTGGAAAATTTCCATAATTTAATGTTAAAAGAAAATGAGATACAGCAGAAACTAACACAACACTGTAAAGCAATTATACTCCAATAAAGATGTTTTAAAAAAAAAAAGAAAATGAGAATATACTGGAGAGTTAATATCCACTTAGTTTGTTGAAATACATTTCTTGACATGTGATTCATAATTAACAGAAAACTCAGTATTATGGGGAAAAGACTTTTTCAAGGAACCTTCCTGGTCAAAATTATTTTCATAATGTTATTTGCCTTTTTCACTTCGTTTGCGGTGAAGGTGCAAAAGCACTGGTGTGTAGAACTGCTGGTTTCTTAGCACAAATTAAGATGTTGGCACTGAGCTGTACTAATAACCATTATGTTCTTTACTTTCGTGAACTCACAGTAAAAAAAAAGATTCAGTTTCACTTAAGAATGTCCTTGATAAAACAGTAAAAATTATTAATTTTATTGAATATCGACCCTTGAGTATACTGTTTTTTAATATTCTGTATGATGAAATGGAAAGCACAAATAAAGCACTTCTGCTGCATTCCAAAGTAGGAAAAATGCTTGTGCCATGTGTGAACTGTAGGCTGAACTAGCTGCTTTTTTCATGGAAAACCTTTTTTATTTCAAAGAAAAACTGAAAGATAAACTATTGTGTTAAAGATTTGGATATTGGGCAGATATTTTCACAAAAATGAACAAAGTGAGCCTTGTCACCTCAAGGAAAACATTCAGCGGTATTTGTTGCCAGTGGTAAAATTCAAGTGTTGAAGTCAAAGTTAGAACTTGTGTTTTCCACCATGAGCTTGACAGGTTCTCAATACTTGAAGACTTTCCTGATGAGATCTATGGTGACATGAACAAATACGGTTTTTTGATATTGTATAATGAGGCATATCAACATTTGGAAGATCTATGTAACTGTTATCAAAGAACAAATATTTTCTAAATGACCAATGCATGATGTTATAAAATTGTGCCTGTGTAAAATATCCAAAGTACAAGATAGAGTAACAGATATTTCTAAAATCGTACTAAAATATACATAACATAAAATTTGCCATTTCAGCCATTTTTAGGTGTACAGATCAGTGGCATTAAGTACATTCATATTGCTGTACAACCATAACCACTATTCAACCCCCAGAACTTTTTCATCATACCAAACTGAAATTCTTTACCCATTAAACAGTAACACCCCATTCTACCCTCCCTTCAGCCCCTGGTAACCATCGTTCTACTTTCTGTCTCTGTGAATTCTGGGTACCTTATAATGGATTTTAATGTAACAGTGTGAAAAGTTCATTGATGTAGTTTCAGATTTCACATTGCAAACCAATCCTTAAGAAGCTCTCCCTCTTTGGATTTTGGTGTAGTTTAAGAAGAATATCTGGGGCTTCCCTGGTGGCGCAGTGGTTAAGAATCTGCCTGCCAATGCAGGGGACACGGGTTCGAGCCCTGGTCTGGGAAGATCCCACATGCCACGGAGCAACTAGGCCCGTGCGCCACAACTACTGAGCCTGCGCGTCTGGAGCCTGTGCTCCACAACAAGAGGCCGCGACAGTGAGAGGCCCACGCACCACGATGAAGAGTGGCCCCCGCTTGCCACAACTAGAGAAAGCCCTCGGACAGAAACGAAGACCCAACACAGCCAAAAATAAAATTAATTAATTAATTTATTAAAAAAAAAAAAAGAATATCTACAATTAGCTGAAAAGTTTATTAAAAATATTCCTCCTTTTACAATTACACACCTCTGTAAGGCTAGATTTTCTTTATATATTCAGCCAGAACAACATATCACAACAGAATTGAATGCAAAAAGCATATATGAGAACTCAGCTGTCTTCTGTTAACCCAGGCATTAAAGATTTGCAAAAATGTAAATCAATGCCACTCTTGTCACCAAATGTTTTTGTTTTGGAAAGTAGTTACATTTTCCTAAAATGTTATTTATGTTAACATGTAATGGATTTTCTTTTTGTTAAGTGAATTAATATTTTTAAATGTTTGCAGTTTTAATTTATAATACGATAAATATTGATAGGTATAATCCACTTTGGGGTCCTTAGTAAATAGTAAGAGTGTAAAGGAGTCCTGAGACTAAAGAGGTCCTACTTGTGAGTAGCATATAAAAGCCCAAACTAGAAGCTCTGACCTGGAAGAACAGAGTTCTAGTACTGACTGCCAGGAAACAGCTGAATGGCCTTAAGTAATGATTTAACTTCTCAACACGTTCAAATTCATTTACTTAGCCCTTGTCATAGGGCTATCAGAAAAAAATTAAAGAAAAAAATAGTGGGGACTTCCCTGGTGGCACAGTGGTTAAGAATCCGCCTGCCAAAGCAGGGGACACGGGTTTCAGCCCTGGTCCGGGAAGATCGCACATGCCGCGGAGCAAGTAAGCCCATGCGCCACAACAACTGAGCCTGTGCTCTAGAGCCCGTGAGCCACAACTACTGAGCCCGCATGCTACAACTACTGAAGCCCACGCGCCTAGAGCCCGTGCTCTACAACAAGAGAAGCCACCGCAATGAGAAGCCCGCGCACCGCAACGAAGAATAGACCCCGCTCGCCACAACTAGAGAAAGCCCGCGTGCAGCAACGAAGACCCAATGCAGCCAAAAATAACTAAATAAATTTAAAAAAAAAAAAAGAAAGAAAAAATAGTGTTCATTAGGATTTTTTTTTAAGGTATGTTGGGAGAGAATGTTACTTGTAAAATTTGGAATTAGATTCATTAAGCCAGTTTGAGTTGGTTATATGCCTGTCATCAGGTAGATGTTTTCTATTAGGCAGGGGAATGTTCTGTTTCCCAGAAAATGAGTTTAGGAAAATTTCTCAGAGAACAGAGTTCCAAGAATTCTAGAAGACAGAACCAAGCTAAAAAGGGGTTGGAATTTAGAAGGGTGAGAGCAAATGGGTGTGGTAATTAATAGGGAATTGTTTGTACTTGTTTTACAACTCAGTGACCTGTAGGAAAACCTAAGTTTGGGGCAGGGTTTTCATTCGCCATCATTGAAGTCATGCTTTTATATTTCTAGACCTTACTGTTCTTTGTTTTTAAACCCCATCCCTGGTTCTCTGGCTGATTTTGACTCCAAGGGCACAAGAGACTACAGTCCCCGGCAGATGGCAGTTCGGGAGAAGGTGTTTGATGTAATCATCAGCTGTTTCAAGCGCCACGGTGCAGAAGTAATTGATACACCTGTGTTTGAACTAAAGGTGAGGGGTGGATGAGGAGAAATTGCATGGTGGAATAATGGGTATACAAACAAAGAGGATGGCAAGAGAGTGAAGACCAAAGGTCTCTCTCTTGTTGCAGACAAAGATTGGCATTTTCTCCATGAGAAGGGGGACAGGACTGGCATAGAGAAAGAGGCCCTGCTTTTTATTTACCTTGGTTGTGGCCAGCAGCATCCAAAAGAGAGCCCTTCTCAGGAGTGGAAGTTGTTATGGCTCCTGTCTACATTGAATTCCATGGCACCTGTACTTGAGATGTTTCCTAGATACATGTAAATCGAACATATAAAGGATAAATATGCAACCAGTCTCCTATTGATGGACCCTGAGGTTGTTTCCAGTTCTTTGCTATTAAAAAACGGTTCTTTGCATCCCTCCCTGCTTAAAACCCAGTGACTCCCAATGCATTTATAATAAAATCCAAACTCTTTACTCAGGCTTACAAGGCCCTACATGATGTGGCAACTGCCTACCTTTCCCACATCATCTCATGTGCTTCTTCCCCTTGCCCACTGTGCTACCATGGTCTTTTTCTATTCCTGGAACATACTAAATATGTTTCTTTCTTCGAGCCTTTGTTCTTGCTCTTCCCTCTTGCTGAACTCCCTTTTTCTCTAGCTCTCTGCATGACTTTAATTCCAGAGTAAATTAGACATGACAGATTTTAATTTCAGATTTCAACTAAAATACCATTCCTCAAATACTCCTCTCCAACTGCCTTGTCTAAAGTAGCCCTTGTCTATCACATTGACCTATTTTATTTCCGTTAAAGCAGCTATCACTATCAAAAGTTATGTTAATTTGTTTCCTTGCATTAATGTACTGCCTGTCTCTTTTGATTACTATAGAAGATCCATGAGGGCATGGACTGCCTTTGTTCACTGATGTATACACAGGGCTTAGAACAATGTCTGGTACTAGTGGGCATTTATCTGCAGGGTAAATTCACAGAAGTAGAATTTCTGGGTCAAATCGTTGTACTCATTCCTATTTCTACCAACTATATTAGTTTGCTAGTGTTCCCATAACAAAATACCATAGACTGGGTGGCTTAAAGAACAGAAATTTATTGTCTGGAGGCTAGAAGTCCAAGATAAGCTGTCAGCAGGGTTGGTTTCTTCTGAGGGTCATGAGGGAAGGATCTGCTTAAGGCCTCTCTCACTGGCTTTTAGATGGTGTCTTTTCCCTATGTCTTCACATCATCTTCCCTCCTCTGTGTCCAAATTTCCTCTTTTTATAAGGACATGAGTTATATTGGATTAAGACTCATCCTAATGACCTCATTTTACCTTAATTACTTCTTTAAAGACCTGTCTCCAAATAGAGTCACAATCTGAGGTTATGGGGGCCGGGTGGGTGCAGGGAATAGGGCTTCAATATATGAATTTCGAGGGGACACGATTCAGGCCATAATACCAACCACTGTATTCTCTGGCCATAACACCAACCATTGTATGAGTGTTTCTATTTTCTACACACTGGGAATTTTCAGGTTTTTTGAACTTTGCCAGTCTGATAGTGAAATATGTTATCTTGTTGAAGACATCACAGGGCAAGGACTCTCTCAGTTTTGGCTTTTGACAGTGTTCAAATCTTAGGCCGTCATAAAAACATTTATCTTTGTTGATCTAATGACCCACTCCTAGGCATTTATCCTCCAAAAAAATATTCAAAAGAAAAAACTGTGTACCGAAATATATTTATTGAAATGCTATGGAATTTTTTTTTCAATTGGAATAACCTAAACATCTATCAGTGTAACACTAGGAAGGAAGGAAATAGCTTCTTCTCACTAGAATATTATGCAGCTTTTTTTTTTTTTTTGGCCATGCCGCACAGCTTGCGGGATCGTAGTTCCCCAACTGGGGATTGAACCCAGGCCCTCGGCAGTGAGCACGCAGTCCTAACCACTGGACCACCAGGGAACTCCCAATGCAGCTTTTAAAAATAATACTTCAACTGTCACAAAATGGAAATGTGATAAGCAGAAAACCAAATTGGTATTTCCTTGATTATAACTACATCAAATAAGGAAACATTGGGAGAGAGAACAGAGGAAATGTAGATAAGTTGAAATCAGTCATAGTTAGAATGGTGGGTTTTTGTTTTTAAAACTTCCTTTCAAATTGTTATATTTATCATTATGATCACATTTCTTTATGTTTTCTCCAGGAAACACTGACTGGAAAGTATGGGGAAGACTCTAAGCTTATCTATGACCTGAAGGACCAAGGTGGGGAGCTGCTGTCTCTTCGCTATGACCTCACTGTATCTTTTTAAACTTTGGATGTATTGGCCCTTTCTGGGCTGGGGCTTTTTCTAGCCTCAGGTTTGGGGGCAGCTAGACATAGGTGGGATCAAATATAATGCATCTTGCAGTCAGGGAAGTTATTTCTCTAAACCAGGAGCTGGGCTTTGGCTAAACAGAGCATAGCTAGCCTTCGAAGGCTTCTGAATCCTGAGTGAGACCTCAGCTTTATGTCA
Source organism: Balaenoptera physalus (assembly GCF_965194825.1). Classification (NCBI taxonomy): domain Eukaryota; kingdom Metazoa; phylum Chordata; class Mammalia; order Artiodactyla; family Balaenopteridae; genus Balaenoptera; species Balaenoptera physalus. The sequence continues at coordinate 59,951,709 of NC_138890.1, forward strand.
GGGTCCAGTTCTGACTCTGCCAACAATCCCCTGGATTCAGAATACGTCTCCCTTGCCCTGGCTGGTGGACAGAGTTCTCCCTACTTGACCAACAGCACTTTTCCTTTATCTCCAAGCTATGTCAGAGAATCATCTGTTTAGAGATCCCTACTTGGGGCCCTTTTTCTGCTCCCTGGCCAATCTGCCCACCCCCCTGCTGTGCTCAGCATAGCCCAAAAAGAAAAGAGCCTTAATATTTTATGAGACTTCAGCTGCCCAGTATGGTAACAAAGTTGATTCTTGCTGATGTTCAGAAATGCTGTTAATCTTACAGATGGTGGTTTTACCCACACAGGGTGCGGTTAGACCCCAGCTTCTGTTGATGATGATAATCAACTTCCAGACTGTGAGAGGTGGGGCTTTCCCCTTAACTCTTTGTCATCAGGTTCCTTTTGCTCGATATTTGGCAATGAATAAACTGACCAACATTAAACGCTACCACATAGCAAAAGTATATCGGCGGGATAACCCAGCCATGACCCGAGGCCGATATCGGGAATTCTACCAGTGTGTGAGTATGGGGGCAGGATGGGTAAGGAGGCCCTCCCTTGAGCCAGTAGAATCTATTGAGTACTTTTGGTGTCCTGAAAAATCTAGATGCCCCAGATAATGCTAACCCTAAGATTTCTTTAGTATTTTCATATACAGGACAGGGATTACTCTCCTCATTTTATCTGAGGAAACTTGAGGCTCAGCAAGATGAAGAGATCATAGGGATAAGAAAGGCAAAGTTAGGACTAGAACTCTGGGTCCAGTGCTTTTTATATTAAACCACAGTGATAGGATCACAGCAAAGGATGAGGAAACTGGATCTGAGGTACTGTCGCCCAGACTGGTGGCACAGATTCTGAATGAATAAAGGACTAAGGCCGTATAATTGCTCCCACAACAGTGGAAGGAAATAAGGAAAAATAGATGAGTGAGATAATGAAGGAATAGCCCTGTGGATGGGAAGAAAACCAGGACTGGTAAGAGACCCAGGAATACTGGGGTTTTGCTCTGGGCTGACAGTCAGACGGAGAATGAAGAATGTGGTCTGCGCATGAGTGCAAAGAGGCCTCCTTCATAGAGAGCAGAGCTCCCAGGAGTCTTCCCTCAAGGTTAAACCCCTGAGGATCTCTAGCTAACCCTCTCCCTACAGGATTTTGACATTGCTGGGCAATTTGACCCCATGATTCCTGATGCCGAGTGCCTGAAGATAATGTGTGAGATCCTGAGTTCACTCCAGATAGGCGACTTCCTGGTCAAGGTCAGAGCTGAATGGGGCTGGGAGGGCAAAGCTGGGCCTGGCCTCTCACAGGAGAAGGTCCTGGTGCAGAGGAACCAGTAGCCTAAGTGTCCAAGGCTATCGAGGGTCCTGTAAAGAGATTCTCTTCTCACTATGCCTTGGGTCGCTGCAGGTGAATGATCGGCGCATCCTAGATGGGACGTTTGCCGTCTGTGGTGTTCCTGACAGCAAGTTCCGCACCATCTGCTCCTCAGTGGACAAGCTGGACAAGGTAATGACCCAAACCCCTGACTCTTCTTTTCCCAGATCACACCCTGCCCTGAGAAATGGAAAAGATTAGGAGAGAGAGGGCCCTGCCTCTATGCCCACAGAGGAAGATTAGCCCCAGGATATAGGTTGACAGGCAGCTTCTGCTCAAGACCACCCCCTGAGAAGGGCTCACACTTGCTCTGCACTGGGGAAGCTGCCCAGGGTTCCCTGACTGGTATCTGTCTGCTCAGGTGTCCTGGGAGGAAGTAAAGAGTGAGATGGTGGGAGAGAAGGGCCTGGCACCTGAGGTGGCTGACCGCGTTGGGGACTACGTCCAGCAGCATGGTGAGAAACAAACCCTGCCTCCCCGGCAGCCATCCCACTGCCCTCAAGCTAAAGCCAGACTCCTCCGTGTGTGTGTGTGTATGCACTGGAGAGAGAGGGAAAGGGAATGCATGTGTGTGTGTGCACACATGCATACATGTGTAATACAGAGGAAAAGGTAAAGCCCTTATCTTTTTCTTCTTGTCAGTCTGGCTCACAAATCTGTCTCCCCAGGTGGGGTATCCCTGGTGGAACAGCTGCTCCAGGATCCTGAATTGTCCCAAAACAAGCAGGCCGTGGAGGGCCTGGGAGACCTGAAGCTGCTATTTGAGTATCTGACCTTGTTTGGCATTGCTGACAAGGTGAGTCAGGTTGGGATGGGAGCCTTAGCTGAGCTCCGGGGCTGGAGGCCTTTGATCCTCATCTGCTACTGACCATGTTCTTATCCCTCCAGATCTCCTTTGACCTGAGCCTTGCTCGAGGGCTGGACTACTATACCGGGGTGATCTATGAGGCAGTGCTGCTACAGCCCCCAGCCCAGGCAGGGGAAGAGCCCCTGGGTGTGGGCAGTGTGGCGGCTGGAGGGCGCTATGATGGGCTGGTGGGCATGTTTGATCCCAAAGGGCGCAAGGTGCCATGCGTGGGGCTCAGCATTGGGGTAGAGCGGATCTTCTCCATTGTGGAGCAGAGGCTGGAGGTAGGTCTTCGGGCTGGGTGGAAGACATTCTGGGCAGATGGTGGCATCTGAGCTATCTTCTTTGATCTCTAAGGGGGCAAGTAGTACTGCATTGGGCAAGTTGCATCTTTGCAAAGAAATGGAGAGAAGACTGTTGCTGTCTTTCAGACTCGCACCCCATTATAGGCCAGCTTGGTGGATCTTTGATCATTCTTTCTTCACAAAATCCTTTGCTCCCTACTTCCTTCAGAGCTGTCAGGAATCTAGGCCAGTATATCCAAAGACCTGAATCTTCCTCATAATACAGAACACTTAATACTTTACTACTCTGTGCTAGGCACTGTGCTTCGTGCTTTTCACACATTGTCTAATCAAACTCTTAAACAGCCCTCTGAGGGTAGCTACTTTTATTATTTACATTTCTTAGGCAAGGGAACTGAAGATTATAGATCAAATAATTTGCCCAAGGTTTAAGTGGCAGAGTCAGAATTTGGATGCAGGCAGTCCAACTCCAAAGTCTTGCTCCCAACCACTCTGCGATACTGTCTCTAAGTGGGAAGCGTGTATCTGAGGCTGTGGGATCCCTCAGATGGCTATCCTGACTCTCTAGCACCCAGAGTAACATGAAGAAAGCCCTTCTTGGCCTCAAGCCCACCTTTGTTGCTACTGCTCTTAAGTGGCTGGTCGCCTTTCATCCCTCGGGTAATGCTCTGGCAGTCACCTTCCCACTGCTCCCACCCTTTCCTCTAGAGTGGAACCCACTGGTGTTTTCCAATTGAGGTCACTGTTCCAGTAGGCATCTTATGTTGTAAGAACAATGGAAATAGTTTTCCAGAAAAAGAGACAGCAACAGCATTCTTTCTCCCCTCCATCCACACACCCCCCAAGTTGTGCCCTATGGCTGACGTATAAGAGACACAGTCTCCTGACTGTGGGAACTAGGACTGCCAGGGGTGATTGTATTGCCTGGGTGAGCTCAGAATATCACTTATGATGCATAAGGTTCTAGACGGAGATAAGCTTGAAGTTACTGTACATAAGCTACCTTTGCCCTCCATTATTAATTCTGGCAAGTCATAAGTACAAGCCAGTCAGTTCATTTCTTACTCTTCTAAGAGCTACTTTTTGCCCAGTTGCTAGATGAGAAGACTAGCCTGCCCTGGTGGAGTTGGGCTTGGTCTCAGAATCCTGACAAGAGCCTGCTTTGTTTGCTCTTTTAAGGTGTTGTAAAGGGTAGCCCAGTTCTTTCTTAACTGCTTCTTCCCTAGGCCTTGGAGGAGAAGGTACGGACCACAGAAACACAGGTGCTTGTAGCATCTGCACAGAAGAAGCTGCTGCAGGAGAGACTGAAGCTCATCTCAGAGTTATGGGATGCTGGGATCAAGGTAGAGGAGGCAAGCCCCAGGGTGGCAGCAAATTTGGGAGTGCTGGACACAAACGAAATAAAAGCTTATCCATAGTGGCCCTGCCATTACTGTGACTTCTTGGGGTGAAGGTCAGAGCAGGGTGCCAACTTGGGCCCCAAGGAGGTTGTCCCGGAGGACTGCAGAAGACAGCCTTCATCTCTTTCCCTGGTCCCCTGCAGGCAGAGCTGCTCTACAAGAAGAACCCCAAGTTACTGAACCAGCTGCAGTACTGTGAGGAGGCAGGCATCCCACTGGTGGCCATCGTTGGTGAGCAAGAGCTCAAGGACGGGGTCATCAAGCTCCGCTCGGTGGCCAGCAGGGAAGAGGTAAGTAGGTGGACAGGAGGGCTGAGGGATGGGGAATGTGTGCCATTTCGGCAGGCCAAGGCCCATCCAAGACCTAAGCAAAAGCCTGGCATTCATATTAACGCCCACTCCTAAAGGACTTAAGGGGTAACATGTTACTATGGTCATGGCAGGGTAAGATCTCCATCCCCACACATACCCTGTGTCTCTCCACCTCCCCCAAGAAGCGCTGTCTCTCCCCTGAGGTGTTTGATTGGGTTCCTGCGCCCAGCTGAGCCAGGCATGATGACTAGAGGAAGGCATGGGTGCTCAGAGAGCAGTGGAATACAAGATGCTCATACCACCTTGTTCCTCCATCCTGGCCAGGTGGACGTCCGAAGAGAAGACCTTGTGGAGGAAATCAAAAGGAGAACAAGCCAGCCCCTTTGCATCTGCTGAGTTCAACTATCAGAGGAAAGTGGGACTGGCACTATTTAAGGCTAAGACAAAACTCTGCATACGTACTTCAACAGCTTTGCACGTTTCCTTCCCAACAGGAAGACCTGAAGAGTGGTCAGAACAGAGACTTTTTTATTTTTATTATGATTATTTTATTGGTAATCACAGGCAAAAATGGCCACCCAAAAATGGGTGGGCCACGGGGAACTGGCCCAAGATGGTCTCCTCGGCAGGGCCCTACAACCAGGTGGAGGGAACGCTTCCCACAACCAGCCGCCGCGGAAGGTCCAATAAAATGCCTCAACCACTGGAGCCTGCCTGTGTCACTACTGCCTAGCCCTGCCTTCCCTGTCAGAGCCTGGGCCTCCCACTAAGACCACTTCAGCGGTGGAAAATGGGGAGAGAAACTTACAGTAGCTCCCACGGGCTATTCCGCAGGGGAAGGGCGCCGCTGACGTTCTCGCTTCCAGCCTCGGTCCTGCCGCTTTGCGAGCCGTTTTTTAGGAGGTGGGGCTGCCCGCAGACCCACCCACTAGGGTCTCTAGCTTTCACCTGAGGGTCTGAGGTTCCCGCGGCGCACGTGCGGCGGATACCCCCACCCCCTTGGTGGGCGGGGTCGTGCTCAGAGCCAATGAGAGCTTGGGGGGGTGGAGGAGTAGGGAAGCTTCCAGATGGGCAGATAGGGAGGAGGTTATAAAGGGGGTACGAGCAAGCCAGCGGGAGAGCAATGCAGTCCAAGCGGGAGTGTGAGGTAAGTGTTTGCCTACCAGGGGGTCGGTGAGCCCTGGACATCACAGGCGAGGTGGGGGTGGACGCGGCGATACGGCATTCCAACCTGCCCTTTTCCCCTCAGCTGTGGTGTGAGAGGGTGAATCCAGAGAACAAGGCGGCGCTGGAGGCGTGGGTCAGGGAGACGGGCATCCGCCTGGTGCAGGTGAACGGGCAGAGGAAGTATGGCGGGCCACCCCCAGGTACGGTAGTCCCAGCCCTACGCCTACGGGAGGGCTAGGGCAGCCTCGACGGCCCCGAGCCGCCGCGTTCGGGGGAGGGAGGGGCCTACGCCGAGGCGCCACAGTCAGAAACTTCTAACTACCCCGTTACCCGCCCCCCCGGCTGATAAAACTCATTGTCTGTGGCTTCCCACCCACCCGCCCCCTCGAGGAAGGGAGCCAGTCTTAAGGTGCCAGCCCCGTTGGTAGCTCAGTCACCCAGCTATGACAACGACCCGGGGCGTACGGGTGTTGTAACCATTTCACAGACGTGTGCACACATATTCCCTCCTGCGCTCGGTCCCTGAACCTCGACCCCGGAACCATCCGGGTGGATGACGGTGCCCCTCCCCCCGCCTTCCCCCAGGATGGGTGGGCAGCCCGCCGCCGGCCGGGTCAGAAGTGTTTATCGGGCGGCTGCCCCAGGACGTGTACGAGCACCAGCTGATCCCACTGTTCCAGCGTGTGGGCCGCCTCTACGAGTTCCGCCTGATGATGACCTTCAGCGGCCTGAACCGCGGCTTCGCTTACGCCCGCTACAGCTCGCGACGCGGCGCCCAGGCCGCCATCGCCACGCTGCACAACCACCCGCTGCGGCCGTCCTGCCCGCTGCTCGTGTGCCGCAGCACCGAGAAGTGCGAGCTGAGTGTGGACGGGTTGCCGCCGGGCCTGAGCCGCCGCGCGCTGCTGCTCGCGCTGCAGCCGCTGGGTCCCGGCCTGCAGGAGGCGCTGCTGCTGCCCAGCCCCGGGCCGGCGCCCGCGCAGATCGCATTGCTCAAGTTCAGCTCGCACCGCGCCGCAGCCATGGCCAAAAAGGCCCTGGTGGAAGGTAGGGGTGGAGACTGCGAGGGGCCGCTGGTTGGGGCTAAACGCGTTCTGCCCGGCACTTTACCTCAACACGTCAGCGTAGATCAGCATAGCGGGTTAAAGTCGCGAGACCTTAGGGTCAAACACACTTGAGTTTGAGACAGACTATCTGACCTCACGTTTTTAAATTTCCACCGGTTCTACCAGCTACCACTCACCTAAACTTCACACTTCACATGCACTATCTCCTGACTTAAAACTCCACATTGCAGTGAAACATAGAACGTTGTCCCTCTTTAGATAGACTGTTTTAAGAAAAATTGACTTGCCCAAGGCAATCCAACTGAGCCTACCTTTTATCCATTGTAGAACTTGCTTCCTGAAACTGAGAATTAAGCAGCATTTAGCACATTCTGTAGTTCTTGGCAAGTATTCATGGTAAAGGTTAGCTATTCTGATGGTTATGAGGTAGACAAAGCCTGCAATCAACCAGTACTCCAAGGAAACTTAGAAGGTAGCAGTTATTGCACTCCCTTTGTAAGTAAACACAAAGAAGCCTAGAGAAGTTATTTAACTTGCCTGGGGTCACACCAGGAAATGGGGAGGCTACAAATTAAACAGGCTTGTGTGACTCCAGAGGACTCCGGTCTGCGGGCTTGGGCCTAGGGCTTAGACCCCGCCCTGTCTCTGCCTTTTTCCTGCAGGGCAGTCACGCCTCTGTGGAGAACAGGTGGCTGTGGAGTGGCTTAAGCCAGACCTGAAGCAGCGACTCCGCCAGCAGCTCACGGATCCCTCTCTACAGTGCCTACAGCCAGAGGGCAGCCAAGTAGCCCTGGCCAGGGACAAGGGGCTGGAGTTCCAAGGGGCTTGGGCTGCCCTGCAGCTGCTGTGCCAACGGATGAAGTTGGGCAGCCCATTGTTCCTCACCAAGTGTTTGGGCACAGGCTCTGCTGGCTGGCACCGATTCTGGTACCAGGTGGTGATCCCTGGGCATCCAGTGCCCTTCAGTGGCCTCATCTGGGTTGTGCTGGCCCCCAGTGGGCAGGATGGGCATGAGGTGGCCAAGGATGCTGTGTCTGCACGGCTGCTGGAGGCATTGAGTCTGGGGCCAGCCTCCTGCGGTCTGCTGGGGCTGAGGCAGGAGGTACCATGGTTCAGCAGTGACCTAATCCTCTCCCCAGGCAACCTGAATGAGTAGGCGGAGCCTGTGTCAGTCCCTGGCCCAGCAGGCCTGGGCAGCTGCTATCTGATCCCAAGAAGGGGAGGAGCATGGGCACTGCCCTAGGCCTGACACAGCCTCCCAGCTGGGGCAGGGCCCACAGCACCTCCGGGCAGCTCAAGTTTGGCTAAGTTGTGGTGAGGGAGCTTCCCTTCCCCCTCCCAGCCTGGGGTTTAACCTGACCCCAGGGTTGTTCTCTGACACACACTCGCACACACACCCCTCTCTCCTCCCACAGCTTAGCGTGAATCTTTGCTTCTTATTTTCTTGATTTGTCTTTGTTGGTGTTTTTATTTGGGGGCTGGCTGAGCCAAAGGGTCAGAAATCTGCCTTTGCCCCCACCACTTGGCATTCTGGTTTTGGTGTATGCGTAGTTTTGAGTTTTTCTATGCTGGTTGTATTTATATTAAACCCCTGGTTGGTATACACCTGTGTCCGTGCCGTCTTGCCCCAGCTGTGGGCTTGTCTTACACTGGTGGAGTGAGCAGCTACGACAGGGCAAGTACTTCCCCACATCAGTGTGCCGATCCTGAGCATCTTCTTGTGCACAATAGGATATTTTAAATTCCCAGCCTCTCTAGGGATCCAGCCCAGAAAGCAAGACTCTTGTCCACTGAGAACCCATCCTGAGATTCAGCTCATTCCCTCAGTCACTGTCATCCTCACTTTCCTCCTCTTCCTCCTGAGCCGTGGCGTCCTCTCCCTCCTCCCTCAGTCCTGAAAAGAAGTCATCGGTGCTCCAGGCCTTGCTGCTCAGTGCCCGTAGTGGCCCTCCCTTTTTCTTGCGCCGGCGGTAGTCATCCACCACCAAAGCCCGCAGCTGGGCCATGTCCCAAAACTTGAGGCGCTGGTCATGGCCACTGCTGGCCAGGAAGCGGCCGCAGTGGGAGAGGGCTAGCTTCTCCACAGGTTCCCCGGCATGCTGGCCCACACTGCCCACCACTCGGTTTGGCAGGATGTTGACAGCCCTGGACAGAAAGAAAAGCGTTCGGTATGGGCCGGTTAGGTCTGCCCTTCCTGTGACTGGAGGGCCATCCGCCTCCTCTCACCTGATGACTCCATCAGTGGAGCCGGTACACAGCAGACTCTCAGTGACTGGAACCATGCAGTCAATGGACTCCGCTCTCAGGGCAAAGCGGTCACTTGTGGCCCCAAAGCCATCCCAGTTGAAGAGGTAGATGGTACCTTCACTGGAGCCACAGGCCACCTTCTTCCCACACTGCAGGGAAACAGGGCAAACCATGTTTGTGGAGCCACATCAAACCAAGTCCCTATCGCACACCCCCATCCCGCCGCACCCAGCTGTACTTTCATAAGTGTAACAGAGGTCAGGTCTCCAGACTGAGGCTCGGAGAGCAACTCGAACCGGCGTCGTCTGATGTTGAAGACACCAAGGCAGCCATCTCCGCTGTAGAGAGAGCAAAGCAGCAGGCTTGGCTGGAGGTACCCACCGAGGGAAACATTTAACACGGAAGGGAGGGGATGCAGCTTTGAGGCTGTACCTGGCTGTCAGCAGCAGCTTCTTGGCTGGGTCCAGAGCCATGTCAGCAATGTACTCCTCATGCTGCCGCATATCCATTAAGGGACCCTCCTTCCGCTGGTCCCAGAGGCGGATGCCACCTGTGTCATCCCCAGTGGCCAGAACATTCTCATCCACCAGCAGCAGGCTGTTGATGGGGACACTAGAGACACAGATACAGGACTTCTTTGAGCACCTTTGTCCCAGTAGGGATGTACCAATCAATCTTTACCCTTTATCTCAACACACAGTTGGCTTCCCCTTACCTGTGAGCCTTGGAAATGCGTCTTTCCAGTCGTCCCAGCTCCACATCTAGAAAATGGATGGCTTTGTCCTTGGAGACAGTAACAAGTTCTGTGGGGAGGGAGGGGGAAATGCCCAGGTCATGGTGGTGTTCATTGCTCCCTTCCCACCACCACACTGGTGGCTGCCTTTCCTAATACTCACTCTGCCCATCTTCAGAGAAGACAATGGCTCGGCAGGACTTGAGGTGGTGACCTGAGGACCAGTGCTCCTTGGTTTCTCCCTCTTGGCAGGAGTAGGAAAAGCTGGGGAGAATGGAAGAAGAGTGAATGACTCCAGACCTCACCTGGAAGTACAGAGACCAACTAGCCAAACTTCCACCTACCTAGGAGTTCCTGCTTGCACACCTCCAAGCCCAAGGAGCTTACCATCCCATTTTCTTTTTTTTTAAATGAATAGGTATTTATATTATTATTTTCTTTAATATTTATTTATTTATTTTGGCTGTGCCGGGTCTTAGTTGCAGCACGCAGGATCTTCATTGCAGCATGCATGCGGAATCTAGTTCCCCGACTAGGGATTGAACCTGGGCCCCCTGCATTGGGAGCGCGGAGTCCTACCCACTGGACCACGAGGGAAGTCCCCCATTTTCCCATCTTCAATGAGCTTCAAATGTGAGGTCCTTTTTTCATTCAATGTACATTTTTGTGACCTCACCCCACCCCTCTTCATCATCTTTGAAAGCCCTAACCTGGGGAAAGATTAGGTCTGTATCACTCTGGAGGTCCAAAAATGACAGAACAGCCCAGAAGTTGGAAATGTAAAGATTAGTAAGACAGGGATATTACACTCCAGGTCTACAGCAGCTAAAGAAAGCCACAGTTAATTACGGCACATTGGGCTTCCCTGGTGGCACAGTGGTTAAGAATCCGCCTGCCAATGCAGGAGACATGGGTTCGAGCCCTGGTCTGGGAAGATCCCACATGCTGCAGAACAACTAAGCCCGTGCACCACAGCTACTGAGCCTGCGCTCTTGAGCCTGCGCGGCACAACTACTGAGCCTGTGTGCCACAACTACTGAAGCCCACGCACCTAGAGCCCATGCTCCCAACAAGAAAAGCCACCGCGATGAGAAGCCTGCGCACCACAACGAAGAGTAGCCCCCGCTCGCCGCAACCAGAGAAAAGCCCGCGTGCAGCAACGAAGACCCAACGCAGCCAAAAAAATAAAAAATAAATTACGGCACACCGTGAACACGTGGGGCGGAAGGATGAAAAGGGAGGTAGAGCAGAGAGGCACCAGCCTGTAAGCTCAGCTTTGAGGCAAGTACCTGTCAGAGATTATCCCTAGTGCCTGCCTCAGCAGATCTTCAAAAAGCGTTGAATGAATAAGTGCTTGCTTGCTAGTGAGTTCCAGGCAGGCAGAACTGGGTCTCCTTATTGTTTGCTCTGTCCCAGTGCCTAGCATGAAAAAGCTGCTTAATAAACACAGACTGAATGAATACTTTGGAAGGGAAGAGAGCCCTGGAAAGCTAACTAAGGTGATGACATGTGAGTTGGATCATGAAGAATAAGTAGTTCACCTGGCAGAGAACAAAGGGCAGATACTGGAGGCAGATGCTGATGTCTCTCCCAGGGCAGACACGAGGAATGAGGAGAGTTCAAGTGGGCAGACAGAGTATAGCTGAATCTGGAAAGATGGGCTGGACTAGGCTTGAGACAACCATGTAGGCCAAGCAGAAGTCTGAATTGAATCCTTTGGGAAAAAGGAACCTCTCTGGAATGGTCATGGGAGAATTTTGAGGCCTCCAGAAGGCAGTGGCTGAGGGTAGAGAAGAGGAGACAAACAGAAGCCAGGGGGGTGTGTGAAGAAAAGTCCAGGGTGACTCCCAAGTATCTGGCACTGTAAACATGGATAAAAGCAGTAAACCTCTCTGCAAGGTATGTATTATTGTTCCCGTTTTCTTTCGTCCTTCCTTCCCGCCTTGCTTTCCCTCCCTGCCTGCCTGCCTTACTCTCTCTCTCTCTCCCTCCCTCCCTCTCTTTTTTTTTAACATAAATTTATTTATTTTATTTATATTTGGCTGTGTTGGGTCTTTGTTGCTGTGCGCGGCTTTCTCTAGCTGCGGCAAGCAGGGGCTATTCTTCGGTGCGGTGTGCGGGCTTCTCACTGCGGTGGCTTCTATTGTTGGGGAGCACGGGCTCTAGGCACGTGGGCTTCAGTAGTTGTGGTGCACGGGCTTAGCTGCTCCGGCTCTAGAGCGCAGGCTCAGTAGTTGTGGCGCATGGGCTTAGTTACTCCGGCTCTAGAGCTCAGGCTCAGTAGCTGTGGCGCATGGGCTTAGTTGCTCAGTGGCATGTGGGATCTTCCTGGGCCAGGGCTCGAACCCGTGTCTCCTGCATTGGCAGGCGGATTCTTAACCACTGCACCACCAGGAAGCCCCCTCTCCCTCTCTTTCTCTTTTTTTTTCTCTCTCTCCCTTTCTCCCTCCCTCCCTCCCTTCCTTCCTTCTCTCCCTCCATCCCTCCCTCCTTCCTCGGAGCCACAGGGCTTGTGGGATCTTAGTTCCTGGGGCCCTGGCAGTGAAAGCACGGAGTCCTAACCATGGGACCGCCAGAGAATTCTCTACTGTTCCCATTTTCAAAGATGAAAATCAGAAATTAACTTGCCCAAGGCCATTGCAGCTAATGAGGGATTTGGGGTTTAAATTCATTAAGTAAATCTGATAGCACAACTCTCCTGGTTAATGCCTTCAGTGGCTTTTCACTGCTTCCAGCCTACATCTTTTATTCAAAATCAAACGTGTATTGAGCACTAACCCTGGGCTAGAAGCAGGAGATAAAATGGAGAACTAAAGAGACTACAGATTACACTCCAGAACGTTGTTTTTCAAACACTAGTCATGACCCATTACTGAGCTGCAATCAGCATTTTCTGTGTGTGCCCGCAATAACGACAGAATAAAATTAATCAGAAAATATTAGAGTGCATCACACATAATATAAAAGCGATTTTTACTGTGGGGCGAGGTCAAAAAAGTTTAAAAAACATTCTTTTAGTGGAGGAGACAGTGTTCAAATAATTATGCAAACGGATGTATGATTACACACCATTATGTAGTTTATGAGGAAAAGGTATCTGGTGCCAAGGCAGCATCTAACAGGTAATCTAATTTAGTCTGAGACATGTTTGAAGAGTGAAGAGATGCTGGGAACTCTGGGACAATAGGTGCAAGTGAGGGAAATTCCAGGAAGAAGGAATAACATGTGCAAAGGAGCTGAGGCTTCAAGGTACATTAAAAAGGTAACGATGGGGGCTTCCCTGGTGGCGCAGTGGTTAAGAATCCGCCTGCCAATGCAGGGGACACGGGTTCGAGCCCTGGTCCGGGAAGATCCCACATGCCGCGGAGCAACTAAGCCCGTGCGAGCCTGCGCTCTAGAGCCCGCGAGCCACAACCACTGAAGCCCATGTGCCACAACTACTGAAGCCCGCGTGCCTAGAGCCTGTGCTCTGCAACAAGAGAAGCCACCACAATGAGAAGCCTGAGCCCCACAACAAAGAGTAGCCCCCGCTCACTGCAACTAGAGAAAGCCCGCGTGCAGCAGCGAAGACCCAATGCAGCCAAAAATTAAATAAATGAATAAATAAATAAATTTAAAAAAAAAAAAGCTTTAAAAAAAAAAAAAGGTAACGATGAATAAGCACAGAAAACAAAAAATAAAAGTGAGCAAGGGCCAGATGGTCAAGGCCCTGAAAGCCGGATTAAGGAATTTCAACTTAATTCTAAAAGCAAAGGTAAACTATTGAAGGGTTTTAATCAAGGAAGTGAGGTGGTTGGATTTGTGTTTTTGAAAGATCAATTAAAGTGGGCAAGAAGCGAAAGCAGGGGGCCCCGTTGGTCCTGTTTCAGGATCAATACAATATTTCGGTGGGAAATAACAGTGTCCTCAACGCCTGCTTGTCCGGGCTCCGTCACGACTTTCCAGCCACTTTGTCTCTCAGTTCTTTCAATAGATTTGTGTGGTAACTTGCTTAAAGGCGAATGTTATTAAACGAATTGGACAAGACTGAGTCTTGTAAACTTAGTCTCCCTGTAACTTTCTCTCCTCATCCCAGCTCCATCGCTGCGGAGCTTCCAGACCGAGCAGCCCCACACCCACCACGCTCACCACGCCCCCATCTCTGCCCCGCACTTACACGAACACGTCCCCGTCCACGTCCCCAGCCGCCAGGAGATCGCGGGTCGGATGGAACGCCAGTCCACTGGCCGGAGCCTCCAGCACGATATCTTCCGGAGTGTCCCGGATCCGGGGTGGGGCTTCCGTGGAGTCGGGGTCCTCCTCGTCTCTCTCATCCTCCGCGGGCCTCTCCTCACACGTGCTGTCCATGAAGCAGAGGATCCGAGCCGCGCAGCAATTGGTAGGTGAACCGAAGAACCAGTCACTCGTCGGGAGTGGCCCAGGGCACCGCTTCCGGGGTAGAGGGCCAGGCAGGAAGTGGCGTCAAGGCGTTCTCCGAAACCCGGAGAAGGCGGGCCTGACTCAGCTGGTGGGAGGGACCGACCCGAGGAGCCCGGCCTCCTAATCCCGCTACTTCCCAGTGTTGCAGCGGAGGAGGTTCCTGTGTCAGATAGACGGAGCAACCATCAGTCCCCTCCTTAGTGACTTCACGTAAAGTCGGGAACTGCGTTTAAGTCCTTTCCCCTTTTCCTGAGCGGTGCTGACAGTTTGGTAGCGTCTCCCGCAATCAGTAAAGGATGACTGCCTGCCTTCGGGAGAGAAGAGCGGGACGCCAGTCGTTCATGGTTTGGTGAAAGACCAAGACAAGCGACAGCCAGTTTGGTCAATAAGCGACAAAAGCCCACGCCGCGAGAATTTGACCTGCGGGGGTCGTAGACAGCAGGCAGTCCGCGCACACACTTAAGCTGCAGCCCTCCATGCTGAACATCCTCGTGGCCAAAGCAACAGCGCCCCGCCCGTTCCTACCGTTTGGCTGCAGACCCTCAGCGGGACTGGGCCAGCGGCGCTGAGAGCTGGCAAGGAGTTGCTGAAAAGGAAAAATGGGCACAACAGTTGACGTTCTGGACATTCCGGTTACCAAAGGTTCCACAAAGATGAGAGCACTGTGTATGGTGGGGCAGATAAGGAGGAGCATGTGCTCCTCTCTGGATCTTGGTTACTTTCACAAGGCTTGGTGGTACTTGCAGAAACTTACTTTAAGCTGGCAGTCAACCCCCAGAAGGTCTCGATCTTAGTGACCCTCTAGGTACCTTCATCTGAGCCAAGTGGGTCTCTGTGACCTTTTTCGTAATTGTGACTGCTGCCTACAGCCATGACATCAGGGTGTCACTTACTGTCTGAAATTAGCCATTCTAGGTGCTATTGCAGACAGTGCCCAATTTCATCCTCCTAGGCGCCATGCATAAAGCTGGCTTCCTCAAAAAGCTCTTGCCCTGTCAAGGTGAAAGTAACCAAAGGCAATGGCTAAAGTAGCCATCTAGCTCTTCTTGGATCTTGTAAGCCCACAGGTCTTAGCTCAGGGCAGGCAGTGGCAGCTATGGATCCAGCCAGAAAGAACTGGTGACCTTTGCTGATGAGTAACAGACCAAAATGCTGGCAATGAGCCAAGAGGAAAAGGGTGAGGATGGAGTGATTTGGAGGCCAGGGATCCCACCCTGGGCCTTGGCAAACTTTCAGTGTGTTGAAGGGCACTAAACTCTTCTGGTCTAGGACAGGGATTCTCCAAGGCACTTCCCCTTCAACCAGGTAAGCAGTGATTTGTGCTTGGAATTACTAAAGATCCCAGAAGGGCATAAATTTGTGACGGGTTTTTGTTCCCAGGAGTGTTTCTCATCAGGTGCCTTTACCTAGAGCCCAGTCCTGCACAACCTTGGGATCAGACTGGCAGCCCACTGGGCTGACCCTAATTCCCAGGGAAACTCTGCCCTAAGACTAGGTCCCCGGATGGGCCCAGATGAGTCTGATATTTAAGACCAATCATCCTTATGTTTCTCTGTACACCTCTTGCCTGACAGTGAGGGTCATTCCTCCCTCCTCCACTGGGCACCCTGGCTAGTATATATCCTGCTTAGAAATCTAGAGCCACAGCTCAGGAAAGGACTGAGCTGACTTTCTCCATGTGATTTTTATACAATCACATGTACATGGAATTAGTAGCCCTCTTGGTGCATCTGGGCCCTCAACATAGAGAAGATAAGACAGCAGGTTAACCAATTTTAATGGAACCAAAAGATTATACAATGAAATTTTATATACATTCACAAAAAAAAAACATCGTGCAACATTTTTGGAATTGTAGAAAGCGAGCAGTGGAGAGCACATCCTTGTGGAGATTATTCTTGGGGCTGGAACCAGAGATTAGTATTTTGGTCTTTTCACTTCAACCCTGCAATAGAAAGAGAAATGAGCATAAGATCAATATGCTAAGCAATTCTCACCAGTCTCACAGAGGAAGAATAATGCTGCTCACCCATCGGCTTCCATCTTCTTCCTCTTCTCAATGATCTGCAAAAAGAACAGTTATAGTTGATGGTTATGCTGCCAGTCTAAGCTCACCTGAGACCCAAGGCTGACCTCTCTCCTACTTCCATGGCTCCCCGACCCCCTGCCTGTTCCTGAATCTGTGGGCCAGTATCTCCTCCCAGCTGTAGCCCTCCCACCCAGAACCAGTCCCACTTACCGCACTAATCTTTTTCCATTGGCGATCAAGCTCTGCTTTGTCATTGGTTTCCTTAAAGCGCCTGGTTTTACGCCCTTCAGACATCTTGATGCCATATTGAAATGCAGCCCTGAGGGAAAAAAAGGGCAGCTGAGGGAAGAAGGCATCCGAGGTTGAATAGCAGTAGCAAGGTGTTCCCCGGAGACCCGGTGAGCAGAGAACCGATTTCAGAACGTTTCAGCCAGACTACACCCTCTAACCTGCTGTGGGCTAGTCCAGCCCCACCACCATCCCTCTCCTCACTCTTGGCTGTATTTAGTACCAAGACTCACTTGGGCAAAGCCTCCTTGTTGTTCATATACTCGCTGTATTCCTCCTGGGTATCAAAGTCCCAGCGGCCTAAAGGGCCTTTCTTGTTACCCTGTTGCAGGACAGAATGGGGGGTGGGGAAGGAAGAGATGTCAGTGGAAAGGAAATTTTAGCCCTTGATTAAAGCCAGGCTCTCCCATAATCCCAGGTTTTATTATTCATAAATCCTACCCTAATAAACAATAATAAATGTTAACTGTGTACTTACTATGTGCCAGGCATCATTCTGAACACTAAACATGTATCTTATTTCTCTCAAAAACTCTATTAAGAGAGAACTATAGATCTCTCCATTTTTCTAGTGAGGAAACTGAGGAAAAAGCAGTAAAATAAGTTGGCTTGGTCACAAAACCAATACCTGGCAGAGCCAGGGTTAAGCAAGGCTCCAAGATAGAATTAAACCATGCTATTAAGCATTGCAGTACAGAGAAAACAAGGAAAAGTAGATGACACTTCTTCACCCTTAATGGTGTTAGTGTTTGTTGGTGTTTTTGTTTGTTTTTGTTTTAAGGCTTAGAGGAAAATGTCAATCCTGGCTATAATAAAACTCAGTTTGTTTGTTTTCCAGTTATTTTCTAAAAACTGTAATTCCTTCTTCCCTTTCTACATGTGCACTAAAGGCCTGCTTACTCCCTAGGATGGAAATCAAAGCCTGGCACTTTACAGAAAATAAAAAGAAATATATTTATGGCCCTATCTCATTTGACTTTGTACAGACGCTTTAAAACAGTTAAGCTGCCCACGACCCCACAATGCTGCTGCTCCTATTGCTGCAGCTGAAGGAAGATGAGGCCCAGGAAATGAAACAGATCATTTGGGAGGAGGGAAGGGAATATGCGCTAAAGAGTAACTGTCCCCACCCATCCTTCCAGCTCCACACCTGGTCCATCTTGCTATAATCCACCTCCTCGTCACTGTCCACAGC
This sequence comes from Balaenoptera physalus, assembly GCF_965194825.1. NCBI lineage: Eukaryota > Metazoa > Chordata > Mammalia > Artiodactyla > Balaenopteridae > Balaenoptera > Balaenoptera physalus. The sequence goes on from NC_138890.1 coordinate 59,969,123, forward strand.
CATGTCATCCATCCTAAAGAGAAACAACAGTTAAAGAGATGGTGCAGACCCAGACTCCTATGGTTCATGCAGAAACCTACCCACTAAGAGGCTATATGCCTAGGAACAACCATCCCTCCTAGGTCTCCCACTCAGAGCCTAAAAGAATACTTTATCAGGGCTTCCCCGGTGGCGCAGTGGTTGAGAATCTGCCTGCCAATGCAGGGGACACGGGTTCGAGCCCTGGTCTGGGAAGATCCCACATGCCGCGGAGCAACTGGGCCCGTGAGCCACAGTTACTGAGCCTGCGCGTCTGGAGCCTGCGCGTCTGGAGCCTGTGCTCCACAACAAGAGAGGCCGCGATAGTGAGAGGCCCACGCACCGTGATGAAGAGTGGCCCCCGCTTGCCGCAACTAGAGAAAGCCCTCGCACAGAAACGAAGACCCAACACAGCCATAAATTAAAAAAAAAAAAAAAAAAAAAAAGAATACTTTATCAAGTAAGACGTACCCCTGGGTCCCAACAAATCAAATTTCCATCTCACTCCCCCTCCCCCCCGACCTTGTTCTGCAATCATCCCAGCCTCCCTTCTTTAACAGAGTCTCACATACGTGGCTGGGTAGCACTCAGCATAGCTGTTGGACATGCCAAAGAAATCACCCAGCTGCTTCTTGTCCTCTGGCTTCTTCAGCATATGCTATGTTAAAGAAAATAATTCTACCAATAGCAGAAAAACTTCAAGCAGGAAGGGCCAAGGGCTAGAAGCCCCAACATGAAAACTTTAAGGAGAGGGCTGTGAACGTGAATGAGTCCTCTGAGAAAGGGGAAAGTCATGACTTCAGCCTTATCAAAATTCAGCACAAAAGGGAAAGAGCAAGATGGGGGCGGGGAGGTTGTGGGGAAGCAGGGAGGCAGGTGGAGTTGGAATGAACACGCTGAAATAAAGGATATGATTCAGTGCCTTCCCAGCCAGCAGATCCAGCAAACTTTTCATTGATCGACTTGATCAGCTCCTTGGCAGATCCGGGTCCTGGGTGAAAGAGAACTCTGTTCAGACTTTGAAATAAGGAACTTACAACCTCTTCCCCACAACACACTTCCCACCTGTGCCTTTCACAATAACATTTTTTAAGCAACAGAACCCTTTAGCTAACAAAGTTTTAATCAAATTCCAATTCAAAATGAGCTACTCTGCTTGAGATGCACTAGTGTGCCCAGAATACTGTCCACTCAACCTGCCCCACGTCCTCAGAACCCCACAGCTGGGAGAATTATATCAAACAGAGCAAATATGCCCTGCCCTTGCCCAGGAAGACAGACAGAACTCCAGACTCATCTTCTGTCTATTCCATAAAGCAAGACATGGATCTTCCGAGAACCCAGAACTAGGAAGTCCCCCAGTCCCACCCTTGGCAACTCTGAGTTCTGGGTCAGACTCTCAGCCCAGAGGAAAGGAGCACTGCCAGAGCCAATGCAAGATGCCATGGGTAAAACTCACCTTTGTCAACATCCATGGGCTGGAAAGAAAACAGAAACTGAAGTGAGTGTCACCAGGAGGGATGCCCACTCATCTCTCCCTCAAGTTTGAATCAATTCCCTACCCTACCCCCTGCCCCCATTTCCAGGATGGTTCCTACCCTGGATTAATTGACCCAGTTGCTGCTGTGGAGCCATGAGCCACCTATATTAACAGAGGGGTTCTGTACCTGGCTGGGCAGCCACAGCGATGTGCAGCTCCTCCACCTAGTGCCCAGGACTACATCTCACCTCATCGTCCACTTTTGGCTTCTCAAAGTAGCTGTGCCTCTTCTTCTCTTCTTCTCTCTCTCGGTCCCGCTCCCGCTCTCGATCGCGTTCTCGCTCTCTGTCACGGTCTCTGTCTCTCTCCCGATCACGCTCCCGTTCCCGGTATCTCTCCCGCTCCTTGTCTCGAGGTGTCTTGGTTGTGGAGGGCACATAATCCCCAATGTCTTCAAATATACTAGGAAAACAGAGATCCCTAGATGACAAAGTCACACAAACTTCCATTTCCCCCAGCCATTTCTCCAGATTCTCACACCAAGGCCTCCCCGAAATGCCAAAGACAGGAAACCCAGAGGCCCTTCCTCCCTTAGATCAGGGGGCAGGGGCTAGGATACATACTTCATGTCAGCCTCAGGAGGTTTCTTCTCTTCCATTTTCCCTGTAACATAAAGAGAGGAGTGAGGAAGACACTCCTGAGTTATTTCCCACTCAGCCTCACCACGCTCTTCAGTTCTCAATGCCCTTTTAAACATCTTCTGTTTAAAAGATGGGACAACAAAAGCTACCCCATACTCCCCCTCCTCAAGCCTCAAAACTGACCACTGCTTCCTGGGTGGGTCACGCAGACAGAACCTGGATGTAACCATCCCTTGCTAATGCTCCACTGCTCCCATTTTTCTCTGGTCCCCAGGAGCCTCCCAATGTTCTGGAAGCTCCAGGAGACCTTGGTTCCATCTCAGATGCCCCTCCAGGGGTAAGGTTTCTCTCCCTAACTCTCCAGATTACCTTTATCTTTCTTTTTGAGCTTCTTGTTGCGGGTACCCTGCCTCAGGTAGGAAAGGATCTGGGTGAGCTTGCTGATGACAATGTCATTTGTGGTCAGTGTGGTCTGGGCCTGAAAACCCCCAAGGAGCAAGAATGTTATCCCACTGAGCAGGACTCTCTTCATTTACTCATTCATTTACTTAACAAATTAACAAATTATAGGATAGGTGAGAATTGAGTAGGTGAAGACAGGGAAAGGAGGTGTTGTAAAAGGATATTCCAGACAGATGAAACAGCATACAAAGGCCTGGGTCATAAGTGAATCTAGTACGTTCAAGAAAGCCAGGATGACTGGAGAACAAACTGGGAAGCATGGTAGAAAGCGGCTGGAGAGGCCAGGAGTTACAGAGCCTCACAAGCCATGATACAGATTTTGGCCTTGGGCTTCCCTGGTGGCGCAGTGGTTAAGAATCTGCCTGCCAATGCAGGGGACACGGGTTTGAGCCCTGGTCAGGGATGATCCCACATGCCGCGGAGCAGCTAAGCCCGTGCGCCGCAACTACTGAGCCTGCGCTCTGGAGCCCGTGAGCCACAACTACTGAAGCCCGCACGCCTAGAGCCTGTGCTCCGCAACAAGAGAAGCCACTGCAATGAGAAGCCAGGGCACCACAATGAAGAGTAGCCCCCGCTCACCGCAACTAGAGAAAGCCTGCGCTCAGCAACGAAGACCCAATGCAGCCAAAAATTAATTAATTAACTAAAAAAAAAAAAAAAGATTTTGGTCTTTATCCTAACACTAAGAAACCATCAAGGGACTTCCCTGGCGGTCCAGTGGTTAAGAATCCACCTTCTAATGCAGGGAACACGGGTTCTATCCCTGGTCGGGGAAGTAAGATCCCACATGCTGCGGAACAACTAAGCCCTTGCGCCGCCAACTACTGAGCACGTGAGCCACAACTATAGAGCCCATGCACTGCAACAAAGATCCCGCAAAACTAAGACCCGATGCAGCCAAAATTAAAATAAATATTTTTTAAAAATAAAGAAACCATCAAAAGCTTCTAAACCGGGGGCAGGGCGCATACGGGAAATCTCTGTACCTTCCTCTCAATTTTGCTGTGAACTCTTTTTTTTAATTTATTTATTAATTTATTTATTTCTGGCCGCACTGGGTCTTTGTTGCTGTGCGCAGGCTTTCTCTAGTTGTGGCAAGTGGGGGCTACTCTTCGTCGCGGTGCGTGAGCTTCTCTTTGTGGCGGCTTCTCCTGTTGCGGAGCACAGGGCTTCAGGCTTCAGTAGTTGTGGCTCGTGGGGTCGAGAGCGCAGGCTCAGTAGTTGTGGCGCACGGGCTTAGCTGCTCCGCGGCATGTGGGATTTTCCCGGACCAGGGCTCGAACCCGTGTCTCCTGCATTGGCAGGTGGATTCTTAACTACTACGCCACCAGGGAAGCCCTGCTGTGAACTTTAAACTGCTCTAAAAAATTGTCTTAAAAAAAAAAAAAAGACAGTAGTGAAGGCAGAAAAAAAAAAAAAAGCTTCTAAACCATGATGAGAAAAAGTCATGTTGTTAAATGATCACTCTGGCCATGTGTAAAAATGATAATGGAAAAGGGGACAGAAAGATGTGGGGAGTGGTAATGGCTAAAGAGTACAGGGTTTCTTTTTGGGGTGATGAAAATGTTTTAAAATTGATTCTGATGCTGGTTGTACAATTCTATGAAAATACTAAAAGCCACTGAATTGTACACTTTAAAGGGGTGAACTGTTTGGTATGTGAATTACATCTCAACGATACTAAAAATAAATAGAATATTGGAAGGAAACCAGAGTGGGAGTGGGGAAACCAACTAGGAGCCCCTTTTAATAATTCCAGCAAGAGATGATGGTTTTTTTTTTTTTTTTTTTTGGCCATGCCGCACAGGATGTGGGATCTTAGTTCCCCAACAAGGAATCGAACCCATGCTCCCTGCATTGGAAGTACAGAGTCTTAACCACTGGATCACTAAGGAAGTCCCAAGAGACGATGGCTTAGACTGAAATGTTATTGTGTTATTGGTGGAGATAGAGAAAAGGGAATGGATTCAACTGAGATTTAGGAGGTTAAAATGTGGACAGGACTTGGTTAAATGTGGTAGATGAGGCTCAGGGCAGAAGTGAAGCTGATTCCCGGGTTTGAGGCTCACATAGCAGGCTCTCGGGACCTGGGTCACTCACCTCCATGGTGGGGCAATCAGCTTTGCTGCGGATAAGAGTAGTGGGGATGTCAGTGTCAGCATACTCGTCATCCAGGTCTACCACATAGGCCATGCGGCCTGGAAGAAACAGCTCATTCCGCTCATATGCTTTGCTCTTGAAGAGCATGCGGTAAACATTTCGGCCTACAAAAAGAGAAAGAGCAGCAAGTAGCCAGTGAGAAACTTCTACAATAACAGCCTCCGTTTACTAAGTGGTTACTCTGTGCCAGCCACCATGCCAAGTGTTATGCATGCTTTGCTTCATTCAGTCTTCACAACAGCCCTGTGAGGTGGTCATTATTATCTCCTTTTAGCTGATAAGAACACTAAGGCTGAGAAGTAAGTGATTTAGTACCACTTAAGTCATATGACTATTGCAAGTCCTATAGCTACTAAGCGACAGAACAAAGAACGGGACTCCGGCCGTTTAACTCCAAAGCCTGAGCTCTTATCCACCCTTCCTACATTGCCTTCTCAAGGGCACTATGTGCCTAGCATTGTATTAGGCCCTGTGAGGAAGAAGGATGAAGTTTAAGGTAATACTGATGAAGATGGGAAAAAATAGCTCTACTATATGCTCAGTGTGATAGGCACGTTGCATGTATTATTTCTCTTCGTCCCAGTAATCCCATGAGGTGAACGTTAACCCCATTTTTGCAAGTGGACAAACAGGAGCTGAGAAGTTAAGTTGGTTGCACCCAAAATTACATGCTTAGTGTGATTTCATTACAGGATTCAAATGCAGGTTTCTGAATTCTGAGTTTTTAATCATCAACCATGCTACCTCCCTTAATGGATAAGCCCAAATCTGAAAGAGCTTCCAACCTAACTGAGGGGACATTAGTAATATATATGAAATAACTAAGTCTACATCTGAGTTCTATTACAGTATTTTGTGGGAACTAGCTGGTTTGGGGACAAAAAAGAGATAAAAGTACGTTGAGGGAAAGGGGAAGCATATTCCGTCCAGAGCACTAAATTCCTTACAATTCCCCTGGAATGCAGAGCCACTAGTGTAGAAATTCCGTACTCACCCAAACGTGTTTTAAATTCAATTTTATTTTCAGGATCCTCATCTTTCCTGAAAAGACAAAAAGAACATTTTTGCTAAATGTGTTCCTACTTTTGGCCCCATCTTTCTAAACTCTCAAGCTCTCCCTGATGTATACTTACTTGGTTTCCTTCTGGGGCTTTTCCATCAGTTCTTCCTCCTCTTTCTCTTTGCTAGCAATTTCAGCTCGTACCTAACAGGAAAGCAATTAAGGTTTAGACATTTATTCACTTTACATATCCTTACTGAACACCATTATACCACACTGTGCCAGGAACTAAGAACTCAATACTGAACAAGACAATATAGTCCTTGCCCTAATGGAGCTTATAAAAAGAGAGACAGACAAATTAAACAATTAAACAACAAAGTGTGATAACTGTTGTAAGTAAAACAGAAGAGCTATGCAAGGGTGCAGGTAGTGGGAGGTGAGGAGTGGGGAGACTTAACAATACCCAGGTGATCAGGGAAGGTTTGTTTCCCCAAGAAGATAAAACTGAGGCTGAGACTTGAAGTATGAATAGCAATTAGTCCTACAGAGGGGGCACCGTTAGTTCTTCTACATGGTCTGAACTAACAGCAGTCTCCCTCCTCACTCCAAAAGGCACTTATAAGAGCATTCAGCATGCTAGTATTACTCTCCATCTACCAACCAAGGCTCACCTTCTGAAGCAGAGCAAAATCCAAGCCTTTCACCAAATGGGTGTGTTCCATGTCACCACCCAAAAATTTGGACTCCTGGATCAACTGTCTTCTCTTCTCTGCAGCTGATTTGTCCCTGTAGAATGAAAGAGGCCACATAAGAACCATCCTTTGTGGGTGGCAAGTGCCTCTTGAAATGGCTTGGCATGGGGAAATGGCTTTCCAGAGCAAGGAAAATGTGAGGAAGAATTCATACTGCCATTGTATGACTTTGCAATGCTGAGGGAACCATGCCCTGGCCCACTCGGTACTCACGCCTCAGCAGTGGGGCCCACAGCCCTGTAATTAGCTGTGGTGCTGATCAGCTCAGTTTCCTCATAATCTTTGTTCACTCCATCCCGCCGTTCCTTGGCACGGTCCCGGTACTTCTCTGCTAGTTCTCTTTCTCTCTCAATTTCTTGTTGGCGAAGTTTGGCATAATAACTGTGACCAGGGAAAGGCAAATGTGTAAGGCTCAGCAGAACTGTTCCTGCCTGTTTTCCTACACCTTCACCCAACTCTCTATGCTGAAAGCTCGTATATGTCCTCATAGAACTGCTGGCCACCTCTTGATATTCCTCAAAAGCAGAACTACAGCATCTTCCAGCTCACAGATACACTGTTCTAATGCCACCATAGTATACTCCATCTGTCACTTCAGAATCCTTTGATGTCACCTAACTCTACATCACCGAGTCTCTACAAGTATGAGACTTTTCCATACGGCAACCAGGAAGTCTCTGAATTTTTATCATGTTCCAAATTTCACCTGAAAATATGTCATTCCTTGCCAGTCCTCCTCAAGAAGAGAGAAAAAAGCAAAGTACCAGGTCTTGGAAGCTTAGTATCATATAAATAATAGCAATGACAATGATAATGACGGCAGCCAAAATTAACTGGGTGGTTACTATATGCCAGGCACTGGTACTAAGTGTTTACACGGACTATCACAGTTGATCCTCATGACAACCTGATAAAAGTTATTATCACTATCTTGATTCTACCCATGAGAATATTGAGGATTAGAGAGGTTAAGCAAAATGCCCATGGCATCCAGCTAGAAACTGGTAAAGATAAGATTAAAACACCACAAGCTGACTCCAAAGCCCTAAACGGCCATTCTAAATATCATTCCTCTCCACTATGAAAGCAGAGAATCTCAAGACGAGAAAGGAAAACCTCAGTCTCTTGCCTCATAACTAGCCCCTACTCCTTTTCCCCGAACACTATCCACCATAAAACCCAACACTCCTCCATCCTTCCTTTACCTTTTCTTTTTTCTCCTTCGTGCAGCTGGATCTTCATCCTCATTGTACTCCCTTGGCATCCTAGGAAAGAAAGAAATTCACTGATTGTGAAATATTGCCACAGCCCCAGAAACCCCAAGAAGTAGCTGTGAGGACTGAAGAAAGGCTTAGAATACTGACCAAAGCAATAGGTGACCAGTTTCAATCAGGCAGAGATCCATGTCAGTATTTGTAGATGAGTGGTTCTCAAGCTTTAGAAAGCATCACAACCACCTGAAGGACTATTAAAATTATATATCCCCAAATATCTGCCCTAGAATCTAAGGCAGTGGGGCTGGAATGGACCCAGAAATCTACTTATTTAAGCACCAGCAGCAACTCTAGTACAAATGGTCCATGGAACATACTCTGAGAAAAAATGAGATCCCCATGGGACTTCCCTGGTGGTCCAGTGGCTAAGACTCCATGCTCCCAATGCAGGGGGCCCAGGTTCAATCCCTGGTCAAGGAACTAGATCCCACATGCCGCAACTAAGAGTTCACACGCCACAACTAAAAATCCTGCATGCAGCAACTAAAAGATCCTGTGTGCCACAAATAAGACCCAGCGCAGCCAAATAAATAAATAAATATTTTTAAAAAAACGAGACCCATACAGCATCCCAGTCTTTCCTGGAGCTTCAATCTCAAAAGGCAGAGAATCAGAACCATGGACCTCAAAAGAGAACTAGCTTCCCAGTTCCTAAGATATCTAGTTCAATAAATTTTCCATAGGAAGGAGATGGGAAACAGATTGGATTACCCCAGAACTTACTCATGGTGACGTGACTTAGAGGGTGGTGCAGAAGTAGGTGCAGCCCTTGGGGTCATGAGAAGTTTCCTGAAGTCTTCATTAGTGAGTTTTGATCTAGAGGGCGAAAATTTTAAAAATTAGTACCCAGTAAGAATTGGAAAAGGAGTATGTAAAAAATATGGTTCACTTTACTAGAAATCAGTGAAATACAAATTAAAACAAAGAACATGCCACTTTTAATGCATCAGAGTGTTAACGATTAAAAAGTTTGATAAATTGGACTTCCCTGGTGGCACAGTGGTTAAGAATCCACCTGCCAATGCAGGGAACACGAGTTCGAGCCCTGGTCCGGGAAGATCCCACATGTCGCGGAGCAACTAAGCCCGTGTGCCACGACTACTGAGCCTGCGCTCTAGAGCCCGTGAGCCACAACTACTGAGCCCTTGTGCCACAACTACTGAAGCCCGCGCACCTAGAGCCCGTCCTCTGCAACAAGAGAAGCCACCGCAATGAGAATCCTGCGCACTGCAACAAAGAGTAGCCACTGCTCGCGGCTACTAAAAAAAAAAAGTTTGGGGGCTTCCCTGGTGGCGCAGTGGTTGAGAATCTGCCTGCCGATGCAGGGGACACGGGTCCGAGCCCTGGTCTGGGAAGATCCCACATGCCACGGAGCAACTAGGCCCGTGAGCCACAACTACTGAGCCCGCGTGTTTGGAGCCTGTGCTCCGCAACAAGAAAGGCCACGATAGTGAGAGGCCCGCGCATCACGATGAAGAGTGGCCCCCGCTTGCCGCAACTGGAGAAAGCCCTCGCACAGAAATGAAGACCCAACACAGCCAAAAATAAATAAATAATAATTTTTTAAAAAAAAAAAGAGTTCAGTTTAAAAAAAAAAAAAGAAGTTTGATAAATCAAGAATGAGTGAGACGCTGGGACTTCCCTGGTGGCACAGTGGTTAAGAATCCGCCTGCCAATGCAGGAGACATGGGTTCGAGCCCTGAGCTGGGAAGATCCCACATGCTGCACAGCAACTAAGCCCGTGTGCCACAACTACTGAGCCTGTGCTCTAGAGCCCATTGGCCACAACTACTGAGCCTGCATGCCACAACTAATAAAGCCCATGCGCTTAGAGCCCATGCTGTGCAACAAGAGAAGCCACCACAATGAGAAGCCCACGCACCACAACAAAGAGTAGCCCCTGCTCTCTGCAACTAGAGAAAGCCCACACACAGCAACCAAGACCCAATGCAGCCAAAAATAAATTAATTCTTTAAAAATTAGAAAAAAAGAATGAGTGACAGGAACTTCCCTGGTGGCTCAGTGGTTAAGAATCCGCCTGTCAGTGCAGGGGACATGGGTTCGATCCCTCGTCCGGGAAGATCCCACATGCCATGGAGCAACTAGGCCCATGCACGACAACTACTGAGCTCGTGTGCCACAAGTACTGAAGCCTGCGTGCCTAGAGCCTGTGCTCCTCAACAAGAGAAGCCACCGCAATGAGAAGCCTGCGCACTGCAATGAAGAGTAGCTGCCGCTCGCCACAACTACAGAAAGCCCGTGCGCAGCAACAGACCCAAAGCAGCCAAAAATAAATGTAAAAAATAAAATAAAATAAATTAAAAAAAAAAACAATGAGTGAGAATTTGGGAAGTGGATACTCTCATATATCGCTGATGGTAATATAAATCAGTATAAACAATTTGGAGGGCAATTTGGCAATATCTATCTTAAATTTTAAATGTGTACTATCCTATGACCAAGCAACTCCATTCATCTGTATTTAACCTGGCCAATTACTGGCATATGTGTATAAGAAGGCCTGTAAAAGAGGTTCAATTACAGTTTTGAAAATAATAAAAACTTGAGAACAACATAAACCCTAAGCATCCATTATTGGAGATTAACTAAATAAAAGTGAAAGTGTTTCCCAAATATGGGAAAGACAGCACTGATAGTACAAGATGTAATTTTATCTGGTACAGTGGCAATGTCTCACTCTTTGACCAAACTTTAGTAAGGTTCCTTTGAGCCCTCTTCTGACTAGGCCCCTTCCTTGGCCTGCTGAGCCCAGTTTTAGCAAAGAATCCTGCTAGGTCTCCCCAAGGAAGACTTTATTCAACACTACTGTAATAGAAATCAAGACTATTGCAAAAGGGGAGAAGGACTGAAACTAAACTCTGAGTACAACAGAGACAATTGGGAATGTATAGAAAATTACTTGGTTAGGCATCAAGGGTAGAGTGGAAGAGGAATTTGATTAGATATCAAGGGAAGAGGAGTGATTGGATCTCCTTGATTGATTGATGGGTTTCTCTATACCTTGGCAGGATGCTTTGTTAAAACTGGGTTCAGGGACTTCCCTGGTAGCGCAGTGGTTAAGAATCCTCCTGCCAGTGCGGGGACACGGATTTGAGCCCTGGTCTGGGAAGATCCCACATGCCAGGGAGCAATTAAGCCTGTGCACCACAACTACTGAGCCTGCACTCTAGAGCCCGTGAGACACAACTACTCAACCCGCGTGCCACAACTACTGAAGCCTGCACGCCGAGAGCCCATGCTCCACAACAAAAGAAGCCACTGCAATGAGAAGCCCACACATTGCAACGAAGAGTAGCCCCCGCTCGCCGCAACTAGAGAAAGCCCGCGTGCAGCAACGAAGACCCAACACAACCAAAAATTAATTAATTAATTAATTAAAAAATGAAACAAAACAAAACTGGGTTCAGTAGGCCTGGTCAAAAATAGAAGCCTTGGAGAAGTCTGACTACAGTTTGGTCAAGAAGTGAGTCCTTGGGCTTCCCTGGTGGCGCAGTGGTTGAGAATCTGCCTGCCAATGCAGGGGACATGGGTTCGAGCCCTGGTCTGGGAGGATCCCAAATACCGCGGAGCAACTAGGCCTGTAAGCCACAACTACTGAGCCTGCGCGACTGGAGCCTGTGCTCCACAACAAGAGAGGCCGCGATAGTGAGAGGCCTGTGCACCGCGATGAAGAGTGGCCCCCGCTTGCCACAACTAGAGAAAGCCCTCGCACAGAAATGAAGACCCAACACAGCCAAAAATAAATAAATAAATAAATAAAAATTTTAAATAATACAGACATACACTTTAAAAAAAAAAAAAAAGTGAGTCCTTGTCACTGCCATGAAAATAACCGCTAAGATATTGAGAAGGGAATAACATCAGGTGGGGGACTTCCCTGGTGGCACAGTGGTTAAGAATCTGCCTGCCAATGCAGGGGACACTGGTTCGAGCCCTGGTCCGGGAAGATCTCACATGCTGCAGAGCAACTAAGCCCGTGCGCCACAACTACTGAGCCTGTGCTCTGGAGCCCGCGAGCCACAACTACCGAAGCCCGCATACCTAGAGCCCGTGCTCCACAACAAGAGAAGCCACCACAATGAGAAGCCCGCTCACTGCAATGAAGAGTAGCCCCCACTTGCCGCAACTAGAGAAAGCCCACGCGCAGCAACGAAGACCCAATGCAGCCAAAAATAAATAAATTACTAAAAAAACCCAACACAGGTGGCAAAGTTGTTATAAAGACAATATAACACCGATTAATTTTAATATTTTAATTCACAAAGCAATGATGTATTTTACTCAGATATGAATATGTGTATACAAATGCATTTAAAAAGAGTAGGACAAAAAGATAAGTGTAAAGAAGGTAACGGTGGTTACCTCTAAGAAAGGGGATGGAACTGGGGATGTTATCAAAGACAACATTACCCTTATTCTGATGTTTTAATTTTCTACAAGAATTAATTCCTATATAATGTGTAATTAAACATCAATTTTAAAAACTAGCACTCTCCCTGCCATAATTTCCCCTCTAATATTCTTATGCAGTTGGCCTGATCCAGTTAAAGTTCACAAAGATAAAGAGGCAAGCGGTATGATTTTTTGGTCATCCTTGCTGACAAGACATTCAGAATTCTTTCACCACCACCACCACCACTTTACTCATTACCCAGCTCATTCCCATGGTTCTACATCAAAACACTCACTGGTGGAAGGAGTGAGGATCGTCCACATCGTGGCCATCTGGGGCCAAAGGGTTGGAGAACGGCTCGCCTAAGAAAAGGAATTGATGTTAATTTAATCAATCTCTTTAGAGTCAGGTCTTGTGCAAAAGTTGGGGATCTAGTAGAGAACAATACAGATGTCTTTTCCTGTCGAGTTGCTCACAGTCTGGTGAGGAAGAAAGGCAAGAACGGCGACATTGACAATACAGGGTAACAAGTGCTGAAGCAGGAAAATACAAGGAGCTATGGGAGCTCAGAGGAGGGGGCCCCTAAACCAGTGCTGGAGGATCAGCAAAGACTTCTTGAAGATGACACCTAAGATACTACGCGAAAGATAAACTTGCGGAACCGAAAATTAAGTGACGGGGGCTGGGGGTGGTTCACAGATAAATCTCATCTGTCGTGGGCTGGGGCAAGGACAAGATTGAGGGACAGCCTGGAGCTGCCCGGCCTCGCTCGGGGCCCAACTGCTCCGCCAGGCTCCAAGCGTCACACTCCCGGCCCCCCTCCACCTTCGCGCACACAGCCGGCTTAAATTCTGAGGCCAAAATAACACGCCAAGTGTCCCGAGTCCCGCGGGGAAGAAAGGGCAGATGACCCGAGGCTTACTATCTCGCTCCGGCATTTCGTCCGCAGTGTTTCAACCCCAGCAACGACCGAGGATCCACAACAACACGGCAACAACAGGCGACTCCCCACAATGCACCTCAGAAGTCCACCCACAGTGCCTCTCGCGCCCCAGCTTTTCCGCCTCAACGGAGGGCGGAGAAATCCGAGTAAGAGTTGACCTGCAATGCTTTTATGGCATTGGCTAAACTTGGCCCCGCCCCTTACGTCAGCCAACCTATCCCGGGGCTGGAGCGTCCGCGGCTGGTCTGATAGGATCACTTTGCCGGAAGGTCTAGGGCGGATGATTTGGTACTAGCCCAGATGGCGGCTGCCGCAGCGAGTCGGGGGATCCGTGCCACATTGGGCCTCCGTGAGATTCGTATCCACTTATGCCAGCGCTCGCCCGGAAGCCAGGGAGTCAGGTGAGGCGCGGCCCGGTGAGGCGGGCGGGCTTCGGGGTCACGACCTCGACCTCCCGGGTGTTTGAGGAGGCCCGCGCCCACAGCGCACGCACGGTGCTCTCTCCGGCCCTGCAGGGACTTCATCGAGAAACGCTATGTGGAGCTGAAGAAGGCGAACCCCGACCTGCCCATCCTAATCCGCGAGTGCTCCGATGTGCAGCCCAAGCTATGGGCCCGCTACGGTGAGCACAGGACGCCGGGGGCCTGAGACCCCGGTGGAGTAACAAGGGTTCGAGAAGAGAAAGGGCCGCCCAAGGTCACACAGAAACCTGTACAGGGACTGAATTCGGACTTGCTGTTGACCTCGTTGCAGATAAGGAAATATACATTCGCAGGGTTACAGGATGCTTTGTGTCCCAGTAACATCTATGTGGAGGCGGGCCCTGTCCTGCATAGAGATCAGGAGCTGTCGTTTTTGTAATTCAGAACAGGCTTCAGATAGGGGAGAAGGGATGCTGGTCCAGTCCATCAATGTAGGTCCTTCCAAATTGTGTGCCGGTCCAGGTAGAGTGTGAGAATCTCAATAGTAAAAACCTAGAATAATGACTGTGTTGAGCACTTACTGCTAGGTCCTGTGCTGAGTGCTTTCCTGCCTAAATCTCATTTAACCTTAATTAATATGAGGGGTGGATTCTTTGGTTATTCAGCTAGGATGTATAACAGGGTTGAGCTTCTACATCTGTTCCCCCTTCCCAGACTGCACTTCTGCCAGACTTCCATGGCTGGCTCTTTGTTATAATTCAGCCTCCTCAAAAAGGCATTCCCTGGCCAGGTATGTAACATTGTCCCTTTACCCTATTTAATTTTACCACATACTTATTAATATATTACCTATGTGTCATTTTACAATTTGAAAATTACTGTCATGTTGCCTGACACATAGGGACATACAATAAATATTTATACTTACTGAATAATGGTATTTTTAATCACGGCTTTTAACTAAACCTCGCCCTAGGAATGTCTGAGGGACGGTAGGGAGTCACACCCAAGGCAGATCCGTTATAACAGTGGACAACTGCAGTATGCCATGCACTAAACACTGTTTGGAGGAGGAACAAAGGTTTTCTTTCCAAAAGCCAGTAGACTAGAGAAGGAGATGGACACAAATAACTTTAGTTTAGAGGAACAATGGGAGCCATTGAATGGGCACCATTAAAACGCAGGCTCATGTAATACACTGCTCACAATGGTTAATAATAAATGCGTACCATGCCCCTTAAAACGTCCCTGAAACACTTTCCTTCCCATTATGACTGCCCAGAATCAGCCGAAATTCTACTGCCCTTCCTATCCTACCAAGATTGTAAGTTGAAGACAGAGACCTTTTATTATACTTTGGTAGCCCGTATAGTGCAGAGTGGATACTTAATCCCGTCCCTCTCTCTTCAGCATTTGGCCAAGAGAAGAATGTCTCTCTGAACAACTTCAGTGCTGATCAGGTAACCAGAGCCCTGGAGAATGTGCTAAGTGGCAAAGCCTGAAGCCTCCACTGAGGATTAAGAGCAAGAGCCCCAGAGCCTGAGCTCTGCTGGACTGAGTACTATGTGGAGAAACGTGTTCTTCTGTTCTTTATAAAGCCTGTGCTGAAAATGCTGTCTCAGGATGTTCTGTTTCTCATTCCACCGACTACCCCTTATTGTGCAATCAAATGAGGCAAAGCAGTTGAATATAAAAATAAAACTTATTTTATTCCGTCCCATCAAAAGCCATCAGCTGCTGAAGCAAAAAAAAAAAAGAGAAAGGACAAGAAAAAATGAGATTCTATGGACCCAGATTAAGTAGGCCACACTGAGTTCCCTCTGGTCCTCCCGCCTGGACACTGCTGGGTAAAACTGGAGGAGCTGGGATCCAGAGATCTTGGCTTAGGCTTAGATGTGGGAGCAGAGGGCATGACGTCATTATGGTTCTAAACCTCCCAAAGGGGCTCTGTGGGCCAGGAAGATGGGGAGTGGGGGAGATGGGGAGTGGAGTACATGACTTTGAGAAGTCAAGTCACCCATGAAGAGCTGTCTGCTGGAGAGCATGCACACGATCCTGGAGCTGTGCCACCTCCTCATGCCTTTGTAGGGCCTGCAGCCCTGACTGCTGCAAGAAGGCCTGGGCAGCCTGAGAGCAGGGAAGAAAAGGATTCAACACTGGGTCCCTCAGTCCTAACACGCAATTACCACAGTCTTATGGGTTAGCCCACCTCTTCTTGGAAGAATGCATTCCCAACAAGAGTATGGAAGTTCGGAACTGGAGCCCACATAGGCTAGCCAGGCCCAGAGAAATGACTAAAGTTAAGACTGGAAGGAAAGGGGCCATGGTGAGACCAGAGGCTTCAGAACAGAAGGATTGGGGACTAAGGCCAGAAACCCACCCCTGGCTGATAGAGGAACAGCAGTTGCAGCAGCTCCAAACTCTGGCCTACTACTTCAGTGTCAGAGAAAGCCAACGTGTCCAGCAAGGAGGAGAGCAGGGGCCCTGGCCATAGACGCTGACAGTAAGCAGGACCTTTCTCAGCAACGTTGCACAGAACCGTGAGCACCTGCAGACAGATACATGTACACAGTCCCCACAAACGATGAAAACCAAAGATTTTAACCATAGCTTCTATGGAATGCTGACCACATGCCCAGGCACTGTGCCAAGCACTTTTATATGCATATTCTGTAATCCCCTCAGCCACCCTCAGGTAGGATTACTATTCCCAATTATAAATGAGGAAACTGAAGCTTAAGGTGGTTAGTTGATTTGCCCAAGGTTAGTTACTAGTAAATTACAGTTTAGGGACTCACACCTAGACTGTCTGGATTATGACTAATGGTCTGGCCCTGAAGCCATCCATACCACACCACCTGCCAGCTCTCAGCTAAGGGTACTTATGAGGGCTCAGGGCTGCTCCCACTGTTTACACTTTGGCCACCAGACCTTGGGCTCAAGTGACCCCAATACCTACCAACACGCTCACCACATTAGATACAGACAACAAGTGCAAGAGGGGCTCAATCAGATCCAGGGAGAGCAGGGAGGTGCAGAAACTAGGACTGTTTGCTGGAAGGGAAAATGTCAGGGTGAAGTTCCTCCAACTGGGGCATGAAACCAACCCACTCCCAATCCTACCCACCTCAGCCCAGGCCATGAGGAATTATTCCCAGTGTCTAAAGGTCCAGGCCTAGGCAGATTATGGTGCTTACCAGTGAGGTTGTTAAGGAGCCAGAGGCCCTCAGGAAGCAGGCTGGGCTGTTTCTGGAGGAGGAACTGCAGAAGGATAAATAAGGCTGCCACGACACGCTCATCTCGGAGCTGCAGTTGCCCTCCCACAGCCTCTGCTGCTGCCTCTGTTAGCAAGTTGCTTAGACACCGAAGCACAGGGCATGCCAGCTGCAAAGACGAGTTAGGGTTCAGGTTTAAGGAGGAAGGGGCAACCTGCACACTGGAGCAGGAGCTGAGTAAAAAGAAAGGTCACCCAGATGTTGACCTGTCCTCGTCACCTACCAGCTCCAGTCCTGCATCCTCAGTTCTCTGGACAGCCCCAGCCAAGTCCAACAGCAGCAGCCCCAGGGTGGACAGAGCGCCCTGGGTGATGAGCAGGGCATTGTTGACCTGGCTGGGCAATAGGAAGCAAGTAGTCACTACTCGGTCAATCCTACCTTTAAGGTGGCAAGTGGCCTAGGTCTGTAGGTTTCCTGAGCTCCAAGAAGAGAGGACCACAGAACAAAGAAAACTCACCACAACAATTCCAGAAACCAAAGTTCAAAAACCTGAGTGTCATGGAAGGAAGCCCCAGGGGAGGTTTGTGGCACTTTCCCAATTGGCCTATTACCTGCAGATGATGTAGTGAAGGCACCAGGCAAACTCCACAGCTACTCCAAGGTTCAGCTTTGGGCCAGGTTGCAACAGTTGCAGCATATGTTGGGGGAGAGTGGAGCCCAGGACAGAGCTGTCAGTAGAAGCAGAGCTGTGAGTAGGAACCACAGAAGGCAAGATGCCAGTCACTCTTCCCAAACCCTGAGAGCAGGTGGGAAAGCGTCCAAACCCAAAGCTCTTCCCAGTCAGGCACATGGAGTTGAAATGTGCAACAGCTTTGGAAACAAGACTCGATCAGGCATCAGGGGCTACACTACCAAGTAGGTCACACCAGCCTACACATCTGGAGACTCAGTTTTACTTACGGGATGATCTTCTCTGGAGCTTCCTTAGCCTGCAGAAGCTGGGACAAGGCATATCCAAGAGCTTCCAGCACAGTCAGATGGGGAGACTAGAAGCAGACAGAGTAGGGATCTGACTCTGGAACCTAGGCCATAAGATTTCCTGAGACTTTCAACCCCTTAGCACAGGGCAGAGGCTGGAGCTGCCTACCCAAAGCAGGTGGGGCATGTGGAGAGACGTGAGGGGATGGGTGCCCAGAGAGGAAGCAAGGAGGTGGACACTTACCTGGATGCAGGCAGCCAAGGCTGGAACAATGCCCTGTGGCAGGAGCTGCCTTCTCACAGCCTCACTCTCCACAATCAGGTTACCCAGTGTATACAGACAGAGCTCCTGAGAGCGGGACAACAAAAGCACTGGGCTTGGCCTGTCTCAGGCCGGGGTGCGGTAGGGGTGGGAGTGGGGAAGCTGGAGCATACCTGTCCTTGAGGATGTGGGCACAGGGGAATGGGAGATGATGGGTGTGTGTATGGCTGGGGGCATCAGGAGAAACAGGTTTTCCTCTTTTGCCTACCTGCCAGCTCAAACTGGACCCAAAAGCACAATTTTTAAATCCAAACCAAGAACAAGGTAGGAAAGGGCAGGGCTTACTATAAAGTCTGAGCTGTGACCGGAGAGGTAGGTGAGAAGGTAGGAAGTGGCTGGCAGGCAGGCCTCAACTACTGCAGACTGCTCAGAGTGAGAGAGCTCATGAAGGCACCGAGCCGCCTCAAGCTGCAGCAGGGCCTGGTTGCTGGTCAGGAGCCCGACTAGGGTCCGAATGCTGCCCTCCAGCCTACATGAGTGAGCACCAGAGCCCTGCTCAGACAGTGGCCCATCCCCCCCACACTCCTGTCCACCCCTCAGAGCCCCAGCCACACACTCACACCACCCACACTGACCTGATGAAGGTCTGTTGCGTCTCAGGGCGCTGCAAGCCTCGCCGAAGGCTGACCAGAGCCCCCTCTCTCTCCTTTTCCTCTGTCCCCCGCTGGGCTAACCGCAGGAACTGCTGGATCTGGAGCCCAGGGCAGGGAGAAGAGAGATGGCAACACATAGTTGCCAGAAAGCAAGGCATGAGTTCTGCTCTGCCCACTTCAGCTGTGAGCCCTTCAATATGGCACTATCTCTAGAACTCGTCATTCACACTAATATGGCCAATAAGTGCCAACCTTGCAGTACAGTGGACAGAAGAGGGAATCAGAACTGGGTTTAATACAAGCCCTGCCACTTACGCTACAGGGGACTAAACCCCAGTTTCTTACCTGAAAAATGGGCATAACATCTACTCTGCCTTTTTACTGTGTTATTTCAAGGATAACATTTAAACCTCTCAGCCTGACATAACCTATCCCTCTAGCGATTCTCCCCATGCAACCGACACTGCAACAACACTGCACATCACATGACGTGTTTTTTAATGCTTCCAAGCTTTCACATAATCTATTCCTTCTGCCTGGGATACACTCCCCAGGTCCTCCACTTCCTTTAGATTTCTGCTCTCACTGCCTCTGAGAAGTTAGCTCTTTCTGGTTCCCTTTGGAAGACTCAGGGGTTTCTATTGTGCCTCATGTTTCCTTCATGACAGGTAGGAGCACATCTGACTCCTTCAATGGGTTGTGAACACGTCAAAGAAAGGGACTCTCTTTTCATCTTTCTGTACCTCAGTACCCAGCATAGGTGCCTTGGTATAAAGTAAGCACACAATGAATAAATGGTATAACCTAGGTATAAGTGCTTTGTAAACTATATATGTAAACATAATATAAACAGGGGATGCCCAATGCTTGCTGAATGAATAAATGAGCTGAAAGAAATTCTTTCGTTCACTTATTCCATAAATACTGAGCATCTACTATATGCCAGATACTGTATAGGCATCTGAGTTTTCAATGATGACAAATAAGATAAGGTCCAGGTTCCTGTGGATTTAAAGTCTAGTTGGAGAAACGGTAACAAGCAAACAATTAGTATGATTAATACTCTGCAGACCCACTTTAGATGCAGCAAATGCAAAGGCCTTGAGACAGGAAAGAGCCTGGTATATTGTTCCAAGAACTGAAAAGAGGACAATTTGGCTGAAATGAGTGAACTGATAAGGTTGGAAGTAGCAGAGGTTAGACCATGCTGGACTGTGTAGATCACAGGAAGGATTTTGGTCTCTGTGTTTTTAAAAGACGCATCTGACTGATGTATAGAGAATTAACTTGAGGAGGCAAAATTTCTGCAGATGACCTGTTAGGCGGCTGCTGTTAAGTATTCAGAGAAGAGGGTGGTGGCGATCGTGATGGCAACGCCATTTAAAAGACTCCACATCTCTTAGGAGGTAAAAAAAAAGGGGGGGGGGGGCTAAGACTTGATGTATTGATGTGGGGATGAGGGATAGAGTTGTCGAGGATGATTCCCTGGTTTCCGGCTTGGCCCACTAGACGGAAGGAGGTGTTGAAGGGACCGCGTTCAGGTCTGGGGGCGGACCTCGAGTACAAGAGAAGGTATTTGCCGCTACCTGGTGTGGATCTCACCAAGCACCCTGCCCCCTCACCTCGGCTTCCCCGAAGATCATGGCCACACATCCCTCCTCGGCTTCCTCCAAGGCTTCGTCTCTCAGCAGCCTCTTGCTGACCAGCTGCTGCTCTCTCCGTGCCTTCCGCAGTGCTGGGAGCAAAGGAGCCGCTTGATCATGGGAGGGGCACCCAGGACCCAGAACCCATCTCCAACCCTGGAAGCCTCCTCACCCCTACTCCGACCGCCATACCCTCATCCTCCCGTGTTCCCTCTCCCGCCCGCACCTGCCTCCCGCTCCCGCCGGCGGCACCGTAGCTGCTCCACCCCGCAGCGTAACGGCTTGAGGCCGCCCCGCTGTCGGCTCCACATGGTGGAACGGGAGTAAACCGGCACCACAGAGCACGCAACAGGGCCCGGGCGTCTAGAACATGGTACGGACTGCGCAGTCGCAGCGCAGGGCGGAAGGGGAGGTGCCAGTGGGCGGGGCATGAAGTGAAGAGAAGGCGGGGCGGAACTATGGGAAGCGACCACGGGCGGGACGGGGCGGGGCGGATCGGAGCGAAGCGAAGGTTAGAGGAGGAGTCGGATCTCTAGACGAGCGAGTTCCAGATAGCTGCCCCTCCCCGTGGCCTCCGGCTTCTCGGCTTCCGATCTAGTAAAGGAAGTAACTCAACCTCGACTCGGACAGCCCCAGGCCCCTAGCGTCACCTTCCACTCAGCAAACACAACCTCCCCATCCCTAACAGATTCTAAATGAACATTCAAAACTAACCCGAGTTCTAGGAAGATGTCGAACTCCATTTCACCAATAACACGGCTCTCAGTGATGAAAGCTGGCTAACCCCTGGAAGTGCATTACCTTATTGAATGTTCGCCATGACAATTATCCTCATTTTTCAGGTGAGAAAAAGGAAACAAATTCAATTATGTGTCACTGTTCTGAATAAAAGTGAACCGCAAGGGCTTCCCTGGTGGCGCAGTGGTTAAGAATCCGCCTGCCAATGCAGGCGACACGGATTCGAGCCCTGGGCCAGGAAGATCCCACATGCCAGGGAGCAGCAAAGCCCGTGCACCACAACTACTGAGCCTGCGCTCTAGAGGCAGAGAGGCACAACTACTGAGCCCACGTGCCACAGCTACTGAAGCCTGCGCACCTAGAGCTCATGCTCCGCAACAAGAGAAGCCACTGCAATGAGAAGCCCGCGCACCGCAACAAAGAGTAGCCCCTGCTCGCTGCAACTAGAGAAAGCCCGTGCACAGCAACGAAAGCCCAACGCAGCCAAAAATAAATTTATTAAATAAATAAAAATTTTAAAAATACTTTAAAAAAGTGAATTATTTTCAGGATAAAGTAGTTCTTTCGTCAAATTTTGAGAGCCACTAATCTAGTAGGTACTGGGGAAACTGGTGAATTAAAAACCGTGCTGCAGGGAATTCCCTGGCGTCCAGTGGTTAGGACTCGGTACTTTCACTGCCATGGCCCCAGGTTCAATACGTGGTCGGAGAACTAGATCCCGCAAGCCGCCCGCCGCAGCCAAACAAACAAAAACTGTGTTCCATACCCTCAAAATCTGAATTGTGGCCAACTAAGCCCTATATGGTCTAATCCCTGCATACCTCTCTAGCCTTACCATACTCATCTCTCCTAGAATCTTTGTTCCCTGAATAAGCCCTGCACTTTTTCTCTTCTGGGCTTTTGCACAGGCTGTTCCACTGCCTAGAGCCCTGTCTCTGCCACCCCACCCTCACTACAACCAGCACTCTTCCCTTATTTAACACTGTCCTCGAGATCTCCAGTGTCCCCTACTCAGAACTACTGGACCAGTGCCCCCGTTATGAGAGCATATAGCACCGTACGCTTCTCCTTCATAACCCTTTTCACAGCTAACATTAAGTTACAGTGTAACTGTTTGACGTTGTCTCCTCCCAAACCGCCTTCACAGCTCCAAGAGAGTAGAGTCCTGGTAGCACTTAAGAACTTTTATTGAGGGAATTCCCTGGCGGTCCAGGGGTTAGGACTCCACGCTTTCACTGCCAAGGGCCCGCGTTCAATCCCTCTTGGGGGAACAAAGATCCTTCAAGCTGTGCGGTCAAAAAAAAAGTTAAAAAGAATTCTTACTGAGGCCTCTAATCTTTAGAAAGCTACTACTTAGACAAATGTGCAAGTAAGAACAAATCCAGGAATGGGAACTGTTCTTCAAACCCATTTCCTTCCCTTTAATTTAGTTCCACCTCTTGGAGTCAATCGGTGAAGTCTTTGATTTCTTCCACAAAACATCTAGTTAAATATCTGCAGACCATCATCCTGTTCTCCATATCTTCTCTCCAGGTCCAGCATCCATCCAGCCTCTGGACAGCCATTTATTGAGCACCATTTATTTATTTAACTTTATTATTATTATTTTTTTTTATTTTGGCTGTGCAGCTTGAGGAATCTTAGTTCCCCCACCAGGGATCGAACCCGTGCCCCTTGCAGTGGAAGCACAGAGCCCTAACCACTGGACCACCAAGGAATTCCCTGAGCACCATTTATTAATGCACCATGCTCTGGCTGGGGATAGGATCTGGGTCTTGTCCCCTTCCTCATGCGGCAGGCTGGCTTCTAACACCTACTTCTTTCTCCTGGTTGGGAAGCTAAGGCAAGTCCCCAGGAAAAATCTATGCTCTGCCCAGAGTGTCTGCTCAAACAGTTACAGCAGCCCAAATTGTTTTTTATTTGGGGTGTTTGTTTGTTTGGTTTTTGTTTTTGTTTTTTGCACTTATCTGCCTGGCAACTCTGTTAATCCTGTAAGAAACAGCCTCATGTTCTCTCTACTACAAGGCTAGCTGTTCCTTTCTCTAGAGCTCCCCCAAGTCCTTGTCTCCTCTGTAAGAGTCCTCTTCACTATGGACTGTAGTTCTGCATCTGCATTTGCCTCCCGCACCTACTAGAGTACTTGAGGAACCATGTGATGGTCACATCAGCATCCCAGGGCTTGGTATTAGCGCTGGCACTTGGTTTAGACAAACGATAGATATTTTTTGAATCAAGGTGTGAGTTGGGGACCTTTGCAGAAACATTACTGCCCCTCTTAGCTTGGACCCCTCATCCAGAGTGTCTCCCCTAAGGTGATGGAATTTTTTTAACCATTTTTTAAAAATTGAAGTATAGTTAACTTACAATGTTGTGTAGTATATATATATTGGGTTGGCCAAAAGGTTCGTTCGTTTTTTTCCGTAAGATGGCTCTAGTAGCACTTAGTTGTCTTTAACTTCCTTCAAAGCGATTTTGTTAGATTGTATGTGACAGCTGGCATATCAGCATGCATTTTTAAAAAGAGTTATCGAAATTGGTGAATTTTTGTGTAGCCATTTTAATATTGAAGATGGAAGGAAAAAAGCAACATTTTCGGCATATTATGCTTTATTATTTTAAGAAAGGTAAAAACGCAACCGAAACGCAAAAAAAGATTTGAGCAGTGTATGGAGAAGGTGCTGTGACTGATCGAACATGTCAAAAGTGGTGTGCGAAGTTTCATGCTGGAGATTTCTCACTGGACGATGCTCCAGAGTCGGGTAGACCAGTTGAAGTTGATAGCGATCAAATCGAGACATTAATTAAAAACAATCAACGTTATACCACGCGGGAGATAGCCGACATACTCAAAATACCCAACTCAAGCGTTGAAAATCATTTGCACCAGCTTGGTTATGTTAATCACTTTGATGTTTGGGTTCCACATAAGTTAAGCGGGGGGGAAAAGAAACTTCTTGACCATATTTCCGCACGCGATTCTCTACTTAAACGTAATGAAAACGTTCCGTTTTTAAAACAAATTGTGACGGGCGATGAAAAGTGGATACTGTTAGGTGAGCCGACGCGGGTTGTGAAAGAATTCACAGAAATATTAACCAGGGAAGAAAAGAAAGTTTTTACTCCTCCACTTTCCAAGGGAGGAAAGGGGCCAGACACATAGGGTGGCACTGGCCCCAAAGAGTGGGGTTTGAATCTTTTATTGGGCTTCAAAGGGCAAGGTGCAGGAAAAGGAGGTGGGTTCATGTCTATTCTGGTCCACAGCAGTACCGGGGTTGGCTGTGTGTCTATAGGATGTGTTTTTTCGGAGAATAGACTTGCAGTCTTCAGTAATTTTCCAGGTCTCGGGTGTCTGAAAGAGACTTAATAGGTGCCCTTGACAGGTGTTACTCCATTTTGAATCATGTTAGGTGGGTTTACAGATACTGTACAACAACGTGGAATGGAAGAGATCGTGGGGCAAGCGAAATGAACCACCACCAATCACACCAAAGGCCGGTCTTCATCCAAAGAAGGTGATGTTGCATATATGGTGGGATTGGAAGGGAGTCCTCTATTATGAGCTCCTTCCAGAAAACCAAACGATGAATTCCAACAAGTACTGCTCCCAGTTAGACCAACTGAAAGCAACACTCGACAAAAAGCGTCTGGAACTAGTCAACAGAAAACACATAATCTTCCATGAGGATAAAACAAGACCGCATGTTTGTTTGATGACCAGACAAAAACTGTTACAGCTTGGCTGGGAAGTTCTGATTCATCCACCATATTCACCACACATTCACCTTTGGATTTCCATTAATTTCGGTCTTTACAAAATTCTCTTAATGGAAAAAATTTCAGTTCCCTGGAGGACTGTAAAAGGCACCTGGAACAGTCCTTTGCTCAAAAAGATAAAAAGTTTTGGGAAGATAGAATTATGAAGTTCCCTGAAAAATGGCAGAAGGTAGTGTAACAAAAGGGTGAATATGTTGTTCAATAAAGTTCTTGGTGAAAATGAAAAAATGTGTCTTTTATTTTTATTTAAAAACTGAAGGCACTTTTTGGCCAACCTGATAGATATATATATATTCTTTTTCAGATTCTTTTCCATTATAGGTTATTATAAGATACTGAATATAGTTCCTGTGCTATACAGTAGGTTCTTGTTGTTAAGGTGATGGAATTTCCTGAGGAGCCAGGCTTCAGTGGCCTGAGTCTTCTGAATGCAGAGACTCTGATGAAGAAAATAACAATGAAGGGCTGTTGTTACAACCTTAGCCATAGAGCTGGGATTCCAAGCCTTTTTGTCTGACTGCAGAGTCAGTGTATTTCACACTGAACTATACTCATATCTTGGTCCTCAGAGATGTCCCAGTGACATGGTCTGGCCTTTAGGCATGGCTTAGGGTATTAGAACATGCCCAACAGGACACACAGGGAGCAGTGTGGTCCGATGGGGCTTCCTTGTTTGGATTGTGGACAGATGTGGCTACTTCTGGAAAAAGGGAAGTGAAAATTCAAATGTTTTTCATGTAGCTCTTTGCCCAGAAATCCAGAAGTTCAGACTTGTGAGGGCTGTTTTAAAAGCATAGCCCTTCTAAAATTGAGGGCAGTCATCAATTAGATCCCTTGAACTGTAACTTGCTTAATAAATAATATCATGTAAACTGCCTTCACCGATCAAGCTTGCCTTAATTGTTCCTGCAAATTACATACCCTCATGTAGCTTACACAATATGTCACAAGACTCCTTTAACTGCCCCTCTGTGGATAACACCTCTGACAAATGGGTTGCTATAGTAACAGTTCCTTAAGTTGATTTTCA
Organism: Balaenoptera physalus; assembly: GCF_965194825.1. Lineage (NCBI taxonomy): Eukaryota > Metazoa > Chordata > Mammalia > Artiodactyla > Balaenopteridae > Balaenoptera > Balaenoptera physalus. The sequence goes on from NC_138890.1 coordinate 59,994,985, forward strand.
GGAACTTAGAGTCAGCTCTTGCCAGGTCGTGTTCCAGCTGATTAAGACTGCTTGGAACCACTGACCCTCCAACTGGGCCTGTGCGAGTGTTGGATGGATGGCTTTTGACATCAGAAGGCCAAAACTTCACCCTCAGATCATGCTAATGCCACCACTTTCTGAACATGCATCCCATGAAGAAGCATGTAACTCAGATACACCTGAGCAGAATACTGATTACCTCACCTTTTTCCTGTCCCCAATCGCCTTCCCCAGTACCTCCAACCACCCTATACCCTTCACCCATAAATATCCCAAGCCCCTTGCCTTCAGGGAGGTGAATCTGAGACTTGTTCTCCCTGCTCCTCACTTAGATGCCTTGTGAATAAACCCTTTCTCTGCTACAAACCAAAGCGTCTCAGTGTTTGGCTTACTGCCTGTTGGGCAAACAAACCTGGTTTGGTAACAATTCCCCACCCTCTGGGACACTTGCTTTTTTTTCTTGACAAAGCAGGTGAGTTACTAATTAATCCTCATTCAATATAGGTCCAGCTTTTCATTCCTAGGGCATAGGAATTGTGCTGGGGAAAGGGCAGGAGAGAGCTAGGTACAAGTGGGAAAATTATATTTAGGAATATTTCATTTCTCAAATTTCAGGGCGGGGAAGTGGAAACTAAGAGAGCGAGGGACTTGGCCAATGTGTCTCTGTTAAACACATAGACTTCTCTACTTTTAAGAAAGCTATCACTTTAAAAAATTGTGAGGGGACTTCCCTGGCGGTCCAGTGGTTAAGATTCTGCTCTTCCAATGCAGGGGGCACGGGTCGGGGAACTAAGATGCCACATGTCGTGTGGCCAAAAAAAAAAGCTATTATTTCTTAATAAACAAATTTAAAGAACAAGTCAGCAAAAAAAAAAAAAAAGGAGGGCGGGGGGAGCTGTTCCTCAGACCAACTTCCTTCTCTTGAACCTAATTCTAGCCCTTGGAGTCAATAGATGAAGTCTGCAGTCTCTTCCACAAAATACGCAGTTAAATACCTGAGGATATTCAGGGAGTTGGACTTGGGTGACAGGAGGTTAACAGTAACTACCAAGACTAGGGAAATGTTAAGGAAACTACCCGGGTTGAGTCACTGGGCTATAGGCAGGGGACGTAAGAGTCCTGGCCTGAGGCACTGGGGATCTTCCTTTCCCCATCCCAGACAAGGCTGGGGGCACCTGAGTCATCAGGGCACTGCCTGAGGCAGAGGGCCCTAGACACCTTGCAAAATACTTCCTGTTATGGCTCCTCTCCTGGCAACATCATTCACTGCAAAATTTCCCAGAAGGACAGCGGATGGGGTGGTTAGGAGGAAGAAAAGTGGGGAGTGACAGGGTTCAAAGAGGAGGGAACGGAGTGACATCCCAGGGTTACATAAACTTTCAGAGGCTGCCAAAGAGTAAGGACAGATAGGTTTGTGGAGCCTGGAAGCCGACAAGAGCCGCTGTAAAGGAAAGAAGCCACAGCCCATCCCAGAGCCCGGCGGAGAGGCAGAGGTTCTGAGGACCTATCGACCATGGTGAGTGTATGCTCTTAGGGCCGAAGGAGGGCTACTCGGGGAACCTTAGGGACCGGCAGGATCCGCCCTGACCTCCGCTGTCTCCGCAGGTGTGCGTGCCCTGTCTGCTGCTGCTACTGCTGCCACTGCTGCGTGTGTCTGCGGCCACACCAGAGCCCTGCGAGCTGGACGAAGAAGATTTCCGCTGCGTCTGCAACTTCACGGATCCGAAGCCTGACTGGTCTAGCGCCTTTCAGTGTGTGGCTGCTGTCGAGGTGGAGATCCGTGGCGGCGGCCGCAGCCTGGAACAGTTTCTAAAGAGCGCCGACGCCGACCCGAAGCAGTACGCTGACACAATCAAGGCTCTGCGAATGCGGCGGCTCACGTTGGGCGCTGCCCAGGTTCCTGCTCTGCTTCTGGTCGCCCTTCTGCGTGCGCTCGGTTACTCCCGCCTCAAGGAACTGACGCTTGAGGACCTGGAGGTAACCGGCCCGATGCCGCCGCCGCCTCTGGAAGCCACTGGGCCTGCGCTCTCCACCCTCAGTCTCCGTAACGTGTCGTGGGCAACAGGAGGTGCCTGGCTCGGCGAACTGCAGCAGTGGCTCAAGCCTGGTCTCAGGGTACTGAACATCGCGCAAGCACACTCGCTTGCCTTTGCCTGCGCACAGCTCCCCACCTTCCAGGCCCTCACCAGCCTAGACCTGTCTGACAATCCTGGACTCGGCGAGCGCGGGCTGATTGCGGCTCTCTGTCCGCACAAGTTCCCGGCCCTCCAAGGTCTAGCGCTACGCAACGCGGGGATGGAGACGCTCAGCAGCGTGTGCGCTGCGCTGGCGGCGGCGAGCGTGCAACCCCACCGCCTGGACCTCAGCCACAACTCGCTGCGCGCCACCGCCCCGGGCGCTACCTCGTGTGTCTGGCCCAGCTCACTGAGCTCTCTCAGCTTGTCGTTCGCGGGGCTGGAGCAAGTGCCTAAAGGACTGCCGCCCAAGCTCAGCGTGCTTGATCTCAGCTGCAACAGGCTAAGCAGGGCGCCGCGGCCAGACGAGCTGCCCGAGGTAAATAACCTGACACTGGACGGGAATCCCTTTCTGGACGCTGGAGCCCTCAATCACCAAGAAGACCTGAAGAGCTCTGGCGTGGTCCCAGTCTGTGCGCGTTCCGCCTTGACCATGGGGGTGTCAGGAGCCCTGGCACTGCTTCAGGGAGCCGGGGCCTTTGCCTAAGGCCCAGGGGAGAGGGGGGGAGAGGAATGAATTGGCTCAGATTGCCCTGGCTCTGGGAGAGCCTCGTCAGGACATCTCAACCAACCAACCCTCTGCCCCATCTTCATTAAAATCTTAAACAGCGGGTCCGTGTCATTCACTCAACAGACGTTTACTGGGCACATTGCTGGATAGCGAATCCATTATACTTAAACTTTCTTCATCCTAACTCCCTAGAAACCATACCTGCCCTTCCTTAGAAAAGAACTACTGGGGCAGAAAGGGCAGGGAAAAGTCGCCTGTCTAGGGCTGTGTGGGAGAACCAAGGGTTTCTGCCCAATGCGGGCTTTCTGAACAGATTACTGGCACCTGTGTTAAAGGATGTTTGAATGGTAAACATACCTAGGAGGATATAGAATGTTTCCTCTCTGGTGCATTTTCCAAGAGTCAGCTTCTCCCTTTCCAAGGTAATAAAACCCAGAGCCATTTGCTTATTCTCACTCTCTTTTTTTCCTCCAACCCCCAGTGAGGAGAGACAGCTATGCCACTTGTTCTACATAAGCTCTGAGTTTTATAATTTCAGGGTTCCTCTCCTGTAGCGTACAGCCCCTCTGCACACACAGGTACATTGGCTTTCACTGTGTCATGTAATGGGGAGTTTGGTGTGGTGACCCCCAAGCTGTAAGCTTATTCAGCTTTCTGCTTTCCGGAGAACTGCTTGTCTCTTTCTTGGTATGCACTCCTGACGCTGCGGTATTGAGCGTAAAAAAGGAAAATGGCTTGCGGCCAGTTTCGTTCCAGGTGCCTGCTCTGGATCTAAGAGCACCTGGTTGTTCCCCAGAAGAAGGACGTGCTGCCCTAAGGGGGAAGTCTGTACCTCCAGAGAATGGCCCATAAAGCATGCTAACGCATAGACAGTGGCGACAGAATTATGTGGAAAACAAGGTTTACTGATTTATTGTCTGCTATTCGTTCCGTACTAAACCTATATATACATTCATGCTCTTTGAATAAACTTGCCTTGCAACCATCAGTTGTCTTGGCCCTTCTGATCCTATACTGGTGCTTTTCAGTTCCTTACCCCTCACCGCCAGGAGCTTCTAGCTTTCTGCAGCCGGTCTGCGGCAGTTTGGGGTTGGGGAACTGATACAAGATGCTGTCATTTAACAGCCTGTCTCTGAACCAGAGATCTTGTGACTATGTTAGTATATGTGTGTATAATCGTTCTTTGATTTGCAAACAGGATAACACCTTAGACCCTTCACAGCTTCTCGGACCCCTGCACAGGGCAATTAATAGTATACGTCCTCTGAACCACATTATCTCAGCGACCCAGGACATCAGCCAAGAAGTACTGTTCCTTCTAAGGGTTCCTTCTTCATTACATCAAGGAGGCAGCCACACCCAGCAGAGATCTAGGTATCTGCCTCGAGGGGGACCTCAAGAGGAGTGGGAGGAGGCATGGAAACATAGCCCTCCAGCCTGCCTCCCTCCAGTGTCCAGAACCACACAGAAAGGAACGGAGAATGCAAATTAACATTGATGTGAGAGTTACACAGGTTATCAGACCATGGACTCAAAGAGTCATAGGGACAGCTAAATAAACTGCCAATCTACGTGGCTGAACCGCACTGACTCCATTTTGTCAGCTCCATCTTAGGCCCACAGTCTTGCCCCTCCCCTTTCTGCACAACTGAGCTTTAGTCTACTCACAAGGAGTGCACCCAAGCCAGATTACTTTCCTAACAACTTTTACTCTTGCCTTCATGTGATACGAAAACTGGAAGAATGCCTTTTGTTGACACAGATGGTTAATGGTCATGAGACCCCCCAGGAGGAAGAAGCCCCGGTTCCCTTGGATGCAGATGTGCGTCTTACTTGGTAGTCAAATTCTGTTTTTCGCTTTGGCCCCTTTAAATCCAAGGTATCCCCTTCGCAGAGCGCAGCTGTGAATGCCTCTGGATCCTAGCTGTAGGTAAGTTCACAATACGCATTATATAATATGGCTGTGTGTCAGTACCCACAATAAACTTCAAAATTGCACTTATGGAGTTGCCTTCTTTGTTTTTGGTCTCAAAGTTCTTTCTCAGTTCGGTGGATATTATTCAATATCTCTGCCTCCCAACACTTTTGCATGTGGATAGACAGTTTTTCCAATACCATTTTTTGAAAAGACATTGAATGGTCTTGGCACCCTTGTCGAAAACCATTTGACCATATATGTGAGGTTTTATTTCTGGGCTCTCTATTCAATTCTATTGGTCCATATATCCGTTTTTATGTCAGTACCACACTGTTGTGGTTACTGTAGGTTTATAATAGGTTATGAAACCAGGAAGTGTGAGATCTCCACTTTTATTCTTTTTTTCAAGATTGTTTTGGCTCTTTGGGGTCCCTTGAGATTCCATATGAATCTTAGGATGGATTTTTCTATTTCTGCAAAACATGCCATTAGATTTCGACAGGGATTTAATTAATTCTGTAGCTTGCCTTGGGGAGTGTTGATATCCTAATAATATTGTCTTCCAATCCATGAACATGGGATGATTTTCCATTTACTTGTGTCTTCTTTAATTCTTTCAGCAATTTTTGTAGTTTTCATTGTACATCTTTCATCTCTTCAGTTAATTTCTAAGTACTTTATTTTATTTTTTGATGCTATTGTAAATGGAATTGTTTTTCTTAATTTCGTTTCCAGACTGTTCATTGTTAGTGTATAGAAACTGCTGAACTGAAACAAATAGACTGTCAGATAGTTCTGCAAAGACAGGTTTCTTTGGGATCAGCAGAGAATTGCAATTCAGGGGTCTGCAACCACGGCGAGCTATCAATACATGCAAGTTTCTGTATGGCAAAGGTAGGAGAACACTTTTATACAGAGGAAAAGGAAGGTGGGAGGGCTCCTCACCAGTAAAAAAGGAATCTTTCTTCTTCCTGTTGGGCTCTCCTAAGGTCTCAGGGCATGAAGCAGTCCCTTCTGGTCTCCCAACTCTATTTAATTGAGGTTTCTGTTTATTTTTTTACAAAACTCACTGGATTTTGTTTGTTGGTTTTGTATGCTTCAACTTTGCTGAATTTGCTTATCAGTTCTAACAGGTTTTTTTGTGTGGAATCTTCAGGATTTTCTACATATAAGATCATGTCATCTGTGAACAAAGATAATTTTACTTCTTCCTTTCCAGTTTGGATGTCTTTTGTCTCTTTTTCCTGCCTAACTTCTTTGGCTAGGATTTCTAGTACTATGTTAAATAGAAGTGACAAAAGTGGGCATCCCTCTCTTGTTCCTGATCTTAGAAAGTTTTGTCTTTCACCATGGAGTATGATTGATGTTATGTTCATAAGATAATCTTCATTAAGATGAGGGAAACAGCATGATTGTATGCAGACAGGAATAAGATATATATTTTTTCTCTTTATTCTGGTAAAAAAAATATATATAGTAAAATTTGCCATTTTAACCATTTTTAAGTGTAAGGTACGGTGGTATTAATTACATTCACAGTATTGTGCAACCATCACCGCAATTTCCAGAATTCTTTTGTCACCCCAAGAGAAACTCTGTACCCGTTAAGCAAATACTCTCCATCTCCCCTCGCCCTAGAGCCTGGGAACATCTAATCTACTTTCTATCTCTATGAATTTGCCTATTCTAGATATTTAATATAAGTGGGATCATACAGTATTTGTGTCTGGCTTATTTAACTTAGTATAATGTTTTCAAGGTTCATCTATGTTGTAGCATGTGTCAGTACTTCATTGCTTTTTATGGCTGTATGATACTCCATTGTATGTATAAACTACATTTTGTTTATTCATTCATCTATTGATGGACACTTTTTGGCTATTGTGAATGATGCTACTATGAACATTTTAGTACACAAATCTGTTTATGTACCTCTTTTCAATTCTTTTACATATATACCTAGGAGAAGTATTGCTGGATCATATGGTAATTATATGTTTAATGTTTTGAAGAACCTCCAAACTCTTTTCCACAGCGGCTGCACCATATTACATTCCCATCAACAATGTATGAGGGTTTGGACTTCCCTGGTGGTGCAGTGGTTAAGAATCCACCTGCCAATGCAGTGGACACGGGTTCGAGCCCTGGTCCGGGAAGATCCCACATGCCGCGGAGCAACTAAGCCTGTGCGCCACAACTGCTAACCCTGCCCTCTACAGCCCGTGAGCCACAACTACTGAGCCTGCATGCCACAATTACTGAAGCTCGCGCGCCTAGAGCCCATGCTCCACAACGAGAGAAGCCACCGCAATGAGAAGCCCGCCCACCACAAGGAAGAGTAGACCCCGCTCGCCAAAACTAGAGAAAGCTTGTGCACAGCAATGACGACCCAACATAGCCAAAAATAAAAACAAACAAATAAATAAATGTATATTTTAAAAAAAGCAATACATGCCCTGAAAGTTTATATTTTCAGTTGTGTGTATCAACTGAATCAGAGCACAGTTTTTTCTTTTTATTAGAGCCATACTAGTGAGTAAGAAGTGGTACCTCATTACGTTTTTGATTTGCATTTCTTTAATGACCAAGGATTTTGAGCGTCTTTTCACATGCTTGTTGGCCATTTGTATAGCTTCTTTGGAGAACTATCTATTCAAATTTTTCTCCTAGTTTTTAATTGTTGTTTGTCTTTTTGCATTTCACTCATGTATAATGATGTTGAGCATCTTTTTATGCACTGTGTATATCTTCTTTGGAGAAATGGCTATTCAAGTCTTTCTCTCATTTTTTACTTGAGTTGTTTGTCTTTTTGTTGCTGAGTTGTAGAAGCTCTCTATATATCCTGGATACTAGATCATCATCAGGTGTATAATTTGCAAATATTTTCTCCCATTTTGTAGGCTGCCTTTTCATATTTTTGATAATGTCTTTTGATGCACAAAAGTTTTTAACTTTGATGAAATTCAGTTTATCATGTTTTCTTCTGTTGTGCTTGCTTTTGGTATCATATCTAAGAACTCATTGCCAGCCTAAAGGTCATGAGGATTAATTTCTGTATTTTCTATGAGTTTTATAGTCTTAGCTCTTAAATTTGGGAAATTAATCGATTTGAGTTAATTTTTGTATATGGTCTGAGGTAAGGGTCCAACTTCATTCATCTGTATCTGGATGTCCAGGTGTCCCAGTGCCATTAGTTAAAAAGATTAATCTTTCCTCATTGAATGTTCTTGATGTCCTTGTCAAATCAGCTGTCCATAGAAACATGGGTTTATTTCTGGACCCTTACTGCTCTACTCTCTCACTGATCTCTAGGTTTGTTCTTATGCCAGTACCACAGTGTCTTGGTTACTATTGCTTCACAATAAGTTTTGAAATCAGGAAGTGTGAGTCCTCCAACTTTGTTCTTCTTTTATAAGATTGTTCTGACTATTCAGCATCTGTTGAAAACCGTATGAACTTTAGAATGAGGAACATAAGCTGAGAGTGAAGGAACGAATAAATAGGTTATGCAGTGAAGGAAATCCCATATTACACTAATGCTTCAAAGGGGCTCAGAGAAAAAGATGGTATGTCCCTTAGTTCAGTTATACCAGATGTCTCAGGGTGAAACCATCTAATCCTGAGACCACTTTTGCTTTGGAACCTGATGAGATATAGGAGAAGACTGCAAACCTGGGTGGCCTTGCCGTGGGAGACATTTTGATCGTAAGATATAATGAGGGACTGAACTAATTACTCTTATTTTTCACGTAACAGCTAAACAATGAGATATAACACTGGCATTGTTGGTAAGACTACAATATCAATATTGATAGTCAAATGTATGGGAAAATACAAGCCTCCTATGTCTACCCCACGCCGATTCCTCCAGATGTTAGGCATATTCATCTTGTTACTATTGCCCTACCTGTTATATAGATGTACACCAAATGTAGATGATCAGACAGGTATGATTCTTTTGGCTATAAGGGATCCTTGGTGAAAAACCAGAGAGTGGCTTGTGATATAATAAAGAACTTATCTGGTCTTTGTCTTCAGTTACTGGCACAAAGCTTCAAAAACCTTTGGAATTTCCTGAGCAATAGGAGTCTCTCTGTTATACTAATGAAGTGACTTCTGGCAGGGCCCCTCGATAGCTTCAGGATGGAAGAGGTTACTCACTAGAAAAAAACAACCATGCAGGGACTTCCTTGGTGGTCCAGTGGTTAAGACTCTGTGCTTCCACTGCAGGGGGCACAGTTTTGATCCCTGGCCATGGAACTAAGATCTTGCATGCCACGCAGCACGGTCAAAAAAAGAAAAAACATGCAGATTGAAGGGCTGGAGTTGAATTCAATCACATAGCCTATGATTTAATTAATCATGCCTACATAATGAAATCTCATCGAAAAACGCTAGACAATGAGGCTCAGGGAGCTTCCTGGTTGGCGAACACATTGATGTACTGGGACGGCATGCCCTCACTCCACAGGAACAGGAGCTCCTGCCACTCAGGACCCTTCCAGACCTTGTCCTACATAACTCTTCATCTGATTGTTCACTTGCATGCTTTAAAATTTAAAAAAGGTAATCATAAATAGAGCACTTTCCCGAGTTCTGTGAGTCATTCTAGTGAATTATTGAACCTGAGGGTTGGTTGTGGGAACCCAGGAATCTGTAGCCAAGTCAGGCAGTACTACAAGTAACCTGGGGATCCCACTTGTGGCTGGAACCTGAAATAAGGGGTCTTTTTGAGGACCTTGCATTTTAACTTGTGGGATCTGGCGCTAACTACAGGCAGTTAGTGTCACCTACAAATTGGCACTTGCCATCTACCTCTACAAGGATCAAATTATGAGCTGCTGCAACTGCTGACCTTCAACACCCCCTGAAAGGAGTTCAGGGAGGAGATGAGGAATGAGGCACTCTGTGCTCTGGGAAAAACTGGCAAAACAGGTCTTCAGATACATATTTTCAGGAGACAATTTTATGAGTCCAATTGTTGCATCTCCTTGTACCTAGAAAAGCACTAAAATCGCCCTTCATGGTGACACCTGCTCCTAGTGACTAGCAGTAACCTTCACGAGACTAGCAGAAACCTCCTGCAAAAAAATATGTGCTTGATTGCATGTACTCCCCCTGCACCAAAATCACATATATACGGAACTTCCCCCCCTACCTCTTTGGAGCAGCTTCTCAGAGCAGTCTGAAATGCTAGTAGTCCAGTCTACTGGACTATAGTCCTAATTTTACCCCAAATAAAACTTAACTCACAACTCACAGGTTGTGCATGTTTTTTTCAGTCGACATTAGTATCAGAATTAGATTGAAATGCAGGACACCCAGTCAGTGTTAGAGAATTGGTGTCAGATACAGTAACTATAACGCTTTGCTGGGTTCTGTAAGTCATTCCAGCAAATTATGGAAGCTGCAGGAGTAGTGGGAATACCTGGGAGTGTAGATAGCTAGTCAAAGTGAGGACCCCTGAGCTTGAGACTAGCGTCTGAATTTAGGGCAGTCTTATTGCAACTGTGCTCTTACCTGTGAAGTTTGGCCAAACTCTGGGTAGTTGGTGACAGAAGTAATTTCATCGTACATGGAACATTATTCAGCCACAGAAAGGAAAGAAGTACTGATACATGCTACATCATGGATGAACCTTGAAAAACAAGAAAAAAGCCAGTCACAAAAAGAACACATATTATGTGAGTCCACTTATATGAAATGTCCAGAATAGGCAAATCTATAGAGGCAGCAAGTAGATGAGTGGTTGTTTACGGGTCAGGATAGGGTGGGGGTTAGGGAGGTTATAGTAAAGGAAAGCAAGTTTCTTTATAAAGTGATGGAAACGTTCTAAAATTAACTGTGGTAAGAGTTACACATATCTGCAAACTTAGTAAAAACCATTGAATAATACACTTTAAGTGGGTGAATTGTATGGTATGTGAATTATATCTCAACAAAGCTGTCATTTTTTAAAAAGGTAGTTATCTTTTATAAATACATACTGAAATAGCTATATGTGAAACATAAGGTGTCTGGGATTTGCTTCAAAAGAATCCACTGGGGTGGAAGGGGGAACAGAAGAAATAAGACCGGCCATAAGTTGATAACTGCTGAAGCTGAGTGCGCGGAAGCTCATTAAACTATTCTCTCCGCAGTTATATATGTCTGCAATTTTTCATAAGAGCAAAAAAAGAAAAATTCCATGCAATAGTCTGGCTCACTCAGAAAAGAGAGGTCTGTCACCTCCTATGGTAAGTTATTGTTTACAGGCCCCACCCAGAGCCCTCAGATCAGGGAGATGAATTATTGAGGGGAATCTGAGAGGCACAGAAGCCATGGAGTGTGCAGAGGCGATGAGCACAGAGGCTGCTTTGGGCCGGGGCAGCTCAGCCCCTTCAGTCCTCACTGACAACCCACAGACCAGGCTGACCGTGGTGGTGGAAGTAGAGCAAAGGAGAAGATCTGGTAAGAAGCCTCCACACATTCATCTCAGAGGTAACGCAGCCTGGGAGAGCCTCTTGGGAGAGGGGGAGGGCAAGGCCATCTCACATTAGGAAACTGAGGCAAAGGTTGAGGGCAGGACTCAGGAGTCCTGGGAGTTCAATTTCCCCCATGAGAGTTGATATGAAGCCCACCTGTCTCAGGCCCCGAGGAGACCTGTTGCCCCACGCTCCTCCTGGAGGGGCCCAAGAGCATCCGCCTGTATCAGCGTGGGATCCTGGAGAGTCAGGTAAAGATGGGATGGGCTGGGATGGGGTGTGGGTAAGTGCAGGGAGGATGGGAGTGACACTGCTGACTCCAGTCCTGCTCACAGGAACAATGCATCACCTTTGACAGAGTCCTGGGTTCTGATGCTCCTCAGGTAGGGGGGTCTGGTAGGGTGATGGGAGGAGGGTCGGAGCACTCAGGACCCTTGTTCCTGGAGTGCTGAGTGCTTCCCAAGCTCTCTGGTCAGGGCAGGCTGGGCAGGCACCTGAGTTCGAGATGTGCCTGTGTCTCCCTGCAGGAGGCAGAGCAGGAGTTACTAGCAAGAGTCCAGTGCATGCTGGGCTCGGTGGGCCAAGGGTACAGTGTGGCCCTGCTGCTTCGGGGTCGAGAAACAGAGGCACCCCGGCTTGTGCCTCAGGTGAGTCCCAGAGGATGCACCAGTCATAGTTGTTATGAGACTCAAGTGTTGGCTCCTCCAGGAGACCTTCGAGAACTTTCCCCTCCCCACCCTAGCTGGACTAGGTGCCCCTCCTTGGGGTTCCTATAGCACCCTGTGGTCCATACAGGATGTTTTGCCAGAGTCAATCACGAAGCTATTGAGAGGTCAGGGAAGGTGGGAGGCTGGGGTCCATGAGGTGAGGGTCAAGGAGGGGTGGTGTGCAAAGGTCAGATACTCAGGGAAGTCTACTTTTCACTGTTCTTAGTAATACTAATAATGATGATAAACATTTTGTTTTTAGGCTTCATCAAAATGGCCCCAAACTAAAATAGTTGCCTCAAAACCTTGTCATGAGCCCCTACCCTAGCAAACAGGAGGTCCCACTGAAAATGTCTGCTCACTTGTCTGGCTCGCTGTGAACCACAAGGCCGGGGGCTATTTTTGTCCTGGCCACCAAGTCCATAGCACCTAGCACAGGGCCAGGCATAGACTTAGCCCTCAGGAAATGTGGAAAAACAGGTTAATCCTTTCTCAATCCTCACTCACCCTTCTCCACTTTAGCTGCTGCAGATGCTGTTTGAAGCTCTGCCCCTCAGGAGCTCTGATGCCGTGCTTAGTACTCTTAGCTTGGTGCAGGTGAGGCCCTGGGGAGAGGGGAGACCTGGGGAGCCAAGGCCATGGTGATGCCGCAAAAGAGCCCAAGGCTCAGGGGCTGCCTGAAGAGTTTGGGTCTCTGCTGCTCACCACTGTCGGCTTGCCTTGCTGGGGTCTCCTTTTTCCTGCCTGAGATGGCTGAATTTTGGTGCCCTGCTTGGCTCACAGGGCCCCAGCGGGAGGACCACATGAGCCAAAGGCTGGGGAAAGGTTCGGTTTGTAACAGATGTTGTGCTTGTGTGATCCCAGCTCAGCACCAGTGGGAGGACTCGGGACCTGCTTGCTCCAGGGACAGAGAACCTGTCGGTGCTGGATGTGGCCCCTCTGGGCTTGTGAGTGTCCAGAGCCCAACGGGGTCTGAGGGTGCTTGTCTTAAGGCAGGGCTGACACCCCAAACCAAGCCGTTGGAGGCTTCTCCCCACTGCCACCCCAGGGAAGGGAAGTTATGAACTTGGGGTCATGCTTACAGGTTTTGGGTTTGCCCCCAGGACTCCCTCTCACCGTCTTCCCTTCATCCCATATCTCCATAACCTCTCACTCTTCTCACCATCCCATCCACTTACACCTCTTCAACTCAGTCATTACCATCCCGGGTGATCTGAGCATCTCACTGAGCAGAACTTCAGTTTCTCCATCTATAAAATGGGAGCAATCCCAACTACCCTGTTTCCCTCACTGGGCAGATGATAGGAGAAAAAATAAGATCATGAAGATGAGAGGCTTTTAGGGGATATACTGAGCGTGGAGTCTTGGGGATGATTCTTATAGGCTCTTGGGCCCTCCATGGGCTCCCCATGCAGAGATTCTGGGGGGCTGGACAGAACCTTTGTGCTTAGGAGCTGAGATCAGCCTTCCCTTCCTCCAGGGTGGTAGAAAATGCCAGTGAAGTGGAGGTGTCTGACTCAAGAGCTGCCTCAGAGCTGTACTTGCAGGCTGCAGGTGGTGAAGGCAGGTGAGGACAGGCGGGCGCCTTCACCCACCCCCACCCCCTAGCCATTTGGCCTGATCCTTTGATCTCCTCCACAGTGCCTGCTCTCTGCTCACTGTCACCATGTCCTGCCCACGGCCTGACCCTCCTGAGGGGCCTGGGACCCAGGGCATGTGGCAAGGAGCCCTGCGGATCCTGCAGCTCCCAGGAGCCCTGTAAGTCTGATGGAGCCTTTTAACAGCTTTGGGGAAGGCTTGGGTAGGTGGCTGAAATATGGATGTAGAGGCCCAGGGCAGCATCAGAGTCTCCTCCTTTCCTCATCTCTGACATGCTGAAGGATTTGCTCCCTTTAGTATTTCTTGTAAGACAGGTCTACTAGCAATGAACTCCCTCAATTTTTGTTTATCTGGGCATATCTTACTTTCTCTTACATTTCTGCAGGATAGTCTTGCCAGATACAGAAGTCTTAGTTGACAGGTTTTTTTTTTTTCTTTCAACACTTTAACTGTGTTATCTCACTGCCTTCTGGCCTCCATAGTTTCTGATAAAAAATTGGTTTTTAATCTTACTGAAGATCCCTTGTGCATAATAAGCTGCTTCTCTCTTGTTTTCAAGATTCTTTCTTTGACTTTGGATTTTGACAGTTTGATTATAATCTGTCCTGGTGTAGATCTCTTTGAGTATACCTTCCTTGGAATTTGTTGAGCTTCTTGGATGTGTAGATTCATGTCTTTCATAAGTTTGGGGGAATTTTTGAGCGTTATTTCTTCAAATATTCTTTCTGTCCTTTTCTCTTTCTCTTCTCCCTCTGGGACTCCCATTATGCATATTTTTTTACACTTGATGGCAGACCACAGGTCTCTTAGGCTCATTTTCCTTCATTCTTTTTTCTTTCTGCTCCTCAGACTGGATAATTTTATTTGACCTATCTTCAGGTTTGTTGAGATTCTTGTGCCTGCTCAAATCTACCCTCTAGGGAATTTTTAATTTCAGTTATTGTACTTTTCAGCTCCCATATTTCTACTTGGCTCCTTTTTTAAACAATTTTATTTATTTAATTTATTTATTTTTGGCTGCCTTTGGTCTTCATTGCTGTGCACGGGCTTCCTCTAGTTGCGGCGAGTGGGGGTTACTCTTCATTGTGGTGCACGGGCTTCTCATTGAAATGGCTTCTCTTGTTGCGGAGCATGGGCTCTAGGCACACGGGCTTCAGTAGTTGTGGCACGTGGGCTCAGTAGTTGTGGCTCACGGGCTCTAGAGTGCAGGCTCAGTAGTTGTGGCGCATGGGCTTAGTTGCTCCATGGCATGTGGGATCTTCCTAGACCAGGGCTTGAACCCATGTCCCCTGCATTGGCAGGTGGATTCTTAACCACTGTGCCACCAGGGAAGCCCTTGGTTCCTTTTTATAATTTCTATTGTTCTACTGATAGTCACTGAGACATCATTTTCTTTCTTTTCTTTTTCTTTATCTTTATTCCCCTTCTCCCACCACAAAATTTTAAGGAAAATTCCCAAGATAGAAGTGAAGCTAGAAGTTGGGTGGGAAAGAGGGAACTGGGAGTTGACAGAGGAGCCAGCCTTGGTGAGACATCATATTCTTGATTTAGTTTTCTGAAAATATCTAAGACAGTTGATTTAAAGTCTTTGTCTACTGAATCCAGTGTCTGCTTCCTCAGGGACAGTTTTTATTAATTTCTTTTTCTTTTTTCCTGTGAGTGAGCCATACTTTCTTTTTTTAAAATTAAAAAAAATTTATTTATTTGGCTGTGCCGGGTCTTAGTTGAGATCTAAGTGGGATCTAGTTCCCTGACCAGGGATCGAACCCAGGCCTCCTGCATTGCAAGTGCAGAGTCTTAGCCACTGGACCACCAGGGAAGTCCTGAGCCATACTTTCTTATTTGCATGCCTAATAATTTTTTGTTGGAAACTGGCCAATTTGAGTATTTTTTGTAAAGACTATATTCTTTATTGTGTTGGTCTCTTAAGTCTCCATTCTTTTTCCTTAGTGCTCTGACATTTTGGATATGATAATCTGGTAACTCTGAAAGCTGGATTCTCCCTCCTCTCCAGGGTTTGCCTTGTTGCTTGTTGTGGGCATCAGCCATCCATTTGCTTACTTTTCCAAACAATTTTTGCAAAGACTGTATTCCTTGCAGTCACTGAAGTCTTCATTCTATTATCTCAGTGATTAGCCAATGACCTGACATAGAATTCCCTAACCTCTGAGAATGCCCCACCCCAAAAAAAAGAAAGGAAAAGGAGAAAAAGGAGAAGGAGGAGAGGTAGGGGAAAGGGAATGAGGAGAGAGGAAGGAGAAGAAGGAGGAGGCAAGGAGGAGGCAAAGGGAAAAAAAGGGAGAAAAGAAGAAAAAAATTCTCCAGGTTTCTACAGACTGGCTCTGTGTTGGGTCACTCCTTAAATGCTTAGCAAGATCATTTACAGCTTTGCCTCAGCCTCACCTGATGCTTGCACTGAGCCCTAATTCAGCCAGAGGTGAAAGCCTATGGTCTTCTCATGTCTCTTCTGACCACACACACTGCCCTGGACATATGTGTGGCTTTCTAGGTACCCTAGTACACATGGGAACTTTTCAAAACCCTTATTCCTCCAAAATTTCACTCCCCACCTTTTCTCCCAGTCTTTCCATGTGTCTATTGTTTGCCCCAACTGTTATTTTTGCTTGTTCTTTCATCTCTCAATGCTTTGGGGGACTGTCCTCTGGCATAGCTCCTCTGCTCCAAGAGAATTCCAAGATAAGTGAAACAAAGGGAGGCAGCTTTTGTCAGTCCTTTGTGGGAAACCCCAGACAATCAAAACAGACAAACACAGTTCCCTGGGAACAAGATTTACTCTGCTCCTTTCAGAACCAGGTACCCCCACCAGAAATGTGGGCTGTGCTGGGGAGAAGGTTGGGGCTAGGGTAAGTTAAAAACACCACAAAGATCTCTTACCATATTTAAGCTGCCTTCTTCCTGGTTAAACATTCACTTGATTGCTGTCAACCTTTGACTATCTCCCAGAGTTCCAGTAAGGTTGATTCTGACCATTTTTTTTTGCCAGATGTTTCTGGGGAGGGACAGACTCCCAGAGTTCCCTACTTTGCCATTTTTGTTGATGTCACCTAGCTTTGCCATTTTTGTTGATGTCACCTTGCTTTGCCATTTTACAACTGGGTTGTATTTTTATTATTGAGGTGTAGGAGCTCTTTATATATTCTGGATACAAGTCCCTTGTCAGATATACAATTAAATTGTTTTTACTATGAGAATGTATTATTTGTGTAATTTAAAAAGTAATCAAATATAAAATAAAATAAAGATCTATACAAGGTTGCAAATCTGTCTGGTTGTACACAAAAGTGACTGGAAATAGTCAGTCTTTCCATCAGAGTGTGATTTGGGCAAGTTTCTTTCTGCATCCACCGGTGGACATCTCTTTTCTTCCTCCCTCCCTCCCTCTGGCAGAGACTGTCCCTTGCTGCAGGTGTTGGCTGGTAAAGTTGTTGGTGAGGAGGTGGAGGGCTCTCTGCCCTGGATTGTCTCATGTCTCCTGGAAGGAAACAACTACAGTGGCCTTCTTCTTCGCCTGGACCCTCAAGGTGGCCTGGGGGAGGACGTGGGTTTCTTTGGGAAGCTCTAGGATCTGGTCTTAGGCCTGCCCCCCCTTCACCCAACCAGCGGCAGCCCCAACCCTAGCGAGCTCAGAGAGAGCCTGAGCCTCTGGGAGGGCCACGATTCAGAAAGGTCCCAGAATTGCCAGGCTCCCACCGTCTGGAAAGGTAAGGCCAACAGTAAAAGCAACCCCTCACCCTTTCAGAGGCCTTCAACAGTTTACCAAGCATTTTTACACTGACTAAAACCTTTGATTCTTACCACAATGCCATGAGGCAGATCCAGTCTACGGGCGAGGGAAGAGAGGCAGGTTTAATTTATAGACAAGGAAAGGGAGGATCAGAGAAGGGAAGGCACTTTCCTATTTTCACACACTCATTAAAGATCAGGCCTCTGTGAAATGATATGATGTCAGAGATCTGTGGGAGGTCAAGGGGAGGGTATAGATCAAACAAGAATGACCATGAGTTGCTATTTGTTGAAGCTGATAAGGTGATAAGTAGATGAATTTCCTAGACTTTGTATAAGTTTGAAGTTTTCCACTAATAAAAGAGTAAAAAAAAAAGTCTGTGGGGCTTCCCTGGTGGCGCAGTGGTTAAGAATCCGCCTGCCAATGCAGGAGGCACGGGTTCAAGCCCTGGTCTGGGAAGATCCCACATGCCGCGGAGCAAGTAAGCCCGTGAGCCACAACTACTGAGCCTGCACTCTAGAGCCCGTGAGCCACAACTACTGAAGCCCATGTGCCTAGAGCCTGTGCTCCGCAACAAGAGAAGCCACCGCAATGAGAAGCCCGCGCACCACAACGAAGAGTAGCCCTGGCTCCCCCAACTAGAGAAAGACCACGCGCAGCAACGAAGACCCAACGTAGCTACAAAAAAAAAAAAAAAAAAGAAAAGAAAAGAAAAAGTCTGGCCCTCTGTCTTCAAAATCAACAAACACACATTCATTTCGCCAACATATTCCCAGACCACACCCTACGTCAGGCTCTGTGGAATGAGGAAGATAAGTTGGGGCAGTTCACACTCTGAAGGACAAAGCAGAAAGGGAAGGAAGTGTGTTTATGTATAGGCCAGTTTGGGATCGTGATTAAGGGCACAGGCTTTAGTGTCAGACAGAACTGGGCTTGAGTTTCAGCTCCGCCACTCACCAGGAAGTTGCTTGACCTCTCTGAGGTTCAGTTGCCTCATCTGGAAAATGTGGAGGGAGACAGGGTAAATTAGGGTTGCTGCCTCACTGGAGTATTGTGTAGCTAAAGAGACAATCCATGAGAAGCCTTAGCACAGTACCGTCGAACACATGGAAAATGCCAGATAGGTGTTAGCTATTTTTTTTTTTAATTAATTAATTTTGGGTTGAGTTGGGTCTTTGTTGCTGCGCGTGGGCTTTCTCTAGTTGCAGCGAGTAGGGGCTACTCTTCGTTGCGGTGCACAGGCTTCTCACTGCAGTGGCTTCTCTTGTTGCGAAGCACGGGCTCTAGGCATGAGGGCTTCAGTAGTTGTGGCTCACGGGCTCTAGAGCGCAGGCTCAGTAGTTGTGGCGCACGGGCTTACTTGCTCCACGGCATGTGGGATCTTCCCAGACCAGGGCTTGAACCCGGGTCCCTTGCATTGGCAGGCGGATTCCCAACCACTGTGCCACCAGGGAAGCCCAGGTATTAGCTATTTTTATGAATAGTACTGTTAATAGAAGTTAAAAGTTTTACAGGCAGTGTGCTCTGGAGTTCAGAGGAAGGAGGCATTCACTCTGT
The DNA here is from genome assembly GCF_965194825.1 of Balaenoptera physalus. NCBI lineage: Eukaryota > Metazoa > Chordata > Mammalia > Artiodactyla > Balaenopteridae > Balaenoptera > Balaenoptera physalus. The sequence goes on from NC_138890.1 coordinate 60,013,741, forward strand.
GTCTCCCCTTACTAGGCAGCTCCCTGAGCTTGCTCCAGGCTGCTCTGTTGGGGGCCGCAGGAAGGAGGATGAAGGTGAGACAGGTGAGGCCCACCTTCTGGGATGCAGTAGAAGAGGCCCGGGCCCGGCGGGCTGGACTGAAGAGCCTGCGTTCAGGCCTCCTTGGGGACGCCCTGACAGATAGTGGGCTCAGCCAGCTAGGCAGGGCACTGCGGGAGTTGCAGGTGAGCAAGGTGAGGCCTGGGGGTGCCTGGGCCAGCAATGGCCAGAGCCCACTCAGAATCCCCTCTCCATAGGTGGTAAAAGCCTGGAGCCAGCGCTCAGGAAGCTGGATGCTCAAAGCAGTAAAAACTGAGGCTATGGGGCTCCCAGAACCACAGGTACGTCTTCCCATCCAAACTCTTGGGAGGCCTATTGATGTCTGCCTCCTTTTTCTCTGTTTATAGAGCACTGTGAGGGGGCCCGAGGGGGCCCTTCCTTCATTCATTAATGTATTGATTCCCAAACATTTATTGACCACTATGTGCCTTTTTATAATCCTCTGGAAACAAACAATTAACACCATGATCAGTGCTCTGAAGAGCTTATCCAAAGGGCTCTATGTGGGCATCTAAGTTAGTCTTGGCAAGAGAGGGAAGGAAGACTTCATGGAGGAAGTTGAAACCTGAAGGAGGTGGCTAGCAAAGATGAATGAAGAACATTCCAGGCAGAGAAAATAACAGGAGAAGTGTCAGAGGTAAGCGAGTCCTTGATCTCTTTAGGGGACTGCAAGCAGCTCAGTTTGCTGGAGGATAGAGTTTGAGGAAGAAAGTCCAGAGAGAAGGATTGGAGAGTGAAGTAGGGGCCTGGTCATGCAGGTCTTTGTAAATCTATTGAGATGTTTGGAGTTTGTATGGAAGGTCAAGGGGAACCCACAATTTATTTTAAACAGGCAAGACAACATTGCTCCCAGCATTGCTTCAGCAAACTGAAGCTCCGAGAAGTGATGTGAGTATACCACGGTCACTAGGATAATCAAAGGCAGCAGAGGTGCAAAGACATCCAAGTCCTTAGACTCAGTACGGCACTCTTTCATCCCCTTAGGATGCATGTCCTCCCTTATGCAGAAGGGGGTGCTATCTTCCATGATTTGTCACAGAGTGGCTGGAAGGTGGCCCCTGTCCAGCTTCTCCTGGTGCTTTCATTTTCTTAATTACTTATAACTTGTTTTTACAGCCCTGGGCCTTGGGAATTAGGCCTGTAAACTCCAAGTTATTGAACAGAGCTGGCCACTGTTTAGTGCTTTGGGTGCCTTATCTCATTTCATGCTCTCTACAACTTTTATCAGCTCCATTTTATGGATGAGAAAATGGAGACTCAGAAGACTAGCCGCCTGCCTGAGGTCATACAGCTAAGAAAAGGAAGGGCTGGGACCCTGATCTGATTTCAAAACCAACACTGTCCTGGGAGGAAAGGTAACAGGATTCTCACTCGTAATGTATTCTCAGCAGGTGACAGATTCAACAGCAAGCCCCAGCCCAGGCCTCCAGGAAGAGCCTCAAGGTGAGGCTGGTGCTTGGGGTGGAGCTGGAGGTCTTCTCCACCTTTGGTGTGCTTAACTGCATTTTCCTCCAGTGGCAGGAAGAACAGCATCTATAGGACCTGATCTCCACCAAATGCACCCTCTCAGGGAGCCTGAGGAACAGGTAACACCTCATGTACCCCAGAACAACTGGAAGCTGTTGGGGAGTAGAGTCGCAGAGTCCTGATAATGTGTGTCCTGCTTACCTTGCCCTAACATCAGTGAGAAATATGGAGCTTCTGGCAAATAAAGGGCCTGAAGGGTTACTGGATCCCTCAGGGAGGGGCATGGGAAGGGGCTGTTTTCCTACTGGGTTGGTTTAGGGGCATGGGGTCCCTAGGGCCTCCATGGCACCTACTGGCAGAATCAATACCTCTCCTCTTCCCTCACGGCCTCTGAGTCTCTGTCCAGGCCACAGGCTCTTTCAGGCCAGCTAGTCTCCTGGATGTAATTCTAGGAGCTGCCCTGGTAATGGGGGTCTGTTGGAAAAGTTGGGCCCTGTGTCCCAAGGCTGTGTACACACATGGGCTTCTGGCTGAGCCTAGAATGATGCCACCTAGGCCCAGCAGGCCCCGGATGTGGCCCTGCAGTTCTTCCTGGCTCAGGCCCAGAGGCAGAGACTGCGAGAACAGCACCAAATTTGGATCCAAGAGGAACTGAAGCATTTGGAACAAGAGGAAGAGGTGGTGGCAGGGGACCAGGTCAAAGGCCTGGTGGCTGAGGAGGTGAGGAAGGTCAAGTAGGTCTTAGATCTTTGGGGGGATCTTTGTTGAGGCATGTGGGATCTTTCGTTGTGGCACTTGGGCTTCTCTCTAGTTGTGGCGTGTGAGTTTTTCTCTTCTCTATTTGTGGCGTGTGGGCTCCAGGGAGCGTGGGCTCTGTAGTTTGCGGCACGCAGGCTCTCTAGTTGAGGTGCACGAGCTCAGTAGTTGCGGCACGTGGGCTTAATTGTGCCGCAGCATGTGGGATCTTAGTTCCCTGACCAGGGATCAAACCTGTGTCCCCTGCATTGCAAGGCAGATTCTTTACCGCTGGACCACCAGGGAAGTCCCTTGAGGCTCCTTCTAACCTGGCCAGGCACTGTGCTGGGATCTAGCGTCAATCACAGCAGACTGGACCACAGCCTCTCTCATGGCCCTCACGGCTTTGTGGGGGATAGACGATGCAATTCTCAGTGCTAAGTGCTGTAAATGAGGGAGCTAGTGACTCGTGGGAACAAACAGGTGTACCTGGCCCAGGCTGGAGTGGAGCAGAGAAGATGGCATCTAAGCTGAGACTTAAAGGACAAACAAATTAGCCAGAGAAATTCACTAGACTCAGATCCACAGGGCAGTTTGTGCTCATCACATGGAGGCACTAAGTAAACACAGCTTGTTTAAACAAGAAACAAAACTTGTGTGCACAGAGGTCGGATCAGGGGAAGGTGGGAGACATGCTCTTAGGAGAGAATCCTGTATGAGCAAAAGTCCAAAGGGAAGCAATGGCAAAGCAGGTTCTGGGTGTTGCCAACTGTCCATCTGGCTGGAGCCTGGCAGGTGCATGGTCAGAGGCAAGGCTAAAGAGACCAGCGTGTGCCACGCCTCTGGATTTGGACTTTACCCCAAGGATGACGGTGAACTATTGAAATGCATGTGTCAGTTCTGTCCCTCACTAGCCATGTGAATTTGGTCAGGTTAGGTCACTTCTCTGATCCACTGTTTCCAAATCTGTAAAACGGCAATTACCTCAAAGGTTATCATTAGATAAAACGAAATAACAATATAAAGTAAGTAGAACAGAGCCTGGCACACAGGTTGCACTCAACAAAGGGTATGTATTATCACTGAAGGTTTCCGAGGAGAGGCAGAGATGGCACCGGGAGTGGACAGGGCTGAGACTCCAGCTGGAGGCCCTTCAGGTAGAACGGGACACGGCGGAGCAGGACCTGACAGCCCTCTATGACCTGCACGTGCAGGCTGCCCGGGCTTGGACATGCCACACGCTGCAGGTCAGTGGGGACAGAGGGCAGGCCTTGAATTAGTTCCAAGGCTGGCTGACTGATGGGGATCTCTGAATCTGCGCACAGGTATTCCGAGCCTGGCGGGGGCTGTGGGAGGAACAGGCCACGGCTGCAGAGCATCGCTATCGCAGCCTGCTGGCTGGCATCCTGCAAGACACCATCAACCTGGCCACGCAGAACCAGGAGCTCCAAGCCCAGAGCCAGCGACTTCAGCAGACTAGGCTGGGCGCAGGCATGCTGGATCCCGGCCCTGAGGAGAAATGTGGGGACCAGGAATCCTTCAGGGGCAGTTTCCTCTCTCCTCATTCGTAAAGGTCCTAGAAGGGAGAGGAGCTGGGACACAACAGCCAAGCTAACCTTCATTATGGATAATTAATAACACCACTAACTAGGTCTCATTGTGCCAGTCCCTGCTGAGCACACTAATATCCCTTATTTGATTTAGCCGTTTCCTTTATAGTAGTAGGTATCATTTGATGCCCCCATTTCAGAGATAAGCCAACTAAAGCTAAGAGAGGTTAAGTAACTGTTCAAGGACAGTCAGCCAATAGGTGACAGAGCCAGAATTAAAACTCAAGCCTGGTTGGCTATAGTTCTACACTGCCAGCAATAGTAGTTCACAAGTTGCAGTGTGCATCAGAATCACCTAGGAAGCTTACTGAAAAGAAAAAAAAAGGAATAAAGAAAAAAAAGATTCCCAAACCTCACTCCCTAAGATTCTGCTTCAGCAGGACTGGGATTTCTCTTTTTTTTTTCCCCACAAGCTTACCAGGTATTCTACCACGGGAGCAGGGCCTGACATTCCTCTGGTCATGAGAAGAGACGACAGGCAGGAATATCAGTGAGGGATCCCGAGGAGATGAGAAACAAAACCACCTTGAGTCCTAAGAGTTTTCTAGCCTACAGTCTACAGTTTGCCTTGCTGGGCCCAGCACTTTCTATTCCCAAGACTCCTTCCAAATTCTCCAGGGCCCAAGTTTTATGCTTCAGAGAAACTTCCAAAGCTCCATGACAGAAAATAGTCTCGGCTCCATGGAATTCGCAAAGGAAACAATGCTGTTGGCAACAGCTGGGAGAAAACAGCCTCTTCTCTTAGTCCATAAGTCACTCCAGGATTAAGATACTCAGGGCACCAGAGGAATGAAATTATGTTTGAGAGGAGCTATGCAACACAGAAGACACAGGACAATTATGGCCAATTGTAGGAACCACCTACACCCCAGAGCACTTTATTAAGACCTTATTGCTTATAGACACTGACTGAGCTGTACAAGTTTCCCTGTGCCTGGTCCCAGGTCACTCTGTGTAGAGTTTCCCTAGGCTGTTGGGAGCTGGGACACTGCTAGGAAAGGGCAAGACCCAGAGTGGGAAGGATGGTACCTCCTAGGAGCTATAGAGGGGGCAGCGGGCTTTGAGAGAGTCCTTAGGGTGAGCAGAGAGGTCAGGAGCGTAGCTTAAGCCAGGGCCCAGGGGCAACATTCCCTGCGATGTGTCAAGCCCCAGTCCTCTCTGAGGTTTCCAGAACAAAGGCTGGATGTGGAGAGAGCGGGGGCATTATTTCCAGGCGCTGCTGCCGCTAGGGGAGCATGGCAGAGGCCTGGGTGATGGGCGTATAATGTGCAGCAACTGGGCTTTCCTACACGACAGTGGGGGTGAGTAAGTTACGGGGGAGTCACGCACCATGGCTGGGCTGCAGCAGCCAGCACCAGGCCTGGGGGCCGTGGGTCTGCTGGGGTGATCAGAGCAGGCAAGGGAAGCCAACTGCTGCCCACACCCCACTTTAAGAAACTGCATTCATGCAGGTTGAGGCAGGGCACCTCCTCCCATCAGGCACGGTATCATTTCTCAGGCCCATGAACTGATGCTCCCCTAATTCCTTAGTCAGGAAGAACTTCTGGGGGTGTAAGCGTTTCCTTAATCAAACCCAGGCTTCAAGTCTCCCAGGCTCAACCCTCCACGCACCTACCTCCAGAGACTGACATGGCTGCTCGCACTTCCCCAGCTTTTCTCGCAAGGCACTTGTTACAGGGCTGCTGAGGGGAGGGGTCAGCACTGGGAGGTGGCTCCGATGGTGGCACCCAATCTACAGGTCAGGAATCAGGGTGGAGGTGGTGAGGGGCTAGCGACTGCCATAGTACAGGCGCACAGCCAGGCCAATGAGCAGCGTGGCCAGGAAGAAGGCAGCCGTGAGCTGAAGCTGCAGCAGGGCTGCTGAGAGCATGGCATTGACCACTAGCGAGCAGGACACAACGAAGAGGCGTGTGATGCTGCTGCCATGCTTCATGACAGCTGACATGAGCAGCCCATTTAGCGCCTGGCTCAGCACTACGAGTGCTGCCCATCCTGAGAAACCCTCCAGGAGCCCTGGGCCGGGGCCGCCACCTGCATGCAGACCTAGGTTCAGGAGCACACCAAAAGTGTAGAGGAAGAGGTTCTGAAGTGCCAGGGGCAGCCGCTGTCGCTTCATGAGCAGCTCTGTGTACACGGAAGACAAGCCTGAGATGAGGCAGTACAGGATGAGAAGCAGCAGTCCCAGTGGACTTATATGCAGGGGTATGGGGCCTGCAGCAGCTGCTGAAGGGGGCCCAGGAAGGGTGTTCCCAGGGTCCTGGAGGCCACCAGCTGCATAGCAGGCTCCTGCTGCCATGAGCAGCAGCAGTGCTAAGCCCTGGCGTGCAGAGAGGCGGTGTCGGAGGCAGAGGCAGTAGAACAGGGCTGTGCTTCCAATCTTGAGATTGCTCAGCACCTGGTAGGTGCTGGGGTCCATGTAACGTTGAAGGTAGATCACCAGGTTGTTGCTGGCGCCGTAGAGCAGGGCTGATAGTGTGAATGGGGCGGCCTGGCGCCAGGGTGGGGTCCCCTGGGGCCATGCTTGCCAGCCCACCAGGAGGGAGAAGGCGCACAGCAGCAGCTTGGTCAGTTCAGTCAGCAATACAGCCGAAGAGGGTCGGAAGGGCACACGGCCATCCACGTGGCACAGTGCCAGCAATGGGGCATGGGCACCGTACATGGCAGTGGACACGAGTAGCATCAGGGTCCAGCGGGCCTGCCTGGGATGGCCCAGGCCTGGCACACCCCCGTCCTCTACACTCATGCCCAAACTAGACCCTGGGTGGCCTGTGAGGCTAGCAAGGGGGGGTCAGTGGGAACTGTGACACGTTTGGGGAAAATCAAGTGATGGAGCTGGCTCCCAGGGAAGAGGAGCCTTGGTACATCGCCAGAGAGAATACTGAGAATCAGAGTCAGCTGCAAACTCCACAGTAAGGGCTAGAAGAGGAAGGGGCTGGTGGTTCTAGAAGCCACTGTCTTGGGGCCAATGCCATGGGGTTATGGAGGCGAGGAGTCCAGGGTGCTGGCTGATGAGCCACTGTCCAGCCTCTGCAGGAAGGCGGCAGGAAAGCTGGAGACAGCAAATGGGTGAAAGCCGGGGAGGCCAGATATGGCATCTGTGGTTGAAAGGCCTCCACCTGCAGGCCCCAGCTGCTCATCCTGCCTCCCCCATGGGATCCAGAGCTAGTCGGGCCCCTTGCGCAGTGATCGAAGATAGTCCCTCAATGTCTTCTCCACATTGGGCACAGCATACGCCTGAGCTGCATATATGCCAGTGCAGGTGCCCACGGCAAAGCCTAATACTGCTGACGCCCTCAGTTTGGCCACCACATAGCCAGCCAGGAAGCCCTTGAGGAACGGAGAGGACAAGAGCGAGCCATCCTGTGGAGGAAAATGTAGGAGAAAATTCAGCCAGGCTCTCCCCTTCTCTACCCAGGAGCTACTCAAGCTGGGCTTAGCATGTTCCACTACCTGCTCCTCCTTACTCTGGAAAACCGTAGTATGCTCACCAAAGATTTTTTCAAGGTCCTGGGCAGAAAAAGAACCTAGGAGTCGTGATCACATAATGTCAGAACCCTGAGGTTAGAAGACTCTAACCACAGAATCCCACTGAGAGAGATGTCCCTGAGGAATCTGACCCCTGCTTACTTCTCCAGTCTCATATCCTAGCATGCTCCCCTACTACTGCAGCCAAACTGAACTGCTTTCACCTCGCATGTTCATCATGCTACCTCCGACCACAAGGGCTTTGCCTATGCTGTTCCATCTGCCTGGAATGTTCCCTCCTCCTCCCTTCACCCAGTTAACCCCTACTTAAGATCCCAGTTCAAAGGCCATTTTCTCAGGGAAACTTTCCTTGGGGTCACAGAGAACACGCCCTCAATAGCCAACCATTTGCCGAATGAATCTCTACCACCCACTCAAAAGCATATTGACCAATGAAGCCTAAGCGGGAGGCAGGGGGCAGGTGCACCTTTACCTGGTCTACACCACTGTTGACTTCGTCTTCCACACGCTGCTGCAGGCGCTCCAGCTGGTTCTTGAGAAATGCCAGGTCCTTGAGCTTGGGTAGAGAATCCTAGGACAAAAGAGAGGTTGGCTCCAGAAGGTTGACCCAGCCCCATCCCCTGCTCAAGTCTATCAGAGGCTGGGGGCAGGAGGCAGTGAGCCTAAGAAACCCCTTCCTATAAAACCTTCCTGAGATGATAGTGGTAAAGGAAGAAAAGTAAAAGAACTCACACGGGGGCCTGGGAGGGGGTGACCGATGGGACCTGCATCGGTAACTTACAGCAACTCTTACAGAAATTTTATACAGTAAGCGGTGAATAGAGAAGACAAGAGGGGCAGTTAGGGGACCTAGGTTTATCCGGCAAGCGCTAGTGAGTAGTAAGCTACCTGAAAGTCTATCTTGTCTGTGTCCCGAGGCCTAACACAAGGACTCCAAGTACTTAGCAAATGTGTGGTTGGTGCTGAACTTCCAGACTAACGGTGAGGCAGTTCCTTGGACAATTTGGGGGTAAACCTGATTTCTGCCTAGGCTTCTCCCTCTTCCTCCCCAAACCCATCGCAAACTGAATGTGTGACTGGATGAGCTGGGGTTTGGTGCGGGGGGAGGGAACGTGGCTGTCTGCAAGAGTGTGGGTAAATGAATTCAGGATTTTGGTCGCACATAACGACGAAATTAGTGTGCCCAAGGAATGTGTTCGAATGCGGGTGTGTCTGTGCTGTTGGAAACTTCCTGTCTCTGGAAGGGAAATTTCGGTGGTTAGGGAATGGAGCAGAGTGAGGAATGTCTGCAAGTAACTAAGGATCATGATGGTCCGGGGTTGGGGGGTGGGGAGACACCTGGGGGATTCCCGGCTCCGCTTGCCTTGCGCAATGCTCCGCCACTCCACTTCCCATTATTGAGGCAGTCGACAGGAGTAAAAGTCCGCTCCCAGGAGAAACAAGGGGCAACCCCACCCAGAAGCCCCCCCATCTGTCGCCTCTCCCCAAGACTAAAAAAGTGTGAAGCCCACCCCAGACTGCAGACAACCCTGCAGTTCCCTCACCTTGTCATCCGCCATCTTCCCAGCCGAGCTTGTTGCGCAGGCGCAGCACCGCCTCCCTCCTGGCAAATGCTACTGCCATCTTTACTGAGGGCGCAGGCACTTCCGGGGCATTTCTGGAACGGGTGGAGGCGCTTTCCTGAAGGTCTTCTTTTCGCAGATACTCCCACGTGACCTCTCCCATTGAGACCTAGGCTGCGTGTGCGCGCGCGTAGACTACCTGAACGCCATGATCTCACTCGTGCGCGTGTGCGCTCCGCGCACGTTCGCCTGGCGGATCTTCCGCCGGTTGATGAGCTCACAATTGAGCTATGATGTCAGCGTGCGCGCCGCGGACCTTGCTCCTCCTCCAGACCTTCGCACGCCAACACGCGGCAACTGGGGGATCCGGACGGCTGTTTTCACGCGCCACCTTTCGACGGGAGGCGCTGCTCAGGCGGGTCCTTTCCCGCCCCCAGGACCCGGCCCCTGCCCCGCCCCGTATTTGTGCGGCGCCACCTGGCCAGGCCGATTCCGGCGCAGAGGCTGGACTTGTAGGCGCAGCAGCTCCGGAGGCGAGCTGGGGACGCGACCAGGGCTATGCTGGGCAAGGATTACATGCTGGCCATCATTCTGGTCAACTGCGATGGTGTGCACAGAGGGTCCCGATGGGAGGATCGGGAGCTGAGGGGGGACGAGGGAGCGCGAAAGGCTACCCCAGCCTCAAAGACAGGGAGGGGCGTACGTCTCGGAGTGAGGACCAGGGAACAAATGAACCCCGATCTTTGCACTGCAGTATCCAAGGTTGGAAGCCTGGACCCTCAGGCTGAACCTTCTGCGTTAAGTTGTGCCTTTTGGGTTGGAGGAAGGGTTATGACAAAGTGTTATTCTTAGCGCACATATATGCCTTCCTTCTCCAATCCCACGTTCCTGTAGATGACTTGTGGGGGGACCAGAGTCTGGAGGGGGAGCCAGGTTTGCCCCCTGGCTGGAGGAAGATCCGCGATGCTGCAGGTACTTATTATTGGCATGTACCCAGCGGTAGCACCCAGTGGCAGCGCCCAACCTGGGAGTCAGGAGATGCAGAGGACGCAGGCACGGTAGGTGGAGTGTGAGGTGGGGGCCTGAGCTCATGTGTGGATCTAAGCCTGCTGCCACACTGACCTAGCCCCCTCTCTACAGAAGACGGAGGGAATTTGGGGACTTCGGCCCCCAAAGGGGAGATCCTTCTCCAGCCTGGAGAGCTCACTGGACCGGAGGTAACAGGGATAGGCCAGGCAAAAATGAAAGGCTTGGGGTTCCATGGCACTCAAAGATGCAGCTGGACCCACAGTCCGCTTTCCAGCACAGGTTCTGGCCTGTGTCCCATGTTTAGGGTTTTGTTATGTGTTCTTGGCTCTGTCCCATATTGTTGACTCTCCCAGTGTTTTGAGTTTTGTTCCTTGTTCCAAACTGTTTTTTGCTACATGTTGTTTTATGTGTTCTGGGTCCTGACCTCTCATGTTCTAGGCCTTGGTCACTACCCTAGGTTCTGTCCACGGAGGTTCCTATCCTGTGTTCTAGGGTCTTCTTGTCCTGATTTGGGGCTCTGGTCCAGATTTTGGACCCTGTTCCATGTTTGTTTTATTCTGTGTCTTGTGTGTTGAATTTTCCCTCAAATTCTAAGCCATGCTTTATGTTACATTTATGTAATATGTCCTGGGCCTTGTCTCACTCTGACTTTATATTTGGGACACTGTATTCTGGGTCTTATCCCACATCTTGTGCCCATCGAGTAGTCTAGTCCTCACCATTGTCCCTTCTATAGGAATTGTGGTCCTCTTACGAGCTCTGCTCTATTCCAGTAATTCTCTGTCCTGGTATGGTGAAGAATCCTACATCCAGAGAATGGAGCCAGGGGCCAAGGTAGTGACTTGGGCCTGAGGGCCAGCCCAGGGCATTGGGGAGGGTCCCAAGGGAAAGGTCAGGGGTGAGACTGGGCTGAGCAGAGGTGATCAAGGCTGAAGGGAGGTCTCAGAGGGTTTATATATGTGGAGCCTGTGGCACCTCCCACCCTACTTCACCTCTACTTACTCAGGGTCCTCCTGTCCTTTTCCTCAACCCGTCAGTGCTTTGCAGTCCGCTCTCTGGGCTGGGTAGAAGTACCTGAAGAGGACCTGGTACCAGGGAAGAGCAGTATTGCAGTCAATAACTGCATCCAGCAGCTGGCCCAGACCCGTAGCCAGAGCCAGCCCCTGGATGGTGCCTGGGGCGAGGTAAGCTGGCTGGCCCTTCAAGGGGTTCAGCCCAGCATCCAGCAGAGGTGGTTGTCCCTGAATTGCCTGTTCCTCATGGCAACCACCTTCACCTGAGCTCCGGGCTGACCTCTCCTTGGCAGGGCCAGAACATGCTGATGATCCTGAAGAAGGATGTGATGAGCCTGGTGAATCCCCTGGACCACAGTCTGATCCACCGCCAGCCTCTGGTGCACATTCGTGTATGGGGTGTGGGCAGCTCCAAGGGCCGGTGAGGACCCCTACATCCCTCGAAGTGAGAGTTGCTCCTCCCTCCCCCTTGCAGGCTGTGATCCCCGCTGATACTGACCCTCTGTACTTGAACCCCTGGACACAGGTCCTCTGACATGTACCCAAGCTCTGCCTCCCCTGCCTGGTACAGCCCTGGTTGGGGAGGGTGGGCCCAGCTCAGCAGGGACGGATGGGGGAGAGCCTGAGAGGCTGGGCTGATTCTCTCCTGTGCTCCCACATGCTTCTGGAACAGTGACAGGTGAGTGACAGCCAGGCGCCTGGAGCCCCAGCCCTGATCTCCTTGTTCCATCCCTGCCATAACCCTGACTTTCCAGCCTCCTGCAGGCACTACAGGCCCCTGTCCCTACCTAGCCTCTACCCCAGCTCCATCCCTGGCCCTGCCCTAGTCCCATCTCTGACCCTGCCAGGGACTTCGCTTTTGTGGCGGGTGACAAAGACAGCTGTATGCTCAAGTGCCATGTGTTTCGCTGTGACGTCCCTGCCAAGGCCATTGCCAGTGCCCTACACGGGCTCTGTGCCCAGGTAAGGGCCAGGAGTGGGGCAGGGAATGTGGGTATGGAGCTGGGTCTGAAGCTGCTAAGGTGGTTGGGTTAGGGTGGTATTGGCTCCCTTACCTCACTTCCCCCTCCCTACACCTCATGTTGGCTGCATTGTGTTTCAGATCTTGTCAGAGCGAGTAGGGGTCAGTGGTGATTCCCCTTGCTGCTCACTAGACCCCATCTCCCCTGAAGACCTGCCTCGACAAGGTATGGGGAGGGAAGGGCTGCACGGCACCAACAGGCTACTTTGGTGAAAGATGGGAAGGGGGTTCTGGTTATTTAGTACTTCTCTGGAGAGAGAGAACTTCTGAGGTGTCCTTGTCCCAGGGATCCCAAACTCTAAATTGGAGGAACATCCATGGCCTTTTTTCTGCTAGTTCCAGTTCCCTTAGAAGCGTGGAGAAAAGGGTCATTGAGCGAGTACCCAGGCCAACTTGGTGTATATATTTCAGTGGAGCTACTGGATGCGGTGAGCCAGGCTGCTCAGAAGTACGAGGCACTGTACATGGGGACCCTGCCAGTCACCAAAGCCATGGGTGAGGACTGAGTGGGCTGGAGGGGGTGGGCTGCATAAGAGAAGAGGAAGGTGGGAAAGGAAGGATCTACCACCATTTCTAAGAGTGCTCCCATGGCCCTCTATAGCCTGGGATGTACCACCCTTCTCAACTCAGGAGTCTAAGCCTGGCTGCAGCTATTCTGTTCCCATCTCTCTGAATCCTAAGTCAGTGAGAGGGGCCTAGACACTCCCTGCAGATCTTTTGTTACGCCTGGGAGACACCATGGTGGGCTTGTCCCCCCCCCCCCCCCCCCCCCGCCCCAGGCATGGACATGCTGAACGAGGCCATTGGTACCCTCACCACCCATGGGGACCGGGACACCTGGGTCCCTGCCATGCTCAGCGTATCTGACTCTCTCATGACTGCACATCCCATTCAGGTACCAGCCAGAAGAAGGTGAAGTTGGGGGCTGTGGAGGGGTGGGCGGGGATGCCAAGGGGTTACTGCTTGCTACTGGAAGTGCTCAGTGGGTCCAGCTAGTACCTGGCCCTCTAGTGACTAAGCCTGATTTGGGCAGGCAAAGGCTGGTGCAGAGGAGGAGCCACTGTGGCAGTGCCCTGTGCGCCTCGTGACCTTTATTGGTGTTGGTCGTGACCCACACACCTTTGGCCTCATTGCCGACCTGGGCCGTCAGAGCTTCCAGTGTGCGGCCTTCTGGTGCCAGCCCCATGCAGGGGGACTCTCCGAAGCTGTGCAGGCTGCTTGCATGGTGAGTTAGGGGTGGGAATGGGTGGGTGGGATTGCCCTGCAGCTGCTCTGTACTGGTGACTGGGGTTCAGGATCGGCAACCTCTCCAGAGATCACAAACCAGCCATGCCAGGGCTGACTGTGGTTCAGTAGTATTTTATTTGACCCTCATGCTGTTTTTAATAGGTTTTAATTAGTTGCCAATATTTAAAGGCCAGGACATTTCACATAATAATTGCTATTTGTGTTTTTCGTAAAATATCAGAAGCTCTGACACTTGGGTCCACACGTATACATTTCAGCATTTAGCTGGAATTGTGTAAGGGCTGTGCCTTGAAGGGTGAGCATTGTCTTTCCTGTTTTCTCTCATTTAGATTGTTTTCTGGTTATCTGTGGGCATCTGAGTATGGGACACTTGCACTCAGTTCAGTTCACTTACTCACTCAAATACGAGTGCTTGCTGGAACTCAACCATACTTGACCCTGGGAATTCAGTGGTTTAGAGGGCATAGCCTTTGCCCTCACAGAACACTTAGGTTAGAGCAGAGACAGGCCAGAAAGAAGTTGTACACCACAGGATGATGGAGGATATGGCCCCTTCGGAGGTTCAAGAAGGCTACCTGAAAGAGGTGATAGAAAACTGAGAGTTGAAGGTCCAAGGAGGGAAGTTATCCAGGTGAAGGGGAATGGGACAGGACATGTGCCAAGTACAGGGAACCCCAGCTGTGAAGGTGAGAGGGATGTCAGTGGATTAGAGTATGTGAAAGAATCTAGTGTATCTGGAGTGCAGGGGGGGATGGAGTGAGAGATGGGGGCAGAAAGAATGGCAGAATCCAGGTCATGGAAGAACTTACAGGGTAGGGTGATGAATTTGTTTTATCTTGAGGCACTTTGAGCCATTGAAAGGTTTTGAGCAGGACAGTGAAGTCAAGTTTGTGGATTTGGAAGATCACTGAAGCTATAGTATGGGTAGAAGATTTGGAAGACACAAGAGAAGTAAGAAGACCATTTAGAACCCTGTTGAATTCAAATGAGAGAGGAGCAGAGCAGTTGCACTGGGACTGGGTTGTAGAACATCCCCTTGACTAGGGAGTCCACTTTGCCAGGGTCCAGTCCACTGCAATGAGAGATGGAGGAGAGTTAGCATAGTGGTAGGTATGGTTAAGAGCACAGGCCGTGCAATCAGAACTAGTTGTGAATTCCAATTCTATCAATTTCTGATTACGTGACCTTGGGCAAGTCATGTATTCTCTCTGAATCTCACTTCCTCATTTGCAAAATGTTGATTATAACACCCGATAAATAACTAGATCGATTAGATTATATATATATAAAGAACTTAACACAGTGTCAAGCTCTCCTTAAATGCTCAGTGAATGTCAGGTTTTAGACTTTTGTTATTGAGCTACCTGTGCATGCTGTAGGGGCTCCAAACGTGGCAGACTACCAGCTTCATTTCCTACTGAAGCCTTGGCCGGGTCCCTGTCCTGCAGAAGCTTTCAGGGGGTCCAGGGGCAGAAAGGAGCTGGATCCTCACATTCCCCTTCTCCCTAGGTTCAGTACCAGAAGTGTCTTGTGGCCTCTGCGGCTCGAGGCAAGGCCTGGGGTGCCCAGGCCCGTGCCCGCCTGCGGCTCAAGCGGACCAGCTCTGTGGACTCCCCTGGAGGTCCCCTGCCCCTCCCCCTGCTCAAAGGAGGGGTTGGGGGTGCAGGGGCAGCCCCTCGAAAGCGGGGCGTCTTCTCTTTTCTTGATGCCTTCCGGCTGAAACCCTCTCTGCTCCACATGCCCTAAATTAATCGGGGAGGACTGGGGAAGGAGGTTCTGGGTCCATGCCTGACTCTGTACTCCTTCATTCCCCAGGGGCCTGCAGCCTCTCGCCCCTTGGAGCCTTCTCTGCCTGCCCCAGTGACCCTTGCCCACCCTCTATTTATTGCCCAATTTATTGTTTATATGGATGATTGAGAGGCCCTGTACCACAGCCTAGGCCCCGGGCTCTCCTCTCCCTGGGTCCCTGTGTTCCTTGCCCCTGTCCAGCCCTGGACAGTTGGCTCTACCTCAGCAACACTTTATAGCAAAATCAGTACAAATAAAAATCCCTCAGTGACCTCACTGGATGTGAGTATATTGGGCCTGGGACTGGGTTGGGAGTTAACAACCTGTATGAGATGAGTGTCTGCGTCTGTGCTTGGTGTTGGTGGCTGCAGGTAGTCACATAAGGGCATGGGAGTGTTGGAAAAATGACTTCATTTAAGAAATATATTTTTATGTGTATATAGGCACTAGGCACTAAGGTCGGCACTGGAGGTATAATAAAATAGGAGTTCCACCTTCTGAACTGTCAAACAAGAGTCAAATAAACAGCACTGAAGATAATATGTAGTACAACTGGGAAATCTCAGAAGGTTGTGGGAGCTCAGGTGAGACACCTGAAGTACGTGGTCTGAGGTGCTTTCAGTGTGCTAGGCTTCCTGATAAATACGTTCCAGCCGAGAGAGTGTAAACGTTCAGGAAAGTGGACAGAGGTTCTGGAAGTCCACCTGACTAGATCACAGTGGGGGCATGTGTGGGACAGGAGCTTCTGGTGGTTTAAACTTGCTCCTGAGAGCAACTGTGAGATTTGGAGAGAGAGAACCCACTTGGGCTCCTAGAGCGCCACCCCCTGGAAAACAGCCCCACTTGGTACCCTACTAGGGCCCCGTGCGTTATTAGCTGGAATAGATTTAGAGTTCCTTGGGGAGTTGGAGCAGGGCCTCGACGGTGATTCCCAGCGTTTCTGAACTGTCCAACCTGGAGGGCTCCAGGCAACCAGCCCTGCCGGGGGCGTGCCCCAGCCGGCTCGGGTGCGGCCGCCCCGGAAGTGACGTGATGCCCCGCTGGCCGTGCGGAAGTGGAGATGGCGGGGCTGTACGTGAAACCGGGTGAGCGCGGCGGGTGGGCTGGGGCTCTGGGTCTACCGCCGGCCCAGGCTGCGGGCGGTTACCGCGCGGGGTGCGGACCGTCTGTCGCCCCCGGGCTCGCTTCACACGTCCTCTCACCTTCGCAGGCAACAAGGAGCGGGGCTGGAACGATCCGCCGCAATTCTCATACGGGCTGCAGACCCAGGCTGGCGGACCCAAGCGCACGCCGCTCACCAAGAGGGTCGCCGCTCCCCAGGATGGATCCCCCAGAGGTGCGTGGGGGCCCTGTGCGCCGCCGAGAATGGGCGGTGCCAGGGATAAGCTTGTACCGTGGGCCTTTTTTGCTCTCTGAGGACTTCCTGAGGAGAGAGGTTGGAGCCCCAGAAAGGGGCCCAGTTCTGGCCCTTTTCCGAGCTCCTTACCTGTTGCCCAGGTAAATAATTGGTACGTTGGTCTCAAAAGAATCTCTCTGTGCTTTCGCCCTAGGTGATCTCATCCAGACATACGGTTTTTAATATAGTTTTTAATTCCCAAATTATTTTCAAATCCTATTTCCAACCTGGATCTTTTCTCAGAACCCCATCGTGGTATACCCATTTGTCTCTTCTTCCTCGTCACTTGACTGTATGATAAGCATCTCAGATTTAACGTGTTATTCATTTAATCAGTATCATCTACTGAGCACCTACTGTGTTTGAAGGCAAACTAAACAGCAGTGAACAAGACAAAAGTTTTGTTTTCTTGGGAGTCCACACTATCGCTTTGGAGATAGATGAAATGGTGGTAAGGGTTTTGCAGAGAAATAAAACAGGGTGATGTAAGAGTGACGGGGTAACTAAGGTACCTGAGGGGCTGACACTTAAGCTGAAATCTGAATGATTAAAAGCTAGCCACACAAAGATCAGGTGCAAGAGCATTCAGGGCATTGGAAACAGCTACTGCAGGAGCCCTGAGATAAGTTTGGCAAATTCAGAGACTGAAGGAATATCTGATGGCTAGAGCACAGTGGGCTAGGGATAGAGATTAAGATCTGAGAAGTACGCAGGGGGCCAGATCATAGTGGGTTTTTGTAAACCAGGATAAGGAGTTTGTATTTTAATCTACGTAAAGTGGAAGCCATGGAAAAATTTAAAGTAGAGGAGGGCGTCCTTTTCCCCTGAGCATTTCCCGTGCCAATAGGTGGATCTGTGGCCCTGAAAAGGGAGCTCAAATTCAGCTCTTTTCACTCCTCTCTTATCCGCACCCGTAACATTGCAGAGTTATAATATAAATCAGAGTTTCTTAACCTTAGCACTAATGGCATTTTGGGCCAGATAATTCTTTTTTGTGAGAGACTGTCCCATACATTGTAAGATGTCTGCAGCATCCCTGGCCTCTACTCACTAGATGTCAGTAGCACCCACCCAGTTGTGACAGCCAAAAGTGTCTCCAGACATTTGTCCTGGGGGCAAAATCTCCCCAGGTTGAGAAACACTGACTTATATCTTTAAAAAGACCACTGTGTCTCCTGTGTGGAAAACAGATTTTAGGGAAGAAGTGGAAAGACAAATTAAGAGGCTATTATGCTAACATAGGTAAGATGTAATGATGATTTGGACAAGGGTTGGAGTACTAGAGGTGGTAGGAATTGGATGGATATAAGATATGTTACGGAGAAAGTCAGTAGGAATGAGTAGGTATAGTAGGTGAGGTGAAAGAAGAAGCAATGTAACATACATTTTTTCACTTGAGGAACTGGATGGTGTTGTTCATTGATATGGGATAACTGGGTTTTGGTGGGTGAGGAAAAAAGCAAGCTTTCTGTCTTGGCCATGTTAAATTTGGGCTGCTACTCTGGGGAGAGGTCTAGGCCAGAATTACAGAAATGTGTCACTGTCACATGGATGGTATTTGAGGTCATGGGCTTGAATAAAGAGTGTGTGTGGATAGAGGCCTAAAGAGGATCCAAGACAGAGCCCTAAGGTGCTCTAGCATTTCAGGGTTGAACAGGGAAGGAATTAGCAAATGAGACTGAGAAAGAGCAAAAGAAGTAAGAAGAAAAGTAACATTTACTCTGGGAGAGATTAAAATCTTGATTCAACCCTGATGAATGCTGCTGAGAGGTTAAATAAGATGGAGAAAAGGGACCACTTGATTTGACAAACGTAACAATCACTAGTGACCCTAACAAAAGCAGTCAGGAGTGATGAGAGCAGAAACCCAGCAGGAATGGGCTGAGGAGAGAATGTGAAAAGTGGAGAGAGTAACTGTAGTCAGCTCACTGAAGAAATTCTCCTGTAAAGCAGAGATGAGAAATAGGGCAGTGCCTGAGGATGCAGCGTGAGGTAAGGGATGGTTCTGTATGCTGATGGGATTGTTTAGTAGAGAGGGAGAACTGATGGCACAGGAGAAAAGGGATAACTGCAGGAGGGAAGCCTAGAGAAGGCAAGAGAGGCGGGGATGCAGAGTACAGCTGCAGAGATGGCCTCTGATAGGAACAGGAACCTTTCATCTATTAGAGGAGGAAGGAAAGCAGCCACAGATGCAGATGGGTTAGTAGAACTGGTGGTGAGAAGATGAGAGTGTTCCTGTTCAACGACCTTTATCTTCTCAGTGAAATATGAGGTAGGGTCAGAAGTAGAGAGACAGCAGGGAAAGGAAAATAAAAGGAGAAGGTAGAAGAGTTTAGAGGAGATAAGATGTGAAAATAGTTGTTCTGAAGAGTGGAAAAATGAGGCAAAGTATATGATCTCCAGGCAATGTTGAATGCCTTTTAAAATCTGTAGCTATGAATTTAAAGGGAGTGAGTTTAATGCACCTCGAAAATCTGAGTAGCTGAGCTGGAAGGGTAGGAGGGGTGGTCATTGTTGCTGAGAACAAGGCAGAGAGGGATGGGAGGCTGAGGTTGGGTGGAAAAAATGGTTATTGGAGGTGAGAAGGTCAAATTGACAGACCAAATTAGATGAATTATCATCCATGTGGATGTTGATACCTAAAAGTAATTTTTGACTTTTCTCCTCCAGTTTTCTCATTTTCCATAGTGATTCCACCATCCCAACATTAAAGTCAGAAACCAAGAGTCATCCTTGGCTTCTCTCTCCTTCACCCCCTGTTCCATCAAGATCTGTTCTACCTCCTCTTAAATATATCTCAGACCACTCCATTTCCCCTCATCTACTCTTTCACTGTAGTCCATGCCAGCATTCTCTTTCCTGGACTATTGTTAACCTGCCCTCCTCTACCTATTCTCATCAGCTTTTCACAGACCATACAGAGTGTGAACGTCATAAAAAACAAGTTTAGTGACATCAGTCCCTGCTTTTATAAACCTGCAGTGGCTTCCTGTTACCATTAATGGAGTAATGGCTCAAGACTAAACTCCTCCAAAGCCCTGCAGGGTCTGGATCCCTGCTTACCTCTCCAGTGAAAGCTCATACTACTTTCTTCAGTGTTAATCATTTCCAGCCACACAGGCCTTGTTTCTGTTCCTTGAACAAGTCAGGACTTTTTCCACCTCTTGGGCCCTTCCCTTACCTCTGCCCTAGTACATGGTTCCTTCAGCTCTTTATGGCTGCATCTATCTCATCCAAGTTCTTAACTTTGTGAGCACTTTTTGCTACACACGAATGTAGCAGCTGTACCTATATTCTTACTTAATCATCATTGCAACCCTGTGAAGTAAGTACTATTCCTATAATATCCCCATTTTACAGAAGAGGAACCCAAGCTCAGAGGTTAAAGGTAACTTGCCATATGTCACATAGTGTGTGAGCTGGGATAAACTTAGATATCATCTTATAAGGCCTTCCTTGAACACTCAGGCTAGGTAGGTCCCTCTACTATTCCTCTTTATCACATCATCCATTTTATTTCTTTGTACCTATTTAAGCCATGTTTGCTTGATCCTGCTTTACCTTTTCAGTCCCCACCTTAGAGACATCTCCTGGGGCCCCCCCAATGGGGCCTCCACCTCTGTCAAGTAAGGCTTCCAGACCCCCATTTGTGGGGAGTTGTCCTCCCTCCAACATGGAGCCCACAAATTTCCCAGTCGTTGAGTCTGAGATTCTGCTGGAAGATGTATTGAGACCTTTGGAACGGGCATTGGAGGATTGCCGTGGCCACACAAAGGTAAGTGGGAAAGCTCCCATCAACAGCCAGATGCAAGTATGACTCTCAAAGGTAGACCCTCTGACCCTATGGGCAATGGCTCTTAATCCTTTCTGAGTTATGAACCCCTTCAGAATTTGCTAAGGACTTCCTAGAAAAATGAACACAGGATTTAGGAGGGTTCACAAGCCTCAGAAGAGGCTTATAGGAACAAGAATTGAATTCAGCTCCCATTAGTGACAATAACAGCCTGATTTACGTACCTCTAGGCCACTGAGAACAGACCCTGCTGATATTATGCTTAGGGAGGGGAAAAAAAAAACCAACAACAACAGCCCCTTTTTTTTTATTGATAATGTTTCCTAAGTTCTCTGGAGGCAAGGGATCTGAGGAGTCTTAAAGGAAAGTAGCAGAGGGGCTTCCCTGATGGCGCAGTGGTTAAGAATCCGCCTGCCAATGCAGGGGACATGGGTTCGAGCCCTGGTCCGGGAGGATCCCACATGCTGCAGAGCAACTAAGCCCGTGCACCACAACTACTGAGCCTGCGCTCTAGAGCCCGTGCTCCGCAACAAGAGAAGCAACGAAGACCCAACGCAGCCAAAAATAAATAAATAAAATAAATAAGTTTATATTAAAAAAAAAAAAAAAAGGAAAGTAGCAGAGTGATCTTCACCTCTTTGGTCCTTAGTTTCCTTATTTGTAAAGCAGCACTATAGAATTAATTTCTGAGCATATGAGAAACTCCAGAAATTTAAAAATTCTAGCCATACATGCATTTTTCTTGAGAAGATCCATAGATTTCATCAGATTCTTAGTGGGGCCTCTAATCTTTGCGTAAAGAACCATAACTCTTAGAGTGTAAAGTTCCTGGGCCAGACAAAGCAGGTGCTTCCTATATGGTGCTCCTTTCCCTGCCCCTGTTGGGCTGGCAGCACTGACTTGGAGGGGGCTTCTGTCTCTCAGAAGCAGGTATATGATGACATCAGCCGACGCCTGGCTCTGCTGCAGGAACAGTGGGCTGGAGGGAAGCTGTCAATGCCTGTAAAGAAGAGGATGGCTCTGCTGGTGCAAGGTGTGGCTGGGTCCCTTGGTATAGCCTAAGTCCCTCATCCTGCCATGGTTGTCCAAGTTGGACTAGGTGCTGAGATTTTGACTGGTTGGGAGGGGAGGAGTTGCAGCTATGTTTTTTGCTCCAGGTTTCTTGCTCAGCCCCTCTCTCTCCTCAGAGCTTTCAAGCCACCAGTGGGATGCAGCAGATGACATCCACCGCTCACTCATGGTTGACCATGTGACTGAGGTCAGTCAGTGGATGGTGGGAGTTAAAAGATTAATTGCGGAAAAGAGGAGTCTGTCTTCAGAGGAGGAGGCCAATGAAGAGAAATCTGTGGCCACAGCTGAGCAGAACCAGACCGTGCCAGGCATCCAACACGATCCTTAATCCTATGGGTTCCCCAGACTGATCTCACACCATCTCTTATGCCTTGGCATGGGAGGCCTTCCCTAACTTGGCTCCCTTTTACCACTTGGGAGACTGTCTGCCCCATTGGGGTGTTTGGCCTGACCCATCTCTGGGGGAAGAGGTCCCTCCTGGACCACAGGGAGGCCGCTTGTTACCCATACCATATGCATTTCAATAAAAACATCTCAATGTGGTGGGACCTGGGTAGGAGAGATGAGCCCTTCCTATCCCAGACTGGTTTCCTCTGGTGTCCTTAACTGCCCTGCTTGCTGTGCACCGTGCACACCTCTGTTCTTCCTCTATTCATCATGAATGGCCTTGCTAGGCGTGAGTAGACTACTGCCTGCCACTCTCCCCCAAATTAGAAACATACATCCCTTGCTGGGCTGAGTAACCCTATGTTTGGATGATTTTGTTTCAGTATGGGAACAGAGGCTCAAATAGCATGGGGAGATTTTTTTCCCTCAAAAAAAGGAGACTGACCTATTTGCATTGCATCACCCTTGAGGTATGCAAGTGCTACAGAGATTAGAACCTAGCTGTATAAATTGAAGGTGAAAAAGACCAGATTGCTGACATATGGGATCATGATTTTTTTTTCAGGGGACGGGGAGAGTAGGATTATGACTCTTTATCTGACTCACCAAATAAACTTCTGCCTCTGTTTGGGCCCTAAGGTCTTCTAACGCTTTGAGGACAACAGAACCAGGTGGAAGGGGCCAGGAGGCTCATATCATGCTGTGAGAAGGGAGAGTACAGGTTTCCAGTGTTGGAATATAGTTGGTACTTACAGGTGGGAGGCAGAAAAGGTATGGGGAGAGACAAAAGAAGGCTATAGGCTGGGACAGTGCCTCTTTTCTCCTGCTTTGGAAAAGCTAAGGAGGGACTGGTAGAGAGGCCTGATTCCAGGAAGGCTGCTTCCTGGAAAGGCTGCAACAGCCCTTGGCAGGGGTCAGGCTATTGCTGTTTATGGTTTGGCAGCTCCTATGGCCTGCCCCCAAAGCTTGCCTCAGGCTCTAAGTGCTGCTGGAAGTGGGCCCAGTGGGAGCTGGGAAGGAACCTGGGACCTCTGATCCTAACCAGGTTTGCTGGGACCCTTAGCTTTATGACTGAGATGGGAAGATCAGCATTGAGGAGAACACTGGAGCCAAGGCATTTCTTTGAATGTTTACTAAGCAGTCAGACAGTGACATTCTCCATCCCCCAGCCCCAGCCTCAGCCTGAGCCTGAGCCAAGGGCCAGGGGTTGGGAGGAGTGCCTACAGACCAAAGAGTAGTAGAACTAAGGGCTTGGCAAGTTGCCCATTCCTATCCCCGGTCTAGCTGACTCAGAGCTAAGGGAGGCCCAGAACCACCATATCACCCCATTCTGGATTAGATGAGGCCAGCTGGCCTTTGGATATCCCAGAAAAAGGAGGTAGCAGCAGCAGTGTGAGGGATTCCTCTTACTCCACACACAGGGTCATCTTCACTGGATTAGATGTCCATTTCAAACTGTGCGTCATCTGGAGAGAGAAAAGGCAGGAGGACTGGTTGCTGGGCTGGGGTCTGCAGGTTCAGTGTCAGTGAAGAAGCCCCTCTCAGAATCGAACCCCCACTCTACTTAACTGGGGCATTTGGGCTCAAAGCCATTTTTAAATTTGGGGGCCTGCTTTCCTTACCAGGTATCTCTTCCTCTGTCTCCTTCTGCTCCTTCCGCTCCTTGAGCCTGGAGGGTGGGGCTGTTGGAGGAGTTGTGACCCCGGGAATCTGAGGGAGGCAGCAGGGGGGCGTCTGGGCAATGGGTGAGTTCTTGCACTCCAGCAGGAACTTTCGGTCGTAGATGATCCTGGTGCCTGTCAAGGGGTAGGGGCTAGGTAAGAGGCAGGAGCTTGGGTACAGAGCTGTCTGGGACCCCAGACACAGGCCTTTTAGGGACTAAGAGGTCACATCTTCCCATTTTTCAAAGGGCTACTGCTCTGCGGCCCGGCCAGGATCTCAGCTGACTAGGCTTCACAGCACTTAAAGTCTCCTGGGCCTACCCAAGATGTGTCTAAGCACCATAGAGCAAGTGGGGCATCCCAGCTGGTTTAGGCAGGGGCTTTTAGTTTAGGGGAGCTTCAGGTCTTGGCTCTAGGAGGAGCACCAAACTTGGCGCTCAAGTACTTAAGGAGGCTCCTGTCCTGCTCTGCTGGCTCTGGAACTTCATTGCTTTGGTTCACAAGGGAGGGCCTAGCCCTCCAGCCTCAGTTGGATGAGGAAGCCAAGAGCAGATACGAAGGCTGGTGCTGCCACCTGGGCTCTGATATCCTGCAGGGAGGAGCGGTGTTCCTCCTGTGAAATACAGGGACACACTGTTCTTATCCTGACCCCTCCCAAGTCCTGTCAGGCTCAGCTCAGCCTAGAGGAACTTGGCCCCAATCATGTCCTCAAAAGGCCCTACTCTGTTCTCACCCCTCCCCTTCGCCTCCGCGGCAGGAACCCCTGAATAGGCATGATCCCAGGCTGCTCCACCAATCTGCCACTAGTCAAGCCAGCCAGCGCAGAGACCCGAAGCTCCTGCCCCCAACTGCCAGAGTCCTGCATTTGCAGCTTTGCAAGACCCGGTTGCTTCCTGCTGAAGCCACACTCAACTGGGGCCTCGGCTTCTGCTCCCAGGCGGCAAGTCAGGAGGGCTGGGTGAGCAAGGAGCCCAGAACCCAGGCCATAGTGATGATTTCTGCCCAGTCACTAGGAAACTAGGCACAAGGCCGTGTTGCATCACTTTGAGAATTTAGGGAACTGGGCTTCGGCTCCAAGCACCCACCCCCCTCAAAGCTACAACCTGCAGAGGGGCCTGCAGGCAAGTCCAGGCTCGCACCTCCCCGCCCACGTCCCCCGACACGCACACGCTGGCCTGGCCGCTGACCTCCGGGGGTACTGGCGTATAGTGTGCCCCCCAGCGTGGTGCTGTAGCAGTCAGGCAGCCAGTCCCTGCCCCCGGGAATCGGGCAGCTGGTGGATGTGGACATAGCGCGGGCGGGACGAGCAGGAAGGCAGCGGCTGGTGCTGGTGTTGAGGACGCGGGGCGCAGCCGAGTCTGAGGCGGACTCAGTTGACCACGTGCGGCCGCAGCAACAACACCAGGACAACGTCAAGCCGGGGGCGGGCCGGCCGTCAATCAACCCGATGATCCCGCCCTACCCTCGCGGGAGGAAGCACCAAACAGCAAAAGTTGGAAGGAGTTCCAGGAGCCTCACCAGCCTCCAGTTCCTCCTGGCCCAAAATTGGCCAGCCTGCCTATACCTATAAGCGCTGCAGCTACTCAGCTATTTACTATTTACTGTTTACAGCGGGCGCTGGGGACAGGTGAGGTATGGCACACGTTATTGTCATGTATTAATTCATCCATTCCTCTCAACAGTTTTGGACAGTAAAGCACTATTAGCCACATTTTACAGGTGAGGACACCAAAGTCCAGAGAGGTTAGGTCATGGTTCAAAGTCACGGATTTTGTAGGAGGGGGAGCTGGGATTCATACCTGTGTGTGTCTGATTCAAGTGTGTGCCCCTAGGCACAGCTGTGTAATGCCTCCCATTAATCAATTTCAGTACAGGGTGAAAAGTGCCTTGATGGCCTGGTGCACAGCCATCAGGGTAGGTCAGGGAGGGAGAGTGGGCTTTCTGGAAGAAGTGATACCCTGGACTGATTAAAGTATGAATAAAGGTTGGAAGATAGGAGAGGCCAGTTCTTTGATCTCTCTGTCACAGCTAACCTCAGGAAACTAAGGAAGGACTGGGGGCTGGTGAGGAGGGCTTGGTCTTTAGCCCTCTGGAAAGTAAGATCAGAGAGGCTGGCCTTTAAAGAGAAGATTTTTTGATGTAGGCACAGTGACATGAAAGGAGGCAGGAGAGAGGTAGTGGGAGAGTAAGTACTAAGTCTAGTACCTGTATACACAAAAAATCTCGACTTGACCCAGTTGTCTGCTGTTTGGCTTCCTCAGAGTCACTATACCCTCAGCAATGCCACCCCACCACCAATTAATTGTAGACCACCTGACTTCATGCATTTATCAGTACTACTTCAGCACTGGCTTCATCAGATTTTCCCTCAGCTCTGATTTCTTGACTCATTTAAAAAGACTATTTTACAAGTCATTGCTTCTCAAATTTTAATGTGCACATAAAGCACCTGGAGATTTTGTTAAAATGAGGATTCTGATACAGTAGGTGGGACTTGAAATTCTGGGTTTTTAATAAAATCCCAGGTGATGTAGACCCTTAGGTCTGCATGTCCTTAGAATCACACTTCAGGTAGCAAGGATATGTATATTTTATTGTTCCAAAAAGGTTTTTGAGCCTCTTACAAAGTGGTGTATGCCTAAATAAAGTGTCTTAGCAATGAAGTGCTGGAGGGTAAGGCTTGGGATCAGATTGTGGAGGAACCATCTATGACAACTCAACTTTTAAGCAAGGTAAGTAGTCTAGTGAGGGGAGTGGGAGATGGGGTGGAGGACAGTGAGACTGGAGGTAAAGACTCCAGCCTAGTGAAATAGGGTAGGCAAAAAGGCAGTTGCTGCGAGGATGGAGAGAAGTGGAGGGGATCCAGATACACAGAGGAGGAAGGGTAAGGTGACTGATTTCAGGGTGGGGTGGGAGAGGAGATAAGCTAGGATAATTCCCAATCTTCTGACTTGAGAGTCTTGGTAGCTAGTAGTACCACCTAATATAATAGGGAAAACAAGGGGAGGGGCATATCTTATATTGGGGAATATATAATGTGTGTGGAATGTTCAGATGGAGAAGCACAGTAAGGAGCCAGATATACAGGTCTGAAGCTACAGAGGGAGAACTCTGGGCAAGTGATTCAGATCTGGGTGGAGTAAAATCCAAGAGTATGGGATGAGATTACCTGGGGAGAAGATACACCAAAAGAAGAGACCTGAGCATATCAACATTTATTTAAGGGGTAGTGGAGGAAGGAGACTGAGAAAGACCAGTGAGTAGGAGAACTAGAAGTGTCAAAGGTTTTCAAGAAGGATCAGTGTGGAAGTGATCCTTCTATTAATCTCTATTATAAAACAACAGCAGCAGTTACAGACTTATAGCAGTCTTACTACTATAAGAGTACTACTAGAAGTGTACTTTTCTTGAGACACTGTGTGCTATAAGGGCTGGGGAACTAGAGAATAGGTAGTTGGTTTTCGAGAGAAAACCAGATTCATCATCCATTCAACCAGGATGAAGGACCAAGAGTTTAAATCAGAGGTTTTTCAACACTGATTGCCCATTACAGTATAGAAGCTTCCAAAAAAGAAAAAAACCAAAAACTTATGCTCAGGTCCCAACCCCAGAGATCTGATTAAACCTACTGTAGGGGAATACCAGGTCTCTGCCACCAGGCAAATTACTTTGAACTCACGTCAGTACCATTAAGATAAAACAGGAAGAGGTGAAAAGTAATCACAAAATAGGTTTGCAATCTGATCATTAGATTCACGATCTTGTTTTCCAAATTAGGTCTTCAAGCCCAAGCTCCTGCCCTTTTTTGGAGGTGGTCTTAACACACTCAAGTTTCTCTCACCCATTTCCTACAGGAGAGAGTGAAGGTAAAGTAACCTGTCAAATAACATTGACACACGGTGACAAATCTTTGAGGAATAGAAAATGCAGCATTATCAGAGTCCCTCACCCCAGAACAGGGTCCACTGGGAAGACGTCACAACCATCCACACTTCTTAGTAGAAGAGCTCTAGGGCTAGTTAGAGAACAAGATGTTCAGAAGCTGTTTTCCTACAGTTTGTTTGCCTCTTCCTGGGTTTACAATGTGGTACAAAGGTCTTAAACAGTGGGACAGAACCATGTATACTAAGAACTCCTCTATGTGGCTTGAAACTCTAATATGACCAGCCTTTCCCCTTCTAAAAGCTACCTCAAACTAAGGATGGTACCCTCCTGTACTAACTTTGAGGTTGGAAAGAGGACTTGGCCAGAATCTGTAAGATGGAAACTACAGTTCCAAGTCCTGAGATTTCTTACCTCTGGTTAGGAGAGGCCACCATTGGCTGTCCAACTCTCTTCTTCGGTCTCGTTAGCTGAGGTGATGAGATTTCCCCTTTGAGAGCAGGGACTGAAGGAAGCAGACTGGCCTATAAAAGGGCAAGTCAGCACACTGTAGCCACAATAGGTTTAAAGGGTCTTAAAAACATCAAGAATTTTATTGGTGGTGGTATTTTATTACATTGAACACTACTTGAAATAAGTGGGTCCAGAAACCTTGATGATACAGTTTTATTCCTTGAATGAGCTGTTATTCTCATAGGGCTTGATCTATGCCTCAGCAGGATGTTTCTTTTCTTTTCTTTTTCTTTTTTTTTTTTTCAGCAGGATGTTTCTTAATGACTTCAGGGCTCACTATGGGTATGCAAGGTTTTCTTCTGCCTCCACTAAATTCCCCAAATCAATAATGGCTCTCACAATAGCAGACTTTTGATTCCATGTAAGAACAAATGGTAGGGGCCCTCAAATCTCAGCAATGTATTGGCTTCTAGTAGTCCCATACCATACATTCTCATTCACAAGACAAGAGAATCTGTTAGAACTAGGAGACCCTTTTGAGTTCATTTACATTGTTTCATTTACAGATGAATGTGAAGCCCAGAGGTAAGAAATGACTTGCCTATGGTCATATAGCTTAAAGTGGCAGAAATGAAAACAGAATTTAGGTTTCTGACTCTTGTTCCACTCTACCCGTTCTGCCTCCCCACAAATCCCTTGTATATTCTGAAAGTAATTAAGTTCTTACCTGAGCTAGGTTTAATCCAAGGTTCAGGTTGGTAAAATAGCAGTAAAGTAATGCCAGGAAGAGGCAAGACAGAGGAAGAGATTAGCAGGCAAAATGGAGTGGGGAGTAGGCTACTGGGATTCAAATAGAAAGAAAAGAAGGCAGTGGTGGTAAGAGGGCAGGAAGTAGGGTATCCTAAATAACTGCTACAAACTGCACAGCTCCTGTTTTTTCCTAATCCTTCTAGGGGTTTCTCGTAATTGTGTCTTCT
This sequence comes from Balaenoptera physalus, assembly GCF_965194825.1. Lineage (NCBI taxonomy): Eukaryota > Metazoa > Chordata > Mammalia > Artiodactyla > Balaenopteridae > Balaenoptera > Balaenoptera physalus. Next base: position 60,042,419 of record NC_138890.1, read on the forward strand.
TATGGGTTCTAGTTCCTGATCTGAGATAAAATTTCTCATTCTGTTGTCCTCAAGGTATAGAAGATATTGGAAGAGCTCTTCCAATAATTCAAGTGTACTTTAAATAGTTAAGATAGAACAAAACTCACTTTTTGTCCCACTGAATAATTTACGTAGTATTATCTCTCTCTAGTATATGTTTCATCAAGAGTAGTTTCATTCATTTCACTAATATTAGGTGATTTTTTGGGTTGTTATTAGTGGTAAGTGGAAACAGCAAGATATGTAGGTGATGCCAGGGGTCCTTTGTCCCCCTCAAGGGGGTCTCTTGAGACTACTTGATGTGGTTATTAAGCACTACAAAGGCACTAGCTTCAACACCAGTGATAATTTCCAAATCCATTCAAAATAGAAAATAAGAAATGAGCTTACAGAAGCACTCTCATATGTAAAATGATATGGAAGACAGAACAACCAGGTATGTCTAACACAGAACAAGCATGGCGTGTCTCATCTAGTGGCAGCTCTAGGAGCAAGGCAGAGAAGATTAAGAACTTTCGTTGGTAGGAGAGTAGAAAAGTGCTTCTGGTATGGTTCTGCCCCTAGTTATTATCTTTCTGTGCATCCTTCTTTGCCTTAATGTGTGTTTTGGCTCCTCTATCACCTCAAACATTTTCTTGTTTTCTTTTTTAGCTCGCTTTTATCTAAGACCAGGTAATTCAACCATATTAAAACATGAACAGTCAAGCTGATGACTGTTCTTTTCATTGGGCTAGTTTTTTCTTCTCTATTGTGTCAGATTCTTGGCATAGCCTATAGTTCGGCCAAAGCAATCCATTCCAGTGTTCATGAGTTTAGCTTGTTGACCATATTGGCTCTTCATGGAACTAAGCCCAGAATTAGTCACATATTTATAAACATTATTCAGCTGATGCAACAATACAACAGAATTAAAGGAGTCACCCCCACCCCCTCCTATGTCCCAACCCAAATAAAACTTAAACACCTATAACCAATATAAATCTTTAGATAAAAAAGTCAGGAAGCACAAAAGGAATCTGAAGGATGATTTGGGTGTCCCTAAGTTTTTTCAGTGTCATCTGACTGAAATCCTGTTGTTCTTATTGACATACTCATGATCCACAAAGAGCTAAACCTTTTAATGGCCTATCTGCTAAAGTCAAATAAGACACATTGCAGGGGCTTGAAACATTCTCACTTTTAAAACGATACGGAAGAGAACAAAAGAACAAGGAATGTTTAACACAGAATAAGTATACAACTAGTCTTAAAAGTGCTTTTTCAAGGCAGTCTAAGAATGGACTCTGAAGTGTAAAATGTGAGAAGCCTATCACAAATATAGTATTAACAACCTGGTTCAGTATGATTGTGGATTGGGTAGTACCTGCATGACCACTGAAAGGATCACACCCCACTTCTAAACACTGTTCATCTTTTTATTGAATATTCTGGTAAATATTTCACATTAATACAGGCCACATTAAGTAGAGCCACTATATGACAAGAAATTTACTCAACCTTTTCATTTTAAGTATGTAAACAATTGTACATGTATTTACCACCCTAAAAGGTTGAAACATGTAATCATCTAATTCTCTTCTGCATACAAGTAGCATTCAGTATGTTTAGCCCAAAGCACTAATTTCAAAATGGCTAAACTAACCAGAGAACATAATCAGATGGATAGGAAATCACTTTGTTCATATACAATGGGCAATCAAATTTCCATTGCTAAAGCCTCAGAGAATATTTCTTAGGCACATTAAAAAAAATCCCCAGGGTTCTTCCAAGGTCAAAAGTTTCTCAAACAAGGCTAAAGAGTAAGACCTTCTAACTTAGTTGACATATTTGAGATGCATGTTTCCAATATGAGGTGCCCACGTGCCAGGCCAAATCTGAAAAGGGGGAGGAAAAATTGGAATTTCTAATTAGGAATCTTTAGACATTTACAAAATGAATATATAAATGCAATGGTAATTCACTGTTTCTGCCTAGGAAGAATACACATACATGAGATAAAATGTTAAGTAGCATCATCTTGATATTGAAAAACTTAATTCAGTTCAAGATAGTCAGATGTCATGACTTTTGATATATTCAGAACTTGCACTACCCAAAGAATTAAAAGAATGACATCATAAATCTGAAAAATAAAAGAGCATTAAGTCCATTTTACCTGTTGGGCATCAGTGCATTCAGTTGAATTTTGAATAACTTTTATCATAGGGTTCCAAGCAGGATCTGGGTTGTGAAGTCCATTAAACAGAGGGCCTCCTGGAACATCAGCAAGCTGAGGATGGGAGGGTATTATGGTGCCTCCATACATGGAAATTGGTAGACCCTAAAACAGCAGAAAGGTGTAATCATGAAGTGATTGTAAATGATGATTCCACAATATCAGCATAGATTTCTCTTATTTCCCTTCATTCAAAGAACTCCAGAGTATCCTGTAAGTATAGCACCATTGTACAGTCTTGGGAAACCAAAAGTGGTTATTTGCGTCAGCAACACTTTTCAATGAGAATAGAAAAACAAAACAAAACAACTAAATCCAATATCAAATCATCAGGAAATTTCCAATACTTGATGAACACATATAATACCCTCAACTTTCCCATATTTAGGATTTACTAATAAGCTTCTGCCAAGAAAAGGAGAATTCTACATGATTGCTTGCAGCCACAATCTGGCTTTATGGCAGCCTGGAAGCTCTCAGAGGAGACAAGAGGGCAATGGGGAGCTCACAGCCAGCTTTTCAGAGAGGAAGAGGCCTCTAAGCTGTGGCAGCCAAATGCAAAGCAGCAAAACCCAAATCTCTCAGGTTCTGGAGGGAAGACGGGGGCTTCTTCAAGATAGTTTGAGGACAAACTAATGTAAACAACATAATCCACTTTTGAAATTGGATAAAAGATCTAGAAACATACTAGTTATACCAAAAGGGAGAATTATTTCAGTACAAATTACTCCTTAACATGTGACTACACTGGCTGGCAATGTGTTAAACAAGTTACAATGATGTTTGTCAGCTCACTTTAGAAAAATCCACAAAACTGCTTACCATTGGCTGATGAAAAATGTTAGAGGGGGCTACCATTCCAGAATCATCTCTCTCCATTGGTTGATGCTGAGAGAATGTGCTTGGGTCTGATAATTGTTGATGCATTGGATGGTTCCCTATCACAGACTGTGACCAACCTGACAAGCCTTCTAGAAAGAAGAATTGAGATCAAGGTTAGATATTTATTTGGATAAAATAACAAAACATTACCACGGATTTTTTCATACTAAATTTAATCAAAAGCATTCCTTTGAGAAGCTCAGGACACATTCATGAAAATCTTTGCAAACCAAAACACAAGTTCCTGGAAAACTGGGTGGAGTCCTCTGAATACCCTAAACACTCTACCTTGTCCTTCAAAAGATTAGGTGCTCTCTGAAAGAAATCAAATGATTGTCCTATTCTACAATGAAAAGCTTAAGAAGGAAAGGAAGTATGCTTTGAATCTTTTACTTCTAATCAAGTCTGTATTTATTATTTTATATATATTACTATCATACATATTACATCTATTATTATGTATAATCCAAACTAACATTCCAGACTTTGAGACTGGACTGAACTCCTCAAAGGTTTAAACAACCATACTGGTTAAGTGCAGGAACTAATAAGCTTATTTATTTAGGTAAGGAACTAAGTTTAAATGGCAAAATCCCACAACTTACTCAAGATATCCCTCCAGACAAGAGGACACTGTAACTGTACCTGACACGGCATTGACGCCAAATGACCAGATTCCACTGTGTCCAACAGGAGCAACAAAACTGGTCCCCACAGGGGCTTGTGCAACAGACCCTCCTTGCCGAATCCGGGCTAGTCTCTCTGTTCCAATGGGGGGAGGTATCTTTCGATCCTGACTGGCACTGCCTCCTTTCGGTTGGCCCAAAGTTGGTGGGGCAGAAGTGGCTGAAAGAGGTGAAGATGATCCCGAAGAAACAGATGGAATAGGAGAGTCACCTGGTGGCAAAATATTTCTCTATTGTTTTATTACATATAAAAACTAATTATAAGAATATGAGAAACCTTGTTGGAAAGATCTGTTCCACAACATAGGTTCTGGAAAAAAAATTTCATTTTACAAGGTCATTCAGATGAGACTATATAGGGACTTCCCTGGTGGAGCAGTGGTTAAGACTCCATGCTCCCAATGCAGGGGACCCAGGTTCGATTCCTGCTCAGGGAACAAGATCCCACATGCATGCCATAACTAACAGTTCGCATGCCACAACTAAGGAGCCTGCCTCCCGCAACTAAGACCTGGTGCAACCAAATATATAAGTAAATTAAAAAAAGAAAATATATAAGTTCTATAAATATTATCCTATACTACTTCTGCCTGTAGTAAATATAAACAACTAGTCTAAAAATATAGTAAGTATAGACTAGTCTAAAGAATTTTTTCAAATTGAACTGAACAAGGCTAGAAAGGAAGAAGGCCGTATTTATTCTTATTGTAGTTCTGCTGGCTTGCGGGATCTTAGTTTCCCCAACAGGGTTTGAACGCGGGCCCTCGGCAGTGAAAGCGCAGAGTCCTAACCACTGGACCACCAGGGAATTCCCCTTACTGTAGTTCTAAAAAATCTTCTCAAAACATATACTGTCACATTTTAAATTAACTTAAATGTGGCAATGTTTGCACGGTAACTATCATATTGTCTGGAAAATAGCTGCCGGTCCTCTATAATTATTAGCTGTTTTCTTTTTTCTCTTTCTACAGCCCCTTATTCTTCCCCATAAGGAAGGAAGGTTAAATGTTAGTGAAGCATTGTAGGATTCAATTCACAGCTTTGTTTCTTAATGGGACTCTCAGGTAATATGGGTAGTTTTCCTTGCCAAAGGGCCAATACTCACTGACTTTCTCATGATGCTCATTTAAAAAAAAATCAAATCCTGTTCAAATCCTTTTAGAACTTCATCTGTTCTAAATATTGAAATAAGTCAGAACAGAGGAATATTTTCACTTATAAATGGCAATCATACAGTTTCCTCAAATGTAAAACTAAATGAGGAATCATACCAAACTGACCAGATACTTAAATTCAACTTCTTTTCAGACCTAAGAAATTATTTCACAATACTGTCCCCAAAGGGTCTTATAAAACTACTTGCAGTGCCTCTTTTCTTGATCCAAGTCTCAGTGTAATCTCAATCTGGCTTGGAAGAATAGCCTGACCCTTCTCAAGTTTTCTATCCTATAAATGACTGATAATTTTTGACATGACTGCAAAACAAACCTTGGGTATTTGCATACAATTTAGATTACTGAAGTTACAATATAGCGTTCCCTGAAACAAATGGTTTAATAACTTATTCAAGACTCTTTGGGAAGAGTTCCTCTAGGATTCCTACATGAGTTTGAGGCGCTTGTCCAAGGGTGGGGAGAAAAATGTTGTCTGTTGAAACTGGGAGTCCCAACGGGAGCTGGCCCTTGCAGGAAAACCCGAGTTCCTGGTATGCCGGAAAAACTTGTCAGAGGAGCAGAAGAGGAAGATTGGGAGCTGCCTGATGGGTCAATGGACGGTAACCCTGAAATAAAAACAGGTCCAAGACGTCAAATTAGCCAAGGCTTTAAAAATGAAAGTCCAAAGTTGACTTAATTCCTCTTTAAAAAAGCAGAAAGAACGCAGTTTATTTTGTGGATCACAGCAACAAGAATCCATTTATTTCATACTGTATGTCCCCCCAAACCATTTTTTTCTTACAGTCCAGAAGAATATCACCAAGCAGGACTAGATATAGAAATGTGAGCCCAGTGTTTAGGAATGGCAGTCACCTGGAGTATGTTCTAGATAAATCTCAAAGCTTTCATTAGAGGGGACATGAAATGAGAGCATGTTGTGGTACCCATCACTTAGAAATATAGCTGTTCATCTATATAACTATAGTCATTTCCTGTGCAAGATGAGTAACAAAACCTACCAATGTTTGCTTCCTAACAAGGAAGGAAAGCATACGATTAAACTAAAGATAATTTCAGTATTCCATCTGATTAAAAAAAAAAATCAACAGCTGCAAACTACATCAAAGTTTCTATCTAGTTTGCATGAGTCTGAACTTAGCAGTATTCTCAAATTCCATTGCTTTCTCTGGAGAACATTTTTAGGGAAAGAGGTCAAGGATCTGGAAAAGGATTATAGGTGCTCATTTCAGAAAAAAGTAGTTAATATCAACATAAAAAATTCAAAACTTTTCAAGCAGGTCTTATTCATCTATAAAGTATATAATTCAAAGGCTTTTAGTATAGTCACAGGGTTGTACAACCATCACCACAATCAATTTTAGAACATTTTTGTCTACCCTAAAAGAAACTCTGTATGCATTATCTGTCACTCTCCATCCTCCTTTACCCCATATCTGAACCTCTAAGCAACCACTAATATATTTTCTGTCTCTCTAGATTTGCCTATTCTGGACATTTTATATAAAAAGAATGATACAATATGTGGTCTTTTGTGACTGGCTTCTTTCACTCAGCAAAATGTTTTCAGAGTCTACCCATGTTGTAGCACAAATGAGTACTTCATTTCTTTCACTGTATCTCATAATATAGAATATACATTATACTAAGAATAATATCTTATATAGATATACCACATTTTGTTTTTCCATTCATCAGTTGATGGACATTGGATTGTTTCCACTTTTTGGCTCTTAGGAATGGTGTTGCTATGAACATTTATGTACCAGTTTTTGTGTAGAAACATGTTTTCTCTTGGGTATACCTAGGAGCAGAATTACTGGATCATATGGTAACTCTTTTTAACTTTTTGAGGAACTGTTGAACTATTTTTCCAAATGATGTACCATTTTAAGTTTCTACCAGCAGTGTTTGAAGGTTCCAGTTTCTCCACATGCTTTCCCGTCTTTTTAAGTATCACTATTTCTTACCTGCAAACTAGGAAAACTAAACTATATCCATGAAAGAAGAGCATCAACAAAAGAAACTACCCAGGCAGTTAAGAAATGAAGCCAAGCTTAATCAGTCCTGGACCCTGGAAGGAAGGTCAAGGATTAATGCTTGCTTTTTTAAAAAATTATTTTTTAACTAGTAATAAATAATTTTGATGTTATAGATCTGAATAATTAAGGTTCCCAAACCTTGTTTGCTACCAAACTAGATGGATGATCTCCTTGACTTTCTTTTCTCCAGCCATTCATAATCTGCACATCTTCTGGGATATAGAATGTGGAGTGCAAAGAGCTCAAACACTGGAATATGAGAGATCTGAAGTCTAACTCTAGCTAAGGCATTCTAAATTCACATATTAGTTAGTGCCAATCAAGTCAAGGATTAATTAAAAAATTAATTTTTACCACAGTCTTAGCACTGGCAATGAGCTCTTCTTTCATTCTGGGGCCTTTGAAAACCTTTTTATTAGTCTGCCAAAATGAAAAGTTAAAATAGATACCTATTTATAGAAAAGAAGAAAAAAAATCCAAGAGAATATTTTGAACCACAGACTGTCTTATGCAAGCTTTATTTCTATTCAAAAGATGATATAACAGCTATGTTTTCCTGAAAAGATAAGTAAATGGAAACATATCTGATAGAAAAGCTAAGGCTATGCCATATCCATAAACTCTGGAAAATAGATTCTGGTTTTCCAAATATCTCCAAGCCACCATTAGACTCTTATCTTTCTAAATCTTTCTTATACTGCCTCAGCAGCTAATTTCTAATTTCAAGAAACAAACAGCTGATTCAAAATTGTTTGTTTTTTTTTTTGTTAAATAAGAACCTATACACACACGATCTCTTCAAACAGCTCCATCTATTGTAAATAATATAGAGTTACAACATCATTTAATATTCATTCTGAGTACCCAAGACTGAAAACAAAGAACGTAGATTATGGACTGTAACCTAAACACCTTCGTAACCCAAACTTTTTAATCTCAGAAATGCAGGCAATCACTATGATTTTTAAAATGTCTGTAAATTTGGAATGCTTGAAGCATCCTATGAGTCCTTTTTTATTAATATCATCTTATACCAATTCTAAGAAAGTGGACTGAGACAAGATATAACTTCCTTGAAATGAGGTGCAGAGAGATCATAAAAGAGAATATAAAGCAGCTCATATGTGACTTACCTACAACTACATTTTGGCCACTCAATCAGCAGTCATTAAGGGGTCTTTACTATTTATGACACACCTTCATTTCTTTAAAAGATCATGCAATATTATGTACAAAATAAATGCTTTATTACTTTGGAAGGTTAGATTATGTTGTTAAAGCCCCAAACTGTGACGTAATGATAGTTATAATAACTTACCAACTGGACTAGTAGAAACTCGCTGGGAAGGTGATCTGAAGCCAGGTGCCTTGGAGTTGTCAGGGTGCACATTTTCCAAGTGTCCAAGTACAGAGTTACCCAGGAATGCTGACTGAACAGTGAAAGAGGCATCTGCAGTAACTCGTGAGGACAGTGGACCATCTCCCCAACCCTGGTTAGCTGGCACCTGACTGCTGTCAAAAAGACTACTGAAGTGATTGAAAAGCGTGGCTGGGCCAAACGTAGGTGGCAAAGATTTATTTGCTGGGTTAATGTGCATCTGAGAACCATTCATAATGTTCATGGCTGAAGAAAGCTGCACTGCAGCTGGTGGGCCTTGAGGTGGTGTTAAAGGAACTGGATTTGTCACAAAAATAGACTGGGGATCCTGGTGTATAGTTGCATTTGGTACCACCGAGTAAAAAGAACTTCTGGGTTGCATTCGATGAGAAACTCGAGGTGTTGGTACAGCTAACTGAGGTAAATTACTGGTATCCTGATTATCAGCAGCAACCAATCTAGGTGATGCCAAAGTCAATGGAGCAGGTTCTGAATTAGACGCAAAAGGCATTGACATAGGACTTAAATCAGACACACTGGATGGCTGTGTTTCCTCCTGTGTGTTATTGGAGGGAGGAGTGGGACTACCAGATGGGTGAGTTTCTGGAGCTCCTGGGGTGTTGCTGGCAGAGCTACTGCAGCTGTTGGCAGTTGAAGAGGGGGTACACAGGTTTGCCATGGACTGGTCCTGTGTGGACACTTTCTCTTTGGGGGCTGGCATGGTAGAGAAAGACTCCGTCTTTTGTGAAGAAAGCTGTGCTTGAGGAGTACTTGCAGGCAGAAATGTGGTGGGAACTTGCCCACTAGTGATAGATGCAGAGGAGACAGAAGGCAGGGAACTACAAGTGCTTGTCACAGAGGAAATCACTGCTGCTGGAGGACTTGTCTTAGGCACACAGGCAAACAACTGCTTTCTGACTGATGAAGGAGTCCGGGTATTAGTCACACACAGTTGCTGACTGGCAGCAACAACAGAAGAGACAGTGATAGGACAACTGGCAGTAGCTAGTCCAGCAGACTCTGAGGGTAAAACAGTCCCGTTCTGGTTAGGTAGACGGCCTGTATTATTATGCTTTGGAGAGCTATTTGTGTTGCCAGGATTCACAGGTCTCACTGGGAATGGTCCCCAAGTGTTAGGAGAAGGTGAAAATGTTCCTCCAAACTGGGCCATGGGTAAACGAGGATGCCGAATCTGTTGCATAGTTTGAGCAGCCAGCAGGGCAAAATGAGGGTGAGGATAAGCTAAGGGTAGAGAAACTGGGAAAGAAGAACGTACATTTGCTGGAACGTTCTTATTAAGTTTATTAGTGGGCTGGAACGTAGATAATGTTGTTGCCTGTGAAGTTACAAGACTTGGAGCACCCAAGGGAAATGCATTTTTACTGGAAGCTGCTGTGGTGCCTACTCCAGATGAGAAGTTTGCATGGATGGCTTTGGTGCTGGCAGGTGTTCTGATATGGTTTTTAGGAATCAAGTCTTCCAGTTCCTTAGCAGGATCTTGAATAAGTGCATTGATAAGTTGAACTGCATATCTTGTTGATTCTGTACCACCCCTGGGGAGAAAACAAACAAAAAACAGAACAAGATCAAAAATACACAAAACTAGGTAATTTTTACCATGAAATAGAATTGATTGTACCATACCTAACAAAAATGTACTTCTAATAAAATTTAATTTCCTCATAGAACTAACAATATATATATATCTCACAATTACCTTATTGTGATCATTCTCTCGCCATTCTTATCTTTTTGTTTATCCACATCAATATGGGCACCAGTAACATCCTGTATTGCAGTGATGTTGCATCCTCCTCTCCCCATTATCCTGGAAACCACTGAGGCTGGAACAGACAATTTCTTTGACCTACAAAATGGAGACCACACATGAGCTTATGAAATCAAAATGTCTATTAAAAAAGATGTCTCGGGCTTTCTGGTGGCGCAGTGGTTGGGAATCCGCCTGCCAGTGCAGGGGATACGGGTTCGATCCCTGGCCTGGGAGGATCCCACATGCCGTGGAGCAACTAAGCCCGCGTGCCACAACTACTGAAGCCCACGCGCCTAGAGACCGTGCTTGGCAACACGAGAAGCCACCGCAGTGAGAAGCCTGCACACAGCAACAAAGACCCAACGCAACCAAAAATAAATAAATAAAAAAAAAAAAAAAAAAAAGATGTCTCAGTAAGTATGTTCATGAACATCTGTAGAATAGTATTTCTCAAACCTTAAAGAGGAAATTATTATAAGTTTTTATTTTAGAAACTGACCTCTTATTATATTGAATTTAATTTAGTAAAGGTAAAAAAAACACACTGCCATTTAAAAAAATTATATTTAAGTCACTCATGATCTCAGCATTCAAATCTGCATAAACTATCACATGTTAACTAAACTGCAATGATCATATATTGATACTTTCAAAATTAAAATAATGCATACCACATTGTTAACCTCTATACTGAAAATGAATAAAGGCAGCTTATCAGTGTCAACAACTTTACTCAGCAATAAAAAATAAAGCCTCAGATTTGTACATAAAAAGCAATCCACAAGTGGAGCCTGGGACTTCCACCTGTGTGAGAAAACACAAGAGGCTGATTTTGGGATCTGACAAGATGGCCTGGGTGTCCTGCAGAATTATCACGGAAACCCAGTGTTTGATGGCAGAACCAAATGAGAGCAACACCCATTATCTTCATGTGGTCACTGCTGGCTGCCAGGATTCCCTCCTTGAGGGAGGGACCCTCAAACTTTGAACTATACCTTCCAGAAGAATACCCAATTGTAGACTCTAAAATACATTTCATGATCAAAATTTAATATCCTAATGTAGACAAATTGGGAAGAATATATTTAGCTATTTTGAAAGCTAGAGCATAGACTAGGCCATGAATAATACTTAAATCAATCTGATCATCAAGTGTGCATCACTTCTGTTCTGCCAAGACTTCTTCCTTTTTTGTTTGCTTTTAATGGACACAAAGTCTTACAAAAATTACAGAATAAAAACTCAGACATCTTAGTCCTTTGGTGATTAAGTGCACATTAGCAAACGTAAGTCTTATCCTGATTCCCTGTTGTAAAGCATGAGCAGAGGCTAGAAATACCTTCTGGATTGTGTGAAACATTTAAAAGCAGTGGCTCCTCTCTGCTTTTATTCATTTCCCCCATCATGGTTTAAGTATAAAGCAGTGTGAATGAAGGGAGTTGTCAAAGTTAGCTGCAGGGGTGTTGGTATTTGTCTTTTTTTTTTTTTTTTTGAGGGAGAAGGTAGTTTTAATTTTATGGGCTCTTCCACCCCCCCACTTTTATGGTGATCTAATTGCATTGGTTAAAAGCAGATATAGATTCTCTAGCGAAGTCTAACTTTATTTAAATGCTGTAGATGGACAAACTTGTCTGAATCAAAATGGGACCATTAAACAAACATCATAGCCCTCACAAATAGCACTGTGACTTTGCTGTCAAGTGAATCTTCTCCTTAAGAAGCCTGTGACCTTTTTGTATGGTTTGTCTGTAAACTGTATGTCTTATGTTTTAATAAAATGTTTGTTGTGTTATTCTAAAGCCAACATTTCTTGTATCATATAAAATATGCATACAAAATTTACATACTGTTTCTAATTTTGCTTTAGCCTACTCTGGATGTAGTATGGCACTGCCATTGAATATAATAACCACATTCAAATTATTCATTAATTAACTGGATAACCATCTCACAAGAGGAGAAAAGTTAAAAAGACGAGACTAATTCTACTTACCTTCGAACAACTTCTTTCCACCCTTCCTCTCTTTTTTGCCCCCTTTTAGGGCTGGTCAGATTCAGCTTTATGTTTGAAGAGCTTAATGGCAACGACACTGACTTGTAGGTTGTTGATAAGGAATTAGGATTCACTTCGCCTTCAAGTCTGAGAAGAGAAATATCAAGGCCAATAAACGATAAATTTTAAGATAGAAACTCAAAGGGATTTGCTGAAGTATCTGAATTAAAATTTGGCACATCAGGGCTTCCCTGGTGGCGCAGTGGTTAAGAATCCGCCTGCCAATGCAGGGACACGGGTTCGAGCCCTGAGCCGGGAAGATCCCACATGCTGCGGAGCAACTAAGCCTGCGCACCACAACTACTGAGCCCACGTGCCTAGAGCCCGTGCTCTGCAACGAGAGAAGCCACCACAATGAGAAGCCCGCACACCTCAACGAAGAGTAGCCCCCGCTCGCCACAACTAGAGAAAGCCCGCGTGCAGCAACCAAGACCCAACGCAGCCAAAATTAAATAAATAAATTTATATAAAAAAACCAAAAACCTTGTTAAAAAAAAATTTGGCACATCAAATTATTAACAATCAGAAAAATAGAAATAGGGCAAAGAGTCCATTATTTATTTTAGTATTAAAATGGATTCAGAAGCCAGAAGGACTATATATAATCAATAAAAATGACAGTTAAAATCAAGGAACGCTAATATTTTCAGCTTCAAAGTTGAATGTTAAAAGTTCTAACAATCTCATTGCATAACTAGCACATGATAAGGAGGACACTGGTGAATTTCAGTTTTAAATGTTGAAGACAGGTAATGTGGTAGACTTCAGTTGTTTAACACAACTTATGTTACTTCAAGTTCTTGTGCCAGGCGTGAAAAAGGAAAGGTAGGTGCAGAGTTAACAAGTCAGAAAATTTTACCGTGTCTGAGTTTTGGAAGCAGCAGTACTTGTCTTTTCTTCTTGGGAATGGAGTAGCAGTGAGGGGTATCTCCTATCACTAGAGGAATTCACATCCATAGTGAAATTTAACTCTTGGCTTTTACCACCACTACTACTCTCACTGTTGCAATCTGTGCTGTCCAAGTTATCTGAATCACTATTCCCACCTGCACCGCCACCTCTGGGTTCTCCATTTATTTTATTCTTATCTGCCTTTTGCTGTGCTAAGGATATATGTTGTTCTGGTAATATTAAATGTGCAGTGGGAGGGGTCTCTTTTGTTTTGTTCTTCTTATTTTTCCGATTGGTGCTGGGAGTTGTCACAACATTGGCCCTTTTTTTCCCAAACACATTTGTGAATGTTGCAGATGTTGCAGAGATTCCGATTGTGGTGGTGGTGGTCGCACTAGGAGGTTCTATGGGAACTTCTTGCTCCACTGAAATCATGAAAAAGGATAAAAATCACACTGAGAGCCACAGATCTCAAAACAAATTGTGACAGAATACACCTAATAATTCAGACCCTTAGGTCATATTTTCCTTTTACCAGTATTCACTAGTAAATAAAGAAATCTTTACTGTTGTGAGAACAAATATACTATATCATATTTTGATGTCTAACTTGGTATAAAATATTAACATTCTTAAGATCTGAAATGCTAGTCTCATAAACTAACCAAAAATCACAATATAGTTTGAATTTAAGAAATTTTTCAAATAGCATTTTAGAATTAGAATTCAAATAGAGCAAAATTATTTGCCTACTACAACCACTGCCAGACTATACAATAAACAACTCTTTGAGAGTAATGGACCCCAACCCTATACAGCTTCAAGACTGAACCTTAGTTAAAAATCTATTGAGGAACTGGACCTCTTCCCAGTTTCCATCTGGGGAAGGAGAGGGTAGGGAAGAACCTGAAGAAAAGCTGGCAAACCTCTTACTGTATCACTTTTAGGACATACATAATGTTTTTACAGGGGAACTTAAATTACAACTGAATGTCTTCAAATTATGTGCTTGCCTTCCCCCTTCTGTTTCTCTGTGTCACTTTACAATGTAAAATATTTAGAAGTATTTACTATGGAAGTCAACTGTCTATTTCAGATTAAAGTAACTGAATATTTAACTAGAATTAGTTTTGAGAGTTTTGAGAGCAAAAAGCACTCAAAATGAAGTCGATGAACACAGAAGAATTTTATCACTATTTCAGATGGTTCGTTTCTCACCATCTTCATCATTCTCCTCTTCATCTTCATCCTCTGGTAGCTCTGAATTCTCCTTAGGTTTGTTTTCCTCATCTTCTTCCTGCTTCCTTTTCTGCTCCTCTTTTTTCTTTTTTCTCTTTTCTTTTCTTTTCTCTCTTTTAGCTGCAAGAGCCTGCTTTCTGCTCTCCTCTCTTGACTGCAAATAAAGTAGGTATCTCATTTTATCAATAAGGCAGTAATTTAAAATAAATAATGAAATTATATTTTTGTTTATGATACATGGGGTTTCCCATAGATGTCAGTCTTAACATACATTTATAAAAGCAACAAAAGAAGAAATAGATAAGCTGGACATCATCAAAATTAAAAGTTTTTGTGCTTCAAAGGGACCATCAATAACGTGAAAAGACAACCCATAAAATGGTGAAAAATTTTGCTAATCCGGTAAGGGCCTTGTATCAAGAATTTATAAAGAACTCATAACTCAATAATGAAAAGACAAATAACTCAATTAAAAAATGGGCAAAGGATCTGAATAGACGTTTCTCCAAACAACATATACAAATGGCCAATAAACACATGAAGAGATAGATGCTCAATATCACAAGCCATCAGGGAAAAGCAAAGCAAATCAAATCACAATGAGATACCCACTTCACTGTCACTAGGATGGCTATAATCAAAAAGACAGATAAAACAAATCATGGTGAGGATGTGAAGAAATTGAAGCCTTCATATATTGCTGGTAGGATCATAAAATGGTGCTGCTACCTTGGAAAACATTCTAGAAGTTTCTCAAATGGTTAAACACAGAACTGCCATATGATCTAGCAATTCCATTCCTAGATATATACCCAATGAAAACATATTCATACAAAAACTGGTACACCATGCTTGCTTCAGCACCATATATACTAAAAAAATTGAAATAACACAGAGAAGATTAGCAGGGCTCCTGCATAAGGATGAAACACAAATTCATGAAGCATTCCAAGTTAAAACAAAACAAACAAAAAACCTGTATACCTATGAAATGGAAACAACCTAAAATGTCCATCAACTAATAAATGGGTAAACAAAATGTGGTATACCTATATAATGGGATATTATGCAGCAGTAAAAAAAAAAAAAATGAAGTACTAATACATGCTACAACATGGATGAACCTTGAAAACATTATGAATTGCCAGAAGCCAGTCACAGAGGACCAAATACTGTCTGATTCCATTTATATGAAATGTCCAGAATTAGGCAAATCCATAGATTTATGTGGCATTTGTTTGACTAAAATGCAGCTATTGCTGGAAAGGGTGTGGAGAAAAGGGAACCCTCTTGCACTGTTGGTGGAAATGTAAATTGATACAGCCACTATGGAGAGCAGTATGGAGGTTCTTTAAAAAACTAAAAATAGAACTACCATACAACCCAGCAATCCCACTACAGGGCATATACCCTGAGAAAACCATAATTCAAAAAGGGTCATGTACCACAATGTTCATTGCAGCTCTATTTACAATAGCCAGGACATGGAATCAACCTAAATGTCCACTGACAGATGAATGGATAAAGAAGGTGTGGCACATATATACAATGGAATATTACTCAGCCATAAAAAGAAATGAAATTGAGTTACTTGTAGTGAGATGGATGGACCTAGAGACTGTAATACAGAGTGAAGTAAGTCAGAAAGAGAAAAACAAATACCGTATGCTAACACATATATATGGAATCTAAAAAAAAAAAAGGTTCTGAAGAACCTAGGGGCAGGACAGGAATAAAGACTCAGACGTAGAGAATGGACATGAGGAGGGGGGAGGGGGAAGGGTAAGCTGGGACAAAGTGAGAGAGTGGCATGGACATATATACACTACCAAATGTAAAATAGATAGCTAGTGGGAAGCAGCCACATAGCACAGGGAGATCAGCTCGGTGCTTTGTGTCCACCTAGATGGGTGGATAGGGAGGGTGGGAGGGAGAAGCAAGAGGGAGGAGATATGGGGATATATGTATATGTATAGCTGATTCACTTTGTTATACAGCAGAAACTAACCCACCACTGTAAAGCAATTATACTCCAATAAAGATGTTAAAAAAAATAAAATAAAATGCAGCTATTATGCTCTTTATGAGGTATTAACAAATTTCACTATGAAAATATCCACAGGAGGCCATTACAGAAATCACTTTTGTCTTACTTTATAGTTTTGCTTTGGTTAGTACTAGAAAATATTTTTTTTTCAGACAGGGGAACATGGTAATGGTCGTTTCACATCATAATGAAAATTCGAAACAAACAGAAAACACATCAAATTACTCATATTTGTATGGAAATTATCTAAAAAAGGCTCACCATAAGAATTTGTCAATGAAGTCCAGTTGTCCTGGTAATTAAGTAAAGCATTTTCCTCAAAACTATAATTTACCATTCTGAGTCGTAAGTTACTCTTTGACATTTTTATTTATCTAATCAGGCGTCAGCAAACTATGGCCTGAATGTTAAGACTAACTTTTACATTTTAAATGGTTGAAAAAATAAAAAGAAGAATGTTTTGTGACATGTGAAAATATTATGAAATTAAAATTTTGATGTCCATAAATAAAGTTCTATTGGAACACATTCATTTAGGCATTGTCTATGGGTGCTTTTGTGCTACAACAGCAGAGTCAAGGAGTTATGACAGAGATCGTATGGGCCTACAAAGCCTAAAATATTTACTCTTCAGCATTTTATAGAAAAAGTCTGTTGGGAATTCCCTGGTGGTCCAGTGGTTAGGACTCTGCACTCTCACTGCCAAGGGCCTGGGTTCAGTCCCTCGTCGGGGAACTAAGATCCCACAAGCCTTGAGGTGAAACCAAAAAAGTTTAAAAATTAAAATTAAAAAAATAAAGAATAAAAAAATAAAAAGTCTGTCAACACCCTATGTAAATGAAAAAGGGGCTGAGGATTAAGAGAAAAAATAATTATTAACTGAATATGCAGTTTCATCACTCGGTTGGCATAAGAGCATAACAGCTGTTTAAGGAATTGCTGACCATATCCCTGGGTAGTTACACAAAAATAAAGATTATAGAACATAGGAGGGACCTTAGTAGTCATCAAACTTCAAACTTCATTTTAAAATGAATATTATTTTTCCCCTTCTGATTTTAACTGTAATCAAGTTTATCATGGAGGTATTAAAATTTATTTAATTTCCTAACGATAAAACTTTAAGGTTTATACCCTTGCCCCTATTATAAGCAATTTAACAGTGAATGTCCTTTTGTATATTCACATCTTTGAGCATTTGTCAAAGTATTTACCTTAGGCTAAATTTCTAGAAGACGAGTGACTGGAGTAAAGGTATGCACCCTTTTTAATTTAATGCATTTGTCAAATCATCTCCATTAATAGTTATACTAATTTATACCATACATCAAAAATCATACTAGAATGTTAATTTCTCCACACTCTAGCCATCAATATCTATTATCAAACCTTTAAATTTTAAGTTTTCCTAATCTGGTAAAAGAAATTTAAATCACTCTTTCACTGCGCATTTCTTTGTTTATTCATGAAGTTGAGCGTTCTCCATCTATTTATTGAACATATATTTCTTCTGTGAATTGCCCATTTGTGTGATCATTTTTCATTCTGGGCAAGTTATCTTTTTCTCAATGTTGTTTTTTTTTTTTTGTGACCATTTTTAAAGTCTTTATTGAATTTGTACAATATTGTTTCTGTTTTATATTTTGGTTTTTTGGCCGCGAGGCATGTGGGATTAGAAGCAAAATCTTAACCACTGAACCACCAGGGAAGTCCCTTTCTCATTGATTTGTAAGCAATTTTTTCTTCTGTTTTTAACTTACAAGTTTTGTTTTTTTTTTAAATAAACTAAAAATTGATGTCAAAATTTTAGCATCTCTCAAAATGATCTTTTTCCTTCCTTTTATCATCAACAAAATATCTTAATGTTAAGCTATCTCCTGCATTCCTATAATAACTCTACTTGATTATGCTATTTATTCTTTTAATATAACTTCTGGGTTCATAACAACACCCTCCTTTTCAAGGTAAGCACACTGAGTGTCAGAAAAGCGACCTTTTTTTTTTTTTAACTTTTTCCATTATACTACCACACATCCTAGGAAACTTAGACACTTACTCTTTAATTAAGGATCTAATAAACCACTTATAGCCCAGATCTTATAATAAACAAAAGATTTCCAATGTTTTAAAAAATTTCTTCCCAGACTAATATTAAAACCACTTAGGCAGTAATGTCATTTGGAAAATTGTGATCTGCTCAAAAACTAATTCCTCACTTACATGGTTAAAAATATTTTTTATGTATAGGTCAGAATCAAAAAATTGATGGTAGTTTGATAATCTATTAATCATTTTTTAAAAAGAGATTTTGTTAAGATTATGGTCATATCAGTGGCAAATTTATTCTACTAGATTTTCAACCATTTCTAATAAGGAAAATTATTTTTCCCACTCACCTTTTCCAGATCAAGTTCCTTTAAAAGAATACTTGCATTCTTATTTGCTTCTGCAGCCTGCTGGTCTTTAGCCTTCACAATTGTCTCAACACACTGGTGACATTTTTTCAACAGTTCCTATAGTGGAAAATGGAATTATATAAATATAGGAACACATAAACAGGCCAATAAAGCTTGAGCTGATAAGTATACCAAAGTTCAGGGCTTAAAGCCTCAAATTACTGAATATTCACTACACCAAATTAAGCTATCCTTTGAGTCTAGTCTTTGATTGAAAAATCAAAATAAGGTACCATTTTCTAAAAAGTTTGTGTTCTTAGAAAATTTTCTAATCAGGCTAATAGTCTAGTAATAAACTTTAGCTGCAGTCACTGTAATTATGGTCCATAAAAGGAAAGAAATCTCAAAATAATTTATAAAGAATATTATACCCATTCTTCATTTGCAAATGGGGAAACTAAAGCATAGAAAAATCAGATGATCAGTCTCATAGAGGATGAAAAGAACGGTCTGCTAACATATACTCTGGCATATAATTCCACAAAGAACAAAAATGTGCTTCAACAGCATATTAAACCTACCTTATCTGTGATTGTTGCTATGTATCTCATGCATTCTATATCAGAAGGGAACTGATTGACCTCTTTCACCAAATACTGAACAACTTTTACATGACCCTGTAAGAAGTATAACAAAAAATACACAAAAGAATACTTTGAAAATTGGCCCATATGCTTAAAAACTTAAGGGTAAAAGGTACAGTAACACTTGAGAGTTTACTAAACTTAAAATTGAAATTATGAAAGTAAAAACAGTGTTGAGTTTATAATCAGAAAACGATAAGTACAACATGCTGGGAAATATATGGTGGACCAAACGACATTTCTCCTGAATTTAATCTGCCCACATTCCATTGAAAATAGACAAACTTTAAAAAAAATATATCTCCTAGAATAAATCTATTAGTAAAATAAAAATTGGTGATGTGAAATGAATCTCAATATAAAAGGGAAATTAGTCCAAAAACAAAGAGGATGTTCTAGATTTCAAAGCATTATTTTGGCTCTATCTTACAAAACTAAACGAGGTAGGTTGTCATATTTATCTTGAGTTCTATGACTTGAATCTAGGTAAAACACTTTCTAAATGCCATTATCAGGGGCTGGATGATCTGTAATCAATTATAAGTACATCTATTTTAACATAACCAAACTTGCATTGTTTCCCCTCCTACTAAAGTTCGTTTAATCTTCAAGAATTGGTCTGATGGGGGGACTTCCCTGGCAGTCCAGTGGTTAAGACTCCACGCTTCCAATGCAAGGGGCACGGGTTCGATCCCTGGTTGGGGAATTAAGATCCCACACGCCACATGGTGCGGCACAAAAAAAAAAAAAAAAAAAGAATTAGTCTGATGGTGACAAAAATCAGAAAAGTGGTTGCCTCTGGGGCAGGGAATTAACTGAGAATGGGCATGATGAAACTTTCTAGGATTATGGAAGTATTTTATATCTTTATGAAGTGTGGGTTACATAGGTGAATGCATTTATCAAAATTCATGTACCTTAGATTTGTGTTTTTACTATATATAAATTATACCTCAATTAAAAGGAAAGAAAAAAATTGAAAAAAAAGGGAAATATTTAAGATTTTTTTTAAGACTCATAACTTACACTGCTCTCATTCAATAGCTATTTACTGACCATCTAGTATGTGTTAGGCACTGAGCTGAACAACTGGGTATAAACACTGGTGAAAAAGACAGTCATGAATTTTAGCCTTCATAGATCTTGTAGTCTGACTGGGGAGATGGGCATTAAAAAAGTAATACATGTTTGAATGTATAATTACAAAATGAGATAAGGAAAATAACAGTGAACTATAAAAGAGAACAAGAGAAACTTTTCAGATTGGGAGTTAGAAAAGGACTTTCTGAGAAGTGATTTTTAAGGATGAGTAGATATTAAAGGATGAAGAGAAGTGAGCCAAGTGAAGAGTAAGGGAAAGAACATTTCAGGAAAAGAAAACCAGTGAGCAAAGGCCCTCAGGAATTTAAAAATTTAGTGCATTCTAGGCCAGTGGCTGAAGTGTAGTGACCAAAGGGGAAGGGGAATAGAAATGATCGGTTTGAGGCTAGCATGAGCCATATCATGCAGGGCTTTGTAAGCCACGTTAAGTAGTTTACATTTTATCACAATTGCAATGGGAAAGCTTTGTAAAATAGAGCAGATAAGTAAGCCTTAATATATACAGGAGGTATAATAAATTTTTATGAGAGTCCACTTGTTTTTGTTCTTTAGGTAGAGAAAACATTCATCTACATATAATATCTGTCCTTAAATCTCACGTTTTATGTACAAAAACATAACAAAACTAGTCAAGACACCAAGTGATTTAACAACCAAGTTGCTTATAAGGAACTACCATATAGCTCTTAGATTTGGCCACAAAGAAAGTGGAAAGACAGCAAAGGTTTGTATATAGGAACAGAGTCAATTCCTCAAGACCAATTTATCTTTCTCACATGATTTCAACTTAAAATTTAGTAGTTTTAAACAAATTCTACCCTTTTTCCCCACATTAAGTTACCTTGCGAAATGCTGACATAAGAGGTGTGATTTTCCGGTTATCTGCTGCATCCACGTCAGCACCTGCTTGCACTAGCAACTGCACCACATCAAAATGACCACCATTGGATGCCAACCAAAGTGGTGTGTTTCCCTTCTTGTTACGAACATCAATATGGGCTCCCCTATAAAAATCAAATAATGTTAATATGGTTTGTTTCCTATGGGAAGAGGCTGACTTTTTCTATTTTTCTCTAATTTGTCTTTCATCTTTTATAAAACAGCAAACAAATAATCTGTTCTTTAAAATGTCAATAAAGTAGAACAATTTTATTAACTGTAAAGGCTCTAAAATGTGAAAGGGATCACAGAAATTCTATAAATAAATATAAAATTTACCCACCTATTAATCAGGAGCTCACAAAATTTGTAGTGACCTTTGTCCGCTGCTATTGTTAAAGCAGTATCTCTTGAGGAAGGCACAGGGGGGGCATTGACATCTGCTCCTTTATCTAGGAGAACTCTTCCAACCTCTGCATATCCTCCAGAAGCAGCTTCCATCAAGGGGGTAAGACCAGTCTGTTTAAACCAAAAAATTACGTGAGTAAATTATATTAATTTCTTCAAGGGACTGAAACAATTGACTTATATGTGTATTCTATTTCTGATTTTCTCTCACAAGAGAGCTAAGCAACATTCACTCTTAAGCTTTACTAAACAGCAAGTGAAAATTGTTAGGTTCAGTTAGACATGCTAGAATGATTTCTCTTATACTACCCTCATGCTAGAAAAATAAACAATTTCATAACATCTCTACTGTTATAAATTTACATGAGACATAACTGCTCTGCACAACAAACAGAAATATTAAAACGAATAAAAAGAAAATTAAATATGGCACAATGTTCAATGGGAAAACTTTGTTTAGAATATACTCTATCTTGTTTAGAATATACTCTATCTGAAAAGGCAGTCTGCTAAATAACCCAGGATAAATTCCTTAAATGCTACTCAAACTTGGGTAAAATAGATTAAAATATCATTTTATAAATTTTAGGCATGTGTCTTTTTGCTCATTAGTCTCCAACATTTCACCGGAAGACTTTTCCTACTGGTATCATTACCAAAATAATATGGCTTTCTTTAGGACTTCTAATATATAAATGGGTCACACTGAATACTTGTAATACAAAAAGTAATCTGTCGTGGTCAGATTAGGTTTTAGTTGTCTTAATTGTATAATCTATACAGCAATTTTTTTTTTAATAGTCATGCTTTTATTTATTTATTTATGGCTGTATTGGGTCTTTTTTGTTTTTTGCTTTTTTTTTTTTAACAAACTTATTTATTTTTGGCTGTGTTGGGTCTTCGTTGCTGCACACGGGCTTTCTCTAGTTGCGGCCAGCGGGGGCTACTCTTTGTTGCGGTGTGCGGGCTTCTCATTGCGGTGGCTTCTCTTGTTGCGGAGCACCGACTCTAGGCGCGTGGGCTTCAGTAGTTGCAGCACACAGGCTCAGTAGTTGTGGCTTGTGGGCTCTAGAGCACAGGCTCAGTAGTTGTGGCGCACATGTGGGATCTTCCCAGACCAGGGCTTGAACCCGTGTTCCCTGCATTGGCAGGTGGATTCTTAACGACTGCACCACCAGGGAAGTCCCTGCATTGGGTCTTTGTTGCTGTGTGGGCTTTCTCTAGTTGTGGCGAGTGGGGGCTACTCTCTGTTGTGGTGTGCAGGCTTCTCATTGTGGTGGCTTCTCTTGTTGTGGAGCACGGGCTCTAGGCATGTGGGCTTCAGTAGTTCTGGTGCACGGCCTCGGTAGTTGTGGTGCGTGGGCTCAGTAGTTGTGGTGCACAGGCTTAGTTGCTCTGCGGCATGTGGGATCTTCCTGGACCAGGGATCCAACCCGTGTCCCCTGCATTGGCAGGTGGATTCTTAACCACTGAGCCACCAGGGAAGTCCCTGCAGCAATTTTTTTGACTGGAGTTTTTACCAATGGTAAGTACATGCCTCATTAAAGGAGTTCTTTAAAAATCTACATTAAAGGACTATACAAAATAATCCTACTACAAACATATCTTACTACAGAAGAATTTACTACATTCAAAAGTTGCAAACTGGAGGATTAATAAAAAGCCACTCAAGGCTGAAGGTGGAAAAAAGTACTGATTCTATTTTTCTTCACTGTCTTTAATAAAAGTCATGAATGGTCATAGTCTGCCACTGACCAATGGTCAGTGACACATTGTTTAGAACCATTCTTCAGTTCTGCATTGGGGCATCAGTTTTAACTTATGACAATTTAAAATAGTACATTCAATTTAAGTTGCTCTTTCTATTAAAAATATATCTGAAGTAGATGACAAGTTATAAAATGCTTACCTTTGCCCTATGTTCAACATTGGCTTTTCGGTCCAGAAGCAAACTCACTACTTCTGCTCGTCCTTGGAAACAGGCCAAGGTGAGAGCTGTGTTCCGATTGGTCTCTATTTGGGCATTAATGTCTGAACCCATATCAAGTAGCAGTTTCACTGCAGGAACATGTCCATTCATTGCAGCCAACATCAGGGGAGAAATACCTAGTTTACTCCCAGTCCTAAGGGGGGAAATGTGCTTAGAAAATTAAAATAATATGTTGCCTATTGCTTTCTTAAAAAGCATAGAGAACATAAAAAATGAAAAAGCTTCAGTAAGAAGAAAGGTTTCTAACTCCAATGAATAGATTTTATTTGTTTAGACTAATAATTAGAAATAGGAAAATCTCACAATTTAAAACATAATCCCTATTCAGAGGCCATAAATTTCCAACTATATATAACAGTGTTTTCTGAAATGAAACCTCTTTAAAAACAGCAACGTTAGCTGAAATAAGCTTTGATTACTTATAAGCACATTACAGGAATAATTGTTGGCCTTGCAACTTTAGTACTATCTTAATTAAAAATGGTATCTGTCTAAATATTTAGGGGAAAACACTTAATTCCAAGGTAATAATTTACTAATCATGAGTAATAAAATAAACAGGTGATAGATACCTTGAATTAATTTCTGCCCCAGCATTAAGCAGAATCTTAATGATATTAACATATCCTCCAGATGCAGCTAGACTCAGTGGTGTATAATCAGACACATTCCTATGTTCTTTATTTGCACCCCGAGCCAGCAGCAAGTCTACTACCTACAAAGTAAAATATGAACAGAGAAATCTAGTTTACACCAAGGGTCCATCTTATAATGAAGGAAGCACAAAGAAATGGGACCTATAACTTCCTTGTCTAAATACTTAACATTTTAATTAGACCCTAAATATTCAAATATCAGCACTACAGAAATGAAGTCAATTTCATATCAAGGAATTCAGAGCTATGAAATTCCAATTATACTGAAATAACAAGTTGTTACTGTTTGTATTCCTCAATTATTGAGTGATAAATTTGCATTTCATGTGTTAGGGCTGTGCTCTATTGAATCCCAATAAACGTAAGGATGATGAGAATTTTTATTTTGCCTGAAAGGCAAGAAACATTCTTTAAAAGGGCATTTACTATTCTCATTAAATTTAATATATAGAACATGTCAAAACACATGCAAGTTTTATTCATGTAGCTAAATTACTAAGCATATGCATATTTAAAATACAAGTAAAATGTTTACGAAATGAAAATTAACATTAACATACTTCCTGACGTCCACCAGAACATGCCAATGAAAGCGGAGTATCCTTAGTTCGTTCAGATTGTGCTTCTATGTCTCCACCTTTATCCAAAAGGATTTCAACAACTCCAACATGTCCTGCTGTTGCTGCCAGGATCAGTGGTGTGAAACCTAAATCAGAAAATAAAAATCTCAGTCAAATTTGTGTTTTTTAACATATTAAGGCACTGTTTTTAATTCTCTATTATTTTAGTAGGAAAAGGTCTTTAGGGCAGATACTTATAATCATTTAACATAAAACTGCTTTAAACCCTAATTTGTTAGTGACAAAACCCCATAAACACCTGATAAAAAGAAAATGCTAAGTCAAACAAAACTATTAAAGTTTATACTCATAATAAACTTTGATACCTCTGCATGCTCTACTTTTAGATTAAGGAGAAAGCTAAACACAACTTGCTTCCTTGATGATCTAAAGTCTAATTTTTGAATTTTTGAAGAATAATTTGGCTCTGAAGATTAACAAATCCAGATATTCTTAATTGAAATATGTGAACCCATTTTTTCACTGAATAGTCTAGGAACCACTTATTGATAGTAAAAAATGAATTGTTTTCTGATATAATTACTCTCCAACTTTCTCACTAACATTTCTTACCTTTTTTGTCTCTGTGTTCAATTTTAGCATCTCGTGCTATGAGTACAGATACAAGTTCTTCATGGCCACCTGCACAAGCTAGTGTTAATGCTGTGTCATGGTTGCTCTCAGTCTAGGAAAAGGAAAAAAAAAACTTAGATTTTTTTCTGTTTACAATGGGGTTATTGATTGAAGAGCAAATAATATTTATTTTCACAATTAATGTACAATTAATCTTTTCCTTTCCAAAGAAAATCAGAATGTGCAAAATAAATTTAAATAAAGCAGTCTAGGGACTTCCCTGGTGCTCCACTGGTTAAGAATCCACCTTCCAATGCAGGAGACAAGGGTTCAATCCCTGGTCGGGGAATTAAGATCCCACATGCCGCAGGGCAACTAAGCCTGTGTGCCGCAACTACTGAGCCCTTGCGCTCTAGAGCCCATGGGCCACAACAAAGAGAGCCCACATGCCACAACTACTGAGCCTGGGCACTCTGGAGCCCACGCGCCACGGCTAGAGAAGCCCATACGCCACAATGAAAGATCCCGCATTCCACAACGAAGACCCCGTATGCTGCAACTAAGACCCGACACAGCCAAATAAATTAAATAAATAAATAAAGCAGTCTACTCACATGTGCATCGATGTCAACTGAAGGATACACAGGAGGCACAGACTGGGAAGCCACATTGCTTGGAGACTGTGAACAGGGCTCAGGTGTAAGACATTCTGCCGTCTGAGAGGAACTGTTTGAACCAGTGGGCACTCTGCTACTCACAGCTGAAAAACAATATTCATATTGCTGAATTCTACTTGAAAGAGTAATGACATTTGTGTACAGAAAAACACAGAAAACGGAAAGTTCTATAGCAGTAATATAATGTAGTAGTTAAATCACAAGCTTGAGTCAGATGGACATATGTTTGAATCCCAGTTCTACCAATGACTTTCTGATCTTGGGCAAGTAATTTAATGTCTCTGAACCTCAATTTCCTTATGTGTAAAATGGGATGATAATTACAGTACCTCCATTGTAAGGTTGTTGGGAAAACCCCTTGAGATAATGAAGTAAAATATTGAGCATCGTACCTGATATTTAGTGCATATACAACAAATGGTAGCCTTTTATATTGTCAATAGGGAGAAAATAGTTTCCAATAAAAAAAAAAAGGAATTTTATATCTTAGTTTGTAAAAGGCAATTAGATAAAAACATCCTGAGGACAATGCATTAAAAAAAAAGAAGGAAAAAAGAAAAAAGAAGCAGACAAAGCAGAAAAAGGGGAAGAACAAGTTAGAATATTTCTCACATAAATAGCAGAGAGTATGTGTTTTTAAAATTCAATATTTACTCTGAAAATTTGCTAAAATGAATCAATGTCTGAAAATCAAACTATTTTAAAAATGAACATTGGAACTTTTATTTGGGACCTCAAAATCTGGTGTTTGAAACTGAATTAAAGGAAATTATATCTTTATGTTTCTGCATATTTCTTTTCTTACATGAGATGGAGTTTGCCCCGTGAAGGGGGAAATAGGATCTATCTCAGAGGGATGTTGTGAATTATCCATGAGAAATGTGCAAAAAGTATTTAACACAAGTGTTTGGTATGGTAAGTGCCTAATATATGTAATTATCAGGTATTTTATAGGATTTTCAGCACTATTAATCACTGCATTGAAAAATAAAAACATTATAATTCACTCAAGAGAGAAAAAACTCAGAAAAAACATATAATCATTAATAATACAGAAAAAGACAACAAAGTTTCAGTGATGGCAATAACCTCCTCTTACCCACACTAAAAGTCAATCAAAAACACACAGGTCTTAAAGAAGAATGTAAGCATTTCAAGGATTGGAGAATGCTTTCTCTCTAGAATTTTGATATGACTGGATCCCAATCAAGGATACTGATCACAAGTATGAAAGATAAGTGTAGTATGCTAACAGTACTACACTATTATTATAGTACTACACTATATTTAATAGTATGCTTTAAATAATAGCAAATTTTAAGATGTTCAGATATGTTTCTACATGAGCTGTCCCTCCCCCCTCGCAACAAATATATATAAAATCACATCTTGATAATATGAATTTCTACAGCTTCTGTCACCACATAAATATACATAATTTAACTATATGGTTACAAATAAAAATGATTATTATAAATATTTCTTTTGCCTGTAAGAACATGCACAATGAAAACAAAGCTTTAAAAATTTTTGTCATTGAATGAATTAAAAGCAGATAGTATTTTGTTATGCCTCCTCAAAACAGCTGATATGTTTGGAAACAGTTCCAGAAACAAGACACTAAACATTGATATATGGCACCTTTGTAATAGTAAGATTTTAACAGTAGTCGTATAATTATCAACATATATCTTACTAAAGAATTACTTTTCTATCATTAAATTTGTTTATTCATGTTATCTTTCTGTTATTATGAAAAACAGATATTCAAAAAATTTAAAATAGTTGACTAGAGTGCTATGCCAGAATGTGACGTTATAAAAGACTTTTTTACAGAGTTGGTTTTTAAAAAATACTTTTGTACATTTAACAGCTCTGTTACCAAAAATGTACTGTCACATTGATTGTACATTTTTGTACAACAGTATCCTCAAGACATTTTTTCCTCCCTGCAATAATGACAATCAGAAACATTCCACAGAAGTGACTTTAATAGGATTAATTACATATGAAAAGTTCTAAAGATAAAACTAGAAAGTAGCAAAGATTTTTAAAGTACATGTGGAATAAAGGTTTTATGAAGATAAAATTATACCAGGACTATGAAATTTTTTTCATAAATCCTAAAATGTTTTCTATTTCTGAACAAAATGTCTCTGAAAATGACCAAAACAGATCACTATCACAAAAGTCACTACATAATTCAAATTAAATTTATGCACTATCCTAAAATGGGGTGATAGAAGAACTAAATAAGTGCAATATTTTACTTAATTCTTTAGGCAATTTAAGATAGTTTTGTAGGCAATATGGAAGACAGTAATAAACTTTACTACATAAAAATCTCAGATACTAGGTATAAGTAAACTATGTTGCAAGGCCTTAAGAAATTAAATCACTGTAACCTGTTTTAGATAATAGTAACTTTATTAAATAGTTCCATATAAATAACAATCTATAAATAAAATATTAACATCTATTAGAAGAAATTATTAAAGATATTTTACTGTAAATTCCCTCAAAGATAATTTCCTAATTACTTTTTTATTCTTAAGCCTAAAATGACTATCACACGATTACTTAAAGCAAGATACTATAGAATTGGAATTTGTTTGAAGAGAGCCTATTAAGATGTCAACAACAGTAACAATGTTCTCAAGTCACAAAACTATATTAAACCTTACATGCACATCAAATCTTAATACAAAAATAATAAGGGTAATTGTTATTTAGTAGAATTTAGAAGTCTAAGGAAATAATATCTTTAATATAAACTCAGAACTTCAAGTTGAATCAGATGCATGCATTTTACTTCTAAGGTTCTTAAATTGGCTGAACTGAGTTTGAATCTTAACACTTACTAGCAACTTAATTTCCATTATAGCCTCAGTTTTCAACAGAAAAACAGAGATGGGATATGGACTTATTTTATAGTATTACTATAAAGAGCCCATGAGATAATGTATATAAAAGCATTTAGCACTGAGCTTGGTGCATGGTAAGCACTCAATAAATGTAAATAAAGTGATATTAGTTGATTTTTTAACCAAGCTTCTTTATATATTAAGACTGAAAATTTTACTAGATGTTTCTAGAACTGCTCAATGGTCAAAGCTATTTTGAATTTCTTTAAATTGCTTTTTATTTTCAGACCTTAATTCTAGATATCTGAACTGAGAATCACTTGCTATTACGATAACTTCTAAAAGACTGACACTTAATTTCAGAAGAAATGGACCTGAACAACCACGCTTCCAATCAAGAGTATACATATATTCTGGCTGAGACTATATCAAGTATGATACGTTTAAGACTATATAGTTATGGCTGTCAGTCAGCTAGTCAAGTTATGACATTAATAAATTATGTATCTAACCAACTCATTATCATGACAAATATTTTGAGAGTAGAACAGCAATAAAGAAAAATACTCTTATATTTAAAGAGTGACACTTATTGCTATTATATATGAATATTATCTAAAGTAAACTTGTAAGATGTACAGTATCCTCTCTTCTTCTCTTTTATTAACTATGAGGCATGATAACTAGATTTAATTTAGGTAAAATTAATTATATCTTTGTTCTGATCTATAATTCTACTGGTATATTAACATATCATAAAATCATAGAATTAGGTATTTACCTAATTCATTCTTATTTAATTTATTTCATCTTCAATTAAGAAATTAACAGAAACTTAGACTCAATAAAGTTTTAAATTTTGAGATAAGTCATCATTTTGAACAAAGAAAATCTAATTATTGCTATATGTTTTAAAATGTAAGCTTCAGCAAAATGAAAGTATTTTTAAACAAAGATAATTTTTAGGGAATTCCCTGGAGGTTCAGTGTTTAGGACTAGGCACTGTCACTGCTGGGCGCCTGAGTTTGATCCCTGGTGGGGGAACTAGATCTCACAAGCCAAGCAGCCAAAAAAAAAAAAAACGAGAAAAAAATGTATAATTTTTAATGTATTGACAGATTTATACTTTAAAGCATATTAATAAAAGAATATTGTACAATATGGTGGGCCAACTGTCACTAGACATTAATGTCTAAAAGAAATTAAATTTTATTCGTTTATAGTAATGTTAAATGTAATTAAAAGATGTTTTCTAAACCAATTTTTTGAAGTTTCATGTGAACTTTGTAAAAGGTCATTTCAATATAACAAATACTTCAGTGAAATAACCAGAATTTGACCTCCTCTACAAGAAACAGCAGTAAATACTACCATAAAGTTAACACCTACAAGTTCCCTTTAGAGCTGTTTCTCCTTTAAAAAAA
Organism: Balaenoptera physalus; assembly: GCF_965194825.1. NCBI lineage: Eukaryota > Metazoa > Chordata > Mammalia > Artiodactyla > Balaenopteridae > Balaenoptera > Balaenoptera physalus. The sequence continues at coordinate 60,073,048 of NC_138890.1, forward strand.
AAAAAAAAAAAAGGACAGGTCCTAAGTTCCAACAAACTAAACTGATCAATAATGTGGGTTTCATAACTGTAAACTGAGGACTTAATTAGGAACATTATAATGATATTTATAGAACCCTAAGTCTTAAAAATGTTACTCTCAGGTCACCAGTTTCATCATTATTATTTATAATCATACTTCACACTCCAATATCTGCTTTTACCAGATTAGAAATCAGAACCATAAATGAACTATAAGAGTTTATTCAAAATTTATAACAACTTGCAATGCTAATGACACAAAGTCAATTTGAGTTAAGTGGCTATGGGCTGAAGATATAAAAAACAAAATTAAAGAATAAAGACTCTAACTCCTTAAAACATTTCCCAGCATTTTTATTTTCTTTATGAAAACTAAGACATTCCTCCTCTGCACAGCAATACCTATTACATATCAGAGGAGCCTCAAAGGCACTATTACAATTCTATAACCACTGGAAGTCATACACATGCCCAATAAAATTCCTGAATTAAGTAATCTTACTCCACATTTTAAAAGATTCAGTAAAGATTAGGAAGACTAAAGGCTCACAAAAGAAGAAAGGAAACTGGGATAGCATAACTGGGATGGGAGGAGGGGAGGAGAATATGACAAGAAGAAACAGACAACAGTAAAGAAAAAAAATGTTGCAATCAAGAGACAGAGGACTGGCCTGCCTTTGAATATCACTCCAGCTACATCTTAGTTCTTGGTCTTCATCCACTGTCAACAGCCATTCTGGCTGCATTTCTGAACTGGGCTCTCATGGAGGTGATACATTCACCAGCCATCTTTAGGAAGGTAAATGATTAATTGCACTGTTTTCCCACTGCTGCAAGGACAATGAAACGGAAAGTAAACTTGTGCACCTCATTTCATATCTAGTTGTAATTTTCCACACAACAATAAACAGAAACATATACTGTAAGTTTATACGGCTGGTTTCTTTTTTGCTTTGCTGTGTGTATGTGTGTGTCTGTGTGTGTGTGTCTGTGTGTGTGTGTCTGTGTCTGTGTGGTGTCTGTCTGCTTTCATCAAGACAGTTAATACAAAAATCCCAATCTCTAAATCGTTATCAAGTTGACAATGATCTTCTAACCACAAATATTTTAAAAACATGGAATGCTTATTTTTTTTTCTGAACATCCCTTTTAATTAGAAATATTTAAATTGATCTAATAAAATTATAAATAAAGAAAAAGCAATGCAATTTAGAATTCTGATTTCCAAATATGAAAATCACCAGCAGGAAAATTAAATGTCTAACCTTATATGATTATCTCTAAAGCCTACAAAGAAATTCTATTTTGAGATCTCCTACCCAAGATACAACACAGGATGATTTTGATACCAAAGGTCTAAAATAAAGTATCATGGCAACTTTATTTCTTTGCTTTTGCAAATAACAAAAAAGAAGAGGGAAAACACACTTTTGTGTGTTAGTGTTGTTGAGTTTAGTTAAATTCACTTCCAAAACACCTCAAGAAATGAGTAATTTTATAAAGATAGTTCTAAAATGGAAAAGTACCAAGTTGGTGTTTTCGGAGAGTCATATAAAGAAGTTGAGCACAAAGATTAAAGAGAAATTATTACAGGTATATTTCTTAACCCACCTGCTATCAGGTCATCAAGAGTGTCGGTAAGCGTCTGGGCTGGAGTTGCAACCATTAGTCCATCTGGTTCTTGCACTAACAGCCCCTGATCGTGTCCAGTAATAGCAATCTGAGGCTGTCCTATAATCTGATGATTACCTGATACTTTCTGAAGTTCAAGAGAATTTGTCCCATTAGAACCTAATTCACTGGAAAAGTTACACTGTGGAGATGATAAAGGCTGGACTGGGACAAAATCAATTTGTTCTGCAGATGGTGGAGACTGTTGCTCATCATCAACATCATTATCTTTAAATAACATTGTGTCAACCTGAGGTAACTCTGAAAAGTGATCCTCTGGGAGACTACCATCTCCTTCCCCTTCTGGGAAGACTCCTCTATGAGAGCACTGCTGGTGTGGAGATACTGTGTCTTTCTGACCTTTGGTTTCCAAGTATTCTTTGGTAAATTGCTGCTGTGTTTTCATCTGCAACTGCCTTTCCACTTTCTGCAGTTCTTTCAGTATTTTCTTCTTCTTCTGGACTTGCTCTTCTCTGTTCTTTTTAAGTTCTTCTATCTTATCTTTGTTCAGAGGTTCACCTTGAATTAACTCCAATGACTTAAGCTGTGCTTTTTCAATAGCACTAATTCTTTGTCCCAGTTCATTCAGTTTTCCTTCAGTCTCCTCTACTATGCACTCCAAAGGCTGGTATGGGTGAAAAGGTGGCAGTACGTCCTGATCTGCTACCTGCAGGGAACTGGACTTCTGCTTGGATGTACCTAAGCACATGAAAAATGTTTGAAAATGTGCCATGCTAAAAAAAAAAAAAAAAAAAAAAAAAAAAAAAAAATCCCAGCCCTCCCTCCGCCCCCCCACCACATACTTCCCTCCCAAAACCCATATAACTAATGCTATAGAATGAATGTTCAGATTCACACCAGTTGTAGGTAGATTAAAGACCAGACTCATCTATTTTACATAGCACAAACAGGGATGTTGCCAATTCAAAAAATGTGACTTTTTCAATTAAAAAAATCTAATATTTATTGGATTGGATGATTTTGGAAAACAAGACAGGATTAGGGAGAAAAGGAAATCAAAGAGGAAAGAACCTCAAAATTCTGCTTATTTAATTGGACTTTTTAAAGAACATCAAATCTAAAGCAGTATCAAAATAATGTTGAGGGTATCATTAATGTTGGCTTAACTGCCCAATTGTTCTTTTTACAATATTAACTGTGCAAGTACAGGTTACTGGAAGAAACTGTAACTTGTAGATCAAAGTAGGGAAAAGTGTCTTTCAAACTGCCAAAATGTTTCTTTATTATATTAAAATATAATTTGAAATCAATTTTTAAGATATAACCTTCTAAAATTTTTCAGTAATTAAGTCTTAAACACTTCTATACCTGAACACTGTATTAAACTTGTATCACAAAGGACAATTATTCTGAGTTTAAATAAACTCTTCACGTAAAAGTCTATGAGAGAAACAATGAATATTACCTAGGAGAAAATCAGACTTCCTATATAGGATTACTCATATTGACAGTGTATGTTAAAAATGAAGTAACTGTACATTAATTTAAGGTTTTCGATCACACTTAAATTAATTTACTCCCCTCATGGCAAAATAATTATCAATATTAACAATCCTAACATCTGGGCATAAAGTGGAGGAAACATAATAACTACTTAGAGGCAAATTCAAGGCTTAATCTTGTTTAGGAAGAACTGAGACTATTCAGCAATAAAAGGAACTACTGATATAGCCTACAACGTGGATGAACCTTGAAAACATTATGCTAAGTGAAAGAACCCAGACACAAAAGACCACATGTTGTACAATTCCATTTTTAACAGATCTATAGAGAAAAGGCAAATCTATAGAGACAGAAAGGAAAATAGTGGTTGCCTGGATTATAGTGGTAAGAATGAGGATTGATCACAAACAGGCATGAGAGATTTTTTTGGAGTGATGGATCCAAAACTAGATGGAGGTGATGGTTATGCAATTATGTAAATTTGCTAAAAGTCACTGTATTGTACATTTAAAATGAGTGAACTTTTATGGTGTGTAAATTAAACAACAATAAAGCTATTTAAAAAAAACTGGGTAAAAAACAGTTGTCTATTCTTAAGGACTGTAGTCAATATATATGAATAATATATGTAACTTCAGAATTTTAAAAATAAGCTCATCCAATGCATTCAAAATGATTCTTAGGTCCAAACGAAAAAAATAATCCATTAGATGTTTAAATGCTCAGAACTGCAAGAGGGTGACAAAACTACTAGACAAAAAAATAATAGATTTCACTGCTTTTTTTGCTAGAATAGGAGAACTCAAAACTGCAGGCAGCTCAAATATTTGCAACATGTTATTATCAAAAAAAGTCTAACAGGTTTTCCCTGAGATACTGTCTTTAACAAGGTCAGACAACCACAGTTCCAAAATCACTGCAATTACTTTAAAGACAGTTATTTTTTAAACGCAAAATTCAGCAAAATGTATTGTCCATATTCAATTTTACACTTCTATCTGAGCAAAGTGGTGGGAACAGACTTTATCCTTTCAGAGCAAAAGCCGTTAGTTTGTGAGATAATTTTACAACTATTTCCTCAAGATCACATAGGAAATAATGGTTTGCTCTACTTGTTCAAAGTACCTAATGACAATCCTTGGTAGGAAAAGGGAGTTTAACTGCCACAAATAGCAATGTATAAATCTGCGAGCCCAGCAAGGAAATTTTCAGTTGTGTAACAAATTCAATGACATCAGCAGAGTAAATTCAGAAGTTCTGCAAAGAAGTTCTGAATGCTCCTCCAACATTATTTTAAAACACCCTTGTATAGTTTTTGTATTTTGTAATTTGCGTTTTGTAATTTGTATTTAAGATTAAGAAAACTAGGTAAGAGTTCAACACTAATCAGACTGGTAATTAGTTATGACCACATTGGACAGTCAGATTTAAAATCTTATAATAGTAAGATAATCCAAAATAAGGCTAGAATTTTGAGGATAATAACAGAGAGAAATGGCTGTATCTTGTTAACAAATAAAATACAAAAAGCTTAGAGCACAAGATTACAAAGAGTAACTTATTTAACTGAACATAGAGACAAAAAGCCCAAAATATATGTAGCAGGAAGAACAGAGGATGGTGAAAGTAATACACAAAAAGCAGTTCTTCCCCAAATAGACAATGACTGAGTATCTGTATCCATGGAGTTAGTGGGATTGCCTAGATACACATCAAAGCACTAATACAAGCTATAACATCACGACTAAGCCATGTTGGTGAAAAACAAATGTCACCTAATTATTCCTAGAAGCTGAAGAAACACCTTCATTTTGGGGAAAAGTAGAGAATGTTAACAAGTGTCCTTTTACCAACAAAATTTTCAGTCTCTAGGAAGGTAGTAGTATAAGACACCAGAATATAAAAGAGTTCCATCTTCCTCAGATATCGCCCACTGTCAGATAGAAATATATAAATCTATTCATTCTCTACTCATTGGTAGCATTGAGTGATATCATAAATTAATATTTAGGAACACAGGTAAAGTTACTATCTTATCTCTTTGGTTTGGTTTCTACCCTACTTCCTCAACTTTCACTTTTCCTCCATTAATTAAAAAAGTTTGCAACAGGAAACCACGATATAGAGACAGCTTAGAACATGGCCTTTATTTTTTTATGGGCAGTGAGGAAATGAGGTGGACATAAGCAGTTATATGTTAAAAGACATTATTAAATTTGGGCATACATAAATCCACATAAGCATGATTACTAATGGAAATCTATTAAACTAAAGAATATTAGTAGTAAAATTTCCAGAGGAACACTCAACCTCATTCACTGTACATATAATTTTTCTATACAATTTTAATGATTTGATATTAAAATGAGAACTTTTCATGTTACCTACTTCAATAACAACTCTGGGATATAAAGCATCATGTTAACCTAATACTTACTTTACATTTATAGTTCTGTTTTCAATCTGTTCCCCAGCAGTCTAAAATAGTATTTCTTGATTAAGTTCTTAAACATCACCTTTAATCACAATGTCGCTCTTCTTAAAAATTCTTAATAATTTTCTTTTGCCTTCAGAATAATCTATATTCTTAGCCTGGCATTTATTAATTTATTCAACAAATATTTAACGTCTAGTACAAGCAAGCCATAGTGGACCATACAAAGACGAGCAACCTAAACCCTGCCCTCGAGGAGCTTACAGTCTAAAAGGGGAGGTAAAAATGTACAAATCCAAATAAAAGGATAAAGCCAAGCGTTGGCAGATACGGAAATGGGATGGGGGCGTATAATATAGTAACCCTTACACATTGCTGCTGGGAGTGTAAACTGCTGTAGCATTCTAAAGAGTGTATTCACAGTACTTAGTCAGATAAACATTACATACTCCTATGACAGGCAATTCTGCTCCTGAGTTTATCCCAGAGAAATTCTCATACAGATCCATAAGGGGACTGTACCAGAATTTTCACCACAGCATTGTCTGTGGTGGTGGGGAATGAGAGACAATCTGGGTACCCATCATTGAGAGAAAGGACAAGTAAAAAATAGAGGATATACAGGATGAAACACTATGTATGCTGCAGGTAGAAACAATCTAGAGGTAGACATATGGATAGATCTTAAAAACAGTGTTGGTGAAAAAAGTAAAAAACAAAACAGGATCCACAGCATAATACCATTTATGTAAATTTAAAAATATATAAAGTAGTAAACATTTTATAAGAACTCGTAAGAACAAAAGAATCTGCAAATCAAACACACTAGAATGACTGCCTAAGGGGAAGTATGGGTATGGAAAGAGGGATAAAAAGGAACAAAGTAAAACAAGAGCAGAGTCATGATGACAAAGTCCAGGAATTAAGTATGATTAACTCAACCTTCCACACTTGAAGTCCAAAGGGAAGGTGAAGGTGCAGGAGTGACCAGAACCAGAAGAAAGATCCAATAAAGTGCTACAGGAGTTTAGAGAAAAGAAATGACTCCTCAAGAGGGCCTTGAGGTGCACACAAAAGATGTGTATTGTTTATCTTGACATCATTTTAATGCTTTGCAATGGATTAGTTAGTTCTAAGCTATATAACTACAGAGAATAATCAGAATCCTATTTTAGGATCTCTGTAGAATCAGTTACTACAAATGAATTAGATGCAACAAGTGGCTACAATCAACAAATTTATTTACAATATTAAATTTGGAAGGACAAAGGTTTGATATTACTTATGTATCCTTTCCCATGTGAATATTCATAACTATAGACGATAAAGCTAAACAATGCTAGAAAACTGAGCATATCACTCTTACCTAGTTTCACATTTTGTTTATAAAGGTGATTCTGAGGCCTCTGTCAGATGCCAGCTAGGATCTCAAATCCTTGAAAACTAACAATGGATAAGTGAGATTAGTTGCCTAAATCAGAAGAATATGAGTCAAGATGGACGGAGCCTGGACGAATGGTGCACATGAAAGAAAAGAATATCATAGTAGGATATATAAGAAACACCTGGCTAAGATTTATGAGCCTGAATATATTTTAAAAGGATGCAGATATGAATAAAGACTTCAGATAGGAGTAAAATGTTATAAACTTGAAAAGATGATTGCTAGAATAGGAAGAGAGTCCTAGAGAGTAAGAATCCTTCCTCCATCCTTAGTCACATATGCAATGCAGGTATAATCTATGGACTTAGGAAAAACAAAAGCAAAACGGTCAAACAGCAATTTCATCACTCAAAGGAACTTCTCTAGCTATATAAATGAGAAATTTTAAGAAAAAGCCACTTTAAGGAGAATATAATGTATATTTAATAATTTAAGATAGATTTTTCTATCTACCCAGGTGATTCAGTGTGTACGTACTTTTACATCATCAATTGATTTTTCCTAAATTATAGTGATATTCTATTATGCACATGATTTATATCAATACTAACATGAAATCTTAACGCAATGCATTATCACAGCTTGCTCCCACATAAATAAATGTTGGGTTGGCAATACCACTTGGCATCTGGCAACAGCAAGTGCCAAGTGTCTAGATACAAGTGTTAATTTTTTCCTTCCCTAATAATTTAGTAAAATGAAAGATTCCTTAAAAGGTTAGTTCATTTTGACACTATTCAGTAAGTAATAAAACATCAGGGACTTCCCTGGTGGGGCACTGGTTAGGAGTCCACCTGCCAGTGCAGGGGACACAGGTTCGAGCCCTGGTCCAGGAGGATCCCACATGCCTCAGAGCAACTGGGCCCATGCACCACAACTACTGAGCCTGTGCTCTGGAGCCCACGAGCCACAACTACTGAGCCTGCGTGCCACAACTACTGAAGCCCATGGGCCTACAGCCCGTGCTCTGCAATGGGAGAGGCTGCCACAATGAGAGGCCCGCGCGCCGCAGTGAGGAGTGGCCCCTGCTCGCTGCAACTAGAGAGAGCCTGCACGCAGCAACAAAGACCCAACGCAGCCAAAAATAAATAAATTTTAAAAAAACCAAAAAACATCAAAGTGAAGAAAATAAGTAGCTACTCAGTATAAGAAGGTATTTCAGTAAGCAAAAATATGATTACTCACTTGAGTATCAACTTAAAAAGTCACTACCCAAACGTTTCAGTTGACTTACATATTAAATCGAAATTTAAAATGTTTTACTTCCTTTCTGTACATACTCTGTGTCCTTCCTAGCTTATTTCTTGGTTATTTTGTGGCTCTGTGTTAATAAATATTTTTTAAATGATTTCTTATTTAGTACTGAATTTCCCTAGCCAAAGTTACTACAGTCCTCTATAGGATATAGTCAAACAAAGAGCAACAAAAACAGAGGCATTTAGGTTTAAATATTTTACTAAAGGCTGTTAGCCGGTTAGGATGCTCAGATTCCTTAACAAGTACATGCTTAATTTGTTTTTTATTTCTTAAGACTAAAAATAGCAGTCTTCATTTTCTGAAGTTTGAATAGCTAGGTGTCCAATGGAAAACTGCTAGAATTAGCTTAAGTCAGAGAGACTACAAGTATTTTATCTCTGAAATTAATAGTTTAGAAATGAAGTAATCCTTGGTGAAGGCCCACAATACTCTAAATTACTAAAATTGACATTAATTTGAAAGAAGCTTCTGTTTGCTGCTGCATAGTCACTCCTTACCAACTTCATTTAAAGCTGTGTTAAAGATACAAATATATACTTATACACTTCACTGTGATTTCAAAAATCTAGAACTTCATTGTCATATAATGAATGAAATATGCTTATACATTTGTTTTACATATAATAGTTTTTAACACTTTACATATTACTTATTTTCTTTATTTCAGAGAACTCAGGTAGGACAACCATACATTATTACCAAGTGAAGGTACTTTATATCTACAAATGAAAATACAGCAGAAAAATAACAGAGCTCAAAAACTTGAGTCCTTTAAATAGTGTATACACCTTGATATTCACTTGGATATTATTCATATACTTTTTTATAGTTATTTGTCCGTGTTCACATACTGACAGATGTTAAGCCATATATTCAGCATTACATGAAAGAAACTAAATATAATTCTTAAACTTCTCACTCACCAAACTGAATCAATGCTACTAAGACTTGACAGCAAACATATTTTCATTCCTCATATTACTGTTTAGCTAAAGAGTTGTGAAATGAAAAATGAATGCCTGATAAATTTTTGCTACTTTAATATAACTTGCTACTTTATTTAATATAATGAAGAACTTGGTATATGCTTAAGTATCTTTGCCTGTGCCAGATGAAAACTACACCTAGAAGTATGTTAGCATTTTAAGAAATCATTTTTCCTAGTACTTGTGTCTTTTCTATTTTAAATAGTATGTAAGATGATTAGCATTTGTCAGAATTACCTACCTCAATTCTGGATACACAGTAACTGTGTACCATTAAAGTACCTTTACGAATTCATACTTTAGGTGATAACATACCCATTTTAAGGAAAATAATTCAAGAACTAACCTTTTTGTACTCCTAAAACAGCAGGAGAGTTCTCCTGTAAAGTTCTATCAGGTTCCTGTGGAGGTACAACCATGGCGAGTGTATGCATTGGTACACGTGGAACCTAAAAAGTCAACTCAGAAAAAAATAATCTCAGCCCAAAGAATAAAACAAAGGTCCATAAATGAAAGAGATCCTGTTTTAGATTTTCTTCGTATACCACCAAATTAACTTTTTTTGTTTCTTTAAGAGAAAAACAAAGAAGAAGAAGAAGGAGGGGAAGAAGAAGAAGGGGAGGAAGAAGAAGGAGGAGGAGAAGGAGAAGAAAAGGAGAAGCAGCAGCAGCAGCATTATTCACCAAGCAGTAATTTCTGAGAATAGTGATTGGGCAAATTCAGGCATTCTACAAACAGTCAATGATAAGCTAAATGGAATTAATATCACTCTCTTGTTACGGAGAAATCCTTGCTGGTTTCAGTTATAGCTAGGAGTACAAGTCACATATTCAACTGGCCAATTTACCCTTGTTCAAATTCTATATGGGTCAAAAGAAAAAAATCCAACACATTTCCTGAATTGGTGTATTTCAGTAGTTCTCAGGATAACTTTGTAGAAAAGAATTTCAGATTTCACTGAACTTTGTATACTTAGTATACTCTCTATATTCTCTCCATATTTTTAGGTAGGTTTAAAAATTACTTTAATGAATTTTTGGTGCATATATCCTGGTTTACCCATACTTTCCTGGATGACAAAAGTAACTATCTATAGGATAATTAATATTGTCTTGGGAGGTATTAAGGGAAAATCATTCTCTTGGTTCAAGATTATGCTTAATGTAATCATAAAAAAACAAACAACCTTAAAGACCTAGTTGTAATAAAAGGACAACTTGGAATACTTATATTTATATTTGGTATTAAGTGTTTCTTTTTAACCACTATTTACAGTAAATAAGACAGTGAAAAAACTTTCCATGTACTTTTGAAGAAAATCTTAAAGAATTTAGGACCAGGTTTATTCAAATTTAAAAGAGAAATAAGCCGGACTTCCCTGGTGGCACAGTAGTTAAGAATCCGCCTGCCAATGCAGGGGACACAGGTTCGAGCCCTGATCCAGGAAGATCCCACATGCCGCAGAGCAACTAAGCCCGTGCGCCACAGCTACTGAGCCTGTGATCTAGAGCCTGCGAGCCACAACTACTGAAGCCTGCGTGCCTAGAGTCCGTGCTCTGCAACAAGAGAAGCCACTGCAATGAGAAGCCCACGCACCGCAACGAAGAGTAGCCCCCACTCGCAGCAACTAGAGAAAGCCCGCGCACAGCAACGAAGACCCAAGGCAGACGTAAATAAATAAATAAATTTATTAAAAAAAAAGAGAGAGAGAAATAAGCCCATTTTACTAAAGACTAATTTTAAACAAAAACTCCCAATTTGAAGAATATTTATATTTACAAATAAGCTTTGTTTTACATTACCTGAGATTGATCTTGACAAGGTGGGGTAAGCTGAGACACATCTGTGGTAGGAACTGACAGAACATTGTTTGGATAATCCAATAGATAAGAAACAACATTAGTATGGCCACCTTTTGCAGCTTCAATGAGCATTGTTGAGCCATCCTGAGAAAAATTGACACCATAATTAATTATTTATTAATTTCTTTTTATAATATGATTACTAAACACATTTAGTTTCTTAGCAGCTCATATAAAATCAAAACTCATTTAAACAGTAATGAATATTAATAAATACTAAGCACTAAAATATTTGAAATATATTTTAATAATGATGTATATATTATTTACTTATTTTGAAGTAGAATACCTTGAGACGATGAGTAGGGTCAGCCCCATGAGCCAAGAGTAGCTCCACAACTGCCAGGTGACCTCCTGCACATGCCAACGACACTACTGTATGATCGTTATTGGCTGTAGCCCTATTCACATTGGCACCTTCAAAGAAAAATAAACAGCAATCTTAGCAAAGCCAGTTCAGACAATATGATTTTAAAAACTTTTTTGAAGTACAACATAGATACAAAAAAGTGCACAAATCATAAGTGTATAGTTTGAAAAATTTTCACAAAGTGAACACACTTGTGTGACCAGCACCCAGATCAAGAAACAGAACATTATCCACATACCAGAAGCCCCACTTTGTGCACCCTTTCAGTCACTACCCCGCCCTCCAATGGTAACTACTATCCTGACTTCCAAACTGGTTTTAGTTTTTGAACTTTATACGAATGAAATCATACAGTGTACTCTTTTGTGCCTGGCTTCTTTCGCTCAATATAATATTTTTGAGATTCATCCACATTGCTGTGCATAGTTGTAGTTCGTTCATTCAATATCACTTCTAAAATGAAAAATCTAGATTAATAAATATATACAGGTTAATGTGAGCACCAAATAATACCATTGTATGTAACTCTTCAAAGACATTTTTGATCTACTTCTGAAATGTGGCAGTATAGCCAGGTCTCAAAGTAGAGAAAACAGATTTTTTTAAACAATATTTACGAGAAATATAATTCTTCATATTGTGTATTTTAAGGGTCAGAGAGACCTGGATATGAAGAGAAGACAAAAGATTATCCAAATATGTTATCAGAAAGGCGATTTAGTAAGTTGTTCAATAGCTTTGTACAATATGACCTAAAAGAAGTCTAAATGCAAAATCTTTTCTTAGCCTCTTTTTTTGGTAAATTAATTTTGATTCACGGAAAAAAAGACCTCTCATTTTTAGTTCAACTACCTTTTACAATCCCAAAAGGACTCAACTAGATAGTTAAGACTATAGCAATGGGGACTTCCCTGGTGGTACAGTGGATAAGACTCCATGCTCCCAATGCAGGGGGCCTGGGTTTGACCCCTGGTCAGGGAACTAGATCCCACATGCACGCTGCAACTAAGAGTTCACATGCCACAACTAAGGAGCTGGTGAGCTGCAACGAAGGAGCCCGCCTGCCACAACTAAGACCCAGTGCAACCAAATAAATTAAAAAAAAAAAAAAAAAAAAGACTATAGCAATGTTCATTCTTCCTTCTTCCTTAATTCGACATATTTTATGAAGGGAAAAATAAACCTAGGGGAAACTACTATTTATTTAATTTTCAAAAATACCCAGCTGAACCTAATCCTAACTTGTATTAAAGTACCTTTGGGAAAGGCAAGGCACACCAATAAACATCCTTACATTAGCAACATGAGATTATTTTTAAAGTTGTTAATAATAAATTTAGTTGGTGGGAATGTTTAGCACTTACTACAGCCTAGAAAGGCTATAATCAATGTGTTCTTATTCCTGACAAGCCTGATTATATGCTTAGCAGGGTAGTTGCTGGGTATGATTAGGTAACTTCTTTAGGAAAGGGGCATGAGAGAACTCTAAAGGTTATCCATCTGTTTATTACTTCTGCATGGTTGAAGTAAATAGCTTTTACAGACTAAGTTATAACATTATGTAAGATATGCCTTACTTGGTAGCAAAATGTGATGTGAAGAAAACAGGCCTAGTTTTATCCAATTAAAGAAGAAAGCAAGTATATTTAAAATGATAAAATCTTACACTGCATCCTTAATGGTACAAAATGTCAGAATTCTATTGGAATATACAATAGATATAAAATGTTTATTTGAATAAGGTGACAACACTTGAGTGGACCTTCCTTACAGATTAACATCCTAAGATTTTTTTATCAGATGCCAGAGTACCTCGAAAACTACACAGAGTTAGGCTGAACCAAAAGAAATTGCTAATATTACCATCTTTGACATATACAATGACAATTTTATATGGTTCAACATAAACTGAGTTCAGCAGCATTTCACTTCCCTATAGTAAGTAGTCTTGAACTACCTCTTATCCATCATTTGAACTTCTTTGCCTAAATATATTCTAATAATAGAATCTCTAGAGGAATATAAAAATAATAAATAACACCCTTGTGTACTTGGTTGATTTAACTGTACCATCAACAACAGTAGCAGACTTTCTCTCCTCCACCCTTCCCCATTTCCAGCAGAACTGCCTTAAGTGCTGAACGATACTGTATCTACTAAATATAGCTGGACATTTTACCTTTGACTTTTCCAACTTTGGGGAGTAACCATATACTCTTTGGTTGATGAAAACTTCAAACTCAAAACTAATAAACAGGACTTCCCTGGTGGTCCAGTGGTTAAGAATCCGCCTTCCAATGCAGGGGACGCAGGTTCGATCCCTGGTCAGGGAGTTGGGATACCCCGTGCCGTGGGGCAACTAGGCCCCTGCGCCACAACTACTGAGCTCGCGAGCCTCAACTAGAGCCCACGTGCCGCAAACTACAGAGCCCACGTGCCCTGGAGCCTGTGCGCCACAAATAGAGAGAGAGAAAAAAAACCCACACGCAGCAACGAAAGATACCGCATGCCTCAACAAAGATCCTGTGTGCCACAACTAAGACCCAACGCAGCCAGGAAAAAAAAACACCTAATAAAGATCCCAGCAAAGTACCTTATGAACTCTGCCTCCTAATAAAATACAGCAACAAAAGACTGGAATACAACACTTATACTAAAGATAAAGTAGCTTTAACAGAAATTGCAACAGTTTAGGAACTTTTTTCAGAAGTTGTACCTTCTTGGAAATGCACACTTGTACTTTCTTTACCTTTGCTAATAAGAAACTGCACGGTGCACAAATGGCCAGCTCTCGCAGCTTTCATCAAAGGTGTTCTTCCACCTTCAGATTCATGTTCCTAGTAAAGAAACATAAAATAATCCATCAGTGCCAATTCATTAACCATCTATTTTTAACACTTAGTATCAATGACATAAGAAATAATGAAGATTTAATACTTACTCAACGCAGTCACTTATGTTACCTACCTCAATTCCTCCAAAATACAGGATTAATTTCAGTCCACATTAGATGGTGTAACTTTCTAAGAGCAAGTTCAGTTTTACATACCAAACAATAAACATTAAGGATAAGACTTATGTTTAGTTTGATCCCCAAAGAGAAGTAACTGCATTTTTCTAATACTAAGGTTAAAAAGATATTTCCCTAACTATTCATCTGAACTATGAAAAAGGAACCTTAATTTTGTGAGGTGATTTTGAGGATCTCATCATATCAGAAGCCAATAAGAGATCTATCAAAGGAGAGAAACCAATCTCTGAAGAAAAACACTATGGTATTTCAGGAGTAAAGGGAAAAGGAAAAAAGAAAAATACAAAAGAGCTGATTATTTTTTAGAGTAGAAATTAAATGCTTGAATAGTCAAAGGCAAAAGAAGCAGTCTTACAATAGTAGGAAGATTGTTATCCTTCCTAGCAAGTTTGTCAGCAAGAGGAATGAATGAGAAAACAGCTTCTCAAGCATCCTAATATCAAATGCCACTAAAAAAAGCTTGCTTGTATGGTAAGTAGTACTGCC
This sequence comes from Balaenoptera physalus, assembly GCF_965194825.1. NCBI lineage: Eukaryota > Metazoa > Chordata > Mammalia > Artiodactyla > Balaenopteridae > Balaenoptera > Balaenoptera physalus. The sequence goes on from NC_138890.1 coordinate 60,088,073, forward strand.
TGTTGGGAGTACTGTGAACTCTTACTACATTCATCTAAGTATTAAAATGTAGCTGACACACAGCTTTTACGAAAAGTTCTCTCAACTATCCCCTCACTATGTATGCAAACATTAATTTCTGTTGTTCTGGTCCTCTTTTGTTACTAAGAAAAACTTGATAAAGAACAGTGATTTCTTCTAATTAACTCAGCGAATCCTTTAGCTACCACACAGTCAACTAGTCTACTTACATAACTATATCTCACTACAACTTTGGCAAACTAACAATAAGAATAGATTGTCAACCCAATGGAAACTTTAAACTGGACTGCAGTGACAGGAATTCCACTCTAAAAGAAGTTCTTTTCTTTTATCTTGATAGTGTAGAATTCTCAACCTCCTAGTTTATGTTTTGATTTTTGTTATGCATATTGATTAGACAACAATCTTTATTAACTCTAAGGTATGGAGGATGAATAACTATAGATAATGCCAACATAATTTGGCTTTAGAATGAATTTTGAACTTATATTCAAATGTAGGTAAATCTAATATTCTGGCAATTTACTTCAAACAAAACGGAATACACATCATGAAGAGCTTACTCAGAAAGACCTAGAAAGTTGTGTCAACACACTACATGCTGGAGTTGTTGTATCAACTACACACTGGAAAGAAATTGCTCCTTTAGCAACTGCTATTTCCCCTCCTGTTTCAGGGCCATTTTGCTTAAGCTGCTCTCTCTTCCCTGTAACACTTCTTTGTTAGCTCCTTTTCATCCTTGACTGTCTCAAGTTAAGTGTTATTTCCTCAAGGAAGAACTTCCTGAACCTTCTTGACTAGATCACTTTTCCTACTATTGACTTACAGTTCTACGAACTGCTCCTTCATAAGTTCCAATCACATATTAGTTTGTGTAACTATTTGGGTAACATGTCCACCACTCAAGTATAAGCTTCATGAGAAAAGCAATCATGTCCATTTTTGCTTACCATTATATACCTAATGTCTAAAACAATGAAGTACTTGAACACTGTTTACCACGAAGGAACCTAAGCATACATGACCTCTCAAATCTTCCCTTTCATAGAAATGAAGTTTGAAGTTTAAATTTTCTACTAGGTAAATAAGAGAAAGAGAAGTTAATTTTAAGAATGGTAGCTAAACTTAGAGTAAGACATTCATTACCTTCATTTGATAATACATTATTACTAGATCATGGGTGGGCAATACTAATGTCACTTTTCCTTTTTTTTTCTTTCTTATCTCTTTAGCCTGGCAGTGACACCCATCAATGCAACTAGTAGTGGCAAAGACAAAAGATTCTGAAAGCCCTGTTTAGAATAAACTTTTAAAGTAACTGTTAGTTCTGTATATTTAAAATATTCCCATAGCTGTTAAAAATAAGAAATCAGAAAGTATAATCCCAAGATGCTCACTCCAAGTGAAATTTCAAGATTCAACATACTAATAAAATTTTGGAAATAAAAGGTGTTAAAAGCTGCCTATTTTATTTTCCTCCCTATAAATATACATTCATTCCTTTGGTTTTGAACAATATGTTTGAGGAAACAGTTGATACGATAATACTACAACTTTATAATGTATTTATAATATTTCTTGTCCTAAAATTAATAATGTATATCCCACAACACATACCATTTGTCCCAAAATATCTGACCACTGAATCCTTCTTTTAGGATAGGAACCAAATTTGTCTATACAGCTGACCCTTGAATAACATGGGTTTGAACTGCGTAGGTCCATTTATATGTTGATACCTAAGTTCTACACTACACGATCACAGGGATGCAGAACCCCGCACAACATGGGTAGATGTGAAGTTATATGTGGATTTTCCACTGCACATGTGGGCGTCCCAACCCCCACGTCGTTCAAGGGTCAACTGGCTACTTACTTATGAATGTTGGATTTATTATTTCAGCCAATATTTGTTCAATATCAATAAAATTTTAGGATACGAATTATGATTATTTCCTTCATAAACAAAGAAAATTATTTTTCAAGGCTACAAACTTAGGTATTGTGCAGTTTGACCTTTTTTCTTTCTTCTTTTTGGATAACAGCTAGAATAATATAGGGATTATCTATTCCTTGAACATTTGGTAAAACTCACCTATAAATCCATCTGGGATCCTCTTACCTTCATTAGATGGATGGTTTTGAACTACTGACTCAATTTGTGAAATGGTTGTTTTATTGAGGTATACGATTCTAGAATCTTTTTTTTTTTTTTAGGTCATGCAGCGAGGCTTGCGGGATCTTAGTTCCTCCACCAGGGATTGAACCTGGGCCCTCGGTAGTGAAAGCACAGAGTCCTAACCACTGGACCGCCAGGGAATCCCCGTGAATCATTTTTGATAATTTATATTTATAGAAAAAAATCAGTATTCATTTCATCTAAGTATTCAAACTGATTGTTCATATTGCCTTATGAATTTTAAAGTTCTCTACTATATCATACAGTTATAACTCCCTTTAAGGTTCTATCATATACCTTTTGCCCTTTTGAAAAAAGCTGGGCTTATTTTATCTATCTCAGAATTTTTTTAAAATCAGCTTTTATTTTGCTGTTTATCCTTATTTTTTCTTTTTTTAACTCCATTTTTTTTGTTGTTTACTATTCTATTAACTTTTTAAAAATGTTATGTCCTTCCTTCTTTGTGCTATTGTTCTTTTACTAGCTTCATTTACTTTCATTACACACACACACACACAATTTTCCTTCTAAGGACCACTTTAGCTGTACCCTCTCACCCAAGTTTTGATGTGTAGTTTTGGTGATAACATCTATTTTGCAATTTTTACTGTGATTGCCTTTTTAACTCATGAATTATGTAAAAGTATTTTTCCTCATTTTCTAGTTATATGGGATTTAAAAAAATAAGGTCTTATTGTTAATTTGTAATTTTAAAAAAACAGAGATCAGAGAATGTAGTTCATATGATTAAGAAGTTTGTTTTAAAGACTCTTTTGTGGCCTAAAACATGCACCAGATTTACACATATTCAATGCACTGGAAAATAACATATTCCATATTTATTGGAAACAAAATGATAGCTATTTATAGGAGCAAACTTGATTTTTCTATTCTTAACAATCGCTTTATGTATTTGATCTATCAGTTTCATAGAGAAGTGTGGGAAAAAATCCCATCATTACAAATGTAGAGCTAATTTTCTTGTAACTTTGTAATTTTCTATTTTAATTGGAGGGTAGATGTTAGTTACTGATTAGTAACTGTTATCCTAGCTGGAGGAGCATTTATTTATCTCTAAAAATAATTTTGGTTTAAAATTACATTTTGCCTGATATTAATATTGCCTTACATAACTTTTTCCATTACTTTGTCAACCTTTCCCTGTCATTTTGCTTTAGATCTTTCTCCTGAAAACAGAATTTGCTAGATTTTGATTTTGAATCTAATTCATGTCTGTGCCCTTTTAACAACGGAGTTCAACAGGTTTATATTTGTTCTGATTAATAATATATTTTTGTAAAAAAGAATCTTTAAAGTTATTCAGTACCTGATTCTTCACTCCTGAATAACACAAGGATTCTAGCGTGGCTTTTGAACTTTCTAACATCCTGCTGAATTTCATACTATTGCTGTCTAGATTTTTAGTACTACTTTGGTTTTAAGCATAAAAATTTAGGTTTTATACTCACAAATTTGTATTTATAATATATTTTACCAATTTCTGTGCTTACCGTAGCTTCCTGCATCCCACGCCTTCCTCCAGGGTTTTTTCTCCTTTTTGATGTACATAACTTTTAGTAGTTCTTTTGGCAAGGGTCTGAGGTGGTAAACTCTTATTCTTTGTAGATCTGAAAATATGCTTATTTTTCCTTCTTTGGAATGTTAGTTGAGTATAGAATTCTATATTGTGTTATTTTCTTCTGTTTTTTTTTTGGGGGGGTGGCTGCGTTGGGTCTTTGTTGCTGCGCATGGGCTTTTTCTCTAGTTGTGGCGAGCGGGGCTACTCTGCGTTGCGGTGTGCAGGCTTCTCATTGTGGTGGCTTCTCTTGTTACAGAGCATGGGCTCTAGGTGCACGGGCTTCAGTAGTTGTGGCACACAGGCTCTAGAGCGCAGGCTCAGTAGTTATGGCACATGGACTTAGTTGCTCTGCAGCACGTGGGATCTTCCCGGACCAGGGCTCAAACCCGTGTCCCCTCTGTTGGCAGGTGGATTCTTAACCACTGCGCCACCAGGGAAGTCCCTCTTCTGATAGTTTGAGGATATTACTCTCCATCGTTTTCTGTGATTATTATTGTTGATGAGAATCTACCATCAAAAATTTAATTGTTGTTCCTTTGAGAATAATTCATTTTTCCTCCAATAGCTTTTAAGATTTTTCTTTATCCTTAAAATTCTGCAGTATCATTTGTTCTCCTTAGCAATTATTTTTCAATCAAGGATTCATGTCAGGCTTCAGTTCTAGAAAATTCTCCATCATTTTCTCTTCAAGCTTTGCCTCTGCCTTCTATTTCTAGCCTCTCTTTCAGAAACTTCATATATATATATATGGTCAAATATATACATGGCCTCTCAATTTCTCTTTCCTATTTTCCATCTCTTTACCTTTGTGCTGTATTATTTATTTTATCATTTGATTCATGAATTCTTTATTCAACTGTCCAATATACTGTTTATCCTATATATTTAGTTTTTATTTCCACAATTTTCTCTCCTGAAAGTTTAAATGTTTTATTTCGTATCTATCTGTTCTTAATTCATAATCATCAGCTTTTGTTTCATTGCCTCACATTGTTTTATGGCTATTGTTCATAGTTTAAAATAAGCATGCTTAAAATCTTTGATTCAAGTCTTTTATTTCAATTTCCTTGGGCCTGTATTCTCCTGTGCTGCTGCTTTTTGTTTGCTTGCATTTTGACTATCTCTCTTCATGTAGATTTGCTCCTGAGCTTTATAATTTTATTTGAAAAAGCTCATTTTGCATGGGAGTTGTTTTTTTTCTTTTATTTCCATCCACAAACTTATCCCTTCTCATTAGATGGTCTAAAAGTTACCTCAGTCTGGTCCATTTTAGAAGTAGCTCTTTCCTTGGCAACTTAAGCTTCTTATCCCATTAAGTTATTTCTGTTCTTCTCACTAAATCAAATAATGATGCCCTCCAAGTTCTTAGTTACAATGTTGTCTTTGCAGCTTCCCTCTATGAAAAACAACTTGCTAATTTCTAACTGCCACTCTGGGCAGTTGCTTGGAGCTTTTTTTCCATGTTGCTTCACAGGCTGGGCAATAAGACTACATCTATTGGCCAGTTCCATGTGAGATGCATTCAGTCCCTATTCCCTTAAAGATGATGAAATTCCAGCCCCCAGCACCCATTTTTTTTTAGGTTTAATTCTCCTTGGGCCTACAGCTTCAGCTGTGGATCCAGGGTCCGTTTCCAGTCCACAGAGTTCATTGGTCTTGTCTCTGAGTATAGCTATATATTTTTAGTTTAGTTTGCTTTTCTCCCATATTTTATTTATTAGATCTATGTACTTGAATGACAGAGAGCAGAGAGGTTTGAAAATATACTAACAGTGACTTTACTTTCTTGACTGGAAGTCATTTGTTACTTATATTTAAACAACTTTGAGATAGGACTCATTCAACATACAATAACCTAGAAAGAAAGAACTTGGCCTTTAAAAAAAAAGTGTATTAGGAGTTTTGTGTATTGCACAGATAGTTTTAAGGATCAAGAAAAAATTGATAAAAGTGTTCCAGCTTTAAGTAGTAAAGTTTTAAAATATGTATATATGCTACTCCTTAATAAAAAGTTATTTAAAAAGCGGGAGGTCCTATTTAGTTTATTAAGGTAAACTAATCACCAATGGTTGAAATATATTGATAAGTGGATAATCAGAGTTTATAAGCCCGCTAAAATCTTGTCCATAAAAAATGCACTGCAAAGTTCTCGTTCTGATGCATAAGCATTATGAGAAAAAAGGTGCATTTTTTTTCTATTTGGCTTTAGATAACAAAATTTAATTTTAGATTAAGGCTTTTTTTCTTTAAAATAAATTGATTTCCTTTAAAACCACAGTCCTGGGCAACCAAGGTATATATCGAAGATTGTAACTATATCACAGAGCCAGTGTTTCTTGGAGTTGAAGGAGGACATGGTCTAGGGGGAAGGACCAGAATAAGAGTAGAGGAGAGGGAGGCTGTTTTATACTATATATGTAACTAAAGGATTCTTACACTCTCCCCTAGGGGATATGTTCTTCCAACCCACCACTGTATATTAATCACTAATTTAGTGATCTGTTACTGATCAGATTCATATCCCTCAGCAGAACTGAGATGGAAAAAGATTAAGAGGCACTGTTTTAGGGTTTGTGTTTAGCTCAGTTTCTAAAAACCACAAGTAACAAAGACAAAAACCAAGCTTACTCAGTTTGGAAGAAGGAAGAATGATAATAAAGCAAAGGTTGGAAAAGAACACAACTCAGCAATGATGCAGAATAATCTACAGACTCTAGCAATGTCTCAAAGTGTGGAATATAGAGGACTTATGAGAATCTCTTGGGATATCATTTAAAATGCAGACTCCCCATTTCAGATCTGCTGAATCTGAACCTCTAAAAGTGGGGCTACAAACCTCAATTTTAAAAAGTATCCCAAGTCTTGAGACTTACAGCTAGAGAGACAGATTTAAAATCACATTTTCTTTAACAAATCCAGGGAGAAAATATTAACTTTATCTGAACTAACACTCAGCTTTACATTCTTGATAGGAGCCACAGCTATTACATAAACTGAGTAAAAGTTTACATTTTCACATAGTATTTTGTGAAAGAAATTTATTTACTTTCTTCAAAGTAGAATGAATATGTAACAACTTCTCATTCCGAAAGCCAATAAAAAAGATATTTAATAAGCATTATGGTTAAGAGTGGCTTGACACTGAAAAATTTATTTTAGATGGCCTAAATTAATTGTGAAGCAATCACAACTTATTCCTAATTTAAAAATTAAGCACTGCTCCTGAGTGTAAACAAATCTCTCTGGATTACAATGGATATTAAATTTGCTTGACTTCTAAAAGCATCAGGCACAAATTCCACACATTTCTTTTTTCAAAAGAAATGTTTGTTTATCAACTAGTATTCACCTTGTTAAAAAACAATCTTAGAACGAGGTTACATGAAAGGATTTTAAGAAGAAAATTTTAATTTTATAGAAATTAGGGCATGAGCAATATAGTAAATGTTTCACTAAACTGTTTTTTTGTTGTTGTTTATTTGAGGATTATATAGAAAAAAATCCAATATATCACCCTAAATCTGAGTTTCAGATTTTTGTTGAACAAAGTTGAATACAAAGGGCTTTATGACTGAGACTTTCTCTCTGGGTTATCTTAGCTCTCTCAATAAGGGAGAATGCAAAAAAACTATCTGAATAAGAAAATCTATTTTAACCTAAGAGATTTTTTTTTTTTTTTAGGAATACCACATAAAAAGAATACTAAGGAAGCAAACTACTAGCAATGTAAATCTCTTTTTATTGGAACTTCATAATCTTTTTCAATCGAAGAGGATTTCCTTTGTCACCCAACAGGGTCCTGGAACTTCTTGGCTGGAATTCAGATATCCAGAGTTCTGGTTACCTACATCATCTATTCTTTATGTAGTAGCTTACAAGCATCAAAGGCCACCCTCACCTGATGCTTGGCCGGATCTATGCCCTCCAAAATAGTCTTCATGTCCTCCTGCTTGTCCTGTGAAAGGAAAAAGAAGAACTCACGGATCTTATTCCAAAAACGAAAATCACATTTGGCCATGAAGACCTTGTGACCAGTACTTCAGGTGTTGGGCTTTATTAACTCAGGATCTTCAACTAAAAAGATTCTCATCTGTAGAGACCATAATCTCATGAACAGAGTATGATTTTTAAGTATGATAATATGGTTCTCTACCAATATAACTTCAATATAAACCTTAACATATGCAGACATAATTCTGCTAAAGTTTTTGAACTCATGCCTTTATCTCCAAATACAACTAAAACCACAGAAAATAGAGCAGTATCTTAATATCTAACCAAGGAAAATAATTAAATCAAAAGATTTGCGAATATCAGAAGCTGAGAGATAAAAGTAGGAAAAATACTGTAAGATGATTAAATAGTTCTGTAGTACCTCCTTCCCCCATTATAAATGCACTTAGCGCTCACACTTTTCAACTAAAACAGGAGACTTGAAAGAACTTGCGATGGAATATCTGTATTTTCTCTAGATCTAGTCTCGAGACAGGGAGAAAGTACTCAAAGATGAGACAGGGAGATGGTTGAAGAAACAGTAATAAGAATTGCAATCACTGACCAGGATCAACTGTATCTCCAAATAAAAGAAATGTGGCCTAGAGAAGGCTTCACCCTAAGTCACTCCTACCTCCTATCCTGGATGATATGCTTACCCTAAGGGGATGCATGTTCCTATGGTAGAGATTTGGTGAGAAAGTATTCTGAGTCAACTCTATGATTTGAAGAAGCTGACTGTTAAAGCTCACTTCTCCCTTCCTCATCCCCATATGATTTTCAACAAAGACAAGCTCCATTCAAATAAGAATAAATAAGCACAAAGTATCCAACACAGAACCTATTAAGAAGTTCCTACAAAAATAGAAACAAAATTTTAGTCAAATATTCCCTTGTACTTTCAAAAATATTAAAGAGAATATGAACGCTTTAACTAGTGGAACAAAGTGATATAACAGCAAGAGGAAACTTAAAAGTGAGTTGGGGGTACTTCCCTGGTGATGCAGTGGTTAAGAATCTGCCTGCAAGGCAGGGAACACGGGTTCCAGTCCTGGTCCAGGAAGATCCCACATGCCGCGGAGCAACTAAGCCCGTGCGCCACAACTACTGAGCCTGCACTCTAGAGCCCATGAGACACAGCTACTGAGCCAGCGTGCCACAACTACTGAAGCCCACTCACCTAGAGCCCGTGCTCCATAACAAAGAGAAGCCACCACAATGAGAAGCCCGTGCACTGCAACGAAGAGTAGCCCACGATCACTGCAAATAAAGAAAGCCCGCACACAGCAACAAAGACCCAATGCAGCCATAAATAAATAAATAAATTTATTTTTTAAATAAATAAATTTATTTTTTAAATAAATTTATTTTTTAAATAAATAAATAAATGTCCATTGACAGATGAATGGATTAAAAAAAAAAAAAAAAGAATCTGCCTGCCAATGCAGGGGACACGGGTTCGAGCCCTGCTCCAGGAAGATCCCACATGCAACAGAGCAAGTACGCCTGTGCACCACAACTACTGAGGCTGCGAGTCACAACTACTGAAGCCCACGCACCCAGAGCCTGTGCTCTGCAACAAGAGAAGCCACCACAATAAGAAGCCTGTGCACTGCAATGAAGACCCAACACAGCCAAAAACAAATAAATAAATAAATTTATCAGGAAAAAAAAGTGAGTTGGAAGAGCTCAGAAGTTCTGCTAAAGTTTTTGAACTCATGCCTTTATCTCCAAATACAACTAAAACCACAGAAAATAGAGCAGTATCTTAATATCTAACCAAGGAAAATAATTAAATCAAAAGATTTGCGAATATCAGAAGCTGAGAGATAAAAGTAGGAAAAGATACCAAGTAATGATGAAACCACGAAAACCACGTTAGAAGCAGCAACAAGTATACAGAAAAAATAGTGACCTGGTGGATGGGCTTAAGAAAGAAACAATACAGAGGAAAAGGACAAAGAACTGAAAAGAATCAGACATAAAGATAATAAGGGAGATTCAATATATGGATAATAAACGTCCCAGAAGAAAACAGAACAGAAAAAGAAGTATTCAAGGCTGTAATAGAAAAAAACTGGAGAAGGATGATGAGGAGGAGAAAGAAAAGGAGAGGGGAGAGAGGATGAACTAAAATCTTTAAATAGAAAGCACTCACGGTTTTCCAGGAAAAACTATTATAAAATAATAAACACTAAGACACATCCTGGGGAAATCATAGAGGTTTAAGTATAATGAAAGAATCTTATGATAATCCGGGCAGAAAGGAAATCACTTACATATAATGGGGAATATTCTAGCAGGCTTTGGCAATATTTAATACCAGAAGACAGTAGAATAGAGGGCTTAGAATTTTGAGGGGAAAAAACACGTGATTCATTAATTTTATATTTGGCTACATTCATTTATAAATACAACATACAGTAATATCAAAAATGCAAGCACCTGTGAACTCCTTTTTTTGGTTGAGGAAAGTAAATTCAAAACCAAATACCAGTATCAGCCAGCCAAAAGGTGAGTCAAGTTCAGGAAATCAGGAATTCAGAGTCTACATAATATGAAAGACTAGTAAGGTAAACATGAATCCACCTAAATATACAGTTAAAGTTTAACAACTTTGAGAAATAATAGGGTCATAAAACAGAATGTAAATGTTATAAAATCATGATAATGTAATAAAAAAATAACTCATGAAAATCCTATGGTGGAAGACACATTAATCTCCTCTTCAGAATGGAGTCAATAAACATTGTCTAAATATTTGATTTTTAAAAAATCAGTTTTTTAAAGAAATTAACAAAATATTTCAAAATTTGCATTTGTAAATGATGTCTGAATAAATACTTTTCCAGGAAGTAACTTTATACCTGTGTTTTATATAGTTCAACAATTAGTTCAGCAATTAGTGAGCAGCTCATAGGGCTACTTGGAACACAGGGATTTTTTTAGATAAAAGAAACATGGGGACTATGATCAGAGATTAGAAAATTAAACCATAAAAAAAGGAAGGAAGGAAGAAGGGAAGGGAAGGGAAGGGAGGGAGGGAGGGAGGGAGGGGGGAAGGGAAGGGAGGGAGGGAGGGAGGGAGGGAGGAAGGAAGGAAGGAAGGAAGGAAGGGGAAATCTAACTCATGTTAATGAGAATATAAGAATCAGGAGACCTCAATTGTTAGTAGAAGAATAGACTAGTTCAGCATTTTTGTACAGTTTTGCAGCAGCTATCAAACTTTTAGATGTGGACCCTCTGAAAACCGGCAATTTCACTTCTAGGAATTTATCCCTATATTCGCAAAAGTAGCAAAGATACGTAAATGTGCATAACAATATTTAGTGCAGTACCATTTGTAATATTTAAAAATTATAATAACCCAGATGTTTATGAATAAATAAATGGTTAATAAATTATATAGAACACTAGGTACCTGTGAAAAAGAATGAGAAATCTTAGGAATTGATAGAAAAATATTATATTAAAAAGAAAAAAGTTTCAGAACAGTATATGTGGTAACAAATCTATTCATATAAAAAAGACATATAGCCCACATACACAGAATATATATATATGCTTGAGTGTATAGAAATGTTCAGAAAGACACACAACATATTGCTTAAATTAAAAAAAAATCTTACAAAAGAGGATATAGAAAAGAAATAGAAATCCTCTATTTCCTAAGATTTAATATAGATAACAAACTGATCCTTCAAAATTTTTGTTTCGTTTAAGGTAAGTCCATATCAAATCTAATTTCCAGGATTAAGAACCAGAGGGTGCTAATGTATCCATGTCCAAATCACCCAGTTTCCACTAGTTCAACTATTCTAGGAAAACGCCCCCCAAAGTTCATTTGGCTAGAACACAGTCTAAGAAAAGCAACAAGGGTCAAAGAGCTTACTTTACGGTTAGGGAGGAAAATCAGTGATAGACCAGTACAACATATTCAAGGGGCGCAATTTACTCAGTGCAGAAGTGCTTCGATTTTCATTCCAACATTAAAAATAATAAACCTTTAAAAGTTATGATCAACTCTACAGAGAAAATTAGTATACTAAAAATCAAAATTCTATTTCAGTAAGGAATTATACAAAGCACTAAGCATTAAATAGAATATGTGTTTCTTTCAAGATGTAAATTTTCATCATACATATATAAAATATCTCTGGAAGGATACAAGAAATGAACAACACTGATTGCCAACAGAGAGGGAAAATGGGTGCCCATGGGACATTTTATACTCTATGAATTTTGAACCATGTAAAAGTGTTACATATTACCTATTTAAAAATAAGAAAAAATATAACTGATTTGCATAGGACCAGCTATTACTCAATATGGCAAAGACCCAGAATTAGCAACACTGTGTGCCCACCACACTTCTTTAGGTTGGTTCTATTTATTTTCTTTGATCTACTGCATCTAAAGCAGATTTATTATGAGCTGAAAGAAAGAAACCATGTCCTATCTTGTCCTTGGAAAAACCTCTCCGTCTTCCACCCCTATTTTCAAGGTGGCTAACATCTCAAAGTAAAATGGTATTTCTAAATTCCTTGTCTCTCACTGGGCATTACCTATGTATACTTGAAAGCCAAAGCTGAAAAAACAATCCTAAAGAAAGGAAATTTTGAAAAGTCTGAAGGCATATAAGATGAGAAGAAGAGGATGTAACAAAAGTTTATTCTGCTACTCAAAATAAAGTTTAACCAAAGGAAAAGAAGAATAAATTCGTAATTGAACAATTCCAAAGATAACTGGAGAGATTTTATTCTTAAGAAAATAGTTTACTTACAATAAAAATCCATGTTAAGGAAACTCTTCCTACTTCTTTGACAGTATTTAAGTAGGATAAAATACTGATAGTAAAAAGATAGGGTGGGAGAGAGAATGATTTAGCATTATAATGCCAAATTATTCTTTACTGGGGTGGCCTTACCACATTACTGTGTTTTCTAGGGATTAGTAACTTTTATCTATTAAAATATTTCATAATAAGCTAAATCTGCTAATTATTCATTATAAATAATGCCCAAAATTAAGAAATTTAAGATACATTTAATATACCCAAAGATTTTAAGAGATAGAATAATTTGTGTAACACATCACTATTATTAATTATGACTCACACCTTAAAATTTCATTTTCTTCAAGGATACCATAGCACTTTACACACTGTTGGGCTAAGTACTCATCTAGTCCATCTGATACCTCCAAACAGGTAGCTAGTTAACCTGTTCTTTAAAAATCACAAAATTAGATTTCTTAAGCCACGTCATTAAAGATCTGGTCCAAACCCCTCATAAAATAAAGGAAAGGGGGGAGATGAGAAAGAAAAACAAAAGAAGGCTAGGGAATCTAAGTGATTTGCCCTAGGACACCCAGCATAGCCAAAGAAAGAATATTTACAGGACTTGGGTAAAATAGTCCAGAAAATAACACTAGATTTCATTTTACAGATGAGAATATTGAGGCAACTATTTACTTATACATCAGTGATCTGATGGCTATGATGAAAATTCCGGTGTCTAATGTTCAGTAGCATCTCTAATGTTGAGTTCTTTCTAAATAACTAAGTGTAGCCTTTGTCACTCATTAGCCCTCCATTCAGATACAGGATCACAGGATGCCTTCCACAGGTATTTCTTCCTTTTAGTAGATTTACTTTCAAATAGCAATGAAGGCCTGTAACATGCTAAAGTGGGTCATAAAAAATCTTTATGTGAATACAACTAGAATGTATTTACCTTCTCTAATATCTATGTCAGTTGTTTATTATGGAAAATACTACTTGAGTTCCTCTTCTAGAAATGAAAGGCCAAGGAGCTGTAGACAAGGAAGGAATACTAATTTACGGGATTTATATATCACTCTCCCTTTCCAACCTTAGCTTTGTTGGCAAATACATGTGAAGGAAATTCCACAGATGACAAATATTTCTTTTATCTCAACAAATGCATCAAATTTTAGTGCTGAAATTAACATGTCATGATGAAAAGAGAAAGATTCCATCATCTTTACAAATGGTTTGAAAACCAGAAACACCACCAAATCAAAGCAACTCTGTACAAACTTCAAGTTATAAGTAAGTACTAGGGATGTATTATACAACATGATAAATATAATTAATACTGCTGTATGTTAAATACGAAAGTTGTTAAGAGAGCAAATCCTAAGAGATCCCATGACAAGGAATAAATTTTTTTTCTATTTCTTTAATTTTGTATCTATATGAGATGATAGAGGTTCTTAAATTTATTGTGATAATCACAAGTTAAACTTACACAGTACTGTATGTCAATTATATCTTAATAAACCTGGAAGAAAAAAATAAAATAAAATAAAAATAAAACACAACAAAAACTCCTACTATATATATATATATATATATATATATATATATATATATATTTTTTTTTTTTTTTTTAAACAGAAAAACAAAACAACACTGACATGTTAACCAACACTGTTGCCACCTAAACATCCTATCATTAGGGCCTTTGGATACTCTGACCTGATGCAGTCATCTTTCATAGAGATGGATCATCTCTATAACAATAACATGGTTGGGCATGGAAGCCAGGAAAACATAGACAACAAAGTAAGTCAAAATTAAAAGCAAGCAAGAGAAAAAAAGAAAGAAGCAGAGTAGGGTTTTACAATCCAAGTTATACTGTTGAATAGTTAACTATGCAAATTCTCCACCTTGAACATAAAAGTAATAGTAAAGAGGGGGCTAGGGGACTGTGGTAAAAGAAATCAAGCCATATAAATGCTTTAGCTGAAGTAAGCTATCAAGATACAAATAAGAATGAAATATTAAAACTCTGCCTTTTGGTCTAAAGACCAGTAACTGGGGAGAATGGCCTAAAGGAATAATTATACAGGACACCAGGACAGTGACTCAAAGACAATGGAACTGAATCAACTTCAGTTTTCGTTTTTTTTAATATTGCAGATGTCAATTTTATTTTTATTTATTATTTTTTTTGGCCGCGCCTCACGGCATATGGGATCTTAGTTCCCGGACCAGGGACTGAACCCATGCCCCCTGCAGTGGAAGCATGGAGTTTTAACCATTGGACCGTCAGGGGAGTCACTCAACTTCGATTTTTAAATGGTGTTTATTGGTTATTTCTGGTCAAGCAGTTCAATAACAAATTTGTAAGGACACATAGTATATTCCTTTTCAGAGAAATAAGATTAGTTTCCAAAGGCTGGTTTATTTTTTTCTTTTTTCTTTTTTTTAAAATTTCTTTTAGATTTTAAGTATACTACAGAATGCTAATGTGTTTTAATACAAACTTTCTTATGATGGGTTTACATCATATTATACCTGTAATCACACCAAATACTAAAAACTAATTTGGGCCCAATAAACAAAAGATGCTATGCAGAGAAAAAAGTACATAAAGGAATAATCTTTATTTCAATATATAATGATTCCCATTACAGTGGTAACAAGAGGTGCAACTATATGGAAGATATGGATTAGGTGATTTGTTCAAGGCTCTCTGCTTATTGAGTAGTTAAAATGATTTTGCATGTTAAATAGGAAGAATTTTCAAAAAAAACCTCTGGAATTAATGGACAATTTTTTATTTCATTTAATTTTTGATTTCCAAAAGGAACATTTTAAGTGGCTTATTTAAGAATACTAATCTAGTCCAAAGGTTTTTAATAATGGATTATTCAAATTTATGCAATTATTACAAAGGTAGACAAGTTACATATCAATCCATAACCTTCTAAATATGATGGATATTCAGGGTTTTTTTTACTGGAAATATCAAATATTTTTTCATTTTAAATATTTTTAAAACAAGAAAAAATAAAATTTCAAATAACTAAGTTTCAAATGAGAACATGTACATATTTTGAGGATCTACCTGAAAATGCTCAAGTATACTAACAGTTCTGGTTGTGGATTTTTAAAAAAGCATTAAATAAGAAACTGTCTAGATTTCCTTTAAAACTAAGTTCTAAACTATACCTACTACACATGTAGAATGAAAAGCCTTAAAACCTCTCAGTTTCATCTCAGGAAACAATATAAGAAATCCAAATTGTTGTATTACATTTTTATAAAATTGTAATTAATATCCTAACTGATTCTACAGAATATTTTTAAAAATGAGAGACAAAAACTTTTAAGCTCTTTAAAAAATATATAATAACAAAGCCTTAAATTGTGGCAAAAGTTAAGCTCTAAAAATCTAACAAAGCATGGCCCAGATTGTGTTTCAAAGGTTGACTTGTGCGTTCTTATTTAAAACCGAAGGTAAAAATAGTTCCCCCCAAAATGAAGGTTCTCAGCTAGCCCACGAAAACAAACAAACAAACAATTTAACTTAAAGAACTACCAAACCTAGACATCAAGAATACATCTACGGGATGCCAGAAATGGAATACATCTCCACTCCATGCAATGGGAGTGTAGTCTTCCAATTCCAAACCACTGGAGGAAATTACTACAGTCCTAAACAGATACTAGGAGGTGACAGAAAACAATGAAGGACAAGAAAGGTGCTACTGTCCTTTTAGGTCCAGCTAGCAAGAATTATCAGTCATTTTCTTCCTCAGGACTCAGGGACTGATCTGCCTGCTTTACTCACTTCTTGTTTTTGACTAGGTCTTTTGTTTCCCGCCTATGGCTTATAGTAAAGCCTGAAATTATTTATAGGTTTTAAATATCAAACTTACTATGCTTTTCTATACTTTCCACATTTTCTATAAAGAACAAGAATTGCTTTTACAATCAGGAAAATAACTAATATTAAAATTGAAATATCTCTCCACAGATAGCAAAAGCATAAAATAGGAATATATTTTTTAAAGTGAAAAATTAATATATGAAATAATCCAAAAGGAGAAAAAAAGAAAAAGTTATGCACATGAAATTATTAAATCTAGCAGTATTTACAACAGTGAAAAATAAAAAGCAAGTCAAAAGTTCAATAATAAGTGAATGATTATGGCTCATCAACTTGATGGAATATTATGCACAAGTTATAAATATAGAGAATATGTAGCAATATGGAAAAGATTATGACAGAATACACATTCTGGAAAATAGAAAACAACTGTACTATACTATGATTATAATTACATGTATATATGAATGCAAAGATGGTTTGCAAAAGAGAAAAACAGTTACGTCAGAATAACAGTATTACCTTTGTACTTAAGATAAATATTTATCTGAGCCATTTTTTAATCTTATATTTTGAATGTAAAACAGTATGGTAAATTCAAATCTTTCAATCTGTTTATTTAATGAAATTCTTCTAAGGAATTTTAATCACAATTTACCTAATTCCAGAAGACTATAAAAATAAAAAACAACTATTTTGTTTTCTATTTTTAAATGCCCTTTGTTTTAAAGGGCATTTAAAAATATTTCATAACCAATTTTTAACTCTGTCAAAAATCACTAAGGTTTTGCTATACTTTAAAGTGCATTTAACAGATAATTCCTCTTTTCCTATTTAATATTTTTAGAAGAACTAGCAAATTAGTCAAGAAAGTGACTTAGCTATGGAAAAATGGAAGAAGGAAGACTTTTGATAAGAATTCAGAGGATAAGAGTATTAAACTTTGCTTATATTATCTAAGCTTTTATGCTCTACCCTGTTTATTCCAAGTGATGAAATGCTTCAATTCTTAATTTTTAGATGACCCAAAGCAACTTTAAAAAAAGGAATGAGATAAAGAAAGAAGGCAGAAGATTAAGATCTACTTAACATATCCGTCATAATTTTCAAACGAAAAAAGTACACCTCTTAGAAATTCTAACTGGCAGATCCTAATTAATAAGAATGAATGCTAGTCTTATCACTACAATATTTATTAGTAGTAGAAATGATGATAAATAAATAGCATAATTATACTATACACTTATTATAGTCTAATTATTTTCCAACAATGTTCTCAGGTATTTTGGGGGGAATGTCTGTTATTGGAAATGGTTTAAAAGACAATACTTGCACAGTTTTTTCTAAATAACTGAAATTAATAAAGTTGATTCTCTACAGCATTTATAACTATGCGTGTCTCACATAGATTTTTAATACATAAGGGAATTCTGGAAGAAACTCTAGAAAGCAGTTCAAAATACTCTCACAAAATAAAAATTAGTCAAAGCAAACATTTCAGCAAGAAGCATAAACCTTTAAGTGGGATATTATTTATAATTTCCCATAGTTGTAAGGATTATTACACATATGAACCTGCCATCTAATTTGAAACTTTGAAAAGCCAAAATAGAAGATATTAAAAGAACAGAAAAAGAATGAAATGCTGTAATAATGTTGTTAGGAAGATGACAGTAGCTTTATTTTAAATGTCTAACTAATTAGAAAAACAAAAGAAATCACTCAAAGTGATTTAACAGGTTATCCTATGCTACAAACGTATCGTTGAATTTATATGTCTAATAAAGGAGAGTTAAAAAGGTTCAGGAATGTCAAATGGGACTGGGGTGAGAGGAAGAAAGAAACAAATGTTTTTACCTAGGAAAAGAAACAGTATGCCCTTTTAAAAACTATTTTCAAATACATTTAATAAATGCAACAACTAGAACAAGTAGCTAAACTTTTAAAAGTTATTTTATACAAAGCATGCAAACTATTGATCTTCTTTACTAGTGTTTTCTAAATGTTAAAAATAAAGGAGTATTAACATTCACACAAAAATATTTGAAATTAAAAATATCTTACTAAATCAGCCCCTGCTTGAAGTAAAACATCTGCAACATCCGTATGTCCATTTTCACAAGCGTAGGTTAAGGCTGTGTCTCCTGTTGCTGTTGTAGCATGAACGTTAGCACCTGACAAACAAAAAAATTACACATTTACTTTGTGAATTTTATAATTTGGTGAAACTCATAAACTCTAAATATGAAAATATCAGATTTTAAGAATCCTAATTTTCCTTTAAATGTTTTGGAAAAATGCTTTTAGCCACACAGAAAGGAACTATACCAAACGATTAAAAAATACAATAATCTGGACTTCCCTGGTGGCACAGTGGTTAAGAATCCGCCTGCCAATGCAGGGGACAGGGGTTTGAGCCCTGGTCCGGGAAGATCCCACATGCCACAGAGCAACTAAGCCCATGAGCCACAAGGACTGAGCCTGTGCTCCAGAGCCCGCGACCCACAACTACTGAGCCGCGTGCTGCAACTACTGAAGTCCGCGTGCCTAGAGCCTGTGCTCTGCAACGAGAGAAGCTACCGCAATGGGAAGCCCGCGCACAACAACAAAGAGTAGCCCCTGCTCTACGCGACCAGAGAAAAACCCACAGGAACGAAGACCCAACACAGCCAAAATAAATAAATAAATAAATTTATTTTAAAAATAATAATAATAATCTGCCTATACATCCCCAGTAAGATATACCCTAAGAAATAAAAGGGCTGCTAAAGCAAAAAATATCAGTTTTCAGAAATCATATTGTTGGTAGTTTTGGTTTCTATTCTATGGATATTGAGGTAAAAATCAAATGAGTAATCCTTTGGTGAGTGAAATTCGGGGCATGGTTGAGAGAAAACACAGATAAAAGATTGCTGAAGTGAAGTAAAACCGTATGGTTCTGAATTGGAAGTACTGACATGAATTCATGTTGTATTACTATCTGTAAGAAAAATATTTCCTCACTCTGACCAACTAAAAAGGCCTAGAGACAATGAAAGACCAAGCTGAAATAGCATCTCTAGCTAAGAAGTACCATATCCTACTAAATGAAATTAGGGCTTCTTAAAGAAATAATTGGTTCCAAGACTGGGGGAGAATCTGTATAAGATGGGCCTGAAACACCTAGCAATATCAAAAAGCAAGGAAACAGAGACTATAATGAGGTCACACCAAAAGGATTTAGGAGCTAAACTTATTGACCAAAGATAGTGAAATTGTCCCATCTTTCAGCAATTTTTACATAAAAAAGAATGAGGACTATGATAGAGTAAAAGCCATCATGTATGTTTAAATCTAGAAGTTCAAAATGATGTTCAAATCAAAAACAAAAAAACCACTTCGGGCTTCCCTGGTGGCGCAGTGGTTGAGAATCCGCCTGCCAATGCAGGGGACACGGGTTCGAGCCCTGGTCTGGGAAGATCCCACATGCCACGGAGCAACTGGGCCCGTGAGCCACAACTACTGAGCCTGCGCGTCTGGAGCCTGTGCTCCGCAACAAGAGAGGCCGTGACAGTGAGAGGCCCGCGCACCGCGATGAAGAGTGGCCCCCGCTCGCCGCAGCTGGAGAGGGCCCTCGCACAGAAATGAAGACCCAACACACCCAAAAATAAAAAAAAATTTAAAAAATAAAAACAAAATAAAACAAAAACCACTTCATTGGTCACCAGTGAAGGATACTAGGGGTCCACCTCATTATTTGGGGTGATGGGGGGAGAGGAAAGGGGGAGAAAAATCAAACATTTATACTACTGGTCCTATGATTTATACCTAAGAGTAACCAAATAGTTGATGAAGGGAAGTTTCTCTTTATAGACATATTCCCGCTAATAAACAAGGAAGGAATAATAGAATTTAGAATATTACCACTTTGTAACCCCTAACAAATTAATGGATCTAAGCAATGATCATCAATATCTAATAATCAAAAAGAGAGACAATCAGACATTTACTACCTCCTGAAGAAAGTACACAAATACTACCTATGAAGTAGTCTTAAAAACAAAACAGAACAAAACAAACATACATCATACCTGAATTCAATCAAGTCTCTAGATCTAAGTACTACTTATAGGAAATCCAAGGGACAGAAAAACAAGTTAACTGAAATCGTGGAGGTGCAATTAGCAAAATCCATACTCTGGGAAGCCTAAAGGATAAACATTTCATGTCTTCAACCAAAACTTGCAAGGGAAAAAAGAAAAGAAAGATGATGAAGGGCCCATAAATTAAAGAGACTTAAGAGATGTATTGATCAAGAGTTACTGTATAAATCTTCCTTTATGTATTCCTTTATGTATTCTTCCTTTATGTATTCCTTTCCTTTATGTATTTTCTTTCTTTTGAATCCTAATTCAAAAAAGTCATTAAACGCACACATACACATTTATAAGACTATCAGGAAAATATGAAAACTGCTTGGATATTTAATGACACCAAGGAATTATTATTTTAAAAATTTAGGTAAGAAAATGGTACTGTGGTTACTTTTTTAAAAGACTGTCTTTTAGAGATACATACTGAAATATTTATTGATAATTTATAAAAACAAATTTATTTTCAAATTTAAAAAATTTAAATGTTAATTTTAAAATGTTTTTATAACTGTGTGGAGACGGATATTAACTAGACTTATTCTGGTTGTGATTTCACAATATACACAAATATCAAATCATTATCTTGTACACCTGAAACTAATATAATGTTGTATGTCAATTATCTCTCAATAAAAAAAATTTAATGTTTAATTATTTTTAATAAATATTATATAAAAATAAGTGGGGGATATAGAGGGAGTATAGATGAAATGAGATTCTTAAAGCTGGGTGATGGGTTCTTAGGATTCATCATATTTTCTAAATGTTTGAAAAAAATGCCGTAACAAAAGGTTTTTGAATTTTTTAAAAAAATTGTATAGGCAATGTATTAAAAGACCTGTTGGATTCTTCTTTAGCACTACACTATAAGAAGAAATGCGTGTAAATAAATCACACTCTAATCTGGAAAAAAATTGTTTTAGGTAGTGATCACATAAAAAGTGATTCTCAGGCCCCCGAGACAGTTCCAGAAACTACCTACTTCAAATTAGCAAAAGTAGCTAAATATGAGAATCAGTGGTGACGCAATAGAAAAAACAATGTCAGCAGTTCTAAGTTTGAATATTGGCCCTGTCACTTATTAGCTTGATTTGCTTATGTAACATGACTGTACATCAGTTTCTATAAGATGTGTGTAATATTTACTATACCAGTGGCCAGTGGTAATTAATAGAGTTAACACATGAGTTGAGCAGAATGTCTGGTGATTTCTTAGTTAACGTTATTTATTCCTTCTTTTAAAAGCCCCTTAACAATATCTTGACACTTAGAGGGATGTGGGGAGAATGAAGACTGATAAGCACCGGTAAAGAAAGACTCCTGAATGGGACACAGACAGTTACAGAAAATAATGAGGGAAAAATGACTGAATAATGCACATACATTTACTAACTACAGCAAATAAATAGTATTTGAGTCAAGGAAGAGGTCAGCCTGTATGGCTGGTTTGTGCATTGGTTCAAAATCTAAATAATCAGCCAAACCATTAATGATCTGGATTAAGAAATTATTGCAATAATAATTCAAAGGAATAATTGATGCTGGGCTATAATCAAATTAATATTAACAGTAAAGGATAAATAAAGTTTTGCTAAATATTTTATTTTCCTTTATGTATTAATTTCTTTATATGTCAAGTTTTAAACAACTTATTAGATATGGATAAAAAATTTTATACTATTTCTAAGGGATATATAAAGGTTTACATCTGGATCAATTTTTTCTGATATATCCTTAACTTGCTCTATATAAAACTACAAATATTCTATGTAAAAAAACTTACTTCTTACCACTGGTTAACAATATATAAAGCACAAATTATTTTAAAACTAAATACTTCTGGGACTTCCCTGGTGGTCCAGTGGTTAAGAATCCACCTTCCGCGGGGACGCAGGTTCAATCCCTGGTCGGGGAACTAAGATGCCACATGCCACGGGGCAACTAAGCCCACGTGCTCTAGAGCCCGTGTGCCACAATGGAGAGCCCATGTGCCGCAACTACTGGGCCCGCACGCTCTGGAGCCCACGCGCCACAACTAGAGAGAAGCCTGCATGCCGCAACGAAGAGCCCTCACCACAACAAAGATCCCTCACGCTGCAATGAAGATCCCGCATGCCACAACTAAGACCCAATGCAGCCAAATAAATAAATATTTAAAAACAAATAAACAAAAAAACCCAAAAAACTAAATACTTCTGCCAAAAAAAAGATTCCCACTTGTTCGTTCATTCTTTCTTATTTTTTTTGAGAAGTCAGAAATGTCAAGAAATGAACAGGCTTAAGGGTATCAAATTATAACCTCTATGTCATCCCCACCTCCTCTTATTAACAGACACTAGGAGGAACTAACTTCTCCCCTCAAAAGCCACAAACATTCAATGGAAAGAGGTCAACAGAAAGCCTTATAGTCACCAAGCAAACATTAATAACTCTAAGAAACCTTTTAAAAAAAATGACATTTTTGGAGATTTAAAAGCCTAAGAAGAGAGTTAAATTATGGAGCTGTCTTTCAACTTTTGTAGAAAGCTGAAAAAGTTATGGTTAATTGTTAAAGTTATGAAAGCAATATAAAAGTCTTTTTCTAAAAGGTGTTTTTAAAGCCACATACCGGCAGCCAGTAAATATTTAACCAACTCCAGGTGTCCCTCCTGAGAAGCCTCCATCAGAGGTGTGGAGCAGCCAAGTTCTATGTCAGCCCCTGCCTTAATCAGGAAGTCTGCAACTTCAGAAAATCCTCCACAGCAAGCCAATGTCAGAGCAGTTTCTTGGGTTTCTTCTGTCTGAGCATTTATATTTGCTCCTGAGGAAAGCATGAAAATAGATAAAACTAGTTACAAAAGACTTACAATAAAGTGTTCTGATGTGTGATAATTATCTTTTCTCTGCTTCTGGGGTTCTTTCCAGGGTGTTGATAATTTATTTTATCATCAATGCAAAAAATATCTTAGTTGTAGTAAACTTCAGGGATACTGACACAAAAAACCAAAGGAAATGGATTTTTTAATTAAGAAGTAAAACTATTTTACCTTGTGCTAAGAGTAGTGCCACCATCTCTTCATGTCCTTCCCGAGCAGCTTCCATCAAGGGAGTGTATCCTTCATCATTAACTTCCTCAAGATTTGCGCCCCTTTCAATAAGTAGAGCTGCCAGTTCAACGTGTCCTCCACAGGCAGCTAGCGTTAATGGAGACTCAAATGAATCTGCAGGCATATTCACTTGAGCACCACTATCCAAAAGCAAACGTGCCACCTCTACATGTCCATCCTGCAGATTTTCAGAAGTAAAACAAGAAGGAATTTTTGTTTTGTTTTGATATTTTTTAAGTGGGAGAAGAAAAGCAAGAGATTGAGGAAAGACAAGAGGAAAAAAAAGGAGAGGCAGCTTAGAGGCATGTATATTACCATGACCATCTGAACAATTTTTGAAATCTGTCTTACCAAAAGTCCATTAAAATTATTTTACCTTACTTTTGAGCAAGCCCAAAATTTTCCACAAGAATCAGACTTGTGAGATACGGTTACAACTCCAAATAATTTTGAATTTCCACATTCTTTGAAGTTCAAAAAATTGTTAAATCCAAAGTCAACAGTAACTCAAAATAAAATAATTACTGTTTATACTACAGCCAAGGTCAAATATAGCTATAGCCTCAAATTTAGGTGTCATGTTTAAGTGTAGAAACTGTGTTAGATCTATTTAAGAAAAAAAGATTTGGCAAAAAATAACAACAAATTCTGTGAAGTCATTACCACTTGGGATTATGTCACCAAGGTAAATCCCTGTGGACTGATACTACCCTATATTTTTTCTCATCACTAACTTGTTGTAATGAGGCAAAGAATTTTACAAAGATGTAAAAATAAGTCGTATTCACTTGTAAATAATTTTACCATGAGCCCATGTGCATAGACAGTAAAGCAATTAACAATAAAATATTCTCATAGAGCGTATCCATTCTATCCCTCTATCATCATACATTTCTTTAGTTTCAAATTCTCTGCTTCAAAATTTTATGTAACTCCTTAACTCCTGTTGTGCATATAAAGACAAATGGTATTGTTCTTTATTTCAAAAATGACCCAAATATTGCTAATGAAAAGTAAAGACTGAGTACAAAAATAAGGTTCTATATGGTTGGGCAATTCTTTTACTACAGAATTAATTAAAGAAACCTTAATTAAATATTAGGTTTCAGTATCCATCTAGAGTTTCATTATACTTAACTAAATGACTAACTTAGCTGTAACCACTTCTGACATGATGTCAAAAACAAATGACTTTACATTAAAATTTTAGTTTTACTAATACTTCAAATATATGTAAGATAAAATATATTTTAACCAAATTCCTGTATTGAGTTACTTGGTGTTTGATATACAAATCTAATTGAAAAGAAAATAAGGGTTTATGAATGCCCACAGATCAGGGAACTATTATTGCGCCCAGCTTCTCTAGGCTCCCAAGAAACTGTTTTGCTTGAATTTACTTTAATTTTTGAAGAGTCTTTATATATACTCTGCTAACATATCTTGAGTACAGACCTTAGAGAGGAATTGTACTAAGCACTTTTTTTATGTTAATGAACAATATTATTTCTAAAAAAGGAAAAAAGAATAACAAAATAAGAAATTAAAAAAAGAATAATCTACTCTTAAAGGCCTAATATCATTATTAGAATTTTTTTTTAACTCTAAGACTTTAGTCTTAGCCTTTGAGCAGTAGCTGGGATTGGACTTACTCTCTATCATAAACAACTATAAAAACTGAGGAAAAAAGAAAACAACTGGAGGCACTGGACAGCAACCAAGCTAGGGCTAGGGTTATGATAACTTAAAGAAGGGAGCATTTGAGATGTTCCCTTTTTTTTTTTTTATAAAATATATTTTTATTTTTTTAACATCTTTATTGGAGTATAATTGCTTTACAATGGTGCACCAGTTTCTGCTTTATAACAAAGTGAATCAGCTATACTTATACATATATCCCCATATCTCCTCCCTCTTGCATCTCCCTCCCACCCTCCCTATCCCACCCCTCTATGTGGTCACAAAGCACTGAGCTGATCTCCCTGTACTATGCGGCTGCTTCCCACTAGCTATCTATTTTACATTTGGTAGTATATAAAAGTCCATGACACTCTCTCACTTCGTCCCAGCTTACCCTTCCCCCTCCCCGTGTCCTCAAGTCCATTCTCTACGTCTGCATCTTTATTCCTGTCCTGCCCTTAGGTTCTTCAGAACAATTTTTTTTTTTTAAGATTCCATATATATGTGTTAGCATATGGTATTTGTTTTTCTCTTTCTGACTTACTTCACTCTGTATGACAGACTCTAGGTCCATCTACCTCACTACAAATAACTCAATTTTGTTTCTTTTTATGGCTGAGTAATATTCCATTGTATATATGTGCCACATCTTCTTTATCCGTTCATCTGTCAATGGACACTTAGGTTGCTTCCATGTCCTAGCTATTGTAAATAGAGCTGCAATGAACACTGTGGTACATGACTCTTTCTGAATTATGGTTTTCTCGGGGTATATGCCCAGTAGTAGGATTGCTGGGTCATACGGTAGTTCTATTTTTAGTTTTTTAAGGAACCTCCATACTGTTCTCCATAGTGGCTGTATCAATTTACATTCCCACCAACAGTGCAAGAGGGTTCCCTTTTCTCCACACCCTCTCCACCATTTATTGTTTGTAGATTTTTTGATGATGGCCATTCTGACTGGTGTGAGGTGATACCTCATTGTAGTTTTGATTTGCATTTCTCTAATGATTAGTGATGTTGAGCATCCTTTCATGTGTTTGTTGGCAATCTGTATATCTTCTTTGGAGAAATGTTTATTTAGGCCTTCTGCCCATTTTTGGATTGGGTTGTTTGTTTTTTTGATATTGAGCTGCATGAGCTGCTTGTAAATTTTGGAGATTAATCCTTTGTCAGTTGCTTCATTTGCAAATATTTTCTCCCATTCTGAGGGTTGTCTTTTTGTCTTGTTTATGGTTTCCTTTGCTGTGCAAAAGCTTTTAAGTTTCATTAGGTCCCATTTGTTTATTTTTATTTCCATTTCTCT
This sequence comes from Balaenoptera physalus, assembly GCF_965194825.1. NCBI lineage: Eukaryota > Metazoa > Chordata > Mammalia > Artiodactyla > Balaenopteridae > Balaenoptera > Balaenoptera physalus. The sequence goes on from NC_138890.1 coordinate 60,114,692, forward strand.
AGGAGGTGGGTCAAAAAGGATCTTGCTGTGATTTATGTCATAGAATGTTCTGCCTATGTTTTCCTCTAAGAGTTTGATAGTGTCTGGCCTTACACTTAGGTCTTTAATCCATTTTGAGTTTATTTTTGTGTATTGTGTTAGGAAGTGTTCTAATTTCATTCTTTTACATGTAGCTGTCCAGTTTTCCCAGCAACACTTATTGAAGAGGCTGTCTTTTCTCCATTGTATATTCTTGCTTCCTTTATCAAAGATAAGGTGACAATATGTGTGTGGGTTTACCTCTGGGCTTTCTATCCTGGTCCATTGATCTATATTTCTGTTTTTGTGCCAGTACCATACTGTCTTGATTACTGTAGCTTTGTAGTATAGTCTGAAGTCAGGGAGTCTGATTCCTCCATCCATTTTTCTTTCTCAGGATTGCTTTGGCTATTCGGGGTCTTTTGTGTTTCCATACAAATTGTGCAATTTTTTGTTCTAGTTCTGTGAAAGATGCCATTGGTAGTTTGATAGGGATTGCATTGAATCTGTAGATTGCTTTGGGTAGTATAGTCATTTTCACAATGTTGATTCTTCCAATCCAAGAACATGGTATATCTCTCCATCTGTTTGTATCATCTTTAATTTCTTTCATCAGTGTCTTATAGTTTTCTGCATACAGGTCTTTTGTCTCCTTAGGTAGGTTTATTCCTAGGTATTTTATTCTTTTTGTTGCAATGGCAAATGGGAGTGTTTCCTTAAATTCTCTTTCAGATTTTTCATCATTAGTGTATAGGAATGCAAGAGAGATTTTTGTGCATTAATTTTGTATCCTGCTACTTTACCAAATTCATTCATTAGCTCTAGTAGTTTTCTGGTAGAGTCTTTAGGATTCTCTATGTATAGTATCATGTCATCTGCAAACAGTGATAGCTTTACTTCTTTTCCGATTTGGATTCATTTCTTTTTCTTCTCTGATTGCTGTGGCTGAAACTTCCAAAACTATGTTGACTAATAGTGGTGAGAGTGGGCAACCTTGTCTTGTTCCTGATCTTAGTGAAAATGGTTTCAGTTTTTCACCATTGAGAACGATGTTGGCTGTGGGTTTGTCATATATGGCCTTTATTATGTTGAGGTAAGTTCCCTCTATGCCTACTTTCTGGAGGGTTTTTATCATAAGTGGGTGTTGAATTTTGTCAAAAGCTTTTTCTGCATCTATTGAGATGATCATATGGTTTTTATCCTTCAATTTGTTAATATGGTGTATCACATTGATTGATTTGCATACGTTGAAGAATCCTTGCATCCCTGGGATAAACCCCACTTGATCATGGTGTAGGATCCTTTTAATGTGCTGTTGGATTCTGTTTGCTAGTATTTTGTTGAGGATTTTTGCATCTATGTTCATCAGCGATATTGGCGTATAGTTTTCTTTCTTTGTGACATCTTTGTCTGGTTTTGGTATCAGGGTGATGGTGGTCTTGTAGAATGAGTTTGGGAGTATTCCTCCCTCTGCTATATTTTGGAAGAGTTTGAGAAAGATAGGTATTAGCTCTTCTCAAAATGTTTGATAGAATTCACCTGTGAAGCCATCTGGTCCTGGGCTTTTGTTTGTTGGAAGATTTTTAATCACAGTCTCAATTTCAGTGCTTGTGATTGGTCTGTTTATATTTTCTATTTCTTCCTGGTTCAGTCTCAGTAGGTTGTACTTTTCTAAGAATGTGTCCATTTCTTCCAGGTTGTCCATTTTATTGGCATATAGTTGCTTGTAGTAATCTCTCATGATCCTTTGTATTTCTGCAGTGTCAGTTGTTACTTCTCCTTTTTCATTTCTAATTCTGTTGATTTGAGTCTTCTCCCTTTTTTTCTTGATGAGTTTGGCTAATGGTTTATCAATTCTGTTTATCTTCTCAAAGAACCAGCTTTTAGTTTTATTGATCTTTGCTATTGTTTCCTTCATTTCTGATCTGATTTTTATGATTTCTTTCCTTCTGCTAACTTTGGGGTTTTTTTGTTCTTCTTTCTCTAACTGCTTTAGGTGTAAGTTTAGGTTGTTTATTTGAGATGTTTCTTGTTTCTTGAGGTAGGATTGTATTGCTATAAACTTCCCTCTTAGAACTGCTTTTGCTGCATCCCATAGGTTTTGGGTCGTCATGTTTTCATTGTCATTTGTTTCTAGGTAGTTTTTTGATTTCCTCTTTGATTTCTTCAGTGATCTCTTGGTTATTAAGAAGTGTATTGTTTAGCCTCCATTCACTCTAACTTTTTCTCTTTGGGCATCTTCCAAACCATGGCCCAAGGAAATATATCCTAAACGAAGAGTGAACATCTTTAAGACCAAAGAGTAAGGACCTAGGAGTAAAAGTGATGCTGAATTAAGCCTCAATAAGATCAGGGTGATTCACTGGTAATTTAACTGCCTGCTAGAACAGAATTTAACAGTCTTAAAAGGAATACAGGATAATCCAGGGCCTTGAAAAGGTATCATCCACCATATGGATTACAAAAAAAAATTACTAGGCATATTAAGAGGCAAGAAAAAGTAACTGATCATCAAGATATAAAATAATAAAAGCTGACCCATAAGTGAATCAAATATAGTAGTTAGAAGAAAAGAACTTCAAAATAACTACTAGATATATCCAAAAAAATAGAGGGAAAAAATTGAGAAAATGGATGAGAAAAAAAAAAAAAAGGGCATGTACCAAAACAACAGAGCTCCAAAATGTGGGGGAAAAGTGAAGCAACTAGAAGAAGAAATAGACAAATCCACAAGCATAGCTGGAGATTTCAACACCCCCTCTCAACAACTGTTAGAACAACTGGACAGAAATTCAGAAAAGATGTAGAAGAACTCCACCATCTGTCAACAGGTCTTAATAAAACACTCCACTGACCAAAAGCAGAATATTCATTCTTTTCAAATGCCCATGGAATATACATGCACATCCTGACTATAAAACAAACCTCAAGAATTTTTTTTATGGTGTTTACTTTCTTTTTTTATTGGAGTGTAACTGCTTTACAACATTGTGTTAGTTTCTGCTGTACAATGAAGTGAATCAGCTATATGTATACATATATCCCCACCCTCTTAGACCTCCCTACCACCCTACCCCCCATCCCACCCATCTAGGTCATCACAGAGCACCGAGCTGAGCTTCCTGTGCTCTATAGCACGTTCCCGCTAGCTATCTATTTTACTCATGGTAATCAAACCTCAAGAATTAAAGAACTCAAATCATACAGAGTGTGTTCTCTGATCAGAATGTAATCAAAGTAGAAATCATTAACAGACAACAGGAAAATTTTCAAACATTCAAACATTTAAAACTAAACAACACATTGAAAGAGAATAACATATACTCCAATAAAAATTAATTTTAAAAAAGCGGACACTTCCCTGGTGGCGTGGTGGTTGGGAATCCCCCTGCAGGGGACACGGGTTTGAGCCCTGGTCCGGGAGGATCCCACATGCCACAGAGCAACTAAGCCTATGCACCTCAACTACCTAGCCTGCGCTCTAAAGCCCGCGAGCCACGACTGCTGAGGCTGGCGTGCCTAGAGCTCTGCTCTGCAACAAGAGAAGCCACTGCAATGAGAAGCCCTAGCACCGCAACGAAGAGTAGCCCCGACTCACCCTGCAACTAGAGATAGCCCGTACGCAGCAACAAAGACCCAACATAGCCAAAAAGAAATAAATGAATAAATTTAAAAAAGAAAAAGAAAAGAAAGAGAATAAGAGAATAACCATCCAATCAACCCACAGAATCATAAAAAATAATGAATGGCCGTTGTATTAAGCCACTGTGTTTTCAGTGATTTGTTATGCAGTAATATACAATTGGAAGGAACACAGGCAAAAATGTGCTTTACTTAATCACATCTCAAAAAACATTTGTACTTCCAGGTAATTTTCTTGTCATTAAACCTGTCTTAAAAACTCAGATTGCTCTGATTTCTTTGAATTTGATGTATGCTTCGTAGATATACATATATCTATGATATCTAAGTGCTTACAGATGTAGAAGAAAAATGGTTCCTGAACTGATCTATGACCAAATATGTTGGATATGTTTTTGGAATCCAGCACTGTTTTATCAACAAAAGAATATATTTGCTAAGTAATATCCTTTGAAACATGTTTATTTTGAAAATTTGTGCTGTCAACAGAAAATTTACATTAAATAGATTTTGCAACTGTTAGTAAAAAATTATTGGCATATGTAAAATATTTCATGTTTAGTGTCAAATTTTTTTCTATTATTTTTCTAACGAATATTCTTATTTTTAAAATTTGGTTTAAATAAGAGTCAGGGTAATGTTAGTGGCAAAAACACTCAGCTGAGGAAAGAAGACCTAGACTTAGAAAGGGCTACCATGTACTGTTGCACAACCTACACAATTGATTGTGGTGTGCCCAGGACTCCAACATCTGCTATCTAACTATCTAACTGCATGATTTGGGACAAGATTACCCAATTTCTTTGTTTCTCAGTTCTTTCAGTTATGAAATAAAGAGACTGACTTAAGGTTCTAACCTAAAGATTTTATGTTAACAGCATTAAAGGTAATAAGTGCTTGCATGATAAATCTAATTCTAGGTTATCTTGGAAAGAAGCTAATAAATGCATTCTACGTTATCCATAGATTATATTAGTCAATTTGCTTTATAAGGTTTTAATATGAAGCTACAAAAACTTTAGAAAGATGTCTGTTATCTCCAAAACTAGAGTTTTATCAGTAATAACTCTAAAGCCAAATACACTACTTTAGGGTTACATGTTACTGTCCTTTTCCAAAAACATACCTAATCATAATTGTGTTAAATCTAGAATCAGGTTAAGAAATCATACAAACCAGAAACCAATTAAAGAAAGAAAAAAAAGAACAAACTAAACCAAAACTAGCAGAAGGAAGGAAATAATAAAGATTAGTGCAGAGATAAACAAAATAAAGAATAAGAAACAAGAGAGAAAAATCAATGAAACCAAAAACTCGTTCTTTAAAAAGATCAACAAAATCAACAAAGCTAGAATAACTAAGAAAAAGAGACTCAAATTACTAAAATCAGAAATGAAAGAGGGGATATTACTACCGATAGTATAGAACTAGAAAGGATTATAAAAGAGTACTATGAACAACTATATACTGACAAATTGAATAACCTTGAAGAAATGGACAAATTCCTAGAAACACAAAACCTACCAAGGCTACATCACAAACAAGTAAAAAATGTAAATAGACATATATCTAATAAGGAGAGTGAATCAATAATAAAAAGTCTCCCAACAAAGAAAACCCCTGGACCTGATAGCTTCACTGGTAAATTCTACTAAACACTTAAGGAAGAATTAGCACCAATCCTTCTCAAATTTTTCCCCCCAAAATTAAAGAGGAGGTAAGACTTAAACTCACGTTAAAAGGATTATACACCATGACCAAGTGGGATTTACTCCTGGCGTTCAAGGATGGATCAACATATGAAAACTGATTGATGTAATATACCACATTAACAGAATAAGGGAAAAAAACCACATGATCAGGACTTCCCTGGTGGTCCAGTGGTTAAGAATCCACCTTCCAATGCAGAGGATGCAGGTTTGATCCCTGGTCAGGGACCTAAGATCCCACATGCTGCAGGGCAACTAAGCCCATGCACCACGACTACTGAGCCCGCACAACTAGACAGAAGACCGCACACCACAGCAAAGAGCCCGCTTGCTGCAACTAAGACCCGACTCAGCCAAATAAATTAATTAATTAATTAATTTTTTAAAATTGTATAAGTTCCATTTAAAAAAAACTACTGAGCCCGTGTGCCACAGGTACTGAAGCCCGTGTGCCTAGAGCCCGTGCTCTGCAACAAGAGAAGCCACCGCAATGAGAAGCCCACGCACCACAATGAAGGGTAGCCCCCGCTCACCGCAACTAGAGAAAGCCTCTGCACAGCAACGAGACCCAACACAGCACCCCCTGCCAAAAAAAAACATGTCAGTACTACCCAAAGCAATCTACAGATTCAATGTAATCTCTATAAAAAGCCCAATGGAGTTTTTTGCTGAAATAGAAAGGACCATCTTAAAATTCATATGCAATTTAAAGGAACCCTGAATAGCCAAAACAATCTTGAAAAAGAAAAATAAAGCTGGAGGACTCACACTTCCTGATGTCAAAACTTATACAAAGCTACAATAATCACAACTTTGTCGTTCTGGCTTAAAGACAAACATACAGACCAATGGAACAGAATAGAGCCCAGAAATAAACCTGGGTCAAATGATTGGTGAGATGATTTTTGGCAAGTGTCAAGATGATTTAAATGGGAAAAGTCAGTCTTTCCAACACTGATGTTGGCAAAACTGGATATCCAAATGCAAAAGAATGAAATTTAACCCTTACCTAACATCATATACAAAAATTAACTCAAAATGGATCAAAGACCTAAATATAAGAGCTAAAACTATAAAACTCTTAGAAGAAACCACAGGACTAATGCTTCATGATATTGGATTTGGCAATGATTTCTTGGATATGACATCAAAGGCACAGGCAACAACAAAAATAGATAAATTGAACTTAAATTAAAAACTTTTGAATAAGAAAAACAAAAACAACAAACAACTTTGTGCATAAACGGGCACACTGTCAACAGAGTAAAAGGGCAACCCACAGAATGGGAGAAAATATTTATCATATATCTGATAAGGGATTAATATCCAGAATATATAAAGAACTCCTAAAACTCATCAACAAAAAACAGGCTAATTAAAAAATGGGTAAATGATTTGAATAGACATTTCTGCAGAAGATATACAAATGGCCAATAAGCACATGAAAAGATGCTCAATATCACTAATCATTAGGGAAATGCAAATCAAAACTACAGTGAGGAAAATGAAAATCAAAACTATAAACATCAGGATGATTACTATCAAAAAAAAAAAAAAAAGGAGACTTCCCTGGTGGCACAGTGGATAAGAATCCGCCTGCCAATGCAGGGGACACGGGTTTGAGCCCTGGTCCGGGAAGATCCCACATGCCGCAGAGCAACTAAGCCCATGCACCACAACTACAGAGCCTGCGCTCTAGAGCCCGCAAGCCACAACTACTGAGTCCGTGTGCCACAACTACTGAAGCCCATGTGCCTAGAGCCTGTGCTCTGCAACAAGAGAAGCCACCGCAATGAGAAGCCTGTGCACCACAATGAAGAGTAGCCCCCGCTCAGCTGAACTAGAGAAAGCCCGCACGCAGCAACAAAGACCCATCGCAGCCAAAAAAAGAAAAATTAAAAAAAAAAAAAAAAAGAAAAGAAAAAACACCCAGAAAATAACAAGTGTTGGTGAGGATGTGGAGAAAATAGAACCCTTGTACACTACTGGTGGGAACATAAAATGGTACAACTGCAGTGGAAAACAGTATGGTGGTGGTTCCTCAAAACATTAAAAATAGAATTACCATATGATCAAGCCACCTCGCTTCTGGGTATATATCCAAAAGAACTGAAAACAGGACTCAAACAGATATTTGTACACCCATGTTCACAGCAGCATTATTCACAATAGCTAAAGCATGGAGGTGATGCAAGTGTCCATCAGTGGATAAATGGATAAGCAAAATGTGGTACATACAATAAAATATTATGTAGCCTTAAAAAACAAAGGAAATTCTGACATGTGCTACAACACGGATGAACCTGAGGACATCATGCTAACTGAAATGAGTCAGTCACAAAAAGACAAATATTGTATGATTCCACTTATATGAGGCACTTAATGTAGTCAAAATGATAAAGATAGAAAGTGGAATGGTGATCATCAGGAATAGGAAGAAGTGGGGAATGGAAAGTTGCTGTTTAATGGATACAGAGTTTCAGTTTTATAAAGATGAAAAGAGTTCCGAAAATGGATGGTAGTGATGGTTGCACAACATTATGAATATAGTTAATATCTCTCAAAAATAGTTAACATGGTAAATTTTATGATATGTGTATTTTACCATAATGAAAAAACTGGGAAGAAAATAAAAGTACATCAGTGTGTTGAAAATGACATAGCCAAGCCTGCCTTTTGTATGATTTCCTACATTAACAGATTTACCATCAAAAGATAAACAAAACATCATACACTTCCCCTTCCCTCTCTGATAATGTACAAAATATTCAAGATCTTTACCATCTCATAATAATGATTTTTCCAAAAGAATAAAAATAATTTTCAAAGGCTGAAACACATATGACTCTTTTTTCCCATAAAATCTCATGTGAGTGCAACTTAAAATTACCATGCAAGCCTCCATTAAGGCAGTGTGCATCTCATCTGTTTTGTGCTCTTGATCTGCACCAGCATCAAGCAGAAAGCGAACCATATCCAAATGGCCTTTAAAAAAAAAGAACACAAATTTTAAAACTATATTTCTCAAGAACTATCGATTTAATATATAAGTATTAAAATAGGGAATCTTTTTCTTTCAGGTGTCTATACAAAAATTTACAAGAGAACTTATTTTGCGTTCAATAAAGAAATCAATGACAATTTTACAAAGCCAATCCAAAATAATAAGCAGGCTCTCGTCAAGGTCTTATCTAGGTTTTAAAGATTGAATTAGTCCAAAGCACGTTAATTCAAGTAAAGCAATAAAGTAATAATACGTATTCTTTGATTTACTCTGTATAAAATATAAATCAAAACACTGAAATCAAATAGAATGCCAGGTAAAGTATGTTTGGATCATATTTTTCAGAAAAAGAGCTTTAAAATAATAACCATAAACTCACTGTGGCAATGAGCAGACAGAGAAAACTCCATTCAAAATAATTTCAACCCTCTTGATACATTTAGTATATAAAAAGCCTTATAACAGTCAACAAGAAAAAGACAAACACTCCAGTAGAAAAATGGATGAAGGACATGAAATGTTAATTCAAAAAAAGAAGTGAAAATGAATATTAAACTGATGAAAAAATATTAAACCTTCCTACTAAAAAACTGCAAATTAAAATAAGACACCATTTTTTACTATCAAAATGGCAAATATTAAAAAGAATGATAATACCCAGTGTTGGTGAGGGTGTAGGGTGGGGTAAAGGGCACTCTCAAACACTGCTGGTGGGAGTGTAAATTGGTTCAACCTTTCTAGAAGGCAATTTGGCAATATGTATCAAAAGCCTTAAAAATGTCCATACCCTTTGACCCAGCAATTCCACTTCCAGGAATTTATCCTAAGGAAATAACCAGAGATTAGGCAAAGATGTCTGCACAAGGATGTTATCACAGTGTTTTTAATAATAGTGAAAAACTGGGAACAATTCGAGTGTCCAACAATAGGCAATTATGGTGCATCCATTTGATGTATTTGGCAGAGATTGCTAGTTTCCTACCCAATATACATTCTCTTATTTTTCCTTAATAACAGAACTCCCGATTTCATATCAGTGGCAACATTCCTGACTAAAAGACTACATTTTCCAGCCTCCCTTGCTGCTATGTGTAGCCAATGAGATGTAAAAGGGACTTATAAGGCAGAACTTCTAGGAAGAGTCCTTAAAGGTAGCTTACTAAGCTGGAAGGCATTCCTCATTCTGCCCTTACCCTCTTCATCCTTCCTAGAATATGGATTGCTGGAGCCCTAGCTACCATCTTTGATTATAGGTAGTAGGTAACCTTGAGAATAGAAACCACATACTAAGATGGTGGAGCAGAAAAACAGAATGCTGAGATCTTGATAACAATGGAACTGCCTTATTAGCTCTAGATAGCCTATGCTTGGAATTGTTTTATTTATTTTTTTAATCTTTTTTATTTTTTATTTTTTTAGACCACACCACACTGCTTGCAGGATCCTAGCTCCCCAACCAGGGATCGAACCCGGGCCCTCGGCAGTGAAAGCGCAGAGTCCTAACAACTGGATGACCAGGGAATTCCCAGAATTGTTTTCTATAAACAAGAATAAGCTTCTCTTTTGTTCAAATCATTATTAATTTAGGTTTTGTGACATATGCAGCCAAATCTACTCCTTTTGAAATAGTGAAATACCATGTGTCTATCAAAAGTTGTATTACAAAAATACTTATTGAGATGGGGATATGTTCATGATGTATTGCTAAGTAAAATAAGCAGACTATAAAATAGTGTTAGAGTATGATTGTTTAGTTTTAAAAATGTATATATACAGTTGACCCTTGAACAATGTGGGGGGTTAGGGTGCAGTCAAAAATCCATACATAACTTCACAGTTGGCCCTCCGTATCCACAGTTGCACATCCAAGGATTCAACCAACTTTGGATTGTTTAGTACTATAGTACACACTTACTGAAAAAAGTCTGTGTATAAGTGAATCTGTGCAGTTCAATACCATGTTGTAAGAGTCAAGTGTATATATATTTGTTTATAAATGTACTTAAAAAACAAACCAGAAGTAAATATACTAAAATATTGTTTACATGCTTTTTAAATCTTTAGATGGCAGCATTACATGTCATTGTAAAACTTCTTTACACTATTCTGTGTTTTTCAGGTTTTCTATATCAAGTGTGATTATTATTATTTGAATGTGTATTATTTTTAAAATAAAGGTAGGAAAAAATCATATAAAACAAAAGTTATTAAAGAATGGAAACCCTCTAAGTCTGTGCTAAGAGTTTTGGTTGACCTTATAGCTAGTTGAATAAATTTGAATTAAAATAATAAAAAAACATATACTATGAAACTATACTTTAGGAAATACACGCTAAAATGGACTTTCTGTATAATCTCTTAGAAGCTAGATAATTTTATAGCACAGGAAAAGTATAAGAAATATAAAATTAACTCAAATACTCAATATTCAAATATTTAAATATTCAAAGTTGCTATGAAAAAAAACCCTATAAACATATATGTATTTATAGAGTACCTTTGTAGCATGCAAGTGTAAGAGCACTTTCTTTGAATTCGTTAGAATGAGTGTTGATGCCTGCTCCATGATCTAGAAGAACTCTTGCAACTTCCACATGACCTGCACTGGCTGCTTCCATTAAGGGGGTATGTCCATTTTCATTATGATCTTCTATATTTGCACCTTCATTAAGTAGCACTTTCACAATGTCAACAAATCCTCCAGCACAGGCATAAGTTAGTGCAGTGTTTCCTAAAAAAGAACAAAAAGAAATTAAAAATTATGATAAAACTGATATAATTACGATTATACTACTGCTCTAGTTCTATCTGTTCAATTACCTTACATAAACCACTAGAACTATTATCTCATTTTTTTGTTGTATTGGTTAGAAGCATCATCTTAATTTTTTCACTAATTAAAAGGCTTATTATAAACAAACCAATTCATCTCTCTCCATATTTCCTTAGCTTGTACAATAAGATTAAGTGCCATCTTGAAAAATCACTTTCAACATATTTTAATATAAAATATTTTAATGTACCACTCAAAGTTACTGCTTTTTCTTTCAACACCATACAACTTAGAAACACTTAACATTTTCTATGTATATTCATTTCTTAATTTTCTTTTACCTCTCCTTTATCTTTACACATTTATTCGTTTAGTCTACATTTATGAGACCCAGGGAGACAGATATAAATCCCCCTCAGCATAATTCCTTCAAAAGAAAAATTTATTTAAAAGGTCATTATTCCCTGACTTGCCACTTATTCCTTTCCTGATTTTGTTTTGAGGACTTTTATTTATTAAAGGGAGTAGGGAGATGGTTTAACCATCCCAACAGTATGAGATTGAAGAAGACTGTTTTAAAGGTTCAGCAAGAAAACTATCATTTCAAACCCAATTTGTTCAGAATTCAACTGTTTAACAGTCTCAGACATGGAGGATATTAATATTACTATGACTAAGACAAAGTGGTCAGCAAAGTAACCTACAATCCTTTCTAAGAAGTCATGGTCATTTAAAAAATAAATTAGGCTACATTTAATATATACTTAATGGTATGGAAGACTGATATGCTTTCATTATTGAAACTGTATTTTAAACCATGTGCCTGCCTCCCTAAATCCAAGGAATCTCATTACTAAATGTACACCTATAACTCAAGACAAATGACCGAGGCTTATAAAGAGCCTTACTAGAGTAGCTTTCACGCTGCCACAGAATATCTCATTAGTAAATGCATTCTGTACACTTGACAGAAAAACTCTATAGGGTTTTGACTCTCAGGTTAATCTATATAAGGGAGTTGTATTTAAATGAGATAAAAAATTGTGAAAGATACAGTTCATAAATTTGCCTCTTTGTACATTATATATCATTGTGGCAAAAAAGAAATTGTCCCCAGCAAAAAAACTGTCAATCTTGACCAAATAGAATGTAAGAGTGTTTCAAAGACTTTTAAAGATATCAAATTAATCTATATTTTACTCAGAGATTCTAAACAAGGGCTATGATTTTTCTGTATGTTTACAACCAGTTTTCCCTAGGAATCAAATTTTTATCTCTCAGGTTATAGTTATTTATATCAATTTGTTTTCCTCAAATTAACACATCATTTTCCACATACCTGTTGCAGACTGGGAGTTGACATCTGCATCATGAAGAAGTAATAATTTCACAATATCTAAATAACCTCCACTGGATGCTGCCATTAGGGGGGTTATATCTCCTTTATTCCCTCTGTCTTCAACATTAGCATGCATAGCAAGCAATACCTTTAAAACACATATGCACACAGAGAGAAACTGTCAATTCTTACTATTAATATTACTTCTAGAGAATATACTGAATCTGGGAAGATATTTAGAGTGGAGGCAAGGAAAAATAAAAAATAATCACCTTTTGGGAAAATATGCCAATGTTCACTGCTCAAAACACCCGATTAGATGTTATATTTTACAATACCATTACCTAGTAATCTTAAAGTAGGTAATCACATTAACCATCCAATTATACAATTTAACTGCTCCTGTCAAAGAATTAGTGTTATGCTCAGGATTATCTAGCAAGAGAACAGCAAAACTATACTCACAAGACAGAAACTAACTGGTAAACACATGGTTATTTCCCAAAATTGCTCTAACAGGAAAAAAAAAAACAAACTAAAAGAGTTGGGATAATCTAGATGAAATGAAAATAAATCAATATCTTTCATTATACTTGTATATTATTTCTAAAGGCAAGTTTAAAATATTATTATTATTATTTCTCTGTTTTTCTTATTCATTAGGACTATTTTTGAGTAAGCAAGCGGCAGAAAAAAACGGACCATGCCAAGTTGCATGTACAGACAACAAAAATTAATTATGTATCAGTTTCTATTTTACCTACTGCCAAAAAGGAAAGACCTTGGCCTCTAATGATAATTTCTTTTATTAATGATAAAAATAAACAAAACATCAAAACCCTTCCACAATTTTGATCACTAAAGATTATTTCTGCTTACTTGTGCTAATTCGTAATACCCGGCTGAACAAGCCAAACACAGCAGGCTTTCTCCTTCTTCTGTATGTTCATTTACACTTCTGCCTTCATCTAGCAATTTACGAACAGCATTCACATCCCCATCTGAACAAGCTTCCGCCAGACTGCGACTGAAAACAAAACCAACAAAGAAAGACTCAAGGTCCTATGATAACGAATTACATTAAATATATACAGTTAGTCATATATAGAAAAATGCTGATATGGTAAGAAGAAAATTATTTGAATATTTGTTTGCAATACTAATTTTTCATGTATGTGAACCAAGCCAGAAAGGCAATAAATAAATATGAAAACAGCTGTCATTTTTATCTTTCAAAATGTCCTAACATACTGTCATATTAAATTTTAAATGAACTTTATACAGCATTAGATGCACAATTTTTTAAACTAATGTAATGATTCCCAAAGACATTTGGGATATAATCCTATGTCTTAAAATTTTATTTGATAACAGTGAGGTGACTAGATGAAATAGAAGGTAAAAAATCTAAGTAAAATTTTTACTGCAGAATGACTAACAAAATCAGTGAATCTCAAACTTTAATGTGCATACAAATAGCCCATGTTTCTTGTTCAAAGGTAGATTCTGATTCAGTAGATCCAAGATGGGGCCTGAAATTCTGAATTTCTATGATGCTGACGCTGTTAGTCCATGGACCATATTTGAGTAACAAGGACCTAGATTATTGCATCAACAACCCATTTCATTTATTATTACTCAGGCAGTCAGTTTAGAGTTTCCTACTATAACCTTCAGAATAAGTAACTTCCTTAGAAATGAAAACCAGATATTGAATTGAATACCCAGCAGAAGTCATTAAACACATACGTGTCTACTTGTCCTGCATTGTGGCTGTTTTCCGCCCTCATCCGTGTCAGTGCAGCAGCAGCTTCATCCAGAGCACAACTTACTGAAGATGTCAGTCTTCGGAGTACCTCAGGATCTGCAAAGGCTTTACCATCAGCAGTTGACAATTTGCCAATTCCTTCAGTGTGCATCAATCAGTTCGGGGAAAGAAAAAGCATAAATGTGTAAACTGTAATTACATTTCTAAACACTATTCCCTAGGGCAAAATGGCATAATCTCCATTATGCAAGGCTGATAATTTCAATTTTGTCACTAATGTCAAAAGGCCATTGCATAACACCTATGTTTTACTCTTTTCATCTTTACAGTGCACATAATACTAATTTGTCCTCTACCTAACTCCAAACGTAACTTAACATGATGCTTACTGTAATGAATGAATGAGATTTCTATCAAAGTACAATCACAGCATAAGATCTCTAGTATAGGATCCTATCTATTTTCAGTAGTAATGAAGGGGCTATTCTGTAATATTACAACAAACAATCCAACAGTTTCTTCCTTTGATTGAACAGCCACCTAGAACCATTTTCTGGGGCAAGAGTGTAAATTAAAATAAATTAATTCTCATATTTAGTATTTACTATGTGCTTATTATGATGTGCCAGACATTAGGGGGACAGAAAGGAATAAGACATAGTTCCTGTCCTTACAGAGCTCACAATATGGTAAGTCTAAGTTGCCAATAAATCTTTTTCTCTAGATTCAGTGAGGAATCAGTGACTACTGCAACAAAATTTTGTTGATAATATCACCACCTGTTACCGCTGAAAATGAGAAACAGTCAATAAAATTTTATAGAACAAAAAAAAGGAAGGGGAACTTGCCCAATAAGATAAAAAATATATTGTGATGCTATCCAATTACAACAGTATGATAGTATGATTCTTGCAAAGAAAAAAGATAATTCTATCAAGGATATATAATAGAGGCAAACAAAAAAAGAACTTAGATCATTTGTGAATTCAATATATGATAAAGGTGACATTTCAAGTCAGTGGAGATAGGAGGGCTTATTTCATAAATATTGTTCAGAAACTGGTTATTTGAAAATTAGGTAAGATCTCAAATTCACACCATTTACAAAAATAAATACCAGGTAGACTTAAGTGAAATCTGAAAAGTACTATTATACTATGTAGTCTTTTTCTATTGCTGATGTAGAGGAGGTTTTTCTAAGCATGAGACCAAATCACAAAAGCTATAAAGTAAAAAATTAGTAAATGTGATATTAAACATTTTTAATTCCAATAAAAACTTCTATATAATTAAAGACACCATAAATAAAGTTAAGGCAAAATAAAAACTGGAAAAATTAACACCCAATGAATTTATATCATTTATAAAGAGCTACCGCACAACTCATTGATAATATTGAATGAACACAAACTATGAAATTGACCAAAAGACGACTGAGGAAAGCTGTTGATAGGAATGTATACTGGCATAAACTTGAGGGACCACTTTGATAAAAGTTATCAAAATTTTGAATGCAAAAATGTCCTCTGACCCAGCAATATCACTTTCTAGGAATCTGTCCTATGAAGATACTTGCACAAGCAAGTAAAGTTATAGATATACATGGATATGAACTACAGCATTATTTGTGATATGAAAAAAATTGGAAATAACGTAAAAATCCTTCAATAAGCCATTGGTAAAATAAACTGTGGTGCATCCAAGCAACAGAATATTATCTTACCCTTTAAAGAAGGAGAAAGAGCAACATATCCTGTTATGGAAGGATGGCCACAATAAATTAAGTGAAAAAAAGAAAATTATAATTTCTATAATATGATCTAATTTCATTTTTTAAAAAATCATGTATATTCAAACATATACATGTATTTATATAACTACAAGGGAAAGTCTGGAAGTATATGTAAACCTTTACAATGGGCAGGCTTTACAATCTACCTAATACATTTCATATTGTTTTAGCTATTTTATATATTATTTATAATTTAGAAAAGACTTTTTAAAAATTCTTCTTAATTTTCTTAATTTTCTTTAATTCTTAATTTTCTTTAAAAATCTCAAAGAATCTTAAAGAAAAAAATATTTTCAACTTCAATTTTTTTGGTTAAAATAGCATTAAGAATTCTATCTTCTTAAGAAGCCTAGTAACGTCTAACACATTCTCATAATTGAAAACAATGCATAAGTCTTAAATGTTACAGGCTCAACACAATGTCCAAAAAGCAAATGAAAATACTAATGCACAAAAAGAAGTATTCATTAAGCCACCTGACTTGCACAGGGCTTCAAAGGAGTACATCATTTTAACAAACATCTGACAATTTCTTTAGATAAATATCATATCCAACAATGCCTGGAGTTTAAATTGTCAAAACACAGAAAATTTTAAAATTCAGTAATTTCTGACACCTCCTGGAAGACATGATTTTCAAGGTTTATTTTCTCTCTCACAGTATAGGTAAGAAAAGCAAGCAATTCTAAGGTATCTTGTATAAGGTATAAGTATATAAGTACTTATACTTAATCATGAACCTAAAGAAAAATGCTCAATGTACCAGAAAAGAGCCATCCCTGAGTGAGACTCATGAGGTGGCCAGAAAAAAGAGAAATAGGTTTAAAATCCTTAATTAGGGGTCTTGGAGTAGTACTCACAGTATGAGTGAAATGTCAGCCTAAACTAGAGAGGAGATGTACTATCACCAATAAACAAAGCTTGGTTTAGGGAAGGAAAGTAACTTAGTCCAGAGAAGACATGGAGAAGAAAAACATTCCTAACATACTATATATGTCTTGGGACTTCACTGGTGGCACAGTCGTTGAGAATCCACCTGCCAATGTAGGGTACATGGGTTTGATCCCTGGTCTGGGAAGATCCCACGTGCCATGGAGCAACTAAGCCCATGCGCCACAACTACTGAGCCTGCACTCTAGAGCCCGCGAGCTGCAACTACTGAACCCGCGTGCCACAACTACTGAAGCCTGTGTGCCTAGAGCCCATGCTCCGCAAGAAGAGAAGCCACTGCAATGAGAAGTCTGCGTGCCTCAACAAAGAGTAGCCCCCACTCGCCACAACTAGAGAAATCCCACGCACAGCAAGGAAGACCCAACACAGCTAAAAATAAATTAAATAAATACATTTTTAAAAAATGGTTAATGTTACTGTATAGCAGGGAACTATATTCAATACCTTGTAGTAAACCATAATGGAAAAGAATATATGTATGTGTAAAACTGAATCACTTTGCTGTACACCTGAAACTAACACAACATTGTAAATCAACTATGCGTCAATTAAAAAAAAAAAGTTAGTGTTGAGCTTAGAAATCACTCACTGAGAACTTTCAACCAAGAATTTTTTAAACATAAAATGTGAACATTTTCTTCAGGAAATTTAAAAAAAAACAAATTCTACAGATTTCAAATTTTATATAATATATATAATTTGGGGATAATCTTTTATAACTTTGTATAGAGATGGAGTCTTGGGGTTTTTTTTTTTTGTCTTTCTTTTTTTCCAACCATGCCATGCGGATTGCAGGATCTTAGTTCCCCTACCAGGGATCGAACCCATGCCCTTGGCAGTGAAAGCGCAGAGTCCCAACCACTGAACTACCAGGGTATTCCCTGGAGTCTTTTAAAAAGATGAAAAAGAGAAAACAAAAAATAAAGTACCTGCTGCTTCCAGCAATGCTTCTAGTCGTGCCTGTGTCTCTGGATCCACAGTGCGTAAGTCTGCTCCTTCTGCAGTACTTGATAAGAATATCTCTGATGTTGTTTTCAGCACCGGGTTATCCAGATCTTCTTGGTCCAAAATAAATGATTCAACCTGTTTAGGAATTAAAGATGCAATATCCATGAAGCTGATCTTAATATTGTTAGAATAACAGCAATTTAAGGTAATATGACTTCTGATTTGGAATTCAAATGTAACCAAATAAATTATTGTAGAAACAGGGGGTTATGGGGAGGGACTTTGAGGGAGCCTCTGGACTATCTGCTTATCTTCAGACACGACTACAGATATAACCCAGACACACCAGATTCAAGTTTCCTGGAGAGCAATGAATCTTCTGTGCCTACCACAGAGCCTGAAAAGCAGCATTTTTAAAATGAAACAAGTACATCAACATAGCCCCTAGGAAGATGTATGCAGGAGTAGATAGTAAAAAGGCTAGATAGCATAAATAGGTCATTAAAGTATCGTTTCTCCTCTCTTCCAATTAATATATTCAATTCTGACAAACTAAAGAAGATTTAATCCACTGTCAAATATCCTATCCTAAGTGCTCTAGACAGGAAAACTCTATTAGGTTAGGAATCATAGCCATTTGTTCACTGCTCTATCCTCTGAGCCTATGAATACCTTGTACATAGTAGTTATTCAATACATATTTGTTGAAATGAATACTATAAGCAAAATCAACTTATGAAAATAAACATGCAACCCTCTAATTTCAAATCAAGTTAATTCTAAATTTTCTTACCAAATAAAATATGCACAACCTTTCTGGGAAGCAATTTGGAAATGTATATCAAAATGCTTTAAAAAGCACATGCCGTACATCCCTGGTGGTGCAGCGGTTAAGAATCCGCCTGCCAATGCAGGGGACATGGGTTCGAGCCCTGCTCCAGGAAGATCCCACATGCCGCGGAGCAACTAAGTCCGTGCACCACAACTGCTAAGCCTGAGCTCTAGACCCCGAGAGCCACAACTACTGAGTCTGAGTGCCACAACTACTGAAGCCCACACGCCTAGAGCCTGTGCTCCGCAACAAGAGAAGCCACTGCAACGAGAAGCCCGCGCACTGCAACGAAGAGTAGCCCCCGCTCACTGCAACTAGAGAAAGCCCATGTGCAGCAACGAAGACCCAATGCAGCCATAAATAAATAAATAAATAAATTTATTTTTAAAAAGCACATGCCCTTTGACCCAGTAATTCCATTTAAAAAAAAAATCTATCCTTAAAAAATTATCTGAATGCCAGACAAAAATGTGCAAGAATGTTCATTGCAGCATTAATTAAAATTCCAGAAATGAAGTGAAAAAAACTACAATAGGGGATTTGGTAAGTACATTTTGTACATTCACAGAATGGACCACTATGCAGTGATTAAGAACAATGTGTTTGAAGCATATTTAATGGCATAAGAAAACAGTCATAAAATTAAGTGAAAACCACAAGATTTAAAACAGTATGATCTTTATTTTGCTAAAAGTATGTATGTATCTGTATGCAAACATGAACATGAGTACTCATGTATATATAATCATGAGTACATATTTATATACCTATATATGTCTGTAGTATATAAATATGTCTGGGGCTTCCCTGGTGCTGCAGTGGTTAAGAATCCGCCTGTCAATGCAGGAGACATGGGTTCGAACCCTGGTCCGGGAAGATCCCACATGCCACGGAACAACTAAGCCCATGCACCACAACTACAGAGCCTGCACTCTAGAACCCACAAGCCACAACTACTGAGCCCGTGCACCACAAGAGAAGCCACCACAATGAGAAGCCTGCACATCACGACGAAGAATAGCTCCTGCTCGCCGCAACCAGAGAAAAGCCCGTGTGCAGCAACGAAGACCCAACGCAGCCAAAAATAAAATAAATAAAGTAAATTTATATTAAAAAAAAAAGTGTCTAACCAGGGAGGTTAACATACTTGTAGACAGATAGAAAAACAGGATCAGAAAGGTTAAGTACTTCTGCCAGCTAATAAATGGCAAAGCCAGGTTTCAAACATAGGCCATATAACTCTTAAACACTAGGCAACAGATACTACCTAACAAATTCATAAACAAAGGACCATAGTATTTGGACTACATTATTTGGAATACTTGACTAGTTGGTCATCAATTTTCACAATGGAGACCAAATAAAGATATCCTAATAAAGACAGTAAAATTAAAATGATGTGGATATAACAATATTTTATTATCTAGTGATGTACTTTATTTTTATAAAATAAATCTTTAACTTCAGACCCAGTAACATTGAGCCATGTACTATGTTGTAATACAGATGCTTTAATATATAATTACAGACAAAGATGTCATTCTAGATCAATGCCAGCAGACAAATGTAGACTACCAGTTTTCAAATGCTTTGAAAGGTAACTGCTTGTACAACAAAGAGTTTGTTGCAAGCGCAAGAAATTATTACATATTTGCCGATACATATACCTGCCAGTTGTAAGGACAAATAAAAACCACCATTCCAAATTCTGAAATTTATTAAATATGGTATTTAGATGTTAATATGTCTATTTTATAAGAAGCACTGGTCTGATGTAGTATTACACATATACAGAGACAAATACAGATTACATGTATTATGTAACTTTTTAAAAATCCAAGTTAAGGATTTCCAATTCTCTCCCGTTCATTCTCCAATATTTATTGAAGTCCTGTTTTGTTTTTTTTTTGAAGTCCTGTTTTATACAAAGTACAATACCAAGACAGTACAAAAATGTGGTAGGAGAAATGTCAAAGACACCAACAACTATCACAAAAGGCCTCCAAGAGAAATAAATGGTAAAACTATATGCATTAAAGAGAAATCACTTCCAGCCCCAGTAATCCAAGAAGACTTTGTACAAGAAGTAGCATTTGAGCTAGGCTTTGAAGGATGCAAAGAATTTCAATAGGTGGTCAGACATGTGGGTGGAGAGTAAGGGAATGAAATAAAAAATGGGCTTGAAGATGCACTTAGAAAGTGACGAATGATCCACTCTTAAAAAATGTAAGGTCCTTTGTACATTGCTAGTGGAAGTATAAATGATGAAGCCACTGTGGGACACTGTTTGGCAGTTCTTCAAAAATTAAACACAGAATTACCATATGACCCAGTAATTCCGCTTCTATGTATATACCTAAGAAGACTGAAAACATACATGTTCATACAAAAACTTGTACATAGAAGTTCATGGCTGCATTATGCATAGTAGACAAAAAGTGGGAAAAAACCCATATGTCTGTTAATTAGTAAATGGATAAAAAAAATGTGGTATATCCATACAATGGAATATTATTCAGCCAAGTACTGACACACGCTGTAACACTGACAAACGTTGAAAATATCATGCTTAGCATGCAAGAACACATAAAAAGTCACATATTGTACGATTCCATTAATATGAAATGTCCAGCACAGGCAAATCCACAGAGACAGAAAGAAGATTAATGGTCTCCTGAAGAGTCAGGAAAGGAAGAATGGGAGTGACTGCTAACAGTATATATTATGAAATTATTACCACAATAAGTTTAGTTAACATCTATCACCTCACATAGTTACAATTTTTTTTCTTTGTGAGAATCACTTGAATTTTCAAATGTAGTTCTAGGCATTTTATATTTAAGTTCTGACCCACAAGATCAAATTTGAAATATCTGTAACACTTGTGGGGAAAATCTTAAGTTCCCAGAATAAGTTATACATAACTATACACATAAATGACTTGAATATATTTGTGTCGATTAGATGTGCCAAAAGGCATTCAATTCTCATACTTTTTTGTCCTACTTTCCATAAACTTTTAAAAGCCTGTCTCAATGTGGATTCAATAAAAGGATAAAATATCCAGTTATGCCTATTACTTTGGGACTATTTGGGGGATTGCTTCTGGCAGTTCATAACTATCTTACCTGATAAACCTGCTGAAACACATATTGTTGCAATGCCGATTGCAACAGCATTACCTCAAAAGGTATCTGGCCAGTCAAGATGGAAACCATTTATAGCTACATGGAAATAGTAAGACCAATACCATACATTTCATATAAAGGCTCAGTGATATAACACCAAAAAAATGTCTAAATAATAGATAAGTTCAAAGTAATATTATATCTAATGAAATTAGTTTTCATCATGCAAATGAATATATAAGGCTCATAGTTTCCTACATACAACTAAAGGGTCACAGAAATTTCCTTATTGCTTAACGGTAGTTACACAGCTCATCTCTATCCAGCAGCTACATTCAGCAGCAAACATAAAACATCAACCTATAGTGGTACTGTTTTTAACCAATGGCAAGAAAGTTTATTTCAAGTCTTAAACATGGCAGATTTTTTTTCCTACTTCTGATTAGGTACAAAAATAAAACATGGAGGAAAAAGAATGAGAGGAAATCTGGCCCACAAAAAACTACCTGTTTTTTCCCTTATAGGTTATCTCTTCTAAAACGCTAAAGGCAAACTCTTTATGTCTTCCTCCTCAAAAGTCTTTTTTCTCCCTCCTTTCTTCTAAAAAAAATGTGTGGTTTTTAGATTCAACTAGAATTTAAACAAAGGTAGAAGGGAGGAAAAGGGGGACAAGCATTTTGTCCCATATGACATTTCAAAATGAACCACTGGATGGCAATAGTTACTAGGGAGAATAACCACAGACTCAGCTATTACCACCAAAAAAAAAAAAAAAAAACAACAAAAAACCTCAGTCACCCTGGCCAAAATCTAATTAGGAAAAAATCATTTATTAACCTAGCTATGATTTGGCCAAAACTCACTTCCACCAAGAAACAAACAAACAAACAACAACAGAAAAACCCAAAATTTCGGGACTTCCCTGGTGGCACAGTGGTTGAGAATCTGCCTGCCAATGCAGGGACAAGGGTTCGAGCCCTGGTCCGGGAAGATCCCACATGCCACGGAGGAACTAAGCCTGTGCACCACAACTACTGAGCCTGTGCTCTAAAGCCTGTGAGCCACAACTACTGAGCCCATGTGCCACAACTACTGAAGCCTGTGCGCCTAGAGCCCACGTTCCGCAACGAGAAGCCACCGCAATGAGAAGCCCGCGCACCACAACAAAGAGTAGCCCCCTCTCTCCGCAACTGGAGAAAGCCCGCGCACAGCAATGAAGACCCAACACAGCCAGAAAGAAAAAAAAAGAATCATCATCACTCCCATGAATTCCAACTAGAGCTATGAGAAAGTTCAAGAGGAAGGCTAAATCTTTATTTTTCACCACCTCTTCTTATAAACCTTCAAAAATAAAGCTTCCTCAAGAAATTCAGATTTGATAATTAAAAAGGAAAAGCCAAATAAAACATTTAAACATCTAAAAAATATATATTTTTAAAATGTACTTGCTATTATTTTTCTTCTCTCTTAGTTAACATTTGGAGAGATAAACATGTCTTACCTTTCCCCACCCAAAGTCTTTAAATCAGAATCATACCAATTTTAGAATGCAGGTAGCTTACTACTGATTTCTACTTGGAGCAGCAAAAAGGATGGGTCAGCATTCCAAGAGATAATTACTGAAAGACATAGTAATTCCTTTTTGCAAAAAATGTGTTACTCCAAAGTTTCAACAGTTGCATCCACCACAAACATGCTCCAAGATCCACTCAAAAGGAAAAAGTAATACAGATGCAATTTGAGACCAAATAATTATAAATTTAGGAACGAGTTTTGCTGATACTGTAAGGCCCAATATAATCAGCAACAACATCTGGAAGTAATGAAATGCAAAGGCCATATGCCTCATCGTAAAAAGTGCTCAAGTTTCTTTCTACAAGGGAAACTGTATGCCCAATTTCAGATCCACAATCCTCTTCTCAAAAAACATAACTGTTACCTTGGGATGTCTGAAGTTAATTAGTTTAAACAGCACAAGAGAGAACCATCAGGCTTTTCCTAATTCTCAGTTAAAGCTGGAGAAAATTACCTCCACTTTAGTCAACTACAAAAACTTCATTTCTAAACCATAGTTTTAATACAGAATCTATTATTTTTTGAAGTTTCTAAACATGGGAGAAAGGAAAGGCTTTTTTTAAAAAAAAATAATAGTTACCATTAAGTGCATTTTCCATATATTATTCCACTCCATCATCTTTACTACTCAGTGAAGTAGATTAACATCTTCATTTTAACTGAAACTCAGAAAAGTTAAGTGACTTACCCAAGATCACATAACCACACAGGTATCTGAAGCCATGTTTCAGATTCCAAAGCTCACACCCTTTTCACCACACCAAACTGTATTAAGTGACTCTTCTAAACAGTGTAGTATGACTAAAACAAATGCGTACTAACCAATGAAGTAAACAGAGAATCTACAAGCATCATGATGTTGCAGTTTAACAATAACAGCAATGTCAGGAAAAACCTTTAAATTAAATTAAATGTAATAGATTATCAAGCCCACAAACTCCTCTCTGCCAGAGTTCTTAGAGAGACAGACAAATCATGCTTTATATAGTAATTTCTGGCAGTACAACTACATTATTTCTGACCAACATACATACAACAATTTGTGCCACAATACATTTAAAAAAAGAGAAGACTCCTCACATATTCATTAGGAAAGTCACAAGGAATGAAGAACCTGGCAATTAAGTCCAAGAAAATCTTAATGTTGAAATGTTATTCTGTATTTGCCCTATCATAATAAATGGGTAAGACTGAGGTTAGAAAGAAGTCCTGGCTTCTGCTCATTACCCTAAATAAAAAAATAAGCATCAAACACACCAAAGAAATACTTAATTTTAGTAAGTTAAAAAGAGCCTCAAACACCCATAAACCTCCAATTCATACCAATAACGGGAGGAGAGCATAATGACTAAGAGCAAGGACTCTTAGAACACTAGCCCACTGTTCACAGTGCCATCTTAGCTAACTCTTTTTACCGTTGTTAGCCTCATTTTCCTCAGCTATAAGATAAGGATAATAGTAGTAGCTACATCACAGGGTTATTGATGATTAAGCAAGATACTATATCTAAAATTGTACCAACAGTGCTTAATACATGGTAATCACTCAACAAATATTAGTTATTATTACTATTAATATTACCATTACTACTATTATTAAGGTCATTTTGTCTAAGGACCTTGTGTTCCTATACTCTTACTCTCTACTCCACAAAAATATAAAACCCATTATGTTGTCTTAGGCTAACAAGTAATCTGAGCATATTAAACACTATACATATATTCAACATACATTGGCTTATTAAACCCAACATTTAATAAGCACCTACTAAGTGCCAGACATTCTACTGTATATGGGAAACACAAAAATAAATAAGACATGATTCCTGCTCATTAAGGCATATAATCAAATAAATGCAATAAAGTACTACAGATGCTATTTAACAGGGAGTTATATACAGACAACATGGGAACACAGAGGAAGGAAGAAATGGTCAATTCCAGTTGGGGTAGTAATGAAGGAAATCAGAGGTGATGATCTGGAACAAGAAGGTAACCAACTGGATGGAGAACGGGGCCATTAGTGACAGCTGCAGTGTAGAGTAGTAGTTATAAGCATGGGTTTTACATTCCAAGAAACCTGATTCAAATCCTGGCTCCATCACTAGATGTACAACTTTGTGCATATTATACAATGTCTCTAAGCTTCAGTTTCCTCATCTGTAAATTGGGAATAATATCACTTTCTTCATATGGTAGTTGTAAAGTTTATTTAAGAACATAAAGGTAAGCATTTAGTCCAGTGGACAATAAACACTCAGTATGTAGTAGTTATTATCATGATTCTAGAAGCCAAAGCAGTGAGAGGAAATTACTTGGGACGTTTAATAGCTTGATATGTTCAGAGAACTACAGCAATTTGGTATGGCTGGAATATAAAAAGCAAATAAAGTAGGATACAGCAAGGATAGAAATAGACAGAAGCCAAATCCTAAATAACCTTGTATGCCATACCAAGGAATTTGATTTATTCTTTATCTAAGGAATGGGAAGCCTTTTTGCCAAAGGAGTGACATGATTGAACTGGCATTAGAGAACTTACCGTGATAGCAGGGTAAACGAAGAATTAGAGGTATAATCACAGAAGTAGATAGAGCCAGGGATTACTACAATAAGTTCAGGTGAAAGATGGCTTGATTTACAGCAGAAGCAGTGAGAATACAGAGAAAGAGACAAACAAGATGCTAAGAAAGAACCTACAGGACTTAGCACCTGTTTGGATGTGTGTGGTAAGAGATAGCAGATGCAAGCTTCAAGGTTTCTGACTACACTGACTAGTTTTAGGGCAATGCAATTTACAAAGGTAGGGTGGGTAAGGGATAGGGGTAGAAGGGGAAGGGATGAGTTCAGTTTTAGAATTGTGAATCTGAGATGTTTATGGAACATACATACAGTAGGCAGTAGGAAGGGCTCTTAGCAGACTGCTAAAATAAGTGAGAGAGGGAAGCCACACGCATATCTAAGAGAAGAATGCTCCTGTGAGAGCCAACTGCAAATGCCAAAGGCTCTGGAGCAGGACATGCTTGGAGAGTTTATAGAACATAATGAAGCAGTTGTGGTTTTGCTCAAATATCTTATGCTGATGAACTTTGTATCCTTTCATTTTAAATCATTGCCCCTTTAAATCTGTCACTTAAAGTCCATCAAACTCCTGAATTAAGACATCCAAACATCAACCTTTATAGTGATCATCCAACTAACACAGGGCAATGATCCACATATTGAGTTTAGGATCTTGGACTGTCACAAGACTAGGAAAATATTAAATGAGGTGATGTAATTAAGGTACACATGCCTAGAACACATACTCAAATACAATTTGTTATTATGTAAAACTAGTTTAGAAGGGCAAATATAATTTGAATAAATAATTTACCTTGTTTTCACATTCCCTGAAATGTTCACGTTCCTGAAAAGCCTAATGTCTTTAAAGGCAGGGACCACATTTTTTCATCTTTGTAATCCCAAAGCCCAGCACTAAGCTTAACAAATAGTAGATTCTAGTTAAATTATTGTGGAATCTACCCTACGATACCAATCAGAATTCTTAAACAGAGTGCCAAGGACTCTAATCTCTGAAAGATATAATTTTATTATGCAAGATGTCTGTTCACAAAAAAGAGGCCCTACCCCAAACTAAACACTGATTTTCCTCTGTAGAGAATGAGAGCATGCTTTCAACAGATTAACAAGGAGATAATACATAGTAGTAAGTACTTTTGATACTGTTATCATATTATTCAAAATTTTGTTGGGGGGGGTGGTAATAGGTCAAATACATGCACCTGATGTAAGTATAGCCTTAAATAATGGTCTCTTCAACCTAAAAGAAAATAAACTTTTCTTTGTTAACTTGTCAGTCAAGTCTCAAGCAAAACAGGTACTAAAATATAGTACAGATTCTCACTATTCAGAGTCAAAATAACTAGTAAATTAAAATAATTGGGACCATTTGAGCAGTAACATCCAAGATTTGTTTTTGCAATTTAATCACACAGGTGATAACACTGGCTTGGGTGTCAAGCTAATTGTGTGTTACTCAAATATTGAATTCTCACCTCCTAAGCAATTGTTAGAAGATACTAGATGCAAAAACTCTAGTTGCTATGTTTTATATTTTATTCCACTTATCCATTTGTTTATTATCCTGGAAAAAGAAATTCTGTCCATATTCTTCTTGCAAGCTATATATAGTCCACATCAGATGTACTTAGACTACAACTACCCAAACGAAATCACCTCCTCCCTCTTCAGTTTTGTCTCCTCTCAAACATGTATCCAGGCTTTGTCAGGGAGGGGATGCATAAACAAACAAACAAACACTACAACAACTTCCTCTTCTGGTAGCCTAGCAAACACAGGTTTAAATCATAAGAGTTCCCAACCATCCACCTTCAGTGTATACAAGAGGGGCAGAAATTTCAAGAAATGGAATATTATTAATGGAGATGGGGTGGTTTTCGTGTGTGACCACAAATTCTGTACCATATAAAATACCCTCTATTATATATACCTCTTCCGAAGACCAGATGAAGAGCACGAACATATCCAGTAACCCAGAATAGCCAAAAGAATCTTAAAAAAAAACAAAATTGGAAGACTTACACTTCCCAATTTCAAAACTTACTACAAAAAACTACAGTAATCAAGACAGTATGGAACTGGCATGAGAAGACATATAAAACAGTGGAATAAAATAGAAATAAACACTCCAGAAATAAACCATCACATTTAAAGTCAACTGATTTTTGAAAAGAGTGTCAAGACAATTTAATGGAGAAAGAAATATCTTTTCAACAAATGGTGCTGGGACAATTGGATATCCACATTCAAAAGAATGAGGTTAAATCTCTACCTCACATCTTATATAAAATCTCAAAATGGATCAAAGACCTAAATATAAGAGCTAAAAGTATAAAATTCTTAGAAAAAAAGAAGAAAACAGGTGTAAATCTTCATAACCTTGGATTACGCAATGGTCTCTTAGACACGACACCAAATGCACAAGCAACAAAAGAAAAAATAGTTAAATATAAAAATTGGGCCCAACCAAAATTTAAAATTTAATGGCACAGGACCTCCCTGGTGGTGCAGTGGTTAAGAATCCGCCTGCCAATGCAGGGTACATGGATTCGAGCCCTGGTCCAGGAAGATCCCACATGCCGCAGAGCAACTAAGCCCGTGCGCCACAACTACTGAGCCTCCGCTCTAGAGCCCGCAAGCCACAACTACTGAGCCCGTGTGCCACAACTACTGAAGCCCGCGCGCCTAGAGCCCATGCTCTGCAACGAGAAGCCACTGCAATGAGAAGCCCACACACCACAACGAAGAGTAGCCCTTACTCACTGCAACTAGAGAAAGCCCGTGTGCAGCAATGAAGACCCAACACAGCCAAAAATAAATAAATAATTTATTAAAAGACTTAAAAAAATAAAATTTAATGGCACAATCAAGAAAGTGAAAAGATGGCCCACAGAAAGGGAGAAAATATTTCCAATTCATGTATCTGATAAGGGACTGGTATCCAGAATACGTGTTTTTTCCTAAAAACAAACAACAAACATGATTCAACAATAAAAAGACAACCCAACCAAGAAATGGGAGAAAGATCTGAATAAACATTTCTCCAAAGACATACAGATGGACAACAAGCACATGAAAAGATGCTCAACTTCATTAGTCATTGGGGAAATGCAAATCAGAGTCACAATGAGGTAAAACTCCAGGGGCTTCCCTGCCCTGGTCTGGGAACAGCGCACATGCTGTGGAGCAGCTAAGCCCGCGAGCCACAACTACTGAGCCTGCGCTCTAGAGCCCACAAGCCACAACTACTGAAGCCCGCACGCCTAGAGCCCATGCTCTGCAACAAGAGAAGCCACCACAATGAGAAGCCTGCGCACTGCAACGAAGAGTAGCCCCTGCTCGCCGCAACTAGAGAAATCCCACACACAGCAACAAAGACCCAAGGCAGCCAAAAATAAATAAATAAATTAATTAATTAAAAACAAAAACAAAAACAAAAAACAACCAAAAACTCCATATCCACTAGCATGGCTATTTAAAAAAAATATGTTAGCAAGGATGTGGAAAAATTGGAACCTTCATACACTGCTGGGAATGTAAAATCATGCAGTTGCTACAGAAAACAGCCTGGTGGTTTCTCAGAAAATAAAACAGAGTTATAATATGATCAAGGTTTCACTCCAAGGTATACACTCAAGGGAACTGAAAAGATATCGTCATAAAAAACTTGTACACAAATGTTCATAGTATCATTATTTACAATAGTCAAAATGTGGAAATAATCCAAATATCATCAACCAATGAACAAAATGTGGTATATCCACAAAACATATTATCCAATTTAGTACTGATACATGATACAACATGTAGAAATCTTGAAAACAATATACTAAGTGAAAGAAGTGAGGCACAAAAGATCACATATTGTATGATTCCATTTATATGAAATGCCCAGACTAGGCAAATCCAGTGAGACAGAAAATAGTGATTACCAAAGGCTGCAGGGACAGCAGAATGGGAAATGCCTGCTAATGGGTACCAGGTTTTGTTTGGAGGTGATGAAAATTTTTTTAAATAGATAACGGTGAAGGTTGCACAACTTTTTGAATGTGTTAAGAAACCACTGAATTGTACAATTTAAAGAGTGAATTCTATATTATGTGAATTCCATTTCAATTTTTTTAACTTCGGGAATTTGAATTTGAAAAATACTTTGGAAATTTATTAAATTTCCTATTTTGATAAATGCACTGTGGTTATGTAAGAGAATGCCTTTGTTGTTAGGGAAGATACACTAAAGAATTTAAGGGTAAAAGAGACAGGATGTAT
This sequence comes from Balaenoptera physalus, assembly GCF_965194825.1. Lineage (NCBI taxonomy): Eukaryota > Metazoa > Chordata > Mammalia > Artiodactyla > Balaenopteridae > Balaenoptera > Balaenoptera physalus. The sequence continues at coordinate 60,145,022 of NC_138890.1, forward strand.
GCAGTCTACTTTCAAATGATTCAGAAAATAAATTACTTGTCTGTCGAGAGAGAGAGGAATGGGACAAAATGAACAAAATTGGTCTGTCTAGATAAAGGATATATGGGAGGAGTTCTTTGTACTATTCTTGCAACTTTCCAGTAAGTTTGAAATTATATCAAAATAAAATGTAGCAAAAAAAAAGAGAGAATGTATCCAATATAATTGGACTACTGCCCCTTTGGAGATTTGCTCTTTGATTATGACAGTCTGTGTCACATATGTTACTGAATTTATCAACTGCACAATTTTTAAAAGGCCAAAACAGAAATGTAGAGATTTAGCAGAATAGGTAAACACCAGGAGAAAATCAATTAGAAGCTGATAAGTGCTGGAAGTACTTTCAAAGTGTACCACTCAAAGTATCAACTGACACGGCCAAACCTTTACTTTCTGACTCAGATTTCATAAAATGCCTATGTGAAAACTTTTAAATTCTACATCATTAAAGAAAATACTACAGGTTCATTTATCTAGACTTAATACCGGATTGAGACAATTTTTCCAAAATGGAACTCATCCCATCTCTAGTGATAAAAAGGATAAAAAGTTATTCTTCCTAGCATTTAATCAACATGTGAAGCATCATGATCAATCACCAATTAGTCAATATGAGGACAAACAGGGAAAAAATAACGATTATATTACAGAAACATCTACTTAGGGACTTCCCTGGTGTTCAGTGGTTAAGACTTCGCCTTCCAATGAAGGGGATGCGGGTTCGATACCTGGTCAGGGAGCTAAGATCCCACGTGTCTCGTGGCCAAAAAACCAAAACATAAAACAGAAGCAATATGGTAACAAATCCAATAAAGACTTTAAAAAAAAAAAGAAAAAAGAAACATCTACTTAGAACACAGTATTCCATGTGAACTGGGTTCAATGGCTTCAGGGAGGACATCAGTGAGTGCTCAGTCTCTTCCTGTCATAGAAGCTTTCAAATGTTTTGTCAGTCTCAAGCTTTTTGATTTGCTAATATCTACTGTGGTGAAACAATTATGTAAGATTTGTATTCAAACTTGTTCTCATAAAGCAATCTATAGATTCAATGCAATCCCTATCAAAATCCCACAGCATTTTTTACAGAAATACAAAGACCCATCCTAAAATTCACGTGGAATCTCAAGGAACCCTGGCTAGTCAAACAATCTTGAAAAAGAAGAACACAGTTGGAGGATTAATACTGCTTGACTTCAAAACTTACTACTAAAGCTACAGTAATAAAAACAGTGAGATACTAGCATAAAGTCAGACATATAGACCAATGGAATAGAACAGAGAGCCCAGAAAAAACCCTCCCATATATGATCAATTAATTTCAACCAAGATACCAAGACCATTCAATGGAGAAATTACAGTCTTTTCAACAAGTGGTGCTGGAAAAACTGGATATCCACAAGCTAAAGAATGAAGTTAGATGCTAACCTTACACCAAAAACAAAAGTTAACTCAAAATGGCTCAAAGACCTAAATGTAAGAGCTAAAAGGATAAAATTCTTAGAAGAAAACATTGGGAAAAAATCTTCATGACATAGGATTTGCCAACAACTTTATGGATATGAAACCAAAAGCACAGACAATAAAAGAAAAAACCAGATAAACTGAACTTCACCTCAACTAAAACCTTTTAAGCACGAAAGGACAACAGAGTAAAAAAGGCAACCAATGGAATGTGAGAAAATACGTGCAAATTATACATATTATACATATGATAGGGATTAATATCCAAAGAACTCCTACAATTAAACAATGAAAAAACAACCCAGTTAAAAATGGGCAAAGGGGGAATTCCCTGGTGGTCCAGTGGTTAGGACTTGGCGCTTTCACTGCAGGGGCCCAGGTTCAATCCCTGATCAGGGAACTAAGATCCCACAAGCTGGGCAGTGTGGCCAAAAAAAAAAAAAAAAAAGAGGCAAAGGATTTGAATAGACATCTCTCCAAAGACGATACACAAATGGCCAATAAGCACATGAAAAAGATGTTCAACATCATAACCACACCCATTAGGATGGCTATTCTCAAAAACAGAAAACAAGTATTGGCTAGAATATGGAGAAATCAGAATCCTTGTGCTTTGCCAGTGGGAATGTAAAATGGTACGGCTGCTATGGAAAACAGTATGGTGGTTCCTCAAAAAATTAAAAATAGAATTAACAGATGATCCAGCAATCCCACTTCTGGGTATATACCAGAAAAGCAGCAAAAGCAGGGACTTGAACAGGTATTTATACACCTATGTTCACAGCAGCATATTCACACCAGCCAAAAGGCAGAGAAGCAATCCAAGGGTCCATCAACAGATGAATGAATAAACAAAATATGGTATACACATACAATAGAATAGTATTCAGGTAAGTATCACACATGCTGCAAACATGGATGAACCTTGAAGGCATTATGCTAAGTAAAATAAGCCAGTCACAAAAAGTAGAAAAACTGTATGATTTCACTTGAGATACCTAGAGTAGTCAAAATCATAGAGAAAGAAAGCAGAACTGTGGTTGCTAACGGGCTGAAGAAGGGAGGACAGGGCATTACTGTTTAATGGGTACAAAGTTTCAGTTTTGGAAGATGAAAAAGTTCTGGAGATGGCTGGTGGTGATGGTTGCACAACCATGTGAATGTACTTAAAACCACTTTAAAATGGTTAAAATGGTAAATTCTGGACTTCCCCAGCGGTCCAGTGGTTAAGACTTTGCACTTCCACTGCAGGGGGCGAGGGTTCAATCCCTTGTCGGGGAACTAAGATCCCACATGCCACATGGCATGGCCAAAAAAAAACAGGTAAATTTTATGTTATGTATATTTTAACACATTTTAAAAAATGGTTAAAATGGTAAAATTTTGTTATCCTTGTTTTACCACAATTTAAAAAAATTGTTCTCAACCTAACTGTCCTCATTACAAAGCATCAAAACTTGACAATTTAATAAACTGTTCTCCTGTTCAACTCTTTGGTTCTTGGGGCTAATCCCTGGGAGTGTACTTGCCTTTTTCTTTTCAAAATGCAAACTAACGCAGTGAATCAAACCACTAGGATACAGTGGGACATCTACTTTAAAAAAACAAACAAACAAACTCTTTCTACTAATGAAAACATCATCCATTAAGGGAAAAACTTTGTGAGAACAGAAGGATGTATAGGGGAGGAAGAGCAGAATGTGTTCTTTGACAAACTGTTGCTAAATCTCAGCTTATCAAATAAAAAAAAGCTTTATATACAACTTTACTTTCCTCCTGATTTAGGTAATGTTGACCAGAAAAAAGGTAAACCAGTCAATCATCATAAGGCAAATGATCTTTATTCATAGGAACCATACACTGTAAGTAACTACCAATAGAATAGCACACAGATTTTAATTTTCACAAATTAAAATCAATGTTTCCCATAGTGGCAAAGGTGCAAAGTTGGGTATATGCCTTCCTATATTGGTACTTCTAATATTTCTTAATTCTCTTAAAATGAATAATAATAAGACCTAAACTTTCCGAGTTTAAGTGCAATTACAAAATTACCTTAAAGTAGTGTTCCTCCAATACTCAATGGCACACCTTTGACTGCCTTCTTCTTTTTTTTTTTAATTATTTTTTTAAAATTTATTTATTTATTTTTATTTTTGGCTGCCTTGGGTCTTTGTTGCTGCATGCGGGCTTTTCTCTAGTTGCCACGAGCGGGGGCTACTCTTCCTTGCGGTTCGTGGGCTTCTCATTGGGTGGCTTCTCTTGTTGCACAGCACGGGCTCTAGGCGTGTGGGCTTCAGTAGTTGTTGCACTCAGGCTCAGTAGTTGTGGCTCGCGGACTCTGGAGTGCAGGCTCAGCAGTTGTGGAGCACGGGCTTAGTTGCTCTGCAGCATGTGGGATCTTCCCAGACCAGGGCTCGGACCCGTGTCCCCTGCACTGGCAGGCGGATTCTTAACCACTGCACCACCAGGGAAGTCCCTGACTGCCTTCTTAATATATTGATTGATCTACATGGCAGTCACCAATTTCATAATATAAAAGTTTTCCAACAGGGTCAACTACGGATTAAATGCTAGTTTGAGAAGGCATTTCCTAAGCAACTAATTAAATTCATGAATCAGAAGAGAAACAGTCAGCAGGACAATATAGCAGTTAAGATAACTATAATGGGAGTCACATAACCTACTTTCTACTATAAATTAGCTGTGTGATCCTGAGCAAGTCATTCAGATCAATGGTTCCCAGACTGTTGAGGCTTTACCCAGAGTCCTAACATGAACTTTCCAATTTGATATTTTGTCAAACACAGATATTTAAAAAATTAATTTCATAATAGTTGGAAGGGCATTATCTCAAAATAGAAACAAGTGAGAGGACTTCCCTGGTGGCGCAGTGGTTAAGAATCCACCTGTCAATGCAGGGCACACGGGTTTGAGCCCTGGTCCAGGAAGATCCCACATGCCGTGGAGCAACAAAGCCCCTGCGCCACAACTGCTGAGCCTGCGCTCTAGAGCCCGCAAGCCACAACTACTAAGCCCATGTGCCACAACTACTAAGCCCATGTGCCACAACTACTGAAGCCCGCACACTTAGAGCCCGTGCTCCCTAACAAAGACAAGCCACCGCAATGAGAGGCACGTGTAATGCAACGAAGAGCAGCCCCCGCTGGCCTCAACTAAAGAAAGCCCGCACACAGCAACGAAGACCAAACGCCGGCAAAAATAAATAAAATAAATAAATTTTTAAAAATCATTGTTATAAAAAAAAGAAAAAAGTGGGAAAAGACAGCTTTATGAGAAATTCACTGCATTATCCTTACTTTTCTCATTTCACTATAGATCTATGAAAACTTCAACAGGGATTAAGCAAGAATTTATTGGAGACACAGCATTGGCAACCAAAAACTGCCTAGTTCTTAATCAGAAGACGCAAAATAGCAGCATGAGTTCTGGATTCAAATCCTAGCTTTACCACTTACTAGCTGTATAACATTTTAACCATTTTTTTGTTTTTTTGTTTTTTGGATTCATCATTTCTCTGAACCTACACTTATGCATCTATAGAAATGTAGATAATACCTACTTCAAAGGGGTGTTGAGTGATTAAACAAAATAACCAAAATATATAGTATGGTACTGGAATATAATAAGCATTCAATAAATGGTAGCAGTTACCTAAAAATGAGATGAAATAGGATTATCACCAGGATTCTATGACTTTGTAGACAAGCAACAGGAGAGGAAAATTGTAAATAATAAGGTCCAAGAAGATAGATATATTGGAACAGTTCATTTATAGTGGATTGAAAAAAGAAAAGAAAAAGAAAGAAAAGAATTTATTTTATTTCTTAAAACTTTGGTTCTGTAGGAAGGTAAATTTGGGCAAAAAAAAAAAAAGTAGACACCTCATTTCTCTTCTTTTTCCTTGCCAACTCAAGACTAATACTTTTTAAAAACTGCTATTTTATTTATCTTAACTCTCATTGAATCAGAAGGCCAGAATTGATTTTCAGAGGTCATCACTGTACTACCAGATAGGCTCAGAAAAGAATGTGCTTAAACTCATCTCCAATGCTACATTCTTAACATGTTTTATCACTTTTGATTAGATAAAAAGTCTAAATTCTTCTCAAATTCACCATTTAAAAATCTCACATGAATAGTATGTTATCTTTTGTATAACAACGGGGAAAATAAAACTACATATTTGTATTTCCGTAAAGAAATTCTGAAAGGACATTAAGACATTAAAAGTGTAAAGGGCAGGGGACTGACTTCCTGGTGGTGCAGTGGTTAAGAATCCCTGCCAATGCAGGCGACAGGGGTTTGAGCCCTGGTCCGGGAAGATCCCACATGCCGCGGAGCAACTAAGCCCGTGCGCCACAACTACTGAGCCTGCACTCTAGAGCCTGTGAGCCACAGCTACCGAGCCCGTGAGCCACAGCTACCAAGCCTGCGAGCCACAACTACTGAAGCTCATGTGCCTAGAACCTGTGCTCTGCAACGAGAAGCCACTGCAATGAGAAGCCAACGCACTGCAACGAAGAGTAACCCTGCTCTCTGCAACTAGAGAAAGCCCGTGCGCGGCAACAAAGACTCAATGCAGCTGAAAATAAATAAATAAATAAAAATTTAAAACTGTAAAGGGCAGGATCCTTGGGAGCAGGAGTAAGGTCAAGACTTTTTACTGTATCTGCCTTTATATTAGTCTTATGAACTGTACAAATGTAAATCACCTAGGAAAATGTACTAAATAATAACCAAAAGAAAACCTCTACATACTTCGAGTTTCACAAAAAGGTTTTCCTCTACCCATACCTAATCAACTCTGTTTCGACCCACCATTCATATAACCAAACTCACCAACGAATCATTTTATGTAAAGTCTTAAGGCTTTATAGAATGAAACTTGTGCAAGGCTGATGCTCATGCAATATAAAAAATTGTTACACAGGCTTCCCTGGTGGCGCAGTGGTTGAGAGTCAGCCTGCCACTGCAGGGGACACAGGTTCGAGCCCTGGTCCGGGAAGATTCCAGATGCCGCGGAGCAACTAAGCCCGGGCGCCACAACTACTGAGCCTGCATTCTAGAGCCCATGAACCACAACTACTGAGCCCATGTGCCACAACTACTGAAGCCTGCGTGCCTCGAGCCCAAGCTCTGCAACGGGAGAGCCCACCGCAATGAAGGGCCTGTGCACCGCAGCAAGGAGTGGCTCCTGCTCGCCACAACTAGAGAGAGCCCGCTCACTTCAGTGAAGACCCAACGCAGCCAAAAATAAAATAAATAATTAAATCTAAAAAAAAATTGTTACAGTAATAACATGTAATTTTTCCTTCAATCGACATTTTCACGTCTCCAAAATTTGCTCACTAGATTGCAAAGGTATATTTCCTATTTTATCACTACTGATGATAATTTATGGAGTAAAGCCTTTCTACCTTGAACAAAGTCCCCATAAAGGATTTTTAGAAATTCATTTTCATGGACAATAAATGAATTTTTCAAAAACAATATAGCATTTTAAGTTTCCTAAAATTATATATTTACCATGGAAAATTTATAACATTAAACCTGTTCGGGGCTTCCCTGGTAGCACAGTGATTAAGAATACGCCTGCCAATACAGGGGACACGGGTTCGAGCTCTGATCCGGGAAGATCCCACGTGTCACGGAGCAACTAAGCCCGCCTGCCGCAACTACTGAAGCCTGCGCGCCTAGAGCCCATGCTCCGCAACAAGAGAAGCCACCGCAATGAGAAGCCCGCACACCGCAACGAGGAGTAGAACCTGCTCAACACAACTAGAGAAAGCCCCCGCAGCAACGAAGACCCAACACAGCCAAAAATAAATAAATAAAATAAAATAAATTTAAAAAAAAACAAAACATCTGTCCGTACCCTCTTTCAATTTCTCTCTTGTTCAGGTTATAAGCATAAGCCCTGAGATGCTATTAAAAGCAGTGACTCACCTTGTTTACCTGAACTTTGAATACAGAGTATTCATGACAAAATTGCCATCCCAGATAAGAGTGGGCCTCTAGACCAGTGGTTCTCAACCAAGGGTGATTTTGCCCCCCAAGACATTTGGCTTTGTCTAAGGACATTTTTAGCTGTCACAGCTGGGTGGGTTTTACTGGCATCTAGTGAGTAAACGCCAGGGATGCTGCTAAAGCACAGGAGAGCCCCTCACAACAAAGTATTATCTGGCCCCAAATGTCGATATGTTGCTGTTGAGAAACTTTGCTCTATCTAGATAGTAGGTCATAAGTAACCCTAAAGGAAATGATCCACCTCCTATTAGAGAAAATCAGAATGGACCCTCTGTATGGCCTGTGCTTTTGACTCTTTAACATAATCTTCAGGAAAAAAAAAATCCCTACAAAGCTTTTGTTATAATTTGCTATAAAATGTTGTACACAATTTCCATGTGCTTTTACCTAATTGTAAATATAGCACCTGTATCAAGATAAGAAAAAATCCTCAGCAATGTTTTCTAATTGGATATCTATCTTTTAAGTGTGTATATGAACATGTATACATATACATATAGGCCTATATAGGCCTGGAAATTTTTCTAAAATAAAAATTTCAATACTGGTTATCTCTGAAGAGTGGGATTTGAAGGGTCAGTACGGGTGAGGAGAACTTTTACTTTTCATCTTATATGTACTATCTACACTGTTGAACTTTTTTACCATAGGACTATATTACTTTTATAATTTTAAAAAGAAGATGTCACACACATATACATACAGTATATGCATACATTAAGACAAAAAATTAAAGATCATAAACCTCACCAAAATCCTTTCTTTAGGAATTTTATTTTCCTTTTACCTTACTTAAAAAAAAAAATTACAAATCTAAAGTTAACATTTAAAAATAGATTTTTAAAGAATTTTCAACCTGACTTCTATTCTGAAAAATGGGTACATTTCAAAAGAATCCAATGCAAGTTCTGACTCTTCTATTCAAGGACTTGGACAGCTAAGGAACATGCTCAGCATGCCTGAAGAAATACAAAACAGGTATTCACCCCAATGTTTAAAACAACAAGAACCAAAGACCCCAAATTGTGACATTCCCTAAGCTAGCACAATTCTAATATAAAAAATTTACAAAAAGATCCAAGCCCCTTCTTCAAACTAAAAGGTGTTTTGACTTAGCCAGCAAGGGAAAGCACCTTGTTTTTTCTCAGCTGTAGGCTCTGATAATGAATAGAAAAGAGGTCCTTAAAGTATCTACATTTCTGTATACCAAATGTATAGAATTTCAACTAACTCTAGAGCAAATGCACTAGGCCTCCACATTTCTTACTCATTTCTCACCTAGTCCTGCCCCATTCGGGGAACAAGACAAACTTCACTCTCAAACTACAAACCAACCCATCTCTCTGAATGTCTACATTCTAAATATTTGGTTCTAAAACATCTAGGTATGATGAAAATAAAGATTCTATTATTATTCATCAAATGCCAGTTAGGTGAGTGTTTTTTGAAGAATATTATTTATGGTCTTTTCACACTGGAAATTCAAAGTTAATAATATGGGAGAAGACACTCATCTTGTCAGAGAGAAAAGACAATCCAAGAAATTTGCTTGGGAAAAAAAGGTCATTTCACTCACAAAGGTATAGACTATATCCTACCACACATACTATACAACAGACACTAGATATTCCAGGAATTTCTTCTCCATGTGATATGGATGCGTGAACAAGCCTCACATAAATGGTTATTTCAAAAGCTCATTTACCCAGATATAACACATGAGCCCATAGAGTTAGAGATTCATAACTTCGGAAGCTCACTAGCACTCTACCTCTGAAGAAATTTAAGAATACTACTAAAGTAAAAACAAGTGTGTGATGTTTCATCTCATCAATGACAATTATGCAAAAATGGTCCAGAAAATCAAGGACATCATCCTTCTATCACATTCAGACCAAAGCAAACCTTTTCAGTCTCTCTTAGAAGTTTCAAAGAAAAATGGACTCTAATCTTTAGAGCCTAAAGATATTCCCACTTTATTTCCTAGGTAAAAGGTAAATGTGTTCTAGGTTCATCTCTCATCAATTTTCATTCAAAGTCTAAATGAAAGCCTTCCACAAGCCCAGGAGTGGAAGTGCTCCAGAGAGTCTCTCCGTAACTGCCTACTCAAATAAAATCCTGTCCCACCTTGGCTTAGAAATTATTTCTCTTATAGTGAAATTCAAAGATACAGATATCCAAGGAACTATCTCCTTTACAACCCACACAGTTTTTTCCAAAGCAAAATATTGGGGTTAGAATACACTAAGGTTTTAAATCTAAAGGAATTCCTGTTCAGGCCAAGAATGGTAAGACTGTGCACTAAATGTATTCTACAACCCACAAATGCAGTGTCTCCTCATTCCTCTCAAATACAAAAGCCAGGATAGTTGTACATATATAGAAATCCCTGTACTTTAAGACCAACACTGGAGGTTAAAACGTCATAGGGAATGAACCAGGCACCTTAGAACCAAAATAGAATACTCTGAGCACTTAGAACAATAGTCATCACAAGACAGTACTATAACCAAGCCAAAATCAAGGGAAAAAAGTGCAGATATAAAATATCTCCTTTTGCCCTAGAGCCCAAAAGTTGATGCCTACCATTCTAGGTTGCCTAGACCTAAAAAGGCCCAGTATACACCTAAGAGCTAAAAGAAACTAAGGGCCTGATAACAAATTTCCCTCACTGCAAAAGGTGTCCATACAGGGCCTCATCTTCTCCAAGCATAAAAATCTCCAGAGTTCAGCTATCCAGCTGTTGCGAAGCTCAAAGATGCACTGGAACTTTCTTTTCGTGTCTAACTTCACACAAAGTTCCAGGCGCAAGACCCACGTGATTTTTCAGCGCAAAAGCAGAGAGCTCACCTGTCTCAAACTATACAGGGGAATTAAGACCCCTCCTTAAACACACAAGTAAGGCATAAGGCAAACAATGTCCAACCCTGCAACTCTGAGGAGAGACACAGTACAGTGGCAATGCTCTTTAGGCAAGCCAGCTCTGTCTCTCTGTCTCTGTCTCACTCTCCCTCTCTCACCCTGACCCTCTGTCTCGCTCTCTCAGTACCAAGGGCAGGGACTCTGGCAAGACCCCGCCCCCCCCCCCATCTCCAAAGCGGGGTGGGCGGGAGGTGCCCGAGGAGTCCCGGTTCCCGCGCGAAGCTCAGAGACCAAAGGATTCCCTATTGTGGGTCTATGGATGGTGACGGGAAGCAGTCCGGCTCAAGCCGCGGGCTGAAGAGTAAGCCGAGGGCGCACTAGGCCCGCACCGCTACCACTGCCGCCATGGAGCCGATCGCTGTCAGAGAACGACTCCGCCTGGGCAGCGGGAGGGTGGCCCCGGCCCTGCGCCGGCCCAGAGAGAATTCGTGCCTCAAGCTGTGTGGGAGGCGGGGGTCCCCGAGCCGTACCTCGGACACCTCGTCCTCGTCGCTACCAGAGGCACCACCCCCGGTCCTCAGGACGGCAGCCGCCAACTTGAAATCCAGCGCCGCGTCCCCTCCGCTCACACCGCTGCCGCCGCCACCGACTCCCGGAGCCGGCCCGGCCTCCCCAAAGAGTCTCACGGTGCGGATTCCCAGTCCGACCCCTCCCGGCGGAGGCGGCTCCGAGGCCCCGGCTGGGGCGGATCGCGGAGCCACTGAGTCAAGGTCCTCCTCAAAGGAGGTGCCGCCGCCTCCGCCGTCGGTCAGCATGGTTCTCACGCGGAGCCGGAGACGCTGCCGAGTCACTCGCGGCCGCGGCCACCGCCGCCGCCAATCCCGGGAACGAGAGAACCAGCAGGAGGAAGAAGCGTCTCCTTCCCCCCCGTCCCAGCAGCGCCACTAACTTCTCACTGCCTAACCTGCTGCCTCCCGCCCCCACACTCGCCACTGGCTGCAGCTCCCCAGCGGCTGCAGATCATTGGCCAAGGCGAGCCGTCGCTCAGACTCTTCGTCACGCGCCGCTCCCTGGCTCGCGGCCCCCAAGCTGCTTTGACCCGCGCAGGCCTAGGCGGTTGCGAACACCCGCCTCCTATTCCCCAAGTGCCGACTTCCGGTCTTTTTCTATGTCTATTGGCCAGTCTCTCTGACTATCGCGTCACGACCTTAAAGTGGATTAGTTGGCCTTGTGGTCAGTCATAGTGACCCCTGACAATGGGAAACTTCATTGGCGACAGAAAGTGTCGGTCACTTGGTCACAGGACGTCGCGTGGTACAATTGGCCGGTAAGTGTACCATTCATCCCGCCCCCATCTGAGGTGACGGGAAAGGGTTGGGGAATTTCCACTCTTGATTAAAATGACGGCTGAGGTGACGACCTGCAAGAATTGGTGAGATTTGGAGTGAATTCACCCAGCGCTTAGTGAGACTCCTACGTCAATGGTGCAAGAGGCGCGGAGGTAACGCACTCCCCACCTGTCGCTCTCTGCCAGGCGCGGAGAGTTGCTGCACGCGGATTGGAGGGAAGAAGCTGTCAGTCTCAGCTAGGCTCCACCGTCCTGCCCGTCCCTGGTTGGAGGAGCGGCGCGTCAGTAACTAGAGAGGTCACCGCCTCTGGGACAGGGGAGGCTGTGTAAACTCTGCTTCTGGCTCTTTGGGCGGGAGTAGGGGGCTGGGAGAGACGATTGAGCGGGGCCGTTCCGGCTGAGTGCCTCCCGCCTTTCCGAGATGAGCGTAGCCCCCCGAGCTGAGGGAACCAGAGGGCTGCTGAGGATGACCGCCCGGAGGCGATTCGGCCAGCCCGTGTGCCAGGACGTGGCTGGGCGCGGCAGTTCTACAACCTGCGGGCGGGGTCGCCCCTCGGGGGCGCGTTCTCTTGCCTGTGGAAGGCGGCGGGCCTGAGGGCTGGACAGCGCCATGCCTCAGTACCGGGAACTGTCCCACGAAGGAGGGTGGGAAGGCCGTGGACAGCGCGCGGAATCACACCGCTGGGCTGAACGCAGTGGTTAAGAGTGAGTGCTCTGGAGCAATATCGAGTTCTGGTGCCGCCGCTTATTTACTGTGTGACCTCCGGGCGTTAGTTGTTTAGTCTCTGTGATTTTCAGTTCGCCCGTCTGTAAAATGGGGGTAATATTAATACCTCCCTCACTGAGTTGTTGTTATGAATAAATGGTAATAACGTCAGGCGCTTAGCAAAGTGCCAAACTTACAGCAAAGACTAACTTTTTTTAGTTAGTCTTCCTTCAGGAGTCCTCCACCTGCCCCTGGCTCCTGCCAGCCACACTAATTGTTGTCTCTGTGATGCAAAACAAGGCTAGCTAAGGGGGTCTTCCCCCCTCAAAGGAGCTCTCTGTACCTCTGTTAGCTCTATCTCTCTATCGCCTTTGTCAATAAAGAGGGCTTTAAAAGAACTAATGCTCTAACTAATCCTACGATCAAAGATCGCAAGAAAGGCATTTGGGGAAGTTTGTATGGCAAATGTTCTTTGACCCTGAGAATGTCCATACGAGTTTAGCCAAGAGACATTGGCTAAAAGCAAAAGCTTTGGCATTGTCTACTCTCTTGCAACTTTAACAAAGGGCCTTGTATAGCTTGAGTGTGTAATTTTTAATATTTCACCTCCCTTGAACTGGAATCTGAAAATTCTACAAAAAATGATTTTTAAAATGACTTTAAAATTGATTCTGCTAAGTATTTATTTAAAGAGCAATTCGAAGATTGTGAACATTTCTTTGGCTTGGTAAATGCTCATTTTGGCATTTCACGTGTCAAAAAGAGACAGTTTTCTATGAGCAGAACATTTCAGGTAAATGTTCTTTCTAGATAATACATTGTAGAAAATGCGGGGAAAGTACCTTTTCTAGAAAACTACTTTGATGTCAATGCCATGTACACTGGCTTTAGTTAGAATTTGTGGAACTTAATTAGCTCATATCTTCAGTAGGCATGTGTGACTAGGTCACAACTCAAACTAATAGCGCCAACAAAAGAAACCCAGCACTGCCCAACCCACTTCAGAGCTGGATTATCCAGAATTGGTATGGCTACATCCTTAGGCAAAAACAGGTATTGACTGGTGCAACATTACAAAGGAACTGCTTGTCATTTCTACCACTATCACAAAAATAATTTCTGATGCAGCTACCTGAAAAAACTCTAAATTCATTACGTGAATCTCAAGGACAGAGAGAAAGGAAATCTGGATATATACATTTCCCCCAGTATATTTGAGAGAGAAAAATACACTCTCTACTCAGTCCCTAGCAACCAACCCTGAGTATAACTGGGAGTATAATGATCAAGCAGTGATCTTTGTTTCACCAGGACCTTTACCTAAGACACTTGTTTTCAGTAGTTTGACAGTCAGTATTGGAGTTAGGAACTCTCAATCGCCTAGATTTTAGTGACTGCTATATAGATTGTATGTTAAATATAATTTAATATTTCCATATATGCCACATTCATGTGGTTTTACAAATGTGAAAACTAATTGAGAAATCATCATATCAAGTAATACATTTGATGAATATATAAGGTCATACTCAATGTATTCAGTGTAAAATATCAATAAGTACTAATGTGATTTAGTGGGTAACCTTGGTTTTGATATATTATATATTAAGATGGTATTTACTACTGAAAGAAAAGTAATACACTGATTTTTCAAAGGCTGAATAAGTAGTGGAGCACAAAATCCCTCTTAAAAGTATATTTGTTGGAAATTAACATTAGAATAAAATGTTTTCCCACAGAAAACCAGTGGGAATATTTATTAGGGTCTAATTTAACGTGTTTCAAAGCACACTCTTCCTTCTGATCATCTTTCAGACAGGGAAGGAAAAAGGGAAACTGTATAGTCCAAGGATTTTTTAAACTTTGGGGTAATAAAAGGCTTTATTCCTCATAAGAAATATGAGATTGACAACTAAATTGTAGATACAGGGAATTTAGCTACATGTAGTTCTTTTACACGCAACCTGCATTTTCTCAAGACATTTAATTTCTGCGTGTCAGTCCATCTCAGTTCAGCCCATCTATATAAGGAGAGAAGGATAAGTAAACCAACAAATTTGTTGCACTTGGATGTTATGTCATTTAACCTTTATAATAGCCCTATCAAGATTTCACCCATTTTACAGATAAGGAAATTGAAACTCCAAAAAGGTTATATAACTTGCCCAAACATATAAGGCCAGTATATTAAAAGGCTAGGATTTGAATTTATTTCTGCCTGATCCCAAAACCCATGCTCTTCCCACTATATCACGTTGATTCCATGGTACCCTCAAAGGTAGAGGAATTTAATCAATCAGGTAAACTGATATAATACTTCAACCATTATATATTTATAAACCTGCTAATTAGGACTCTAGGTAAATTATCCCTGACTGCCACCAAATTTGATATCTCTCTCTTTTGTAACAGTTGGAAACATTTAACTTAAAACTTATCTCCTGGTTTCTCCAACTATATTGTTAGTTTCTTAGACCATGTAATTTCACATTAAAAAATCTGAATACTTAATATATTCACATGGTTCACATTTCAAAAAGAATTTTAAAAATACGATGAAAGTAGTCCTTTTACTTTGTCCATTAAACACCCAGATCCCCTCTTATTAGCAAACCACGTTATCAGGTTTCTAAGTCTCCTTCTAGGAATGTTTATACATATATAAGCAATTTCGTACCTGTCTACTTTTTCCCTTTTTAACACAAATGGCAGCATACTATACACACTTCTGTATCTTGTTTTTTTCACCTAATATATTCTAGAGATATTCCATGTCAGTATATAAAGAGCTCTGTAATTCTTGTTTACTCCTTCATAGTATTCTGTTAACCAGGCATACTATAATTTATTTATCCAGTACTATAATGTTGAACATTTAGATTGTTTCAGTTTTTTTTTGTAAAACAAACAGTGCTACAGATGTCTAACTTTCTAACCTACTCTCTATCCTCCAGGAAGTTCTGGGCACAACTTAGTTCAATTGAAAAACCATAAAATTGCAACCAGGCTGAAGGCTACCACTTATTTGAGCTATATTTGAATATACCTGCAAGATGTAGGAAGTGGGCATGTTTTAAAAAACAAGGAGCTATGCCTGCAGCTGGACTACCCCACCACATAGCCTAAGAAAATTATACCAAATTATTCAGAAAATTTACTGAGCCTACCTGAAAATGGGAAAAGTGTGTGTGTGTGTATATATATATATATATATATATATATAAAACTTCTAAAACTAACAAGTATATAAATACCTCTTGTGGTAGAATCACTCAGGTTCTCAACAATGGAGAGAGGAGAGAACAATTAATACCCATATTCATTTTCTTCCTTGGGGTTCTGTCAGGATTCCTTAGTCCTTGAATTGTTTAACAGAGGACAGCATGTCAAGGAGAATATGCAATAGGGTTGAGAGGAAGTAGGATTTGGTGGGAGGGTCTCTGAGTTGAGAATCAGAAATACCAAATCTACTTCAAGTGACTAGTATACTTCTGTGCGTGATGCTGTGCTCCTTGACCAAGAAAGTTTGTGTGTCCAGTTGACCTTTTGAGGTACACTTTAAAGGTACATAACTTAAGAGACATTCCATACCACAAAACATAGTCATCACTTTAAATCAAATATCATACATGTATGGAAAAAGTATGGTAGGTTACATGTAAAACCAAGATGTTAATAGTAATTATCTTTGGGGTAATAGATTCGTACAGAGATTTATAAAATTATATTTTTCTTTTTTGAATATTTATATTTTCTAGGCTTTTCTTTTTTACTTTTCCACAGTGAACATACACTTTTTGTGTAATAAAAATTTTTTCAAATATTTCAGATTAGTTTTGCAATTTTTTCACATGTACATTCAACCAACATTGACTTAATTCCTGCTGCGTGCATGGCACTTTGCCAAGTCTTTAGAGAAAACATAAAAGAAGCAGAAGATAATGTACTTCTTTTCAGTTACACTGATGCATATACTTATTGACTGATGATTAGGTAGATAAAATGCACGTGGGGATAATAGAGAACTCAAACAACAGAAAGACAAATTCAAGACAGTATAATAAACTATTTTGCAGTATTGAGTAGGTAGAAAGTAAAAGAGAAATCAAAATAGAGTAAGTTTATTTAGGAAAAAGCTTTGATTATTATCATTTTGAACTAGGAACTAACTGAGGGAAATAGAAGAGGTAAAGCCTTCCAAATGGAAAGGAATGGTTAAAAGAATAACTTGGTCAGTGCAGAGAAATCAGAAAGAGGATTAAAGAGAAATTTGGTTAAAGAAATGTTGAATACTGGACTGAGCGCTTTAAATTTCGGTTCGTAGTTATTGAAAAGCAAAGTTACCAAGATAAAAATTGTCAAAGGGAGATTACAACTTTTTGTTTTGTTTTGTTTTGTTTGGGCTGCATTGTATGAGTTGGGATATGGAACAAGGAGGTACTGGAGTCTAGGAAACAAGCAGTCTTGCTGTTGTGCTTAGGCCAGGTGTGAGGTAATGAAAGCCTGAATCAGGGGAGTGGCTATCAAAATGAGAGAATGGAACTGTCAGCAAGCATAAGAATCAGCATGACTTGGTGCCTGATGAAATGCGGGGAACAGTAGAGTTAGGAACAAAAGTTACTCGAGAGAAATCAATACAAACTTTCTGAAGCGAAATGTGGCATTATGTATCAAGATCCTTTCTTTAAATTTTTATTTCCTCCTATTAGAATGGCTAAAATCCAACGAACTGACAGTACCAATTGCTGGTGAGGATGCAAAACAACAGCAGCTCTCATTCATTGCTGATGAGAATGCAAAATGGTACAGCCATTCTGGAAAAGAGTTCGGAAGGTTCCTACAATGCTAAACATGGTCTTACCATACAATGCACAATTGCACTTCTAAGTATTTACCCATTGATTTGAAAACTTATATCCACATAAAATCCTGCATGGGGATGTTTATAGCAGCTTTCTTCATAATCATTGCTTCTGGAAGCAACCATGGTGTCCTTCAATAAATGAATGGGTAAACAAAGTGTGTTATAGCCATACAATGGAATACTATAAAAAGGAATGAGCTGTCAAACCATGCAAAGACAAAGATGAATTTTAAATGCATATTGTGAAGTGAAAGAAGCCAGTTTGAAAAGGCCACGTATTGTATGATTCTATTTATATGACATTCTGGAAAAGGCAAAACTATGGAGATAGTAAACAGATCAATGTGCCAGGGGTTGAGGTGGGGGAAGAGTTGAATAGGTGAAGCACAGAGGATTTTTTAGGGTGGTAAAGTTCTGTATGATATTGTATTCTGTATGATACTGTAATAGTAGATACATGACACTATGCATTCGTCAAACCTATAGAACTTTACAGCACAAAGAGTGAAATTTAACGTATGAAAAAAAATTTTTTTAATCATTTAGTAGTCCAGGGGATCCCAGAATGGAATGCAGACTATGGCAAAGGAATCTAATTGTATCACAAATGTACAGAACAGGACTTCCCTGGTGGCGCAGTGGTTAAGAATCCGCCTGCCAGTGCCGGGGACACAGGTTCAAGCCCTGGTCCAAGATCCCACATGCTGTGGAGCAACTAAGCCCATTTACCACATCTACTGAGCCTGAGCTCTAGAGCCTGCAAGCCACAACTACTGAGCCCAAGTGCCACAACTACTGAAGCCTGCACGCCTAGAGCCCATGCTCCACAACAAGAGAAGCCACCACAATGAGAAGGCCACTCACTGCAACGAAGAGTAGCCCCCGCTCGCCGCAACTAGAGAAAGCCCGTGCGCAGCAATGAAGACCCAATGCAGCCAAAAATAAATAAATATATAAGTTTATTTTTTTTAAAAAATGTGTGAAACAACCTCACTGAAGGGAGTGAAGGAAAAATATACTGACCTACGTAACTTTGGAAATGAGTGGTGGCTCTAAGACTAAAGACAAAAGGAACAGCACATAAGCACTGTACTATGCTTGATCAAGTTGTTTCCCATGGAGATATGCATTAACAGTTCTGAAACCACTATGTATGTGTACTGGAACTGAACAATTATGTAAATGGATGACAGATTGCAGGAGCCTACTTTCTCACTGTTAGATTGGGAGACTACAGATAAGCAAGGGGAATAGGCTAGAATGATCTGTGAGGTGATGGGTTAGAGCTGGAAACATGAGTATGAACTCATATTTAGTTTACTATAGTTACAAGTGGATATATGTAGAAATATGTATAGGTATGTATATATACACAAATTAGTATACACACATATTTTTTTTTGTTCTGTCAGCTAGAAATGACATTCCAGTAGCAACATGCACACCTTATACTCCTGGTTTTTAATATCATTCTTCAATAAAAGGAACCATGGCTGGGCTTCCCTGGTGGCGCAGTGGTTGAGAGTCTGCCTGCCAGTGCAGGGGACACGGGTTCAAGCCCTGGCCTGGGAAGGTCCCACATGCCGCGGAGCAACTAGGCCCGTGAGCCACAACTACTGAACCTGCGCATCTGGAGCCTGTGCTCCGCAACAAGAGAGGCCGCGATAGTGAGAGGCCCGCGCACCGCGATGAAGAGTGGCCCCGCTTGCCACAACTAGAGAAAGCCCTCGCACAGAAACGAAGACCCAACACAGCCAAAAACAAATAAATTAATTAATAAAAAAAAAAAAAGGAACCATGGCTGCTTAGAGAAATAAATGACTGATTCTAGGACTGGGGCAGTAAATATATTGTACAAGATGAGCCTGGATCATCTTATAGTGCCAGAAAGTAAGAAAGTACTAAACATACACACATACACAAAATAATGAGGGTATCTCAGAGAGATACAGGTGCTAACTGAAAGAGCTCCCAATGGCCAAAGCTGGGACAATTTGAGCAAATAATTAGTATTGGATTATAACCCAAAGTATAAAATAAATATCCACAAGTTCATATGTATATAAGTAAATGATTGAATAAATAAATGAATGGAGAGAATAGATAAGTCTTCCATGCACAAGAATTCCAAATTTATGTAGATACTTTGCCCTCAAGGAGGTGAAGCATAACTCCCTTTTCCTTAAGTGTAGGTTGTGCTTAGTGACATCCTTCCAAAGAGTACAGTATGGAAAAGGGAGGGGGAAGGGTAACTTTATAGTGGAGAAACCTGACAAACACTACCTCAGACAGGTGTCAAGATTAACATCAACAGGGATAAATCATGTTAATAGTATGTATCCTTGATATGTGCAAGCAGTCTGAGAACTGTCATTGTCAAGAGGAGCCTAAGGAGACATGATGACTAAATGTAATATGATATCCTGAATGGGATTCTGGAACAGAAAAAGGACATGAGGTAAACATGAAGGAAATCTGAATAAAGTATGGACCTTAGTTAATAATAATGTATCAATCAGCTAATAATAATGTATCAGTGTTGGCTCATTAATTGTGACAAATGTACCATACTAATGTTAAGATGTTAGTTACAGAGGAAACTGGGGATGGGCTATTTAGGAACTCTGTACTATCTTTGCAACTTTTCTTTAAATCTAAAACTATTCCAAAATTTAAAGTTTTTACTTTTAATTAAGTTATTTTATTTTTATGCTTACATTTATTTATTTTATTTTTATTTTTCCAGTTTTATTGAGATATAATTGACATATAATTATTGTCACTAATTGTATTAGTTTAAGGTATACAACATAATGATTTGATACATGTATATATTGCAAAATGATTAACCACAGTAAATTTAGTTAACATATGTCACCTCAGTTAGTTTTTTTTCTTGTGATGAGAACTTTTAAGATCCACTCTTATAAAAGTTCATTTTAAAAAATGTTTATTTCTTGGACTTCTAAGAATTTATCTTTAAGAGTTAATCAGACATGGCACAAAATATCATATAGTAAAAAAAAAAAAATCAATACAACCTAAATATCTAACAGGAATTAATTGATGTTAACTCAATTTTGGTATACAATTTGATTCTATAGTCATTAAAAATGAAGTTCACATTATATTAAATAAAAGATAAAATTATAAAACAAAGGGTATATAGTATTCCCAATACACTAGAATGGATAGAATATTCCCGTACGTCAAAATGACATACACCAGACAGATTATCTGTGGATGGTGGGATAATGGGTGTTTTTATTTATATTATTTATTTATGTTTTCAATTTGTCTATACATCATATAGTACTCTGGTGATCAGGAAAATAAATTTAATATAGTTTGTAAGAAAAAAATCACTTTAGGTATAAAATCAGGGAACTAACTGATCAAATGTGATATTTACTGGCAGTGTTAGAAAAATTAAGCAGGAACAATTCTTTTTCAGATAAAGAAGATGATGATGAGTTCACCCTATGTGTTTGGTTTCAGACAGCAAAGGGGGGAACTTAGCCAATATAGAACATTACATGGTAAGTCCGCAAGAAACCCTCAAGAGAAACATACTGAACAGAAACAGATAAAGGGGGACTTCCCTGGTGGTCCAGTGGTTGGGACTCCATGCTCCCAATGCAGGGGGCCCGAGTTCAATCCCTGGTCACGGAAGTTAGATCCCACATACCGCAACTATGCCTGCATGCCCCAGCTACTGAGCCCGCATGCTGTAGAGCCCACGCGCTGCAAGGAAGAGCCAGCACAGCCAAAAATAAATACATAAATAAATAAATTAAAAAAAAGAAACAGGTAAATGTTTTTACTGTAACTGGAAACAAATTTTTAAACGATGTCAAGTTGTAGCTTTGCTTTCCACAAAAAGTAACATCTCTATGCAGAAAGGTCGTGTGGTTAGCAATGAAGGTGAAGTCACTTTCCCCCCAGGTGAGTCCTTGGTGAATATATTTTGGGTATTGCCTCCACTGAAAGATGCATACTGAAAATATGAGTACTAGCAGCAATTCT
The DNA here is from genome assembly GCF_965194825.1 of Balaenoptera physalus. NCBI lineage: Eukaryota > Metazoa > Chordata > Mammalia > Artiodactyla > Balaenopteridae > Balaenoptera > Balaenoptera physalus. The sequence continues at coordinate 60,166,379 of NC_138890.1, forward strand.
CTGAGCTTCCCGCCATCCCTCAGTACTAATTAAAAGGGAAGGTCAAGAATCACACTGAGGAGTAAGTAGAAGCAAGTATATAAGGGTTCAGCCCAGATGCACTGGTCACAGTTGTAGGAGCACTTTGACAAGAATAGGGTTCAAAGAGCCTGCAATCAGTAGATCCCTTGGAGAAACACAGAACCCTACCATGTGCATCGCAATGAAGCCCCCACCTCTCCTATTCCACAGTTGGGAAACCTGAGGCTAACCACTCCAAACATCCTCTTGTGCCCTACAACTTGGGCAGCCACACCCATCTTCTGTAGAAGCTCTTCTTGGCTGGTACCATGGCATTCTGCCATAGACTTTAGAAGGTCCCACGGCTGGCATGGAATCTCATGGTTTGGAAACTGATGGGAGAACAGTTAAATAGTAGACCCCACAGCAAGAATCAGCTTATCTTTAAGGTCATGGTGGTCTGGCACCTAGTAAATCACTTTTGAATCAGAAGGGCTCTTAAGGAGTCCTTTAGTCTTTTTAATAAACACTCCCGGGGCTTCCCTGGTGCGCAGTGGTTAAGAATCCGCCTGCCAATGCAGGGGACACGGGTTCGAGCCCTGGTCTGGGAAGATCCCACATGCCGCGGAGCAACTAAGCCTGTGAGTCACAGCTACTGAGCCTGCGCTCTAGAGCCCGTGAGCCACAACTACCGAGCCTGCGTGCTGCAACTACTGAGGCCCGCGTGCCTAGAGCCTGTGCTCCACAACAAGAGAAGACACTGCAATGAGAAGCCCGCGCAGTGCAACGAAGAGTAGCCCCTGCTCACCGCAACTAGAGAAAGCCCTCGCGCAGCAACAAAGACCCAGTGCAGCCAAAAATAAATAAATAAAAATAAATAAATAAATTTATAAAAAAATAAACACTCCCTCCTTTTAATAAAGGAGGCACTGGAGGAATGGGCATTAGGGTCAATACCTTGCAGGAAAATCTCTGAGGTTCCTATATGACCCTGTCTATCTAACCCTCTGATGTTTTCTGTAAGAATCAGAAGTACATCATTGTTTACCAAAGTCAGGAGCGAACAAGCCCAGGATTCCAGCTCGGGGAGGAATTTTGGCTTATATGTGAGAACTGAGTCATTCTGAAGGTTGATCTTGGAGACTCTAGTGGAGTGTTTGAACTCAATTCAGTTTACCACACCCCTTGCTCATCAAGGCAGGCTCATAAATCAGGAGACACAGCATGGCATTCACCTGCAGGGCAGGTAACAGTGCCACCTCCCAGATGTTCTGCCCCAAAGAAGTGACATGGTGTCTACTATGGCCCCGAAAGTATACCCATAGATAGTCTAATTGAGACATGAGTCTGGTACAAGTTCGCAGAAGCTGTAAGGAAAATTGTGGTCAGGACTCTAACTTGAAACTTCTCACCTAGAGGGCCCTCTTAAATCCTGGCATTGGCACCACTGGTGACAAGGAAGAAAAAAACAGACAGGGTTGGACTTTTCCAGCAGAGATCTAGTGGATGCAAAAGGTTTGTCAGTTGAAGAAGACTGCTTCACCAGTACAAGAATTATGTAGGACAAATGTCTGAGAAGTGGGCAAGCCTGTCAGTGGCCTCTGCGGTTTGGCTAAAGTCCTAGACTGTCCCAATGCCTCTGCCCATAAGCTGGCAGCGTTTTTATCTGAGACTGAGCTGTAATAGAGAGTCCTAAGAAAGCAGCAATATTGCTCTATCTACTAGGGATTTTAGAGGAATACTAGGATTCCTGGAGAGTGACCAAAGGATTCAGAAATATTAAAAAACCTTCAAGAGCAATGGTGAGACCACTATTCAGACCCTGATCATCTCCTGCCCAGCAGTTACACTAAACAAGTCCCATGTTGCTCTCTCATATACCTTTAGCAGGAGTGAAAATTGATACAGTCTTTAGGGAAATCAGTTTGGAGGTGCCTCCAATTTTTTAAAAAGATTTTTTTTTTTTTTTGACAGAGAGGGAGAAAATTTTATTGTGGTCTGGCTTGAAAATTTCCACATTGGGAAGAAATGTCATCAATATACCATTTTCTCAATAAAGATAAACATTCATCCCCATTCTAGCTTTAGAACATTAATAGATGTTTTTATCTACATATTTGGCATGCTACAGAGTTGGAACTATTTGCCAATTGTCAAATACACTATTAATATATCATAAATATTTCTATATGAAGAGAGAACAAGGTGACCACATTGGGGAGGTTAATGATAACAGCTAACATTTTAAAGTTTGATGTGCAAGGTAATGTTCTAATCACCTGGTGTGTTTTATGACATTTCATCCTCACTACAACTTTTGAAGTAGGTGCTATTATTATCCTAATTTTATAGAAATCAAAACAGATATATAGGGGAAAATATCTGGAATATTAAAGCCGAAATGAATGCCTGATGACCACAGTATCTGTAATAAACTCAAAGTAAGGTTATTTTGAGTAAACTAATCACTCAGAGTAAAACAGCTTTGAACCTATTCCAAACCTCCTAATGGTCTCAAGGCTTGTTTTGTTTTGTTTTTTTTTCTTTTTTTTTTGCCTCTGAGTCCTTGTGGGATTTTTTTTTTTTTAATTCAGACAGAAAGTCACAAAAATTATACTCATCCTCATCAGTTCACTCAGTCCCATGTAATTAATTGTTTCTTTTCATCTTGATCTTTTGTTAGCACTTTTATGAGTTCATCAGTTTTTCATCAGAGTTCTGAAAATGCTTATTCATTCAGTTCAGCAGTACAGTCAGTCACCAGAAACCTGTACTTGTCAGAGTCTTTTCCATGAATTTCTTGAAGATGAAACCCTTTTATAGGAACATATTTGCAAAATCATCAGAGTACACCCAGAACTGTCTGTAAATGACAAAAGACTTAAAAATGACCACGGTAAAAGATTTGATGAAAGTTCATAATAATGCAGTTGACAAGAAAATTAGTTATTTCTGAGATATACATTTTAAAGTAATAACTAGGATTATTACTTATAACATTATACCAGAACATATAAGATTTTTAGAAATTTCATGTAATGTCTGAAACATTTATATTAACATATTTCCATACATATTTCCATACAAATACAAATATAAGATTTTTAGAAATTTCATGTAATGTCTGAAACATTTATATTAACATATTTCCATACATATTTCCATACAAATACAAATATAAGATTTTTAGAAATTTCATGTAATGTCTGAAACATTTATGTTAACATATTTCCATACAAATAACCCAATGAAAGTTTAGTATTAGTTGTTTTGTTTGTTTTTTTATACTGCAGGTTCTTATTAGGCATCAATTTTATACACATCAGTGTATACGTGTCAATCCCAATTGCCCAATTCAGCACACCACCATCCCCACCTCACCGCAGTTTTCCCCCCTTGGTGTCCATATGTCCATTCTCTACATCTGTGTCTCAACTTCTGCCCTGCAAACTGGCTCATCTGTACCATTTTTCTAGGTTCCACATACATGCATTAATATATGATATTTGTTTTTCTCTTTCTGACTTACTTCACTCTGTATGACAGTCTCTAGATCCATCCACGTCTCAACAAATGACTCAATTTCGTTCCTTTTTATGGCTGAGTAATATTCCATTGTATATATGTACCACTTCTTCTTTATCCATTCGTCTGTTGATGGGCATTTAGGTTGCTTCCATGACCTGGCTATTGTAAATAGTGCTGCAATGAACATTCGGGTGCATGTGTCTTTTTGAATTACGGTTTTCTCTGGGTATATGCCCAGTAGTGGGATTGCTGGGTCATATGGTAATTCTATTTTTAGTTTTTTAAGGAACCTCCATATTGTTCTCCATAGTGGCTGTATCAATTTACATTCCCGCCAACAGTGCAAGAGGGTTCCCTTTTCTCCACACCCTCTCCAGCATTTGTTGTTTGTAGATTTTCTGATGATGCCCATTCTAACAGGAGTGAGGTGATACCTCATTGTAGTTTTGATTTGCATTTCTCTAATAATTAGTGATGTTGAGCATCTTTTCATGTGCTTCGTGGCCGTCTGTATGTCTTCTTTGGAGAAATGTCTATTTAGGTCTTCTGCCCATTTTTGGATTGGGGTGTTTGTTTCTTTGATATTGAGCTGAATGAGCTGTTTATATATTTTGGAGATTAATCCTTTGTCCGTTGAGTCATTTGCAAATATTTTCTCCCATTCTGAGGGTTGTCTTTTCGTCTTGTTTATGGTTTCCTTTGCTGTGCAAAAGCTTTGAAGTTTCATTAGGTCCCACTTGTTTATTTTTGTTTTTATTTCCATTACTCTAGGAGGTGGATCAAAAAAGATCTTGCTGTGATTTATGTCAAAGAGTGTTCTTCCTATGTTTTCCTCTAAGAGTTTTATAGTGTCCAGTCTTATATTTAGGTCTCTAATCCATTTTGAGTTTATTTTTGTGTATGGTGTTAGGGAGTATTCTAATTTCACTCTTTTACATGTAGCTGTCCAGTTTTCCCAGCACCACTTATTGAAGAGACTGTCTTTTCTCCATTGTATATCTTTGCCTCCTTTGTCATAGATTAGTTGACCATAGGTGCGTGGGTTAATCTCTGGGCTTTCTATCTTGTTCCATTGATCTATGTTTCTGTTTTTGTGCCAGTACCATATTGTCTTGATTACTGTAGCTTTGTAGTATAGTCTGAAGTCAGGGAGTCTGATTCCTCCAGCTCCATTTTTTTGCCTCAAGACTGCTTTGGCTATTCGGGGTCTTTTGTGTCTCCATACAAATTTTAAGATGATTTGTTCTAGCTCCGTAAAAAATGCCATTGGTAATTTGATAGGGATTGCATTGAATCTGTAGATTGCCTTGGGTAGTATTCTCATTTTCACAATGTTGATTCTTCCAATCCAAGAACATGGTATATCTCTCCATCTGTTGGTATCATCTTTAATTTCTTTCATCAGTGTCTTATAGTTTTCTGCATACAGGTCTTTTGTCTCCCTAGGTAGGTTTATTCCTAGGTATTTTATTCTTTTTGTTGCAATGGTAAATGGGAGTGTTTCCATAATTTCTCTTTCAGATTTTTCATCATTAGTGTATAGGAATGCAAGAGACTTCTGTGCATTAATTTTGTATCCTGCAACTTTACCATATTCATTAATTAGCTTTGGCAGTTTTCTGGTGGCAGTTTTAGGATTCTCTATGTATAGTATCATGTCATCCGCAAACAGTGACAGTTTTACTTCCTCTTTTCCAATTTGTATTCCTTTTATTTCTTTTTCTTCTCTGATTGCCATGGCTAGGACTTCCAGAACTATGTTGAATAATAGTGGTGAGAGTGGACATCCTTGTCTCGTTCCTGATCTTAGAGGAAATGCTTTCAGTTTTTCACCATTGAGAATGATGTTTGCTGTGGGTTTGTCATATATGGCCTTTATTATGTTGAGGTAGGTTCCCTCTATGCCCACTTTCTGGAGAGTTTTTATCAGAAATGGGTGTTGAATTTTGTCAAAACCTTTTTCTGCATCTATTGAGATGATCATATGGTTTTTATTCTTCAATTTGTTAATATGGTGTATCACATTGATTGATTTGCGTATATTGAAGAATCCTTGCATCCCTGGGATAAATCCCACTTGATCGTGGTGTATGATCCTTTTAATGTGTTGTTGGATTCTGTTTGCTAGTATTTTGTTGAGGATTTTTGCATCTATATTCATCAGTGATATTGGTCTGTAATTTTCTTTTTTTGTAGTGTCTTTGTCTGGTTTTGGTATCAGGGTGATGGTGGCCTCATAGAATGAGTTTGGGAGTGTTCCTTCCTCTGCAATTTTTTGGAAGAGTTTGAGAAGGACGGGTGTTAGCTCGTCTCTAAATGTTTGATAGAATTCACCTGTGAAGCCATCTGGTCCTGGACTTCTGTTTGCTGGAAGATTTTTAATCACAGTTTCAATTTCATTACTTCTGATTGGTCTGTTCATATTTTCTGTTTCTTCCTGATTCAGTCTTGGAAGGTTATACCTTTCTAAGAATTTGTCCATTTCTTCCAGGTTGTCCATTTTATTGGCATAAAGTTGCTTGTAGTAGTCTCTTAGGATGTTTTGTATTTCTGCGGTGTCTGTTGTAACTTCTCCTTTTTCATTTCTGATTTTATTGATTTGAGTCCTCTCCCTCTTTTTCTTGATGAGTCTGGCTAATGGCTTATCAATTTTGTTTATCTTCTCAAAGAACCAACTTTTAGTTTTATTGATCTTTGCTATTGTTTTCTTTGTTTCTATTTCATTTATTTCTGCTCTGATCTTTATGATTTCTTTCCTTCTGCTAACTTTGGGTTTTGTTTGTTCTTCTTTCTCTAGTTTCTTTAGGTGTAAGGTTAGATTGTTTACTTGAGATTTTTCTTGTTTCTTTAGGTAGGCTTGTATAGCTATAAACTTCCCTCTTAGAACCGCTTTTGCTGCATCCCATAGGTTTTGGGTCGTCGTGTTTTCATTGTCATTTGTCTCTAGGTATTTTTTTATTTCCTCTTTGATTTCTTCAGTGATCTCTTGGTTATTTAGTAACATATTGTTTAGCCTCCATGTGTTTGTCTTTTTTACGTTTTTTTCCCTGTAATTCATTTCTAATCTCATAGCGTTGTGGTCAGAAAAGATGCTTGGTATGATTTCAATTTTCTTAAATTTACTGAGGCTTGATTTGTGACCCAAGATGTGATCTATCCTGGAGAATGTTCCGTGCGCACTTGAGAAGAACGTGTAATCTGCTGTTTTTGGATGGAATGTCCTATATATATCAATTAAATCTATCTGGTCTATTGTGTCATTTAAAGCTTCTGTTTCCTTATTTATTTTCATTTTGGATGATCTGTCCATTGGTGTAAGTGAAGTGTTAAAGTCCCCCACTATTATTGTGTTACTGTCGATTTCCTCTTTTATAGCTGTTAGCAGTTGCCTTATGTATTGAGGTGCTCCTATGTTGGGTGCATATATATTTATAATTGTTATATCTTCTTCTTGGATTGATCCCTGGATCATTATGTAGTGTCCTTCCTTGTCTCTTGTAACATTCTTTATTTTAAAGTCTATTTTATCTGATATGAGTATAGCTACTCCAGCTTTCTTTTGATTTCCATTTGCATGGAATATCTTTTTCCATCCCCTCACTTTCAGTCTGTATGTGTCCCTAGGTCTAAAGTGGGTCTCTTGTAGACAGCATATATATGGGTCTTGTTTTTGTATCCATTCAGCCAGTCTATGTCTTTTGGTTGGGGCGTTTAATCCATTCACGTTTAAGGTAATTATCGATATGTATGTTCCTATGACCATTTTCTTAATTGTTTTGGGTTTGTTTTTGTAGGTCCTTTTCTTCTCTTGTGTTTCCCACTTAGAGAAGTTCCTTTAGCATTTGTTGTAGAGCTGGTTTGGTGGTGCTGAATTCTCTTAGCTTTTGCTTGTCTGTAAAGCTTTTGATTTCTCCATCAAATCTAAATGAGATCCTTGCCGGGTAGAGTAATCTTGGTTGTAGGTTCTTCCCTTTCATCACTTTAAGTATATCATGCCACTCCCTTCTGGCTTGCAGAGTTTCTGCTGAGAAATCAGCTGTTAACCTTATGGGAGTTCCCTTGTATGTTATTTGTTGTTTTTCCCTTGCTGCTTTCAATAATTTTTCTTTGTCTTTAATTTTTGCCACTTTGATTACTATGTGTCTCGGCGTGTTTCTCCTTGGGTTTATTCTGTATGGGACTCTCTGCGCTTCCTGGACTTGGGTGGCTATTTCCTTTCCCATGTTAGGGAAGTTTTCGACTATAATCTCTTCAAATATTTTCTCTGGTCCTTTCTCTCTCTCTTCTCCTTCTGGGACCCCTATAATGCGAATGTTGTTGCGTTTAATGTTGTCCCAGAGGTCTCTTAGGCTGTCTTCATTTCTTTTCATTCTTTTTTCTTTAGTCTGTTCTGCAGCAGTGAATTCCACCATTCTGTCTTGCAGGTCACTTATCCGTTCTTCTGCCTCAGTTATTCTGCTATTGATTCCTTCTAGTGTAGTTTTCATTTCAGTTATTGTATTGGTCATCTCTGTTTGTTTGTTCTTTAATTCTTCTAGGTCTTTGTTAATCATTTCTTGCATCTTCTCAATCTTTGCCTCCATTCTTATTCCGAGGTCCTGGATCATCTTCACTATCATTATTCTGAATTCTTTTTCTGGAAGGTTGCCTATCTCCACTTCATTTAGTTGTTTTTCTGGGGTTTTTTCTTGTTCCTTCATCTGGTACATAGCCCTCTGCCTTTTCATCTTCTCTATCTTTCTGTAACTGTGGTTTTTAGTCCACAGGCTGCAGGATTGTAGTTTTTCTTGCTTCTGTTCTCAAGGCTTGTTTGAACAAAACTGTACCGTGGTTGGGATGCAAATTCTATGAGCTCATCGTAAGAAATCTTGGGTTCTTCTTTTCTTTTCCTTTGTTTTAGTCTAGTTTTACTTGCTCACAGGGTGCCGCGTGCAGAGGCCTTGCACACATTGCTTCAGACCAGAGTCCCGCGTGTGAAACAACTCAGCTCTGCTGTGCGAGTGCCTAAAAAGATTTTTTTAAAAGTAAATTTATTCTAGTTTATTTATTTATTTATTTTTGGCTGCGTTGGGTCTTCGTTGCTTCGCACAGGCTTTTTCTCTGGTTGCCGCGAGCAGGGGCTACTCTTCGTTGCGGTGCACAGGCTTATTGTGGTGGCTTCTCTTGTTGCAGAGCACGGGCTCTAGTCACGCAGGCTTCAGTAGTTGTGCGGCATGCGGGCTTAGTTGCTCCGTGGCATGTGGGATCTTCCCGGACCAGGGCTCGAACCTGTGTCCCCTGCATTGGCAGGCGGATTCTTAACCACTGTGCCACCAGGGAAGCCCAGCCTTCAAATTTTTAAATGTGCACACCCTTTGATTAGCAAATCCACTTCCAATTCTGGGGGAATAGTGCCCAGAGACACTCACACATGAGCTCAAAAATATTTGTACAAGGAAATTCATTGAAACCTTGCTTGTCCATCAATAAAAAAGTGGCTAAGTTGCAGTAGAGCTATAAAACGACCTGGTATACACTTGTTAAAAAGAATGAATAAAAACTCTAAGTAAAATGTTCATGGTAAACTGCTGAGCAAAAAAGTATATGCAATTATTTCTGTTTTTAAGTAAAAATATTTTATTTGTACACTTATTGTTTGAATTTGTTTACAATGAGCATATAACACTTTTGCAATAATAGATTTCCAAAAGCACCCCCCATTATTACCTTTAAACTAAACTGTAGAAGTTGGTAGATGATTTTTTTAAATTTTAAAATAGCTCTATTGTTGTAATGTTACTTGTCCAATAAATTAAAATTGGGAGGAAAAAGCAAATTAATTAAAATTTAGAATGTACTTTTTAAGGTCAGATATAGGGAATTATATTTAACTCAGAGAAATGTGAACTTAGGGGAGAACTATTTTACATATATTTTAATATACACGCACATACACACACACATATATTGCCACAGTTCTCACAGTATGGTTTATAGACTCCTGGAGGCCCCAAGCCCTTTTCAGGGCTGTGGAATCAAAACTGTTTTCATTATAATTCTAAGATACAACTCTTCACTGTGTTGACTTTTTGACAGTACGAAAGCAATGGTGGGTAGAGATTTCCCTGGTGGTCCAGTGCTTAAAACTCCATGCTCCCAATGCAGGGGGCCCAGGTTTGATCCCTGATCAGGGAACTAGATCCCACATACTGCAACTAAGACCCGGGGCAGCAAAATAAATATTAAAAAAAAAAGCAATGGTGGGTAAAAATTGCTGGTGCCTCAGCACGATTCAAGGCAATGGTATCAAACTGTACTAGTAGTTAATGTAGTCTTCTCCACTCAGCACGCAAAGGGGGAAAAAAAGCCAAATTTAATATGAATATCCTTAATGGAGCAGGTAAAATTAATTTTATTAAAACTCAACCCTTGGGACTTCCGTGGTGGTCCAGTGGTTAAGACGCCACGTTCTAAATACAGGGGGCCCAGGTTCAATCTCTGGTCAGGGAACTAGATCCGACGTGCATGCCAAAACTAAGAGCCCGCATGCCGCAGCTAAAGGATCCCATGTGCCACAACTTAAGGATCCTGCATGCCGCAACGAAGATCCTGCACACAGCAACGAAGATCCGTGTGCCACAACTAAGACCCAGCGCAGCCAAATAAATAAATAAATATTAAAAACAGAAAACAAAACTCAACCCTTGAGTACATATATTTTAAATATTCTATGTGAGGAAAATGGGAAGTATACATAAAGCACTTCTGCTATACATTGCTTGTCTCAAGTACATGATTGCCTCAAGGAAAAACACTTAGGCAGCAATTCCAGTTGCAAAGCTGAACTAACCACTTTTTCATGGAATACCATTTTTACATGAAAGTGTGACTGACAGATAAGTTTTGGCAATTCAGACTTGTGTATTTGGCAGACATTTTCTGGAGCCTGCCATCTGAAGGGAAACAGCTGACAGTATTTGTTTCCAGTTATAAAATTCAGGCTTTGGGGCAAAAATGAGGATTTTGCAAAATTGTACCCACTACCATTGGTTTACAGTTTCCCAAAACTTAAAAGACTTTTCTGAAGAGATAGTGATAATACTTTTTAAAATATTTATTTATTTATTTGGCTGCGCTGGGTCTTAGTTGCCGCATGTGGGACCTTCGTTGCCGCGTGCAGGATCTTTTAGTTGCAGCATGCGAACTCTTAGTTACGGCATGTGGGATCTAGTTCCCTGACTGGGGATAGAACTTGGGCCCCCTGCATTGGGAGTGTGGAGTCTTAACCACTGGACCACCAGGGAAGTCCTGAGATAGTGATAATATTAACAAATGTGGTTTTCGATATTATATAATTAAATGTGTCAGTATTTGCAAGACCTACATAACTCAGTGGACCAATATTTCCCAAATGACCAATGGTTGATGTTACAAACCCATATATGAGTAGAACAACCATCCAAAGATAGACCAATGAATTTTAATGTAACAGAGTATGAAAAGTTTATAGTTATGTTTTCAACCTTTACAAAACTAACAGTCGTTTAATTTTGGTGTGGTATTAAAGGAAATAACCACAATTATCTGGAAAAGCCATTAAAATATTTTTCCCTTTTCCAACTACATATCTGTGTGAGTCCAGATTTGCTTCATGTTATTCAACCAAAATACTATATTGCAATTGACTGAATGTGGAAGCAGATAGGAGAATCCATCCGTCTTTTATTAAGCCAGACATTAAAAATTCCACTCTTCTCATTAAATTATTTTTGTTTTGAAAGATCATGGACTTCCCTGGTGGCACAGTGGTTAAGAATCCTCCTGCCAATGCAGGGGACATGGGTTCGAGCCCTGGTCTGGGAAGATCCCACATGCCGCAGAGCAACTAAGTCCATGTGCCACAACTACTGAGACTGCGCTCTAGAGCTTGCGAGCCACAATTACTGAGCCCGTGAGCCACAACTACTGAAGCAAGCACGCCTAGAGCCCCTGCTCCACAACAAGAGAAGCCACTGCAATAAGAAGCCCGTGCACCGCAACGAAGAATAGACCCCAGTCGCCGCAGCAACGAACACCCAACACAGCCAAAAATTAATTAATTAATTAATTAATTTTAAAAAATATGTAACTTGTGTTCACATTTATGTAATGAAATTATGGATTTTTAAAAATTCCTCAGTTTAAATTTCTGTTACAGTAAATATTGGTAGATAAAATATCAATAGACAAAGCCTACATATATAAACAAGAGCTCTTTGGGTCTGCAATAAGTTTTCAGAGTGTAAAGGGGTTCTGAGATCAAAAAGTTTCAGAGCTGCTGCAGTACTATAGTATAGCGGTTCCAGCAGTGGCAGAAGAATGGAGGAGATGACCTATAGAGACTCTGCTGTGTTTTCAGTCTTTTCCCACTCAGCCACCGCTCATCTTTAGCCCAGCAGTCAAAGCATGGGAACAAGAGCTCTGAACTGTGCTCTGGGTATCTCTGATGTGAGTTTATGAAAGGGAAAAGGCACTTCTTTCCCTTCTTCTCCCTGTCTAAGTCTCCAGATAAGACTTATGGGTTGTGCTGGGTAAAGAGAGAGACTAGGAAAGGGAAGATGAGAGTGAGGCACGTGCACAGCTATTAAGGCGTTTAGAAACCCCGAAGCTAGCTGGTAAAGACAAACTTTCAGGGGCCACGTCTGGTCCACTTGGGCTCAACAGCATGAACAGGAAGGAGCCAGGGACATCCCCTAAAGCAGGAATACTCGCATTCCCTTCCTCCTGCTCTGGCCCATTTCTTAAAATGGCCTAAACCCTTCAATGGCCTTTAAGAACCAGCAATTCTTCTAGGCCACAGTACCACCTGGTTAATTAGAATAGATCAACATGAAAAGAAATCAAGTTAAAAGAGAAAAAAATGTAAACCAGCATAATAACAACTGCTACTTTCCCTTATACCTCCCGTTCCACCTCCACATTCACCTAAGCTTCTACTTTTCTCCTACCATCCACCCCTCCCCTGGCCTGAGCCCTTCTCTCCTTAGGCTATTGCTGATTCATTAGGGATATGGTCACTAGGATGGGGAATTTAGGCATAAGGCATTTCACCATGATTTGATCCTCCTTTGTGCCATTTACTGGCTGTGTGATCATGCAGATCACTCTCCTTCTCTGGACCCTCAGTTTCTGCATCTTTCAGATGAGATGATCTTCCAGCTCTGTGATCCTATAGTTATTAATGAACAGGAGATATGTCCAGGCTGGAGCTAAGGACTCTGAAATAAATGTCATTGAAAAGAGCAGAGAATCTAGAGAGGGAACAAAGCTCTAGTTTGCATCATTACACATTATCCCCTTTGGACATGGATATATTCATGGGAGATGAACAAACACAGGTCTCTGAAAACAACCTGGAGAAACCTCCCAAGGTCATGATTCTTCCCTTGGGTTCACTTAGCTAGTATGTCCCTAGAGTTGGTATTGGAGAATTCCCCAGTTCTTGCCCAGCAGTGGTAATTCCTTTGGTCTTGGAGGCCCTAGAGGCTTTCAACCTCCCTGTTGTGACTCTTCTAATTAGATATCGGGCTCTGGCCTCTACAATTCTTTTTATTTTTTTAACACCTTTATTGAAATATAATTCACATGCCACACAGTTCTTCCAAAGTGTATATTTCAGTGACTTTTATTATATTCACAGAGTTGTACAACTATCATATCTATTTTAGAACATTTTCATCACCCTGAAAAAGAAATCCTAAACCCATTAGCCATTATCTCTCAACACCTCAGGTCCCCAGCCCTAGGCAACCACTTGTATACCTTTTGTCTTTATAGATTTACCTATGCTAGATAGTTCATATAAATGGAATCATACAACATGTGGTCCTTTGTGACTAGCTTCTTTCACTTAGAATGATGTTTTCAAGGTTCATCAATGTTGTAGCATGTATCAGTGCTTTGTTCCATTTTATTGCTGAATAACATTGCATTGCATAGGTATAACACATTTTGTTTATCTATTCATGAGTTTGGGTTGTTGGGTCATTTGGGGTTGTTTCCACCTTTTGGCTATTGTGAATAATACTGTTATGAACATTGGTGTACAATTGTCTGAGTACTTGGTTTCAATTCTTTTGGGTATATACCTGGGAGTATAATTGCTAGGTCATATATTAATTTTGTGTTTAACTTTTTTTAAAAAAATTATTTATTTATTTATTCATTTTTGGCTGCATTGGGTCTTCGTTGCTGCATGCGGGCTTTCTCTAGTTGCAGCGAGCAGGGGCTACTCTTTGTTGTGGTGCATGGGCTTCTCATTGCGGTGGCTTCCCTTGTTGCAGAGCATGGGCTCTAGGCGCGTGGGCTTCAGTAGTTGTGGCACACTGGTCAGTAGTTGTGGCACACTGGTCAGTAGTTGTGGCTCGCGGGCTCTAGAGCACAGGCTCAGTAGTTGTGGCGCACGGGCTTAGTTGCTCCGCAGCATGTGGGATCTTCCCAGACCAGGGCTCAAATCCGTGTCCCCTGCACTGGCAGGCGGATTCTTAACCACTGCGCCACCAGAGAAGTCCTGTGTTTAACTTTTTGAGGAACACAAACTGTTTTCCAGGGCTGCTGTACCATTTTACGTTCCCACCAACGATGTGTGAGGTTTCTAGTTTCTCCACATCCTTACCAATACTTGTTATTTATAGCCATCCTAGTGGGTATCAATGGTATTTCACTGTGGTTTTGATTTGTGTTTCTCTGTTGGCTAATGATGTTGAGCATCTTTTCATGTGCTTATTGGCCATTTATATATCTAAATAAATGTTTATTTAGATCCCTTGTCCATTTTTAAATTGGGTTATTTGTCCCTTTTATTATTGAGTTGTAAACTAGATAAAAGTCCCTTATAAGATATATGATTGCAAATATTTCTCTCATTCTGTGGGTTGTCTTTTCACTTTCTAGATAGTATCATTTGGAGCACAGAAGTTTTAAATTTTGATGGTGCCCAGTTTATTTTTTTATTTTGTTATTTGTGCTTTTGGTGTCATATCTAAGAAACCATTGCCAAATCCAAGGTCATGAAGATTTATACCTATGTTTTCTTCTAAGAGGTGGTTTAGCTCTTGTATTTAGGTTTTTGATCCATTTTGAGTTAATTTTTGCATATGGCATGAGGTAGGGGTCCAACTTTATTCTTTTGCATATAGATATCCAGTTTTCTCAGCACCACTTGTTGAAAAGACTATTCTTTCACCGTTAAATTGTCTTGGCACCCTCATCAAAAATTAATTGACCATAAGTGTGAGGGTTTGTTCCGGACTGTCAATTCTATATGTCTTTCCTTATGCCAGTACTACATTGTCTTGATTACTATACCTTTGAATTAAGTTTTGAAATTGGGAAGTGTGAGTCCTCCAACACAGTTCTTCATTTTCAAGATTGTTCTGGCAATTCTGAGTTGGCCTCTACTATTCTTACCCCAAGGGACAAGGCCTCACCCACACCGCTTCTTCCAAGGTATATATTATGGTCGCCTACAACCCAAATCCTCAGACTCTCCAGCCTCATCCTGAAATTTTCTCTCCCTCACTCCTCCACTCTAGTTATGTGGGCCTTTTCTCGTTTTCTCAAACATTCTGAGGTCCTTCCTGCCTGAAGGGCTTTGCACTGATATTCCCTTTGCCAAAAATGCTTCCCCTCCATCCCCTCCTCCGTATTCTCAAGGCTGACTTATTTTTGTCATTCAGGTCTCTGCTCAAATGTTAATCTAAGGTAGTCACCCACCTTCTTTATCACATTAGCTTGTGTATTGTACTTATCAGTGTCTGAAACAGTCTTATGTATGTATCTTTATATATTTATTTATTTTCTGTCTCCCCCTATTAGAATGGATACTCCAGGAGAATAGAGATCTTGTCTTATTTAACACTGAATTCCAACATATAAACACTGCCTGACACATAATAAATATTTAATACATACATATTTGTTGAATGAATGAATGAGTAAATGAATGAAGTGATCTATCAAGCCCTGGACAGCCCCTATACTGGGATTCAGCACCAAGAAGAGAGGTAAGAAGCAGTGAACTGGTCCTCAAACCAGGATTAATTACTTTCCATGTATTCAACTCCCATTTTGTACCAGTCAGCAATTTCTCCCTCCTTTTATTCGAAAGTTTTCCTGAAATCCTCCTTCTAACATGTGACTAATTTGAGAAGTAGATACAGACACATTCCTGCCTTCCCCAATATCTGCTGTGAATTGCTCTCAGGAAAAATGACCAAAGATGTCTCTGACCTTAGTATATATAGACAAATGCACACTCAGGTCCATTTGCAAAGACAAAAATCTAGAGTGTTGGGAAGCATGAGGCACTGGACAAGAGGACAGAAGAACACAGAACTAAGAAGATGAGAACCCAGAACCTTAGAGAGAATCAGAACTTCAAGTAGACAAACAACAATAACAACAAACAAAAACAAACAAGAACTTCAAGTAGAGAACCCAGAAATTCACATTATAACAACGTTTGATTCCAATTCCCATGAAAGTTTGAGAACCATTGTTCCATAGCTACAGACTGGAGAGGAGAGAACCTAGGTTACTGATATGGAGAGATTTTCCCTGGGGCTTGGGAGGCTCTAATAACCGTCTATGCAGCACTAGGTCTTTCATCTAAAGATCTTAAAGAGGCTCACTTCGGCAGCACATATACTAAAGATCTTAAAGAATGTTATAGGCATTAATTAACCCTTGCAGCACCCTAGAATCCAGGCTCTTGTCCCCATTTTACTGACAGAAAACTGAAGTCTATGGGTTCGAGCCTGGAAAGGAATATCTCAGGCCCATATGGTCTGGACTGACCAAGCTAAGGGCTAAGTCTGAAGCCAGTACTTCAAAATCTTTCCCATATGACAGTGGTTCCCAATCTAAAGAGTATAGAGCTCTTGGGAATTCCCTGGCAGTCCAGTGGTTAGGACTCTGTGCTTCCACTGCAGGGGGCACGGGTTCAATCCCTGGTCGAGGAACTAAGATCTCACGTGTCACCCTGGAGCAGCCAAAAAAAAAAAAAGACTATAGAGCTCTTAAATTCATGTGTATGGGGGACTTCCCTGGTGGTCCAGCGGTAAAGAATCCGCCTTACAATGCAGGGGATACGGGTTTGATCACCAGTCAGGGAACTAAGATCCCACATGCCGCGGGGCAACTAAGCCCACAGGCTACAACTACTGAGCTCGTGCACCTCAACTAGAGAGTCCGTGTGCTGCAAACTACAGAGCCCACGCACTCTGGAACCCACACGCCACAACTACAGAGACCACACGCTGCAACTGGAGAAGAGAAAATCCGCATGCACAACTAGAGAAGCCTGTGCACTGCAACAAAATATCCTGCATACCTCAATGAAGATCCCGCATGCCGCAACTAAGACCCTATGCAGCCAAAAATAAATTAAATAAATAAATAATAAATCTTTAAAAAAAAAATTCATGTGTATGTTTACCACTCCTTGACTGCAGGCAGATGATAATTTGGCTGGTTCCTTGTCACTCAGGTCTTACCTTAAGGTCACCTCCTCTGAGAAGCCTTCCCTGAACATCCATCTTAAGTAATGTCTTCTCCCAGTCCTTATCATATTACCCTGTTTGATTTTCTTCAGAGTATTTACCATTATCTGAGATGATCTTATTCATTGTTTGTTACTTCTATCCTTCACTATAATGTAAACTCCATGAAATCAGAAACCTTATCTGACAGGATACTGTCGATGTTCAGTAAGTATTTGCTGAATATTTAAATAAGTCTAAATGAAGACATTTTCAACAATATGTAGATGCTGTTAAAATGAACAAAATATACAATTATCTAAGTTTAAATGATACTTTTGATATATATTTCTCTCAATCAATAGATACTTAGACTATAATGTTAGGATCCTTCTTTATAACATTAAAAAGAGCCATCAGAATTTCCATTTCTGGCATTGTATGGATTAAAATTTCTGAACAACCTAAATAACTAAATGCTAGGTTAAACAACTAAAATGCTAGGTTAGATATAATTTTTAACTTTAAAAATCATAGACGAACTGGCACAAAAGTAATGAGTTAGCATGATCCTAAAACAAATTTTAACCAGAAACACTTCTCTGTGAAATATTTTCTTACTTCAAGAATGATACCATATTCTTCTGGTTTTGCTTCCATGTCACCAGCCTCTCCTCAATCTTCTCCTTTCCTGGTTGCTCCTCAACCTCTTACCTCTTAACACTGGAATGTTCCAAGATTTGGTCCTTGGATCTCTTCTCCAAGTCCATTCCCTTGGCAATCTCACCTAGTCCATTTTAAATATAATTTATATACTAATAAACTTATAAATTTTTATCTCTGACTCAGACCTCTCCCCTGAACTTCAGACTTGCATGTCCAGCTACTTATTTGACATCTCTGCCTTATTATCTAAAAGGCATCATACTTAAAACGCCCAAATATGAACTCAGTCAATGGCAATTCCATTCTTCCTGTTACTTATGCCAGAAACATTGGAGTCATCCTTGACTTCCCTTTTTTTATATCCCAAATGCGTAGAGGGAGGAAAATGGAAAAGAAAATTAAAAAACAAGAAAGCTCAATCAATCCAAAATAAGACGAGAAAAGGGAAAAGACACAGAAAAACAGAATAGAAAACCAATTAAAAAAACCCAAATATATTAGTAATTACTCTAAATGTAAATGGACTGAGTTCTCTAGCTAAAAGACAGATTGTCAAATTGGATTAAAAAAAACAACAACCATATCTCACTATGTGCTGGTATTAATAGATACACCTAAAATATAAAAACACAGACTAAAATTCAAAGAATGTAAATATACAATATAGGTAAATTCTAACCAAAAGACAGCTGATATAACTATATTTCTAGCAGAATACTTTTAAGCAAACGCATTCCTAGTCATCACAAAATAAGACCATAACAAAATAGTAAATGGATCATTTAACCAGGAAGATATAACAATTCTAAACTGGAAAGCACCCCAAAACACAGCTTTTAAAAATATATAAAAGCAAAATTTGACATATCCACAAGGAGATATTGACAAAATCATTATCATAGTAGGTATATTAACATACCTCCTCTAGTACTTGATAGTTCAAACAGACCCAAAAAGAACTTATGAAATATATAGAATATTTTGAACAGCACAACTAGCTGGCTGTCTTAATAGAAATAGGTAGGAAATTGCTCCCCAAAATTGGAGAGTAAACATTCTTTTCAAGCACACATGGAACATTTATAAAAACTGACCACACGCCAGGCCATAAAGTTAGCCTCACAAATGTCTAAATGCAGTAAAGTTAGAAATCCGTTATAAAAAGATAATTAATTAAGGGGAAAAAAACCATAAGTCTGGAAAATTTTTAAATGTACTTCTCAACAACTTGTGTGTCAAAGAGGAATTCATAGTAGAAATTAGAAAATACTTAGAAATAAATGGTAATGAGAATACTATATCAGAACTGTGGGATGCAGCTAAAGTGGTACTATGAAGGAAATCTATAGCAGTAGTGCTTACATCAGGAAATAACTGAAGCTCAAAATAATGAGCTAAGAACTTAGAAAATTAACAGAATAAACCTAAAGAAAATGGAAGGAAATAATAAAGAGTAGAAATTAATGAAGTAAAAAAATATTTAATAGAGAAGATCAATAAAGCCAGAAGTTAATTATTTAAAAAGACTAATAGGGCTTCCCTGGTGGCGCAGTGGTTAAGAATCCGCCTGCCAATGCAGGGGACACAGGTTCAAACCCTGGTCCAGGAAGATCCCACATGCCACGGAGCAATTAAGCCCGTGCACCACAACTACTGAGCCTGCACTCTAGAGCCCACGAGCCACAACTACTGAGCCCACGTGCCGCATCTACTGAAGCTCGCACACTCTAGAGCCCATGCCCCACAACAAGAGAAGCCACCGCAATGAGAAGCCCATGCACGGCAAACGAAGAGTAGCCCCTGCTCGCCACAGCTAGAGAAAGCCCGTGAAGAGCAACGAAGACACAACACAGCCAAAAATCATAAACAAAAATAAATAAATTTATTTTTAAAAAAAAGACTAATAAAATAGACTAACTTCTGGCAAGAGTAACCAGAACAAAAAAAGAGAGTACAAATAATATTAAAAATGATAAGGGACTATAGCTAAATGTGCTACATAGACTAAACAGATAAAGGTTTTAATAACTTTATGCCAATAAATATGAAAACTTAGATAAGATGAATAGATTCCTAGAAAAATTCAATTCACCAAAACTGGCTAAAGAAGAAATAAAGAGCCTAAAAATCCTACATCCTGAACCTAAAATGGTGCTAAAAAAATACAGTCTTTCCCCGAGTTGAGGCCATGGAGCTTATGATGAAGCTAACCATCAGAGGCTGGGTCGGGTCATACTGTGACCTGCATTCCAAAAAACTGGTCAAGTTACAGATTTGTTTACTTCAAAGGTGCTGCCTATGTGATGAAGAGGAAGACTAGGACTCTTCAATTTAAAAAAATTACATTTAAGGGTAACTTCCCTGGCAGTCCAGTGGTTAAGACTCTGCACTCCCAATGCAGGGGGCATGGGTTCAATCCCTGGTTGGGAAACTAAGATTCTGCATGCCGCACAACATGGCCAGAAAAAGAAATAAATAAAAATGTAAAAATAAAAAATTTTAAAATTACATTTAAGAACTTGATACTTCATATTTCCTTTCTCTTACTGATATAGATATCACTGTTTTAGTATATTCCATCACCAGTAAAAAAAACACACTACTGATCTAGGCCCCCATTATTTAAATCCTTATTTGGGATCATTAATTTATATTAATAGACTATGTACTGTCTTTTTCATTATGTACCTTCCCCAAAAGTTACTCTCAACTAGTGCTGCAAACTGTGAAGCAGATTTCTTAAATCATTTTGGGAAAGTGTGGCAAAAGAGACAGCACTTTTCATTTTTTAGGGTAGAAAGTATGATTTTCTCTTCTCACTGATGTTCACTGAATATTTAACAATCATCTGTTGCATTCATAACATTTCTGCATCATTTATTCAAACACTCTTTCTCAAAACATTTATTGAGCAAATGCTTTTTTGCCAGGGGCTGAAACAGCCATAATATTATAGAAAGAGGAGGCTCAAGTCTATAAAACAATTTTTTTTTTTTGATTTTTGGCCACACTGCGTGGCATGCAGGATCTTAGTTCCCCGACCAGGGATCGAACCCGTGTCCCCTTCAGTGGAAGCACGGAGTCTTAATCACTGGACCACCATGGAAGTCCCTATAAAACATTTAAGGGAGGAACTTCTCAAATTATTTGCCAATTAGTCACCACCTGTAAATTCTCTCCAGACAACATGAAGCCAAAATTACCAAAAAATGCTGCTAAAACCCACCCTGGACCAACTGAAATAAGATAAAGATAACATTTTCAGTAATCGAAAGGTTGTGTGCATTGGAATCACAGTTTATTGTTTATGGGACGTTTTGGATCTTCATGTTTTGGGGAAAAAACTTTAGGCTGTTAAATAATTCAATAAAAACCTTCATTTTGGGAATTCCATGGCAGTGCAGTGGTTAGGACTTGGCGCTTCCACTGCTGGGAGCCCGGTTTCAATCCCTGGTCAGGGAACTAAGATCCTGCAAGCCAAGCAGCCAAAAAAGAAAAAAAAACAAAACAAAAACAAAACTTCATTTTACCTTTGTTAATTATAACTTAAACTTAACCTTGATTTTCTCCATTCTAAAAATATATAGTCTATAATTTTTTAAAAAAATCTTATAACCATTAACAAATTTGAATGAACTTAACTTTCCTCAAAGCAAGCACCAGGTCCAGATGGCTTCAGCAGTGAATTCTTTGAGTCAACAGTAAAATGGATAATTGAATTGTGGTATTGTCATATAGTGGAGTGCTAAACAGCAATGAAAATAAGCAAACTACAGCTGCAGAGGTCCATATGAATAATTCTCAAAACAATGCTGAGTGAAAGAAGCAGAGAACTCATATACTGTGATTCCACTTATATAACATTCAAAAATAGGCCAAATAATAAATACATAAGTATACATAAATAGATGTTAAAACTATAAAGAAAAGCAAGAAAATAATTACCATAAAATTCAGATGTGTTTATGGGGAGTTAGGGGTGCAGTATGAGAGGAACATACAGAAGGATTTCTGAGGCACTAGGATATCTCTTAACCTGAGTGTTGGATACACAGGTGTTCTTTTTATTGTTACTCTTTAATTTCATTCCTAGGCATATACTCTGGAGAAATTCTTGCACTTGCAGAAGACATTTTATATACTCTTTTGTATATATGATATCTTTTTCAATTTATAAAGTTATTTATTCTATGCAAGAGGAATGTTGGATATGTATGTAGTACCAACATGGGGAAAACATCCAACATATATTAAGTATCAAGCATGTTATAGAACTCAATAAATCTGAACAATATACACTAAAATGAAACACTGGTTATCTCTGGGATGATTTCCATTTCAAAATTATACATTTCTGGAGTGTTCCAATATTTTGCAATAATCTCATTCACCTTTGTGGTCAAAAAACTAAAGTTTATTTTTATATGTGTAAAAAAACTGTTTAAAATAGAGAAATACTTTTCTGGAAAGAGGGACTTTTTTTCCCTTTTGCAAACTGAAAAGAGTTCCCTGACAACCCCCTGACTGTACAAAAGAGAATTTGTGAGGACAGATGTTTCAAAATGGGAAGGGCTTCTAGACTTAGGTTCCTTCAATGGGGTAAAGAGTGAATGGGGTCTGGTCAGTCCCTCTGGCTTACCAGACTTTCCCAACCACAAAGCAAACCTGCTTGTCCCCTGCCATTCTCCACTCCCGGCTCAGGAGGGTGAAAGAGGTCTTGGCCAGCTGCCTTCCCGTCCTGCCCCAACGTTCCAGGTTCCCAGCTGACTGAGCATCTGGCAGTTAGCCAAAGGCCAACAATGTCCTGACTTCCTGAGTAAATACCTGTGAACAGAGAGAAGACATAGTGGGGTCAGAGCAAGGACTACACAACAAGGCAAAGAACAGAGCCAAGCAGTGATAGGGGATAAGGAGAGCTCAGGAGATCTTGTTCTGCGCCATCCCGTGATTTGCCCTGTCTCCCTCCAGCCCCCAGAATTTTCCATTGCAACTGGTGGGGACTCGGGCTCTTGGGCCTGGAGAGCCATGGCGAGGCAGAGCCCCAGAGAGTTCATTTTATCAAGGGGGAAAAATTCCAGGCTTTTGCATGTACTGTACCCTTTGTCTAGAACGTTTTCCCTCCATCTTATCCTGGCTAGCTTCTGTTCATTCTTCAGATTTCAAATTATGGACCACTTGCTCTTGGAAGCCCTACCCAACTCCCACCACCGTAGCTTCACCACCCTCCAAGAAGAGATCGGAGGCCTCTCTGCTGCCACAGCCTCTCCCTCCCTTAGCCAGCACTATCCCACTCTAACAGTTGTCTTTCCCACTGGAATTTTAACTTCCTGAGGTCCGGGACCATGACTGTCTTACCACTGTGTCTCTCTAGTACCTGGATACTCCAAAAGTACTCAGAAAATGTTTTGATAAATGGATGAATAAAATGAAGGAAAGGCAGAGAGGGCAAGTGACAAAGAATCCTTCCACTTGTCTGGAGTGTGGTTCTAAGCAGCCTATGGGAGGAGCCTCCAAGGCAAGGAAAGCTGCAGGAGGCTTTATGCTCCCTTCCTCTCCTCCCTGCTCCTTCCCATTCTGTTATCATTGTGCCCTTCCCTCCCCCACCCCCCATCCCTTCCAGTTTGGTGTGAGCTTGAGCTCCCTCTACTGGCCAGACTTCAGTGCCACAGGGAGCCAAGCCCAGGAACCCTCGCTTGTTTCCTTCTTTCCTCTGGAGAGACTCTGCTACCCCCTCCCCCACTAGGGGGTTCAGGAGGGACTGGAGCATGTAGAGAAAACAGGGTTGTTCAGCACACTGGAGCTTTCCAAGGTCTGAGCCCTCACCTCCCCATCCTCAACACCTGGAGCATTTTCCTCACACCCTTACCTCACGCTCAGTTTCCTGGAGCCCCAACTCCATACCACTTAATTCACAGAGATGTTGATTTCCGGAGCCTATGGCTGATACATCAGCTCGGGCTATGGAACAGAGATCCGAAGATGAGTTGGGAACAGAAAGACAAAAGACTGAGACAGACAGCAGAGAGAAAGGAACCCAGAGAGTGAAAGGATATAAACCCACATTAAGACAAAGACAAAGATCAGGACTTTGTCCACAGGCCTTTCCACCCACCCTGGGCTCATATGAAGAAAAAATTTCCCTCGCTCCTTCAGTGTGCCTATGTTAATACAGAACAAAGAGGAATGATTGTGTTGATCAGATCTTCAGACTTAACAGAGATATTACACTTTAGGGGCAACTCCTGGAGAAGACCTCTCTGCCCAACCCCTGCCCTGTTCTCCTGAGAGGGCCCATCCTGGAGCTCACATCTTCATTGTCACTTCCACTGAATGAGTACTCTGGCTCCAGCCCCTTCTCAGTGATGCTTCTCTCCTTCTCTGGCATCGGCTCATCCAGCCAGAGGAGTTCCTGTGGTGAGAAGACCCACTCCAATGCCTTTCGGACCCCCACCAGGTCTAGCAACTGCAGGGATAGAAACAAAGCCAAGGACTGCCAGCAATAGCAGCAGGAACATTAACAACAGTAACATTTATTGAGCACTTCCTATGTGCAAGGCATTGTGTGTAGTTTCACTGAATGCTAACACATTCATATGAGGTAGACATAATTATTCCCACTGTACAGAGAAAGAAACTGAGGCCCTGAGAGTTTAGTAACTTCTCAGAGGTCACAGAGCTGGGATGTAGTAACCAGATTGGTTCCAGTGCAAAGCCCATGGCTCTTAACTTCCTCAGTAAGAACAAAGCCAGAAGCCACTTACATTATCAGCTTACTGAGTAACAAAAGTGCCAGCCTTGCCTCTCCCAGGTCTTCAGTTTTCTTCTGGGCTTTATATCCCTACCTGTGGCTGATCAGCCCAAAGAGATTGGGAAAGGAATTGAACCAGGTATCCCAGGTCTAGCCCATCTGTAGTCATCCCTTGGCCATCTTTCTTTGTCTTAGGATTCCCAACCAGGCAGAGCCAAGGCAAGTGACAGAGGGTAGATTCTCCCTCTCGTTCAGGCCTTGGCCACCCTCCCAGGCTGAGTCTCCTGGGGGCCATCAGGACACCACCCAACTCTGCCCCGAGTCACCATGAGGGGGAAGATGATGGCTGCAGGGGTAGACTTGACTATCCAAAGCAGACCCAGGCAGGCAAGCTGGATGGCTGTGAAGAAGTGGACCCTCCTCAGAGGCACATGCCACAAGAGCAGAAGGTCCGGCTGGTGCTTTGCTGGCATCAATAATAGCTGCACCCTCTTCGTGAACTGGGGGAACAAGAGGAGGAGGAAAGCAGGGTACTCAGGTAGCCTGGAGGGTGTCACTGTTAGCTATCCAAGCCCAGCGCTGGGAACGGTCAGAAGGCTCCCTTGGTCCCCTCCCCAACCACAGCGTGGCAGCAGAGTCCCTGTGGCCAGGACAGGCAGGAAAAGAGGAGAGGAGGGGAATTGGCAAATGCAGGCAGGAAGTACCAGCGGGAAAGAAAAGGAGAAGAGTGGGGTTACTTGGTGATTTTAATGGACTCACCTGGATGCTGCTAATTGCTGTCACCCCCATGTATAGGAAGATGCCATAGAGCAGAGGCATTGGGATGAACTGGTAGAGAGAAGTGGAGAGCTGGCAAAGTAGTTCACCTCTGCCAGCTGCCCAGATACCCACCCCCCCAGGCTCCACCCCCAGCCTCCAGCCTCCAGCATGTAAGCATACCCACTTTGTATTGCCTGATTTCATTGAATCTTCACGTCAATCAGATGCAGTAAATTCTATAATTTTCTCCATTTTACAGATGGAGAAATTGGATTTCAGAGAGGCTAAGTAACTTGCCCATTACCTCTCTTACCACTCTTCTCTCTCACATTCCTCTCTGCTCTCTCTGTTCCTGCTATACTGGCCCCCTTTCCTTTCCTCACTATGTCCAAGTTTACTTCTACCCCTTGCAAGGCCTTTTGCTTTGCTATTCCCTCCACTTATGTTTCTCTTTTTTTCCGCCCGACCAGGGATTAAACCTGGACTGCCAGAGAATTCCTTATTCCCTCCACCTAAAATGCTCTTCCCTAACATCCCTCTCACTACTCATGCTTCTCACTACTCATGTCATAACACCCCAGAAAGGCCTTCCTTGACCAGCCAATCTAAAGTAGACCCCTGGGGACTTCCCTGGTGGTTGAGTGGTTAAGAATCCGCCTGCCAATGAAGGGGACATGGGTTCGAGCCCTGGTCCAGGAAGATCCCACATGCCACAGAGCAACTAAGCCTGTGCACCACAACTACTGAGCCTGTGCTCTAGAGCCCGCGAGCCACAACTACGGAGCCCATGTGCCACAACTACTGAAGCCCGCATGCCTAGAGCCCGTGCTCCACAACAAGTGAAGCCACTGCAATGAGAAGCCCGCATACCACAATGAAGAGTAGCCTCTGCTTGACGCAACTAGAGAAAACCTGCACGCAGCAATGAAGACCCAATGCAGCCAAAAATAAATAAATAAATTTATAAATAAATAAATAAAGTAGACCCCTGGTGCTCTTAATCACCTTGCCCTCTTTTATTTTTCGTAGAAGTTATCACTATCTGAAATTATCCTAGTTTATTGTTTTAATTGTTTTTATGTGTCTCCTCTCACCAGAATGCAAGATGTGGATGATCTGTTTTGATCACCACTATATCCCCAGTCCCTGCAAGAGTGCTTGGCACATGGCTTATGCTCGGTAAAAATCTGCTGAATGAGAGTCACCTAGTTAGTCAGCGGCTGATCCGGTCCATCTGACTCTTTCAACTACTCTACTCTCACCCAGCCTCCATGACCTTTCCCTCCGCTAACCTCTTGTCGTCCTGCCTGTGAATTTGTGTACCATTCTCCACATCCTCCTTGACTGCTTTGCTGTCTTGGCTTGTTGAACCTTTCTGCTGTTACTTGTTGCTTAATTTTTATTCATGTGTATGTGTTGCTGACAGGGGCTTGGTTCCATATTCTTCTTCAATATTACTCCCCTCCCCACCCCTTTCTCCCAGGTGCCTCGCAGAGCCTTGCACACAGTAGGTGTTTATAAACATCTGGTGAGGGAGAAGTGAAGGGGTTTTGCCTCAAAGTTTTTCTGGGTTGTGATGATCACACTCTTAGTCTAAGGCTCATTGAGAGTCTGGAGCAAGGGTAGTACTTGGGCCCTGGGGATGGTGGCATGTCTGCACCCTGCTCCACTGGGTAGAAAGCCTACTGGGTCAGAGTTTGGGTTCTCAGATAGGTCTGAGAAACTAGGTCTCTTGGTGGTCTCTTTTTTTTTAAACTTTTTATTTATTTTATTGCTGTGTTGGGTCTTCGTTTCTGTGCGAGGGCTTTCTCTAGTTGTGGCAAGCAGGGGCCACTCTTCATCGCAGTGCGCGGGCCTCTCACTATCGCGACCTCTCTTGTTGCGGAGCACAGGCTTCAGACACGCAGGCTCAGTAGTTGTGGCTCACGGGCCCAGCTGCTCCGCGGCATGCGGAATCTTCCCAGACCAGGGCTCGAACCCGTGTCCCCTGCATTGGCAGGCAGATTCTCAACCACTGCGCCACCAGGGAAGCCCTCTTGGTGGTCTCTTGTAAGCTCCTTAACCTCTTTAATCTTCAGGTTCCTCATTTTTAAAGTGCATATGCCTCTCAGTGGTAATGTGAGGATTAAATGAGACTATGTATGGAGAAAACTTAACACAGTGCCCAGCATGCGGTAAATGTTCAGCCAATGTCAGTTCTTCCTACATTTATTATTATTACTGCCCTGCCCCTGATGCTGGCTTGTCTGACTAAGGTAACTTGAGTACAGGTGCCAGGAAGATGGAGATTCCTGTGAGGATGAACACCGCCAGGCCCGTCGGCCTCTGCTCTCTGTGGGGAAAGGAGGAGTTAGCTAGGGTCTGGGAGAGCCCCTGGGGTGCCCAGGCTGGGCACACTGGCCAAACATCACAACAGACCCTGGCAGGAGGGAAGTGGAGGGATCCCCTGAGAGTTACCTGGCAGGGAGGGGACCTTAGCTTGGTGTGAAAAATTGGCAGAGAGGAAGGGACAGGTCACTTCAATACGGGGGTCCCAGTCCTCTTCAGCAGCTCAAGCTCAGAGCTGCTCTTTGTTTTTATCTTTTATTTTGATGGAAAATTAGCAATTTTTACACTACCATAAAAACTTCTACTTCATAATTTGCAAAGTTGATTTCACATACTTTCGACAGTTAGACTGTGTTTCCAACAAAATTGTTTTTGTGATGGTTACTTTGTAATATCAATGAGGTGCTTCTACACTGAGTGGGGATGATTAGGTACCACCTCATCCTTGCTCAGCCCCAGCTGCCTCCACACTCATATCCATGATGCTCCTCTGGAGGCCCCTCCCAGTCTCATGGCTGAAGGAGGAGAGGGGAAGACCTGACTCACCCACCTCAGAGCCCAGAACCCACCCATTCGCCCCACAGCAGTGCTCATGGGGCAGTGAGAGAGCCCTCTGGAGTCGCCAGCTTACAATTTAAGCTGCCCAAATAACTCTGCCCTGTACCCAATACCCCACCTTGCTGCCCACGTCTCATTCCAGCCTCCTGAATACTGGCCTCACCTGATGCCCAAGAAGCTGGGAGCCTCCCCTGGGGCACAGGCTCTGCTCGCTCTCCGAAGACTGTCCATGTGGGCCAGGGAGATGACAGTGGCTGAGACACACCAGGGCAGCCCAAGAGCTGATGTGAGCCGCATCAGCACGGCCACACGGAGGAGGTCCAGGTGGAAGCCAGCTCCCTTCTGCAGGTAGCGGTGGGGCAATGAGGACAAAGCTAGCCCAGATCTGAGCCCTCTGTCCTCTGGGGTGGGAGAGGGGGAGCCTGGACCCCACCCTAGAGCTCCTGTCCCTTGGGCTAGGGACCTAGGGTCTTACCCAGCAGGCCTTACCCGCAGTCTATATTCGGTGCAGTTGGGGATGACCCCTGCGATCTGCTGGTCCATGAAGATGAGGATAGACAATAGCAGGGCAGGCAGGGCGGCTGCCACACTCAGCCACCAGGGGTTGGCTCCAAAAGGTGACACCAGCCAGCCACGTCCAGGGAGTGTGGGCTAGGGAAGGGCAGTCAGTGGACAGGTTGGAGAGGGTATCTCAAGAGCACCTAACCTGCACACTCCAGCCTTGTCACTCTTCCACAACACCCCCCCCTCATCCCCCCCACCCCCCTGCATGCTCTAAGACACTGAATGCTAGGTGGGAGCAGTCTGTATGTGCACAGCTGGTTCAAAGCATCCCAGTGCAAGGATGGCAGAGGGCAGAAGGAGGGGGACCAGCCTGGGGGTTGGGCTGGAGCTGGGGGCTCTGGACTTTGGTTCTCAGGGTCCTTCCCTCCCTGCAAGAGGAGGAGGTGGTGGATTAGGCCCGCCCGCACTTCCTGATGTACAGAGAGCTTCTCCCTAAGCACCCCGCACCCCCATCCAGCGCTGGGCAACTCAGGTTCAGACCTGCCTTGATCTGGGGCAGGGGCAGGGCTGGGTGTGTCTGCGTCTGCTCTGATTACAAGCGTCTGTGGGGGGCAGGGCTCCAGTTGCTGCCTTGGGTTCTGAGCCCCTGAGGCTGCCTCAGTTGGAGCCCCCCCGTGCTCTCCTGCCCTGAGGGAAGCTGGAGGGGAGGTCTCCAAACGCACAGGCAAAGTTTAGGTGCTAAGTCAGTGCTGAGCCTTGTCCTGTGCACTGTCATGCCCTGGGCAGGGAGCTCCAGCTTTACTGGATCAGAGCAGACAATCGTGGGTGCCAAGAAGAGTTTGGGGAGTAGTGTAGTGGGTAGGGCCATGCCAAGAGTAGGGAGAACATATAACAACAATAGCTAGCATTTATTGAGGTCTTGGTATGTACCAGTCCCAGAAATGTGATAGTGCTTTGCACTATGATCTTCTGTGAACCTCAAAACAACCTGTGAGGTAGAAACTATAGTAATTTATTATTTCCATTTTATAGATGAAGAAACTGAGGCTCAGAATGCGGGTTAACTTCCCTAAGTCACACAGCTAGGAAGTGACAGAAGTGGAGCTCAGACCTAGGGCTGGCTGACCAGAACCCATTCTTTTAACCCCTTACCTATAATAGTAGCTACCTAGTCTGTGCTTGCTATGTGTCTGGCACACGATGTGTCCTCACAACAACTCTGTGAAACCATTATTATACTATTTCTATTTTATGAGTGAGAAAACAGAAGACTAGAGAAGAAGTATGGGATCTATTCATCTTCCTCCTCTAGGGTCCTTTCTGTTGGCCCTGCTTTGCCCTCTGCCCTCCACTCCCAGCTCTCACCTTGAACTCTCTGGACACCGTGAGCTTCAGCGTGGCTAGGCCCAGGAAGGCATCGAGGCCACAGCCCAGCAGGATGGCCAGGACTGAGAAGAAGTCACCCAGCA
Organism: Balaenoptera physalus; assembly: GCF_965194825.1. NCBI lineage: Eukaryota > Metazoa > Chordata > Mammalia > Artiodactyla > Balaenopteridae > Balaenoptera > Balaenoptera physalus. The sequence goes on from NC_138890.1 coordinate 60,196,438, forward strand.
TCTTGCACACCTGGCCACCCAGCAGACACTCAGTCAGGTTCAGGCCACCATCCCCTTCCTTCGGCCCCCTTTCCCATTTGCAGACAGGGCCCGAGGCCAAGAGCCAGTTCTCTCCCACAGAAAGAGAGGTGACACTCACCATGGAGGGGAAGAAGCGGCTGGTCTTTACGTGCTTGAGGGCCATGGCAAAGAGGAAGGAAGTAACGAAGAGGAGAATGGAGAAGAAGGCAATGTCTGGGATGTATGACAGCCAGGCCCACGAGGATGGCCTCCCTGCCGGGTACACTCAGGTGGGGGCAGCAAGGATGCATTGACTAGGCCTAGGTCTTGTGTGGAGAGGAGGTCCAGGATGGGGTTATGGGCAGTGAAATAAATGTCCACTGATGTCCACTGAGACTGAGTACACAAGATAGGAGATCTGCAACCATAGCAAATGGCTGGGACTCAGTGACCTATGAGGGGTGGGAAGAGCCTGGAACTACTGACTTCTTTGGTCTCCACCCTTTCTTTCCCAGGCCCTCCCAGGAACAGGCCCTCACCACGCTGAAGATGCCATCTCTGTCTTTCGGCTTTGTGCTTGTCCACTGAGACTCATTTCCTGGAAGGAGAGAAGAATTCAGGTGGGGAATTCCCTGGTGGCACAATCGTTAAGAATCTGCCTGCCAGTGCAGGGGACCCGGGTTTGATCCCTGGTCCGGGAAGATCCCACATGCTATGGAGCAACTAAGCCCATGTGCCACAACTACTGAAACTGTGCTCTACAGCCCGCGAGCCACAACTACTGAGCCCGCAAGCCACAACTACTGAGCCCGTGAGCCACAACTACTGATGCCCGCGTGCCTAGAGCCCATGCTCCACAACAAGAGAAGCCACGGCAATGAGAAGCCCACGCACCGCAACAAAGAGTAGACCCCGCTCGCCGCACCTAGAGAAAGCCCGCACACAGCAACGAAGACCCAACGCAGCCAAAAATAAATAAATAAAAAAAAATAAATTTATTAAAAAAAATAAAAAAAGAATTCAGGTGATTTTTCCTCCCCTAGGAACCTTCTCCAGCCCAAATCAGGAGCCTAATTTCACAGGTCCAGCTGAACCAGAGAGTTCTTAGTTCTGACTCATCTGTCTGCTGACTCCGATCACTACCAAGTCTGTCCTCAGGACATTGCCTCATGCCCTTGTCCCTTCAAATTCCCTACCTATCTGTAACCCAGGTGCCCGGCACAGGACTGGCCAAAGCAGACGCCCAACAAATGGATGAGCTCACAAATCTGTGTTTCCACCAGGGCCAGAATTAGTCTTGTTCATGCCTAGTACAGAGTCTAGAACTCTTGACAGGACACCTCTTCCTCAGTCCTGGTCCATGTGGAGGGAAATGTGCAAGTGTAATACTCCAAGCTCCTCTCCACCCAGTCAGTAACTCGGCCCAGGAGAAGAGCAGTGATTTATTTGATTGGTGAGTTTGGGAGAAGAAGCTGGGCATGCCTGGCCCTGCCCCTTCCTCTCCCTCTCTAGGGAGTAAGCTGCCTGCACCCTGCGTGCATTTAGCTCTGCTCCTCTAGGGTGAGACAGTCCCTCTCCGGTGCAGCCACGACCAGGTGGGTAAGTCGATCCAATTTTGGTTTCATCATTAGGAAGCCCATATACCCATAGATACAACCATGTTCTTCTCTCAGCACTGGCAGAAATAAAGATATTGGGCCTGCTCTGTTGACTTAGTTTTCATCTGACTCAGAACCAGAATAGGGAAGAGTGCTGCTGGTTACTGGGTAAGTACTCAGCATTTTGCTGAACTTAACTAAGGGGGACAGTACGGGGACAACCCTTCCTGCATCCTCCCTTATTTTGCCAAGCTCCCTATTTCCTTCGCCCACCTCCTGGGTCTAAGTACTGGCAGCCATAGGTGGGAGAGCCAGGTCTCTGGATGGGATAGGCACGGGTCAATGTCAGCATTTTGCCCACGGCATCATAAATGAAGATGAGGCTGATAAGAGCACAGAAGCCTTCCTCGGTGAAGCAGGTAAAGTAGTGCACCAGCACGCTGGCCTCTGTGGCCACCAGCACCAGGCAGAAGGGGGCCACCCAGATGCCCACCCACAGGCAGAAGGGGAGGTAGTCCAGGCTGTGATCTCTGGGGGATGAGAGACAGGCAGGGCTTCGAAGTGCCCATTCTGCTCCCAACCTAATCCGGGTCAGGTGCCCCTGGAGCCAGTTTCCACCCTCCCCTATTGACCCAGCTGAGACCAGGCTGAGGGTGTGCTAGTCAGGTGAGGTCAGGTGAGGTGGGGGAGTTCTCTTACCTGCTGAAGGAGAAGAGCAGGTGTTCAAAGACTAGCACTGGCCCGGTGCTGCTCACCAGGGGCTGGTCAGCATCAGGAAGAAGGCAGCTCCAGCCACTGCCGTGCCCAGGAAGCTTTCCAGCACCCCCTAGAAGCCAACAGTGGGCCCTGTCAGCACAGGACCCTGGATTCCTCAGCCCAGGAACCAAGCTTCCGAGGAGCCTCCTCAGCCCAGCCATAGACCCAGAGGAGGGGGAAGGGCATGGCCGGTGGAATACCAAAGCTACGCCTACTCCCCACACGCCCACCCCCGCCCCCGACTCGAGCACTGTCGGTGGCTTCTCCCAGCAGACCTCCGAAAGTGATGGCGTTAGTGACGGTGGCCAGGTAAATGCAGAGCACGGCCGAGAAGCACTGGGGGCGCAGGGCGTCCAAGAAGTCGCTGGGGTACCACGAGGCCTTCCGGCGCACGTCCTGGACAAGGAGCCTCCCGCCCGTGGGTCATCAGTGATCCAGGTTCCCGCATCCCACGTCCCTGGGGCCAGGTGAGCCTCCCCCGCCCCCCACAGTGAGCGCACACCTCGGGGCCTGTGTGACTCCTCCCCGCGCCCAGGACAGCTACCCTCGCTCCCACCCCAGCTCGCCTCACCTGCCAGTCCGCCGCAACTCCGGGCTGGCCGCGTGCGGCCCGCGGCCGTGCCTGTCCTCAGCCGGGGTCCTTCGCCGGGCAGAGGGGCCCTTGGGCTCCCACAGTTGCGAGGGGAGCCTGAGGCCAAGGGGACCCGAGTTGGCTGAGGATCCCCGGCCAGATCGCGACTCGGCGCCGGAGTTCGCGGCACCCTGCCCCCTGGCGGCGGCTCGTGTCTCTGCTGGCTGGGGGCGCGGCTCTGACCGCGGAGACCTGGGCCTCGCTTCAACAAGGTCCAGGTCACATTCTGACCTTCCAACAGGAGTGAAAGCCAGGCTCCGGCAGGGGAAGGTTCAAGGTCTCACAGCGACAGAGTGGTCCAGCAGAACTCAGGTCTGCCCCTTTCCTGTCCCCTCCCCTACCCCACTGCCCCTCCTCAACAGTGGAACTGGACCCAAGGCCTTTGGGGAAGGATCTCTAGGGCATGATGACCCCCAGATACCTTTTGTGCTCAGAGGGCAGACATTTAGGTGGGGGAATCTGAGCTGTTGGGTCCCATCGACCTAGAGGGAGCACTGTCACCTCCTCTAGGAAAGCATCCAGGGCTGCCAGAAGGTCATGAAAGTTGGTGGCCCACCGAACTGACCACTGGAATTGCTGGGGATAGGGGCACAGAGGGGCACTAAATACAGATCTGCACCCTTACATGCATTTTCACAGTTTCAAAACTAGACACAAGTCACATAGGCAGACGAGTCATTCAAGCATTTATTCACGCATGCATGCATTCAGTGAGTATCTGTGGGTGCCTACTGTGTGCCAGCCCTGTGCTAGGTAAGGGGTGGAGGTGCGGTGGTAGCCAAGGGAACTTCAGTCCTCATGCTCCCAGACATGAAGCCACGCTCTGCTTCACTGCTGTACTGATCGCACGTGGAGAGTCCGTATACTCACTGACACAAGCGTGCACACACGTATACACACACACACAGACACACACGTGCCTGCCCAGCTCACCGGGTCACTGAGGAGGATGGCCACTGCCCGGCCCATCTCATGGTAGCCCCTTCCCTGTGTAGGAGGGCCAAAGAGAAGGCCGAAAAACCTGAGGAAGGAACCAGGTCCCAGAGAGAGACAGAGGCTGCTATCTCACAGGGCAGCCCTGGCCTCTGACCTCACTACCAACCCCATATACACGTTCCTGTGCACACCTTCTTTGCAGCACTGACCGCCACCCCTCCCTGAGTACCAGTCCCCATCCCCACCCCCAGAGAACTGGACCCAAAGACCTCCTAATCCCCTCGCCGGTAAAGGCCTTCTCTGGGCTCCAGGATACCCGACCCCCACTCAGCAGCCTCACCTGCTGGGGAGGGGCACCTCAGTAAGGGGTCCCCAGCACCACTGGATCCCGCAGTCGCACAAAGACCCCCACTGGCTGTTCCAGGAAGCCCAGCTCTCCTGCCAGCACAGCCCCTGCTTCAGCCCCTGGTGGGAGCTTCTGTCTCAGAGGGTTCTGATGCTGGGTTGGGGTTCAAGGAGACACAGAGAATGAAAGCTTATTCAGGGAAGGGGATGTTGGCAGGATCTTGCCTGAGGAGGAGTCCAGTGGAGGGTGGACCTCTGTTAATCCCTAACTCCTCTCCCAGCCCTGCCCAAGGAAGTGCCACAAACCTGTTCCTTCAGGGGGGCTTCCTCCTCTTGAGAAGCCTCTCTTGGACGAGCAGATCCTACAAAACAGGATTATGCGATGATTAAGAGCACAGGCTTTTGGGGTGGATCCACCAGGGCTCCCTGACCAGCTTTGCCAAGTTGTGAAAACTGGAGCACAACTTCCCCCTCTGCTCCTCAGTTTTCTCATCACTAAAATGGGGATAATTGTGGTATTACCTCCCAGGGTGGTTGTGAAGATTAAATAAGATACTGTGCGTAGACCTCTGGCACAGTGCCTACCAAGAACATCCCTTCACAGAGCTCTGGCTGTTGTGATTCTAGCCCCTCCATTCTTCTCCCCTCACTACTACCCCTGCTTCTTCTCACTCATGAGTCCTGGGTTGAGGTCCGAGCTGAGGCTAGGCCACTCTTGGTCCAGGAAGGTGCAGGGGAGATCTGGGACCCTCCCACCCCAGGGTTTTTGGTCTTGGGCCCAGGGAGGGGCCTCTCACCTCAGCAGGGGCTGGTGCCTGTGGTCTGGATGAGGTGCGGGGGTCTCTCAGCTGCCCTCTCAGCTCTGGGCTCAGCGACTCCACTCTGGTCACCTGCTCTGGAGAACAGAGGTGGGGCTCCCACCCTTTCCTGTGAGCTCCCTGCCCCTGAACTCTCCCCTTTGCCCTCTGCTCAGGTCCCTTTCCCTTCTGAGAGTCTAGGGAACGCAGGGGCCAGTGAACTTTCTCTTCACTCTGCATTTCTATCTCTCCCCTGTGACAGGGATGGGTAATCCCCCAGGGTGGGGCGGGGTGGGCTCTGGAAAATTCCAAAACTTTGTGGGGGAAATCTTAGAGAAATGGCCTGGATGCCCAGGCCCTCCCAGCAAAGGGTCCCAGCATACCCGCGAGCTCCAGGAGGCTCTGAGCTGGACAGTCCAGCAGGACGAGGCCCTTGGCCATCAGGCTGTGGAGCTTCTGGAGGCTAGGCAGTGCCACGGTGGGCACGGGGGGGCGCTCCACCTGCCTGCACCCACTTCCAACTTCTCCTCAAACAGCACCCACCTGTGGTGAAGAGGGGCAGACAATGTTCCTGAGGGCCTCTCTCCCAGGTTCAGGAGTGGGGACAGGAGAGCTAGGGAAAGTGAGACGGTGGGGAAGTTGCGGGCCCAGTGGTACAGAGTATGCCCCTCCCGGGCAGTCAGCCCTCATCTTGGGTCTTGGGGAACTCAAAACCAGACTGCAGAGAAGGCTGAGCACCATAGAGGGTGAGGGTCTGAAATGGGGAACACAGGAAGGAACTCCTGATTGGGAGTGAGAATACCACCCCACACACAGGAAGAGCTGGGAGTCATGGAGGAGGCCCCAGTGGGGGAAGGGGAAGGGCCCCATAAAACTGGCCTGGGTCCCACTCACCTGCCTGTCTCTCTCCACTCCAGGGCCTGGGGCCAGCCCAGCAGCTCATTCAGCTGAATGAAAGGCAGAGGGTCCTTGGGTACCCCCTGTTCCCTGCTGTCTGTGTCTAAGGGGCCATCAGGGCTGGGGCCAGAGCCAGGGCCACTGTCCAGCTCTCCTGTGGGTACATTTTCACAAGCACTGGAGACTTCAAACTCCTCCTGGCCTGGCAGCTTCACCTCGGTGAGGCTTGCACAGACTCTCAGGGACTGGTGTGGTCCTAGGTTCTGAGGCCAGGGGCCTAGGTTCTGAGCCCCGGGGGCCCAGGGGCTGCAGTTATAATGCACCCCGCATGTAGCACAACACAAACAGCAAGGCCTACTGACTCCAGAGCCAACCAGTCACCTCCTCCCCTGCTTGTTTTCCCCATTCCCTGCTAGCCTGAGAGTGTGAGGCTAGCTTGACCTTTCCCAGGCTCTCCAGAAATGCCCAACCTGGGGCAAAAGGGTGGTGAGCATTTCCTGTGGGATCCAGTCTGACCCCACTGCATTTTGTGTAAATTAACAGGAATACATCGCTGGCTTGGGTCTTAGGACTGACCCCCAGATTATACTACCCACTACTCTGTATCAAATACAAACACCAAATACCGTGGACTGTTTTGAATGTCACCAACACACCCTGAGGGCACCCATTTGGACAAACAGAGACCTAATAAATAACTGGGTCTATAGAAGTCAAGCAGGCTAATGGAGAAGGGAGATAGCAGGCAGAGGCCCTGCCCACTAAATGGGCTAATGATGGAAAGTGGAGGCAGTTCATGAAGAACAGATGCCTGAGTCTTAAATTCCTTTGTCCAACAACACCTGGAAACTTCCTAATTTAGCTGTGTGCCTGGGGTCCACCTCTCTAACTCAGCCCCCCAGTGAGGATGGAGGAGCCAGCTAGGGTGTGTGTGTGGAGGAGTTCCTGGCACTAGATGAGCAAGGGAGAACGTGGTCTATTAGCAAGTCCTGTTGGCTCTACCTTCACAGTAGTTCCGGAATTCAACCACAGCTCCCCACTTCAACATGGTCACCCTGTTCCAGGCTGCGATCATGTCTCACCCGAATTATTTCAATAGCTTTCTAACCTTTTACGGTGATCTCTCTGCTTCCACTCTTCCATTCTCCACACAGCAGCCATAGGGACCCTCATTTTATTATTTTTATTTTTATTTTTTTAAATACATTTCCATTTCACTCAAACATAGAGGTTCTTTTAAAAGGCAATCAAGCCATACAACTCTTCTGCTCAAAACCCACCCAATACATTCTCATTACTCTTAGAAGAATAATCGAACTCTGTCATGGTCTATAAGGTCTGGTCTATAGTCTGGCTCCAGCCCTCCTGCCTCCCTGATGGACTCTCATACCGTTCTGTCCTTGCTCCCTCCTTTCCAGCCACACTGGCCTCCCTCTGTTATGTGAAGCCTGTTCCTGCCTGAGGGTCTTTGCAGTGGCTCTTCTCTCTGCACGGAAGGCTTTTACCCCAGATCTTCACAGGACTGGATCCCTGTCACCTACGTCTCATCTTAGATATTACCTACTCATGGAGTCCTAAGTTTCTCCATCACATTTCTCTGTTTTTCTTCCTGGCAATTATCACTACTAGTAACTGCCTTGTTTATTTATTTTTTCAATCGTTTATTGCCTGCCCCTACACACACACACACACACACACACACACACACACACACACACACACACACACACATACACACACACAGGAATGTACCATCCACGGAGCAGGTATTTTATCTATCTTCTTCACCACTGCCCCTAGAGCACCTGGTGGCACTCAATAAATACTTGTTCAATGAGGTCATAGAAAGGGAGGGGCTGGGAAATGAGCTGAGCTTCTCATTGAGACCACATGAGGGCGCTGCTCCCCGCGGAAACGATCGCTAGGGCCGCTCCCTTGGGCCAAGCGGCTGGGTTTGCTTCCCAGAGCGGACCCACTAGGGCGCAGAGATGGTGGGGATGGCAGGAAGGGGTCCTTGATCCTCCGCCTTGCCCTGAGCCACTGCAGACTGGCCTGGCGGGATGGGGTGCGGGGGAGCGCAACAGCGAAGGGGCGAGAGACCCATCAGGCTCATCTGAATGCGGGTCAACCTCTCCACTAGATCCTGGGACCCATTTCCTCTCTGAAAAATGGGACTCAGGCTGGCCCTCCTCACCAACCCCAGGTCTGGACTTGGGGCAAATATCTCAAGTCCAAGGAGTTCCCAGGGCAGGAATTAGAGGAGCGAGTCACTATATTACCGGTTGGGAATTGGGTGCTGAGTCTGATGGGGAAGTTGGTTTCAGTCCCAGGAAGAATAGAAACTGGCCTAGGGCTTGAGAGGGCGGGGAATCCCTGTGACCACCCCTTCAAGAATGTGTCCCAACCCCAAGGGCAAGTGACTCAAGGGAGCCTGAGGGGGACAGGCGCTGGATTTGGCATGAATAGCCCCTCACAAGCACAGCCTCCCTTCCCTCCCCCATTCCAGCTAAAGTTCAGAGGGTCTGCCCTTGCCCTCTCTGTGGCCCCAACTACTCTGGCTCCCCAGGCTGCCTGAAATAGAGGGCCACCATGCCTCCACCCTCCCTGGGCCCTTCTCCCTCTTGGGTCTCAAGTGTCCTGAGCTGCACAGGTTGGTGAGGGAGGTGAGTGAGGGTCTGTCTGTGGGCATCAGTGGTCTCCCAGACAGGGCCAGTGAAGGTGTGCTGTCTGGGAGAGCAGCCCTGGGCATGAACCCTGGAAAATACCCTGGCCCAGGAATTCAAAGACCTGGTTCTCATCTTAGCTCAAACACAGACTTGTTGGGTGTCCTTGGGCAAAGCCCCTCCCCCTTCTGAGCCTGTTTTCTTCCACCGAAACTCAGACAGTTGGAGTAGATGATTTCCAAGGTTCAAAGTAGACCTTTAGCAGTACACTGAACTGGCCCTGAGGGGGAGGAAGCGGTGTCACCAACTGGCTGCCTGGGTGTAAATCCGGGCTTGGTCACTTTCTAGCAAGTGGAGAAGAGATTTACCTTTGCAGAACCTGAGTTTTCCTAACAGCAGAAGGGGAATAATAAAAGTGCCCACTTCATAGGCTTTATTAAATGAAACAATGCATGTAAAATAGTCCTGGTACATAGTAAACACAATAGAGGGAGGCTGTTATAATTAAAAGCTATGAAAATAGTCACTTCCAGAGTGGGGAAGAAAGAAAATATCATATAGTGAAATGTCAGTTGCATCCAACCACTGTGCTAGGCACATTATCTCATGTAATCCTTATGACAAGCTTTTAAAAAACTCACAGTTTTTTAAAACTTTTAATTTAACTTATTTTAAAAAAACTATGTGAGTCTAATCATAGAAGAAGAACTATAGAAGAAGTTGTAAAAAAAAAGCAGGTCTCTGGCTGGTACCTTTCATCCAGCTTCCCGCAATGGTAATATCTTCATAACAATAGTATAATATTCAAAACCAGGATGATGACATAAGCACAACACTGTTAACTAGACTGCAGGCCTTATTCAGATTTCACTTGTTTCCATATGCACTCATTTGTCTGTGTGTGTTTGGGTGTATAGTTTTATGAAATTTTAACACATGTGTAGATTCACTTACAACCAGCTGAGCAAATTGCTCAGCCTCGTTAAGCCTTGGTTTTCCCATCTATAAAATGGGGGTGGGGACTTCCTTGGTGGTGCAGCAGTTAAGACTCCGCACTCCCAATGCAGGGGACCAGGGTTCGATCCCTGGTCAGGGAACTAGATCCCACATGCATGCCACAACTAAGAGTTCACATACCTCAACTAAGGAGCACACCTGCCGCAACTAAGACCCGGCACAACCAAATAAATAAATAAATAAATAAAAATGGGGGTGAAGATACTATTTTCCTCAGAGAGCTGTTGTGAGAATTAAATGAAATAATGTATGTAAAACTCTTAGAACAATACCTAAAATGTAGTGAGTGCTCAATAAATTTAAGAGTTTTTTTTCAGAAAAAAGCACATTTTGGAAAAATGACTTATAATACATAAATAATTCGCATTTGTTCTAGAGAAAACAGAAAATGCTCATAAGAGTAAAAATAACATAAAATAAATTTTCAAATGCCCTTTTACCCCAAAATAACCACTGTTAATTTTACTCACACCACAAATTTGAGGTATATTTCATTATTCTTACTTTATCATAAGAACACTGAGGCTCAGAAAGGTTGAGCAATTTGCCACAGTCACTGAACTTATGAATGAGGAGCTGAGATTGAATGCACGCTCTTGCCTCCAGGAGCTCACAGCTGGGGCCAGCAGACAGGCCTGTGAGTCATACCAATCCAGGGCAGACTGGAATGAACAGCCACTGCTGGTTTCTGAGTACTTGCTATGTTCCGAGCACTGCCTGAGCACCTTGCAGGTTATCTCAGTGAGTCTTCACAGTAGCCCTTTGAGGTAGCTAACGTTCCCATTTCTGGATGAGGAAACTGAGGCTCAGAAAGATATCTTGCTCAAGGTCAGAGCTAGGGGCCGGTGGACCCAGGGATCAGAAAGGTGTCAGTCACATGCCTCAGCCCAAGCTTAAAGCCTCCTTTCTGAGGGATTCAGACAAGATGCTAGGAGAGTGTCTGGGGAGGGAGAGTCTCTCCAGCTGGAGCTTTGGGCGTCTCTCATCCTGGAGCTGGGGGGCCCTTCTCTGACCCCACCTTGACCCCAGACACCAAGATCCAGCCAAGATTTGGAGTGGACCCTGACAGCTGGAGCCTGCTTCCACTTGTCACAATGCCGACACTCCATCTGGAGTGGAGGGGTGAGAGGCTTTGAAAGGAAGAGGCAGAGGAAAAAGAGAGATCGAGTCTGCAGAGCAAAACCACCCGAGCCCGCAGTAAACCGCTTTACCTCAGGCTTTCCGGGCGCCTCTGACCTAGACGGCCAGACTCAGGAAGTGTTGGGAAGGCAACTGCAGGTATGTGATTATTGAGTTTCAAACTAATTACTTATGCTCCCCTTACTTCCAGAAAAGATTTAGACAACAAGAGACATAGAAACAAGTAAATATTTAAAGAATGATTAAAGAGCCCCATAATGAAATCAGATTGGAGAAGTAAGAAATAATTGTCTTCAAAATGCTGGACTGGGGATAATCACTGCAACTGAGCACCAAAACTTAACTTTGAGCTTCCTGGCAGTGGATGCAAAAAGGGAACATATGAATTCCACACCTGCATTATTTCATAAAAGGAAGTACCTATACCAGATACCAGATGAGCCAAACTTCCTAACACTGAACTACAAGAGGAGTTTATTACACCTCATTCAGGCACTGGCCAGGGACCTTATATGTAATAATATCTAGAACAGCGCTTTTACAAAGGATACAGATATTCATATTCCATGTGAACATCTCTTATGTTAGTGGTTCTCAACCCTTTCAGAATCGATATTTCCTTTTTATAACAAATACATTAATGTCCCTTTACTATTCTGAAATGAAGTTCACAAATAATATCCTAACTGCACATTTACTCTTTAAAGAAAGTGAATACCCTAATTAATATAAAAGAGGTGATTTAAAATAGAATAATATTATTTGAATAGGCAAATGCTTGGTCAGACTACTCTAGAAATCTCAGTGAAGTTGCCCATTGCTTGCACCTACACAGACTTACCTTGAATGTGACAACTACAAATACTAACTGACACAGGTTTGTCGTTTGGCAACTCAAATAACACCAAAATGAAAACTCATGCTAATTTCATTCCTGGAAAAGTCAGTGCAAAACCTCTTTTTGCATTTTTGTGTGAATTAGAGATGAGTCTAGGCTCAAGTCATTATAATCAAGAGTTTCACCCATATGAGTATCTGGCGGGACACTCAAAAGCAGTGGAAGTTGGGGCAATTCTTAATTGTGTGTGCCTGATGTCTTTCCCCCACAAGTGCCTGAGGGCTCCCCAATCGGTGACAACCAAAAACTCTCCCACAGATTCCTAAAATATCCCCTAGGAGGTAGTATCTCTTCCTTTGTGAACCATTGTCTTAGATCAACCTTAAGTTATAAAAAAGAGCAAATGGGAATTCCCTGGCGGTCCAGTGGTTAGGACTCCGCACTTCCACTGCAGGGAGCACGTCCCGATTCGTGGTCGGAGAACTAAGATCCCGCAAGCCACGTGGCGCGGCCAAAAATTAAATAAATAAAATAAATAAAAAAAGAGCAAATGGATATTGTTAAATTGCAGCTCTGTGACCACACTTCTAAGAGGAACCAAACTTATACATTCCTGGTACAGGATATGATGTGACCTCGTTCCAAGGCTGAGCTCTGGAGACGTTAATAATAGTACTGACCTATTTATATAGGGCTTTCCCTTTTGCCAAGCACTTTCAGAGATGCTATCTCCTTCAATTGTCACAAGAACCCCCTAAGTAGATTGTTATTCTCCCCCCATCTGAAGATGAAGAAGCTGAGGCACAGAGAGAAAATTATCACACCCTGTAGATCAGGCACTGTTGATCGTCATAGAATTGTCTCAGCAAGACATTTCACAGCAGCACGACTGCCAACAATTCACTATGGACATCACTGGCCAGTGCCTGAATACAGAACAATTGTTTCAAACCTTCATTTTATATGGAGGAACCTGAGGCTTGAGGAAGGAGGCGGGTTGTGTGATGGATGAGAATCACTTGCCTGTCCCTCCAGTGAGCCATCTGTGCTAGGGGATGACGGAAGGGGTAAAGTCCTGGGACTGGAGATTTAAATCTCTTGAAGCCACAGAAATGGGCCCAGAAATGGAGGAGGATGGCTTGGAATCCAGGCATTCGCCAAGCACATCATAAATATCCTTTCCTCAACATCTTCTGGGGATGACAGGGATTTCAGACGTCCCCTTAACACATCCCCCCCCCCCCACCTCATCCATTCCTATCTATCATCCTTTTCAAATGGATCTTGACCCCAGGCAATAAGACATAAGAGCCTCTCCACCCCCAGGTGCACAGGAAGTATTACCTGGCACTTCCTCCAGGGGCCCCAGTCAGCATAGGAGGTGCAAGGGGACTCCAAAGGTCAGGCCTGAGTTCAAATCCCGCTGCATCCCCCAAATTGCCTGATCAACTGGCTCTGATGGGGATAGAGACGCGGATGAGAGAAATCAGCCTGGGGTAGGAGAAATGATCCCTTACCCTGAGCTTCCAAGTTTGGGTAACCGGGCTCATGGCCACCTGGTGATAGAAGTACCCTCAGTGGAGGAGCCCCTCCATTATCCCCAGCCAGCTGAGTTCTGGGTCTACTTGGGACTCACTTTTCTGGTCAGAATGGAAGGAGAAGGCAGCTGAATCCCATCCCCCAGGGGGCACATGCTTCTCTCTGAGCGATGAGGGCTGCTTTCTTGGGTAGAGGTTTCTAAAACTTGGAGTGGCCTTGCAGATCCACCAACTCATTGGTAAGAATGGCCATCTCGCAGCAGAGAGGGACCACTTCAACTGAGAATGACTGGCCCAGGTGAAAGCAGCACCTTACTAAATTCCCACTGGAAGGAAGGGAGGGAGGAAGAAAGGAAGGAAGGAACAAAGAATGGGAGGGAGAAATGAAGGAAGAAAGGAAGGAAGGGGGAAAGGAAGAAAGAAAGAAGGAAGCATTTGTTCCTAACTGCAGCTGTCACCAAGTAAGCACCTACTATGGGCCAGGCATCATATTCTGCTACTATTATTATCCCCATTTTACAGATAAGCAAACTGTAGATCAGAGAAATTGACTAACATGTCCCAAGTTAGAAAGCTAGAAAAATAGCAGAACCTAAATTTGAACCCGTGGCAGTCTGGCTCCCGAGAGCGTACCCATTTCACTAGCTGCCCTGCTGCCCTTACCTAGGCCTCCCTCCAGTCTGTGAGGCAGAGATTCTTAGCACCTCCCCCCAAGACAGATGGAGCACTGAGCCTCAGTAAAGCTGAGGGTGTTATTGTCGGTAGAGGCAGAGAGAGGGTGGCCATCGTCTCATGCATTTGTTCAGAGTAGTGTTGAGCTTTAGAGCACAGGCCCAGGAAAAAGAGAGGAATTCTAATTGAGGCTGAGATTCTTACTAACTGGGTGGCCTTGGGCTGTTACTCACCCGTTTTTAGCCTTACCCCTTTAAAATAGGGAGGAGTATCTAGTCTTAGGGCAGTTGTGAGGATCACGCAAGATCATGAGCACATGGGAAGTGTCATTACTTAAAGTTCTTCTGCCTCTGCCTCAGAGGTTCAGATTTTGTTCAGATGCTTAACTCGTTATCCTAATTATGCAGACCAGTGCTTCAGAAACTGGCTGATGTCAGAATTACCTGCCAAAAGTGTAAATGCTTGGGACCCACCCCAGGAAGTTTTGAATTAGGAGGACCTCTTCATTTTAAATAAATTCCCAGGTAATTCTGATGCACAGCCAGGTGTGGGAGAACCAATCTATTAGCATAGACATCTCAGCCACAGTGGGGAAGGGACTCAGGTGGGTCCCCTCTCCAAGTCCCCTTCTCCCCTTTCTTGTCACCACCAGCTCCTCCTCCCCACTGGCTTGCAAGTGCTCTCCCTAAATGAAGGTCTGTATGGCCTAGCAGAGTCAGTGACAGTGTCCCAAGGAGCCTGTCTTTCCAGAGGCCTGGGAACCCAGCACAGAGCTGGGAAGCAGGATGCCAAGGTTTCTGCTGTAGATTTGCCCCCTTGTGACTCACTGGTGGCCCAGGGCCAGTAGGTTTCTAAGCCTCAGTTGCCCATGGTCCACAGATAGTCAGGAAAAGAAGAGTGGCCTGTGTGCTTCCTCAGGAGTGTGTCCCTAGCACTTGACTGCCAGAGAGCAGGTGGGGTAGAGAGGCCTGGGTAGAGCAAGGGGAAGAGGTGAAAGAATCCTGCATAACTGTGTTTTCCCACTGACGTCTCTCCTTTGATGCTCACAGTGATAGGAAATAAAATCCAGCATCTACCTTGGGCCTGTAACATTCTCTGTTATCTGTCACTAGCCTTTGCTTCAATGTTATCTCATAACCCTCCCTCCTTTCTGGCCCTCTTGCTGTTCCCTGAGTGCTCCCAGCTTGTTCCCATCTCAGAGTTTTTGCCCTATTTGCACGGCTTAGAATACTTTGGCAATGGATCATCACAAGTCTGGTTCCTTCTACTTATTGAAGCATCAGCTTACAGGTCACAGGCTCAGAGAGACCTTTGCTAATCAGTCACCAAGTCGAATGTGTTGTCCCAAGCACTGGGACACAGCATCCTATAGTATATCATTGAATTTTAACTTTCATCTTAGCACTTGTCATCATAGGATCTAGTTTCCTTTTTACTTTACTTAATGTGTTGCCTGTCTCCCCCTACGGTAGAATGCAAGCTCCATAAAAGCATATCCTTGGCTGTCTTATTTATTGCTGTGTCCCTAGTGCCTGAAAAGTGTTCAGTGATTGTTTGTGGAATAAATGAGTTAATGACTTTGCCGCAGCATGAATCGTGATTCCTTTTTCTGGTTAGAGGACACCCAAAGTTCTGAGAGAAGTGTGTCCCAAAACCATTGCAGGCCCTTTGTATTCTTTTTTCAGGTCTTTCCCATAAAACCTGGCTGACACACAAACCTAGCTGGGGTGAGGCTCACAGGTGTGATGAAAGCTTGGAGTTGCCCCATGAATGGGCTAAGACTGATGTGGGGGTGAGAAGGCGGAAGGTCAGAGTGTGTGAAGGGAGAGGCAGGCTGGGACAGGAGAGCAGGGTGTGAAACTGGCAGTGGTGAGGGGAAGAGGGTGACTTGGCTGTGTGTCAGGAAGTGTTTCCCTCCACCCTCCCCTGGGGAGAGCCCTGACCCCAAGGTGGCTTCGTTTTGGGGAAGCAGGTTGTCAGGCAGCTGCTGAGGGAGAATAAAGGTGTGGCCTGGGTGGTGACAATCTACTGAGGTCCTAGGCCCAATACTGATCACCAAAAGGAGCAATCCCACAGTGGCACTTGGCCAAATAGGTGACAGGTGAGCTTCCTCCTAAAAACCAGCCCAACCACACATGGAGCCTCAGACCTGTGGGGAAGGGAGAGAAAAGAGGTCTCTAAGGAAATGGAACAGTCAGTATAGAATGATTAGTAATAATAATGATAATAATAGGTCACATTTATGACAATATGTCTGGCCCTGTACTAACTGCTCTATATGTGTTCCCTCGTTCAATCTTCACGAAGCTCTCTACAAAGTAGGCATTATTATTATTGTTATTCCCATTTGAGAGGTGTGGAAACTGAGACTCAGTGAGATTAAATATCTTGTCCAAGGTCACACAGTAAGAAGCAAAGTTAGGATTCCAGCTTAGATCTGTAGTGATTCCAGGGCATTATGGAAACCTAAACCTGGGGAGAGTTGCTAGGGACAAGTTAAGAGGGCAAAGCCCCACTGACCCCTGCAGAAGTGGGGATGGGGAGGGAGAGTGGGATAGACTATGTATAAATAGCAGGCCTGTTTTTATCACTACACATGGGCTGAATCAGGCAAGCAGCTCTATCTGGCACAATCTGAGGGCTCTGAATGCCAACCCAGCCCTGTGTCATACAACTCCCATCCCAGCGTGTCCCTGGGAGCTGAAATGCCTACTGAGAGAGTCATTTCTTTGGGTCAGGACATTGACTCCAGAAGACCCCTGTAAAAATTCATAAGTTGGAAGAAAAACACATCAATCTCCTAGCACCTGTTGAACGTGGCAACCTAGGCTAGCCAGCTGGGTCCTGTGGGAGGGGGCTCAGCTTTTATGTTGGAGAAGAAGGTGGTGTTCAAAGGCAAGGGAAAGTAGGAGGCTTGTTCCACAGCCTGTGTCTCTCCAATCCCAGAAGCCTGGGGATTATACTCAATAGTTCAAAAATCCTAATGGAGACATTGTCCTCTGGGACAAAGATGGGGAGAAGCCACTCCAGTGGCTGGAAGACTACTACTAACTTCCTTTGCTTTTGCTGGGTTGATACCAGGTGCCTGCAACTGCAACTCTGGTAACCTTGGGCTCACGAGACCTCCTGGCATTCATGTGTCTAATTTTAAATGATAAATGAATTAATTATTATTTACTACTTGATTTATCGGTAGGCAAAGAAGAGGGTTTCTGAAGCTCAGAAGATGACATGGGTGGAGATCTCTGGTTTAGAGCAGGGATGACCGGAGGGACCAGGCCTGGAAGAGGGGAAGGAATGAGGGGTGTCCAAGGGCGAAGCGCAGCTCAGCAGTCCCAAGGCTGCAGCGTGACAAGCTTATCTGGGGAAAGGTAGGAGCTGGTCCCCGCCACCTGCCGGTCAGCAGCCCTACCCACAGTCAGGCCGCGGCTGCCCTGGCCTAGTCCCGAAATATGTGAGCGCCGCCCCCTTCTCCCGCCCCTTTTCCCAGCCGCGCCCACGGGGTCCGGGGTTGGGCGGCAGGCGCCTGGAGCCGGGCGGGAGTCCCAGCGCGGGAGGAGGTGGGGGCGGGGCGGCAGGGGGCGGGGCGGAGCCTCGGCGCCTCCAGGAGCCTTATTCCCGGCCGCAAGCCCGGGAGAGCTCAGTCTACCGAGAGAGCTGCGCGCGGAAGGCAGCTGGCCATCCTGAGTGAGGCTCAAGGGCTCGGGCGGACGGACAGACGGTGTGAATACAGAGACGCCCAGCGGCCGCGAGCTCCGCGCAGATCCCAGCCAGGCTTGCACCCAGAGGCCGGCAGCAGAACGTGCCCGGCAGGGTCTCCTGCGCTCCTCCCGCCCGGCTCCCGTGCCAGCGCCCGGTGGCCGCCGCCTCCGAAGTGATTGCTGCCTCGCCGCCTCCGCCGAATCCGGGACCATGAAGCTGCTGCCGTCGGTGGTGCTGAAGCTCTTTCTGGCTGCAGGTAAGAGGGCTGCCGGGGGTCGGGGGGGATGGGGACGCTCTGTTGGGGACACGGAGGAAGATCGCTGCAGCGCCCCCGGCGCGGGCCACTTGGTGGGGCCCGTGCTCCCTGGCAGGCGGGCGCCGGCAGCGGTACGTGGCGACGGGGGTCTGGGCGGGGGTTCTGAAGCGGCCTCGCCCCTCACCCGTAGTGCTCTCGGTGTTGGTGACCGGCGACAGCCTGGAGCGGCTTCGGAGAGGGCTGGCGGCTGGAACCAGCAATCTGGACTCCCCTACTCAATCTACGGACCAGCTGCTGCCCCCGGGAGGTGGCCGAGGCCGGGAAGTCCTGGACTTGGAAGAGACAGACCTGGACCTTTTCAGAGGTGGGTGTGAGGGATGCCCATCCTCGGACCCCGGTGGACAGTTGAAGAATAAGTGGATCTGGCATTTATAACGATTGGGCACACCTGTGGTTTGGGGGTTTTCATGGAGGACCTCAAGGAAAAGCCGCTTGGCCTGACAAACCCACTGGGGGGGTCCTAGAATGTAGATCCTGTTGTCTTTCTTGCCCAACGTGGTCTCACATGCCACGTTGCTGCCTTTCTGGATACTCTGAGGCAAATTGAAACAGGCAAGGTGTGTGAGGTTGGTACATTCCTCTGAGGTAAGCTGGGTGATAGGAACAAGGAATGGTTGAGATGCTTTCCTTAGAGTTTCTATGAAAAAATGTGCACAAGTCCTAATTCCCACCTCAACTGACTATTATGTACAAAATAAGGTAACAGATGTGGAGATACTAGGCACATACAAGGTGTGCAGTGTTAGTCTCCTCCATCCACCTGTCTCCAGGTTGGGGAAACAGGGGAACGAGGAACACTTGGTCCCCCCCAGGTTAGGCCAGCACCTCCTCGGGAGGCTGTGAATGCTGAGCACTGGGTCCCTAGAGAGCTGTATTGATATGCTGGGTGTCTACAAATCCTACACAAGCCTGGATACTTCCGGACCACCTTGAGTCCCTGAGAGAGACTCCAAGGGAGGAAGGGCCAAATGGGATCCTTTAACCGGCAGAGGTGCTGTGGCTAAGTAAATACAAGCACAGGGCAGAGTCCAGAGCTTCCAGTATTGCCTGCTTCCTTGCCCCCAGTCACCTGCAGAGATTCTTAAGGGTGGAGCAGGGACTGAGCCCTGGAGCCCCGGAATGACTATATTTGGTTGGAAAGATATCCACCTGTTCTAGCTCCGTCTGCTCCTCTGCCACCCTTCTTCCTTACCCAGAGCTTCCCTTAGGTGCTGTTTCTATTTAGTATACATCAAGGGTCTGCTCCACAGCTGAGGCTGGGTTCCCACCTTCCATCCTCTCACAGTGGCCCTCTGGGGGTCACTCCTGGCCTGAACAACCTGGATTCTCCTGGCCTTCTCCTCATAGGCAGGGCAGAGCTGGGCTGTGACTCACCCTCCACCCACACAGCTGCTCCTCCTAGCTCTGCAGACCTGACTCACTGCTCCCTCTCCCCTCAGGAGCCTGGCTGTCACCCTGTCACTCTCTCCCTCCCTTTTCTTTTTTTTTTAAATAAATAAATTTATTTATTTATTTATTTTTGGCTGTGCTGGGTCTTCGTTGCTGCGCGTGGGCTTTTTCTAGTTGCAGGGAGCGGGGGCTACTCTTCATTGTGGTGCACGGGCTTCTCATTGCGGTGGCTTCTCTTGTTGCAGAGCATGGGCTTTAGGCGTGTGGGCTTCAGCAGTTGGGGCACACGGGCTCAGTAGTTGTGGCTCGTGGGCTCTAGAGTGCAGGCTCAGTAGTGGCGCATGGGCTTAGTTGCTCCGCGGCATGTGGGATCTTCCCAGACCAGGGCTCGAATCCGTGTCCCTTGCATTGGCAGGCGAATTCTTTTTTTTTTTTTTTGAGGCAGGCAAATTCTTAACCACTGCGCCACCAGGGAAGTCCCTCTCCCTCCTTCTTCTGATCGGCTGGGCCCTCCTGCCTCAATTTCACCACAGCCATGGTCACTGGTTTTCTCTGAGCATCTGCCTCACCTTCTGAGTTCTGAAAGGGCCTGGGTCTGCACCAGAGGAAACAAGAGTCTATGGGACTACTGGCATCTGCCTCTTCTTTTTTCTTGGGTTTGCTGGGCAAAGACTATTTTTCAGGTCTAGGAATCCTATCATCTGAAATAAATAACTGTTATCATTTATTAAGTGCCTCCTCTATTCTAGGCACTTAACATGTTATTGTGGGTTAATTAATCCTTGCTGCAACCCTCTGAGATAGGAACACCTGTTCTCCACTTTTTACTGAGAGCTCCAGGGTTCAGAGAGATTAAGTGACTTGCCCAAGATCACATGGCTGAAATTCGAACACGGGTCTGCTGACTTCAGAGCCCATTCATTGTCTCATTCCTGGCTCAGCATCCCAGGTGCTCTGGGCTTGTCTGGAAGAGGGGACTGGGTTGTGTGAGGCAGCTTGGTGTGTTGGGAAAGAGCACTGGATATGGAGTCCAGAGACCACATTTCAGATCCCCAAACTGTAGGACCTTGGGCAAGTCACTGCCTTTTGGGACCTCAAGTTTTTCATCTGAAAATGGAAAGCCATATTTTTTGAAGTCAATTCCACCTTGAGGATCCTAGGACTCCAGTCTAATGTATGATGCTCATCCTTCTGCCAGACATGTGGCTATAGCCATAGACAGCAGCCACATTTTTTCTGCTGGGACAGGGGAGGGGAGACTTGTGTCAGACCCCTGGGCTGATGGGCATAGCCCATGATCAGTCCCAGCTGGATGTCTGTGTGAGGTTGTTTTTCCCTTTTTAAGTGTGGAAAGAATGGGGAGAGTTATCATTGTTCTAGTTCCTTCTGATAGTTCTTTACTTTCCATCTTTCTGCTTCTTGTGCACTGTACTCCCCATCCTAGGGAGCTATAAACAGGACATCTGGGGATAAATGTAAATGGACCTTTGAGAGAAGTGGTGAGCTGCAAATAGCACACAGAGCAGGGTAAATATTTTGCTTGATGTCAAAAAAGCAAGGCTCTTTGAAATTAGCACACTATTGTAAATCAACTATAGATCAATAAAAATATTTTTAAAATTAAAAAAAATTTAAAAAGTTAAAACAGCAAATCTCTGAACAGGGGTGGCCTGCTTGCTGTCCCTGAGCCTGGTTCTGCTCTGGGATCATGGTACACTGCTGCTAATGGGTACCCCAGAGAGGACCACCTGGACATGGGCACTGTTCTTATTTTAGGAGCCTCTTCCCTCTAAAATACCCTCCAAGTACCTTCTCCAGAAGCAATTTTTTATCTCTGACGCTGTCTTCCTGCAAATGGGTCACTGAGTGCAGCATCAGGAAATGAGGCTGATTTAAGGCCAAAATAGAACCAAGTGGGCGTGGGGGAGTAGGAGATGAGGATGGACAGTGGGGTGGGGATGAGGTCAGTAGAATTGCCCAATCAGCTGCAGTTACTCAACAGAAGCTAGCATTCTTAGAATGAGGTCCTATTTTTTTTTTAGTGTCACTTGGACCCAGTAGTCTTTTTTTTTTTTTTAACATCTTTACTGGAGTATAATTGCTTTACAATGGTGTGTTAATTTCTGCTGTATAACAAAGTGAATCAGCTATACATATACATACATCCTCTTATCCCCTCCCTCTTGCGTCTCCCTCCCACCCCTCTAGGTTGACACAAAGCACTGAGCTGATCTCCCTGTGCTATGTGGCTGCTTCCCACTAGCTATCTGTTTTACATTTGGTAGTGTGTATATGTCCATGCCACTCTCTCACTTCGTCCCAGCTTACCCATCCCACTCCCCATGTCCTCAAGTCCATAGAATGAGGTCCTTAAACTGAGTTTATGAAATGCCTTCCTTGGGACCCCCCAGCCTCTACTTCCTCCACCACTTTTGGGAGGTCTGCCCAGTCTTCCTTCAGCTCTTGGGAGGCACTGAGCCGAGAGGCCTTCCCAGGCCTCTGACTTCAGGTAGGATCAAAATGTCCTTCTAGACACTGTGCTGTTCTGATTTTTTCCCCTGAGGAAGTCAAAGACTTAACAGGGTACTTTTCTACTGCAGCTGCTTTCTCTTCCAAGCCACAAGCTCTGGCCACACCGAGCAAGGAGGAGCGTGGGAAAAGAAAGAAGAAAGGCAAGGGGTTAGGGAAGAAGAGAGACCCATGTCTTCGGAAATACAAGGACTTCTGCATCCACGGAGAATGCAAATACGTGAAGGAGCTCCGGGCTCCATCCTGCATGTAAGTGTCTCTTCCCCGGGGCTGACTGTTAACAGCTCACTCTTTGTCAGCCTGGTGGCTGTTCCTGGTTGTCACTGTTCCTTGAATTCATAAATCCACTCAGTTTCTTCTCAACCTCTGGGAGGAAGTTGGGAGGAGGGGAAATATTTTTAGTCAGCGGAAGGGGCTCCCCCCAGCATAGGATGCAATTTCCTGTGGCGTGGGTTTGTGACGCTCTTTCATCTTTGGGGGCATTTCCTGCTTGCTCAGAAATGAGCACATGCTAGGAGAGCTGACACCTGAAGGCAGGTTCTTCATTTCTGCCTCATGCCCTACTCCAGATGGGAGAAGCCAGTAGGAAACATGGCAGAGTGGGGCTCCTGGGTGGAGTGGAGCTCCCGTGGCCTTCTTTCCCAAGTCCTGCAGGTAGGTATGAGGTGCATTTGGATATGTGCTATGCAGGTATGTGTACTCAGACATATGTGCATGTGAGTGAGCAAATGTGGGTTGATTCTAAGACACGGCAGGACTGTAGAGAAAGCAATCATTGTGGAGCAAGGAGAAGCCCCTCCTCCCTTCTTCCTCACCCTGGCAAGGGCCAGGAGGTGGGGGACATGGTGGGTATTGACCTTTGGCTATGGGGGTGGGAGAACACTTCCTTTGTGTAAGATTAACGGAAAATAGAACCCAACTCAGTAGGCATCAGCCCCCGGTCAGGCAGCACCACCCCTTCCCTGGGCAGGGGTGTGGGTGGAGAGGCCATGGGTTCCCCAGCCACTCTGCTAGGCCAAGCCCAGCAAATGGCTGCCTTGGCAACCCCTCAGGGGTGACGACACTGCCATGCTCTGTGGCAGGCATAATGTCACCACTGTGCCTGAGACCAACACCCACATCAGGCTGTAAACATGCACTCTCTTCTGCTGGGCCTGAGTTTCTGTGGAGTGGCAGCCTCGGTGACCTGGGAGACTCTGGACAGAGTCAGGAGATTGCTGTGTGCACACCGCTTCCCAGCCTGTCAAGAAGGCTGGCTGCCTCGCATCTCTTCTGCTGTGATTGGTACAGCTCCTTTGGGTTTTTTTTTAAAGCTTCCTTGTCCCATCTGATCTCATATAGCAGAGTTGCCCTGTATTTGGCAATTGTCAGACAGACCCATCACCCCCCTCCATGTCTACAGTCACTTGTGCATCCTCTCCTTTCATATCCGTGTCAAGAGCTTGGTATTGGAGGGGGTTGCTTAAGAGTGACCTAGACAGTGGGAGGGAGATGCAAGAGGGAGGAAGTATGGGAATATATGTATACATATAGCTGATTCCCTTTGTTATACAGCAGAAACTAACACAATATTGTAAAGAAATTACACTCCAATAAAGATGTTAAAAAAAAAAAAAAAAAAGAGTGACCTAGACAGTCCCCAAATTATTCTTCCAGAAGTCTTGAGACAGGGTAGGGAATGTTTGTCCTAAATTTGTAAACTGGCCTCATTAGCACAGGGTGGAGGCAGTGACTCTGAGCGTAGTCAAGATGGATCGAGGCCAGAAATCTGTCTCGGCCGAACTGGTCCAGGGCGTTGGTGGACGGACTTCCACCGCTCAGCTGAGAACCCTTTTAAGGCTGCTCTCCTGGAGAGCTGAGCTTGACTGACGACCTAATCCCAGAGAACCTAGATAGTGGTGTCCAGGGTCAAGGCGACCCTAGGGATGGTGATGGTAACTGTGACCGTGCCTTCCTTCCTTTGCCCTGGAGCTTTACAGTTTACATTTAATATGAGTTGAGCCCAACAGGTCTCTGTTGAGCACCTACTTGGTGCCAACTATTCTAGGGGACGGGAAAATACAGCCCTGTATACTCAAAAGCTCTCTGCTGGGTAGGCAGGGCTTGCTGTCTGTACTTGAAAGATGAGGAAACTGGAGCCCGGAAGTAGGAAGTGATTTGTCTGAGATCAACAGCTAAATAAAGTGTGTGGAAACAGGACAGGCACTCAGGTGCCTGACTTCCAGTCCAACATGCTTTTCATGCCCCCAGGCTGCACTGGGTGTTGGATTGCGTCCTTCTTCCCTGTCTGTTCTTACAGAGTTGGAACATGATTTTACAGAGGGCAGCTATTATACTAGAGGTCTCCGAAGGCTTTTACTAATTGAAGAGCATGGAGTCTGATGTGAAGACTCTGTATCTGCTTCCTAGGCAGATTTTCAAGGGGCTGGATTCTGTGTCTGGCTTGGCTGCCTCCTGCCTCCTGCCCTTGGTACTCAGGGCAGAAGGCAGCAAGAAGACACAGAGCTCCTGGTTTGGGAGAATGTGACATCTGGGCACCTACATCTGGGACGCTTTGTGGCTCCTTCTTGCCTCCAGACCCAGCAACCACCAGCCGGGGTGTGTCAGGCTGCCGTGGTGAGCTTGAGGCTGGCCAGCTTCCTAAACCGCCCTCTGCAGCCATCACCCACAGGAAAACCCTTTTGTGTCACCAGCCAAAAGTTGCCCTCAAAGAGCAGTTTCCTGGGGCTCCTGATGAGCTGCTGACCCAGAAACTGGCTGCAAAGTTTCCTGTGGCTGGAGGAAACCTGGGGACAGTTAGCCTGACGAGGACTCAGAGCTGGAAGAGAGACAGGCCTGAAGGCTCTACTTGGCCTCACTGCCCAGATGCCAAGAAGGAATGGCGAGCCCCCTTCTCTTTGGCTACATCTGACTTTGGGGCTCCCTTCCTCAGGATGTGGGCAGTATCCTCCGGAATCTGATTATATAGTAACTCCCACACATGTGGGACTTGGCCTTTTATTAAGTGCTTTTATTTGTATTATCTCATTTGATCTTCACAAAGCTCTAGTGAGGTAGGCATTTATTATTCCTGCCTTTCACATGAGAAAACTGAAGCTTGGAAACGCGACCGTAACTTGCTCCAGATCACCTGGCTAGAAATAGCAGCAGGACCAGTCTGGAACTCGTGTATTCTGAGTCCCCTCCACCAAATGGTGCCCCCTCCACCTCCTGGGGTAGGGGTGGAGAAATCCAATTTGGAAGATGTCTCTGTACTCTAGAGGGTCCTTGCTTCTGTTGTAATACAAGTTCTGAAATGGACCACAGACGTGGGTAGGAGGAACACATCCCGGTTTGATGGGTCACTGGCTCTGGGCAAGACACACGATCTTGCCCTCACCCTGGGATGCTTGGAATGCTCCTTCCCTGGGGGAGCCAGAAGTTGTCTGCAAAGGGAGGGGGACGTGGGTAATATTAGGATGTTTACATTATTATCCTTTTGACTCAGGGTGGGGGTGGAGGGATTATGTAACTGAATTGCGGGACTCTGAGGCCAAGCTTTATTTCTATCATCTGAGTAAGTACCTGTGGGGTTTGAATGATGGGCTGGAAGTGAAAAACAGACTCAACTTCAGCTTCCCTCCCCGCAGGAAAGCACAGTCTCTGAAGTCAGCCAGACTGCTGGGTCAAATCCTGGCTCTACCACTCACTACCTGTGTAATCTTGGGCAGGTTATATAATAGAAGTTTAGCCTCAGTCTCTTCATCTTTAAAATGGGGATAGTAACTCCTACTTCATAGAGATGTTTTTAAGATTACATGAAATGATCCTTGTAAAGCAATTAGCACAGAGTACTTGGCTCATAGTAAGCCTATGTAAGTAATGTGTAAGTAAGCCTATGTAAGTAATGTGTAAGCCTATAAGTAAGTAATGTGTGCTATTAATTGTTATTTATCATTCAAGAGAACAGTAATAATAACTGAGAGAGCAGAGTTAGACCGCTCTCTGTTTCTGCTCCAGAAACCCATCAAGCCCATTAGATATGTGTTTCCTTGGGGTAACCTACACTGTTCAGAATGGAAAGAATTATGAATTTGGAATTTGGCCCTTCTGCTCCCTAGTTGTGAAACGTTTCGCAAATCATTTACTCTCTCTGACCCTAATCTTAGTCTTTCAATACGTAAAAGAGGTTATACCTGGCTACCAGGGTGTTATGAGTCTCAGTTAAGCTAGTCGATAAGGATAGTGTCTTATAAACTGTAAAGTGCTTTGAACAAGTGATTTTCCGGGGGTGCTCCTAAGAGCATCCTCTATGTCCTGGCAGGATAGGGGTCATTGTTTTGTCCACCTGGGCCAATGGGACAGATGCATGGAGAGGCTGGGCAAGGAGCTGTGTGCTCTGCTGTGGGCCTGACCTACATTTATCCTGCAGCGAGGTGGTTCCCCGAAACACCCAGGAGGAGCTGGGAAGGGAAGAGGTGCTGGGCAGGAAGGCAGGGGCGGCCCGGCGCCTGGGTCTGATAGGTCTGCTCCTTGGAACTTTCCTGATACCTCTCGGCAGGAAGAAGGGATTCCTTGCTCTAAGGAACCAGGTGCCTAACCTTTTCCCCAGAGGATGTGCAGTTCAGATTAGAGGGCCACCGGGTTCTCGGTGCTTCCTTCAGCAGTTAGTGGCCTAAAGTCCCCAGGCAGACAGTGCCACTGCATCCCTGAATGGGCATTTATGGATGTGTGTGGGCAGCACACTGAGCTCACCGTCAGACAATCTGTGGCTATGTCTCTGCCCTGCTGTGTGACTGTGGGGAAAATAGCTCTGCCTTTCTGTAACATGGGCTCCTGCCTACATCAAAGGATCTCTGGGACGCTCAGATAAAGAAAGGGATGTGAGGGAATTCCCTGGCAGTCCAGTGGTTAGGACCGCGCTTTCACTGCTGAGGGCCTGGGTTCAATCCCTGGTCGGGGAACTAAGATCCCACAAGCCGCGCCGCGCAGCTGCCCCGTAAAAAAAGAAAGGGACGTGAATGTGCTTGTTCAACTGTAGGCACTTCTCAGTCTTCCCAAGGGCTTCCAGGAAAAGTTTTGTGTTAGAAGAGGCAGTTGCCATCTGATTTATTTCTTGAGTAAGAAAAGCCAAGGGTTTTTTTTCTGACATTCTAAAATGTACTGGCAGGACAGCTAGGCAAGAAGATGTTTTCTCGGTTTGTTTGCTTTGTCCTGGGATGAAGTAGGCCTGATAGCCCAGCGTTCAGAGGCCAAAGGCCAAAATTCAGCTTTCAAGTTGGGCCTTGCACCCAGGGGGAGCTGGGAGTTAAATGAAGGAAACTTGAGAAAAATGACTTCTGGCAAAGGAACAGGGCCTATTAATAGGCTGGGCAGTGGCAGAGGGACTGGACGCTGGAAGCATTGGTGGGGAAGGCTGGGTTTATTTCTGGGTCAGAGCGTTGAGGGGCCTCACTACAGGGAGTGATACTGAATCCCCTCAGTTCAACCCACCAGCTCTTGTGCCCAAGTCCTCTGAACATTTTAACACACATGTAATTAATCATCCACGCGTGGAACAATCTAGCCAAGACCTGAAGTCCTCCTTTGCTTTTTCCCTGCCTGGAGCAGGAATTTTGTGCCAGAGAACCAAAGGGAATGAAGAAGGGGAGGGCGTGGAGTGAAGGAGGAAGGCCACAGAGCCTTTAGAGGGGCTTCTAAAGAGTCTTGTACTAGAGAAGGCTAGAGGAAGGACAGGCATCACAGTTGGGGACTGACAGGCTGAAGCTGTGAGGAGTGGGCTCTGGCTTATGTAGGTGGCCCATTGCCAAGAGTAAAGCCAAACCACTAACTTCATCTCTGCTTTGTTCTGTTTTGGACCAGCTGCCACCCGGGTTACCATGGAGAGAGGTGCCATGGGCTGAGCCTCCCAGTGAAGAATCGTTTATATACGTATGATCACACCACCATCCTGGTTGTGGTGGTGGTGGTGCTGTCATCCGTCTGTCTGCTGGTCATCGTGGGGCTTCTCATGTTTTGGTGAGTGTTACAGGCTGTTTTTGCAAATCACTTCTATTCCTCCTCCTCCAGGATCTTCTACCTGATGGTCACATGAGCCCTCTAACCCCCCAAATCCTGGGCTAGGAGTCTGACTAACATTCCTGGGTACAGGCTCTCCAAGAACCTGGCTTCTCTGGTATGACATATGTCCAGTGTCTAGAGCCCAGGGCAAAAATCGCCAGGCCATAGGAGGTCCTGCTTCTCACAGCAGGCTCAGCAACCCACCCATGGAGCCACATCTTCACACAGTTCGTTTTCCTGACTCTGTTCTCTGATGGCATTAGAGTGTTGTTTGGTAGTCAGGGCATGGGTGGTGCTATTGGTGTATCCTTCCAAATCTGAGGCATCTAGTCCCCAGGCCATGCTTTCAATCCAGCTTATATTCTAGACTGAGGAGACCTACTAAGCACTCTGTGCCCATTTACAAGCAGTGCAACTCATCTGTTGTGAGACCTGGATCAAGTTACCTGTCTTTCTAAGGGTCGTAATCTTTCAGTGATTGTAATCTCTGTTCCCCTACCTCATAAAGATGTTGTGAGGATTGTATAAATGAGGTGAAGGTTCTTAGCAAATTGTAGCCTGCCATTAGAGAGAGGCATCCTTTGGGGCAGTTGGACCTTTGGCCAGAGGTCTGTTGATCTGCCGTATCCTCTGGGCTTTTCCAAGTATGGAGAGAATCACTGGGCCAGAATCTTTTGGAAGGACAGCTCTGGGACCTGCACCCTGTTGTAGCAGGCAGAGCTTGCTCAGAAAACTTACTTTCCTCAGGTACCACAGGAGAGGAGGTTATGATGTGGAAAATGAAGAGAAAGTGAAATTGGGCATGACTACGTCCCACTGAGAGAAACCTGTGCTCAAGGTAATGGTCCATCCTTTGCCCCATGGTACCATCACCACCTTTCCTAGATCTGTTTCTAGGCATGCTGAATTCTTCTCTTGACCTAGGAGTTAGGGGGCAGGCTACTATGGAGTCAGGGTCCCACTGCAGAATTGTTTTCAAAAAGGTTCTCGGTGCTGCATCTCCACTTAGGGTGGAAGTTGCTAGAGAGATACCCAAGACCAATGCCTGAGAAGACAGCTTCTCTTGTCCTCGTCTCTTCTCCTTCCCACCCCTTCCCAGAAGATCTTTCCACTTCTTAAAGCTGGACCCAGGAGACTCTTAAGGCCTCTTGAGCTGGATGCAGCTTTAAATGCCTTCTTCTTGTGCTTTAGGAATCAGCTGGGGACTGCTACCTCTGAGAAGATACAAGTTGATCACAGACTCTGCAGAGGGGAAGGACTTCACAACTAGCCATGAAGATTCCTTCATCCCCAGTTGCCATCTAAATTGGGCCTCCCATTACTGCTTTGCCAAAATACCAGAGCCTTCAAGTGCCAAACAGAATATGTCCAGTGGGATCTGGGGTCAGAAGAAAGCAAAAGTGAGGGACCTTCGTGCCCTTCTGATTCTCCTCCACCAAGCCCTACTTACCCCCATAAGTTTGTTTAAACACTTATCTTCTGGATTAAAATGCCAGTTAAATTCCATATGCTCCAGGATCTTTGCCTGAAAAAAAAGAAGGAGAGGAAGAAAAAGATTCGGGGACTGGAAGAAAGTAACAAAGATTGAGAAGCCATGTACTCAAGAGGCCACCAAGGGATCTGCCATTTGGACCCTTCAGTGCTGGATTTGATGAGTTAACTGTGAAATACCATAAACCTGAGAACTCTGAATTTTGGGACTTCTACCCAGATGGAAAAATAACAACTATTTTTGTTTGTTTGTTTGTTTGTAAAATGCCTCTTAAATTATATATTTATTTTATTCTATGTATGTTAATTTATTTAGTTTTTAACAATCTAACAATAATATTTCAAGTGCCTAGACTGTTACTTTGGCAATTTCCTGGCCCTCCACCCTGCATCCCCCACCATCTGGCTCAGCATTACTCTCCTCTGCTGCAAATGTGAGATGGCTCTGTGATCCATCTGTAGTAATCTATTGTCTGTCCACATTTCGGAAGATCTTCCACGATCTGAGTGCCACAGGGGGAGTTCTGTATGGTCAGGATGTGATGTAGGAACTAACTTTGTCAGATCCACTCTATGAGTTGGACGGCAGTCTTGCCTAGGCGATTGTGTCTACCGTTTGTGTTTTGAAAGCCCAAGGTGCTGATGTCAAGATGTAACAGATATCAGTATTCCCCTGTGTCCTCTCCCTGCCCAGTCTCAGAAGAAGTTGGGCTTCCATGCCTGCAGCTTTCCTGGCCCCTCACCCTCCATGGGCCCAGGTCCACAGAGTGGGAACTCACTGTTCCTTGTGTCAAGACATTTCTCTTATCCTGCCATTCTTCTGGTGCTACTCCATGCAGGGGTCAATGCAGCAGAGGATAATCTAGAAGAGGTATTAGCAAAGAAAAAGGCTGAGGAGGAACAGGAAATATTGGAGCTGACTGTTCTTAGTAATTGATAACCTACCAGTTGCTACAGAGAAGGTTGGAGGTGAGGAGGGCTTTTGTGTAAACCCACCCACCTAACCAAAACTACAAAGGTATGCTGTCGTGGTCCCTTCTGGAAGTTTCTGGTGCCATTACTGAACTGTTACAAACCTGAATTTCCAAACCTGGTTTATATTTATACTTTGCAATTCAAATAAAGATAACCCTTACTCCATAACCTTCTGTCTGCTTGTTTTAACTGGGAGCTAGTTTAACGTAGGTATTTTCTAAGCCCATAAATAGCCCAGGCCTATTTATGTAAACTATCTCAGTATCCCCAACAACACTATGTAGGAGGTACTATTGTCCCATTTTTCCAGAATCGGAAACTGAGGCTTGGAGAGGTTAGGTAACTTGCCCGAGGATACACAGTTGGTAAGTGAGAGAGCTGCAACTGGTAATCTGATTCTAATCATTTGTCTTAGTACTTATATCATACCATCTCTGAGACAGGAGAGAATAGATCTTTCACATAGGAAGTTGGGCTGGCTGTAACCGGGAAAGACATCTGCCCATTCAGTGGGCAGACCCTGGCATCAGGGCCTATGCTGTCTGTGCAAGCAGGCATTGCTCCTGGAGGAAACAAGTCACCTTTGACTCCCCTCTCATGCTCCACATTCCATCTATCATCTATCAGCAAATCTCGTCAGACCTACCTTTTGGATATTTGCTGAATGCAGCCACTTCTCATCACTGTCACTATCATCACCCCCGTCCAATTCACCATCATCTCTTACCCAGACTTTATTTTTTTTTTTAACTTTCGGCCGCGCCGCGTGGCTTGCGGGATCTTAGTTCCCCAGCCAGGGATTGAAACTGTGCCCTTAGCTGTGAAAGCGCAGAGTCCTAACCACAGGACCACCAGAGAATTCCCTCTTACCCAGACTCTTGTGGTGGCCTCCTGTCTCCTTTCTTCCACCTTACTCCCATATAGCCCATTTCCAACATAATAGCCAGTGATCATTTAAAACATAATCCAGATCTTGCAGGCCTTCTCTGACTACCTTATTATACGATAACACATTCCTCTCCCACCCCACTCCTCTCACTCTCCTTATTATTCTGCTTTATTTTTCTTCATTGCCCTCATCACCACTAACATATTCTTATTTGTTTTTGTCTATCTCTTCCTACTAGAATGCTAGCTCCATGAAGATAGGGGTGTGTACATTGCTCCAATCCCAGATGGTAAAAGAGTGCAGTTGAGTTGTAGGCACACAATATTTGTTATGTGGATGAATGAATACAAGAAATGACTAAAATCCAATCCAAGGCCAGCAAGTGGACAGGTATGTGATGCAGTGCTGCCCTGGAAGTGTGATTGGGTTTAAAGAAGGGCATTTGCTGGGGAGGATGGATGGTGATGACAGGATGAATGGAATTTGGGACGGGTCATGTTGTCCTGGATAGAGTGGAAGCAGAGACCTCCACTGGGAGGCTGTTAGACAAGTGCTACTGGATGCCCCCTCCTCATCCTCTTCTCTTTGAGAGTTGTGACATTGTGAAGTTTCTCCGGGAGCCCACAGAGAGATCTTACATGTACTTTGACTGTCCAAAGCTGAACATATGCATACCCTATAACCCAGCAATTCCACTTCCAGTGATATACACAAGAGAAATTAGTACATATGCTCACCAAAAGATATGTACAAGAGTGATCTTAGCCTGAAAACTGGAAACTACCCCAATATTCATCAGTATTTGATGGTGAGATGAATAAATACATTGTGGTATATCTATACAATGAAATATTAAATAGCAATATGGATGAATCTCACAACATACTGCTGAGTCAAACAAGCCAGACACAAAAGGATACGTTCCGTGTGATCCCATTTATTTAAAATTTTAAAACAGGCGAAACCCATCTATGGGGAAAGAAATTAGGAAAGGGATTACCATTGGGATTGATAATGACTGGAAGGGGGAAGATAGGGGAACTTCTGGTGTTCTGATAATGTTATATTCTAAGATTTAGGTACTGGCTTCCCACGTGCACCTCACTTTGAGAAAATTCATTGAGTATGATTTGTGCATCTCTCTACAGGTATTAAACTTCAATAAAAAGATTCTTAAAAACTTTGGTAGGGGACTCTTTTGCTGTTTGCATTATATAAAGCTCTGTAAAGTACCAATGTATTACTTCGGTAGTCAGAGAAAATGGTACAGAAATAACTCTGGAGCAATGAGTTACTTTGAACTCTTCGTGGGGCTCCCTTTCCTGCCTCTAAGCTTCAAGCCTCCAGTCCTCACTCAGGGCTGGGCTTTTCCGAGCACACTGTTTCTCCAGCTAATGTTTCCTGTGGGTTCTGGGCTTCCTGCTTTTCAGCTGCTCTCTCCTCCTGCCCCTGCTGCTGATAAAAGCTCTCCTTGGCTTCACTGGAGCTCCCCTGGGCATCTACTTGGCTGATACAGTGACTCTGGGAGCCTCTGAACCAGCAGCCACTTCTCAAGATTGGCCAGCAGAAGAGATCGGGCCCTTGTGAGTACTGAGAAACATCTGCCTCTTCTCTGTGAGCTTTCCTTTCAGTAGCCTTTGAGAGACTTTCTTTTATGATGTACATAGTAATCATTATTAGGTTAATAAATATTTAACTTTCATGGAGTGCTCACTAAGTAGGGCCCACTGGGCCAGGAGGTAGGTGCTCTGACTCCACGCATGTTGTAGATGCTTAAGGTGAGCGGTAAAGTCAGGCTGTTAACTCGGGAAGTCTGACATCCAAGGCTGTACTCTAACCACTAAGCTACATTCTCAAATGAGTTCTCAGGGCCACACTTGTGTTCTCTTCTTCTCAAATCCAGAAAACATATAGTGAAGAAATTACATGAAAAAGATCTTAGAGAGCAACTCCTTAGAGTTTCTTCTCCTGCCCCAAGGTGCCTTATCAGGGTGCTGGGGAAGGAACAGGAATACAGACTGACACAAACTTGAGTCTGAGTCTAGGCTTCACTGTTTACTAGCACGTGGCCTCATGCATGATACCTGACTTCTCTGAACCTTCCTCCCTATCTATAAAATAGACATACTAAAAATATCCACCTGGAAGAGTTGCAGAAATGATATACGTGAGTAAAGTGCCTAGCTCAGGGTCAGCCACATGTTAGATGCTCAGTAAATGATAGTTACCATCAGCAACCTGTGCAAGAAGCTAATTAGTGGCACATCCAGGATTGAAACCCAGGCCTCTGATTCTCAATCCACAATTCTTTTCTTAGAAACAAGCAATGCTTTTCAATTATTGTTTTACATTTTAACGGCAGCTTTGGTTTCAAAGGAGCCCTAAAGGGTCTTAACAAATATATGTGGATTTGAGAAGACATGGAACAGAAACTCAGTCCAAACATATCACTTCAACTCGGCTGGCCTGAAATTTTTCCCTTTGTCAATGATGCCTGAAAAGTCAAGCTTCCTGTTTGAGAATGCTAATACTCCTGGGAATAGCTATACATTAAGAGGCTGCATTCTTAGTTGACGTAATTCGTTTTATTTTTAAAATAAATTTATTTATTTTATTTATTTATTATTTTGGGCTGCATTGGGTCTTCGTAGCTGCGCGTGGGCTTTCTCTAGTTGCGGCGAGTGGGGGCTATTCTTTGTTCAGGTGCGTGGGCTTCTCTTTGCGGTGGCTTCTCTTGTTGTGGAGCACGGGCTCTAGGCACGCAGGCTTCAGTAGTTGTGTCACGTGGGCTCAGTAGTTGTGGCTCGCAGGCTCTAGAGTGCAGGCTCAGTAGTTGTGGCACACGGGCTTAGTTGCTCCGCGGCAGGCATGTGGGATCTTCCTGGACCAGAGCTCGAACCCGTGTCCCCTGCATTGGCAGGCGGATTCTTAACCACTGCGCCACCAGGGAAGCCCCGTAATTCGTTTTAGCTTCATTCATTCAGTGAATATTTGTGGAGGCCTCTCTATCAACTTTCAAATGAAATCCATGCTCTGAAGAAGAGGGAGGGCATTTTGATGGAGTAAGGTGAGGGGGAGAAGAAGTAATCTTGGAGCAAGTACATTCATTTATTCATTAAAAAAAAATTGACGGGCACTTATAATGTGCCAAGTACTATTCTTGTCACTGGAGAACAGTGGACAAGACTGACACATGGACCAACAATACATGTGTAAATAAGGAAATGGGATAATTTCAGAAATAACACACACACAAGAGTGGTCTACTAAAGAGTCAGTAGGGACAGAATTAATTTACATAGGTGGCTCAAAAAAGGTCTCTCTGAGGAGGTAACATCTGAACTGGGACAAGGCAGGGTCAGGCATGCAAAGAATAAGCTTACTATGTGTGAGTGACAGAAGGGAACCCCTGAGTTGTAGCATAGTCATTGGAGGTTGAAGAGGGAGGTAAGGACCAGATGGTAAACAATTTGGAAGCCAGTGGAGTGTTTTGAGAAGAGGAGTGATATGATTTGATTTATGTTTTACAAGTATGACTTTGATATACAGAGAAGGGGTCCTAGGGGGCAAAAGTTAGGAGACCTTTGCAGTCATCCAGGCAAGACATGATGGGGGCCAGGAGAAGGGTGGTAGCAGAGGAGGTGGTAAGAAATGGTCAGATACAGGATACATATTGGAGGAACCACCTATAAGACAGGCTGATGGATCAAATATGGGCACTATGGGAAAGAGAAGAATCAAGGATGATTTCTTGGATTTTAGCCTGAGAAACTGGCCAAATAATGGTTCTGTTCATCAAGATGGGAATGAATGGGGGAGCAAGTTCACAGGGGCCACAGAACTCAAGAATTCTTTTGTGGGGACTTCCCTGGTGGCGCAGTGGTTAAGAATCCCCCTGCCAAGGCAGGGGACACGGGTTCAAGCCCTGGTCCAGGAAGATCCCACACGCCACAGAACAACTAAGCCTGTGTGCCACAACTACTGAAGCCCGTGTGCCTAGAGCCCGTGCTCCGCAACAAGTGAAGCCACTGCAATGAGAAGCCCACGCACCACAAAGAAGAGTAGCCCCAGCTCGACACAACTAGAGAAAGCCTGTGCGCAGCAGCGAAGACCCAACGCAGCCAAAAATAAATAAATAAATAAATTTATATTAAAAAAAAAAAAAAGAATTCTTCTGTAGACATATTAAGGCCAAATGGCGTAAAGGAGGGCACTACAGTGAGGGTGATGGGAGGGAGAAGGAGGCAAGGAGGAGAAAAAAGGAAGCAAAAGGGATAAATAAGAAGGACCTGAAGACAGAAAAAGAAAAAAGAAAAATAAGGGCACCTGCCATTTATATGGTGTTTCACAGTTCTTCTCTGAGAGGATCTTATTTAACCCTTATAGTGCCCCGGGAAGGTCGGTAGTATTATTATCTCCAGTTTAATGGAAGAGGGCCCTGAAACTCAGAGGAATAAAGAAGCTTCCACAAGGCTCTTACTACCTAATGCAATTCTCACTGACCACGAGCTTCTATCTTGACCACCATTCTCCGAAGAGAGAAGAGAGGAGAAGCCTCTGTGTTTCCCTCCTTGCTGTGGTGAGGTGCCCAAGCCGGGCCAGGCCTCCGGGAACAGGACACCAGGCAATGTTGCTCCATGGAGACCAACCCTGGAAAAAGAAAAAGGCTACCCTTGCCTGAGAGCAGGAGGAAGAAGTTAGAATTGCCCCTTCCATGGTTGGTTTCTGGAGTGTCAGGCCACCACCATGTTAATATAATTTGGAGGTTGTTTGGGTTTGGATTTTCTTTTTGAACTTTTAAAATTGCACATTTTTTCTTGATTGATGGAGAAGAGAACAGGACCTCTTAGCTCACTGCCACCCACACAGCTGTGAAGGAAGCCAGCTGCCCTCTTGCTCTTCAGAGAACATCCCTCCCTCCCTCCATTCTTCCCTCCCAGCATCTTGGCCATTACTAACCAACAGGGCGTCTAAGGAAAAGGGCCCCTTTCAGGGCTGGAGTGCTGTGGTTAGTGGATCAGAGCCTGTGTGGGAGGCTTCCTCAAAGATGTATGATGCGGGTGTAGCAACCAGACAGATGGGAGGAATTAAGTCACCCTTTTCCCCAACCCTCATTTCCTTGTAACCTAGAAGTCATTGGGTTGGTTTCCCTATGATGAGAGACTAGTTTTTTTTTTTTTTGATGTGGACCATTTTTAAAGTCTTTATTGAATTTGTGACAATATTGCTTCTGTTTTATGTTTTGTTTTTTTGACCACGAGGCATGTGAGATCTTAGCTCCCCGACCAGGGATCCAACGTGCACCCCCTGCTTTGGAAGGAGAAGTCTTAACCACTGGAGTGCGAGGGAAGTCCCTGAGAGACTAGTTTTATTTTTGCTGTCCCCCAGCTTTTGACAGCAGGCATGCTTCACTGGGAGTGTGAAAGAAGGAAGAAGCTACCACTTGTTCTTCCTTTATGCCATTTGTGTCTGGGTTAAGCCTGGTTGTGTACACCATGCCCTCACCGAAAGCTCTCTAGGAAGGCCTGACTTCTTTCTGTTTCTTTGATGGTACTGAGTGGATTGGTGGCCCTAGGAAGCCCTGTGCTTGGTAAGGAGGGCCTGATCAGGTCCATCTGGGGGTAAGTGTACTCTCCTGCTTAGTGGATACAACTCCAGACCCTGAGACTCAAGGCCTGAGAAGGCTGGCCCAAGTCCAAACCTGCAGGTACAAATATCCTTTTCCAGTATGGATACCTTCTGGAAAAAGTCCGCCAGTCCCAGTTGGGTTAGTCACGCTTCCTCTGTGCTTCCACAGAACCGGGCCTGGACAATGCAAGGAAAATTGGTCCTCTTCCCATAGCACCTTTGGTGTTCTTCTCCCATGGCGTCCATCACACTGTGTATTGTCATTGTTCACTCATCTGTTTTTCCAACTGTGATCTCATGGAGGTCATGCAGCGTGTCCTTTTGCAGCTCTCTCTGCCTGTACCCAATACAGTTCCCAGCACATCAGTGGCTCTCACTAAATGTTTGATGCATGCATGAATGAATGGACAGTTGAATAAATGAATGAATGCATGAATAAAGGAGTGAGTGAAAATAGGGTAGAGGTTAAGGGTTCAGGCTCTGCATCAGGCAAAGCTGGGTTCAAACCCTGACCAGGCCATTTTCTGGTTGTATAATAATCTTGGACAAGTTATTTAACCTCTCAAAGCTTCACTTTTTTTTTTATTCATTCCCATTATAGTTTATCATAGGATATTGAATATAGCTCCCTGTGCTATACAGTAGGACCTTGTTTATCCATTCTATACATAATAGCTTACATCTGCTAACCCCAACCTCCCACTCCATGCCTCCCCCAACCCCCTCCCCCTTGGCAACCACCAGTCTGTTCCCTATGTCTGTGATTCTGTTTCTGCTTCATAGATAGGTTCATTTGTGTCATATTTTAGATTCCACATATAAGTGATATCATATGGTATCTGTCTTCCTCTTTCTGACTTACTTCACTTAGTATGATAATCTCTAGTTGCATAAAGCTTCACTTTTCTTATTCTGGTTTTTGTGAGGATTATGGTGCATGTAAAGCATTTATCATGGTACCTGGTGTGAAGTAAGTACTCAATACATGGTAGTTATTGACAAGCTCTGACTTCTAGCCCTCTGCTAGTTTTTACCCTCGTAGATCTTGTTGGCACCTCCTTCTCCAGATTCTTGGAACAGCCAATCTCCTTGCCAGACTCATGGCTGTGTCTGCAGCGCTGACCCAATGGGTATGAGTTGGAGTCAGACTGTGGAAGCGTGTGCATGCTGGGCTTTGCTGAGAAGGGGAAACTGTGACAGGGGCCTGCCTAGAGCCGGGCAAACTGGTCAGCTGCTACCCCCATTGTCTCAGGCCTTCTCTACTGGCGGGTGTCCTCAAGAAAACAGGAACAGGGCCTCTTTCAAGGTGTCCGGATGACAGCCACATCAAATATGTGACCTTTTCCTAGGAAGCCTGGTTTCCATGGTGAGCGAGGCTGCACGCTCTTTCTCAAGCCACGGTCTGTGACTTGCAGCCCTCTCTGGAATGCAATGTCAGTGGCCCCAGCAGCTGGGTGGGGACATCTGCCCAGGGGCTTCCCCTCCAGTATGTCCAGGGTGTGCAAGGGCTAAGATAGCACCCCCAGACCCTCCGATGTCCACGCCAGCCCTCCAACCTGGAAGGATTTGCCCTGAGGCCCTGACATTATTCTCCCACCCCCACCCCATATACGCATACTTACTGGCTCATGGTCAACTGGCTGCCAGACTGGGCAGAAAGAAGGGGGCTCTTTCTGTGATTCCCCATCTTAGGCAGAGGCGCTGACCTCCTCCACCGCATCTTGGCAGCCTGGGCCAGGAGAGGGCCTGCCTCCCCGGCCTTGGCAGAACGTGTGTTTGGTCCCAACCACTGCAGCTGCCAGAACGGGAGCTGAATACCCAGTGCATCTGCCAAAGCTTGCTAACTGCTTTCTTCTCCCTCAGAACTATGCAAACGGA
The DNA here is from genome assembly GCF_965194825.1 of Balaenoptera physalus. Classification (NCBI taxonomy): domain Eukaryota; kingdom Metazoa; phylum Chordata; class Mammalia; order Artiodactyla; family Balaenopteridae; genus Balaenoptera; species Balaenoptera physalus. Next base: position 60,235,102 of record NC_138890.1, read on the forward strand.
GGCCGCCGAGGAATGCGGGGGCAGCTAACCTCCCCACCAATCGCTTCCCTCCCCCTGTGGCCTGTGCTCTCCCAACCCCCAGGCTGGAGTCACATCAGAAAAATGCAGTGGAAGAAAGAAATGCCCCAATGTGTCATGACATTACATTTCCGCCCGGTGCTCAGAAACAAGAAAAGTTGGTGGCCGGGGTTGGGGGGGGAGGCGGGGAGGGCGGAGGTAGAGGTAGTATGGTCATAGCTAGAGCCCTGTGACTGCTTCTCCTCTCTGCTTCCCTAGGGCAGATCACCTGCTCCCTTGAGGCTCTGTTTCCTCGTGAAGAAGTCGGGGCAAATCATCGCTGACTCAGATCACAGAGAAACTCTGAGAATTAACTGTTTGCTACCATGAAAGAGCACTGATATTCCTAAGAGGCTGCCGAGAGATGCCATATGGCAACTTTAAGTTGACGATTATTGAGCTAGTTCACTGATAACATGTGTTCATTTAACATTCATACAGTGATTCCTATTTTGTTCTAGAAGCTAAGAACGCAAGAGTGAACAGGACCCAGGCTCTGCCCTCTAGAAACTTGCACTCTAACAGGAAAGACAGACAATTAAACAAGTCACACCAATCAAGTGTCGAGAGAGTTACGATGGGCAGTAGGAGGTGCTAGTGGCTGAGCCTGCTCCAGGGGTCAGGGAGGCCACTTCCTTGAGGAAGTGAAATTCAAGCTGAGGCCTAAAGGCTGAGCAGATGTGGCCCAAGGGAAGAGAGGGGTTAAGAGTATTCTTCGGCAGAGGGAACAGTCGGCGCAGGGAGGGAGGATGATGTGAATGAGGAACTGAAATGAATTTGGTGTGACCGGAGTGTAGACAGCTGGGCTGGGGTCAGCAGAAGGGGTGAAGAGGTAGAGGGAGGCCAGGTCAGATCATGCAGGGCCTTCAAGACAGTGCCAAGGAGTTTGGACTGGATCCTCAGGGCGATGGAAGCCAGCCTAGGGTTTTAAAGTAAGTGTGGCGCCCCAGTGTTCAGAGCAGCACTATTCACAGTAACCAAGACATGGAAACAACCTAAGTGTCCATCAACAGATGAACGGATGAAGAAGATTCACAGACACAGAAAACATATGCCTACCAAAGGGGAAAGGAGGTGGGGGAGGGATAAATTAGAAGTTTGGGATTAACAGATACACACTACTATACATAAAATAGATGAACAACAAGGACCTATTGTATAGCACAGGGAACTATATTCAATATCTTGTAACTACCTATAATGGAAAAGAATCTGAAAAAGGTTATATATATATATATATATATATATAAAAGGTTTTATATATATATCCGACCATGTCAATAGGAATGTCTGATGCATAGCTGTAGAGCTGAGTTTGGAGCCAAGGGGAGGCTCTGGGCTGGAGAAGTATCATTGTCCCGGAGAGAGTAAGGAAGTATATAGTTAAGATAATGCTAGCAGTTCTAACAGGTAAATGCCCAGCCTCAGTGGCCCATCACAGTAGTTTATTTCTGACTCAGATCAAGTCTAAAATGGGTGTTCCTGGGACTTCTCTGGTCGTCCAGCAGGCAAGTCTCCGTGCTCCCAATGCAGGGGGCCTGGGTTCGATCCCTGGTCAGGGAACTAGAACCCACATGCATGCCGCAGCTAAGAGTTCGCATGCCGCAAGTAAGAAGTCCGCATGCCGCAACGAAGATCCCATGTGCTGCAACTAAGACCCGGTACAGCCAAAATAAATAAATAAATAAATATTTTAAAAAATAAATAAAATAATGGCTGTCCTAATAAATGGGAGGCTCTTCTCCAAATAGTAGTTCAGGGAGCTAAGTCCTTCCATCTTGGGTCTCTGCCACCTTTAATACATGGTTTCCGAGGTCACTTTGATGTGGAAAGAGCATGAAGGATCGTGCATGGGAGTTTCTATCACTTCTGTCCATATTCCACTGACAAAATCTCATCATGTGGTCACATCTAACTATAAGAGAAGTGGGAAAATGTAGTCTAGGTGGGTGTCCATGAGAAAGAGGAAATTGGTTTGGCCACCAGCTAGCCACTGTCTGGCACAGGAAGGCACAGGAGTGGATGAGATCATTTGGCAAGTCTGGGGCTTGCACCCACTCACTTATCCCCATTTTTACATGCCTACATAGGCACAGGGCAGACAGAAGTGAAGCTAAGCCACTTCTCCCCACCCCAGTCTCATGTTCTTAGAGACCAACAGGAGAGGGTAGGCTCCAACCCATTTTGGTCCCTCCTGAAAGCTGGACAGATCTTCAGGGTGAAATGATCCCTGCAGTAGTTAGTCATGTTGGCTCTGACACTGGCCATCCTTGCCTCTTTCCTGAGGCTGGCTGCCACTCACACTCACTTCATGTTCCTTCACCTCAACAAGCATTTTTTGAGTATCTGCTATGCGTTGGGTATACAATGTCCAGTTCTAGAAATGCTGAAATGAACAGGGCAGAGGTCCCTATATTAATTTGTTTATTGTCTGCCTCTCTCACTAGAATGTAAGTGTCCATTAGTAGGGTCTGTGGCTTATCTCGCCTCCCACTGTATCCTCAGCCTCCAGAACAACACCTAGCACATAGTAGGAATTCTAGAAATGATTGTTGAATACATAGACGGTTGAATAAAGCCCTTTGGGAATTTACATCTGTAATGAGTGCTGGGAAAGGGGAAGAACAGGGTTTTATAGGTTGCCCTACAACACAGTGACCTATTCTGGTTCAGGAGGTCAAGAGAGGTCTTCCTGGGGAAGAAATTTTTAAGCTTAGGATAAGCGAGTGACAGGCAGATGGAAGAGCATATGCAAAGGCCTGGCATCAAAAGGATGCATGGAGGAACAAAGGAAATTCAGTGTGGCTAGAGCCTAGAAGGGAGGAGGGAGGGAGTGCTGCAGGATGAGACAGAGGGGCAGGCAGGGACCAGACTGCATATGGCCTTGAGGGACCTTCTAAGTCTCTGTATTCTGTCCTGAGGATGCATCACTCAGCAGCTTCTTTAACATGTAACCATTATATTTCAAGTCATTGTCCGAAAAGGGCAAATTTTTTACTTTATTAGTGATTCACACCTCACTGTTTCAATAATGTTTGAACTGGGATTGGAATTAAAGTTCCTGTCTGTCTGACCCTACTTCCCACGCAGAGAGAGCTTCTCTCCTTTTCAGTAAAACAGACACCTAGACTCTTCTTGCTGAAAGGGTGTGGGGAATTGAACAACTGCCTTGATGTGCTTGGTGCTTTTACATAAGACCTCATTTAATTATCACAACAACGCTGGAAGTTTGGCATGATTATTCCCGTTCTACAGATGAGGAAACTGAGTCCTAAAAGAAATGAGAATCTGCAGGAAGGCTCAAATAAAGTGCACCTCTCTAAACTAGAGATGTTGAAGCAAACGCTAGTCTTTATCAGAAAAATAACAACTCTGAGCTGCTCTGACAGGCTGAGAACAGAATTGCAAAGGAGCCAACAGTCTGATGCGTCAGGTTAGACAAGCAGCCAGTCAGAAAGTGTTCATTAACGTCTGGGAACGGCGTTCCAGAAGAATTAAACGTGGTCCCAGCCCTCAAGGAGCTCACTGACTACTGGGAGAGACAGACAGGCAAGGGAACTATAGTTTTAGCACTGTGTGAGAAGTTGCTCTCAAGGAGGTGTAAACGGAGAGTTGGGAGAGCACAGGAGCATCGATAAAGTTTACTGGGTACTCAGAGCTGAGTGGGGCAGGGAAGATGCATAGAAGCTGGCAGTTCAGATATTGACCCAATTTCTCTGTTCTTTTAACATCCTTTCATTTACCCCACAAATACTGATGAAGTGCTAATTATGTGCCAAATACTAAGGATAAGGCAATGAACAAATAGACACAGTACCTACTCTCAGACTAGTAGGTAGCCACTTAACAAATAATTACATGGACCCACAGAACTATATAGAATATTTATAGAATATAATAGCATCTGCCTGTGGGAAGAAGAGCTGAGAACCAGGGTGTCAGGAGCAGGAAGCTAATTTTCTTTTCCTTTTACAGTTTTCATTTAATATGTGGTTATTGTGTGAATTAATTTTTTTTAAGGTGGAGTTTAAAAATAATCATGCAAATAAATATACTGTTAAAAACTGTGATAGGGCTTCCCTGGTGGCGCAGTGGTTAAGAATCCGCCTGCCAATGCAGGGGTCACGGGTTCAAGTCCTGGTTCGGGAAGATCCCACATGCTGCGGAGCAACTAAGCCCGTGCACCACAGCTACTGAGCCTGCGCTCTAGAGCCCGCGAGCCACAACTACTGAGCCCGTGTGCCACAACTACTGAAGCCCTCGTGCCTAGAGCCTGAGCTCCACAACAAGAGAAGCCACCGCAATGAGAAGCCAGAGCACCACAATGAAGAGTAGGCCCCGCTCGCAGCAACTAGAGAAAGCCCGCACACAGCAACAAAGAACCAATGCAGCCAAAAATAAATAAATTAATTAAAAAAAAAACTGTGATAAATGCCATGAAGAAAAAGTATAACGTGCTCTGAGAGAGAATAACAGGGGCAGCTACTTTATTTATTTATTTATTTTAAAAAATATATTTATTTTATTTATTTTATTTTTGGCTGCATTGGGTCTTCATTGCTGTGCGTGGGCTTTCTCTAGTTGCAGAGATCAGGGGACTACTTTTTGTTGTGGTGCACAGGCTTCTCATTGCAGTGCCTTCTCTTGTTGTGGAGCACGAGCTCAGTAGTTGTGGCACATGGGCTCAGTAGCTGTGGCTCGCGGGCTTAGTTGCTCCACAGCATGTAGGATCTTCCCGGACCAGGGCCCGGACCAGGGCTCGAACCCATGTCCTCTGCATTAGCAGGCGGATTCTTAACCACTGTGCCACCAGGGAAGCCCCGGGGCAGCTACTTTAAATTTTGGAGTCAGCACAGACAGAGAGAACAGACTTATGGTTGCCAAGGGGGAGGAGAATAGAGGAGGGATGGATTGGGAGTTTGGGGTTAGCAGATGCAAGCTATTATATATAGAATGGATAAACAGCAAGGTCCTACTGTGTAGCACAGGGAGCTATATTCAACATCCTGTGATAAACCATAATGGAAAAGAATATAAAAAAGAATGTATACATAAATTGTGGAGTCAGTTAAATGCCTCTTTATGGAAAGGGCTTTGAAGCTGACACCCATAAGTTTAGTTGTAGGTGATGGGCAGAGTGCAGGTAAGAGTGATCTAGAGGAGAACCTGGAGGAAAGAAAATGCTTGATGTAGTCTAGGAATAGAAGAGAAACTAGTGTGATGAAGCCACTAAAATAAAGGGAAAGATCTCTTTACAACCCCAGTTCTCAGTAAGTTCTATGAAATGCATCCAGCACCTATGCCAGACTCTAAAGATCATGAGGACTGGGAAGGTGTTTATTTTGTTCACTGCTAGAGCAGCACTTAGCATCCTGTAGGTACTTAAATATTTGTTTCATTTATACATGGACAAAGCCAATGTATGGTTAGTTTTTTGTTCAGAAACTAGAAAAATGCCAAGAAGTGGTTGATTTGCACTAATGCTCTTCTGCCCTGAGGATTGGGGATTCACAGAATCTGTCACTGGAGGGTAGAGTCAGGGAAACAAAGTCTGGGCTAAGAGGTGATTTGTCTGAGTGTAAGCTGTGGTCACAATGTAGTAAAACAGAAACTCAGCCGCCTTCTTATTTCCATTGTTCCCTCTATGATTTCTTGGGTTTCAACTTCCTCCCCTTTCCAGGAATTCTCGTTTTCTCTTTGTCATAAACACCTGAAGCGTTTACATCAGAATGGCTTTAAAGTGCCAAGTTTTGACATAATTTTTTTCCTCCCTTCCAGAAAAGCATTTCCATTAACATTTTCTTCTAGAGCTGCAGCTTCTAAGCCTGGTGAGCTTCTAAAAGACGCAGATTCTCTGGGCTTCAGCACAGATCTACTGACTCCACCTCTCCAGGAGGAGGGGCCCAGGTATCAGTGCTTTCAAAGATTGCTGGGGTATTCCCTGGTGGTCCAGTGGTTAGGACTCCATACTTTCACTGTGAGGGTGTGGGTTTGATCCCTTGTGGGAGAACTAAGATCCCGTAAGCCACGCAGCACGGCTGTGTTTACGGAGTACCCAGAATTCCCAATGCAGAGTCCAAATCTAAAAGAACACCAGGTTAATCTTGCTTCTAGGGAGCAGAGGCCTAGAGCTTTTTCTATCTCAACTTCTCTTTGTGCCCTGGGATTGAAACCCTTTTCCAAGATCTGTATGTTTAAGTGCAGTTGAGGGTAACTGGGTACAAAAAGGAGTCCCATATTCCCCAGACAAATGGAGCCTTTTGATTCTAAATTCTTCTTTTTGAGACTCAGTATAGTCTTGCCAGGATCCACCCAAGAAAGGCCACAGGGTGGAATGGAAGGAACTCTGGAAGGGAATCCAAGACTCCTGGGCTCTAGTCTTAGCTTGGATACCAATTTGCTATGTTCTTGGCAAGCCACTTCTCCTTTGTGAGCCTCATTTTCTATGTTTCTATATTATATTTTTCTACATATTTCTGTATATTTTCAACTATAAAGTAAGGGGGTAGGCTAGAAGAACTCAAAGATCCCTTCCAGCTCTCTGAGTCTAGGATTTTTTCCCGGAAATTTTATACTAAACTTCAGATGGCAGAACACAATGGAAATAAGTATGTGACAAAATGGATGGACTAATTAGGATCCATTGCAAAGTTTACTGCCTAATTCTATATGGCTTTCTGTCCTCAGATGCTGATGTTTCAGGATAAGTATTCCTGCTTGTGACTTCTTATGTATTTTACTAATCCCTATGGTTAGAAAGACAAAGACCTATGAGTCACAGAGGCTACTCACCCACAGCCAGCTACCCTTTGCCATCTTCCCAAGCCCAAGCTGACCTTAGCATTTGACCTTAGCTGAGGGGACAAAAGGAAGTGGTAACTTCCACATCCCTATCAACAGTGGCTGCTACAATTTGTCATTAATAAAACAAAGAGATAGTACTTAGTGTCCTGAGCTAGAAAAGCCAAACAACACTAAGTCTTAGATTCAGTCCCCTTGGATGTGACCCTCCACATCCAATGATCCAAGGACTCCACTGCAAAACAAGACTGTTTCCTTGAAGTCCCTGACCTCCATTATCTCAGGAAGAATAGAGATTCACTATCATGAAGTTCATGTACCTATTGAAATGGAATTGGCCTATTTATTAGGAGAGAGGATTGAAAAAGTTGAAATTTTGGCAACTAAGGTGTAGTGGACACCTATTTTTTTTTTTTTTTTTTTTTCCTATTTGTGATATCCATCACCTCTTCCTTTGATACTTATACTTTACTCTTTGGTAAAGAAGACACTTTTCCCTCAGTCCATGTGCTTTTTGGGTGGGGATGATACCCCTAACCTTCCAGGAATGGCTGTATGACCTGCACCTGGCCAATCAGAGCATTCCATGCCTCTGGCTATTGTGATTATTTCAAAGATGGGCATATGATCAACTTAGGCCCGGAAAATCCAATTCTGGGACTCTTTCTGGAACCGTAAAGGAAAGAAGCCTTGTCTCTTTCCACTTGGAGGCTAAACTGGTCAAATGTAAGTCTGGAATTGCTTGTGGCTACGTATGCGAGTTAGTAACAGGTGAATGATGTGTGGTTTCCTGTTTCAACTAAGTTTCCTGCTTACTAGGTGCTACACTCACTCATGTTCTTCTAATTTATAAAAGGAAAAATATTAAAAATTTAAGCTTCTTACAATTTAAAAATCTTTATTTAAAAAATTTGGAGCTGCTAAATGTGGGTGCTCTGGGGAAAAGCTTTAGTCACCACATCCTAGGTACAGCTCTGAGGGTAGGAAAACATTCTGCTGTGTTGATGCTTTTTGGTGCCTATTTAAAAACTGCATGTAGAGTTTTGTCCAGATCTCAACCCAACCCCATTGTATTCTTCTTCCTGTTTTAAAGGACAATGAACTTTTTCCATTTGGGGTGAGCTGGAGCGATAGAGACATGGATTCTCCACTAGGCTTTTGATTTCCCTGACTTTATTGCTTCCCGATTCTTGAGTCTCCTATCCTTGACTCTCACCTCTGGCAGGCCCCACCCCCTCACTTTCTCTGGTGACCAGTGGGATAAATATCCCAGTCTTTGTTGTGCTCTGTTACCCAGCTTCATCTCTTCGGCAAGGTTAAATCATCAGATTGATTGAAAATACTCATTTTCTTTGGACTTTTCATAAACAGATTGAATCAAATGTGGCAAGGTGCCTGGGGAAAGCCGCTGACAGTTCCCCCTTAGGACAACTCACTTCCTCTCCTTGTAGTTTACAGTGACTATTTTGTTTGGTAGGCACAGCTAAGGCTCCCCTTCCCCTCCTAGGAATGTCCCAGCCCCAAACCTAACTCAGCCAGCTAGAAGAGCTACTTCAGTTTCTTGGCAAATGTGTTGCTGGGAAGGATCACTCCCTATCCCTGTCCCTAAAGCCCTCACAGAACCATATAAGCCGTACAAATGCCCCACCCCATCCCACCCTACTACTAGGCAGACCATTGTGCGTAATTCATTGTCAGAGGAAACAGATGCAAATTCCCCCTTCCTGAGGTTATCAGGAAGTAGCCCACTTGGGAGAGAGTCTTAAAAACCTTAAATTCTCTTTAATTCAATTTAATGCTCTCAGAGGCTACCCACAGATCCGAGTCTCAGAACTACTTTTTCTCACCATCTTTGGGTGAGGTGACTGAGAGCTTAAAGTGAAGGATCTGGAGACATCCAAGAAAGGATGACAGAGCAAGGGGATGTGTGGGACAGAAGTGAAATAAACCAGAAGGCAGTAGGTTTATTACAGCTACAATTTCAAAATAGTCATGAAAAATACAGTGTTCCAGGTACCAATCTAAATTGTAAATACTCAGTATAGTTGTCCCTTAGTATCCACCAGGGATTGGTTCCTCCGCTCCTGCAGATATCAAAATCTCGGGATTTTCAAGTCCCTTACAGTCAGCCCTTACCTTGAATTTTGCATCCATGGATACAGAGGGCCACCTCTATATATTCACTCATTTAATCCTCACAATGACCCTGTGAGGTAGTTACTACATTGCAGCATCCCCATTTTTCATGTGGGGAAATTGAACTACAGAGAGGTATAGTAACTTGCTCAAGGTCCTGTACCTGATACATGATCGGGCTGGGATTTGAATCCAGGCAATCTGGGTCCAGAATTTTTCTTTTAACCATTACACTGCCTCTCTGTAAAGCTCTATAGGTTGGCTGAACAGCTGTCCTGGCCTGCCCAGGACTGAGGGGTTTCCCAGGTCACAGGGCTTTCAGTGCAAAAACTGGTATAGTCTTGGACAAACCATGATGGTTGATCACCTGTATATAGAAATGTTATCAAAGAGGATGTTTCTGTAGTAAATAAAGTGATGCAAAAGCAGCTGAGATAAGGCAGGGTTAAGAGAGAACTTGCTAAAGACAGGAAAGGAATTCTGAAAAGCAGATGAACACTGGGGCTCTCCTCTCTTCCACTGCCTTAGTTTTGGCCCCTTGCTGTCTGGATGACTGCTCTAGTTCTGATCTGGTTTCTCATCTTCTTCTCACTCCACCTAAAGCAGCCATGGCAATTTTCTGGAGTGTAAATGTGACCAGTCACTCCCTTGCTTACAGCACTCCATTGTATTTAATGACCATTGCATTGTATTCAATGACCATTGCATTGCTTTCAATGAGCTTGACTTGGGAGGCCCTCCACCGTTGGCCCTCATCTCTCTGTCCCTTTCTCTCAGTGGTTGACATGCTTCTGTGCTTCAGGCATACCAAACAATTTGTATTTCTCCAAAGACACTAGGCTCTTGCCTTGGTGGTCTTAGTCTCTTCTAGGAATATTGTTTCTCTTTTCTTTGCCACAAACTCTTATTTTTCCTACAAGACTCCTGGGTTGGGAGCCCCTCCTCTGTGTTCTTCCAACTCCTGGGGTTACATCCTCTACAGCAGAATTTTCATATTCTTTTATAACTCTCTGTTTATCTGTGACCCCCACTGTACTGTGAAATGCTCTTTTATTTTTCTGTAGGTTTGCAATACCTGACACATAATAATAATTAATGTAGATTAGATATAACTGTATATCAGGAACTTTGCATGCATTATCTCATTTAATCCTGATAACAGCCTATGAGATGGGTACTGTTATTATCTCTATTTTACAGTTGAAGAGACAGAAGCCCTGAGAGGTTAAATAATTTTCCTTGGATCTCACAGCAAGTAAACAGTAGAAACAGGATTTGAAACTAGGTGGTCAGATTCCAAAGTCTATACTCTTAACCACTCTGCTAAACTTTCTCTCAAATGGAATGAACCCTTCAGAGTATCCATCGTAGAAAGTTGTTACAATCAAATAACTTGATGAATGAGAAATGGCTTTGTAAGCTGAAAAGCTCCCATGTCAGAAACTGCTAATTTTTCCCCAGTATCTCTCTTTTATTTCCCTTTCATAATAATATAATTCCTGGTGTTTAGCTAGTCACATAGTTGCCCACAATAATAACTACATTTCCCAGTTTTTCTTGTCACCAGGAATGGCCACGTGATTCTCTCTGGGCCAATGTGATGCGAACAGAGCCACATTTACAACTTCTGGGATATGCCTTTAAAGGGACAGAGTGAGCCTCCCCTGTCCTTTTCCCCCTCCTTCTAGCTAAGCTATGGACATGGTGGTGATGAGTCATCTTGGATCACATGGATAAGATAGATGGAGCCTGGGAACTCTGGCATTGTAGAACTCACATACTTACCCTGTGTTGCTTATGTCTGGATGATTGTGACAGAGAGAAATGAGCTTCTATCTTGTCTCAGCCACTGCTATTTTGGAACTCTGTTACAGCAGCTGAACCTATACTCTAACTAATATAGTCTATTCACAGGAGGAAAGATTATTCTTTTTTTTTTAAAATTAATTAATTAATTAATTAATTTAATTTATGGCTGTGTTGGGTCTTCGTTTCTGTGCGAGGGCTTTCTCCAGTTGTGGCAAGTGGGGGCCACTCCTCATCGCGGTGCGCGGGCCTCTCACTGTCGCGGCCTCTCTTGTTGTGGAGCACAGGCTCCAGACGCGCAGGCTCAGTAATTGTGGCTCACGGGCCTAGCTGCTCTGCGGCATGTGGGATCTTCCCAGACCAGGGCTCGAACCCGTGTCCCCTGCATTGGCAGGCAGACTCTCAACCACTGCACCACCAGGGAAGCCCCGATTATTCTTATTATTCCTGGAGAGTGGCTTTGAGACTGTATGTAGGCTATATCATAAGAACTAACTTTCTCTTCTCAGTAAAAGACATATCACTTAACAAGTTTGCTCAGGTCAAAAACCTAGACGTCTTTATTTTTCTTCTGAAACAACTTTATTGAGGTATAATTGCATATGATAAACTGAATATATTTAAGTGTACACTTTGATAAGTTCCCACCTAGGAAACCATCTTAGTAATTAAGATAGTAAATATATCCATCACCACAAAAGTTATCTAATGCTCCTTTGTAACCCCCTCTTTCCACCTCCACCTTAGTTTCCATCACTCCCAATCTACCTGGCAATCACTGATCTTCTTTCTGTCACTTTAGATTTATTTGCATATTCTAGAACTTTAGACATGGAATCATACAGCATGTTACTCTTTCTCGTCTGGTTTCTTTCACTCAGCATACTTATTTGGAGATTACAAATCATCTTTTAAAAAAATATTTATTTATTTAAGCTGCGCCAGGTCTTGGTTGCAGCACACAGGATCTTTAGTTGTGGCATGCATGTGGGATCTAGTTCCCCGACCAGGGATCGAACCCAGGCTCCCTGCATTGGGGGCACAGAGCCTTACCCACTGGACAACCAGGGAAGTCCCTACAAATCATCTTTGATTCCTCTCTTTATTTCATGGCCACCCCCGTACCCCCAATCCATTCCTTCATTGAGTTCAGTAACCTCTACCTGAATCCATCTACTTCTGTTTACCTCCATCGTCATCATCCTCGCCCAGACCATCAGCATCTGTCTCATGTACTAGTGGAGTAGTCTCCTAACTGGTCTCTTTGCTTCAACACTTGCTCCTTCCAATCAAGTCTCCACCTAGAACCCACAATGGTCTCCTTAAAATAGAATCATATCAATCTCTTCAGATCATATCAATCCCCTGCTTGAAATTATTCAATGGCTTCCAATCACACTCAGAATAACATTCTGGGACTTCCCTGATGGCACAGTAGTTAAGAATCTGCCTGCCAATGCAGGGGACACGGGTTCGAGCCCTGGTCCGGGAAGATCACCCATGCTGCGGAGCAACTAAGCCCGTGCGCCACAACTACTGAGCCTGCGCTCTAGAGCCCGCGAGCCACAACTACTGAGCCTCTGTGCTGCAATTACTGAAGCCCATGCGCCTAGAGCCCGTGCTCCGCAACAAGAGAAGCCACTGTAATGAGAAGCCCACGCACTGCAATGAGGAGTAGCCCCCACTCAACACAACTAGAGAAAGCCTGCGTGCAGCAACGAAGACCCAAGGCAGCCAAAAAAAAAAAAGAAAAAAAGAATAACATTCTGATCCCTGACTGTAGCTTACAAGGTCTTTCATGGTCTGGCCCCCTGTCCAACTCGCTGATGTCACCGCCTTCTACCATTCTCCCCATCCAGCCACACTGATGTCTTCCTTTTGTTCTTCAAATATACCAAGCCTGCTCCCATCCTAAACCCTTTGCTCTTGCTCTTCCTTCTGTCTGGAATGCTCTTTCCCCAGCTCTTTGCATAGCTGTCTAATTCTCATTTTCAGGTCTCATCTCAAATGTTCTGGCCTTCCAGAGAGCTTCCCACACCTAAGTGGCCTCCACCCAGTCAGTCTCTAACCACATTGCTATTTTCTTCTTAATAATACTTATCAATATATGAAATTATTTGTTTGCATGTTTTTTAAAAATAAATTTGTTTATTCTAGCTATTGGAACATACAATCTTTTTTAAAAAAATATTTATTTATTTATTTGGCTGTGCCAGGTCTTAGTTGTAGCACACGGGATCTTTGCTGCCGTGTGCAGGATCTTTGTTTTTAGTTGTGGCATGTGGGATCTAGTTCCCTGAGGGCTTGAACCTGGGCCCCCTGTATTGGGAAAGCAGAGTCTTAGCCACTGGACCACCAGGGAAGTCCCTGCATGTTTATTGTTTGTCTTTCCCCACTGGAATGTGTGCTCCATGAGGTCAGGGAATTTGTCTCTTGTTAATTGTTATATCCTAAGGCCCTAGATTAGTGCCTAACAGATGTTCAATAAATATTTGTTGAATGAATAAGTAAGTGTATTGTGCATGGATTAGCAGAGCCGAAGGGTAATAGAGGATCACCTTTTAAATTCCACAACTGTGGACTGTTTGAACCTCAGAAGGAGTATATCCCTATAGTAGTGAAGCTTTCAGTGTGAAGTCTGTTTTTGTTTTTTTTTTCTTTTTAAATAAAAATAATAGAAGCAAGCACAGCATGGTTATTCTCCAGGCAAGTGTCCAAGGACTGCAGACTCTTTAGGGCTTTCGTAGACAGTCTTTTCCTTCCATTTTAGAAGCTCTGGAGAGAGAAAGGAAATATTTATTTTGAAGGCCCAAATAAAAGGGAGATATAGAAACATATTACAGGGACATCCCTGGTGGCACAGCAGGTAAGACACCGTGCTTCCAATGCAGGGGGCCTGGGTTTGATCCCTGGCCAGGGAACTAGATTCCACATGCATGCCGCTACTAAGGAGCCCATGTGCCGCAACTAAGGAGCCTGCCTGCCACGACTAGGACCAGGCACAATCAAATAAATAAATAAATAAATATTAAAAAAAAAAAGGAAACATATTACAGTGGCTGCCAGTCCATAAACATATAACACATTCTGCCAACTTTATGCTCAGGGCAAAGTTTATTTTTCCCTAAATTTGCTTCACTCATGTGGTGTCAAGAATCACCCTAAAAATTGGTCTGGAACTCATGTCTCTCACAGGGCTCTGGTAGAAGTGAATGTGGAAGAATTCCCTGGTGGTCCAGTGGTTAGAACTTGACGCGTTCACTGCTGAGGGCCCAGGTTCGATCCCTGGTCAGGGAACTAAAATCCCACAAGCCGCGCGGTGCAGTCAAAAAAAAAAAAAAAAAAAGAAGTGAATGTGAGATGTTTTCATCGTCCAGGACATGCTAGACACTGAAGTTAGGAACTTAATCAAAAACTTATGAGTCAAATGAGAAAATTAAGTCTCATAAGAAAGACCAGCAGACGCCCCCAGTGGAAGAATTCACACCCAAAAAACTTCAGGTGATAAAACATTGTAAAGAAATTTAAAAATAATTATGTTCATTATGTTCTAATTATTTTCACTATTAGGCAAGAACATATCACTGCATATCATTATGAAAAAGAAAAGAACATGTAGATTTGAAAGAAGAACAAATACATTTTTTCATTTGTTTAATGTGGTGAAGTATACATAATATAACATTTACTATTGTAATCATTTTTAAGTGTACAGTTCAGTGGTATTAAAAACATTCATAATGTTGTGTTACCATCACCACTTTCCATCTCCAGAACTCTTTTCATCTTGTAAAACTGAAACTCTATACCTATTAAACAAGAATACCCCTTTCTGTCCCTTCCCCCTGGCTCCTGGCAACACCATTCTACTTTCTGTCTTTATGATTTTGACTACTCTAAGTCCCTCATATAAATGGTATCATACGGCATTTGTCTTTTTGTGACTGGTTTATTTCTCTTAGCGTATGTCCTCAAGGTTCATCCGTGTTGTAGCATTAGAATTCTAAGTAGGATTAGAATTTCATTCCTTTTAAAGGCTGAATGCTATTCCATTTTATGTATATACCAGCGGTCCCCAACATTTTTGGCACCAGGGACCGGTTTCATGGAAGACAATTTTTCCACGGACTGGGTGGGGTGGGGTGGGGTGGGGGAATGGTTCAGGCAGTCATGTGAGCGATGGGGAGAGTCAGATGAAGCTTTGCTTGGTCCTCGGCCCGGGGGTTGGGGACCCCTGGTATAGACTACATTTTGTTTATACATTCATTCACTGATGGACACTTGGATTGCTAGTAAGTCTAATACGAAAAAAAATTTGTTTAAGATAGAAAGCGCCTTGAAAAAGGAATAGATGTAGTCTTGAGAGTCTGAGGAGAGATTATTTATGGTCTGTGTGATGAGTGATGTAAAAAATAAAAAAATACGTAAAGGAGGATGTGGCCCATTTGCTGGACCTTGAAAGACAAACACAACAATGCTAACTACATGAACTTAACTACAACTATTTATCGTGTACCTACTGTGTGCATTGTGTTATGCTCGGAGCTTTTCATCCTGATCTTATTTATTCCTCAGAATAACCCTGTTAGGGTTATTCTCATATTAAATGAGGAGACAAACTCTATTGCTATACAACTAGTATAGGAACCAGACATACCTAGGCTCAAGGTAGACCAAACCTTGAATACAGATCTATCTAGTTCCAAATTCCCTGCCCTTTCTTCTCCCCCACAGATTTTTAGAGTAGGTAAGACATAGATTTCTTTCACGTCCAAAAGTCCAATTACTAGTCGCTCTTCTGGTTCAAACACCAGGTACTTTATAGCAGATTCTCAAAATGTGGTTTGCAGACCACTTGCACCAGGTCATAAGGGGAGTTTGCAAAAGTGCAAATTTCTGGGCCCCATCGCAAAGATTCTAAGTAATTAAGTTTGGGATGAGGATCAGAGAATCTGTTTTTTTTTTTTTTTTTAAACAAACTAATGTGGCCTCTCGTGAGAACCACTATGTCTAGAAGGTCTTCCAGGGGCGTTCAGTAGAAATACGTTCTTTGGGAAAACACTTCAACTAAGCCTTCTGGTCTTCTCCACACTGCCATGCCTGAAGCTCGCAGGCTGACTCTCTCATGCCTGACAGCACAGGGACTCGCCGAAGGCATGAATGACTTAAGGGGTTTTGGCCTGATCTATATACATCTCAATTTAGCAGCAAAAATTAAGCTATTTGTCAAAATGCTTAAACCCATACACGAAATCTGCGCGTTGTGCTGTGTTTGGAAGGATGTGGAGAAACAGGGCAGGCCTATAGGTCACGTGGGGAAGATGTACTCTGAATCGGAATCCTGGATATTTCAGGGGTTGCCAGCGCTGGAGAAGGTTGGAAAACCGATCAGCCAGCCTCATGCGCAGGCGCAGAAGGAAGGGGGAAATCAAACCTTCAAGGAGCACCCTTCCCCCATCCTCTTTCCGGCTTTCTCCCACTGCGCAGGCGCAGGAGTGAAGCAAGATGGCGGCCCCCGTGGATTTGGAGTTGAAGAAGGTAAAAGAGGGTCTTGAGCAGGCAGAGACTTTTTCTTTGGAAGCTAAGGGGACTGTGAACGAGAATATCGAGTGAGACTCGAGTCCTGCGGAAGGCTCCAGGGAAATGGGGAATGGTTTCCCAGAGTCCTAAGGCGGGACAGGGTCTCTTTAGGTTGGAGTCGGGGGCGAGCTGCTCTTTGCTGGGTAAGAGCCGGTTGCGCTGGGCCTGGTTAAGTCTGATGGGCCGATAGCTGTTCTGTTCCCTTGTTCCGAGTTCCAGAGACCTTTCGTTGAGCTTGGAGTTCTCAGTTCCATAGTGAGGCCTGAAGTGAGCGTTTCCAGCTGGAGCCCTTTGAGACGGCTGCCCGAGCTGAGGCATCTAATTCTGCATTCTAATTTGCTTTGAAAAAATCCAAGTCCAACCTGTGTTTTTAGGCCACTCCTTCAATCCCATACCTTGTAAGGTCGCTACATACGGTTCAGTTAGGTATTCTCATAGCAGTGTTCATCTTAGGGCTTTGGTCTCAGCTCCCCCCCCCCCGCCCCCGTTTTTAAAGACTTGTCAAAAAAGAAAGTTTTCCAGATAAAATCGGTATCAGAAGGAATTGGGTTTCTCTTTTCAAACAATTGCCTATAAATGTGTTGTTACTCAGGAACGTTTTCGCAGCTTAAGAGTTGTCGGGATTCCTAGGCTTGACCCACTTTAAACATATACTTTTCTAGAAAAGGAAACAGTTTCAGAAAAGACTCAGACCAAGGTTGGGACTAGAATCCAGTATTCTCTGCCTTACTTCTCACCTTTCGACCACTAGTTTAGGTTCATTAGAAGAGCAAATCTTACTTAAGGCTGTCTCCTGGTCAACCTCTGCATAAGAAATAGGACAGCTGAAATAGCTTTTCCACCTAATAAATGAAGCTGTTTATTATTGCTCTGAGGATTTATGTGTGTGTGTCTTGCTTCTTGTTTGAAACTTGTACCTTTAGTCCTTATGTGGTCTCTAGTGCTGTAATATCTTAGCATTAACAATATACTAGCTTCCTTAGCAAACTGTGTCTTAAAATGTTATAAAAGTTTACCTTTTTTTTCTGTTAAAAGTTCAAATTTAAGTTAGGGTTTAGTGAAAGAGCTAACAATAGAGTACAGCTGTGAATGGACTTACCCCTCAGTATTATTTGAATTTGTTGCTAGGAAACCTGTGGACAGTGAATGCAAACTGAGAAAATGATTACAGACTTAAATTGGGTAGTTTTGACAACCAATGAAATTAACTGAAAAAAAAAACTTGTTTAAAGGTCTTCTAATATCTTTATAAGGTTTTTTTTTGGGCGGGGGCGGGGGTGGCGGCAGGTGGAGACTATTAGGAAACTTTAGGCACTTCCTCTCCCCCAAAATGAATCTTTTGAAACCTTACTAGTAGGTGAGAACAAAGTGAGAATAAAAATTAAGTAGTAGCTTTTGCTGTGTATTGCAGCCGCAAATGTTATTATTAAGGCATAAATTTGAGAGCATGTGAAAGTCATTCTAGGCACTTCATGAGTATCCAAGAACCTTTTATCTTTGAGTAAGGGTACTCAAGTGTCAAGTTTGGCTTGGTATGTGCGTATGAAGATCATGATGCAATTCTTCTACCAATGCTTTGAAATTCTTTTTGTCTTTCTCTTAAAATATTTATTTTCTGAATATTACTGTAGATAGTAGAATAGAAAGATTCCTGAACTAGAGGTCAGAAGAAATGGATTTAAGTACTTGCTTTTCCACCTAGTAGTTGTTCAGCCCTGTGCAAGTCATTTATATCTCTTTAAAACATATAGTTAATTTGTAAACTGTGGTGGTGAAACTGCCATCCCTAACTCAGGATTATTGAAAAGAGTAAATGAGACATTTATTATATCTGTCAGTATTCTCATATTAATATTCACATGTTAATACTTCAAACAAATGTGGGAAAGTACTTTACACCTAGTTGTGTAATACAGATGTAGTGAGTTGTTACATTTATGTTTCTTGTTTTGGATCTCTGGGTTTCATCCTCTGACTGTTGCATTTAGTGCTTTTATTACTCCTTGGATACCTGCTACTTGATATGGTTATTATTTACCTTTGTTCTGCTTCATATAGGTTGCATCTTCTGAGGACTGAGTAAATTCAGTACAGTTGACCCTTGAACAACACTGGTTTGAACTGCGGGGATCCAGTTGTATGCAGATTTTTAAAAATAGAAAATACTAGAGTACTACACGATGTGTAGTTGGTTGAATCCACAGATGTAGAACCAAGGATACAGAGGAACTGCTGTATAGGAACTGCCACCTATAAATTATACTTGGATTTTCAATTGCACGGAGGGTCAGTGCCCCTAATCACCGAATTGTTCAAGAGTCAAATGTATTTAGCATAGTGGCTTGATTGTTTACAATTATATTGATTTTTATTGATGTTTGCGTGGTAAATTTCACAGCTTTGTCTCTGGTTAGCAGACTTTATTTTAATATATTTAGATTTGACTTAAATGTTTCCTGTAAAATGTTGCACCTACTAAATCACGGACTTATTTTTTAGGCCTTCACAGAGCTTCAAGCCAAAGTTATTGACACTCAACAGAAGGTGAAGCTTGCAGACATACAGATTGAACAGCTAAACAGAACGAAAAAGCATGCACATCTTACAGATACAGAGATTATGACTTTGGTAGATGAGACTAACATGTATGAAGGTGTAGGAAGAATGTAAGTAAAGTATATCCTTAAGGGGGTTATCTTGAAAGAGGTTTGTCTGAATTAAATCATAGAATTTGTTCACTTTACAACTTGTGTTAAAGTATCATAGTAGCTTTAAAGATCATCTAGTCAAATATCTTCTTTTTTTTAAAAA
Source organism: Balaenoptera physalus (assembly GCF_965194825.1). NCBI lineage: Eukaryota > Metazoa > Chordata > Mammalia > Artiodactyla > Balaenopteridae > Balaenoptera > Balaenoptera physalus. Next base: position 60,254,293 of record NC_138890.1, read on the forward strand.
TGAGAAACTGAACTCTAGATAGATGTGTTTAATTTTAAACTGTGAAGTACATTTTAAAAATATTTATTCCCTGTTCTTCTCTCTATGCTTAGGTACTTAAGTGTGTAACTTCAATGATAAAGATATGATTTGTTGTGAAAAGATGTTTATAGTAGTTTCATGTGTGAAGATTTATTTAAGTAGTTGTAGTTTTAACCTCCCCTTCCCTACCTAGTTATTAGTAGTCACACAAATCATAAATCTTTTAGATGTCTGATCAGGTTGTAAAATAAAAATAAATATTCAGTTGTGATTTAAATGTACTCATTCTGTCAAACATGAGAAATCTAGTAAATCACCTTACCTTTTGTTTGTTCTAATTATGATTAACCCCCTACACTTCACTTTTTTTCTTTTTAAAAAATACATTACCCTTCTGAGAGAGAATAGATCTGCTTCATGTTCTCTAAGCAGTAAATAGGAATGGAAAACCCCTTAACTACAGGTCACATTCCATTACACTGAGCTAAAAGGAGACTAATTTTTTTTTTTTTTTTTAGGTGGGGGAGGTACAGGAGGAGGGTTTTTCTGGAATTTGGTCTCTGAGTATTACTTAGTAAGTGGACCATTACTTAAGTTTGGAGCTCTTTTAGTTGGAAAGGAATTTGACCTCAGTCTAGGATGACTTGTTTTGTGATTGATTTGAAGGAAGCATGGCATGTGTAACATTTAGTGATGACTTTAGAATGACATCATGAGAAATAGACCCTGCTCATGACTAGCTAATCCATATCTTTCTGGAAAAGAGATTGATGATGATAAACTGTTCATCTGATTTGCTTTCTCAGAATAAACAACTACCACAGATAAATTTTATTGCTGGAGTTCATGTTTTTCATTTTAGCTTGTTTTAAAAGGAAGATAATCCCAATTTGAGAGTTTGTTACTGGGACACAAAAGAATTGGGATGAGAACAAAGTAGAACCTTTGAATATGTGTCTATGTAGTATGAAGTGCATTGTTGGCATTCACTACAGGATAATTTTATCTTTAGTTTGAATATCCTTAGGTCTTAAAACAGTAATGCTAACTTTTCTAGCATGCTTGTTGATATGTTGCACCTGGATTTCACATCATTACATTAGCCTTTGTTGGCAACAGCTAAAGAATTTCTTTTTCCAAAACAGAAAAACTTTCTCTTTGGTCTTTTGATCTACAGTGAAGTTTTAATTTTTAATTAGAATACTTTCATTTATTAAACATTCTGCAGAAATGATAGGAAGTTGCTTTTTTTGCATACTGCCCAAAGTGCTACATATGGGTTGTAGTCACAAAGAATTTTAGAGTTTAAAGGCTGAGATATGGTTTTAAATTTGACTTTTGTTCTTTCTGCATCTCACTGGGATTTGTAAGGGCATGTAAGGTAAGTAGTGTTTGTTGTTGGCTAGAGTATTAGTGCCCTCAGGAAGAAAAGACTTGCTGAGTATTAGTCTGGTCATGAGGATGTTCTCTTTCTTGATGCTAAACCTGAAATATCTATTTCTGGATTTATAGTCTTGAGTAATTTTGAATTGTGATTCACTTCTTTAATTCTAGTGTTTACCTTAATTTGTCTTTTCTTTTCCTTTTTGAGTATTATTAGGGAATTCTAATTAGAATACTAATTTTTCTCAAACTTGTTTTAAAACCAAGAGTTAGGAGCTTCCCTGGTGGCTCAGTGGTTAAGAATCCGCCTGCCAATGCAGGGGTTACAGGTTCGAGCCCGGTCTGGGAAGATCCCACATGCCATGGAGCAACTAAGCCCATGTGCCACAACTACTGAGCCTGTGCTCTAGAGCCCATGAGCCACAACTACTGAGTTGGCGTGCCACAACTACTGAAGCCCACACGCCTAGAGCCTATGCTCTGCAACAAGAGAAGCCACCGCAGTGAGGAGCCCACGCACTGCAATGAAGAGTAGCCCCTGCTCGCCGCAACTAGAGAAAAACTGGTGTGCAGCAACGAAGACCCAATGCAGCCAAAAATAAATAAATAAAGTTATTAAAAAAAAAAAAGGCACCAAGAATTATGAAATCTAAAACATTACATTTTTGTTTTAGAACCTGCAATAGATTTTTGCCATTGCTGAAATTCAGGCCTCATTGCATCTTGCCTGGACTAAGAAGGCAAGCTTCATTGTGTCTTGCCTGGACTGAGAAGCTATAGCTTCTTTCTTCTTTTTAATATTTATTTAATTTATTTATTTGGTTGTGCCGGGTCTTAGTTGCGGCAGGCAGGCTCCTTAGTTGTGGCTCAAGGGCTCCTTTAGTTGTGGCACGTGTGCTCCTTAGTTGCGGCCAGTGGGCTCCTTAGTTATGGCATGCGAACTCTTAAGTTGTGGCTTGCATGTGGGATCTAGTTCCCTGACCAGGGATTGAACCTGGGCCCCCTGCATTGGGAGCATGGAGTCTTAACTACTGCGCCACCAGGGAAGTCCCGAAGGTATAGGTTCTTAAACTGTTCTCTCTGCCTTTATTCTGTTGGTCCAAAAGCTTTCTTCACACATCTGCCAGACATCTGCCAGAGTTGATCATGTCATTATTTCTCATAAAATCCTCTGTTCACCCTTGGTTGCCCATGAAATAAAATCTAAACTTGTTCACCTAGCATTCACGGTCATTCATAATCTGTTCTTAATTTACCCTTCTAGCCTCAAATCCCACCACTTTCTCTTCCCAGGCTGAGGATAGCACATAAATTTCATCTCATGGACTTGCCTCCTTCCATTGGTTTTGAGTTATCTGTTGAGAAGGAGTTTGAGTCTCATGTGGACTTAAACATGCTTTAATTGATCAGTGAGGTCTGTCATGGGCTGAGGGTAGAAGAGTAGTAGCACATGTACCCAAAATTGTTATCCCTACCCTTGCCACATGGGTTTCCTCACGCATGCCATGTTTTTGTGCTTTCTTGATTTTGCTCCTTCTGTCCTTCTTGGCCTGCAGTATCCCACTTTCCCTTGTGAAATTCTCATCTTTCAAGATGTAGCTTATCTTCTCTGAAGATTTTTTCATCTTGCCTGGCAGATTTACTTACACTTTCCTGGAGGATACCAGAGCTTTTGTTCCTCTAGCTAGTAGAGCACGTGGGTGGCAGTATCAGGGTAGGGGGCAGAACTTGATTGAGTTTGAAATGGTCTGGTTTTCCCAACTAGATTGTCAGCTCTGTGAGACCATATACATATTTATCTTTGTTTCCTCAGTTCTCAGTATAATGTCTGGCACAAAATAGGTGTTAAATGCGTGTGGATTTGAATTGAATATGATTCTCTCGCCTAAAATAACCACATTTTCTTTTGGTTCTTTAGAAGGAAAATGTTTAGGAAGTGTCAGAGACTTAGGAATTGGAGTTTATTATGCTTTTAAAATATATGATTCAATAAAGGTGAAATTTTAAAAGTAACATTTTGACTAAGGTCAAAGGGATTGTTTCTGACCAAAATTATGTCCTTTGATCTGACAGAATTAATTCTTTATTAAATCTGTTGAGAAGGTTGACAAATTCTACATGTCAACCAGTTGCAGAGATAGAACGGACAATATAGAAAAACCCAAGCCTTAGGATTATGCTGAGGGCAGTATAATTTTTGGAGAATAAAAGCTATTCTGTGCAGAATAATATCAATACAATTGTATATTTTACCTTACTCATCCTCACATAGGATGGAAGTCAGATTTTTCATTTTAGGGTGTGTATTTAGGTTACCAAGTCATTTCAAGCCCAGATGCCTTTCCCAGTCATTAAGCATGGAGAAAACTGGTACTGTTAAATACCCCTTATATATGGCTATTTTTGGTTTAAAACAAGGAAAATCAAGCTACAGGGTAAGAGATGATGAATTGCTATATACTGTAAGCTCTGCATATTCATTGCTCAAAGCTATATTCTATCCAGTCTCTTGGCATGTTGCCAGCACATTTTAGTTCTCTTACTTCATATTCTTTGGAGAGGCTGTTATGTAGCCTGATACTACTACCACCAATTTCTAGTTTTGCTACTTAAGCTGTTTGTGAGCTGACCTCACCATACCGCTTTAAGAACTATGATGAAAGTTACAACTGTGGAATGATCTGTCTGAATAGTTGGAAGTGTTTGTCTTCATCTTTCTAGCATGCAAGGAGGGAACAGATCTCAAATAAATATTACATGAATGTTTCTTGTATTTTTTTTTTTTCATGAATAAGAACCAGCTTGTAATCGTTTATGGGAGTTTTCTTCCTTTTTCCTTTGCATAGTAGAAGATAAGAGTATTTTTAAAAATTAGAATTACATTTGAAAGAACACATAAATGACATTTAGTCATGCTGGTGTTTGAAAGGCCCATCATCAGAATAAAGGTCAAATTTATTTTTATTAACAATAGGTATGATCCAGACCCTGATTTGATATTAGGTCCATTATTCTAATATCCTTGTGCTTGAACATTACATAAATAACATTTCTTCTTTCCAAAAGTTGTAGCATAGCTTGATGCTTATGTGTGGAAATGTTTGGGGCTTTTTATTATTTTAATATGGGAGGAACTTGAGTAGATTAGCCTTTGAGAAGAATGATTAGTGCCTTTTTAAAACTTGAACCTAACTAAAAATAACTTTGTACCATATTTAAACTAATTTAGAGGTATGCCACCATTCTGTGGATATTTTTTTACATTTAAGGAACTAAGAATGAACAATGGTATAAATCTACCAACTAGATAAGTGTCTAGCAATGCAGAAATTGCTGTTCGGGAGCAGTGTTGCTATTTCTACTTCTTGAAGTAATTTGATGGTTGATCTCTAATGGTTGAAAGATCCAGAAGTATAAAACTTAAGATAAATGTGGCACAGGTAGAAAATGAAAACAGTAGGTATATTTCTGATAGGTAACAAAATTTTTAAAAAAATCTAAATAATCGAGCAACTTTTCAGCTGATTAGGATGTAGAAATCTGAACTCTTTGTGACAGTTTGGTTGAACTGCCCTTTGTTTAAAATGTTATGTTGGTTTTGTTGTGATTTTAATTGTTAATTTGAATGTTGACTTGTAATTTGAGTTGTGACATTTAGAAAAGCCAAGATGAAACATTTGCAGTTGCTCTAGGTTTAGTTATGTTAAATATTAATCAAAAGGGGTATGTATAATCATGCTACCTCAAGTTTTGCAACCATTTTACAATTTCATATTGATGTAGAGTTATATTCCAGTCAATTCAAGGTCATTTTAATTTTATTTATTTACAATTTTTAAAATTAAAAAAAATTTTTATTTTATTTATTTTTGGCTGTGTTGGGTCTTTGTTGCTGCACACGGGCTTTCTCTAGTTGTGGCGAGTGGGGGCTACTCTTCATTGCGGTGCTTGGGCTTCTCATTGCGGTGGCTTCTCATTGCTGTGGCTTCTCGTTGCGGAGCACAGGCTCTAGGCGTGCGGGCTTCAGTTGTTGTGGCTGGCGAGCTCTAGAGTGCAGGCTCAGTAGTTGTGGCACACAGGCTTATTTGCTCTGCAGCATGTGGGATCTTCCCGGACCAGGGCTCGAACCCTTGTCCCTTGCATTGGCAGGCAGATTCCTAACCACTGCGCCACCAGGGAAGCCCCTCGAGGTAATTTTAAAGCTGAAGATATAGTTGTACTATATTTCATTCCTAATAAACAACAAATCTTGGTGTAGTAAATATTAAGTATTATTGATACTATAGTAATAATGGTTTATATTGTTTTTCTCACTAGAACCAAGTTTAGATATTTTATTTAATGCTTACTGTAGGAGAAAAAAAAATGCAGACTACTTTTGGTGTGAGAGCCACACAGCAAATTCGAATTTATAAGCTCCTTATACTCTCTTTGAAAGTATTCATCTGTAGTTTACAGTAGAGAAAATGAAGCAAAGATAAAATAATTTTCAAAGGTAGGAAGAAATTTTCTTAGTCATTTTTTTAGGTTTTATTTTAAAGGAAGAGGAGTTTTGATGTTGAGCTGCTTTTCCTAATAGAATGTGATCCAGCCTTCTTGTGTTTTTATACAGAGCCATATAAAGTCATGGCTTTCATTGCTCAGGGTCCTAAGGGGGAAAAAAACAACTTTTCCTGTTGTGCAGGGAAAAATGACTTCAGTTTTGTTGATGCTGAGTATGTATATAACCCCAGCTGGGCATAGTCTCCTCTTCCACAGGTGTGGTACTCTAGGGAGAGGAGATTTTTGAGTAATATTCTTAATTTCTGTAAGCTGTCAGTGATTTAAAAACTCGGTGTTCGTTATAACTGTGCTTACTGCTGTGTAGAATGACATCACTGGTTTTATGGCAGGGGAAGTTAACAAACATTTGCGTAGGAATTACATAGCCGTTTTTCTTCTGCAGAAGAATACTGTTAATAATTCTTTCCCTTCTTGCCCTCCCATGTTCTCCAGAATCCAAACAATCTCACTGAAACACAGGAAATTAATTTCAAAAATGTGTCAATTAGGAGTTTATTATAAGAAAAGAAAAAGAAGTCTGTTACACTTACCTTGGGATATACAAACATGCTGAAATAAAATTTTTATTTAATGTGTCTGTTGTAGGGTTGCTTAGTTTAGGCTAGAACTTGTTTAAATGTAATTGATTCATTTTGTTACCATTACTTGGAGGAGTTTCCTTGTGCATTTCCTGACATCAAAAGGCCTGACATTTTTTTTTTTTGATCTGCTTTTGTTGCATGAAAGTAGCAATTAATCAACAACACAAGAGGATAGTGCAGTGTATTCCAATTGGTGATAAGCAAGAATTAATGTAGTTAACTGAGGGAAGGGTGAAAAAAATTACCTTGTTGTTCCTATGTAAATAAAAATAAAGGTAGCAGTAATCTTGAACTTTGTTACTTTGTCATTGGGGATTTGGGTGCTGTAACTGACTTAACTCTGGCTGAATTTCTCTGAAGTGAAAATCAATTTTAAGCTGTACCAAGAATTTTGTGATTTTAGCTGCCACTTATCTCATAGTGGCAAATTTAGGAACAACTTGCTATCTAATCTGTTTGAGAGAGGACTGACATGTTCATGTCAAGGGACATAGTCTGCTTAATGAAACACCCAAAAGGAACTCAGAAAAAATATTGACTTAAAAGGTAAGAGTCAGTCCATATTCATGAATACACACTTGATAATGACTTATTGGTATTCTTTTCTTTCTTATTACTTCTATCAGGAATTGCTGTGAATTGCAAATATCCTTTGCCCAGATGGAATAATTAGGATTGCAGTGTGTTGCATGTACCATTAGTGCCTGTGGTTTTGTGAAGAATGTATACCCACTTTAATTTTAGACTTCAGGTTTGAATGGACATGTCTGGGAGAATGTTATCTCATTGTTCTGGCCAGAAACTCACATTATCAACTCTTGTTCTAAGATCAGTTACCTTGAAATGGACCAGATTACTTGGAAGACACTATCCCTTTGGCTTTGAAGAGGACTAGAATATTCTTATATCAAAATTTGCACAGCAGCAGGAGCCCAGTACTGAAAATGTATCTCTAAATAGATAAGAGCATGACTGCCCTAAGCCAAGCCTTTTACATTGTTTGGCTCAGGGTAAAAAGATTTGGACCACAAGATGCATCCTGTATGTGTGTGTCTGAGTCTTTTGCACTGTGCCAAAATATATTTATATTTCTCTGTGACTTTCTGCTTTTGTACCAAGAGTATTCTGTTTGTGTCCTTCAGTACTCATTGGATAGTAATTTTTTATTATCCATTGGTTCTCGTTTATCCAATGTTATATATTAACCTACTAGTAAAATAAAGATCACATCTTGGAAAAAGTTGTAGCATAGCTTGATGCTTATGTGTGGAAATGTTGGGGGTTTGATGAGGCCAGAGTGAAAGTGGTAAACATCAGAGGTGATTATTTACCAGAATGCTTAGAATACCAAGTAGTGACCAAAAATAAATGTCATGTTTAAAATAGATTAACATACTACTGTTTCTATTTCAAGAGTAATAGTTTGATTTAAAAATACACAGTGATTTTTAATTAGTACAGATTGAACCTATCAGTATGTGAGTTACTCATCTAGAACAAGGAATGTTTACATGGAATTGGGTTCCTGAAGGGACCATGATTTTTTAAATAATTATAGTGAATTCCCAATCCTCATCTTACTTGACTTATCAGTAAGTAGCATTTAGTCCAGTTTATCTTTCTTTCCTTGATGCACTTTCTTCCTGTGGCTTCAAGGATACCACCTCTTGGTTTTCCTCCTATTTCGCTGGCCATTCCTTCTCAGTCTCCTTTACTGTTTCCTTTTCTTTCCCGTTTCCAAATATTAGATTGATCTTGGGCTCAGCTCAGCCTTTGGATTTTTTTCTCTTTTCTTGTATATACTCAGTTTCTTAGTGATCTCATCCAGGCTTATCTCTTTAAATGCTTTTTTATATACTGACAACTCCCAGAGTTTTATCTTAGGTTAGAACCCTTCCTGAACTCCCAACTTGCATATATCCACCTGCCTCCTTTACATCTACATTTGATGGTCTAATAGGCATCTCAAAACTGACTTGACCAAAATAAAATTCTCATTAGTTACAAATTAACCAGTTCCTCCTTCAGTCTTTCTCATTTCAGCAAATGGCTTTTCTTTCTCTCTTTTTTTTTTTTTTTTTAAGGCAGTTGGAATGATGGTTGGAGGGAGGGGAACAATTTTAATATTTATTTATTTATTATTTATTTATTTATTTAGGCTATGCTGGGTCTTAGTTGCGGCATGCGGGATCTTCGTTGTGGCATGTGGGATCTTTAGTTGTGGCATGCGGGATCTTTAGTTGTGACATGCGAAATTCTTAATTGCGGCATACGGGATCCAGTTCCCCGACCAGGGATCGAACCCAGGCCCCCAGCATTGGGAGCGCGGAGTCTTACCCACTGGACCACTAGGGAAGTCCCACAAATGGCTTTTCTATCCTTCCAGCTCTTTCAAATCTTGGAGTCATCCTTTTTTTTTTGGCTGCCTTGGGTATTAGTTGTGGCACGTGGGATCTTCATTGCATTGCTTGGGCTTCTCTCCAGTTGTGGCTTGTGGGCTCCAGAGTGCATGGGCTCTGTAGTTTGCGGCATGCAGGTTCTCTAGTTGAGGTATGAGGGCTCAGTAGTTGCAGTGCGTGGGCTTAGTTGCCCCATGGCATGTGGAATCTTAGTTCCCTGACCAGGGATTGAACCCATGTCCCCTGCGTTGGAAGGCGGATTCTTTATCACTGGACCACTGGGGAAGTCCCTTGGAGTCATCCTTGACTCCTCTCTTTCAGTCTTACGTTCAGTCCATTAGCAAAGACTCTATCTTTAAATTTTGCCCAGAATCTGAACATTGCTTGTTACCACCCTGGTCTAAACTATCATTGGATTGCAGTTGCCTCCTAATTGGGCTCCCTGCTTCTATCCTTACACTTTATAGCTGTTCTCAACTGAGCAGCCAGAGTGACTCTTTTAAAACAAAATTCAGATCACTCTAGTCAAAATCTTCAGATGACTTTTACATTTTATCAGAGAAAAAGACAAGGGCTTTTGTATTTTCTGGGTTTTCTGAATGAAGCCACCTTCTTCCAGATGTCTGTATGGCTTATACCTTCTCTTCCTTCTGGTCTTTACTAAATAGGCATTGAGGCCTTCATGGCCACCCTATTTATTTATTTATTTATTTACTAATATATTAAAATCTTTTTTTATTGGAGTATAGTTGATTTACAATGTTGTGTTACTTTCTGCTGTACGGAAACGTGAATCAGTTATACATATACAATATATCCACTCTTTTATGACCACCTTATTTATTTATTCATTTTATTTATTTATTTTAAATTTATTTATTTATTTATTTATTTATTTTTGGCTGCATTGGGTCTTCGTTGCTGCACGCGGGCTTTTTCTCTAGTTGTGGTGAGTGGGGGCTACTCTTCTTTGCGGTGTGCAGGCTTTTCATTGCGGTGGCTTCTCTCATTGCAGAGCACAGGTTCTAGGTGTGCAGGCCTCAGTAGTTGTGGCACGTGGGCTCAGTAGTTGTGGCTCTCAGGCTCTAGAGCGCAGGCTCAGTAGTTGTGGCGCACGGGCTTAGTTGCTCCACGGCATGTGGGATCTTCCTGGACCAGGGCTCGAACTTTTGTCCCCTGCATTAGCAGGCGGATTCTTAACCACTGTGCCACCAGGGAAGCCCTGTTTATTTTTTTATCATTTAAATTTTGTTTATTTTTTTATACAGCAGGTTCTTATTAGTTATCTGTTTTATACATATTAGTGTATATATGTCAATCCCAATCTCCCAATTCATCTCACCACCACCATCCCCCCCACCACTTTCCGCTTTTGGTGTCCATACGTTTGTTTTCTACATCTGTGTGTCTATTTCTGCCCTGCAAACCGGTTCATCTGTACCATTTTTCTATGTTCCACATATATGCATTAATATATGATATTTTTCTCTTTCTGACTTACTTCACTCTGTATGACAGTCTCTAGATCCATCCACGTCTCTACAAATGACCCAGTTTTGTTCCTTTTTATGGCTGAGTAATATTCCATTGTATATATGTACCACATCTTCTTTCTCCATTCGTCTGTTGATGGGCATTTAGGTTGCTTCCATGACCTGGCTATTGTAAATAGTGCTGCAGTGAACATTGGGGTGCATGTGTCTTTTTGAATTATGGTTTTCTCTGGCTATATGCCCAGTAATGGGATTGCTGGGTATGCCCATCCTATTTAAAAGTAGTATATACATACTTCCACCTCCCATCTACTTGCCTCTTGTATGCTCTGTTTTTTGGCTTTATTTTTCCTCTGGCACGTATAACCATCTGGCCTACTATAGTACTAATTATGTATCTTTCTTAAGTCAGCTTTATTGAGCTATAACTTATATATAGTAACATGCATTCATTCTAAGAGTAGAGTTGGATGAGTTTTGACAAATGTAACCACCTCTCCAATCATGATATAGAACATTTTCATCACTCTAAAATGTTCCTTATTGCTTTTTCCAAGTCAGTCCTCCACTCCCCCAGATCCTGCTCTAGGCAACTGATAATCTGATTTCTGTCACTGTAGATTAATTTTGTCTATTTTAGAACTTTATATGGGATATATAAATAGAATCATTATCATATGTACTCCTTTTGTGGCTTTTTTCATTAAGCATAGTACTTCCAAGATTTATCCATGTTGTGCATATCAGTCCTCCTCAGGGACTGTATATTGGGCTTTAATTCCACTTCTTTAAGTACTCTTGCCTCTGCCCTCCTCCCTGTGTTTGCCAGCGTCATCTTCAGATTGGTTGCAGGAGTTCCAAGGATTTCATTCAGATGTGACAACCTCCAGAGTTAGAAAGTATCATGTGTTTTGTGTCACTTTTGTGGGAGCAAAGAAATCTTTCCCAGAAGTCTTCAAAAGGACCACCTCTCACATTTCATGACAAGAACTGAGCTACATGCTTGGCTTAAATCTTGGGGGATGGAACTTCCATGATTGGGTAAGACCAATCAAGATTTACCACAGGATTCACCTCCCTGAGTCTCTTGACAGTGCAGGCTACCCAAAGAAAATTGGGGCTCTGACAACAAAGTAAGAGGAACAGATACTGGGTAGCCAACCAATAGCGTCTGCTAAAATCATCAAAAACAATCATTGGAATTCAGGGCTAGCTACATGAAAACTGGGTAAAATATTTAAGATGAATTAGGGAGTTTAATCAGGGCGTACAGGTAGGAAGTTCTTGAAGTAATTCAGGAGTATAGTAATAAGGGTAGAAAGTAAGGTGGCAGAAGTGGGATGGAGAGGAAAGAGGGTGAGTATGAAAGAAAGTAATGAGCCTTAGAGATAAATTGGGAATATGGGGACACAGAGAATAGCTGCAGGTTTGGGACTTAGGTGAGTGGGCAAGTGGTGATATCACTGATAGAGACTGAAATTGAAATGGGGAAACTGTAGGGAATGTTGGTATGGGTAGATAAAATGAGTTTAATTTGGGACATGCTGAATTTGAGGAGATGTGGAACATACAAGTAGAAATGACCATTAGATGATAGTGTAGGTGATAGGGGTTGATAATATTTTGAGAGTCATTAGCCAGGTTGAAGCCTTGAAAATAAATGAGTTCTCAGAGCGACTTTGGGTACAAATAGCTTAGCCCAGAGCCTGCATAATGCTTGTAATATGGGTACTGGAAGAGAAGAGGGGTTTATGAATATAGGAGTTGATGAGGGGAACATGAATAGGATTGTACTAAGATGCAGCAGCATCACTCAGAGTTTATATTTGAGCATGCTGTGTTCTATAGATTTGTTTCAGGTTGTCTCCTGTACCCTTTTAACATGTCCCCAACCTGTTTGTTTGCTTTAATTAATAGACTTTCTTTTTTAGAGCATAAGTTTTAGGTTTACAAGAAAATTGAGCAGAAAGTACAGAGAGCTCTCACATTCCCCCTCCCCAGTTTCTTCCTCTTTTTATATCTTGCATTTGTGTAGTATATTTGTTACAATTGAAGGAATATTGATACATTATGATTAACTAAGGTCCATAGTTTATATTAGGATTCACTTTTTGTACAGTTCTATGGATTTTGACAAATGTATAATGTTTTGTATCTGCCATTACTTTATCATACAGAACAGTTTCACTGTCTCCCAAATCCTCTATGCTCCACATATTCATCCTTCCCTCCCCAAACCCCTCATCTTTTTATTTCTCTATAGTTCAGCATTTTCTAGAATGTCATATGTTTGAAATCATACAGAGTAAAAAAGCATTTTTCATTACTTGCTTCTTTCACTTAAGAATATGCGTTTAAGTTTCCTCCATGTCTTTTCATGTCCTTTCATGGCTTGATAGCTCATTTCTTCTTCTTTTTTTTTTTTTGGCTGCATTGGGTCTTTGTTGCTGTGCATGGGCTTTCTCTAGCTGCGGTGAGCAGGGGCTACTCTTTGTTGCAGCGCATGGGCTTCTCATTGTGGTGGCTTCTCTTGGTGTGGAGCATGAGCTCTAGGCGCGGGGGCTTCAGTAGTGGCAGCACATGGGATCAGTAGTTGTGGCATGTGGGCTCTGGGACGCACAGGCTTCAGTAGTTGTCGTGTGCGGGCTTAGTTGCTCCGCGGCATGTGGGATCTTCCCGGACATGGGTTCGATCCCGTGTCCCCTGCATTGGCAGGCGGATTCTTAACCACTGAGCCACCAGGCAGGTCCCTTTTTTAAAATTTTTTTTTTAATTTTATTTTTGGCTGCGTTGGGTCTTCGTTGCTGTGCGTGGGCTTTCTCTAGTTGCAGTGAGTGGGGGCCACTCTTTGTTGTGGTGTGCGGGCTTCTCATTGCAGTAGCCTCTCTTGTTGTGGAGCACAGGCTCTAGGTGTGCAGGCTTCAGTAGTTGTGTCTTGCGGGCTGTAGAGCGCAGGCTCAGCAGTTGTGGCACACAGGCTTAGTTGCTCCGCGGCATGTGGGATCTTCCTGGACCAGGGCTCAAACCCGTGTCCCCTGCATTGGCAGGCGGATTCTTAACCACTGCGCCACCAGGGAAGTCCTCATTTCTTTTTTTTTTAATGTTTTTTTAAATAATTAATTAATTAATTAATTAATTATTTTTGGCTGTGTTGGGTCTTCGTTTCTGTGCGAGGGCTTTCTCCAGTTGCTGCAAGCAGGGGCCACTCTTCATCGCGGAGCGGGGGCCACTCTTCATCGTGGTGCGCAGGCCTGTCACTGTCGCGGCCTCTCTTGTTGCGGAGCACAGGCTCCAGATGCGCAGGCTCAGTAGTTGTGGCTCACGGGCCTAGTTGCTCCACGGCATGTGGGATCCTCCCAGACCAGGGCTCGAACCTGTGTCCCCTGCATTGGCAGGTAGATTCTCAACCACTGCGCCACCAGGGAAGCCCCTCATTTCTTTTTTATTTCCTGTTTTTTTTTCTTGCAGTGCTTTGTCTTGGTAGTTCTATTGCTATATCTTTGAGTTTACTTATTTATTTATTTTAAAAATTTTATTGGAGTATAGTTGATGTACAATATTGTGTTAGTTTCAGGTGTACAGCAAAGTCATTCAGTTATACATATACATATATTCATTTTTTTCAGATTCTTAGGAGTGTTCCTTCCTCTGCAGTTTTTCGGTATAGTTTCAGAAGGATAGGTGTTAATTCTCCTCTAAATGTTTGATAGAATTCCCTCGTGAAGCCATCTGGTCCTGGACTTTTGTTTGTTGGGAGTTTTTAAATCACACTTTCAATTTCAGTACTTGTGATTGGTCTGTTCATATTTTCTATTTCTTCCTGGTTCAGTCTTGGAAGGTTGTACTTTTCTAAAAATTTGTCCATTTCTTCCAAGTTGTCTATTTTTTGGCATATATTCAATAATTGTTTGTAGTAGTCTTTTATGATCTTTTGTATTTCTGTGGTTGTAACTTTTCCTTTACCATTTCTAATTTTATTGATTTGAGCCCTCTCCCTTTTTTTCTTGGTGAGTCTGGCTAAAGGATTATCAATTTTGTTTATCTTTTCAAAGAACCAGATTTTAGTTTGATTGATCTTTTCTACTGTTTTCTTCGTTTCTATTTCATTTATTTCTGCTCTGATCTTTATGATTTCTTACCTTCTATTTGGGTTTTGTTTGTTCTTCTTTCACTGGTTGCTTTAGGTGTAAGGTTAGGTTGTTGGAGATTTTTCTTGTTTCTTGAGGTAAGATTGTATTGCTGTACATTTCCCTCTTAGCCCTGCTTTTGCTGCATCCCATAGGTTTTGGATCATCATGTTTTCGTTGTCATTTATCTCTAGGTATTTTTTGATTTCCTCTTTGATTTCTTCAGTTATCTATTGATTATTTAGTAACATATTGTTTAGCCTCCATGTGTTTGGGTTTTTTACAGTTTTTTTTTCCTGTAATTAATTTCTAATCTCATAGTGTTGTGGTCGGAAAAGATGCTTGATATGATTTCAGTTTTTGTAAATGTACTGAGGCTTGATTTGTGGCCTAAGATGTGATCTGTCCTGGAGAATGTTCCATGTGCAGTTGAGAAGAAAGTATATTCTGCTGCTCTTGGATGGAATGTCTGATGTGTCATTTAAGGCCTGTGTTTCCTTATTGATTTTCTGTCTGGATGATCTGTCCATTGATGAGAGTGGAGTGTTAAAATCCCCCACTATTATTGTGTTACTGTTGATTTCTCCTTTTATGGCTGTTAGCATTTGCCTTATATATTGGGGTGCTCCTGTGTTGGGTGTATATATATTTTATAATTGTTATATTTTCTTCTTGGATTGATCCCTTGATCATTATGTAGTGTCCTTCTTTGTCTCTTGTAACAGTCTTTATCATAACATCTATTTTGTCTGCTATGAGTATTGCTACTCCAGCTTTCTTTTGATTTCCATTTGCGTGGAGTACCTTTTTCCATCCCCTCAATTTCAGTCTGTACGTGTCCCTAGATCTGAAGCAGGTCTCTTGTAGACAGCATATATACAGGTCTTGTTTTTGTATCCATTCAGCCAGTCTGTGTCTTTTGGTTGGAATATTTAATCCATTTACATTTAAGGTAATTATCAATATGTATGTTTCTATTGCCATTTGTTAATTGTTTTGGATTTTTTTGTAGGTCTTTTTTTTAAAATTTTATTTATTTTTATTTTTGGCTGTGTTGGGTCTTTGTTGCTGCGCGTGGGCTTTTCTCTAGTTGCGGCGAGCGGGGGCTACTCTTCGTTGCAGTGTGCGAGCTTCTCATTGGGTAGCTTCTCTTGTTGCAGAGCATGGGCTCTAGGCACACGGGCTTCAGTAGTTGTGGCTTGCGGGCTCTAGAGCACAGGCTCAGTAGTTGTGGCGCATGGGCTTAGTTGCTCCATGGCATGTGGGATCTTCCCGGACCAGGGCTTGAACCGGTGTCCCCTGCATTGGCAGGCGGATTCTTAACCACTGTGTCACCAGGAAAGCCCTGTAGGTCTTTTTTCTTCCCTTCCTCTTCTGTTCTTTTGTGGTTTGATGTCTATCTTTCATGTTGTGTTTGGATTGCTTTTTCTTTTTTATGTGTATATCTATTGTAGGTTTTTGGTTTGTGGTTACCATGATGTTTTGATATAGCAGTCTATATATGAACAAGATTGTTTTTAGTTACTGGTCTTTTAATTTCAAATGCATTTCCAGTATTCTGCATTTGTGCTGTCCTCACGATTGCTGGTTTTGATGTCATATTTGTGTGTGGATGATTTCCTGGCTTTGCTTTATGTTTGCCTGTACCGGTGGCTTTTTTATTCTCAGTTTTCTTGTGTCTAGTAGTGGCCTTTTCTGCTTAGAGAAGTTCCTTTAACATTTGTTGCAAAGTTGGTCTGGTGGTGCTGAATTGTATTCGCTTTTGCTTGTTTGGAAAACTTGATTTCTCCGTCAAATCTGAATGAGAGCCTTGCTGGGTAGAATATTCTTGGTTGTAGGATCTTCCCTTTCATCACTTTAAATATATTGTGCCACTCCCTTCTGGCTTGCAGAGTATCTGCTGAGAAATCAGCTGATAATGTTATGGGAGTTTCCTTGTATGTAATTTGTTGCTTTTCCCTTTTTGCTTTTAATATTTTTTCTTTGTCTTTAATTTTTGTCAATTTGATCACTATGTCTCTCGGCACATTCTTGCTTGGGTTTATCCTGCCTGGGACTCTCTGTGCTTCCTGGACTTGGGTGACCGTTTCCTTTCCCATGTTAGGGAAGTTTTCAGCTGTTAACCTTTTCAAATATTTTCTCAGGTCCTTTCTCTCTCTTCTCCTTCCAGGACCCCTATAATGCAAATGTTTGTGCATTTAATGTTGTCCCAGAGGTCTCTGAGACTGTCCTCATTATTTTTCTTTTTTCTTTTTTCTTTTTTCTGTTCCGTGGCAGTGATATCCACCATTCTGTCTTCCAGCTCACTTATCCATTCTTCAGCCTCAGTTATTTACTTCGCTATTGATTTCTTCTAGTGTATTTTTCATTTCAGTTATTGTATTGTTCATCTGTTTGTTCATTTTTAATTCTTATGGGTCTTTGTTAAACATTTCTTGTGTCTTCTCTACATGCCACCATTTTTCTTCTGAGATCCTTGATCATCTTTACTATCATTACTCTGAATTCTTTTTTTTTTTTTTAATTTTTATTTATTTATTTATTATTTTATTTTTGGCTGTGTTGGGTCTTCGTTTCTGTGCGAGGGCTTTCTCCAGTTGCGGCGAGCAGGGGCCACTCTTCATCGCGGTGCACGGGCCTCTCACTGTCGCGGCCTCTCTCGTTGCGGAGCACAGGCTCCAGACGCGCAGGCTCAGCAGTCGTGGCTCACGGGCCTAGTTGCTCCGCGGCATGTGGGATCCTCCCAGACCAGGGCTCGAACCCGTGTCCCCTGCATTGGCAGGCAGATTCTCAACCACTGCGCCACCAGGGAAGCCCTACTCTGAATTCTTTTTTGGTTAAATTGCCTATCTCCCATTCTTCGTTTGTCTTCTGGGGTTTTATCTTATTCCTTGATCTGGGACCTATTCTTCTGCTGTCTCATTTTGTTTAATTATCTGTGATTATGGTTTGTTTCACAGGCTGCAGGGTTGTAGTTCTTGCTTCTGCTGTCTGCTCCCTGGTGGATCAGGCTGTCTAAGAGGCTTGTGCAGTCTTCCTGGTCGGAGGTACTGGTTCCTGCCCACTGGGTGGTGGAGCTGGGTCTTGTCCCTCTGGTGGGCAGGGCCGTGTCAGGGGGTGTGTTTATTGGGCCGCTGTATGCTTAGGGAGACTTTAAGCTCCCTTTCTGCTGATGGGTGGGGCTGTGTTTCCGCCATGTTGGTTTTTTGTCCTGAAGCATCCCATCACTGGAGCCTACAGGTTGTTGGGTGGGGCCAGGTCTTGGTGAGAGAATGGTAGCCTCCAGGAGGGCTCACGCCAATGAGTACTCCCCAGAACTACTGCCGCCAGTGTCTTTTTTTTTTTTTTAAACCTTCTTGACCGTATTTCTTTCTTTTAAAAAAAAATTAATTAATTAATTTTTGGTTGTGTTGGGTCTTTGTTGCTACGCATGGGCTTTCTCTAGGTTTTAGTGAGTGGGGGGCTGCTCTTCATTGCGGTGCGTGAGCTTCTCATTGTGGTGGCTTCTCTTGTTGCAGAGCACGGGCTCTAGGCGCGTGGGCTTCAGTAGTTGTGGCATGCAGGCTCAGTAGTTGTGGCTTGCGGGCCCTAGGATGCAGGCTCTGTAGTTGTGGCGCATGGGCTTAGTTGCTTTGTGGTACGTGTGATCTTCTTGGACAAGGGATTGAACCC
Organism: Balaenoptera physalus; assembly: GCF_965194825.1. Lineage (NCBI taxonomy): Eukaryota > Metazoa > Chordata > Mammalia > Artiodactyla > Balaenopteridae > Balaenoptera > Balaenoptera physalus. The sequence goes on from NC_138890.1 coordinate 60,272,532, forward strand.
GTGTCCCCTGCATTGGCAGGCAGATTCTTAACCACCACGCCACCAGGGAAGTCCCACCAGTGTCTTTTTCCCCACAGTGAGCCACAGCCACTCCCTGACTCCACAGGAGACCCTCCAGTTCCAGCAGGTAGGTCTGGCCCAGGCTCTTACGAGGTCACTGCTTTTTTTCCCTTGGGTCCTAGTGCACTTGAAACCTTGTGTGTGCCCTCCAAGAGTGGAATTTCTGTTTCCCCCAGTCCTGTGGAATTCCTGTGGTCAAACCCCACTGGCCTTCAAAGCCAGATTCTCTGGGAACTCCTTCTCTTGTTTCCAGACCCCTAGGCTGGGGAGCTTGACGTGTGGTTCAGAACTTTCACTTCTGTGGGAGAACTTCTGTGATATAATTATTTTCCAGTTTGTGGGTTGCCCACCTGGTGGGTATGGGATTTGATTTTATCACAGTGTGCCCGTCCTACTGTCTCATTGTGGCTTCTTCTTTATCTTTGGATGTAGAAAATCTTTTTTGGTAGGTTCCAGCACTTTTTTTTGTCAGTGGGTCAGAAGTTGTGATTTTGGTGTTTTTGTAAGAAGAGGTGAGCTCACATCCTTCTAGTCTGCCATCTTAGGTTTATTATTTGAATTTATCTAATATTTTAATTCAGCAATCTCAAAACATTCTAATGTATTTATCACTGTAATATTGAGAATATCTGGCATAGGGTTTGGAGAGACTGATGGTAAGGAATGGGGCTTCTGTGCTCTTTCATGCACAGTTCAGCTCCTGCAGCATCTTACCAAGGCTGCTCCGGAACCCCTGGCTGAGCCATAGCCACAACCCATGTGCCCCGGCTCCCCAACACCCCAAATTTTGGAGGCAGGTGGGGTCCACATGGTCCACCTGATGCTCTCCAAAGCAGGCAGCTAGCTGGGATCTGTGTGAGGGTGGATTTCTTCTATGTTTTAGGATTAGTCTATTATTTCCAGTTTGTTGAAAGTAATGTCATTTCCTGTTTGTTTTTCACATGTAATTTATATAGAGTAAAACTTACCCATTTTAATTGTACAGTTCTGTATGTTTTGAGAAACATACTGTTGTGTAATTATCACCACAGTTAAGTTATAGAACATTTACATTTCCTCAAAACATTCCTTTATGTCCATTTGTAGTCAATTTTCTCTCTTTACCCCACCTCCTAGCAACTGTTGATCTGTTTTTTTGTGCTTGTAGTTTTGCTTTCTAAGAAAATTTTGTAAATAGAATCATAATGTATGTAACCTTTTGTGTTTGTCTTCTTTGACTGAGCATAATGGTTTTGCGATTTCTCCATGTTGCTGGATGTATCAGTAATTTGTTCCTTTTTATTGCTGAATAGCATACTATTGTATAGTTGTACCACAGTTTGTCTATTCAGTTGTTGATGGACATTGAGTTTCCAGTTTTTGGCAATTCTGAATAACACAGCCATAAATATTTGTGTACAGTTGTTTGCATAGACATATGTTATTTCTCTTGGGTAGATACCTAGGAGTGGGATTGCTTTGTTTTTAAGAATGATTGCTTACGTTTATAAGAAACTGCCAAACTCTTTTTCAAAGTGGCTATACCATTTTGCACGCCAGCCATGTATGAGAGATCCAGTTGCTTTCATTTTCACCAACACTTGGTGTTGCCTTTATCTTTTTGGTTAATTCTAGCCATTCTAATAACTGTGTAATGGTATCTCCTTGTGGGCTTAATTTGCATTTCTCTAATAACGAATGGTGTTCAGCATTTCTTGTTTGTGACTGTTATCTCTTCTTTGATGAAATGTCTGTTTAAATCTTTTGGCTATTTTTTAAGATAAAGTTAATATAACAAAATTCACTCTTTTAACAGTTTTAAGGTATACAATTCAATGATTTTTAGAATATTTATGAAATTGTGTAGTCATCACCACTGTCTAATTTCAGAACAATATTTATCACTGCAAAAAGTGTCCTTAAACCCATTAGCAGTTATTCCATAATATCCCCTTCCCCTGGCCCTAGGCAACCACTAATCATTCTGTCTGTATAGACTTGCCTTTTCTGGACATTTTATGTAAATAGAATCATACAGTTATATAGTATGTGAGTGTGTCTCCCTTCTTAGCATTATGTGTTAAAGGTTACTTCATGTTGTAGCATGTATCCGTACTTCATTCCTTTTTATTGCCAAATAATATTTCTTTGTATGGCTATACCACATTTTATTTATCCATTTATCAGTTGATGCACATTTGAATTGTTTCCACTTTTTGGTTATCATGAATAATTGGCTTTGAACACTTACAGTCAAGTTTTTGTGTGTGTATGTGTGTTTGTGTGCGTGTGTGTTCATTTTTCTTAGTTATATTTCTAGGAGTAGAATTGCTGAAGGGTAACTCTATGTTTAACCTTTTGAGAACTGCCAAAATGTTACCCACAGTAGCTATACCATTTTATGTATCCACCACCAATGAGGGTTCCAACTTCTCCATATGCTCTTCAACACTTGTTATTATCTGTCTTTTTGATTATTGCCACCCTTGTGGGTGTGATCATGCTTTTACTTGGAACCTATCTATGTCTTTTTATTTAAAGTGGATTTCTTCTGATTGGATGTAGTTGGGTCATGCTTTTAAATTCAATCTGACAATCTTTGCCTTTCAGTTGGAGTCTTTAGATCATTTACATTTCTGGTAATTAATGCTATAATTGGATTTAAATCTACCACCTTGCTGCTTGCTTTCTTTTTCTCACCTGTTCTTTATTCCATTTTCTCTTTTTCTGCCTTCTTTTAGATTAATTGAGTATGTTTTATGATCCTATTTTATCTTTACTTTTGGCTTATTAGTCCTTAGTAAAAAGTTTTTTTACTTAGTGATTATCTTATTTTTTGCAATATATGTCTTTAGTTTATTGTAATTTACTTTTAAATAATATTACCGTGGGCTTCCCTGGTGGCGCAGTGGTTGAGAATCTGCTTGCTGATGCAGGGGACACGGGTTCGAGCCCTGGTCTGGGAAGATCCCACATGCCGTGGAACAACTGGGCCCGTGAGCCACAACTGCTGAGCCTGCGCGTCTGGAGCCTGTGCCCCACAACGGGAGGGGCTGGGATAGTGAGAGGCCCGCGCACCGCGATGAAGTGTGGCCCCCGCACCACGATGAAGAGTGGCCCCCGCTTGCCGCAACTAGAGAAGGCCCTCGCACGAAACGAAGACCCAACACAGCTAAAAATAAATAAATAAATAAATAAATAAATAAATAAATAAATAAATAAATAGAGTAGCTATTAATTAAAAAAAAAATATTACCGTTTCATCTTATATTTCACATCTCTACATTCTTCTTATTTATTGTTATACATTTTACATATGTACTGAAGTCCACAGTATATTGTTACTATTTTGCTTTAGATCATGAATTGGCAAGCTTGTTTTTTAATGGGATATATAGTAAATATTTTTGGCTTTGCTGGCCATATGATCTCTGTCACAGCTCTCTTAACTCTGCCATTGTTGGGAGAAAGCAGCCATAGACATTCTATAAACAAATGAGTGTGACCGATTCATCCTGCAAGCCAGTTTGCCAACCCATGCTTTAGACAGTCAACTATCTTTTATTTTTTTTAAAATTTATTTATTTAATTTTGGGCTGCGTTGGGTCTTCGTTGCTGCACGTGGGCTTTCTCTGGTTGTGGCGGGCACGGGCTACCCTTTGTTGCGGTGCGTGGGTTTCTGTTGTTGCGGAGTACAGGCTCTAGGCTCGTGGGCTTCAGTAGTTGCAGCACGCAGGCTCAGTAGTTGTGGCTTGTGGGCTCTAGAGCGCAGACTCAGTAGTTGTGGCACACAGGCTTAGTTGCTCTGCGGCATGTGGGATCTTCCCAGACCAGGGATCAAACCCGTGTCCCCTGCATTGGCAGGTGGATTCTTAACCACTGTGCCACCAGGGAAGTCCCAACTATCTTTTAAAATGATTAACAATGAGAAAAACTGTCTTTTATATTTATCTTAATTTATACTATTTCCAGTGCTTTTCATTTCTTTATAAGTTGCCATATGTTATCATACTCCTTCCACTGGAACAACTACCTTTAAAATTTCTTATGTATGTTTGCTAGAATAAATTCTCTCAGCTTTTGTTTGAATTTCTCCTTCATTTTTGAAATATATGTTCACTGTGTGTGTAATGCTGGTTAATAGCTTTTGCCTGTCAGTATTTTGAAAATGTCATTCCATTGTCTTCCTTGCATAGTTTGTGACAAGTTTGATGTAACTCTTATCTTCGTTTTAATGCAGTGTGTCATTTTCTGGCTGCCTTCAAGATTTTCTTTTTAGTTTTAGTTTTCAGTAATTTGGTTATGTTACATCTAGTTTTGTTGTATTTATTTTTTGTCTGGGTTTCTCTGAGTGTCTTGGAACTGTGATTTGGCTTCTTTTTTTCATTTGTTTTAGAAAATTCTTGTCCATTGTCTGTTCAAATGTTTCTCCAATTTTTTTCTTCTTGTTCTGGATCTCTACTTACACATATGTTAGACAACTTAATATTGTCTCTTATGTCTTGCCTGCTGTATCCTGTTTTTGTTTTGTTTGTTTTATTGGTTTTTACACCTTTTTTCCTCTTTGTGTTTTAGTTTAATTTTTATTAACCCATCTTCAGGTTTACTTGACCTTTGCCATGTATGTAATTAGGAACACTGTAAATGAAATTCTGTGCTTGAGATTTTGTAGACCATAAAATAGGTTGAATTTTTATTTTTTTATTTTAAAAATTATTTTAATGTTTTTTTTGGCTGTGCTGTGTGGCTTGCAGTATCTTAGTTCCCCAACCAGGGATTGAACTCATGCCATTGGTAGTGAAAGTGTGGAGTCCTAACCAGTGAACCCCCGGGGAATTCCCTAATAGGTTGAATTTGGACCACAACCCATGAGGAAGTCACCTTATGGTTACAGATTCTTAGGGGACATTTTTATTTTTTTCATTTTACTTACTACCAAGGTATAGATAGACAAGTTTATTTTACCATGCTGAGAGACAAGTTGTTGTTGTTGTTTTCACTCTTAGACTGAAGGTGGAACCCTTTAATTGAGGATTCTCTTAATAACATCCTCACTTTGGATGGTGCCTAGGTTTTATCTCCTGTGTCTGTGCCTGTTTGGATACTGAAGGTCTCTAGGATTCAACAGAATCTCTCATGGTGAAAACCAATTTATTGCTTTCTTACCTTCCACAATTTCTGATTTCACTTCATTTTGGCCCCTGTAGAAACTTTTTTTTTTTTCCAGTTTTATTGAGATGTAATTGACAAACAGCATTGTGTAAGTTTAAGGTGCACAGCATAATGATTTGACTTGCGTACATTATGAAATGTTTGTCACCTAAGTTTAGTGAACATTCATCATCTCATATAGATACACAGTTAAAGAATAGAAAAAAATATTTTTTTCCTTGTGATGAGAAGTCTTAGGATTTACTCTACAACTTCATATGTAACATACAGCAGTGGCAATTTTATTTACCATGTTTTATATTACATCCCTAGTACTTATTTGTCTTAGTGCAAGTTTGTACCTTTTGACTGCCTTTATCCAATTCCCCTTCCCTCACCCCCTGCCTCTGGTAACCACAAATCTGATCTCTTTTTCTGTGAGTTGGTTTGTGTGTTTGTGTTTGAAGTGTAATTGACCTACAGTGCTATGTTACTTCCTGTTATATAGCATAGTGATTCAGTATTTTGGTTCATTTCAAAATGTATAGAAGTGTATTTCAAAATGTATTTCAAAATGATCACCATGTAAGTCTAGTTAACGATTTGTCACCATACAAAGATATTACATAGGTATTGAATATACCCCCCACACTGTACATTTTATACCCTTGGCTCATTTATTTTGCAGCTGGAAGTTTGTACCTCTTAATCTCCCTCACCTATTTCTTTCTTCTCCTTACCCCCCTCCACTCTGGCAACCACCTGTTTGTTCTCTCTATCTATAACTGTTTCATTTTTGCTACATTTGTTAATTTGTTTTTAAAAAATTTTTTAATGTACTTTTGGCTGCATTGGGTCTTTGTTGCTGCTGGCGGGCTTTCTCTAGTTGCGGTGAATGGGGGCTACTCTTCATTGCAGTGCGTGGGCTTCTCTTTGTGGTGGCTTCTCGTTGTGGAGCATGGGCTCTAGAGCACAGGCTTAGTAGTTGTGGCGCATGGGCTTAGTTGCTCCACTGCATGTGGGATCTTCCTGGACCAGGGATCAAACCCGTGTCCCCTGCATTGGCAAGCGGATTCTTAACCACTGTGCCACCAGGGAAGTCCCTAATTTATTTTTTAGATTCCACATATAAGTGAAATCATACAGTATTTGTCTTTCTTTGACTAATTTCACTTAGCATAACACCCTCTGGTTCCATTCATGTTGTCACATATGGGAAGATTTCATTCTTCTTATGGTTGAGTAATATTTCATCATATATATGTATATGTGTGTGTGTATTTATATCTTACATCTTCTTTATCCATTCATCTGTTGATGGGCACTTAGGTTGCTTCCATATCCTGGCTATTATAAATAATGGTGCAATGAACATACGGGTGAATGTATCTTTTCTAATTTGTGTTTTCGTTTTCTTCAGATAAATACCCAGGAGTGGAATTGCTGGATCATATGATAGTTCTATTTTTAATTTTTTGAGGAATCTCTATACTGTTTTCCACAGTGGCTGCACCAATTTACATCCCCACCAACAGTGCACGAGGTGAAATCTTTAATTTGTGGTTGCTCAGCAAAATGTTAAAAAAAAAATTTTTTTTTTTGCATTGTTCGGGATGTCTACTCTGCATAATGCCAATAATAGAAGTCTTACTCAACCTTTCACAATATGGATGTAGCATAAATTTTAATTGCTTCTTTACTAAGGGATTTAGGTTTTTGTTTGTTTTTGTTTTGCTAAAAAATTATGAAGTAAAAAATTTTTTTGCATGTGGATCTTTGTGCATACATGCAACTAGTTTTCATCACCAGCGGAATGAGGCAAAGGAGCAAGATATGATCATTTTTATCTAGCCTTTTGTGTGCTACTTAATTTGCGGATTCTTTACATGCCACTAGAATATGTTTTCATATTCTAAAACTTTCCCACCCAAACAAAATGCATTATCATAAGCACATTGTTATTTCTGAATAATCTGTGTTCAGATTACCATACTTTGGAAGTGTACCCAAAAACAGCATTGCCACTGATCCTAGATTGTGTTTTTGCAGGTGAACAACACTTTTGATATATGCTGAATCATTAGAAAATAGAAGTTATGTATCAACCTGCAGGACAGTTCAGAACACAGCTTCTGATGTTTCTCAAATAAAGAAAACCAAAAGCCATGATAAATTATGTTTTTCAGATGGCATAATTACAAATAAATGAGGAAATGAAACAGCAGGCTACATATCCTTGATAGTTTACAGTGCAGAGTCACATGGCATTGATTTCCAATGTAGAGGCCTTTTGTCAATACAAAGCAGTGACTATTGTAGATTATATGATGCTGAGTATTAATAAACATGTTTTGTGCATATCATTTGTTATATGAAAATAATTTTTCATTTCATGCTTTATTTTTCCTTTGTGGTGCATTCTGAACTGTGGAATCCTTTGTCTACCATTTGGCTTTCCATAAACTATCAGGCAGGATGTCTGTGAGAGTCTCTACTTTGAGAAGTAGTGTACATAATACTTATTTATCATGTACCACTCATAATTACATTATCATGATATATCCTTTATCTTCAAAATAACGTCTGAGAATTCATTGTCCTTTTTTTTTTTTAAACTGACTTTTTTTTAAAAAAACCTCTATACTTTTATTTATTTTTTTTAAATTAATTATTTATTTATGGCTGTGCTCGGTCTTCGTTTCTGTGCGAGGGCTTTCTCCAGTTGTGGCAAGCGGGGGCCACTCCTCATCGCGGTGCGCGGGCCTCTCACTATCACGGCCTCTCTTGTTGCGGAGCACAGCCTCCAGACGCACAGGCTCAGTAGTTGTGGCTCACGGGCCTAGTTGCTCCGCGGCATGTGGGATCTTCCCAGACCAGGGCTCGAACCCGTGTCCTCTGTATTGGCAGGCAGACTCTCAACCACTGCGCCACCAGGGAAGCCCTTCATTGTCTTTTAACACTAGAAAAAGGTGTTTTCTAAAGACTTTTTCCAGAAATCCAAATGTTTCTGGGGGCTCTTTCCAATCCTCATACAATGTATCTTTGGCATTTTAAAAATTGAGAACTAAATTTTCTGTAATTTTTTTGGTTTGAATTTTGTCTATGTAATTATTCTTTGAGATAGACATTTGAATTTACTCCATACTCATCCTTGTTTAAAACTCTCATGGCTGAGATGTCCTCAGGCTTGTAGATGACATCTCTCTGGCCTTTGAAGTTGGCACAGTTCAATATAGATACCTCAGGGGTGTGTGGCCATGGAAAAACATGTTTTTGTTGTTGAGTGTTCTTGCTTTCTAGTAATTTTATTTTCTGCTCAAGGGATTTAGTATCTGTTCAGATACTTTATTTTTAAAGACCACATAAGTAATGACTTGACCTCTAATCTTAGCTTTGAAAATTTCTGAGACACTAATAAAGATAATGTCTGATGACCTATTATTTGAGAATACTGTTCACTGGCCAGCAATCAGTGGTATTTAAAAATGTATATTTTACTCTGAAAATTATTTCCATGGCCGAAAGACTTTGTTAGTAAAATCGTGCATGTAATGACGTAGTTTGGTGACTCTTGGGCCTAGATTTATAATACTTTTTATATGGTGTCACTGAGACTTATTACAGTTCAAAACAACTCTTCTCCTTAAATACTACACTAAATAATTAGTTCTGAGAAAAATATTCTGTAAACCATAGTCTTATCAGAAATAACACCTATCTCTTGGACTAATAATAAGAATATTTTGGACACAAAAGGTTATGTAGTAGTCCTCACTTTTCATGAATGTGGTCTATCTTAGCATTAAATGTATGAGCAAGATTTTTGCAAAGGGTCAAGTTAATACTGAAGACTGGGATCATCTATTAAATTATCTGGACTGTCCATGTCAGGACACATGCTTAATAATTTGTGGAGTGAAAGAGAAGTTCACCAGGGGCTTCCCTGGTGGTGCAGTGGTTAAGAATCCACCTGCCAGTGCAGGGGACACGGGTTTGAGCCCTGGTCTGGGAAGATCCCTCATGCTGTGAAGCAGCTAAGCCCGTGCGCCACAACTACTGATCCTGTGTTCTAGATCCCGTGAGCCACAACTACTGAAGCACACATGCCTAGAGCCCATGCTCCGCAACAAGAGAAGCCACTGCAATGAGAGGCCCACGCACTGCAACGAAGAGTGGCCCCCGCTTGCTGCAACTAGAGAAAGCCCGCACACAGCAACGAAGACTCAACGCAGCCAAAAATCAATAAATTAAGGAAAAAAAGAGAGAGAGGTTCACCAGACTGTATTATATGTATGCCAAGGTGTATTCATGAAGAGGAGAGAAAAATAGTTTCCTCCCAGGTGTCTGGGCAAAAGCTAGTTGCCCTTTTTGTTGTTTTTATCTATAATAACATACCCTAATGGTAAGAACCTACCTAGACACAGTGTTGTTTTTGTGAAGTTGGTAGAGAAAACCACATATCGCTAACTTTATATGTTTCTTGTTTGGCTTTTTTGTTAAGAGATGATGTTTAGTTTTTTGCTAAACTCTTAAGTTATGTTCAAAGAGAAGAAACAGTCGCTTAATTAATTGTATTTTTTGTTGTTGTTCTTTTTTGGAATCTGTTATAACCCAGTTGGACAGTCCTGAAAGAGATTTGAGTAATTGAGATTTTCCCTTGCTTCCAGTGGAAGGGAAATATTTCAATTTACTTGCTTTAGGCTATAAAATAGTTTGCTCTTCCTTTGCCCACAGCAAGAATTATGAACCTAAAGTCACAAAACAGATTCAGTATTAACTTTTTAAGTTTCCCCATATTTCCACCCTCATCAACTGTAAATAATGTGCCTGAATGTAAAATGGAAAAAGTTGAAAATTTCCACTTGTGCATTTTGAGCTTTTCAGAGGTATTATACACTCTGTATATAATAATAAAAGATACTGGGCCTTATACAGTGCTTTCTGTGTGAGGAACTCATATAAACACTAATGCATTGATCCTAACACAGTACTTGATTGTGACTTTAAAAGGTCATGAGTTACTGCTGTTACAAAAATTTTTTTTAAAGGTTGGAGGAGGAGCTGTAATTTACAAATATTGTTTGAAAGATATCTAGATAAAAGTTGATACAGGAAACTGAAAAATTAAAGTTATGGGGGATTTTTATTGTTTGTTAACTTTTCTTTTAGCCTACAGTAGATTTTTATCCCTTTATGTTTTTTTTTTTTCTTTTGTCTATGAATATACTTGAAGCCCGATTCCCTTCTTAAGACCAGAAGGCACAATTTACTTTTAAGCTTTTTTTCCTTCTCAGCCAAGAAGGCTTAAACCTGTGGAGGTTTCCTGAGTTTGTCATAACGTAGTAATACATTTTATTTGTTCTCAATTGGAGATCATCCTTCTAGTTTTCTTAGTTTAATATTTGTGGCATATAGTTGTTGATTTTGATGAACATAGTAGTCAAGTGGCTTAATCTTCAACTTTTTTGTGCCTTGTAGGTTTATTCTTCAATCCAAGGAGGCAATTCATAATCAGCTGTTAGAGAAACAGAAGATAGCAGAAGAAAAAATTAAAGAATTGGAAGTAAGTAAGTTTTGACTGAATACTGATAGTCGTAGTCGACTTTTAGGAAAAAAGTAATTATCGTGTCATATTAAATGAAAATGTATGCCTGCCAAGGTCATGTCACATTGTTTTCATTTTTTCTAATTGTGCTAGAGCTATGAAGCAGTCTTTTTATGGCAGTGTATAAGACCAGAAAAAAGACTAATCTCTTGAAACCTTAGGGAGTTTTGGAGAAGATAGGATACTGTTAACCTGAATGTATTTCTTCCATTGCCTTAAGTGAACACGTCTATTCTTAAAAAATATAATAAAATAAAAGCACAGTGTATATTTAAACACATTATGTTGTGGTAGATGGGCATGAGAGTAGGTAATGATAATAATAGTCAAAGGATCTAGTTATATGACTCTTTCACACATTGTAATTCTAGACAAGGACTGAGTATTAAGCTGTAACTAATTAACTATCTGAAGGATAGTGCTCCAGTGAGGAAAACTTTTTTTTTTTTTAAGCTAGGGAAAAAGATGATAGGTAAGAGTAATAATTTAGTAAATCTTCAGAAAATTGGAGTTTATTATTACCATTTCCTTATACATTAAAACCTCAGATGAAATAGTCTTCTTGGGCTTTGGTGAATGGTCTATCCTGTATATAGTAAAAGTTGGACAGGACAAAAAACTGGTTATTATTTTTTGGGACCAAGATTTCCTGAGATGGGGGTGGATACAGTGACTTCATAGGTCACTTTATCTGATTTCTTTGAATACTATTTGAGGCAGTGGTTCAGAATCTGACTCAGCCCTCTGCTGAATTGGTGAGACACCCCCTGTAGCCTTCAGGGGATTTCTCAGGGACACTGACTTGGCATGGCTGGGGCAAGCATGTAGTATCTTAGGTTACTTAGGCTTATTTTTGTTTGACTACCAATGAGAATTTAAACAAACTTGATAGTGGCTTTGTAGCTCAGAAAATGTATTATAAAACAAAACAAATAAGCAAACAAAAAAAAAAAGAAGAAAACTTATCCTGTAGTAACCAGGTTGTTATTATATCCTATTTTATCATTTTTGTCAGCCCAGCTCTTCTAGATTGAGTTTTCCAAACAAAAGTATCTTAAAAAAACTGAACGAAACTATTTCATGTAGATTACCAAAAAAAAAGTGTGTTTTTGCACTTGTTGGTAAATATATCTAAAAATTGTCCTGATGAATAAGTAGCAAGATGCAAAGTAACGTGTAAATAATTCTTTTTATGGAAGCAAACAAAAACCAAGATCTGTATATGAACATTGAAAATGATTTGTAGTTATATATATTAAATTAACACTGGTTACCCTAAAGGAATTAGATGGGACATGGGATGAAATTGTTTTTTTCTTATAACCTCTGTGTTGGATAAATTGTAACAAGTATGTGTTAACTTTTTTTTTTTAACATCTTTATTGGAGTATAATTGCTTTACAATGGTGTGTTTCTGCTGTATAACAAAGTGAATCAGCTATACATATACATATATCCCCATATCTCCTCCCTCTTGCATCTCCCTGTGTTAACTTTTATAATTTAAAAAAATCATCAAGGTAAAATTGCCACAGATGATGAGTTTAGCATACTATTCATTTCTGATGAATATTAGGAAATTCATCTTCCAAAAGTTTCCTGTCACGGAGTCTCTCAAATACTGGTAAGAGTATCCTGATATCTGTCAGGTAATAGAAGTAGATTAGCTAGCTTGTTGGTATTTGAAACGCTAATTAACAGCTACAAAAAACTAGCAGAGTTAAACTATAGCCTCTATCCTAGGAAGTTATTTTGTGTTTTTTGTTTTTAATCTTTCATCTTATACAATATTTATATTATAAAAATGATATAAGTATACTATAAAAAAGAAAAACAGTCAAAAAATAAAACAAATGATTAAACAAAAATAATGACTTTCTCCTCTTTCTGCATACCCTCAAAATGTCACTTTTACGGTTTGATGTGTATCATTACACTTTATAAAACTTTATTTTATAAACAAGTTCATACACACACATACACACTTTTTTTAAGTAAAGAGGAATTATGCTGTATATACTGTTTTTCATCATTTGACAATTTATCTTTCCATTTTAGTAATGTAAATCTAGTTTATATTCAGTTTCTTGTTTTCCATTTATCCTACCATTGTGGTTTCCTTATTACCTCAACATTCAATTATTGCATGATCCCTGCCTCTGCATGTAGTGTTCTCTCCAATACTGCCCTAACCTGTATTTTTAATAGTATCACCCACTACACACACTATTCTCTTCCCTGAAGCAATCCTATACTTTTTGACTGCCATACCTTTATAATTTTATTACTTCAGCCTGAAATGTATACACATGTGCACAGACCCACATGTGCATGCATGCACACATACATTGTTAGTTGCAGTGTTCAGATTTTCTGTTTCTTACTGATTTTTTTTCCTCCTTATTCAGTTAGTTATGAGAGAGATGTGTCAAATCTCCCTCTGTGATGATATTTATTAATTTCTCCTTAGTCTTTCAGTTTAGTGGGCAATGGTATTTAGAAACTACTATCTGGGTGCTGTAAATGCTCATTATTACTATATGCATAGTTGAGATGATATGTTTCATTTCGCTTTATATGTTTAGGGATTTCTCAGCTCTTTTAAAGATAGCATTCCATTGACTTCTGGCTTCCATTGTTGCTGTTGAGAAGTTATCAGTCCAATTTTTGTTCCTTTGTCTTTTCTCTGTGGCTACTTTTAATATTGTTTTGTCGTCTTTCATGCTTTGTAGTTTCTCTGGTATATGTTTAGGTGGGGATTTAGTCTTTTTGCTTTTTTTCTTAATCCTATCTGGGTTAAGTTGGGTTTTCTGAGTTTGAGGATTAGTGACTCATCAATTCTGGAAACTTTTTACTATCTCTGAATATTACTTCTTCACTGTTTTCTCTATTAAATGGTATTTCCCTCTGGAAGTTTTTTCTCACCTTTAAACCAGCTGCTTCCATCGTCTGCAGTAGCATCTTAACTGGTTTTTCCACCTCCAACTTTCTCTCTTCTAATCCTTTTAACATATCGAAGCTAGAATGACCTTCTAAAATGTTAAATCTGTCGTATTGTTCCTCTGTGTAAACCCCATCATTGTTCTTAGGGTAACATTCAAGCTTTTTAACATACCTTCAAGGCTGTTTATGAAATGACTCCTGTTTCTTTCTCTCATGTCCCTCATATCCTCTTCTTTCTCTTACACTGTATGCTCCAGACATGCAGAAATATTTTGTTTTTAGAACTTGCTGTGTTTTCTTTGTTTCTACTAGGTCTTTGCAAAAGTAATTCTCTCTGCCTGGGAACTTCCTCCTTCTGCTCTTACCACCTCTGTTAATCCTTAAGATCTTAGTTTAGGGCTACTTCTTCTGAGAAGCATTTTCTGATTCCTCAGTGTTAAATTAAGTGCTTTTCCCTTGTTCTCTCTAATTATTCTACTAGTTTCATAGCACAGTGTGAGGATTTGGGCACATAAACTATCATCAGTTGAAGTAATTACAAATATGGTTTCCTATTACTTGGGAAGCTTGATGCAGATTCAGAGCTCTAAATAGTTTTTCCCAAGGCCTCCCAGTTATTACTCTGCCTTTCAAATATACAGTCTCTTCTTCTGGGCCCTAGTATTTCTTGTCAGTCCAGCCTATTTCATCTTATTTAATTATCATTATCATTATTAATTTCTACCCTCAGATACCTTACAATTAAATTGAGGAGGCATAATTTATGCATAACTCTGCAGACATAGGCCAGGCTGTTTAATTTAGCACATTTTCATCTCTGATAAAGTAAGCTTTTTGGTTTGGGTCCAAAGTTCTAGTTTTTGACCAGAGCTATTAACTCAGCCCCACAGTGTGTGCCTACCCACCCCTACCAACAGTCTATATAAACGACGCTATGAATCAGTCTTTTCCATGACATAACATAGGTGCTAGTCTGATCTGAGAGCCCATCTTCATTAGTATTTTCTAGACTCCCTTTTATCCACCTCCATTCTTACTGTTTATGTTTGCCCTCTCCAGATTTTTTTCCCCAGTCCTACTTAACCTAGAATTTGTTTAGCTTTTGATAACTGTAGTATGCTGTGTCTACATTGTCAACCAGCCTGGTGTCCCACTTGTTGGCCCTTTTCTTCTTATGGAGCAGGGGTGGGGGTACTGTAATGCTGCTGTCATGTCCTCTTTTTTTTGGGCCGCGTGGTGCATCATGCGGGGTCTTAGTTCCCCGATGAGGGGTTGAACCTGCTCCTCCTGCAGTGGAGGCATGGAGTCCTAGCCACTGGACCACCAGGGAAGTCCCTGCCCTCATGTCTTCTTGATAAGGAGTTATATTACATACTAGAAGGGTAAAGACAAGTACCATCTTAACCTTGGGAAAATAGTCTGTCTTTTTCTTCTTAAAATTCCATATTTTACATTTTAATACCCCTATGTTGGCTTCTTCAGGCTGTAGTCACTTTCCTGGGTTTGACTAGGAAGTGTTTTCATAACAGACTCATAATGTGATAGTGTTATATAGATTTTTATCTTCCCTTTATAAAGATGGTTGATCAGGTTCTGGGAGGGAATGTCGCCATTTCTCCTAATGGCGATTAGCAGACCAATGATGCTAATCCGATTGAAGAGAAAAAATAAAATGACGGCTTTAGTATGATAGAGTAACCATGTTATTTATGTCATTGAGGGAATTCTCTAAAAAAAAAATAACTGATAATGAATAACTTTAAAGAAGATGGCTGAGTATATAATATGTAATACAGTGTATGTTGTTAGAAAATGCAAAATCGTACTTTTTAAAAATGACATGAGTATAATTGGGATTTGGAATTAGGACTTCATGAGTCTCATCTGTCTTTGTAAAAATAATTTTCTTTTTGAAATGTACAGCATTGCTACAAAAAGAGTATAGGTTTTTTTAAAGAAAATTCAACTTTAGGTAAAGTTGAGTTAAAACCTTATTGATAGATTGAAGAGATATGTATCTTCTAAAGAGTGAAAAATTCATCCTATATTTTTGCTCACTTTTTTAGAGGTAAAAAGAAAATAATTGTGGACTTCTTTTGCAGTTGCAAAAACTTAGATTCAGCATTCAGATGAGCTAGAGCTGAATTTTTGATGTCTTGCCTTTTGAATCTCAAGTATTTGGAATCCTTGAGATAAGCTTTCAGTGGTATATTTGAACACATTTTGACCACTATTCTCCTATGTTCTCTCTCATTGAATTACTGCTTCAGGCTCATCTGCCTTCAGTTTAAAATCCCCGTTATATTTTAGGCACATGCAAATACTGGTTGACCACTTTCCTTCCCCTCTTTCTCTGACGTGGTTACCACCCCTTCCACCACCCTGGTTAGCTCAGCAATGACACAATAAAAATAAGAATAAGGAAACCAGGACATTCTGGCCTACATAATGCCACTTCTGACGCAGAATGTTACAATCCCAGGGTTGTGAAATAGCCCTCCAGCCAATGCTATAAGTAAAATCTAAGAAACTGTGAAAGTCCTGACTCTTCCACAAAAACGGCTATTATGGTCAGACGGTAGTTCCTGAAACAAGTAGGAAGACTAGTGGCAAGAAAACGGATAGGAGGTGCCTGTGACACTCTGCAGTTGGCTGAGTTCTGAGACTCTGATGAGAAAATGTTTTGGAGTTTCCATGATTGAGGAGATTTTACTCTGCCTAATGAGGATCATTTTTTCCATAGCATGGGTAGGCACTGGTAGGCGCTTGGATGGATGTCCAGTTTTTGCCCTAAGTACCTCACTTTTGGGCTGGTACCTTTTTTTTTTTTTTAATTTATTTATCTATTTTGGCTGCATTGGGTCTTCGTTGCTGCGCGCGGGCTTTCTCTGGTTGCGGCGAGTGGGGACTACTCTTCATTGCAGTGCACGGGCTTCTCATTGTGGTGGCTTCTCTTGTTGCAGAGCACGGGCTCTAGGCGCGCTGGCTTCAGTAGTTGTGGCACGAGGGCTCAGTAGTTGTGGCTCGCGGGCTCTAGAGCGCGGGCTCAGTAGTTGTGGTGCATGGGCTTAGTTGCTCCACGGCTTGTGGGATCTTCCCGGACCAGGGCTCAAACCCGTGTCCCCTGCATTGGCAGGCAGATTCTTAACCACTGCACCACCAGGGAAGCCCTGGGCTAGTACCTTTGTGTATATGATGGGACACCCTCTTTGGACGTGATGTCAAGTGGACACTACTATATGATAAGCACTGATTCTTACTTGTGTTTTCAATGAAGAGAGAAGGGCAGGTGAGAGCAAAGCCAGTGGGAGAATGTTTTTTATATGTTAAACAAGAATCACACCCAATGGTTCATCTGCTTGCATAGCTCAAAGTTTAGAATCCATCAAAAAAAATTAGTCATTTATTTATTTTGTAGTGAAATATAGCATTTACAGAAATATGTGTTAAAATACATGTAGTTTAATCAATAATTATAAAGCAAACACTTGTTACAATCATCCAAACCAAGAAATCAAAAATTGGCAGGACACCAGAGCACCGCCCCCTACCTTTGTTTCTCCCTTCCATTCCTGCCTGCTCTCCCCCTCCCTCAGGTAACCCTAACTTTTAGATAATTATTTCCTTTCGTAAAAAATATAGTTTTACTACCTATGTATATATCCCTCAAGACAGTTTTTGAACTTTATATGAACAAAATCTGTCTCCATATTTTTTGCTTTGCTTCGCTTCTTCCTCAACATTGTGTTTGTGAAGTACATTCATGTTGAGATTGTGATTTGTTCATTTTCATTGCTATATGTATTCCATTATATAGTTGTGCCACAATTTATCTTTCCAGATAGCTCATTTTTACCCTTAAGAAGTCAAGATGTTCTCATGGAGCATTTGCACAGTTTATCTCTTAGCCTCTTGTTGAGGAGAGCTATTTTTCAGAGACATCTCCTGCTCCAACCCAGGAGAGTTTGAGTACTAGAGAGCAGTAAAGTATAAAATGTCTCTACTCTAAAAATTAGCTTGGTGATTTCCCACCTTCAGATATAACTAGATAGCTAACCAAATAGCTATCTAGTTAGTAGTAACTAGATAGCTAGGCACCTCTGAGTGTCTTAAAAACATTTTTTAAAAAAATAATTACAAGATTAGTAAATTAATCTCTTTTCTATGTTGTTTTGACTTTGGGAGTCTGGGGTAAAGTTTCTCTTATTGTTCCATATGTTGGGATTTCACATACGAATACTTATCTCTTTATAGAGTTCATTTGTATTGTCAACATTTATAAAAAAGGATGTTTGTTTTAAAATAGTTTTTAGTTATTTAAGACTTGTCTAAAAGAGCCTGATGGTTGGAAGGCTAGAGTTATAGTGAACTATATATATTCTCCATGTCCTGGTGTTTTAGGGCTTAATGTAGCTGTGTGATCCTCCTCTGTGACTTTCAGAGAAGAATGAGTCTGAATAAGTCCATATATGCTCTTTTTCTGGTTGAGTATTCTTTATTGGTTATTATCAATATTATCAGTATCTTGGTCAGTATATATGTGTTACGATTCAAGTGCTAATATTTGCCCAAATGTAAACTATCTATGATATATTTCATTTTCTCAGTAGAAATATTCAGGTCTGGTAAGAACTTAGATGTAAACAGTCCAAATAGACTTGCCCTTTATAGACAGCCTTTCTTATTTGTCTGTGAAATGCATATTACAGATGTTTTACACACACACTCCTTTGATTTGATCTGTTCACTGCTGTGTGTCTTCGTTTTGTGATTAAGATTTAAAAAAGGCTTTGCATTCCAGTTAGTCCAGAATTCAGCCTTTTGCATCTTGATTCAGTTATTCTTTTCTTCTAGGATACACTCCGGGGGTGGCCTGATTCCCCTCCTTGGAACACTTGTCTATAACCACACCAGAGTATCCCTTTGAATGCTTCAGAGGGTTGTTGACCTCAGCCTTCGCTGCTGTATGCTTTATATGGTCTGTACTTTTCTTTGTCTAACCATAAATATTTGTCCTTAGCCTCCGCCCTCCCATGCCTGAGAGTTCCTCCATTCATTTTCAGGCTGCTTAGTGAATTATTTCTTTTGATGAGTTAGAATTTGAACTTTATTTCGTGTTATTGCATGCCTCCCTGCCCTTTTAACTAGATGGTAAGGTGAAGTTAATCAGTATACTTTTCTTTACCCTAGATTCTTACTCTTATCAGTCTTTATATGACAGGTCTCTTTTAATCTGAAGTAATAGATGCCGGCCAGAAGAAATGAGTTGTTCAGTACTCAATGTGGAACAGGTCACACCTGTATTAA
Organism: Balaenoptera physalus; assembly: GCF_965194825.1. Classification (NCBI taxonomy): domain Eukaryota; kingdom Metazoa; phylum Chordata; class Mammalia; order Artiodactyla; family Balaenopteridae; genus Balaenoptera; species Balaenoptera physalus. The sequence goes on from NC_138890.1 coordinate 60,291,577, forward strand.
TGAGCACACTGTAATTAATCAGCTCAAAAGAACAAGATTCAAGCTGATATTTGAACCATGAATAGAGATCTCAAAGTCTATTAGACTTACAGAAGAACATTCATTACCCTAAATTCCTAATTTAAATACTAAATTCCTAATTTAAATACCTTCTGTTGAGTTAGGAGTTCTGGATTCTAGCCCTTGCTGTACTCTAAGCCTCAGTGTCCTCATCTGTAAAACAAGAGGGTTGGATTAGAAGATATCTAGGGTCACTTCTATTAAGTTTATCATTATAACCTTGGTCTTTTTCTGAATTGCCACTTTAGGAGCAAAAATGTCCCCTTAAAATGAAAAGATGGAGGGAGGCAAACCAAAACAAAAAAACCCCAATTTCCTTTCTGTTTAGATCATTACCTTAATTTATTAATTGTAGTCCTATTTTTGCAGGTAAAATAAAACTAGTTGTCTGCCTACAGCTTTGCCAGCTAAAATGTAATATGAGGTGACAGCATCTTGTTTGATATCTTTGTAGTAGTTGCTTAAATAACTGAAATCAGAGATGTTTGTGTGATGGCTTAAAGGTAGTTTATATTAAGTATCACCTGTTTTAGAGATCCTTTTGGATAGAGCTGTGTAATAGCTTATTAACTCCACATGCATAAAGTAACATACTCAGGGAGACATCATTTTATCATTTGTAGTGCTTTATCCTATAGTGTCATGTAAAATACATGATACTTAGAATAGTGGCAAAAAAAATTCAGAAAATGTTGAAAAATTATTAAATTCCTTGAGTGTACATGGACATTTATTATAAGTGGTAAATTTTATAAAATGGGTTTTAATGAATTTTAGTTAATCTGCTGATGCAGATAGTTATACTGCTTAGGACTTTACCATTTTTATTTTACCATTTTATTCATTTTTCAAAGAATTTTTACTACATTATTTCATTTAAAAATAGTGTCTATGGTTGATGCTGTCTTGCTAATTATGATTTTCTCCCACCTCACTTTGTCTTGTTTTCAAACAAATCTCTCACCTGCCACCAGTATAATAAAAATATTTGAATTCCATCACTATTCATGAGGCCATTCTTTTGGGTACATAATTATCTTGCACTGGAATTTTTCCAAAATGGACACACATGCATTGTACTCCTAACTTTTGTGTAAAACACTTTAGTTCATTTTATTCTGCTTTTGTTTTTAAGAAAACACATGAGGGTGGAACAATACTCCAGGTCAGGAAGCATTATCAGTTTCCACTGATGTTTTATATGTGCTGTGTTTTTATATGAGACTCTAAAAGCTCAAACTCTGTGATGCTATAAAGACATGGAAAATGATTCTTTCTTAGGGTTGGAGGAAGTGATGACTAGTGTTTTTTTGCTGGTAGTATCTGATAATCCCCCCTCCCTTTAGCTATTCTAGGCATGTTTAGTTGTCAGGCGTTGTCGGACTAAATTGCTAAAAATAACAAATAAGGGGGAGGCTGTTCTAAGGCCAGCTCTTGCTACTGTCTGTAATCTGTTTAATTTAGTTCCTAAGGAGAAAGGGCAAAAGGAACATGGTGCCATTCTAATTGAATGGGTTTTTTGTTTAAAGTTGCTGACAAGTACATTGTTTGAGCTCTCTCTTTTCCCAAACCCCATAGGGCTCATGTACCCACATCCACTTGTAGTGGAGAGCCAGAGCTGGGGGTCTCAAAGAGCATCCTCTAATCAGTGGTTGTACTGGAGATTAACCAGGTGATTGTGGTCTTTTGCTTGAATTTAATGTGGCTTTTGACAGTGGAAATGTGCAGTTAGTTTGTGAGAGAGGGTGAGACAGAGAAGATGGTAGTTAAAATGGAGGAGTTATTGTGAGAATAAAGACATCTATTTAGTACTCTCTTCTGCCCTAACTCAGTGTTCCCAGAGAGTCAGGTTGTTTGATAAAATTAACCACACATGTGACTTCAGTATACCTGCATGTAATTTTAACCCCCATTTCCAGCATAAACCTCTATGTGGATTTGGCTCTTGACGTCCCTGCACCTTAACTTCTTCCTAATAATAGAAATAACTTTCTGTAAAATGGAGATAGCAGTCTAGTACTTGTTTGTAAAGCTGTTGAAGATCACTGAAGGGATGATTTAAATGTCCTTCCTATCCTCTGCTATGTATTTACCAGCGGTGGAGTGTGTGAAAACTGGGAGCAAATTTTCAGTTATATTTCTGGTGTTCTACATTCTGTGTCAACTCACCTGAAGGTTTACTGATTTTTATATTCTGAAGTTGCTTATTGATTTTTGTGTCTGAAGTCCTATCCAAAAATCCCTTTGTGTAATTCTTTTGGTGTTTTTTTTTGTTTGTTTTTTTGTTTTTTTGTTTTTTTGTCTGAGCCTGGCCACTTTAGCACCAAAGAAAAAAATGGATTGCTTTTATTAGAGATTCTTGGTAAGGAGTATCTTGGGAAAGCCTGTATTAATGAAGATCCTGGTATTTACCTAAAGCTTTGGAAATTGAGCAATTGGGCACTGCAGGCTTTGGGAATGCTTATTACTTTTAGGCATTTTTTAAGTCATCAACCTGCTTTACTCCCTAATTTAATGAAATACATAATCATTTTAACTGAACTAAAGGGTCTCAAATTATAATTTAGAGCACAGTCTTCAACAATATCTATGCTATATAGATGATGACGTCTTGTGATTCATGTGGAATGACATACATGGCAGCACTTAATATCTTTACAAGTAGCTCAAGATTGATATCATTTGTGGTTGAGTTTAATCGGCTCTAGAAATTTGTAAAAAAAAAAAAAAATTACTTTCCCTTTCTGGACTTCTGGGGTTCAAACTCAGAGGCTTCATTAATGCAAGCTCAGTGTCTTTCTCTCTTTAGAGAAGGTACGAGAGGGAAACAAGCTATAGGTGGTGATAGAAAACATAAGAGGAAGAAGGAGCTTCTGGTACTATAGTTGAAGCCTTAAAATGGATCAAGTTTTGAACTGAATTGTAAAATATCATTTGCCTTAATTTTTAAGTGTTGATGCTTTCAATATCAGAGGCTGAACTTTCCACTTAGAACTGATTTTTCCTTCCTTTGGGGGGACTAAACAATTCTAAGATTCATGATGTGAGGCTCTGGCCAATAATAATTGGCCAGAAGAAGTGTATGCATGTAAAAAAAAAAAAGATTATTAAATGTTTGCTGGGTGTCTTGATTATACAGAGTACTTTGGGGTTTTGACTAACTATGGAGGCTTTTTGTTCTTACCTTCAATCTTACACATTAAGGAACCTACAGTCTATTGTATTTACTATGTGCCATGCACTATTATAGGCAAAGACATAATTAGCAAAGGCCCTGATGGCCTGGAGCTTATATTCTGGAGAATGGGATGCGGAGACAGATAATAAACAAATAATATAATTGATAAATGCTAAAAATAAAAACAACACAGGGTAAAGAGAGAATGGTGAGAGTGTATAAGCTGTCTTATATAGTGTTGACAGGGAAGGTTTCTCTGATAAGGTGATATTTGAGAAGAGAGACCCGAAGGGAGTGAGCAAGCTATGTGTACATCTGGGAGAAGAGGGTTCCAAGCAGAGGGAACAGCAAGTATAAAAACCTGGGGGTGAGAGCATAATTGATGAGTTGGGAGAATAGCAAGGAGGCCAGTTTAGCTGGAGCTGAGTGATCAAGAATAGTAGGAGGTGAAATCAGAGAAGTATCAGGGAATAGATTATGTAGGGCTTTGTAGGCCATATTAAGGATTTTGGATTATGGTCTGAAGTTGGGAGTTTGGGGAGGGTTTCGAACAGAGGAATGACGTGATCTGATTTACATTTTAAAAGGACCATTCTGGCTGCTTTGGTGAGAATAGATTATGGAGGGCAAGGGTGGAAGGAAGGAGACTTGTTAGGAGGATGTTGCATTATATCTAGGCGGGAGATTGATGTTGGCTTGCACCAGGGTGGTGGCAGCGGAGGTGATCAGAATCTGGATATATTCTAAGGTAGAGCTAAGACAATTGGGTGTAGGGATGAAAGCGAGGACTCAAAGTTTTGAACCTGTTATGAAGGAATCATACCTCCTTCCTCCCACATATATCATTCACTCAGCTGTTGGAGAGATTTGGAATGGGTTCATGAGAGAGGAGGCATTTTAGCTGGGCCTTGAAGATCAGTTAGAATTTTGCTACATAGGGTTGGGGCAGAGGAGAGAGCATTTCAAATCAAAGAAATACTATGGACAGAAGTCTGGAAGTAGAGTGGTGGAATGAAGGGTTAAAGTGAGAAATGAGGCTGGAAAGGCCTAAGGGAAACAAGTTAAGGGTAAAATGAATGAAATCAGCATTGTTTCTACTTACTTTGTATAAGTACTCCTTGTTCTGGGCAAGTAGTTATTCCCAGTGCAATGCTGTTCATTCACTGTGGTTTCCACATAGCATTCCATGTGTGATGGGCTCCACAGAGATTCCAAATGTTTATGAGAACATATGTACTATTGATAATTCATAGATCAGTGTTTCCTAATCAGTTTTCAAGTTTCAAAAGTAATTTTAAATGCAAATTGAAAGTTTGGTTTGGGCCTTGTTATCTTTGAGGTGCTATTAGATACCCAAGTAGAGATGTTGAATAGACAGTTGCAAATATGAATCCGGAACTCCAGGCTAATGAAATAAGATTGAGAATTGTCTATAAATTGTCAGTTTATAGGTGGCATTTAAAGTCATAGGACTGGATTAGATCAGCTAAGGAGAAAAGGTAGGTACAGGAGGTATAAACAAGGTTCACAGACTGAGCCAGGGGCACTGCAGCAGGATGTAAAAGCTCTTTACAGAGGTGTGGATAGTGTGCAGTGTGAGTCCAGAGAACTGAGTGAACACCCACATGGGCAAGCCTCTGCTGTGAAGGGGCCAAGCTGAAGGGATGGGACCAACTTCCTCCATGGTTAGGGGGCTGTGCAGGCCCTTGGTTTTGTGTTGACAGCAGGGGCTGTCAGCTCAGTTAGACCTAAGTTTCAAGTGCTTTGTGGCTTTCTCTTATTAGCACTGACCTGGAGCTAGGGAGGCCTGGTCTGCGGAGGGAAGGTTTGCTTTCCCTGAGGAGGGATTGCAGAATATAGAGACTGACATCAAGTTAATCTCAGAGCTGAGCATGCTGTCTGGGGGAACTACACCGTAGGGAGTAGTTCAACATAGTTCATTTAAAGCACAGGAGATTAGAAACCCTGCTGTGTATCTGTGGTTTCTTGAGTAAAATTTGAGGGAGGGGGTACTTAATGGGTAGAAGCCAACATGCCTACTAGAGTTGAAGGTTAAAAGTTCCCTAAAAGGGGCTTCCCTGGTGGCACAGTGGTTGAGAATCTGCCTGCCAATGCAGGAGACACGGGTTCGAGCCCTGGTGTGGGAAGATCCCACATGCCGCGGAGCAACTGGGCCCGTGAGCCACAATTACTGAGCCTGCACATCTGGAGCCCATGCTCCGCAACAAGAGAGGCCGCGATAGTGAGAGGCCCGCGCACTGCGATGAAGAGTGGCCCCCGCTTGCCACAACTAGAGAAAGCCCTCGCACAGAAACGAAGACCCAACACAGCCAAAAATAAATAAATTAATTAATTAATTAAAAAAAAAAAAAAGTTCCCTAAAAGAATTTTATAATAACTAGTACTTTTCACGGTTCCTTGTATACACTCACACATATGCATATACAAACATACTTTCCTACCCTCTTTCAGTATATACTAAGAAAAGCTTCAACTTTTAGAATATTGTTTGAGTTCATCTTACAAATTCTTAGCAAGTAATTGGTACTGCTTTTCTTTGCTCTGATATGCATAGCATAATGCCTTCGCATAATTATTAAGAATATGAGCTCTGGAATCAAATGAATATGAATCTGAACTCTGACTCTGCCACGTACTACCACCTTGGGTAAATTACTTAGTGTCTCCAAGCCTAAATATACTCTTCTGTAAAACAGCAGCAACAGCAGGGTTGATGGATGGGGACAATAAATAACCCTTTTATTTCCTGCTTAAGTATGGAATCAACTGAAAGGCAAATCTATATGAAAATTTTAAATGTATTTTACATTTATAACTGATAAAGCTTAGGTTGAAGGATGTGGCTTAGGTGTGCAGCAGTAATAATGGTTTCTAATACTGATCCAGAATTAAGCATACAAATTTAGATGTAGCTACCCAGCAAATCTTTGGAAGTGTGGGACAACCACAGGTCTATCTCTGCAGAGGCAGGCAGAGCATATCTGTCAAACTTATGAGGAAAATGTGTACCTTCTGCAAGCAGGCAGATCCTGGCAGAGCGGAAGGAGTTGAGCCATAATTGCTTTTTCCAAACACACCAATAGGAAAAGCTAGTAGTCTTCCTGAGAGTAGATTGAAGAGGCCAGGACTGATAGCTGATGAAAACTGGAGGTGAAGAGGATCAGCATGTCTCCCTTCTTACAAAAAGTACCTACCCCATAACATAATACATGTAAATCACTTGAGACTGAGCCTGGCACACAGTAAATACTCGGTAAATGCAGGATTTTTTTACTTGCATATTATGGATGCTTAGTAACTACTGATTGAGCATATTGCCACCATGTACTTATAAGATAAAGGTTTCTTTTTAACTGGGAAAAAAATAAAGATACACAAACGTACAAAGCTAATTTAACAAACACCTGTGTACTCACCACCCAGAACTAACAAATGTTAGAATACTGTAATATATATTTTTGTTTGTTTTTTACAAAAATAAAACCATGCTAATGAAATTGAAGTCTCCTTTGTAACTTGCCTCCTGGCTCCACGTTAGTCTCATTCCCACTCACCAGAAGAAATCTATCAGGTATTAGGTATATCTTTCCAATCCATGTTTTATAACATCTCATTTTCAACAGATGATATCATAGTGTTCATGTCTTTCAATAACTTGCTTTTTTTGTATGTGTGTGCTCTACCCACACTAATAAATATATGTAGTTTACTCAGTTTAACTACTGTAGGGTATTCCATAAGAACATGTAACATCAAAGGACCCATTGTTGATAGCTTTAATGTATAGCATGTAAAAGTGGCCAAAAGGCCTGATGACTCCTTCCATATGCAGCATAAATATAGACATTGGTAAGACTAGTCAGTGGGCTCAAGGATGCAAGCGCCAGTAGGTTGGTGCACTTAATAACATCTGCTGCTCTCATTTCCTCATAGCCATGGATTCTGTGGTGAAGCCAATCTCTTAAACTAGGTGGCCTCTGCCCATGTGTTAGAAATGGAGATCATGTGTCCTTCACAGAGCCAGAACCAGAATTAGTCAGAAAGAGAGGGAGATTTGAGTGGGAACCCAGGATTCTAGATTCCAACCACTTTATCATTCACTTTTACTCAGAAAGAAATGAGGATTCCTATGCCATGGTTGGATACTCCCAGTAGCTAGTTCTAATATTAGTGGTCCTTTTCTTATAAAATGATAAACCCCTAAACACCAACTTTTTGAGTAAAGAGGTTAAGTGGCTTCTAAGTGGCCTAGCAGCTAGAAATTGAAGAAGGGGCAAAAGGAAAACCACCCTTTGAATCATGTTTGCAAAGAGAAGTGTGCCAAGTGCTCTTTTATTACTCCAGTGTCATTATAAATTTAATTGGTGTTATGTCAGCTACTTAGATCAGAGCTAATAGCATATTAAACTATTTGTTTGTACCAGTTCCATGGTAACCTGGGTGGATGTGGAGTTGGGACAAGGGGCAGCTGTGACGCCTGGTCTATAGAGTGATTTCATCATGCTGTGAGCCCCTTATCACCCTGGATGGAGAAGTGCCACTGGGTAATGTGACCTGACTTCTCAGTGCCCCTCAGAACACTCAGAGCTATGAGCAAAGGCCCTGGGCTGCTTGTCTGACCTAGAGGTTTAGCCTAGAGTTAGAGAACAGTGATTTCTTGGTGATACCGACAGGTGTAACTATGAGTTTTCCTTTTCTCTTTCTTAGTAAAAAGAAAGCTGAGGTCTTTTGAAAGCTTTATAAAATAACCCTTTGATATTAGAGTATGTTTATAGTTCTCCAATTCTACCCTCTGATGACCTATACAAATCAGCAGAGGAGGTGCCGATGAGTCATGCATCTGTGCTTTTAGTGGCTTTGAGCTTTTACTTGTTTTCACTGTCTCCAGGTCCTTTTATGGGTTTCCGGTTGCCATATCTCTATTTTTTTAGTTGTATAAATAAATTACTTGATTGGAAAGTAGTAATGTGATCACATAGAAGTTTCCTTGCCTTTGTTTGTCCATTGGCTCTCCCAGAGTACCTTATTAACTCATTAAATGTTAATGCTTCTGCTGATAACATTAAAGTTAATTTTCAGAAATTAGTACGTCAGTTTATTTTATCCTGGCTGGTTTGTGTATGTGTTACTCTCAGTCTTTGGGTGGAGTAAAGACTAATTTGCTCTGAAAATAATTCATTAGGAGCTTGCCGTGTCATGCTTGTTTTTAAACACAACCATCATTACTGTCTAATTCTAAAACATATTCATTACCAACCGTGCCCCCCCCCACCCAAAGAAACCCCTTACCCATTAAGCATTTGCTGTACATTTCCCCTTCCTGGTAACCATTCATCTGTTTTCTGTCTATAAGATTTGCCTGTTCTGGATATTCATATAAATAGGTCATACAGCATGTGGCTTTTTGTGTCTAGCTTCTTTCACTTAGCTTAGTGTTTTCAAGGTTCATCAATGTTGTAGCATGTATCAATTCTTCATTCCTTTTATGTCTGAATAATATTCAGTTATATGGATATACCACATTTTGTTTATCTACTCATCAGTTGATGGACATTTGGGTTGTTTCTACTTTTGGGCTGTTATGAGTAATGCTATCAACATTCACCAGTTTTTGTTACTACACCTGTTTTCATTTCTCTTACTTGGGTATATACCTAAGAGTGGAATTGCTGGGTCATATGATAATTTTGTCTTTTTAATTTCTTGAGTAACTGCCAAACTGTTTTCCATAGCAGCTGTATCATTTTACGTTTCCCACCATCAGTATATGGGGGTTCTGATTTCTCCATGTCTTTGTTAACACGTATTTTCCATTTTTGATTATAGCCATCTTAGTGGGTGTAAAGTATCAATAGTATCTCATTGTGGTTTTTATTTGCATTTCCCCAGTGAGTAATGATGTTGAACATATTTTCATGTGCTTATTGGCCATTAGTATATCTTCTTTGGAGAAATGTCTGTTTGAGGGTCCTTTGCTCATTATTTAATTGGGTTGTGTATTTTTTTGTTGTCGAGTTATAAGAAAATAGAATTTCTTGGACTTGCTTGGAGCAGAGAGTAGGATCAGACTGACTTCAGGCTTTTGCCATACATACTTGCATGTTAGTCTTGCTGCCACAGGTGAGTCAGTTACACCTTCACTTCCAAGAATGCAAGGTGTTGCCCTTACTTCCGCTCTCAGAAGGCACACCTTTATTCACCTACCCCTTTACCATGCCTACAGGCCAAACTCCATAGTAAACACTGTTGATTTGATCCTCTTGCTCTTCTTGTAAGATTAGAGTAAAGACAACTGAAATAGTAAAACTTGTTTTATTTGCTCATTTGGAAGACTTGTAGAGTTTTAATAGTCCTATTGATAGATACTTGGCTTTCTGACCCTGGAGAACCAGAAGTGAAGCAGTGTATATGAGGAAATGTCTTGCTTTTGTAAAATTTGTTTTCATGAGACTTCTTTATTATGTACTGGGTACATTTATTTCTCATATATGATGGAACTTAGAATAGTGTCCTATGAGGGCTATAATTTTTAGGGTTTTTTGGTTTGTTTTAGAAAGGAATCAAAGACCTCAGGGTTGTGATATTGGTAGTGGTCTTTGTGCATCCTTTTTCTGATCTCTTTTACACAGATCCTGAATCAAATACTTGTCATGTTTAGTATACTGTTAATAGATTTATACAACACACAGTTCTCAGTTGTGGCATTGTGTGGTCTCTGAAGGACATTTTTTTTGCATCTTTATTTCCTGACTATAGCATTTCAGCCCTTCTCATAATTTCCTTGAGCGTAATTATACTGATATTTCTACAGCCTTTGTGTTGGATCTGTACAAAGCCCAGTGTCTCCTTTGAAGTTAGGAGGTGAAATTATTTATCCTGACACTACAGTACACATACTCTTAGGGCTCATCTGTGACAATTAAAATATTGGGTAGTTTTCCTTCATGAAGTTTTAGGGTCAGGTCTCAAAGAGCTATAGACTTTTTATTTTTATTTTTTTGGCTGCACCACGTGGCTTGTGGGATCTTAGTTCCCCGACTAGGGATTGAACCCAGGCCCTCAGCAGTGAGAGCTTGTGGAGTCCTAACCACTGGACCACCAGGGAATTCCCTAGACTTTTTAAAGTTGGAAGGTATCCTAGAGGCCACTTGATGGAGCACTCCCCTCCCCTGCCCCCAACCATTTCGGACATGTTTTTGTCGTGGTTCCTACTTGAACACATCCAGTGATTTCTAGTCATCTCATCCTTTTTCCTGAACTACTCTTCTTTTGGTTTCTATGACACAGTGTCCCTCCTTTTTAGTGTTACTTGCTGGTTCTTCCTCTTCCTTTCATTCTTACTAAATGTTGACTTTTATAAGGCTAAGTCCTCTTATTCTGAGTTCCTTCTCTAGGAATTTCATTCTCATGGCTTCAAGTACTACCTATATGTAAAATTGTATCTCTAGCCCAGACTTCTTCTGTGAACTTCAGACCCAATCTGTTTTTTTTTTTTTAATATCTTTATTGGAGTATAGTTGCTTTACAATGGTGTGTTAGTTTCTGCCCCAATCTGTTTCTCTTCTCACGTCTCACTTGGATGTTTCATAGGTACCTTAAACTCAATGTGTCTAAAACTAAACTTATCATCTTTTTTTCCAAACCTGGTCCTCTTGGGAGGTATTCTTGACACCCCCCGCTCCTAACTTCTGATAAATAATGAAGGTTATGGTGAAGGACTTGGTGAAGTCCTCTTGTTGATTTTTTTCTTGAATATTTCTTGAATCTATTCTTCTCTAGCTCCATTGCCACCACTAAGATACTGTCCTCTCTTTCCAGGATTATTGCAATGGCTTCCTAGTAGGTTTCTCAACATTCCCACTTGTATTCTCTAACCCAGTGCTTCCCAACCCTTTTTACATCACAGCACCCAGAGGAGTATTTGCATGATTCACTGGGGTAAGTGGACAAAGGGTGCTCAAGGGGGAGGCAACTGCCCAGGGGGGCTTTGGCTGCCCTGAATGCACCCGGCCACTCTAGGGACTAAAAGGATCAATATCTTGGACACATCTATTACCCATTCATGACTGACTGGGCTTTCTGCAGGAAGCTCTGCTCTAACTCATTCTCTGTGTTGCAGCCAGAGTAATTTTTTATTTTCAATGGAAATTTGACGTTTTTGTTTCTCCCGCTTAAGACCTTGTGGCTTTTCATCATCTTTAAGATAAATACCAAATTTTTAATATGGCTTGTGACCCTGTATGATCTGACTCAGTCTCACCAGCCTCATCCTTCTATATTATCTATCCCTCCCTGCCCCACCCCGCACTTCAGTACTTCAGCCTCACTGGCTGTCATTTAGTTAGTTCCCAAACATGTCTTGCTTCATTTGACCTTTGCTCTTGCTGCTCCATTTGCCTGGAATTGCTCTTTCCCCATGCTAACCTCTCCACTTTATTAATTCCTACTCATCCTTCAGAGCTTGTTCAAAAGTGCTTCTGTGATTTCCTTGATTATACCAGGTGTTTCCTCTATTAGACACTGTGCTTTTCCCTTGGAGCCCTTATTGCAGTGGTAGTTAAATGTCTATGTGCCCTGCAACAGCGTAATCTCTGTGAATAAGTGTTTGACTTGTTCACTGCCCTAATCCCAGTGCTCTTTGGGTCTAACATATATTGAGTGCTCAATAAATGCTGGTTAAATTAATTATGTCAGTTCTTGGTACTGAGGATGAAGCTTTAATCAAGTCAGAGAAGATTCCCTACTGTTATGGAACTTACATTCAGATACAGACAATAAAGATATAAGCAAGAAAATATCATGTAGTAAAGGTGATATTTTAGAGAGTTATTGGGGAGGCCTCTCTGAAAAGGTGAAATTTCAGCTAAGATCTGAATGAAAAGCAGCAGCTAGCGACTTAAAAGTATCCAAAGGAAGAACATTCCAGGTGGAAGGCACAGATGATGCAAATGTCTTATGGTTGGAAAAAGTTTGGTGGAATTGTTTAAGCAAGTGAAAAGGGGAAGAGTCATAATAAGGTTGGAGTGGTTGGCAGGGACCAGATCATGTAGGGCCTTATTGCCCAGGTTAAGGAGTTTGGATTTTATTCGAAGTGTCATGGGAAGACTTTCAAGGGTTTTGAGCAGAAAGTAACCTGAATTACATGTTAAAATATCCATGACAAACATCCAGGCGAGGATGATGGAGGCTTGGACTAGGATGGTAGCAGTGGAGCTGGATAGAAAGAAGAGGATGGTTTCCGGATATATTTGGAAGTAAGTTAAGACTGATGGGTGGCTGCGGGGGGCTATTGGGTTCGAGGAAAAGAGAAGAATCAGGGATGGCTTCTGTTGGCTTTTGTATTTTTTTGTCTCTGTGGTTTTTAAATTGAGCAAGTGGATGACTGCCATTCACTGAGATGGAGAAGACTGGGAGGGTGTGGGGTGACTATAAATCAATTGTGCTTGTTTTAGACATGTTAAGTTTGGGTTTGACAACCAGGAAAATATGTTTTATAAGCAATTTGATGTGTAAATCTGGAATTAAGGGGAGGTCTAGGTTGGAGATGTAAATTTGCAAGTCATAATGATGTTTAAAGCTATGAGACTAGATGAGGGTTTCTAAGAGAGAGTGATGGAGAGAAGTTAAGGACAGCTTTCCAGAAAATGTCAACATTTTGAAGTTGAGCAGAGGAGGAGTAGTCAGCAAAAGAGAACTTAGAAGGGGTAGCCAGTAATGTAGGAAGAAAATAAGAGTGTGGAATCATGAAAGCTAAGAGAGGAAAGTATTTCAAGAATTGTGTTGAATGCTGTTGATGAGTAAGAACGGGTTGAGTAAGAAGAGAACAGAGAGTAACCACTGCTTTGGGCAACATAGAGATCGTTGGTGACCTGGACTACAGTAAGTTCAATAGGGTAGATGGGAAGCATGATTGGAGAGGTTTGAGGAGATAATGGGAGGTAAGGAAGTGGAGGCAACTACTAAACAATTGGTTCAAGAGGTTTTGCAAGAAGGGGAGGAGAGAAAGGAGGCAGTACCTACAGGGGAATGTGAGGACAAGAAAGGTGTTTTTTTTGTGTGTGTATGTGACTTGCCTTACCAAGAAGGATCTTGCAGAGAAAGAGACGTTGACGATCAGGAAGAAAGAAAAAGGATAACTGTGGGAGTGAAATTTTTGAGAAGGGGATGGATTCAGCACCCAAGTGGAAGGGTTGTGTTTCTGCTTCTATCAAAACACAACCCCTCTATCCATTTTAACACGAGGAAAGGAGAGAGTATATGTATAGGTGTAGGTCAGGTGGTAGATTTGGTAGTGGAAAGAGATAATTCTCATCAGATTGCTGCTATTTTCTCAGCTGGGAATGAGAGGGGAGGAGAGAGTATAGGAGATTTGAGGAGACAAGATGAAGTATGAAATAGTTGCTTTGGAGAGCAGAGAATTTTTTTAAATTAATTTATTTTTGGCTGCATTGGGCCTTTGTTGCTGCACGCAGGCTTTCTCTAGTTGTGGCGAGCGGGAGCTACTCTTCGTTGCTGTGCGTGGGCTTCTCATTGTGGTGGCTTCTCTTGTTGCGGAGCACGGGCTCTAGGCATGCGGGCTTCAGTAGTTGCGGCGCACGGGCTCTAGAGTGCAGGCTCAGTAGTTGTGGCTTACAGGCTTAGTTGCTCCGTGGCATGTGGGATCTTCCCGGACCAGGGCTCGAACCTGTGTCCCCTGCATTGGCAGGGGGAGTCTTAACCACTGTGCCACCAGGGAAGCCCTGGAGAGCAGAGAATTTAATATATTAAGAAAATTTAATAGAATTTCTGGACACTGGTGAGTGCCTATTTGAGATTCATAGTTCTGAATTTAAAGTAAAACCATGCAGCACACTTAAGTGTTTTTCTCCAGCAACATTCAGCTATTTGGGTACAAACATGGAGTAGGTAGATGGTTGAGTTTAGCTTGGGTTGGTATTTTGCCAGGGAAGTGCAACAGAGGGAGAGAGGGGCAAAAGGGAGTTCAGAGGGGAATAAATATAAATGATGGACTGTGGAAGCTGAGCTGGGTGGGAGGGGAGAAGGTCATGGAAGCAGAATGAATAATGAAAAACTTGTTGAGTGATGTGGTTGAAGAAGTGCTGGAGGGAGAGTTACCAGATCGAAACGACCTGGAAAAATAGGAAGTAGTGGCGGTGAAATTGAAATTCTGGAGGTGGTGCAGTTACTGGTGTTGTCAAATCTCTAGGCTATGAACGCGGGCTGGGTGGCTCAGGTGGGGTAAAGTGAAAATTGTGAGGGGAGAGAAGGTCATGGTATTGGATGGATCATCTCCATTCTTGCTGAAGTCACCTCAAGTGGTGCAGCAGTGGTGGAGAGAAGACAGTGAGCCTCCGATGAATGAGGGGCAGTACCCAGGATATTGGTAGATTGGGAGATTGCAGCAGCGAGGAAGGGAGAAGAGGATGGCACACCATGATGCTACAAACTTCAAGAACCAGGGTTTTTGGAGGAAAAAAAGAGGAGAGATGGTTTGGCAGTAGGCTTGAATGAATGAATGGAACGATGCATGGATGGAAATTTATGCTTTCATTAGGCAACTTGCATGGAAAGTTAAAATCCCTACGTGCTAGATTCAGTTCTACCTTTTAAGGCTCCCTCTTTTTTCAGAAGAGAGGTTGCCAAACTGTAGCCTGCTGACCAGATCTGGCTCTCTTGTTTTTTTTTTTTTTTTAGAACACAGCTATGCCCATTTGTTTGCACGTTTCTTGTGTTGCTTTTGCAGTATAGTGGCAGAATTGAGTAGTTGTGACAGAGACAACCCCACAAAGCCTAAAATATTTACTATCTGGCCCTTTATAGAAGAATTTTGCTGACTTCCACTTTTGAAGATTCTCAAACTTCAGTTTGCATCAGAATCACCTGGAGAGCTTGTGAAAACAGATTGCCAAGCTCCACCCCTAGAGTTTCTGATTCAGTAGGTCTGGGTTGGGGCCCAAGAACGTGCATTTCTAACAAGTTCCCCAGTGTTGCTGGTGCTGCTGGTCTGGGGACCATACTTTAAGAGCCATTGTTTTAGATATTTAAGTTAGTGATTGGGTTCCTTCTCCCCTTAATATTCTTTGAGCCAAATGTCCCTACCTACATCAGCTGTTTATCACTTGACATGATTATTGGCTTATCGTTTTAAGCTCGGTGCCTATAAATATAATGATTCTTTGGCTGAAGCCTGATCTCTGCCATATGCATTGGAACAGTTGCCTCTCCTTGCTCTTCATTTACCTGTGAGCTTGTTTTCTTTCTTTCTCAGATTGTCTGATGTACTGGTCTTTCTCTGGGACTTAAATGAAGCTTATGTGTTAGGGAGGGCAATAGTAGATAGAGATCACATAAACTTTAGGTGGACTAAAAGGCTAAACACTATCATTTGGAAGAAATAAGAATCCACCCTCTGCCCCCACCACCACCACTTGGTATACCTCTGCTGTAAGGTACTTGAGTAGAGCAGAGGTTTATCTTGGGTACATTGAGCCATGTGATCATAGGTGGGATTTGGGAGTCTGACCCCATACGGTAGCAGTGTCAGAGTCTCTTTAGCAGGTAGGTAAAAGAACATCTGGGAGAAAAACCAAGGTCATTGCTCAGCTTGATCCAAGTCTTTTGTCCCTGTCTTTCAGCAGAGGAACCTCTGAAAGATGTCTTGAAAGCAGTTTCTAAAAGATGCAGAGACAGTAACCCCTTCTTAGATTTCCTTTATTCTCCTGCTCCATGCCTAAAATTGCTTTCTCATTCTTTCAGCTTGTCTCCCAGCCATATGTAGTTCAGCAATTACCTTGTAGCCTAGTTGTGTCCTTAATGGTGAAGTGGATTAAACCCAGATGAGTTCACAAGTGGACGTGTGTCCTTGGGTCACTTGTCTCTTATCTTCAAATTCCTGGTCATGTTTGGCCTGCCTTTCCTGCCTCTGGTGAGTGCTCCTCACCCATTCAGGCTGTTGTAGCACTTGCATTTTCAGAGCTCTGCCCATCCGTGTCTCATTTCCCTTTCTGAGTTCTCTCATTGTGCCCCTGCACTGCCTTTGTTTTTCTCTTCTTCCTCTTGTTGCCCTGCCTTCTTCACATTTTACACTGGCCGCCAAGACATGCCTCCTCAACCTTCAGTGAATTCTTGGCCTCTTGCTAAACTTCCCCATTATGGGCAGCTGGCCCCCTTTGGCCATTTTACAGTTCTGCAGACTGAGAGAACATGAGATTCATTGAAGCTCTTGAGTTTTTAATTTGGTGTTACCCAAATCTTCATTTTACGAGTGGGGAAATAAAAGGTGAGAGGGGAAAAGACTTTTCTATACCCTAAGATAATACAAACAGGAAAAATATTAATTTAGAGAAAGAGATAAAGTTCCTAAGAAAAGAAGAAAAGTCTATAGAGATAGTGTCACAAGATGAATTACCTCAGGAGTCTATTTGAGACATTGTGTCATGTCGGAAAAGTTCTAGGGACTTGAGCCTCTTTCCTTTGTGAGAGGATGAGAATGAAACACCAGCCCCTTAGTCTGACTCCCGGAAAGAAGAACTTCAGGCTGATGAGCAATAAGTCCAACAATGTCATTTCCCTGGCCGTGCTGAGCCCCACAGGAAATCTCAGAATTTTACGTCAGGACAAGGCCCCACAAGAATGTTGCCGCACCTAGAGCTCTGTGGTTTGATGCCAGGAGAGAATTTCCTACAGACAGGGTTCTGAGGGAGATTGCTCAGTAAGACGGAAAGGTGCTGCAGTGAGGCCAGCAAATGCCTTCCCAGGACTCCTGGTGGAAGGTGGGGGTTTCACATGCCTCCTAGAGTTTCCACAGCAATTATCATCCCCTTGTAGTGCACAGCGGCCCTGACACTGACATCACATGGAGCAGTTTCTCAAGGATTTTCTACTCCAGGACGTGGGAAATGGGCATGGTTTGTTTTATGGTGTTACAAGTTGACCTGATAATAAAGTGTAAGGGCTTTGACCCTTAGGGCCTGTTTGTGAGAGCAACGTTTTCATGTCCCCATCAGGATCAGTGAGGTCTGAGTTTTAAACCTGTGTTTATCTAGGGGCAGAGGTTAGAGGGCAAAACTGAAAACCACCTTGAAGGAGAATGGTCATTTTTTGCCTTTGCTTCCTTTGATGGGTATTCCTCATTCAGGTTGGGAGGGAAAACTAAAAAGGAGTGTGTGTACAAGTAAATCAGTAAGGCATCATTTCCCACGATAAATGCACTTGTATTCAACAACTATTGAGTTCCTATTATGAACCAGCGATTCTTCTAGACACTGGGACTGTATTAGTGAGTAGAACAAAGTCTTGCCCTCATGGACCTTTCCTTCTCATAAGGGCAGACAGACAGACAAATACCGCTTCAGGTGGCGATAGGTGCTAAGGAGGAAAATCAAGGTGAGGAGAACAGAGAGTATGGAGCCGCATATGATCAAGAAGGCCTTTCCCATAAGGTGACACTTGAGAAAGACCTGAAGGACGTGAAGGAGCAAGTAATGTAGATATCTGGGGAAGAGAGTTCCTACACAAAGAGACCCAAAGGCAAAGGACAGGCAGGAGCATAGCTGGTGGATTGGAGGAACAGCTTGGAGGCCAGTGTGGCTGGAGCTGAATGAGTGAGAGAGAGGGAGTCATGGGACGGGAGGTCAGAGTCAGCTTAGAGCAGGACTGTACGTGGCTTTTTGAAAAGGCTTTTGCCTTTTATTTTGAGAGAGATGGAAAGCCATTGGAAGGTTTTAAATGTTGAAAGATGACTCTGGCCACTGTGTGGAGAAGAAACTGAAGGGGGTCAAGGACAGAAGAAAGGAGACCACTTAGGAGGCTCTTCATTAAGGTCAGATTCTGGATACATTTTGAGATAGCACTGACAGGATTTGTTGTTTGATTGGATGTCAGATGTGAAAGAAAGAAGATTCAAGGATGACACTGAAGTTTTTGTCTTGAGTTGCAGCAATGGAGTTGTTATTTACAGGAATGGGGAAGAGCAGGGTCCACAGAGTTTCTGATTTGACTAGTGGTTTTAAGCTGTGGAGATTCAAGGAAGAAAAAGTTTAACTTAGTCATTGGTTCCTTAATTTTTTCCATTCTCTCTGATGGTCTCATTTGTATTTGGGTCAATTCTATGACAGTTATTTCTGGGATAAGTACAATTCCAGTATTCTAACTTTTAGGGATCCTTACCTAGGCCTCTGTGATTCAGTGTGGATAGAAGCTGTGGGTCCAAAAGAACCTTGGGATAAACTCTGTCTCTGGGAGCATCCTTCATTTCAGGTGCTATATTGGTGTCCTAAGGCTGCATAACAAGTTACCACAAACTGGGTGGTTTAAAACAACAGAAATTTATTTTTTCACAGTTCTGGAGGCTGAAAGTCCAAAATCAAGGTGTTGCAGGGCCATGCTCTCTGAAGGGTCTAGGGAAGACTCCTTCCTTTCTTCTTTCTAGCTTATAGTGGTTGTGGGCCATCCTTGGCGCCTTTCTAATCTTGCAGATGCAACCCTCCACTCTCTGCCTCTATCAACGCATGGCATTTCCCCTGTGTATCCCTTTGTTTTTACGTGGCCGTCTTAGAAGGACACTAATCATTGGATTTAGGGCCTGCCCTAATCTAGTATGACCTCATCTTAACTTGGTTACATCTGCAAAGACCCTATTTGCAAATAAGGTCACATTCACAGGTACCGGGGGTTAGGACTTCGTCATGTCTTTTTGTGAGACACAGTTCAACCCACATCATGTGCTTTGGTCCAGGTTTGACTATGAGGGTCTTCTGGGCTTAGGTATGTTTGAGGATGAGACAGGAACTATTGAAATACAGTTAGAAAGCAGGTCTGTGCTAGAGATGCCCCATCTGTTGGGATGAAAAAAAATTTTTTTAATGTCCAGTATGTCTATTTAAACTAAAAATTTAAAGACAGGTTCATTTTACATTATTTTTGAAACTTGAAGACTTTAGGATATGCAGTAGTAAAAAATCATGAAAAAGTAATGAAACTGGAAGTGGAAGATAGAAGGAAGAGATGTGACAGAATGAAGAATTTTAAAGCTGAGAATACAACCTGAATTTGATTGGCCAGAGGCCTGGGCAGTAGGGAGAAAAGCTCTTGCTGATGCTCCAAGTTTATGGTTTTGCTAGCTGGGGCAGCAAGTTGGCAGAGATGGAATGCAACAGGCCTGGGCTCCTGAGCACTGGCTGACTACTGCCGGGATAGAACTCCACTTGCTCCACAAGCCTTTTCCTTAGATTCCTACAGGGCTGGGACCCAAAAGGTGCCCAGAATGGTGCATGGCACTTGCTGTCTAGCTGCTGCACAACACTTAGTACATGTACATTCTTCAGTTGTGTATCAGCAGTTACTAGTATTTGCCTCTTTCTTACTCACCACAAGTTGTTTATCAAAGGAAGTTTAAGTTCCCACTCTGATATCACAGTGATAGGACTATATCAGGTTTAGCAGTGTAATTGAACAAATTTCCTCAGCCATAGAATTATCATGGTCACTATGAGTTTTTGTGGAGCTCCTGTTCTTTTGTAAGGAATTGTGTGCAAGTTGGACAGATGGGAGATGAGCAAAGAGATCGGGCTCTTTCTAGCCTTCAAGAAATTTGAAGTTAGAAGACAAATAGGAACCAGAGGTTCACATAAGAACTATGATAAAGATTTGTGGGATTAGCAGATGCAAACTATTATATATAGGATGGATAAACGGTGGGGTCCTGCTATGTAGCGCAGGGAACTATGTTCAGTGTCCCATGATGGACCATGGTGGAGGGGAACATGAAAGAATATATATGTGTGTAGCTGGGTCACTTTGCTGTGCAGCGGAAATTGGCACAGCATTGTGAATCAACTATACTTGAATAAAATTTTACTAAAAAATACTGTGGATGCCTCAGCATTTGGCACCTAAAGGAAACTATAAAGTCTCTAAATGTTATCATTTAAAAAATATCTGGACAGAGAGTGGGAGAAGTTAGAGGCAGGGATATGTAGAAGGGGCACCTGAGAGGTTTATTGGTGAAGGCCTCAGGTAATAGAAGCACTCCATTCCATTTTCCTGTCTCAGAGGTTGGGGATCAGTTCCCAAGCAAGGCCTGAGACCAGGCTGCTTACCTGCCCTCTGCCCCAGCCTTTCCCTGGCTTCCCCAGGTCACCTGGGCACTTCAGTAGTCAAAGTGAACCCCCAGCTGCTTGGGTGAAGAAGGGAGGAGGGGTGGGGGAAGGGCACTGGCTGCATCTGGGCTAGGGCTCTGCATTTCTGGCTCTAGTGTGGCTCAGTCACATGCACCCTGGGAGGGGATTATTTTGAGTATTCCCCAAAAAGGGAGACTTCATTTCATGTCTGTTAAGTGGGAATGCAGCCACAACGGTGTCCTCAGGGCAGGGACCAGTGGTGAAGCCACCATACTTCTGGGGTGACCACAGGGAAAATAATGTACACACATCATTTCCTTTGACTAATCTTTTGTTAATCCTGGTCCACATGTGGCTCCTGAAAGTAAAGTTCTTTGTCTTAAGTTGAGATTTTAAATTTAGGACCCAGATGGGGTAGGAGGTAAACTTGCAAAAGGTCTGTTTTACTCAGTGTCACTGTCCTGGATTCCTGGCAGGCAACAGTTTCATTAGAAAAGCAGATTTCATCTTGACTCATCTGCCTTGGTGAGACGTGTGATGCAGCCTATCTATCATCTTGCTGGACAGAGCAGAGGGTATGCTGTCCATTTTGCAGCAGTGGCAGCTACAGGCGCCTGGCCTGGGCCATGGAAAACCTTGAGAGACAATCTGTTATGGGGCCAGAGCTTTGTCCTGGAATTTCCTGGCCTTTGTCTGTCTGGTGTAACTTCATGTACCAAGACGCCTGTTTTTAGAGTCTACTTCCTTCTGGGGGAAGAGTGCTATTGCCATCCAGAGAGCACTCCTGCTTCCTGTACCGAGCAACCCCCTCCCTGTGCCCAGTGGTCAGGGTGGGGGAACACTCTGGGCAGGTGTGTATACTTGGCTCCCAATAGACAATAGGCTCCTGGAAGTCACTGGTCACAGAGAAGCCATAACCATTGGGCACAGAAGCTGCATCTGCCAACTTGGCACATTCCCCCTGGTCCTAACCCTTATTTCCTTCTCATATTGCAGCAGAAAAAATCCTACCTGGAGCGGAGTGTGAAGGAAGCTGAGGACAATATCCGGGAGATGCTGATGGCACGAAGGGCACAGTAGGAAGCCTCTAGGGAAGCTCTTCCTCCTGACCCCTGCCATTCCTGGCCAGGGGCCTGTATAGGGAAACTGCTTCTGCTCTGCCTGATGGACAGTTTATCTGGATGGTCTGGTAACCCTATGTTTTATGCATCACCTGGAGCCCCTTTCAGATCCCATCCCTGTATTTTTTATCCTGGCTCTGCCTGCCACCCTTCTTCCCTGGGGGTGAGTCATGAACCCCCAGGAGAGGGAAGATGGGAGCCAGGACAGATAGGAGAGCTCTTCCTGGGCCTACGACTAGTCACACTGGTCAGACCAATAAAAGACATCTGTCCCACTCTGCTAAGTCTGCTTTTCTTGAGCTGATGGATGAGAACAGAGGATCAGAGAGGCAGAGGCTATCTCCACCTCAGCTCCTCCCTGTTCTCCTCCAGGGCCGTGGGCCTGCTCCTTCTGCATTGAAGCCTTGCCTTCTTTTTTCTGTTCCTTTAGGTAAACCCCTCAACTTCTGAGCCTCCATGTAGTATGCAGATAAGGAAAAGGAGAGCAGGGCACAGCTGAATGTAAGTGAACACAACAGTGGTGCCTCAGTGGCAGTCTGCCTAAAGATTCCTTTCCCACTTCCTCCCAAACATTGTAAAAGAAAATCTGGTAATAAACCAGCAGCACTCCAAGACGGTCTCCCTTTGGTCAGTTCATAGGGTGGACATTACAATCCTGAGGCCTCCTGGAGGCGTGGGGGCAGTGGTGTGCTGGCGCTGGCTTGTACTGGCTCGGGAGAGCCAATTATTTAATTTTCAGGAACTTTGTTGCAAGCCAGTTGTTAAACAGTAGCCATTATTAAAAATTAAGTTTGTAAATTTACCATTAAATTATATTAAAAATAAGGTTAGTAAGTATTTAGAACTTACCCCTTCCGAATTACTTTACTAAATTTGGCCATTATCTGTGTTTTTGAGGTGAACAGTCTATTGTATCTGGATGGTGGAAATACTGCATAGCAGTGCACTCCTGCCCTTGTCTTCCCAACTCCATGTTCAGGATATCACGTTGGTAGCTTGAAATCAGCTACGGTGGGACCTACCATTTACTCCACAGAAATCAGGTGATGCTACAAAATCTTGGCTTTTTGTTTGTTTTTAAAGAGAGAGAGGTGGTAGTTATTTATCAGCACCTGGCTGATTCAGAGGGAAAGTGGGCAGGCGAGGTTAGGCAAGGAGCTGTCAACTGTGCCTCTCAGGGCTGGCCAGCTGAAGAAGGAAAATTAGACTTGCTGCTATGGTGGCTCAGCGCCACCCTGCGGCCAAAACTGAGATGGATGGCCTGGCTGACTAGTTTGTATTATGACAGCTCTCTTCTTTGTGTGTCAGTGGACGGGGGTTGGGTTCTGGGAGGGGATAGCAGGAAGAGAAAGCCTCAGGTCTGGCCCTGAGCCCCAGCTGTGGCTTCTCCTTCCCGAGCAGGCCCTGGGGCAGCCACCACAGTTACCAAGATGCCCTTTCCTAGGCTCTGGGTAAAAGCCAGTGTGGCTCCTTGGTGAGTCCATATCTCAGTGGGACTAGGGAGAGAATGCTAGCTCGGTGGGGACTCCTTGACCTGGCTGAAGGACACCTGGCCTTGGACCCTGCCTCCCTAGTAGCAGCCAGAATGAAAAGGTAGATCGGCTCCTCATCATGTACTGGACAGTGGCTGAGAAACCCAGGGCTTAGATTGTATCTGGAATAACTGAGACAGTTGAGGTTTAGACAAATTTATTGAAACATACAGGGCGTCAGCAGAGAAATCATTCAGTGGTATGTTACATCATGCCACTACCTTGAATGTATAATTTTAAAATTATAAATATATATTTTGTCACTAAGCCTTTGGCCAAAAAAAATGAAAGTCATTTAGCACATTTGTGAAGGACCAATAAGAAATGGATTTGGACATTAAAAAGATCAAGTCACTGAATTAAACAGCAGCAACCCCTGCTAATCTAGAATCCCACTGCGTTGAAGGTAGAAGTGTCTGTGCAGAGCTAGTCATTGATTTCAGCAATCAGAAGAGATGGGGGCAGGCACACTTGTTGGCGGTGGCGGCAGAGCTGGCAGGACAGGAGAGCCGGGGTGGTCAGGTGAGCATATCCCAGAGACAGCAGCAACAGAGGGCAGTCCAGCAGGCTGTGAGGCAGGTAGATGGGCCCAGGTCATCCCTTCTTTGGTCTTCCACCACATACACTGGATGGGGAAGGGGAGAGAGGGTGAGAATGAACCGGCACAAACCCCAGGCTCTACAGAGCCAACACCTCAGACCAAGGGAGAGCTACGTACAGCAGCTGAAAGCCACTGAGCAGACTTTGTGCAGCCTTTCCACTTATGCAGTCTTGGGTGACGAATGGAGGAAGGGGGGCTCAACTACTTTCCCTCCTCCTCCTAAGGACATTCATCCCTGCAGGAGGGCAAGCACTAGGGAACCTACCCAATGGCCTCACACCAAGGCAGCCAGTTAAGTAAGAAATGTCCATTGCTCTCTGGCCAGAGTTGGCTAACTCTACTTGGTTTATAAACCAGGCAGCACTCTGTCCCGAATCCTACAGGGGAACTGGGGGGCATTTCTTCAGATACAGCTAAGCCATCTCCCAAGAGCAAGAGAGTAACTAAAATCTCCTAAAAAGGGGCTTTAGGCTTTAAAAGATTAACCAGGAATCTTGGTTTTCATACCTGGCCAATGCAGAATGTGCTCCAGCCTCTAAACTTTTGCACAAAGCAATGGTAGGCAGGATGAAAACCTAGGCAAGTGGGAGGCTATGGCTGGAGCCTGGAACTCTTGCGTTTCCTCAGAATGGAGTAGGAAATCTGAGCCCTGTCAGGGCTAAGCGCTGTATTAAGAGATCTGAGTGCCAAACAAATCCCCAGATCAAGAAGGACCCCCAACCACCCTTTACTCGTGAGCTCTGGCTCACGTCAGCCTCGCTTCCCATTAGAATGTCTAACGGTTGACCTTGGCCTCGGAGGATCTGCAGCCACTTTTAAGAAAATCTCAAAACAACCATCATCAAACTCAGTAATAAGCAGTAAGGATCTTAAACTTTTTGAAAGTTCATGAATACATGAATCTTCTTATAAATTAAACCAGTCCTTTGGCAATCATCTTTTAGTTCTATTTTTGTGTATCTATTTTTAATACCTCCTCTCTTGGCAACTCTTCTCTCTGGAGCCTGGTATAGTAGCTAGAACACGCTGGGTTAGTGTGAGCTTGTCCAGGTTCTGTTGTATCAGCCGCCCTCCACAGAGACATCCCTTTCCCTTCTCTCACGGCACGGGTCTAATCTCAGCCTGTTTTCATTTGGCCCCTCTCAACACAGACAAAGTTGTTCAGGGTCTGGGAGACAGGACCCACCACCAGGCAAGCCTAGTCAAAGAGGAGGCGACAACCCATTTATTTTTCTGAGGTCTGGTAAGGCACATGACCTGATTTATTAGTCTTAAGAGTAACTTTGAAATAGATGTTACCATCATTCCCATTTCACAGGTAAGGAACTCAAGACTTAAGAGAGGTCAAGTCTCTTGTTCAGCACAGGACCAGCCAGAGGCAGGATGTGAATTCAGGCCCCAACTGGGATAGCACAGGGACCAGGAGGAGCACAGGAGTGAATGGGCTCCAGGACAGTCCTCTCTCACTCCAGCCAGAGCCCACCCCACCCACTGAAGGCCTGGGCACTCCAAACTCTGGGGTCACCACAGCAGGGTGTCACCTGCCACCTGCCCAAGTTCCCAGCCTCCCCTGATCCTGCATGGGTAGTGTTGGACAGGGAAACTGAGAACACATTTGGCTGTGGACCCCCTTGAATAATCTCTTGCTGTATTCTCCTTGCCACTCTGCTGCCCCTGGGACATAAAGTCCCCCTCCTCTGCCAGCTCTGGAAACAGCCTGTTTAACCCAGGCCTGAGACCCAGCCCGAGGTTGGGTTGCTATGTGCCAGGTCCTGCAGGCTCTCTTAAACTGGCGTTTACAGAGGTGCTCACGATGTGCCTGGACCTGTGCTGAGGGCCTTTCAGCACCACTTGATCTTCGCAACCCTGCGGGACACCTGTCTCCTCACTGCTTCCCCTGCTCCCAGCCCTTCTTCCTCTCAAAACCACTGAACCTCAGGTAGCTTTGTCAGGGAAACAAAAATGTCCCAGTCTTGCTTCCTCTATCACCTTTCTCCATTAGTCAAGTTTGTCCTTGCCAGGGCTTATTTCACCTGCCATACTCCACAACCTGGGGCAGTAGAGACTGAGCTGATTACTCCCAGACAGTGGTTACACAGAGGTTAGAAATAATCAGTCTGGCTACAAAACAGAGGACTTCAAGCCAGAGGGCTGCATCAACCTTGATAGGGGTAGTTAGTGCTGTACATACCTTAGAAACCCGAGTCACTTATTTCCTGGAGCACCGAGTCTTCCAAAGCCCTTATGACTTTTTTCCTTGCATTAGCTGAGGACAGAACCTATGCTTCCAGACTGTTGAGAAGATGGGAGTGGAAGAGTGCGTGTGTGGGAGGGTAGGTGCGGAGGTAGGAGTGACTTGTGTTTTCCTTGCTTTTCTTTCCATCACCAAAAGCAGGGATGATTGGCCCAGGAGGAAGGCCTCACGGTTCCTCACAGCACCCGCGGTGGGACCCAGAAATTGCATATCTTACAACTGTATCTGCCTAGATGCCCTGCTTACCTGCAGAGTCTGAGGTACTGCACCTTTAGAGGGTGCCCGCTGCACTGAGCTGCAGGCCTAGTCTGCCCCAGGACACCACCCAGCCCTGGGGCTTCTGCTCCTCACACCTTCTAATCTGCCACGTGTCCCCATCCCTGCCACCCAGTGGGTGAATCTGCCTGAGAGCTCCCATACTGCCCTGGCTGAGCCATTAGGATGCAGCCCATGCTACCTGAGTCCTGGGCCATGACAGCCTCCCTGGGTACTTGAAGCCAGGGGACTGTGTACACCACAGCTTTTCTGGTGGTACTGGTTACCCAGTAGGAGCTGGGGCAGAGATGATTCTAATACAGGTCTTTCCACACCCAGGCCACATGGGCCTTCCTGGCAACTGGCCTATACTGGCAAGCTGGGCATAAAAAGGGGGGGCAGGACCATGGTTATGTAAGATGTTAATCATTAAGGGAAGCGGGATCAAGAGTATACAGAAATGGTACTACCTGACTTTTCTGTAAATCTAGAATTACTCCAAAATAAAAAATTTTTTTTTCTTTTAAAGGAGGAAAAAATCGAGAGGGATCAAAAGTGCAATGGGTGGAGTTGGGAGCAGTCAGTGCCCAGTGGGGAGCAGAGGGTCTGGTGTCTGCAGAGGCTACTCACATTGAGTGCCTACTTAGGGATTAAGTGCCCCCTTGTGGCCAGCCTGGGGACAGGCTGGGCTCCAGCTCCTCCTGACGCAGGCAGGGCTTTACAGATTGGCTCACACACATATCAGCCAAAAGGCTAACCATCCCATTTCCTATCTAGTGTCTCAGGAGCCAAGACCACCCTATTCAACCAGTGCTGGGAGCCTGTGCCCTGGTCCCAGGCAAGGGACTGAAGGGACTCTCCATTTCCAGAAAACTGGTTGAGTTGGAGATCAGGTCCAGGGGTTCCTTCACCAGCTTGTCTTTCTTGCCTCACACAGTCCTTTGGTACCAACCTTCAATGTTCTCAGCCCCAGCCCAGGGGTGGGGCCTGCAGAGGGCCAGGTACTCAGAGCTTTGCCATGTGAATGCAAGTGCAAAGGTGGTGGTGGTGGTGGTGAAGGGGGTTGGGGGAATGTGCAGGGAGGGGTGTATGAGCATATAGATGTAACTCAGATGCCCAGACTAGGTCATAAAGACCCAGGTAAGTCTTGGGTGCAGAACCTGTGGGGAGCTGAGCAGATTCTGGAAGAGGCTCCCCATCTGCCTTCTTGCCTCTCTGCTGGAAGCAGAGAAGACAGATGCAAGATGCTTGGAGGCATGCATCCCCCTGTGCCCAACTGCCCACCAAGCCCTGGGGTCTTCTCCAGGGCCACCAGCCACACCAACCAGCAGTCCCAAATTCTAGGACAACCATATTGTACAACCCCAGGGGGGCCATTCACATGAGCTACTGGTTCTGGGCAGGCAGTGGGCAAGTGGGGCTCCAGACCACACAGGGACCTGGGCAGGAATGTGAGCAGAGGCTTACTCTGCTAAAGGCTCCAGTTCCTCAGTCAGCCCCATCCTGGAATCTGAAACCTTTTCTTGCTCAGCTCAGACATTTTAAATGATTAATCAAGGGCTTGAAGTGGTAATTGAGCCTTATTAGGCCATTCTTACTTGTCTCTGCATCTGTGCACAGTCCCAACCCAGAGAGCTAGTAAGGAGAAGCAAACAAAAAGACTGGGGCTTCCCAGAGAGTTCTGACGTCTGGGGCCTTCTTGCTCCGGGAGCTAATTAAGGAAGCTATACCTTGGCCTCTTGTGACCAAGACCAGTGATGGGCACCCAAGCTGCTTCTCTACTAAGACTACCACAGCCAGAGCACCTCCCCGGAAGTGCCCCCAGTGGAGATGACAGCTTTGCCAGAGGCAGGAGGCCTGTAGTCACCCCACCTTCTAAACCAGCATCCAAACCAACAGAAGAAGGCCAGCCTTCCAGGAGGTATCAGAGGATGCCGAACAGCCCTCCTACTGCTCGGACCAGAGGTAGAAGAGAGGTAAAAATCTTTCCACATCTTAAGAATAAGTAAAATCTCAGGACAGCCATAGGATGGTTCCTGCCCCTTCCATGCAGGGGCAGAGAGGAGAACACACAGCTCGCTGAGGATGCACTTCAGCTTTCCTTGGGTGTGCACGTGCAGTGGGATCATTTATTACTCAAGCACAAGGGGGTTGCACTGGTGAGAAAAGGTGCCCTAAAGGCAGTGCCACTGTGCCACCTGCTCTGAAGGCCATGAGCACCAGGTAAATATACAGAGGGGGGACAGTGAGGGGGTGACGGTTGGCCGGGAATAGTAGAGGCAATCAAGGGCGTGTAGTTTTCACTGGAGTCTAGAGGTTAAGAGCAGGAGAGGTGAGGAATATCTTCCACTTTCCTGTTCCTCCACAGGTAGAGGAGGGACACGGGGCTGGCAGCACTGGCACAGCCTTGGCCCAGGCTCTGCGACAGCAGCTGCCTTTGCCTGCTCAGTTCGGGACCTTCCCCAGGCCACCTGGGCCTCACTGCCCTCACTACCACCTCCTTCTGCAGCTTCAGCCATGTCTCCCAAGTCTCTGTCCCTCTCCCTGCTTCCGTGTCCCAGACCCACTGTGAGGCAGAACAGTCAGGGAGCTGGCCAGCCAATTCATTCACCCATCCGTGTATCTACTGCCTGCCACCCAACTGAGCAATCATTCAGCCCACCGTCACTGTCCAGACACAATGCCAAGTGTTGTTGTGGGTTGGTCTGGAAAGGGTGAGAGTTTGCTGACCTCTGTGTGGGTCACTGTTCCGAGATCTCCAGAAGTACAGCTACTGCCATCCTCTGAGGAGACAGCTGCTGGACAAAACCAAGCGGCCATCTTGGCCAAAGCCCAGCCTTTTCAGGGGTTGTTGAGGGTCTAGGGAACCCTGGCATATCGCACCCAGAGCATCCAGAGGAGAGTGGGCCCAAGCCTCTCCCTTCCCAGGCTCAGTCTCAGGCCAGCTTGTACCTTAGCCCTCTCCAACCCAATCAGTTTTATGAACAGTAGACCTGATAGTAAAATTGTTTCATAAACAACAAAAACAGTTAAGTGCATTTGGACATGTCATACCCGTCTGGTAAGTATGACTGGACTGCCACCACCTCCTGTGGCCCTATCCTTGGGCTAGACCTGCTGGGGCCACTGGGACAGAGTTGGTTGTAGATGCTGGGACAATTGAGAACATCCTAGATGCTAGAACTGCAAATGAAACTGCCTTGGAGATCATGTGGCCAGTCATTTTTTGGTAAGAAAAGAATGCTGAGCCCAAAGAAGGGAGGTGGTAACTGAGGTCGCATAGTGAATTAAAGGTATGTCCTGACCTATCACCCAGCCCTCTTGCCTCCTGGCCCAGTGCTCTCTGCACATCAAGATCAGGCTCACTAGTAAGTCAGAAAGAGAAAAACAAATACCGTATGCTAACACATATATATGGAATCTAAAAGAAAAAAAAAATGGTTCTGAAGAACCTAGGGGCAGGACAGGAATAAAGATGCAGACGTAGAGAGTGGACTTGAGGACACGGGGAGGGGGAAGGGTAAGCTGGGACGAAGTGAGAGAGTGGCATGGACATATATACACTACCAAATGTAAAACAGATAGCTAGTGGGAAGCAGCCACATAGCACAGGGAGATCAGCTCCGTGTGAACACCTAGAGGGGTGGGATAGGGAGGGAGATGCAAGAGGAAGGGGATATGGGCATATAAGTATAGGTATAGCTGATTTCACTTTGTTATACTGCAGAAACTAACACACCATTGTAAAGCAATTATACTCCAATAAAGATGTTAAAAAAAAAATTAGGCTCACTTCAAATCAGCAGCCTGGCTGCAAGTGACCTGAAATGTGGATGTGTGTGGACAGGTGAAAGGCCTCGCCTGGTTCTCCCTTAAAATCCACTGTCTTTGTGGGAGAGCAAGATCCAGTCCTCACCCTACTCCACAGCGTGTCCGAAAGAGAGGGCAGAATGGACCTGGTCCAGCAGTCAACTGGGAGACGGAGTGAATTTCAGGGTCCCTCCTGGCAACCACCCGGTGGGTGTGTTGGCCCAGAACAAGGCACCTCCTGGGGGTGGGGTGTAGCTGGACCGTCCCCCTCAAGAAATCTACTTCAGACTTTCCTTGGGCACCCCACCACTTGAATTGCTCTCTAACGACAAGAGCTATGTACATGGGCTCTGGAGGGGCACTGCCCAAGTGACGGTCACAGCTTCCCCATGCCCCAGCCTTCACACTTGTGAAGCGGTGGGTGGAAGTAGTGCCTAAGAGCCTATGTTTTGTGACAAAAACATAAGAATGTAAAGTGCTTGGCCCAGGGCCTGGCATGGAGTGAAGGAGGGAAGACTTAATGGGAACCACAATGTGATGACATCCTACAGAAAAAAAATCACCAGAAATCTGTTTTCTTATTCTGAGTCTGTGTGCGGGGAGGGGCTCCTCCAACCAATCCATATTCGGATTGGTATTCATATGTGTGGCGCCAACTCATCACAGGATGACAGAAGCAGAAGAACTGGCAGTCCACGTGAAGCACAGCTGCTCAGAAATGGGAAAGGAGACAACCCAGGGGAGAAGCAAGGGGCTGTGTGTGTGTACTGGGGGCTAGGAAGGCGGAATACAAACAACTTTAGCTGTTGAGGCCCCTCAAGAGAATAGGGTGAAATATTTGGAAACATCCCATTTCCTTAGGTAAGGGAGTAAAGAAACCCTCACACATACACACGTGAGCATTTGCTTGGACGTGATGAGTCTATGGCTGGCATTAAGACAATGCAGACACTAAGGCCAGTAGAAGAACATAATATGAAAGAGAACAGTCAACAAGGGATGTACACATTAAAAAGACTTAAAACTGAAGAAGTAGGGTGTTTCTCCTTACATCTTAAAATTAAAGCCAGTCAAATGTGATCAGTTCACAACTCAAAACCTCGAAAATTCCAGCAGGACGGGTGGCCTTGTTCATTGAATCTCAGGAAAAGGACTAAATTCTCTGGGGATAAAAGAGTGTCTTTTGAGAAACAGTTCCCTCCAATGTGTTTTTTAGTCTAGGAAATGTGCAGAAATGGGGTAAAGGAGCTGATAGCGTTTTCTGTCCACTGTCACAAAACATTAAAGTGAAAGGACCATCCTCCCACCTCCCAAATGGAGATGCCGCAGAAGGCAAGAAGGTTGCTGAGGAGCTTGAACAGGGCGTGTGACAGCGCACGAGTGCCGCCTCTTCGTCACGCGGAACTCAATGCAATGCTGGAAGTTGCCAGTTTTGGGTGCGCGTGGCTGGAGATCCAGCAGTGCTTGGTACTTTCCAGTAAAGGCCATGCTGTTCTACAAGCGGGAGACTGGAACTCACTCACCCCACTTACATAACACAAAAAATAAAGGCTTGCTTTTTTACCCTGTACTGACAGAAGAGGTCAAGACCAGGGCCTGCAGACCTGAGCTGAGATCCTGGCTCTATTCTGCCATAGCTGGGTGACTTCGGGTTAAGTCACTTGACTTCTTAGAGCCCCTGTGTCCTCCTCCATAGGAAGGAAAGACAGTTTTGGAAGCTACTGCCTTAGATGACATGGGAAAATGGGATGAGGACAAAGGTGAATATCATTATTAAGATGGGACAAAAAAAAAAAATCTCAATTTACAAACAGCCAAGTTTCACCATGGGGTGAGATCATATAGCACATTTCAAACGTTATCTTTCATAATTTGATAGACATTCCACTGTTATGTTCATAGAGCTAAAGACCTAAGAAGTGCCAGGCATTCCAGTGCAGCCTCTACAACCGTGTTTGCTGGCCCAGCAGCACGCACAGAGCTTGGTCTCGACCACACAGCCACAGGGAGCGGCCCAGGCCCAGGAGCGGGCAGGGCCGGCACATCCACAGAAATGCCACAGGCTGACACGAGGGCCCAGCAGCTTGGGGGTGGGGTGCTCTATCCAGATGAGCTTACACAACGAAAAACTTAGATAATTTTAGGTTTTGTGGGTTTTTTTGGTAAATCTGAGGAGATAACCAAGAACTGCTGCTTCCGCTGATGAGAGAAGAAAGTAAGTGACCAAAAGGGAAACTCAAATGGTTGGCTAGGGTGACGGCAGAAGACTCAGCAAGTAATCTCATATACCCTGAGGCGAAGAGACAGAACAGCCGGTGTTAGTCTGGAGAATAGAAAGCAGTTTTTCTTTTATCCTTAAGTCAGCCAAGAGACTGGGGAGGGGACTGAAGAACAATGATGGGAGGACACAGGGTGAGGACGTGTGCAGCGCTCCCTCAGCACCCGCTCTTCCTCTCCAAGTCTGCCTGTGCCATTGCCTCAGACCACAGGAACCATGGGTGTGAGCTGGGGAAGGTCAAACAGATGAGCATGGGAAGCCCTGATGTCATGGGTAGTGTTACTACAGCAGAAAGGAGGAAGCAGTTCATTATCTCATGACATATCATGAATATACTTCTAATGTGTCTGTCTGTTTGAGAAATAAATACGAGTGAGGCTGTTATGCCAGGCAGAAGAAATTAAGGAAAATCTAGAGAAAAAATCAGATCATGCACAGAACAGGACAGTTCTATGACCCTGTGGCAGAGGTGTAAATAGCCCGAGGCAGGGAGATTCCTCTAATGACTGGCAAGTCTTGCTCTACCTGCTCAGGAGGGAGACAGATGGAGACCAAGGTTGTGAATGATGGTGGCTGACCTGCCCTAGAGCATGACCTGGCCCACAAGCCCCTCAACATACTGGTCATCCTTTCATGGCTGCTCCTGCCCAATTCGATGTAGACATACCTCATTACCGCCAAACTTCAAAAGACACCAATATAATCAATCATAAGCTGGAATAATCACAACACAGCAAACGAAGGAGCAGGCTGCCTTTCTTCTTCAGAGGTTATGGCACATAAGAGGGAGCAAGTCATGCCATTTAAATACCCACCAGCCCTTCTAATCATAATCCCAGCAGTATTTTTTGTAGATAAGCTGATTCTGAAATTTATGGAAAGGCAAGAGAACTAGAATAACAAATAATTTTGAAAAAGAATAAAGTTGGAGGACTCATACTACCTTATTTTAAGGTTAATATAAAGCTACAATAGTCAAGACGGTTATGGTATTGGTGAAGGAACTGACAGATCAAAGGAGCGGAATAGAGAGGACGGTAATAAACCCACATAAACATGGCCAACTGACGTTTGACAAACATGCAAAAGCAATTCTATGGAGAAATGATAGTCTTTTCAAACAAATGTTGAAAAAATTGGCACACAAAAACCCAAAAACCTCAACCATTTTATGCCTCACATTTTATGTAAAAAGTTACCCAAAATGGATCATAGATCTAAATGTAAAACACAAAACTGTAAAGCTTTCAGAAGAAGACATGGAAGAGAATCTTCATGACCTGGAATTAGGCAAAGAGTTCTGAGACCTAACAACAAAAGCATGATAATTTGGACTTAATCAAAATTTAAAACTTTTGCTCCATAGAAGAATCTGTTAAGGAGATGAAAAGACAAGCTACAGACGGGGAGACAATATATGCAAATAATATCCAACACAGGCCTTTATCTAGAACATATAAAGACTCTCAAAACTCCACAATAAGAAAACAACTCAACTTATAAGTGGGTAAAAGACTCGAACAGACACTTCACCAAATAGGATAGTATAAGAAGGGCAAATACGTACACGACAACATCGTTAGCCATTTTAAAAA
Organism: Balaenoptera physalus; assembly: GCF_965194825.1. NCBI lineage: Eukaryota > Metazoa > Chordata > Mammalia > Artiodactyla > Balaenopteridae > Balaenoptera > Balaenoptera physalus. The sequence goes on from NC_138890.1 coordinate 60,325,402, forward strand.
TGCAAATTAAAACTACAAGGATTAAAATGTAGATAATGGGGCTTCCCTGGTGGCGCAGTGGTTGAGAATCTGCCTGCCAATGCAGGGGACACGGGTTTGAGCCCTGGTCTGGGAAGATCCCACATGCCGCAGAGCAACTAGGCCTGTGAGCCACAACTACTGAGCCTGCGCGTCTGGAGCCTGTGCTCCGCAACGAGAGGCCGCGATAGTGAGAGGCCCGCGCACCGTGATGAAGAGTGGCCCCCGCTTGCCGCAACTAGAGAAAGCCCTTGCATAGAAACTAAGACCCAACACAGCCAAAAAAAAAAAATATATATATATATATATATAGATAATGGAAAATTAAATTACATTTGAGGGCAGCTTGAGTATGATATGTAATTTTAAAATAAATACAATCCTTGTTTAATTAAGAAAAAAAAAAACCTACAAGGAGATACCACTCCACACCTATCAGAATGGCTAAAATTAAAATCAGTGACAATATGTGCTGGCAAGGATACAGAGCAACTGGAACCCTCATTCATTGCTGATGGGGATGCATAATGGTACAGCCACTCTGAAAAACAGTAGCAGTTTCTTAAAGTTAAATATACACTTAATCATTTAAGCCAGAAATTTCACTCCTTAGAGAAATGAAAACTTACGTTCAAAAACCTGTACATAAATTTATAATCACCAAAAAGTGAAAACAACCCAAATGTCCTTCAACAGGTGAATGAATAAACTGTTACCTCCAGACAATGGACTACTACTCAGCAATAAAGTACCCCCCAGATCTTCAGAAAATACACCAGCAGTTACACTCTGATAATTCTGCTTATAAGGCAGTATCCCAGAGGCAAAACCCATCCAGCCTAAATCTCCCTTGGCCAAATGTACTGGAAAATCCAGAACGACCTAAGGCTTTCAGATGCATTCCTCAGGTCCCTGGGATTCTATAAAAAGGTAGGGGATGGCCCGTCCTTGCCTCAACTGCAATTCCGTAGTATCTATTCCACACTGGAGTTGCATGGAGAGTTTCTTATAGAACAATTTATATTAGAAAAATCTGAAAACTATCAGAAAGGCTGAAATGGTGGTCATGACGGATCTATACTTGCTGCTGTTCAGAAGGGCCTCCCCAGCAAGGATAGTCACATGCTTGATAATCTACGTGCTGGACCCTCCAACAGCCACCCCAGGGGACACAGTCTGCTTGAGGAGCAGTGTCTTCTCTGCCCAGGCTCAAAGCTGAGTGACAATAACCTGACTCCCTTACTTGGTGTCTGATCCTTCTGGAACTTGTTTTTTTGCATGGTTCTCTCCAGTTTAGCAGAGGCTTTGAGCCTTCATGGTGCCCAGCTGGTTCTTTGCACTCTGAGCTTGTCTCTTCCACGCCTACACAAATGCCTGCCTTCCTCCAATCCTGTATTCTGGTCCTAGCAATCCTGTCTTTCCCTCTGTTGGTGTCCTTCACAGAATAGGAACTGGAGGGAAGTCCACCCCTCAGTGACAATAGTGTGGCTAAGTCCAATGCACATTTTTGAGTTCTGACCTCCCAGCAATATTTGATGCTACTGATCACTCCCTTAATACAAATTCTCCTACTTTCAGGACATCCCATTCTCCTGGTTTTCCATCTCTGACTTCTTTGCAGGTTCATCATCTACAGGTCCAAGTCAGTTTTCCTTAAAGCTCAGCCCTACACTGCCACCTTCTCTTTTCCCTCCACATTTCTACCTAATGTGATCTCATTCACTCCCACAGTTCTAGTTACTACCAATATGCCAGTGCCTTCCACATTTAAATCTCCAGCCCAACCTCTCCTCCAAGCTCCAGGTGTATATACAACTGCTTACCTGACATCTCTACTTGAATGTCTCATAAACACCTCAATCTAACCCAACACATTCAGAGCCCAACATGATTTTCTTCCTCCTGAGCAAATATACTCCTTTACTTTGTTTCCAACCTCCACAAACACCACCACTAGGCATCTAGTTCCAGTCAGAATCTCAGGAGTCATCCCCACTCCCCGTTTCTTCAATCCCCATATCCAATCCATCTACAAGTCCTGTGATTTTACTTCCAAATTTCTCAAGTACGTTCATGTCTTTCCATCATCACCATGTGAACTTGTGCCTCAAACCATTCTCTACATGGAAGCCAAAGGGGGCTCTTAAAAATGCAGATGTGATCATGTCATCCCTTTGCTTAAAATCCTTCAATGGCTTCCCACTGCTCACAGGACAAAAACCAAAATCCCTAAGTGGGGCTGTGAGCCCCCCATCTTGCTCCTGCCTGCTCGTCATCTGTTCCCAACATCCCATTGTTCTTTGCCACACCAGTTTCCTCTTCTAGTTTCTCAAATAAGGCATGTTCTCTCCTGCCATTGGGCCTATGCACCTGCTTTTCCTACAACTGTTTTGCCTATTAACAGCTATTCGTCTTTTAGCACCCTTCCAGACTGTGCAGACTGTCCCCTTTTCATATGTTTTCATAGCAATACATATCTTCTTTTCATAGGAAAGCAGAATGTCAATAATACCTGTGGGATTATTTAATGTCTTGTTCCCTCCCTAGAGTGTAAGCCCCATGGTGGCAGGGATGGGGTCTGTTCTCTGTGGTCCATCGCCTACCACACTGGAGATATTCAGCAGCTACTGAATGTCGGTCGGAGGGTGATTCCCTGGGAGTACACTTGGGGCAGATCAAAGAACTGCTCCTCCCACAGTTTAAAGTGTCCCAAGGCAATGTTGTGATAAAACTGGGTTAAAAATCTAATCTGTGACCCCACTGGAATGAAGAAATTATTTTCACGAAAAAATGTAATATTAAAAAAAAAAGAGTCAATTTACAATAGCATTAAGACTGCAAGGTACCTGAGAAGACATCCAATTTTAAAGACCAACAAAGGATATGTGAAAGCTACGTGAAGAAATTATAAGATTTTATCTAAGGACATAAAAGAAGTCCAAAAAAATGAAGGGATACCATGTTCCAGATAGGAAGACAACACTCTTAAATACATCAACTCTTCCCCCCAATTACTCTATAAATTACATGCTGTTCCGATTAAAGCCAAACATGGTAGTTTTCCACAGAAACTGACAGACTCATCCTAAAATCCAGATTACAGTAAAAGGCCAAGAATATCCAAGAAAATTCTAAAGAAGAAAAAGGAGTATGTGTGTATGCATGTCCTGGGGGCAGGGAAGATGCCTGTCACACCAGACTTCTGATTCTAGCCCATTTATATGGAGGAACTTGTTATATGACAAATCTCATTTCAAATCAGTGGGGAAAGGGTGACCTAATCAATAAATGGTGCTGGAACTATCAAAATGGAAAAAGAAAACCAGAACCCTATCCTACACCATGATCAAACACAAATTTAGGTGGACTAAAGACTATGTGAAAGGGCTTCCCTGGTGGCGCAGTGGTGAAGAATCCGCCTGCCAATGCAGGGGACACGGGTTCGGGCCCTGGTCCGGGAAGATCCCACATGCCGCGGAGCAACTAAACCTGCACTCTAGAGCCCGCAAGCCACGACTACTGAAGCCCGCGTGCCTAGAGCCTGCGCTCTGCAACAAGAGAAGCCACCGCAATGAGAAGCCCGCGCACTGCAATGAAGAGTAGCCCCTGCTCGCCACAACTAGAGAAAGCCCGCGTGCAGCAATGGAGACCAAATGCAGCCAAAAAAAAAAAAAAAAAAGACTGTGAAAAAGTTTTAAAAGAAAATATAGGCTTATCTTTGCAATCTTGGAATAGAAAATGATTTTTCAAAGATTAAAACACACAAAGCATGAGGGAAAGATTGATAGACATGACATTTAGAAACTTTCGGGACTTCCCTGGTGGCACAGTGGTTAACATCCTCCTGCCAATGTGGGGCACACTAGTTCGATCCCTGGTCCGGGAAGAACCCACATGCCATGGAGCAGCTAAGCCTGTGCGCCACAACTACTGAGCCTGTGCTCTAGAGCCCGTGCAGCCTAGAACCCGCACACAGCAATTACTGAAGCCCATGTGCTGCAACTACTGAGTCCACGTGCTGCAACTACTGAAGCCCATGCACCGCAACAAGAGAAGCCACCACAATGAGAAGCCTGCGCACCGCAACGAAGAGTAGACCCTGCTCGCCACAACTAGAGAAAGCCCACGTGCAGCAACGAAGACACAACGAAGACCCAACGCAGCCAAAAATAATAAAATAGAAAATAAACAAACAAAACTTTCATACTAGAAAATACACTATAAAAAGGTTAAGAGACAGACAAGAAGAAGGTATTTCCAAGCCTATAAAAGTGACAAATATTAGTGTGTGGAATATTTAAAGATTCCCTACAAATCAGTAAGAGAAGACAAACGAATAGAAAAAACGGGCTAAGGATATGTAACAAGCAATTCACAAGATTTGTAAAGGCAAATCAAAAACATCTGTTTATGTTCAAGATCACTAGTAAGCAGGAAGGTAGTTAAAATAGTGAGATACCATTTCACACCTATCATAGATGCTAAAATTTTGAAGTCTGTAGATTAGTTAATTTTTAAAGAAAGAAAAAATGTAAACTGTGCAGCACTAGTTGTTTATTCCAGTAACAGAAGGTAGCAGGCCTGCAGGGAGCACTTGGGTCTCGGCTACTCAGTCCAAGTTGTCCAGGAGGCAGCAGCAGCAGAGAGCAGCCCAGCACGCGGCCAGGGCCGCCTGACACCCGGTGTCGTCCGTCTTCCTTTCCCGCTCCATCACGTACACTGGGGGGTAGGGGAGGGGCGGGGGCGGGGAGAGAGAGACCCAATCAGAGGGGACTGAGCAGCGGTGTCCTATGCTGCTCGAGCACTTAGCACAACCTGTGGAGACCTGTTCGAGGTCTCCCTCTCTCCCCAGACTGTCAGCTCCGTGAAGGCGGAGCCACGCTACCTGGTTCCCTGCTCCATCTCCGCTCCAGTGTCTGGCCCACATCAGGTAGTTTCCTGGATGTGTGAATGAAGGTGACATCTGCTCAGCAGCTGTCAGAGCACTGTTTCCTGCCACCTCCCCTTCCCCAAGCTGACTACGAAACCCAACCCAGCACTTTACTTGACTCATCAAAGTGATCCAGTTTGCAGTGAGGCCTGCCCTACAGCCTGATGTGGCAGGGACTGGCTGAAAGCTTTACACATTATCTCATTTAATCCTCACAACAGCTCTGTTACTATCATTTGTAACTCTCAAACTCTGCAGGAGTGTGAATTGGTAGAAACCCCTTTGGGGGAGCGGTGGCAGGGAGGGGCGGTGCATAGAACTTTGACCCAGAAAATCTGTATCTAGGGTTTTTCTACAGAAATAATTGTCCCGTTGTTCAAAAATGTGTGTACATTGTGACTGCTGCTGTATCAAAATAACCCCAAACTAGCAACAACCTTGATGTCTGTCACCTGGAGACTGATTAGGCAAGCTAATGCATACCATAGGATAGAATACTAAATGGCCATTAAAAAGAACAAGGTGGTTCTTCCATGTTGCCAGTGAATTAAGCAAGGGATAAAAGGTATATTGTACATTGTGCACTGTTATTTTTGTACAATTAAAAGGATATATATACACACACATACACACACAGATTTCTGAAAGAATGCAAGAAACAAAGGTCAGAATGTGGGAGGGGTGGGGGCTTTTACTCTGCTCTGCATTTTATATTTTTCTCAAATCCAGGCTTGTCCGGTTCCAAAGCCACACTCAAAGCCACTCCTCCACTGTCACTGCCAGGGTCCTGTAGGCAGGAGGGAGGGCTGTCCAGTTTCAGCAGAGCTCGGACCTCTTCTAGCCTCTGCCACAGTGCTAGCTCCAGGGGCTTTCTTTGGGGGCAGCTGGCAACCACTCATCTGGGCTCCCTGGCGGCACTGGCCTCAGTCCTGGATGCCTTCCCCAATGTCACAGTTACCTACTGACCCCCCTCGGCCCAGCTTCCCTAACCTGTGCTCCCAGTTATGTCGCTCCCTTCACGGCCTGGCCTGGCCCCTGTGACCTTCAGTTTCACCCATCAGATTTGCCTTCAATGCAGTTCTGACTTCCCTCAGGCCTTGCTGACTCAGCCCTGGGCACACACTGGGATTCCTACTGGGCAAACCTGGCAAGCAGCAGCTGTATCAAATCACCACTCCTCCCCGCAAGGAGCTCGGAGACCAGAGGGTCCTCGCGCTGGTACAATTCCTAAGACTGAGCCCCATGAGCCAGAAACACTCCCAAGCCAGGTCCCCAACAGCCCCACTTGCCAGGGTTCCTTCTGCACTCCTTCCCTCTCCAGCGACACGAGCTGGTGGCATTTCCCAAACCAACCCCAGCCTCTTCTCTTCCTCCCCTTTGGGTTTGAGCAGGTAGTCAGAAGCCCACCGGAGCCTGGTCCTGCAGAAAGAGGGCACCAAGGAGCAGGTACAGTGAGTCTAGCCTTTGCAAACCCCTGGGGAGTCCATGGTCCGCCAGGGGCCACCTTCAGGTCCCTCACCACCCCCCACCCCGGCTCCCCTCTCTCCCTCACCTGTGTGAGCGCCAGCATCATGCCCTTCTTTCTCCTCCCACTTCCTCAGCAGAGCCCCATGCCGCTGCCGTCCGCCCTACCAGCCTGTTCCCTCAGCAGCGCTGTCGGCAACTTCAGTGCCTTCGCACCTGACCCTGAGAGCAGCGCCCGCCCCAGCCCTTGGCTTTCTCTTGACCCCAGCAACACAGTCACTGGGCTCATCCTCCACTCCTTCGTCCTGGAAGTATCCCCTCCACATTTCTGCTCTGCCTCTGGGGCCCTCCAGCAGCACCCCAGAGTGCTGGGACGTGGGATAGATGCCTTCTCACCAAGGCACCTGCCTGCTGCTCCCAGACTCAGCCCTCATCACCCTTTTCCTCACCATCATTGGACTGAGGTCTATAGATATCCCTGCACATTCACAGGCAGAGAACACACTATGGTCCCATTTCATAGAAGAGGCAACTGCATGAGGGAAGGCTACGTGGTCCATCCAGAATCAACTAGAAGGTAGCACCGACACGTCAGTTTCTGGCTCCTCACGCGGCACACTCCCACTGTTCTACACCTACCTGCCCATCGAGTCACTCCTTTGCTCAAAGACATCCAGGCTCCTCCTTCCTACAGCGCTTTCTCCGTGGCCACCTAGACTGTTCAGCCACGCTGCACGGATCCCATGGGTCTGTATCCGGCCACGTTCAGCAAACCCGCTACCGAGCTCTACCTATAAGGGCCTCGGGCACCTCACAGCCAAATTCCCTTGCTTTTGCAAGACTCAGAGCGGATCTACCTGCCCCCACGAGGAAGGCTGCTTGTCAGCAGGCACAGTCCAGCCGTGGCTCAGCGAGCGTCATACCGCACTAGAGCACCGGAAGGTCTCCTGAAAGGGAGTGGGGCCAATGCCTCCCCTTCATGAGTCAGGAAACCCAATTCCAGGCGCGTGCACAGTGTGAAGGCTGATACTTGGCTAACTAATAATCCAAAGAAAAGTATTCATTCTGTGGGCTGAAATTCCTCTCGGCTTCAAACACGGAGGCCTGTATTTGGTGGCCGCAGAACTCTGGTCTCTGTGGAAAGCAGGGTGAGGACAGCTTTGCCGTGAGGAGGCAGGAGCCCACTTAGGGCCGTATTCACGGAGCAGAGAGACAACCGCCTTGAACCCCAGTGATGCTGACGGCTGCAGCGGGCAAGGTGTGCACCAGCACATCCCTCCCGCAGGCAGAGACCGCCTAGCACAGACCCAGCCCGCGCCCTGCGCCCTACCCGACAGCACACAAAAAGACAACCCAGTGCAGGGGGCACTGGCTGTGTTCTCAGAAAAGCTCATCCCCATCTCCCCAGCCCTCCCTCCTCCTTGCTAAAGCGGCCCCAGAGGCTCCAACAACTCTTCCCAGGAACCCGAGATTCAGCAGGAGGGGCGGTGGGATGGGTAGGCAGTGGGTTGTCAGCAGAGTCTGGAGATGGGAAGTTCGGAGAGAAGCAGGGAAGAAACCCTTCCCTACCTGATACTGCTGCCCCAATCCAGGTCACAATTCCCAAAGACACACTGCTCCAATCTAGTGGGAGGCACCACAATTAGAATTTAGGAACAGAGATTTTAATAAGCCATACCAAATTGGATTTAAATATAGGCTCATCTAACTCATTGGCCATGTAACCTTGGGCAGGTAACAACCTCTCTTAGCCTCAGCTTCCTGTGCTGTAAAATACGAGTAACGTCAGTAATCTGTCACAGGCTTGCTGGGAAAATGAAGAGATCAGGCATGCAAAACGCTAACAGCACAGTGCCTAGCATGTTGTCAAGCGTTCAATAAATGCTCACTGGTGTTATTACTGTTATTCAAATGAGTGACTCTCAGGCAGACCCCTCCCAGGACTGACTAAAGAGCTGGCCTAAACCGGCAGAGAGAAGGGGTGGGGGGCTCACCCGGACTCAGGGGAGAAGCCTCAGAAATAAACAAGAGGCCAGGAGGCAGAGTCATAGGCTGTTCTGGAAGCAAAGGGCCTGCAAGGTCATCTAGCCCTTCACTGGGCAGAGGCTAACAGGTCCAGCGCAAGGGAGGGGTGTGCCCAAAGCCACTATGAGGGGAGGGGGCAGAGGAAGAGAGTCAGGCCACCTCCAGTAGCGCCACAGCAGGAGGACGGATGACTGCTGGAGGGAGAACTGCCGGCAACTCCGGGCCCTGCTCTCACCCCAACTGCCCGTGCGCGCGCGCGCACGCACGCACGCGCGCGCGCACACACACACACACACACACACACACACACACACACACACACACACAGTCAATTTTCCTTTGGCCTCAACCAACCACATGGTATCAGAGCCCAGGTTCAGGGTCGGGGAGAGATGGTTACGTCTTTGGGAAGTGTGACTCTGGAAACCTCAGGCAGAGCCCAGGACAGGGGACGGGGGAGCTGATATACTGAGCCTGGGACAGAAGAGGGACCCGGTTAGCATGGGAACAAACAGGACAACAGCACAAGGGCTATAACCCAAGGACCAGAGACAGACCTGCATCCTGACTGCCAGGCCCATGCCTAGTGACAACCCACCCACCCGTTAAAGACCTGAAGGCTCTGTGGCACCAACCCCAGCAGGAAAGCCCACCGTGGGTTTCACAGTCCCTCCCAGACCACCTGCTAGTCCTCAGCCTTCCCGTGCAGAATGTGACACGTGAGCGGAGATGCCTGCCTGCCTCCCAGATCCGGCTGTGCACCCTTAACAGCCTCTTCCTTCTCTCCCTGCCAGAGAAATGGCTCACCTGCCCCAGGGCAGAGAAGTGTGCCCTCTCCTCCAGGTCAGCTCCAGAAATAGCTGCCTGATTCGTTAGCTCCCAGGGTTTAGGCCAGAGATCTTGCTCCAGGTTGGGTTACTATGTGAAAGGCTCTTCTTCCACACCTCACACAGATCTTTCAGATCCTCTGAGAAGCATCTAATCCGCTGTCTGGCAAACTCCTCCTTTCATCCTCCAGCATCTAAAACCAAGCCCAATAAGGCGACCATCAGGGGACTAAAACGGCGGCACAGTACTAAGCGTGTACTAATGCCACGTGCCAGAGCAGGAGAAAGCAACAGTCAGCCCCGAGAACAGCAGAAGAGAAAAGCAGCAGAGGCCGCCCTCCTCCTCCTCTGCATCGCTGACAGGACAGGACCCACCACCTGAGGTTCAGCGCGTCTCCTCCAAGAAGCCTTCCTGACCTGGCCCAGCCCATCAAGGATCTTTCTGACTCTCAATTGCTGCTATCACACTATCATTACAATCATTCAAAAACCTTAGTCTTAGAAATACCAAGCAGTCCTTAAGAAGAATGCAGCACCGAGACAGAGATGGGCCCGAGGGAAGTCCTTAGATGAAAAGGGGAGGCTACGTGTACAGTACGTGTGGTACAGGGCCCAGAACAGAGCCTGGGGGTAAAAGCAGGAGCCTTTCCCTTTGTAGGCCGGCAATGCTTTCTTTTTACTTGCGGCATTGGAAAAGATAAGACAACAGGACTGCCTCAGAAATGGCTAGTTTATCCTCAGGGTTTCTAAATGCTGTAACTAGACTATGAGGTCCTCAAGTGCAGGGTGCAGGTCTTCTCCCTGTGCTCCCATCTCTACTTCCTAACCCGTCTGACAAATACAGACGGGCGCTGGCCAAAGGAAGTCTCGTCCAGAGGTAGAGAGACCCATGCATGACAGGACAGGTGAATCCATCGAAAGCCCATCGTCCCCCAGATGTGTCCACCTCACCAACTACCGAGGGCCCTAGGGCTGGTTCTAAGCTGGTGCAGGGAACACCAGTTCTTGCAGCAACTCCAAATGCCAAGGTATTTCAGAAAAGTATTTTACTTTCCTAGGAAAGAAATGATGTATAATTCTAATAACGTTAAATGTTGTGTAAGAACTGGATGAAACGAAAACAGATGACAAGAATCAGCAGACCTGGGGGGTAACACCACACCTGCCCAAAGCTGCTGCGAGTAGAAGACAAGTGACCTCAACATCCTCAGTTGTCAGTGGGCTCAGGGTTTCAGGTCCCAGGACGGAGCCAGGTCTGGGGACGAGACCAAAAGACCAGCCCAACTTGGGTTAGGAGGGGCAAAGTCATCAAGAGCCTGCACCCCCGGGAGCAAGCCGGGTGTAATGAGGTGCACTGCCTAGTGTCAGTGCCCACCACCGAGTGACAAGGGTGCCTCCACAATCACAAGGAAGTGGCCAGCTAAGTGTAGTCAGTGACAGGTAATACATAAAACTGGAATTTTAACATGCTGTGAAAGCCTATCAAATATCAAAATGAAGCCTGATGTTACAAGTGACCAGTGGTGGTTATGTTGGAGTCTAAAATTAGGCGGTGAGTAAAGCTACCTTTTGGCCTGTGAGTCTAGCCCTCAGTGGAAAAGGGTGAGTCATCAGAAACTGACCTTCAAAAGACATCCTGCTCCTGTGCTTTACAACTCGTACCCAAAAGAATTGAAAGCAGGTGCTTGAACAGGTATTTGCACACCCATGTTCACAGCAGCATATTCACAACAGCCAAAAGGTGGAAGCCACCAAGTGGATGAAAGGATAAACAAAACACGGTTTATACATACGATGGAATATTCTTCAGCCTAAGAAAAGAAAGAAATTTTGACATTTGCTACAACATGGGTGTACCTTAAAGACATTTTGCTAAGTGAAGTAAGCCAGTCACACAAGGACAAATACCGTATGACTCCTGTTACATGAGGTACCTAGAGCTGCCAAATTCATAGAGACAGAAAGTAGAAAGGTGGTTGCCAGGGACTGGAGAGTGGATTTATTTTTTAGTGGGTAAGGAGTTCTAGTTTGGGATGATGAACAACGTTGTGGAGATGGATGGTGGTGATGGTTGCACAGCAATGTGAATGGACTTAATGCCACCAAACTGTACACTTAAAAGTGGTTAAGGGCTTCCCCTGGTGGTGCAGTGGTTGAGAATCCGCCTGCCAGTGCAGGGGACACGGGTTCGAGCCCTGGTCTGGGAAGATCCCACATGCCGCGGAGCAACTGGGCCCGTGAGCCACAATTGCTGACCCTGCGTGTCTGGAGCCTGTGCTCCGCAACAAGAGAGGCCGCGATAGTGAGGGTCCCGCGCACCGCGATGAAGAGTGGCCCCCACTCGCCGCAACTAGAGAAAGCCCTCACACAGAAACGAAGACCCAACACAGCCATAAATAAATAAATTAATTAAAAAAAAAAAAAAAGCCAAGAAGTTTACAGTGAAAATATGAAAGATGCCCAGGGGACAGGACATGAAGTAGAAAGACTCAGACAAATTTGAGCTGTATGATAATATATAATAAAAGTTAAAAAAAAAAAAGTGGTTAAAATGATAAACCCTACGTTCTTTCATCCTTCACTTATTCATGAGGATTCCAGGCATATCAACACCCTGCGGGGAAAGAGATATGGGAGCTTTGCAGGAGGCAAAGCTCTATAGGCTGGTGGCTCAGGGACGTTCTGTCCCAGCAGCTGTTTCAGTTCTCCTGGGTTGGTGGTGCGATTGATCCCACCGTCCCCAGGTCCCCCGGGCTGCCCTGGAGGCCAGACAGCTAGACGCCCATCACAGCCATCCAAAAAAGGAGGTCCGCTCTGTCTGCCAGGTGCCCACCTGCCCTCCAGTCCGAAGACCCCTCCAGACCTCTCCAGCCAGACCTCACAGAGGATGTGCTGGAGGAGAGAGAAGCTGCTGTGGCGGTGGGTACTCTGCTCAGGCTCCCTCCCACCCCACATGCTCACTTCTCATTTCCCTGACACAGCCAGCCCTGCAGGGGAGTCCGGGATGAAAGACACGGTCCCTGACTCAGGCAGCTCACAAGACACCTTGGAAAGAAGAGCCAACGACATATCTGAGGAAGTGCATGGTGACATGCCATACTGGGGGGCGGGGGGGACCAATATTCAACAACTAGAATTCAGAATCAGGACAGGGCCTTTCAGAATGAGCTAAGGAGAGAGGAATGTCAATCCTACTACTGCCCTGTCCTTGTTTTCCTTCCTTTATAAGAAAATTTAAAGAAACGCTGGCTAGTGAGCAGCTCACCCAGAAACAGGCAGCATTTTAGGTTGGCCCAGGCTGTGCTACAGCCCTGGCTTCTCCTGACAGAGTCATCATGGCCTGACTCCCCCTGCCCCAAGGAGGGAGCGGTGGTGATGGTGATGAACTGCACGATCTATTATTTCATACCCTGCTAAGCAGCAGGAAAGACGCTTGGAACCAGGGAATCACGGAAACAAAGCAAGGAGAGAAAAGGTAGGAGAAGAACAGAAATAGACTCAGAAGCCTCAAACTCCCACTGTCAGCGGCCCCTGGATATAAGACAACAACTGCTATGATTTTGGATGCTAAACAGAAACCAGGAAAATTATTTTTCTGGTTTCAGGCACTGGGTTACAGAAAAAGGTGGAGAGGCTCCTTTGAGGGGAGCTGGCTCTTTGGAATGGGCCCAGATGGGCAGAGATCACCACGGAGGTGGCTGCTGGGTTCTTACAATTAGTGCCCCGGCACAGACAGGCACAGGCTGCCCTGCCATCGGCAATATGAGCCTGACTCACGTTGAGTGCCGGCCTCAGGAGCCTCATCCAAATAGGTCTTGCTGCATTTTCTAACAAGGCAAACACCACCATATCGCTTTTATTGAACACAAAATGTGTCTTTATCTTAGGTATACAGACCACAACTGGCTTCTGCACGTACCAGGTTCCTGAGTTACTGATTAACAGTCCTAGCAGACACATTTATGTAAAACGCCCGAGGTTGTTTTCTTCCTCCTTGGTCAAGCTTAATTTGGCAGACAGTAAAAATAGCTGTATTTTCACCTGAAGGCACCCCAGTTTAGAGCCCTGGTACACGGTGAGCTCTGAGGGAGGGACGGGACAGGAGAGCCACTCTCAGTGAGCGTGGTGGGCAGGTGATTCAAGCAAGGCACACCTGACTTGTAATGAGTGTGCCCCACCCCACCCTCTGCCCCCTGAAGCACACCGCCCACCACTTCACTGCGCCAAAGGTCATCCTTGTAGACCTGGAAAGACCTGTGGTGGGGGGGGCCTGGGCTCCGCCACGCAGTCCCCAACAGTCCCTGCTGTTCTGTAACACCGCCGCAAGCCACCCAAAAGTCAACCACCAAGGGTCCTGAAAACTACCACCACATCCACTGAGAATGGCCATTTGGCAAACGTGAGGCCAGAGACTTCCCCAGGGGAGAAGGGGAGGCAGGGGCCTGGCCTGCAGGGCTGTGACTAGAGCTCTGTTAGGCAGGCAGGGCTGGAGTTCAGGAAGACAACTTCCTTCCATGGTCAACTCTACTAGTTCCAGCCAGCTTGTCTCTGAAGCTGAATCCAAAAACAAGTCTCCAACAGCAGGACCAACCACCTTTCCAGTGAAACAGGAAGAGACAGGCTAATCCTTGCTATGAAAGGCTGAGGTGGGAAACTAGGTGAGATTAGCCTTGGAGGTGGAAAGGGTACACAGGGAGCCTCCAACATGTCAGGAAGGACGGAAGGCAGCTGATTGCTCCTCATCCACTGAGCAGGGTTCAGCTGCCCAAAGCGGTGGGTTTATTTACAGCCCCGCCAGTTTGGAGAACGAAAGGGCTCTCAGCAAACTCTGAAAGCCCGGCACACTTGGCCTAGGGCTCACTCCTGCCTCCCTGCTGCCATCCTCAGTCAGGAGCGCCCCTGAGATCACAGCGCAAACAGACCCCAGCCTCCTAGCAGCTCGCCAAGGAACACCGTGGAGATGAGGAGAGGTGGCTGTAGGGTCGTATCCCCCGGGGTCCACTCTCAGTGCCGCTTTGAAGGGTCACAACCTCTCCTAGCTTCAGTTTCCTCACTTGTAAGATGGGGATAATAATAGCACCTCTTCTGTCATTGGGTTTTTGGGGACTTAATGAGTTAAGCCACATAGGCCAGTGCCCGGTATACAGCAGGCTCTTGGTTTTTGTTAGCTGCTGTTGTTACTCCCAAGACAGAGACCTGAAGGACAGAAGGCAGGACTCCCTAACTGCTGAGACACCTGGAAGCAACATGGGCATTATGTAAGGCTGCTAGCAGAGTCTATAGACAGTTTTTCCTTCTACACAATGAACTGAGGTCTTTTTGAAGAACCAACAAGTGACAGGGAAATAGGGTAAAAGAAGTGTCTGTTTCCCTTAGGTACTGCCGGGCCACCTCCTGTGGATGCCAGGCTGCTGGGCGATGACCCAGGAGGGCCAGGGGCACTGCCTCCTAATGAGGCACAACCTCACAGCCATCCCAGTGACCCACCCCGCCACGACAGCAGCTGGAGCTGGCGACCACCAAGAATCCTTCTGCCAACCCCTCACCCTCCCTACCCTTCTCCCAGGCCTGCACAGGGGAAAGGTCTTGCTCAGGAATTCCTTTTGCTCTCCAAGACGAATTCTGGTGACCCTTAGCTCCTGATTCTACCTGGATAAAAATGCTGAACACGCCAGCGTCACTCACCACGCCATGCCCCTAGTCTGGTACAGGGCACTTGGTAGGCCTGGCATATAAGGGACATGGAATGAATGAGTGAACGAATGAATGAGTGAATGAACGATTTGTCTTGCACCTTTTACCTCAGTTGGAAAAGCTGTTTCCAGCCTACCTTGTGAGCAAGCTGCAGATACAGGCTTAGCTGGCTATTCTCTGAAGCAATGGCAAAGCACTATTAAGAAAAAATAAGAAGACCCTGTCAGTCTTAAGTTCTTAAGGAAGGGTGTCACTCCCACTTCTGTCAGTTTAAGTCCTTCAAGAGATCTTGGCTCATCCAGAACTTTCCTGAAATGGTTGAGGGCAGTCCCTGGTATCAGGGCCATCACTCTATCCCAGAAGGAATCCATGTGACTAGGAGATCATCTTGGGAAAGAGTGAAGCAAGCAAAAGCTCAGGGGCCTGAGCCTGGCTGGGCCAGGGAGAGTCGGCCCCGCAGCCCCAGAAGATACTTTCTCCAGAGGGCCCTCCTGAGAGCCTTTCCTTCAGATCTGTAGGCCTAGGGTACTGTGCCCGCAGCCTTGAGGAACTCATGGTTACCCATGGCTGCCCAAGGGTACTTGGACAGGGCTTTTTTGGGGGGAGGGGGCGGGGCCGGAGAATATTGATCCTTTATGAACTACCCATGATACACCTATTCTCAGAAGCAAAAGTCCATTTTTACCCATTAAGAACAACTCGAAAAGAATCTTGCACGCTCCAAAATCCTCCAGGCCGACAAGGTATCCCAGGCTACCAAATGGACTCATTTCAGGGTTAAATGGAAAAGTTCAGAGGGAACCAAGACACTACCAAAAAGTAAGGCTAATGGAAATGTTTTTTTTCCCCTAAGGAAAATGCAATTGAAAAGCACTGAAATCTTTCCTAGGCTATTCTCAATTTATGGTCTTTAAGCCGGTTGTGTTCCTGGGAAAAGGTTCTGATGCCTGGGACACCAAGAACAAAGCTCTCCACATCACCGCACACACCCAGGTGCAAGCTCTAGGGGAAACGTGTGTGTGTGTGCATGCACTCGCACGTGTGTGGGGCGGCGGTGGGGATGCCCTTCTCCAGCTTCAGAAAGCCTCTAAGGTCTAGGAGGCTGAGGATGCGTAAGGGCACCCTAGGGAGTGAGCCACCTTTTCCAACCAGGATCCTAGCTTGGACACGCAGCATGCCACTGATATAATGAGAAAAAAGCCACTGAGGCCAGCAGGGGAACAAGGAGGGAAGCAGTACTGGCCTCTCAAAACTAAGAGTTACAGCCCTGACGGCACACAGCAGCAAGCTTCCTGGCTGCGAGCTGATAAGGCTTTCCAGAAGAGTGGGTAGGAAAGTCGGTATTTCCTGGAGGAGGAAGCCACTCCCTCAGGGAGCCAAGGCAAGTGTCCAACAGCAGAAGGGCAGGGCAGGCTACAAATACTGTCATGGTCCACTCACTGGCCGGTCCCAGTGGGTCTCTCAGCCCCTGCCAGAGCAGCTCTCAGGGCAGAAGCTGGGTCCTCTTCATCCCTGTAGCCCCCAAGGTCCAGCCGCTGCGGATGCAGGTTCACTGGGCCCGGGGGCTGAGCTTGCTACACCTGGCATAGTCCACTTCGGTAAAATACATTTCCCTCAAGCTGTCTGTGGCTCGGCTTCCTCACCTGAAAAACGGAGACATAACACCACCGACCTCTTGGGATTGTTATAAAGATTAGATGATTTAACGCCTTGAAAAGCAGCACAGTGCCAGGCACAAAGTAAACAGATAATACATTATAAGTATTATTGCTGCTGTAAAAAAAAAATAAATGGCTAGAAGAAAAGCACTGTGTATTGTAGAGCGGGGGGGGGGGAGGGGGCGGGGGGGGCTGCTAGGGGCGCCCAGCATGAAGTCAGCCGCGTGAGACTGACATCTGCAATGGAGACTTCACCGGAAACCACTGATTGCCACTCGCAAGACTCACATTCTACAGGACCAAGATGCAGCTGAGGGTACACAGATTGATGAATTTAAGATGAAGAAAAAAACCCCAAACACCCAACAACACTTTTATGTAGCATTTATATTAGCTGCAAATATATCTCCTGGACAGAGATGAACATACTAGTCAAATTTCAAAAAGGGCTGCATCATAAAAAACTAAACACAGACCAAAAGATTTATACAAAAATGTTAACTACTGTCTCTGGATAGCAAAAGAATGGGTATTATTTACTTTCTATAAAGAAGAGATATTCCTGTAATTTAAAAAGTAACTCCTGTAATTTAGAATGAAGCCATGTTTTTCTGTGTGAGAACCCGGTTGTACCCCAGGACTAGTGGCCTGGGGTACAGCAGAGCTGCACTAAATCAGGGTTTGGAGAAAGCCACTCTTCTGGCCCCTGACCATGCTGGGCGTGGTCCCCACACTAGTGTCAGTGAACGCTGGGCTAAGCCCTCATCTACAGACACCAGCCCTCGCCATCTTCATTGTCAGCATTTTAGTTATGATCGTCCTGTGTTGCGTCCCGCTTTTTGGAGCGTCTCAGCTCTGGGGAGCCACAATGTAAGCGGAATATAGATTTTTCCCCTGCGGCTAACCACACTGACCACGGGGAAGTGGGTGCCATGGGAGCTGGGCCACAACGGCTGGGGTTGCAGGCAGAGCCACACGGACTGTGCTCGGGCCCCGGGCCGGCCTCTCAGCACAGCTAATGCCTCACTGCTATTTGGAAGGAAGCATCCTAGGGAAAGGCCCCCGCAACCCTAGGTGACCTCACACTCACAGGGCAGTCCCAACACCACGGTCCTGGCTCCAATCCTAGAGACGACCTGATCTATCCCACCTGCACCTTCCAGTTTCCCTGGATTCCTTTTACCCAAAGCAGCCTTCCTTTCCTTGCCCACCAAACCAATTTCCTCGTTGTTTACATCAACCTAACTTTAAAAAGCTTATGCGAGATGTGAATGAAAGGCATTATGTCAAGTTTCAAGACTGGGTAAATGCAGTACTAGAGCAGAAAACCTGGGCTGCACCTGGGGGCGAGTGGTCTGGGAGCAGGGTAGGACTTCAAACACCCCTGTTTCCTGGGCCAGCCCGGTCCAGCCCGGTCCAGCCAACTGAGCACACTTCCTTGGCCAGCTGAGTAAACTGGATCTGCAAAGAGCAGCTGCCCTTTCATACTGCATTACCCCTGAGCGCTGGGCAGGCCAAAGCTTTTGAAAAGGCAAAAGAGAGTGTTTTACATGAAGCGTTTGACCAAAACAGGTTGTGTCTCTATATCCAAGAAGATGGAAAAACCCAAGGCCATCTTTAGGAGCCTATGGTCCCCCAGTGTCCTCGTGACCAGACTGTCTTCATGTGACGCCAGTTCCCAGACCTAGTGCAGTCACAGGGCGGGGGCCGGGGGACAGGCGAACGGGACTTCATCTAAGCGCGGGCCTAGCTAAGCAGATCTGTCAAGTTAAAGCCTGAGGTCACAAATACGGGGAATGAGAATCAAAACTGGTGCCAAGAGCCCAGTTCACTCACTAAAGGCCAATCGAATCTGCTTTTGTGAAAAGAAAGGAAAAGAGTTGCAACTGAGTGTCCCAGAGAGCACACGTCATACTCAGAGAGCCCACCTCGTCACCGCTGTTAACAATGCACATTATTATTAATATTATATATATAATATATTATATATAAATATTATTAATATTTTGAAGTATTTCAAGGGTATTTCCTAATGGAATGCAAATGAGCATGAAAGTTAAGAATACAATTTGAACCAGACAGACCTGGCTTCAATTCATGGCTCAGCGAGTTACTCTTTGACTTTAGGCCAGTTAGTTCACCTCTCTGAACCTGTGTCCTCATCTCTGAAACAGGAAACCACCAAGACCACTGTATGGATTAAAAAAGATCACGTACACAAAGCACCTGAACAAGATCTAATTAGAAACAGTAACATTTATTTAGTGCTTGGCACTAAATTACACAAGGCATTTCACAATTGTTGAACGAGTGAGTGGTGAGATTCCAAGGAAGAAAGGAAGACAAAGTTAAAAAAAAAAACAAAAACAAAAACTTCTACTCATTCATGGGAGGCCCCATGACACATGGAAGCATGTCAGGCTCTGGGTCAGACACCTGGGGAACCATGGGCAAGACATTACAGCCTCTCTAAGACTCAGGTTCCACATGTGTAAGATCTGGGATAACACCACTTACCTGGAAGGACTATTGCAAGAATTGAAGCCATGTCCATAAAGCTCTCAGCCCAGAGCTGGGCACCTCACTAGGTGCTCAATAAATGGTAGTCACTGAGGAGCACAGGCTTTGGCGTTAGATTGGTGGGTTTGAATCTCAGCTCTACCACTTCCTAGCTGTGAGACCATGAACAAGTTTCACGCTTTCTCTGCTTCAGTTCCTTCATCTATACGACGGGGATGAGAAAAGATCTACCTCAGAGGGTTGTTCTCAGGACTAAATGAGTTAACACATAAAAATGCCTGACACACCATAACCACTTGATAATTATTAGCTCTTTTATTTAACTATTATTTATTAACTATTTGACAATTAATAATTAATATTAAATGTTCAAAAACTTAGACCACTGGCTTCAAACTCTTCTTGTCCTCCTGGTTTTAATCTAGGAATTGGTATCAAACACCCACATTCTCCCGTCCCACCTGCAGAGAGGCTCAGAAACAAAGCCTCTTACTGTCTGTCCAGTAAGAGGTCAAGAGGGAATTCTTTATAGCTCCAAGTTCCCGGAGCCTTCTTCCTGGGCAGGCCACCAGAAAAAGTCATGAATTTTTCAGCTGCTAGTGAAGCTGATTAGGAAGGCCCCTTCCTCCACTGGGCTCAAAAGCCAACGTACAGTTTTCATTATGAAGACTCTATCGCAGTGGTTCTCAAAGGCAGGTTCTGGGCCCCTAGGGAACATCTGGTAATGTCTGGGCAACATTTTTGGTTGTCATAACTGAGCAGATACCACTGGCATTTAGTGGGAAGAGGCCAGAGATGCTGCTAAGCATTGTACAAGGCACAGAACAGCGCCCCACTCCCCCCGCCAAAATTACCCGGCCCAAACGTCGACGTGCTGAGGTTGAGAAGCCCTGCGTTATAGGAAATTTGCTTATGACAAAGTAAGTGGGGGGGAAAACAGAATACACAATGGAATCTACACTACAATGGCAGCCAGGTGCAAATGACACGTGCACATAAGCAAGAACTGCCTAGGAAATAAGAACACAAAAAAGATTTGAGTTGATGGGGTATCTGGACTATGAATGGGAAAACATTTTTTTTTCTATGAGAGTTGTTACTATGTTTAGGGACCAGACCATTCAGTGGAGGCAAAAATGACCCAAAGCTGCATCTCTCAGTTCTGATAATTCACATACCTGTGACTGCCAGTATTGCAACAGTCCTCCACACTGAATATTCTGCTCAGAACCCAGACCAAAAAATGAATAACGTGAGGGAGTGAAAAGTAGTGCAAAACAGTCTTTTCTGCAAACTCAAACCCAGAGTTTAACACTTGAAAAAGCTTATTCCAGAAACTCACCCTGTCTTCTCTCCTGCATATCTTTATTTTTTTAAACTTTTTATTTTATATTGGAGTACAGTTGGTTAACAATGTTGTGTTAGTTTCAGGTGTACAACAAAGTGATTCAGTTATACATATACATGTATCTATTCTTTTGCAAATTCTTTTCCCAATCAGGTTGTTACAGAATATTGAGCAGAGTTCCCTGTGCTATCTTTAAACTTCTCATCCTCAATCACTCAACAAGTAGTTACTGGGGAATCAAGTGGTCAGTCAAATCAGACAAGGTCTCTACTATCAGAACGCTTTCAGACAGTGGTGGAGACCGTAATTCTCTAACTAGAGCCAAGGCTGTAAAATTACAAACCCAGAGAGTACTATGAAGGACAGAAGCTGACCCAGACCGGGGCTGGGGGTAAGGTATCACTCAGCATCGCTGAAGTGACACAGGAGTGAAATGGGAAGGATTAATAGGTTACTTGTACTGAGTCAAGAGAGGTGTGAATTTTCCAAGCCATATAGAGGAAACACCATTTGCAAAAGCCATATGGGAGGAGAGGCCTGGTGAGGCTGAGGAACTGAAACAGAATCTGCTGGCAATGCTCCACCATGAAGGACCTCTCAAGACCTTTCGGAATGTTGGTCTTTATTCTAAGAATAATAGAAAACCATTAAGGAGGGCAAAAGAAATGTTTGAGCCCTTAACTTGTATAGGTTCTACTCTGGCACACCCAAGCGTTAGGTGAGGAACTGCTTCCACCAAAACCTTTTCATCCTCAGGTAAATCAAAACCTCTGGCCTATCACATAGAAACCCAGGCTGGTAGCAAAGCCTCCACTAAATGGAAGCCAGTAGACCATGACAAAAAGTAAGAAGGAGCAGTTTCCCCTCCAAAGCAAGAATCAGCAAGCTCTAAGCCTGATGGGCCATGAAGGTCCCTGCCCTCCCTGAGATAGGGAAAGGGGGGCCCCACAGTGCTGAGAGAAACAGCTGGGGTCAGAGCCCTTATCAAGAGCCACGCATCCCAGGAGGACCCCATAAGCAGCCCGCCTTCTCCTAGTTGAGGGGCCAAGTTCAGGCTGGATCAGACCACAGGCAACCGTCCCATTTGCCCCCAGTTTCTGCGCCTTCATCTAGATAGGCCCTGAGGTTTCATGCTTTCTGTAGATCTTTCTGGAAGCACTACTAACTACCAGCTACTGTGCTAGGTCTGGGAACCATACTGTCTCCCTCTCATATCCCTTCCTTGCTCATCTTTCTCTTCTTCCTCCCTTTCTAGAGACCTCCCTCCTTGTGGCCACTGGGTCTGTCTCTCTTCTCATAGCAAAGAGTCTACGTGACCAGACCTACTTGCTGAGTCAGAAACCACAAGTTTCCCGATTCTGACAGGGCTGGCCGAAGTTTTAAAGATGCTGGCCCAAGCCCATGTGAGACATAAGGGCACTTTTCCAAGGAATTCCATGAAAATGCCCTTTGGGCACTAGATTCAACTGAACGTCCCAGAATGTGTGCTAAGAGATGAAAGAGGAAGGACGAAGGTTAAATGAATTAACTGAACAAAGATCAAGTGACGATAAGATATAAAGAAGTATTTCGCAAGACAGTCAACTCTTGCCATGAAGAAGGCAGAGATCAGGATAAACCAGGAGACCAAGAAGGAAGCAGCACAAGGTAGGCCAAGCACGGACCTCGGCCAGAGTGGAAGGCAGCAACGGGGCAGAGCCCTCGGGCGCTGGCACCTATCCCGGTGGTGGAGCCTCTGGGGCACTGTCATAGAGAACAGGCTCTCAGGTCACACATGGTGTTAGAATGTTTGCTTGCCACTTACTAGCTCTGACCTTGGGCAAACTCTTCTTTTGAAGAGTAAGACCCACCTCATAGAGCTGTCACGATAATTAAATGCTGATGGATATACAGTGTTCAGCACCAGGCGTGACACAGCAAAAACTCAGTTAGTAGCAGCTCCTTAGAGCCACTCCCAGGATTCTGTACAGAGGACATGAGGAGGAACAGGAACCCAAGGTAAGGCTGGAAGTAGAATGCTGCAAAGACACCTGTGCAGGCAGAGGACATTGGGGGAGGGGACACTCAGCCAGTCAGCACATACTTGGAATTGAGTAGTGAACATGACATACAAAAGTCCCTGCCTTCAAGGAGCTTACGTTCCAGCAGGAGGAGAAAGGCAGCCAAGGGACATGTGAACAATGTGTTGGGAAGAGAAAAGAGGTGGGCATAGCAGGGAGAGTGTGCCAGGCTGGGGTGCTTGGTTAAATGGGGCAGAGGGAGAGGGGAGGTGGTTGGAAGGCCTCTCTGACTAGGTGACAGCTGAGCAAGAACCACGAGAGGACAGAAGCCCAGTCAATTTCGGAGGAGAGGGAAAGGGAATGGCAAATACCAAGGCCGGGGTAGGAATGGGGCGGCCTGTGAAGGTGGAGCAGTGCATGGGGGCAGCCCGCTCATGGAGGGCCTGGCTGGTCCCCCTAAGGACTGGCTTTTACTCTGCGTGATAAGGGAAGCCTCTCGAGGGTCTGGGGAGAAAACAGACAGCAGGGGGCAAGAGCAGGAGGAGGGAGACCAGTTACAAGGCTACAAACTGCAGATGATATGACTTTGGAGTTGTCGGTCCCACGGTTGCCTCAGATGTGTGGGGATTCTCAGGGTAGATCAGGAATGACCCTCAGCAACTGGCTTCCCCACCTTTCCCCTGAGGGCTTCCTGTCTTCACCACCCTCATCCAACCACAAGCAAAAATTCAGAAAAGTGGCGTGGGCCAAGGGAGGGTGCTAAGTCCTTCGTTGCCCATACACTCTACGTGGTATATGACTTTGTTTTCGCTTCGCCACAGTCCTGTAATACCAATTTTACAGATAAGGAAACAGAAGCTCAGGGAACTGGAGAAACTCCACCTAGATTCCTAAGCCAATGCGGCTTTAGGTGGCACCAGGCAGTGTCCTTGCTGAGACATTCTGTCATCTGATGCCTGGCAGAGAAAGAAGGTACTGAGCTGGACTTTATCTATGCTGAAAGTCTTCCCAGGGCAATGACGATGCCTGATCGGAGTTTCTGATGAAAAAAAAGCATAAAAGGCTCAAACAAGCCAAGCTGTAATTCCAGACCTCAGGCCAATTAGCCAGAGATGCCAGACCGTTAAACTCCTTTCTCGTTTATCCCTGTGCTGAGCGATGAGAGCAGTGTCAGACACCAAAGGGCGTGTGCAGGGGCACCATGCCATGTTACCAGCCGGCACTCTGACTGTGGACCGAGGAAAGGCCGCTCACAGCATCTTGCTGGTTGGCCAGTGACCCGGCAGGGCTCTCCTGGAACAGGTGCTCCCCTTTTGCTCCTTCAAATTACAAAGAGCAAGAACAGGGGCACTTTTTTACAGGCTGAGAAATCCGGTTCAAAGGCCAGTCAGGCTTCTGAACTCCATGGGGGCACCCCAAGGACTCTGCTGAAGCAGAATTCATTTTATTTTACATCAATACATTGTCAGATATCAGTCCTAACCCAGAAAAATATGAATAAAACCGCAGTATCTGGACTCCCAAGAGTTAAATAGCAAGGGAAGGGGCTCAAAGGGAAAGGGGACCAGACATGGAGCATGAATTCACAACCACCTTTCAAACTGGTGATATTTCCATCCATCCAGCAAATATTTACTGAGCATATACCACGTGTCAGCACTGTTCTAGGTTCTGTGGAAGCAGAGATGAAGGACAGAAAAAATCACATTCAGGAAGCTTACAAGGGGAGAGGCAGGCACACGCAAAGATCGGGGAGGTTAAACAATCTGCCCAGGTCCTCGTGTTAATAAGGGGATTTGAACTCAGCTTTTATCACACTCCACTTACCTGTCTACTAGGAAAGTGGTACCCTGTTATAACTACCAGGTTTTTGTGTTTGTTTCGGTGGCTGGGGGGCAGGGCGGAGGGAGGAGGCAGAGGGAAGGTGTCTGGGAATTGCTGTGGAATCAGTGCTGGATCGCAGCAGCAGGCCATAAAGAAGAAATGCATTTAGCTTGGAATCAGGACTTACATCCTAGTCAAAACTCGTGGACCCTGGGCAAGTCACTAAACCTCACTGTACTTCAGTTTTAGTATTTCTAAAAAGAGGGATTCGGCCTAGCAAGGAATGGTAAAATGGCCTCATCTTACCTAACAATTCAAGCCTCACTCATAGCGGCTGCCTAGGATCCTTCGGTAAGGAGGATTCTGAAGCCAAATTTGGGGCTGAGCAGCTAGAGCCAGAATTGATGAGTGATGTCTGCCATGAGCTCGGAAGGGTGATCAGCTGAGAACTCTAACATTTCCAATGATTTGAGGTATCTGAGTGGGAGCCATTTCAATTTGGTGAGAGAATTTACTTCTTTTTGTTTTTCTTTTTCTTTTTTAAAACATCTTTATTGGAGTATAATTGCTTTACAATAGTGTGTTAGTCTCTGCTTTATAACAAAGTGAATCAGCTATACATATACATATATCCCCATATCCCCTCCCTCTTGCGTCTCCCTCCCTCCCACCCTCCCTATCCCACCCCTCTAGGTGGTCACAAAGCACTGAGCTGATCTCCCTGTGCTATGCAGCTGCTTCCCACTAGCTATCTATTTTACATTTGGTAGTGTATATAAGTCCATACCACTTGGTGAGAGAATTTAAAAACCTCGGACTTCATGACTTTCTAACCAATTCACAGAACTTTCCTTAAAAAGACAGATGGCCTATCTTCTGACCTAAGACTGGAGATACTGTTGTGTTTAATTTTCACTTTAAACAGTTTTGTTACTATGGCATATTCATAAGAACCTAGAAAGAGTTTTGTTATTTAGAATGCTTCACTGAACATGATGAGCTCACCCATCACCACTGGGACTTGGGGGTAGAGTTTCTGTGCCATTTTGCACTGTGGCTTTGTCACCCACCCATCAAGAGTAAAGTCCATTTCCCCTCCCCTTGAATCTCTGCTAGCTAGACCTGTGGCTGCTTTGATAGAGAGTGTGGTGGAAGTGATGTGCTGAGACTTCTGAGCCTGGGCAGTAAAAAAGCCAGGGAGATCATTACCTTGTAGTTGCAGAAGATTTGGGGAAATCTGGGTGAAAGGTATACAGAATTGTTTGTACTATTTCTGCAAAGCTTTTGTAAGTCTGGAATTTTTTCAAAATTAGAAGTTAAATGGGGCTTCCCTGGTGGTGCAGTGGTTAAGAATCCGCCTGCCAATGCAGGCGACACGGGTTCGAGCTCTGGTCCGGGAAGATCCCACATGCCGCGGAGCAACTAAGCCCGTGCACCACAACTACTGAGCCTGTGCTCTAGAGCCCGCGAGCCACAACTACTGAGCCCGTGTGCCACAACTACTGAAGCTTGCGCGCCTAGAGCCTGTGCTCTGCAACAAGAGAAGCCGCCACAATGAGAAGCTCGCGCACCGCAACGAAGAGTAGCACCCGCTCGCCGCAACTAGAGAAAGCCCGTGCACAGCAACGAAGACCCAATGCAGCCAAAGATAAATAAAATAAATAAATTTATTAAAAAAAAAAAGAAGTTAAATGAAAAGTTTTTTGTTTGTTTGTTTGTTTTTTAAAGGAAGGCCTGGCAGCTGCCACTTTTGTACTCTAACGCCTAAGGAGCCCAGACCTCCTGAGGCTGTCACACTGTGAGGCCCAAGTCAGCCACACTGAGAGGCCACGTGGAAGGAGGGAGAGGGGGAAAAGGGATACTGGATGGGGGATTTTTTTTTTGCATTCAAAAGAACAATTTCTTGTTATGATGAACCAGAAGTACAAGATTTCACTGAAACTGAAACAGTTGACAGAATACGACTGAACTTAAATTAACTTCATGGGAAACAAGAGGGCCAAACCAAGCCAGTAAGAGTGGAAAAGCCCAAGCCTGGATGGGACACGCGTAAGCACAGTAGCTTCTCAGTGTGGGCATCGCGTGACCCCTCCCAGCAGTGAGACAGCCAGCAGCCATGCTCCCATCCCTCTCTCCCTTCCAAAGCATCTGCCAAACCAAACAGCTTCTTCCTCTGTATTATTGGTGTAAGCCAACCCCATAGTGCCCCTTTGGACAGCTACAAATATGAAAGCCAAGAAGGAAAGTTTGTAAATCCCATTCAAGGGTAGAAAGTACACATACTCAACTCAGCACACTGGTTATCTCCTATGTTCCAGGCCCAGGGAGCAGAGATGAATCTTTCCTGCCAAGTCCTGCCCAAATTATAGAATCTCTAACGCCAAGATTTGGGGTGATTTACTACATAGCAATAGATAACCAAAACATATGTCAAGCTTCCACCTGTGGCAGAAAGCCTTAAGTTCTGGTTTGGCAAGACCTGGCTATCCAAATGGGTCTTTGAACCCAATCCTTGGGCTGACACATGCTCCTTGCCTAAGTGCTTTTGTATCCTGAGTTGCTTTTTATACAGCATCCCTACTCTTATTTCAGTAAGAAATCTCCCTGCATATCTAAGAATATTAGGAGACTCCCCCCCTTTTTTGTAGTAGGGTTTTTGCTCCTTGTGTTGCCTCTGTTCCCTCAGTGTCCCTTTTTCCTGTCTGTTTTGGTCACCATCTATCATCTGGGGCCTTCACTCAGGTCTCCGATGATCCTCTGTTGTTGGTTAATATTTAAGGCTGAGATTCTGTCACTTGCAATCTTAAGAGTCTTGACCAACACAAATGGTGGAAGCCTAAACTAAAATAGTATGAGCAAGGTTGACTGGAGTCAGACACTAAAGAGGTAAATCAGAGAGAACATGAAACCTAACTGAATTTGGAGAGAGGAGGTGCTTTGAAAGAAGTCTGTATGGGGTGCAGCTGAAGCACCTAGGAGTGGTAAATTCTATGGGAGGTGTGGGATACAGGAGGCAAAGCTTCACAGAAGTGCTGATATTCTGTTTGATCTCTCTGTACAGTTGGGCAGAACGGGAATGAGGAGTAGGGAGCGAAGGGAGCGGCATGACTGGTTAGAGGCCATCCTCGATGGTGACATCCTTAACTCCAAGCTGAGGTAGTTACTGGATGAGACATCTGGTGGTCTTAGAAGGGGATGGGTATAATTTGCACATGGGAGAGAGGTGAACTGTTAAAAGGAAAGATCGGAGCATGGTGAACTGTCTGCCAAGATGGCCACCAACGATTCCTCTCACTCTGTATTCACATGCTGTTCCTCCTAGTGAGATGGAATCGATTTTACACCAATGTTTATAACAGCCATTATTTATTATTCAAAATAGCTCAAAAGCAGATACCCAAATGTCCATCAACTAATGAACAGATGAATAAAGTATGAACAGATGAATAAAATATGGTATATCCATACAATAAAATATTATTTGGCAAAGGAATGGAGCACTGATAGTTGCTACAACGTGGATGAACCTTGAAAACATTACACTAAGTGAAAGAAGCCGGTCATAAAAGAGCGCATATTACATGATTCCACTTATAAGAAAAGTTCAACGCAAGCAAATCAATAGAGACAGAAAAGTAGATTCATGTAGGAGGAGAGTTAAGGAAATCGGAAATGACTGCCAAAGGGTTTCTTTTCGGGGTGATGAAAATCTTCTGGAATTAGACAGTGGTGATGGTCACACAACTCTGTGAATACACCAAAACCCACTGGATTGGACACTTTAAATGGGAGAATTGTATGGTATGTGAATTGTATCTCAATAAAGCTGTTGCCAAAAAAGCAGGAGTGGGGGGAGATGGCATCTATTTCCCCTCCTGCAGAATCTGGCCAGCCTTTGAGCAATAGAATACAGGGTAAGTGAGGCGGTGCCAGCTCTGGGCCTAGCCGTTAAAAGCCTGGCAGCTGCTACTTTCACACTCTTGGAAGCTAGTTGCCGTGGAAAGGGAGATGTGTAGAGAGAGGCCTCATGGAGCTAAACCCAGGCCTTCGTCATGTGAGCGAGGCAGTCTTGGACATTTCAGCTCCAGCCAAGCTGACAGCTGGATTAAGTCACACAAGTGACCCCAGGAGAGATCCCCTAAAGCCAACTCACACAATCATGAGAAATAATAAATCACTGTTGTTTTAAGCCACTGAGTTTCAGGGTGGTAATGTTATACAATAAATAACTGAATCACAACCTCTCTGAGCCTCAGATTCCCCCTCTATAACATGGGACTAATGCTTCAGGGTCATTATGAAGATTACGTGAAGCTAATGCCAGTGCAAGAAATACTAGTTGGTATAGTTGTTATTATTATTAAAAATCTCCCCAGGAGACCCTTGACATATTGTAGGTGTGCTCCCTGGGAAGCCTCAATCCCACAAGCACCTGCTGCTTCCAATCACATGGTTTCCAAAAAGCTGGTTTCCTGAGAAAAACAAAGGCTTAAAAAAAAAATACAAGGGCTTCCCTGGTGGGGCAGCAGTTGAGAGTCCGTCTGCCAATGCAGGGGACACGGGTTCGAGCCCTGGTCCGGGAGGATCCCATGGGCCGCGAAGCAACTAAGCCCGTGCACCACAGCTGCTGAGCCTGCGCTCTGGAGCCCGCGAGCCACAAGTGCTGAGCCTGCATGCCACAACTACTGAGGCCCGTGCTCCTGGAGCCCGTGCTCTGCAGTGGGAGAAGCCACCGCAATGAGAAGCCTGTGCGCCGCAATGAAGAGTAGCCTCTGCTCGCCACACTAGAGAAAGCCCGTGCACAGCAACGAAGACCCAATGCAGCCAAAAATAAATAAATAAATTTTAAAAAATACAATATCTGAAAAAATGAAATTTGAACTAAAAATAGACTACCAAAGAAGGTTCTGCTTAGATTAGCCATCTACCCACCGACCTGTCCATTCAACACTTTATTAAACCCTTACTAATTACCAGACACCAATTAAGAGTAGCTAAGACCCTAAAACAAATAATTTCCACCTAGGTAGCTGTTAACAGAAGGGACTACACACATGAACTTCAGCTGAGAGATGGCATATGCAGTAGTAGATACATCTAAAATCATCCTGCTAGAGAAAAAAATCCCTTAAATTTCTGCAGAGAGCTCAAAGACACATGCTTAGAATACAGGCCCCAAGAATGATTCTGATTGGGGATCCCAGGAGCAATACAAAGAGAAAGAAATGAAAGGGGTCCCCAAAAAGCACATCCCTTAGTGAGAGGGGGGTCAGAGGGTCCCATTCACAGAACCTGGACCCCAGGTTGAGAGAAGAGCTTGACCACCTGGTATCCCCTGCCATACCTGGTACAGAACAGGTCTGGGCAATTAACAATGCACAGGCTGATGACAGAGAGAGAAATCCTGTAGAAAAGGATGTTAAACAGCTTTCAACTGCATTTATGAAATCATTGATAAATTGATAAAGCCTTTTAATCCTAAGAAGAATTAAGATATTATTTTTTTTCCTCAAAAACGCTGATGTAATACTTAAATTACACCAAAGGTAAGAAAGAGGGGCAAACCTGTGAGTATTTTCTGCATGAGGGGACAAGGTCCACCGAGCCCAGGAAGCACTTATTCTAGACAAGCTCTATAATGTTTCAAATCCACTGAATGGTAGTTACAGTCAGTATAAACAATACAGGCCCAGAAATGGCCTACAAACCATAGACCAGGAGGGCTGTGGGTGAAAGACACAACCTAGGGAGGCACTGGGCTGAATCTATTGTTTAATACAAATGCTGGGCTGACTTTTTTTTCATTGACATATAACATATACTAAAGTGCACAAATATTAAGTGTGTGGCTTGAAAATGTTTATACCCAGATTAAGATAAAAGAATACTCCTAGGGCTTCCCTGGTGGCACAGTGGTTAAGAATCCGCCTGCCAGTGCAGGGGACACGGATTCGAGCCCTGGTCCGGGAAGATCCCTCATGCTGCGGAGCAACTAAGCCCGTGCACCACAACTACTGAGCCTGCGCTCTAGAGCCCGCGAGCCACAACTACTGAGCCCACATGCCTACAGCCCATGCTCCGCAACAAGAGAAGCCACCGCAATGAGAAGCCCGCACACTGCAACGAAGAGTAGCCACCGCTCGCCACAACTAGAGAAAGCCTGCACACAGTAATGAAGACCCAACGCAGCCAAAAACAAAAAACAAAAAAACTCTTAATACCCCAGAAGTCTCCCTGTGTCCTTGCTAGTCAATAACAAACCCTACCCTATTCTCCGACACCACAGCCAGGAGTAACCACTATTTTGATCTCCATCACCATAGATTAGTTTGGCTTAATCTTGAATTGCACATAAATGAATCATATATTATGTGGTCTTTTCAGTTGGCCTTCTTTCATTCATCACAGGGTTACCTTGCTTTGAAGCAGAAACCCCAGAAACTGAGATTTATTTTCAGGAAATCCCCCTCTGATGTCATAGACCTGGATGCCAACTGCTCTGATTTATACTGGTTGTACTTCCTGCAGTCCTCCAAGCACGCGTTATAACAATTTACAACAAAACAGAACCTTGGATTGTAAAAGTTTTCCTTCAAGATAAACTAAATCTTTTAAAGGTATTCAAATCTATTCAATCTCAATACAGCCCCTGACGTGACACCATAAAAGTAAAATCTTTCCCATATTGAGCACACAATTCCTCTTAAACCTATTTTTCTTCCTTGGCATCCACCCATTCTAAAGAACCCTCAAATTCTGAAATAAAATGAACTGTCAGTTCTGTTACTACTTTTGATTAGTAAGGGGTTAAACTATAGGAAAATCTCTGAGGCAGCCTAAGGCCCTAAATTCAGACAAATGTGTCAGGTCAGAAAAGACAGGAAAGGGACAACAGTACAGCAATAAGATACAGGTACAGATTCCACAGTCAAACTTTCAGGATTCAAATCTGGGGTCTGCCATTTCTAGCTGGGTGGCCTTGGGCAAGTCGTTACTCCACTCTGTGTCTCAATTACTTCACTGTAAAATGGGAATAACCTCATAAGACTGTTGCAAGGATTAAATGTGAATGTATGTAAAGCTCTTAGGAGAGCACCTGGCACATAATAAACACTCAGTAAGAATTAGCTATATTCAAAAGCTGAAAGCTCTAAGAGCGCAACTATTCTGCAAACCGAAAGGTTATAATACAGTCATAACAGTCACCAAGACAGGTAGTACAGTGCTTCTCAAGATGTTTCCTTCCTAACCCTTCACAGACTGCTACTTTTTGTAAAATGCAAGATTCCATGCTCGAATGTCACAGCAATGTTAAATTGCTCTCAAAGTTTTAAAATTTTTACTCTCACTTTCTGTATTTATCTCATTGCAGCCTGATAGCCGCTCATGGACTGGCACTTGTCTGCACAGTAAACTTTGAGTAGCACTGTTCCAGCACACAAGAAGGACTCATAAGCTGCTGACAACTCAGCTAGCAGGTTAAATAGAATTATGAAAGCATATTAGTAAAGAAAACCAACCCCAATAGCAGGGGCAAGAGGATGACTTGAGGGTCAACAAGTTGAGAGATAAAACAATCCCAACAGGCTAAACCTGAAAAGCAAAACTGGCTGCCAGAGCAAGAATCCAACTGGTACTTTGCCCCCTCTCACTGCTCGAGGAGATGCCTTCAGAAAACATGTCGGCCAGGAAGTCATCAGCCCCACAGGGGACAAGAGAAAGGAGGCAGAATTGATTCAGCCCTCCCAAGAAAGAAGTCCTTCTCAGGAGTTAGAAGCCACCCGAAGCAGTCACCAAGCTTTGGAAATGTCAACCATGGCAAACAAAGGCCAGAGTTTCTTCTCTGCCAAAGAAAACGTGCAAACATTTCCGTTGGTGACGTTGGACTGCACACATGCACACCCACGTAATACACATACAGTCGTCCCTCGGTATCCACGGAGGATTGGTTTCAGGACCCACATGATACCAAAATCTGCGGTGGCGCAAGTCCCTTATATATAAATACCTTATATGAAAGGTATTTGCATATAACCTATGCACATCCTCCTATATACTTTAAATCATTTCTAGATTATTTATAATAAAAACACAATGTAAATGTCATTTAAATAGTTGTAAATACAACATGAATGTTATGTAAGTAGTTTCTGGAGCACAGTAAATTCAAGTTTTGCTTTTTAGAACTTCCTGGAATTTTTTTCCCCCAAATATTTTCAATCTGGTGGTTGGTTGAATCCGTGGGTGCGGAACCTGCAGATATGGAGGACCAACTGTATACATGCCCCATTCACATCACAGTACCTGTGGTTTTAGGAGGCTCCTGAGGTCCGCCCTGCCAGCCGTACTGTGGGTATCCTTGGTAGGGGTACCCCTGAGGAGGTGGGTAGGGTCCCCCCACAGGTCCTGGAGGGTAGACCTCAGGCCCCATCGGTTGCTGTGGATAAGGTGGGTATGGAGCCGTCGGACCGGGGCCTGGATACGGTGGAGGGTTCCCTTGGTTCATCAGGGACCTGCCGAGTACACCTAAGAGACAGACGTTGAAAGTTATTTGCATTTAATCTGGGGAAATCATTAGGATAAAAACTGTAATCATGAGATCATTTAAAAATTGCCTTAAAGATGTCTTAAACCTCTTGCACATCTTCAGCTCTGCCCATTTTGTTTCCTTCTCACCATCACAATTGGCAAATATCTTATGTATCTGTTTGCCTTTTGTCTGCCTCCCCCACTAGACTACAGGCTGTGACAGCAGGAATCACGTCAGTTTTGGGTCATCACCATGACCCTGGAGCTTAGCATAGTGACTGGCACAAGGCAGGCCCCTCAGTAAATGTGCTGAATGAAGAACAGATTATTATTTTGTTTTTTAATTCTCTAAAATATCCATAAATGTGATTGGATAGCTCTAAGAAGGAGGCAGAAAGTCTAACAGCATTAATTATGAATCAGATCAGCAGAGGCTGACCCGGTGACAGAAATCCTCCAACAAACAGGGCTGGGCCACAGTGGGGTTTTCTAACAAGCAGCAACGCCGGCAGTGAGTGACCAGTGAGTGTAAGGGTTGCCCCCACCCTGGGCACTGGGTGATCTGGTTGCTCTCCCGAGACCCACGGCTCTGAGCAGCTGAGCAGTGTGCTCGGTTGTCACTACACAGAGGGCAGAGCTGTCCACAGAGCATGCCAAGCACCTCCTCTGACCATCCAGGCTCCCAGGACGCTGGAGCACTCCCCAGGAGCCCCCACTTTGTTTTACAGGTTCCTGTTCTGGGTGGTTTGCTTCTGTGAGGGAGGCCATTTCTTCCCAGTCCCCAAAGCCTTTTATCCATTCTCTTGATTGGGCCTGAAGTCTGGAGGGGGCCAGCATCTCCTTTCTATCATCTCTGTAGCCCCCGAAGTGCCTGACACAATGACTTCCTGATTAAAAGCATTACTGGGGAATGCAAAGTACATATACTCTGGATGAACATGATTGCTGTCATCTTGCTGCCTTGTACTGTCACCCCTCTCCTGTACTGATATTTAACGTTTTACCTATCTGAGTAAGTTAATAGAGGGAAGAGTCTCATGCTCAAAATTTAATAATTTCACCATTAATTCTTTTTCATAATATGCAATCAATAAATTCATAAATGACTCTATAAGAAGAACAGAGTAGCCATAAAGAAAGGTTCCCGGGGCTTCCCTGGTGGCTCAGTGGTTGAGAATCTGCCTGCCAATGCAGGGGACACGGGTTCGAGTCCTGGTCTGGGAAGATCCCACATGCCGCGGAGCAACTGGGCCCGTGAGCCGCAACTACTGAGCCTGCGCGTCTGGAGCCTGTGCTCCGCAACAAGAGAGGCCGCGATAGTGAGAGGCCCGCGCACCGCGATGAAGAGTGGCCCCGCTTGCCACAGCTAGAGAAAGCCCTCGCACAGAAACGAAGACCCAACACAGCCATAAATAAATAAAATTAAAAAAAAAAAAAAAAAGAAAAAGAAAGGTTCCCTAGAAAATCTGCATTAAAATAGTGGACTTTGCTGGCTGCCCACACAACAACCACATCCCCCTTCATAATAAGTCAGATTTCCAGTTAAGTTTCCATTCTTTCTTCCTGTAGTTCATGTGCTTTGGGGAAGCTCATTCCTTACCATTTCCAGGGTAAGCCCAATCTAACCTAAGCCAATCCAGATCACTCTTTCTTCTTTTCCATCAAGACTGATTCAAGGACTCCAGGACTAAGCCAATCACAAATGGCATCCCTTGGCCACTCAGATTAGTTCAAAAGTGGTTTGATCAGTTAAAATCTTGGGGCTTGGGCTTCCCTGGTGGCAAAGTGGTTAAGAATCCGCCTGCCAATGCAGAGGACAAGGGTTCAAGCCCTGGTCCGGGAAGTTCCCACATCCCGCGGAGCAATGAAGCCCGCGAGCCACAACTATGCAAGCCCGCGTGACTAGAGCCCATGCTCCACAACAAGAGAAGCCAACACAATGAGAAGCCCACGCACCACAACAAAGAGTAGCCCCCGCTCGCCGCAACTAGAGAAAGCACGCACGCAGCAAGGAAGAGCCAACGCAGCCAAAAATAAATAAATAAATAAAATAAATAAATTTAACAACAACAACAACAAAAATCTTGGGGCTCTCCTGACACACTCCCAACCTTCCCTTCCCCTTAACACAGTCAAATACACGGTCTAGCAAGGACATGGCCTACAAAACTGCTGACTGCCAATCTGCAGCCGTGAGGGAGCCACCAGCCTTAAGATGAAGTAGCTACTTCAGAAAGGTAGAGCAGAAAGAAGGAAAGAAATGGGATTCCAGGGACTTCCCTGGTGGTCCAGTGGTTGAGACTCTGCACTCCCAAGGCAGGGGGCCTGGGTTCAATCCCTAGTCAGGGGACTAC
This sequence comes from Balaenoptera physalus, assembly GCF_965194825.1. Lineage (NCBI taxonomy): Eukaryota > Metazoa > Chordata > Mammalia > Artiodactyla > Balaenopteridae > Balaenoptera > Balaenoptera physalus. The sequence continues at coordinate 60,360,593 of NC_138890.1, forward strand.
ATCCCACATGCCGCAACTAAAAAAAAAAAAAAAAAAAAAAAGGATCCCACATGCTGCAATGAAGATCCCGTGTGCAGCAACTAAGACCCAACGCAGCCACATACATACATACATAACTAAATAATTTAAAAAAAAAAAGAAAGAAATGGGATTCCAGATGACTTTATAATAGCTCATAAATCAGATTAAAACCCAACTTAACCTAAGCTACCTCTGTAGAATTTCCACTACTAGGAACCAATAGTAAGGTAAGCTAATGAACCCCTCTGATTGATGTTCAAGCAAGCAGACATTTATGCAGTGCTGACTGTGCCTGGCACTGTGCTAAGTAGTGGGGTACAAAAATGGATATGCTTCAAATCCTTTCCCTGGACAACAGGTTAAAAAGACAAACATAAGGATGGTGGTTTTTAGAAAAAGGGGTAAACAGACTGCTGGGTAGCAGTAGGGGCTTAAACCCAGTGAGAGGAGGTAGGAGTCAGGAGAGTGTCACTTGAAGGAGGGGATAATAAACTGAAACTTTGTAAGATGAAATCGGAATGGCTGGAAGATCTCTCTTTTGACCTCATCTGCATTCTGTCTCTCATTCTTCTTTCTTCAGGGGCCTGGCAGGGATTCAGAAAAGAACTAGAGTTCTTTCCCTTCTTTGCTCTCTGGTCTATGCCAACGTGGCATTACACTCTGACCTGGAAATGGCCTTTCCCTTTACCCTAAACCAAAGGCTTACGGTGACAAACTGCATTCATCATGTGAACCTGGGCACCTAACTGCTGACTACTTCTCTGCATTTCCTCCCTCCTACCTGGAAGGCTGTGGTAAACCTAGTGAGCCTTGGTTAACACAGAAATCAGTCTCATTAACCCCCCTACAGCTATTCCATTAGTTATTTTTTAAGTCACAGAAGTAGAACACAGCCATCATAACTACTCTTTCCTGAAGTTCAGTGTGTGTGTGTGTGTGTTTGTGTGTGTGTCCCCTCTGTACTGACCTAATTCCATCGAAACTGTAGTTTAACTTCATTAATCCAACAAGACCCTGTAATAATGATCATTCTCCCTCTAGCAAAGTCTACACCTATATGTCTCTGAAGACACTGCCCTTCTAAAAACAATGAGCAGTGAGAAGGAACAGAGAACAAAGTGTTTAGAACTATCACAACCTCACACCTCAATGTTTCATGACTTTTCTTGATTGATCTATGTGTATCTATTCCTCATTATTCCTGGGACCCTCAAAACTCTCCCAAATGTATGTGTCCTCCCCCTTCTCCCTCAATCATGTTTCCCCCTCATTTTTAGTATGTAACTTTCTCCCTCTGCCTGAGAAATTGCTTTATGTCTGGGGTCAGGGGAACCCCATATACTACTCACAGGCACTTATAAAGAGCATAAGCCATACAGATGCTCTACTGTCATGACCCACCCCCACCCCACACTCTGTCCTGTGTTCCCAGAACACAGTCACCTTAGAGGAATAAAATCTGGAACTATTTTCAGTTTCCTCTAAGCAGGAAAAAAATCCCAGTAAGAGAACAGCAAAAGTCATAGAAATAGCATCTGTGTCAAGATCAAAGATTCCAGAGCTGGCATCCGAAAAGCAGGAGTTCACCCAGTGGGAATCAACTGTTCCCATGCTTGTACAGAAGCAAATCCAAGTAAAGAAAGATTCCTTCACATTGACACAGTCTAGTACAAACCACTTAACATAACCAGAATATAAATGAGCTTTAAATTTAAGGTATGATACAAAACTTTAAAACATGAATGTTTTCCCTTATAAATTTGGTCGGGTGAAATGTAAGCTCTACTATAGCAGAGTGTGTTACACTGAGGGTCAAATGTAAACAGTGGAAATTGTAGCATTAAAGACAAATCACAGCTCCAAAAGAGACAGCTCAAATCAAGCAGCAGCTAAGATCCATTAAAACTGCATTGCATCTGGGCTTCCCTGGTGGCACAGTGGTTGAGAATCCACCTGCCAGTGCAGGGGACACGGGTTCAATCCCTGGTCCAGGAAGATCCTGCATGCCGTGGAGCAGCTGGGCCCGTGTGCCACAACTACTGAGCCTGCACTCTAGAGCGCACGAGCCACAACTACTGAGCCCACGTGCCACAACTACTGAGGCCCGTGTGTCTGGAGTCTGTGCTCAGCAACAAGAGAAGCCACCACAACGAGAAGCACGCGAATCGCAACAAAGAGTAGCCCCCACTCGCGGCAACCAGAGAAAAGCCTGTGCGCAGTGACGAAGTCACAACACAGCCAGAAACAATAAATAAATAAAATAAAATAATAATAAAATAAATTTTTTTTAAAAACCACTGCATTGAATCTATTTGCAAAAGAATTCAGAGTAATGATAGTAAAGATGATCCAAGATCTCAGGAAAAGAATGGAGGCACAGACCGAGAAGATACAAGAAATGTTTAACAAAGAGCTAGAAGATCTAAAGAACAAACAAATGGAGATGAACAATACAGTAACCGAAGTGAAAAATACACTAGAAAAAATCAATAGCAGAATAAATGAGGCAGAAGAACAGGTGAGCTGGAAGACAGAATGGTGGAAATCACTGCCATGGAACAGAATAAAGAAAAAAGTATGAAAAGAAATGAAGACAGTCTCAGAGACCTCTGGGACAACATGAAACACACTAACATTTGCATTATAGGGGTCCCAGAAGGAGAAGAAAGAGAAAGGACTTGAGAAAATATTTGAAGAGATAATAGCTGAAAACTTCCCTAGCATGGGAAAGGAAACAGTCACCCAAGTCCAGGAAGCACAGAGATAAACCCAAGGAGGAACACGCTGAGACACATAGTCAAACTGACAAAAAATTAAAGACAAAGAGAAAATATTAAAAGCAACAAGGAAAGGGACTTCCCTGGTGGCACAGTGGTTAAGAATCTGCCTTCCAGTGCAGGGGATGTGGGTTCAATCCCTGGTCAGGGAACTAGATCCCACATGCATGCCACAACTAAGGAGCCCGCTGACAGCAACTAAGGAGCACATAGGCTGCAACTAAGGAGCCGGTGAGCCGCAACTAAGGAGCCAGTGAGCCGCAACTAAGGAGCCCACCTGCTGCAGCTAAGACCCAGCACAACCAAAATAAATAAATAAAATAAAAATTTTAAAAAAGCAACAAGGGAAAAGCAACAAATAACATACAAGGGGGGAGAGTTCCCTGGCAGTCCAGTGGTTAGGACTCGGCACTTTCACTGCTGGGTGAAAGCCCTGGGTTCAGTCCCTGTTGGGAAACTAACATCCCACAAGCTGCTTGGTGGAAAAACAAAAACAAAAAAACATACATGGGAATTCCCATAAAGTTATCAGCTGATTTTTCAGCAGAAACTGCAGGCCAGAGAGGAGTGGCATGATGTATTTAAAGTGATGAAAGGGAAGAACCTACAACCAAGAATACTCTACCCAGCAAGGCTCTCATTCAGATTTGACAGAGAAACCAAAAGCTTTACAGACAAGCAAAAGCTAAGAGAATTCAGCACCACCAGACCAGCTTCGCAACAAATGCTAAAGGAACTTCTCTATGTGGAAAAGGCCACAACTAGAAATAAGAAAATTATAAATAGAAAAGCTCACCAGTAAAGGCAAATATACAGTAAAGGTAGGAAATCATCCACACACAAATATGATATGAAAACCAGCAATCATGAAAAGAGGAGAGCACAAATGTAGGATATTAGAAATGAAATTGAAATTAAAAGACCAGCAACTTAAGACAATCATGTTTATATAGCTAGTGGGAAGCAGCTGCATAGCACAGGGAGATCAGCTTGGTGCTTTGTTACCCCTAGAGGGGTGGGATAGGGAGGGTGGGAGGGAGGGAGACACAAGAGGGAAGAGATATGGGGATATATGTATATGTATAACTGATTCACTTTGTTATAAAGCAGAAACTAACACACCATTGTAAAGCAATTATACTCCAATAAAGATGTAAAAACATTAAAAAACTAATAATACAGTAAGATTCCACAGAGGGGGAAAAAAAACCAAAAAAACTTCATGGGAACTGCAAACAGAAAATCTACAATAGATAAAAAACGCACAAAAAAGAAAAAGCAATCCAAACACAACACTAAAGTTAGTCATCAAATCACAAGAGAAGAGAACGAAAGAGGAAGGGGAGAAAAAAGACCTACAAAAGCAAATCCAAAATAATTAACAAAATGGCAATAGAAACATACATACCGATAATTACCTTAAATGTAAATGGATTAAATGCTCCAACCAAAAGATACAGAGTGGCTGAATGGATACAAAAACAAGACCTGTATATATGCTGTCTACAAGAGACCCAATTCAAATCTAGGGACACATACAGACTGAAAGTGAAGGGATGGAAAAAGGTATTCCATGCAAATGGAAATCAAAAGAAAGCTGGAGTGGCAATACTCATATCAGACAAAGTAGACTTTAAAATAAAGACTGTTACAAGAGACAAAGAAGGACACTACATAATGATCAAGGGATCAATCCAAGAAGATATAACAATTGTAAATATATATGCACCCAACATAGGAGCACCTCAATATATAAGACAAATACTAACAGCCATAAAAGGAGGAATCGACAGTAACACAATAATAGTGAGGGACTTTAACACCCCACTTTGATCAATGGACAGATCATCCAGACAGAAAATCAATAAAGAAACACAGGCCTTAAATGACACATTAGACTACATGGACTTAATTTATATTTATAGAGCACTCCATCCAAAAACAGCAAAATACACATTCTTTTCAAGTGCACATGGAACATACTCCAGGACTGATCACACGCTGGGCCACTAAGCAAGCTTCGGTAAATTTAAGAAAACTTAAATCATGTGAAACATCTTTTCTAACCACAACACTGAGATTAGAAATCAATTACCAGAAAAAAAAAAAAACTAAAAAAACACAAACATGTGGAGGCTAAACAATATATTACTAAACAACCAATGCATCACCAAAGAAATCAAAGAGGAAATCAAAAAATACCTACAGACAAATGACAATGAAAACACAATGACCCAAAACCTATGGGACACAACAAAAGCAGTTCTAAGAGGGAAGTTTATAGCAATACAATCTTACCTCAGGAAACAAGAAAAATCTCAAACAACCTAACCTTACACCTAATGCAACTAGAGAAAGAACAAACAAAACCCAAAGTTAGTAGAAGGTAAGTAATAAAGATCAGAGCAGAAATAAATGAAATAGAGACAAAGAAAACAATAGAAAAGATCAATGAAACTAAAAGCTGGTTCTCTGAAAAGATAAACAAAATCAATAAATCTTTAGCCAGACTCACCAGAAAAAAAAGGGAGAAGGCTCAAATCAATAAAATTAGAAATGAAAAAGGAGATGTTACAACTGACACCACAAAAATACAAAGGATCATAACAGACTACTACAAACAGCTATATGCCAAAAAAATGGACAACCTAGAAGAAATGGACAAATTCTTAGAAAGGTACAACCTTCCAGGACGGAACCAGGAAGAAACAGAAAATATGAACAGACCAATCACAAGTACTGAAATTGAAACTGTGATTTAAAAACTCCCAACAAACAAAAGTCCAGGACCAGATGGTTTCACAGGTGAATTCTATCAAACATTTAGAGAAAAGTTTACATCTATCCTTGTGAAACTATTCCAAAAAATTGCAAAGAAAGGAACACTCCCTAACTCATTCTATGAGGCCACCATCACCCTGATACCAAAACCAGACAAAGGTACCACAAAAAAAGAAAATTACAGGCCAATATCACTGATGAACATATACGCAAAAAGACTCGACAAAATACTAGCAAACCGAATCCAACAATACATTAAAAGGATCATACACCATGATCAAGTGGGATTCATCCCAGGAATGCAAGGAGTTTTCAGTATCTGCAAATCAATCAGTGTGATACACCACAATAACAAATTGAAGAATAGAAACCGTATGATCATCTCAATAGATGCATAAAAAGCTTTCAACAAAATTCAACACCCATTATGATAAAAACTCTCCAGAAAGTGGGCACAGAGGAAACATACCTCAACAAAATAAAGGCCATATATGACAAACCCACAGCTAACATCATACTCAATGGTGAAAAGCCGAAAGCATTTTCTCTGAGATCAGGAACAAGACAAGGATGTCCACTCTTGCCACTTTTATTCAACATAGTTTTGGAAGTCCTAGCCATGGCAATTAGAGAAGAAAAACAAATAAAAGGAATACAAATTGGAAAAGAAAAAGTAAAGCTGTCACTGTTTGTAGATGACATGATACTATGCATAGATAATCCTAAAGAGGCCACTGGAAAACTACTAGAGCTAATCAATGAATTTGGTAAAGTTGCAGGATACAAAATTAATACACAGAAATCTGTTGCATTTTTATACACTAACAACAAAAGAGAAAGAAACAATCCCATTTGCCATCACATCAAAAAGAATAAAATACCTAGGAATAAACCTACCTAGGGAGACAAAAGACCGGTACTCTGAAAACTATAAGATGCTGATGAAAGAAATTGAAGATGACACAAACAGATGGAGAGATATACCATGTTCTTGAATTGGAAGAATCAATATTGTCAAAATGACTATACTACCCAACTCAATCTACAGATTCAATGCAATCCCTATCAAATTACCAATGGCATTTTTCACAGAACTAGAACAAAAAAAAATTTTTTTTTCTCATGAACCATGTGCATGGCTAAAATTTTTTAAAATTTGTATGGAGACACGAAAGACCCTGAACAGCCAAAGCAATCTTGAGAAAGAAAAATGGAACTGGAGGAATCAGGCTCCCTGACTTCAGGCTATACCACAAAGCTACAGTCATCAAAACAGTATGGTACTGGCACAAAAACAGAAATATAGATCAATGGAACAGGATAGAAAGCCCAGAAATAAATCCAAGTACCTATGGTCAATTAATCTATGAGAAAGGAGGCAAGACTATACAGAAACGACAGTCTCTTCAAAACTGGTGCTGGGAAGACTGGACAGCTAACATGTAAAAGAATGAAATAGAATATTTTTTAACACCATGCACAAAAATAAACTCAAAATGGATTAAAGACCTATATGTAAGACCAGATACTGTAAAACTCTTAGAGGAAAACAGGCAGAATGCTCTATGACATAAAACACAGCAATATCTTTTTCGATCTGTCTCCTAGAGTAATGGAAATAAAAACAAAAATAAACAAATGGGACCTAACTAAACTCAAAAGCTTTTGCATAGCAAGGGAAACCATAAACAAAGTGAAAAGACAACCCACAGAGTGGGAGAAAATATTTGCAAACGATGCGACCAACAAGGGATTAATCTCCAAAATATACAAACAGCTCATGCAGCTCAATATAAAAAAACAAAACAAAACAAAAAAACAAAAAAAACCAACCCAATCAAAAAATGGGCAGAAGACCTAAACAGACTTTTCTCCAAAGAAGACATACAGATGGCCAACAGGCACATGAAAAGATGCTCAACACTGCTAAGTGTTAGAGAAATGCAAATCAAAGCTATAATGAGATATCACCTCACCCCACTCAGAATGGCCATCATCAAAAAGCCTATGAACAACAGATGCTGGAGAGGGTACGGAGAAAAAAGGGAACTGTCCTACACTGTTGGTGGGAATGTAAATTGGTACAGCCACTGGGGAGAACAGTATGGAGGTTCCTTAAAAAACTAAAAACAGAGCTATAGTACGATCCAGCAATCCCACTCCTGGGCATATATCCAGAGAAAACCATGGTTTGAAAGGATACATGCACCCCAGTGTTCACTGCAGCACTGTTTACAATAGCCAAGACATGGAAGCAACCTAAATGTCCATCAGCAGATGAATGGATAAAGAAGATGTGGTACATATATACAATGGCATATTACTCAGCCATAAAAAAGAATGAAATAATGCCATTTGCAGCAATATGGACGTGGAGACTATCATACTAGGTGAAGTAAGTCAGACAGAGAAAGACAAATATCATATGATACTGCTTATATGTGGAATCTAAAAAAAATGATACAAACGAATTTATTTACAAAACAGAAACAGACTTAGAGAACAAACTTATGGTTACCAAACGGGAAACGTGGGGGCGGGGAGATAAGTTGGGAGTTTGGGATTGACGTGTACACACTCTATATTTAAAAGAGATAACCAGCAAGGGCCTACTGTACAGCACAGGGAACTCTACTCAATATTCTGTAATAACCTAAATGGGAAAAGAATCTGAAAACAAAGATACATGTATATGTACAACTGAATCACTTTGCCGTTCACCTGAAACTAACACAACACTGTAAATCAACTATACTCCAATATAAAACAAAAATTAAAAAAAAAAAAAAAGGCTGCACTGAACACTCTTATCTGAGGATCCCACTCCAGACATGCTCAGAGTCATAGGATTTTCAGTCATTCAGCCGCACAATGAGAAGAGCAGAAACTATTCTTTCGGAAAGTGGCCCATGGAGGTAAGATCACAATAAAAGACCTCATCAAAGCAGAGATGAAGGAAAGAATAATAGTTTTCAAAGTTATTTTTTAAATGACAAGACACCTGGTAGCGTGGCACTGACCCTGCAGGCAGGAGGGTGGAGAATGTTCCTCTGGAAAAACTGAGCAGCCCTAAGGGGAAAAAATTATTGATAATAATACTCGAGGAGACTTCAGTGACTCACCCAGTCACTCCACAGAAAAGCCCATGCACGCAGAACTTCTAATCAGCTTTTTATTGCCTCATAAATAAATGAATGAACAAGGATTATCAAGACATTTGAGGAAAGCCTGCAACATAAAAGAACAAAACAAAACAGAAAAAAGAAAAAACAACCCGAACGTCCAAAAAAAAAGAATAAATTATGGTACATCTATATAACAGTTCCTTTGCAATTATTCTTAATTTGAAGCATGATATAATAGTAAGTGTAGAAAAATGTAAAAGCATGATCCCATTTTCTTTAAAATAAATACTAATAAATGGATCAGTGTTACAGAATGAAGAATTCTACAAGAGACCCACACAGTAGTCACCTAATTTAATAGAAAGGCACCACTGCAACTCAGAAAGTAAAAATTAATCTTTCCAATAAATAGTGCTGGCTATTCTAATGGGAGAAAATAAAAAAATGAACCTTGATCTCCATCCTTATAAACCAAGAATAATTCACACTATACCCTGGACACAATCACACTTTTAGAACAAAGTTTATAATATATTCATGACTTTGGAAATATTTATCTTATGACCCAGCAACTCTACTCTTAGATATATACTGAAGTAAAATGAGTGCGTAAGTCCACCAAAGACATATGTAAGAATAGTCAGTGACTTCCCTGGTGGTCCAGCGGTTAAGACTCCGTGCTTCCAGTGCAGAGGGCGCGGGTTCGATATCTGGTCAGGGAACTAAGATCCCACATTCCCACATGCAGTGTGGCATGGCCAAAAAAAAAAAAAAGGAATGGTCAAAGCAGCTTGATTTATTATAGCCCCAAACCGGAAACTATCCAAATGTTCATCAACAGCAGAACAGAAAGATTACGGTATAGTTATACAATAGACACTGCCCAGCAATAAGGAAAGAACAATTACTACATGCAGCAACGTGGATGAGTCCCAAAGACAATGATGAACAAAAGAAGCCAGACTCAACAGACTTCACACTGTAAGATTCCATTTATATGAGGTTCAAGAACAGATAAAACGAATCTACGGATATTGACTGGAAGAGGCACAAGAGGAGACTTCTGGGATGATGGAGATGTTCCACATCTTGAGCTGAGTCATGATTACATGGAACAGTTTTGGAGTTGTACATTAAGATTTCCATGCTTTGGCAGACAAGCCTGGGAAGGGCTGAGGGGACAGTCCTGAGGAGCCTTGATTAAAGTGGGAAAAAAAGAAAAAAAAAAAGATTTTCATGCTTTAAGTGTACAGTAACAGTAGACAGACAAAATTTGGCTAGAAGGAAAAAACATTTATAGTGGTTTTCCCTGGGTGCTGGAATTATTGGCAATTGTTATTTATTCTGTATGTTTGAAAATTTCAATAAGGAACCTATATAGTCAGAAAAAAATTAAGTTTTCTTAGTGCTTTTTGGTATTTTCATGTTACACACCTCTTTTGTTTTTTTTAATGGCTAGAATGCCTCTGTAGACCTCCTGTCCCCTTCTAGTGCCCCAATTTCCCTTCCTATTATTAATTTTCCCTTGTGGATAAACTATTTTATATATGTTCTTCACTGCTTTTTACAGTGATTTTTGTAATTGTGATTCTTTTTTTTGGGGGGGGGGCACGCCATGCGGCATGTGGGATCTTAGTTCCCCAACCAGGGATCGAACCCGTGCCCCCTTCAGTAGACGTGCAGAGTCTTAACTACTGGACTGCCAGGGAAGTCCCATGATTCTTTTTTTCACAAGACACTTCAGCTTCTTAAGTTCTTTAGATGTTTTTTCTCTGCTTCAAACTGAGAAGTCACTTGGCTAAGTACCAAACATGGGGTTAAAAAAAAAATTCTCTTGGTTACATGCAAACTTCCCTACCTTGGAACTATTCTTATCTTCAAAGCCAGAAGTCATGCTTATCCCTCCATCTTTACATATCCTTCTTGGGAATTTATAAAGTTGTAAAGTTTTTTTAAAAAAGGGCTGATTTTACTCTAAAGACCTCCTCTGTGTCTTTTCTGAACTCCCTAATTAGCTGGCCTTTTAATAGGATCTTCATAAATAGATTATTTTATATTCTAGGTCCCTCAGTTTTTCTTGATTCTCATACCCATAATTTTGGTTATGGTTTGTTGGGCTAAAAAAAGCTTTAGAATTACTGGTTTTGTGCTGCTCTATCATCTCAGGTTTACAGTTTTTGTTAAATTTTGGCATTGATGTGTTTGTTTATTCCATTCACACAGTCATTTGTTCCTTCTATAAAAAGTAGAGACAGTAGGTCAGGGAAGTCAGAGAAGGCTTCTAACGGGAAGCAATGATCACACTGAGAGTTAGGCAAAAAGGGAAATGCAGATTACTCAACCTTCACACTCCGGTCAGAGATAACGCTCACAAACAGCCTTGCTAAGAGCAGACTTTTCAGGATCACTGCAGCTTCTTTTTCTATAGTTATCCTTTATTTCTTTTAATAGGAGTCATGTAATTTTATTCGTTTGCTTGTCAGAAACTATTGGCAGACCTAATCATTTGTTTATTCAACATCATTAAGTACTTACTACATGACAAGCCCAGTACTGAGGATATGAGAGAAAGAACTCTAGCTGCCTTCCTCTTCCCCTTCAGTATCACTGATAATAAAAATAAAATTATTGGGACTTCCCTGGTGGCACAGTGGATAAGAATCCACCTGCCAATGCAGGAGACACAGGTTCGATCCTTGGTCTGGGAAGGTCCCACATGCCATGGAGCAACTAAGCCCATGCGCCACAACTACTGAGCCTGTGCTCTAGAGTCTGCGAGCCACAACTACTGAAGCCCACACGCCTAGAGCCCGTACTCCGCGACAAGAGAAGCCACCGCAATGAGAGGCCTGCCCACCGCAACAAAGAGTAGCCCCTACTCAACACAACTAGAGAAAGCCTGCACGCTGCAAGGAAGACCCAACACAGCCATAAATAAATAAATTAATTTAATTTAATTTAATTAATTATTTATGGCTGTGTTGGGTCCTCGTTTCTGTGCAAGGGCTTTCTCTAGTTGTGGCAAGCGGGGGGCCACTCTTCATCGCGGTGCGCGGGCCTCTCACCACCGTGGCCTCACTTGTTGCGGAGCACAGGCTCCAGACGCACAGGCTCAGTAACTGTGGCTTACGGGCCCAGCTGCTCTGTGGCATGTGGGATCTTCCCAGACCGGGGCTCGAACCCGTGTCCCCTGCATTGGCAGGCAGACTCTCAACCACTGCGCCACCAGGGAAGCCCAATAAATTTATTTTAAAAAGTAATTAGAAAAAAGGTTGTAGCTTCCACATCAACTATTGGAATCCTTTAAAATAAATTAATAAAATTAAAATTAAATTATCTTTTCTATTCGTCTGTTATTGCATCAGATGGAAAATGCTGGAAGTTCTCCAAATTTCAAGGGTATGGTGAGGGGGGTTTGGCTATACAGACTAGACACTTTGGCTGGTTCAGAGGGCAGTCACCTCAAAGACTCATGCAAGTTTAATGAAACTCAGGTACAAGTAGAGCCCGAGTGACCCCGCCAACAGGGAATGTGGGTCCACACATAGTGTGAGCCTGCGGTGAGCCGAGAAAAAAAGCAACGGCATCAAATCTGAACCCCAAAGCCAAAGCCGCAAGAACAGGCATTCCACAACTGCAGGCCTTCACCTAGGAAGAACCTACTCCTGACATGTACAGCTCTACAGTGGGGCCCTGGGGAATAGTAACAGCAGGGATTCACTTCTACTGATTTTTTCTTGGCTGCACGGCATGCAGGATCTTAGTTCCCCGACCAGGGATTGAACCTGCGCCCTCCACAGTGAAAGCATGGAGTCTTAACAACTGGACGGCCAGGCAAGTCCTTGGATTCACTTCTAAAAGGTGGTAGTAATGTTCCCAATAACAGAGCAACACCAGGAGAACTCTGATAGTTGACAGTTACCCTAACATGGACAAGATCTTTGTTTTTAATGACTTGCTCACTATTTCTAACACATTTGGCTGTGTTACCATTTCCTAAGTTGCTTTTCTTTGGGGGACAGGCTGGAAGGAGACAACCTGCTGTTTTACTTCATTATTGTCTAAATACTGATGCTGGTGTCAACCTCTCAAATATTATTAGCCATACCCTACCTCATCCATGATCTTTTGTTTGCCAGAGAGTTAACCAGGCCCAGAGCTGTCCTCATATAATCAGCGAATGAATAAACCAGAGCAGGTCTTCTGTATCAGCATTTTGGCTTGTGGCTTTAGAATAGCCTCTCAGTGGAATGCACATTGACACAGAGCTCAGAAATGGGACCCTTCACTGAACAAGGGCATCAAAATGCACATAGGAGGCAAAAAATAATAGTGGATCATCCACCTCTGGAGGCCCTGTCCTAGAGTAATGAGGAGGTTCACTGTCCTATTTTCCTTTCTCACGAAGGCTATAAAAACAACATATTGCTTGTATAACTGAGTTACACACAAAACTAAAAAAATCTACAAACTATTTGGTTTGCTAAAGCCATTCAGGTAATTGCTTTAAGCCACTGTCCCCAACATTAAGCTAACACAAAAATGTAAGTATTCTCCATTTGTCCTGATATATTAGATGAATAGTAAAGACTGAAAAGTCATACCCACACTAATAATCCACAGTAGTTCAACATTATTTGAAAATATGGCTATAGCCAATCTCATCTCCCTTCAACAATAAACTTGGTATGTTCATTTTAGTATGTTCCAGCCTTGGAGAGTTTGAGGGAATCCAGAGAAGTTCCCCTCGACAGAGGAAAACACATCATCTGCTAAAATCTTGTTGCATAAAGCTTTCTGTACAGAACCTCTGGCTGGATCCTGGATCCTGGCCTACTGCTCTCTAGGGGATAAGATCTATAACATTTACTAAACAGCCCTTTAAAAAAAAATCGCTACCTGAATTACTCAACCATCAAAAAGAATGAAATAATTCCATTTGTAGCAACATGGATGGACCTAGAGATTATCATCTTAAGCGAAGTAAATAAGAAAGGGAAAGACAAACACCATATGATATCACTTATATGTGGAATCTAAAATACAACACAAATCAACATATCTATGAAACAGAGACTCACAGAAATAGAAAACAGACTTGTGGTTGCCAAGGGGGAGGGGGAGTGGGGGAGGGAAGGATTGGGAGTTTGGGATTAGCAGAGGCAAACTTTTATGTATGCCATGGATGAACAACAAGGTCCTATTGTATAGCACAGGGAACTATATTCAATATCCTGCAACAAACCATGATGGAAAAGAATATGAAATAGAATATATATGTATGACTGAGTCACTTTGCTATACAGCAGAAATTAACACAACATTGTAAATCAACTGTACTTCAATAAAATTTTTAAAAAAGAGAGAGAAATGCAAATGCAAAACAACAACAAAAATCGCTATCTGAAAACATCTACCAACAACTGAGATAGCCTATCCTGAGCCGCCCAGGTATCATCGGTATCCTATTCCTCCCTAATGTTTGGAGGAAACACCCTTTCTGTTTTACAGTGGGTCCATTCTATTTTCTTATAAATTCTTCAATAAAGACTCATTTTTAAGTGAAACCTCAAATAATAAAAAACACCTTATTCCTTGAACCAGTAATTCCACCTTTAGGAATTTATCCTACAGGTATATACTAGTGCCAGTACACCAAAAAACCAATTATATACGCAATTTTATACCACAAACACAAATATTTATTATAACATTTGCTTATAATAACTATATAACATATATATAAAATACATACACATACATATATGATATGTAACATCCCAAAGGCCCATCAGTATGGGGATGATTAAATAAACCATGGAATTTCCAAACCATGGAACTGCTATTTGACCCTTAAGAAGAATGAGGTAGAATTACATGTGCTGATAATGGAAAAGTGCCAACATAGTGAAAAAAGCAAATTATAACACAGAGCATTCTACTATCCAATTTGGGCTTAAAAATAAAGTTCTATTTCTAGACCTGAATAGATTACAGTTGTATTAATGAATATAATTATTCATTAAACTGTACTTTTTTGTTATACACACTTTTCTACACAGTTGGCCCTCTGTATGTGCGGGTTCCACAACCTTGGATTCAACCAACAGCAAATCGAAAATATTTGGAAAAAAAATTCCAGAGAGTTCCAAAAAGCAAAGCTTGAATGGCAACCATTTACACAGCATTTACGTGTTAGGTTTTATAAGTAATCTACGTGTGCCACAACTACTGAGCCTGTACTCTAGAGCTCGTGAGCCACAACTACTGAGCCCGTGTGCCACAACTACTGAAGCCCACGCGCCTAGAGCCCATGCACCACAACGAAGAGTAGCCCCCGCTCTCCACAACTAGAGAAAGCCCGCACGAAGCAACGAAGACCCAACACAGCCAAAAATAAATAAAATAAATAAATTTATTTTAAAAAATAATAATAATAATAAGTAATCTAGAGATGATTTAAAGTATTCAGAGGATGTTTGTAGGTTATATGCAAATACTATGCCATTTTATCTAAGGGACTTGAGGATCCACATTATTTTGGTACGAGGGGGTCCTGGAACTACTGAGAGATGACTACACACAGTAAAAAATGAAAGTTATCTTTGAGTAATGTCTGCCCCATGGCTTTTAGGAGAAAATAACCTATTTCTTAACTTGTTGAGCAGGAAAGCCACACTTCTAGATGCTTCCAACAACCATCCAGCTACCACTGAGAACATGTTTTGTTCCAGCTCCAGGGCAGGATCCACAGCTGTGAATATTCCCATGGGTTCCAAGCCAACCTCACCAAGGGCCCCTTCTCCAGCCTTTATTAGTCCTGGATGGTCCTCTGCAGAAGCCAGAGGACTACCTGAATGTAGGACAGCCTTCTGCCTTCAGCTTCTGGAAGGACTCCCCAAAGGTGGACCTCCCTCAGCCCCTTGTCTGACAGCTCCCATAATGCCAGCAAGCCCACCCCCCCACTGCCCACTCCCCCCCTGGGAACTGCAACCACCAGCTGCATCCCACCCCTCAGCTCGGGAACTCCGGTCAGCACCCCACTGATGCTGCTATCTTAAAGCCATGGGGAAGTGAAGGCTGGCTCCTGCTCAGAAAAAAAGGCTGGGGACCTCTGAATTACATCTAGTCATGGGATGTACAGGAGAGCATTGTAACTCTGGAACTTCAAACAGCCAGCCCTCAAAGTGACAATGGAGGGAAAATGAGCCCAGCAAGAGGGAGGGTAGGAAGCAAAAGCAGCAGTGAACAGAAGGGAAAGAAAAAGGGAAGAAAGCTGTTAACAGAGAAAGTGAGTTGAGGAGATTAAAGAATAGGTTAGAGCAGGGAGAGAGAGAAAAGGGAGGAACTCTGCCCCCTGCCAACTTGACAGGACACACTAGAAAGGGACAGTCTATCCCTCCCAACAAGCCTGACAAGGCCACTTCCCAGGCCAGGTCCCTCACCAGCACAGCCCCTGAAAGACAGGCTCTGCCTGCCCCCTCCCAGAGCATTAGACTAGGCTTTGTGGGAAAACTGAAATCTTGACGGCTTAGAAAAAGGCCCCTACAGCTTCATGTGCTGGCAATTTAACTAAGCACCCCTGGTTCCTGCCGGCTACCAGACCAGCCCTGGCTTTGCTCCACCATTAAGCGCGCTCTCCTGACCCTGTGCGGGAGCGGCAGCTCAGTCAGCGCCGCAGGGCGGCTTTAAAGGACAAGAGTGAATTTCACTGAACACCAGCAAGTACCAGTCACACCTGCCATGTGGGCACCCTAAGGACCAGACATCCCAGGGCAGCTCACTGCCCCCCCTTTCATTTTCATAGAACTTTTTTAAAGGAATAGGCATTATGGACAAAAAGGTTAGAAAAAAACACATGCTAGATGATAACTTCAGAGTTCTGTCATTAGTAACATCCACCAAGGGCAACCGTATATATGGAAGACAAGGGGCCCAAAGTAGTATGGAGTATTGATGAATTAAAAACAAAAACAAGAAAACAAACTGCATCCACCCTGAACAAAAACCTGAGTTTTCCAAGAGCACACCTGCACGGAAAGAACAACAGAACACAGCATCAATAAAGTCACATCACTGGTGGAGGGCCTAGAATTTAATGTAGTATACAGGCTCACCACCACTTGGGCCTCCTTTTGGCAAACCTCATATCAAAACACCAGTGGTTTCAACTGACTGCATGTATTTCTTTTTAGTTCCTAGATTTTTCACTCTGCTGTCTTCCTGGTGTCCTATAGCCATGCAGAGTTTCAGGAGATGGGGCTCAAGGGGTCCTCTCTGAAGGCCTGCCTACCCCCAAACCATTCCTACCACCTGTTTACTGCCACTTGAAAACATTAACAGAGTGAGTCATATCTTTGGATGAAGGCAGTATTTTTCCAACTGGAGTATGTGGAACAATTTGGGGAATGTGGACAGACAACTTAATTTTAATAGTTATGCTTTTTAATATTTGCTTTCTATTTGTGGCAGGTGATAGTGGTTTCCAATTTAAGCCAATCATAGTTTCCCTTTCAAATAACTTTTAGAGTTTTTTTAAAATGGCATAATTTAAAGAAAAATGTTAAATAATAGTACTGATGGCAAAGAGATAAGACAAAAATCATGCAGGTGGAACACAAATTAAGTGTGAGAAACAGATAAAGTATCCACCTCCAAGCCCTTAGAATGCAACTACCCCTCGCTGGAGTTCTGCCACCATCACACATCGAATATCACCAAGATTTAGTTCAGCAAAGTCAGCAGAACCAGAGGACGCAGAAATTGGATCAGAGATTGACGAATCACACCAGCCTTTTGAGAGGGTGTTGCCAAAGAAAGGCTGGGGGTGGGGGAAGGGGGGACACGGGGTCTGGGGTCTCTGGGAAGCTAGCAGGCAGCAGGAAAGCAGTAAGTATAGGCTTAAAGACAAGGACTCATGAGATAGGCACGTTCCTACAGAAGTCCCCCTCTTCACACATACTGTCCCCAAATGATCCTGCCCGAGGTCCCAATACTGAAAGCTGACCGGTGAAGTACTGAGAGCAGAGGTCTAGCACCACTTCCCAGGTCATCCTCTTCCCAAATACCTTTGCAATTCAATTGTTCCCCACCCCTACCTTTCTTTGAACACTGGCCACGAGGCCAGATAGATTTCAGTCGTGATTTATTTTCTGGGCCAATTCTCTTGAGACTAACTAATGACTCTTTAACACAAATCAGAGAACTGATGAAAGGCATCTGTGAATAAGGCATTACTCTCCAGTGAGTAAATTCAGGTAGATCAAACCCTCCTCTCGGGGCTTCCCTGGTGGCGCAGTGGTTAAGAATCCGCCTGCCAATGCAGGGGACACGGGTTCGAGCCCTGGTCCAGGAAGCCTGTGTGCCACAACTACTGAGCCTGCACTCTAGAGCCCGCGAGCCACAACTACTGAGCCTGCGTGCTGCAACTACTGAAGCCCGTGCGCCTAGAGCCCGTGCTCCGCAACAAGAGAAAGCCACCACAGCGAGAAGCCCACGCACCGCAACGAGGAGTAGCCCCCGCTCACCGCAACTAGAGAAAGCCCACGCACAGCAATGAAGACCCAACGCATCCAAAAAAAAAAAAAAAACCCTCCTCTCACCATGATTACCAAGACTCCCTTAAATCATTCACACGCATCACCACAATAAACTGAATATCACGATAAAGAGAGTCACACAAATTTTTTGGTTTCTCAGTGCAGATGAAAGTTATGTTTTCACTATACCGTAGTCTATTGTCTAAAAAAATAATGTACACACTGTAATTTTAAAATACTTCACCGCTGTGGGACTTCCCTGGTGGCCCAATGGTTAAGACTCCACGCTCCCAACGCAGGGGGCGCGGGTTGGATCCCTGGTCAGGGAACTAGATCCCACATGCATGCTGTAGCTAAGAACCGGTGCAGCCAAATAAATAAATTAAATAAATATTAAAAAAAAAATACTTTATCACTGAAAAATGCTAACAAACTTCTGAGCCTTCAGCGAGTTGTAATCTTTTTTGCTGGTGGAGGTTTGAAGTATTGCAAGAATTACCAAAATGTGACACAGAGAAACAAAGTGAACAAATGCTGCCGGAAAAATGACGCCGATAGACACAAGGTTGCCACAAACCTTCTATCTGTAAAAATCACAGTATCTGCAAGGCCCAATAGATCAAAGTACAATAAAATGAGGTATGCCTTTAATCAAAAGGTTCAGAAAAATATAAACCATCCTTTCTTTTTGGCAAAGCCTGATACCAGACTTGCTACCCACAGACACTGGATTCAAACCATTTATCTCCCTTGCTTTTTTTTTTGTTTGTTTGGCTGCGTTGGGTCTTCATTGCTGCGTGCAGGCTTTCTCTAGTTACAGCGACTGGGGGGCTTCTCTTCGTTGTGGTGCGCAGACTTCTCATTGTGGTGGCTTCTCTTGTTGCAGAGCACAGGACTAGGCACGCGGGCTCAGTAGTTGTGGTGCACGGGCTTAGTTGTTCCGCAGCATGTGGGATCTTCCCGGCCCAGGGATCGAACCCATGTCTCCTGCATCGGCAGGCGGATTCTTAACCACTGCGCCACCAGGGAACTCCCTCCCTTGCTTTAGAAGTGAGGGCCCATCCAGTTTCCTAGCTCTGGTTTTGAGGCCTAAATCAGTACTAATATTCCACATATGTCTCCTAAAAACTACAAAAGAAGTCATCCTAAGCTCACTGCCTTTTGCAGAGCCCTTTGTATATAGTGCCCAAAATGGTGTGAACCTTTTTGGCCAGAGCCTGGAGGGTCAACTCATGCCCAATCCCCTTGCTTCTAAACTGCTGTGTTTTAATTGCTGACTCCCATTTTACAGCCAAGCCAATTAGTAGGGCTGGTCAAGCGTGAGGAGCTTGGAGGCCTAGAACACAGCACTCAATTCAGCCTGAGAAAAACAGGAAGCCTCTCCTGTCAGAACTTCCCCGTGAGAACTATGCCTAGACAACAAATGTCACAAGTCCGAGAGTGGATGTTGTAGTTCTGTAGTTCCCTGGGCACGTCAGCAAGCGCTTGAATCTCTATCTGATGGAGGACTGGCAGAGTGACTCAGGAGAATTGAATTTTAAAAGGTGACTATTTCACTCCTCATTCAATTTAGTGAGCATTATTGCCCACTTCAGTCTCTGAAGTGCTTAGTAAATAACTCCTTTAGGGTTGAAAGGATGTTGGGTCCAAAGCCCAAGAAGCTGCAAGGTTTACTCCAGGCACTCTAAACCAGCTGGATAAAGTGTGAAACAGTCTGAACTTAGTTACATATGAAATGCAAACATGCACTTACCCTCAGGCCTCCAGATCTGATTATTGGCTTATTGGTAACCAAGCCCAAATACACCCGGAAACAAAAACAAAAAAGCCTTAGGGTGCTGAATGAGGCTTTTACAAAAAAATTTAGAATGTCCACCTCTTTTTTTTATTTCACTGCATCTCAAAAAAATACCAATCATCCAAAAATTAAAATATTCTGCTTTGAAAGAGCTCAAATTTCATAAAAGCCTCCCATTAATATTCCTTCAGGGGGCTTCCCTGGTGGCGCAGTGGTTGAGAATCTGCCTGCCAATGCAGGGGACACGGGTTCGAGCCCTGGTCTGGGAAGATCCCACATGCCGTGGAGCAACTAGGCCTGTGAACCACAACTACTGAGCCTGCGCGTCTGGAGCCTGTGCTCCGCAACAAGAGAGGCCGCAACAGTGAGAGGCCCGCGCACCGCGATGAAGAGTGGCCCCCGCTCGCCGCAACTAGAGAAAGCCCTCACGCAGAAACGAAGACCCAACACAGCCAAAAAATAAATAAATTAATTAATTAATTTAAAAAAAAAAATCCTTCAGAACCTCTGTGAAGGACTTCCCTGGTGGTGCAGTGGTTAAGAATCTGCCTGCCAATGCAGGGGACACGGGTTCGAGCCCTGGGCCGGGAAAATCCCACATGCCGCGGAGCAACTAAGCCCACGCGCCACAACTACTGAGCTTGTGCTCTAGCGCCCGCAAGCCACAACTACTGAAGCCCGCGCGCCTAAAGCCCATGCTCCGCAACAAGAGAAGCCACCACAATGAGAAGCCCGCACACCACAACGAAGAGTAACCCCCCCACCCTGCCCCGCTCTCCACAACTAGAGGAAGCCCACGCGCAGCAACGAAGACCCAACAGAGCCAAAAATAAATAAATAAGTAAATTTATGAATAAACAAAACAAAAAAAACCTTGGTGAAGCCTTTCCTTTCGGCGGGGCGTGGCGGCAAGATGGCCGTGCAGATTTCCAAGAAGAGGAAGTTTGACACTGACGGTATATTCAAAGCTGAACTGAACAAGTTTCTCACTCGGAAGCTGGCTGAAGATGGGTACTCTGGAGTTGAGGTCCGAGTTACACCAACCTGGACAGAAATCATTATCTTGGCCACCAGGACACAGAATGTTCTTGGTGAGGAAGGGCCGACGGATCCAGGAATTGACTGCTGTGCTTCAGAAGAGCTTTGGCTTCCCTGAGGGCAGTGTAGAGCTTTATGCTGAAAAGTTGGCCATAAGCGGTCTGTGCGCCATTGCCCAGGCAGAGTCTCTGCATTACAAGCCCCTAGGAGGCCTTGCTATGCGGAGGACCTGCTATGGTGTGCTGTGGTTTATCATGGAGAGTGGGGCCGAAGGCTGCGAGGTCATGGTGCCTGGGAAACTCCGAGGACAGAGGGCTAAATCCATGAAGTTTGTGGATGGCCTAATGATCCACAGTGGGGACCTTGTTAACTACTATGTTGATACCACCATGCGCCACATGCTGCTCAGACAGGGTGTATTGGGCATCAAGGTAAAGATCATGCTGCCTTGGCACCCACCTGGTAAGACTGGCCCTAAGAAGCCCCTGCCTGATCACGTGAGCATTGTGGAACCCAAAGATGAAATACTGCCCACCACCCCCATCTCCGAGCAGAAGGGTGGGAAGCCAGAGCCACCTGCCGTGCCCCAGCCGGTACGCACAGCATAATAGGGTCTCCTTGGCCGCTGGATCTGGAGTCTGGATGTTGCTCTATAAAGACCTTTAATAAAATCTTTTTAAAAGAAAAGAAAAAAAAAAGAACCTCTGTGAAGGGGGCACTGCCCATTACCCCATTTCAAGGTTGAGGACTGTTTCCAGCCAAGAAAGGAGGGCCTGCCCTTGGGTAACAAAGGTGCAGGCCTAGAACGCTCCGTGGGGGTCCCTGGCTCATACCCTAGCCCTGCCTCTCACCTGGGCCCAGTTCCCCTTAAGGGAGGGTATTTCTGTTCTTCAACAGAACAGCCAGGTGTTTATCATCGCTTGTGTTGAGGGAAACACTATCCTTTTTTCCTAACACTGAAGTCTTAAATTCTCTACCAGTGGGAACATTTGTGGGGGCGGCCGGGGTGAATGAAAGCAGAAAATTTCCCAAAACTCTCGGCCTACTTAACTGCCCTGACAGCACATAGTTACAGTGTCTGGGGGAGGGGGAGCGGACTGTTTCCAAAGGAAGCATGATTAGTTGGCCCTTCCAAATAATTCCAAAGACCATTTAGAAAATGGTTAACAGTTTTTTAAAAACGTGGCCCAGAAATCTAATTTCCAGCGATTCTTAATATTATGGGGCTCCTGGAGAGCCCCATAAAAAACTCTATCATAACAAGCCCGGCCAATGAATAGGTACACGGGAGGAAAAACTCTTTGGGTAAGTAGAAGTATGTGGTAAACACACTTGCTCAATGCTCAAATGACCTGTCTTAAGACATCTTTTACAGAGAATGATGTTGCTGATCTGACCGGGAAGCTCGCTCTCCCCAGCTGCCAGCACTCTGGATTTGTCCTCCCTTGAGTGCTGTACTGGTTTCTCCGTTTAATGCACAAACCAGCTGCAGCCACCTTGCCAAGTTCTCAGCAATTCCCTCAACTGCCTTTTACTGTACAGGATTCCTGGAGTCCAATTCTGTTTTCTGGAGTCAAACAAATACAAAACAAATTGGTGAGAAGTTTCAGCTATTTCACTTCCTCCCAGAAAACACAAGTTTGTGAAAGGTTCAATCTAAAAAGGACAACTGTGCTTTTTTTGGTCATAGGATCAGTAAATTTCAGAGCTGGAAAAAAACCCAAATATCACCAAATCATTCCTCTTCAAAAATCAAAATATCTTCTTCCTATTTCTCAAGAATTTAAGACAAAATGGCCAATTAACACTTAAGCAGCCTTACCTAAGAAGCCCACAAACTGAAGGTAGCAGGTAGGAAAGGGGAACTCTGTTCTACAATTAACGAAGAGAAGGGGGGGTCCTCTCAGCTTCCCCAATGCCCCCATTCATGTTTGGGGCACTGATTACCCTTCAATAACTTCCCTGCCATTAAATCTCCTACCACTCGCTCAGGGTTGGGTTTCACCCTGGGGATAAGAGGTGTTTGTAGAACACTCTGAAATTTCTAAAGGGTAAGTGCTGTGGACAATACAACCTCAGTGCATATCAAGGGAAGCAAAGCCCTCAGAGAGTCATTAACTCACCCGGCCAAATGAGAAGAGAAAATGAGCCGCAGCTGCGTGCTTCCTTTCCCGCAAGAGAAGGAATTTTTTTTTAATCTGCTAACAATGGCCGGGGTAATTGGCACCTGGCTGCCTGCTCCCACATCCTTGTCTGCTACAAAGATTTCAGAAGCAGGGTTCACAGAATCCCAACGGACCAGAGTTCTAGGCGTTGTCACCTCTTTTCCAAGCTATTACAACAGCCTCCTCGGTGTCTCCCCATCCCAGTGTTCCCCTACCCCAACCCAGCCGACGCTTCAGTGGCTCCCCACGGTACACAAACCCTCAGCTGAGCGCTCAAAGAGTTCTTCCCAACCAGCCCTAAATCTCCAAACTTCCCCTCCGCCCCCAAAACCGCCCTAGCACTCGGTCCAGTAAGTCACCGAATCGTCTTTCCCTTACCTCTAGCGCAAGGCTCAAGGTCTCCTTCTCCAGAGGTCCCCTTTCCCTCCCTCTACTCGTCCAACGCCCACAGCTGCCGGAGATTAGCCGCCCCCCTCAGGGCTCCGCTCAGATTTCACTTCCTCCAACAGGTCTATTCAGATCCCTATACACCGTTCTCAACAGTCAGGATTCCTTTCCCCCCGCAACACCTTTCCTGAACACACCCGGCCCCTGCTCCCACCCGCGGGGCTCCCGAGCGCTCTCCCGCCCCCAGCAGGCCCGGCTCAGAGCACGGAGTGGATCCCCGGCAGCGCCCTAGAAATCGCAGCCCAAGGCGAAGAGATGCAGAAGCCTCCCGCAGATGTCCCGCGAGACCGGGTGTGGCGAGCCCAGCTCTCAGCCGACTCCTCGCAACGCGGAGCCCCTTAGTCCACTGCCCAGAGGCCGGGCGGGCGGCGCTGGCTCTTCCCATTCTCCGCCAGCGGCGCTGCGACGGGACCCGGAGGAGCAGCCGCGATAAGCCAGGGTGGGCATCGAGCCGGCTGCAACCGCTCCCCAGCTCCCGGCCTCTCTCCCAGCCCGTGCGCGCTCCTCGGCCGGAGCCGGCCCATCCCGCCCCGGGGCCCTTCGCTCTTCCGGCGTCCTCTGGGGAGCTCGGGGGTGCGCAAAACCCCGGAAGGGCCCTGCCCGCGCCTCACCCCCTCCCTGGTCCCAGCTTGGCCGGGTCCGGCTCCGCCGCACCTTACCTCTCTTCTCTTCGAACCTGCTAGGCACTGGTTCGGCCCGGACCCGCTGGGATCAGACGAGACCGCACAAGTCGCGCCGCACCTGCCAAGGAGCGAGTGAGGAGCCTGGGCGCGTCTGACGTCACAACCGGCCCGAGCGCCGCGAGCTCGGAGTCACCTGATCACCTTGGCAACCCGCAAGGGGCGGGGCGGGGCGAGGCGGTGGGCGGTGTCACAACAAGAGCCCAGTCCCCTGCAGCTGGGCCTGGAAGCGCCTCCTGGAGCGCTGCCGGGCTGTTAGCGACGCGGAGACTCGAGGTCCGTCTCTGGCCTGGCTGCTCAGGCCTCCGAGTTGGGATGGATACCTGAGACTCCAACAGGCACTCCCCTCAAGTTCGATCAGTGCTCCGAGACTCCAGACGTTATCCCCTCGCCGCCAGTGCAAGTGCCTGGCTGGCAGGGCCTGTGTCCCCACCGTACCCTGTTCAGTGCGTGGCACGCAGGGTTCGCTTGTGGGCTGCTCCTCTCCGTGTTTTCTGGGTCTAGACCCAAGTAGGTTCGAGGGTTTGCTCCGCGAACTGTACCTGAGAGGACTGGGGCTGAGGCTGATAACTGGATTGCTCTCTGGCAACTTTCCCCGTAAGCCTCTCAACAAGTAGTGCAGCCTTTGCTGGAGAAAGTAATAAGACTTCATTCATTCAGGAGAGGGGATGACACGGGCTGTAGCCCAGGCCCAGACCTCCTGCCCTGAAGGCCTCCTTCTATTCCAACAGAAAGAGAAAGCACTGAAACACTCCCAGAGCAAAGCCTAGAACAAGCCTGAAAGTCCTACTTGAAAAGCTTTTTTGTTTTTCAGATTAGATATCGATTTTCTCTTCAATTTCCTCCCCTTGCTCACTATAATCATATGCCTGCACCTCTATGACTTTCCATTTGCTAGACATAGACCATCAGCTTCAAAATGAAAATCTAACACTCCATGGAGGTCCTGGTTTGAAAGCCACTGCTTATTTCATCCCGTCACTTTCTGAGTTCCATTTAAGTTTTACTCTTCTAGTTCCTGCACCACTATGGAGGTTTCATGTATGTCGTCCTTCCCTCTCAGCCTGTGGGATTTTAAACCAAAAAGTTATTTTATAAATAACTTCTAGTGAGCACATTTTGGTGCCTGGCAATGAGCAATGCCAGGCTGCTTGAGGCATGATCCTTGAAGATCAGGAGTTTATCGGTGGTGCACCTCATATCTAAGTACCACCTGTACTGTTTACTTAATAGTTTCATTTTAAGTGACACTTCTTTATTTTTATACATTTATTTAAAAAAGAAACTAGCGGGACTTCTCTGGCAGTCCAGTGGTTGAGACTTCGCCTTCCAATGCAGGGGATGCGGGTTTGAGCCCCGGTCGGGGAGCAATGATCCCACAGGCCTCGTGGCCAAAAAACCAAAACATAAAACAGAAGCAAGGGCTTCCCTGGTGGCACAGTGGCTGGGAGTCTGCCTGCCAATGCAGGGGACACGGGTTCGAGCCCTGGTCTGGGAAGATCCCACATGCCGCGGAGCGACTGGGCCCGTGAGCCACACCTGCTGAGCCTGCGCGTCTGGAGCCTGTGCTCTGCAACGGGAGAGGCCGCGATAGTGAGAGGCCCGCGCACCGCGATGAAGAGTGGCCCCCACTTGCCGCAACTAGAGAGAAAAGCCCTCACACAGAAACGAAGACCCAACACAGCCATAAATAAATAAATAAAAATTTAAAAAAAAAAAAAAAAAACAGAAGCAATATTGTAACAAATTCAATAAAGACCTTAAAAATGGTCCACATCAAAAAAAAGAAATCTTAAAAAAAAAAAAAGAAACTAGCATACAAACGGGAAAAAAAGACAGTTGTGAAAGATAGTCATGACTCCAGTCAGAGTTATACTCGTAGGAGAGAAGAGATTTAAAACATGAGCCCGGGTCCCAAAGGTCAGAGATTAGGAGGCAGGAAGATGGTGGGAGCAGGGCAGGGGCAGTCACACCTGGGGTGGCAGATCTGAGGAGGGGAACTCCAACTGCAGGTTAGGGACAGGTTGGGGAAGAGTTGGGCTAGAATGAGGTTTGAGGGAGGCAGTGGAGGGGAGAAGTGCTAGGAGCAGAGAGACTGGAGAAGGGGTCTAGAGAAAGGAGAAGGAGCAGTGGTTTGGGGAGAGGCTGCTGAAAGGAAACGTGTACTAACAGCATTAAGGGAAGGGAGGCTGAGAGGCTGCAAACGTGAGGATTGCAGAGAAGGAGGAGCAGGTGAGAAGAACCTGATGGAGGCCTGAGGGGAAAGCACAGGGCCTCTGAGGCTCTAATGCGGTCAGGGCAAGGTGAGGGTGAGGGAGAAGGCGGAGATAACTGCCCCGGCAAGGGAGCGAGGCTGGAGAGGGCAGCTGGGACATATGGGGTCATGCTGGGGGAGAAGAGATGAAAGAACAGTGTTTTCAGTAAGGTCCTTGGCCACTCCTCTTTTACTGAGCTGCTTGGGTGTGACAGGGCATAACCACCAAAGGAAAAATAGAACGTTCCCCACCCCCATCCCCACCACCCCCTTGAGGAAGGAGCGCTATCATATGAGTACAAACTCAAGGAATGTTACTTGGCAGCATCCAAGAACCAGAGACGTGGCCAGGGAGCACATCCCACATGACTCTTTTCTAGGATTTGACCTCAAGTCCCAGGAGTAAGCAGCCAGCCAGATGTAGAAGTCACTGGAGTTTCTTCACAAGTTTCCATTCCCAGAAATAAAGAAAAATGTCTGTGTGGAAGGTCCTGACAAAGCATATTTTTTGTGAAAGTCCATTAGCCACTGGAACTGCAATGGATTTTCAATATTTGTGAACTCAGGAGAACCATCCAAGGATTGTGGAGGCAGCATGATGCAGGGGTTGGGAATTTGTGCTCTGAGGTTTGTTCATTTTGTGAAATCAGACAAGTTACCCACCTTCCTTGAGCCTCAGTTTTATCTGTAAAATGGGTATAATACCTACCTCAGGAGACTGTCATCAACTTGAGGTGAATTCTAGGTCAAAGGAAGAACCCAGATTCACAGTTTTTCAGAAGACCATTTAAAAAATCATTGTAGGGCTTCCCTGGTGGCACAGTGGTTAAGAATCTGCCTGCCAATGCAGGGAACATGGGTTCAAGCCCTGGTCCAGGAAGATCCCACATGCCGCAGAGCAGCTAATCCCGTGCGCCACAACTACTGAGCCTGTGCTCTAGAGCTCGCGAGCCACAACTACTGAGCCCAAGTGCCACGCTACTGAAGCCCGCGCACCTAGAGCCCATGCTCCACAACAAGAGAAGCCACTTCAAGGAGAAGCCCGCGCACTGCAACGAAGAGGAGCCCCAGCTCACCACAAATAGAGAAAGCCTGAGTGCAGCAATGAAGACCCAACGCAGCCAAAAATATAAATAAATTAATTTTTTAAAAAATCGTTGTATTTTCATTGGACCCCATTTGTTCACTCACCAATTGGGTGAAAGAATGTTTCTTGGATGCCTAATGTACACTCCACACTGTGATGGATATGAAAGGAGCAAGTTCTCTGACTCGGTCCTCCAGACATCACACTCCTGATACGACAGTGAGACAGCATGAGAGCTCACAAAGCCTCTGTGAAATTGAGTGCTAAACTATGTCATGCCCTACTCTGCCCTCAGCATTCATGGAGAGGGATGCCATGCCAGCTGCATTGGCTGAAGTGGGATGTATAAAAGAAAGGGTCTGGAACAAAGCCTGAAATTTGGAGAACTGGTGAGAGAAGAGAGCATTCTTGGTTATATCATCTGGACGACATGAGCACCTGGGGCAGGGGCTCAGTAAATATTTGCTGAATGAATATATGAATGAATGAATGAATGATTGAACAAATAAGCAAAGGCAATAACACTAGAGAATGGTGGGCATAGCCATAAGATCAGCCTAAGTGGACTGTGGAAATTGGACAGTTGTGAGAAATAAGGTAGAGACACAGCAGATTGTAGAGGAGCTTTTGAGACAGCAAAACCTTCTGATAGGAACATGGGGTCTGGAGCCAGAGTGACAGGGTCGAACTCCATCACTTATTGGTCACATGACCTTGAGTAAGTTATTTAACTTCTCTGTGCGTTAGCTTCCTTATCTGGAAAAAAATAGGGATAACATTGTTATCTACTTTACAGTGTTTTTATTTCCCACCCTCATCCCCACCCCCAGTGTAGCTATAGTGTTATTTTGAGGATTAACTAAGATAATGCATATGAAACCTAAATGTGGTGCTTGGCACATAGTAAGTGCTCCAAACTATACACTTTTCTTTATTATTAGTGTTAGTTTTATTAAGGCCTGAGAAGAGTATAGATTTAATACAAAAAGTATAGGAAACCACTGAAGCTCCTCAGAATGGGAAATGGGAATGGGATGCAGTGTTTTGTAAAGAATCATTTAGCAGCAGAATTCAACCTGGTCAGAGGGGAGAGTAGGGGCAAAGGTGTGGCCCCAAAGGGTAAGGAAGGGCTGACCAAGGACTAGAAACCACCCCTCCTGAAAAAGAGAAAGACTGCGCCCCCTTGCTCACACGTGTGTGGCGGTCAGAGCCTGGCAGGCAGAGGCGCTCAGTAACCCTGTTAAATGAACATCTCTACATGCTGCACAAGTCAAACAATGACTTTCTGGAGCTCTCAGGCTCAATGGCAAACACTGTGGAATTCCCCTAAGAACAGAGTTTTAAAGCACTGGAGAAATCCACTAAGACTTGGCCTCTGGCTTATTTCAATGTCTTCCCCCCATGGAAGCAGTTAAATGAACACATGTGAAAGGAAAGCCAGTGAGTGTGGCCAGCACATGCACAAAACCCAGAAAAGAATGACCAGATTCTTTTTTTGTGTGAGGATATTAAAGAAAGGAGAAAAAAATTTCACTTCTACTGTGTACTAGCTCACTGCTCTGCCTGGTTCTAATGGAATTTGAGGTTCATGTGAAGGAGAAAGAGGCATGAGTTTGCTTCTGGTCATGGTTCAAGGTTTGGGTTTCACCTGAGCAATGAGTCTCACAGTTTTATGCCTCTTTTTCTGATTTACATTTTCGAATTCCAATTTGCTAGTCAGGAGTGTCTCCATCTCCACTGCAAGTGACTAAAATGCTGTTCAAATCAGTTTAAGAAAGAGGGAGAGAGAATTTATTGGCTCTTGAAACCAGGAGTCCAGAGGCAAATCTGAACTTCAGGCATAGCTGGATCCAGGCACTCAAACAGTATCACCAGGAGTCTCCTCTCTTGCTCTCTCAGCTCTCTTTTCTCTGCATTCTCAGGCAGTCCCTCTGAGAGTGTCAGAATTACATTCTCATAGGAAAAAGTTCCCAGCAGACAAAAGGCTTTCTCTTTCCCAACAGTACTAAGAAAAGCTCCAGACTGGAGTCTGTTTGCATCGGCTTTGGGTAACTTGCTTTTCTCTGAATGTGTGGTTGCAGCCAGGGGATGTGACATCTTGGCTAGTTCCATGCTGTCCTCTGGAGCCTGGGAGTAAGGTTAGGCCCCCAAACCCCACAGTTTAAAATTTGGAAGGAACAGCTTCCCCAGGAAAATAGAAGCTTAGTTACCAGCACTAGGAAGAACGGATGCCTAGCAAACAAAAAACACAGCTGACCCCTACAGGCCACCGATACCAAAACCACAAGCTTATTGAAGAGTCCTGTAGGCACATGTAACATAATATTCCAATATTATTCCAGTAGGATAGCTTTGAATCCACTTGGGGGCCAACTCACCTTCCGTATTTCCAGGAAAGTTGCATCCACTGGGGTGCAAACTCCAGCACTCAGAGGTTGTCTTGCTGAGATCATGGCATAGAACCCACCATTGGTTTTACCTAAGTGCACTCTCCTCTCTGGAAGTATTACTTCTGAAGAAAGTGCTTCAGGGAGCACTTCATGCTTTAAATGTGTTTGTACAGCACCTTGAGTTCTCAAGAGGCATCACATAAAGCCGTGCAATTTTAATTGTGACTTTTTGAAGCACTGATTCCTGAAGTGGCCTGGCATTCGGATAATGATCTTAGAAACCCAGCCCTGGAGGAAAACACATTTTTCTCCTAGGCTGTGACTCAACTGAGTATGAAGTTCCCATCAACTCTTAAGAATCTCCCTACTTTTTGATATTTTGAAAATAAGAAAAAAAATCAGCACATATAAATTTGAAATACTCAGCCCATATGTCCATTTGCATTTATATTTATACAATGGACTAATGATGATTTAGTACATGACATATGAAGAATAAGAACTCAGGGAAACATTAAATCCACATATTCAGTCAGCACATTTACTAAGTGCCAACCGCCAACCATGTGCCAGGGACTGTACTAAGCTCTAGAGATGTAGGAATAAGCAAAACAGATTTTCAAAATCCTTGCTTATATCAAACTTACATTTCAGTAGGTGTGTCCGTTTGTATACAGTGTTGGGTCTGCCCTGCGTCATTGACAGGAATTAGTCATAATCACCAATAAACATACAGGGCAAATTCTCAGTGAGTGCTTCCTCTAAGGCAAGGCTTCTGGCCAGTTCTCTGCATGCATTATCTCATTATTCTCTTCTTCCTAGGGATTAAAAACAGGCTTCAGAGAGATGTAGACACCTGTTCAAGGGGCCCTAGGAGGTAAGGGGTGGGCCAAGACTGAAACTCGTTTCTCCGTATCTGCCTTTTAACTTGTACCCTTTCTTAGGGTGTGGAAGGAGGAGGATGGGGAGTGATGGGGTTATGGCAAACTGGAGAGCAAACTCTGTGCAAAGGGAGCCACTATCTGGCCACTTGGCCCAGGGGAATGTGGCCCAGTGCGGCCAAGTTTTCTGATTTTTTTCAAGAGAAGATGGCAAACAGGATTTTGATGTGAAAACCAATTTTAAAAACACTGTGAAAGCCAATCAAAATCTGTCTGAGCATCATTCAGGCCACAGGTCTGCCCCTCCATGAAATAGCACTCCCCAAAACTAAATGTGGGTAGAAAAATGCAAATACATCTCTGATTCTTGCACAAAGTAGTTGTCAGGTTGATTTGATAAGGCTAAGGCAAACAGGTGCCCCTGTTTACCAATAAGGCAAAGTCCTTAATGAAAGGTAACTGAGGGAGCAGCTGGAGCATTTCAACCCCCCTACCGTGGAGGAGGTTGCATTGAGCCATCTTAGGCTGGGTTGACAGGCCACGCTTATCGGAAAGGGAAAATTTAACTTCAGGGCGGGCTTCGTGTTGCATCTGAGGTCCTAATAATGATCATTATGCTGTCAGCACACAAGATGTAGTTCAAAATAATTCTCCTCCTAAAAGTCACATTCTGCTCACTTCCTGGCCGTTCCTTGCCTCTTCCCCTCCGCCCCAGGCCTCCCACGCTCAGCAAGCCTTTCCTCTTACCCACCCCATTTGCCAGGGGATGGCAGCCACAGGACAGACGGTGGTCTCATCACTGGGGTGGTCTGAGACTGGAACACAGTTGGTTGCCTATAGGTGGCAGTGCCTCTTCCTGTCCTGGCCTTTGGAGGGAGGGAGGGGGCACAGGAGAGCTTCCACGTTTAAAAAACATTTGCACCATCAATAGACTGAAACTCTACAAGACAATAGTTTTGCTTAAAATGTGTAAAGGAATTCCCATCTTCTGGATCTTAGCAAGATCAGAAAACCTCTGTTTACTACAAGAATTGTTTCAGAAAGGAAAGTGAAATCTGGCACATGAAAAATCCCCTTTCTATCCGCTCTCAAGATAGTAACTTTGCAGACATATGCCATGTGTATTCCATCACAGCAAAACAATGCTGTCGTGCACTGGGGACAGATTTGCTGCTGCTGCTGAGGCTGCTGCTGCCACCGCCGCCTCCACCACCTCCTTCTGTTGCTTGGATAAAGCTGAGGCATGTGGCACTGCTGTGAGATTCTTAGAAGATGGGCAATTGTTCCTGGCTGGGACCCTACAAGTCGATTTGTACCATGAGGCTCTAAATCCTAGCTCCTCGGGCCCTGGGAACCTTTTTTTTGGAAAACACACATGGTAAGGACTCAGACACTTTCTGAAAGGGACAGGACAAGGAAAACGTGTACTCTCCCCCATCCCTTGCTTGGACGATCATTTAAGACAGCGGTCCCCAACCTTTTTGGCACCAGGGACTGGTTTCATGGAAGACAATTTTTCCACGGACCGGGGGTGGGGTGGGGTGGGGGGATGGTTTTGGGATGATTCAAGCACATTACATTTATTGTGCACTTTATTTCTATTATTATTACATTGTAATATATAGTGAAATAATTATACAACTCACCATAATGCTGACAGGAGGCGGAGCTCAGGCGGTAATGTGAGCGGTGGGGAGCAGCTGTAAATACAGATGAAGCTTCACTTGCTCGTCCACCACTCACCTCCTGTTGTGTGGCCCGGTTCCTAACAGGCCACGGACTGAAACCGGTCCATGGCCCTGGGTTTGGGGACCCCTGATTTAAGAGGTGAAGTGACTTCTCCCACTCGGGGAGGCAGGGTAATGCTATGATTAGGAGTGTCCAGAGACCTGCATTCCAGCCCCAGTTCCCCTACATCCTCATCTTGGAACCCAGAACATTTTACTAAATGTTTTTGGGCCTCAGTTTTCTCATTTGTTAAGTGGAAATAATAATAGGCCCAGGCACATAGAGATGTTGCAAGGGTAAATTGATGTGCGCAAAAGCTGCTCTCTTTGCACAGAGCACTTCTCCAGGTCACCGAAGCCTCCATGTATCCCCACCATGGCTACCCTCCATCCACACCCTCGGAGAGGGAACAAGTTAAAAGGTATCTGCTTCATCTTGGCCCTACCACTAATTTCTGTGGCTCCTTGGTCAGGCGATCAGGAGTTACACATGACGACCAGGGCCACTCTAGTGCAATTCTTTTTTTTTTTTTTAATTTTACTGAAGTATAGTTGATTTATAATGTTGTGTTTAATTTCTGCTCTACAGCAAAGTGACTCAGTTATACACATATATATTCTTTTTCATATTCTTTTCCATTATGGCTTTTCATAGGATATTGAATACAGTCCCCTGTGCTATACAGTAGAACCTTGCTGTTTATCTCTAGTGCAACTGTTTAGCTGCAGCAGGGGAGACCTTTGCACCCACTACCCCCAGAGCCTTATTTTGGACACCACCTTTGCCTGAATTTCTGGCTGCTTTGGCCACAGTCTAGATGAGAGTGTGCCTGTCGTCCACCTCCTGCTCCAGGCCCCTCCCTGGAGAGGCCAAATTGACAGCTCTGTAGGTGGGGGGTCCACCTGCGTCAGAGTGGGAGGGGCACTGTGTACACATGCAGTTTCCTGGGCTCCATCCTAGACCCACTGCTTCCGAATCACTGGGGCCAGGGCCTAGGAATCTTCAAGTAACAAGCCCTCTGAGGGAGCAGAGCCCATAAAAGTTAGCATTTATGGCCCTCTGGTGCCTCAAACTCTGTAGATGTTTTCCTCAACCTGTCTCTCCTCATGTGTCCGGCTTAACTGGACCACCGTCCTGCAGGGAAGCCAGGCCTTCAAGCCAGAGACCTGAAGTTCCCTGAGTTCGGGATAGTCCTGATTACCTCGTAGCAGAGTTTGGCCCTTCTCCCTGCCCCATTCGTCCTTGTTCAGGCCTTCCCTGTGATTTCACACCAGAACCAGTGGTCTTGCTCTCCATGTGCCCAATCTAGAGGTCTTGATCCGAAATATAAACTTGGCCCTAATACTCTCTTACTTAAAATTCTCTAGGGTTTCCCATCCCCTGCAGGATCAAGTCTGATGAGGCGTTTATTTATGTATTTTGGCCGCACCTCACCACATGTGGGATCTCAGTTCCCTGACCAGGGATCGAACCCTTGCCCCCTGCAGTGGAAATTCGGAGTCTTAACCAATGGACCGGCAGGGAAGTCCTTGATGAGGCATTTAAAAGCCTTTCTCTTCAACCTCAGATCTCCTGCCACTCCCCTAGAGGCAAAACTCCAACTAGACTTATGTTATGCTCAGGTCTTTGAATGTTCCATGGAGCTGCTCACCTCTGGGCTACTATAGACACAGCACCCTCCACTGGAACACCCTTTCTCCTACTCTTCCTTCAAGTCTTGGCTGAAATGTCACCTCCTCTGGGAAGCCTTCCCAGATGTTCCCAGGTAGTGGTGACTACTCCCTCCTCTTTCCCTGTACACGTCCCCAGAATATCACCCATGACCCTGTATTGCCTTTATTTGCTTATCTGTTTCTGCTCCACTAGACCCATGAGGGATTTGCATTTTATTCATTTCAAATTCCACACCTTTATTGGGGCTGATAAGGTCTTACGTGATCTGGCTTCTGCCCAACTCTCCACCCTGTCCGTACCACTCTCTGCCCTACCCACTTCACCTAGTCACACTGGCCTTCAGACTGGTCCCAAGATTATCAAACTTCTTCCTGTTCTGGGTCTTTGTTCCTGCATTGACCTTTTTCTGGAATGGACTCCCCTAGATCTTTCCATGGCTGTCTCCCTCTTGACATTCAAATCTCTGCTCAAATGTCACCTCCTCAAGAATCACTTGGCCAACCAATCAAAAGTAATCTTCCTTCCCCCCATTCTCTCTTACATACCATATTTTCTTCCCTTCGTAGCATTTATAGTTAATTCACTTTAAAAATCAGCCTTATTGAGGTATAATTTGCATACAATAGAATGCACATGTTTAAGGTGTACAGTTATGTGAGTTTTGACAAATACACAAGTATCCACCACTCTACGAAAGATATAGAATATTTCCATAATCTGTACAATTTTCCTGAGTCCTCTTTCCAGTCAATATCCTCCCTCCCCATGGCCAGCCCCAGTCAATCTCAGCTCTGCTTTCTGTTCCCATAGCTTCATTTTGCTTGTTCTAGAACTTCATTTAAATGTAATCATCCAGGGATTTCCCTGGTGGTCTAGTGGTTAGAATCTAGCGCTTTCACTGCTGTGGCCTGGGTTCAATCTCTGGCCAGGGAACTGAGATCCCACAAGCCACGCAGTGCAGCCAAAAACAAAAAAAACCAGTGTAAATATAATCATCCAGTATGTACTCTCCTGTCTGGCCTCTTTCACTCAGCATAATGTTCTGGAGGTCCATTCATGTTGTAGCATTTATCAGCATTTGTTTCTTTTTATTACTGAGTAGTAAGCTATTGTATGAATATACCACAATTTATCTATTTGCTTGTTGATGGACACCTGGGCCATTTCCAGTTTTGGGCTATTATGAATAATGCTGCTTTGACTTACAGACATAGAAAACAAACTTATGGGCTTCCCTGGTGGCGCAGTGGTTAAGAATCCGCCTGCCAATGCAGGGGACAAGGGTTCAAGCCCTGGTCTGGGAAGTTCCCACATTCCGCAAAGCAACGAAGCCCGTGTGCCACAACTACTGAGCCTGCGCTCTAGAGCCTGCGAGCCACAACTATGGAAGCCCGCATGCCTAGAGCCTGTGCTCCTCAACAAGAGAAGCCAATGTAATGAGAAGCCCACGCACCGCAATGAAGAGTAGCCCCCGCTCGCCGCAGCTAGAGAAAGCATGCATGCAGCAAGGAAGACCCAACGCAGCCAAATATAAATAAATAAATTAAAAAAAGAAAACAAACGTATGGTTACCAAAGGGGAAAGGGGTGGCAGAGGAATAAATAAGGAGTTTGGGATTAGCAGATACAAACTACTATATATAAGAGATAAACAACAAGGTCCTACTGTATAGCACAGAGAACTATATTCAATACCTTGTAATAAACTATAATGGAAAAGAATCTGAAAAAGAATATCTCTATCTATCTATCTATCTATCTATCTATCTATCTATCTATCTATCTATCTCTCTATGAATCACTTTGCTATATACCAGAAACTAAGATGACACTGTAAATCAACTATACTTCAATTTTAAAAAATCTAAAATTAAATAAATAAATAAATAAATAAATAAACCTGCTATGACAATTCATGACAAGTCTTTGTGTGGGCATACATTTTCTTTTTTCTTTTCTTTTGTGTGTCTGTGTGTATGTGTGTTGCTAGTAATTACCTTATTCACTTAATAAATATTTATTATGTACCAGGCCCCCGGGAACAGGAGTAGGGGCATGGGGAGAGGGGGACTGGAAAGAAGGAAAGCAGGACAATGGTGTGTTATGGAGTTGGTCACCACTGTGGGCAAGTGGGGCTCAATCCGGCAGGGAGGACCTGTTGAGGAGCAACACGGAGGGCACCTCAGAACTGTCCACCAAGCATCAGAGAAGCGAGCGTATATCTGTGGGTCCAGGGTTGCCCCAG
Source organism: Balaenoptera physalus (assembly GCF_965194825.1). Taxonomy (NCBI): domain Eukaryota; kingdom Metazoa; phylum Chordata; class Mammalia; order Artiodactyla; family Balaenopteridae; genus Balaenoptera; species Balaenoptera physalus. The sequence continues at coordinate 60,397,222 of NC_138890.1, forward strand.
TAGGGTTAAGTTCCTCACACTTCCAGGCCACAGTGCTTGAGTCCAGACACAAGCCTGGGCAGAAGGCAAGACCTGTGGGGAGCAGCTAACCCAAGGGGCTTTAACCTGCCCCAAAACTGGTTGTCATGGCGATGGCTGAGTAAAAGGTGGGCCAGGATGGGAGGAGGGTCACAAGAGGTCTCCGATACACATTCATTCAACAGATATTTATTGAGTGTCTCCTATGTGGCAAGCACTGTGTTAAGCACTGGAAACAGTCATCAAAAAGCCAATCCCTGTCCTTATGGGGGAGACAGACAGTAAACACTTCAGTAATTGATATAGTATCGTGTCAAGCAGAGATAAGTGCCTTGAAGAAAAATAAAACAGGGTAGAATTGTGAGCTGAGTGGAGGGATGGGGCTCATTTGGACCATCAGGGTAGGCCTCTGAGAAGCTGATATTAGACAGAGAGTAAATGGAGCGAGAAACTGAGTCACCTGGATACCGAGGTTAAGAACATTCCAGCGGAACAACCTTAGGGTGTCAGAAACAACAGGGAGGTTGCTGCGGCTGGAGCCGAGTGAGACCCAGAGGTCAGGAGAGAGGGTCTGGCAGGCCTCAGAAATGAGCTTGAATTTTATTCTTAGTGTGATGTGAAGCATATTTTAAGAAGGGTCGTGACACGGTCTTACTTACAGTTTAAGAGTTATGTGGGGTTGTATTACACGTGTATTAGAATGGCTGACATTTTTATAAAAAAGTGATAATACCCAGTGCTGGCAGGAATGCAGAGCAACCGTAACCCTCATACAATGCTGGTGGGAATGCAAAATGGTAGAGCCAGCTGGCAAAGCAGTTTAGCCATTTCACATAAATTTACACTTACCATGCAACCCAACAATCCCACTCTTAGGTATTTACCCAAGTGAACTGCAGCTTATATTCTCACACAAACCTGTTGCACAGATGTTCACAGTAACTTGATTCATAATCACCAAACACTGGAAACAATTCAGATATCCTTCAACTGGTGAATGGCTAAATAGTGGCACATCCATGTAAGAATACTACTTAGCAATAGAAAAGAACAAACTACCAATCATACATGCAACAACCTGGAGGAACCTCAAGAGCCTTATGCTTAGTGAAAAAATTCAATCTCAAAAGGTTGCATACTGTATGATTTCATTTATACAACATTCTCAAAATGACAAAACTATGGAGATGGAGAACAGATTAGTGGTTTCCAGGGGTCAGGGAGGAGGACCAGGGAGGCATGAAGTGGGAATGGGTGTCACTACAAAGAGGTAGCACTACAGAGTTCTTCCTAGTGATGTTAACAGTTGTGATGTAACAGTTATCAATCTCTTTTTAAATTTTAATTTTATTTATTTATTTTTATACAGCAGGTTCTTATTAGTTATCCATTTTATACATATTAGTGTATATATCTCAATCCTAATCTCTCAATTCGTCCCACCCCCCCCCCCCACCACCCTGCTTTCCTCCCTTGGTGTCCATACATATGTTCTCTACATCTCTGTCTCTATTTCTGCCCTGCAAACTGGTTCATCTGTACCATTTTTCTAGATTCCACATATATGCATTAATATATATTTGTTTTTCTCTTTCTGACTTACTTCACTCTGTATGACAGTCTCTAGATCCATCCACGTCTCTACAAATGACCCAATTTCATTCCTTTTTATGGCTAAGTAATATTCCATTGTATATATGTAACACATCTTCTTTATCCATTCATCTGTCAATGGGCATTTAGGTTGCTTCCATGTCCTGGCTATTGTAAATAGTGCTGCAATGAACATTGGGGTGTATGTGTCTTTTTGAATTATGGTTTTCTCTGGGTATATGCCCAGTAGTGGGATTGCTGGGTCATATGATAATTCTATTTTTAGTTTTTTAAGGAACCTCCATATTGTTCTCCATAGTAGCTGTATCAATTTACATTCCCACCAACAGTGCAAGAGGGTTCCCTTTTCTCCACACCCTCTCCAGCATTTGTTGTTTGTAGATTTTCGGATGATGCCCATTCTAACCAGTGTGAGGTGATACCTCATTGTAGTTTTGATTTGTATTTCTCTAATAATTAGTGATGTTGAGCAGCTTTTCATGTGCCTCTTGGCCATCTGTATGTCTTCTTTGGAGAAATGTTTATTTAGGTCTTCTGCCCATTTTTTGATTGGGTTGTTTGTTTTTTTTAATATTGAGCTGCATGAGCTGTTTATATATTTTGGAGATTAATCCTTTGTCTGTTGATTCATTTGCAAATATTTTCTCCCACTCTGAGGGTTGTCTTTTCGTCTTGTTTATAGTTTCCTTTGCTGTGCGAAAGCTTTTAAGTTTCATTGAGGCCCATTTGTTTATTTTTGTTTTTATTTCCATTACTCTAGGAGGTGGATCAAAAAAGATCTTGCTGTGATTTATGTCAAAGAGTGTTCTTCCTATGTTTTCCTCTAAGAGTTTTATAGTGCCCGGTCTTACATTTAGGTCTTTAATCCATTTTGAGTTTATTTTTGTGTATGGTGTTAGGGAGTGTTCTAATTTCATTGTTTTACATGTAGCTGTCCAGTTTTCCCAGGACCATTTATTGAAGAGACTGTCTTTTCTTCATTGTATATCCTTGCCTCCTTTGTCATAGATTAGTTGACCATAGGTGCGTGGGTTTATCTCTGGGCTTTCTATCCTTTTCCATTGATTTATATTTCTATTTTTGTGCCAGTACCATATTGTCTTGATTACTGTAGCTTTGTAGTATAGTCTGAAGGCAGGGAGTCTGATTCCTCCAGCTGTTTTTTTCCTCAAGACTGCTTTGGCTATTTGGGGGCTTTTGTGTCTCCATACGAATTTTAAGATTTTTTGTTCTAGTTCTGTAAAAAATGCCACTGGTAATTTGATAGGGATTGCATTGAATCTGTAGATTGCTTTGGGTAGTATAGTCATTTTCACAATATTGATTCTTCCAATCCAAGAACATGGTATATCTCTCCATCTGTTTGTGTCATCTTTGATTTCTTCATCAGTGTCTTATAGTTTTCTGAGTACAGGTCTTATACTTCCTTAGGTAGGTTTATTCCTAGGTATTTTATTCTTTTTGTTGCAATGGTGAATGGGATTGTTTCCTTAATTTCTGTTTCTAACCTTTCGTTGTTAGTGTATAGGAATGCAAGAGATTTCTGTGCATTAATTTTGTATCCTGCAACTTTACCAAATTCATTGATTAGCTCTAGTAGTTTTCTGGTGGCATCTTTAGGATTCTCTATGTATAGTATCATGTCATCTGCAAACAGTGACAGTTTTACTTCTTCTTTTCCAATTTGTATTCCTTTTATTTCTTTTTCTTCTCTGATTGCTGTAGCTACGACTTCCAAAACTATGTTGAATAATAGTGGTGAGAGTAGACATCCTTGTCTTGTTCCTGATCTTAGAGGAAATGCTTTCAGTTTTTCACCATTAAGAATGATGTTTGCTGTGGGTTTGTTGTATATGGCCTTTATTATGTTCAGGTAGGTTCCCTCTATGCCCACTTTCTGGAGAGTTTTTATCATAAATGGGTGTTGAATTTTGTCAAAAGCTTTTTCTGCATCTATTGAGATGATCATATGGTTTTTATTCTTCAATTTGTTAATATGGTGTATCACATTGATTGATTTGCATATATTGAAGAATCCTTGCATCCCTGGGATAAATCCCACTTGATCATGGTGTATGATCCTTTTAGTGTGTTGTTGGATTCTGTTTGCTGTATTTTGTTGACGATTTTTGCATCTATATTCGTCAGTGATATTGGTCTGTAATTTTCTTTTTTTGTGGTATCTTTGTCTGGTTTTGGCGTCAGGGTGATGGTGGCCTCATAGAATGAGTTTGGGAGTGTTCCTTCCTCTGCAATTTTTTGGAAGAGTTTGAGAAGGATGGGTGTTAGCTCTTCTCTAAATGTTTCATAGAATTCACCTGTGAAGCCATCTGGTCCTGGACTTTTGTTTGTTGGAAGATTTTTCTTTTTTAATTAATTAATTTATTTATGGCTGTGTTGGGTCTTCGTTTCTGTGCGAGGGCTCTCTCCAGTTGTGGCGAGCGGGGGCCACTCTTCATCGCGGTGCGCGGGCCTCTCACCATCGTGGCCTCTCTTGTTGTGGAGCACAGGCTCCAGACGCGCAGGCTCAGCAATTGTGGCTCACGGGCCCAGTCGCTCCATGGCATGTGGGATCTTCCCAGACCAGGGCTCGAACCCATGTCCCCTGCATTGGCAGGCAGACTCCAAACCACTGCGCCACCAAGGAAGCCCTGTTGGAAGATGTTTAATCACAGTTTCAATTTCATTACTTGTGATTGGTCTGTTTATATTTTCTATTCCTTCCTGGTTCAGTATTGGAAGCTTATACCTTTCTAAGAATTTGTCCATTTCTACCAGGTTGTCCATTTTATCGGCATAGAGTTGCTTGTAGTAGTCTCTTAGGTTGCTTTGTATTTCTGCCATGTTCGTTGTAACTTCTCCTTTTTCATTTCTAATTTTATTGATTTGAGTCCTCTCCCTCTTTTTCTTGATCAACCTGGCTAAAGGTTTATGAATTTTGTTTATCTTCTCAAAGAACCAGCTTTTAGTTTTATGGATCTTTGCTATTGTTTTGTTTCTATTTCATTTATTTCTGCTCTGATCTTTATGAATTCTTTCCTTCTACTAACTTTGGTTTTGTTTGTTCTTCTTTCTCTAGTTCCTTTAGGTGTAAGGTTAGATTGTTTATTTGAGATTTTTCTTGTTTCTTGAGGTAGGCTTGTATTGCTATAAACTCCCCTCTTAGAACTGCTTTTGCTGCATCCCATAGGTTTTGGATCATTGTGTTTTCGTTGTAATTTGTCTCTAGGTATTTTTTGATTTCCTCTTTGATTTCTTCAGTGATCTCTTGGTTATTTAGTAATGTATTGCTTAGCCTCCATGTGTTTGTGCTTTTTACATTTTTTCCCTGTAATTGATTTCTAATCTCATAGCGTTGTGGTCAGAAAAGATGCTTGATATGATTTCAATTTTCTTAAATTTACCAAGGCTTGATTTGTGACCCAAGATGTGATCTATCCTGGAGAATGTTCCATGTGCACTTGAGAAGAAAGTGTATTCTGCTGTTTTCATATGGAATGTCCTATAAATATCAATTAAATCCATCTGGTCTATTGTGCCATTTAAAGCTGTGTTTCCTTATTAATTTTCTGCCTGGATGATCTGTCCATTGGTGTAAGTGAGGTGTTAAAGTCCCCCACTATTATTGTGTTACTGTCGATTTCTTCTTTTATAGCTGTTAGCAATTGCCTTATGTATTGAGGTGCTCCTATATTGGGTGCATATATATTTATAATTGTTATATCTTCTTCTTGGATTGATCCCTTGATCATTATGTAGTGTCCTTCCTTGTCTCTTGTAACATTCTTTATTTTAAAGCCTATTTTATCCGATATGAGTATTGCTACTCCAGCTTTCTTTTGATTTCCATTTGCATGGAATACCTTTTTCCATCCCCTCACTTTCAGTCTGTATGTGTCCCTAGGTCTGAAGTGGGTCTCTTGTAGACAGCATATATATGGGTCTTGTTTTTTGTATCCATTCAGTGAGGCTGTGTCTTTTGGTTGGAGCATTTAATCCATTCACATTTAAGGTAATTATCGATATGTATGTTCCTATTACCATTTTCTTAATTGTTTTGGGTTTGTTTTTGTAGGTCCTTTTCTTCTCTTGTGTTTCCCACTTAGAAAAGTTCCTTTAGCATTTGTTGTAGAGCTGGTTTGGTGGTGCTGAATTCTCTTAGCTTTTGCTTGTCTGTAAAGCTTTTGATTTCTCCGTCGAATCTGAATAAGATCCTTGCGGGGTAGAGTAATCTTGGTTGTAGGCTCTTCCCTTTCATCACTTTAAATATATCATGCCACTCCCTTCTGGCTTGTAGAGTTTCTGCTGAGAAATCAGTTGTTAACCTTATGGGAGTTCCCTTGTATGTTATTTGTCATTTCGCGTTGTTGCTTTTAATACTTTTTCTGTCTTTCATTTTTTTTTTTTTAAAGAAATTCACGTTCTTTTATTTATTTATTTATTTATTTATTTATGACTGTGTTGAGTCTTCATTTCTGTGCGAGGGCTTTCTCTAGTTGTGGCAAGTGGGGACCACTCTTCACTGCGGTGTGCGGGCCTCTCACCATCACGGCCTCTCTGGTTGCGGAGCACAGGCTCCAGACGCGCAGGCTCAGTAATTGTGGCTCACGGGCCCAGTTGCTCCGTGGCATGTGGGATCTTCCCAGACCAGGGCTCGAACCCGTGTCCCCTGCATTGGCAGGCAGATTCTCAACCACTGTGCCACCAGGGAAGCCTGTCTTTCATTTTTGTCAGTTTGATTACTATGTGTCTCAGCATGTTTCTCCTTGGGTTTATCCTGCCTGGGACTCTCTGTGCTTCCTGGACTTGGGTGGCTATTTCTTTTCCCATGTTAGGGAAGTTTTCGACTATAATCTCTTCAAATATTTTCTCGGGTCCTTTCTCTCTTCTCCTTCTGGGACCCCTATAATGCGAATGTTGGTGTGTTTAATGTTGTCCCAGAGGTCTCTTAGGCTGTCTTCATTTCTTTTCATTCTTTTTTCTTTATTCTGTTCCGCAGCAGTGAATTCCACCATTCTGTCTTCCAGGTCACTTATCCGTTCTTCTGCCTCAGTAATTCTGCTATTGATTCCTTCTAGTGTATTTTTCATTTCAGTTACTGTATTGTTCATCTCTGTTTGTTTGTTCTTTAATTCTTGTAGGTGTTTGTTCTTTAATTCTTCTAGGTCTTTGTTAAACATTTCTCTTTTTTAAAAAATAAATTTATTTATTTTTGGCTGCATTGGGTCTTTGTTGCTGCACACGGGCCTTTCTCTAGTTGCAGCGAGCAGGGGCTACTCTTCGTTGTGGTGCGCAGACTTCTTATTGCGGTGGCTTCTCTTGTTGTGGAGCATGGGCTCTAGGCGCATGGGCTTCAGTAGTTGTGGCACGTGGGCTCAGTAATTGTGGCTTACGGGCTGTAGGGCGCAGGCTCAGTAGTTGTGGTGCACGGGCTTAGTTGCTATGCAGCACGTGGGATCTTCCTGTACCAGGGCTCGAACCCGTGTCTCCTGCATTGGCAGGCAGATTCTTAACCACTGTGCCACCAGGCAAGCCCTGTTAAACATTTCTTGCATCTTCTCGATCTTTGCCTCCATTCTTTTTCTGAGGTCCTGGATCTTCACTATCATTATTCTGAATCCTTTTTCTGGAACGTTTTCTATCTCCACTTCATTTAGTTGTTTTTCTGGGGTTTTATCTTGTTCCTTCATCTGGTACATTGTCCTCTGCCTTTTCATTTTATCTATCTTTCTGTGAATGTGGTTTTCGTTCCACAGGCTGCAGGTTTGTAGTTCTTCTTGCTTCTGCTCAACAGTAACAATCTTGACTGTGGTGGTAGTTATAAGAATCTCTACTTGGGATTTAAGTGCATAGAACTAAACATACACCTCCCCCCCGACACGCACAAATGAATGCAGGTTAAAAATTGGTCAAAACTGAATAAGTTCTGTTGTCTAGTTAACAGTAATGTACCACTGCAAGTGTCCTGGTTTTGATATTTTACTACAGCTCAATGTAAGATGTCATTTTTATGGGAAGATGGTTAAAGGGTACATGAGACTCTATTATTTTTGCAACATCCTATGAGTCTATAACTATTTCAAAACTAAAAGTTTAGAAATAAAACTCTAGTTGGGAATTCCCTGGCAGTCCAGTGATTAGACTTGGCACTCTCACTGCTGGGGCCCCAGGGTTCCATTCCTGGTCGGGGAGCTAAGATCCTACAAGCTGCTGGGCTCAGGCAAAAAAAAAAAAAACCCAAAAAACAGACAAAAAAAAACCCTCTAGCAAGTGGATAAAAACTATAAAAGTCTTTTTTGAAATTGGGGAAATTTGCAAATGGATGAATAGTAGATGACACTTGGGAATTTATTGTCACCTTTCTTAGGTGTGATGACGTATGGTCATCACTCATTCTTAGATGATATGTGTTGAAGTTTTAGAGGTGAAGTGTCAGTATCTACACTTACTTTCCAATGGTTCAGCAAATATATGCCTGTTATAGGTGTTATTTTAAAGTACAGCAAAATGCAAACAATTATTGAATCTAGGTGGTAGGTTTAAAAGTATTCACTCTATTATTATTATTATTATTATTTTGGCCATGTGCCTTGTGGGATCTTAGTTCCCTGACCAGGAATTGAACCCAGGCCACAGAAGTGAAAGCACTGAGTCCTAACCACTGGACCGCCAGGGAATTCCCACACTATTATTCTTTTAAATTTACATTTGAGGGGCTTCCCTGGTGGTGCAGTGGTTGAGAATCTGCCTGCTAATGCAGGGGACACGGGTTCGAGCCCTGGTCTGGGAAGATCCCACATGCTGCGGAGCAACTGGGCCTGTGAGCCACAACTACTGAGCCTGCACGTCTGGAGCCTGTGCTCCGCAACAAGAGAGGCCACGACAGTGAGAGGCCCGCACACCATGATGAAGAGTGGCCCCCGCTCACCACAACTAGAGAAAGCCCTCGCACAGAAACGAAGACCCAACACAGTCAAAAATAAATTAATTAATTAAAAAAAATTTATATTTGAAACATTTTAGAATGAAAAGTTAAAGAGAAAAGGGACAAATTGCTGATATGTACAACAATGTGGGTGAATCTCAAAAGCATTAAGATAAAAGAAAGAAGCAGACTCAAGGCTACATACTGTAGGATTCCATTTTGGAAAAGGCAAAACTATAAGGACAAAATCAGATCAGTGGTTTCCAGTGGCTGGGGTTGGGGGGAGGCCTTATTTACCACTAAAGAGCAAGAGGAAAATTTGGAGGGGGGACATATTCTATATTTTGATTGTGATGGTGGTTACATGTCTGTGTTTGTTGAAACTCACAGAGGTGTACACTCAAAAAGATAAATTTTAATGTGCGTATAACACTCCCCAAAAAAGCAGAGGAAAGTAACATGTATAGAAGCACCATTAAAACACAAGCTACTAAAGACCTAAATATAAGACAAGACACCTTAAAACTCCTAGAAGAGAACATAGGCAAAACATTCTCTGACATAAATTGTACCAGTGTTTTCTTAGGTCAGTCTCCCAAGGCAATAGAAATAAAAGCAAAAATAAACAAACAGGACCTAATCAAACTTATAAGCTTTTGCACAGCAAAGGAAACCATAAAAAAACCCGAAAAGACAACCTACAGACTGGGGGAAAATATTTGCAAATGTTGCGATCAACAAGGGCTTAATTTCCAAAATATACAAACAGCTCATACAACTCAACAACAACAAAAGAACACAAACAACCCAATCAAAAAATGGTCAGAGGACCTAAATAAACATTTCTCCAAAGAAGACATACAGATGGCCAATAGGCACATGAAAAGATGCTCAACATCGCTAATTATTTGAGAAATACAAATCAAAACTACAATGAGGAACTACCTCACACCAGCGAGAATGGCCATCATTAAAGAGTCTACAAATAACAAATGCTGGAGAGGGTGTGGAGAAAAGGGAACCCTCTTACACTGTTGGTGGGAATGTAAATTGGTGCAGCCACTATGGAAAACAGTATGGAGGTTCCTCAAAAAAACTAAAAGTAGAGATGCCATATGATCCAGCAATCCCACTCCTGGGCATATACCCAGACAAAACTCTAATTCAAAAAGATACATGCATCCTTATGTTCAAAGCAGCACTCTTTACAATAGCCAATACATGGAAATAACCTAAATGTCCATCGACAGATGAATAGATAATGATGTGGTACATATATACAATGGAGTACTACTCAGCCATCAAAAAGAATGAAATAATGCCATTTGCAGCAACATGGATGGACTCAGAGATTATCATACTAAGCAAAGTAAGTCAGAAAGAGTAAGACAAATACCATATGATATCACTTAAATGTGGAATCTAAAATATGACACAAATCAATATATCTATGAAACAAAAACAGACTCACAGATATAGAGAACAGATTTGTGCTTGCCAAGGGGGAGGCAGGGTAGGGGAGGGAAGGATGGGGAGTTTGGGATTAGCAGAGGCAAACTATTATATATAGGATGGGTAAACAACAAGGTCCTACTGTACAGCACAGGGAACTATATTCAATATCCTGTCACAAACCATAATGGAAAAGAACATGAAAAAGAATATATATAGGTATGTATGTATGTATAACTGAGTCACTTTGCTGTACAGAAGAAATTAACATGACATTGTAAATCAACTATACTTCAATAAAATTTTTAAAAATTACAATAGGGCTTCCCTGGTGGCGCAGTGGTTGAGAATCTGCCTGCTAATGCAGGGGACACGGGTTCGAGCCCTGGTCTGGGAAGATCCCACATGCCACGCAGCAGCTGGGCCCGTGAGCCACAACTACTGAGCCTGCGCATCTGGAGCCTGTGCCCCGCAACGGGAGGGGCCGCGATAGTGAAAGGCCTGCGCACCGCGATGAAGAGCGGTCCCCGCACCGCGATGAAGAGTGGCCCCCGCTTGCCGCAACTAGAGAAAGCCCTCGCACGAACCGAAGACCCAACACAGCCAAAAATAAAGAATAAATAAATAAATAAAGTAGCTATAAAATTAAAAAAAAAAAAAAAATTACAATAAAACACAAGCTATAGGGGGACAAAGATCTTATCTAAGACTTGTTTGTTGTCCTTATAACATACTTGGCATCTAATAAGCACTGAATAAATATTAGCTCGTATGTGCAGTAAGTTTCCCCCCTCCCCAATAAAACCCCTGTATTCCAGGGACCCTCAGCTGTGCAGGGCTCTGTAGTACGGGCTGGGCACGAAGCAGCTGCTCCATGACTGTTTGTGGAATGGGTGATTTGGCCTCGTCTTACTCACATGGGTTTGACGTATTTTCTGCTGCATCCTCTGGAACAGTGAGGTCCTTCGGTGTCCTGTATCCTGATGCTCTCTGTGGCTATGTTAGGGACCAGCAACAGCTCCAGGAAGTGGCACCTGGCTGCTTCAACAGAGGCCCAGGAAAATGCATTTACCTTTCTCCTGAGACTTGTAAATCCAGACCAAACTTCCTTCTCCATGCAGCAAAAACTAGTTCATATTAAAAAGAAAAAAGGAAGTTAGAAATTCTCTTTGCAAACATAAAATGCTAAATAAACATGACACTTAGTTTTCCAACATAATAACTACTATTTGGCTTTCTCAGTACCAAGTCCCTTCACAGGTTCCGTGTTATCCTCATAGCACTTGAATGTGGTGGCTATTGTTAGTAGCCCCATTGCACAGGTGAGATAACTGAGGCTCAGACAGGTGAAATGACTTGCCCTTGGCCACACCCTGGGTTGCTCTGACAGCTGACCCTACTGCTTACTTACCTGCTTTACTATGTGCTCTTTCACAGAGTGTGCCGCCCCCCACCCTGCCCCCTTTCAGCCACTAGCTCTACCCCTACCCAGCAGACAGCCGTTATGTACAAACACTGTGGGTCCAACAGCACCATATGGGCCATGAAACTCTCTTCTTCTGACACAGAATGGAATGTTCTCTCTGCGGTGGGGTGAGCAGTCACATCTAGGTCAAATATGGAAGGGAAGGGGCGGGTGGGGTGAAGGAAGGGAAGGGGAGGAGAGAACATGCAGAAAACACCAGATGCTCTTTCTAGTTTTAAAAAAACACAGGCATTAGGGAACACAGATTTTTATCACAGGCTGTTAGGAGGGAGAAGGGGGAGGGGGAAGAGCAGGCTGTGGAGGAAGACAGGGCTTCTATCCAGACCTTAGAATTGGGTCTGGGTCCCAATGATAATGATAATAATGATGGTGAATGATGACAACAATAGTCACAGATGCTGTGTGCCAGGTGCCGAGCCAAGCGCTCCACATGAATTATCTCAGGTAACATTCTCAGTAACTTTTCAGAATTAACTACTATTATTTTCATTCTCATTTTTCAGATTAGGAAACTGAGGCCCAGAGAGTACATACAAGGAATCATATATTTTCATATGTACAGACTCATGTAAATTCATTGAATGAGGTCAGGAAGGACACACACCAATCTAACAGTAGCAGTTACCTGAGTCGCCCTCCCCCACCCCACCCCCACTTCGGGGGAGGGTGTGAGTGTGACAAAGGTGGGGAGCTGTAACTTTTCATTGTATTGTGTAATATTTTTTACAAAGGGAATGTGTATCCCAGTATGTGCTAAGAAAGAAAGAAGGAAGGAAGGAACCAAGGGAAGAGAATGGAAAAAGAAAGGAAGAAAGAAAGAAAGAAAGAAAGAAAGAAAGAAAGAAAGAAAGAAAGAAAGAAAGAAAGAAAGAAAAGAAAGAGAGAGAGAGAGAGAAAAAGAAAGGAAGGAAGGAAGGAAGGGAAGGAAAGAAAGAAAGAAAGAAAAGAAGGAAAGAGAGAGAGAGAAAGAAAGAAAGGAAAGAAGGAAGGAAGAAAGAAAAGAAGAAAGAAAGAGAGAGAAAGGAAGAAAGAAAGAAGAAAAGGGTGGGTGGTGTTAAAGGCTGTGTCCAGGGATCCCCTAATTTGGAGCTGGGTCTCTCAGACTGCAGATCCCAGTCCCTAACCATAAGGTAGCTCTGCTTTTCAAAGAAAGTCCCGAGTTCTTGCCCCCAAACTCCTGACTGTGAGTAGCAAGGAGGAAATGACTTCTGAAAGGCGTCGGCCCGTTGCCCCACCCGCCTTCCCTGGGATTCCTGGGGGGACAGGGCCACTCGCGTGTCTCAGCCCCCAGGGGAGCCCAGTGCTCGCCATCCAAGCCCGGGGCCCGCCCACTGTCACGGAACGGACTCCGGGCCAATCAGCCCCGGGTGATGCCACGCCGGGAGACGACAGTGGCAGGAAATCAAGGTCAAGGCTCCGGACACAATGGGGCCATTGTCGGTCTCCAGTCAGTTGACTTTCAAGCAGCAGTTCTCCATCCACCCTCGCTCCTTCTCCCCATCCCCGCCCCCTGCCAGGAAGTCATCCAAACCCACTGCCTCCTTTTCAGCCTCCGCCCGAAGGAAGCCGCTTTCCGTATCCTACCCCAGACCCGGGAGGCCGGGCGACCCCGTGCGTGTTCTGTTACATCCACCAGGTGGCGACAGAGCACCGCACTTCTGAGGGCGGGTGGGGAGGCAGGGGCCGGAGCCGATCTGGGCGAGGGGGTACCCAGCACTTCTTGTTTTATCCAAAACACCAAGTCAGATTATACTTTCCCTCACTTGTACTCTGAGGTCACTGGGACCTGAAATCTCAAGGCAAATGGCAAAACTGCCGTAGACAACCGCACTTTTCCTTGATGGAGAGGAAAGCCGAATGGAAACCTCCTTACTCTGGAAATCATAGCATGTGGAACTTGACCACCTCTCTGGTCTGGGTTAATCAACTGGCTGATTGATTGGTTATGTTCGTATATAAAAGTCATCTCCAAAAGGTCTTCCTGCCCGCTGCCCCTCTCCCCCACCCCCCCAGTCTAATTTATGCCCCTGCTGTTTTTCTGCCTTAGAATCAGCTGTAGTTTTCCTTCTTGGCGTGTATCACAATTTGTAACTGGACACATATTTGTTTGATTCTTTTCCACTGGTATGTATGCTCCATGAGAGCAGGCACCGGGTCCGCTTTTGTTCACCAATGCATCCTTGGTGCCTAGTATAGGATCTGGCACACTGTAGGTGTTCAATAAATAATTGTCAACCTAATAAATGAATGAGGGCCCTATTGAGTAATGGGAGTAGGAACAGGGCTTCAGGATCCTGACAGTTCAGCATGTGTGAATACAGGCAGTGCCTGGGCCCATTAACAGGCTGCCCCTGCCCCAAACTATCAAATTAGAGAGGCTGCCCCTGACAGAGGAGAGCTTGGGGTCAAGACTTCTGATTCTGGGCTCTGGCCACCTGGCTCCACAATCTTCCCTCCACCGTGCACATGATGGGCAACTTTGCACATATCACTTAATAGTTCTGAGTTTCAGTTTCCTCATCTGTTGACCCAGTGGAACCTCAGGCCCTTCCTGGACCAAGTAAGTGGTCAGATGCGAGAAGATTCAGAACAAATGCACCCCAGTACACAGGATCCTCCTGACATCTGCTGTCCTCACTTGCGTCACCCGGGGACGTGCCCACACCATAGCAGATCCCCAGCCCCAGCCCTGGGGAAGGAAGAAGAGCTTTTCAGGGAGGTGACCAGGAGAAGTCTGTCACTGGATCCAAAAGGCCTAGGAAGGGGATCCTGGGCAGCGTGCCAACCCCTGAGGTCAGCATTCCCCATTGTTACCAGGGACTCTTGCAGCCCCTCTGCAAAGTGGAATAGGAAGCAAGCCAGAGGATCTGAGGGCCCAAACACTCAAGCCAGCGGCACATCACACATGGAGGTAGCTGAGAGCACAGACTCTGGAGGCCTATCCCAGCTCTGTGGCTTGCCAGCTTTGGCAAATTACTTCCCCTAAGCCTCAGCCTCCTTGCCTATAAAATAGGGGCAATGATAATAGCACTGAACTCCTAGGGCGGTTTTGAGGATTTAGTGAGATAATACATGAAACATCCTGGCACACAGTGGGTGCTGAATAAACATTAATGTTACTACTATTAAACATTCTTTCTTTAGCTCCTTTATCACAAGGTTCTATCCGTTTGGAGTTAAGGGACCTGACACCCAGAGAGATAAAGTAACTTGCTTAGGGTCCCAGGATTCAAACCCAGGTTCCTTTGATTCCAGAGCCTGGGCTCCTGGGAGGTGAAGGAGGTGGTCCCTGGTGCCCCAGGCATGGTGGGGTCAGAGCAGGCAGCAGTGGAGAGGCGGGGAGAGAACCCCCCGGGGCAGGTGGGTGCTGAGGGCACCTATAGAGCCTGGTGTGTCAGACTGAGCCACAAATCTCCGCTCACCTGTGCCCCCAGGAGTTTATGGTCCCTGATCACCCACTCTGTCCTCTTGGGCTTGGGCCCCTCCTTCTCTCCTCTTCCCTCTCTAATGCAGTCATCTCGACTAACAAAAGTGACCATGGCTACTCTGACATGTGAGTGATGCCTGCTGGCCAGGCCAAGCCAGTCAGTGGGCCAAGCTGAGCTCAGGCCCCTTCCCACGCGCCAGGGTGCACGGGCCCTTCCACCCCAGCAGTAGAACCATCCTGCTCCCTACCCAGTTCTGCAAAGGTGGGCCAGGAGCTGGGGCAGAACTGAGCTTGAGGAAGAGGAGGTCAGAAGGGCTGCAGAGTGTAGAAGATGCTGCCCTGTGAGGCCTTGGGTTTGGGAGTGAGCGGGCGTGGTGGGGGAAGGGAAGAGGCAGTCCAGCTTCGTTCACCCTCTGGAGTCAGTGAGACCACGTTTGAGTCCTGACACTGTCACTTAGTAACTATACGACTTCGGGAAGTCACTTAACTTCTCTGAGCCTCAGTTGTCTCATCTGTAAAATGGGGTTATTAAACTCTCCTGAGGTTTGTGGGGACTTCAAAAGATAATGAAAAATGTGGGAGCTCAGTGCAGACACCTAGCCAACCCTCCATAGATAATCTCCTTTGCTGCTGCTGCTGTGGCCGCTGCTACTGTTACTGATGACACCTCGGGGACAAGGCCATACAAAGAATTTGGCCAGCTTCTGGAAGAAGGTCAACCAGGTCAGCTGGGGGAGGTTTCCTCCTGGCCTGGTCCCCCTGATAATGACACCAGGTCCTTGGACCTGAACTAGGAAGCTCAGAGGTCCTGGAAGGGAGAGTCGCCCTCCCCCACCCCACCCCCACTCCCAGCAAGTGGTGTCCTGCCAGCCTGTGAGGTGGGATGGGGTCCCCTTACCCTGAGGCAGCCTGGTTTCTCTTCCTTTCCTCTCACTGCTTCTTTGTCTCTAACTGTTGCCAATGCCAGAGACCTGCTTCTCTGTGAGGGGGCGGGGTGGGGGGCAGGGTGGAGAGAAGACCAAGGGAGCTGGGAGATCAGAGGCAGGAAGTTCTCCAGTGTATAAAGAGGATAGGGGGTCACTTCTCTCTTAGGCTGAAATTGGTGACATCAGGTAATGTATTTAAGACTTCTGTCCCCATACCCTTCCAATCCCTTAGCTCTTTTCCTAAGCATGATGCTCTTTACATAGTAAAAGAATGGAAGCTTTAATGAAGAAATAAAAATGACTAACAGACAACAGAATCTGCAGTCCAGTTGGCCATCTGACACCCCATTTCCAGGGCTGGGGGGCTGTTGCTCCCATATCCTAGCCTGTGTCCCCCCTTAAGCCGAGAGCAGACGAGGCTGGGCCTGGTAGAGGGCAGCACAGGCTTGGGCTCAGGCTGGGATTGAAATCCTGCCCTTCAGCCCTTTTCCGAAATACCGGCCTGAGCAGGGGCCCCTTGAGAACCAGGACGGCTCTGAAGTCCTGTTCCTCAGGCAGGATCTTTCTGTCTGGCAGGTGGGCCCTCCCTCCGGCTCCATTTCCATTCCCCTCCGCTCCATCCCTACCCAGTTCCCCCCAGATTCTGGAGAGGGAAAACTTCCAGCCTTCTTAGGGTCTGAATCCTTGAGGACCCCTTAGCCCCCACTGGGGCCTGGCCTGAGGGAGCGGGCAAGCTCCCTGGGGGAGGCCGGCCCCAGCGTGTGGAGCCTTTGGAGCTCCCGATCTGAGCTTTGATTAGGCTGGAATGTTCCCGGTCCGGTTCGCAGCGATGTCCGCAGGGAGATTGTGGGAGGGTGTCTGGTTGTCCCAGGTTCCTTGGGCTTGGAAACCCTGTGACTTCTGGCCTGCCCATCCACCCTCTCCTCTTGCCTCTGCTCACCTCACTCCCTCAAAGGGCTTTTTTCTCAGCAGCCCTCAAAGGGCTTAGGCTTCCCTGGGCCTTGCTCTTGTGGTCCCCTCTGCCCCTACCTCCGGTCATCCCTTCCTCTCCCTAATTTAATTTTTACTCTTTCTTTAGGACTCCCCTCCAGGAAGCCTTGCTGATCCCTCCCCGTCTCAGGCTGGGCTGGCTGGCCCTCCACACCTCCACACGCTGTCTCCAGAGTACTCGCCTGGTAAAGCATCTGTCCCCTTTCACCTGCCAGAGGACAGGGATGCTGCCATCGCTGGACCTACATGTGGAAGGGGCTCAACTGGAGTCAACCAATGAGTGGCGGTCACCTTGGTGCTTTAGGTCAAACACCTTATGTACACCTGAGGCTGCCTCTCCCCTCTCTAAGTCCTGGAGTTTAGGGCCCCTTTCTCTTCTGCTTACCCCCACTCCTGCCCCCCACTCCCATCACCTGATAAAGGCCATGGAGATGGTGCAGCAGAGCAGTTAACAGGGGACTACCTGGCAGATGAGGGACCCAGCTTTCCCAGCTGGGAAAGACCTTGATCCCGGTTTCCTCTTCTGTAAAATGAATAATTTATAGCACCTTTTTAGGGTGGTTTAAGGACTGAATGTAATAATCCCCATAATGAACCCCTTCCCTCCCCCTGGCTACTCTGGGCAAGCGGCGACTCTCTTTCCCGAAGGTCTGTGGTTTCCTCTGGAGAGGGGAGGGCAGCTCTGGGTTCTGGCACCACATCCTGTTTGCAGAAGTTCTGCACCCCTTGCCCCCGCCCCATTCCCTCCCTAGGTCCACACCTTTCCATAACACAGAAGCCAGGGCTGCTCTGGGACGAAGGGATGTGGTAGAGCTTCCAGGGGAAGCTCTGGGCACACGTGGTAAATGAGTGGCTTCAGTGGCAGGTTCTCTGCCCATGTGTTCGTGTTTGGCTTTGAGCTCAGAAGGCGCCTCTGGCTCCAAGCGTGTGTCCTCGATCCTATGACCGCCTGCCTGCCAGGTGCCAGGCTCTGGGAAGTCACCACCTAGGCCCAAGGTGGGGAGCAGATCAGGAAGCCCAGGTATCTGGGGAGCTCAGCCCTCAGAGACATGGGTGAGCAGCCACCTTCCTGCCCTGGCATCTGGAGGCCTCACTGCCCATCCTCAGGCCACCATCCCCAAGGCCACAGGAAGACAGTCTGTGTGGAGGCAGGATGAACTTGACCAAGGGCGGAGGCCAGCATGGCACCCACTCCTTCTCTCCAGTGCTCTTCCCTCTCCCAGCTCTGGGCTCTGGGGGATGATCTGTAGGAGGGAAGGAAGGTGTGAACCCTGGAGGCACACAGACCTCAGTTTTAATCCTAATTAGCTGTGTGTGAATTTGGCCAAATGACTTCATTTCTCTGAGCCTCAGTTTCCTAAGCTATAAAATGGGGATGACAACGGCAGTTCTCTCTGAGAAAGTCGTAAGGATTAAATAATAAAATTCATGCAGTGCATGGAGCTCAGAGTGCACATATTAAGTGCACAATACATGGTAGTGTTACTGTTATTATTACGTGTCCCTTGCTGTGTTCCCAGCATCTACCCAGGATACCTTAATGCCGTCCAACCTAACAGAGTCAGAATTCCTTGAACATTTATAATACCTTAAAGAGGAGCTCAGTCATCCTAATGAGAGGAGAAAGGTGCCCACCAGGTTCTAAGGAATGGAATGTTCTTCTTTTCTGCCCCTACCCCTGCCTGGAGCCCCAGGTGGTCCTGCTGCTAGCCTTAGCTCTTCCACATCTAAAAGCTCAAGGTGGTCTTGTTTCACCTTCCTCCTGTGAGAAACTCAGGCAGGCGGGCAGCCCTGCCATTTGAGGCCCAAGTGCCCTGGCTGGGATGTGTGCCTGGCTAGAAAGTGCTAACAAGGATCATGCCTTTGCTCAGTGCTTGCTTCTGGCTTTCCAGTGAGGATTTTCAAACTTTCCTCTCCACAGAGACGATGATACCAGCAGGGCAAGTGGCCTCTTTCTCTGTGCTTGGGTCTCAGGGGCAACCAAATCCAGCCACCAAGCTTTGTAGCCACCGTGAATGTGGAGTGGCTGGCAGAGGAGAGAGGGAGAGGCCAAGAGACCCACATCCCCAAAGGCGTGGGCCACAGAGGGAAGCAGGTGTGTAAAGCACTCCCCTGGATCCCAGGCTCTGGCCTCACTATGTGGAGCACACAGGAGGTAACATCCACCACATCTGTAAAGACAAAAGGAAGCAAATGCAGAGGCACAGCCGCCTGTGGGTCTAGGCCACCTTATCCACCATAGGCTGCTGCTGGCTAACCCGTGGCAGCCGCATAGGCACCTGTGTGTCAGCTGAGGGAGCCTGGCATTATTCCCAGTCAGGCCACCCTGGAGGTCCCTTTTGGTGACACCAAGAGGCGCAAGAGAGAGGCTCTGCCCAAGGACTGAGGCTAGTTGGTGGAGCTCAGGAGGCTGGGACACAGCGGCTCCACAGCCTGAAACCCCACCCCTCCACGGTCCTGGAAACTTCAGTCAGTGGCCACAAGGGGCGCTGTGGCCTCCTGCCACCAACGGGCGGCAAGGAAAAGCGACTGGCATCCTCAGAGAGAGAGGCTGGCAGAATTCCTGAGTGTGGGGGTGAGGGATAGGGTACAGGGAGGGGCCTTCTCGAAGCTCTGGGGTCATGTTTCAGGAGGAAGATAAGCACCGTACCAGGTTCTGCCAGGCCTGGGTCCCGGTCAGTCCCCTCCTACTGCCCCTCCCCCTCAGCCGGTCTTCCCCCCCTCCTCACACACACACAGGCACACACACCCCGCCCCGGCCCTTTACACGTGCTCACAAGCATCCTGTGATTCTCTTTATCATGCCTTATAATTCTCTATTTGCCAGATGGCTTGATTAATGTCTGTCTCCCCTACGGACTGTGGGTCTACAAGGTGGTATTATTAGGATGGCTGGGGCTGTGCTTGTCTTCTTCGCTGTCTCCCTAGCAGTTAGCAAAGGGACTCATTCATTTGGTGAAAGAATTAGTTAAAGAATAAACTCCTCCATCAGACACCATGGGCTCTCTAAGGGCAGGAATGGCTTCATTTATTTGTGTATTCCCCGACCTCTGCCACCGTGCCTGGCACAAAGTCATAACCAATAAATAGTGTGGGATGGAAGACTCACTGGGATTAAAGGGGGGCCAAGAAGAGCCTTTGCAGATGTGTTCATGTCTATCCCTTCCCACCTGTGAGGCAGTGAGGACATGGCCTTCTCCTCCGGGTAGCTCTCCTGGGAATAGAGGGCTCCCCAGCAGAGCTGAGAAGGGGGAAGTGTAGTGCTGACTCAAGAAGAGGATGGGAGTTGAGGTCTTGGGTGGGCTGAACTAAGAGTGCTCTTCCAGGCACGTGGCTGCATTCCGGTGAATGGGGAAACCCTGTGGGAGCCATACCAGGTGAGCGCTCAACTCTGGGAAAGCTCAAAGAAGACAGGGTGGCAGCAGGGTTGGTGTCTGGGCCAAGGTCAGAGGCTGCAGTCATGCAGGCTGTTCACCTGACCCCATCCATCTCCAGAGCCTCCTGAGGTTGGGGACTGGGGCCAGGGCTCCCACAAGTGCCACTCTTTAGATGTGAGGCTCTGGACTTTGGGCTACTCCTTGCCTTCACAGAGCCAGGAAGTCTCAGACACACGGGGAACTGAAGGACAGAAGGAGCAGGGGTGGGATCTTGCCTTGGGCTTGGGGTGGATCCCTGCCCTGTCAGCAGAGCCTTAGTGCTGTATGGGGGTGGGGGGTGGGGCGGAACGGGTGAGGCTCCCTCAGGGCTGCAGAATAACCCAGGCTCTCTGACCGTCGGTTGATTTGTTGATTTCTGAGCCCACCTTTCATGTCCAGATGAATTGAGGAGAAGGTAGAGAGTCTCCTGGGACCCAGGTCCTGGATGCTAAACAGATTTAGAGTCCAGAGTTTGCAGCCCAATCCCACATCCCAGAGCCTGAAAGCAACTTAAGACATATAGCGCTGGCCCCTCTTAGCCGACAAACTCATCTTGTCTTGTGGATTCCTGACTCCTTCCTGGTGGGCAGAGGAGTGCACTCATTCAGGATCCCCTCTCCCAGGGGTTTGTCTGAGCATCTATCTGACCAGCATGAATCAGAACACAGCCGGACACAGATGTCAACCCTGGCACTCCCGCTGTGAAAGCCTGTGCTAAATGTTAGGATTTGAAACCAGCGCTCATGTGCAGCTTGAGACATAATTTAACCTAAATTCTTGCTTCCAGTGTCGCAAAACCCCCTAAAGCTAACCAAATCAAAGCAAAATAAAGTGTGGGTAATTGACTAGCCACAAGTAGAGAGATACTTGTTCAAAGACTCCCTTTGAAACGAAACAAACTTGACTTCCTTTTGTTCAATGGTAGAAATATTTACCTAGAATGGATGCAGGCTAGTGTGTGGGCACAAAAAGGATTTAAACACACACACACGTTTATCACCAATTCTGTCAGGCCCGATATGTTTTGATAAAAGCTGATTTGGATTCCAAAGAACAGACTGTTTTTCAACGGAAACAGCATCTCATCAAGTCAAAAGATCCTCAGCAGTGCCAAGGCCAGGGGGCAGGTCCTAAGCCGTCGGGGTCTCAGGCTGCAGCCTGACACTTAACGAAATATGGTCCTAACCAGCTGACCCAGAGAGGAGCCGACATACGCATATATCCATTCTAGATAAATATTTCGTTTTGTTTTCCTAAAGCCAACTGTGGCCCTTCAGTACACGCCCGGGTACCGGGTACCGTGGCGGCCGGCTCGGGTCCGAGCGCGTAGAGGCCCGCTCCAACAGGTGCAGCGCGGTTGCGCCCGGCCAACCTCGCGCGGGGTCTCTCCCTGGCACCCGCACCGGCACCGGCGCCGGGCCAGACCAGAGCCCCAGGGCGCAGAGACCGGCCTGCGCGTCGCCCGCGGCCGCTTCGCAGTGGTGGGGAGAAGGCAGGGGACTGAGATGCGTCCTCCCTCGCCCCCTCCTTAAATTCCAGCGTCCTCCATTTGCTACGCCCGGGGTGCGGCCTATTCAATCGCCGGCCCCAAAATCGGGGCGGCTGCGAGAGCAGAGCCGGGGCTGCCAAGAGGGCGAAGGAGGGGCGGGATGCGAGCGAGGCGAGTCCGCCGGGCAGTGCCCTGTGCGCGTGGAGCTGGGCGTGCTGGCGGCCCGTCACCTGTGCGGGCGCGCAGCGGCTGCGCCCCCGCCCAGGCCTGGGGCGCCCAGAGCGACCGAGACGGCCCGAAGGCGGGGCTGGAAGTAGCGGCCCGGCCCGGCTGCGGCGGCGGGAAGCCTAGGAGGTTCTGGCGGGCGCGTCTTCCCTGGCCGGGACTCTCCGGAGCTCAGCGCCGGCGCCCCGGGCGTCCCAAGAGCCGGCGGGCACCCTATTCGCCCCCTGGTGGCTCTGGGGACACGCCGGGCGCCGCCGCCGCCACCGCCGCGGAATGAGCTGTCCACAGCAGCACTGGGCGCCGCCCGAGGTCACGCAAGGATCTGTCCCAGGGCTGCGAACCGGGAGGCAGATCGCCCTTGGGAGGAATGGAGTGGTGGTAGGACGAGGCAACTATGAGGTGTGGGGGTTTTCCTGGGATCCACGTCCTCTACATCGCGCGTGGGCTTCTCCACCAGCGTGATAACTGACACCCAGGGACCTCACTCCCGACTGGTCCTCCCTCCCTTCACCCTGGAAATAAAAGCCTCCCTGTCATTCTCATCCATTCTGGGAAATGGCCCCCATCTTCCCTCCTTCTGCAGTGACCTGACAATGGTAGCCTTGAAGGCACAGCCGCACCAGACCTGCCACTCCCCGGACCTTGCGCAGGCAGAGAGCTCTGAGGCAGTGCTGGGAGGTTAGTAGGAGAGGATCAGCGTTCAACGGGGTCCCGAGTGCCCACTGGGAGCCTAGCACTGCCCTTGGCTTTGTAGGAGGTTAAAAGTCCTTGCCCTCTGGGTGCTTCCAATCTCAGAAGACAAACACACCTAAGAGACTGTTGTCACAGCAAGTAGCCTGGCAGCAGGAGGTTCAGGAGAGGACATAGTGGAGATGGGCTGGAGTGTGAACACTGGAGCCATTAGAACTTGCTAAGTGGACAGGATTTGGAAGGGGAGAGGGAGAGGAAGAGGGAGGGAGGGAAAGAGAGAGAGAAGATATTCCTGGTCCAGTCTGGAGTGGTGTGGAGGGCTGGTCTGGGAGAGCTAGAGGGGCCACCCCTAGAGGCTCTGTAAGGGTGGGCTTCTGCAGTGGGAGAGACAGAGGGAGAAGGAAGAGCTGGAGGCTGGATGCCCTCTGGGAAGCAGCAGAAGAGCCTGCTCTGAGGTGCTGGCTGAGGCAGGCTGCCACTTGCACGATTCTGAGGGTCTTCTTCAAGAGGCTGGGTCATACAGTACAAAAACCAAAACAACCCCCCTCCCCCCACAAACAAAAAAAACCTTGGGTCACACTCAGAGGTTTTTGTCCAGAAGGAGGAAGCCCAGGTTATGGAAGGAAGAGGGAGCAGCTGTAGGCTAGGTCCAAAGGTGAAAAGATTAAAAGAGTGAGGCGGGAGGGAGCAGATGAAGTGGCGCTGGGTTGAGAAGGAAGCACCAGGCTGCTTCCTGGGGAGGAGGAAGCCAAAGGGCAGGAGCCTGTCTGAGGGGCCAGCAGGGGGCGCAGGGGCCCCAGAACCTCAGGCCCGCCAGAGCTGGCTGTAGTTGACAGTCTGGCTGTGTCAATCTCTGCCCCATTTCACATTCCATTTTCCTTACCAAAGTCATCTCAGGTAATTGCGAAGAATGCTTCCCACCCAGCATCTGGCTTTGTACAGAAGATGTGGCAAACCCAGGATGAAACTTCTAAGCCTCACTGTGCCCTCCTGTCCAAATCTGTCTAGGTCTTAGGGCTGTGGGTATCTTGCTTCAGTGTTTGGCTTAGAAAAGCTATCTTTCTGGCAGCGGAGACAGCCACTGGGTCTTGCCTCAGTAGTGTGTCTTCCTACTTGGCCTTAGCATCCAGAAAGGACTATCCATGCCTGGGGTTGGGCTGCGTCATGGTAACCTCTCATCCAGACTCTGGGGCAGGCTCTGAATAGGATCATGGGGTCAAGCCTGGCAGACAAAGAGTGAAGAGCCCACACACCCAGGCACGGGCTATGCCAGCACTCCCACGAGAAGGACTGAAGCTGCCCAGATATTGAGCTGGGAGAGTTAGGGCAGGCTGTCCCAAGCCACCAACCACAAAGAGGGCTTTGGGCAACGGGACTCCCCTGCAGCCAAGCTGTCAGACAGGGCAGACTGTGAGATGCTCGTCAAGCATGGCAGCCCTGGAGGAGGCAGAGGGAGAGGGCAAGCACCGTCACCAAATCCTGCCCTAGTGATGGCTCTGTCAGGGCACTCCACAGGAGAGGGCCCAAGGAAGCACCATTTGAAAGAAAAGCCAGGGTCAAAAGTCTTGTGAGATAAGAGTGGAGTGGGGTTCCGGTGTGTGCAGAGACGGGGTGATGGAAGGAGGGGAAGGGCCCTGGCCTGGCAGGAATCGCATAGGCCAGCAGCACTCCTTTGCCCAGGCCAGATTTCCTTCCCTTTGCAATCAGATCGCAATTAAAGGAGAGCCTCCACTTACTCATGCTCTACTTGAATTCCTCCAGGGTCAACCACCTGCACTTTCCCCATCTTCTTGTTTTTCAATCCTTTCATGTTCAACTTTTTTGTGTCTTTTTTTTTTTAATTCATTTTTTATTTTTGGCTGCACTGGGTCTTTGTTGCGGTGCGCGGGCTTCTCATTGCGGTGGCTTCTCTTGTTGCGGAGCACGGGCTCTAGGCGTGCGGACTTCAGTAGTTGTGGCTCGTGGGCTTCAGTAGTTGTGGCTCGTGGGCTCTAGAGCGCAGGCTCAGTAGTTGTGGCGCACGGGCTTAGTTGCTCCGCGGCATGTGGGATCTTCCCAGACCAGGGCTTGAACCCGTGTCTCCTGCATTGGCAGGCGGATTCTTAACCACTGTGCCACCAGGGAAGTCCTTCCCCATCTTCTAAAGGAGCCTGGTGAAAATAGGGAGAAGCATGCTGCGTTTCTTCGTGGACAATGCTTGTGGGAGTGTGCCTGAGGGGGTTTGTGTTCCCTGTGGTATTTGCTACCATCACCCCTCTCCCCCTTGGAACATGCCCTAGAGGGGAACATGGTCTCTCGGCCACCTTTCCCTGCCACTTGTTTTTAAAATTTACAAACACAGTATCAATATCTAAGTCCCTACTATGTGCCAGGCACTGTGGCAAACATGTTAGGTGCATGGCCTCATTTGCTCCTCACAATAGCTCAGGGCCCCATCATCCCTACTCTTTAACTGGTTCCAGTTCCCAATCCCAGCCAGGCAAAAGGGGTTGAAGTCTGTTCCCTAAGCTGATATAGAGGACACAGTCCAATCTTGGCATCACTCACAGTGTGGTGGCTCAGTAAGTATTAATTAACTCTGAGGACAAGCTGCACTTTGACTCCCCTCTGGCTAATTAAATAAACCTGCCATGTAAATCAGCAGAGGGGACAGAGAGACATTAGGCTATATTGAAAAGAAACTGGGCTGAGGGACAGTACGACTGTTGGCCTTCAAGTAGAAATTGATCTTGGCCTGCTCTGGCTCTCTTTGCGTTCTTTGAAGCTAGGGCCAGAGTGGTGGGGATGAGGAATAACCCCTCTTGGAGAAAGCCTCCCCTGTGAAGTCCTGGAGAACTGGGAGGAGGTAGGCAGGGCTCACATGCGCACTGGGCCCCCGCCCCCGCCCCCCCACCCCCCGTTGCCCACAACGACATGAGAGTTCTCTAAGGAACAAGACAGAACTGGCTGGGCCTCACCCTCCCCTCCTACTCCATCCTCATCCTTGAGTCATCATGTCCCTGTGGTCCTGGGTCGGCTGTAGGTGACCCGGGACCCAGGTAAGACATGCTGTGAAAGCCCCTTCCCACCATTGCTGGCAGTGTTAGATTGTTGGGGCCAGCAGGCACCTTGCTGGGCTCTGCTTCCTTCTGCTTCTTCCAGAAGAAAATGAGCCATGGCAATGGCTCAGGCCCTCTGGAGGCCCAGTTCCCCCTCTGACCAACTGGGAGACCTGGGGCAGGCCATTTAACCTCACCAGGCCTGGCCCTACTCCGTTAAATAGGGAAATAATAATGTCAGCCTCACAAGGGGCCTGTGCATAAAGTAAGGGCTCAGTAAGTAGTAACTGTTTGATGATGATGATGATGATGACGATGACGATGACAACTGTGTCTGGTTCATAACAACCAATTGTATCCCTAATAATGCTGGTCTGTCTTCGGATGTAGTTGGAATAACTACTGTGTTTGAGCCCTAAGCTGTCACTTTGAAGGTGGTTATTTTCTATATGGAAAAAGAAACAACATCATCTCTAAATAATGTCATGAAGTTAACATGTAAGAATAAGATGAGATAAGGTAAGGGTGAGGGCAAGGGCAGAGTGAGTGTAGAAGTTGCTGAGAAAGGATGTGGCAGTGTGGCAGGATGCCTATGCCCTTTCCCCTCCCATCCAAGTCTCTTCCTGCAGCTACTTGGGAGCCTTTGCCCCTCAGAGCCCTCACTCCTCCTTTTCCCCTGGGATAGCGTTTTGAGCAGGGCTCAGAAGATTAAGGCCAACTCTGGGGGCCTGTGGCTCATAGCAGGCAGTCCCCCACACTGTCCTCTCCTAGGGGAAGTCACACGGGTCACCATGGTGGGCCACAGGAGCCCTGCAGAGTCCCCTAGAGCTGCCAAGCAGGCACAAGACAAACGTTTACATTCAACGTATTGGAACAGATCAAATGTGGTTCTCAAAAAGCTCAGGCTTGCAAGCTTTGGAGAAGGCCCAGGTTTGGCTCCTTTTAACTCCCAAACAAATTCTTGTGGGATGTTGCAATTACTTGTGACAATCCCTCTCCCTGCCTGGGACTTTGATTTCAGATTTAGACATGTAAAACTGGGTGGCTGGCTGGGCCTTGAGCAACTTGGGGGGTGTGGTGGGAGATGGCTAGGGAAAATTTTTTGCAGCATATTGTGTTTGGAAGCGAGACCTCGAGGAATCAGACGCTGTAGCTCTGGTTGTGTTATAGAACTTTTCAGCCCCTGTGGCAGATTTCCTGTCCTTGAAATTGGTTCACTATGCGGGAGTGGCTCATTCTGTCCTTTGAAACACAAATGTCTAGGAATCATTTTATGTAAGTCTTACGTTGGAGTAACTTTCCAATCTCTAGGACAAATTCTGCAGTCCTTACCCTGAAATCTTATTCACTGGATAAGCAGCAGGTGAAGATTTATCAAGGGGATATTTTAGTGGTAACTGGTGCTGACCTTGCCCAAAGGTACATGGAAACAGGAGGAGGTGATGCAGAGATAGCCAAGTAGATGCAGAAACAGGAGAGGAACATGGCTGGGCAAAGCATGTCTGGGTGTCTGGACTCCGTGGCCTTTCTTGGTACCCAGGTGTATATGCAAACACTTTGGGCAAATTGCCTATATCTTTGTGTTGCCATCGTACCTGGCCTTAAAGCACATTCAGCTATTCTGGGGGATGAGGTGAGGACCTGGACCCTGGTCAGGCTCCTGTTTTCCTACTTCCTGGCTGCCACACCTGCTCTGAGAGCCCACAAAACTTTAGCTCTGGCTTTTTTGGCTTTCATATTGGCAACAAAACAGCTGGATACAGCTATCCCTGGAATAGTTTCGAGCAGAAGGGCTAGGACCTCTTGGCCTTTGGCAGTCAGCCGGATCTAACAACCTGCCTCTTGAGGCTGGTGCACAGAAATCAGGAATCAAAAATGCCTGGGAATTCCTAGACACTCTGTAAAGTTGAGGGTGGTGAGCAGAGTCATAGGCTGGTATCTGTTGGCAAATCTGGGGCAATAAGCTCTTCCTTTAATGTAGGCATTGGGCATAGAATCACTAACACTGCTATTCTCTTGAATACCTGTGAGCTCTCCTTCCAAGCTATCATCTTGTCTGAATGAAGCTTAGAAATTACATGGAACAATGTGAAAAGAGAGAAGGTCAGAATGAGAGGCTGTGTTTCAGGCCAACCAGATTCTCAGGGAAATCCTGACTAAAGATAATATTAAGCCGTACTACTCTAGATGTGAAATATTGGAATTCCTGAGAGAGCAGGACGAGAAGGGGGATTCTAGGAATGAGATATAAAAGCAGAGCATAAAAGAGATGGGACAATTCCCCTGAGTAATTTTGGCTCTTGGAAAGATAAAGCTTGGAATTCCTGAGCAAAAGCAAATACTCAACTGTTTCATCCATCTCTGAGTGGGAAGAGGGAATGAGTAAGCTAGAATCACAGAACACTGCAACACCAGGCTCTGGTGGCTCAGGACACCAGCCAATGGACACTGAGAGACTGCAGGGGTCAGGAGAAGAGAGGATGTCTCCCCTGGAGGCCCTTAAGAACACAGCTGAGACATTCTATTTCTGGATGAGAAGACTCAATATTGTAACGATATCAACTCTCTCCCAACTTAATTTACATGATAAATAAAATCTCAGCCAAAATCCCAACAGGACTTGTTAAATGAAATTTGACAAGCTGACTGGGAAGTACATCTGGAAAGAAAAAATACGTAAGAATAACAAAACAATTTGGGGGAAAAGAATGAAAGAGTAAAATACACTGTATCGACACACACTCAAAAGCTACAACTATTAAAATGGTGTACTGTACAAGGAATATAAAAAAGTTCAATGCAACAGAATAGAGAATCCAGACAGTCACATATATTTATGGGACTTTTGAATATGAGAAGAGTAGTATTTCAAGTCATTGGGGAGAGGATGGCCTATAGGATAAATAATTCTGGGCAGCATGTGACCCTCTGCCAAAAAAAAAAAAAAAAAAAGGTTAGCTCCCTAGCTCACACCATATATGAACACAAATTCCAGATGGATTAAAGAACTAACATAGAAATACAACTATTGGGTTAGCCAAAAAGTTCGTTCGGGTTTTTCTGTGACATCTTACAGAAAAACCTGAATGAAGTTTTGGTCAACCCAATATAAAAGAAATATAAGAAAATATGGGAGAATATGTTTATTATCTGGGCATAGGGAAACCTTCTTTAAAAACCACAAAATACAAAGCCATGAAGGAGAGGATAGATACCTTTGATCAAAATAAAAAGCCTCTGTATAACCCAAGGAACTATTATAAGGTTAAAAGGACAAGTCGGCCTGGGCCAAGGGGTGGTTCATTCTGCCTGGCAGCAGACTGTGAGACCAGATGGCCTTGGAGGCCTTTCCTTTCCCTCACAATTCCTTCGTAGAAGTCAGGGTTCAGGAGGAAGCAAACACCAGAGGGTGGCTACTCCCCATTGTTATCCTCAGAGCCCTACAATCAAGAGACAACTCAAGGCATAGTTATTCAGAGCCAGCGTAAAATGAGCGGGTTAAGTGGATCAGGGTGCAGGAGAGGAGCAATGAAGCAAGATGGAAGGACCAGAAACAGTTTTGCTGGCCCTGGGTGAGGAGGAGGAGGAAGGGCTGACTCTCTGGCAGACATCATGGTCTCCAGTCCGTAGGCCCATCTTTCACAGAGGGGATGTGGCTCAGGCAGGTCCTCCCAAGACCTCATTTTCCCTGCGTAGAGAGCCTTTTGGAAGAGCATGTGGAGAAAATGTTGCCCTGTGTGGGCTTTAATACCTCCATCAGACCCCTCAGCTCTGTGAGGATCAGGGTAGTCCTGGGATGGTGGCCCCTGTCCAAACCCCTAGTGGCAGTGAGGATGGATGTACCTGTGTTCTTGGGTGGGCTGGGTGGCCTTATATGGTCTGATGACTCCAAATCAGAGGCCTATGTCCTAGAGACTTGACTCTGTTTCATGTCTAGAGAATACTACAACTCAAGGCCCCCAAAGAAAAGTGAAACTCTTGTCCCATGGAGCTTCTGTCAACCAATTCACCCTATAGGGATCAGGTTCTGCTCTTGGGGGAGACCAGGGAACCATTGTGTTCAGCTAGTCTCAGCCCATACTTCCTACTTGTGAGCTGACTCTGAGCTAAGAGAGTGTTTGCCTGATTCAGGTAGGAGGACAGCCAAGCTTTAGGAAACCTCTGCTGCATTCTGATGCCATCCATTAAGCTGGGTTGAGCACATGGACTTGAGGTTTGAGAGGAGGGGGAAAATTCTCAGCAGGGAGATAGATGCCATTTTTTAACATGAACAAGTAGCTGCAACAAGGAATGATGGGTATTGAGGAAAGCAGGAGACAGTACCAGGACTGGCCAGAATTGGAATAGACTCAATGATGGAATCATATTCCAAGGAGCAGCAAACAATCTCAAAGGCCCCAAGTCGGCTTTCAGAGCTATTTTTCAGGATTTGTAGGGTGAGGGGTAAGGAGTAAATAAGCACAGCTGGGGAGAAGACTGGGGCTCCTGGCCTCTCATGAAAGGATGCCATAGGAGTAAGGAGAAGCCACTGCCTTGGTGAAATTAAAAAATGGACTATGGAACTTAGATTTAATGTCTCCAAAAGGAAGGAAACAACTACATATCAATGCAAAAACTGTGGCTGAGAACCAACTATGTAACAAGCATCCAAATGAGGGCAACATAAGGAGACCCCTGCACCTCACCCCCCACCATTACTGCTACCACACACACCTAGCGCAGTCACTCAACCCTGCTTCCCACCTCTGAGATGACACCAGGCCAGTCCCCCAATCTGGCACAAAACATGACAGTTTAGAGTGCTTTATAATATTGCAACCAAAATTCAGGGAAAATAAGGGATATTTAGCTAGCTCAAAATCCCCAACTTGCAAATGGATAGGGCAGGCTCCAACCAGTCAACCTAGGTGCAATAAAGAGAACAGCTCTCTTTCCTCGAAGGCTAAGCAGCCCTGCTTCCAGGTCCTTTTCAGTCCTTCTCATCAGCCAAGCTGAAGAATGCAGCTTCTTAGAGACCCCCTAGAGGAGGGTTCTATTTCTCCTCTCAGATCAGGACCAGTGATTCTGAACCTATTTGGGCTGTAACTTCCCTTAAGAGTTCTGAAGAAAACTATGGATCCTCTTCTCAGAAAAATGTACCTTGCACATACAGGTATAATCTTGCATAAAATTTCAGGAGCTTTACAGACCCCCAAAAGCCCCAGCTTAAGAATTTCTGCCGGGACTTCCCTGGTGGCGCAGTGGTTAAGAATCCGCCTGCCAATGCAGGGGACACGGCTTCGAGCCCTGGTCCGGGAAGATCCCACATGCCGCGGAGCAACTAAGCCCGTGCACCACAGCTACTTAGTCTGCGCTCTAGAGCCCACGTGCCACAGCTACTGAGCCTGTGTTCCACAACTACTGAAGCCCATGAGCCTAGAGCCCATGCTCCGCAACAAGAGAAGCCACCGCAATGAGAAGCCCACGCACCACAATGAAGAGTAGCCCCCGCTCGCCACAACTACAGAAAAGCCCGCGCACAGCAACGAAGACCCAACGCAGCCAAAAATAAATAAATAAATAAATAAATAAAATTTTCTGCCAAACGCAAATCTCTCCTTTCCTTATGCAAGAGCGGTTCCCCAGGGCTGATTAACTGCTATCTTAGATGTCCAACAGGTGAATTAATATTCAGCATTGACCTCTAGTCATCCTGCACCCTTGGCAGATGGCAGATTCTCTGTTGTTGCCTGTAGCCAGAAGGAAGCAGAGCCCCTAGCCTGAGACCTCATTTTGTTTTTCAAAAGAGCGCTCTCCTCCACCATCACTAGAAAACCTCAGACATTCCAGGCCTGGAACAGAGATAGTAAGCGACAAACCAAAAATAAATCTGGTCCAGTACACAACTGAGCCTGTGAAGAGAGCACCACAGACTGGGTCCTCCTTGGGCTGGCAGGAGAAAGGTATGTAGGTAGGACCAAAGCTGAAATGGGAAGGGGTCAGAATGGGTTCCCCTCCCTTCAGCCAAATGCAGTCTAGCTGGTCACTCTCGAGAGGCATCTGCTCTTTTCACGGCTCCTCTACCTGGGAACGCAGAGGCTACTGGAAGCAGGGCTCCTATCAGCTACACAAGTTCCACATTTGTCTCCCTTCTGACCGACAACCGCAACAACATCAAGGATAACGATGATGAAAGCATTTATTAAACACTACTCTGTGCTGTTAAGTTCTTCACAGGAATCATTTCATTTAATTTTCCCAACAATCAAATGAAGTCGGCACTGTTATCCCATTTATAGATGAGGAAATTGAGACCAGGGGAGGTTAGGTAGAGCTGCTGAAGGCCACAAAGCTAGTGAGGGACAGAGTCTGGATCTGCATCAATCTGATTTCAAACCTAATATTTTTAACCTCCACCTCCATGCTCCTTCCCCAAAGGCCAGAACTCGGACAAAGGCCTTGGAAATCCTCCAGAGTGATGGTCTGGTCTCCAAGTCCTTGCTTCCCCTTCCTTATCCTCTGCCCACCATGCAGCAGCCTGGTTCTCATCAGGGACTCACTTTATGGCGAGTTGGTTGGAAACTCTCAAACTCTATCTCCTATCTCTGTATGACTTTGCTATTTGAGTCCATATTCCATAGCCCTAAATTTATCTTGGAGCCTAAATTTATTTTAAACTCAGCTGAGCTCAGGAGCCTCATTTCCTCCTCAGGTTTAGAATGAAGGAGGGAGGTTCTTTTTCACTGCTGCCCTGGAATGTTATTGGAGGGAGGGGGTTTAGTTGTCACCACTCTCATTTTAAAGACTCGGGGGAGGGTCAAGTAACAGAGAGTAGAAGAGCCAGGATTTGGTGAAACGTCACCAGTGATGTTGGTGCGCTATGGAAGCCATACTTCTCTGGACACCTCCTACCCTGTGGCATTTGGAAACAGGGCACATAACCCCTTGGATAGCTAGTCTCCTCCCTTCCCTCAACTAGTGGATTCCAGGGAGAGTGAGTTCCCAGTTCATCAAGAAGCCCAGAAGAATGCTGCCCATCAAATGCTCAGTGGCCAAGGGGCCCCCTAAGTGCATGCTGAATGGCTGGAGCCCCAGCCCACAGTGCTTTGAGGGGCAGCTGTGGGCAGAGTGGGCATTAAGCTATCTGTTGAGGTCAGGGTCATTGCCCTTTCCCCAGAACCTCATCTGGAGATGAAATACCTAAGGAGAGGAGACGCTAAGGCCCGAACGGAGATGGGAGGTGCAGGAAGCTAAGGAGAGTTGGCAGCGGGCAGAGAAGAATCCTCTTGTATTCAGGGTCCCTGTCCTATGCCACCTGTGGGCAAGAGGTGAGATAAAACAGGATGACAGTACTTGCATTCAACATGGATGAGGAAGTCAGCCCCCAGAGGCACTCTGGGAGTGGATGAAGTCCAACCGCCTAGCTAAGAGATGTTTACTGAGTATCTGCTGTGTGCCAGACTTGTCTAGGCACTGGCGATGCCTCAGTCCTGCCCTCACAGTGTTAGCCCATCAACAGAAAAAGAAAAGACAACTTTGGACAGTGATAAGCACTAGGAAGAAAAAGGAAACAGTGCTGTGAGGGAGAGTGATTGGAAGGGGGTCTCCTTGAAAGGAGAACATGAAAGCTGAGGCCTGTTTATGAAAAAGGGCCACCGTGTGAGGAGCTGTAGGGAAGCACATTCCAGGCAGAAGGAAGAGCAAAGCCAAAGACACTTAGGTGGCAATGGGCTCCATGCATTCAAGACACGGGAAGATGACCAGTATGGCTTAAGAGAGATGAACAAGGAGGTGAAAGGAAGGAGAGAAAACTGAGGAGTTAGATGGGGCCAGATCATAAGGGTCTTGTAACCATATTTATGGGCAAGCCGCTGTGTGGAGAATGGATTGCAGGAGGCAAGACTGGCCGGCCATAAGGAGACCTGTGAGGAGGCCATTAGGTGAGTAAATGGGGGACCGTATACTCTGTTACCCAAACCAGGATACCTGTGTAACTGAACAGGGGTGCCACAAACAATTAAACAGGGGCAACAGGCATAATGAGGACTTGCCACTGACAAAGCTCTAGCTGCAGTCAGTATGCCCCAGCCAGGACTGCCACAGGAAGTTCCGCAGTTTTTAGCAGTTCTGCTCTGACACACAGCTCCCAGCTCCAGGAGAAGGAATCGCTTTTCTGTTTGCCCAGGCTCTGGCCTGGTGCCCCATGCCCAAGCATTTGGTTTTTGTTTAGAGGCCACAGGCTACAGTTGCAGCACAAATGGAGCAGGAAGCCGTTTCCCCTGTGTTCTCTGGCACAGGGGCCGCCCACTCTCAGCAACAACCAACAGGACATGAATGAAAGAACAAACAGGGAGCACGTGGCCACCCCTTCTCAAGGTGGTGTGGAGAGGGTGGAAGCCAGAGAGGCATGGACAAGCCCTAAGTTCCAGAGCAGGGATTCTTAACACGGACTTGAGGAGGTCTGTGAAGCAGGCGAGAGGGTCCCAAGCTTTCATCAGATTCTCAAACCTAAAACTCCAAAAGAGATAAAGAAGCTTTGCTTTAGAGAGCAGTGGTTCTCACACTTCACTGTGCCTCAGAGTCACCTGGAGAGCTTGTTACAACAGGGATTGCTGGCTTCCTGCAGGTTCTGATTCAGTTCCGTCTGGAGTATGGACCAAGAATTTCTATTTCTGGGGACTTCCCTGGTGGTCCAGTGGTTAAGACTCTGCGCTTCCAATGCAAGGGTCATGGGTTCAATCCTTGACTGGGGAACTAGGATTCCCACATGCCGTGTGGCGCAGCCAAAAAATTGGAAAAAAAAAAAAAAGAATTTCTATTTCTAACAATTTCCAAGGGGATGCTAATGCTCTTGGTCCAGGGGCCACATCTTGAGAATCACTACTTTAGAGGATACAAGAAACATGAGGGATTATGATCTTCCCTTTTCAGACAAGAGTTCTAATAGATACCACAGCCCTCTAAACCACCCCTAAGTCCCAAGGAATTTCATATTTTATTTTTGGAAGAAGCCCCTGGAGAGTGACACTCTGGACCTTCCCTTAGAGGTCAGGAAGCATCTGAGAAGTAGCATTTTAGAGGATGCAGGAAAAGTGCCTTCAGAAACGTAAAAGCCCAAGCAAAACTTTGAGTTGGAAACTACAGGGCTGGCCCTGACTGATCCAATTACTTGGCCAATTATTGGCAAATAGTGAGGTTTGGGGAATCTGGGCAGACCCAGATTCTCTCCTGGAGACTGCCTCCTGTTCCTTTTTGAGCCTATATCTGGAGCCAAATGAACCCAGATAGGAGGTCAGCCATAAGGAAGATAGGGTGTCTGCTGGGGGGTATAATCTGGCAACAAGAAAGAAATCGACAGCTCCGCTAGACAGAATTGAAGACCTCATTCACAGAGCGTTTTGATCAGGTCATTGTGGTGAGGATGGGAAGAGACAGGAATAGTACTCAGCGCTGTACTTACTTTAAGCAAGAGCAGTGGAGAGAGGCCTGGAAGGGCCATTTGCCAGCTTTCCTCAGACCTGCTCCGAGTAAGTCATTCCCCCATGAAAGGGGCAGGGGAAATGAAAATGTGGATTCATTCATGAATCAACCTTCAGAACAGGAAATGTGGCTTTTGAGCTATACAGAGAAATCTTCCTTTGCCGCAGGGAACACTGGCTTTGCCATCCAGCTAAATACATCCTGAGGTAAGGCACTGTCAAATTCAGGAAGACCCTGCAAGTTACGGGAGGAGGTGGCACTAGAGTGTCTGAGACCAAGGGTCTCAGCTTGCCAGGACTCGTGACTTGAATTCTGACTGTGTGACCCTGGGCATACTACTTAATCTCTTTTTGTCTTAGTTTCCTCTTCTGTAAAATGGGGATAATAATAGTGCCTATTTCATAGGGTTGTAGTAAGATTTAATGAAATAACCTAGATAAAACACTTAGCTTGGATATTTTAAGCACTCAATATTAGCTTTAAAAAAAAAAAGTGGGGGGGCTTGGAAAAATTTAGGGTGGTGGCAGTACAGACCCACCCTTAGTGTCACTGCCAGAGACAGAAAGAGAAGGCCGAGCTAGGTCGGAGCGGCTGCCAATCTCCCCAGGAGGCTGACAAAGAAACTCCTGCTCCCCAGGGAAGGTCTGAGTTGTGAGCTGAGCATGCAGGGAGAGTCAGGATTCCTAGGATGGTGGGGTTAACTGGACAACCCTGCTGGCTGTGAGGTGGGGATATCCTGCTTTTTTAAACATTGCAACATTCAGTGAGTCTGTTTGTGACATTTTCTCACTGCCAGCCTAAGTGCCAAATGGCCTGATTTGATCAAAATGAATGAAAATCAATGTTGGTAGGAAAACTGGAACGACGTTATTGGAAACACTCCAGAGATTAGCAAAATTAAGGTAGAATCCCCATTTTCAGAGAAAAAAAGTGGCTCCTCCTCCTTAAGTTCCAGAAGCGTGGGGGATGGTGCTGAAGTGAAAGCAGTAGTGACTGTGCTGGCCCTGAGGTTACCGGGCAGCCAAACACGGAAAAAGGGATCTCTTTCCTCTGATCCTGAATGAGCAGAACCTCTTCCACAACCCAGTACCTCAAGTCAAAAAGTCCGATCCGCTTAGAAATTGTTACTGGCACTAGGAACAAAGAGAGTTCTAAAAACCATGCAAAAGAGCCCAAGTAAATGACATACCATATGGTTAAATAAAAGTTAACATCCATTGGAGGTGGGGGGTGGGAAGCAATTGCCAATTATATCACTTTAGAAAAGAAAGTGCTGAATAAAAATGACTAATAGTTCTGTTGACCATGCTGGGCCCCTTTCTTGAGAGGCTCCCATGGGCCTGTAAGCCTTTCCCTATATAGTTCAGACCCATCCCAAGTCTGGGATGTTCCCCCTGTAGCCCTGCAATAGAATTCACCTCCAGCCCTCCAAAATAACCACAGGACATATTTAATCATAGTCCCATTTAGACTCTTTTAAAGATTAAGGCCACCGGACAGTTAGGAAGGGGCCTGGCTTCTGGCTTTTCACTCGCTTATACTTACTATAAATCGTGGCTAGAGTTTCTACCACAACGTTCTGTACTGGAGAGCCCTCCTCCGGGACAGGGACCCAGGAGTTTGTCTGATTCCACCTGGAGGAAAGAGGGGAATCTTCAGGAAGTACACACCTGTTCTCTGTGTGCCACCCGAATCAGAGGCACTGCCCAACTTAGGGAAAATTAGAGTTTCTTAGTACCTGCCCTACCTACCCAAAACCCTCAGCTTTAAGTTTTCATGCAGCAAAATGTCTGTATTATTTTTACTGGAGTTGGTGATTGTCAGATGTGGAAGCTGGTCCAAAGCTAGCTAGCTGTGGCTAGCTGTAGTCCAACAGCTAGTCTGCTGTTCTCTACAAAGGAGGGCCATTTTAGCAGGAAAAAACCAAAACAACAACAATGACAGCAACAAAACTTTCTTGGAATTTACCCAGGGAAGCCTGAAACTGTCCTACTGTGAACTTGAGATATTTCTATGGCCATGCATCAGTTTTTAGAGTATAACTACTGCTATACACATTTAAATAACAATGAAAAAATTTTCTACAGTGTGACTTTTGCAGGAACCTTGTTCCTGCAACTGCTTGTTCCAAGCCTTCTCATATCCAGCCTAAAAGTAAGTGAAAGCATCAGAAAAGATAAAATGAGGAGAAAAAACAAATAAAACTTCCAAGTCCATTTCTAAAGGTTGAGGAAAATATCATACACCTGAAGCCACTGCTGCTTTTTGAGTCAGAGGCCAAAACTGGGATGGTTCTTTTTGGTCAGATAATCTAATCTTCTCTGAGAAGGTCCCATTAAAACTATTCTGAAGGATCACTCCTGTGCCACATTTTTATTGGTAACTTCATTCACTGTCTACCACTCCACTCACTAGAAAAGCAGTTTTGAAAGGATCTTATTTTCAAGCACAACTGCTATTTTCTGCAGAGGATTCTCTTCATCTTTTGTCATGACTCTTTTGTAACCCAAACCAACTTCATATTTAAAACGACAGAAAACAAAAAGCCTTCTATGGAAAAGGGACATGATCTATGGGAAAAGTTTCTCTTTCTCTTCAATTGTGATGGCTCGGTTAACCGTCACACCACCAGAGAATTTTAAAAACTGACTCAAGAAGCCAGATAGGGAAGCCATTCTCATAAAATCTCTAAAGTTAAATAAATTTGTTTTAAAATAAAATAGAAAACAGTTTTCCAGTGTGAGACAGACCACTTAATCCTTACAGCAAATTAATGATTAGGCAAGTATATCTGCTGCTGAATCCTTAAAATGGTTTCTATGCCCCCTCGCCCCCCAAAAAATTCCAAGAGCAACCATAACCACCCCCACCAAAGGCACTGAAACAAAAGACTGATCTGTTTATATAGTCACATGAAAAATAAACATCTTTATTTTTTTGCCTACTTTATTTCATTTTTTCAAATAAAATTTAAATCTGTACAAAGTATACTGTTACAGTATATATTTTGTAAGAATCAATGCCTAAAAGAATCACAATACTTCAATAAGCAGTACAGCAGACCTCGCTAGTTTCAGCTTTGATATTGAACAAACTCAAGCCGGCTGATGCACAACACATTTGCTTGGTTTCCACATGGTGAGTTCCCAGCACTGAGATGGGAGAACATGACAGCAAGTATGGTTATATTACAGCCCGACACACTGAGCTTCTTCATGTGATAATAACTGCACATATTTAATACAGAATGCTCAAATTTACTTTTTAAATTGCATTTGCTTACTTCTTAGTTGGAAAAATTCAGCATTCTTAATGGGGTCCCCAAACAGTGCAAATTAATGATATTCTACTGTATAATTGGCACATCTCCAATAAGGATTAACTTGTAAACTCAAAGAATATTACAACTTTGTCCTAAATTTTAACTAACATACACCTGGTCCATTTAACCAAAGTCATTTTGGAAAGATATTAAAGAACAATTCTATTTCTGAAAGGATATTGTTTTGACCATTCTTTAGAGAAGATAAATTTTTAAATTGTCGTTAAAATGTTTTACTATAAAAATTTTACAAACTCGATTAGAAATTTCAAGATTATGATTCACAGCAGACAAATACAGACTGTTTATATTCCAACAGTACCTACTCTTAGACTTTCAAACAGAGCACAACCATGTCAGCTGTGTTAACTAAAATTTTGAACAGTGTACTAAATTTATAAGTGGTGCTGGGTCTAGCAAGTGTAAATACACAGTATATTTTAATGAAAAGAATTGTCTTCTTTATACTTTATTTGTTTTCCCATAAGGAAACAATGTTTACATTCTTTAATAAAGTTAATCTTACATCAGAATATAACTTAATACTGTCAGCAACAGGGACCACACACAGTAAATAAGAAGCACATTTAAAATAAGTCTGAATTCACATAGATTAACATTTGTTGTTAATAAAATATCGACAGTATTACAATCTTACAATATTTACAGTAAGAAAAATCTAGAGTAATATATACCTTTCACAGCAGGATTCCTTTTTTTAATTATTATTTCTTCCAGTTTGGGATTGTGTATACACGAAAAGCTCAAATAAAGCAACTCTGCAATATAATCTTAAAATAATGGCTACTGGGGGAAATTCTATCACAACCATTGAAAATAATGGTGACTTTTCACGGAGTCTGTGGCATCTGAGAACCTAGTTAATTAACCAAAGACTTGCTCAAACTAGCCTCAGTTACCCAGATTAAAGCTGCAGAACTCCGGCCTTCCCTGACTGCTAAAAACCCAACAGATGTTCTCAACATGCTATAAGAAAAGAGGGAAAATAGGTTTCAGTTCACACCTCATGGCTGGAAGCCTCCGGCTAGTGCACGTTCCCCAACTTATGCTAAGAAGAGGGTCAACTTCCTCCCTAAAACACCACAAGAGTTTACCCTCCAACTACAGGGCACCGTGACACCAAGCTCACTCATTCCTCAACTTTCCAGCATTAGGATAAGGCATGAACTTGGCCCATATAATACACAACAGCATCTTAGAGACTTGGGGTCGGGGCAAAGAAATATACTAGTGCAGTTTGCACTGAGATCAACAGGGAAAATGGGAAGCGATGCATGTTTCCAATTAGAATAGCAAGAAGACCCACATCCCTAAACTGGAATTTGGCCAGGGCATCAGAGTTAGCACCCCCTCTCTGAGTACCACAAGCAATTAGGATGTGTGCTCTGGGCCTCCTCCAAGAGAGAGCATCTACAGTAAGTAACACCATGTGGGACATTAGTTCAGTGATGACTCCCAAGAAAGCAGATACAAGTCTTAAATCTGGGGCTGTCCACAGCACCTGAGGTCACTCATCAGAGCTGTGACCTGTCCCAACCCTGCTTACTTTAAGAGATCTGATGGGCACAGAGCACTCAGGGATACAGCTGCTGGCTACTTTGGACTCTAGATCTCACAGGTAATCAACAGGTATCTGGGATTGCATTAGCAGACTGTACCACAGCTCCTTAAACAGACACTGTCAGGTATGAAATCATGTCAAGCATGAATCTTCACTGTCAGGTCAGAAATCAAAGTGGGAGTCTTCCCACATCAGCCAAGGTTATTTTGTCAAAACCTTAGAGGAGTTGAACAGTTTTTTATGTTGCAAGTGATTAGTTTACTTATTTCAGTCAAGCTGGATTAGCAAACCAGACTGATTTATTTAGTTAGCTTTGTTTTTTTTGATTCCTACGTATGTGTTAACCCAAAGCTGTTCTATTTGGGCTAAATACACTGACAGAGAAAATTCAAACAACAAAAGTTTTCAGCAAACTTCTGTGGCATTTTCTTTTTGGAAGTCAATGCAAGATCTAAAGGTATTTCTACCCAACAAAGTCTGTTTAAGTGTTTAATGTTATTTCCTTTTTGGTCCTATATAGAATGCTATGACTTCTATATAGGTCTGAATGCTGCTCCATGTAGATGCTTTCTGTATATCTAAAAATATATACTTTTCAGTAGTTCAATACATGGTTAATCTTCCCACAGAGGAAGATTTTTGTAATCACATGTTGCAAAGTAGAAAAACATCTCCTTTCTAAGAAAGGAAATACGTATACTTTCCTATTGTACACTTTTGAATAAGCCCAAAGGCATGCACCAAAAAATCATTATTAAAACTAATACATGCACTAAAATGGTATACAGTTAGACTTAAATAAGGTGCTGCTTTCTCAATTTTCAAATTTGAAGAAGATATTTTGTCGGTTGTTGACTCAAAGATCTCCCCCGCCCCCACCCCACTCCATGGCATCAAGAGAGAAAAATAAAAAGTAAGCATAAACCTTTAAACTATTCTTTACAGGGGGAAAGGACAGATATATCAACTATCCTATTTATAAACTGGATTACCAGTTTTAAATAAAACCAATATTTACTGGTAAAAATTGTCAAAGCTAATACATCCAAACAAATGTTACTAGTAAAGAATGTTCTACATAGAGAATAATTTACTTTGGTTTTATGCACCTTCTCAAAAATGATACCGGTGTCCCATACGTCACCAAACTGATGTGTTCCAGCAAAGTTGTAAGGCAAATCTTTTTCTTCCCTAGTGACGTCTTGTTTCCCAATACACAAAACTAAAATCTTTTGGTGAGAAAGGGGTTAAGATAATGGCTAACCCCTTGGCATCCTGAGCATTGTGGTTTATCAAACTCTACCCTGCTAGAAGCTGTCAGGCACCCTGACCCCTGCCTTGAACCAGGAGTGGCTCCCATGTCTAGAGATGCCCTGACTCCTTAAAAATAGCTCTCAGAACTTTGCTTCTTTTTTCCTTCTATCTGGATGTTATAATGTCTAACAAAGCTGGTTGGAATGTCACATTTTGCTAGTAGGGGCCATCACCTAACGATAGTTCCAATCTGAAATGTTTTATGCCAGTACTTAGTTCTTAATTTTATCAATTAATTGCATTAAAATTTTCTCTACAGAGTTTACTTAGAGTTTCTTAACTTGGGTTTCAGAAGATGTGTGATGCCCCTGAGGTTGTATGCAAAATTATCTGTATATGTTGTATTTTCTTTCTGGGGAGAGGGTTCATCACTTTCGTCAGATTATCAAAGGTATCTGTGACCCCCAAAAGGGGTTAGAGGGACTTAGAGGGATACCCGTAATTCATTTTATAACAGGATTGGGAAATGGGGGCAGAAAACTAAAAATGCCCTCAAAAAAGGGGGGGGCCAAATTGTTGATCTTTTCCCTTTATTCACATTTGGGAAATAAGTGCTTCAAACTAGGAAAAATAATTAAGCTGATTAAATTCCATTTAAAAATAATCAAAGCCACTTTCTAAAATTTTTTCATTATCCATATATGGTAAATTTAGTCTCCAAGAAAAGGTTTGGAGACTGAATTTTTCTCTTTTCCCAAAGGAAGTTCATAGATATAATGCTGATCATCATCCACATTTAACCCAAGACAACATAAAACCTAAGACAACTCTAATGATGTAAGCCTTTATGATTTTGAATAAAGGATTATCTAGAGTCAAATACACATTTGTCAACCTTCATTTCCCAAAATTGGTCCATATTTAGATAACTACCGGGCACAATTCCACTAGATAAACCTAAAATCTGAACAACGGAAGTTTAACTTTCTACCTCAATTAAAAACAAAGCCACAAGTTTCCACAATAGAGTCCAGCCACAAACATTCACACTATGTCACAGAGAAGTTTCTCATTTCAAATACATCACTGAATTTTCAGCAGAATTTGCAAACTTAAGATCCAGAATGAATAGCAAAACATGCTGAGACGAGCATGTCAAGAATTAAAACACCAGCCCCGCCGCACCGCCCGCCCCCACCCCCCCCCATCCAGAAACACACTCAGGCATTCCAAAAATAAACCAGATCTGAAGAGAGGCCTCTCACTTGTTGGTTTTAAGTATGAAGTGCCTAAAAGGCTATGGGAAAGGGAATATAAAATGAAGTAATTAAATAACTTACAAAATATAATTTTAGCCAAAACACATTTCTGTTCTATTGACAAAACCGTCAATTTTTTTTTTTTTTTTGCAATTCCGAACACTAACTGTGTCGCGCAATCTCGCTAGACAAAAAATATGTTCACAGGTACACTTTTTGTTCTCCTATTCTTTCTAGAGCACATCTTGAGGTTATAATAATGCCTCTAGTTAAAATAAAGTCTCTTACCCCCATCACCCTCCCCTCCTCAAAAAGTGAGTCAACCTTGAATTCCAAAAAGGAATATTCATTTAATATAATTATTTCGATACCAGTTATATCACATAGACCATGAGGAAACTCCATGAGTATTATGGAAAACTACATGAAAGAGGGAGCTGCCACTTGCCACCCACTTCACTTCCAGCTTTTAAAGCCAATACCCAGCTAGACTCAAATCTCATTGACTTCAGTGAAAACAAATCAACACTCCAAAATCAGGCCATTTCAGGCTGGAAACTGGATCTTAAAGACACCACTTCATGTGTGTGTATATATATATGTATACATATATATATATATATATATATATATATATATACATATATTATTTTTTTTCTATCCTAAGCTTTCACTTTGTCTATTCAAATAGTCTAATAAAACTCACAGTTACAAAGGATTTTATTGGCAAATAAAGGCCGATATTAAAAATTTTATCAAAACAAATTTTTGTTCTACATAGCTAACACTAAGAAATATTTTCTTGGACTTATAAAGAATATTTAATTGCATATAAGTTTTGCTTTGGGAGGGATATTGAAAACATAATTCTGTAAGAAATTAGAAAAGACTAGAAACAAAAGTGAAAGTGACTAGTCTTAACTTTCAAAAAATCAAGTGCAAAGATAAATAGTGCAAATAATGAAAACTAGAAATTTTATAGGCAACTTTACAGTCTTTCCTGCTTTTGCACTTTTACATACTGACAACTTTATAAACCCTAACAACTGTATGCAGCATGGAAATGGGCTATCATTTATCTCCATTGACTAGACTCAAGGAAGCCTTTCAAAGACTTGTCTCACAGTCATTTAAATCACTGGTTCTTGACACAGGTTTGGGAATTCACTTCTTTTTAAACAATTCCTAAGGGAGGGGTTATTTAAGAAGGCTCTACACTGACTTAAGTTATAGTATGTAACTACAATAATTTAAAATCTGACACACAATATTATGTGAAAACCATACTAAGTGCCAACTCTACAAAATAAGTTAAAATAAAAATAATTCTTCTATTAT
This sequence comes from Balaenoptera physalus, assembly GCF_965194825.1. Taxonomy (NCBI): domain Eukaryota; kingdom Metazoa; phylum Chordata; class Mammalia; order Artiodactyla; family Balaenopteridae; genus Balaenoptera; species Balaenoptera physalus. The sequence goes on from NC_138890.1 coordinate 60,441,132, forward strand.
TAATGTATTTGACATTTGTAAAAAAAACCCCACTACATTCCAAATACAAAATCAGAATCTCTTTTTTTTAGTTATCTTTAAAGAGGTTTTATCACTAACGTATACAGATTTGGGTAAAATGAAACTTGAAAGTAATCTGTCAAAATCACTGAGAATAAGTCCATACTAAACTAGAAAACAGAGTTAATCCAAATATACTTGAATTATATAACTTTAAAAACAAGTATGATAGCAACTCTTTATCTTAAATAATTTAAAATGCTCCTGGGATACTGGGAACAGAAATCTAAACAGAATCACTTCACCCTACAAAGGACGCAAGAACTTCCAAGATGTACTAAACTATATTATTAACATTTGCCACCAACGAACTCTTGAGAATTCTACAATTTTAAAGTAACATAGAAAGTGGGAGAACAAACAGAAACTTGAGTTCGGGGGTGGGAGGGGTGTATGTTGTTCTAATTTCAGAAATATAGTATTATTGAGGATCTCATAAGGTCTACAATGTTAAATGGTTGCTAGGATTGTAAATATAAAAGAAATAGAAAGGATACCTAAAATTGCAATTCAGTGTTTTTACCCGGTTTATTGTCCTCTTCTAGAAATTCATGTGGAACAAAGGCTCAAGGTTCTATAAATGCAAGGCATAATATGGATCTTTGTGGACTATAAAATCAAATAATTTGCTCTAAAGAACATTTTGAAAAGCAAAGGTAAACTACATTGTAACATGAGCCCAGGAGAATGTAAGATACATATTTCTGATAGTTTAAAAATGGTAAAGGTGAAAAAGTTTGGAACTTTCTTATTTCTTCCCCTCAAAATAAGTCTCCAGCAGCAACTTGCCTTGACCAGAAAAGTTGCCATTCCACAATTGTGCTATTTAATTTGTCCAGAAAAGCAAACATCCTATACCTGAAAACAGATTTGTATATTGCATCGCCACTATAACATCTAGTTACAGACCAATAGCTTTCCCATAACCAACAAGGGACCCATTTTCTGATTTTACTGAAACTTCCTTAGTGAATATCAACTTCATTGTCCTTAGCAAACAAACTCTCATTTAAGACTCCATCTCAGTGTCTTTTCCTACCTCCAGTAAAAATTTCTCCCACTTTACCTTGAAACCATTCCCTTGTATACCTCTCACACTCCACTCATAAACACATTAAACAGCTCTCCCCTTTCTGCTCTCCAATTTCCAAACCAGTAAGTCTCAGCTTCCAGGAACTTACCCAAAATACACATACTTCTTACTTTCTTAAATTCACAAATTTCTTAACAATTTCGATGCTCTTCAAACTGCCAACTTAAGACTATGGGGAAAACAGCAGTCAGAAAAAACTGCCCAATTACCTCATAATACAGAAATCTTTCTGGGATCAGTTAGCTATGTTCTTTTCTAAGGCAGGAGTCAGCAATTTCTTTACTTCCTTCCTAAGGAGGTAAACTGGAGTGCCACTGGTAGGCCTATGGCAAGGAGAAGGATAAAGGAGACAAAAACAAGGGAAAAGGAGGATGGGAAAAAGAAAATTCCAGTGTTTATGGTAGGGAGGTAGGTCAAGTGTCACCAACAACTACCTGCACTGGAAACTGCCCACCCACTCTAGCTCAAAGGGAGTTTGACCCATTCCCCAACATATGTCTATTAATTCATCAGTGGATGGCCATCACTGAGCTGGTCAATGTGAATACATAAGTCACCTGTCCCATAAATTTGACTGCCACTTCATAATAAGAACATCTTAAGTCCTCCTAGGATCCTTCTGCGTTAATCCAGTTTAGAGCAAAACACATGCTAACAAGAGTATTTCCACGTTTCTCAAAATTCTAGAATATAAAGGTTTGGTCCTTGAACTTGGAGGCTTCTAGACTTATTAAAGTGCATCCTAAATCAAGAAAATTAGACTCTTTAGCTTAAATTTTTTCCAGGAAATACTACAAAAATTTAATTAATAAGCAAATTACTAATAATCACCAAAACAAAGTATGTATTCATGAAAATGCAAAAATCTTATAATTCCAAAATGAGTAAAATATTTCTGGTCCATAAGAAGTAACCTTATTTTACACAGAGGCTCACCACCATGTTTATACCTATCAAACAAGACAATTTTCCACAAAAGCAAAGCACATCAGGAAAAAAAAAAAGAAAGGGAGGAAGGAAGGGAGGGAGGGAGGGAGGGAAGGAGGAAGGTAGGGAGGAAGGAAATGCCAAACACAATATGGGGACAAAATAAAAATAAATGAATAGCTATGAAATTCTTTTCAAGAAAAATGTTTCTAGCAAGTGACGTTTGCCATACTCAACTTTCCTAAAGGCATATATGAATGAATAGCTATGAAATTCTTTTCAAGAAAAATGTTTCTAACAAGTGACGTTTGCCATACTCAACTTTGCTAAAGGCGTATGTTGCCTAGGACCATTCAACATCAAAACTTGGTAGTCAGTTTAGCAGCTGAAAGATGACAAACTGTTGGCTTGAAACCAATCATGTATTTCACTTTTCACCTGGTTGTCTTGCATTATGAAATTCTATCTGACTCATGCTAATGCTAGTTTAGATGATCTTCATTTAGCCCATAATAATGAAATTTCTGCTCAAAAAGAGTCTATCAAATGGCCTAGGCCTTAAATTCAGGTTTTGTTTTAGGATCAAATAACTCTTCAAATATTAAAATCAGCTTTTCTTAAAAATTTATTGCAAATTCTTCATAGTAAGTAATGTTGCTGAGTGAAAACAGTAATTTTAATAGAAGTGAACGCTTAAGCTTTACATAATTTCACTATGAATGGCCTAAATTTGGTTAATTTTCAATGAAAATAAACAGAAATATGATTTAAAAGTGGATAAACTTCAACAGACAACTTTGCACAAATAACTTTAGTGAATTTATTCACTTAAGGAATTCTAATAAATTCTCTTTCCTATTCATTCCACTCTCATGGGGAAGTGTGTATATATATATATATCATTAAGATATTCAGATTTAGGGATCATCAACTCTAAATGTTATACTCAGAGTTATTACCAATTTTTCCAAACCTAAGTTGCTAAAGATTCTCGTTTTAGCATCCTTTTACATAGAAAGCTGGATCTCATTCTGATACTGAAAATGAAAAAAGTCATCAGATTTGGTATCTCATTTTTTATGGGGGAAAAAAATCTTAAAAGTATGTTCACATGTATAACAAAACAAATCGTGGAGCTATGAAAGCCACCAGAACAACAATTTCAGAAATCCCCGTTCTGAAATCATATGGAAATGTGTGTATGTGTAACATGAAAAAAATGAATGGGAATATTGAAGAGAGGGTGAACCATGTGTGGGAGATAAAAATAATCATGCCCATGGTGGGGTCAACCATGGCTGGCAGATAATCCAAAATATCATAAAAGAAAAATGTGTTAGTTTAGAAAGTTTCAACATTGCCAAATGCAAAATGTTAAAGCACAGAAAGAATGAATGAGACAACCCCCACAAACATCATTTCATAAGGAAAAAAAGTAGAAAAAAGTGACCTATACATCTTTTTCAATATACCAAATCTTAACTGACTTAAAGATTATATAAAGTACTTGGGCCATGGTACCCACCCAGATTCTCATTATCAACAGACTTATCTTTTCCCCTCCCTTCCACCCAAATTTAGTTGTTTTCCTGCAGAAAAAGCACAGCATTCCTATATTAATAAGTATAAGAAATGAAAACAGTGAGTACAACTGATATAGATCCATTGACTTTTATTACAAATGTACTTGATCACTTGGCTTCAAAAAGTTTTTAAAATCAATACCCTATTTTCTGTATGCCAGTACAAAGCAAACTGTTTTACAAATTAAATACCTAAAAATTTGACAAAAATATTAAAATTTGATGAAAAACAATTATAAAAATCCTTAATCTCTCTCTTCAAAAAAGGAGGCAGTCTTCCCAGTCCTATTGTACAATATTAATAATATTCACCATTTTTAGAATAGGTAGCTAAATTATATTCTTCTGTTAGCATACAAAACTCTTAGACTAATAGATTTTATTTGTATATGCTCCAGTTAAGTTTGTGAATGCCATCTGATTGCAATATAATCAACTATCTTTGAGTCCTAATTTACACTTATTTAATAATTTGCATAGTTTAAAAGGGATAAAGGTTATTCTATAACTAATTATCATAGGCTATTACAGTGCTATTTTTCAAGGCAACAAGTATTTGCTCCCAAATGAAATTATCTTCTTTAGGCAGGGGTTAAAATTACTAGCAGCTTTCTCCATTACCTGAAAAATCAAACTGGAATAGTTATCCATCTCTAGATGTGAAGACCTAAAAAACACATTGATACATTTTTCACTTTGAGTCAAATTTCAACCCCTGAATGGGACAACTAGAAAGTGAGACTTTCAAGGTTTTTTATTTCCCTGTTGGTTTTGGTTTCTACTCTCCATGGCTTTTGAGAAGCTGGAAAAGTTTGTCTTTCCTGACTCACATTGTCTTTTTTTCCATTTGGCAAATATTCATCTACCTCCAATCCGTATCTAGTGGAGGAAAAGCCAACATGGCTTTTCTTATGAACTTCCTTTGTTGTCAAAGCCATGTATAATGATTTCTACAGTTCTGGTTAGTTAACTTTAGCTCCCTCTGTGGCTGGATGACTGCTGTTTCCAACATCAGCATGATAAATAGGAGGCACAAATAAAAAGTAGCTTAAAAAAAGATCTGGTGACTTAAAAGAAAAAACAAAAAAACCCCAAAAAACGAACAACACTAAGCACACACACTTACATGGGCATTTCAAATCTGGTGGCTGATCTCTGGATTAAATTACTTGACAATGTCTCTCATTTTAAAGAACGCAATGCATTTCAAGTGTTCTTTTATACTTAGGCAAATAATATAGTTTAACCAAGCTCTTGGACCTTAATTGTAAGACAAAGCAGATCATTAAAAATAAGGCATACTTGTCATGAATTAAGTTTTGTTTACTTGTTTTTGGCACATTTGATCATACTGTCTTCTATGAATAAAACATATGGTCAAATATACCATTTCCTTTTTTGTTTCAGCACAAACAGGGTTTACCAACTAGTAAAATAAAAACAAGGAAAAACTCCAACATAAAACACTGAGATATAGAACCTTGGTAAAGTACCGAGCACCTGGGGGGAAGGGTGGGAAAAGGATGAAACAGGCGAGGGGAGAAGGAAAGGTTGGGGGGGGACTTGGGGAGGTAAAGTGAGATGCAAAAAAAGAGCATCTTTACAGTCATTTGTCTTTTCTATGATCACGTCTTAAGAAGTCTTAAAAGATCTGCATGTGGATTTCTTTTTAAAACCACTGACCATAATTCAGACACTGGTTTCAAAATCTGAGTAAGATTGTGTTTAACTGTTAAGTGTAAAGACAATTGCACAATACATGTGCTTCTTGATCCGGTAGGATTCCAAGCAGAATCTGAAGTCTATAGCTAAGAAAGGCTTCACTTTAGGTAACTCGGACCCTAAAGAAAACCTCATGAAAGAACTCGCATCTCAAAGAAAGGACACTTTGCCTAAGTTTGCTGTGTTTTTTGTTGACTTGCACTACTTATTGCTGGCTACTATGAAACACTGATCTAGGAGTACTCCAACAACCTGTAGTACAAGGCTTAACTTTAAGAAGCTATAGTAAACAAGAGACAAAATCAAAGCAATTCTCTTTCCTAACTAGTAACAGCACAGAGAATGCAGTCTTTTCCATATCACAGTTAAAGTACAGTGAACAAAACAGCTCAACAAACCTTAAGACAAAAAAGTGCAGGTTATTAATGTTTACATGCAGTTGATAAGCATTCCAAATGTCACATTATGCACTGTAAAAGCTCAACTTTACTATATGGAAATAAGAAAAATGCACCTTGGGGGAAGGGGAAAAGCAATTTAATCATTTCCAGTGATTTTGTAAGTAAAGAAACTCCTAACTATTGTACGGTCACCTCATATTAAACATTGTATGAATATTAAAAGCAAACAATTTAATGGGAAAATGCACAGTACAATGGAAATAGCTTGTTATTCAACACATACAGTAGATCTCAAAGACAACACACTCAACCAGGGAGCTTAAAAATACCAAATCAAAACCCAAAGAACCAGCAGAAAAAAAAATCCTTCAAAGACAACTGTTTCACCTTCCTAGGCCAATGCTTTACAATGTGAGAAGCACTGATACCTTCCAGCTCCTACAGGTGGTGTCTTCTACATACAGCAGTTAGATCTATATGGCTGGATTTGCCAAGAAAACAATTCCATCCCCAGAACTCTTTATGTCAGACAAGATCCATTTTTTTTTAAACCAAAATACTTTCTACAGAATTCCAAACCAAAATGTACTGTTTAAGGCATCTTTTTTTTATAACATTTTCTCTTCACTCAAAGATGATAGTCATGCAGCAGTTTAATGATAAAAATATATTAATATTTTACTATACAGCAGCAAGAAGTTAGTTGTCAATTAAAAGCACACGAACATCTTTAAATGAAAACCTGTAAAAGACTATCGTTACAAACAATTTCAGTTGGGAGGACACCAGCTTAGTAAAGTGCTCTCCTAAGCTTTGCATTTTCATACCCTACACCTTGAATATATGAGTTATAGAACATACTTTTGATAGAAGGCTTGTACACTTGGGGAACACAAATACACTTAGCATATAATGTAGCCAGTAATAACTAGCACCACAGCTACATGGAAATCCTTTACATACACCAACTTGGCTTTCACTTTTAAAATGAAGCTCAGAATCCATGGCTCAGTAGGATAACTATAATTGTGTTGCTCTGCTTTTTAACGGGTCTACATAAGTTAATAGCACTGGCAAAAATCAAAGGATAGCTTCAGACCTCTTATAAGTTTAGGAGACAGTGCTAGTGACCACAAATAGACTCACTACCTGATGTCCAAGTACAGGTTCACTGGAAATTGCTGCACGTTAGTTAAGTTTTTAAAATCTTTCTACACATAATAAAAAAAATATATTATGAACGATACAAGTACATCTCATATACACAATAATGACAAAACGCCTACTCCGTCAAAGCAAACAGATGCAGAAAAATATTATGGGAGATTTCCTTTTCTTTCTTTCTCTTTTTTCTTTTACTACTTGAATAACTTTGGTTCCAACCGTAAAAATCACAACTTAGCAAAATTCATTTAAATGCCTTTTTTAATAATTTCTTCATGTTCACAGAAGTTTCACTGACCATTTTTAAATGTTTAAGGTCCAGATGCAATGCATATTGTATAAAAGAGAGCACTTATTGTTTACCTTGCATGAATTAACCTACGTACCTTTAACTCTACAAACTTCTGCATAACATTTAGACAAAGCTCAGACACACAGCATGCCTAGCCCTCATATATATACACATCTCTAATCACAGGTATATAGGGTGTCAAATATACTATAATAACCTCCATGTAAGGTTTGAAATTTGGTAACAAAATGAGAAAAAACTAAAAATATTATTTTACGTGTTCTAAAATATCTCTTTTTTGTGCTAAAGTCAAATGTTAGCTCAACATGAAAAGGACTTTTATAGAATTCAGCAATATTATAATCTTGACCATTTTGCAAACACTTTTAATAATAATAGCTTAAACGTGTACAAAAGTTCTTGGTTAATTAGGGAAATAAACACTCAGTTCTTTATATTTTTTAATCAAGTAGGAAACACAGTTCATATAATGTTATTACTTTTTGTATTTTTTTTTTGTTTTTTGTTTTTAGCAGCTGCTTACTGTTTTATATGGTGGATAAAGTGGACAACATCCAGCGATGGGTGGCAAGTCAAGAAGAGAAACTGTCAGTTGGTGGAGGTTCTGTGGGTGGTGCTCCCTTGGAGTTAAGTTCTTTTTTTTTTTTTTTTTAACTTTTTAACTTTTTATTTTCTCTCTTTCTTTACAGTATATTTTCTCTGTGTGTGGCTGTGTGTGTGTGTGTGTGTGTGTGTGTGTATGTATGCATGTGGGGGGGGGTTCCATTCAGTTTGATCAATCTTCTTCCCCTTCTTCCTCACCCTGCAGTAGCAGGGTGGCAGCGGCGGTCTCCTCCTGCTGCTGCTGCTGCTGCTGGTGGAGCTGCTCACAGGCAGCTCGCTTCTCCCTCTGCTTCTCTTGAATCTTCTTCATCTCCTCCGAGTACTTGCAGAAGGTGTGTCCGAACTTGGCCCACACCTTGTAGGGCACGGTGATGGAGTTGCGGTAGGTGGGCTTCACCTCGCTCACTCGCATAAACACGCCGTACTTGTTGGAGCCCACATCGAAGAAGAAGCGCTTGTTGTCCACAGTCAAGGAGGTGCCCTCGGGCAGCTCGGCCGGCTCCTCCTCCACTCCGTAGTCGTCGATGAGCTTGGCCAGAGCGTCGCGGAACTCGATGAGCCCCTGTGCGGGCAGTGCAATCGTCTGGCCCTGCGTGGAGCCCAGGCCGGGCCCCCGGTTGACCGTCTGGCGGATGCGCAGGAAGCGGCCGCGCTGGTTCTCCTTGAGATCCATGTAGTACTTGCGGTTCTCGCGCACCAGGAACTCGCTCTTGAGCGCCCGGCGCGGCTCGTCCTGCGCCTGGGCCAGGTCGGGCGGCTGGCTGGGGCCCAGCTGCGCGTAGTGCTCGATGAAGTCGCCCAGGTAGTCGCGGAACTCCACGGCCACTGACATGGAGAGAGTGAGGCGGCTCTTGTTGCCGCCCGCGCCCACCTCAGCGATCTTCAGGAAGCGGCCCTTGGCGTTCTGCTTCACGTCCAGGTAGAAGCGCTTGTTCTGGATGTCCACCCGCTTGGAGGCCAGCTCCTGCGTCTCGTGCTGCAGCCCCCCCGGGGCCCCGCCGCCGCCGCCGCCACTGCCGCCGCCGCCGCCCCCGCCGCCACCACCGCCCCCGCCGGAGCCCGAGCCCGAGCCCGGGTGCCCCAGGGAGCCGCCCGAGCCCAGCGCCGCACCACCCTGCTCGCTGCCGCTGTCTCGGTCCGCCATGATGCTGCGCTCCGCCGCCGCGCTGCCGCCGCCTGCCGCTCCGCCCGCCGCCGCCTCAGTCGCCTCAGCCGCCGCTGCTTTCCCTCCCCGGCTCCGCCTGCTGCCGCCGCAACCCCCACAGCCAGTCAGCCACTCTCGCGAGATCTGCGGGAGAGACGAGACAGACGAGACCCGGTAACAGGGCACTGACTCCCCAGTACAGTAGCCGGGCGCCCTACTGTACGCGCCCACCCGACCGCCAGCACGTGACCCGCACCCCCTCCCCGTTGCCAGTCCCCCATCCGCCCGCCCGCCAGGCGGCGCCCACCCACCGGCCCTCACCCCACACTCCTGGTTGGGGTGGGGGGGGACCAGAACGCGCCGCGTCGCAGCTGCTGCCGCCACTGCCGCCACCACTGTGGCTGTCGCTGTTGGCCAGACCCTGAGTGGCCTCGGCCCGGGGAGTTGGGGGACTGGCGTGAGAAGGGGACTGCCATACTAAGCACAGGGAGTGGGCCTGAGCTCTGCTTTCCAGTGACCCCAAAGAAGATGTGGGGGGAGGGGCCCGCGCAGCGCAGTTGAGCCCGCTGCAGAGAGGGGACACCGAGTCACGGCCACCCCCTCCCCAGCGGGCCCCATCCAGACCCAGATCCAAACCCAGACAGGCCCACCCGTCACTTGACTGGACTGTCTCCTACCGCAGAGCCCTGGCCGCAGAGGCGGGCGAGGAAGAGGAGAGGTGGTGCGGCGGTAAACCTTAGCTGCAGAAGGGGCTGCCAGGGATGAGGACGGGGCGCCGGCAGCAGTGGCGCGGAGCACCAGACACCTAGCCCTTCCCTCCCCTCGCTCCCGCCGCTCCCCCTCCCCGCGCACGGCAGCGGCTCTGGCCTCAGATGATCCCGCTCCCCCCTCCCCCCAACCGCAGCCCCGCACAGTCGGGCGGGCGGGCGGGCGCACTCACCGGCAGGGGGGAGCCGAGCAGAGGACGGCAGCCGCACCAGGGCCGGGGTGCCCGCAGTGCCTTTTCCCGTTGGCTCTGCCCTTCTCCCCAAGCAACAATCAAAAAGAAACCCCACACTCACCCCAAAACCTTCAACCAGCCCCCTGTGGGACAACGACTGCCCGCCTGCCTCCCCCTCCTCCTTCTGAGATTTGGGGAAGGGGGGCACCCTGTTCAGGGCTGAGCCCAGCCTGGGTTGCCGGCCAGCTCTGCGGATAAACCAGGCCCTGCCGAGCCTTCAGCCCCTAGCCCACTCTTCCTCTCTGGAAGGACCCAGATGGAAGAGAAAACCAAGCAGGCTTTAGGAAATTCACGAGCTAAAAATGTCAGGAATTTCCTGGGAAACGCAGTTCCTTACGGGATTCATTAACGCAGGTTCGCTCGCCCCTTTTACTCCTCCTCCTAGAAACTCCTAAGTGTCAAGGAGAGCCCCCATCTCTCAAAAAGTAAAGCATTAAATGATCGCTGGTTTTTAGGCAGACAGCTAGGTTACCGACCGTTACCAATGACAGCTAAACCAGTGACAGCTAAAGAGGGTCTTCTCTGGTCTCAGGAAGGGGCTCAGAAATAATAGATTTCTCTCTTCCTAGATCTGAGGCATAAACTAGGGCCTATTTTCCTTCTTCCAGATAGACAGCAAATGCTCACACTCCCTCACTGCAGTCTGAAGTCCTAGCAGCTGTGGGAAAGCTAAGGCCTGTCTCCAGGGCACCTCCTGCCTATGCCCCTACATGCTCCCCATCACCTTATGCAAGGGGCTTAGGGGATACAGACCTCACAGCCCTATTCCTGGCTTTCTCAAGCATGGATTGTTGCCTCCACCCTAAGAAGCATATACCTATCTCATCTGTAGGCTCCATTCCCATTTAACACTCCCCAACCCCTGCCCCCAAAAGTAAGGAGACTTGCCTCCCTCACTCTTAGCTCCCAAGACATCTGAGTACCTGGCTGCCCAAGCTTCCTGGAAATGAGAGGGGTAAAGAGAGAACTAATGATAAAGAAACCCAGACCAGCCCAGGGCGTAAGCTTTGTCAGTGCTTGAGACCTTAAAGCCCCCGGATATATCCCTTCATCTCCTGGGCAAACCTGCCTGCTAAGTATTCACAGCTACCTTTTTCTCTTAGCAAGGGCCCCATTCAACCCAGCATTAGCTACTTCAGCTCTGGGCTGACGTTCGCTACCTCCCGCTAAAGAGGAAGAAACAGGGCAGAGCACCCTGGCTCCCAAGAAGAAAACTGGGATAGTCCTGTGAACCAGCCTCAGAACCACCCACCTGTCCAGCTGTCCCTGAAATGGCTCCCTGAAGAGGAGGCCCACTGTGAGAGATAGAAATCCAGATTTTGGGCCCCATAAAGAACTTCCCCTTAGTTTAGGGTCATCCTCTAGCACCGCGTATTACCCTTTCAGTGCTGATTTTTCTGCACTCCCTCCCCTGTCCCCAAGTCTGTCGGGAAGGAGACGTAGGAACTGTTGGTGCACTTCCCACCACACAGAAATACATGTGTAAGAAGCGGCGGCTCCTCTAGGTTTGCACGGTAGCGATCAGGACCCTGGATAGACCCCGGCCCCAAACAGGGTCTCAAAGGCTGAGTGGCAGGGTCTCCGCACAGAACTGGGCGGGGCATTACGCTTCCACCTGTAAGCTGAGACTACTAAGACCTGGTTAAGACCGCTCTAGAAGAGCCGCTATTCTTCCTCAAGGGTTTACTTCGCGCTGAACCAAGCCCTTGACCCCTCAGGAGAACTCAAAGCAGCAAGGCCAGTGGGGCTGCGATAAGGGGGCACGCGCCTGCCGGTCCCTGTCACTCTTCCATGCTAATGATCGCTTCCCCCAGGACAAAAAAGTAGGGCTCGAAACTGCCCGCCTTCTTGAACCAACTTTGGAGTCTAAATTTCTTGCCCTCTGTCCCAAACGTTTATGTCCAGGGGCTCTGAATTGGTTTGAGTTTGGGAATGCCCTGATTTTCTGAAAAAGTGACTGTCACCAGGAACTGAGTTCTTAGTTCCTCAGCGCAGAGGCAATTGATGAAGTTTCTAGACAAAACACAAGTTAAATATCATTTGCACGCATAAACTGGGAATTTTAAGCTCAAATCAGTAAACAACTGAGACCTGGATCTCTCCACATAAATATGTTCTTACTTATTTCATGCTTTTTATTATATATGTATAAAATTTTGCCTTTATCTATTAGCTTCTTGCCTACTTTATAAATGTATCTAAAAGCAAACAAGGTTAATAATGCCTTTCCCAAAATAATACAATGATAAATAGGATATTTAACACATTTTCACTACTCAAACAAGAGAGTTTATTTCAGGATAAGCCTGTAAGTGTGGGCTTTTGGTCAGAATGGAGGGGGTGGTGAAAGGCGGCTTTCCGTAGGCTACAGAATATAGTACCCTTAAAAGGCAGTCTGAGAGAAAAGTCTTAAAACAAAGAGTTTAACCTTAAACAGAACTTCAAAGTTAAATTTGCATCCTAACATTGAAAATCCATTAGCAAAGTTGTGGATTTAAAAACATACCTAGCTATTTGTTAATTACCAAAACAATATGCTAACTTGGTAAATGAAAAGCCAGTTCTAGTGTCTAGATATTTGCATTGTCATTTTAAACCAAATAGTTGTAAAATTAAAATTATAATTTCAATACAATGTAGGAAAGACAAAGGGAAAACGAAATATATTAATATGCACAGAATATCTGTGTTAATGAAAGAACTATCAAAAAATATTTCCTTCCTCCTCAAAGTTTGCTTATATTTTTAAAACCTAATAAACGTCTCTAGATTTAGTGTGCTCTCTTATTAACACTACACACACATTTCAAGGAAAATAGAGATTGCTTTATTTTTAATCCCTCTATCTCTACATCTTTAACAAACTCTTACCAACAAAAAACTGTTCACAAGAGAAACAGATACTAGGCTGAACAAGAAGGAAAAAACCTCATTTTCCTCAGCCTGAAATACGGTTGAGTCTGAAATAATCTAATTCTAAAAGTAAAAATTAACACACACATTTACCAAATAAACTTGGAGAGAGGAGATCTACCTCTGGGTAATAAACCCTTTTGATTACGGAGTTCCCAACAGAAACAATACGCTCATTAATATTTCACAGAATCACAGATTTCCCAAATAAAAGAGAAGCAAAAACATTAGAACTTGTGTTTTCAAGTGCTACTTAGGTTAAATGCCTGTCTTAAACCAGACAATTATCTTCAATACCCAAATCATTAAAACTAACTGGAATGTTGTACTGTAACTGTTCAAAGTGGAGGAATTACCCATTTCTCCTCATGGCTAGCTACCAGGAAAATTAAGGGAAACTCTCAAGTAAATCTTAACATTTAACAACAACGACTAATAGTATTTCACCGACCATTTTTTAAAAGTCTATTCCCTTTCTATAGCTCATCTAATCTTTAAAATTATGCCTCTCCAATGCTATTTCAATGTTTAGGGTTAAAGATATGAATTAAACATTTAAAATCTGAAGAGAACAATCCATGTGACAGAATCCTCACATTTCCCCAAATGTTATTTTCAGCATTTGCAGAAGAATTAAATAAATGTAGCACACATTCTAAATTCGATAAAAGATTCAGAGAACCCGACATTTTATGTACCCAAAAGGTCCAAACAGAACCGATGCAAATGTCAACAGCTCTCTCTCTTTCGGCTGATTCTTAAATGGTTTTACTAGTACCCAAAGGAATGAAATCAGCAACTCTCTCCACACTCTAGTCAACACTCCAATTTTCAAAGCCGCAATTCGAAAACGTCAGTTTGGGCGGGGAACAGTGAGGGTCTTGAAGTAATCAAAAAATTCCTTTTCTCCTCTGACAATCTACCAAAAGATGTCAAACCAAATTCAGCCTATTATAAAGCACTGGGGCTTCCTTCCAAGGACACGGGACACCAGCAGAGACACCGCTGCAAAAAGCTGTCCAAAAGCGCCTGGCCCGACAGAAACGTAAAGGGGCCCAGATAAGAACGAATTAGAAGCCTCAAGAGGGTCCCGCAGAGACAACGTAAATTAAAGTAGCATTTATTCAGGGGTAGACAGCAACGAACCAAAGAAAGTTTTCCCAGCCGGACTCTTGGGCCTTTCTCTATCCAAGTTCAGGCTCAAGACAGATATATTTGTTGGGGCCCCTTCCCCTATAGACATAGCCGCTGCCGGGGCCTACCGTCGCTCAAAGGGAAGACCCTCTAACTTCACATCCGTCCGTTTTGCCCTCGGACAAAGCCAGAGGAGACTATGGAGCTGACTTAGCTCTGTGGGGCAGCAAAAATGCCTTGTTCGGGCCACCCATCTTTGGGCCTGGCTTCGCCTGCGCTGTCAGCACCAGTGTATTCTTTTTTATTTTTACAACGCATACTGGGAGGGTGTATGCATTGCGGGGGTGGGGCGGGGGTTGAACAGAGGAAAGGAGGGGTTGGTAGTGGAGCCTAGAAGCCTCCTTCCTCTCCCCTCCTGCCAGGGTTGCTGTGCAGGGAGTGTCGGCCAGGTTTGGCGAACTGTCCCAGGCCCCAGGCAAAGGTGGTCAGGGGGAATGGGGCTCAAGCATTGCTAAGCAAACGGCACCACTGGTGGTCTCCAGCGCCTGAGGAGGTAGGATTGCTTTTTTTTTTAAAGGGGCGTGTGATTTTCTTCTTTTTTGGAGGTGGGAAGGAGTTCGTTCGTTCGTGCGCTCCGGAGGGAGGGGGGCGCGTTGCTGCACTACCAGGGTCCCCGGAGGAAGGGTGCGGGGATGTCTACAATGCTACAGTAATTATTCCTGGGGCATAAGAGGGCAATTAGAAGGGACAAGGTGGGCGGCACCTCAAGCTGTGGCAGTGGCAGCAGAGAAGGTCGCGAGGGGCTTACCCGGGCGGGCGGGCGGGCGCTGTCCTGCCGCAGGTGAGGGAGGGCGCGGGCTGGAGGGAGGGAGGGCGCGCGCGAGGCAGGCGCTAGGCGGGCGCGAGGAAAGGGGGAGGGGAGGAGGGCGCGCGCGCGCACACCTGTCCTGGACAGCGGCGCGAGCCGAGCTGCGCCTCACTCGGGCTATGCCGGCTGAGGAGGGAGAAGGGCGGGCTGGCAGGCGGGGGCGGGACGCCGAGGGGAGGAGGAGGAGGCGGCTCGGATGGCTGGCTCGGCTCTCACTCGTTCTCCCTCCCGCTGGCAAGTCCGGCTCACACCCTGCTTCTCCCGCTCACTCACAGCCCCCTTGGCTCTCCCTCCTCCTCCTTCCCCTGCGGGATCCGCTCGCTGCCGCCGCCGCCGCAGACGGCAAGTCGTGGCAGCCAGACGTCGGCGCGTAACCCGGCGCTCCGTGCGTGACTCCGGGCGACGTCAGCGCGCGCTCCCCGCTACCCACCATCTCCCCCCCACACTCCTCCCGTGGCTCGCGCCCTCCGCCCTCGCGTTCCTCCGTTTCAGTTGCCGCGGCGGCGGCCGCCGAGCGCGCTCCCTCCGCCCCCCATCTCGCGCGTGCGCGCGCCCTCCCCGCCGTTGGCGCGTCAACAGCCCACGGCCCAGGCCTTGAGGCGCGTCTGAGGAGGGGGCTGCCTGCGGCCTCTTTGCCCGCCCTTCCTCCGCCCACCGCCGGTAGCGCCCCCGGGAGGACTTCTCCCTTGTTGGGCTCTGAGGGCGGAAGCCAGGCTCAGGCGGGGAGGGAACCCTGTAGGGCCTGCGTCAGCTCCAACTTAGGGCCCTCAGCGTCGTTGTCAGTGTCGCTACCACCCTGTCACCCTGCCCCGCGCCCCCGTTCCGCCCACATCTCTTAGGAGGCGATAGGCCTTTCATCTCCCGGGAGGGTCTCACCTTGGCCTTCAGACGCCCGCCGAGAGGGGCTAGAAGGGCAAAATTAGCATAAAGAAGAAACGGGCTAGACCACGTTCAGGCTGTAGCCCCAGGAATCCTTGACAGGAAGCGTGGGGTTGCTGCCCAGCCTCCCACGCAGTGTAGGTGAAACTGGGCCCCTTTGAGGGACTGTGACTAAGGACAAAACCCTGATAAATATTATTTATGCGTCCTTGGGCCGAGAGGGAGAGAGTAAAAGGGACGAGTTAATTTTCATAAATTGCTATGCTAGGGCGAAATGCAGAACTATAAAATGTCCTTTAGGAGTTTTCTTGAAATCTTTGACCAGGTTTGACAAGATTTTTGGTACACGTTAACTTTTTCCCTCATTTTGTATGCTGTCACATCTCCATCCTGCAACACTGCATACATAGAAGATGGATCAGTTAAAAATATCGGCTGCAAAATAAGCAAAAAACAGCCTTACCATCTTTATCATTATTTAAATAGCTCTCAGAGAAGTCAATCTGTGATTTAAGGAAACTTAGTCAATGTTTTAACTTATTTAACTGAGTGTATTTTATTTTGAGGTAACTTTGCAATACACTGTGAGATACTCTTTTATTAGGCAATAGTAGACTTCTTTTTTTTTATGTTTTATTTTTAATAGTAGACTTTTCAACTCACTTATTATAGGACCTTTTCCAAGAAGCTTACCTAGCTAAGCCTTAGAGGCAAGTAGGAGAGAGGTGAAATTAACCCCATTTTATAGACGAGAAAATTGAGTTACAAAAGTATGTCAGTTGAGAGTTGCAAGCAGTCTGTCACCGATAGAGGGAAACACCATAGGTCTATTATTACCTGCTTTATCCACTAAACCAGAGATTCCTCAATAGTTTACTTCCGGGTATCTTTTGATTCCCCCCTCCCCCAACCCCACACTTGTGTACTGTAGGCAGTGCCTAATGTCTGAGAGAAACAAATCTGGGGAGTTTCCTGGAGACCCCAAATCACAGATTACTCTAAAAAGTTTGAATTTGAAAATTTCTGCCATAGAAAATTACAGCTCAGCAATAATTTACTGTGAAACAAACTTCCATATTAACAAAACAGCAAAATGTTTATTAATCCCTAGTTAGAAATGAGAAAATTTTGAGACAGCCTTAAGAATGATGGGTCATTTCCTTTGAATTGCTTCTTTATTCGCCTCATCTTTAGGTGGCAGCACTACTATATAAGTATCTTTAAAACTACAGTCTTCTGCAACTTGATATCCTAAAGAGTGTTTTGTCCTAAATGCTTCCAACTATATTGTGGAGATTAGAAGCTAGTGAAAATATGAAATCATAGCTGAGAATTAGAATACTTAGGAGGTTCTAAAGGAGGAAAAACAGGCTTTCAGAGGAATGAATAAAATACATGGAGCTACTGAGGGAAAAGATTAGAAAGGGTTTTTTTTAAGCTTTTTAATTTATCTTTATTTTTTAGCTATATGAGGAGCAAGTAGCATCTTTAAAGATCTCTTATTGAAAAAGCACAAGATAACCTTCCCAAGCAAACCATAGTTTCTCAGTACTGCATGTTTTTCAAGTGTTTACAAATTTAAAGTTGTTAGTTGTATAGTTGCAAGTATTCACTACAATTTTTAAATTCAGGTGCAGTTTTCGTCATTAAACTGCATCAAACTTATGAAGATTCCAAATAGGACCTTATTGTTGACCCTTGTGGAAGAGAAGAACTCATCTTGGCTCCTTTCCTGGCTTCCTACATTTTTCATGTAAAAAATAAAACACCATTACTCAAACTCAGAGATGTGAGAAGATGAACTAAAACAAATGTAAAGTGATAAAAATTTACAGATATTCTATATCTTAATTTCTGCCCCATTTTTCAAGGGTAATGAATTGGGATATATGGGGGTTATTTGGATCAAGTGTTTTCTAAGCAGAACTTTGTTGTAATTAATCTTGTATATTTACAGTCATTCTTCCTGTACTTCTATATCCAAGCAACCAAGCAAAACTGAATTTACATGCATTTCAAAATAGACTGCTTTAGATTTACAATATAAATACAACCACCAAGGAATATAGAGGTATGACCATCAGGAGTGGGGAATTAAATCACTTCTGAGTAGATGATGAAGTGTTAGTAAAGTCTTTCTTGATGGCAGCTTCCATTTTTCTTAAGTCAAACTTGGGGAAGGAGTCTTAAGCAAATTGGTAGAACTCAAACTCAGCAGTATTATGTTAAGATTTTTAAGCTCTCTTGCGCCAGCAAATCATGCAGCCTGTGGGCCTTAGCTCCAAACTTCTGCCAGCTCCGTTTTGGCAGTAAAGTGTTCTGTTGAACAAAGTTTGCACGTGTTTGGGGTGTGAAGTGGCTCCTCAGGCATTTATTGGTTTTATTCCAGTTTAGGGACTTGAAGACAAGGGTCAGAAGCATGAAGCTTGTATAGGTCATATGTGCCCTGAAACAGACTATGCTAGTGATCTTGAATTTTCACTTAAACAAGGGTAACTTTTTCTTTGTTGGTGTCTGAGTTATTGAAGTGGACCCTTTAGTTTACTCCTTAAGTACTCACATGATATTCAACCAGTTCTCAGAAGCAGGTAAGCAGGATCCTCTCTGTTGAGGGAATAGAGCTGTGGAAAAATCACTCCTCATCCTCTTACCCACAATACCAGCAAAATGTGTTTATCCAGATGAAACCCACTAAGTAATAATATGCAACTTGAGAGCAAAGGGACCAGTAATTACTTAAACTCAATCTCATTGTCAAATTATATATAACTATGAGCTTCTGATCTTCTTTTGTATCAATTGTCTGACTTCAACTATTTTACCTACCTCTTCCCATCCTGGAGTCATTGGTTAACAATACCTGGTCCAGATATATGTGCTAATTTGTCTTATTTCAGAGGTCCCTTGTCCTGTTGGAAATATATATAAACAGTCTGTTTCCATTATTTTTTTCAAGCAATTCTAATAGAAAATCCTTGCATAATCCGGGGTAACACAATTTGAAAGCCATTAGAGTGCTGTTGGAACATTTTTTTTTTCCCTTCCTGATTTAAGAGTAATGGGGGGGAAAAGACAAAAGTAAAAGTAACATGTTGAAATGAAACTGTCTTACCTTTAACCATGATCAATGGAATGTCAATTTGTAGACTACAAGTATGGTCATTTGAAAAAGGTAGTTACTCTGGATACTTTTGCCAAGGGACTGTGGCCTAACTCCTTATTTTCACCTTTCCCTTCTCTTTCCTTCTCTTTAAAAGTAATTCCCAAGTCAGAACTAACATATGAATGTTAGAGATGGAGAGGAAAGCTGGGCTTTTCCAAAGAGTGGATCTATCTGGACTGGAAAGTGCCATTGAACTTTGTTGCACATTTTATGGTGACCCCAGAACCCTTTGCTTGCATACTATAGGATATCAATGTGTTGCCATTTTATTACCTGGAGCAAGACTAAATACATTCATGAGTAGGTATGTACATGCAACCAGATACCACTGCCCTCTGAGGCTAATTTAGGCCATTTTTACAACCCAGTGCAGTAGCACTTGGCAATTAGATGAAGAAGGTCAGTTGCGTTTCTTCCTGTTGTGAGTAAAATGTGTGAAGGGAAGAATCAAAATATACCATGGGAAAAATACAAAGGGAGTTCTTTAATATTTTGTGCTATAGAATTTTTGTCTTTCAAGTATAATTTTTCTTCTTGTCTACTTAAATACTCAAAATTAATTATTAAATGTAAATATAATGTAATGATTAGTTTTTACTTTCTAGATAGTAAATCAATATTTACTTGATAAGTATGTGTATAAAGAAGAAATGTTTTTTAATTACTATTTTGGAATCCCACAATATACATATTTCATAAACATATTACAACTGATGCTTACTCTAGATGGCTTTTTTTTTCTCTTATTTTCCCCCTTGAACTTCCTTTTGGAAAGTAAATATTACCTGCTATTTTAGAACTGGTCCTTGGAACCCACCACTGTTTATCAATCAGCCTTATTTTCTTGAGTCATTTATTGAACAGTATCTATCTGTTCTAACAGTATCTATCTGACAATGCCAGACATTGTCTTAGGTGCTTGAACAAAACAAAGTCCTTGCTCTCACAGAGTTTCCAGTCTAGTAAGACAGATAATATAATAAACACATATATAATATAGTGCTGTATAGTGACAAGTGTTAAAAAGAAAAAAATAGCAGGTAAGGGGAGAAAGTTTTCTGTGTGATTGTGTGTGAATGTGTATATGCATGTCTCCCACCTGATATTTTAAATAGAGTGATCAAAGAAGCCTCTCTGAAGAGGTAGCATTTGATCAGAGACCTGAAATAGTCATGGGAAGATCTGGGGAGATGTTCCAGGTGTTTATATATGCCACATAAAATCAGTCACTCAAGTACAATCCAGGTAACATCCCATGTATAATCTAGATATACATCACACTATGTATACATTTTTTTTTCTTAAGAGAAAAAAGAAATTCATTAGGTTTTCAGAAAAGTTTTTCATTTAATATCAGCATTGCTCTATATTTCCCATGATTATTATTCCATTATTTAATACAATAAGATTTATGGCTCTACAGACAAAGCTTCACAGTCCCTTATCTGCAATTCCAAAATCCAAAAACTTTTAAAATTCATTTTGTGGCAAAAATGGATCTGAACTGACATGACTCTGTTTAAAGTCTTCATTTGGTCCATTTGGTGTGACTATTGATGCATTTCATTGTGGAAATATGTGTTTGATTAAGGTATGCTGCCCCAGGCAACACAAGTTAAGTAAAACATAGGTAGCATAATATCTTACATTCCTAAAATATGAAACGAATATTAATTCAGAAACACATCTGACCCTAAGGATTTGGGATAAAAGATTGCAGACCTGTATCAGATTACTTCTTGGTTCTCTGATTAAATATCATCACTGATGTTAATCTTTAGATATCTTTTATTCAAAAGTATAATGTTTATATAATGCTCGTATTATGTACCTGGCACTGTGTAAATACTCTTTATTTATTACCTCATAAAATCCTTACAGCAACCTTATGAGTAAGTTCTATTATACTCGTTTTACAGATGAGAAAAATGAGCCACAGAGAGATTAAGAAAGCTGCTAAAAATCACACAGTTACTAAGTGACAAAGGCAAGAATTAAACCTAGACAATTTTCCTTCATAGTTTGCACCCTTTGCCACTAAACTAACTCTCCCTCTCCCCATCCCTCTCACCCTCCCTTCTTCTTTGGAGAAGTTTTGAATATAAGCCCTTTCCAAGAGCATAGTTTTTTTCCTTCTACTCTGAAGTATCAGACATCAAAACTTTACATTTTATTTACAAACAAATATCTGTCCATTTTTTTCATTTTATTGGCTCCTGCTATGATTTCAGCCATTTCTATTTCAAACTGACATTAGAGATTTACTTATTCTCATTCTCAGTCTAACAAGTTTCCAGTTTAACTTCATCTTTCACCATCCTTTTCATTTGAATATCTTTGGATAATTATGAGACACCTCCCTTATTATTGTGGTCTTGTCAAATGTCAGATCATATTAAAAGTTTAGATCTAGTTTATTGAGCAGTAGCATCTGCCAAATAAACCTCTGTCACTGCTTTGTAAGTTTCTCTCAATGAATTACATAGCTTACTTCAGATCACTTTATTCTAGGCATATTAAATTTGTGTTATTGAGTTGGAATTGATTATGTTTTCATTAGTTTGTCCTCAGGTAAGAGTTCTTCCATAAGTAATTACAAACTGAGATAATTTCTGCTTTTATTTATTTACTTGTTATTTATTGGCTACCTAAAATCAAGATTGATTGAGTATATGTCATGAGGTTGTGCAAAGACTTTATTATGACCGTATAACATAGGTAGGGTCAATTTGAGTAAGTGTATTACGTTGAACTTTCCAAGAATCTATTCTTGATTGTCCCAGAGATCCATTGTGAGACATTAAACAAATCACTTTATTTGTTCTCTGTGAAAATTAATGTGCTGTCCTTGAATACAAACATGAAGGTTCTGACACATACTCAGTAAAGCATTTTCTTTTGTGTAACGTTGATAGACTTGTTCTGAGCCAAACAGTTTCTCTGGGGTCACTCGACAGCTCATGTATGCTAAGTTTAGGGGTGCAGTTCATGGCCACTAGAGCTGAAAAGGAATTAAACCCATCAATTTTACCTCATTAGCATAGTGCTGAAGCAAATGAGCCAACAAGTCAGTTATTAAATTGCTGAGAAAGCAAAGAGAGACTGAATAAATATGTATGTGGGTTGAGATTGGCTATAAAGTACATCAGTTTATTACATGAGAAATTGAGGTCTTTGCCAAGGCTTACCTTGAGTAACTTTCTGTCTCCTGAGGGATCCAAAAGATGAGATTCTTCTCCTAAGACCATGCCCTGGAGACACAGCTTTTCTCCACTAGTTCTGCAATATTCCATGTTCCTAGAGCCCAGTACAAAAGTTTTGAGGCAAACGTAAAATAGATAGCTAGTGGGAAGCAGCCGCATAGCACAGGGAGATCAGCTTGGTGCTTTGTGACCACCTAGAGGGGTGGGATAGGGAGGGTGGGAGGGAGGGAGATGCAAGAGGGAAGAGATATAGGGATATATGTACATGTATAACTGATTCACTTTGTTATAAAGCAGACACTAACACACCATTGTAAAGCAATTATACTCCAATAAAGATGTTAAAAATAAATAAATAAATATAGATGGCTTCACTCACCTGGAAAAAAAAAATGTTTTGAGGCACACCATTAATATTTACCAAGATGTAATAAGGTCTTGGGGTAAAAATCTTAATATTTACAGTTTACCTCAACTGTATATAAACATTAATGAATTCATATGATGAAATACTTTTTTGGTCTTCTGTTTTCCCTAATTTTTATATAGGCAAAACATCGTCTCTTCAGTGTGGTGGTCAAGAACGTGGGCTGGGTAATCAGATCTCCTAGGTTCAAAACTCTGCTTTCAAATTCCTAACTTTGTGACTTTGGCAAATTATTCAACATCTATAGGCCCCAGTTTCCTCATTTATCAAATGAGGGTAATAATACCAAGTGCCTCATAGGTATGCTATAAGGGTTAAATTAGTTAATTCATAAAAAGCATTTAGAAGAGGATCTGGCACACACAGTAAGTATTCCATAAATGTGAACTCCCACCCACTGTGGCACCAACTTTTCCTGCCCTTCACTCAAGGCCCAAGCCAAGTTCTCTTTCTTTTTTTTTTCCTTCCGATTTCAGGCTCACCGGCGTTGGCCTGAGATTAAAACTGTCCTCTTCCTCACTACTAGATTCGCCACCTGCATTGTTCTTGAAAACCTCCAAGTATTCTTCCCTTTTCTAGGTTTTGGGCCATTTTACTCCATCTGAAAAACTGTTTATGGGTTCTGTAGAGAAGTATATCTTCCATTTACACATTGAAAGGTTTTTCTCTGATTACTAGAATATGAGTTCCTTGAGAGCTGGGACTGTGTCTTAATTATCTCTATTACCTCTGTCCCTTCCCCGTCCCTGCTGCACAGTCTAAGTTAAAGAAAAGTGAAAAAAAGAATTAATCCATTTAGCCTTTGTATTTTTTGCTCATTTTATCCTGGGTATTCTGTTCCGAACCTCCCGTTTCCCTGAAATTTTTCTTGCTCCTTTTATCTCTGGAAGTTTTTACTTCACCTAGTGATGCTGAGATTCCCATCTTGGATCATCACTATTTCCTGGCAGGTAAGAGGTTCAGTTTATCACACAATCCATTCACATGTTAGAAAAAAAATTCCCATTTAATTCACTTGGATTTTATTTCACTTGTATTTTCTTGGCTCCAGCTAGACAGACCATTCTCTTTTAAAAAATCTATCAGTAGCTTTGAGAGGGTTTCTATTTTGCAGAACTCTTTGTCTTATTCCTTATTTGAAGATAGGGTCATACCACCCTAAATTTCTTTCTTTTTCTTTTTCTTTTTTTGAAGAAATTTGACATGTAACATTGTGTAAGTTTAAGATGTGCAGTGTGTTACTTTGATACATTTATATATTGTAATATGATTGCCAATGTAGCAGTATTTATCTCATTACATAATTGTAATACAATAGTACTGTCTATATTCATTATACTATGCATTAGACTCTATGGCTTATTTACTACTCATTCAAGTTTGTACCCTTAAACACCATCACCCTTATCCCCCCACCCCCACCCCTGATAACCACTATTTTAACTCTCTCTCTGTTTTTTTTTTTTTTTTTTTTTTACAGGTTTAACGTTTTTAGATTCTACGTGTAAGTGATATCATTACCCTCGGTTTCTTTACATGCAGAATAAGAATCAGCTCTCACTTGGAGAAGATGAGGATAAATTATATCAATCTCTTAATTTTTTTTCTTTTTAATACATGCAAAAGATATATGGAACACATATATTGGTTATAAAACTTAATCATGTAATGAACTACCCAACCCAAGAACTAGAATATTTACCAGTAAATTACATCTACAATCGTGTTGCTCCTCTGTCTCTTCCTCCTGCCCTCGGAGGTAACAGTATCCCAAATTTTGTGCTGTTTTTTTTTGAATTTAGTTTTATCACAAATGTATATGTGCTAAAATAATATATTGTTTAATTTGTTTGTTTCTGAGCTTTATAAAAAATGCTTTCACTCAATATATAGTTTTCTGGGATTTGCTCTTTTAACTCAGTATTATGTTTCCAAGATTCATTCATGTTGTTGTATATAATGATTGTTGATTTTCAGTACCATATAACATTCTATTGTGTGAATATATCACAATTTATTCTTCTGTTGATACATAATTGGCTTGTTTCTAGCCTTTTAAATAATTATAATCATTGTTGCTATAAAATTTTTATGCATGCCTCCTGGACACACATGCAAGGGTTTCTCTTGGTCATATACGTAGGAGTAGAGTTGTTGGTTGTAGAGTATGCAAATATTCATCTTTGTGAGATAATTAATGCCAAACAGTTTTCTACTATTCCCACAGTGTATAAGAATTCCACTTACTCTTCAATATTTGGTATTGTTACACTTAAATTTTTGCTGGTCTAGAGGGGATAAAGTGGTATATATATACTTTTTATAGGATGGAAGAAAGTCATCTTTACCTAAAGCTTTTTCAACTTCCTCTTCCTTTCTATATTAAGAGTTTACAGCCTCATTTGACATTACTGTGCCTGGGAGTTCCTTTGAGGGAAAGTCATCTATTTGTGTGTTAGTTTCTAAGGGTATAAAAACTGAGATAGGGTGGAGGCTGCTAACTGGGTAGTGTGAATATTGCTTTTAAGTTGATTTTGCATAAATACCAAATTATACACAAACTAAAATTTCTTGTTAATGCTCTGCAGAAATGGAAATATGCAAAATTGTATTCTTTACTATTGACCCATCATAAATCAATCGAGTCTTGAGTTAAACCTATCTGTAAAACTATTTTAAGTAAAAAGCTCCTACAGTCTGTTGATCTGAAATATTTTCACTGAATCAAGTTTAGTAAAGATATCTTTGTATATTTCCTTGTATTTTAATTGACCAGAGATTCAACTTGCCCTCTTTTGACATGGTTACGTGATTCAATGTAAATTAATCTCTCAAAGAAATTTCAAAACTCCAGATGTTCATCTTACTACTGTTACCCACTGAATTGACCCACACACAATAACCAGGAAAATAAGCCCAAACAGATGGTACCCTAAAATGTGTTTGTGTGTTTTTTAACTGAAAAAAAATTCATCTTGTATATAAACAGTTTTCATCAATAACTAAAAACACATGGAGACGGAAAAAGAATTTACAAGTGGCAATATATGTATATTTTTAAGCAGAACATTTAAAACTCCTTGTGTTTATTGTCTTTAAAAACAAATATCAAATAAAACATAACAATAAAAATAAACAAATATCAGTTTGTCATTTGTCTTTTTTTTTTTTGCCTTTGAATGAAAGATTTTTGAAGGCAGGGACCGTGTATTTGGTTTATGTTTCTTTATTATATTATTAAATACAGTGTCATATCCCAAAGGGAAACTCAGAGAATATTAATTGAGTGCAAAAGTCCCCTCTGTATCATTAATACTTGTTGACTGACAAAATGACTGAGTGAATATTCATGACCAAACCATAAGAAAGCTGCAGTTACTTTCTTCTTTATTGTACTACAGCTATTTTTGGAGATAATCATTCATCACGGTGAATACATTTATGCCAGGTGAGTGTTTTTCAACTTTATTTATATAGCTAATACTGTGTTTAGTCAAGTTGCTATCAGCCATTGGTTTCTTCAACGTTCTCTTTTAAAATCAAGTGTTATGCCTCCTTTCCTCATTCCCATAATACCAGATATTCACTTCTATACTAATCAAGGGACATCAGGTCCTGCTGAAGTAAGACTGACTCCTGCCAAAGCTCCCTCTAAGTGGGGGCTTTTCCTTTATACCATGCAGTGTAAGTGAGCTTTTTGTTTGTTTGCTTTTGTGATCTTGTAAGTGGTGATCTATAAGATGAGGCAAAGCTAGAGGTTTAAGCCTTTACTTCTAACATGCATTGCAACATGACAACATCCTCACTGTAGTAGGCAGCCTTCAAGAAGGCCCTGATTCCTGCCTTCTGGTATTCACACCCTTGTGTTGTCCTCTCCCCCACTGTATGAGAATTGGTTTGTCTGACCAACAGAATATGGCAGAAGTAGTGGTATGTCGCTTGCAAGATTAGGTTATAAAAGACTTTAAGGACCCAAGGACCATGGACCAAACTAGAACCTCAGTTCTAAAGGGAACTGTTTCTGAGGTTGGGAAGTGTTAACCCAGATCCTGAGCCAAGAAGGCCCAGGTCTTTCTTGTACCTAAAAAAGTGAGAGAGAGAAAAACCTGGATATGTAAATATAAATAAGTAGGAATTTCACTGAAAGATAGTGAAAAAAGAGAGCACATAATAAAAAGAAATGAAATACTGATATATGCTACAACATGGTTCAACCTTAGTGAAAGAAGCCAGTCACAAGATTCCACATATTGTATGATTCCATTTATACGTAATGTCCAGAATCAGCAAATCTATAGAGACAGAAAGTAGATTGATAGTTGCCTAGGCTGGAAGGTTGGGGTGGGGGAATTTGGGGTGCAATAGCTTAGTTCAGGGTTTCTTTTGGCAGTACTGAAAATGCTTTAACTGATTGTGGTGATGGTTGCGAAACTCTGTAAATGTACAAGCCATTGAATTGTACACTTTGAATGTGTGAATTGTATGGTATATGAATTACAGTTGACCCTCGAACAATGCAGGGGGTTAGGGGTCCTGACCCCCGCCACTTCCCACACCCCTGCCCCCACCCCACACAGTCAAAAACCTGTGTGTAACTTTATGTATATCTCAATAAAGTTGTTGTTTTAAAAAAACCCCGTAGCTTCTATCTTGGGCTTTCTCTCTCTTCTATCACTTGTTCTAGAGGAAGCCTGTTGCTATGTCTTGAAGACACTCAGACAATCTACCTATGGAAAGGCTTATGAGGTTTCCAGCCAACAGCCAGTGAGAAACTGAGGCCTGCCAATAACTTTGCAAATAATCTTTGCTAATCCTATAGATGGAAAGGGGTATCTTGTTGAAGTTTTAATTTGCAGTTTTCTATGAGTGATATTAGGCATATTTAATATGTTTAAAGGCATTTGTAGGAGGAGAACAAGAAATAAAAACATGAACTCCATATTCAATGACATTAAGAAACATCTTTAACCCCAAGGCACAGTATGTGAAGGCTAAAAGTGGGTGGACAAAAGAAATATGGCTTAAGTCAGAGAAAGGTAAAACTTAGGTACTGCAGATGAAGCAGACACCAGCAATAGGCACACAGACTTGTCCCAAGGATCCTCAGAAAGCCACAGGAATTGGAGGGGCAAAGAATATGTGCAAGGAGGGAAGGGGCTAGAAGGGGGTGGATTATTTACAAGTCTGTGTAGGGATCATGTAGAACCTCGATCCTCATTCCCTACACCTACCCCAAGTAGCCAGATGTGTTTCTCTCCTTCCATGCAGGAGACAGAAGGTGTCATCCTCTGGAGAAACTGAACTAGAGAGGCTCTGGATTTGGACATACCAGGCTCTGAGGAATGGGTATGAAAACATGAAAGTCTGCATTCTAAACAGGACACTCTGCTCTTTTCCCTACCCAGCTCTAGAAAGCTAGCAGCCAGACTATTACTATCACCAGGCAGGAGATAGGGGGAGATCTTTCTCTGGAAAACTGAACTGATAGAAAATATTTACATGTATTGAGGATTGCTAATTAAAAAAAAAAAAAAAGCCAGCTTCATAGTGTAATATAATTCCTAACATATCCAGAATGTAACCACCTCTCCCCACTTTCACATACTACCATCCTGGTGCTCACCTTCCATGAGTTTAAAAAATATCAACACACTTTTAAAAATTGTGCCTAAGATGAAAGTCAATAGGCCTTGAGCCTGAGGGAATCCCTTATGACAGAATGAAAGACATTAAAAACTTGTGACATCGCTTTTGCCTGTTCAGAATTTTTTCCTTTACGTTTATTATTCCTTTTATAGATTATCTACTGCAGTATTAGATAAGTAGAAAGACAGTATACAGTTGCCTAGGTTCAAATCTTGGCTAGCTTTGGGCTTTGGGGCAAGAATCGTAACTCTTCTGAGCCTCAGCAAAATGGGGATAATAATGATATTTACCTCATAGGGCTGTTGTAAGGCATAAATAGTTTAATACATGTAAAACATTTAGAATGGTGCCTAGAACATAGTAAGTACTCAATTTTAACTTTTATTATTATTTCTATATTCCTAGAGTACCTTTCCCTGATGTTCTTCAAGTGTCTGATGAACATAGATGAAGATGGTTAAGGCCATATTTAAATCTTCTTGTATTTTAAGTTCAGTATTATCATTTTTCTATCTTTGAAGTAGGAAAATTGAATCATAAAGAAGGAAACATGATTTACTCAATCATACAGAACTGTTAAGGAATCATGAATAGGACCCTACTCTCTTAGTTTTCCCTTTTGAACTTTTTTTTTAACAAATCAGTTATTGATATAATTATTGATGTACATTGAAAACATGGATTTCATATTCAGGGGAGTGGTTTTAGATGCATTCTTTGTATGGCACTATATTTCTGCTACATTTCATTGGCTGTTAAGGTATAGACAACATTATCACTACCATATTCATTGAAAACCCATAT
Organism: Balaenoptera physalus; assembly: GCF_965194825.1. NCBI lineage: Eukaryota > Metazoa > Chordata > Mammalia > Artiodactyla > Balaenopteridae > Balaenoptera > Balaenoptera physalus. The sequence continues at coordinate 60,470,179 of NC_138890.1, forward strand.
TATTTTGAACATATTAAGATGGATCATACTTTAAGAAATTCACTTGCTCAAAGCCTAATTGACCTCTGTGTCTAACTTGAACTAAGTAAAAGATAGGATTACACATTTGAAAAGTACTAAGTTCTAGCTACAACAGAATGACATAGAGGGCAAGCAGTTTAGGTCCACAGTCTAGGAAGTCTGAGATGTAATCTCATTTCTACTCCTGTATGCGCATCTCAAAATAAATTACTCTTGGTGGTAATTTGCTTCCTTGATAATGAAAAAAATGATGTTCATTCTGTCCCACATCTGCTTTAAAAACTATTTTTTTTCCAGTGGCCCCCTCATAGGGTCAAGTCTTAATTTCTAACCTTGTCCCATAGGATCATTAATAACTGGCCAACAGACCCAAATAATTTAGAATTCTTTTGTTATGTATGACAGAAAATCTAACTTAAAATGGCTTAAGTAAATATGGAAATCTACTGGCTAGCATAGGACTTCCCTGGTGGCGCAGTGGTTAAGAATCTGCTTCCCAATGCAGGGGACACGGGTTCTATCCCTGGTCCAGGAAGATCCCACATGCCACAGAGCAACTAAGCCCGTGCGCCCCAACTACTAAGCCTGCACTCTAGAGCCCGCAAGCCACAACTACTGAGCCTGTGTGCCACAACTACTGAAGCCCACACACCTAGAGCCCGTGCACCGCAACAAAGAGTAGCCTCCGCTCACTGCAACTAGAGAAAGCCTGTGCACAGCAACGAAGACCGAAAGCAGCCAAAAATAAATTAAAAATAAAATAAATTTATTAAAATTATATATATATATATATCGGCTAACATAGCTGCAAAGTCTAGGGGTTACTGGTTTCAGTCATGCTTTGATCCAGGAGCTGGATGGTATCACTGGGACTTACTCCCTCTCTTCATCTCTCAGTTCTTTCTTCTGCTATATTGAATCATTTCCTGGCACAAAGTGCTCACCTGCCAGCAGCTCCAAGCTCACAGCATTGTTACTATTAGCAATTTCAGAAGATAAGACCATGTGGCTCTCTTAGTAAAAGTCTCATTGCGTCTTATTGCCCATTCCTGAATCATCTCTACAAATTGAGGACTATGACATTGATTCACCAGGTCTGAGTCACATATTCACTCCTGGACTGTGGTTAGAGTCAATTCTACCCAAAGTTCATCTAGTCAGAAAAGAGGGAGAGGGTGATTTGCAAGACGAAATTAGGGTCATATTACCAGAAGAAGGTTAAAGGGATGCAGAGCAGCAAAAACAATTGTCTACTATAAGACTTCCTAACTTATTTGTTGCTATACTTCCCTCTGTAAACCGCTGCTCATGTAGGTCAGTCTATTTATTTCTCCTGATACATCATGCACATTCTCATCTTTCCCACATAGAGGGTTGTGACCTTCTCCAATTTATCTCTAAGTCCTACCCATTTTTTGAATTCCTCATGGAGTTTCTTGTGGATACATCGATCTTTCCCCCTTGAGAATTCATTAGTTAGACCACTCAAGTAAGTATACTAGGATGCAAATAAATGAGAATGATGTTATCATAAGAATAACTTTCAATTCTGTGTGTGTGTGTGTGCGTGTGTGTGAAATAAAGTGCAAACTCTGATAATGGTTACGTTATGGAACTTAATTATGGACACACATTACTGTGACATGCTGCACAATTTATAGTAACATATCGCTGTACTGAGGCATCATGGTTGAGAACTGCTAATTTATACTGCTCACCTAGTTCTTCCTCTTAGGTCAGAGCTATTCACTCATACTATATTATTTTTTTCTAACGTATTAATTTTATATGATTTTTAAACATATCACAAAATTGGAAAATGTTGGGTCTTCCCTGATGGTCCAGTGGTTAAGAATCCGCCTTCCAGGTTTCCCTGGTGGCGTAGTGGTTGTGAATCTGCCTGCTAATGCAGGGGACACGGGTTCGCGCCCTGGTCTGGGAAGATCCTACATGCCGCGGAGCAACTAGGCCCGTGAGCCACAACTACTGAGCCTGCGCGTCTGGAGCCTGTGCTCCGCAACAAGAGAGGCCACGATAGTGAGAGGCCCGCGCACTGCGATGAAGAGTGGCCCCCGCTTGCCGCAACTAGAGAAAGCCCTAGCGCAGAAACGAAGACCAAACATAGCAATCAATCAATAAATCATTAAAAAAAAAAAAAAAAAAAGAATCCGCCTTCCAATGCAGGGGATGTGGGTTTGATACCTGGTCAGGGAATTAAGATCCCATATGCCGCGGGGCAACTAAACCCGTGCGCTGCAACTAGAGAGAAGCTTGAGCACCGCACCTAGTGATCCTGTGCGCTCTGGAACACTGGGCGCCACAACTAGAGAGCCCCCGCACTGCAACTAGAGAAGCCCGCACACTGCAACTAGAGAGAGGCCCTCAATGAAGAGCCCACATGCTGCAACAAAGACCCAGTGCAGCCAAACAAAAAAAAAAAAAAGTTACTGAAAACTTCACAGCTATATTACTTTTTAGCTTTTCATATATCATACTTCAATCCCAACCAGATTAGAAATTTCTTTGTGCTTTTGTCTGCATTGAGTAGCCAATTAATAAATATTTGTAAATGAATGAATTAAAAGATAAACTGGTGATGGGAAATACTACAAAAAATAGTTCTAGGTAATTATAGTGGCAATTTAACAGATCTATTAAGGAAAAAGGAAATATTCCTATTATTAAACTTGCTGCACTTTGGTGTTTCCACAATGTTTTATTCACACTTTCATTATTGCACTTACAATGTTAGATTATAATTTATCTTTTTAAATAACTGTCTCCTCTTCTAAACTCTGTGCAATTAGAGCACAGCATTTGCATCTTCTTCCTTCTTGTAACCCTGAGATGTAGTAGGTGTCCAGTTAATGCTTATGGAAAGAATAAATGACAGATAATTTTGAGCTCAAAATACTATTTTTACATGCTGTTAAAAAGGATATATCTCCTTATTCCTTCAGTCTTGAATATATTTTAACTCAATTTTCCTTCAGATCCATTTATAGTAGAAACAATGGGTAAGGCTGGCTGGTTATTTTAGGCTAAGAGGTACAGTTGACTGTACTTTGGTGAGGTAACTATGCTCTGAAGTCTAGTCACCAATTAATATTTAGACAGTAGCAACCTGACCCACTCTTGAGTAAGGAAATAACATGGTAGTAGTAAAGAGATATTACTCTGTCACTGATAAGCAGGGTAATTAGAAGGCTATTGTATTAATCTGAGTATGAGGGCATAAAAACATGATGAAAGGTAATAGAAGTAATAGAGAAGAAAAGAAGAGACACATTCTACATATACATATTTATTTGATTTTGTTTTCTGATCTCAAAGTAATACTTTGATTTTAAACAAGGGTTCCAAGACTATTCGATGGGGGAAAAAATAATCTTTTTAGCAAATTGTGCTGGAACAACTGGATATCCACATGCAAAGGAATTAAGTTGGATCCTGACCTCACACCATATACAAAAATTAATTTAAAATGGATCAAAGATAGGGATCATTATATTTAATAAGAGTTAAAACTATAAAACCTTTTGAAAAAAACTTAGTGTCAAATCTTCATGACTTTAGATTTGGCAGTTGTTTCTTAATTATGACATCAAAAGCACAAGCAATAAAAGAAAAAAAAATAGACAATTAGACTTCATAAAAATTAAAACCTTTTGTGCATCAAAGAACATTATCAACAGAGTGAAAAGACAACCCACAGAATGGGAGAAAATATTTGTAAATCATATATCTGATAAGGATTAGTATCCAGAATATATAAAGAACTCTTACAACTCAACAATAAAAAGACAACTCAATTTAAAAATGGACAAAGGAGACTTCCCCAGTGGTCCAGTGGTAAAGAATTGGCCTTACAATGCAGGGGACGCAGGTTCAACCCCTGGTCAAGGAACTAAGATCCCACATGCCACAGGGCAACTAAGCCCACGTGCCACAACTACTGAGCTTGCGTGCCTCAACAAGAGAGACCGTGTGCTGCAAAACTACAGAGTCCACGCACTCTGGAGCCGGAGCGCTTGCGCCACAACTGGAGAGAGAAAACCTGCATGCCTGCAACTAGAGAGAAGCCCATGTGCCTCAACAAAGAGCCCGCGCACCACAACAAAAAAGATCCTGCATGCCTCAACAAAGATCCCGCATGCCACAACTAAGGCCTGATGCAGCCAAAAAAATAATAATAATTAAAAAAAATGGACAAAGAATTTGAATAGACATTTCTCCAAAGAATATACACAAATGGCCAACAAGAACATGACAAGATGCTCAACATCATTAGTCTTTAGGGAAATGCAAATCAAAACCAAAATGAGATACCACTTCTTACCCACTAGGATGGTCATTTTAAAAAACAACAAAAACAACAGAAAATAACAAGTGTTGACAAGGATGTGGAGAAATTCGAACGCTATACATTGCTGATGGGAATGTAAAAGGGTGCAGCCCACTGTGGAAAACAGTTTGGCAGTTCCTCAAGAAGTTAAATATAGAATTGTCACATGATCTGGTAATTCTACTCCTGGGTATACAGATGACCCTTGAACAATACGGGTTTAAATTGCCAGGAATCACTTATACGTGGATTTTTTTCAATAAATATGTATCACAGTACTACAAGATCTGAGATTGGTTGAATCTGAGGGTGCGTAACCAAGGATATGGAGGGACTGTAAAGTTATATGTGGATTTTCGGCTGCCCGGAGTGTCAGCACCCCTAACCCCTGTGTTATTCAAGGGTCAATTGTATATTCAAAAGAATTAAAAACAGATATTCAAACAAAAACTTGCACACAAATGTTCAGAGCAGCCAAAAAGTAGAAACAACCCAAATACCCACAGATGACTGGATAAACAAAATGTGGTATATCTATAGAAAGGAATATTATTCAGTCATATAAAGGAATGAAGTACTAATACATGCTACAACATAGATAAAGCTTAAGAACATTATGCTAAGTGAAAGAAGCCAAGCACAAAGGACCAAATGTTGTAGGTTTCTATTTATATGAAATATCCAGAATAGGCAAATCTAGATACTGAGGCAAATCAGTCTCTATGGCCCAATAGAGATAGAAAGCAGATTAGTGGTTGTCAGGGGCTAGGGGAAGGAGAGGCTAGGAAATTACCGCTAAAGGGGTATGAGATTTTTGTTTGGGATAATGAAAAAGTTCTGAAACTAGTCGGTCGTGATGTTTGCACAACATTGTAAATGTACTTGATGCCATTAAATTGTACACTTTATATGGTTAAAATTGTAAATTGAATGTTATATGCATTTTACCACAATAAAAAATTTATGCCTTACCCTTTGGCCCAGAAATTTCAACTTTAGGAATCTACCCAGAGGAAATAATGGGATGGATGTGAAGATATAGTCAAAAGAATGTTCATTGATGGGTTATTTAGAATGTTAAAAAAAAATTGGGACAGTCCAGAAGTAGAGTTGGCTTAGTAAATTATAATATCTCCTATTATGGAATATTATGCAGTTATAAAAATCATATTGGAGAATACTTTATGGACATGGAGAAATATTCTGGATAATATGTCAAACAAACAAAAACATAGATCACAGAGCAGATATGATCATATTTTTAATAAGAAAAACACTACAAAAGGACCAGAAGGATATTAACCAAGAGGTTAACAATGGTTATCTTTGGATGTTGAAGTTATAGGTGAATTTTGATAGTGTTCCTTTAAATTTTTACGTATTTTCTAAGTTTTCTACTCTGAAAACGAATAATTTTTATAACTTGGAAAGAATAAACAGGGAGTTCTCTGGTGGTCCAGTGGTTAAGATTCCATGCTCCCACTGGAGGGGACCCGGGTTTGATCCCTGATCAGGGAACTAAGATCCCGCATACCGAAACTGAGCCCTTACACCACAATTACTGAGCCCTCGCGCTCTAGAGCCCTCACGCTGCAACTAGAGAAGTCTGTGCACTGCAGTGAAGAGCCCTCACGCTGCAACTAGAGAAGTCTGCGCACTGCAGTGAAGAGCCCACACACTGCAACGAAGACCCAGCACAACCTAAATAAATAAATAAATAATTTTTTTTAAAAAAGGAGGAAAGGATAAACAATGAGTGCTATTTGCAGCAGAGAAAACTGTACCAGGATCCTTATAAAAATCTAGAAAAATAATTTTAAAGGAGAAAATAAAAATCATCTAGTATCCCACTACTTAATGAGAAATTCTGTAATTGTTTGACATGTTTTCTCTTGCATGTGTTAGTGCTTACTTTTACACTCACTTTGTGTGTGTGTATGTAATAGATTTGAATTAATAAATCCACATAGAATATATGCATTGCTTCAGTTACTACATTATCAATCACTATAAATTAATGTTTAATATAAAATAACTACATGACCATTGTAAAAATTTAAATGGTTATAGAAGTATTTTATAAAAATCTACTGTTCCCAAAGAAGCAAGAAGAACTACAATCCTGCAGCCTGTGGAATGAAAACCACATTCTCAAAAAGATAGACAAAATGAAAAGGCAGAAGACTATGTACCAGATGAAGAAACAAGATAAAACCCCAGAAAAACAACTAAATGAAGTGGAGATAGACAACCTTCCAGAAAAAGAATTCAGAATAATGATAGTGAAGATGATCCAGGACCTCAGAAAAAGAATGGAGGCAAAGATCGAGAAGATGCAAGAAATGTTTAACAAAGACTTAGAAGAATTAAAGAACAAACAGAGATGAACTATACAATAACTGAAATGAAAAATACACTAGAAGAAATCGATAGCAGAATAACTGAGGCTGAAGAACGGATAAGTGACCTGGAAGACAAAATGGTGGAATTCACCATTCCCATGCAGGGAAGTCCTGCATATGACATTTTGAAGGCAGAAATGATAAGACTTGTTGACAGGTTGGTCAGAAGCTTGATTTTATCAGTTCAACCAGGAGTTGAATTAGGCATCAATTAAACCAAATGTATAAAACTCTGAATTAGGGGCTTCCCTGGTGGTGCAGTGGTTTGAATCCACCTGCCAATGCAGGGGACACGGGTTCGAGCCCTGGTCCGGGAAGATCCCACATGCCTGCCGCGGAGCAACTAAGCCCGTGAGCCACAACTACTGAGCCTGTGCTCTAGAGCCGGCAAGCCACAACTACTGAGCCCACGTGCCACAACTACTGAAGCCCGTGTGCCTAGAGCCCATGCTCCACAACAAGAGAAGCCTGTGCACCACAATGAAGAGTAGCCCCCACTCGTCGCAACTAGAGAAAGCCCGCACACAGCAACAAAGACCCAATGCAGCCAAAAATAAATAAATAAATAAAAATTTAAAAACACAAAAAAACAAACAAACAAAAACTCTGAATTATAAACCAGGATGTCACTTCGGTAGTTATAGTAAGAGGTGTATCTGTTTGAAAAGAGAAATCCATTCTCTAGAGCACCCCTTTTCTTGGTTACAAATCATCCGATAACCAGAAAGTTGCTTCAAGAACTGGGTATTATAAGATAAGGAGGTTAAATGCACTAAGGGGATTTTTCTCAAGCTGTGAAGGTTTGAGACATCCTTATTTACTGAACTATCTACCTGTCACACAGATTGTAAGGATCCCACACTCTGGCTAGGTACTTTTTCTCTTAGTGCTGGAAGCACGTTGACATATTCTTACTTAACAGTTCTACTTTTAAAAAAAACTCTAATATGAACTTGCCCTTGTTATTTATTGTATCAGTTTTCATCATTTTGGGTTCCCTCCCATTTTGAGACCAGTAGTCCACTGTTCACTTTGTTTCTTTAGATGAAATTCTGTGCAGTGTTCATACCAGACTACTCTTTTCCTTCCCGTAGTTCTTTTAGCTTCCAAAGGGCTGAGGGAGAATGAGGGGCATCACTCCTTCTTCCTTTTCTCCTTTTTAGTTGGTTCTTCATGCATTTCATCTCAAATGAAGAAATCAATTAACTGGAACCATCAGGCTTCCCACCCTTTAAGTGGTGACCAGGGGGAGGAAAAGAGGGCAGTTTCAGCTTTTAGGGGCCCTTGGCTCAAATTTCTACAAGAATGGTAGAGGAAGGGGGTAGCCATTTCAGTCACGAATGATTACGTTCTTCTAGGCTAAACCTATAAACACCAATTCTGTGGTGGTAAATGCCACCAAATTGGATTGCTTTTAAAACTACACATAACCATGGCAAATATAATTTCAGCTCTTTTCTTACACTGCGGTATCCTTTTACTTGCACCATACTTTGACAGAGAAAGAATGGAACAAGCTTCATTTTGATTCATGAATGTTGTTTTTATTCTAAATGCCCCATGTGAGGAGAATGCAAATGGACACAAGATATATGCAAATTCACTTGCATACCCAGAGAAGGCAAATGAGGCTTAGTTCTTAGATTCCTTGATCAGGCTCCCTGGGTGAGAAGGCTAAGGAAAGAGGTGTCTGTAAGTGAATTACAGAGAATGTCATGTTTGAGAAGGGAGAGGAGAGACGTTGGCTGCCATACAGCTCCCAGCATTCCAGAACCTGCATATAAAAGTGAGTGCAGCTGCCAAAGCAAGAGAAGGAGCTCAATGAAAGAACAGCCTTCATTGGCATGAGGGCGCCCAGGGCACAGAATGCACACAGCAGGATAAAATGGAATCTCCAACTTTTCTGCTTTAGGTCTTGACCCCAAATCCCTGCATAAGTCTTTAAACCACTGACTATCTCTTTCTGCCTTCTCCCTCTCTCTTTTACAACCCAGGTCAGGACTAGTGTGCAGTGAATAAGGCAAAACATTTAAGGGGAGCCTCAGAAATCAGCAATCAAGATAAATAATGTTTTAGTGTAGTATTTTTTAAATTCAAAATTAGAGCAAAAAAATCTATGTTGAACAAAAACCAAATTTGAAATGAAGACAGAATGCTATTGTGCACTTTTATGACCCTGCATCAATCGCCCTGAGCCTGACCTTGGTTCCAATAAACTTTATTTGCAAAGCAGGTGTCTGGCTGTAGCTTGCCAATTTGATTTTTTAAACTATTGCAGTAAAATATTATTTATCTTGATGATTGAGTTTTTGGTTCCTCTTAAATTTGGTACCCAAGGGGAGTGTGTCACTCACCCTACCCTAGTTCTAGCCCTTTTTCAATTCCTCCTTTTTTTCTTTTTTAACCTTATGACAGTTCTGTTTGTGAATAAGCTCCCTCCTGGACTTGGCTCAATATAATGAGACCTGGGAATATGCAGGATGTACTGGATTTTGCAGAGAGCTTTTTCTCTTTCCACCTTCCTTCTTTGCCTTCTTTCTCTGAAATCAGTTCTCTGGCAGAGCATTCTTAATTGTCCTTTCCTGTCCTCCTATTTGCTTGACTTTTCTTTTTCTAAGCAGCATCTCCTAAATTTCTTGATCCCGGTTACCCAAGTTCTGTCATCTGTCATCTCAAAAAGCCCCTCGGGCTTCCCTGGTAGCGCAGTGGTTAAGAATCCGCCTGCCAGTGCAGGGGACACGGGTTCGAACCCTGGTCCGGGAAGATCCCACATGTCTGCCGCCGAGCAACTAAGCCCGTGAGCCACAACTACTGAACCCGGGAGCCACAACTACTGAAGTCTGCGCTCCTAGAGCCCGTGCTCCGCAACAAGAGAAGCCACTGCAATGAGAAGCCCGCGCACCGCAAGGAAGAGTAGCCCCCGCTCGCCGCAACTAGAGAAAGCCCGCACGCAGCAACAAAGACCCAACACAGACAAAAATAAATAAATAAAATAAATTAATAAAATAAATTAATAAAATAAATAAATAAACTACATTGTTGGTGTGAACAGTTTAAAAAAAAAAAAGTCCCTCAATTCTATTTTTGTTTTTTGTATCATCTTTAATTTCTTTCATCAGTGTCTTATAGTTTTCTGCATACAGGTCTTTTGTCTCCATAGGTAGGTTTATTCCTAGATATTTTATTCTTTTTGTTGCAATGGTAAATGGAAGTGTTTCTTTAATTTCTCTTTCAGATTTTTCACCATTAGTGTATAGGAATGCAAGAGATTTCTGTGCATTAATTTTGTATCCTGCAACTTTACCAAAGTCATTGATTAGCTCTAGTAGTTTTCTGGTGGCATCTTTAGGATTCTCTATGTATAGTATCATGTCATCTGCAAACAGTGACAGTTTTACTTCTTCTTTTGCAATTTGTATTCCTTTTATTTCTTTTTCTTCTCTGATTGCCATGGCTAGGACTTCCTTGTACTGATTTTAGACAACTAGGAGGGAAGAGAAATTTGCTCTGCTTGTGACAGAGGCTCTTATGCTTGAATCATGTCCGTGCACAGGGTAGGCTAGGATGGTTTGCTTAGGAGAATGGACAATGTGTATATGCCATGACAGACACATGTCAGACTAATCCCTGAGGTACTTATTCCTGTGCTGTGTTTATAAAAGAAAAATTATTACTTTTCTTTACTTTGGTGCCCTCACATTTATATTCCATTCTAGGTTCGTATGACAATGGAGTAACATCATAAGTATTTTAAAATTATGTACATTCAAATATACACAACAAGAGAGGGAAGAAAGGAGAGAAAGAGAGAAGGAGAGAAAGAGAGAAGGAGAGAGAATTCACATTTTGAAGGTACAGCTCAGCCATTACCCTAAATTTGGATATATCCCAGGGTGAGCATGAGAAGGGAGATGTGAATCTGTTGTTTCCTTACAAAGCTATGTCTATGGAACAGTAGTTTATGAGCAATTTAAAGAAATTTTAGAGTAATTTGTCTATGTTCAGTTTTTTTCCTTACATGATGATTTGGGAACCAACCCCCCATTAGAGGCTATTCTACTAGATAGCAATGAATGATTGATACTATTGTGTTTTGTAAGAGTGTTTTCCAGTTGTTTAATGCATTTGAATTCTCTTCACCCAACTAAATTTACTGTCTTTGGAAGAAAATGTAAGGTCATCGCTACCACACAATGTTGCACTTAAACTTTTCTCCTCAGGGTCTGCAGTAGGTATAGGTCAAGACTGTGGGCTCCATATGTTGACTTCCCAGGTTCAAATTTTAGCTCCGCCCCTTATTACCTGAGTGACTTTGAATAAGTTACTGAGTCTCAGTTTTTTTCTCATCTGTAAGGTGAAGATAATGCTACTACTGACCTCATAGGGTTATTGGAAGGATAAAATGAAATAATGCATGTAATGTGTTTTGCCCAGCACCTGGTGTTTAGTAGGCATTCAGTAAATCTTAGCTGTGATTGTAACAGGTCAGGGTTGCATGGCTGCATGGTGAGTCTGCAATTTGAGGAGTTGCCACTAAAAATAGTGACTTCTCACTATGGTGGTAAGATCCAGTCAGGCTTCCTTCTAACAGACATCTGGTCAGCATGTTATTCCCATTAGTTATGAGTTTTTTCCATAATAATACGTTTAGTAAGTTTACAGATCTGAACAATTACTAAGTTCTAAGGACCACAAAGAAAATGTGATACACTTAGAGCAAAATGGTATGAAATAGACTTAAGTAAAGTTTGGGTCCCTTTTTAGTTTCCACTAACAGTTATCAACTACTTTTTAGTTCCTTGTCCTATTTCCAGGTGTTAATGGAAGATAATCTTCCTCCTATTATTAACAAACTTGCTTTGCATGTTTAAAACACCAGCTTTGGCACTGGTGCTCAAAGGTCTTAGCAGCTTGGTGAAAAGACCATAAGAACAGTTTTCTCCTATTTTCAGTTTTCTCATTCTCTTGCCTCGTGGGTTCTCAGTCCTCATTCTAGCATTTCTTAAGGGGAAAAAATTCTCATCACCCTTCCAATTATTTTATTTCTCTTCTCTGGGCAAAAAACTTACAGGGAAAGTTAAAAAAAGAACTGTGACCATATTGTGCACATACCCTTTTCTAATCAGGAGTTTCCTTGGTAGTTGGCTTTGCAGCCTTTAGCTGGGAAATCCCCCATCTCCTATTACTCCTTTCTAATCATTACTTAATATCATTAAAATTGGTTTCTCTAGAGCAGAGGCTGGCAAACTATGGCCCACAGGCTTGCTGCTTGTGTTTGTAAATAAAGCTTTATTGGAACACAGCCATGCCCATTTGTTTACCTATTGTGTGTGGCTGCTCTCCTGCTGCGACAGCAGAGTTGGGTAGTTGCCACAGAGACCATATGGTCCAAAAGCCTAAAATATTGACTGTCTGGCCCTTCTAGAGAAAGTTTACAGACCCACTGCTCTAGAGCATCTATAGCTTTCAGCTTTGTATTAGTTATCTATTGCTGAGTAACAAATTACCCCAAAATTTAGCAGCTTAAGGCAAGACATATTGTTTCCCAGTTTCTGTGGGTCAAGAATTCAGGAGTGGTTTAAATGGGTGGTTCTGATTCAGGGTTTCTTATGAAGCTGCAGTCAAGACATCAGCCAGGACTCCAGCTGTCTGAAGCCTTACCTGGAGCTGAAGCCTCCCCTTCCAAGATGGTTCCCTCACATGGCTGTTAGTAGAAGGCCTGGTTCCTTGCTAGCTGTTGGCAGGAGGTCTCAGTTCCTTGACACATGGACCTCTCCACAGGGCTACTTGAGTGTCCTCACAACATAGCAATCGGCTTTCCTCCAGCAAGTGATCTGAGGGCAAGGAGAAGTCTGTAACATCTTTTATGATCTAGTGTCAGAAGTCACACACTCTTATTTGCACATTACTCTATTTTATTTTACTTTTGGGCCGCGCTGTGCGGCATGAGGGATCCTAGTTCCCCGACCAGGGATCGAACCTGTGCCCCCTGCAGTGGAAGCATGGAGTCTTAACCACTGGACCGCCAGGGAAGTCCCTGAACATTACTCTATTTATTAGAAGGAAGTTACTGAGTTCAGTCCACACTCACAGAGAGGAGAATTAAGCTTCATCTTTTATTTTTAATTATTTATTTATTATTTATTGAGGTATTTTATGATAAAAGCTGGTACTCATATACATCAATGAAAAAGAACTTAAAATTCATCATACATATACTTCATTTTCTAGCTTGAACTTCTAGTAAATCTTTAGCTTCATTGATTTTTGACTGTTATCTAAGGAGATCCTGCCTTGTCTGGGTGATTTAAATGCATAATACGTCCATGAGCATCTCTGTTGGCTGTAGGGCTTACTCCTAGTATTTTTTTTTTAAATTATTAATTAATTAATTAATTAATTTATGGCTGTGTTGGGTCCTCGTTTCTGTGCGAGGGCTTTCTCTAGTTGCGGCAAGTGGGGGCCGCTCTTCATCGCGGTGCGCGGGCCTCTCACTATCGCGGCCTCTCTTGTTGCGGAGCACAGGCTCCAGACGCGCAGGCTCAGCAATTGTGGCTCATGTGGCCCTAGTCGCTCCGCGGCATGTGGGATCTTCCCAGACCAGGGCTCGAACCCGTGTCCCCTGCATTGGCAGGCAGATTCTCAACCACTGCACCACTAGGGAAGCCCCCTACTCCTAGTATTAATGCTGCTTCCCATTTTGTCATTTTGGGTTCACACTCACCTCTGTAATAGCCACTGGTGAGGGCAGATTTTGATAGACTGTGAAACATGTTTTACTTGAGGCTCCATATGCTTCATGGCTTGCAAAACATAACAGCCTGCACATCCTGCAGCAGCAGTGGTCTGTCCAACGACTACCAGTGTATTGGCCGTAGTTCTGGCTCAGCTCCTCTGCCTCCAGGGAGAGCACAGTTGATTCCAGCCCAGAAGCCACAGGCACCGACTTCATTCCTCCATCAGAAAGCAACGTGGCTGCCACCAGCAAGCACAAACCGCCCAGACACGGGGGCCCCAGCACTTCAGCTTCATCTTTTAAAGGAAAGTGTATCAAAGAATTTATGGACATATTTTAAAACCACCATCCTTAACTCCAAAGCTTTTGTTAAAAAATAAATTTATTTATTTGTTTTTGTTTTTGGCTGCGTTGGGTTTTTGTTGCTGCACGCGGGCTTTCTCTAGTTGCGGCAAGCGGGGGCTACTCTTCGTTGTGGTGCACGGGCTTCTCATTGCGGTGGCTTTTCTTGTTGCGGAGCACAGGCTCTAGGCACGCGGGCTTCAGTAGATGCGGTATGTGGGCTCAGTAGTTGCGGCACATGGGCTCTAGAGCGCAGGCTCAGCAGTTGTGGCGCACGGGCTTAGTTGCTCCGTGGCATGTGGGATCTTCCCGGACCAGGGCTCAAACCCGTGTCCCATGCATTGGCAGGCGGATTTTTAACCACTGCACCACCAGGGAAGTCCCCAAACCATTTTTAAAGGTTTTTTTTTTTTTTAATCTTTTTAAAGGCTTACAAGAGAAGTTAAACTTTTTCCATAAAGGACCAGTTAGTAAATATTTTTGGCTTTGTGGGCCATATGATCTCTGTTGCAACTACTCAACTCTGTATCAGGAAAGTAGCTTAGACAATAGGTAAATGAATGGGCATGGCTGTGTTCCAATTAAATTTTATTTACAAAAAATAGGCAAGGAGTTGGATTTGGCCCATGGGCTGTAGTTTGCCATCCTCTAGTCCAGAAGATTCTTCTTCAAGAACACAAACCAGGGACTTCCCTGGTGGTCCAGTGGCTAAGACTCCGTGCTCCCAATGCAGGGGGCCCGGTTTTGATCTCTGGTCAGGGACTAGATCCCACATGCTGCAACTAAGAGGTCTCATGCCGCAACTAAAGATCTCACACACGGCAACGAAGATCCTGCTGCCGCAGCTAAGACCCAGCGCAGCCTAAATAAATAAATAAATAAACATTTAAAAGAACACAAACCAAAAAGTTGACTCACATAGAAGACATAAAATTTAAAGCCAGGGATCTGTGCATCTTTGACCCTTCTCAACCAAGTCATAAGCTCCTCCAGGATAAGAACCATGGCTTATAGTTCTTTTTATTCTCCTTCAGCATTTAATAAGGTTCTGAGCATGTAGTTGCTATTTAATTAATAATTGTTTATTATTTAATGGGTTCATAGTATTCTGTTGTATGACTATTCTATAATACTTAAGCAATTGTTTCTAGTCTTTGTTGGTACAAATAAGCTGCAATAAATACGGTTCTACATACATATTTGTACACAAGTATGAGTGTATTCTAGGAGAGATTCCTAGAAGTATAATTATTGAGTCAAATATCATGCGTACTCTTGGGACTTCCCAGGCAGTCCAGTGGTTAAGACTCTGTGCTTCCACTGCAGGGGGCACGGCCAAAAAAAAAAAAAAAGATCATGTGTACTCTTAATCTGACAAAAAGAATTTCAAATTAATGTTAATGTGTAATTTATTTCATATAATAAATGTACAATATTTCAGGACAAAATAAAGATATAAAAGGTGCCTTGAACTTTATTTATAGACTTGTATTTCCTGTGTGATCTTCATAGAACACTGTAAGCCCTTTATATGCAAAGTAGTACAATTGAATGCTGATGACCAATGTACCTATTGTCAAGGTGGTGTATGTAGGTCACAGAGCAGGCAGAAATGAAATAAGTCTCTTGTTACCATGTTTTCAGAAACTTCTTGAGATGCCTCATAGAACTTTTAGATTTCCCAGAACATAATACACAAATCACCACTAGCACTGCCCTTGCCACATCAAAAACTCCTATCCTGAGAGTCCTTGTTAAAACACAAATATGTTCAGGAGGCAGTATATCCCCTTATCTCACTATTATGTCAGTGTATACTATGGAAAGTACCAAAGGATTGGCCTTGCATCAGTGGACCAAGAAAGGGCGACATTTTAAAAAGTCATTTTTGGGACTTCCCTGGTGGTCCAGTGGTTAAGAATCCGCCTTCTAATTCAGGGGACGTGGGTTCGATCCCTGGTCGGGGAATTAGGATCCCATATGCCGTGGGGCTACTGAGCCTGCATGCCACAACTAGAGAAGTCCGTGTGCCACAACAAATATCCCCGTGTGCCACAACTAAGACCCGAAGCAGCCAAGTAAATAAATAAATGAATAAAAAGTTATTCTCGATTAAAAGAATTTGCTGGAGAGGGGAGGAAAGGACCAAATTGTATTGAGTACTTACTAAGTATCAGATTCTTTACTCATGTTTCCGGTTAAAGTAGATATTATTTATCTTTCTTTCGCAGATGAGGAAACATGCTCAGAGGATTTATTGACTTTATTTACCTGTCAGTCAAGTTTGATTTGAATTGGGGTCTAACTCCTAAGCTGTTTCTACTATATTATGCTTCCTCCCAATATGCTCAGAATGTACTGATATTCTCATGCTAGAGACATACAAGACCTCAGAGCACTGATTCCCCTAGCCTGGCCTTATGACACTAATGAACTTCAGGAAAATTTCAGCCTTTGCTCTGTCCAAGAACAAAGCAGGAGCTGTCCATCTGAAAGCAGACTTTTCAGCAGGTAAAGGGAAGCCAGCAGAAGAGATAGGGTAACCAGAAGTAATTACCTTGACCTAGAGTTGAGAGAAATGGAATGATTTAATTTAGTCATATTGTCTGGTCATTATGCTTATTAGAGGAAATAAAAAAGAAAGGGAAGGCAAATGGAAAGGAAAAGAGTGGTGGTTAGGGGAATACCTGAGAGAAATAAACTGTTTGCTATTTATGGTCCCAATGAGGCAAAATCAAAACTGAAACTTCTTTGCTCTGCCTCTTTATGATTTTACTTTAGGGGGAAAATCTATTTCACTGTATTTCAGTTTCTCTACCTAATAAATATTGGAAACAAACTTTGCTATTTTAATAACTACTTCTGTCCCTGTGCTTGGAGATTGTTCCTGGATTGTATTTCTTCCAAATATATAATATATATGAACATATATATTATAATGAAAAAGCTAGAGTAAAATTTCACTCATTTGGACTCTAGTAATTCAGAATTTAAAAAATCAGTTGTGGGTTGTGCTGAAATTTATGCTATTGGGGGTATAGATTTTTTAAAAAAGACAACGAAGTCATTGAAAAAACAAATGGTGATATTCAAGTCATTTAAGGGAATTAATAACCTGTAAATAATTTAACACCTATTTCATATTTATTGCTTCTGTCTGAATTCAGACCCAAAAAAATGTTGAATTTATTCAGTAAAGAAACTCTTGTTTACATGGCATTCAACAACTGAATTAATCCCTAAGGGGCTATTATACACCTTAGATCTGCATTTTGGGAACGCTGAAAGTAAGAGGTTAAAAAATAATTTTTGGAAGGAAGGGTTATGCTAAAAGGAAGTAGAGAATTAGGGTCTAGAAACTATTATTGGAATCGACACGTAAGAGGTTTTTTGGTGACATCCAGAGGTTAGTTTTGGTAGTGTGGTGTGAATGGAAGCAAATTTTCAGGGATTTCAGGAATGACTAAGTAGTAAGGAACATTCATTCCAAATATTTGTCAGGGAAATGAAGGAGAAAAAGGACAGTGACAATGGGGGGTGGGAAATAACTGCAAGTGAAGATTTTTGCAAAAAATGGGAGACTTCTGCATGATGGGAGGCAGAAAAAGAAGATTATTCTAGAAAGAAATGGAAAGCAATGGGATTAAAACATTGGGTAGAAATGAGGAAATTAATAAATTAGACCTTACAAAATAGAAAAAAATTCTGGTCTTTGAAAGGCAGTCTAAGAAAATGAGAAGACAAGGCACACACTGGGAAGAAACATTTGCAAAACACATATCTGATAAAGTATTGGTAACCTGAATATGTAAAAGACTCACTAAACTCAATAATAAGAAAACAATCAAAGAAAGAAAAAGAAAAAATGGGCAAAATATTTGAACAAACATTTTACAGAAGAAGATATATGGATGGCAAATAAGTACATGAAAAGATGCTTGACACTATTAGTCATTAGGAAAATGCAAATTAAAATGACAATGAGGCATCACTACATACCTAGTAGAATGACTTAAAAATAAATAAATAAAACAAAACCAACAACTGATAATGTCAAATGCTGCTGAGGATGCAGAAAAACTGGAACTCTCATACATTGGTGGTGGGAATGCAAAATGGTACAGCCACATTGGAGAACAGTTTGGTAATTTCCTATAAAGTTAAACATGCATTTATTCTATGACCTAACAAACCCACTCCTAGGTATTTACTCAAGAGAAATGAAGACTTATACCTACGCAAAAACCTCTATGGGAATCTGAAAAAATATATATATATAGTTTATATATATATACATATATATATATATATGTATATATATATAACTGGATCACTTTGCTGTACACCTGAAACTAACACAATATTGTAAATCAACTGTACTTCAATAAAAAAATCAAAAATTAAAAAAAAACCTCTATGGGGATATTTATAGCAGCTTTGTCCATATTTTTAAAAAACCAGAAACATGCCAAATGTCCATCAACATGAAACAGACTGTGGTACACCTGTACAATGGAATTCTGTTCAGCAGTAAAAAGGAACAAACTACTAATACATGCAACACCATAAATGACTCTCAAAAGCATTACGCTCAGCGAAAGAAGCCAGATTCGAAAGTCTACATGCTGTATGGTTCCATTTATACATTTGGAAAAAGGAAAACTATAGGGACAGAAATCCAATCAGCAGTTGTGAGGGGGCTGAGGGTAGGGGAGGTACAAAGAGGTGTGACAGAACTTTTTAGGGTGATAGAAATACTACATACCTTGATTGTTGTAATTGTTACATGACAGCGTAAGTTTGTCAAAATTCACAGAAACTTACACCATAAAAGGATGAATTTTACTATATGTAAATTATACCTCAATCAACTTGAAAAACAATTTTATTTTTTTAAATAATAGTTCTCATATTTATTTATTTATTTTTGGCTGTGTTGGGTCTTACTAGAGGCACACAGGCTTTCTAGTTGAGGCGCACAATCTCAGTATTGTGGCTCGCAGGCTTAGTCGTGTCCCCCGTCATGTGGGATCTTAGTTCCCGGACCAGGGATTGAACCCGTGTCCCCTGCATTGTAAGGCAGATTCTTTACCACTGGACCACCAGGGAAGTCCAAAAAAACAATTTTAAACAGCTGGGTAGAGAATAGTTTCTGGGAAAAAGTATTGGTAGGAACATTTGAGCACGCACGTTTTTTCTTGCTTTAAAGCTTTTGCATACATGTGTCCTTCACTTAAGGAGTCTCTCCTTTTCCTTTTTTCCTGAATAACTCCTTATTCTCCTTTGCGTTTCAGTAAAGCATTACTCCCCCCCCCCCAAGAAACACTTCCCTGACCGATAGACTAGGTTAACTTTTCCTGTTGTGTGTTCCTAATAGCATGCTTATCTAATCCCTATGGCAGAGTGTATCATACTCTATTCCAACTGCTTATTCGTTTCTCCTCTTTTGTGCTGTAAGCTCCCTGAGAGCAGGAATGGCATCCATCTTAGTTAATTATTGTATCCTTGTATTTAGCACAGAGCCAGGAAGAACATTTGTTGACTATATAAAGCAGAAGGTTTGGAACAGCTAAATGAGAAATAGAATATTAAATTGGTAAGGGTTGAAAAATATGTAAGTTATTCCCAAAACTACATCTCCAGTTCTGACCTCATACCTATGTTCTACATACCATAATTCAGATTGTCTATGTGATATCTTCACATAAATGTCCCACTGTTACTTAAGGCTTAATACTTCTAAGCAGAAGTAATTTTCTCCCTCCTCAATTTCATTCAAATTGAATTATTTTCCCAATTATTCTATTTCTGTCAAGTGGTATCTCTATCCTTATAGTCTTCCAAAAGAGAAACTTAATTACATTTAACTTTTCCTTCTACTTGCCCTCTCATCTAATTTGATATAAAAAATTTTAAGCCCTTCTTTTAAAATGTTTCTCATTCACATTTGCTTTCTTTTTACTCCCACTGCTGTTCTTATAGAGCCAAATATGGTCAGAGAGGCAGACACCAAGCAAGGAATCACATATTCAAATATGTAATTATGACTTGCAATCAGTACATAGAGTAAATAAACAGAGGGCTGTTATATGGGATGGGGAGGACATAATCTATATAGAGTGGCAAAAGAACACTTTGAGAAGGTTACATTTAAGCTGAGAAGAATGAGAGAGAGCCAGCAATAAGGGAGAATAGAAAGAAGACCATACTGAACTGAAGGAAAAGAACGTGCATAGTACTTGAGGTGGGGAAAAAAATTGGTGTTCAGTTATAGCATGTTCCAGAAACTAAAAAAAGATGATTATAGCTGGAGGGCAGTGAGCAATGGGGAAGAGTGATAGAGAGGAGGCTGGGGAAACAGGCAGGGACCAGGTCATGCGAAGTGTTGTATATTATGGCAAAGGGTTTGGATATTATTGTTTCTAATGTGAAGCTACTGAAGAATTTTAATCAAGGGAATAACATAATGCAAGAAGTGGTAAGCAAGAAAATTGCTAAACATGTGAACATATCTAAATAAGCATTTATTGTAAACAACATTAACAATGATTTTAAAGTCTAGATTGAGAAGATATTAAAACTAAAATATTAGATAATGACAGTGAGCGAGATGGGAGGGAAAGTGATTGGAGATAAAGTTTTACAAAGCCCTTGATTATTCGGGAAGAGAATAGGTAAACTAACTTTAGACTTTCTAATGTGCATGTTAAGAAGGTGAGAATAATTATCAAAAGGATAGAAACATAAAGGCTCTAAATCAATAAAGGTAAAGAAAGAGGAATAAATAAAACCAGAACCATCCAATAAAAGGCATGCAAGGAGGAAAAAAAGAGTTTAAAAAATGCATTATAAATTGAAAAAAAACCCACATCATGGAATTGTAGAAATAAGTCGAAATATGTCAATAATTTAAATATATAAATATATTAACCTTGTCAGTTAAAATCAGAACTGCTTATATTAGATAACAAGGAAAAAATCTAGCTATATGTGTTTGCCATAGACATAGCTAAAACATAAAGGCATAGAAATTTGAAAGCAAATGAATGGAAAAAATATATGATGGGCAAATATTACCCAAAAAGAATGCTAATGTAGTGATATTAATACCAGACAAAATAGACTTTAAGGTGGAAAGCACTGTTAGGAAAAAATTTATTTTTAAGATAAATAATAAAGGAATAATTTACCAAGGAGATATAGCAATTCTGAATCTATATGTAACTTACAATATATCTTCAACAGACATAAAGTAAAAACATCATTGACAGAATTGCAAGAAATAAACACATTTTAAATTACAGTGGGAGAGGTTTTTTTTTTAACCACATTTCCTACAGAAACAGAAAAAGCAGACAAAATATTAATAAGGATATAGAAGATATGAACAACACAGTTAGCAAGATTGATTTCATGGATATAGCCAGAATCCTTCACCTAACAGAGATTACATGTTCTTCTTAAGTACACACGGAAAACTTACAACATCTTACTGCAAAGCCATTCTCAAGAAATAGCAAAAGAATTGATATCATATGGACTACATCTTTTTTTTACAAGAGTATAACAAAACTAGAAATCAAAAACAAAAAGCCCCACACCCCCCAATAGAGTGACTTTTAGTTTCTGCCTTAAACACATAGGTGGATGGTAATAGTGCCATTTACTGAGATAGGAAAGTCTGAAAGAGGAAAGGGTTTCTAAGCTGGATGGAAATGGGGTCAGAGGAAAGATGAATCAGTTCAGAGACGTCTGGGCAACCTAACACCTAGTGAGGTATTGGGACAGATGTACCTCAGCTTAGTCACCAGCCGTAGATTTAATATGTCTGCTGTGACCACACTTCTTTTCAAAGAACCCTCTTTCTATTTTGGGATTTTGTAAATTTGAGTTTGAAATTTACCTAAATTAATATTGTCAATTAATTGGTTATACCGCCACCTAGTGGTGTACTTTAAGATAGCAGGAGATGTGTTTTTGTTTATTAGATGAATTCCTATATACTTTTTTAAAAAATTAAAGAAAGCAAGGATTATAAAACCATTGGTTTCATTGTTCAAAATATTGCCATTATTATATCTATATTATGAACTTTTTTCCATATCTCAAACTATCAGTATTGCTTTTATTTTAAACTATTAATATTGCAAAAGGTTAGATCTCCCCAAATGAAAAAAGCTGAATGCACAAAAAATTACACAAATAGCTAATATTTGTTGAATGCTGACTACGTGCTAGGCACCACTGTAAGTTCTTTACATGAGCACCTCGTTTAATGTTCACAACATTTCTATAAACACTATATATTATGTCTGACTTGAGTAAATTGAGGCATAGAGAGATAAGTAATTTAATCAAAGCTACAGGGCTAGTAAACCACAGAGCTGAGATTTGAATATAGGTAGTATGGTCCTATAGCTCTTTTTTTTTAATAGCTCTTAAGCTTAACCATTGTGAACATTGTTTAAATCAGGAAAAAATGAATATAGTCTAAATGTTTAACAATAAAGAAAATGGCCCAGTAAACTCTAGAGTGTCAGTTTGTTAGAATGCTATGCAGACATTTAAAATGATAGATTCAAAGATTATGTAATAACATGGGAAACTATTTATAATGTGAAAAATCTAGCCAATGTTATGCATACAGTATTAGTTATACATCTGTATGTGACAGTCTAATATGTTTTTTTATTTTTTGTTTTTAAAAACTTATTTGGAAATAATTTCAAACTTATAAGAAGTTGCAAAAATAAAAATAGTACAAAGAACAGTCATATACCTTTTACAAAGATTCACCTATTGTTATTTTATCACCTTTGCTTTGTCATTTATTCTCTCTCTCCATACACACACATAATAGATGCCAATTTTTTCCTGAACCACTTGAGATAAGTTACATACATGATAGTTCTTACCCCTAAATACTACAGCATATATTTCTGAAGAAAAGGGCTTTGCCCTATAGCTATTAACTTCATAAATTTACATTGGTAGAATACTTTTATCTAATTCACTGTCTATATTCCAAATTTTTAAGTTGACCTAATAATGTCCCTTATAGGCTTTTCTCTTTCCAGGACAGGTTCAATTTTAGGGTCAGGTACAGTATTTAGTTGCCATGTCTCTTCAGCTGCCTTAAATCTTGAACATTTCCCAGCTTTTCTTTGCCTTTTTTTGACATAGACATTTTTGAAGAATGTAACTCTGCCCCACCTCCACCTTTTTAAAAAAATAGAACATTTTTCATTTTCTGTTTGTCTGATGTTTCCTCGTGATTATATCATCATACACTTTTAGTAGGGATACTGCATAGATGATGTCGTAACCTTCTCAGGATATTACATCTGAAGGCACATGATGTCTATCTGTCCCTCACAGGTAATACAGTATTAATTTTCATCATGCAGTCAAGGTGGTATCCACTTCCTCCACTGTATAATCATCTTATAATTTTTTTCCTTGCAACTAATAAGAAGTGGGGGGGATAATTTAAGACCATTCATATATTCTATTCTTCCCCCGAAATTTCTCTTACATTTAGCATCTATTGGATGACTCTTGATCCTATCTTTACCATGAATGTTGCCAAATGATGATTTTCCATCTAGCACCCTGTCCATATTTACCACTAGTCCCTCACAGGGCTGCATTATGACTTTCATGAGCCCTATGATATTTTGCCTTCCTGGGCCCTTTACTCCATAAAAATTTTTTTAAATTATATTTATGACTACGTTGGTATAAAGATTAATATGATCCAAGCTAGATTTATTGTTATTACATTTATTTTTCTTTTGGTTTCTTTTAAAAGAAATAAAAATTAAAACATTTTCATTGGCCTTTAAAAGTATCATGGGATTTTGGGACTTCCCTGGTGGCTCAGTGGTTAAAAATCCGCCTGCCAATGCAGGGGACACGGGTTTGAGCCCTGGTCCAGGAAGATCCCACATGCCATGGAGCAACTAAGCCTGTGCGCCACAACTACTGAGCCTGCGCTCTAGAGCCCTCAAGCCACAACTACTGAAGCCTGTGCGCCTAGAGCCCGTGCTCTACAACAAGAGAAGCCACCGCAATGAGAAGCCTGTGCACCACAACAAAGAGTAGCCCCTGCTTGCTGCAACTAGAGAAAGCCCGCGTGCAGCAACGAAAACCCAATGCAGCCAAAAATAAATAAATAAATTTAATTAATTACTTAATTAATTATTTAAAAAGTATCATGGTATTTAGACACTGTGCCTAATGGGTAAGTTGACTCTAGGCCCTCAGTATTCTGCACTAAGCAGGAGGCCTCCCTTCTCCCCCATTTATCTATCTATCTGACTATCTATCTACCTGTCTGTCTATCTATCTATCTAAGATTACAGACTCATGGATTGCTATTTTTCTCAATGGTGTATAATTCATTATTGTTTTTACTTAGTTTGGTGCTCAGATTGTCCCAGATTTGGCCAGTGGGAGCCTCTTCAAGCTGGCCCCCATGTAATATGCTCCTGTTATCTCCTAGCACTTACTATCTGGCATAACAAGATGTTCCAGGCTCCAATTGTACCTACATTGCCCCAGCCCTGGTATCAGCCATTTCTCAAAGGAGCCCAGGTTCCTTTTAGTGGGGCATGGTATTAGAAACCAAGATCTGGACACCAGATATGCTCATTGCTATTGGGTTATATTTGCTACTTTGGCTATTCTTTCCTTTGAATAGCCAGAGCTAGGAAATATAGGCATATATGTACATATACATGGGCACAGACATAAACATGTATATACACACATATTCATATTTTAGAAATCATGAGTTCACACCAGTTTCTCTAATTCCAACCTATCTCTACAGGATTCTTTCTTGTCCTCCCTATTCTATACCTACGTATCCCTTCTTCCACAGTGAGAAACTTGGTTCCCAGCAATTTCCTCAATCTTAGATTACATATAAAATTGTTTCAGAATTGCTTTGCCCATACCATTATAATTAACAATCATGCTAAAAAGAGTTTAGGATTTGTTCGCACTTTTCTCTCTCTACACTCTCCAAAACTTAGGATATAATGTGTCCATAAATTCCTTGGATTAGTTCCCTCTTTAGATTTTATTCCCATTTAGTGTGGTCATGGTATTCATTTGAAATAAAGTGTGTTCATTGGTTTGATTGGATTTTGGTTTTAGTTTTTCCTCCCTTCTTATTATTTTTCAGTATGTAAGATATTAACATGCTTTCAAAAGTCAAAACTATATAAAAATTTACATTCAGAGAAGGGTCACTCCCTTCTGTTTACTCCTTCCACCCCTTCTCCTTGTAGGAAACACATTTTGTTGTTTTCTGGTTTATCCTTCATGTTTCTTTCTGTAATGATAATGCATGTTTTCTTGTTTTTCCCTTTTTTCTTACACAAAAGGTAGCATATTATATATGCTCTTTTGCACTTTGCTTTTTTCATTTAATATCTCCTGGAAATCATTTCATATCAGTTCATTGAGATCTTCCTCATTCTTCTTTACAGCTGCATAGTACTCCATTGTATGAGTGCATTATTCAAACAACCTCCTTCAGTTAGATATTTAGGGGGGTTCCAATATCTTGAAATTACAAATAATGCTACAATGTATAATCTTGTTCATGTGTATTTTTATGTTATTAAAGGTATAACTTCAGGATAAATTTCTGCAAATGGGATTACTGTGCTGAAGGGTAAATTTGTATGTAGTTTTGCCATATTCCCTCCAGCAATGTATGAGAGTATCTGTTTTCTTATATCCTTATCAACAAAGTGTACTGTCAAGTTTTTGATTATTTTGTGAATCTAATGAGTGAAAAATGATATCTCAATATGCTTTAATAATGTCCATTGTTCTTATTATGAATGAAGTCGATATGTTTTTATATATTTAAAAACTATCTTTATATATCTCTTTGTGAATCGTCTGTTCATGCCTTTTGCCTATTTTTCTACAGGAAATCTTCTGCATTTTTACTGTTTGATACAGTAGCCTCTTGTCATATATGGTACTTGAGCACTTGAAATGTGGCAAGTACAAATGAAGGACAGAATTTTAAATTTATTTAGTTTTAATTGCTTACAATTAAAATGTAAATAGCCACATGTGGGTAGTGGCTACCCTATTGGACAGCACAGCCTTATGTCTCACTCGTAGCTCGCAGAAACCCGCTTAACTCCTTTTCTTTAGAATCTGAAAAAACTGAGCTGTAATATCATGATTCACTAACGATCCTATCATTGCCCTATCATACAGTGTTTATTTGTAGTAATTTGATTAGTGTCTGTATACCTCATTGGATCACAAGCTCCTCAGGTAAGGGCTGTGTTTTTTTTCCTCAGTTTTATATTGTGCTCAGCACCTAATCCAGTATCTAGAACATAACAGGTGCTCAATAAATATGTGAGCACATGAATGAATTTAAAAGTATATGAACACCGGGGCGCCGCGCTGCGCGCCAGTGGTCCCGCCACCCCACCCCGCCGCGGCCGTCGGGAGGGGGCTACCCGGCGGCCGTCGTGTGGGCTGGGGCCGTGTGTGCGCCCGCGCGCGCGCCCCGCGTCCCTGGGGGAGGTGGGAACCCGCTGGGGGAAAAAAAAAGTATATGAATATACCTTTGCTATAAATGTGGACTCCACTATCTACTGCGTGTGTGTGTGTGTGTGCGCGCGCACGCGCGCGCACGCTTGGGGGGGGGAGCGGTTTCCAGACAAATCTAAAGATGTGGAGATGATACCAAGACCAAGAGATTCAAGAGAAATGGAGTTGGTTGCAGAATACTTTGGAATCAGGAAATCGGCTTTATTAATAATAAGATTCTTAAGCACTCACTATATGCCAGACAGTATCCTAAGTACTTTATGTGAAGTGTCTTACATTATCCTCATAAAATGACCCTGTGGAATAAGTATTATTATTATCCCCATTTTACAGATGGCATGGAGGAAAAGAGGAGTAACTTGCCCAAGGTCATACAGCTAGTAAGTAGTAGAGCAAGCGTTTAAATCTAAGCAATCTGACTTCAGAGCCTACCTTCTTAACCACAATGCAGCATTACTTTCTATTTGATTGTGTCCATATGGTGACAGAAGCTTAGTAACCTCAAATGTCTGCATCAAGCTTTTGTCTAAATTTAAGCTTCAGTAAGCCACTGTCTCCTGGAGGTTTAGACCTCTTTCCAGTGGTGCAGGTGGAGGGAGACTGGGATAAGAGGATATGAAAATCTACAGAGGATCCCTTTTCTCCAAAAGTCAAACAAATA
This sequence comes from Balaenoptera physalus, assembly GCF_965194825.1. Classification (NCBI taxonomy): domain Eukaryota; kingdom Metazoa; phylum Chordata; class Mammalia; order Artiodactyla; family Balaenopteridae; genus Balaenoptera; species Balaenoptera physalus. Next base: position 60,497,280 of record NC_138890.1, read on the forward strand.
TTTTTGCCTCTAGGATTTTCTGCCTTGTACATAATAAAGGGAAAATAAAGCCTTTTCTTTGATAAAACAAGACACAAAATAATCAATCCCCCCTTCTCCAAACAGCTGGTCTAGTAAGAAAACTTAAAGAAAGCTACGAGTTACGATAGTCTTATGAATTAGCTAGTTTTATTCAGCTTTCCCTCTTTCCTCCCTTCATCTCTGTCACATATTTAGTGCTCCATACATAGTCCTATTTAGTTGATATTCCTAATATTGGTAGTTCTTTCATTAGTTGTTTCTTTAAATGTTTCATGTAAGGATATCTTATCTTCCTGTGCTAATTATACTCTGCTTGCCCCCGACCCATCCCCATTCCTAGATTCACTCTCCATCCTTCCCTATCCTGCTTTGAACCATGGAGCACTGACCTCTATGTGTTACATCACCTGGGTTCCCCTGCCCTCTGGCTTCCAATGGGTTGAGCAGAAGCTTGGCACAGGGGTGGAAAGAAGAGCAGGAAGAAAGAGAGATCAGGGTATTTCTTTTCCCCTCTTTCTCCCTACTTTGCTACCATGTTCTCAAAGTAGCTGCCTGACAGCCCCTCCTGCAGGGCTCCAGCATTCACTGGGCTCCCATAGCACTTTCTTCACCTTGCCCCTGCAGGTCTGGGGAAGGGAAGGTTTTAGCAAACTCTTGCTCATTGCTGGGTGACTCTACATACCTGCTATTTCCTGAACTGCACACATCTTTGTAAACAGGCCCTTTAATAAATTATTCTCTGTGAAATTTTTTGAGTAGAATATTATTTCCTGCTTGGGACCCTGCCCAGTACATTTCCCCTTTAGAAGTCTTTCAAAATTCTTAAAAGCATGGAGGAGGCCTAGACTTTCAACTAGGGATAAGATTAAATAGGTCTCAGGTAGATTGTCCCACAAATTGGATCAGGAGATTTTATCACTCTATTTCAAAGATTATTCTGGGGAGAGAGACTCTGAATGTGACAAACGTGTGTACCCTGTTATATGCATCAGAGATAGTTCCGCAGGCTCTTTTTACAGCTTGAATGAAATGACCTCAAGATTATTCATTCCCTTTGTCCTGGGACTCTGATCATCAAGAAACCTTGTGAGGGCTTCCCTGGTGGTGCAGTGGTTAAGAATCCGCCTGCCTAGAGAACAAACATATGGACACCAAGGGGGGAAAGCGGCGGGGTAGGGGTTGTGGTGTGATGAATTGGGAGATTGGGATTGACATATATACACTAATATGTATAAAATGGATAACTAATAAGAACCTGCTGTATAAAAGAATAAATAAAATAAAATTCAAAAATTCAAAAAAAAAACACTAAAAAAAAAAAAAAAAAAGAATCCTCCTGCCAATGCAGGGGACACGGGTTCAAGCCCTGGTCCAGGAAGATCCCACATGCCACGGAGCAACTAAGCCCATGCGCCACAACTACTGAGCCCACGTGCCACAACTACTGAAGCCCGTGCGCCTAGAGCCCGTGCTCCACAACAAGAGAAGCCACTGCAGTGAGAAGCCCGTGCACCGCATCAATCAAAGAGTAGCCCCTGCTCGCTGCAACTAGAGAAAGCCCGCATGCAGCAACGAAGACCTAATGCAGCCAAAATAAATGAATTAATTAATTAACTAAAAAAAAAAAAACCCTTGTGATTACTAAACTGGTTCCCAGGTAACTTGATCCAGAGAAAGGGGTACCCTGGAGGGTAGTAGACACCAATAATCCAGACCCTGAAAAAAGTATAGTCTTCACTTAACATTAACCATGAAAAGAAAAAGAATGCAATTCCCCATCTTTCCCCTTCCACAAGCACACTATGTTTTGCGTGGTTTTTTTTTTTTTTTGCTATGGCTTCAGCCCTGTAGTAAAATGAAGATTACTGTTACCCAGATCTATAAACAAGTCTGTATCTCTACTTGGATATGGTATCCATATTCTATCATCCTTCCTATTATAATAGAAGAATCATTTTTTCTGTCCAAGAGCAGCCCCTCTCCTTGTGCTATTGTGCTCATCCTCTTTTGTCTTCTGAAGGGCTTCCCTCTTCAATTATCCCCTTTTTTCCCCACAACTATTTCTTCCTTCTTATTGGAACATTCTCATTAGCTTACAAGCATGCTCTAGCATCTCCTGGTTTGGTAAAAACCCTCCCTCAACTCTACATCCTCTTCCAACTAGTGCTTCATTTCTCTGCTTGTCTGAACAGCAGAACTTTTTGAAAAAGTTGTTTATACTGGCTGTCACCACTTCCTTACCTTTCATTGACTCCATTCTGGCTTCCTTCCAGGAAACCCATCACTCCATTGAAACAGCTTCAGTCAAGGTCATCAGTGACCTCCATGTTGTTGAATTCTATTGCTCTTTCTCATCTTACTCAGCCTCTTATAAACATTGGACACAGTTAATCAGTCTCTTTTAAAAAATACTTTCTTCTCTTGACTTCCATGGCACCATTCTCTCAGTCTCCTTTCCTGACTACTCCTCCTCCTCTGTTCAACCTCTAAATGTTGAGGTGTCCCAGGGCTAAGTTCTAAACTTGCACTATGCACACGTGGCTATTGAGTACTTGAAATGTGGCTAGTGTGAAATGAGACATGCTGTAGGCATAAAATACTCTCTAAGTTTAAAAGAATTGGCATGGGGACTTCTGTGGTGGCACAGTGGTTAAGAATCCGCCTGCCAATGCAGGGGACATGGGTTTGAGCCCTGGTCCGGGAAGATCCCACATGCCGTGAAGCAACTAAGCCCGTGTGCCACAACTACTGAGCCTGTGCACTAGAGCCCGCGAGGCACAACTACTGAGCCCACGTGCCACAACTGCTGAAGCCGGCATGCCTAGAGCCCATGCTCTGCAACAAGAGAAGCCACCGCAATGAGAAGCCCGCGCACCGCAACGAAGAGTAGCCCCCACTCGCCGCAGCTAGAGAAAGCCCGCGTGCAGCAATGAAGACCCAGCACAGCCAAAAATAAGTTAATTAATTAATTAATTAATTAATTTAAAAAGGACTTGGCATGAAAATATATGTAAAGTATCTCATTAATAGTTTTTATATGAATACATATTGAAATAATATTTTAGATATACTGGACTATTAAAATTAATTTCAGTGGGGCTTCCCTGGTGGCACAGTGGTTGAGAATCTGCCTGCTAATGCAGGGGACACGGGTTCGAGCCCTGGTCTGCGAAGATCCCACATGCTGCGGAGCAACTGGGCCCGTGAGCCACAATTACTGAGCCTGCACATCTGGAGCCCATGCTCCGCAACAAGAGAGGCCGCGATAGTGAGAGGCCTGCGCACCGCGATGAAGAGTGGCCCGCACTTGCCGCAACTGGAGAAAGCCCTTGCACAGAAACGAAGACCCAACACAGCCAAAAATAAATAAATAAATAAATAAAATAAATGTATTAAAAAAAATTAATTTCATCTGTTTCTTTTTACTTTTTTACTGTGGCTACTAGAAAACTCAAAATTACATATGTGGCTCACATATATCTTATTGGGCTGTGCTCTTCTATATCATCTTCCCTATCAACTTTCTCTTTTCATCATCTCATCTAGTGCCATAGCTTTAAATGCCATCTATATGTTGACTCCCAAATTTAAACTTCTAACTCTGACCTCTCATTTGAAGTCCAGACTTACATATCAGCTGGTAATTGAATTTCCATTTGAATGTCTAAAGGTATCTCGGTATCCATATGTCAAAAATGGAATTTTCTCTTTTCTCCAGCCCTATTATGTCCCCTGCTAGTTTCCCATCTCAATCAATGGTGCCATTATCTGTCCAGTTGTTCAAACCAAAATTGAGTCATCTTTGATCACTCTATTTTCCTTACCCATTTCATCCAATCTTCCAACAAGTCTTGTTGGTTCCACCTTCAAATATATTTTGAATTCCATCCATTTTTCTTCATCTCCACTGCTACTACCCCAGTGTAAGCCACTGTCACCTCCCAGACCACTGTAACAGCTTCCTAACTGCTCTCTTTGCTTCCACTCTTTTCCCAATACAGTCTCTGCTCTATATCTCAGAATGATCTCTTTTAAATATAAACCAGATCATGACAGACCTCTACTTAAGCTGTTCATGACTTCTCATTGTACTTAGAATAAAATCCATACCTACCATAGCTTGCAAGGCCCAGCATAAGTCTGATCCCTACTTATCTTCCTAACCTCATTCGATGCCACCCTTTCCCCTTCTTATAATGATCTCCAACTTCATTGGCCTTCCTTCCATACTTTGAATCATGTCAAGTTTGCTATTGCCTCAGGCCCTTCCTATGGTATTCTTCTCTCTGCCTCAAATGCTCTGCTCCCAGAGTTTTGCAGGGCTGATACCTCTCCATCCTTCAGATCTCAGCTCAAATGTAGCCTACTTAGAAAGGCCATCCTTGCAAGTGGTATTCTGTCCTAGTCGCTTTCAATCTAATCATATCACACACTCTCTCTTTCTTCCTTCTCCTTTTCTTTCTCTTACAGAAATGTTTTATGTATTTGTTTCCTTTTTAGTGTCTGTCTCCCTTGAAGAGTATAAGTTCTTCAAGAGCAGGGACCTCGTGTGTCTTATTTGCGCCTGCATTCTCAGCATCTGGTATGAAGCTTGGTCCAGAGTAGACACTAAAAATAGTTTTGAGTGATACATTGCAAAATTAATATTAATCAAATGGATTTTTGAAAAGAATGAATAAAGCTATTTGGGAAATAAATAAATTCACTTTGGGATGAATAATATAAAATGTCTTAGAAACTAAGGCGTAACTTAAGGAGATATGCATTGGGCCTTAGTAGATATTAATCCCTTAGTGTGATTGAGTTTGTCATGTTCAGCAAATATTTAGGACCTAGCATTTGCAGAGCATACTCTCTCTGCCCTCAGAATTGGGAGAGCTGAGAGAACAGTGGGACACTGAGCCTGAGAGGCACAGGGGAGGGATGACATTAAAGAAGAAAAGTGGGGAGGTGGGGTAGGGGAGAGGCCCAGGGCAGGTGCTAGCTCAACAGATAATAGATCCTGACTCTAATATTGCCTAGATTTTAGCTCTAGCAGCAACCATGGCTATTATTTCTTTGCATCTAGGTCAGTATGCATAGTAGGTGTTCCATAAATGCTTTTTGGTAGAATAAATAAATTTGTGAATTTTAAAGAAAACTCAGGAAAAGTGAAGTCTTCAAATTTCTGACCTTGGATGATATTGGAAGTGTCTAGGAAGTAAATGAAAAAAAATGCACATGAACTGGAAATTATGAGGTAGAAACAAGGGTTGAATTGGACACTCAAAGGTACACTAGCCTGAGGATTTGGGAGTAAGGGACTAATTTCTTCTCCTCATCCTGCTTCACGCCCCCAGAGTTGAATCAACCTCAGAGTTCCTGTTGACCTCAGGAGAGGATTCCAAATACACAAATCAGGAAAACAGAGAGAGGAAAATCTTTGAATGTTAAACAGCAAAAACATTCAGCTTGAAAGACATCTAATTTTTTCTCAGTCCAAATTAGACAGGCTATGATGCTTAAAAGAAAACGAATGCTGGTGCGAAGCACGAATGTATTATCTGATCGAAATAACACAGGACAGATACATCTGTGTCCAGATTGTACTTCTGCTGTGGTCTATTTTAGGGAGCTTCTGGATTTGAATCTAAAACTGATAATCTGGAAAAGAGATAATAATTTGTGCTCACATAGCACTTTTCATTCAAAGGTCTCAAAGCACTTTACAAAGAAATAAGTATTATTATCCCAGATGGAACAATTCAGACAGAGAGGCTGCTGCCCTCTTCAGCAAATTGGTGAGTGTAAGCCCTTGGACTCTTGATGCAGCCCTAGGCTATAAATTATTGAATCATGTCCTCTATTGATTGGGAGCTGGGACTACCAATGATGTGACTTTTAAAAATATACATATAAAGTAGAACATCAGGCTCTATGCTTAAGAATTTTAGCATGTGTTCAAAAAATATGAAAATGGGTGGTTTTAAAACTGCTGAATTTGGGGTAAAGTATGTCTACTTAAAGTAAGAAAATGGTTATTCTAGTCAGACTAATACTAGTTAACATGTGCTAAGCATTATTCTAAGTGTGCTATATATATTCTTTTATTTAATACTCACAACAATTTTTTAATTGAAGTATAATCGACACGTGATGTTATATTAGTTTCAGGTGTATAATATTATAATTCGGTATTTGTATACATTGGGAAATGATCACCACAATAAGTCTAGTTACCATCTGTCACCATACAAAGCTACAAAAAATTTTTTCTTGTGATGAGGACTGTTCAGATTTACTTTCTTAGCAACGTTCAAATTTGCAATATAATATTTTTGACTATAAGACTCACGGCAATTTTAATGAGGTTAAGAACTATTATCACTTTACACATTTACCATTGAGGAAACTGAGACCCAGAGAAGTTAAGTAACTAGGCCAAATGTCAGCTAAGTAATTGGCAGAGCTGGGACTTGGATGTAGGCAGCCTGAGTCCATTACCCATGCTCTTAGCCAGTTACTCCGTGCCAGGTACTGTGAAGCATTTTGCATGCGTTATGTCACTGAATCCTCACAAAACTTCTAGAGGTAGGTATATTATTATCCCGATTTTATTTGGGAAGGACAGTAAGGATTAGAAAGGTGAAGTGACTTGCCCAAGCTCCCATTCCAGTATGTGGGGAGCCAGGATTTTGCAACATAAACAAAAGAACACTAGGCAGGAAGTCAGGGTTTTAGTGCTGTTTCTGCCACTAACTAGGCTGTGTGACCTTGAGCAAATCCAACAGTCTCCATGGTCTCTACATCTTCCTCTGTGACAGGAGGCCATCGGGCTACATTGACGCTGATTCCTTCCCAATGCTAATATCCTCAGAGTCTCAATGTCTGTTTTCTATCTGGTCCCTTGTTTAAAAATCCTTGGAGGAAAAGAAATTAACCACACAGAACCTGAGAGTGACTCTGGAAGCCAAATTTAGAAAACAGATCTCAAAAGGAGAAAAAAAAGAAGTTTACAAAATATCTTTATTTAGAAAATGAGACTGTCCTGCAAAGTGTTTGGCTTGATTTGTGAGACCCAGTGACCACATAAAGGCCATACACATCACCTTGATGGACCAGTTCTCCTGGATGTAATAAGCCATGTAACCTGGTTCTGTGGCCATTTCTGGCCACTGAATCGGCTAAAGCTGGAAGAAGTCCATCCTCGTGTGGGAGGGATCTGGGAGAAGAAGCCAAGCTTTTCATGTGGGTGTTCTATCTTGAATTCAGTATGTCTATACCATTCTGTCTACTTCTGTTTTTGTTCTCAGTGATTATTATGTAGTGACACAGCCCACTGCTACCGTGAACAAGTTTTATCACAAGCATGTGGGGAGACTGTATAGTGAATAGGTCTGCCTTCCATTTCTCTGTCTGGTTCTGTTCAAAAGTATTAGCTTGATCCACAGGAAACAAAATCATTATCTTGAAGAGATATCTGTACTCCCATGTTCATTGCAGCATTATTCATAGTAGCCAAGTTACAGAAACAACAAGATCAATGGATGAATGGATAAATGTGGTATATATATATAATGGAATATTAGTCAGCCTGAAAAAAGAAGGAAATCCTGCCATTTGTGACAACATGGATGAACACGGAGGGTATTAAGCTAAGTGAAATAAGCCAGCCAGAGAAAGACAGATACTGCATAGTATCATTTATGTGTGAAATCAAAAAAAAAAAAGAAAAACCAAAGTCATAGAAACAGAGAATAAAATGGTGGGTGCTGGGGACTGGGGAGTTGGGGAAGGGGGAGAGGTTGGTGAAGGGGTATAAGTTTTCAGTTATAAAATGAATATGCTCTTAGGATATAATGTATAGCATGGTGACTGTAGTTGATAACTATTGTATAGTTGAAATTTGCTAAGAGAGTAGAACTTAAGTGTTCTCATAAAAAAAGGGGGGGCAGAATATAGAAGGTAGTAGATAATGTTAATGAGTTAATCGTAGGAATCCTTTCACAATGTATACATGTATCCGATTATCATCCTGTACACTTTGAATATATGACAATTTCATCAATTATACATCAATAAAATGAAAATAAATAAAAGACAGAAAAAAAAAAAAGAAAACCAAAAAACCCCCCAAAATGTGAGCTTGAGTTTGTGAGAAACCTTGGTCCTATCAGTAGCTCTGTGATCTTGCGAAAGTCAAATTCTCTCAGAGTCTCAGTTTTCCTCACCTTCTTGTAAAATGATGCTTATACCATTTGCTTGCCAGTGTTGTACATTTCAAATAGTCTGACATTGGTGGAAGTATTTTGGAGAGATTGGAGACCTCTCAGACGACAGTGAAAGTGAGGTTGCAAGACGCCTTCCCTCAGAGAGACACGGTGCTGTGCATAAAGCAAGCCTGAATGGAAATCCCAACGCTGCCTGCCACTTGGGCAAGTTACTAAACCTCTATAAGTCTCTTCGGTTTGTAAAATGCAAAGTTGTTGAGGCATGGAAATATAAACATGAAGCTCCTGACACACAAGAGGCCATTTAAATACGGTAGCTATTATTATTTTGACTATCAATTATTGAACTACACTGAAGAGTTAGCAGGTTCAGAATATCAAGCTTTATTTTCTGAGACTGTGTACCAATTCACTTTGATCCCTAAGGAAAAGCCAGAAGAGAATTGGGCTGTCTTCTCTACTAAATGGCTGATGTTAATTCTGTAAAGCTTATCTTCATACACACCACACCTTGGGGAAATCTGGACAAGGACCTCTCTTCCTTTTAGACATCTCTGCTTAAGTTTCCACCCTCTGTGGCCGCACGAATTCTAGTGGACAATTGGGATCTCAAAACTTATCTTTGCATTCTAAAGAAGATAAAGTTATAGTGCAATAATTCCCAACCCTTTTTTTAGCACCAGAATCTCATTTTAAAGTTAAAAAAATTTTCAAGGAATCCCATATAATAATAGTTCTACTTTAGGTCGCTTCTGATTGAGAAAATACATGGTAAAAAAAATCAGCATCAGTAAAAAAATTAAAGGATCCTCTCTCAAACATTGTTGGGAATAGGTAGTATATGAACTTGATAAAAAAATCCACAAGGTACAAAAGGGAACAGCATGAAAAGCATTCTTCTTGCACATTCCTCCGCCAACCAGTGCCCTTCCCCAGAGCCTACTATTGTTTCCATGTCTGCTGTGTCCTTTCAAAGGTAATATACGATCTATGAATATTTATGTATTTATCCTTTAAAAAAAGACAAAATGGTAGCATACCTTGCCACTCTTCTTCACCTTGTTGCACTCTTCTGCATACTTAACAATGTCTTGTTATACTTTAAAATGGATATGTGAAAAAAAGAGATGGAATATGTATTTTTATTCACCACACTGGCATCTAGTATTGAAAAATTGCATTGCATTTTTTTTTTTTTACATTTTTAAAAACTTTTTATTTTATATTGGAGTATAGCCGATTAACCATGTTGCGAGTTTCAGGTGCACAGCAAAGCAACTCAGCCATGCATATACACGTATCCATTCTCCCCCAAACTCCCCTCCCATCCAGTCTGCCATATAACATTGAGCAGAGTTCCCTGTGCTATACAGTAGGTCCTTGTTGGTTATCCATTTTAAATATGGCAGTGTGTACATGTCGATCCCCAACTCCCTGAATGCATTGCATTTTTAATATACAGAAAATCCTAGTGTGCAATAACTACATACCACATAGAGAGTCTCAGCTCTTAGATTAGGAACCACTGGTATAAGTAAAATATCAATAACATTCAACATTAATTTTGGCCCTTACTCTACACCAGGCATTGTTCTAAGCACTTTACACTTGTTATCTCACATAATCCACATCCTTCAAATCCTTCTAATCCCACTTTAAATGTTATCTCCTCAGAGAAACCCTCCCTTATCCAAGTAGACCTACCTTCTCCCCTTTCCATTATTTCCTATCATTTCATCCTGTTTATTTCCTTCAGGACAGTTACCTATTCGTCCTATTTTACCTATTTGTTTACTGTTGTCTCCCGAATGGAGTAAGAGCTTTGGGAGCGGGGACAGTGTCAGTTTGGTTCACTGCAGTATATCCAGTGACCAGTCCCATGCCTCGGTGCTGGGCACAGAGGAGCCATTCCATCAGATGTTTATTGAATTAAGTACACAATGAGCAAAAAACAATTTTATGAGGTAGACCCTAGTATAATCTCCATTATACGAATGAGAAAGCTAAGCCATAGAGAGGGAAATAGAGTCAAGTCAAAATTAGTAACTTACAAAATTGGTTTGAAACCCAGTACTGCTTGACCCTAGAGCACAAGCTCTTCGCCACTACCCTGGTCTCAGAAACAGAAGACTGAGTACAATCTTGGCTGTGTATGATCTTGAGTAATTCGCTTTTCCTCCCTGGGATTGTTTCTTCCATTGAAAAATGCGAGAGTGGAGTTAGTAATCTTCCTTATAGCTATGATCGATGAAAATGGAACAGGAGACACTGAAGGGGCCAACAAGATTGGCTGGATGCCTTTAAGAGAGCTGATTTCCATTCTTTAATTCCTACCCTCTTTCCTTCTCTAAGGATTTGCTGATCCTTATTTTATGCCAGGCACTGTGTTGGTTGTTCCTTTGGATAGGTATCTAAAGACTAATAGGACATAGTCCCTGCCATTAAGGTGCTTAGTCTGATGGGTCTAATGCAGACCCATTAATAGCTGCTTGAAGTACAGTATAGGTCTTTGCCATAACAGTGATATGTATGAGGCACAAGGTAACACAGAAGAGGAAGGAATTAATTCCATCTTGTATGCGTATGGTGGTGAGGATGGTGGTGCATACGTAGGGAGGGAGAGATGAGGTTTACTGCTGAGCTAGGCCTTGGGGATAGAATAGTTTTCCAGGTGGACAAGGCGGAGGTGAGGCTTCCTGGACACAAGAGACATCACGTGCAGAAGCACACCAAGAAACAGTATGATGTGCTGAGGACTGCTAGGGTAGGGGCTTGGCTCCCAGACGATGGAGTTGGCTAAGTAGAGGGGGCCCGTGAAGAGCCATGCTGAAGAGTTTGGACTTTACTCCTGAGAGCAGTGGCATGGCCAAATCATATTTATATTTTATTTTTAGAAAGATCACTCTGGCAGTGGTAGGACTGGAGGAGGGTGATGAGGTGAAAGGTGTGGAGACTAGTGAGAAGGCTTTGTGGTGGTCCAGGTGAGAGGTGAGGAGCACTTGGACCTCAGGTATTCACACAGAGTTGGAGAGGAGCTAGATAAATCGGGGATTTTTTTAAAAAAAGAAGTGGCAAAGGACTTGGTGGTTGGTTGGATGAGGGAGAATAAAATGAGACTGAGGGACTTGCTCGAACGGGTTGGGTGGCCAAGTATAAAACGGTTCCATTAATGATTATATGGAATTTGGAGTTGGGTGGGAGAAATAATGCTGTTGGCTTTGAATATGTTACGTTTGGGGGGTCTCTTAGCCAGGAGGAAAGCTCTAGCTCCCTCCTTCCTTTCCAGAATAGCATTCCTAGCCAAAGTCAGACATCCTCGGGCCAGTTTCCTGCAGTCCCCAGTCAGGGATAAGATTCTCCAAGACCTTACTGGAATTCCTGAGCTCCATATCTTTCAGGGATATAAGCTGGGTCTTAAAAACTCCCTGTATCCTTATTGATAGAAGGAGAATGGATCCCTAACTCGCTTTTTAAAAATCAGATGCTGGCTGCAGTGGAGCAAACTCTCCTGCCTCTTTGCAAGCAGCACACTTTTAAAAAGAAACCATTTCCTGTGGGGCAGCTCTGGCCCTGACCGGCTCTGGCTCTCAGGTTGGCTCCCAAGAAGCCCCCATCTCCTTCAGGAAGAGGCTTTTTAAAAAGAAGATGAGGTTGTATACCGTGTAACCTGGTCCCGCCTGGCTGCTGGAGAAAGCCCAGAGACCTGGGGACTGGACCCTCTCTCAACCACCACCCGGGGTTAGGTGTCCTCATCGCCGAGGCAAGACTCCATGTAGCCCCAACTCTCCCCCAAAAGACGGGGCTGGGATCCTCCCCCACCTTAACTCGAATCTCCAGCGCTCACCTGGCGGTGGCAGGGCCAAACACGTGGGCCCGATTAGGGGCTGGCCTCTAGGGTCCTCCCAGGGAAGGGGATATACAACCCCAGGAGGCAGGAGGCTGGCCAGTCACCCGGGCCGTGACAATCTCCTTGGCTCCTACAGCCGATGTCCAAAGGCAGGGCACAGCCTGTGTCCCACTCCCCCCTTCATAGGACGGTGCCAGAATCTGTTATCTCTACTCCGCCCTCTGCTCACGCACTACCCCACTGTCGTGCCCATAAATCCCAAGAGCAAAGGGTAGCACGATTCCTCCCGCCTCCCTGCGGGCCCTGAAGCCGGGCACTAAAGCAGCGCAGTCCCAAGCTTCCCCTGCAGAAGCCGCGCTCCCCACTCGGTTCGGGGATAGAGGGGGCGCGAGAGAGCAAGTGGGCGGACGTCCCATCCTCCGCATCCACCTCCAGGTCCTGGCGCGCAGGGTGGGAGCGCTGCGCGCCTCCGCGCTGCGCATCGCGGCCCGCTTGCCGCCTGCCCCCTGCCCTAGCTGGGCCGCCTCCCCGGGCTGCCGGTGGAGGGCTACAAGGCGCTAACGTTACGCTGTTTCCGGTTTTCCAGAGGGCTCTGGTTTCCCCTCCCAAGGCGGCGGCGGCGGCGGAGCGGCGGAGCCCCCCAAATGGCCTGGCCAGATGCGGCAGGTTTGCTGCTCAGCGCTGCCGCCGCCGCCACTGGAGAAGGCTCGGTGCAGCAGCTACAGCGACAGCAGCAGCAGCGAGAGGAGCAGCAGCGGCAGCAGCGGCGGCGAGAGCAGCAGCAGCAGGAGCAGCAGCAGCGACAGCAACAGCGGCATCTCTCGTCCCGCTGCGCCCCCAGAGCCGCGGCCGTCGCAACAGCCGCAGCCCCGCAGCCCCGCAGCCCGGAGAGCCGCCGCCCGCTCGCGAGCCGCAGCCGCCGGCGGCATGAGGCGCGACCCGGCCCCCGGCTTCTCTATGCTGCTCTTCGGTGTGTCGCTCGCCTGCTACTCGCCTAGCCTCAAGTCGGTGCAGGACCAGGCGTACAAGGCACCCGTGGTGGTGGAGGGCAAGGTACAGGGGCTGGCCCCGGCCGGCGGCTCCAGCTCCAACAGCACCCGTGAGCCACCCGCCTCGGGTCGGGTGGCACTGGTGAAGGTGCTGGACAAGTGGCCGCTCCGGAGCGGGGGACTGCAGCGCGAGCAGGTGATCAGCGTGGGCTCCTGTGCGCCGCTCGAAAGGAACCAGCGCTACATCTTTTTCCTGGAGCCCACGGAGCAGCCCTTAGTCTTTAAGACAGCCTTTGCCCCTCTTGACACCAACGGCAAAAACCTCAAGAAAGAGGTGGGCAAGATCCTGTGCACTGACTGCGGTGAGTCGCCCCCTCCCTCTGCTAGAGAAAGGGGGGAGGGGCGAAGCGGTGGAGAATGGGGGTGGGGCGGGAGGTGCTGCAGGTGCCCAGGCCTGGCAGCGCCCCGGCCGGCCGCTGGGGGGTGGGGCCGCCCCTGTGCAGGGCGTTTGGCATGGTGGGTGAGGGTGTTGGGCTGGGGAGAAGGAGGATCAGGCTCAAAGTGTGCCAGGGGTGGGGGCGGGGGGACGCGCTGGCCTGTGCCAGCAGGGATCTGCGGCTGATGTATGGCATGTGGGGCTGGAAAGCTGCCATCATAGCCCAGTAGCGGCAGGAAAAACGGAGAGGTCCTGGTGTTGCTGGCCTGAGGCTCAGTGAGTCAGGAGTGACCCTCGGAGGCCTTGCCCGCTCTGCTCCCACGGGCCTGCCTTGCCCAGGCTGGCAGGGTCTGCAGGAGCAGCTGGGCAGATTCCCAGGCTGTGAAGGCCTCCGCTTACAAGTTCTCCTAGGGAATCATGGCCCCCGCCCCCTCCTTCCTCTCCTGGGCTCCCGGCTCAGCTCATCCACACCGCTGGCGGAGGCAGAGTTGGGACTTTTTCTGCTACTGTTTTCTGTCCCCCATGTGGCTCAGGGTTTTTTTCTGCATCGTGATTGCCTGTCTTTGCTAAGCTGGTAGCACAGTCCTCTCTTAACCTCCACGACTAGTGAGCAGACACCTCTTTTGGCTGTTTCTGGGAGATCTTCCTAGGTCTGTTTATTGTTATGACGGTGAAATAGAGTAACTTCTGCTGAATGCTGTAAGTTCAGCTCTGACATCTCACCAGCAGGATGTGTTGACTGCACATCTCATCTTCATGATGTTGGGTGCTGAACAGGAATGCAGGTGATTAGAAACAAAACACTGAAATCTGTAGATCTGTGCAGCTGGGAATGGAGGTCTCCAATATCAAAAGTCAAAGAAATGTCAGTTTAAGATCTTTTTTTTCTTGTCCCTGAATCCAGTACTTACTTCTCAGTAAGATATTTCGAACCAAATTGTCCCCAGACTGGAGTGTTTGGTGTTAGCTTGTCTTGTGCTTATTCATATTGGGGTTTCATTTTATCCCCAAAGGCTGGATTTGGTGTTTGCAGTGTGACTCTGAGCTGTGTAATCACTGAATTGTGACAGATGTCCTGGTCTGTCATAGAAGTTGGTGTGTTTACTAGTTTACCAACAGATTCTGGGTAGTATAAATAGGCTTTGAGTAGCAAAGAATGTGTACAGCCTGTAGGAAGTTTTGCTGCCCTCATCTTTCTAGATCAATGCCTTTGACTTTTGGAAGCTTCCCTTCTACCCCACGTCCCCCGCCCCCTCCCCACCCCTGTCCTTCAGGAGACGAATTTTAGTTTAGTGGTGGGAGTATATCTAGGTATTATGTTAAACTGTGATCACTTTAATCAGAAGACTCTTGCAGTGTCTTAATAAGAAGAAAGAAACTTTGGTGATAACAGCAGTTTATCTCTCTGACATTGTTCTGAGGAATATTGTTGACTACTCTTTAATGTTGGTTTTATGCTCTGAAATGTTTGATGATGACAAATTGAGACCAGTTAAGAATTTCTAATTTTTTATTGTGTTAAGCATTTTGTCTGAGATCCCTTGGGGAGCTGTGGAACTGTATTGTGCACTGGGAAATAGATAGTAAAAACATTTATTGAACCTTATCCAAGGACAGCTTCTGTTTTGGTTTTCAGTGAGTTGTTCCTGAATGTGCATCGTGCACATTGCCACATAATCCCTAGTCTGGTCCACTGAGCCCCAATGGTCATCGTCCCCTGTCTTCCTCCTCCTTTCCTCCTTCCTCCATCAATTCTACCTTGTTTGTTTTAGTGAGTGTTTAATAGCTTAATAGCTGAATGTGGAGATCATGAAAGATCTGGGGTTCAGAAATATAGTCTGCTTTTAGGTTGTGGTCATCTCATATTATGAACATGGCATGTGCAATATAGTTCTCAAAAAGATAAATTTAGGACTGCAATCACTGCTAACGAGAAGGCCCTCATACATCACAAATTATCAGGGGGCAGGAAAGTATATGGGAGTAAACATTTTAGAGTGCAAAAATTTTTGCTTTGAATTGATAGTATATAGATACAGGTCAGTTTGGGGGCTTTATCTAAGGGGATTAGAAATTAAAGGACATTTTTGTGAGAGGAAACTTGTGGAACTGGTGATAATATGACAGAAGAGCATAAACTGCATTTTCTTATTTTCTACAATGTGGTTGAAGAAAACATGCACTAGTAATGGTATATTAAATAAGGAAACAAATCTTCCTAACTAACCACGACACCTTCCTTGTGCTCAGCAGGAAATAACTAACAAATTTATTTTCTGTTTTCTATCTCTAAAAAGAGCCCTCTGGGCCACAGGGTCATTGGGAACATTTTCTCCTTGGAGCAGATCTGCCCATTGCAAAATAGGGAAACTGGCACCTGGAAACTGTCATCATGGCCTTTATATTGAGCAACTGTGGTTAAATTGTTACTTTATTTAGCCATTTTCAGCTCTGAGCCTGTCTGGGTTCTGAGAGGTATGGTTCCTAGGGAGATTGTCCAGAAAGCTGTGTTTTGGTGGGCCAGGACTTTGGGATAAGGTACCATACAGAGAGATAAAGGTCTTCATAAATGGCTAATTTTACCACAACTATGAAATGTTGACTTGTAGCCTGTTAAGTCCTTCTGGAATAGCAATATCTGCCAGAGGGGCATTTTTATAGATCTAATGTGTATCATTCATGCCAAATTACTACCTCTGGTGGTAAAGAGTGGAGTAAAATCTTTGCATTTCTCAGAAGATTACATACTTGGAGGTGTTTTCTGTGCCTTCTGAGGAAAGAACAGGAAAAAGATTTGAAAAGGACTCTCAGGGACTAGCAACTCTGTACAATGCTATAAAAGCATCCTGTTCTGCAAATAGTCCTACATTTTTAATGATGGTTGCATATATTTTGGTTTAATCACACTCTATCATTTGCTTTCCTATATGTGTATGGTTTTTAAATTGTTTCCTTATTGAATAGACACAATATATATCTTTTTTTTTTTAAAGAAAGATCATTCTTCCTTTGGGACTTTATGATTTGCCTTTTTCTTCCAGCGTATAGTGTACTTTGTTGTTAAAGCTAGAAAAGGTGTATTCCTGGGGGACTTTATGTTCTTTAGGATAGTTTTAAATTAATGTGGCACCCAGATTCACATATTAGAGCAAGGTGGTTCACAAAATTCAGTATAGCAAAAGCCACTGCATATTTTTAAAGTGCTGTTTATTTAAAGAATCTTTTCTTCCCCAGCCAGCTGGAAACCCAGCTGTGCTGCAGCTTGAAGATGGGAAAGTGAAACTAGATTAGAAACTGACCAGTCCTAGTGGTGAGGACAGGCTTGATTATAGATTTAGGGGTAGAATTACCATCACAATGTCATTATTTCTTTCAGTGGCTGCTTTCCTCAGCAGACTGGGATTCTTGGGGGCAGGAACCATATCTTATCTTTGAGGTCTTTCTCCTAGCTCTCCTGCCCTTCAATGTTTGGTACTGCCCGTGGCTTACAGAGGGATTCTCATAAGTGTCTTTTGAATGTATGAAGTCAAGTGAAGTTCAAAAAGCAAGCCTCCAGATTAATACTAAAACAATCTTAACTCTCCTATCTGTGACACCAAGTCCTGTGCTGAAAAGCTGAGTTCGATGATAGCCCTTACCTGTCGCTATGGGAACCTTTTTTTCTGAAGGAGTTGTAATCAACTAGAGTACTTAACCACAATGTGCTTAATCATTGTGCTGATTAGTGTTAATGGGATTTGAGCAGTGGAGAATCTAGGTCTTGTTGGAGAAGACCCTCTTTTTTTTTTTGGAAGGCAGGTTATCACACCCCCCCCCCCATGTTTAAACAAAATAAGATAACTATCAACTTGAATTAACAAAAGGTTTGGGAGCTAGAGAGGGTGTTATATTAACTAGCTAGGTGACTAACTTCTTCTTGGTCCCAAGGCTCTTAACCATCTTCTATTATCTAGGACTTTTTGTTTGTTTGTTTGTTTGGCTACGTTGGGTCTCTGTTGCTGCGCGGGCTTTCTCTAGTTGCGGCGAGCGAGGGCTACTCTACGTTGTGGTGCTCGGGCTTCTCGTTGCGGTGGCTTCTCTTGTTGTGGAGCATGGATTCCACGCGCGCGGGCTTCGGTAGTTGTGGCTCGTGGGCTCTAGAGCGCAGGCTCAGTAGTTGCGGCGCATGGGCTTAGTTCCTCCGCGGCATGTGGGATCTTTCCCGCACCAGGGCTCGAACCCGTGTCCCCTGCATTGGTAGGCGGATTCTTAACCACTGCGCCACCAGGGAAGTCCCTATCTAGGACATTTTAATTTCATTTCCTAATAGCAAATATGTCATTAATTTTTTCCTTTATAAAGTTGTATTTATATTTTTGAATACGTAACACTTTCATATGGTTCAAAACTTAGAAAGTACATGAGAATAAACGGTGGAAAGTCTTCTTCTTACCCCTGTCCTCAGCTACCCAGCTCTTAGGCAATTATAACATATTCTTGAAATGTGTATTTCTCTAAAAGCAAAATGTTTTTCAAAGTAGTCATTTTTTTTTTCTTAACAGATGGAGAACGTTAATTTTGCCATTAAGCCAATATTATGGTAAATTCTTCCCGAGTAGTGTGTGTGTGTATATATATATATATATATATATATTTAAACCTAATCCAAGATCTTAACCAGTATCCTACCTTACAAATATAACCCTAGAGTGAGGAATAAAAATACCAACTTATTTTTCAGATACTTTGCCATTAAGAAGTTTTCTGACAGTGAATTTTGTGAGTCTTAATTGGGATGCTCAAAGGAGAGACCGAAGGTTTGTCACTGAGCTTTAGGGCTGCAGTTCTGCCCATACAGCAGTTCCCACTGCTTACACTCTTGGTAGGTAATCTCACAATAGCATCCATGTGGGAAATCACATGATCCCATATATGGGAAGAGAAAACTCCACAGTGCATGATTGCTTTGATTCTCATTTAGAAACCAAAGACCCCAGTTGCTGATGAAGAGGTTGATTTTGATCATATTCACGTATAGCTGGTATGACTCCAGGGGGAATTAACCACTTGAATACTATTTTGAAGTACGTTTAAGGTAACTGATTTGAACATAGTGTTAAAATTTCAGAGGGTCAAGGAATTGCCATTTGGACAAGTAGGGGAAAGCAAATACACAAATCTAAACAGTGGGACGTCTTAACCCTCTAAAGCCTGTTGGTTTAGCGGCATATGGCAATTTTGAACATTGATTTGGAAAAGGAATGATCTCACTATCAATGAAGTTTCCCCTGTGCAGTCTTTGACACTCGTTCTTGGGTCTTTCTTTTCAGGGTCTGAAGTGTTGTTAGTATAATTTACATCAAAGGTAAAAGAAATTTCCCTCCAAATTTTGAGTTTGGATGGATGTGTGTGAAATGGGGATTTTTGTCTTACTTGTTTCCCGTGAGTTAACCCTCCCCACTTACTTATTGGAATTTGTACATAGAGATAAACCCAGTTTGTGAATTTCAAGAGATGATATATCTTTAGAAAACTGAGAAAAGTAGATGAATTGAGCAGTGGATGTGCTAAATTATGACGTTTGAAAAAATGACTGTCTTATGTGAAATTCAAGTAGATTCCTTTAAAAACAACAGTACACACAAATGAATCTTGGTGAGTGATGTTTCAA
The DNA here is from genome assembly GCF_965194825.1 of Balaenoptera physalus. Taxonomy (NCBI): domain Eukaryota; kingdom Metazoa; phylum Chordata; class Mammalia; order Artiodactyla; family Balaenopteridae; genus Balaenoptera; species Balaenoptera physalus. Next base: position 60,516,433 of record NC_138890.1, read on the forward strand.
GCAAGCCTGTAGGAACTGAAGCAAACCTGGAGGATGATTAAAAGGCTTTAGGATGACATGAAAGAGGACATGCTGTACCCAGGCAAAGAGCTGGGAAGCTTTTGCCAATCTGGGGTCAAAAGACAGAGATTCCACCCTTGACTGAGATCATTTGCTGCTAATCAGCTGTGATGTTTTTGATAATTATGAAATGAGGTTGAGTTAAGGAGCCTTCTTGCTCTGGCTAGTTGCTGCTGGCAGAGTGTGGCATGCAAGCTCCATTCTACAGTAACATTCCCTTCCTGCTTTGTACATGCAGTGAGATCCAAATAGCCTCTCCAGGGACCTTCTCTGGGACAGAGCCTGTAGCTCTTCTCTGTGCCTCAGCTCAGAACCTGATTGTGCTGCTTGCCTCCTGGGGTGGGGCTGGAGGTAGTTAACATTCCATTTGCCCTTGCAGATGTTTCCAGAGTAGCAGAGGCACAGGTATCCTAGAGAGTTTCCTTATTCTACTAGCAACACAGACCCCCAAGATGTGATGTTCAGGTTACTTTTTATTCTCTCTTAGGAAGCAGAATCTTTAATGGTTCTTTTTTTCCTTCAGTGATTTCCTGCTTTGTGCTTAGGACATTGGCTTCCCTCTCCTCCTTCCCTCCCTCGTCTGTTTATACAGACTGAGGATCTGTCTTTGTCCTTTAGGCTGGGATGTTTTACTTGGTCTTGATCTTGATATTGGTCCAACTAACAGAAGCCAAGCTGAACTAACATTCCTCAGAATTAAATAAAAGGAAGGTTACCACATGGCTAAATACCTGGTCCGACCATGGGAAAGTCAGGACATCATTAATTTGATTGGGACAGTGATGCAATTTGGTATCCCAGAGGTTGTATTACTAAAAGAGCTTTCTTTCATTTCCATCTTTCAAATGTTTGCTTCAACAAATGTGCTCTGTGTAAAGAACTAGGTACTTTAGGAGAATTGCATCAGACAGTCCCTGTCACCAAGGAGCTTACAATCTAGAAGTACAAAGATATAACAGAATTCAATCTAGAGTATGACAAATGCCATAAGATATACCAACATAGTGCTTTTGGGAGGAGGGGAAGAGTCATAAAAGAAAGAAAGATCTAGTTAGAGGATTAAAGAAAGTTTCTTGGAGAAGCAGTTTGAGATGGGATTCTAATAGTCAGAGATAGACGAGGTAAAGGTGGTTTAGGGATAGAGATGAACTGATTGATTAAATCAATTCCATGCAGACAGAGCAGCATTCTCAGTAGCCGAGGAACATGTTTGTAGTATACAAAATAACCAGGATGAAAGGAGCAAATGGGCAAAGGTCCTAGAGGGGTAAATTAGGATGATATTCCCACCCATCTTGAGTGCTAGACTGATGAGTTTATTTGTAATTATGTAAGTAGTATTTGAAGGCTTCAGTTAAAAGCAGCTCAATAACGTGTTGTAGTTTTCAGTGAATGGGTCACATATTTTGTTAAATTTATTCCTTAGTACTTCTTGTTTTCTGGATGCTTTTGTAAATGGTATTTTTATTTAATTTTGTTTTCCACTTATTCATTGCTAGTATATAGAAAGATAATTGTTAAAATATTGGCTTTGTATCCTGTATTTGTTATTCACTTATTCATTTCAGTAACATTTTTGGGGTAGATTTCTTAAGGATTTTTTTTCTATGTACATGACTGTATTGTCAGTGAAAAAAAAGACAGTTTTACTTTTTCCTTTCTAATCTGTTTGCCTTTATTGCCTTTATTTTTTTCTTGCCTTATTCCACTGGCTGGAACTGCCCAGTACAATGTTGAATAAGAGTAGTGAAAATGAGCATCCTTGGGGGAAAGAATTTAGACTTTCACTATTAAGTATGATGTTAGCTGAAGGTTTTTCATAGATGCTCTTCCTTTAAAAAAAAAAAAAAAGTCTGCTAAATATAGTATAATGACTAAGAGTTTGTGCTCTACAGCCAGATGAACCTGGGTTTGGAAACCATGTTCTAACTGGGTGATGTTGGGCAAATTACTTTCTGTATCTTCGTTTCCTACAAATGGGGATAGTTATAGCACTTAATAGGATTGCTATGAGTATTAAATGAGATAATGCATGTAAAATAATTAATACAGCACCTGCTCAATAAGTGTTATTAACAAAATCTTATTAACTTAGACCAATGTGAGCAGGAAGACTAGTAAGTGAAAATATTAAGTTCTGGAGGACTGGAGGCAGACAAGGGGAGAAATTTTTACTGAAAACTGTATTATGTGTGTGGTATAATTGTAGGGAAGCCCATGTGAGTCCAGGGTATGAATGCTGGTCCTATGGAGGTCCCAAGTAGGCTACAAATCTTGATGTGTCCATGAGTCTGTGTTAGTCAATTTTTTGAGAAGCCCACAGATAGAAACTGCTTTTTTCTGTTTCACAAATGGGAGGACTAAGGCTCAAACTTCAAAATGACCATTTCAAAATTTCATCATGCTTGTGGGGTCAACCAAGGGTCCACATTCTGGAGTCCTGCCAGGTCTGCTTTTTTACTTCGGCAGGTCTTATCTTACATTGTATTGTTGTTAGGAGGAGTTGCTGAAAGTCACTGGAAAATGGCTGAAAGCATCCTTTCTTCTTTCAAAGAAAGAAGGTCCCTGACTCATCCTGCTTTGATTTGGGGGTTTCCAGAGTTGGGGGTGGATTCACACTGAATTATTCATACTCTTTCCTTGTTTGTGCACTGGGTTAGGATGGGTCTGGTGGCTGCCCAGGGTCAGAGGGGTACAGGTATGGGCATGTAACAGGTGGCATTTTGGGAATTTGTGGGGTTTAATTTTAATTAATTAATTGATGTGTGGTACCCATTGGAAGTATGAAACTTTGCTCCTTAAATGTTTATAGGACAAAGACTCTGCTTTGAGTCCTTCCTCTAAATATTTGTTGGGTATTATTACGCCTCAGATCCTGGACTGGTCACACATCCCTGACCTTAGGAAGTATTGTTTTTTCTTATTCTTAGACTTTTAGTATTTATGGCCTGTATCACTTATATGACACATCATTTAATGCCATGCACTGTTAATTGTCTTTTGATGGGTCAGTGTCTTAGCTCCTTCACCTGATTGTAAGATCTTTGGGGCCTGAAACTTAAAATATGTTTCAGTAAATATTTGACTACTGGCTATTGCCAAGTAAGGGAAAAGTGAGACCTTTGCTTTCTCTAAAGACCATTTTGTCCTAGACAAATTTCGAGATTCCTCAAATGACAGCTCAGGCTTAAGGACTAGACCAACCATGGAAAATGTCTTCAGACATTTAGATAAAGGGCAGAATTTTGCTTCTCAGTTATGTTTCAGGTTTTTTTTTTTTTTTCTTGATAGTCCATAGTTTCTTCATTTTCTTGCAAGTAATTTTCTGTTCTTGAGTTTTAGAATTATCTCTAGGTGGTTTTCCTCATACATGTCAATATTTTGGCTTGTGTTTCATTCCTGTCTTTTAGTTAGTTCGCATTCTGCAAAATTCTCCATTTTCACTTGCCATACAAGCTTTTTGGTTATTCCCCATTCTGGTTTCTCACTGGAATGGTCAGTTGGACTCTCTTACTCTGGCCTGTTCATGCTTCAGGCTGAATACCTTAAAGAGGTAAGAGGTATGACCAGGCATCTTCTGTAGTAAGCTGAGATCACAGATAAGGAGTGGTTGTACCTTTTTGCCTATAGGCAGCTTGGGGGCTTCTGGAAGCCAGTACTGGTTCTTAGATCATTCTTTTCTTCTGAAAGGGTAGGGAGTAGAAACCTAATATTTCTTCACATCTCTCTTTTAGTATGTTCATTCTTTTGTCATTGCCTTGAAATGAGGCATTTTTCTGCTATGTCTCCGTGGCTGAATTATTGGGTGGGGATGGGAGGGGCCTCTCCAGAGGAAGTTCTCTTCTAGCCCAGGGCTCCTAAGGGCCCCTAGTCATAACCTTGCAGAAGGTTGTGGCCCTCAGCTTCAGCGAGTCAGGGTTCCTTTCACTGGTGCCTGTGGCCATACATGAAATCTCAGTACAGCACTTCACCATGTTGCTTAGGCCAGTAATGAATTTCACAAGCACAACCCAATTGATGGCTCTCCTCTGGAGTAAATTTATATGACTTTAGAGAAGAGAGTTTATTTACCAGTCAGGACGGAACAGGTAGATTAAGTAGGTGATCTGTTGTGTCTGAATTCCTGTCTCTGAGTGAGAAATAAAATAACAGCAGGGCTGCATATAGTGCAACTTTCCCGACATTGTCATTGGTTGATTGAATTTCAGAGAAGAAGAATAACAGAAAGAAGAAGAATGTTTTTAAAAGGAAGAAAGAAGACTCAGACCACGACATGACTTATTTGTCACAGAATGAAGCCAAGGCCCACAAGTGAAGATTTTTTTTTCAAAGGACACTGGGGTTTCCAAAGGCAGCCTGTCTGACTGCTCACTCTTAGATGGTTTCCTTTTCACAGTCTGTTCAGGTGGGTTTCTCTTCTGAGACCCTCTTACCTGGGGCTCCACCCCTCCCACCTTATCCCATCTAGCTCCTACCTTTCTACTTAGGCCTGCTGTCATACTTGCTTACATCATAAATGTAACAGCCATCCCTCAGCCCCTGTTCCCAAGAACCAGAGAAGTTTCCAGAAATTTCTAGTACAAAGTTCCCAATCCTTCCTTGGACTTTAGGTCTGATGGACCTAGTGGGAAAATAGGAACAAGGCAAGAGATAGGTACCTACGTGGGTGGGACTATAGCCAACAAATTGGGCTAAATTTTTCTCAGGTCTGGTTCTTTTAGACAAAATATGGGGTTTTCCCAAGAACACTTCTCCTATATTTCTAGGTTTCATTTTCAAGAGGAAATGCTTTCTCCAAAAAGGCTAGTAACATTCACTGGCCTTTTAGTAACACGTACATTAAATTGTCTTGGCCAAGTACTGACAGTAATCCCTTTCAGATGGCACCTCTGGGGCTCGGCCCAAGTGATTCTGGCCAATACTGGGCCAGGCTCCACTGGATGTGGAGCCAGGTAGTATACTCTGGGCAGAACAAGACATCACCACCTCTGAGAGAAACTCCTTGCTGCTGGGAAAGAATCTAATTTGTAGGTTGAAGGGAGGCACATGGGTGGCCCCCAGTTTGGGACTTGGCTGTCTTTGTTTCTCAGTATGTAAATCATCTGAGTAAGTTTCCACTGTGCGTGGTATGCACTCAGCTAACTGAGAGGGCAAATGGGAGCTGGAGCTGAGACTGGTTCCCTTGGGAATACTGTTGTCACCTCTGCCGATTTTACCCCAGCTTCTACCTTTGCCCACACATAATGTGAGCTTTGTGCTTCTTCTGTGTGGTGTCACAGCCTCAGGGCCTCTGGTGAAGGGTCTGCACTAGGCCCAGAGCTTGTTGTACAGAAGTACGAATTAAAGGCATTGGTTTAAGATTAGTTCTGTGAAGGGATCACTTGAAACTTTAGTGCTGTATCTGAAAGAAAACATCAAATTGATAAAGGGTCCCAGTGGGTTTGATGGTCTTCATTGGGCCAAGGTCACGAACCATATATATATTTTTAAAATTTATTTATTTTTGGCTGTGTTGGGTCTTCGTTGCTGCTCCACGGGCTTTCTCTAGTTGTGGGGAGCAGGGGCTACTCTTCGTTGCGGTGCACGGGCCTCTCATTGTGGTGGCTTCTCTTGTTGCAGAGCACAGGCTCTAGGTGCACGGGCTTCAGTAGGTGTGGCACTCAGGCTCAGTAATTGTGGCTCATGGGCTCTAGAGCACAGGCTCAGTAGTTGTGGTGCACAGGCTTCGTTGCTCCACGGCATGTGGGATCTTCCCGGATAGGGCTCGAACCCGTGTCCCCTGAATCGGCAGGAGGATTCTTAACCACTGCGCCACCAGGGAAGTCCCACGAACCATATATATATATTTTTTTAAAATAAATTTATTTATTTATTTTTGGCTGTATTGGGTCTTTGTTTCTGTGCGAGGGCTTTCTCTAGTTGTGGCGTGCAGGGGCCACTCCTCATCGCGGTGCGCGGGCCTCTCACTGTCGCGGCCTCTCTTGCTGCGGAGCACAAGCTCCAGACGCACAGGCTCAGTAGTTGTGGCTCACGGGCCTAGTTGCTCCGCGGCATGTGGGATCCTCCCAGACCAGGGCTCGAACCCGTGTCCCCTGCATTAGCAGGCAGATTCTCAACCACTGTGCCACCAGGGAAGCCCAACCATATTTTTTAAAGGAAGTATAAGAGTTTAGTTTTCTCATCTCTGAAGTTAAGTAGCAGCTTCATAATTCCAGAGTAGGGGTGAGCGTTGCACTTGAAAGAGGAAGAGTAGAAAAGGCCAGTAGTGCTGCTCTGTCTACGTGAGTCGGGGGTAATCCAGTGGATGTTACTCTCCATTCTATGGTTCAAAGATTCCTTTCTTTGAAAGAGTTTGTTACTGACAACTGTGAGTTTGGGGCAGAGGTCATGGTTGGCTTGCAGTTGACCTGTTCAACCTTAAAGACTGAAGCTGGTTCGTGGATCCTGCCATGAGTTCCTCCAGTATGTTGTAGTGTTTGGTTCTTTCCCCTCCCGCTTCCTTCTCAGGTCCTTCCATCACTGGCTCTTCTTTTCAGCCTCTTGTAAAGGGTACAATTTTTAATGGATTGTCCTTGGTTCTCTTCTCAACTTACATAATCTGTTTTGAATTTTCAACTCTACATAGCATAGTGGTTAAGGCTGCATGCTCTGGAGCCAACTTTGAAGAGTGAATCTTGGTTCTATGGCTTATTAGCTGTATAACCTTGGGCAGATTGACCATTTTGTGTCTCAGGTTCCTCAACTGTAAAATGGGGCTAATTATAATACCTACCTCATAGCATTGTGATAAGGATTCAGTGAGTTACTCCTTGTAAAGTGCTTAGAACAGTGCCTGCTTGTAGAAAACATTCAATGAAGACTAGCTGCAATTACTATTATTGTCACGTCTATTGTTAGTTGAAAGAGAATGGCTTTGGATTCAGACTGATATTAAAATCCTGACTCTTCCTTACTAGCTATGTGAACTTGGGAAAAGTCCCTTAATTTTTCCAAGTCCCGGTTTCCAACTGCCCATGGCACATTGTTTCAGTTATCCATTGCAGCATAACAAACCACCCCAAAATATAGTGGCTTCAAATAGCAATCATTGTATGTTATTATCGCTCACAGTTTGGAGATTGACTGGGCTCAGCTAGGAGGTTTAGTATCTCTCATGTAGTTTTTGGCCAGATGGTAGCTGAGCAGTCAAACAGTAGATGAGACTGGGTTATTTCTAAGTTTCCTCTCTGACGTGTCTGGCATTTGATGCTGGCTGGTTCTCATCTGGGAGCTTAGCTGGGACTGAGGGCCAGAGACCAACCTTGCCTGGGTTTCCTCACAACATGGTGGCAAGGTCCATGTGTGAGCATAAGAGAGCTCCAGGCAAAAGCTGTATTGTCTTTTATGATCTAACCTCAGAAGTCACTAGCATCACTTCCACCGCGTTCTGTTTCTCAGAAGAGAGTTACTAAGGCTTGACTGGATGCAAATGGAGCAGAATTAGACCCTACCTCTCAATGGACAGATTGTCAAAGAATTTGTAGACATGTTTTGAAACAATTACAGTCTGCCCTCTGGTCACAAATTATTTATATTCCTTGCACATGAAAAATACACTCATCCTGGTCATTGCATTCAAATTCCAATGTATACTTACTTATTAAAAAAAAAAAATATACTCATCCTCACCCAAGACCCTCCTCCCTCCAAAAAGTCTCATCTATATGGCCTCAGGCTCAGGCTCAAGAGCCAGGGATTCATCATCTAAATTAGGTCTGGGTACAGATGAGGCTCCTCTCATGCGGTTCCTTGGGGACAGCAACTCAAATGCTGTTCCTCTTGACCTGAAGGCTGTCAACGAAAGAGACAAGTCATCTACCCTCCACCTCCCCCACCCCCCAACCCCCATACAATGCTGGAATAGACATAGGATAACTGCTACAGATGCCCCCTTTTAAAAACTGGTAATGCTTGAACATTGTAAAATGACTTTATTATTTTTTACTTAAAATTTTGAAATTTAAAATAAGTTGATCTATAAGAAAGTCGCAAAAATAGTACAAAGAATCCTCTTTCCCCAGCTTCCCCAAATTATACAACTATGTAAAAGTATCAAAACCAGGAAATTAATAGTATTGATACAATAGTATTAACTGATCTATAGACCTTATTCAAAATTTGCCAATTGTCTTATTAATGGCCTTTTCCTGGTCCAGGATCCAGTCTAGGATCCCACATCACATTGGTTTGTTTTTTTTTTTTCTTTTTTTGGCCGCACTGAGCGGCTTATGGGATCTTAGTTCGCCAACCAGGGATTGAACCTGGGCCCACGGCAGTGAAAGCACCAAGTCCTAACCACTGGACCGCCAGGAAATACCCCCACATCACATTTAGTTTTTACGTCTTCTTAGTCTTCTATCTGGGGTAGATGTTCCGATTTAGAAAGAGGGGAACCAGCAGTCCTAGTGCATAGCAGTTCTGAAATCTGGCCTGGCATATGAGTAGGGCTCAGTCCTATTGCCTGGGAATGATTCTCCACTGCTCTTGGTTTTACCCTATGGGCTCATGGTTTTGCCTTCTAATTATCCTTCCTTTTCCAAAACATGTAGCCTGTGTTTGCAGCTAGGTAGTGTTCTCAGTTCTGTATTCTTTTAGGTGATGTCTAGTCAAGTGTGGCCACAAGAGAAGGAGATACAGGAGAGGCACACAAAAAAATGAGCTAACTATATTCATTGGTCCTAGAGATGGGGGGTCACTGCCTGCCACACAGGAACACAGGGGAAGTACCAGGTTTTGGTCAGGTGGCAGAAGACTGGAAAGAGGGGAAACATAAGGTGGAAACCTTTATTGGGGTGTCCTTGGGGAGGGGAAGGCAGGGCAGGGTGAACAGTTTAGGGTTGGCTAGTTTGAATAATTTTGATGGGCTCTAAGTTATAGGGGTGGTTCCTGGTTGCCTGGTACCTGGCCCTGGGATGATTAAAGGGCAGACAGAGGAGACATGGCTCTGGATTGGTTAGTTTGCACATCAAAGGCCTTCTCCTGGCTGAATCCTTTGCTGTTTCTAAGAATTGAGTAGCCCTGGGAGAGGCAGTCCCTCCCCAGCCAGAAATGGTTTTTTAAGATGTCAAAACATCATAGTATATAAAAAGTAAAAATTTTGTACAGTACACTCAGCCTGATTCCTACTTGTAGATGTTTGGGGGCCCAAAAGCTTCTTTTCATTTTGCACTGTTTGGTCCCTCTTAGTCCAAACTGATGGTGTTCCTGCTACTATATTTCTTTTTAAAAATCTGTGGTTTGCCTATGAATCTTATCAAGGTTCCCTACATTAGACAAAAGCCATACCTACAAATCTTATCAAGATAAGCTGTTCTCTACGTGAGCTCCCTGTAGGGCTGCTGTGGACACTATTTTTCAGGCTAAAGGAGTCACTATTCTTTAATGGAAAGGGCCTGGAGGCAAGTCAAAGGCATTGCCTTTGATCTTTCTGAGGTCTTAACAAAGGATACAATTCACAATGTCTCAAATTAAGCTCATTATAGTCTCCTTACCATATCCTGTTCTGTCTAGGACACTCCCATCCTAGATAACAACAATCCAGCTACTCTTCCAAGCCATTAGAAACCGCAAAACCATCTTTGGTTCCTTTCTCACCTACGTCCCCTGTATATAGTACATTGTGAAGTGATGACAATTTTGACTATTGCAAGTACCTTCAATCTAACTCTTTTCATGCGTGAGGCGCTAGTTGGGTACTTATATCTCACTTAGGCTGCCACCGTGGCTGCTAAATGGAATCCCCAGTTTTCAGAGTCTCTGCTCTCTTCCATCTGTTGTCTATTGATGGCATCAGCTTTCTAAAAGTAATTCTCTCTGCCCAACCCAGAAATCTTCAATAGGTTTTTATTATCTATAGAATAGAGTGAAAACTCCTTCACATAACATGCGAGGCCTTCCACAACCGACACCCACCTGCCGTTAAGCCTTTAGCCTGCTTTTCCACACTTACTGTTTGCTATAGCCAAAATGTAGTGTTTTGAACATTTCAAACATGTTTTACATTTTTCTTCCATAGCACTTTTGCACATTCTGTTTTCTGGTGTGTTTTCATTTCCTTCTCTGTCAGTTGCTAACCTCCTGATCCTTCAAGGCTCAACTCAGATCTCACTTCTCCTCAGTGCTTTTTCTGATCCCCTCAGTCCAAATGGACCATGGCATGTTTCTGTAGCAGTTCATAGCTCTTCTGTAATCATAATGGCCTATCCTACCACTTAGCGTAATTGGTTGGGGAAGCAGGGTATGTGTGTATGGTCCTACAGACGGAGAGCTTCTTGAGTGCAAGATGGAACTGTAGCAAAGGATGTATCTCACTTATTTTTTGGTGCCTTATGTAAGTTAATGACTAATAGCTGCTTGGTGACTTGAGAGAATGGATTTTACCTTGGGATTAGAACTGGAAATTGGGAGTAAACATCTGGTGCATGAAAGGAGATTGGCCTAGGTATGCAATATGCTGGTAGAGGTATGAAAGTGGTAAATTGAGGCTGCCACTTTAGATGAAAATGGGAAGCCTGGTTTAGTTACAAAGTGCTACATTGGACTCTTTTTTTTTTTAATAGATCTTTATCGGAGTATAATTGCTTCACAATACTGTGTTAGTTTCTGTTGTACACCAAAGTGAATCAGCCATATGCATACACATGTCCCCGTATCCCCTCCCTCTTGAGCCTCCCTCCCACCCTCCCTATTCCACCCCTCTAGGTGGTCACAAAGCATCGAGCTGATCTCCCTGTGCTATGCTGCTGCTTCCCACTAGCTAACTATTTTACATCCAGTAGTGTATATATGTCCATGCTACTCTCACTTCGCCCCAGCTTCCCCCTCTCACCCTGTGTCCTCAAGTCCATTCTCTATGTCTACATCTTTATTCCTGCCCTGCAACTAGGTTCATCAGTACCATTTTTTGTCTTTTTTTAGATTCCATATATATGCGTTAGCATACGGTATTTGTTTTTCTCTTTCTGAGTTACTTCACTCTGTATGACAGACTCTAGGTCCATCCACCTCACTACAAATAACTCAGTTTCATTTCTTTTTATGGCTGAGTAATATTCCATTGTATATATGTGCCACAACTTCTTTATCCATTCATCTGTCGATGGACATTTAGGTTGGTTCAATGTCCTGGCTATTGTAAATAGTGCTGCATACATTGGACTCTTTTTTTTTTTAATAAGTTCATTTATTTATTTACTTATGGCTGCGTTGGGTCTTCGTTGCTGCATGCGGGCTTTTCTCTAGTTGTGGCAAGTGGGGTCTACTTTTTGTTGCGGTGCACGGGCTTCTCATCGCGGTGGCTTCTCTTGTTGCAGAGCACGAGCTCTAGGCACATGGGCTTCAGTAGTTGTGGCTCATGGGCTTAGTTGCTCCGCAGCATGTGGGATCTTCCCAGACCAGGGCTTGAACCCGTGTTCCCCCTGCATTGGCAGGTGGCTTCTCAACCACTGCGCCACCAGGGAAGCCCTGGACTCTTACACTGTCATTGTTGCTGCTATTTATAGCAAAAAAATACCAAATCTCCGATATGTGGATTGGAGTCTGTGTTTTATTAGCCTCTATGGGAAGTATCTTAGAAAGATTATTCAGGGATAGGAGAATTTGGCTGTTTTGTGTACCACTGTATCCCTATCACCTTCATGGTTCTTGGCATGTTATAGGAGCTCAATAAATATTAATTGAGGGGGAAATGAGTGAAGAAATGATTTTTTCTCCTGTGTGATTCTAGGTACCTACATGTGCCATACCCAAGGAGCATGGCCAGGAGAGCTGGTTCAAAATCAGCTCAAGTTAAGAGAAGGCTTATTCATCACAAGTGATTTATCCAGGGTCCTCTTGGTACCCAGAGCTTTCTGCTTTAACACAGACAAGTAGGAGATATTAGGGCCTTAAGATGTAGACAGGGTGATTGGGGGCAAGTGGATGGCAGAATTGCAATCTGAATCAAGCAGTCAGAAGTGACAGGAGCTTCTTTTAGGTGGCCGGGAGGGGAGTCTGAGCAGTGTCCTTAGTTAAGGAAGAGGAGACTGTGCAGGCTTTGTGAGCTTTTTTGTTGTTTTGTTTTCAAATGATGAGAGCCCTTCCTGGAAATCAGCCTCCCTGGTCCAGTCTCAGCCCACAGCTTTCTGTATGACCTTGTGCAGGCTGTCCTTATACCCTGGGCTTTGTTTTGAGCTGACAAGGGGCTTTCTTCAGCTGTGAGAAGTGGGGTGGAGAGAGTTTCAAGCCAATTGGGTAAGTGGCATGCCATCAAAGTAGAGCCTGCATGGGTTTATAGTTGTACTTTGAAAATTTTAGCAAAATCCTGGGCTGAGGGACAGTCTGGATGCCTAGAATGCTGAATTTCTTTCTGGAAGCTAGACTTCCCCTGTATTCCATTTTGAGTATCAAATGTGAACAGCCTCCCCAAGTCTGTGATTGTGATAATTAGATGGGAGGGCTTGGGGCAATTTAGGAAGATGATGGGGGCCTGACCTCTTCCTGCCTTTGAAATTCACAAAGGAGAGAGAATGGGGAAAATGATGAATAATTGATCAAAAAATGGGGAGTGTCCCTCCTAATTTAGAACAGCTGGCTCAGGGATGAAATTGTCTTACTCTGTTAATGGCCCTCAGGACCAGATGCTATGAAAACAGAAATTCAACTACGACTTTGGGCAGCTCTCTCCACACAGTGAGAGCAGGGCCACCTCTTCTCTCTGCCCTTGCCCACCTGTGGATTCCTCTAGGGGAGTCTCAAGAGTCTTGAGGGAGGGGGCTTGTTGGGCCCATGGTAAGGATTCCAGGCAAGGGGTAGGTGGAGTTGACAGGAACCTCAGGGTATGTGGGTTTTGCATCCCCTTGGGTGTTGGCTTGTCCTGGACACTCTGTGCCTTCCTGTTTGTCGTGGGGCTAGCTCAAGGCGATCTCCCTCGATTCCATATATCGGAGGGTTGGCCTGCTTGGTCTCTTTATATCCCCAAGGAACCGATTTTACAACAGGGCTGGGTGAACCATATGGCAGCCTAGATTACAGTGATTGTTGGCGTTTGTCAACAGAGAGAACAGGCTTTTTGGCTGTAGCAAATCCCCCAGGTAGGGCTACCCACACCATCTGTGAACACAGCATATAGGGTCAGCTAGGTGAGTAAGCAGTCCCATTCTTATCCACTCCCTGCCTCCCAAAGAAACTGAGAGGCAAGCTCATCATCAAGTGTTGGCTAATAGATGTATATTTTTAGCTCCTTTATTGTTCTTTTCTTTGAAGGATACTGGGGACGTCTAGTAGTCATGTATCTTGTTCTGGAGAGGTTTACAGTCTAGTTGGGGATATCAGATTAACATGAATCAATAACAAGTGACGTAAAGCAAAAAGTTTATAATAATTGCAAAAGAGAGAATAGATTGTAGAATTCAGAGATGGGGAAGATCAATTAGGGTGGAAATTTTCTAGGACAGAGTTAGGGCTAAAGGTTAGTTTTGAAGAATGAATAGGTTTTGGGGATTTAGGAGGATAAGGGAAAGGTTTCTAGGCCAAAAGAACAGTATGAACAGAGGCAGAGACAAGGAAGATGTCTTTCCAGAACCATGAGGAGATTAGTGTGCTTGGGGTAGAGATATAGGGGAGATAAGATTAGGAAAGGAGGGCAGGACTGGATTAAGGAGGGTCTCCAGAGACAGGCAGAGGAGTTTGGACTTGGTTCTGGAGGTGATATGGCGCCATTGTAAGTACTGGTGCAGAGATAGGATATGAAGAGAGGAATGTTTGCAAATACTTGTATACACAATTCAGAGTGGACTGGATTTGGGGAGAGATAGATGTTTGAGAGATCAAGGAGGGAATCATAAAGTCTCTGAAGCCATGGAAACTGGGAGAAGAGGCAGGTAAACTTTCCTGTTTCTTCCCAGAATCTGTGAGACGTGGTGATGAACTGGGAAGCAGGCATAAAAGGGGTCAAAGTTTAATCTTGGAAAGCTGGGGAAAATAATAGTGCCATTAGCAAAAATGGAGAAGTTGTGAGGAAAAGTAATTTTAAGGAGGAAAATGAAGAGTTTGGCAGTGATTTTATTTACTTAACAAACACTTATTTGACACTTATGTACTTGGCACAGTGCTAACCACTTTATAAGTGTTAACTCATTTAGTTCTCATAATAACTGTATGAAATAAATACTGTTATTTTCCTCTTTATTACAAAGGGGAAAACTCAAACATAGAGAGAGGTGAGCTAACTTGCTCAAGGTCATGAAGCTATAAATAAATGGCAGAGCCAGGATTCTGAACCCAGACCATTTATTCTAGGCTTCCTCTGGTTGATGGGAGACCCAGCTAGAAAATACAATAGACAATAGAAAACCAGATATTTGTTGGGTGCATCTTTTGTGCAGAACTCTGCAGGAAATTTAAAATGAGTATGACATGGACATACCATCAAGGAGCTTGTAAGGTTCTAGTGAGGGAATGGCAGATGGTCAAATCGTTGTTAAGGGTAATATATTTTGTGCTACAAGAGAGGGCAGCACATAACTAAGAAAGGAGGGAGGATAAATACATGTATAATAAATACATATTTATTAGAGACATGTCTAGTTAGAGACATCAGAAAAGACTCAAAGGAGAAGGAGCTTGGAAGATGGGTCAAGTTGGACTTTGGTTGCTGGTGGTAGGGGAAGGAAGGTTATTCCTGGTAGAGGTAAAAGGTAAAATCATGGAAGAAAGAAAATTCAAAACATATTTTGGGATCAGCACACGGCATAGTACCTAGCTCAGTAAATGTTTGACCTGAACTAGGATGGGAAGTGGTTCGTTAAGCTGCAACCTAAAGCGTGGGTTGGAGAAGCAGTAGGAGAGAAGGCTGAGATTCCCTTGATAGAGGGCTGGAGCCTAAGTGAGTGGATCGGACTGGAGAGGTCAAATCCCTGGTCCATGGCTGAGGAATGATAGCTGATGCTGGAAGAGCAGAGGACTCTTGGAGGGAAGACTATAGGAAGGGAAGAGTAGAGAGCTGAGGATGGAGCCTTTTTGTTTTATGCATGCAAATATCTAGGCTACTCTTACTTTGGGATGAGCCTGAATGTTTCCTAAAATAAGGCCTGTTGGCTTGTGGGATATGGTTGTTCCTCTTCTAGATGGGGAGACCATTCTGGCTCTCTGCCTTTGCTCCTCAATCATCTCCCAGCCTTCCATTCCAGCCCCAGCCCCTGTACCAACCCCCACCCAGGGGTAAATAAAGTTCTTATTGTCTTTGTTCCCTAAGTAGATGTAGACAGGAGTCCTAGGACCCTTCTGCCTGGACTGAAGGAGAAATTAAAGAGACATGAGACCATGCTCATGTTATGGATGCAGAGGTGATATTTCAGGGAATCCCTGTGTGGTGCAACACTTGAGTGGTTGAGATTGCTCTCTTAGGTCATGGGTGGTGACCTCCAGAGAAGCAAAGCATGGTCCATTCTAGTATTCCATACCCACTTAGGCTTTTAAGGATCATTCTTAGGGCAAGTGTTGAGTAGAGACGGAACTTAAAAATACAGAGATCCGACATTACTCTTGAACTTCTTCAGTGGACATGCTGGAATGGTCCTAACCTCAGACTCCGTCTCATAAAACAAAGAACACAGTCTTAGGAGAGAGATGTCACTTTAAACTCCAACTTGCCACTTACTAGCTCTGTGATCTTAGGACAACTGACATTTGGGAGCCTGTTTTATCTGTTTGTTTTGTTTTTTAACTGAAAAAGAAGGTTAGTGATATTTGCTTTTCTTACCTAGCAGGGATATTGTGAGGATTAGAGGAAATAATGTCTGTGAAAGTGCTCTGAGATTGCAAAGTGCTGTATCAGAGTGTGCTGTTATTATTACAACAACTAACCAGGTTGCTTACTCTTAAAGATTAATGCTTGGAGAGTGCCTTTTGCACAACCTCTTCACGGTCCCTCTGCCAAGGACTTACAGGGCAAGGCTACAGAGTGGGAGTTTGATTTGCAGCATAGAATATTTCCTCGGGCAGGTATATCCTATTTCATTGGCTCTCCGATGCCCCTCCCCCCACTCTGTACATTAACATCTCTGAAATTTGGCTGGGCCTTACAATGGATGGCGTAGTAGATGCAACGAAGCCAGCTAGTTCTTTTTTTGGAGCTAGGTGGGCCACATACACAAACTTTCTTTTTTTCTACATGAAAAACTATTTTCTCTCAACCTTTACTAGAAAAGATCTTGCTAAAATGCATGGGGGCATTTTGCTGCCTCAGTACTTGTAGAATTCAGTCTGTCCTTGAGTATCTTGTCATGTGTCATCGTCATCTTTTCTCATTGCACAGATCTCTGCAAACAGAAGTTTGATTTGACTATGTATGTCCTGATCTTGGGACATATCCTGCCTGTTGATTAAAGAAAAAATCGCTAGTGACAATTTTGTCATCATTTCCTGCTTCTACCTAAAAGTGGAAGGCGAGATGCATTTTGGTTCATGCATAGTTTATTTTACCCTGGATTTGACTGTCTTGGGCCCTGGGGTGTTAGAAGGTGGGGGCTAGGTCTCCTATCCCTGTCCTATAAACCCCTAATTTAAACTCTCCAAGGACAATCAATACACTGTCTGTGAGGCTTCTCTTTAGAATGAATCCTGTTCTTGTTTTCTTTTACCTTTTGAAAGCTCTTCAGATTCAACTGCAAATTCTGAGCTTCTTTCTTAGTACCAATTCTTGAGTCTTCAGTCTTTTTTTGAGTATATGGGTGTGTTCTTTCCACCTTTGTTTTTGGCTGCACCGCCTGGCATACAGGATCTTAGATCCCCAACCAGGGATCGAAACTGCACCCCCTGCAGTGGAAGCTTGGAGTCGTAATCACTGGACCGCCAGGGAAGTCCCTGGACTTTCCATCTTTTAAGTTGAATGGCAGGGAGCCTACTGAGCCACTCCCCCCCCCCACCCCCCACCCCGCCACCCGCCTTGTCCTCTCCTGTAGGTTCAGGGAATGTAGACTAAGAACTTGTAGTTATGAATGTAAATCCTCAGGTAAAGAGGGGTAAGGAAGAGGCACTAACATTTCCCAAGCAGGTACTTTTTACAGACATTACTTCATTTGATTCTCAGAACAACCTACGAAGGTGGGCCTTCCCTTCCCTACGTTACATCTAGGAACGAAACAATGAGGTGAGTTCCAAGCTGGCCACACTGGTTATAAGTGATGGAGCTCATCTGAACCCATGCTTTCTAGGCAGAGCCAGTCTGAAAACAAAGAGAAGCGATAAGGGGATTACTTGCTCTTACTGATTATGCAGGCATTCTTTCCTGGCTAATGCAGGGACTCGAAATGACTGGATGGGGTTCTTTGAAGAGTTCTGTGGGTTTTTTTCCTGCCCAACCTTGGAAGTAGGCCGGTGACCAAGGCCCCTGGCTGGAGCTGTGCTGTATTTCTCGGCCTCTGATTGGTCCTCTGGCCCCTGCTTCCAGAGGCTCCTGATTCAGGGCAGATGCTGCTTTGTGCCCTAGAAATAACCGGGTTTCTAGCCCAGCATGACTCCCTGGATCCCCTGGGCCTGCTTGGGGCTGTGCTTGCAGCACCTCTCCCCAAAGCTGTGTTTATTTCTATGATGTCATTTGCTTATTATAGACAGTGCTAAGTGTCAGTTATCACCTCCCTGTGATTCCCTGCCTTTTCTTCTCCTTCTGTCTTTCCCAGTGCTTTGGAGACTCTGGGTGACAGGGACTCAGGAGGCTGCCTTCTTAAATAAGTTCCTTCTACAGTTCTTCATGTGGAATAAAGCGTTTCTGCTGATTTTCCCTCAGGGATGAGCTTTTGTTAGAAGCACTGGCACCATAAACAAGTGTCCTCTCTATGGTGCAAGGAAGGAGTGCCCAAAGGGTTGAAAAGACAGCAAACTGGGGGAGCAGGGCCAGGATTGTGGGGGGTGGGAGGTGTTGGTTTGGATCTGTAGGGGTCAAGTGCTCACCCGGGATTTGGCAGGCTCTGTGTTTTGGTTTTCTCCCTCCCATGACCTTGGCAAGCACTTGTCCTCTTAAATCTTTGTGTCCTAATGCTGTTTCCGCGCTTTGGACTAAAAGATGCTGATTGAATTCTGGTCCTAGAGTTACAGTCATGGTAATGATACAGTGAGCTGGAGAAATTGCTCCAGATTCCAGGTTTGGGGAGCTGTAGGTTAGGTGCCTGGGCAATGACATGGGAGGCATCTCACTAAGGACTATAGTGTGTAAAATAAGAGCTTAGTCTGTTAGGCAGCTAGGCAGCCTCTTCCCCCTTCCAGAGTTACTGCATGAAGGAGTGGGGCTGTTTTTCCCTCAACACACCCATCTGATTCCTTGTCGACATGCTGGCACTTTGTGACGTCTCTTCTCCTTCATTGCTGTTTTCAGTCATGTCCCCAGATTTGACCTGCTTACACCTGGGCCTTCTTGCAGAGATCCTATCACATCACCTGTGGACAGCAGGGCTAGAAGCAGCTCCCATTTGGCCTTGTTCTGACTCAAGAGAAGGGCAGAGGAGGCAATGTGATTTGTACTAGGTGTCAAGATGGGGCCCACATGGGCTGTTTTCTTCCTGGGATCCACACCTCTCACCGAGAGTACACGGGCCTGTAGACTTTGAGGTTTTCTTTGGAAAACATTAGCAGAGCTGACTTTATGACTGTGTGTTTGCAGGGGTGAATATACACTGACCTTCATACTCACTCGTCCTCTCCCCCTCCCTTCTTCTTCTTTTCTTTTTTTAATTGAATGAAAGATTATTTAAATTCTATAGTGCTTTACAATTTTCAAAAGTTTCACACACATGATTTCATATAATCCCATAATAACCCTTTCCCCCCTACCCTTCTACTGCCCCTCCCCCCTTCCCTCTCCCCACTGGAAACCACTAGTTTGTTCTCTATATCTGTGAGTCTGCTTCTTTTTTGTTTTATTTTTTAGATTCCACATCTAAGTGATATCATGGAGTATTTGTCTTTCTCTGTCTGACTTATTTCACTTAGCATAATGCCCTCCAAGTCCATCCATGTTGCTGCAAATGGCAAAATTTCATTCTTTTTTATGGCTGAGTAGTATTCCATTTATATATATATATACATATATATATGTATATATATATATATATATATATATATGGATACCACATCTTCTTTATCTGTTCATCTGTTGATGGACACTTAGGTTGCTTCATACCTTGGCTATTGTAAGTAATGCTGCTATGAACATTATCCCCCTCCCTTCTGATGCACAGAGGAGCTGTCTTGTCGTCTGAGACCAGTTCTCCAGCTCTGCCCTGTAGTCCAGCCCTTCCCACCTTCTCAGGATCCTGATACTGTCCACTTTTCTTTTTCTCCACTGTGCCTCCTCTGTCTTTATCTCTGCTGAATCCTTTCTATCCATTTCTCAACATTCTCAAGTCTCTTCCATCTTGAATCACTGCCTACCTATCCCTCCTCTTTCACAGCCGTAAGAACAGTCTATACACCCTGTCTCTATTTCACGACCTCTCCTCTCACACCCCTTTGGCTTCTTCCCCAATTCACCCTCCATCAAAACTGCTCTAAGCAAGCGCCAAGCCCCTAACCCTAATGCACATCTTTCATTCCCCATCTTATTTCATCTCTCAGCACTTTAATACAATTAACTAATCCTGGCTTCTTGAAATATGTTGTTCCCTTGGCTACCATGATGTCAAACCCTTGGTTTTCCTCCTATCTCTGACTATTCCTTTACATTCTCTCTTTTTTAGTTCTTTCCTCTCTACTCAATTTTTAAATGTGGGATTTCCTCAAGTCTCCATCCTCGGTTCTCTTTATTTCTCTTATATTCTCTCCATATGCACTTTTCACGGCTTCACTTATTGTGTCTATGGGGACTCTCAAATTCATACCTTCAATTCTTTAGTTGGAGACCTTTGAGCTCCAGATTTATACATTCACCTTCTTTCTCATCTTCTCTACTTGGTATCTCACAGCATGTCCCAAATTGAACTAATAATATCACCCCCTTTCCAAACTTGGTCCTCTGATAGTGTTTCCTAATTTACCACTTAGGTTGCATTTTGGTACTTTCTTCTTTATTACCTGCCCCTTGCAACTCTCCCTCATCTTATCACTTTTACCTCCTAAATCTCTCTTGAATTTATCTGTTTTTCCACTGATATCACCCATATCAAATACTGATCATTTTTCACCTGTTTCGCTGTAGTTGCTTCATTACTGGCCTTTTCATATTGACTTGTGTCCCTTAGAGTTCATTCTCCACATAGTGAGCTTTTAAAAACACATGTCCAATCACGCCACCCCTACTCTGCTCTGATCTCTTTCACTGTCTTTAACGTATATTAAGACCACATCCCTCTTGTAAGGCTCTGTGTGGGCTCACCTGTGCCTGTGTGGCCTTACCTCTCTGCCCACCTGGTCTTCACTCTGCACTTGGGCCACACTGGCCTTGACAAGATATGACTCCTGCCTCAGGGCATCTGTATGTGCTCTTTTCTGTCTCTCAAATGCCCTTTCTTCTCCCCTAGTTCATTCCTATCTGTCCTTCTGAGCTCAGCTCAGATGTTATTTCCTTCAGGAAGACTTTCTGAAACCCCAGACTAGGCCATGACTATGCTCCATCCACTTGCACCAGCACTGCCATGATCACTTCCACTCTCAAATTGATTCGTGGTAGTGGCTGAAACATCGTTGGACATCAGATGTCTGTCTCCCTGCTAGACCATAGGCTCTGGAGGGCAGAGACTGTGCCTGCCATATTCACAGCTGTACGCCCAGACCTGGCACAATGCCTGGCACATAGTTGGCACCAGGATTGTTTACTTTTATGAATAAATGACAGCTGAACCAGGGACGAGGGGGTTAAGATGAATTTGCTGGGAGCTATTTGCAGACAATGCGGTCCTCTCAAACTGTCAAGTTAGAGTAGTTAATAATAGTTTAATTTTTCTTTTTTTACTTTATTTATTTAGTTTTGTCTGTGTTGGGTCTTCGTTGCGCGCGGGCTTTCTCTAGTTGTGGCGAGCGGGGGCTACTCTTCGTTGCGGTGCGCAGGCTCCTCAGCGCGGTGGCTTCTCTTGTTGCAGAGCACGGGCTCTAGGCTCGTGGACTTAAGTAGTTGTGGCTCGCAGGCTCTAGAGCGCAGGCTCAGTAGTTGTGGCGCACGGGCTTAGTTGCTCCATGGCATGTGGGATCTTCCCGGACCAGGGATCGAACCCGTGTTCCCTGCATTGGCAGGCGGATTCTTAACCACTGTGCCACCAGGGAAGCCCCGAGTTTAATTTTTATAACAAGCACATAGTTAAATTATCCGGTTCAAAATTTTAGTTTTAAATATGAGAATTCCCAGAGAGTGAATTCACTTGCCCAAGGTCATAGAATGAGATAGTAGCAGAATTCTCACTCCTCCTGCCTGACTTCCAGGTTGGCACCAGCTCTCCTTCGGTACCTCCCCCTTCCTGGCTCTCTTGCCTCTACGTTCTCCAGAGCAAGCAGGGCTCTGGAGTCAGGAAGGCTTATTGTTTTCTCCTTGACGTGAGGGTGTAGCAGGTAGGAGCAGCCAACCCCACGAAGCATATAAGGAGCCATTTCACCCCCTTCCTCCCCGTGTTAGAAATGAATGATGGGCTGCAAAGGTATCTGAGCCAATGCCAGCCTTACCCATTGAGATGTGAGCCCTGAAAGGAGGAACACAAGGCACGTGTGTGTTGAAGTAACTTGATTTTCCAGTTTCAGAATTTGGAGTGTGGAAGCCTGACATTGGATCTAAAGCCTACGGGAGCCTGGTTTGCATCTATTACTTATGGACTCACGGTGCGCCCACCTGCAAACCCTACCTGTGCGGTCTGATGGTGCTGCCTTAGTTAAGGGCTGCAGGGAAGCCCTTCTTCAGTAAAGTGGCCCTTCCTCCATCACATTTACCTGACCTCATCATTCTAGTCATTGAGAATTACATCCTGAAAGATCCAGAAATGGAAAGTTCCAAGCTGGGAGTGGCCATGGAAGAAACAGGATACTTAGCATATGAACCTTAGCATGCTGGCACCTCACATTTCCAGTCTCACCTCACTCATGTTCAGGTTTTTTTAGTTTAACCTACATTTATTGAATCTCCATTACTGTCCTGGTTACTGAGGAAACAAAGATGAATAAGTTACATCTCTGCCCATGGAAGGCTTACAGCTTGGTGACAGATGGACCATTCATTTATTCATTCATTCATTTATTAAATATTTGGTAGGCATCTATTATGCACTAGGTATTGTGCTGGGCTTATTCATTCATTCCTTCAACAATATTGGAGTTCCTCCTGTATATCAAGACTTCTTCTAGGTGCTTAGAATATTGTACAAACAAAGATCTCTGCCCTTGTGGAATTTGCTTTCTAGTGGGTGAGACTAATAATATGGAATGTACATAATAAGTAAATTAAATAGTGTTTAGAAGTGTTAAATACTATGAAAAGTAAAAAAACAATGGGAAGGGGTGAAGGGGGTGCAGGAGGGGTGGTTTGCAATTTATATAGGGTGGTTATGAAGGACCTAATTTACAAAGTGTTGTAAGAGCAGAGACTTGAAGGAGGTGAGGAAGTTAGACATATGGATAGCCTGGAGAGAGGAATTTCACACAGAGGGAATTCACCTAAGGTGGAGGCATGTCTGGCATGTTTGGGGAACAGCAAAAAGGCCCATATGTCTGGCGTGGAATGAGCTGAGGTTAGAGAAGCAATGGGTGCCAGATCATGTAGGGCCTTGTAGGCCATTGTGAAGATTTGGCTTTTTCTTTTTGTGAAAAAAAAGGATCCACTGGAGGGTTTTGAGTAGAGGAGTGTTATGATCTGACTTATATTTGAAAGGGATCACAAAGTCTGCTGTGATGAGAATAGACTTTCAGGAGCAAGGGTGAAAACAGAGAAACAGGCCACTGCAGACTAGGTGAGAGATGGTGGTGGTTTGAAGTATTGCGGTGGCAGAGGAGGGGTTGGGAAGAGGTTGGATTCTGGATAATTTACAAAGGTAGAGCCCAAAGGATTTCCTGAAGGATAACATATAGGGTGGGAAAGAAAAAGAGGAGTAGAAAATGATTCCAAGCTTTTTAACCAGAGTGACTGGAAATGTGATATTGCCATTGAGATGGAGAAGACTGTGGATGAATCAACTTTTAGGGGGAGATAAGGAGTTTGGTTTTAGATCGTTTGGATGTGTTAAGTGGAGAGTTAGATCGGGGCTGAAGATATAAATACGGGAATCATCTAAGTATATAGGTGATATTACTTACATGACCATAACTGAGATCACAGAGGAGCGAATATGGGTAGAGCAGAAAGGCAGAGCGAGGACCTGAGTGAGCGCTGGACACTGCAACGGTAAGAGGTTGGGGGGAGGGAGGAGTCAGCAAAGAAGAAGTGACCGGTGAGGCAGGAAGAAAACCAAATGAGTGTGGTGATCCTGAAGCCAAGCGAGGGAAGTGCACCAAGTAGGTGGGGAGAGACCGGTTGGTTCCAATACTGCTGAAGAATCAAGAAAGATGAGGAGTGAGAATTCATCACTGGATTTGGCAATGTGGATGTCAGTGGGGATCTTGACAAGAGCAGTTTCAGTGTAGTAATGGAGGTTAAAACTTTATTTGAGTGGATTTAACAGAAAATGAAAGAAGGAATTTATTGCAAGTTCGCTGCAGAGGGAAATAGTAATGGGGTGGTAGCTGGTAAGGGAAGTGGAATCAGGAGGAGGGTTTTTATCTTTTATTTTTTATTGTACTAAAACCTACATAAAATTTACCATTTTAACCATTTTTAAGAGTACAGTTTAGTGGCGTTAAGTATATTCACATGCAACTATCACCACCATCCATCTCCAGAACTTCTTCATCTTCCCAAACGGAAACTCTATTGTTATTTATTTATTTATTTTTAATATGAGAGAAGTAACAGCATGTTTATTTGCTGGTGGGAACAATCTGGGTGAGGGGGGAAATTAATGATGTAGGAGGGTGAGGGGAGATTGTTGGAATGATTTTCTAGAGTAGGGGAGGGGTGAGGTCTGGTTCACAAGCAGAGGGATTGGCTCCGGGACCATGGATAATTCATCTTTAGTAACAGGAGGAAAGGCAAAGTTATGTGGATGGATGCTGGTAGGTGCATAAATGTGGTGGGAGTCTGTGGAAATCCTCTTCTGATTGTTTGTCTTCTCAGTGAAGTAAAAAACAAAGTCATCAGCTGAGAGTATGGGGGTGGAGTGTGAGAGGTTTAAGAAGAAAGAAGGTGTGAAATAGTCATCAAGGAGAGTAGGTGAGTGAATAGAATAAACTAGGGAGATGCAGTATTATCAGGCATCTTTAAGGGCCCATCTTTGGTTCGTGGTCATGAATTAAAGTGAGACCAGTCTATGTGGCTGTGTGCTTTTCTCCAGCTGCATTCAGTTGCACAGGTGCAAGTACCAGGTTGTATTTAAACTAAAAGTTAAGATAGGACTAGTATACATATGTAAATGAATGACAGACATGTGCCCTTCCCTCAAAGAGCTTGCAGTCCAGTCCAGGAGATAAGCAAGTCAAAGGCACTGACAGCACAAAGTGATAAATGCTCTAAGTAGAAAAGTACAGGGAAAGGGGTTGGCACAAATGGAAGACACCTAAACCCAGCCTTGGGAGTTGAGCTTCTTCCTGGAGGAAAGAGATTTGAGTTGGGACTTTGAAGAACAAATGGAAGTGAACTAGGTAAAGAGAGAGGGAAGAAGTATTCCAGAAAGTGGGAACAGTATGTGTAAAGGGATAAAGGTGAGACTGGGACAAGTTGGAGCAGTTGAAAGAAGATCAGTAACCCCAGGTGCCATGTGCAGTGATGAAAGATGAGTTTGGGAAGGTGGGTTGAGTTGAATCATCATGTAGGGCCTTGAGGGCTATGTTAAGAAGTTTGGATCGATCCCATGAGCAATGGGAGAGGTGGAGACGGACTGGGCGATAGAAGAGGGTGTTGGGGAATGCTTAACGGATGAGTGACATTTGAGTTGGGTCCTTGTATAAGCTACCTATGGCTGCATAACAAATTACTCCAAAACTTAGTGACTTAAAACAACAAACTTCTATTTTCTCACAACAAACTTTCTATTTTTGTGGGTTAGGAATCCAGGTGGGACTTGATGGAGTCCTTAGGCCTAGGGACTTTCACAAGGTTACAACTAAGTGTCAGCCAGGGCTGCAGTCATCTCAAGACTCAGTAGGGGGTTTTCGAGCTCACTCACATGGTCACTGGTAGGCTTCAGGTCCTCACTGGCTGTTGGCCAGAGACATCCATTCCTTGCCACTTGGATATCACCATAGGGTGGTTCATGATATGGCAGCTGACTCACCCTCAAGCAAGCAAGGGAGAGAGTGAGAGAGAGCAGGCAAGATTGAAGACACAGTCTTTTTTATAACTCAACCACAGAAGTGACATCTCATCTCTTTTGCTATATTATATTTATCAGAAGTGGGTCTCTAGTTCCAGCCCACACTCAAGGGGAAGATATTGCTTAGGAGCAGGGATTTTAGGAGGCAGGATCATTGGGGGCCAACTCAGATGCTGCTTCCCGCAGTCCTAAAGGAGGCTAAGGAGTTTGCCAGAGAAAAATGAGGAACAACTAGGAGAAGATGGCACAGAAGAACTTTAAGGAAGAGAGAATAACATGGGCAATGATGGGGAGGCATGCAATGCACTATGTGTCCAAAGTGGTAGAAGATACTGCTGCTAAGATAGACTGTGGCCCATTGGAAAGGGTCTTGTGTGCTATGCTGAGAAGTTTGGTCTTTGCTCTTTGTCCCAAGAGAAAATCCCTTGAAGTCTTTTGTATAGGAAAGTGACCTGATTAGTTTTTGGTCTCTTTCTTTTTAAGATTTTTTTTTTTTTTTGATGTGGACCATTTTTAAAGTCTTTTTTTTTCTTAATTAATTTATTATTTATTTATTTATTTTTGGCTGTGTTGGGTCTTCATTGCTGCACGCGGGCTTTCTCTAATTGTGGTGCATGGGCTTCTCATTGCTGTGGCTTCTCTTGTTGTGGAACACGGGCTCTAGAGTGCAGGCTCAGTAGTTGTGGCCCACAGGCTTAGTTGCTTTGCAGCATGTGGGATCTTTCCGGACCTGGGCTTGAACCCGTGTCCCCTGCATTGGCAGGCGGATTCTTAATCACTGCGCCACCAGGGAAGTGCCCAGAGCATCTTTTAAGTGCCTCCTGTGCATAGAATCCCATTCAGAGTGTTATGGGGAATACAGAGGACAAAACCCTACTCTTTTTTTTTTTTTAATTTATTTATTTTATTTATTTATTTATGGCTGCATTGAGTCTTCGTTGCTGAGCGTGGGCTTTCTCTAGTTGCAGCGAGCAGGGGCTACACTTCGTTGCAGTGCGCGGGCTTCTCATTAGAGTGGCTTCTCTTGTTACGGAGCAGGGGCTCTAGGCTCACGGGCTTCAGTAGTTGTGGCACACAGGCTCAGTAGTTGTGGCTCGTGGGCTCTAGAGTGCAGGCTCAGTAGTTGTGGCGCACGGGCTTAGTTGCTCTGCGGCATGTGGGATCTTCCTGGGCCAGGGATCGAACCTGTGTCCCCTGCATTGGCAGGCAGATTCTTAACCATTGCGCCACCAGGGAAGTCCCCAAAACCCTACTCTTGAAGAGCCTTCAGCCTAGTTCTAGGAAAGAAGAGATCTGATTTAGATTTGGGACACTTGCTCTCTGAGGCAGGGCAGGCAAGAGACTCCATGTGCCCCAATTCTGCAGTAGCAGCAACACTCTAAGATGCTGCTGATTTTTCCATGTGTCTTTGACTAGTGGTGGATCCTCACAGTGTGGTTGGGCCACTGAGCTTCCACTTGTGTTGGTGAGGCAAGGGCTTTCGTCCTCCCCTTACCACATTCCAGACTGGCCTCCCAGGATTTCTGAGTCAGTCAGTTTCACCCCAAGATGGTTCTGGGCTCTAACCTGCCATTTGGCTCGTGCAGGTTGCTTGTGCCTGAGAGGGCAGAGAGACATGGTGGCATTAATCCATAGGGCAGTGAACCATGAAGCCCAGGGAGGTTTGTGGTGCCATCTTGGTAGTATCTTCTGGAGGGTGAGTGCTAATTTGCTCCTAAGTGCCAGAAATAATGGCTCCTGAATAGGTACCAGTGTTATGTAATCGTTTGGCATACGTTATCTCATTTAGTCCTCACAACAAGCCTAGGAAGGTGGTACTATTGCTGTTATCACATTTTCATATGGGGAAGTAAGACTCAGAGAGGTTAAGTAACATGCTCAAGGCCACACAGTTAGTTAGAAGTAGAGGCAGGCCTGTCTGACTTTAGAGCCCATATTCTAACCATGTTACCACCCGTCCCCTGTCTTTATGCTTTTATTTATTTGAGCCCATCACTCTTGTCTCTAATCATATTCATTTATCAGAAGATTATTTTCCCTCCACTGCTGGGGTAAATAGGCTATTTTTCCTTCTAGATTTTAAGTTGGCATTTAAGTGCTGACCCACATGGGATTCATTGCGGTATATACATATTTCATTTGGTTAGTTGTGCTCTTTTGGTCACAAGCCAAAGTTAGATTCTCCTAAGCTAGCTCAGGTAAAGATGTACGTACTCTGGGGAAACTTGGAGTGGTGAGAAGTTTGGGATCTCAAAGCAATCCATGAATAGGGCCTAACCAGGGCTGGACCTTAGAGAGACTAGATCAGACTCAAATGGCTTGGTTTCCAGCATATAATAGGTGCTCAATAAATATTTGTTGAATAGATGAAGCCAACAGTTGTGTAGTAAATTATCAAGTGAAGGGGGCCAGCGGCAACCCCAGTGGGAACAGAGCCCTTTTGTTTTGGCTAAAATCAAGCTACTTGAAGGGTTTGGCAGTAGCAACACTGAAGATTCACACCTGTTATGGGACCGCTCTGATTTTCCCACACGTCTTCTGCACAGATACTGCACTTGCCCTCAGTGGCTGCAGCCAAGTGGGATACACAGATGACAGTCTACCCGCTGTGTACACATTCCTGTGTGAGAACAGGGGGCACACCTGTTCTCATGTGAAATGCCAGTAGAGAGTGATGCTTCCTCTGACAGGGCTGGTGTCTGTGGTCCTACAGCACTGGACTCCCTGGTGGCTGAGATGCTGTGAAGGAAGAGAGAGAATGGAAGGTCTGGGATCAGGGGTTGACTCTGTTATAGCTGTGTGGCTTGGGCTTGATCCTTAGATCCTCTGGGGCTTGGTTGCCTGATCTGTAAAGGGAGGGGGAGTTGGCCAACGTTTTTTCCAGCTCTTTTTTTTTTTTGTTAATTTTTATTGGGAGTATAGTTGATTTACAATGTTGTGTTAGTTTCAGGTGTACAGCAAAGTGAATCAGTTGTACAGATACATATATCCACTCTTTTTTTAGACTCTTTCCCATATAGGCCTTTACAGAGTATTGAGTGGAGTTCCCTGTGCTATACAGTAGGTCCTTGTTAGTTATCTATTTTATGTATAGTAGTGTGTATATGTCAATCCCAATCTCCCAATTTATCCCTCCCCCCCTTTACCCCCTGGTAACCATAAGTTTGTTTTCTGCATCTGTGATCTTTCCAGCTCTTGAGTCCTGGGAGTTGTAAGTTGGGCCCAAGGGCACAGGAAATGCTGGCATGACATCTTTGTCCCCTTGAAACTCGTGGAGAAGTCCAAGCAGGTGGGCCCTTTGATAGAGGAGAGAGTTTCCTGAGAGTGGAAAGAATCTGTCTCAGGGTTTGGTTGGGGCTCTTTCCTTTTCTCCTAAAGATACTTAGAAGGCAGCTAAGTCTGGCATGGTTCCCCAGGACTCTTGAGGTGCCAGAAGTGAAAATGCAGTGGAAAGACATGAAAACAGGCCTCCTGCCCCTCATTCTGGCCGTCAGGATACCACTCCCTCTCCCCGCATTGGCCCATCTCCCATATTTGAACTCTTGATCTTAAGCTGTGGTCTGTGTGTGTCTGTTATGGCTCTTGTGTGAAATGAACAATTTATTTTTCTCCAGTTGGAAGAGGAAGGTTGCTTAATAGGAGTAATAAAGTCCTTGGTGCTTACACCCCGGGGCCCGTTAACTGCCAAGTCAGATCCTATTTGAAACAGAAGGCACTACAGCTCGCACAGGATGTGAAGCAGGTTGGAGGTTCCCAATGTACTTTTGAGCCACCTGAGCTCTTTCAAAGTCCAGTGTGGGGGAATACATTTGTGGCTCCCTTCTCCTAGAGCAGGGCTTCTAACAGTAGCCCTCTCGGCATTTTGAGCAAAGCAATGCTTTGTTGCAGGGGTGCTGTCCTGTGCAATGTAAGATGTTTAGCAGCAGTAACACCCCTTCCCCCAGTTACAACAGACGAAAATGTCTCTAGACATGCCAGCTGTCCCCTAGGGGGCAAAATCGTCCCAGTTAAGAACACTGTCCTCGAACTACCACTGCACACATGCTGGCAGCTTGTGAGATGAGCGAGGCTGTTGAGAACCAGGGTCTTTGTTTTTGGTTTCAGTTCTGACTCACTGAAGAACCCAGGGCAAGTTAATGAGGCTCTCTATAACTCTGTTTATTCACCTGCAAGATGGGGCGAGGGGAGTGTATTTTCCTTATTAAAATAGTAATATATGTTTGTTGGAGAAAATTTAGAAGCAACAGAAAAGTATAAAGAAGAAAATTTAAAGCTTTGTCAGCATCTCAACCACCCAGAGATAACTACTATAAGGCATATTTTTTTCCCCTGCATTTTAAATTTGCATATCTCTCCTCTCCCACACTAAATCAGGATCATATATATAGCAAACTGTTCTTGAAATATGTGATGTTAATGGACACATAGAAGGCCATCTTATGAATGTCCTATATTTTATTTGATCAACTTTGGGTTGTATAATGTTTATGGCAGCCAATTTCTTACTACTAGAGTTTATACTGGGATGGCAAACCTTGGGCATTCATCTTTGGGTGCAACTTTGATTTCCTTAAGATAATTCCTAGAAGTAGAATTGCTGGGTCAAAGGGTGGGAACATTTTTAAGGCTTTTGATACATATTGCCAAGTTACCTTCCAGAATGGTTGTGCCATTTCATAACAGCAGTGTATGACACAGGCAAATTGGGGCAGTGTCGGCCCTGCCGTGCTACTGGGGTGACTGCGTCTGCGGGAACACCAGCTTCTATTCCCTGACCACCTTTCTCTGGACAGTGGAATTTAGGGTGGAGGTCTCTGGTGAGCTGCTAACTGGTGCTTGTTAATGGCAATTTCAGATCTGTCATCAGTCCTTTGATGTTCACAGGAGGAATTCTTATACATGGAAAGAGAGGTATTTAAAACTTTGGGGGGGACTTCCCTGGTGGTCCAGTGGCTAAGACTCCGCGCTCCCAATGCAGGGGGCCTGGGTTCGATCCCTGGTCAGGGAACTAGATCCCACATGCTGCAACTAAGAGTTCGCATGCCGCAACTAAGACCCGGCACAGCCAAATAAATACATAAATAAAAATATTTAAAACTTTGGGGATCTTTCCTTTCAAATCCTCGTGTTTGACCCTAGGGAGCTCAAGGTCTAATAGATATTTTTTGGGGAGACCCACGCAATGGTACATTTCCTAGAGGATAGCAGGTTCATCTTACTTTACAGGTAGAATTGAGGGAAAGATGCCTGGAGTTGTGGGGTAATGTTTAATCTAGAGACATAATCTTTCTTTTTAAATTTTGAACTAATTTTAGACTCAGAAAATTTGCAAAAATAGGACAGAGTTTCTGCACCCCCCTCACCCAACTTCCTCTAATATTAACATCTTACATAACCATAGTAAGATTATCAAAACTGGGAAATTAACATTGGCGCAATACGATTAACTAAACTATAGACTTTATAGGAATTTCAGCAGTTTTCCACTCATGTCCCTTTTCTGATCCACCAGCTTACCTAGGATCCCACATTGCAGTTAGTTGTTATTCCTCTTTCATTCCCTCTATAATCTGTAACAGTTTTTTAGTCTTTCCTTGTCTTTCATGATTTTGACACTTTTGAAGAGTGTTGCTCAGTTGTTTTGAAAAATGAACCTCAGTTTGGATTTGTCTAATGTTTTCTCATTATTGAAGTGAGGTTATGCCTTTTTGACAAAATTGCCACAGTAACGAGGTTGTCTCCTTCTCAGTGCGTCTTACTGATGATAACCTCGATCACTTGGGTAGGTGGTGTCTGTCGAATTGCTCCATTGTAAAGTTACTATCCCTCCCTTTATAATTAACAAATATCTTGGAAGACATACTTTGAAACTGTGTAAATCATTTTTCTCTTCTGAATTTTGACCACTAGTTCTAGCATCCATCGGTGGATTCTGTTTGCAACAATTGTTTGCAGTGTTTGCCTGATGATGTCTATTTCTTCTGTGCCTTCTGTATTTACTAATTGTAGAATACTATATTGTGTCTACTGTAAGGTAGAGCTAGAGACATAATCTTGATAAAATATATTATTCCTTAATCAAGTCTTTATTTGAGAGCAGTAGCTCTTTCCAAATATGATATATTTATCTCCTTAGACCTCTATTAGTTTCCTATTTGTGCTCACAGAAAACTTGCAAATATAGTACAGGTTTCCATACACCCCCCCACCCAACTTCCCCTAATATTAACATGTTATATGTTATTAACATTAATATGTTATCAAAAGTAGGAAATTACCTAGCTTATTTGAAGGCTATTAAAACAATTAGGTGGACTTCCCTGGTGGTGCAGTGGTTAAGAATGTTCCTGCCAATGCAGGGCACATGGGTTCGAGCCCTGGTCCAGGAAGATCCCACATGCCGCAGAGCAACTAAGCCCGTGTGCCGCAACTACCGAGCCTGTGCTCTAGAGCCCACGAGCCACAACTACTGAGCCTGTGTGCCACAACTACTGAAGCCCGTGCACCTAGAGCCCGTGCTCTGCAACAAGAGAAGCCACCGCAGTGAGAAGCCTGCGCACCACAGCGAAGAGTAGCCCCCACTCGCCGCAACTAGAGATAGGTCTTCCTGGCTGCGCGCGGGCTAACACAGCCATAAATAAATAAATAAATTAAATAAATTTATTAAAAGAAAACTAGGCAAGAGATAATGGTGGCTTGGGTCACCTGGATAATTGGGGAAGTGATGAGAAGTGGTTGGGTTCTGGATATATTTTGAAGGTAGCATGTACAGAATTTGTGAAAGGATTGGATGTGGAGTGAGAGAGGAGAGGAGGACTGTAGGATGGCTCCAAGATTTTTGACCCAAACAACGGGCCTTGCCATTTTTTGAGTTGAGGATAATTACAAGAGATATCCAGGCAGTTTTGTCCATTAACTGACAAACTCCTCTTTTCTCATCACCTTCCCAATTATCCACTTGATCCAAGCCACCACTATCTCTTGCCTAGTTGTTTTAATAACCTTCAAATTGGTCTCTCTGCTTCCACTCTTACCCCTCTTCAGTCTATTCTGAACACAGCAGTCAGATTAACCAAAAAATGAAAAATAAGTCAGCTCATGTGGTTCTTCTGCACAAAGCCTCATGTGGCTTTCTTCCTCACCCAGAATAACATGACTAAAGGCCCACTTGTATGTTCTGCTCTGTTACCTCTCTGACTTCAGCTCCTACCTTCCCCCCTCATTTCTCCCATTTTACCCTACATGGCCCTCCTTGCCATTTTCTGAACCTGCCAGATGTGTTCCTGCCTCCGGTCCTTTGTACGTGTTGTTTGTTCTCTTTGGAATATGCTTCACCTGGAACTCTGCATGGCTTGTTCGCTTGCTGCCTTTACCTCTTCAAATGTTCCCTCCTCAACGTGACATCAGTGAGGACTTCCCGGGCCAGCCTATCTAAAATCGCAACTCCCATTACTTCTTACCCCTCTTGCTGTTTTATTTTTCACCTTAGCTCTTACTATTATCTAACAATACTATATATTTGACTGATTTATCTTCTCTAAAATTGATTAATTAATTAATTAATTAATTTTGGCTGCTCCGGGTCTTCAGTTGCAGCACGTGGGCTCTCAGTTGCAGCATGCAAACTCTTAGTTGCAGCATGCGTGCGGGATCTAGTTCCCCGACCAGGGATTAAACCCTGGCCCCCTGCATTGGGAGTGCAGAGCCCTACCCACTGGACCACCAGGGAAGTCCCTGACTGATTTATCTTATACATGTTGTCTGTCTTCTTCCACTAGAATTATGGACTCCAAGAGGACAAGGATTTTTGTCTTTTTTTGTTCTGTCACATCTCTTGTATTTAAGATAGTGCCTGGCAAATAGCAGGTGCTCAATAAATATTTGTGAAATGAATGAATATGTGCTTTTATAATTGGGTTGTATATTTATCAATTGCTTGATGAGGTATACAAGGCCTGCTTAGGCCTGTATCTTCAAGTTGCTTATAATTTGGTTGGGATAACAAGATACCCATGTGAGAAGATAACTAATGGTATCATCACCATAAACTGCAAGTGTATATTAAATTCTGTAAAGTAGAGAAAATTCTGCACAGTGGCAGGTATTAGGGACAAATGAATATGAAATCACAGTTTCTTCTTTCAAGCTCTTCTAGGCTAATTGTGATGATGCAAAGGAAAACAAGCTCGACCCGACTGGATGAGCAAGTGCCATATGATTGGTATGGATGCTGACAGGAAATCAGGAGGGAGTGGTTCATCAGAGGAGCTGGGAGCAGCAGGGTTCATGTAAAAGGTCTCACCTTAACACCTGGGGCCTGGAAAATCCAGGGAACTCTGAGAGGTCTGATGGGGCTAGAACATGGGATGTGAGGGTAGGCAAGAGACAAAAGATGAGGCTAGCAAAGTAGGTCACAGAGAGCTGGTGAAGGGCCTTGGGTCCTATGTTGAAGAGTTTGGACTTCATTCTGTAGGTGGTGAGGAGCCCCCGAAAAGCTTTTGAAGAGAGGATTGAAGTGATCACATGTGATGTTGGATCAGATCCAATGATAGATTAGAAGGGATTGAAGTTACAGAGAGCAGTTCAGAAGTTCCTACAGCAATTGAGGAGAAAGAGGACAAAGGCCTGAAGTACAACAGGAGCTGTGAAAAGGAACGAAGGTGATGGACTGGAGAGAGCGTGAAGGGAGAGTGAGTACATGGAGTGAATTATTCCTCTGGGGGTAGGAGAGAAGGATTTAGTGAAGATAATGCGGAGGTTTGGGCTGGTTCATAGCATGTGGAAAGAAGCGTGAGGCTGGAAGTAGGGGTGGCAGGAGTGGGGAGGGTGGAGGTGATGGTAGAGATAGGCGGTCTGTGCTATCACCCTGGTAGATGTGCCTTCGACCTCACTGAGTTCCCTGAGGTCTGGCTATAGAATATGAATGGGCGCTGGGCCAGGAAGGACTGAGCCTGTCCCCAGGGCTGACTCCTGGAGCTCCAGGTCAGAGCTGCTCTTCTGCCCACAACCTCCAGCGTCGGGAGCAGTGCAGACCAAGCCAATCCTGGCAGCAGGGAGGAGGAGATGTGGTGCCTGGGGAGCATCTCCGAGGGCCCGGAAGGAGGCTTGCAGTGCCTGGGAGCCGAGTTCAGCTCAGCTCTATTTTGGGTGACAACATTTACAATGTTCCTTCACCCAGAATCATTCCGCCTGCCTGCCCGCCTTCGGTGTTTCCAGCTGATGGGTTCTCACGCCTACTTAACAACTGGCTTGGTTCAGGGGCTCCCTAGCTCACTGACTGGTGCCTTTCAGTCCCCTCACTGTTTGGCAGGGTGGCCAGGAGGCTAGGCTATCTGCCCCTAAGGCTCTTCAGCAGGGGACGCTGAAAGGGTGGCGCAGAAGCTGGAAGCAAAGAGTGGTGGTGACGGGAAATGTCAGAGTTCAGGCACAGAGGTGTGTAGGCAATTGACTTGTATTTCTGTGCTTCACTTCCTCTGAAAGACCAAGTTACTGAGGGAGAAAACGCTTGCTAATGATAATATTTTGTGTTTCCACTTCGTGTCTAAGAACCTCCCGACACAAGACCTGCCATTGTCCCAGCTAAATCTGTGGGCATTTATAGGTCATGTTCAGGGCTCTGCAGATATCATGTGGAAGGAACAAGTGTCACTCTTTTATAATTAAAAACTTAAGAGTATTATACATTCATTGTAGAAAATACACAAGAGTATAATGAAAAGAATAAAAATGACCCATAATCCCATTACTCAGAGGGAACTCTGGCTAACACTTTGATATTGCTTTTTTCCTACATTTGTGTACGTGTGTATTTTCCTGGGTGTGTGTAGGCTTGTGTGTGGCGCACACGCATGTCATCTTTGCCCAGGCTCCCTCCCTCCAGGTGGGTTTAGAGCAGCGCTACACACACCCTCCGCTCCCAAGTGTTCTCGCTCAGTGTATTTCCCATGTAGTCTGGGTGGTTTCCCTCCTACGACTCTCCTCATTTTTAAAACATGAAATCGTGCTCCTTTAAAAGACTGTTGGTTCTTTCAGGATGGGGTGATGTTTGCAGGAGCTCAGCATGGGACGGTGTACAGTGGGGACGATGAAATTGCGGTGGTATAATAATTTTGCCCAGAGAGCCACAGAGCACCAGGAGAGAACTTTCAGTCCCTTCCCTCTTTCCATGAGCCTTGCTGGATGGGGCAGTGACAAGCTAGATTTGCCCTCGAGCTGAGTAACCAGCCCTGGTGGGTGCACAGAGAGCCATGAGCGTTACCAAGGAAGCTTTTCAGAGTAACGTGGCATCTCTTGAAAAAGGATGCCAAGGTGCCATCGACCTCTCTAACCAGCTTGTAGACTCCAGATTCTCTACTGATGTTTTTGGTTTGGGTTCACTTGAAAACGGAACCTGATATGAGGACGCGGGGACGGTGTATTTGAGAGGAAATCCCAGGAAGTGGGAATGAGGGAGCAGCACGAGTGGGAATGAGGCAGGGAGGAGGGGAAGCCAATATGAGGGGGTGGCATTAAGGTTCCCACTGTGGGCAATGGGGACTCACTTCTACCAGGACTTCCTGAGAATCGCACAGAGTGCTCTGTGGAGGTGTCTGCTGGCAGGTTGCGAGCCTGGAGCATTTATCCACCAGCTCCCATTTCCCACTGGCTGAGCGTGTCAGAAAAAGCCCCATGGGGTTGTGTGCTTGAGGTGGGACCCTGTCGGCAGGAGATGGGTCTGAGCTCATACAGAACAGCTGTGTGGAAATGGAAGGTGGGCCAGGGGGATGTGGTGTGGAGCCTCAGAGGTCCTGCCAGGACCCTTCTTGGTGTTGCTGACCGGAGCCAGTTCCTTCCCCTGCCTTAACTCCTTTTCCTATCTTCCCCCATTCCTACAATTCTCTGCTCTTATCCCATATTTCAAGTGACAGTATGTTTCTTTGACTTCTGGTAGATGGTGCTTGTTTGTTTGTTTTCAGCCAACTCCCCAATTCCGAAATCCTTAGCTCATAATTCTGATTTCAGCCTTGTCAGGAGCAAGCATCGGGCCTCTGAGACTTGAGCTTGTCCACCGCAGGTGACTTTGAGTCCTGCACTCCTTGCTGCATCACCAGTAGAGACAGACCTGGAGATGACGGCATGAGAAGAGGAGAAAGGAGAGGCAGGTTGTCTTGAGCTGCAGCCCCCTGGCTGGGCAGGGCTCCGATTCTGATGTGGAGCCGATCCAGTGTGGCTCTGGTGTGGGGCTGGTCTGCCGGGAGGCCCCAGCACAGGCTCACCTGCGCATGCCTGAGATGGAGCTGTAGCCAGCCCGCCAGGGCTTTCTTGGCTTCTGGTTTGGTGTAAATATATAGGTACCGACCACAATAAAGCCATTTTTGCAGCTCTCTGAGGTTTTTTCAGAACCATATTCTGACCTGTAAGCTCTTTTGTGGGCAGCATTAGGATCGGTCTCTCATTTTTCTAGTGTAGAAACTAGAGGCCCAAAGAGGTTAAGTGATTTATCCAAAGCTGTGTCATTTGTCACTGGTGGCAGAGGGTGCTGAACCCCGGCCTCTGGACTTCTGACCTGAAGTTCCTGACTTTCCACTCCCCATCCCCCCACCCCCACCCCAGCTGCCAACACAGAAACAGTATTTTTTTTTTTCCCTTGTTCTATCTCTAACTTCAGACCTCTAGCCAGATTATAGCTCTATACAGAGAGGGCCCAGGCTTTTTTTCCCCACATACCTCACCACTCTTAGCCCAGGTCTAGGCAGAGCAGGTGTTTAACAAAAGCGTCCTGGTTTCCCTGGAGGGACAATGCTCAGAGCAGCAGAGTGCCCGGAAGGATTAACTTCGGCCCCTCCCCAGGTAGGACCCTGGCCCATTTAGAGGGAGCCCATGTCCCTGTGCGACAGACCTTGGCCTGTGGGCGGCAGGCTTGGAAGTTTTGCCTTCTTGATAAGCAGAATTTACCTGCTCACTTTTCCTGGAAATTTGCTCCATTCTAGGGTCTGTTTCGGGCTGAGGGAGGGTATCCTTCTTTAGGACTACTGAGCCCTTGCTCTGGGGGCTGCTTTCATCTATTTCTGCTCTTTGGCAGATGACGCCTCATATGGCAGAGTAGTTCTGCTGTTTCTGTCCTTCACGAGGGATTAGGCAGTGGTATCTTCCCTTAACCTTTAGGGCGGGTCTGTTTTGTTGACCTTTGCTCTAACCCCTCCTTCACTAAGGAGCATGGGAAGTACACTTTGGAGACAGAGGCAACTCACTGCGTAACCCTTTAGAGCAGTGTTGCCAGACCATGTGTCCGATGGTCTTTATAAGATCATTCCATCTATTTCTATTCTTTGAGCTGTCAGAGATTTGAATGTTTAGGGCCAAGAAAGTGAGGCAGGTCAAAAGCGGGGGACTGCGCTCTAGCAGTGCCTTTGGAGGGGCAAAGGAAGGGGGGGCTTTTTTTTTTTTTTTTAGTTCTTTCTTCCCAGTGACTACTCATAAGCCCTAATTAAAATTTGAGGGTTTTCCTACAGATTCCCCTCAGGCTTTTAAATGAAATAATTTAACAAATATTTATTGGGTGCTAATCACATGTGCCATTATTTCAAGACTTCAGAGAAGTACTCGGTGTGATCTCTGTCTTCAAGCAGCTTCTGGTATAATTGGAAAGACAAGGGACACGTGGCAAAGGCCAGGCCAGGCAGGTTTTAAGTGCCAGAGGAAGGGCACGCCTGCTAAGCAGCAGATCAGAGTTCTGGGGAGGGAGAGAAACACTTTGGATAGATCTGGTCAAGAGAAGCCTTCCTGGAAGAAATGAGATTTGAGTCAGGTCCCTGAAGGACATGAGCTTTTCTTACAGTAGGTGTTACAGCAGTCTCCCGTTGGAAAAGGTCTGTATTGCACATTTTTAACACATTCACCACCAACAATGTTAGGATCCTGGGGATGAGGTTATTTAGTTCCTAGATGTTCATCAGAGCATTGTTTATAATACCAAGGATTGGGAACAACCTAAATATCCAATGATGAGACATTGGTTGACTAGCCTATGACCTCCCATATTCCCCATATTATGGAATAACCATGCAACCATCACACATCATTTTTGCAGAAATTCACTAATTGACATAAAAAATATTATCTATCACAATAGATTGGTCCGTGAAAAAAAGTCAGGTTCCAAAATAGTATGTCCAATAGGAGTTGATTCGTATTTGTTAACATAGTAACATGCTAGAACGTGACGGTTTTATTAATTTTTTGGCTTATCCATTTTCTGATTTTTTGCTACATGTCCATTAAGTACTCAGTAAGATAACTTCTGATGTTTTCCCTCTTTTTTCAATAAAAGAACTGGAATGTCCCATAACAATTGTGGGTGGACTGGTCCAGTGGAGTCATCTGTCCCTTATTCTGTGGTGATGATTGCCCTTGGTTCACACTGGTGTTCGGTTCCTGAAAAGACCAAGTTATCTGGCAGGGACGGGAGGTACTGGGGAGCCT
Source organism: Balaenoptera physalus (assembly GCF_965194825.1). NCBI lineage: Eukaryota > Metazoa > Chordata > Mammalia > Artiodactyla > Balaenopteridae > Balaenoptera > Balaenoptera physalus. Next base: position 60,555,342 of record NC_138890.1, read on the forward strand.
GCTCATTTCTGGTCCAGAGAGCAATGCCTGAGAGGAAGCCTCCAAGTGCTCCTTGTAGTTGTGGGAACCTGCGTATTTCCTAGGCATGCGGCAGCTGGAGCTGAATTGCTCCTGTTGGCATATGTGGGAGCTCTATTTTTTAAATCCAGCCTTCTTCATACTTTGCATTCTAGTCAGGGAATCACTGCTGCCCACTGTCTAGCTAATTACAGTGCTGGGAAGAAAAAGGTGTTTGAGATTCCAAGCCGCTGAGAAGAGCTTACAAGACAAGAGTGATAGAATGCATCTTTTGACAGTAGTGGTGGGGGACAGCGTCTCTGTTCCCCGAAAAGCTCATTCTGATGACCTATTTGGTCTGGATGCTGTCTGTCTCAACAATAGCTGTCATCTGAATGTCACTTTAGGAGGTTCGGGTGCTTGCTTTTTCTTCCCTTCTAGCAGGTTTGAGATTAATGTGTACAGTATTCTAATTTGAATGCTAATTAGTATTTTTAAAATACCCCTTTTATCACATCATTTCCCAAATCTAAAACCTTCCGTCTCTCATTGCCTCTAGGCTCAAGTCCAGACTCCTCAGCCTGGCCTTCCACGTTCTAACCGAACCCCCCTTCACACCCTTATTCCCACTACTGGCCTTCTGTAACCCTTTGCAGTTCGTCGGAGCCCATCCATTTATTCGCTGGCCCCAAATATATTTGCATACTGGCTCCCATATGCCCCCACTCTGAATTGCCCTCCCTTGTGTTCCAAGTCAGTTCTACTCTTCTTTCCCAGGCTGGCTCAAGTCTTTCCTCCTGAAGTCTTCCCAGACCCCTTGAGTGCACAGTGATCCCTCCTGTGCTAAAAGCTATTAGCACTATGGTCTGTACCAGCCTGTACCATTCTATTTGGCATTTTTAAAAATTGTGGTAAAAAACACATAACATAAAATTTCCCATCTTAACCATTTTTAAGTGTGCAGCTCAGGAGTGTTAAGTCTACTCACATTGTTGTGTCACAGATCTCTAGAACTTTTCATCTTGCAAAACTGAAACTCTACACCCCACTTCGCTTTTTTTGGCATTTTATCAAGGATCAAGGATCCTGTTGTGATATCATAAATGCTGAACTGTTTATTTCAAGCAGCATTCAGTGAGTTCCAGTGTTCCAGGAAGTCCTCGGTAGGTTCTAGGGGAATACGGAGCTAGACGAGACGCAGCCACCAGACACAAAGTGTTCGCAGTTGTTATTGAACAAGAGTTTGCCGTGTCATTTGTGTATGTCTCATCTCCCTAAATAGGTGCTATGGGAGGGATCTTGCTATGAGCCACAACAATTCCTGTTTTGGAACAAGGGAGAATGCTAAATAAATGGAGATTTAGTCCCTGGATCCCCTATGACACCCAGAATAGGGCTAGGCATCCACTTACTTGTGCTGTTTGGTAATTGCATGTGCTGATGTAAATGTGTTCTTGAGCTATTTGAGGGGTCTCTATGTGCTCCTAACTAGACTGTGAATTTTTTTAAAAGAAAGAATCTTGCCTGTTCTTTCATCATAACAAGGTTACTCTTATTATTTTGTTTTATAATAAACACAATATGTACTTGTCAAAGAAGTAAAAAAGCAGAAAATACAGACAAGCAAAAGAACATAAATATCAGTAATCGATGTAGTCTCACTCATCCAGAGGTAACTGCTGTTAACTCTGTGCTCTGTCCTTCCAGATATTTGACTCTTCAGATTCGGACACACATACAGATGCATTTTTTAAAATTAATTAATTAATTAATTAATTAATTAAATTTATTTATGGCTGCGTTGGGTCTTTGTTGCTGTGCGCAGGCTTTCTCTAGTTGCAGCGAGCAAAGATTACTCTTTGCTGTGGTGCACAGGCTTCTCATTGCGGTGCTTTCTCTAGTTGCGGAGCACAGGCTCTAGGCGCGTGGGCTTCAGTAGTTGTGGTGCGGAGGCTCAGTAGTTGTGGCTCACGAGCTCTAGAGAGCAGGCTCAGTAGTTGTGGCGCATGGGCTTAGTTGCTCTGCGGCATGTGGGATCTTCCCAGACTAGGGCTCGAACCCATGTCGCCTGCATTGGCAGGCAGATTCCTAAGCACTGTGCCACCAGGGAAGTCCCTGGATGCATTTTTAAACAAAAATAAAATTCTATCATGGATACATACTCCTTTTATCAGTTTAGTATATCTTTACCTGTCATTAGACAAATTTCTATAATATAATTTTGATACAATAAATGTTTATTAAAGACCTACACTGTGCCAGGCACCAATTTAAATGTTAGGAATAAAACAATGAACAAAACTTGCTTAAAGTTTACATTAAGGGTTGGGATGAGGGGAGATGATAATAAATTAAATGAACAGAACAATTCCAGATTCTGATAAGGGTTATTAAAAACAGGTGATGTGAGGGTGTCTGGGGAACTACTTTAGATCAGATGGTCCAGGAAAGTCTCTTTGAAGAAGGAAATGGTGAATTAAGACCTTAATGATGCTGGAAAGTTACCATGTAGAGATCAGGGAGAAAAACATCCCAGAAAGAAAGAGCAGCTAATTAAGGACCAAAGCTTGAGAATAAGCATGGCATGTTTGAGGAACTATAAGAAAGCCACTGTGCCTAAAAGAGAGTGAGGAAGAGGGAAACTGTGTATTAAGTCAGAGGGAGGTGTAGATGGGACTTTTTGTAGGGCCCTATTGGGCCTTGTAAGCCCTGGTCAAGACTTTGGATTTTATCCTAAGGTCAGTGAGAAGCTGTTGGAGGAAAGTGGGATGATTGGATTTGTTTTTGGAAGATTGCTCTCCGTAAATGTAATTCACCTCATTAACAGATTAAAAGAGACAAAATCCCCACTTCATTATCTCATTAGATTCAAAGAAAACTCTGATGAAAATCAACATCCAAAAGAGGAAAACACCGTACAACAAGTGAGCTGGTGTCCTCACCAAATAGATTACAAGAGGGGGGAAAAAAGAGATTCGAACGACATATTTAAAAATTAGGTAAATGCTTATTACTAAGTGAAAGAAGCCAATCTGAAAAGACTACATATTGCATGAATCCACCTATGTGACATTCTGGAAAAAGCAAAACAATGGAGACAGTAGAAAGATCATTGGTTGCCAGGGGTTGGAGCAGGGGGAAGAATGAATAGGCAGAGCACGGAGGATTTTTAGGGCAATAAAAATACTCCGTATGATACCACAGCGATGGATACTGTCATTATACATTTGTCCAAACCCATAGAATGTACAATACCAAGAGTGAACTATAATGTAAACTGTGGACTTTGGGTGGTTATGATGTGTCAATATAGGTCCATCAGTTGTAACAAATGTACTACTCTTGTGGGGGATGATGATAATGGGGGATGCTTTACATGTGTGTGGGCAGAGTATATGGGAAATCTCTGTGCCTTCCCCTCAGTTTTGCTGTGAACCTAAAAACTGCTCTTAAAAAAGGAGTCTTTTCTTTTTTAATACTTCTATTAAACTTTTTAAAAAACTTTTATTTTATATTGGAGTATAGTTGATTAACAACACTGTGTTAGTTTCAGGTGTACAGCAAAGTGATTCAGTTATGCATATACATGTATCTATTGTTTCAAATTCTTTTCCCATTTAGGTTGTTACATAATATTGAACAGAGTTCTTTCCCTGTGCTATACAGTAGGTCTCTGCTGGTTATCCATTTTAAATACAGCAGTGTGTACATGTCAATCCCAAACTCCCTAACTATCCCTCCTCCCCACCCTTCCCCTGCCCCGCCACTGGGCAACCACAAGTTCATTCTCTAAGTCCATGAGTCTGTTTCTGATTTGTAAATAAGTTCATTTGTATCATTTTAAAAAAAGGAGTCTTAATAAAAAATAAAAGGTAAATTAGGCAAAACTAAACCATAGTGTTTAGGGATTCATTTTGGGGTGATAAAACTACCCAAACAAGTAAGGAGGTGATTACCGAAAAGTCAAGAGAACAGTTACTCTTCGGTAGGAGGAGGGAGGGGCTTATATGGGAAGGGACACAAGTGGGGCTTCTGGGGTGGCTGGTTTTATCTTCATTCATGGATGGTAGTTACAAAGGTGTTAGTGTCTTTCTCTCTCCCTCCGTCTCTCTCTCTCTCTCTCTCTCTGTTTCAGGACCAAGGAAAGACTTACCTGAAGTGTTAGTCTTATAATAATTAAGCTGTACATTTCTTTTCTGCTGTTTTCTACCTTTGTGTTAGTTTAGCTGTAAAAAAAAGTTTTTAAAAATCAGCAACCATTCGTGATAAAATGGAATGAAAGGGAACTTCCTCACCAGATAAGAGTGACTATAAAAATACTACAGCAAACAAATTCTTAAATGGGGAAATGTCGGAAGTATTCACTTTAAAATCAGGAATGAAACAAAAGTGCCCATTATCACCAGTGCAAAAAAACAAGAAAAAGAAATGAGAGGCATACAAATTAGAAAGGAGGAAATAAAATAGTCACTATTTGCATTATGTGTCATTATTTGTATAGAAAACCCCAAACAATATACAAATTACTAGAAATAATAGGATTTAACCAGTTAGCTTGATATAAGATTAATATGTAAAAGCAATTTTATTCTATACACCAACAGCAAGCTAGAAAACATAAAGAGAAGAATTAAAAACATGATCAGACAAAATGAAATACTTAAGAATAAATCTAACAAAAGGTGTACAAGTCTTCTACAGAAAAAAGTGTGCAATTTCATTGAGGTATTAAAAGGAGAACTAAATAACTTCAGGGAGATACCACACTCATAGATAGGAAATTTTTATATCATAAAGATGTCAGTTCTCCAGTTCTTCCCTATTTGTCCTACAGGTTTCAATTAAAACCCCAACAGCGTTTTTCATATTACTTGATAGGGTTTCTGAAATTCTGAAAAAGAAAAGTATGAGGGAAGACTTGTCCTACCAGATATCAGGATTTATTATGAAACTAAGATACTTAAGACAGTGTGTGGTATTGGCACAAGGATAAATAAATTGACCAATAGAGAGTTCAGAAACAGACTCACATAAATATGGAACTTTGGTATGTGGCAGAAGTAGAGTGCTAAATCAGTAGGGAAATAAAGAATTGTATAATAACTGTAACTTGAAAAAAAATCATATGTAAAAAGATGAAATTGCATCCCTCCCTCACACCGTATACAAAATATCAACTCCAGATGGTTTAAGAATTGAAATGTAAAAAAACCCCACAACTCTAAAACTCTTAGTAGAAAATATAGGTGATTCTCTTTTAGAATTTGAGTAGGGAAAGATTTTAAAATAAGTCACAAAAATGTTGACTACAAAAGAAAAATAGATACATTTGACCATATTAAGAATTTTTATATATCAAAAGACACCTTAAAGAAAGTGAAAAGACAGTTTACAGACTGGGAATAGGTCTTTGCAACACACACAACCAGGGAAGGATTAGTGTTAGAAATACATAAAAATAACTCCCACAAATTAAGAAAAGTACTAACAACCCAATTGGAAAAAAAAAAAAAGGGTGAATGGCGTAAGAAGCATTTCACAGAACAGGAAACACTTAAGATCAATAGATATATGAAGAGATGTTCAACGTTGTCAGTGATCAGGGAAGTGCAAATTAAGACTGAAATTAAATAACTTTTAGCACCCATTTGATTGGTAAAAATTTTTAAGTTTTGTAATATTAAGTGTCGGAAAGGAGGTAGATCCCCAGGCTCTTCAATATTGCTGATGGGAGTGTAAATTAATGAACAATTTGGAAAACAGTTAAACATTCACATACCCTAAAATGCAGACATTCTGCTCCTAGGTACATATCCAAGAGAAACTCTTGCATATATATAATAAGTGGACCAAAGATAGTGCATGTCACATGTTTTTTTCATTAAATTAAAAATAACTTTAATAAAATATGCATATTTAGGAATTTTTATAGATGCAATAACACTATATAAAAAATTTAAAAAGGGAATGAGGATTCAGGATGACAGCTGCCTGGCATGGGAGAAGGTAAGGAGATAGGATGGGTGGGAGCCAAATGGTTAGATGCAAGTGATTGTCAAGATCCTAGCTTTTACATTAGGTGGTGGGTTTACAAGTGCTTATTACGTTGAAACAAAAACAGTTACCTAGGTAGCCAATCAGCAAGCTCGCCAGCCCTGGCTGCTATGTGGACAATGTGTTGAAGGGGGTAAAAGTAGAAGCAGGGTGACGAGTTAGGAGGCTAAAGAGTAGTGCAGGGGAAAGGTGGTGCTTTGTACTCAGATGGTGGCAGGTGTGTTGGAGAGTAGTAGAATCAGAATACATTTGGGAGGCAAGGGAGGACTTGCTCTGATGGCTTAGATGTGGGAGGTAAGGCATATTCTATTCCACAAAGCTACCATAATTTATTTAACAATCTGCTCATGTAGTCCAGATTGTTTACAATATCTTTTTGCTTCATAAAAAGTCTAAAATGAACATCCTTGTAGCTTAATCTTCATACATCTTGAATTAATTTGTCTTTTTATCTTGAATTAATTTCTTAAATTCAACTTCCAGAAGTGAAACTGTTATACCAAAGGATATGTGCATTTAATAAGGCTTTTGATACCTGTTACCAAGTTACCTTCCTGAAAGGCTGTACTGTTTCAGCTCCCACTAGCTGTATGAGGCATGACCCACCAGGGAGGCTTGTTCCATCCTTCTATTCTCCATCAAGAGCTCTGAGTTCAGAACGGTCTCACTGCAGCTGAAGGAATGTGTATCTTCCTAGTAATTTCCCCAGGAATGATTTTTTGTGTTTGCTTAGTCTCCCTCTGGCCAGGATCCTTACCATTCAGAGAATATTCCCTGCTTCCTGCAGTGGGCATCCTTAGAGCTTTGGACTCCTGCATGGGGTCCTTCTCTGGAGCATGCAGTCCAGGATGTGAGATGGAATAATCTCCCTCTCCTTGGGAAAGACTCATAATACATGTATCAAAGAGATCCCTTCCCTTCTTTTCTGCACGAGTCTTCCACTCAGAGTCTGCCCAGCCCCAGCCCTTAAAGACCCTTGGGAATTTCTAACAAGTCTGGGAGTTTTTCTGAATCACTTGGGTAAAGGTTAAGCAGGCATATATAAAAGAATTAATCAATTAATTAGTAAAATTCATGTCCTCACAGAGCCTCTAGAGCTGCACTGTCCAATACAGTAGCCACTAGAGGCGATTTAAATTGGAATTTAAAGTAATTAAAAATAAATAAAACTTTAAAATTCAGAGTCTCAGTTACACTAATTACATTTCAAGTGCTCAATAGCCACATGTGTCTGTGGTCACCATATTGGACAAGACAAACATGGAACATTTCCCTCGCCACAGTAAGTTATATTGGACAGCACTGCTGAAGTTGGGTTGCTCAGGAAATATTCCCAGCAGTCCTTTTAGGTGTCGGGTTGGGATGGTCAGTGAGGGTGGGTGAAAGTTATTGGTATCAACCAATATGACTTGCTAGATTTCTCCTTGTTGATCCAGAAATCAGTTCTCATCAAATCTAGGTTCTTTTTACCTTTTCTTCACTGGCCCTGAGCAGGGGACTCCAGTTCTGTCACAGTTATGTCTTAAGAACTGTGTGTAGTGTGTTTTATAAGAGAAATCTGATGGCTAGTTCATGACATTGACCAAACTAGGCCAAAGCCCTTTTCCTCCAGTGCATGGTCCTGGAAGGGAAATTCCGGGGGCCACACCTGATGTGCAAACAGCCCGAGGTTTTGCCAGGGTTTGCAGTGGTCCTAAGGAAGAATGCTAGACTGGAGCCAGAAATTCCTTCCTTCCTGTTACCTCAGTTTCTTCTTGTGCAGGATGAGGATGGAGCTGCATCCTAAGACACAAGAAAAGAGTGCTTAGGGGTGATGATGCCCCAGGTTCTGTCTTTCTGCTACCCTAGAGCTGTGCTCAGCATCTGCCCATGTCCAGACCCTACGTATGTCCAGACCCTGCTGTGAGAAGCAGCTCTTCCCAGTGGCCTAAATATAGCCCTGGGAGCCCCAAATGCCACATTCGAGTCTTGGCTTGTGCACTGACTCACGGTATGACTATGTAAGTCTCTTCACCTCTCCTCTCCTCCTAATGGGTCATCAGGTGTGGAGGAAGGGTACTGGCCCTGAGTCACCTCCCAGAGAGGAGCTAATTAGGGCTCATTGAGGCAGAGAGGTGGCAGGCTGAAAGGACAACGGAGCATCTCTAGATAGGGCTGAGGAGGGGCCTGGCTTTCACGCTGCCCGGGCAAGCTGTCTGCTGAGACCTGGAAGCCTGGGATCCGTTAGCTTCAGAAGGTCTGTAAATGAGAATTATGAATGAGAGTATGTGGGTACAAGCCTGCGTGCATTTTTCTGCGGAGGGTCCATATCTTTCATCAGGTTCTTAGAGAGTTAAGTAACCATCAAGACATCAAGAGGTTCTGAATCATTACCTTTGGAGGTCTGACTGCCTGGCCCTGTGGGTGCTGAGGAGAGGAGCTGCCATTCCTGCTTAGAGAGGGGCAGTGAAGACCAGGCTTCCCCGGGAGATCAGAGGGCAGCTGTTTTGAGTGAAGCTCTTAGAACCACCCCTGCAGAAGGGCCCAGCCAGCAAGTATTTAATGAGCCCTTACCAAGGCCCAGCACTGTCAGGCCCCTGGGGTGGAACTGAAATGCTCTTTGGCTCATTTTTGTCTCCCATCCGCTACCCCTGAAGTCTGATGTTTGGTCCCAAGTGAGGTTTTTTATCTTTGTGGGCACAACCTAGAATACAAGGCTGGAGTGCATGTACCTGTGAAAATAGTCATGTGAGGAGGCCATCTGGGGAAGCAGAAGGGATCTTAGGCTGGGTCTGAGGGCACCTGGGTCCTGATTCTGATATCGACCTTAAATCAATCACTTTGTGACATTGGTTGTCACTTAGCTTCTCTGTGCTTATTATGCCATCTGTAAAATGGACTAACTTCCCCTGTCCTAATACTGACGGTGGCTGTTTTGAAAAATAAAAAGGAATTTGACAGAAATTAGCATTTTTTATGTCTTCTTATTTTAAAGTTAATAAATGCTCATTGTAGGAAAAATGGAAGACCCAGAAACATATCACGAAAAAAGAAAAATCATTCACAATTTCACCATGCCGAAATACATCCTCTTATGAAGTCTTGGTAATTTTCCTTCCAAGTCATTTTTCCATGTATACATTTTTTCTTCCTTACTAGATCTTAATGTTCATATAATTTTATATACTGCTTTTCTCCTCCATTATTATAAAGTATTATAAATTACCCAAGCCATTAATTGTTCTTCAGAAACCTGATTTTTAATGGCTGATGTTCCATCATTTGAAAGAACCAAACTTTTTATTTAACAAATCCCCAAGTGTAGGCTGCTTATAAATTATTAAATATTTCATTATTGTAAAGAATGCTATGTTGAACAACCTTGTATTTAAACCTCTGTACTCATCTCTCTTTCCTTACAGTAAATTCTTAGAAATGGACCAAGCATAAAGCTGATACAATCATAAATCTTCATAAAAGCAATAGATAGAAGTCATAAATATTAGTTAACATGGTTGAAATAAAGACATATGCACAGATATCCAAGAAAAGTATAGGTAACCCTTCCCTGTGAGATCATAAAATTAATGTACATCCAAGTTTACTAAATAATTATCCCATGTTATGTTAACCATAAAAATCACAGTTCTCAGATCATTATATCATAAGAACAAGAAACTTTCTGACTTCTTGTCATCTGAAGTTTCAATGAGGATCATACGATGGATTGTGAAAGCCTTTATTTAGACTATATGTGAACTTAACATGTGAATTAATAAAACTGAATGGTTTTTAATGTGTTAAACTTGATGTATAATAAATGAAATGTTAGCCTGCCACCAAAAAAAGAGAGCTGATACTATATATATAATATGTGATACAACTGCACAGCATTGATGAGAATGATGATGAATACCAGTTTATTCATCATGAATTTATATCCTTATACACCCATTGCAATAGGCATTTCTGTGTATGTGAGGTGAATGTCTCCATGATCCTGGTGGGGAGGTAGGAGTAAGGGTAGGGGTAGAATTTTGCAATAGAATTTGTGCCTATTTCTCTTTTTTAGAATTGCCTTATGCCAGGAAAACAAATCATTTATGGTAAGAAAGTTTTCAGTATGACAGGGCAGGGAGTTTAGGCAAAGCATCATTAAAAAAGAACAAACAAGTTCTCGCCTAAGTGTTTGAAACTCTGGGTTCCAGCCCACACCTTACATAAATTGTTAATAACGCGAGCAAGTCACATTATCTCCTGGGCTTGCAGAGACGACATGAAGGAATGTTGTTGTGAAGATGACATGAAATTGTGTGTGTGTGAACTCACTAAAAATGTAACAGTGCAGGAAAGGTTGTTCTTTTGCCTTCTCTCGTAATGAGATTGCGGGCTGGTGGGAGGAGGAGGAACAAGAGAGAAACAGAGGAAATGAAGGCCAGCGTCTGAGAGACTGAGGGAGAAGTGAGGCTGGGAAACCTCACGAGGAGCGTGATCGAGGCCTGGCATAGAATCGCCCTGAGGAGGAGCAGCCCCAGGGTGGGCCAGGCCACCCTTTAGACTGGGTCTTGCCTTGGGTCAGCTCTGTCCCGGGGACCACTCCCAGCCTAAAGCCCTGATGCATCCCAAGAAACAGAGACCTTTCTCATTTGTTCCTGGGTGCCTTGGGATTCCGCCCTCTGGAAGGCAGTTTTAGTGGCTTGTCTGGTCAAACTCACAGCCACCTTCTCTTTCAAGTCTTAAGATAGGCTGCGTCCTGGACTGTGGGAACAGGGCAGGGAGGCCACTCTGATCTGTCTGCTTACCTCCCGCTCAGCAACTGGGAAACTCCTCACGGAATATCTTGTATGACATGGTTCTTGCCTGTCCATAGGAATGTGCAGCACTCTCCACCCGCGGTGGCCAGATACCGAGAGTCATAAACAGAGGTCGTGGTACTGAGCAGTTGGGCCAGTTAATCCCCCAGACGTCAGGGCTCGGCCTGGCAGAGATGGGAGTGGGGCTGATAAAGCCTGATGAAGGGGAGCCGCGGGAGGACACAAATGCAGAGGGGGTGGTATGTACCCCTGTTAAGGCAGCTCATAAAAGTTACCCTTTGCATCTCAGCCAGCTGAGAGTCTGTAGACAGAAAGGCTGGTCTTCAAAGCCTGTCCTGGGGAAAAGCAGGCACCTTGCAGGGGGATGGGAGGAGGATAGAACCTAAAAACTGAAAAGAATTACTGGGGTTCACTGAGCCCATCCTGAGCCAGGAGAGACACAAAGAACATGGTCCCGACCCTCAAAGAACTTAAACCTGGCTGTACAGTCCTGACAGGCACTCTGCTGGTCGTCGTGCCGCTCCTCTGTTCTGGTTGACTACGACTTCAAGAAAAGCATCTAATGAGCAACAGGAGATGCTATAAACGGGCTCGGTCATGTGGTGCAGGCTAGGAGTGCTGTAGGAGTTCAGAAAAGGCAGAGATCCATGTGGGCTGAGGGATCAGAAGAGGCTTCAGAGAGAACAGGGCCAGGGCCCAGTGCTTGAAGGTTCGGATCTGTTGTAAAGAGGGAGGAAGAAGGGAGCGGTGTTAGTGAAGATGGGCATCTGCCCGGACAGTGATGAGGCTGGTCCACCCGGTACCCAGGATTGTGTGGGGATGCTGGGGGGTGGGGGAGCAGTGGGAGGGCGGGGAGGCAGCCAGACTGTAGATTGCTTTGAATTCTAGGCAGAGGAGTTTAGTCTTGACTCTATAGCAAATACAGCGTAGAAGGTATCCCTGGTGTGAGGAAGTGTAGAAAGCCATGCCTTGCTGATAACTCCCACGGAATTAATTCCTTTTGCCCTCAGTGAGGCTTCGCAACCCCCTGAGCCATAGAAGCATCTTCTGAGAGCCAAGCTGTACTGTGGCTGGCACAGCCTTGGGGATGGCCGCAAGCCCCTCCTTCTCCAGCAGGACCTCTACATATGGCTTCATCTCCATTCTCCCCTGCACTCCTGTCTCGAGGTTGGCAGGCTAGGGCTTGTCAGCATCAGGGGCGGAAGGGAGGGCAGATATATTCGGGGCTTGCTCGGAGCTCGGCTCTGTGCTAGAACACAGACATGAACAGGACCCAGCCTCTGTCTTTGGGGCTTACAGCCTGGTAGCACCAGATTCAGTACCACATGCTGAGCTTGACAGGTGGCTCCCTTTAGGCTTCCTAGAGCCTGCAATGCTGAATGGGGTCTTCCTCACAGCACCCTGGAACCAGGGCGCCCTAGATGACGTTCTGGGACCTGCCCCTTTGCTACTTCCTTATTCTTGAGGGACCTGGGTTAGAAGGAGAACTTCAGCTGGGTTCTGCCAGCCCCCTGGACTCTCTCTGGCTTAGCACGCCTGTGTTCAGAGAACGGGGAAGGCCGCAGAGGCATGGCTGACGCTGGCCAGCATGGTGGGTAACGGCCCTGTAAGAGTGCCACACGAGGGAGAGCCAGAGCAGGGAGGGAAGTGGCTGCTAGAGAGGCTGGCCCCCTCCCCCATGGCTGCGTAGTGTGGATAGGCTACATTTTCCTGCCTTGAACTCCAGCCCTCCGTGTGGGAAGAATGATTCAGACCGCCTCTGGGAAAAGGGGCTATCGGAAGAACACGAGGATAGCCAGGGGGCAGGACCCAGGCCGAGATAAGCAGCCCTCTCAGGCTGGGGCTAGGTGCGAGCAGTGGCCTGCGCTCAGAGGCAGCGCTGTCTACCCGGCCACAGAGCCTGTACAGGGAACGCCACCTGAATCCTGCCAGCTCTATTCTGGACCCTTGTTTCTAGATCAGTCACACCCCGGGAAGCCCTTCTGTGCCCCACAGAGGGGAACCACTGTTGATGCTTTGGCCAGCTCTTCGGAGCCACAGCTGCACCCCAGGAGCTGTGACTTAGTCTCCGTGCCTCTCCTGCCCCCACGGAGAAGCCTCTACAGAAACCTCTTCTCTGCACAACCAGGCTCCTTGTAGGGGGTAATCAAGTCGAGAGATGCACAGATTTCAGCCATTTGGGAAAGGAAAGTAGGAGGGAGATTCCCCAGGGAAAAAAGAGCTGCCTGGCGAGCTCAGAAAAGTTTGGGGTTGGGGGAGGATTTGTAGTGCTAGGAGGGAGGGACAGGGAAAGTGACTGGGGGTGGATTTTGTATTGGAGCCAAATGATTGTGGAGAGTGGGGTTGGTGTCAGGTGGAGTCCGTCATGTCTGAACAGATGGCTCGCTCTCTAGAGATGCCCCATCCTTCCGAGGCCGTTCTTTCCCCAGAGCTCAGTGGAGTTGGGGTGCTAAAGAGCCCCTGGAGGACTTGGTCTCTTCTTGGAAGGCAGATGATCTTCCTCTTCCTCACCCTTCAAGGACATCTGCCTGGGAAGAGTGGGCATGGGAATAGTGTGTCTGTCCTGGAGGAGACACCCTGGGACCAGATTTGCACTGGGAGCAGAGCTCATCTGCCTGGACATTCCCGTGTGTCTAAGGATTGAGCTGTTTTTTCCAGAGTGTCTCTTTATCCTGAGGACAGCCTCAAAGGGAGCAAAACAAGGTAGAAGGAAAATAGAATTTTGTTTTTTTGGTGATGCAGTGAACATCCTATGAATTAGAGAGAGAAATCTACCTGCCCCCCCCACCCCCACCCCAAAGAGCTGGGGCTGAATAACTTTGGGAAAACTGTTTGGCTTGATCTGAGGCAGGGCCCCTGCCTCGAGTCAGGGGAGCGTTGGGCTGCCTCACCTGAGCGTTCCTGGCTCCCAGAATGGCTGAGTCCTCCCCATTCTGTGGGGAAAGAATCTCATGGGCTGTCATCACCAAATTCATCTGCCTCCAGATGTTCAGGGAGGGAGGGGAAGGAAGAGGCGGTGATCAGCAGAAATGCCGCGGAGGTGAAAATGTGGAGGGAACTTCCATGGAATCTGATGGACCTTAGGGTTTTGTTTTGTCTTGTTTCCGGCTTTACCAAATTTCTTAGTTTCCAACAAAATATCTTCACAGATAGTCCTTCTATTAGTTATCTATTACTCCATTAAAAAATGACCTCAAAACTTAGTGGCTTAAAACAACAAACATTTGTTATCTCATAGTTTCTGTGTATTGAGAATCCAGGTGTGACTTAGCTGGGTGCTTCTGGCTCAAGGCGTCTCCTGAGATTGCAGTGCAGCTGTCATCCAGGACTGCTTTCATCTCAGGGTCCAACTGGGGCTGAAGGATCTGCTTCTCAACTCATTCATGTGTTATTGGCAGGCTTCAGAAGATCTGCTTCCTAACTCCCTCACAGGAACCTCTTCACAGGGCTCCCTTACAACATGGCAGCTCGCTTTCCCCAGGACAAGCAATCCAAGAGGGAAGCCACAGTGTTTTTATACCCTAATCTCAGATACAACATCCTGCAATTTACCAATGTCTGTTTGTTAGAAGCAAGTCAGTAAGTTCAGCCCACACCCAAGGGGAGAATATTACACAAGGGCATGAATACCAGGAGGCAGGGATTATCGGGGGCCATCTTAGGGGCTGGCTGCCCCAACTCTCATTTCAGCCTTACAACAACTCCATGCTGTAGACAAGGAGAAATAGTCCACCAGTAAAGAGGAAAAGGAGCTCTAGCGAGGGGAGGGTATCTGCCCAGGATCACAGAGAACCAAGTGGTAGATTAGAATTTGAACCTCTATGTCTGTCTGACTTCAGATCTAGTGGTCTTTCTCATCAAGATGCCTTGACGCCTGTCAAATCCACTGCCCCCGGTTAGGAGTTGGAGCAGATTTGAGTTGACTGAGCATTAGGGACTTTGATACTGGCTGATTTGCTGCTTGATTCTTTCTGGCTGTTTCCAGATTCTCAGGGACATAGCTCATAATCATTCTCTTCTATAACAATCACAACTTCTACTATACTCCTTTTTATTTTTTTTAAATAAACCTTTAATTTAGAAGGTTTATTTAAAACCTTCTAAAGAGGTTTTAGAAGGCCAGAGAGTTCCCATATATCCTAACCCAGTTTTCCCTATTATTAAGATCTCACATTAGTATGGTACATTTGTTACAATTAATGAACCAATGTTGACACATTATCATTAACTAAAGCCTATCTTTTATTCAGATTTCCTTATTACTCCTGTGTAATTGAGCCAGGCACTGGGCTATACTTTATTTTATAAATCTCGGACCAATCCTATGATGTTGGCACTATTAATATCTCTTTTTTACAGAAGAGGAAAGTGAGGCACGGAGATTAAGTAATCTGTCAAGATCACAGAGCTGTGCAGAAGCCAAGTGAGCATTTGAACTGTGGTCTCCCTCACCCCCATGTAGTGCCCTCAACTATTTATGCATCTCTTCCTCTCTCCCATCCCCTGACTCCTGCTTCTAGGAAGGGAATTATACACGTAAGCACGAACATCTGGCCCTGCTCGTAAGGCTTAAGTTTATGTGAAAGATAAGAGGATGCCAGGAGACTGTGTTTCAGTTGCTCCTCCTTTAGCCTCAGCTTTCTCATCTGTGGGCTGATAGGATCAGACTAATGACCCTGGGTCTCCTCTGCATCTGACTTTCTGCAACCCTGTGGGTCTATCCCAGAGCCCTGTCCAAAGGATCTGGGGGCTGCTGGTGGGAAAGTTGGGAAGGAGGTGGGTTCTGCTTCCCAAGCACAGAGTGTCACTGGCATCTGGGAAATGAGCCTGCAGATGGGTGTGATAGATCTGTCATTGTATAAGACTGAACCACCTGGCTGTCCATGAAGTCAAGACCCCAAGGCTGTCGGCTCTGTATTTGAGCTTATTGCCCTTAACTAGTCCAGGAGCCTTCGGGAATAAGGCCTCTAGGGAAGCCACTCTGAACAATATTTTTCCTGAAACATAAAAGAAACCCACTCTTTGAGGAGGACAAGCACTGCGCAAAGAATTTGTTCCTATAAAGGGTGACTTGTCAGGATCCCAGAGGTAGTGTCTCCAAGTGGGGAAGAACATGGGCTTGATAGTCATATAGACCTGGCCTGCCTCTTGCAAATTGGTGACCTTGGACAAGTCTCAATCTCTCTGTGTCTCCATTTCCACATTTGTAATATAGGGAAAATATAAGGATAGCAACCTCATGGAGCTGTTCTTAGGATTAAATGTAATAATTTATGTAAACATTAAACCCAAAATAAATACTTAACAAACGGTAGTTATTTTTAGGATTTGTTTGAATAGTAGACTGATTTTAATTCCAGCTCTAAAAATGATTCTTTTTTTGACTCTGAGGTCTGTTGCCCTATTGGAGTGCCAAGTAGTCAGAAAGTACCAGTTGCTGAGAAGCAGTGCAGCTCTAGGAGACAGGGGGCTTTGCTCTCACATACTGAGGTGGAGGGGGGAGTGTGTTGAGCTTCTCCATTTAGCTCTTTCTCTACCAGCTGCAAAGGAAGCCTGTAGCTTTGGCAGGACAGACCCAGCCCAGCCCTGACTACCCCAGCCAGCCTGCCTTGGTGCTGTCTGATATTCCCCAGATGGCCCTTGGGCTCTTGAGGGCCACCTCCCCTGTGTAGTGAGGAGGACCATCCAGGGGGTTCCCCTGCAGGGCACCTCCCAGACCTGGCAAGTGGCTCTGTGTTGGCCTCTTTGGCTCTCCACAGAGAGGCTTGAGTGCTGTGTACCAGCCTGGAGTCCTGGATACTAGGCTCAGTGGGGGTGGTGAGAGCAGGCCCTCCATGACAGCAGGACCGGGGCCGAAGGCGAGGCCTGGCTGCGCCACACAGATGGGTCAACTCCTCTAGCAGGAGGCTCCCATCTGTGCCTCTGAGGCCCCAGGCACTAGCAGAATAGAGACAAAGGGAGCTCACTGTGAGCTCTTGCAGTGTTGGGAAAGGTGTTTAGACCAGGTCCTTTTTTTTGTTTTTTCACTGGAAGGCACAGCACCAGAGAGGCTGGACTTGATTTTGATTCCAAGTCCTCTGTTGCCTGGGGTTAGAATTGGCCGAGTGATTCCAAGAGATTTAAGAATGGGGAGGTTCAGGGACATTAGTATATATTAGTATATACTGAGGGTGGCCTGGACATCCATACCTAGGTGGTGCACGTGATAAATAGACATTTGTAACACACCCATGAGACGCTTGTGTATCTGTGTTCAAGAAACCTCTTTTCCAGAGGGAGGTTGGCTGCCAGCCCACTTAGGAGGCTCTTAGCTCACATACAGACCAGGAAATGGGTTTTCCGCATCCAAGGGACACTAACCGCGCCTAAGGAGTCATTCCGTGGGCCTGTCCCCCTCTGGATTTAGGAAGGAAGAGGCCTAGACCTGTGGCCTGGCAGCCAAGGCCCCCTAAGGGGAGGAGCCCCCAGTGAGGGCCCATTTAGAGAGCCGCTGTCCCAGGCCTTGGTGCTGAGAACGGTTGGTCCTGAGGATTAGGCCATTTCTGAGGCTGGTGTGGAGAAGAGAAGTTGAGGGTGGTGACAGCTGGGGAAGAAGAGGAGGCTGGATTGTGAAATGTTTAATTTAGTCTCTGACTGACAGGAAAAAGCTATTGGTAAATTATTCTATTAAAAAATATATAATTATGACCCTAGCTGACCGTGCGTTTGCCTTGCTTCTGCCCCCAGCCCTTCAGGGAGCCCCGATCTCTGCTACCTCCCCCATTGCTGTTTTACTGTCGAGGTGGCAGCTCATGACACTCAGATTCATGTGCTGCCGACCCAACCCAGATCCCTTCTTTGCTGGCCCAGGGTCTTCTCCCCTTCCCCTGGCTCAGAGCGACCCATGTGGTTCATGCCTTTTGGAGTACCGTGTTGCCTGTGGTGTGTCCTCACTTTGGGAATGGAGGGAGGGGAAGAGGAAAGGGGGGAAGGCTGAGTCCTTGCCACGTTATAGACTTTGTGGCAGTTCTTCTGATGAGGAGGAGGAACCCAAGTGAAGAACTGGAATGAAGCGATTCGGGATGGGAGGTATATATTTCTGAGCCATGGGATCATTTCTCCTTAATGAAGCCTTTTTATCTCCCAGATCAAACAGGGCCAGAGAGCGCTGGATATCTAGGAATTGCTGGGGGCTCCTAATTTTTCTTTTTTTAAAATTTAAAAATTACACAAGAAGAGTTTAGTATAGGAAAGTCAGAAAATACGGATGACCAAAAAGAAGAAAATAATAACAAACACTTAAAATCTTACCAACATCAACAAAACTAAACATTTTGGAGTAAATTTCTCCAGGCCTTCTGCTATGTATAAAAAATTGTTTAAACAATTTTTTTAAAAAACGGGACCATACAGTACCTATTGTTTCATAATTTGCCCCTTTTTTCATTTAGAAGTATATTAGAAACATCTTTCTATGGCAATAGTTGTATTTTCGTGCCATCATTTTAAAAGGTCACATGATATTTCATTTTATAAATACAACTATAATTTATTTTATCAATTATTTATAATTGGAAATTAAGTTTGTTTTCAATTTTTTGTTATGCCAGTTGTGCTTCTAGATAAAGTTTTCCTTAGGATGAATTCCCAGATGGAACAGTAGGGACTAAAGTTATGTACATTTTAAGGCTTTTGATACCTCTTGCTAAATTATCATTCAGAAAGATTATACCAATTTACCTCCACCGCCAGTATTTGAGTGCCCATTTCTGCATGCCCTTGCCAATGTGCTTTTTCCACCTTTACAAATCTGATATGTAGAATGTTATTTTATTTTAATTTACTTTGCTTACTATGTAGGCTGAACATTTTAATATGTTTATTAACATTTTGTATTTCATTTATGTCTTTACCCAGTCTTTTATTGAGGTATTTACCTTCTCATTGTTTTACAAGGTTCTTTTTATCTCAAGAGTATTAACCTTTATTTTGTTTGATATATAGTTTTCCACTTTATTATTTGCCTTTAGTTTTGTGACATTCTTTGACACAGAAGATTTACATTTTTTAATGTAGTAAGCATCAGTAAGCATCAATATTTATCTTTGGACTGCCTTTTGATGAAGCTTAGAAAGTCTTTTCTATGCCTATGTTACATAAACATCCACATAAATGTTCTAGTGTTTTATTTAACATTTAAATCTTTTAACCATCCACAAGTTATTTTTGTGTATAATAAGTATGGTATTTAAAAAATTTAGTTAACTTGTTATCCCAGCAGTGTTATTGGACAATATGAAATGTCACTTTCATCCTGTGTGTATTTATAATATTACATTTTATATAAGCACTGGCACCCTTAATGAAGCCTCTGTTAGACATTGCAGTTGTTTCTTGCCATTATAATATGTTCTATCGATCAGTCTATTCTGAAGCCTGACCCACACTTTTAAATTATTGTAGCTTTATAGTACATTTTGACATCTGACAGTGCAAGTTCCCTTTTTTTTGTTGTTTTTTTGTATTGATGTTTTTCTTGGCTATGCTCATATATTTATTCTTTCAGATGAATTTGAGAATCATTATGCTCTTGGGATTTTGATTGGAATGGTGTTAAATTTAGAGATTAACTTGGGAAGATTTACATTGTGAAGTACTGCATTTTTCTATCAATTCATATCTTTCAGTTTGTTTGTTTCCTTTAGTAGAACTAGAGCATAGTTTTCTATTGGTAGATCTTGTACGTTTTTACTAACTTTATTCCTATCATTTTATGTTTTTATTGACATTGTTAATGGGATTTTTTTTCATCGTATTTTCTAATTGTATATTGTCATATACAGGAAAGCACTTGATTTTTATACATTGGTTTTGTAACTGGAAGGGAAACATGCTGTCTTCCAGTTTTTCCTTTGGTGCCAAAGGTGTGTTTGACCTAATTTGAGGCGATTTAATTTCCTTCTGGATCGGGGCCATAGCTCCTCCCTGCCGTCCCCTGTGGCCGTAGCATAGAGTTTGGGGAAAGAATGGCAGGCACAGTCTGCTCCCTGTCAGCTGCCTCCTAAGGACGGACGTGTTGTGAAACAGATGCCCACCTAGTTCTTTTCCTACTCCAATCCCAGCGATTTGGATGCTGAGAAACAGAGACTTACCAGCCAGTGAAAAATAGGTGCCACATCAAAGCTGAGGCAGGTGGAGAGATCACGAGGGATGTAGCGTGTTTAGATTAAATTTGGTGCCACCCCTGGGAGCTCTTAGGAAACTGTATAAGTGCCATAACGCTTGGCGTCCGGGGTGGCTGAAGGCGTGTGAGGTTATCCTCACTGTGGCCCAAAGGCAGGGCTGGATCAACTTCCTTTCTCCCCATGTTAGAGAAACCAGGGTCAGGAAAACTCCAGGATGGTGGTATTGCAGCCATGTGCTCCTTCTAAGAAGGATGGAGATACATTAACCTTCAAAACTTCGGGGCCAAAAAAGAAAAACTGGTTATGGAGACTGTCTTCATTGTTAAGTCTGAAGCAAACACGTTTGGAAAGATGTTGTGGAGAGTGCAGACTAAGGAGTCCCCATCAGGTTTTACACAGTCTACTTTGGTTGAATGAACAGATTCGCTCCGCCGTTTCTCTCTGCGTTTTAGCACTTGGGGTTGCCTCCCGGGGATGCACACCCTCTCAACCCTCCCACCGCTCCCTGCCATGGCCACCCCCACTCTTCCTTGCTCCCGGCAGGGGTTGAAAGCTGGAGGAGAAGATGGCCCCAGAGGTACCGCAGAGAGGATCAGACCAGCAGAGGGACACAGGGCTGGAATAGTTAGGGAGAGACATGGAGGCATAGGCGGAAGCAGGGGGCCCATGGACGTGGACATGAACATGGAGGGTTGGAGTGGGGCATGGAGCTTAGAACTCTGTGGTGGCTCTTATTCAGGGCAGGACCCAAATAAGCCTTGCCTGCATTTTCTGGTGCCTCTCTCTGAGTGTCCTTCCAGTCAAGGTAGGGACATTGCTCTAGTCCTGGTGGTCCTATGAAGGCCACCTCCTTATTCTGTAGACTTTTATCAACCAAGTCTTAAAGGTCTGGCCATGTGCCCAGACCTTATCCAAACCAGGTCATCCCCTCTATTCCCTTCCTCTTACCACTAGAACCAAATGGAAATCCATGTCCTTTTACGTCTTCCAAAGAAGGAGACAGCACAGCCTTGGTTGGTATTTTATTCCAGCGTTTTGGACCATCTTGTTCCCAGAATGTTCTATTTTATGGCTAGGCCAATCTTATAATATCAAACCATTATCCCATGGCATGACTTAGAGAATGTGGAGAACATGCAGACACCCTTTTTTGGTAGAGCCCTTTAGGACCTTGAAGGATTATTAAGTTTGCCTTTGAACTTTTGCCAGCACAACCAAGTAAAAATCATACTTGTTAGGTGTGGTGTACACTGCCTTTTACACAGTAAAATGATGTTAGTTGTTTTTATGTTATTATTTATATTGCCATTCTTAGGTCATGATAGCATAACTGGTTTTCAGTATTAAGTTCAAATATTAACTGGAGGTATAGAACTGTTCCAATAAAGATAGAAAGGGCACATATGGCCCTCTCCCTTCCTGTTTGAGAGGTCAATGCGGTAAGCCAAAGGTCATCATATGTCATTTGGGATTGGTCTAAAGGCTCACTACCCCCACTGAACTCTAAAATCTTTGAAGGCCCGTGTTGTGTCTTAGTCACCTCTGAAATCTCTGTTTTCTAGCATAAGGTTGACTCAATGCATGTTTGTAAAGAAAGGGAGGAAGCAAGGGAGAAGCCTGTGTGGCATCTCAGCATTGGAAGGGACACTAAGATCCTTGTATAGAAACTGCCCTTCTAGCACCTCCACCAACTAGTGATCGTGCCTTGCCTGCTTCCCCTGAACTTCCACCCCCTGGTCTTAATGTCTTTCCTTTTGAAGATAGCTCTCATTCCTTACTTCCTTCTGCCAGATCTAGAACTCACTTCAGAACATCTGTAGGAGACTATTCAGAGTCATCACGGGTCATTAAAAGTCAAGCATGTTGGCCCTAATCTTGGAGGGTTAAATCAGAATGGTCCTTTCCCAGCACTGCCTCAGGGCCAGAGTCTGCTTCCTGGGTCTGAAGCCTGACACAGCCTCTGAGCCTCTGTTCCAGCAGGTTCTCCTCATTCTCCCCCAGATCAGTCCAGGGGCACATGCTAATCATTTGCCATTACCTCGGGGCCGTAGAGTATAATGGTCAAGGGTGCAGGCTCTGGAGCCAGAATGCCTGGGCTGGTTTGCATCTTGGCCCTGTCCGTTAGTTATTTAACCTTTCTTTCTTTCAGTTTCCTCATTTGCAAAGTAGGATTAACACTGCCTCTCTCCCACCTGCAGGGGCTTAAATGAGTTACTTCATATAAAGCACTGACCACAGTGCCTTGCACATAGTAATCACTAAATAAATGGTAGCTATTATTATCCTTATTAAAGTTGTAACTGTTCTTGCTCATGCTGTAGAGAGAATTTTGTATAAAATTCTGCCTTAACCCTGCCCAATATCCTGTGTATATTTCTTGGTGTCTTTGTTTGTCACTCACTAGACTGTGAGCACCCCTTGGGGAAGGGTCATTTCTCAGTCATTTTTGTTGCCACAGTGCCTGGCATACATCAGGCACTGGAGGAATGTTTGTTTAATAAATGAAAAACCCTGGGTTTCTATTTAGGCTCTGCCACCTACCAGCTGTGAAACTTTGGACAAATCATTTAACTCCTTGGAGCTTGAGTGTTTTCATGTGTAAGATGGGAATAAAAATATGTATCTCTCTGGGTTTTACAAAGATTAAGGGAGATGATATATGTGAAAGTCTTTGGGAAAAAAGTCCTAGGGGGGAAAAAAGCCTTGTTTGGATAAGGATAATAGAGCTTAAGCTCCCTGAGGGCTGGGATCAAGCCTTGTAATTTATTCCCCTGCATAATCTCCACAGCACCTTACATCCAGTAAGAGATTCTGAAGTATTTGACTCCTTAGATAGACGAATGGGTGGTTGGATGGGTGAATGAGCTGAACTGAATGATTGAGCATGTATAATTGTATTGTCTAATCTTTCATGTAAATGAGCTCTGTCTCTTCCCAAATGACGTAAGGACCGGGGTCACGCCCCAGAAGGCTGCACCCTTCCTACTGTAGCCTGGGACAGCAGGCTGCCTCGGGGCTGAGTGATTCCGGGTGGTCGGCCGCTGGGGCTGATTTCGGGAGCTCCGGAACCCTCCGCCCCAGCTTTCCACCAGGTGGCAGGGCACTACCTGGCTGAGCACCGTCTCCAGCATCTTCCTCTTTTCTCCACCAGGTGGCGGGGCAGGCTGTGTCTCAGATGCTGCCCTGCCCTCTGGAAGGGGGCCCCCTCCTCCTGGGCCAAGGCCTCCTGGAAAGCCTAACCTGGCTGGAGGTGCCCCTAGAGGTCTCCTGCTTCCCTCCCAGTTTAGGGCCTGCCAATGCCCCTGCTGCCTTGTGGAGGCGGTGGAGGCAGGCTCTTGGTGGCCCTGCTGTCTGAGTCCTGGCCTGTCAGGGAATTTACCTTGTTGCTCATCAGGGTGTTATCTAGGATACAGCCTGGGGGAGCAGGCCCTCACTGCACGTTAGTGGGATGGAGATTCCCATGTGGACGGCTGATGGATGCTCCAGCTTGGGAACCACCCCTCCTGCCCTTTCCAGCCTTCCTTCCTCTTTCCAAATCCCTGCAGGTCTTGGAGGGAAGCTGCTACTGTCTTGCTGGCCCTCCTCCCCCTTCTGCGTTGATCTACCACATTCTTCCCTTCACACAACTAGGAGAACGGCCCGGAGCTGGCTTGCAGAGCCGTATAAATGATGAGTTCTACAGGCCTCTTCTCTGTGGGGAGGTTGTTCAAATCCTGGGCTGCTCCTAGACTCCTGGGGCTCTAGGCCTTAGCTCCCACTCACCCAGGCCCTCTCAGCCCAGGGCCCAGACCAATGGAGTCCCTTTCTTTTTGTATTCTGTCAACAGCTGCTTCTAGCTTCTTGATTCCACGTGCTCCCTTCTAACCCCTCCTCACACAGTCTAGTAGACATGGTGATCATGGACCCTGGCTTGGTATTTTGTCGAGGTGGTAAGGCCTGACAGGAGGGTGCCGGTGCCCACCAGGAAACCACAAGACGTTTCCCTTAGACGCCTTGGGGGTCCACACAGCCTCCTCTCCCCTCGATCAAAGCACTGGAAGGACTTGAGAGATCACATGGTCCAGCTCTCCTTCTATAGGTAAGAAAATCGAGGCTCACGGTTGAAAAAGTTTCCAAAGTTACACGACAGGTTGGTGACTGATCTCTGACTAAAAGCTCAGGTCTTCTACGTCTCTGATGAGGCCTTGAGTTACCAGCCTCTCCTTACACGTGTCTCTGCTTCTCTTCACACTGGGTCACTGACTGTTTTCTTTCAGGCCCACTGCATACACGGCAGCAGCATCTTTGCCTGCTTTTGTTCTGAGCTGGTGGGAGGGCGCATTTGGCCACCTGTGGCCTTTGTGGGCTGTGGGATGTGGAAGGAGGGGTAGGGGACTTGTTCTTCAGGAGGGGGACTCTTGGGGGAGGGGAGTGATCTGTATCCTGAGAGCGCTTGAGGGGGTTTTCTATTTCTCTGCCCAGGAGGAACACTTCTTGGGCCTCTGCCTCAAGCCCAGGGCTGAGCAGGATGTGAGATCAGTGGCAATGGTCTCTGAAGGTACTTGGAATCTGGAGAGGAGATTGACTCTAAATAGCTCCCATGACTGCACGGTCACTCTGCGCCTCCTCTTCCTGTCACCCTGTCCCCATGGGCCATGCAGAAGGGGGCCTCTCACACACGGTTCCCACGTGACTGGCATCTCAGGTCTCCTGCTATCCCCCAAGGGGTTACCTCTTGAAGCAGGGGGCAAAGGAGGATCTACTGACTGAGCCACTGGGGGAGGCTGGGTGCCCTGCACGACCCTGTCTCCTCCCAGGCTTCTTTTTGAGCAGCTCCCATACCCTGCCCATGCATTAGGGACAGAGGGAGGACCATTCGCCCTCTGCCTGAGCTGGCATGCTCTGAGCGTCCTTTTCTGAGGACTTAGGGAATTTTCTAAATTGCAAGCTTAGATTCTTTTCCTTTTCTGCTTACAGCCCTTCAGTGGTTCTCCTCACCATTTTCCAGGCGCTCCAGGGCCTCCATCCAGGGCCTTTCCAGCCCCTCTCTTGGCATTTCCTCACCATCACCGGACACACAGAACTCCCTTCTCTCCCTGTTTAAGCCACATTCTCTCTCACTTCTGGACTCTTGCACATACTGATCCCTTTTTATGAACTCCTCTTCCTCCCCCACCCCAACGTTGCTGGCTAACTCACACCACTCCTTAGAGCTCATCTTAGATGTCCCTCCTCTGGGAAACCTTCCAGCTCCCAAAGAACAGGGTAGGGCCTCTGTTCTTACCTCTCTGATGGCCCTTGTCAGACTGAGTTGTAGTAGCTTGTTTCCTGATAGGCCTCCCTGACCAAAGTGGCATCATCTCCTTAAGGAAAGGGGCCAGTTTGGGGGCGCGGGGGGCAGTGTTTCTGTTTTTTAATTACATGGAGGTGTCCTCAGCTCCCACTGCCACATAATAGGTGCTCAGGATAGATTTGTGGAGTGTGGTACAAGCTGACAGGTGGATGAGGAGCAAGCAGGCCTCCCTTGCAGCACTTCCTGCCATTTCTGATCTGGATCCTTTGAGTCTTTAGGGACCTTACTCCTGTGTTTCTGGGCGATGGAGCTCAGTGTGCAGAGGTTCTGTGGGCAGAGACCACTCGTTCATTCAATAACTATTACTGAGTCCCTCCTGTGTGCCCAGCACCGTGCTGACACTGGAACACAACAGTAAATAAGACAGACATGGTCCCTAACCCCATGGAGCTTATATCCTAGTGGAGGAAACCAAATATGAAGCAAATATGAAAATAACACAGTTACATATTGTGACATGTCCTAGAAAGGAAGTGAATGGGCTGATTTGGGTGCTATGACAGAATAAGAGGAGGGGCTGTGCCCACAATACTCTCTCCCCCTGTGGCCAGCACACCTCTTTCTCTGCAGAGGCCTTAAACCCCACATTCCCACCTCTGCTGGGTTTACTTTGGAGTTACGTTCTGGCCTCTGTAAAAGTTGTACTAATGAGTCCTCCTAGGAACTTTCCTTTTTAGCACTGAGTGCATCTGGGATGGAGGGCTCTCCAGGGTGGGAAGGAGATGTGTCTGGGCAGAAAGAGGGGCGCCTTGCTTTGCTGCAGCTGGGGAGGCCTTCAGGAGGGCCCAGATTCATCACCAGAAGTGTCGGAGTCCTTCTATCTGAGGTCTGGAGATGTTTGCTTCCTGGTGACATAGTGGAGCATCAGCAGGACCGGTGTGGATGGCATGAAAGCCATCGCCTCCTGTGGCAGGTGCCAGCTCTGTCCAGGAGGACCGTATCACTCTGCTCCTTGGCCTGGTCTGGGCAACGCGGTGCCCTCCAGCTCTGCTGGCAGCTGTGCTGGCCTGGGGTGCTTTCTTCTCTGAACGGTTGTTTGCCTTCTTGGAAGGCTTTGTTTTGGGTGAACTCATGTTGAAAAAGTTGGGGTGTCCCTCCGGGGTGCTCTCCCCTGACCCAACCTGGAACATAGGGAGCTGTCTAGCTGCTCCTGTCTCCCCAACCCAGTTCCCCTCCGGGTCACTCATACTGGCTCTTGGAGGTCTTAGAGGGGAGCATTGCCAACTGGTGTCCAGAGCAAGCGGGGTTGGCTTTGTGGAGCTGGGTGGGGAGGCTGGATGGCCAGCCTGACCCTGTGGGGTTAACAGGGTGGTGGCAGGTTCCTGCCCCGGGCAGTATAGTGTCTAGTGTTGTAACTCCCTTGCATCAAGACACCTTTGTTTCTCCTTCAGCTGGGACAGTGGATTCCAGCTGCAGGTTAGGGGCTCCTGCTGGCCTGAGACTAGAAGCTCCACTCTGTCCCAGGGAGACACAGTGGCATCTCCTGACATTCAGCCACAAACCATCCCTCCTGGCATAAGCTTGGTCTCTATTGGCTCAGGGTGGATGGGCTATGCTTTGGGGTGGGGGCCACGGGTAGCGTTGGGAAAGGCCCAGCCCCCTCCCTGGACTGGAGGGGACCCAGCCAATTCATGAACTTCAGAGATGAATGGAGTGGGGGGCTGAGAAAAAGAGGCCCATGAACTTTAAGAACCCATCTGATTCAAGGGTCTAGCTCGAGCCTCCTTTGTTCTTTGGGCCCGTCCACAAAGGCCTGTGCCGACAGACCTGGTCTGCACTCCCCGAGCGTGCATGTGACAATGTTTGTGCTTAAGAGAAAGGGCATGTTTATGGCAGTGTTGGAAACATGTGATTGGGAGCGCATGTGCTCATAATTATGTGTCTTAGCCTCAGGGGGGTTTGTGTCTCTTGAGGCTCCGACTGCCTCTGTGAATAAGACCCAGGCTGGGATGTGTGTTTATAATAGTCTGCCATTCTGGTGTGGGCACCCACGTGTGTGCGTGTGTATGTGTTTCTGTGTGTGACTAACCACACGTTCTCTCTAGAGCTACTTCTCTAGGCCAGGAAGGGGATACACAGTAGAGTCCCAAGAGAGTAGGGTACACATCGGAGGGCTAGGCTGGGAGCTAGAACTTCTTACTTTCCATTGCCTTTCCTTGCTCTGCTTTTCTCCCCTCCTTCCTGTTCTCTCACCCCAGTCTTGTCCTGGAGGTATATGGGGGAAGAGAAGACCCTAAAAAGGCTTTGTGACCAATGGTCCTGCCAAATTTGGGGGCCAGGCTGGCTGGGCTTGTCCGAGAATCAGAGAAGTGAGAAACTGGGCAGCACGGAGAGAGAGATGTTACAGTTCCTGGAACAGAGCTCCCTTTTTTTTTCTCCTGTTCTTTTTTCCTGGCTTGGAAATAATAGGTCTTCAATCTGAGATTAGGAGAAAAGGAAACATCCAGAAAAGGAACCAGTTTGAACAAAGACAAGTTGCTGGACGTGAACAATGCCCCACGCCCCACTGATCATTCCGACGCAGTGTTCTTACCTAGATGTGGTTCTGCATGCTGGGGTGGGGGTGGGGCAGGGTGCAGTGGGGAGAGCCAAGTTCACCTTCACCACCAGGCCTAGGTGGGGGCAGGACAGCAGCCAAGGTATAAGGGGGCTCTGGAGTCAGGCCGACCAGGGTCCAAGCCTGCCTCTGTTATTTATCATTCAAACTTCACCTGAGTCTCGGTTTCCTCTTCTATAATCTATACGGTGGTCTGGGGACCAAGTGAGAAAATACGTATACAGTGTTGGGCACGGTGCCTGGCAATGGTGAACATAAATGGCACCTGTACGTAGGGCTCAGATCTTTCTGTGTATCAGCATCGTGGGGGTGAAGATAAGGAGGATTTGTAAGGACATAGGTCTTAGCTGTCTGCAGAAGTAACCCTCTTCATCAAAAGAGCCCAGCAGAAATGCCAACCTGGTTAAGACGGGGATGGGTTTGCCCACGGGGGCGGTGCCCATACTTTACTTGTACACACAAGCACCTGTGTGTGCGCATGTCATGTGCAAGTGCATTGTGGGGCTTAGGAGGCAATGAGAAAACATGTTGCCCCAGCCCAGCAAAGGCTCTGAAGGTGGAAAAGCACTACAGTCGTTAAGGAGGGAAGGTACCCATGTTTTTATTTATTTTTTTAACTTAATTTAAAAAAATTTTTTTTTACTGAGGCATAGTTAATTTACAATACTGTGTTCATTTCTGGTGTATAACCAAGTGATTCAGTTATATATATATATATATATATATATACTTTTTCAGATTCTTTTCCATTACAGGTTACTACAAGATATTGAGTAGAGTTCCCTGTGCTATACAGTAGGCCCTTGTTGTTTACCTAATATATATATAGTAGTGTGTATCTGTTAATCCCAAATTCCTAGTTTATCTCCCCCCTCCCCACCATGTTTTTAAAGTAAGAATATGGCCTAAGAATATCTCCAGACTACCCTGGGCAGCGGCTGTATGTGTATCATGCCAGGTTTAGGGGTGTTGAGGGGTCTAATTCATGGAGGACTTTGTGCTTATCTAGAAACCATTGGCTCTTTTGTTCATTTATTCACCATTCATTCAATCATTTGATAGTTACTGAGCACATAGTGTACGTGTCACGTCAATCACAGGAGGCTTGGGCCTAGAGAGAAAGAAACTGTTGAGACTGAACCCGGAGAAGAGAAAACTGAGGTAGAGCCCAAACACACCCTTCAAGTCTACAGAGGGCCCCATCTTGCCTGTGAACCAGAGAAGTTGTACGTTTAAACCGCAGCAGGAAGGATTCGGGCTAGATTTGAATTCAACAAATACTTGGCACTGATGATAAAAAAAAAAAAATTAAAAAGGCTTCCGGACATGGTTAAGCATGGTCAGAAGCCCCATTTTTTGGGATCCGGCCTGCCTGGGGCAAGCGGTGGAGTAGGTGACCTCTTGAGGACCCCTCCACCGCCGGGCATCTAGAATATTCCAATGGCTTGGATGCTGACTTACTCTAAGACCTTGGGCAGATGACTAAGCACTAATGAGCCTCAGTTTCCCTCTCTGTTAAATCGTGACAAGAGTGTTTCCTTTTAGTTCCTTCCCTGCCTTCAGGGGCTTGGGAAGGGCGAGGAGCCCATCTCTACAAGGTTGCTTTGATTTCTGAAGAAGAGGTCCCTATCTTTTACCTCCAGGGAGTTCCTGTGAAGATCATCTGTGCTGACTTCCCTGGCTGCACCCTCACCCCACCCCCAGTCTATGCGCTTCCTTCACTGCTCAGGATCCCCAAAGCATAATCTGGGGGTCACTCTCCATTTCCCCCCAAACTGTGTGCCCTGTAGGAGCTGATTCTCCTGGAGATCCCAAGTGACTTCCCTCCCGCATTTCTTGCTGGTGCCATTACCCCTGCCTAGAATGCTCTCCCCAACCTTCTCCCAGTGTATCTCATTCTGTCCTGACTGGTTCAAGCCTGCTGGTTTCTGGCCAGCCCATCTCCCATTGGAGGCTCAGTTTCCTCCCCACTCTGTCCTCCGTATCTTGCCTCCAGCATCATGTTCCTCTTTCTATGCTCGCTTTAGCTTATCCCTAACTCAGTGTCTGCCACGTGGTCTGCCATAGGGGCTTAGTAGCATTGGTGGAAGGAAGGACTATCAGGGGCTAGTCTTGGGAGTAACAGGAGCTTGAGGGAACGTGGAGGGGGGAAAGGATGCTGGGGGGTCAAGGACTAGTTCTTGGGGCCAGAGAGACAGCTAGATTGGGAGAGGCGTGCTGGTGGCCCTTGTTGCCAGTACCCCCTGCCATCTGGCCATCCGTCTGTCCAGTGACTTGTTTTTTGGATTGGTCAGGAAAGCGAGAGCTTTGGTGAGGAGCACGCACTTTGGGAGGCCAAGGGATGTTTGCTTAGGGCTGCCTTGGCCCCCAGTCATCCTGGGGTCCAGGTTGGACGGGTTTGCATGTTCCCAGGCCAGTGCTAAGTTTAGGACAGAGGCTATTGCACAGGTTTCCTGGAACTGGACTGAACTGCCAAGAAAAGAGCTCTTCTTTTAGGGGGCTGGAGATGGCCTGGCATCAGATCCTTTTTGGCTTTACCAACCCCCCCCCTTCACTTCCAGTTCTCATTCTCAGAAGGAACCAGGGGGCCGTCCTCAGTCTAGAAACTGAGCTGGTGATACATAACAGGAATGGCTCGGCAGGGCCTTCTGGAGGGGGTCTTATTCACAAAAACCTCCCTTCCCTGGTCAGCCTCCCATTAGGAGCTCCCCAAAGGAGGGAGGGACCTGCAGCATCTGACCAGATGTTGAGGTCACAGAGGGAGTCCAGCCCCATGCTGATCATCCCCTTCTGGGTCACTGTCCCTGGGCTGGTGGGAGAGGGAGGGCCTGGCCTTGGGGAGAGTCTTATTCTTCTGGCTGCAGCAGCCTAAGACCATGGCTTCCACATGTGTCTAAACAGGCTTCATTGTCCTTTGGAGCGATGTGTCACACGCAGGGCTGGAGCCTGCATCCTGGTAGGAGGGGAGGGGGCAGACGTTGGGGTGAGGAGTGCTGGGATTCTCAGGGAGACCGGGCAGGAGGGGTTCAACCCAGGGAGAGGAAGCCTGCAGGAAGCTAGGTTACAGCAGATGCACTAATACAGTAGGACAGGTGAGGGCACCGGCCAGGGCTCCCCCGTCCCCCAACCACAGACCCACCCGGGCCTCCCCACAAGCAAGGCCTAGAACTGTAAACAGCCTGAGTCAGAGCCGGGCAGCAGTTTATGAGCACGTTGGTTCCGTCATTAGCTGTAATAGTAGCATCTCACCCCGATGCTGGTGTCTTTCATCCAAGCCTCTCAAAGAACTTGAGAGAACAGCAAAGGGTTCTATTATCCCCATACTAATAATGGAGAAACCAAGGCCCAGATGAGCCTAGCAACTTGTTCCAGGTTCGTGGAGGAGCTGGGAAGGGGCAGGTTCTGTCCAACTTAGGAAGTACGTTCTGGGTTCTTAGGTATCCACTTGTTTATTCTCTCTTCCATAAGTTGCCAACACTGAGCAGATAACAACAGTAACAATAGTCATAACTTACCTAACGCACTGTGAACCAGAGGATGTAGGTGCTAGTATTATTTCTGTTTACAGATGAGGAAACTGAGTCTCAGAGAAGTTAGGTAACTTTCAGGTCAGACAGCTGGGAAGTGATAGCATCAGAATTCAAACCCCAGCAGTCTGGTGCCAGAGCTTTAACCTCAAAATTATATTACCATTCTGGACCACACCTAAGACACACGCTTTGTGCCAAGGCAGAACTCCAACCTAAGCCCTGAGGAGAGGGGAGCCCCCGTCCCCTCTCTTCCTCCTTGGGGGAAATAGGTCTGGAGAATGACGTCCCAAAAGCCTTGGCCTGGATCTTGGTTAGAGGGGTGCCGTGGAGAGATTCCTGATTTGGCGTAATTTCTGGTATATCGGAGCCTGGGATCCAGGGAGAGGGGTGCAGCGTCACCATCCCCTACTCACTTTTTCCTCTATGCCGGCTGTCCAGGAGCTTGGGTGGGGTGGGGGTTTCTGGAGCTACCTGGGGCAGTGGCCAGCATAGTCAGTGTGTTCTTCATGAGAGCCTGCCACCCCCATTTCCAAGACAGGGAAGAAGTCTTTGTCTCTGTCCCCAAGCCCACACCCTCTCCTCTACAATGCCCACCTTACTCTCAGTGACGTGCATGGCCCAAGCGTAGCCACAGATGGTTTCTTGTCCTGGCTTCCCAAAGGCCCAGAGACCCTGCCCTGGTCTGCCCTGCAACATTTCTGGGCATGGGATGACAGCCAGGTAAAAGCCAGCCTGGGGATCTGGTTCTGCCGTAGCTTGCTCTGGGGCCTGGGCCAAGTCACTATGCCCTCTGATGGGCCTCGGTTTCCTCACCTGTGAAATGAGAATGATAAACCAGTGCTGAGATCTTCCCCAGCACTCAGTTCTGTGCCTGGCTCCATGGTTCTTGGATGCCTAGAAGGGAGAGATGCCTGGGTATCGCAGACTTGAGTGGTGGGTGGGTGGCCAGGAAATACTGGGAAATTGTGCTAGGCAAAGCCATTGGCCGTTTCTATTACATGCTTCTATTTCAGCTAT
The DNA here is from genome assembly GCF_965194825.1 of Balaenoptera physalus. Lineage (NCBI taxonomy): Eukaryota > Metazoa > Chordata > Mammalia > Artiodactyla > Balaenopteridae > Balaenoptera > Balaenoptera physalus. The sequence continues at coordinate 60,587,786 of NC_138890.1, forward strand.
TTGTAACTTTCTGAAAAGTTCATGGTTTGGGGATTTTTTTTTTTTTTTTTGGTCACTTTTTCCATGTTTGGTCATGGCCTGGAGCAACGATTTTTGGAAAGATAGAGTAAAAACCCCTTCAGCTGTTGGTAAGCATTGCAGACACCCACAAAAGATATTCTTTTTCCATTTAGAAGAAACAACAACATCGTTATGTTTTCTGTTTCAGCTCAAATAACTCCCAAACAACTCTAAAGACTTCAGACTTGGCTAGTAATTAATCCTTAATGAAGGGGACTGTACAGTATGTGCTCTGCAAAGTTTGGAAAAAAGAGGTTTCAAATTCAGAAAATCATTGCCGCTTGAAAAAGCTCTGCATTCTTTCCCTGCGTGCTGGACCTACCTCTCAACAGCAGCCCCTCCTAAGAAAGCCAGGGTAGACCCCCAGTCTCAAATTGTAGCTCACATGCGGTGATTCAGGAGCGAGGTGGCCACGCCTTCTGCCTAAAGATGCTGTTTCCTTTGCCACCCTGGGTGGCCTTTGCCTGTTTCTCGCAGCCTGAGGGGCTGAGCCTGAGCAAAGTTGGAGTCAGGCCTTACACTGCTTTGTAAGGTGAAGTGAACCTGTCTTTGGAAAGCTTATGTTTGAGGTCCTTGTCCCAGGAAACCTCCAGGAGACACTTTATAGTTTTGAGCAGCCACTGATTCTGGAGTCCCAGGACCCACCAGGGATCTGAATAGAGGGCTGTGTCCTGAGGCATGAAGTGGTGATGGCTCAAGTGTCCAGAGGAAATGAGGGGCTCTCCCTTGGCTGAGCAAGGGAACCCTCCCCCATCAGGCCACACTCCCTGGGCTACACCCCTCAGAACCCATTGTCTGGGGGCTCTCTTCTCTCATCTTCCCCCTCTCCCAAATCCCTCTTGGCTTCTTCAAGCTCTTCTTAATCCTGCTTGCTTCAACCTGGAAGAGGACATTCCATCCTTCAATTGCTTCTCCTCCCTCTGACATCTGCATATCAACACTGGCAGCTCTGGACAGTGAGAGCCTCAATGCCAGGAAACAGGCCCTCTTCACTCTGCAGATCAAGACAGCATTGGAGCTGGGCGTGTTGGGCGGGGCTGGAGTGGGGTGGGGGAAATGTGCCAGTGCGGAGAGCCCTTTGGAAGCCTGATGCCCCAGATCTAAGTCAACCTGATCCACTCCCTGCTTCCTACATGGCAGACCTCCCTTCTTCTTCGTGTCCTTACCTGAATAGCAAGTGAACAGGGCTACATCCTCTCCAACCCCCCTTTCAGGGCCAGGGATCTGACTTGACCTTGTGTTCTCAGGACTCTTTATGTGAATGTGCACATATATACACACATATTTACACACACACATGCACACACACAATGGTGACCAGCTAGTTCCCATCACCACGGAACAAGAGAATAAACTGATTCTGGGGTGGACCAAAGCCAGACATCAGGAGTCACTTGGACAACCATGAGACTCTTGCAGCTGGGGATAGGAGACCAAGAGAGATATGCAGGCAGGGGCATGGACAGAAAGACCTTGAGAAGGCCCTGCCAGCTGGAAGGGTGGAGGATGGACCCTGAACTTGCCTACCAGTCAATGCCAGGATGTCATTTTCTCCCATCTGGTTCCACATCTGAAACCAGCCAGATGCTCATTTCAAAGTGCTGATGAGGCCTGCCTTAATTGCCTCAAGGAGAAGGCCTTTGGTGGCACTGTCTTCCAGACCCTGTCATCTTCTCCAGATGGTAGCCCATTTTTCAGCTGTGCTTCCCTGGGCACACCCACTATACCATGAAGCTGGGGAGGGGTTGGGGGCAGCTGCGTGGAGTGGGCCTTTCCTTAGACCCATTGTCCGGCAATGGAATCTGCAGTGCATTTAAATTTCTTCCTGGGCAGCTGGTGACCTCCCCGCCTTGCCTCGTCACCTCGTCTTCTGTAACTTCCACACCCTGCCGATTGGGATTTCGACACTTACTGCCCAGCTGCTTTAGCTTTTCCATCTGACAGTCACATAACCACTGCTCCCAGTTTATGGCCCTCGCCTGGTGAAAGCGGAGTGCGTGTACGTCAGGAGAGGTCACTCTTCTCTCCTTCTCCATCCCTGGGACCCAGCTCTGGACCATCCAGACCCCCAGATCTTTTTCCTCAGCTTCAAAGAGGAAGAAACAGGAACCAGCAACCCAGCACCTTTGGGAAGCCCATGATGAGGACCATGGAGGATGCTGGAGAGGCAACAGCTGGGTCCTGCCCTCAAGGAGCTTAGAATCTTGAGGGTGGGAGGGGCCCTGTGAGGTCTGAGAGCCCTTAGAGGGAAGTCACAGTCATGTACTTCACGAATGGTGCTACCTGGAAGTGCAGAAAGTCAGAGAAGGGAGAGAGCACTGTGAGTTGGGTGTCAGGAAAGGCTTCCTGGAGGAGGTGCTAACTGGTCAGGACAAGGACCGCCCAGAGCCAGTAACCTGACTTCTTCAGGTCCCCAGTCACTGCAGTATGTGTTGGGGGAAGGACGACTAGGCAGCTTCCAGGGTCGACTGTGATTCCCACAAGCTGGAGAGAGAGAAATGGACAGAGAGGGCGCCGTGGATGGGGTGGGGGGTTGCTGAGAGGCACACATTTGTTTCTTGCTCTTCTTGGTTCGGGCTCCCTTCCTCAGCCTCCAGAGCCAGCCCCGCAGTGGGGTCCAGCCTTCCTCTGTCTCAACATCTGCTTCCTCCTTCGGTGCACCTTTGCAGAGCTTTCACCTGCATGCTCACGTGTGATAGGCAGGTAGGCAGGCGGCAGAGACAGAGAAACCGTGTGTTGGGGCATTTGAGTGGCTTGTCCCCAGGCTGCCTGTGGCTGGGTGCTGACCCACGGTACACCCCCCCGTGAGCTGCAGAGCACCCCTGCTACGCCACCTGGTCCCAGACATGCGCTGAGCTCCTGCTCTGTGCACAGCCCGGCGCAGTCCTTGCTGCCCTCAAGGAGCATCTAGTAGGTATCCACTTGCTTATATTCTATTTCATTGAAAAAAGGCATGTGAGAAGGTGCCAGGTTGTAAATCTCCTAAGAGACAATTCTGACAGACATGAAACAGTTAAAAATAGTTGCAGGCACATATGGTAAGGGCCAAAGTGAGCAGCACAGCCCCTCCCATGACTCCCCATTACCCACAGGCCTCGGCCCCAGCGTCCTAGTTCAGCTCATGCAGCCTTTCCAGATCTTGCTCCTGCCAAACCTCTCTAGCCTCAGCTTTCACCGTTCCTCCTCACGGTCCATGCTTAACCCTACTGAGCTCACTGCACTTTCCAAATCCATCGCCCTCTTCCTCGCCTCATGCTGTTCCTACTGTTTGCAACACCTCTCCCTCCCTTCACCGTGCTAACTCCTATTCAGCTTTCAGATGCCAATTTGTTTATCACCTCCTCTGAGAAGCCTTCCCTGATCTTCAGTGCTAGTCTTGCCTCTGGGCTCCCATGGTGCCCTGTGAGTAGGTAGTCTGAGACCAGCACTTGCACACCCTCTTGTAACTGCCTTTTGCTTATTTGGTTCCCTCCAGGCTGTAAGCTCTTTGAGGGCAGGAGAACTGCCTTCTTCCCCATTTCCTCCCTGCTGCCCAGAATGGTGCCTAGCATTGTGTAGGGCGTCAAACACATCGTTTGAACAGAAGTGAGTTGAGCTGGTGAATGCAAGAAGGAGGGTGATGACAGTCATGGGTGGGCAAGTCAGGGAGATGGCGCTTTGTAGAGAAGGTAGAACTTGGGCTTGGACTAGAAGGGGAATGAATAGGATAATACGAATAGCTAATGTTTACTCAGTGCCAGGCTCCGTTCCAAGCGCTTTCTAATTTTATCCTTACAAAAACCCTATGAGGTGGGCATTATCACTCTCCCAATTTTGCAGATGAGTGGAATGTAAAAGGAGAATAATAATGAGTTGGTAGAGACGAAAAGACATTTAGTGCTAAGAAAACTGCGAGAGTAAAGATACAGAGGGACTTGGCAGGATACACGTGGGGACCTTTTCGGAGAGTAGCTGGAGTGGAGGGCTTGGTTCAGGAGCCATGGGAGTGAGGATTGATGAGGTCCAGGGGAGCTAAATCACAGAGAATCTTTACATCTGGGCTCAGAAGTTTGTCTTGATTTAGGCGTTGGGAAGCCATTGCCGCTTTCTCAGCAGGAGATTGGTGGGGTCGGATTTGGCCATGATGTTGATGAATGAATTAGGAGGAAGAAAACAGGCAAGACGGCCAGAAGGAGGGTGTTGGCATAACTCCCCTCCCTCCCTGTTCCTCCAGCCATTTTCATCCTTCCCTATCATCACTGCCCACGACAGCGCTGACATGGTGGCCCAGGGACCCCAGGGCTGGACAGCAGCTGCAGGTCTCCTGGGGCCCCAGCCAGCTCCTCTCTGGCTTGGCTGAGGCTGGCTGCTCAGGGCTGTGACCGTGACCTGGGCTGGGCTGGATTTCTCCTCCACGGTCACTTTTGCTAATGAGAAGCAGTTGTGCTTGCCTCGAACACGTAGGAGGTGGACAGAGAGAACCCTGGGCGGCCCCTTCCTTGCTTCTGCGTGCCTCCCAGCCTCCCTGGGTCTCCTTCCTCATCAGCTTCCAGCCACCACCTCCCCTTCTCTCCTGCTGGACGACTGTCCAGCTAGACTTACCTGACCTCAACTCTGCCCATTCTTGCTGGCTCCCTTTGCATTTCCAGGGCAGGAAAGCTGCCTGGGGTGGGTTGGGGGGTCGCCAAGTGCCTGCAAACCCATTGCTGGGGTCCCTCTCACAGCCTCCTCCTGCTCTCTACACCTTTTTCTTCTCTTTCTCCCTACTGTCAGGTAAAGGGCTGGGGCCACAGGGGCGCTGAGGTCCTGGTTCTCATGTGATTTTTCTCTTTCACTCTTCCTTTCTCTGTGCTTCCCTCTCCACCTCAGCTTCTCAGGGGCCCAAGGCCCTCCTTAGCTGAATAGGACAGGTCCTGTCCTCTTCTCATCATGTAGCCAAATCCCTCTTATCTTCTGAGACCCCGTATCCTCCAGAAAGCCTGCTGTGACCACCGCACCTTGTCATTGTTCCAGAAAAGCTGGTTGGGCCCAGGCCCAATGCCCCCAGGTAGCAAGGCAGCCCAGCCCTGATATCCTGGCTTTGAGACTTTGTGGCTTGTCTGGCTGGTTCTCTCAGGATAGGGGGTTGGGGGCGGAGTGCAGATGGGAGTGGGGACAGTGGAGAGGGGAGGAGTAGACATTCATTCTAGTGTTCTCTCGGCTGGAAGCATCCAGAATACCTAGTTTCAGGAAGGCCAGGGAAAGAGGCCCAGAGTTGTTCTCTGGCTCACTTCTTCTAGCGCTTCCCAGACTCAGGCACCCCCTTCCCCCAGATCCATTAACCCTTAAACCTCAGTCACAAAGGCTCTTTGTGGCCACATCCAGGGCTTTGAGCTTTCAGCAGCTCTCTCTGCAGGGTGGGGGATACACCTCCCGGCTCAGCTCTCTGCTCTCCCCGAGCTCAGGCGCTGCTAGGGCCCAGGGGTAAGTGCTGGTCCAGACTCTCTCCCCACTTGTCCCCTCCCCCAGAAAGTGTGTCAGAGGCCGCTGGGACTCTCAAGGACTTGCTCTTTCTTCTTCTCTTTATTGAGGCCTTTTTTTTTTTTTTTTTTTTTAATGGCGATACCGTTGATGGCGCACATATTCCAGAGTAGTATGTTCGGGATTAGGCCGTACAATGAGGTTATGACCCCCTCCTGTGCGGCCCCCACCCAGGGGAGCTTGCCCTACATCTGGCCGGCGTGCGTCTGGCTCAGGCTCACAGCTGGCCAGATGTTGCATCCCTGTCAACCCAGGCCTGCAGCCTCGTCTGCTAGGGGCTGGAGCTGCATGCACACATGCACGCTCACACACAGACACACGCACGCACACACGCACGCTCACACACAGACACATGCACGCATAGCCCACCCCACCCCCTCCGTTTGGAGCACTGAAGCACTGAGGTCATCTGGCTCTCCCCGGGGAGCTCGGCCTTGGTGCGATTATTCCTCCCCTCCAGCACCGTGGTAGGGCAGGCAGGCTGTTGGGACACATCTGCAGAAGTATGTAAATATCAGGTTCCCTGCTTCTAGCCCAGACAGGCTGGTGGGAAGGACCCACTTGAAACCAGGCTCTGAGTCTGGAGCCTACCCCCCGCCCCACCCAGGGGCCAGCTGTTCTTAACAAGTTTCTTGTGCACTTGTTTTGAGATGCTCCGGGCCTTAAGCTCTCCCGTCTCATGCTGAGACTCCCCTCTGTACCCTTCGGCTGCCCACCCACCCCCATCCGACCTTGTCTCATCTTCCTCCTTCCTGTCTTTTGTAATCCACAGCGTGTGCAGTTTAAAGGTGCAGAGGCTGAGCTCTGGACCCTCAGATAATTGAGAGGTGACCTGCCAAATTTGTTTGCCCATTGGTGTTGGCAGAGGCCGGGCAGGGGGATCGGGGAGGGAAAGGAAACTGGTATTTATTGGGTGCCAGCTATGTGTCAGGCACTGAGCTAGGTGCTTCAAATATATTATCTTGGTTAATCCTTGCAACCACCCTGCAAGGTAGCTATTATTATCTTTGTTTTACACATGAGGAAAGCGTGGCTCAGAAAGGTTAAATCTCTTGCCCAAGGTCACATGGCCGGGAAGAGGCAGAGCCAGAATTCTAAACCTAGTCCATTTGACTACAGATCTTATGCCCTTATACTGTGCTGTCTCCCCGACAGCTTTGCTGGTGAGTGAATGCCTGTACGCATCTGCAGGTCCTCCTTCCTGGCCACTGTATTCTCTGGATCTTCCAGAGCTGGGACCCTGAGGCTGTGAGCTTTGGCCTTCCTGCCAGGCTAGGCAGGACTGCTGGGGTAAGCCGGGGGGACGGTGTGCACAAAGGGGATGCTGGGCTGAGGTCGCAGTGTTGTAACCAGTGGAGTTTCTGCATGGTTGGTCAAGGGCATGGTGACTGAGGTCTCCGAAACAGAATTAAGAGTTGAGAAAACTGGGTGGTGTAGGATAAAAGGCAGGCTGATTGGCCAAGGAGTCATCTGTGGGGAACTTGGGAGCTTTCCACGGCTATGGGGCAGAGGGAACCTCATGAAAGGGAAAGGAGGGAGCCACAGAGCCCAGGCTGCTATTGTCACCTTATCATCCATCAGCCGTCCGAGGGGCTCCCAGCAGATGGCACATTCCAGTGGCACTCCCGGGACCCCTCTTCCTGACCACAGAATGTGACATCCTAGACAGGCAGCAAGGGGTGGACAGGCGCCCTCCAGCCTGACCATGACTGACTAGGTCCCCATGGCAGCTCTAGTACTTGGCCCCTCCCTAGGCTTAGAGAGCAGGAACATGGCCTCATCCCTACCTCACCTGATCCCAATACACAGCCGTAGGCACACACATGCAAACTCCTTCCCTACCCAGAGACACACACAAATACTGTTCTGTATCTTTGCCTCATGCAAAACTGTCATTGTGGAGATGAAACTGAAGCACAAAGAAGGTAAGTGACTTGTCCAAGGTCACATAGCCGGCAAATGTGTATTTTATCCTTCTCAGTCTGCATCCAGAGCTCAGCCCACCATAGGGAGGGAGCATGGGACAGTGGGAACAGCACCGGTTGGGGGAGTCATCCAGACTAGATTGAAAGCCCAGCTCTACCTCTTCTCTGTGCTGTGACTCAACATCTTGAACCCGCCATTTCTGCTTCAGTGAACTTCCAAGTTTCCAGTGAGGATTAGAGACAATGTAGCAGGTGCTCAATAAATAGGAGCTGTGGCTGGCAGCTGCAGCCAGGACACTGGCTATGCTAGTAGTTGGAGCGCAGCTAGGATGCTGGCTGGGATAGGCGCTGAGATCCTGGGCTGGAATGGTGGCAGTGATCAAAGTGATGGTAACAATGATTTGGGAAGTGAACCTCTGTTTGGGGGACAAAAGTGGTCCATTCAGGTTAGTTCTCTCAGGAAGTTCAGAGAGGAACTTCTTTCCCACCACTGGAAAAAAGGGCTCCATATGTGAGAGCCCTGACGTTGGATGTGATCAGATGTCAGGTGCAGTGAGACTGTGTGGACCCTGGTTCAGTTCTGTCTGTGGAGAGTTTTTCCCCAGGAAGGGAGGCAGCTGTGAGTCTAGGCATCTGCAGGAGGAATGGTCAGCCTGGGGATGGCCAAGACTACCCCTTTCTTGGTTCCCTGGGAAAGAGCAGGTCACAACACAGCCTTAGGACCGGCAACTTTTTAAAGAGGTGGGACTGGGAAGGTGCTCTTAGGTTTCAGTTCAAGGAGAGACTTCAGCTCTCTCAGCATCAGGAATTGTCTACTTTGGAAGAAGCTAAATGTTTTCTAGACGGCACATCATACTCCTGGGTGTGGGGGAAGTCTTAGAGCCTCTAGTGCTGCATTTCAGTTTCCCAGGGATGGGCAAACCGTCCAGCTCTCCCCTGGGGTGGATAAGGAAGGCCCAGCCAGTCAGGGATGGGCCAGTGTTGACCATCTGTGTCCCTGGCATTGGGAGTTTGTTCTCTGCTGTGTGTCTCACTCCAGCTGACCTTTTGGGGGGCAAGTTAGAAGTGTTGTAACAGCCTGGCTCAAAGGTGGCTCTATCCTGGGGAGCCAGAAATTCTTTTTCTACTAATACTCCTTTGAAATAATCCTTTTAATCAGGTTTCCCCTAGGAAGAGTCTGAGACACCACTCTCAACACATTTGCACTGGTCTCTTTGTCACAGATGGGCCAGTCCTAGCAGCAATTTGCGATTTAGACAGAGGCCGGAGCCATGCAGAGAATATAGCAATTCTAGCTGTCCTTTGGGAGACCTTACCCCCTGACCAGCCCCCTGCCCTGGCTTTGAAGGTGTCTGTTAACTTCCTTTTTCTTAGTCTCCAAAACCAAGGTGGGCAGGGCTTGTGTAGAGGAAGCTGGTGAATGTGAACACTTACCCGTGGCCAGATACCCAGCAGGGTCTCACGTGGAAGCAGCCACCTATGTGAAAACCTGAGAGATGTGACTTTTGAGGCCTTGAGGAAAGCTCTTTGCACTAAATAGCAGCCACACTGGGGTCATTCCTTAGCCTAAGATGTTCTTCTTATGTAACATGTCAATTCCCTACTTAAAATAAAACAAAGAGAGAAATATCATAGTAGTCTGGTAAGACATAGGCTAACATGTTTATAATAATGATCTTTAGGTGGTACGAGTTCTAGTGATTGCCTTATTTGTATTTATCTATGAATTCTCTTTTATAAAAGAAGAAATGTAATGTGGGAATTTGCATTAAGGGGATGCAAAGGGAAATTTGCATTAAGACATCAGTCAATTGTGCTTCAATAAAAATTAGCTCTGGGTCTTTTCCTAAGAACAGGATGTGCTAGAGGGAGGGAGATCACCTCTGAATCCTTAAGCCTAATATAGCGTATCACGCCTGGTACATAGCAGGACCATCAGATGTCTGTGGAATTAATTTATTGATTGATTTTTAAGAACTGATAGGTGGAAATGATAGAAATTTGGTAGAAGAAAGACTGGGACTCCTGAAGATCTTTTGATATGCAGAGTAAACAGCTTCTTTTTCTCTTAAAGGGAAAAGAGAGAAAGGAGACCATTTCTATGATGGTCAAATTAGTCCTGTCAGTTTGGTTCCTCACTGAGATGCCTACAGTATGGATCTTTGGGGAACCCTATTGATAGAGACTTGAGAGATCTGGCCTTGGGAGCCTCTGGGTCATCAAGACTCAAAGACCTTCATAGTTAACGGCAAATTGCTGCCCTTGGCTGTTGAGCTTACCTGTGCTGAGGGAATCTTGACTCTAGCCTCTTGTCTTATCCTCCATGTCCAATCTGCAATCAAGTTCTAGAAATTTTCTCTCCTAAATATCTCTCAATCCTACCAGTTCTCTTCATCCTCACTGTCACCACCCTTATCTCACCTGGAATTACTGCAACAGTCTTTCTTCTATTCTCCAGGTTTCGGCCAGAGTAAATCTTAATATGCAGATATAACCTTATCATTCATTATACTGCTTAAAACCATTCAGTAGCTTTCCATAGCACTCAGGATAAAGTCCAGGCTTCTTGGTATGCAGGTTTGCAATGAAGATTAGAGACAACATAGCAGGTACTCAAAAAATGGGAGCTACTACTGGCAGCAGTGGCCGGGATATTGGCTATGGTAGTAGTTGCAATGTAGCTAGGATGCTGGCTGGCATAGGGGCTGAGATGCTGGACTAGAATGGTGGCAGTGATAATCAAAGTGATGATAACAATGATTTGTGAAGTGGACCTGTTTTGGAGACAAGAATGTTCCATTCAGGTTAGTTCTCTCAGGAAGTCCAGAGCTGAACTTCTTTCTCACCACTGGAATGAAGGGGCTCTGTATGCAGGAGCCCTGAGGTTGGATGTGACCAGATGTCAGGTGTAATGAGATTGTGTGGACCCTGGTTCAATTCTGACTGTTCATTTTCCCCAGGAAAGGAGCCTGCTGCCTGGTCTGGTATGGTCCAGTAAGCTAGATTTTGTACATTGGGTGGGGTGAGGGGGTGGGGAACAGTTTTATCGAGATATAATTCACATACCACACAATTCACTCATGTAAAGTGTACAGTTCAGTGGTCTTTAATATATTCATGGAGTGGTGCAACCATCACTACAATCAATTTTAGAGCATTTTCATCACTTCAAAAAGAAACCCCATACTCTTTAGCCTCCTATCACCCCTAGCTATAGACAACTACTAATCAGCTTTCTGTCGCTATAGATTTGCCTATTCTGGACATTTCATATACATGGTATACATGGAAGTATACAATATGTGGTCTTTTATGACTGGTTTTTTTCACTTAGCATAACGTTTTCGAAGTTCATGTTGTAAGTGTATAGGTACTACATTCCTTTTTATTGCCAAATAATATTCCAGTGTATGTAAATATGTGTGTGTGTATATATATATATATATATATATATATATATATATATATATACACCACATTTATCCATTCATCAGTTGATGGACATTTGGTTTATTTCTACTTTTGGCTATTACGAATAATACTTCTATGAACATTTGTGTGTAAGTTTTTGTATGGACAGATGTTTTTATTTCTCTTGGGTGTATATTTACACCTGGGACAGGGATTGCTGGGCCATATGTTAACTCTGAGTTTAACCTTTTGAGGAACTGCCAGACTGTTTTCCAAAGCAGCTGTACCATTTTACTTCCCTAGCAGCAGTGTATGAGAGTTCCAGTTTGTCTACATTTTCACCAACACCTGTTATTACCTGTCTTTTATTCTAGCCATCCTAGTGGATGTGAAGTGATGTTTTATGTTTGTTTTTTAATGTAGAGCTCTTTATTAGATTAACTTGATATGACTATTAACACAAATTATAACTCATTACATTTAAATTCGTGGTCTGTAATAGTGCTAGATTTAAAGAAATAAACACGTGGATATGGGGCATTACCTTTTTCATTAATTCCTGACTGGTATCAATCTCTGCTTAATTTAAACTTTAACATTGAGCCTCTTAGCATGAAAAGTCCTTCCTGGAACATACACTTTATTACCTTGGGACTTTAGACTTAGGCATCAGAAGTCCTCAGGGGCAGCAGAGATTGTCACACATAAATAAAGGGTTGGTATTGATATTCCAAAAGTCTCCTTTTGGAGACTTTCACTGATATACTTGTAGCTGGGTTCTGCTTCTTTGAAACCCAAATTCCCATTCATCCTTCCCCATTTTAGGCTGTCCTGCCACTTGTCAGTGATGGCTTTTAAAAATAGATCTCCAGAACATTTTCATCTTGCAGACCTGAAACTCTGTACACATTAAACAACTTCCATTCTCCCCTCCCCACCAGCCCCTGGTAACCACTGTTCCACTTTCTGTTTATATGAATTAGACTACTCTAGGTACCTCTTAAGTGGAATCATACAGTATTAGTCTTTTTATGACTGGCTTATTTCGCTTAGCATAATGTCCTCAAGGTATCCATGTTATAGCATGTGTCAGAATTTCCTTCCTTTTTAAGGCTGAATAATATTCCATTGTGTGTATATACCACATTTTTATTTATCGATTCATCCACTGATGGACATTTGGGTTGCTTCCACCTCTTGGCTATTGTGAATAGTGCTGCTGTGAACATGGGTGTGAAAATATCACCAGCAGTGAGAGTGTTGGATCATATGGTAGTTCTAGTTTTAATTTTTTGAGGAACCTTCATACTGTCTTACACAGTGGTTGCACCTTTTCACCAACACTTGTTATTCTCTGGTTTTTTTGGAAAGTAACCATCCTAATGGGTGTGAGGTGACATGTCATTGTGATTTTGATTTGCATTTCTCTGATGTTTAGTGATGTTGGGAATCTTTTCATATGTTTGTTGCCCATTTGCATATCATCTTTAGAGAAATGCCTATTCAAGTTCTTTGTCCATTTTTTAATCAGGTTATTTAATTTTTTTTGTTGTTGAGTTGTAGGAGTTCTTTGAATATTCTGGGTATTAATTCTTTATCAGATATACGATTTGCAAGTATTTTCTCCCATTCCATATTTTGCCTTTTTATTCCATTAATTGTGTCCTTCAATGATCAGAAATTTTAAAGTTTGGTGTAGTCCCATTTGTCTATTTTTGCTTTTGTTGCCTGTGCTTTTGTTGCCTATGTCATACCCAAGTATCTCATGGTTTTGATTTGCATTTCCTTAATGGCTAATGATGTTGAACATCTTTTCATGTACTTACTGGCTATTGGTATATCTTCTTTGGCAAAATGGCTATTCAAGTCTTTTGCCCATTTTTTAATCAGGTTGTTTTTTGTTGTTGTTGAGTTGTCCTTTGCCCATTAAAAGTTTTTTTTTTTATTATTGAACTGTAAGCATTCTTTATATATTTGGGGAGTATTGCCATCTTGACAATGTTAAGTCTTCTGAATTATGAGCATAAGATGTATTTCATTTTATTTATTAGATCTTCTTTACTTTATTTCAACAATGTATTTTGTAATTTTGAGAGTTTGTTTTGTACTTCATTTGTTAAATTTATTCCTACATATTTTATTCTTTTTGATGCTATTATAAATGAAATTTTCTTAATTTCATTTTTTGATTGTTCATTCAAGTGTATAGAAATACTATATATTTTTATAATATTATAATATGATATGATATATATTTTATTATTCTTACAAATATAAGGTATATATTTCTTGTATCATGTAACCTTGCTGAACGCATTTATTCTAATAGTTCTTTTTTTTTTTTTTAGTGGATTCCTTAGGATTTTCTATATACAAGATAATCTGTAAATATAGTTTTACTATTTCCTTTCCAATCTGGATGCCTTTTATTTAATTTTCTTATCTATACATTTGTTGAAAAAATCAAAGAACAATATTTGTGACATGTGAAAATTTTATGAAATTCAAATTTTAGTGCCAATAAATAAAATGTCTTTGGAATGTATAGCCATGCCCATTTGTTTACATATTGTCTATGGCTGTTTTTACACTTCAATAGCAGAGTTGAGTAGCTGCAATGAAGACCACATATGATGCTGTCATCACTTTGCTCCGTTATAAATTACAGTGATTCACTTATAACTTGACAGTGTTTCAAGTGACATGTGTGTCACTGTTCTGTGGCATTTTACTTTTTATTATCAGTTCACACTCAGGTCAAAACGAGAAAAGAAAAGTAGACTTTGAATGTCATAATTTTGAGGCCACGGTGAACTGTGGATTATTTTATCAAATTAAATGACAAAGAATTATTTATTGTGCAACGACATTATAGCTATGCTAAAAGAATACAATATACGTCAACATTACCAAACAAATTTTCATCACAATAGTCCCAATTCACAGGAAAGCAATGGTTTGAAAAATTAGGAAATTTAAAGTGGAATATCTCATTATAGCAGAATTCCTCACAAAAATAAAAAATGAAAATCAGGCTACAACCAAAGTAAGTTTCCAAGTGGCTCATTTGTTAGCAAAGCAAGGAAAACTGTTTACAAATGGTGAGTTAATTAAATCGTGGTTGATTGTAGCAACTGAAGAATGTGTCCAGAGCAAATAAACTCAAAGACTATTAGTCTTTCAGCAAAAACAGTCATTCAAAGAGCTGAGGACATTAGGAGCAATGTAAATAGTAAACTAAAAGACAAGGCAAATGATTTCAAGTGGTTTTCCTTGGCTCTGGATGAGTTGACAGATGTTAATGATACTGGCCAGTTATTGTTTATTCAAGGAATGGATGCCAAGTGTGAAGTGACTGAAGAATTAGCCTCTAAGTATAGTCTGCATAGAGCAACTATAGGTTAGAATAGTTGAGAAGACACTAATTCAGTACAACCTGAAGTGGAATCCGCTAAGATGTGTTATAACTAATGATGGCAAAAAATATGTGTAAAACAGAAAAAGCCTTACTTAGGCAAATTTACAAAACTTGTTAAAATGTAAAAGGTGTTTAAAGCATATCATTTTTCATTGCATTATTCATTGGCAGGTACTTTGAGGAAAACATTTTAATCTATCATGTGCTGTTCAGTCAGTAGTGACAACAGTGAGCTTTATATCTCTATATACATAGATATAGATCTAGATATAATATATACACTCTTGGGAACTTAACTATTGATATTTCTGTGAATTTCTATCAGAAATAAGAGCTGAATATGTTAACTTCTCCTACTATACAGCATTTTGATGGCTTAAGAGTAGTAAAGTTTTACTGTGATTTTTTTGAGCTCAGAGCTGAGATAGAAATTTTTCTGAATAAGAAAAACTGCCCTCTACCACTCAAACCCTGAATGGCTTTGGAATTTAACTTTTGCTGCAGACTTGATATTTATTAATGAATAAAACCTAAAATTACAAGGCAAAATAATGCTTATTTGTAAAATTTATATTGTGGTAAAATAATCTCAACTACAACTTATGTTGTTTGAATCACATGTAATGTCAAGCTGCTTTATATACTTCCCACGCTGTCAGAAGTTGAAACAAGAAGCAGGAGCTCCATTCCCACAGACATTTGCAGTGAAGTATTTTCTGAGCTCAAACTATAGTTCCATCTGTGTTTTTTCCAACGTTGATGCAAGTGCAAAGGAAATTTCCATATTTCAAAATTAATTTAAATGTGCAATTGAGGAGCTTCCACTTAACTTTCAATTGGAAGTGATTAATCTGCAATGTAATGATAGGCTAAAAGGCAAATATCAAGAGAAGAATCTGATAGAATTCTATAAATACCTTCCAAGTGATGAATATACTCAATTAAAATCACATGCTCATGGATTGATAGCAATATCTGTTAGTATTTATGTGTGTGAAAAGACATTTTCAAAGCTGAAATACATAAAATTTCATTACAGATCAGCATTAACAGGTGAACATTTGCAATCAATTTTCATGATAGGGGACACTAACTTTGCATCCCAATTAAGTGCCATGTTATTCCTCCCCCCCTAAAATAATTCCATTATTCTCATTAGTAGACCTGTATTACAAAATGTTGCACTCAATTATTATATTTTGAATTTCATCAATAAAATTGCAGAAATTAATTTTTTCTCTTCTCGTATAAGTACCTACAATATATCCTTGATTTTGCCTCTTGGCTCACAAGGTCTAAAATATTTACTATCTGGCCCTTTATGGAAAAAGTTTCCTGACCTCTAGCTTACATGATGAAAACCTGGCTGCTACCTGTTTACCTAATTCACATTTTCTTTCTTTTCTTGGGATCTTTGCACATGTTATTCCCTCTGCCTGGAATGCTTTTCCTCTTCTTCCCCACTTCCATTGGCTGACTCCTTATTGTCCTTCAGGTCTTAGCTTAGGTATAACTTTTTCAAGGAAGTATTTTCCAACACTGCCGCCGCCCCACCAATGTGAGATAGATATCCCTTCTGTGAAATTCCACGGCATCCTGTACCTCTCCTGCATCAGTAATCTTTTTAAAAATGTACATGGCAGAAAGTCCAAGAATGTATGATAAACAATAAAGTCTCCTGCCTATCTCAGACTCAGGCACTGATTCTTCTTCCTAGAGGCTATCACTATTACATTTTCCTGAGTATCTTCTAGAGATATTTTCTGCCTGTATGAGACATACATATATGTTTGCTATCATTTGTGGGGAAAAAATGAATACTATATACATAGTTCTGCACCTAGCTGTTTTTTTTTCCCACCTACATTGGAGTGGAAACTTTGGAGTTCATTCCACATGTATTAGGTAGAGTTACCTCATCCTTTTTTAAAAGTTGACATAGAATTAACATACAATAAATTTCACTAATTTTAAGGGTACAAGTCTATGAGTTTGACAAATGTATACAGCCACGTAAAACACTGCCACTATCATCTTATAGAACATTTCCATTACCCCAAAAAGTTTCCTCATGCCCCTGGCAATCACTGACTTGCTTCCTGTCACTGCAGTTTTTGGTTTCTTTTTTCTCTTGTAATTGATTTCTAGTCTCATACTGTTGTGGTCAGAAAAGATGCTTGATATAATTTTAATCTTCTTAAATGTATTGAGACTTGTTTTGTGGCCTAGTATGTGATCTGTTGCTGTTCAGTGGAATGTTCCATGAATGTTAATTAGGATTGTTGGGGTTTTGTTCTAGTGGATAGTTATTTCCAATGTTTTGCTGTTAAGATTATCAATGAACATTATTAATTCCTATAAATGAAAATTGCTTCAAAGGTTATGTGCATTTAAATTTTTGATAGCTTTAACCAATGTCCCTCCATATAGGTTATACCAATTTACATCCCACTAGCAATGTATGAGAGCTATCATAGCACCTGTTACATGGCTTGCTTCACACACAAGAATCATCATTCATCACTGTACTCCCAGCACCTGATACAAGGCCTACAAACTTTGTCTCCCCCTACCTTGCTGACCTTCAAAATGACTTAACTGTACTTGGCCCATTGGACTTTTTTTTTTTTTTGGCCTCGTTGGGTCTTCGTTGCTGCGCGTGGGCTTTTTCTAGTTGCGGCAAGCGGGGGCTATTCTTCCTTGCAGTGTGTGGGCTTCTCATTGCGGTGGCATCTCTTTTGCAGAGCACGGGCTCTAGGCTCATGGGCTTCAGTAGTTGTGGCACTCGGGCTCAGTAGTTGTGGCTCGCGGGCTCTAGAGTGCAGGCTCAGTAGTTGTGGCACATGGGCTTAGTTGCTCCGCGGCATGTGGGATCTTCCCGGACCAGGGCTCGAACCCATGTCCCCTGCATTGGCAGGCGGATTCATAACCACTGTGCCACCAGGGAAGCCCCTGGACTTCATTCTTGAAACTTGGCTCCAGTATTTCCCCTATGGCATGGTAATAGGGAAAGACCCCTTCTCTACTTCTCTCTTTCATACCCTGCTCTCAAGGACCTACTCTTATCCCACCTTCTCCAGATTGACTTCCCTGATGACTGTGACCCTCACAGATCTTCTTAATCTCTGAACTGCTACATTTAAAGTTATACCCCACAATCTAAGGCTTGATCATATCCTGTTTGTTTACTAATGTTCATATAATTTGTATTACTAACTAGATAAAAACTCCTTCAGGATTGGGTTATTTTTTTTTTCCCTTCTATAATATCAGCAAATTGAGTTCCTTCTCCATGTCAGGTCTTGTCCTGGGCACTTTATATTATCATTTCATTTCATCTTCACAACAGCATTGTAAAGTAGGTATCATTTTCCTCATTTTACATATGAGGAAACGAGGCTCAGCAAGGTTAGATGGTGAATCCAAAGGCACCAGCTAATGAGACTGAATCACTAGGCTGGCATTCAAACTTGGATCCATCTGACTCAAAGCCCATGTACCCTTGGCTTTTTAATTCTAGTTGGACTTGTAACCTCTTGCTCTTTGCTGGCCACTAGTCCAACTGTCACCATGTGAAACAGACCCAGATAAATCTGTTTGTTCTTTGGATGATATCTGGTGGCTTATCGTTCTCTGTAAACCTCTTGTTACTGTAAATAGAAGCCTGCTTGTCTGCTCTAGCATAGGCTACCCTTTTTATCAGGATCCACCCATGGCCTGCCACTCCCTGAACCCCTACTTGGTAGCCCACATGGCCTTCGTTGTCCCCTAATGGGTTTTCCCTAGCCATTTTTGCCAAGTGGGGCCCTGAGCAAGGCTAGCAGTCGACAGTGAGCATATGGAAGCCAGTGAGGCACGCACTTTATCATCAGAAGCAGAAGTGTGTTCTGGTAGAGATGGAAAGCAGACCTCCTGCCAGGAGAAGAAACACAAACCAACAGGAACCTGTGTAAAAGTTTGAATTGAGCTCTGCTCCTTTTCTGTCTCTGAGACCTGGAGGAGTTTGGTCCTCTTTGTTGAAACCTTTTTCAAACATACCCTACACATGGCTAAAACAGATCATACATAAACTATCTCTTTGCAGGGAATCATTAGGAATCATCTTGCTTTCAGTGCCTTATAGACATGGTCACCTCTGCGCTGCTGAGTCAAGTCCTTTGGTTTACCCCAGAATCAGCAAACTGGAAGAGAAAACTTCTTTTTTAATTCATTTACATCCCTTCCCCCAAGGAAGGCATGAAACTTCAAATTTGTAGAAAGAAGGCAATTTTGCTTTAAGCTGGTTCTCTGGTTAGGTCTGAGAGGGAATAAATCTAGTCCTGACTCGGAGTGGGAAAAATTTAGGAAAGGGGAGAGTGTGCTATGGGAAAACACTCTAATCCTGGTTTGTCCCACAAATAACCATGTTAATATGTCAGTACAGAAGCCCTCTCTGAAGCTGAAGGGGGTGTCTTGGGTTAAGAACTATGTTGAAATGGCTCATGCTAAGTGCCGTCACGTATTCAAACAAATGAACGGTAAATGTCCCCGTTGGTGATTTTCTCCCTTTGTCCTCAAGGTAGAGTCATAATTGACTGGAATATGGAGGTGATTCTTCTCACTAACAGAATGACCCAGCAGCTGATAGCAGGGTTGATGTGTGAGGGGCTTGTGAGGTGCCAAGCCCCATTGGAAGAAGGAGTCTGAGAGCCAGAGGGGTCCTTGAGAAGTTTTGGTAAAGGGGAGAAGCCATCCTGCAGTTAAAAACATTTCAAGAAAGACCTACAAGTAGCCTCCTGGGGGTACCATTTCCTTGGTACTTAGATGGAAGTGTGGCTTCTCTACTTGGTAGACATTTCCATACAACTGTGACCACTATTCACACCTTCCTTCTGAGGAACTCCTAGCCCACACCTGATCTCATGTATTCTCCTGCCTTCCCCAGGAAGCAAGAATTATATTTTCATTCACCTGACAAGCACTAGGAACACCCACTGTGTTAGGTGCTGGGAGAGCAGTGAGGAAGGAGAAAATGTCCCTGTGAGTTAAAGATGACGGTCTAGTCAGGCCAATGAGGCCACAGGAATCATTGTGGTAGAAGGCATGGCATGTTTCATTGGAGGGAAGCAACATCTGGTCCTGTTCTTTAGGGACAGGTAGTTTTAGAAATAAAAGAGATGGCATAAAGAGCCTAGGAGCCAGCATAAGCATTCTTGGGAAGGAGCAGGGTGTGTTTGAGAACCAGGTGGCCAGAACAATGAGAAAAGACACAATATGGATGCCTTGAGCGGCAGGCCAGAGGATTTGGACACTACCTGAGAGTTGATAGAGAACTTAAAGGCCTTTGAGCAGAGGAGTGACAAGATAAAAGCTCTTTGGAAGGATTCATCCAGCAACTTTGTGTGGGACTTTTTTTGGGGAGGGCGGGGGACTAGAGAGCCAGGATGAAGGGGGGAAGCTGGGAGACTGTGGAAGGCTTGAGTGTGGTGGTAACGATGAGAATGAGTAGATAGGAAGGGGCAGAGGTGTTAGATGAACATCGTGCTGGTAGAATTAGCCAGACACAGCCAGTGACTGAATGCAAGTCAGAGACAACTCCTGATTGTCAGCTCCAGTGGCCAAGAAAATGCGGAGGCAGGTAATAGAAGTCAGAGAGTCAGAGGCAGAAGGCTGAGGGGAGGAGATGTTAAGTTCCATTTGTAGTGTCTGGGCTTCACTTTCCAGTATCCAGCTGGAGTTAAGAACACAGGATTGACCATCAGAAGAGCCAGGGTTGGAAACACACTTGGGGTGTCCTCGAGAAGCCATGGTTGTTGCTGTGAGGGTTGGGGAAGTCCTTGGGAGGGAAATGAGAAATAAATGGCCCATGCCAAGCCCAGTACCTGGCCCAGAGCAGCTCTCATATCCTTGTGGAAGAGAGAAGTAAATGAACGGATGAATGAGCCAAGGGCAGAATCCTGAGAAGCACTTACACATACAGAGTGAGACAAAAAGGAATAGCCTATCATTGAAGGAGGGGGAGAAATAGCCTTCAGAAAGGTGGGAGAACCAGGAGAAAGAGGAGCCCTGGCAGAAGAAGAAGAAACAGGAGGGGAGACTTTCAGGAAGGAGGTGGCCCACAGTGTTCACTGTTGCGAAAAAGTGGAGATCCCTGGAAGGCTGTCAGGACAGCTGGCTTCATTGCTATGAACTGGGCAAGTCCCATAGCTCGCGCCAGTGATGGGACTCAGGGCCCAGGCATTCATGCCCATCTTGTTGTCTCTCCTGTTTTGTCATGATGCCTGCTCCAGTCATGAGAGTACTGGGGGCTGACTGATGGAGAGGGGGTTCCTTTTTGTCTCTTGCCTCTGACCAGTGGTGGAGACTACAGGGCATGCAGTGAGCTGACAATATGAGGGTTGAGATGGTTCTGTTTTCTAAGACAAAGAGGCTTTTCCCAGGGCAAGGGGCAGAGCAGGGACATAGCACCCCATCTCTGTAAAGACTGCCTCTTGGCCTCCCAGGGAGAGGGTAGACAAAGCTGTGAGCTGGTGGCCATCCCATCCAAGGGCAGTGGAGTAACTCTGGGGATGGTTTTCTTTGGACATGAGATTAGGGGAGAGTAGGGCCAGAGACTATTCAAAACTTGTCCTGTAGGCCGTGCCAGGTTTCTTTTCTATAATTTTCATTTTCGTGTCTGCTGTATTCTTTGAGGAGCAATCCCACAGCCTCTAAGCAGGGAACTGGAGGGCTTCAGGTACAAGAGGCAGAGTGAAAGTGGGATGAGGGGAGGGGGGGATGTAGCTGCCTGGAACTCCCTGCAGTGAAGGTTCCAAATAGGATGGGGCAACAGGGCAGGGGTGAGGCATCTGGGCCCAGAGTGAGCCAAGAATAACCACAGTGGGGAGGGGGCGGGAAGAGAGACTGCTACTCCCACTTGCATGCTCTCCCAGTACGGTCTCCTGGCGAGGCAGCTGTGACCCTTGCCAGGTACCACATCCTTTTATTAGATCTTAGAATCTTGACTCTGCGGAAGACACTAAGGTTAGGGGTATCCTAACGTGGAGTCCTGGTAGAGGGTGGCCAGCACAGACCCTGAGCTCCATCCCCTCAGGAGCCAGGAAGATTTTCTTCCTTCCATGGTCACAGAGGGTGCTGTGTCCAACTGTCTGGTGGAAGGTCTGGATGCAATGTGCTTGGAAGGTGAGCTCAGGTGATGTCACAGATGGGGCTCACTGCTTCCACTTTGATCAGACCTCCCAAAGAAGAGGGAACAGGGGTTCTATCCCTGGAGGAGTTTACTGAGCATTCATTTATCACCTTTGGGCTGGAGGCAGCCTTGCCTGAGCCCGGAGCCTGGAGGCTGACCACTTCTAGACTAATGAAGTAAGGAAGAAAACAGCACAGTTAGACTATTTTCCTGCCCAGGCGTACCTCTGTACAGGAGCCCTGCTCATTCCCACTCGGCAGTACACTTGATGGAAGCCATGGCCCTGATCTCTGGACAGACTGAGCAACCAGGGGCCAGGCTACCGAGGCCGTAAGCACAGCACCATCACTCGCTGCAGCCAGCCTGGGGTCTGGGAAGCAGGGAGAATCAGGAAGGGGTAGCTAGTTCGGAGGGCCATTGAGAGCCAGGCTTATATGATCATATGTGACTGAGCACGACCACACCTGCCCTGTGTGCACTGCTCCCTGCAAAGGACTCAAGCACTAGTGCTGCCTCTGTAGTGTCATCCTTCCCTGGTGGGTACCTATGCCCATCTCAGAAAGTGCAGAGGCAACTGTTAAACACGTGGAGCCAAGATGCCCACACCCATGCATTCTGACCCCAGCAGGGCAACCAGAGCACGTGTGACATGGCACACTATCTCTTGGGACCCGAAGAAGTCAATCTGTTGTGGATGGTCAAGGTTCTTCTCTACCCTCTTCCTGTGTCAGAAGAAGACTCTGGGCTCTCCCCCACCCTGCTCCTGTGTTAGGGGCAATGGGATGACTCAGAGGCTGCGATGGCCACATTTGCTGCACCTGCTGGGTGCGTGTGGCAGGGGCGAGGTGGAAGGAAACAAGGTGAAGGCACCCTGGGCAGCGAGGATGGGCCCTGCCAGCTGGTGGGTGCAGCCTCGCTATATCCATGGATGGCTGCTTGGAAGACCCGTGGAGTGGACGCAGTGCTGGGGCCTCCTGGGCTGTGGGAGCCAGACAGTTGAGGATAGATGGACCAGAATAGTGCCCTGCATCGTCCCTCAAGCTCTCGGCAGCTGCAGAGTCCTCTACAGACCTCAGGAGCTTCACTGTAGGCGTCTGCCCGCAGCCTCTGCCAGTGCGGTTCCTCCCCCAGCTTGGTTTGGCTGCAGGGCCTTTGCTTTTCCCCTCAATGGTGTGGCTCAAGGGCCTGAACTGCTCTGCTCTCAGCAGTGCTCCCCACTCCAGGGGTCTAGATCATCCACAGGATAGAAGGATCTCTGGAGAGACTTCTAGTCTACATGGTAGTAGCATCAAAGAAATAGTCGCCAGGAAAGAGGGGCAGCCTTTCCTGGCCACTTGGTTGCAAGTTTCCCTTCCTATGACCTTCAGGGGGGCACATTCAGCAGGCCCAGCCCCCAGGATCTGGGGTTGCTTGTGCTTTGGGGAGCATCATCTCAGTTTCCCACCAGCGTAGAAACTTCTAGAGGGTTGTGGTGGGTTCCCCTGACCCAGCACAGTGGCAAGAGTAGTAGAAGACCGCATACAAAGAAGTGCCGAGTTTGTGCGGTGCAGGTGCACACCCCAGTAGATTCTTTGGTGCAGCATAATGAACCCAGGACTTTCACTCCATAGGAATTTTTCTACCTTGACACTGGTCGGTAGTCAGGATTTAGCTCCTGACCAAGAAAACAAGAAAGAAGACAGACAGCCAGACAGCGGAAGTCACTGATGAACCAACAGACTGCACCAGTCCCTCCTTTATCCCAATACCTTGGTTAACCTCACACCTTCCTTGACCTCAGGCTCTCCTCTTGTTCCTGCCTCCCAGTGTCCTCCCCATGGGCTGTTCCTGGTCTTGACATCTCCTGCTGTCCCAAGACCCGAGACTCAGGCAAGCCCTGGGGCAGCGGTCACCGCCTCTTCTCCAGATCCCCATATCAGTGTCATTTTCACTCTTTTACCTCGACCCTGCCCCAAAGGTGTTAGCAACTTAGTGCCCTTGCCTTCCTCCGAGGACGAGGCTCTAAGTGAGCCATGGACTTTGTCCCAGAAGCAACAGCGAAGAGACATCAGTGAGGCCCTGGAAAGGGAGTGGCTGATGGACCGTGTGCCAAGCCCCATCGGCCTGGGGAAGCCTTAGGGAAAGATTCTTTCTGGAATAGAGGAGATTAGCTGAGCCTCCCCAAAGAAGACAAGTAAAGAGAACACAGAAATACTTCCTTTAAAAGGGAGCAAGAGCAGATGGAAAGAGGGTTTATATTAATGAAATCTCCGGATATTAAGGATGAAATGAATGCCAGGGAAGGTTATTATCATTTCATTAGAACACAAAGGAAGAAACAAACACGTTATTATGTGAAACCAAGAAGTTATGAACAAGGGAATCCAGCAGGGAAATTATTAGCTGGGTTAATTAAAACAGAACAAGCCGGTTGAGTAATTCCGTCTGTAGGACACGACAAGGAAGGCATAATTCATTGCCCTTAAGAAAAAATATTCAGGGTTTTTTTCTTTTTCTCGTTTACCAGAAATTCTGCACTTTTCATATTGTCTTGCAAACCAAAAACATGTATTCTTGTTAAAACCTAATTAATTTAGCACTAGAATGTTTTATTAAAGAGAGTTCAGTTCTGATCAGAAGAAATGGAAATCCACAAGAGATGCTTGAGCCCAGACAGCCAGGGTCATTCGCCTGTCCAGGACCAGGGGCCCCTCGAAGATGCTTTCGGTGCCTAACCTGCGGGGTTGTGGGAGATGGCAGCAGAAGGTGGGACAAGGCTCACTCATCCTTCCCAGTGACCCTGGGCAGGGCTGGGCCAGGCCTGGGGTGCTATCTTCTCTTCTTTGCTTCCTCCTGCCATCCTGAAGTTGGGAGTCCTTGGCCCAGGGCCTGCTCCCTGGAGCTGTCGGTGCCCATCTTTCTAGTGAGCCCTGTTGGCAGCCAGCACAAGGGGAAATGATCAACAGGACTGCCATTGCAGCACAGAGACATCTGGTCATAGGGGCCTGGGAACCACTTGTTTGGGTGGCGCTCACATATCTGAGCTGGTGCCCCCTTTCAGGGAGCTTAGAGGTCCCACGCGTGGCCAAACGGATCCCATCAGCCCTCAGAATTTTGCTGGTCTCTTGTTTGTCAGGCCTTGTGAATTACAACTGGGGCTCTGGGTTTGGCTGAGCCCTTGGAGGTTGATTCCCAAGGGCTTTTTCTCCAGTTAAGTACCAGAGAGCCAGAGCTCCCAAGTTCTTTGGTACAGGCACAGGACACGAGAGCTGGAAGAGGCCTCGCTGAGGGGGGTAGTCCATCTAAACTCTTTGTTGGAGAGGAGGAAACTGGATGCCAGAGAGAGAGAGAGAGAGAGCCTGAGACCCATCTGAGGTCACAGAGCTAATTAGTGGCTGAGCAGGACAGGAACCAAGGTTTCTTAGCAAGTCCTGGGAGCTCACTTCTGCCCTGTGCTCACTGTTCTCTGTCTTTCTATTTCAGGGCTGTCTGCCACAGACATGCCTAGGAGACCTCTGGAGAACACAAGATACATTTTAATGACCGATCATGTGGCACGAACAGTGTTTCATAATTGTCATTTGCTTTGTTGTTGCCGTTAATAAACTTTATTTTTTAGAGCGGTTTTAGGTGCCCAGGAAAATTAAGCAGAAAGTATAGAGCTCCATATATCCCTTACCCACACATTCACAGCCTCCCTCGCTATCAGCGTGAACATGGCCCACCACAGTGGTCCACTTGTTGCAATCAGTGAACCTACATTGACACACCACTATCACCCAAAGTCCATAGTTTACATCGGGGTTCACTCTTGGTGTGCATTCTATGGGTTTTGACAAATGTGTAATGACATGTATCCCTCATTGCGGCATCATAAAGAATAGCTTCACTTCCCTAAAAATCCTGTGTAGTCTGCCTATTCATCCCTCCCTTCCCCGTATCCCTTGGCAACCACTGATCTTTTTACTGTCTCCATAGTTTTGCCTTTTCAGAATGTCATATAGTTGGAGTCGTACAGTAAGTAGCCTTTTCAGATTGGCTTCTTTCATTTAGTAATATGCATTTAAGGTTCCTCTGTGTCTTTTCATGGCTTGATAGGTCATTTCTTTTTAACACTGAATAATATTCCATTGTCTATATGTACCACAGTTTATTTATCCATTCGCCAAACTGAAGGACATCTTGGTTGCTTCCAAGTTTTGGCAATTATGAATAAAACTGCTGTAAATATCCCTGTGCAGGTTTTTGTGTGGACATAAGTATTCAACTCACTTGGATAAGGAACATAATTGCTGGGTCGTACGGTAAGAGTATGTTTCATTTCGTAAGAAACTGCCAAACTGTCTTCCAAAGTGGCTGTACCATTTTATATTCCCATCAGCAATGAATGAGAGAGTTCCTGTTACTCCACATCCTCACCAGCATTTGGTGTTGTCAGGTTCTGGATTTTAGCCGTTTGAATAGGTGTGTAGAGGTATCTCATTGTTTTAATTTGCAATTCCCTAATGGCATGTGATATTGAATATCTTTCCACATGCCTGTTTGCCATCTGTATAACTTCTTTGGTGAAGTATCTGTTCATGTCCTTTGCCCATTTTTAAATCAGGTTGATTGTTTTCTTATTGTTGAGTTTTAATTGTTCTTTGTTTATTTTGGATAACAGTACTTTATCAGATGTGTCTCTTGCAAATATTTTCTCCCAGTCTATGGCTTGTCTTCTCATTGTCTTGACATTGTCTTTCACAGAGCAGAAGTTCTTTGTTTTTTTAATTGAAATATAATTGACATACATTGTGTAAGTTTAAGAAGTTCAGCAGTGTTGGGCTTCCCTGGTGGCACAGTAGTTAAGAATCCACCTGCCAATGCAGGGGACACAGGTTCGAGCCCTGATCTGGGAAGATCCCACATGCTGCAGAGCAACTAAGCCCATGCGCCACAACTACTGAGGCTGCACTCTAGAGCCCAAGAGCCACAACTACTGAGCCCATGCGCCGCATCCACTGAAGGCCCTGCATTCTAGAGCACGTGCTCCGCAGCAAGAGAAGCCACCACAATGAGAAGCCTGCACACTGCATCGAAGAGTAGCCCCCGCTCGCCACAACTAGAGAAAGCCCACACGCAGCAAAGAAGATGCAACACAGCAAAAAAATAATAAAAATAAATAAAATTTTTTTAGAAGTTCAGCAGTGTTGATTTGATACATTTATGTATTGTGATATAATTACCACCATAGTTTTAGCTAATACCTCTATCACATCACATAAGTATCATTTCTTTTTTGTGGTGAGAACATTCAGAAATTTTAAATTTTAATGGAAGTCCAGCTTATCGATTATTTATTTCAAGGCTTGTACCTTTGGTGTCGTATCTTGAAAGTCATCACCAAACCCAAGGTCATCTGGACTTTCTCCTACATTATCTTCTAGGAGTTCTACAGTTTTGCATTTTACATTTAGATCTATCATTCATTTTGAGTTAATTGTTGTGAAGGGTGTAATGACTATATACCTAGACTGATTTTTTTGCATGTGGATGTTCAATTATTCCAGCACCATTTATTGAGGAAAACATCTCTGCTCCACTGTATTGCCTTTGTTCCTTTGTCAAAGACCAGTTGATTATATTTATGTGGGCTCTGTTCCATTGATCTATTTGTCTATTCTTTTGCAATACCACACTGTCTTTTTTTTTTTTAAAGCGGGGTTTCCTTTTTTTTTTTTTTGGCTGTACTGTGCAGCATATGGGATCTTAGTTCCCTGACCAGGGATCGAACCCTCGCCCCCTGCATGGGAGTGTGGAGTCTTAACCACTGAACCACCAGGGAAGTCCCCCACACTGTCTTGATTACTGTAAGCTTTACAGTAAGTCTTGAAGTTGAGTAATGTCGGTCCTCTGACTTTGTTCTTTTCTTTCAATGTTGAGTTGGCTATTCTGGGTCTTTTGCGTCTCCATATAAACTTTAGAATCAGTCTGTCAGTATCCACAAAATAACTTGCTGGGATTCTGATTAGAAGAACTGACATCCTGACAACATTGAGTCCTTCCTGTTCATGAACATGGAATCTCTCTCCATTAGCTCTTTGATATCTTTCATCAGAGTTTTATACACATTTTGTACACATTTTGTTAAATTTATCTCTACGTATTTCGTTTGAGGGGAATGCCAATGTAAATGGTAATGTATTTTTAATTTCAAATTCCACTTGTTAATTGCTGGTACATAGGAAAGTGACTGATTCTTGTATATTAACCTTGTATCCTGCAACAATGCTATGACCATTTTGTCATTTGCTTTTAAAACAGAAAACTTCTCAGAGGATAGTAGCTAAACTTTTCTTTAGTTTCATGTACTTTCCCTCCTTTGGGCTTTCCTATACACTGTTTTCTCGTCTGGAATAATCTCCTTTCTCACCCCTCAATCTCCACTCCAGATATGCCTTTCGTCATGCCTGATTAATGTCTTCAAGGTCTCAGAGAAGCCATGTTTTATGCTGGGATGCCTTCTCTGACCCTGTGAGTCTGGGTTAGATGATTACCCCCCTCACATACACACTTCCCTCCTTCCCTGGAAGATAGAATCCCTGCCCTCAAGAAACTTATGGTTTATTTGGAAGACAAGCCACAAAGGTTATAATAATAATACTAATAATAAACATTTAGCTCTGATCTAAGGACTTTACCTGGATTAACTCATTTAATCCTCACAAATGTAAAGATTGAGAATTGCTGCCCAATACCCTTAGGAATCCTCCTCAGCCTATAAAATAGAATCCAGATACCTTAGATTGGCATGTAAGCTTTCAACATCAGGGTCTACATCTACTTTTCCAAGCTAAGCTGGTTTGCTCATTATGCCTTGTTATAGTCTACACATTCCTGCCTCTGAACCCTTGTGTATGTTATTCTCCCTGTTTAGAATGTTCCCTACCCCCTTTGGCTCGGGAGAATTTTACCCATCCATCAAGGCCCAGCTGCAGTCTCATTCTTCCATGACCACTCCATCTTCCACAGTTCTATAACACCTGTTTTCTAGACCACTCATTTTAATTATGAACCTAAGCCAGTTTACAGGAAGAAAACTTATGGAACACTAGACAGGTAAATCCCTACTGCCCTCCGTAGTCTCTCTGATTTTGGTTGAGAGCCTTACACAGCTGTCTGTGGTGTGGTCTCTGCCTTGTTCAATTGCTGTATTTTATTTACAGTCTTCATACATTGACATAGCCAACATATTTGTCATTGAAGTGGTTACCTAGTATTCCATGTACATTCATTGCTTCTCTTTTAGAGCCCTGTGTTGTATATTTTAATTCAATTTTGTTTTCACAAATATTTGCATGCCAAATATGTGCAAGAGACCACATCTCTTGTCTGTTAGTATGGCAGCTGTGAGCTCCTTGAGACCAGATTGTCTTCAGCATCACTGTCTCCCCCACCGTGCTTAGCTTGCTTGGACTAGATGCTCAGAGAGCTCTGCTCAGTTGAATCAAACTATCACAAAGCCAGGCATTTAGCCATGTAACTCACCCCCCACCTCTACCCTGATACAAACTAAACCCATAAGGGCTAAGATGTGGAACAAGAGAGTATCCAGTACCCTTCTCCAGATGCTTGATCGCTCTAACATTTCGTCTCTCATCTTGTTGCCTCCCATGGTCCCTCCTCTCTCCAGACTGTCATTTAGCTACAGAGATTCAGGGAACCTTGAAGATCGTTTTCTCGGGCAGCTAATGCATACAAGCTAAACATAATGACCAGGTCCTGGCAAGGGCTTCTTGCTGTTAGTAACACAGGGCCATATGATGCCCAGGGGGCATGGGGAAGGGAGGGTTAGTGGCCCCATACCTGCCATTTCCCTTCCCCATACATGACTTTGAATACAAGCTCGAAACTCACAGAACTGCTTGCTTAATCTGTACTCATACTGCAGAAACCTGGTCTGACTCCTCTGCCCCTGGAAAGGTAATCATTTAAGAAGCACATTGTGATCCCTTCCATAGGCAGCCATAGCTAACTTTAAGCAAAACCTTTATGTGAAAATTCTCTAAGATAGATAGATAGACAGACAGACATTGATTGGTTAGAGAGTGATTATTTGCTTTACAAGATGATCACGAAGCGTTTCCTTCAAGTAACACAGTTCCATCAAGCAGTGAAGTGTGATTCATTGGCCAACTCTTCAAAACAATGATCTGTGACATTTCCCCTAGCCCCTTCCATCCCCCACCTTGCCTTTTGGAAGTTTTCTCCCTCCTGGCTATTTATTCAGTGTTTGCTACTGGTTGACCCACCCTATTATTCTCAGAAAATTCTTCTCCTAGCTCTTTTCCCAACCACAGTTGGGAAAAGGCCCAACCCTTCCTGGCCTCTTACACTGGTGATTTCTTCCTGGCCTCTAAATATAGGTCTCTTCCCACAAGGAACTGCTTCTGCCTTCCTCTTTTCTGTCTACGCTTTCTCCCTGGCAGGCCTGCTTGCGCCGATTACTTTAACGATGCTTTTCAACAGTGACTCCTCAAACCTCATCTTCAACTCCGACCTCTTGAGCCCACTCTGGTGCTGCGTTTTCAGATGTCCGCTAGTCATGTCCAGCTGGCAGCCCAAATCCAATCTGTCTAAACAACTCAAGCAGCTCTTGCCCCCATTTTGCCAACTCCCGTCAGTGTTCTAGTCACTGATGTTCAGAATCTCGGGGCTTGTCTTGGCTGCTTACTAACCACATCTTGGACAATCAGTTTCCTCACCTGTTGTACGGAGATGGTAACCCTCTCTATCTCATTAAGAGGATGGAATAAAACAAGGTTTGTGGGAACATGTTTTAAGCTGTAAAAGGGTACAAAGAAAAGGTGTAATCGTAGTATTGTCATCTTCGGCTTTTTATGGGTCACTACAACCACTCTGTCACCTTGTGTTACCATTTCCTTCATCCCTATATCTCTCATCTGTCCTTTTATCTCAATTCTTAATATGACCACCAAAGTTTAAACCCTTTCACTCATTGCCTAGCCTAGTTCTGTATCCTTTAATTCAGTGGTTCTCAGACTGTAGTCCACATAAGAATCACTGAGATGAACTGATGAAAAATGCAGTTATAGTCTGTATAACAAGGGTGCTGGGACAACTGGATATCCACATGGGAAAGAATACCTCACACCATACACAAAAATTAACTCAACATGGATCAAACATAAAAATGTAAGAGCTAAAAATACAAAACTCTAAGAAAAAACAGGTGTAAATCTTTGTGACCTTGGATTAAGTAATGGTTCTGAAAAAAAAAAAAAAAGACACCCAAAGTACAAGCAACCAAAGAAAAAATAAATTGGAATTCATCAAAATTACAAATTTTTATGCTTCAAAGGACACCATCAAGACAGTGAAAGACAACCCACGATTGGGCGAAAATTTTTGCAAATCACATATCTGATAAGGGATGTGTATCTGTAATATATAAAGAACTCTTACAACTCAATTATAAAAAGATAAATGACCCAATTAAAAATGAGCAAAGGATCTGAATAGACATTTCTCGAAAGATAAACAAATGGCCAATATGCACCAGAAAAGATGCTCAATGTCATTATTCATCAGGGAAATGTAAATCAAAACCACAATGAAATAATGTAATATTCCTATTGAAATGTATCAGTGGGCGAATTGTACAGTATGTGAATTATATCTCAATAAATCTACTTTAAAAAAACACATAGTGAGATACCACTTCACACCTACTAGGATAGCTAAACTCAAAAAGTCAGATAATAACAAGTGTTGTCAAAGATATAGAGAAATTGGAAACTTCATAAATGCTGGTGAGAATGTACAAGGGTACAGCTGCTTTGGAAAACAGTCTGGTACTTCCTCAAAAGGTTAAACAGAGTTACCATATGACACAGCAATCCTACTCCCAGATAGGTATATACCCAAGAGGAATTAAAACATACATCCACACAAAAACTTACACACAAATGTTCATAGAAACGCCATTCATAATAGCCAGAAAGTAGAAACAACCCAAATGTCCATCATTCCATCATTGAAGAATATATAAATAATGTGGTATATTCATACAATGGAATATTATTCAGTCATAAAAAAGAATGAAGCACTGATACATGCTACAAGATGTATGAACCTTGAAAAACAATATACTAGGTGAAAGAAGATAGTCACAAAAGACCACATGTTGTATGATTCCATTTATATGAAATGTCTAGAATAGGTAAACCTATAGAGACAGAAAGTTGATCAGTGGTTGCCTAAGGCTGCAGGGGATGGGGGAAGAGGGGTGCTAAAGAGTACAGGGTTTCTTTGGGGGGTAATGAAAATGTTCTAATACTAGTTGTAATGATGGTTGCATAACTCTGTGAATATACCCGCCCAAAACAGTGAATTTTGTACTTTAAATGGGTCACTTATATGGTATGTAAATTGTCTCAATTAACTTTTAAAAATATAATTGTAAGGAAAAAAATTGATAGTGGGGACAGGTTACAACAAACTCTAAATGCCAAGCTGAGCAATGGGGACTGGATTCTCTAGGGCCAATTTTCTCCAAGTGTGTTTCAGATGCCATCTGCATCAGGATAGCTACAAATACCAAGTCTGGCCGCACCCCTGAGACTGTAACTCGGAATGTTTTGGAGGGGATCAGTACTCCACATTGCTGCCAGATGAGCCTCCAAAGGGAGAACGGGGGTTGGGTCACCCCCTTGCTCAGAAACCTTCTATGTCCTCTCATTTCCTTGGCATGAGCTCCAAGAGCTCTGAGCTGCCTTGTTCCCACCCAATTTTCCCAGCCTTCTCTCTTATGACTCCCTATCTGTGTCTTTGATGTCAGTCAAAGTGAAATAGTCATCCCTCTCTGAACCCTTTCTGCCAGTTCCCACTCTGTGCCTTTGTCTAGGCAGTCCCGTGTTCCAGGAAAGTCTTTCCTATATTCCCATCGCATCTTCGCAGTACAAATGTTACCATGATCCTTTCATTTTAACTAGATGATCATCTAAAATTCACAGAGCCTTTCATAAACTTTTAGGCTATGTCATTCTGCTGCTTGTAAATCAGATAACAATACTCAGAGTGTTATGAGAGACACGTGCAGATCCATCGGCACAGTCTGGCACGTGGTAGGAGCAAAATAACTGCGAAGGGAGCCTTGGGACAGAGCCTTCAGGCACAGGTTACAGGTGTGGTGGTGGTGGTGCTGGCCTGCGAGGAGCAAAATTCGGGTGGCAGTCTGTCCCGAGGAGCTCAGTGTCCTCCCTGGTGACCCAGTAGTCAGGGGCCTGCATGAGACACAGTAATGTGGGCAGGACCTGCGGGTCCTGGCCACCACCGAGCCCGGCGAGCCTTGGCAGCTCAGCTGGCACCGGCTGCTCGCAGTAGTTGGAAACTGCTGGGTTGAATCCTCATTTCAACTGGTGACCTTGAGCAAAAAGGCTCCCCATCTTATTGTCCACCAAATCACCCCATCCCGCAGCAGGAGAGAAGGCTGGAGAGTGACTTCCAGTCTATTTGGTAATGAGCTCTTAAAAATAAAATGATTGTCAGATAATGTTTTACAATGCAACAAGAGCCCCCTTGTAACCATTTCAGTAATTACATTAAGCCATTCTATTTGTGAGAAGCTAATAGGAAATAAACCATTAATTAGCATTTTGTCTTTCCTCCCACTGTTCCTTCCCCCTTGAATCATCGGGGCCTCACCCTGGGGCCATAGAGTTGGAGTGCAACCCCTGCAGGTGGAAAAGACTAGGAGATACAAGGGCCAAGGCTTGCTGGGAGGGAGGAATGGAGAACAATGAAAGGCATCAGAGTCTTTGTGACTCTGGTGTAACAAGGCCCGGGGCCTACCCTGGCCTGGGGCCCACCTGAGCGGTACCCGCATGGCTCTGTGTCTGCTCTCTTGGGCCCGGAGTGGAGCAGCCGATTAGCTGTGAGGCAGGCTGAGCCCGATGTGGGCATGTTCCCAGGGGCCTTGGAGCCTGTGGGCGGGGCGGGCACCCTGGGCAAACAGAACTAAGAAATGGGCAGGAATGAATCAAGGACAGCTTAAATATGCAGAAATGCAGCTCACACCTCTGGGCAAAAATAATCCCAAACAGAGTTATGTAATGGATTGGAGGACTACAATAGGAGGGATGAGGTATAGACAGGTATGAGTGAACGAGGGAGGGACAGAGAGAATATATGTAGTGGGAGGATCCTAGGGGATTTGACAGAAAAGCTCATGAAGCTGCTGTCTTTAGGGTGGGTGTGCATGTGTATACATGTGCATTTTGGGGAGAGGGTGTCATTCTTCTTTGTGGAGCCCTGGAAAGCAGCTAGAGGAAGGTAGCTCTAAGTGAGGCTGAATTCCAGGCCAATGGTGGCCTTAAGGCCACTCCAAATGTGCGGGCTCCCTGGTCCTGAGGTGGTAGGGACAGGGAAATTGCCAGAGGGCCCAGGTGTAGGATGTGAAGCATCCTGATTTCCCTTATAAGTCAGTGTACCTCCCTCTGACATCCATCCTCCCATTCCCAGTTCGCATCTCACCTCCAACCCCTTCTGCTAATTGGAATCTTCCCGTTCCTTTATAGGAAGCCCACCTTGACTGACCACCACGGGTCACACTAACTCTTCCCAAGGAACTTCCAGGATATTTAGAATGATCCTCTCATAGGAAACTATCCATAAATTGCTGCTGCTGTCTTACACTGTGATTTTTGTCCATCTGTGAAAGTGTTATCCTCCTTCTAGACCGTGAGCGCCTGAGGGCAGGGCCTTTGTGTCCCTGCAGTGCCCAGCACTGCGTCTGTCACAGAGCAGGTGCTGAGGGTGTAATGTCTGACTCCAAGGAGCAAAAAAAAAAAAAAGCAAAGCAGAAGAGACACAAAGTCTCTGGTGGAGATCCCCTCAGGCAGCCGAACTTTTGAAGCCGTTGGCCAAGAGGTGAGCCTCAGGGACTATGGGGTGGGTTGGTGGTGTTGGACTGATTTGGGGTGGAAGACTGTATATAAAATGACATAAAGGAAGCAGTTGGCTGGACATCATTTAGAACCCAGAACAATGTGGGTAATTAGACAAAGCCTTGTGGTAGGCACTTCGCTGACCACAGTTTTCAGAAGCCACTGCTTCAGAGAGGGTGGGAGAGAGAGTCAGATTCACCAGAAGCCTGGGTGTGACCGCGACAGGGTGTCAGAAGTGGATTCAGGGGTGAGTATGGGTGCAAGAGGGTTATCGAAGTCACCATCATTGACATCCTCCTCCTCATTGTTGCCATTGTCGTGATGGTGGGAGGATGGTGGATGATTCTATGCTGTGGTCTGCAGCCCTCGGAAGACTGAACGGAATTCTGCAGCATCCAATGGCCAGGGGCAGGTGCTCAGAGCTCCTGAGGCCATGGAGGTGCTTGCTGGTTCCCATACGCATCCCCATACACACCCACAGGCTGGGCTCACAAGAGCAGAGTTTTCCAGCAATGAATGGTTGACCTTCCAAAGGTAGGAGGGAGGCTGCTAGAGAGCCAGCTGTATGGGCAACAGCTGATGGCCAGGGATGAAGTTCCTAGAGATGGGAACACATTTGGAGACTCAGAGCTCTTCTCTGAAGGTTCATGGCTAGAGTGGCCTTTGGCTAGCATTTCGGCTTCCCTTGGTTCACAGGCAAGCAGACATCGAGGCCCAAAGGGAAAATATGACTTCAGGAACCACCAGGAAAAAACTGGCCAAGCTGAAAAGAGAACTCAGGTTTCCTGGCCCTGTCTTGGTATCGTATCTACTTGGAATTTGTAGACCTTTTGCTCCTGAGTGAATTATGATACTCCCACTCCAGGGTGCTCCAAGAGCCAAGAGCCTAGAAGTTTTCATGGTTTTTGCTTTGTGGTTAGTGCTGGGACTTCCATCAGCTGTAAGCAGGGGCTCTGAGGAGAAGGAAAGTGGTGATTGGGGGCAGGAAGAAGAAAGAGGACAGGGCCAGAGTTGGGTCTTCAGGGTCCTTGAGGGCTGCCAGAGCTACGATGAAATTAGCATCTGTGAAGTTGTCCTTTGGGAATTTCTAAGAGGTCCAAGTCTGGCATGTGAACCAGCACCCAGACCAGGCCAGGGAAGCTGGGCTGTGGTCCCTGCAGCAGCCAAGCCTGGGGTGGCAGGGCAAGGCTGGGCTGGGTAGGGCTAGGCTGGGCAGGGCTGAGAGAGAGAAGAGAATTTTTTGCCTCCAGGCTCATAAATGCCTATATTGGGCAAGGCCTCTTGTTCCGTTGGGCGGTGACCAGGAGTCTCTCCAAATTTGCCAGTCTGGATTGAATTGTTTCCCTCTGCCCGGAAAGGGACTGCAACCTTCTAGACGAGCCCCCTCAGTCCTCAAGGGGGTGGGGATGGACACTGGCCCCTCCAGCCTGACCTCCCAGAGTGGATGGAGAGATGTGAGCCGATTCCATATAAGAGGGCTGGCCCCTCACTATCCCTGCTACACTCAGACGGGACCTGCAGAGTGGGCACAATTACTTCTGGGAGCACTGGCTTTCATGGGTTGCTGATGCACGCAGTCACTGTGTCCCCGGGATGGTGTAGACAGTAGCTCAGCCCTTGTGCATGGTCCCCACAGCCCCCAGGCCAGCAAACAAGTCATTATGTCGTTATAAATTATGTACGTTCACAGGCCTCGGTGTGTAAGTGCCAGTTATTATTATTGCTGTGTAATTACACAGTTAGCTTAAAGAAGAAGGCAGGCAGAAGGACTGAATCACACCCCTTTCCCTGTCTACTGGGAAAGGTAAACAGGCTCCCACCTCTCACCCCAGGGAGAAGTGTGGCTCTGGGTCGCACAAGATGGAGCGCCAGAGTCTCCCAGGTGTTTCCATGCAGACGGGGCAGTTTGCCCCCAGGCTGTGCCTTGGAAGAGGCTGGCAGCAGGAATCCAGGGCAGCCCGGCCCCCCGCGGCGGGGACTGATACCCATGCCCCAGGCTTTGTGCCAGCCCCTGATTCCCTCCCTGCAGCCTAACAGAGGGCCTACAGACAACAACTCAGGGCTTCTGCCAGGCCAAGTGGCCACAGAAGGAAAGAGCTAAGGGAGAGCGTGCGGCTGGGAGAAGGGCCTGTGGACCAGTTCCCTTCCCCATCTGTCAGACTGGGGCCACTCACTTGTCTGCTCCCAGCCCCCTCCCCTCTTGCTGGTAAGCATGGAACCCTTAGGTTCCTCACACGGGAGGACCTCTCAAGATCATCTAGTCCAATCTCATTTTCAAGATGGGAAGGCAGGCCAGAGAGGGAAAGAGACCTGCCCAAGGGCACCCAGCAGGTGTCTGAGGACACTGAAAGTGGCGCCTAGTCCGCCTCCCTCCGGGCCCACATTTCTTTGTCATCTTCGTCACACTCCCCCCACCCCCCTTCATCACCGGGGCTGCTCCAGTTTCTCACTTCCTCTCTCCATCCTGCTTCCAGCCCTGCCCAGGCCTGCCTGTCGCCTCACCTCTCCCCTGGTTTGCTCTCCCACTGCTGCCTCGGCTTTCTTCTCCCGGCCCCTGGAGCCAGGGGCGTCTCTCCACCCTCTCTTTGGCCAATGCTTTCTTCTCTCTCCTGGGCCCTCCCAGCTTGTCCTGGGGCTCCTCCTGGGATGGGCCTGCCCTTCCCTTCCACCTCCTTCTCTCTCCCAAGAGGGGCTGAAAGGAAGGACAAACTCCTGAGCAGGAGGCATGAATTCTCTCCTGGGTTTGGGATTGGGTGGGCTGGGGCAGGAAGATGCTTCTAAACAATGGGAATGGAAGCAGAGGTGCCCACCCATCAGCCCCCCGAGTCAGGCCCAGCTCAGGCTCTGGGACAGCTAACCTGTGTCCCTGCAGGAGCCAAAGGAAAGGGGATGGGGTCAAAAGGGCATGGCGGGGAGGCATGGCCCTGCACCTTGGCACTGTTGGTGTGGGCCTTTGAGGCTAGGGAGCTGCCCAAGGCTGAGCCCTTTTCAAATGTCCTCATTCTAGAAGATCAGAAATTAATTTCCTCATCTGCTTAGTGGAATCTCTGTGAGAAAGGCCTGTGGGCTCTTTTTTTTTCCCCCCTTGAGGAGAAACCAAGTCTTGCTCAGAGCATCAGAGTCTTAAGAGGACTGGTTTGGAGCCTGGGTGGGATGGATGACTGATGTCAATCTCTCTGCGTTGCCAGGGCTTAGGGGAGTTCATGCACCTAGATGTGGGTGCCAATGTGCGTGCTGAGCGGGCCGGCACAATTCGGAGGGGAATAGCCAGGGCTTACAGGGCTGTGTGTGGCTCCAGAGGCATTCTCACCCGGCAGTCGAGTGTTTCTGCAATGATCTCGAGCCCCTTACTCCCTTGATCACCCAGGTTCTAGTGGCCTTCCCAGGCTGGGGGGGCAGGGAGATCTGGGGGCACTTCTCCCCATTTTGTAGCCTGAGTCCCTGGTGACCTGGAAACTGACCTGCTCAGATGAACCTAATCTCAGGGGCAAAACTGGGCCCAAGCCCAGGTGTCCTAGCACCTAACTCAGCCCCTCCTTTTTGTCCAAACTATGCAGCTCCCTTCTCTTTGGCTGCCCGGTTCTCTGCAGGCTGTCAGGGAGAGGTGGAAGCATGAGCGAGCTTGTATGTAGGAGAAGAAATCTGTCGTGGTTTATAGGGATGCTGAAGCTGCAGGCCGGGTGCAGCTTCTGGGAGAGTCTCTCTCTGGGCCTGGTGGTCTGGGACTGACTCTCAGGCACTCCTCAGGGCACACCTGGCTCCAGCCAGGATCCCACTGTCTCCTAGAGTCATGGGGTACGGGGCTTCCCAGGCCCTTCCTTGCATAATCCTCCAGGGTGACTGGGAAGTTCTCCGGTCCTACAGGGAGTGGCATATTGATCTATTTCCTCCTCTGGCAGCTTCACTGGGTGGGGAGTGAGGGAGAGGAGCCTCGTGACTTTGAGGCACTAAAACGGGGGTGGCTGAGAGTGAGAGTAGCTTCATCTTCTCCAGGGACTTTTAATTCCCCGGGCGAACATGCAGGGGCTCAGGGCTGGCTCAGGGGTGCCCTTTCTTGGGCTGGAGGTGGCCCTAAGGAAGGGCATCAGGCTCTCCCTGGCCTGAGGTCACTGACACTCTCCTGGAGAACCCCACCAAGCAGTGAGTCCACGGGGAGGGGGCTCGGTCCCTGAGACCCCTTTGCAGGAGAACTTTACAGGTAATCCTCTCGGAGCCCCAAAGTCTCAGGTGGAGAAAGGGATAGTATTTTTTTTCCCTTTTCACTCAAAGGCATTTTTGCACATGACTCAAACAAGTCTAAACTTTGCTAAACTTCAAAGTTGGCCGGTGGTACAGCCTCAAAGTGGAGGGGAAAATGTTAAAAAAGGAAAAAAAAAAAGTTTGTAAGCCCGTTAAACATTGTGTTATTGCTCCTTAAAGGAATTGAATTAACTTGTTACGTTACTGTTAGTGTCCCATTGTGAAACCAGGGTTGGGGAGAGGCTTCTTCTCTGGGTGATGTGGTCTCTGGGCCCATCCCCAGGTTTGGCTCGCTCCCACATGAGGTTGTACAGGGCATTGCACAACCTGTGGTAAGGAGGAGTTCCCATGGCAACAGGTCTGGCTTCCAGGGTCATTTTCAGGCTCATGGCAGGAGCCCTGGTCCAGGCTGGGGGTGCTCCAAGTGCCTGCTGTCCTTCCCGCCAGGAAGCCTTTGCTCCAGGAACTGGGGGGCGGGGCCGTGGGAGCCCTGCCAGCACACCTCGTGGTGCCCTGTGACTCTCCACCTGCCTGCGACCGAGGCATCAAGTAGCCATCACAGGGCTACGGGGACTGTGCAGGGCCCGAGGCCAGTGGGTGGCCTTGAGGAGGCCGTTTCTCTACTCTCTCCTTTTCCACATCTTCTTGAGCCACACCGTGGAGCTGTGCTAAAGAGTCTGTGCTCTGGGTACCCAACCGCATAGGTGCCTCACCCTGCTCTGCCACTTACTAGTCGTTTGACGTGGACAAATAAAAATAACTTCACCTCTCTGTGCCCCAGTTTCCCATTTTCCTCTGCAAAATGGGGATAATGATACTTATTTATAGTGTTGTTGTAAAGAATTAAGTGAATTAATACTATAATGTTAGCTATTCTTAATACTACTGCTTCCGTCGCCTTTGCCCCCTGGTTCAAGCTCTTACCTGACCCTCACAATGTTCAGAGCCTGTCCCCTAGTAGGCTCTATTTAATAAAGATAGTTAATGGTTGACCTGCTGAGCGCTGTGAGCTCTGGCTTACACTAGGTGCCCAGTAAGTGTTTGCCATATTAATTATTAGTAACTCCCATAGCCTCCTCATAGCAACCTGGTCTGCTCATGGTCTCCTGAGCCAGTGCCCAGCGACTGCTTCCCCTAGGTCTTTGCCATATCTCACCCACTGGAACCCTTCCCCTGCCCCCTATCGAAATCCTCCCCACCTTGGAAGCCCTTCTTCAAGCCCCACCTCCCTCAGGAGTATGTGTGGATATCCCAGCCCATGGAGAGTGCTCATGCCCCCGTGCAGTTGCCGTGGCATTTCTGACTCGTATCATGCATCGAGACTGAGCCATGAGAGCTCTGGCTGCAGGCTCCTACTTGGAGCCATGCTGTCTTGCTGCTGCCCTTGGGCCTTTCTTCACTAGTGGGAGGGGGTCACTCGTCTGACCCACAGGGAGGTACAGGCCACCTCCCATGTGCCAGGTGCTGGGCTCCCAGCCCTAAAGGGGCCTGACTCTAGCGGTGGAGACAGAGGTAGAAACTAAAAACAGGGACTCCCCTGGCGGTCCAGTGGTTATGACTGCGCGCTCCCACTGCAGGGGGCGCAGGTTCAATCCCTAGTCGGGGAACTAAGATCCCCTGCGTGGTGTGGCCAAAAAAAAAGGGAGGGGGGACTAAAAACAATACACAGTGATGTATTCTTATAGAGATACATAAAAAGTACTAGGAAGCAGAGGATCGGGTGATTGCCCTCTCCCACCCCTCACAAACGCTGCTTAAAAGCTTTTGGAAGCAGACCATTGCTCTTGGGATAAACCCCAATACCATTACTGCACCTACAGTATCCTGCTTGATCTGACTGCTGCTTGCCTTCTCTCCAGGCTCCTTCCACACGTGTGTGCCACTCCACATCCCCCCACACCCCAGGTGCACACACACTTACCTTACATGCAGATACACATACCCCATACACACACTTACATACACTCAAACGCATACACCCGTATACACACGCATACACACCCCTCAGCACACTGACTGTTTTTTGGTTTTGCAAAGGCACAAAAGCTCCTTCCTGCCCCATAGCCACTGGAGGTACTGTTGCTTCTGCCAGGAATGCTCTTTCCCACCTCCCTTTAGTCCAGCCAACTCCAGCTCATTCTTTGAATCCCAGTTTAAATATTTCCTAGGGAATGACTTCCCTCACTACAATCTGTTTCCTCTATCAACCTGTATGTCAACATATAGAAACATTTGTTTGAGCGAGCATCTCTTCAGTATTTAACACAAATTTTAATTAATTCATTATTTGTGTAATTAGTTGTTTGTCCATCCCCACCAAGACTGTAATCTTCATGTAAGTAGGCCCATGTTTGTCTTGCTCACAGCCAATCCCCAGCACATAGCACTGGGCCTGAAACACAATAAGCCTTACTACATATTGGCTAAACGATTGAACAGAGAGGGTAGCCAGGCCAGGCCAGGGAGGCAGGAAGGGGGGAAGGCCATTCTGGGAAGAGAGATTAGTCTGTGCAAAGATACGGAGAGGAGACAATATGGTGTGTTTGGCTTGTAAGTAAATGTGGCTAAGGCACAGGATTAGAGGCTAGAAGGCTTTGAGCTGGGGCCCAATGGAACAGGGCTTTGGATATCAATGAGGAGCTTAGGTTTAACCTGTAGGCAATAGTAAGTGATCTGGTTTGTGTTTTAGCAAGCTCACTCTGATGGCCTTGAGGAGGTCAGAACTGAGAGGGCAAGACTTCAAGCAAGGAGACCAGAGTCTGTGGGACAGGAGGAGAGAGTAAACTGAGGCAGTGACCGGGTGGCTGGGGAGGGATGGATGTGAATGCCAACTTGGAAGCTGAATGAATAGGGGATGAGTGAGACCTGGACTCTGGCTCTGCCCAGGACCCCTCGCTGCCCACCTCACAGAGAACAGTGCTACCTGAATTGAAGTGAGTGCTCACTGTACCCCAGTTGGGATGTGGGAGGAGGGATATCTCTTACACTTGGTCTTCCCAGAGCTGGCCCCTGATGGGACAGGCTTGAGGCCCCAAGAGCACTAGAGTTCAGCCGTCTGCGTGGGCATTGCCTGCATCTTTTCTCTTTCTGTGTCCACCCCCCCCATCCCCCCACCCCCGCCCCTCCCCATTTGGCCTCAAGGTTGGCCAGGCCCCCAGGCAGCCCTGGAGCCTCAGAGTCTCTGGCCTTGACCCAGAGCCTTAACCTGCTCCAGGCTCTCCTAAGGAGGACACTGTCCAGAGTAGCCTTGGGACCCTCTCCTGAGGAGGCAGAGGACTGGCTAAGATGATCTTTGACTCTGATTCCAGTTGGGATGGCTGTAAGGGGACACCTCAGGCAGAGCGAGGCAGGCAAACCGCAGGCTCAGGCTTTCTGGGAGCCAGAA
This sequence comes from Balaenoptera physalus, assembly GCF_965194825.1. Lineage (NCBI taxonomy): Eukaryota > Metazoa > Chordata > Mammalia > Artiodactyla > Balaenopteridae > Balaenoptera > Balaenoptera physalus. The sequence continues at coordinate 60,629,817 of NC_138890.1, forward strand.
GAGGGAGAGCCTCTTCTATGTAACCCTTTCAGCACCACACCCAGGCAGGAGGCAGGACGCTGTCCTTTCTGACAGCCCTCGTCCATTGGCTTGTGCGAGGTGTGCTGGCGGGCAGGGGGGTTCCAGTGTCTGAATTCACCATCACAGGCCTTGAAGAGAAGAGCCAGCTGGTGCTGGCAGCCTGGGCTGTCAGTGTGTGTGGGAGGGGGCGCTACTAGCCACCTGGGGCACCCAGGTTTCTCTCTGGCTGCAGCCTGCGCTGGCTGGGAGGGGGTCCTGGGCCACAGACCCCTGCAGCCAGGCACAAATGGTGGCTCCATAAAAGGTATTGCCCCGGTTGGTGGGATCCCAGGGGGTTGCAGCCAGACCTTCAGGGATGAGGAGGCACAGGCACACTGCCCCTGAGGTCGGGGTGGGCGGGCAGGCTGGTAGGCACACGAAGCAGTGGAGACAGACTGCAAAAAGCAAGAGTGCTTCCCATTCCGCTGGGCTGGTCAGTGGGCTTCATTTCGGTCCCTCCCTAGGCTGTACTCTCGCTGTCTCCCCACCCCCATGCTGTCCTCAGCCTGGCCCTCGCTGGGGGATCTCTACTCCCCCTCCTCAGTCACGGCTCAGGCCCCCAGCCCAGCTCCAGCCCTCTCTCCGGGCGAGGAGGTCGTGGCGCTCTGTTTGGGCGCCGGTCCTGCCTCCCTCGGTGGGCCCCGGGAGGGGTCCAAGGCCAAACCCGGCCGCGCGCGCAGCCCCGGCAGCCGGGGCGGGTGGGGGGGTGAGTGGTGAGGGCGTTGGGCGCGGGAGGGGAAGAGTTAAGGCTTGGCGCTCCCCTCCCCCGGAGGGTGTGACCGCCTATAAGAAAGGCTGCCGCGCTCCGGCACTGGGGCTGCAGGCGGCGGGGGCGCAGCGCGGCTGCGGAGAGCTCAGGCCGTCCCCCTGCCTCCCGTGCCTCGCGCCTCGCATCTCGCATCGGTCCCATCACCCGGGACCCGGGGCAGAATGTCGGAGTCCAGGAGGAGGGGCCGAGGCCGCACCAAGAAGCACCGAGAGGGGAGGAAGCTGGAGCTCGAACCCGGGGAGAAAGGTAGGGCACCTCGGCGCACCCAGACACCCCGTTTCCCTGGGAGAAACCTGCCGCCCTCTCACCCGCCCCCAGCGCCTCGCGGCTGAGTCCGGGACTGTGCGAGCGGCCACCGAGGTAACAGGCACCGAGGGGCGCGGGTGCCTGCGTGCAAGCGGGTCTCCGCGGCTGGGCAGGCAAAGGACTGCGCACTCGGAGCCGGTCGGTGGCTGTGCGCGCCTGTTCCCGGGCCGCCGCCTCCCGACGGAGTGGGCGGGAAAGAGGCGCGACCCGAGCGGACCGGCCTGCCGGCGAGGACCCCACAGCTAGTAGCAAAGTGGGGCCGGGGCGATGACCAAAAGACAGCGGACAGGCAGACGCGGGGCCTGGCCTGGCCGCAGCGCTCAGGGAGCTGTCACTGTCTTCCCGTCCTCAGAGTGTGTTCTGGGCTCGCTGCCACCCATGTGCCACACCTCCATGAGTTCTGCTCAGCCATTGGAGCAAGGGCAGCATTGCCTGCCACCTCCCGAGAAGGGATGCCCTGTCCTGGAGAGCCCCAGGGAGTAGGGAGCCCCTGCTTCTGTGACAGGTATTTCCCTTAGAACTGGACCAGGCATCAGGCAGTTGTCCCCTTTGGTCTTCAGGAGTGACTCCCTTGGGTTCTGGGAGGTGAGAAGTTGCTCTGAGTGAGCAGAGCCTGTGCTGAGACCCACTTTGGTGCCCTCCCTGTGCAGCTGCAGGGGGGAAGGAGGAGGGGTCTCCATTCAGTGCACTGGTCTTGGGCTTCTCAGGGATGGGCCTAAGGTGTGCAGGTCCTCCCCTCCAGAACTAGGCTTGCATTATTGGGATGCAGTTGGGAAACCTCGGGTTCTCACTTTTTTCTTTTTCAGGCAAGCATTTCGTTAATGCCTATTTTGTACTTGTCAGCAGGCCAGGCATGTTCAAATGGTTCATCTCCATTTAATCCTCATAATAATCCTGGGGGTAGGTGGTCCTAGCCCCATTTTACAGAGGGAGCAACTGAGGCTTATTGAGGTTAGAGTCACAAAGTAAGTTCCAGAGATAGGTCTTGGGGCTTCCAATCAGCATTCCTGGACAATGATGCCTATTTTACAGGGTCTCTGTCTCTCACTAGAGTTCCTGCCAGAGCTGCAACATAAAAATGTCTTCAGAAGAGCACTGGACTGGGAGTTGGGAAGCTTCAACTGTGGTTGAGAATTTGGCCAAATCCCTTTCCTTTCCTGAATTTCTGTGTAATGCAGGAGAAAGGGTAGCAAGGTAGCCGGTGAGGTCTCTTTATTGGGAAAAGCCTAGGAGTTAAACACTGCCTACAGCCCAGTAGAGAGAAGAAACTAAGGGAATTTTAAAGGCCAGGCTATGTTCTCTTCTTCATAAAGAAAGCCTCTTTGCCCATTTCTGCTGGATGAATGTGTCTAGGAGTCCTCTGTAAGGTAATGGACACTGTGGGTCTGCCCTGACCATACTAATGTGAGGCAGCTTAGTCTAGGTTCGTGTAGTGTGGATGACCTCCAATCTGAGATCTGAAGGAATTCAGGGTGCCTATTTTCAGGATCAGAATTCATGGCTTTGGCTCAGTGAGCCACCCTCTTCTCCCACCCCACCATACACATCCTCGTGTGGGCACCTTGGAAGGCTGGCTAGTTAAGGGCACCCTTCCAATGTCAAGGTTGCAGGAGCTGAGCTGGTAGCAAGCCACATGGGCTTCAGCTGGTGAGAATCAATAGTGCCGGGAAACAAGCAGCTGCAGAGGGTAGAGTATGCGTTGGGGCAGAGGTGGGAGAGGGCTATGAGTAGAAGATGCCACGGGCCTCTCAGTGATCTCTTCCAGCATCTTCTACCCCTGTGAGAAAGTCCTTCTTGATGTCTAACTATAATCTTTCCTGCTGTCTTTTCTTCCCTGCTTTCTCTTGTTTCCTGCTTCCCAGTGGGCAGCTCTTCAGAATGCTTCTTTCAGGGAGTTGGCTGATCAGTAGATACCAAACAGACCAAAGGCCTAAGCTAGAGGACTTTTGGAGACCTGGGACACTGTGGAATGGGGGAATCATGGGGGATGATCATGCTCTGAAACAAGATATCAGGAGAAACCATGTCAGTGAGAAGCAACAGTCTTAAATCCCTGCTATGTAACTGGGTGGGTCTGATTTCAAACCTGGTAGGATGAGTGCTTAAGCCAACAGTGGCCTACAGAGTGGGAGGCCTCCCTTACAACTGCCCTCCAGGCCCATCTGAGGCTGCAGGGTCCTCCTCTTTTATGCTCAGAGTGCCCCTGCCAGGGAGAACACGGACACTGGGCAGCTGGAGAGGGGTCTTAGCCAGGGCGGAGCCACATTTGGTTGAAAGATTGGGAGGTGCAGACATGGAGAGTGTGAGCAAGTTATCCATTAAAATCTTCAGCTTAGACGGGGGAGGGAATCTGGAAAGTGGGAGGGAGAAAGGAGGGAACATTAATTATTGGCTCCCCTGTCCCTGACCACACATCCAGCAGCCCTATCTCCTCCTTGGCAAATAGCAGAAAGGGTACCGCTATACTCAAACCCAGGCCAGCGTGGGGAAACGGGCACAGGGGTGCCGGGTGGGACTGAACTGCAGGTGTGCACTCTGCCCCATGACTCACTGAGAATTCGTGGGGCCAATGCCTGGTATCCCTACCTGGGGCTGGGTTCCCCTCACCCCCCATTTTCCCTTATCCCAGGGGACTGGGGTAGGGGTGGCTGGTTAGCCTTGCCAGCCTTAGCAGCAGTGTTTGGGGGGAGGGGTGGAAAATAAGCTCTCTCACATACCTGGGGTCCAGCCTCTGTGTGGCCCCGGGCACTGCCCTCCCTCTCTCTGGGCCTCAGGAAATGTGCTCTGCTCTCAGCTCTCACCTTCTCCACAGCAACGGCAGAGCCTCAGCCCTCAGGCCCTGTGTCTCTGAGAATCCTGAGAGGAGGAGAGCTATGGGATTAGGGTGGGAGGAGGGGGGAAAGCTGGCCCCAAAGAAACTGATAACCCCTGAAAGTGCTGTGTTGTTTTGAAGAACGACTTTGGAATTTGATTCTAAGTAACTGGCCTTTTCCATGTGCCCCCTGAAAGTCCGGTCAGGGTTTGATGGAAAGTGTCCCTCTGTTGGAGCTCCCGTGTGAAGTGGACTCTGTGTCTGCCCACAGTAGGGCAGGGGACAGGCTTTGGTCTTCACGGGGATATGAAGGGGGATTAGCATCACTAGCTGAGCGCTCTGGACACATCTCATTTGAATGGGTGCAAAAAATCCTTGCAAGGTCTTTCTCTTTCATCTTTCCCATCTCCTGCCTTTGGTGAAGATAGCGCCCAGACTTCTAGGATCAACTCCTGTCTTTAGGCTGTCCGGGGTCAGGTCAGAGGTGGTCACGCGCCTGCCTACATGTACGTGGCTGAGCCACATCTGGCAGTTGTTTTTGGCAGCCTCTGCCTCTGGCCTTGGCCCCTGGATGACCCTGCTGAGCCGGGCACCTGGAGTGGTCCTCCTGGCCCTCTGGGGCTCAGCCTGTGTCTCACACTCCGCTCCGGCTCCCTGGCACCCCAGGGTTCATTAGGAGCAAGAACAACAAGCAGAGAGTGACTTTGTACTGCCCAGCAGGCTTTCATCCTGAGAGCTCAAAGCAGTTCACACCCCAGGACTTATAGGTCCTCAGCCCAGGTCCCAGACACTCAGCGGTGGGGACGAGGGGACAGAGAGCCCTGGTCTTTCCAGATTGGCCCAGCAGTGGGGCTGGGGGCACACAGTGAGTCACCCACTGTGGGGGAATCAAGTGGCCAGTAAGTCTGGGATAGAAGTAAAATTGGACCGAGGGCTTCAGGCTGCAAGCAAAGGGGATAGTCTCCTTTAAAAGAGTATGAGCTGGTGGGACTTCCCTGGTGGCACAGTGGTTAAGAATCCGCCTGCCAATGCAGGGGACATGGGTTCAATCTCTGGTCCGGGAAGATCCCACATGCCGCGGAGCAGCTATGCCCGTGCACCACAGCTACTGAGCCTGCACTCTAGAACCCGCAAGCCACAACTACTAAGCCCATGTGCCACAACTATTGAAGCCCGCACGCCTAGAGCCCGTGCTCTGCAACAAGAGAAGCCACCGCAGTGAGAAGCCCGCGCACCGAAAAGAAGAGTAACTCCCACTCTCTGCAACTAGAGAAAGCCCACATGCAGCAACGAAGACCCAACGCAACCAAGAAATAAGTAAATAAATTGATAAAAGAAAAAAAGAGTATGAGCTGGGCCCTTCCTTCCCTCAGGCCCTCTGGCCCCTGTGGGTTCTATGAGCCGCTGGAGGAAGAAGCAGCAGCTTCTTGGGAAGCAGAAGCCCTTGGACTCGGATATTGACTAGAATGCCTAAGTGATCCCCACTTCTGCCCTCTGCCCTTGGTGCTGGGAGCTTCAGGGCCAAGTCAGGCCAGCCCTGACCTTAGGGTGGTGCCAGAGTGAGGAGTGTATGGAGGAAAAGGTGCTAGCCCAGCACTGGCAGGCCCTAGCCCTGGCCTCGGGTGGGCTTCCCAGCGTGGCTACCCATGCCTGGTTGTCAGCCCCACTCCCCCTTCTAAGTCTCCTCTGCATTCAAGCACACAAGGCTGGCCTGACGAACAGTTGGCATAGGGAAGAGAAGGGTTTTTTTAAAATACTGGCAAAGCGCTGCCAGAACTTGAGCCTGGGGTCCATCAGAACCATGTGCCCACTGTGTTTTCCCACCATGCCTGAGCCTGTAGCACACCATTTATAACTTAGCAGGGGACAGTGCAGCCTATGCTTTCTGTCTTCCTCCAGCCCAGCCCTGGCCTAGCCATCCATCCATTCACCAAGACTTCCAGGTCGTGGCCACATGGGAACTATACACATTGCCTGTGCTCTCATTCACTACAGTGTATTCAGTTCTGCAAACATTCACTGAGCTCCTCCTATGCAAATAAGTATGCAAACATTCATCGAGCTCCTCCTGTGCAAATAAATCGCAGCTCCTGACCTCAAGAAGCTCAAGACAGATCCTTACAAAATACCTGTGATTGCAACCAAGTGTAAAGTCAGAGATCTGTATGTGATGAGGTATATGATGAGGAAAGGAATGATTTGTTCTCCTGGGAGGGTGTAGAGGAGGCTTCTCAGAGGGGTGACAATTGAGCTGAGCCTGGATGGTGAGGAGGAATTCACCAGGGTGAGAAAGGGCCTTCCAAGAGGTAGGAACGTTCCATACCCAACCTGCTTGGGGCTGGGGGGTGGGAGAGGAGCAGGGAGAAAGGAGGCAGCTATCATTTACTGAGCACTTAACTACGTGTCAGTCCTGGTTCTATAGAGATACTATTTTATCATCCCCACTTTACAGATGAGAAAACTGAGGCAGGGAGAGAGTCCACGACTGGCCTGTGATCCAGCATGACTTAATGGTAGCATGGGATCTTAGGCTCAGGTCTGCCCCCTCCACCCTGCCTCGCCATGCACAGTCCACCTGGCTCCGGGCTCTTCCATAGTCCGTGCCTCTCAAGACAAACCAGTGAAGGGCATAGGATGCTCTGTTGGTCCACTTGTTGGAGCAGGTCCTTCCCATCACACAACTGGTCAGATATTTACTTCCTGGGCTCTTGGGCAGGGTTTAAGGGTACAGAGATGGGCAGGTTGTGTCCCGGCCCTCACAAGGAGCTTGCAGTGTGACTGTGGCAGTAAGGTGTGAATAGGAACCGTGGATCACTGACAGAGGGGCAGCCCAAGGCCCTGAGGCTGTACCGACAGGCAGGAGCTCCTGGGAAGCCTGAGGTTATTATGGTCAAGTCGTCTAAGCAGAAACCAAGCTCGGGATCCAGAGTCCAGTGAGATCTAGCACCAGTCTGGGTAGTTTTCTGGTCCTATGGAACCCCTTGTGCAAAAGGTGAATGTTTCAATCAGTGGGAACCCGGTTTAAAGCATAAACTTGGAACTTGCTAGTAATGCAAATTCTTGGGCCCCACCCCTGACCTTCTAAATCAGAAACCATGGGGATGGGGGCCAGCAGTTTTAGCAAGCCCTCTGGTTGACTGTGATGTGTGCTGAAGCATGAGAACCACTGGTTAAGCTGTGGTCCAGCCTCCCAGGGCAGAGCCCTGCAGAGGGCATGCCAGCCCCACGGCACCTGTGCCAGGCACCATGCTTGGGGGCTGTCAGGGGAATGGGGTTGCCACCTTGTGGGCTGAGAGAGATGGGGACAGACCTAGAGCTGCAAGGTCGAGCCTGCCAAGGGCTGACACAGAGTGGCAAGAAGAGAGACTCATTCCCATCAGAGGAATCTGGGCAGGCTTTCTGGAGGAGATGGGGTTGAGGTAGACCTTGGTGAAAGGAAGCACTGTGCTGGAGAGATCTAAAGAGGCTTGGCGTTCCAGCTGAGGAAACCACGTGAGCAAAAGGGGGCAACAGAGGGTGTTTGGGAAATAAAGTGCAATCCCAAAGATATGCTGCTGAACGTGGTGTGTAGGAGGGAAAGATCAACAGGGCCAAACGGGTTTTCTGAGTGTCAGGCTGGTGAGTTCAGACTTCTCTGAAACAGCACGGAGTGAAGTGTTCTGAGCAGGAGGCTGACCTGGTCTCCCAGAGCCACTCCTGAGGCATCGTCAGCCACCACCAGTTTGTGGCAGGATGCGCAAGGGGAGGACACGGCCAGGGCTCCTTCGACGGTCCCAGCCGATTAGTCAGGATGTGTGTATGGTGATGGGTGCGTACAGGGGGCATGAGCTTTGCCTTGGGATAGCTCACCAGCTGGCAACACTTTAGAAGGATTCTGGAGGTTTGGGCCTGGCCAAAGGTCTGTGACTTCTGGCCCAGTCAGGCAAGGCTGGATCTGAGCTCATGGGCCAGTCCCTTCACTGTACAGATGGGGAAACTGAGGCCCAGAGAAGTTCACACGCCACAAGGTAAAGGGTTTGGCAGCTACCGGGCAAGAAAGAGAGCAACAGCTTCCTGAGACACTGCCCCCTCCCGCCGACCACGGAGCCTTGGGTCTCAGTTCCCTGAGTGCACTGTGGTCTCCTGCCCTGGTCCTTTGAACCCTTTGCCTGGAACACTGTCTCCCTCCTCTTGGCCAACTCCTGTCACCCTTCAGGCCCAGCACAGGCTTTGTTCCCTCTGCAGAGCCCTCCCTGGCCCTCAGGGTGAGGAGGGAGGCTGAGGTGTATGGTCTGTGCCCTCACATCACCCAGCACCTCCCCATCACAGTACCAACCCCACTGTGTGGGCAATACCCGCTCAGCTGGAATCCCCACCAGGGAGACCGTGTCACGTGACCCCCAGCACCTGACATGTCCTGAGTGCCCGGTACATGCTTGAGCAAAAGAATGACGGAGGCCGTTATCAAGCTCTTTCAACCCTGTACCCAGACACCTGTGGCCCGTTCTCCTATTTGAAGAAGAGCAGTCTCATGGGAAGAGGCTGCCCTGGCTGAGCTTCCTGCCCACGGCCGGGGGCCCCTCAGCTGGCGAGCAGCCCGGTGGGCTGAGCAAGAGTAGTCCTCCAGGGAGGCCCCGATTGCACCATGTGCTCTACTGTCCTGGGGCAGATGTTTTGGCTGAGGGGGAAGGAAGGGACTGAGTTGCGGAGGAGTGCTGGGTGGGAAAGGGCCCTGGGATTAGCCGTCAAGGGAGCCCACCCTTCCTTGAGCGCTCACAGCAGTCTTGACCTGGGCCACAGTGAGGCACCCATCAGTCACAGCCCAGCTTTACATCACTAATTCATTTGTTCAGCCAGTGATCAGTGAGCGCCTACTCAGTGCCAGACGCCAGGAGTATGGCTGTGCTCCCACACATCCCCTCCCTGAGGGTCCCACAGTCTAGAAAGATAAGAACCCACTTTGCTCTGAGGTAGAAAGCCCAAAGTAGGGCAGGTGAAATGCTCAGGGAGTCTGTGCAAGGCAGAGGTTGCTCCTGGCTCGGTGGTTTAGAGAAGGCCATGCCATCTGAGGTGATCTCGAGGGACTTAGATGAATAAGAAGGGCCAGTTCTTGAGCTATCTCTCTGTTCCAGGCACTGTGCTAAGTTCTTGACATACATTATCCCCATTTAATTCTCACCACAATCTTAAGAGGCGGGTGAGATTGTTCCTGTTTTACAGACAAGGGACTAAAGGCTCAGAGAGGTTAAGTAACTTGTCTAGTTATACAAGACACTGGGCAGAGCCAGAATGCAAGCCGAGACTGGTCTGACCCCCAGCCTGTGTGTCTGACACTCTCAACTGTGTTTCTGTGGGGAAAGACATGGCGGCGGAGCATGAGCACAGGGATGGAGGCAGGCAGAGGACAGAACAGGCACGCTTGGGGATCAGCCTGTGATTTGGTTTGCCTGGAATATATAATTCCTGAAGGGAACCGGTAGGGGAAAAGGCAGAGAGCTGTGTTTGGGAAGGGGCCATTCACTGACCAAGCAAGCGTCCCCTGAGGACCCTGGCTGCCAGCCAAGGAAGGCCCGTAGCCTTCCTTCTACAGACATCATGGAGCCAAGGAGGGTTTCAGAATGTCGGAGAGGCACACAGAGGTGAATCTTCCCAGAGTGGTGGTACTCTGGGCTGGGGGAGCAATATAGCCTGAACCAGGGCCTGGCAGACGATGGAGGCTTAGGAGGGTGAGGCGTGGTGGAAGGTGATTGGTCTCCACCTTTGGGGAGAGACACAGAGTTGTCACAGATGACAAGGTGACTGAAAGCGGGAACTCAGGAGAAGGAGCAGTCTTGGGAGAGAAGATGGAGAAACTGGTTTTCCCCGTGCTGTTCGTGAGCTACTGACTGCAGATCCAGACAGTGATTTGTTTTAGGGTGAGTTCTTTCCAGCCCCCTGTGTCACTAGCCGGGACCACAAAGACCACAGCTCAGCCCTCCCAGACTCCAGATTGCTTAGGCCAGGACTCTCCAAGGATAACTTGTGGGGCGGGTGGCCAGGCCTCTGGCAACGTGGGGGACCCCAGAACCCACTGTGGTATCTGCATTTGGTGAGCACGTGGGCCTGTATCCCTACCTGTATCAGGCCTGCTAAGACTTTTTCCCCTGAAACCCAACATTTCTTTGAATTCTTGTATTTTTATTTTATGTTAAAAATCCACATGAACTTGCAAGTGTACTCCATCATAGATCTGTTTGTTTTAATACAAAGGTGCTGCTTTTCCTTACTAATGAGCTTGGCAAACCCTTCAGAAAGAGGCCCTGAGGTCATCCTGTGGTTTTGCATGCATCCCAGGTTGAGAAGCCAGTCTTGTCTGGTGTATAAGGTGCCTCCCCTTTCCCCACCCCCACTTCATTTTCCCCTGACCTAGAGCTTCAGGAACAACTTTCTCCAGCCAGGCTGATGAGGTGGGAAGTGCAGACCTGTCCCAAAGGGGAAAGGGGCTCTGGGATTCCCCTCTGCGGCTCTCTTTCTCTCTGGGTTCCTCGAACAAGGGGTAGCCTAGTCCATCAGCAGCAGGCCTCCTCCAGAGGGTTCTCCGAGGCCAGGGCCCATCCTTGCCCAATGAGGAGCTTAAACAGAGTTGGGCAAATGGTAATGGCCTTGCAGGACTGTCATCTCTGTTGTCTCTACCTCTACCTGCAGCAGCCAAAGAGATGATAATCTCTTCCATCCCTCCATAGCTTTCTCTTGCCCCATTCCTCTAAAATAGGCAGAGTGTGGTTAATAGATGAGTCATCTGAGGCCCAGAAAGGCTAAACTACTTACTTAAGGGCGGACAGTTGGAAAATTGGGAGACCAGGACAAAGACCTGAACTACTGTGTCCTCGGTTACCACTCTTTCCTCTGTTATGCACGGCTTCCTCTGTGCCAACTCTAGTTGTCTGTGGTCTGTGCCCCGAGCACTGGTAAGAACCAGGGAGCCGTATGCCACCCCAGCAACTGGTGCCTCTGCTCTGTGAACCTGTGCAGTCTCCCCAGACATAGGTGACATCCCCCGCAGTCCCCCATCTCTGCTGCTCCTGACCCAATGTCTCAGCCCTGAACCTAGGTGAGGAACCGTGGCGTAGACCTGCCCGACTCCCGGGGCTGGGCATCTCTGTCTTGGGAGGGTCCCGAGGCGGCAGTGTTTCTGTCAGGCCGCCGGGCTCCTGGCAGAGGGGGCTGGGGGAAGGGAGGGGCATAGTGTTGGCCCTGGTGGTCAAGACAGGCCTGTTCTTGCCCTGCCCTCGCACTGTAGGGTTGGGTGTCGGTGGATGGGTGCTTCTGGATGGGCAGGCGAGGCTTTAAGGCAGGAACCATCTCAGTTGGTCTTGGAGCTGCCAAGCTTTGTGTCCTCCTCCTTCCTCCCTTCCCCTCTCCTTACCCACCCCCCTGGACCAGCGTCTGCTCTCTCTAGCTCCCATCCCCAGCCAGCCCTGGCCCCTCTTCTCTACCTTGTAGCTGAGGTGTCAGGCACCTGGCCTGTTGAGCTAAGGGCCCATTAGGTCTGGGCTGGCTTTCACTCCACTCCCAGCCTCAGTGGAGCCCATGGCAGCGGCCACGTTTTCTTGCTTAGCACCATATCCCTGATGGCTGGTAGGTGGCTGGTACATCATAGGGACTGAGGTGGATATTTGTTGGATGGTGTGAGAAGCGGGCAAGGCAAGCCCAGGAACCAGGCTGGGCCTGGTTGGCTGAGGAAAGGTGGCTCAGGGAAAGCCAAGAGGCCCAGCAGGGACACACTCCCTTTGGGAGGCCTGGCCTGTGGGTATCAAATGGCTTTTCCGCAGGCTCCGGGGAGGATACCTGATGGCCGGTTTCAGAGTAGGCCCTCTGTGCTCACTTAAACCAGCTGTGTTTTTAGTTGTTGTTGTTTCTTCTTTCTTTCTCATTTGAACTTGGAGTCTGTAATTAACCTCCCATAGGTCACGGTCACTTTCTGGGTGGGGGAGGGGTAGGGAGGGGGCTGGCCCACAGCCCATCAGCAGCAGGACAGTGGGAGACTTTGATGCCAGGCAGGCTGGCCGCATTGTCTCCAGGTGTTGCCCTGCAAAGGGGACTGCTCAGCCTTAGTCATGAGGTGAGGACCATTAACCCTTTTAGGAGTCCGCTGCCCCTGCGCCCTGGTTGTCGGGAGGGAGGCCGGGCCTGGTCCGCCTGGCTGGGCTGCCTGGCCCTGTCCCAGGCGTCTGTCTTGCTCTCAGATCTCTGCAGGCTCCGCACCCACCGCCCACTGCCGAGAGGAATGAGGTCAAGCTGCTGGCAGCAGCGGTACTGCCTGGCCTCGGGGCTGGGATGTGGGAAAGGAACAGCCCTGGTTGTTCTTACTGTTGTTGTTCTCTTCAGTGAGGTGCTTTCTGGGGATTCCCTGCCACACAGATGCGGGCCAGATGCCCTGGCTTGGCATCGGGTGATGAGAAAGCAGAAGCCCCCAGATTAACCATGGCCCAATTCATGACAACTGAGATGTGTCTTAAGGTTTTACGGGATCCCTTATCAAGGGAGATCTTTTTGCAGAGACCTGGGTCATCCCTGAGAGACTTTCCTCTTGTTGTTAGAAAGCTGCCAAAAGAGCTCTCCCCACACGCCCACACCCCTACTCCAGAGAGCCGTAGTCCTGCTGCTTAGGTGGGCCCTAAGCAGCAGGACTGGGAAGGGAACAGGACGAAGTGACCTCTCAAGGAGGATGGGAGCTCAGTAGACAGGGCTTGGTCTGAGGAGACACTAGGGGCGGTGAAGGGCGGGCTGACCAACACCCTAGGGGCACCTAGGCCATCAACTTGCTGTCTGACCCCGCCCCTGGGGGGCAGCAGCAGCCCCGGGGAAGCAGGGTATTGGGAATCTCCACCCACTTCTTTTGAGCACAGATCTTCCTCTTGCTTCTACCTGATGCCTCTCGTCTGTCCGCTCTCCTGTGTGCTGGGCCTTTAGGGTCCCCTCTCTGTGTGGGGAAATAAGCACAGACCCTCAGGACTGAGAGCTCTCCCTTTGGCGGCAAAGCTGAATTTATAGAGAAGTTTATGGCCGTATTGTTAACATTAGCAGAAGGTTGGAGATAACCGAACAAATTCCTCTGAACAACGGAATATTATGCAGCCTTTAAAATGATTTAGATCTGTATTTCTAGATTTGGGGAAATGTCTTTATAATATGTTAACCAAGAAAAGTAGGCTATAAAACGTTTTCAAGAGAAAAGTCTTGCAGGAAGTATTTGAAAATGTTGACAGTAGTTTTCTCTCTGGTGGTAATTGAATGGATTTAAATGTGCTTTTCTTTTTCCTTACTTGAACTGTGCAATTTTTTTTTAATAAATTTATTTATTTATTTATTTAATCTTTGGCTGAGTTGGGTCTTCGTTGCTGTGCACAGGCTTTTTCTAGTTGTGGCGAGCCAGGGCTACTCTCCATTGCGGTGCGTGGGCTTCTCATCGCGGTGGCTTCTCTTGTTGCTGAGCACGGGCTCTAGACACGCGGGCTTCAGTAGTTGTGGCACGTGGGCTCAGTAGTTGTGGCTCACGGGCTCTAGAGCACAGGCTTAGCAGTTGTGGCGCACGGGCTTAGTTGCTCCGCGGTTTGTGGGATCTTCCCGGACCAGGGCTCGAACCCGTGTCCCCTGCATTGGCAGACAGATTCTTAACCATTGAGCCACCAGGGAAGCCCACAATGTGCAATTTTTCTACAACAAAAATGTATTTCTTATGTAACAAAACAATAACAGAGAGGCACAAGCTAAGCTCCTTGGTTGGTAGGAGTGGTTGCTCCATACGGGGCTAGATCATTTCTGTCTGGGACAGCACAGGACCTGGCACATAGTAACACTCAGTGAACACAGGTTGACTGACTACGGGGTGAGACCCTACCCACTGGGTTGCTTCAGCTCTTGTCCTGAGAGATCCCATCCACCCCAGGAAGACTGTTTCTCTGCTTGGTTCAGCTCTGACCCCAAGACACTCTAGGGACACGGTACAGTGGTCTCCATACCTCACACTAGCATTGCATTCTGGGCCCTGGGCTATAAAAGGGACCCAGACAATACCGGACCCGGCTCAGAGATGGTGCCCAGGCTGGGGCTAGAGCTGGCCCACTCATGTCTGAGGCCTGGTAAGCTCTATCTTCAGCTCCTCAAAGGTCTGCTGTGTCAGCAGCCTCTTAGCCTTGTCCCAGGTGTCCCCAGGGTCTGGTACTGAATCCAATGGGATGCAGTGGGAGAAGCAATGGTGGCTCAGGATAAGAACGAGCTTAAAACGCAGAAAGTAAAGTAAGATCAAGTCATTCCCCGACTTATAAGCCTCTGATACCTCCCATCACATCTATAAAACTCCAGGGCTGTCTTGTGCAGGTTGCCCACGCTCCTCACTGCAGAAAGCCTGACAGGGCTCCAGGCCCAGGAGTGAGGGTACAGAGGTCCTCTGGGCAATGTTCCCAGTGCCACCTGCGGGGTGTTCTTCCTGGGCTGCCGCCCCTCTCTCCAAGGGACTTGCTTGAAGTGAAAAATGCAGCCTGTTCGCAGGGTCCCATTCCTTTTCAAAACACACATCCTTGGCTTTCAAAGAGCCGTGAACTAAGATATCTGTGAACAGGGACCAGGACTGGATGCTGCTAGAGCAGGAGACATAGGCTTTCAGTATCTCAGATGATGCTTGTGAGGAAATGTTAAGAGACAGAAAAGAAGACTCTTCGTAACGAACACAGCATGATTGAAATGTATGGTTGTTTTTATTGCCATCCTTTAGTGCTGTCTAACAGGAATATAATGCGATCCACATATGTAATATAAAATTTTCTAGTAAGCACATCAAAAGTGGCGGGGGGAGGCAAAACAAACCCAGACTTTTCGTCCTAGCTCACACAGCCTCATGTCAGTCACCTGGCCCTACTTCTCCAGGCTCCCCTGCCTTCCAGAATCTTCTAGCCACCTGGGTCTTTTTTTATCCCTTGAACTCACCAAGCTCATTCACCCCTCAAGGCCTTTATCCAGGAGCTTATTACTGCCTCATATTTCCTGAGATTGTTTGCTATTATCTACTCTCCTCACTCTAATGCAGGCTCCCAAGAGCAGGAAGTTTATCTGCCTTGCTCACCACTGTACACTCAGGGCCTGGAACAGTGCCTGGCATATCGTAGGGTGAATGAATGGGGAAAAAGTGAACTGGATGGGGTTGTTCTGAAGTGAGTGGACTGTCACTCGGGTCAGGTCACACAAGGTTCTCACTAGATGGGGTGGCTCCTTGTGATCTGAAATGCTGTCCTGGGTTTCCCATTGGTGGCAGGGAACGACCTTGAAGCCCCCAGTTCCTCGGGCCCTCTGAACTGGGGTCGTGCCTGCTGTTTCTGGGTCAGTCTCTGTGTAACCATTACCACCACCATTAAAAAGTGGCCTCGGGCTCAGGGCACAGGGCGCCAGGACTTGTCAGGAAGCACCATCTCCTCCCACCAGGTATTCCGCCACTCCCGCTCTGGCTCATTGGGAGGAAGGGGGCCTGGGTTGGGGAGGGTGGGGTCAGGGGGCTCCCTCACCTCAGAACTTCAGGAAAGGTCAACACTCTCCAAGCAGGGGAAGGAGGCACCTTAGAACTTGAGAAGAGCTCTCTGTGTCCCCAGTTCACGAGGAGGGGGAGGAGCCTAGTGGCAGGTCACCAGGTGACCAAGAGGTTAGCTCACTGGGTGTCAACCCAACCTTGGAGCAAAGCCACCTGTGAAGATGTGTTCAGCTTGCAGCCAGCTGTCAAGCTCTACACTTACAATACGTGCTCTTGCCTAGAGTATGTTACATATTTATTATATATTTTTAAAACCCACATACCTGGACCCATCCTCACAGGTCCTGCTTCAGAATGTCCAGAACAATGTCCCTGGCACTGACACACTTTTTAAAGCTTCCCATATGGTTCTCATTAGC
The DNA here is from genome assembly GCF_965194825.1 of Balaenoptera physalus. Lineage (NCBI taxonomy): Eukaryota > Metazoa > Chordata > Mammalia > Artiodactyla > Balaenopteridae > Balaenoptera > Balaenoptera physalus. Next base: position 60,645,662 of record NC_138890.1, read on the forward strand.
ATCTAGGGTTGATAACTATCGATAAGGAGTGACTGGGGCCCCGAGAGCAAGCAGACGGAGGACGGTGGGGTGTAGGTAAGGGGGAAGGATGCTGAGGCAGGGCTTCAATCACACTAGAATAACGAAGTTCCAGAAAGTCCCAAAGATTGATAGGTTGATACACATAAAATCTCCGAGTGTCAAAAAAAAAAAAAAAACCCCAAAACAATAAACCAGCATTTAAAAATGTAAGAAGCAGGTAATTGGGGAAAAACATTGTAGCAAAAGGTGAATAGCCTTACTATTTATAAAGAACTCTTACAGATCAGTAAGATGAGCACCCAATAGAAAAACAAGAGTACAGACAAGAACAGGCAATTCAAAAAGAAGAAATACAATGAGCCAATACACTTATGAAAAGCAGTCAGCCTCACCAGGAATCAAATAAGTGCAAATGAAAACAACAAAGAGGCGTTATCTTTTGCCTAGCTAATTGGCAGAGATTAAATACATGATAATACCTCATGTTGGTGAGGGTGTGGAAAAAACAGGCACCATCGTTCAGTGGTGGGAGTGCAAATTGGTGCAACCTTTCCAGAACCCAGTTTGGCAACGTGTAAAGCTGAAGAAGACTATACACTTCCTGGCGCAGCAATTCCACTTTTAGGAAGATTGCCTTAGGAAATAATTGTGGATAATGATAACAGTAATAGCTAACCTTTATTAAATGCTCTGTGCGTGCCAGGCTCTACATCCCTTATCTCATATAATCCTCAGTCATCATCCCATGAGGTAGGAGCTATTTTTATCACCTGTGTTTTACAGATGAGGAAACTGAGGCACAGAAGGATTAAGGCAATAGCCTGAGGACACAGAACTAACAAATAGCAAAGCCTGGGTTTGAATACAGGCAGTCTGAGTCAGGAGCCTCACTGCCCGTGCAGCAGTATACACTGGATATGTGCAAAGGTTAATGTGCACTGGATATATACACTGGATGAAGCTGCAAGGGTGTTCCTCTGGGCTTGTCTGTGATGGGGTGTGGTGAGGCAGGGGAGAATGTATGCTGAATGCTCCACAATAGGAATTGGTTACATAAGTTCTGATTCACCCATTCAGGAATATTATGCAACCCAGAAAATGGTGCTATAGGGAAAAAATGTGTGTGTAAATACTAGGGGTTTTTGTTTATGCTTAAAAGGTCTCTGAAAGGATGTAAAAGGAACTGATAAAATTGATTGCCTTCTAGAAAGGCAACTGTGTGGCCTTGGTCCAAAGTTAGAGGGAGATCTGTTTTTTAAGCCACATACCCCTTTTCACTTCTTGAATTTTGAATCATGTGAATATATTCTCTATTAAAATATTTATATATCTATGAATATATACACACATAAGTTGTTATGTTATAGAACTTATTCCAGATAATAGCATTTCAAGGAAATAAAGTCAAGGGTTTCCCAAAAAAGCTCCAAGACCCTTACTTGGGGAATCATACTGAAGTCAATGAAGATACATCTTTAATGTTTACCCACATATTTCCCAAACTGATTTGCTCATGGAACCGTTTTCTTAAGTAGTATCTATTATCCTCTTTCTGGATATGCCTGTCCTATAGAAGTCAGTTTGCAAAATGTTATTAATACTTAATGCCAAGGTGAAAGGCTTACAGTGTTTCATTACATGAAAGAAACATGTTACTGGCACTGATCCCACTTTGTGTAAAAATAGATGTGTAGGTGCGTGTGTGTGTTTTAAATACTTGTAAGTACTAGGATAATGGATGATTTTATTTTCTTTTATCCATTTGTATTTTCGCATTTTCTAAAATGAACAAAATCATTTCACAAGCACCATTTTTTTGAATCTATGTACTATATTTTTTAAGGCTTTGGGAGCATTTTCTCTCCATGCTCCCTCTGCCCCTGTACCCCATGCTCATCTACTCCCTACTAAAAGCAGCAGCCCACGGTTAGGTTCAGTGAGGGGCCCCTGTAGCCAGGCCCTCTCACCTGTCTTCATCCAGAGCCAGCTCGAGCTGTGACTCTGAACTCGTGGGGGAAGAACCAATGGCCTAGACAGGGTCAGTCAGTCCCCAAACAACTCTCTACCCCCAGCAGACCCTTCCCTTCAACCAGTTTCTCTGTTCCTCAAAGAGAGCCATTGAGGCTGCAAAAGCAGACACCGGCCTGCTACAAGCCTGACACATTGCAAATCCAGATACCTGGGCTCTGTGGCTGCCTGGCTGGGTGACCTTGGCCAAGTTTCTTAACCTGAGTCTCATCTTCACCCTTTATGTCAGCATGACACTTGCCTTACAGAGCTCGGTGGCCAAATGAGAGCACACACAAAGGCACTGGGTATCCTTTACAGGGCTGTCCAGTGGAAATTATCACACACCCCAGCAGGGAGCATGGACTTGCCATCACTGTCCTAAGAACAGAGTACTTTTTCCTTTTCTTTTTTTAGGTTGTTAGAGGGAGGGGGGCAAGGAGATGAAACATGGGAGACTGGGGCAGGCGGAAATAGAATGGTGTTCAAGAAAAATGAGAGAAGCCTCTTAGCTTGGCATTTGCAGCCCTGCAGCCCTGTGCCCAGCAGTGTAGCCCCAGGCCCCATCCCGCACACAGCCACACCACTTCACCCATTCAGGGCAGCTCACCTTGCTGCCCACCTGCGATTCTGATAAACCACAGCCAGGACCCACCTCCCTCCCTTCTAGCTCCCCCATCCTTTAGCTCTCAGCTGAGTTAGCTCCTCCCCCAGCCTGGGTTGGGGACACGCCTCTGGGCTTCAGCACCCCCAGGCCTCCATAAACCACGCTGTGATGTCAATGCCAGGTTCCAGCTCCTCTGCCAGACTGAACTTCCTGAGGGCAGGAGCTGTGTCTGTCATTTTGGTCCACTTGTGTCCTCTGGGCCCAGCATAGGCCTGGGGGTCTGCGACAGGAATTAGATCATGAGCACTGAAGTCAAGGAGACCGGGGTTTGAATTCCAGTTCCAGCCCCTTGGGGAGGTGACTTCACCACTCTGAGCCTCAGTTTTCCCCATCTGTAAATGGGTTTAATCACTGCAATGAACTCACAGGGTGATTTTCATCAGCTAATGTGTATCAAGCTCTGAGTACCATTCCAGGCATGAAGGAAAACTCTCCATAGGCGGTACCCACACTGACATCATCGCAGACCCTCTGTGAAGGCTTGTTGATTTGAACTAGGAAACGACACCAGGAGGGGTGGCTCCCCGGGCTCACCCTCTACCCCACCCCCCAGGACAGTGGCCCTTCCTCTGCTGCGCGTGCTTGGCGCTGCCCCACCACCAACACGCTCACCTCCTGCCTTGTATCCCCACAGCCACCCGGCCCAAGCTGAAGAAGATGAAGAGCCAGACGGGACAGGTGGGTGAGAAGCAATCACTGAAGTGTGAGACAGCAGCCGGTAACCCCCAGCCCTCCTACCGCTGGTTCAAGGACGGCAAGGAGCTCAACCGCAGCCGCGACATTCGCATCAAGTACGGCAATGGCAGGTGAGCGACATCCCTCCCTCCATCCACCCAGCCGCCCCCCATCCTTCCTCAGAAGGAGGGGTCTGAGCCGGGAAGAGCCCAGGGCTGTGCCCCCAGATCCACCCGTGGAACCAGTTCCAGTCCCCCCTCTTTTGTGGCGCCCAGTTTCTCCTTGCAGCTCCAGCCCCTCTGGTGATGCTGCCCCAGCGTCTTGCAGACGGTACCTGCTTAATTAATGTGCCTGGATGGTTGAAGGCAATTTGATTGTCCAAGTTAGCTTTAACTGTGGAGTCCCATCTTGTGCATAAAACTTCTCAAAGGACCTGCCACAGGGTCGGAAAGCCCACCACTGGGCAGTCTTCGGTGAAGGACCCTGCCTCTAGAATGTGCCTGGGAGGGCACGTGTGCTGATGGGCTGTTTCCTCAGCTCAGCAAGCTGTCACTGGGCAGACAGCCAGGTGAGGGAAAGGCACATGGCTTTGACTGGTGTCGGAGGAGTCTATCTCAGGCAGTTCCCCCGTGACGTGGAAATTGACTTTAGTCTTTGAGTCAGTGCTCCAGGGAAGAGAATCTGAAGCTCTAGGGTCTCTGGGCTGTGGAAGGTGGCCTCTCTTCCATCTTGGATTGGCCAGACAGGGGGCTCCAGGCACCAGAGAAGCCAAGAGTCCAAGGGCAGCCCCTCACCTCTCTCCTGAGGGGCTGTGAGAAGGCAGGACAAGCCTGACCTCTGTTCTGCGGGCCCTGAGGGCCCTGTGGACTTCCCTCTCTGGCTGAGGCACACCCCAGCCTTTCCTGCCCCTCCAGAGGAGCTATCATTTCCTCCTCACCCCTGAAAAATGCAAATGAAGATGATTTTAGAGGACCCTCCAACCTGTCCGACAACAGAAAGTGATGGAAAAAGGGTCTGGGCTCAGGCTGCTCCTGGTTCGCCGGCTGACCCCGGATGTACACATCCTGCCCTCAGGCCTTAGTCTCTGAAACCTGTGAAAGAGGAGGTGGGGGTCAGGGGTCTGGGCAGGGCTTCCAGTTTTCTGACTCTCTTTCTAAGAACGGGGAGCAAAGACAGGACTGGTCACCCTGGAAACTGGTCCAGGCAGAAAACAGAAAGTAATTTAAGAGGATTTGGTACAGATCAAAGGTTTATGGCTGAAAGAACACTGCTTCCTAAGGGAACTTGGGAGGGGGGGTCTGGGGTGTCACCAGTCTACAGAGTTAGCAAGAAATTCAGGTTGCCCATCAAGCTCACCTTCTGAGGCCACCTCACCCCTTCCCCGCCAAGCCTGGCTCTGAGCTGGAGAGAGGAGTGGACAGGCTTCTACAGCTTTGGGGGCCCCGTCTCCCCTTCCCCCTACTTCACTGAGACAGCAGAAGTCAGGAGACGGGGTGCTCCTTGCCGGCCGCATTACTCTCGAACAGTCCACAACATGGCCCATCCTCATCCCCATTCCTGATCCGCACGTGGCCCTCACACTCACCCACATCCTCCTGCACACACAGAGCCCTTGTGCCACCAACAAAGTCCTTTCTTTGGTGACTTCAGCCTCTCTCTCTCTCTCCCCCAACAAACCACTAACATCGCCTCTCTTCTAAAAGCTTTCCCTCGACGTTGCCGCCTCCCGTTCCTCCTCTGGTTGTTGCACCATCTTGCTCCTTCCCTAGATCACCACGTGGAGGGAGTTTCACGCCCACTGACTCCACACAGCTCAGCCTCCACTCCTCTTTGCTCTGCAGGAATCTGCCCTGTAAATACAACCCCAACTCTCTCTGCAGCTGTGGCTCTTGACAGACCCTGTGACCTCAGAGTTTCCCGGCCGCCAGGCCTCTCAGCAGCCTTTGGCATGGGTGCCACCTGCTTCCTTGCCCCTGTGGTCCTCCTGCTGGTCCTCTTGTGCCTCTGAGCACCCTCTCTCAGGCGTCATGAATGCTGGGACTTTGCTGTGTTTGGGGCTTCACTCTTCTCCCCTCTCCACCGGTAGGTGATTTCACCCTCTTATACTTGATGACCCCAAGCCTCCATCTCTAGTTTGATGGCCTTTCTTTTTCCAGACCCATGCTGCCAGGTGAACACTTAGTTACCACCCCTGAGATACCCCACAGATCTTTTTTTTTTCTTGGCACATTTTTTTTTTTTTGCAGCATTTATTCCCAGGCCATAAATTTTTGTTTCTTCAGTTTCTTCTGGATATCCTTTTCTTCTGTGCAACCTCCTCTTCCGGTTTAGGAACAATCTGTTCTTTTTCGGTAAGAATCATCTCAATGTGGCAGGGAGAGCTCCTGTATGGGTTGATCCGACCATGAGTTCTGTAAGTCCTGCGCCGCATCTTGGGGACTTCATTCACCTGGATGTACTCAATGACCAGAGAATCTACATCTAAGCCCTTAAGTTCAGCATTACTCTCTGCACTTTTGAGCGGGTGCAGTAAAAATTCAGCACTCTTCTTGGGCCACCAACCCTGCTTCCAGCCCCCCTGTTTGGCCTGGGCACACCTACCAGCTTCACCATTGTAATGATGGAATAGCACAGGTTACTTTTGTAAAGTGACATCCTTCAGATACTTGGTGGCTTTTTGGATATGCATACCCTTAATGGCCTGGGCAGTTTCACGAGTGTTCTTAAAGTGAACACGAAGATTTGAACCTCTATGATTTGCATGATTTTTGTGGGCTTTTCTGGGTCAATAGTGAATTTTTAGAAGTCACCTCAGGCTGCTTACCGGAAGAGTTCCACAGACATCTCTAACCCAGAATGGCCCAGTCTAGCCTCTCCGCCTTGCCCCTTGTGCTCTCCTCTCAGCTGTGGCAGAAGCAGACTGCCCGCTGGCCGGCACCTGCCCCCATGCCGTCCCCTCCAGGTGGATACCCCGTCTCTGGAAGGAGGCACCCTGCTCCCTGCTCACTTCTGCTCTCCCTGCCTCTAGCCTCTTTTCCTCCACGGTCTCACTCTTGACCACGCCCCACCTTTTCTGGGCCACAGGCCCCTTTGTGAATTCATTTCTGTATCTCACATACGTGTGCTGAGCAACAGTTGTATGCCAGGCACTCTATCAGAGGCTGAAGATGCACCAAGGATTGGAGCAGACATGGTCCCCACCTTCACGGAGTTTCTAGTCTAGCTTCTAGTGGAGAATCTGGTAAAGGCCTTGACCCTTACTTCAGAAAATATGCGCCTTATACACCTGGTTTTGCTTGCAATTCGAGGGGTCCACAGAGTCACTTATCCCTGTGACTCTGACAGGGGATGATCTTTCTAACAGGGCACATATCTGATCATTCATTCATTTGCTTGACAGGTCTTGAGAGCCTGCAGTATGCCAGGACAGCCTAGGTCTTGGGGCCCTTCTGACGCTCCCCTTCCTGGCCTGTAACTCACTGCCTCGCTGTTCCCCTACACCTCGGTGCTCCTGACCCCTGGACTTGGGCCCAGACTGTTCGCTGTGCGGGCAGCGCCCACCCCCCCCTCCTCTCACCTTGTCCTCTGCAAAATTCTCCAAGGCCCGGCTTAAATGTCACATCCTCTGGGTCACCCTCCTGAGCCCTCCAGCAAGCTCTCACCATCTCCTCCCACAGTGCCTTAGACACGGCTTCATGGCATGGTTGGGGGGCTGTCTCTCCCAGCATGAGAGCCTCCAAGACCACCCCCCAGACACACCCTCTCTCCTGTGTGGCCTGGCAGAGGAGGTCTACTTCCGGTGTGAATTGATGAGGATCTTGCAGGACTAGCTCTCCTCTCCTGGGTGCAGGGTGACACTAGGACTGGGCAGGACACCCTTTGGGTTGGCCTTTGAGCAAGTTACTATCCTGGTCAAGCCTCAGTGTCATCAGACAAATGGGTCACACAGTACTGAAACGGCCTGGTCATATCATCTGGGTCTCCTCCTGGGTACTAAGGACCCCTGAGAGCCTGAAGTGTGCCTCTGCCCCCTTCCTGTCAGGACCTTGTCCCATCTGCTGCATTTCTGAAACTGCCTTGCTCCACCCATCATGCCCCTGGGCTCCCTGCAGTGTGGCGATGGGTTGGAGGAGGGGCCATGATGGAGAACTTCTGATTCCCATGTTGTGACTCAGAGAGCTGCCACCTCTAGACACGTACTTCACCTGGCATGGGGGCTAGGGGTTAGGGGCGGGTGTCTTCTTTCTGGCAAAATCTTCTCTTTCCTTCTGCCCACACTGCAGCTTGCACTCTGGCCCTCCCAGTGCTCCGTTCTGCCCAGGCCACACTCTGTCTTGACATCACTCTTGGTCTACGGAGACCCCTTCCCAGTGGGTGCCGCCTGTCTCTGGGGCTGCCCCACTGAGGTGTCTCACCCAAGGCTTCCTGTGCCAGGAGAAAACTGCCCCCCTCCCCAGCCCTGGGCATGGAGCCCACCCATGCAGAACCGAGTGTTCCCGTATTTATGAGGGGCAGGCTGGAACTGGCCCCTCGGGCAGGCAGCAGGAGGTAGGCACTGAGGAAAACGGGCGGACGGGTGGAGGAAGCAGCCGCCCAGATCCCTAGGCCCTGCCAGCAGAAAACTGGCTGAGGAAGGAGAGGAGGGGCGTCCATCACAGGGGCAGACCTGGGTCAGCCCAGCGAGCGGGCACCAGGCCTGCCAGAAGGTGGGAGGGAGTCCTGAGTCCTTGGGGCTTCGGACTGGAGCTAGGAGTGAGGAGAAGAGAAATGTAGTTGCCCGCACTCCTTAGGGGCCTGAGAGCCCCACAGAGCCCCCCTTCAGCCCTGACCCCAGAGCCTCTTGTGCAAGGCTGGGGCCACCTTCCTGGAACTGGGGAGATCATCACACACCTGGTAACCCAAGATGCCTGCAGCCAGCACACCTAGGGGTCATTGTTTCTGTCCCCTTGCCTCTTTCTGGTACCTCAAAGGAGAAGGGCTCTCCCTGCACACCCACGTTTCCACACATCTCACACCCCTCCATACGGGAAGCCCTTCCTTCTGGTTTTAGCTTTCATTCCTCCAGATAACTGTGAGCCTAGCTCCACCTTGTCCTGCTGCATGTCATGTCGTGTGAGGGAAGCTCCTTTGAATTCAGCTGTGGGTGGGTGACAAGGAAGTTCTGAGTCTGTGTCCCCTATACCTTCTTGACCCGGAGACCCTCAGGTGATCCCCTACTCTGCTCATCTAATGTCAGGGAAGAGCTGGTGGTCAGGAAGCAGAAGCCTGGTTCTGGGACAGCTGAGATCTGTGGCATCTAATTAGGCTGGAGCCAGGAAGGAAATGCTGTCTTAGCCGGAGGGGCCTCCAGGGCTCTGTTTAATGAAGAGAACAAACTTGAATTGACAGAAGAGGGTTGTAGGCAGACACCGGGCCAAGGAGACAGAGAACGGCGTGAGCCGGGAGGGGTGGAACGGAGTCAGGCAGCTGTCACTGTAATGTCGGCAAGGACATCACCACAGCAACAGGGCCTTTTTGACAAGACAAGCTCATGGAGGCTGGTTTGGGGGATCTTGGAATGAGGAGGTCTGGGAAGAGCCCAGCATCAGAGGCTGAGGTGGAGCTCAGGAGACAGGTAGGTCCCCAAAGCACAGCCCGGGGAGGGATGTGGGTCATTTTGCCATCTCCTCCATCCCTGGTGCAGCCTCTCCGCTCACCATCCACACCTTCTCCCATCAGCTTCATGGCTCTGTCTTTCCATCCCTAGGCCCAGGGCAGGACAGCTCGGCTACCCTACCTCCCATGCCACCACTCCTCCAACCCACTGTGCATATTCTGGGAATCTGATTTTTTAACTCAGGACTAAAAGAGGAGGAGGTTACATCATGTTAAGAAATTTTCATGCTACTTTTTGTTTCCCCCGGGGACCAGGCGGGGGGTCCCAGGGTTTAATCCGGAGCTCAGACTGGCCCTAAAGAGCACTGGGGCAGAGGGAGGGATGGGAGGTTTGAACAGATCCTACGGAGCCCAGGCACCCGCGGGCAAGTGCAGGGAGGCCCACGGAAGGAAGGAGAGGTTTGGCAGGGTCTTCAGAAAGAAGAGGGGAAGCAGGGCCAGGTGCCCTGGAGTCACACACAGCACTGAAGTCTCTGCCCAGGCCTCGCCCCACAACTCGTGGCACGCAGGGCTGGGTGCAAAGCCCTGCACAGAGGGCTTAGCCTCAGCATCAGGCTCCAGGAGACAGCCCACGAGCTGCTTGGGGCCCAAGTCCTCACCAACTCCAGCTCCTCATCCACCTCTGCCTTTGCCTTGCCGGGTACCCTTGGACAAGTCCGGAAACCCCTCTGGGACTCAGTTTTCCCATCTGTCCTGCCCTGTCCTCCTCCAGATTAGCCACGAGGGTCAAGTCAGGCCTTGAGGATAGGATCTTTTTGTTCCCTGAGGTATCCAAGCTCCCAGCACACAGAAGGCACTCAGTGAACATTTGTTGAATGAATGAAGCGAAACCCCTTGGGGAGGCCACAGAGTGCCCCTTAGTGGCAGGGCCGACACAAAGGCAGGAGGGAGCTACAGGTTTGGACTGGGAGGCTGGGCACAGTTGCCATGGGAACCTGTTAGATCGGTGGCCCTGCCGGGTATCTGGAAATAGGCCTGGCTTATCTAGAGTGACGGGGCTGCCGCTTCTAAGGGAAGGCTGAGGTAGCTGTGAGCCAGCAGCTGCTCTACTGGAAGGAGGTGGGCGGAGACGCAGCGGGCCTGAGAGAAGGGCACTAAAGGAGAAGGAGGGAGGTGGCCATGCGACTTCCTAAGGACTCCACTTTCCTCCCCTAGAAAAATGGTTACAGAGAAGGCCCAGCCCTGGAAAAGTGAATGTGAGGATTCATTGACTTAGAATCCCATGTTCTCCTGAGTGCCCAGGTCTCCCTCCAGCCCTGGGGACTCTGCACTCCACCTGGACCCCAGCAATGGCTGGTCAGAGGGAATCTACTTCCCGTCCACGCTGCGTAGACGCTGTGGCTGTGCAGGGAGAGGTGACCTCTGGGTGACTGCTGGGGAGCCACGGCCAACCTAAGCCCTGGCTCACGCCTCCCCCCCTCTTATCCCCTCCCTAACCAGAAAGAACTCACGACTACAGTTCAACAAGGTGAAGGTGGAGGACGCTGGGGAGTACGTCTGCGAGGCTGAGAACATCCTGGGGAAGGACACCGTCAGGGGCCGGCTCTTCGTCAACAGCGGTAGGTGGTCCCCCAACGAAGGGAGGGGTCCTAGAGGGGTTCTGTGGGGTGGGCCAGTTGCCCCCCAGCCCTAGGGAGGCCCGCACATGATCCGTCTTGCACTTGACTCCTCTCCCTCCTGCCACTGCCATATCAAGCCCCAAGATCTGAGCCGATTCAGAGAAATGCAGTCGAAGCATAAATGTTTAGCTTTGTTATCTGGACCTGGAAGAGCCGCCAGCTCTCGTTTTAAATACCCTGAAAACTAAATATTTTGAAATCAAGAGGTGGGGGTGGGGGGAAGGATATTTTTAGAAGGCAATTATGGGAGGCTGGGCTGCCAAAAGCGGGGCTCCGGGGAGAGGCAGACCCAGGGTGCGCGTGAGCTGCCTGCCCGCTGCTTTGCTGGGCGCCCGAGTGCAGGCAGCCGGCTCCGCAGGGCCACGCGTGGGAGGCTTGGGTGCCCCGGGCCCCTGGGGGCAGCCTCAGTTCAGAGATGGCAGGGCCCTCTCCCACAGGTCATCCCCTCCCTGGGAAACGTGCAAGGTCAGGAGCCCATGGCACCCTTCGTTTCCCCCCTCCGCAGAGGCAGCTCCAGCTTTGGCATGGAGGCAGCCTCCCTGCTGGGCTGTCCTCTGGTTATCGCCCTTGACTGGAAAGTCACCAAGGCTGCCGTCCTCAGGCCGCGCCCCCTCCACTCTAGCCTGAGTCCTCAGAACCCCACAGCTCTCGTTCCTCCTCCTGACACCCAGCCTCCGCGTACCACTTGGCCACCTGGTTGTTGGGTTCGCTTCCAGTCTTGCTCCCAGCAGAGTCCAGTCCTGCATCTCCCTTCATCCCCTGTTTCCACCAGACAGCCCTCCAGTACCCCCTACACCCAGCGCAGTCTAACGAGAACCCTGCCCTCTGACCCTCAGAGGAGAGCCTGGCTCAGACCCGGTCTGCCGTGTTGTAAGGGACCTCCCTTGTCCTCCCAGCCTCTCAGCTCCTCCATCTCCCTTACCACTGGATCTACCAGGTCTGAGTCTGCGAGTCCTGGTCCGTCTTCTTTCTGGATCTTTCACTCACGTCTGTCCTTTTCATTCCAACCCCACCTCAGGGGCAATCCTGGCCCAGGTTTCATCCCTGCTGAACCTGGACCAGAGCAGCAGCCTCAAGATGCTTTCGCCCTGTCACTCCCCGACCCATGCAGCCAAGGAACAAGGACTCGGTCCCACAGCCCAGCTCTCACAAATCCGACCCAAATGACCTTTCCGACCCTAACTGTAGTCGGCCTCTCCTTCCCATTTTTATTCTTCCTCCTGCGCCATCTCTCCCAGGCAGCTATCCTCCTGACCAGTCCAGCCCACCGCAGTGGCACTCCCAGTGCAGGCCCAACTCCTGGGCCACTCCTCGGCCCTCTGTGGTCTTGTGTATCTCTCTCTCCAATTCTATCAGATCGTTCTTCAGCTCTCATCCTGTTGCCGAACTTTCTTTGCGGGTGTGACCTTCCAGGTGGAATTGTGAGCCCAGGAGTGAGGCAAGCAGGGAGGATGCCTTCTCCCCAGGAGTTCCAGTAATCACTACCATTTCCTGAGAGCATGCTCAGTGCCAGGCCCCATGTTCCCTCTGGAACCCTGACTCAACCCCACGGAGTACTTCATGCATTAGGAGACTGAAGCTGAGAGAGGTTAAATATTCTGCCCAGAGTCAAACAGCATAGAGCTACACAATGAAAAAGTAGTTGGCAAACACTGAGCCCCTCTAAGCTCTACGTGGCCATGTCTAGCCCGTTTACCCCTCCAGCCCCGGGGCCTTCCACAGTGCCAGGCTCTAGTCAGCACCTGGTAAACATCACAGAAAAGACCACAGACCCTGCTCCAGGGCCTCTCCTGACTCCACGTGGCCCAGCCTGGGCAGGGCTGCAGTGGGGGTACCTCCTGCTCCTCCCAGCCTGTCTCAAGCCTGGGAAAGTGGACCACGCTGGGGCCCAGCATCTGCCACCCCCAGCCAGAGTGGGCAGACATTCTCAGATCCACTTTGGATTTGAGGTTACCTGTTTTATATTTTAAGACTTTCTTGGTTAGAACTGATAAGAACCCAACATAAAAGTACCTTGAGGAATTTATTGGTTTTTAAAGCTGAGAAGTCCAGAGGTAGAACTGGCCCTAGACACACAGAGTCCAGGACCTCAGAGCAGGGGTCAGGACGCCCCCCTCCCATGGCACGCTGGCCTCTTTCTCTCCTCTTGTGAAGTGGGCTTCTCCCACGTTTAGGGAAGGGATTGGGAAGAGGAGGCCGTGGCCTCAGCTCCAGGTTTCCATCATCCCAGCACCACCCAGGGAAAAGAGATAGCTTTGTCTCTGTTTCCACTTATACAATCACAAGGATGGAGTCTGGTCCTGTACCCACTCGGCCCGGTCATGTGCTCAGGGGGATGGGGTGCCATCGTCCTCGTCAGGCCCGTGTGTGTGCAGAGGGGACACTGAGAGGCAGAGTACTGTGAGTGATGGCCCTGCCAAAACTGCACGGGGGCACTTCCCTAGAGCGGTGCTGGGGGCAGAGGAAGAAGAAAGGGCCGCCATGCCATGAAGGAAACCACAGTAGTGTCCACCATCATGAGCCCTTCAGATAAGTCACAGCCCCACCCCACATGTGGGCTCCTGTCAGCCCTCAGTAGCCCCTATTCTGATCAGTTAGGGATCAGACAGTAGAGCTTTGGGCTGGGCCCTGAGGGCTCCGTGTCTCTCGTCCCTCCAGCAGACAGGAGAGCGGCATGGCAGAGCTGTGGACAGAGTCAAGAGCTCTGGGCTCATTCCAGCTCTGTCGTGCACCCCTGAGCGAGTTACTCCACTTCCCTAGTCTTCTGTTTTCCCATCTGTGGCTGAGCTAGGTGATCTCTCAGCCCTGTCTCCGACAGTTCTGGGATGCGCAGGTTTTTTGCGTTGAGCCTGACCTCCTGTGCACCTATTGCCGCTGCCACACGTGTACACACTCACACCACACCTCTTCAGCTGCTCTTCAGTCCACGCAGGCAAGAGCCTACCCTTGACGTGGGGAGGTGAACAGGGCCACTGGAGGGGACCAGGAGGTCCCACTGGGAACGTTTTCCCAGGTAGAGATGCTCAGGCTCCTTGTTTACCCGTGGAACCCGGAAGACTGGCAGCAACCCCACCCTGGGGAGGGGGTGGATGGCAGGTGGCGGGCAGCTGTGCCTGCCCCCCTCTGACTCATTCCAAGGTGGGTTGGCTTGGCCCGCCTGGGCCCCAGGGAAGGCAGGGCTACAGGGGTGGGGCGGCCGGAAGAGGGCATGGGAGGGCTGGCAAGGAGCAGTGGCTGCCCAAGGGGCATCACCGCAGCCCTGAAATATGAGCAGAGGTTTTGTCCAGGAGCAAGGGTGCAGGGGGCGCAGTTGCTGGAGCTGGCGGCAGGGGGAGCATCTCCGCAGCACCAGCTCCGTCCCGGCCCCTTGTCTCCTCAGGGCCCCAATACACTCACTCACACCAAGACACTAAGGACTGATAGAGACCTCCTGGGTTTACCCTTCCCAAGTGTTTTTAATCAATTTTTGGAGGTGTGATTTACATACCATAAAATTCACTCTTTTTAAAGTATACAGTTCAGTGGGTTGAAGTATATTCAGTTGAATAATCCTTGCCACTAATTCCAAAACATTTTCATCACCTCGGAAAGAAACCCCATGCCCATTAGCAGTCACTCCCCGTTTCTCCAGATCAGAGCTGACCCTTCCTGCAGCCACAGCTCTGCCAGCTCACAAGAGACGGCTTTCCCGAGTCGGGTGAGAGGAGGAAGAGTCAGCAAGAAGTTCGTGGTGCTTTTAACAAAACAATCAGCCTGATGTAACCCACTTCTGTGAAACTGGCTTTCTCATCCCCAGGTGAAAGGACTTGGGACTGTCTCGGGGTGGCTGTACCAAGTCCTGGGATATCGGGCTGGGCCTGGCTTTGCCCCAGAGGGCAGGCAGGTGTGACCTGGGGTGTCACAGGATCGTGGAAGCCCTGGAGAGGCTTCTGGGCCTGCCCCTTACCTGGGGGCTTAGAAAGGCTAGCTGTTTAATCACAGGCGCACCCATGTGTACGTACTGTCAACTCAAGCCTTCAGCGAGGCCTAACTCAGCAAGACGCTGTTCTGAGTGCTGAGGGGTCACAGTCTTGGCTCCCAGAGTCCCCTCAAATGGCAGGAAGCTAAAACCTGAACTCAAAGCGTCTGCCTGTTCTAACACACTGAAGAGGAAAGGCAGGCAACTTAACAACGGGAGAGGGGGCATCCCAGGCAGGCAGGAGGGGAGCCTTACAGGATGAAGAGACACTAGATCTGGGCCTTGAAAGACGAGCAGAGATTTTCTCCAAGAGCAAGGGAGGAAAGCAGTTGCAGTAGCTGGCAGCAGGCAGAGCATCTCTGCAGCATCAGCTCCTTCCCGGCCCATTTTCTCTTCAGAGACCCAATAAACTCACTCACACCAAGACACTAATGGCTGATAGAGGCTTCCTGGGTTTATCCTTCCCAGGTGTTTTCTTTAAATCCCCCCAGCCCTTGGCAACCAGAATCTCCTTTCTGCCGCTATGGATTTACCTATCCTGGACATTTCATATAAATAGAATCACGGAATATGTGGCCTTTCAAGACTGGTTTCTTCAACTTAAAATAATGTTTTCAAGGTTCATCCATGTTGTAGTAGTATCAGTACTTCTCTCCTTTTCGCGGCTGAATAATAATTCCATTGCCTGGGTCTACCACATTGTTTATATATTCATCAACTGAGGTTGTTGCGTCATTCTAGTTGTTTCCGCATTTGGACTATTATGAATAATGCTGCTATAACATTTGTGTCCAAGTTTTTGTGTGGACATATGTTTTCAGTTCTCTTGGGTATACACCTAGGAGTTGAATTGCTGGGTCATATAGTAAATATGTTTAATTTTTTGAGGAATGACCAGCTGTGTTTCAAAATGGCTGCACCATTTTACATTCTCACCAGCAAAGTATGGGGGGGGGGTTCCCATTTCTCCACATCTTCACCACCACTTGTTATTATCCATCTTTTTTTTTTTTTTTTTTTTAAATACAGCCACCTGAGGGGGTGTGAAGTGCTATCTCACGGTGGTTTTGATTTTCATTTCCCTAATGACCTTCCAGGAGTATTTGCATTTAGTAAGAGACAATGCTTTAACCTACAGAAAAGATATCATCATCAGCCAAGGAGACCAGACTAGACCCTGGGATGGTAGAAGAAGGTACCTTTCTCTCAAGAATCAGATGTCCATTTGCTCATTAGAAATATTTGTAAATATTCGTTAAGCACCTATTACATGTCAAGCACTGTGCTCGACATTGGGGTTCGTTCACCAGTGAAGCAGACAGACATGGCCTCTGCCCAGATGGAGCTTACATTCTAGTGGAGGAGCTAAGCTTTGGACAGCTAGTAATTGCACAACTAGTCCTTTAATTGTTAGAATAAGCACTACAAGGAGAAGTTACAAAGCTAAGGGAAGGAGTAAAGGAGGAGCCTGAGCAGCCTCTCTGAGACACTGATGTTTTGAAAGTCCTGGATAAGAAGGCACGTGGCCTCTTAGAGGAGCTGGACTAAGCCAGTGGAGTCTGAATATACTGCAAGACAGGGACAGGACATGAAGCAGGAGAGGTGGTTAGGCCCAGATTAGACTTGAGGAGGGGTGGGGGGACTTTATTATGAGTATGAATGGAAGCCATTGGAGGGTTTTGATAATGGAAGCGATTGATCAATTTACATATTTTAAAGACCACTTTGGTAGCAGCTGCGAAGCAAAAAGGTTAGAGATCAAGGCAAGAGTGAGGGCAGAAAGACCAGTGAGGAGGTGATCGTGGCCATCCAAGAAAGAGACCACGGAGGCAGTAGTGAGACATGGACAGAGCCTGAGGAGGAGGTAGGAAGGCAGCCCTCGGTGATGGACGGCTAGGGGGACAGAGAAGGACCAGAAATCAAAGATGCCCTCTAGGCCTTTGGTTTGTGCTGTCTAGTCATTGAGATGAGCAAGGCTAGAGTGGCTGGGGCACAAGTGGCTGGGGCAGATGAGTGGGAGCTGAGTTTGGGGTGGCCAGGTGCCATCCCCACGGTGGTATCCAGGGAGCAGCCAAATTCTCCCACTTGGAGGTCATCTGTCATCTTCACATCCTCAAACACGGGAGAACACAGTGAAGAAATACGAATAGGCTGACAAGGGAGCGTGACACATTGCCTTAGGAGCCCATGTATGCTGGAATAGCACGAATGCACCTCTTCAGTGTGGAAATCTTCTGGCGTGAGCCTTCACCACCAGCAGAGTTGGCTGCCGTGAGCTGGGAGGGCCCTGCCGTCACAGGGGTGGCCTCAAGGTACTTCTTTTTGAGGTGGAAAGGCCTATGGTCACTTCCCTCCACACCTTCTACAACCAGCTCCCCCATTGCCCTCCCTTTGTACCTTTCTGGGGCCCCAGCCTAGTCCCCGTCATGACATGGTTCTGGCAGCCCTAGGCCATGGATCCCAGATGGGGCCCTGTCTTCCCTCAGGAGTCGTCCTCTGCCTCCCAAGGCCTCAGTGAGCACAGACGTGCATGCAGACAGGCCCAAGCTTGCGGCTGTGGTCCTGCCAACCATCCTCGCTTCTGCCCGCTGCGCATGCAGCCCAGCGTTGGGCAGGTTCCTCCACCCCTGGCTGCAGAGGGCATCAAGCTGCCCTGAGATTTCTCTGGCTTGGCCAAGGCCCATGAGAGGACTCAGGCCCGTGGTCCACATCGTGTTTGCATTCGTCTTCCCATCAAGCCTTGGTGCTAACGTGTTCTTACATGAGGGACCAGGTGCCTGGTGAGAATGCTCAGCCAGACATTAGGAGCCCTGAGGCCTTGTTACAACACATACTGGACTCTGGAAGGCCCTTCCCTGCTCTCTTTCCTCACTCCTCCTTGGCAATGTAACCGAAGGGCAGGACAACCTCTAGGGTCCTCCCGGCAATGAGATTTTATAACTCATAGGCGTGGTCACCTCAGCTGTTTGTCTTCTCTGTCCTTTTCTTAGTTCCCTGGGTCTCACTGACCCAGAAGCATGTGGGTCCCAGCCTTGTGTGGGGTTGAGCAGAGGTGGGAGACGTCAGCAGGGGTGGGGCTCGAGGATGCCAGACTAGCAGCAGGCATGATGTGGAGGGAAGGTGGGAGCTGGCCCTACCCGCTGGGTTTTATCAGCGAGCTCCTCAGACATATACAGAGGCAGAGCTGTGTATACACTCCCAGTCCCGTGCTCCAATCTGTCTCCCCACACGTCTAAACACTCAGGGCGCCAAGTGCCTGCCCTCCTCCTCCTCCTCTCATCCCCCCACTTACTTCGGGGGATGGTGGAGACTCAGTACCCCTGAGGAGACAGGACCGGCCAAGGTAGGATGGGCCACCTCAGTCAGGAGGCCTCTGCTGGGTGGGCATGAGAGGCCCTCAGAGCCACAGAAGCTGAGGGGGGAGCAGGAACCGGTTTCTAGCTGCCCAGTATGGATACACAGCCTAAGAGGTTAGCTAACAGATAAAGACTGAAATTTGGGGCAAGAATTTTCACTTGAAACCAGGCTTCTGGATGCCATCCCATAGGGGAGCAGTGCTTTTGTGATTTTCGCTTATCAAATGAATGTGATCCATCAGGTGTGCAGTCTGGGTCAGCAGCCTTGAAGCCCAGTCTTGCTGTCACCTAGTTTCCACACCCCAGCTGTCCCCCAGCCCTCTCCCCAGCAACGTGAAGCCCCGGATTTATGGCCTGGGCTGTCCAAGGCCTGGAGGCTCCCTCCAGAGGCAACAGCTGACCGGGTGGGGGAGGTGGAGGCTGCCTGGTGAGGGAGGACATGAAGGCGGCCCTGGATGCTTACGGAGACGCGCATAGCGGCCTTTGTAGCATTTCTGGGCGGCTTGGCCCAACTCTGGGACAAAGAGGGGAGAGACGGAAGCTAGGGTTCTCCCCACATGTCCCTAGATTGCAGAAAATTACAGTGTCCAAAAAGGTGCCATCTCCCTCAAAGCCCAGCTCCCTGTAATCACGCCCTGGTCCATGAGAGCCCCAGCAGGGCAGACAGATATAAATGTCTCCTCCCTGAACCCCTGTGACTTGCCCCCCACATAAGACATGGTGCCTCATCCACCTGCAGCGGAGCCCCCAGAAAGGCAGGCAGGCAGGCAGGCAGGCAAGCAGCAGAGGTGGGCCCTTATGCCAGAAGATGGAGCAGTTTCTGCTAGCCTCTCATGCCCTCCAAAAAAAGAAAATCTTCCCAGCCTTTGAAGGTTTGCCTGGAGCGAGGGTGCAAGGTGGTGCTGGGCAGATGGTCCAAGCTCACGGTGGCCTCCCCTTGGCCTTGTTGGTGACCTGGGAGGGACCACCAGACCTTCCCCCCACCCCAGCCATTCCTACAGTCTCTGATCGTCCAGCTTTGAGATGGGCCATGAAGGAGGTGATTCCTGGGGCCCAGAGGTGGTCTCAGTGGGTCACCGGCACGTGTCTCTCGTACCTCCAGTGAGCACTACCCTATCATCCTGGTCGGGGCACGCCCGCAAGTGCAATGAGACAGCCAAGTCCTATTGTGTCAACGGAGGCGTCTGCTACTACATCGAGGGCATCAACCAGCTCTCCTGCAAGTAAGTCACCAGTGGGGGCAGCCATGGGGGCAAGGGCAGGGGGAGAGAGGCTGGGGCAGAAGTGGAGGGCTCTAGGAAAAGTGAGCTTCAAGATACTAATAAGGGGTCTCCAAGGGGTGTAGACAGGGAGGTTTGCCCCACTTCCTAGCCCTTTCCTGGAATACAGGGAGATGTAAGCTCTAAAGGGCTCAGGGCTTCTGCAGTCCCAGTTTCCCAGGTCCCTACCCACCCCATCTTCCAATGTCCACCCTTTCACCAACACCTTCTAGGGAGATGGCGAGACCAGTCTATGCCCGGGGCACTGGATTCTCTCTCTCTCTCTCTCTTCCCCTCCCCATCTCTCAGCAACTTTCCAAACTTTGTTCTGATGAACATTGCCCAGGGTGCATCTTCCCCAGCAGTGAGGAGCCTGGCAGGGTCAGGAAGGGCACACGTCCCAGAGCCCTTGCTAGCTGAGCTCTGCTCTTATAGCCTTGAGGGAAGAAGAGGGCTCTGCCCCCAGTGCTCGCCTCAGGACCTGGCTCTTCTCCCTGCCCAGCAGGACCCCAGTGCCCAGATATGCCCTGGCTGCTGCCTGTGCCACTTCAGTCCCTAGCCCCTCTCTGGGGAGTGAAGGGCCACCAGCAAGGACATCACTCTGGGTGTGGCTGAGTGGGGGAGGTCAGGGTTGAGGAAAAGCTCATGTTGGGACTCTGCCTCCCCCCAAGAGCTGCCCCGAAGGAACTCCCAGGATCTGAGGACCCCCTGCTCCCCACCCTTAGCAAACAGGATAGGTGGGAGCACAGTGATCAGGGAGGGCTTGTTCAGGCCCAGCCACATCTTCTGGGAGCCAGGCCCCCACTGCCCCCTTGACAGATTCTCTGGTGGGTGAGCAAGGAACGGGTAGGGGAGCTTGGTGAGGGCAGCACAGGTTCTGGCCGGATCCTGAGTAGAGGGAGGGAGGCCTAGTTCACAACTTTGGGTTTCAAAGCAGCCCAAGCCTAGGGCACTGGCGATGTGCCAAAGCTGCCCCACTGCCGTGGCATCTGGGCAAGGGCCAACAGAGTACTGATGAAGAGTCACAGAGAGAGGCGTTTGCCCTCCCCACAGATAAGGTCAGATTCAGCGCTCCTCAGCTTTCCTGCCTTTGGCCTCCAGCTCCAGAGCTGCATCTCCCTCCTGACTACAGCCTTGGCCAAAGACCCCTCCACCTCACAGCATGATAACGAGGGGCCACACCTCCTTCACGCCCTCCCCTCAGTGCTGGGTGAGCTGAGCCTGGACTGCCAGGCACACCTGTGCCTCTTGCTCCAGCTGGCCTCCTTTGCCAGCATCCACCTCGGCTCCACCTTTCACCTGCTGCCATCCGCCTTCCAGCCTCCCCCATCCTGAATCTCAAGGGACAGTCCCAAAAGCAACAGCAGGTCCCCCAGGGAAGTTCTCAGTCCAGACTCAGCCCCTCATCCTTCCTCTCTCTTTCTGCCTCTAGGAAGCTGCCACATTAGTGCCACAGACCCTGGGGAACATTCTAGCCTTGAAAATGCTCTGAGCACTTTGGAACAGATCTATAGAAATGCATAAGCGTTCTGGAATACCTCACAGAGATGGGCCAGCCCTGGACCCCTTCTTCTTGTCCCCCACAACAAACACATACACACCAGGCCTCTCTTCTTCCCTAGCCCCTTGGATCCCAGAACCTTGAAGGGATCCAGCATTGTCACTGGCTCCAGACAGAAAAGGTTTCAGCCACCCGGGACAGGTGTCGGGGCTGAGGAGGGCCATGGGACCCAGGACTCCAGTGCCAGAGTTTAGTGTGGGAAAGAGTAGTGAGCTATAGGATTCCCAGGGGGCCCTGCCGCAAGGCTGTACCCCTAGGACTTTCTGGGTCCCGCCCAGCTAAGTCTGAGAGGAGCAGAAGGCAGGAGCCTGAGCCACTGTGAAGATGCTGTCCTGTTTCCCCTTCCCACCAGGGCAACTGGGGTTCACTGCTTAGAACCTGAGCTTGGTACCCAGAACCACCACCTCCCCATCTCAGCCTGTCCTGGGTCAGCCCCAGCCAGGGCTCCTGGAACCAACTTCCCTGATGCCCTGAGCCCTCAGGGGAGAGGGGCATCCCTGGCGGGGATTGCAATCAGGAGGGCAGGTCCTCACAGCTGTGCTGGAGAAGGGCAGGGGGGAGGGGGGCAGGGCAGAACCCAGAGGCCATTCTGGGGGTGGGTGAGCTGGGAGGGAAGGGGGGTAGGCCTCTTGGGGTTCCTGATGACACCCTGAATGGAATGCATGGAATAAAAAGGAAAGAACTTAGGAAACGGAACTCACGTCGTACCATTTGTGCTGTTTGTTTACTTTTTATTTTGATTTTTTTGCATTTCCGCTTAGCTTGGATAATGAAACTAGACTGGTCAGTTTCATTCCAGTTTCTACAAAAATCAGTTTTCCTTCCTGGTTTTCTGACACTTGTTGTTGTGTATTGGTTCAGAGCCCTGCGGGGAGTGTTGGAAAGCAGGCACACTCCGTCCCAACTGTTTTACTGTTTTTCTAGAATTCAGAGCCAAAAGAAACAGTGTCACTGATACTGAATTTTGTTTTAAAAAAGGAAAGCTTAGGGGGATTTGAAAACGGGGGTCCAAATCAAGGTGACCGCCTCCTGTCTGGGCCAGACAGGGGCCTCTGCACTTCCTCTTGCTGCTTTCTCCTCTTCTCTCCGTGTTTTTATAGAGCACGGTTGGTGCGTGACTCTTGGGGACTGGTTCAGGGGATGATGACAGAACAAGACTCTCTTTCCAGCCCTGTGCACATACCAGTGGCATGCCTCCCTTTCCCATCAGCTCACCCCCCATCCCCTCTGCTCCCATGTCCAGGTGATTTCCCCCATCCCATGCCCATCTGCCTGCTCATCCTCTCCACCCACACCCCTCATGAGGCCAGAGACCCTTCACTCCCTCCAGTGCCCGGGGCACACCCTCATCCTTCCATCCTCCCTCTCCCCTGGGTGAGGGCAGCACACATGGCATTATCCCCAGGCTACCAAAAGAAGAAACTGAGGCCCGGGGGGTGGGGTGGGAAAACGGGGAGGCAGAGTCCCAGCCTGTCACCCCAGATGCAGCCCGTGGGCTCTCCTCTCTGCCCCTCTCTCACCCCTGCTCTTCTCCAGCCCTGAGCACAGACCTTCCCGTAGTCAAGGATAACAGCTTGGGGGGAAGGGCTGGGCAGCCTGTTACCTGCCACTCCTAATCTGTCCTGTGTCCCTGAAACTCAGGGGGTCAATCCCTGTTTGAGTGGGAACTCACTACCAGCCAGCCACCCACACCAAGTTCAGGCCCTGCTCCTGGTTGATAGGCTAATGTAGCCTGTACCCTGTTACCAGGTCCTGGCAGCAGGGTAGAGAGGCTGTAGGCCCACCCCCAGAGCCTTCCGTAGGGAAGCCCCAGCCTCCTGGACGTGGCTCATTCTCAATAAGCAGGGCTAACGAGAGAACAGGAGTGTCCAAAAGCCCCGTGAAAGGAGCCAGTGCCTGAGGAGCAGCACAGGTGTTAGTCCTCCCAGCCCCGTGCAGTGCCCATCCCCCCCACCTTCTCCTTTGTTCAGCCAGTGGGCACTTTCCCAGGGCAGGAAGGTTAGGACTATATCGCACAACTCCAGGAGGCTTGTTCGTGTTGTACACGGTGTCCACAGCACCACCTGGAGCTGTGCAACTCTGTGGCCACGAATAATACGAGGACAGAGTCGGGGTAGTCCAGGCTGGGTGTGGGGCCAGGAACGCAGGGATGTGCTCAGTTACCCTCCGTCTCCAAGAGCCACGGGAAAGCATCCTCTCAGCAGTGGGAATAAATTCCCCTCTGTCCCCTCCTGCCCCCGCACTCCCCCATTTTCTCTTACACACACACAGGTTCTTCCTGTCTCCAGGAGCCAGGCTAATCTCAGACACTGGACACAGTCAAGCCTATCTCTTTCTTATTCCTGATTGCAAGAGTCATTTTGGCAACGTCCTGGGTCTTTATCGTCCACCCCCAACGATGCTGCTGCTTGAAAAGCCACTCCTGCGCCTCTAGTCCCATCCCAAGTGGAATCAGTTTCCGAGAGCTGAGGAGGAAGGGCTGAGCCTGAGTGGAGCTGGTCGGAAAGCCTTAGCCACTGCCTCCATTTTCCTGGGCTGGGATGACTGGGGACGAGGGCGAGGGGTCAGAAAAGGACGTATTGACAAAGTTGTAGCCTCCTCCTCCGAGCCACCCTGTTCAACAGGATGAGCGTGCATCAGCTTCACGTGCAGGCTCTCCCGCTTCTCCAGACACACTTCCCCCCCTCCACTGCCATTCATTAGCCAGGCATACCTGCACACACACTGCCCCGGCTACAAGGACCAGCCTCCTGCCTCCCCTGAGGGAGACACAGTAAGGCCCAGAGAGACTCCAGCTATCTGCTCATCAACCACTCCCAATCCTCCAGGCTAGATTGGAGGCCACAGGGTTTTTGTGAGGGTCTATCACAGTCAATCGCCATCACCCCCTGTAAGTTCAAGGGGCTACTGATGGTTGGTATACACTAGAATGCTAGGGTACATTCACCTCTTGGGGAAGTTTACTGATTAAGGTCATTGACCTGTTATTGAGGGGACGCTGGTAATGGGCTTACCTAATTTCCTAATTTAGAAGAGGCAGAAGAGCATAGACCCATCTTTGAGTAGGGGGCAGTGCGGGAGGGTCAGTCTGGCCCTATCTGTAAGCTTCCCTTAAGTATCTGGCCTTGCTGGGGTTCAGAAGAGAGTACAAGGGCTGGGCATGTCTCCCAGAAATCTACAAGACAGGGACTCGAGGGGAGAGTGGCAGCCAGGGAGCAGAAGGAAGTGGACCTTGGGGGTTAAGGACAAGGTCAGGGAGATGGGAGTGGGTGGTTCTCTGCAGGAGGCAACGTGGGAGAATGAACTCCCGCTCGAGCCAGGCAGTGATGGAGGAGCAGGTCGTGGGGAAAGGGCAGGTGTCCCAGGCAGCCAGTTGGCCCCCTGATGCGGAACAGGCTTCAGCCCCGACCCCACCCCACCACCGTGATTCTTGCCACCTGAGGCCAGATGCCCCACACCTGCCCTCAGCCCACCAGCTTTGGGATGCTGGTAATTCAGGCTTCTCTCCGCCCTCACCTGTTCCCCATAAGCTTTTCCTGTGTATATTGCTCTAGGGCAGCCTTCCCCAAACCGTATGTTCACAAGGATTCCTCAAAAAACAACGTCCAAGGTCAAATAAATTTGGAACATAGTGGAAAGTTCAGCTCTTTCCTCCTACAGAACTTTTCATAGCCTTTCATGTGCTAGCGTGCACTGCAACTCTACAAGGAAGCCTGGGAATGGATTTCCTAAACTTACTTGGCCACAGAACCCTCTTTGAAAGAACAGATGAGACATCTCCAAGGCCCCTTTTGCTGTAGGCACACAGTCTGGGAACAGCATTCCCAAGTTCTCCTTTGAGCTTTCTGGGGTCTGTTTCATGGATGAGAAAACCTGCCCAGGGCCCTGGAGAGAACCCTTTGGTACGGCTTGGAAGGAATGGCTCCCCAGAACTTGGTATTCCAGAAGACTCCCAGCCCCCCAGCCTACTGACTGCCTGGCACCAAGGGTCTACAATTCTGGCTTCACGGGGCCCCAGGCAGGTCAGAAGGGAAGTCTCAATGACCATTAGGACCTTTAGGCAGTAAGTTCCCAATTTCCCCACCCTGCTTCCCCAAATCATCTTCTTCCCTCCCACTCCCCCGCTTCCCCACCACCTGGAGCCACATCTATTAGAGAGATTTTTAAGGAGATTTCCGAGCCCTCCACCCAGCCCCGACTCCAGCCCCTTCAGCAACGAGTGTGCCCCAGCGCTCGACTTGGTTTTCTCATTCATCACTGTGCACTTTGATTTCTAACCTAAGCCTCGCGGATGATGCCAGTTTGTTCTGTGATTTTTCCCCTTTTCCTTCTCCAGATGTCCAAACGGATTCTTCGGACAGAGATGTTTGGAGAAACTGCCTTTGCGATTGTACATGCCAGATCCTAAGCAAAGTATGTTTGAAGATACAAACACGAGTCCCTGCTCCTTAGAAAGCTTCCGGGTGCAGTCCCCCCCCACTCCTCACCCCGTTGTAGGACATAGGGCCAGGGGTGTTGGTTGTTTTGATCTTTGGCTGTTTTGTTTTTTTGTATTTTGGCTTGTTAGTTCTTTTGTTTTGCTTTTTCATTTTTGGCCTAATCCTTGGGTTGAAAGTTCAGGGCTGCAGGTAAGGGGCAGAGTGGCAAGGCCGGTACAAATGGTAACAGTGGCAAGGAACCCAGCTGGCATTGGCAGGAGCCCGTGCCGGGGTGTTGCAATGCCTATGTCTTGCTATCCTGGCTCTCTCTTTCTGGTTTTCTTTCTTTTGGTAGGTGTCCTGTGGGATACACCGGGGACAGGTGTCAGCAGTTCGCAATGGTCAACTTCTCCAGTATGTCTCTTTCTTCTATTTCTTTCCTTCCCTGGTAACTGACAGTTCTTCCCCCACCCTACCCCCAACCCCTTGGGAAGGATGGGGCCTTGCTTAGAGAGATTGGGGTGGGCCGGGAAACGCGGTGGGATGTCCTAGGCTCCTCTCAGTCCTCATCAGAAGCCTGTGCGTGTTACTGAACCAAACTTGGGTCCCCTACGCCAAACACACAGCAAAGCTAACCTACTAAACCGGATAGAGGTGAAAGAAAGAACAGCACTAGTTGTAAGGTGTGAAGCAAAGAATACGAGGGGCTCATGGGAAGGGTTTTTAAAGACTGGGGGAGGGAGGGGTCACGAGGTGCGTGATCAGCTCATGCTCAGTCCTCTGATTGGTTGATGGTGAGGTAACAGGGTGATGTTTCAGGAATCTCAATCATCAACCTTCTGGTTCCAATCAGCCTAGGGCTGGGGGTGGTCATCATGCAGTTAACTTCTAACACCTGGTGGGATTTTAGTATCTGCAAAACAACTCAAGGATATACCAAAGGTCCTTGACTTTGTTTTATGGCTAAACTCTTATTATTTTGTCTCGTTTGTTTTCCTTTGTTTCTGCATTTTCTCACTTCTCTGATTAAATCTGCTCTTTGGAACTCCAGGAGAAAGGCCTAGGAGGCTAAAGCTTTTCTACAAACAAGAGGCAGGGGTCACTGGGGGGGGTCTTTCCTGGGGAAGCACCTGCAGGGTCCTGCTCGGTTTCACACAGAGGAGACTGATACACCCCCTGCCTCATGGTGCTGTACTGCCTGGTCGCAGTAACACTGAATTCTCTCTGCAGCTGCTCAGAGCCAGGCTCAGGCCTCTTCACCACTGGGGTCAGGCAGCCTGGCCAGGATGGGAAGAAGCATTTGCAGAGCCCTCACCTGCCTCTCAGAGCCTGTCTGAGGATGTCAGGCTGTTGGTGGGGCCAGGCAATGAGTGTGTGCACATGTGTGCTCGTGTGTTTGAGAGAAACAAGTTCTCAGAAAGCCTGCCTTTCCATCTGGCCAGAGTTTGTTTTGGTTTGATTTGGGGTGATGGGGGAGAGTGGGGAAGGGGGATTGAGGGAAAATAGGTTCCAGGGCAGTGGAGTCTTTCCATGAAGACCAGAGACATCTGTGCAACTAGATGTTGGAGTAGGGGTGAGGGTTGCCGCAAATACTAAGGCATAGAGGGAAGAAGGAATCAAGGGGTAACTGGTGACTCTCTCCAGGCCCTCTCTGGTCTCAGTCCCCATCCAGGACTTCATTCCCTTCCTTTCTTCCATCTCTGAAGTTGGAGCTTTCTGGTTTGCACAGTCTGCCGAGAAAAGTGTGACCCCTGGAGCTGAAAGATGAGGCCCTAACTGTGGCGTGTTTTATTGGGGGCTGGGAGCAGTGCCTTCAAGTGCCATCAGGTGGAGGTGGAGCAGAGCAGAAAGCCACAGGCTGGCCATGGACTGCATTTGGTGCCCAGCAGTCCACTGGCCTGCAAGGCGGGACCGTGTCCCCCATCCTCCAGAGCACGCTAGGCCCCTGCTCGCCCCACCACCCACCTCCTCCTCTCCAGGGAGGACAGATGGGTCCCATGAGGAATTAGAACTAGATTGATGGTGCCTGGGCATGAAGAGGCCGAGGGAGGGACCCAGGGGGCCATTTAGGTAGCCCTTAGAGAAAAGGGGTTTGGGGCTCAGGGTAGAGAAAGGAGCCTTCCGATCCTTCTCAGACCACAGCACAAAAGCCTAGACATTCCCTGCACAGGAACCTGGAAGCCAAGATTCGAAGAGGAGAGGCGCCAGGGAGGTCGGGGCTGGTCAGCCCAGGTGGTCAACTCTCTTAATAGAGTGTTGGGGGCAGCGCTGTCCTCAGGCCCCTCCCATTGGAGGCCAGGGAGGAAGGCCATGGGGATAAGAACAGAGCCTGTGGGCACGTGGCCCAACAGAATTCTCCAGAGCCCAGGCTCCAGGAAGAATTGCAGAGTCAGATCCAGCCCCATTGGAGGACCGTAGGTCAGGAGGGCAGAGCAGCCAGGTGGGGCTGAGGACCTGGGGAGAGAGGCAATGGAGGGCCTATTCCTTTTCACCCTTAGGCCCAGAGCCCTCCTAGCTTATGGGACTGTTCTGAACAGGGATTCCCAGCCCATCCTGAATCTGAGCAGCAGAGCCTCCAAAACTCGGCCACTGTCCAAGCTTTTCTGCCAGCTGGGCTGCTTCAGCTTGCAGCTCAGATCTTCTGGGAGGGTCAGCAGGGCCCCGGGAGCCCAGAAAAGAGCCTGGAAATGCAGCCTTTCTGCCTAGTGTTACTGGGATCCTTGCTGGTACCTTTTGGTAAAGGATTTATACTCTTCAAGCACTTTGCCCAGAGCACTTCATGCACTGCTCTATCAGATAATTATTGAAAAAGGAGTGAAAAATGCTAACTTAAGTGTTCAGGCTTCGATTCAGATGGACCTGAATAAAATTGCCAGCAGCTGAGCTTACTGTTCTGGGGCCTCATTTAACCTCTCTGATTTTGTTTTCTCATCTGTAAAATGGGGATAGTGGCATTTATGCCTTTAGGGTTGCTGTGAGGATGAAGTGAAGTGATGCACACCAAGGGCTTAGTCAAGGGCCTGCTGTTGTTTGAACACAGCTGAGCTCCTCTTCCAGCTACTGCTGGCGTGGGAGTGGAGGCCAGAGGGGCAGCATCAGTCCCCTGGAGGCTGACTCCCAGCACATCCTGAGCAAAGTGTCTGACCTTCCCCCTCTGCCCGGACAGCCTCTAGACCAGGTTACCTTTTGCGGAGCCCACGGAAACAGAGCCTGCAGCCGCAGTAGCCCTTTAAAGCTTCTCCTTCTTCCCTTGACAGCCCCTCTACTTCCCAAGAGTCAAAACTTGTACACCTGGATACCCACCATATACAAAAGCACGCACATCTGCACACACACACACAAACACATGCCTGCACTTGCACACAAACACACATGTGCTGACACCTGCTCACACACACACAAGCACACAAGCACATGCTCCGGGGTCAACATCAGGGCCTCCTTGTCCAGGTGCCTGTGACCAGGTGTCGTAGGACATGTCCAGGATGAAGACTTTGCCTGTTGTCTGATAAGCCTGGCCCTGCTGGGAGTCCAGCCAGCATCAGGCTGCCATGGTTACTGGTCAGTATGCAAATTTCTGTTCAGTAGGACCCATCTGTGACTCGGTGGTATCACTCCATCCTGGCTGAGTGGCAGTCAGTGAATATGATGAGCGGGAGACTGTTTTTTTGATTTTGGGTTTTTGGGGTGTTTTTGTTTTTGTTTTTTGCTGGGCTGACATGGCTGCAGGCCCCTCAGAATCCATCCCCGGGGAGAGGGAAGCAGGGCTGCCTTTTAGTGACTTCTCAGTGACATCACCAGTCCTGCCAGCCACCACTGTCTACCCAAAACAGTACTGGCCTTTGACTCAAAGGGGAGGCCAGGCAGGAGTCCCAAAAGCTGCTGCTGCTACTACTTGGTTCCCAGAGGAGTGATGCAGGAGAAAACTCTTAAATGGCTTTGGGAGCCCTGCTCACTTCTCCAGATGGTCATTGTCCTGAGGACTAGCCAGTCAGGTCTGCCCAGGGACTCAATGGGCAGGAATAGCCATGGCTTAGCCCCAAGAGACCAGAGACCTGGCCTCCAGTCTCCCTTCCGCCTTCTAATTGGCTATGTGACCTTGGGAAAGTGTCCTAGCACTACTGGGCCCTAGCTGCCTCATCTAATACAAACACCACCAAAAGTGGAGCCCAGACCAGCTCTGTGAACCACAGTTCTCTTAGTGTCTGGGGTGCTGTGGTCAAGCTGGGCTGTTCTCTGTGGGGAACCTGGCTGGATATCCAAACATTGTGAGTTCTTTCGAGCTGCCTGGAGGGTCCCTGGGGCTACAGGATTAACTGCTCAGTGAGAGTTGCCCCCGAGGACCCTTTCAGTTTGTCAAGTTTGTACTGCCTGCTTAGCACAGCTGGCCAGCCCTGGGAGGCCCTGGGAGAGGAGTGGACTTGCTATGCTTATGGTGACTCCTACCTCCAAGCAGTAAGCGTAAGACTGCAAAGAAACCACATTCAAGATCACCCGCAACCTCAGATTTAACAGGAGTGCACAGAAGGGCTCATGTTTAGAAGAGCTGGGGTCCGTGCTTCAAGGGTGTGGTCTCTGCATGGAACTGGGGGTCAGAGCCCCAGGATCTTCCTCAAGGCTCTTTCAGTCAGAGCCATCCTACTCTCTTGCCCTTTTCCAACTGCATAACCCTCTGGAATCCCTATCAGGAAGCAGGGGAGAGATCCAGAGCTAGACAGCGCACAGGACTTCCTGCTCATGTCCCCGTGCTCCCCTTCCTCTGCAGGAGATGAGAACATCAGACCACAATTCCACCTCCTGCCTGGGTCTAGCGGAACTTGCTGTGCACGTGCGGAGGCAGTGAAGCAAGCCCTTGCACACTGCCTCGCCTGTCTTTTTTTTTTTTAATTTTTATTGGAGTCTAGTTGATTTAAAATGTGTTAGTTTCTGCTCTCACTGTGTACAGGCACTTTTGACAGATGAGGAAACAGAGACTATGTATGACTTGCCCACATGCACACAGCACTAGGGACAAAACTGAGACTCGAGGCCTGCAATCAGGTGCTGGCTGTTACCTTAGAATGGTAGGTGAGCTTTTCAAAAGCACTGGGGAGATTTCTGGGCTCCCACCCCAGAGCCTGGTTCCATTGGTCTGGATGATTCTGAAGGACAGCCGAGTTGCAGACCTCAGAGATCCCATGGCCAGGCCTGATCCCCATTTAACTGATGAAAGACTGAGAGCCAGATAGGCGGGGTACCATGGGGTCGCACAGCGGGTCAGTGACAGAGCTGACCCTTGGGCAGGGCCCTTATATCCAACCCTTCGATGGCCTGGGTGTCTACCTCGAAGACCCGTGAATTTGCACATTTACAACATGATCCAGCTTCAAAGAGTGCAATTGGCTGCCATTTAGGGGGCACAGGTGTTCTACAGGTGAACCCACCCGTCTCTTTCTCCAAGTTGCAGTTTGCTTTCCTAAGTCGTGTGATCAGGCTGGGACCTGAGGCCTAGCCCCTGCAGGTTTCTAGGGTGTTGGGGGTGTCAAGTGGAGAAGTGACCTGCTGCCTGGGGCCTCTTCCCCTCCCCAGTCCTGCTCCACACAAACTCTGAGCCTCCATGCCTGGCTCCTAGGAGATGGGCAGGCCAGTGAGGCCCATGGGGGCAGGACAGGGACAAGGGGCCGGTCTGGGTACCCCAAGCCCTAGTTCTGAACAGAAAGAAGGGCCCCATGAATGAGCTCAGGCTGAGCAAGCTGTCTCCAGGACGGGCTTGAAAGGGTCAAAGGCCTGGCACTGGAGCTGGGAGGGGGAGGATGGGGACTCCTCCGCCCCCTGCCCCCACTCACCTTTCCTCCCTGGGGACATCTGCCAACTGACTCTTGCGCCTCTGCCTCCCCACCAGGTACTAACCCCACAGCTCATCTCTAAAGAACCTGCCCTGCCTGCTGATCCTAACATTGCCTCTCTCTACCCCAATCAAGGGCTCCTGGGGACTGGGTGCCAGGGAAGGGGCTCAGGAGGCTGGGAGGGGACACCACTAACCTGCTTTCACCTCACAGGCTGGCTGCTGGTGTCTGAAGAGTCCTGACCAACGTTTCTCTCTCTCTCTCCCGCCCCCTCCCCCATCTCTCTCTATCTGTATCTCTCCCTCCATCCCTTCCCCTCTCTGACCCTCCTTTCTTCTGCACTGCCAGAGCACCTTGGATTTGAACTAAAGGGTACGGAGCCTCTATGTATCGGTCAGCGCCATCCACACAGCCCCTCTCCACAGCCTCACCATGCGTGCTGGATGTCTGGTTTCCTTTCCCCCCAGATGGAAAAGGGATGATTTCAAAAATCCCCCTGTCCCCATCAGGATGTCCTGTAATAAACTACATTGATCTGGGGGAGACAAGAAAAGCTCATGAACAGCAGAGTACCCTGGCGTTCAGACTGCGCCCCCGTGTACAGTAGTGCCCCCTTGCCTGGGGCCAGTCGCCAGGGTTCTCTGAGGGGAGCGGGACCCCTGAGCTGTGTGCAACCCAGTGGGTTGGCCAGACAAGAGCCCTCGGAGAGCAGGTGTCTGAAAGCCACAGAATCCTGGTTTGGAGAACTGTGCAGAGAGGCATCCCTTTCAATTTGACCTTAATCCTCCTTCCTTTTCCCATTTCCATTTCCATTGCTTTTCATTCTTCACCAGGCTGGCAGCTGATAACACCCATTTGTCTCTGCCGCCTGCCCCGTGTTTGTCTGCCAGGCTTTGCCATCTGCTTGAGGCTGTTACTCCCTTCATGATCCGTCCCCACAGTGGCACATGTGTTTGTGGGCAACACCAGCAAGGGTCCACGGTGGGCTGGCTTCTGGTGCCTGCCTTCCTGCCTCCCAGCTCAGAACCTCACGTCCCACTCGTGACTGTCCTCTGGCCCCTGGAAGATGCCTTGGGCAGGAAGGGACTTTGAGGGGTCAGTCTTCCCAGCTCTCTGGCTTTGTGCTGGGAGGCTCCACCCTGGTCCACACATATAGCAGGAGAGAGGCAGGGGCTCAGAGGGGTTGAGCCTTGGGCGGGGTCAGACCCCAGATGTGTGCAGAGCCTGCAGTTATGAAAAGACTATTCTCGTGGCAGATTTGGGGAGGCCCTAGTTCCCCGGCCACCTAGCCACCATCAGCTATTCTCAGAAGATGGAGCTGAAAGTCTATGTGTAAGAGTATGTCTGTCTCTCTGCTGTGACAGGGTGGGGAGGAGAGGGGCCGAGTCTGTGGTGTCTGTGTGATCATGGCAGGGGGTGCAGGGGGGGAATCTGTAGGTGTGCGTGTCTATGTTGTTCTGGGGGGCTGACATGTTTACACCTTGTTGGGTCTGTCAGTGCAGGGTGTGAGCGCACGGAGGGGTGCAGTGGAACATCTTTGTTGTTAAGGGTTGAGCATGAGCAGCGGGTGCGGAGGCAAGTGTGAGCGTACGTAAATATGTGACTGTCTGTAAAGGTGGTCTGTATATTCATTCACACACCAACTCAACAAACCTCTACTGAACCCCCGAGTTGGCCAGACCCTGGCGATCTAGCACGCAGAGTCCCTGCCCTCCTGGTGCTCAGATTCACAGGGTGAGACAGACAACAAACAGGAAAGATACCAGGTGGGGGTAAGTGCTACACAGAAAATAAAATGGGATGGCGCCTAGCCGGGGTGGGGAGCTACTCTAGCTAAGTGGCCAGGGAAGGCTTGTCCAATGAGGTGACATTTGAGCTAAAACCTGACGAGAAGTAGCCAGCCCTGCAAACAATTGGGGGAGAGTGTTTGAGGCAGGGGGCACAGCAAGTTAAGGATGATGTGGATGGGCCTGCCTTGTTCGATGGATGGAAAGACTGCCAGTGCCTCTGGAGCACAGCAGACATGGGGAAGAAGACTACAGGTGGGATCTAGAGGAAGGGACCAGGTGACCCAGGGCCTCGTGGACCATGGTAAGGCTTTGGGTTGTATTCAAATTGCAGGGGGATGCCATTGTGGGTTTTTAAGCAGAGGAGTAAAATGATCTGCTTTATGGTTGGAAATCAATGTGGCTTCGGGGCAGAGGATAGACTGGGTGAGGGGACAGGGTGTGGAGGAACAGAAGCAGAGAAACCAGTCAGAAGCGGGCAGCTGTCGAGTGAGAGATGGCATCATCTTGGATGAAGCTGGAAGCAGTGGAAATGGGAAGAAGTGGTCAGATCCAGGATCTACTTGGGAGGGAGAGCTGAGACGACTTGCTGATGGATCAGGTATCAGAGTGGGTGGGAAGATCAGGAATGATTCTAAGGTCTGGGGCCGGTATAACAGGAAAGGTGGTGTCGCCACTGAAGAGATGGGAAGAGCAGGGAACGAGGGTGGGGAATCAGTGCTTCTGCTTGGCCATGACCCTTGGATGTAGGAATCTGGAGCTCGGGAAGAGGTCAGGGCAGGAGAGAGAAAAGTGAGATTCAGCTGCATACAGATGGTATTTCAAGTCTGAGTCTGGGTGAGATGACGGAGGGAGAAAGGGCAGGTGGAGAGAGGAAGAAGCCTGAGAGCTCTGGGCCTGGACCCTGCAGCCCACATGGAAGAGGGGGAAGTAGCAACTGAGACAGAGAGATGAGCCAGTGCAGGGGGAGGAAACCCAGGAGGGAAGACCATCCCGGGAAGTGGGTCCAGCAGGGGGAGTCTGCTGAGAGGGAAGCGAATGACCACAGACTTGGCAGCGGGGGGTTGTTGGTGACCATGACCAGAGCGGGCTGAGAGGAGTGATGGAGACAGAGGCCTGAGTGGAGGACTGAGGCGTGGCTGGGGATGAGAACCGGAGGCAGGACGAGGACCACAGAGCCTGGAGGTGGGGATCTGGGGTGGAGGGCTGTTTGTTCAAGACTCTGCATGACTGTGTCAGTGGGTGTGATTGCATGCGTGGCGGCCGTGTGTATTGTTGTGAAGGGTCTGTCTGTGTGTCAGACGGGCACAGTCCTCCAGGTATGTGTGCCTGGGGCTTTGTACCCAGTGTTTGCTGCTGGGCATACCTTTGCCACAGGAGACCCTGCAAGCCTGGGGGCTTAGGGACACTGCCCAGGGCTCCACCAAGGCTTTGGGTCCCGCCCCCACTTATCCCTGTGCTGGTGGGAGGGGAGCGATGGGGAGGGGCCGGCCAGCAGATGGGAGTGGGAGCAAGGGTGGGGTGTCTAGGCTGTAGGCCTTGACCATGTCTGGTGCTGTCACCTTTTTCCTTTGCTTCCTCCAGGCTTTCTCTGTTCTAGAAGGGTAAGGGTTGCCCCGCCAAAAAGTGGGAGGTAGAGGGGATAGTTGGGTCTTTTTGAGGGCTTTGAGGCCCAGCCTAGCTCAGCTCCTTCAGAAGGGTGGAGGCTGCTCCTTGAGCACAAGGGCTGTCCTAGGCGCCACGGGGCTGTGCTGCCACTTGTGGGTCTCTGACAAGCAGAGACGGGGAGAGCTGGAGTGGGCCAGGGCCACAACCCTGACCAAGCTGCAGGGATAAACCAAGGCCTTTCTCCCCTCTCCCGCCTCTGTGGGCCTGGTCTGCTCTGTCCCTGCTTCTGGTCCTGGCATCCCTCCTAAGTCCAGCCTCTGGGCCTCATGTCCTGTCTCCAGCCCAGAACAAGCCACTCTCCACCTTCTTAAGGAAGCCAAAGAGGCCAGCCAGGCCTTTGCCCGGGGTCTGCATGTTCACCACCATGAAGACCAGCTTCCCCCAGCCCATCAAGGCTCTTTGCAGCCACCAGGCCATAGTGGGTTGCCCTCCCCTATGACCTTGGGAACTTCACCTCCATCCCACCTCCTCCAGCCATCCCCCTGCATTTTCCACTCACATGCTCCAGGCAGAGCACGGGCTTGGGAAGGTGAACTCAGGGGTAGTCACTTGTGATGAGATCCACGGGTGGTGGAGTTCAGGAAAGCAGGAGGGAGGGGACGGGCTGGGGAGCGGTGAGATGGATGGGAGCCGGGCAGCACCTGAGCTGGAGAGAGCCCGGGGTTTGCAGGGCAGGGGGACGGTCTGCAGCACTGTCTCTACGGGTCTGCCTCCCACCCTGCCCCCTCACGCCCTCTACCTCTGCAGAAGCCGAGGAGCTGTACCAGAAAAGGGTCCTGACTATCACCGGCATTTGCGTGGCTCTGCTGGTCGTGGGCATCGTCTGCGTGGTCGCCTACTGCAAGACCAAGTGAGTTGTCGGGCACTCAGAGCAACCAGGGACTGCTTTTGTGGGGACAGGCTCTCCTCTCCACCCCACCATGCCTGGCCGAGCCTCCCCCATTCCTATGCCCCTCTGCCCCCTTCTGCAGCTGGTGAGGGGCCAAAGGGCTGGGCCAAGAAGCAGGAGCAGAGGGAGGGGAAGACAGGTCCCAGAGAACTGCGCAAGAACGGTCATAAGCCCAGGCAGTGGAAGAAGATAGATCTGCGTTCTAATTCAGCTCGGCCATTTCCTGTGACCCTGAGGAAACGGACGAGCTTCTCTGAGTCCTCGTCTGTAAAATGAGTGTGATAATGAGTGTGATCCTCTAGTACCTCAGAGGATCCTGGAGGGAGGATCTGCCCTGTCAAGTAGGCAGGCACTGGGGCAGTGTTGGGGGTGGGCAAGCACAGAGAGGGAGGCACCTTCTCAGGGGAAAAAGAGACCTCACAGGGCACTGCCTAATCCCACCTAGGAGCAGTCCAAGCAGGAATACAGAGAAGACGGGGTTGGGCCACCCCTGGGCAAAGAAAAGGTGGCATCAGAACCCTGGAGCAAGGAAAGGGGCTGGACAGTTCCAGTAGAAGAGTGCAAGCTAAAGGACAAATGCAGGAGAGGGTCAGCTGTGTTCATGGAGCTTGAGCAGCCCAGGCTAGCTGGAGCAAAGGGCTGGGGTCAATTTTAAAAAGGTGCACAAGTCTAAAAGAACAGCTGGAACCTGCATGGCACCACAGGGCCTTGAATGTCAAGCTTGGGGACCTGGGTTTATCCTACAGATGATAGGGAGCCATTGCAGGTTGTAGAGTGATGTGGTACAGAAAGAGTTTGTCATATCTGTTCTTATGTGGAAAGCAAGAGTCTGGGCATAGCCACCATTTGGGGGACTGAGCCCCCGGGTCTCGACTACTGCTGCCCCTATCTATGAGATCTAAGGCCCTGCCAGCCTTGGGGTTTAGGGTTCAGGGAGCTCACAGGAGGAGACTGGGCCCATGTAGGAAAATTGAGGCCAAGAACTGGGGGGAGAAGCAAGCCCCATGTTCTAACCCCTACCACATTTACTTATTTCTTCAACAAACTTTCATTCAGTGCCTGCTGGACACCAGGCCCTGCACCAGGCACATGGCACATGCTCTAAGCAAGAGGTCCGGTGTTACAGGATGTATTTCAGGGGTGCCTAACCTCAGCTAGAGGGCAGGGAGGGTTGCCCCGAGAAAGGTGCATTTAGGCTGGGCCTGAGAGATGAGCAGGAGTTAGCAGGTGAAGAGGCTGAGAATGTGCTGCAATTGGATGCAAAGGCCCAGAGGCCAGAGAGGCACAGTGTAGGATCAGAAACAAGCCCTCCAAGGATGCAGCAAGCTGGGGTGGGGGAAAGGGCAGTGAGAGACAGGGCTGGGGAGAGGAAACAGGATTCTGAAACCCAATGAAGGGGCTTTAACAGGAGAGTGACATGATTAAACTTGTTGATTACAAAACAAGTGTATTGAGCACTTAATCGGTGCCGAAGTGAAGTAGCCCCACAGGTCTTGACTCCCTGACCACAGCATCCTGTTTTATTTTCTCCATAGCACTTTGCTGAAAGTATCTTGTTTGTTTATTTGTTTATGTGTTTATCATCTGCCTCCCCTACTGGCCTGCAGGCTCCATGAGGGCAGGAACCAGATCTGTCTCCTCTGCTCCAAAACAGCATCTGGCACATAGTAAAAACCCAATAGATACCAAATAAATGAATGAATGAAGTGGGCCAGCACTGTGCTTGAATATTTTATCTACTCTTAATCCTCAATGGTCTTTGGAATGCATAGATGATCAGTCCGTTTCACAGATGAGGAAAGTGAAACATGGAGAGTTTAAGTAACTTGCCCAGAGTTACACAGCTAGAAAGTAGTAGAGTTCTGCTCTCTCAGCAGAGCCAAAGCTCATTACCACTACGCTCAGGTCCTGCTGAATTCCGGCTGGCAGTGATGATGTAGCGGGTTGATTGAAGGGGTCCTGGCTGAAGGCAGCCTGAGCACAGCAAAGAGCAGTAGCAGGAGACTGCCACGGCAGTCCCGGCACAGGTAGACTAGTTCCCTGGAGTAACAGCTAGGGAAGCTCATACTTTGTGTATGTCAGGGGAGGGGGGGAGGGGGTGTCAGGCTAATGCACCTTCCCCTGTGCAGAAAACAGCGGAAGCAGATGCATAACCACCTTCGACAGAACATGTGTCCAGCCCACCAGAACCGGAGCTTGGCCAATGGGCCCAGCCACCCCCGGCTGGACCCTGAGGAGATCCAGATGGCAGACGTGAGTGGTGTTCCCAGGCCCCACTCTGACCCCTTGCTGTGTAGCCCGCCTTCTTATGCCCCCTGCAAGAATGGGCCAGGGACGCGGCCGGCCCATTCTGTGCTCAGCCTTGCCTGCTAGCCTAGCCTTGCCTCAACAGGATGACTTAGCCTCGCTTGGCCCACTTCCTTAAGGGAGGTCGGGGGATTGATTTCCAGGGGCCATTGCTGCCCTAACACCGAGTCCGCTTATCCAGTGGACCACCACCACCCCTGCAACCTGGAGCTTACTGCCTCACTTCCGCTGCCCACCAGGAAGGAGGGCCAACTTGGTCATCTGTCACTAACTGCCCCCCGCCCAAAAAAACCCTCTGTCTGTTCCAGTATATCTCCAAGAATGTGCCAGCCACAGACCATGTCATCCGGAGGGAAACGGAGACCACCTTCTCCGGGAGCCACTCCTGTTCTCCTTCTCACCACTGCTCCACAGCCACGCCCACCTCCAGCCACAGGTGGGCACCACCAAGGCCCATGCAGCCTTGCAGACTCCTGTATGCACACCCTCAGGGCGTGCGCATGCGCACCACACACCTGCCTGGGGACACACACCAAACTCCCCAGCCAGGCTGGGCTCTGTATTGAGGGTCCCTGTGAGCAGGAGGGTGGAGGTGGGGGGCTTCAAACCAGAACTCACCACCAAACGTACATCCAGATCCTCAAGAGACCGGATTCCTTTTTCTAGTCTAAACCAGCCCCAGAGGAACAACAGCATCACTGTGCTCCCACCTAACCTTTGGTTTTGTTTGGACCTCATCAGCACCACTTCATCTGGCATAAAGTGCCTGCTCACTCAAATACCCACAGCTATTTGATGCCCTCTCCTGAGTTTTCCACATGAACCTCGTCCACCTTAGCCTCCTCTCCAGAGGTAGGGAGGCCTGTCCACACAAGCACAAAGGCTCAGACAGCTCAAGAAAGAACATGGTTGGCCCCTTTCTTCCCTGGGGAGCAGCACAGAATAGGCAGGGTCCCCATATATTGGCCACTGGGGCTGGGCTCTTGAGGCAAGTGGCTAAGGACCATGGGAGTGGAAGGGTCCCAGACACGGAGGCTAAGGAGAGGTTGGTTGCAGAGAGGAAAGGAAGAGGCCTCTGCACATTGCAGCTCACCCATCCACGGGCCTCCAGCTCTCCTCCTCCCAAAATCGGGGTTTGACATTTATGATGTTACACATCAGCCCAGAGTGAAGGGCAGTGAGCTGAGGGAGCCTGAGATGGAATGAAGAACCAGGGAAGGGGCGGGCCTGGGACCACACGAGCTGGGCTGCCCAGCCCCTTCCTGACCCCTCACCTAACTCCCACCTGGCTTCTCCAGGCATGAGAGCCACACGTGGAGCCTGGAACATTCTGAGAGCCTGACCTCCGACTCCCAATCGGGCATCATGCTGTCATCAGTGGGCACCAGCAAGTGCAACAGCCCAGCATGTGTGGAGGCGCGGGCACGGCGGGCGGCAGCCTACAGCCTAGAGGAGCAGCGCAGGGCTGCTGTGCCACCTTACCACGACTCCATAGACTCCCTGCGTGACTCCCCACACAGCGAGAGGTCAGTTCCTACCCCGTGACCTGTGCCCCACCGTAGCCAGAGAGCTGGCACCACTGACCCAGGGCTGACCCTTAGGTCACCTCAGAAACACTCCAAAGAGCCTCATCCCCGTTTTCCAGATGGGCAAGCAAGGTCCCTGAAAAGTTAAATGGTCTGCTCAGGGTCATCAACATGTTAATGACAGGCTGGGACTACAGCCAGTAGACCCTGGTGTGTTATGACCATTTAACTTAATTTTTCTACTAGGACACTTTTCAGAGTAGAAGGGGATGTTATTAATAATTGCAGTGGAACATCAGGAACAAACAGGGTCTGGCCTGGACAAACCAGAACATACAGTTGCCCTACCCTGGTGTCACCTAGAGGCCCCATGTCCCAGGAGAAACAGACACCAAGATTAAGCAGACTGAAGAGTGGGAGGGGAGGCTGTCTGTGAGTAAACTGATGAGTGCCGATGGGAATGAGCCAAGAATGCCTGAAGGCCCTGGAAGTATCAGCAACTAGGCCCCCATGGATTAAGATGCCATTGGGTTCCTGAGCAATGAATGCAGTGAGAACCAGGAACCTTCCCTTCTTCCCTGACTCCAAGCCAGGAGTTGCAGGGGGCCAGCCTCCATCTTGCTCTCCCCTTGGCAAGTGGGATCTGTGGGAGGAGAGCAGAAAAAGGGGCATGGTACTAGGAACTCCAGGCTGGGGTGGAGAAGGCTTCAACTCAGCCTACTCCATGCCAGTCATGGACACAAAACCACTGAAGCTCACAGCTGCCTATGGAAAGTGCTAAGCATAGGACACCCCACCAGGGCAGAGAAACCCAGTCTGACGGCAGGCTCTGGGAAGCAGCTAGGTTTTCCAAGACCAACCTTTCCAAGCTCAGCTCCACCACCTGTGTGACTTGGGGCAGGTTGATCACCTCTGTGCCTGTTTCCTCAGCTATAGAACAGGGAGCGTTACACCTATCGTGCATGGTTCTTATGAAGGCCACCCTAAGATCATGCGCAAAGCTCTTCGCCTTTTACCTGACATGGCGCTGGTGCTCACTAGGTGGAGCTATGGTTATCAGTAGTAACAAGAGCAATAGGACTTCTTAATGCAGCGGTCCCCAACCTTTTTGGCACCAGGGACCGGTTTTGTGGAAGACAATTTTTCCACAGACGGGGGCGGAGGGATGGTTTCGGGATGATTCATTTATTGTGCACTTTATTTCTATTATTATTACATTGTAATATATAATGAAATAATTATACAACTCACCATAATGCTGACAGGAGGCGGCGCTCAGGTGGTAATGGAAGCCATGGGGAGTGGCTGTAAATACAGATGAAGCTTCAGTCGCTCCGGCCACACACCTCCTGCTGTGCGGCCTGGTTCCTAACAGGCCACAGACGGGTACTGGTCCGCGGCCTGGGGGTTGGGGACCCCTGCCTTAATGGATGGGAGGTAGAGAGGCAAGGCGGGGAAAGACTTCCAGGCAAGGGGAACAACTTGAGCTGTTCCAGCAAAGGCACTAAGGACATGGCTGGTGAGGCGCCTAGAGCAGGGTGGGCTGTGAGGAGACTGGAGCTGGGCCTGAACAGGCAGGCTGGGGCCAGATAGATGGCCAGTGGCCCTGGGTGGGTAAGTAGGAAGGGCCTCCTAAAGCAGAGCTATGACTTTAAAAGATTGCTCTGGGAGGGAATTCCCCGGCAGTCCAGTGGTTGAGGCTCCACGCTTCCACTGCAGGGGCGCAGGTTCAATCCCTGGTCGGGGGACTAAGATCCCACATGCCACGTGGCCAAAAAAAGATTGTTCTGGGAACTGCATAGGCTGAAGGAGGAAAGACCCTGAGGTGGGGTAATGACCAGAGTGAACATCTAGTCCGAGGATGGAGTGGAGCAGGGTGGAGGGTATTCCAGGAGAAAGGGAATGGGTAGGACGTGATGGATGTGCATGTGGGAGAGGGAAGAGAGGGGAGTCAGATGATTCTGAAAAACAGTAATGGGGACTCCGGAGAGCAATGAGGTGCCCAGCTTTACAGTTTGGAAGAGAGGCAGGGAGGTGGGTGGTCCCTGTCCTGAGGTGGATAATGGTTGGGCAAGAGGGTGGTTGACTCAGAAAGGGAAATGTGGAGAAAGAAAAGGGACAGGTGCCTGGGACCCAGAGTGGGAGATATTAGCAAGGGCAAACTTTTGAAGGAACTGGTGGTCTTTAGCCCCAAGCAGAGACACTTCAGTGGGGTCTTGGTAACTATGAGCTCTGGGCTGAGGACCCTACCTGAGGTGGGAGCAGTCACTTCCCTGAGGCAGCTTTTAGCTTCAACTTAAAAAGGAAAATATTTCCCCACTGTAGCCATCAGCCATGGGATGAACTGTCCTGGAGGGGAGGTAAGTCCAAGTCACAGGGGTGGCTGAATGCAGGGACTAGAATGAGGAATTGGGCAGTATGAGTTCTGGTTCCTGCCTGGCCTGGGTTCAAATCACAGCTCAACCACTTCCTGGCTGTGTGAACCTTGAGTAAGTCAATTAAATGTTCTGAGTCTCAGTTTCCTCACGTGTAGTACGGGACTAACAAAAGCCTCTTATAGAATTACTGTATTAGATGAGATCGCACATGTAAAATGCCC
This sequence comes from Balaenoptera physalus, assembly GCF_965194825.1. NCBI lineage: Eukaryota > Metazoa > Chordata > Mammalia > Artiodactyla > Balaenopteridae > Balaenoptera > Balaenoptera physalus. Next base: position 60,687,459 of record NC_138890.1, read on the forward strand.
CAGCCTTAGTTAGCCTCACCCAAAGTAACCATTCAGGAACACCGGTGACTGTGAGCATCCCCACAGCCAAGGACCACTGATAAGTTTATGGAATCATCCAACAATGCTACGGAATGAGCACTGTGGTTACTCCCGTTTCACAGATTAGCAAACTGAGGCTCAGAGAAATTAAGGAAATTGCTTACGGTCACTGAGGAATACCAGCATGGTTCTTGCAAGAGGGATCCTGGGCAAGACCACTGCTTTGCATCAGGTCCGCCCCATCCCCTGGCCACCGGCCCACGTCTCTGCCTCTCCCCGCAGGTATGTGTCGGCCCTGACCACGCCCGCGCGCCTCTCTCCCGTGGACTTCCATTACTCGCTGGCCACGCAGGTGCCGACTTTCGAGATCACGTCCCCCAACTCGGCGCACGCCGTGTCGCTGCCGCCCGCCGCGCCCATCAGCTACCGCCTGGCGGAGCAGCAGCCGCTCCTGCGGCACCCGGCGCCCCCCGGCCCCGGTCCAGGGCCCGGGACCGATGCGGACATGCAGCGCAGCTACGACAGCTACTACTACCCCGCGGCGGGACCGGGGCCGCGGCGCGGGGCCTGCGCCCTAGGCGGCAGCCTGGGCAGTCTGCCCGCCAGCCCTTTCCGCATCCCCGAGGACGACGAGTACGAGACCACACAGGAGTGCGCGCCCCCACCGCCGCCGCGGCCGCGCGCCCGCGGCGCGTCCCGTAGGACGTCGGCTGGGCCCCGGCGCTGGCGCCGCTCGCGCCTCAACGGCCTGGCGGCGCAACGCGCACGCGCGGCGCGGGACTCGCTGTCGCTGAGCAGCGGCTCGGGAGGCGGCTCGGCTTCCGCCTCGGACGACGAAGCGGACGACGCGGACGGGGCGCTAGCGGCCGAGAGTACGCCTTTCCTCGGCCTGCGTGCGGCGCACGACGCGCTGCGCTCGGACTCGCCGCCGCTCTGCCCGGCGACCGACAGCAGGACTTACTACTCCCTGGACAGCCACAGCACGCGGGCCAGCAGCAGACACAGCCGCGGGCCGCCCCCGCGGGCCAAGCAGGACTCGGGGCCCCTCTAGGGCCCCTGCCGCCCCCTCCGCCTCGCCCGCCCCACTGTCTTTAAGGAGAACAGAGACCGCCGACTGGAGAGAGAAAGGAGGAAAAAAAAGAAATAAAAATATTTTTATTTTCTATAAAAGGAAAAAGGTATAACAAAATGTTTTATTTTCATTTTAGCAAAAATTGTCTTATAATACTAGCTAACGGCAAAGACGTTTTTATAGGGAAACTATTTATATGTGACATCCTGATTTACAGCTTCGGAAAAAAAAAAAAGAAACAACAAAAAAAAAAGAGAGATGGGCCAATTTTTTGACTCTTTAATAGAAACCTATATTGTGGTGCCTTTTGCTGTACGCTAATCTGGAGCTCCTGGAGAGAAGTCTGGGTTGCGGGGTGGGGGAATGTAGGATCCCAAGCTGGCGGGGGTCGTGGGAGGTGGTGGTGGCGAGAGAAAGCAGGAGAGAAGAGGCTGCCGGATTGTGTTCAGGTGGGCGCAAGGCTGGGGGCCCCAAGGAACGACATGAGGTCCGGAGTAGCTTTGCCCCAGTGCAAGATCTGGAGTCCTGGGCCCCCTGAGGAGAGGGCGGGGATCCTAGGTTTGGAGCTAGAGTTGGGGTCAGGTAACGTCCAGGGGGAGACTAAGGCCCAGCGACAGCAACCAGAATGGGGAGGGGGCCTCCCCGCTCCTCACAGCTGCTAAGGGAGGGGGACACTGAGAAAGAGGTCTTCCCAACAGCCTCGGCCCGGGGAGGGGGCAGCTCTGCCAGGACCCCAATGTTCGTGGTTCCTCCTCCCCTATGGCCTCCAGGACGCCCCTCCGTCCTCTGCAGCACCTTCGTTTACAGGTCGTCTTTTCTATTTTACGCCTGCATGTCCTTTGCATTTCAGATTCTTTAGATTGGATGCATGGTCACGCTGGGACCGAGAAGAGCCACTCGACAGTGTATTTGATTCCCCACTTAGCAATAAAGTAACACCATTTTCTTCTCACAGCCCAACTCCCAGCCCCTAGCCCACCTATGACCTCCACTCCCTCTCCAGCCCTGACCTCCCCACCCCCCAAAACTGGGTCCACTGCTAATCTGTCAAAAAAGTAATTGTTTAAAAAAAAATAATCCTAAACAAATGGGAAACCTGCCCCTTGAAATGTCCAAACACCTGACTGTTGACACTTGAACATTTTTATATTATAAATAAAATCAGAAATAACTCATGTTTGACTGCGTGTGCCTAGCCCCCAGGTGAGGAGGGAAGACAGAGGATGAAGACCTGTGATAGAGATGGATGGATGTTGGTGTGGAGGTTGGAGAGGGCCAGAGCAGTCCCTGGGAGAAGAGACCCTCCCTTCAATCTCCCTGCCTTCGACTCCCAGGACAGGCTCCAGCCCTCCTCCCTGTTCTAAGAACGTTCACAAGGTGTCCCCCAGCTCCCACCACCACCCCGCCCCGGCTGCTGGGGAACCTGGCCAAGGGTCTGACACAGATTACTCTGCTTCGAGCTCAGCCTCAGAGCCCTGGCCCAGTTCCTGCCCTGGAGCTACAGGGGCCAGAATAAGGCAAGAGTTTCCGGGCCTAGGTGGGTGAGGAGGGAAGGGTTGTGAGGTTGGCACTGAAGCAGCTGAGGCAAGATGACCCTTGGGGTCTCAGGCATGTCACAGGCAAAGTGTGGACATGAAAAGTGGCATAATGGGTACCCTCAGCTGCCAGGAGGACCACAGCTGCTGCAGCTTGTAAGCCCACAGGGTGTTGGGTTTTTTAATACCCACTTAAAGCCAGGGCCTGTCTAAACTTGCAGTCCCTGACGAAGCGTACATGATTTCAGGCATGGAGGAGGCAGATGGTAGTCCAGGGTAAGCCTTTCCCCTCATTAATTAATGTCACTAAGCCAATGCCCAGCACCAGGAACCATTAGGTTCCAACCAGACACAAAGGAGTCAGCTATCCAAAGAGCTCCGGTGGTTGACGTGTGGGCGTGTGCGCAAATGAGCCCGGAATGTGTGTAGTCAGCTCAAAGACCTACACATGTGAAGGACAGAGAGGCTTAGGGTTGAAAGCGCTTAGGTATCAACAGGGCCTGAGTTCAAATTCCAGCTCTGCCCCTCACTAGCTGTGTGACTTCTCTAGGCTGTACTTGCCTCATCTGGGAAATGGTGATGCTAACACCTACCTCAAAGTTGCTGTGGAGATTATATAGAGAGCCCAGGATGGCTTCTGGCACATGATAGATGTCTATTAATGGCTAATTTGATGATGATGATGACCATATCCTGTGCCTTGCATTCTTGAGTCACACAGAGAGTGGCAAAAACTGGATGAAAGGGAAGTGATGGAGAAAAGTAAAGAACTAGACATGTATTCATGTGGGGATGCTGGGGAAAAAAGTACCTGTTACAAAGAAAAAAAGGAAATTAATGAACTAAATGCTACACAAACCTGCAAATCACTGACTTCTCTAGCCCCTATCTGATGATCTCATCCAGATCCCTGTGCCGGCTCTGAGTTTGCTATTGGCTCTAAAATTTTCTGAGAGCCAGTAATTCCTCTATGTGATTTATGATCTCTGTATGACCCTGAGTAATTCTGAATGACCTCTTGGTGAACCCATCGACCTTTTCATGACCCAGTTTATTGTCCTCATTTGACCCTTCTGAGGGCGTGAGTTGCTATTACCTTCTAAATTTTCACTCAGAAACCACTTCCATGACTCCAATGAGCACACCGACCTCTATGTAACCCAAAGTAATTCTGGATGACCTCTTGGTGAACCTATTGACCTCTATGTGACCCCAAGTAATTCTGAATGACCTCTTGGTGAACCCACTGACCTCTTCATGACCCAGTTTAGTATCCTCATTTGACCCTTCTGAGGGCCCTAAGTTTTTAACCTTCTAAATTTTTAGTCAGAAACCACCTCCATGACCCCAATGAACCCATCTACCTCTATGTAACCCCAAGTAATTCTGAATGGCCCCTTGATTAACTCATTGACTTTCACATGACCCCATTTGGTACCTTCATTATCTGCTCTGGATTCTAAGTTACCTGCTGAGAGTCTAAGGCCAGAACCTAATCAGTTTCCTTGACTTCTTCTCATATCAGCCACCTATTCATTCGCAGGTGTGAACAGAACCTAGGAGCAGGTGTGGCCAGAGAGGCCCCTTTTCTACTCACCTCTCAAATTCTGCCTTGGGGCATCTTTAGTATGGCCTGTCCGGAAGAGGTATAGCCCTGTTAAGTGACTTTCCTACTACTACCCTGTCCCCCAGGAGCACTTAGGACATTCGGGTGGCTTCCTGAGTCAGTTTCCCCACTTCTCCAATTCTTTTTTCTTCTCCCTGCCAGGTCATTTTTGGCTTGTCTCCCCAGCCCTTCCAGAGTCCCAAATGGAAATGGTGACTGTCTGTTCCCCTCCCCACTAGACTGTGAGCCCCGTGTGGACAGGGATCTGGTCAATCTTTTTCTCACCACAGTATCCCCAGCACCCAGCACAGCGTGCAGCACTGTTCACCTTCACTGAATGAGAGGATGGAGGCTCAAGAGACGCCGTCCTCAAGGGTCAGCCCCCAGGAGTCCCTGAGCCCACGGACACTTCCCAGGACCACCAGGTGGCGCAAACCACTTATCGCATCTCACCTGCAGTCCTCCAAGTCTGGATTTGGACAGTCCTGGAAAATGGACATATTAGGGGTAGAGGTTGTGGAGGGAATATGATGGTCCATTAGAATGCAGAAAAAAAATATTAGAACTTTGCTTTAGATTTATTTTCATCTCATCTTTTTAAAATTTCTATTTTTGTGTATGTTTTATAATGTACATATTTTAGTACAGTAGTACATGTATATAATTTACAATAAATAACTATACAATTAAGAAAGTGAACTAAAAATTTTTTTACTGATGGGAGGCACAGCTAGTGCTCAGGGAAGCACACGTGTCTGCAGCGGATGGAGCCTGCTCCTCTGCTTTCACTCACCCACCCTCATGAGGTAGAGGGTGGGAAGCTGACCCCAAACTCAAAGGACCTTTGAGACAGTGTGGAGAAAAAAGTACAGAGAGCTTTTTTATGTTGCCACATTGCTCTTTCAATTTCACTTAAATGAACATTTACTTCCACTCAGCAAAATGAAGGTGCCAGATGGTTTGGTTATAAAATACACTCAGCTGATCCAAATTAAATAACCTGGATTTAAATCACTACATCTCTCCGCAGACTCACAGGTCCCTTGTATCAAATGTGAGTGGGCTTGTAAATGTTGGCTGCTTAGTTGCAAGGTTGGCTTATTAACTAAATATGTTACCACTGAGGTCAAATTGCTGGCCAAACTACAGTAATCTATTTTAAAAATAGAAAGGATTTGCTCATCACAGCTGTATTGAGGGTGCTATCACCCCCACCACTGTCAGTCTGAGGATTGCAGGGTTTAAAGGATGCTTGTCTGTGATCATCACGTGGAAAATTATTCTTCCCAGACATGTCCTTAACTAGCGTTTCTGAGTCACTAGAAGAGTACAAGAAATAGCAACCTAAAAAACAATCAACAACTTGTCATTCCACCTTCTCCCAAGACCAAGAATTAATGGCTTCCATAACCTTCCCCCACCAAACATCTTTGGGCTTGTTGACAAATGGCTATTTGCAAGGCAGAGTGTCTTTTATTCCTGTAGCAGTAGATCTGTACAAGAGGCCACCTCTGGAGCTCAGAGACCCGGCAGCACCAACATAAAGACCAAAATATAAACAGGGCCATGGTCCCATCCCACTCACACCCCAGGATGCCTGTGGGACAGACGGGGCAGCACACACACACACACACACACACACTATTTATTCCAAAGCATTAACTGTAAGAGCAGTTTAAGTCACAGGTCAGCCGGAAGAGGGGGAAATAGGGTGAGAGGAGGTCATACTATCTCTACCTTCCCTCCCAGAGTGTCAGGGCCTCCAGGGGCCAGAGAGCAGCCCTCCTTGCTAACAAGTGCATTCTGAAATAGGCTTTTCCTACCTATTATTTCATCCTCTAACTGATAATCAGTTCCAAAACCATCTCTAAAGGGGTTCCTTATATATATATATAATTCTTATATATATACATTTATGTCCATATAAAAGAAAGCAGTAGTGGCCTCGATGGATGGAAGATGAGGTGGACACACACTTGAGTGGAGAGAGCTTGGCACTGAGGGACAGGCCTGGGTCCTGGGTTATTGCCGGGTGAGGCAGGAGAATGGGGTGTGGTTCCCAAGGCTGCTGAGTGGAGGAGGAGAGGATAGTGCTGGTGGTCTGCAGACCTGCTGCTGGTCAACTCAGAGGAAGGAGGAGGAGAAAGGGTGGGAGTCCAAGCTGAGACCTGGGGTCAAGACCTGCCCTCGGAAACAAGGGAGATGAGGGGAGGAACTTGTGAGAAGAGGAGAGCCTGGGAAGTCAACCACCCTTCCCATTTCTCCAGTGAGATGGCGTCTAGAGCATGCACACAACTGGCCTAGAAAATGAGGCTCTGGGGTGAAGAGGGATGTGAGAGCTGGGGAGAGGGTCGGAGGCCCAGAGCAGCCCCAGGATGCAAGATCGACACCATGAATAGCATCTCCATCTCCTTGGCCCACAGGGCTCTCCACACCCCCCTGGCTGCCCAACAACTGCCTGGAGCTGATCCGAGTGGCCCCTGGCTGGAATTGTGCTCACTGAGCCCTCTGGGGGCATTGCCTGCCTCTGGGACCTGCCCATCCATGCCAGCTAAGTATCAGGCCCAGTGTTATCCCTCGTGGCTTTGCTGCCGGTCACAGTTCCATGGCCCTGGCTGAGGGCAGGGCTCGAGTGTGTCTTGCGGAGAGAAGGGTCATCCCCCTCCAGGGTGGCCAGCCGGGCCTCAATCCACTCCAGGTCATCTGAGCCCACTTTGATTTTCACAGCCAGGAGGTGGATGTAGGTCTCATAACGGCTTTTCTGGGGAAAGGGCAGAGAAAGGCCAAAAACAAAGTCAAAAGACAAACAACAAAATGAGAAAAAAATGTATCTTATATGACAAAAGACTAATTTCCTTAATATTTAGAGAGCTCTCACAAATCAATAAAAAGGAGATAAACAACCCAATAAAAAAAAATTAGGCAAGGGACATGCACAGAAATTTCACTCATAATTTTTAAAAATCCAAATTAATTGGCAATGACTTATTGGATATGATACCAAAAGCACAGACAAGAGTGAAAATAGACAAATGGGATTTTATCAAAATTTAAAACTTCTCTGTATCAAAGGACACAGTCAATAGAGTGAGAAGGCAATCTACAGAATGGGAAAAAAATATTTGCAAATCATAAATCTGGTAAGGGTCTAGTATCCAGAATATTAAAGGGATAAAAAACCTCCTACAACTCAACAACAAAAACACAGCCCAATTTCAGGATGGGCAAAGGACTCCAATAGACATTTCTCCACAGAAGATATACTAATGACCAATAAGCACACCAAAGGATGCTCAACATCACCATTCATCAGGAAAATGCAGATCAAAACCACAATGAGATATCACCTCAAACACATTAAGATAACTACTATCAAAACAAAAACAAAACAGAAAGTAACAAGTGTGTTGGTAAGGATGTGGAAGAACCGGAACCCAAGTACACTATTGGTGGAAATGTAAAATGGTACAGCTACCGTGGAAAACAGTGCGGCTATTCCTCAAAAAGTGAAAAATAATATTACCATACAATTCAGCAATTCCACTTCTGGATATAAAAGCAGGACTGAAAGCAGGATCTCAAAGAAACATTTGCACACCCATGTTCATGGCAGCATTATTCACAGTAGCCAAAAGATGGAAGCAACCCAAATGTCCATCAGTCGATGAAAGAATAGCCAAAACGTGGTATACAAATACAACAGAATAGTATTCAGCCTTAAAAAGGAAGGAAATTCTAATGCATGCTACAACAGGGATGAACCTTGAGGACACTGTGCTGAGTGACACAGGCCAGTCACAAAAACATAAATTCTGTATGATTCTATTTATATGAAGTACCTAGAGAGTAGTCACACTCATAAAGACAGAAAGTAGAACTTTGGTTGTCAGGGGCTGAGGCTGGGAGGAGGGTGCTGAGGAGTCTTTGTTTAATAGTTACAGAGTTTCAGTTTGGGAAGGTGAAAAGGTTCTGGAGATTGGTTGCCCAAGAATATGAACAGGCTGAACACTAGTGAACCATGTACTTAAAAATGGTTAAGATGACCAATTTTATGCTATGCTTTTTAACCACAATTTTTTTTAAAAAAATTTAATCCAAATTAAAACAGCAATAAGACACCACTTGTTAAACCTATCAGATTAATGAAGATTATGTCCAGTGTTGGTGAGGGCCTGGAGAGAGAGGCACATTCATGAGCTATTAAAGGGGCTATAAATTGGTAAACATTTAGGAGGGAGATGTGGCAGTGTCTGAGGCCTTGACTCTGAGCTTCAGGCCCTCACCGCAGTCCCAGGGGAGGCAGGGACTAAGGGTCACGAGACCCTGTTCTCACCCAGCTCTGTCACAGGAGCTGAAAGACCCTTCATTTTGGGCTTCACCTCCCCTACCCTTCATTCACCCCACCACTCCCCCCACCCCCAGTTAAGCCAGGCAGGGGGTAAGAAAGACCAGGGCTCTGGAGCCACAATCAATTGCCTGGGTTAGGATCCTGGCTCCTGCACTTCCTGTGTCACCTCAAGCACGTGATCCAACCTCTCCAAGCTTCAATTTCCCCATCTGTAAAATGGGGACAATAACAAAACCCACGTCACAGAGTTCATATGAGGATTAAATCAATCAATACAAGGGAAGTGAAGAGAATCACACCTGCCAATCAGTGTGGCTTTTTTTACATCACAGAGAGAGTAAAATTGAGAAGACTTCCGAAAGCTATAAAGTGTTATGCTTTTCAAAAGGTCAGGATCTATCCTGGGAGCTCTCCTCTCTCCTCTATGCTGCAGTAGAAAATCAGAGTGGAAATCTAGAGACTGAGAGGGGCGACTTCCCACTCTTCCTGCTCCAAGGGCTTCCAGACTTGGTCTCAGCCTCTCTTGTGTCTGTCCACCCCCCTGATGCAGGTAGGTCCAAAATGGACAAGTGGTTCCTGCCTTCCTCCCCCAAGTCCACCCCGCCATCCTTCACCCAACTGTGGGGCAGAACCAGGGGAGGGGGCAGAGACAAGATGGAAAGGAGGGAGAGCTCAGAAGGAAAGACCAAGGTGCTCTGCTTGATAAACCTATGTGAAAGAGGCACATGAGACACAAGGGGGGAAAGTCACGTGGAGAGGGCTTATGAGTTCTGTGGTTTGGTCATAAAAACCTCCCGAGAAGCTGGGCCTATGGGGAAAGGGGAGGTGAGGATGGGGCTTGGAGAAAGATGCAGAGGGGTGACAGGGGTCTCTGGTAGAGCCCTTCTGGTGCTCTTTGAGAGACATAAGTGAGGGCACAATTGTTTGTACAGCTGGACTGTGCAGAGATTGGCCCACAGGAGACCACCGTCCACGACTGCCTCAGGGGAGCCCCCCACAGCAGGAGCCCCTGGTCAGGGAATGATGTGGAAGGCAGGAGCTGGCCTCTTCCTCCTGCTCCAGCCCTGTCCTTCAAAACCCCTCCTTTGAAGGGCCCACCTCAAACGTGAGATAATGCTCCTTCAGCCGGTTCTCCTCAGCCTCCTTGGACTTGATGCCCCGCTCGACCGGGTGACACCTGTGCTCAGCCAGCTCTGCAGTCACCTGCCTCAACTTATTCTCATGAGAACGCAGCTGCTCCTCCTGCAAAGACAAGTCATGGACTGTGAGGTCCCACTCTCAGGAGGTCATAGGGCTGTCCCACCAGGAGCTGCTTCACCAAAGGGAAACTGAGGCCTGGCCAGGGTCGTCAAATACACAGGGGCAGAGCCGGGTCTAGGCCCAAGGGAGCGTTCCGCCGCTGCCTTCCTTCCTCCCCTCCTGCCATTGGCATCAGCTCTCCTAGAGCCTCCCCCGCAGGCTCAGGAGGTGAGAGACCCTCACACTGTGTGTGGACGCAGAAACTCCCTTACACAAACACACAGTCACCCAGACACAGCCCCTGGCTCCTATGAACCCTCAGATGCACACAAACCCACTGGACCAAGGGGCAGCCCGGCCTCGGCACCCCCTGGCTTCATACGATGCACACAGTCTCTCACATTCATGCCCGGACACGTCTGATGGCCACAGACCCAGGATCACCCAAAGACACTCACTCACAGACAAGTGCACAGTACACCCCAGCCATCACAGCACAGCCAGACCCCTCTGTGCCATGCAGGCACTGGGCTGCATGCATTTGTGTGGGGGGGTGTGTGTGTGTGTGCAGACACAAGTATGGTGTAGGTGTGGGTGCACAGCACGTGTGTATACACATAAACATGCGTGTGCTTGAATGGTATGTGTGCACGTGGGGGGAGTGTGCACCGCTTGCACAGCCCCAGGGGCTCTGTGGAGAAGATCCCGGACAACGGCCCTGACAGGAAGGGAAGTATGGCGCTGCCCCTGCCCTCTACCTCACAAGTAGTGGCCCACCATTTATCCTCTCCTCTCAAAAAAAAACTCTGAAAAAATGGAGTATTAATGAGTAGGAGTTTTTTAAGGACTACAAATAAAATATTTAAGGGTAGGTGAGGGCAGCAAAAGAGCCCTGGATGAAGGGACAGCCAAGTCTCACCTGTCGCTCGCTCCCTGTGACACACACATTCCGTCCCATTCGTCCCAGACACACATTATGCCCACAGACCACAACCACATCCGCAGGACACACTGCCACTGGCACACCCAGGCCACCGTGCGGTGTGTGGCCTCGGTCTCCCCATCTGTAAACGGGGGTGGGGTGCGGTGGAGATGGAGGAGAATATCTGCCCCTTCGGCTTGTCTCTTAGCCCAGGACCAGGCGCCGGATAGGCGCTGAGGTGAGGGCTGTTGAATGGGGGACCTGGCACGGCAGAGGCAGCTTGGGGAGGTGGTGCTGTGATCCCAGGAGCTTGTACCTGGCAGAGGCGAGTGGTGCAGGAGGGCAGCAGGGGCCGACAGAACTTCTTCATGGAGCTGACAGCAGCTGGGAAGGCGGGCGCCGAGAAGATGGCAGCCACCAGGTTGATCCTAAGGATCCAGGACAGCATTTCTTCCTTGCTCCTGGGGACAGGAGGGAGGGGAGAGCGCACTGGCTTCTCACAATAGGACTCCCTATCCCACACCCAGCACCCAGTACCCAGCACCAGCCTGGCACAGAGAGGGCATGAAGACCTCCGTGTAAGTGGGCAAAGGAGTGAGGGAGGATGGCAGGATGGGGGCTGGATGGGCCTGGCCACATCTGTGTAGGGAGCTCCCCTTCTGTCCCAGCTCCCAGGCAAGACCTGGATTTTCATGTGAAAATAAAGCTGCCCAGCCGGGTTCAGAGCTAACGGCCTGGAGCTAATGAGTGTGAGACCAGCAGGGGATGGTTAGAGGCAGCTGGGCAACTGGTCACCCCCACTCGGCCATCTCGTCCCTGCCCCACTACCTGGCCCGGCACGTCCACTCCTGTCCTGAGAGCTCACTTACCAGCCTCCCCCATTTTAAGCTCATCTGACACATGAAACCCCAATCTCAAGTCACAGGAGGATGGAGTGCAGGGGAGTGGAAAGAAGGTCTTACGGAGAAACTGTAGGGTGAGTCTTTTGCACCCATCCCCCTGACTTTAAGTGGAGGATGATAAAGATCCCATCTGCCCTGTATTTAGGGACTTCAGTGCACATCAGAATCACCTAGAGGGCTTGTTAAAACACAACTGCTGGCCCATCCCCAGCGTTTTTGATTCCGGAGGTCTAAGGTGGGACCAGAGAAACTGCATTTCTAACAGGTTGTTCAGGAGACGCTGAGGGGACCACACCGGAGAACCACTGTTGCTGGGGAGGGACCCAAGCTGTTTACGGATACACTCACTCTCATGGCTGCTGTGCAGGGGAAGCTAAGGGCGCCTCCCCCGAGGTGGACGAGGCGAGGGGATGGGGCAGGTCCTGAGCCCAGGGTGGGAGCGAGGGTGCTCCCACTCCTACTTACGGCGCCTGGAAGAGGAAGACCCTCCAGTCGGCTGTCTTCAGCTTCAGCACATTGGACTTCTTGCTGTAGTCGGAGGCCCTGGTGGCCAGAGCATGGTGCACACGAATGGCGTTCTTCAAGTCGCCCTCAGACAGGGCTTTGTCAGGCCTGTACTCATCCTGGACAGGCCAGGGAGGGGGTGGGCAAGCCTCTGTCATCACCAGGCTCTGGCTTACTGACCCGTACTTCCTCCACCCTCACTGTCCCTCCCTTTTGCTCTCCTTCTCTCTGTCCCTATACATCCCACCATTATTCAGCTGCTGCCACTCTGATGCCATGCCCACCCCAACAAGACTCACCAGGCACTCCTCCCCAGTTGGTCTCAGAAGCCTGAACAGGCCTTACACTGGGTGTCCTCTGAACCCCTGAACATTCAAAAGACCCCTCCCTGAAACCACCAAAGCCCTTCGTGAGCCCAAGTAAGGGCTTTGATGGGGGAGGACCCAGAATCTGCCTAAGCCCTAGGTCCTGCCCGGGACCCTCTGGACACCATAAGGCAGGGGCTGAGCTGGCCCTTTCTGGGTAAGGACTCTGGGGTAATCTCTCACCTTCTGCAGGTACAGAATGGTCCCTTTGAGCACCGCGTAGAATTTCTTCCAGCCACGCCTCCCACGGGGTGCTGGGGAGGGGGGCACGGGTAGTGTGGCCACAACCACCCACCCCGATATCTCTTCCCTTGTGTCCCCTACATATCTGCCTGCATGGGTATTACCAGAGGAGTGGCCAAGGGGGTGCGGACCCCTCTGGACTAGCATCCCTCCCCATGCCCCTTCCCCGCCTGACACCCACTCCTCTTGCCATCCATGTCGGCGTGAGTCTTCCGGGTCAGCACACCATGCTTGTAGGTGGTGGCGCTGAGAGCCTGTGGGACATCCAGGAAGGGGTTGCTACCATCCAGGATCCGTGTCACCTTCTTTGTGCCTGTCCCAAACTTGTCATCCACCAGCTCAGACAGTGATTTCCTCAGCTCATCTTCATCACTAGGAAAGTACTAGACCTGAGTACCACCTCCACGGAGGCCTCATCCCCACGTCAACATGCCCTCTCCCCAAAAAACACTCCTTTGGAAGCCAGTTAGAGGTAAAGAGCAGAGATAAGGAGGTTCCAGTTCCAGACCATAGGTCCAGACCTTTGTCCCCTCCCCTGAGTCTTCAATTCTGACATCTCTCCTCTGAGCTTTGATTTTTGGCCTCCAAGCTCCAATCTTCACCCTTGATCACAAAGCTGGAGACCTTACTACCTTCAGGCTTCCTTCCTTGTCTTCCTTCTCCTCTCTGAAAGCGCAGCCCCAGGGAGCTGTAACCCATGGCCAGACTGCCCAAGCCCCAGGGACATGGTGAGGGAGGGAAGGTCAGTAGATGAGGCCCGTAAAGTCTAGGTTCCCCAGCCTAGGAGCCCTGGTATAAGAATGCCAGCTCTCCCCAGTTGGGTTGGGGTTCCTAACAATCCCTGCCTGGGACCTCTTCATGGACCCAAAGACCCAGGCTGCCCTGGGGAGTACAGCAACTCCCCAGTGGAGTGGCAACTTTCCTCAGGAGGCTGTTAGTCTCCCCAGTCAGCAAGGTCACCACACCTCTTTCCAGATGGCTGGGCACCTCCAGGTCTCACTGCCCTCACAGGGGAAGAAGTTAGGGGGCAGTCATCTCTCTCCATTGCCAACAGCATCACCACCTCAACATGGTCAGATTACTGGAGTTGTAAATGGACTCATAGCTCATGCCTGCCTACCTCCCCGAGGGGAAAGAGCTATCATCATTGGGAATAGTGGCAACATCCCCTGAACAGAAAACCTGTTGTGAACATCATGAAACTAAACTCACAGTTCAATCTATTCCATAGCTGTAAACATTGCACACTTTTTATCAAGACAGAAAACAAACCCAAAGGGGAACTCAACACCAGGAGCTGGCCAGCTGGCCAGGGGTCACCAGGGCACTGGGTGGGAGAAATCAGCACCATGGAGAGTAACTGGCGTGACTTCCCAGTACCCCCAGCCACTCCCCCTCCCCCCTCCCCGTAATTCAGTCTCCCCATACCTGTGCCCATGGGCACTACTCACATGGCCCATTCCAGCTTTTCATTCTTGATGGAGTTGTAAAGGGTCTGGGAGAGGGGGAAAAAGAGAGAGAGGAGTTCAATGAACAGTCAAAGAAATCTCCATCTAGCAATGTGGATGCAGTGAGGGAGCATCTTTTCAGCCAGTGGGGCAAAGTAGGTGTTTGATTCACACTTATTTATTGGATGGGTGAATAAATGGGGGATGGGTGGGTGGATTCGTTTTTAGATGATTGGATAGACTTGAGGATGAGTGGGTGGATGGGTTGGTAGGTAGGTGAGTGGGCAGGGAAATGGGTGAGTGGATGGGTGGGTGAGTGGATGTGGAGTGTATATAGGGGACTGTGTAGGAGTGTATGTGTGGGTGATGGGTGAATGGGTGGGTGTATGGGCAGGTGAATGATTGAGTTGCCAGGTGGGTGGGTGGATGGAAGGATGGGTATATGGGAGGATGGGTAGATGGGTGGATGAGTAGACAGGGAGTAGGTGGGTGAAGGGACTAGGATTATTTGATCTTACTTACAAAAACACTCTTAAGTGCTTCCTGACAGTGAAGAACATAATTATGGTAAGAACAGCGATGGAGGCAATGTTTATTTTTTGACCTCCGGACTCACTATTCAACTGCCCACCTGATATCATCAGGTCCCTCTAACTCACTATCTAAAACTGAACTCATCATCTACCCCCCAGAAACCTGCTCCTCTTCCTCCAAGGTGGAGAACTGACCAGGCTTGAAAGGCCAGAGTTCCACCTTGGGCTTCAGCCTCAAAAGAAAATTAGATTCCTGGTGATGTTGAAAGAATGAGTGGGCTTTTCCCTGTGGTAATGATAATGATGGTAGTGGTGAAGGTGGTAGTGGTGATAAAGGTGGTGGTGATGGTGGCGGCAGCTGTGACAATGGGTGGCAAGTTTGAGGATTACCATGACAGCAATAATGATAGTGGAGCACTAAAAACAAATCTCACAGAGCCCACCCTTCTGCCTAACTCAGGGAACACATAACAGTCACATGTTGAGCTGGATAGTCTCTACCTCTGTCCCAAAGTCATCACGACCCTGACCCCAGAATTAGGAATCTGGACCATCAGGATTTAGTGGGCAGAAACCTCTCTCCTCTTCACCCACCCTGGACACAGCTGGGGCCATGGGGACCCTTAGCAATTTATACCTTCAGCAGGTCTTTGGCAAAGTCTTGTCCGTCATTCAACTGGTCCAAGTTGGCAATGAATTGCTGGCAGGACATCTTCTTGCCAATGTTCTGTAATGGAGAAATGGTTCTGCCTGAGAGTAGGGATGGAGGTTGGTGTGGTCCCCACACCCTGCCCTGCCCGGCCAGAAGGGATGAGGCAGCATCAAGGGCAGTAATGAAAAAAGACTGCCTGGATTTCCCTTTGTCTCCCAAGAGTTTACAAAACTCTTTTTCACATTCAAGATTCTATTTGATCCTCAAGCATCATGAGAGGTTGGGGTTCTCCTCAAACCCAGATGAAGGAGTCAGGTTAGATGATGTATTGTAATAGCTGACATTTGCCAGGTGCCTAGCATGTTCCAGGTATTGTATTCAACATGCATTATCTTATTTCCTTCTCACAACAAAGAGAAGGTGAGGTGGGTGTTATTATTATCCCCACTTGACAGGTAAGGAAACTGAGGTGCAGGAAGGTGAAGTGACGTGCCCATGATCACACAGCAAGGAAGTAGAAGGGCTGAGTGTGTCTGACACCAAAGCCCGTGCTCTCACCCGCTACTCCATGATTAACTCTCCCAAGGTCACACAGCACCAGGACTTGAACCCAGGCCTCTTGGCTCCTGAGCAGAAGCTCTGTGTATTCCGTCACAACTGTCTCACCCTCTCACCTGTACAGAGGGGCGGCAAGACCTCCAAGAGGTAGGTGAAGTGAGGGAGAGTTTGGTCTTAAGAGAATCAAAAATCAATTTCCACCAACACACATGGGTACCCCATGCTGAGCTGCACTGGGACCAAGGGAGCCCAAGCAGATGGTTTCACTCCAGGAGGCACAAACAGACAAAGAGCTGGTAATGACTGTACCCCAAAGTTCTGCCTTCGTTTTTTAACCAATGATTAGAAGAGGGGCTCCAGCCCTCCAAACCCAACATCTGATGTGCATACTTTCAGACTTGCAGTGTCCACGTTTGACGAAAGACTGGTGGCACTTCACCTTTGAGAAGACGAAGACCCTTGAACACTAGATATTTACTGGTGTAGGATTTTGTGGATTTAGGTTTGCTATAAGGCAGTGTTTCCCAAGATTCACCTACAGATGGGAATAGGAATTCCCCTCAGAAAAGGATTTCATAATCAAATAAGTTTGTATGTTTCAGAGTTTTTAAGGTGCTTCTGTGTGTTAAGAGTCTCCAGGGAGAGGATTCCATGTACAGTGTCTCAAATTTATTGACCTTGGCACCATTTTAGCAAAGATTCTATTAACATCATGTGGGACATTCACACACCACAGAAAATAATTCAGAAAACAATGATAGAAAGCTTTATAAGTAGCTGACAAGCAAGAATTTTCTATACCTTTCCCAAAGGGTTAAGGAGAAATGACATATGTGTGCCTTAATATAGTATGTTTCATAAGTCTATGTGTATATTTTACATGTACATATATGTATTATATATACATGTATATAGTCATTTATGTGTACATTTGTAATTGAGGAGTATGAGGGTAATTTTGATAATATTGCCTGAGTTCCACACACACTGAACATTCCCCAGCCATCAGTCAGGGGTGCAAAATCAAAAAATAACCAGGCAAGATTTCCAATCCTAGTAATGACAGACTATCTTATTGCAGATAAACCTTCCCATCAGAAACAATTGCTGGGCAAAGAAGGGAAACATGGAGGTGGTGAGGCTGACTAGGAGCAGCTTTCCTCTCTGAAGCATTTGTCAATTCTCAAGCAGTGGCCAAAAGGGTGAGCAACTGAGTGGTCAATAGGACTAGAGAACAAAAATTGGAATTCAGGGCCCACCAAGGACAAGGGGCCCTGGGAAACACTCTGGGCATACTTCAGCAAAACACCTGAAATTAAGAAAGGAAGGAAATTCTTCAGACAGAAGGAAAGCTATCTCAGATGGAAGCATGGAGAAGCAGAAAGGAATGAAGAGCAACAAAAAGGGTGGCTAAGTCTAAATGAATATTGACTGTGCAAAATAACAATAATAAAGTTTTCTGGGGAATAAAATATAGAAAGAGATATACTATTTAAAAGGATGACAACAGTAGTATGTAAGTTGAGAAGACAAATAAATGAAGTTGAGGCATTTTAAGGTTATTTCATTTCCCAGGATGTGGTAAAAAGTACTTTAATAAGTCAGGGATGCATATGGCAAACCACAAAAAGAATTCTAAAAGAATTCACAAATAACAAGCTAACAGGGGAAAATGGAATTCTAAAAAACACTTAAATAATCCAAAAGTAGGCAAGAAAGGAGAAAAAAAAAAAAAAGCAATATAGACCAGATGAGTCAAAGAGAAAACAAAGAGTAACCTGGTATGTTTGAACTCAAATATATTAATAATTCATTAAATGGTACAATTAAAAGGCAAAGATTAATAAACACCTCTTAAATATAAAGGGACAGAAATCTTGGAAAAAGGATAGAAAAAAGATATACATGCAAACACTAGCAAAAGAACTCCAGTATAACTACATTAATAACTGACAAAATAGACTTAAAGGCAAGAAGCATTACTAGAAATAGAGACATCTCATAATGATAAAAGGGTCAATATACCAGAAGATATAAGCATCCTAAATTTGTATACACCTAATAACACAGTCTCAAAAGATAAAAGACAAAAATTGACAGAAGTAAAAAGAGAAAGACATTCACAATCTTGGTTGAAGATTTTAACACTGCTTTCTCAGTAACAAGAAGAACAAAAATACTAAGCAATTAATTTGTTAATAGCAATCAATTAATTAATGCCAACAAATTAGAAAACCTAGATAAAATAAACAAATTCCTAGAAACACACAAACTACCAAAACTGGCTCAAGCAAAAATAGGAAATCTGAATAGACCTAAAAAGAAGTAGAGATTCAATCAGTAATCAAAATCCACACAAAAGAAAAGTCTAAGACCAGATGGCTTCACCAGTGAAGTTTACCAAACATTTAAAGAAAAATTAACACCAATACTTCTTAAGCTCTACCCAAAAATTGAAAAAGAGGGAACACTTCCTAACTCATTCTATAAGGCCAGCATTACCTTGATACCAAAACCAGACAAAGAAATCACAAGAAAATAAAACTATAGAACAGTATCCCCTATAAACATAAATGTAAAAACCCTCAACAAAATACTAGCAAACAGCAGCATATTAAAAGGATTATGGACTTTCCTAGTGGCCCAGTGGTTAAGAATCCGCCTGCCAATGCAGGGGACACGGGTTCGAGCCCTGTTCCAGGAAGATCCCACATACCGCGGAGCAACTAAGCCTGTGCACCACAACTACTGAGCCTGCACTCTAGAGCTCGCAAGGCACAACTGAGCCCACGTGCCGAGAGCGCATGCTCTGCAACAAGAGACGCCACCACAATGAGAAGCCTGCACACCACAACGAAGAGCAGCCCCCACTCGCCACAACTAGAGAAAGCCCGTGCGCAGCAACGAAGACCCAATGCAGACAAATAAATAAATAAGTTTCTTTTTTTAAAAGGATTATATATCATGACCAAGTGGAATGCATCCCAGGAATGCAAGGGTAGTTCAACATATAAAAATCTATTAATGTAATACAGCACATTAATAGAAAGAAGGGAGGGAAAACACATGATCATTTCAATTGGTACAGAAAAAGCATTTGGCAATATTCAACACTTCTTTCATGGAAAAAAAAGAAAAAAACACTCAACAAACTAGGAATAGAAGAGAACTTCCTCAATGTGATAAGAGGCATTTATGAAAAACCCACAGCTAACATCACACGCTCTAGTGAAAGACTGAAAGCTTTCCCCCTAAGGTCAGGAGAAGGCAAGAATACCCATTTCCCCCATTTCTATTCAACATTGTACTAGAAATTCCAGCCAGAGCAATTAGACAAGAAAAATAAATAAAAGTCCCCCAAATCAGAAAGAAGTTAAATTATCCCTATTCACAGATGAAATTATCTTATATACAGAAAATCCTAAAAAACCCATCAAAAAACTATTAGAGCTAATACACAATTCAGTAAAGTTGCAAGATATAAGATCAACACACAAAATCAATTACATTTCTGTATGTTAGTGATGAACAATCATAAAATGAAATTAAGAAAACAATTCCATTTACAATAGCATCAAAAGGAATAAAGTACTTAGAAACAAATTTAACCAAGGAGGTGAAAGCCTTGTACATTGAGAACTAAAAAAGGTTGCTGAAAGAAATTAATGACATAAATAAATATAAGGACATCCTGTGTTCATGGACTGGAAGACTTAGTATAGTTAAGATGGTAATACTTCGCAAACTGATCTACAGATTCAATACAATTTCTATCAAAATCCCAATGGCCTTTTTTGCAGAAATGTAAAAGCTTATCCTCAAATTCATATGGAATTGTAAGGGATCCCAATAGCCAAAACAATCTTGGAAAAGAACACTTTCTGATTTCAAAACTTACTACAGAGCTAGACTAATCAAAACAGTGGGACACTGGCATAAGAATAGATATATAAATCAGTGGCATAGAATTAAGACTCCAGAAATAAACCCATACATCTATGGTCAATTGATTTTTTTAATTGAGTAAATTTGACATGTAACATTGTGTAAGTTTAAGGTGTACACTGTGTTACTTTGTTTTTCTGTTGTTGGTGTTTTTTGTGGGGGGGGGGGCCACACCATGCAGCACGTGGGATCTTAGTTCCCCGACCAAGGATCAAACCCATGTCCCCTGCATTGGGAGCATGGAGTCTTAATCACTGGACCACAGGGGAAGTCCCTACACTGTGTTACTTTGATACATTTATAAACTGTAATGCTATGATCAATTGATTTTTGACAAGTGTACCAAGACCATCCAATGGGGAAAGAATAGTCTCTTCAACAAATGGTGCTGGGACAAATGTGCTGGGAAATTTGAATATCCACAGCAAAAGAATGAAGTTGGACCCTTACCTCACACCAATACAAAAAGTAACTCAAAATGGATCAAAGATCTAAACATAAGAGCCAACACCATAAAACTCTTAGAAGAAAACATAGGGCTAAATCTTCATGACCTTGTATTTAGCGATGGTTTCTTAGATATGGCAACAAAAGAAAAAATAGATAAACTGGATTGCATCAAAATTTAAAACTTTTGTGCCCCAAAAGACACCACTGAGAGAATGAAAAGACAATCTATAAAAAGGGAAAATTTTTTCTAACCATATATCTGATGAGTATAGTATCTAGAATAAATAAAGAACTCTTACAACTCAACAACAAAAACACAAGCAACCCAATTAAAGAAAAGCAAAAGATTTAAATAGACATTTCTCCAAAGAAGATATACAAATGATCAATAAGCATATGAAAAGATGCTCAAGATTACTAATCATTAGGTAAATGCAGATTAAAACTATAATAAGATATAACTTGGCTATTATCAAAAAGCAGAAAACAACAAACGTTGGTAAGGAGGAGAGAAACTGGAAACTTTGTGTACTGCTGGTGTGAATGTAAAACGGTGCAATCATTATGGAAAACAGCATGGTTGTTCCTCAAAAAGTGAAAAATAACATCACCATATGATCCAGCAATACTGCTTCTGGGTATATACTCAAAAGAATTAAAAGTAGAGTCTCAAAGAAATATTTGCACACCCATGTTCATAGCAGCATTATTCACAGTAGCCAAAAGATGGAAGCAACCCAAATGTCCATGAGCAGATGAAAGGATACACAACATGTGGTATATACATACAGTGTAATAGTATTCAGCCTTAAAAAGGAAGGAAATTCTGATACATGCTACAACATGGATGAACCTTGGGGATATTATGCTAAGTGACATAAGCCAGCCACAGAAACAAATTCTGTGTGATTCCACTTATATGAGGTATGTAGAGTAGTAAAATTCACAAAGACAAAAAGTAGAATGGTGGTTGCCAAGGGCTGGGGGGCAGGGAATGGGGAGTTGTTCAATGGATAGAGTTTCAGTTTGAGAAGATGAAAAAGTTCTGAAGACTGGTTGCACAACAATGTGAATAGACTTAATACTACTGACCTGTACATATACAAATGGTGAGGATGGTAAATTTTATGTAATGCATATTTTACCACAATTTTTTATTTCTTTTTACAACTTTAAATAAAAATTATAAAACCCCCCAAAATGGGCAAAGTATCAATACCTGAATAGACATTTCACCAGAAAAGATATACAAATAGCCACAAGCACATGAAAATATGCTCACTATCATTAGTCACTAGGGAGATGCAGATTAAAACCAAAATGAAATACCACTTCATACCCACTAGAACAGCTATCATTAAAAAAGAAAAGAAAGAAAGAAAAGAAAAGAAGTGTTGGCAAGGAGGTAAAGAAATTGAAACCCTTACACATTACTAGTGGGAATTTTAAATGGTTCAGCCACTATGGAAAATAGTTTCACAGTTTCTCAAAAAGTTAAACATAGAATTACCATAAGATGCAGCTGGTCTACTCCTAGGAACTGAAAACAGGTGTTCAAACAAAAACTTGTACACAAATGTTCAGAGTAACACTATTCACAATATCGAAAAGGTGGAAACAATCCAAACATTCACTAAAAGACAAATGGATACACAAAATGTGGCATATCCATTCAATGGAATATTATTCGGCCATAAAAACAAATGAAATTATGACACATGCTATGACATGGATGAACCTTGGAAACATTACACTAAGTGAAAGAAGCCAGATACAAAAGGCTACATACTATATGATTCCATTCACATTAAATATCCAGAATAGGCAAATCCATAGAGACAGAAAACAAATTAGTGGTTGCCAGGGGCTGGAGGAAGGAGAGAATGGGGAAATACTGTGAATGGGTACAGGGTTTCCTTTTGGGGTGATGAAAAAGTTCTGGAACAAGAGAGTGGTGATGGTTGCACACCGTGTGAATGTACTTAATTGCACTGAGTTGTACACCTTAAGCTAGTTAAAATGGTAAATTTATGTCTTGTATATTTTACCATAATAAAAAAATCATTAAGGATATACAAGATTTTTACAACACAGTTAAAAGACTTGACCTTATCAACACATAGAACATTACAACCAACAACTCCAGAATACACTTTCATCTGCTAAAATCAATCTCTCTCTGGATGGGAAAGTAAGATAATCAACTGCAAAAAAGTGAAATCATATTGGGTAAATTATCTGATTTAAAATATAATAACAACAACAGCCAGGCAAAAAGACATGTACCAGAAAAGAAAAAGAAAGAGAGAAGGGAAGGGAAAGGAAGGGAAGGAAAGGGAAGGGAAGGAAGGGAAGGAAAGGAAAGGAAGAAAGGGAGAGAGAAAGGGAAAGAAAGAAAGAAAGGAAGAAAGGAAGAAAAGAAAGAAAGAAAGAAAGAAAGAAAGAAAGAAAGAAAGAAAGAAAGAAAGAAAGAAAGAAAGAAAGAGAAAGAAAGGAAGGAAGGAAGGAAGGAAGGAAGAAAGAAAGAAAGAAAGAAAGGAAGAAAGAAAAAGGAAGAAAGGAAGGGAGGGAGGGAGGGAGAGAAAGAGGGAAAGAGAGAAGGAAAAGACGTGTGTCCAGAAACTCCAAAGGTGAACTGACATGGATGATTTGGGGCCTCCAAGTTTGCAGTTCCTCCTTTCCTCCCACCACCATTTGGATCAAAAGGGCCTCCCTGCTGCCTTGACCCTCAAAACTGTTCCCACAGCTTCTGTCTCCAATCAGAAAAGAGTTATGGTTGGCCTGGCCACAGCCCCATTCCAAGGCCTTTTCCACAGGTCTGGCGTGACCTGCCTGCGCAGCCCTGGGGTCCGAACAATCCCAGCCTGTCTTTAAGTCTCCCCCCAAGAGCAGAATGAGACAGGCCAAGAAGAAAGAAAGTAGATGTCATCCTTCAGGGCAAGGAGAGGGGCCAATTGAAAGTCCCATGGGCAGGGAAACCCTCATCACTATTTGCAAATCTAGACTAAACCTGAGCTGTACTCAGTGTTCCTTTAAAGTTCCTGTATGACGCTCAGATGGCTCTCAGACGCCATCTGAGAATGGGCAGGACCCCCCGCCCCCAGTCTTCAGAATAGTATCCCAACCCCTGCATCTGTCCAGTCCTCCACCATCTAGCACCAACCCACCTCCCCAGCACTCCCACTGCTAACTTTCAGGCAACCCAAGTCTGAGAGAAATTAAGCTTTTCTTGAAAAACAACTTATCTTTGTTTCAGCTTGAAAGCTCATGGCACAGCTTCTCCCATCCATCTCCTCTCCCCTCTACTGGCCTCAGCCTAGACGCTTCTCCCTCCCTCACCCCAGCGTTCACTCCATTAACCAGTGCTAGTGACTGCACATCCAAAATACATTTTTAATACCTCTCTTTGTCTCCATCTCCAATTCTAACCCAAGCTCCCATCTTCTCTTGTCTGGAGGTTAAAATCGCCCTCCTCTGACATCCTCCCCTTCTAGCTCACTCTGTCATGGGGAATGAGCTTTCCCTATTCCCAGCTAAGGCCACTCTCCACTTATGCTCTGTTGCTCATCTCAAGGAAAGCTTTGATGTTCCCTTCTCTCTCTTGCATCATCAGTTTCTCCTTGCCTGCTTAGTGGATACTACTGACATACACACATGCCCTAGTCAGATTTGAAAGAGTCCCTCCTAGACCTCTCCAGCCAGTGGCTCATTTCAGGAGCCCACTCAAAGCCAAATATCGCAAAAGAATTCTCCACATCCTCCACTTCCTCCCCTCCTATCCTCATCTCCACCCACTCCAGCCTGGCATTTGTCCTCTCCACTCCACCTAAAGTGCTGTTGTGAAGGTCTCCAATGACCTTGACCATCCAGTGATAATGACCCACCGATAGGCATTCCAACCTCAATGGTCATTTTTCTGTTGACATCTTTCTTGACCTCATGGCAGCCTTTTATACAGTTGGCCACTCCTTTCTCCTTGAAACACTTTCTTCTCTTGGCCTCTGAGACACTGCACGTTCCTGGTTTTCCTCCAATCTCCATGTCTGCTTCAAAGCCTCTCCTGCTGCTCTGCTTGACCTTTAAATAATGCCATGCCCTGGGACGAGGTCACCAGCCTGCCTCTCTCCCTGAGGCACTCAGCCAGTCCCATGGCTTTCATTCCACCAGGATGACAATGACCTCCTCACCCCATCTCTCTCTTGCATCCCAGATTCGTTTATCCCACCAGCTCCTTGGCATCCCCATGTTCATGTCCAGTAGGCATCTCAAACACAGTATGTCACAAATGGGACTTGAGCCCCAGCTCTCCCACTCACCACGCCCTCCACCCACCCACGGAAGTTCCTTTGACATCTCAGGAAACCGCACCCCCATCCAGCCAGATGCTGATGCCATCCTTACTCCTCTCTTTCCCTGAACAGCCCCATCAGCATGTCCTGTCAGGCTCACCCTCAACTGGCCTCCCTCATCCGTCCCTTCTCTCCATGTTCACTGCCCTGTCTGCCCCAGCCACCATCATCTCCCACCTGGACTCCAAAAACAGCCACTATGGACAGTTTTACTGTCCACCAAAAGTTAAACATAGAATTACCATCAGACCCAGCAATCCACTACTTAGGTATACACTCAAAAGAATTGAAAACAGGTGCTCAAACAAAAACTTACGCTAAGTAAAATCAGTCAGACAGAGAAAGACAAATGCTATATAATATCACTTATATGTGGAATCTAAACAATACAACAAATCAGTGAATAAAACAAAAAATAAGCAGACTCACAGATATGGAGAACAAACCAGTGGTTACCAGGAAGGGCGAGGGGCAATATAGGGTAGGAAGAAAAAGGGTTATTATGAGATTATATGAAATAATGTGTGTGAAACTTTTGAAAATTGTAAAGTACTATAGAACTTAAAGAATTTTTCATTCAATTAAAAAATAAAAATAAATTTAAAAAATTTTAAAAACCCGTACACGTATGTTCATAGCACTGTTCACAATAGCCAAAAGGTGGAAACCAGCCCCACTGGTCCTTCTGCCTGGAAGGCTTTGTCCCTGGTCTTTCCATGGCTGGCTCCTGCTGATCCTCCAGGTCTCTGCCCCAACCGTGCCTCCTCTGAGACACCTTCCCTGACCCCCAGTCCAGCCCCATCACACCCTCCTGTTTATTCCCTTCACAGACCTATCACTGCTTTAATCACTTGTTTACTTCTTTATTTTCTATCTCCTCTAACTAGAAGGTAGGCACCCTGAGGCAGGGGTTCTCTTTCCTTCTTTTTATGGAACACAGAAGGTGCTCAGCCCCTAGAGTCCAAACGCCCCTCCTACAGAAAGTCCTCCAGATTCCTCCACCAGGCTGTGCCCATCTGAAGAGGGTGCACCTACTCCGTCTGCCAGCCCCTGTACTGCCTCCTGCTCTGACCAGAGCTATTTCTGGGGGCCCTAGCAGGTCCCACATTCCTGAGATCCCCACCCTTCCACCAGACACTCAGTCTCTGTCAAAGGGCAGAAGAATGAGAGCAGGAAGGGAGGGGGAAAAGAACAAAGCAGGGGATGCCACTTCCGTTGGGAAGCTCACAGTAACTGCAACAAGCCGGCCCTGGGCTAAGCACTTTACAAGTGCTGTCTCCTCAAGTCTCACAGGGACTTTCTGACGGGGAAACTGAGGTTTAGGGAAGTAAATAACTCGCTCCAGGTCACAAGCTATTGTGTGGAGAAATGCAGAGGACTCCAACCCAGAACGCTTGCTTTTGATGTGTTGCAATCCTGCCTCAAGAAAGAGGTGGGATCCTCAATGTCTGTTGGCTGCAAGTATGAACAATCCTGCCCCACCCGCTTCTGATCTATGAAGGTGGTGATGCTTCTCTTCAGCTGCGAGCATTAAGGTGGTGCCATGGGCAGCTAAGTCCCACCAAGCTCGAGAGTATTCTCGACCCAGGGTTCACTGACTGCTGCCCTTGTTAGCAGCTCTCAACCAGGGGGAGAGGCACCCAGGGCTGGCACAGGAGTGACTGGGTCCTGAGATGGCCCTTGGCCCTGCCAAGGGTGGGGATGGGGAGAGGAGGAGTGTGCTTAAAGCTCCTTTTAAGGTAAGCCAGCAACACCTGCTCTCCGTAAACAAACAGTAAGCAGTCTTGGGGGAACGTCAGCCCGTTAAAGGGCATTTGCTCTGGTGATATTCCCATGGAATACACATGTCTTCTCTCCTGTTCCACACCCAGGCTGACAGCCCAGGCTGACATAACCAAAGTTGTCACACAACTACTCTTCGTGCCAAGGTCAGCGAGGCTCTCACCCTCCCCAGGCCAGGTACCCCAGTGTGCCCACGCTTGCTCAGGCTGCCATCAGGCGGGGCACTTCACCTTCTTGATCTTCCAGGGATCTGCAGGCTGGGGCTTTGGACTCTCCATTATTTAAAATTTAATATTAATAATGAATACGATTATTATTATTATTGTGCAATAATATTATAATATTATTGTAATATATTGCTACAATATATTGTATAAAATAATACATTATAATATTATTATAATATATTGTTATAATGTATAATATAATATCATAATATTATTCATAATAATATTAAATAATAAATCCTTACTAAGTGCCAGACCCTGACACTTGGTGATACCTCTCTCGGGCCTCCCCAGGACGCTATGGGGGAAATCATTATTTCCACCTCACAGATGTAGAACCTGAGACGCAGAGAGGGCTAGTGTCTTGCCCAGGGTCACAGAGGTACCACCTGGAGGCAAGAGTAGGATCTGAAGTTGGACCTATCCCAGGTCTTTCTTCCACCCTACATGTCCTGGACTTTCCTGGTTAACTTCGGAACCAGATGTGCTGGCCTGTTGTCCCCATGAGTCACTGAAATATCCCCAACCCAACAGAGGGACTCTGACCACCCCGGGGTGAGCAATGACGGGGCAGTGATCAGTGGGCCAGATGGGGTGATGGGGGACACAGAAGGGGAACATGGAGATGGGGTCTAGGCTCACAGGGCATGCAGACCACCAGCTACACTTACCACCTGAGAGAGGGCAAGAGAGCCCAAAGGGGGGGTCCCCGGAGCAGACAGAGGAAAGAAGAAGGAATTATTGAGCCACGAGTAGTACTGAGATGCCCAGATCCCAGACCAGACACAGGCTCACAGCCCGGGGCACCCACCTATCACTTCTCTGTTTGCCTAGTTGGGGCGGGGGGGTGAGGGGTTCGTGATGAGAATGCCTCTTGAGGGCAACCTACCATTTGACCGGAAGGGGCTGCCTGGGGCGTGGCACTTCAACAGGGCTGTACTCAGGCTTAAAGCACAAGGGGTAGGAAGAACATGTGATCTTTTAGCAACGTCTGGCATGGACACGGCTAGGGGCACACGTCTTATTTAGCACATCCTAAATTCCCGTGTGCCTCAGCTGTTCTTACTGCCCTGCTTGGGGGCGGGGACCCAGGCAGATCTCAAGTGGATAAAACTAGGGCAGAGCCAAGTCTAGAAGCCAAGTTGCCCAACTCCCAGGTCTGCTAAAGAAACACGGGCCAGCGAGCAGGAGGTCTCGGGAAGGGGGCTGGAGAAAGGACCGGCCCTTGGACAACTCGGGATGAATCAGTGAGAGGACACACCCGCTCCCTGCCTCCCCAACTCACATGTCCATGCAGGTCCGTGTTGAGAAGCATCAGGGCACAGGTGAGCGTGTGGATCCCATCTAAATCAGAGACGGTGGCACCCTCAGCGTGAGCACGCAGCTCTTTCCCAACCCCAGGCTCCCACCTGCCTCCTGTCAGAGGCAGCCTGGAGGCCTTGGAGACAAGAAGAGGCCAGCCACCTGCCAACCACACGTCAGGGCCCAGGGCCTGCGTGATGCTCCGTGTCCCACCCCCATTACAGCATCGGAGTCACTCGCTCGCCCCAGGTCAGGACCAACCCCTCCCTCAGAGGTCACCAGACCACCCTGGGCCTGTTCTAGCCCAGATTCCTGCCTGCTGTGGCCAAACTCACCTTGAATCTCAGACCCAGGAATAGCTCTGGGTCCCGGGCTATATCCCTTCCATGGCCCGTGTCTCCTTTAATAACCAGCCTAGTCCCCCAGTTCCTGGGACTCAGGTCCATCCACAGGACAAGTCCTGCACTTAAGAGGACCCCAACCCAGACTTCCACACCAGGACTCCCACCACACCAACAATCAGCACTGCGACAGGGCACCACAGAGAATGAGGACCCAAAGGACTGACTCCAGGACGGAGGACTTTCAGGCACAGGGAATGACAACGGGCAGGGCAGTTGGGAGGTTCCTTTTCCAGCAGACAGTCCCCATGCCACCTGCCATCATTCATTCACTGATGTTTCTTGAGCAGGACAGAAGTGGCAGGTGGACCAGAGGTAGGAAGAAGCCAGGGCCCGGCCGGGGGGCAGGGCAGTGGGGTGCGGCGTACCTTCCGAAGTGCTGTCGTCAGGGTTGCACTGGCAGTACCGGCGGGAGAAGTGCGTAAGGACCCGCTCACGCTCCTGTGTCTCCCCCATCAGCGGAAAGGCCTTCAGGAAGGTTCTGGAGGGTAATGCAAGGATGCTGAGGGCCTCCCAGAGCCCCTGAGTCAGTCTGAATCCTCACTCAGGGTAGGACCCCCTCACACACACACCACCCAAACCTGCCCAAGGGGGCTGAGGCCCCAGAGCCCCAGCATCTGGGCCCAGGGAGGCACCCTGACCCCCACGATGGCCTCTGGAGTGTGGAGTTTCAGCCCTCATCACCCTCCAGGGCCCTTCTGGAAGGAGGCAGGGGACAGACTGTGAAGAACAAAGGCAGACGAACACCTCAGTGCCAGCATCCGCCCCACTCCTCGCTCCCTCCTCCATGGCTGGGCCATCCACACCGCTCCTCAGACCGCTCTCCCTCAGCCATTCCCCCTCCTCACTTGAGGCTCTACCAGCTGAGCCCCAGGCCCAACCTTGGCCTCCCTCACTCCCCCCTCCCCAAGTCTGAGCCTCCTCTGCTGGGCAGCTCTGAGTCCCTCTCAAGGCCAAATTCAAAGGTCACCAGCTCTCAGGGGTCCCTGGCAGAGGATGCCAAAACCAGAGGGGCTGGGAGATGGGGCTGGGGTCCCTCACCTGGGGCATAGGTACACCCCTTCTTGGGAAGGGAAACAGCAAGCTGAGACAGTGTGGGCCTCTATCCATCCTGGGTTCATGAGGACTAGTTTGTTCCTGATTTTGCCATGGTTCACTTGGCTTCTGTAATGCTCACTTTGCTTTATCCTCTCTCAAGCTACTTCTAAGGCACCCTGGGACCTGTGAGCCCCATTCTGGCCAGTCTTTACCTTTGGAGGCTTCCCAAGGCATCCAAAACTGCAGACCACTCTCTAATTCAATCCCAATCAATCAACTGCTATATAATAACACTCCATCCGCCATCTAGTCTTCCTCCTTTCCCTGTCTCTCCTGTTCCCCGTTCTCTTCTCTGCATCTGGCCCCTGCCTCTTCTCCTCATACTCCACTAGGACATTCTAAAACCCATCCCCCATCCCAACCATAGCCTATCCTACCTGGGAGTCATCCATCCCAGCTCCAGCTCCCCAGCCCAAACACCCCTTTCTCAGGGGTCTTCACCAAGCTCCAGTTAAACTCAGGCTGCCCCCGGGATCAGCCTCATTACTGCCCACCCTCTCCCCTGCATCTTGGAACCACCGGCCCGTCTGCTGTATCCTCTGCGCTTCTCACACCAATCATTCCTCTGCCCCACAGCCCAACTTCAGGCCTCGTCCTCTCCCACCTGACCCTCTTCAGAAGCCTCTGGATCAAAGGCCGCCAGCACACTGCTGCCAGCACTGCCTCCCAAAACACTGCTTCACACCCAGCACCTTCTGGGGCTCCCCAGGGCCTGCAGAGTCGAGCCTCAATCTATTGGGCTGGATATACAAGGTCCTCCCACCCGGCACTCATGCCTCTGATTGCCAGCCCAACCCACCGAACACCTTTCCCACCCGATCATCCAGTGTGAAAATTCAGACTCAGCTCAGGATAGAGTAGCTTGCAGCCGACCAACACTTCCACTGAGAACAATGAGAAAAGCCAGACAAAATACATCTCTCTTAAGCTATCAGAAAACTGCTGACGCAACAAACACCAATAGGACCAAGATTCTGGAGAGGAGAGAACTGGGGAGAGGTGGGCTGATCTGCAGCTGCTTTCCCCCCGGGGACACTGCCAATCACGGGCACAGGCAAGAGGCAGAACAATTAGTGGCTTCACGGAGCTGGAGAGACAAACCAGGAGACTTGAGGGGCTGTAAACATGTGGCCAGTTCTCCCTGTGAGATATCTACCAAAACCTAAAGATGTAATGGGTAGGAAAGCCTCTCTGAGAAGTACAGAGATTTGGTTTTTTGACAGTCTCGCCACAACGAGGAGACAAAATTAGGATTTAGGACCCACCAAAGGGAGAGGCCCCAGTGAACACCCCATGCTCTCAGTGGAAAGCCCTGCGGCCTTCACCCTGTGATCGGGGTGAACCCTGAGCCTTACCAAACTTCAGGGCTGCCTCTCCTCAGCTCAGCCCTGGACGGATTAGGACTGTGCCTCCCTGCCCTCCTCTAACTGCCTAGCAAGGGA
Source organism: Balaenoptera physalus (assembly GCF_965194825.1). NCBI lineage: Eukaryota > Metazoa > Chordata > Mammalia > Artiodactyla > Balaenopteridae > Balaenoptera > Balaenoptera physalus. The sequence goes on from NC_138890.1 coordinate 60,718,403, forward strand.
CAAGGTAAACCCTTTCTGGAGGAACGCATAATGATCTAGAGCCGCTGTAATTCTATACAAAACGTACAGCATCTAATAAAAAAATTACTAAGCACACAGAGAAATAGGATATAAGATGGAAAACCAAGAGAGAAACAATAGAAACAGATAACAGATGATGCAGATGTCGGGGTAAAAGCAGACAAGGACTTTCAAATAAATGCGACTAATATGTTCAAAGAAAGAGAGGGAAAGATGGGGAAAGTAAGTAGAAAATAAATCAAAAGATGAAGAATTCCCCCCAGAGAATTAAAACCTACCCAAAAAAATGTTTAATAAAATGAAATTTCCAGAACTGAAAAATAAAACAATAGAAAGTGAAAACTCAATAAATGGGGTTAACAGCATATGAGACACAGAGAAAGGGTAAGTGAACTTATCAATAAGAAAATAATAAATACTTATCAATAAGAAAATTATTAGCCCTGTGCAACACTTATAGATTTAAATAATGATCACTGTATTTAATAAATGTAAACTGTTCCCATAATATTGTGCCTCCAAAATGCAATAGCTCATTCCCTCAACTGCTATCAGTAGGGCAGATGCTTTGATTTTTTGGGGTTTTTTGCAGGTCAATAGAAAACATCCCAAATGAAACAGAGAAAAAAGAAGGGAAAATACAGTTTTTAAAAGTGTGAGAGGCACGTAGGAGTTGAACAGATCTAACATACATAGGACCACCCACCCCTCAGCTCAGAGACCGCCGCCCATCCCCAAGAGGGCTCTGGCCTGGGGTCTCCCTGCTGGCCCTGCCGCCGGGTCTGCTGGACACTGGGCTGCATCTTCCCATTCCCCGCCCTCCGCTCCCTGGGGCCTGCACCTGCCCCTCCTGAGGGCCACTCCCCGGGTCCAAACACCAACAGGACCTGAGGGCAAATTCCATTTTGGCTATCTCCTCCCTCAGTGACTGTGGGGAACTGGCCCACAGTTTCTCCACAAGTAAATGGGACGATACCGCCTACCTTACAGGGGTGTTGCTAAGATGCAGCCAGCAGGGTGTGTAAAGGGTACATCTTGCAGACAGGAAATGCTCAGTACAGGCAAGCCTTTTGGCCCTTTCCCCTCCTGAAGAGTCACGACTGCATTCCCACCTTCATATTTTCAGCGCCCACCGCAGAGCCAGCACTCACTGAGTCTCTGCATTGCTGCTGCTCTCATGACCCCTTCCCCTCAGCCTCCCCAGAGGGGTCAAGAGACTTGTCCAAGGTCTTGCACAGCAAGTTTACAGTAGAGCTGGCAGGAGAATCCAGATGTGTGGCTGTATCGCCTGTGGGCACTATCCCATCCCAGCCCCACTGACCTGAGTGCTCGGTCCAGAGTCAGGCCCGAGAAGTCAAAGAAGCTGAGGTACTCCCCGGCCACCAGCCTGCTGAACTCATTGCTGCCAGGAGAGCAGGAGGTTATCCATTAGAAGCAGGGCACAGCAAACAGCGGGGGTTCGTGGCAGTGGGCCCCTGGGGACCCTGACCCACCCACCCAGACCTGCCCGTTCCTCTGCTGTCTCCCTTGCTGGCCAGTTGGGTTCTGACAGTTCAACCTTGGGCCAGGAGGTGGGGGAGTCAGGAAGGCTTCCTAGAGGAGGTGATGTCTCATCCAATACCTTCAGGAAAGGAAGAGCCACCCACGTGAGGGGAGTAGGAGGTAAGATGATGCAAAGTGTCCCCAGTAGAGGAAACTGTCCAAGAAGCTACCAGCAGGGCCATGTGGCCGGGGCTGGAGAGCAGGAATGGGGGCAGGAAGAGATAAGGCAGGGAACCGGGCCTGAAGGCAAGGACTGGGACTTGATCTGGAAGAGTTTGAAGCAGGGAGGGGGTGAGTGAGATGGTCAGATCTGTATTTGGAACACTGCCTGTGGAGTGGAGACCCACGGGGGCGGTAGGAGCTGTCCACGAGAGAGATGGAAGGGGTGGGGAGGAGGGATGTTTGGGAGGCAGAATCCACAGGACGTGGAGACGGATGGAGTGGGTGTGGGGCACGACAGAGAGGGTGGCCCCTGGGGTGATGCCCAGAGCCCAGGACAACAGGAAGAGCTAGAAGCACCCATGTGACAGTCATCAGCCCTTAACTGGTGACTAACAACTCAGTAGGAAGGGGGACGAGCCCATGTGAGAGGAGGGGGCACAGACAGACCAGCAGATCCAGCTCAGAGATCTGAGGAGAACCCCTCTCAGGGCGAGCTGAGGGAAGAGACAGCGAGAAGGAGACAGACAAACAGCAGCCAGAGGGGTAGGGGTATGCTGTCCTGGAGGCCAAGGAAGGGAGTGTTTCAAGACTGGAGTGATGAGTTCTTGCCAAAAAACAGAGCATATTTCCACCTGAATCCAGTCAAGCCCCGAGCTCTCCCTCCTGTTTACAGAAACGTGTGAAATAACACCATGAGGACACCAAATCCAAAACGTGGAAAGTTCTTCCGGACAAATGACTCCGTTTCTTCAACAAATACATGGCATTACAAAAAAGGAGGGGGACTGGCAACTGCTGTTGGCTACAAGAGGCCTAAGAGACATATTGGCCAAATGTAATGCATGTACCTTATTTGCGTCCTGATTTGAACAAACATTTTTGAGACAACCAGAGAAAATTAAACATAGACCGAATGTTAGAGATACTAAGGAATTTTTGTTAACTTTGTCAGAAATTATAATGGAATTATGACTGTCTAAAAAAATCCTAGTCAGTTAGAGACACATACTAAATATTTATGGATCATATGATAGAGAGTCTGAAATATGCTTTAAAATATTCTAGCAAATGTGAGGGGAAGCTGTGGGGGGAATAGATCAAACAAGAATAGAAAAGTATTGATAACTTTGAAGCTGAGTAATGGGTACATGGAAGTTTAAGATGTTACTTTCTCTGCCTTTGTGTATGCTTGAAATTTTCATAATAAAAAGTTTAATTAAAGAAAAAGAAAGGAGTGACCGGTGTGTCAAGGCTGTTGAAGCGGAGAAAGTTGAGGCCCGGTAGCAGACACCGGATTCAAAGACACCAGGCCGCCACTGACTCTAGTAAGAGGGGCTTGTGAAGGGCCCCTCCAGGGGAAGAAGCCAACCTGGAGGCACTGAATGTGCAGAAGGGGAGGGGACAGAGGCCATCCAGAGCAGAAAACAGAATTTTGGCTGTGAAGCGGCTGGGGGAGGAAGTACGATTTGAGGAAGGATTTTTGTTTCAGATGGGAAAGAGTTAAGCACAATTAAATGCTGATGGGAAAACTCATGTAGAGGGAGTGGCTGAAAAGACAGGGGAGGGTGGGGATCAACCGTAATGAAGGAAGATGTCATTAGGTTTGGTGACTGTAGCCCAGTGGGAGAGGTGAGGGTGTGGGCCATGTGATTTTGGGGGAGGCCCAGGGCAGGGGTGCCCTGGAGGCAACGGAGGGTGGAGGAGTCGGGAGGGAGGGAGAAGGGGGGATCCTCAGGACTTCCCTGTGGCCTAAGCCCAAGTCAGCTCTGACTTGGGGTCTAGAGTCTGGGCTGCCTCTCTTAGCCTGGGAGCAGCTCTCTCCAGAGGCCCAGCCTGCTTCTCTGCATCTTGAAGGCTATGTGGCTGTTGGGGGTCCTCTGGATGGCCAGGCAAGAAGGACAAGGCAGGTGGACATGCTGCTGGCCGGACCTGCTCAGGACACGCCGGCTGACTTCACAGCTGACTGTCCCCTACCCCTCAGGACTTCAACCTGGCTCGTTCCCTTCCCCCAAGTCCAAAGACCGGGGCTTGTGCTTTGGCGGCTCCCGCACCTTCAGCTGGTCCCAACAGACACACAGTGAGTGGGGCTTAATGAGGGCCAGGATCCCCTTCCCCGGCTCCTGGGTCCCCCAAGGTCCCAGCCAGGCCCAGCTTCCCCTCCCTCCTTGGCCCCATTAGGTGGCCCACCAGCCCCTGCCCGGCTGCTCCGTCCTCACTACCGTCCACCACGGCCCCATAACCACATGTCACATACCACTCCCCCAGCCCCGAGGGGCCGCCTGCCACCACCCCTCCTCCCTCAGAGCCGGGGGCGCCCTCCCCCAGGCAGCCCAGAAAGGAAACAGATTTAGGGCAAGGCCGGGAATGAGGTCAGTGGCAAGAGGAGAAGTTCTTGGGGACTGTTGGGAGCCCCCAGAACCAGGCCCCCCTGACAGAAGCCACCCACACCCCGCCTTGGGCCGAGGAAGACACCGGGTTTGCCTGGGGTGGGGGTGCGGAGACGAGCTCACTTCTTGCCCAGCTGCCGGGCAACATCACAACGCTGGAAGCCCTCCAGGTGGTAGAGGCGGCGTGCCAGCCGGCGGGCAGCTTCACCGACGCCCTGGCCCCCGTTGGCCAGTGGGTCTGCACTGCCAGGCTCCAGCCCCTCCGAGCTGCTCAGCTCTGAGTCTGAGTCCGACAGGCCGTCCTTCAGGCTGGGGTCGCTGCAGAGGGAAGGTGGGGTTGGGGAGGAGGGGGTCAGAAGCCCTGGTTGGGGGCTGGAAGGCCTCCCCAGGCCTCTGAAAATCCAGGGGCCAGACCAGGGAAAGAAGCTCCACTGCATCGGGACAGAATCAAGTCAGACTTTTAGAAAAGCCCTCAGAGGACATCATTAGATGATCAGCTCCCTGACCCCACCTTGGCTAGAAAGGCCTGGAAGGGCAGAATGGAACCTCAGGCTGGGGGTGCAGAGGCTGGGCACGATGACCTTGCAGAGGGCTGTTCACTCCAGACCCCCGGATGTCCTAACTTGCTTTGCCTCCTCTGGGTCTGTTTCCCCATCTGCTCAATGGTTCTCTCGGCTCCCAGCCTGGGCCCTGCCTCACCTGGCCGAGTTCAGCAACTTGTCCATGTCTTCCTCCTCGTCTTCCTCGTCCCCACCTGGGCCCGGGGGTCCATCTTCATGGAAGCCATTGGGCACGGCCGTGAGAGACAGGCGGCTCAGGACATTCTCAGAGCGGCTGCCGGAGATGGAGCGCCGCAGGGGGTTGCCCAGCTCCCCATCACCGCCAGCTGCTCCCATGTCCCCCTCGGACCCCATGTCCCCAGTGCCCAAGCCAGCCCCTGGCTCAGGGCTATCCCGGGCCCGCTGCTGGATGAGGGGCGTGAGGGGGGCCTCGAAGCTGACGCAGCTGTCGCTCTCATCCGTGAGGCTGAGCACATCGAGGGAGTCCAGGCTGCTGTACTGTGTGCTCCGCAGCAGCTCCGACTCCACAATCTTCTCAAATGTGGCGCTGAAGCCGTCCCGCACGTCTGGTTCTCCTGGCCTGTGGGATGCGAGGACCAGTCACCATCCTGCCAGGTGGACCCCCTTACAGGTGCTAGGATGGCACCGATCCATGTCTGGGAGCTCCCTGGGGGCAGGGGGTGGGCATGGACCGTGTCCTGTGTGTTCGTTCAGCCAACCCTTGCTGAGCACTAGGTGCCAGATGCTGGACTGGGTACCGGGGCACAGCAGTGAAAGGACAGGCGTGGTCCTGCCCCCCCTACCCACTGTGCCTGGCCCACAGTGGGCATCACTGAGCTAAATGAATGAATGTGAGACTCTCCCTCAGCCTGGCCTGGGAAGGGGGTTGGGGGCTGCTTCCTCCAGGCTCCCCATCACAGCTAGTGTCACACAGGGTCATAATTTTGCTGTCCCCACAACCTGGGTGGTTCTTAGCCTGACTGCCACATTCCAGCTCTCAGGCCTTGCCTTAATGTCACCTCCTCAGAGAGACTGAGGGAGGCAGGCCCACACCACCCAACACACTGGCCCCTCAGTAGTGTCCATCCTCAGGGTACGTCTTCATTTCCTCCCAGCCCCTCTCAGCATGTAGTATTCTGTTTGTTCCCCTGTTTACACCTGTTTCCCCCCACCCACACACAAGGCCAGGGAGCACCCAGCACGCAGTAGGTCCTCTAAACCCTGCTGAGTGGTGCACTGGGTGAATGGACAGACGCCTATCAGCCCCACGGCCCACTACACTGCCTAAGCCCTTGCAGAGCCCTGTGCTGCCCCCGAAAGAGGGCTTTGCACCAGCGGTTCCCTCTGCCCAGAGTGCTCTTTCCTCAAGCTGAAGCCTTCCTTTCACATCCCTTTCTCACCCTGACTGCCCTATTTATAACTAGGACCTGCCCCCAAACACCCCAGCCCCATTTTCTTGCTTTATTTTTTCCAGGGCACTTGTCCCCTTCTGACATACTATGTAATTATCTATTATTTTTATGATATATTATCTGTCTCCTCACTAGACCATAAGCTCCGTGAAAGTAGGAATTTTTGTATATTCTGTTCACTGATGTAGCCCCAGCACCTAAAATCGAGCATCACACATAGATGAACTGAGGCCTCTTATCCACTGGGGAGATGCACGAGTAAGCAGGGAAAACAGGCAAGGAAGAGGACTAAAAGAGATAAAAATAGAGACAAAGAGAGAGAAGAAGAGAAATAAGAGAGAGATAAGAAAGAAACAGAGAAAAGAGATACAGAGAGCATGAAAAACAAAGACAGAGAGACAGAATAAGAGAGACAGAAAGTAACAGAGATAAAGAGAGACAAAGAGAGAGAGAGAGAAACAGAGAGACAGCAAAAGCAAGAGACACAGAAAAAGAAAGAAGCAGGCTGAGCCCAACCCATTTCAGATAAACCAAGGCCCACCATTTGCAAAGAAGCACACCCCTGGTAACCTTGAGGATCTGGCTATGCCCTGCTTAGCCCCTAGTCCCTGGGGCTTAGCAGAGACCGAGCCATATTTGGAGGACTGGGAAGTGCCCCACCCCCTCAAACCCCTCCTTGGACCCCCAGTGCCTAAGTTTGATCCCTGAGTGCTTCCTGGAGAAATACTGACCTGAGAGAGAAAAGCTGAGGCCACAGCCATCGGCCACCCCTGTCCCACCAGGAGTTGAGACGGCAGCCTCATTTGGAGAAGGAAGTGGGGAAAGGGCAGAAACCGAAAAGGCGGTAGGATGCCCAGCAGGGGGCTGGGATGGAAGTTGCCTTTACTGACCTCCAGGAGGAGGGGAGGGAAGAGAAGGGCCACTGCCCTGGCTGCCAGAGCAGACACCCAAAATCTGCCCAGCCGCTCTCTCTGCCAGGCCCATGCTGGGTCCTGGAACAACAAGACAGAGTCCTGCCCTTGGGGGCTCTCATTTCGTGTCAGAGGCAAGAACGGTCCCCATATCTACTACCCTCTCATGCACCTGAGCAAACCTGAAGGGTAGTTTTGACAGGGGCTTGAAGACCATCAGCTTAATCTCCAAACTTCCATCTGCCTCCACCTTCAGCCATCCTCCAAAATTATACCAACCTAAGTACAAACAGTGTGCTCCAAGAAGCCCCAGCCTCCTGCCCGCCCCCATAGGCCCCGCCCCCCATAGGCCCTGCCCAGATGGAAACCCTCTCTTGGCACACCCGGCACACACTCGCGTCTGACCCCACGTACTCACATTCCTGCCCTTGGAGAGCTAGGCACACTCAGCCCCACACATCCACGTGCAGACCCAAATGTGCAACTCAAATGCACAGGCCAGGCACACTGACATGCTCACACATCCCAATGCACACACCAGTACACACACACATGCATGCCCCACAAACACATGCTCGCACACCTCCTACACCCTTGTCTGCCTGGGCCAGTGCCTGCAGCGGTACACAGTAAGCCTTCTATATGCTTTCTTTTCTCAGCCCACACTGGGGGTTTCTAGACATTCCCCTGCCCCATCCTCGCCTCCTTGTCCAACTGGCACCTCTAAGACGCCGGGCCTCTCCACCTCCAGCTGAGGATAATAGAAATGGGGCTGTAACTCCAGGAAGTAGGACTTACTCCAATAAGTAGGAGTTCCTGGTCGAACTCCCAGATGGCACTCAGGGAGGAGTAGCTGACAAAGATTAATCCACATAAGCCTACTCTCTTGAGGTCAGTTGCGGAATTGGGACATTCTCATCTCCAGGAAGCAGAGGGATAGGCCAGATGACCTCCCACATCAAGGCATTTTGGAACTCTGATGTCCAGCCTGGGATGGAGGGAGTGTGGCCCTCCAACCCCACATAGAAACAGCCCACGGTGGAAGGGGAGGCGGGGGAGGGATGGATTGGGAGTTTGGGATTAGCAGATGCAAACTATTATATATAGAATGGATAAACAACAAGGTCCTATTGTATAGCACAGGGAACTATATTCAATATCCTGTAATAAACCACAATGGAAAAGAAAAAAATTTTTTAAAAAGAAACAGCCCATGGTGAATAGGGGGGCTGAGGGGGGGTGGCACAACAGGACTGCTGGCCTTTGAAATCTCTCTTATGGCCCTATCCTCCCAAAACAGGGACATAAAATTCCCATTTCATGTATGAGGAAAAACAAGAACCAGAAAGGCTAAGTGGCTAGGCCCAGGCCATGCAGCATTGGAGCAAATGCGGTGAGCCCCCCATCCCGAGACACCCACTTACCCCAGTGGAGGATCCTCAGCGTCTGGACCGAGGCTCCTGGAGGCATCGTCCCCCTCCGCCAGCACACCAGCCCTCCAGGGCCTGGACTCTGTAGAGTCTTCCAGAATGTTTGAGTCTGGCCCCAGGGCTAGGCCGTTGGTGAGGGAGAGGCCAAGGCTGAGGCCGTGGAGGGCCATGTCCAGGCCCTTTGTATGTCCCTCAGTGTCCACCAGGGTGCCCCTCATCTCATGCCCTGGGCTGGTGTGGCTACTGTTCAGGTCCTCACTGGACGCCATTCCATTCTGGACCCCAGGCTCCTCCTCAGGCTCCAGGCTGGGGTCGCAGGTGGCACCATCTTCCCCAGGCAGTGCAGATAGAAGCTTATCCTCATCCATGGCAGCCACTGCTTCTACCCCGTGCTGGCTGCTTTTGGGACCCAACTTGACCTGGCAGTGGATGGAGAGAGAAAGGGGTGGATCAGAAAGAGCAGGTGCTGGGGGTCCAGAGCCCAGCAGAACCAGCACCAGGCAGCCTGCCTGAGGACAGAGGATGGCCCAGATGATCTTCTCAGGACCTCTCAGCTGGAGTCTGGGTTCAGGCTGTGGCCTCCTCACTGCCTTGCTCAGGCCAGCCCCACTCACCTCTCCCCGGACCCCCAGCCACTGATGTGCCCCAGTCCTACCTTCCCTGTTAACTCTTATATATCTCTGTTGTGCCCTTCAGAATTCATCAAAACCCTCCGAGGAAGATCCAGTTTGGCAGGTACTAGGGAAGGGTCCAGGACTCCTCCAAGGCCACTTCCTCTCCCGCTGGTGAGTGAAGGGAACAGAACCCCAGGCCTACAGCAGCCAGCCACCTTGCCTCTTTCCATGTTCCCTTGCCCTGGCTCCAGGAGCGAGACAAGTGGTGACTGAAAAGATCTGGACTGGGGGCTGCCTTTAGAGGGAGAGTTAAGAAGGGAGGCAAGGAAGTCAACAGAAGTGCAGCTTTATTAACAGAGGCCACCCCAGAGAAGCCAAAGTGAGGCCCCGAGGAGGCGCTGTCCAGGGTGCTGAGTGGGGAGGCGCCACCCGGGAGACTGGCCGAGAGCGGGGCTTCCTCCACCGCTGAGCGCACAAAGCCCAGGCTGCGGGGGAGGAAGGAGGAAGGGGCCTGGGGTTCCCCTCCACACCCGGTCCCGGCCCCAGCGCTCACCCATCCTTGAGGAGGGACTCGTGAGGAGGCTGCAACGGGGCCCTCCAGGGGAGAGCACTGGAAGGGGAGCCCAACTCACCATGCGCCCTCGTGGGGTCCACGTTGGGACTCCTCACTACACCACCCAGGCCCGCCCCCTCCCCTCTGCCCTGCCCGGGGTCTGTTTCTCCTCTGTAAAATGAGGAGACCCATTTTCCCTGCCATCTCCACACACACCCCCTTTTTTAAACGGATCAGAACAAGCTCAATTTCCCAGAAGCTTCCTGTCCAATCTCAGGAGGATGGGCAGATGTGACGGGCTGTGCTCTGGCTCTCCCCTCAGCCCTCTCTGCCCCACCTCACCCCTAGTGGCCTCTGCCACCAAGCACACAGAACGGTCCCTCCAAAGAACTTCCTTCCTCCCCTCCTTGGACCTCAGCTTCCCCCAGTAACCCCACTCTCCTCTGGAGAAAGGGTGCTGGGGGTTCAGGAGAGGCGGGAGGAGGAGAGGCACGCAGGTACAGCAACAGGGATTTAAGTGAGGCCCATACTTCCCATACTCACCTGGTCATAAGTGTCACCTGAGGAACTTGTTAAAATACAGATAGGCCCTCCCTCAGGCCTCCTGAACCAGAATCTATAGGGAACGGGTATAGTAATCTGTTATTCTTATAATAAGGCAAGTTTGGGAAACACTGGGTTAGACTCCAGGAGAAACTTCCCACTTAGAGATGAGCCTGGAGAGGAAGATGAGTCTACTTCTCTGGGGGCTTCTGGGCCCTTGGGGGGGGGCGCTCTACCACCACAGGACCACTTAAGATTCATGTACCCCTTGGTTTTCAAACATGGAGTGGAAGAGAGCAGGCGGGACCGATGGTGATCTGGGGTCCCAGCCCACCCACCCTGACTGTCAGCTCCTAGAGTTTTGAAGACTGTATGAGCATAAGATTTTACTCTAAAAAACAAAACAAAAAACTTCCACAGACTAAAAAAAAAAAATCTGAAAAGCTAGGCTCTAGAATATCTGGGCCCTGATCCTAGGACACTGGAGACCCCAAGGGGCTCGGCACTGAGTGAGGGATTCTTTCTGGTCTGCCCTAAATCCCTGCTGCTGCAGTTGCTATTTCAATCCATTCCCTGGGGTTGTGTACTCAGAGCAAGGAGAACAGGAAGTAATCTCCTCAGCTGAGACTCCCTGGGGGTGAGGGGAGCATTTAGAAAGGAAAGAGGAGGGACAGTGGGGCCTTTGGGCCTGCTGCCTGAGTTCTAGTCCTCTGGCCTGCTTTCTAGCCCACAGGCCTGGGTGAGCACTGGATCTGTGGCACAGGGTTTCAACCTAATTCCACCAGGATTCCTCAAGCTCCCACACCCACACATGGATGCTTAGCCCCCCTTTGGCCAGGGCTCTGCCTGAGCTCCCAGTGAGGCCTGAGATTTGAGAGCATAAGCGGCTTCACCCAGTGCTCAGTCTACACCAGCCCCAAAGCCAGGGTTATGGACAAATCAAGGACCTCTTGGGAGGCCCCTACGTCACCTCCAACTTCCAGCAGCTGCCTCAGGCTGGCTCTAGCCCTACCTGCCCTGCCATGTCCTCCTGCAGCTGAGAGCAAGATGGAGGTTCTGCCAACACCGGGCAAGGGGCCGGGTCCTCAGCTTCTGGGGGTGGACAGACAAGGGGCACATTGAGCTCCACTCTGGGCAGGGGCCCAGAGTCCCTGTCTGGGCTGAAGGCCAGCTGAGCCCAGAAAGAGCTGAGCCAGGACCCCCCCTCTCTTGCTGGACCCAAGGGAGGGGTGCCCTTCAGGGCAGAGGTGTGAAACAACGCCCCAAGTCCTCACTCTGAATCACCATGTGACCTGGGACTCATCATTGTCCCCTCTGCCCTTTGTGAACCCATCTGCAGAATGGGGGCATCACCTCTGCTCTCCTTCCCCAGGGCTGGTGGGAGAACTTAAGGTCATGAATGATGAGAGGGCTGAGATCCAAGGAAAAACAAACTCACTACAGAGGTCAAGGAGAAAGGCAGCTATGGCCCACTCTCTCCACTACCACATTTGACATACGGGGAGACTGAGGCACAGAACCAGGAAAGGCTTTGCCCCAGGTCACACAGTGAGTAGCTACCTCTAGACTCAGGAGTAGCCTCCCTCTGCACCTGGATGGGCTGGAAGTACAGGATGAGCCCCAGTTTCTCAGACCCTCCCTCAAGATCACGGCTCAAATCCTCAACCAGAAGAGTCTACACAAAGCAGTGACTCTGCCCACTTCCAGCCCTGCTGGCAAGAGCAGGGGAGGGGGTACAGCTGGGCCACAGGGCACTCATGAGAAGGAGATGCCTACAAATGACAGCCCAGCAGTGGCTAGATCCACTGCATCCTCCCTCAGCCAGAACCAGGCCCCTCTCTCAGCAGGGGCTCCTGTGATTGCCCTTGGGATAACCTTGGGCATAGCAGCCTCTTTTTCAGCACCAAGCAAAATGGGGTCCATGACGGTAATGGAACCCTGGCTGGGCCAGGGCTGAATGCCAAGGCAGCCACTTTCTGGGTCTCAGCTGTTCCTGCAACAACCCTATCCCCCTCCCCACTCTCCCATGGCAGCTGGAGTGAGTTGTGAAAACACAAATTATATCACACCCCTCCCTCACTGGCAACCCTCCATCAGCTCCCATCGCCAATCTGGCCTCCTCAGCATGGCCTAAAAAGGCTCTGCCTGAGCTGGTTCACTGCCCTCGGCCCATCCCCCACCCCAGCAGCCACACTGGCCTTCTTTCTGCTCCCTGAGCTCATTCCCACCTCAGGGCCTTTGCACCAGCTGTACCCTTGGCCTAGAATGCTCTTTCCCTAGATCTTTTTTTTTTTTTTTATGGTTCTAGCCTGAACCAGTTTTTACTATGATGCTTTTATTTTATTTATTTATTTTTTTTATTTTTGGCTGCATTGGGTCTTCATTGCTGTGCACAGGCCTTCTCTGGTTGCGGCGAGCGGGGTCTACTCTTCGTTGTGGTGCGCGGGCTTCTCATTGCAGTGGCTTCTCTTGTTGTGGAGCACGGGCTCTAGGCGCGTGGGCTTCAGTAGTTGTGGCATGTGGGCTCAGTAGTTGTGGCACGCAGGCTCAGTAGTTGTGGCATGCGAGCTCTAGAGCGCAGGCTCAGTAGTTGTGGCGCACGGGCTTAGTTGCTCCGCGGAATGTGGGATCTTCCCGTGTCCCCTGCATTGGCAGGCGGATTCTTAACCACTGCACCACCAGGGAAGCCCTCCCTAGATCTTTAAATGACTGCCTCTTCTGTCACTCAGGGCTCAACTCCAGTGCTGCCTCCTCAGAGAGGCCTTCTCTGACTACACAGCACTCTTCTACACTCCTTCACGGAGCAACATATCTGCTAAGCATCGTTTAGCAGACCTGAAACTCCCTTTTCTATTTGTTTCCTTATTTTCTGCCCATCCCGCTCACTAGGTGGTAAGTTCAGTGAGGGTGGGGACTATGTCATGTTCACTGCTGTCTCTCCCAGAGCCTAGCACAGTGCCTGGCAAACAGTGGACCCTTTTTAAATATTTGGTGAATGATAACCTAGAGATTACCATCATCCCCATTGTAGGCAGAGGCTGAGAGAGGTTGAGGACCATGCTCAGGGTCACGAAGGTGGAAAGTGACAAGGCTGGCTTCTGCGTGGAACGACACGGGACTGTCATAGGGATAACCTCGTAAAGTGCCTTCCATGCTGGGATCCAAGCCAGGGATTGTGGGAAGCCCAAGGAAAGGGCTGGAGGGCCCAACATGTTCTATAAGACAGAGGGCAGATGCACGGGTGCAGGCGCCTGCGTGCACATCTGTGAGCAAACATACGGTACAGGCATTTGTGGACACACACACACACATCCCACATATATTCAGACCCATAAACACACATGAAAGGAGCTGGACAGCTACTCGTGAGGTAGGCTCCTGAGGTGGTGAGGAGCCTACAGGCCTAGGGGCAAGGTCCGGGGCAGCTAGACCTACATCACTGGGCAGCTGGGTGATTGGTTGAAACCATTCTGCTCTGGGAGAAGCTGGGGCAGGGGAGGGACAACCCAGTGCTTCAGGCTAAGGCAGGTGGTGGGGAAGACAGGCACCCACACTGACCACAACAACACCCATGGCATCAGGCAGCTGTGTGGGTTTGGGAGGAGATGGGGGAGTACAGGCCCACCTGGTAGAAATGGGGGCACAGGAGGCAGAGCTGGGATAGGGGACCCGTGGCACTGAGCACTACCCAGGACAGGCAAAATCTAAGAGCCTGTGGGATGTCCGAGAGTGCCTACAGCCCAGGCAGGGTATGTAGAGGGGATGGGGAGCAGAGAAAATCATTCTGGAATGTCAGTGTACAGGCAAAACTGAGACTACAGCTGTCCCAGGCAGCAGGGCTGAGAGCCAGGCACTCAGGTGTTGCCTCCAATGTGCTAGGGGAGTTTGGGCAAATGAAACCCTTCTCTGGCCTCATTTCCTGTGTACATCAGGGATTCCTAACCACTTCTAAGCCTTAGACCTCTCTGAGCATCTGATGGAACTCTGGATCTTGCTCCAGATAGACTCACACAGGTGCACAATATTTTGAGTATTTTTTGAGAGGCTCATGGACCCCTACAGCCCATCCATAGGAACTGGGCATGAACCCCAACCTGGACAATCCCCAAGGACCTTCCACCTCTGACACTGTACACTCAGAGTTCCATGAATGCTACTTGGGAAAAAAAAAAAAGCTGGAAACCTTTCATTCTCAGACCTATTCTCTGCCCCCTGGGAACCTACCTTGAACACCCCCATTGATTCCACTGCCCTTTCCCAAAATTTCTACTACACTAATTGACTCCCTAGCTCACCCAGATTTTAGCACATGGGCTGGGATCTTCACACACACACGAACACACAACTGTACCCACGTGGACAGTTAAATTAGACAATCAGCAAAAAGGGCTGGTGTGCTGTAAGTGCTCAGAACAGACCTTGGCCAGCTGTGCCCCACACCATTCATGGGGCCCAGGCTGGCCCAGACCTGTCCACTCCAACCCTCCACAAGAACCTGCTGAGCCACTGACAGCACGAGCAACAGGGAGGTGACGGGAAGACCTCTCAGCGGGGCCCCTGGATCACACAGCTCACCATGCCCCCCCACAATCTCTGCCAGCCAACGAGTCTGGAGGTCAGGACCTTCCTGTCATCCCAGAGCTGTGAGCACACTCCGAGGCACAGATCAGCCTGGGCGTGTACCTCCTCCATGTCCCACCTGCCCGGGGCAGGGAGATGCCCCGGATAATATGGAGGGATGTCTATCCAGGAGCCTTGGGAACTGCCCTGCCTCCATTCCCCAAAGTGACCCTAATCCTTCTACCCACTTGGTCTTCTCAGCTTGGACCACCTAGTGCCTCTGATGGGACAGTCCAGGACAGTGGGTCAGCGCCCTAACTGTGCAGTCAGAAAGACCTGGCTTCAAATCCCACAAGCTGTGTGACCTCAGGAAAGTTGCCTACCTCTCTGAGCCTCAGCACCTTCCTCAGCAAAATGGGGGTGGTGGTGCTAACAGCATCTGCCCCGCAGGACTGCAGGGAGGACAAAGGAGATGGCTTGGCTGCGATGCTCAGCTCAGAGTCAGGCACAAGTGCTCAGGGAAGGGTGGCAGCTACTGCTTTTCCAGAACCATCTCTCAGGTCTGCAGGGGCGGGAGCTGGCTGCCCACATTGGGGGCAGAATGCACAGTAGAGCAGCACAGGACACCCAGTGGGCCCCAGCAGACATTTGCCCCGGGCAGCCTGTCAGAGCAGGTTCTGAGGCAGCGGCTTCAGAGGCCCAGCCTGAGGGTGGAGGCAGGAGAAAGGCTCCTGTGGGGACGAGGAGGGTGGGCCAGAGAGGGTGCCCCACCCTTTCCTGAGTCAGGTGAAGACCCTACAGTCCTGGCCCCACTAACACTCCCGTCCCAGACCAGGCTCCCTCCTAGCTTTCCATCTCAAGGCACAAGAGCCACACCAGGTGCAGGGCAAGGGCCAGGAGTCTGGGCCTCCCTTAAAAGGCTCCCATTCCCTTCAGGTGATGTTAATCTGGGATTAACCGGGAGCCCAGCACCAACCTGCTTTCTTCCTCTCAGCCTGGCCTTGGGTTGTGGGTGTCTGGAAGGCCTCCTTTCTCATGGTTGGGCAGACAGAGGTTCCTGGGATTGGGTGTACATTTGCATCTTATCTGCATGTGCCCTGCAGCCTGTTGGGACTTTCAGGGGCCCCTGGGCCCAGCTCTGCAAAGGTCATTCTTTTACATCTCCCAGCTTACTTCACTCCCTGCCCCTCAGCCACTTGGCACCTTCATTTGCTTAGCATTTGCATACATCTGCATGCTGGTCTGGAGAGCCCTCAACACTGATGAAATTCATAGTGTCTGCTGTCAAACCCCAAATCATGTTTATAGCTGGTGACTCTACCCCCAGTCAACTTCCCTGCAGGGTGAGCCCTCAGTTATTTGGGACCACAAAGGGCTACGCTGTTCTGGTTAAGTTGGCTGCTGCCTGTCTTCCTGGAACTTAGCTGGCACCTGGGACTCACTCTGCTTCTTGAGCTACATTTGAGCCATGAGCCTGCAGATTGAGAGCTTAACCCCAAAAGCTACAAAGAACTGACCAAGGGCAAGTCCTCCCAGCAAGTCCTGCCTTGGCTAAAAAGCCTGGGGAGGGGAAGGCTTCAGGGGCTCAAACTCTGAGCAGCCTCCCCCCAGTCTGGTTCAACAGCCAAGAGAGATGAACCAAGAAATTTCATCCTCCCTGCTCCCTGCCCAATTTTCATTTACCCCATACTCTCCAGATCCTCACATTCTCTGTCTACCCTGCCTCTTCCTCTCTGCCTCCTGCCCTGAGACCTTCCTCCCCACCCTCTCCCCAACCTCTTGATTATGTCACTCCACTTAACCCCTCCCTTGCTGAGTCCCCTCTTCCCCTCCCTCCCTCCTCTTACCCTGTCCTCTCCTGTCTCTGTTTTAGGGCTTCAGCACAGGGTCTGACAAAGGTTGTGGTCTCCTTGGGCCCGGTTGAAGGTGAGCAGCACGTGGTGCAAAGTAAGCAGGTGTGAAAGGGTCTGTACTGGGCCGTTCCACCATCACCTCCCTGTCCCCATCTTTGAAACTGGCCCTCCTATTCAGCCATAGCCCACTGATGGGAGATCTGGGGGCTGGTAAAAGTCTCACGCCTTCATGGACTGTCCATGGGATAGGAGAGAAAGAGAGGAGTCAGGAGTGACACCAGTATTTCGACCCTGAGCACCTAGAAGGATGGAGTTGCAATTCCTGAGATGGGGGAAGACTGGGTGGAGCAAGTTTGGGAAGGAAGATCAGGAAGAAAGGAGCTCAGCTTTGGACAAGTTGAGTTTGAGGTGTCCAGTAGACATGGCAGTCGAGATGCTGAGTGGGCTTTTGGAGCTCAGGAGAGAAGTCAAAATTTGGGATATAAATTTGGGAGCCGGCAGCACATAGGTGGTGCGTAAAGCCATAGGACGGGATGAGATCGGCTCAGGAGTGAATGCAGATGAGGAAGAGCAGCCATGCAAGGGATGAGTCCTGAGCACTCCAAAATTGTGAGCTGGGGGTCGGGGAGAAGGAGCACCCACGAGGTCAGAGGAAAACAGGACAATGGATGTCCTGGAGATCAAGGAATGTATTTCAAGGAAGAGGGAGAGACTGAAGGTGCCAAATGAGGCAGATGAGGACTGAGAATGGCTGTTGGGTGTAGCAACATGGAGGTCATTGGTGACCTTGAGAAGAGCAGTCAGTGGACAACCCTTCTGGGGAGGTTTGCTGTAAAGAGGAGCACAGAGATGCAGTGGTAGCTGGCTGGAGAAAATGAGAGAGCCATCTTTTAAGACAGGAGAAACAATAACAAGATATCTGCTGAAAGGTACTTCCCTGGTAGCGCAGTGGTTAAGAACCCGCCTGCCAACGCAGGGGACACGGGTTTGATCCCTAGTCCGGGAAGATCCCACATGCCTCGGAGCCATTAAGTCCGTGCGCCACAACTACTGAGCCTGCACTCTAGCGCCCGCGAGCCACAACTACTGAGCCCGCGCACCACGACTACTGAAGCCCGTGCAACTAGAGCCCATGCTCCACAACAAGAGAAGCCACGACCATGAGAAGCCCATGCACTGCAACGAAGAGTAGCCCCCACTCACCGCAACTAGAGAAAGCCCACGCACAGCAAGGAAGATCCCGTGCAGCCAAAAATAAAATAAATAAATAAATTTATTACCAAAAAAAAAAAAAAAAGATATCTGCTGATGGAATGATCCACTGGGGGGGAGCCTATAATGCAGGAGGGAGCATTTGCTGGAACAGTGTGCCCTCCACCACCCACATTATAGGTTCCCCTCTACTGCACAAGGGGACAGGATCTATTTGCACAAATTGAGGGCTGGCCTAAACCAGGAGCAGGGACACTTCACCCGCAGCAACTGGGGAAGGCAGAGCAGTGGGTGCAGATGCTAGTGGATGGGTGAACGTAGCACTGGGAGTCTGAGGAAGTTCTAACTGCTTCTGTTTTCTCAAAGAAGTAGGAAGCAAAGTCATCAGCTTTGAGGGAGGATTGCAGAAGAGGGGCTAGGGTTGAAGACAGAACAGAAAGAGTGAAATAGTCATCAGGTAGGGGGAAAGGGGATGGATTTAGGACCCATGTGGGACTGCGGGACAGCACTAAGGACACACCCGAAGTTCATGGTTTTGAACTAAAAGTGAGACCAGTCAGGTCAGTGGATTTTCTCAGCCTCATTCAGCTGCACAGAGGGAGCAGACCAGGCACTGCATTTAACCAGGGCTGGGGTTTTGCCAAGCAAGTATGAAGAAGTGAAATGAGGTAAGGGAGTTGGGGGTCTTCAAGGGAGAGATTATCCTGACTTTTATAGTGGCAGCTGCCTCTGAGCCGGCCCCTGCCCCCACTCAAAGTCCCTCCGCTGCTGGTACCTGAAAGCCCACCATCCGCTCCCTGCTGTGGGTTGTGTGTGGCCTTCCCTCTGCCCTCATCCCACCAAGACCTGGGGAAGTGAACTTCCCATACGCTGTTCCTTTGACCTGGAAAGTACCTCAGACCTCACACGCTCAAACCAGCATTCTCCACATCCTCCCCAAGCCATCGCATGACAGCTCTCCCCACCACTAGTCGGATACCAGTGCTCATCATTCTGCCTCCTAATCTCTCCTTACTCCACCCCTTCTCTCCACCCCCCACCTGCCATACCCCAGTCCCAGCAGGGCCACCACACCAACTCCATTCCCCCTGTGCATTCCCTCTGTGCGCCGTACGCAGCAGCCTAGAATCCAGTGCACCAGCATCCTGTGCTGGACCATGTCACGGCCTCCTGACCGTCCCTTTCACCCCGTTCGCCCCGCCAGTCCATGCCATCCTCCTCAGAGCAGCCTTCCCAGCACTCACATCTGCCTCATCGCTCCCCTCTTTAAAACCCTTCAGTAGCTCCCCGTGCCCTTGGGGAAAGGGCCAGCTGTCAGCCCACATTCTAGGCCAGCTGTGGTCCAGGCCCCACCCCCTTTCTTCCTGTCTTGCCCCCAACTCCCTCTCCTCCCCCCCCAACCCTGTGCCCCTCACTGCTTTCTCGGGGCTTCTTCCCCACACTGACAGCACCTGCCCTTCCCCACACTGACAGCACCTGCCCTGAGTTGTGGCTCATCCCATCCACACCCCTGAGGCTGTGAACTCCTTGAAGGCCCCATCAGTGTCTGCTTAATCACCCTTCTCTGGCGTATGTTCTGAACGGGGGGGTTCAGTCAGTTTTGCTGACCTGGAGTGCGGGTGACCAGGTGGATGAAGCTTCTGGAGGTAGGGAAGAGGGAGGAACAGGGTTGAAACAAAGGGACTCCTTAGCCAAGTGACCTAACTTAGCACCATCTATTATAGCACAGGCTAATGACATGCGCCTGCTGATGGACACAACATCGCCTATGGGATATTCTTGCCCAAAAATGTTTAACCTGACTCTACTCATGAGGAAGCAATAAGACAAACCCAGAATGTGGGGCATTCTACATGAACACTGACCAGGGCTCTTTAAAACTGACAATGTCATAAGAGACTTCAAAAAAAAAAAGCAGAGAATTGTTCTAGATTAAAGGAGACTAAAGAGACATAACTAAATGCAATGTGTGATCCTTTATCAAAAAAAATTTTTTTTTAAGCTATAAAGAACATTACCGGGACAACTAGAGAGATTTCAATATGGATTACATGAGATTAGATTGCATCATTAAATTTCTTGGCTATGATTAACAGTACAGTTATTATGTAGAAAAATGTCCTTGTCTCAGGAAATTCATGCTGAAGTATTTAGAGCTGAAGTGCTATGATGTCTGCAACTTACTTTCAGAAGTTTCAGAAAGACAGAGAAAAACAAATGTGGGCAAAATGTCAACAATTGGTAAATCTAGGTCTCTAGGTGAAGGGTATATAGGCGGGTGTTCATTGTTCGATCAGATGTAACAAGACAAAAAGTTAGGGGGGAGGGAAGGGAGTGGAGGGAGACATTCTAAAGAGGGGAGCTCAGGGCCCCTGATGGCGCAGGAGTCAGGAGAGGGCAGTCCTTACTGCAGCAGACGGCACGCTGGGCTGTGGGCCTGGCCTGGATGCCGGAGTCCTCCGGGGCCAAGTAGACACAGCCCTGGAGCAGCTCACCACATAAACAGGGTCAGGCTTACCTGCAAGCAAACCAACTTAGGAGGACAGGGCCCTGCAGGAAACAGCCAGGTCCCAGGGAGACCAGCAGGGCAGCCCTCAGCCGGGACAGGACTGGCAGGAACAGGGGCCCTAACCCACCTCTGCCTGAACCGTAGCAAGGAGCTGGGTCTGGCCCAGGCCCACCCCCCCACCAAACACCCCTCAAGGGGTGACAGCCTGAGTGTATCCTCCCGTGTGAGGAGCCAGGCTAAATATGGAGCCCCAGACATAAGATGCCTCTCAAAACAGATTTTCCTGGAAAAGACCATCTGGCAAAGAATGTCTAGAGCATCATCTGTCGCGAGAGGCAGTGTTGTTCTCCTTCAGGCCAACGTCCGGAACGGGAATGCCTTGATCCCAGCTCTCTAGAATATGCCAGCTTAGTGCCTCAGTTTTCCCCAAGTTCACTCTCTTGCTCCAGATGAAAAGGTGCTCAGTCCCACCTCCCTCCTAACTTGCACCTCCAAGGAAGAAGAGAATGAGATTGGGGACAGAAGTCCAAGCTTCAAGCAGTTCTGCCCATGTGCAAATCCTGATTCTGCCACTTACTAACCAGGTGACTCTGAACAAGCAACTTTTCCCTGAGCCTCAGTATCCACAAAAAGGAAATAATGGGCATACCTCCCTCTAAAGGCTGGTCTGTGTAGGAGAGTACTTAGCACAGTGGCAGTGCACGATTCTGGAAGCTGGGCGAAGCAATGTCCCCCCACCCCTCTCTCAGTCCTGTCAAGAGCAGCAAGTCCTTTCCAGGTAACTTTGCTCTCCGGCGTCAGGAAACACTGCGGGTCAGGCCGGCTCGGGGAGTGCACACCCATAGCTGTCAGACCAGCAGCAGGAGGGAAGCCTCTCAGGCTGGCACAGGGCACTCCTGGGACTACAGGGTACAAGTCACCTAAGCATTGAGGTTTCAGCCCCTGCAAAAGGCACCAGCAGGGGAGGCCTTCAAAGGGCATTCCAGTCAACCTTCTACCTTTAGTTGGGCCACCACCCATCTACTCATCCCAATGTGTGGGAATCCTCTGGTTCAGGCCACAACCTAGGGACCTGCCATGTTTCCACTAGGACCAAACTTTGCAGTAGCCTCATTCAAAAGCCACTGACTCTTACCATATGCTGGGGAAAAGGGGCTCTTGAGAGGGAAGGTGGGTATGATGTAAAAGAGGTAAGGTGGGTAAGGGAGGGCAGCTGGCCCATTTTGCTGATTCAGAGATCATAGGTCATAGAACTTGCAGCATCCCTGTGAGGTAGGTTTCCTAACCTCCCAAGGAAGGAGTGGAAAAATGACTATATCTGCCGGGTCCAGAGCTTGGACTTGGAGATGGTCCCAATGCCCCTTCCCCACTCTCCCTCGAGCTGCCTGAGTATCCCCCATTAAGCAGCTTTTGTTTCCAGGGTCTGGAAGAAGGAGCTGGAGAACCCAGGAAAGTCCAAATGCCTCTCGCCAAACCCAGGCTGCCCATCTGTCCTGGCTAAACCCTGAGCCCTCTCCCTGCTCCCCATTCACCCACCCATCAAGTTCAGCCTGGCTTATCCTGAGCCTTCCAGGAATTCTCAGACCCACTTCCATTGTGGCTGGTGCCCCCAGTTCTCTCCAAGGGCACCCCAAGATGGCCCTAAGGATGGGCTGAGGCAGTGGCTCCCTGGGCCTGTGCAGAGACAATGCCCCCAGTTCTGACTCAGGGAATCCCCAGGTCCTCCAGGGACAGCAAGAGTTGGAATACCTCCTCCTAGGAGGGGGGCCAGCTGAGCAGGTGGTCCCCACATCTGGACACCCTGCCCCACCCCAGCCCTAGCAGTAATTACACGGATCCCTGCCTCCCTGTGGCTGCCACAGCCATTATGTGCCTCCTGGCCTTGCCTGATGCCTGCCACGCCCCCATGCAAGCCCTGCTCCAGCGGCAGAGCTCAGAGCCGCTGAGGCCTGGCGGCTAAGCCAGGCTGTCAAAGTTGGGAAACTGGAAACAGAAATAAATCTTCAAAGCTGCTCCGTGGTAAAGGTGGTGGCCAGCAGGCCTGGCACCCAACACCCCAGGTCCCTGGCCACCAAGCTCCCACTGGCACCCCATCAACGTACACACATACACTCAGATTAGACAAACGGCGGGGGTGGGGGGGGGCGGAGATCAGGAGACAACTGGGCTGCCGGCCCCAACCCTCCCTGCAGGCTAGCCTGGGCCTCTCTAGCGGTGCCCTCTCTCCCTGGCCCAGACTCTGCCATCCCGGGCTTCCTCTTTCGGCCCCATCTCCATGACAACCGTATCCTTCAGATGCTCCAGCCGCCACGGAATTGATCTCGAAATGTAGCTTTGTTAGCAGACCCGGGTGGGCACGGAGGGCGGAGGGCGGCGCCGCCACCCAGCATGCTCCCCCCAACCCCAGCAGCCCCTCCCGGCCCCCAGCCCAGCTTCGGGAGGGGCGGGGTCCCGGAGCACGCTGACCCTGGGGACAAGGTGTTCCCGCACGGCCCGACTCACCGCTCCTGCTCCCAGTCGCTGGGTCCAGCCTCTCACGGTGGGGCCATGAGGAGGCCCCCGCTGGACCGACCGTCCCACTCCGCCACCGCCTGTCGGGGCTCCCGCGCTCGCTGCTATCCCTTCAGGTGTCGGAGCGCGGCTGTGGAGAAGCAGAGCAGAGGTGGGGGGGACGGACGGTAGGAGGGAGGGAAGGAAGTAGAGGAGGGAGGGAGGAGCGGGAAGGGCGGGGAAGGGCGGGGGGACTGCGGGCGAGGGGCGGGGGGAATGGAGCCGGGAGGCGACAGCGGCCACGCAGTCCGCCCGCCCGCCTGCCCACCTGCCCCAGCTCTGCACTGAGGGCCGGATCGCGCGCCCGGACCCGGCCGAGAAGGGCGGCCAGCCCCGTCCCGCACCAGCCCGCGCCGGCCCTTTAAGAAAGTGGGGGAGGGGAGCGCTGCGAGGTTCCGCCCCCGCTCCTAGCCCAGCCGAGCTCCAGCTGTCCTCTAACCCCGGGCCAGCCGGCCGGACCCAACACCGCCCCCTCGGCGGGACCTTCGGGCCCCAGACCCTGAGCCCTCAGGAACCACCCTCCTCGAGGTGAAGGAGGGAGCGGGTCCCCTGGTCTGTTCGTGGTCTGACTCCTTGCCCTCCACACCCCCGCCAGCGCGCGCGCGCGCACACACACACACACACACACACACACACCACACACACACACACCGCTACACACACACACCACACACACACACACACACACCACACACACAGACCCCGCCCAGGGGAGACCCAACCGACTGAGAGGAGCGAGGAGTGCCGGGATCAAGGTGGATGATCCCAGAGAGAGGGAGGCTGAGCCCAACCTACTTACCTACCTACTGAGACAGACAGAGGGACAGACAGACCTGGGGTGTGGGGTGAGAAGGGGGGCTTGGGACAGAGCTGGAAGGAGTGCAGTGAGGAGGGGTGCAGGAGAGAGGGACAAAGGGGAGAGACCCTGAGGGAGGGGAAGGGGAGAATACAGAGTCCCAGTACCAGGTCAGGAGCCCAGTACTCTGGGCTGTGGAAACTCTCTCCCAAGGAACCTGGCCCACAGACCCTGCTAGTCACCACCTGGAGCCTCCCCCCACCCCAGGACCCTAGCTCTGAAGAGAAGGTTGACAGTATTGTATCTGGGCTAAACACTAAAAAGAACATCCTGGCTGTGAGGCTCCTACAGGGCAAGATTCCACCCCTCAGAGAGGTAATAAAGGGCCCCCACCCACAGGGATCTAGGGAGACCGGGAGCTGTGGGGAGGCAGGGCAGGTGAGCAGGCCCCATGCCATGGACAAGGGAGATCAGGTTAGGGTCAGGCCCTACCACAGGAAGCCACTTTCCACCTTTCTCCTTCCACTCCAGCCCCCAAGCGCTGTTCACTTCACCCAGCTCCTTCCCACCTCCACACTTTTGCAAGTATTCCACCCTCTGCCTTGTCGGGCCTTGATCCTGCTGTGCTCAATGAACTCCTACCCAATCCTCAAATCCCTCCTTAAATGCCTCTTCCTCCATGAAGCTTTCTGCGTCCTTCCTCCCATCCATAGACACACATACAGTTAGGGACCCTCTTCTTAAGGAGGAGAGGATGACAGAAGAGAGGATTTGCTGACCTATGAGGGGTGCCTAAGCTGTGCAGAGTGGCAGTAATTGGAGGTACAGGGTCTGAGCTGTGATCAGTCTCCTCCCTCTTCAAGCTGGGCTACAGCTGGAGCTGGGGTTTCATCAACCACAGTGACATTTCTGCTATTAACTGTGCATCTACTGTGTGCCCGAGTCCACACTAAATGCTTTCTATGTGTTATATTTAACCCTCAAAACAATCCTACGACCTGTTTTACAGATGAGAAAACAAACTCCAAAAGCATAAGCCAGGAGGTCTGATCCTGTAGACACAGCTGAGCAGTTGAGAGGGCACTCTGGCCACAGCCCTTCATGGCCCATCAGACCCTAGGACATTCCCAAGGACCCAGTCTACTGCAGGGGCCCAGGATCTTCTTGAAGGACACAGAGGGATCATGGCTTCCCTGCTGTCCTGCCCTCTACCTTCTGCCCTCTGCTACCTGCAGGCAGGGCTGGGCGGCAGGTGGCAACCAGCAAGGGCGGTGGGAGGAAGTGGTGGTGACAGGGCTTTGCTCCTTATCCTCAGGACCCATGACCTCAAGTCACAGCTGGACCACATTTCTGAGCTTCCACTTCCTCATCTACCCAATGAGGATGGTCACAGCCCCTCTTATGGGGCAGGGATGAAAGGAGTTAATGTGCTCGGTGCCCACCCACCCAAGACCCGGCTCACAGATGCACCCAACAGGCCACGGCTCTTCCGATTGTAATGAGTGACTTACTCATGGAATGGGTTATTTAATCCCTGTCCACCTAGATAGACTATGAGCCCCCTGAAGACAAGGTCTGCCTTGTTTGCAATGTACCCTCAGCACCTAATACACGGTATGGCTTGATAACTGTATGTGAAAAGAAAAAACGGAAGGAAGGAGGGTCCAGCTGTCTCTCCACTTAACTGGGCCAGACTGGTACGTAAAACCTAGTCCCTGGGCTGGATCTGCTCCCCAACCTTCAAAACTCTGGAGCCTGCTTCAGTGGGCATGAGCTGGCCAGCGCCAGGAGACAGGAGTTCTAGTGTGGCCACTGCTGCTTCCTGGCTGTGTGGCCGCGGGCAGCTATATCCCCTCCCTGAGCCTCATTTTCCCATGTTCAAAGTGGAACTAGCTCAAAGGGCTCAAAGGACTGTCACAAGGCCACAGGTGGGCTCTGTGTGAGAGAGCACTTTGGGTGCCATGCACATGGGAGAGAGGGTTATTGTTATTAGTCCTTGTAGCTACTTTTACCTCGAAAGAAAACAAGGTCAGCATCCCCCCAACCAGCAACCAAAATGCTCTGTATTCCCCAGCATTCCTCCAGGGAAAGAAGAATCAGCAGCTTCTCCCGTTCCTCATGAGGGTGAGTCTCAGGAAGGCAGATGCTAGAGGCTAGACAGGGCAGGAGACACAGTTCCCAGCCCACCCACCCCACCACAGCCTCTGCCATGCCGAGGCCTCTGCCTGACGTCCAGCCTCCTCAGGCCCAGGCAGGGCCTCCTGCTCTTCCTCAGCCTGAACAGGTTGGGGCATCCAGGGAGGAGAAGAGGCCAGGACCTGAGACCTGCCAACTGGGGGAGGCATTTGGGTCCAGCCCTGGCTCAGGGAACACTTGAAACACCCAATTCTCCCATCTGCCAGCTGGGAGACAGGCCTGGGGAGGAGAGGCTGGGAAGGGACTCCCCAGGCAATCCCAGGGCGCTCAGTGAGCACCTACTGTATGCCCAGCCATGCTCCAACCCCACCCCCAAGATAGAGGCTTCAGCCCACCTGTCCAGTATCCTCTCCTGACACCTCCCACCTACCATGTGACATTCTAGGAACTTCCTACATCCCAACCACTCCTAATGACCTTTGCTTACGCTGGTCGCCTGGCTGGGATGCCGTCCCCTTCACCCCCCCTCACTTGGCTAATTCCTCTCAACCCTACAGCCCCTTCCAGCTACTGTCCCTTTCTTTTCCCCACTACAGCAAAGCTCCTTGAAAAAGTTGTCCATGCTCTCCAATTCCTCTCCCATCCTGTCTTTTTTTTAATAAATTTATTTATTTTTGGCTGTGTTGGGTCTTCATTGCTGCGTGCGGGCTTTCTGTAGTTGCGGCGAGCGGGGGCTACTCTTCATTGCAGTGCGTGGGCTTCTTATTGTGGTGGCTTCTCTTGTTGCAGAGCATGGGCTCTAAGCGTGCAGGCTTCAGTAGTTGTGGCTCGCAGGCTCTAGATCGCAGGCTCAGTAGTTGTGGTGCATGGGCTTTGTTGCTCCGTGGCATGTGGGATCTTCCCGGACCAGGGCTCGAACCCGTGTCCCCTGCATTGGCAGGCGGATTCTTAACCACTGCGCCACCAGGGAAGCCCTCCCACCCCTCTTAAACGCACTCCAATCCAACTGTCATCTTCTCATCCACACTCATTTCACTGACAGCACTCATCAAGGTCACCAACACAGCTGCTGAGTACAGATGTACGGGTTGGGCACTGCACAAGTCCCCCAGGGTGCTTAGGGGTAGAGTGAGAGCTGAAATCCAGCCTGCTGTCCCCTCACCATGCTGTGTGTCTGGTACAGGCTACATTTGGCTGAGAGAGGGACACCTTTTCCTTTACACTGAGGTGTCTCGCTTTTGTGTGCCTGCACAGCCGGGTCTACCTGGAGGGGCCACCTCTTTCCAGTATTTGTACGAAGGGACTAGATAGTGGTCCTTAGTGGCCACTATGATGCCGAATCCAAAAGTCAATTCTCAGACCTCATCTCATCTTATCTTATCAGCAGCATTTGACATAGTTGATCACCCCCTCCTCCCAGAAATATGTTCTCCTCTTGTCTTCCAGGACCCATACTGCCCTGGTTTTCCTCCATCCTGGCTCTGCCTTCTCATTTTCCTTTGCTGGTTCCTCCTCCCCTCCCTACCTCCGAATGCCGATGTGCCCCAGGGCTCAGTCCTGTCTTTTCCCCCTTGCTCTCCCATGCTGAGCCCACCTTGGCTTCAAACCCTGATGATTCTCAGCGCATGACTCTCCCACCTCAACCTTTTCCCCCTGAGGTCAGACCCTCACACCCAACCGCTGGTCTGAAGGTCCACTAGGATCTCCAAAGGGCAGCTCCAACTTATCCCAACCAAAATTTCCTCATTGCAGTACTTGTCACCACCATCCTTCCATCAGCTCAGGCGGAAAACCTAGGAGTTATCCTTGCCTCTCCTTCTCTCACCCCCACATCCAATCCCTCAACAAATCCTATGGGATTTACTTTCAAAGCATGTCTCAAATTGGCCACTTCTCATCAGCTCCACTGCCACCACCTGCCTCAAGCCGCCATCCTCTCTCACCAGGGTTATTACTGTAGCCTCCTAACTGGTCCCCCTGCTTCCACACAGCCCCAGAACCAACATTCCTAACACTGTAGCCGAAGGGATCCTGTTCAGTGTAAGTCAGATCATGTCATTCCTCTGCTCAAAATAATCAAATGGCTCCCTTGTCACTAAGACTCAAGCCAAGTCTTACAATGGCTACAAGGTCCTACTGTGATCTGGCCCCAGTCACCTCTCTAACCTCACACCTCTCCAGCCACACTGGCCTCCTCGCTGTTCCTCTAACACACCAGGTACACTCCCCATCTCAGGGCCTTTGCACTTGCTATTCCCTGTGCCTGAAACACTCCTTCCCCAGGTAGCTGCATGACTCACTCCTTACTCCCTTCAGCTCTCTGCTCAAATGTCACCTTCTCTGACCACCCTACCTAAAATACTACCCCTCCCTCACCTATGTCTCCCCTTCACCTGATCTCTTTTCCTCCATAACACATATTTGTATACTACATGTTTACTCGCTTATTCCGGTTACTGTCTGTCTCCCTCCCACCACTACCATCACTGGGCCATAAGCTCCAGGAGGGCAGGAAATTTGTTGCATCACTACTGTAGCAGTGCAGTGCCATCGTCTTCCACCATCACGGCACATACCACACTGTGCCATTACTCTCTGGACTGGATGGTCCCAGAGGGCAAGGGCCCGAGGTAGGGAAGCTGTGCAGTGAGGAGCAGGTGGGGAGTCAGAGTGGCCAGAGGTGGAATCCTGGGAGCCTCAAGGTCTTGGCTTTACATCCCCAACATTACCTGTGACTCCTGTGTTAACTGGGAGGAAGTGTAAGGTGCAAAGACCATGCTCACTGGCAGCCCGTGGCTGTGAGGATAATGATTCATCCATTCATTCAACAAACATTTACTGAGCACCTACTGTGTGCCAGTGTGCCAGGCCCTGGTGGGGGGGGGGAGCAGAGCCCAGACAAAATCCCTCCCTCCACAGCTCACAGCCTGTGAGATGATTTCCCAGGGGAAATATCTCTGTAGGTGGAGCTTCCTGGGGCAGGCAGCTTATCTACTTCACCCCACTTATCACAAGGTGAAGTCAAATTTTAGGTATGGCTTTTACTAGTCTCCTGCCTCACCCAGACTGTGAACTCCAAAAAGGGGCACGGACTGTGTATCTAGTTATTACTGGATCCCCAGCATCTAGTAAGGGCCTGGAGAGTAGCTGGAGCTCAGTAAGTATCGAATGGATGAATGAATAAATGAGTAGTAAAATAGGAGCAGGCCCCTGAAGAAGGTGAAGATTTGGGCTTGCAGCCAAGAGGAGAAGGCAGGGCACTGCCTGAGCACGGTGAGGTAGAGGAAAGGTCCCCTGGAGGGGAGCAAGCCCATGGGCAGGAGGGAAGGGGAACTGCTCAGGCTCTGAGAGCTGCCTGTCCCACCCCCTCCCCCAGCAAGTGTGGCCCTGCCAGTACTGGTCCAGGGCTGGTGGACAAAGCCCCACAAGGAGTGCCAGGGACTTGCAGTGCCTAGAGCCAGCCGGCTGCGGGCCCAGGGCACAGGCAAAGCCTGGCCCAGAACTTTGAGGGCCTTTGTGGGCCGCTGGGAGCCGGTCCAGGAGAATGCCAGGAACTGGCCAGGGTGGGATGGGATGCACTCCCATGCTTCCGGAGGTCCAGCTGGCCATCCAGGCCTGGATTAATGGGGGGTTAGGAAAAGGATCTCCTTCTGCCCTCCAAATCCTTACCCTTGGAGAGCTGCTAGAATTGGAGTGTCCAGTAGATCCCATCCAGGTTACTGAGGCCCAGGGGATGGGCTCAGCTAGGGCTCACAGACTTAGGGTTGAAGCTGACACTCCCCCTCACCCCACGCTTTGACCCAGGAAGCCCAGCCAGAGAGAGGAGGAGAAGCCTTTCTCAAAGCAAAGGGACACGGGACATGTCGACTCCTGCCCCAGGAAGCGCGGCCAAACGGGAACGTCCAGGGAGGGCGGGCGCGGGGCTTAGAAGCGGAGCCATCCGGGGCCACGAGGCTCTCCGCCTCCCTCTGCTGGCCAGACTCAGAATTACCAGAGCGTCTCGCGTCACAGGGCCACGCACGGTCCTGGGTCCTCCGTGCCGCGCAGCCCGGCTCTCTCTCTCTCTCACTCATCCAGAAAGGAAACGAATAGAGGTCATATGGATCGTCCCCCTGCCTCAGCACCAGGCCCAGCCGCGCCCCAAGGTCCAGTCGCAGGCCGTCTGTAACCAGCCTCCTTGCTGGGATGCTCGCTCTTTCTGCAAGTCCTTTACCTGCACCAACCTAAGCATTTCCTTAACTTGGCTCAGGTTGTCTCCGAAATCCATGCTCTTCCACAATACAGACGGAAAACTGAGGCTCCACTGACTATCCTATGGTGACCCAGGCCCCGCTTCCTTGGAACTGAGGGGAGTGCAGGTACTTCTCCCCAGAGCAGCCGGGAAGACAGGGCTCTAACTGGCTGAGAAGCAAGAGGCCGCCCCGCCCAACCCCTTCCGGAGTACTTCAGAAAGCAGTCAGTCCAGGAATGGGTTCTTTTGAGGTCGGGGCGCCACCTGCTGGTATCTACAAGAATTGCACCTGCACCACCAGGCACAGCCGCGGGCTAGGAGAGACCGCGGGGAACAATTAGAGCAGCTGACACTTATTAAAACTGTTTTGTGAGGAACTTCCCTGGTGGCACGGTGGTTAAGAGTTCTCCTGTCAGTGCAGGGACCATGGGTTCGAGACCTAGTCTAGAAAGATCGCAGATGCCGCGGAGCAACTAAGCCCACAAGCCACAACTACTGAAGTCCGCACACCTAGAGCCGGTGCTCCACAAGAGAAGCCACCGCAACGCGAAGCCGGCGCACTGCAACGAAGAGTAGCCCCCGCTCTCTGGGACTAGAGAAAACTCCCGCGCAGACCCAACGCAGCCAAAAATAAATAAATAAATTTGTAAGTAATAAATATTTAAAAAAAAAAAAAAAGACTGTTATATGTGAGCCAGGTTCATCCTAAGTTCTTGGCATTATCTCATTTCACACACTATCTTATCTCATCCTCACAGAAACCCTAGGTGAACATCATTCAGCCCATTTTACCCATGAGGACACTGAAGCTAGGAAAGTTAAGGGACCTACCCCAGAACACACCCTGGTGTGTACTTTAACTGGGCTCTTCCACCTGCACTGGAGGTGATGGGGGAAGTGGCAGCTTGGGAATGAGCTCTACAGGGGACACCTCCCGCTTCCCGCTTCCCTCCCCAATCTTGGGTGCTATCCATCTCAGCTTAGCTTGCAGCTGGTGTGGAAGGATCCCTCAGTCTGTCTTGCCCCATCAGTGCCCATGTCCTTCTCTCCCTCAACAGTTTGAGAGCTCCTCTATGGCAGGACCAAGGCAAATCTGTTCCCATTCCCCTACCATTCAGCACTGATAACTGAATGCCTTCCATATACTAAACACTTCTCACCTGGGACTGTCACCTGCTGACCCTGCTCCGCCCCTTCCTCACTTCCCAGTTCAGGAGCTCAGGCAGGTACAGTTTAAGTGGCTGCAAGTGACAGAAACTGGCCTCAGTGAAAGGGGGCTCAAGTAAATGAAAAGTCCAGGAGTAGATCCAGCTGCAGGAAGTACCAAATCCAGGCTCCCAAAAGTGGTCTTTCTCCACATCTGTAGCCCACTATTCCTCTGTGTGGGCTTCATTTCCAGGTAACTTCTTCCAACAAAGTGTGGCTAAGGCAGCTCTGAGCTTCTGTCTAGCTTTGAGGGAAGAAAACTTCCCCATCCCAAGAATGTAAGCAAAAGTCTTAGGATGCAGTCTCATTGGCCCAGCTAGCGAAATATGCCCAGCCCTGAACCAGTCACTGTGGCCTAAGGAGTCACTGCCCCCCTTGGAGTGAGGAG
This sequence comes from Balaenoptera physalus, assembly GCF_965194825.1. Lineage (NCBI taxonomy): Eukaryota > Metazoa > Chordata > Mammalia > Artiodactyla > Balaenopteridae > Balaenoptera > Balaenoptera physalus. The sequence goes on from NC_138890.1 coordinate 60,749,979, forward strand.
TGGAGTCAGCCCCAGGTAATCTGTATGGACCAATAGTGGGAGGGGAAGTTGTTCCAAAGGAAAACAGGAAGAGGAATCACCAGGAGGAGGAAGACGGCTGCTGCACAGCAAACAGCACTGACATGCACGACACCTGGCCATGCCAGAAGCCCATATTTTCTTGGCTCCAACCTATTTTTAGACTGCAGACCCCTTCCCAAATTATCCTACTTTCTTTTTTCTTTCCTTCATTCATTCATCGAATTGTCATTGAGGCGTTACATATTCACGCTTCTGGGTGAATCATAGCAGTAAACAAAAGAGGCGAAAATCCTTGCCCTCCTAAAGCCTTTCCAGTGGGGTTGGGGGAAGAAACAAAACAATAAACACAATAAATAAGTAAAATTTATAAAATTATAGACAATGATGAGTACTACAGGGGGAAATAGGGCAGTGTAGAAGGGCCCAGGCGGTGGACAGGGTGAGGGGTATTGCAACTTTAAATAGAGTGCTACTCCTCTTCAATAAGTGGTGCTGGGAAAACTGGACAGCTACATGTAAAAGAATGAAATTAATTAGAACACTCCCTAACACCATACACAAAAATAAACTCAAAATGGATTAAAGACCTAAATGTAAGGCCAGACACTATCAAACTCTTAAAGGAAAACACAGGCAGAACACTCTATGACATAAATCACAGCAAGATCCTTTTTGACCCACCTCCTAGAGAAATGGAAATAAAAACAAAAATAAACAAATGGGACCTAATGAAACTTCAAAGCTTTGGCACAGCAAAGGAAACCATAAACAAGACAAAAAGACAACCCTCAGAATGGGAGAAAATATTTGCAAACAAAGCAACTGACAAAGGATTAATCTGAAAAATATACAAGCAGCTCATACAGCTCAATATCAAAAAAACAAACAACCCAATCCAAAAATGGGCAGAAGACCTAAATAGACATTTCTCCAGAGAAGATATACAGATTGCCAACAAACACGTGAAAGGATGCTCAACATCACTAATCATTAGAGAAATGCAAATCAAAACTACAATGAGGTATCACCTCACACCGGTCAGAATGGCCATCATCAAAAAATCTACAAACAATAAATGCTGGAGAGGGTATGGAGAAAAGGGAACGCTCTTGCACTGTTGGTGGGAATGTAAATTGATACAGCCACTATGGAGAACAGTATGGAGGTTCTTTAAAAAACTAAAAATAGAACTACCATACGACCCAGCAATCCCACTACTGGGCATATACCCTGAGAAAACCATAATTCAAAAAGGGTCATGTACCACAATGTTCATTGCAGCTCTATTTACAATAGCCAGGACATGGAAGCAACCTAAGTGTCCATTGACAGATGAATGGATAAAGAAGATGTGGCACATATATACAATGGAATATTACTCAGCCATAAAAAGAAATGAAATGGAGGTATTTGTAGTGAGGTGGATAGACCTACAGTCTGTCATACAGAGTGAAGTAAGTCAGAAAGAGAAAAACAAATACTGTATGCTAACACATATATATGGAATCTAAAAAAAAAACAAAATGGTTCTGAAGAACCTAGGGGCAGGACAGGAATAAAGACGGAGATGTAGAATATGGACTTGAGGACACGGGGAGGGGGAAGGGTAAGCTGGGACAAAGTGAGAGAGTGGCATTGACATATATACACTACCCAATGTAAAACAGATAGCTAGTGTGAAGCAACTGCATAGCACAGGGAGACTGGCTCGGTGCTTTGTGACCACCTAGAGGGGTGGAATAGGGAGGGTGGGAGGGAGGGAGACGAAAGAGGGAGGGGATATGGGGATATATGTATACGTATAGCTGATTCACTTTGTTATACAGCAGAAACTAACACAACAATGTAAAGCAATTATACTCCAAAAAAGATGTTAAAAAATAAATAGAGTGCTACTGCTAGACACCTTGAGAAGGTGAATTCAAGCAAAGACAAGAAAGAGGTAAAAAGAATTTCTCATGTAGCTATCTGGGGAAGGAGATTTCCAAGGAACAAGAACAGCCAGTGCAAAGGCCCTGAGGTAGGAGTGTGCCCCGTGTGTCCTTTGAACAGCAAGGAACAAAGGGAACAAGGGGAGAGTGGAGGAGATGAGGCGGAGAGGAAGGGACCAGGTGACATAGGGCCTTGAAGGTCATTGTAAGGTCTTTGGCTTTGATGCTGAGTGACATGAGGAGCCACCCAAGCTTTAGGACAAAGAACTGACCTGATTTGACTTATATGTTTAAAGGATTCTTCTGGCTGTTGGGGATAGATAGGAGGGGTCAGGGATAAGCCTGGAGACCAGTGAGGCTACTGCAGAATTCCAGGGGAGAGTTGATGGGAACTCAGACCAGGGTGGTAGCAGCAGAGCTGGTGAGAAGTGGCCAGATTCTGGATGTATTTTGAAGTTAAAGCCAATAAGATGAGTTGAGGGATTGCGTGTGGGGTGTCAGAGAAAAAGGAGTCAAGAGTAAAGCAAAATATGAGAACCCAAACAATAGGAAGGATGGAGTTGCTGGGAACTAAGGTGGGGAAGTATGTGCTTGAGGAGGACAGGCGGAGACTGAGACATCAGTTGGCCACCCACGTGGAGATGTCAGATAGACAGATGGATACTTGAGGAAGGTCCAGGCTAGAGATGGGCATTTGGGAGAAGTCATGAGGCCACCTAGGAGTGGGGGCGGGGTATGTCAGAAGCCCTGAGGGCTTCCCATATGAAGAGGTAGGTGGGGGAAAGGGGAGCACAAGATGGGGGACTGAGAAGGAGCATCCAGAGAGGCAGGGGAAATGCAGGAGAATGTGGGATCCCATAACCAAATGAAGAAAACATATCAAGAAGGACAGAGATGAACCAAGTCAAACGCTCCTGATGGATCACATGAGATGAGAGCTGAAAACTGATCATTGGATTTAGTAACATGGACGTCCCTGGGGACATTGACAAGAGCCATCGTAGCGGGAATGGTTGAGGAGAACCTGATGAGAAAGGGATTATGAAATAGCAATTAACAAACTTGATAGCAGTATTATTCACAATAGCCAAAAGGTGGAAAAAACCTAAGAGTCTAACAGATGAAGGGATAAACAAAATGTGGTAGAGGAGATCTTTAGAGGCATGCCACCAAGTTCTGTCCTTGGCCCTGGACGTATCTGGTCCATAGATTTTTTTTTTTTTTTTTTTTTTTTTGGCTGCATTGCGTGGCTTGTGGGATCTAAGTTCCCTGACCAGGGATCGAACCCAAGCCCTCGGCAGTGAAAGCACAGAGTCCTAACCACTGGACCACCAGGGAACTCCCTGGTTTTGCTTTTTAACCAGTAATCTGGATGAAGACCCAGAGGCATACTCAGTGTGCTTGCAGAAAGTGGAAGATGGAGGGAGATGACATCTGAAGCCAAAAAGAGGCAGTAGAGTGAGTGGTTAAGATCACGATGTCTGGATCCAGACTACCTGGTTCTATTCCCAGCTCATTTGTGATTGGGTCAACTTGGGCAAATTACTTAACCTGTGCCTCAATTTCCTCATCTCTAAAATGGGGATAATAGTAGTTCCTCAGTAGGGTTGTTCTGAAGCCTGAATGAGTTAGCTCAGTGTCTGGCACATGGTAAGTGTATGCGAGTTTGCTACTCTCATCACTATCAGGACTGACTGGAGGGTTAAGTCAAAACCAACAAAATGGAATTTAATGAGGACAAATGGAAAAGCCATTCAAATTCCAACAAAGTACGAGTTCAAGGTCAGGAAGACCTAGCTGGGCAGCCATCCATTCGTCTGTACATGAGAAACAGCCAAAGGTGTCCATCTGATTGCCAGGGCAACTGCAGCCAACCCTGTCATTACAACCTTCAGTGGTATTCAGGTGTCCATCAAGAGGCAAATGGATTAACAAACTGCTATACATCCGTACAAGAGAATTCTACTCAACAAAAAAAAGGAACAAACTACTGATATACACAATAACGTGAATGAATCTCCAAACTTTATGCTGAATGCAATAAGCCAGACACAAAAAAGAGTATATACTATATGATTCCATTTTATGACGGTCCAGAATGGGCAGAACTAAGCTACTATAGAAAGAAACCAGAACAGTGGGGTCATGGAGTGACTAAGAAACTTTCTGGACTGATGGAAATATTCTATATCTTGATAGGAGTTGGGGTATACAAGTATATGCATTTGTCAAAACTCAACCAATTATATACTTAAGATTTGTGCTTTTCATTATATATGTTTCGTCTAAAAAAGCAAAGAACCATACACAAATATTGAACTCTAGTTAGTGATATGCATGTTGAAATGTCAGGGGGTGAAATGTACTGATACCTGTAACTTACTTTGAAATACGTCCAAAAACGCAGATGAACTGATGGAGGGAGGAGACATGCATAGATGATGAGAGAGCAAATATAATATAATGTAAATTGTCAAATCTGAGTGGTGGCTATATGGGTGTTCGCTGTAAAATTTGTTCAACTTTTCTATAAGTCTAAAATTTGAGTAACAAAATATTGTGAAAAGAAGACAACTGATGGTCAAGGTGTGGGGAAATAGGCACATTCACACAGCTGTTACCCATTAGGAGCCAAAAGTGCTGCCACCTTCTGGGAAGAAATTTTTCAACATGTATCAAAAGCCTTAAAAATTGTTCCTGCTCTTCAACCCAGCAGTTCCATTGCTAGGAATTTATCTTAAGAAAATAAAGATGGATGGGGGCAAAGTTGTAGCTACAAGGTTATTCACTGCAACATTAATTATGATGGCAAAAAGTCCTAAATATCCTAAAATAGGGCATGGGTTAGAGAAATCGCAGCATCTTTAAGCACTGGAGTATTATGCAGCAATGAAAATGGTGCATGACAAATATTTGCTGAAATGGAAAGACATTCTCTCTACATACACACTAGTTGAGAAGGAAAAGCAGCTCTCTGGGGTTACCCTTCCCCTCACTAGAGACCCCATCCCGTGACACCGGTTACTCCATGCACCATCCCTGCTCCCGTCCCAATCCCTGGAGTTCTTGGGGAGTTTCCATTTCTTCTTATCACAGCTGGCTCTGTTTTCCTTTTTCCAGGAAATTCTCCATTTCCCACCTGCCTCTTGCCTCCTGAACGCATTGTCCTATTTCCCCTGCACTATCTCTTGGGAACCCCCGTAATTCCTTCACACCGCCAGCGCCACCAGCTGGACTCACAGCTTGACTTGGGCAAGGGGAGAGTTTACCGTGTGACTGGATCTTGCAGGAGGCTTTCCCCAGGAGTTCAGGATTGCAGGCTTCACTCCCCCATTCTAAAGGGGGCCACTGCCGTTGGAACCTGGGTTTGCGATGCCTGCCCCAGGCTCGGCTCAGGAAGGAGGAAGGTGATGGAGAGTGGGAGCAAATGGTGGTTGGGAGCTTGTGGGGAGGACAGTGCTCCAGAAACATTTCCCCACGTCTCTAGCATGGCCCTCGGAAACTGGAAATTCTTCTTTCTTTATTATCAGGATCCTTTCCTTCTCTTTGTCCCTTTCCTCAATCTTCCAGAGCAGACCTGTCTTCACAACCAAATGATCCTTCAAGGTGTTAAGTTGAACAAAACCTGCCTTTCTTCCCTAAAAGGCCTCCTACAACCAGTTTTTACCCCTCACTTCATTAACACACGCACTGGCGTCAGTCTGGAAGGAAAGTCCTAAGGAGCTAAAAGGGGTTGTCTTTGTGTGAAGGCATTGCAGATGTTTTTCCCTCATGTGTATTTTCTAATTTCCCTATAACAAACACATATTTTCTTCTGTATTGAGAAAAAAGTAGTCACCACAGAAGGAGCCATTCCCACCCAGAGTATACCCAGTGGAGAGCTGCTCAGGAGATGAAGGGCTGGAAAGGTTGTTTACGGGGTACTGAGACCACTTAAGCTGCAGAGAAGGCTGGCATGGGGGTGGGAGGGCACAGACCTCTCTGCAGCCAGCTGGGGCCTGTGTGCACAGACAGAGGCACATGTTCAGTGCTCCACAGGGTGAGCTAGTTCCAGCCAAGGGAACAGCACAGGAAGTCCAGTTTGGTCTCACTAGAAGGAGCTGTCCTACAATGAAACAGGCTGCCTTTTAAGGCAGTGAGCTCCCTGTCACATGAGGTGTGCAAGCAAGATGGGCAGATGTCAGGAGAGTTAGAGAGGAGATTTCTAGACAGACTAAGAGAATGGACTGAGGGTCTCTGAGGTCCCTGAAAGCAACTCAGAGTGAGTTTTTAGTCTCCCTGACCAGACAAAGTATCAAGGGAGCGCTGAGACCATTTCTGAGATTGCTGGCAGAGGGGATGGTCAGGGGGGACTTTCTGGAGGAGGAGGCCAGATCACTGCCATTCTGGCTCCTCAATCTCCACCCTGTGGGTATATATCTTCCTGACTCCCCTGTCTGGGGCTCTCTAGCCCTTTCCAGATAAAAATGCACAGGGCCTCAGCCGCTGCCTCACTGATGACCCTCGATGACTCCATTTCTCTCTGAGCCTCAGTCTGCCCCTCTGTTCAATGGTCTCAGCTAAAACCATCCATGTTTTTTTCTCCAAGGATGGACAAACCGCTTCAGTCACACACTTATATGCAGGGAAGAGTCATTGGTGGGTTTTCTTGAGGAGGACCCTGGTTGTTTCCCAGTTTACAGTCCTTGGGACTTGGGCCTGATGCTTGGGTGAGATTCAGCAGAGGGGGTAGGGGCTCCAGAGGCAGGCCAGGGGCTCAGCCCCTAGTTTCCCACCATCCCCACGCCCCCACCACCCCAGCCCTCAGCCAAGGGGAAGGTCAGAAAGGGAACTGATGTTACTATACGTTGTTTTTCCCATGGTGATGGGGGCATACATCTGAGCTCACCCCAGGGCCCCTGAACCCCTCCTCTCCAGGGGCCTCAGGGAGGGGTCTCAAGTCCTAGCCTCCCTTCCCAGACTGTCCTGGTCCTGCCCAAGAGGGAGCATGCTCTGATGATACAGGGAATGTTGGGGTCAGATAAGGCCAAGAGATAGATCAACAAACCAGCACTCATCTGCAGATGAACTCATTCAAGGTAGGCAGTGGTTAGAAAACAGGCCGAGAGGTCAGGCAGGCCTGCTCTGAATGCCCAGCTGAGTGACCTTCGGCAAGTGCCTCCACTTCTCTGGGCCTGTGAGTCTGTTGCTGAGGATGAAATGAGACACCACTGGGGTGGCAAGGAGCTCATGGCTTCCTTTTATTCTCACACACACAGCCACTTGGAGGCGGAAGCAAACCTCAGAGCCCCACAGAGGTTCACCCCAGACTTGTCCGCCCCTCTGTACCCCTAGCACACAACATTCCCCTCCCACCCCTTACCCCCTCCCCCTCCCCTCCTCCCCTCCTCCTCCTCCCCTCCCCCTCCCCGCCCCGCCCCGCCCCGCCTCCTCTCCGCGTCTTCGGCTGCCCCCATGTGGCCCTTCTCGGTACTGCAGCAGCCGGCCCTGCTCACCCAGTCTGTGGCCCCCGCGTCCCTTGCTGCCTTGCAAAGGTGAGGCTTGGAGTCATCTCCTGGTCTCAGGCGGGCAAGCCCTTGTCTCCAAACCTTCAAAGACTGGTCGTCATACTTGGAGACCAGCCTCAACCGGATCCTTCTTGCTGGTTCCAGGCCGGTGGTAGGAGCCCAGGAAGCAACACCACGCCCTGCTGGCTGGGGCGGCTACTGTGGGCATGAGGTAGGTGGGCACAGCACGCTCCTGAGAGAGACGATCACATGATGATCTGGGGCCTCTGGAGGTGTACACACACACATAAGCACCCACATGTCCCAGGCCTCCAGGTGCACACACGCACATAGGCACACACCAGCAAGCACCACGTGTCCTGTGCATGCACACTGTCGCGCTCACAACAGCGACATCACTGCCCAATCAGCCCCCTTTTCCATCCATCCATCCCTCTGTCCCCGTGTTCCCCCTCGGCCCCCCTTCTGCCTATGACCTGAGGAAACCAGTGCTTACCGTAAACTGCAAATACAAACTCCTTTCCATGGCCTAAAGTCCTGGATCACCTAACCCACCCGTCAGACCACATCTTCCACGTCCACCCCCTTGCCCATTACTCACTATTTCTCCAGCAAAAACATGCAGCGCTCACTCACACTTCAGGTCCTGTTCACTTACTGTTTTCTCTCCTCTAAATGTTCTTCCCCCAGATCCTCCACTGGCTGCCTCCTTCCCTTCTGCCTCAATTTAAACACCACCTCCTTCCAGACCACCAGAGCTAAAAGGCTCCCTACCCTCCATTCTCTCCAAACATTTCTTTCAAAATGTGCATCCTAATCATTAGAGAAATGCGAATCAAAACCACAATAGGAGGGACTTCCCTGGTGGTGCAGTAGTGAAGAATCCACCTGCCAATGCAGGGGACACGGGATCGAGCCCTGGTCGGGGAAGATCCCACATGCCGTGGAGCCACTAAGCCCGTGCACCACAACTACTGAGCCTGAGTGCCACAACTACTGAAGCCCGTGCGCCTAGAGCCCGTGCTCTGCAAAAAGAGAAGCCACTGCGATGAGAAGCCCGCACACAACAGAGTAGCCCCAGCTCGCGCAACTAGAGAAAGCCCGCGTGCAGCAACGAAGACCCAACACAGCCAAAAATAAATAATAAATTAATTAATTTTAAAAAAAAAACTACAATGAGATACCACCTCACATCCATTAGGATGACTACTAAAAAAAAAAAAAAAAGCATATCCTGTGAGGATATGCAGAAATTGGAACTCTTTTGCACTATTAGTGGGAATGTAAAAGGGTGCAGCCACTGAAGTAAACAATATGATGGTTCCTCAAAAAATTAAAAATAGAGACTTCCCTGGCAGGTTAAGGCTCCACACTTCCAATGCAGGGGACATGGGTTTGATCCCTGGTCTGGGAACTAAGATCCCATATGCTGTGCGGCGGTGCAGCCAAAAAAAAATTTTTTTAATTAAAAAAATTTTTTTTAAAGTTCAATTAAAAATAGAATTACCATATGATCCAACAATTCCACTTCTGGGTATATACACTAAAGAATTGAAAGCAGGGTCTTGAAGAGATATTTGTACACCCATGTTCACAGCAGCATTATTTACAATGGCCAAGAGGTGGAAGCAACCCAAGTGTCCATCAACAGAAGAATGGATAAATGAAATGTGGTATATACATACAATGGAATATTTTTTAAAAAGGAAGTGAATTCTGACACATGCTACAACATGGATGAAACCTGAGGACATTATGCTAAGCAAAATAAGCCAGTCACAAGAAGACAAATACTGCATGATTCCACTTATTTGAGCTATGTAGAGTAGTCAAATTCATAGAGACAAAAAGTAAAATGGTGGTTGCCAGGGGCTGGAAGGAGTGCAGGAAATGGGGAGTTATTGTTTAATGGGTACAGAGTTTCAGTTTTGCAAGACGAAAAGAGTTCTGGAGATGGATGGTGGTGACAGTTGCACAACAATGTGAATGGACTCAATGCTACTGAACTGTATACTTTAAAATGGTTAAGATCCTGATTTTTATGTTATATATATCTTACCACAATGAAAATAATAAATAGGGACTTCCCTGGCAGTCCAGTGGTTAAGACTCCACACTTCCACTTCAGGGGGCACGGGTTTGATCCCTGCTGGGGGAACTAAGATCCCACATGCTGCACGGCATGGCCAAAAAATAAAATAAAGGCGTATTTTTAAAATAATAATAATAATAATAAATATGTATCAAAACATTTGTTTGCTTGTTCAATCCTGCCTCACTCATTAAACTATGAACTTCAGAAAAGCAGGGCTCTGTCTGTGTGGTGCACTTATTATGCGCTGCCAGTCACTGAGGACATGGGAAACAAGATGACAAGGTGCCCACCTACGTGAAGTTCACAGCCTGGGGGGCAAGGGAGAAAGATGCTGAACAAACAAGTAAACAAAATTATCACCTATCAAGTGAAATGTAAGAGTGGCTTCACCAGGAAGACATCAACTGGAGCAATCAGGCACACCATCCCGGAGGAGGTGGCATTTATGCTATGACCCAAGAAATGAGAGAGTCAATCATCAAGCATCTGGGAGACCGGAGCTGCAGAGAGAGGGAACAGCAAGTGCAAAGGCCCTGAGGTGAGCACAAGCCTAGTATGCTAGAGGAACAGCAGAGAGAGGAAGTGGGGAAGCAGGGTAGAGGAAAGGAGGAGGACCCGGGAGAGGGAAAGGGGATGGAGGACATTTCTGGTGGCAGAGGAGGGAGGCCCCACCAAGTCACCAACCTCCTCTTCCACAACAAATGAGCTTCTGTGAATGGTGGCTCCTAAGTGCCAAGCTCCACACTAAATGCTGTTTGTGCATTAGCTCAGAGAATGTTCACAGCGGTCCTTGGGGCAGGTGCAGTCATTATCCTGAGATTTCAAGGAGGAAATAGGGTCAGAGAGCTTGGATGAGTTGGTGGGACTAGAGCCAGAGGCAAACAGTGGGGAGGGAGTCTTAACCACCCCAGGCAGCCTGCCCTTCCCCCAGCCCCGCGGAGACCCAGTCTCAGGAGGCTCTTTCCTCTCACCTAACTGCACTCCCACTCACCCTCCCTCTGCCTCAACAGCGAGGGCCTCCTACCGGCAGCCCGCCAGGTTGCTGGCTGATCACTGCCAAAGGGTTTCGGTCCCTCCCTTCACTGTCCCCCAAAAGCAAGCCAAGGAGAGAGAACCCACCCCTCTCCTTCACCCAGCTGGGGGCAGTGCTGAGAGAGGGGAGACAGAAGCCCTCTCCAGCTTCACAACAGCCTGCTTCTGAGGCCTCTCTGCAGGTCCCTCCCTTGGGGAGCCCCGTCTTAAGGGGAGGGAACCAGGAAGCCCCTGGAGCTCAAAGGCTGGATGGCAGCCTGGTAGTCAGTGAAGAGGTCCTCCAAGGCCAGGGACAGCATCATCTTCAGGCCTGAAGGGGCTGGCTTCCCCCAGATGCCCTGCCCTAAACCCTGGACTGTGGCACATGGGGAGAGAGCAGGACCCCCAGGGAGGGCTAGGTCTTCCCCCAGCTGGGAGGGATACAATAGAAAAGGAGGCGGTTCCATCTTCTGCCGGCACCCCTGGGCTCAGGGAACTGTAAGCCTCACTCACCACACTGGCTGCAGCACAGAAGGAATGCCCAGGGTGGGGGCAGCCCTGGGTCCTCCCCCTCACAGCTCCCACCCTAAAACAGACATGGAGGGGTCTTCCACCCAGAGCAGGACCCATCAGAAAATGGAAAGGCAGGGCCCCTTCCTCGTCCAAAAAGCAAGGAGAAAATGCCTAATAGTAATATATATGAAGCTTTTTCCTTTCCTAGGTGGTCTCTCAACTTGTCATGATGTTTTTGTATTTGCTATTTAATATCATTCTAAGTAAAGAAAAATTAAAAATTTTAATGACTAGCATGACTTCTACTGTTCATCTTTACATTATGCAATGCCAGTTTTAAATGCAAATATAAGGACATTTCACTCATATGCAGAATCATCAAAATTATACAGTTTGTATTTTGTAGCTTGTGCATGCACATGTATTTCATTCTTACCTGAGTGGTGGAAAGACTGCACAAATTAAGTCAACTGTTTTTATTTCACTTGGTTCGCACACATTCTACCAATACTCTCTCCCTTTGGCTTACTGATGAGTAAGGAAGGACAGAAAGGAAAAGGGACTGAGGGCTGCTCCATCCTTCCTTGTGTTGTGTTTTCATGGTCAGGGGAAGATGTTGGCTTCTCCAAGGAAATAATATCCAGATAGGGAAGAAGACTTGACAAAGAAATGGGGTGGGAAAACCTGAGAAGTTACTAGGGGGCTATGAGGCTCTGGCCGGGCTGCTCCTCACCGAGGACCGGTGAGAGATGAGGGCACGGAGGTGGAGGCCCTGAGTGCCCTCCACTGGGCCTTATTCTGCTCTGATCATGCCACCCCTGCCTATAACTTTCTGTGGCTCCCCAGTGCCCTCAGGATAAAATCCACAGCCCTATCCCTGAGCCCCAAGGCCCTGCCTCCCCTCCTGCCACGGCTCATTGCCACACATTCTGCTGCGGCCATAGTCGTGCTCTCCCTGAACCCTGGGCTTGGGACCTGCTTTTCTTTCCCTCCACCTAGAATGCTCTTCCCCACCACGCCCCTTCTTCTGGCTAATGCATACTCATCCTTTGAGTCCTGACGTAAATATCACCTCCTCCAAGAAACCTTCCCTCACCTCCCAGGCTGGGTCAGGCATCTCGCTTGGACTGTCACAGGCCCTGTGCTCTTCCCTCACTGCCTAGCGACTCATCCTCCTCTCTCACTACAGACCGGCTCTGTGAGAGCAGGACTGGCTCCTGTGCACGCCAATAGCCCCAGGCCCCAACACACAGTAGGTGCTCAATAAGGCTTGTTGAATGAATGCCTGAGTTCATAGGCCCTTGCCGAGGTCTGAGCTGTGTATTGTCTCACAGGTCAGGCCTCGGGGGGGGGGGGGGGGGGGGGGGGGGGGGGGGGAAGAGGGACTAACTCAAGCACTCAAGCATGACGCACCTACCAGGCCCCTGTGGCGCTTTGCATTTTTGACCTCATTCTTTACTCCCATCCTGCCCAGGAAGGGGGTGTTCTTGTACGTGCTACACAGATGAGGAGACGGAGGGTGGGACTCATCCTCTTTTCTTGCCCCCCACCACCTCACCCACATCCAGGCCCCAGCCAGGGCCACCAGACCCACGGCCTCTCAGCCAGGCTAATCCAGATGTCCTCTTTTCTGGGCCAGTCCCAGAGAAAACTCACTCCCAGCTGGGGCCTGTCCCATCCTTTCTCTCTCCCCCTCTTCCTCCCCCTCCCCACTTCCTTCCTTCCTGCTCTTGGACATTCCCTTTGCAGGAAAGGCCCCAGGATCCGGGGCAAGGCCCCCAGGTCCAGCTGCCCGGGCCAGGACACATACTTCCTCCATCCACCAGCCCCCTCTGCCCTCCCCTGGGGCCGGAAATCGGATCCAGGCCTCGGGAACGTGGAGCCGCTGCACAGGGGACAGCTTAAGGTCATCTCGTCCCTCCCTCTGCCTCCAGCCAGAGCACCGGCAGAGGAGCGCTGGAGCTCATCCTGGAGGCCTGGAGTCGGGCACCAGGCCTGGTAGGGGCTTCGTCACTCTGCCTGTGAGCTGCTCTCGTTACCAAGGCCTCTTCAGGAAGGCTCAGAGCCTTTGTCAACCTAGTATAATCACTTCTAGGATCTCATGTGCTGAGTCACTTGACACAGCACCTGGCACAAAGTGAGCGCTCGGCTGACAATGCCTCTAATCATTATTATTCTCCCCAACACCATCACCGTCCGATTTAATCCTCACAGCTATCCTGGGAAGTAGACAGAGTTTTTAATCCTCATTTTATAAATGAGGAAACTGAGGCTTAGAAAGAAGGAAATGACTTGCCCAAGCTCCTTCAGTAAGTATAAGAACTGAGCCCAAACCCAGACCAGACCAGTGGTCATCACTTCACTGCTCTGCGGCCCACCCGTCCATTCTTGGTGATTCTGGAATAATTCTTTACCTGCTGTGTGCCTCAGTTTCCCCACCCACACAATGAGGAGGAAGATGGAGGAGGCATCTCTAAGGACCTATAAGTCTAAGGGAACTCACTCACTACTCCATTGAGCAGAGGCTAGCTGAGTGCTGTCCTGATGCCAGACCAGAGGTAGGCACAAGATAACAGATCTGACCCTGGCTGGTCCTACAGGCCAAGGTCACCCAAATCAAGGACAGACTGCAGGAATCTAACCTGGATCCTTCCTGCTGTAGCTCCATCTATTTCCCCCAATACACAGAAGAGAGAATACACACTGTGGGAGAGAGAAAGGGCACCGCAGGACTGCTGAAGATTGGGGAACTGGTCCAGGCTGGCGGGCAGAGGACTGAGGGCTGGCAGGTGGGCAGAGGCAGTAATGGCATCATTCAGGAGTAGGCCGATCGATGGGGATCCCATTGCTAAGGGCTTGGGGCCAGGCAGGAGCTGCCAGGCCTGGAATAGAGCTGCCTCACCCTACCACCCAACTCCGGCCCCATCCACCCATGCCCCAGCCCTTCTTCAGGCAGCACACCCCGGATAAAAACCCTAATTGCTGAATCCTTTTTTTTTTTTGGAATTTATTTAATTTATTTTTTTTATACAGCAGGTTCTTACTAGTTACCCATTTTATACATATTAGTGTATATATGTCAATCCCAATCTCCCAGTTCATCCCACCACTGAATCCTTGAGTAGAGATCCATTTCTTAGCGGATTTAGCACTCTCCCCACCACCAGTCCCAAGCTCCCTAACCAATCTTCTCCCTCAGCCCAGGCTCCAGTCCCTCTGCCTTGCCATCAGAGAGGGGCCTGGATTGCCAACAACTCCACCGCACCCCACTCCCACCCCCAGCCCCAACCCTCCGCGAGCCAGCACTAGGACAGGCCCAACAAACTAGGACGCTGGAAGAGGAAGGGAAGGAACGCACCACCTTGTCCCCGTGCTGCAGCCCAGGGAGCTGTGCAGCTCTATGGCCACCAGAGGGCGCGCGCCCCCTCCCAGAGCCGAAGCCGCGGCCGGCGGCGGGCCCGGCGGGGCTAACAGAGGATAAGGGTGGGGGTGCGGTCACTCCCGGCAGAATTCCCCGAAATGCAGCCCCATCCTGGGCGCGGACTCAGACTCGTAAGACAAAGGCCTCGGACGCGGCCCCTCGACCTCCTCCCGGGCCGCGCCCCGCGCTTCTGTCTTCGGTTGGCCGCTCGCGCGCCCCCTCCTGGCCATCTGGAGCACTGCGGTCTGGCGGAGCTCGGGCTGGGGGGATGGAGTGGGGAGGGGCGCAGATCAGGAGGATAAGGGAGATTTACCAGAAAGTAGAGAGTGGGGCAGGGGGTGCATAGTGGGAGTATACTGGGTTGTAGTGATTAGCACTGGGTGAACAGGAGTACTGGGTAGGTACTGATTGTAGGGTACTGGGTGGATAAGAGGAGGGCACTAGGGGCCACCAGGCAGGTACCCGGCAAAGTGGGTCGTCCCTGGGGGATATTAAGGGGCACCAAGCCTAAACTGAAAGGAGGGCGCCAGATACTTACTGGGTATGAACTGCGGGGTGGGGTGCTGAGTGGATATTTGAAAATACTGAGTAAGCATAGGGGGCTAGTGGATAACAACTGGAGGTGCCAAGTGGGTACTTGGAAGTACTGGCAGGCCCTGGGAAGATACTGGGCGAGTACCAGAGGCACTAGGTGGGAACTGAGCCCACACTGGGAAGCACTGAGTTTGTTTCAGGGTACTGGGGACATGGGCAATAGTGGTGAGAAGTGGGGATACTGGTGGACATTGGGTGAGTACTGGAAGTCACTGGGCTTGCACTCATACCCTGGACAGGATGGCACTTCCCCAGCAGTACCTCAGCGCCCCCTCCCAACAGCCCCTCGAGGCTGGATCATTGTGCCATTTTCACAGCGTGGACTTAGATTAGAGATGTCCCTTGGCCAGTGAGGGTCTCCTGCCCTGACCAGAACCTGTTCCTGATTTCCTGGACAGAAGTTGGAGGGGGGGAGTGCTGCACATGGACAGAGGACAGAGCCCTCATATTGTCCACCTCCTCCAGATGGAGAGGGAAGTAAAGACAGGTCAGCCCCTCATCTCTAGAAAAATAAGGAGCCCCCTCCTCAGTCCCTCCCACCAGGCTTCGGCCTCCTGGCCCAGCTTGCTGGCTGCTGGGCCGGGAGGGGCTGCCAGGCTCGGCCTCCTGCCCACTGCGGGGCGCCGGGGGAGGGCGGCGCGCGGCTCGAGATGCCGCGTTGCCATGGAGACGCTGCCGCATCCTGACTGCTCCTGGCAACGGGGTCCCGCAGCCAGGCAGGCGCTCGGCGGGGACCCCAGGGAGCGGGCGCGCCAGGCTGCCCACGGCGCCGCCAGACCCCCGGGACACGGATACGAATCCCCCACCCACAGATACCCCTCAGTCATACTCCCACGGCTCACACAAGTACACAGGCGGCCCAGCTGCAGCAGCCCAGGCGGAACTGCAGCCCAAACCCGCCCTGCAGCCCCTACTCATTAATTCAGCAAACATTTGCCGACCGTCTCAGTGCCAGGCGCGAGATGGCCACTGCGGCTGCGGCGACGAGTCACACGGGGACGCAGCGCCGCCGCCGCCACCCCCACCCCCCATCTCACAGCCCACAGAGGAAGCAGACAGAAACAGTGCGATCGATACTGTGACCCCAAGAACTGCCACCCGCCGACTGTGCTAAGCCCTCCTCAGGCAGCGTCTCACCCAAACTGTACCACCCTTGGGAAGCACTGTGAGAACCCCTTTTTATGAGGGGTTGAGGAAACCGAGGCATGGAGAGCTTATTTATTCACCAGAGGGCATATCGCATGGATCTTAACCACTTCCCCACACTACCCCTGCTAGAAGGGTTTCCAGAGCATAGATGAGGGAGGACCCAACTCAGCTGGGGAGGTGGCCGGGAGAATCTCAGACTTGGAGGCCTGGGAGAAAATGAAAATCTGCCAGCCAGAGCAAGAGGAAGCATCCTTGGCTAAAATGACAACCAGAGCAAAGACCTGGAGAATTTAGAGTGTGGGGGAGAGCAAGGGCAGAATATGTGGTTAGAAAGCTGCTTGGAGACAGATCTGGGAGGCTCCGTATGCCAGGCCAAGGGGCCTGACTCCATCCCTAGAGGAGTAGGAAGGTACAAGTAAGGGAGGGGTGCACTGACTGTTGCTCTGGCAACCATGGGGAGGGGGGTGGGCCCAGAGCGGGGTGAAGCTGGGAGACTGGGGGGCAGGCCGTGGTCATCATCCTGGTGAGGGACAAATGGATCCAACCCCCTGGCAGTGGGGTCCAGAGAGGAAGCAGGACACCTCCTTCTTGACTTCCCAAGCAGATTCTTTGCCTGAACCAGGAACCCAGGGAATGACCGCAGAGCTGAATGCATGATAACATGGGGGCTTCAGGAAGAGCGAGAGCTTCAGGAGGGCAGCAAATGGGAACGTGCTTCACAGTGACATGAGGAAAGACCAGGGCTAGACCTCTGGAAAGACTTCCACGAGGAACTGGTCTGAGTTTCTGAGAGAGGCGAGGGAATCCCTGAGCAGAAAAGAGACCCTCACACATATGGGCATGGAGCAGACAAGCCATCCCTCCCAGACCCTTCCTGCCACAGTTGCTCCTCCCTGGCCTGTCCAGCAGATCGCGTCCAGGGCACCTCCCTGAGGAGGCACAGTATCCAGCCCTAACCAGCCCCCACCAAGGTTAGCCTAATTTTTTCCCTTCCGTGGATTCAGGTCATTGCTCCCTGTCCTCTCTCCGAGGCGCCGCGGAATGTGACTAATTCCCTCCCTTCATTTACAGGTCCTGTTACCTGGGAGGTATTTATAGCGACAGCCTCCCTCCCTCCCCAGCGACTCAGCTGCTCTCCCCCCAGGCCATCTCTCCCCCACTCGGCCAGCCTTTGCCTCCCTTCTCTTCTGCCACCGCTCCACCACCTCCCTGCCATCTTCCCCCCACCCTGCCATTCCCCTCGCAGGAAGAGAGGCAGCTCAGGTGGGAGGGGCCTGACCCAGCAGCCTGGCCTTTCTGACTGGAGTGCTGTCGGCAGGGGGGGATGCCCATCCCCTCTTGAACACCCCAAATAGGCAACTTAAGGGTCAGGCCAGGGGCGGGTGATCTGTGATCTCACCATGCGGTCTGATAATTATACTAACAATAGGTAAGAATTATTAAGTGCTTATTATTATTACCTCTGGTTTGCAGATAAGGAAATTGAGGCTCAGAAAGACCAAATGACCAACCCAGGGCTGAGCATGGCGGCACCAGAAGCCAGAGTTGTGGTTGGGGGGGTGGAAGTAGGAAATGCAGGGCCCTAGTAGTTGGGCCCTGACAGAACAAGAAGTAGCAGTGGGAGGTATCTGTGAACACCCTTGTAGATCCGGCACCCGGCCAGGTCTCCTCCACCCTGGAAGAGAGGGAGCCTCACCCAATTTACAGATAAAGGCTACAGATTCAGGGAGGTCCTGTCAACTGCCAGCAATCACACAGCACCTGGTAGGCAGGAGTAGGCCATGCCTACTCAGATGCCCACAACCCCTGATCCTCATTTCCTGAGTGGACAGCCAGGCCCAGGGCTTAGGTAAGGAGAGGGGAAGCAGCCAGCAACCCTGTCCATGCTGGCAGATAGAGAGTGGGACCAGGCATCCCAGGTGATTGGGGCTAGAGGTCAGGGAGCTCGGCAGTGGAAGTGAGGCGCTCTGGACCAATTCTTCAGCAGGGCGGTGCAGCGGGTGCCGCCTAGGAATGAACATCATAGGCTTTAGTCTTCAGCCTGGCTCACCCCAAGCTTGACGTGGGACCTTGGGCAAGGTCTGGCCTTTCTCTGCGTCTCAGTTTCCCCAGTCATGCTATCGCAACTCTGAGCGCCAACGTACCCCCAAGCAGTTCTGAATCAGGTCTTCCCAGGCTCACCCACAGCGCCGAGAGGCTGAGGGGGCCAGAGAGGGGTCTGTGCCCAGGTGGCCATCTCTTCCCCACCCACGGCCACACAGGGTCCTCGATGAAGAAACACGGTGTATACAAATAATTAAACGGAAGAACTGGAGTGATTAGGGCAGATGATTATTGTCAAATTATGATTTATCTTGTAGTGGAAGTAGTATTCCCCCAAAGGGCCCGGCGTGGCATGGCGCCCGCCACGGCCCGTGATTAATCGCCGTCTCCAGAAGGTCACCTCCAGCCACTGCAGATTAACTCAGTGGGGAAACTTCTTTCCGTAATTCAAGCTGTTGTTCCCACAACCTGTCATCCGCTGCAGAAAAGGACGATTTCGTCAGGGAGCCCAAGGCGGGGGCCGTCCACTCCCTGAGCCCCTCCCGGCTGCAGACATGATATATGGTGCGTCCCGTCACGGGTGACCACGGTGGGGGTGGGCAGCGTCCGCCGTGGGGTGGGCAGGAGGAGGCAGGAGTAGGGGGAGCGTGGGGGGAACGAGGCACCGCCAAGCAGAAGTAGACTGAGAGGGGAGAGAGCGCGCGCGGGCGGTGGCAATTAGGAAGAAAATTGGATTTTTCAGCGTCCAGAGGCAGCTGGGATCTGCGGTGTGCAGCGCTGCCACCCCCTTCCCCAACGCACACAGGCACCCAGCTCCAGCCAGGCAGGGACTCCCCAGGAGAGATGGAGCATGGGGGACAACGGACCTCCTTCGGGAGGGTAGGAGGTATAGAACCAACAGACAGCAAAAAAGAAGCTGGTCAGGCCTGAGGCCAGGCCCTGCAGAGCCATCCAGCGGAGAGCAGCCTTCCTGACCAGAGAGCTAGAACCAAGATCCCATTTCCCCAGCAGGAGACACTGCCAAAGCCACAGGCTCACGTCACCTGGGGCTGCAAATCATGGCCACCTCCATCTGGCACCCCAGACCAGGTCTGGGAGGGGGCTCCGGATCTGTTTCCATGTGCATGGAGAACAGTGGGGACAGAGCCCTGCATCCCTGCCCCTCACCCCAGCCTCTGCCCATGACTTAGTTCCCTGAGGGGTGGTGGGGGGGCGGTGGCGGCGGTGTGAAAGCACAAGTGCCTTCCCTTCCCTTCCACCGAGGCCTGTCTGGCTTGGGAGGGGTGGGGTGGTGTCTTGTGCCCATGGTACAGATGAGAAGGCTGAGGTACGATGACTTTCTGCTGTGAAGCCACCCTGGGTCCCCAGCACCCTCACCTCCACGCTCCTTCAGGCTCTGCCCTTTCAGAGCCCCCCTGCTCACCCCATCTCCAGAAACATTCACTGTGCACTATTCTTTCAGGCCTCCAGGCTTTGCATGTTCCTGAAATGTGCTTCCTGTCCCCAGCCCTCATCTGGTAAACTTCTCTTCATTCTTCTCAATCCAACCCATTTGTCCCTCCAGGAAGAGAGGGCACCCCCAGCCCACTAGAAGCCCGGCCCACATGAGCACAAATCCCCTTGTGCAGGAACTGTGCTCTCTCACTGGCCACCCGCACCAGAATGCGCACTCTCTGTGGGCCTCCTACATCTATCTCCCCAGTGCCAGCACAGACCCAGCCCAAGCAGGTACTCAGGAAACCATGTGGAAGATGCCAAGCACTCAGGGGCCTCTACTCCCCACTCCCCCCAGTCCCCAACCCCTGCTTACTAGAGCCCAGATCTGAGGGTTGAGGGTAGAGGACAAAGGCAGGGCCCCTTGCTGGCTGGCGCCCTCAAGGTCCAGAGGCCTGTTTTTAGCTGAGAACAGAAACATGTATTATGTATACCGTGGTTTGCTCAGAACATTCTCTGGTCTGAGATATTTAGAGTTGTGAAGACCCAGCACTATTTGGGAGAGAAAATCTATTCTCTCCTTCTCAGGAGTTGGGGGTAGGGGAACAGCTCTCCCCAAAATCACTGGGACTAAACACTGATATTTTCTTTGGGGAGAAAGGGACTTTCTATCCTCTGCTGGGACTGTCTGGCAGACAACCCTGCTCCCCCACACACACACACCAGTCTTTGGCTGATGGCGGTAATAAAAACTACCATTTCTATTACACCTTACATTTAAAATACCCTTTGCTGCATTCACTCACTGGCTCTTCAGGGACAAGCCAAAGAAACTTGTTAACCCCATTTTACAGAGGAAGAAGCAGACTGGGTGGAGGTAGCAGGTGACATATCCAAGGCCGAGGGTTGTAAGCAATGGAGGTGGCTGTGAGTCTGGGGAGGATGATGCTGGCCCCACTCCCCACCCATCCTACTCTGTGGAGTCATCACCTCCCCACACAGGCAGCTTCAAAACCTTTACCCCCATCCCTCCCCAAGGCCCAGGTGGGGTGGGAGAGGATAGAGAGCTGGGGCAGGGGCTCTCCCAGGGGAGGACCCTCTTCCTGTGAGCTCTGGATCTGTAAGCCTGGTTTAAATCCCAACCATGGCCCTCACCAGCTGCAGATCCTTGGGCAGGTCACTTTACCTCTCTGTGCCTCTATTTGCTCATCTGTAAAATGAGTTTCAACCGTGTAGGGCTGTTGTGAGGATGAAACAAGACTGGGGCCTAGCCTGGCAAACAGCAAGGGCTCAATAAATGTGAGTTGTGCTTGTCTTTGCTTGCTGTATCATGTTCACCATCTTACTAATGTCTCCTGGAGCAGGTGGAGAGAGCTGATAGGGTCCCCATTTCCCAGAGACGGAAACTGAGTCAGCAGGGTTTCCAGCAGGCAGAGGACACCATCAGATAAATGGTCCTAAAGGCAGGCTGAGATACTGTCCCTCCCCTCCCAAGAACCCTCCACTGCTCCGTGCCCGTGGGAACACAGCACAACCACCCAGCCAGAACAATCTGCCAGCTTCTTCTCTATTCCTAAAACACTGCTGGTCCGTGCCTCCCAGCCTTTGCCCAAGCTGGTCCCTCTACCTATAATGCCATTTCTCAGCTAGCTCCACTTTTGTTACCAAAACCTTTCAAGGCTCCGCCTAAAGGCCAGGCCCTCCCAGGAAACCACCCGCGAGCTCCAGCCCACGAGGGGCGCCGGTGCCGCTGACCACCTCGTCCCCCCAAGTGGTTTTCTGAACCCCTTCCCAAGTCGGGCGGGGCCTCCCAGTCTGACCCTGGGCGTTTGGTAGGCACATACGGTGGGTGCCCCGACGTCGGGGATGGGGGGGACACAGCCTCTCCCCCACCCAACTCCCTCCAGCGCCGCGGCCCGGTCTTTGATCCGGCTGCCTCAGCGCCCCAAACCTGATTGGCATCGAATTACGCTGCGCGGCGGAGGGAGATAATGGCGGGAGGCGCGGCAGACATGAAAGGGGGGGGCGGGGGCGCAGCGGCAGTCCGGGCCGTTGTTAATGACCCAATAAAAAGGAAGAGGGGGGAGAAATAACCCTCCCTTCCATCCCCGCCCCCAAGACAGCGGCCGGTGCACACAAAGCCGCCGCCGACTCGGAAATTACCGCGGCTCAGCCCAGCGCAGCGTGACTGGAGTGGGGTGGGCTCACCTGGCGGGCGCGGGAGGACGCACGGGCACCGCGACATACACAGTCACGCAGACGTGCACACATACTCATCCTGTCTTTACTATTTTTATATTTTTCCATCATGCCGTTTTTGCATTAATTGCGATTTTTGAAAAAATATTACACTAAAAGAATTTTCCTGATTACTGAGAAATGTTGTGCCCACAGTAGTCCCAGCCCTGAAACACTGTCACAGACAGCACCATTCAGTGACACGCACACATGATGTCTCACATGCCCACAGACACAGTTAAGACAGCTTCACCCGCAGTCACACACACAGATACTGACACACGGACGGACCGACACACCATCACGCATGCTGTCACACCTAAAGTCACTTGCAGAAACAGAGCTACAGGGGTACACACACCCAGCAGGGCATGCAGAGATGCTCACACAGAGACACACCCAGAAGCTGGGAAAGAGACAGACATACAAAAATACACACACACTGAGACAAATGAGGAGGAAACTCAGAGACGAACAAACACATCACACAGGCCATGCAGAGAGAGACAGGTAGATTGATACATACTGAGATCTATAGACAAACACAAACCCACACAGACTCCCAAAGATACCTCCACACACAAACAGACCTGGGTCACAAAATCACACACACTGACACATGCATCCACACACAAATCCCTACCCCAACGGAGTCTGGGACACACCCCATGCCCTCGAGGCCACCCACTTCACACCCTCACTCACATGTGCTCAAGTGTGTTCAAGAAAATTAGAGAGGGCCAAGAGCCAGGTTGACCCAAGCAAAGATGAAGTGGGGTCACTGAGCCACAGAGGCCAGAGAACATGGCAGGGGGGAAGGAATGGGGGTGCAGCTGCATTGAATCCATGAGGCTGGGGCAGATGGTTTTAAATTGTCAGAATATCAGTTGTATTTATCTCTAAAATAGGGTTCATCTCCTCTCCTATGGGATTATGTGAGTCAATAGGCAATAAGCAGGTACTAAATGTTGGCTGCCATTACCATGTGGACTCCCTTAGGGGCAGCCCAGACCCTCCACTGCACCTCTCTCCAACGCGCGCGCATGCACACACACACACACACACACACACACACACACACACACACACACACACTTCTCTTGGCTCTCGATCTTTTTACTGCCAGGAAGGTCCCTCTTAAATCTAATCTGAGTCCCTCATGCTGTAAACTAAGCCCATTCTGGGAATAGAGAGGGCTAGCCCCTCCAAGGAACCTCTCCTGCTCCAAAACACAGCACCCTGAGCACCAGGAGTTCTGGGGACCAGATGGGACTCCATGATGGGGTCAGGCTCTGGGTTAGGCGTGCTTTGCTCTGCTATCTGATTTCAAATCCCAGCTCCACCATGAACCAAGTGTATAACTTGGGCAATGACTTGGCCTCTCTGGGCCTGGGTTGCCTTCACTGTGAAATGGGTTAACAGCATCCGTATCTGACACTGGGAGGACGAAATAGCTCTCAGGCTGAGCTCATGGACCATGGCTGAAGCTGCTAGTCCGCGTCAGGGTCAGAGGTGAGGGGTCAGGGTGCATACTCCCCCCACACACACACCAGGACAAAGGCCCTCACTGCAGCTCCTTCTTAGGTGGACAAGAGGACTTTATGAGCCAAACCTCCAGGCCTAATGAATGTGATTAATCACAGGCCCAGGCACACAGGCCATGGGGACAGCTGGGAGGGAGGGTCACAGTCAGCTCAGTTACCCAAAGGAGTGAAGGCGGAGGAAACGAGATTCCCAGTGGCCTCCCCCTCTCCCATCACGCTGAACCCAGGCTCTCCTAGTCCCTGCTGACCAGAACGCACCCCTCAGCCCCAACACACTGAGAAAGTCGCTTCTCATGTCTAAATTCATTTCTCCTGCTGCAGGTCGGGAAGCACACGAGGTTTGCAGTCAAAGTCTTGGCTGTCCCTAGACAGGCAGGTTAGAAAGGCTGTGACTGGTCTCCGGGAGGCTGAGCTGTGTAGTGTTGGGTTTGATGGTAGTGAGTGGGTTGAGGCAAAAACTCTCAGCACCCAGCCTCTGGCCCTGGAGAAAGGCAAGAATAAAGAAAGGAGCTGGTGGCAAGGAGGGAAAGGTCCCCTTCTCCCTCTTAAGGGCCTGTGTGTGTGACCCGGTGTGAGGAGAATGGGGCAGAGGTGGTCGAAGGCTCTGGCCAGGGCTGCAGTAGGAGGGGGCAGCCCACTCAGGCAGGGGCGCCGCCGAGTTATAAATCACCCTCGACTCAATTAGAGCCTGTGAAAGGTTGTGCACACCCAGCAGAAAGCACCGCGCTTGGCGGGCAGCCAGCTCCCTGAAGGGGGGTGGGGGCGAGCGATCTGGTGTGTGCCTACGTGTGTGCACATGTGTGCGTCTGCCTCACTGTGCAAATGTGCTTGCGTGTCTTTGTGCATGTGTTTGTATGTACCTGTTTGTGCCTGTCTGTTCTCCATAAGCATGTGTATGGGGGTGAGCACATAGGCCTGTGGATTCTTGTGTGTGCAATCTGCTTGCATATCCTGTGTGTTTGTCACAGAGCGTGTCTGTATGTACCTGTTTGTACGTATTTGTGCTGTGTGTACCCCTGTGTGTGTGTGAATGTCTTCTTGCCCGTGTGTACCCAGGTGTGAGTGCTTATGTTTGTGACTGTTACATGCAGGGGCCTGACGAGTAGGGGTTGAGGGTTTACCAGAGCCAGGCTGGGCCCTGCCTCATCTTCACCCACATCCAGAGGTGGGACTACCTCGATGTGTCTCTAGACCAATACAATGTCTCACCTGTCCCTTTTCTACCCAAGCCACAGACAAAAGCTTTCAGATCCACCCATGTCCCCAGAAACACATGAGGCCCTGAATCAGGATCCCCATGGGAGAGGTCTGCACAGGTACCATTAGCCAGGAGTCAGTTTGGGACCTGTGACTCAGTTTCCCCCATCTACAATGGCATTTTTCTGTGGCGGTGTGGGGGGATCTAAACCACTAAGTCCTGGGCCTCCTTGCACAGCCCAGAGAACCCAGCCGTGGGTATAGCCCTCAGGCCCCAGATCCCACAGCCTGCTCCCCATGGAGGGTAGGAGGCAAACCCACACTGGGTTCAGCTTCTCTCCTGCCCCAGATACCCAGGCTCCACAAGGGGTCCTCCTCCCTCAGCCTCTGGGGAGACCCCCTCCCTGAACCATGTTCTGCTCGCATTTACTGACCAGGTGCCAGGGGTGGGAGGTGGATGGGTCTCCCTCAGGGCAGCCTCCAGGAGGAAACCTATCCATGTGCCAAACATCACCCTATGTTTTCCGCAGGCCCCTGCAGGTCCCACATCTGGAACCATTTCAGGCAGGAGAAGCATAGGACTGAGCTGCCCCTCCTTTGATGCCGGGGCTGTGGGGAAGGGTCGTGCCCTTTAGGGGGTTGAGGGTCACCATGCATGGATGGCACACCTCCTGAGGATAGGAAAACGGAGGTGGGGGAGGTGGAAAGAGCAGGAATGGGCTGAGACCTGGGGGAGGAACAGCTCCTCCAACCTGTAGGATGCAGTGCAGGGGGGACTCCAGAAGATGACCAGCATTTTAATCCTGGAGG
This sequence comes from Balaenoptera physalus, assembly GCF_965194825.1. Classification (NCBI taxonomy): domain Eukaryota; kingdom Metazoa; phylum Chordata; class Mammalia; order Artiodactyla; family Balaenopteridae; genus Balaenoptera; species Balaenoptera physalus. The sequence goes on from NC_138890.1 coordinate 60,775,487, forward strand.
GATGGCCAGAGCCAAACTTCACTCTCGCTAAGCCTCAGTTTCCCCATTAGTAAAATGAGAATATTACTTCCCAAGCAGGATTCTGGGGAGGATCCATGTGAGAGGATATCTTAGCATGGGGCCAGCGCATCAGTAATGCTCAGGATGGGGTAAGCGCTGTTATTGTTGTTATAATCATTATTTTCCTTAGAACAAAGCTGTTTCCCACCAAAGCTCTCCATCCAGCTGAGGAGACCAGGTGAGCATCCCCAAATCAGTCAGGCTATGTGGAATCAGACACTGGACTATTGGGAGGGGAGGATCCTGGAAGGCTGGACAGTCAGGAAGAACCTCCCAAAGGAAGTAGCCTGGGGTTCGTCCTTCAGAGATGGGAGAGTCAGGCAAGCTGGAGAGGAAGGGAGAGGGCATCCCAGGGGGCAGATGGGCTTGAACCAAGGACTGGAGACAGGAGGGAGCTCTACAGGACAGGTGGGCCTGACTGTGTGAGAAGCAGTGACAGGCCAGCTGGGGTGGAATGGGTATGGGAGCTGGCCTGACTTAACCTGGGGAGATGAATGAAGAGAGAGGACCAGATCATAATTACACCTCTCTGGAAGGACTCTCAGCCCTGAGGCCCACCCCACCCCCACCTGCACTGCATCCCAAAGAAGCCCTTAGGATCTGCAGGAGACCACTGACACCCACCCCAATGTATTCTCCCCACCCAGGGCTGCGAGAAATCGGGTGGCTGCTCTCTCCTCTGTTTATTTATTCCCCTGTTTTTTTCTCTTTTCAGGAGACGATAATTATTCAGATCATCGCTGTGATTTACTCGGCAATCAGAGCCGCTCGATGCGGTGGCCGTGGAGCCGAGACAGACGAGCATCGCCAAGGAGGATGAGGCCGGGGGCTCAGCCCCCCTCCCTCCATCCGCTCGGCCTTTGTTCTCTTTGAGGTCTGCACCCGCTCTGCCTGGAGGGCAGTGGAGGCGCCCACCCTGCGGACACAGCAGCAGCTCAGAGTCTTGGGAGGCAGTGTGCACATGTGTGTGCGTCCTGGAGAAGGGGGTGTGGAGGCTCTCTGTTCCTCGGTGCTGGGCTGAGAATGGTGGAGCTACTGTGTGCATGTTTGTGGGGGTGTGTTGGTGGTGACTGGGAGTATACCCATGCATGAGCATTGAGGTCAAGTGTGTAATCAAGTTGTGCACACCTGTGTGATTACCCGGGGCCCAGGGTACATCTGCCTCTGCAAGCTTGTTCAGAAGTGCAAGGGGCAGGTGCCCAAACGTTTGCATTTTAGGCACATAGGGGGAGGGGAGGAAGGTTGGGCTTCCTGTGCTGAAGCTGTCTAAGGTGATCATTGTTAGGACAGGGGCGGAATTCTAGCTAGGTCTCTCAGACAGCGCTAGGGGTTGGGGGATGGGGGTTGGGGAACAGTGATGGGCTCACATCCAAATGCCGAGTTCTGGTCAGTGCTGGGGCCCCGGGGGTCACGTGGATACAGGTGTGGCTGTATACAGGCGTGTGTACACACGTGTACCCGCAGGCCTTCGCCCCCTCTTGCCCGCCGGCTGGCGCGGTGACGGTGACCTCTTTACCGCCTCCGCAAAGGCCCCTTGAAATCCCTGCGCCGTCGCATTTGGCTGCTCTAAGTGATGGGAACGGCCTGCGCTTCCTGATCAATCGCTTAAAATTCAGGGTCGGCTCGCTCGCGGGAGAGGGCTGCCTGCCAGCCCCACGCACCGCGCTCTGCCGCCTCCCCCTCCTCCTTGCTTTGAGGTGGGGGGGCTGCAATACTGCCGTATTGGAAAACATCCCCGCGCTGGCTGGGGGGCCCGGTGGGGCCAGCGCTGGAAGCCGTTCCACTCGAGCAGATGGCTGTGAAACTTTGGCGGCGAGATAAATTGGGTCTGACGGCGTGAGGCCGGCTCACAGATGGGCGGGATTCTCACGCCGGCCCCCACGTCCGGCCCGGCCGCGGGCAGAGCCGGCGCCGCTCAGAGCCCCCTTTGGGCAGCCGCCCGGCCAGCCAAAGCCTTCGGGGGGCCAATAGCCTCTCTCCGCCGGAGGCGCCCTCCATCACATTCCTTCCGGCCCCAGATCTCCCCCGAGACAAGCCCAGAGGGAGGGGCAGCCCCAGTCCCCGCCTGGTCACCTCCGCCAAGCTGGCAGCTGGGCTTTCCCCCTCCTCTGCCATCCGCAGAGGCCTGAAGCGTGAAGGTTAACAGCTGGGGGGGAGGCTGCATCTCCCTCCCTACACCGTCTCTACTGCAGCCCCGCCCACCTGCCAGCCCTGGGGACATCGTAAACAGGGCTGTGAGGTGGGGGGGGGGGGGGGGAACGGCTGAAGGGAGGGAGAGAAGAGAGAGCCAGACAAAGAGAGGAAGTGAAAATGAGCAAGAGGCGAGGAGAGACCTAAGCAGAGACCGAGGGACAGCTAGAGACAGAGTCAGGCAGAGAAAGAAATGGAGACGGAGATGTAGAGATAGACACCCACAGAGAGAGGAGAAGTAAGGGAGGGACCTCAGAGCCAGGGACGAGACACACAAAGAGAGTGGGAGGAAGGCGACGGATAGGACGAGGGGACGAGATACAGGCGGGGAAGACCTCGAGCTTCGGGCAGTCGTTGGGGGTGGGGATGAGCGTAGGTTGGGGAGCAGGAAGCGGCCTCGGGCTACCCCCGCCCCCACCGTGAGGGCCTTGGCCCAGAACGAGAGAGTGTCGCCTGCCCCACGCCGCGCCCTCGATCCCGACACCACTCCCCCGTCTCGGTTTCCCGGGGAGTGCCGCTGAAGGGGGTGGGGCGGGGAGCTGCACGGCCATCACTCTGCCGCTGAGCCCCTGTCGAGCCGACTCCCTGGCGCATCAGTCCAGTGGGCAGATATCGATCCGGCCCAGCCAAGCTCGATACCCGCGGTCTGCAGCCCGCTCTGCAGCGGTCCTGCAAAGAAGAGGAGGGGGCTCACTCCTCGGGCCGCCCCCGCCGGGATTCTGAGCCAGAATAAACCCCCAGAGTCCGGCGCACTCGCCCCCGCATGTCCCTAAGTGGCCCGACTCGGCGGGCCAGGCACCAATCGGCAGGGGGATGGCCCGGGTGACCCCCAGCCCCGCCTCCTGCAGGGCGCGAGAGGCCAGAGCGAAAAATCTTTGCTGAGTTGATGAAGTTGAAGTTTCGTAAAGGGCGTGAAAGAGACAGCCAATCAGCGACTTCTCATTTACATGGGCTCTCTGATTGGCTCTCACTGTGCCTCTTTAGAATGTTACTTTGAAACCTTAAGAAAACGACCAGAAAAGTCTCGCTGATGAGCGAGAGCGGGGAGCTCAGACCCCTCAAGTTCATGTAGGACCTCCCCAGGTCAAGCTCTGAGGGGAGGTGGGGAGCTTATACATGGTCTCGCCCAACCCTCACGATGCAGGATACAGACCACCAGCTTGAGGCCAGAGGGTCAGAGAGATAGAGATTGACCAGGACTCAGGTTCTAGGTTCCGCCCAGCACCCTGCCAGGTGCCAACCTTCAGAGAGCCAGATGTGTAGTCAGGGGTCATTTCAGACTGGAGGCCGAGAGGAGAGAGAGGGGCTAGCCTGGCTTACAAATGAGGAGCTTGTGGTGCAGAGAGTCTTGTCCGTGACAGAAGCAGTGGGGTGGTATCACCAAGTTCTGCAAGCCCACAAATAATGCAGCTTCAAAGGTAGGCCCAATTGGCTCCCCGGCTGACCCTCAGGCTAACCTGACCTTGAGTCCTAGACAGCCCACACATGAACCCTTAGGAGCATACTGGCAGGCTGAAGCCTCAGGGGCCTAGAGGAGTGGGTTTGCTCTGGGCAGAGACTGGCACCAGGCTACCCGAGCAGCCTAGCACTGCCCCTAGTCCACACTCCTGGGCCCAGCAGGCCAAGTCACTCTTGGGGAGGGAGGAGAGGTCTGGACATTGGTAGCTGTGAGTAGAGAAACAGTTTCTGTCTTGAGGCTTCCACCCTGCCCTCCCCTTCCTGACTCCCACCCCCTGCTGGGAAAAGGGTCCCCTGGGGTGGCCATTTGCAAATCTGGCCCAGCTTCCTAGCCCACACCCCTCCCTGGGGCCCAGCACTGATGACTCAGGCCTGGGGAGAGGGAAGGGTGTCTAAGAGAGGATGGGGACAAGTGCTGAGTCTCTAGCTGAAGCTGAAGAGAAAGCCCCTCCGCTGTCTGCCTATGGCACATTAGGGGACAGTTGGGAGAATTCACTCAGTGGGGCTCTAACCCCACCCCAATTCTTTCCCAGTGACCGAGCCTGGAGACAGAGCTCTGTCATTCAACTCCAGACAGCCTGCATGCAGAACCCAAAGTATATGTGAAAGGGAGGCTGTGACTGAGTCCTTGTGTGCATGCAGCTGCTCCTGTAACAGGTTATACACACACCCCTGTGGGATCTTGGGCAGCAGCATCAAGTGCTGGGGCAAACACACCTTGTTTGCAGAAGATTCAGGAGCCCCACCATCGGTGCCCTCCACCACCTGCCAAGCCCCAGAGCTCAGCCGGCTCGTGTGCCAAACTTGCTTTGGGCACAGCTCACACATCTCTGAGCCTCAGGCTTCTCTGTAAGTCCATGCTCTCCTGAACACACCATTCCCAGTGGAGGCAGCTGCCGAGAAACCCTGGAAGCGGAGGCAGAGGGAGGGCCTTCTCAGAAGCCCAGCTGGTTCAGCCTGTGGTCCAGGAGTCCAGTGGGACAGGGACAAGATTGCCAAGTCCCGCGGTTCTCAACAATTCTCAGAATCTCCTCTCTCCTCCTGCCTTCCTGCCCACCTCATAAATATCATGAGCCTGGGTTGCGTCTGGGGCAGGAGTGGGGAGCTGCATGTACATTTGTGTGTGTGTATGGATACACACATGGGGAGGGTGTGAGAGCCCCCTCCGCCTCCCTCCAACCGCTGCCGCCATTGCACTCTGAGAAGCTGAGATAATCCCTCACCATCTGTCTTGTGTTGCTAACCCGCTCAGCCGGACAGCTGCCTGGGCCACAGCTCTGCAGGCTAGCGGGTGCGGGGCACTGAGGGAGCTAGCCAGCTCTGAGGACCTAGCAGCAGGGACACTCAAGCCTCCCACCCCAGTACACCCCACCTGCCTGGCTCTACAGAGGGAGAAAGTGAGGCCAGAGAGGGAATGGGCAGGACTTGCTCCATTCCTGCTTCTGACCATGGGAAGGAGTAGAGGACTGGAAAATGCTCGCTGGTCTGGGGGCTGGGAGCTGACCCTCCCAGAATGGAGGGGGATGGACAGAATGACCTGCTGACTTATACTCCTCTGAGCCCTCCACACATATCCCTCTGATGAGAGAGGTACAGTAGGGACAAATCAGGCCTTCTGGGCCCAGGGAAGGGGAGGAGGTGCCATCTCCCCTGCCTCTGGAGGCCAGTGTCCAGGCCTCCAACTGGCCAACTTCCCAGAGTCTGGAGGAAAACAGTCTCATAGGATATTTGGTGGGTAACACTTAGTGTGCAGGCCCTATACACCAAGGTCCCCTGACCATCATAATCCCCACTGTTCTGATGAGGAAACTGAGGCTCAGAGAGGGAAACGACTCACCCAGCTCACTCCAGTGAATGGAGGAACTGGGACTTGGACCCAGGCATCAGACTCCAGCAGCTCTGGCTCTGTACCCAGTTCTATCTGTCTCCCACAAAAATCAAGTCTCTCATACACACACACAAAAAACAAGTCTCTCACCCTGCCTCGCCTCTCCTACCTGTAGCTCCCCTCCCATGGGGCTATGAGGTTCTGTCAGCCAAAGCCAGGCACTCACACTCCCAGCAGCATGGTCCCAGCACAGTCAGACAGGATATCAGGCCATGCCAAGCGAGGCCTGAGGAAGGCTGAAGCCATAGAGCTGAGGGTGGCCCCCCCACCCCCTCCCTGTCAATCATCTCTCACCTGCTCACACAAACAGACACTTCCACAAACACACACTCTCCAATATAGATCGCACACACTCATCTGGTCACACCAACAGGTACTCACACACAACTTGCAGATAAACACAAGCACAGTCACACGTACGTTGCTTGCACACATACAAACTAACAGATACAAATGCAAACTCAGTCACCCATATCCTCACACCAATACATAGACCTCTCTCATGCTAAAGACCTCTGTCACACAGCCCACCCCCAACCTCCACACACGGCAGGCTCCCAGTTCCTAAAGCCCACCCCACCCCACGCCGGCACTCCAAATTCCCACACACTGGACGGTAAGCCTCCAGGCAGGACCAGGGTGTAGGTAGGAGTGGGTCAAGAAGAGGGAGGTCTGCTCTGCCCTTCCTGCCTGTGGGTGGGGGCCCTCCAGCAAGCCTACCGGTGGATTCCTGCCCCCTTCCTCAGCACCACCTTAAGACCTTGGGGGGGCTGCCACCTGGCTACAGTACAGATGCAAGGGAACAGTCCCCCACCTCTCACCCACTGGGGCTTTCAGCTCTCCCAGGCTCAGGGAAAAGAAGGGGACCAGTGGGAAGGAACTGCCTCTCCTCTGAGGGTCTCAGTTTGTCAGGAAATGAGACATACCAGGAATAGTCTGGCAGCGGTCTAAGCCACCACAGGGGCGTGGACTCCAGGTCCTGTCCATGATCTAACCACTACATGCCCTTCTTCCCAAACCTCTGCCTCTTCCCGCCTCTCCCTGCTGCTCGCAATTAAGAAGGGACTATGGAAACAGAGGTGAGCTGACCCCTCCTTCTCCAGGCTGGAATCTGACTCCCAGATCACTGTGAACTCTTGAGCCAGAGGGACACCCCTGTCTGAGCCTGGCTTCCCTGCACCTAAGGAGGACCCAGCCTCCATCCTCACTCACACACAGTATAGCACACTCACACATACGCTCACACTCACACACTCATCCTCATACTAACTCACACACATTCACACACAAGCTCTCCTCACCCTCACACGTCCACACACACTCACACTCACTCTCACACTTTGCACACTCAGTTACCCTCGCACATGCACATGCTTGCACACACTGTCACACACACTCTCATGCTCTCATACACTCCCTGTCACTCTCTCAAACTCACACACAATCACCTCATCACACTCACGGCCCACCTGAACAGGCTGAAGTGCGGGGGCCCTGAGGTGGGCAAAACCCTGGCAGAGGCTCGGAGGTGGGTGCTGACAGCCTGGCGTGCAGGGGAGCGGAAGGGTGGCCACAGAGGCCTGGAGCGTCCTGAATAATTCAGGGTGGTGGCTGCTGGTGGGGGGTGTGGGGGCTGTCAGCTGCAGGGAAAGCTTGCTGGCTGGATTGTTCTGGGAAGATCACTCCTCATGTTTTGAGGAGAATCAGCCCTGATCAGAGACTCATTGAATTCACAGAGGGCTTCTCACACCTGCTTTCACTCTTAATCCTTACAAGGAGACTTTACACAGGTACTGTAGCCCCATTTTATAGACGGGGAAACTGAGGCTCAGAAGAGAAATTTACTCAAGGTTGTAAAGTGGGGTTCCCCAGGCTGCTGCATGCAGGCTCCTGCATCTCTCTCCCCCATATACACACACTCACACACCCTGGAGAGAGGTTCCTCTGGTTTCTGTGCCCAGATGGAAATGAGAGACCTCAGCCATACAACACTCTGGAGTGTGCTACTGGGTCTGATTTCAGGAAGCACCCTGACTCAGCGCTTGCGCATAGCAGGACCTCAGCTGCTGCCTGCCGAATGAGGGCATTGTGCAGGGGTAGCACACAGGACAAGTTACTAGACATCTCTGAGCCTCAGTTTCCTCATCTGTAAGATGGACGCTAAGTGTACCAACCTCTTGGGGGGTTGGTAAGGAGCGACCAGAAAAACTCATGTAAGCAGTAAGCATGAGGTCCGGCCTACTAGAAGGGCTCCACAGTGCAGCTAAGATTGTGATGAGTATACCTTTGCCACAAAGAGGCAGCCACAGAGTCGTGGTCAGTGTACATGCCGTTCCCTCTGCCTGGAGCATCCTCCCCACTCTCCCTTGCTGATGCCACATGTCTCCGTGTCTCCTCTTCAAGGCTGAGTGCATCTGCCACCTCCTTCAGGACAACAGCTGTGGTCTCCTGCCATATCCAGCACCCTCCCTGGCACCCAGGTGGCTGGCCTTGTATGCTGAGAGTGGGCCCAGCCTGCCCAGCTCAGGGCCTGCACACAGTAGGCACTCATGTGTTGCCTGCTGAACCGATAGCACTGTACCATGTCAGCACATAGCAATCAACAGTTAGGGTGCTTCTGCAGTTAAAATAAACCGCTGAGGTCATGGGTCTGTTCTCTCTGCAAAAACAAAAATACCCAACTGCTCATGTCTGGTGAGACCCACAGCAAAAGACCAGACGTGACTGCTTCACCGCCCAGAGGCCAAGCATCAGGCTCCCAGCCAGGTCCCCATCTGAAGGGGTACCTGCCCAGGCCCAGGGGTACCAACACTTGGAGGCAGCTGGGATGTGACTACTGTACCCAATGAGAAAGGTGGGCACTCCATCCCCAGAGCCCTGAGCTGTGAGATTATGCATTATCCTCCATATTTGATTCAAAATAAAAACCACAGTAAACCATACACCCAAAACTTATACGTTGGCTGAAATTGAAATAGCTTCTTGCTACGTTTCCTGGTTTCAATATTCTGGATCAGCTCATGGAAGCTGAATCAGGCAATTTGTCTGTCCCCCTTATTTTGTTTCTGTTGTAGCCTCTGCTTTACTGGGATCTCAGCACATGCTTGGTCTCCCCTCTGGGGCGGACCCCAGGCAGGTCTGGAGGGTCCCCTTGCCCTGCACTCATGAGACTGATCCCCCCACGAGCCTTGCCGAACCCCCTGGCCCCTCCCTCTTCCGGGGAACCTTGCGGCTGGGCCCGTGCCGGCGGCGAGTCTCACCCCAGTATTATTTTAGTCGCAGACAGACACGAGGCAGATGGTGACAACATCCCTTCCCCACTCCCCACTGACGAGCTGTTGCCGCCCTGAAGCCTCAGGGTTCTTCTCCCTCAGGAATATTTCAATCCCGACTCGGTGGCTAAATGCGGCTGCTCTTGTGAGACGCGGGCACATCTGCTCCTCCTCCTCCCTACCCTCTACCCATTTCCTGGGGCTGAACAGAGAGCCCTGGGGAGGCCCTGCCTACTTCCACTTCTGCCCCATCCCCCCAGCTGCCCTACTGTGCACCAGGCACTATGCCCTGAGCATTGTACCACTGAGGGTGGGAGGGACAATTATTGTGCCCACTTTACAGATGAGGAAGCTGAGGCTCAGAGTGAAGCAGGGCCCCATCCCAGGTCACATAACCAGAAAGGAAGTGTTCCCTTGGGTCCCACTGCACCCTGGAGACACAAGGTACACCCTCCACACCCTTCCCACACCTGAATCTCCACCTGACCACTTCTATGCACAGCCTTTGGGGACCACCCCAGGCACCCCCACCTTCCCTGCAGAGCAAATAGGAGCTCACTATTTAGCTGCTGTACCCACTCTCCAGCATCAGACAATAGCCCAGGGCACAAGGCTAGCCAAGCGTTGTCTGCCCATCCCCTCACCCTGCCGGTCCTAGCTCAGTGAGCATGTAGGCTGCAATTGTGAGCAGCAAGAGCAGGCGGAGGGCAGCTCTGGTACGAGACAGGCCTGGTTTCCAATCTCAGCTTTGCCGTGACTTTGGGAAAATCACTTAACCCCTCAGGATCTGGCTCTTCATCTGTAAAATGCACAGCAGCAGGCCCCTCTCCCCTTCCCCCAATTCAGTGAGGTTAACTGCTATATTCCTCGCACCTAAAGCAGGGCCTGGAACAGAGCATATGCTCAATAAATATTTGTTGAATGAGTGACACATGTAATGAACTCAGCATCAGTCCTGACTCAGCAGGGCTGGTCCTACCTGCAGCCCTGACCCAACAAGGTGTGGGCCCAGCTCTGCCTCCGTGATCCACTACGAGCTGAAGTTGACCACAAGAGCCACACTGAGCTGTGCCTGTGGTCCCTGCCCAACCCCACAATAAAAAGTGCTTGGAGCCTTAGGAGGATGGGCCCAGGACCCTGGCCTACTACCACTAGGCTCAAGCGCCAGCAAGGTGTGGGAGGTGGGCCGAGGTTGTTTTGGTTCCCTCATGCCTCCTTTCCAGCCAGCCACCCTGACTGGCCAGGGGTGGCGAAGCTGGACAGGGGCCCTTTGAGGGTTTGCGATGCTCTCTGGGCCAGTGAGGACATGTCTGTTCCCAGTCGGACCGCCTGGCTGTGGGCTCCCTAGCCCAGCATGGGCCCCACCAGCAACACCTCAGCAGGTCTTCTTCTGGGCCTGGGCCAAGATATACACTGACAAACCATCACACAAAAACACACACCCACCGCAGTGACACTCACACCCCCAAAAGATATACAAAACTATATACTAAAATATACACCAACCAACTAAAGGTACAAAAACATACACACAACTCAGTGTACATGGCAGGGTACACAAGCTCACAAACATCTGTGCTGCAGAGCACATCATGTGCCCCAGTCATGATCACACGTAGCATAGGACGTACCCACACAGTCACACGGCACAGCCACGAACACCCATATAGGCCCAGTACCCAGACCGGGAGCACAGCAGGATCTAGAGGCCTGTCTTGCACAGAAACTGAAGTCTGTCTCCCCATATCAGACCTGGCCAGGAGCCGAGCCCCAGTAGCTCAGAGGGACAAGCTGGAGCAGGAACACGGAGCCACTGGAGGAGGGGAGGGCAGGCCAGGCCAGGTCCGGGGTGGAGATGGGAGGCAGTCCCTGCTCAGGGTCAGTGCTGCAGCCCCTACTTTCACAGCACTCAGGCCCAGGCCCTTATCACACGCTGATATGGCACCATGACCAACCTCTCCCTTCAGCTGCCGCCTCTGCCCAAGTCCCCTCACGTGCATGCATGACACAAGAAGCTGGGTGAGGCTAGTCGCTGTCACCACAAAAGTCGATACAAAGGAAAAGAGAAGCTGACTGTCAGTGCAGAAACCTGTGGAGACACTTTTCACTAGGGGATTCTGGGCAACAGACCACACACTGCCAATCATGGTCATGAAGGATGAGTCCATGTAAGTAGCCACATGTCACCCCACCCTAAGGACACAGCCCTGAGGTCAGCCAGCATGGGAAGGCCTCCTGGTGAAGGACCAGGGCCCCATCTCTGGCTCTCTCTGTCTCTGGGTTCATCTCATCCATCGCTTCCCCTGTCAACACCACTCTCTGTTGCCCATTGCCTTGGGGCTGGCATTTGAGACCCTTAGTTATCTGGCCTCATCATGTGTTCTTTTCCCTAGGTCTTTGCTAATGCTGTTCCTTCCACTAAGAATGTACTCCCAGGCCCCCGCCTTTGGCATTCTGCCCATCCATCAAATCAATGCCACCTCCCCTAAGAAGCCTCCCCAATCCTTGCAGGAAAAAAATTCTCATTTCAGTGCTGGAATGAGAGATGAGGGCCCATGTGAGGCTCCACCGCACCTCAGTGTCCTAATCAGTGAAATACGTAAAACACAGCCCGTCACCACAGAATGAGAACAGAATGAGAGGCAGACTAGCTTAGTGCAGTGGTTCTCAAAGCAGGGTCCATAGAACCCTGGGAGTATCCAAGACTTTCTCAGGGCTAGGCGAAGTCAAAATTATTTTACTAATAATACTAAAACTTTTTACTGTGTTGAGATTTGCAATGACGGTACAAAAGCAATAGTGGTTAAAATTGTTTGTGCCTTAGCACAAATCAAGGCAGTGACACCAAACTGTACTAGAAGTCATTGTATACATCACTGTCAGGAGAGTCCATTAAAAAAAAAAAAAAAAAAAGAAGCTAGTTTCACTTAAGAATGTCCTTGTTGAAGTGAAGCAGTAAAATTAGTAATTTTATTAAATCTCAACCTTGGGGACTTCTCTGGTGGCACAGTGGTTAAGAATCCACATGCCAATGCAGGGGACACGTGTTCGAGCCCTGGTCCAGGAAGATCCCACATGCCGTGGAGCAACTAAGCCCATGCGCCACAACTACTGAGACTGCGTACCACAACTACTGAAGCCCATGAGCCTAGAGCTCGTGCTCCGCAACAAGAGAAGCCACCGCAATGAGAAGCCCACACACCGCAATGAAGAGTAGCCCCTGCTCCCCGCAACTAGAGGAAGCCCACATGCAGCATCGAAGACCCAATGCAGTCAAAAATAAAATTAATAAAATAATAAAATAAATTTTAAAAAAAATCTCAACCTTGCATACACATCTACTTAACATTGTGTGTGATGATATGGGAAATTCACACAAAACAGTCTGTAACATACCAAATTATGATTTCTGCCTCAAGGGAAAGCACTTCTGCAGTTGTTTGAGTTACAAGCTGAACTAGTTGCTTTTTTATGGAGCACCATTTTTACTCGACAAGAAAGACAGACAAATTTTAGACTTGGATATTTGGCAGCTATGCTCTCAGAAACAATCAAGTGAGCCTGTCACTTCAAGGAAAACAACTACAGTATTTATCGCCAATGATAAAATTCTATTTTTTAAGTGAAAATTTGAATTTGGGAATACTTGTATAGGTCACCATAAGCTTGAAAGCTCCCTGGTACATTTCTTTTTTTTTTTAATGTTTACAAATCATCTTATTTTTATTATTTATTTATTTATTTTTGGCTGCATTGGTTCTTCGCTGCTGTGCACAGGCTTTCTCTAGTGGTGGCGAGCAGGGACTACTCTTCGTTGCGGTGCGTGGGCTTCTCATTCCAGTGGCTTCTCTTGTGGAGCACTAGCTCTAGGTGCGCGGGCTTCAGTAGTTGTGGCGCATGGGCTTAGTTGCTCCGCGGCATGTGGGATCTTCCCAGACCAGGGATCGAACCCATGTCCTCTGAATCGGCAGGCGGATTCTTAGCCACTGCGCCATCAGGGAACTCCCTCCCTGGTACATTTCTGATGAAACTGATGGTGATATCAGTGTGATTATTTAATATTATATAATGAAACGTGTTAACATTTGAGAGATCTGCATAACTCAGTGAACTAATGTTTTCTAAATTATCAATGCATAATGTTATAAAATTATGCATGGGCAAAAGATCTATTCAAAGGGCAAGATAGACAAATGGACTTTAATGTAACAGAATATAAAAGGCTCACTGATAGCATTTCAGATTCTTCATGGCAACTAACCTTTAAGAAATTACCACTTGTCAAGTTTTGGTGTAGTATCAAATTATCTGGAAAGGCTATGAAAACACTACTCACTTTCCAAACAGAAATCTGTGTGAGGCCAAGTTTTCCTCATATACTGCAATAACAACAACAAAAACATACCACAACAGACTGAAAGCAAAAGCAGATGTGAGAATCCAATCCCAAGGGGGCCTTCTGCTCTATTAAGCCAGATATTAATGAGATTTGCAAAAATGTACAGACAATACCACTCCTCTTGCTAATTTTACTTTGTTCCGGAAAATAAAGTTATTTTTCATAAAAGTATATTATCTATGTTAACTTGTAATGGAATTATTACTGGTTTGTTTTTTTTTTTGGCTGCGTCAGGTCTTTGTTGCTGTACACCTGGGTTACTCTTTGTTACCGTGCGGGGGCTACTCTTCGTTATGGTCCGTGGGCTTCTCATTGTGGTGGCTTCTCTTGTTGCAGAGCACAGGCTCTAGGCACGCGGGCTTCAGTAGTTGTGGCACATGGGCTCAGTAGTTGTGGCGCACGGGCTTAGTTGCTCCACGGCATGTGGGATCTTCCTGGACCAGGGCTCTAACCCGTGTCCCCTGCATTGGCAGGCGGATTCTTAACCACTGTGTCACCAGGGAAGTCCCCATTACTGTTATTTTTTAAATGAATATTCAAATTCAAAAAACAAATACATGTTTTTAAATTTTGTTTCAATTTCTAATATGGTAAGTCTTGATGGATATAACCCACATAAACAAAAGCTCTTCAAGGTCCTCAATAATTATCAAGCCTGTAAAGGAGTTCTGAGAGCAAAAAGGTTCACAACTGCTGGTCTAGTGCTTCCACAGCAGGAAAGACTAGGGGTAAACGTGAAGAAACATCTAGATCAGCAGAGATAGGCACTGACTAAAAGGGGTTAAGAGAGCTGGTTCCTTTGAAGAGGTCTCAGCCCCCAGGCCTTGAAGTCTAAGTGGGGGAGGGCTTGGAGCTGGGCGGGGCCACGTGACTTGGGAGGGGGGTAGGGGAGGGGTCCCGCAGAGGCTTCTGGGAGTACCTGACTTCCCTCTGCTCTCCCTGGGAGGGTGGTAAGTGTGTAGGGGGAGACCCCAAGCACACAACAGACCTCCCCTGAAAACAGGCGGAAACCCAGCCCGGGAGCACTGGCCCTCCCCAGACGGCCTCCATCCTTCCCCCCAGCACCCGCGAAAAGGATTTGAGCCTTAAAATTATCGTCACCACTGAGCAGCAGACAATACAGAGGGGACATTATGTGCCAAGAGAGAGGCCTCGTTGTTGGCGGTAAGGGGAGAGACAGCAGTGCTCTGTTCTGAGCAGGCTGGGGGCTGCTCATGTGCTCCACCCCAAACCCTCACACCCCGAAGCATGTCCTCACCCCAATGCACACTCACAGACTCACCCAGGAGTACCCCTCAGGCACATGCTGCGGCACACAGGAGGCTTGGGATGTGCCCGGCTCCCATCCCCCACCGCCCTGCACACCTCCGCCCGCCCTCTACCTGCTCTATATCCTCACTGCCAGCCCCACACGTGGCCATGTACTCCGTGGCATAGGCATCCTCACCTGGGGAGCCCTGGTGGAGGTGCTGGGGACGCCAGGAAGCCACATTGTGTGGACCCTGAGGATGCCTTGCCCCACCCCGCGTGGCTGGGATCACAGGGCACTGAAACCAGCAGCCGCCTAGGCTGGGCCAGACGTGCCTAGACCCACAGAGACACACAAAGGCTGCCTTGTTGCTTTGCCAAACCCTCCCGGCTCTGGAGTGGGAGGGAGGCACAGGGCAAGTGGCGCCCCTACCCCCAGCTCCTGGGCTGGCCCTGGAGCAGGACGGGACTTTAACCTCTTAGGCCACCACCCTGCTGGGGCTAGAGGGCAAAGGGAGGACAATCCAAACCTCCTGATAAAACCGACCCAAAGTGGGGCTCCCCAGGCCCCACACTTAAACTCCACCCAAGGTCTTTTTGTTTCTCCTGAGTTGGGATCTCTCCAACCTTTGCACAGGTTGTGCCCTCTACCTGGAACTCCCTGCTCCCCTTGTCTGGGAAAGTGTTCATTTTCCTTTAGGACACTGTTCAGAGAGCACCTCTTTCAAGAAGCCCTCCTGACCCCTGGGCTTCCCACCAAACGGGGAGCTCCAGTTGCCCACATGAGAATGCCCAGCACTGCCCAGCCAGGGCTGGGCTCACAAACACTGGCAGGACCAGCAGAGGACTGGGTGACTGGGTACATCACAGCCCACGGACTCAGTCGCATCTCAGGCCCCAAGATCACACTGTGGTGGTGGAGGGGAGGGGGGTGAAGTTACCAGCCCAAATCATAGACCAGGACAGCCACTGTCACCCCCACCAGGTGACACAGAAGGGAGACCCTTGGAGGAACCTGCTTCCCCACATCCAAGCCCTTGTTCTATTTGCCGAGGACACTCTTTCCTATCCATATGCTTGCCAAGTCCTACTCATCCAAGCGGTAGTGTTTTTTTTTATTTCTTTGGCCACATGGCTTGTGGGATCTTAGTTCTCTGACCAGGGATCGAACCCGAGCCCTCGGCAGTGAAAGCGCAGAGTCTTAACCACTGGACCGCCAGGGAATTCCCTGTTTTTATTCTTTATTTAAAATTTACAGAGGGCTTCCCTGGTGGCGCAGTGGTTGAGAATCCGTCTGCCAATGCAGGGGACACGGGTTCGAGCCCTGGTCCAGGATGATCCCACATGTCGTGGAGCAACTAAGCCCGTGCGCCACAACTACTGAGCCTGCGCTCTAGAGCCCACACGCCTAGAGCCTGTGCTCCACAACAAGAGAAGCCACCACAATGAGAAGTCTGCGCACCGAAATGAAGAGTAGCCCCCGCTCGCCTCAACTAGAGAAAAGCCCACGCACAGCAACAAAGACCCAACACGGCACAAATAAATAAATAAATTTATTTAAAAAAAAAAATTTAGGGGCTTCCCTGGTGGCGCAGTGGTTGAGAATCTGCCTGCCAATGCAGGGGACACGGGTTCAAGCCCTGGTCTGGGAAGATCCCACATGCCGCAGAGCAACTGGGCCCGTGAGCCACAACTACTGAGCCTGGGCGTCTGGAGCCTGTGCTCCGCAGCAAAAGAGGCCGTGACAGTGAGAGGCCCGCGCACCGCGATGAAGAGTGACCCCCACTCGCCGCAACTAGAGAAAGCCCTCGCACAGAAACGAAGACCCAACACAGCCAAAAATTAATTAATTAAATAAATTTTTAAAAAAAATTTACAGAATACTTACTGTGTGGCAGGCACTGTTTTCAGGGATATTTACATGTATTAATTCACTGAATCCTCACAACAGTCTTTTGAAGTAGGTGTTATTATTCCCATTTTAAAGATGAGGAAAGTAAAGCAGAGCAAGGTAAAAAAAAACTCTTCCAAGGTCACACAGCTAGCAAGAGGTGGAGCTATAATTGGAATCCAACAAGTTACTTCCACGCAGCCCTCCCTGGCCTCTCAGACCAGATTAAGGGCCTTTGCTATGAGCATCCCCAAGCTCAGATGTCTGGGATGGAATGAGCTGTCCACTGGTTTGGCCCCCCTCTCTTGATGGTGAGTCCCTTGAGGGGACACACTTTTGGGGCACTCAGGGGCCCAGCTCCTAACACAAACCCGGGCCTTGGGGACTCTCAAGAAACACTTGACTGAATAACCTCAAGCTCAATAAAGATGGCTAGACTCCCAATACCCAAGGGGAGAGGAGGTAGGGGCTGCCCAGACAGGCCCTAGGAGCTCTCTCCCCTCCCAAGGCCACACACCATCTACTTTGTCACTCACAGCAAGGCCTCTGCTGTCCCTGAGTATATGGCACTGTGGAAAACTGAGGAGGATAGAGGGGCCACCAGGCCCCACAGGAACACCCAGAGGCCCAGCTGCTCCCAGGTCTCTTTGTCTCTCCAGGCAAAGGTCTCTTGAAATCCTCAGGTACCATGAACTAAAAAGATACAGCCTTCTCACGGTCTGCTGCCCCATTTCTCTCTTCTTATATCCAGTTTTCCAAACTATTGGATAATTTCTCCAGCTCTCATTCAATGTTGCCAAACTGATGCTCAGACCCCAACCAGTGGAGAGGGATACCTGGGTACCCAGTAGACAAGCCAGACTGCAGGCACGTCACACTTCAGGGTTGCCCTCTGGAAAGAGCCTCTTCCTCTGAGAAGCTCCATTTCCATCAGCTGTGGCCCCAAAAGGACACACAACCAAGCCCCCACCTCCCGTTGGCTGTCTCTGTACTTTGAAAGTGGGATCAACTCCCCAGAGAAATAGCCCCAAGATGGGTGCCACTGGAATGTCAGTCTCAGTCTTCCCAGCTCTGAAATCAGCCTGAAGAGTGGGTGGGAAAGGTTACAGGTCTTTAGGGACAGAGACCCCATTGGTTTCTGGGCACAGCCCCTCCCCCACCTGAAAGCAGAATTCCTGCCTGCCCCTGGGTCAGCTCATCTTTCTCTCTTTTTTTTTTTAAATGATTTTATTGTGTCATATGCTTTTTTTTTTTTTAATATTTATTTATTTTCTTTATTTTCTTGGCTGTGTCAGGTCTTCGTTGCGTGTGTAGGCTTGGCATGCGGGCTTCGAAGGCTTCTCTCTAGTTGTGGTGTGCGGGGTTTTCTCTCTCTATTTGTGGCACGCAGGCTTCAGGGCACATGGGCTCTGTAGTTGTGGTTCACGGACTCAGTTGCCCCGTGGCATATGGGATCTTAGTTCCCCGACCAGGGATCGTACCCACTTCCCCTGCATTGGAAGGCGGATTCTTTACCACTGGACCAACAGAGAAGTCCCCAGCCCATCTTTCTGTTAATGCTGTTCAGATCTCTTACCCCCTGTGAAGGTAACTGAAGACAATGCCTCCCTCTGTAAAAGGAGCTGGGGGTCTTCACCTACCCCCACCCCACCCCCAGCCACTAAAGGGCAGAGTTTCCAGAGAATTTGCTTCATAACCAAGGGAGGGTGGGAGTGGGGGGGTGGCTGAATAGAGGGAGCTCCCAAATTTCTCCTCAGGAAGGACTTCAGGCAGCAGTCTGTTTGCAAGGGAGCTGAGTGCTTTGCTTAAAGCTGCCTGTGCAGCCGCTGTTTGTACTTAAATAATACGTTACAGATCAGTAAAAACAGCAAAATTTTCCAAAAGTGCTTTACATAAAATGAAAATGCCAACTGCCCATATCAAAAAATTAATTGCTGTTATGATCATGATGGAGACTTTGTGGGAGCCATTTCAACCTCTTGGCTGGGTGTGAGGGCTGCCTGGACTGAATGAGCCCACATCATTTGGAAATGTAAATCCACCTCAACTTCAACTGAAAAAAATATGCTCCGAGCCACAAAGCCCTGGGCTGGACCCGTGAGGAAGACAGATGTGGTGAATCCCTAGATCTGCCCTCTCTGGCTGAACACCAACTCACTGTGTGCCAGACACATCGGACACCCTTTCCATCTTTTATGACCACCTACAAGGGAACACTGAATTACTGTATTTCCCCCGTTTTACTCAGATGAAGAAACTGAGGCTAGAAGAGGCTCTGTAACAACTGTTGCCATTTTTTCAGTGCTACCTAGACCCTATACCGAGTGTTTCTAATTCATCATCTATTGACTCCCTGGTGTAGGCCCACTTTACTAATGAAGAAACTGAGACAAAGTTGTTGCCCTCCCAAGATCACAGAGCCAATATGCGACAGAAATGAGACATGGGGACTTCCCTGGCAGTCCAGTGGTTAAGACTCAGTGCTTTCACTGCTGTGGACCTGGGTTCGATCCCTGGTCGGGGAACTAAGATGCTGCATGCCACATGGCACAACAAAAATAAAAAGAAGAAATGAGACGTGAACCTAAATCCTGGTCTGTGACACTCCAGTCTCTGGGCACACAAAATATGTGTGATAAGGGCTCAGAGAGTAGGGCAAATAGAACTATGATGCATAAGAGATAAAGGGCAGCCCCCTTGCTTGTGGGAAAAAGCACATGACTTCACAGAAGAGGAAGAAGCTGAACAAAACCATGAAAAATGGTTAGGGTTTCAACAGAGACGGGGAGGCAGGGGACTCCAGGTGGAGGGAACCACACATGCAAAGGTTCTGAGGTAGGAACCTGTGCGGCATGCAGTGTGTGGAACACAGGATTATGGGAAGTGGGTCAAGAGCAGGTAAGTGTGACGATGTGGCCATAGGGAAGGCAGTGAAGATTAATGGCTCAGGCTGTGAGTTTGAATACTGGCTTTGCCACTGATCAGGTGTAAGACCTTGGAAAATTCTCTTCCCCTCTCCAAGTCTCAGTTTCCTTATCTGTAACATGTAAATAACAATAGTTGTTTAACAGTGTTGTTCTGAGGATTCAGACAGGCACTATGCCCAGCCTGAGGTTCTTGTGACTGGGCAATGGGGAGCCACAGAGGAACTCCTGGCAGAGAGATTCAAGCTGGGCTGGGAAAAGACTGACCCCCAGCCACCCCTGCCTAACCACAAAGGAGCCCTAGGGTTCAAAAAGAGAGAAAGCAGATCCTTGACTCAGGGCCAGCTGCCCCACCCAAGGTTTCCTTGACATCTCCTGTTTTATTTTTAAAGAAGAGTCTTGTGGGGGACTTCCCTGGTGGCGCAGTGGATAAGAATCCGCCTGCCAATGCAGGGGACACGGGTTCGAGCCCTGGTCCAGGATGATCCCACATGCCACAACTACTGAGCCTGTGCTCTAGAGCCCACATGCCACAACTACTGAACCTGCGCCACAACTACTGAAGCCCACGCGCCTAGAGCCCGTGCTCCGCAACAAGAGAAGCCACTGCAAGGAGAAGCCCGTGCACCGCAACGAAGAGTAGCCCCTGCTCGCGACAACTAGAGAAAGTCCGCGCACAGCAACCAAGACCCAACGCAGCCAAAAATAAATAAAATTAAAAATAAAAAGAGTCTTGTGAATTCCCCTATAAGCAATCCAGGCTTGTTTCTAACGTATTAAATTGTAATATTAAATTACTAAACTCTCTAAACTCTCCCCCTAGTAAGAGAGACAGTCCAGGCAACAGAGCCATTTACTGAGCCTGCCCCCCCAGCCACCCACATAGCCAGGCCCAGGCTGAGCTGCTCAGGTGGCAGCAGTCAGCAGCCCAGCCTCATGAGGGGAGTGCTTGGCTGGGGGTTGCCTGCCTTTACATCTGCTGGTTCCTTCCCCTTAAATGCACTCTTCCTACCCCAGCCCCCAACAGCACTAGATTTTCAGAAAATTTGCTTCACAACTGATGGGTTATCCTCTTCTGACACTCAAGTGTCAGCTTAACTGTCTCCTCTTCAGAGAGGTCTTCCCTGACCATGCTGGGTAAGTTGGCCATATCACCCTATCTTAATAGGCACCTAGTATTCTTGCCGTCTAGTAATTTCTTATTTACCTATTACCAGTCTGTCTGTCTTACCCGACCAGAATGTCTGTTCTGTGAAAGCAGGATTTTTGTCTTGTGCACTATTGTGTCCCCACCTTGGAACAGTGCCTGGCACATAGCAGGTGCTCAATAAATACATACAGAAATAGGGAGGGGGGGAGAAAAAATTAATAAAGAACAAAACCTG
Source organism: Balaenoptera physalus (assembly GCF_965194825.1). Lineage (NCBI taxonomy): Eukaryota > Metazoa > Chordata > Mammalia > Artiodactyla > Balaenopteridae > Balaenoptera > Balaenoptera physalus. The sequence continues at coordinate 60,796,202 of NC_138890.1, forward strand.
GGTTCTTCTCCCCAAGATTAGGAGACTCCTTTGAAGCCTCAGTCATCCCCTCTGTGGAAGTGGGCAGGGTCCCTAGCCAAGGACCACCATGGCCACACTGTAGGATCCCTCCCCTCCTGCAGTGTTGTCACTGGCCTGCCTCTGGAGCTGCCCTTCCCGTCCCCACACCCCAACTCAGAGAGACAGAAATTAATTTCCCTTTGGCATAAACTGATTTTGATGAGCCCAGTCCCCGGCGATTCATCACAGACCTCTCGGGGAGCACTGCAGGGAACAGCGGGTGGTGGCACGAGTTATGGGCCTCGCAGCCCCAGACACCCAGCTGCTTCTGACGGCTCCGGACACCTCCAGCCCCCCTAAATCAGCTGCGACGCAAAGACCTGGAGAGCTGCCCAGACCGTCCTCCTGCTCGGCTGGTGCCCCTGGCAGGCGCCTCCCAGGTCAGGGGGCACAGGCTGCACGGAAGTAGGTGACTTCATCCAGGCTGACTCAGCCCCAGCCAGCCACTGGGGACTGCAAAAGGGAGGCGGCAGCAGTCCTCTCCAGCTTGGAGCTTTGGGGAGGGGGAATCCTCACCCTCCCTCCATCCCCAGGGCTTCCCCAAACCGGACTGTGCCCCTACCCCACACCACACCACCATCCCAATCCACACTGACATCCTGCAAATAGTCCAGGTCGTTGGCTGAGTGCTGGGCTGAAGAGGTCTGGGGCCCAGGCCCAATCCCCCTCTCACCAGCCAGGTAAAATGGGCCAACGCAATAATCTCTGAGATTCAGTTTCTTCATCTGTAAGATGGGTATGGTGACCCTTGCTCCACCTACTGCTCAGAGGTATTGGACGAATCCAATTGATGCAAAAGGGTCTTAAAGATAGGAGAGTACCACGTGGCAGAGGGGACAGGAAGCAGGATAAGTGGGCCCCTATGCCACAGGGTCAAGACCAGACCTCTTATCCTGGCCTGAAGTGTCCTTAAGCAATGATCTGCCCTCCCTCTGCCCCCTCTCCCCCTCCACCCTCTGCCACCTTTAGCATCCTTAAGTTCCTCAGATAGGCTGTTCTCCTTCTACCTTCAGGCCTCTGTGGTTCTAGGCTATACTCAAAGCCTAGAACTCTTCCCTGACACCTTTTCTTCTTTGTCTGGCTAAATCCTACTGAACTCTAAGTCCTTGGCTTAGACATTACTTACTCGGAGAAATCTTTCCTAGCGCCTCAGTTAGACACTAGGGGCCCCGTGCCTGTGTCCCCACAGTCTAGCCATTCCTGTACGTTATCAGTTATCGCCATTATCTCACACCTGCCTCTCAGTTATTGCCCTTGTTCTCACCTGCATCGCTCTGTCCCAGCCCAGTGCCTGGCGCATGGCAGGTGCTCACTAATACAGGCTTATGTGGACTGAATTCCTGTGCCTATTCGTGCTGGCTGGCAGTGGCTGCCTGAAGCACTGGCTACACAAACACACATAAGCACCACGCCTACCACAAAGTGAGGGTCCAGTACATGTCAACTGTTAACACTGCTGTTGCTATTGGGAGTTGGTTCTTGGGAATCTGCACCCTCTCCTTACCTGCCCCTGCCCTCAGTCACAGTGCCAGCAACCCAGGGGTGGGGAAGGTAACCAGGGAGGGCTTTTGTTCTTCTGAAGTGACCTGAAGACACTTACCTGCCTCTAGCAGAAAGAATATGCCCATGGGTATTCTCACCTGAGCGAGACCTCACTACCTACTGACTTGCTTAGGATACTGACTCCAACACTCTTGAGTCTCAGTATCCTCATCTGTAAAATGAGAATAATTCCCACCCTGCTGACCTCACAGGACTGCTGTGAGGACCAAATTCAAAAGTGTGGAGACAGGTGCTTGATTCACCTTGACAAAGGATACACTTCATCATCCTCATCATGGACACGCCTCAGCCACTGTCACCAAGGCCAGCGTAGGGTCAGAGTGTGGGGACCCCAGAATCAGTGCCATTACCAGCCATGGTAGAGTCTTACCCCTAGGCCTCCACCCTGAGACCCCAACCTCATATACTTCAGGGCCTGCTGGGAAACCTTAAGAGCAGCATCAAACCTCCATGCCCTCACTCTCTAGCTGTGTGACCTCGGGCAAGTCGACCTCACTGAACCTCGGTTTCTTCATTTAAAAATGGCAATGATGGGAAACTTCCCTGGTGGTGCAGTGGTTAAGAATCCGCCTGCCAATGCAGGGGACACGGGTTTGAGCCCTGGTTCGGGAAGATCCCACATGTCATGGTGCAACTAAGCCCCTGCGCTGCAACTACTGAGCCTGTGCCCTAGAGCCCACGAGCCACAACCACTGAAGCCTGCAGGCCTAGAGCCCGTGCTCCGCAACAAGAGAAGCCACCACAATGAGAAGCCCGCGCACTGCAACGAAGAGTAGCCCCGGCTCGCTGCAACTAGAGAAAGCCCACACGCAGCAAGGAAGACCCAATGCAGCCAAAAATAAATAAATAAATTTATTAAAAAAACAAAAAAGGCAATGATGGGACTTCCCTGGCAGTCCAGTGGTTAAGACTCTGAGCTTCCACTGCAGGGGGCACATGTTCGATCCCTGGTTGGGGAACTAAGATCCTACATGCCCCATGGCGTGGCCAAATAAATAAGTAAATGAATAAACTGTTGAAAAAAAAATGGCAATGATGATGGTAGCTGCCTCCAGACGTCTCAGAAGGATTAAATGGGATAACTGGGTAAAGAATGCACTTGAGGGCTAGTAAGTGCTCAGTAACTGTTGCCTGTCACCATCACCATCACCATCATCATCATCATCCCCATAAATGCTATAGCTACTCATGGGGTATGATGCCCATGTTAATCCTGGTCCTCCTCCACCACAGTAACTTCCAGAACCTTCACAACAAACTAAACTGCCATCCCCACTTCCTGGATGGACGAAGTGAGGCTCAGAAAAGCTAGGACTTTTCAGACTGAAAACTCCCTGAAGGCAGAGGCCATGTCTCCAAAGTCTGGGCTCCGTATAGAATTGAGGTTGTGCCTCTCCCTTCAGACTTTGTCTCTCTCATTGGCCCCGGGGGCCAGGTCTCTTTTTTAGCCCCCACCCTAGCCAAGCTCAGAGGAGCAGGAAGGGGTGAGGTCCAGCCCCCCTGCCTCCTTGCAGCAAGGAGAGGTTCAGGCTGTGGACAAAGGTCGGCACGGGGCCTGCCTGGTCCTAGCTGCCCCAGCTGATGCAGGGAAGCCTCGTGACTGCCCCCCCTTCCCCCATGCCGGCTCCAGCTTCCCGCCTGACTGGGCTGAGCGCTTCAAAGCCAGCAGCCTCTGAAATGAGGCTGCAGCATCTTAGATGGCAGCTGGTGGGGGGGGAGTCAGGCAGCCCCCCCGGTCCCCTGTGTGTATCTCCAGGCACTCCTGTCAATGGTGACTTGTCGGGCAGCGTTGGCCACGAGGGTCCTGGGGGATGGCTTTGGGTGCTCATATCATGGCCGAAGGAGCATTAAAGCTACCAACATGCCAGTAAGCCAGGGCTGTAAAAGGCCAACTCCTTCATGCAAGCAGGCACTGGACACCCAGGTGCTGATGGGAGAGAGGGAGCCATGGGGAGTGACCACTAGGACACACACACGTACACACACTCTGTACCACATAGTAGGATGATACTGTGGCCTCTGACATTCCAGATCCGGGATCAAATCCTGCTTCCCCTATTTCCTAGATGTGTAAACTTGGGTAGCACTATGGGTTGAATTATGTTCCACCCAAAATTCATATGTTGACTCCTTAACCCCCAGTATCTGAGAATGCAACCTTATTTGGAGATAGGGGCTTTACAGAGATAATCAAGTTAAAATGAGGTCATTAGGGTGGGCCCTAATCCAATATGACTGGTGTCCTTACAAGAAGGGGGAATATGGATACAGACACACATAGAAGGAAGATGATGTAAAGAGACACAGAGAAGACTGTCACCTACAAGTCAAGGAGAGAGGGCTAGAACAGTTCCTTCCCTCACAGCCCTCAAAAGGAGGCTGCCGGTACCTTGATTTTAGACTTCTCGTCTCCAGAACTGTGAGACACTAAACTTTTGTTTAATCCACCCAGTCTGTGGCACTTTGTTAGGGCAGCCCTAGGAAACTAATACAAGTAGTGACTGTTTCTCAGAGTCTCCGTTCTCACAGTCCTAAACAGGTGTTATAATAGTACTTGTGTCATAGGTTGCTACGAGGCTTAGATGAGATGCTACTTCTAAAGACAGCACTTAGCACCGGATTAGACACTCAGCATGTACTCAATAAATGGTAGTTGCTTTACTATTATAGTTATTGCTCACTCATACATTCCTGTATACGCTTACACATTTACTCATCTATTCCACATAATACTGTATTGTACACCTTCCAAATACCAGGCATGTGGGCCCTGAAGTCGAACAAATCTCTGTTCTCCGGGTACTTGGCAATGACCAAAGATAGACTTATCCTCAGGGAAAACAGAAAATCCACATACACACAAATTAGGTGATGGGAGAGCAAATGCTTAGGGGTTTGCCCAGGTGTGCGTACATGAGTGTTAATGTGTACATATGTGTGTACACAGGTGTTAATGTGTGCGTGAGTGCATCAGGATATTGTGTGCACATGCATGTGCATCTGGGAGCACAAGCACATACTAGTGTGAATTCATGCAGAAGTGTACATATGTGTGTTGCACATGTGTTTTAGCATGTGTGTACACAAATGTTCATGGGTACATGAATGTACATGTGGGAGCATGAGAACATATGGGTCAGTGTGAGTCCGGATGAGTGTGGCTGAGCAAGGGTAGATGTGTAGACAAGTGTGTGTGTGAGAACAGTAGGGCCCAAAGCTGATGCCCTCTAATGCCTACAGGCCAAGAAGGAGCTCTGAGAGGTCCTCTCAGCCATCTGCCAGCCAGCCTCAAGTAGACACATACCCCTACCCCACGTCAGACTTGAATGCTCTTGTGCCAAGGGACCACCCCGGAAGCCTCCCCCGTGCTTAGCCCTGGTTTTCAGGAAGTCCTTTCAGCATACTAACCACAATCCCTGAGTGACACTTCTGAAACCAGTAGTCCCAAAGCCACGGAATGAAACAGACATCAGCCATGTATTCCAGGCACATGTTGGTCGTATGTCCTCATTCAGCTCCAACCTGCCTTTCCAAAGAGGGAGGTGGGCTCCCCCATCCTCAAAGATCTCTCCAATTTGGGTATCCTATTCCAATCCTATTTCTGCCCCCAGAATGCCCAAGGTCAATACCGCCTGTCCCACCACCATCCCCTGGCAGGGAAGAGGTGCTAAGTTACCTGGCCTCTTTCCCACCATCACAAGATCTGATGCTTGACAAAGAAGCATGGGTGGACATGGGTCTAGGGCGGGGATAGCCCTCAAACACTAACCAGGCCAGTGCCCAATGGGCATCTGGAACTGTTGGAGCTGTGAGAGGGGCGATATTTCCCAAGGTTGAAAAAGGGCCAAAGCGCCAGGGCCTGTGGTGGGGAGACCCACAGATGAGACCACCCCCAGGGGACTGACTCCTACTCCATACCCACTCTTCCCTGCCCAAGACTTGGTGAGGCCCTGAAGGACCAAACTTGGGGAACCAACAACAGCTGGGGCAGACTCTCTGCCCCCAAAACTAGTGTCTGAACCCCAGACCTGAGTTCCAGTTCTGGTTCTAATAGTGATAACAGCAATAATAAAGGTTCACATTTATCACGCACTAAGTACCTGGACCTGCACTCTCACTTTCCACACACTGTCCCATTGAGGCCACACATTGTTTCAGTGAGGTTAGGGACTATCAGTGTTACCCCATTTTACAATTGAGGAAAGCAAGGTATAGTTTAGCTCACCTGCCCTATGCCAAGGCATGGTTTAGCTCAGCATGCAGCTGATTCGTAGCAGAGCCAAGAGAGCCCACACTCTTAACCACAAAACCCCTACCTTAGAGAGTGACCCTAGACAGTCCCTTCTCCTCTCTCCATCTCCCAGTCTGTGCAGTGCGGGTGCTAATTGCCATGACCACCGAGCTCTGTGGAACTCCCAGTTCTGACTCCTGGGTGGGAGCCAGGGCGTCGACCCCTAGGGTCTTGTGAAGCATGCAGATGACAGGACCACCCTAGACCCACTGAATCAGACTCTCCAGATACCGCACCCCCTCCTTCCCCACATCTGCAAGCTCACAGGGCCAAATGGTCTGCAGTGCACCAAGGTTTGAGAACTCCTGGGGTGGTGGGATCCCTTGGCAGGAAGGAAGGTAGGGGAAAGTGGAAAGCTCCCCCAACTCAAGCCCTGCTAGGGGAACTTCAGGGGCTGGGGATGCTCTGAGGTCTGGCTACCATTCCTTTCTCATCCAAAGGGCAACTCCTCATCTAACGGGGAGAAGATTAGTAAATTCTAGAGGTGCTACCCGTCATGGGGGTGGGGAGAAGGAAGAGGTGGATTCTGCCCCCTAATCATCTCTCCTTGCCATCCTTGAGCCAGACAGGCACAAGGGTCTGAATAGATGCCCCCGTAAAAAACTTGAGTGGGGTGGGAACAACCAGCATAGCTGAGGGAGGGGGAGCCTGGGGGTGCTGGAGAGGCAGGCAGTTAAGGTGGGAACCGCACAGACAAAGGCTGACCCCAGCCAGGCCTACTGGCCAGCCAGCTCATCCCCACCCCCCTGCGGCAGGCAGCTTGGCAGAGCTGAGCACCAGCTTCTCATCCAAACCGAGTTCCCACCAAGCGTGCTTAATGCAGCGGCGGTGACATTTCTGCCGTCAGAGGCAAAAACAGGAACTCGGCCATTTTGTTGAAGGGCGCCCAGAGTGCGGGGCGGGAGATGAAGGAGGGGGGGGTTTCAACTCCTGCATCCACCGCCCTAACCACCCACTCCTGCCTCTGCCTAGTGCTCCAGCCAAAAGGTCACAAAACTAGGGTCACCAGACAGACAAGGAAGCTGCTGCAGAACTCTCACCCTCTTGCACAGGTGGGGAAACTGAGGCCATAACGCTGACACTAGCCAGATCTGGAGAAGGTAAAAGGAGGGATGGAGAGAAGCCCCGAGGAGGGTGCCTTAAGGAATGCTCAGGTGGGAGCGCCAGTCTGAGGAGCCAGAGAGCTGAACCCAGCGGGCCGCAATGACCAGTCTCAAAGGAGCCTACACACCTGGCCCCCCAACACTGGCGCGCCCTCAGGAGGGCGCTCGCGGCATCTCTAACCGTCCAAGCAGTGAGAGGGTTAAGCTTCCTCGCGGTACTTGCCGCAGTAAGTGGAAAGGAAAGAAGTGTCAACTCTGTTCTCACCACAGCGGGGCTGTCGGATGGCACCTCCCCCCGCCCCGCGCACCCCGCCCCGCCGGCTCCCCCGCCCTCCCCTCGGAGCGCGCGCGCACACACACCTCCCACCGCTTTGCCCAAATTATTTTCGATCCCGGGAGACTCCGGATGCCAGACGCGCTCCGCAGCGGCGGCGGCGGCGGCCGCGCCTGATTCATTGCGCCAAAGCTGCAGATGCGACCTCCCGCCTGCGCCCTGTGCCCCGGCCCGCGCCGGGCTGCGTGCGCGCCTGGAGAGATGGGGGGGAGCGGCAATTTGTAGGCGCTCCCCCCTCAAGAGGCGGGCCCCGGTCCCCCGGGGCCGGGTCCCCAGTCCCCAGCTCCCCGGGCTGCGCTAATTAGCTTCCTCCGGGGGCGCCACGCGGCGTGAGGGGCGGCAATTTCCCGGCTGGGCTGCGGGGGAAGCACTCCCACCGCCTGGGAAGGTGAAATGGGAAACTCGATTCAAAGAGAGCTTTCCTCCCCCCCCACCCCCCCGCTCCCGCCTAGCGCGGTAGAAAACGGGTTTGAAATTCCTCCTCTCTCTCCTTTTTTTTTTTTTTTATTTATAGTGCACCGTCTCCATGGAAACCGCGGAGGAGGTCACGGTAGCTGGGCCCCCGCGCGTCACCCCGCGCCTCGCCGGCTGCAGGCGCCGGGATTGCTGCCTCCCAGGCGCCGCGGCCCGCGTGGACTCTACTCCGAGTTCCCCGCCCCCGCTCCACTCTGCCCGCGGCTCAAGCCATATGACTGCCGGGTCCCAACCTGGAAGGGCGAACCTGGGCACCAGTGCGCTAGGCTATACCTCTGTCCCCGGGCTCTGGCACGCGGGAATGCTCCAAGATACACGTGCCCAGCTCCAAGACGAGAACACGTGCGGCGAGACGCCGCCAAGGGGCTCACTGCACTAGTGAATGCCCTGCAGGATCGACCTATATAGGCGCACAACTCCAGAGCTCTCTGCTAAAGCAAGACCACCCATAGTTAAGAACCCTGGAGTCCCGCCTGGGTATCTTACTAGCTATGTGACTTCGGGCAAGTCACAACCTCTCTGCGTCTCGGCTTGCTCATCAGCAAAATGGAATTGTCGTGTGGCTTGAGACAAAGTACGTAAAACGTTTAACACTATGTTTGGCACGTGGTTCTGAAAAATGGTAGCTGTCATTGGGGTTATTTTTTACGGACTGGGAAAGCCAAGGCCCAAAAGGCATTGCTCAAGGGCGCGGTCAGCCTGAAGGCTGAGAGTTGCACCTTGAGAGCTTCCCAGCACCTCAGCCTAGACTCAGGCAGGAGGTTGAGGGGACACGTGCCGGCTTTGCTGGGCCTGGGCCTGCCTCGGGCGCGACGGGCGGGACCTCCTGAGCTAGCCACATCCGCACCCGGAACCCTGGAAACGGGACTCCCCGCGGTGTGCGCCCCACCCCCCTCCTGCCCCAGCACCATTAGCAACGGGCCTGCCTGTCCTCCCTCCCAGGGCTGAGGCCGCACCTGCCCCACCGGATGGCCGCCCCGGGGCCAGGCCGTGCCCCCCACCGCGCACACTTCCTCCCTGACCCCCAGCGCCCCGTCGAGCGCGCAGGGGGAGGGGACCCGGCCGCCCCGGCCCCGCCAGCTTCCCACAGCCTGAGCAGCCCGGAGCCGGGGAGGCAGGAAGTCTCAGAGCCGGGGCGTGGAGGCGGAGTAGGGGCAGGAAGTTGGGGGTGACTCTCCCAGAGACCCCAGACAGGGCCCCGGCGTGGGAGCGGGGTGGGCGGGCGCGTAGGGATTAAGGGCTCCCCCCCCACCCCCCCCCTTTTAGCCTTAGGCCACGTGACCCCGGCCGGAGCGCCCTGCTGGGTGAGGGCGAAGGCCGCTACCTCTGCCGACCCCCAGCAGCGCGCACTAGGAGGGAGGGGCAGCCTTTGTCTACTTTGCCGCAGAGGCAGCCCCCCACAACCCCTCCCCCACGCGCCCCGCCGGGCCCTGCACAGCCCGGGTTTTCCATCCGGCCCGGCTCGGCTCGGCAGCTGTCAGGGGACCGAGCTGACCTTCGCGAGCAGGGAGTTTCAATTAGCCGCAGATCAGATAAGCGGGCGGGCCAGCCTCTCCGGGCACCGCGGGGGCGCAGCCCCGCCCCCGCCACGCCGCGCCAAACGCGCTCCAGATGGGAACAAAGATGAGGACGCAGCTCCACCTGCCTCCCCGGGGAGGGGGGAACTGGAGGCCCCGCCGGGAGGAGCTTGCCACCGGAGGAAGGGGTTGCGCACACTCCCCTGCCCGTCTAGGATCTCATTCCGGGGCAGTGGTCTAGTCAAAACGATCTTTGCAACTCGCCTTGCCTCCTGCACAGCGGAGAGGTGCCTGCCACGCTGACCTCATCTCCAGGCGGGCATCGTGCCCTCCCTCCCCTGGAGGGAGTCTTTTGCCATCGCTGATCTCATCCAGAGCACTCCCTGGGAGGCTGAGAGAAGGAGACAGAGCCCAACAGAGAAAGGAAACTGAGGTAGAGACGGACTGCACTTCTTGATTCAGGTCACACCAACCACAACATTCTTTCAGATGTTTATCGAGTGCCTACTAAGTACCAGGCGCTGTTTAGACTATGGGGACATCAGCCTCATAGAGCTTACATTCTAATTCAGGGAGACAGACCATAATCAAGTAAACAAATAGGTGAACAAGATCATTTCAGAGAGTCTGAAGAGCCATGAAGATATTAAAATAGGTCATGTGAGACCGATTTCAGGGAGGGGACCATGTTAGCTATGGTAGTCAGGGAGGGCCTCTCTGAGGAGGTAACATCTGAACTGAAGCCTGAAAGACCAGGAGGAACCAGTCAAGCAAAGGAGAGGGTGTGGAGCATGCCACTGTGGACATGACCTTAGGCCCAAAGAGGAAGCAGATAGAACAGGGCTTTGCAGACCAGGTGAGGGGTCAGGGTTTATGAAAAGTGCAGTGGGAGCCTTTGGTGGGTTCTAAACTGGGAGTGACATGGTCTGACTTAAATTTTTAAAGATCCCTCTGGCTATTATATAGATCAGAGAAAGGCAAAGGTACAAGAGAGAGACCAGGGAGGAGGGGAGAGGATGGGGGTGGAGAGGAGAGGGGGGTGCTTTCTGCAGTAGTGATATATTTGGGCTGATGAAGTGGATGTGGAGGTGAGGTGAAGCAACAGAAGCTTGGTGAGAGAGGCAGGACTTGAACCTAGGTCAGCCTTTGGGAGCATGGAGGGGCTGCTTAGAGGTGAAGGGTAAAGTTGTGGAGCAGGAATGCCAGGGTTCAAATGCCAGTACAGATATTTTCCAGCTGAGTGACCTTGGACAGGCATCTCTATCAATATTGTCAAGTATTTTAAAAGGAAAAGGAGATTGCCATTGTAAGGTTTGAATATGACATCTGAAAAGTGTTTATCACAGAGCCTGGTAAAGAGTAGGTGCTCAATAAATTTGGGCTATTATTATGGGCACTGTGGTTACTACCCCCCCCCCGCCCCTGCCCCCATCACCACCACCTGCCTCTTTGTATCAGGACCATCCCCTGGCCTTCCTACCCCACCTCTGGCCTTGTTTTCATTTGCTGAGGGTAGAAACTCTTCCTCCTCTCCCCTCTGCCCCACACCTTTGTTTGGAGGGGAGTTGGGTGGGGATCATAGGGAAGGGACTAACCCAGTCCTTGTTCACTAAACTGACTGCTGGGATCACTCCTCATCCAGGACCCCAGCTCACCATCCTGGGGTAACCCTCTGAGCCCCTCAGTGGTCTCCATAGGGGCCTGCCCTCCGTGCCTGCCAGAGGAGTTGAGAGCATTCAGTTATCATTCATTCAATCGGTTGAGTGACCCTCCAGGCAAGGCTGAGGTGGGGACAGAGAAAAGCACACCCAGGCCCTGCCCTCAGGCAGATGCTTGGAAGAGTCCATTGTGGTTAGTTAGGGAATGTTGTGCCCTAGGAGCTTAGAGCAGGGCCAGAGAGGCTGGAGGGGCCCCTTTGGGGCAGCAGTTACTACAGTCACAACTCCCATCTATGGAGCCTTTACCCAGGGCCGGTCACCATGCCCTGGTACATACATGTCATTGAGTCCTTACAACCACCCAATGAGGTCCATACTATTACAATCCTTAATTTATGAGCAAATAAACAGAAACTTCCAGAGGTGAAGTGCCTTTCCCAAGATCACATGGCAATTAAGTGGTGGAACTGAGAATAAAACCCAGGTCTGGCTGAGGCCAGAACAGGAGAATTTAAACATTCTACTATCTGGTCTCATATTCTATTAAATGCAAGGATGTCTCTGAAAGGCCTTCAGCCAAATCCCTGTGGTGATGGATCTTGCCCTTACTTCACTCAACTTCCCTATGCCTGAGTCTTTATCTAAACTCTCAGGAGCCCAGCCTGGTGCTAGGTATACAATAGATACTCAGGTACTGCTTGGATGTAGCTTCCTCTTGACAAAGTAGTGTTGATGCCTGCCCTCACCTCCACACCTCCCCTTGGGTTCTTGGGCCCCTATATCCCACTTCAGAGCCTGTCCGTGCTGTTGACTAGAAAAAGAAAAGTTCTAGTTTGCATAATATTTGCATCTGCTTTGCATGCTGTTCACATAACATCAAAATACACAAAGGTCTGGTCCTGGTACCCTATTCCTCCTCTTGGCATTCCCCCCCAAGCCCCTGCAACCTGCTGACCCAGAACAGGGGGTGAGGGTTTTGGGTAGTACTCACTTAGGGTCCACCTAACCTTATCTATTTCCAACATTATAGGGACAGAGATGGGAAGATTCCTGTCTACCCTCACCCCCCACCCTCCCCTCCATCCCTTCCTGGGGGAATTCTGGGTCAGGGCAGGGGCTGGTCTTCAAAGGTTGGGTAGAGAAAATGATAAGACATGTGACTGAAGGCACTGTGAGCAGGGACCACTTCAGGGTGTCAGGTACAGCAAGGGGAGAGGAGAAGAGGGAGGCAGACGAGGGCTGGATAGTGTCAGGCCTAAAATGCCAGGCTGGGTAGCCAGCACCTTGACAGGCAGGAGAGGACATGAAAGGTGGATGCACACTGGAGGAAGAGGTTGCCACCCTGGCTTATAGCTCACATCTTAGCCCTGCCCTGGGGTATGCAAAGTGCCAGGCCTGTGTGAAGGCCCCCAGTGCAACATCAATTCCATGCACCCACTTCCCTGCACAGTATGTTGGGTTCTGCCTCTGTGATAGACTGAATGTTTGTGTCCCCCCAAAATTCATATGTTGAAATCCTAACCCCCAATATGATAGTATAAGGAGGTGGGGGCTTTGGGAGGTGATTAAGTCCTGAGGGTGGAGCCTTCGTCAATGGGATTTGTGCCCTTATGAAAGGGAGCCCAGAGAGATCCCTTGCCCTGTCCACCATGTGATGACACAGTGAGAAGATGGTGTCTATGAACTAGGAAGCCGGTCTTCACTGGACACTGAATTTGCCAGTGCCTTGATCTTGGACTTCCCAGTCTCCAGAACTGTGAGAAATAGATGTTTGTGGTTTAAGCCACCCAGCCTATGGGATTTTGTTACAGCAGCCCAAATGGAGTCACAGCCCCCATACCCAGGAGAGGCTCCATAGAGTGCTCTCAGCTGAGCTCCCAGAGGAAGCTTCCACCTGGTGTGGCCTCTCGCAACCCCTGGCCTCTTCTTGTGCGTGCCCCTGTCACTGGCCTATGCTCTGCTGAGACCTTCACGTTCATCCCCACATCCCTTACACTTCTGATGTCACACAGTCCTGGGTGTAATTCCAGCTATCATAACTTAGTCACACAATCTCCTTGAGCCTCAGTTTCCTCATCTCAAATGGAGATAATACCAACTTTCAAAGATTCTTGTAAGAATTAAGTTGGGTGAAGTCCCTAACAGAATACCTGAATTTCATTTATTTAATCATTCTCTATTTGAGTGCCTTCCATGTGTCAGGCATTGTTTTAGATACTGGGGTTTCAGCAGTAAATCACAGAGACGAGGTCCCCAGTTCTCAGGGGTTTCCATTCTAGAGAGGGAGAATGAATATAAACCACAAATATGTATTTCACATTGTGACAAATGCTGTGAAAGTATAAATAGGATAATGTAATAGGGTGACATAACAGCACCGCAGCAGGTAGCAGTGGGTGGTTTTCGATAAGGTGGTCAAGGACTTTATCTCTGAGGTGTCATTTGAGCTGAGACCTGAATAATGAGGAGTCAGTCATGCTAAAAGGCAGAGGAAGGGTGTTCCAAGGAGCAGAAACAGCAAGTGCAAAGGCCCTGAGGCAGGAAGAGCTTGCCCTATGGGGAGGCTGGTGTGGTGAGAGCAAGGGGAGCAGGTAGGGCAGAGGTGTGGGTACTGGGGGCCCTCGAGGACCTTGGAAGGAGTCTGGCTTGAATTCCAAGGGCCTTAGAAAATCACTGGAGGTTTTCAGCAGGCATGTGCTAGGAAGTGATTTACACAGTAATTGCTCAATAAAGGCTGGCTGTTGTCATTATGAATAATAATAATAATATAAAGCCCAGAGAGGAATAGCAATATGCCCAAGGTCACAGAGTCCCCATCCCACAGCCCCTTCCTCCTTTGATTGGCCTTCACCCTCCCCTAAGGAGCCCTGTGGATCAGCCCCAAGCCTGGTGGGAAGGAGGTGAGGGCAGCCTCCCTCCCCTCATTCCCGCTCCTTCCCTCCGGCCATTTCCCGTGCTCCCGGCGCCTGCGCCCCAATTAGCCAGCGAGGCTGACGGCCTCGGCTCCGAATGACAGACACCTCCTGTCACCCCCTGACGGGCGAGGAGATTAACTCTGAGCGGCACCGGCTCTAAGGGACGACGACGACGACAGGGAGGGGAGAGGAAGGGGGAGGGGATGACCAAGCCTACCCCCACCAAGAGTCCCCAGTGCCTTGGAAGGAAGGGGGGCTAGAGGGGGCCCCTGCTCTCAGAGAAGAGCGCTAGCAGGCTGTGGAGGACCGCACCACTCTGCTGATTGGCTGCTCCAGCTGGGGCCACTGCCCCAACAGCCAGCCTCAGCTGCTCTGAGGGCAGGGACCTTGCCATGCCTGTGGGGCTTCACAGCTGAACCCTCAGTTCTGGGCACAGAGTGGGTGCCCAGTAAACATTTATGGACTGACTGTACATTTTTTTCATGCAGACTCATTCAATCCTCACAACATCCCCATTTTAAAGAACAAGAAACTAAGGCTCAGAGGTGGAGGGACTGGGTCACACAGATGGCCTAAAATTTGAACTGAGGCTGCCTGATGCCAAAGCTAGTGTCTAACCACTGGAGAATATCACTCCTCTCCCTAGGAAAAGACAGCTCTTTTTTTTTTTTTTTTTTTTTTTTTTTTAAGACAGCTCTTAACACTTAGGAATTTACAATCCACTATGGGGCAATGAGACACAAGCCCTGGAAAAGGGAATTAACACAGCAGTTCTAGGCATAGATGCTGAGTGCCAGGCTGGGGGTCAGAAGTTCCAGGTAACATTCCCAGGGGAGTGGAGCCAGGAGACATGGGTGCAGAATGGAAGTGAATTTCCTAGAGGAGAAAAGGTGAGCTGGACCTCTAACACAGGTATGACTAGTCAGAAAAGGACAAGAGGAAGGTATTCCAGGCAGAGCATTGCACAGGCAAAGTCTTGAAGGCAGAACTGGGCAAGGCAGGCATTAACTGGTCAGGACTTCAGGTTGCAAGTGACAGAAACCCAACACACACTGGCTGAAGCAAAATTAGAACCTATTGGTTCATTCTGAGGCTCGAGTAGAAGAGCATGTGGCTTCAAGAGCAAGGATCAGTTTCCCTTTCTGAGCTTCATTCACGGATAGCTGTCCCCAAGTGGTAGCAGCCTCAAATTCCCACAACATATTAGACAACCGCCACCCCATAATTCTAACCAAAGCCCTGGGATTCAACCTGATTGGCCAGGCTCATCCCTGAACTAATCACTGTGGTCAGGGAAGAGGAGTCTGCTGATTGGCCAGGTCCTCCAGCACCAGGGGTGGGTGGAGTCCCTCTAGAGCCCTAAGGGTGGTGGGGGGAGGATAAAGGTGGTCCCTGGAGTGGGGAGGCACCTGGGGCCAGTCAACACCAGGGCTCCCCATTTCCAGGGCTAGATTCTGGGTCATGGATGACTCCTCCATGGGCAGCCTGAGGACCTCCACTCTCCCCAGTTCCAAGAGTTCCTACCTGTATAGATGACATCTACCAGCCCAGCTCTGGCCAGGTGAGAGTGGGCTCCAGGAAGCCTCTTGATGTAGGACTGGAGGGGCCTTGAGGGTTCCCCCTGCCCAAGCTTGTTCCGATGGCTTGGATGTCTCCATGGGCCTGCCTGATCTCTCCACCCATCCTTCACCCTTAGTCCGGCTGTTTCCCCTAGAGTTTGTTTCATTATCAGGGTCTACAAAGTCACCAGCTCTGACTGCCAAGAAGAGCAGCCTTGCAACAGGAAAGGCTATGGCCAAGTTCCAGGAAGGACTTCTAGGGAGAGAGTGTTCCACCCTGTAGCAAGGGATGGGCATGACTGTCAGAGTTAGGAAGGAAGAGAACAGGCAACAGCTGGGCCAGCCCCCCAGGTTAGAGTGATAGCTGTAATAGCTCATCCTAGAGCTAATGACTCTGGAGGTAATGAGCTCCTTTCACCAGGAGGAGTGGGGGAGGCATTGTACTTTTGGCAGTCATGCTTGGTGTTTGGAGCATGGACTTGGAAGTCATTCTGACAGAGATTTGAATTCTGGGTCAGCTGAGTGACTTTGAGCTTGCGCTCTCCAGTCTTGGTTTTCTCATCTGTAAAATGGGGATAATGCAAGGCCTACCCTCAAGAGGTAGCTAAGTTCAAATGAGATATTGCATCCAGGTGCTGCCACCACTCCTCGCACAGAGACTCTTCCATAAAGGGGCAGCTGTTACTACTAATATTATAGCTCTGTCCAAGACTGGCCCTTAGCCTAGAGCCACTGGCAACTCTTTCTGGACCTCAGTTTCTCCATTTGTACTTCCAGCCCTCTCACTCCTAGGGTGGGTGACTTGGATGATCTCACTGAGGAGAGGACCCCTCCCACATCAGTCAATCCCTGTGTGTTAGGGTGGGGGGGTGGAGGAGGGAAGGCGGCAGGCAATGCCCAACCAACGATTTCACCAGGCTGGGCAGGCAGCGCCAGGCAGGCGGGAGCTGGTCAGGTTTTTAATTGAACGCGATGCAAATGAAATGTAAATACCATGCAAATAAGCTCTTGCCAGGAGGCGCTGGGCTGGGAGCGGAGGGAGCAGGGAGGGGACTGCTGAGCAGGGGCCCTCCCCTGTCCCCCTTTCTCTCTCTCCGTGGCTACCCACGCCCCTGCCCACCCCCTGGTGCCGCCCACCCAACCAGGCCATTACATTCTGGGAACAGTGGGCACTGCATTCCCCCCAGAGCCCCCTTCCAGATCTACTTCCCTAACCCTGTGGCTCCTGGTGGTGGTGATAGGGTGTTCAAGGAGGAGCCAGGGAACCTGTGGATGGGGCTAGGCTGACACAGACACAGTCACACAGAAAGATCCATGAAGACATAGCTGGGACACACAGATATAGACATGCAGGAACCCACCTTTCCCTCCCAAGTTCCCTGCAACACTGAGACCCACACAGACAGCCAATCACACATAAATATACACAATTGCACATTCAGTCACAAATACACACAGTGACACAAACAGACCCGGTCATAGGGGCGCACGCGCGCGCACACACACACACACACACACACACACACACACAGTCTGCCTTGCCATGAATACTGCAGACTGAAGTCCCTGTGCTGGCCTGAGGTCAGGGCTGGGAGTGGGGGGACAGGCACCCTGTGTGGTCAGAGCCTGGTGGTCTGAATGAGACCAGATGGGCTGTACGGGGTGAGGGAATCCTTCCCGGTGGCCTGGGCCCTTTGCCCACCCCCTATCCCAAAACACATCACCATACCCCAGGACTCATAACCACTAGACAACCCCAGGTGTTGGTCTATCCACAAGTCCTGAGGACCTGAGCCCCATCCTGGGATTTGGAATCCTCCTGTGATTCCATAGCCCCCCTCCCCTTGAGGCAGCCAGCCATTTGGGGGAGGTTGGCCCAGGTGACAGGGCCTGATCTGCTAGGGCAGAAATCCATCCCCACCTTGCCAAGGGGTAGGGGATGAAGCACAGAGGACTGGGGG
This sequence comes from Balaenoptera physalus, assembly GCF_965194825.1. Lineage (NCBI taxonomy): Eukaryota > Metazoa > Chordata > Mammalia > Artiodactyla > Balaenopteridae > Balaenoptera > Balaenoptera physalus. The sequence continues at coordinate 60,813,637 of NC_138890.1, forward strand.
AAAGGCTGAGCTGTCTGTACAAACCTCCATTCCACCCAGGATCCACATCTGGAGGTGGTTCCAGCCCCCCCCGCTGAAGTGACTCACGCCCCACATTTAACTCTCATTAGCGCCTCTGAGCCCAGCTGGGAGGGACAACAGCCAGCTTCCCCCAGCAGACAGGGAGCTCCGGGTGGGCCGCCCTCGCAGCCTCAGTTTCCCCCCAGGGGTCTGGCCCAGCGACAGGGGCTGCGTGGGAGAGCAGTGGCTCATAGTCACCTTAGTCTGAGCTGGGCCTGTCCTCCACCCCACGGAATGGGGGACTGGGTGTGGCCTCTTCCAGGAACCCCAGCCCCAGTCCCCTGCCCAAGCCCCACCCCAACCAGGGCCCAAGGGTCAGGAAGGAGCAGGAAGGAGGGGAGGGGGCAGATGGCTCTGGATCTGAGGCCACAGAAGTTGCGACGATCCTGCCGCCAATCCGGCCCAGGCGCTCCAAAAAACAAAAACAAAAACAAAACAAAAAAAGCAAAGCTCCCCCTCTGCCAGGGCCTTACACAGGGCGGGGGTGGATGAATGGGGCCGGAGAAGCAGAGGGACGCGGCCAAGGACCCATGGCCCTTTAGGGCCTCCTTCCTTCCTTCCTCCGCTTCACAGGCTGGACCTTGCTCTTTAACACTGCTGCGTTACTCCGTCAAGGTGCACTGGGCGCCGTGGGCGCGGGCCTCCGGGAAGCCATGCCTAAGACCCCCACCCCGCCCCGGGAGGGGCCGTTCCGCGTGCCTCCACCACACTCCCTCCCCCTCTTCCCCTCTCCGTGGGAAGGAGGCAGCTGGGGCGGGGGTGGCCGCTGGAGCGTCTTGCCCGTGTGATCGTGCCGAGCCGGGAATTCGGGGCCATGTGGGAAAGACATTAGTGCCGGCCGCCCTGCCAGCCAGGAATGCGCCCCCCGCTCTGCAGCCGCCGCCTGCCTGGCCCAGAAATGGTGACTCACCCGCTCCGTGTTCGTGTTCCCACCCCCTCATCGCGCACCCTCCACAGCCCTCCACAGCCCACCAAAGGCCTGGCCGCGGGCTTTCCAGCCTCCCTGCCTTTCCTCCAACTGGTCCCGCTACCTGCCTAGCGTGTGCTCCAGTCTCTACCAATCTCATAACACTGAACCAGATCGCACCTCCTGGGGAGACCTCAGACCCCCTCCTCAGGCCTGTCTATTCTCTAGAGTCTTGCTCTGGTTAAACAATTTTTGGGGACTTAGCCCCTCAGGCTGTCTCCCTCGCTCCAGAATGACTCACCTCTGGGCCTCTACACCCATCACAGAGCCTGAAGCACACAGCAGGTGCAGAAAAAAGAAAGGAGTCAATGTAACCTGTTAAGTTTGGGAAGCAGAGCACTGAGAGGGGAGTGGTGTTCCTCCAGCTTCCCCTCTGTGACCTTGGAATAGTAAACAGTACCACCTACCTCATAGGATATGTGACCCTGGACCCCTTATTCCTCTTGTCTGAGCCTTGCTTTCCTCCATCTAATACAATAAGGATAATAATACCCATCCTGCTTGCTAGCAGGGGTGGCCTGTGCAGAAGCTTTTGTCTGTAATGTCCTCAGCTCAGGGTCTGCCGCTGGGAGGGACCCAATAACGATGATGGTAGTTACGACATTACTAGTAATCACAGTTATTTAATGAACACCTACTATGTGCCAGACCTAGGCTAGGTACTTTCTAGAAATTATCTCACATCACCCCTGCCTCAGTCCTGAGGGTAGGTCCTGTTATTCTTCTTTTACAAATAAGGAAACATTGAGGTTTGGTGAGGGGAAGGCACTGACTCAGGAATCCCACACCCAGGGCTCTGGTTCCAGCACCCTCAGAGCTCTCGAGAGCCCATGCAGGAGCATCCCCTAGGTCCGACTCTTCTGAACACCAAACTGAGCTCCAGTAGGTAATCCCTTGCAGCACCCACCCCCGTTGGAACCCGATAACCAGCCTCCCACCTCCCCCAGGTCCACCTCTCATAACTTTTAATAAGAAGTAATAGCACCAAGCAGCAGGCATCAGCTTCATTTCTTTTTAATTAATTAATTTTTTTTTAAAGTTTTTTTTTTTTGGCTGCGTTGGGTCTTCGTTGCTGCACGCGGGCTTTCTCTAGTTGTGGCAAGAAGTAGCTTCTCTTGTTGCAGAGCACAGGCTCTAGGTGCACTGGCTTCAGTAGTTGCGGTGCATGGGCTCAGTAGTTGTGGCACACGGGCTCTAGAGCACAGGCTTAGTAGTTGTGGCTCTTGGCCTTAGTTGCTTCACAGCATGTGGGATCTTCCCGGACCAGGGCTCAAACCCGTGTCCCCTGCATTGGCGGCGGATTCTTAACCACGGCGCCACCAGGGAAGTCCCATCAGCTTCATTTTTAATTATCTAATTTACATTTAATTTTCCCCACCAACGTGATGCAGTTTATAATGTTTTACCTAAGAGCATCTATTTATGGGCTAAAAATATGTTCACAAAACTAAGGGGCAACGCTTCCCTTTTGGAGGCCCCTAGTTCAGAGTCAGGGACCCCAGCTAGGGCCTTAGGTCCTATGACCCAGCAACCAACATAGTTCTTGACACTGGAATAATTAATAAACGGATGTCCCAGAAGCCTTTCAGAGTATGCCCCTTCCCTTCCAGCCTCCAGAAAAAATGATTATTGAGTGCTTACTCTGCCAGGCACTTTATGGGAATATCTCATCTAACCCTTGCACCAACCCTTGCAGACTGGTGCTATTAAACACCTGTTCTACAGATGGACAAACCCAGGAAGATGAAGTTTCCTACCCCAGGTCACACAGGAAGAGCCAGCATTGCAAACTTAGGGTCTATGACTTGAAGCCTACTCTCTGCACTGCAGGATTGGGTGGCCCACTCAGAAAATCCATGCCCTGGTCCTACAGACACCAGCTCCAACCTTTGAGACCTTAGATCCATGGTGAAGTGTGCCCTGTGGTTCTCAGGATGTCAGTGGAATTGGGTGACAGGATGAGTGGGGAGGAGTGGGACTCAATGACATAGGTCTCACAGCAGTGGACCCCCAGGGGTCCCTGAGATCTGGGGATGGTTTTCCATACCTCTCAGTGCCCAATGGCTGTGACTTCCACGGAGGGTCCTGGAAATAGCAGGGGCACCCATCTTTCTTTTCCCCTTTGCTCCATATGAAACTGGGCCTCCTCTAAAGCACAGTGGATGAGCAAAAATTTTGGTTTCCAGGAGAGAAGAGAGAGTATGAAACTCAAAATGAAACCTGAGTCCAAGGCTGGTGGAAAGAAGACATAGGCCCAGGGCAAAAGGGCAAGGTGGATACTCACTTTTTTATTTATTTATTTATTTATTTATTTATTTATTTATTTAGGCTGTGTTGGGTCTTCGTTGCTGCGCGCAGGCTTTCTCTAGTTTCGGCAAGCGGGGGCTACCCTTAATTGCGGTGCTCGGGCTTCTCATTGTGGTGGCTTCTCTTGTTGCGTAGCGCGGGCTCTAGGTGCCTGGGCTTCAGTAGTTGTGGCACATGGGCTCACTAGTTGTGGCTCGAGGGCTCTAGAGCGCATGCTCAGTAGTTGTGGCACACAGGCTTAGTTGCTCTGCAGCATGTGGGATCTTCCCAGACCAGGGCTCAAACCCATGGTCCCTTGCATTGGCAGGTGGATTCTTAACCACTGCGCCACCAGGGAAGTCCCATGGATACTCACTTTGACTTCAGCTCGTTGTGGGCAGTGTGGACCCTCGACTTGGCTCAGCCAGGACTGCAGACAGGCAGCGTGGATGCTCACTCCATCCTTGGACTGGCCTAAGTGGGTGAGCAGGGGGGACAGTGAGCCCATGTCTTGGACAGGCCTTGGGCAAACGGGTAGCATGGACCCTCACCTGAACTTCAGCCACACCTTGGGTGGGGAGCATGGACCTTCGCCTCAAGCCTTAGCCAGACGCTGGGTGGAGAGCAGTGTGGACTCCTCCTCAGTCCCAGTCATGCTCACAGAACCAGGAATTCCTCTGAGATTTGAGGGAGCTAACCCCTCCCCTACTATACAGGTGCAGACCTATTTTTCAACAAATGCCTGGGGTCCCAGAAGCTCCCCTTACCACTGCAGGACAAGAGGGGGCCACCCTGGAACCCAAAGCCCTGATTAGCACCCTTGAGCCACACTTACCTTCCAGCCTCAGTGTGCTCATCCAGAAAACGGAGATTATGACCCAGTGCGCAGTTGAGGGTGCTGCCAGGACCTCCTTGGTAATTAAATGAATTGGGGCAGCCAGGGCTTGACCATCTACTCCATTCCCAAGTCTCTCCTCTTATAGCTCCTTCATTACATGAAAAGGGAAAGCAAGGCCCAGAGAAGCCAAAGGTCTACCCCAAGATCACACAGCAAGTTGGGAAGTGGAACCCAGATTTGAGTCTCACACAGGGGTGGGACTTTAGGAAACTCCAAGGATCATAGTGAGTTAAGCTGCACCTTGGTGCCTGGTCCAGGCTGGGCGTGTGTGTGTGTGTGTGTGTGTGTGTGTGTGTGTGTGTGTGTTGCTGGTGGGGGGGTGTGGCGGACAGGGTGTCAGGGGAGCTGCCGCTGCCGCCTCCCTGGTATTTTTAGCCTCGAGAATGAGCTGAGCTCAGGGCTCTGAGCAGCCATCGGCAGTGAGGGAAATGGGAAGGTCCTGGCCACCCCTCCCTACCACCGCCAGAGTGGAGCTGGGTTTGGGTAGGGGGGCCAGCCTGGGAAAGGGCACAGACCTCAGGGACTGGGAGCAGTCAGGTCCTGGAACCCTGCACCCCAGCCCATCCCCATCTGGGTGATTTTTCCAGTGCCCCCTTCCTGTGGGGTGCATCAGCACTCAGCCAAGCTGGCAGAAATAGGCACCCCCATCTCACCCCCTGCTACCCTCGGCTTCCCCTGCTAGGAGCTCTGGGCAAGCTCTTGCCTGTGCGGCCAGGTCAGAACTGTGAGGTTCCCATGACAACGGATGACAGCAGCAGAGGCTGCTGGCCACAGGGTCAGGGGTGAGGGGGGTGTGGGTGTCGGAGCAGGAGAAGGGAGGAAGCCCAGCACAGAGGTGGGGGAGGGGGCTGGAGTGAAGGACCCCCAAATTACAGCTCCTTCTTGAGGTCTGAACCTCTAGGGAAGGCCTAGAACTTTGGCTGACTGATGCTGGAAGGGACTCCTTTGCACTCTAGATTGGGAAGGCTAGACAGGAAGGGCTGGCTATACCTTTGGTCATGTGATCACAAAGCCAGCTACCAGGTTACAGCTTGGATGCAAATCCTAGTCTCTTGCCTCTTAGCCCAGGACTCTGCTGCCTCTAGGCTAAGGTCTTAGGGGATAAGAGGTGGGACCCAGCTGTCCCCTTGTCCCCATCTCCAGGAGGTGAACAGGTCCTGAAGCTCTCCAGCCTGGCCATTCTGTAACTTGGGTTCCCCACCCTGTAATGAGTGGTCAAGGCCCCAGAACTGATAGGTCACTTCTGGCCAAGGCTAGCCACCTCCTTCCTAATAAAGGGTATGTTTTGTTTCGCTTGGAAGGGGACATGGAAGGGAGCATGATCATGGTCTCCTGCTGACTCCCCAGCCCAGCCCCAGGGGCCCAGAGTGGAGTTGGGAATTTGGCCCACAAACCCCAGTTGACTGAAGGCTTCACTCCAGACTTAAGTCCCGCCAAAGGCTGCCCAGTTTCCAGAACCATCATTGGCTCCCACTGTGCCCAAGACAAAATACATTCACTCATCCTGGAGCTTGAGGTTGACACCACAGTCTCATGGGCTCCCTCCAGTATGGTGTCCTCACTGCTCCAATCTCTAAGTCTCCTAGGTAAGCAGCACGGTCCTTCGAGGCTCAGCTCTACTCACACCTCCTCCAAGAAGGCTTCTTGGCTCTTCCCATCCACATAGATCTCTTGTTCACCAAGGGGTACAAGGCTTGAGAGTTGACAAGGACCTTTCACACAGGACTTCTCATTCCACCCTCATAGTACCTCTGAGAAGCAAAGCCCAGAGAGGAAAGCTTCTAGTAGAAGGTCATGCAGCCTGTGAGTGTCACCCTGGCACCCAGCTGCAAGTCCCCTTTTCTCTTGGGGCCCCCTCTTGGCAGTCACCGGCCTGTGACCCTGCAGTTGGGATCCTCGAGCTCAGATCCAAGTTTCTTTCTCCAGCTCCTTATATACAGAGGGCCACCCCATGTCCTCTACCTCCAATTCATCCATTTATCCAACATTATTGAGTACCTAACATGTGCCAGTAGACAAGCCCCGCCCCCTTGGAGCTCACTTTCTAGCTGGGGAGACCAGCAAGTGAACGGAGAGTTCACCCCGTCTGATGCCAGCACGGCTGTGATGGGTGCACCGGGGGCAGTGGGTGCACAGAAGAGAGTTCTCCAGCCAGACTTACAGAATCAAGGTAGACTCCAACCACAGCTCAGCCTCCCTTAGGTCCTGCCTGCCTAGGGAACTTTACTCCCATATCTAACCTGAGTCCCACTAGCTGCAACCCCTAAAGAACAACTGGCTGAGAAAGGCCAAAACCCAGGTCCCTGGCCCCAGTGCTTTATCAATCAGCAATCCAACTCTGTTTCTGCCCGGGATCCCCTCCCTCCGCTGTCTCCACAGACCCACCGAGATGGTTAGAGGGGCTGGCTGGACAGCAGGAGCATCCGGCCTCGAGCCCATAAATCCACTGCACCCCTCTTCCAGCCCCCACCGCCCCAGCTCTGTTTTGGGGGACTAGCAGGCCAGTGGGGTCTGTGGGGCTGGCAGGTGGTAGGTAGACAGGCAAGGGTCAGAACCTATCCCTCCCTGGGTGGCTGAGCCACACTGGGAACAGGGGAGGGAACGAGGCCCCAGGATTGCTGCTTGGTCCTCAGGGTCCCCGAAGGCCACCAGGAAGGGAAGAGAAAATGAGAAAGGAACTCAGCCTTGGCTTCCAAAATCCTCCCACTCATCGGAGCCATGGGGGCTGCAGGAGGCAGGGCAGGCTCCTGACACAGGACCCAACGCCCCTCCTGGGGGTGGGGGTTAGAGCACCGGGCACCCTCGTGATGAGGCCGGCTGCAGGGCGATTAATCTTGTGAGGCCTGTGCGTCAGCCCCCCGCTCCTCAGCCGCCCATGGTCAACCCCGCCCGCGCTGCCCCGGGAGTTAATCTCCGCTGCTCGGGGGACTTCTCAGCCGCTGTCACGGCTGCATTAATTCTGAAGCAGAGGGAGGCAGGCAAGGACTGGGGGGCAGTGCATAGACTCCTTGGGAAGGTTTTGTGGTCAGCAGCTGGTGAGGAGGGGCTCCAAATGATGGGGCCCGGGTCCCCCTCAAGGCCCAGCCCTAGTTGAGAGGTGGGGGGCGTCTATATTATCCCCTCTCAGGCCATCAGAGCCCTTGCACCCCCCAGCCTCTAGCCCTCAGCCGCCAGCTGTACCCCAAATGCAGTTTGCAGTTTTGACAGCAGATGTCTCTCCTATTATGATTTATCAAAATGCTTAAGGTAAATAATGCACACATATTTATAGGAAAGGAGGGGAGCGGTAGAAGGTAGGAGGGACTGAAGGGGTCAGGGGGGTTTGAAGCACCCTCGCCCCTGTCCCCAGCCCTCCCAGCTCAGGCCCAAGGCTTGACCCCAGCCAGGCCCTGGGGAAAGTTGGCTGGGGTGACATCAAGCCTACCCAGCTGCCCACCCAAGCCTGGCCCCCAGGTCAGGGAGTGGGTGGACCTGCCTTGCTGGGCCCCCGCCAGGCCTGGGAGGCGGCCACCTGGGGGAAGCGGCTGAGCCAGCCTCACACCTCGGACTCGTTTCCATGGCTTCGCTGCGTCCTGACTCCCGAGGGCTCCGTCGCCTTATCAACGGCGGCGGGCACTGCCCTTGCCCTCACCCTCGCAGCCACTCCCCCCGGACCCCAGCAGCTGCCTGTGGATCCCACTGGGGCAGAGCCAACAGAGCCACAGGTGGTGCCCCTTCCTGGGCTGGCCTCAGAGCTGGGTGAGCAGCTGGGAGGGTGGTGGGAAGATGCCAGGGAGGTGCCAGGGAGGTGGAGGGGCGGAGGCCTTTGTAGATTCAGGCTGCACCCACTTTGGGCCCCCCAAATACCCAAATCCTGTCATTTCAGGGGAGGGGGCAGTGATCCTGGGCTACCTTCTCATCCCCCACCCTCACTCCACACTATGCTCTTTGTTTCCAAACCTTCTTGGGCTTAAGAACATTTGGTTAAAGAACTTTCCTGGGTTTTCTGATTTGAAAAGCAATATGTATTTACTGCAAAAATAAAAGTAAAGAAAAACAGTAGTCAAAAAGTGCAGAAAAGTTTAAGTAAGTAATGCTTGACCCTAATCCTGCATCTGGGCAGGATCACAGGCAGCATGTGGGGTGGGGGGTTTGGTTTCTTCCAGCCAAAGCCTGAAGCATGACCAGGTGTTTAAGGGCCAGCTTCTGAAACCAGAGGAACTTGGCTTTGTGACCTTATATATGTTTCTCTACCTCTACCTCTCTGAACCTCAACTTTCTGATCTGGAAAATGGGATCACTGATCATCGCCCTCCTCACGGGGTTGTGGTGAGGATTAAGTGAGCTAGTAAGCGCAATGGACTAGCCCAATGCCTGGCACGCAGGCAACAAGCTCTACCACTTGTGGGGCGGTGATATCATCAGCACCTCTAACCAAGGGCAGAGATGCAGAATATGCAGCTTCCAGGGGGCTGGGGAAAGGGGGCTCTTTCTAGTAAGTTTACCCTCACCTGTGGACAGCACTCCAATTAGAGTTGGAAACACACGAGAGGAAAAAATTGCCCAGAAAGAGGAGATAATGTGTTTATTCAGCCCACAGAGGTTTTCTGGTGCCTGTGCTGTCCTCACTGAGCTGCAGACCGCAGCCCTGAAGTCAGGCGATGTCAGCCAGAGTGATCAGCAGTGATGGGGGTGGCACGGGGACACTAGACCTGTCCTGCAGGGGTTAAGAAAGCTCCTGAGGAGGTAGCACCTGAAAGGGGAGGAAGGTATCAGTCAGGAGGGAGAAGGCTGCAGGAAACAGACCTGCATCTGGACAGCGGCTGGGGTAGCTGGCCACCAGAGCCCCCAGCCCAAGCCCTACCCCCAGCCCAGGCCTGAAGCCCTAGAGGACCTGGCTCTCCTCCCCTGGGCCCACCCCATCTTCACGCCCTGCTGCCTGGAATCTGAGGCAGCCCTTGTTCTCTGGCAGGAGGGGAATTTAATGCCGCTGAGGGATGGCAGGTCGACAGGCGAAGAGAGATGAAAGTGTCCACTCTGGCAGCCGGGTCGGTGGCCTCGGGGGACCCTCCCATACCCCCTCTATCTTCCCCAGCCATTCTCCACTCGGTGTGGCAGGAAGAGCCCTCAAGGGGCCCTCAGGAGAAATGTGGACCTCTCGGGACAGGACTCCCTGCGGGGCTGTGTGAGCTTGGGGGGCAGCTGGGCCTCTCTGTGCCAATTACCTGCCTGCAGGGTGCCTAGGCCAAGGTCTGTATTGTTAACATGCTGGTGGCTGCCTGTCCTTCCCCCACCTTGGCTGTCGTCAGCAGTGCCTGTCAGCACAGGGTCGCGGGTGGGCAGTGGGGAGCCAGGGCCGGGTGCACAGTGACCTCCATCCATCCATCTCCAGTACCTGGGAGGGAGTGGGAGCTGGCGCTGCAATCAGGTCAAGCCTAAGCGGCCTTGAATGCAGCAGAGCCATGTGGCCATCACCATCTCCTTCTTTGTGACAGCACAGAGCTGGGCTGAATCTGGGAATAGAGGCTGGGCCCCCAAGCCAGACTCTGCCCCCTGGGCCAGCAGCCCCATGTCCTTATTGGAGGTGCCGTGGGTTTTGGCACTGTGAGGTGACCTTGTTGCTCTGCAAAGCACCATGCCAAGTGCCCCACCCTACGGTCCCTGGTTATGTTGCCCTTTTTTCCTGGGAACAGAGGCAAGGGCATTTGGCCAAGGTCATCCACAAGGGCACACACACGCGCACACACACACACACACACACACACACATGCAGAACGTGGCTTTGACACATGGTGACCAAGAAGAGGGGAGGACTAATGTGTCTAGACTCAGACTCCCAGGCTCTGCCCTCTTTCCTGTCCATGGAGGCAACTGGTCCTCCCAAAGCAGCCTGGTGCAGGGGTCTGACAGCCAGGAGCCCGAGTTCTAATCAGTTCCCCTTACCATCTTGCTCTGTGACTTGGCATGTCCCCTACTCTCTCTGGGCTTCAGTTTCTCATCTGTAAAATAGATAATAATCCCTAAACTGATGACTTCCTGGAATCAAAGAAGCAAATTTATTCAACAAATTGAAACCATCCCAGACTGAAGACAGCCTCCAACTAGCCTTGGGCCAAGGAGAAGTACCAATACAGAGAGCCTAGTACCTGGCCCACAATCACCCAGTACACTACAGGAGCTGTCCTGCTTCCTTCTTCCTGCACAACACGATGACAGTAAGCTCATAGCAGAGGGTCAGAGGCCCAGTCTGGTGTGCTGAGTCAGGGTCAGGGCATGAAACAGGGGCCCCAGTTCGAGTGGAGGATAAGGGCAGCAAGGGACTAGGTCAGGCCAAACCCTGCTGCTTTGGGGGGGAGGGGGCGCCTGGCAGGCGCTGGGCAGGCCGGGGTGGGGAGAGGCCTTTGGCGGCCACAGAGAACAAAGAAGCTGGGGTTGCCAGGATATTCTGCGGAGCTGAAGCCGGCGGTGGTGGGGCTGGGAGAGAGGCCGTGGTGGCCGTGGGAACCGTGCCTGCTGCCCCCATGCCAGCTCCCCCACCCAGACTGGGCCTCAGGGCCAGGCTGGGGGTAAGAGGGGCTGCCAGGGCCCTCATTCTGTCCCCAGAGTTGCATGGCTGTCGGGGCAGAGACCCAGGAAATGCTGTAGACAAAGACCACGGTGCATAATGTCAGCATCACTGAGGGGATCACAGGTGCACAGTGACACACAATGTCATAAGCACACACCCAGGCAGTGTCACAAGGTCACAGCATGATCACAAGCCAGCATCACACACTCACATAGAACCCCTGATATCAGTCCCAGGGCCACACCCACGATGGTCACACAGACACATCACAAACCACAGAGGACCACCAGTGTCTTGTCACAGGGTCATGCATGCCATACAGCATCAGTGTTACACATCCAGTGTCACACATTCAGCTGTACAACCTCGTATCACACTGGGTCTGTTACAGGATTGAACAATGTCACAGGATTATACATGCAATGTCACAGAACACCCCAAAGTGTGGGGCTGCTGACATCACATAACCCATGGCTACACAAGGTCTCACATCAGTCTACCACACACTGCCACCGACCCATTTTCAAAATGTCACAGTCAGTGTCACACATAGCCACGCTGCTGCACAAGGCCTCACGTGGTTGTCAGGGCCTTGAAGCATCTCTCTCTCTCTCACACACACACACACACACACACACACACAGAGGCACACAAAGCTACATGGACGCTGGGTTTGTCTCCAGCTCCACAGCCCCAGGTGCACTCACTCCCAGCCTCTCCAACCACCCACTGCCACCCAAGCCGGGGTGTGGGGTGCTTGAGGTGAAGACTCCCAGGTCACCAGGAGGTCAGGCTCCCAACTGTAGCATAGGGGAGCTGAGGGCACCCCCAGGGAGGGGAATTGGACATTCAGCTCCACAGGGGAGCCCGCCTCTAAGTACTTCTCTGTCAGACGGGAGAGCAGCAGGGGTGAGCCCGAAACAGAAAGACACAGAGGTGAGAGATACAGGGAGATAGTGATGTAGAGACACAAGAGGCACACAGAAACTGAGATACACGGAAAGGTGACGAAACACAGAAGAGAGAGAAACACAGAAGAGAGAGTCGGAGACCAGCAGGGACGGTCAAGACAGAGCGACAGATAGAAACAGGCAGAGACAGGGAATTCCCTGGCGCTCCAGTGGTTAGGACTCAGCCCTTTCACTGCTGGGCCCTTGGATCGATCCCTGGTTGGGGAACTAAGATCCCCACAAGCTGCGCAGTGCAGCCAAAAATAAATTAATTAATTAAAAAAAAAAAAAAAGAAGAAGAAGAAAGAAGCAGTAAGAGACAGACATGCCAGATCAGGGCCCAGCCCAGGGCTAGGGCAGCAGCTAGGCCACTCTGTGGAGAGACGGGGTGGCTGGGGCTTCAGGGAGGATGCACACCCTGGGCGGAAGGTGGGAGATATCTTGGTGAGATTTTGGTGAATAATAGTTTTAAAATAGCAGCGCCAGCTGCCATTGACTGAGTGCTTACAATGAGCCAGGCCCTTCCCTAGAGTGATCTCATTTCATCATCAGGCAACTTTATAGAGGAGAGAATATCACTGTCCCCATTTCCCAGATGAGGTAACTGAGGTCTCATCATGGTTCAACCTCACAGTTATCCCCACTCCTACCTGGGCCTCCTCCAGACAGAGGGGCTGGCCTACCCTTTCCACAAAGCACAGCACAAGAGGCCAAAACTGGAAGAGGTGAGGGGCCTCAAACTCAGGGCTTCTCTGTGTTGGGGGGTGAGCCCAGGAGCCATGGCCAGGCTGTGGGTTGGCACACTGAAGGGTACAGGCTGACTGAGTCACAGCATCCCCCACTCGGGGCTGGCACCGGAGCCGTCCACCCCACACCTGTAGGCATGCCAATGAGGGCTGGCCCAGGCCATCTGCGGCCTGTGTGCTGCCAGCAGCCAGGCGGGGGCAGGCAGGGGCCTCCTGCCCAGGTGCCCCTGCTGGCCAGGCTTCCCACCCCCACTCCTCCAAGGAAGACCCTCCCCGCCCCTAAGAGGTTCTGGAGTTTGCCTTGTGCTGGCGGGGGCGAGGGTGCCCCAGGCTGCAACACCTCCCCCTACTCCCCGCTGGACCGCCCCCCCCTTCGGCAGAGCCGCCCGGAGAGATCACAGGCAGCCACATGAAAGGGAATTTTTCCCAGGCAGAGATGAAGTTGAAAGCTGCCTCCCACCACCCCCGCCTGCCCCTGCTGTGCCAGGCCAGGCTGCTGAGCTCCTGGTGCTCGAAGGGAGCTTGTGACACCCGGGAAGGGGTTGGGGTCAGAACCCTCACCCAACATGGCTGCTTTCTTTCCTCCCAGGAACAATGGCAGAGACATTTCCCCCACCTGACCGCCTACTCAGCTTTAGAAGTTGCCCCTTTGTCATCCCGAAAGCCCTCACCCACCTGAAGCCAGGCCCCAACATGGTCAGGAAGTCCTTCCTCAAGTCGAGCTTCATCTCAGTCAGGCTCAGAGCAGCTGGGTGGGGAGAACTCCTCCTGGTCAAGTGGATGAGAGGCCGCATCCTGCATACGTCCAGCCTCTGTGATGTCCAGGGCTGGGGCGTGCAGCTGCCACCCCTTCCTGTTCAGGTTGCCCTGGCCTAGACCACGCGGCTGTGTGGTGACTTCCCCAGACATGTGGTCTTGGAGGTCCCAGACGACCTTGTGCCAACAACCTTTTGGTGGGGGCGGGGGGTGTGTGTGTGGGGTGGATGCCAAGAGCCAAAGCCAGGGACACGTCCAGGCCTGAAGGGGGGTACGTGGGGGTGACTGTGTGTGTGTGTGTGTGCCAGGCACAGCCAGGTCCCCATGAACCTGGGCTAAAACTGATCCCTGGAGATTCACCTTACTAGATCCCTGCAAGGAAGAACAAATAAGAACCTGAACAGGTAGCTCAGTCCCCACCCCCAGCCAGTACTGCTGGCTCCTTTGCACTGATCGGACCTGATGACTTCAGGTGAACAGAGAAGGTGGCCCCAGGTAAGTGAAGGTCCCTGGAGGTCCAGATCCTGAGGTAGGGGGTACAATCAGGCAGGTGAGGTGCTCCAGTACCGGCCACTTCCAGATGAAGAGCATTTCCATCTCGTCAGCCAGGGCTGCTCCTACTTGCCCCCCTTCTGGATCCAGACGGCCTCACTTCCCAGGAGATCCCTACTCTAAATGTCCCTGGGCCATCCTTCCTCCTTCCCAAGATAGTCCCAGACAACCGCTGTCCAGCAACAGCCCCCAAGCCGGGCCCCAAAACCGGAGAGCAAGAAGCCAGTGGTGCTTCGTGACACAAACATGCATTCGTTTTATTCACAAAACAGCCTGGTTTCCTAAAACAATACAAACAGCATGTTCATCAGCAGGAAGCTGGCCATGGGCAAGGGGGCCCAGGCCACCGGGGGACCCTGGGCACCCACCCCCACCAGCAGGGGGCCACGCAAAGAGGCCCTTTCTTCTGTTGCCATTAGTGAGGCCAGAAAAAAAGGGCTTATTTTCTCTAAGGGAAGTAGCCAGGATCAGAAATATCGAGACATGAGCTTCCCAGATCTCAATGGATAAACGAACAGAACTTTCGTTTTTGCAAAATCATCACTGTTAGGGTTGGGGGTGTCCCATTCTGGGGACCGCGGGTACAACGAGGCTGGCCTGGGCCCGGGGGGTGGGTGGGCTGCTCCCTCCCGCTCTGTGAGCTCCTTGCGGCAGCTCCGCACGCGTGGATGGATACAGAGGGGCTTCGACACGGCGCCATCAACATTCTCTTTATAAACGTGAGTGGATTCTCCAGGCAAACTATGCACTATTTCATGGTTGGAAAGAATCAAAGGAAGTTTAAATGAGGGTGGAGTTAAACTGTGCTAAATTACAGTAGTGCTTATTAGTAACTAGATTTCAAAAGGTTACAGAAAATTTACATTCTCTACACAAAAACTGCATCTCCTGCACAGACAACATCGACATCGACACAGGAAGGAAACTGATTGTCCATTCTCTGCCCAGGAAGTCTCGGTACTTTACAGATTCATCTTTACCTCTTTTTGTTGTTGTTGTTTTTCTTCCGAAAAAGCAGTTAAATTTTTTTCTTTTCTTTTTCTTTTTATACTAGGGACGTGGAGATGTTAAAACGACAACAAAAAATATATATATAAAAACAGGAATGAAATCTGTGAGAGAATATTTTTGGTTCTAAAGACGGGTGCATCCGTTTGTCTTCGCCCGAATCCCTTGCCGGAGACCACACGAGCAGTGACATTGCACGGAGAGGGCAGCTTTGGGTTCCCGCCGCCGTCACTGAAACCACCGGAAGGCGGCTCCCGTCGGAAGCATCACCTTCTGGCGGGGGCGGGAGACAAAAACAAGGAGAGAGTTCAGTCAGGGTCCGGCTGGGCCTGGTGCAAAGACGTTCCCCCGTGGATGGCCTCATGACGGAGGAATGGGCATGGAGTAAAAGCAGCCACCCCTTGGAGTTCCTGCCATCCTGGCCAGGCCAGAGAAGCCTGACCCGCTGGGCCACCGGAGAGCCTGGAGCACCGTGAGGCCTCCTGAGCCACTGTGCCCAGGAACCCTCCTTCCAGACGGCAAGACCCCTTTCCCTGGTCCAAAGGCTACAAGCGGCAGGTGGCCATGATGCATCTGGGAGTTGTGTTCACGTTTCTGTCGAATGAGTGTGTATGCGTGTGCACTGGACGCATACAAGGATGTGTGCCTTGAGCTATGCTACAGTGTGTGTGTGTGTGTGTGTGTGTGTGTATCTGTCTGTCTCTACATGAGAGGCGAGCGGGTGCCTTCGTGTGCATACAGGTGTGTTTTCTGGGCAGGAGAACAGATACGAGGTTTGGGGCTGCGGTGAGTTGGGGGGGATAGCCATTGCTGGGATGCCATTATTGTTTTCCAACCATTCTGGACATTTGCGTCAAGCCCACTCGTGGAGGGGCAGGGACAGGGCAGGGACAGCAGGCTGAAAAGATGCTTTTGTACCCAGGCCTAGCACCACAGCTAGGCTCTCATGGCTGGGGGCATGGGGACAGGCCCTGCCATGGGGGTGGAGAGAAAGCAGCATGGGAACCCTTCTGCCTTCTCAAAGCCAATCCCATAGCAGACAGGCTTTACCCACATCCCAGGCTCAAGCCACCCTCTAACTCCAGGCCCATAGGAACCCTGGCCATCAACTATGCAGCCAGACTCAACTTGGGGCCTCCAGGCACCCCAAATCGGTCAGCTAGGTACCTAGCGCTAGGGTCTTCCAGGCCTCAGAGCACAGCAGTCAGCACTGGAGCTGCTCTATCCTTGGGTGGCCTTGGGGGAAAGGCTGGGCTCTGAAGGGGCAAATGAAGGACTTATCCCTCAAAGCCAGAGGGTCTACAGGACAGAACCCCTCATATGGAGCAGGGGAGAGTCCCAAAATCTTAGGTCACAGACTGGAAGCTTTAGGACACGTTTGAAAGTCAGAGACTTAAGACCTGTGTGGGAATCTCAATACCTGACCCAGAACTCCAGGAGGGGTTCAGAATCCCGGGGCCTGGTGGGATTCTGCTAGGTCCCTGCCTGGAATTACATGCTTGCCTAGGTTGCAGACTACAACCTAAGGGCATCTCGGGATGTGGCTCTGACTCTTGGGGCAGTGAACTGGTGTCTCGGAGCCTGGCCTAGGACCCCAGAGCCCAGGGACAGGCCGGGCATCCCCCAGACACTTGCCCAGGCAGGAAAGGTGGGGATGGGGGTGGGGGTGGGTTTGGACTGCCAGACAGACCCAAGAGCCCACACACCTCCCTCTAAGGCGCCGTTACCTCCAGAGCAGCGGAAGGCTTCTTTTTGAGTTCCTCACATTTTCTGAATTTGCAAATCTGATGGCCAGTCTTTCGGTTCCTACAACTGCTGCACTGCTCGCAGTTGATGCGCCGCCGGCAGGGCGCACACATGCCGCAGCGTTTCCTTTTCTTCTTGCCCGAGCTGATGGCGGACGCCAGCTCTCCCTGCATGGGGTACTCGGCCAGGCCGGCCATGTGCAGCGCGCTCTCAGCCAGGAACACGCCCGCCGGGGTCATGATGAAGAGGCCCGGGTTGATGGGAAAGGCGCCCAGGTAGGGGAAGTCGGACTGGCCGTTGAGGGCTTCGGCGCCCGCCACGGCCTCCATGTCGGGCAGGCCAGCGCCCGCCTCGCTCATCAGCGGTAGGTGCTCCTGCACCACGCGCTTCAGCATCTCCGTGGACTGCGCGAACTGCTGCAGCGTCAGCTGTCCCTCAGCTGCCAGCTCCGTGGCCCGCTCTGCCTTGCTCAGCAGGCTGGCCACAGCACCACTTTTGTGCTTTGAGGTAGGGTTGCTTTTGTCCACAGCCATGGCCGCCGCCAGGTCGTGCCCATTGGCCAACAGGGAGGCAGCGGCTGCGGCCGCGGCAGCCTTTTCGGCAGACTCCCCGCCCATCATGCTGCCACCGCCACTGCCACCGCTGCCCCCAAAGGAGGAGTAGTGGGAGAGAGGGCGGGAGCGACGCAGGCTCTTGTTGAGGGGTTCGCTGATGATGCCGCTCTTGTTCCGGCGCTCAGGGGGTGGTGCGTCATCTGCCACCGAGGCTGGCGCAGCAGCCGCCACCGCTGCACTCTTGTCTGCCACTCCCGCCTTTGGACCGCTGCCACTGCTGCCATTGGCGTTGCTGCCGCTGCTGCTACCGCCAGTGTCCTGGGGGCCACTGCCGAGGCTCGACATGGTGGGGCCGAGGCCCAGACCCCGCTGGTGGGGGAACCTGCCAACTGCGGGGAGTCCACAGATGAGCACCGGGGTCCTGCCGCCCACGACAGAGATGCCTGGTGGGCTTTGCTGCTCAGCGCAGGCACATGGTCAGGCGTCCACGTGGAAGTGTCTTCACTCTGTCGGGACAAGAGGATACAGGGTCAGGGCCTCCTCCAACACCAGCTGTATCGCCACTGTAACCACCACAGCCTGGCTAGGCATTCATTCAGTGCCAGCCACAGTTAGGAATTTCTAATTTGTACTATCTCAGTTAAGACTCACAAGAAACCCACAAGTAGTGGCTAGTAATATCCTATTTCATAGGTGAGGAAGACAAGGTTTGGGAGAAGAACTGACTAGCCCATGGATACACAGCCACCAAGTGGCACGGTGGAGGCTCAGCTGGGTCTCCCTCTGCCCTGCCAGGGTCTGGGAAGACCCGATGGAGGCAGGCAGTCCTTCCTGTGCTGGGGGTAGGAGAGAGCGGGAGAACTTTATTAACCTCAGAGGTTACCCTCTGCTTCCTCATCTTTCACTGATGCTACTATGGAGAAGAGGGGTGGGCACAGTCTCTGAACAGCTTGGAGATGCAGACCAAAAAGTATGGGAAGCTGCCCATGGATGCTCATTAGAGATTGCTAATACACATTAATTATCTCAAGGCCCTGGCAAGTTCTGCAGGTAAAGGAAACTGACTTTGTTTAACAGAGTTTGCCAAATAGAGCACAGAACCCTTATTTCAAGGAGCACGTACCCTCCTGCTAGAGGGCAGGCAGCAGTGTGCCAGGGGACAAGCCTTCTCCCGCAAGAGCAGGGCGGTGGGGTTGGGTGGGGGGCTTGTGCACACATCAGCACACACTTCCCTCTCTCTCTCTAACCTCGGGACCCACTCTTGTCTCTACTCAGGCCTCACTGCTATGTGCCGGCCTGGCTCCCAGATGGGTCTGGATGGAGGTCCCAGTGAGAGCAGAGAGGACTGTGGGCCCGAGGGACCTCTGGCTGCTGCAAGCTGGGACCGAGAGTAGGTGCAACCCTCTAGGGAATGGAGCCTGTTCTTCAGCCACGCCCATGTGTCTGAGGTGCCCCTTCCCAGGACAGAGCCTGTTCTGCTCAGGCCCCAAGACTAAGGCATGTGAGCAGCCAGGCTCCTTGGCCAGGAGCTCTAGAAGGAACTGTTCCAGATGGAGCCGAGTGGTAGTTTCCTCATCAGCCCTGGCTCTCTAGCGTCTGCCTGCCACGGCCCAGCAACCCCCAGGAGAGGGGTGGGAGGACGGGGCCCAGCCCCGAGCAGCTGGCGACTCAAGGGGGAGGCGCACATCTGGCTGGGCCTGTCCGGCCCTGGGCTTAGGGGCGGCACACACTGCATCTTTGTCCCCAGGCAACCCCACCATCCCCCAGTCACAGGACTCAGCCTGGCCCGGGAGGTCATCTAGTCCAACCCTGCACACTTACAGAAGGGGAAATCGAGGGCGCGAGCAGGCAGGGTCCCTGGCCCAGGACTGCTCAGGAGTGGCCACGAGGAGGAGTGAGTGCAGGCGAGGGAAAAGCTCTGTCTCCAGGGTTAGGTGAACGGCAGGCATCAGCAGCCAGCCAGCCACTCCCTGCCTCTCCCCAGCAGGCACTGGCCCACCTAAGCTCCTTCCTAGTGAAGGTGGATGGGTGGTGAGGAAGAGCTGGGCCAGCTGGCAGATTCCACCAGGACAAACCCAGGAGGGTCAGGCAGAGTGTCCAGACTGGGCTGGGGGTGTCACAGAGGTCAGATCGTAGTAAGAGGAAGGGGGTCACCCATACCCCAGGATTGCTGTGCTCCGTTCTACCTCCTAAGGGCCAAGCCCAGGCTGGCTGTTGGGCCCCTGTCCTCAGAGATCAGTACCCCTCCAGGCATCAGTGACCCTGGCTAGGTGTTGGGGACGAGGGCCAGTGAGATCAGGGCCAGAGACTGTCATGCCAAGTCACCTAGCCCTTGCCCATCCGAGCTCAGCTGCTCTGCCCTGGACCACAGCCCCAGGAGCCCCAGACACAGGCTGAGGGGAGAAGACAGAAGAAGGCAGACGCCCACGGGCTGGAGATGTGGGGAGGGAAGCCGTCTGCGCCCTAGCCCCTCTGTGTGTCCCCCGCCTCTGCGGCCTGCTGGCTGGTGGCAGAAATCGATAGCTGCATTAACGCTGCTCTTGCTCTACTCCCTCCCTCCTCCCAGTTCCAGGATCTGGCTCTGCGTGTGGGGCGGGCAGGTCAATTAGAAGTCAGCTCCCTCTGACACAGACACAGCCGGGCCTGCTTTCAGGGCTGGCACTCTGGCTAAGTCTCTCTGCTTCTGTCTCCATCCCGAGTCTCTCTTGGTGGGGACCTAATCTCATGTTCTGTTCATCTCTGGCCTCCTCTTCGAATCTCTCTGATCTTTCATTTTTCTGTCCTTCCTCAGGGACAACTCCCCCCAGCCACGCCCCACTCCCCCCAACCCCAGGTCCTGGGACATGCTGACTTTGGGCCCAGAGGACGTGATATGTCATTGAACAGGTACTGCAGGCAGAACACTGGTTTGTCAGCCTCAGAAAGTGAAGGCGGGGAGGGTACACGAGGGGGACTGGCACACAGGGCAACTCAAACCCCAGAGTGGACAGATACCAACGTCTAGTCCCCAAAGCCTGGTCCCCAACCAAGCCTGTTCCAGATCTGTCCCTGTACCTGGCTCATCTCCTTCAGATCCTGGGAAAAGCTGATGCCCTTGTCCCAGTGGACCACTGACCACAGGGCTCACGTGCCCTACTCATGGAAGGGGAGGACATAAGAGAAGACCTTCTCCCAGGCCCCGGCCTCTACTGCAGGGCACACAGCAACCCCCTCCCAGGCCAGGAAGGGCCTGGCAGTGCCCAGGCGGCAGGGGAGGAGCTGGGGCTGCGTTGAAGCGGAGCGGGAATGAGCGGGAGGGAAAGCTGGCGGGCAGGCGGGCGGCGGCGGGCGCATCCATCATCGGCCCTGCCAGGAACGCATCCAGCCCCCAAAAAGAAATACTGCGCCTGAGGAGGGACAACAAAGGGCTCCGTTTCATCAGTAATGCGGAGCCAGCGCCCCGCCGCCCCGCCAGCCGCGGTCAGCCCACAAAGGACCCCTTTGTCCATGCAGGAGCCGGGCCGGCCGGGAGCTGGGACCAGGGGCTGACGGGCGGGGACAGAGCCCAGGGGGCGGGGGTGAGGGGGGGAACCCAGGCATAGAGAGCTGGGGGGCAGAGGGGGACATGGGGCCAGAAGAATAGAGACAGGTGGTGGGGACAGAGGATCACGAGACAAGAGGACTCGAGGAGTGGGGTCAGAGAAAGGGACTGAGAGAGGACAGGGCAAAGGGTCAAGGTTAGAGGACAGAGCATCATAGGGAACACAGACTGAGGCAACTGGGCTCAGAGACTAGAGGATCTGAGAGACATGGAAACAGAGCCCTGAGGAGACAGTCCCAGATGCAAGGACCTGGGGACCAAGAGAAGGCAGGTGGACATGCCTACAGGAGAGGCAGGCAGAGGCAGAGGTCGGGGGAGCCCAGATGAGACCCAGCTTGTCTCGAGCCCCAGCCCACTCTGGCCCAAAGCCTGGGAGGAGAAAGGAAGGAGGGCTGGGGGTCAGTGGGTTCCTGGTCTCAGGGCCAGGCTGTGGGCCCTACCTCCTATGGGCTGGAGCTCACTTGGCTGAGCTGGGAAGTGAGGGACAGTCAAAGCTGGGGCCCCTCTCCTGACAGTGGAACCACCTCTGCCTCTACCCCCAGGCCCTGGTCAGCCCCAAAAGACATGGGACACCGTCCCTCCCTAACCAGCTCTCACCGACTCTCAGGCTCCCTTAACTAACCGACCCTATCCGCTAGCATTTATTGAGCACCTACTGTGTCCCAGGCCCTGTACTCTTATGCTTTACCTGTCTTCTCTCCCTCCTTGACTCCTCCCCAGTACTCAGGGAAAAAGGAACTATTAACCAATTTCAGAGATGAGGAAACTGAGGCTCAGGGAGGTTCAAGCTGTCAGGCCAAGGTCAAACAGCCGGTGCCCAGTAGGGCTAGAACTTGAACCCAGAGCCAAAGTGTTAGTCACCCTGCTCTGTGACTGCCTTTGTTCTGCCAGGGAAAGGTGACCCAGCTACCCCGAGGCTGCCCCCACCCCCACAGGTTGTTACCATGCCCGTCACCTTTACATGGTCAGGGGGATGAGCTGTCACAGACCCCAGGGGAGTGTCCCCACCTGCGGGGCTCGGAGATACCCAAGCAGGAACCCGGAATGCTGGGCCAGTGACATCATAATGCCAGCTGGCAATGAGGTCACCAGAGGTGGTGGCAGAGCTCTCACTCCACCCTCAGTGCCAGGGGAGCCAGGATTCATCCCCAGCAGGGCTCTGTCCTGAGCCCTTCAGGCCACACAGCAATGGTGGAGGGAGGCAGGACAGGCAGGCACTGTGGGGTGGGATAGTGCTGTCTGCATGGAGACATGCACACAGGTGGCCACAGTGAGATGTTCTAGATGTTCAGTTGCACACAGCCTGCACTACCTACCTGATAGCGGCCCCATGCTCTGTGCTCCTGGGGGGACAGTGCAGGATACAGACGCACAGCTCTGGAGGGGTATGCAGGAGCTGGGCTGATGGTCACATGAACTGATGTGAAAAGAGAGAGCGGGAAGGGGACTGAGTGGGGCAAGGGGACCTTTCTGGAGGAAGGGGCTGCTTAGCCTGTGAGTTAAGGATACGGAGAGGTTACCAAAGGAGACATGAACCTGAAAGCGTTCCTAAGAAATGGGGAAGTGGGTGTGAGGTGTGGCTATGAGGTTGGCAGGGTCCCAACGGGGTGGGGCTTGAGGTCAAGGGCAGGATTTTTTTTAACAGATTTGCTGAGGTACAATTTTTACTTACTATAAAATTCACCCATTCAATGGTTTTTAGTAAATTTACAGAGTTGTGCAACTATCACCAATACCAACGGCAGAGTTTGCACAAGGCACCATCCCTCCCCTACTCCTCTGCTGGCTGGAATAGCCTCCCAGCTGTCCTGCCTGCTGAAGGAAGGCTTCCTGGAAGAGGTGGCATTTCATCAGGGCCTTCAGGACGCCAGGCACTGGCCCAGCAGAGCCCGCCATCGTCTATGTAGGCCCGGGTTGCAGACTCACACACCCTGGCTCATCGCACCCTTCCCCACACTTCCGTGCCCACTCCTGACATCCCTGCTACACCCCTTCACGCCCCTCCAGCCACCTTGATGGGCTGGTGGTGTCCTTGTTCTCCAACGGAGGCAAGATGGACAGACTGACTGATGGTGGGCAGGCCAGTGGTGGCGGGGAGGGCAGACCACAGGCTACGGTGGTTGAACTGAGCTGAGCAATTGGGTGTGTGTGTGGGGGGGTTTCCATCTCTGATTTCCATGATTCAGCCTGGGGAGTTTCCAGAGGGAAAAAAAAGCCCTACTCAGGCCCAGGGAGACACACATAGGGACACTGGTCTTGGAGGCCAGGAGAAATGCAGGCCCCACTGGAGAGGACAGGGCACATATCCAGCTACGGATGGACACACACATACAAGGACACATTGACCACTGTTAGCACCCAGCAGATGGCCTGGGGTGGGACACGCCCTCAATACCACTAGGGCCTCCCTAAGACTAACACCCCAAGACCAACTGCCAAGGACAGAATGGGGGTGAGGGCTGCAATCCTATTTCCCTGACTCCATACCCCCTGGCCTTTTATGCCCCTCTTCTCAAGGCAGGCTCAACCCCCTTGCCTGAGAACTGAAACATGCTGCTGAGAAAACCCAGGAGTATAGGGGGCTCTGTTCGCCCTTACAGAGCTCCCAAAAGCAGCCGGAGGAGGGGATAAACCCATTTCATGGACAAAAAACACTGAGGTCCCGGGCAGGAGGTATTCCCTGACCTGGGGCTCTGGGGAACAAGACAGGGGTCCTGGGACACCTCTGATAAAGACAAGGCCTGCCTCAACAGGTACCTCCTTTGGGCCAGGTTCCTTCTCTGGAAGAGTCAAAGGACCCGGAGGGCCCTCCTTGCTGTGTGACCGTGGCATATGGCCTCTGAGCCAGTTTCCCCATCTGTAACATGGCACCACGAGGATAACAGCTAACATGTATGGAGACCTTCCTATGTGCCAGACAATGGACATAGCTTGTCTCATCGAACCCTCATACCCACTTTCTGAAGGAAGTACTATGATTGCCCCATTTAGAACAGGCAGTTTGATAAGCAACTGTGATCTGGAGAAAATGATGGCCTCCCTGTTTGGGAGCTCCTGGGTCTTAGACTAAGGTTTCCTAAAGTGGAGATGTCTGAGCTGACACTAGCCTGGGATCAGAGCCCACACACTTACTTAGGACCTCCCTCCTGGTGGGCCTCACCACTGGACAAGCCAGGGAAAGCCAGCTCAGAGATATGTGGGCCAAGGAATTGGTGGGGACAGGGCACATATCCATAGGGCTGGCCAGGGGACTGAGTCTGCAGGCCCAGGTCTGTGGCTCCATCCTGTCCCTTCCTGTTGACTTTGACACCCTGCCCCACACTGAGCCTCAGTTTCCATCTGTAAAATGGAGAAGAATGGTTCTTGTTCCTCACCCCAAACTGCAGGAGCCATGAGCCCAGAGGGCCCCATGCGGAAGGAGGTGGAGAGATACAGAAAAAAGACTCCGGATAGTGAACACCCCCCACCCGCCCCCATCAGAGAGGCCAGAACTGGCTCTTGATGTGATTTTCAGATGGGGAAACTGAGGCCTGGAGAGAAGGGTTTTGAGCAGGCCACAGGGTTGGGACCAAGCCCCAGATGATGTGAGGCTTATTGGGGTGAGCGTTCAGACCCCTCCCTTTCCTATCTTCCCAGAGGACACGATAACAGCAGACCCTAATGATGAGCACTCACTCTCTGCCACGTATTGTGCTAAGCATCTCACATGCATTTTCCCACTGAATTCTCTCTGTAACTTGTTAACTAGTATTAGCCCCATTTACAGATGAGGCTCACCTGCCTAAGGTCACAAGGTCAATAAACGGCAGAGTCAGGATTTGAAACCAGGTCTCTATGACTCCAGGGCCTGGCTCTCCAACACTGGCCAAGGGCTCCGAGGCACGTTTTGGCTGGAGGGTGAGGTCCAGTTCAGCTCTCAGCCTAGGGGAACCCTCTAGGTTTCTCAAGGGTCCTGGGGGGTGGTTCTCAGGCTCTGGGCAAAACACGTCGGGATGCTGTTGCAGAGAAGTCTGCAGCTGTACCTTAGGGCCCAGGAAGACAGGGGAAGGGGCTGCGGGTGGGCCGGACGGGCCAGGCTGGGCCAGAGCTCCGGGCATTCCGGTGGCCTCCGCAGGAAGCAGAATGGGACGGAAACCGGCTCCTGCTCCTCCCCCAGAATCCTGCGGGCAGCCCAGCCGGCCTGCACAGAGGCCCTCTTTGTGCCGGCCCCAACCCGCCACCCGCGGCTGGCCCAGGGTTTTGAGTTTCCTGGGGGGTGGAGGCCCCCACCACTGCTAAACCTCCAGCTACCTCCCCCTCTCAGGGGCGGTCACAGCAGTCCGCAGCTGGAGGAGGAAGTGAGTGACGGCCAGGGCTACCCCAGAGACCCCGGTGGGCCTGAAGTCTGTCCACATCTCACTCCCCCAACACTTACACACCCTAATCAGGGGCTGGAGGTGGGCAGAGGGACCCAGAGACAGAGCCTGAGAGACTCCCCTGAGCCTGACCTCCCAGCCAGCGCCATCAAGCCCATCCTGACCCACACAGAACCCTCCCATTCCACTCCATCTCAGTGCTCTTGTGCCCAAGGTGGTGGACATCCATGGAGGCCGGCCAGGTGGGTAGGGTGGCCCATCTGTCAACCACCATTTCCTACTTTTCAGGGGCTCCCTGGACACACAGGGTGCATCAGAGGGGAAGCCTCAAGCTCACTTCAGCATCTCAGGGGACAAAAGCTCCTTGGGTGTTGTAACTGCTCAAGGAACACCAGGCCCCAAGGATTGGAGTGTGTATGGTGAAAGCAGCACTAGGGACAAGTATATCTGTGTGTGTCCACCTGGGAGGTGTGTCAGAAACCTGTGCACGCTGCATGCACGAGAGTGTGGGTGTGTGTGTGTACAGTCTCAGCTGTCACTCTGTGGGTTTGAGCACTGATGAACACATGGGGCTTAGATACCAGTGGAGGTGGAGGTCTCTGTGTGACTCCCCTGTGTGTATGAGTGGAATGTAGCTATCTGCATCTGTGGATGTATGCGTACGACCGAGTGTGCGTGTGTCCAAGTAGAGTGGTTTACGTGGTGGCTGGATGTTTGTGGGTTCTTCTGGCCTGTGAGGGTGTGCGCGCGCGCGTGCAGGCGTGCATGCGCTCACTGTGAATTGTCTCAGGGCCTCTGAAGGGTTCTGGGATGTGAGTCTGGGGCCCACCTGGCGTGGGGATGGTGCAGACAGGAACTGACGCCAGGTGCTGGGGCCCCTGTGGAAACAGGAAGTTGCCCACAGGTACGCCTGGGCTGTGGTGGAGGCTGGGCTCCGCCCAGGTTCAGTTTGTCCCCCTGAGAAACCAACCCAGGGTTCCAATGGCCAAGAACCTGTCCCAGCCCCAAGGGAGGCACCTGCCTTGTCTGCCGTTCAAGACCTGATGGCTCTGGCCAGCATCTGCCTGGCCTGAGCATGGAAAAAACTGGAAAACAAAAGCCCCCAGACCGCAGGCCCTCCCTGCAGAGGCGTGGGGGAGGCAGGCAAGAGGAGGGAGGCTGAGGAGGAGGGAGGGAGGTGGCGCTGCAGCCCCGGAACACAAAAATAATGAGGCGAGAGGGGCCATGGGGCCGAGCTGGCTGGTTCCGGAGTCGCTATCTGACCTTGACAGATGCCACAGCTGGGCGCCTGGAGAGGAGCCGCCGCCACAGTGCTGCCGAACAGCCCCCCCAACCCAACCCGCCACCTCCCCCAGGCTGGGCCGACGGAGGTTCAGGCAGGCCCCAGCCACAGGCAGCCACCCCACCAGGTGGGTGCAGGGAGACCTCAGGGTGCAACCCAGTCAGGCAGGGGGGTGGGGGGGGTATGGAGGCAAGAGAGTGGGGGCAGGGCTGCTGCAGGGCACGGAGGCGGCAACCGGGGTCTCCTGAGGGCACCCTGGCCCTCAGGTGCGGCTATGTGTGTGAGAGACACACAGAGCATGCTACTGTGCTTGTGTAGCTATGAGGCTGAGGGTGTGTGTGCAAGAGAAGCCAAGTGTGAGTGTGGGTGTGACAGAGATGAAGCTTGTACTTGGGTGCACGTGTCCTTGGGGTCACTGATCACTCCCCTGCCCCCTTCCAGAGCCACAGCTATGCTGGTGGGAGCGAGCCATGCTGGGGCCAGGGGTGGCGGGGTGCGAAGAAAGCCACAGGCGCCCCGCACCACCAGGTTCTGTCACTTGCAGATGGAGGAGAGGTGGCCCTGTGGCCTTCCCGGGCCTCCCCTTTCTCACACCATGGTGGTGCTCCCGGGCACAGTGATGGGCTCGGGCTTGGACACCACCACTCTGGGGACACCAGTGAGGGGCTGGGGTATGAGCTGCTGGAGGGGATGCTGGGCTGGAGGCGGATTAACAATTCTGAGCACTGGCTGCATAATTAAAAAATCATTACGGCAGGCGGGCGGGCAGAGCCGAGTGTGAGCTCGCGCTCAGAGCGGGTGGGGACACTGCCATGGCGCTCCCCCTCCCACCGCTTCCCCGAGGAAAAATCCCACCTGCTAATATAATTATGGAAAAACACAAGCACAGAAATTCGGTTTCAGCAAACAACGTGCGTTGAGTGCCCAGGGCCTGCCTGGCCCTCAGCACAGCGAGCAGGCTGGTCACCAGTGCCCAAGGCTCCTGGCAGTGAGGCAGGCCCTGCTGGGTCCATACTCCAGACCCCCACCTCCACCCCGTCAGCAGCCCCCAAGAGGGCGGGCGGGGGACATGTAAAGCCCAGCTCCTCAAATTACAAATCCAAGAGAAAACTGGCCTGTCCTGATAGTGGACAAATGGGGAAATTGAGGCTAAGGAATCTGTATACGCTTATTGTGTTTGTGGCAACGCTGAGAGGAAGTGTCGGTCCCGCTTCACCAACGCAACAGCTAAGGAACTCAACCCCATCCCCATCCCCATCCCCATCCCTTCCCCTGTATCCCTCCAGCTTCCCTATCTCATCAGTCATCCCCCAGCCCCTTCCACTCCCGCTGGGAGGAGCAGATCTCTCCCCGAGACTGAACGGAACTGTTCAAGCCAGGTGACCCAGCCCCTCCCAGCGCTTACCCACGCCGGGACCCCCAGCCTCCCAGTTCAGAGACAGGGTGTCCTGGGCTTGTCTGGGTTAAGCTAGGCCAGCAGGGCTGGCTCCCGCCACGGGCAAGGCAGCCAGGTCTGGGGCACAGGCCCCAGGACGGCAGGAACAGCAGCCATCACCTCCGGCCTGGAGTGGGCGGCGGGTGGCGCGGGGAGGGGAGCCGGCCCTAATTAGTCGGCCAGGGACCCGGGCGGGCGCCGGGGCAGCAGACGCAGAAGCCGGAGCCGCGCAGGCACGTCCGCGGCCAGGAGGCGGCGGGGAGCAGGGAGGCCGCGGCGCCCTAGGACGCGGTGGGACAGGCGGCCTGGGAAGGCCCGGGCGGAGGAGATTCCGCACCGAACAGGCCTGGCTTCCCTCATTCCTCGGTGCCACCAGGCACAGCAATTAGAGGTTTTCAAAGTTTGTTCTTAATTGGTTTCATTTTTGCCTCATAAATGATTCATGGCCCTGGAGGTCTGGGAGGCAGAGAGAGTGGCAGGGGAAATTTGGGGAGGCTTTCGCTGGGAGCCAGGCCCCCTACCTGAGGCTGGAGAGGGGGCTGCAGCCTTAGCCCAGTTGATGACAGGGCCTGGGGAAGCCTTGGGCAGGTGGGATCCTCCAGCAAAAATAAAAACCCAGGCCCTCTCCTTGGGGCACTGACTTAATTAGGAACTGCAACTTCTCTGTAGACCAGAGCTCTGCATCCAGGCCCAGAGCCACCGCAGCTGCTGGGGCCCTGGGAGGGTGAATAATAATGTAATGATAACAAAATAACAGTGTCAATAGTAATAATAAAGATGGTGAACACTTAAGAAGGAGTTCTCACAAAGTTTCAGACATGAAGCTAAGAACATCTCTTTTAACCACTCACCCTACACCTCCCAAGCACTACCAGGAAGAGGTACCAGTATCCCCATTTTACAGATAAAGAAACTGAGGCTTGGAGAGATTAAGGTCTCTCCTCTGACCCTCTGATGCCAGAACTCCTCACTCCCCAAGGTCTCAGGAGCCTGGGGCTCAAGGCTGGACACTGGGAACACTGCCTGCCAGGTGAGTTAGGAGTTGCAGGTCCCAAGGAAGCCTGCAGAAGACCCCACACCCATCTGGGCCAGGTTAGCTCTGCCCCTCACAAGGCTGAGCAATGTCCTCACAGGGCGTCAATTGGCCCAGCTGTCAAATAGGCAAGCAGGAGCCCTATGACCCCCACCCAGTGCTAACTCTGTGGTGGCCTTGGGATTAGAGAGATGTCATGGACCCCACCCTCAGGAAGCTCCCAGTCTAGGGGAACATGGATGGACACACACAGAGAAGGGTTTAATAAGAGTCTGTGCAGAGAACTCCGAGCACTTAGCCAGTCGCCTGCTGGGAGCTTCTTGGAGGTAAGGTGGGCAGAGGACGTTTCTCCCCTTTAAGCCCATACCCAGCCCACACAGGATGCTCAGGGAATGGGTGTGGTCCATTTAAACCTTAGGCTAGAGGTCAGACCTTGAAGAAACCCAGAACTACAGACTACATCAGAGGGCTATGGGATGCAAAATGCCTAGCTCAGCCTGCCCATGACAGTCACTTTTATTCTGAACCACTATGACAGGTGAGGCCTACACAATTAACTGCAGGGCCCACTTGGTCCCTGGGGACATCCTGGAGGTAAGGAAACGCACTAAACAAATCCAAGAGTAGATGCTGTATGGACTCCCCCTAGAGGCCCCAGGGCTCTGGGCCACTAGCTGTTGGCTCTTGGGTGCTTCACAAGTATCACCTCCTCGTATGTCCTCCAGCTCCAGTCCCAACCACATGCACCAGATTCCCCTCCAAAATCTTGGCCTTCTCAGGCTCTGGCACCTGCACAGTTCCATTGGCTCCCTGCTCTCCCACCCATCCGGCCTCACCAGGCAGTGAAATAGTCTGGTGCCAAAGTCAGACGCTTCAAGTGGTTGTACCTCCCTGTGCCTCACCACAGCCCTCTGCGTGGCATATATGATCACACCTGTTTCCCAGATGAAGAAAATGAGGCTCTGAGAAGCTAAGGGACTTACTCAAGGCCACACAGCTTAGGGGAACCCAGACCCAAACCTCTTAAAAGCCCATGTGCCTCACCTTGCTGGCCTCCTACAGGTCATATCCCTGACCTGTCCCAGGTCTGGCCACCTCTTGCCCCAGCCCCAACCTATCCTCCGTCTAGACAAAGACTAGGTACTGAGGTACTGTGTACCGAGTCCACACTCCTCCAGACACTAGAACCTGGTCAGGCTGTTGTGGTCTGGGGCCCTGCAGGGGACCCAGGAGGCAGTAGGGTTCCCTACATAACCCAGGGAGCCCTAGGGTATGGGGCCTCCTGCCTCAGCCCAGCTGGGTCATCCTGAGGGTGGGGTGGTGGGAGAAGTCCCCATATGCACATACAGGATAACACAAATGTCTGAGGAAGGGGAAGGAGGCGGCACAATGATGCCAGGGAGGAAGGGGTTGGCCATGTTCTCTGGCCCTCTCTTTGGGGTACAGTCAACTTTAAGGCTCCTATCACACACACTTGGGAGGGGGCTGCCTGTGGAAGTGTTCATACCTTGCGAAGAAGCTTAACTTTTATACACCCACTACTCCATCCTGCTGGAGAATATAGCTGAATGCCTTGTCACATCCTCTGAGCCTCAGTTGCTTCATCTGTACAATGGGCCCAATAATGTCCCTTGAGCTCTATGGAAAAGACTTTGGGAATAGGTTTAGAGGTTTCCCTTGAGAAAAGGGATTCGGAAGAACTGGACAAAACGCTCAGTAGTCTATGTTGGCTGGGGGCACTTGAGACACTGTGGTCAGTGTATAGTAGAAGCTTGACAATGGCCTGGTGAACACACAAACAAGTGGCTGAGTTCAGAGTTCAGAGTTCAGCTTAGCCAGTCCAGGTGACACACCCTTCCCAGGTGTCCCCTCTGGGCCAGGACACTGGTCTGCCCAGCCAGGTCACCGGGGTCTCCCTCCCCAGCCTGCCCAGGAAGCTGCACGTCTCAGGTGGGTCAGCACTGACGTCAGTAGGACCAGGTGGGCGTGCAGCCTGCCACCTCCGGAACCACCAATTAATTAACTTTTTCAAATTAATTTCCCAAGCAAAATTCCATAATTACATCTGTCTCCATCACCCTGAGCTGGGCAGGCAAGAAGACCCCGCAATGAGATGGAACATGACCATACTAGGGGGTGACCATCCTAGCCCCAGGAAGAGGTCAGAGAGGCACTGGGGGTTGGGTTTCATCCTGGCAGGGTGATTGTCTGGCCTCCTTATGGATGCTGAATGAGAGGGGAGGGGGCCGAGAAGCCAGAGCCCCCCAGCCAGGAAGTGGAGGGCTCAGGGACACCCATGCCTTCCCAGCTCATCCTGCTGCCCCCACCCCCCACCCGGTGCCCCCAAACTACAGTGGGTCTTAGCAGGGCCCAGTAGCAGCACCAGCACTGCAAGGCTGAGGAGGCCGCGACTGCAGCGTTCTAATTTCCCAAAGGGGTTGAGATTAATTAGCTCACACACACGTGCAGAGAGGAGAGGAGAGTGGGAGCTGGGGCGGGTAGCGTCAGGCGAGGAGCTGGCTGGCGCTCCCCCCACCCGCCCGACAGGCAGTCAGGTGGCCTTGACAGCCTGGGTGCTCTGAAGGTCAGTGGCCAAGCCGGCTGAGCCAGCAGACTGGCACTGTCTCCTTCCCAGAAGCCCTGAGACCAAGACGGGGGGTGGGGGGTGGGGCGGTGGTGGTGCAGCAACCAAGAGGACAGCTGGTGGGTGTGGTAGGTCACCAGGGATCGAGTCTGTGCCAGGAGCTCTGTCCACACCATCTTGTTTTATTCTCCCAGCAGCCAAAAGAGGTAGGCACCATGGTCTTCCCATTTCACAGATGAGAACACTGAGGCTCAGAGCTGAGTTAAAGTCACCCAAGTTGTTGATGGTGAGACTAAAATCCAAGTTGGCCCATCTCTAGAGCCCACCTTGCTCCCCCTGGATCCCATGCTGACATGAGGTCTGCAGGAGCCCTAAGCCTAGGGCTTAGGTGACCTGGTGACCAGTTGCAGTTGCAGGGCCTGTGAGTGCGTCTGTCTTGACTGTGACCTACCTCCATCTCAGAGAATGTGCAGGGCAGACTCTCAGTCATTTTACAGATGCAGAAACTGAGACCAGAAAGGGGAAGTAACTTGCCACACAGCACAGGGCCCCAAACCCAGACTTTCTGCCCCTCCGTTTAAGGCCAGCACCAACTTCCAGCAATATAAACCCGACTCAGTGACCTTTAGTGAGCCCTGACCCAGGGCCACGCTGTGCCTGGTGCTCTCTTTAGCTAACCAGCACACACTGATTGCGGCGGTGGGGGGTGTCACTGTGGCCCCTGTGTACAGAAGAGGAAGATAGCTCCAGCTCAAGGGCACTTTCTTAACTACTCCCTGCAGGGCTCTCCAGAGAGAGGAAAAGAGTCCCCAGGAAGGTGGGGGGTGGGGATGGGAGAGGTGTGTGACACTGACCAGGCCCCTAAGCAGCTCTCACAAGACTAGCAATTGACCTTCCCAGAACTTGTCTGCAAGGAGATCCCTGCAACCCTAAGGAGCATCAATCTGCTCCCTGGGGCATGCCCTGACTCCTACCCCACTCCCAGTGAATCATGTCTGCAGCAGACAAGGGCAACAGGGCTCACCCTCCCCAGGCTTAAGGGGTCAGCAGTCCCAAGGTTCTTGGGTCCAAGATAACAGAGGGCCCTAGGAGAGTCATGGGGCGGGGCATAGGTGGGGAAGGGGATGGCCCAACTAAGAACATTACTCATCATGTGGATTATGGGAGATGGGTAGGTGTCCCCCAGAGGCACAGGTTCAGGCCATGAAAGGGTCCAAGTGGGGTTTGGAGTCAGGGTTCCTCTCCCACTCTGCAGCCTCCAGCTAGGTGACCTCAGACAAGGGGCTTGATCTTGCTGAGCCCATTCCCTGATCTGTGAAATGCCCACCATGACAGCCCCACCCCCACCAGGGTCTTAGAGAGGATGTATGTGAGGTTCTCAGCGCGGGGCCAGCATGCACAGGCGCTCAATAAGTGAGAGCTGTGTTGTTATTTTTACTGTCATCATCAGCCAACACGGGAGTGAGTGTCAAGGACAGCTCAAGCCAGGAGTGCTGGGTAATCCAGGTTGCAGCCCCAGTTCTGCCACTGTTTGCCTTTGAGTCTGAGCCAATCCCTTATGCCTCAGTTTCCCCAGCCTGAAACAGAACATTCCCTGCCCTGTCCTCTTACCTGCAGGAACACGGGGAGGTGAGCATACCGTAGGGGTCTGAAGGCTACAAAGAGGGCAGCACTCAGCTGTCCTTTTCTGGCCACAGGAATAACCCACCTCTACTTCCTGCCAACCTTTCCTCCTACCTCCCTGGCCCCCCAGCCCTGCCTGCTCTATGTCAGCACTTCTTCAAGCTCCCACAGTCCCAACAGCCCTTCCACAGGTGTATACTAAGCCCCTCACCGCCCTGCAAAGGCCACATTTGCCACCTGGAAGTCCCTGCTTGAGTCTAACTTGTGGCCTTGCTACCTGTTGGGGGTTAAGGGACAGAAAAAGTCTTGGAACCATGGTTGGCTCTCTGTTTCCACCAATACTGTGAAGCCCCCAGAAATGTCCACCCAAGGACCCCAGGTTCCTCTGCCCTGGGTCCAATCTATTCCCAACCCTCCCCTTCTCTGTGGCCCCAAGCCCAGCCTCTCCACTCCCACACCCCAGCATTGTCATCTAAGAACAGTCCTAGAGAAGGGTAAATCCAAGACATTCTAATTAAGGAGTCCTTGCTGTGGGGTACTACTCCCAGAAAAATGCCAGCTTTGGTGGAGCAGACAGGTGGAGGGGAGGGCTGGACTCACCTGGAGATCCAACTGTGACGTGGTGAGAACCACACCCCACCACCTACTTCAGCTCTTGCAGTTTTAAGACACAGAGATAAGGGTCATACCCATTTTATAGGTGGCAAAAGTGAGGTCAGAGAGGTTGGCACACTGGGCCATGATTTACACAGCAGGCAGTAATCAAGCTCCAAGTAACCAAGCCAGGTTTGGAGCCCAGGCCTGCCCAACTCCAGAGTCAATGGCTCAGGAGACATCCAGTCCTCCTTACTGGCCACTGTTGTTTGTTTTCTTCAGGATGCCTAGGCCCCTCTCTTCTCCTCGACCACTGACCAGGCCTTTATGGGGGAGACCTATGTGGCCAGGAGATGGGAGCCAACATGGGCCCGACCTGCCCCTTGACCTCTGCTAGGCTGTCTCAATCCTGTGGGCCCAGAATGATCTGCAGTCTGAGTGTTAGGTGACTGTGTCCAAAGCCCTTCATGACCATGAAGCCATCCCCATCAGACTCAATTCTCTCATCTGAAAAATGATGTACTTTTCAGTGTATGAAAAATGGGTATGCCCCCAGTCCTGCTCACTCCAGGGAAGGCCGGCACCAGCCCCAACAGGCAGCAGAAACATAGAGACTCCCTGAGGGCATCCCTCTAACGCAGCAGCCCAGCCCTTCCTTGTACTCAGGCCAGATCTGTATCCATTTTGCAGGCCAGGGACTAAGAACCAGGGGCTAAGTCCGAATTCTAAGTCTCAGGGTGCTGGCTGCAGGGCAGGAGGGGATGATGAGGAGCTTGGGAACCAAGAGGACAGAGGAAAGCGGGTGCCAGGGTGAGCAGGGAGTGTGAGCTGACAGACTCCTGAGGCGCAGCCCCCTAGATCAAGGGAGTCTCGTTCCTCCCCAGTCTCTGGCACCCCCAATCTCCCAAGGACCCAGCTCCCTGAGTGGGGGGAGCAGCTGGCCACTTGGCGCTCCCAGGAAAATCGATTCTCCACGGCTTTCCTTCTCCAGCCTTTCCTCTTCCTAGCTCCTCTGCATCCCTCCCCCATCGACCCCCAACCGGCTCTGCCTGGACCAGAGATCCCCATACTGGAGGGCAAGTGGGTTTAACACTTCCACGCCCGAGACTTGGGCCTCCTCCCCCAGAGAGCCAGCCTGCGGGGTGGGAAAACGCCTCCCTTCCCGTGCCCACCTTGTAGAATTCAGCTGACTCTACATGGCCGAGGGCTGGGCCTCTTTTGTGTGAGCCTACACAGGGGCCTTTGAGTGAATGGAGCCTCAACCACGCTGCGAGTGCGCGTGTGTGTGCCAGGCTTGGTGCGGTCAGCGGCACTGGCCCAACTCTCCGCACCATCTGGGTGAGCTGTGGCCGGAGGACGATGGCCTGAGGCCGTGACAGGATGGAGCAGACATACAATTGCCTTAATGGAG
Source organism: Balaenoptera physalus (assembly GCF_965194825.1). Lineage (NCBI taxonomy): Eukaryota > Metazoa > Chordata > Mammalia > Artiodactyla > Balaenopteridae > Balaenoptera > Balaenoptera physalus. Next base: position 60,848,604 of record NC_138890.1, read on the forward strand.
CTGTTTCCCAGGGGCCCAGCACGCCCACGTGTGACTCTGTTTATCCATTCGCCTCTGCGCATGCCAGTGTGCGGGTGCGCCAGAGGCTGGGGCCGTGAGTGTGACAGAGAGCGTGCTTCTGGAGTGTGCACAGTGAATGTGACTGGGCCGTGCCCGTGGGGGTCAGCCGTGTGTGCTGGGTCGTGTGAAACGACGTGTGCTGAGTGACCGTCTGTCCCAAGCGTGCACCCCCAGGGGTGCCGCGCGGGGCGTGCGTGAGTACGCGCTGCCTGCCAGGCCGCAGGGCCTCGTGGGGCTGCTGGGGACGGGGTGACTCACGTCTCCTGAGCTCATCCCGCCGCCAGCCCGCCTAGCTCACCCTGCTCTGCTGGGCTCATGCCGCCAGCGCAAGGGAGGGGGTGGGGGGGAGGCTCAGGCAGACGCGGCAGGGAGGCCAGCTTGATAAATAACCTGCTGCTTCCCCAGGCCTCTGAGAAGGGGAGGCTGCATCATGGGGAGAAGGGGAGAAGCGGGGGGGGGGGAGGCAGCCCTGGCCCCCACAGCCCAGGCTACGGCTCCGGTTCCTGTTTCATCGAAACCTGAGCTGGGAAAAGCCTATCGGGTCATCTTGCTGTCCTGCCGGCCGCCAGGCCCAGGCAAGCTGCCCCTCAGGGGACAAGCCCGCAGCCTGGCCGCCCAGCCGGTGGGTGGGTGGGTGGGGGGAGGATATTTCTGTCCAGACTAAATGCAGCTCTAGGCCTCTGTCTGCCCCCCCACCAACAGCTGCTCCCAGGGGCCCCCTGGCTCTGCAGGACTGACTAAATATAGCCCCCCACCCTAGCAACCCCCAATGTTCACCTCTTCCCAATGACCCCACCCTCACGAGGGTAGGGGGAAGGCCAGGGAGCCCACTGTGTGACCCTGGGCCAGTGTATGTCCCTCTCTGGGCTCTCAGCTAGGAAACATCAAGTATTACTCAGCTCTAGGCCCTGATCTGCCTAACAGGAACTATCGGAGAGAAGACAAAGGTGACTAAATTGGGGTCTTTGTCCAGGGAGGCAGGGGCTGAGGTCCCCTCCTTCAAAATGACTCCAGCCTGCTTCAGCAAAAGAAAGCCTGGGGGAGCCCTCCCCAGCACCCCAAGTACCTTCAGGCTTATAAACATGGCCCCCTTCACCCTGCCTATTCCTTGCCCAGGCTGGGCAATACCAGGCTCCTCCGACCTGCCTCAGCCGGACCCTGGCCAGGAAACAAGTCGTGCCAGGCTGTGGGTGGGGGGAGACGCAGGAGCATGACAGCTGCTATTTCCTGCAGGCCACAGTTGGGCACAACCCGGATTCCTGCCTGGCTCCACACTCCACCAGACAGCCTCTCCCAGGCTCCGGCCCTCAACAGGGCACCCCTTCCCCAGTGTCAGCACCGTCATCAGCCGGGGTCCCGGTCCCACTCCTCCCACTCTACTGATTCAGGCAGGAAGAAGGTGCCGGATGCACCTTCTGGCCCGGGCTGGGGAGAATGGTGGTCTCTGCAGGGTTCAACAGGCGGGGGAGGCAGCCCCAGCTTCCCTCCTCCTGCCTGCCTGCCCACCCGGCTGCTTCCCCCAGCCCCACACGCACCAAATTCCCCACATGCCTGTCTGTCTCTGACAGCTCGCGCAAATACTTGGCTGCACGGGCACCCGCTGTTCTGAGCCCGCTGCGCCTCCTCCCCTGCCTTCCCCCGGGGGCTCTGCAGACGCAGCCAGGAATGGGAGGGGGGCCAGAGCCAAGAAGCTTGGTGGGCAGTAGGGGGAGTGAAGGCGGGAGGAACCGGTCTCAATTCCGAAGCACCAGCCCCGGCCCCCAGGCCTGGGGGAACTGAGGGACTTGGGAGGCCACCATGAGCCAGCCCTGGCTGGGCGGCAGCTGCTGACGCCCCCGCTGCCCCCCGGAACCTCCCAGGAGGACCTTCCGGAGGCCTCCCACTCGCCTCAGCCGATGAAACAGCATCTGCCGCTCCTGCGGTGGCAGCTCAGGACAGGGCGGAGGGCACCGTGAGGCCCCCCGGGAAGGCTTTGAAATCTGGACTATGGCCCGGCCCCTCCTCGCAGCCCGGCCCGCCACCACAGGCCCAGCCCCAGAGCGTGGGGGGGCTGTGTTCCAGCCCTCCTGCAGTGTGAGGGGCACACCTGCCCAGCTGCCAGGCCTGGGACGTCTCCATCCGACTGGCTGGGGGCCTTGTTTGCCCCAACTATCCTCCTTCCTGCTTGCCTCGCCTCCCTCCCCGGGGACCAGTGGAGGAAACACTTCCTGAGAACAGCTGGGATTTTCCGCTGGACATTGTGCCTCGCTGGCCAGCCCCTTATCTCCCCCCACCGGCACCACACTCATTCCTTCTCCCAGAGTCACCCCTTTAGCCAAATCATACGCCAAGGACACCCCTCCTCTCCCCACTACTTGCCTCAGCATCCCCAGTACCCAGCACATATCCAGGCACAGAGCAGACAATGAATGAATGACCTCATGGAATGACACACTCCATTTTGCAGATGGGTGTACCGAGGCCAGGAGAGAGCCCAGTGAGCTAGGTCTCCCATCCAGGGTTCTTCCTGAAGGAGACTCTGTCTGCAGGGCCCTTCTCTATCATTTCCCACCTGCCACACTTTCTGCCCCAGGAACCCATTCAGCCTCCCAGGCTACTGGAGGCATTAGGACGACTCCAAGCAGAACTTCTCAGTGCTCTGGGTCCAAATGCCCAGCTGGCTATTCAGTACTCCTCGCCCAACTCTCCCACAGCGTAAGGGTGGTCTTAAAAAGAATCCCAACCGTATTGTCCTTGTGACGCTAGACTGTGGGGTAAAGCCTCCTCTCCCCATTGCACAGATGGGGCTGCTGAGGCCCCCAGGGGAGGGGGGAGCTGCAGGCAGCCGTGAATCAGAGGGGGAGCTGGGAAGCCGCCCGGCCCTGCCGGCTGTCGCTGGAAGCAACAGCCTGCATTTCCTCCTCACACTGGTGCCTTGGGGAAGCGTGGGCAGCGGGCGGGCAGGCACTGCCGTGAGGACCCCTCCTGCGCCTGCAGGCCAGCCGCATCCCCGTGCTGCCTGACTGGGCCCACACAGCCCACTCCCCGAGCCGGCTTCATCTACAAAGAGGGGTAGACCAGAGGCAGAACTGGGTTTCTGTCTAAGGTATGTACTCATGTCACTTGAGGGCACCACAGGGAAGCCCCTCCCCTCAGATCCTCAATGTTCCTAGCATCAAACAAGATTGAAACATGACCATTCATGCATCCTTCCAGCAGTAAAGCCCGTGGTTCTGTGATTCTGGAATCCCAACACGACAAGAATCCTGACAAGAATCCCTCAGCTCCAAGTATTCCATGATTTTAGACTCCTGTGACTTAAAATTCTAGGCCACCAAGAACGGACGCTGCCTGGAAGAAGGGGGGCCAAGCCCGCTCCTACCTGCTGCTATGCGCCCAGCTAACCAATTTCCTATCTAGCTTTGGGGGAGGTGGGTCAGGCAGGAGAGGGGCTGGGCTCTCCCATCAGGGTCAACAGGAAATGGACGTGAGGCTGTGGGGCGGGCGTGGGGGTCATAAGCCTGGGGATACAGCTGGTCTAGTCCTGGAGGACAGGCCACCACCTCGTGGCACACGCAGCCACTGATGCTGCAGCTGTCAGGAAGCCCAGCCCTTGCCAGAGCAAAAGTGGGTGGGTAGGGGTTTGTGAGCCTGCACCCTCACCCTGTAGCTCAGAGGGAGGACGGGCGTCAGGTCAGGGCTGGTCTCCCTGCTTCTCAGGTTCCAAGCCAAGCTCCACGCTTCATCTTCCTGTCTTCACCACCCACTGCTTCCTCCTTCCCACCACAGTCCCTTCACCTCTCAGGCTCCCAGGCCAGCTGGCAGCCAGCCAGGGCAAGGTTCCCAAGCCCATTTGATGGATGGAATAACTGAGGTCCAGGGAGAAGACATGACCTGCCCCAAGGGCTCAGCCTCAGCAGCCTACGGGTCTCTGGCTGCATCTCTCAGCCCTGCCCCCCAAGCTCACTTTCCAGAATCCTCTACAGGGCCAGTGGGTTTCCACAGACCATTCTGATCACCAGCATAAGCACATCTCCCATTCTGGTGTCCCTTGAGAACACTCAATTCCACAGCCAATCACCTGGTCATTCATTAATTCATTCTTTCATTCACCCAACTAGCCAATCAGCCCATCTTCCCACCAGATGCCAGGCCCCTTGCCAGGAGTCTGGGGGCCTCAAGAAGGAAAGAGAGCACGGCCTGTATTCAGTAGGCATTTACGGAGTGCCTGCTGTGTGCCAGGCAGTGTGGACCACCACACAGAGACCAACCCTGGCTGTCCTCTTGGTGTTTATAGCCAGTCAAGGGCTCAGCCAGGACCCAATCCCACTCGTCAGCAGCAAGTCCTGAGGCAAGTCATAAACTCTCCAGCCTCAGTTTCCTCATTTGTATATGGGAATGCTAACAGCACCCAAATCACTGGCCTACTGTGAGGATTCAAGGAAGTGAAGGCTAGAAAGCTGTTCACACAGTGCCTGCCCACAGGAAGGGCTTAGGATGGGTTAGCCATTGTCATCACCATTGTTACGACCTATTATGATCATTACAGTAATAATTGGGGGACAGCAGTTGATTAGAGCAGCAGCTAAAGCTCTTCAAACACTTAGCTGGTGCCAGGCACTGGGGGTACAGGAAGGAATCACTGCCACATCCCATTGCAAGGCTGGCAAGGAGCGGGCTCAGTAAATCCCATAAGCATCTGATGAATGAGAGACTCAATGACAAGAGGCATGGCCCTGCCTCCAAGGAAGGTACACTCCATCATGTGTTCATGTGTGCTGCACATGTATGTGCAAGAACTTAGTTATGCATATGAATGCGTCTACATGGGAAACCTGGGAGGTCCAGCAGGTTACGTGGGAAGCGGGGTAGCAGTGAACAGAACGCAGCTGCTGACGCCGGCTCAGGCCCCCCACCCTACCCTACCCAGCCCCTGGCAGTGATCATAGCAGAGCCGAGGGGATCATGGCAAAAGCAAGGACCAGGCCCGGTAGGGAGAGGCCCGGGAAGATGCTTTGCATAGTTCTGACCACCAGATTACAGGCCTAGGCTAGGCCCCTAGGTGGAGGTGTGGAGGCTGCCAGGTGCTGTCCCACACGAATCAGGCCCCAGCGCCCGCACTTCATGCCTGTCCTGGCACAGCACGTGAGAGTTCCTGCTGGCAGACGGGGCAAGTCCAAGGAGGTCAAGGGAGGTCATGGGGAAGAGAGAGAACAGTGGGCCCAAGGGCCATGTGGGGTCTGCTGGACAGGGGAGGGTGGGTACAGGGCTCCCCCGGGGCCACCGGGCAGGCCTGGCTCTGCCCTGCTGGGGCCAGCAGCTGGAGAGAAGTAAATATAGCGCGGGGCGTCCCGGCCACATTCCTGGGAGGCCAGTACAGCCCGCCTGCCCGCTGCTCTAGGCAGAGCGCAGCAGCCAGGGCCCAGAACTGCCACTGCCCTCTTCCCAAACAAACAGAAAAATAAATAAAACCAGCTCTCATGGCCAGCACAGCTGGGGGGAGGGGGCAGGAAGGGGTGGACCCAGGAGGGGGGGCAGACAGGCGCACCAGTTGCTGCGGTTTCTGTTCTGCTGGGAAGGAGGAGGCCAACAAAAGAGGAAAATGGAGGGAAAGGGCAGGGAGATAGTCAGAGACGGGAGAGGAGGGGAGAGAATGAGCAGGAGAGATGGAGGGCGTGACAGGCAGAGGTGCAGGGGAGGCAGGTCAGGAGGGACAGGGATGGTGTCAGGGCTGGTTGGGTGAAGGCAGAGGCAGCCTTGGGGTCAGTAATTCAGCAATTCAGCGACACGGATGCCCCGGGCGGGGGGTGGGCAGCAGGCAGACAAAGGGGGCCTGTGCGCTGGGGCAGGGGGCCGGCTCCAAAGGCCATGAAATATTAAAGACCCTAGGCCAATGAGTGACAGAGGTCATAGAAATAAGGAGACTAGCCAGGGAGATAGAGCGACCCTGAAGCAGACCCCCTCCCAAACCCGTGCCTGTCGCCCTCCATCACCTCCTGAGCAGAGCCAGTCTCCCCCAGCTCTCCTCCTGCTGTGGCTGCTTTCTGTCTTTCCATCCAGACGGAGGACAGGCTGAGGGTGGGAGGGACCGTAGGGATTAGTGATGGCAGGGGACCTTTGCGGTTCCCTCTTCCCTCTGGCTGATCTGCACGCAGCCGGCCTTCCAGAGCTGCCAGCCACCCTAGTAAGAGGGCCAGGAGGCCTGTCAGCACAGCCGCTGCCACAGGCGCCTCCTGGGGAAGAAGGGGGTAGACATCCAGCTTCCCCTTTACAGAAAAAAAATCAGCCAAGCCACCACTTTCCACAGAGACAAGCGGGAGGGAAGGCCATGCCTCACAGCTCAGCTGAGCCAGTGAGTAAAGGGGCAAGCAAGCCAGCAGGTCATCCCCTAGCCCTCCTACCCACCCAGGTCCCATTATCAGCCTCATGACCTTGGCCAGTCCCCTTGTCCCTGAGCCTGTGCCTTCACCAGCTGCACCCCACCCAGGCTTGGTGCGAGGAAAGAAATAAGAGGACAAGTAATACTTTGAAAACCTGCAGGGGCAGCTGGGGCCAAGCAACTGCATGCAGATAATCCTGTGAGGTCAGACCCATTATCGGTCCCATTTTACAGATGGGGAAGAGAAATCCAGAGAGGCAAAGTGATGTACCCAAGGTCATACACCTGGTAATTAGCAGAATGGAGACAGAAATGCTAACCATGAGCCACGTGTTCTTTTTTCCTTTTCACTGGGGGATATGAAGTCCTCATCACCATAAAAGCCAACTTTTATTGAATGCTGACTGTGGGTTAGCCACTGGTGCTGGGCACTGCACAGCCATCCCTGTGTTAATCTGAAAATAGCCTTGTGAAGCAGGCACTCTTATTATCCCACTTCAGGGATAAGGAAACTGAGGATCATAGAAAGAACACATACGGACCAAAGGTCATATATCCAGCTAGGCAGTGACATGGCCAGGATTTGGAGCCAGCTCTGACTCCTGAGCCAGTGGTCAAATACACTTGCCCAGGCAAGGTCAAGGCAGGGGGTTAGGAGGACCCAGTAGGGGGGAGCTCAGTGATCCTACTGGTGCCTGGAACAGCCAACAAGAAAAGGTCAAAAACAAGGTCACAACTGCTATGCCAGGGGTCATCAGCAACTGCTCTGGGAGCAGGAGATGGGCAGAGCCTGTGGGGACCCACAGTGAGGGCACTGCCTAGGGGCCTGGCCAGAGTGATCTGCCTGGTCTACCCAGAGCTCATGTACCAGATTACACAAGCCCCTTCCCCCAGCATGGGGATACTGAGGCTGGTCCAAAAAGCCCTGTCCTGTTGGTCCCCAGGGCTGCAACCAGCACCCCAGGGCCAGTGTGCCAGGAACTAATCACCCCCACCTCCAGAGCCCTCAGTGCTGGCAGAAGAGGGGGCAAGATCCCCTCCCTCCCTCCCAGGCCCTGTGAGCCCAGAGGGAGGCCAGCATCAGAGGCAGGAAATGAAGAAGAATTTGCGATCTAATTGAGCTGGCGGGGGATTAGGCGGCAGAATGCAATTACAGGGGCTGGAGCAGGGCCAGGGGCACTGACACCCCGAGATGTGGCCTGGCCCAGGTGACTGGGCCTAGCCAGTCTCTGGCCAGAGACACCCTATGGGGGGAGTGGGCGGGGAGGGGGAGACAGGTGGGCAAAGATTGAGGCCAGACAGCTCTTCAGCACACACAGGACTACAGGGTTCCAGCTCCATGAAACACCCAGAAACAAGAAGTTTTCCTGAGAATTCTCCCCCAGGGAACAGTCCTGTGGACTCTCCCATGGGGAGCAGGAAAATAGGAACACACGCTCTCACAGGCTCCACTCATGCATGTACACACATGTGTTCATGCTCCCAGGAAAGCCCTGCAGATCCATGTTCACTTGCAGGGGGACAGACTCCCAACCTGCAGACACACAGCAATGGCCCTTTGCTGCCAATGGCTCCAGCAAAGGGGGGAAAAACACAAAACAGAAAAATAAACCCATGACCTTAAAATCCTTTTATTCCCATAATCACAGGCTGCCATCGCCGTGGATACGTGCTGTCACCCCGGCCCCAGCCTGTCTCCCTCCATGGCTTCCAAAACTCCCAGCAGGCAGGCAGATGGGGAGGCTGCCCAGTTACTGCCAGGGAGGGCAGGGGAGGGGAAAGACTGGGTGGGAGAGGTTCAACATTACACACACTCACACACTCAGGGCCTCAATCAGGGAGGGAGAGACTCAGAAAGAAAAAGGAACATAGACACCAGCCACCAAAGACAGACATAGACCATTGTCAGCACAGCTCAGATATGCCACTCCCAGAGGCACACACACTTTCTCAATTCAGATACACCACTCAGGGAGCGAGACACTCCGATATTTACAAGCATATATAAAACACACAGATATACACAAATCATGAACACACCCTCTCCAAAATTCTAAGCACACAGAACTCACAATATACACATTCCTAGATTTACAGGGACAAATCCAACTTTCAGATATAGGCGCTCAGGTTCACAAACACACAGGTATATATGCGATGCATACACAAACTCCTAGATCCACAAACACATGTCCTGATTCACAAATACATATGCTCAGACTCCCACACCCCAAGATAGACAGACACACATTCAACACACAGAGTCACAGATAAACACGTCTTGAGTCATTAGCACACAAACCACCCAGATTCCCACATCTCATACCAACAGACTAGACCCACACAGCCTCATCCAGCAGCTGACACTGCCTTTGACTTTAGGGGGCAGGTAGAATGGTTGGAGATTCCTGGGTCTTTGAGAGGGCAGTCCTTTCTTATTGCCCGCAGCCTGGGAGGTGGGCTCAGAGTTGGGGGGAATAAAGGGGGAAGTAAGAGAAAGCAAAAAAAACTTGAGTGGGATATTCTTGTTGGGCAGTAGCGCGTGAGTAACTGGGGAGGCTTTTTGTGGTCTGGTGAGTTCCAGCTATGAGCGAGAGTTTAACTATTAATACACTTAATCAAGGGCACTTCACACACACACACACACGCACACCCATACAACCACACACACAGGCTAGGATGGGACCAGGTGGTGGGGGGTAAGAGAGGTAGAGCCCCAGGAAAAAAATGGGAAAGCCCCATTCAGGGCCCCAGGGGGCAGGGAAAGAGGGTGGAGTTTCTACCCTGGGCCTGCCTCCAGAGCAGGGGCAGAGTCAGTGATTCACTTCTGCACTCCCAGAAGGGTGGGGCTTGACACACAGTAGGTGCTCAATAAATACACACTAGACCAATAAATGAATAAGTAAATTATATATAAAGAGTGGGCAATAATAATAACAACAGTAATAATAAGTGAGCCCCACCCCATCCTTGGTCAGTTAAGGCATGCTTCAGAACACCGTCCTTGGGGAGCTAGTTCTGGCTTCATGATCACCCCACTAGAGGCTCTAAGAAAGTAGGCCTGGGTCTGGCTCATCAGTATCCCACCATTCCTCCACCCTATCCTGCACCCTGGAAAGTCAGCTGACCTCAGCCCAGCCTACACCCCTCCCTCCCAGAGAGACCCCCATCTCCATTCCACTCTCCCATGAATAACTAGATGAGGTCCTAAAGAAGTTGGGGTATTTAATTCCCAGAGACTTGATCCTTTATCCAGATGCAACCCTGCCCCCCACACTCCCATAAGCCTCAGCTTCACATCTGCCAAATGGGTAGAAGGTAGGCAAGAAGCTGGAAAGAGGCAGCAAGAGTTAGGGGCCACAGTAGGAACCCATAGAACACAGGTTTGAGCTGACCTGGGCCCTGGATGCAGAATCCTCCCCTCCCCTTCCCTTCCCCCACCCAGCCTAGCCCTGCCGGGTGGACATTCCAGGCCTCACGTGATAAAGACGAGGCCGCTGGCCCACGGGTAAGTCAACAGGCTCTGTCGGGGGAGAGATAGGAGGCCCTGGCCAGGGTCACCTGCTGAGCCGGGAAAACAGCCGGGCCCAAATACACACATAAATAAGGCGCCAACGGACAGCCAGTCAGCCAAGGGTCTGTCTTCTGCAGAGGAACCTCTGCCCCCACCTTGGAAAGGGAGGTGGCATGGGAGAGGGAGGTGCAAGGCTAGCTCCTGCTTCCCTGGGAGAGCCCCAGGTCCTGCCAGGATTGGAGGTGGGTATGTGGGGGCGGTGGGCTTCTACCGAGACCCCCAGGGCTGACTGAAAACTCAGAGGCCAACCTCCCTCAGCTGTTCCCACCCCTTCCCAGGGCAAAAATCACCCCCTCTCCCTCCTCCCCAAGGAGAGAGGACAATTTCCGTTCTGGGAAGGGGGTGACAGCTGCAGAGCGGGCCACTACCCACTCCCCCCCCCCCCAAGCTCTTGCTTGAGTCTCATCCAGAGAAACTGCTAAATCAACACTACGCAGTAGTAGGTAGCGCTGGCCTCAGTCTCCCCGCATCGCTCTCAAAAAGGGGTTTGGGAGGAGGCTTCGGGTCTCAGTTCCCGGGTTTCCTAAGACGGTTGGCACCTACGGTACGAGGGTCTTTCGGGAGGGGGTTCAGGGCAAGCTTAGGCCAGCACGCCCCCTAAAAACATCTAATTTAAATGCTCTCAGTTACATGGACAGCCATCCCCCGGCCCCCCCGCCTCCCGCCCCCGCGGGCCAGGGCAGCTGAGGTGGCGCCGGGCGTTCAAATAGCGCTCCAAACAAGTCCGCAGCGACCGCGCACGCAGCCCCCGCCAGGCGGCCTCAGCGGAAAACTTGAAAGGGACTCTGTTTGCCGGCCGCCCTGGGGCGGCTCCGGCGGGGGCGAGGGCCGAACCAACGTACACGCCCCCTCCCCAGCGCTTCCTGCGCAAACGCGGAGAGGCGGGGGGGGGGGGCCGGGCCCACCACAAAACCTAGGACTCCGAACAGCGCCCGCGGCGCAGGCAAAGGCGGAGGTCAAGAGGCTGGCTCGCCAGAACCCCCCCTTCAGCCCCTTCTATCCGAAGACGCGACTCTCAGACCACCCAGGGTCCAGGGGGCAAAGTAGGGCGCGGCTGCCAACCCTTCAGACCCCCGTCGCAGGAGACAAGAGGAGGGAGCAAGTCTTCCCGGATTAGTCGCTACAGAACCCCCCAAATCTGCAAGGTTCCTCCTTGCAGCCCGTGGCACCAGCCCAACTCCGCGCACCCCTTCCGATTCCTGAAGGGGGGGGCGGTGGGAGACCAAAAAGCGATCTTGCTCCCTCATTGGGCGCTTCAGCTCTTCTGACAGGTCCCGGAGGCGGCCCCCCATTTAAAAACTGGGGTCACTCACTTTCTGTTGATCCTACAAATAAACAAAGCCAGGCGCACCCCGCACTCCCCGCCGGAAAGCAGCCCATTACGGGCGAGGACAACTTCCCCCAGCAAGAAAATTAACACATTCTTCTCGCGGCGGTTCGGCCCCTCGCTCTGGGGAAGAAGAGAGGAGGGGGCTCGGGGCCAAACTTCACGGGTAAATTTGGGGCCAGAGCAGCGAAGCAGGCGCCTGGGACACCCGCCTCCCACAGCTCCGCAGCTAGAGGAACACCCCCATTCTCCCTCCCTGGCTTTGCATGCTGCTTGGCCACGCGGGGCTCAGGAGACATCCTGAAAGACTCCCTAAGGCTAGGGAGGAAGGGAGAAAGAGGCCGCGGGGAGCAGTGGTGGTCGGGGGTGATACTTTGACGGAAAAAAAAAAAAAAAAGGTCAAACTTGGTCAGCCCGCCAGGCACCCCGCGGACAGCGGGGGCGAGGAGCCGCAGGGGAAATGTAGAAGTGGCCACCGCCCCCTCCAAGTGGAGGGGGAGACTCAGCCACGCGTCGTCCTGGGCGTTAGAGCAGTAATGCCCCCAAAACACAGGGCTGCGAATGGGGTCTGTTGGGGGGAGTGCGCGCCGGAGATCTCCAATCAGCCGCCCCCGCAGGCGGAGCGCCCGCCCAACACCGAGAGGTGAGGACACGGGCTCCCGCCGCCCCTGTGCCCTCAAGCGCGAGTACTTGGGGAGGGGTCCGTACCCCTCAGGGAGAGCCCCGACCCCAATCCATGGCGCCCAAGCCGCCGTCCCCGACCCTAAAACCCCTCTTTTTGTCTGAACTCAGTGATCTGCGACCGAGCTGACTGCGGCTTGGGGAGGCTTGGGTATAGAAGAGGCCATCGAGCGATCACCGGAGCTAGGGCTCCCAGCGTCCGGGGCTCCAAGGCTCAGACTACGGGCGCCCCCCGCCACACCCAAACACGGACCCCTCTTTTCCCGTCCCAGGCTCTCCGCACCTGAACTTCGGGGGAGCCCGCGCCGCCAAACTTTCCGCAGACTTGCAGCGAACTCCGGCCCCGGCCGCGCACCGGGCCCCGGGGGAGGAGAGGGAGGTAGGCGGGGAAGGGGAGGGGGCCGGCCTCCGGGGGGGGGGGGTCGGGGGAGGGCCGTGGCCCGACACCTACCGGCTCTCAGAGTCGTCCAAGCCGCCACCGCCGCCGCCGCCGCGAGGCCGAGGGGGAGGGGAGGGGCGGGGAGCTGCGCTCCGCTCTGGGCACCGCCGCCGCGGTGCGCTCCGCTCCAGCCGCGCCGCCCGCCGTGCCCGGGTCCGGAGCCGGAGTCACGCCGCCGCGGCTGGTCGGAGGCGGGGAGGGGGGGGAGCCTGCAGCACCTGCCCCTCCTCCCCCTCCCCGCGGCCCAAATTAAAAAACAACAAAAAGCAACTAATCACCCCCAAGCGTAGCGCTGAGCGGCTGGCGGAGGGCGCAGCGTGAGGCGCCCGGACTCAGCAGGCAACGCGCATGGCTGGGCGCTGGGCTGGGCAGGGCAGGGACGCGGGGCCCCGCTTCGGGGAACAAGGTTCGGCCGCTCTTCTCTCTCGGCTCGGGCGCCTGCTCTCGCCGCCGCCGCCGCCGCCTCTGCTGCCGCCTCTACATCCCCGCTCAGGCTCCGCCGCCTCTGCCGCCGCCGTCGCCGCGCGCCCGCCCGGGCAGGAGCTCTGAACGCTGCCCGGGGGCTGCCGGCAAAACCCGGACCGGACTCAAAGCTCCCTCCTCCTTCCTCCCCCCCCCACCTCGGCTCCCCTCCCTCCTCCCTCCGCCTCCCTCCCGACGCAGCTCTGGCCACTTGGACGCCGCAGGCTCTGAGGCCGGAGCCGCAGCCACTGCGCCTCAAGCTCCCCGCGCTCTGACGAGGTCGGCCCAGGCTGAGCTCCCCAGCGCGCCCCGTCTTCACCTCTTTTTCTGTAACTTTACAAAAAATAAGAGGACCTCTCCCGTTTTGTGAGGAGTGCATGGGCTTGGAGACGCACCTTATGGGGAAATCCGCCATCCCTCTGCCCCCTCTCTTCAGCCGGAGGCGAAGCTACAAGGACCAGCAGGAAGGGTTTGGCCGCGCCCCTTAGCTCAGGTGCGCGTAGGGCCGAGAACTCATAGCCGAGCACTCTTGGATCTAGACGCGTGTTCAAAGATTGCACCCTTCCCAGGGCGCGTTCCCGTACTCGGTGGGCTCTAGTTACCCGGGAGAAAGGGGGTGAAGGTTCCTGTCCCCATTACACAGATGAGGAAACTGATCCGACAACGGATATTTTGTTACCTACGCTGGCCCCAACCGAAACCCTGAGTCCTGGAGCCAAAGCGACTACATTGTGGTGCCCTGAGACCGTGGCCTGTGAACTCTGAGCCCGAAACAGTGCCTAGCACAGAGAAACGCTCAATAGACGCTGGTTGAAAGAGAACACAAAAGCCCAGCGGGTACATATTTGGGCCTGCGTATCCTCGCCGTCATTCAGTGCCCCCTCCATCTGCCCAGCTTGGGCTAATCCTAAAGCTGCAGATGTCGTCTTCTCGCCACTTCAGGGACCCACAGAGCGAGCCCCAGGCTCACTCGTATAATCCCAAAGTGGAAAGTTTCTTCAATTCTGTGGAATTCGTGGGGGTGGATTTGTGCTGCCTCCACAAGACAGAGAAAACACAGCCCCCAGACCAGAGACCCTAACAGGAAAGGGGCAGGACGGTTTGCGAAGTCTGCCTAGGGTTAATCATTCTCAGCCTGAGAATGATTGGGACCCAGATAACAGGGAGTTAACTGCGGCAACCCGGTGCCTCCAGTCACTGGAGCAGTCTCAGTGGAAGAAGCAAAACTAGCTCCCACCTCGCTGTTTCCTCCTCTGTGCCACCTGCCTCGGTGTTGGAGGGCCTGGGGCCTGGGTCTCATGGGAGCAGCCGCTGGTGCCCACCCTCCAAGCCTTCTAAATTTGGCTTTGGGACTTTGACCCTGCCAGCAGATAGGGGTGTGAGGGAGGTGTCAGAGGGCAGAGTTCATCTGGAATGTGTTGTCTCTCTACCTGCCCTGACCTTCCAGGCCACAGGGAATGACCCTCTCTTGGACACCCCCTCACTTCCACAAAAGCTGAGAAGTGTCCTCCTTTAACTGTGTGTCAACGAATGGCTCCCTAGGGGAGGCCTTTAGCCTCTCCTCTCCTGTCCAGCAAGCTTCCTCAAAGCCACACCAAACGTACCATGTGAGTAAAGCAAGGTACTTGCTCTGAGAACACAGTTTTAAGACAAACGAACACCTCCAGATTATCACCCCTAAACTGCTTAAAGATAGACATTCTGGGCCCCACCCTGAGTGTCAGGTACGGTACGGTGTTAGGCACTGACCATACAAGGCGAAAGGAAGCAGGGTCCCAGGCCTAGATGCTCAAGGATCTGCAAACACTTAGCCCACCACTATCTACCTTTTCTGGGGAAGCTGAGGCCCAAACTGTGAGGTGGGACCTGTTGCCCAGGAGTCAGCAGCAGGCCTCAGAGGATTAGGACCCAAGAAATGAAACTCAGTCCTCAAGGCTTCTGAAACCTAGGGTGAGGCAGAATCAGGCCCTGCATACCTGAAAAAAGCTTCATGCTGAAATCCATGGTGGGGGGCGGATAGTAGCTCCACCTTAGGGAATTACTATTAATTATCCACTTTTTTCCCCAAGACCTCTGTCCCCTCCCCATCACAGGAGGGCAAAGCCCAAGGGGCTGCAGGCTGCAATGGAGATGAGTCAGGTGATATCAGTGGTGACTTTCTCAGGGAAGGGGTGTTGGCATATGCCTGGCCTAGTCTAGATAGTGGATCTTGGAGTCTTCCCCTTCTCCTGGAAATTAAGAAGTGGAGGGAGACCCAGATCCTCACTTATCCACCCCAGGTAGGAACCAGAGAGGAGAGTGGCAGAACTGTCCACATGGAAAATGCAACATGAACAGGAAATGCCATGTGCAAACCATCCACATAGAACTCTCTACCATAACAAGTAAGACAAGGGGGAGACACCCAGGAAGGACTGGGCGGGAGGTCTCTGGCCTTGGGAGAGACTATCCCCACCCCAGGCCCCTTCCACAAGAAGAAGTAAAGGGATCCTGGTTCACAATCCCTCCAAAAAGGAGTATTGGAGTTTCATATTGCTATTCAATCAATCAGCTTAGAGTCAGGAAGCAAATTCCATAAGTCTCCAGTACCTGTCGGGGAGAGAAGGGCCCTGCACCCACCTGCCCTGTCTTCTGGGTAGGAATGTGTCAGTCCGATACCCTGGATCCTGCTCTCCTGGTCCTGGTTATAATATCCATAGCTAGCATTTACAAAGCCCTTACCCTGAGCAGGGCATTAAGCTAAATAGTTAAGGTAACTTATTTAATCTTTACATCAGCCCCAGTAGTAGTATTGTCCCCATTTTTCAGATGAGGAAACTGACATGAGACTGGCACCAAAGTTGTTTTCCTAACATCAGAGATTTGCTATCCTCGTGAGGCTTCTCACATACAGATCTGCCTGGGGTTCACCTGTTCCTCATCCTGTAGTGACTCCTCAGAGCCCATAGGGCTCAGCTCAAGCCCCTTCCCCAACTTGGCCTGGCTTCCCTAACTGGTCCTATTCTTCCCTGCAATTCCTGAGCCCTGCTGACCAACACCACTCAACACTGGTGGTTCCCTCAGACACCCCAAAACTTCCCTTCAAGTATCTGTGGCTTTGCATGCACTGTTCCCTCTGCCCAGAAGGGCCTTAATCAAGCTCACCTCCTGAAGTCCTCACTGAAGCCCAAGAGCATGTATCACTCCACTGGGAACCTTCTTTGACTTCTACTCCCCGCCTCAGTTTGGCTTATATCTACAGAGCCAGCACTAGCCTTTGTGCAAATTAGAAAAAGCTACCACTTTTTGGCAGATATAGGTACCCCCATTTGGCAGCAGGTCATAAACTGTCTTCCAGTCTTCCTAGACCCCTTGGCCAGGTGCCTTTTTTGCAGTGCATGCACTGAAGAATTGTACTCTGCGGCCTGGCTTTGGGGGCCCTCATCTGTCCCCTCTGTGGCCACAGTGACCACACTGCACAGAAATAGCTTTTATTTGCTCATGGTCTCCCTGTCCCCTCACTACTACCATCCACAAAAATTTGTTGAGGGTAAGGGAGAGTCTCCTACCTGCTTTGGGCCTGAAGCCTGGCACTAAGTAGGTACCAGTAGTAAGGATTGTAGCCAACAGTTTTCTGAGCACTTACTGTGTGTCTCACCACACTAATTGCTTTCTGTGAATATGCTTATTTAATCCCAGGACTCAAGACAACTGCTTAATGGTACAAAGTAGCAAAACCAAGATTTAAACCCATGCCTTGTGTGGGGATCTACCTTTTCCATGACTACCATCTATCAGCTAATGTCAATCATTGATTAAACATCCAGTGACTGGGAATGGCTGCATGGAGAGGAGTGTGGGAGTTAGTCTCCAATAAAGACGGCCAACCCAGAGCTTGGCCTACGCCTCTCCTGAGGCCCCAGTTCCCGCATCTGTATCACAGAAAATGAGAGCCAGGGCATTTGGAGCCCTGCCTCAGGGCAGGGTGCAGGATAATGCTCAGTGGGGTCACACTGGACTGTGACCTTGAACAAAATTCCAGAGCAGAGCTGGGGGTGCAAACATGGGCAGGGGAAGAGAGAAGCTTGACTGCCTAGACATGGGCCCACGCCTCTGGGGTCTCAGCCCTCACATACTGACCACTGGCCCTTCGGCCCCACCCCTGCCCCCATGACCTCCGAAGGGACAAGAGAACCGTGAAACTAGAAGGAAATTTCAGAAAAGCTAGATCTGTTTCTTAGGAGGCCAAGGTCCAGCCATCCCTAAGAAGTCAGTTTGGTGGCCCAGCCTGGCCCTGAGCTGTATAAACAGTGGGGAAGGGAGGCGGGCAGAAGGGGGACTCCAGTCCCAGAATAAAATGACTCTGGGGTGAGGCTGGGAGGGAGCAGAGACCAGGCCAACACATACACTCACACTTTGTATTTCCGCTTGCACCCAGGCACAGCTACACATGTGCCAGACAACCAGCAGTAGCCCCATGCTCTGCCAGGCCTGGGGAACTCAGCCCTTATGTGGTAAGGGAAGGGGAGTAGGGACAGTTGGGGGGCATCCGTCATGCCCCTGACAGTAACTCTTTTTTTCTTAAGATCTTCCTTCCTTCCTTCCTTCCTTCCTTCCTTCCTTCCTTCCTTCCTTCCTTCCTTCCTCCCTCCCTCCCTCCCTCTCTCCCTCCCTCCCTCCCTCTCTCCCTGGCTGTGTTGGGTCTTCGTTGGTGCACTCAGGCTTTGGGCTTTCTGTTGCAGGGAGCAGGGGCTACTCTTGGTTGCGGTGCGCGGGCTTCTCATTGCAGTGGCTTATCTTGTTGCAGAGCACGGGCTCTAGGCACGCAGGCTCAGTAGTTGTGACGCACGGGCTTAGTTGCTCCGCGGCATGTGGGATCTTCCAGGACCTGGTATCAAACCCATGTCCCCTGCATTGGCAGGCGAATTCTTAACCACTGCGCCACCAGGAAGTCCCCTGACAGTAACTCTTGACTTCACTAGGCACAATCATGGTTCAACTGTCTCTCCAACAGGAAGTGGGACTGTGTGCTCCCAGAGGCCAAAGCTGTGGCTCCATGGCCTCAGGGTCAAGAAGAGGGAGGGGCCGCAAGGTAACAGAAAGGGGCCTTGGGGGAGGGGAGGACACAGCATCCCAAACCTGGAGGCCACAGACCAGGCCCAAAGAGGGGGGGCCGGTGGTGGTGTGCCCTGGGCATCCAGAAGCCTGGCCAGAAAGTGCTCTACCCAAGACCTGCAGGCTAGGGTGGGGTGATATGGAGAAAAGTTGCTGGAGGTGGAGAGGTGGGGCTAGGCCTCCCCTCACAGATGTGACTCCAGAAGGCAAAGCAGGGTCTTAAATGCCCCTCACACTGAGACTTTGGAAAACAGGACCCAGCCTCCCTCCTCAGACCAGACCCTACCTACCAACCCCTACTTTGCCTTCCTCTTCCAGAGAATGGGGTACTCAGGCAGTTGCCTGGGGGTAGGCCCAGGATGAACTGCTCTTTGAACTGGCGGGACTGGTTCTGTGTCTAGCCACCTGGGCAGTCACGGGTTGCTTGCCTTGCTGGGCCTGTGAGGAGGGAGGCCTCAGGAAGGGGCCCCTCGTAAATCGTTAACTCCCAGAGCAGCCTCTGCTGCCGGGTCCCCTCAGCCCCACCCCCAGTTGTGACTCTGACGCTTAGAGAGCCCACCAGCCCCCCGGAGGCCAGAGTCAGAGGTTAGAGGTCAGAGCCAGAGGTCGCAGCACCTGGACAAATCCCTCCCCCGACTATCTGGAGGGAGTGGGGGGGGGCAGATGGGGACGGTGTCTATGGGGAAAGCCCTTCTCTCTGAGTTCAGAGCTTCTCACCCTAGTTTGCCCTCCAGCCTTCCTACTGTAGCCCTGACCTTTGCCTCTTAGGAGAGAGTCAGGAGCTCTGGGTGGGCCTCCTGGGGCAGCCCCTGGGCAAGTCCCAACCCCACCAGACCCTTATCCTCAGGGAGATAACTATGCCAGTCCCACCCACTTCACCTCAAGGGGTATCACCAGGACTAGATAATGAATGGGTTGAGGAAAATAATTAGATACTGTTCAGAATTGGGATAGGACCCTCAGCATTGTTCCAACCCTGCTTCCTGGTGCTGGGGTCCCCCAAGGGAAATAATAAAGGCTGCCTTTCTGAAGATATTGTGCTAAACCCTTTACCTCCTTGGTAATCTGTTTAACAATCACATTCTCATTTTGCAAATAAGGAAACTGAGGCTCTGAGAGGAGAGGTGACTTACCTAGGCTATGGCAGCTGTACAGGAGCAGGGCCAGGATTTGAACCCGTTGTGTGCTCTCAAGCTGAACCCTTGAAGTGTTCTCTGTCTCCTTCTTAAATTCTTAAACTACAGGTGAGGAGACACCCTAAAGCCAGAATGGGCAGGACAATCCCCCCAGTGTAACACTGGTTGTAGCAGGGCTGATATGAGGCAGGTAGGGGAGGGTATGTGGGCAGGAGACTGGCAATGCCCCCAACCTCTCTGTAAGCCCCTCCTCCAGGGCGGCTCCCCCTCAGGTCACGTAGCCCCAGGTGCTACCACAGGGGAGGCTTGGCTGCTGCTCCCCCCACACCTCGGGAAGAACTCTCCTGACCCAGACAGGCTAAGGAGGGAGGACTGATGGTGCTACCACCCTTTTCGCTAGGGAGGCGTCTCAGAAGCCGAGGAGACAGAGACCAAAAAAAAGAAAAAAAAAAAATCAACTTTTAATCGAGATTGCAGATTCAGAAAAGATTCATAAATGAAATGATTCCCCGAGGAAATATAAAAAGTTACTTACGGCACAGCTAAATTGAGCATGCTTCAATCAGGGGCTGTTGAGAAATCATTAAGATATACAAGACGCTTTTTTAGATATATGTGGGCTCCGTCAGGAGAGATGGCCATTGCTCCAGTTAGAGAGAGATCTGGCCCTGAGCTGACTTGGCCTGCTGGGTCACCTCCTCGGACTCATGGCTGGGGAAGGAGGGCAAAGTGGGGAGAAACCCTACCTGCCAGGCCTCAAGGGCCACTGCCCAGAGGTTGTTACTGCCCCTAGGGGCCCAGAGACTCTCTGGCAAGGGAGAGTGGAGCAGAAGGGATTATGGTTAGAACTTTTTATTGATTGAAGTAGCTTTTTCCCACTTTCTAACAGCAAAATGGGATGTGGCAGAGCTAGAGCTACTTCCCTCAAAAAACTAAAGAGGGGAACCCCCACCCCCATATCCCCTGGCCCCTTGCCCTATTGCTTGGGTCAGCCTGAGGAAGTGATCACTCTACTTGGACAGAGAAGGACCAGAACGCGCTCTCAGATCTATGTCTGAGGGCTTTGCCTTGGGGGAGGGGCAGGCCAGGGAACACTGGGGGAGGGGACCACCCCGGGGAATTTTCAAGGATGATCACTAGCTTTTGAGAAGACATTCTCCCCTCTCCATTGTAGCCATAATCCATTTCTTCACTGGAAGGCTTATTTGAGGTCTAACCCTCCTCTCTTGCAGCCTGTGGGGGTCTTTCTGCCTCTTCCTTTCCCAATGCCTAGGACTTTCAGGATTGAGGCTAGGACATCAGTGGAGGGTCTCTGCTGAATACTTATCACCTTCCCCCTTCTGTGCGCTCCTGGGGACCAAAACTCCTGGGCTTTAGACAAGGTTAAGGCCTTACTCATCTCCATGCTCTGTCAAGTACCTGGTCCTCAGTTGGTGTCAAATATTTACTGAAGAGGAGGGAGGTCATCAGGATGCAGCTGGGGCAACCTGTCCCGTGGGTGTGGGTGTGGAGGAGAAAGGAGACAGGCAAGAGCCTGCTCAGGGGACTGTAAGTGTCAGTGCCTGGACCCCCTTTCTTAGGGGGTCTTATCTGCCTGGGTAGCCCCCTCCTCCAGTAAATCATCAAGGGTGGCAAGAAACCCGAGCCGGATGGTCGTGGCCACACTGCCTTGTGGGTGACCCGAACCCGATCCTGGCCAGGCCGAGGCGCTATTTTAAACTCCAGCTCCAAGCTGCTGCCTCATACCGCTTGGCCCATCTCTGGTTACAAAGCCACTGCCCACCTCCCAGCCACTTCCTCCTCCCCACCCTAGGACCCCCTAGGCTGGTGCTGGGTTCAGTGTGTCTTGGGGAAACCCTGCTCTCTGTAGGCCCTGGTCTGTCAACTGGCACCAGTGCTCTTCTCCATCCCCTAGCTGAGCCCAGTTAGGCACCCTCATCCCTCTACCCACACAAGGACCCGTTGACCTTTATTTTGACTGAAAATTCCCCCATGGGGTTCTCTTCCCCAGGAATAAGGGCACACCCTGGCCAGAGAACCACACAGCCCAGGATAGGGCAGATGCTACAGGAAGAAAGGAAGTAGGTTAGACATAAGTAGGGACTTCCCAGCAGTGACACTATGCTCTAGAAAACTTTCCCTTACCTCAATGCCTGCCTGCCTGCTTGAGCAGGAAGAGGGAGATGACTCCAGAGGGAGCTCCCTCCCCAGTCCTCAGGCTCAAGGGCTTGTGGGTTGGGGGGGACGCAGGTAGCATTTAGCCAACCCACAGTGTCTTCTTTCCTCCCCTTCCTCGAGGGGAGAGCTCGGCATTCAGGTGGCCCAGCTGTCAGCTGGCTGGGCCCGCTGGACTTGTGTCCACAATCCTCCTGCTCCAGGCAGTAGCCCCCACTGGCTCTCAGTCCTGCCAGACCTACTCCCAACCCAACACTGGCCTAGAGGGAGGCAGCAGAGACATTGCCAGGGCACCAGGGGAAGGCAGGAGGCTGATCATCCATGTTGGCTCCCCTCATCTCAAGCTGGCTGGACAGAAGGTCGCACAGGCAGCCTGAGTACCCCCATGAACGCCCCCGCTCCCCCGCCCCCATGCTCTGTAGTCTCAGCAGTAAGGTGTTGGCACCAAGCCTGGTGCAGCTGAGCAGTGACGCCAAATGCTCTGCCATCTCAGGCAAGCATGGTTCCCTCCAACCTAGCAGGGGCCATGGGGAGGGGGGAGAGTGTCTCCCACCCTCCTGGGCCTGAGACAGCTGGGGACAGAGCCTTTTTGGAAACCTCCCTTTCCACTACTGAAGAGGATATGTGGCATCCCCATGGGGTCAGCCACCCCTTCCAACCCAGGGGGCTGGTCCTGAGGTTAGACCAGTGATTCTCAACTAGAGCTGATTTTGCCTCCCAGGGGGCACTGGGCAATATCTGGAGACATTTTTCGTTGTCACAACTGCTGCTACGCATCTTACAATGCACAGGACAAAGAATTAAATGGCCCAAAATGTCAATAGTGCTGAGGTTGAGAAACCCTGGGAAGAAGTCCCTGACTAATCTGGGAGCCTGGTAGGAGATAGGAGGTATTCTCCACACACACTCACAGGGTCCGAGGCTCATCATTTCCCACCCCCAACAGGCAGAGAAGGTCCTCCTGCCATTCTGGCTTCAAAGGCCCCTTATAGCCTGAGGAATGTGGTAAGCCGCCTGCCTGCCCACCCACCCACCAGCCTCTGGGCTTGTTAGAAAAAGTGCCCATGGGGGGATGGGGACGGCAAAACTTCACCTGCCCATGATGGGAATTCAGACACATCCTACCTACCAAGCGAGCTCTACAGAGCCCTCCCCTCAAGAGGATCTGGGCCTGTGGAAAAGTATAGGGGTTACCCTGCCCCACCAGACCCATCCCCAGAGGGTTGGCCCAGCATGGGGCTGGCTGGAAGCTCTGGCCTCCTCCTCATCTCTCTGCCTCCTCCCATTTCTATTTAGGAGGCAGCCATGGTGGCTCGGCTCTTGTCTCTGGTTTCCTAGGGAGCTCTGCTGAAGCAGCCCAGCCTCCATGGGTCCATCTGTCAGGGAGGCTGTTCCGCCCCATCGATTGCTGTTCCCAGGGGGCTGTGCTGCTCGAGGGACCCAATGTGGCGGCCAGATAGGGAACTACAACGATAAGAGGGGGTGGGGGCAGCTTGGCAGCAGGCAGAGCTGAAGGGAGCTGACACTTCAGTGAGAGGAAACAAAGCTAGACAGGCATGAGAAATGCAGAGGGCCAGGGGCACCAAGGCAGGAGGCTGGCTGGAATGACCTCTAAGCCAGCTGGCACTCTCAGGACTCAGTTTTGCTCCTGGACACACCAAATTCCCACTTGCAAAGACAATAATAATAATTGCTAACACATGTTGAGCAGGAACAGTATGTCCAGCACTGGATTGGGGGCTTTGCACACCTCTGCTTTCATCTGAGGCTCACACTCATCCAAAGCAGGTGCTGTTATATTCCTCCACAGGGGAGGAAGAGAACCAGAGAGGTTACAGCACTTGTCAGCAGGCACACAGAGGAGCTGGGGCTAGAATTGGAGGCGGGTCAGCCTGGGCAGCAGCTATGCCCCAGTCCCAGACACCGCCAGGCCTAGGGGGAGGAGGCGTGTCTCGCCAGGCAAGAGGCCCTGCCCTGCCCGCCCTCCCCATGGAGCCGCCTCCTCCCCTGGGCTCTGTGACATCTGCCCCGCTTCCCGGCCCCAGACAGCTGCCCAAAGCCACGTCAGCACTTCCACCGGGGAGCCTGGAAACTGGCTCTGGCCCCTGGGCAAAGAGGGACCAGGAAGGCTGAGTCCCGGACAGGGTGGCCTTGAGAGAGTGTGATCCACTCAGCCCAGCAGGTGGTGGGTCAGCATGACCTTGGGTTGGGCTTTTCTAAGCCTCAGTTTCCCCTGTTCAGATGGGAGGGGGGGTGCTTTGGGAAGGGTTCAGAGGAGGATGCAGCAGCATCTTGGGTGGACAAGAGCAAACATTCCCTTGCAGCCAGAGTTCTGGGGGCACCCCAGGGAGCCTGCGACCCCCACTGTCCACTCGGGGCCAGGTGGTCATTTGGCGAGGCTCATAGGGGTGAGGGGGAGGGTGGGGAGGTGTCTATGCCCGGCCCAAGCCCGAGCACTGGCTGGCTGGGGCCAGAGATAACCGGCGCCTCCCGGAAAATCATTAGCATCTGTTTGGGCCACGGCAAAGCTGGCCCGCAGGCGCCTCCGCCCGCCGGAAACGGCCCCCCACGCCCCCACCCGAGTGCACTGGCGCACCGACTGTGCCCCCACCCTCCTCGGGGCCAGCTCAAACTGGTGGAGCGACAGCATCCACCCACCCAGGGAGGAAGGTCTGGGTGCAGGGCCGCAGGCCGGGCAGGTGGGGGTCTGGCCTCTCCGTCGGGCGTCCTGGCGCGGCGTGGGCGGTCCGGTCCGCGCTCTGGGCGATCCAGGCCGGCTCTTAGTGGCGCCCGCGCTGGCGGCAGCCCAGGGAGTGTGTGGAAATGACACCGCCAGGGCGGCGGAGATCCCCCCTCCTGACATTGGCTGGAAAGTGGAGCAGCTCGTCAGGGACAATCAATGGCGATCGATCGCTGCGCGGCGGCGGGCGGGCGGCGCGGGGGAGGGGCAGCGGTGCTGGCAGGGGTGGGGGCATACGCGGCTGAGGTCAGACAACACACAGACCCGAAAAGGGGCACAGCGGCACATGGGCTCACACGGACACACAATGTGTACAGGGATGGGCCACTATGGGCCACTGCCCCCACTCACCTCACGGAGTTACAGCACACTACAACAGTCTCTGACACAAGTTAGGACAGGAGGTCAAGGGGTCAAACAAATGGTTCCCCCGACACACACAATAGGGTCACAGACACATAACAATACAGCCAGTCACGCTATCACACAACCAGTTCACACCACCACAACCGATGACCCTACACTAGACACCCACATCACCAAGACACAAAATGTGTCATACATTCTACTAGCTGGTCTCAACTACAGGACAGAAGGGAGTTACATACTCTGGATGCAGGACAAAGCAAAAAAGTCACACAGCCAAATTATACACCATCACCATCACCTCAAAAAACATTGTCAAATTGGGTCTTAAACTATGGAACAACACAGTGGAGCCCCATATTGGCAACACAAAACAGGACAGAGAGCCCAAGTATACAACAGGACCCCACACTGCCACAAGTTGCACTTCAGCAAGTAAGACAGAGATGCAGCTGTATCACATCCGCCAACAAGAATATAACATGGCATAATAAACATTGTGGCACAGGCAAACCAGCATTAACTCTCAGGGTTCTGACAGAACCAAATGAGCTACTGCAGGTTAGGCACTTAGCACAGGGCCAAGCACATGGTAAGCACTCAAAACACAGAGGGTAGTGGGATCATTTTTAATGTCTGTATACTAGTTAAGTCATATCAATATAATGATTGTAACTACTTAATAGCATCACTCTCTCCAGATAGGTCCATTCCTCTCCAGGAACCTGATTCATCCCAACAAAATTAGTTCAGCCATTACACACACCTGGGAAACACAATTCAAGTGTCACAAACCACTCACACTGCTGCACTCACTCACACAGTGGCCACATATATCAATTCCCCTAGTACACTGCCACACTGGCCACACACACTGTGGGACTTCCGTGGGGAAACCACCCCCAATCTCTCATCAGGTGCAACTCAACTAGTACATTGCTACTGGCCCCATTTCCTGCCACTCTCACAAGGCTGTAGAACACAAAGCACCGCCCACCCAGCAGTGATCTGATCTCTCAGTTAAAACAAGGTCCAGAACCTCCCACGCAAGCTCCTTAAGGACCACCCCTAATCAGTCTCTCTCTCCATTCCGCCATTTTTCGTACAGAAACCGAGGCATCAGTTCCAGAGCGCTCCCTATTCCAAATCTAAAGAAGGAAAGAGGGCTGGCCCCTGATCTCAGAAATCCACCCCACCCCTCACCACCATCATTTCCCAGTGGTACATGTGTGTAGGAACAAGGCCAAGATCCCTCATTCCTTCAACACACCCTTACAGGCCACTCCTGTGCTTACAGTTGTAGGGCCAGCTGGGCTCTAGCCCTCACTTCCTCCAGTTAAGGCCTGGGACCTCCCAGGGGCTTCCAGGAATCCCTTGCAGCCAGGGAGCTCCCCCTAAAGGTTCCACCCGGAAAGACTTCAAACATTCCCTAGTTTTGCCTGGCTGTGTAACACTGCCTAATTCCCCAGCCTCTCTGTGCCTGGATCCCAAATCCTGCCTGTTGATCCAAGATTCCAATGGCTGCCCCCCTTCAAGACCTCATGCACGCACACACAGGCACACAGAGGCACTCTTTAAGAGAGCGTAGAACCACTTGGTGGCCTGTGCCCTAGAATGGGGGAAAGCAAGGATTCTGGGCTGTGGGCAGTGCTACAATCACCCATGTCTCATCCCTTACTCTCATCCTTCAGGTAGGGCAGGGAAACAGCTGGGGGAGGTCTGGCCTCCTTCCACAGCATCTCCACTCCCAGATGGCTGGAGGCAGCTCTTCCCAGCATCCCCTTCCAGGCTTTTATTCACCAGAAAGGGTAGCTGAGCTCTCCTTTTGTCCCCCAAAAGAAACAGAGGGACACAAACCCTGTGCAGGGGCACACAGGCTGGCCAGGCATGTCCATCTAAATGCCTACACATTCTGTTTTTAGGCACATTCTTGCAGGCCTTGCTAAGTGGGTATGAAAGGCATAGGCCCCAAAGGGGCCCAGACAGCCTGCCCCAAGTCCCTGGGTGTCCCAGGAGCTGGTCCTGCTCAAAATCAGCTGGCTTTTATAAGAGTCCAGCAAAAATGTCCAACTACCCACGCCTACTTCCCTGAATCCATAAGCACCCACAGCCGCAACCCTTTAATTTGATAAGGCCATTTTCCACCAAGCATTGCCTATGGGCCAGCCTGGGCCAAATGCCCATTTTCCAGATGAGAAAACCAAGCAAAGGAGAGAGAAATTAGTTGCTCAAGAATATACAACTGAAAAGTCATGGGCCTGTGATTCAAATACAGATTCGACTTCTGTTCCTCAAAGGCTACACAGTTTAGGCTCACACCCATATGCATAAACACTAAGGAATGTCCATGCTCACAATTCTCTCACACGTTCCTACACACATGGGCAGCCCCCTCCCGCACATACTCACACATACAAGCAGGCCTACACTCTCCCACGCCTGGGGCCTGTCAGCCACATTCTCCGTGGCTCCCTCCCTCCAACAGGGACAGGGACAGGCAGGGAGTCCACATTCCCAGGTTTCCGCCCTGACCCTGCCCCCCCACCCTTCCCCACTCAAAGCACACATTCCTCCTGCTACAGCCAGATAACCAGCCCCAGGGGGAGGCCTGGGAGAAAGCAAGGCATTCTGGGGGCCAGACTGCTGGGCCTACTCTGGGCTGCCTAAGCCAGCTCTACTGCCTGGATCTGGCATGGTAGGAAGCCAGGAGCTTTCCCTCTAGATAGCCCCCACCCTTCTAGCCACGCTAGACCCAAGGCTTCCCTCCATATTCCAGGGACTTTCTTATGCTCAGAGATTCACACTCCAGGAAGGGCCCCCAAGGGTCTCCCAACTCACCCTTATACAGTGAGTATACACCTTATATGCAAAATCCCTTATACAGTTAGTAACTAGAGCAGGACCTGGGGAGCCCCCAGGACTCCTCTCTCTCCCACTCTTAAAGAGTCTCTCAGCAGGTGAAAGCGCAGGTTCCATGCACCAACAGCCCCTAGCAGTTTTCCCCATCTGGGGGTAGTGGCAGTTAATTCTCACAGCTCTGCCTGGGGTGCAGCCACTTGGCGGGGCTCAGCAAATCTGGAGATATTTGCATACCCAGATGGCCGAGCCTGGAATTTCAAAGAATTCCCCAAGAAGAGGCAGCTGGCTTCCGGGTAGTGGCCCTGGAGGCTCACAGCTGTTGGGCTGGAAGACTGGGGAGTCTGGGGCCCCAACACACAAGATAAGATTGAAAAGGGCAAGGGAAGAACATCTCCCAGGCCCTATCACCAGCCCCCAGCTCTGTTCCTCCTGTCCCCAGCCATCCACCGCTCAGGTATGAAACGTCACGTCCTGGTTGCCCAGAGTAGGTAGGCAGGCAAAGGAGACAGGGCTAGTTGGCTAGAGTCGCAGAGATTGCCTGCCTTTGGGGAAAGGTAACAGTGGGCACCAGACAGAGAAGTGCCAGAAATATGAGATCCCCTTGTTCACATGAAGCAACAAATAGGCCTTTGTCCCCATGCAACCTGCAGCTAGGTGGGCAAAGGCCCTGGCCTGGTCCCTACGAACCTGTCCACACACAGGCATATGGCTACTATACCAATGGTGAGGGGAATGGGGAGCTGGTGGCTTGACACTTCTGGCAGGCCTTGGGCTAGAATACTAATCTGCTCCCTCATTGTGATTAAGGCTATGATGGAGCATAATGAGCTAGACACTGGGCCATCCAGTTCTGGATAAACAGTAAACAAAGCCAAACCCAAACAGGCCTCCCCACCCCAACCAAAGCCCCTCCCAGGTTCTGTCCAAGCCGATTTACTGACCACCTACCTCATGGTTGTTACAGCTATAGGTCACCACTGCCCTCTGCTGGCAACTCAGGCACTAGCATCCACTCAGATACCAGCTCGCTCCCTACCCAAGCAAATGCACTTCAGTCACCTCCTCCATCTGTGGGCATAGAAACTTAAGCCTACCCAACTGTTACTTAAGTCAGAAGGTGGCAGGGGGCAGGATTAGCAGGGAGGAACCCAGGGACAGTGTGTCAGAGGAGAAATCACAAAGGAATTCTGCCCCTCTTCCCAAAATTTACGTCCAAAACTTCAAGTGTCCTTTCTCTCCAGCTTAGAGGTTAAAACCCCACACTCATGGAAACAGTGCCTGCCCCATAACCTGTTGCAATGCACCAGAACCCCCCCTTTACCCCTTGTCTTATGCCTTCTCTTTGTCCCCCCCAAAGGAGGGCCAGGCTTAGATGATCTGGAACCATCCTTTGAAAAAGCTCAACTTCTCTGGCAGGTCTGAGAAAGCCTTTGTTCCCCTGGTTCCTTCTGTTACACTGCAGCAGGTGACTGGAAGTCCTGGGCTCCTCTGAAACAAGGCCAGCTCCCCTCAACTTTTACTGCAACACCCTGCAACCAGCCACACCTTTCAAAGACGGCAGAGATGTGGAATGGAGGTGGGGGGAGACTGCCCAGAAGGACCTAACCAGTATTGCCCCTTAATTAGCTGGGGGAAGCTCCAGATGCCCCTGTCAGGTAGGTAGCCTAGATTTGCCAACTACCTCAAGCATGGAACATTTCTCACCCCTGAGCTGGCTCTGGAGCCCAAATGTCAGGTTGTATTTGTGTACTGTTTCTAGAAACCTCCAAGTCAGAAAAACCTAAGTAGCAGTTTTAGAGCTACTCACTTCCTATGGAAAACTTCAAAGGTGAGAAAGCTGGCCAAACCCTCCCTACTCACTCTCGTTCTCTAGAGGCCCTACAATTTAGGGTAGGGGAGTGTACCCTTTAAGAGTCAAGATTTTTTAAGTACTTAGGAAGAAATTCAAACAGGAGAACAAGTGGCTCAGGGCAAGGAGCGAGGTTCCTGGGAAAATGGCTGCTGTCGCCCCTCATATCCTTAGGAGAAGTCTGAAAAGGAACATGGCACACTGAGGCTGGTGCTGCTCTTCTCTGAACATCAGTCACCAGAGGCCTGGGCACTCAGTAACTTCTTCTTGGCCTTTCCAAAAGTGATCAACCATTTGCTTTCAGTGTATACACTGTAGGGTTATCAGGAACCCCAGCCCTGGAAAAGGCCATTCTATTAATAACAACTCACACAGGAGGTTAAAAGCAAACAAAACCCCCACTCAACTGAAAACTATTAAGTGCTATCCTGGTGCTAAGACATTCATATAGTTCTTCATCCGATAAGAGGCAGGCTACAGTTTGCCTCCAGTTAAGGTGCAGCTCCACAAAAAATTCAAAGATGAAAAGTAATCAATTGTCACAAAAATGTCTGACTGCCTCTTCTTCAATCAGCCCAGGAGCAGGCACTGAGAAAGGGCAAAGCTGGCTGGTGACTGTGTCACACATTCAGCCACTGAGACCAAAGGCCTGAAAGGCTTTACAGTCAGTCCCAAGCTTTGAGCTTTGCCACTTATATTGACTAGGGTAAAATATGGCAACAATGGGGGAATGTATGTGTTTCGGGATCACCCTGAGAAAGTGATCCCATGGCCGGTTTTCATTATTTCTAAGCCCATCCCAGGAATTGTATTCAGGTACCTCTGAATATCCCTGGAAATATTCAGAGGTGCCTGAATACCAACCACTTATACCAGCTGGGGCTAAGGTTAGGAAAAGGCTTTTAAGGAAGGCTTTTGTTTGGTACAGAGAACTCAGAGCCACTTTTCATCTAAGCGCATGCACAACAAAGGAATGATGAAACAGGAAACAGGCTCCAGGAGTGTCCCAAAGGAAGTCTATTTTCTCTTCCTGGATGGATATGAATGTATATTCTGATAGTTTGCTACCTTCATAGTTATTCTCATATTAAAAGTCTGCTTTCTCCACCCTCTCCAGGCTGCTGGCCCCGGCCAGGATCCTGAATGGCTTTTTAGCACGCTCCAAGTTCTACATTTGGGAGCTACCAGATGACAAACCTGACTGGCTGAAAGCTGGACTGGCCTTGGGTACCTCCATCTTCTTGTGGATCTATCTCATCAAACCTAATGAAGATGTTTTAGAATATAAAAGAAGAAATGGGTTGGAATAAACTTTTGAAATACTAATACAGTATGTCTCATATAGTGATTATAACAGTTCCTCTGGATTTACCAATCTGTTGAGTTATAAACATAAGAGAAAAAGTTTTACATGATATTACGTTGAGTCAGCATTTGTGCTTTGCTTAAATGGGAAAAAAAAATCTGCTTTCTCTACCATCACAATCACCAGAATAACCCATCATGTGAAATAAAGGCTGTTTCACAAAGGGAATGAAATGAAGATGGGTTCCTAACATGAGTGACAATTTTCTGCAGGTGTAATAAAGATGCTATTCCTGAGTAGGAAGGAAGGAAAGATGTGCTCATAATTCAGAAGATCTAGGAACTGAAGAAAGTTCTTCTATTAAAACCTAGCCACTGGGTGTTAATGGGTATGGTACAGCAGACTGAGACAAAAGCCACAGTTTCACTCTAATTGCAGACAAGGGGCGGTTTACAGGCATTCCAACTGTAGTTTAGAAATAATTCATTTCTCCTGACAACCTACCTAGGGCTCCAAATTACTTGTTGAGGCAAAGAGGAATGACTGGAAAAGTGGAATACTGTAGCTGTTGGAAGTAGAAAAGGAATGCCTCAATTGCTAGGTCAGTGCAGAGAACATGGGCCCCTCTCTCTGACCACAACATCCTTCTCTCTATAGACCTCCCTGCTGCTCCCCACCCCAAGAGTCCTCTTTCCAAATCTTTATATTACCCAAAGTGTAGAAACTAGCAGGACAACGCTACCTTTGACCACTGGCCAGTAACAGAGCATGCAAGTATCCAAAATCATGTAGCTTTACCAAAAGAGACTGTTTCAACTATAACTTGATCAAGCACTCCATGTTGTTAAGAAGCAAAGCAGGGGCTTCCCTGGTGGCGCGGTGGTTAAGAATCTGCCTGCCAATGCAGTGGACACAGGTTCGAGCCCTGGTCTGGGAAGATCCCACATGCCGCGGAGTAACTAAGCCCGTGCGCCACAACTACTGAGCCTGCACTCTAGAGCCCGCAAGCCACAACTACTGAAGCCCGCGCGTGCCTAGAGCCTGTGCGTGCCTAGAGCCCGTGCTCCGCAACAAGAGAAGCTACTGCCATGAGAAGCCTGCGCACCTCAATGAAGAGTAGCCCCTGCTCGCCACAACTAGAGAAAGCCCGCGCGCAGCAACAAAGACCCAACACAGCCAAAAATAAATAAATAAAATAAATAAACTAAAAAAAAAAAAAGAAGCAAAGCAATTAACATATACACACTACTATATATAAAATAGATAACCAACAAGGACCTACTGTATAGCATGGGGAACTATACTCAATATTTTGTAATAATCTATAAGGGAAAAGAATCTATATATATACACACACACACACACACACATATATACATATATATATATGTAACTGAATCACTTTGCTGTACACCTGAAACTAACACACACTGTAAACCAACTACAATTAAAAACAAAAAAGAAGGGCTTCCCTGGTGGCGCAGTGGTTGAGAATCTGCCTGCCAATGCAGGGGACACGGGTTCGAGCCCTGGTCTGGGAAGATCCCACATGCCGCAGAACAGCTGGGCCCGTGAGCCACAATTACTGAGTCTGCGTGTCTGGAGCCTGTGCTCCGCAACAAGAGAGGCCGCGATAGTGAGAGGCCCGCGCACCACGATGAAGAGTGGCCCCCGCCTGCCACTAGAGAAAGCCCTCGCACAGAAACGAAGACCCAACAAAGCCATAAATAAATAAATTAATTAATTAAACAAAAACAAAAACAAAAAAGAAGCAATGGGAACCCATACACTTGACATTCCTTTGTAACCACTGCCTCACCAAGATAATCAAATCTACTGCAAACAAGCTTTCACATGTGATAAAACTAGAGACACTTCTGTAAAAAGCAATGTGATCCCAGATGAGACCCATCCTGAGTTACACACTTTTTTTGTGAGTGGGGAAGGTGGTCTCCCTCACTGAGCCTTCATTCTGGCCAAGGCATATGTAACCAGACTGGACCAAATACGTTCGAAACTCAAATGAGCAAGACCAAACTGCATTCAAAAGCCAAATGTTTCATGAACACCAGGATGACTTTTACTTCAGCACTTTAAAGTACTCTTGTGAAAATATCTACATTATGACCTAATAAATGGTAATAAGCTGGCTGCTGTCTAAGATGACGAAGAATGGGGCTTTCAGGATCTGTGCAACTAACCCATGGTCAACAGTCAAAAACTGAATTCCCACTTACCCATGATACTGAGAATGAGGGTAATTTTAGGTTAGAGCTCAATTCTAACTCCTTTACCCACAACTATTAATAGTCAAACTTCTTTGCAAGGTCAAGGATGCTAGAAATGCTAATAATAAGTAGCCAGCAGCTAAAATGCAGCACTTTAAAGGTTTCAGGTATCACACCTTAGTTCTGAGATGGAATAGTGACACTGAGAGATAAGACAAGTTAAACAAGTTTAAAACCAAAAGCAGTGGACATTTATTCCTCAATTTTTGTGCAAGAGTGTAAAGATGCATTTGAAAGAACCTGACAGCTAGAGAACATCAGCCATTGCTTTCAGGCTGGCCTGGTTTACAATTAGATTAGGAGAAGTAGGGGGAAAAAAAGTAACTTGCCTAGTTCACAGGAACGATGTTTCTGGCAAATACAGCTGTTTACAAGTTTCAAACTACATTTTACTAGCGTCAAGGGAAGACCAAAAAGCCACATACAGTACAATTTAAAATTGGATGAACATCCTGCAATGTTAGTGCAAAGTAATTATGTAGACTCTCCAATACAAGATTGTGCTCATGTTTCCCAGGTTTGGTCAATGTTGTTTTTACAATCACAGTCACAGAAGCTTAACTTACCAAATAGCAATGCCTTTGTTTTATGTCCTATGTACCAAAGGAATGTCACAAGGTTTTGGTGAAATGCAGCTTAGTCTCAATAATAAAGCAAATTTCTTATTTAGTTTAACAGTCATGTTCCTGGAATACTGCACATACAAGTTTCATGAAAATTCTTTTAAGCTTATGCGTTTATCTTGTTCAGTAAAATTACTTTCAAGATATCCTTTTTACTATGTAAACTGAATTGTTTCATGATTTTGAAATGCAACCAGTATAAATGAAAACATTTCAGGAGTGGGAAAAAATCCACCACTAATCTCAGCTAGACAAAATTCTTAAAATCAGAAAGCCTATTCACACAAAATTATATGTAATGACTGTAGTAATCAGTTTATTACACAGATTAATCATTCTTGAACGTACAGGCTCCAGAGGAGCAATTGGGTCTTTAAATATACACAAGTATTTCCATCGAATGAATTTTCACCCTTACATCCAGATAGACCTAAGCAGTTAAAAACATAAGAAAAATAAGAGCTATTAGCTATGTATTAACTGAGAAACCACATACAAACCAAAGAATATGGAAGAGA
This sequence comes from Balaenoptera physalus, assembly GCF_965194825.1. Lineage (NCBI taxonomy): Eukaryota > Metazoa > Chordata > Mammalia > Artiodactyla > Balaenopteridae > Balaenoptera > Balaenoptera physalus. The sequence continues at coordinate 60,882,459 of NC_138890.1, forward strand.
GAAAGAGGGGCTGAAGGACGAAGGTTGACGGGTGGGGAGATGTAAAAGAGTTGGAAACAAAGCCCATCACACTTTACTAATAGCTCCAATCCATTTAAATGTTGACCAGTTAAACTTAGACCTTAAAATACAGGATGTAGGTAGAGTTTAATCTGATTGGTCATAACTTTCACCTAAGACGTTAAGTCCTTCGGAATAAAATGAATACAGAAACAGCTTCATGTTCTTCGCCTTGCTTTTCATAACTGTTTTGAGTTTAATGGGATTTCACTTAAAAAACAATCTCCTACAGGTCAGTGGAGCTTTTCTTCCCCATCCAAGCACACACCATACCCACCACCCCTCACTCTGCCGTTATCCAAATTTAAGTCAATAAGGAAAGCTTTTAGTCTCACACCTAGGTTATGCCTGGAGAACTGGCTTGTCACACACACACTTCTCTGCTAGGAGGCAATGTTGGTACAGAAGTACAGTATTTCTAGTTTGTTGTTCCAAGTATGTACAACACGCAGCACTGCTGTATCAGGTAAACATGTGCACAGGGGAAGATGAGGCGTGGGCTCATAGAAAGCAGTCAAATGGAAATCAAAAGGACTTTCTCTTTCAGAGTTCCCCTATCTTTATTTGTAGAGGTTATCCAATAATTTCTTTAATTACATCGCATACTTCTGAGTCCATTCCCGAGCTATTCTGTTGTACCTGTACACACAAAGAGAAGCTTAGCTTAACATAGGTGAGGAGTCAGTTAGAAAGCAACAGAGTTCATTCATTATCCTATCCAGTAACTTGAAGGGAATAACTTATAGTATATTCAAGCTAAGCCATCTTCCTACCCCAAATTTCTAATAAGCATTTATTCAATGATAGTGGGAAATATCCTATAAATGCTACTAATACAGGATTCTAATTGAATTTTAGCACTTGCTGGCATACCCTCAGTCTATACTTGATCGACATATTTCTAACAGACAATCTTCAACCCCTGTTTGACTTATTTGGAGTTCTTGGAACAATATAATTCTACATTATATGGTTCTTGAAATCATATAATGATGATTAAATTGGCATAATACTTTCCCCTGCATCAATAAAACAACCAGTTCTGGCAGGACTTATTTTAACAATTTGGTTGCTAAAATGAATGGGTTTATTGCTCCAGAAGAACATTCTAGTAGTAAAATAAGCAGGACAAAAGGATCTTTAATTCTTTGATTAAAAAAGTTCTGCTGACCATTACCGCCACAATGACTTGGGAAAAATGCCCATAATTCTAAATATTGGACAAAATGGTTCTCTAATCAAAAAATGTATTTCTAAGTAAATTCCCCAATTGAAAAAAGCATGATCTAATTTTATTCTGAATGCAGCCAAGAATACAGTTATAGATACTATTCAGACCTAAATACAGAAAAAAACTAAACTAAGAACCAATTGCTGTTAGAATTCCCCACTCTCAATGCAGCTCCATTTAAAATATCCTATCTATATGCCTCTCTAACCAATAATTCAATTAATCGTTTAATCTTTTATATTTTAACTTTAGAAAATTATCCACTACCTCCCATCTATTTCCTTCATAATCTTATTGAATAATACACAAAACAAACAGACAAAAAAAGATTACAACACTTTCAGTTACTATCTCTTTTGATATCCTGACCAGTCTTCAATAATTCACAATACAATTCTAAAATATGTAAATTCTACAAGTTTTGTTTTAAAGGAAACTTGAGGCTTTCATGTCTTGTAACATTTATTCACTTTCTTTTTTACACTATTCCAAATGGTAGAAAATCAATTCTCTTTCCCATTAATTTATAAATACCTACCTAAGACAAATGGGCTCTTGATGCAAAATCTTTACACGTCAAAAGCCAAGCAGAAGACCTAAAGCTGTTGGAAAATATACTATAGAAAAGTTTTTCTAGGCAGTAGGAGTCATGAAACAATCAGATATAAAATCATTTACTTATAATGATACTCGATGCAAATACTCCTCTTTCCTGTCCCCAGGTGAGTATATTAGGACTTCATTTTAAGTATCTGACCCATACTCAGCCCTTAAGACAAAAACATCTCCACCCTACCACAGATACTCTGCTGTCTGGAGACCATACTTACTTTTCTCTATCTGTTTTGTAGATCCGAGCAATCTCAGGCACTAAAGGATCATCTGGATTGGGATCACACAACAGAGAACAGATGGACAAAAGTACTAGAATGAAAAAAACATACAAATTAGTAGAGGAACAAAAGCAAAAAGGTTGAAAGAAACATGAGATGCCAACACAAGAGAAAATTCTAAGACCCTATTTATATTGTAGTGCCTAACAGCTTTGTAAGCTCTACCTAAGTTTACAGTAACAGTAATCAACAAAGATTCTAAGAAGATTTCTCTATGCTTGAACCCCTGAGGAAGCTGGCCCAGGCTGGTGAAGTGTCTTGCTTGCCTCATGTCCCTGGTTAGTGAGTAAAATTAGAGTGGAATTAGAATCCAGATCTTCCAAATCCTAGACCAATAACACTTTTCCCAGCTTATGAAGTTCAATTTTTAGAAGCCCATGTTCAGGGATAAATGGCTTTCAAAATTCCAAAGACAACCACACTACTGAATGCTCTTAGTAAGAAATGACAACTATGAAATCCAACAATCACTGCTTTCTCCATGGCAGGTACTATATATTCAGATGCAATGGATTTGTTTCATTTTTAGTTGAAAACGATTTAGTCTAAGAACATAAAGGCCAGTACTTGCTCCCAAATGGGGCTGGCCACACGTATTATAGAGGATACAACATATCTCAAACTAAAGTCTCAAATTATTTTCAGTAATGATTTAGAATCTCATCTAAGCCATTTCCTCAGTGACAACCTGGAATGTAGCAGACAGATCTCAACAGTACAACTTCCTCTGTTCAAATTCATTAACTTATGTATTCCTTATTGAAAGCAAAGAGGAGGCTAAGGCCACTAATTACATTAAATCCAGTGGTCTCTGACATACTGAAATAAATTCCAATCCTTCTATTTTGATGCTACCAGAACTCAGCTACCTTATTTCTCTCTAATGTTCTGTAGCAAGAGACAATGATTCAGAGTCCACGTTACTCCCCAAACATCAAATTCATCAGGAAAAGGAATATTCCTTTTCCTATCAAATCTGTTCTATGGAGATCAAGGGCTTCTGAGAGATGAGAAAGTTTACACGCCCTTTATCATTCAGTTGTTAACAAAAAAAGCTATTTCCTTGCCTTAAGAGTATATGGAAAACAAAAAACATCAGGCAAGATGTTTTCTGACTCTTCATTCTTGCTGCCCACAAATGGCAGATGGCATTCCCAAAATATCTTCTTTTCCCATTGTCAGGTGTATCACCTGATGCCCTCTTCAAGCACAGAACATTCTAACAGCAATTAGGAAAGATTTCATGTATTTCCTGGAAATGACAACAGGGAGTTACAGATCTTTGAATGTTCATGAAATTACTGACTATAGAAGAAGAAACTTATCTGGCCTATCAAGCTGGCAAGAATACAACTGATTCTTCACCTAAAATTAGATATAACGACCAAATTAGTATTTGTTATAAACTCCCTTTATTTACTCTTCCAACTATTTCAATAAGGCAACTTTAAAAAGACAAATTTTTTAAAAAATTGAAGTATAGTTGATTTGCAATGTTGTGTTAGTTTCAGGTATACAGCAAAGTGATTCAGTTATACATATACATATACATATATACTCTTTTTCAGATTCTTGTGCATTATAGGTTATTACAAGATACTGAATATAGTTTCCTGTGCTATACAGTAGGTCCTTGTTTACCTATTTTATATATAGTAGTGTGTAACTATTAGTTCCAAACTCCTAATTTATTCCTCCCCGCCCCATTTCCCCTTTGTCAACCATAAATTTGTCTTCTATGTCTGTGAGTCTGTTGCTGTTTTTTTTTTTTTTAATTTTTTTTTTAATTTATGTATTTATTTATTTATGGTTGTGTTGGGTCTTCGTTTCTGTGCGAGGGCTTTCTCCAGTTGCGGCAAGCGGGGGCCACTCTTCATCGCAGTGCGCGGGCCTCTCACTATCGTGGCCTCTCTTGCTGCGGAGCACAGGCTCCAGACGCGCAGGCTCAGTAGCTGTGGCACACGGGCCCAGCTGCTCCATGGCATGTGGGATCTTCCCAGACCAGGGCTCGAACCCGTGTCCCCTGCATTGGCAGGCAGATTCCCAACCACTGCGCCACCAGGGAAGCCCCTGTTGCTGTTTTATAAATAAGTTCATTTGTATCATTTTAAAAAGATAAGGTTTAAGTAAGTAACTTTTCTCTCTTTCCAGGAAAGGAAGGTAGGATGGTGGTTATCTGGACCTGGTGAAAGGGTTCTTAGTACACTACTTAGATCCTTTAATTTGTAGAAAATTGATTTTGGCTTATAATATACTACACCTTCTTTCTCTATAAAGAGAATAACTTCTATTTCTACAGCGTGTAGAGACTCTTCACTGAAGTAACTAAATTTTCACCAATATATATATTCCTCATCAGTATATACCCATTTTCATTAGTGTCATAACCCACAGTCAGTTCCAATTCTAAAAACATATAATCAAGTGGCTTTATGATGCACTTAATCTGCTTCCTTTAAGTTTTCTGTATATTTAGGTCCCTTACCTATATACTCAAAGTGGAGGGCATTTCGGGTCAAGATTACTGCCCTCAAAAACAGACTATGGCACTTACTAAAGTAAAATAAATCAATATTTAAAAAAAAAAAAAAAAAAAAAAAAACAGACTATGGGGACTTCCCTGGTGGTACAGTGGTTAAGAATCTGCCTGCCAATGCAGGGGACATGGGTTCGAGCCCTGGTCTGGGAAGACCCCACATGCCGCGGAGCAACTAAGCCCATGCGCCACAACTACTGAGCCTGCGTGCCGCAACTACTGAAGCCCGCGTGCCTAGAGACCGTGCTCAGCAACAAGAGAAGCCACCTCAATGAGAAGCCCACGCACCGCAATGAAGAGTAGCCCCCACTTGCCGCAACTAGAGAAAAGCCCACGTGCAGCAACGAAGACCCAATGCAGCCAAAAATTAATTAATTAATTTTAAAAAAGAGAAAAAAACGGACTATGTTAAAGGGATAATTATATCACACATAGGATTCAGGTCTTCTTTGAAACACTAAACCTAGGTATGTTGATATAACCAAATTCAACAAACTGGCACTGCAGTTATTTTAAAAGATAGCTATCTAGACAGAACATATCAAGTCAAATAAACTAACATCCCTTTTGATTTATTACAACTGCAAAAATCAACACCAGGCACAGAAGGGAAAGAAAAAAAACAAAAGCTATGGTAACAATTTCAGGTATCTAGACCGCCCCCCCCCCCCAGCCTCCTCCCAGACACACAGACACAGACACAGACACAGACACACACACACAGTCCCACCTCTCTTGGCCCCATTTATATCTAGATTTCCATCTCTATAGCTACTTGGTAAAAGAAGAGCAACCAGGCCAGGAAATCACAAGAACAACAGGCATATGAACACTTTCACAAGCAGCCCTTGAATTGCAAGGAGGCCTACAAAAAGAAAAGGGGCCACTTATCTGTAAAACTATTTCAGTCACAATTTTGAAAAATGTGGTCCTCTGATTTTTTGTTTGTATTTTTGCCTAGGACCCCAGAAATCTTAATTTAATGCCCCAGAGTTTCTGTTTCCTTCAAAAAATTAACTTTTAAGAGTATGCAAGGGGCTTCCCTGGTGGCGCAGTGGTTGAGAATCTGCCTGCCAATGCAGGGGACACGGGTTCGAGCCCTGGTCTGGGAAGATTCCACATGCCGTGGAGCAACTAGGCCCCTGAGCCACAACTACTGAGCCTGCGCGACTGGAGCCTGTGCTCCGCAACAAGAGAGGCCACGATAATGAGAGGCCCGCGCACCGCGATGAAGAGTGGCCCCCGCTTGCCACAACTAGAGAAAGCCCTTGCACAGAAACGAAGACCCAACACAGCCAAAAATAAATAAATAAATAAAATTTTAAAAAAAAGAGTACGCAAGTCTTACCGTAATTATAACACGACAAATATCCAATAATTTTTTTAAAATTAATTATTTACTTTATTTTTGGCTGCACTGGGTCTTTGTTGCTGCGCGTGAGCTTTCTCTAGTTGTGGCGAGCGGGGGCCATGCTTCGTTGCGGTGTGCGGGCTTCTCACTGCGGTGGCTTCTCTTGTTGTGGAGCACGGGCTCTAGGCTGCAGGCTCAGTAGTTGTGGCGCACAGGCTTAGCTGCTCCGCAGCATGTGGGATCTTCCTGGACCAGGGCTCAAACCAAGTCCCCTGCATTGGCAGGCGGATTCTTAACCACCGCGCCACCAGGGAAGTCCTATCTAGTACTTTTTTTTTTTTCTTTTTCTGGGTTGCGTTGGGTCTTCGTTGCTGCATGTGGGCCTTCTCTAGTTGCGGCAAGTGGGGGGCTATTCTTCATTGTGGTGCACGGGCTTCTCATTGCGGTGGCTTCTCTTGTGGTGGAGTACAGGCTCTAGGCGCATGGGCTTCAGTAGTTGCGGCGTGTGGGCTCTAGAGCGCAGGCTCAGTAGTTGTGGTGCACGGGCTTAGTTGCTCCATGGCATGTTGGATCTTCCCGGACCAGGGATCGAAACCGTGTCCCCTGCATTGGCAGGCAGATTCTTAACCACTGAGCCACCAGGGAAATCCCCTCCAATACTTTTTACAATAGTGCCTTTATCCTTAGGTGCTTACAAGGTACCAGTCAACTATGCATTTTTTGCTTTTTTTTAAAAAAAATAAATTTATTTATTTTGGCTGCGTTGGGTCTTCGTTGCGGTGCGCGGGCTTTCTCTAGTTGCGGCGAGCGGGGGCTACTCTTCATTGCAGTGTGCGGGCTTCTCATTGAGGTGGCTTCTCTTGTTGCGGAGCACGGATTCTAGGCACTTGGGCTTCCGTAGTTGAGGCACGCGGGCTCAGTAGCTGTGGCGCACGGGCTTAGCTGCTCCGCGGCATGTGGGATCTTCCCCGACCAGGGATCAAACCTGTGTCCCCTGCATTGGCAGGAAGATTCGTAACCACTGCGCCACCAGGGAAGTCCCCTCCAATACTTTTTACAATAGTGCCTTTATCCCAGTTATATGGGTGTTTACAAGGAACCAGTTAACTATGCATTTTTGCTTTTTTAATCTTCATAATAACAGTGAAATAGTTTTTATCATCCCTATTCTAAAGATGAAAACTCTGTGGAATACAGAAGCCAATCTGTCTCAAGTCTCATCCAATAAGAGGTAGAGCTGAGATCCTAATACAGGCAGTTGCATCCAGAATCTATGTTTTTTACCATGAAACTATGTTGCCTCTTGTCTAAATGTATGCATTAAAGAAATGATAAAATTTAAGTAGACAGAAAAGAAAAATATTTTCATGTACCAAATTTCATCCCCAAATACCCAATTTCTTTCTAGCTATTTAATATACTTTCTGTACAACACAAGTTACAGTGTGTAACACTTTATCTCTTTTCTGCTTTTTTCAAACATTGTATTTTCCTATTTCCCACAATATTTTCAAGGATCAATACTCTTTTGAATGCATTTGCCAGAACCAATATATTTTCTCCTCTACTGTTGAGTCTATATGTAATTTCTATTTTTCAGAAATAACACTGTTGCAAATGCACTTGCACAGAGAACTTTTTTTAACAGTTGGGCTTATTTTTTTAGTACAAATGAATGAACCTAGAGTTACTGGGTCAAAGGGTATTAATGATTAAATCTCTTATTTCTTAATACATACTGGCAGACTGGACTATACAAATCTATACTTCTATCTGTAGCATATATAAGCACTCATTTCAATGTAGTTCACCAACATTTAGTTTTCTTTTGTAAAGATCTTTGTTAATTAAAAAGGTGAAAAATGGGAACTTATTTTAATGTTTATTTCCTTGATTATTCTGTTCCTTTCTGTCCACTGGGATCTAGGTTTTTCCTTACTGATTTATATATGTTCTTCATATCTGTTAAACATATTGGCCCATTATCATACTTGCAGCCTATTTCTCGTATCTGTATTTTGACAACATTTAATCCACTTGTGATTTCATTTGGGCATGATGTTGAGGGGTTGAACAATCTTAAATCAACAAATAAGATAATATTCAGTTCAGGGATATAAAAAAATCCCCAACCTATTCATATAACTAGGTCTTATTTTAAAGAACTATTGGAGGGGGACTTCCCTGATGGCACAGTGGTTAAGACTCTGCGCTCCCAATGCAGGGGGCCCGGGTTCGCTCCCTGGTCTGGGAACTAGATCCCACATGCATGCCACCACTAAGAGTTCGAGTACCACAACTAAGGACCCTGTGACTTCCCTGGTGGTGCAGTGGTTAAGAATCCGCCTGCCAATGCAGGGGACACGGGTTCGATCTCTGGTCCGGGAAGATCCCACATGCTGTGGAGCAACTAAGCTCGTGTGCCACAACTACTGAGCCTGCGCTCTAGAGCACGCAAGCCACAACTACTGAGCCTGTGTGCCACAGCTACTGAAGCCCGCGCACCTAAAGCCTGTGATCCGCAACAAGAGAAGCCGCCACAACGAGAGGCCAGTGCACTGCAAGGAAGAGTAGCCCCTGCTCACTACAACTAGAGAAAGCCCGCATGCAGCAACGAAGACCCAAAGCAGGCAAATAAGTAAGTAAATAAGTAAGTAAATAAAGAAAGAAAGAACTACTGGATCTTCCATCACAAAGTTGGTAACTAACTTTCTCTATACATTTTCACACACACACACAATATACCAAAGATTAAGATGCTCAAATAAAAATTTTTATTAAATTGATTATCTTAGAGGGTGATTCTGTTCCTGACAGAAACCTAAAGATAAGAGCTGGTAGGGGCTTCCCTGGTGGCGCAGTGATTAAGAATCCGCCTGCCAATGCAGGGGACACAGGTTCGTGCCCTGGTCCGGGAAGATCCCACATGCCGCGGAGCAACTAAGCCCGTGCGCCACAACTACTGAGCCCGCCTGCCACAACTACTGAAGCCCGCGCACCTAGACCCCATGCTCTGCAACAAGGGAAGCCACCGCAATGAGAAGCCCGCACACCGCAATGAAGAGTAGCCCCCGCTCGCCACAACCAGAGAAAAGCGCACGTGCAGCAACAAAGACCCAACACAGCAAAAAATACAATAAATAAAATTAAAAAAAAAAAAAAAAGAGCTGGTAAAGCCTTAAAGAATGTGAATATGAATTCACCTATACTTTGCTCTTCAAGAAACTACTGTCTATGCTTATAGTATACAAGCATTCCTCTACAATGGCTCTTTTTTTCTTATTCTGGAACAATATCTATCCTTTCCATTCATGGATCTCAAGGTTGGAAGAGACACTGTTTGTCTTCTACTTTTACTATGCTCTAAAAAAAATTCATACCAAGTAGCCATATTCCAACCTATGCTTTAATAGCAAGAGCAATGGACAGAGAGCAGTCACGACACCAAGGAATACCTATGCTTGAAAATCCAGCTCTCTCCAGTGGGTCTAAAGGTCTTTTTAAGAATAAGGGGGATTGCTACCTCCTCTTAAAAAAGGAATCTGAGCAATCTTTCCAAGAATAAGTAATCTTAAAAGACAAAAAACACAGTAGGCTTTTTATATTGATATCAAATACTCATTCTATTACCTTTTGAAATAGTTAGTGCTGGAGACCACTGTGACCGTAGAATATCAAGACAAATGCTGCCATTACTGTTAATATTTGGATGATAAATTCTTGTTGTAAACGCAACCTATCAAAAAAGGAGAATTTTTTGTAAACTGTTTCAATAGTATTGTCGAAAGTAGATACAAAACAATTGCCATATCCCAATTACCTTAGGTGGTTTGAAGGGGTAATCTGTTGGGAAATGAATTGTCAAGAAAAATACTCCACCCTGATAGGGACTGTCATTCTGTTGATAACAAGAAAAGGTGGATTAAAATGAGTGAATTACATAAACTATTTATTCTGAAATTAATCTGAATACTTACTGGCCCCATTATTGTAGCTTGCCAATGGAACACTGAAAAAGAACAACAAAAAATCACCATGAAGCAATATCCACAGTATACCTACACCATAATAACATATCATTCCCCATGTAATCTCAGTTCATTTATTAGCAATATGATGAGTCCTGAGCAGGATGAGGAATCTAAATTAAGTTGGAGTCTGAACAGAGAAAACAAAAATGACTAGCATGGTATAGAACACTGATAAGGTGCTCAACAAAGAAGTATTTGGGCTAAAACATCTTGAAAATTCATGTCAGGGAGACAAAATTCTTGACAAGGTCCAAAATTTCACTTTTAAACAGGCATTTCCTTACCTCAAAGGGTAAAAAAGAACCACAATATTCAATTCTTTCATGTGTTGTATCATTTCCCCAACACAAATATATATAATATACTCCTTTTATAATACTGGCATAGAGCAGAACAGTAAACTTAAAGTAGACAATACTCAAATTAGGAAATGCTGGTTTTTTTCCAGCGAGAAAAAAATTTCCAAGAGTTCTCACATGTAGGTCTTTAGAATTGCCGGTACCTCAGTAAATAAAGAAAACATCAGCTGAAAGCCCCAAGCTTGATTACAAACTCGGGATAATCCCAATAAATTATATACTTGTTTAATATGGAAATTTTCTCTTCAAACTGCAAAAAATGGTGCTTGTTCCATTTCCAAGGTGATGCCACTAAGGACAACACAAAGATCAAAAAGCCAGTGTTCACTTCTAAGCAAGCTACTTAGCACTTAACATTCACACTAGGATTTGAGCAAACTAAGGGAAGCTGTCACTGGGATTATACATGAGCAACCCAAACCACCTAACCCTCGACACAAAGAGGAAATGTGAAGACTAAAAAACCGCACGAAAATCCACTGGGATATCAGGCCAAATCCTTAAATTCCTTCTGACCACCTGCATGAGAACTGACCCTATAGTTGGCCTGCCCCTCACTGGGGCCTGAATCTACAAAGAGCAGCCTGTTTATTAGGAATTTTAAAAAAAGGATAGGTACTGCTGAGGCTCTCCTTTTTAGGTTACCCATCATTAGTACTGAGAAAAATTCCTCATAACCTCTGCCAACCAATTTTTTATGGATTAAGCAGCTAAGGAGAAAGTCACTTTGAGTCACTAAGATTAGTCTCAATATCTTTAACAAAGGTCCTATTAAAAGAGCCCTAAGGTCCTGTTTAAAGAAACAAGTCTCATTCTGTTTTTAATCATAAATATACAATTCGAGTAAACAAAACAGACTGATAATTGGAGTAAACGATCCCAATGACAAAGCTGAAAACACTATTAAAAATGACCAAGCTACAGGTCAAGTGAATTGTTTTAAAGCAGATCTTATTCTTCCATTTAATCCTTCTATTTTTAAAATTTGTGGCTGTAAATGGGAAGATATATCTATACCTGCATTCTTGTTAAAGGTTGTTAGAATCAGATAAGGAATAAAAAGAGAGGACTAAAGCACTTAGATGATAAAATATACAAATATCGAGACATGCTAAAAAATTTAGTTAAATTTTTTTTTAAACTACCTAAGTCCTAACTTTTTCTTCTGAGTCTTTTCAAGATCAATCTTTCTCTTGCTAAAAATACTGCCAGACTTAAGAAGTTATTAGGAAAATTTAAACCAGAACAAACTCTTGGCTCAAGGTAAAATATTTATTTTTGGTGATTTCCTATTCTTCCTCTACAGAAAACAAAGACCATTTTATGCTTTATGATTAAAATCGACTAAAAATTAGACAACATAGAAACCCAAAAGGCTTGGAGCAGAAATGCTGACAAGACAAGCTGGCAACTAGAACATTTACAATTACATAAAGGATACCCCTCCTAGAAGAAGATGTGAAAAGATCAATATTTTCAAGTAATAATGCAATCTCTTTCATATCTGGCACTCCGGAAAACTGAAAATATTCTAGTATATTTAAGCAAGAATCTTATATTACTGAGAACTCTTATAAGCAGCATCAACAGGCTATTTCATATGTAATTCATATCCATTTAGCTAGTAAATCATGTTTGTTTAACATTCCCCAACAGAACTAAACTTATATAAACCATTAGTTCTAAATAAAAACCCATTAACACTCAAATGCTAACCTTTATTAACTTGTTTTCGTCTTTATAAAATAAAGGGTCAAATACTGTCACCAGAAAAATGAGCAAAAGCACATACACAAGGCTGTCTTTAAGAGTGAGAGGGGAAAGGAATAAGGAAATTGCTAATGTAGCAACTGAGATCAACGATAATTATGTCTCTTGTTAAAATGATCTAGAATCTACAATACCAACAAAAGGCAGAGAAAAACAAAATAAAAACACATTAATTTAATTAACAAAAGCATTTGAAGACCTACTATTTAAATCTTAATTGAGTATTCTGCCACACTGGTTAAATATAAGAATACCTACTGGAATCATTGACTTAGGTCTCCCTCTGGAGCACATTTGTTTCCATGTCTTGGCTATTGTAAACAGTGCTACTATGAACACTGGGGTGCATGTATCTTTTCCAATTAGTTCTCTCCAGATAAATGCCCAGGAGTGGGATTGCTGGATCATATGGTAACTCTACTTTTAGTTTTTTAAGGAACCTCCATACTGTTCTCCATAGTGGCTGCACCAATTACATTCCCACCAACAGTGTAGGACGGTTCCCTTTTCTCTACACCTCCAGCGTTTACTGTTTGTAGATTTTTTGACGATGGCCATTCTGACTAGTGTGAGGTGATACCTCATTGTAGTTCTGATCTGCTTTTCTCTAATAACTAGCAATATTGAGCATCTTTTCATGTGCCTATTGGCCACCTGTATGTCTTCTTTGGAGAAATGTCTATTTAAGGTCTTCTGCCCATTATTTGATTGGGTTGTTTGTTTTTTATCAAAAAGCTTTTATTAAGCTGTATGAGCTGTTTGTATATTTTGGAAATTAATTCCTTGTTGGTTGCATTGTTTGCAAATATTTTCTCCTATTCCATAGGTTGTCTTTTTTTGTTTACAGTTTCCTTTGCTGTGCAAACGCTTTTAAGTTTAATTATGTCCCATTTGTTTATTGTTTTTATTTCCATTACTCTAGGAGATGGAGCCAAAAAAATACTGCTGCAATTTATGTCAAAAAGTATTCTCCTTATGTTTTCCTCTAGGAGTTTTAGAGTATCTGGTCTTACACTTAGGTGTTTATTTTGAGTTTATTTTTGTATATGGTGTGAGAAGATGTTCTGATTTCATTCTTTTACATGTAGCTGTCCAGTTTCCCCAGGACCACTTACTGAAGAGACTATCTTCTTCTCCACTGAATATTCTTGATTCTTTTGTTGTAGATTAATTGACCATAAGTGCGTAGGTTTATTTCTGGGCTTTCTATCCTGTTCCACTGATCTATAAGCTTGTTTTCCGCACCATACCCCTTTGATTACTGTAGCTTTGTAGTACATTCTGAAGTCAGGAAGCATGATTCCTCTAGCTCCAGTCTTCTTTCTCAAGATTGTTTTGGCTATTCGAGGTCTTCTGTGTTTCCATACAAATTTTAAAATTTTTTGTTCTAGTTCTGTGAAAAATGCCATTGGTAATTTGATAGGGATAGCACTGAATCTGTAGATTGCCTTGGGCAGTATGGCCATTTTAACAATATCTGTCTATGTCGTCTTCAATTTCTTTCACAAGCAACTTATAGTTTTCAGAGTATAGGTCTTTTCAGCATAATGGGTTTTTTTTTAATGTTTATTTATTTATTTTATTTATTTTTTTGGCTGTGTTGGGTCTTTGTTTCTTTGCAAGGGCTTTCTCTAGTTGCGGCGAGCGGGGGCCACTCTTCATCACAGTGCGCGGGCCTCTCACTGTGGCAGGCTCTCTTCTTGCGGAGCACAAGCTCCAGACGTGCAGGCTCAGTAGTTGTGGCTCACAGGCCTAGTTGCTCCGCGGCATGTGGGATCTTCCCAGACCAGGGCTCGAATCCGTGTCCCCTGCATTGGCAGGCAGATTCTCAACCACTGCGCCACCAGGGAAGCCCCAGCATAATGTTTGTAATGCTCATCCATGTTGTAGTATATATCATTTCTTTCCTGTTAATCGTCAAATAATATTCCATTGTATGGATACACCACATTTTATTTACCCCTTCATCAGCTGGTGGACATTTGGGTTGTTTTCACTTTTTGGCTATTATAAATAAAGCTTCTATGAACAATCATGTATGAGTTTTTGTACAGAAATACGTTTTCATTTCTCTTGGACACATACCTAGGAATGAACTCACTGGGTTATATGGTAACTCTATGTTTAACTTTTTGAGGAACTGACAGGCTGTCTTCCAAGCTGGCTATACCATTTTGCATTCTACCAGCAATGTATGAAGGTTCAAATTTCTCCACATCCTCATCAACATTTGTTATTATTTGACTTTTTGATTCTAGCCATCCTAGTGGGTGTAAAGTGACATCTCATTATGGTTCTGACATGTATTTCCCTGATGATTAATGATGCTGAACATCTTTCCATGTGTTTATTGGCCATTTGTATATCTTATTTGGAGAAACAGCTATTCAGATCCTCTGTTCATTTTCAAATTGGGTTATCTATCTTTATATTGCTGAGATATAAAGACTTTTTTTTAATATTTTGGATAAATATGCCTTATTAGATATATATGACCTACAAAATTTTTCTCCCATTCTGTGTGTCTTTTCACTTTCTTAATAGTATCATTTGTTGCACCTAATTTTTAAATTTTGATGAAGTCTAATTTATCTTTTTCTTTTATTGCTTATGCTTTGGGGGAGTTTAACTCTCCAGGGTAACCATTTTTTTCAATCTGAGAAAGGAATGTAATAGTACTAACTATGGTAGAAGCAAAGGCAAATTACTTTAGCACACCACAGAACTTCAAAAATGAAATCTAATCCCCAGACTTCTAATGCTTTTAATTAAAAATCAGCCACTCTCAACTTTGAGGAATTTACCTGAAATAAAAACACTCTTTCAATTGAATGACCACACTGATGCAGATGATATGATAACCGTGGAGTGACAAAAGTAGAATCAGAAAACCTGAGAATGAGTCCACTTCCGGAACCTCCACAAGCCTCTCACCAGATTCTTCTCTAAAATAGTTTACAATTTCTATCCCAATGACCTAAAAGAATTGTGAGGCGTAAATGAGATAATGTGTGTTTAAGTACTTGTCCTGTCCTGTTTGGTATCAAATACTATAGTTACTCATACTGGACAGGTCTAAACATACCATAAATGGGATTTTTCATCACAAGTACTTAGTCTTATAATTTATAACATCTGTTTTATCTATAAAGCAGTCCTTGTACAAGGGCTTTGCTTTGGTTCTTAAGAATTTAGGAGACCAAAACAGCAATCTAAGAAAAACAAGGAAAAAATTAATTTACACACAAGCTAATATAACCTCATTTATTTTTTTGTCTTTATCTATATACTTCTCTTACACAAATGTTTCCAAGTATACTCCAAGTATATTCCATTTTTACCCCTATTTGCTAAATGTTGCATTTTTTGTGTGTGAATTAGTTTTGTGTTACAAGGCACAGCCTCTTCAAATATCCTCCATTTTAAAAAGGATGAAAGATGGTATAAGGGGAAAAAGCTGTGTTGAGACCAAGTGGAACAAAAGCAAAATTATTATCCAACATGGATGATAAGTATAGATTATTTTAGACAGGATTAAGGAGATAAACTGGACATTAAAAATAAATTGTAGCTGTCTTCATGAGTATGAGTCAATAGAAAGACAGACACAGACCCACATACATACATACACATATACATATACACACACATTACCCCCCCATCATCTTTAGTATTATCTTACTGAAAGAACAGTAGCTTGCTATAGGTAAAAGCTCAAATATTTTGACTCAAGTAAATACCCAGAAGGGACAAAGGACAGATAAGGAGAAGCCAGGACAACTACACAGACAATGTCTGGCAGAAGAGGTTCAAAATGTAATAAACAGTACAGAAGATGGTGGGATACACATAAAACTGCACCTTTCATGGGCAAGTAAAGGTAAATACTGCCTCTTCCCTACTGCATAATTATCTCTTCACACAAAATAACCTTAAGAGATGTATATTTATCAGTCCCAGAGTTCCCCAGAGGCAGATTGTTATGCTGTTTTATGTTTCACTCTATCATTCCTTTTACATACTTACTATCATCTCCAACGGGACCTGCTGAACACTGTGCTGGGGGGTCCCGTGCCAGGTCATTCAATTCCTTAAGAAGGAGAGAAAAAAGAAATGTATTCAACATAAATATAACTTTTATCCATTAATAAAATTGTCACTGTTACCAACATTCTCTGTCCCACCAGTAAAGCTCTTTTAGGAGCACTCCTTCTAAAGTCAGAGAAGGGTAGATTAATGAAATCTTTGGGATTTCATTATTTGGGATTCTTGAATGCAAATATATGTTTATAAAATAATCATTTTTGCTTTGTTTGGAGTTTAGTAGGTATTAAATATAAGGAAGGTAAACATGTATCGTACTAAAGAACCACAAAAACTGTTTTTAAGTAAAAACTTATTAGTTTTCAAAAAAGATCAACGGCTTTTTTTTTTTTTAAAAGATTTTATTTTTTTGGCTGCGGTGGGTCTTTGTTGCTGTGCGCGGGCTTTCTCTAGTTGCGGCGAGTGGGGGCTACTCTTCGTTGCAGTGCGTGGGCTTCTCACTGCAGTGGCTTCTCTTGCTGCAGAGCATGGGCTCTAGGCATGCAGGCTTCAATAGTTGTGGCACGCAGGCTCTGGAGCACAGGCTCAGTACTTGTGGCGCACAAGCTTAGTTGCTCCACAGCATGTGGGATCTTCCCGGACCAGGGATGGAACCCGTGTCCCCTGCATTGGCAGGCGGAGTCTTACCCACTGCGCCACCAGGGGAAGTCCCCATAGGCTGGTTTTTGTACCTCAAAACCATTAGGTTATACTTGAGACAAACTCTTTAAGTCATAAATGTTCCAAATTACACGTAACCATCTGACAAGATGCTGATATTTTTTCAGCTCATATCCACTACCAAGGTTTCAAAGATAGTAGAAAAACTTAAAAAAGGATATATTACAAAGGCTGGCTGAATATAATCCATCATAAAGTTTTGTATTCAGAGATGGAACTACTTGTAGTAATGCTCCACAACCAGATGCCAGCTTCTTAGCTATTTTAACATAAGAACCCACAAACTTGAGATTTGTTACTGGGTGGGGATGCCTGAAAAACCACAAAGCAGGAAATCATACTATATTCCCTTTCCCCTTGACTTGGTATTTGAGATAAAAACAAGCTCTGAGGGAGGACTAGTTTTAATTATATGTTAAAACTAGAACAGTAAAAACAGTAAAATCTATTAAAAGTACAATAAAAACGATCTCAAATCTTATTAATGAGTTACATAAGTAAACTTTTTAACTTGCAACACATAGATATTTCTGTAAGTCCCTTCTTCTGAGTTAACTTATTCAGCCAGCCATTTGGGTACATCAGTTATCCTGTTTTATCCTACCTGTAAGCTCGGAGGACAAAGCATAAAGTATAGAAATAAAGTTCTGTTTCGTTTTTTAAAGGGCTGGGGTTGAAATAAAGATTTAACAATATTTACTTTCTTTCGTATCTCAATTTGGTGATTTTGTATTTCTCTACAACAGAGATTCCTTGCCCATCTCAAGGAGGAAAACAAACAAACAAAAAACAACCTACTGTACAGTTCCTATTCCCAAATGTTTGTAATAAAAGTCACTGTTACTAAGAATGCTTGCTTGATTTGAAATAAAAAGTTAATCTACTTCTGACTAACATTTATCTAAGCTGAATATAAGATTCATCAGATGGTGATCACTTTGTAATGTACAGAAATATCAAATCACTATGTTGTGCACCAGAAACTAACATAGTGTTGTGGGTCAACTATACTTCAAAAACAAACAAACAAACTCATAGAAAAAGAGGTAAGATTTGTTTATCAGAGGTGAGGGGAGGTGGCGAGTTAGTCAAAAGGTACAAATTTCCAGTTATAAGATAAATAAGTACTAGGTATGTAAATGTACATCATGATAAATATAATTAACACTGCTGTATTTTAAAAAAATATTTTATTTATCTTATTTATATTTTTGGCTGCGTCGGGTCTTAGTTGCAGCGCTCGGGCTCTTTGTTGTGGTGCGTGGGCTTCTCTCTAGTTGTAACATGCAGGTTTTTTCTCTCTCTAGTTGTGGCACGTGGGTTCCAGAACATGTGGGCTCAGCAGTTGCAGCACACAGGCTTAGTTGTCCCTCGGCATGTGGGATCTTAGTTCCCCAACCAGGGATCGAACCAGCATCCCCTGCATTGGAAGGCAGATTCTTTACCACTGGACCACCAGGGAACTCCCAACACTGCTGTATGTTATACATGAAAGTTCTTAAGAGAATAAATCCTAAGAGTTCTCATTACAAGGAAAAAAAGTTTTTTCTTTACCTTTTATTTTGTATCTGTGAGATGATGGATATTCACTAAACTTACCATGGTGATCATTTCATGATATATGTAAGTCAAATCATTATGCTGAACATCTTAAACTTATATAGTATGTCAATTACATCTCAACAAAACTGAAAGGAAAAAAATTTAAGCCATTAAAAATCCATCAGGACAGAAAGATAGAGAAGATGAAAAGGCAGAGGGCTATGTACCAGATGAAGGAACAAGAAAAACCCCCAGAAAAACAACTAAATGAAGTGGAGATAGGCAACCTTCCAGAGAAAGAATTCAGAATAATGATAGTGAAGATGATCCAGGACCTCGGAATAAGAATGGAGGCAAAGATTGAGAAGATGCAAGAAATGATTAACAAAGACCTAGAAGAATTAAATAACAAACAAACAGAGATGAACAATACAATAACTGAAATGAAAACTACACTAGAAGGAATCAATAGCAGAATAACTGAGGCAGAAGAACGGATAAGTGACCTGGAAGACAGAATGGTGGAATTCACTGCTGCGGAACAGACTAAAGAAAAAAGAATGAAAAGAAATGAAGACAGCCTAAGAGACCTCTGGGACAACATTAAACGCAACAACATTCGCATTATAGGGGTCCCAGAAGGAGAAGAGAGAGAGAAAGGACCAGAGAAAATATTTGAAGAGATTATAGTCGAAAACTTCCCTAACATGGGAAAGGAAATAGCCACCCAAGTCCAGGAAGCGCAGAGAGTCCCATACAGAATAGACCCAAGGAGAAACACGCCGAGACACATAGTAATCAAAGTGGCAAAAATTAAAGACAAAGAAAAATTATTGAAAGCAGCAAGGGAAAAACGACAAATAACATACAAGGGAACTCCCATAAGGTTAACAGCTGATTTCTCAGCAGAAACTCTGCAAGCCAGAAGGGAGTGACATGATATACTTAAAGTGATGAAAGGGAAGAAACTACAACCAAGATTACTCTACCCGGCAAGGATCTCATTTAGATTTGATGGAAAAATCAAAAGCTTTACAGACAAGCAAAAGCTAAGAGAACTCAGCACCACCAAACCAGCTCTACAACAAATGCTAAAGGAACTTCTCTAAGTGGGAAACACAAGAGAAGAAAAGGACTTACAAAAACAAACCCAAAACAATTAAGAAAATGGTCATAGGAACATACATATCGATAATTACCTTAAACGTGAATGGATTAAACGCCCCAACCAAAAGACATAGACTGGCTGAATGGATACAAAAACAAGACTCATATATATGCTGTCTGCAAGAGACCCACTTTAGACCTAGGGACACATACAGACTGAAAGTTAGGGGATGGAAAAAGATATTCCATGCAAATGGAAATCAAAAGAAAGCTGGAGTAGCTATACTCATATCAGATAAAATAGACTTTAAAATAAAGAATGTTACAAGAGACAAGGAAGGACACTACATAATGATCCAGGGATCAATCCAAGAAGAAGATATAACAATTATAAATATATATGCACCCAACATAGGAGCACCTCAATACATAAGGCAACTGCTAACAGCTATAAAAGAGGAAATCGACAGTAACACAATAATAGTGGGGGACTTTAACACTTCACTTACACCAATGGACAGATCATCCAAAATGAAAATAAATAAGGAAACAGAAGCTTTAAATGACACAATAGACCAGATAGATTTAATTGATATATATAGGACATTCCATCCAAAAACAGCAGATTACACGTTCTTCTCAAGTGCGCACGGAACATTCTCCAGGATAGATCACATCTTGGGTCACAAATCAAGCCTCAGTAAATTTAAGAAAATTGAAATCATACCAAGCATCTTTTCTGACCACAACGCTATGAGATTAGAAATGAATTACAGGGAAAAAAACGTAAAAAAGACAAACACATGGAGGCTAAACAATACGTTACTAAATAACCAAGAGATCACTGAAGAAATCAAAGAGGAAATAAAAAAATACCTAGAGACAAATGACAATGAAAACACGACGACCCAAAACCTATGGGATGCAGCAAAAGCGGTTCTAAGAGGGAAGTTTATAGCTATACAAGCCTACCTAAAGAAACAAGAAAAATCTCAAGTAAACAATCTAACCTTACACCTAAAGAAACTAGAGAAAGAAGAACAAACAAAACCCAAAGTTAGCAGAAGGAAAGAAATCATAAAGATCAGAGCAGAAATAAATGAAATAGAAACAAAGAAAACAATAGCAAAGATCAATAAAACTAAAAGTTGGTTCTTTGAGAAGATAAACAAAATTGATAAACCATTAGCCAAACTCATCAAGAAAAAGAGGGAGAGGACTCAAATCAATAAAATTAGAAATGAAAAAGGAGAAGTTACAACAGACACCACAGAAATACAAAGCATCCTAAGAGACTACTACAACCAATTCTATGCCAATAAAATGGACAACCTGGAAGAAATAGACAAATTCTTAGAAAGGTATAACCTTCCAAGACTGAATCAGGAAGAAACAGAAAATATGAACAGACCAATCACAAGTAATGAAATTGAAACTGTGATTAAAAATCTTCCAACAAACAAAGTCCAGGACCAGATGGCTTCACAGGTGAATTCTATCAAACATTTAGAGAAGAGCTAACACCCATCCTTCTCAAACTCTTCCAAAAAATTGCAGAGGAAGGAACACTCCCAAACTCATTCTATGAGGCCACCATCACCCTGATACCAAAACCAGACAAAGACACTACAAAAAAAGAAAATTACAGACCAATATCACTGATGAATATAGATGCAAAAATCCTCAACAAAATACTAGCAAACAGAATCCAACAACACATTAAAAGGATCATACACCACGATCAAGTGGGATTTATCCCAGGGATGCAAGGATTCTTCAATATACGCAAATCAATCAATGTGATACACCATATTAACAAATTGAAGAATAAAAACCATATGATCATCTCAATAGATGCAGAAAAAGCTTTTGACAAAATTCAACACCCATTTCTGATAAAAACTCTCCAGAAAGTGGGCATAGAGGGAACCTACCTCAACATAATAAAGGCCATATATGACAAACCCACAGCAAACATCATTCTCAATGGTGAAAAACTGAAAGCATTTCCTCTAAGATCAGGAACGAGACAAGGATGTCCACTCTCACCACTATTATTCAACATAGTTCTGGAAGTCCTAGCCACGGCAATCAGAGAAGAAAAAGAAATAAAAGGAATACAAATTGGAAAAGAGGAAGTAAAACTGTCACTGTTTGCGGATGACATGATACTATACATAGAGAATCCTAAAACTGCCACCAGAAAACTGCTAGAGCTAATTAATGAATATGGTAAAGTTGCAGGATACAAAATTAATGCACAGAAATCTCTTGCATTCCTATACACTAATGATGAAAAATCTGAAAGAGAAATTATGGAAACACTCCCATTTACCACTGCAACAAAAAGAATAAAATACCTAGGAATAAACCTACCTAGGGAGACAAAAGACCTGTATGCAGAAAACTATAAGACACTGATGAAAGAAATTAAAGATGATACCAACAGATGGAGAGATATACCATGTTCTTGGATTGGAAGAATCAACATTGTGAAAATGAGTATACTACCCAAAGCAATCTACAGATTCAATGCAATCCCTATCAAATTACCAATGGCATTTTTTACGGAGCTAGAACAAATCATCTTAAAATTTGTATGGAGACACAAAAGACCCCGAATAGCCAAAGCAGTCTTGAGGCAAAAAAATGGAGCTGGAGGAATCAGACTCCCTGACTTCAGACTATACTACAAAGCTACAGTAATCAAGACAATATGGTACTGGCACAAAAACAGAAACACAGATCAATGGAACAAGATAGAAAGCCCAGAGATTAACCCACGCACCTATGGTCAACTAATCTATGACAAAGGAGGCAAAGATATACAATGGAGAAAAGACAGTCTCTTCAATAAGTGGTGCTGGGAAAACTGGACAGCTACATGTAAAAGAATGAAATTAGAATACTCCCTAACACCATACACAAAAATAAACTCAAAATGGATTAGAGACCTAAATATAAGACTGGACACTATAAAACTCTTAGAGGAAAACATAGGAAGAACACTCTTTGACATAAATCACAGCAAGATCTTTTTTGATCCACCTCCTAGAGTAATGGAAATAAAAACAAAAATAAACAAGTGGGACCTAATGAAACTTCAAAGCTTTTGCACAGCAAAGGAAACCATAAACAAGACGAAAAGACAACCCTCAGAATGGGAGAAAATATTTGCAAATGAATCAACGGACAAAGGATTAATCTCCAAAATATATATAAACAGCTCATTCAGCTCAATATCAAAGAAACAAACACCCCAATCCAAAAATGGGCAGAAGACCTAAATAGACATTTCTCCAAAGAAGACATACAGACGGTCACGAAGCACATGAAAAGATGCTCAACATCACTAATTATTAGAGAAATGCAAATCAAAACTACAATGAGGTATCACCTCACTCCTGTTAGAATGGGCATCATCAGAAAATCTACAAACAACAAATGCTGGAGAGGGTGTGGAGAAAAGGGAACCCTCTTGCACTGTTGGTGGGAATGTAAATTGATACAGCCACTATGGAGAACAATATGGAGGTTCCTTAAAAAACTAAAAATAGAATTACCATATGACCCAGCAATCCCACTACTGGGCATATACCCAGAGCAAACCGTAATTCAAAAAGACACATGCACCCGAATGTTCATTGCAGCACTATTTACAATAGCCAGGTCATGGAAGCAACCTAAATGCCCATCAACAGACGAATGGATAAAGAAGATGTGGTACATATATACAATGGAATATTACTCAGCCATAAAAAGGAACGAAATTGAGTCATTTGTTGAGAAGTGGATGGATCTAGAGACTGTCATACAGAGTGAAGTAAGTCAGAAAGAGAAAAACAAATATCATATATTAATGCATGTATGTGGAACCTAGAAAAATGGTACAGATGAGCCAGTTTGCAGGGCAGAAGTTGAGACACAGATGCAGAGAATGGACATATGGACACCAAGGGGGGAAAACTGCAGTGAGGTGGGGATGGTGGTGTGCTGAATTGGGCGATTGGGATTGACATGTATACACTGATATGTATAAAATTGATGCCTAATAAGAACCTGCAGTATAAAAAAACAAACAAAACAACTAATACTAAACTTTCATTGGGTTATTTGTATGGAAATATGTTAATATAAATGTTTCAGACATTACATGAAATTTCTAAAAATCTTATATTTGTATTTGTATGGAAATATGTATGGAAATATGTTAATATAAATGTTTCAGACATTACATGAAATTTCTAAAAATCTTATATTTGTATTTGTATGGAAATATGTATGGAAATATGTTAATATAAATGTTTCAGACATTACATGAAATTTCTAAAAATCTTATATGTTCTGGTATAATGTTATAAGTAATAATCCTAGTTATTACTTAAAAAAAAAAAAAAATCCATCAGTCCACTTCATGAGCCAGTATGATATAATTAATTAAAAAAATCTTAACCCAAACTTAAGCTAATAAACAATTAACATACTCATTCACCACTTCCTTGGTTCAAGGCACTCATATGGATGAATCTCAAAGGCATAATGTTAAGTGAAACCAGTCAGACATAAAAAGACTATATTCTGTATGATTCGATTGACATGCATTCTAGAAAAGGTAAATTTATAGTGACAGAAAGCAGACCAATAGTTTCAGGGGCTAGAGAGAGCTGGAGGGGACTGAACTGCAAAGGGACATGAGGAAAATTTGGGGGGTTATGGAAATATTCTATATCATGATTTTCATAGGGACCACAAAACTGTGTATATATTTATTAAAACTCAAACTGTATACTTAAAATTGTCAAATTTTATTGTATATAATATATATCAAAGTTGTTTACTAAAAACGCATATATCCATTCATCTTTGTATATGCATAAAATATCTCTGAAGAATACATAAGAAATTAGTTCACAGTATTTGCCTTCAGAAGGAAAGCCTGTTTTGGGGGTGAGAATAGGAACTATATGTATTCCTTTTATACCTTTTAACAAGTGTATTTATTGCCTATTTGAAAAATAAATTACCAGGGGCTTCCCTGGTGGCGCAGTGGTTAAGAATCCACCTTCCAATGCAGGGGATACAGGTTCGAGCCCTGGTCTGGGAAGATCCCACATGCTGCGGAGCAACTAAGCCTGTGCGTCACAACTACTGAAGACTGTGTGCCTGGAGTCTGTGCTCCTCCACAAGAGAAGGCACTGCAATGAGAAGCCCTCGCACTGCAACAGAGTAGCCCCCACTCGCTGCAACCAGAGAAAGCCCGCGCACAGCAACGGAAGACCCAATGCAGCCAAAAAATTAAAAAATTAAATAAATCTATAAAAATAAATAAAATAACTTACCAGTTCTGACTATAAATTTGGATTAAAATAAAATAGCTATTAAAAGCTGTGACCATCTCATTTCAAAATACTGAAAAGCCAGTTAGACTGAATAAACACAGAAGCTACAAAATTTGATGTGCCTGCATTAAGATGAAAACTGAAGGGAGTTCCCTGGTGGCCTAGTGATTAGGATTCCAGACTTTCACTGCCGTGGCCCAAGGAACTGAGATCCTGCAAGCCGAGTGGCGTGGCCAAAAACAAAACAAAGATGAATCCTGAAATTAAATAAAGGCACTGATCTAGACAGATCACTTGGGCAGAAAGAAATACCCTAACACATCACGCTACTTTTTGTTTAACAGCTGGCTTTATCATATGCCTTTATACCTATACATTAATTTCCTTGACTTATTCCAAAAGAAATAGTATTCAGATTTGTCTTGTATATCATATAGCAAATTATACATTACTGGGATTGAGAGTAGGGCTAAGACAAAACCCAAAACCAAGGAATTTTCCCGTTTATTGAAAAACTTTTCTATAGAAAGAACAATAGAGAAATAAAGTATATATAATTAAATTTAGAAAAAAACAGGGAGGGAACTTTGACAGAATCCTAAATTTCTAAAAAGATTTTATAATCCTTCTTTGAAATCTAAAGAAAATTAAAATAAAGGTCTTATTTTGGGAATAAACTGGATATTACTAAATAGTTCTCAATTAAAATTTTTTTCTTTGACAGTGTACACTCCCCTTGTTTATAGGTATACAGCAGAACTGTTATTTTTAAAGATTAAGGGTTATAAACAATTTTGATTCTCTGCAACTTTCCCAAGTGTTTCTTATCTTACTTCAAACAGCCCCAAAACCTTATACCAATTAATTTAATTATTTTCAAGTAAGGTTTAATTCACTACAAACTTTTTTTTTTTGGCCGTGCCCCACGGCATGCGGGATATTAGTTCCCTGACCAGAGATCAAATGAACCCATGCCCCCTGCAGTGGAAGTGTGGAGTCTTAACCACTGGACCACTAGGGAAGCCCCCAAACTTTTATATTTTATTTATTATTTTTTTTAATTTTTTTTAACATCTTTATTGGAGTATAATTGCTTTACAATGGTGTGTTAGTTTCTGCTTTATAACAAAGTGAATCAGTTATACATACACATATGTCCCCATATCTCTTCCCTCTTGCATCTCCCTCCTTCCCACCCTCCCTTTCCCACCCCTCTAGGTGGTCACAAAGCACCGAGCTGATCTCCCTGTGCTATGCGGCTGCTTCCCACTAGCTATCTATTTTACGTTTGGTAGTGTATGTATGTCCATGCCACTGTCTCATTTTGTCCCAGCTTACCCTTCCCCCACCCCGTATCCTCAAGTCCATTCTCTAGCCAAACTTTTAAATACATTTCCTACTACTACCTTTTTTGGCTCAGGAATATGAAATCCAATGAAGAGATAGACAGGAATGATTATAATGCCTTATATGACTCCTTAAGAATACCTACTTTCCAAAGGATTACCCCTTCTTTAAAAGGGACCACTATTAAAGAAAACAGAACGCTAAAGCCTCTGAGCCTCAGATATTTCTGTATCATAGCACTATAGCAAAAAGAAAGGAAACTTCCTGGGACTTCCCTGGTGCTCCAGTGGTTAAGACTCCACGCTTCCACTGCAGGGAATGCAGGGTGCGGGTTGGGGGGTAAGAAGAAAGAAAGAAAGGAAACTTCCTAGCTCTGTGGGGAGGGGGTCCTGCAAAGGATATGTAGAGTTTCCTTTCACTGTATCCTTAAGTACTCAAATAGGTCATTAGTTGGTAAAAATTAATGCTATTATTAGCTATTTTTAAAAAACCTCTTTCCCCAGTCTTAACAATTATGAAGCAAAATACAGATTGCATGGAATACAGATTTGTTTCACCATTTTGGTCTTTACCCTATGGCATATGGTGAGAGAAACAAGATGGGAAAATGAGAGGTTATAGTTACTTTCACAGAAAATTGGCTTCAAAGTCAATTTTTAATAGTTCTAAATTTTGCTGTACAAATCAAGGATCTTTGGTGGTGATAATCAGGATATGAGAAGATTTAAGCAGAAATTATGATTCAACACCAGAAGAGATCATCTAGACCAATCTCCAATTTTATTTTTTAAAAAAGATACAAAGTATCCAACCCAAGGAAAACATGCAATTAGTAATTAGAGTAAGGACATGGTGTTCTACTGTACATGTTCTACCATATCATGTTTTAGTCTGAATCTAAAAATACTAGAAATGTACAAGTTAGAATGTCTGAGAAACTATGTTGCCCAGGAAATCAAGCTGAACCTCCTTTAAGATGAATGAACTGCAAAGAAAGAACAGCTAGATAAGCAGTAGTTCTCAAAAATGAGGTCCTAGCACAGCAGCACCATTATCACAAGAAAACTTATTAGAAATGCAAATTCTCAGGCTCCAACCAGAACTACTGAATCAGAAACTCTGCAGTGTAGCCTAACAATGTGCATTTTAACAAGTCCCCCAGGAAATTATGATGTACACTAAATCCTGACTCCCTTTATGTTTGACAAATTAAGCATCAGAGACAGAAGACAACGCTAGAAAACTCACTACCAGCAGAACTGAAAGTGAAGGGAAGGTGAAGGACAACATGATAGCACAAAATGAAGAAATCAAGAAAGGGGTGAGACACGTGCCACAACTACTGAAGCCTGCGCGCCTAGAGCCCATGCTCCACAACAAGAGAAGACACAACGAGAAGCCCGCGCACCGCAACGAAGAGTAGCCCCCGCTCACTGCAACTAGAGAAAGCCAGCGCACAGCAACGAAGACCCAACACAGCCAAAAATTCAAAAATTAATTAATTAAAAAAAAGGGGGGGGGGGTGAGACTTAGAAAGATAAGGTGTGTTCCACGTTTTCAAGACACACTGAAGGGAAGCAGTCTGTCATTACGATAGTACTGCATTCTCCCTGCCGCACTCCTATCTTACCAGGGTTGCAACAGAAATGTTAACTTATGTGTCCAGCATAATACTTGAAGCTAGTATTTAAAAACTAACTGCTCGAGTATTTAAAATTACAAAATTTTAAAACTTAGGAAATATTAGTAGTAACTCAGTTATCCTAGATGAGTTTGAAAGAAAATCATTATAATTAATTTCTGAAAATATCAAATTATAGAATCTGGCACTCTAATATTTTCTATTTCCCTCTTAATAATGTTGCCTTCTATTTTAAAGACAGACAAATTGATGGAAACATGTATTAATACCAATCTTTCCCTGAACTCAGTATAAGCAGAAGTGGTAACCTTATTTGAGATTAAAGTCTGTACTCTTTTTAAAAAATTCAAGTCAACTAAAAGTATAGAAAATACCCAGCACAAACCTATGACCCAGCTTTGCCCAATCTAAACATTGTTGTATCAACTCTGGATCTTTAAGAAGTCCCCTTTGTTTTCCTCTCCAAAGTAATGATTACCCTGAATTTAGTGTTTACCATTCTCTTGCATACTTCTATACTTTTCTATGTGTCCATAAACAACGTAGCTTTGTTATCATGTTTTTAAACTTTTATTTAAAACGTGTTACATGGCATGTATTCTTCTATACTTTGCTTTTCCCTCAACATAGTAAGATGTTTTTCCATGAGGATCTAGTTTATAGTTTATTCCTTTTTACTGCTGTTCATTTTGCTAGTGGGTGTCTAAACCATAATGTTTCCTTTCTTTAGGTGATGGACATTTGTTTCCTATTTTTCACTATTACAATGTTTTGGTAAATATTTATACACACATTCTTGTATACACATGAGTTTTTCAAGCTAAACACTTCTTTGACTTAAATAACAAGTACCCCTTCCCCTTTTTAACCATGCACCAATGCCTTTTATTATGTATGGGCTTTAAAAAATTATTTCCTCAATCCATACACACAGGCAAACCTGATCATTGCCTAGAGAAGGGAAAATCATCCCTAGAACATGCTTAACCAGGAGGCCAATTCATCTGCCAACATCCAAGAACATAGAAATGAACGTGATAGACACTATCTTCCATCTAAACCTTCATTCACCACCATTTGACAACCTTTCTATAAATATTGGAAACTAACCATTTCATGTGTAATTATGTTAATGAAAATAAGTTTCCATAAGGATTATAATGGTTATTCTACAACCTGTTTATGTTCTTGCTGATATTAGCAGGGGCAACAGGCAGAATTCAGTTTTTCCAAGTCTTAATATCCTTTGATGGGACTTCCCTGGTAGTCCAGTGGCTAAGACTCCATGCTCCCAATGCAGGGTGGGGGGGGCGGCCTGGGTTCTATTCCCGGTCAGGGAAATAGATCCCATGTGCCGCATTAAGAGTTCACACGCCACAACTAAAGATCCCACGTGCTGCAATTAAGATCCGGTGCAGCCAAATAAATAAATAAATATTAAACAAAACAAAACAACAACAAAAAGAAAACTTGTATTTATGTTTAGAATATATATATATATATATATATATATATATATATCCTTTGACGTTTTCTCATTATTCTGCTCTTAGGTAACTTTAAGCAAGTCATTCAACTTCTCCAGATCAGAACTTTCACATCTATAAAACAAGGAAGTTAAACTAAAATAGCATGGTTTGGTTATAGATTTAGGGGTCAAATAAGTTTGGGAAATCTTATAATCCACATACTTATAAGAATATTCAAGGTTCTAAAGAAGTCCTGCATAAAGAAAACACTATTGTTTGGACACAGAAGCAGGCTTTGCTTCCTTCCTTGGCCCATTCTTCCAATGCCCCGTTCCCTGCCCAAGATTTTATTCTCACAAAATGCCTAACGCCCGTGGGAAAGTCCGACATAAGTCTGAAGGAATCAAGAACACTTTTTATCCCAAAGAAATATTATTGTTGTAGAATAAAAGAATTTTAAGCATGACATAGAGAAATCTACACAACATGGCTAATACTGTCCTAAAGTTATCTACACCTTGTCTCTCACATCTGGACTATAAATTACTTCAGTGTGGTTTTTTTTGTGTGTGGTAAAATACACAAACATAAAATTTACCATCTTACCCATTTTAAAGCATATAGTTCAGTGGTTTTAAATACATTCATAATGTTCTGTTCAAAATGTTTTTTTTTAATAGTAATCTTTTATTTATTTATTTATTATTATTATTTTTTTTGGCAGTGTTGGGTCTTCGTTTCTGTGCGAGGGCTTTCTCTAGTTGCAGCAAGTGGGGGCCACTCTTCATCGCGGTGCGCGGGCCTCTTCACTATCGCGGCCTCTCTTGTTGCAGAGCACAGGCTCCAGACGCGCAGGCTCAGTAGTTA
The DNA here is from genome assembly GCF_965194825.1 of Balaenoptera physalus. Taxonomy (NCBI): domain Eukaryota; kingdom Metazoa; phylum Chordata; class Mammalia; order Artiodactyla; family Balaenopteridae; genus Balaenoptera; species Balaenoptera physalus. The sequence continues at coordinate 60,912,767 of NC_138890.1, forward strand.
TGGCTCATGGGCCTAGTTGCTCCACGGCATGTGGGATCTTTCCCAGACCAGGGCTCGAACCCGTGTCCCCTGCATTAGCAGGCAAGTTCTCAACCACTGCGCCACCAGGGAAGCCCTGTTCAAAATGTTTTAAGAGAATGCTTATAGCAAGAGAAAGCTCATTATGAGTAGCTTTTCAGATATGGTTAATACAACATAAATGCCCTTTCTAAGGCGATTACATGATTCTATTAATTTCTGGAGAAGGGTTTTTTCTGTTGTTTTTTTTAAGTTACTTTTGCCAAGTTCCAGGAAATCCTTACAAGTGCTATTTGTGTGACAATGTCGACAGCTTGATAGCTTCGTAGTGATCAAATAGATAGCTGATGTGTCTCTGGCTTAAAACATTTTTTCTAGATAAAAAGGGGGAAAAGCACTTTTCTCACAAAGAACATATCTTTTAAAAGGGAAATGATATGCTACATAAAGATATTAGCAATATTTGTCATTTATATAATCCTATCTGTTGCACTACAAAATGTTCAAATACTGAAAGCTTATACTACTCATATCACAACCTAGAAAGGAAAGCTAAGCAAGGTAACCTTATTGTACTTATACATATAAAGTCAATATGATCTAAAATTCTATGTAACAAAGGAGATCCTGATTACCCTAAGGTAAAACAAGGAATTAAAAGAATTACAAAATTTTAAAGAAAATTCTTTCTTTAGACTCATTATTGACTTTAATTACGCAACCAGGGCTACACTTGAATAACCAGGGCTACACTTGAAAGGGGCAGGGGTAGGGGAGGAAAGGAGGCTGGAGTCAGGAAGTCAGAGTATAATGAGGTCTATCACTATTCTGCAAGTGGGAAAACTCAACTATAGGAAAGAAGCTGTGAGTTCAGACTTATATGGTATTTCTTTCTTTCTTTCTTTTTTTTGGCCGGGCCCGCTTGTGGGATCTTAGTTCCCCGACCAGGGGATGAACCCCAGCCCGGCAGTGAAAGCACTGCGTCCTAACCACTGTACCGCCAACGAATTCCCTGATATTTCTATAAAATAAATTACAGCTGAGTTATAAGGGATTCATATTTGTTTTGGCACATTTAAAGTTTCACAAAGCAGAAACCAATATGAAATTCTGACAATGGATATAATCAACCTAATTATGAACCTGAAGTTAAAAATTGTCAAGGAAGAAGTCAAGATGGCAGTGTGGGAAGATGTGGAGTTAGCGTCTCCCCACAACTAGGGCATCTACTGGCCGCTGGTGGGGGACTCTGACCCCCAAGGAGATGGGAGGAACCCCGAAGTGAACGGGTAGGACTAGGGGGACCCAGCGGGGAGGAGAAGTGGAGGTCGGACAAGATCAGCGCCCCTGAGGCCAGGGAGATCAGGAGAGGCAGGTGGGAGGGACTCTCTGGGAAGAGCAGGAGAGGAGCAGAGGGCGATCACCTGGCCCACTCGGGCAGGGGAGCCTACTGAGCTCCCAATCTGCTTCCTTCCCTATCTAAAGCCCCACCTAGGCCACGTGGGTCCTGGGGGCATAGGAAGGAGGCCGGGGAGATCAGGAGTGGCAGGCGGGAGGGGCCATCCAGGAGGAGCAGGGAGAGGAACGGAGGGCAATTGCCCCACCCACTCGGGCCAGGGGAGCCTGCTGAGCTCCCAGGCCGATCCCCTGCCCTCCAGGCCACATGGGTCCTTGGGGGCATAGGAGGGAGGCTGGGGAGATCAGTGGAGGCAGGTGGGAGGGGCCCTCCCAGACCCCAGACTGGAGGAGCAGAAGAGGAGAGGAAGGCGTTTGCCCTGCCCTCTTGAGCCCAGGAAGCCTGCTAGCTCCCAGGTGAGGTCCCCTGCCCTCTGAGACTGGGCTGGGGGGCAGGCCTGGGCCCCTTCTGTTCCTTGAGCCTAAGCCCCATCCCCCACAGCCCCCAGCACCTTTTCCAGCCCTGTGGGTCCTGAGCATTGGCCCCGCCCACCACACAAACCTCGCCCTTGCTTAAGCCCCACTCTCCACAGCTAAGGCCCCCCCCCCGCCTTTTTTTCCTTTCCTTCCTCCTCTTTCTTACTATTGTGGTACTGATGTACCTTCCGGTTGTTGATTCATCTATATTTTTATTTTCACATTCTTTCTAACATATCTGTTAGTTTCCTAGTCTAATTTTATTTTTTACTTTGTTATTTTTCTCTTTCTCTTTTTTAAATTTATTTTTGGCTGCATTGGGTCTTTGTTGCTGGATGCAGGCTTTCTCTAGCTGCGGGAGCGGGGGCTGCTCTTCGTCGTGGTGTGCGGGCTTCTCATTGAGGTGGCTTCTCTTGTTGCAGAGCATGGGCTCTAGGCCCGCGGGTTTCACTATTTGTGGCTCACGGGCTCTAGAGCGCAGGCTCAGTAGCTGTGGTGCACGGGCTTTGTTGCTCCGTGGCATGTGGGATCTTCCCAGACCGGGGCTCAAACCCATGTCCCCTGCTTTGGCAAGTGGATTCTTAACCACTGCACCACTAGGGAAGTGTCTCTCTCTCTCTCTCTTTTTTTGCCACCCCACCTGCCTTGTGGGATCTTGATTCGCGACCTTGGGTTCGGGGGAAAGCTCCTGCGGTGGGAGCTCCGAGTCCGAACCACTGGACTAACAGAGAACCTCAAACCCCAGGGAATATTCACTGGAGTGAGGTCTCACAGAGTTCCTCATCTCAGCACCAAGACCCAGCCCTACCCAATAGCCTACAAACTCCAGTGCTGGAAGTCTCAGGTCAAACAACCAGTAAAACAGGAACACAATCCCACTCATTTAAAAAAAAAAAAAATGAGACGGCAAAAAAAATATGTCACAGATGAAAGAGCAAGGCAAAAACCTTCAAGACCAAATAAATGAAAACAAAATAGGAAATCTACCTGAAAAATAATTCAGAGTAATGATAGTAAAAATGATCCAGAATCTCGGAAATAGAATGGAAGCACAGACTGAGAAAATACAAGAAATGTTTAACAAAGATCTAGAAGAACTAAAGAACAAACAAACAGAGATGAACAACACAATAACAAATGAAAAACACACTAGAAGGAATCAATAACAGAATAACTGAGGCAGAAAAACGAATAAGTGAGCTGGAAGACAAAATGGTGGAAATAACTTCCAAGGAGCAAAGTAAAAAAAAAAGAATGAGAAGAATTGAAGACAATCTCAGAGACCTCTGGGACAACACTAAACGCACCAACATTCCAATTATAAGGGTCCCAGAAGAAGAAGAGAAAAAGAAAGGGTCTGAGAAGATATTTGAAGAGATTATAGTGGAAAACTTCCTTAACATGGGAAAGGAAATAGTCACCCAAGTCCAGGAAGCACAGAGAGTCCCATACAGGAAAACCACACCAAGACACATATTAATCAAACTAACAAAAATTAAATTCAAAGAAAAAATATTAAAAGCAGCAAGGGAAAAACAAAAAAATAACATACAAAGGAATCCCCATAAGGTTATCAGCTGATTTTTCAGTGGAAACTCTGCAGGCCAGAAGGGAGTGGCAGGATATACTTAAAGTGATGAAACAGAAAAATCTACAACCAAGATTACTCTACCCAACAAGGATCTCATGCAGATTTGATGGAGAAGTCAAAAGCTTTTCAGACAAACAAAAGCTAAGAGAATTCAGCATCACCAAATCAGCTTTACAACAAATGCTAAAGAAACTTCTCTAAGCGGGAAACAAAAGAGAAGAAAAAGACCCACAAAAACAAACCCAAAACAATTAGAAAATGGTAATAGGAACATACATATCAATAATCACCTTGAATGTAAATGGATTAAATGCCCCAACCAAAAGACACAGACTGGCTGAAAGGATACAAAAACAACACCCATATATATGCTGTCTACAGAGACCCACTTCAGACCTAGGGACACATACAGACTGAAAGTGAAGGGATGGAAAAAGATATTCCACGCAAATGGAAATCAAAAGAAAGCTGGAGTAGCAATACTCGTATCAAATAAAATAGACTTTAAAATAAAGACTGCCACAAGGGATAGGGAGGGACACTACATAATGATCAAAGGATCAATGCAAGAAGAAGATATAACAATTATAAATGTTTATGCACCCAACATAGGAGCACCGCAATACATAAGGCAAACGCTAACAACCATGAAAGGAAAAATCGACAGTAACACAATAATAGTAGGGGACTGTAACACCCCACTTACACCAATGGACAGATCATCCAAACAGAAAATAAATAAGGAAACACAAGCTTTAAATGACACAACAGACCAGATAGATCTAATAGATATTTATAGGACATTCCACCCAAAAGTGGAAGAATACACTTTCTTCTCAAGTGCACATGCAACATTCTCCAAGACAGATCACATTTTGGGTCACAAATCAAGCCTCAGAAACTTTAAGAAAATTGAAATCATATCAAGCATCTTTTCTGACCACAACACTATGAGATTGGAAATCAATTACAGGAAAAAAACTGTAAAAAACACAAATACATGGAGGTTAAACAGTGTGCTACAAAATAACCAAAAGATTACTGAAGAAATCAAAGAAGAAATAAAAAAAAATACATAGAAACAAATGACAACAAAAACATGATGACCCAAAACCTATGGGACACAGCAAAAGCGGTTTAAGAGGGAAGTTTATAGCAATTCAATCTCACCTCAAGAAACAAGAAAAATCTCAGGCTTCCCTGGTGGCGCAGTGGTTGAGAATCTGCCTGCCAATGCAGGGGACACGGGTTCGAGCCCTGGTCTGGGAAGATCCCACATGCCGCAGAGCAACTAGGCCCGTGACCCACAACTACTGAGCCTGCGCGTCTGGAGCCTGTGCTCCGCAACAAGAGAGGCCGCAATAGTGAGAGGCCCGTGCACCGCGATGAAGAGTGGCCCCTGCTTGCCGCAACTAGAGAAAGCCCTCACAGAGAAACGAAGACCCAACACAGCCAAAAATAAATAAATAAAATAAAAAAAGAAACAAGAAAAATCTCAAATAAACAATCTAACCCTACACTTAAAACAACTAGAGAAAGAAGAACAAAGAAAACCCAAAGTCAGTAGAAGGAAAGAAATCAAGATCAGAGCGGAAATAAATGAAATAGAAACAAAGAAAACAATAGCAAAGATCAATAAAACTAATAGCAAAGATCAATAAAACTAAAAGCTGGTTCTTTGAGAAGATAAACAAAATTGATAAACCCTTACCCAGACTCATCAAGAAAAAAAGGGAGAGGATACAAATCAATAAAATTAGAAATGAAAAAGGAGAAATCACAACTGACACTACAGAAATACAAAGGATTATAAGAGACTACTACAAACAACTATATGCCAATAAAATGGACAACCACAAAGAAATGGACAAATTCTTGGAAAGGTACAATTTTCCAAGACTGAACCAGGAAGAATTAGAAAATATAAACAGACCTATCACAAGTAATGAAATTAAAACCGTAATTAAAAATCTTACAACAAACGAAAGTCCAGGACCAGATGGCTTCCCAGGCGAATTCTATCAAACATTTAGAGAAGAGCTTAACACCTATTCTTCTCAAACTCTTCCAAAAAACTGCAGAGGGAGAAACACTCCCAAATTCATTCTACGAAGCCACCGTCACACTGATACCAAAACCAGACAAAGATACCACAAAAAAAGAAAATTATAGACCAATATCACTGATGAATATAGATGCAAAAATCCTCGACAAAATACTAGCAAACAGAATCCAACAACACATTAAAAGGATCATACACCACGATCAAGTGGGATTTATCCCAGGGATGCAAGGATTCTTCAGTATATGCAAATCAATCAATGTGATACACCATATTAACAAATTGAAGAATAAAAATCATATGATCATCTCAATAGATGCAGAAAAACCTTTTGACAAAATTCAAAACCCATTTATGATAAAAACTCTCCAGAAAATGGGCATAGCAGGAACCTACCTTAACATAATAAAGGCCATATATGACAAACCCACAGTGAGCATCATACTCAATGGTGAAAAACTGAAAGCATTTCCACTAGGATCAGGAACAAGACAAGGATGTCCACTCTCACCACTCTTATTCAACACAGTTTTGGAAGTCCTAGCCACAGCAATCAGAGAAGAAAAAGAAATAAAAGGGATACAAATTGGAAAAGAAGAAGTAAAACTGTCACTATTTGCCGATGACATGATACTATACATAGAAAATCCTAAAGATGCCACCAGAAAACTACTAGAACTAATCAATGAATTTGGTAAGGTTGCAGGATACAAAATTAATGCACAGAAATCTCTGGCATTCTTATACACCAACAACGAAAAATCAGAAAGAGAAATTAAGGAAACACTCCCATTTATCACTGCAACAAAAAGAATAAAATACCTAGGAATAAACCTGCCTCAAAAGACTTGTACTCAGAAAACTATAAAACACTGATGAAAAAAATGAAAGATGACATAAACAGATGGAGAAATATACCATGTTCTTGGAATGGAAGAATCAATATTGTGCAAATGACTATTCTACCTAAAGCAACCCACGGATTCAGTGCAATCCCTAGCAAACTACCAATGGCATTCTTCACAGAATTAGAACAAAATCTTACAATTTGTATGGAAACACAAAAGACCCCGAACAGCCAAAGCAATACTGAGAAAGAAAAACAGAGTTGGAGGAATCAGGCTCCCCAACTTCAAACTATACCACAAAGCTACAGTAATCAGCTACAGTGTGGTACTGGCACAAAAACAGAAATATAGATCAATGGTACAGGATAGAATGCCCAGAGATAAACCCACGCACATATGGGCACCTAATTTATGACAAAGGAGGCAAGAACATACAATGGAGAAAGACAGCCTCTTCAATAAGTGGTGTTGGGAAAACTAGACAGCTACATGTAAAAGAATGAAATTAGAACACTACCTAACACCATATACAAAAATAAACTCCAAATGGATTAAACGCTTAAATATAAGACCAGACACTATAAAACCTTTAGAGGAAAACATAGGAAAAACACTCTTTGACATAAACCACAGCAAGGCCTTTTTTGACCCATCTCCTAGAGTAACAAATAAAAACAAAAATAAACGGGACTTAATTAAACTTAAAAGCTTTTGCACAACAAAGGAAACCATAAATAAGACAAAAAGACAACCCTCAGAATGGGAGAAAATATTTGCAAATGAAAGAGACAAAGGATTAATCTCCAAAATATACAAACAGCTCATGGAACTCAATATCAAAAAAAAAACAACCCAGTTAAAAAATGGGCAGGGACTTCCCTGGTGGCACAGTGGTTAAGAATCCGCCTGCCAATGCAGGGGACACAGGTTCGAGCCCTGGTCCGGGAAGATTCCACATGCCGTGGAGCAACTAAGCCCGTGCGCCACAACTACTGAGCCTGAGTGCCACAACTACTGAAGCCCACGCACCTAGAGCCCATGCTCCACAACAAGAGAAGCCACTGCAATGAGAAGCCTGCGCACCGCAACGAAGAGTAGCCCCCGCTCACCACAACTAGAAAAAGCCTGTGCACAGCAACGAAGACCCAACGCAGCCCAAAATAAATAAATAAATAAATATTTAAAAAAAAAAAAAAAAAAATGGGCAGAAGACCTAAATAGACATTTCACCATGGAAGACATACAGATGGCCAAGAGGCACATGAAAAGATGCTCAACATCACTAATTATTAGAGAAATGCAAATCAAAACTACAATGAGGTATCACCTCATGCTGGTCAGAATGGCCATTATCAAAAAAGCTAGAAACAATAAATGCTGGAAAGGGTGTGGTGAAATGGGAACCCTCCTACACTGTTGGTGGGAATGTAAATTGATACAACCACTATGGAAAACAGTATGGAGGTTCCTTAAAAAACTAAAAATAGAACTACCATATGACCCAGCAATCCCACTGCTGGGTATACACCCTGAGAAAACCATAATTCAAAAAGAGTCATGTACCACAATGTTCACTGCAGCTCTCTTTACAATAGCCAGGACATAGAAGCAACCTAAGTGTCCATCGACAGATGAATGGATAAAGAAGATGTGGCACATATATACAATGGAGTATTACTCAGCCATAAAAAGAAACGAAATTGAGTTATTTGTAGTGAGGTGGATGGACCTAGAGTCTGTCATACAGAGTGAAGTAAGTCAGAAAGAGAAAAACAAATACTGCATGCTAATGCATATATATATGGAATCTAAAAAAAAAAAAAAAAAAAAAAAAAAAAGGTACTGATGAACCTAGTTGCAGGGCAGGAATAAAGAGGCAGACATAGAGAATGGACTTGATGACATGGGGTGGGAGGGCAAAGCTGGGGCGAAGTGAGAGTAGCATCAACATATATACACTACCGAATATAAAATGTTGGCTGGTGGGAAGCAGCAGCATGGCACAGGGAGATCAGTTCGGTGCTTTGCGATGACCTAGAGGGGAAGGATAGGGAGGATTGGAGGGAGGCTCAAGAGGGAGGGGATATGGGGACATGTGTATCCATATGGCTGATTCGCTTTGTTGTGCAACAGAAAATAACACAGTATTGTGAAGCAATTATACTCCAATAAAGATCTATTAAAAAAAATGTCTTAAAAAGGCTAGACCCCAGTTCACTGCTATCTATCTTCACAATAGCACAGTTATGGTTTTAAAACACATCAACAGGGGCTTCCCTGGTGGCGCAGTGGTTGAGGGTCCACCTGCCGATGCGGGGGACACGGGTTCGGGCCCTGGTCTGGGGGATCCCACACGCCGCGCAGCGGCTGGGCCCGTGGGCCACAACTACTGAGCCTGCGCGCCTGGAGCTTGTGCTTCACAGCGGGAGGGGCCGTGGCGGTGGGAGGCCCGCGCACTGCGATGAGGCGTGGCCCTCGCTTGCCGCAGCAGGAGGGGGCCCGCGGGCAGCAACGAAGACCCAACACAGCCAAAAATAAATAAATAAATAAATAAATAAATATTTTAAAGGCTTTAAAAAAAAAAAGAAAGGTGTTTACGTACAAAATGGAGAGAATGGTATCTTAGTCCTTAGATAAATGGCAAAACTGTATATTAAAAATAAAATAAAATAAAAAAAATTAAAAAAACACATCAACACTAAACACTTCCAATTAAAAAGATTACTGCTAACACACCATCGTAAAGCAATTATACTCCAATAAAGATGTTTAAAATAAAAAAAAAAAATTACCGTTCACACAGTTTTAGGATTAAAAAAAAAAAAAATCTTTTTTATTCCCCAGGGACTTCCTTCTTTCTCCAAGCGGCTTATTGTTTATTAACTATACTATACAAATCTAGTATCATATATGGTATGGTATAGTAATATCTTGCAATCAATATTTTATCCACAACTACCAAACTTCTGTGTACCCTTGCATCTACCCCTTGAATGCTTAATTCTAAATCCCTTCAGTTAGAGACAAGGTATATCATATTCTTTACTGCATTTCCTAGATTGGAACACAAGAGACACTCTAATGTCTAAATGGGTGGATGAATGAATGCCTAGCATGCGTAGCACAGTAGGTATCAAGCAGAATTGGTGCTCAAACACTTGCAAATGAGATGATAAACAAAAGCACATAAACAACTTGCAAGGGGAAGTCCAGTCCAATTCAGCCTAATCACCTATAGTGTCAGGAAAGAGAAAGTCTATAGTGACAAACAGTATATTAAGATTTAATTACTGAACATGAATGGAATAGGTGTTTTTGAGTGAGACTGGATAACACCAGATAACAAGGAGTTCGTTTTTTTGAGCACTTCAGCAGCAACCACTTAGGTGGAAACGTTCTGTTATAATTAAAGACAATATTCTTTGTTCATTATTGAAGATCAAGAACCTTTCCTACACCTCATTTTACCTATATGAACTACCATTTACTCATTTCAAAACTTTTCTTAATCAATTAGCTTTTAATTTTAATTTTTAAAAGTTAAATTTTTAATTTAACTAGTCCAAGACTCTGGGAACAGTTTGCCCAGAATACTCTGCATGCCCCACCCCAACTCCATGCACCTTTAGTCTTCACGTAAATGTTGTGCTTAGAGACAGGTCTCCTAGAAGCCCTTCTCCCCTATTTCCATTCCATTTCCTGTTAAATACTACGATGGAAAAGTGCAAGTTGCCTTAGCAACTCAGGATGGTTTATATTATATGTGTGATTATTAATGTCTCTCGACCCAATGACAAATAGGGACCTGACCTCCAGCACAGTCCCTGGTCCAGGGGGAGTCCCAGTAAATATCTGTTGAAGAACAGACTGTTACAATTACACACAGTAATTTTAAGTACGTAGAGAAAGATAATACCATCTTTCATTAATTGTAAGATTTTTTTTTTTAATATACTTGAAATCAAACTGCATACTACAATCAATGGTATGTCAGCTTAACTGGCAATACCTTTTCTTTCTTAGTAGTATGTCTTTCAACCAATAGCGTCTTAGATTCAATGAAGTAAGGCACTTGGAAAGGCAGTAATATACTGATATTGCAGCCACGGGATCATATACCTAACAAGGAACAAGTTTAAAATTTTAGCAGTCAGGCCAAAGTAGAAGATAGTTGAGTAAATGACAGAGTTAAGATAGGAAAATCACAATTCTTCCAGAAGACTACTTCTGTAGAAAGTAAGGGGACAAAAATATTAGCATGGTACACATGGTACCAAAAGCAGAACAGGCAAATAGCTGTTTCTTGCTTCTGGAACTGATGATCACTGGTAGCTAAGTTGTCAGGACAGGTTAGACTCCATGCAGGGTCTCTGTCAGGATCTGAAATTACCTCTCCTTTTAGTTACTGAAGCAGTGGTCAGTGCTCTTCAATACTGTTTCCAAAACAAGTGTGGCACATAGCCAGGTAGATGGTAAGAGTCTATGTGCTAATAGATAGATGGTGGAGCATCTATGCCAAAAGATTCCAGCACTCACTAAGCTCCAAAGAAAATACTGGAATGCTAAGAAAAGAGCTCCCTTCCTGGCATTTGAATAACCAGGATCTACACCAGCCAATTCCACCTCAGTTAACAACTACATACCAAACTAGAAACCTAAAGAACTCTTCTATAGCCCTAATCACCATGTACCATAGTCCCAAGCTTGAGAAAATGGGGATATAAACAAACGGTGATATCATTATCTTGGTGTGCTTCTGGGCTACTTAAAGTGGCAGGACAATGAAGACCTTAAAAAGAGGTAAAAAAGACATCCCTTTTCTCATTTTACCCTGTAAACTATGTGCTCCCCCCCTCCCAAATAACTCACATGCACTATTTTTAGTAAGTAGCATATGGTTAAGTTCTAGTACTCTGATGTTTTGAAATATATAAAAACTATTCACCTATAACTGTAAATCCTTGAAATTTAAAAATAACACTTCTCACGGACTTTACTCTTCACTCTTCTAAAGCACAGTCAGTTTCTGTTTCACAAGTTCTCCAACACTAACCTAAGGAGCTCAAGATGATGAATCTACCCACAGTTAAATCAGTCTTCCTATATACTGACAATCTCTATAAGACAGGTGACCAATCATCAAGCAAGCTGTTAAATTTTATTATGCTAAAAGACTTGCTACATACTTGCAAAACTGTCTCATGTGATGAATCAAAGCATAGAAAACACAATTCAAGTTTAAAAAAAAAACCACACACACAGAACCAATTCTTAAGCCTGGGATTACATCTTAGAACAACTATTCAAACACCAACAGATTTTTGCATCTCCCTGGAACAGTCCAACCTCCAAAACAAGACACTAAACAGTATTAACAAAAGTGTGAATAGGTACGTCTGAAGAAATGTCTTTTCAAAGGTACATTTTATGTAAGCCTAGAGATAGGAGCTCTCTGTCCACACTAAAATCACTTGAGATGCCATTTAATCAAGTATCTTCTACACAGTAACAGAAACATTTACTACTGTCTTGGGGGAATATATTACAGCACCATGACAATAAGACAAATGAACAGTTTCTGTTTTGCTATGATGAAGTTCACAGCCTAAAAGGATTTCCATTTTGTCTGCAGCAAAGGTTGGGGAAGGGCCAAACAGAAATTTCAAGTCTGTAGTCAGGCTGGAGAAACGTTTGGTACTGTTACCTGTTTCAAAAACATTTTATATTCCTGATATTAAGAACAAAGCATAGTTCTCGTAAGCAGTTTTTGATATGGCAGATCTGACCAATGAACCTACAGGGAATGTTTAACCCATATAATCATTACAGTGGTGCTACTTGAGGATTCTGAGAGCACTTTTGAGATTAACAAAGAAGAGATGGCAGGCAGAAGCTGTTCTTTGGTATGGCAATAGGAAAAGTATGAAAACATTATGAATCAAGTAAAAAAAAAAATCCCCAGCCTAGTCGGCCTCATGTGTGTTAGTTATCAAGATCATGAGTTATGTGTCTCGGGAAGAACAAGGCTGGTAATACAAAATTATTCCTTCCCATGACTCAATTTTATCCAACACTTTCCAGAATAGACAGGCAACCAAGAAGGCAGCCACCTCCGCGGTCTTTAGACTTTTTTTTTTTTTAAGTTTTCTTTTCTTTTTTTTTTAAATTAATTAATTAATTAATTAATTTTTGGCTGTGTTGGGTCTTCATTTCTGTGCGAGGGCTTTCTCTAGTTGTGGCAAGCGGGGGCCACTCTTCATCGCGGTGTGCGGGCCTCTCACTATCGTGGCCTCTCTTGTTGCGGGGCACAGGCTCCAGACGCGCAGGCTCAGTAGTTGTGGCTCACGGGCCTAGTTGCTCCGCGGCATGTGGGATCCTCCCAGACCAGAGCTCGAACCCGTGTCCCCTGCATTACCAGGCAGACTCTCAACCACTGTGCCACCAGGGAAGCCCCTCTTTATACTTTTAAATCTTATATTATAGGAAAAACTTAAAGAATACCAAGTAAAAACTCAAAAGAGCCTAGTGATTACATTTTAATGCTATGAGAAAGAAATAGTTTAAGCCCAGGACATATATGGATTTTTAGAACACTTACATCCTATCTTTTTAATTCCTTTTCCTTAGTCTCCAGCACTAAGCTAAACAAAGCAGCTTGTGGGTGGGGGGGAGATGGTGGAAATGGGGAGATGTTGGCCAAAGAGTATGAACTTCCAGTTATTTGATAAAGAAGTTCTGGGGATCTAATGTACAACATGGTAATTATAGTTAATAATACGGTATTATATACTTAAAACTTGCTAAGAGAGATCTTAAAATGTTGCCACCACAAAAAAAGAAATAATAATTATGGGACATAGGGACTTCCCTGGTGGTCCAGTGGTAAAGAATCCGCCTTACAACGCAGGGGATGCGGGTTCGATCCCTGGTCAAGGAACTAAGATCCCACATGCCGCGGGGCAACTAAGCCGGCTTGCCACAACTACTGAGCTCATGCGCCTCAACTAGCGAGCCTGCGTGCTGCAAATTAGAGCCCACACGCTCTGGACCCTGTGTGCCACAACTAGAGAGAGAAAAAAACCCCACACGCCATAACTAGAGAGAAGCCCACACGCCACAATGAAAGATCCTGCGTGCCTCAATGAAGATCTCACATGCCACAACTAAGACCTGATGCAGCCAAAAAATAAATAAAAAATAAAATAAAATAAAATAATTATGGGACATGATGGAGGTGTTACCTGACACTATGGTGGTAAACATTTTGCAATATGTAAGTGTCAAATCCACACTGTGTAACAAACTTACACAATGTTATGTGTCAATTATATCTCAATAAATTTGGGGGTAAAAAAGAAAAAAATAAACAAAGCAGCTTATGAAGTTTATTTTGACAGGAAAAGGCAAGGCTCCAAGTAAATGGTTATACTTCTCCTCAAAACAATCACATTTTTAGATTTCACATCCAACAAGCCTTTCCCTTACCCTCTACTCTTCCCTTCTTCCCTCCTCCTGTTGACTAGCCAAACAAATCTTCATAAAAAATTTCTTTGAATTAACATTTGGAAAAAATGTTAACTTAATATTACCCAACCATTTAGAACTGTTTTTAATGAATCCAAAGAAGCAAAATTCTACTACAGAATTAAATTTTTAACAACAGGTGACCTTATCCAAGAAGTATGTTAGTACTAAGACAAAACTTACTACAACTTCCCCTGCAGTAAGTAATCTCCAAAGATGGATGCCAACAATTTCTCCCCTCCCTGTAAGAACATACCACTCCTCTTATCAAGAAGTAGTCTACTTCCCTTCCCCTTGAATCCCAGCTGGCCTGGATCTTGCTTGACCAAAAAAAATTAAATAAACATGACACCATGTCAGTTACAAGTCTAGTGTTTAAGAGGCTTGACAGCTTTTCTTCCTGCTCTTTCATAGCTCTAAGCCACCACATAGGAGGTCCAGGCTATCTTGCTGGAAAGGCCATTTGGAGGGCAGTGGAGCACATTCCAGCCAATAGTCAGCAACAAGGCCCCAGACACGTGAGAGAGGTCTTCTTGGATCTTCTAACGCTGATGCCAGCTGAACACAGCCACAGGGATAACCCTGGCTGATAACACATGAAACAAAACCGCCAAGTCAATCCAGAATCCTGAGAAATAATAAATCACTGTTGTTTTAAGTTTTGGAGTCATTTGTTATACAGCAAAGCTGACTGATAAATACCCCTATGTAGTCTCTAAAGATAATAGGCTCAATAATAGATCCTTCCAACAATTATCACCATACCAGTTTCTCAGCAAAACAATACCAAATTTCTAATTTTGCTAAATACTAAAACAAACAAACAAACACACACACACACAACCTCCCCCCCCAAACTACCCTGCTACTGAAAGCTACTGGCCCAAGAGAAATATTTTTAATATTATAAAATACTGTCAAGGGGTAAAGTCATGATAAAAGTAGTTTATTTCAAGTGATCCATATCCCTTCAGATTTGGCATCCCAGCATTTTGCCCAAGGTCCTTTATAACACCAAATAATATTTAATCTTAGCAGGTATAAATATTTACCTAACACCTCAATAATAAGGTAAATAATCAGCTACCCATCTTAGCTAAATTTAAAGAGAGCAGCCATTTTTAAATGTTACATATTGATCTAGGAGAAAATCACGAACTATTTAAAAAACGCATAGGGACTTCCCTGGTGGTGCAGTGGTTAAGAATCCGCCTGCCAATGCAGGGGACACGGGTTCAAGCCCTGGTCCAGAAAGATCCCACAAGCCGCGGAGCAATGAAGCCCATGCGCCACAACTACTGAGTCTGTGCTCTAGAGCCCGCGAGCCACAACTACTGAGCCCACGTGCCACAACTACTGAAGCCCATGCGCCTAGAGCCCATGCTCCGCAACAAGAGAGGCCACTGCAATGAGAAGCCTGCGCACGGCAACGAAGAGTAGCCCCCACTCACCACAACTAGAGGAAGCCCACGCACAGCTACAAAGACCCAACACAGCCAAAAATAAATAAATAAAATAAAATTTAAAAAATAATAAAAATAAAACATATGTAAATGTCTGATACTTTTATCAGCTACATAAAGATAGTAAGATCCACAGGGGTTTTGTATTTTATGACTTTTCAAGTGCTTGTTCTTTCAGAGTTACAATTCCTAGAAATATAAATTTTGGTGTAATACAATAGCATGTGTTCCAGAAGAACCATTGAAAGTACCTCAGACTTCCTTATCTCAGGGTTTCTCAATCTGGGAAACGACTGACATTTGGGGCAGGATAATTCTTTGCTGTGGGGGGCTGTCCTTTGCATCGTAGGATGTTCAGTAGCTCCCTGGCCTCTATCTATTAGATGCCAGTAGCAGCCAGTAGCCTCCCAGCTGTGACAATTAACAATGTTTACAATGCCAAACATCACCTGGTGGGCAAAACCACCCCCATTGAGAACCACTGCATTATCTCTCAGTAATACATTCTGAATTATTTACAGATAAAATGATATGACATTTGGGATTGGGTTTAAAATAATCCAGTAAGGGTGGAAGAGGTAATCAAGAATAAACACAAAATGATGGGTGATGGGTCACATGGTGATATGTTATAGAATACTCAATGTTTGGATATGTTTGAAAATTTCACTGAAGTTTATCAGACATCTGTTTTGTGTACTTTTATATAGTGTGTTATATTTATAACAATGAAAAATTTTAAAGAAAAAAAGGTAATTAAAAACTCTCATATCCTATAGTTGGGTGTCTAAAAACTTTGCCACACAATTTGGCATTACCTTACAAAAATAAAAAGCCTCAGACTCTATAACCAAACAATTCTACTGACTATTAAGAGAAACTCTCACCTATGTGCACCAAGAGATTTGTATGGGGATATTGATGCTTTGGTATCTGTAGTAGCAAAAACTTGGAAACAAATGTCTATTATAGGGGGAATTAATTTTAAAATATATTGTTGGCATATTTGTATTCATTGAAAATGCATGTTATTTAAAATGTATACATTTCTAAGACGTCTATGTAAATTTTGACAACATCCAAAACAGTATTATATGTTGTTTATGGGTACAAATCTTAAAACTAATAAAAATAAAACTTTAAAACTTAAAACTAAAAGTGGTATCTAGATCACTTCCTTGATTCCACCAGTGAATGTCCTTCGCATCCACGCAAACCAGAGGTCTGTTCTCCAGAAAGGATACAACATAAGTTCTCAGGACTGAGGGACACTAAGCACAGTCAATGGCATGGATGACGTATGGAAATCAGGAAGGTTAAGCGAATGTTTACACACACACTTTGTTCCAAACGGTCCTGAAAACACTGGAAGCTTTGCCTGTACCTTCCAGGCAGGAGATTAAAAGATTCTTCTCGAGAAAAACTGACCAGCACAAGATAAAGATCTATACAATTCATGGACACCAGTGGTTCATCTGGAGAAACAGCCCTGCCAGCAAACCATAAATTAAGTCCCAGAGTTGCCAAACCTCACCCCTACATGCTCAGACCCTTTAATCAGTGTTTTACTCTAAAATAAGGATAAACAACTGACAATGAAGGATACTGGCCATCTTCAACATGATTCATCTTCAACATGAAAGATAAAGACCAAAATAATGTGAAGAAAAAAAGAAGCAGGAGAAGACAAAGACCATGAAGGAAGAAGAAAAAGTCAAAACAAAAGAAAAACTATCATGGATATGCTTAAAGCTAAGAAAAGCTACTACTTCTATGAAACAAGAGCAGAATCCTTAAAACAAACAGGTAAGCAAACATTCTGAGAATGATAAAGTCTTTCAAAAAGTGGATAAAAGAAAAGAAAATATAGGAAGACTAGTCCAGACACTCCCCAAATTTATCTACAGATCCCACGAAATCTCCATCAAAATTCCAAATGCCTTTTTCTTGAAAAAAGAAACAACAAGCAGAACCTAAAATTCATATGGGAATGCAAGGGATCCAAAAAACCAAAACAATCCTGGAAAAGAACAAAGTTGGAGGATTCACACTTTCTGATTTCAAAACAACACAAAGCGACAGTATTCAAGACAGTATGGTACTGGCGTAAGAACAGACATAGGTCAATGGAACAGAATTGAGAGTCCAGAAATAAACCCATACATCTATGGCCAATTGGTTTTTGACACAGCTGCCAAAACAATTCAGTGTGGGAAAGAACAGTCTTTTCAACAAATGGTGCAAGGACAACTGGATACTCACATGAAAAAGATGAACTTAGACTCCTACCTTACACTATATACAAAAATTAACTTAAAAATGGATCAAAGGCCACTATCTCATTCCATCAGGATGGTTACTATTAAAAAAAACAACCAACCAACCAACCAACAAACCAAAAACAAAAACAGAAAATAGTAAATGCTGGTGAGGATGTGGAGAAGTTGGAACCCTTATGCATCACGGTGGTGGGGGAGGGGGAATGTAAAATGGTGTAGCCACTGTGGAAAACAATATGGTAGCTGCTCAAAAACTAAAAATAAAACTACCGGGGACTTCCCTGGTTGCGCAGCGGTTAAGAATCCACCTGCCAACACAGGGGACATGGGTTTGAGCCCTGGTCTGGGAAGATCCCACATGCCACAGAGCAACTAAGCCCGTGCGCCACAACTACTGAGCCTGCGTTCTAGAGCCCGCGAGCCACAACCACTGAAGCCCGCGCACTCTAGAGCCCACGTGCCACAACTACTGAGCCCACGTGCTGAAACTACTGAAGCCCACGTGCCTAGAGCTGGTGCTCTGCAACAAGAGAAGCCACCGCAATGAGAAGCCCGTGCACCGCAATGAAGAGTAGCCCCCACTCATGGCAACTAGAGAGAAGAAGCCCACAGGCAGCAACAAAGACCCAACGCAGCCAATAAATTAATTAATTAATTAAATAAAAATAAATAAATAAATAAAATTACCATATGATCCAGCAATTCCACTTCTAGGTATATACCCAAAATAACTGAAATCAGGGTCTTGAAAAGATACACCAATGCTGACTGCAGAATTATTCAGAATAGCTAAAATGTGTAAACAACCCAAGTGTCCAACAGCAGATGAATGGATAGGCAAATATGGTATATACATACAATGGAATAGTGAATAGCCTTCAAAAAAGAAGGAAACTCTGACAACATAGATGAACCCTGAGGACACTGTGCTAAGTGAAATAAATCAGTCACAAAAAGAGAAATACTGTATGATTCCACTTCTATGAGGAACCCAGTCAAAATCAGAGAGAGAGAAAGTACAATGGTGGGTGCTTAAAGGCTAGGGAGAAATGAGGAGTCATTGTTTAATGGGTACAGACTTTCAGTTTTGAAAAACAAAGAGTTCTGGAGATGGAGTAGTAACGGTTGTACAACAATACAAATATACTTAATACCAATGAACTGTATATTTAAAAACGGTGAAAATGGTAAATCTTATATGTATCTCACAACAATTAAAAAATTGGAAAAAACAGATCAAAGACCTAAATGTAAGAGTTAAAACTATAAAATTCTTAGAAGGAAACAATTAAAAAAATTAAAAATAAATTTACCATATGATCCAGCAATTCCACTCTGGGGTATATATCCAAGAGGAATGAAAACATATGTTCACACAAAAATTTTAAAATAAATGTTCATAGCAGTATCATTCTTAATAGTTAAAAAATGAAAACAACCCAAATGTCCATCAACTGATGAATGGAAAAAGAAAGTGTGGTAAATTCATACAATGGAATATTATTCAGCCATAAAAAGGAATTAACTACTGATACATACAACTTGGCTAAACCTTGAAAACTCTATGCTTAAACGAAAGAAGCCAGACACAAAAGGTCACATATTGTATGATTCTATTTACATGAAATGTCCAGAATAAGCAAATCCATATAGATAGACTCAGGGACTTCCCTGGTGGTCCAGTGGTTAAGAATCGGTCTTGCAATGCAGGGGACGCCAGTTCAATTCCTGGTCAGGGAACTAAGATCCCACATGCCGAGGGGCAACTAAGCCTGTGCACCGCAACTACTGAGCCTGCACGCCACAACTAGAGAGCCCACGTTCCACAACTACAGAGCCAACGCGCTCTGGAGCTGGCACGCCACAACTAGAGAGCCCATGTGCTGCAACTACAAAGCCTGCGCGCTCTGGAGTCTGCGTGCTGCAACTAGAGAGCCCACTTGCCACAACTAATGAGCCTGCATGCCACTACTAGAGAGAAGCCCACACGCTGCAACAAAGAACCCGTGTGCCGCAATGAAAGATCCCGCGTGCTGCAACTAAGACCCGACGCAGCCAATAAATAAATAAATAAATATTAAAAAAAAAAGACTCAAAAAGACCAACTGAATGTTGAGCAAAATAAGTGAAAACTGACCTACACCACCAAACATCATGAAATTTCACAACACTGGGGACAAAGAAAATCTATAAGCTTACAGAAAGGAAGGTGGTCACATATATAGGATCAGGAATCAGAATAGTTTTGGACTTAACAGCAATACTAGAAGCCAGAAGACAATGAAAATACTGACTATAAAAGTAAAAGGAGTGCCACACTGGTGGTCCTACCTCACACTCCCAGATTAGATCAAGTCATGTTCATGATCCAAATGACAATACATTGTTACCTTCAAGTTGTTCCTCAAAGTCTGAACAATCTTCTTAACCTTGTATTAATGTTGCATGTGACCTCATACAATTTAATTTTCATATCAAGTTATAGGTTCAACAATAGAGAAACTGAAATAAGACTTACATATACTGAAAAAAAACACTGCATAAGCATGTTTTGGGATTGTCACTGTAAGTTAAACAAATTTTTATTCATTAGAGATTTGCCCTGTAGTGATAAAAATAAATGGTATAACTATTTCTCTTTGAAAGGAATTCAAATTTCTGTTTAAACCAATTTAATCAGTGTTTTAAATATGTGGGAAATGATTTCAAGTCAACCTTGAAATGGATATAAATATCATGGCAATTCACAATTTTAAAAAGAGCTCACAAGCATGTATGATATACTCCTGGTAAGCTCAATTACTTCAAAGTGGATTTTATTATTTCTAGTCAATAAAACTGAAACACAATGCTTAAAGTATAAATAACCTTTCAATGGACAGGAATCTAGCCTACTACTAAACTCAGTGATGATATAGTATTGCCTTGATGCAATAGGTAAAGTAGGGGAGATTTCACAAGTAATTCCCCATTACTTATAAAAATGTACCCTTATCAAAACATGAATATTTCTAAATATATGCAAAGATCCCAAGCTCATAAATTACCAAGAGAAGCCATGGCTCCTGACTAAACTTTAACACTGAAGCTAAATTAGGTAGGTCTGAATCTTAAACTGGATAGTAAGTACCTAGGTGTTGGTCACATCAGTATCTAAAACTTTCTGTAGACATAAAAATACTTCATAATAAAAGATTAAGTTTCGGGACTTTAAATTATGGTTCTTTCCAACTACTTCTAAGAATGGAGACTAGTTTATACAGGTTACTAGAATTATCAAAATTGTCTCATAATAATAACACTAAACTAAAATTATGGTTTTAGTTTTTTCCAAAAATGGGCTATAGAAAATGCCATATTCCCTAACTGGGAAAAGTGCTATGTGGTCACAATCACTAGATTGATTTTTCCATATGTGTTTTAAGTAACAACTAGCATTATTATTTTAAACAGGTTTTAATCTAAATATTTATGTCAAACAAGTCCTATATTTTAATTTGTTTTTTAAAAATAGTGAGGCTATCCACAGGGGAATGGGCGTGACCCAGTGCAGGATGTCCAAGATAGGACAGAGTTAAGAAGGGCACCCCTAGGAGAGAGGGGGACAAAGAATCGTATCTATGCAGGTGGGCCACAGCAATGGGAAGTTGATTATACACAGGGGAATTGATCAAATGAGTAAATACATTAACAGAAGCCAGGTTTTTCACTGTAAGAAAAGGAATACCAATATTGAAAGGAAAAAATACGGGGTGAACCCTATGGTACTGGACTGGAATTAGAGGGACCGGTGTGAACTCATGGTTTTTGATATATAGAGAGAAAAGTAAATCTATACATACACATATTCCCCTAGCTACATCCACTGATTACACTGAGAAAGTCTGGAAACAGTGAGATTCCAAAAGCAATGAGCATACCTAGCATCGAGATCTTGGTTTCTAAATACCATTCACCACTAAAAAGACCAAGGGATCCTTGGAAAAATAGATGATTACAGAGCTAGAGCAGGGAAAGTAGAAGAAAATGCAGGAAACATCTTTTTGTGCCAGAACTTAAAGAAGTTTTCAAATGATGGGGAAAAAAGCAAATTGGGGACAATTTGAGGATTAAAGTAAATGATAATAAATTATTATAACCCACATGAATAAAACAGGAAATCATGAGTCCATACAAATATAAACTTTAAAATGAATAAGTTAAAATTTTTGAGTAACAGTGTGGCACCCAGACTCCAGGTTGGCTCCCAACGATGCTGAACTCCTAGTATTCACACCTTTGTGCAGTCTTCCCTCCCACACTGTACCAGGGGTAATCTGTGAGGCCAACAGAACATGGCAGAAGTGATGGTACGCCTGTCGATTCTGAGATTAGGTTATAAAAGATACTACAGGCTTTCACTTGGATGCTCTATCTCTCTTAGATCACTCTGAGGGAACCCAGCTGCTATGTCTTAAGCACACTCAGGCAGCTCTGAGTGGGAGAAACCCACGTGGGGAGGAAATGAGTCTGTAAGTCCAGCAACCCACAAGGAACTGAGATCTGCCAACAACCACGGAGTGAGCTTGGAAGGAGATCCTCTAGCCTTCAGAGTACTGCAACCCTCGGCAACGGCTTGGCTGCAACCTCAAAAAAGACCCTGAGCCAGAACCACCCAGCTTTAAGACATTCTTAGATTCGCAATCTTCAGAATCTATGTGATAATAAATGTTTATTGTTCTAAGCAGCTAAGTTTTAGGGTATTTTCTTATGCAGCAATAGATAAAGAGTAAAAACAGAAGAAGTACATATATTCAAAGCATCTCCAGACAAATTATTTACTCATTATAAAAGGAAAAAGAGTAACTTTACAGTATGAAACCTGGTAGACATCACTTTAATCAAGTGATGGAAGTGAAAATTCTCAGTAATGGGTCAAACTGAAATTGTATACCACCTGACAGGATGCAATGAAAAGAATCCAACCAAAATCATGTACCACTTGATAGGATGTAGAGAGAGACACAGCACTGCTTCTGTGACATTCCTACCAAAGATGCATGACCTAAATCTAATCACAAGGAAATATCAGAAAAACACAAACTGAGAGACATTCTGCAAAATAACTGGACCCTTATCTTTAAAAGTGTCAAGGTCATAAAGCAACTACACTTTAATTTAAAAAAAGTGCTGAGGTCCTGAAGCAAAGGAAAGACTAAGGAATTAAAGAAAACTAGAGATAGATAACTAAATGCAACAAGTAACTATGGACTGGATTCTTTCCTATAAAGGACATTATTGGAACAACTGGCAAAACTTAAATGGGGTCTGACGATTAGATAGCAGTAGTATCTCAATGGAAATTTCCTAATTTTGATGGTTATACTGTGATTATGTAGCAGAATGTCCATTTTGTAAGAAATACACAAAGTATTTGGGGTTGATGAGTCATCATGTTGGCACCTTATTCTGAAATGGTTAAAGAAAAAGATGTTCTAGGTATTGTATTTGCAAGTTCCCTGTAGGTTTGAGATTGTTTCAAAATTTCAGAAAGATAAAAACAAAATCAGAAAAGCCCAAACGTAATTACAGCAGTCACTTTATTAGAATTTGTGGATTAGATGGTATACTGCATTGGATGGTCCCTAAAATGGTATATGGCACATCTTAATTCCTTGGACCTATAAATGTTACCTTATTTGGAAAAAGGGTCTTTGTAAACATAATTAAATTAAGGATCTTGAGATAAGATCATCTTGGATTACGTGGGTGGGCCCTAAGTGTAAGATCAAGTGTACTTACAAGAGATAAAACAGAAGACCACACACAGAGAAGGTAGTGTGAAGATGAAGGCAGAGACTGAAGTGATGCGGCCACAAACCAAGGAATGCTTACAGTCACCAGAAGCTGGAAGAGGCAAGGCAGGATCCTCCCACAGAGCTTCCAGAGGGAGTGTGCCCTGCAGGTATGCTGATTTTGGACATTTGGCCTCCAAAACTGTGAGAGAATAGATTTCTGTTGTTTTAAGCCACTCAGTTTTTTGTAATTTATTACAGCAGCCTTACGAAACTAATACAAATGGTATAAATGAGGACGTTTAATCTAAAGAAAATCACTCACTCCCATTAGCATACTATTATTTTAAGAAACCTATTTCTAAACTGTTACCACTGCAGCTTCTGTAAAATTCAGCTTTGATTTCAAATGTTTTATCTGCTATACACGCCCTTAAAGAGTTGGCAAAGGAGTGCTATCACTTATAGAGGCACTGATGTTCTACAAGTGGTGCGGGGACGTGCTCAAAGGACAGCAGCAGATACTTCTATTACAAGATTATGCTAAGAGAATTGTTTTCATGTCTAGGCTTACAAAAATATCACATTTATTGGAAACGTATTAAGATAACAATAGTTAGAACTTTGTTGAAGAAAATATTTGGAACTCAGTCCCTTTTTCCATTTAGAAATATAAAACATCACTTTACAACATCAGGGTATATTTTTTTCCCTTTTCTTTTTTGGTTGGGGTACCAATGAAGTGAAATGCTAAACACTTAACACTGACACCTAAGATTTCAAGATTCTACCAATTTCATGGGTCAACATTACTGGGCAGTTAAGCCAGTGGTAATTAATATTAAAAACTATCTTTTATGTGGTCCATATTTTCTTTCTATTCATCCCCCACAGGCTTGCAGGGTATGTGACACTATCCTCATTCTATAGGCAAGGAAGCTGAGGCCAAAAAAAAATCAGTGAAGTAACTTGCCTAAGGCCACAGGGTTAGAACATGACTCAGTAGGCATGTTGCTCCAAAATCCTACTATTTTTTTCCACCATACCACTTGCTGTTGACATTCATTAAATGTTGCTGGCAAAAACTGAATGCCTACTATGCATTAGGTACTGGGAATATAATGAGTAAGACAGGGACTTTGCCCAGAAGAGCTCAGTCTAGAGGGGGTAATAATCAATCATGTCTACATACTAAGAAACAGTTCTACAGCAGAACCCTACTGCCTGCATGCCTGGGGCATGTTTCACAAAGAAGCGGTCTGTTGGATTTCCAAGGATGAAGAAAGAATTCAGGAGGAGGGGGTGGGTTGAGAAGGCATAAGGAAAAGCACAAAGACTAAAGGAAAATAATTCTGAGAAAGATCAATTAGAACTGTTTCAATGATACTAATATTTCTCATGCGACACTAACATGTATTATAGAAATAAAGATGGCAATATTTTTGTCCTAAATTTTATCTACTTTTAATACGTCTTTAAGAAATACTACATATTTCCACGAATTTAAAGTAGTAATTTGCCTCAAGAAACTTGCACACCACAAAGCAAATTATATCTGTGTTCCGATGCATAAACAGCATTTAACCATGGGTATTACCTGACTTCAGTGATCTATCCTGTTTATTATCATAATTCAATATATATTTGAGAAGTTATTTAATCAAAGCTTATTGAATACTAAATATGTCTACATTCCCCATGGACTTATAGCTAGAATATGGAAGTTTTAAATGAAAAGCAGAGTCCTTTGATTCTTAAGCCCGAGAAACCAGATTATTTTAAAATAAACATGAGCAAAGCATATACTTTTTTTTTTTAATTAGGTGATCTGTCTGTCCATGAGACAATTAATAATGTTGGTAGCAGCCTAATTGCATGAATATTGCAAAACATGCAGTTTTAATTCTTTCTTTTGTTGCAGTGCACCTGCCTGAAACAAATTTTCACATTATACTATAATGAAAACAATACAGAGCAACACATTGTTTTTTTCTTTTGGCCATGCCGCACGGCTTGTGGGATCTTAGTTCCCTAACCAGAGATCAAACCCAGGCCCTCAGCAGTAAAGTGTGGAGTCCTAACCACTGGACCACCAGGGAATTCCCAAGAGTAACACATTTAATGCAGCACCTGATGAGGATCCCTTTCATTTTCTTAAAATACTATTCTTTAGGTGTTTGTTACTTGATAGCAAAATGACAATGAATAATGTTTCATCTTAATATATTTTGTTTTTAAGTAATTTACCTATTTTTGTGCTTGTGATATTATATATTGATTATGTTAATTAGCTTACCTAATTGACAGCCATTTGTGCTGTCAATTTTAATCCAAGTATGCATTAGTTCATGAACTTTTGTTTGTATCCATAAATAATATTAGTTTGAAAAGTGTTCTAATAACATTAGGAAATACTAACTTTATTAGAACACTAGATACGAGAAAGGAGGAGAAAGTTTATCAAAAGTTAAGGGAAATGAGTAATAATGTGAGTAATAATCACACGAAGTGTTACAAAACTGAGGTATCCATTGAATTTGGCAATTAAGTAATCATCAGTGACCTTACTGAACAGTCCCAGAACAGTGAATAGACACTATTCTGTCAAGAATTTTGGCACTGAAATGCCAGAGATGGAAGGGATAAAGAGGAGGAAGGAAAGGAATCAGCTCTAGGGGAAAGGGGAGTTTAAAAGTTTTTTTGTTTTTTGTTTTTTGTTTTTTTTTAGGATGAGGAAAGTCTTAGATAAGTTTGGATGCTTAGGAGAGTCAGAGAAGAGATTAGAACTAGGAGAGCAGGGACAATTACTAGAGAGCAAGGACCTGGCAAAAAGAATAGGATGAAAAGTAAAAGTTAGCTTGCAATGGGTAAAGTATAGCTTCTTCAGAGACAAAAGGGAAGAAGAGCAATGACTAAGGTATACTTGGAGCAATGGTAGTCAAGATCGAATGCGCTTGAATCCTGGCTTTTCCTATCATAGCCATGTAATCACAGGCAAGTTTGTTTACTTCTCCAAATCTCCATTTTCTCTTCTAAACTGGGGAGAACAGAATTTTCATAGGGTTGTTCAGAAGATTCAGTCATTCTGATACAGAGTGAGTACTCTAAAGATGGTAGCTGTGGGGTTTGGTTTTTCTTTTTCTTTTTAAAGGCCTCAAAGGAAATTTGAAAGAATTCACACAGATTTCTATTTCCTCTACAGAATAGGTAATTGGGTCACCTACTGAGATTAAAACAGAATGTTTAAGGAGAGGGGACAGTGATTCTTAGTCTTTTGGAGAGATTAAAAAACCCATTTGACTGTGATGAAAGATATATGGAGGACAGAACATCCAAAATTTGCATAGTTTCTTATTTTTCTGCGTTTTGGAATTAAAACATTGAAACCCGCCCCCTCCCCCCAAAAAATCTACATAGTTTTAAGGGAATTCATAGACACCTCTCCAACAATAAGAAGAGATGTTGAGGAAAAAAATCTTCTGGTTCCAGGGCATAGTTTAAATATCCAATTGTTCAAACAAAAGAAAAAGATTGCATCCTCTGGATTTACATAACTAACGACTAGGTACAAGTATAGGGCCTGCCAGAAAAGACACTGGGCACAGTCAAAAAACCCAGGTTCTTTATCCAGCCCTACTAAGTCACATGGCCTTTTCAGACAGTAGCTCTGAGAGGTGATGCAGTGCTAAAATTTTATGGTTCTATTACTTAAAATCTCACTTGACTGTGCAGACAAAAGAACAAATGGTACTTTATTTCCTATGTCATAGTTTAACATGATTTTGAAGGTTAGTCTGGGAACCTAACAACCAAAATTTTATTTCTACAGAAAAAAACAAGTGTGCGCCTTCATTTCTGGGATGAGGCTGCAGAGGTTGCTGGCAGCATCAGGCATGAGTCAGGTATTCCTATCCTGGGAACTGCCTAGGGTATTTTAGCAGCCCTCTCTCTCTGGACTAAAATATCCAGAATTGGACTTTGTCAAAACTTCCTCCTTGTCAGTCAGCAGTACAGTAATGCACACTGGGAGACTTTAAAAAAAAACAAACCCTAGATTTATTAAGTTAATGACAGCTGTTTAAATTACATTTAAATAGCAACCCAGAAGAGCCAAAGAAAGCTTCTCAATTCAATGAACCTTTGTGAAACAATGAATCCTTTTCTAAACGAAAAAAAAAAAAATCTTCCCTGAGATTTCAAGAAGCTTATCTTTTGGAGTAAGAAGGTATGTCTGGGGCTTCCCTGGTGGCGCAGTGGTTGAGAATCCGCCTGCCAATGCAGGGGACAGGGGTTCCATCCCTGGTCTGGGAAGATCCCACATGTTGTGGAGCAACTAAGCCCATGTACCACAACTACTGAAGCCCGCACGCCTAGAGCCCGTGCTCTGCAACAAGAGAAGCCACCGCAATGAGAAGCCCACACACCACAACGAAGAGCAGCCCCCACTCGCCGCAACTAGAGAAAAGCCCGTGCACAGCAACGAAGACCCAACACAGCCAAATAAGTAAATAAGTAAGTAAATAAATAAATAAATAAAAGAATGGATGTCCGCTTTCCAAGATAAAACTAATTCAAACAGTCATCTTCTGTCAACCATTTATTATACTGAAGTTCCAAATACTCAAGACTGTTTGCTAATTTGTTTCATCATTTTGACTGGAATTCACTGAATCCTTACCTCTGATAAGATTAATGCAATGTATGATATCACACTTCTAGTACAGTATTTTAAAATAATCTTAAATTAAAATTAGTACTGTTACAATGTTACAACTCCTTTCCTATTTCCTTAAAAATCACCCTTTGGTAACTGGCAATCTTAGACATTTTGAAAGTATGTAGTCTACAGAAAGATGATTCATAACATGAAACAGGATCACAATGAAGTTAAGAGTTAAGATGTAAACTTCTACCATGGGATCAATGCATCTACTCAATTGGCTTTTCCTATGACTATAACCATACAAAACTTCACCAAAGAAGTTAATTAGAAGTTTACAAAAAACTACTGATACTTAATTGTACCCATTTACATAAAACAATACTTTGACACTTTTAAAAAGATAAAGTATGGTTAAATGATTTAATCCTTACACTCCTGGTTACTTGCTGAACCTCAATCTTTGGTTATTTTTAATTCATATATTAAACTGGTGCCTACCAATCTACAAAAAAGTGTGGTGGTGTCTTTTCGTTTTGTTGTTGTTTTTAATTTGAACTGGCTGCCAAAAATCTGGATTTGTGGCCTCCCTTAAAAAAAAAAAAATCTGGCAACTTTGGGCACAGATCCTGGCAATAGCAACATTTGGAGGGAGCTGAATAGCAGCTGCCCTCTTCTAATAGCACATGCAATTTCTAGCTCCCTCCAATTCTCTTTGCTCACTTTGGTTACCTGCCTAGCCATCAGAGTTTGAAATCTTTATTTTATTGGAAAATTAACTGACTGACTGGGCTTTTCAGGGGCCTTAAGACCTTTAATCATAGAAATACAGTAAATCAAGTGATAGTCCTGGCATTAAAGCTATGTATTCCAAATGTTAACTATAACTAGCACGACACCATTAAAATGAACAAGGCACTATCATTGTTAAGAGCTTTTTAGTATCTTAACTTTGGTCTGTCTTCAATTCTTCACAGAATCATGATATTCAGCCTTTTACTCTTCCTCAAAATAAAGAAATTAACCTTGTATTTCAATATTATGGCACGCTAAGAGCAACAAAAAGCTTCCTGCATCTGTATAACAAAGGTAAAGAAGAAAAACAGGAAGCAAGTAAAAAAAGGTCTCTGATCAGTCAGACCACACAGTTCACAGAACACATGAAGCCCTCTTCACTCAGAGCCTACTGGATCTTATTTTAGACATAATTTTAATAAGCTCAGTGATCTGGTTTCCCAGCCCACAACAGATGAGACGCAGCCAACTGGAAAAGGGCTGGGGGTGGTGCTGCTAGAGGCAGACACTCAAAGCATCAAAATCAAAGCTGAAGACCGATAATGTCAGCAGAAAACCTCTAAACGTAGCAGGCTGGGGCCATTTGGTGTAGATACGAACAATCCCAAAGAGTCCCAATCCCTGCACAGAACTACAATGGATGTTCAAAATGAAACCTCTTTGGTAAACTCTGTTAAAGCATAGGTCAGTTGACCTTAAAGTATATATCAAAATAAAGTCCATCAAAAGCTTTTTCCAAAAACGTCACGGCATTTAAAGGACTG
The DNA here is from genome assembly GCF_965194825.1 of Balaenoptera physalus. Taxonomy (NCBI): domain Eukaryota; kingdom Metazoa; phylum Chordata; class Mammalia; order Artiodactyla; family Balaenopteridae; genus Balaenoptera; species Balaenoptera physalus. The sequence continues at coordinate 60,942,417 of NC_138890.1, forward strand.
TCAGATTCACCGAACACTATTTCCCTCTGTCAATGAAACACAAGATACTGAATTCCTAAAGATGCCACATGTCAAAAGTATTTGTTCTTAACAAAATTTTATTAGAACCCAGATGCAGTAGTTCATGATATCTGAAGTTGAGAGGTATTTAAGCAGAACTATCTTCTCAGAGAATAGTAACTGGGAAGGTTCAAGACCAAGATGAATTATGTAAGCCAATTAGGGGATTCCATCGCAGATACATTACTAGGGCTGAGGGTGAGATAGGACTGGTCTTATCCAAGTCTGCATTCAATTTAAAACTGGTGTCATACAAAAAGTTAGGGGGAAAAAAAATCTCCATTTTGTTTTCACAATCTTATTGACTATGACTAGTATGTACACCAAAAATAAATTTTATATTTCTAATCCCTGGCAGTCTCAGAAGTTGAGCCATACTTTGAGGATGGCTCTAGGTTATAAACCAGGTGAAAAAAGGTTAATACTGAGTTTTAAAAGTTCAAATTATCATTGTCTACACTTGATTTTCCTTATTAAAATTTTAATAAGGGCATCTTTTAGAGAAAATCTAGAGAACATGTAGTATTCAAAAGAAATCATATTATTGGAGGCAAGGATATTAGAAGATTAAAACGCATGTTTTGAGTGCTATTTCCTTCTCTGAAAAAACCTCCATAACATACATATCAGAGTAGAGATTAAAGGCTACATTTCTTGATCTGTAAGTGGTAACACATTATACTCACTCTTCTTCAGGTTTTAAAAGTAAGGCCACAATCTTCTACACGTATAACCTCAAATTGATAACTTCTCAATTAGTCTTTAAAATCTCATAACTCCTTAAAGCCTTAAAAATGCATATGTATTATTTACTTGGAAGACCTGTCCTCAGTGTGCTCCTGCCCCTTAAATGGTTAAGAGATCTTTGCTTAAAGTTCAAGCTTCTTTTAACAAATAACCTGCTTCATTTTAGTAGACTTACTCTGTCTAAAGTCTGCCCTTTTTCATTTGATAGAAATCAAAGTCAAAAGAAGTTGGTGAGGATCTAACCTAATTTACAGTAACCACTGGGATTAATTCCACATTAAAGGTCTTTGATCAAGAATGCAACGAAGACAAGCTGCTGAGCTGAGGTGTTTAAATTGACCAAACCTGCATTTTCACTGAGTTTAAGGCAAGGTGAAAATTGGTTCTCTTCCCCTTGCATCTCTATCCCATCCTTTAGGATGGATAATCCCAGGATCTACTTCTTACTGGCTAGAGGTTTAATACAGCCTCTCCAAGTAGCCAAGTGAAACACCAAACAAAAATCACCAGTGCCGCTTCCCCACTTCTGAGAAGAAGAAAAAAAAGATAGTGAGAGGTAATAGGAGGTTACAATATTAGAGGGAAGGAAAAAAACCCTAAACTTTAAGCTAAGCCCATACTCCAGAAGCAATATTAGAACAACCTCCGTAGAGGCAACTACAAATAAATACCCCTTCATCTTAAAGGGCAAAGAAATCCTTTCTAATGAAAAAAGCTAGCAAAATACCTTCTACATTAAAAGGATATCCCTGAACATATCACTTAATTTAAGCGTTAAAATCCATTTTGCGAAGAGAATGTAAAAGGAAACTTTATGAAATTCTCTCCAGTGGTTTTCAATGTTCAGGTTTCTACCTCTACCCTTGACAATTCAACAGCTTTTCTATTAAATCCATTCTTGCAAACTGAAGTGTCAGTTTCTGACTACATTTGGCAACCTCAAGGAATAAAGCGCTTCTCCCTCTACTTCCCTCCTGCCTCATAAAAGTCATGTTTATTTCCTCCTGAACTTCTTACTCTTAACAGTTTCAGGACGAGTTAAGTGGACCGAAGCGTGCGGCCGCTAAAAGGCAAGTGAACTCCAGAAATATTTGTGGATCGGACAAAAAGGCCTCCTCAGTCGGCCTGAGGTAAGGGCCCCAAGCTCAAGCGGTTCTGTGGAGGGAGCCTAGGCAGGTGGGGGTAGGGGGTTTATGGGCAGAGAGCATAGAGCTCTCATAGAGCCTTTGCATAGAGCCTTTTCGACCTCCGTCGATGCGGCCGCCCAACGCCCCAGTCCCAGCACCCCCTCCCGGCACGGCCGGACAATGGCCCTCTGGCACAGCAGTCCCAGGCCGGGGAGAGGCCCTGGGACTCCATACCACGCGGGGCCTAGAGAGGAGACCGGGAAGGAACGCTGAGCCGGCGAACATACCTCCGGCCTAAGCGCGGGCAGCGCGCCCGGGCCTCCGTGGGCGCCATCACTGGGAGTGGGGTGTGAAGGCTGCCCGGCCGGGGCATCGCCGGCAGCCGGGTCCAAAGAAGCTGCGAGCCCGGCGGAGGCGACGGCGGGAAGTGCAGGCCGCAGCCTGCTCAGCCGACCCGCCCGGCAGCCCGACCCGCCACAGCCGACCTCTGGCCGCTTACCTTATGGATTCTCTTCAGAGCCATCGTGGGAGGCGGGTGGAGGCGGCCCCCGGGGCGGGAACAGGGGCAGGGGAGGGACGGGGAAGGGGCGAGGGGGCGCGAGGCCGCCTCGGTGATCGCGGGTCGGCCGGAGAAGATGGGGAGTTCCGGAGGGCGGGTCCGGCGGGACAGACTTGGGGCCGTGGCCCACTCGGCTCCTGAGCCTGCCGCAGGGTTCACCGCATCACCCGGCGGCGGCCCCTTTATGAGCTGCCGCCCGAGCCGCCGCCGCCGCCACCGCGGTAGCTGCCTCTTCCTTCTAGGCTCAGCGCCGCCTCCTCAGCCGCCGCGGATCCCTCCGCCAGGGAGCAAGAGCCCAGGCCTCGGGCTCGGCCGGCGCCTCTGGGTCGGACGGTCGGAGGGACTGCTTGCTGCAGGTGGACCGATGGACGCGCGGGCGGGCGGCGCCGCCGGGGTGGGGCAGGCGGAGCGCGGGGTGGGCCCAGGCCGAGGGGCAGGTCGGGAGAGCAGGGATTGGCGGGCCGGGGAGGGAGGGCTGGGCCGCGCCGGCGGCGGAGGGATACGGGCCGCCCCTGTGAGTACCTTACGTGCTGTCGCCGTCGCCGCCACGGCCGCCGAGACGATGACGCCGCGAAGCGCAAGGAGGAGGTCTCGCGAGACCTGTGGTGATGGTCGCAGAAGCTCCCTCGCTACGACCCTTGAGTCCCTTACCTGTGGTCCCTCATTCGCGTGACATCTGAGATCAATAAAAGTTAAAAGCGAATGTTTTTCAGATCACTCGACCATCCCCAGAGCATAGACGGACCCGAGAAGAGCACTTAGGTCCATTGCAATGTTCCTGAAGGAGGAAGGGACTTGTCCAAGGTCACACAGCTCCACAGTGGCAAAGCTGGGACTTCCCTTAAGTCGAGAGGTTCGTCAAATCCCTCTCTGGAAGCCGCGTGGCAACAGCCTGGGCACCTGCGGGAATGTGGTTGTACAAGCACGCCGCAGGCAGCCCTGAGATGGTGTTTTCGACGAAGGCCCCAGCTGAGAGACAGTTTGAATGTCTCAGCCACTGGCATGTCAGGAGAAGTGCTCTGCTTGGTAAATTGTTACAAATAAGCACTGTAGCTGTTACCTCAGGGGGAAAAAAAAAAACTTGCAAAACGTGTGCTCCAGTAATTAAAACCAACCTTGCGTTCAAATCACCATCAAAAGCAAGCTTAGAAAACCTATTCTGGGGTTGTTTTTAGAAGATGGAGGCAAAAAGCTAGTTCAGTGAGCAACTACTCTGTGTCGAGCCCTGCACCAGGACCAGTGAAATATAAGGCTCACTGATTTTATAAGGCCTGGGCTGGGAGGTGCTTTTTACCTGTCTGGAGACACTGGAAACACGGAAGAATAGTAAGGAATATTTTCCTGGGAGGTGATGCCCACATTCTCAAGTCTCCCCCAAGGTTTTCTGATTCTAAATCTGTTCTTTCCTCTGTCTGGAAGGGACCTTGAAGATCATCGATTAACAGAGGAGAAACTGGAGCCCCTAAGGGAAAGGATCTTGCCAAAAGTCACGCAATAGATCATCAGCAAAACTTGTACTGCCTCATCTACTGAGTAGAGGCTGGACCCCTAGGGCAGGGCCACCATGGACCCAGTGAGTCAAAGGAGGGAAAAGCTGTGTCCAGTCGCCCAAGATGCATAGGTTTTAGGTTGAAGGTGAAGGGGAAGAGCCCAAAGTCCTAAATCTTTTCTTCCTGAGAACTGTGATGGGAGAGGTACAAAAATGCCCATTGGTCAGATTTTTAAAAAATTTTCTTCAGCAATAACTTTTTTGTATTAAAAAGTAATATATATTTGTTGCAAGAAATACAGATAAGCAAAAGGAAGGAAATAAAAGTCAACCGTACTCCCATCATCCAATGATTAACCATTTTTGGCATTTGGCTTATGTCCTTTCAGTGTTTTTCCATTATATATATATATACATATTTTTCTTTGAAAATGTAGGGTCATGCCATTATACTATTTGGTAATCTACCTTTTTAAAAAAAATTTATATACTTAAGGTGTACAGCATGTTGATTTGATATACATAAACATAGTGATATGATTACTACATCTCTATTGCCTCATTTTTTGTGTGTGTGGTGAAAGCACCTGAAAGTTTTGGTAATTTACTTTTAAGATAAACAACATATGGTGAATTTTCCTGTGTCAAGACATATTTCTACTATATTTTAATCGCTACATATTCAATCATATAAATGTACCATATTTAATTAACTTGTCACATTTTGGGGGATATGTAAGTTGTTTCCAATTTTTACCATTAAAAATATTGCTACAGGGCTTCCCTGGTGGTGAAGAATCTGCCTGCCAATGCAGGGAACACGGGTTTGAGCCCTGGGCCGGGAAGATCACACGTGCCGCAGAGCAACTAAGCCCGTGTGCCACAACTACTGAGCCTGCGCTCCAGATCCCACGAGCCACAACTACTGAGCCCACGTGCTACAACTACGGAAGCCCGCACGCCTAGAGCCTGTGCTCCACAACAAGAGAAGCCACCGCAATGAGAAGCCCGTGCACCACAATGACGAGCAGACCCCGCTCGCCGCAACTAGAGAAAGCCCGGGCGCAGCAATGAAGATCCAATGCAGCCATAAATAAATAAATAAAATTAATAAATTTAAAAAAATATATTGCTATAGTGAAAAAAATATACTGCTATAGTGGATATTCTGTAGTTGATCTTTGTACAACTCTAAGAGGGCTTTTTGGTATAAATTCCTAGGAATGAAATTGCTATATCAAAGACTGATCAGATTTTTGCATCTATGTTCATGAGGGATAAGGGTTTATAATTTTCTTTTCTTGTAATATCTTTGTCAACTTTTCATATCAACGTTATTCTGGCCTCATAAAATAAATCGGAAAGTGTTCCTCCTCTATGTTCTGAATGAGTTTGTGTAGGATTGTTTTTTTTCTTCATTAAATAAATATTTGATAGAATTCACCAGTGAAGCCATCTGACCCTGGAGTTTTCTTTGCAGAAAGAGTTTGATAATAAATTTAATTTATTTCATATGTATGTGTCCATTATGATAAGTTGTGTTTTTCAAGGAATTTGTACATTTCATTTAGGTCGTCCAATTTATTAGAATAAAGTTACTCATAATATCTTATTTTTCCTCTACTATATGTAGCATCTATAATGGGGTCCCCAGGGACTTCCCTGGTGGTCCAGTGGTTAAGAATCTCCCTTCCAATGTAGGGGACGCAGGTTCCATCCCTGGTTGCAGAACCAAGATCCCACATGCCCTGGGGCCACAATGAGAGAGAAGACCGCGTGCCACAACAAAAGATCCCGCATGCCATAATGAAGATCCCGCGTGCTGCAACTAAGACCCGATGCAGCCAAATTAATTAATTAATTAAATTTAAAAAAATATATATATATATAATGGTGTTCCTTTTTGTATGCCTGATGTTGGTTATTTGTGTTTTCTCTATTTTTTTCTTGCTAAATCTTGCTAGGGATTTATCAATTTTTAAAAAATATATGCCTATTTTAGTCTTACATTTTTATTCTGTTTAAATGCTGTTTGAGGCATTTAATCTTTTTTTTTTTTTTTTTTTGGTGGCGCGGCATGTGGGGATCTTAATTCCCCTGCCAGGGATCGAACCCCTGCCCCCCTGCAGTGGAAACATGGAGTCTTAACCACTGGACCATCAGGGAAGTCCCAGGGATTTATCAATTTTATTAATCCTTCCAAAGAATCAACTTTTGACCTTACATTTTCTCTATCATTTGTCCATTTTCTATTTTATTGATTTATATTCATTATTTTTTTCTATTTATTTTGGATATAATTTGTTCTTTTCTAGCTTCTTAAAGTAAGAGCTTAGATCACCAATTTTACACTTTTCCTTTTTTTCCCAATATAAGCACTTTGTAATAAAGCATTTAAAACACACTGTTTTTGCTGTATCTTACAACTTAGTTATGTTTTGTTTTTCATTTTCCTTCAGTTTAAAATAGTTTCTAATTTCCCCTGTGATACATTCTTTGACCAAGGGTTATTTTCAAATACTTTGGAATTTATAGGTCATCAGGGAGATGCAAGTTAAAATCATAACAAGATACCATTTCACACCCACTGGAATGGCTAAAATCAAAAACATTGACAACCATAAGTGATGACAAGGAAGTACAGCAATTGTCACTCTCATTGCAGGTGAGAGTGTAAAATGATACAACCAGATTGGAGAACTGTTTGGTAATTTGTTATAAAATTAAACGTACATCTACCATATGACCCAGCAATTCTACTCTTAAGTATTTACTCAAGAAAAATGAAAAGATATGTCCACAAAAAGACTTGTACACAAATGTTCATAACAGCCTTATTTGTATATAGCCCAAAAGTGGAGACAGCCCAAATGTCCACCAACAGGCGACTGGGATAACAAATTATGAGAAGTCATACAATGGAGTTCTACAATAACAAAAAAAGGATGAACTACTGACACAGTTAACAACATGGATGAATCTCAAAACGATTATGTTAAGCAAAAGAAGAAAGATGCAAAAGAATATGAACCGTACAATTCCATTTATATGAAGTCCAGAAACAGACAAACTGATTTTTGGTGTTTGAAGTCAAAAAAGTGCTCTTGTTGAGGAGGTGATTTGCCAAGAAAGGGATCGAGGAAATTTTCTGGGGTAATGGAAATGTTCTATATATTGTTTTGGGTGGCAGTTACAGAGGTACATATATTCAATTGTCAAAACTCATGGAACTGAACATAAAAGAACATTAAAGATCTGAGCATTTTATTATAGGCAAATGTATACATAAAATAAAACAATATTAAAAAAGTTAAGAGTATGCAGAATTTTTAGATCTTCTTATATAATAGATTTCTCCTTGGGGTGATTTGTCCTCCCACTTACCCTACATGGATCTTAGAGCCCACAGTTTACCTTCCATTGTCCTACTGAAACTGTGAGCACACTGCACATTCTTGGTTGTCAACCCAATACTACAAGCTTTACAGTATTTAAAGGCTTTCCCTTAGTAAAGGTGTTTCCAGAGCTGACAGCTGTGATTAAATGATAAGGAGGGGCTTCCCTGGTGGCGCAGTGGTTAAGAATCCACCTGCCAATCCAGGGGACATGGGTTCAAGCCCTGGTCCGGGAAGATCCCACATGCCACGGAGCAACTAAGCCCGTGTGCCATAACTACTGAGCCTGCACTCTAGAGCCCACGAGCCACAACTGCTGAGCCCACGCGCCACAACTACTGAAGCCCACGCGCCTAGAGCCTGTGCTCCGCAACAAGAGAAGTCACCCCAATGAGAAGCCTGCACACCACAACAAAGAATAGCCCCCGCTCACCACAACTAGAGAAAGCCCGCGGGCAGCAACGAAAACCCAACGCAGCCAAAAATAAATAAATAAATTTATAAAGAAATAAAATAAAATAAATGATAAGGAGTATACTCATTAATATAAATAGATGATTGCTGTGGGCTGAGTAAAGAGTACAGTGCAAATAATTTGGGAACTCCCTATTTTTGGATCTCAGCAACCCTATAGGAGAGTTCATTGTGTCTTATTAGAATAACTGAATAAGAAGTATTAGGTAAACCAGGAATTGATTTTCTAGCTGCATCAGTATAATCCCTTTTTGTGATTTTTTTTTTTTTTTTTTTTTGGCCGGGCCCCGCTTGTGGGATCTTAGTTCCCCAGCCAGGGATTGAACCCAGGCTATGGCAATGAAAGTGCTGAGTCCTAACCACTGGATGGCCAGGGAATTCCCTGTGATACTTTCTAAGGTGTAGATTTAAAACACAAGAATGTCCCCAAACATCCCAGACTCTTTAAGATAGTACCACCATTAGAGGCTATCAGAGGTAAACTATTTCCTAGGAAAATTAGGCTTTGTGAGTTTGAAGTAGCTCATTTTTTCATGGTCAAAAATCAGAACAGTGGCTTACCAAAAGAATTGTATTCAATTTTACATTCTTTTTGAACAGTCTCTGTCTCTTGTTATATATGATTTGGAGTGTGTTCTGCCTACCAGCATTAATTATATTTTAGGGGTCTGGTGCTATACCCATGCCCTACTTCGTAAGAATTGCTAACTGAAGAAATGACACTAACTTTGCCACCTGCCTCCTATAACACTTTCTTATGTTTTTTGGCAGACTGGTTTTAGCCTAAAAGTCATCTTTCAGGAAGCTTTCCTGACCAGTCACCCAGACTAGTTTAGGTGCTCTTAGAGTCCTGCCCAGAGATTGATCACACTTTATTTTAATCGTTGGACAGCAGTCTCATTCAATAGATTGTCAGTTTCTGGAGAGCAGAGATGTTGTCTCTTTTGTTCCACTTTTAATCCCCAGTGCCTGGCATATCAAAGACAGATGTTGAATGAATTTAGGAGCAGCTCAAGAAAACTTTCTTTATACTCACAAGTTGTTGGGTAAGATTGCAGATCCCTTAAAAAACCAACCAAACAAAAACACTCTGTAGTATTCCAAGAATTTATGCACAGAACACAGTCTAAACCCAGTGTAAAGGGTTCAAAATCTAGTAGGAAGGAAAAATACTGTCCCTACTCTCTCTTTGGAGAAGATATCATTGTGCACATGTGGACTTCCTCCTGGTGAAATAGTCTGAAAGGAGGAGATGGTTATGGGCCCTTGTGCTGCTTCCCTTACTGAGGTCAGGGGTGTTGAGAGGTAGTGTGATCCAGTGACACAGTGGTTTAGAACCAGGGCTTTGCAGTCAGTGGGTTTGAGCCTTACTCTGCTATTTGCTCCTAGTGTGAAGTTTATGCAAGTTTACTTGACCTCTTGAAACTTGGTTTTTCTCATCAGTAAAATGGAGATAATGGTAGCATCTTCATAGAATTATGAGATTAAATAACAAAAGGTATGTATAGGGACTTCCCTGGTGGCACAGTGGTTAAGAATCCGCCTGCCGGTGCAGGGCACATGGGTTCGATTCTTGGTCCAGGAAGATCTCACAGGCCGCAGAGCAACTAAGCCCATGTGCCACAACTACTGAGCCTGTGCTCTAGACCCCTTGCTCCACAACTACTGAAGCCCACATGCCCAGAGCACGTGCTCCGCAACAAGAGAAGCCACCACAATGAGAAGCCTGCGCATAGCAACAAAGAGCAGCCCCTGCTCTCCGCAGCTAGAGAAAGCCCGTGTGCAGCAACAAAGACCCAAAACAGCCAAAAAAATTTTTTAAAGTATGTATAAAGTTTCTGGCCTGAAGGAAGTGCTTATAAATATTAGCTATGATGATAATGATCCTTTTTCTGAGAAAAGCAGTATTATAAAAGTCTGGTCCTAGGCAGCCTTTTTCCCTTGAAAGAAGTCTACAAACTCAGCCCCTGTGAAGCTGAGATTGGTTTCCAGAGCCCTCAACCACTGCTCTTTCTGTGAACCTTGTGGTGGGGATGAGAGTATAGCAGCAAAGGGTGGATGGCTTCCTGCAGGCTCAACCCATACCATTGCCCTGGAAAGGTAGGGGAGGGTCTAAGGACTAAGAGACAGAAGAGGTGGCAGAGCTCCTAGACAGCTAAGTAAAGCCCCAATTTCTGAGGACTTGGTGGTTCTCGTAGTCTATAGCTTAAAAGGACCCAGCTGCTTCACTGCTGGGAATGAGATAAGGACCCCGTATTCAAATGCCAATGGCTTCAGCAGCAAACAAGATATATAGTTCAGCCTTATTTGTTTTTCCAATAGTGTATAGAGACTGCACAATATAGATGATGTACATGCTATATGCAGAGAATAACATCTGTATTTGGTGGTTTCTGAGAGGGGATTATGAAGGACTTTTGCTTTCTAAGACAAACATTTCTGAAATGTTGAATGTTTCATACTGAGCATGTATTATTCTTATATAAAGAAAAAAAAAGTTTTTAAAGTTTTAAAATCTGGGTTTCCCTAGTGGTGCAGGGGTTAAGAATCTGCCTGCCAATGCAGGGGACATGGGTTCGAGCCCTGGTCCGGGAAGATCCCACATGCTGAGGAGCAACTAAGCCTGTGCGCCACAACTACTGAGCCTGTGCTCTAGGGCCCATGCTCCGCAATAAGAGAAGCCACTGCAGTGAGAAGCCCGTGCACTGCAACGCAGAGTAGCCCCAGCTCACAACTAGAGAAAACCCGCGCGCAGCAACAAAGACCCAACGCAGCCAAAAATAAATAAATAAAATAAAAAATAAATAAAATTTTTAAAAAGTTTTAAAATCTAATAACATGTTATAGCAAAAAATTGGACACAGTCTAATTATTCATCAATTGGAAAAGGTTAGAGTGCTGTAATTCATACTACAGAAAAATATGCCACCATGAAAAGAATGAGTTAAATCCATATGTCCCACTGTGGAAGAACTATCACAATATTGTTGAGGTAAAAAACAAAAAACAAAAACTGCAGCAAAATGCGGTTGATATAATTCCATTTTTGTGGGTTAAAAAAATGTCTAATAAAAACTCATGGAGCTGTTTACACTTGAGATTTGCACAATTTATTCTAAGTAATATCTCAATAAAAGTTTTTTTTCCATCTTCATGAAATTCTGGTTGCATGTGTATGTGTTGGAATGTGCATGGAAAAAGATCTGAACAGATGAAAACCAAATTTTTAACAGTGATTGTTACTTAATTACCCCTGGGGAATTACGTGAGGAAAGTGAGGGAAGACACTTGCACTTTTTGTTTTACATACTCCTCTATATTATTTACATTTTAAAATAAAATAATAAACATGGGAATTCTCTGGCAGTCCAGTGGTTAGGACTCCTCAGCTTCCACGGCAGAGGGCACTGGGTTCCACCCCTGGTCAGGGGAACTAAGATCCTGCAAGCCTCGTGGCCTGGCCAAAATAATAATAACAACAACAACATGATTTTCTTTTGTTGTTAAAAACAAAAGCAAATAGAAAAAAATTATTTGTTTTCTATGGGGTCCCTTAAATCACTCCATCGATTTCAAGAACATTAAAAAAAAATACTTATTTGCTTGCACCGGGTCTTACTTGCGGCATGTGGGATCTAGTTCCCGCACCAGGGATTGAACCCTGGCCCGCTGCATTGGGAGCACGGAGTCTTAACCACTGCACCACCAGGGTGGTTACCTCAAGGACATTTTTGCTGCCTTCCCTCCCTCTCAGTGGGTAAAGAAAATGCAGTTAAGAACAGTCCAAAGGCTTCAGGCAAATTGTGTCCAGTCCACATCACAGTATTACTGATTTCCCTGTAATTTACATTAGAGAAATTGAACTTCTGGTTGAAGTCGCTCGTGTTTCAAGGAGAAAGCAGACGAACTTTAATGCTACGAACGGTCTCACGACCTTTTAACATTAACACTGCTCTCAGGAAAGAATTGGGATTTGGCGGCGAAGCTCTGCGTGAACATTATCACTTTTAAAATATCTATTTTTACCTATGCCCTAGAAGCATTCTTTTGGAAACCTTCTTGTTCCAGTAAAAGTTAGCCAATGGGAAACAGGCATGCGGGACCTGAGAGGAGGGACTGGTTTTGAGAATCCTCCGCCGCGAGTAGAAAGCGGCACCTACAGCCAGGCCCCTCCCTACAGCCTGCGGCTCCGTCCTGTCCCCAGTGCCGCCTTGGGGGCAGCTGCAGCCCTCCCGCCAGGTGGGCCCGGGGACCAACCGGAACGGTGACCTTCCTCTGCATCCAGCCCCATGTACAATCCAGGATCCACACAGATTTAGAGGGATGGTTGAGCCCAAAGGAGGCAGAACGATCAAAGAGATGAACACCAAATAGGGCGAGGAAAGGGGGACGTCCTAACAGAGGCTGGGGGCCCACCTGCCAAGCTTTGTCTTTCAGAATAATTTTGTGACTATTGTAGAGTAAGCCAGATCCATCATTAGGACATGGAAGAGGGGGTGCCACAGTAGATTTACCTTTTTACCTTTTAATATTTTTGTCTGATTAAAAAAGTCATGTTTATTGTCAAACAATACAGAAACCTATAGAGCTGAAAATTAAAGCCCCCTTCCCTAATTCTACCTTCCCAGAAATAACTACCATAACTAATGCTGCGTGTCTGTCCAAACTTTTTAATATAAATATTGTATATATAAATATACATATGGTATGATGTAGTGGTCAAGAATACAGGCTGACTTTGACAATCGAGCCTTATCCTGGACATCAGTTTTCTCAAATATATATTTTCTCAAATATTATTTCTCAAATAATAGCTGCTTTTAAATTTTTTTACAGAAGTGGACTCATACTACATATGAGGCTCTATAAGTGTAGTTTCAAAGTTATTTTTGAAATACTTATAGGTTCACAGGAAGTAGCAAAGATAGTACAGAAAGTTCCAGTGTGCCCTTCATTCAGTTTCCCCCAGTAGTTACAAATTACTTATTTATAGTACAATATCAAAACCAGGAAACTCATGTTGGTACAATGTGTGTATATAGTTTAATGTCATTTTATCACATGTGCAGATTTCTGTAACTACCACTGGAATTGAGATGCAGAACTATTCCAATACTGTAGAAATCTCCTTCATAGTACCTATTTACAGCCACATCCACCAACACCGACTCTCTAACTCCTGGCAATTACTAACTTACTTTTCATTTCTGTAATTTTGTCATTTTGAGAATAATATATAAATGGACTAATACAGTACGCATGAGTCATTTGAGACTGGCTTTTTTCGCTCAGCAAAATACCCTTGAGATCCATTTACATGTATCAACATTTGTTCTTTTTTATTGCTGTGTAGTATTCCATTCTGCAATGTACCTTAAAACTTCTTTTTTTTTAAAAATTATTTATTTATTTATTTATGGCTGTGTTGGGTCTTGGTTGCTACACATGGGCTTTTCTAGTTGTGGTGAGCAGGGGCTTCTCCTGTTGAGGAGCACGGGCTCTAGGCGCAAGGGCTTCAGTAGTTGTGGCTCGCGGGCTGTAGAGCGCAGGCTCAGTAGTTGTGATGCACGGGCTTAGTTGCTCTGCGGCATGTGGGATCTTCCCGGACCAGGGCTCGAACCCGTGTTCCCTGAATTGGCAGGCGGATTCTTAACCACTGCGCTACCAGGGAAGTCCTACATCTAGGGATTTACCCTACAAATGTGTTTAAAAAATTAAACTTGGGCTTCCCTGGTGGTGCAGTGGTTAAGAATCTGCCTGCCAATGCAGGGGACACAGGTTCGAGCCCTGGTCCGGGAAGATCCCACATGCTGCAGAGCAACTAAGCCCGTGCATCACATCTACTGAGCCTGCGCTCTAGAGCCCATGAGCCACAAACACTGAGCCCGTGGGCCACGACTACTGTAGCCCGCGCGTCTAGAACCCGTGCTCCGCAACAAGAGAAGCCACCGCAATGAGAAGCCTGCGCACGGCAACGAAGAGTGGCCCCCGCTCGCCACAACTAGAGAGAGCCCACGCACAGCAACGAAGACCCAACGCAGCCAAAAATAAATAAATAAATAAATAAATATTTTTTAAAAAGAAAAGAAAATCCTTGTTTAAAAAAAAAAAATCCCCGGGCTTCCCTGGTGGAGCAGTGGTTGAGAATCTGCCTGCTAATGCAGGGGACACGGGTTCGAGCCCTGGTCTGGGAAGATCCCACATGCCGCGGAGCAACTAGGCCCGTGAGCCACAACTACTGAGCCTGCGCGTCTGGAGCCTGTGCTCTGCAACGAGAGGCCGCGATAGTGAGAGGCCCGCGCACCGCGATGAAGAGTGGCCCCCGCTTGCCGCAACTAGAGAAAGCCCTCGCACAGAAACGAAGACCCAACACAGATAAAAATAAATAAAAAATTTAAAAAAAAAAAAAAAAAAAAAAAAAAAAAAAATCCCGTATGGACACCAATGGGGGAAAACTGCGGTGGGGTGGGGATGGTGGTATGCTGAATTGGGCGATTGGGATTGACATGTATACACTGTTGTGTATAAAATTGATGACTGATTAAAAAAAAATATATATATATATATATATAAGCATTTCTAATAAAGGTAACATTAAAAAAAAAATCCCTAGATGTATTATTGCTGGATGAAAGGATATGCAAATTTAAATTTTCAGTAGATATTGCCAGATTATTTGCTAAGGAGGTCATAAGATTTACACCCCCTATCAATAGTATACGAGACCACCTGTTTCCCCACACCCAAAGACATCCCTCATCACAAATGAAGTTAGGGATACCTTTTCATATGCTTTTTGGCCACTTGTGTTTCTTGCTCAGAGACCTGCATGCCTATATCTTTCAAGCTTTGTGTCTTCATTTTTTAAAATGGGGATGTAGACTGCTGGGAATCCCAAGCATGAGAATTACAAAGTCAAGAATGAGGGACTTCCCTGGCGGTCCAGTGGTTAAGACTCTGTGCTTCCACTGCAGGGGCCATGGGTTCAATTTCTGGTCAGGCAACAAAGATCCCGCATGCTGCAAGGTGTGGCCAGAAAAAAAAAAAAAAAAGAATGAATGGTCCCTCCTACACTGTTGGTGGTAATGTAAATTGGTACAACCACTATGGAAACCAGTGTAGAGGTTCCTTAAAAAGCTAAAAATAGAGTTACCATATGACCCAACAATCCCACTCCTGGGCATATATCCAGAAAAGACAAAAACTCTAATTTGAAAAGATACACGCACCCCAATGTTCATAGCAGCACTATTTACAATAGCCAAGACACAGAAGCAACCTAAATGCCCATCAATAGATGAATGGATAAAGGAGATGTGCTATATATGCAATGGAATATTACTCAGCCATAAAAAAGAATGAAATAATGCCATTTGCAGCAACATGGATGGACCAGAGATTATCATACTAAGTGAAGTAAGTGAGACAGAGAAAAACAAACATCATAGAATATCACATGTGGAATCAAAAAATGATACAAGTGAACTTATTTACAAAACAGATTACAAAACAGAAATAGACTCACAGACATAGAAAACAAACTTATGGTTACCAAAGGGGAAAGGGGGGGAGGGATAAACTAGGAATTTGGGATTAACAGATACACACTACTATGTGTAAAATAGATAAACAACAAGTACCTACTGTACAGCACAGGGAACTATATCTTGTAATAAGCTATAATGGAAAAGAATCTGAAAAAGAGTATATATATATACATATATAAAATATACGTAACTGAATCACTTTGCTATATACCTGAAACACTGTCAATTAAAGAAAGAAGAATGAAGGGCGATGCTTGTGCAGTTCCTACCTCCTTACCCCCTGCCCGCAGATGAGCACCCCACACAAGTTGGCACCCTTCTTGAAAAAAGCCCCTGGCCCTGAAGGGAGCACGCTAGGGACTTCTGCTGAGTGGCTTTTGAGCCCTATTTGACTATTGACCCCTTGCAGAGAAGGAAGGGGTGGGTGATTGGGCCAAGTTTGGGATTGGGCCCCTGCCTATTGTTTAATAATCATCATAAAGGCCTTCCTGGCTAGGGAGCCTTGGAGCCTCCTGAGGGGCTTTCACATTTAGGATCCTCAGGCCTCCTTTGATCCCTCACCCTCCAGTGGTGGCCTAGTAATACGTAACAATGGCCTCTTGTTACTGAGCACAGTAGCACACAAAGGACCATATCTTTAGCACTTGGTAATAATAATAGCTAGCATTTATTGAGTGCTTAATAGATACCAAACCCCTCACAACTCTTCTGGGAAGAAGATACTGTGACAGTCAAGGAAAAGAAGGAGGAAGGTCCTTAACTGCTCAAAGTTATGGCAACAAAAGGGCCAGGTTGGCACCTAAAGTCCTGCTAGGACTCTGAAACCAGTATGCTCTACCTCCAGGCCGGCTGCACTTCCAAACCTGTCCGTCCTCTTCCTCCTGCTGGTGCTTCAGCTTCCCCTGACCTCCCCTTACCAGGAGTTTTTTCCAGGTCCCTTTCTCACCTCCAGGTCATTCACTGGTATTTTCAATACCCTCCATCATCAATCATTGTCCCTCCAATTATTTAAGAATCTCCTGGGGTCACAAAAGGATTAGCTCCCCAATCCCTCCCAGTCCAGCCACCCCTCCATCCTTTCTGGGGTGCGTGCACGCACGCACACACACCCTCCCCCATCTCCAACAAAACAGTCTACAACCATTACAAATTGTGCAGCAGCAGGTTTTAGTGACAGAAGCAAATATTTAGAATGTATTTTATTTACCTTTTCATATTTTTGAGGAAAATGATAAAACATTATATCAAATATTTCTTCTTGTTGCTTATCTGTGGTTTCTAATTTATTTGCAAGTGATCATGTATTAATTCTGTAATGAAGGGAGAAAAGTCTCTACTTGGAAAAACTTGGGTACAGATGGGAATTGATGGCCTTTGCCTTTATATTTAGCCTCTGGATAGATTCCTGTCTCCCCGTGGCCCAATAAACTCCAGAGTAAGAAGCCCCAGTAGATCTAACCACTTGGGTCAAAAGAAAAGCAGTAGAAAGAAAGAAGACCCAAGAACTTTATCGGTCTTTTTTCTGATACCCCGTGGTAATAACAGTTGTGTCTCTGATGATCTGGAGGGTCAGGGACATGATCCTGGCAGTGCCAAGGGGGGCTGGGAGTCCCCTCTCTTTCTTTGATATGGATAATTGATGCCTTTTAAAAAAATAGATGCCTTTCAATTCTTATGCAGATAGACCTCCAAGACAAGTTTCCCAGAAGCCCTCTTCCACAAAATGCATCCCTTGGCGTTCCCTGGTACCCCAAGGGCCTGAGGTACCTCCTCCCGAGGTTCCAGCCCCTCCCCCAGTCTTTCTCCCATTATCCTCCTGCCATTTCCCCTGCCCTCCCCCTTCACTGTCCTTTGTTCAGGAGGCGGACTCAGTTGATCTGTGAGCTGAGGAGGGTGCTCTGTGAACAATAGCTACAGAGATTTAACAGGGGTAGCTCGCATTTGTTAGGGAGACCACAGAAGTCTTAGAGGATGAGCTGGATGCTAGACCTTTGCATCTGCAATAGCCTCTTGGGTGAATAGCATCAGGTAAATATTTTTTGATCACTTCATACATGCCATGTATGGCACTAAGCACTTTTACAGCATCATCTGATGCCAGTCTAGGTCTCTAACCACTACACGACATTGCCTGCCCCTAGTTCACTTAATCCTCTCACAGCTCTTGTCACATCTTGTCCTCATGATTTACTCATCTCCCCCACTAGACCGTGAGTCCCAAGAGAACAAGAATGACATTCTTCTATCTGTCCCATCTATCCAGCATTGCCCAGCGCAAGGTCTGGCACACAAATTGGTAAGTTCTGGGGAAGGAATGATATGGTGGGATGGGGTTTTACATTCTGTGCTTGCCTCTGTGGGTTGCCCAGTTGAGTGGAGGCTTTGGATTGGATGACCTGGTTGGGGGACTGAAGCACATTGGGCATAGGCATGGGCATACCAGGTTATTTATCTGCTGGGGTCTAGATTCCCCATGAAGGCTACCAGCTCAGACCCTCCATCAGCTTGCATTGCCCCAGATCTGGCTGGCCTCCTCACATGTGCTTGCCTCTAGTTTTCAGAGTACCAGATGCCAGTGGGCAGGTGATTCAGTGGCACCCATTCCTACAGCTGGAAAAGCTGCTCAAAGGAGTGTGCAGTACCTGCCTCCAAGAATCTATAAATCAGTTCTGTTCAAAGACCTGAACTGGCTCCTGGAGGGTGAGGTAGCCTCCTCAGGGCCTGGGCACCTGGTGGGGTAAGGGATGAGGGACGCTCTTTATCTTTTCTGCTCCTCATCTTCTTCTCTTCTAATTTCCCAGCTCAGTCACCTCCCCAGCCATTTTTGTCCCTAAAACTAAGCACAGAGTGTTCAAACATATTTATAATCATGACATATTGTTCCTTAGTTTTTCCATTTTGTTTCTAATAACGTCAGTTCTAGGCAAGTTAAAACTTTGGGATCATTGTAGGGTATGTGACAGGAAGGCTTTTGAGATGGGTCCTAAGCGGTGAGGAGAGTCTTAGAAGGTAGGGAAAATGGGAAAAGGGCGTATAGGCCAAGGCACAGAGGAGTCTATGATAAAGCCAAAGGATGTGAGGAAGGAAGAGATGGGAAGTGTCAGGAAGTGACACTGAAAGGGCATTGCAGGCCAAGCTAAAGGTTTGCACTGTATCCTGAGTGCAGTCAGAAGCCATTGAAGAGTTTGGGCCAGTGAGTATATTCCAGCAACACAAAGAGAAGTGTTAAATAGCTGATATTTATTGACCACTTGCTTTGTAATGAAAAAGATTATTTCATTTAGTCCTACCAACAATCTTATGAGCTAGTATTATTTCCATCTAATTTTAAGGGAAACTAGAGCATGGGAAGACTGTTTCCTCAAGTCACAGCTAGGAGCTGATCCTGTAATCTATTCCTTTAATTGTCATGCTAGCAGGTCTGAGAAAGGGCTGGGGTCAGGGAAGGGTCCTGGAGACGGTTAGGGGACAGAATGGGCCACCAGACTCCATGACCACCTGGATGTGGGTGTGAGGCTGAAAGCCTTCTCAAGAATGATGTCCAGTTCTCTGATCTGTGCACCTGGGAGAAGCATGCAGAAACACAGACTCTCTGGGCCAAAGCACGGAGACGGGAGCCAGCGCCAGCCAGCCAGTGGCTCCAGCTGCGATGGGCTGACCGTACCCGCGCTGCAGGCCCGAATCTGCCAGACAAGCGGCACTATAGCAGGAGAAGGCGGCCCGGAGTGCCTTCCCGGTCCTTTCCTGGCGGCAGCCAAGCGGCAGGAGGGGCCGAGGGGGATGCCCGGAGCAGTGCCATGTAGCGGAGGCCAGACCCTTGGCAACCGAGCCCCATGAGGTGACCGCCCAGAAGCAAGCCGGGAATGGCAGCTGCTGGTGCGTGTCACCAGAGGGACAGAGGACGGGTACGGACCCAGCTGCCGGCTAGGCCTCTCTGGTGGTCTCTGTCCTACTGTGGACACAGGATACACCAGTTTTTGGGTCTCCCGACTCTGGGGTCCCTGAGGTGCAGTGCCTTCCCTACTCCCAGCCAGCCTGTGTCCTCAGGCAACAGGCATGGACACTATGGTCCAACCTCTCAGACCCCTCAGATTCCACATTGAATCCCTTTGTTACCCAGTTTGGGTCTGTTTGCTTGAAATGCAGCCAAGCCAATCTACCGATACTGGATTGTGGTGACGGAAATTACAGTGTTTACTGCGGGGCACCAAGCAAGGAGAACTGGGCAGCTAGTAATCAAAAGGCTCGAACTCCCAGATGGCTTTCAGGCAAGGGTTTTAAAAGGCGACATGAGGGGTGAGGGTCACAGGCAGTATGATCAGCTCCTGGACATTTTTTGGACTGGTTGGTGGTGAGATAACAGGGTGATGCTTCAGGAATCTCAATCATCAACCTTCTGGTTCCAGCCAGTCTGGCGTCTACATGCTTGTGGTCAGCATGTAGTCACCATCCTCCACCTGGTGGAGGGTCTGAGTTTCTGCAGAACAACTCACATTGTTATCTATATCCCTTCAGGAGGAACCGTGACTCTATTATTCTAATCATTAACTGCTTGAGTCTGCTCTTTGGAACTCAGGGAAGGCCAAACAAGAAGGGGGGACACAGAGGGGCTTGTACCTGGGAAGGCCTCGCAGGGTCCTGCTCAGGTTCAGTCCCCCCTTTCCTTCGATAGTCCTCAATCCTGAGGGGAACAGCGATGGGACAAGAAAGGGAATAAGGTTTTGGACAGAGAGGTTAATCAGAAACTCAGCATGGGAACTGGGTTTGAGGGGCTCCTCACACTCCTCCGACTTCCCTTACCAGGTTTTGGCTCCTCACCACCCATTCCCTTGCCCTCTGGCTGCCTCCTTTCCCTTATCTCACAGCCAGCACATTACCAGGTCCTGTGAATGCTCCTGTCCCCCCTCTTCTCCCAAATTCAGCCACTTCTCTGGCCCCACTGCCTCTTTCTTAATCCAGGCCAATATTCACTCCAGGCTGGAAGGCCACATCGGCCAGCAGTCCTGTCTTCTTCAACCCACTTCCTACACTGCAGCTAGAGGGGGGATCTTTGCAAAGATTCTGGTTGTTCCCTGGATGAAAGCTCTTCAGGGGCTTTCTGATTCCTTTGGTATAAAGACCAAACTCCTCAGTCTGACCCACCAGCCTTTCACAGCCTGGCCTCTGCGATCTCCAGCCCATCTTTCACAATGCCTCCCTCACATGTTGAGCCACAGTCCCACCTGCAACAAAATCACTGGTGGAGCTTGTTAAATGTGCAGATTCTGGGTCCCCACCCCAGGTCCACCAAATCAGAATCCCTGGGACTGGCACCCATGCTTAACAAGCCTCCCATGACTGAAACCTACTTCTTGCAGCTCCTCAGAAGGGGCTCTCTTTCCTCCTGGGCTGTACACAGGTTCCTCTTGCCTAGTGGCTATACCTCCTCCACTTCCTTCAGACTGAGTTTAAAGGTTACCTCCTTCCTACCCTGGGCTTACTCCTAAAACAGCACTTATTAAGTGGCGATTTGCCTGTCTACTTCTTTGTCTGTCCCCCCAGCCAGAATGTAAGCTCCTATGGCAAGGTGCCTGGCACAGAGAGGGGACTCAATAAATACTTTCTGAGTCCAGAATGAATGAATATCTGGGCATACTCCAAGCTCAAGGACCTGGCATGGTGGCGGGGGAGAGAGAAGAACAACCAAGAATAAGCCAGCCCTGAGGATGGAGGAGAGGACATGACTGGGGGGTGGGGGGTGGTGAGTCTTTTCAGTTCCCCTCAAGCTACCACCCACAGGGGTCTGGTTTAGGGGCACACCCACCTCCCAGGGATGCTAAGGAGAACCTGTGCCAATAGATCAGCTTTCTTCTCTGTCGCCTCAAGGACCCATTCCTGCTCCTCTGCTGGAGGTTTTGAATGCTCCCCGCCAACACCGTGCCATCCAGGGCAGCTGGGGATGGCATCTTGGTACTCCAGCAGCACTTTGTCTCTCTTTGTTTATTGACCCATCAGAAAAATCTCAAGCCCAGTCCAGACAAGTGACTCAGTACAGCCTCAAGGAATGAAAGCTGGAAAACCAGACTCAAACAGCAGGGCCAGTCCCTGCCCGGCCCAAAGAGAAGGCACTAAGGGAAACCAGTCAGCAGATGCCCTCTAGAGCCAACACAGACCACCACTGTGTCCTGGGTCTTCTTTGCATACACAGTCAAGGTATTCTGCCCTCTGCCCTCTGCCCTCAAGGATGTCTCCATCTAGTTGGAAGTTGTGGGAAGGACTTGAATTGGGTCTTAATTACAACAGCAACTGTAATAGCAGCTGTGATTCTTATTGAATGCTTACCATGTGCCAAACATTGTTCTAAGCACTTGACAAGCAGCCTCTCTCACACCTCAAATAATCCCTTTGCAGATTAGGAAACTGAGGCTCAGGGAAGTTAAACCTATCCATGCAGTTGAAGGGATGGGTATAAAGCAGAGTGGTTGAGAGGAGGGCTCTGGGTGAGTTGGAAGGTGATGCACACTCAGTTTGGGCCACATTTCTTCAGTTGGAAGGAAAGGCATGTGCTGGGGAGTGTCACAAGGTGATGGGAAAGCCCTGGTCGCCAGGCTAAGGTGCTTGTAATTGCTCCTCTAGGCTCCATGTCAACGGCTCCTTTCCTCTGTGTTTTTATCTTAGGTGGTCAAATGCTATGATTTTACCTAAGGAACTGGAGCTGGGAGTCCTGGCCCTGCTACAGTCTGGCTGTGGGACCTTAAGTAGGTTCCTGCCCTCTCTGGGCCTCGGTGTCCTCACCCTGAAAGGAGCCTTATTCAGGAACTTCCAACCCAGCCCATGGATCTCTATTCATAGCTTCATAGCTCCAGAGCCCAATTAAGCTTAGATGCAGGAGCAGCTTTTAATTAACTTTAGCCTTTTCCTACAATAGACCCTTCCCCCACCTCACAGGTGCCCCTAGGACACAGGACAGGCACAGAGGAGGAAGGCAAAAGAGAGAGCAGAGATTCTTCTCTCTGTACATCCCTGAGCAGGTGAATTGTCTGGCTCCCTCCTGGAGTCCAGGTTGGTCCACCTAGTTAGATCTCCAGGCCCACAGAGACAGCATCTCTTCTTCCTCTTCCTCTTTACTGTCTGTATGCGTTCATTCACCCATTCATCCATTTCTTCCTCAAAGGGCAGGGCCTCCTCTGTGCCAAGCATTGTACTAGGCCCTGGAATACAGCTATGAACCAGATGCACAGGACAGGCAGATGGTGGGGTTGCCTCTGTCCTAGTCCAACTGGCCACCAGGTGTCACCAGTGCCAGCCACACAGCCTCTCTCAGGTCTGAGAAGGAAAGTGGGGCTGGGATGGGGAAGTGTGAATGGGTGAACCCAACCAGCTCTGCTCAGCCAGCCTGAATCAGACGCAAGTTCCTCTAGTGGAAAAAATAATCTATCTCCTTGCCCCTCCCCGACCAGAAAGACACCCTCATGACTTCCTCAACAGCCCAGCTCACTTGGGATCTTGGGAACTCATACCCCTCTTCAGTCTGGAATTCTCTCTACAGCCCATCCCTCACAGAGAGCCCACCAGTTTCTTGTAAACCCCTTTGGTGACTGCAGCTCACTACCTCACAGGTGAGAGAGGCAGAGACCTGGGACCTTTACTGCAGTGCTTGCCCCTGGACAAACGTTTCCTCAAGCAACAGAATACAAAGAAACTATAAGGGACTAAAAATAACTGCATGCATGTCCAGCTGTGGCAAATTACGAACAAGATACAAAAAGACCAAAACCCAACTGCCATTTCTGAGGTACGGGGAGCAAAAGCAGGGTACTGCACATGATCCCTGCACACAGCACCACCAGGGGGTAGGCAGACCACCCAAGCCACCACTCTGGCCCGACCCACCAATTCGCCCATACCCGCACCCCAATTAAGGGACCAGCTGTCTCCCCACCTCCCACCTCCCCACTCGCTCCTCACCCCACCCCCACCTTGGGGAGCAAGCAAGGGAACCTGTTGCTTGTTTTCTTCCCTCTTGCTGCAGCACCAGTCCCAATAAAGCCTTGCTTGAATTTCTCGTCTGGCTTCTTATCAATTCCTATTGATTAAAGAGTCCAAGAACCTGGGTCAGTAACACAGGCAACCTATATTATTAGAAGACCCTTCCTGACTTAGAACCAAAATTTGACAATCACTTTGATCACCTTCTATAGGCAAAAAGAGGAGGGCTCTTCTGCCCCATACAGCACTTCAGGCATTTAAAGAGATTGTTCAGGTCTCCTGAGTTTGTTTGTTCATTATTCATGTCTGTATACAGAGCGTTTACTATGTGACAGGCCTCGGGGCCACAGCAGAGAACAAGCAAAGTTGAGGCCTGTCCTCCCATGGCTTGTAGTCTGTCCAAGAAACCAACAACCATACCAGCAGTAATGATAAAGTTTGCACAAGGCCAAATAGGAGAGATCTGGTCTGACATGGAGCAGGAGGCAAGGCCCTCAGCCAGCCTGGTGCCTAGGAAGACTTCCTGAGATCTCCCTGTGGTCAGACAAAGGGTGAGCAACTTCAATGCCATTCAATATCAAACTTTTTAAGAAAAACTGGGAGAATTTTGCTGGTACCCTGAGCTTAGAAAATGCAGCATCATGGTGGGGGGAGTGGTTGGTGGGGTGTTTGGGGGACAGAGGTGGGGACAGAAAAGCCATCTAGGCAGTGAGAGAGAGCATGGAGTATCTGGGGGGCTGACAAGGCCCAGTCTTGCTGGAGTACACAACTGAGGAAGGAGCTGTGAGGCAAGAGTCCCCAAAAGAAGGGAGAGACACCTTTAGGCCCTTCAATGGTTTCTGGACACCAGTATCCAATGCCCAGATCTGGTGTGATGTGGGGTCTGGGGAAACCATGAGGTCACCTTCCCTGATGCAGAAACACTACATTCCCATGAACACAGCCCAGGAAAGCAGCAGACTTTCAATGGGGACTCGCAGTGTAATTGTGGTCCTCTAAAGCCCTCAAGGGTTCTTCACTCAAGCTACTAAGAGGCCAGAGAGGTCCCATCTAGGGATCTCACAGCTGAGTTAACGAACCTCAGGCTGAACTGTATTTCCTCTGTTCTCTTGCTTATTTCCTTTTTTCTTAGTTTCATGAACAACATGTGTTCATTTTAATAAAATTTACAAATACGATAAACAAAATAAGAATCTAAAATTACCTTGTATTATTGTATTTATTTCTGTGTAACAAATTACCCCCAAATTTAGTAGCTTCAGACCACAAACATTTATTATCTCCCAGTTTCTCAGATTCAGGTGCTTTGGAGTAGCTTTAGGATTTGGCTCAGGATTTCTCACAAGACTGCAATCAGGATGTCCGCCAGAGCTGCAGTCATCTGAAGGTTTGACCAGGGTTGGGGGTTTTATTTCTAAGGTTACTGATTTGTACACCCAGCAAGATGTTGCTGGTTGTTGGTAGGAGGCCTTGTAGCTCACCACGTGGACCTCTCCATGGTTGCTTGAGTATCTTTTGACCCAGCTGCTGACTGTCCCCAGAGTGAATGATCCAAGAAAGAGAACAAGGAAGAAACCACAATGCCTTTTATGATCTAGTTAATCCTATACTTGGGAGGGGAATTAGGCTCCACCTCTTGAAGGAAGGAGTAAGAAAGAATTTGTGGATATCTTTTTAAACCTCCAGATACCCCACCCTTCCCAAATAACTACTATGAACATTTTACCAGAACTTTTCTCACTCAACTATATACATCAACCTTAAGAAATAAAAATGGTATCATAATGTACACACTGTGGTTAATTACTATTTTATATAATGTTTGAACAGGTGATAACTCACAGTATAAAAATTTAAAGGTACGATAGCACAAAAGCATATGCAGTTAAAAGTGAGTCTCCCTCTCTCACTTGCTTTCAGCCACTTAGCTCCCCTCCCTGAAATATGCCTTCACCTGTTTCTAGCATACCACAAACATATACATATCTACCCTTTTGTTTCCACACTCACTGTTCTGCAATTTACCCTTTGACCTCACTATATAGCTCTCAGATATTTCCATATCGGTACATAGAGAATTGCCTCATTTTTAAAAGAGCTGCAGAGTAGTTTACTGAATGGAGGCAGCCAAGTTTATTTAATATGGACTATTTTGTAACTAGTTCTGTGATTTTAAAATGTACTATAAATGTCTTTCAGCGTCAGTAAATCTAGTGCTACATTATAGTGTGTTGTGGCTGCTCACCATGTACTGTCATTATTTTAACTGATTCCCTGGGGCTGAAAATTTGAGTTGTTTCCTATTTTCTCATGGTGGCTTCCAAAACAAACAGCATACATCTAGTGAGCCTTTTGGTACTATCCATCAGAAGCCTGAAAAATAGGCATAATCTTTGATCCAGCAATCCCACTTCTAAGAATCTCTCCTAATAATCAGAGAAGTGCACAAAGATGCACCTTCTTATGTTTTGTTTGTTTGTTTGTTTTTAATTTATTCATTTATTCACTTATTTATTTTTGGCTGTGTTGGGTCTTCGTTTCTGTGTGAGGGCTTTCTCTAGTTGCGGCAAGCGGGGGCCACTCTTCATCGCGGTGCGCGGGCCTCTCACTGTTGCGGCCTCTCTTGCTGTGGAGCACAAGCTTCAGACGCGCAGGCTCAGTAGTTGTGGCACAGGGGCTTAGTTGCTCTGCGGCATGTGGGATCTTCCCTGACCAGGGCTTGAACCTGTGTCCCCTGCATTGGCAGGCGGATTCTTAACCACTGTGCTGCCAGGGAAGCCCAATAAAAACTACTGAATTGTACATTAAATAAGTGAGTTGTATGGTATGTGAATTATATCTCAATTAGGCTGTTACCAAAAACTAACAAAAAACAACAGTAGATCTCTCCACCCTGAGGAATACCCCCTTCCAGGAGGATGTAGGTCCATTATTTACTCCCTGAAGATACAGAAGCTCAGCCAGCTGTGCTTCCCCAACACCAATCATGCATCATCCAGTCCCCCTTTCTCTATCACATCTACCAGGATATTGTCTTGTCCTGGAAAGCCCATGACACACTAGGCAGCTCCATGATGGGGCAATAAAATTACAACAAGGAGGTGGCTGAGGTCAGACTCAGAGCCACCCATGGATGAGACATCAAGTCTCTGTGTCCGCCGGAGAGGTGACTTGAGCCCAGGGTAGAGGCCAAGATGACAGGGGCTGGCAACTCCAAGAGTGTGATTGTCAATGGTGATGATGATGATGGTGGTGGTGGTGATTAGAGTTAGCAATTACTGAGCACTTACAAGTCAGGCTTACAAACACATTATTTCTTTTCATTCTCATGACAATTTTATGAGAAAAAAGGTATTACCATCCTCACTTTAGGTATGAAGAAACTAACTCTCAAAGAAGTTAAATAACTGGGCCAAGGTCACACAGCAAGGAGAGGCAGAGGCAAGATCCCAGGTATACCATGGTCAGCTGATAATAAAATCCCCCCAATGTCCCTGCGCTAGCAGGATTCAGGAACATTTACACACAAATATCAGGGACTTTTAGCCATGAAAGGCATTGCATGGGCAAAAGAGTGGCTCCTTAGAAGCCAGAGGCCTCCTTATCCCACTCGTGCTCTGTCCCAGAACCGGTGTCCACTGAATGAGTGCTTAGTGTTTTCTTCTCTCCCAGGAACACTGATGACAAGTTTCAGAGAAGACACGTGGGAGCTGTAACTAGGCTGGAAATGGAAATGAAAACCATCCCAGACCAGCACTTCTGGGGTGTCTGGAGGGAAGACGCAACTACCAGGAAGTGAGGCGGGGAGGCCCCAGGAGTGAGCAGGCTGTGCAGCAGAGTGTTGGCACTCAGCAACACTGACCCGAGGGCAGCAGCCTGTGAGCTGGGCAGTCTGGAACTTAGACCTAACTTCCCTCTGTGGTCCTCGGCTTCCTCCTTGGGTGCCAGATGGCCAGTCTGGAAGGGCTTCAAGGTCCCTGGCCATCAGCACAGCTGATGAGGACAATCTCATCCGTGCAGTCATCGTGACACTCCCCATGCCCTGAGGCCCTGGCCACAGCCCACAGGGCTCCAACCAACTCTCCAGTACCCTTTCTTACATCACTGACCTTGTTATGGGTTGAATTGTGTCCCCCCAAAAAAGATATGCTGAAGTCCTAACTCCCTAGTACCTGGGAATGTGACCTTATTTGGAGACAGTGTCTTTGCAGGTGCAATTGAGTTAAGATGAGGTCATTAGGGTGGGCCCTAATCCAATGGGACAATGGCTGGTATCCTTATAAGAAGAGGAAATGCCATGTGAAGACAGAGACGCACAGGGAGAATATCACCCCGTGATGATGGAGGCAGAGGCTGAAGTGCTACAGCTGCAAACCAAGGAACACCTCGGGCTGCCAGAAAGTGAAAGAGGCAAGGAGAGGTCCTCCTCTAGAGGCATCAGAGGAAGCATGGCCCTACTAACACCATGATTTCAGACTTCTAGCCTCCAGAACTGTGTGAGAATAAATTTCTGTTGTATTACACCACCAAGTTTGTGGTACTTTGTTATAGCAGCCCTAAGAAAATAACGCAGACCCCCAACATGCTTACATGCTCCCGCCACACCAGCCATTTCTGTTTCTCCTCAGGCCAAACTCCTTCCCACCCCAGGGCCTTTATGTGTGCTGTTTTTTCTGAATGTTCTAGACTCTCACTCCTCCCCCACATCTCTCTCTTGGTCCTCCAAACTCAGCATAAATGGCACTCCTTCAGGGAAATCTGGACTTGGGATTTTCCAAGTTCCCCTCAGAGAAGCAACAGGAATGCATTCTTCAAAGCCCTCACCATATCTGCAGTGACTCGTTCTGACTTGCACAGTTATGCAAGGCCCATTGCCCCTGCCCAGCTATAGGTGTTGTGACGACAGGGTTCTGGCCTGACACGTTCACAAGCATGTCCCATGCCTAGCACATTCCCTGACACACACAGCAGGAAATCAGGACACACCCGTGTGGACTGCATGGTATGTGGAAACTCCTGGGCTGGTATTTGAGGGCCCAGACGTTGGGGCCTCGGCTGCCTCAGCAGCGTTCTCTCCAGTCAGACTTGGCCCCCAGCCCTCCACACTCCGGATGGCCTCCCTGCCTCCCTGGTCCCCATCATTCCTCACTCCCCCTCAGCCAGGCCACATCTTACTCTTCCTGAATGACCTGGCCCTCATGCCTCCTGCAAGGCTTTCCTCAGAGCAGGTTCAAACTCAGAAAAAAGAGCCCAGAGCAGCGGCAGGCAGCAAAGGGCAGTGAGGACAGAGGGGGGTGGAAGGAGGCCCCAGGACAATGTTGGGATTTTTTTCTCTTTACAGCATACTCCAAGCATCAAACAACTAATACATGTTCAATGTCAGGAAAAGAAACCTTAAAAAACATAATGAGCAAAAAGGGAAAATTATACTAAAAATCACTCACATTCCCGCCACACAGAGTAATCATTGTTAGCATTTTTTGTATATCATGTAGCCTTCCAGACCTTTTCTCGTGCAATGTGTATTTCTTAAAATGCAATTATACTGTTTTGTACTCTGCTTTTTTCCAATAAGAAACAATATACTAAACGTATTTAAGAGTCAACATACAAAATTACATCATCATTTTAGTGGCTACCTAACATTCTATTATAAGATGAACCACAATTTTGTTAATCAGTCCCCTATTGTTGGACATTTAGATAGTTTTTAGTTTTTCTCTGGTATAAACAACACTGGCACAAACATCTGAAAAACTGGCATCTTTGTGCCCTTGTCTGATTATTTCTTGATGAAGGATTCCCAGAAGTGAATTGCAAGGTCTACGATTCTATGTGTATTTTAAGGCTTCTGATGCATAGTGCAAATCTGGCCTATAAAATAGAGAACCATCCTCCAGGAGAAGGGGGCAGAGATGAAGCACAGGTTCAGGGGTGGAACAGTGGAGCTGACAGCAGTGGTAACACCCAGGGGAGGTGGTGCTGGCCGCTGGGCAGGATACTGGAGGCCCAAGGTTGCTTGGCACAGGGAGACTTTGGGACAGCTGTGGACTGCCCACTCTGGGAGGACTCTGCTCAGGCCTTTTCTTTGGCAACCTTGACTTTCTTTGGTTCTGAAGCACTGGAGCCCTTGCCCACTGCAGGGGGCCCCTGTGTGAGCCATTGTAGGGGAGAGAAAGTACAGCGACACCTTCCACCCCTTTCTGGGAAATCAAGGCACAGAACCAGCTGGGTTTTGGAGCCACCTACCTGGTTCACGTCCCCACTCCCTCCTTTACTAGCCAGGGGACGAGGGCAAGTTAATTCACCTCACTGAGCCTCAGATTGTCCATGAGGTTAGTACTATACCTTCCTGACAGGGTGGCTGAGGGGATTAAGTGAAACAATTTATGTAACGCTTGGCATAATGTCTGGAGCACGGTGAGCACTTTATTATTATTACTATTATTATTATTCACGCGACTGCCTTTTTGGCTGGAAGCACCAAGTTCTCTCTGAGAAGTCACAGGCGTTGCCGCTTCCTGTGGAGAGCCGAAACCCCGCTCTTCTGCAGGGCTTCTGCTCCCACTAAGCTTTTTACTAGAAGGCTGTTGTTACAGGAAATAACTCTTCATTTTCCCCGCCTCCGGCCTGATATCACAATCTTCAGAAAAAGAGGATCTGCATCTGGAAATTAGGATAAAACAAGCAGGCAGGGCAGCATGGTGTAGTGTGTGTGCTTGGCTGGGTGTGTGAAGTGCCTCGTGGGTGTTGGTAGAGTGGGCTTGACTGTGGGTGCTTGAGGGGCAGCCGGCGTTCAGGGCTGTGACTGCAGGGAGTTTGAGGGAGTTTCTGAATGCCCTCGGTCTCGGGGATGGGCAGTGGAACGGGGGCCTTCTCAAGCTTTCTCCCTCACCCCAATACTGGGACGTGGCTCACCGGGGCCTTGGTGGGAAGGCTCTTCCTCCCTCCTTGGGTGGCAGGAAATAACCTCCCCAGCGCAGCCCAGTGCAGCTGTGGTTTGGTGAGATGCCAGGGCTGGAGTGCTGTGGAGGAAGCTTCCATTGTTTTTAACCTTTCATTTTCAGGCGACACTCTGAGAGGCCGTCCTTGGTTGCTGGGAGCCCTTGTGCCGGGCCTTCTCTCCTTGTTGCCTTCCAGAAACAAGCTGCCGTCTGGGAGGCAGAAGGTAAGATCAGGAGCAGCCCGGCCAGAGTTCCAAGGCTGAGGCCCCTGCAGAAGCTGCAGAGGTGGGTGGCAACCTTCTGGCTGCCCTGCCCCTACCCTCTGAACTGTGGTTTTCAGCTTTGCTGACTAAGGTCCTCCTTGGGGTAGATTGTGGGGAGAGGGAAGCCCCGGTCCCCAGGGGTCCCCAGGTGGGTGGTACCTCACGGGACACTTTCAGGTCTAGGTCTGGGGTAGTCGCTGTCTTCTTTCTTTGCCACACCTGTGGTCTCACTGGGCTTGGGTGGGGTGTGTATGTGGGGCGCATGCATTTCTTTCTCCACCTGCTCTGTTTTCAACAAATCTCTCTTGGATCGGAGCTCTGGGATGCTGTATGCCCAGCCTGTCCCCTCGAGGTGTCTCCAAGAGCAGCCTCTGCGTATGGCTAGGCACCAGGGAAACATAGAGCTGGGGCAAGTGCCCAGCCAGAGCCTCAGTCCCGGAACAATAGGAGAGTGAGGGGAACACAACCATGGATTTCTTGATATCCACAGATGCCCCACTCCAGCCTGCATCCATCCATCCCACGGCCCAGGGGTCACAGGGCCCAGAAGGCAGCCTTGGTCCTGCTAGGTACCTGCCTGGCGGCCCTTTGGGGGCTGGGGGAGCTGCCAGACTACACTCTCCAGTGGCTGGTGCTCCACCTGGCCTCCCAGCAGATGGGACTGCTGATCAAGGGGGTCTGCAGTCTGGCCGAGGAGCTGTGCCACGTCCACTCCAGGTGACTCCCTGCAGTACCCATGGCGATTAGGCACCCAACATGTCTCACTCCCTTGACCCCCAGCCCTGCCCCTCCTTGAATCTCTCTGGCTGAGCTGGGCTGGGGTCTGGAGCTTGGCTGTCACTTGCAGGTACCAGGGCAACTACTGGAAGGCTGTGCGGGCCTGCCTGGGCTGCCCCATGCGCCGCTGGGCCCTGCTACTGCTGTCCTGCTATTTCTACTGCTCCCTCCCAAACGTGGCTGGCCTGCCCTTCACTTGGATGCTTGCTCTCCTGGGCCTCTCACAGGCACTTGACATCCTCCTGGGCCTCCAGGTACGACACAAAGAGAAGTGGAGGGTCTGCTCAAGAGGAGGTGTGGCAAATGTGACCTGCTCTGAGCTTAGTACTGGGAGTGGGACTAGTTTAGAGGCTGGTCCTTGGATGGAGCCTATAATGGTCTGGGTTCAGCAGTGGCAGAGAACGGAGCCAAATGGCAGCAGGTTGGGTAATCTTGGGGGGAGGAGGAGGGCTCTGGTTGTTCTTCTTGGAGGCCTCACAGCCCCACCCTGCTATCCACAGGGCCTGGCCCCAGCAGAGGTCTCTGCCATCTGTGAAAAAAGGAACTTCAATGTGGCTCATGGGCTGGCCTGGTCATATTATATTGGGTACCTGCGGCTGATCCTGCCAGGTGGGCCATCCTCTCTGCCCCCATTTCCAGATCTACAGGACAGACAGTAAGACACACAACCTTGTGTTTCCAGAACTCAATATATTTTCAAAGCATTTTCATGTCTAACAAACCATTTGATTCCCAAAGCAATCTTGTAGGCATGAAGGCTGTTATTATTATGCCTGGTTGACAGGAAGAAATTTGGAGCTTAGATCCATTAAGCGACTTGTCCCAAATCACCCATGAATTCTTTCAATAAATTTTTGCCGCATGCTGTATGCCCTTCATGCGCACTTTCTCTTTTAATTCACACCCTGTGAGGAAGGGATAATCATCACCCCTGTTTTCACAGCTATTCTGAGAGATAAAGTGACTTGTCCAAAGTCACACAGCTTAGTTAGAGGAGGAGACAGGATTGGAACCCAGGCCTGTCCAGAGCCTGGACCCTTGACTACCCCACTGGGAGCCCATGGGTCGTGTCTCATTCCTCTGACTTGCTGGTTAAGGCCATGGTTCTGCCCTGTCTCATGGCTGCCTTCCCTTGACACCAGGGCTTCCTCTAGAGGCCTGGCTCAGTGCATGTGGGGCTGCTGGCATGTCACCTCCCAGGACTCTGCCTGCCTCTCAGAGCCCTGAAAGCTGTGGTGGGAAGGAGTGGGGCTGACAGAAATCTGGACAAAGGTCAAGTACGGGAGAGAAAGGGGTGGTGGGAGTAGGTGGAGGGGCGGGGAGGATGCTCACATGCTCTTCCCCTCCTGGCCTCCCAGGCAATGTGAGTGGACTGGCCCCTCGGTTCTCTTGCACCCACACATTGAGGGGAACAATGATGTGGGTCTCTGTCCTGAGCTGGGTGGGAGACACAGTTGGTGGAAATGACTTCTTGGGCCTCTCCACCCCAGGGCTCCAGGCCAGGATCCAAATTTACAATCAGTTCCACAATAATGTGCTACGGGGCGCAGGAAGCCACCGGCTGCACATCCTCTTCCCGTTGGACTGTGGGGTGCCTGACGACCTGAGCATGGCTGACCCTAACATTCGCTTCCTACACAAGCTGCCCGAGCAAAGTGCTGACCGTGCTGGCATCAAGGACCGGGTTTACACCAACAGCATCTATGAGCTTCTGGAGAATGGGCAGCCGGTGAGTGTGCAGGGAAGTGGGAATGCTGGGGAGGGGTCAGGCCTAGGGACCCAGAACTCTGGGCCCTGGCCAAGCCCTGATAAAAATTCATTGCCCTTCTCTGAGGCTCAGTTTCTCCAATTGGTCCCAGGGCTGGGCAAAATTGAGCTCTGAATGACGATACTGACAAGTAACATTAATTGAGCACTTACTGCATGCCAGATGCTATTCCAGGTGCTTCATCTGACTACCTCACTGCATCCTCACTACCACCCTGTGGGGTAGGGACTGTTATAGCCCCTACTTTACAGAAGAGGAAACCGAGACTCAGAGAACCAGGGAGAAAGTGGACAATTTCACCCTGAGTATACCACGCTCTTGACCATAAAGCTGCCCTAGATGAAGGCCATGAGAATGTCTGAAGGATTTCACGTGGGTTATGGGGAACCCAGCCAAGGCTGAACCCCAGAGCCCCATCCCCAGACTTGACTTCCAGCTGGAGCAGTTGACAGCCTAGCTCAGTGGGCCTTGCCCTGAGAATCTTAGGAGGAGGATCTGGGAAGGGTAAATTTAATGCAGCCCTGGCCCTGATTTAGGAGTGGAGTGTCAGAGGCAAAGGCCAACCAGACAGTATAGACCCCATGAGGTGGCCACCTCCCCTGACTCCATCCCTACAGATTAAGCAGTGACACTGGGGTCCAGTGTCTGTCTGCCTGGCCCCTGGTTGAGTCTGGGCTTCCTTTTACCTCCTCCAGGCAGGCATCTGTATCCTGGAATATGCCACCCCCTTGCAGACCCTGTTTGCCATGTCACAGGATGGCCAAGCTGGCTTTAGCCGGGAGGACCGGCTTGAGCAGGCCAAACTCTTCTGCCGGACACTTGAAGACATCCTGGCAGCTGCCCCTGAGTCTCAGAACAACTGCCACCTCATTGTCTACCAGGGTGAGGGGTTGATAGGCTTAAGGGCAGGAAAAGCTGGGGGCCCCAGGGGTCTCCCAGGGGGTCAGCAGGAGATATGGCAGCACCGTGCCCGGGTCTTCCCAAGTGGTCAGGGCATTCAAGCCCTGCCCCTTCCTCCCCTGGGAGAGGTCCCATCTCCCCACCGTGGGATACCTGATTGCTTTCTGAGGCCTTTGGCTATGGGTCCCGGGTGGAGTGTGAAGAGGTGGGCTCTAGGGGCCTCTCACTTCATCTAGGGTTGCTAGAAGAAGCAGATAGCCGCAGGCCAGGAGCCAAGAGTCCAGGGCTGCAGCCTCAGCCATGCCACTCCCTTGCTCTGTGACCTTAGGCAGGTATCTGCCCCTCTCTGAGTATCATCTCTAAAAGAAAGAGGGTGGAATTCTCTTGTCTCTAAAACCACTGCTAGCTCTAGGATTTCATGAAACCCTAGCTCCAGTGGCTAGGAGTGGGGACGAGATGCAGGGAGGTGGGGGAGAGGGAGGGTTGGAGGATCTACCCAGCAAGTCCTCTGGGTGTGCTAGAGTGGGAATGTGTGAGGCCCTCACCCCACTCCCCACCCCCACCCTTGTTCCAGAACCCGCAGAGGGAAGCAGCTTCTCCTTGTCACAAGAGATTCTCCAGCACCTTCGGCAGGAGGAAAGGGAGGTTACCATGGGCACCGTGGGGACCTCGGTGATGCCCGTTTCCTCCACACTGTCCCAAGAGCCTGAGCTCCTCATCAGTGGCATGGAACAGCCTCTCCCGCTCCGCTCGGATGTCTTCTGAGGCCCAGGGTCACCTTCCCTGAGCCCCTGGCCATCCCCAAGACTCTGGATTGGAGGATTTCTTTCTTCAGCAGCTAGAGGCCTAGCAGAGCCATTTCCTTCCATAGGGGGCCTCTCAGAGAAGGTCCTTGCACTTGACATCTCAAGATGAATCCTATGACCTTGGGCAAGTTGTTTCACCTCTCTGAGCCTCAGTGTCCTCATCTGTGAAATGGGATTATAATCATTGCCCTACCTACCTCACAGGGTAGTTTTTGTGAGGACTATGGCTGTATGGGTTTTTTGTAAACTCTAAATGCCAGGTAAACTTAAAGGATCTTCCAGGTGTCTTCCATTGGACCCTCAGACCTACTCTCTACCTCTCCTCTGTCCTGGGATGACTTCAACAGGCTCCCTTGCCCTCTGGATTCTGGTCACATTCAGTCAATGGGAAGCCCCAGTGGGAGAAGGAGGGGAAGGGAAGGGTGAGCCTGGGGTATCTATTCCCCCAGGTCCCTCCCTGCAGTATCAAGGTCACTGTGGGCTCTCTCTAGACCTAAAGGACCCTTTCAGTAACCCTGTCTATCTCCAGGTCTCATTAACTTCCTCCTCCTCATGCCCCTTCAGTCCTGGCAGTGGTATTGGAGCCTCACTGATGCTCAGTCTGGAGCACTCACTCTCACTTGTAGTTTCCTTACACCTGCCCTTTCTAAATAGTCCCCTTTTTATTTTTTATTTTTAAATTTTTTTGGCCACACCATGCAGCGTTTGGGATCTTAGTTCCCTGACCAGGGATTGAACCCGCACCCCCTGCAGTGGAAGCTTGGATTCTTAACCACTGAACCACCAGGGAAGTCCCTAAGTAGTCCCCTTTTTAAACGTTCCTCAGATTATTTGAGTATGCCATCTTTTTCTGGCCAGACTCTGACTGACACAGGCAGTTGGCCATTATTATCTGCAATGTCCAAATCTGCTTGCACAGACACATTTCCTTACAACCCCCCTCATTCTAGTACAGGGCCATGGGGTGGTAGCTATCATTTCAGTGTAGACAGAGCCCACCAGTTGGGCTGAGGGCATAGAGCTGGGCAGCACCCCCGCTCCACCTGTCCTTTCAGTGCCCTTGTCTCCAGTGGGAGGCTTGGGGGACAGGGAGGGGCCTGAGCCAGCACACAGATGCCATGAGGGTTACACACATGTGTCCTGGGCAAGGGGCTGCTCAAAGAAGCAGGGGTCACTGAATAAATGTCTCCGGATGAGAGTCCCCTGGATAACGGGGGGAAGAGGGTTTGTGTGAGGTGATGGGATATACGCTGGGGACCTTGGCAGTGGCAGCTGGCCACCTGCCATACTTTGTGCCGTCACTGTTAGACCTGAGCCATTGCAACGACACCGTGGTGGCAAAATTGCCCCCATCTGGGAGGCCGGACAGCCCATTTCTGCCACTTCCATCCATTCCGCCCAAGACTTATTCCCTCCCTCCCACCTTTGTTTTTATCACAAATGCTCAATACGAATTTCTGAGTACAGTATTACTGTGGAGAAAAACTCCACACACAGACACACATCAGCCAGAAGCAACCCACTGCTCCCAAGGATGACAGAGAGTAAAGAGAGAGCCAAGGGAGTGAAGGGGGAGACAGTCTCCTCTCCTCCCCCACTGTGCCAGCCATTCTGCCCCTGAGGATCCCCCAGCTTCACAGCAGTCATTCCAACACCTAAAAACCAGCCCAGAATTAAGGGTATCCCCAACATAACCTTTCCCTATGCATCCGGCCCCCAACATGGTGCTCAGACTATGGTGTCTGACGGCCCCAGGTTCAAATCCTGATTCCACCACTTGGTACTTGTGTCCTCCTGGGTGTCTTGATATCCCCAACTGTAAATGGGGATAACAGTGGCTCCTCCTCCCAGGGCTGTTATGAGGAGTAAACAATATAATATCTGTAGGTCCATGGATGAGCCTGTAGCCCAGCACATAGTGGGCCCACAAGAAGGAGCAGCTATTAACATTAGAGCTGCCTC
Organism: Balaenoptera physalus; assembly: GCF_965194825.1. Lineage (NCBI taxonomy): Eukaryota > Metazoa > Chordata > Mammalia > Artiodactyla > Balaenopteridae > Balaenoptera > Balaenoptera physalus. Next base: position 60,979,203 of record NC_138890.1, read on the forward strand.
TTACCAGTCTCAGTGGAGGCAAGCCAGTCCTCTGCACACATTACAATCCCCGTGTCTGTTCCTCTTCATCTTCTGTTATTTCTCAGAGTCCTTGACTGTACTGGGGTCTCACCGAGGACAGTGCCCAGGGTTGACTTGTTGCCCTGAGGTGTCCCCCAGAGTAAAGCACCCAGAAGTTCCTCCATAAATGTCTGTCTGCATGTTCTTGACTGCACATAAGTGAGGCTCAAAGGTGTCAGGGAAAGGGGTACCTTTCCAGAGAGCCACTGGGAGGCTCTGTTCTGCCTTCCTGGCCTCCTGCATCTTCCCAGCCTCCATGTCCCGCCCCCTGCAGGGATCCCCACCCCTTCCTCTCCCCAGACAACCTCCATGGAGCTCCTTTTCCTTTCCTGTTTTCCCACCAGCTGGAAGATTCTGGATCTGGGAAATGTCCTGGGGTAAATGCTAGGCTAGGTCTAACAGGCCAATGTGCACAGAAAGTGGGAGGTATTGAGAGCCCCCCCAGTTTCCTCTATCCCATCCTGGGAAGGCAAGATAGAGTCTTGCTCCAAGATAGTGGGGGCAATTCAAAGACAATTTGGGGAGCTATGATTGGTGCTTGGGGCTTTTAAGGGCCTTGGAAGTTGTTGGCAAGACCTGGGCCCTGACAGCCAAAGGTAAAGGGTAACAGATTTTCCTTCCTTTCCTGAGTCTCAGAGAAGGCAGACCCCTGGGTTCTTTGCCTTGGCTCTCCCTGGCTGGCCCTCACAGGCTGTGGGGACGGGTCCTCTACCAGGAGCCTCTGACATCCCTGCACAGGGGTGGGGTGGGTGGTGGAATCTTCCAAGCTAGACTCACTTTGACACCAAAAGGGGAGGAGATGAGGAGTGGAGGAGGGAGTAGGAACTCAGAGAGGGAGGTTCAGTGGTCTGGTGGTCCCTGAAGAGGAGGGGGTAAGTTTGTAAGGGCAACTTGGACCCTGGGAATGCTCACAGCAGCATTCAAGCTTCTTTTATTTTTTGGTCCACAACAGGGCTTTCTGTATAAATACTCTGCTGAGAGGGCAGCTCCAGCTAAGTCCATGTGTGCCCTTCCGAAGCTCTGATGCCCAGGCCCCAATTTGCTTTTGCCCTAATTCTCTGTCCAGTTTCTTGTTCTGAGCCAGGTCAGGCCAACTTTCCAAAGTCTCCCTCCTACAGAAATGTGACTTCATCAATGCTGAACCTGGGCCCATCTGGCACAGGGCAGGAGTCAGAGCCAGGAGGTTCCTGCTGGGCATCTTCGTGACTGTCCTGACGGCCCAGCACTCGCCAGCGGGTGAGAGAGATGCCTCCCTCTGGCTTTGGGGATGGTGGCTCTGTGGCGAGAGTGGCATGGCCCTTGTGTAGCCTTGGCCCAAAGTGGACGGCCACCACGATGCAGACTGCCAGCAAGACAAAGGCAGTGACAATGACAGTTAGCAGGGGCAGCCCGACCCCTTGAGGTGGTTCCCAGGTCCCGCCCAGCACCTCCGGAAGCTGCCTCTGGGGCACCTGCCCCGCTGAGCCGTTCACAGCTGCAGAAAGCCAGGGATGGTGGCCAGCCTGGGAGGGAAGCAGCAGATGGAGAGGGTGACATGGGCACATACACACAGAAAAAGACCAAAATAGAGAGAGATAGACACCCAAAGGGAACTGAGAGAGAGAGAGAGAGACAAAGAAAGACAGAGAGACAGTAAAGACAGAGAGAGAAGAGAGAGACAGAGAATCACAGAGATAAACACACATAACAATAGAGAAAATGAAAGAAAAAGACAGAGGGCGATACAGAGAGAATGAGAAAGATACAACGAGAGAGACAGAAAGAAAAAGAGAGAGATAAAGAGACAGAAGTGAAGATAGATGCAGAGAGACAGAGACAGAGGGGGAAAAAAAACAGAGATAAGGCAACAAGGTCATTCGGAAAGGGACAAAGAGAGGGGCTTTATTACAGCCTGGCATATAAAGTTTGCCTCCTCCCCCCTCACCCACAACCCCCTGCCAAGTCCCCTCCCACTGCTCTCTCTTCCCAGGTCTTCAGCAAAATTCCTAAATAGATCCTATGTCCTGGGTCAGGAATCTTAGCACACTATGGGCTGCTGTCCCATGCCCTGGCCAGGGGGGCAGTGAACAGCTATTCCTTAAAGTCCCAGGAAAAAGGAGTCATTGTGTCCAGCATCTTACGTTCCCACTACTCTCCACACACACAGTAGGAAGAGGGGTGTACCCCGGGGAGAGGGAGAGAGGAAGAGGAGGCATGAACCCCAGAGACTTGGAGTGAGGCAAGAGCTATACCCCAAAACACCCCGCTCAGAATCAGGTTCAGGGTCCTGGAGGGGAGGGAATGGCCAGTGTTGATTCCTGGCTTTGTCCAAGATGGACTGAGGAGACCCCACGCCAACCTCTGTTCTCTTTCAGGGTCTTCTACCAAAAGCTGGGGGTCATGATCCCTACCTCTGTCTGTCTCTATCCTGCTAAGTATTGAGAGGGGGCTGGGGGGATTATCATCAAGGTAGCAAACCTCCAAATTGTAAGCCCCAGAGCTGGCGAAGTTATCACAGGCTCAAGAAACTATCTCCTTAGTCTTCTCTTCCCCAGCTGGACCTTGAGGAGCAGACTCTTGAGGTGGAGCCCCTCCCCTAACCCTGAACCCTCAGCCTGGCTATCCCCATGGCTAGGCACCTGGGGTCCAGGAAGGGCTGGCCAGGACAAACCCACTCCCTTTAGTTCCTGAGTCACACTGTCCACCCCATCCCTCCCCAATACCTGTCCCTTGGCATCTGGAAAGCTCAATACCTACCTCCCCACCCTGCTTGAAAGTCAGAGCTCTCTGGGGCCCAGGCCACAGAGCTCCCAGGTCAGGGGGTGGGGAAGCAGCTCCGGATGTACGGGGGGGAAAAAGGGAAGCACAGGCTGGTGAAAGGCTTGGGGCCCCTGGGGGGAGTCTCACCAGCCTGGCGGGAGGGGGTGAGCTGAGAATCTACCTGATGCATTGTCCCGCTGTGCAAGGCTCCCTCGGGACTGGCGGCCAGCTGGGCAAAGGAGAGCCTGCCTCCCCAGCTCGGTCCCTACCCGGAGCTGCCACGTCTATGGGGCTTACGGGGCACACACCCTCTGCACACGCAGCCTCAACACTCTCTCCTGCGCTTTTACTTCCTCAAACATCTGGACTACCCTGAGCCCAGCCCTCAACTCTGAGAGTGCTTTGATCTTACTCCTTGGCACCTCCTTTCATGCCCCCTACCAGCTTCAGGAGCCTAGGTCTGCCTGCCTGTCCCTCCTCCACAAGATCCCAGGCACTTGACCAGCGCCTTAATCCTGCCCCGCCCCCCACCAGGACTTGCCTGCTCTCTATCCCAACTGATTCCTTGAAGTCATTATCTTTGATTTTTTTTAAAAAAGCGATTTCTCAAACACACTGGAAAGTGCAGACTATAATATACTAAATCTCTCTGGCCCAACCACTAGTTCTGTTCATCTCAATAGTCTGTCACATTGATTTCAAAAAATTTTAAGGACTAAAACATTACAAATAAAATAGAAGCCCCACTCCCTGACCTCTCCCCTCCTTCTCACCGTAGGGATAAACATCTTGTTGAATTTGACATTTATCATTCCCATGCAAGGCATTCTTTTCTTTTTGGGTTTTTTCTTCTTTGACTTTCACAAATATGAATTCTGGTATGTCTCTTTGCACTTGTCTATAACTTCATTTGTGAATGTGTGTGCTTTAATGCATCCAAGTCACAAAAAGTGCCCACCACTCTCCTCTCCCTGGAGACAGTTTATAAAGGATAATTTTTGGTTCCCAACTAACTCCATGGGACCAGCCATCCCTCAATCTGTCCCTCGCTGTGCATGCACCACCCTCTATTCCAGTCTGGAGACCAAGAGACGCCCCAGGAACTCCCCTCACCCAGTGATTTGATCCCAGGAAGTAAGATGTAGCCTCCTGATTCCTTGTCTCTCAGCCCAGCTGCTACACACCCTAACGTTTAGGGACCCCACTCAGACCTCCAAGCTCGCTTAAGCTGCTGGTCATTGGGCTGCTGACTTGGCCGGCAGAGCGAGTGCAACTGACTGGCTGGATGCTAAGGACAGGGTGCTGCTGGAGCACAGGGAACACCTGACCCCAACGTGAGGGGAGGGCTGAGGGAGGGATGCTTAGAACGTGGTCCTCTTGTTTTTCTATTCAGAATAACAGTAATGTTTGTAAGGTCTCCCTGAAAGATGTAGGGAGTCCCATCTGCATCCAGAGCCCTGAGGAGGGAGAGGCATGTAGAGGTTCAGTCTACAGAGGGTGGGCGGCCGGTGGGCCGAGCTATAGGGCTCAGTGAAACAGAGTTACACTCCAAGAAAGCCTCCAGGTGGTGTACGGAGGGACCGATGGATCCCCACGGAGGGGAAGAGAGGGGGCACGGGGCCAGGTTGCCCTCGCTGGCTTTTGGGCACAGGTCCTGGAGGAGACCACGGTGGCCCTAGCTCAGGCCACGAGGAGCCCGGGCGCAGGCGCGGCTGTTTCAGCCTTACATCCTCAACTGGGCTGCCGGGCTGAGCAGGGCCCCTGGAGCCAGTTCCAATCTGTTTCCTTCTATTCTTTGACAGGAAGCTCTGGAGAGTCAGCCCCCACCCCCATCCCGCCCCAGCACTCCCTCTCTCTTTTCCACTATGGACAGAGCCTCCGCACAGAGGCTGCCTGCCTGCCGCAGACCCAGCTGACATGGGGAGCGTCGGAGAAACGCAGCTGTGCTGGGCCATCCTGGGCTTCCTCCTGCTCCAAGGTAAGAGGCACCTGCCACTGTCCTTCAGCAGCTCCTCTCCTGCGGCCGGCAGTCCTGGGCGCCTGTCTCTCCTTCAGGACACACACCACACAGGCTCTGCATCCAGGGCTTCGCTCACCCGGAGGGAAATTCCAGAGCCTTTTTGTGAAGGGGATCGCTTGGCTTGGGAGCTGGTCATTCCCAGGCAGCGGTAAAATAGAGGTATGGTTAGACTCTTTTGTGGGACATTTTCCAGGGTGAACTGGGGCCCCCGGAGAGGCTGGCCCCCTGAAATGTGGGAGGTGACTGTCTTGGTGTGAGGTTGAGGCTGGAAAGCTCCTTCCAGGGTGTCCTAGCACAAAACTGTCTGTACCTTGGCTTTACAGGTGATCTTTTTTCTTCTTTCATATGAGGAGTAACAACCTGGGATTTCCAAATATTGACTTTATGCTCAAATCACAGGAAGAGGGACTCAGGTTAGATACGAAGAACCATTTGCCAAAGAAGATGTACGCATTTCATCTAGGAGGCCAGATGAAATGACCCCCAGAGGAAATGACTTGGGAACAACACCTCTCAGATAGAGCTCTGCTAGCGGATGAGTGTGAAGCAGCTCATTAGGGGTCCTCTAATTAGGGAGCGGTTTCTGGGAACCATGAGAAATCCAGGAGATTCTGACTCACAGGGCAGAAACTTCCCTTCGGTCATCCCTTCCCCACCCCCACCTCACCCTCCACAGGTCCTCTGTGGAGGATTTATGAGCATGTGCTCAAAGCGGCAGAAGGGGGTTCAAGAGTATCTGGATGGGGAGGGAGGATGGCGGTTTCTTGGCGGTGGGTGAGAGGGCCCGAGTTCCCCAACGCTCTGTCTCCTGGAGAGATTAGACATTTTTCTAAAAGCCCAAGGACTGGGGATAAAACTCTGATCATCCCATTCCTATTCCCCCCACCCCCTCCCGGGAGGATAGAGTCACACATCTGATCTGGGGCTGGGGGACTAGGCTGCCGTAGAAACCTCAGAAATGGCAGAGGAGGAGATTAAAAGGTGAGACCCACGAGGGGACATTTTCACAAACCTAGGCTTCTCCCAGCTTCCCTACCTGCCGTTCTGTCCCAGCCAAGCTCCAGGGTTAGGAATGTCCTGAGTGATTCTTCCTGAGCTACAATCACCCTTGAGTATCCTAGCCGCTCATCCCAGGATCTCATAGCCCTCGCTGTTTCCTTCCTTTGGTGGACTGGGGAATCTTTTTGAGGATATTCAGGCCCACAAAGAGACGTGACTGTGGAGACACAGATTCAGGGCAGACTTGAAACTTGGAGGATTGGAGAGAAGGGGGCAAAAATTTAAATGTTCAGAATTTCTTGAGCATGAACTGTCAGGCCCTGTGTTAAGTGCTTTATGTGCCTTTTCTTATCCTCACAATGACTTTTGGGCTACTAAAATCACTTGCATTTTAAAGAAGAGAAAACTGAGGCCCAGGTCAGACAGTAAGTGACAGAGTCAGGGCTTGAACTCAAGACCTTCAGACTCCAAAATCCATGAGTTTAACTACTAAACTATGCTGCTGAGGAGAACAGTGTGGTGGTGGTGAAGAGGGGGAAGAGAGAGGCTGGCAGGGAGTGAAGCAGGTAGGGATTAGGGAGGGGAGACAGGAAAGTAAGATATCCCTGTGCCTAGTGGTCAGAGGCAGCCCGGCCTATAGAAACAGATGCTCCCCAAGTCCCTCCTCACAGAGGAATCCACTGTTGAGAAACTGTTCCGGTAGTGGGAGGGGAGACAGGAGACAAAGAGAGAGCAGGCCACTGGGACTCAGAGCTTGTGACTTTGGAACTCCTTCTAAGACACTAGTTTTGCTTCTAGATAAATGCAGGAAGGCAGTGAACTGTGCCTTCCCACTAAAAACTAGTTATCATCTTATAGAGCAAAGATGGTACCTTAGATATGCTTGATCAATAACTGATAGATTTTTTTTTTTAAGACATGCCTCAGATTGCCTCAGATTGAAATCACCCAGGGTGATTCCCCAGCTGGGAAGAGTTCTCTCTAGGCTGGGGCACCTAGATGTTTTAACTCCCCTCTTGACTGCCCCACCCGAGGAGGGAATAGGGCTATGAGAGATGGTGACCTGGAAAAACACAGCCCTGGCTTTGGGCAAGCTTGGGCTTGGAAGCAATTATTTCCACACTATCCAAGTGATAGCCCCATGGAGGAAGGCAGTGGCTGAAGAAAATAAACTAGTGGGCTGCCCCAGGCTGGGCAGGTCCCTGGCCCTCAGCAGCCTCTGTTCACCGGGGCCTGGGCTCCCAGGCTTGGTACTTCCCTGATGATGAGGGGCTGAGGGAGCAGGAGGCCAGGCCAGCGGCTGCAGTCCCAGCCCAGCTAGTGGAGGACGGGAACCCAGCTGGGCGGCTCCACTTCCCCACGTTGTTTTCCTTTCACATTGTTCACAGGTTTCAAGAATGATTTCATTGTGGAAAATGAGCAAACACAACCTGACCTTTCAGGTCCCACGCACACAGGGGACACATATATGGACACACAGCACACATGCACATCTGCGTGGAGGTCCGCAGGCACACGCATGCACACACACAAAGGAGAACGAGGCCTTGTGACTGGGGCCTCCTGATAATTGCCTCTTCCCTGGGTTTGGCTAACAGTGACCATTTCTGAAGTAGCCTCTACCTGTTAGAGTAAACTGGTGGCTCGTTCTAGAATTTCCTTGCCTCCTGTATGTACCTCAGAACTTGCTTCCTGTGTAGGCCCTTACCTCCAGCTGGAGGGGTAGAGAGACAGCCCAGGTACCAACCCCAATCCCTCACCTCATCTTATTCACCACATCTTTCCATCCCCTTCCCTTGGGACAAGACCAGGATGACAGTATTCACAGAAAAGGGATGGCTCCATGGTAGTGTAGTGAGAACATTAGCTAGAGACCTGGAGTTCTGGGTCTTTGTCTAGACGTGGCAGTTCACTGGCCCTCTGTCCTTGGACATATCACTACTTTGGAATAACCTTCCCCTGCCCTTGTGTCAGGTCGGTATAGAACCCATGTGGGACTGAAGAGACAGGAAAGGACTCTAGGACACTGAACCATGAGGTGGTGGCGATGGTGTGATTGAGTCACCGTCTCAGAGGAAGCCAGCGCCATGAGCTGGAGTCACATCCTCTAGCCTACTGCCAAGGGTGTCTGCCTTCTAGCGTGGGAGGCTGGAAGCCAAAAGGCCTGGGTTCTTCTCCGGGGCGGGGGTGAAGGCTGGGCAGAAGGCTCACCAAGCTAGTCTACGTGTTCTGCTTTCTCTTGCAGGCCACAACTCCCAGCCCGCGACAACTAGCCCTCAGGGTAAGACCAAAGGCACAGGGCCTACTCCAGCATTCTGGCCTGGGAGCTGAGGAAAAGTGGAAAGAGCTCCAGGCCTGTTTGGCACTAATCTTTCACATGCCTTGAGAGAGGAGAGAGATGACAGGTTGGGGCATGGGGTGGGGGAGGAAGAAAGACTAGAAAACACCAGCTTAGCGAAGGAGAGAGGCAGATGGAGCAATAGGAGGCAGCGGACCCTCAGTCTCAGATGATCTGTTTCAGGAAACTTCAGCAGTCATAGTCCAACCACAGAGCCAACTTCCCCCCAGACAGGTGAGTGAGTGTGGGTGCCTAGGGGCCAAGACCTGCCCCTTGCCCAGCCCTCTCCCCAGCCCTTTAGATCTGCTTGGAGCCCAAGGGTTCTCGGGTGGGCTAGGGAGTGTGGTGTCAGCAAACCTGCCCCACCTCCAGCTGCCCTCCACTTGTACTTGCAGGAGACGGTCCTTCTGCAGAGCCCAACTACTCAAGCCCTCTGTCCAGCACCGGCATCCCAGGTACTCTGCCACTCAGATTACAGATGCCATTCAGGGAGGGTCCAGCGAGGAGGCAGACACAGTCTCTGCTCTAAAGGACAATACAGATAAGTGGAGGGCCAGACAAGCAAATAGGACCTCATATTGACAGTTACAAAGCAGGGTGAGAAGGGCCACGGTGAGCGTAAGCCGAAGGTGCTATGGGAACCAGGGCAACATTAGCCACTTCAGACTTGGGGGCCAGACATCCCAGAGTGAGTGATCTCTGAAGCTGAGGCCCAAGAAGGAGTTAATCCGATGAAGACTGTGGGGTGGAGGGTGGTAGGGCATATCCCAGGGAGAGGGAACTGCAAAGGTAAAGGCCCAGAGGAATTGAAGGCAGATTTGGGGCTAAAGAGCTTCCCTGCGCACATGCTGGTTGAGGCCCTAAGCAGGCCACGCATGCTTCCTAATCTGCAGCAGCTCCACAGAAGCCCTCACGGGTCTCCATGGAAGCCAGTAAACCCATGACTCTGAGTTCAAGCGCCGTGGCTGGTCACCCCTGTCCTTGCTGGGACTGACTTGGTCCCAGCCACAGAAGCACACGTCAGGACTCCATGAGTACCTGGGACTGGGGGTGAAAAACCCTGGGTCGTGTCTGGCTGGGTTCCTTCTTCCCGCCTCGGGAAGCCCAGGTCCTGCCCCACAGTGAGGGTTCTCAAGGCTAGGATCCACACCAGTGGTACCCTGCTTTGGGAGAGAGGTAGAGAGGCCTGAGGTGGGGGGGAAGTGGAGACAGGAACTGGTCTCAGTGAAGGTAAAAGGAGCCTGGACTCAGGACTGATAAAGGCATAGAAGGGGTAAGCTGGGGGTAGGGGAACCCAAAATGTTGGAAAGGGAGACACAAAAGGCGGGAAAGGGCTACACGCTTCTCAGGGCAGGTTGGCCTTCACCCAGCAGCATGGGAGAAAACTAGGAGGGGGTGGATACCCTCCATCTGGGCCCTGCTGTTTCATGGTGCAGGCACAGGTGTCCCAAGCAGCGGCAAGAGCAGTGGCAGTACAAGCAGAGGTATGTCCTGTCTGTGCTCACAGTGAAGAGCACCCTGACCCTTTCTCTCATCCCAGCCCTCGGCTCTGGGGCCTTTCTACACTTCCAGACTTAAACTTAGGAGTTGGGTGAGGATAAGGAAGTGGACTAGCAATCAGGCCTGCAGTAAATGTGTTGAAGTGGGGCAGAGATGGGCGACCATACCATTTTTTAAGAGCACCAGAAACTTGTGCCCATTAACTGGCAGCCTGGCTTGTTAGGTCAGTGCCTGGGGACAAACATCTGATGCCCTTCCTTCCTTCCGCCTCAACCTTTGGCAAAACACAGATGGCTCCCCCTTGCCCGGTCTGGCTCCCTATCTCTGCAGCATAAATCCCTTTCCTCTGGACCCCACGGGTGTGGTGGGAAGAGCATAATGAGAGAAGCATCCTGAATTTTCTGAAGTCCTCTGGAACTAGGAACATGAGCAACCAGCAATGCTCTTCACGTGATCCCACATCACCCAGTTCTGAAGGGTGGGAGGAAGTCTTTTTGGTAGGGCATGAGTTCTCTCTGCAGTCCTCTAACTGGGGGAAGTGGGAGGGGGCCAGCTTTCTCACATAGACTGCATCAGTCCCTTCGCTGATACCCCCATCCCTACTCCCTTTTAGACACCTCTCACAATGTTACATCCAAATTACCCACCATGAGTTTGAGGACAAGAGAAGACTCGACCATCCTGCCCAGCCCCACGTCAGAGACAGTGCTCACTGTGGCTGCATTCGGTGAGAGGGAGGAGAAGGTGGGGAGTGGCAGGGGACCTCACGCCTGAGCTGACTTGGACTCTAGGTCTGGGAACACAAGTTCAAATCTTGTCCATTTGGTTTAGGAGGGTTTGGCTGATGAGGAAGACGCTGGTGGGATGGAGCCTCCGCTGGCCCTCCACTCAGCTCTTCTGGACTCTGATGGGCTCCATGTTCTTAAGGGAGGATGGGGCAGGGCTGTGGAGCCGGGAATAGCAGGCTGAGAGCTCATTCATTCAACAGAGAAGGGGAATTCACTTTACTCCCAGAGCCTGTCTACACAGCACTTAGCTGGGAAGGGAATTTGGACTCCTGTTGCCCTCTTCCGTCCTGTCCTCTGCTTCTCCTTCACCCCATCCTTCTCCCTATTCAGGTGTTATCAGCTTCATTGCCATCCTGGTGGTTGTGGTGATCATCCTGGTCAGTGTGGTCAGTCTAAGGTTTAAGTGTCAGAAGAACAAGGAGTCTGAAGGTACATGCCCTGACCCTCAGGGTCCCCTTTGCCTCTCTTTGATGAGGGACCCAGAGCTAGATTCTGGAACTGACACCCAGCCTGGGGTTGAGGGAAGGAATGGCACCACTAGGGGAAATGGGAGGGTCCACTGGGTGGGCTTTGAGGGGAAGATTGGGCTTCTCAGTTACAGCCTGTGACCTCCAATCCATGCCTTTGGATTTTTACAGATCCCCAGAAACCTGGGAGTTCGGGGCTCTCTGAAAGGTAAGACTGTCAGAGGTGTAAGGGAAGAATCATCTACTGACCTCTTACTCCCCCATTCCAAGAGGGACCAACACTTCCTGCCTTCACACACACACACACACACACACACACACACACACACACACACACACACACAGAATCCTGACAGCCTCACCGAGACCAGGGCTCGGGCAGGTGATGGACTGGAATGCTTCAGCCCCAAGGCTAAGTCTCTATAACCCCTTCGTGAAAAGTGCAGGAATTCAGATTCTAATACACTCCTTAAACAAGAAGGTACTTATTTAAGGAACCACTTGTTGAACACCTTATATGTGCCAAGCACTATGGTAGAAATTTTTGTAATATCTCAGATTCTTAGAGGAGTTCTTCAAGGCAGATATGACTGCATTTTACACATTTAAAAAATTAAGACTTAGGAGAGGTTGTAATTTGGTCAAGATCGCACAAGTAGTAGGTAGCAAAACTAAGATTTAAACACAAGTCTTTGGGGCTTCAAAGCACACACTCATTTCATTATAGTCCACCACCAAAATAAAGGTTTCTCAAAACAAAGGTTAAGTTTCACAACCCCCCAATTCCTTGATCCCCATTGCCCTATGGCTCCTTCTGTCTCTAACCCATGTTCCCTTCCTTCCCCAGCTGCTCCACAGCCAATGGAGAGAAAGACAGCATCACCCTCATCTCCATGAAGAACATCAACATGAATAACAGCAAAGGATGCCCTTCAGCAGAGAAGGTGCATTTTTCCTGGTTCCTTCCTCCCTTCTCCCTCCTCCTCCTCCTTTCAGGCTCCACTTCCTTAACCAGAAAGGAGATACTTTCAAAGATCCAGGCTCTTCTCTCCTCTTCCCTACCCTACCACTCCTGGTTAACTTCATCCATCCTCATTATGTATTTATTTTGCAGGTTCTTTAAAAGCGACCTTGGGTCCCTGTGGATCTGACGATGATGCAGCTTCCCTGTGACTGTAAGAAGGAAGGCGATGGGATGGGTAGAGGCAATAAACTAGATATGTTATTTTATTGTTTCACATCTACTCCCAGATCTAAAGGACATTAGCATTCCTCCAGATCTGGGAGCAAGCTGCCAGCCTGAGAGACTCTTTCCCACGTGGGCAGTCACCCTAGAAACACAGCATGCTCCTCCCACCACCTCAAAGTCACAGGGAGGAGGAGTCTATAGGGCCAGAGCAAGGAAAATGACAGTGAATTGGTCCTTTCTATTTTGCATTAAAATCATTTTCTAGCCTGCAGTCTAATTTCTTTTAAGGTCTATGTTCCCATGGGTATTTCTTAACAGAGTGTTCTAGCAGCTCTGGGGCCTCCTTTTGTAGGTAAGGCACGTGTGCAAGTTTCTACCCCTGTGGGGAGCTCTCTGAGAAACCTGGGAGGTGGAGAGAACTTTTTGTCAGGTCTGCCTTGTTTCACCTGGTTTATTAAGTAGTGATGAGGACTAACCACTCCAATAGAAGGGAGAGAAAAGGAGCTGTAAACAGTGATCACTGTCACCAGTAAAGAAGTTTTAAGTCTGGAGAGTGAGAACATGGGACACACAACGCATTCTGATTAGAAAACTCCGGTGATGAGAGCTGAATAATATAAGGGCAAATGTCCTCTGCCTGCCCTGGTAGACTTGCCTCATTTTGGTCCTAGCTGTGGGAATAGCACTGGGAAGGTTTGGAGCGAGGATAGATCTGTGACTTCGTAAACCCAAATCCACTCCCTTTGCCCCACACAACTATGATTTTTGTGTCCAAGACACAGAATGATGGCTCACAAACACTGTAAAGTTGTTTCAAGAGAATAAGAATGCAGTTATCTTAGTCATCTCTACCATGACACTGGTTTGGAAATGAATCTTGGTTGGGGAGAGTCAATGGAAGAGTCATCTGGGTATGTATGCATGGAGTGCAACAGGCATCTGGTTGATGGCAGTTTAGAGCATAGATTACCCATTCTGAAGGAACCATATGCTATTTTTTTCTGGATTTAGACTCTGCAAGGAGAGAGAACGCTTAGAACAGAAAGTTTCACTCTACTTGTCTCAGTGAAACTATTAAAGTGGCCTGAAGAAAACTACTGGATTCTAAAATCCTCTAGGGCAGAGGATTTTATAACCTGCTCATGTCTGTAGCTCCTATGTGGTACACTGTGCTCAGCACATCAGAGATCATGAAAACTGGATCTTGAGTGCCGGAAATCTAGTCAAAAGGCTGGGCTCTGCCACAGACTTGTAGCTTGATTTTGGCGAAATCATCCCAATCTCTGAGCCTACTTTCTTACTTTTAAAATGAGGTGGGTAGACTACCTGGCCTTCACTATCTTTTTGGGTTCTTATATTTTACAGTTCTATAAACTCTAGATGTAAGAAAAAATAAACACAATCTTTTAAGTAGAGATCGCTCTGGGTGGGAGCCAGAGACAAGTCTTGGGTGACTCTGGGACTTAGATTCTCTGGACTTAGATTTTCCTGCGCGTTCACGTGTATTAACGTGGAAGAATGATCCCGACCTGGCCCTGTCTCTCTCACAGGCTACTTGGTAGGTAAAATGGAATAGTAAATGTGGAGACACTTGGGAAGTAAAAGCACTAGCTGGCAATTGCAGCAGACAACATGGAGTACCACCACCCAGGTTCCACTTCAGGATCAAGACCCTTGATCTTGAATTGCTGGGAGTGTTGGCTGCTGAGGGCTCATAGCTGACTGATGACCAGTTGATGGGGTGGGGAGGTGGAGATGAAGACCTGGACCCCTTGCCTCAATTTCTCCCTCTGCTTAATCCTGCTTCCCTTATTCCTCACAACTGTAGTTCCAGGAGCACTCACCAATAAACCTTCAGCATGTAAATCTCAGAGACTCTATTTCTTGGAGTACCCAACCTATGACAGCAAGACTATAGCATTTTAAAAAATAATTCAGATATATTTTATTTAAGCCACAATGCAAAAAGCATATGACTTCCAAGCCAGTTCCAGTACAAAAATCCATCACTGGGACAGAACTCTGCAGGTGACCTAACAATGTCTAGAAGTACTGGATTCTGTTTGAATTGTTATTGTTATTCTGACTGCCATGGGTACTTAGTTCAGATGCTTATCATGCTGGACTAATTAGGTCAAGGACATGGGCTTCATTCTAGGTAAGCTGACGTCTTCCGTATAAGGCCACAAACTTCCCCCTGACTCTGGATAATGTCCTGTAAATATGAGCTGTTAGTCCTAAGGTATTTATATATGGGAGAGATGGGGTGAACTTGTATTAATATGAGATTGAAAGGCTTTTACCCTGAAACTGACATTGCAATACCACATTAGCCATGTTGATTTTCCTGTTGCCAAATAACTACCCTTTGCGAAGGGGTTGAGGATGAATTCACTTAATGCTGAATTCCGCTCTCTAGCAAATTATATTAGACGGGGTTCTGCTGGAGGATCCTACTACTTATGTAAATACAAGACCCCACCTCTGACAGGAAATCCAAGTATATATAGCCTTTCCCTGCAGCTTCCCTGAGACCATATCTCTTCCTTTATGTCTAGACAACAGGATGGTGGCCATTTAGAAGACGGCTTCCTCCCTATTCTAACACAGGACTAAAGGGCCCCAAAGCAGGAATGGGTGGCAGGGGTGGGGTGGTTGCTGTGTGTTCTTCCCTTGCTTCTCCCCTCATCCTATGGGGGGGCAACCAACAAGCCAGCTCAGGAGCACAGGCCCAGTTGAATAGAGGGATCATTTACTCAGTATCTTTCTTCCAGGGCTGGATGGGGCAGCACCTCAATCATATAGGGCACATGGCAAACCTCAGTATCACCAGCAAAAATTCACTACAGTTCAACAAGTTTTTCTAAAAGTAAGAAGAGAAAACTGATAGAAATTCGAGGCTGGCTCTAGGTAAAATGGTTTAGCAGGTAAAGAGTCACTGCAGGGTCCCCAGCCTAGGTCTAGAACACAGTTTCCCAAAGCCAGGCTAGTACTACTCAATTCTATTTGAATCTGCTGGAAAACATTGTGTGCCTCTGCTCAGCAGTTTCCCCTGGATCTGTGGATGTCCTTTCTTACCTCTTTGAACTTCTTTCTGCACCTACCTTCCTCTCTTTGAGAACTGCCAAGTTCTTGTCCTTTATTTCCTTCCCAGGTGCTCTCACTCTTCCTGCTGATTGCTTTCCCCTGGCACCTCTATCTGGAGGCTGTTGAGCCCACAGCTTCCTCTTTTACCAAACACAGAGATTGAATTTGACAGTGGGAATTATTTTTGTTGCGTGGTTGGCATGCTTAAGCAAAAACTGGCACAGAAGTGTTCTAAGTGTTGAGGTTTGGAGTTCTAAGTTAGTCCTGGTGATATAGTCATAGCAAAATTCATCCAGAGGTGTTCATTGAGGTGTAACTGAGCTCTAGGATATACGTGCATGGCAACACCTGAGAAGGTTGCAAGCTAAACCATTGTTTACTGATCGAGGAGTAAATGAGCCATCTAGAAGAGGAGGAAGTGAGGTTTCAGAGGATAATGGGAAAGGTTGTTGAGGTACCAGACATTTTCAAGAGGCCCCAGCTTCCCAAATCTTGTCCAGCATTCTTGAACCTGGACTCTACTCCTAAGCAGCCCCATAATTTGTAGCACCCCTTCTCAATCCAATTCCCCCTAAAATGCTCTAGTATCCCCACTCTCAACCAGATACCTCTCACTTCATGGTACTCTGACATCTTTGAGTACCTCCAGACCTTAGCCCTGTGCCCCTGGACTTCAAGACATATTCCACCTTCCCCTGTCCATCTTCTAGATCAGTCTGTCTAGCCTCCCTAAACCAAATACACTTCCTTCTTATATTCAACCACCTAAAGGATGTCCCTGATCAGACCCCTTGTCGGAAGAGCACAAGTGGCTTCTTCAGGACCCAGCCTTCTGTGAACACACTGATGCTCATATATCCCAGGGCCATGACTGCAGAGAAGGGATGGAACTGCATACCACTGAAGGCATTTACCCTTTCAGTTTGTGTCTAGGGCTGTACATCTCCCCACTCCAACTACCTAAGTAACTGCTGGTTGATATCATACTTGACATAACTGATTTGGTCTTCCTGAGTAAGATCTCAATGAATTCCAGGTAATTTTTTATTTGGGGATGTACATGATCATTTTTCACTTTTGCAGACCTGATTTTTGGCCATCCCAATTCACCTGCAGGGATGAGTCAGTGACACCGGACCTACCCACCTATGAAGAATTGCTTTTATTCTTTGCTAGGCCCCATACAAACCTGGGTGGGGAAAAGCAGGAATATTTCTTCATTTCCTTTTTACTAATCTCCTAGGGCCCGGTCCTTCAGAAAAGAAGGGAATGGGCCAAGGAAACAAATGGGGTGGAGGAGAGGAGAAAAGTCTCGAAGGGGCCCTGGAGTAGGATGGGATGAATGAAGGATAAGGAACAGCAAAGATAGGGGATCTATATACCAGCTCCAATACCTGCCTTTTTCTTCTTTCTCTACCCCTGACTCCTACCGGTCCCTCTAATGAAGCTATGCCAGAGGAGCCGCCCTCTAACCCCATATATCTCTCACTTTCTTATTTTCTTGGTTCTCCCCAGGGTTAGGTTCGACATCACCAAAACCTGTCCAGGACCGAACATACACTTTGCACAGAACAGGCATCAGCTATATTTAAAAAGGACATCCTGAGGATAAAAATAGTCATAGTGTCACCCTCTAGCCCATAGTTTGCAAAGCCTTTCCCAGGATGGATCTCATCGCGTCTCCTTGAACGTCCGAAGTGTTAGGCGGGGCCAAAGCCACTATCCCCACTCTACAAATGAGGAAAACCGCGGCCCGCCGTAGCCACACTTTCAGGCTGAGAGCCGCTAGCCATAAAGCAGTCAACTGGCAGCAAGGGTCGCGCCCCTTTACACCACTGCATCTGCGACCCCTGGCGCGATCCCTGCCGGGAATTGTAGTCCAATGACCCTCAGCTCCTATGGATTGGACTACAATGACCAGCATGCCCCGCGCTTTTTTGCGCCCCCTTCCCTTTCAGCCTCGGGCGCGGGGGAGGCTCGGCAGACCTGCTGACTGGGAAGCGGTATGGCAGCGACACTGGGCAGCGGGGAGCGCTGGACGGAAGGTATCAGGTCCTGGCCGGAGGGTGGGACAGGGCAGGGTCAGGGAGAAATCAGGAATGGGGCTCCTGACGGCGCCTGAAGGGGCTGAGATCCTGGGCCTGAGATGAAGGATGGAGGGCTATGAGAAGATGCTGGGCCTGAGTAGGGTTCCTGATGAGGAGGGAGACCGCCCAGGGCAAGGGGGCCGGGATCCGGAAACCAGGAGCGCTGGCTCAAGCTGAGGACCCGGCCGGGTACCCAGAGTCACCCGTGACGACTTGTTGCCTCCGGCCCCCAGCCCCGCCCCGGCCCGTGCCCCGCCCAGGGCCTGCAGCTGTCAGGCCCGCCTGCGCCGGGGTCAGCGGGGTGACGCGGTTTCCCGCAGCTTGCTTACCCGGTCCTTATCTTCGCCTCCAAACTGGGCTGCCTGACCCTCGGCCTGGGTTTGGTCTTGTCCCTGCAGCCAGCATCAGGACGGATGGGCCAGCTTTTTCCATCCTACAGTCAGGCAAAGAGTACTGAGCCAGTGCCTATTATGTACTCTGCATTATGCTGATCCTGCAGCGGGATTTGACAGACATGGGCCCCGGAGCCCACAGAACTCTAAGTCTACTGAGGGAGTTTGACAGGTAAACAGTCAGTTACAAAACAGGGCCAGAATGTCCTGGGCTACACAGCAAGGTCGTAGGTTTGGGGGGCATGCTGACTAGGCACTCAGCGTGGCCTGGGTGTCAGAGGCCTCATGAAGAAAGTGTTACATATGATGACATGAAGGATGCGTTGGAGTTAGCCAGACCTACTTAGAGAAGAGTTTTGCAGGCAGAGGGAACAGCATGTGCAAAGGCACAGAGAAAAGAGAAAGCATTGATGATCTGAAGGGAGTTTGGTGTGGCTAGAGCATAGACTACAAAGGAGCTTGTGGTGAGATTTGAGGCTGGAGAGACAGGCTGGGCCCATTATAAGAAATTGGGACACCGAGCAGTGGCTAGTCAGTAAGAGATGTTAAGCAGGAGAAAGGGTTTTTTAAAATCTTACCCAGATCCTCCATACAGGACACGAGTACTCTGCCTTCTTTGACTATATTACTATGGCCCTCTTCGTACTCTGCAGGCATTATGATTAAGTAAATCCTCTCCTTTAAACTATATCCTCCTTGTGGTCAGGAGTAGATCTTATGCATACATGTCCTTGATTTATCTAGCCAAATATCTTGTACATATTAGTTTTATAACTGTCAGTTAAAAAATTGAACTCATTTCTACTTTAAATCTTAGTGGTGGGAGGCATTGCGACAAAAAATAATGTGTTATGAACAATTCACTTCTGACCATGGACCACAGAGAAATAGGCTTCCCCTGTGCTGCCCTAAAGCCAAAGTATTGGGCAGATGCCTCTTGAGCCCCTTTACTGACTCTGAGTGAAGATTATTTGCTGACTGATGACTGTAGGTATGGTGGACATTATTATGCTTCATATTTCTGGCATTAAAAGTTTTTCATGATTGCCTCTGTATTTTCTGTATTGTTTTCTCAAGGAAGATGTTTCTTCAGCTTTATATGGGTGTTTAGAACTCAGCATGATGTCAGTAACCTGGGCCTCACACTCATTTGCCTACAGGCAGCCTCCCAGATAGCTAAGGCCAGTAGCAAAGTTGATTTGCAGGTCAGACTGAAGCCTCATGGAGGTGCTGTTGCTTTGCAGCTTACATTGATGCAGTTAGAAGAAACAAATACCCAGAAGACAGACCTCCTGAAAGTCATGACCCTTGTGGTTGCTGTAACTGCAGGAAGGCACAAAAGGAAAAGAAGTCTGAGCATGAGTGGAATCAAACCCGACAGGGTGAGGGGAATGCCACTTATACTGAGGAGCAGCTGCTTGGAGTACAAAGGTGAGCCTGTGGTGGGATTAAATGAGTGATTTTATGTACAGTGCTTGGAGCAGATGATGTGTTATGTAAGTATTGACTGCTATTATTATTTTTATTACTGTTATTGAAGCACAATAGCTTCTTGGCCTCAGAGGCAAGGCTAGGTGGAAGTGGAGTGTTAGGGTATAATCTGAAGTAACTGCCCTGCTTCAACTGTAAGAGAGACAGGGGAAACGAGCTTGACATAACAGACACCTGTACAACATTCTACCCAAGAACAGCAGAACGCACATTCTTCTCAAGTATACATGGAACATTATCCGGGATAGACCATGTGTTAGGCCATAAAACAAGCCTTCATAAATTTAAAAGGATTAAAATCAAACACTGTATGTTCTTTGAAATTGACAGCAGAAGAAAATTTGGGTAATTCACAAATATGTGAAAATTAAACAACATATTCCTAAATAACAAATAGGTCACAGAAGAAATCACAAGGAAAATTAGAAAATACTTTGAGATGAATGAAGATGAAAACACTTATAAAGCAACTACACTCCAATAAAAATTAATTAAAAAAATGAAAATACAACATACCAAAACATATAGGATGTAGCTAAGGCAATACTTAGAAGGAAATTCATAGCTATAAATGTTTTTTTTTTTTAATCTCAAATCAATAACCTAATCTTCTAAAAAAAGAAGAACAAACTAAATTCAAACAAGCAGAATGAAGGAAATAATATAGAGTGGAATTAAATGAAATAGAGGATAGCAAAACAATAGAGATCTACAAAACCAAAAGTTGGTTTTTTGAAAATATCAACAAAATTGACAAATTTTTAGCTAGACTGACCAAGCAAAAAAAGGGAGAAGACTCAAATAAATAAAATCAGGAGTGAAATAGGGGATATCACTACCAATCTTACAAAATAATGATTATATAAGAGAATACTGTGAACAATTATATGTCAACAAATTAGATAACTTGAATGAAATGGATAAATTCGATTTCCCAAAAGAAAAGCCCAGGCCCAGGTGACTTCACTGGTGAATTCTACCAAATGTCTGAAGACAAATTAACTAATCCTTCATTCACTATTTTAGAAAATATCAAAGAAGGGAATTCTTCCCAAGTCATTCTATGAGACCAGTATTATTACCCTGTAACCAAAAACAGACAAAGTCATCACAAGATGGATACAGATTTCTGCAACATATAAAACATATAAAAAGGATTATATATCTTGACCAAGTGAGATTTATCCTAGGAATGCAAGGTTGTTTAACACATGAAAATCAAATAATGTAATACACCATATTAATAGAATAAAAGACAAAAGTCACATAATTGTTTCGATAGGTGTAGAAAAAGCTTTTGACAAAACCCTGCACTCTTTCATGATAACAGTATTCAACACACCAAGAATAGAAGGGAACTTCCTCAACCTGATAAAGGTCATCTTCCAAAAATCCACAGCTGGGACTTCCCTGGTGGTCCAGTGGTTAAGACTCCACACTCCCAATGCAGGGAGCCAAGTTTGATCCCTGGTCAGGGAACTCGATCCTGCATGCCGCAACTAAAGATCCCGCATACCACAACGAAGATCCTGCATGCCTCAACTAAGACCTGGCACAGCCAAATAAATAATTATTTTTTAAAAAAACCTCCTTAAATTAAAAAAAAAATCCACAGCTAACATCATACTTAATGGTGAATAATTTGATGCTTTCCAAGATCAATAACAGGACAGGAACAAGATTCTAGCCATTTCTATTTAACATTGTGCTAGAAGTTCAAGCCAGCACAGTTAAGCAAGAAAAAGAAGTAGAAGCCATTCAAATTGGAAAGAAGAAGTAAAAGTATATTCACAAATTATATGATCTAGTATAGAAAATTTTAAGGAATACCCCCCCACACACAAACTATTAGAACTACTAAATTACTTCGGCAAAGTTCAGTATAAGATCAATATACAAAACTTATTATTTTTCTATATGCTAACAATGAACAATCTGAAAATGAAAACAATTTCATTTATAACAGCATCAAAAAGAATAAAATGCTTAGGAATAAATTTAATGAGAGAAATGTAAGATTTTACATTGTAAACTACAAACTTCATTAAAGGAAATTAAAGAAGACCTAAATAAATGGGAAGACTGCCTGTATTCATGAATTGGAAGGCTTAATATTGGTAATATGGTAATAGTCCTCAAATTGATCCACAGATTTAACACAATCCCTATCAAATTCCCTGCTACCTTTTTTGCAGAAATTGACAACCTGATCCTAAAATTCATATGAAAATGCAAAGGACCCAGAGTAGCCAAAACAGTCTTGAAAAAGAAGTACAAAGTTGGAAGACTCACACTTCCCAATTTCAAAACCTACTACAAAGCTTCAGTAATGAAGACAGTGTGCACCAGCATAGGATAGGCATGTAGATCAATGGAATAGAATTGAGACTTCAGAGATAAACCCTTATATTTATGGTTAATTGGTTTTTGACAAGAGTGCCAAGACAATTTAATGGGGGAAAGACTAGTCTTCAACAAATGTTGTTGGGACAACTGGATATCCACGTGCAAAAAAATGAACTTGGACCCCTTCCTCACACAAATACAAAAATTAATTCGAAGACCTAAATGTAAGAGCTAAAACCATAAAACTCTTAGAAGAAAACAAATGTAAAGCTTTGTGATATATGGATTAGGCAATGATTTCTTGTTGACACCCAAAGCCCAAGGGATAAAAGAAAAAGTAGGCAAATTGGACTTCATCAAAATTAAAAACTTTTGTACTTCAAAAGATACCATCAAGAAGGTGAAAAATCATCCCACAAAACAGGAAAAAATATTTTCAAATTATATATCTGATAAGGGAGAGAGGGAAAGAGAAAGGCAGGGGAGGATCTGCCATGGAAGGAGGGATCAGAAACTAGGGTGGGGAATCCATAGGATCATCATGGGCAGCTCTTGGGGAAGGGCCCTGACCGACATTCCAGACCCTGCATTATAGTCCCAACTGTGTTACTGACTTACTATGAACTCTTCAACAAGCCTCTGGGTCTCTGCCTGCCTAACTGAATTGTGTGGTAGCAAAAAAATGGAGCTACTTTAAATGCCCATCAGTAGGGAATGTACATACATCCATAAGATGCAAGAATATGCAGCTTTTTAAAAGAATGTGGTAGGTTTTTATTTTAAAGTATATAGTTGATTTACAATGTTGTGTTAGTTTCTGGTGTGCAGCAGTGTTGTGTTATATGTAACTGAATATATATATATTCTTTTCCAGATTCTTTTCCATTATAGGTTATTACAAGATATTGGTATAGTTCCCTGTGCTATACAGTAGGACCTTGTTGTTTATCTATTTTATATAAAGTAGTGTGTATCTGTTAATTATAAACTCCTGATTTAATTTATCCCCCTCCTCTCCACCCCCATCCCCGCTTTCCCCTTTGGTAACCATAAATTTGTTTTCTATGTCTGTGAGTCTGTATCTGTTTGGTAAATAAGTTCCTCTGTGTTATTTTTTTAGATTCCACATATAAGTGATATCATATCATATTTGTCTTTATCTGACTTCACTTAGTATGATAATCTGTATGTCCACCCATGTTGCTGCAAATGGCATTTCATTCCTTTTTAATGGCTGAGTAATATTCCATTGTATATATATATATATATATATATATATATATATATATATATATATATATATATATATATATATATATATATATATATATATATATATATATATATATATACTACATCTTCTCTATCCATTCATCTGTCGATGAACACTTAGGTTGCTTCCATGTCTTGGCTATTGTAAATAGTGCTGCTATGAACATTGGGGTGCATGTGTCTTTTCAAATTAGAGTTTTCGTCTTTTCCAGATGTATGCCCAGGAGTGGGATTGCAGGATCATATGGTAGTTCTATTTTTAGTTTTTTAAGGAACCTCCATACTCTTCTCCATAGTGGCTGCACCAATTTACATTCCCACCAACAGTGTAGGAGGGTTTCTTTTCTCCACGCCCTCGCCAGCATTTACTATTTGTAGACTTTTTGATCATGGCCATTCTGACCAGTGTGAGGTGATACCTAATTGTAGTTTTGATTTGCATTTCTCTAATAATTAGCAATGTTGAACATCTTTTCATGTGCCTGTTGACCATCTGTAGAATGTGGTGGATTTGTAATAATAGCCAATATTTACGTCATGTCAGATGCTATCAAGCATTTTAATGAATACTTAATTTAATTATAACAGCTGTGAAATATAGGTATAATTATCAGCCCATTTCAGAAGATAACAAAGGCACAGAGTTAAGTCCACAGCAAGATCAGATGCCAACCAAGGCATTTTGACTCCAGAGTTCATGCTGTAGTCCACCCGCTCTCAAGGTGTGGTTTGGGAACCCCAAGACCCTTTTGGGGAGGGGTCTGCAAGTTTAAAACTATCTTCATGATAATACAAATGTATTATTTGCCTTTTTCACTCTCATTCCTCCATGATTATACAGTGGAATTTTTGAGAGGCTATATAACATGCCATTATATCATTTTATAAGAGTGTAAAAGACTTCTTAGATCAAAAAGTTCAGAACTGACACTCTGGTGGCCTAAACTGTTATCCCTGTACTTTTCATCTCTATAAGTTATGGATCAATTCCCAAGATAAATTGTTAGTTTAAAAAAAAAAATGAGATACAGAAGGGTGATTATAATATGCTTCCATTTATGTAAAAAAAAAAGGGGGAACTCTCTATACCTGTACTCTCTCTGTACATAGGAATCAGAGAAAACTTTTTTTTTTTTTTTTCCCATGCCACACAGCTTGTAGGATCTCAGTTCCCTGGCCAGTGATTGAACCTGGGCCATGGCAGTGAAAGCCCAGAACCCTAACCATTAGGCCACCAGGGAACTCCCCACAGAAAACTTCTAACTGTGGTTATTCTTAGGGTAGGAGATTGGAGGACAGGGAATGGGGAATTAGGAAGATTTTTCACTGTATATAGTTTAGTACTATTGGATATTTTTCTTCTACTATGTGAATATGTTAACTTTTTAAAACAAAGTTTAAACAGATAGCCATAAGGGGAACAAAAGGTAGATTTAAAAAAAAAAAAAAAAGGATGGTTGGGGTATTTCTTCTGACTTTGCTGTCCAATGGTTCAACTCTGAGGACCTTAGCTTGGGTCTTAATATTATAAGGGTTAGTATACTTGTTCTATCCACTTGCAGGGATATAGAAAGAAAAAAATATTAGATGTAAAAATACTTTGAAAGGAATTAAGCTCTCACTGGGAGGAGGACATTGTTAGTGAATTGTATGTTTCATTAACGTGTTCACCTGTTTTCTTTTAGGTTTGTTTTGGGGCTCACAGATTGGAGAGAGGATTGATTTACTATTTTGCAGTTAATTATACAAAAGGGGCCTTTGTAGACATACCAAAAAATATTTCTGATTTGTGTTTTTAGGATCAAGAAATGCAGAAATTACTATGAAATTCTGGGGGTTTCACGAAATGCCAGTGATGAAGAGCTTAAGAAAGCTTACCGAAAACTCGCCCTGAAATTTCATCCTGACAAGAACTGTGCTCCTGGAGCAACAGATGCTTTCAAAGGTCTGATCCTAAACTAATGCTTAATTCTGCCCTTCTATGTTGTTTGGTCACAGCAAGTTTTCAGCCTCCCCTGTAATTGTTTTATAAGGCCACAAGCAGGGTTTTGTTTTTTCCTGCCACACCTCTTAGATAGTGATTATTAGCATAGCTCTCTCCTGTCCTCATTCACTTACCTTAATTTCTTTTGGAAAAAATATTTGGTTTCTCTGTGACACCTTTTGGAACCTTTCATTCCTTGATTCAGCAAATCTTTATTGAAGATCTATGTGCCAGGTGCCATGGTGAGGAAAACAGATGTGATTCCTCTTGTGGAACTTATAGGTCGGTGGCCACTTGCAAGTAGGGCCTAGAGAGCATTTCCAAACTTCTTTGACCATGAAAATCTTTGTTCATGAAACCTCTGTTATTAACATGTATGAAAAAGCTTTATACAGCTTTGTAAAGAGGAAAAACATGGTTATAGATCGAATCTTTTTTCCATTGATTTCCATGATACTTTCAGTGATATATTCTTAAAAAATATTTTGGATCCAACACATAAATAAAAATCTTACTTAAGAGCTTCACCCTCAGGAATGTCATTGATTAAGGCAAGGATTATCAATGGATGCCGAAACCATTGGGTGATAGGTTGTTGTTGCATATGATATTCACATAATGTCAAATTATCACCCACAGAATACTTATTGACTACACAGGGGAAATTTTCCTTTATAACCGAGATAGCTAGCTGTCACCACTTTAACCAAGTGATCCAACTTATCATCACTAATACTAGAACAACCTAACATTACATGTTGTAATACCATGTGGTATTCTTGCCAAAATGTTTGACCTGAATCTAATAAAGAAGCAATCAAAATATGGGACATTCTACAAAGAACACTGAACTACTCTTCAAAAAATTCAATATAATGAAAAACAAAAAAGGTGGGGAGACTGTTCTGGATTAAAAGTAACTAAAGAGACGTGAAACCAAATGTAATTCATGAACCTTGCATGGATTCACTGGGTGATAATGAATTGATGTTAATTTTCTTAGCTATGATATGATGTTGTGATCATGTAGGAGAATATCTTTCTTCTCCAGAGACATAGCTAAAATATTTAGGGGTGAAGTGTCATAATATCTGCTGCCTACTTTCAAATGGTTCAGCAAAAAAATGAATACATATTATATGTGTATGTGTAGAGAGTTGAGGAAAGCAATGTGGTAAAATGCTAATAATTGATGAATAAATGTAAAGGTTTTTATTGTACTATTTTTTCGTCTTTTCTGGAGATTTGAAATTTTTCAAAAGAAAAAGTAAAAAATGATAGATCTGAGACATTTTTTAAAGTCAGCATTTACCTCAGAGGGCAAGCTACCCTTGCTGATGTGCCATTGTGAATCTAGTTCTCCCCACAGTTTCTACAAGGAAACAGATAACCCACAATTTCCTCACACCTTCATGTAAGGTACCTCACAGACTAATGCCATTTCTCTGAGAAATCTGCCAGATTTCAAGGGATGTGAATGTTTAAGCAACTCTGTTTAGGTTTTTCTGTTTGTTTTTTCTGCTTAGCAGTTTTATTGCTATAAATATTTAATACAATTCCCTAGCTAGAAGAATCATAAGGAAATGCTCTTTCTGACTATGTTTCTGATAGTGTTGACTGAATTAAAGGTAGGCGGGTAGGAATGTCTTAAAAGATTTTTTTTCAAGATTTCTTTGATTGTTGGCACTGATTGTATTTTTAAATGAAATTGGACAAAGTTTGCACATTTGTGCATAGGGAGAAGTGATGGTATGCATATGTAATCTATTCAGTCTTTGGTCCCTCTTTGAGACATTGAAGATACTTTTTTTCTTTTTTTGGCCGCACTGCTCGGCTTGTGGGATCTTAGTTCCCTGACCAGGGATTGAACCCAGGCCCTCAACAGTGAAAGCACAGAGTCCTAACCACTGGACCGCCGGGAATTCCCTGGAGATACATTTGTTAATTTCTAAAGACCATTTTTAAAAGTAGGCTGAGGGATTTCCCTGGAGGCACAGTGGTTAAGAATCCGCCTGCCAATGCAGGGGACAGGGGTTCCATCCCTGGTCCGGGAAGACCCCACATGCTGCGGAGCAAGTAAGCCCGTGTGCCACAACTACTGAGCCTGCGTGCCACAACTACTGAGCCCGCATGCCACAACTACTGAAGCCCACGTGCCTAGAACCTGTGCTCCACAACAAGAGAAGCCACTGCAATGAGAAGCCCGCGCACCCCAACGAAGAATAGCCCCTGCTCGCAGCAACGAAGACCCAACACAGCCAAAAAAAAAAAAGTAAGCTGAAATAAGACTGATGAGTGAGGACTTTGCTTTTAGCCCAGCAGGAGGATTTTTACTGATTATTTTATTCAGGAGATTGTATGTGACTTCATGTTAGAATACCACTACTTATGTAGGAACTGTTTCCAACCATAAACTACTGCTCTCAAGGAAATAACACATTTTTGATGACGGAGAACAGTACTTCTTAGTTCATCTTGAGTCCAGTGTTGTTTCAGGCTTATCAGACTAGATCGTGGAAGATTTCAAGGGCAAGCACTTTGGTGAACTTTCTAGGCCCAAGCACCTTTCCTTGGGTCACTGTGAAGTTGTCCAGCACCAATCAACTCTGGGCTCTTCATTGCTACTACTATAATCACCCTCAGCTACAGCAAAGACTATGTACTCAGGTACTCAGGTGCTTTTTGTTTTTGTTGCAGCAATAGGAAATGCCTTTGCAGTCCTGAGCAACCCTGAGAAGAGACTCCGCTATGATGAATATGGAGATGAACAGGTGACTTTCACTACCCCTCGAGCCAGACCTTATAATTATTACAGGGACTTTGAAGCCGACATCACTCCAGAAGAGCTGTTCAACGTCTTCTTTGGAGGACATTTTCCTACAGGTTAGTATCCCAAAATTATCGTTTAAGAAGTCATAGGGACTTCCCTGGCAGTCCAGTGGTTAAGACTCCACGCTTCCACTGCAGGGGGTGCGGGTTCGATCCCTGGCTGGGGAACTAAGATCCCACATGCCGCTCGGCGCGGCCAAGGAAAAAAAAAATTCATATATATTTTGAGGATCTGTTTGAGGACCTGAATAGAGGGACCATGGTATGGTGGCAACAGCAAACTTTGGAATCAGATAATCTGGGGTTGAAGGCATGTCTCCACCCTCCAACTATGCTTGATTTTGACTTCGTCCGTCTGATCTTGTTTCCTTACCTAAAAATGGGGTTGATAATACCAACCTCACAAGGCTGCTCTGAGGATTGGATATTTTTTTAAGTGTTTTATAAATTAGAAGCAAAATGCCCGTATTATCATTATTGCAAAATAGCATTTATATAAAGGTAAAGGTTAGAAAAGTACCCCCAGAGAGTTGGAAGTTGGGTTAATTAAATGCCTGGGAAGTAAATTGAATTTTGTCAGGTGCTATTAAAGATACTAGTGACATAATCTGATATTGGGCAAGGAGGCAGACGTGAGCATGTCAGACAGGATTCATGGCCCAAGTGCTTTCTTTCTTAGCCTCTTGGGGTTCTCTCACTCACTAGTTACAAAGGATTATTTAAATAAGGGCGAGAGAGCTAAGCATGTCCCATTTCCAGCTGGTTCACTTGACATACCTACTGTTGTATTTTTCTACTGAGTAAAATGGGACAATACTCTACCCTCAGAGAACCTAGTTGGAAGCAAGGACCTTGGAAAAGGCAAGGAAGGGGTGTTTGCCATATTGCATACTAAGTATTTTTCTTTCTTTTCCAGGAAACATTCATATGTTTTCAAACGTGACAGATGACCCCCACTATTACCGCCGGCGGCACCGACATGAGAGGATGCAGACACGGAAGGAAGAGGAAGAAGATAAGCCTCAGGTACCTGGGGAGGACAGGACAACAGCTGCCCATAAACACTTGTACTGAGCTGACCTTTATGTAGTATGATCAGGTTTTCGAAGTTCAACTTGAGATATGTTGCTAAAATGTGCTTTAGGAAAGCAGAAGCCTGGCAAGAGGAGCTGGATAATTGGCCCAAATAAGCCAGAATGGTACCCCCTCCCCCATCCATTCTTTGGTGACTGTCCTGGGAAACCTGTTCACCTATGGGGCTGTCTTGAAAAATGTTTTCTTGACTGCAGAGAATAGGAACCCCCTTCAAAATATTCAATACTAAAGGGGGTTTAAGGTAAGGGATCAAGGGAGTCTCATGAAGCTTAAGGGCAGGAAGGTTGCTGGGCCTTACGTCAGACGGGAACCAGGAACTGGGGTGCTGTCAGGCCCCCATGCAGCTGTGCTCTCCGTGACTCTTGGGGCCAGACTGTCTCCAGTTTTCCTGCCTCCCTGCATCTGTTTTGTTCTCTCTAAGCAGCCTGGCTTTTCTACTTCCCCTTGCAAATGTCCAGTCTACAGTGCCTCAGAGTATGTGTCCTTTCTTCAAGTGACTGCCTAGCAGTGAATGATGATGGATCTCAATCCCAGATGCTTAGGAGGGAGAATGTGATCATCCCTGCTACGGTTTGATGTCCCCCAGATGTCCCACAGTCCATTCAGCTGAGGCCAAGGCAACAAAGTTGCATAATAACATGACCTCATGAGAGTCACAGTCTGGGCAAGCTCCCGCACAGGTGTCTGCTTCATTGGTCTTAGAAAAGGGGGCTGCAGAAGGATTACTGAGTGTCAATCCAGATTGTAGGTGGGCCTCGTTCAGCCTTTTCAGCAGACAGAATGGGGCTGTTTGGTACTTCTCAGCAGAAAGTACAACCTTCCCAGAAAAGCCTTGGGCTATGTGCAGTACATCAGTAATTCATATTTTCTTTGGGAAAACTGTTCTCTTTTCAATAAGCTTTATATTGATGAAGAGCACTTACACCAAATGCTTTTTCTTTTTCAGACTACATATTCTGCATTTATTCAGTTACTTCCAGTTCTGGTGATTGTGATTATATCTGTGATTACTCAGCTGCTAGCTGCTAATCCCCCATATAGTCTATTCTATAAATCGTAAGTCAAATATTTATAAATATTTCTTAACAAGCTGGTAAATTACTAACATTCCATTTCACCTTTTGTTGTAGAAAACACTGATTTTGTGTTTAAAGGAACAGCTGGATAGTAATAATACAGAGACTCAAAAATATTGTTCTTTAGGCAGTTTCCCAGGCACTCAGGACCTGGATTGTTTTGTTCTACAGCGACATCATCTGGTCAGCTGCAGAATAGCAATGGCTGGTTTCTGAAGGATTAATAGACGAACTCCAGGTTCAGATTAAATCTTTAACATTCCACTTTAGAGTTAAAAAGGACCTTACTGAGCTTGTGATAGTGTCGCTGGACCCCTGTGAGTCTGAGAACATAGTAACTAAGGTCTAGTGATTATTTCCAATTTAAGAAATTGGAAGAATAGTACATTTATTCA
The DNA here is from genome assembly GCF_965194825.1 of Balaenoptera physalus. NCBI lineage: Eukaryota > Metazoa > Chordata > Mammalia > Artiodactyla > Balaenopteridae > Balaenoptera > Balaenoptera physalus. The sequence continues at coordinate 61,009,357 of NC_138890.1, forward strand.
TAAGGCTATACAGTCAAACCATAGTATCTCATTTCTTTGCTTTTGCTGAAAATATAGAAATCATTATAAAGTTTGTATTGCATGGAAAATTTGAGCTCTGATAGGAATTTTTAAATTTCTTCAGTTAATTATTTTAGTTAAATCAGTTCTCAATTTGATCCCTAGACCAGCATCATCTAACTGCCAGCATGTTAGAAATGCAGACTCTTAGGCCTTACTCCATATCTACTGACTCAGAAACTCTAGGGGTGAGAACCAGCAATATGAGTTTTAACAAGCCCTCCAGATAATTCTGGTCATACTAAAGTCTGAGAATCACTGGATTATTTTTTTAATCAATAATGGGAAATACTATTACAGTTTAGCAGACAAAAACCTTTCAAAATGTGGACTCCATGGAACCATACCTAACAGGAAGAGCTCTTGTTGGTGATCACTATAGACTAAAGACTATCATTCTAGATCAATATCTTCATTTTACAGAGAGGAAAGCTGAGACTCAGAGGTTATTGCTGTCGGGACACAATGGCCTGATTCCCTCTTATTTCCTGACTTCCATATTTCTCCATATGCTACTGCTACCTCCTTTCTTGTCAGGCCAGTGGGGCAGACAGGAACCTGCCCTGATAACAGCTTCCCAGAGGGAGGCAAGAGCAGTCATGGCTCTTAGACATCCAGCAAGATCCGTAAGTTGAGAGATCAAAGGAAAAGGCTAGGAAAAGGTCAAATATAACTCCTTTAAGATGGACTTTGTCCAGTTTTAACAAAATCAGCTTGGATTTTGCACATTGCCATCACATTGTTTTAACTTGAATTTGAACTCCCTTCTGTACTTTCTTATGGTTAGACTTCAGTTAACCCAGACCTGTTAAAGTTTCTGAGCACCAGACACCTTTGGATATCTTAGACCCACTGAGAGTTAGCCTGGAGGTATCATTGAAATCTTTTGTCTTAGTTTTTTGCAGTTCTCACCTAATGGCTATGTGTAAAGTACTTTTTATCATGTCCTAAACATTAGAACTAAGTTGGTATAAGCTGTCTGGTTATTTTTAAATAGTTTATAGTAACAGTCATTTCATTCAGCCAACATTTACCAATAGCCACTCTGCACCAGGTGCCATGCTAGGTCCTATACAATATAGAAATTGTTTTTTAAGCATTCAGCATTCTACTTTTAACATAGAAAGCAGTCTAAGAGAGGTCAATCCAGATAGCTGCACCCCCATATTCACAGCAGCATTATTTACAGTAGCCAAGACATGGAAACAACCTGTACACACACACACACACACACTATGGAATATCATTCAGCCATAAAAAATGAAGAAATCCTACCGTTTGTGACAATATTGAGAGACCTTGAAGGCATTATGCTAAGCGAAATAAGTCAGAGAAAGACAAATACTGTATGATCTCACTTATATGTGGAATCTAAAAAAAAAAAAAAAACCAAACTCAGAAAAAGAGATCAGACTTCTGGTTACCGAAGGTGGAGGAGAGAGGGAAGGGGAATTGAAGGAAGATGGTCAAAGGTACAAACTAACAGTTATAAGTTAAATAAGTACGAGGTATGTCACATACAACACAGTGTTACAGTAGTAGCACTGCTGTATGATAGGAAAGTTAAGAAAGTAAATCCTGAGAGTTCTCATCACAAGGAGAAAGGTTTTTTTGCCTTTATTCTTGTCTTCTTTCTTTTCTTTTTATTGTATCTATATGAGAAGATGGATGTTAGCTGAACCTATTGTGGTAATCATTTCATAATTATGTAAGACAAACCTTCATGATGTATGTTTTAAATTTAAAAAGAGAGAGAGAGAGAAGAGAGGGAGGTGAATCCTTTAAGGAAATAAATATGTTGAGACTGAATCCATTTGAACATGCTCACATAATAGCAACAATGATGACATTACACTTACTGCTTTGCTTGGGAAATAATAAATGTTAGATGTATTAGAAAATGATATCTGCATCTGCCCTCTGAAGAGGTGATTGTGTGAATGATCTCTGTGAGGCCAGTGCTAAAAGTGATATTGCCAAGTATGACAGGCATACCTGAGCCTCTCTCTCCTTGTTTCAGGACCTTGGGCTACACCATTTCTAGAGAAACCCAGAACCTACAGGTGCCTTACTTTGTGGATAAAAACTTTGACAAGGCCTACAGAGGAGCATCTCTGCGTGACCTGGAGAAGACGATAGAAAAGGATTACATTGATTACATCCAGACAAGTTGTTGGAAGGAGAAACAACAAAGTAAGATGCTCTAAAAGGGGCTTTAGCTGGTGCCATGCTTCCAACCTGAGGCATCCACAGCTTCCTGATCCCTTCTCTCTCTTTGTTTGAGCTACTGATGTTTACGTGAACAGGCATAGGACAGAGGCCCATTCAGGATATTACAAAAAAAGGGAAGTTTATTGACAGGATACATGTGGCCAGGACTGGGAAATCTTAGGAACTTGGGCAGTACTAGTTGCCTATCTGTCTGTCTGTCTCTGAGTCTCTACATCTCTCTGCCTATCTGCCCTCTCTCCTCTCTCTACCAACTTCTTTTCTTTGCTTTTTCAAGCTCTCCTCCTTCACAGCCTTAATTTGCCATGGTTTATTTTGGTTGCTACCCTCCTATTCACTCTCCCAACTTCCCCAACCCCACAAGTCATTGGCCCCTTTCTACATCACAAGCTTCCTGTTTAAGTAGCTCGCTGGTTTGGTCCATGGTTTCCTGATTTCACATTTCCCAGAGGGAAATCTGATTGATCCAACCTAACCAAAGTTTTATAGGTTGTTGTTATTGAGTTCGGTGCCCCTTCTCTTCCCCTCCAATCAGCTGTGGCCACACAGAACAAAAGCGACTCTCCCAGGAGCAGGCCTTCCACACTGTTTCCCTGGAGACAATGGGGGTGACAGTGTTGGCTTCCAACCCCAGTGAGTGTTCATGGGGAGTGCACACACACACACACACACACACACACACACACACACACACACACACACACACACACACACACACACACATATATCCATTAGTAATTGTATCTTATAAAACTTAGCTTTGGTTAATTTTTAAAAAGCAAACTAACTCATTTTTTAAAACCTTGTCTGTCACTGGGTATTGTTAAACATCTAACAGTGTCTGATAAATTTAGATCCTCAGTCACAGTGCTGCTAAGCCCTCGCTGACCCGTCATGCATCCCAACCCCACCCCAAGTTAGTCTCTCCTTCCTCTGTGTTTTTAAAGCACTTTGCTCATCCTGCCAAGACAGTGCCACCCTCGCCATATTAACGTGTTCTGTAGGTACATGACAGTCTCCCTGCTGGACTCTGGGGTCTCTGAGGGCAAAAACCATGTCTTAACTAATTTTGTGTCCCAGGCCCTTGGCACAGTCTTTGCTTCAGAGCAGATGCTCCACAAATGTCTTTTGAAGAGAGGGTTCTCAGGACTGGAAAACAGTGAAACTGCTGAGGACTAGGAATCACTGAGTAGGGCTAGTGTCCTAACCCTGCCCCTGAGGGACCTTGTCTCTGCTGTCTACTCCTGTAGGGCAGAGCCCACCTGACCTCTCAGGTGCATTAGGAGCTTGGTGGGCAATGACTTGGATGTAAGGGGGAATTCAGCAGGAGGAGGAAGTTGCTTTTTTATTGAAAAAACTGAGGGGTCAGGAAGTACCCCTACCCCACTGTTAAACTAGGTTTTGCAAGTTTCAAAAATCAGGAAAGAATTTTGGAGCAAGATAGAGTCCTTAGACTTAAAGGCATTATAAACGTGGATCCAAATCAGGTGAAGGCCACAGCGTATGTCCTAAGAGTCTCCATTATTTTAGACTCTGAGAGGGTTTTGAAATTATGCAGAGAGCTCATGGTAAGGATTACACCTAAGGTGGCTTCTAGGCTTTTGTCCCCATCCTCATGAGGCCTACTTTCAGGGCTTTGGCACTCTCCAGGTATAAACAGATCCAGTGGGTGAGCATGATGCGTGTACCCACAAGTTCCAAACCGGGGGCTATCAGCACACACCCCTTACAAATCTATTTCTGGCATTTAAGGATGGTGGCTGTCCGGAGCCTCCACACAGCCCAAGTGCCATTTGAGAACAAGCAGCATCTGCCCTCCGGATCCAGCAGCAAGTGCAGCCAGCATGGTTAAATTTAGCACACGGAGGTTGTAAAAATAAACCCGCTTGAGAACAAAGTTCACTCTTGGCAAAATACCGAATGGAAACTGTTTTTAGCAAAGTTAGCCATTGTCTTTTAAAATCTTTTGTTAATTTCTTTTCTCTGCTTTCTTCCTCCCAAGGAGGTTGTATGGATTATAGAAGATGGTATGAGTATAACGCTTAGCATGGTGTCTGGCATATAGTAAGTGTTTGGATCCTGACTGAATCCAGACCTTGCTTGGCCTTGCTCGACTGGATGCAGCACTGTCTTATGAGGCTGGATCATGATGGTCGTTGGGATCTGTCGGGGTCTTCCAGCTGTCAGGACTCTGATCTGGGCTGTCATGCAGAGTGTTTCTGAGAGAGGCTTTGGGACTTGCCTCTCTTGGCAATTTGCTTGAGTCAGCTTACCCTGAAGGTGCAATGCTCTGTCCATCTATTACACTGGCATTCAGGGCAGGGGAAACATTTTGCAGAGAAGAAAAGATGTTCTCTTGATCCTGCCCCTGCCAAAGATTTTGTTTTTTCTTAGAAGTTATTGAATATTAACAGAACTTGTGAAAAGTAACATATTCATTGAGTTGACCTTTTGTTCATTGAAGTGCAAAAGTATTCACTGGCAGTTTGGAGAGAAGTTTCTCCAAGCATGGTCATGGGGGTGTGGGACACAGTTCCTTGAAACACTGCCCTTGTGCAAGGTCATTGCTCTAGAGCAAGGTCATTGCTCTCAATCTCTGGAGCATTGAAAACTGGTTTCAATGAACTTTAAAAAAGCAACGTCATGTTTTGAGAAAAGCATTCATATATGTGCAGTTCTCTTTCATCAGCTCATTACAGTGGTTGTCAGTGTATAAAATAGTAAGAATCACTAGCCCTTAATGTTTTCTGGAATGAGATTTCAGGCAATGAGACATTTGGATAAGGTCAGTAACAAAAAACCTAAGGAAATCGTTTCCAGGAAAAGCAAAGCCACAGGATCTGCTCTATATACTGGTGTAACTGTGACTCAGAGGACCAAAGGCACAGCCTGATTTCACAGAGCCCTCTTGAACAGGTTTCCCACATGCCAAAGAAGCCAGACAGATGGAGTCAGTGCCTAGCTCTGGGCGGAACGAAGGAGCAGAGGGCTTTCATTTGGGTGCGGCGCATGATCCGCATGATCCGCCCTGAAGCCGCATCACTTGCGAGGATGCCTGTGCGGGGGCGGGTGGGGGGGGTGGGGGGTGGGGCAAGCTCTGGCTGGCACGCACTGCAGGCCCCACGCCACGGGGTGAGAGCACATTGTTCTAGAGCCTAGGAGACCCCCTGTTTGCCAAGCAACTGCTGGGCCAGGGCCCAGCCTCTGAACCCACATCGCAGAGGGTGGGTTTTCATGCATACCCACCCCTCACCCTGGAGTCCTGCACTTAATCTGCACTTTGGGCCTTACTTGGTGTAAACGGAACCATTGTGAGCAGAAATGCCTGTATTTTGTGTTGATACAGACTTATTCAGAAACCACTGCGCATTGTTCCCTCTGGCTTGGTATTAAGTCCTGTTTCCAGGCAGTTTGCTGATTAATCAGACAGGTGCCTCTCGTTCCACCAAGAAAAACAAAATCTGTCAGCAAGATGACTAAGAATGGATAGACATATTTCAGAATGATTAAAATAGCATTTTCACAAGTGTGGTCTTTTAAACATTGAGTAGCTGCCTGCTATCTGAGGCTTTCAGAAGCCACGCAGCCCCTCGAAGCATGCCATCCTGTTAATACACAACACGTCTCTGGAGGTGCTTTTCAGGCATTCCTTCCTACGAATGTCTCTGAAACTATACAAAAGAATAAAAAAGAGAGGCAGCCAAACCACTGTTGAGTCCGGGAGGACAGCAGAGATTATATTCTGGTTAAAAATAGAATGACTTTCTCCACCATGAAGAGAAAATGAAATACATTTCGTCAAGGAGACAGAGGTCACCGGATCCAGATGATTTCACTTTTAAAAGAGCCCAGCTGCCTTTGGCCTTTGAGTTAGGGGCCCCACATGTGGTGAGGGAATGAGGAACGCCGCCGGCAACCTGCCCTTCTATAGAAGGCACGCCTGCCGGTGGAGGGCTCTGTGTCGGTCCGCATGTACGAGTTATGATCCGGCAACGCAGAGGGAAGGATGAAGCAGCTGTCTTTGTTTCAGATGACAGGAACAGGCGATTGGACTCCATTCTCTCCCAACTGCCATCTGAATACCACTCGTAGGAAAGCCCTGAAACAGGGTCTCCTTTTACCGCACGCGTGCAGGTTTCCTAAGTCTGGTGCCAAATGTTCTATTGATAAGAACTAAGTCCAGTGCTTTTGTAATAGAGCACAGATACTGTTGGACTCCAGGATCACAGGTGTCCCTTAATCCTCAGCACCTGGTGTAGCGTAGCTGCCTGATACATGTTTCTTGAGTAAATGAGTGTTTCTTAAGTTTAATTGAAAGAAAAAGCATTAAAGTAAAAGGAGCTTTGCTTCCAGAAGTATTGAAGTGAAACAGAGGAGCTCAACTTTCTTGATGAATTGTTACCTCTTTTATCTTTCAGAGTCAGAGTTGACCAATTTGGCAGGATTATACAGAGATGAACGATTGAAACAGAAGGCAGAGTCGCTGAAACTTGAAAACTGTGAAAAACTTTCCAAACTGATTGGCCTACGCAGAGGTGGCTGAGAGGATGGTAGTCCTATGCAGGCTCGGGGTTTTGCTACGTGTTACTGTTTATGTTCCTAATTCCATTGTATAATACAAAATTAGGAAATGATGAACATTTTACAATTTGCTAACTTTGTTTGGTGGGCAGAGTTGGAGGTGCTTCAGCACGGAGCCAGACTTGTCATCACAGAATCCTTCCTGGGGATTGGCTCCGGGGGCCAGGAGCAGGTCATCTAAATTGAATTAATGGCAAAGCATTAGATTCAGCCCCGTGCTCTGCGCCTACCCTGCCTCTAGAAATGTAGTTCAGGGCACCCCAGAGCAGATTCATATTTTCTTCCTTCTTCCCTTCAGTGAAGTCTCAATAGCCAGTCATTCCTAGGCTTAGCCAAAGCAGCTTAATATTGGTTGTTTACAATGTGCACTGAGAATTATACCTCTCCCTTTATTAGAGTCATCGTCTCCCCACCAGATTCAGCTGTTGGAACAACTCAACTTTCCATTTTCTAAGGGAAATGTGGAGAAATGTAAACTGTTGTAGTCCACAGTTTTCTAGTTGTCTAATCTCTGTTCAGAGTCACTAGCATTAGCAAACTGCCTAATTTGGGTTTCTTTTACTTCCTTAACCCTCTCTCTTGTAGAGAGCCCAGAAATTAAGTTATTGAGTGAAACAGTTCAATGGACACATGGAAGCAGGGGCCAGGGGTGAAGGTAAAATGCAAGACTAAGTCTCAGCTGCTCAGTGCAGGTTCCCTAGTCCATCACAGAACCCAGAGAATGTCCTTGTTGGCATTTCCCCTTGCAGCATCACACTTAAGCTGAGTCCCTACACCCCACAGAGGTACAGTGGTCATACCTAAGAGGAGGCACTGCCAGCCAGCTGGGCTGTTTGCTCAAGCCTAGAGATAGAGGGGAAAGACCCTCAGTCTGTGGCTATGGGGGTATGGCGTTGGCCCCAGCAGTCATTGTTTAACCCAGTGCCCTGTAGTTTGTGATGGGAGATGCTTTTTCATGTAGTCAACATTTGTTGAGTGCCTGGTGTGGAATGAGAACATTGGCTCAGAGAGGATGCATGGTTGAACTGGGTCACACAACTTGTTGTGACAGAGCTAGATGGTAGGCCGACTATCAGGTAGGAAGTGTGTGATCATCCCCATTGCTCAGGTAATTCTAGCCATATTGGTTAAAGCAGAATCTTTCCCAAGGATGCTCCTCCCCCCACCCTGGGATCCTGTATCCTTTCTATGGCAGTCCTACATCCACTCAGGACACCTCTCTACACCACTTCTGTATACAAAACAAAAGCAGGCAGCTCTTCCCACTGGTGACAAGGAGGAGGGAAGTTGTTGCCTGGACTGTGTGGTTCTGGGCCTTCCCATGGAGGTGAGCTACCAGGACCAAGCTGCCCAGATTATATCATGAATCTGAACCTGGAAGGATCAGTAGGTAAATGTAGTCTACACTCCATGTTTTCTTCAGAATGGAAGAAAAGTTCCTGTTGGATGGAGAGTCTACATTAAAACTTGTTTCCAAAGTAGAGTTTTCTCCTTTCAGATGCATAGCCATGATTTAGACAGATGTATCTAGTATTGTCCCACGTGTGGGCATCCCACAGGGTCAGGAGATGTGTCCAGAGGTAAAGAGTGGGGCTTTGGTGGCTGGTAGGGGCACCTGCTCAGTTGTAGGGAGGGAGAGCAGCTCCAGAGATAGTCAGATTTTGTCACCCAACGAAGTCTATCCTCCTGGGTTTTGGGAGGCTTCCTTGATCCCCTCTGAGTGACTGAAGGGATTTACATGATAAAATGTGCCTGTGAGCCAAATGAGCTATAGAAAGTTGTTTTCCTGTACACACAAAAATCAAAGCTCCCCTGTCCCCAGCCCCAATCTCTGCTAGAAAATGAGCCATAATTAAACTGACTTGACAAGGTAAAAGACTCTGCTCTAGATGCCCATGAATAGTGTAGTCACACCTGGATTTCATGGCAGAGATGAGTTATCTGTGATGATACTAAATAGAGGCAATACTAACTCACTTCATTAAATGTCAGGTCTGTTGTCTGTTTTTATAGCACTGATGGTACTGTTTTATTTATTACCTAATAGACTGCAACACTCACATCTGGTTTTCCTCAAGGGAATGGTATTTGCTTTGGATTGAAGGATAGTTTAATCTATTTGGTACTGTCCAGAATATTGTTAAACTATAATTTCCTGGGTTGCATTTTAGATGGGTTGTCTGCATGGTGGTAAAATAAGCGTTTTCCTCTTGCCTACATCATTTGGAAAGTTTTTATCATATATAAACTCTCTAGGCATGGCATATTCTTGCTCTCAGAACTTGGCATGCAACTCTAGACTATTGCTGTGAGCACAAATGCAGACTGGAGACGCGTGATGGGAGTGGGGCTAAGAAATAGGGCTTGAGGCTCGAGCAGAAAGCGAAGCTCTCGTAAGAATGGAAGTGCCCTCTACACTGCATGATCAGCAGTGAGGAAGGTGGGATGAAAACCCTTCTCATCACAAGGGGCACTGCAGCTTAAAGGAATCCGTGTCCCCAGATTAGCAACCCTGGGGTTCATCTGCTCAAACTAGAGGACTTCTGAACTTCCTTCATCAGCTCCAGGCCTCACAGCTTGGGAGAAGTGACCAGCAAGAAAATGCCATTGCTGTTCTTTCTGTTGGAAACTATTAGAAATTATGCCGAACTCCAAACCCCACTGGAACGTGGAATCCAGCAGCCTAGTCAAGCTATGTGTTACTCTCATTTACATCCTCACACTCAGGACTGGCTTTGTGAGGAGGCACTGTTGGGATTCCAGAGCTTTCTGTTACGAATAGCCACACGCGTGAGTTCATCGTCTGCATGCACTGTTCCTCACAGGAGCTAGCGCTTAATTAGTATTTATTTTGGATTCATTTAAGGTATAGGCTTAGTGTCCTAATATATTTATTTTTGGAAAGGACCAACTTATTATACATCTTATTTTTTGAGCCTGCATTGTTGATAACCTCGTGCAGTGACCACCAAGTAACTATATACCTGTATGTTAGATATTGATTACATCTTTTGCATCACATTCAGTATTTGGAATTAAAGATGTGAATGTTCTGCGACCAGAGCCAGGTTTGACACAGACGGCATCAGCTCCTGGTGGAGTAAGAATCCTGAAAAATCTGGTCACCTGATCCATTGCATCTGGATTGAGTGTATTTTAACAGAAAGAAATTAAATGATTTTATATAAAAAGAATGGCTTTATATTTTTCCTTTGTTCTTTTACCTTTGCCCATGGCACCCGTAGGTACTGCATATTGCCTGACTCCTTGGAGCCACTTAGGACTAGACAGGCTGTTGACCTCTGCTCCAGTGTTCCCGCATACATCAATGGAATTATTGGTGTTTAGCATAATAGATAGCATTGGTGGCATCACCAATTCAATATTTGTTTTCCGTCAGATGTCAGCAGTTGCAGCATATTACAGCCAATGTACACATCAAATCTACTTGGCATCTAAACATCAGGTGTTATCACAGTTCCTTACTGGCTTTGTTCCTAATGGTCCTCAGGGTAGTCTTGGTTTAGAAATGCAGGACATTGTTAATGTAATAATAATACCTTTCATGTGAAGAAAGATTAAGGTGATATTCAATTCAGCAAAGGTGGAGAACTTACTATGTACCAGTGGCCTGAACTTTTGGGATGGGGGTCAGGAAACAAGTGAGACCCAGTACCATGGCTCCTGGAGTTCACATCTAATGGGGAAGCCAATTAGACAATGCTCCCCAGTGGGAAGAATGTCAAAGGGGAGACCAAAGGAAGCTTGGGAATCTATAACAATGGGATTTAATCCAGGATGAAGGATCAGTGAAAGCAATTCTGAGGAAAAGAGATTTGAAATGTAATCATCCTTCATACAGAGCGCAGTGATTTTTTTTTTAAATGGGGATAGAAGCAACACCACTGGAGTGCTCCCATTTCCACAAATAGCACCACCATCCATCCAAATATGAAGTCAGAAACCCAGGAGACTTTGTGTGGTAGACTTAATTTGGTGTCCTCCAGTGGACCACACCTAATATTCATGACCTTGTGTAGTCCCCTTTCTGACCCGGGCTGGCCTTGATTTTAATCAATAGAATGTGGCAAAACCAGCAGCTTGCGTTTTTGCACTTAGGGGAAACCAGCTTCCATTTAAGTCCCACCACCCTGCGACCACCAAGCTAACCACATGGAGAAGCCATGCAGAGGAGAACCAAACAACTGAGCTGGCAGCAAGAACTGAACGCAGACACAACCTGAGCCAAGCTGGTTGCCACCCACGCTGATGATCACAGCAGAAATGAGCTGCCCTGCCAAGCCCGTTTCAAACTGCAGAACCGTGAGCAAATAATACACTGGCTAATGTTTGTTTGGTTTTTTTTTTGGCCGCGCCCAGCGGCATGTGGGATCTTAGTTCCCCGACCAGGGATTGAACCCGCGCCCCCTGCATTGGAAGCACAGAGTCTTAACCGCTGGACCGACAGGGAAGTCCCCTGGCTACTGTTTTAAGCCATTACATTTTTTTTTTTTTTAATTTTTATTTATTATTTATTTATTTATTTATGGCTGTGTTGGGTCTTTGTTTCTGTGCGAGGGCTTTCTCCGGTTGCGGCAAGCAGGGGCTACTCTTCATAGCGGTGCGCGGGCCTCTCACTATCGCGGCCTCTCTTGTTGCGGAGCACAGGCTCCAGATGCACAGGCTCAGTAGTTGTGGCTCACGGGCCCAGTTGCTCCGCGGCATGTGGGATCCTCCCAGACCAGGGCTCGAACCCGTGTCCCCTGCATTGGCAGGCAGATTCTCAACCACTGCGCCACCAGGGAAGCCCTAAGCCATTACATTTTGTGGTAGTCTGCAGCAGTAGACAACCAAACACCTCGACTCCCTTTTTCCCATATCCCCTCCATCATTAAGTCCTATAAATTCTACCTCCAGAACATCCTAAATCCATCTTCTCTCTTCATCTCCTCTGATACCATCTGACTCCCAAATACCATCCACTTTTCTCTGACAGAAACCACTGCAGTAGCTGCCTAAGTAGTCTCTGTGCATTTACTTAGGGCCATCTACAATCCGTACACCTTGCTGCAACCAGAGAGATCTTTTCAAAGCATAAATTATAGCATGTCACCCTCTTGCTTAAAATACTTCAGTACCTTTCTTTTGCCCCCATAATAAAAATCAGCAAAGTCTTCAGCATGGCCTAATACTTAACAAGGCTCTAACAAGTTTCTGGCCTCTACCCCTGCTTGTCCTGTACATCTTTTTCTTTTCTGCCATACTAGTCTTTTAGTTACTACACTATGCCAACCCTTTTGCCCAAGGGACTTTGTATATACTGTTCCCTCTTTCTGGAAGCCTTTCCCATTCACTTGCCCCTGCCCCCTTTGCAAAGTGCCTCCTGGTTACCTTAATAGGTTTCATTCAGCTCAAACATCTCTTCCTCACACCTGACACCCCAGGCTGGGCTAAATCTCCTTTTAAATTACTCTCATTCCTCTCTTTCTTGTACCTCTCATAGCTATAATGCTATTTACTTGAATAGTGACTTAAATTGGGATTTATTTGGGTGTTTATTTGATTATTATCTGTCTCCCCCATTAGACTAAGTTCCAGTCTGGTTTTATCTGAACTGAACCTTGAAGGAAATGACATGTCACCTGTCAGGACTTCCTCTGGAAGTACAGCTCAAATTCTTTGAAATTACTCCCATCAAAAGGCAGGATGTGTCCCCACTGCTTGAATACGGACTCTGTGGTTCCTTGACCAATAGGGTTGGGCAGAAATGACACTATGCCAGTTTTTAGGGCCAGGCCTTAAGAAAACTGGCATCTCTCATTTCGTCACTGTTTTTTTTTTTTGTTGTTTTGTTTTGGAACCCGGGCCCCTGGCAGTGGAAGCACAGAGTCCTAACCACTGGACCACCAGCGTATTCCCTCCATTTCATCACTTTGGATGCTTTCTTTTAAACCCAGTCACCATGCTATGAGAAAGCCCAAGTGGCGCATGGTGAGGAACCAAGAACCTTGGTCCTCAGTCTCAGATGAGCTCCCAGCTGACAGCACCAACTTGCCAGTTATGCGAGTGAGCCGTCCTGGGAGTGGAGCTTCTCATACCCTCACCCCCCACCCCACTAACCATCCCAGGCAATACGACATAGAGCAGAAATAAGCTTTCACTATTGACCCCTGCCCAAAGTGAAGATTCCTGAGCAAAGTGATTTTCTTAAGCTGTAAATTTTGGGTGGTTTGTTAATACAGCAGTAGATAACCAGAACATCAACCAGTATGACAAGCCTGTGCGGAAAGGCAGCACTTCCCAGGGCAGGATCACAAAGCTATCTGTGATGTCATGTTATCCTGAGCTTTGCTGAGCCCCAGCTGGCTAAGAACCTGTAGTTTTTGTTGACATAGAGTGGGAGTTCGTGGCAGTCCCCAGCCAGGGTGACCGTCCCTCATGTCCATGCTAGTATGCAGGGTGCGGACCTGGATCCAGGGTTCTCTCTTGCTCATAACTTCCCATCCTCAGGAACTGGCTGCTGGAGCCTTTTAGGGTTTTGTCCTAAATGTGAAGGGCAGCTGGCGGAGGTGAATGTTGAGTGGCAACGGAACATCAAGCAGCACCTCCTAAAAGACCCTAGAGAGGGGACAGAGTTCATGGGGAGATTCAGTGATCGCTGCCCCAGAGCAATGTTCAGCTTTGTCCAGGGTAATTCAAAGGAGCATTCGCATTTGAAAGACAAAGTTCCTAGAGGTCTCTGTCCTGAGGCACATAAACCACAGAGCACCCTATAGGCCCATGATATCCAATACAGTAGCCACTAGCCAAATATGGCTATTTACATTTATTTATTTATTTATTTATTTATTTTTGACTGCAGTTTGTTCTTTGTTGGTGCGCCTGGGCTTTCTCTAGTTGCAGTGAGCGGGGGTACTCTTCCTTGTGGAGCATGGGCTCTAGGCACACGGGCTTCAGTAGTTGCAGCACGTAAGCCATTATGGCTCACGGGCTCTAGAGCCCAGGCTCAGTAGTTGTGGCGCACAGGCCCAGTTGCTCCGCGGCATGTGGGATCTTCCCGGACCAGGGTTCGAACCTGTGTCCCCTGCATTGGCAGGTGGATTCTTAACCTCTGCGCCAGCAGGGAAGTCCCTGGCTATTTAAATTTAAATTTTAATTGGAATTTTAAAAAATTTAAAAAGCAATTCCTCAGTCACCTGAGCTACATTTCAAGTACTGCTGAGCCACGTGAGGCTACTGGCTGCTGGTACTGGACGGTGCAGAACATTTCCATCAGAGAAATTCTGTTAGACTCTACAGCTCTAGGCCCTTAAAAACTGATCAACAGAGGTGGCCTTGCCCTCAAGGACATGAAAACAGACACAATAAAAAAGGAAAGATAAAACAAGGGCTACCACTGGGAGAGCCACAGGAATGGCCATGTTTGTCAGGTCACAACATCCAGCCAGAAAGAGGCACCTAAGCAGCTAAGGAGAGCAGCCTAAGTGGCTTACCTCCAATCATTTAATTTCAACTTCCCTTTGTGGTCATCGACAACATTTTTTCCAAACTCCTTCTTAATATAGTCATTTCCTACTTGGGGGTTTCAAATTCCATAACTTCAGATTCCATTATGTTCAACCAAAATGCAGCACAGCATCATGGTTAAGAACATGGACTCTGGAATCAGACTGCCTCTGTCAAAACCCTGTTCCAAGGCTCACTAGCTTGGGTGACCTTGGCTTATTGGGTTATTCATTCTCATAGAACCTGCATTTTCTCATCTGTAAAATGTAGACATTAGAACCTACTTCACAAGGTTATTATGAGGATCACATGAAATAATACTAATAAGGCATAATGGTGTCATGAAATAGTGAATACTCGATAAATATTAGCTCTGGTAATAGCTAATATCTAATAGCCTGAGTGTAATCTTATTTGGGTTTCAAAACAAGCCCTCAGTGAGGATTGGTGGGGATGTGTGATCACCTTATTCTTCCCTGCCTCCATTTTACAAGTCTCTTTCATGCCTGACTTCAGTTCTAATCTCTTCAGGCTCTTCAGGCTGCCCAGAGCCTGGTACCAGAATGTGAGGACTCTTATCTTGGGTGAAGCCACTCTCCTTTTCTATTCTTGAGCTTCCCTTCATTGCTTAGGCTCAGGCCCCCTAAGTACTAAGTGTGTTCCTAGGAGGAATAAAGATCACAGGAGGCTGGAGTCTCATACTATGGGGGAAATTTAGAGATTAGAGTGGAATAAAGAGACATGTGAAGCTAAATATACAGGGGTTGTCTCAGCTGACCCTTGCTTCAGGGTCTTGCAGTTTAATGGGCCCTGGGAGAAGGCTGAGGGCTGGTGTCTGAGTGTTGCCTGCTCCTCAGCCCTTACAGTAAGTATAAGCCGGGCCCTGCCCGCTCCTCAGGACTGCGTGAGAAACATATCATATAATAGATGTGCAAATTCCCTATAAACTTAAATTACTAACGGTGTTGGAGGTTCTCTTCCCCAGGCGGCTCCTCTAAGAGAGCGGCTCCTTTAAGAGGCGGGCCCCATCCCTGCTAACAAAGGAAGTCCCCGCCCCGGTTGCCAGGGTGCTTTGTGGCGTCTCATTCTCATTGGTGGGCGTCAGCGGGGAGGCAACCCGCGGCAGCCATTTCCAACGAGCTGGCGGGGGCGAAAGATGGCGACGCCCGTCGGGTGGTCGCCGGGAGGGTCAGGATCAGTGTGTCTCGCCTTCGATCAACTGCGAGACGTGATTGAGTCTCAGGAGGAACTGATCCAGCAGCTGAGGAACGTGGTACGCAGCCAGAAGAGCTGGGGGATGCCGGACTGGACGCCTAAGCGGTGGGGGCGGGGCCAGACCCTGTCCCGATGCCAGGGGCGGGCCGAGAGCACATTGCCAATAGCGTCATCACGAGGAGGCGGGGCCCAGATGTGTTCCGTCTGGTAGAGGTGGAGCCAAAAGGGGGCAGTGTCTCGTGAATATTTACCAGGGAATTTTAGTCAAAGCCAAGTTGTTTCCTACTCTCTTTGACTGGTTGTGCAGAGCCTGATAGATATGCCCATCTATTCACTGAGCTTTAGTTTCCTCATTTCTTTTTTTTTTTTTTTTTTGGCCTCGCCACATGGCTTGCGGGATCTTAGTTCCCTGACCAGGGATCCAACCCCGGCCTCTCGCAGTGAAAGCTGGAGTCCTAACCACTGGACCGCCAGGGAATTCCCAATTTCCTCATTTCTAATTGCAGATGACTTCACTGACTTCCCAAGGCCCTTGTGTGCAGAGTAACTATAACATCCTTACTATTATGGAATCCCCTCCCCATGCTGAGTGCAGTAAGCACAGAATTGGCTCTTCACATGTTGACTTAAGGGCTTCCAACCCCTTTATGTCCCTTTGCTTTTGCTTTTTTGATCAAACCCCCGTTCATGGGTGCAAAGCATTGGAGCCACAGATTACATGGACAGGCATGGTAAAATCCTGGCCAACTGGAGTTCATGGTTTTTCTGTTTTGTTTTTTATCTGGGTAAGAAGGTGGGGACATATAAAACTGACTTCACATCTATTTCTTTAACGGTAGTATGCAGCTCTGGACACTGAATTACCTGCATACCTTTAGGTGCCCACGTCTTTCTGTTGGCAGCTGGCCTTTGCATGTGTGTTCTCACCATCTGGAACACTTTTCTTTTCCATCCTCTTCTTCTGGCCCACCCCTATTTAGCAGTCAGATATCAGGTTGACATCCCCTTCCCTTGAAGCTGTTCTGACCCTTCCCCAGGCCGGGTCAGGGGCCTCCTCTGGGAACCTCCATCATAGCACACACCATGTTAGAAGTGGTGGCCATGGGCTGTCTTCTCCATGAGACTTCTTGCTCCTTGAGGGCAGGACGTAGAGCTGAGCATCAGTGAATCTTGTGGAATGAACTCTCCCTTCTCTGGGCCCCAGTGTCATCCTAGGTGCCCTGGGCATCCCATTATCTATCCTCAGTCCTGGTCCCTAGAGAAACCCCTACCACCCCAGCCCTTCCCTGAGCCAGGCTCTGTTGCAGATGGTTCTCCAGGACGAAAATTTTGTCAGTAAAGAAGAGTTCCAGGCAGTGGAGAAAAAGCTGGTGGTAAGTGATGGCCTCTGTCAGCTTCTAAGCTTCCCCCATTTCCCAGGATCCCTGTGATTGGGTAGAGTCATTGAGTATTAGCCTCTGAGAGCCTCCAGCCCCAAGAGTAAGGACAGAATCTTCCTGTACCCTGGCTTCTATGTGCCTTTCTGAGAAAGGGGGCTGGTTAAGGGAGCCTAGGAGACCCAACGTGGCTTGGGGTAATGAGGTCACTGCTGCTGCCCCTGCAGGAAGAGAAAGCTGCCCATGCCAAGACCAAGGTTCTCCTGGCCAAGGAAGAGGAGAAGTTGCAGTTTGCCCTCGGAGAGGTAGAGGTGCTGTCTAAACAGCTGGAGAAAGAGAAGCTGGCCTTTGAAAAGGCGTGAGTGGGCCTTGGTAGTGGGGGAACGGTTGGGGGTCCCATCTGCCCATCAGCCTTCCCACCCTTTCTTATCTTCTCCACTCAGGCTCTCCAGTGTCAAGAGCAGAGCCCTGCAGGAGTCCAGCAAGAAGGACCAGCTCATCACCAAGTGCAATGGTAGGCGGGAGGCCCGCGCTCCCTCCCATGCTTACATACGTGGGCTCTTCCCTAACAGCCCAGTGCCTGTGTCCAGAGCAGGGTTTCACCCCAACTTCTGTCCCTGGCTGAGGATACAGGCAAGCCCAGGCGGGCCACACCTTCGCAAAGGCCTTCAGGGACCAGGCAGGCCACGGAAATGAGGGAAGTAGTTGGTGTACAGTATTCTTCATGGCCATAAAGGAATGGGCTCGCTCCCATTTTTCTTGAAACATATGACCTTCTTAGTCCACGTTTTTGTTTTCCCACTTTTGGTGACTATTAGAAATAGTGTACTTTACTCATAACTCTGTTACCAGAGGAACAACGGGGCAAGCACAGTGCTGTGTGGAAGCTGACCCTTAGTTTCAGTGTTGGGGACCCAATAGGAGGAGTGGGGACTGTGGTACTGTGGAGAACCATGCCCCCTCTCAAGGGCCTAGCACCTCTGCCATGGGAATAGGGGCCCAGTACTGTCAGATCTTCAAAAAAGAAACTGGAAACCACATTTTAATGGAAGCTTTTCTGACTTTTTAGTGTTGGCAACTGATTTAGAAATTTTTTAAGTATTGTATGGGCCAAGGAAAATATGTCTGTGGGCCATTAGGTTTCAACTCTGCTCTATGCAGATGCCTGTGGCCACTTGTTAGCTCATTTGGTGCTCTGAGTTGTGGGGCACTTTCAGTGAGCTACCCAGTGTCCTGAGACCTTAGGACCCCCTTTCATTTTCCCAGAATGCTAAACTCCCCTTACCTAGTTTAAGTTTAAACTCCCCTTACCTAGTTTAAGAAGTAGATGTGAATTCCATATACGACATTTCCTTCATTCACTGCAGCATTCATTTTGAGTAGGCCAGAATTCAAGCCCAAAAGAGGTTCAGTGTCTCTCCTGATGGGCCCCCACCTGGAGCCTTGGGCACCCCCTACCCACCAGTGCAGCCTTCTCTCTCCCCTGGTGAGTACTGTCACTGGAAAGATGCCAGCAGGCTGCCATCTTGATCTGGCCAAGTGGACTAACAAGCCTCATGGTTGTTTGATCAAAAACTCCTGTTAGGGCTTCCCTGGTGGTGTAGTGGTTAAGAATCTGCCTGCCAATGCAGGGGACACAGGTTTGAGTCCTGGTCCGGGAAGATCCCACATGCCGCGGAGCAACTAAGCCCGTGCGCCACAACTACTGAGCCTGCGCTCTAGAGCCCGTGAGCCACAACTACTGAGCCCGCGTGCCTAGAGCCCATGCTTCGCAACAGGAGAGGCCACCGCAATGAGAAGCCCACGCACCGCAACAAAGAGTAGCCCCTGCTCACCGCAACTAGAGAAAGCCCGCGCGCAGCAACGAAGACCCAACGCAGCCAAAAATAAAATAAATTAAATAAATTAATTAAAAAAAAAAAAAAAGAGCTCCTGTTAGGACCTCCTGGAGCCCAACAGGCAGTCAGTGCCTCCATACCCAAGGATGTTGGTCTCCTAGTCCTTCCCCTTTCCCTGGACATCCCCCAACTTCCCTAAAAGGAACCTAGGGTTCTTTCCTGGTGCTGCTAGAGGCCCTTCCTCTAGGACATTTCCTAGAGAGCAGCCAGGGCCTCAGGGCTCTGCGTCTGCTTGTGGAGGGTGTGTGAGTCACGGGGAGGAGCCTGGCTGCCTCCCCCAAGAATGTCCTGAACTCCTCCAGTAGGGCCTAAGCCCTCACCTGAGGAGACCTGGTGACCTGAGCTACCCCCTGGCCTGTCTCCCACCCCCCCTACCTCCCTTTGCATGGTTCCAGTTTTACACTTACATAGTTCCCTATTCTTCTCAAAAGGCTTTTCTAACCATTCTCTCATTGGGTGCTGTTTATTCTAAATTTAGCTCGCATTTATTTTAAAAAATTCAAACACATTTATGATACTTTTTTCCCATAAGAACTTCACAAGCAATCAGTTTGGATTCACTGGATGACCCGGGGAAGGAGGTTCAATAGTCCTGGTCCTGTGACCCAGTGAGCCCATGTTTTCATTCTTTTCCTTCACCCGTGTCTCTCTGTAACGTGTGCCTTAACTTTTTATCAGATCTTCTCTTTTGAAACCTTCACTGCTTCAGTATTTCTGCATTTTCAGAGCTTATGTTCTAGTTAATCTTCGTCCAGCCTTTAAAAGCAGTAGGATTTTCTTCCTTTGAGGATCAGAATTTTCCAGGACTCCCTGAGGGACATTATGTAAATGAAGCAACCCCAGATCCCTACAGCCTCAATGGATTTTAACCCAAGACACAAAACTTACGCTTGCTTCTAATGAGCACTTAATCTGGGGGTAAGCTTTGCCACCACTATCTCCCTGGGTCCTCCCCACCCGCCCTGTGGAATAGGGATCCTGTCTTCTCCCCTGAAGCCCTAACACAGGGCTGGGCATCCAGCTGGTCCTCAGTATGTCTGGTTGGATTGAAATGACTGAACTAGGTGATGTTTCTAAGACCTAAAGGCCCAGGGGACATCCTGTTCATTCCACAAATAAAAGTATTGTACATCTAGTACGTGCCAGGTACTATTTTAGGCCTTAGGGTTAAAGCCGTGAATAAAACAAAAAATCCTTGTCCTTGTGGACCTTATATCCTAGTAGAGGAAAAGACTAATGAGCAAAATGTATGGTCTGTGAGATATAAGTGCTAAGAAGAAAAATAAAGCAGGAAAAGGGGATAGGAAGTATTGGGAAGGGTTGTGATTTTAGACTAAGAAGGGTCTTGCCAAGGAGGTGATATCTGTAAAGAGCTGCAGGAGTTGAGGGCAGGAGCCATTCATCCTCCTGCTTTTGGGCAGGGCTGACCATCTATCTCCAAGGGCCCTTGCCTGCCCTCATGTGAGCTACCTGGTCCAGAATAAAGCCGTAAAGTCACTGACACATTCATCAAGATGTTGTGCCCTCCACTCCCACCCCTTCATGACTCCATAATAAACTCATTCTTACGAAGGTATTAGCAACTCCTCTTGGACAACCCCTGGGTGGGGGGAGCCAAGTTCTGAAAAGACCCCTGAGGGAATGCCTTATTTCAGGAAGGAGCTCATGGGATGGGAACCACTCCTCCTCCCTGCCTCTCTCCCCCACAGAAATTGAGTCTCACATTATAAAGCAAGAAGATATACTTAATGGCAAAGAGAATGAGATTAAGGAGTTGCAGCAAGTTATCAGCCAGCAGAAAGAGATCTTCAGGTGAGGGGTCCGGGCCAGGCTGGGGGTTGTTGATGGAAGTGGGGAGCCAGACCTCTGGTCCCTACCCTTGGGCTGTCCCCAGCCCATGCCCAGCCGGCTCCATTGCAGGAATCACGTGTCTGACTTCCGGATCCAGAAGCAGCAGGAGAACTACATGGCCCAGGTGCTGGACCAGAAGCATAAGAAAGCCTCGGGGACGCGTCAGACCCGCAGCCGCCAGCGTCCCAGGGAAAAATAACATGGTCGTCTCCTTCCTGTCATCTGGCTGTAATGCCCAACCTCTGCCTTCTCTGCTGTGGTGGTCCCCATCCTGACCCTTCCAATCCCTGTGGGTACCTCCCTGAGGCCTCACAGTGGCCTGGACCCCAGGGAAGAGGTAGGGTGAAAGGCAAAAGACACTCTCCTTCCTTCTTCCCTGCCTGCCTTTTGGACCACCACCTGTCAGGCCACTGCTGTGTTCAGAATGGATGCTCCTCGAGTCTCCAGCCGCTGCTACTCCCCTCCCTCCCTCCTTTGGGTAGTAGTGGGGGCCCATGGGGGTGTGGGGTTGTAGCCTAGGGAAGGACTACTTGGTTGTCTAGTAGGCACTGTCCCTTCTTACTCTTGGTATTAAATTCCTTCCTACATAAACAACCCTGGTTACCCCAGTGCCCTGGTAAATTTAACTCTCTCAACTTGAAGGGCTATGTGTGTATGTGTTGTGTATGTGTCTGTGAGAAGCCCTGACTGGAGAGTTCAAAGATGGTGGGTTCCAGGACCACAGTGAATTTGGGAAATCAGTTTCCATCACATAACAAGAACGTTGTACCTGTGAATCACATTTGCACCTTCTTACACTTCTCCCAAACAGCTTATTAGTCTGCACAAATGGAGGAAGGGGAAAGGACAATGGTGTGTTCTGTGTATGTGTGTGTGTGTGTGTGTGTTTTTCTTCTGCTGTGTCTATTTTTAAGGTGGGGTAACAGTGTGTAAAGGGGCTATGACGTGCTCAAGTTGCATATGCAGGGCTGGATGTGATGGACAGGCTTGATCCTCTCAGAAGCCATCACTAATGTGCCCTAGGTGATCAAGGGGACACCCCAGGCAGGGATCCCACTCAAGGGAGGCTGAGTCAGATTTGTCAAGTCTAGCCTTTCCTGGGTCAGTGTGAGAATGAATGCGTAGGAGGGGCCAGTGCTCTTGCTCCAGGGCCAGCTGGGGCCTGAGTCATAGCAGGACCTTGAAGCCAGAAGTTTAAGGGCAAGTGGTGCCCATTGTCATTGTCCCAGGAGAATGACAGGTGGTGGCTGCTTCCCCATCAGCACTTGTCCCCAGGGCAAGTCCTGAGGTGGCAGGGGCTGGAATGAGGGCCTTGTGAGTGCATGGGGGAGCACAGAGCTATTCTTGCCTCAGAGGGGCTTTAGAGAAGGGACCAGACCTACCCCAGAGGTTCCTAAGAGATGCCACATCAGCATCTGGGACTTGTTCTGGCAGCCTGAAAAGCTAGAACTGTCCCCTCGTCCCCTCCAGCCTAGGTTTCCACTAAGGGCAGTGGGTCCAGCCAGTGACAGCAGTTTTTTGAGGCCCCAGTACAACTTTTGGAGTGGGGGGAGCCCTCCAAGCCATGCTCCTCTATCAAAGGTGAGGGGGGGATGCACCCTTATGAGCTCTAGCGACAGACTATGGGAGGGCCAGGGAGGAGGGGTGCACTGCAGTGATGAGAAGACGCGGGGGGCTGACATAAAGATGAAATTGTTAGCAAGACCTGAGTTGTCTGGTCTCCTGGCTCACACTCTGATCCACATGCCATAGTGCTTGATCTCAGGCAGGTCCCTGCTTAGCCTCCGTTCCGTCACCTGTGATGGATGAGTGGAGTTGGGCCTAGCTCCTGGGTACAAGTTGGATGCCTGCCCTCCCCTCACCTTCCTGTCAACCAAAGCCTGGAATGCCACCCCAGGCTCTCCGGCCGTGCGGGAGAAGGGGTCTGGGAGGGTAGGACCCAGGGCCCAGGTCTCTCTGGCTGCCTACGCCGCTGTCTCGGGAGCGGACGCGGCCGCTTTAAGGCGCGGTGACCCCACGGCACCCGCGGGCGGGGCGGGGACAGTGTGGGCTTCCGCGGCACCAGCGGAGGCGAATGCGAGGGAGAGAGTGCGCGGCGTCCGGCCCCAGCATGCTGACCGCGTTCGCCCCGCCAACCCTGCCCGGGCTCCCAGGGCGGCTGCCCGCCGCCCCCGCGCGGCGCCAGGACTCCTCCAGTTCGTCAGGCTCCTACCACACGGCTCCGGGTTCTCCAGAGCCCCCGGACGTTGGGCCGGACGCGGAGGGCAGGGCGAATTGGCCCACGGTGGCCCCTGTGCTGGGGGAGGGCGCGCAGCCTCGCCTGTCCGTCAGCGCCCAGAATAGCCGCCAGCAGCTCGGGCCCGGCTCGGGTTTCCCGCGAGGCCCGGCCTCGGGCCCGCGGCCACCCCAGCCCCAGCTGCGCATGCTGCCGTCGGGGGAGATGGAAGTCATCTTCGGCGCCGGGCCCCTGTTCAGCCGTTCCGACGCGGAGGATAGCGAGGTGCAACAGCTCACGACGCGGACCTTCCGCAGCCTCTCTCCGCCCGGCTCCGCGTCTCCCATCCCTGCCGAACCGCAGCCCCAGGGCCCCGACGGTGGCTCCCGCTGGGCCACCTACCTGCAGCTGCGACCCCGCGGGCCGAGTCCTGCCACCCCAGCGCAGTTCGAGTGTGTGGAGGTGGCGCTGGAGGAGCGTGCCGCGCCTGCCAGGCCCCGGACGGTGCCCAAACGTCAGATCGAGCTGCGCCCCCGGCCCCGGAGTCCCCCACGGGAGGCCAGCGCGCCGCCCCCGCGACTGTTCCTG
This sequence comes from Balaenoptera physalus, assembly GCF_965194825.1. Classification (NCBI taxonomy): domain Eukaryota; kingdom Metazoa; phylum Chordata; class Mammalia; order Artiodactyla; family Balaenopteridae; genus Balaenoptera; species Balaenoptera physalus. The sequence goes on from NC_138890.1 coordinate 61,032,876, forward strand.
CGCACCGGCTCCCTGGACGAGTCTCTGGGCCGCCTGCAGGCTGCCGCGGACCTCGTGCAGACGGCGCTGGCCAGAAAACTGAGTCCCGCGACCCCTGCCCCAAGCAGCGCCACCTTCGGACCCACGGTACCGCCAGAGCCTGCGACCCCGGAAACGCCCCGCAGTACTCGAGTGGCCCTGGAGGAGGCCAGGTCTCGGCCACCTCGTGTGCATTATAGTTCAGCCCCCGCCAGGGCCCCACGACCGTGGCCTAGCCTCCGTGAGCGCGCAATTCGGCGCGACAAGCCCGCGCCCGGGACCGAGCCGCTGGGTCCAGTTAGTTCCAGCATCTTCCTGCAGTCTGGGGAGAAGATCCAGGAGGCGCACTACCAGGAAACCAAGACTCGGTTCCCGCGAGAGACTCCGGATCGAACCGTCCTGAGGGCACAGAGTCCTTCTTCCCAGTCTAGGGCCCCCCGGGAGGTTTCGAGTAAGGCTGTGAGACCGAGGAGCCCATCCCCGCTGTGGCAAGCTCCAAATGGGACCGTGCGGGGTCCTCGTTGCCCCTCGCCCCAGAACCTGTCCCCGTGGAATAGGGCTATCCGGAAGGTGAGTAGCCCGTCGCTCCCCGAGGCATCCTCCGCATGGGGAAATCAGGATGCTGCTGTCACTGAAACTGTCAGCAGAAAGAGCCCTTCCCCTCCGACCCTTTCCCAGTGGAATCAGGGTGTTGCCAGTGCAAGAAGCCCATCCCCCGAAGCTCCTTCCTCGTGGGAGGTTCCGCATGCGGCAGGTGGGGATACAGTTGAGGGGAGTAGGAGCCCGTCTCCGCCAACCTTGTCCTCATGGGAGACTCCAGATCGTCCTACTGGGACGTGGAGCCCATCGCCCCAAGAGACGTGGGACTCCACAGTGCAGAGCTCAGCGGTAGTGTCTACGCGAGAAGCTATGAATGGCGTAGCCCAGGAGGAACTGGTGCCACCCACGCCATCTGCACCCGAGACTCCAGAGCTAACAGAGGCGCAGAGTCCGTCCACGCGGGAGATGCCGGATCTTGCCTTCCGAGGCAGCCAGCTGTCGCCAGCGGTGGCTGCACCCCAGCTGCCCCTCAGTCGCCTCGTGGGCACCCTGGATGCCGATGCGCGCCCGGAAGCCTTGGGCTCTGGAGAAGCGGCCTCGGGACGCCCGCGCGTGGCCATTCCGCGGCCCCGCGACGTGCGCAAGATGGTGAAGACCACATACGCGCCAAGCTTCCCGGCAAGCACCCCAGGCTCAGGGCTGCCTGCGCCTCCTGCGGAACCCCGCGGGGAGGAAGGCGGCGCATCCAAGACACAAGAGCTGCAGGCACCGGGGGCCCCCGCCCCGGCTCACTACACTTCCGTTTTTCTCAAGGACTTTCTGCCGGTCGTGCCACACCCCTACGAGACCCCAGAGCCAACCCCAGACACAGTCCCCCGGGACGTTACGCAGCCCAACGGGGTCCTGCGGCGGAGGGCAGAGAACAGCACGGCGAAACCCTTCGCGCGCACTGAGATCCGCCTGCCTGGTGCCTTGGCCTTAGGCCGCCGGCCGGAGGGAACCCAGGGAGTTGTGGTGCGCGGTCCTGGCGGAAAGAACAGGGATGCAGAGCCCCAGCGCCTGGTCCCCGACGACAAGGGTCGTACCAGCCCTCTAGGCGGCGCTCGCACATCACCCCAGAAGTCGCCGATAGGGCCGGCAGGGACCCAACCTCCCGGACCGCCCCGCCCCAGCTCCCCGCAGGCGCACCCTAACTCGAGCCCTGGAATAGCACCGAAACAGGAGACGCCGCCTATGGCCCCTGAGCCCGCGATTGCGGTCCAGTCGCCCCTCCCGCGGGAGCCCCAGGCGTCCGCTGGCAGAGCGGCCCCGCCCCAGGCCCGCGCCGCCTCGGCGCCTCCCATGGACCGGTCCCCGGAAGGCCCCTCCCAGGGGGCGCGCAGGCCGCCCGGGGCCGCGCACCCGGGGAAGGTCCTGGTGGACCCAGAGAGCGGCCGCTACTACTTTGTGGAGGCGCCGAGGCAGCCTCGGCTGCGGCTGCTCTTCGACCCCGAGAGCGGGCAGTACGTGGAGGTGCTGCTGCCACCCTCGCCCTCGGTGCCACCCCGCCGCGTCTACACCCCGCTGGCCCTGGGCCCTGGCCTCTACCCGCCTGGCTATGGGCCTATCCCTGGCCTCTCACTGCCACCATCCCCGGGTCCGCCGGCCTTCAGCGGCCCCCAGCTACACTGGGCCTCCGAGGCGGGGCCCCTGGACGGGATGTACTACCTGCCAGTGAGCGGAACCCCCAGCCCCGCGCCTCCTCTGCTCCTCTGTGCTCCACCCTCCAGCTTGGGTCCCGCCCAGCCGAGCAAGGGCTCCTTGTTCCCCGTGTGAGGCCCCAGGGCCTGATCCCCATGGTGTTGGGGCCCATTAATGGCCTTGGAGGTTCTGGCATCCAGTCCTGTGCCCTCTTTTCCTTCTTTCACCTCTTTCTTTTACCCATCTCATGCAGTCTTCAGACCAGAAGTTACCTTCAGAGTGCTTATCTGAGACCCCCAGCGCTGATGGAGCTGGAGCTCAGGAAATGGCTGCCTGTTTCCTCCCCCCGACAAAATCGTATACCCCTTTCCCAAGCATTCCCAGAGTGTGGTGTGTTGGAGGGCTGTGTGTGTGTGTTGTGGGATGAAAAAAATGCAGAACGTGAGAGTTGTGAGTTAAGTTTTATTTGGGGCAAAATGAAAACTATAAGCTTGGGAGACAGCCTCTCAGCACTGAGGAACTGCTCTGAAGAGGTAAGTGGGGGAAGTCAGTATATATGTGGGTTTGGTGAAGGGGCATACAGGCAATCAAGCACATATTTTGGCAGAAGGTTGCTGCTAGTCACAAGGAGTAGATGTCCATTAATGATTTTAGTGCTTTTCTAGTTATGAGAAGATGCAAGAAATTGGGCTCATAAAATCTTCTCCTGAAAATATCTGACTATCTAAAGGCCTTTTCTGCCAGTTTTTCCCAGAGCACAGAGGGCCTCATTCCTGATCTCTGCCCAGAACTCCTTTCAGCGTGTATTGAAGGTCAGCGATTGCACTGGCTAGTGATTTCATCCTTCTAGAGGCAGATGGCAAGTGACAATTTTTAGTTGGTAGTGTGAGAAATCCCAGGACATGGCCCCAGAAGCCGACCTGAGGGGGTGATGGGGTTCCTCAGGGGCAGCAGCAAATGGGAGCTGCAGGGGACAGGGCTGCCCCCAGAGGTAGTGAGCTGTCTGTGTCTCCCTGAAGGTGGGCCCAGCAGAGGTGGAGCAGGCTAGTGAGCACTGATGGGATGAAGAGAGAAAGACACTGGCTATCAAATCTGTTACTCTTTGCAAGAGGATCTGAGCCTTGGCCTGGGAGGCTGCAGGGGAGAGTGGCTAGTGCAGGCCCTAGGTGAGTCTCATCTGAGAGAGGGAGCTGCGGGGACAGGTGGTGGAGGTGGAGAGGGAAGTAATACAGGAGGGGCTCTGGAGGGTCAGCCCGGGACTTGGGGCGGGGGCACTGCGGGGAAGGTGGGGAGGTGACTGTAGTCTCCAGCTGGGAGTACCGCCCCTCATTCTCCCCTCAACCCCAGCCTCTGACTTGGCTTGTCTTAAGCCCTCAGAGCTGAACTGGCTGGTCCTGGGGTTAGGAGTGGAGGTTCCAGCCATTCCTACCGAGGGTGGGGGACAGATGAGTGCGTCGTCAGGAAAGACTTAAAAGCAAGGAGGATGGTTGAGCTGTTGTCCCAGAGGAGACTCTTGACCTCTCTGGGTGGGGTGGAGGGTGGGTTAGGGCTGGCAAAAGAAGGGATGCCCCTGTGAGGAGCCCTCATCTGGTTCCACTGCCCTGGTAACAGGTGTGGCAACCATACCTAGGGAGGGGCTGGCTCTGCAGGCTGGCCACAGCATAGGAAGGGACAGGACCCAGGGCCTGTGTTCCAATTGCCTTGAGATTCCAGGAGCTTCTGAGGAGAGCAGAAGGAGATGCATGGTGTGGGAGGTGCTCTGCGTGGGGGTCTGTGTAGAGTTCTGAGTGAAGTGGCTGGGCCTTGTGGGACTGGTATGTGATGTGATGAGTTTGGGGAAGAACAGTTACCATTAGAAGCAGTGTCAGGGATGGAGATCAATGCCTTCCGTAAGTTCCAGGCCTCTGGGGGGCCTGGATCCCTTGGAGTCACTGCCCCCTTGCCTTGAACTGGAAGCTGACTGAGAGAACTATGAGTCAGAATAACCTGGACATCTTTCTGTGGCTGGAGATGCTGGTCCTGATGGCAAGGAGGGCCCTGGGCCACTCCTGGGCCCCTCACCGCATTGTGGTGTGCAATAAATTGCTGACCCAATGGCCACTATGGCTGGAACAACTGGTGTAAGGTGTCTGATTTCCTGCTGCGGTCCCTTAACACCCCCAGACTGCCCTTCCATGCCTGGGTGTGGCCTGGGGGAGGGGACCATGTGTGTCTTTCATACACTGTGGCGTCCCTGCCTCAGTGAACTTGCCTCTCAGGGAGGGAGCCTTGGCTGGCAACCACGCCTGGGGCCTCATTTCTCCTGGTGGCTGAGTGGCCAGTGGGCCTTGGGGTCAACCAGGCTTGGGTTCCAATCTCAGCATAGCCCTTCTAGCTGTGTGGCCTTGAATGTGTCACTTTTCTCTGAACCTTTGTGTCCTCAGGGGTAGATTTAAGATGACAGTAACCAGCCACCTCCTTCCCCAAGGGCTCAGCACAGTGCCGGCCATATGCTCAGGTCCCAGGACATGAGAGCTATCAGCCACCATGTGTCCTCGCCCAGGCCCAGCCCCTCTCCTTGCCTCATTGGCTGGAGGCGGGGTCCCACGAGAGGAGGTGCGCGAGTGGTGTCTCCAGGGCCCTGGGGGAAGGGAGAGAACGGCAGGGTGAGGTGTCGGTTCCCCATTGGTCTGGGGCAGGCTATCTGCAGCAACCCCCACTGCGCGGACACACGTGCACCCCTGCATCCCAACCACAGCCCTGCTCACTGAGCCAGCTCCACAGACCATGAGGCTGTTGCTGCTGCTGCTGCTGCTGGGGGCCTGGACCATCCCAGGGGGCCTTGGGGACAGGGCCCCGCTCACAGCCACCGCCCCCGAGCTGGACGATGAAGAGAAGTTCTCAGCTCACATGCCTGCTCACCTTCGCTGTGACGCCTGCAGGGCGGTGGCCTACCAGGTGAGCCCCCCACCCCCTCGCCGCCCCGCCAGCAGTTCTCTTGCCCCTACCCAGGCCCCCACCCAAGCCAGACCCCTCCATCTACCTCAGATTCCACCGCTGGCCTTGGATCCCTAAACACCACCCACCCCCCCCACCGCATCGAGCTAGACTCAGGCTTCCATGATATTGCCATCTTCACCTCACCGGCACCAGCCTGCTTCAGTTTACCTATCTGTCTGCCCAACAAAGAGCAGGCGACCTCTGGGACACCAGGGAGTCACTAGCTTGTCCTCTCGGACTCCTCCCTTACTAGGACCACCCTTAAGTCTGGACTCCTTCCCAAAGCATGACTGGGGAGCATTGGTGTATGTGTACACGTGTGCATGTTTGTCGATCCCATGAGTCCATGAGCATGTGTGTGTCTTGAGTTCACATACAAATCTGTCACGCATGCCTGAGTACATCTTGTGTGTGTCTGTGTGACTGTGTGCACGTGCACGTGCACGCGCACGGGGGCTATGAGTACACGTGTCACTGAAGACTGGGAGGTTTTTTTTTTCTTTCCTTGTTCTTGTGGTTTCAAATGGTGTGTGCTGATGGGCAGGTGTGCCCTGGGGGAGGGGCCTCAATGCCCAGGCCTAATTCTCCACCTCAGTGTTTCCCACCCACCCACCCACCCCCCATCCCAAGGCAGCGGATCCTGCCTCAGCTGGCGTGGTCCCAGCTTTCTGGACCTGGGCGAGGGCCATGAAGCCTGCCTCACAGGTGCTTCCTGCTCAAAAGGCTCCATTGCCTCGTTCTTTCTCAGAGACCCAGGCTTCTGTTCTCCCCCCCATCACCCCTCCTTTCACGCTGAGCAGTTCTGAAGCCCTGGTTCTCAACCCCTCCTTGTTCCAGATGTGGCAGCACCTGACAAAGGCAGAGACCAAGCTTCACACCCTGGACTCCGGGGGCCGTGGCAAGCTGAGCGAGTCGGTATACACAGACGTCCTGGACCGGAGCTGCTCCCAGACCTGGCAGGGGTGAGTTGAAAATCTGGCCCCTGCCCCCCTCCTCCAGGGGCAGGCTGATGAGTGGGGCTTCTCATTCTCCCACTCAAACACCACACACACTCCACTAGGGCTCTGGCCCAAGGGTGGGGACTGGCTGGGACAGAGTCTGAGCTCTGGAGCTGGGAGCAAGTAGAAGGGTGAGGTGGCCAGGAGACAAGGTTGCTGTGTGACTTTGGGCCAGGAGTTTCCCCTTTCTGGTCCTCAGTTTTTCAGCAAGGAGGATCAGAATCTGGGCACTAAACTTGGCAGATGCCCAGCGTGCCCAGCTTCATGTGGTGACGGGCTCCACTAATGCTGTCTCCCTCTCCTCCCACTGCCTCCAGCTACGGAGTTGGAGAAGTGGACCAGGTGAGACGTCTCATGGGCCCAGGACTTAACAAGGGGCCGGAGCCAAGCATCAGTGTGATCATCATGGGGGCGCCGTGGCCCACCAGGTGATGACTGGAGGGTTGGGGTGGGATGGAGCCTTGATCTGCCCCACTGTGGGCCGGGCAGAGTCTGAGGCTCCTCCTGGGCTCCCCTAGGCTCTCCAAGACATGCTTTCACTACCTGGGGGAGTTTGGAGAAGACCAGATCTATGAATCCCACCAACAAGGTCAAGGGGCCCTGGAGGCATTGCTGTGTGGAGGCCCCCGGGGGGCCTGCTCAGAGGAGGCACCAGTCACAAGGGCAGAGCTCTAGTCCAACTCCTCCTTCCCCTTCCTGGTCAGCCCCTAAAGGGAGCTGGGCTTCCTCTGGATCTGTCCCCTCCTTTCAGCAGGCTGCCTGGAGGGCGGGGCGGCCTTGTTCTTCTGTGCTGCCACTCTCCCTCCCTCCTCCAGCTTCTGGGCCCTGGGGCCTGGGGGGAGGCCAAGACCTTCCCCTCTGGACTCAAATAAAACCAGTGACCTCGAATCCTTCTCTCTGCAAAAGGTGCTTGGGGGGCTGGGAGGATAGACATTGGTGTTTCTGCTGATGTCCCTCCTAGAGAGGGCCAGATACACGTCCCCACAATTTCCCAGAGGTAAGTGAGATCTGTCATGGCTGGAAATGTGAGTGAGCTGTCAAAGGCATATGGAACCAGCTATCTGAACGGTTGAAACCCCAGATCCCTCATGAGAGAAAAGAAAAAGCCAAGGAAAACTCCATAAGCAGGCTGCCTGTGGACATACCCACTGCAACCACTGCGTGCTACTGTGCCCCTCCCAGAACACTAGTCTTCCTGGGTCTACACCCAGCAGCTGCTCACTTTCTAGACTCTGCTTCTGACCCCAGCTAGCATGGTTGAGCCCTCGGTGCTCAACTGGGACAGGGCAGGGCAGGGCAGGGGTCCAGGAACAGGCTGGATTCAGTATCTTGGCTCTACGTCCTGCTCTCCCCAGAAATTCTCACCTGGGGCCCTTTTCTTAGAAACGGAGAAAAGAGCTCCACCTGGTTCGCATCTGAGTCTGGGTATCTGGGGTCAGTGGTGCTACAGCTTACAGTTTCATTTGTGTCTCTGATCCTCCGAAGCCCTGGAAAGTGGACAGAACAGACACTCTAATACCCTGTTGACAGGTGCAGAAACTGGGGCCCAGACAACAAAAGAGGCTCAGGCAGAGTCCCAGGCTGAGCAGTGGCAGGGCTGGGAGGGGATTCAAATTTGGGGAGTGGGGGAAGGTTAGGGCTGGAGGAATGGGGGTGTCCCAGGCAGGCCCTTACCACTCTGCACCCCAGCCCCCTACGTTCCATCACCTGTTCCCCATCTGCCTGAGGCCCCTCCTCCTGGCCCTCAGGAGAGAACTCTTAAGCACCAGGAGAGCCAGGGCCCAAGGAATTGGCTGAGCAGTCAGTAGTATCAGGTGTGGAGCCGGGAGCCCGTGACGTGCACCTGCGTGGCCCTGTGTTTTTGTGGAGTGACTTAGAGACACTTTGCATCAGAGGCTAGGTGCTCCGGGTCCATTTGTGTGATTGCGTATCAGATCATGTGCAACTTCCCGGCTTTGTCTCCATGTGTGTGGTATGTGGTTTGCGTTGATTCGAGGGTCCAACGGACAATGTGTGGAAGGGGTAGGGCTGTCTCCCCAGCCCCTGGGAAGTACCAGGGAGGAGAGGGTGGGGAGGAGAGTGCCGAGGAGTAGAGGCTTTGAACTGGTCAGCTGACTTTGGGAACCTGGGAGCAGGAGCCAGGAATTGAGAGGAGAGGACAAGTGGACAGAGGAACGGGCTGGAGGCTGGACAGGCCGTCGGATTCGGGGCTGTGACATGAAGCTGCTACCCAGCTGGACAGCGGTGCTGCGGGGGAAGCCTTGGGGCAGGGCCTGGCCATGGGCACAGCGACCCACAAGTAGGTGGACCCTAATGGGGTTGGGGCAGCACAGAAGGGAGCAGAGCCAGGGACCTCAGGCCCAGGCCCCACCGGCTGAGGACCCTCAGCCCCTGGGCTCTCCCCAGCCCCCAGGAGGGGAAGACAGGCCGGGCCCAGGCCGGCTTCAGCGGCTGCGTGGGAGTCACGCAGGAACCAGTGCTTAGAAAGGCCCCACAAATCAGTTTAATGCTCTGCTGTTGCTGTTTTTAAATTTATAATACTTTTGCAACAGAGGCCCCAGATTTTCATTTTGCACTGGGTCCTACAGATTACGTAGCCGGTCCTGACTGGGAGGGGAAGGGAAGGAATCCTTGTCCTGACACAGAGGACAGACAAGACCGGGCTAGCCTCGGCATCTCCTTCTCCGGAGGCCCATCTGTTCTGTGCCTCCGGGACCCTGAGGGGCGAGCGGAGGTGGTGGGGAGGGTAGCCCTTTCTGACATTTAATGTATAATTAACAGTGTGGGCTCAGTAGTTCAGGCCAACCTGAATTTTTGGAATGGTTTTCTAAAACCTTGCTACCTGTGTGGCCTTGGTCAGATCACATCTCCTAAATCTGTTTCCTCAGCTGTAAAAGAGGTTAATGGCACCCAGCGCCTGGGGTTAAACATGACAATACACAGATGTTGCTTGGCACGCAGTTGTTCCTAAATAACGAGATGGGTTATGATGATGATAATGATTAACTTTTGATTAATAAGCGGGGAAAAGCCTCATTCAGAGTGTACCATAATATGTGCCCATTTTCACTCCCTTTCCTCTCACCTCACCCAGGGCCTGGTAAACTTCCAAGGCCGTCCGCTCCTCACCCCCACTCCAGCCCTCTCTCAGAAAATACCTGTCCCGTGCCCAGGCTCAGGTGCGGGCAAGGGAGGGTGTGCTCGGGAGGTAAATGTGGCAGAGGCTTGGGCGGCCTTTTCCGCTATGGCCGGAGTTAATACGTTACTGGGGCCTGGGCCCTCCTTTCGCAATCAGTGCTGGAGATCTGGTTACAGATTTACTTCGAACAATGTCGGCTATGCGGATTAAAGTCCTCCTTGGCCTTCGTAAAGCCATCCCTTCTTCTCCTCAGGAACTGCTCACACCTGTGCCCCAAAGATGAGGGCCCAGGAGGACTCTGAGGGCCAGACACAGGTGCTGGGGAATGAGGGGAGCGGGTGGGGGCAGGGTGGGGCTGGGGGCCTGAGCAGTCCTGCTCCCTGGGAGGGCAGAGACAAAGGTTCTGATGAACTGGATCAAGAGTGACTGTCCCAGGTGGAATGTGATAGTTGGGGGAGGGGGTGGGGTGGCAGTGGGGTGAAGGAGACTTCTTCTTTGGGACTGGCTCACTCCAGCTTGGGGGCCGGCAGGGGCCCAGCCTACCGCCCCATTAGTGACACTCCAAGGACACTCTAAGGGACAGAGGGGGGACCAGAGTACGTCCAAGAGGGCCTGTCACAGTCTCCAGCCCTCTTGGCCTCCTCTCCTGGTGCCCCCGGCCTTGTGACGTATGGGCCCGTTCCCTTGGCTGGAAGGCCAGGTTCTGAGGGCTCCAGGAGCCAGTACAGCGGACTCATCCCTGCACAAAGCAGCGTGAGGTGGGAGCCAGGTGTAGCCAGGCCAAGGGGTAGCTGGGTGGATGAGCATTGAGGGAGGGTGGGGACCCCATTCTGAGGAGCTGACAGGCCACTCGGGCTACCTAATTGATTCTGAAGCAGAATGGACTTTTCTGGTTCCCATCACTCCACGCTGAGTTACTTCTCTCTGCTGCCCCCAGCATGAGTCCCTGGGCTCAGCAGGGACCTCCACGAAGGACCCCCCGACGGCCCTGTGCAAAGAGCCCAAGTCTGACATGTTGTACAAGATCGAGGATGTGCCGCCCTGGTACCTGTGCGTCCTGCTGGGCTTCCAGGTGGGCGTCTCCCCAGGGCCTTCCCACCCCCGCCCTGCCTGCTCCCCAGCCCCCTCCCTGGCCAAAGAGGTCATCTTGGGTAACAGGAAGAGAAACCTAAGGTCAGAAGCAATGACTGTCACCAAGCAGGGGTGGGGAAGAGGCTTGATGGGGCCTGAAAGGGATGAGGTATCACCTGCCAGGCGGAGTGCCGGTGACAGGGAAGGGGACCCACTCCACAGAAGCTGCAGGAATAACTTGGGGGCAGATTAGTAACCCCCAGAGAGGTGAGCAGTCGCTCTGTGGGAATGCCTTATGGGAGTATCAGTCCTGGGTGGGCACACTGGCAGGGGCGGCACGGGCTCAGGCCCACTGAGGCAGGCGTGAGGACTGTGAGGGTTCCCCTGCCTCCCTGTGAGCTCCGTGGGCCCTGCCTCATGCACTCTCCCCACACCCCTAGCATTACCTGACCTGCTTCAGTGGCACCATCGCTGTGCCCTTCCTCCTGGCTGAGGCGCTGTGTGTGGGCCGTGACCAGTACATGGTCAGCCAGCTCATTGGCACCATCTTCACCTGTGTGGGCATCACCACCCTCATCCAGACCACACTGGGCATCCGGTGAGCTGCCCCACTCCCACCCCTACCCCACCCCACGTAGACACACACGCAGTGATCCACACAGCAGGAGCAGTCTCAGAGGACTCTTGTGGGACAAGAAAAGCTGCTGTCTGTCCCCACCTGCTGCTTCTGCTTCCAGACCAGCCTTAGAGCCAGGCAGCTGGAGTCCCACCCTGGACCCCTGGTGTTCCTCAAGGAAAGGGAACGTGCCCTAGCTGGGCTCTCCTCCGTTAAGCCTTACTCTGGGTAATTGGGACCTCTCACTCCCCTGCTGCCAGGGCTTGTGTGGGCCTCTTCAGTGGTCCGTCCTCCTGGGGACCCCCTGCCCCCGCGTGCACAGTCCTAGGTCTGGGTGGCCTAAGGATGGTCATTTGTATGGTGGGAAGATGAAGGAAGGTTGTGAGTGGAGCTTGCATGCAGGAGCTGAGCTGTCCACTTCCGTGCACGTGTCCCCTCACAGTGCAGGAGCTGGTGCTGAGAAGGAAAGGGAGCAGGTTGTGAACCAGGGGCTCCATTTGTTTTCTTTCTTAGGCCCCCAAAATGTTACAGAGTCCTGCCTGGGGCCTCAGTGACTTCCCTCTGTTCTGCCCTTGACTTTGTTCCTCTGTGTCTCTGTGCCTGTGTGTGATTCTTCCTGTGCCTCGCTCTGTGCCCCTCCCTCCCCATCTCCCCTGTCTCTGTGTTCCTGCCTCCCCACCTCCTACCCTGTCCCTGCTGCTCTGTGCCTCTCTTTCCAGGCTGCCGCTGTTCCAGGCCAGCGCCTTTGCATTTCTGGTCCCAGCCAAAGCCATCCTGGCCCTGGATAGATGGAAATGCCCTCCAGAAGGTGGGCACATTTCTGGGGACTGCACTGGAGAGGGGAGCCCCAGGAGCCCAGAGGTCTGGGCGACTGCTCCATGTCCATACCCCAAGGTGCCTTCAGGGCAGCATCTTTACTTTCTCTCTGTCTCTGTTCCCTGTGCGTGCGTGTGTGTGTGTGTTCCTGTCTACACCCCCAGAGGAGATCTACGGTAACTGGAGTCTGCCCCTGGATACCTCTCATATTTGGCACCCACGGATACGAGAGGTGGGTGTGCACGTGGGCTAGAAGAGACCTGGACTTGAGGGTGGGACTAGCTGGGAGGGAAGGCCACTGCTGAATTGGGGGATATGAGGACGTGGTCCAGGACCTTTTTTTTAACATAGAGGTCATGGCTTCTACATAGTGACTTATAGCTGATCTTTGCTTTTCCAGGTCCAGGGTGCAATCATGGTGTCCAGTATGGTGGAGGTGGTGATTGGGCTGATGGGGCTGCCTGGGGCCCTGCTCAGTTACATCGGGCCTCTTACAGTCACCCCCACTGTCTCCCTCATTGGTCTCTCTGTCTTCCAAGCTGCTGGTGACCGAGCTGGCTCCCACTGGGGTATCTCAGCTTGGTGAGTGGGCACCAGGTCTGATCCTTGCCCAGCCCCAGTCCCTCAACCCCTTCGTGTCCTGCCCCCTTAGCCTTGGCTCTTGCCCCCTGCCCGGCCTACCAGCCGTTTTCTCTTTGTGCTTCTGTCCCCAGCTCCATTCTCCTGATTGTCCTCTTCTCCCAGTACCTGCGAAATCTCACCTTCTTGCTGCCTGTCTACTGCTGGGGAAAGGGCCTCACTCTCTTCCGCATCCAGATCTTCAAGATGTTTCCCGTGAGGAGCTGACAGGCGGTTCGGGCTGGGGCTGGGGCAGGGGCTGGACCTATGTCCAGGGCCAAGGGCAGGGGAAAGGGCGGGGGCAGCAGGGGAGCTAGAGGCAGAGATGAGGTCCTAGCCAGGGATGGGGGCCGGGGTCTGAGCTGGGGCTGGGGCACAGGCTCGGGCTGGGGCTAGGGCTAAGGTAGGAGCTGGTTAGCCTGGGCCAAGACCTCCTGGGCCCTCAGTGCAACCCTCACCCCCCACCCCCCACTTCAGATCGTTCTAGCCATCATGACCGTGTGGCTGCTCTGCTATATACTGACCCTGACGGACGTGCTGCCCTCAGACCCCACAGCCTATGGCTTCCAGGCACGAACAGATGCCCGAGGCGACATCGTGGCTATTGCTCCCTGGATCCGCATCCCCTACCCCTGTGAGCAACCCCATCTGGGCCCCTCTGCCTCCAACTGAGACCATCAGTGAGGCCCCTGGTGACCCCAGTCCAGCTGATGACATAACAAGTATTAGCTGCACATTTATAGTGTGCCAGGCAGAGTGGTGGTGTACTCAAAGTCTCACTCCAGCTTTATGACTCTAAGTGACCCCAAATAAGCTCCCACAACTGTATAGCTCCCACCCCAGCTTGAGATCTCTTTACCCCTTCCCCTGCTCCACCCAAGTACTGACTAGTCCACTCCCTGACCCACCTAGGAACACTCATTGCATCCATCCTCCCATCTCCCTGTTGATACAGGTCAGTGGGGGCTTCCCACAGTGACTGCGGCTGCTGTCCTGGGAATGTTTAGTGCCACATTAGCAGGCATCATTGAGTCCATCGGAGATTACTATGCTTGTGCCCGCCTGGCTGGCGCACCACCCCCTCCAGTGCACGCTATCAACAGGTATGCCCACCTGCCCTCCCCGGTATCTCATCCCCTCAAGGGTCACTCCGGAAGCAAATGTACGGACAGAACTGAATCCCAGAGGTGGGGGACAAGGAGTTGGGCAAGTCACTAACTCTCCAGGACAGGTTCTCCTTATTTGTGAAATGGAGATGCTCTCATCACTCACTCTGTGTTGCGAACAGCTGAGGAGACAACGAAGTCTGAGGGAAACTACAGTCACTGACAGCCTTCCATGTGTCTAGCTCTTTCTTTCTCTCTTTATTTATTTATTTGGCTGCACCGGGTCTTAGTTGCAGCACATGGGATCTTTTTAGTTGCGGCATGCGGGCTCTTAGTTGAAGCATGTGAGAGCTAGTTCCCTGACCAGGGATGGAACCGGGGCCCCCTGCATTGGGAGCGCAGAGTCTTCACTGCTGCACTACCAGGGAAGTCCCCATGTGTCTCGCTCTTGATGTGCATTCTCTTATGCAATCCACTAATGGCTCTGTAAGACAGGTACTCTTAATATCCCCATCTTACAGACGAGGAAATTGAAGCCCAGAATCACCTAAGGATTAAGTGCCAGGGCAGTGGGACTAGCATTCAGACCTGGGCTCCTGGCTCCCAGACCCACCTCTGGCCTGGAGTGGGGAGTACTATGGACAGATAGTTGCAGCTCACACAGCCCTAGAGACTCTGGCCAGGCTGGCCAGGGCAATGGGGGGACACAAGCCAGGCTAGAGCATGGACCAAGGCCCCCACCCCACTTGCCCTTTTCTTACAGGGGTATCTTCACCGAAGGCATCTGTTGCATTATCGCAGGGCTGCTGGGCACGGGCAACGGGTCCACCTCATCCAGCCCCAACATTGGTGTCCTGGGGATTACCAAGGTGCCACAACTAGCCAGAGCAGCACAAAGCTGCGCCCCCATTCCATGTGCCGCAGGCCCCACCCCAAACCTGTCCCTACTTTGGCCTAGCCCCACCCTGCCTTTGACAGGCCTCGCCCTGCATCATGCTCTGACCCATATGTACCTTGCTCTTATAACAGGCCCCACCCTCCCACCGCGCCCTTCCCCTCCTGCAACTAACCCCGCCCAACTTCACCCCCTGGGTCTAGCCCCACCCCTTGGCTCACTGGCAGGTGGGTAGCCGGTCTAGCCCCACCCCTTGGCTCACTGGCAGGTGGGTAGCCGGCGCGTGGTGCAGTATGGTGCGGGTATCATGCTGGTCCTGGGCACCATTGGCAAATTCACGGCCCTCTTCGCCTCGCTCCCTGACCCCATCCTAGGGGGGATGTTCTGCACCCTTTTTGGTGAGTGTTGTGCGTGCTTTTGGGGCATGGTCGCTGTGTGGTGGAGCCCACCCAGCCTGCGCAGAGCCTCCAGCGGTTCTCTTGTGCTCTCAGGCATGATTACAGCTGTGGGGCTGTCTAACCTGCAGTTCGTGGACATGAACTCCTCCCGCAACCTCTTCGTGCTTGGATTTTCCATGTTCTTCGGGCTCACGCTGCCCAATTACCTGGACTCCAACCCGGATGCCATCAACACAGGTGCCTCCACCTGTCTTACCTGTCTCAGGGTGGGGGAGGTGTGGTGGGCTCGACTCTGAGCATAGCCTCTTCCCTCAAAGGCTCCACACAGCCAGAGCCACAAATCCTGCCCATCTCTGGATGTTAGCAGCTGAGAGGCTAATTAACAGCTGTCCTTTACTAAGACACTTTCTGTGGACAGGTATGAGCTTTACATATGCTCATTTAATTTTCACAACAGCTCCATGAGACAGATACTATTACCATCTTCATGTTACAGGTGAGAAAAGTGAGGTTCAGAGGGGTTAAATGATTTGTTGCAAGACAAGTAGCAACCAGCAAAACTGGGATTTGAATCCAAGGATGGGAGAGGCAGAGGTGTATAATCTTGAAAGTCAAGGTTTTGTACTGTTCCATCTCTGTGCCTGCTCGAGGAAGTCAGCAGGCTGCACCAGTGTGGAGAAAGTCTCTGAGCTCTGTTCTCCAGATGGGGCCGTGACACCCATTAGCCTTTGGCCTGTTCCACAGGCATTCCTGAAGTGGACCAGATTCTGACTGTGCTGCTGACTACGGAGATGTTTGTGGGTGGGTGCCTCGCTTTCATACTGGACAACACAGTGCCAGGTATGGGTCAGCCCTGGGAGGGGAACAGAGAACTAGGTTGGACTCAGAGGCAGTCCAGCAGATGTCTCCTGAGCCGGAGCTGTGGCCAGGTCAGATGCAACACCTCAGGCCCTGCAGGGAGAAGCAGGAACAGATGGGCCGGAGGGAGAGACCACCAGCCTGATAGAGGCACAGGCTTCCCTCTTAGTCTTGAAGAGGGTGTGGCTAGGAGAGTCATTCCGGGGCCCTGTAAAGTGTTTCTTTTCCATTTCTTTGTTGCCACTGGGTTGAGGGTTGCCTTTGCTTTCTTAGAGTAGGACAGATGGAAATGTAGCATCAGTATGTTGGCAAAACTCACTCCAAATATGCCAGTGACTTGTCATGCTGGCTACTAGAAGAGCCCCTAACATTTCTCTTTGGTATCAGGGCTTTTTACAGGGATCATGGAGGATACTTTGTGGGGTCCCTGAGAATCCTCCTGACCCATGTTTATGTGCCCAGTAAATATATAAAAACTAAATGTCACCAGGTGCTCTCACTAGTAATAAGAATAGTTAGCATTTACCAAACATTTATGGGTCAGGCATGGAGCTAAATGTCTCATTTCATCCTCAAAAACTATCCTGTGAGGCAGAGACTATCAACACCATTTTATATGAGAAAAAAAAGAATCAAGAGGTTAGGTGACTCACCGAAGGTCACAACACTTGCTGATTTAAAACGTTGCAAATTTGGGATTTAAACAAGTCCATCTGATGCAGTTAGTCCAAGGCCTGTGTCCCAGCCACTCCACCACATTGCCTCTGCTAGAGAGTTTCAGGGGAACTGTAAGATCAAGGAAAGCTCCGTAGAGACAGGGGCTAGATTGCATCAGTCCACAGAGGTGACAGATGGAGGGTGACAGCTCTCCATCTTCTGCGACTTAACAGCCTAAACATAGCTGACCCCACTTGCTTTCCCCTCTCTGAAGACACAAGTGTCTATTCAGAGCACAGGAATCAGAGGCTGGCTATGCACAGCTGGTGGGTGAGAGTTTGGGCAGAGAAGGGCCAGGACTCCTTGGCACTTTCAGGGATTTTAGATAGCATCAGATGAGGGAGCTTTTGGTAGCAGCTATCACTTGGATGGATGGGTGATACCTGACCATAGTACCCCCCTCGCCCACCAGAGGAAGCTGAGGTGGGACCTGGAGAAGCCCATCCTGTGGACATGAGACAGGGAAGTGGCAACCTCAATGCCTAGGGAATCCAGGGAGATGCAGGGCATCTGGGTGGGCAGCTGTACAGAGGGGTTTGTGATTTGGGCAGCTGGATTAAGCTACCCAGACGTTAACAGCCTCAGAGTGCCTGAGTTCCTCACATCTCTATCCTTCAACCCAACTGCCCATCAGCAACCATCCCTGCCAATGATCAATGTATGTATTATGCTACATAATCTTCAACAGTCCTTCAATGTGCATGATGAGGAATCTGAAGCTCAGAGTGGTTAAATCACTTGCCTAAGGTCACACAACCTGGTCTCAAGCCCAGGTCTGGCTGGCTCAGAACCTTGTCCTCAACAATGGAATTGCAGAGCTTTATTCTGTAGGATGGGTACATTTTGCTGATAGACCACTTTGCATTTGCTCTTACTCTTTACCTACCCACAGACCAACCTTAGAGGGGCAGTAAGTTTAGTTCAGCAAGTGCTACTGGAGCAAGCATGGCCCTGAGTTAGACACTTAAGGGTAAAAACCGTTGTCTACAAGACAGAAAGTAAAACTGGGTTTAAAGCAATTTAGAGCAATAAGGTGAATGAGCCTGGGCTGGAGTCATCTGGAGGGCTTCCTGGATGATTCTGGATGGGGCCAAGGAGATTAGGACTTGGAGAAGCACTGGAGAAGGCACCACAGGTAGGGATGTGGAGGGGAGGCGAGGGAGCGCCGGGCTGGCTCGTGTCCCAGCAGTGGTGAGGAGTGGGGCCATCAGTCACCTCAGTCCTGTGCCACAGCTGCAGCTCTTCTCCCTCCACTCTGCCCACCTGTGCTCTTTGTGCAGCCAGGCCCAGCTCAAACAGTACCTCCTCCAAGTGGTCTTCTCTAAGGACCCCAGCCCTCCCTCAGTGCCCTCTCCTCTGAGACTTTGGGACACATTTGGTTTCTCTACTCATGGGGCTTTTCAGCCTGGGCTGCCAACGTGTGGAAATCTTTGCACTAGATTTACACTGTCTCACAGTCTTTGGTCAACCCCAGCCCTCTTGTGAAAACCTCAGAGAATTCACACATCCCTCCCATACCTCCTAAAGGAGATTTCCCCTAGTTGTAAAAAATCTCTCTTGCGTATCCCTACCACCAACAAAGATTTTACTTAGCTTGACTTTCTGAAGTTTGTATTATAAAAACAAGAGTTTATTTTCCAAATATGGAATCATAATATTGAATATTAATACTGATTACAGTGTTTCAAAATATAACTTCCTGCCCTCACAGCAGTCTGAGCATTATTTGGTCCCCACTGGCCCAGCAGACACCAGCCCCTTACTCGAGATGTAGGCCGACAATTACTTAACCGTCTGCCTGCCTTCTTCATCATAAAATTTTGTGTAATAGTGCCTATACACCTCCCACCAATGTTTCGAAGAAATTAGATAATGAAATAAAAGCACTTAGCACAGACCATGGCACACTGTAGATACACAATAAATACTAATTACATATAACCAGTATCCCTTAGGGTTCCCTAGAGCTCTAGCCAAGTTAGGAGCTGAGAAATCACAGATTCAACTTTTCAGGACCAGAGAATTGAGAATCAAGACAACTCTGGAAGTCTACCTTATGACTAGGTTATGGGAAGGGGAGGTAGCAGAGGATTGCTGGCTCTGTAAGTGACCCCACTGTCCTCTTCCAGGAAGCCCAGAGGAACGAGGTCTGATACAGTGGAAAGCTGGGGCCCATGCCAACAGTGAGATGTCTACCAGCCTGAAGAGCTATGACTTTCCCTTTGGGATGAGCATGGTAAAAAGAATTGCCTTTCTGAAACACATTCCTATCTGCCCAGTCTTCAAAGGATTTTCTTCAAGGTCAAAAGACCAGCTTCCAGTTCCAGAAGATACCCCACAAAATACAGAAGCTGGGTCGGTGTGCACCAAGGTCTGAAAAACTGCACCCAGGAAAGGTAGGATGTCTGTTAGTCTATGGCTTTTGTGGGAGGGTTGAAAAATCACAACATTCTTATGCTTTAACCAAAGAGAAAACAAAGTACTCAGTTTCCATTTCTGTGACCTATTTGAATGTTTTCAATCAGAAGGCATACTGCGTAAAAAGTCAGTATACATATGTGGAACTCCTTAGCCATTTTATAGTGACAGTGGAAATTCCCAACAGGTGTGGGCCAGTAACCTTGTAGGAGGTTACAAGTATACTGAAATATTGATCCCTTTGGCCTTTGGTTATCTGGGCTGATACTGGGTCAACTGGAGCCCATGAGCCATAAACCCTAGCTACAGGCAGCCTCATCCTTGCACTCCAGTATGATAAATTACACTTTACAACATAGAAAAGGTTGAGAAGTAACTGACATAGCACAAGAATAGGAAAAAATCCTCTCACATAAGGTGCCTTGTTTAAATAGTTGTAATAAAATAAAACCCCTACGGAACAGGATGACTTCAGTTACCCTAAAATTATGCCACATAGGCCCAGATGGGGTAATAATGTGTTTCAAGCCCTTAAAAAAAAATCAAAGTAGTTTTAATGTACACATTGCCTCAGACAGACAAGTTCCAACAAAGTGAGAGCTTAGCTTAGATGACTCCTTAATTGTAATAAGTCACTTAAATAGAACTTTCTACGTACCAGGGATTGTGTTAAGTACTTGATGTGTATTAACTAATCACAAAATCCTGAGATAGGCTAGTCTTTGCTCTTTTTTTAACTGATTAATTAATTTATTTATTTTTGGCTGTGTTGCGTCTTCGTTTCTGTGCGAGGGCTTTCTCTAGTTGCGGCGAGCGGGGGCCACTCTTCATCGCGGTGCGCGGACCTCTCACTATCGCGGCCTCTCTTGTTGCGGAGCACAGGCTCCAGACACGCAGGCTCAGTAGTTGTGGCTCACGGGCCTAGTTGCTCCGCGGCATGTGGGATCTTCCCAGACCAGGGCTCGAACCTGTGTCCCCTGCATTGGCAGGCAGATTCTCAACCACTGCGCCACCAGGGAAGCCCCGTAGTCTTTGCTCTTAATCATTAGGTTACAATGTCTAATTCAAGTTTATAACCTCTAATTATACTGCATGATGATAATTTGGCAGTACGTGGAAATGAACTCATTTGCCCCCGTCTAGGCTCAGATAAATGATCTGTAACCCTCATATACTTGGCAGCCTGCTGTGCCACTTGTGGTACTGAGCTGTTAGAGAATAGAGGGGACTGGTGGTATTATGGCTCCAAAAAGAATGAGAGCCAAGCAGGATCGTCTGCTTCAGCGTCTTAAAAAACCTACCTGTTTATTAGCTTAGTAAGGTAGCTATTAAAAAACACCAGGCACAGGTACTCACACCAAAGGACCCTAGGAAGAATGTGACCCAGAACTGACTAGATGGCCTTCTTAATATTGAGCCCTCCAAGCTCAAGAAAAACACAGAGGACATTATCAACGACTGAGTAGGGCCGTGGGGCAGAAATTGTATGTGGAACCAGGAAATTGCTAGTTGGTTGAGAGCCTACCCCAAATAAATATTAGCCACAAACCTATTATTAATTAGCTTGCGAGGGTGAAAAAGGGGAAGGTCCAGGTGAATCAAAACAGCAAACCAGTCCAATCAGAGCAGCAATGGTTTGTGAAGGGCAAAACTCAATGAAGGTTATACTACAGTAAGGTTACCATTATACTGACGAGCCAGAAAGTTTCTTAACATGGATATATATAATTGCCTTGACACTGCAGCCTGAGGTGATCAAGGTGGGCTACGGAAGGAGCTATGGAATTTATTTTACTGCTGTATTTTGGACAGACACTTATATAACAATATACTCGACACTATGGAATCTAATAATAAAGCCTGCTCTCTCAGGAAATCTTAAAAAACCTAGAAATCTTGCTAGCAGGGCTGTCCTGAGGGACTGAGCCCACGCTGAAGGAAGTATCACCACCGGAGAGTCTGTATTCCAGCACCAATAAACACAACCATCTGCTCAGTTCTACTATTATTTATTTTTTTAAATATTTTTGAAAAAATATAATTTTTTTACAATATTTTCAACTTAAACACTATTCACACTGAACACGTATGGCAGCTTAACCTACCCAAATAAGAAGTTTAAGAAGCCAAAACTGTTCTAGCTTTGTTAAAAGAAAAGTTGTGCTGCAGACTATTGTAGTGATGGTTAACAAAGCAAGGAAAAGCACCACTCAAATCATAGGTTACAATTTCTTTGTTCAATTGGATTATGGGTTGGTCAAATGTTAGACGTTACACAGGTATAGCTTTGATGCAATGACTTCTTAGAAAAGGATGCAATTCTCAAATCACATACTTTCTCAGATGTAACATCAGGAGAATTCAATATCTCTTACATGATAACATACCGTAAAAGCTAGGACTTTGGTTACAAAGGTTACAAGGTAGTGAACCTAAGACATACTTGTTTATAAAAAATTATTTCAAATTAACTAACAAGCCTTCATCAGAAAAAGGAGATTCTTTTTGATGGGGACAGATGCAAATTTAAGTCTGAACTGAGAAATTAACTACTAGAACTTAAATTTACTCATTTAAAAAAAGTTTAGACATTAACAAGTATTAGTTAACCCTAAGGGACCAGTTTAGTCTCAAAAAGGACAATTCACTAAGATTTAGAGGTCATTTAATTTGGTGCTTTGACACAACGTGACTGGTGCTTCTTTCCTCGCTGTCTTCACATCAAGCCATGGGGCCAATTCTATTTTCAGTAAATGTTTGACAGCTTTTTACTTAATAACAGTCTCAGCACTTTTATTAAGCATGCAAGACTAACAAAACTTTGGCAATGCATAAGTGTAACACAGTGACAAGAGAGAGCTTTTACAATTAAGTCTTCTAATACTGCCTTCACAGTGTGGAAATTGTGCTACATCCACCAAAAGAGGGCCCCGTCTACTCAAATATTTTAGTACTTCACCCCAGGAACAAACTCCTTTGCATTTGGATTCAGATTGCTCTTGACCTGGAAGATAAGTACATAAAAAAGCAAGTTCATTAACAGATAAGCTTCAGATACTCAGAAGCATTCAACCCAGATCCACATGCAAAAACATCTTCCAAAAATATAAGAAAAAGGCAAGAATTCAGATTGTAAGGTCAAACTTAAGTCAAAAAAAAAAAAAAATCCACAGCAGGGAAAGGAGGAACCAGATGTAAGCTACGTATATTATACCAAATTTTATCAACTTTCTAAAGAGAAAGCAGAAATTGAAATTAAATTTGCTTAAGTGTAATCAGAAACTCACTAACTTCACATCAACTAAAGGAGTGTCTCAGAACATGGAATTCTGTTCATTTAACTATGATACTTGACTTGCTATTTAAACAGTTTCATACTATGCAAAAATACTAAACAAGTGTTGAAATGATGATAAAAGTGATTGGGGAATGGTTTATGGATTAATTTTACTTTATGATGCTCCTTGAAAATATGGAGTTGTCTTTCTACAACTGCTGTATTCTAATTCCCACAAAATATGGAGTTGTCTTTCTACAACTGCTGTATTCTAATTCCCACAGGTAGCATGGTATATAAGAGGAGAAGAAAACTGCATGGGGAGTCAGAAGACCTAAGTTGGAATCCCAGCTCTGCTAACTAACTTCTTATATAGGCCTGGATAAGTCACTCTCTGGGACTTCGTTTTTGCATCAGTTAGGGGAAGACTGGGCCAAAGCCTCTAAGAGCCTGAGAGACTTGTACCACCATTATTTTGTATTTCTAAATCTTTACTTTCCTACGCAGATGTGTCAGCATATAGGGAATAGCTGGAAATTTTCCTCTACCACATCTTTGAATGCAAGTTGATCAAGACAAAAAGAAACCAGGACGGATTCCAGGGCCTGAAATGTAGGCATGCTGGCAGGATTTTAGATCGAATCTGAGCCCCCAATATCACTTACTTCAAGACCAAAGCATATTAAACAACATGTTGGAGCAATAATTTAAGTTTCATAATTTATACACAACCATTCCCTTCTCTCAAGGGAAATAAATATATCTAAACTTTAAGAGTCTGAGGTTTAAATTTAAAAAGCAGTGTTCTTGAATGTCCAATCTTTTGGCAGCTACAAAAGAATGAGAAGGAATTAACCTCAAACACACTGAGTCAAACAAACCAGTTTCTAGACAATGGAATGATACTGGGTCCAGTTAAAGTTATACATTATGCCCAGCAAAGAGCTTCCCTCCTCAGAGCAACCAGGATTATTTGTGGAGTGCCTAATGTAGCCATAAGCAAGCATATCCCAACAGACTATTCAGATCATGTATGTGCTTAATTGGGTTACTGTCATTTACTGCAACAAAAGCTATACCACAAGTAAATTTCAGTTTTCTCTATACAGCCCTTTAGAAAAATGCCTGATAGGGGAGGCTGGCGGTATCCTCTGGGAGTGCTTTTAAAAAATTAACATGCCTAGATGATTGATTCTGCAGGTCTGGGATGTTGCTGAGAAAATTTTTGTAATGCTTCATAGGTAATTATGACGTACAGCCAGGTTAGGAAATCACTGCACAGTGAACAGAAGACAACGTGCAAAAATTACTTCAGAGTCTAGGGGTAAATTCCAGAGAACCATCTTGTAGAATCAACTAGACAGACTGTCCATATGGAAAGAAAGTTTAACATTCTGACTTTAAATTATTTTATCTTAATTTTAGCACAGGAATCATTAGGTTTTACTCTAGTACTGATGCTTAGTTATCAAAATTCCTGAAAAAACTTTTCACTACAAATAAACCATCAGCAATGAGACACTGAGAATAACTAAAAATATAAAAAGATTTGTGTTCCTTTTCTGCCAAGAGCTTGTAAAAGTCCTTATCACAGTTCCAAATGGAGTTAGGGTAACTCAATGAAAATCCTGGGTCAGGAAAAAAAATCTCAAATTTTATCTTTCAGAAAAAATTTGTAATTTCACCAAATATTTAAGACAATTAAAGAGCAAAACCTCTCCATCAAGCTACTTTTGCATAGGCAAGTCACATGAACATCCTGTGTACTCCCTTTTGAATTAATGCTTTAAGACATTTCCTAGGGCAACATAGTTATCATAACTAAAAGCAGTGGCAAGAAGTCTGTTAGTAGTTTCAGACTAGCTCCAGAGTGTTGCCAGAAGTCACTCCTTATCATAAGTGAGACCAGGAGGTCTCTGCTTCCTTAGTAAGAAGCAGCAGAATTTCTGAAGGGGAAGAGATGTAGAACTCTTCTTAAACAGATGGTTGCTAGCTTTTCCACTTATGGGAAAGATGAGCTAGGTTTTAAAAAGATGAAAAAAACCTCTTTACCACAAGATCTTCCAGGGAAGAGCCATCACTGATAACAAGGTCATTAAATTGGTCTTGGATTTGGTCCATAGTTTGTGGGAGATCTCGAGCTGGAATAAACCACTCATGTTCCTCTTCTTCTTCCAGCATTTCTTGGAAACAGCGTTCAATAAATTCTTCTTCCCATAACTCCTCTTCTATCTGGATTTATAATAAATAAAGGGTAATTTATAGCATACTTGGTAAGATGACATCACTAGAAAAGGCTTAAGGAATCTTGAACTAAACCATTTAAAAACATAACGTCATACCTTCCTCCTTTGCTTCTGTGCTAAGGAAAAAAAAATCTTTTCCATAAGACCTGGTAAGATCTGTTTAGGGTTTTGCTCTGTCTTTACTTGTCACAGCAGAATATTCTTTTTTTTCCACTGAGGGTGGCGGGGAAGAAGTAACAAGTGTTCTCATGGAGGAATGTGTATCAGAATTACCTATGATACTTCTAAAACTATACAAACCCTAAACCCACTCAAAAATGACTGGAAGAAAAAATCTTTGGGTAGGACTTCCCTGGTGGCACAGTGGTTAAGAATCCACCTGCCAATGCAGGGGACATGGGTTTGAGCCCTGGTCCGGGAAGATCCCACGTGCTGCGGAGCAACTAAGCCCGTGCGCCACAACTACTAAGCCCGCACTCTAGAGCCCGAGAGCCACAACTACTGAGCCCTCGCACCACAACTACTGAAGTCCGCACACCTAGAGCCCATGCTCCGCAAAAGGAGAAGCCACCTCAATGAGAAGCCCGCGCACCCCAACGAAGAGTAGCCTCCGCTCACCGCAACTAGAAAAAGCCCTCATGCAGCAACGAAGACCCAACGCAGCCAAAATTTAAAAAAAAAAAAAAAAAAAAAATTCTTTGGAGGGTAGGGTCAGCAACTAAACATTCTCACTGAAATAAGACTACACTGCTTTACTCTTGAATATATATAACTGGATATGGTGAAATCAAGCTGGCTACTAATTATCAAAGCCAGGATCAGAGAGAAACTAGATGAAAGGTAGAAACAGGTACCAGAAATATGGGAATAAAAGACATCTATCAATGTATGAGAGTTCTCTAAAAAGAACAGTGGTGTCAGATTTTGAGGCTGATCAGAATGAGAACCTTACATGAAAAACAGTACAATCTGTACCCCAGTACCTGTGCCTATCTGCTCCTGATTCCGGCTCTCTTGACTTTCACTGCAATAGAACAATCTGACTGGTGTAAGGTAGTGGTTTCCAAACCTAATTGCTCACTGGAACCACCTGGGAGCTTTTAAAAAACACGTTTCCCAGGCTCCACCCTAAATCCTTCTGAATCAGAATCTCTGGGTGGGACCCCGAAAAAAGCTACTTAGGTTATTTCAATGAGCAGTTAAACCTGGTAGTAATCAGCATCCAACTAAAATAGGAGTGGTGGCACATAAATCCATGTATTTCATATATAAGGGACCAGGTGAAAAACGCATTTCAGGGAAAAGTACATTTATATTATTTGACGGCTGTCATAGGCTACAATAAAAGAGCATGTTTATACACAAAACTAACTTGTCTGTTGAATTCCTCTTCATTTTCCATCCACATGTACTCTGCAAATGGATTGTCATCTTCATGAGAATGACCGTTAATAATCACATCTTCATTGATGATGCTTGGGCTAGTACTGCTGCGACTTGGATCTTTCATGGTTGGTGTTAGATATAGTTTTTAACCTTAAAAGAAGAACAATACAGTTAATCTAGTCAGTCATTCTTTCAGTTCTTAGTGAGCATCTATTATTACCAGCCATCATGATTAGGTATTAGATGTACATGATATATTAATGCACATGATAAACACAGTAATTGGAAAACTTTGTTTTTCTCCTAAATGATTTTAATGTTTACGAAATAGCTGAGAATAGCCTAGATTCATCTAATGTTTGCTAATAACAGTAAACAAAGGCAATCAATTGCTTAAATGGAATCCCCAAACCATCCAATTTTTGTTTTAATTGGATATTCTGTGCTTTATAAAACAAGCATGGTTTGGAAGACTTAAGTCATCAAGAGACTTTATGAAAAGCAAATTCTACTTTTTAAAATTGTTATTAAAAAGCCTAGAGACTGGAAGTGAAAACTAACAAACTTTTAATAACTCCTAGTTCCTTAGTCGCGAGGTATAGCTCTGGCTCTCTCGACTTCGTAGCCCATTCTCTATTTGCTTTATCTTTGGGTCCATGTTGAGTTCCTCCATGTCTGGATTTTCCCACTGTACAGTAAGTATCAGGCATCTAATCTCATACAGTAGATCTGGTTTCTTATACTCTACTTAATAGGTGATAACATGATCTAACCTAGCTGATATGTTGCAGGCTAAAAGTTCGAAGCATAAAGTTTCAGATTCTACAATAGTCTACCAATTCACTGACTCTGAAATTGCTAAAAAATGGGTTTACATAAAGCAAGAGTCACTTGTACATAAATCCAAACATTAGTGTGGCTTGTGCCAAAGGAAGGAAATAGCATACCTAATAGAGTTAAAAAAAAAAAACACTTCTTCAGGCCTTCTTACTCAAACTTATAATCAAATAAAATACTAAAACTAAAATCTCCTACTAGAAATAGTTTTTTTCTTTGGGTAAGGTTCAGGGAAAGACTTGCTCTATGTATGTTGCCTGGCCCTTTACATTCATTTTATGGACTTATCCTTAGGAAGACCTAAGTATAATAAAACTTATAGCTGTTCATATAACATGAATTTAGTCTCTAAGCTGTGGTTGGGGGTCCTATCCTGGCACACATATGCATTTCCCCCAAGACTGAATACTAATGACAACAGTCATCATGGTGGTAGCATTTTCAATTGTTAGTAAGTCCTGAATTAAAAATTACTGAGAACTTCTGCCTTACTTATTCACTGTTGTATGTATATGAAAGAAAGGCAGAGACAGAGATTTATGTGCTAGGCTGTGGGTAGAAAGAAAACCCACATGATGTGGGTTAAGAAAGTGAAGCACAAAAAAAAAAAAAAAAAAAAAAAGTGAAGCACTGTGAAAGCACTGTGAAAGCAGACATGACAGAAAACAGATGATGGATATCTTTGATATTTTTATTTATCATTAATCTTGGATTAAATAAACCCCCTTATTTTTTTTTTTCCCTTTTTTTTTTTTTAATTATTTATTTATTTTATTTATGGCTGTGTTAGGTCTTCGTTTCTGTGCGAGGGCTTTCTCCAGTTGCGGCAAGTGGGGACCACTCTTCATCGCGATGCGCGGGCCTCTCACTGTCGCGGCCTCTCTTGTTGTGGAGCACAGGCTCCAGACGCGCAGGCTCAGTAATTGTGGCTCACGGGCCTAGGTGCTCCGCGGCATGTGGGATCTTCCCAGACCAGGGCTCGAACCCGTGTGCCCTGCATTGGCAGGCAGATTCTCAACCACTGCGCCACCAGGGAAGCCCAAACCCCCTTATTTTGATAACAAGTTTCGACTAGAGAGCAATCAGTTCCTCTAAAGAAAATTACTCATTCTTATATGTCAAGGCTACCAAACATTTATATGCTCATCTTTAAACAAATTACGTTTTAGATTAGACTCAAATATTATGAAAAGCAGGGGGTCAATTCTGCTTTGCAACTGGATGGAACTTTGTTTACTCTGCATATGAACTGATCATTAAACTATGTTCAAAGACACCCTAATTTATAACAGCTTAACATTATTATTTTCCCAATCTGTGTCCTATCCCAACTTGTACCCATTAAATCCTACATTTCAGAAGACCACAATATTAATAAGTGACTTATATCTTTAGTTAAAAACAGCAAATAAAAATCATGTTTAGCACAGAGTACAGGATATTCAAGTAGAATTGAATAGTTAAGTAGCAATTATACGTGTGAGACATGTACTAGAAATACTAACTTGTGTTTGAATGTGCTTCAGGTGACTGAAGTATTATCTATATATAAATGCAATTTTTTTTAAAGAAAAAAGTGTTCTCCATACATTTCACGAGCATAACAATGAAACAATGAAAAATCTGCATCGGCAAATTCTATAGTCTGAGAATCTCAAGGGACTCCCTCCCTCCTTGTTTGATGCCAACCAGTAACAAATAAAATATAAATAGTGCTTAGCCTAAAGGGCCCAATCCCTGCATCTGACATGTCTCTAGGTCAGCTTTATGCCAATTATCACCTCATCAAACAACCCGTGGCTTTGGTATAGATCCCAGTGAAAGAGTCTATGAAGGACAGTAAATGAAATTTCGCTGTCAAGTAATATTTGGGAAACAAATCATAATTGGAACCAGTAAAAATCAACTGGAGCCTGGGCACTAATCTTACACCTTAAGATAGATGAGGAAGGAACAACTGCTGACCAGATTTCTGATACAGCTAGCCAAGTGAAAAGCCAGAGGGGTAAGGATCATTTACTTTCAGAACGTTGACAGACCTACAATTACTGAGTACAAGGTGTTCTAATATAAGGTATTGTATCAGATTTTAAATTTTCTTCTATGACCTGTTCTTGATCCTTCTTAGACCACACTCTTTAGATTGTGTCGTGTGTTTTGCTATTTTAAAAAATGAGTATATAGTTCAAATACCATAAAATTTACAATTTTAAATTGGCATTTGTCAAAAGCAGTTAAAGGCAAATGTAGTAGCCAATGCCTGCAAAGAATAACAGTTGGGGCAAAAAGCTTGGGAGGAAAGGCTGGTGAAGGAGATGTTTTGGGAATAAAGGCTTTGAAAAGCTCCTGCATATTCTGGGAAACCTAAAAGGCCATGGGCATGCCCAGTGCTGGCAGCACGCTCAGAAAAGACCTAACAAGGCCCTACACTTTTCAGGCTTCAGGCGCTGCACATAAGAAAGAGCTGTAAACTGCCCGAGTGTTAAAGGTGTACCTCAACATACACAAAAGCCCATCTGCCAAGACTGGGAGAGTTTTATTTTTTGCTTAGGGGTATTAAAGGACATCTCTTGAAAATAACTAGCTGGGACTTCCCTGGTGGCGCAGTGGTTAAGAATCTGCCTGCCAATGCAGGGGACACGGGTTTGATCCCTGGTCCGGGAAGATCCCACATGCCGCGGAGCAACTAAGCCGTCCACCACAACTACTGAGCCTGTGCTCTAGAGCCTGCAAGCCACAACTACTGAAGCCCACACACCTAGAGCCTGTGCTCCACAACAAGAGAAGCCACCGCAATGAGAAGTCCGCGCACCGCAATGAAGAGTAGCCCCCGCTCGCTGCAACTAGAGAAAGCCTGCGTGCAGCAACGAAGACCCAACGCAGCCAAAACTAAATTAATTAAAAATAAAGAAATTTAAAAAAGAAAAGAAAAGAACTAGCTGACAACTAAGCTAATGGCACAGACTTCAATGGCCACACAAAAAATAATACAAGCTTTTACAAAATTATTTCAGAAAGGTCACTAAAACAACAGAACAAGCAGAACAACCACCCTGGGGAGAGGGGAGAATATGATTTCCAGAGTTGCCATATAATAGTCACAATGTTCAGTTTTCAACAAAAATTATGAGGCATGCAAAAAAATAAGATAGTATGGCCTATAAACAGGAAAAAAAGAAATTAATAGGAAGTGTCCCTGAGGAAGCCCAGACATTAGGCTTATTAGGCAGACTTTTAAATCAGGTGTTTTAAATGTCCAGAGAGCCAAAGGAAACCACGTACAAAGAACTAAAGGAAACCATAAAAATAGCAAATATCATCATCAAATAGCAAATATCAATAGAGATAAATTAAAAAAAGAAGCCAAGTAGAAATTCTGGAGATGAAAAGTACAATAAGTGAAAATTCTACTTGAGGGTTTATAGCAGATTTGAGCAGGGAAATAATCTCAGTTGACTTACCAAGTTTGGTAAGTCAATTGAGATTATTCAGTCTGAGAAACAGAAAGAGAAAATAATGAAGAAAAATGAACAGAACCTCAGAGACCAGTAGGACACCACCACATGTACCAACATATGCATAATGGGAGTCCCAGAAGAAGAGAAAGAGTATTTGAAGAAATAATGGCCCCAAACTCCTCCAACTTGATGAAATCTATGTTAGTCTACACATCCAAGAAGCTCAACAAACTCCAAGCAGGATAAACTCAAAGCAATCCACACCAAGACACACTGTAATCAAGTTATTGAAAGTCAAAGAGAGCATCTTCAAAATAAGATTAATAGCTGATTTCACATCAGAAACCAGAGGCCAGAAGGCAGTAGGAAAACATATACAAAGTGACTTAAAAAAAAAACTAAGACATTCCCAGATAAGTAAAAAAGTGAGAGCTTATTCATCACCAATAGACCTGTCCTATAGGAAAAGCTAAAGTGAGTCCTTCACGTTGAAACAAAAGAATACTAGCATTAGCTTGAATTCATCCAAAGAAATAAACAACCATGGTAACTACATAGGTAAATACAAAAGTCACTAATAATGTATTTTTTGCTTTATAACTCTTTTTCTCTATATGAAACTAAATTGTTTTTAGTTCATACTTGTTACAAACTAAGATGTTAGTTGTAATTCCCAGGGTAACCACTAGGAAAACCACCAAAAAAATATATAGTGAAAGGTGTATTGCTGGGGTGTATCATCATCCCATTCAGAGGCAGCCCAAAAGAAGCAGCTTCAAGACTCCAAGAGTCAATGAGCTCAAATCTATATATATTAGTCTCTTGTGGCTGAGAAAAAGTTTTTCTCTAGAACAAAACAAACCAAAACTAAAAGAGGAACTACTGGAAACACAACAGAAGCACCTAATTTGCTTGAGTGATGTCTGAGGGCACAATGTAGATAATAACTCGACAAATACATTAAAAAAAAAAAAATCTGGTAATTAAACCATACCAATCTGTTGCTATCTTATCTTTGTTCATGCTTCAATCCAAACCACTTTAAAACTGGCAGAAATGAAGTGAGAAAGCCAATAATTTCCCCCCAATTTTTTAATGTTCATATTTACTTCAAATAATGTTTATTATGCTTTAAAATCCTAAAATTATCAGAAAATGTAATTCAAATAATTTTTTAGCCTTACTCTCATAAAAGGATTTTTAAAATAACACAGTAATACTAACTCAGAACAAACTATATTAAATTACTAATATTAAATATCTAGTAGTTGTTAGAGTACATATAGTTAAGATTTTCCTAAACAAAAATTACAAAATAGTAAAACAGCAATGTATCATCTTACAGTGTTTTCAATAATCATTTAAAAAATTTTGTACATAGTTAGGAAATTCTGTTGGAAAAGGAAGCATTAAAGTGAAAGAAATGTACATATACAAAGTACACCCTACTTAAGTTAGGGCTTCCCTGGTGGCGCAGTGGTTAAGAATCTGCCTGCCAATGCAGGGGACACGGGTTTGAGCCCTGGCCCAGGAGGATCCCACATGCCACGAAGCAACTAAGCCCATGTGCCACAACTACTGAGCCTGCGCACCTAGAGCCCATGCTCTGCAACAAGAGAAGCCATGACAATAAGCCGTGCACCGCAATGAAGAGGAGCCCCCACTCGCCACAACTAGAGAAAGCCCGCGCACAGCAACGAAGACCCAACACAGCCAAAAAAAAAAAAAGAAGTTAAATGTACAAAACAGGTCCTATGTGTATGTAAGTTTTTTCCTTTTGATCTCCAATCCTACTCAGAGGTAATCAATGTTAACAGCTTAGTATGTATCCTTTCATATCTCTTTGCTTATAGAAACACACATAAAGGATTTATATATTTTACAGAATCATGCTAAATATATTACATGAAATATCCTTACTAGTCAACATGTAGAAGTACACTTTACTTTTTAATTGATACAGCACCAATTACTCAACAATTCCCCCTTTGATGCATTTACATTTCCAGTTTTCTCATTACAAACAATCGTGCTTTGATCACCCTTGTACACATATCCTTTGCTATTTGAGTTTTCTGTGGGATACATTCTGGTAAGTGGGAATAACTGGGTCAAAGGCCGTGTGCACTTGTAGCTTTAAGAGAAGACAAATTATTCGCCAAAAATATTATGGTAATGTACATTCCTATAATACACTGAGTGCTCCCATTTCTCTGCATCCTCAACAGTTCTCTATATAAGCAACATAGCATTTTACTTTTGCAAACAGATGGGCTTAAAAAGAATGTTTTCCTCTACAGCTCCTGGGATATGCTTATCTTGCTTAGTAAGTCTTTTCCTACGTTGAGGTTATATTTCCTTTATTTTCTCTCAGTATTTTTATAGTTTCTATTTTTTTACATTTAAATCTTTAACTCGTGTGAGCATTTCTTTGAGTATGATGTGAAAGATCTATATTTTTCCATATGAACACATCATTCATCATTATTTAATGAAAGCTTGTTCCTGATGTTTATCATAATCAAATTCCCACTTACACGGTTTCTAGATTCTTTGTTCCATGATGGTGTATTGTATGTATACTGTTTTATCCCCAACTTTTATTTTGAAGAATTTTAGACTTACAAAAAAGTCATAATAATAGTACAGTGAACATTTGTACCTTTCATCTAGATTCATCAACTGTTAACATTTTGCCACAGTTGTTTTCTCTATACAATTTTTTTGCTTAACCATCGGATAAGTTGCAGACATTATGACCTTTCATCCTCAAATATTTCAGCACAGTATTTTACTCTTTTGATTACAGGAGCCTTTCAGTAAGTTTAAATACGTAGTAGCACAACTCCCTTCTCAACTTTCTTTGGGGGGGAAATCTTGCACTTTTATTCTTCATACGAACTTTAGAATAATTTTTCCATAAGAGTCTGACTGGAATTTTATTAAAAATTTGCAGCTTAATCAGGATCATGTTTTTATATTAAGCCTTCTGGCCAGGAAGATGGTACATCCGTTTACTTGGAACTGTTTTAATTCCTTAGAATATAAATGAATCAGGACTTCATTTTACCAATAATTGTGGGCTAGATTATTTGGACCAGTCTTTCCATTGAAAACTGAAAGTGTTGGATGCCATAGTCTTAAAGAAACACTTAAAAGCACTAAAGTGTTGAAGAGTAAGTAAAGTGGGAATTCAGAGAGCAAAGTGGAACTTTTAAACACTGAAGCTGCCTTCGCACTGAGGACTTTTGCCCATTAGCCTTCTTTGGGTTGACCTTGGATGCTTCATGGGGCAAAAGGCATAAAGGTCAAGGTGGAAAACTGAAGAAAAGATCCTCCCCACTCTAAGCTGGGACCCTAAAGGGCTATAGGCTCAGGGTAAGGGTGAACCAAAAGCAACTCCCACTCCCCACCAAGCAAATCAAAAGGAAAAGGTGGAAAGGAACACAGACACTGTGACTGTGGTTGGTCCTCCTGTGGATAAGAGGAATAAATTCATCACCTGGGAGGTCCAGAACATCCCAAGTCATGAAATGAGTATGAAGTGGTCCTGACTTGGTAATGTCCCTAGTGCCAGTGCCTGGAAAAAGCAAATGTAAAACTCCTTGGGAGGAAGGCATTTTCATGCTAGGCCTTAAGGACCTCCAAAAATGATTTCTCAAGGCCAATGAAGAGTTCAAAATGAAAGATAACTAAATCCAGAAGGAAAAAGCAAGATACAACACGCAAGAATCAGTACAATTTATAGAAAGCATAACCAGACCCATGTGGCAGATGACAAAAATGATCATTACATATCAAGCTTGAAAATATCTTCAGAAAACAGCAAAATATAAAAAGTGCATAGTAGATTTGGAAAAGAGCCAAATTAAACTTCTAGATATACAGAAATCACAACATAAACAAAAATGTAATAAGTCTGGCAGCAGATTTGATACAACAGAATTGGAAAACAAAAGAAAGTATCCAGAAAACAGCAAAAAGATAAAAAGATAGAACATACAAAAGAGTGTTCAAACAATGTAGAGGGCAGAGTGACAACTATCAAATTCCTGAAGAAGAAAAGAAGAAACATAGGGCAGAGGCAGGATATGAATATTGCATATTTGATGAAAGCAATCAACCAACATGTTTAAGGAGCCCAAGAATCTCAAAGTAAGATAAATAAAAAGCAAGATATATTATACATTATAGTCAAACTGCAGAGTATCAAAGAGAATTCTAAAACCCAAAAAGACATTATTTTCAAAAAAGAATGAGAAAAACCAGCTGCTTTTCAACAATAATAATGAAAAGCAAAAGACCACACTGAAAGAAAATAACTGCAAACCCAGACTACTAGAACTGTACAGAAAATAGTTTTCAAACAAATGAACTAGAAACTTCCCATCCTTATATTAAGGAATCATTTGAATAACAAGAATTATGGGATCCCTGAAGACAAATGAATCTAAAATTATAAGGGCTTGGTACTTTTTAAACTAGTATATTATTAACAACCTTTAATTTTGTTTTTCTTGTTTTGTCTATTCAGGTTTTCTACCTCTCTGGTTAACTATGGTAATTTTTATTTCACTAAAATTTTATTTCTCCATAATTTCAATTTTGTTATAATAGAAACTATCTAATTTCTCCTATTTCATAGCTAATTTGACTATGTTCCTCTTTTCCTCGATTAGGCCTACCAGGGATTTATGGTAGGAAAAAAAAATTCCAACTTTGCAATTTGCAGAACAGCAAGTATAATAAACTCTTCATATATATAAAAGAAGGGTGTGTGTGTTCACCATTTGCAAATGCATAGAATCTCTAGAAAGACAGAAAACAAACTGAGAAGCAAATTGTATCTGATAAGGGAACTGTACTTAGAATATATAAAGAACTATTACAACTCAATAATAAAAGGACAACCAACCAATCTAAGATTTTTTTTGACATGGACCATTTTTAAAAGTCTTTATTGAATTTGTTACAATATCGCTTCTGTTCTATGTTTTGGTTTTTTGGCCGAGAGGCATGTGGGATCTTAGCTCCCTAACCAGGGATCGAACTCGCCCCCCCCCCCCCCCCCCCCCCCCCGCCCACAGAAGGCGAAATCCTAAGCACTGGACCGCCAGAGAAGTCCCTAAACAACCAATTTAAAAATGCGCAAAGGATCTGAATAGACAGTTCTCCAAAGGCCAATAAACACATGAAAAGATGCTCAACATCCTTAACCATCAGGGAAAATGCAAATCAAAACCACGAGATACCACTTTATATTAGTGAAAATGTGGAGAAATGGAATGCTCATTCACTGCCAGTGGGAATGTTAAAATGGTGCAGCTGCTCTGGAAAACAGTCTGGCAGTTCCCCAAAAGATTAAACACGGAATTACCTTATAACTCAGCAATTCCACTCCTAGGTATATACCCAAGAGAAATAAAAATATGTCTACATAAAAACTTATACACACAAATGTTCATAGCAGTAATTTCTTAATTCTTATTAAGTAATTCTTAATAGCCAAAAAGTGGATACAACACAACCCGAAGGTCCACCAGTTGATAAATGGATGAATACTGAAAATATGCTAAATGAAAGAAGCTAGTCACCAAGGAACACATATTGTATGACAGATGATGGGTACAAGATTTCTTTTTGGGGTAATGAAAATGTTCTAAAATTGACTGTGGTGATCGATGCACAACTCTGGCAATATACTAAAAACTACTCTACTATACACTTCAAACGGATGAATTGCATGGTATGTGAACTATAGCTCAGTAAGAGCTGCTAAAAACAAAACTGAAAATACTGGTTACCTACAGGGAGGAGAACTAGACGGCTAAGGATATTTTTTGTATCTATTTTTGGGAATGGATTACCTATTTAAAAATTCAACTTTAGGGCTTCCCTGGTGGCGCAGTGGTTGAGAGTCTGCCTGCCAATGCAGGGGACACGGGTTCGAGCCCTGGTCTGGGAAGATCCCACATGCCGCAGAGCGACTGGGCCCGTGAGCCACAATTACTGAGCCTGCGCGTCTGGAGCCTGTGCTCCGCAACAAGAGAGGCCGCGATAGTGAGAGGCCCGCGCACCGCGATGAAGAATGGCCCCCACTTGCCGCAACTGGAGAAGGCCCTCACACAGAAACGAAGACCCAACACAGCCATAAATAAATAAATAAATAAATAAAATATTAAAAAAAACAAAAAAACACTATCTTCTCTCACAAGTTGGAACCCCAAATATTAAAAAAAAAAAAATCTCATTGAACACTTCATGATATATGTAAATCAAATCATTATACTGTATACCTTAAACTTATACAGTGCTATATTTCAATTATATCTCAATAAAACTGGAATAAAAAAATAAAAACATTAACTCTTCAAAAAAAAAATTCTCATTAAAATTCAAACAGGATTCTCTTTCCGCTTCTTTCATTAAACTGACTCCACAGGGAATTCCCTGGTGATCCAGTGGTTAGGATTCCGGGGTTCCACTGCTGGGGGCCTGGGTTTGATCCCTGGTCAGGGAACTAAGATCCCGTGGCATGGCCAAAAAAACCCAAAACCCAAAAAAATCAAAAAACTGACCCCACAGACATAACACCTTTTCTTATTCCACTGGACTCTACTTTGAACTACAGTAGACTCCTTAACCTTATTTGTACACATATATATTGTATACGTATGTATTTTAGTTAGAGAAGATAAAGAAATTTCTGCATCAGCCTCTGTATTTAATTCAGAAGTCTGTGAGCAGCGCTGAATATTTTGTTTTAATGTTTGGCAGTATAAAGGAATGATTAAAAGCATGGGCTCTGGGATTTCCCTGCTGGTGCAGTAGTTAACAATCCACCTGCCAATGCAGGGGACACGGGGTTCAATCACTGGTCCAGGAAGATCCCACATGCCTCACAGCAACTAAGCCCGTGCGCCACAACTACTGAGCCTGCGGTCTAGAGCCTGCGTGCCACAACTACTGCGCCCGCGTACCTAGAGCCTGTGCTCTGCAACAAAAGAAGCCACTGCAATGAGAAGCCTGCGCACCACAACGGAAGAGTAGTCCCCTCTCGCCGCAACTAGAGAAAGCCCGCGCGCAGCAACGAAGACCCAACGCAACCAAAAATAAACAAATAAAAATAAAATTAAAAATTAAAAAAACAAAAAAGGGGCTCTGGAACCAGGCTACCTTTCTAGCTATGTGACAATGGGCAAGTTATTTAACCTCTCTGTGTTTCAGGTTCCCCATCTGTACCTAGGCAGACAGCCTGGCACATAATAGTATTATTAAACACTTAGAGCAAATATAAATTTGTATAAATAAAAATAATAGCTCCAAACATCTGTAGGAGTGAAACAATGTCACAGAAAAGTCCCAAAGAGTGTAACCCTAATCTCAACGGTAGTGTAACCAGGGTGATCAGGTCAGAGTAAGGATGGCTCAACACTGACGATAAATAAAAGCTCAAAGCACATCAGAAATACCATCCTTATTTATAAAAACTGATACAAAAAATAAAAAGCAAAGGCAATTCAAATAAACCCACACTATCCAATGTGGTAGCCACCAGGTTCATGTGGCTATTTAAATTTAATTTTAATTCAATACAATTAAAATTTTAGTTCTTCAGTTGCACTTGCTACATTTCAGGTGCTCAATAGACATGTGCTTAGTAGCTATCTTACTGGACAGCACCACTCTAAACGATGAGGACATTAAGAAAAAAGATTGAGTTATTGGAACTGAACCTCAGGCTGTAACATATACAAACTATTAATGTATCTGTGCAACAGGGTGATCCAGATCACAAAGACAACAACCTTGGACAACTTTAACCTTGCACTGGATTCAAGTCCCAGATATGCCACTAACCACCTAGAGGACCTTGGATATGCTACTAAATCCCAGGCAACACACTATAGTGGTTAAGAGCACATAATCTCTGGAGTATTTGGATTTGAATTCCAGCTTTTATTAGCTATGTAACATTGGGCAAGTTACTTCACATTTCTCATTTATAATCTTCATTTTACAGTGGTACTTACTGCCTACAGACATTAAAGATTAAACACTTCTAAAAGCACTTCGAACAATGCCTGGCATTACTAAGTGCTATGGAAATATGTGCCTAATAATCTCTCAAGTTTCTATTTTCCCGATTTCAAAATGGGCAGGATAAAACTTACTCTGCCCAGGGCTTCCCTGGCGGCACAGTGGTTAAGAATCCGCCTGCCAATGCAGGGGACAGGGATTCAAGCCCTGGTCTGGGAATATCCCACATGCTGCGAAGCAACTAAGCCCGTGAGCCACAACTACTGAGCCTGCGCTCTGGAGCCCGCGAGCCACAACTACTGAAGCCTGCACAGCGCAACAAAGAGTAGCCTCCACTCGTGGCAACTAGAGAAAGCCCACGCACAGCAACGTAGACCCAACACAGCCAAAAATAAATAAATAAATATTAAAAAATTTGTATTAAAAAAAACTCACCCTGCCTATTTCACAGGTTAATAATAAATATGAAACTCACTTAGCTCCCATCCCTGAAAGAAACATAAGGAGGCTATACTTTTGGGAGAGTTACCTTTTTATCATAGACACTTATTTGTGAGAAAAAATTAAGTTCTGTTCAAGTTCACAATTAACAAGTAATATAAACAGACTAATTTGCCCCAAATATCCTCTCACAAACCGGAAACAGAAGCACAAAACAGCAAACACTGGGAATCTCATTAAAAACCCTGAGAGACCCTTATTTGCAAACATAACCTGCAGCCCACGAAATTTCGAAGGCAGACCAACACCCGATCAACTGCTCAAAGGCAAATTGTGACAAATAATGCTATCAGGTTAACAAGATTAGCCAGCACATGCAAAATGGGAATTTGTCTTCTGTTGAAATGTCAAAAGCTGTCAGCTGTTAGACCTCATCCCACGGCATACTGGAAGCCAAATTCTTTCTAGAGTTTGCGGTTTCTGTGAGATGATGGGGTTGCAAAATCAAGGAAAATAAGACAACAAAAGGAAGCAGAAAAGGCCACCTTTTGCAGTTACTAGAGAATACCATTGCTGACTGCTTCAACAAATGTTTTGAAACAAACAACTTTACCACAAGCCATATATTTTTGATGGTGGGAGAGAATAAGCACAGTAGTAGAAATTAAAAAGTGAGGTAACCAAAATCAAAAGAATGTGAATTGGATGGGTTAATCTGGTTCAAAACAGTCCTGGAGTAGGAGCTGCCAGTACTCCAAAGGCCCTCCTATCCCGAGCACGGAATACAATGTAACTAAAAATAAGGGGCAGGGGAAGGCGAAGAAACCGGAGAAAGGGGATCATCACAAAGGTACAGGCTCGTGGACGGTTACAGAATGCTCCCCTAGGACGCTCGCCAGCCCGCCAGTCCCTCCGCCCCTTTCTCTTCCCCCACCCAGGCTTCTGGAGGAGCGCGCAAGCGCAGCAAGTACGGGCTGCGCGTGGCGACGCGCAGGCGTAAAGTAAGGAGAAACAATGAGCTTTGTTGCCGAGGCGGCAGTGGGGGGCAGGGGAAAAGGGTATCGGAGGGTGGGTGAAGCGATTGGAGGGAGGGGCGGCACGCGAGAAA
The DNA here is from genome assembly GCF_965194825.1 of Balaenoptera physalus. Classification (NCBI taxonomy): domain Eukaryota; kingdom Metazoa; phylum Chordata; class Mammalia; order Artiodactyla; family Balaenopteridae; genus Balaenoptera; species Balaenoptera physalus. The sequence continues at coordinate 61,072,536 of NC_138890.1, forward strand.
GTGCCATCCCGGCAACCCTCGCGCGCCACCGAGGACCCGGATAGAGAGCTGCGAGATCCAAACCATAATAATGACAATGAGAAAAAAGCGACGGCCATTTCTCAGAGAAGAAAGAGACTAAGTCGGTCCAAGATCATCCCTCAGACTCGGCTGGAAGAGGCAAGGAACAATGGAGGCCATACAGGCTTGGTGGCCAACAACCCAGGGGACCCTCTAGGCCCCTCAGCCGTCGCCGAGGTGCTGCCCCTCGACCGCCGGGCCGCCGCACCCTTCTCGCCGCTCCGCCCGAGAGAACCCCTCACCCAGTGCACGGCAGCGGGGACGGCAGCCAACGAATCCGGTCGGCCTCCGCGGATCTCCACAGGCAGCGCCGCTACCCCGCTCGACGCGCGCTTCGCCCGCCGCCTCCCTTCTCCAGTCCAAACAAACACCCCAGCCCGGAAGTGACTTCACTTCCGCCGCCGCCACCGGCCCCGCCTCTCGTTTTGTCATCGTTGCCCTCCGAGGCCACCAGAGAGCGCGCGCGAGAGAAAGGGCGACCTCAAAGTTCTCTTCGTCCAAGCTGCACACATGTGCATGCGCAACAGCCTTTCCGGCGTACCCTGGCGGCCGCGGGGAACACTGGGAGTCCTGTCGTGTTCTCTCAGGAAAACCGGAGTAGAGCTGGGCCAGTGTCCCCACAACCGCCCATCCTTCGAGAATGATGGGATGCAGTGAGTGGGGGAGCTGGGAAGGAGACCCAGAAAAGATACACAGACGTGGACTACTACACACCGCAACGGTTACTTCAAACACACTGACATCAAATAGGAACATCTAGATAACGACAGCGCACTCACACACCCAGGAACACACACCAAACGTGATACACAGCGTCACACTACGAGTGACATGTACCAAATCATATCCAGAGATCCTGACACAGAAACATAACACAGAAATAATAAACTAAGACAGATTCACAGAGGCGTGTTAACTGATCTACGAGCACCTGCACTCATACACGTTCAGGAACACGCTTTTTGGAGCTAGATCTTAACACACAGGCGCAAATTACCGATATATATATATGGTGCCCAGGCTAAGGGAGGAAATACTCTGTCCAGAGGTAAGATAGAAGGGTGAGACCTAAGGGTCCCAGAATTTCCTCGACCATGATCTTGGATGGGCTGCCCTGCACACGTTACTCTAATCCATGCTTCCTTGCTTCATCACTGGCAAGTCCCGATATATTTTGTGATGCTAATCAAGCTACAGTGTATAGTATGTGTAAGAAAATTCCGAATATACATTATATTTGAGAGGGGACACACAAAAACTTCTAATTTCTTCCCCTTGGGGAAGTAAAATGAGGGACTGAGATTTATCTTTTTACTCTCTTGTAAAACTTGAATCTTTAAAAAACCACAAGCTTTTATAACTGCTAAAACTAAAGGAAAAAAAAAAGTTCCCTCCATGAAACTCTTGAATCCAAGAGAGGGCTTCTCTCTAGGGCCATTTCACTCATTAATAATCTGCTTTGAGTCAGCCCAAAGCTCCAAATAAAGTTTGACAGTTGTGCCTTGGTCAACCACTTTGGCTACATTTACAGATCTGTATCCTAAACTGGAAGGGCTTGGCTTTCTTGCTTGCTGAGCCAACAGCTCTGGGGAAGAAGATGGTGCTGTTTTGCTGGTCTGTGGAGCATGATTCATTCAAGGAACCTGGAACTATCAACTCGAGGCTAGAAGAGGCATGGACAGGAGGGAGAACAAAATCAAAATAGGTAGTTTAATCTGTAGATGACTGGCAATCTTAAAAGCTAATCATGGAGATAAATGGAACTTACTACTTAACACAACCCATGTAATTTATGTTGAAAAATAATCTTTGCTAAATCTTGGCTTATTTTAATCTGAACCATTCAAAGGCTTATGTTGTTTTTCTCACACAAAGGGGTTATAGATCTCAATTCCCAGCTCACAGAGTTCACCATTGTGGCTGAGAAAGCCTGATGGGCCCAGGGTACTTTCATGTTTTTATGCTATGCCTGGATGGTGGTGATGATGGTCTATGAATGGAAAACACTACCACAATAATGAAGGCTAATAAGTTTGCCAATGATGAGGAAAGACACTGCAATGGAACCATCAGAGGTGCAGTTTTAAAATGCTGCAGACATTCAACTGTTTGTCTCAGGCACTAACAATTCTAACTTGAGATGGAAGGTGAAGTAGGAATCAGGAATCAGGAGAGGATGGTTATGAAGGCCTAGGATGGCTATGAACAGCTTCCCACTCTCCCCGAATTATCAAAACGTAGAATGTGTAAATCCTCTGACTCAAACACTCCATGTATGGGGAAGAAATCAGACATATATATAGATACGTAAGGATTTCATAGCTATGTTATAAACAATCAAGAAACTGAAAAGCCTATCAATAGGGAATTGGTTAAGTGAATTATGGTATTAACAGAATAAAGCAAGTTATTAAAAAATGGCTAAGATGGTAAATTTTGTGTATTAAAAAAAAAAAACTGTCCTAAAAGGAGGGTCAAATTTGTAGAAAGTAAGTTGTAAATGTAAAATAAGCAAAGGTGATTATGCTTTGAATAAGAAGGGTGATATGAGGAAGAAAAAATTCCTTTTCCAGTCTGAGCCAAGCCCTTCCTTGCTGGTTTTGCACAGGCTCAGCTACTTACAATGAGATGGGTCAGAAACACACCTTGTACTTGCGAGCAGAAGCAGCCACCATCAGGAAAATAAGTTCGGTTTTCACTAAAGTTTCACCATCCATTACACCAAGAATCATTTAAACTCTAATTCCTTTCCACAGGTCTTCATACCACAAAATAGAGTGCACACAGAGCATGAACTAGGGCTTATCTTGATACTAAGTGTAGGAAAAAGGGGGGGGGCATATATCAAGAACATAGTTGGTAGTTGCCAAGGAAGTAGCTGTGATTTAACAACCCTGGCAAGGTTGAGCAAATAGAAATTGGTCCTACTTTTGATAGTCAGGTGCAATGACTGAAACTTCAGTATTTTGTCCTTGTCAAAGGTAGGACATTCCTGCTGCTCTTGGTATCTTTGGATCAGGTCCTCACAACCAATACATCAATGCGGCCATGTATGAAGCACAATGACACGATGGTTCAAAGATCATTAAACTTGTATCTAATGGCAGCAATTTTCACCCGAAGTTTACAAATGCTATTGGCATGGATACGTTTGACTTTTCTCTACTACATGTAACATACTGCTTTTCAATTTTCCCATTCTCTACTGTACATTTGGCTTTGCAGAATTCTTAAAACTGTATGGAAATTATAAATCTAAGAACTATAATTTCAAGGAAAGGCCAGGGTTAAAAATCTTAAGATAAAGCCGTTTAAAAGTATTAACATAGCCTTTTAATCATGTATTACCTGACAGTCCTCTCCCTCAGAACTTTTCCAAATTACTTGAGTAGTACCTTAATTGAGCTCTAGCTTGTGTCAACTATGTTTATAATTCAGCAAATTAGATATACCTGGAGTGATGGGTGGTACCTACTTCCATTTTGCCATTCACTTGAAACTTCAGTAAATTAGCTGTTCAAGATTTTATTAATGTTCCAAGCAAAGGATAAAGGGTTGACTTGGGAAAGCAGTTATCTAGGGCTCTGAAATGGGTGTCTCCCATTAACAACTCTTTAAAAAATGCTTTGTGAGCACCCCCAAATAATGATTATTTTCCAACATTCCCCTTATTTTTAGTTTTTAACAGTAGCAAAACCAGTACTTCAAGCAACAGCATCTAAACCAGGTGTTTGATTACAACTGCCTAGCAGTAACACTTCAGCTACAGGTAAACAAAAGTGTGGCCTCTATCCTTGACATCACCATCACCTGGTAACTTGAAAAATGATAATTATTAACACCCACCCTACACCTAGCAAATCTGAAATTCTAAGAACAGGGCCCAGCAATGTTTAAATGAAGCTTCCAGGTAATTCTGATGCATGCTAACATTTGAGAACGACTAAAGAAAAAGAATTCACAGAACCATTTTGTTTATATACCATGTTGTATCAGAATCTTGGTCTTACCCATGACAGCCAAAGGACCTGCATCAGACTGGAGAGGCACTCCAGCTCAACAAACAGCTCAAGGTCCTTGTCAGGGAATATAACCTCAAATGCATAACCATTCAATGCTTGAGCTTTCAGCTATCCTAGGCCATTTTCTATGATGGAGGCCAATACAGAGAGTACAGAGCTACTCACTCCTAGCCCTAGTGCATGTTATCTTAACCAAACTGTCTATACCAATTTTGTTACTAATTTGATTTAAAAATATAACCTGCAGTGTTCCTACAGATTTCCACTACATACCATGAGCCTCTTTTGTCACAATTTTTATTCATGATGTTGTTTTACATGTCAAAGCCACCAAAAATGCACTGTGAACAAAGCGAGGCATAAAATGTGTACCCTTCCCCTCTTATAAACTTAATGCCACCATAATACTTAATAGGGTATATACATCCTTTACTTGTCCCCATCACCCTAAGGGGTTAAAGAATTCAGAGAAAGGATATAACCTTTGAAAGTTCCTTGCAATCATACCGTTTTCTAGAGGAGGTACTTTCTGGTGTACTCTATAGCCAGAAATTCACCTTCCTCATTAATAAAATCTTAAATAAAATTATTTTTAGGATACACAGTACTACAGCTAGCAAACTCAAGCCTTACCAGGGTCACTCTCATATGCCGAATTTATCAACAATCGGTTAAAAGAAAACTGTAAAACAAACATGAAGTGTTTATAAAAGTCTCCTTTGCCCAGGATTAACAGCAGCTTAAACTAAAAACTAAAATGGTGGTAGGAGAATTTTCAACTTTATAGCTGGTTAAAGTGGAAACACTCCTCTTAAATAAAGGTTTGCCATAATCTGGGAAATAGCTGTTACAGATTTATTCATCACTAGCAATTTATTTATGAGAATTTCTCCTTTCAAATGCTATCAAATGAAGATATTAAACATTCTTTTCTACAACTTGGTATATCTAACAAAGTAGGATCTATGAAAAGTTATCATTGACAGAAAACAATCAAGGGATTCCATGTACACAAAATGCTTTGTGTAGCTGCTGTTAAAAGTTGGAGTTAGACAAAAGCAGGTAATTAGTAAAGGCCAAAATTAAACTACAGAAGTAAACTGGCAAGGATTTTTTGTGCATGTTACATTTAAAAAAGTGTCATCTGCCCCTCAGTGGTAGATCATAATATTTCTTTCAACTATTTGATATATCCTTTAATACACTTGGACCTAAGAGTTTCAAAGAGAATCCCTTAAATTCTTATTTTTTTTTAAATTAAAAATTTGTTTGACAATAATCTCTTATACCTATAATCCCAACAACTTTGAAAGGCTGGTAATGGTAAAACCAATTCTTGTTATTCCATGTTACTTCCAATTTTATCGTTAAATACTTACACATGTCTAAACATGAGCTTTTACCATTTCCTCACCCTTAACATCTTAAAACTCCAAGGTTTTAAAAAACTATGAAGAGTCCCATTTTCAGTTATGTAACAGCAACAAGAAATCCACCAGCACCAAAAGCTTTAAAACTCAGATCTTTAGTAGCAGTCTTTAGAACACTAAATTAAAAATGTAATAATTTGTTAAAGCATGCAAAAAAGTGTAACAGTGAATAAAAACCACAACTGACAAATATATTGGTTAACATTTCAAACATGTATAACCAATGAACATGGCCTAGGTTTTTTTTTTTTTATTGGTACTCACTTCAGAAACTTGAATCCACAGATATAAGCAGTATATAACCAGAAAGTTACAAGTAAACACAGATTATACATGCAAATTTCTGTTCACAAAGGTCACATATGCAGTATATGAATTAGAAGCGTGCGTCTAAGATTATGGCCAAACTGTTTTTAAAATGCAGAAATGTAAAATTACATCTTGAAAATATGAAGAGATGGTCTACACACTTCAAAAATCAAATGTGCTTATACCAGATGTATGACAGCTACAGGATTCAAGTGACAAGCAATATCTCAAGAAATTAATACTGGTCAAAGAGAATGGGAATATTTTTACATTTCACTGAAAAATACATTGACTACTAGAATACGAAATCTAGCAGGAACTTAGGGAAAAAATTACAAAATCTAAAGCCAATTACTTAATATTTCTTATTACCTAAACAGCATGACATTAAAAGAAAACTGCACCTGCATTTTAATTACCAATCTCACATTAATGACGTTCTCAAAAAATGAAACAAAACCAAAAATGCTTCGAACTGCAAATGAAAAGTCTGAAAGGCTCAGATTAAAATGTGGAATGTTTCAGATGAAAGTAATAAAAATACAATTGGTTTTGTTCTTTATTGAATGGAATCAAAAGTTTTGACATTTCTTTGAAGCTTGGAACTACTAAATTTCATTTCTCTGAATGTTTCTACGTATCTTTCTTAGTGATGCAAGTGTCTTAAGTAGCATATGAAGTCAGTCTCTACCAAGTATTTCTGTCTGTTACCATTTTGATAAAACAAAAACAATTCTTCATTAACTTAACCGTATATGTATTTTTGCTATAACACTTAACACATGAACAGACGTCTATTATTTTTCCACTATAACAAAAGAGTACAATAGTTTTCTTCTAACTATCTGTATTGTATTTAAAAAAGGTTAACATTTAAAAACAAAGAACCATTATTTTCTTTGACATCATTAGGCTTCTTGCACATCTTAAGCTTCCTTCTTCTGCCTGCGTTCTTCTGCCAATTTATTCAGAAATTTCTGAAAAGAAATAGAAAAATTTGTTTTGCAAGGATTAAGTCACCGCAGTGAAACATAACAAATGGATTAACTCCAAAACAAAATATTCTATCCATGTTTAGGGACTTGAGTCTAATTTAACTATAACCTTATCAATATTTTTAAGATCCAGTTATTCTTATTAGGCAAGTATGAAACGAAACTGGACACCACAGTAAGGCATGGGAGAAAAACGGTAAAATATGGAAAAGTTATTTAATGTGCAATTAAGACTAACTTACAGAGATCATCAAACAAAGACCATAACAGCCACACAGAAGAACTACTGTTACCCCAAGAACTTAGTTAAAATGACACGTATTTATTCACTGACCCTTCCACTAAGCCAAGCAGACAAAATATTTATATTAAATTGCTGCTACCATTGAAAATAACCACTGTTCTTAATGCTCTAGTAGCTTTATATTATAAATCAGTGTTATCTACAATTATGAATTCTTTAACTCTTACTTTCAAGTTTTTCCCATTATTTATTTCAATACTTAGTCCTTAAGCCACTAACTAAAACACCAAACTTCAAAATATCCAAACAGAAATTTGTTATGCTTTACCATGTTGTGCTTTTTTAATTTATCCTTTTATCTTTATATCCTGTTGATCATGAAACTTACTGAAGTGTCATTATTAATATATAATAATTTAAAGTCAATGTAAAAATCATTAAGTATGAAGGGATATGGCACTTTATAAAGCTGGCTTTCAGGCCTCCAATATCCAAATTAGAGAAATTACAGTCTAACAACCATTTGAGAATACTCAAATAACTTTATACCAAAGAATTTATAACATTTAGAACTATAAATTTAGAAATTACTCAATTAACAACATTTAGTTAAGAGTGTTTTCTAGAAAGAGGCTTAACAGATGTTTCTAGAATTCATTAAACTGCTCAAGGCCCATCAATAAAGAATGTTATCTCCAGGATAAAGCATGCTGGGTCCACAGGCAGTACTTTCCATAAACTTACATGATTTGCTAGTTTTCACAAAAGAACTCTCCTCTTTTAGATATAGCCTTACCTTTAATTTCTGATAATGAGGAAGGCTGCTGCAATGAGTATTCTTTGCAACTTCTTCATTTGTATAAAAGAGTGAACACAGCTTACAGTAAAACCCTGTTTTAGGTATCACATAGTCTATACCTAGAACACAAACATACATTCTTACAAATTCAGTAAACTAAAGATTTTAATAGTGTTCTCAAATCTTTTTTTCCTGTCAATATAATTTGAATGAGGTAACATTTGTGACAAGTCTAATATAGCCTAAGCTAAAACAAAACAAAAACCATGACATTGTTAATAGTTTGTACTTAATTGATGTTTAAGGTCCCACACCTAATTGTTCTCTTAAAAATCTTGAAATAGAAAAGGTAAACAAAACAAAAAGCAATGTGAAATTCTCAGATAACTTTATGAGAAAAGAGAACATATTATGGAATGGTAACAAAAGATAATACAAAATCAGGAGACATGGGTAAGAGGAAAAAAGAATGTTCCAATTAAGATTTACAAACTGTTTTGCATAGAAGTAAATTAAGAATGTTATCAGAGCTTATGTAAGACCAATTTTAAAAATCTTATTTAATAAGAGTTTGGGGAGGGTGAGAGGGGAAAGAACAAAGCCTTAAATCTCACCAACAGGAACATTGGGCTGATATGGTCCAATTCTATACTCATCTGGGATTGTATAGTCCTCCTTGTTTTCATCACTTTGGCCATCTGCGTTTTCACTTGTATCTTTGTTGGGATCATCAGCATTCTCAGCAGATTCAGCACCTGGTTCTGTATTTTCCTCATTTTTAATTCCATTTTCCAACGCTGCTTCATTTTCTTGGTCAAGTTCCTCGATCTTGTCCACCTTAATTTCAACCAAACCATCATCATTTTTGTCACCAGATTTAAATGCCATGCCCGATTTACGAAGTTTCTGAAGTTCCGAATCTTCCTCATCACCAACCTCATCTAGAGTGACAAAACCTTCCATACTCCCTGGGAAACGACGCTGTTAAGAAAGACAAATTTACTCTGCAACAATTATCCTGCAGCATCCCTTCCATTTGCTTTACTTGAAGGGAAAGGGATAGCGTCTTTGCCTTCATTCATTTTCTCAAAAAAAAAAAAAAAAAGCTGACTTCTTCCTTTTTCCCCCCTAAATTACTAACCTTTTCAAAAACAGCTCAGCTTGTTTTAAAACTAAATAATCGAAGGCTTGCCTCATACAAAGAGCAGAAAATAAATATGAGGACATTCATATTCTATACTTTCTGAGACTATTCTGCTGCTAGGGAATGTATCGAAGAACTGATTTGATAGTTGAAAGATGTCCTTCAAAGAAGGTATCTTATGGTATAAATCTTGATTAGAGGACATTCAGTCTAAAAATAGCACTGTGGTTTAAAAATCAAGCTCTGGAGCATGACTGCTTAGGTTTAGATTTTGGCTCTGCCATTTATAGGCAGTATAACCACAATCCACTCAATTTTAACATATCTCAATCTGCTCATTCAAGAAATGGGGATAAAAAAGTATCTATGGCATAGGGTCATTGTAAGAATCAGTTAATCAGCACACACAAAGAGCTTAGGAAAAATTATAGCATGTAATAAGCGCTCAATAATTATCAGCTCTTAAGAGTGCAAACATAGCACTATCCACTTCAGCCAGAAAAAGAATCTCAAGACTAACTTTTTTGACCAAGCCATCAAAAACTGAAGTATTAGTTTCCTAGTAGCTGAGTACTGCTTAGAAGGAACCAATGAAATAGAATTATAAAAATCTCATTTCAAGACCCATTTATCTTAAGGAGCTCCAAAGGGGCTCCTTAACACAGGTAGTCAATACACCATGGGTCTTTTGAGTTACTGTTCTTTTACCATGTATGTATTTTTGTATTGATATTCGCCTTATATGCTCTTATATGTGACATGTGTTCTAAGAAAAAATGTTTTAAAACCTATTAAAGTATCTAATCAAGGTTACATTTCTCTAATAGGAAAATTCTTCAGATTCAACCATTTTTGACAAAAGGTTTTTAGTGGCCTGGGTCAGTTAAGTTACTGTAAAATTCATACCCCATCTTTTAAAAAACAAGCTGGACCATAAAGGCTGCCTACTACTACTTACACACTACCACTACAAAACAGAATCATATGTAGTTTTAAGTCTTTCTCCTTCATTACTAAAAAGTTCCCTTTGTGAACTGACATTTTTCTTTTGAAAATTAGTCCTATTTAATCTATTTATTGCAGAGTTTAGGTTTCAATGTTTTTATTATTCATATCTATTTTTTCCTAATATAAGTGACTTCTCTTTATTGTGACCCTAACATATATAATTTGAAACGTTTATCTGATCTCGTTTTCTACTAAAACAGGTCAACATATAATCTTCCTTTACCTTTTTAAGCTTTTTCTTCGCAGTTGCTGAAGCACTCGCATTTGCATCTTTTTTCACAACTTTGTCTGAAGGTTCCTTTTTCCCATCAGATGCCACATCCCCTAAATTAGCAAGATCTGTCTCATCTCCCACTGAACTGCCACTTTCTAGCAGTGCTGCTGCTTCTTCTTCATCTACAAGTAGCTCATCTTCAGATTCAAGAAGCATGTTAGGTTCTTGTTCTGCCTGGTCATCCTTTGTATCTTTTTCACCATCTTCTCCTGATTTCTCTTCTTGTTCTTTACCTTCGGTTGTACTTTCAGTCTTCTGGGAACCATCAGTTTTGGATTTCTTATCACTTGGAGATTCTTTGCCATCTGGAGAGTAAGATCTTTTCCTGAAACCAAAAGATACATCTGAATTAATTCACCTGAGCTGGAAAACAAAAGTTTTTAATATACTAGTGTACACAAAGACACCGACACACACACACACACACACAGGGAAATTACCGGGACTTATCTTTTTTCAGTAAGTCAATGCCTCTGTTGGGAATCTAAAAGACAAAATTTTACAGAAGTTAAATAAATGTATTAGAATTTGTAGAATATATAATTATCCAATTAACTAATAATTGATGACCATTCTTTATATATCAACTAAGCTTATTCAATCTCTGTAACCATACCTAAGAATTTAAGCTGCATACAGTTACCAGTTCATTACAATCAACATTTCAATAGAGCAGTAAATAATAAACATTTTGTTAACAGAACTCTGTTCAAAAAAAATCTTAAATAGATAAAAGTAAAAAGGTGCTTTATACAGACATCAGTTTAAAAACTTCTGTACTAACGAAGACCAGAAAAAGAGAAAAGGTTATTCTCTTTCAATAACCAAACCCTATATTCTTGGCATATAAAAATGTTTATAAGAATGTCATGGCTTGAAAAGCATGAAAACAAGCTTTATAATGAAGTAGAATCAAATACTACATACCCTGAGAACCAATTTTTTGTATTTTTCAGACAGGTCAACTTTTACACATCTCCCTTGAAACCAAAGAGCCTTTTTCAAACAGTGGTCAACCATTGCCATTGCATCTTCTCTGGTCTCCATCTCAATAAAGGCCTGAAAAAAAAAAAATTAGCAAAGACATTATTTTTCAGAGAATTGTACAGAATTTTAGAGCTTATTTTTTCTACCTGTTAGGAGAATTTAATCTTTAGTATAGAGATAGCAGTAAGAGTTAAACATCACCCAGTGAAATAAGGACAATTTGTCAGATCTACAAAGTATCTTGTCCAAATATTAAACCACCTATATGCAGTCTTTTTGCAAAAGTAATTAAAGTACTAAGCTTAGAAAATATCACTCAAAATACATTAAGGAAAAGAAAAAAAAATAAAAGTTTGGAAGGATACAAACTCATGTTGTTACAAAAGAGTTAAAAAAAAAGAAAGAAAAGATGCTCTCCTTACTACGAATTTTAAAAATGAAATACAAGTATGACATAACTTCATCCATCCATTAAATTCACATAATTTGAAAAGTCTTTAATATCCAGTGTTTGCAAAGCTCTCACTCTCAGACAATGCTGGTGTGACTATAAATGAGTACTTTTTTTTTTTTTGAGTACTATTTTTTGAAGAGGAATTTGACACCATCAAAGTAAAGAAAGCAAATATCAGGATCCAAAATTCCAATTCTGAAATTGTATCCTCCAATCAAATGCATAAATTCACATGCCACAAAGTCCACAGCAGCATTAATGGCACAGCCAAAATACTAGCAACTCTAATATCCATCAACTAAAGAAATTAAATTCATTACAGTTTACTCAATGGAATCGTATAATGTGGAAAACAACAGTATGATATAATCCCATTTGAAGTAAGGGGAAAAAGTATACCTATATACACAAAGGAAGATCTTTGGAAGCAAACTCTGGAAACAAATAGTGTTGTTAACCAAGCAAGAGAAAAGATCTTTACTTTCCACTTTTATTTATTCACTACGAATGAGGATATTAAAAAAAACACAAAAAACAAACAAAACTTAAAGCACTTTGAGAAATAATCTTTTTTAAATAGAGCTTTACTGGAGTGTAACTGCTTCACAATACTCTGTTAGTTTCTGTTGTACAACAAAGTGAATCAGCCATATGCATACGTATACCCCCATATCCCCTCCCTCTCGAGCCTCCCTCCCAATCCCACCTCTCCAGGTCATCTCAAGGCACCGAGCTGATCACCCTGTGCTATGCTGCTGCTTCCCACTAGCTAACTATTTTACGTTCGGTAGTGTATATATGTCGATGCTACTCTCACTTCACCCCAGCTTCCCCCTCTCCCCACTCCATGTCAAGTCCATTCTCTATGTCTATGTCTTTATTCCTGCCCTGCCACTAGGTTCATCGGTTCCTTTTTTTTTTTAAGATTCCATATATGTATGTGTTAGCATATGGTATTCGTTTTTCTCTTTCTGTCTCACTTCACTCTGTATGACAGACTCTAGGTTCATCCAACTCACTACAAATAACTCAATTTCGTTTCTTCTTATGGTTGAGTTACACTCCACTGTATATATGTGCCACATCTTCTTTATCCATTCATCTGTCGATGGACATTTAGATCGGTTCCATGTCCTGGCTATTGTAAATAGTGCTGCAATGAATATTGTGGTACATGACTCTCTTTGAATTATGGTTTTCTTAGGGTATATGCCCAGTAGTGGGACTGCTGGGTCATATGGTAGTTCTAATTTTAGTTTTTTAAGGAACCTTCATACTGTTCTCCAAAGTGGATGTATCAATTTACATTCCCACCAACAGTGCAGGAGAGTTCCCTTTTCACCACACCCTTTCCAGCATTTACTGTTTCTAGATTTTTTGATAACGGCCATTCTGACCGGCGTGAGGTGATACCTCATTGTAGTTTTGATTCGCATTTCTCTAATAATTAGTGATGTTGAGCATCTTTTCATGTGCCTCTTGGCCATCTGTATGTCTTCTTTGGTGAAATGTCTATTTACGTCTTCTGCCCATTTTTTAATTGAATTGTTTGTTTTTTTGATATTGAGCTCCATGAGCTGTTTGTATATTTTGGAGATTAATCCTTTGTCCATTGTTTCATTTGCAAATATTTTCTCCCATTCTGAGGGCTGTCTTTTCATCTTGTTTACGGTTTCCTTTGCTGTGCAAAAGCTTTTAAGTTTACTTAGGTCCCATTTGTTTATTTTTGTTTTTATTTCCATTTCTCTAGGAGGTGGGTCAAAAAGGATCTTGCTGTGATTTATGTCATAGAGTGTTCTGCCTATGTTTTCCTCTAAGAGTCTGATAGTGTCTGGCCTTACACTTAGGTCTTTAATCCATTTTGAGTTTATTTTTGTGTATGGTGTTAGGGAGTGTTCTAATTTCATTCTTTTACATGTAGCTGTCCAGTTTTCCCAGCACTACTTATTGAAGAGGCTGTCTTTTCTCCCTTGTATGTTCTTGCCTCCTTTGTCGAAAATTAGGTGACCATGTGTGCGTGGGTTTGTCTCTGGGCTTTCTATCCTGTACCATTGATCTATATTTTTGTTTTCATGCCAGTACCATACTGTCTTGATTACTGTAGCTTTGTAGTATAATTTGAAGTCAGGGAGCCTGATTCCTCCAGCTCCATTTTTCTTTCTCAAGATTGCTTTGGTTATTCCGGGTCTTCCATGCTTCCTTACAAATTGCAAAATTTTTTGTTCTAATTCTGTGAAGAATGTCATTGGTACTCTGACAGGGATTGCACTGAATCTGTAGATTGCTTTGGGTAGTACAGTCATTTTCACACTATTGATTCTTCCAATCCAAGAACATGACGTATTTCTCCATCTGTTTATGTCTCTGATTTCTTTCATTAGTGTTCTATAGTTTTCTGAGTACAAGTCTTTCGCCTCCTTAGGTAGGTTTATTCCTAGGTATTTTATTCTTTTTGTTGCGATGTTAAATGGGATTGTTTCCTTAATTTCTCTCTCTGATCTTCTGTTGTTAGTGTATAGGAATGCCAGAGATTTCTGTGCATTAATTTTGTATCCTGCAACCTTACCAAATTCACTGATTAGTTCTAGTAGTTTTCTGGTGGCATCTTTAGGATTTTCTATGTAGAGTAGAAAATTATGTCACGCCATCTGCAAACAGTGACAGTTTTACTTCTTCTTTTCCAATTTGGATTCCTTTTATTTCTTTTTCTTCTCTGATTGCCGTGGCTAGGACTTCCAAAACTATGTTGACTGGCAAAAGTGGACATCCTTGTCTTGTTCCTGATCTTAGTGGAAATGCTTTCAGTTTTTCACCATTGAGTATTGATGTTTGCTGTGGGTTTGTCATATATGGCCTTTACTACGTTGAAGAAGGTTCCCTCTATGCCCATTTTTCTGGAGAGTTTTTATCATAAATGGGTGTTGAATTTTGTCAAAAGCTTTTTCTGCAGCTATTGAGATGATCATATGGTTTTTATTCCTTAATTTGTTAATATAGTGTATCACACATCCATTGATTTGCGTATACTTAAGAAACCTTGCATCCCTGGGATAAATGCCATTTGATCATGGTGTATGATCCTTTTAATATGTTGTTGGATTCTGTTTGTTAGTATTTTGTTCAAGATTTTTGCATCTATGTTCATCAGTGATATTGGTCTGTAATTTTCTTCTTTTGTGATATCTTTGTCTGGTTTTGGTATCAGGGTGATGGTGAATTTGGGAGTGTTCCTCCCTCTGCAATTTTTTGAAGAGTTTGACAAGGATCGGCGTTAGCTCTTCTCTAAATGTTTGATAGAATTCGCCTACTATGACTTTTAGAAAACTACCATTTGGCTAGAAAATTTATCTATGATAAGATAAAGAACCACTCCACCTTGGATGCCAAATTACCACCCCTGCCCTTTCTTCACTACGAGGATATTAAAAAAACAAAATGAAACAAAAAACTTAAAGCATTCTGAGAAATCATCTTTTTCAAAACTTCTACATGTGTATTACCTGACTTTTCATCCTCATCAGGATATAATTCTTAATTTTCCCATAAGGCTCAGCAAGCTTGAGGACAGCACTGTCAGAATAGCCAGAATGAGGTAAATTGCTGAGATGTATCACACGTCCAAGCTCTTGTTTTTGATCAAACTTCTGGTCTGGTTTCCCTTCAGGTTTCTTTAATTTAATAAATGGGAAAAAAAAGGAGGGAGGGGGAGTCAAACGTTGGTAGGTATGCCGTAATTATTAGTTAATAGTTAAGATTATCCTAGATATTAGCAACAATTTAAAATAGCTGTAAGTTTGTAAATATTAAAATGATGTATCAAATGGTTGGTAATACAAATCTGGAAAAACAGATATTACCTTTATTCTTTTATACTTCTGGGATAAATGAACTCTCACTGGCTTGCCAAATACTAATGCTGGTGTGGTTGTATAATAATCCACTGCAGCCTGAGCATCTTCTGTGGTTGCCATTTCAATAAATGCCTAAAATGGCAAAAAAAAATTATTTCCCAAAACCAACCAAATTCCACAATGCCCAAAGTCTTTCCAAAAATATTTAATCATTAATTAGAGAGCATTTTCAAGAATCTAAAAGCAAAACAAGAAACCCAGCATTGCTAATTTGCTATTTATTAACGGTCACCTCAGATTTTATTACCATCATGATACTAAAACTATAATTTATTATGCCTACTGGAACCTGAAATAATTTGGTGCCACCTGGGTAAAAGTTTGAAATGGTTTTCCAAATAATTATTCTTATATAGCCCTTATAGTAGCAGCAGTATAATAATGACAATGTTACTGCTTAAGAATCACAATTTATAAAGTTACTAATAATCCGTTAGTACTAGAATTTACTACTGATTAGTTCAACTATTGGCCCTTTGCTCTATATTACATTCCATATTGATGATTTAAGCTTACATTCTTTTTCTAATACAAAATTATGTAATCCCCTTTGGAAATATTTTAGTGATGAATAAATACTACACTTAACTCATACCTCATTAATTTTATTTAGAATCAGATGATTTGAAATAACTCCAAATGGTTCCACCAGCTGTAATAGTTGATATCTCAAGTTTTTCCCTCGCTGGAAATCCATGATGTGTACAACTCGGCTAGTTTCCTATCCATTAGGAAAAAATCAAGTTAGTAAACAAGTCTCTTTAGAAGCAATATGAAACAGGTTATGTATTATATTAAAACTTTTATAATCTACAGTCAACTGGAAAAAACTAAATATTTAAAATATGTCACTGGGGCAAATCTCAAAAGTTTCAGAAAACAGTACCTGCACTGATATGTAAATTGACTACTGTGTACATAATCAGATAGCAAAGTTCTTAACTTTGAATCAAGGTGAGATCTGTAGACTATGGACATATGAAAACAAAGTTTTAACTCTTATCAGTCATATATAAAAGCCTGATGATTTTCAAACTAAAGCAATCTTCCTATAATAAAGACTATGACACAAATTCAAATAGCAAGGATTCAAGTCAAATCACATTCCCCCGAACAGCTAAAACAGCAAAAGCAAGAGCTTTATTACTGACCACTCTGCCCTTTTGCATGTGTCTTGGTCCTTGCAGGTTTCCATTTCCAGCACCTTTATAGGGAAAAAGTGTATTTTTCAGTCTTGTAATAAATATACTTGCGCTACCAGGCTATTTTAATTGAAAAACAGACATCTTTCAAACACAAATGAAGGATATTACAAATATCATATGAGTACCACATGTCTTCTCATGCAATGTTATTTCTGAGTTACAGTTCAATGACACTTCTTTTGCCTAACATCACTGCATTTAATTTTTATGATAAAAGCTCTTAGGGAAAGGTAACATGAATTTTATAATCACCCAGATTTCCTCTTGGTCCAACTGCTGGTCCCCCAAGATGAAATGAGGGAGGCGGAGGTCCCAGAATTCCTGGTGCTGGGTTTGTAGATTGCTGCAACATGAATGGATCACCCCTAGTATAATGTGAAAACATAAAATACAAAGCATGATAAAGTCCATCAGAAATAACTAAAATTTACTGCTAAAACATTTGTATGACTATGATTCCAATCTTTGGGGGCATTTATGTATGAAGTGACTAGGGAAAAATCTATAACAATAAAATAAAAATTACTATATAAGAGAGAGTTTCTAGAAATTCTTTCACCCACAGTGACTTCTACTTTTACCAAACTCTCATATTCAATAAAGAAATTATGAAAATACTGTTTATGAAATGTTGAAAAATTTAACCTGAATTCCTTACATTGATCTCCTTTACAAACAATAGCTTAAAAAATTTAACTTACATTGTGTGTCCTGTATCATTGTCAGGATTCCATTCTGGGTAGCTTTAAAAAGACCAGAAAATTAACTTTAAAATAAAACTGTCCTATTCACAAAGTAGCCTCGCTTGGCCTTTAAAATAGAGATTATTCATTAGTAAAGTTATACAGAGTCTAAGTGTTAGAAATATTACAGTTTAAAAACATGACATGTTGATATTTCCAAAGGAAAATTTCAGAATTTCAAATTAATCCAAATGAAGGAGAATATACTTGTTCTGTATTGCCTGAAAACGTAGGCAATGTATGTTGCAATTAAAATACTCCTATATTTGGTTTTTTTTTTGGCCATGCCACATGGCTTGTATCCCCAATCAGGGACTAAACCCGGGCCCTTGGCAGTGAAAGTGTGTGTAGTCCTAACCACTGGGCCGCTAGAGAATGCCCTATATTTGTTAATTCACAAAGAAGAAAAATGCTCCATGAGGGACTGGAAATGTTGGGTTATACAGGGAAACAAAGACTGACCACAGATTTTCTTTCTCCAATTTTAAATACCAAGAGCAGAGCTGAGTTGTGTCACTAGACAGAAAGGACAGCCCCAACAGAGCATAGCATATGTGAAAATGGCCACTCCAGTGAACAATGGGTATCATGTGCTATTTAGGCAGGGAGATTCTTTAGGAATTCAAATTCATTCTAGCAACTTAAACTCAGAATCAAAAGTATCTCAAAAGCAAGAAATACATCCTGAAGGGTTTTGCTTGAAAACTAACTTTTAACTTCTAGTGATTTCCCCCCTTTCCACGTCTTCTGTATTCTTAGAGCACGTATTACTGTTACTGCAAATGCTCTCATGAACCTGTTCTATGTATCAAAGGCTATCTTTAAGTCTATTAATTCTTTCAATTTGTATAAAAAGAACCAACATTTATTAACCCTACAAATATTAAATAACAAAGTACCACTACCACTGCATCTAACATCCCATATACAATTCCAGATCTAAACATTTTGTTTGTAATTGGCATTGCCTGGACAGTATCAACTATGCAGTAAAAACAATGTGGATATTACAAGTAAACGGTGAACTCCCCAAAGCAATCAATGGGTGTTTCTGATTCATGATAAGGATGCTTTAAAGGTATTTCAAACTCCTACATTTCAAGAAGAAGCTGGCATCGACGACTGTGACTTGCTCCATTGATATGTTGACTCCACTCCTGTAGCAAAGTAAATTAGTAGAATTAACAAAAATAAAACTAAGGTATTTTCATTTGAACCATTCAAACTCTAGAATGTTAATCTATATGTAGTATCATAAGCAGAACAAACACCTGCCCATTCACTAATCACACTGAATTAATTTAAAACCATTTCTCTGAATCCTTGTAGCTTGATCCTGCCCTCAAATACGCCATGCACATTCTTGGAAAAACTGGATAACTTGGTTAATATACTAACAGACCTGACAGGGAAAAGATATAGAGTTAATAAAGATCAAGAGTAGTAACTGACCTTGAGATCAGTAGGCATATTAATTTCTGTGGACGAAACTGAATTTTTATTTACGTATCATTAGAATTGCTTTTATAGAACTCTAAATATGACAAAATATCCATGCTTATATCACTTTAGAAAATATATACTATAAATTTGAATAATTAGTTAAAAACAGTATCTTTAATTTCATCCAGCCTTTGAGGTATGTTGCAAGTGTACTAAAGCCATAAAAAGCTAAGTTGATTCAACAGGAGTGACTTTTCTAGAAAATGCTCCCATTTATCAAAAAACTAAGCTCCCATTATATTTCCCAAAAACAGAGAAGCAAATTTTAGGAGTGTCCATTTCTAAATTTTAGGGACGAAAACATTTTATTTCTCCAGTATTTGCTCCTGTGTGATTATTTTAAATTTGAAGGGATTATTTTTTTTTCCTATTTTATGCAAATAAACTTTCCTTTCTTTAAAAATCCACATGTAAATGATTAACATAAGAAAGAGTTAGGAAAAGTAGGCTTTGCAGCCAGACTGCCTACATTCAGTTCCCAAGGTGCCACTTACTAGATGTGAATCCTTCGTATAAGTTATTTAAATTCACTGTGATTCAATATTCTCCTAGAATTTTGTGAAAAGTAATGAATTAATAAAGGTAACCTGTTTATCGGAACATTGCCAGGCACATAGGAAGTGCTAATAATAAAAAAATTTTTCATTAAAAAGAAAAAAAAGCAACTATTATTACATTGCTTATAAAGAAAGCTATCTTGTTTTACACTTCCCGCTTTACAAGTATTATTGTTTCACAAATCCCCACAAAATAAGGCAACTTTTCCAACACCCACACTACCTAATACATTATATTTGGAATATAAAACATGGTCAGGCAATGTTTTAAAAAGGGAGTCTCACTTAGAGCTGAACTAAAATAAGGAACCAAATTACAAGAGACACCATTCTGAAACTTTAGAAAAAGTTATTTTATAAATGGGATCTAATTTTTAAAAACTAACTTACATTTTGAGAGTTTACACACATTTCTATGCCCTACTAAAAATTAACTGAAACTGTGAAAGAGGTAAAATGGAACACATTCAAACAGAATGGTACTTCTAAGAACTTAGGGAACTATCTCTCAAAGCTGGATTGTCTTTTTAAAATAATGGCTAATAAGGAACTGGAAGAGATCTCTCCAGCTGGCTCTACAACCAGATATTTGGGATATAAAACATTTCTACTTGCAAAGCAACAGACCACTGACTTATTGGAGGCCACTTTAAAAATGGCTGTAACCAAGAGGCGCCATAGGTAAAGTTCACAAAATTCAGAAGCGGGATTAAACAAATACATTAACTTAGAATTTTCTTAACGAAAAATATTCAGATTTAAAATACCCTTGAGAAGTAGTGTGTTGGGAGAGGAGCAAAAGTTACCCTATTAGGCATGCTTCTAATTAATAGGAGATGGAAAGGATATCTAGTTGACCAGAAGTTATTTATATCCAATCCCCCATGATCTTTAAAGGTTCAAACTTGTGAAAGTATGGCTGGTCTTACAAAGTACTAGAAGGAAAGCCAAGATCAAAGAATCAGTTATGTACCTCCCAAACCCACCCATTACTAATCTACACTACCATACCTGATCTTTTACTGTTTGGTCTAAGGTGAGGATTAAAAGCCAAAAGGGTTTTTTAAAAAACCTATATCCTTGGATTCTACATGGAGGTAACTCTCACATCAGATTAATAAAGAAAAAGAATTCACTTTTTGAATTCAGAAGTTCTGCAGGAAAAACTACATTCACCTTGATGTCACTGAGATACCTAAATTATATAAAGAAAAGATAATTTGGAGAAGCACATGTGGAATGGCAGAATAAAGAATAACTTAAGGGCTTCTAGAATACTGAAAGGAAACTATGAACTCAAGTGACAAGACAGTGAAAGGGCTGTAGTGGCCAGTTTTCTTTAAATGAAAGGAATTTTGAGGCAAGTTTGAGGCTGTGTAGAAGAGCAACTTGATGTTCTACAATGACCTAGAAAGAAATAAAAGCAACACCATCACTGAAAGTTACTTAAAATATCAAAAATAATGATGACAAATTAGATGTTTTGCACCTAAAAGTTTCTTATTTCATAGTAAGAAGAAGTTTTGATCATGTAGGCTATTTAACGTTACCACTAAGTGAAAAGAACAGATTTTCCAAGTTATGCAGCAATACCAGAGAGCAGGATTAAATGTTAAAAAAATTTTCATTATCTACTTTCTCTAAACTCATTGATTCTACATCAGCTATAAATTAAAAAGATCCCTACTAAAAGTGAGTATTTATTTTTTCCATAAAGAAGATATCCAGAAAACATTAGCCATGTTAAGGAAACTAAAATACATTAAGAGAATCCAGGTGCTAAAACTTCTTAAAATTGGTACAATTTACAAATACCATAAATTTTGTAAATCAAACAATCAAAGGGCCTCTAAAGTAATTCTTAACTGTTTCTAAATTTGTGATAAAATACCTAAACTAGCTAGGGTACATGCATTTTTACACGTTAAAAGTACCTCTTGCACTAGGTAAGGTGTCTTCTTACTCTTGAATTCAAAGTTTCAAATATTCAAAAATATTCTTTTGTCAATTTAGGTCCGTTACTATCATTATTTAGTAATATAACTGTTAAGGAACTAGAAGGTAGCAACATTTGGAGAGAAAAGTATAATCATATATAAAAATAGAAACTTTTTTCTGCTTAAAGTCCTTCTTGGTTTTCTTTTGTGTTCCTTTACTGAATTGTTTTCCCATCTGTAAGCAGCAAGGTTAAATTACCGCTCAAAGTCAGGAAAAGGAGACTTCCAACAACAGCTTTTGATTTATGATGACTCCAGTAGCAAAGATTTTAAGTCCCTTACAATCACTTTCATTTGAGACACTGTAACTAGCTATCTTCCTTGGAGTTTAGAGAACCTATCTGAGAATATTTCTCATATTGCCATTTCTGCGAACAGGCAAGAAGTAACAGAAAATATTTTGAGTCACCAAAGCTTAATGGACCTTTTCTTTGAATCAATTCATACCAGACCTAAAACTTGAAGTTTGGTACTGAACAAAAACTAAATTCCATGACATACTTAGTGTATCCAACTAATTTGAAAAAGGAAAACACCTACTAAATATAATTCCCTAACTTCTATGAGTCTGTGGTTCTGTCTTAAATGAAAATTAATCTATGAACGTAAATTTAGCATTTGAATTTATTTTGACATGGATTAAAGATTAAAATATTCCTTGTATACTTAAATTATTGATGCATTAATTCAAAAGATTTTTGTATTATAGGAATACATACATATATTTAGCTAGGAATTATTCTTAAAGATATTTTTCAAAATACTCTGTAAATTCAAGTAATATAAGAAGTCTCTTCTTTTAGTTATCTGAGACAAAAATATTGAGATCCAAACACAGAAAAGGGATTGATTGGTAATACTTTTAAAAAGATTAAAAACAAAATCTCTAATGACCTATATGATATACTTTGCTCAAAAATCAACTCAATTAAAAATGCATTTAAAAGGGATAGATATGAAAAGAAAATGACCCTTCCAAATGTTACTGTGAAGAAAAAACCCTGTGACAGTAACCATCAAATCAGTTTCATGGCAGCAACATGTTCCAGTTAAGTACAGCACATCAGGAAAAATGGATGGTCAGATTACAGATCAAGCTAGTGGAGTGCTATAATGTTGACTTTAAGTCAACTGCACTGTATTTTGGGGGGGAAAAAAAACAGTGCGAATGATTAGCATTGAAAACGTTGAAAGAGAAAGGACAATATATTTAAAAGGACATTTTGAAAAAGTTCCCATTTTGCCAGATGTGATAATTAAAGCAAAGGAGAATTAGATTTTTTTTTTCCTCAAATGACTATACCAGAAGTCTAAGCCTAAGTCAGAAAAAGAACATGCTTATGAGGAACACGGAGCAGGATACTGCAGTAGTTGATTTTCCCAAGTCTCTAAAGGGATAGATGCAATATGGGATAATAAAAAGTGAGTTTTGAAGTATGTTTAAGAAAGTTGTGGAAAAGGAGAAAAAAAATGATGAAAAAATTTCAGTTATAGCATGAGAGTTTGTGTTAAAGGGAAATTAAAAAAGGAAGAATGAACTAATCTAAAATATGAAATATACTGAAACAAACACCAGGGCTCTACATTAACTCTTTCCCTGTAGCCACAGATAAGGAAAAAAAGAGAATTGTTCAAGAATACATCTTTACTACATACGAATCAGTAATTAAGACAGATGGAGAGCTGATTATCTAGCATCCTGAATGGCAGAGCACATTGACTGCAAAAAAAAAAAAAATACTTAAAACAATTCAACAAAGCAGACAAAAAACCTGCTTAAATATACGATTAAGAAGAACATATTGATGCCAAAAACCAACAAGATAATCCCAGTGGATGACAGCTTTGTGGCCAGAAGTAATCTAGGCAGATTGTATTAATGTAAAGCCCTGGTTTAAAATGCTCAAAAACAATTACCTTCGAAATAAAGTAAGTGTTCTCAAAAGTATAAAAATTCTTGATCAACTCAATGTCACCAGACTACAGAATTAGAGTAAAAGATATAGGTAAATACAGAATAGGCACTACAACGTAAAAGAAATTAGAAGTATCTGTTGCATTAACTCACCTTATTAGAATGAACTGGCAAATCACATATAGAGCACAGATGGGGATAACCCTTCGGTAAGAGTCCATGGAAGTCTTCAATATTGCTACTTGGAGGAGCGCCCCTCTTTTTCTCAAAGAGAGATCTCTCTTGTAAGGGGCCAGGACCACGTCCCATTCTCTCATACTCACTGTCAAATTTATGATAGTTATGCGAGGTCTCACCAAAAAAAGAATCATCCCTACACCTTTCTCCATCTCTTAATCTGTCATCTTCATAATCCATTCTGTCATAATAACCAGATTCTTGAGAACGACTTCCATGGTCATAATCAAGCACTGGGTTGAGACTAGGACCACGATCATCAAAACTATCTCTTCTAAAGTGCCTCTTTTCTTCCCAATCGTCCCTAGGTACTCTGTATGGTGGCTCCCGTGTAGCAGATCTGCCATCTCTACCATAACTCAATGTAGGGCCTTCTTCAGTTCTCCTTCTTTTAAGCTGTAGAAGGATTTGGGGCAAGTTCTCAGGAGTAATCTTGTCCTCTGGATAACGACTCAGTTCATCTAAGTCTCTAGCAGACAGACCAAAGCTGGCCAAAATGTTACTGGCCTGGTCTGCATCTCCACGGTGTTGAGAAGACAAAGGGAGTGGACCTCTACTTCCAATGTTAAATATAGACTGCAAATTATGGGAAGAAGTACTAGCAGAAGACAGTGCACTATGAGCTCCTTGTTGATTCAATGAAGAACTCATTCCAAGATTCATTAAACTAGCAAGGCGTGCAGTACCCTGGTTCATCCTTCCAAGAGATGCTGGCATACTTAAAGACTGGGTAGCAGCAGCAAGAAGGCCTATTCCTGCTGCAGACAGGTCACGCCCATGACCCTGCGAGTCCCTACCGAGAGATGACTGCTGGAATGACTTGGACATTGTAGAACTATCTCTTGTCTAGTTTATAGATTAAAAAAAAATTTTCTAGAAGATGGCCAAAAAGAAAGCTCAAACTAGAAAACTAGGTTAACTTTGCTTCAAAAAATGGTAACGCCAAGAAAAAGGATCAATAAGGACTGTAGAATCTTCTTCAAGCTGAGAACCAGCAGACAACTCTGTAGAAAAATAAGCAATTTTAGTCATAAATCCCTTTAAGTAGATGCCGTTTTTTTAGAAAAAAAACTTATGCATCATGTTGATTAAAAAAAAAACATTTAAGATCTCAAACTTACAAAGAATTACATAACTTAAACAGATTTCAGATGTATGCAGAGCCTGCATATAGATATTTAAAAAGTAGTCTTTCATGATAAAGTTTAACTATTAAAGGGAATTTCATACTGAATTTAAAAACATTTCAATTGAAGGGTTAGATGTCTGGATACATCAAAATTTCAATAAAAATATAGATGGGTCTCTTCTTTTAGAAGAATAAAAATACACCCTATAGTATGATGCTTAAGTTCCAGAAGACTAAAAACAAAAAATCAAGGTCAGCAAGTCAAAGATGAATCAGTTGTATTCTGTTTTAGAAAATGAGACCTATTAACACTATCAGAAAGAACCAAGTAAAACCACAAGTAAACGAAGCTTAGGTGTCAAGTACCTAGTATAAGATCTAAGATCAAACACAATAGCTGAGACCTTTATGCAGCAAAATCAAATTGAGGTAAAGACAGATGTGAAGAAAAATAAGGGACTTCCTACAGTTTAAGGATTTCTGCACAAATTTAAGCCAAATAATTAACTGCCTTCTTACTGTCCATCCTATATCAGGCAGTTGCTTATTTCATCTCTAATCTTAAAAGGTAAGGAGAACTAAATATGCGCAGTACAGAAATAGGAGACCTCCCAAGAAAAAACCCAGGTACAGGAAGTATAGGTGATTTAAAGAAGTGAAACTCCCCAAGGTAGCAGCCATCGACATTCACTTAATGCTCAAGGCCACAGCACCCCTAGAGCTCAAAACAGGTGAAAATGAAAATGAGATCTTGCTTACACAGATTTCTATAAACACAGATTCTTTCACAAGAATAGCCCAATCACCTGGAAAATTTAAATTCTGAATGCGATCCTCCAAGATGTGTTTCCTCCAAGACGTGAAAATAATGAAATTATTTCCATTTTCTTTCTTAAATTGTTATTTTACCTCAGAAATTGTTACATAAGAATTTGGAAAGCATTTGTGTGAGCTCATAAAGTATCAGTTAAATGATATACACAATAAATGTCCTTGATGAAACAATTTTATAATCACAATTACATACAGAGGTTGATAAGTCTTAAATTGTTTGCTACGTAATTCTACTAGAAGGCACTGCTCAGTTAACTTTAATACATTTCATCACCCATACCCCTACGTACTGTTAGTTTAAAATATTAAACTTTATTAATGCAAAAACCAGGCAATATTCAATAGTTACAAGTCTATTATGGGACCAATTCCACCAATGACAGATTAAAGTAAGGAAACACTGGATGAAAACAGTGGTAGAAGAAGTATAAAAAAAAGTTGCAGGCAAGACTTAAGTTAGATTTTACAAAAAGATGTAACAAAGTTAAAAAGACATAGAAATGCTATCAGAGGTGACTGGAAGTACAGAAGATGTTTTTGCACACCAAGAAAGACGAATTTGAGAAAAGACACTAAAGAAACTAGTTCTAGATGAGATCCATTATGTAAACTACTTAGGCCTTAAGATTAATAAAGACAAGAGTTAAGTGTACATCATTGGATGAAGGTTTCTTTGATATGACTTTTAAATGCCATACAGAATGCCGGTTGAAATATTGTGTAAACATTGGTAGGACCCTCTAAGTTTTCATGTATACTTTGTTAAAAAAAAGAAAAAAATCAATACCATTAAGAGGGTTTTTCGAAATCAAAAATTTAAAGTATCGAGGTTACTATTAATTGCAGCTTTGCCCTTCATTTGAGAGCCAAAGCTTTGTACTTTGAAAAGCCAGTCTTTTGAAAGAACTATTCTTTCCCTTAGGGAAATTATACTGCGGCATTATGATCATATGTAATTTTTAAAAATTGATCATATTTTAAGGGAAATAAATGATCGTTGCATTACAGAATTATTTTTCTTTGTAGCATATATGAAAATGGTGGATCTGCAAAAAGGAAAGGTTAAGAGAAGTAAAGGTAAAAGGTGATAACCTTAAGACAAACAGAAAATGGATGTCAGAAAAACTAAGAAAAAGGGCAAGACAAACCATGTAAATCCCATGACAACTTGTAATTCTTAAGAATAACAATATTTTTGTGACTCAGAGTTTCAACTTAAAATGCAGTCCCACACAATGAGAGTAGCATTACTGAAAAAGAACTTAAGTCAGACTTCTGATTGAAACAAAGTTTTTAAAATCTTTTATTAGAACAGAGAAATTAAGAGAAATCAGACAAGACGGCACTGGTGCAAGAACATTTATAAAAAGTTCATTTAGATCTTTGGTCAATGGTGAACATAAGACGAACAAGTCACTTTAAAAGGCTCCTTTAAGCAAGACCTACTGCCTATGAAAGTTAGCACAATAACTGAGAGGTTTACTAAGTTACCAAGATGTTTTAAAAAGATTAGCTTCTTTTACTGTATTTTTTCCCCATAATTATATAAAATTGCCTTTTCATAGAGATTAATAAAGCTTGAAAATACTTCGAGATAACCTAGAATGTAATATCAAAATCTAATTTACCCACTTAAATTCTTTATACAATAAATTCTAAATGCCCATTAATGCAGAATCTTTCACTTCCAAAAGAGAAAGTACCTCCACACCACCCCCAACCAGAAAACATCAGAAAAAGAATGACTAATTAGGCTTGCTTTACAAATGCCATTTAACTACAATCTGATATTCAAATTCTCAATGAACAGATTTAGAGCTCATTTTAATACACAATTCTAAATTATTAACCTGGAACTTAAACCTAGTTCATGATATAAGTGCTACTAAAGATGTTAGCTTCACCTTCAACAGCTGAACAAGTATCTGTATGTATGGTTAAGAAATAAGCTTCAGTTAATCATATTCAACCTCCACATTCCATGAATACTATCTGATACTCTTTATTGGATTTATTTTCTTCAACAATTAAAAAAAATGGAAAACTAAAATATTTCAGAAAACAAATGAAAGCTTAACACATCCAGAAAGTTCATGGAGAAAACAAATAGTTGTTCCATATTTCGATTTCCTATGTAAAATAAAGATTACCTATTAGTCCTATTACATATTCATTCTTTCAGAGGATTATTTAGCAGGAAGTGAAATGACCATAAGCAGACTTTACTTCTTTAAAAGACATTATAGAAAAAAATCTTCAGCTTCTAAATTTAAAAATGCTATGTTTTAAAGATATCTAATACCATCATATGGATCTTTGACTATGTTTACAATTGTGTGAAATAATCACTTCTTAAAAACAACTGATTTTAAGATGGTATAATCATAAAGGCTTGTAGAGATGCTCAGGAAAGAAATAACCACTTATAATAACCCTTTAATCTCATATAAAAATTCATAATAACCCTTTAATCTCACATAAAAATTTAACAAACAGCTAAAAAACAATAGTTTCTTACAGTATTTTCCCCATCTGAATTAAAAACACAAAAGGCTGTAAGAAATTTTCAGATTTTCCAAGTTCTATCAAGGTCAAACACCCTTGTGATTTAACTTATTCATGCGAAAATATGCCAAATACACGTAGCAACCAACAATACCAATACAGTAAGAATGTCCTAACCATTTCACCAACAGATGGCAGGGATAGTTCACTATTAGTAATTTAAAGCATTGACTACTCTGCTCAGAACTTTTAAAGCAAGCAACTGACTCATTTCCAATTAAAATACAAGGTTAGGTTAATTATTCCTTAAAGTTTCTCATTTATTAAATTTATAATGGCTTTATAAATAACTTATCAACATAGTTTCCATTTTAGAGTGTTAAGTAAATTTTCATTTTCACATTAGCTTATGTCACTATATGTTTTCCCAATATATGTTTACAACTTGTATTTCATTTAACGGTTTGATTTTTTAAAAAGATTGTTATCTGAGGAACTATTCAATTTTATATATTGAGCTTGAGCCACTTTAAAAACTTGTATTTTAGTCTGTGTTCTTCAGTGCCATAATCTCATTTCAGTATGGCATGCCTTTAAGTGACTTAAGTTTTTTAAAAAACTAATTAATTTAAATAGTAAACCCCCTAGGAAATACTGTCCCAGATTCTTTTTTTAATTGAAGTATAGTTGATTTACAATACTATATTAGTTTCAGGTGTACAGCATAGTGATTCAGTATTTTTGCATATTATACTCCACTGTAAGTTATTACAAGATAACAGCTATTATTCCCTGTGCTATACCATATATCCTTGTTGCTTATCCAGATCTATTAATTTCAGTTTTGTATAAAGCAATATGTACCTCAGCGCACAATAAAGATAAAACCATATAAAGTGTCGTGCCCAGGAAGACTGAAAAACAAGTATTATTTTTAAATGCTTTAAGACTGTTGGTGTTAATCCAATCACAGACCTGGATTCAACTTCTAGCCCACTTCTTGATCCTTAGGCTAACACAGTACCTCCATCTGCTAAAATAGAAATCTTCACGGTAATCCACAGAAAGGATTCCTATTATTCAGACTTGGGACATTTTTCTTCTTCCTAGGTTTAAATTTTTTTCCTAGTGACTTTATCAACTAGACATTAAACATTTTCAGATTAAGCAATAGAGAAAACTAATGAAGTAAATTCATACTACAGGAAAGAAAATCATTCCATTTAACAGGCAATTTTGACTCTTGATTTGACCTAAGACACTAACTTGGCTAACTCTCCTCTCTACTTCAAAGCAAAATTTGTGGTTTTTCTCAAGGCACCATTCTGCACTCTTAAGATGTTCCCCCTCCACTCACAACTTTATGATCTACTGCTCTTGGTTTCCACAAACATTTGTACAACTCTCTGATTTGATATAAACTGAGATTTTTAGAGCCCAAATGCCTGGATTTGAATCCCAGTTCTACTACAAAATAGCTG
This sequence comes from Balaenoptera physalus, assembly GCF_965194825.1. Taxonomy (NCBI): domain Eukaryota; kingdom Metazoa; phylum Chordata; class Mammalia; order Artiodactyla; family Balaenopteridae; genus Balaenoptera; species Balaenoptera physalus. The sequence continues at coordinate 61,102,279 of NC_138890.1, forward strand.
TGTGACCTTGGGCAAATTACTTAACATCTCTGTGTTTGTTCCCTGGTATGTAAAATGGGAATAAAAATAACACCCATTTCATAAGACTTGGTACATGGTAAGCACCATAGTGATCATCTACTTTATGCAATCTGATCCTCACAACCAATGAGAAACTAGAAGTAAAAGGACTGGCCCAGAGACATAAACACCTTTCACTTTCACTGCACTATTTCATATATCAACTATACTATCATGTCTCATCCCTTTCTATTTGAAGTCAGATTTAAAATCTGAACTTTGTTCCTGAACCAGAAGTCTGCTTTAAAAGACCAGATTTAAAGACTGGCAGTAACCTAGACAAGTAAGACTGAAGAAGAGAAGTGGATTCTAGTGAAAGTAAACAAATTAAACCTCTTCCTTCTTCATTCCATTTCCAATCTACCTTTAAATTACCTTCTCATCCTTCAGAAATGCAGTCCATAACTCTCTATCTCCTCTGCCATAACCTTACTGGAGATACTCTGTCCTCTTGCCTTCCAGATGGCATCCGTGTATTGGATCCAGGTTCACAGGTTTCAATATAAGCCTCCTAAAATATCACTCATTATTTTACTCTCTTCAAAAATATACTACTCGCGCCGCGGAGCAACTAAGCCCGCAGGCGACAACTACTGAGCCTGCGCGCCTAGAGCCCGTGCTCCTCAACAAGAGAAGCCACGGCGAGAGAAGCCCAGGCACTGCAACAAAGAGTAGCCCCCAAAAGCCCACGCACAGCAACGAAGACCCAAAGCAGCCAATAAATAAATAATAAATAAACACACACACACAATTCTCTACTACTTACCACATGAAGTCCACACTCAAATACAATTATTAGCTGGAATGTGTCTCTCCGTTCTCCATTTAATACTAGTAATTCTCTTAAGGCCCAGCACCACCCCCTTTATATCACACATTATACAAACCAGTGTATATAAACACCAAGGTTCAGAAACAACGTTAACAAAACCTTAGATACCGTCTACCTACCAATTTCCAGTGATTCCTCCTCCCCTTCTGCAGTCTCTTAAGTCTTACCACTTAATAGACATATATCTTTTTAAAAAGTGTTAACTTTGCATTTCTGAATTTTATACAAATTGGCTTAAAATGTATGTATTGCTTACTTTTTAAAACTGATTTACACATGAATTACATCTACATTTTCACTGCAATATAGATACCATTATGGCACGTACACTTATCTGTTTTGCAGATGATGAACATTTAGACTGTTTCCAACTTCCTGTCATTACCAAGAACGCTGTTATGGATATTTCTCGGTCTCCTGATGCTTAAGTGTAAAGTTCCCTCCTCCATTCTGCTTTCCCAGAATATCACAGCCCACACAAGGAAACATAACTAAGCATTAAAATTGTTGTTGTTCCACATCTTTCCACAGCTAGAAAAGACTTTTTTACTTTTTGATGTGAACCATTTTTAAAGTCTTTATTGAATTTATTACAATATTGCTTCTGTTTTGGTTTATTGGCCCCTGGGGGGGGGCACGTGGGATCTTAGCTCCCCCACCAGGGATTGAAGCCGCACCCCCTGCATTGGAAGGCGAAGTCTTAACCACTGGACCGCCAGGGAAGTCCCAAGAATATTTTAAGTACAAAGGTTTGTATTTCTTTGCTATTACTGTTCCTTTCCCACCTACTGTGTGATTCAGGTGTTCAAACATTTGACTTTAAACTTTCACATATGGTATAAGCTCTTCTATCAGTGACTATAACAAAGGGAAATGTTTAATATCCTAGAAATTCCCACAGAGAAAAAAAACCACCATACACATCACCTTTAAAGACCAGAAAGTTGTCTATTTAACAATCTATGATACTACAAATCAAAGATCCTACTGAGACTCTAGTATCAACAGATTACTTTCCATATTTGCATTTACTGCTAACTATGACATCAACTACAGGCATTTCCCCCCTCTTAGCTCTTCTTTTCCAGCAGCATATCCAACAGCAAGAGCTGGGAAGACCTATCATCCCACCCCCCCCACCACGGGAACCCTCTTTGTTTTCCTACTAACCTGTTCTGACAGGTACCAACAACCACAGGCTATTGGTATTCTACAAAAGGAAGGCAGAGATTTGCTATTTAAAACAGTTTCCAGAAAAAAACCAAGTATTTTATATCAATTAGCCTTAAGCTTTGGAACAGTTTTAAAATCTTTAATAATTAAAAATTTTAAGTTAAAAAAATTTTAATTAAAAAGAATTGTACATAAGCTTTCATTGCTACTTCATGTAAATTTTAATTTCAGCAACTCCTGAGCCTTTATACAGACATTAAGGCTTGACCTACAACTGGAAAATCACACGAAGGCTGCAACACATCAAAGGTACTGCATCTATTCAGACCTGCCACAGTAATAAATTATATTCAGGTGAGGAAAGATAGCACAGCATTTATCATATAACTTCTACTGTATTACAGTTTATATTTAAGCTTACAGTCAATATCATCTGCGGTAAGTCAAAAGCTAAAGTACTTTAAAGGCTACATATCCAAAGTCCTCTCAATCCACTGGCTTCTCTCTACTCTGCCTTTATCCACTAAACAGCTTTTCTACCTATAAACCTTTTAACAAGCATGTCACAACCCTTGATCCTAATGGTCCAATGAGAAGACCCACTACATACCTAGGAATTTTAAATTAAAGCAATTTCCTGGACAGTGTTAACCATGGAATAACCACATATATAAAAAATTGCAAAACTACACTGTCTACAACCCTTCCACCTCACCCACAATGAATTTAGTATAGTCCATCCCAAACCTTAAGTCAGGCAAGTATACTTAGAACCTGTTGCCACAGTGTGGTACAATTTTAATGCGATTCTAACTAAGAGAGGTATATAAAAACAAAGCACAGGCTTTTAATTAGAAGATCTGCTAAGAACACCACCTAACAGACCATTACCCAATTCTCTAGTTTTGATCATTTAAAAACAGCTAATGGCTGCAGTTCATATCATAATCTAATTATTAGTCCTAATAGTAATTTTACATAAGAATGTCTTCAGATTTCTGTTTGTGCATACATAACAACAGTATCTTACACAAGCACTTCTTTCTGTCACTTTTGAACACTCTGCACTTGATTTCAAGAAGCTGGCTCATTTCTATCTCAATTCCCCTCAAAAATACATGAGATCCTAAAAAAACAAAACATGAGATAGTCTTTTCAGCAGTTCTAGCATTTACAAAAAATGTTTCATTTTTCCTCATTACAAAAGTAAGTATAACGTCTTCTGGATATTTCAGAAAAAAAAAAGAAGGAAATACAAATGACCCACAATGCCAACATCCAGAGCCAAAATTTTGGGTATATCTCTATTTTTATGCTTATTTATATGTTCCTTGAAACAACAACAACAAAAAATCATCAAATTCGGTATTAGTGGAGTTTTATTACACTTTCTTCCCAATGAGTACTATATTCCACTATAATTTCCCCATCACTACTCTCCTCTTAAAACACTTCTAAATAGCTGTATAGATTACCACTTGATGGCCACACTACAATTAGTAGATCTCCAAATGTTTTATCTTCTGGATTTTTAATATGCTTAATAACCAACATTAACATTTATGTACACCAATCTTTGACACATTATTCCCTTATTTACAGGATAACTTCCTGTAAGTATAGTTCTTCCATTTTTAAGCCTATTTATTATAACATGCAGAGCCTGAATCAAGTATCCAATCAAAATGCAAGCGTTCTAGAACACAGTGGCATCACTGCCATTGGTTAACTACATAACAACGACTTCCTTGGGGTTTAATTCTCTCGTCTATAAAATTAGGAATTTGAACTACCTGTTATTTCTTAAATTATGTAAGACATTTTCTTTGCATTCTTCAGTTGTTAAAATTTGTTTAAATATCATTGACTTGTAATAATACTTGGCGTTTACACTTCCCTAAAAGCATTAGTAGAATTAGTATGTTTGAAGACTCCTTTAACATACACAATGTTTTAAGGTCAAGGGTGGTTAAATCCTTCTGAATTAATTAGCTCAAAACGCTACGTAAAAGCAACTCCACTTACACAAAGCTGAGAAGGGAGATGTGTAAAGATGATAATGTGAAAACTTCCTCTCTGGGTAAAGTATACGCTAACGTTATCAACATATAACGTAAAAGGAAGAAATGCCAATTTAAGGCACTTTCAACACAAACGCTTCTGGCTAACAATCTCTTTTCCAAGTCTTATTTACATAACCAACCAGAAGAACCTTCGTGTAGTACTTCAATCGTGTTTAATTTTAAGTTTAGTTAAGTATAAAAGTCACACAGCGTTTTTTGCAACAAAAATCTGTCCTCCCCGCCTTCTTGATTTCCACAACAATACTAACGTGAAACAATTATGTCGAGACTCCGTAGGTGACTGAACCATTTAGTTTTTTAAAAGGAAATTTTATTTTGAACATGTATGAAAATAGCCTAAAATATAATTTTTGCCCGCAGAGTACAGCTGTTTAAATTTACCTGGGAGAAAACTGTTTTGTCGACTATCTAAAAATATTAAACCAAACTCTGTTCAACACGCAGAACGCAGCATCAATGCAAAATCTCATGACTACGACCTGGGAAATCGACTCGCACACTATTCCAGCGCGCCTGAAAGACTAGAATTTCGGAATCGCCATAACTGTTCTAGAAATATCTCGCTGGAAAACTGTAACTGATCCAATAAGCCTATGCCACAGAATGGGGCCACAGAGCAGGATAAACACCTGGAGATATTGCTCCGCCGTAAATGGGAAAAGTCCCTGTAGAACACAGAACATGGCACAGCGCCGGCAACGAAAAGAACAACGATGCCCCGACTACACCAGGGTACTCTAAACCCTTTGTCTGGAAACCGGAAGGTCCCCACACCACGCCATCCTCTCTAAAGAACCCTAGACTGATAGTATTTTAATAAAGAGGAAAAGGAATGTGAGGTGTCTCTCTAAACAACAAATCTCCTGCCTCGCAGCGCACTGAAGAAGGCTTTATCCACGACGCAATACGAGAAACAAGCGTTAACGTTTCATTTTTCGGCCATTTTTACCCGATGGCGGGTGGGGGGGAATTGTTTCTGAGGTCCGGCTAAAATCGCGCGCGCCTGTGTGTGGGCAGGGGACAGGGGAGTCTTAGGGGGCGCTATGAAACGATGGGCGAAAGGAGCGAAGGCCGCGACACCAGAAAAAAAAACGCCGCTCAAACGGCTAGGCTTTTCAGAGTCTACGAAATCCTCCATTTTGGGTCACATTTTCAGGCGCAAAAGGGAAAAAAGCGCCAATATATCTGGGGCTGGCCCTATCTTAACTATCCTCCCCAAACGGCAGGCCCCCTGTGATAAGCCGGTCCCTCAGGCCTCGAGCGCTCCTCCCTTCCCCTCAGCGCTGCAGTCCGCGTGTAACGGGCTCGTCGTCCCGCCCCCGCCCACAGCAAGCCCAGGACGCTGGAAGCTCGGCCGATCGGCTGCCCTGTGCGCCCCCGACTCTCCCGCCGCACCCTGGGCCCTTGCCTGGCCGCGTGTCTCCCTCCGGGGCCGCTCACCTCCGCCGCACGAGAAGGCTGGTTGCGCCGCCACTGCGCTCCTAACATGGCGGCCGCCGATCAGGCGGCTCACATACGCAGCGCGGAGGGAGGCAGAGCGGGCGAGCGGGAGCGAGCAAGAAAGGCGCGCCGCCGGCTCCCCGCGGTCCCTGTCGCCGTCGCTGCCTCCTCCCGGCGGACGCAGAGAGCCCCCGGCCACCCCACCCCGATTCTTACCCGCTTCTCGCCTACCTTAAGGAGAGGGAGAGGGAAGAGGAGAGGTACCTCTCTCCAAGCGAGCGGGACGCTGAAGCTCCCACAATCCCCCGCAGCAACGGCGCTGTAAGAGGTGGCAGCAGCGGCTGCAGCCCAAGAACAAACCCACTCTCGCGAGAGCTCGCCCCCACCCACCTCGGTCCTTTTCTGCCCCTCCCCCTACTCAGCGCGCGCACGTCGCTCGCGCCCTCAGCGGTGGTCGTTGTTCTCTAATCCTGTAGCCCGCTTATGGCGGGAAATGGAGAGCCGTAGTTTACGTGTTCGAGTCCCATTCCCCACAAAGGATTTTTCTCGACTCCCCCCATACTGCTTGGTGCAAAACTTAAAAAGAGTATGCGTTAGAAGCGAGTCGCAGGAATCCCTGGCCTAGACCCAATTTCTGTCCTCTCTGGTATTCTCTGATAATTTGCTGAGGGGTCGTAGTTAGGGCCAGGAAGTGGGGACAGATACCATTTTAAGTGGTTTTTGATTTCAGTTATTTCATGCAGAGGGTCATTGAGGAGGAAGACAGCTATTGAAAAGACCGCCCCAGCCATTTGGTGAATTTGAACGTAGAACACTCTTCAAGTACCCCATGAGCAAAGGAGTGTATAGCACATGTGGAAATCCTGAGAAATTGTATAGATAAGGCCGGAGGAAAGGGCCATTTCCCTGGGGTTTCAAGTTTAAACGCAGAGGGACAGGCAGTCAACTGACACCTGAGGTAAATTAGTGAATACAAGTCAGATTAATAGCCCTGAAAATTTTAAAATCTTGAGTATGCTAACTCAGAGTTGTGTCTTTGAAAAATCATTCTGGGTCCACTGTGAAGATAGTGGAGGGGGCAAAGACGGAGAAGAGCAGAGACCTGTAGAATGTTGAAGAGATCGTTTGGGACAAAAAGCAATCAGGTAGAGCTGAATGGCAAAAGAGACCAAGTGAGTAGAGGTAGGGGAAAAAAGCGAAGAGGGGGGAGGCAGAGAAATTGTACTGCCTTGACAGCCCAGCCAAAGTACTTAAAGGCCAAAATGATCAACAGGGTCAAATGCTACCAAGAGGTCAAGACTAGGACTAAAAACCTACAAAAGATGTAGCAATGTGGACTTCCAGTAAAGTGGGAGAGGAAGTCAGTCGGGAGCTGCTGAGTGTATGGAAAGCTGTAAGAGGGAAACTACCAAATGCAGAAAAAGCGGCTATGAAGAGAGAAGAAAGCAGGGTTGGGGAAGATTTTTGTTTTACTATGGGAGAATTTTGGGAACAATTAAAATGTTTGCAGAAGAGTTATCTTAGGAAAGGACTGGTTGAAAAAAAAACAGGATGAGAAGGGATAATTCATATTGGACACTACTCAAAGGATGGGATCTGAAGAAAGGAGACATGTCTTTACTGTAACAGGCGGTATGGAGAGGATGGTGCCGAGTTTTCATTAGGAATTATAGTCAGGTGACTTCAATTTTCTGTGACTAAGCCATCTGTGGAAAGGGCTAGAGTTGCATGAAGGAAAATTTTTAAATAGCCGTTGTGAAGCGTGCAACTGTAATCCCACATCTCCATTATGTTGCATGATTTTCTACAGGCTTTGAGAGGGCATTTGGTAGAATACATCAAGAACTGGGGTTCCCCTGAATAAGTAAGGCTTAAGCCCACTAAATAGTTAACTTTGGAATGAAATTTGGGAGTATCCTAAATGTTCAGTGAATCTTGGGTCCTCCTTCACTTGAAACCAGATCTGCTTTCTACTCTGTGAGTCTTTGATTCCAACTGATTTTGGATAAGACTTCACTTTATGTTCTTCCCAGATCTTAGATGAAAAAAAGAGGCTCTGCTTCTCTGGAGACAGAAACATGAATGCATGCTTAGTTCAGATATGCACTTACCATGCTTTTGTACAGGCTGTTAATGCAATCTGGTGTTCGTACAAAGAAGGAAAGGCAGACTTTTTCAATTGAGTATTTATTAAGGATCTGCTTAGTGGGTCAACAGCAAAAAGACACATTGGAAACCAAACTGATACAAGATTTCAGTCATCAAATGCCAATTTCATGAAAGACAGTGTACAAGGGTGGGTATATAATGATGGATAAGACAAATTACCAGCTCTTGAGGATCCCAGTCTGATGAAGATTGGACAAGGAGTCTGGCCTCAAGGTGGGCCTGGCTATGAGAAGAGATGGATCAAGAGCTCTATTCACATTTGGGTTTCTTGGCAGTGGGTGTGGTACACCAGGGATGATAAAGAGGCTACGAAGCAAGTATTTCTGCTGAGACTTTGAAATGTCTAAGTGACAAGTTTGGAATAAGGCTTTAAACACCAGGATACAGTCTACATTTGAGCTAATAATGAATACCTTTAAAAGTTTTAAGCAGAAGAGTCATATTGATTGAGGACATATATTTTGACACCACAAAGTAGCTGATAATGCATTATAATTCTGAGAGTAAAGTAACATTACTCTTGTTTTACGTAAGAGATTAAGAAAGCCTGCCTAAGGTCATATAGCTAAAGAGTGACAAAGCCAGGATTTGAACTCCAGTTCTAAATAAATCCAAACCCAGAGCTTTAAAGCATTATACTGGATTGCCTTCAGCAAAGCTGTGGTCTCAGAATCTCCTGGCAGTCCACCATCTACTTTTTAAATAGATTTAATGCCCTGGAACCAGGCCATTTCAATACTTTAGGCTATTTAAAAACAGAAAACTGTTAACCAGTGGTTCTTTTTCAGCAGTGGTAAGGGAGGGGAAGTGGGCTTAAAAAAGGGTTTTGGGGGAATTCCCTGGTGGTCCAGTGGTTAGGACTCCACACTTCCACTGCAGGGGTCCTGGATTCGATCCCTGGTCAGGGAGATCCCACAAGCCATGTAGCGGCGAGGGCAAAAATAAATGAATAAATAAAAAAAAAAAGTTTTGGAATAAGGAATACATATAATAAAATTCAAAGCACACAACAAAGAGTTTTCCCCAACCACTACTCCCTTACATAAAGGCAACCACTATCAACCATTTGTATATTTTAAGGATTTCCTATAAACATAAACATTTATATATATATACACACACACATATATGCTTGTGGTGAATTAAAGATTGCCACAAATAATCCTTTTCCGCACTTATGAAACAGTAGTATCAATTTCCCCCTTACCTGCCCTCTGTAAGGGCCCTGTAATTGGCTTTTTTTTTTTTAATTTATTTATTTATTCATTATTTTTAGTTGTGTTGGGTCTTTGTTGCTGCGTGCGGGCTTTCTCTAGTTGCGGCAAGCAGGGGCTGCTCATTGCAGTGGCTTCTCTTGTTGCGGAGCACAGGCTCTAGGCGCGGGACTTCAGTAGTTGCAGCACGTGGGCTCAGTAGTTGTGGCTTGCAGGCTCTAGAGCGCAGGCTCAGTAGTTGTGGCACACGGGCCCAGTTGCTCCACGGCATGTGGGATCCTCCTGGACCAGGGATCGAACCCGTGTCCCCTGCATTGGCAGGCGGACTCCCAACCACTGCACCACCAGGGAAGTCCCTGTAATTGGCTTTTAACAATAGAACACAGAAGTGATTTTAAGATCTACTTTCATCCACTTGGAAGTCAAGTGCCATGCTGTGAGACCACATCAAAAGAATCAAGGTGCTTTAGTCAACAGCCCCAGCTGAGCTCCCAGGTGACAGCCAGTGGCATCTGCCCGCCAAAGTGAAGCCTCCAGATGGCAAGTAGCCCCAGCCAAATCCATGTGGAACAACACAACCACCCAGCAGAGCCCAATTAACCCACAGAATTTTAATACTTGTTTGAACTACTAAGGTTTTTTTTTAGTAGATTTTTTTTTTTTTTTTTAATTTTTGGCTGCGTTGGGTCTTCGTTACTGTGGGCAGGCTTTCCCTAGTTGCGGTGTGATCTATCTTCCCAGACCAGGGATTGAACCTGTGTCCCCTGCATAGGCAGGTGGATTCTTAACCACTGCACCACCGGGGAAGCCCCGAACTACTAAGTTTTAAGGTGGTTTATAATGTGGTGACACACCAAAGTCTTATTTTCCTATTTTCTGCTATTCAAAGCATTAGTATTAAAAAGTTTAGGTACAGGAACTCCCTGGCGGCCCAGTGGTTAGGACGCGGCACCTCCACTGCAGTGAGCGTGGGTTCAATCCCTGGTGGGGGAACTAAGATCCTGCACACCCCATGGTGTGGCCAAAAATCAAAAGTTTATGTACATATTACCCTATACATGTCAACGTCTATGTGCAGTTTAAAATAAACCCCTCATTTTCTAAACCTACGCTGTCACTGTACAACAGCCATAATCTACACTCACTTTCTCAATCTTACTATCTATAGTTAACTAGTGGACAGCTTGGAGAAAATTTCTGTCATTGCAGAACTTTTAATTATACAGTGCTGTTCTAGAGCAGTGGTTAGGCAAAATTTCTGTAGTGTCAAATGGCATTTTAGGCTTCAAGGCCCATAGTCTGTCAGAAGTACTCTGCACTTGTGCAAAAGCAGACACAATTGGTCAATAAACGAGCATAACTATGTTCTAATAAACATAAATATTGGAATTTTAATTGGAACTAATTATTCCTTTGAAAACTTATCAAATTCTATTTGTAAATCTGATTGCTGGAAAATGGAATTTAAGCTATGGATTTTACTTGCATTAACTAGGGTTAAACATCACTTAACTGTTTATATCTTTTGCCATTACCTATCGGGTTGTTGAGCTTTTACCTCTTAATTTATAGGGACTGTATTAAAGAAAAATTAACTCTTGGCAAACATTTTATTGGTTGTTTGTTTTTCCATACAAAATTTTTAAAAATCTAGACATCTTCCAGTCTTTTTAAGTATTCATTTTGTTTTTTCCACTTAGAAGGCAAAGCTACTACACAATTATACCTTGTTTTCTTCTTGAACTTTTTAATTTGTTTCAGGATCTATTTTTTTTATAAGCAGATATTCATTTTTAATTATTATTAATTAATTTATTTATTTTTGGCTGTGTTGGGTCTTCGTTTCTATGCGAGGGCTTTCTCCAGTTGCGGCAAGCAGGGGCTGCTCTTCATCGCGGTGCGTGGGCCTCTCACTATTGTGGCCTCTCTTGTTGTGGAGCACAGGCTCCAGACGCACAGGCTCAGTAGTTGTGGCTCATGGGCCTAGGTGCTCCACTGCATGTGGGATCTTCCCAGACCAGGGCTCGAATCCGTGTCCCCTGCATCTGCAGGCAGATTCTCAGCCACTGCGCCACCAGGGAAGCCCAGGATCTTTTTTTTTAAATTTAATTAATTAATTAATTTTTTTATGGCTGTGTTGGGTCTTCGTTTCTGTGCGAGGGCTTTCTCTAGTTTTGGCAAGTGGGGGCCACTCTTCATTGCAGTGCGCGGGCCTCTCACTATCGCGGCCTCTCTTGTTGCGGAGCACAGGCTCCAGACGCGCAGGCTCAGTAATTGTGGCTCACGGGCCCAGCTGCTCCGCGGCATATGAGACCTTCCCAGACCAGGGCTCGAACCCGTGTCCCCTGCATTGGCAGGCAGATTCTTAACCACTGCGCCACCAGGGAAGCCCAGGATCTATTTTTGTATTCCCTTAAATTGTCCCATTCATAGAGTAGTCCACTCAGGTGCCAGTACCACCCTTTTTTATTTGGCTGCACCATGCAGCATGCAGGATCTTAGTTCCTTGACCAGGGATCAAACCCTTGGACCGCCAAGGAAGTCCCCACCCTGTCTTATTATTTTAACATCTGGTAGAGCTAGTTTTCCTTTATGAGTCTAGTTCTAATATTATATTATTCATAATAATTCTTAATATTATGGTTTTCCCATATGAATATTAGAATCAACTTGTCTACTTCCAAAAATTATCCTGTTATTTTTAATGAGATTTTAATAAACTTATACTTTTCTTTAGAGTTATTATGTTGAGATTTATTGGACATGGTATGACTTCCATTTAAGGTCTCATTTTTGTCACTTTAATATTTTCTTCATATATAACTTACACATGTCTTCTTAATGATTCCTAGCTTTGTCTTCCTTCCAGTTTATCTTCAAACTGATTACTTGCTACTTCAATGGACCATTTTCAGTTGACACTCACAGCATTTAAGAAAACTTATTATCTACAACTGATTTTTACCTTTTTCCCCATTTATACATTTTCTTCTCATACCTAATTGCCTTTGATAGTACCCTTGAACAAAGCTTTCTGTTTTAACTGGAACAGTTCTAGGGTTCCTCTATTAAGCATCACACAGGCTTTCAGAATAAGATACATTTTACCAGGCTTGTAATCCTGACTCAGCAATTTTAGTAAATGCCATTTTAGCATGTTGGGATAATATGTAACTTTTATTGAGATAAATTAATTGCAAATATTTTTGATGTATTCTTAAAATAATCTAGGAATAATGTTATATTTTTATATAATGGTTTATCTATTAAGGTCTTTATGTCCCTAATTTAGCAGGTATATTCCACTATATATGTGAAACAGAAAAGAGAATCCAACTCCCGTCTTCTAAAGACATAAATTCTTGAGGAATTTTTAAATGTCTTGAAATTCTTATTCTGACCCTCTCATTGAGCCCATAGTTTAGTAGCACAGGCACTGGAGAATTTTAATAAAATATGATAAACCCTACCAAAGAGCAAAGCTAGGGGTGGGGATGTGTGACACCTTTCAGGGACTACTGAAATGCTTCTCTTCTTGCTTCTAGTCTCTTACACATAACAAATGCCACATACCTTGTTTCAGGCCATCGGCATCTTGGCCAGTATTGCTGTAGCTTGAAGAAGCTTTCTTTTGCTGATAACATACATAGAACATATACAGACATAGCCTTTACCCTTGCTTTTAAAAGGAGTCTCCATTAGGGACTTCCCTGGCAGTCCAATGGTTATGCAGGGGGCACAGGTTCGATCCCTGGTCGGGGAACTAAGATCCCACACGCCACGCAGTGCAGCCAATAAATAAATAAATAAATAAATAAATAAAATAAAAGGAGTCTCCATGTACTTCATACTTCCTCTCATAGCACCCAGGAGTCTCTGTTAGGCTGAATGAAGTTGATGATTGAAGGTATTTATGAGAATTAGTTGGAAGGGAACTATACATGAAAGCCCCAAACCAATCACTAGCTTTGCAGTCAGATTCAGTGACCACCACCATAGTTCCTGGACCAGCTGTGTGACCTTGGGCAAATAACAGCATGTACCTTGTAGGGCTGCTGAGAGGATTAAGAGGTGTATAGAATGATTTTAGCAGTTTTGGCCCATGGTCAACATGCAGTAAATATTCTCCATATTCTATGTCCTGAAGTGTATTTACATAAATATTCTAAAATGACAAAACCATAGAATCAAAGATTATTCACTTTTATAGAGCTCCAGAGTAAACATGTTAAAATTATCCATTTAAATCTGGTTATAAGTTTTATCCTGGCACCTACTTGTCAGTGCAATGACTGCTAGTAAGAGAGGTTCTATAAGTTATAATTTAGAAAGATGTTTCAAAAATTTTCTTCAACATAAAGACACTTACAGATTATCAAAGAAAGTTTAAAAGGCCACACACGTTTTAGTTAAAAGATGTCTCAAATTTGAACAACAAATCCTCTGCAATTCCATTATTTTCATATAACACTTTGAAGCTAAATTTAGTTTCAAATAGTTAGGCACTATTATATCTTTAGAGTCCACCAGCAAATGATTTGGAAACCCAACATCTTTGTTTCCATGATTTTTCTTTTCAAAATTAAACAAAACCAAACCAGCACTGTTATTATCCTTACTTACTGGGGTATTGTTAAAAAGTAGGATATGCCTATGGCCTTACTCTATATTGGGTACCTTATGACACACTGATACTAATATTTACCAGTTGAGGTTCTTTAGTCAGCTGTCAGTAGAACTGAGGCTGCTTGGCTACATGGGAGTGAGGTAAACCTCTAAAAACTGGTGGATAATATCTTTCAAAGGACTTACACGGCATGGGGCTATCTAGCTCCGCGGTAAAACATGGTGCAATGACACATAAAATGGGTGCTCAGTCAGGGAGGGTGGCTTCTCTGCTGAAGTGCTGCCTGAGCCGAAATGACAAAGTGGAAAAGGAAGATGGAATGGGAAAGGGAAACAGCATGTGCAGAGACCTAGACGCAAAAGGACTGAAAGAAACCAGCATGTCCAGAAAGAAATCTGAGAGTGGTAAACATGAGAGGGCTAGACTGTATCTTGTTCATCACGTATCCCCAATGTCTAGCAGAGTTCGGTTCATAAAAGCTGTAAAGCCATAAAAAGGGTATGAGTCAAATGACTAGTCTTCCGACAAGATGAGTAAATAGCATAGGTTATTTACTCATCTTCCTCTAACTCAGCCCGGGAGATATTATACACACAAATAAGAGGGAGGTTAGGGATGTGAGAAACTAAATATGAAGAGTCCCCTGGATGAACAGATCATGATTGGGCCCTACTATACAGGGGCAAGAAATGGAAGCCCAGTGTAGAAAAGAGTAGAGTGCCATGGGAGTAGGGGTTGTGCCATAGGCTGGCACAGAACTCTCCTGGGGTGGTCAACATACTGTAACCATTAGCTCCTGGAGTTCTCCTCTAGAGAATTACAACTGAGGGGAAGAAGAGGAAGTTCTACCATCTGCCATTCTGGTGAAGTCCAGATTCTAACTCACAGGCTCTGTGCCTTGAGGACATCTCTACTTTCCTTCAATTCATTAGTACACTAGGGCCTGGGCTTGGCTCCTCCCTTCTACCACCAGCTGATTCAAAATTCCCATCCTCTACTGTGAGCTCATAGGGTAAAAATAATCAGTCATTTGGGGAATACAGCATCTACTATAAAAGACAACAGCCTCAACCAGTATTCTAAATGAAAGAGAACAAAGACCATAGACTAAGACATGTTGAGTATTAAAAATGGAATGTTCATAAATCATAGCAGTGTTTTCTTAGGTCAGTCTCCCAAGGCAATAGAAATAAAAGCAAAAATTTAAAAATGGGACCTAATCAAACTTTTAAGCTTTTGCACAACAAAGGAAATCATAAACAAAACGAAAAGGCAACCTACAGAATAGGAAAAAATATTTGCAAATGATGCTACGGACAAGGGCTTAATTTCTAAAATATACAAACAGCTTGTACAACTCAGTATCAAAAAAACAAACAACCCAATCAAAAACTGGGTAGAAGACCTAGATAAGACATTTCTCTAAAGAAGACATACAGATGGCCAATAAGAACATGAAGATGCTTGACATAACTAATTATTAGAGAAATGCAAATCAAAACTACAATGAGGTATCACTTCCCACCAGTCAGAATGGCCATCATTAAAAAGCCTACAGATAACAAATGCTGGAGAGTGTGTGGAGAAAAGGGAACCCTCCTACACTGTTGGTGGGAATGTAAATCAGTGCAGCCACTATGGAAAACAGTATGGAGGTTCCTTAAAAAACTAGAGTTGCCATATGATCCAGGAATCCTGGGCACATATCCGGAGAAAACTCTAATTTGAAAAGATACAAGTGGGACTTCCCTGGTGGCGCAGTGGTTAAGAGTCCGCCTGTCAATGCAGGGGACATGGGTTCAATTCCTGGTCTGCGAAGATCCCACATGCCGCAGAGCAACTAAGCCCGTGCACCACAACTACTGAGCCTGCGCGCCACAACTACTGAAGCCCGCACACCGCAACGAAGAGTAGCCCCCACTCGCAGCAACTAGAGAAAGCCTGTGTGCAGCAACAAAGACCCAACGCAGCCAAAAAATAAATAAATAAATAAAACGAAAAGATACAAGAACCCCAATGTTCATAGCAGCACTATGTAGCTGACAGGACCTAGAAGCAATAATACCTCAGTATCTAGAGCACATGTAGCGCCCAGATCTTGGTTCCTTAATACCATTCTCCAATAAAGGAACCATGATTCCTTAGATAAATGGCTAACTCTGGGACAAGAAAAATATAAGATGAACCTGGAGCATCTTATGATGCCATAAAGTGAGAAGTGTTTAAAAACAACAGCACAATGATGGAGGCATATTGAAGGGACACAGGAGCCAACTGTAAGAGCTGCCAGTGGCCAAAGATGCAGCACTTTGAACAAAATTAAGTTTATTACTGGATTATTTCCTAAAGCATAAAACGAATATCCATGAGTCCATAGTGGTAGAAATAAATTTAATAAATGAGGGAAGAGACCAATTACTTTCTATAGAATTTCAATTAACTGATGTAAACATTTCACCCTTAAGAATACCACAACTCCGGGCTTCCCTGGTGGCGCAGTGGTTGAGAATCTGCCTGCCGATGCAGGAGACACGGGTTCGAGCCCTGGTCTGGGAAGATCCCACATGCCGCGGAGCAACTAGGCCCGTGAGCCACAACTACTGAGCCTGCGTGTCTGGAGCCTCTGCTCCACAACAAGAGAGGCCGCTACAGTGAGAGGCCCGCGCACCGCGATGAAGAGTGGCCCCCACTTGCCGCAACTAGAGAAAGCCCTCGCACAGAAACGAAGACCCAACACAGCCATAAATGAATGAATAAATAAATAAATAAAAATAGTCAACCTTTAAAAAAAAAAAAAAAGAATACCACAACTCCATACTACTATATATAAAATAGATAACTAAGAACCTACTGTATAGCACAGGGGACTCTACTTAATACTCTGTGGACATATGTATAACTGATTCACTTTGCTGTACAGCAGAAACATTGTAAATCAACTATACTCCAATAAATATATATATATTTATAAAGAAAGAATACCACAACTCCACTCTTCTTAAGTGTGGGCTGCACACAGTGACTTCATTCCAAGGAGCACAGCACTGGGGAGAGGGGGTAACTTTACAGTGGAAATACCTGAAAATATGACCTCAGCCATGTGATCAAGGTTAACATCAATAGTAATAAGTTATGTTGATAGTATGTACCCTTGATATGGGAGGAGAATGGTACTGTGGTCTTCCTTTCAAAATCACTTAAGATTTTTAAATCCTAATTATGAGAAAATCCTACTTATGAGAATAACTCAAACTAATTGAGAAACTTTCTACAAAATGCCTTACTCAAAACTTGAGGTCATCAAAAACAAGGAAAGTCTAAGAAGCCGTCACAGCCAAGAGAAGCCTAAGGAGACATGATAACTAAATGTAATATCTTCAATGGGATCCTGGAACAGACAAAGGACATTAGGTGAAAACTAAGGAAATGTGAATAAAGCATGAACTTTAGTCAATAATAATGTACCAATATTAGCCTATTAATTGTGACAAATGTACTATACTAATATAAGATGTTAACATTAGGAGAAACTGGGTGCAGGCTACATGTGAATTCTTTGTACCAGCTTCACAACTTTTCTACAGTTGTAAATAGTTGTAAATCTACAACTATTCTAAAATGAAATAAATTTCAAGGTCCATTTTATCACCCCTCTCCCAGGTAACAGTTGTCACCCTTAAAAAGCAGTATAAAATGTTCTCACACCCCAAAGGGCTTATAATGGAGATTAGGGAGAGCTAAAGTAACAGGGGCTCCTTTGAACCAGGCCTTAGGATCCTAAATTGACAAATATATCACCTAGCATGTTGGGTCATTAAAAGTGTTCCTAAATAACAATAAAGAGAAGGGTGTTGCTAAGCAGACATTCTGAGTATTACAGTTGATTTGTTAATTCAGTTAAATTGTTTTCTAAGAGAATATTGACAGGTCCATTAACTGGAGCTGTTCATAAAGCCCTAATTAAGCAACAAGACTCACAAGAGCCATTGTTACTGTTTTAGGTTCTTAATTAGTTGCTCTTACCAGGTTGTTTTCCTTTGTGTGAATTCCTAGGCACTGAGGCACCTTTTTATGTCCCTTTGGGGCCTGCAGAATTTATCCTCTGGGGTTTTGTTTTCCTGATTAAAATTTGAGATATAACCCAAAATTTCAATGTAAAAGTTCATTGACAAGTTTCTTTCAACCCTGAAAGAAGGAAAATAAATTGACAGGTGCCAGGGATAGCACTCAATACTTGGGGCCCCCTACTCATCCTGTTTTAATTTTCCCTCTTAATATAGTACAGGGCCTGAAACTTGAGCAGAGCAATGAAAAGGGGCACTTGTGTTTACAAACTGCTATCTATGGCAGGAGGTGGCAGCTTGGATATTTACAGACCAATATCTGCCAGTCCAATTTCAGTTTTCATTGCAGCATGGGAAAAGGGTGATGGCGAAAGAGAAGGAATGGACAAAAAGCTACTCTGAAATGTGTAACTTCATCTTAGACTCAATAGGAAATCTTAAAAAAAAGAAATCAAGCCGACAGGGAGTAGTAGGTGACCAATTAACTTCACTTATCAAGTAGGAAATCCCATTAAATTATTTTAATGTGCATGATTAAGCCACTGAAACCTCCTGGGGTACTGAATACAGGCACAAACACCAAATGAATTTTCCCTTTTCAAGTAGCAACATAGGGGCCCCTCCCTGCACCTGGGTAGATTTACCATGCTCAGGAAAGCAATCTGTATGCTCAGAGAAACTTGAGATCTCAGATTTTAAACCCTGGCTATTCATGATATATAAAATTTTCCTCTTTCCTTAGGGACCATTTCTATTTCACTACCTAGGGTTGAGTTTGTGATCAGCTTCTGCTGGAAACCAGATTGCTATTCTTTCTTAGGGCCTCTTCTTTAGATGTACATTAGTGTACGTTAAAAGAGAACAATTATAAGTAACCCATTCAAAAAGTATATATAACAAACACCAAACACAAGAAATAAGGACTATCCTACTACTGGATAATTTACTAAAGTCACCTCAGTCCTCTAAAAGGAGTTTAATACCATATGGTAAAAGCTTGCTCTAAGGCAAAGGTATTGATAACATAATTTTTCAGGGACACATGTTAGTACTGGCCCTAAATCTGTCACAAATGAGCTGTAAACTCCCAAGGCCTGAATTTCATTCCTTAAAACAGAGTTTGGTAATTCTGCCCTGCCATCTGTTTTTTTTTTTTTAATATATATATATTTATTTATTTGGTTGCACCGAGTCTTAGTTGTGGCACGCAGGCTCCTTAGTTGTGGCATGTGAACTCTTTAGTTGCGGCATGTATGTGGGATCTAGTTCCTTGACCAGGGATCAAACCCAGGCCCCATGCGTTGGGAGTATGCAGTCTTAACCACTGCACCACCAGGGAAGTCCCCTGCCATCTGTTTTTGAAAGGTTCTCAAGCTTAGCATGGTTGGGAATTTTTTCTTTCAACACTGAAAATTTTGTGAAATTTCACTTTCAGTGTCCCTAGATAAAGTTTTTTTAAAAAATAAATTTATTTATTTTATTCATTTATTATTTTTGGCTGTGTTGGGTCTTCGTTGCTGCGTGCGGGCTTTCTCTAGTTGCAGTGAGCAGGGGCTACTTTTCGTTGCGGTGCACAGGCTTCTCATCGCGGTGGCTTCTCGTTGCGGAGCATGGGCTCTAGGTGCGAGGGCTTCAGTAGTTGTGGCACTTGGGCTCAATAGTTGTGGCTCGCGGGCTCTAGAGCGCAGGCTTATTAGTTGTGGTGCACGGGCTTAGTTGCTCCGCAGCATGTGGGATCTTCCCAGACCAGGCTCAAAGCCGTCCCTGCATTGACAGGCGGATTCTTATCCACTGTGCCACTAGGGAAGTCCTGCCATAATTTTTTTAGAATTTTAAGTATTCCCACCTATAAAGAAAACCTCACTTCTGTTTTTCCTTTAGTCTCACACTCTGACCACACTCTCAGTACTTCTGACACCAGATGTGTGGGTGTTTTTCCCACACCAAGCAAATCTTGTCACCAGCTGGGTGTCCTGCAATTTAACTCAATTCTGACAATATCTACACGTAGAGATAACTTCAGATCCCAGAGGCCAAGGGCACAGTCCCACAAGACTGCCCCTTCTCCACTTCAGATGCCAGACACAAGTCCAGGTTGTTAACCTGTACTTCTGACAGAAAGGCTATAAGTCAGAGATTGCCACAGCCTCCTCCTTGGGTTTGACTAATTTTTGCTAGAGTGGCTCAAAGAGCTCAGGAAAACAGCTTACTGTATACCTGTTTATTATAAAAGGATACGATAAAGGATACAACCGAACATCCAGATGGAAGAGATGCGTAGGACAAGGTATGTGGGAAGGGATGCCACTCTCCCAGCAGCTCAACGTGTTGTTCACCACCTGTTAAGTTCTCTGAACCCCATACTGTTGGAAGTTTTATGGAGGCTTCATCATGATCATTAACTCCATTTCCAACCCCTCTCCCCACTCTGGAGAATGAGTGTGTGTCTGAGAGGGGTGTGTGAGTGTGTGACAATTCTAAGCTCTAATCATTGCCTGGTCTTTCTGGTGACCAGCCCCACCAGAACAAAAGACATACATCACCCAGGAAGTTCCAAGGGATTTAGGAGCTCATTGTCAGGAGCCACATTCAAAGACCAAATATTAGAA
Source organism: Balaenoptera physalus (assembly GCF_965194825.1). NCBI lineage: Eukaryota > Metazoa > Chordata > Mammalia > Artiodactyla > Balaenopteridae > Balaenoptera > Balaenoptera physalus. Next base: position 61,122,551 of record NC_138890.1, read on the forward strand.
CAAAAGATGCTCCTAGTCCTCTGATCACTTAGGAAATCACAAGGGTTTTAGGAGCTGTACCAAAAACCAGGGGTAGATATATGTATATCAAGCGTGTGTGTGCATAAAAAAATGTATGTATATATATTTTTTCTATTATTTCACACCACCCATTTGAGCTGAAGTGAGTTAACTAGAAACTACATGACAAAAGCACTGCATACATTACTTATCTTGGTGTCACAAAGGGCTGTCAGACATCTGAGGTCCCAGTGGAAGGTTTCTCACTCAGGTAAAGGCATCTAGGATTCAAAGAGGAAAGGAATGACAGGTTATCCTTAAGGCAGGGTCCTTTCCTAACAGAAAAAAACTGTTTGCACCCAGACTAGGACCAACTCCACAGGAGGAGTTACTCCACTCTCAGAGGTGCAAAACGTTGCCCAAAGGTACTCAGCCACAGCGCCAAAACAGTACTGGAACCAGACCTCAATAAAGGCAGCACTTGCTCTTCCAACAGTGTAACACCATCCGAGGCATCACACTAGCCTGGACAGCTGACAACTGCTGGATGATTCCTGAAACAGTTTTCTTATTTGTTTCAGATACCCAAGTACCCCAGGTAGAAGACATGGATATAGGTATCCCCATGAATTGAACATTGACTGCAAAACAGAGGCCTGGGAACATTGATTGCAGACCTTGCTGTCAAATCCTTTAAAAAATTGGAAACAGGAAACCCTTTCCCATGGCTTCAGTCATTTTATCCAACATTGAGAGAGTTCTTGCCATGTGCTGGGCACTGTGCTTGGGATCTAGCTGTGAACAAGGTAAGATACACTATCCTTTCCCCCACGGAATTTACAATCGCCCCCCAGTTTCCTCAGATGGAATGACACAGATAATCTCAAAGATCCCACATGCCTTCAGACCATAATCACCAAAATCCTACTCAGCCTTTCCCTGAGTAGGATTTGTTAGGGGCAAATACAGTTGATTCTGCCTCCCAATTGTTTCCTGATGGGCTCCGACTAACAAACAGGCCTGGCACATAGTCAATGTTGGAATGAATAAGGACATTTACCTGATAACTCCATACAGACTGTCCATCTGCCACTAATTTCCTCTCTTCAGGAGGGCCAAGGATGCCCTACTTTCAAGTCATCCTAAAAAGAAAAAGATTTCAGTGTCCAACATCCCAGCTCCTAAGGCTGCTTTTTTGTAGAGATAGAAACAAAATGCTGTCTGTCGTTTATGATTTACCATAATTTTTATATCCTCAGCAATTATTTTATTTCCCATTACTTACCTTTTTTCTTGCCTGTTACTACTAAAGACCTCTAGATATCAATTGTATTAAGAACCAATATATTAAAGGCTATTCACAATGAACATTTGAGGTATTCACCCAAAGCACCCAACATTTAGCTAAGAGAATCCTTTTAAGGCAAAGCCAATTGATAGAACAAAACTAGCTTTGATAAATAACTCCTCTGCTTCCCAACATCCTCACCAGTTCCTTCTGTAGAACTAAGATGTCACTTTTCACAGAAAGCAGCAACTAAGTCAGCCCTATTGGACAACCTCCAGCATCACCCTGATGATAAGTGATTGCCTAGAACTGAGAAGCATCTCTTTTTAGAAAATTACCATTCTAAAACAATATCACTACAAAGGGGACTCAATATCTACTGCTCCAAAGAGGCAACAACTCCGCTTACTCCTGAAAATCAGTAAGATATCAACAAAAATACACTGTCAACCTAAAGCAGAAATTATTATCATTGTAGCTAGGCCTAGTATCTAGAGCCCCCTCAATGAATTGCTATTTTTATATTCCATTAATGAGCTAAAGAATGCCCAGGGAATCCCCTGGTGGTCCAGTGGTTAAGACTCTGCGCTTTCACTGCTGAGGGCCTGGGTTCGAACCCTGGTTGGGGAACTAAGATCCCACAAGCTGTGCAGCGCGGCCAAAACAAAACAAACAAAAAAAAGCCCATAATTTTAAAGCAAATTCACATCTACGTTTCCTTGTAAGGCATGGCATTCTCACAGGTAACTACAGCTATCCTTCTACAAAGGGTTTATCCTGACTAGCTCTGTACTGTGGGGGAGTGGGAGCTATGACATCTGCAAAAATCCCATTGACTTTCGCCCTCTATAAGGCCCCCTCTTTTTTGTGTGTCTGCGCACAGTTTTGTTTTCTTTTGTTTTGCGGCGGGGGTTGGGGGGGCCGCAGCGCGGGGCGTGTGGAACTTCCCTGACCAAGGATCTAACCCATGCAGTGGAAGCTCGGAGTCTTAACCACTGGACCACCAGGGAAGTCCTATAAGGCCCCTTTTGAGCACTTGGTAGACTCAAAAAATAAAAGCCCAACTTTTCCTCTCTACCTATATACCCCTCCATTGCCTTTGTTCTGTTTCCAAGGCACGACTCAAGGATTCAAGGAACTTCATACTAGCCAAACCTGTCGGACCAGAACCATTCTCCATGTTAGGTTTCTCCTTGCAAAGGCATGCTCTTGCAGATTTAACCTTAATGGAAAAGCAACTATGCAGGCATCCTGGTATAGTTAACAACATAGTTGGCATGAACCAGGCCCAGAATGCCAACCAGCTATTGGCTGCTGTTCTCCCAGCAGTGTAACACTTGCCTAGGTACACAGAAACCTAGGCAGCTGCCTACAGCTGGGGCCAAAGGTAGGCTAATGGAGTTGCACTCACCTGGAGCTGCATCTTCCCAAAGTCCACAGCTGGCCCCTCTGCAATCAAAGCACTCCAGGTTAGAGTCAGCCAACAGTTAGTGAACACTTGTGTGGAGTTCAAGACCCCTACCCTCAAAACTCTAACTTGGTGAGGCCTGAGCCACAGAAACAATAACAAGAAATAAAACAAATAGCTTTCCCTTGGTTAGCTTTATTGTCATATGTCATTTGTACCTGCATACCACAGCAGTTCAACAGTAGCAAATTAATGGTCTCATCAAGTATCAAATTAATGGCTGTCACTTAACAGCCAAGTGGCAGTGGGCAAGTAACTTAACCTCTGTACCTCAGTCTCCTCATCTGAATGGGGGTGTTGATAATAGTACCCATGGTGGTTGGGAGATTTAAATGGAATACAAATTAAGCCCATAGGATAATATCTGCTATAGATTGATAACTCAGTAACACTTGCTATTATCAGGAGCTACATTCCAGGCAAGGAGATGAATACTGGTGAGTAGAAGGGGAAGTTATCCTGGGAGAGCAATGGGCCGTGAAAATTGGAGAGGCTGGTTAAAACTAGATTGAGAAGGGCCTCAATTATGTGACCTCTTGAAGAACCATAAAACAGCATCTTAAAAAATGATTGGATGCAGTAATCGGTGTGAAAGGAACTGGAGGCAGTTAGGTTGCCATTCCTGCCAACGACCCCAACTACTGGTTGAAAACAATAACCGAAATATTTGCAAAAATGTTAATAAACATTCCTACCCACTCACCCTTATAATCTTATATATATAAAGTGAGAGTATCTAAGACCATACTTTTTTCCAGCCATTCTCTAATTTCACTCCTAAACGCCTCCAAACAATTTAGAGGAAAAGGAAAATAGAGGGGGCTTATTGTCCAGGTCTAAAAACGAATCCAAAAATAGCCTGTCCCTTTCAGGGGCTCGGGTTGAAGGGACTGACCGAGCTCCACCCGAACACGTGTTCCTCAGAAACCTTCCCAAGTCCCTGGCCCTGGTGCCTGGGGACCGAGACTCTCCGAGACCGGCTCTGGGGAACTCTCCAGGGACAGTAGGGATGGTAGGAAACAGGGGGCGACTCTGGGGGTACGATCCCCCAGCATCTCTTCAAGATGCCCTCCGAACCTGGGGTCACGAGGGAACGAACCCCAATTTCGTCCCGTGCCTCGGAAGAAGCCTCCCCACAACTGCCTCTCGCCCCTGGCTGGTAAACCTCCAAGGCCTCTCCCCTCTTTGCCCTTACTCACCAGCACGTGTCCGGAGCTCGGCTGGGACACTGCAACCCGGGTAGAGTCCGCAGGGGAAAGGGCAGCCGGGAGCCGAGGGGAGCCCCGCCCCGGGGCGGCTACTGGGCGGGCCCTCAGCGGCCGGGACCCAGAAACCCCGCCCAGGAAAGAGTTAGAAAAACGGGAGAGCTGTGGCAGAGGTGAGCATACTCTTTACAGGAGCTAGACCCCGGAAGAGAAAAGGTAGGAATCCGAACAAGCGTTATAATTATCTGACACCCATCCCATTTGTTACTTACGCTTGGAAAGGGCGCTGGATGTGGGCCTGCTTAAGAGAAAACTTGGTGTATCCTAGCGGGGCGGTGCTTCCCGCCTGCCCACACCGAGCGCCGCGGGTTCCTCTCACACGTGTGGCGCCTTTCGGTTGCCGCAAGCTCAGCCCACGCTTTTTCCACCTCCCACGCAGATCCTCTTTCTGGCTTTCTTCAGCAGTTCTGTCACTCGGCTAACGGATCGCCGCCCACACAGGTCACCTTGGTCTTTGGGATCTCTCCAGGAGGTTTTCGGCTGGATTATGCTAGTCACTCCAGCCTAACCTGCGGGACCATCCCTGCGGCCCTGCAGTGGGATCCTTAGCTGAGCTGCAGCAACTAAAGAGTACTGTCTTTCTCTGCCAGACTTGCCTTTCACCGTGGCACAATAGCCAAAGAGGCCACATTTTGCCCACCAGGTTGCCAGCATTTCTTTTGAACACTAAACCTTCCCCCACTACCTGGAGTCAATATGATTCTCTCCTGCTGAACATTTGGTGAAGCTGAGGACTAGAAGGGCAAGGCCCAGCAGCAGTAATTCCGAAATCCATTCCATAATTCTCAAAATTCTAAAGCCACTTCGTTCCTATTGCTCCCCCACCTCCAGCATCCTACTGGCTCTGCTGATCTATTACACCTGGCACCTTTGTCAGGTGAACCCCTGGGAGTCAGCCAATGCCCTTATCTGCCAACATGTTTTATAATCTATTTCCTCAGGTATTTCATAACAAAAAAAATGTGCTTCCTGTACACCCCCACCCTTCCAGACCTCTGCTGAGAAAGCCCAGAGTCCTACATTGATTCCAGGAAAAGACTTTAGGCCCTAAGGACAGAGAGCCACTGAAGTGGCAAGCACAAATCCTCCCCAGTTTTGATGGAGTTGGACACAGGCTCTGGTAGGAAAAAGGCTTACATAAATACAGTAATTAAAAACGTCACATGATCAGTGCTGGGCTGGTAGGCAGGAGCTCTGCTTTGCAGTTAAATAGGAAAGTGGCTGAAGACTGCTGCCATGATCAATGCCTGCATCCAGCTGCCACAGTGTGTTCATAAAGGAGGGTTATGAGAGCTATAAAACCGGACAGATGGGGTGGGTAATTGTCCTGCAGAGCTCTGCTAAAGGAGAAATTGCACTGGCATCTCATATATTTTGCTTTCTTTCGTTCCAAACACACAAAATGGAGAAGGCAGAGCTACCCTGAGGATTCATGAAAAGGAAGGATGAGGTTTGTGGGAATGTGTGCATGTGTGCTTTCAGAGCAAAGACAGGAAGTAATTGAGAATAGGGAGATACCAGGGCCTTTAAGGAGAGAGGGACCAAATGACCTGTAGACAACTGGTTTCACAGATCAGTCCAGGGAGAAGGCAGGATGGCGGGAAGGCCAGACATTATAAGTAAGGCTGAGAGATGTGCCATGTTCTCATGTGATATTGAAAATGTGGTCACCTTTTTTAGCTATAGGCCATTCAGTGTCCTTTGGAGGAAAACCTAGATTATGATTTCTTCATTTCTCAGTTAAAAAATCCTTTATAGTCAACCTTCTTAATCTCCATCCTTTTAAATTCTGAATTCATTTTGGTGAGTTGACTTATATGGTCTTTTATTTATAATATCAACTACTTTTTTCCCTTTTTGTTTCTTATTCTTGCAAAGACAAAATTGTTAGGAATAACAAAAAAGAAAAGGGAGAATTTCTAGAAAAAAAAATGCAGCGAGATGAAAGGCAAAGGATTAGGGAAGGTCCATGAGCTCTGAGTTTGACCTCATAATCGAAAGGCTGGCTCCAAGGGACACTAGGTTTCCAAACTTTTTGCCTGCCTTTCCCTTTCTCCTTCATTTATCCTCTCCTTCTTGCTTCCTTACTTGATGTCTTTCGTCCCCGAGACTGCTCTTTTCCTCTCCTCCCTGGACAGGAATCACCAGTAGAGAAATATTTAATCATTTCTTCTATTAATCTGCCCATCAACATTTACTGACCATCTACCATTTACCAGACCCTGTTCAGGCGCTGCATATAAAGTCAGAGGAATAGGACTTCCCTGGTGGCACAGTGGTTAAGAATCTGCCTGCCAATGCAGGGGACACGGGTTTGATCCGTGGTCCAGGAAGAGCCCACATGCCACAGAGCAACTAAGCCCGTGCGCCACAACTACAGAGCCTGTGCTCTAGAGCCCGCGAGCCACAACTACAGAAGCCCACGCGCCTAGAGCCTGTACTCTGCAACAAAAGAAGGCACTGCAGTGAGAAGCTCGCACACCACAACGAAGAGTAGCCCCCGCTCGCCGCAACTAGAGAAAGCCCACACACAGCAACGAAGACCCAATGCAGCCAAAATAAATAAATAAATTTATAAAAAATAAAATAAAATTAAAAAATGAAGTCAGAGGAATAGAGATTCCTGCCTGCCTAGAGCTTACAGTCTAGTGGGGAAGAAAGATAAGTAGTATAGGTATCCTTGGGCATATGTCAGGGGCAGCTAACCTAGCCTGGGGAGTCAGGAAGAGTACTAGAGATGGCAGTATTCCCTCTGGCTGATCTTAAAGGCTTAGAGTAGAAGAGAGATCTCTCCTGCATCCCTGTACTCCTTGCTGCTGCTCTGTAAGAGCTAGCAAAGTTAGAGTGGGGCCCTGCAGTAGTCCTTATTTCTTTTTTTAAAATTTTATTTATCTATTTATTTGGCTGCGCTGGGTCTTAGTTGCGGCACACGGGATCTTCATTGTGGTGTGTGGGATCTTTAGTTGCAGCATGTGAACTCTTAGTTGCGGCATGTGGGATCTAGTTCCCTGACCAGGGATCGAACCTGGGCCGCCTGCATTGGGAGCGCAGAGTCTCAGCCACTGGACCACCAGGGAAGTCCTTACTTCTCAAACGCATAGTTAGATTGTCAAGGATATAGAGAAATTGGAACCCTCATACACTGCTGGTGGGAATGTAAAATGGTGCAACTGCTTTGGAAAACAGTCTGGCAGTTCTTCATATTATTAAACATAGAGTTAATTTATGGCTCAACAATTCCACTCCTAGGTATATACCCAAGAAAATTAAAATGTATGTCTACATAAAAACTTGTACACACATGTTCGTAGTAGCATTATTCATTAGAGCCAAAAAATTTGAAACAACCCAAATGTCCTTTAACTGACAAATGGATAAACAAAATGTGGTATATCTATACAGTGGAATATTACTTGGCCATAAAAAGAAATGAAGTACTGATTCATGCTACAACCTAAATGAACCTTGAAAACATTGTGTTAAATTAAAGAAGCCAGACCACACAGTGCTTAATTCCATTCATATGAAAGTCTAGGACAGGAAAATCTATAAAGACAGGAAGTAAATTAGGGGTTGCTTAGGTTGAGGGGGGGTGGTGAGATAGCTAAAGGTTATGGTTTTTTTTTTTAATATTTATTTATTTATTTGGCTGCATTGTGTCTTAGTTGCGGCATGCGGGATCTTTGTTGCGGCACGCGGGCTTCTCTCTAGTTGTGGTGTACGGGCTCTAGAGCGCACAGGCTTAGTTGCCCCTGGCATGCGGGATCATAGTTCCCAGACCAGGGATCAAACCTGCGTCCCCTGCATTAGAAGGTGGATTCTTAACCACTGGACCACCAGAGAAGTCCCATGGGGAATTAATTATAACTGAGGAGAGTCAAAAGGATATCGACTACTAAACTTAAATAGAAGTTGAAATTTTTCCCGTTCATATAAGGTACCTGGCGCACCTTCTATGTCTGCAATCCATTGTGTAACTGAATTTTGAACACTCTTTTCATTTAAAGTCATTCCAGGAGGTGGGTCATTTTGCAAAGCCAACAGTTCTTTCTGTAGTCATTTCTGCATTGACGCCATGATGGAACCATCCCCCCAAGGCCGGTGAGGCAGAGATGCAGGGGGAGGAGCTGCTGTGTTTGCGTAAAGGCGTGGGGCCCAGCATCCCATGGGGTTTCTTTTTGAGGGGATGAAAAAGTTCTAAAATTGTGGTGATGGTTGCACATATCTGTGAGTATAATAAAAACCGTTGAATCGTGTACTTTAAATGGGTGAATTGTATGGTGTGTGAATTATATCTCAATAAAGGTGTTAAAACAACAATAAGAAGCATACCTGGGGACCTAAAAGATCTGCAATTCTGATTAAAATTGTGGGCCTCATGGTCATTGTCCATTTTAAGGTCTAGAAAGGACTTTTTATTTTGGGTCTTGTGGCCTTTCAGAGTTCCTTCCTCAGTATACAGAGAAAATTAATGCATTTGGGTGGCCAGCACAAACAGGGCAGAGGGGTAGACTGTGCATTCTCATACTTCCCCTCCCTAACTTGACTCTCTCATAATGTTTTGGTTTAAGATTTATGACGGTGTACCTACTGTGTAGAAGGTATATGGAAAGAGCTAGTCTCTTTATTTTTCCAATGGTTGAAATTAAGTTACTAATAGGCTACCCTCTGTATAAACAGATAAAGCTCTTTAGAAGATAGGCAATGTGGGGACTTCCCTGGTGGTGCGTGGTTAAGAACCCACCTGCCAATGCAGGGGACGTGGGTTCGAACCCTGGTCTGGGAAGATCCCACATGCCATGGGGCAGCTAAGCCCGTGTGCCACAACAACTGAAGCCTGCGCTCTAGAGCCCGCAAGCCACAACTACTGAGCCCATGTGCCACAACTACTGAAGCCTGCATGCCTAGAGCCCATGCTCTGCAACAAGGGAAGCCACTGCAATGAGAAGCCCATGCACCACAACGAAGAGTAGCCCCCGCTCGCCACAACTAGAGAAAGCCTGCCTGCAGCAACAAAGACCCAACGCAGCGTAAATAAATAAGTAAATAGAAGATAGGCAATGTGATACAAAGAATAGTTGCAAAGCATCCTGGGATTCTGGGCTCCCTCTATGGCATGTAGGGAAACATCATGGTGACATCAGCTAGAGCAAGACTGATTCCCAGTCCTTCTTGATGTTGAGCAAGTTCCAAGACTTGGCTCCCTCCTCACATGCTTCCAATCACCCCTTCATTTGGTTTCTAGACTCAATTAGTTAGTCTATTTCCATACCACCCCCACCCCCACAGTGTCCAAATTGGCCCTCCAGTACTGAAACCATGTGCCGGAAATTCATTAAGCTGAACACATGGGAAATTACAGAGGAGATTTCACTTGTCACTTGGGCTCAAATATAGAAAGTAATTTTAAAAGGACAGTGGCAAGAGGCTATTTTTATCTTGCTTGTTTGTGCTGAATTTTCTTATCTTGCTGTCTCTCATTCTCTTCCTGGCTATCTCTCCTCTTCTTTGCTTCTTCTTTAAAATAAATGTTGGCCTTTTTAATCTTCATCTTAGGTTCTCTTCTCTTGCTTTATGGAGTCTTTTGTCTGCCTTTGTCATTCATTTATTCATTCATTCAACAAATATTGAATATCTACCAGGTCCTGTGCTGGGCACTAGGAGAATACAGTGGTGAATAAGACAGACATGGTCCTTACCATTATGGAGATTACAGTCTGATGAGGCAGGTGGACATCAGGTAGATTGAGTTCGGTTTTGGTCACAGGAAAGCCTTGAGGGAGTTACTGGCACCTTTCTGATGCTAAGTTTAACCTGCAGTAAATGTGCATGTGAAAACAGCCAAAATCCCAGCATGTTTGTGGGGTTAAAGAAGAAACTAAATATATCAGAAGGAATGCAAGGAAATCAAAGACCCAGGTTTCTGTGTTATGTACAAGCCCCTGGGGTAGAGAGAACATGGATTTGACAGTCAGATGTGGATCTGATTCTGACTCCACCACTTAAATATTAGTGGTTTGACCGCTGAACCTCAGTTTCCTCACCTATAAAATGAGAATTGTAATCACTACATTTTAGGTTGTTGTGATGATTAAACGAGATAGCACATATAAGGGATGGGGCAGGTGCCCAACATATGTTGCTTCTGTTCCCATTACCTCCTTATCCCACCTTTGAATCTCACAATTACAAAAAAAAAAAAAAAAAAAAAAAAACAGCCTCTCATTTGATGGGAAATTAGGTTCTTCAGTTGGTATTAACCAATCATATGCCCAGAGAAATTGGTTACTACAAATTGCACTATACATGCAATTTATGACAGATTACTCCCTTATGCTGGGGTAAAGAAAAGGCAGTAAACAAATGAAATTATACAAAAACACTGAAATAAGGTATAACAAAGGACTTCCTCACCATGAGGGCTGGAAATATGAGTGGATGCCTCGGAGAGCTACAGAATCTTTTTTTTCTAAGAGTACCTGTTTAGACTGGGCTAGGGAAGGTCGACCTGGAGGTAAACCTGCCAACCTCTTCATGTCCCATTTAGCCTAGGGAATCTTTTCAGGAGGAATTGCTGTTCTTCCTTTTCCAAGCCAGGCGTCCTCTGGGGAGATGAATGCTGCCAAGAAGGCTTATTGCTCACGAGGAAAGGAAAAATGGCAGCTGCCATTTCAGGCACTTAATAAGTACACTAAATTGAGAAGCTGCTGATTTGGTTTACCTGATTCTTCCCCCCTGATAAAGAAGAGATCTCTTCAATCAGACGTTCTTTGAAACTGAAAAGGAAGCCTGAGGTCCAACTGCGGAAATTGGCAGAGGCAGCACTCAAAGGGATAAGCCCGGCTCAGCAGGCGACACCAGGGTTCCTGGATTCACTCCCCCGCCCCCGCCCACAGGAAATTTCAAGTTGCCTTTGTTCTGCTGAGTTCTTTTCAAAGGGCATTATTTTAGTTGTCCTCTCCTCCTTTACCACCATTTTTCTTTCTTCTTCCTTCTTTTCCTTATTCTCGCTTTCCTTCCCTCCTCTCTCGAGCCGCCTCCATTTCATTTTCTCCACTACCCTCTCCTCCCAATCTATATCAGCTATGGGATCTCGTCGCCTACCCCACTGGGATTTCGGTTCCAAAAACTTTAGAATTCCTTCTTCTAAAGTAACAGTATTATGCTGCTAACAAAGACGCTGCTCTGTATATTTAGAGAGCAAGGTTTCCGCAAGTGTAGTCAGGTACGTTGGGGGAAGACCTTTCAGGCAGGATTTTCAGAGCCTTTCATACGCTAATGAATCGTGAGTGTCCATGGGGGAGGGGGTGCTTAGAATATTGGAACCCATTTTCCCAAACCTCTTGATCTTTTTTTTTTCTCCACAGAGCATATCCTGGGACAGATGGTCTTTGGAACACATTTCAGAAACAATCATATCATGTGCTAGGTTTTTTTTAAAATGCTGTAACATTCATCATCATTTGATTTTTACAACTACCCTATGATAGGACAGGGAAGTTATAATAGCCTCACTTTATAGATGAGTAAAACTGAGGCTCAGAGAGATTGCATGCCTGGCTCATAGTAACATAGCTAACCAGCAAGCAAAACTAGGTCTTCTTGTTTATGGCCCTACTCTATCTGCACTGCCTTGTACTGTGTTTAAATATAATACATATGTGACATCATAATATGGCATGTGATATACGATATAGGATCTAAAAGACATACATACTATAAGTGGTGAATTATGACATTCATTTTTTTCCCATTCAACTAAATATGTATTGCACATCTATTATGATGTGTTTATCACTATTCCAGGTGCTGGGGACAGAGCAGTGACCAAAATAGACAAAAACACAAATTCTTGCCTTCACGGAACTTACATTCTAGTGGGGGAGATAGAAGTTATGAGATAAATATGTAAAATATATTCCATTATATATGTTACATTTTATATATATATATATATATATATATATATATATATATATATATATATATATGCCTTATAATCATAAGGGCTAAGAATAAAAATAGAGAAAAGGATAGGCAGATGTGGGAGTTGCAGATAAGGGGTGCAGGGGGTCAAGGAAGGCTATACTGAAAAGGCTACATTTGAATAAAGACCTGAAGGAGATAAGGGAGTGACCATGCAGAGGTTTAGGGTGCCTAGGAGGGGGCTCCAGCAGATAAAAGCAAGTTCAAAGGGCCTCAGGCAGGAGTGAGCCTAGGGTGAGGGTGAGCTATTGAGAGGGTGGGGTGGTAGGAGATGAGGTTAGAGAGATTGAGGGGTTGGGGTCCAGATGCCACCTCTTACAAGGAAATGAAGTGATATAATGCAGATGATATGCCATGATACAATATTAATAATACCATATGACAGGTCTATTATGTTGCTACATAACAAATTACCCCCAAACTTTAAGAGTTTAAAACAGCAAAAGCTTATCTCACATAGCTTCTGGGGGTTGGGAACTGGGAGCAGCTCAGCTGAGCTGGCTCAGGGTCACTCATGAGGCTGCAGTCAGGCTGTCCACTAGGGCCTCAGTCCTCTGAAGGCTTGCCTGAGGCTGGAGGATCTGCATCCAACCTCACTCACATGGCTGCTGACAGAAGGCCTAAGTTCCCTCACATGAGCCTCTCCATAGGGCTGTTTACTACATAGCAACTGGCTTCCCCCAGAGAGAAAGTAACCAAGGGGGAGCCACAGTATCTTTTATAATCTAATCTTGGAAGTTACATACCTTTACTTCTGTTATATTGTGCTAGTCTCACAGATAAACCCTGGTACTATGTGGGAGGGGACTACAAGTATATGAATATCAGGAGATGGAGGCTGGCTACTATAACTGGTTTAAGGAAGAAAACGTCCTCAAAATAACCAATACTTCAACAAATGTGTGCCAGATATTAGCATGTGTCTCCCAAAACACTGGAGCTCACAGCCCCATGTGGGTTGAGGCCTGAATAGGGACACACAGAGAGCGGGAGCTTCAGAAACCCACTGTGGGCCTGAAGGTCTTATTTCAATTCTGCAGGAGCATGTTTCTTTCTTCAAAGCCCCACTTCCTCTAGGCCTGGGCTCATTATTTCATTCACCCAGTTAACGCAACGTAGAATAATCTTAGTTAAACCTGCAAAGAAAAAAAAATGCTTTGAGGAAAGCAGTAAAACTTCAAAGGCAAGCTAGGACCTCTCTGGGCAACTTAACCTTGAGATGACACTGGACTTTTATGAAGGGCAGAGACAACACACCTACCCCTCCACACTCTCGTGAATCTTCTTGTGAAGGCTTCCTGCCTGGTCTAAAAGGAATGATGACAGGGAAGAGAGTATTTGCTCTGTCCCTGAGGCCCAGCATTGGGTCTGTTCAGAGACAAAGACATGGCCTCCTGAGACCCAGGCAGGTCTCCTGCCGACTCCTGCCAGGTTCAGCTTTGGCTATGCAGCCGGAGTCAGCCAGTTTCCTAAGTTGAGCAGCAGATGGCATCGCAGCCTCAGGAGCGAGCATCCCAGACTGCTGGCGAGAGCAGCAGCACAATTAAGAACTCAGACTCCTGCTTGGCATCTGGGAGTTCCTGGGGTGGGGGCCCCTGCCTCCCCAGCTCCCAGCTCAGGAAGTTTCTGCTCTGTGCCTGCAGATTGGGATATGGTCAGGCTGCTATCTCAGAGAGTAGAGCTTGGAGCCCCCAGTTAGGAAACAGATGATGAACATAGGGTCTTTTCTACTATCCTTTCTGAAAAAGATGAAAATCAGAGGTTGCTGTGCCCAGAGCTACTGTGTTTTTCCATCACCGCCTATCCCTTGCTTGTGAGGGTCTGCACAGAGTATATCCTGGTTGGGGGGCTGACAGGTCCCTGGCAGAAGCCTCCTGGGATGACCAGATGGGGCCAAAGACAATTTGAGGGATCAGAGGGCTCTGGAAAGCATCTGAGGAATCCTAAGGACTCAATATTGAATCTTTTTTCTCCCTAGTCACCTGAATCAGGAGCCAAGCCCCAGAGCTTTCTCCTAGCAACACAGGGAGGGTTCAGTCCCACAGGCCTTCTTTTTGTGCCTCAGTCTCCTTCTTTCTCTCTGTATTTCTGACTCCTCCTCCTCCTCCACCTCTCTGTTCCACTTTTTCTCTCCTTCCTTTTTCCTCTGTCACCTCTGTCCATTGATGTCTTTCCCTTTGTGGATCTCTTTCTTTCTCTGCTCCAGGATAGCAAGGAAAGCCAGTTACCAAACTGCCCTGGCAGAGTGCCTGTGGGCACTGGGCTGCAACACCATTGCCCGTCTTTAGAGGCTTGGACCCTCTCCACTCGGTCCACCCTCCCTCATTCCCTTCCTCCCTGCTGCTACCGCTGCTGCTTGATGGCTAGTCCCAAGAAAACCTGTAAAAAGGGAGGTCCAGAGATCACCAAGAGAATATATCTCCTCCCTCAGAGCCTGTGCTCCTTGCTTTGTAGCTATGGAGAGGAAAGCCCTCAGGGGCTTCCCAATAAGACTGAGATCCACTCAACCTCCTGTTCACTAGTTACCCATTTATGCCACTAGAATGTGAACTTGACAGCAGGGACTGTCTATCTTGTTCACTGCTGCATCCATAGTGTCTAGTACATATTATCTATTATCTATCTAGTACATATTATCTATCTATCTAGTACATGTTACATTATCTAGTAGATAATACATATTTTTTTAAAAACAATAATGAGAGGATAGATGGAAGGATGGTTGCTATGCTCTGTAGTAGGTGTTGGAGTCCTAACGTGAAAGGTGCCATCCCAGTCCATAAAGAGAGAGGGACACCCAGAGAAGCAGTAATCCATAATAGTGACTATGTGGATGGTGGTGGTAGAAGCTGCAGTGGGTGTCTGAGTCTGCACTGTTAAGACAGAGAAGGCTTTGTTCACTCACCACTTCAACAGTTGTTCATGGAGAACCCATTAGTACTAGACTCTGGATTATAGCAGGGGATAAAGTAGGCCCGCAGTTGGGTGTGGGAGATATGAATAAATAAATGGGTAGTAACAAACAGGATAAATGCTGTCCTAGGGGAAATAATGGACACTGGGGGCAGAAAGCAGAGGCAGCTCACCTAGTCTGGGGGGTTCTGGAAGGCTCAGTGGTGAAGTGAGTTCAGGCCGAGACCTGCTTGAAGGGTTAGTGGAAGTCAGCTAGGGAAGGAGCAGGAAAAGAGAATTCCAGGCCAAGGGAACATCGTGTAGGGTCAAGAGAGAACAGGCAAGTTTCAAGGAACTGAGAAAAAGTGTCAGGAAATCTGGCTGGAGTACTAGTATGGTGGTAGGCTCAGCTGAAAGACACGCATCTAGAGAAGCGGGTGGGAGTGGGGTGAAAGAGCCGCCACACCAGGTTAAGGATTATGGCTTTACCTTGAGGGCATGGGAAACCATTTAAAAGTTTTAAGAAAGGAGGTGATAAGATTAAGTTTACATTCTAGAAAGATCACTCTGGGTACAGTATGGGAAATGGATAGTGTAGGGCCAGAGTGGCATCCTAGAAACCAGTGAGGGAGTAGTCCAGGCAAGGAATAACAGCCAGAATGGTGATGATATCAGTGGGGATAAAGGTCATGTTTGAGTCAAGACTGGGGATAATTAGGAGTTTTCCTGGTGACAAACTTGGGGTGGAGGGTCTGCTGGCATTCCTGAGAGAGAAAATGCCTGTGCAAAGATTTCAAGAACTTGTCATGTGCTGAGAAGCTTGTGTGGTTATGTATTTTTAGCTTGTGAGAGGGCATGGGGTGGGTGGTAGGAGATGAGATAGAGAGGAACTAACCCTTGCTGAAGAGCCTTGGAAGCCCAGGGTGAGGCCAGACCCCTTTGTTAGAGTTGGGGGAAGAGGGGGGAGGTATGGCCATCCTCTCCAGATACCTGAATTATCTGGAGGCTTCCAGAGGGTCCTGGTCCATCCAGGCATCTTCAGAACAAACGTATTACCCAGAAGCTGAAGGACAAGGGCAAACAGTATCCAAGGAGGTGAAGGAGGATGTGGGAACTGGAGGAACCAAGTGGACCAAGACAAGGAGTGGGGAAAATAGAAGAAGACTGCCTGCCAAGCACAGCCAGGTAGCAAAGCTGGGTGAGATAGGCCCCATCAGAGCCTGGAACTCTCTCTTCCAGCATTATCTAGTCTCTGGATTCTTTTCCTGTTCTGTCTCCAGACCTCAAAACCTCCTGTGGACATCTCTAATTTTTCCCCCAACGAAGAGATTTGGAAAAGGCCAGAGAGCATGGACCAATTAGTGTAATGCTTAAGAAATTGGGCTCTGCTTCTTCCTTGATTTGCAACTTTGGGCAAAAAAATCACTTACAGGAGCCATTTTCCTCACCTATGAAGTGGGGACAATAATAACGTCTACCTCATCGGGGCTGAAAGGTTGAAATGAGGTAATGTGAACAGAAAACTTACACAGTGAAGGTTCTCAATAAATTTTTGGTGTTATTAAGATTATGATATGAGCCAAATGGGATGTGGGGGGCCAAGGGGGTATAGAAAGAGATAAGAAGGGATGTAAGTGAGGTGGGCCAAGTAGAAGGGAAGTGAGTTCCAACCTGTGCAGATTCTTCATTGGCTTCCATGGTCTATGAGACAAAATCCTCCACCAATGCTGGTTCCTGCCTACCTGTCCTGCCTCATCTCCATTACTCCCAACCTCATTTAACAGACTAAACATAACACACGCTACTACCTCTGATTCCCAGAACATACCAGGTTCTTCAGGTGTTTACATGAGCTATTCTTCTGGAGAGAAAATGACTTCATACCAATATACCAGGAAGCTTTCAGAGACCTGGAGCACATGTTAGGAGGGGAACTAGGGTAAGTCTGTTGTGGGAGGGGCATGGGGGACTAAGGGAGGGAGGAGCAGGGAAAGATAATATGGCCCAAATAAGTGGCATTTGACAGAGTACTTAGGTGAGGGGCAGGCAGGCTGGTAGGCATGCTTCTCTTGGTAGTGAGGCTAAGACTGGAGAAGAGGGAAGGGGAAGGGTTTAGGGGAGTCCCAGCACATACCTGGTCTTCCAGCCCCTCCCCCATTTTCTCTTTCCTTTCTCCCTTTAGGGTCTGTGTTCTCTGGGAGGGAATTGCAAGCCTGGGAGTGTTCCCCAGGACTTACTTGTTTCTGTTAGGAGATAAGTTTCCAGGACACAAAGGTCCCATTACTATACTCTGTGGAAAGTGCCTTATGAAGGCTTATGCAAAGGGCAATGGGAGCCTGGAGACACAGGTAGGTAACCCAGCCCCTGGGAAGGATTTGAAGAGGAGGGAAGAGGGGCAGCAGGGCCTCAGGGCAAAGGAGTAGATGATCAAATGCAAAAAGGTTTTCAGGCAGCTGGCACAGCTCAAAGGGAGGCAGGTTCTGCCTGGTCCCTGTGGAAGATAAACATATTCTTCATCCCTCTCCTTTCCTCCATCTCCAGAACTGAACTCTTGTGCCGCTTTCTCCCAGCCCGCCCTTAGAATCATTGGCTATTAGAGCTAAAAGAAATCTTGGTGACTTGTAGGTCATCCCAGTCTTTTGAATTTTATTTTATATTTTTTGGCTGCACCGTGAGGCATGCAGGATGTTAGTACCTCAACCAGGGATTGAACCCGTGCCCCCTGCAGTGGAAATGCGGAGTCTTAACTACTGAACCACCAGGGAAGTCCTCTTTTGAATTTAATAGGTGAGGAAACAGAGACCCAGAGAGAGGAAGAGCTTGTCTAAGGGATCTCGGTGGATGAGGAACTTGGACTCAGAAGTCAGGATTTCATACTCATCTCTGCTCACATTTCCCAGTGCCACATTGCCCCCCATCTTCCACCCCAAATCCCAGGGGCAGGGTTTTTTTTTCCCAGGTGAGGACAGGGAACCTTCTATTATCCAATAATAATAACTACAACAACTATCCTTTATTGAACATTTGCTGTGTGTCAGGCACAGTTCTAGGTGCTGGGGACATCAATAAAACAAAGTTTCCACTCCCATGTAGCTCACATTCTGGTGTAGAGACCAAGTTAAATAGACAAACTTGTTCTGTGTCAGGTGGTAAGTGCTATAAAGAAAATTAAGGCCAGAAAGGGGGTCGAATGTGACCATAAGGAGACTATTTTAGATAGGGGCATATATTAGTTATCTATTGTTGCATAATGAATTGCTCTAAAACTTAGAGCTTTAAAACAACAACAAACATGTATTATCTTTCATGGTTTCTGAGGGTCAGGAGTGGCTTAGCTGGGTGTTTCTGGCTCAGGGTCTCTTTTGAAGGTGCAGTCAAGGTGTCAGTCAAAACCACAGTGTCTGAAGCCTTGACTAGGGCTGAAGGATCTTCCAAGATGGTTGGCTCACAGGGCTTTGGCTGGAGGCCTCAGTTGCTCACCACGTGGTTCTCACTATCTGAGTATCCCCATGGCATGGCAGTGTGTGATCCAAGAAAGAGAGCAATGAGGAAGCCACTTTTTATTCTGCAATAATTTTAGATTTACAGAAAAGTTGCAAGGATAGTACAGAGAGTTCCTATATACACTTTACCCAGCTTCCTCTAACATTAATATCTTACATAACCATGGTGCATTTGTCAAAACTAAGAAATTAACATTGGTACACTACTATTAACTAAACTATAGACTTTATTCAGATTTCACCAGTTTTTCCATCAATGTCCTTTTTCTGTTCTAGGATCCAATCCAGGATGACACGTTGCGTTTAGTCATCATGTTCCCTTAGTCTCCTTTGATCAGTGACAGTTTCTCAGTCTTTCTTTGTTTTTCATGACCTTGAGAATTTTGAAAAGTACTGATGAAGTGTTTTGTGGAATGTCCCTCAATTTGGGCTTGTCTGGTGTTTTCTCCTGATCAGACTAGGGTAATCATAATGCCTTTTGTGACTTTGTCTTAGCAGTCACACACTGTTATGCCATATTCTATTCTTTAGAAAGCAGTCACTAAGTTGGACCAACATTCAAGGCGAGGAGAATTGAGTTCTACTTCTTGAAGGGAATAGTATCGGATAATTTGTAGGCATATTTTAAAATTACTACGGGGAGTCAGGGAAGGTTTCCATGATAAAGTGACACTTGAATAAAGACTTGAAATAAACAAGGGAGAAAGCCATGGACATATTCAGGATAAAGCTTTGTAGGCACAGGGGATAGCCAGTGCAAAGGGCCTGAGGCAGAAGTGTGTGCAGCAATGTTTGAGGACTGTCAGGAAGCCAGTGTGGCTTACCAGAGAGAGCAAGGGGGAGAATGGTAGGGCATGAGGTCATAAAATTTGTGGCCTGGGGTTAGAGAGGTAATATAGGGCCCTGTAGAACTACAGAACTACAGAATCCTGTAGTAAGGATTTTGGACTTTATGCAGAGTGAAATGGGGAGCCGTTAAAGGGTTTTGAGCAGAGGAGTGACATGATTTTAAAAGGATCTGTGGCTGCTGTGTGAATAGACTATGGGTGTCAAATGAGGAAGAACTCAGTGTTCTTCTAGAAGGAGGCTCTTCCATAGTCCAATTGAGAGATAATGCTTATTGTCTCATTTAATCCCTAACTCAAGGGCTATTATGAGGATTAAATAAGATAACATATTTTGGGTGCTTGGCACACAGTAGGTGCTAAGTATAACAAAGTCTCGAGGAACAGCAATGTCTAGAGGGAGTAAATGAGTATCCTTGGGTCTGGACAACCTGCTACTTTTATGGCTCTAGGGATACAAAGAAAAAAAAACTGAGTTTTTGAGGAGCTCAGAATCCTGTGGGTTGGACATTTCTGCAGAGATAATCCCAATTCGACTGGCCAAAATGACTTGACACAGGGGGGGCTCTGGTGGTCCTGTGAGGAATGCCTGATTTGGGGAAAGTACAAAAGGATTCATCTCACACACAACTTCTGCCCTTGCCATCTATAGTCTACTCACTTAGAAGCCAGGCTTCAAACTCAGGGCTGTCTGAATCTTCAGGCCTACATTCCCAACCACTCTGATATACTGAAATGGAGTAGGACCCTATGGTCCTTCCCCCACCCATGTCTTCTGCCTGCCTTTTGTCTGTAGAAAAACTTTAGCCAAAGAATACGTTTAATCAGAGAAGTGAGAAAATGCTGAAGCAAAGGAAAACAGTCAAATAAGACCAAATAATCATAGCTTAGTCATTAAAGTCAAGGACCTTTAGTTCCTCTTCAAGGGCTATGGATAATATTCTGAGCCATACCCTGGGAGCTGTCTTGCAGATATTGAAACCCCCACCAGGTGGAAGAAGTTAACTCCATCATGACCAGACTGTAGCCATGGCATAAGTTGCCAAAATTCCGAGAACTTTCCCTCAAAGAAATGGGGACAAATGGACTCTGGAACTGAAGATTAACTGTACTTAAAACAATCAAGATGACACTGATCAGACCACTGCATGACCAATTTCAAGATGACTGTCAGAGCTGACTGTACTGTTTCTGCATGTAGCCCCCTCCCTCTGCCTATAAAAGCTCTTGCCCCCTGATTGTCAGTGGTGGTGGGGGGGTTGGCCTTTGGACAACAGGAGTCTGCCCCCTCCCATCCCTACCCCTCCCCCCCGCCCCCAGTTGGCAGCCTCTGAAATAAAGCAAACTTTCCTTTCCACCACCCTTGCCTCTTTATTGGCTTTAGAGCTGTGAGCAGCCAGATCCCACTTTTGGTAACAATACGGCCAACCATGTGGTGACATGGTTCTCTACACTTAACCCATGGACTTGCTGGTTACAGCCTCGGCAGAAGCTGCTATGCAATGGATTGAGGAGTTTTCAAAACCCAAAGAGAGAGGGAAAACCAGGCTTATTATCCTCTGATTGGTATTTACTGCAAGTAACATGTAAATAACACACATAGTGGGAGAGGAAGTAGCTATCTGTTGGTTATGGGACTCCTGTGGTTAAGGCTTTGGTGAGGCTTCTCTGGATGAGGATGTGGGAAGGTCAGTGCTGTGGTCCTGAGACCCCTCTCCCACAGACCCACCAGCACTGGTTCAAAAAACTGCAAAAAAACTGCCCTTTTTCTTTCTTTAAAAGTGTCTGCCCATTTTACAGATGGAGAAAAGTGCCCTCTGCAGGGCACTTCCACTTGGCCTCTGAAATCACCAATTGCAATTCTTTGGATGAGCTTTCTCTCAAAGAGAAACAAAGAAGCAGGGAAGCAAAAAGAACAAGAATGAGAGTGAGACAAAGAAATTGAGGAGGGGGGGGGGTCTTCCCTGGTGGCGCAGCGGTTGAGAGTCTGCCTGCCGATGCAGGGGACATGGGTTCGAGCCCTGGTCCGGGAGGATCCCACACGCCGCGGAGCAACTAGGCCCGTGAGCCACAATTACTGAGCCTGCGCATCTGGAGCCTGTGCTCCGCAACAAGAGAGGCCGCGAGAGTGAGAGGCCCGCGCACCGCGATGAAGAGTGGCCCCCGCTTGCCACAACTAGAGAAAGCCCTTGCACAGAAACGAAGACCCAACACAGCCAAAAATAAAAATTAAATTAAAAAAAAAAAAAAAGTTCCTTCACTCCAAAGTAGAAAATGGCCAAGATTTGGGACGAACTAAAATCCCACTCTTCAGTTTAAAAAAAAAAAAGAAATTGAGGTGGATACAATTAGAGGAAGCAGAATTAATCATAGGACCAGAAGAGGCAGAACATCTGAGGGAAGTTACAAAAAAGAAGACAGCTGAAGAATAGGGAGAAGAACAGGCGCTTCTTCCTCACTAAAGGGTCAACTGATAACGGCCCCCTCCATGTCTGCAGTGATAGAACACCTCCAGCACCTGCCCTCAGATCCCCCTCGTCATCACCCTGCGTGGAGGGCAGGGTGGCATTCACTCCCCAGGAGCTCCTCATCCCTTTGTTCCTTCATTCCTTTAAAATACAGTTAATGAGAACCTCCTTTGGGTTAGAAACTGCTCAAGATGTTTGGGATATAGATGTGAATAAGGCAATAAGCACACAAGTGAGTTAACAAGTTCATTGTAGATAGTGGTGAATTCTGTGAAGAAAATGAAGTAGCAGGATGGGGTGTGTTGGGGAGGCTGCCCCGACTAGGGTGTTGTCATCTGTGCAATGGGGTTAGTAACAGGACCATTCTCACTGGGTTGCTGTGAGGATTATGGGAGTTAATACATAAAGCGCTTAGCACAGTGCCTGGCACAGAGTGAGCTCTCATCTCTCGTATCCTAATGTGGGCAGGGCGTGTTTCTCGGACAAAGTTTTGTTCCCTTCGTTGAATTGTCTTTCTCTGAAGGAAAGGGCTATTATCTATCTTGTTTTCTGCTCTATAGAAAATGCCTGGTGTACAGTCAGTCAATACTTGTTGGATGGAAAAATAAATTCCCATTTTACCAATAGAGAAACCGAAGCTGAGAGTTTAGGGGAGTAAAATCATCCAGCTAAATTAGTGGCAGAGCAGGGACTGAAATCCAGTCCTCTGGATCAGAAAGACTTCAGGCCCAGGGATTCTTAGAGGTCAGTCCTGATACCTCTAGAAACCCACCTGTTCTCTGGATATAGGGGGATGGAAAGTGGTGGGATGTGATGGGAAGAGGTTCAGAGAGGTTTCTGATAACACCTTAAGTAGACTTAAAAGGAGTCCTGTGCCCTGTGGCTCTCCTTACTCTCCCACCCTCTCTGACCAGCTACAAAGGTGAGAGCCACCCAAAAAACCTCTGAATCTTTTTCACCCCCACTACTGTGGGCTGCTCCCCAGCAGCTAGCCACATGGCGCAGAATCATTCCATCCCTTTCACCACTAGACCCTTGACTGCTGAGATGGCTTTCCTTCTTTCCTTCCTTGCTTCCTCTTTCCAGCTTGCCCAAAGCTCTCCCTTTCTCTCCATCTCTAACCCTCTCATTCACTCCTCTCTTTCCAGATCTCTGATCTTCCTCCCTCCATTTTCCATTTTTCCCTCCTTTCCTCCCTCGGTTCATTAAGCAATAGCCTTGCTCTTTCCTCCCTAAACTGAAGGGCAGGAGTGTAGTAAAACAAATGGATGTTAACAGAGTACATTTCCACTGTATTCATCCCCATGCAGAGAAGATTTATCAGGGTCTCTCACCCCGCACTGTTATGTAAATGTGGTAATCCAGTGGAAATATGATATCTGAGGAGTCTGAGGATAAAGTCACCATTAAAACTATCAATTACCCACTGGGGCTTGGATTTGGTTAACTCACTCACTGCCTTGCCTGCCTCCTGCCTTTCCTCCTCTGGGGGGAAAACTTGACAGGTGGCGACAGCTTATAAAAAATGCTTTCTGCCTCCTTGGCTCCCTGGAGGTCATCGGGAGAATCAGATGTTTGTAAAGTGTCTGAGGAATTATAAAGTGCTACATAATTCAAGGGTATTATTATTTCTATTGTCACGTGGGCCATCCCTGTGCCTCTTTGATGTGACAGGTGTCTGCTCTGTCTGCAAGCCTGGGCTAACCCCATGCTTGGGTGTCTGTCACCTCCTTCTGTTGGCCTGCACCTATAAGCAATGCTCCTTCTTTTCTCTCTTTCTAAGTAGCCCTTGGGCACTCAAGAAGCATGTTGATGTTTGTTTGTCCGAGAAGTTTAATAGGAAGATAAGCTCCTGAGGGGGATGAGAATCCTAGGAGTAGCCCTCCACATTCCCACCCCTCAGGAGTGGAGAGTGGGGCAGGTCCACAGAGGCAATGAGAATAGGAAGGGAGGCTAGGGTCAAAGCCCTTAGCCCCAGTCAGACTTCAGGGCAGCTGTACCGAGGGCCTCAGGATTGCATGTGCTGCCCTACATTACTCAGAGGCTGTGCTCAAGGAGGACTACACTGCCCTCTGTTCCCAAACAGGCAGAAAAGCCTGGTGGTAAAGAGTCCTGGATTTGAGTCCCAGTCTTCTACTTTCCAAATTAATTCCCCTCACTCTTCTCACTTGCAAAATGACAGTGATAATAGTATCTGCCTCACAGGGTTGTTGTGAGGAATAAATGAGAAAACTTATGAAGTTCTTAGTAGGTAGTAAAATAATTTTGTTGTTGTTTTAAGTGTTGCTCAGAATGTTTTCTACATCATGGGCAATACCCCTCAAAGGCCTGGCTGTGGGGATGTAGCTCTTACTTGGCCACCTTCCCCAAGAAAGGACCCCTAAATCTGGGTTGTGCCTGCTGCCCTAGAGATCAAGCTGTTTCACCCCCGCAACCCCTGGGGGCCAGAGCTGAGGGACCGGAGAAGGCAATGGAAAGGCAACAAGAGTTTTCAGGGAGGTGGATGTCTCTTACATAGAAATGTCAAGAGTCAGAGCTGGAAGTAGAGGAGGTGGCGGGGGTCGGGGGAGGAGGGAAGAAGATAGGATGTCTCTAAGCTGCCAGAATCCGGATGGGGCTGCAACTCTAGGGCCCTGACACTTCCTGCCACCCCCAGTCTTGAGGATGAGTCACTAGAGGGAGGAGTGATGGAGGCATCACGCTCTGCCCACAGAGCAGCGGGCTGTTCCCCAAAAGAGGGCTGGTGGGAGGGAGAAGGAGATCCAGAGGCTTAGTGGCCGAGAGGAGCTGGGAAGAAGAGGAGAGAGGAGGAGCTCTCAAGGCTCAGCTTACCTCTTGCAAGTCCAGGGAGGCAGGCGCCACCTTCCATCTCATGTGCCAGCTTCACTGCCCATCCTGGCCACAAATAGTCAATCCACAATTGCCCTTTTGACTTCTGTCTCTGCCTGTGTTAGTTTGGCTCTATCCAGTTTTCCTTCTCTACAGGGGGTTGGGTGGGGTGTGGGAGGGTGTGCTTCACATCCTTTTGGGCATCCACAATGCGGGAGGGGACAAGGGACCACTCATCACTTTTCCACTTGGCCAAATCTTAAAGTCTCCTTCACTTATTTATTTATTTATTTTATTAAAACATTAAAAAATTTTTTTATTATATGTTGAAGTGTAGTTGATTAACAATGATGTATTAGTTACAGGTGTACAGCAAACTGATTCAGTTATACCCATACAAGTGTCCATTCTTTTTCAAATTCTTTTCCCATTTAGGTTATTACAGAATATTGATCTGAGTTCCCTGTGCTGTCCTTGTTGGTTATCTATTTTAAATATAGTAGTGTGTACATGTCAATCCCAAACTCCCAATCTATCTCTACCCCTGCCCTTCCCCCTGGTAACCATAAATCTGTTCTCTGTGAGTGTTTCTGTTTTGTAAATAAATTCATTTGTATCATTTTTTAAAATAGATTTTTATTGGAGTATAATTGCTTCACAATACTTTGTTAGTTTCTGTTGTACAACAAAGTGAATCAGCCATATACATACATATATCCCCATATCCCCTCCCTCTTGAACCTCCCTCCCACCTTCCCTATCCCACCTCTCTAGGTCACTGCAAAGCACCGAGCTGATCTCCCTGTGCTATGCTGCTGCTTCCCACTAGCTAACTGTTTTACATTCGGTAGTGTATATATGTCGATGCTACTCTCACTTTGCCCCAGCTTCCCCCTCTCCTCCCTTTCCCCTCCATGTCCTCAAGTCCATTCTCTATGTCCATGTCTTTATTCCTGCCCTGCCACTAGGTTCATCAGTTCCTTTTTTTTTTTAGATTCCATATATATGTGTTAGCATATGGTATTTTTCTCTTTCTGACTTACTTCACTCTGTATGACAAACTCTACGTGCATCCACCTCACTACAAATAACTCCATTTCGTTTCTTTTTATGGCTGAGTAATATTCCATTGTATATATGTGCCACATCTTCTTTATCCATTCATCTGTCGATGGACATTTAGGTTGGTTCCATGTCCTGGCTATTGTAAATAGTGCTGCAATGAACATTGTGCTACATGTCTTTTTTTGAATTATGGTTTTCTTAGGGTATATGCCCAGTAGTGGGACTGCTGGGTCATATGGTAGGTCTATTTTTAGTTTTTTAAGGAACCTCCATACTGTTCTCCATAGTGGTTGTATCAATTTACATTCCCAGCAACAGTGCAAGAGGGTTCCCTTTTCACCACACCCTTTCCATCATTTATTGTTTCTAGATTTTTAAATAATGGCCATTCTGACCAGTGTGAGGTGATACCTCATGGTAGTTTTGATTTGCATTTCTCTAATAATTAGTGATGTTGAGCATCTTTTCATGTGCCTCTTGGCCATCTGTAATTGAATTGTTTTTTTTGATATTGAGCTGTTTGTGTATTTTGGAGATTTATCCTCTGTCCACTGTTTCATTTGCAAATATTTTCTCCCTTTCTGAGGGTTGTCTTTTCATCTTGTTTATGGTTTCCTTTGCTGTGCAAAAGCTTTTAAGTTTAATTAGGTCCCATTTGTTTATTTTTGTTGGACAGCTACATGTAAAAGAATGAAATTAGAACACTACCTACCACCATACACAAAAATAAATTCCAAACGGATTAAAGACCTAAATTAAGACCAGACACTATAAAACTCTTAGAGGAAAACATAGGAAAAACACTTTTTGACATAAACCACAGCAAGAACTTTTTTGACCCACCTCCTAGAGTAATGGAAATAAAAACTTGTATCATGTTTTTAATGTGGACCATTTTAAAGTCTTTATTGAATTTGTTACAGTATTGCTTCTGTTTTATGTTTTGGTTTTTTTGGCCAGGAGGCATGTGGGATCTTAGCTCCCCAACCAGAGACTGAACTCACACCCCCTGCATTGGAAGACAAAGTCTTAACTGCTGAACTGCCAGGGAAGTCCCTATGATTTTTTAAAAATTCTGCATATAAGAGATATCATATGATATTTGTCTTTCTTTGTCTGACTTATTTTACTTAGTATGATAATCTCCAGGTCCATCCATGTTACTGCAAATGGCATTATTTCACTCTTTTTAATGGCTGAGTAATATTCCTTTGTATATATGTACCACACCTTTATCCATTCATCTGTCAGTGGACATTTAGGTTGCTTCCATGTCTTGGCTATTGTGAACAGCACTGCAATGAACATTCAGGTGCATGCATCCTTTCAAATCATGGTTTTCTCTGGATATATGCCCAGGAGTGGGATTGCTGGCTCATAGGGTAGCTCTATTCTTTTTTTTTTTTTAAATAGATTTAATTAATTAATTAATTAATTAATTTTTTGGCTGTGTTGGGTCTTCTTTGCTGTGCGCGGGCTTTTCTCTAGTTGTGGCGAGCGGGGGCTACTCTTCATTGGAGTGCAAGGGTTTCTCATTGTGGTGGCTTCTCTTGTTGCGGAGCACAGGCTCTAGATGCACAGGCTTCAGTAGTTGTGGCTTGCAGGCTCTAGAGCGCACGCTCAGTAGTTGTGGCGCATGGGCTTAGTTGCTCTGCGGCATGTGGGATCTTCCCAGACCAGGGCTCGAATCCGTGTCCCCTGCATTGGCAGGCAGATTCTTAACCACTGCGCCACCAGGGAAGCCCCGGTAGTTCTTTTTTTTTTTTTTTTTTTTTAACATCTTTATTGGAGTATAATTGCTTTACAATGGTGTGTTAGTTTCTGCTTTATAACAAAGTGAATCAGTTATACATATACATATGTTCCCATATCTCTTCCTTCTTGCGTCTCCCTCCCTCCCACCCTCCCTATCCCACCCCTCTAGGTGGTTACAAAGCACCGAGCTGATCTCCCTGTGCTATGCGGCTGCTTCCCACTAGCTATCTATTTTACATTTGGTAGTGTGTATATGTCCATGCCACTCTCTCACCCTGTCACATCTTACCCCTCCCCCTCCCCATATCCTCAAGTCCATTCCCTAGTAGGTCTGTGTCTTTATTCCCATCTTGCCACTAGGTTCTTCATAACCTTTTTTTTTTTTCCTTAGATTCCATATATATGTGTTAGCATACTGTATTTGTTTTTCTCTTTCTGACTTACTTCACTCTGTATGACAGACTCTAACTCCATCCACCTCACTACAAATACCTCCATTTCGTTTCTTTTTATGGCTGAGTAATATTCCATTGTATATATGTGCCACATCTACTTTATCCATTCATCCGATGATGGACACTTAGGTTGCTTCCATGTCCTGGCTATTGTGAATAGAGCTGCAATGAACATTTTGGTACATGACTCTTTTTGAATTATGGTTTTCTCAGGGTATATGCCCAGTAGTGGGATTGCTGGGTCGTATGGTAGTTCTATTTTTAGTTTTTTAAGGAACTTCCATACTGTTTTCCATAGTGGCTGTATCAATTTACATTTCCACCAACAGTATAGCAGGGTTCCCTTTTCTCCACACCCTCTCCAGTATTTATAGTTTGTAGGAAGTCTCCTCCACTTTAAAAGCCTTTTTCGTGTCCCTGAGCAACCTGTCTATAACTCTATTGCAGCACTTGTTTCATTTTGTTGGGATTTTTTTTTTCGGGAATGCCCGATCTCTTAGCCTTCCAGCTCCTCGGTCAGGGACTTCTTTATGTCCCTAGAGCCCATCCAGAGGTTAGGCAAAAATATATGGATGTGGCCTTGGCCCATAAATACTATTTTTTTCTTCTCTCCTTCTCTAGTTACTACTATTCTGTGACTCTTCTTTATAGTTTCCGTTAACTGAGCACCTCCTATGTGCCTGGTATCTTTACACATTAATTTATTTAATCCTCATAATGACCTAATGCTCATTTTACAGATGAGGTAACTGAGCTCAGTGAGGTTAAGTAACCCGTCCAAGGTCACAAAGTCAGCAGATGCCAGAACTGAGATTGGCCAGCAAAGCCCTCAGAATTTGGTTTGTTTATTTTAAGAATCTTTTTATTATTATTTTTAAATGCGATTATCAGACCTCTTAGTTGTAACTATTTCACATAGAATTTTTAGTTAGCTTTTGATTTACCTGCTGCTTTTCTTCATATATGTATGTATGTATATATATATATAATCTTTATTGAGGTATAATTTATGTACTAAGCAATTCATTTAAAGTGCACAATTCAATAGTTTTAGTATATTTACAGAATTGTGCAACCATCGCCACAGTCAACCCTAGAACATTTTCAATACCCATTTGGAGTCATTTCCCATTTCCCCCCAACACTCCCAGCCCTAATCAACCACTAGTGTACTTTGTGTCTCCTTAGATTTGCCTAATCTGGACATTTGATGTGAATGGAATCATACATTATGTGGTCTTTTGTGACTGGCTTCTTTTACTTAGCAGAATGTTCTCAAGGTTCATCCATGGTGTAGCATTTATTGGTACTTCATTTCTTTTCATTGCTGAATAATATTCCATTAATATTAATGGAATGGAATAATAATATTCCATTGTATGGATATTGTATGGCTATACCATAAAATACCACATTGTATTTATCCATTTATCAGTTGATAAAAATTTGGATTGCTTCCACTTTGAGGCTATTATGAATAACATTACTATGAACAGTCGTGTACAAATTTTTGTATGAACACGTGTTTTCAACTCCCTTGGGTATATGTATATCTAGGAGTGGAATTGCTGGGCCATATGGTAACTCTGTGTTCAACCTTTTGAGAAATGCCAGACTGTTTTCCAAAGCAGCTGCACCCCTTTATTTTTTTTTTAATTTTTGGCCGTGTTGGGTCTTTGTTGCTGCGCGCGGGCTTTCTCTAGTTGCGGCGAGTGGGAGCAACTCTTTGTTGTGGTGCGCGGGCTTCTTATTGCGGTGGCTTCTCTTGTTGCGGAACACGGGCTCTAGGCGCACGGGCTTCCATAGTTGCCGCACGCAGGCTCAGCAGTTGTGGCTCGTGGGCTCTAGAGCGCAGGCTCAGTAGTTGTGGCACATGGGCATAGTTGCTCCGAGGCATGTGGGATCTTCCCCGACCGGGGATTCAACCCGTGACCCCTGCATTGTCAGGCAGATTCTTAACCACTGTGCCACCAGGGAAGTCCCTGCACCACTTTACAATCTCACCAGCAGTGTGTGAGGGTTCCAATTTCTCCACATCCTCCTTTTTTTTTTTTTTAATTTACCATTTTAATCATTTAAGTGTACAGTTCAGTGGCATTAAGTACACTCACATTGTTGTGCAAGTATCACCACCATCCACCTCCAGAACATTTTCATCTTCCCAAACTGAAACTCTGTTCTCATTAAACAATAATTTCCCATTCCCCATCCTCCAAAAAGTTCAGTACTTGTTATTATCTTTTTTAAAAATAATGTGTTTATTTATTTTAAAGTTTTTTTTTTAAATTAATTTATTTATTTTTGGCTGTGTTGGGTCTTCGTTTCTGTGCGAGGGCTTTCTCAAGTTGCGGCAAGCGGGGGCCACTCTTCATCGCGGTGCGCAGGCCTCTCACCATCGCGGCCCCTCCCGTTGCGGGGCACAGGCTCCAGACGCGCAGGCTCAGTAATTGTGGCTCACGGGCCCAGTTGCTCCGCGGCATGTGGGATCTTCCCAGACCAGGGCTCGAACCCGTGTCCCCTGCATTGGCAGGCAGACTCTCAACCACTGCGCCACCAGGGAAGCCCCAGACTCTGTTTTAATATCACCTTAAGGAAGACTTCCTGGGCCACCACGTCTAAAATATGCACCATTCTATTACTGGTTATTCTGTACCTTGTTCTATTTTTCTTCAAAGCACTTTTAAAAAATAAATTTTTAGGGCTTCCCTGGTGGCTCAGTGGTTAAGAATCCGCCTGCCAATGCAGGAGACATGGGTTCGAGCCCTGGCCTGGGAAGATCCCACAGGCTGCGGAGCAACTAAGCCCGTGTGCCACAACTACTGAGCCTGCGCTCTAGAGCCCGTGAGCCACAACTACTGAGCCCGCATGCCACAACTACTGAAGCCTGAGCGCCTAGAGCCCGTGCTTTGCAACAAGAGAAGCCACAGTGATACGCCCACGCACCACAACGAAGAGTAGCCCCCACTCGCCGCAACTAGAGAAAAGCCTGTGTGCAGCAACGAAGACGCAGTGCAGCCAAAAATAAATAAATTTATTTTAAAAAAATTACAAAAAATAAAATTTTAATCTTATAATAGTTTTAGATTTACAGAAAAGTTGCAAAGACAGTACAGAGTTTCTATATACTGCACACCCAGTTTCCCTCCCTGTTAACAACGTCTTACTTTAGTATGGTACATTTGTCACAACTATTGAGCCAATATTGATATATTATTATTAACGAAAGTCCATATTTTATTCAGATTTTCTTAATTTTTGCCTAATGTCCTTTTTCTTTTCCAGTATACTGCAGTCTATTTAGTCATCATGTCTCCTTAGACTCCTCTTGACTATGACACAGTTTCTCAGACTTTCCTTGTTTTTGATGAACTTGACACTTTCAAAGTATTTGTCAGGTGTTTTGTAGAATGTCCCTCAGTAGGGATTTGCCTGAGATTTCTTGTGATTAGATTAGGGTTATGGGTTTTGGGGAGGAAACTGCAAAAGTAAAGTACAATTCTCATTACATCATATCAATCAGAATGACTTATTACTGTTGATGTTATTATTGATCATCTGGCTGAGTTTAAGTTTGCTAGGTTTCTTCACTGTAAAGTTACTCCTCCTCCCTTTCCCTACTGTACTCGTTAGAATGAAGTCACTATGTACAGCCCATACTTAATAAGTGGGGAGTTGTGTTCCACCTCCTTGAAGGTGGGGTATCTACATAAATTATTGGGAATTCTGCAAGAGAGATTTGTCTCTTCTCCCGTGTTTATTTGTTTATTCAGTCAATTCTTTTAAATCAGTACTCATGTATACTTATTTTTTACTTGGGGTTATAATCCAGTAATACTTTATTTTGTTCCTCAGATTGTTCCAATTTTGGTTACTGGGAGCCCTTTCAAGTTGGCTCTTATGTCCCTTTGATATACTTCCATCATTGTGTTTCTATTTGAGTCCTTCCTTTCTTTCTGGTACTGCAAGATGCTCCAGGCTCATATTGTATATTTCCTGCCCCATCCCTAGAATCAGCCATTTCTCCAAGGAACTCTGGTTTCTTTTATTACAAAGAAGTTTCACTACCTGAAATTATATTATTTCTTAGCTTTCTATTTGTATCTTCCACTAAAATATTAGGTCCTTAAGCAGGACTTTTTTGTTTCTTCACTGCTATATCTCTATTACCTGGAATAGTATCTGGCACATAGCAGGATGTCAATAAACGTTTAGTGAGTGAATGAATAAATGAGTAAGGCCAAGTAGTATACCTTTTTATACATGTATTCTTTTTTTTTTTAAACTTTTTGAAAAATAAATATATTTATTTTATTTATTTATTTTTGGCTGCCTTGGGTCTTCATTGCTGCGTGCGGGCTTTCTCTAGTGTCAGTGAGCGGGGGCTACTCTTCATTTCGGTGCGCGGGCTTCTCATTTCAGTGGCTTCTCTTGTTGCGGAGCATGGGCTCTAGGCACGCGGGCTTCAGTAGCTGTGGCACGTGGGCTCAGTAGTTGTGGCTTGCGGGCTCTAGAGCGCAGGCTCGGTAGTTGTGGCACACAGGCTTAGTTGCTCCGCAGCATGTGGGATCTTCCCGCACCAGGGCTCGAACCCATGTCCCCTGCATTGGCAGGCGGACTCTTAACCACTGCGCCACCAGGGAAGCCCTATACATGTATTCTTCATGGCGCTTTGACACATAAGAATTTGATTAAAGGACAGATGTATAAATGGATGGATATATAGATGTATGAATCAAAAAATGAATGAATGAATGACTAAAAAGATGGATAGATTATTGGATGTATGTATGAATCAAGAAAGAGATGGAAGTTGATATTACTACTATGCACTCCAGTTTTTCATGATAGAAACTGGGTGGTGGGGGCCTCATTCTTGATTCCTTTCACACTTTCTTCTCCCACATTCAGTCAACCACTAAGTCCTGCCAATTTTACATCTCAAATACTTCTTAAATCCTTTTCCTGTTTTTTAGTCCAACCGCTATTGCCCTAGAGCAGGCTCTCTTCATCTCTTGCCTGGATGCTGCTATGGCCTCCTAAGTCATCTGCCTTCAGCCTGTTCCTGACCCCAACACCATCCACTTTCCAGCCAGAGGGCTCATATAAAATATGACTTTGCCCGTGTCACTCCTCTGCTTAAACCTTCAGAGTAAAGTCAAAAATCCTTAGCACCTACAATGACATGAACATTGGCCATCTCTCTAGCCTCTCCTCTGCCGTTCTTTACCTTGCACTGATATGTATGCCTCTGAAATATCAAACTGCTGGTAGTTCCCACCAGGGATCATGCTGCTTCCCTGTTCTGTCCTTTGCTCATACTAGTCCCCCCTGCCTGGAATGCCCTTTCCTCACAATCCATAGCTCAAAATTCTTACCTGTTTCAATGTGGAAAGCATGTAACTTTGTAGTTGTGATTATGCTTATTAGCAGGCCCAAGACTAGAGAGCGAAATTTAAGGAAAGTTGTGCAAGTGAGAGTAAATTGATCTTTAAATTTTGTGCTCTAGGTAGCTCACTCGACTCACCCTGTTCCCTGTCCTCATCTCTTCTCCTAGATTGGGAGCTCCCTGAGGGTAAGAACTTTGTCTTTTATTCCTATAATCCCTAGCACAGTGGCAGGTGCTCAGTAAATGTGGGAAGGAGGAAGGATGAGTTAGAGGTCCACTGCCTGGGCCTTCAAATCCAGACTCTGTCTCTTACTAGTATGGGAATTTGAACAAGTTCCTCTGTGTTCCTCAGTTTCCTTATCTGTTGAAAAGAAATAATAATAATATCTCCACTATAGGATTGTTTTTCCATGTTAAGGGAAATTATCCATTTCATCAAAATTTAAAATTGATTGACCTAAAGTTCTTTACAGTATTCTGTTATGATTTTAAATTTTCTACTATATCTGCCGGTATGTCCCCTTTAAATTTTTTTGATATTGTTTATTTATGCCTTCTCTTTTTCTTGATTGAGCTTATCAAAAGTTTTTATTGATCTTCTATAGTATCTCTATTTCCTAGTTTGTTAAAATTTGGCTTTGTCTTGTGATTTCTTCTTCCTACTCTCTTTTGGATTAGTCTGTTCTTTTTTAATTTCTTGAGTTGGATGCTTTTTTCCAGCTTTTGCTTTTTTTATATAAGCATTTAAATCCACACATTTGGGCTTCCCTGGTGGCGCAGTGGTTGGGAGTCTGCCTGCCAATGCAGGGGACACGGGTTCGGGCCCTGGTCTGGGAAGATCCCACATGCCGTGGAGCGGCTGGGCCCGTGAGCCACAATTGCTGAGCCTGCGCATCTGGAGCCTGTGCTCCGCAACAGGAGAGGCCGCAATGGTGAGAGGCCCGCACACCGTGATGAAGAGTGGCCCCCGCTTGCCACAACTAGAGAAAGCCCTCGCACAGAAACGAAGACCCAGCACAGCCATAAAATAAAAAAATAAAAAAATAAAAAAAATAAAATAAAATAAAATAAAATAAATTCACACATTTCCCTTTAAGTATCACTTTATCTGCTTCCCACAGCTAATTTTAATTTCTAAATATCTTCATTTTGATTTAATTTTTGTCCCATGAGTCTAGAAACATTTCCAAATGCATGGGACCCTTATTATCTTTTTGTTGTTAAGTTCTATTTTGATTAAAGAAAGTGGTTTATTGATTTTTAAAAGTATCTGATGAGATGTACTCTTCTGTCTAGTATGTGATCAGTTTTTTAGATGTTCCATAGGTGCTTGAAAGGATAATCTTTGGCTGCCTCATAGGGTATTGTGAAGATAAATATTAGATAATACCTGTAAAGCCCTTAAAACAATACTTAGCACTTAGATCTCGAGAAGTAGTGGCTCCCATTGTTTTTTTTTTTAATAAAAAAAAAATAAATTTATTCATTTTTTGGCTGTGTTGGGTCTTCATTGCTGTGCACGGGCTTTCTCTAGTTGCAGCAAGTGGGGGCTACTCTTCATTGCGGTGCACGGGCTTATTGTGGTGGCTTCTTTTGTTGTGGAGCACAGGCTCTAGGCACACAGGCTTCAGTAGTTGTGGCGTGGGGGCTCAGTAGTTGCGGCTCGTGGGCTCAGTAGTTGTGGCTTGCAGGCTCTAGAGCGCAGGCTCAGTAGTTGTGGTGCATGGGCTTAATTGCTCCACGGCATGTGGGATCTTCCCGGATCAGGGCTTGAACCCGTGACCCCTGAATTGGCAGGCGGATTCTTAACCACTGCGCCACCAGGGAAGTACCCCATTGTTGTTTTGTTGTTATTGTTGGTGGGTGACAGTCTTAGCTGTTTCTCTGTGTGTCACTAGGTGCCCTGGGAATTAGGGAAATTGAGCCCTCTCCTGCAAGTCAGTGCTCTACAGTTAAGTATCTGCACTGGCTATAGGGTCGATTAATTTTTGACACACACAGAAAACACCACTCAGCTCATTATAGTAGAAACAGTTCAGAGTTTGAGTCAGACTGACATGCACTGGGGTCCTGGCGTGGCCCCTCCCTAGCTGTGTGACACTTCCCCTCCCCCAAACTCCTCTTTCCTTACTTGGGTATGATCTTGGACTTGCAGGGTTGTTCGGAAGATTAGGTTAAATGCTTTCAGCATAGGGCTGGATAAAAAGTAGACCTTTGATAGTGTTGGTTTCTTTTCCTTTCCTTCTACTGAGCCTGCAAGGAGAGAGAGGAAGGGAAGTTAGAGCTGTAAGGTTACAGCTGTCTCCACTCTCCTTTCCAGGACTTCTTTCCTTAGAAAGCCTAATTTTCATCCATGCAAGGCTGCACTTCTCTGATGCTCCTCCCCAGGGAGCAGCTTGAAACCAGCCTGACTGAGGGAGAGGGAAGAATAAGGGAAGAGGATGTTGACATATGCAAATCAGCACCCAGCCTCCTGCCAAATTAGTGTGACACCTGCTTGGATAGAATTTTCCTTTTATCTCCTATCCGGAGCGGGCCAATTAATTTTTCAGGCTACCAGTTATCCCATAGATGACAGCTCCTCAGACCCTCAGTGAGAGCAGGGTCAACCTCCTTGGCTGCCACACAAACTTGGGATTTGCCTTTGCCCTTTCTAGGGTCCCCAGGTAGGCTGAATATCTCAGGGACATCTCTGTCTTGCCCTCAGCTTTTGCTTCGCTTCGCTCAACACCAACTTTGACCTTTCCTATTTTCTCTCCTTTAAGCCTCAGTCCCAGTGTGCAAAATGGGTTGGTTGGTTTTCCTACTTTTTTTTTTTTTTTTTTTTGGTTTTCCTACTTTTGAATCCAAGGAAGAGGAGGCACGAAACACATGGAGGGCAGAGCTAAAGGGGGCAGAATAAGGGAAGCCTGGACAGGGGTGTTTCAAAAACAGTCTCAGAGAATTCCCTAGCAGTCCAGTGGTTGGGACTCTGTGCTTTCACTGCTCAGGGCACGGGTTCAATCCCTGGTTGGGGAACTGAGACCGCGCGGCCAAAAAAAAAAAAAAAAGAAACCTCAGACAGAGATAGTCACTTTGCCTCCATTCTCGCCACTGCCTTTAGTTCCTTTGCCTCCTGTCATCCTGTCATTTCATCCCTCCCATTCTAATTCACACACATAGCTCGGACAACATTCATTTACTCTGCTCCTGCCTCGAGGCTACCAGAGAAAACCACAGAACTGTGCTCATTGGCTCCAGGGTCTGATATCCAGTTGTGGTCAGGCCTCCAATGTCCCCTGGTTATCTTTTTTGTTTTTTTTTAAATCTATCTATTTATTTATTTATTTATTGGCTGCATTGGGTCTTTGTTGCTGTGCACAGGCTTTCTCTATTTGCAGTGAGCGGGGGCTACTCTTTGTTGCGGTGCGCGGGCTTCTCATTGTCGTGGCTTCTCTTGTTGTGGAGCACCGGCTCTAGGCGCTCAGGCTTCAGTAGTTGTGGCACGTGGGCTCAGTAGTTGTGGCTTGCGGGCTCTAGAGCGCAGGCTCAGTAGTTGTGGCACATGGGCTTAGTTGCTCCGCGGCGTGTGGGATCTTCCCGGGCCAGGGCACGAACCCGTGTCCCTCGAATTGGCAGGCAGATTCTTAACCACTGCACCACCAGGGAAGCCCCCTTGGTTATCTTTGTAATCATCCCCAGCCCTTGATCTCTTTCATTCTTCTGCTATGGGTATTTGGGCTTGTTTCCAGTTTCAGCTGTTATGAATAAGGTTGCTATGGATATTCTCATACACTTCTTTTTGTGGACATATATTTTTCTTTTTCCTGGGTAAATATCTAGGAGTGGAATTGTAGGTTATAGGGTAGGTGTATACATGTATGTTTAACTTTATAAGAAAGTGCCAACAACTTTCCAAAATGGTGTACCAGTGGGGCCCTTATTAAAAAGCAAGATCCCTGGGCTCTGTGCTGGACTTACTGAATCAGAATATTCCAGGAATAAAGGAGAGACAGCTCTATTTTTAGAAAGCTCCTTCTGTAATTTTAATGCAGCTAGTTCATTAATTGGCATTTGGAAACCACTGGACAACACTAAGAATCTTTACTTTCTTGTTTTCCATTCCCTCCTCAGTAAGTGTAATTCTGGCTTCCATGTTCACCATGTATCATGCTTGTAAATAATGAAATAGTTGACTAACAGTGATTTAAGAAGTAAGAACATTTATTTATCTCATATAACAAGAAATCCAGAGGTAAGTAGCTTCAGGTTTGGGTAATTTCACCACTCAGTAATACCATCAAGGGTTGAGGCTTTGGAGAGTTCCCTGGTGGTCCAATGGTTAGGACTCGGTGCTTTCACTGCTGTGGCCCCGGGTTCAATCCCTGGTTGGGGAACTAAGATCACACACACATACACACAGACAGAAAGACACACACACACAAAGATCCGGGCTTTTCTCATTTGCCTTCTCATTTGCCAGGGTGTTTGTTCCATTCTTGAGCTTGTCCCCCCCATAGTCCTACGACGGCTGCCACAGCTCTGAATAGCATGAGCTCATATACAACTTTCAAGGTGGGAAAGGAAGGGGTTGAAGATATCTATTGTATTGAAAAGGAAAATCTTTTCCATAAGCTTCCAGGCTTATTTCCAAGTCCCTTTGCCCAGAACTAGGTCACTTGTCTATCCTTGGGTTTAAAGGAGTGGGGGAAGGTGTACTGAGAAATTATCCAGCCTCCCCTGTAGTGGGAGGTAGTCCTTGTAAGTAGGGAAGAAGGGTGGGAAAATAGCTTTGGGTTAAATAATTAACAGTATCTCCCACAAGACCTCACTACAACTGCTCTTTTGGTCACCTTAATTGCTAGATCCAATGACTTCTCTTCAGTTTTCCTTGTACTTGACCTCTCTGTAATGTTCTCCATTGCTGGCTCCCTCTTTCTTGAAGCTCTTCTTTTGTTTTCTGCTACATCTCTCTACATCTCACTTCTCCTTGGACTCCTGTCCATTACCTTTCTCCTCTTTTTGGTTGGCATTACCCTGGGTTTTTAACCAGACCCTGTCTGGATACTTCTGAGCTTCTAAACCAAGCAATCCACCCTAACCATGTGACTAAGACCTAATGAGAGCTGTTTGTGGCCTACCCCTTGAATCTTTGTATTTGGCCATAGGCTTCCTTTCCCCCCTATAATCATGATTCTCCCTCTGCTATCTATCTCTGTCTCTTCTCTCCATTACAGAGCTATTGCTCTTGATAAGGTTCTTACTAGATTTTACTTAAGGACAGATTTTTTTTTTAAAGTTATTTATAACTTCCCACAGGGTAGGTCCTGGAACTGAACGGCCCATTGTTTTCAAACACTCCTGGGATTTTCGAATAGAAGTTGAATTGCTCCACAAAATTAAGACATGATGTATTTGGAGTCCCAGAGTTTAAAAGATCAAGAAGAGAGACACTAGAGTCAGTTGAGAGCTGGGTGATGGAAGAGTTGAGAAGGACCGTCCACTTATGGCTGCACAAGAGAATTTGGATAGACATGTCTAGACCTGACTTTTCAAGTGAAACGATGTAGGTTGTGACCCCTCTCTGTGACTGCACAAATTTTTATGTAAAACTTCTGAAGCTACCATGTAAGTGTTGTGACTTGATTTCAGACAGGCATCAGTGAGGGGGCCAAGGTTTATGAGGCTGGCAATGTGGACAGCGCCACATCTGAGTCACACCCAGACTATTGAAGTCTCTCTCTGATCTCTTAGCCTCTGACCTGAAACTGCTTCCAGCCCACCCTCCATGTAGCTGCCAGAAAGATCTAAGACACAAACCTAGGTCATTTCCTTGTGGGATCTTACCCTAACCAGGGATTGAACCCTGTGCCCTGTGCAGTGGGAGCACAGTCTTAACCACTGGACCGCCAGGGAAGTCCGCTTAAATCTTTTTTTTAATTTATTTTTCTTTAATTATTTGGCTGCACCGGGTCTTAATTGTGGCTCGAGGGATCTTGGTTGCTGCTTGTGGCATCTTTAGTGGCGTGCGGAATTTTTAGTTGCGGCATGTGGGATCTTTTAGTTCTGGCACGTGGAATCTTTAGTTGCAGCATGCGAACTCTTAGTTGCGGCATGTGGGATCTAGTTCCCAGACCAGGGATTGAACTGGGACCCCTGCATTGGGAGCGTGGAGTCTTAGCCACTGTACTACCAGGGAAGTCCCCTGCTTAAATCTTTTAATGACTCTCTAGTTAGTGTTTTTCAAACCTGGGGCTCATGGATCACTGTGGATGTATTCTCAGGGGTCTTCAGTACCCTTTAAGAAATGTATTATTTGGGACTTCCCTGGTGGTCCAGTGATTGAGAATCCGCCTTCCAATGCAGGGGACGCAGGTTTGATCCCTGGTCAGGGAACTAAGATCCCACGTGCCACGGGCAACTAAGCCCGCGTGCTCTAAAGCTTGCGCGCCACAACTAGAGAGCCAGCATGCCACAACTACTGAGCCCGGTGCCGCAATGAAAGATCCCACATGCCGCAACGAAGATCCCGCATGCCACAACTGAGACCCGATGCTGCCAAATAAATGAATAAATAAATAAATATTAAAAAAAGAAATGTATTATTTAATTTCAGGATTAACTTTTAAAAATGTAAGCGTAGTCTGTAATACCCAGATGACTACCTTATAGCCAAACACTTTGAGATTTTAGTGTTGGTTTGCACTTGTATTTATTGATTGGGTTGGTGAGAAGTGATCTTCTGAAATGCCAGCATTTAATTTTTAAAAAATTTAATTAATTAATTAATTTGCATTGGGTCTTCGTTGCTGTGTGCAGGCTTTCTCTAGTTGTGGTGAGTGGGGGCTACTCTTCATTGCAGTGCATGGGCTTCTCATTGCAGTGGCTTCTCTTGTTGTGGAGCACGGGCTCTAGGTGTGTGGGCTTCAGTAGTTGTGGCACACAGGCTCAGTAGTTGTGGCTCATGGTCTCTAGAGCGCAGGCTCAGTAGTTGTGGCGCACGGGCTTAGTTGCTCTGGGCATGTGGGATCTTCCCAGAGCAGGGCTCGAATCCATGTCCCCTGCACTGGCAGGCAGATTCTTAACCACCATGCCACCAGGGAAGTGCCCAGCATTTAATTTTTAATGCTGTAATTATTTTTATCTCATTGTTCAAAGATATATCCTCAGCACCCAGAACAGTGTCTGGCACATTGTAGGTGTTCAGTAAAGATTTGTTGAATAAATGAATGAAGGAAGCATCTCAAACTGGTTTCTGATATCCTTGGGGATTCGCTACAGTTTGAGATCTCCTTAGCATGGCATGTGAGGCTCTTCACAAGCAAGCTAGGAATACTCAACTGGTAATTTTACCAGACAGTCTGGGCAGGATGTGGAGGCGTAGTCCTCTTTAGAAAATAAAAAAGCAAAAGTATAAAGGATTTATGTACATTCTGACAGGGCAGACATGATATGAAAATTACTTGCAAATATAATGCAGATGGCATGCAACTCCTCATGCAAATGATTGTCCTGTCTTTGGAAACAACTGCTGGGGCATTCACTAATTTGTCTGTGATACTGGCAGTAAATCTTTTAAGGGCTTAGGATGCAAGTTGCTTTGGTGGGGATGTGTGTATACTGGGGAGGAGGAGGTGGTGGGAAGAAGTCTCTTAAATGTCAGTGTGGTGCTGTAAGCCTGAAGCTTAGTATGAAGCTTAATACAGTATGCAGCTTAATATGAAGTTATTCTTCCATGATATTCCAAAGACTAGCCTTTTGGATTCGGCAGAGGGTGTGGGGGCAATGAAATGCAACTCCTTATACCCTTTCAACTCTTTGGCAACCTCACATCTTCTGTCCCACCCATCTCACACTGCCCAAGCTCTGGTCTACTGGAGCAGAGAGTCAGAAATCCCTGGCCTCAGGTCCTCACCATGAGGACTGCAGAAGAGCCTGTGATAAGAGCTCTTGTAATTCATGTCTGAGGGAGGTTAAGAGCATGATGTGGTGCTCTGCATTTCCTAATCTCATGACAAGAGAAATTTAGCTGAATTTCTGCTAGACCTATTTGAAAAAGATGGTTGGTTACAAGAAGCATGGGGGCTTTCTGAGAAATATAGCTGCTTAATTTCAATGCCAATGATGCAGTATCTCACTAAGTTGGAAGCTTACTTGGAAATCTAAAGGAAAAAAATGTCAACTGTGATTTTTTTCATTATAAAACCTGTTCTTCCCTGTTCCTGATGTAAAAGGAAATTTTTGGTTACACAGACTCTTCTACAATGATTATAACAATGTTGGGCAAGTGAAATAAAAGAGCCTCTAGTAGATACACTTTGAAATAACTCAAAATCTGTTTTTTCTCTGACACTTTGCTTTGCAATCAGACCTGGGTTCAAATTCCCACCTCCCGGATACACAAACTTGGGCAACTTACTCAACTTTTCTGAGGCTCAGTTTCCTCATCTGTAAAATAGGAATAAGAGTAGAAACCTCATTAAGTTGCTAGCAGGGTTAAATGAGATAATGCATGTACTTAGCATAGTGCCTGGGTCATAGTAAGCATTCAGTAAAAGTAGTTATTTGCAGTGGTCATCTGTGGATTTGCTGCCTAGAGTCCATTCACCCTGCATCTGCTAGCTGTTCCACATTTCCTTCTGGTGAAACATCATTCTCTCCTCAGTCTGTGTTGTTCTAGTGAAACTGACTCCACCCTCAGCACCAGGAGTAGAGCCCATGACTTAGGTTTAAACCAATCAGACGATTCCATCCTCCAGGCCACAGTGATTGATTAAAAAACGGGGCCATACATGGAGTTACCATATGACCCAGCAATTCTACTCCTAGGTGTATACCCAAGGGAATTTAAAACAGGTCTTCAAATAAAAACTTGTATAGGAATGTTCATAGCAGCATTATTCATAACAATGAAAAATGGAAACAACCCAAATGTCCATAATGTGATGAGTGGATAAACAAAATGTTGGTATATTCATACAAGGGTAATATAATTCAGCCATAAAAAGGAATGAAGTACTAATTCATGCTACAACATGGATGAAACTTGAAAACATTGTGCTAAGTGAAAGAAGATAGGCCATATGTTATATGATTCCATTTATATGAAATATGCAGAATAGGCAAATCTACAGGGATGGAAAGTACACTAGTGACTGCCAGGGATTGGAGGAAGGGAGAATGGGGATGATTGCTAATGGGTTTGGGGTTTCTCTTTGAGGTGCTGAAAATGTTTTGGAATTAGATAGTGGTGATAATTGTACAACATTGTGAGTACGCTAAAAACTACTGAATTTCATACTTTAAAAGGATGAATTTTTAGTAAGTGAATTATGCCAATTAAAAAAAACTAAACTTGGGACTTCCCTGGTGGTCCAGTGGTTAAGACTACGCCCTTCCACTGCTGGGGGTGCAGGTTCCATCCCTGGTTGGGGAAGTTCCTCATGCCACGTGGTGCAGCCAAAAAAAAACCCCCAAAAACAAAAAACACTAAACTTAAAAAATAAGGGGGGCTTCCCTGGTGGCGCAGTGGTTGAGAATCTGCCTGCCAATGCAGGGGACACGGGTTCGAGCCCTGGTCTGGGAAGATCCCACATGCCACGGAGCAACTAGGCCCGTGAGCCACAACTACTGAGCCTGCACGTCTGGAGCCTGTGCTCCGCAACAAGAGAGGCCGCGATAGTGAGAGGCCCGCGCACCGCGATGAAGAGTGGCCCCCGCTTGCCACAACTAGAGAAAGCCCTCGCACAGAAACGAAGACCCAACACAGCCAAAAATAAATAAATAAATAAATAAATAAACCTTATTAAAAAAAAATAAAATAAGGGTACATGACTCAAGCAGGCCAATGAGAGCCAATATGACTCAATCCAATTATTTAGAGCTATAAGGGTAGCAAATTAGTTTCCTTCTTGCAGGTCTCCAACTTGAGAGAATACAGGGTCTGAACCTGCTGACCTGTCTTGCTTTGTGTAGAGCCTGAGACTGAATTATCCCACCCAGGTGATAGTAGAGCCAAGCCATGGAGAGATATCAAGACCTGGTTATACACTGGAGTTTGTCTGTGACCTTCCTGGTTTTAGAACTGAAAGTCCTGTGTCCCATGTTGGTCACCCTAGTTGGAGCTCTAAATCTACCTCTGCTTGACACTCAGGACTCTGCCTGTAGACTCTCCACGTACGTGAGTCAATAAATTCCCTTTTTGTTTTAGCAAGTGTCATGGGTTGGGTTTTCCAGAGGCAGGAACTGAGACTGAGTTCAGGGTTCCAGATGTTCATAGGGAACAATACCTATTAAAGGAAGGAGGCAGAAGAAGATTGGGTGGAGGAAGAAGTCCTTCACCAATCCAAGAGAGAGCTCTGGAACTAGTATTGCCCTTCAGAGAGTCCCACACTGAACCAAAATGGTGGGCCCACTATACTCTTCTTTGTTTCTTTTCACCTGCAAACTTATAGTCATTCTTCAAGTCTCAGTCTAAATGTTACCTTTTGGGGGAGTCCTTTCCTGGAGCCATCAGTGCTGTTAAAGTCCCATGGCATTTGGAGCACATGTAGCAATTTGATTAACTAGTAATTGTTTTTTTGTTTTATGTTGTCTTCCTCAGTCTTCTAGCTTCATGAAGGAAGGGGCTGTTCTGGTTAGCTATTTCTAGGTAACAAACTACCCCAAACCTTAGTGGCCTAAAGCAGAGGTTGGCATAGTAGGACCCATGTGCCAGATCCAGCCTACCACCTGTTTTTTTGGTTGTTGCTGTTGTTTTTAAATTAATTAATTAATTAATTAATTTTTGGCTGCATTGGGTCTTCGTTGCTGCACGGGCTTTCTCTAGTTGCGGCGAGTGGGGGCTACTCTTTGTTGCGGTGCACAGGCTTCTCATTGAGGTGGCTTCTCTTGCTGCAGAGCATGGGTTCTAGGCACATGGGCTTCAGTAGTTGTGGCACACGGGCTTCAGTAGTTGCGGCTCACAGGCTCTAGAGTGCAGGCTCAGTAGTTGTGGTGCACAACTACTGAGTTGTGGGCTGAGTTGCTCTGCGGCATGTGGGATCTTCCAGGACCAGGGCTCGAACCCGTGTCCTCTGCATTGGCAGGTGGATTCTTAACCACTGCACCACCAGGGAAGTCCCTCACCTGTTTTTATATAACTGAAAAACTAAGAATTTTTTTTTTCACATTTTTAAGGGGTTGTAAAAGAAACCCCCTAAACAAGAACAATATGTGACAGAGATGGTACATGGCCCGCAAAGCCTAAAGTATTTACTATCT
Source organism: Balaenoptera physalus (assembly GCF_965194825.1). Lineage (NCBI taxonomy): Eukaryota > Metazoa > Chordata > Mammalia > Artiodactyla > Balaenopteridae > Balaenoptera > Balaenoptera physalus. The sequence continues at coordinate 61,166,997 of NC_138890.1, forward strand.
GGCCCTTTATAGAAGAGGTTTGCCAAAACAACCATTTTGTTACATCTCATGATTTTGTGCAACAGGACTTCAGGAAGGGTTTAGTTGGATGATTCTTCTGCTCTATGTGATATTGACTGGCACCGCTCATCGGCACTCAGCTAGAAATTGGTCTGGTCTAGAGGGTCCAAGAAGGCTTCACTCACATTTCTGGTACCTTGGCAAGTCAGCTGGAAGCCTGGGCTCAGCTGGGCCCCTTGCCATGCTGTCCCTCCCTCAGAGTGATTGGACTTATTAAAGAGCGGCTCAGGTATCCAAAAAACCAAAATGGAAACTCTGAAAGATGGGGTTTATAATTGAAGAGTGTCACTTCTTCTGTACTCCATTGGTCAAAGCAGTCACAGGCCAACCCAGATTCAAAGGGAGGGGAAATATAACCCACCTGTCAATGACAGGAGTGCAGAAAAGTTGAGGCTTTCTTTAATTTACTTGAGGACTAAGTCAGCTCACTCACCATATATTGCCAGCTCTTAGCATACCACCTGGCTTATGAACTCAATAAATTTGTTAACTAATGGATATACTCTGGTAGATAAAATCTGACCTATTTGTAATATGAAAATATCAGATTTGCAGATAGATCAAAGCTGAGGTCTAACTGGACTCTTAGAAGCACTCCATTCCACATGTTCCATTTTGGGGCCGGCATGGGTCATCTCTACCATGCCGCATCTCTCAGAGTATTTGAACTTCAGTTTCCTTTTTGGTTAATGATGGACAATGTATCCTGCATCTCACAGGATTCCTATGAGAATTAAATGGTATAATGAATGCAAGAAAGTGATATAAACTGTAAAGTTCTGTTTAACATTAGGTTGTCATTATTATCATTGTTCCTCAGGATGAGGAGTGGACAAGGCCAGAGCCCCTAGATCCCCAGCCCTGGAGAAGGACCCCTTAACCTTACCCCACTCTTCAGCTCTTACCCCTGCCAGTTCCTGAGGAACACACATTAGGAGGGTTCCCATGGCTGTGCAGTCCAGTTCTAGCCAGGGAAGATTTATTTCCCCACAGTGGCTCTAATGATGGTTCGATGGGTCTCATAATTCCATAATGATCTTGGTGCCAATGCCTCCCACCCTGGGCATCTCTGCAGAGGCTATGGGGAAATGGGAAGCCACACTAGGTAAACAAATAAGAATGATTAGTTGCATGTGACCAGCCCCTTGACACCTGAGCTGGCCTGTTGTGTGCTCCAACATATGGACTAATAAAGACACTGCTGAGAAAAACCATTCAACTTGTCACTCTAACCCAGCTCAGAAAATGCAGTATTCTTTTCCCCAGAAGAACCTCCTTGAAATCCTCTGTCCCGAGACACTGCCATACCTTTCATTTTTTTGTGTCTCATTTTTGACTGGAAGGAGGATTTGTCTGCCTTAGTAATACCTCTTCTTCCAACCTTTCCGCAAAAGCTCCTATAGAGTCTGGGCATGATGTATAATATGTGTGTAATATGTGTACGTCTGAGAGTGGGATAATTACTTAGAATATAAGTAAGGATATAAAGCTGGATCCCCTGTGTGAGTCTATAAGTACCCACACGTGTATATGTGTGTGATTTAACTTTGCCCAGCTTCTAGCACAACATCTGTGTAGCCAACAGGCATGGAAAAGAATAGTAATAGCTAAGAACTATTCAGCACTTACTGTGCCAGGCACCGGGCTGAATGCCTTATATATATTATCCCATTTAATCTCCATAACAATTACTGAGGTGAGTACTAATATTATCTCCGTTTTACAAATAAGGAAACACACCTCTAACATTGGTTAAGGTTAAAGCAACTTGCTTAGCTAGTGAGGGGCAGTCAGGACTTAAAACGTCTGTCCAATTTCAAAGCCTGTTCTTACACTGCTCTACAACCCCAATTCTAGGCTCTCTGCTGGCAACGATATTGGATTTGATGATCCAACGTCCTGTGACATGCCACGTGGCAAGCCTTATTCTCCACATGTGATCTCCCAAAGCTTTGGTGCTTGGGGACCTTTATTAGGGACAATGTCAGAGGAGAGAAGGGTTCAACCCATAGAGTATGGCAGAAATAATGCTACGTGACTTCTGAGGCTAGATCATGAAAATACCATGCACCTTAATGCTTGGTTCTCTTGGGATGCTCATTCTTGGAAACCAGCCACTAAGTTGTGAGGAGGCCAAGCAGATACTGGGAGAGGCCACTTGTCAGTGTCTTGGCTGACAGCCCCAGCTGAGGTCCCAACTGACAGCCAGCGTCAACTGCCAGCCATGTGAGTGAGAACCACGCCTTAGTTGAGCCACGCCAGTGGACAGTGCACAGAGCAGAGTCTATTCTTCCCTGCCAAGCCCTGCCCAAATTGCTAAATAAATGACTGTGGATGCTTTGTTATGCGGCTGTAGCTGTGTCTGCTCTGTGTGTGTGTTCCTGTGATTCAGTGCCTTTGTGGGTGCCCATAGGCAGTACATTTGTGTCAAATGGCTGTGTACATGAGTAGGTGTGTGGTTGAAGGTGTTTCTGGAGACAGAATCATGGTTCTTGGGGTTTAGCTTTGGCCTCAGTGGGAGCTGTTTGGTGAGAACCCTTTGAATCTTGTCTGTCTTCTGAGTCTCTTCTTTTGCGTGCTTTCCCTTTGAACCAGAGAGGCCTGTTTAGCTGAAAGCAAGTGCAGCTTAAATTTACTTACCTTTTTCTGGCCAAAACCCCCTGGAGATGCCAAAGGCTTCTAGCAGGTGGGAGGCTGCCATCCAGAGGCCTCACATCCCTTTCACAGGGGCTGAAAACACTGTTTTTTAAATTTTCCTTTTCTGCTACTGAGGCCTTCAGAAATGCACCTGAGCAAAGCACAGACACTGGGGTCGTTGATGTCTCCTGGGATAGAGAGACCTAGAATTCCTGACTGGCACCAAGGAAGCTGCTGATGGGCTCAAGTGTGCCCGGTCCCAGGGCAGAGGTCATCTCGTCTTTGCCCTGCCTTAGCTGCTGCCACCTACTGCATCTGAGTGCAGCACAGGTAGTAGAGGACCCTGGTTCAGATGGCCAGTTCCTCTTGGTCTCCACGGCAGTGCCCCTCAGCTTCTCACTCTCAGCTTCTTGCTTCTTCCATGTTGGCAGCTCGATTTAGCTTTTCTGGGAATGCAGAGAGCTCTCTTTAGCTTCACACTCCTGCCCTTGCACTGACTCTCTGCCTCTCAGGACCTCTAAAGCACTGTTTTCCAACAGAGCTTTTACCGATGATGGAAATGTTTCATAATCTGCACTGTCCAATATGGTAGACATTAGCCACATGTGGCTCTTGAGCACTTGAAATGTGACTGGTGTGACTAAGGAACAGAATTTAAAATTTTATTTAATTTTAATTAATTTAAATCTAAATACTGCATGTGGCTATTGGCTACTGTGTTGGACAGCACAGCTCTGAAGAGTTCAGAGAGAAGAGTTTTTCTTTTATTTGTAAAATGGGGATAAAAATTGGCCCCATCTGCCTCATAGGGCTGTCTGAAGCAAACAAGATGATGAATGTGAAAAAGTTTTATTCACGTAAGGGATCTGGAAAGATAGACAGCAGTGTGAACTTATAGCTCTTTGTTAATATTTCTGTTTTATGGCCCTTGCTGGACTGTGTTGATTTGATCTGTTTACATTTCTGTGTCTCTCATCTGACTCTGAGCTCTTTGAGGGTAAGAACAGGTGGGATAGTATCAGAGATGTATCCTTACCGCATGTAGCTTGGTACTCATGTTCAAGTAAATAAAATGTCTGGAGTTCAGAAGTGATTCCTGGCAGCAGGATTTAAAGTGTATGGTGAGGGACTTCCCTGGTGGCGCAGTGGTTAAGACTCTGTGCTCCCAATGCAGGGGGCCGGGGTTCGATCCCTGGCCAGGGAACTAGATCCCACATGCATGTCGCAACTAAGAGTTTGTATGCCACAGCTAAGGAGCCCACCTGCTGCAACTAAGGAGCCCAGGTGCTGCAACTAAGGAGCTAGCGAGCTGCAACTAAGGAGCCCTCAAGCCACAACTAAAGGAGCCCACCTGCTGCAACTAAGACCTGGTGCAACCAAATAAATAAATAAATTAAATAAATAAAAAAAAATAAAGTGTATGGTGAGAGCTGGGATTGGGGGGTACACAGAGAGGAGGGGGCAGGACAATAGGGTGGTGAGACAGAGAGCTAGGGCTCCGGCTCCCCACATTCAACATTTTAGGGCCATCCAGAGAGAGCAGGGAGCCAATTCCTGATGCCAGGAATGCTTTCACACAACTGGGTATCAGGCTTGTCGGAGATTAATTGAGAAAGTTTGATCAGAGGAGAAATGATCTATTCACACATTTTGCTTGTTGAGGTAGGCCAGATTGATCATATAAATCTCTGCTTAGCCAGGGCTCTGGGGGTGGGTGCTGTGGTTTCCTTTAATTGATGGTGGCAAGGTTGAAGGTGGTTCCCCTGGCTCTTTACCTTTCCAAGGTTTTGCTCTTCTGGGGAGTGGAAGAGGGAACTTGGAAACTCTCCAACAGAGCTGTAAGGGACAGAAGGCTTTTTAGTTGTTGTTTACTTATTGAAAAGAAAATTTAAAACTTATTTCCGCTCAATTCCAAGAGTAATATAGGGAAACAGAGAAGAGATCAACGTGATCCCACCACCCAATCTGATCCCTGGATTTCAAATTTTCCACCTTTACAGTGGTCCTCCTTGTTTGGGGGCCACGAGAGTAGAGGCAATCTGCTTAGGCCCAGCCCTGCACTCTGATTTTAGCAGCTCAGTAGGCTTGAGCTTGGAGCTAGTTCCCCTGGGAAGGGGTTCTCAATCAGGGCTTTTAGAGGTTTGGGGATTGGGGGGACACAGAATTTTCCTTCTGCACATATTTGAGCTGGTTAGATCTGTCCCAAGAAGGAAGGCAGGCTCCTGTGAGTGTTGGCAGCTCTGTGTCCAGCTGGACTCTTCTCTTGGCTCATGCATTTATGTATGAATTCTGAGATTTGAGTTATTCTATTTTTAAGCATCTTACTCTTGTAGTACTTTACTAATATCTTTTTTATAACTTGTGTCAGGCTCAATTGTAATTTATATGTTCACTCTGCAATGTATCACTGATGCAGTAAATACTTGTTGAACATTTATTATCTGTCCTCATGGTACTAGGCAGTGACACAAACTAGAATTATTCCTGGGCCCAGCTATTCTCACCAGCCTTCTGGGTGTTCCATGGGAAAAGTGAGCTGTTCCCTGTCCTTTCCCACCCAGTCCCTGGGAAGTTATCTTATGTAGGTTTTTCTAATAAAGTGGCACTACTCACTGAAGCCTAGGGGCTTGTTCTCTCTTCCCAGGCTACTAACCAAAGTTTGTTCATGGTTGTGAAGTCAATCTTCCATCTGCTTGAAGTAAACATAATCAAGAAAGTAGATTAACTGCTAGAAGCTCACATAATACATGGAAAAGGGAAAGGAACTCCACAGATAGGTTGATTGTTTGCTATTATTGTTTAGATTATCCTTTCTCTGACTTAAATTCCCAGTTATAGCACTTTCGGACTGTATGAACTTGTGTAAGTCTTTCAACCTCTTTTGAGCCACAGCTTCCCCATCTATAAAAAGGGGGTGACAGTTCTGATCTTAAGAAGTTATGAGGGGCTTCCCTGGTGGCGCAGTGGTTAAGAATCCGCCTGCCAATGCAGGGGACACGGGTTCGAGCCCTGGTCCGGGAAGATCCCACATGCCGCAGAGCAACTAAGCCTGTGCGCCACAACAACTGAGCCTGCGCCCTAGAGCCTGCGAGCCACAACTACTGAAGCCCGCACGCCTAGAGCCCATGCTCCACAACGAGAGAAGCCACCGCAACGAAAAGCCCGTGCACTGCAACGAAGAGTAGCCCCCGCTCGCCGCAACTAGAGAAAGCCCGCGTTCAGCCACAGATACAACGCAAAAAAAAAAAAAAAAAAGTTATAAGAAGTAAATATAATGTATACGCAACACCTGGCGTATATAAATAAGATATTCAGTGGTAAAACGGAAACGGACTTTTATTTTTAAAATAATTGGTCGTTGTCAATTCACACATTACATAAGTATATAAAGTAGGTGACTTGCAGGTGCCCTATTCTGCATAAATTTTCTAAGGACTGTTTATTGCTTCAGACTCCTTACTGCTTTATCCCAACTGAGTCATACCAGTTTGATTTTTTACTCCCTACCACCTCTGGTTTCTTTTTGGCCGCGCTATGCGTCTTGTGGGAATCTTAGTTCCCCAACCAGGAATCGCACCCTTGCACCCTGCAGTGGAAGCCCGGAGTCTTAACCCTTGGACCACCAGGGAAGTCCTCCTCTGACTTCTTTCTGATAATCCTTCCGCTAGAAAGAAGTTAAGCTCTGGTTTAGGAGCAAAACCAGGCCCGCGGGTACCTCACGCTGGCGGAGGGATACTGGGGTAAATAAGTTCCAGGAGGTTTGCTGAGATAGACGCTAGGGGGCGGGACTTAACAGAAGCCGGGATGGGTGGGGCTGACAACTCCGAGTGCGGGAAAGGGAGTGAGGCGGCTCTACGCTGTCTGGAAGACGACAGTTGGGCGAGGAGGCGAGTGACATAATAGCCGCGCGCTCACGGCTTCTGACGGTGGCCGCTGCGTCTGCGTACGGGGAGCTGGTTGCCGCTGCGGCCGCCTGGAATTGTGGGGGTTGTGTCTGCCCCTCGGCTGCCGGGCGGGAAGCCGAAGGTAGGGGCGGTGAGGGCCGCCCGGCTCTGGGCCTGGGCTGGGGGCTCAGGGCGCTGCCCGGGTCTCCTCCCGCCAGAGGCCCGGGCGCCTTCCCAGCAGTGTTGTGGGGCCCCTACATATCGCCCCCCTGGTGTCTGCGAAGCGGGACGTACAAGGGGGCTCTGGGCTCCTCACTAGTTTCCGCAGACCTGGCTTCTCAGCCCAAGGCTGCCTTCTCTACTTTTCCCACTCAAAACGTCTCCCGTAACCCTGCTTAAAGTCCAGGAGATGAGGCAATGGGGGTCCGAGACGGGCGTTTGGCTTCGCATCTGTTTTAGTTCCCTTCCCTGTTCCCTTTTCCCGGCCTCAATTTCTGAATTTGTCCAGCTGCTCCAGTGTTGACATTCTGGTGTCTCTTCACCATGTGGAATTGAGCCTTACCCGCGTCGTATTTCCACTCCTGTCTTGTGTTATCCTTTGCCCTGGTAGATGAAATACTTGCCTTTAAAGTAGGGGTTAGAGACTTTGGTGTGTTTCAAATCACCCAGAAGGTTGTGCATATCCCTGGGTTTTACTTACAGGAATTTTGGGTAAAGTGGGGCATGGGCACCTGCAATCCTTCCCAGGTGGTTCTGATTTAGGTGGTCTGGAAATCCTTGCTTTGAAATTTTCTGCTACAGGAGGCAGGAGAAAATCATTTGAAATATGAGGCCCATGTGGGAAAAACAAGGAGTCAGGAAATGCCCAACACCTAAGAGGCCAGTGGAGGCTTCCTTTGCACTAGAGGAGCTAGAGGGCTGTTTGATGCCTTAAAAAATAATAATAATTTAAAAAATATGATTCATATGTAAGATCAATTTTCTAATATTTTTAAATGCTTGGCCTCGATTCAAGTCCAGCTGGCTTTCCGGCCTAAATAAAACAAAACAAAAAGGCAAACTGCTTTGGGGGATTGAGGGGGTTAGATTAAACCCAGACTAGGTAGGTAGGCAAAGAATGAATCCTCCATGTTTGCTAAGAGAAGAAATTGATTTTTATAAAGTGAAAGATGTGTTTTGTATCTATGTGTCTTTTTAGCTCCCAACCCATCCAAGCTCTTTTCTTTTATGATAAAACTATAGCCAGATTTGGAGATTGGATAGGATTTTGATGGGAGTCAGGACGTGAGGATATTAGGATTGATGTTTGTTTAAAATGGATCAGGACTTGGTCTGTGGCTTCAGTTGAGAAAGTGGCCCTTGGGTTTTAAAGGTGTTGCCACACCAGGTTTGGTGAATTTTACCAGCTAATTAATACATGTGCTGTTCTGATGAAATTGGCAACAGAAAAGACTTACTGCCCCCATTTTACAGACGATGGGAATGGGGAGTATGTTAGTAGGGATGTGGTAGCTCAGGAATGAGAAATTGCCTTGTCCTCTGATTCCTGCTTTCTTCACCTTTCCTGCTGTCTTTGAATACCAGCTGTTACTTCTCTGCAGAGACCAATTTTGAGCCCTGGTGTGTTTCATTGACAGGAGAAAAGGATAATGAAGTGAAACTGAAAGTTAAAAAAAAGGGTTTGAAATAAACATGCCAGAACTTAATTCTCACTGAGTTTTGTTCTCCTTTAGAGCGGTATGTGTAGGTGCAAGTGGAGGGGGTTGAGGGTGGCATCACTTAAGTGATATGGCCTTTGTTTTTTGTTTTTGTCTTTTTTGGCCGCACCACACGGCATATGGGATTTTAGTTTACCGACCAGGGATCAAACCTGTGTCCCCTGCATTGGAAGCGTGGAGTCTTAAACACTGGACTGCCAGGGAATTCCCATATAAAAAAAAATTTTTTTTTTGATATGGCCTTTGTACAAAGTAGTTTTAAAAATCCAACTCTGACAGAGACATTTTTGAACCATGTGAGAGATCAGTTTCATTAATACATGATACCATACTTTTTTTTTTTTTTTAAACCCCAAATGGCATGGGTAAGCAATCTTGTCCCTTGACTTCAGGTGAATTAACAGTTCATTTGAAGTGGACCTAGTGGTGACATAAGTTGTTTTTTTTTTTTGGCCACGCGACGAGGCTTGTGGGGTCTTAGTTCCCCTACCAGGGATTGCACCCAGGCCCTCGGCAGTGAAAGGGCAGAGTCCTAACCACTGGACTGCCAGGGAATTCCCTGAACATGAGTTTTGATTCTGAATCTATTTCTTATTAGCCATATGACCTTGGACAAAAATGGGATAAAAATGGGAATAATATTTTAAAGAGTGGTTAAATGAGGTAGTACATATGAAAGCTCTTGGGACATAGGAATGCAGTAACTGTTTTCACCCTCAAAGAATGAAGATTTGCTATAAATGAGAATATTCTAAAAGACAGGGGCGTTTGTAAAGGCAAGTTGTGCCTTTTTCCAAATAGGTGGATGCCTTCTAATTGTCATTTCATTTATGTTTGTGGATTCATGCTCTGACCTTCTCATCCTGCCTCCTGTCTTTTTCTTGATTCATTTTCTTTTTTTTTTTTTTAACATCTTTATTGGAGTATGATTGCTTTACAATGGTGTGTTAGTTTCTGCTGTATAACAAAGTGAATCAGTTATACGTATACATATATCCCCATATGCACTCCCTCCCACCCTCCCTATCCCACCCCCCCATCCCACCCCTCTAGGTGGTTTACAAAGCATAGAGTTGATCTCCCTGTGCTATGCAGCTGCTTCCCACTAGCTGTTTTACATTTGGTAGTGTATATATGTCCATGCCACTCTCTCACTTCGTCCCAGCTTACCCTTTCCCCTCCCCATGTCCTCAAGTCCATTCTGTATGTCTCCGTCTTTCTTCTTGTCCTGCCCCTAGGTTCTTCAGAACCATTTTTTTTTTTTTTTGGATTCCTATATATTTGTTAGCATACGGTATTTTTTTTTCTTTTTTTCTTTTTTTTATGGGGTGTAGATATTCTTACACCCATTTTATAGTTTAGGAAATGTAGAGCCAGGGAGTGGTCTCAGTTAATGGTACTCATGATAGGATTTTTTTTTTTTTTTTGAATTTTATTTAATTTATTTTTTTATACAGCAGCTTCTTATTAGTCATCCATTTTATACACATCAGTGTATACATGTCGATCCCAGTCTCCCAATTTGGTATTTGTTTTTCTCTTTCTGACTTACTTCAATCTGTATGACAGACTCTAGGTCCATCCACCTCACTACAAATAACTCAATTTCGTTTCTTTTTATGGCTGAGTAACATTCCATTGTATATATGTGCCACATCTTCTTTATCCATTCATCTGTTGATGGACACTTAGGTTGCTTCCATGTCCTGGCTATTGTAAATAGAGCTGCAATGAACATTGTGGTGCATGACTCTTTTTGAATTATGGTTTTCTCAGGGTGTATGCCCAGTAGTGGGATTGCTGGGTCGTATGGTAGTTCTATTTTTCATTCATTTTCTATCCTTTCCTGAGTGAAGCTGTGCTGCGGAGGCCATCTGCCAGTTTCTTGGAGTAAGCCTCTTTCCAGGAGAGCTAATCTGAACATTCTTACAGTGCCAGCCCCTTGGTTGTGGATTCCTGGGGATTTTTCTCTGGGGCCTCAGCTGGTGCTTAGATCACGCTCTGTAGCACAGGAATCTCTAATGCCTAAATTTGGTGTCAATTTGGAGACCTGTCCTTGTGGAGCTAATCTTTTCTCTTTCTGAGCAAGGATGAATGCTTTATCCTTCTCTGAGTTGGCTTTAAGCTGCAAGCCTTAGTCTTCCATAACATAGAACTTCTTATTTTAATTATAAGGAAGGAATATCCTGCCCTTTTCTTTTCTTTCTTTACTCTCACCAAGGGTTTTACTGCTGAGTAGGGGAGGAGGATAGCCTGTTGTCATTCAGGTGGGGCTGTCGGTAACCCCTGATTACTAGCTTCAACAGTAATTGAGTTTGTCTTTGGGATAAAAACCTCATGAAAGAGTCAAGCTGCTCAGGACACATATGAAGAACCTGTCAGAATTTTCCTGATTTGTGAAGAGTTTACACCTGTAAACTTGTGTAAACCTGTAAACATCCTCACTTGTGCAATTTTCTACTTTGGAGATAGAAGCCAGGAGCAACTGAACTATGTTTAGCCCAGACTGATAGACAAGGGTGTGGTTATGTTGGCTGGCCATGTCTGCCCTCATTCTTCTAATAGTGTCCTAGGCACTATTTGAGGCATTGAGAAGTGACTTAGTCAATTATGGGCTGCTATAACAGAATACCATAGATTGGGTGGTTTAAGTAACAAACACTTATTTCCCACAGTTCTGGAAGCCGGAAGTGCAAGATTAGGGTGCCAGTATGACCAGGTTCTTGAGGAAACTGGGTTGTCCCTTTGGACATCTAATCAAGTGTTTCTCAACCTTTTTTCATTAGCACCTTTTGAGACATTTTTTTCCCTAATTGCCCCCCTGCCTCCAGTCAGTGGAATTTTAATACCATAGATGTACTGTGTATCTGTTTATGTACTGTGGCTCTTTGGAGGGCCACAAACTGTTGTAATATCTAAGATTTTTTCTTCCCCAAGAATCAATTTTCACCCCTTTGGGGGTGATTTTGCCCTTATTGAGAATGCATGGTCTTATCCTATATTGTCTCACTAATACAGTCATCAAGGCTTGTTTTCTATCTAGAAATTGCAGCTGTTACCATAAGCTTTTTCAACACCTCAAACACCAAACTAGTGAAAGCAGGAGAATATTATCTTATTCAGTCCTCACATCAACCTTGTAAGATAGTTGGTATCATCCCCATTTTACAGATGAAGTAACTGAAGCTTAGTGAGGTTAAGTGATTTGGTCAAGGTCAAAAAGTTTGGTGTAGTCAGTCTTTAAATCCAGTTCTGATTCTAAAGCTATTTTTGTTGACTCTGCTGCCCATCCCCACTCCTCAAGAGTCTGCGATCATCAGCAGGATAATCAACCATTCAACTTATTTTCTCAAGGCCCTGCTAGGTGCCAAGCCCAATGAAAAATGTTATGAAAAGAGAGTTCCTGCTGTTGAAGAGGTCACTGAGTGACCTCTTACATGTTGGAGATGCCTTAGGGATAGTGCCTTTGTTACCCTCTCCTGTTTGGGCCTCTTATGGGATGGCTGGCTCTAGCTAATGGCTGTCATGGAAAGATTGGAGCTAGCTGGCTTTTAGGAGGGTCACAGCTGTGGATTTGTCTTTATTAGTTCCATTTTCCAACCAGCAGAGCTGTTTCTAATCACTGAGCATGATATGTACAGGGTATAAACAAATGGGTGTAGCAGGTCCAGTAAACTCCTTGGCCATTAGATGTTTGTAAGCATGAGGATTAGTAAGAATGATGTTTATTTTTTGCTTATTGATGTTCTTAATAATTCAGAGCAGAAGTTGTTTGTCCCTTTCTGAAATTATTCTATACTGTCTGCCTCAAAGCCTAATGATGTTAAGAGATTCGGAAAGAAATGGAATATGGGTGGAGGTAGGAGGGATATTTTTACTTGGACTTCTCCAGAGAGGCAGGAATTGAATTTATTCTTTACATTTGCTTCTCTGGTGGCTCCTTGGCCTTGCTCACAGCTGAGCCCAGGTGTTCCTGGTCTAGAAATTGGAGCCTTTGGGTAGTGTCTGATGTTTAGCCCATGTCACATGTCATATCTACACAGAAATGGGAAGGGGTATGTTTATGGGGTCCGATTGCTGGCTGTCGTGACTGAAAGCATTTTTTTTTTTTTGAATTCTTGAATTTTATTTATTTTTTTATACAGCAGGTTCTTATTGGTTATCCATTTTATACATATTAATGTATATTAATGTATATATGTCAATCCCAATCTCCCAATTCATCCCACCACCACCACCCCCCACGCCAGTTTCCCCCCTTGGTGTCCATATGTTTGTTCTCTACATCTGTGTCTCTATTTCTCTACATCTGTGTCTCTATTTCTGCCCTGCAAACCAGTTCATCTGTACCATTTTTCTAGGTTCCACACATATGCATTAACATGAGGAATATTCCATTGTATATGTGTACCACATCTTTTTTTTTTTTTTTTTAATTTATTTATTTATTTATTTATGTCTGTGTTGGGTCTTCGTTTCTGTGCGAGGGCTTTCTCTAGTTGTGGCAAGCGGGGGCCACTCTTCATCGCGGTGCGCGGGCCTCTCACTATCGCGGCCTCTCTTGTTGCAGAGCACAGGCTCTAGACGCGCAGGCTCAGTAATTGTGGCTCACGGGCCCAGCTGCTCTGCGGCATGTGGGATCTTCCCAGACCAGGGCTCGAACCCGTGTCCCCTGCATTGGCAGGCGGATTCTCAACCACTGCGCCACCAGGGAAGCCCCTACCACATCTTCTTAATCCATTTGTCTGTCAGTGGGTATTTAGGTTGCTTCCATGACCTGGCTATTGTAAATAGTGCTGCAATGAACATTGGGATGCATGTGTCTTTTTACTTATTTATTTATTTGTTTATTTTTATATTTTTTATTTTTGGCTGTTTTGGGTCTTCGTTTCTGTGCGAGGGCTTTCTCTAGTTGTGGCAAGCGGGGGCCACTCTTCATCGTGGTGTGCGGGCCTCTCACTATCGCGGCCTCTCTTGTTGCGGAGCACGGGCTCCAGACGTGCAGGCTCAGTAGTTGTGGCTTACGGGCCCAGTTGCTCCAAGGCATGTGGGATCCTCCCAGACCAGGGCTCGAACCCGTGTCCCCTGCATTAGCAGGCAGACTCTCAACCACTGTGCCACCAGGGAAGCCCCTGCATGTGTCTTTTTGAATTATGGTTTTCTCTGGGTATATGCCCAGTAGTGGGATTGTTGGGTCATATGGTAATTTTATTTTTAGTTTTTTAAGGAACCTCCATACTGTTCTCCATAGTGGCTGTATCAATTTACATTCCCACCAGCAGTGCAGGAGGGTTCCCTTTTCTCCACACCCTCTCCAGCATTTGTTGTTTGTAGATTTTCTGATGATGCCCATTCTAACTGGTGTGAGGTGATACCTCATTGTAGTTTTGATTTTCATTTCTCTAATAATTAGTGATGTTGAGCAGCTTTTCATGTGCTTCTTGGCCATCTGTATGTCTTCTTTGGAGAAATGTCTATTTAGGTCTTCTGCCCATTTTTTGATTGGGTTGTTTGTTTTTTTAATACTGAGCTGCATGAGCTGTTTATATATTTTGGAGATTAATCCTTTGTCCACTGATTCGTTTGCAAATATTTTCTCCCATTCTGAGGGTTGTCTTTTCATCTTGTTTGTAGTTTCCTTTGCTTTGCAAAAGCTTTTAAGTTTCATTAGGTCTCATTTGTTTATTTTTGTTTTTATTTCCATTACTCTAGGAGGTGGATCAAAAAGATCTTGCTGTGATTTATGTCAGAGTGTTGTTCCTATGGTTTCCTCTAAGAGTTTTATAGTGTCTGGTCTTACATTTAGGTCTTTAATCCATTTTGAGTTTATTTTTGTGTATGGTGTTAGGGAGTGTTTTAATTTCATTCTTTTACATGTAACTGTCCAGTTTTCCCAGCAACACTTATTGAAGAGACTGTCTTTTCTCCATTGTATATCTTTGCCTCCTTTGTCATAGATTAGTTGACCATATATGCGTGGGTTTATCTCTGGGCTTTCTATCCTGTTCCATTGATCTATATTTCTGTTACTGTGCCAGTACCATACTGCCTTGATTACTGTAGCTCTCTAGTATAGTCTGAAGTCAGGGAGTCTGATTCCTCCAGCTCCGTTTTTTTCCCCTCAAGACGGCTTTGGCTATTCGGGGTCTTTTGTGTCTCCATACAAATTTTTAAGATTTTTTGTTCTAGTTCTGTAAAAAATGCCATTGGTAATTTGATAGGGATTACATTGAATCTGTAGATTGCTTTGGGTAGTAGAGTCATTTTCACAATATTGATTCTTCTAATCCAAGAACATGGTATATCTCTCCATCTGTTGTATCATCTTTAATTTCATTCATCAGTGTCTTATAGTTTTCTGCATACAGGTCTTTTGTCTCCCTAGGTAGGTTTATTCCTAGGTATTTTATTCTTTTTGTTGCAGTGGTAAATGGGAGTGTTTTCTTAATTTCTCTTTCAGATTTTTCATCATTAGTGTATAGGAATGCAATAATTTCTGTGCATTAATTTTGTATCCTGCAACTTTACCAAATTCATTGATTAGCTCTAGTAGTTTTCTGGTGGCATCTTTAGGATTCTCTATGTATAGTATCATGTCATCTGCAAACAGTGACAGTTTTACTTCTTCTTTTCCAATTTGTATTCCTTTTATTTCTTTTTCTTCTCTGATTGCCGTGGCTAGGACTTCCAAAACTATGTTGAATAATAGTGGTGAGAGTGGACATCCTTGTCTTGTTCCTGATCTTAGAGGAAAGGCTTTCAGTTTTTCACCATTGAGAATGATGTTTGCTGTGGTTTTGTCATATATGGCCTTTATTATGTTGAGGTAGGTTCCCTCTATGCCCACTTTCTGGAGAGTTTTTATCATAAATGGGTGTTGAATTTTGTCAAAAGCTTTTTCTGCATCTATTGAGATAATCATATGATTTTTATTCTTCAATTTGTTAATATGGTGTATCACATTGATTGATTTGCATATAGTGAAGAATCCTTGCATCCCTGGGATAAATCCCACTTGATCGTGGTGTATGATCCTTTTAATGTGTTGTTGGATTCTGTTTGCTAGTATTTTGTTGAGGATTTTTGCATCTATATTCACCAGTGATATTGGTCTCTACTTTTTTTTTTGGTAGTATCTTTGTCTAGTTTTGGTACCAGGGTGATGGTGGCCTCATAGAATGAGTTTGGGAGTGTTCCTCCCTCTCATATATTTTGGAAGAGTTTGAGAAGGATAGGTGTTAGCTCTTTTCTAAATGTTTGATACAATTCACCTGTGAAGCCATCTGGTCCTGGACTTGTGTTTGTTGGAAGATTTTAAATCACAGTTTCAATTTCATTACTTGTGATTGGTCTGTTTATATTTTCTTTTTTAAATAAATTTATTTATTTATTTATTTTTGGCTGTGTTGTGTCTTCGTTTCTGTGCGAGGGCTTTCTCCAGTTGCGGCAAGTGGGGGCCACTCTTCATCACGGTGCGCGGGCCTCTCACTGTCGCGGCCTCTCCTGTTGCGGAGCACAGGCTCCAGACACGCAGGCTCAGTAGTTGTGGCTCACGGGCCCAGCCGCTCTGTGGCATGTGGGATCTTCCCAGACCAGTACTCGAACCTGTGTCCCCTGCATTGGCAGGCAGATTCTTAACCACTGCGCCACCAGGGAAGCCCTGTTCATATTTTCTATTTCTTCCTGGTTCAGTCTTGGAAGGCTATACCTCTCTAAGAATTTGTCCATTTCTTCCAGATTGTCCATTTTATTGGCATAGAGGTGCTTGTAGTAGTCTCTTAGGATGGTTTGTATTTCTGCGGTGTCTGTTGTAACTTCTCCTTTTTCATTTCTAATTTTATTGATTTGAGTCCTCTCCCTCTTTTTCTTGATGAGTCTGGCTAATGGTTTATCCATTTTGTTTATCTTCTCAAAGACCCAGCTTTTAATTTTATTGATCTTTGCTATTGTTTTCTTTGTTTCTATTTCATTTATTTCTGCTTTGATCTTTATGATTTCTTTCCTTCTGCTAACTTTGGGTTTTGTTTGTTCTTCTTTCTCTAGTTCCTTTAGGTGTAAGTTTAGATTGTTTATTTGAGATTTTTCTTGTTTCTTGAGGTAGGCTTGTATTGCTATAAACTTCCCTCTTAGAACTGCTTTTGCTGCATCGAATAGTTTTTGGATCATCGTGTTTTTGTTGTAATTTGTCTCTAGGTATTTTTTGATTTCCTCTTTGATTTCTTCAGTGATGTCTTGGTTATTTAGTAATGTATTGTTTATCCTCCATGTGTTTGTGTTTTTTATGTTTTTTTCCCTGTAATTGATTTCTAGTCTCATAGTGTTGTGGTCAGAAACGATGCTTGATATGATTTCAGTTTTCTTAAATTTACTGAGGCTTGATTTGTGCCCTAAGATGTGATCTATCCTGGAGAATGTTCCATGTGCACTTGAGAAGAAAGTGTAATCTGCTGTTTTTTAAAATAAATTTATTCATTTATTTATTTTTGGCTGCGCTGGGTCTTCTTTGCTGCACGAGGGCTTTCTCTAGTTGTGGCGAGCAGGGGCTACTCTTTGTTGCGGTGCGTGGGCTTCTCGTTGTGGTGTCTTCTCTTGTTGTGGAGCATGGGCTCTAGGCGCACAGGCTTCAGTAGTTGTGGCATGTGGGCTCAGTAGTTGTGGCTCATGGGCTCCAGAGCACAGGCTCGAAGTTGTCACAACGGGCTTAGTTGCTCCGCAGCATGTGGGATCTTCCCGGGCCGGGGCTCGAACCCATGTTCCCTGCATTGGCAGGCGTATTCTTAACCACTGCACCACCAAGGAAGCCCTAATCTGTTTTTGGATGGAATGTCCTATAAATATCAATTAAATCTATCTGGTTGGGGCTTCCCTGGTGGCGCAGTGGTTAAAAATCTGCCTACCAGTGGCGGGGGCACGGGTTCAAGCCTTGGTCCGGGAAGATCCCACATGCTGTGGAGCAACTAAGCCCATGTGCCAGAACTCCTGAGCCCACGTGCCACAACTACTGAAGCCCGCATGCCTAGAGCCCGTGCTCCACAACAAGGAAACCACCTCAGTGAGAAGCCCATGCACTGCAACAAAGAGTAGCCCTTGCTCGCCGCAACTAGAGAAAGCCTGCGCAGCAACGAAGACCCAATGCAGCCATAAATAAATAAACAAACAAACAAATAAATAAATAAATAAGGAAGGAAAACATAGCTAATCAGGAATTTAAAAAAAAAACTATCTGGTCTATTGTGTCATTTAAAGCTTGCGTTTCCTTATTAATTTTCTGTTTGGATGATCTGTCCATTGGTGTAAGTGAGGTGTTAAAGTCCCCCACTATTATCGTGTTACTGTCGATTTCCCCTTTTATAGCTGTTAGCAGTTGTCTTATGTATTGAGGTGCTCCTGCGTTGGGTGTATGCACCCAATTATATTTGTAATTGTTGTATTTTCTTGTATTGAACCCTTGGTCATTATGTAGTGTCCTTCCTTGTCTCTTGTAACATTTTTTATTTTAAAGTCTATTTTATCTGACATGAGTATTGCTCTCCTTTGATTTCCATTTGCATGAAATATCTTTTTCCATCCCCTCACTTTCAGTCTGTATGTGTCCCTAGGTCTGAAGTGGGTCTCTTGTAGACAGCATATATATGGGTCTTCCTTTTGTATCCATTTAGTGAGCCTGTGTCTTTTGGTTGGAACGTTTAATCCATTCACATTTAAGGTAATTATTGATATGTATGTTCCTTTGACCATTTTCTTAATTGTTACAGGTTGGTTTTGGAGGTCCTTTTGTACTCTTGTGTTTCCCGCCTAGAGAAGTTCCTTTAGCATTTGTTGTAGAGCTGGTTTGGTGGTGCTGAATTCTCTTACCTTTTGCTTGTCTGTAAAGCTTTTGATTTCTCTGGCGAATCTGAATGAGATCCTTGCTGGGTAGAGTAAACTTGGTTGTAGGTTCTTCCCTTTCATCGCTTTAAATATATTATGCCACTCCCTCTGGCTTGTAGAGTTTCTGCTGAGAAATCAGCTGTTAACCTTATGGGAGTTCCCTTGTATGTTATTTGTCGTTTTTCCCTTGTTGCTTTCAGTGATTTTTCTTTGTCTTTAATTTTTGTCAGTTTGATTACTGTGTGTCTTGGCGTGTTCCTCCTTGGGTTTACCCTGCCTGGGACTCTCTGCGCTTCCTGGACTTGGGTGGCTATTTCCTTTCCCATGTTAGGGAAGTTTTTGACTATAATCTCTTCAGATATTTTCTCTGGTCCTTTCTCTCTCTCTTCTCCTTCTGGGACCCCTATAATGCGAATGTTGTTGCGTTTAATGTTGTCCCAGAGGTCTCTTAGGCTGTCTTCATTTCTTTTCATTCTTTTTTTTTATCCTGTTCTGCGGCAGTGAATTGCACCATTCTGTCTTCCAGGTTACTTATCTGTTCTTCTGCCTCAGTTATTCTGCTATTGATTCCTTCTAGTGTATTTTTCTTTTCAGTTATTGTATTGTTCATCTCTGTTTGTTTGTTCTTTAATTCTTCTAGGTCTTTGTTAAACGTTTCTTGCATCTTTTCAGTCTTTGCCTCCATTCTTTTTCCAAGGTCCTGGATCA
Source organism: Balaenoptera physalus (assembly GCF_965194825.1). Lineage (NCBI taxonomy): Eukaryota > Metazoa > Chordata > Mammalia > Artiodactyla > Balaenopteridae > Balaenoptera > Balaenoptera physalus. The sequence continues at coordinate 61,185,874 of NC_138890.1, forward strand.
TCTTCACTATCATTATTCTGAATTCTTTTTCTGGAAGGTTGCCTATCTCCACTTCATTTAGTTGTTTTTCTGGGGTTTTATCTTGTTTCTTCATCTGGTACATAGCCCTCTGCCTTTTCATTTTGTCTGTCTTTCTGTGAATGTGGGTTTTGTTCCACAGGCTGCATGATTGTAGTTCTTCTTGCTTCTGCTGTCTGCCCTCTGGTGGATGAAGCTATCTAAGAGGCTTGTGCAAGTTTCCTGGTGGGAGGAACTGGTGGTGGGTACAGCTGGCTGTTGCTCTGGTGAGCAGAGCTCAGTAAAACTTTAATCCGCTTGTCTGCTGATGGGTGGGGCTGGGTTCCCTCCCTGTTGGTTGTTTGGCCTGAGGCACCCGAACACTGAAGACTACCCGGCTCTTTGGTTGGGCTAATGGCGGACTCTGGGAGGGCTCACACCAAGGAGTACTTCCCAGAACTTCTGCTGCCAGTGTCCTTGTCCTCACGGTGAACCACAGCCACCCCCCGCCTCTGCCGGAGACCCTCTAACACTAGCAGGTAGGTCTGGTTCAGTCTCCTATGGGGTCACTGCTTCTTCCCTTGGGTCCTGCTGCACACACTACTTTGTGTGTGCCCTCTAAGAGTGGAATCTCTGTTTCCCTCAGTCCTGTCAAAGTCCTGCAGTCAAATCCCGCTAGCCTTCAAAGTCTGATTCTCTAGGAATTCCTCCTTCCATTGCTGGACCCACAGGTTGGGAAGCCTGACATGGGGCTCAGAACCTTCACTCCAGTCGGTGGACTTCTGTAGTATAAGTGTTCTCCAGTTTGTGAGTCACCCACCCAGCAGTTATGGGATTTGATTTTATTGTGATTGTGCCTCTCCTTCCATCTCATTGTGTCTTCTCCTTTGTCTTTGGATGTGGGGTATCTTTTTTGGTGAGTTCTGGTGTCTTCCTGTCGATGACCCTTCAGCAGTTAGTTGTGATTCTGGTGCTCTCGCCATAGGGAGTGCTTGACTGAAAGTATTCTTGATTATGCCTTTTATTTACCACTTATTATCATCACAGGTAGAGAAACATACAGCAGGCAGTGAATTGATCCATGTCTCGCCACTTCCCTTTCTGCAAGTTGCCTGCCCTTTCTGTCTTGTGAGTGAGAGGGGTTCTAGAAATGGGAAGAAGAATGAGAGATGCATCTCAAAGGTCTGGTGAGGAATGCTGATGCCAGTGGACTTTTAAATGGACATCTCTTTATATTTGTGAATAGTTTCATGCTTATGCCTCTCATTTCTGTGAGCCTCCCAAGGAGGTAGCATCCGTCTGACCAAACTGTAGAAAACTAGCAGGCTTTAGTTCAGTGGAAGAAACATAAAGTAGGACAATCAATACAGAAAACATTGATTGGTCATGCTTTGAATCCAGTGAGTAGTAGACATTGGAAGCATAAAAGGCCAGCTCCTTAGGAAGGATTTTAAGGTTGGTTTTGTGACCCTCTGCATCTCGTACTCATGAGGGTTGAGTTTGATTATATTCATGAAGCAAAGTCTCCACCCTTGGGCCCAGCTGCTGAAGTCTAAATTCACAGTATTTCTGTGCTGGAAGAGATCATCCTAGGGGGTCTTTATATCAATTTCATTGCAAACATCAGAACTGAGTCATGTTCAGATCCAAGGGATGGCTGTTTGTGGTTCCTTGGGTGAGTAAAGAGGAGGTACCCTTCTAGTTCTGTCACCACCGAGTGCTTCAGTTTTGCTTTCCATTGGTTCCTATTTTACTGATAAAAGGAGCCCCAGAGAAGTGAAATGGGCCATATACTTCTTTTAGGGCCACCAGTGTATTAGTGGCAGAGCCAAGACTCAAGCCAGAGAGCTCACAGAAGATGGCTATAGATGTTGCTAAAATTATTTAGAGCCTTGTAAAGATGCAAGATGTTATTGCAGTTAAAAATCTCTAGGGAGGGAGAAGGCCCTGCCTCCACTGACTGCCTTGTTTATCATCTTATAACTCTCAGCAGTGAGGTTTTTGGCTGTCATGCTGATTTTTAAAAAAAATTTATTTATTTAATTTATTTATTTTTGGCTGCGTTGGGTCTTTGTTGCTGCGTATGGGCTCCCTACAGCTTTGGCGAGCAGGGGTCACCCCCTGCTGTGGTACGCATGCCCCTCATTGCGGTGGCTTCTCTCGTTGCGGAGCACAGGACCCAGGTGCGTGGGCTTCAGTACTTGTGGCGCATGGGCTTCACTGGTCCGCAGCATGTGGGATCCTCCTGGTCCAGGGCTTGAACCCATGTCCCCTGCATTGGCAGGCGGATTCCCAACCACTGCGCCACCAAGGAAGCCCTGATTTTTCTCCTATTTATGTTGAAGTGTGTTTCCTTTTGCTCTTATCCCAAAGGAAATAGATTTGAAGTTTCCACTTGTTTCAGAAACAGTGAAGTAGTTCCCAGGCCAGACTGCTGTGTGTTCTGTAAAGAATGGAGCCAGTGAACCAGTGGACCTTATTTTGTGATCCAAGCAAACCTTTAAAACATTTCTAAAAGAAAAAGAAAGTGAAGGAGTAAATGGTATCTCAGGTGGTTTAAAACCACTCAGGGGTCCAATGTTTATAGCAGCACTGTTTACAATAGCCAAGACGTGGAAGCATCTGAAGTGTCCCAACACAGATAAATGGATAAAGTAGATGTGTTTTATATATATATATATATATATATATATATATATATACACAATGGAATATTACTCAGCCATAAAAAAGAATGAAATAATGTCATTTGCAGCAACATGGATGGACCTAGAGATGATCATACTAAGTGAAGTAAGTCAGACAGAGAAAGACAAATATCATATGATATCACCTATATGTGGAATCTAAAAAAAATGATACAAATGAACCTATTTACAAAACAGAGACAGACTCACAGGCATAGAAAACAAATGTATGGTTACCAGAGGGGAAAGGGGCGGGAAGGGATAAATTAGGAGTTTGGGATTAACAGGTACACATACTATATATAAAACAGATGAACAACAAGGACCTACTGTATAGCACAGGGAACTATATTCAGTATCTCGTAATAACCTATAATGGAGAGACTTCCCTGGCGGTCCAGTGGTTAAGACTCTGTGCTTCCACTGCAGGGGGCATGGGTTCGATCCCTGGTTGGGGAACTAAGATCCTGCATGCTGTGTGGCGAGGCCAAAACAAACAAACAACCTATAATGGAAAAAAATCTGAAAAAGAATAAATATATACATACTGAAACTAACACAACATTATAGATGAACTATACTTCAATTGAAAAAAAAAACCCACTCATGGGTCAGCTCACTTGGTTTCTTACTCTGCTATTTACTTATTAGATTTCAGATTGTGAACAAGTTACTTATTTTCTCCAAGCCTTGATTTCATAATCTGTAGAATGGGAATAGTAATAGCTACTTTTGTAACTGAATTGAGAATTGCAGAAAGTGCATCCTCTGGCACAGTGTAAGTGCTCTATATATTATTATCAATAATGACAGCAACAGCAGTTTCCAGTTCCTGACCTGGTTAGAGGGTAAGTTATGCTGACTGGGCAAGTGTGATCTTAACCATCGCATCATTGTGTTTGTTGGTTGGCTTATTATTCCTATCAATCACACTGATCATGCTCATGCTAAATAACTAAACGTTGTGAACAGCAAGGAAGTTTGCAGCTTCTCTGCCATCTCTATCCTTACTCGGCTTAGTTCTCACCTTTTTGAGGCTCTCTCTAACTGGCTGCCCCAGTCAGGGGGCTCTGTTTCCTGTGCAGTGTCTGACATGGTGATTTTAATGGAGCAGGGCTGGCTGGTCCAGAGTCTGCCTGCAGCCCTCTGAGGCAATGTGTTCTCCTTGTCTCTTGCCTTCTGCTTTTCAGCCAGACATGAAGCCATTAGCTCATTAAGGGGACTTTGACTTCTGTCACAGCTTTCTTCTGATTTGTATGCCCATTTCTGGCCTTGTGCAAGGTCAGAGAGGCATAGTCAAATACACTGACCCGGATTTTGTGCTCAAGTTGGCTCTCTTTTCCTGTGAGATTTGCAACTGTTTCAGTGTAGCAGTGGAGGTGGGAGGGGGGAAGAAGCCCCTGAAGTTACTGCCCCCCATTATATTGATTTCAAGCTGGGGTTTTAAAAATCCTGAGCATCATAACTATAGCCTGTGCTTTACTTCTCTGAATGAAGCAAATAGGGTAAAACCTCATTATCTGGGGGCAAGACCAGTCTGAATAGGTAAAAATCCCCAGAAATTAAAGAGTGTTTTCAAAGAAATGCCATTGTCTTAAAATTTGGGACAAGCCTCTGCAGTATCTTTCTTGTCTAGTGTTACTGCTTCCTCTGTTTCCTGGAACTGTACCTGAGTTTTTATAGGAGCCTCCTCCTATCTTTTACTTAGGCTTCCTCCAGGACATTGTGTACCACTGCCCGTTAGGGTCTTCCTAAATACAGTGCTGATTGGAGAACACTCATGTTTAGAAGCTTTCAGTGGCACTTACTGGCTGCTAAATAAATTCCATATGTATCAGTTGTCCTGGTGTTCATGCTTATCACGGTGTATCCCTGTCCTACCACTTTAATTATATCCTGTACCGTTACACACAAGTACCCTTTGCTCCTGGTAAACTGATCCACGTGGTCCTGTAATCATTCTGCATGTTTGCGTCTCTGCCAGTTCTTTTGTCCAGAGTACTCTCTGCTTAGTTTCCTACTTTATGCTGCAGATCCACCTTCTTCAGTCAGCCTTGCCTTATACCTACTCATCTGTATCCCCATAGCAACACTTTGATTATAGAATTCAGCATACTTTATCCTGGTTTATTGCTTTGTCTCTTATTGTATGAACATCTCATGGACATGGTCGTGCTTTATTTTGTCTCCAGCATAATGCTGGGTGTAACATGGACACCATAAATGCTTGTTGAATGAATGAATACATGAATGCCTGAGAAATGATTAACAGTTCTGTTCGAATCTCAGTTCTTCCCTGAAATATTCCTTGATCCCTAATCACAGTGAGTCTGGCACACTCAACTCCCAGAGCCCTTTGTGTGAAACAGTCTGATTCTTTAGAGTAAGTCTTATCTTCCCAACTTGATTAGAAATTCTCGGAGGGCAGAAACTGCATCCCTCATTCTTCTTCTTTGTGTACCCAGCCCCCAGCACAATTCCTGGCACATAGAGAGTGTTTAATACATGCTTTTGGATCCAGGAATCCAGCCATTTGGTTAATTCCTCTGCCTACCAGTTCATCAGCCTTCTCTGTCACTCACTGGCCAGGGGTCTCCAACTCAAAGATGTTCAGGGCTGGGTCAGAAACAGTGTGAGGCAGCAGGGAATGTTGGGCTGTGTCAAACCGGAGTGCTTATGAGCTCCGTGGGGGACAGCTGCTACTCAGCCCATTATTGCCATGGGTGAGTGTGGCTTTAGTGGCCTCCTCATCTCATATTACAAGAGAAGCCAGAAATCCAGATTTTAATGTGAAATCCCCAAGGACTACCAAAGCACATCTATGGTATAGATTTGACCTATACACTATCCATTTGTGACCTTTGGGTAGAGGCTGAAATTTCACACATTTAAGTTCCTTGTGGAAGAAGAAAGGGAGGGGAAGGCATAATCTGAAAGCTTTTGAGGGAGTTTTGGTGAAAGCCTAGCTTTGGTTGAGAGCATCCTGTGACTTTCTGTGGGTAGTGACTTAGTTTCTTGAGCTGAGTCCTGCAGAGACCATGCACGGTCTGGGCTTCATCCTCCCTTGTATTCTGTCCCCAGAAAGATGGTGTCCTGGGGACATATGTGATTTTTGCTCTTTTTGCCCAGCCTCGGCTGAGGCAGGTTTGATGGTTGTTCTTGCTTCTGTCAACTTCTAAGGGCCTGGTGGTCAGGCTGATACAGTGCGAAGTCCCAGAGACCATTCCTGTTAATGGCTTCTCTGAGAAGGGGTTCTGGATGAGCAAGCACAACCGAAAGGGAAATATATTGTACAAAATGATTGCCTAAATGTGGTCAGCCAAGGGGCAAAGCAGTATAATAGCCAGAAGGAAATCTGTACCTCTATGGAGCCTCTTGCAGGGCATTATCTTTCCTTTGGCTGTCCTGTTCTTTTCATAGTCTCTAAGGGCCCATGGCAGTGCTTACTGCTTGGTATTACTTGAGGGTCTGAAAGTGTTGCCTCCAGTGGTATCCTCATTTGTGGTAGAAACTAGCTGATTGGAATATCTGGAAGAATACATGAGAAACTGAAAAGAGTGGTTGTCTCTAGTGAGACCCCCTGTGTGGCTGGAGAACAGGAGAGGAGGGAGACTGACTTTTCATTGTATACCTTTGTGTGCTTTCTTTAAGTTGAACCATGTACATATATTGTTATTTTTTTAATGTACCTGAGCAAGCCTAAGTTTGATCTCCTCTTCAAATTCTCTGTTCTCTGTTTAGTCCTGAAGCATGGGTCTCTTTGTAAACACCTAGACCCAGTCACTGTAGATTGCCTCTCAGAGGTGGCAGCCTTGCTTCTCTGGTCCCCAGAAGTGTTTTAGGGTTTCTCACTTAGGGGTCTTAGAATGACAATCAGGCCTAAAGTACGTTCAACATTTTACTGTTTTTTTGTTTTTTTTTTTAAGGAATTCCTTTATTTTTATTATTTATTTATTTATTTATGGCTGTGTTGGGTCTTCGTTTCTGTGCGAGGGCTTTCTCTAGTTGCGGCAAGCGGGGGCCACTCTTCATCGCGGTGCGCGGGCCTCTCACTGTCGCGGCCTCTCTTGTTGTGGAGCACAGGCTCCAGACGCGCAGGCTCAGTAGTTGTGGCGCACGGGCTTAGTTGCTCCGCGGCATGTGGAATCTTCCTGGACCAGGGCTCGAACCCGTGTCCCCTGCATTAGCAGGCAGATTCTCAACCACTGTGCCACCAGGGAAGCCCAACATTTTACTGTTTTTAAAGGGCTTTTGGATACATTGTTTTATCTGATCCTTACAACATCCCCATTTTATAGAGGTGAAAAATTGAGGTTTGGGGAGTCTGAATGACTTACTTGGGGCCATATAGCTAGTCAGGGTAGAGCTGTGACTGTTCCGGGTAGCCTTAGTTTACATTCATGCCCCTTGCTCTAAGTTCTTATGGTAGTGAGGTAGTCTTCTCTTTTTGGAATTCTCTTACAGGTTTTCAGAACTGTTGCAGTAGGGGCAGGGGGTGGAGCTGTGGTGTTTTCTTTTTCCTCTTTCGGCTCTAGCTTTTCCCTCTTTAGGAATCTCAGTTACATAGGCCTGTCTTCTCTGGAAAAAAGGGGTCAATAGTAGGTTTCTCCATTTTCTAGATAGGGTAAATTAAGGCTCCATTGGGGCGATACCTTTTAGGGGAGCTTGAATTGACAGTCTGGTTTTCTATTCTTTGCTGAGTATTATTGCTGCTGTTAGGCAGAGGGCTTTGTTTCCAGGTTACAAATCTTTTGAGCAAAGAAGTAAGTATGGAATAGAATTGGAAGGACTCATGTAGTCCTTGGATATAATTTAATGCTCCACATCCCAGAGAGAGTAAACATTGTAAAGTGCGCAAGATGGGTTTGGATTAATATCCTGACAACATATGGTTTGGCATGTAGGGCACTCCCTGGGAGTGCCCTGGGAGACCCTCCTCACCATACACAGCCTGCCTTTGCCGCGTGGTCCCTTCCCACGGGTCTTCCCAGCAGCTGTTGTGCACCTGGGTGAATTGTCAGCTTCTCTAAGCATTGAAAAAAACAATTTTAACTGATGAAAGCCCTCATACAGGAGGCAAAATAAACAGACAACCATGAGAGACAGTGTGTTTTAGTACTTCTTAGTTTCCCCTGAGTTTGTCCAGGGTATTCACTTCCATTAGAAACAGTGGCTGATCCTCACCACTGGTCTCCTCAGAATACAACATTGGAAATCATCTTACCCTGGGACTTCCCTGGTGGCGCAGTGGTTAAGAATCCTCCTGCCAGTGCAGGGGACACGGGTTCCATCCCTGGTCCGGGAAGGTCCCGCATGCCTTGGAGCAACTAAGCCCGTGCGCCACAACTACTGAGCCTGCGCTCTAGAGCCCGCGAGCCACAGCTACTGAGCCCGCGTGCCACAGCTACTGAAGCCCGCGCACCTAGAGCCCGTGCTCCACAACAAGAGAAGCCACCGCAATGAGAAGCCCCCGCGCGCACCGCAACAAAGAGTAGTGCTACCCCACTCGCCGCAACCAGAGAAAGCCCGCGCACAGCAACGAAGACCCAATGCAGCCATAAATAAATAAATAAATAAGTAAGTAAGTAAGTAAGTAAGAAAAGAAAATCATCTTACCCTTTCCAGTCTGCTGCCCCTGGTGTCATGGGTGTGGAAGGTCTCTGGAAGCTCCAGAAAGGCAGTGAGCACCATGGAGGGAAGGCTCAACTGCTTCTAAGAACTAAGCAGAAATCTTTGACTTTTTACCTTTTCTATTCTTACTTAAATCAGAATAAGGTTGCCTTCAAAGAGAATTCTGTGCATTACTGACACAGCTCAGAGTGGAAGAGGCTCCTGGTACCTCCTCTGCAATCTCTGAAGAGAACTTATTGGGGGCGTGCAGACATCATGCTCAGGTTATCTTTATGCACCTAGCCCTAACCTGTGCTATGCTGAAGAGAGTTGTTATAGAGATATGTACCAGCTGATGGCTTAGTCAAGGCCTCACTGGTTGGCAGCTTTGTAGGTCTGGAAACTCAGCTTGTTCACCCAGGTGTAAGTTCCAGTGGGCTCTCTTAAGCATATGAAATTCATGAGACCATCAAGCTACAGTTTCAGTTAACTAATTAACTCTGAGAAACATGACTACCAAGTTGATTTGTGTGCACAGATAGGAGCATTGTCTCCACTATAGGAAAGGTGAGCTGGGAGCCAACTCAGCTCTGGAGGAAGTCAGGGTGAAGCATGGTGGAAAGCTCTTGGCTGTAGATAAGATATACCTGGATTCAAACCATATACTAGCTGTGAGACTTGAGATGAGTTATTTAACCTCTCTGCTCCTATTTCTTCATTTGTAAAACCCCCCTGGGGTTTTCAGATATGTACATAGTAAGCACTCAGTAAATATTTTGTCCTATTTATTCCCCTGTCTCCTTCTCTCTCTTCTTTCCTTGCAGCATTGTCCTTCTAGGGCTATATCTGTATTCTGACCAAAATACATTTGTCAGTCTGTTCAGGCACCAGGAATGTATTGGAGAGAGATTCATTTTTATTCTCTAGATTCCCTTTTATGTATCTTTTGCAGACCACAGTCATTCTTTTACCACAGGTTACAGTAGGAACAACTAGATTCTAGCTCTTCTCAATCTGTTCCAACCTAAGGAGGCTTTCTGGCTACCACTGAATCTACAGTTTTTTTTTTTTTAATAAATTTATGTATTTATTTATTTTTGTCTGCGTTGGGTGTTCATTGCTGCGCATGGGCTTTCTCTAGTTGTGGCGAGTGGGGGCTACTCTTCGTTGCGGTGTGCGGGCTTCTCATTGCAGTGGCTTCTCTTGTTGCGGAACACGGGCTCTAGGTGTGCAGGCTTCAGTAGTTGCAGCACGCGGGCTCAGTAGTGGTGATGCATGGGCTTAGTTGTTCCGCAGCATGTGGGATCTTCCCGGACCAGGGCTCAAACCCATGTCCCCTGCATTGGCAGGCGGATTCTTAACCACTGCGCCACCAGGGAAGCCCCAAATCTAGTTTTTTGCTGAGCACCCACTATGTGTCAGGTACTGCTTGGCCATGAGAATAGAGTGGTGAGAGACAGAAACACCTTTCCAAACTCCCTTCTCAGATGGGTTACTTCTGCGGATGACTGGTCTTGTGCATTTTTTGTTGCTTCATACTAATTTCCTTCTGAGGGGACAATCTTCTCCCTAGACCTAGGAGACAGTGCCTCTTTGTGCTGCCTGGGCCATGCCTGCTGGCTTGCTTGCTCCCAAGTGATGAGAGTAGCAAGCTGAGGCTGAAGGAGAAAGCCCTGTGGGCTACTACTGCCTCGGCCACACATGTCCCAAAGGCCTGCGCTTGGCACTCTTGAATGTTCCTTTTCTCCTTGCACACAGATTATAGTGTTCATGGGTAATTTAAATTCAAATAACCTTCCGCCCCCTCTCCGCCTTTTAAAAAAAAAAAAAAGAGCCCTGTGTATTACAGGGTAGAGAAAAAAGAGGGGCAGCCCTGGTCTCCTGGTGGGGTTTGTTTTATCATGTGTTTTTTATGCAGCCTCGCTATGGGTTGCCTTTTCTTTAATAAGGCTAATGTGTAATTCAGGCATATTGATATTCTGTAGTCATAGAATCTCACATCTTTCTCTACTTTGTCATATATAGCGTGACATATATAGTCACATGTATATACTGTGTCAGGGGCTTTGGCTGACCGGAAGTGGGACTTGCTTCTCCATGTTGGACTCCAGGCTGCATCCTGGCCCCTAGTGGGCTCTGCATGAAGAAGGCCCAGCAGCCAGGTTGACGGATTTCTTAGCTTCAAAATGTGGCCTGAAGATAGCCCTCTGTTTCCTCTTCCTCTTTCTGTTGCCAATTTACCAGCAGTTGCCAAGAAGTGTATACAGGGAAGCAGGCAGAATGGCTCTGTGGGAACCATTTATTTGAGAGCTCCCAGTGGAGAAATGCATTTTCCTTTCCTCCTTCTCTTGCTGTGGTGTGTAACATTGTGATTTGGTACTGCTTGTCCCTCGGCAGTACTGAGGCCTGTACATGACTCCTCTGACCCTGTAGGGGTTTTCAACAATAAATCGCTTGCTGCTTGGTGTTTCCCCCAAATTCCATCACCTTCCCAGGAATGGGGGAGTGTGTCAACAATTAGGGACCTAGCAGAGCCTCTGTTTCTGGCACTGTGACCGCTGGAAATATGGTGGTTGAGCCCACATGAGCCATGTTTCCCACTGCTGCTGGGGCTGGGCATTTGCTGCAGTTGGATTTAGCTTTAAGAGTCACACTAGAGGTTGGAAAGGAGAGAGCACTGAGTAATTATTGCTTATGTACCAGTTAAACCTATCAGCCAACAGATGTTAAGTGCAGGAAAAAAGTGCAGTAATGTTGTTATAATGGCATAATAGTTATCATAATAATCAGCTGGCATAGCATCTGATAAGAGGCAGATCCTGTAATGAGTGCAAGGGAAGGGTTAACCTTGAACTATAGCACAGGGAATGGGTGCTTAATCTTGTAAGAGATGCTGTGTGGATGTGAATGATTCAGGTATTGAGTTGCTACCCTCTCTGCATAGCTAGAGGGGCTATGGAAACTTCAGCTAGGGTTGTCTGCCTTAAAGGTACTGTCTTTCTCATGGTGTGATGGAGCATACACCATCTTTTGGTTTAAATTTTACCATCCTAGCATCCAGCAGCAGTGGGTTCTAGGAAAGGCAGAGAGAGATTTCATCCCTGTGGGCCCATTTGGGATTTTCAGAAAACCCAGCCTCATCTTCTTAGCTACAGGTGATGAGCTCTACTCCCTACAGTGAAATGTATTCCATACCTGGGGGGGGAGGGTGTACCTCATTTATGCGTACATACTAATTGTGGTGGGCTGTGCTTGCAGAAGACAGCCTCTCCTTACCCAGAGAGCTTGCTGGAGCTGCATTCCCACTCTGGATAGGAAGGTGGTGGTGAAGGGGTGAGGAGCAGAGCTGGGCTCATAGATGACCCACAAAGACAGCACTGGGGTAGGAGAAAAGAGTGTTTGGATTCAGGCAGACCTGGGTTTGCTCCTGACCTTGCCACTCGTTAGCTGTTGGACAAGTTTAACCTCGCTGAGCCTCACCTGCCTGACTTTGTATGTGCTCATCTATGTCTCATTTGTTTTTCACTAACAGCCCTGTCTCTGAAGTGCCTATCACTATGCCTGCCACTAAGTAGAGCTCAGTAAATGCTTCTGCTTCCTTCACCCCACCCCCACCTGCCTATCCTAAAGAGTAGAAGGGCAAGGACAAGACCCTCCTGCTTCTAAAAGGAATTTTGGCCTCAATTAGAGCTTTATTTGAGTTTCTTCAGGCCCTGGTGTTGCTTCTCTGAGCCACAATCTGTAGACCTACTTTGAAGCTGCCTCTCAGGGAGACTTTTGATATTTGATGTTTGGGCACATCTCTGCTTTATCCAGGGAGTAAAAGATAGGGTTTAAAATCCCTTCAGGGAATAGTATCCCTGCTTCTGCCTCAGTCTCCTGCAGCCTTGCTCCTTTCCCCTTTTTCCTTTGGGTGGGTCACGTGGGGGCACTGCCTGCCTTGGGAAGTACTTGTTTCTTGCAGAGGCTGCTAGTTGTTTGGCTCAGTCTCTTTACTGGGTAAAGGTTATTATATTTCTATATGCCTGGGCTTTTGCTGTGGACTTTTATTTTGGAAGCCTGGAGTACTCAGACAAGGTGATATCTTTTTAGACTATTTTTGGCTGTAGGCCAGCTTATCACTATGGCTACCATGGCAGGATATAGAAAGTAACTTCTGGAAGAAATTTGGGAAAGAGGAAGGGGGAAGGGGAAGAATAGTTTGTCTTAAGGTCACAAGAGGAGAACAGCTTCTCTAAGCAGAACCATTTTGATTTGGACAGAGCTTCATTTTCCTTCTCTCTGAATTTTTCTTTCAGTCAATAAACATATATATAGTGTCTGTTACATTCCAGACACTATAGTAAGCCCTGAGATACACTTGTGACCAAGTCATATACAGTTCCTGCTTAGAGTATTGAGGAATATAGACATCAAGTCAGATTATAACCATATAGATAAATGTAAAATTATGATTGTAATAAATGTGTGGAAAGAAAGGAATGTGGTACCATGAGAATATTTGACAGGGGATTTGACTTGATCCTGGGGTTAAGAGGGTATCAGGGAAAGCTTCCTTGAGGAAATGATGTTTGAGTTAAATTGTGAAGAACAAACAGATGTTTACTAAGCAAAGTGACATGAGGTTGAAGAGCATTTCAGGTTGAGGGCCCAACGTTTACAAAGCCTCCTGAGGGGGTGGGGGTGGGGAGCAAAGAAGCATGACTTCTATGGGGAACTGAAATAAAACGTGGCCAGAGCACAGAGAGTGAGAGGAGATGGATACAGGGTCAGGTTGGAGGGGTTGGCAAGGGCAGGCCTGTTCAGCCGTGGCAAGGCATTTTGTATTTACTAGAAGAGTCCTTTGGAGGGTTGTTAGTCGTGGTTGTGGTGGTGAGATGATTGAATTTGCACTATGAACAGATCACTCTGTTAGATGGAACATTGGATGGGTTTTGAGAGAGTGAGAATGAAGACCAGAAAAGGAACATTACTGTAATAGGTTACTTGTTTTCCTTCAGTCAGCTAAATGGTAATCTTGAGATCGACCCCATGCCGTGTTGCCTTGTTCCTCCTGAGTCAAGTCCTCTCTCAGTGCCCACCGTCAGTGTGTTGTTGGGGCCACCTGGCCACTCAGCAGACGTGGTGGCTCACAGTACTGGCATTTGGCATTTTTCCATCTTCCCAGAAAAAGGCCTGGAGGTTTCATGCCTGTCGCTTGTTAACATGTGACAGCAACAAAGCACTTTGTAACCTGCTGTCTTGCCATCCCTGTGTTGGCTGTCACTACTGAGCAAGGGCTACCCCTTTCACCTTGTACCGCTTAAGCCACTGACACGGGCACCTCCCTGAGATGTGATGTGCCAAGTTAGGAAAGCCAGCACCTGTAGTTTGTGTACCACTCAGTTCTGGTTGATGCAGGTGTGCACATGTTCTCTCTTGGCAGCAGCCAGTGTCTGGAGGGCCGGAAATGTGCTGTAGTCATTCTTCCCGCTGTGTAGCCAGGAAGACTGAGATGCAGGAGGAACCTGTGGTATAAAGAAGCCTGGGTCAGAGTCACACGCTGTCAGACCAAGAGTTAGGTGCATGGTAGGTGGTTCCAGACCCTCGATCAGAGCCCTTCCTCAGCAGTACTGTAGCCTTGGCCACTGTTCCTTTCACTTACTCAGCTGGAAGGCCATGCTGCATATAGTGGTTAGGAGCATGACCCTTGCAATTGAGCAGACCTTAGTTAGAATCTCTGCTTCACGGACTTCCCTGGTGGTACAGTGGTTAAGAATCCGCCTGCCAATGCAGGGGACATGGGTTCGAGCCCTGGTCCGGGAAGATCCCACATGCCGCGGAGCAACTAAGCCCGTGCGCCACAACTACTGAGCTTGTGCTCTAGAGCCCGCGAGCCACAACTACTGAGCCCATGTGCCACAACTACTGAAGCCCGCACGCCTAGAGCCCGTGCTCCACAACAAGAGAAGCCACCGCGATGAGAAGCCTGCACACCACGACAAAGAGTAGCCCCCGCTCGCCGCAACTAGAGAATGCCCGCGTGCATCAGCGAAGACCCAATGCAGCCAAAAATAAATAACTAAGATAAATAAAAAAGAGCAGAAGAGTAAAGACACCAAAAAAAAAAAAAAAGAATCTCTGCTTCACTACTTATAAGCTGTGTGATCTTGGACAAGTTACTTGACTTCTCTGACCCATAGTTTTCTTAGCTCTAACTGGGAAATAATAAGTTTCCACCTCACAGGGTAGTTGTTGTGAAGTATTGGTGAGACTATATGAAAGGTGCTTAGCTTCCTTCACAACGTAAATGATGAATAAAAAGTGGTAACAATTGTTGTTATGGTTTATTTGGCTAATTTTGTTTGTTTTCCATGCTGGGCATGGCATAAAGATGTCCTGGCTTTGAGGTGCTCAGTTTTGTGGTCACTTTTTTTTTTTTTTTGGCTGCATTGGGTCTTTGTTGTGGCGCGCGGGCTTTCTCTGGTTGCGGCGAGCGGGAGCTACCCTTCATTGTGGTGCACGGGCTTCTCATTGCGGTGACTTCTCTTGTTGTGGAGCACGGGCTCTAGGCGCGCGGGCTTCAGTAGTTGTGGCACATGAGCTCAGTAGTTGTGGCTTGCGGGCTCTAGAGCGCAGGCTCAGTAGTTGTGGCGCACGGGCTTAGTTGCTCCGCGGCGTGTGGGATCTTCCTGGACCAGGGCTTGAACCCGTGTCCCCTGCATTGGCAGGCGGATTCTTAACCACTATGCCACCAGGGAAGTCCCTGTGGTCACTTTTTCTGCTCTTCTGTGTGGTCATGCTTCAGTAAAACAAGGAGTCCCCTAGGGAGGATCCCGATCAGATGTCCACTTGGTGACGCTTTGTCTTCCTGTGGGCTGCTTCCTCCTCCTGCGGCCCCTAGCCTCCAGCATGCCTTGATTCCTGTTTGCTCCTGGCTTGGGGGTGGGGGTGCTCAGCTCTTGGTTAGGTAGCCCTGCTTCTTGCTAGGACTGCACCATTTTGAGCAGCCTTGTCTTTTTGTTGCCTTCTGAGTTTCCATTTCTGGCAGTGAACATCCTTGTCCCCTTTTATTTGTTTCTTGAAACACTCTATTGTTGCTGCTACTTTTCCTTTGTAAAATACTGTGTAAGGTGGTTGACATAAAAGAGACCATGAAAAATAAGCTGGGTTGTATTTTCTGTAAAGGTTTGTTTAGTACCAAATTGGTGAAATAAAATACCCCCCAGTGGTCTTGGGTGTGGGGAGGGGAATGATCTTTGTAATGGGATTGTATTTAGTGGAGGTATTGAAGAAAGTTAATTTGATTTATTTGATTCCTCCAGGGGTGGAAGTGAGGGTGGAGGAAGGACAGAGTCTTTCACATTCTCTGAATTGGAGCCTTCACTGGCTGAGAAGATGAAATGTGTTGGTCTAGAGTGTGCAGGCCCTGACCTGTGTCCATGCTTTCTTCCTCATTCAAGGGGGTAGGGGTTGCCATGATGAGTTTATATGTACCTCTATTCACTCACCATTTAGTAAGACGTGTGCACTGCATTCTGTAGGATGAAAGAGAATTCCACTTCTGCTAATTGCTAGTTTTTGACCCTGTCCTAGTAGTTCTGTGACTCAGTTTCCTCATCTGAATAAGGTATGCTGATACGCACCTGCTGGGGCAATTAGGATGAAATGAGATAATGTACATCATGCGCCTGGCATGTGGTAGGTGCTCAGTGAATGGTGAGGATTATAGTACCTTCAAAGACTTCATACCCCATCAAGTAGAGAAGCCATGGATGGGACCGCAGGTGCCAAGAAAGGCTGGCCAAGGGCATGGAATGGTGAGAATGGATTTGGTTTGTTAGGGAAGGTTCCTGGGGAAGGTATTTGGAGTCAGGCCCCAATCTTTGTTCCCCTCTGGGGAATATGAGAGACTGCTTCAGTTAGAAGAAAAGAAATAAGCAGAAGGTTTGAGTGGTCACCCGAAAGAACTACTGTCTCTCCCCCCACCCCCCAAATGCAAAGGGGTTGGGAATCATTAGAGCAAAGTGGATGGGGGCCCTGGCTCTTTCAAGTCAGACTGACCTGGGTTCCAGGCCTGGCTCTGCCTTGTACATGCTGTGTGGTCTTGGGCAAGTCATTTCCCCTCCTCTATGAACTTTGGCGTCCTCATCTGTAAAATGGAAATGATAATATCTACTCGTAGTGTTGGTTGAGGTTTGAATAAAATAATGTATGTAAAACAGCACAGTGCCCTTGACATAGTACATCTTCAGTGACTTACAGATTAAGAAACAGTTGAGCATGTCTCTTGGGAAATGAAACCCTTCGGAACTTCTGGGGACAGATAAATTTTTTCAAAAGTCAGTCTACATCCTGGAATAAGCTACCAACTTCCACAATAAGTTCTTAAGGACCATGTAGCTCCCCTGCCTTTCACTCTCTGCTGGCTTACCATCATACTTAGAATAAGATCCAAACTCCCTACCCTGGTTATAGGCCTTTACTGAGCAGATCCCCACCTGCCTGCCTTGGCAGCCACATTTCCTGCACTCTCTCCCTCGATCTCTGTGTTCTTGCCACAGTGACCTCCTTTCTGTTCCTCACATAGAGGACCTTTGCTTCAACGGTACCCTTTGGCAGGGATACTCTAACCTCACGTTCACTTGACTGACTCCTTGTCATTCAGATCTCAGTTCTGCTGTTACTTAAGAGAAAGGCCCTTCCTTTTCTCTGGTTTAAAGTGACTACTTATGTCATGGTAACATAAGTGTTTGATATTTTTCTTGTTTGCTTCTTGTTGACTGTCTGTTCTCCCTCCACCAGAATGTAAGTTACGTGAGAACAGCTGTCATGTTCACAGCTGTATTTCCAGTGGTAGAAACAGTGCCTGGCATATGGTAGATGATCAGACAACATTTATTGAAAGAATGAGCTTGTAAATGAGAATGGATTTTGTTATTACTCAGACTGGGTACACAGGTGCTCACATTCATAATGCTTTGTTTCCTAAATAAATGTAATCAAGACGATTTTCTTGCTTGCTCATTACTTATTAATTGTCCTCCCCCCGTTCCTCTCAACCATTAATTGGAATCTTCTAGGGAGAGGCTATATTTCTCTGACTTCCTTTTATGTGGCTTTCTTTCTTCCAGGCATTTTGTTACTGGAAAGGGGAGTTTGTAGTTATTGGGCTTTGGGCATTGATTTTTAGGTTTTCTGTTATAAGGAAGCAAGCTTTAGTGCATTTGCTTGGAATAAAACAAACACAGAAGCTGACCATGATGGCAAATTTATCTCACTCTGATTTTTCTCACTCTGACAGTTTTTGCAGTACTACCTAAGTACTTAGATAAGGGCATTAGACAAGAATTGACAAATTGACGATGGCCAGATAGATACAAATTCACAGAATGTGAGTGAGTAGCAGGGTGAGACATGGAGCAGTCAGAGGGGATAGCGCTTCTCTTTCTGGCAGTGCCCTGTTTTTTCGTGGCAAATGTTAGTGGCATCAGTGAGACCTGGACCAGTTAACTGTTCCCCTTGCAGAGGGCCTGTAACCTAGGGAGCTGCAGGGGCTGTAGGCTCAGTACTGCTATGCCCACCTGGTAAGTCCTAGGCAATCTGCTTTGCTTTGCTAGGG
The DNA here is from genome assembly GCF_965194825.1 of Balaenoptera physalus. Lineage (NCBI taxonomy): Eukaryota > Metazoa > Chordata > Mammalia > Artiodactyla > Balaenopteridae > Balaenoptera > Balaenoptera physalus. Next base: position 61,203,769 of record NC_138890.1, read on the forward strand.
AAGCACTCCAAGCTCCTAGAATAAGGAAGAAGCAGGAGTCCAGCCATCTTTGTAAATGTTTGGGTCCTAAATGTTACTAGTGCTCAAAGACCTGGGCCTGGATTTAGAGAATGAAATCCCAGACATGGATATGAGCAGGAGAGTGTGTTGGGAGCAGAGTAGGCCAGCAGACATGGGCTTAAATTCCTAAAAAGGGTCTGTGTTTATTGAGAACTATAGCCTTGCAAGTACTGGGTCTTTACTCATTTCCAAGGCTCCCTTTCTCCCACCAAAAGCTGCCTTTTCCTTTTCCTTGTCTCTTATACACGGTTATCTTAACCTGCTTTAGATATTGTTGACTCTTCACTATTTATAAGCTCAGAAAAGGAAGACATTGGATAGTTCCTTGTCAGCTCTCTCCTTATTTTCCTCCTGTGAAGGGCTTAGACTTGTGGTTAATTCGGGGTATTTGGTCACTCTTGTTACTACTAAGTCAGTGTCTTAACTTGCTATCATTACTGACCATCCTCTATCCATCTGGGGTAATCTTTAATCTGTGTTTAAATTTATCTAGAAGTCCACTTTTTAGTGACTTTTTTTAATGCAAGAATTTCAGCTATAAGCCAGCAAGACAAGTATTTGAAGATTCTGATACCAGAAGGTGGCTTTTTGGTAGAACAGCAAGTAGCTCTCTCAAGCAACTTTCTCTGGGCTCAAAAATCATGATTCTCACTTCTTTCACCTCCCCTCCTCAGTCTTTTCTGAGCTAAATGATGATCTCTATTCCTTTAATCTTCTCTCACTTCTCTATTTCCTGGTCCTTCTGTTGTTTCTGCAATTCTTGTTCAAAGGAGTATTTTCTTTCAGAATTTTCACAGCTTTCTTCTAGCCAGGATTGTAGGTAAAATGTTAGGCTCCATCTCCTTTTCCCCCAGGCTATACAACATGTGTTTTTGTGTGTGTGTGCGATTGTAGAAATGTGGTTGGGACGGGTAAAATGCACTGTTATACTCTCCCACCCCATTTTGACTGTCATCCATAATTCTGAGTCATTTAAAGGTGCATCAGCCAGTGAGTCCCCAAACTCTAGGGGTGGTGATATCAGGCCTACGCTTCAGGTAGCTTATCAGGCTACCTCTTCCTTTCTTTCTTCCTTCCTTCCTTCCTTTTCTTTCTTTCTTTCTTCCTTCCTTCCTTCTTCTTTCTTTCTCTTTTTCTTCCTTCCTTCCTTTCCTTTCCTTTCCTTCCCTTTCCTTCCTCTCTTTCTCTCTTTTCTTGCATTGAGTTTTTTTTTGTTTTTTGTTTAAAAAGTAAACCAACTTGTATCTCTTTTTATTTTGATTTGCATTGATTTTCTCTTCTTTCCTTAAATCCTAAGAACTTCTTCAAAACCAGTTGCCAATTATTGTGTTCACAAGGATTTGGAGGGTCAGGCCCCCCAGCCCTGCCCCCCCGCCCCATGTTCTTCACCTGTGTATCTGATGGAATAATAGACTACGTGGAAACAGCTCTCAAATGTCTCTCTTCTCTTACACATGCATGCACACACATGCACATGAATGAACACATTCATTTTCTGAGGAATGGACCCTTCTCTAAGAGGAATCCATCTTGTTTCATGCAAATGCCCTCCATTACAGCAAAATTCAGGAGACTTTGAAAAAGGTAGAATTAGTGAGTTTTTTTTTTTTTTGCCCCCAAAGGCCTCAAAGCTCTTAAAATAAACCTTAAAAAACCTGCCACTCAGAGCTGCAGCTCTGAGAGCTGACAAATTGCAAACCTGGTGCAGTAAGACTCTCCTTCTCTCCTCTGATCTTTTTCCTCTTTCTCTCTCAATTTATTTTAACATCCCCTTTCATGGTCTTACCTAGGAAGTTGATTCAGTCCTTCATTGCCAGCTCTTAGCAGGAGAAGCAGCAGGGCTTCCGGCCCTAATTTATGGTTTACATTTCTTCTCCATTCTCTTTCTTTGCCACTCCAGTTCCTCATCTCCCAGCATCCTACTGACCCCTCCCCCATTAGAATGGACAGTGTCACCTCATGTGACATGTAGCTTTGGAATTTGATGTCAGTACTAGCCTAGTGATTTGGGTAGCACTTGGGAGCCTGTTTTGTGCCTGTGCTGCTAGATGAGGAAATGGGAGCTTTTCTCTTGCTGTACCATCTTTCTTTCCCCTTGCCTGCCTAGCCCTGGTGAGCCCTGTTGCCGGGGAAAATGGAGAACTCTTTACCCTGATTAATTCTAGGGTATTATCCTAAGAAGTTACAAAATAGCATTTTGGAGCAAGATGTCAGGGCGTTTCCCTGCAGTTCCCATGGAAGGAGGTGACCTTTCAGATACATTTTTCAACATCTTTGGGGGCCCATTTGAAGAGAGCTGAAGCAATAATTAGGACTAAGCAAAGAAAATGAATTTGGAGCCAGAATACTTTAATAAGAAGGTTAAAAAACCAGAACCTGCTGATACATAATAAATAGAAGTTTGAGCTTTGTTCTCTTCTTATTTATTCCTTCCCTTTTTGCCTTTGTTTTTGGTTTTCTTCCCAAGACTTGGGGACTCTCCGTTATTCCCTTGGTGGTGGAATGAGGGTCTTGTTGGTGACAGCCTGCTGAGTGAGATTCAGGCAGGTGGAGGGAGCAGAGGTGGGCTCCCTTCAGGTACTGCTAAATCCAGGAGTTTTGGTTCGTTTGGGGAAGGGATAAACTTGCTTTCATTTTTAGGTTCATTTGCATTCCCCCAAGGATTCTTTGGGACTAACTGTATTTTCCAGATGATTGTCTCTGAGAAATGGGGAAGGAAAGAAATTTTCTGGACAGTTTTTGCCAGGCTTTCTGAGCAGTTGGAACCTCAAGCCAAAGATACGTGGGTTTGTCTCCTTAAGATCTTCTCTAGGTCACAGTAGTAAGGCCCCCAGTTCATTTGGGAGGCAGGCAGTATGATATAGGTAAGAGCTTGGACTTTGGAGTCAGATCTGCTTTTGAATTCTGACTTTGCCACTGATTAGCTCTGTGACCTTGGAAAAGTGACTTTACCCCTCTGAGTCTAGCTTTCTCATATGTAATGGAGGATAACAATGGTACCTATGACATAGGGCTGTTGTGAGCCCAATGTCTGGTGAATAAATACTTTCTAAATGTTAGCTGTAATTGTTATTTTGAGATACTGATGGAATATCAGATTGAACCTTCTTGGCAAGAGGCAATAAGGTAGGAAGTTGCTAGAAAAACCATGAAGGAAGATAGGAGGTTGAGGGAGAGAAAAAAGCATGTAGCAAAAAGAAAAGGAGGAGAACTCTGGGTACTGTAATGAGTTACCTATTGTTTTACTACGTTAGTAAATCCCAAGTCTTCCCCTTTGCTAATCCAGCAAGATGATTGTTCTCCCAGAAGCCCCCAGCTTGTTACTGGCTCCTCTGCAAAGATTTAATAGCCATAGCAGCCACAATATCCTACAATACCAGGACATCATTATTTTTATAAAACATACAGCTGTGTTTTGCCACCTGCGCTTTGAAGTGTTATAAATAAAGCTCACCATACTTGTCAGAATAGGTTCAAAAAGTGCATTTTGAGATGCAGTACCTTTGCCCTGACAATGTGTTTATTATCTTGCTTGTTAATTCAGAATTGGTTAACTTGAGGCACCTCTGTGCCAGCCTGCTCACACCACTGCTCATCTCAAAGGCTTCAACAGAGGGACTCAGTGTGGCACTCTCCTTCGCTCTGTTTCCCTGAGAAGTCATCAAGTGGGGAACAGGAAAGCGGGGGAAACAGTTCTTGGAGCTGATACTCTTCCCCAAACGTGTTTGTGTGGGAAAGAATAAATCACGGGCCAAATGGAGCAAGCAACAGAGATTAGGAGCTTCTTGATGTTCTGGAAAACAGTCAAGTGCAAACAAATAAATTAGATGAAAACCTTTGTTAGACACTTTGGTTTGCTTTCTCATCAAGATGTTGGACTGTGGGCTGTTTCTCTCCATACCTGATAATTAGAACACTAAGACGTTCTTTTTGCCTCTGATAAGCATTTGCTCTGATATGGGAGAAGGAGGGAGAGAGGCTTGTCTGGGGGCATTGCCATAGAGGAGGTGCCGGTGCCGATTACTTCAAGTCTCGGCAGGGCCACCCATCAGTGCACAGGTCTGGCTTGGGGAGGCTGTGTGCAGACAAGGAGCAAGGCACAGGGCTCAAGAGTGCAGGCCTGGAGTCACAAGGACCCAGGTTCAAAGGCTGACTTTGCCACTACTAGCTGGGGGTATTAATTTCCTGTGGCTGCTGTAAAAGGTTAAAACAAGCCTGAAGACTTAAAACAAGTAGAGATTCTAGTTCTCGTTCTGGAGGACAGAAGTCTGAAGTCAGTATCACTGGGCTGAAATCAAGGTGTTGGCAGGGCCACACTCTCTCTCGAGGCTCTAGGGCAAATCTGTTCCTTGTTTCTTCCAGCTTCTGGTGGCTGCTGGCATTCTTTGGCTTGTGGCCTCATCACTCCATTCTTTAAGTTCAGCATCTTCAAATCTCTCTGCTCTGTTTTCACATCACCTTCTCTTCTGTGCCTGTGTCAAATCTCCCTTTGCCTCTTTCTTACAGGAACGTTGTGATTGTATTTAGGGCCTATAATCCAGGATAATCGTTTTAAGATCCTTAATCACATCTGTGAAGACCTTTTTTTCTTGTAAGGTAAATTGGCAGGTTCCAGGCATTAGGACCTGATAATCTTTGGAGGGCTGCTAGACTTTCACCAATATAAGTTTGCTTTCTTATCTGTAAAATAAAAATGGTGATTGTATCTTCTGGAATAATTCCATGAGGCTTAAATGGAACCTTGCATGCCAAACACTTGGCACAGTATCAGATATACAGTTGGTGCCTAGTACCTAGTAAATATTCTTTTTTTGGGGGGGAGGTATTTTTAAATTTTATTTATTTTTATTGAAGTGTAGTTGATTTACAATCTTGTGCCAACCTCTGCTATACAGCAAAGTGACTCAGTTATACACTCATTTATACATTCTTTTTTTAATATTCTTTTCCATTATGGTTTATCCCAGTGAAACCACACAACTCAGATTTGGGACTTGAACCCAGCCAAATTGGGACTTGAACTCACGGTCTTTTAATTGAGATCACACACCTGGTCTCAGGACTTAATGAAACTCAGGGTCTATATGTCTCATCACAGAAAGAATTTAGTGAGAGACAAAGTGATAGGTAAGAAGTGGATTTGTTTGGAGAGAAACACACTCCACAGACAGAGTATGGGCCATCTCAGAAGGCGAGAGGCCCTGAAATATGGGGTGGTTAGTTTTTATGGGCTGGGTAATTTCATAGGCTAATGAGTGGGAGGATTATTCCAGCTATTTTGGGGAAGGGGCAGAAATTTCCAGGAATTGGGCCACTGCCCACTTTTTGATCTTTGATGGTTGGCCTCGGAACTGTCATGGCACTGCTGCGTGTGTTTTATAATAATGTATTACAGTGAGCATATACTGAGGCTCAAGGTCTACTGGAAGTCGAATCTTCTGCTATCTGGACCTAGTTGGTAATCAGTTTGTTACGTCTTATAGCTATGTCATTCTTTTAAAGGTTGTGCCCTGACCCCTTCCCTTCTGTTTAACCAGGAGATTGGATATAGTTCGCTGTGCTATACAGTAGGACCTTTTTGTTTATCCATTATAAATGTAATAGTTTGCATCTACTAACCCCAAATTCCCAGTCTACCAACCCCAAATTCCCAGTAAATATTCTTATTTATGTACATAAATCTTACTATTATTATTATTTAGCTATCTTCTATGAAAGGGAGAGGAATAGTTCCTTAACACTTCCTCAAGACTTTATTTGACTTTGGACATTCCCTCCTGCCTCCCCCCCACCCCCATCATTGTCCCCATATCCCTAGGGTCTTTGGCCATCATCCCCCACAGTCAGCAGCTGTGTCCTCAAGGCCACTTTCTTACCCAGTCCTTCATTTTCCTTTCTCAGTGCATGAGCTAATCTTTAGAAACAGGCCTCACCCTTCTGTTTATGTCCCCTCAAAATTCATATGTTGAAGCACTACTTTTTTAAAAAAAATTATTATTATTTTTTATACAGCAGGTTCTTACTAGTCATCAATTTTATACACATCAGTGTATACATGTCAATCCCAATCGACCAATTCAGCACCCCCCCCCACTGCCCCACAGTTTTCCCCCCTTGGTGTCCATACGTTTGTTCTCTACATCTGTGTCTCAATTTCTGCCCTGCAAACCGGTTCATCTGTACCATTTTTCTAGGTTCCACATATATGCGTTAATATATGATATTTGTTTTTCTCTTTCTGACTTACTTCACTCTGTATGACAGTCTCTAGATCTATCCACGTCTCAACAAATGACTCAATTTCGTTCCTTTTAATGGCTGAGTAATATTCCATTGTATATATGTACCACATTTTTTATCCATTTGTCTGTCGATGGGCATTTAGGTTGCTTCCATGACCTGGCTATTGTAAATAGTACTGCAATAAACATTGGGATGCATGTGTCTTTTTGAATTATGGTTTTCTCTGGGTATATGCACAGTAGTGGGATTGCTGGATCATATGGTAATTCTATTTTTAGTTTTTTAAGGAACCACCATACTGTTCTCCATAGTGGCTGTATCAATTTACATTCCCACCAACAGTGCAAGAGGGTTCCCTTTACTCCACACCCTCTCCAGCATTTGTTGTTTGTAGATTTTCTGATGATGCCCATTCTGATTGGTGTGAGGTGATACCTCATTGTAGTTTTGATTTGCATTTCTCTAATAATTAGTGATGTTGAGCAGCTTTTCAGTGCTTCTTGGCCATCTGTATGTCTTCTTTGGAGAAATGTCTATTTAGGGCTTCTGCCCATTTTTTGATTGGGTTGTTTGTGTCTTTAATATTGAGCTGCATGAGCTGTTTATGTATTTTGGAGATTAATCTTTTGTCCGTTGATTCATTTGTAAATATTTTCTCCCATTCTGAGGGTTGTCTTTTTGTCTTGTTTTATGGTTTCCTTTGCTGTGCAAAAGCTTTGAAGTTTCATTAGGTCCCATTTGTTTATTTTTGTTTTTATTTCCATTACTCTAGGAGGTGGATCAAAAAAGATCTTGCTGTGATTTATGTCAAAGAGTGTTCTTCCTATGGTTTCCTCTAAGAGTTTTATAGTGTCTGGTCTTATATTTAGGTCTCTAATCCATTTTGAGTTTATTTTTGGGTATGGTGTTAGGGAGTGTTCTAATTTCATCCTTTTACATGTAGCTGTCCAGTTTTCCCAGCACCACTTATTGAAGAGACTGTCTTTTCTCCATTGTATATCTTTGTCTCCTTTGTCATAGATTAGTTGACCATAGGTGCGTGGGTTTATCTCTGGGCTTTCTGTCTTGTTCCGTTGATCTATGTTTCTGTTTTTGTGCCAGTACCATATTGTCTTGATTACTGTAGCTTTGTAGTATAGTCTGAAGTCAGGGAGTCTGATTCCTCCAGCTCCGTTTTTTTCCCTCAAGACTGCTTTGGCTATTCAGGGTCTTTTGTGTCTCCGTACAAATTTTAAGATTATTTGTTCTAGTTCTGTAAAAAATGCCATTGGTAATTTGATAGGGATTGCATTGAATCTGTAGATTGCTTTGGGTAGTATAGTCATTTTCACAATATTGATTCTTCCAATCCAAGAACATGGTATATCTCTCCATCTGTTGGTATCATCTTTAATTTCTTTCATCAGTGTCTTACAGTTTTCTACATACAGGTCTTTTGTCTCCCTAGGTAGGTTTTTTCCTAGGTATTTTATTCTTTTTGTTGCAATGGTAAATGGGAGTGTTTCGTTTAATTTCTCTTTCAGATTTTTCATCATTAGTGTATAGGAATGCAAGAGATTTCTGTGCGTTAATTTTGTATCCTGCAACTTTACCAAATTCATTGATAAGCTCTAGTAGTTTTCTGGTGGCATCTTTAGGATTCTCTATGTATAGTATCATGTCATCTGCAAACAGTGACAGTTTTACTTCTTCTTTTCCAATTTGTATTCCTTTTATTTCTTTTTCTTCTCTGATTGCAGTGGCTAGGACTTCCAAGACTATGTTGAATAATAGTGGTGAGAGTGGACATACTTGTCTGGTTCCTGATCTTAGAGGAAATGCTTTCAGTTTTTCACCATTGAGAATGATGTTTGCTGTGGGTTTGTCATATATGGCCTTTATTATGTTGAGGTAATTTCCCTCTGTGCCCACTTTCTGGAGAGTTTTTATCATAAATGGGTGTTGAATTTTGTCAAAAGCTTTTTCTGCATCTATTGAGATGATCATATGGTTTTTATTCTTCAATTTGTTAATATGGTGTATCACATTGTTTGATTTGCATGTATTGAAGAATCCTTGCATCCCTGGGATAAATCCCACTTGATATGATCCTTTTAATGTGTTGTTGGATTCTGTTTGCTAGTATTTTGTTGAGGATTTTTGCATCCATATTCATCAGTGATACTGGTCTGTAATTTTCTTTTTTTGTAGTATCTTTGTCTGGTTTTGGTATCAGGGTGATGGTGGCCTCATAAAATGAGTTTGGGAGTGTTCCTTCCTCTGCAATTTTTTGGAAGAGTTTGAGAAGGATGGGTGTTAGCTCTTCTCTAAATGTTTGATAGAATTCACCTGTGAAGCCATCTGGTCCTGGACTTTAGTCTGTTGGAAGATTTTTAATCACAGTTTCAATTTCAGTGCTTGTGATTGGTCTGTTCATATTTTCTATTTCTTCCTGGTTCAGTCTTGGAAGGTTATACCTTTCTAAGAATTTGTCCATTTCTTCCAGGTTGTCAATTTTATTGGCATAGAGTTGCTTGTAGTAGTCTCTTAGGATGCTTTGTATTTCTGTGGTGTCTGTTGTAACTTCTCCTTTTTCATTTCTAATTTTATTGATTTGAGTCCTCTCCCTCTTTTTCTTGATGAGTCTGGCTAATGGTTTATCAGTTTTGTTTATCTTCTCAAAGAACCAGCTTTTAGTTTTATTGATCTTTGCTATTGTTTTCTTTGTTTCTATATCATTTATTTCCACTCTGATCTTTATGATTTCTTTCCTTCTGCTAATTTTGGGTTTTGTTTGTTCTTCTTTCTCTAGGTCCTTTAGGTGCAAGGTTAGATTTTTTATTTGAGATATTTCTTGTTTCTTGAGGTAGGCTTGTATAGCTGTAAACTTCCCTCTTAGAACTGCTTTTGCTGCATCCCATAGGTTTTGGATCGTCGTGTTTTCATTGTCATTTGTCTCTAGGTATTTTTTGATTTCCTCTTTGATTTCTTCAGTGATCTCTTGGTTATTTAGTAACGTATTGTTTAGCCTCCATGTGTTTGTGTTTTTCACGTTTTTTTCCCTGTAATTCATTTCTAATCTCATAGCGTTGTGGTCAGAAAAGATGCTTGATATGATTTCAGTTTCCCTAAATTTACTGAGGCTTGATTTGTGACCCAAGATGTGATCTATCCTGGAGAATGTTCCGTGTGCACTTGAGAAGAAAGTGTAATCTGCTGTTTTTGGATGGAATGTCCTATAAATATCAATTAAATCTATCTGGTCTATTGTGTTGTTTAAAGCTTTTGTTTCCTTATTAATTTTCTGTTTGGATGATCTGTCCGTTGGTGTAAGTGAGGTGTTAACGTCCCCCACTATTATTGTGTTACTGTCGATTTCCTCTTTTATAGCTGTGAGCAGTTGTCTTATGTATTGAGTGCTCCTATGTTGGGTGCATATATATTTATAATTGTTATATCTTCTTCTTGGATTGATCCCTTGATCCTTATGTAGTGTCCTTCCTTTCCTCTTGTAGCATTCTTTATTTTAAAGTCTATTTTATCTGATACGAGTATAGCTGCTCCAGCTTTCTTTTGATTTCCATTTGCATGGAATATCTTTTTCCATCCCCTCACTATCAGTCTGTATGTGTCCCTAGGTCTGAAGTGGGTCTCTTGTAGACAGCGTATATATAGGTCTTGTTTTTGTATCCATTCAGCAAGCCTGTGTCTTTTGGTTGGAGCATTTAATCCATTCACGTTTAAGGTAATTATTGATATGTATGTTCCTTTGACCATTTTCTTAATTGTTTTGGGTTTGTTTTTGTAGGTCCTTTTCTTCTCTTGTGTTTCCCACTTAGAGAAGTTCCTTTTTTGTAGAGCTGGTTTGGTGGTGCTGAATTCTCTTAGCTTTTGCTTGTCTGTAAAGCTTTTGATTTCTCCATCGAATGTGAATGAGATCCTTGCTGGGTAGAGTAATCTTGGTTGTAGGTTCTTCCCTTTCATCACTTTAAGTATATCCTGCCACTCCCTTCTGGTTTGTAGGGTTTCTGCTGAGAAATCAGCTGTTAACCTTATGGGAGTTCCCTTGTATGTTATTTGTCGTTTTTCCCTTGCTGCTTTCAATAATTTTTCTTTGTCTTTAATTTTTGCCAATTTGATTACTGTGTGTTTCGGTGTGTTTCTCCTTGGGTTTATCCTGTATGGGACTCTCTGCGCTTCCTGGATTTGGGTGGCTATTTCCCTTCCCATGTTAGGGAAGGTTTCAACTGTAATCTCTTCAAATATTTTCTCTGGTCCTTTCTCTCTCTCTTCTGCTTCTGGGACCCCTATAATGTGAATGTTGTTGTGTTTACTGTTGTCCCAGAGGTCTCTTCGGCTGTCTTCATTTCTTTTCCTTCTTTTTTCTTTATTCTGTCCTGCAGCAGTGAATTCCACCATTCTGTCTTCCAGGTCACTTATCCGTTCTTCTGCCCTAGGTTTTCTGCTATTGATTCCTTCTAGTGTAGTTTTCATTTCAGTTATTGTATTGTTCATCTCTGTTTTTTTGTTCTTTAATTCTTCTAGATCTTTGTTTAACATTTCTTGCATCTTCTCGATCTTTGCCTCCATTCTTTTTCCGAGGTCCTAGATCATCTTCACTATCATTATTCTGAATTCTTTTTCTGGAAGGGTGCCTATCTCCACTTCATTTAGTTGTTTTTCTGGGGTTTTATCTTGTTCCTTCATCTGGTACATAGCCCTCTGCCTTTTCATCTTGTATGTCTTTCTGTAAATGTGTTTTTTGTTCCACAGGCTGCAGGATTGTAGTTCTTCTTGGTTCTGTACTAACTTCTAAAATGGCAGTATTTGGAACAAGGGAGTAATTTGGAAGCAGTTTTAAGTTAAATGCAGTCATAAGTGTGGGGCCCTGATATGGTAGGATTAAGATCTTTATAAGAAGAAATACCAGAGAGCTCTTTTTTTCCACAGCATTCGTACACTGAGGATGCCACTTGAGGCCAGGGAGAAGGTGGCTGTATACAAGCCTGGAAGAGAGCTCTCACTAGCAACAAAACCAGCCAGAACATTGATCTTGGACTTCTAACCTCCAGAACTAGGAAGAGAAAATAAGTTTCTCTTGTTTAAGCCATCCAGTGTATGGTATTTTGTTATGGTAGTCCTAGCAGACTAATATGGGGGGTTATAACCTGGTTCATACCCACTTCTGCTCAGATACCTGGGGAGAAGCTTGGGCTGTGAAATTATTCCCAATTACCATTCAAGACAGTTTGCTGTGTTGCTGTTTTCCCAGGGATAATAGTAACTATAATGAAGCATAGAAGAATATTTTTACAGTGGTATTTAGTATCTGATAGCTATTAGCCAACAGGTACGGTACCCCAGCGAGGTACGGTACCCCAGCGAGGCACGGTAAATGCATTTTATCTGTTCTGTTACTTGCTGTTTCACGAACACATCCCCGAAGCATTTTAATCTTGTTTTTCATACTTGTCTTCAAGAGAGGAATTGTTCTGATTTGCAACTTTGGGGGATAATTACTATATTCATTAATTTCTGTTCTTTTCTCCCCTCCATTTATTACTGGTTTCTTGAGAAAATTTTCCCCTAAATCTACACTAAGTGGAGACGGGTCACTTGATTAAAGGGTATTTTACAACAGTGGTTTCTCTAACTTCCTTGGTACACTGATGGGAGGGCTGTGTCATCATCTTCTTACCTGAGGTGAAGGTCTCCCTGGTCTGGGCGCAGATGAGTAAGAGGTTTGTGAGACCTCTGACCTCAGGCTTCATTGCAGAGTGTTTTTTTGCACTGGGATATTCCTGGGCAAAGGACAGGAGAGGCTTAGCTGGTTTTCTTCTTATCAGAGATTCAGTCATAGACGTTAACCAAGCATGTGTTATGTACAGGACATTGTGTACAGCACTGTGGGGAACATGGTTCTTTGCTCATATGGGTACTCAGTACATGTTGATTACGTGAATGTGTGGCTAGATAGAGTGATCTTTGCCTTCAGAAAGACTGAAGGGGTAGGCCAGGGCTTCATTGGCTGGGGGCTAGTGGATGAAGGGTGCTGTAACCTCCCTGGAAATTGGGAACATAATTCGGAGCATCCTGTTGGGGGCCATGATGCCCTGGCACTTGGATCTATAAGAGAAAGCAGTAGAGGAGAAAAGCTGTGTTGTGAGGATGGTTTATTTTGCATTTAATTTTTTCTGGTGTTTTGGCCTCATGAGTCCCCTTTTTTCATTGTAGACAGGGACTGTTATGTATGTTCCTTGTAAGTGCAGATGCTTCATAAATGTCAAGTGATCACCCAAGACAGTTGAGGGAGGAGTTGGAAAAATAGTAGCTTAGACAAGTTGGCCAAGGATAGGGCAGAGGCAGAGATATATGTGAGTTAGATGCTTGGGAAAAGAACTGAAGAAGGTAAGAAAGCAGAAGCCAAGAAAGGATTTGAATTAATCTGGAACTGAGTGGGAGCCCAGTTTAGAGAAGTCTGATCTGGGCTAAATACTCAGGGAAAGAGCACTGGAGGGGTTTCTATCTGTAAGAATGAGGAAAGACAGAGAGTAGTTAGCTTGCGATACTGAGGGAAAGGGGACACTGGGAAGAATGGCTTAATTCTTTTCTGCCCCTCCCACACACCATGTATCTCTCCTTTATGACACTTGTCATACTATGTGGCAATTATTTGTTCATATGCTTTTCTTCTGCGAGAAGGTAGAAGGGGCTCAGTCATCTCTATATTTTAATTACCTAACTCTGTGTCCATCACACAGCAGGCGCTGCACTGGTAACTAATGAACATTCTTGAGGTTAAGGTCTGGGTGAGCCATTCATTGAGAACTGAAATGTGAGGGGTTGAGGCGGGGCAGAGGGGAGATGAGCACGTAACTGGCTTGGGGGGTGTTGAACAGGATAGAACTGAGAAGTGAGACAGAATCTAAATCTTTCAAGAATTTACCAAACGTTTCTTCTGTGTCAAGTGTCGAGTTAGCTGGGCATGTGGACGTGGTCCCTGTCCTTACGATGCTTAAGGCCTAGCAGTGGAGGAAGATAACTGTATAAGAAAGTGTAGTAAATGCAATGAAAAGGGAAGTACGGGTGCTGTGTCAGTGCCTAATTGAATCTAGTGAGGAGGATCATCGAAGGCCTCCTACATGAAGTGTCTTAGGATGAGTAGCAAACCTTTAAGATGAGTAGGAATTTGCCAGATAAAGAGGAGGGGAAACAAAGTTCCAAGGAGACACGTGCAAAGGCCTGGAGGTGGGAGACAAGATGTCTTAGAGCATTGAGAAGAAAGTTCCATAAGCCCAACTATAGACATGGTGAGGAAATAGAGAAAGCTGGAGACATTGATTGGGGCTTGATGGTGGAAGGCCTGGGTATGGAATTTGACCTTTTCCCTGAGAGCCCTGGAAAACCATTGAATGGTTTCAAGCAGGGGAAGGTAGGATCGAATTCATGCTCTAGCTGTAGAATAATCCCTCTAACATTTAATCAAGGTGTATACTTGTAATTTGTTGATCTTTTACCCTAAAACCCTCTGACACTGCAGCAGAGTCTGTCCATTTGCTCTAAATCACTGAGTGCAAGAGCCTGAAGTGTGGTAGAGAGTGTGGGCTGCCCCAGGCCTGAGTTCCTTATGTTTGAAGTTAGACCCAGAGCCCGGGCTGTGTTGCTGAGCATGGGGTGTTCAGGACTGTAACTCCTACCTCCTCTGCAGCTCTTCCCACCCTCACCTCACTGCCCCCTTCACAGCAGCTTAAAATTCCTCAGCCACTGTACCTTCCTCTGCTTTGTGCTCTCTACAAATTGAAAATTTTTATGACAATGTCAAATCAATGGGAAAAGTTCTGAAAAGTAGGATTGAGAAATAAAGACCTCTTTGCCTTTTCTCCCTGCAAGGGAATTAGAAAAATATAGAAATTCTAAGTTATATGTTATGAAACCCTTGGGGTTTCCTTTCTTTTGAAAATTTTTTACATTAACCAAAAATCCGACAGAGATGCTTATGGGAAGATAATTCCTTTTGGCTGGAGATTAAGCTCCACGTTGTGAGCTTTTTAATTTTCTTTCTTTAGTGGTGGGTTGGGACCCAACTGTGCAGTCGCTAAAGCTCATCACAGTCCTGTTGCCGGGTGAGTTAACTCTGTGAATCTGTATGTTTTCCCCTTGTATCTACCTAATGAAAGCCAAATTAAATCCATTTTTAATCAAGGAGATGAATGACAGGTTTTTCTTTAGAAAAGAAACCACAAGGCCCCAAAGTACTGGATACAATAAAAAGTAAAGTTTTTATTTGCATGTGTGCCGTTAGGCATGGCTTTAAGGTCAGGCAAATGGGAGGTGCTGTTAAAGTAGTATTTGGAAATATGCCATCCCAGGGAAATGAAGAAGAGTGCTTTTCTCTCTGCCCTTCTTTCATAGTTTGTGCAGCCTGTGTGTCCCTAACACCTTGCACAGGTACACAGTACATAGTAGGATAGTAGGTGCCCAGAGATACCTGAACGAATGGAGGGATGGTTCTGAGCAGGGCCTTCTTTCTCTCTCGTTGCCCCCTCCCTCCAGCCTCTCAGTCTGCTTATTTGTTCATTTCTTCATTCATTCAACATACATTTATTCCTCCTGGGCTGCTGTGAGGGCCACAGGTAAGGAATGGGATGAAGGGAAGTTTCCAGTGAATTGAGGCTGAGAGCCATGGCCAGTGCTCTCCTTCCTCTTCAACACATTTTATCCCTTATTTTGGGACGTCGGTTTCACCAACATCATCCTCCTGAAAATTGCTTTCTTCCACCTGCTTTGGTGGAAGGAAATGGCTTCTCTTAGGGCAGAGGGAGTAGGGAAGAAGACTCTTCAGCTCAGTGGCTATCCAGAGGATGTCTCCATGGGCTGTGAGGGGTGGGGCTGTAGGGGGGGCCAAGTTTGCTTTGCCTGGGATTTGATTCCCATAATCATAGATTTGGCTTTGGCCTCTGGGGTCGCAGGGCATTGGGACCTCTAGAGGACTCACTCAAGGCACCAAACCTCTGCAGCCCACATTCCAGCTTGCTATTGTTATCAGATGGGTTCCCTGAGTGATGCTCTTCATCTGAGCAAGAAAGTGGCTTCTATTGAGAGCCTTTCAGAGGGTCTCAGAAGACTGGGTTTGGGTTATTCCAGAAACCCTGGGCTGAGAAAATAACAGATTCATTAAAGCTGTGCCCTCTGCTTCCTCATTGTGCTGATCAGCTTGGGTTGCCCTCACCTGAGAGGTGGTGGTTGGGGGTGGGGGTGAGCAATTTGGGCAGGTGAACATGGAGGAAAATAGATAAAATTGACAGTAGTTGGTGATGGGCAGGGGGCAGAAGGAAAGTGGGGGAAAGGAGAGGGAGTGTTGAGGAGAGCTCCTGGGTTTCTGGCTCGTGCAGGAAAGCTAGGCAACTCTAGAGGAGGATCAGTAGAGTAGCTTTGGACTTGTTGAGTGTGAGACATACAGAGGAGAGCAGAGCACGGCATATCCTTGGGGGAGATTGTGCCTAGAATCTCAGGCTGTTTTCCTGTTCTAATTACCCACTTGGGTTTTAGGCCACTGTGAGGGATAATACAGTACAAATCCAGATTCTATTTACAAACTAACTCCTTCTATTAATAGATATTGAGAATTTGCAAGAACTAACAAACCATTGAACTGCAAGGCAAAGGAGTGAATTCATAAGCAAAATTCACAAACAGTGGTGACCCTCTTATCTTAGCAGGCTTCTTTTTCCTCTCTCCAGTCTCCCTTTCACATGGGGCAGTTCTGAAAAGGAGAGAGATTGCAAAGGTTTGTTAAGAAAGTGCAATGAGCTATGTGTTTGGAACCCATCTGACCCATCTGGCAAAGTGGGTTCTTGTGTATCATGATGCCACTCCCCCGTAAACCCTTTGCTCCAGCATTGTTGAAATAAATACATGTTTCAAGTTTCATGCCTCCAGGTCTTCAAAAAGCAGTCTTGCCTCTGCTTGGGATGCTTTTCTCATTGTCTTTGGTTAATTCCTCTTCCTCTTCCAAAGAAGTCCTCTCTGACCCCTATCTCCTGATGGAGATATCTGTGCTTTCCTGCTGTGGAGCCTTCTAGCCATCTCTGTCAGGGCTCTTTCAACCCAGTGCTTACTGTAACTACTGATTTACTTATCAATTTACATTGCCCGTCTAGAAGCTCCTGGACAACAGGACCCCTCTTAGTCTTTGTATCCCCAGCACCTGGCACATGTCTGGGATGTAGCAGGTCTCAATAAACATGTGCTGAGGGGTGAATAATCTGCTACTTGGATGTGTTGGAGGTGGTGGCAACTGGATATATGTTCCCTAGTAGGTGGTAAGGGCTTATTCATCTTTTCATAGTGAACAAGTTTTTACTTTTTTGTAGCTTTCCTGTATGGGAAAGTGAACAAGGTCTTTGCAAAAATATTTTTCTGAATTGGCGTGGCTGTTGAGTGCTCATCTGGGGTTGAAAATGATTTTGGCATGGGTATGAAACTGCAGGTAGTAAGTGAGCAGTGTGTCTGGGCTGCATGGGCATAGTGCTCTTGTGTTTTCTGGTTGCTTTCCACATTTTCATAAGTTGCAACTCAAACATCCAGCTTCTCTGAAGCCAGGGCTTGTGCCTGGTTGTTCATGGGAGTGGTTGCCTTTCACTGTGAGAGGCTGTAATATTAACCAAGCTTCTTCTACAATGTTTTCTGTTGGCATTAGCAGGGGCTGCGGTGGCTGTTTTAAGGAGAGCTGCCACAAGAGGAATCCCTGAACAGTGAGAGACAGGATAGAATAATTGGAAAGAATTACCTCCTATTTTGTGTCAGGCCAGGCCCTTTGGCAAAATAGAAGGTGTAGGGAAGGTGCTGAGTGACAGAAATAAAAATGCGATACCACCTGAGAGGTAAAGGGGTAGCTTTGTAAGGAAACCAGAAAGAACTGGGACCCCTGCTATAAGGGTGAGGCAAGGGAGGGCCACTTGGCATCTGTTACACCCTTGGTGCCCTTAAAATGATAACTATCTTACTCATGACCCAGTGGGGTTGGGTTCAGAGCATCTGCTGCCCAAAATGTGGGTTCCAAATGCTTTTTGATCCTCGGCTGAATGTGCTCTACTTAGAGGCTGATTGTAAGACTGATTGTTTCTAGGGAATGTTTACCAGGGCAGGTAGCTGGCATGTTATCCCCTTTCAGCAAATCTGGTGCTGTGAGAAGACTAGCTGGTAAGTCATCCTCATGGAGCCTACTGTGGCAGGAGAGACTTCCTGGGATCCCACTGGCATCCCCATCACAAGGTCACTCACTGGAACTGAGAGTCCCTTTGCAGGCTCCCAGTCTAGGATACTGCTGTTGGCTGAGCTGTACGCCTGTCAGTTGCAGGCTGATGACTCCTGGCAGGCTGGGATTTGGTTGGTGGCATCTTGCAGAGCCCTCTGACACTACCTGCTGTCATGAATCCTGTTGTATCCCCCTTGTACGCATGCTTCAGTGTCTCATGATATACTACTCTTAAGAAGAACAGGTGCCAGATGGGAAAAATATCTCTCTTGGGTTTATGTGTGCTTTTAAAAAAAAAAAAAAACATTAAAAAAATTGTAGCCTGGTTTGGCAATTTTCCAGGCTCAGGATGTGTTTGTCATGTTCTTGTTGCCCTATGGAGACCAGCAGAGCTGTGAAGAGAAACCACCTCATTAGGAGACTCTAGAAGAAAACTGGGCTCTCCTGGCACTTCCTCAGGGATTTGGGCCCTTTCCCTTCCACAGCCTGCCAAGGTCAGGGCCTGGGAATGCTCCCCAGAGCAGTGTGCTCTGTGCCAGTGTCCAAGGATCTTAAGGAATTTAATTAAGCAACTAATAGAGTACGGGATGTTTAATGTTAAAGTGTGATTTTGTTGACATTAAACATAGTTACTTAAATATCAGCTAATTAGTGCTTTTTAATATTGCTTCTTGAACTCAAGTTTGGTTACTGCAGTTGACGTAGATACTTGACAAACCCAAGTTCCTTGTGGAGGCATGGGGCACAGTTGAACATGGACTCGGAGGAGAGGAAGAGAGAACACATAATTTACAGCTGCTGAAATAATTCAGCTGTTTCCCTTGCTGACTGCTCTCCTTCTCTGTACTGCTGATGCAGTGAATTTTTAATGGGATGGGCTCTTGCTGTGCCAGTCAGGGTTGGGATGAGGCCTTTTTGATTGTTGGGAATAAACTCTAAGGTTGGCAGGAACGCTTTAAATTTGAAACTAATGCCACATTCCCCTTTAATCCCAGCACAGGATCTGAGCTTTGGGGTATGCTTTGGTATGAGGGCTGCATCTTGTTGTGTGAAAGCAGGCACTGAACTGTGGACATTATTGATTAGGTAATGAGGGAAAGTGGGGAGATGAGAGTCTAGGGCTAGGGTTCAGCTTACAGGGCTGCAGACAAACTGAGCTGCTCTTAGACAGAGAAGAGTCTTGCCTCTATGGAGTGGTTGGTGAGCCTTCAGAAGGTCTTCCTGCCTGAAAAATCTTCTCTGCACACCTGCCAGGGTGTCACTATTATGGTTTAAGTTGTTCATCTGCTCACCTGGTAATCTCTCCACCTACCCATTCATTTACTTATTTATCTGCCATACTTTTATTGAGGGCCTACTGTATCCTAGACCCTGCACTAGCTAGGGATGGCGCAGTGGATGAGGAAGGAGTCTCTCCCCTCAGGGAGTTCATATTTATAGTACAATTTGGTGGGTTTTATGATAGCTGCACAGAGAGTTATGGGAGTACATGAAGGACCAATAAAATATGGCAAATCAAACCCAGCAGGATATAAAAATGATCATCTGACCAAGTTGGACTTATCCTGGGAATGCAAGGGTGGTTTCACATTAGAAAATCTGCACATACAATTTGCTACTTTAGTAGGTTAAAGGAAAAACTATATGATCATCTTAGAGTAGAGAAAACATGTGATAAAATTTAACACCCACTCATGATAAAACCTCTTAGCTGTTTAGAAATAGAAAGGCACTTCTTTACCTTGACAGACTATCTACCAGAGAAACTACAGAAGACATCATTTTTTTTCTTAAATTTTTAGAAAAGAGAACAATATAATTAATGTACCCATGTGCTCATTATCCGGTTTCAGCAATTACCAACTCGTGGGCAATCTTATATTTTTTTAGCATGGTAAAATATAGATAGCATAAAATTTGCCATTTTAACCATTTTAAATGTACAGTTCAGTGGCATTAATTACATTCACAATGCTTTGCAACCATTACCACTATCTACTTCTAAAACTTTTTCGTCACCTCAAATAGAAACCATGAACCTATTAAGGAATAACTTCCCATTACCTACCCCCTCCCTGCAGGTGACCTCTAATCTACTTTTGTCTCTATGAATTTGCCTATTTTAGATATTTCATGTAAGTGGAATTATATAATATTTGTCCTTTTGTGTCTGGCTTATTTTACTTAGCCAGAAAATTTACATTATTTCATAATGTTTTCAAGGTTCATCTGTGCTGCAGCATGCATCAGAACTTCATTCATTTTTATGACTGAATAATATTTCATTGTATGTGTATACCACATTAAAAAAATCTATTTAAGTAAATTTATTCATCTATTGATACTTAGGTTATTTCCTGTTTTGCCTGCTGTGAACATTCACATGCTGGTATCTGTTTGAGTCACTGTTTTCAGATATTTGGATATATACCTAGGGGTGGAATTGTTGGGTCATATGACAATTTTATGTTTAGCTTTTGAAGAATTGTCAGACTTTTCCACAGTGGCTGTATCACTTACATTTCCAGTGGCAATGTACTAATTTTCCACATCTTTGCCAACACTTGTTATTTTCATTAAAAAAAAAAAAAATTATAGTCATCCTAATAGGTGTCAAGTGGTATCGCACTGTGTCTTTGATTTGCATTTCCACAATTATCAATGATACTGAGCATCATTTTATGTGCTTATTGGCCATTTGCATATCTTCTTTGGAGAAATACCTATTCAAGTTCTTTGCCCATTTTTAAATTGGGTTGCATGTCTTGTTGTTGAGTTGTAGTTGTTATGTATTCTGGATGGTAAGCCCTTATTAGATATGTGATTTGCAAATATTTTCTCCCATTATGTGGATTGTGTTTTCATTCTCTTGCTAATGAGAGGCAGAAAAGTTTTTAAAAAGTTTTAAAAATTTATTTTTTTTATTGAAGTATAGTTGATTTATAATGTGTTAATTTCTGCTGTATATAGCAAAGTGATTCAGTTATACATATATATATATACACACATTTGTTTTTATATTCTTTTCCATTATGGTTCATTACAGGATATTGAATATAGTTTCCTGTGCTATACAGTAGCACCTTGTTGTTTACAAAAGTGTTTA
This sequence comes from Balaenoptera physalus, assembly GCF_965194825.1. Taxonomy (NCBI): domain Eukaryota; kingdom Metazoa; phylum Chordata; class Mammalia; order Artiodactyla; family Balaenopteridae; genus Balaenoptera; species Balaenoptera physalus. The sequence goes on from NC_138890.1 coordinate 61,224,414, forward strand.
AATTTTGATGAAGTCCAATTTATCTATTTTTTTCTTTTATCACTTGTGGTTTCGTGTCATATTTAAGAAACTGTTGCCCTATCCAAGGTCATGAAGTTTGGCCCCTACGTTTTCTTCCAAGAATGTTATAGTTTTAGCTGTTAAATTTAGATCTTTGCTCCATTTTTAGTCAATGGCACCCTTGTTAAAAATCAATTGATGTAATGATATAAGAGGGTATGTTTATCATTATGTCGATATGAGTATATATTTATCTTTATGTGAGTTTTGTGCAGTTTTGATTATTGTAGCTTTGTGGTAAGGTTTTGAAATCAGGATGTGTGAATCTTCCAACTTTGTTGTTCTTCAGGATTATTTTGGGTAGGGTACCTTGAAATTCCATATGAATTTTAGGATTAGTTTTTTCATTTCTGCAAAAAATGCTTTTGCAATTTTGACAGAGAATATGTTGAATCTGTATATTGCTTTGGGTAGTATTGTCATCTTAACAAAATTAAGTCTTCCAGTTCAGGAACCCAGAACATCTTTCTATTTATTTAGGTCTTTAATTTCTTTTAGTAATGTGTTGCAGTTTTCAGTGTATAAGTCTTTTGTCTTGGTTAAAGGCTTTCTTCTTTGATTAAATTTATTCCTAAGTATTTTATTCTTTTTGATGCTGTTTTATTTATTTATTTATTTATTTAAATTTATTTTGGCCATGTTGGGTCTTTGTTGCTGTGTGCGGGCTTTCTCTAGTTGCAGTGAGCTGGGGCTACTCTTTGTTGCGGTGCGCGGGCTTCTCACTGCAGTGGCTTCTCTTGTTGCAGAGCACAGGTTCTAGGCACACAGGCTTCAGTAGTTGCAGCATGCGGGCTCAGTAGTTGTGGCACGCAGGCCCTAGAGCACATGGATTTCAGTAGTTGCGGCATGTGGGCTCAGTAGTTGTGGCATGCAGGCTCTATAGCACGTGGCTTCAGTAGTTGTGGTGCGTGGGCTCAGTAGTTGTGGCTCGCGGGCTCTAGAGTGCAGGCTCAGTAGTTGTGGTGCATGGGCTTAGCTGCTCCGTGGCATGTGGGCTCTTCCCAGGCCAGGGATAGAATCTGTGTTCCCTGCATTGGCAGGTGGATTCTTAACCACTGCACCATGAGGGAAGCCTGATACTATTTTAAATGCAATTATTTTCTTAATTTTCTTTCTGGATTGTTAGTTGTTAGTGTATAGAAATACAACTGATTTGAGTTTTGATTTTGTACCTGCAACTCTTGTACCTGCTGAATTTATTAGCTCTAATAGTTTTTGTTTGTGGATTCTTCAGGGTTTTCTTTGTATAAGATAAAGTCACCTGCAAACAGATAGTTTTGCTTCTTCCTTTTGAATGTGGATGCCTTTTATTTCTTTTTCTTGCCTAATTGCTTTGGCTAGAACTTCCAGTATTATGTTGAATCTAAGTGACAAAAGCAAGCATCCTTGTGTTACTCCTGATCTTAGAGGAAAAACTTTTAGTCTTTCATCATTGAGTGTGATGATAGCTGTTGGTTCTTCATATATGACCTTAATTATGTTAAGAAAGTTCTTTTCTGTCCCTGGTTTATTGAGTGTTTTTATCATGAAACGATGTTGGATTTTGTCAAATGCCTTTTCTATGTCAATTGAGATGATCATGTGTTTTTTTTTCCTTCACTCTACCAATGTAATGTATTAAATGGATTAATTTTCATGTGATGAACCACCCTTGTATTCCTAGGATAAATCCCATTTGATCACGTTGTATAATCCTTTTGATATGCCGCTGAATTTGCCTTGCTAGTATTTTGTTGAGGATTTTTGCATGTATATTCATAAGGGTACTGGTCTGTAGATTTCTTGTAGTGTCCTTGTCTTGCTTTGGTGTCAGGGTAATTCTGGTCTCACAGAATGAATTAAGAAGTGTTCCCTTTTCTTCTATCTTTTGGAAATTTTAGAAGGATTGGTATCTGCTACCTTTCTTAATAGGCACGTTGCTGGGTAGTAGGCCATGGGCCGTGTGGTGTGGGGGTACCTATTTGGAGCTCTGGCATCCTTTTTTTTTTTTTTTTTTTGGTCTCTGCACCTCCGTCTTGGCCACCTGTCTAGGGAGCCAGTCATACTGGTGATGCAGACTGGAAGTCGTCTGGTAAAAAAGGTCAACTTGATAAGTTGGATTTTAAGACTGCAGCTATTTCCTTGTGCTCTCTCTTTCTGTGATAGATGGATGGTCTTGCTGAACAAGGTCTCTGTGATCCCAGGCACCAGAACGAATTAGTAGATAAGGGAGGGCTTTCCTGGTGGCGCAGTGGTTGGGAATCCGCCTGCCATTGCGGAGGACACGGCTCTGAGCCCTGGTCCGGGAAGATCCCACTGGCAACTGGGCCCGTGTGCCACAACTACTGAGCCTGTGCTCTAGAGCCTGTGAGCCACAACTGCTGAGCCCGTGTGCCACAACTACTGAGCCTGTGCTCTAGAGCCTGTGAGCCACAACTGCTGAGCCCGTGTGCCACAACTACTGAAACCCATGTGCCTGGAGCCCGTGCTCAGCAACAAGAGAAGCCACCGCAATGAGAAGCCTGCACACAGCAACGAAGAGTAGCCCCTGCTCACTGCAACTAGAGAAAGCCCATGCACAGCAACAAAGACCCAACACACCCAAAAATAAGCAAATAAAATAAATAAATTTATTAAAAAAAAAGTAGATAAGGGAACAGGTTCTGTGTTGAAAATAATATTTACTTTAAGTATTTTCTCATATGTCTTAATATTTTAGGAAGAAAGACTTCATTGAGCATAGCTTTCCATAATTCTAACTTCATGTCTGATGACAGAGTTGGCTACACACACTTTTTTAAAAAGTACTAATATTTCATATACATGTGCCATTATGTTCTTCATTCAACAATATTTTATGTATCTGTTTTCATGTTTCACTATAGTTCATATTTTCACGGACATTATTTTCCATTGTGTATTCCACGTGACCCCCTTTTAGATTATTAATTTTATTCAACTAACAGATATTTTTTGAGCGTCTGCCACAGTGCTAGGCAATGAGGATACAGCAGTGGTTTAGGTGGACGTTGTCCCTACTCTTGCGGAGCTCCCAGTCAGATAGATGGGTTGTAGTTGTTATAGGCCCATGAAATGGAATTTCACTGACCACGTAACACAGCCTTGGAGAGGATGAGGACGTTGTGTAATCTCTAGCCCTGGCTCCTATTGCTGCTTTCTTTTTTAAAAAAATTTAATTTATTTATTTTTGGTTGCATTGGGTCTTCGTTGCTGTGTGCGGGCTTTCTCTAGTTGGGGTGAGCGGGGGCTACTCTTCGTTGTGGTGCATGGGCTTCTCATTGCAGTGGCTTCTCTTGTTGTGTGCAGAGCACAGGCTGTAGGCTCACGGACTTCAGTAGTTGTGGCATGCAGGCTCAGTAGTTGTGGCTCGCGGGCTCTAGAGCACAGGCTCCGTAGCTGTGGCACATGGGCTTAGTTGCTCCGCGGCATGTGGGATCTTCCCGGACCAGGGCTCGAACCCATGTCCCCTGCATTGGCAGGCGGATTCTTAACCACTGCGCCACCAAGGAAGCTCCTACTGCTGCTTTCTAAAAAGCAAGCGAGGCTTTGTCAGGACAGTGGCAGTTCTGCTTGTGACTGGGCTCTTAGCAAAGCCCAGGATGGGGAGCCCTGGGACCATGGCAGAGTCAGCTCTGAAATGGGGCTGCTGCAGCAGGGAGGACTGCTGTTTCCTAGGCAATACTCTGCTTAATATTTTTAGTGCGTGGTCACGGCAGAACTAAATGTGGTTTCTGATCCCAAATTGGTAATAAATGTAGACATATTTAGAGTCAGAAACAATGCATTTAAAATCCTCTGCTCCTTAATTGTCTTGCCAAGTGCTGAGTTTAGGTTTCTTTGTTTCTTGGCTACCTCCCCAGCCTCCCACCATCTCTCAGAGAAGGCACCCAGATTTTCTCTGGGTGTTAGGTGGGATTCTGAAAACCGTGAGTTATGGCTCCCTGAGCTGTGTTGAGATGCATCTGATTTTTGTGTTTCTGCCCACGTATGTAAATGTGTACACTTTAAAATTTATCCTCCTTTCAAGTTTTTAAGGATCTGGAATTATGAATAGTCTTGGACTCTCAGGTGTGTTAAAAATAAAACATGTTGTTTCAGTTGCTGACTTACCTGGAGGACATAGTCAATGCCAACATGGTAGTCGCGAGTTCAGTGATGGGTGATCCGTACTTGTGCTGCCACTAAGGTTTTCTGTAAGTAAATGCTGTTTTCTTGGGGTTCCTCAATTAGTTTAAGGATCACCCTAATTGTTGCCCATCTCATCATTTCAAAGTTATAATTTGTGTCTCAAGTTGCCCAGAACAGTATCTGTTTTCTCACGGCATATTCCTTAAGAGGGCTTTCTTCTTAATTGTACTGTCTGAGACTCAGATATGGAAAACCATGCTACTCACTGATGGTCAATAGGACATAAAACACCTGCGGACAGTGATGGTATCTTTTGTATGTTCTGTCATACAGTATGGTTCCCAGTGTGCTCGGGGTACCTGAGGTACCTGTTTCTAGAGTGTGAATGCTGAGTGCTTGTAATCCGAAGTGCCAGAGTGGCTGGCACAGAATAAGGGTTGGTGTGCTTACTGATTTGCAGATAGTCCATTTGGAGCTATGGACTAGAAGTCATACCTTCCTCCCTATCCTACCATAGTCCCACTGTGAGGCCCTGACCTTTGCTGGAAGTTTGGACGCAGCAGGGGAAAGGAAAGATGAACTCTGATCCCTCTCCAGCCCCAGACTGTGGTTTGTAGATGAGTGTATGAAGGTCCTGGTATTCTTGGGGAGCAGGCTATAAAGAAAGCCCATCATGCTTACTGTTAGGAGATATAGTTATTAGTTTAAAAGGAGAGAGAAGGAGGTGGCCCTGGAGCTCTTACTCCCTGGATAGCAACTGACCCTGTCTAGGGCGGTCCAAGCAGTCTAAGTCTGCTGAATTTGCCCCTGCTGCTCCTGCCTTCCCTATTCTCTCTTAGAGGTATGAGAGCAGCAGCAGGAATATGAAGACAGGGCTGAGTCACCGGGAAGCTGGGCTCTGAAGTGGCTTTTCTTAGTCAACTCTCCAGTGGGCACTGATGCAGAGCCAGCCAATATCGCTTAAAGGTTTCAATGGAAATGCCTCTGTAGCCACCTAGAGTTTAGTGCAGGTGTGTGGGCAGATTTGCAGCTCAGGGAAGCTGGGTTCCAAGGAGAGACTTGATTATCAGAACAGAAGACATTTCTATATGGGGGTGAAGCCTCACTGCTTTTGTTTATCCTGTCCTTTGCTCAGAATTTTCTCTAACAGTAGTTGTTAGTGAGAGCTACAAGCTTCTTGAGCCCTTGGTTTGTGTCAAGCATTGTGCTATATGCTTCATATCATCTCATTTAATGCTAACACCCATCCTACAAAATAGTTACTATTAAGTCCCTTTTTAGATGAAGGAATTGAAATTTGGAGAGAGGTTAAGTGGCTAGCCCAAAGTCCCACAACTAATTGGGGAGACCTGGGTGGAAATCCAGGTCTGGAGTGGAGATGGAGTTGAGTAGAGTTTTTGGTAACCTTGGCTGCTGTCATGAGACACAGGCTGATCACTCTAAGGACCTCATGCAGTGTCGGGGAGCAAGTATAAGGAGTAGATTTCCTTGCCAACTCCCTGCTAGAAACGTGCAGTCTGGAGCCTAGTGGAAAATACACTGACCACGGCTGGTATATTTCTCTACTTTGCCTGGTTGCTTGCTGGTGTGCTTAGGCAAGCCCCATTCACCCTTTTGGGCTCTATTTTCTTCATCTGCCATGTGGAAATAATCCTGTCCTATATATTTCATGCGTGGGGAATAGGATCATAGACTAGTTGTAAATGAGCTTGGATATCATCCTGGCCAACTTTTACCCAATATAGTTCTCTCCTCCCCTCTGCTAAGTTCTTTCCAGACAGTTGGGTATGTATGAGGGGAGTGCTTTGTGCTGGACTCTGTGAGGGAGAGCAAGGATGCTTTTGCTTCTTGTACAGCTGGGGAGCCTGAGTTATGGGAGGTTAAGAGGTCAAGTCACACAGGGTGCCAGTGAACTGGTTGCAATCTGAGTCAAGGGCCTTCTTCTTCTTGAATGTCTGTGTCTCTACTGTGGGCTTGGCTGTGCCAAGGACATTCAGTAATCAAAATGTGTGTGCATGCATGTGTGTGTATGATGTGCAGAAATATAGATGTGGCAGAAGTGGCTCTCTCCGCAAGAGGGCTCCAGTAGGCTCATTAAAAAATTTCTCTCCTGACACAAAATGTGTGCCTTTTTATTCACATTGTTGCAAAACAAATAAAATGAATGGCTGATTTCATAGACCACTGGAAAGGCAGCATGGTCTGTAGAAAGAGCATGGGTTCTGGGGCCAAACTGGCTTTGATTCCTGACTCTACCACTCTCTGACTGTGTGAACTTGGGCAAATTACTTAACCTCTCTGAATTTTAGTCCCCTCATGGACAAAATAAGCAGCATATTAGAACCCCATCACAGGGTTGTGGTGAAGAGTAAATGAGCTTAGAACTTTGCTTGGAACATAGAAAGTACTCTATAAATGTTAACTATAATTATTATTATACAGAATTTATTTTCTTCTGGGCTGCCCAAATACTGCATTTTGATACTAGGGAATAGGGTGTCATGGGGGTATTTCTCTTTATCCCTCGGTCCAAGTGCTATAATTATGATTATTACAGCTCTACAGAGTGTAAGGACTAAAGCTTCAGAGCGGTCTGAGGCATGGCTGAGAGCTCAGAGAAGGTGGAGTTGTGTGTCTGATGGGAGTTTGTTCTTGGAGACTTTGTCTCCTTGCCTCCTTTGTCTACTGATGTGAGTGTGCCCGTCACTATCCTGAGGATGTGTGTGTTGAGGGGTAGCTCTACTCCATCAAGGGAACCTACCATATGGCATCGGAGAATCTCTCTATATGACCACCGGGGTCGGTATTTTCTCTGTTATCATTATGACTCTAGGGGAAAGGTTGAAAAAATTGGATTTAGAGAAGTTGCCCCAAATCTCCAAACTTCAGTGGACCTACTCAACTTTTCTAGGTGTTCTACCCTTGTGCCTCTGTTTCTTCACAAGTGTGCCCTCTTTTGAAGGGTCCTCCAGCTGCCTTGTTGCCAAATCCAGTGGCTTTTCTCATCCTCGTTCTGACTGACCTCTTGACTTTGTTGAACCCACAACTTGATCTTCTCAGGATTTCCTCCTCTCTTGACCTGTGTAATTCTGCACTATTCTTAATGTTCTTCATCTTGGTCCCTGGATTGCTCCTCTTCCTTTCTTTTTTTAAAAAATTATTTATTTATTTATTGGTTGCGTTGGGTCTTAGTTGTGGCACGCGGGCTCATTAGTTGCAGTGCGCAGGTTCTCTAGTTGTGGCATGTGGGCTCCAGAGCACCTGGGCTCTGTAGTTGTGGTGTGCGGGCTCAGTTGCCCCGCGGCATATGGCATTTTAGTTCCCCCACCAGGGATCGAACCGGCATCCCCTGCATTGCAAGATGGATTCTCAACCACTGGACCACCAGGGAAGTCCCATCCTCTTTCTTTTCCTAACGTACAGTCATGGCTTGAAAACTCTTCTTGGCCCATTGTTCCTTTCTCTTTAAGTTTTCTCCGTAATACAGGAACTCTATTCTTATTGCTTTGGTTGTCACCTCTGGGTGATGGCACCAAAATTCTTCTTCTGCCCTAGTCCTCTCTACCTCTTTGCCTTCAACAGGCATGAAGTTGCCAGAGCCTTCCTGGATGCAGTGACAAGCCCATACCAGAAGGCATTGAACTCTGGTTTTTCTGTGTGTAGGTATCAAGTGCCTGCTGTGTCTTTTGGATTGTTAGCAGTCCAAATGAAGACTAAGTCTTAAGCTCCCTTCTAGCATTCAGATTCTTTGAAGGCTGGGGCTGAATAGGATAGGTCTGGAGAGGGCCAGGCTGGACTCCCTTTTATTCAATCACTCTACTTGTCACCTGATTTCTTTTAGAGGGAGCACTGTCTTTTGTCTCCGAGATTGCAGTTTTTTGTTAACATGCTTAGCTACCTTTTTAAAAAAAATTTTTTTATTGAAATACAGTTGATTTACAATGTTGTATTAGTTTCAAATGTACAGCAAAGTGATTCAGTTATACATATCTATCTATTCTTCTTTAGATTCCTTTCCATTATAGGTTAGTACAAGATATTGAGTGTATTTCCCTGTGCTATACAGTAGGTCCTTGTTGGTTATCTATTTTATATTTAGTAGCGACTTAGCTACCTTCTTGAAGATCTGTTCTCTTCTCTACTGGGGTAGGGATGGGATTGGCCATGTCCCCCACATTTTGGAGTACAGAGTATTAAGGAGGGGTCAGGAATGCCTCCTTCCTATTTCATCCCATCCTGTGTTGCCTTCCTTCCAGAGCTCCAGTCCCAGCTGGGCCTGTGGAGCCCTTCTTGGCTCCATGTGCGCTCTGGCAGGGCCAGCACCTGTCTCTGTGTTGCCACTGGAAAGGCCTCACTTGGGCTCTCCCTTGCAGGCTGTACAAGCGGATTTTGGCCTTGTAACTCTCTGGTCAGGCAGAGGCTTGGATCCATTGTGAACTTTTTACCCTCCAGTAGCCTCACCTGATCACTTTCCTTTTAGGGTGCCTTGGGTTTGTTGAGAGCAGTCCCCATTTGCATGGCCTTAGGCATGACTTCAGTATTTGGGGCACACACTGTTGCCATTACAGAAATGGTCAGTGGCTTAAGGATGTTCCAGGTCCAGCCTCCCAGCCAGTTAGGGCTAGACTGGGGTTAGAAGCCACATTTCTTTTGCAGTTCAAAGCCTCTTTTTATTTAATTGCTGTCTATCTCCTGACTTTAATTTATGTCTTATGGGGGAAAAAGCCTGTTTGCCTGACCTCTTCAAACTTACTTCTCTTGTCCTTCAAATTATTCTTTAAAAATTCATTTCTTTTCCTAAGCCTTTGCACATTGTTCTTCCTTGTCAGGACTATCCTTTCAGTGTTCTCTTTGCATTGTTTTTTCAGATTCATATTTTTCTGCCCAAATTAGGCAGTGAGCTTCTATTTGTGTAGAGGTGAGTGACTCTGTGTGTGTGTGTGTGTGTGTGTGTGTGTGTGTATGAGTTTGTGTAGCACATAAATAGTAATGAATGTGTTTGTGGGAAGAGCTCATCCTCTAAGTGTCAGTTTGTAAAGCAGAAGGCTGTTTTATAGCTGTTCCTGCAAGTGGAAGTTCTACATGATGGTGGCCTGGCTCTCTGGACACTAATATGCTAGGAAAAGCACTGAATGGGCTGGGTCTGCCTCGGTGCTCAGCAGAAAACTGGCTGGGGTCTCTCCATTTTTAGCTGTGGGGGTCCTCCTCTAACATCTGTTTCCTTCACCTCCTGAAAGCAGATACCCAGCAAAAGGCTTTGGTCCTAAAATTTGAGATGTGGGGTCAGCTAGAGGGTATGCAAATCCTGCAGGAGTCAGGGAGCTCTGGAGAGTGTTTCTAGGGTGCCTGGCCTGGCTCTGACTGCCTGTGGGTCCAGGGGCAAGTCCTCATCCCCGGTCTAATGATGGTGTGATAACTAGGTGCCAGGTGCTGTACTGTGTACTTTCCACGCATTGTTTTATTTAATCCTCCCTAATACTCTTTGAAGTAGGAGCTCTTATTATGCCCATTTTATAGATGAAGAAACTGAGGCCTAGTGAAGTGTGTGTCCAAGATCACATAGCTAGAAATTGGCAGAGCCAAGACTTGGCCTTAGATGTGTCTGACTCTAAATTCATGTACTATACTTTCAACCCAATGTTTTAAATCTCTTTGCTTTAATTTCCTTCTTATAAGATGGAAGTAGAAATTCTTGCCCTTTCACTTTTTCCAAAAGATTTGGGGAAACAAATACATGGGCATACACTGTAGGTTAAGAACATGAGCATTTTATAAGATGGGAGTTCCAAGCGTTCCCAGGCAGGCTGCTGAGGTGGGTCTCCCTGCCCAGAACACTTGTGATGTTTACCTGTTCCCCCTGTGCTCTGGCCCTGAGACTGGAGAGCAGCCACTGTCCATGGGACCTCCCAGCATGTCAGAAGCTTTAGGAGGTCCAGCAGTTCCACTCCTTCTTCCTCTCTTGGCTTCCTGCCATCCTCATTTTGATAGAAAAATGGGCATCTCAAGTACCTTATTATCTCTTTTGTCTCAAAGCCCAAGGATACTTAAGGAAAGAGTTACTGGTGGAACACTGAAATGCATTCCCTTTTCCTGGACTGAGTGATGGTATTGTAAGTCAGAAGAAGGCCATAAATGAAAAGATGTAGTTCTGTCTTCTTTTGAGAGCCAAGGATGATGGGAAGGTTTGTTATCCAGGGTGTACAGGAGCAGGTGATCAGGTGAACTCAGGGTTAGTGGGTGGCAAGTGATTTGGGGAGGGCGTTAACCTCAGGCCAAGTGCCAAACTATGCCTCTGTGGGATTCCATGACTTTGGCTTTACTTATGTCAGGGTCTGAGGTTTTCTTTTGCTGCTGCTGCTGCCTATGTCCCTGCTTATGATGGTGGACCATCCTGGCAGAACCAAACTGTGGGCCACTTCTCCTTTCCCTCTTTTCCCCTTCCCCCAAGCTTCAGTGTAAAGCCCAGGGAAAACGTGCCTGCTTGCTCTCCATTGCCACTTCTTGAATAAGGACAAAGCCCAGGTGACATAGTTACAGGCCAGGCCTTATGAGGACAGAGGACAGCATTACCCATGCCTGCGTGCTGCAGAGTTTGCACTTGTTCTCTGGGTACCCTTGCAATGCCTGGGAAACTGTCTCACACCTTTCTTCCAGCCTCACTGCTCCTAGGCCTCTCCCCAGGCACTGCCCCCACCACCATGTTCTCTCTCTCTTTATCTCTGATTCATGGAAAAATATATGGAACCAATGAATAGGTCAGGTGTGCAGTCCACATGGAATTATTGGGGGTGGGGGAGATGAAGGATCCATTTACTAATCGACCTGTCATCCTTAGTATTGTCAGAAAATGCTTCTGAGGGCGTTAGTGTGTGTGCAGGTGATGGAGGCGGCAAGGAGCCCTGTGGGAGCTGCCATTTCTCTCACCTGGCCTGCCATCCCACTCCAGGAGGTGGGTACGCTGTTAGTGCATCAGCTGCCCCCAAGCTCTTCTTCCTCAGTCCCTTCTAGGCCTTCTCCTCCTGCTCATTTGTCGTCTTTGCCCTTGATTTCATTCTCATTTATCTGTTCCTTCTCATTTTTTCCCCCCAGCATCAGTTCCAGGTGTTTATCCCTGGCTGTAAGAAGGAGGTGTCTAACTCTCTGTGTGTGTGTATATGCATATACACATGAACGGTCTCATGTAGGGGAAGGGAAGTCTGTGGCTTTTGGATAATCCTTTTCTCTCTTAATGTATGTTGTCCTGATAATGCTGTGAGTCCCCTACTTCCATGGTTTGTTCTCCTTTTCCCCACAGCCAAGGATGCAAGAATAAAAAAGGTATGGGACATTATAGGAAGCTCTAGGGCTCTGTCCTCTTGGGACCCATCTCCCTGGGCCTTTCTTGACTTCTCATTCTTGATGTGGCAGCTTCTGTCCCTTGTTCATCCTCACCGAGCCTTGCACTCCCACTCCTCTGCACACCCAGACATGGCCAGGCACCTGTCCAGAACCTAGTGCTGTGCTATGAACTGAGTCCGTGTCTTTCAGTGTGATTGGTGCCCCAGGGAGCCAGGTTGCTGGGGAAAGCTCATGTGGCACTCAGCCGTTCCATTTTGTCTACAAAAAAAGAGGGGAGAAACTGGCAGAAAGCAAAGGCTTTTGCTGCTGGGTGAGTATAGCATCTATTTTTAGCTCCCAAGCCTTTGCTTTTCCATTTGGCTGTGCTTTTTTAGCACAGTGCCGGTCCAGCAGGGCTGTTTTCCTTCACGGCTCCAGATTTCCTTAGGGAAAGTTTCTGTCTGCCCCCGAGAAGGTGTGGGCTGGTCACTGGGTAATAACTTCTTATAGTGGGTTCAGGCAGGGCTTTGGGTTCCACTGCAATCTTGTCACAGGACCAATTTATTGAGGTGGAACATGGAGGAGTGCGGCAGGGATAGGAAAGAGAAAAGGTAAAACCCCATACTCTCCAGAGGTGTTTCCCTTATAATTAATTCATTTAAGACTCTTTGAGTAAACCTCATTAGTAAACTAATGAGGTGTATTGGGGCTGAGTGACCAACACGAAAACCTTTTATAAGGGTCTGGGCTGATACTGACAGGTTCTGAATTTTTCTAAGGTGTTTTTTTTTTTTTTTTTTTTTAATTTGTTATTTTTTTTTCTTTCTGCCTTTCTTTCTGAGGTCATTTGCCAGTCTGGATTAAGTTCTTTTGACTTCCACTCTAGTTTACTGACCAAAATGTTTTTACTATTCCAATTTGCCTATTCTAGATATTTCACTTAAGTAGAATCATACAGTATCTATTCTTTGGTGTCTAGCTTATTTCACTTGGCATAATGTTTTTAAGGTTCATTCATGTTGAAGCATGTACCAGAATTTCATTCTTTTTATGGCTGAATAATATTCCATTGTATGTACCACATTTGAAAAAAAATCATCTGTTGATGAATCCTTAAGTTGTTTCAGTTTTTTGGCTGTTGTCAATAATGATGCTGTGAACATTCACATGGAGCTATCTGTTTGAGTCAATGTTTTCAGAACTTTTGGGTGGAATATATACCTAGGGGTGGAATTGCTGGATTATATATATATAGTAGTTCTATGTTTAACTTTTTGAGGAACTGCCAAACTGTCCCACAGCAGCTGCACCATTTTACAGTCCCACCAGCAATGTACTAGGGTTTTAATTTCTCTACATCCTTGTTAACATTTGTTACTTTCTGTTTTTTTTTTTTTTCTTTAAATTATAGCCATAGTAGTGGATGTAAAATGGTACAGTATCTCACTGTGGCTTTGGTTTGCATTTCCTTAGTGATTAATGATGTTGAGAATCCTTTAATGTCCCTATTGGCATATGTATATTTTCTTTGGAGAAATGTCTATTCAAGTCTTTGGCCTGTTTTAATTTAGCTTGCTTGTTTTTTTTTGTTGTTGAGTTGTAGGTGTTGCTTATATATTCTGGATACTAAACCCTTAAGATAGATGATTTAGAAATATTTTTCTAATTTTTTGAGTTGTCTTTTCACTCTCTTAATAATGTCCTTTGAGGCACAAAAGTTTTTTAATTTTGAAGGAGTTCCATTTATTTATTTTTTCTTTTATCGTCCATGCTTTGGGTATCATATTTAAGAAAGTATTGCCAAATCTAAGGTTATGAAGATTTTCCCTATGTTTCTTCTAAGAATTTTAACTCTTCAATTTATATCTTTGATCCATTTTGAGTTAATTTTTATATATTATGTAAGGGAAAGGTCCACTTCATTCTTTTGCATGTGGAAATCCAGTTGTTCCAGAACAGTTTGTTGGAGAGACTGTCCTTTCCCCATTGAATTGTCTTGGTACCATTGCTGAAAATCAATTGATCATATGTGTAATTTTTTCTGGGCTCTCAATTCTATTCCATTGGTCTATATGTCTGTCCTTATGCCAATACCACAGTGTTTTGATTACTGTAGCTTTGTATGTAGTAAGTTTTGAAATCAGGAAGTGTGAGTCCTCCAACTTTGTTCTTCTTTTTCAGTATTTTTATGTTCTGGGTCCCTTGAAATTCCATATGTATTTTAGGATAGGTTTCTCCATTTCTGTAAAAAATCACCATTGGTTTTTTTTTTTTTTTTTTCTGGCCATGCTGTGACTTGCGGGATCTTAATTCCCCGACCAGGGATTGAATCTGGGCCACTTCAGTGAAAGTGCCAAGTCCTAACCACTGGACTGCCAGGGAATTCCCCAATTCCCCACCACTGGGATTTTGATAGGGATTGTATTGAATCTGCATATTGCTCTAGGTAGTATTGTTGTCTTAACATTATTAAGCCTCCAGTCTGTGAACATGGAATATCCTTGTGTTATTTAAATTTTAACAGCTAGGAGGGCCTGCACTTTGGTGTGTTTGACTGTCTGAAAAGTGATGTAAAAGGCTTTATGGCTTGGGAATATTGAACTTTGCTGTTTTAGAGGGTGCTGATGGTATCTGTCTTCAGGTATAACAGTGGATATGGTTTAGAAGTGAATGGTTATAAAGGCTCATATGAATTTGGGCCCATGTCTGTTCACACACAAATCATTTGGTTAGTTTCCTTCTCTCTTCACCATAGCCAATACCACCCTGTGCAACCTGATAACAACCTGGATAATGAAGAAGGAAGGGACCAGGGCTATTATAGCACATGCAAGCGTCCTGGTTTACTGTACAGTTTTAACCAAGGCATATCTCCCCATATGGGAGAATGGAGGCTTACTTCAGGTTGATCTACCTTTGGGGTAGAAGACCTGTGATACCTCTATTCAGGAAATGTCTGACATCATCTGAAATGTTTGACATCTGTCAAAAAAGGTGACATCATGGGAATCACTATGCTGGGGCAGGGGGAGGGGTGTCAAGCACCAGCTTCCTGTTGACCTTCTATTTTCTGTGTTTACATTCCTCAGGCCCCTAACTATGCCTCACCAGGGCCTGCTTCTATTTAGGATGGCTCCTCTGGGCATGCTGCTCGGCATGCTGATGACCTCCTGCTTCACCTTCTGCCTCAGTCATAAGAACTCGGTAAGTGTCTTACTGCAAATAGAGGGATCTTTTTTGGTGGGTCCAGGAAAGCCTCCATGCCACCAGGGCTGCTGTGGGAGTTTCTTATAGGAATGTGACCAGTGCTGGGTCATGGAGTATGTGTACTTCTTCCCCCATCCCTTAGTCCTCTGGCCTCTGTTTAAAGCTTACGACACAGTTTCTCTTTGGGGGAAAGATGATGATGATGATAATGATATAATAACAATGATGATAATATGATAAGCTTACTATGTACCAAGCATTGTATTATGTGCTTTATATGTATTCTTATTTAATCCCCTCAACAACCCTATGAAGTAGACAACTACAGTTATTATCCTCATTTGACAAGGAGGAGATTAAGTCTCAGAGATATTAAGTAACTTGGCCAACATTATAAAGCTAGTTTGTGGCAGAGCTGGGAAGGTCATGATTCTCCCCAAGGGGCTGGGTGCCTGTGTGGTGAGCACCAAGTAAGACTGCTTCTTTGTCTACTCTGCTCATCCATGTGCATGCTCAGTCTGTCTGTAGCTCTGTATCCTCTTTCCCTCTGTCCTTTTCTCCATGTTCTTTACAGCCTCCTTTTCATTAACCCAGACCTCATTGCTGAGGGTTTCTGTCATTGCCAAAGGCAGGGGCAGAATGCCCGAGAAGGCCCTGAGCTTGGCCTGGCTGCAGGGTGTCCTGGCCCCATTTCCCTGGCCTGCCCCACCAACAGCCTGCCCTTGATCAACTCCCAGTGCCCTCTCTTTCCTCTCCCTTGAGATGCCCTGACTGTCAGCTCTCTCACAGTTTCACCCTCCCCTGGCCACCTTCTCCAACCCCAGGGGTCCCACTTAAATGTTGGGTAAAGTGCTGGAGGCTTTGGAGACAGAGGGCCTTGAAGTGCAAATGACAATTGTGATGAATTTAATCCAGCTCAGCTGAGGTTCACCTCTGGCTCATGGCAAGCTTCCACCTTCTCTCTGAAGTCATTTGTTTTCTCTCTGCTTTTCTCCCCACTTTGTAGAGCAGGAGAGAATGTACAGTTAGGAGTCACGAATCCTTTTGAGCTTTTAATGTTCTTTGACTAAGATCTTGTTGCTGCCGTTTTTTGGCCTCCTCTTCAAGGAGAATGAGACTGGGATCCCATTGGCCCCTGAGGGTGGGACTGGCCATGGCATGAAGTTGGGGCTGTCTCTGGCATAGCCTGGCCCAGAAAAGCACCCAAGTGTCTCAAGGGCTCAGGGCTGTGTCCCCTCCAACCTGCAGCTCATGAGGATCTGGGTGCTCCCCATCATGAGCTTTAGCAGATGCACAATTAACAAAAGCGTGCTGATGAATTTACTTAAGGACTGTGTGTTAGTAAGTCTCTTTTGGATAATAGTCCAACCAAATAGATGAGCTTTCAGAGCCATAATTATTCTGGCCCATTTATATTAGCTCTTTTGAGTCTAATCTCAGAAAAATGTTAATACTGACTTTCATCAGCAAAAGCTGCTTTTATCCTTATGTCTGTTCCTAAGCTGTATCCATTTGTCATAATCTTTCATCATGTGCTAAGTACAAGTAGGAGTTGAAGCATCTTTTCTCTCATACCATAAAAATTGCTGCCCCGATGGCATTTAAAATCCAAATTATGCAGCCAGCCACCTTCACAACAGTGAAAATGGGTGGTGGGGGAAGTGGGAGTGGTCATGATCCTTTGTTCAGAGCCTGGAGTCCAGGCAAATGCTCCTAGTGACCTGGAATTGTCCTCCCCAAAGGGATTTGTACAGGTTAATGGCCACCCAGCAAAGGCTGGCTGTGTGTATCAGGGTATGATCTGGAGCCAGCCTCCCTTCCTGGCTCCTGCTATGGCATCTCCCTGGGATGCCACATCTTAGGAGCAGTGCGAATGCTAAAGGAATGTGGTTGTGTGGTATACTGGCCTTCAAAAGGTGGTGGATGATGAGGGAGGTAGTGGAACCCAGTGGAAGGAGCACAGAGCCTTGGTAAACTCCCTTTTGCCTTCTACTTTGGCAATTTGACCATTTCTTTTTTTTTTTAATTTGACCATTTCTGAGCTTTGTTTCCTCATGTGTAAAACAGGGTTGGTACCTCCCTCTGAAATTTTATTGTAGATTAAATGTGATTGTATATATAAAGCACCTAGCATTGGCACTGGCACAATATGGCTAATGGATGGTCAATAAATGTCAGCTGTTATTTTTTAGTAAGGGTTGGCTGCTTCCATTGTTTAATTTAGGGCTGTGTCAGTCAGGCTTCTATCCCAAAATGTTGCCTTCTCAGTCTGTCTCTGTCACAGCATCTATCCACCTACCTTGAGAGATTCATTCATTCCCTTGGATCTTGAAGGCTTTGGTCTTTAAGAATCTCTTACTCAGTTACAATTATAAGGAAGTGTGACATGGTAAGCTGTTGTCAGCTAACACCTTAGCTGGGATTTCTTGCCACTTAAGAGGAAATTGGTATTTAGAGTAATGATGGCAGAGAGAAGAGAGGATTCAGCATGGAAGGGAGCTCGGAGAAGCCAACTGAGAGGTCACCAGAGCACGAGATTTACTTCAGAGCTGACCAAGGGCTGGCTGGCCTCCCTCACCTCTTGGTCTTTGTCTCCTGTTCAGGACACTGCTGGAGCAGATAGAGGGTCGTCCCTTTCTCTGGGACGGTGTTTCTTTAAACACAGTCATTAAAGGGAAGGAGGATGTGCTGATAAATGTGCTGGGGTGATCTCATTGACCCTGCTTCCTTCCCTCAGTATCCCAGGGCACAACCGTTAGAACACATGACTAAGAACAGAAACACAGAAGTGAGTCAGAATTCATGCATGCACTTTGGAGCCAGGCAGTCCTGGACTTAAATCTCTGCTCTTCTTTTCTCAGCAGTGTGGTTTTGCACAGGCCCTGTATGTGTAAAATGGGAATAAAAGTATGTGCTTCATAGATGAAACTTGGATGAGTTGTGAGGCATGGAAGGCACTTCAGACCAGTTCCGGGAATATGGGTAAGGGCTTAATAAATGGTAGCCACTGTTATCATTACAACCTCATCTCCATGATGCTGCTTTTCCTGAAAACCTTTTCTGCAGTTCCACCTTTGAAGTGATTGTCCAGCTTGTAGTATGTTTGTGTGACTGAACCTCCCTCAGTGCTTGCCAAAGTCACTCAGAGCCAGATTTGGTGAACAGGGTGAGCTGACCAGACAGGGGAACACCAAATTTATATCACCTCTACTAAAAACAGGTGATCTGTAAAATAATGGCAGATTGTGAGTGTGAGTGTGTGTGTGTGTGTGTGTGTGTGTGTGTGTGTAGCTTAAAATGTGGTTCAGGGCTTTCCTGGTGGCGCAGTGGTTGAGAATCTGCCTGCCAATGCAGGGGACACGGGTTCGAGCCCTGGTCCGGGAAGATCCCACATGCCGTGGAGCAACTAGGCCCGTGAGCCACAATTACTGAGCCTGCGCGTCTGGAGCCTGTTCTCCGCAACAAGAGAGGCTGCGATAGTGAGGCCCGTGCACCGCGATGAAGAGTGGCCCCCGCTTGCCACAACTAGAGAAAGCCCTCACACAGAAACGAAGACCCAACACAGCCAAAAATAAATAAAATAATTTTTAAAAAAATGGTTCAAAGATGATACCAAGAGGAAGCTTAAAAAACATTTTGAGCAGTGATGGGATTGTTGCAGAAAGCGTTTGGCTTTCCTAGGGCTTGAAGCATGTGTCTCAGTGGTTCGTATCTTGTTGTAATCCTTCTTCTTGAACCTACTCTATTAATCTCATTAAAGATCTAGAAAAAGAGGCTTTCTCAGCCCCTACTCATCAGAATGAACACTAGCCTTGCCTGGATTGGGCTTTCTGCCATATTGTCATCATCACCATTACCCTTGCCTCTTTCTGCTTCTCTTGATGTTGAGCATTTGGTTACTTGATTACAGCTGTACCTGCCAGGAGTTAACTGGCTAATAGATACACTAAAGCAAGAGTTGTAATGTAAAGCTTAGAGATGTTTAGTTTGGCCCTCTTAGTGTTCTAAAAGTAAGAAAATGTCACATAAAAATCTGGATTTTTGTTTCTCATCAAGTTGAATGCCTTCGTGGCAGTGGTGGAGCAGCTGAGTAGCAGCTGTGTTTCTTAGTCAAGGCAGGAGGACTCCAGTTTTCACAGTCCCACCACTCCTGGTTGTTTTTACACCTGGCACACAGCACTCATTTACATCCACATTTAGTCCACATACTTCTGAGGTAAATCTTTTTTTTTTAAGAGTTTTAATTAATTAATTAATTAATTAATTTTTTTGGCTGTGTTGGGTCTTCATTTCTGTGCGAGGGTTTTCTCTAGTTGTGGCAAGCGGGGGCCACTCTTCATTGTGGTGCGCGGGCCTCTCATTATCGTGGCCTCTCTTGTTGCAGAGCACAGGCTCCAGACGCGCAGGCTCCGTAGCTGTGGCTCACGGGCCTAGTTGCTCCGCAGCGTGTGGGATCTTCCCAGACCAGGGCTCGAACCCGTGTCCCCTGCATTGGCAGGCAGATTCTCAACCACTATGCCACCAGGGAAGCCCTGAGGTAAATCTTATTAACGGTCTTCTAGTCCCATGGTCTCGTGTATGGTGCTTTTGGCAGAGACTGACCAGCATGGCTGGGCCCTGGAGTATATAGGCTGCAGGTACTTAGTGGACAAAGTGGTCTTTGTTCTGGAGTGTGGGGCTAGTTCCTGGCTTCCAGCAAACTCTTTGGACTTGCCTCCAAAAGACATCCAAAAGACATACCTGCCTGTAGGAGGAAGGCCTTCTTTTGTTCCTTTGTTGTGTGATTACGAACTAAGCCCTGGGCTAGGCAAGGGGTATACAGTGGTGAAAGAGACTGGCACAGTGCTTGCCCTCAGGAAACTCAGTTGTTGGAAGTTTGATGTCCATGCCCTTAGAATGCACGGAGCCTCCTGCCAGTCTGTCTTCTCTTTAGTCTCACACACATCTACTCTTCTGTTCCTTGTTTTCTTTCGAGCTCAGATTTGTGCTGGGGCACATTGAAAGGGATACATTGTTACCTCCCATGTAGGATTAGAATTGTTCAGGAGACCAAAATGAGATCTACGTAAAGTACCTAGCACAGGTTTGGGTTCATAGGAAGAATCCATGAAAAATACTTCCTAGGGGAAAAATTGGGAGGTGGAGGAAAAGTGATGGCGGGGGAGGTGGAAGGGCTGAAATAATCTCCCAGTGTTCTAGTGTGGGTTCCTCTTTGCCCTCCCAAATGTAATTTCCCAGAGCTCTGGAACCCTCTGGTTCCAATTTCCTGAGGTCTTACTGCTTTTATGCAAGAACAGGTTTAAAAATGGGACAGGAAGGATTGGAGGCTGAGAAGGAGCAAGATGAATAATACTTTGTATTTATGTTACATGTCTGTCTCCTGAGCTCAAAGTGCTCTACACCATCTCATTAATCCTCCATGCTCTCCATGGGGTGGAAGGAAACAGGTTTTAGGAAGAGGTTTCCAACCCGGGCATCTTCCTCCCTCAGCCCAGCTGGACTTGCACCTTCCCACTTGTACCCCTTCTTCCATGGATTGGAATGCCCTAAGAGGTCATTTATGCTCCATAGGTACCCTGGGTAATGAAGGTGCCCACGCCCTTACTCTGCCCTGCTGGGCTGCTTAGGAATTAATTGGGCCTTAGCTGCCAGCTTTTGTACATCTGTGTTGACCATTTGAGGCCTTACTTTCCTATTCATATGTATGTTTTTTCTTTTATAAATATCTTTAGTTTTTAATTGTAAGAATAATAGGTATGAATTTTAAACATCAAACAGGATAGGAGCTTATCAAGTAAAAAGTAAAAGGCTCTTATTGTCTCGTTTTGTCAACCCCTCTCCCCAGTATGTTCCCTTAACTCCCTCAAGATAGTGTGGAACCTTCTGGATTTTTTTTTTTTTAATGCATACACAGAAGTGCCATATACATACAACACATACTGTGTTAATTTAACCATATCACCTCACTTGTACTGGTTCTGACACTAACTTTGTGAAAGGTCCAAACAGGGCTAGGGAGGGCAGGAAGGGCAAGGAGGAGAAGAGTGAGTGTACTGCCCCAGGCCATTTTCTTTCTGCTTGCCTGGTACCCAGCTGTGGTGGTTCATGCCCTGTGTTTTCCTTTCTCTGAAGGAGTTTGCACTGACCAACCCAGAGGAGAGCAACACCAAAGAAACAGAGAGAAAGGAAACCACAGCAGAGGAGGAGCTGGATCCCAAGGTCCTGGAGGTGTTTCACCCGACCCATGAGTGGCAGGCACTTCGGCCAGGTACCAAGCCCAGCGCTGTCCCCAGGAAACATACTTGAAATTCAAAATGTGTATGTCCTTTCTCCCCCCAGGGCTGTTTTGAAGGAACAGCCCCTCTTTGGCCTCCTGGAGGGGAGTAGGGGTGGCTGCTGCTGCAGGACTCAGGGACCTTTGTTTTCCTGCAGAACAGAGATTGTGGCATCTGAGTGCCCTGGAAGGAAGGCGGGTGGTGGGTGGCCGAGCTTTTGGAGCAAGTGATAGAAAACTTTCTTTCCTTGCACTTCTGAAGCACAGGAGAGGCAGTGACATGTGCCTCACTCTGCAAATGCTATTTTGGGCTCTGCTGCTCGGCTCAGTGCTGCTGAAATATTGTTCATGGGAGAGTCCGGAGCACTGGTGCGGGGCAGGAGTTTTCTGTTATTAAAGGAACCTGTGCCAAGAAACAGGGGCTGTTCCTGGCCTGGTTTTTGAATGGAGCATCCTCAGAAGGAACAACTTTCTAACCCTTTTATGGCCCTGGGCCCAGGGCTCAAAATAATAATGAAAAAAGCCAGCAGTTGTGGTGTTTACCACGTTCAGATACTGTGCTACATGCTTCATGTGCATAATCTTGTTCAGTCTTCACAATAATAGGAGCTATTATTGTCTTTATATTCAGATGAAAACATTGAGGCTCAGAGAGGTTAGGTGACTTGGCCTATGTCATTCATCCAACTTGTCCTATGTCATTGACCCCAGCCTGGACCCACCTTCCTCCCACTTGTCCTTCTAGAGTCCCAGCTGTCCTTGGCTGGAGCCCGACTGTGATGACACTTGAGCCCATTCTCAGGAGTAGGCTATTTGCGTTCTGCACTGTGGCGGGTGGATGGCAAGCCCTGGCAGCTGCCAGAGTATAGTTTCATCAACTCCTTGCTGATATTCATCACCATGTCCTCACTGCCCCCATTGCTGCTGTGCTGGCAGGGGCAGCGTTTGCTGTGCCAGCCAACTATCTGGTAGCAATATCACTCCTGCTGGGCTTACATGCGGGTAGTTGCTGCCACAGAAGAGTGATGCATCACCAAGGAAACCAAGTAGGTGCTAATGGAGTTGGGTAGAGGGAGATTTTAG
Organism: Balaenoptera physalus; assembly: GCF_965194825.1. Classification (NCBI taxonomy): domain Eukaryota; kingdom Metazoa; phylum Chordata; class Mammalia; order Artiodactyla; family Balaenopteridae; genus Balaenoptera; species Balaenoptera physalus. The sequence goes on from NC_138890.1 coordinate 61,246,483, forward strand.
GGACAGAGGTACTGGGTTCAGCAGATCCAACCTCTGACTGCCCTCCTCCACCTTCCCTGAGAACTGAGCCCCCCTGGTCTTTGGGGACTAAAACTAGAGGGGCTCTCAGGGTGTGGGAAGTGGAGGATGTGTGCTGTATCCACTGATCTTATGTGATTAAAAGTGCTTGTACCACTTTTAACCAGGCAAGTGCCTGGAGCCGATGGAGGTCAACGTCCTGTCATCCTTACTCCTACCGTCTCTTTTCCTGTGGCACCCTTCAAGACCCCAGTCCACATTGCAGAACAAGCCTGAAAGTTCTGACCCAGGGCCCTTGCCCAACCTCTGGGCAGTGGGGCTCCTGTCCATGGTTAAGAAAAAGAGCCCTTTTTGTATCTTTGGGGAGGGAGGGCCAGAGCCTGTGTAATGAGGGCAGGCTGAGGGCTCTGAGCACCTCCTGGAGAATTAGAGTGGAGTACTGATTTTTATATTTAACTTGTTACCCCATTGACATCATCTTCTGCCTTCTAGTTTCTCAAGAGCCCCTTATAAGTTGTTCTGCCCCAAATTCCCTTGAAGCTGCCCCAAAGGCTGGGATGTTGTGCTTGAGCACAGACACTCAGCTCTGGGGGCAAAGCAAGTTTAGGTCCAGACATGCTTGCCCCATACCCCAAGAGTGTTTTTCATTTCACCTACACTCACCCCCAAAGCAGGACCAGTGAGGGGAGGGAAGGTGAGAGGCTTGTTATGGTCTCAGGGTTTGATGTGTGGTGATTCAGAGTCTGGTACTGTCGAGGCAGACAAGACTCTCTTAGGTCCCAGGACAGGATCAAGGTGTTCTGTGTGTATATATTTTTTTTTTTAATTTTTATTTATTTATTTATTTGTCTTTGGCTGTGTTGGGTCTCCGCCTCTGTGCGAGGGCTTTCCCCAGCTGCGGCAAGTGGGGACCACTCCTCATTGCGGTGCGCGTGCCTCTCACCATCTCGGCCTCTCCCATTGCGGAGCACAGGCTCCAGACGCTCAGGCTCAGCAGTCGTGGCTCACGGGCCCAGCCGCTCCGCGGCACGTGGGATCCTCCCAGACCAGGGCTCGAACCCGTGTCCCCTGCATCGGCAGGCGGACTCTCAACCACTGCACCACCAGGGAAGCCCTTCTGTGTGTATATTAAGGTTTTATATGTTATGTCTGTTGGTAGGAAATTGACATCTCAGTGGTCTGTGTGGATAGCTGGCACTTGCCTTTAATCAGAGTATATTTAATTCACCACATAACGAATGCTGCCTGGGAGCTTCCATCACAGCTACTGAAAGGTTAAAAGGAATGTAGCCAGTCCCAGGGAGAGTAGATAAATGAGGAGGTAGTATAATTTAGTGGTAAAGAGCACAGACTTTATTTTATTTTTTAAAGATTTATTTATTATTTATTTATTTATCTTATTTATTTTTGGCTGTGTCGGGTCTTAGTTGCAGCATGCAGGATCTTTGTTGAGGCATGTGGGATCTTTTGTTGCGGCACGCAGGCTCTTGGTTGTGGTGCGCAGGCTTTACTCTAGTTGTGGCGTGCGGGTTTTCTCTCCTCTAGTTGTGGCACGCAGGCTCCAGGGTGCGTGGGCTCTGTAGCTGTGGTGTGCGGGTTCCAGAGCGCGTGGGCTCCATGGTTTGCAGCACGCGGGCTCTAGTTGAAGTGCGTGAGCTCAGTAGTTGTGGTGTGCAGGCTTAGTTGCCCCGTGGCGTGTGGGATCTTAGTTCCCTGACCAGGGATTGAACCCACATCCCCTGCATTGTAAGGCAGATTCTTTAGCACTGGACCACCAGGGAAATCCCAAGCACAGACTTTAGACTGAGCCAGTCCTGGGTTCAAATCCTAGCTTTGCTACTTAGGGGATCTTGGGCAAGTCACTGAATCCTTCTGCCCTTCAGTTCCCCCATTGGTGACGTCGGGGAAATGTCCTGCCCTGCCTGCTGCAGAGGCTGTTTTGAGGATTCCCAACATGAAGACATTACTTGGTACACAGCAGTTCTGATTTTTAACGGTAAATTTGCCATTTGTGCCACTCCTTAAACTTGATTGTGGAATTGGATGCCAGTGAGGGTACATGAGTATGTAGCCTTCCTGTCCTCTCTGGCTTTAGGTAGGGAAGGAACTTACGGTGACAAGGAGAGACTTCCATGGTCATGGGATGTTCTCCCTCTTTCCTTCCAGGGAGATTTTTGATAAGGGAGCAGAAGGGGTTAGTACAGCATTTCCTGCCTGAGAGCTAGGTGCGTGACATAGGAATATGGTGGAATATCTTTTGGGGACTTTTAAGAGAACGGCAAAATGGCTAGTTTATGTTGACAGTTATTGATTTCAGTTCAGTACCTTCTCTCTCTTTAGGTCTCTGAAGGGAGGACCTCATCTCTGTTGTCCTGAGGTCTCCAAGGAGGGGATACTGGGCTATGTGGTCTGGGCTCATTTGAAGGCAGATTTCCTGACTGCCTGCTGTGGCCTGGAATACCAGGGGACTAACCCGTAACTTCATGGACCTTCCTACCAGGCCAGATAGGAGTTGGGCCCCAGTCACTTAGCCCTGGAGCAGCTGTAGGTCACTCTCCTGAAGTCTCCCTGCCTCTGTTATCACTGTCAGCATCCTCACTGTGAGTTGCTTGTTCCTGGAAGTGATTTTCCTGTCTCTCTCTCTCTCTCCTGGTTTATTTTGGGATCTGTCATACCTTACGGAGGCACAGCAAGCATTTGAGTGTGGATTCAGCATCAGCTGTTCACAAGCAGGCAGAGGAAAGCTGTTTGCTGGCAGGTCCTGTGGGTTCTGGGCAGGGAACTCAGGAATTTGCCCTAGGGCTGAGGACCCCTGTACCCTAGGCTTTGTGCCTGTGCACTTATTATTAGAGAAAACTGGTCACAGCCAGATATTGTGGGCCTTTTGCTCCCTGGGCATTTCCTGAGATCCTACTTTGTGCCAGGCACTGTACTGGTAGCCAGAGACAGATAATAGCTCACATTTACTTAGCATCGACTGTGCCAGGCATGTTTTGAGGGCAGGTGCTATAACTACCCTCATTTTCATAGACAAAAATGAGTCTCAGAGAGAAGTGACTTAGCCAAATAGTATGATGCTAAACCTCCAAACCCACCTTCAGGTCTCTTTTTGAGCTGTGTGGCCTTGGTCAGTTTGATCAGAATCTCTGAACCTTAGTTTCCTCATATGAAAATAGGGATGAAAATACCTACTTCACAGAGATGGTGTGAGATTGAAACAAGATTAACGTGTAAAATGTTTCACTCTGGGCCTGGCACATAGGAAATATTCAATAAATGGCTATAGTTGTCATTTTTAAAATATACCTTTGCTGCTGCCTCCCTTTCCTTGGGGACCTGAAGAAAAAGTGGAGGCAATGAGGCTATCTGAGCAAAGGCCTCTCTTGTTCTGCCCCTTAACCAGTGCTATATGTTGGCCTCATATGGGTTCAGGGAAGCTTAGACCTGGGGTTTCTTATTGACCTGAGGTGACTTCCAGGCTCTGAAATACTGTGTGAGAGCCTCTGGAATATTGGCATTAGCACAAAGAGCCACTTGATGGGAGCATGCAGGAAGCCTGTGCAGGAACACATTCATGTGAGGGGGTTAAAAAAAAGAAGTCTAAATCATCAACAACTGATGAGAGCAATCCAAGAATTATAGAGCACCAGCCATCTGGTCAGATCATTTCAGATCTGCACGAGCAATAGGAGGGAATTGAATTTTAAAAACCTCATTTATGGTAGACCAGCTACTCTGTTTCAGGCATTTAAGGGAGGAGTCTGATTTCCTGCAGGCCCTGGACATCTGTCTGAAGGAACACCTAACTCTGGTCTGGGTGACTCTGCAGGATTGTCTTTGTGAGGCCTTTGGCCCCTTGCAGCTTAGAAGAGGCTGTGTGATCTTCCAATGCTCAGACACCAACTGGGTATCCAATAATTCAATTCAATTCTGACACTGTCTACCTGGAATTAGTGTCAGATCCCACAGTTAAAGGGCTCAGTCCCACTGCCTCTAATTCAGATGCTAGTCACAAGTCCCAGGCCACTGGACTTGTGACTGACCAGCTATAAATTAGGGATTCCCACAGTTCCCTCCTCAGGTTTGATAATTTGCTAGAACAGCTCACAGAACTCAGGAAAACACTTTACTTATGTTTACTGGTTTTTTATAAAGGCTACAACTCAGAATAGCCAAGTGGAAGAGATGCATAGAAGGTATGGGGGGTGGGGTGCAGAGCTTTCATGCCCTCTCTGGGCACACTGCCCTCCCATTACTTCTAGGTGTTCACCAATCAGAAGCTCTTGGAAGCCCCCTAGGGGCTTTTATGGAGGTTTCATTATTTAGGCGTGATTGATTAAGTCATTGGCCATTGGAGATTGAACTCATTCTCCAGCCCCCCTTTCCTCCCTGGAGGTGGGGCTAAAAGTTCCAACTGTCTAATCAAGGCTTGGTCTTTCTGGTGACCTGCCCCCATCTTGAAGTTACCTAATTCCACACACACACACACACACACACACACACACACACACACACCCATCCACCCATCCCCCACAAGAGTCATTTCAGGAACCAGGGATAAAGACCAGATACTTTTTTTTTTTTTTAATACCACGGGCTACAATTGAGGTGGGACTAAGGAGCAAAGCTCCCAGTGCCTTCTGCCACCTACCCAGCTCTGTGATTGGGAGGCAGGTGACGCTCCCTTCCTCCCCTAGTCAGGAGGGATCTTCCTTACAGGTTATCTCATTCCCCAGGATGGTCCACAAGAGTATGACCTGCTTGTGTCCCATCGTTCACACGCAGGCACACACACACCTCGAGGCCTATGAGCACTGGGTGAGAGTAGGAGTATTAGTTAAGGGCAGTTCATACCTAAGCTCCTCTTGCTCATGAGAGTGGGGAGGTTGGGACTTCTTGGCTGCCACCGGGAGGTAATGGCCTGAGGGAGGGCTATAGCAAGGGGCCTCTGTTGGATGATCTTTCACCCTGGCTCAGAGCAGTGCTGGAAAGGTGGAGCAGGGGCGGGATAGAGGAAACTGCATGCTTTTTGTGTGGTGTGGTAATCTGTGTCCTCTCTTGAACACAAGTTGCTATCTCCAACAACTTTTCAGGATGAGGTGTTCAGCAGAGCTTATCTTGGGTGCTGCCTCCTTCTGCATAGTGCCTTCCTCCCCTACTTTGAAACCTTTCAAGTCTTCTGGGGATTCCCCGAGAACTTCATTTGTTTCTCTCCTGCCTATACTTCTAGTCCATCTTCCCCATTACTGCCACCTCCCTAGCCTTTGTTAAGCGTCTCTACTCTGAGCATCTCCTTTACTCTTTATCAGTATGACTTTGTTAGGGAACTGCTGGGGGCATAGCAGGATGCCAGGCCTCTTGAGACCTGTAGGAGCAATGTCAGAGGCTCCAAATTACCCTGTACTGGGAGAGAAAATAATGGTGGGCTGGAATACATGAAGGCCCCACATGGCTCCATAAGGACAGTTTAGAGCTCTTCATTTCAGAGTGACACCATTTCCCATATTTGGACTTCTCTCAGGACGGCTGACCACTGCCCCATAGCAGCCAAATTCCACACCCCCCTGGGGGGAGCAGGTGGAGGCCAGGGCAGCATGTCCACTGTCAAGGTTGAGGCCACTTTGAGACTAGCTGGCTGAGCACTGTACTGGCACCAGAGCATCTCTGCCTGGGCTTTGGCCTTAAGTACCTGGATGGGGCAGGCCAGGGTCCAGTTTGCAGTCTATGGACTTGGATGGTTGGACATCTGCTTTCTAACAAGCGTTTATATGCTTAATGCTCACCCTAGGCCCTTATTCTCCCCTTCCTCTCCTTCCTCCACCTACCGGTTCTCTCTGAGGTTTAATAAAGAGTACTTAGAGTTGCACAGCCTCAGCTTTCAAGGATCGGGACCCGCAAACTGACTGAAATAAAAAAACTTAGACTGGATTAGGGATAAGGGAAGACTAGCTGCCAAAACCAGTTCCAGCCCTCATACCCAGGGCTTGGCTTTAATTCAGAGAATCTGTGGAGCCTCGACTTCCCTTCTTTCTCTAATACTGCCTTCGCCCTACTGGCTAAGACTGTCTAGGCCATCTCCAAGGTTGGGATTAACCAGGGCTGGGAATAGCTCTCAAGGACTGACCTGGAGCTGGAATGAGAGGCCCTTTTCCAGAGCTTGTTCCATTCCTAGGTTTGTCACAGTACTGGAGGTAGGACTTGATTGGTAACTTAAGAGGAGATAATATTTGACTAGGTAGAAAAGAGGACAGGTAGGAAGCAAGAATGAAGAGGAGGATGACATGAACTCTCACTCTAAAAGTGAGAGTATATCTACCTGGTAGGAGAGGCAGAGATGCGTAGGAGAATGATGGGATGGTGGTGGTGTGCAGCATCCCCTATGTCAGGATAGGGGGTGGTAGGAGGAAAGAGAATTGAAAAGTAGTAGATCTAACTATGTGAAAATAAGTGTGTAGTTTAGTCCATTCAGGGCTGTGCCGTGAATGGGAGATGAGGAAATGAAGAAGGACGATATAAACTCCTGAGTCTGAGGAGTTTGAAAATAAGTGGAAGAAGAGAATGAAAACGGTAACTTCACAGATAGCCACACCAAAAAATTCATTTCTTGTTACATTTGTTGAACTCCTATAATGTTCCAGGTATAGTGCTTGATGTCGGAGATACCATGGTGGGCATTGACAGAGGGGCTTGCCTGCCTGGGCCTATGGTGTAGGAAGACCCCAGGCAGGAATATAATGCTGTGAGAAGACAGAGGTGTGGCCCTGAAGGAACATCTTCCCAGAGGCAGCTCTTCATTTCAGAGAGACACTGAAGCATTGAAGCTGAATGGAGAGAGCTTTTGTGTACGTTGGAAGGCAGAGGGGGAAGGAGGCACTGTTGACAGATTTAAAATCCCAGAGAGAAGATCATTGATGAGGCAGAGTTGTTTAGGTGGCAGATGGAAAGTCTTGGCCTCATGAATGTGATGAGCCTTGGAAATTTGAAGCACAGCCTAGACAAAAACAAGGAAAAGTACGAGAGATGTAGAGGGAAATTGAGGAAGCTTCCATTAGATGTCTTCGATTTTCTGAGTCAAGCCAAGGGTGGGGCTTTTACCTTGGATGATGAAAGAGAAGGCCTTGATTGGGTGCTTAAGGAATGGCGAGGTTAAGGAATAACCACGGTGAAGAAGTTGCTTAGACAGTCAAGAGGTCAGAACTAAGCATTGCCCAGCGTCAGGGCCCAGTTGACGTCTGACAGCCTGACTTTGTTCTGGGCCAGGACCAGTGGGCTTGGTGACTTTCTAGAGCACTGTGAGCCCTGGACAGTGGATAGCTGAAGTGTGAGGAAAGATGGGTAGATCATTAAGGAGATTGTTGGATTGTCTTTGGGATTGATGAGGGAGACCTTTGGCCTATGGGGCAAGCTGGAGAGCTTTAGTGGAAGCTCCTCTGAACCTACTCTAACCTCCCCTCTTCTGAAACAGGGATTATCAAGACTCTTCGAGGCTCTTGGCAGTGCTCAAGGTCAGAGTTTGGGTGGTACCCCATTAGCCACTGATCTTCTAGGCAGGCCTGAAAAGAACCTGAATGAAGCAGAGCTTGTGTGCAGTGGGCTCTGTAAGCTTTTTGTTCCTTGTGCTCTGATCAGGCTGATTTTATTTCTGTTCATGTTGGGGTTTTGCTTTGTTACTTTTCATAGACTAGTAGGTTGTTGGTCTTGCCTTATTTCCCGTAATATGTTGATTTGAGACAAACAGATTGATTTGTATTTTAATTTCTTTAGTTCTCAGAATAGTCTGTTTATGGTTTGTATAATGCAGTTGTTTGAAAGGAGAGAATCATTTCTTTGGATTAAAAAGTTTTCAGATTTGATTACCTGTGGCCATAATTAGTTTATCTGAGCAGAGGTGAGGTTTTTTTTTTTTTTAATATCTTTATTGGAGTATAATTGCTTTACAATGGTGTGTTAGTTTCTGCTTTATAACAGAGTGAATCAGCTATACATATACATATATCCCCATATCTCTTCCCTCTGTGCTCCCTCCCTCCCATCCTCCCACCCTCCCTATCCCACCCCTCTAGGTGGTCACAAAGCACTGAGCTGATCTCCCTGTGCTATGCGGCTGCTTCCCACTAGCTATCGGTTTTACATTTGGTAGTTTATATATGTCCATGCCACTCTCTCACTTTGTCCCAGCTTACCCTTCCCCCTCCCTGTGTCCTCAAGTCCATTCTCTAGTACGTCTGTGTCTTTATTCCCGTCCTGCCCTGAGGTTCTTCATGACCTTTTTTTTTTTTTTTTTGATTCCATACATATATGTTAGCATACGGTATTTGTTTTTCTCTTTCTGACTTACTTCACTCTATATGACAGACTCTAGGTCCATCCACCTCACTACAAATAACTCAATTTCATTTCTTTTTTTTTTTTTTTTTAATTTATTTATTTATTTATCTATTTTTGACTGTGTTGGGTCTTTGTTTCTGTGCGAGGGCTTTCTCTGGTTGTGGCAAGTGGGGGCCACTCTTCATCGCAGTGCGCAGGCCTCTCACCATCGCAGCCTCTCTTGTTGCGGAGCACAGGCTCCAGACGCGCAGGCTCAGCAGTTGTGGCTCACGGGCCCAGTTGCTCCGCAGCATGTGGGATCTTCCCAGACCAGGGCTCGAACCTGTGTCCCCTGCACTGGCAGGCGGACTCTCAACCACTGCACCACCAGGGAAGCCCTCATTTCTTTTTATGGCTGAGTAATATTCCATTGTATACATGTGCCACATCTTCTTTATCCATTCATCTGTCAATGGACACTTAAGTTGCTTCCATGTCCTGGCTATTGTAAATAGAGCTGCAGTGAACATTGTGGTACATGACTCTTTTTGAATTATGGTTTTCTCAGGGTATATGCCCAGTAGTGGGATTGCTGGGTCGTATGGTAGTTCTATTTTTACTTTCTTAAGGGACCTCCATACTGTTCTCCATAGTGGCTGTATCAATTTACATTCCCACCAGCAGTGCAAGAGGGTTCCCTTTTCTCCACACCCTCTCCAGCATTGATTGTTTGTCGATTTTTTGATGGTGGCCATTCTGACTGGTGTGAGATGATATCTCATTGTAGTTTTGATTTGCATTTCTCTAATAATTAATGATGTTGAGCATTCTTTCATGTGTTTGTTGGCAATCTGTATATCTTCTTTGGAGAAATGTCTATTTAGGTCTTCTGCCCATTTTTGGATTGGGTTGTTTGTTTTTTTGATATTGAGCTGCATGAGCTGCTTGTAAATTTTAGAGATTAATCCTTTGTCAGTTGCTTCATTTGCAAATATTTTCTCCCATTCTGAGGGTTGTCTTTTGGTCTTGTTTATGGTTTCCTTTGCTGTGCAAAAGCTGTTAAGTTTCATTAGGTCTCATTTATTTATTTTTGCTTTTATTTCCATTTCTCTAGGAGGTGGGTCAAAAAGGATCTTGCTGTGATTTATGTCATAGAGTGTTCTGCCTATGTTTTCCTGTAAGAGTTTGATAGTGTCTGGCCTTATATTTAGGTCTTTAGTCCATTTTGAGTTTATTTTTGTGTATGGTGTTAGGGAGTGTTCTAATTTCATTCTTTTACATGTATCTGTCCAGTTTCCCAGCACCATTTATTGAAGAGGCTATCTTTTCTCCACTGTATATTCTTGCCTCCTTTATCAAAGATAAGGTGACCATATGTGCGTGGGTTTATCTCTGGGCTTTCTGTCCTGTTCCATTGATCTATATTTCTGTTTTTGTGCCAGTACAATACTGTCTTGATTACTGTAGCTTTGTAGTATAGTCTGAAGTCAGGGAGCCTGATTCCTCCAGCTCCATTTTTCTTTCTCAAGATTGCTTTGGCTATTCGGGGTCTTTTGTGTTTCCATACAAATTGTGAAATTTTTTGTTCTAGTTCTGTGAAAAATACCAGTGGTAGTTTGATAGGGATTGCATTGAATCTGTAGATTGCTTTGGGTAGTAGAGTCATTTTCACAATGTTGATTCTTCCAATCCAAGAACATGGTATATGTCTCCATCTGTTTGTATCATCTTTAATTTCTTTCATCAGTGTCTTATAGTTTTCTGCATACAGGTCTTTTGTCTCTTTAGGTAGGTTTATTCCTAGGTATTTTATTCTTTTTGTTGCAATGGTAAATGGGAGCGTTCCTTAATTTCACTTTCAGATTTTTCATCATTAGTGTATAGGAATGCAAGAGATTTCTGTGCATTAATTTTGTATCCTGCTGCTTTACCAAATTCATTGATTAGCTCTAGGAGTTTTCTGGTAGCATCTTTAGTATTCTCTATGTGTAGTATCATGTCATCTGCAAACAGTGACAACTTTACTTCTTCTTTTCCGATTTGGATTCCTTTTATTTTTCTTTCTTCTCTGACTGCTGTGGCTATAACTTCCAAAACAATGTAGAATAATAGTGGTGAGAGTGGGCAACCTTGTTTTGTTCCTGATCTTAGAGGAAATGGTTTAGTTTTTCACCATTGAGAACAGTGTTTGCTGTGGGTTTGTCGTATATGGCCTTTATTATGTTGAGGTAACTTCCCTCTATGCCTACTTTCTGGAGGGTTTTTAACATAAATGGGTGTTGATTTTGTTGAAAGCTTTTTCTGCATCTATTGAGATGATCATATGGTTTTTATTCTTCAGTTTGTTAATATGCTGTATCACATTGATTGATTTGTGTGTATTGAAGAATCCTTGCATTCCTGGGATAAACCCCACTTGATCATGGTGTATGATCCTTTTAATGTGCTGTTGGATTCTGTTTGCTAGTATTTTGTTGAGGATTTTTGCATCTGTGTTCATCAGTGATACTGGCCTGTAGTTTTCTTTCTTTGTGACATCTTTGTCTGGTTTTGGTATCAGAGTGATGGTGGCCTCTTAGAATGAGTTTGGGAGTGTTCCTCCCTCTGCTATATTTTGGAAGAGTTTGAGAAGGATAGGTGTTAGCTCTTCTCTAAATGTTTGATAGAATTCGCCTGTAAAGCCATCTGGTCCTGGGCTTTTGTTTGTTGGAAGATTTTAAATCACAGTTTCAATTTCAGTGCTTGTGATTGGTCTGTTTATATTTTCTATTTCTTCCCGGTTCAGTCTCGGAAGGTTGTACCTTTCCAAGAATTTGTCGATTTCTTCCAGGTTGTCCATTTTATTGGCATAGAGTTGCTTGTAGCAATCTCTCATGATCCTTTGTATTTCTGCAGTGTCAGTTGTTACTTCTCCTTTTTCATTTCTAATTCTGTTGATTTGAGTCTTCTCCCTTTTTTTCTTGATGAGTTTGGCTAATGATTTATCCATTTCATTTATCTTCTCAAAGAACCAGCTTTTAGTTTTATTGATCTTTGCTATCGTTTCCTTCATTTCTTTTTCATTTATTTCTGATCTCATCTTTATGATTTCTTTCCTTCTGCTAACTTTCGGGTTTTTTGTTCTTCTTTCTCTAATTGCTATAGGTGTAAGGTTAGGTTGTTTATTTGAGATGTTTCTTCTTTCTTAAGGTAGGATTGTATTGCTATAAACTTCCCTCTTAGAACTGCTTTTGCTGCATCCCATAGGTTTTGGGTCATCATGTTTTCACTGTCATTTGTTTCTAGGTATTTTTTGATTTCCTCTTTGATTTCTTCAGTGATGTCTTGGTTATTAAGTAGTGTATTGTTTATCCTCCATGTGTTTTTATTTTTTACAGATTTTTTCCTGTAATTGATATCTAGTCTCATAGCGTTGTGGTCGGAAAAAATAATTGATACGAGTTCAATTTTCTTAAATTTACCAAGCTGTGATTTGTGACCCAAGATATGATCTATCCTGGAGAATGTTCCATGAGCACTTGGGAAGAAAGTGTATTCTGTTGTTTTTGGATGGAATGTCCTATAAATATCAATTAAGTCCATCTTGTTTAATGTATCATTTAAAGCTTGTGTTTCCTTATTTATTTTCATTTTGGATGATCTGTCCATTGGTGAAAGTGGGGTGTTAAAATCCCCTACTAAAAAAAAAAAAAAAAAAAAAATCCCCTACTATGATTGTGTTACTGTCGACTTCCCCTTTTATGGCTGTTAGTATTTGCCTTATGTATTGAGGAGCTCCTATGTTGGGTGCATAAATATTTACAATTGTTATATCTTCTTCTTGGATTGATCCCTTGATCATTATGTAGTGTCCTTCTTTGTCTCTTGTAATAGTCTTTGTTTTAAAGTCTATTTTGTCTGATATGAGAATTGCTACTCCAGCTTTCTTTTGATTTCCATTTGCATGGAATATCTTTTTCTATCCCCTCACTTTCAGTCTGTATGTGTCCCTAGGTCTGAAGTGGGTCTACTGTAGACAGCATGTATACGGGTCTTAGTTTTGTATCCATTCAGCCAATCTATGTTTTTTGGTTGGAGCATTTAATCCATTTACATTTAAGGTAATTATTGATATGTATGTTCCTATTACCATTTTCTTAATTGTTTTTGGTTTTATTTTTGTAGGTCTTTTCCTTCTCTTGTGTTTCCTGCCTAGAGAAGTTCCTTTGGCATTTGTTGTAAAGCTGGTTTGGTGGTGCTGAATTCTCTTAGCTTTTGCTTGTCTGTAAAGGTTTTAATTTCTCCGTCAAATCTGAATGAGTTCCTTGCTGGGTAGTGTAATCTTGGTTGTAGGTTTTTCTCCTTCATCACTCTTAATATGTCCTGCCACTCCCTTCTGGCTTGCAGAGTTTTTGTTGAAAGATCAGCTGTTAACCATATGGGGATTCCCTTATGTGTTATTTGTTGTTTTTCCCTTGCTTCTTTTAATATTTTTTCTTTGTATTTAATTTTTGATAGTTTGATTAACATGTGTCTTGGCGTGTGTCTCCTTGGATTTATCCTGTATGGGACTTTCTGTGCTTCCTGGACTTCATTAACTATTTCCTTTCCCATATTAGGGAAGTTTTCAACTATAATCTCCTCAAATATTTTCTCAGTCCCTTTCTTTTTCTCTTTTTCTTCTGGGACCCCTTTAATTTGAATGTTGGTGCGTTTAATGTTGTCCCAGCAGTCTCTGAGACTGTCCTCAATTCTTTTCATTTTTTTTTCTTTATTCTGCTCTGCAGTAGTTATTGCCACTCTTTTATCTTCCAGGTCACGTATCTGTTCTTCTGCGTCAGTTATTCTGTTATTGATCCCTTCTAGAGAATTTTAAATTTGATTTATTGTGTTGTTCATCACTGTTTGTTTGCTCTTTAGTTCCTCTAGGTCCTTGTTAAACGTTTCTTGTATTTTCTGCATTCTATTTCCAAGATTTTGGATCATCTTTACTATCATTATTCTGAATTCTTTTTCAGGTAGACTGCCTATTTCCTCTTCATTTGTTAGGTCTGGTGGGTTTTTACCTTGCTCCTTCATCTGCTGTGTGTTTCTCTGTCTTCTCATTTTGCTTAACTTACTGTGTTTGGGGTCTCCTTTTCGCAGGCTGCAGGTTTGTGGTTCCCGTTGTTTTTGGTGTCTGTCTCCAGTGGCTAAGGTTGGTTCAGTGGGTTGTGTAGGCTTCCTGGTGGAGGGGAGTAGTGCCTGTGTTCTGGTGGATGATGCTGGATCTTGTCTTTCTGGTGGGCAGGTCCATGTCTGGTGGTGTGTTTTGGGGTGTCTGTGGACTTATTATGGTTTTAGGCAGCCTCTCTGCTAACAGATGCAGTTGTGTTCCTGTCTTGCTAGTTGTTTGGCATAGGGTGTCCAGCACTGTAACTTGCTGGTTGTTGAGTGGAGCTGGGTCTTGGCGTTGAGATGGATATCTCTGGGAGATTTTCAGCATTTGATATTACGTGGAGCTGGGAGCTCTCTGGTGGACCAGTGTCCTGAACTCGGCTCTCCCATCTCAGAGGCACAGGCCTGCTGGCTGGCCGGAGCACCAAGACCCTGTCATCCACACGGCTCAGAATAAAAGAGAGAAAGAAAGAAAGGGAGGGAGGGAGGAAGGAAGAAAGATAAAGTGATTAAAAGTAAAAAAAATTATTAAAAATTAAAAAAAATAATTTAAAAAGTAATAAAAAAAAGAAATGAGAAAAGAGCAACCAAACCAAAAAACAAATCTGCCAATGATAACAGGCATTAAAAACTATACTAAAAAAAAAAAAAAAAAAAAAGGATAGACAGAATCCTAGGACAAATGGTAGAAGCACAGCTATACAGACAAAATCACACACAGAAGCATACACATACACACTCACAAAAAGAGGAAAAGGGAAAAAAATATATATATCGTTGCTCCCAAAGTCCACCGCCTCAATTTGGGATGATTCTTTGTCTGTTCAGGTATTCCACAGATGCAGGGTACATCAAGTTGATTGTGGAGATTTAATCCGCTGCTCCTGAGGCTGCTGGGAGAGATTTCCCTTTCTCTTCTTTATTCACGCACCTTCTGGGGTTCAGCTTTGGGTTTGGCCTCGCCTCTGCGTATAGGTTGACTGAGGGCGTCTGTTCCCTGCTCAGACAGTACGGGGTTAAAGGAGCAGCTGATTCGGGGGCTCTGGCTCACTCAGGCCGGGGGGAGGGAGGGGTACAGAATGCGGGGCGAGTCTGCAGCGGCAGAGGCCGGCGTGATGTTGCACCAGCGTGAGGCATGCCGTGCGTTCTCCCGGGGAGTTGTCCCTGGATCACGGGACCCTGGCAGTGGTAGGCTGCACAGGCTCCCGGGAGGGGAGGTGTGGATAGTGACCTGTGCTTGCACACAGGCTTCTTGGTGGCTGTAGCAGCAGCCTTAGCGTCTCGTGCCCTTCTCTGGGGTCGGCGCTGATAGCCACGGCTCGCGCCCATCTCTGGAGCTCGTTTAGGCCGCGCTCTTAATCCCCTCTCCTCACGCAACGTGAAACAAAGAGGCAAGAAAAAGTCTCTTGTCTCTTTGGCAGCTCCAGACCTTTTCCCGGACTCCCTCCCACCTAGCTGTGGCGCACTAGCCCCCTTCATTCTGTGTTCACGCCGCCAACCCCAGTCCTCTCCCTGGGATCTGACCTCCAAAGCCAGAGCTTCAGCTCCCAGCCCCGCCCGCCCCGACAGGTGAGCACACAAACCTCTCCGGCTGGTGAGTGCTGGTCGGCACCGATCCTCCGTGCGGGAATCTCTCCGCTTTGCCCTCCGCACCCCTGTTGCCGCGCTCTCCTCCGTGGCTCCAAAGCTTCCCCCCTCCACCACCCGCAGTCTGCACCCGCAAAGGGTTTCCTGGTGTGTGGAAACCTTTCCTCCTTCACAGCTCCCTCCCACTGGTGCAGATCCTGTCCCTATTCTTTTGTCTCTTGTTTTTTTCTTTTTTCTTTTGCCCTACCCATGTACGTGGGGGAGCTTCTTACCTTTTGGGAGGTCTGAGGTCTTCTGCCAGCATTCAGTAGGTGTTCTGTAGGGGTTGTTCCACAGGTAGAGGTATTTCTGATGTATTTGTGGGGAGGAAGGTGATCTTCACGTCTTACTCTTCCACCATCTTGAAGCTCCTCCCCGAGGTGAGTTTTTATGGAGTAGTAATGTGGTACTTTCGTCAAGTTTTTTTTTTGCCTAGCCTAAAGGAAACTACCCCCACCCCAGGCAGCCCTCTACATGTTGCATAAACATCATTTGTTAATCTCCATTCTGTAATCCTGGTTTTGCCAAGTCAGGCTTTTGGACAGAGGGTGAGGAGGTTGTCTAGTATCTCATTGCCAAGAACGACTGAGGTGGAATAGGACCCAGGAACTCTAGTCTAGCTGTTGGAGAAGGGAAGAAAACTAACATTTTGGGGGAACCCCCCCTTGTCCTTAGTGCTTTATGTACATTATTTAAGGGAGGCTTGAAGGTGCCCTCTAAAGAAGTGTTTATCTCTTCTCTTGGTCTCTTTTGGAGCCTGTATTTGGCCAGTGAGGGGACCTCAGTTCCCATTGCTCTTCCCAGGATTTTCTTCTTTCTTCTGAAGATAGAAAGTGTAGGATCATTGCTTGAAAGTAGTGCTATTTCAGGTTTCTGTGGGAACAAAATAATGTGAATTTTGGAGGCTGTTGACATTGAGAGGGGAAATTATTTAAGAGGATGAAGAATTATTCAAGCTGCCCCATCTTTGTTTCCTAGGTTAGATCTTAGGGGTAGATCCAGATGTTCCTTAAACACAGTGGATTAAGTAGCCCTGTGTGCAGTGTGATTGGAGGGCTATTAGCTGGCTTTAGATTCCCACTGGGTTAGATTGCAGATGGAGAGGCTGGAGGAATTGTTCCCTAAAGACCATTAGCTTTTCAACCTCCAGTATTTGATCAAAATAGCTAGCTGAGGATACCTTGGAGTTAGATACAAAATGGTAGATTTCAAAGGAGGGGGGCTCTTTCTTGCCCAAAGCTGGCAGCCAAGTGAAATGTTTGATTTACAGGAGCCTATCTAAATGATGGGGTTGGGAGGTGCCCTTTGAGGGAATGAAGGAAAGTGGGGAGAAGTTAAGAGAAGGACAAATCAAGGGAAGCCTGAGTCTTTTCACCTATTTGCTGACATCATTTAACCCTACTCATGCATGTCAGTGAAAGTCTTGGTTCTATAGTGACTGAATTTGAACAAAATACTTTTTCTCTGTTTTTTTCCTCCCTTTTCATGCTCTCAGCCCTTCTCTCTTCCTCCCACATTGCCTGCCCTCTTTGCATTCTTTTCTCCCTTGCTGTAATGGCCTCTACCTGCTGCTGAGTGTCAGGTGGCAGGGGTGGACAGATGTGGAGTGTGTAGTTAGGGGAGTATTTTCTCAATTCTACCAGCATCAAGAAATGACTTCCAAGCCAGTCCTTTCAGCCATGTATTTCACTGATTAATCAGAACAAGAGAAAAAAACACTTTAGCGTTGCCAGAGAGGGGATTTGGGCAAAATCAAGTCTGTGGAACTGAGTGATCTAAAGTCATAGTCATTAACAGCAAGTCCTGGAGTGTAGCCAGAGTTCTTCCAAGCCTGACTCCCACAGCCGTGTCCCTTGACACTCTGCCCTGTGCTACATGAATGGGTTGTGCCTCAACTTTCCCAAATACCTAATGCTAAAGAGAAGGTGTCAGCTTGTGTTGCCCATCACTGGACATCTCTGGGCGTGACATGGAAAAGAAGCAATCCCAGAAGATTTCTTTTTTATCCTTTGACCGTAACGTCTTCATACACTTGCAGAAGCCTTTGGAAGAGGGTGCTCTTGAGTTGAGCACACCTACATGCTTGTATGTTTCCCCTTTTCCTGGTACTGGTTGAGGGTGAGGGCTCAGGAGAACACTGCCCTCTTCTTTGTCCTCAGACCAGGAAGGTGCTTCTTGTCAAGAGAAAGAAATTTCTGGTTGTATGGGCATAACTTAGAAATTAAAGTGGATAGTTTGTCTCCCTTGTAAAAAAGACAAAAGCCTAGAATGCCCTCTCTTCAAAGAGACATGTCCTTTGGGGAAGGAGTTGCCAGAGGGCAGAGTCTAGCCTGTATTTTGGCATCTGGTTGTTGTCGCAATGCCTTGAATATAGCAGACAGTAGAGTGTTGCAGAATCAATCTACCCAGGTTCAGCTCTGCCTGTTACAGCTGGGTAGCCTTGGGCAAGTTATTTAATTCCACTAAGGTTTAATGAAATATCCTGTAATGAAATATCATTTGTAAAATAGGGATAGTAATAATACCTACTTCAGAGGATAATTTTAAGTGGGGTAAATAAGGTAAGCATAGAAGTGTTTACTATAGTGCCAGGTATATAGGAATAGCTTAATAAATATTAGCTACTATTGTTTCTGTTGTAGTAAAAATGAGTGGACACCAGACAAACCCAGACTGAGGTATGATCTAAAAATTAACTGACCAGTATTCAAGTACGTCTAGATCGAGAAAGACAAAGACCAAGGAACTGTCACAGGTTGGAGGAGACTAAGGAGACATGACAACTAAATGCGGTGTCATATCCTAGATGAGATTCTGGAACAGAAAAAAAGGATATTAGAGGAAAAAACAGGTGAAATGCAAATATTCTGTAGTTCAGTTAACTACTATTGTACCAATGTTGATTTCTTAGTTTTGATAATTGTTCTGTGGTTATGTAAGATGTTAATATTAGGGGAAACTGAGTGAAGGGTATGGGGACTTTGTACTGGTTTTGCAACTTTTCTCCAAGTCTAAAATTATTTCGAATTAAAAAGTTAAAATAAATGAAGTCCAAGTGACCTCTTAGGTAAAAAGAGAAACTGACCAGGTGGAGCCATGCATAGCAGGTCATACTTGACTCAGTCTCACCTCCTATGTCACAGGAAGGGCTCTTACTAAGGGGCCCCAATGCTTGGCCTTTAGCTCCTGAACACCTGCTGCATCCTGAGCAGAGGTTAGGCGGATAATTCGTTGGGTGACAAGTCAGACACACGCCCCAGTTCTGATTCTGCAATGGTGCCATAGCGACTAGGGTGGAGGCCACTCATTTGGCATTAGGCTGAGTGATCAGGGCATTTGTCTCTGTTCCTTGGAATATAAATGAAATACTGCCTATTTTATCCTATTATCTAAGCACCAATCACTATGGCAATATGTTTGCAGATCTCAATGCCTACTCCTACGCTCACGCTCACTGTTTGATCATCCAGAAGAAAGAAAAATAAGTTCAAACCAAGCTTTGCAATAATTTATTATTTTCTTTCCTGTTTTAAGTGCCTTTCTCTCACATAAAGCAGGTACTTTGCTTGCTCTTCTTGGGTGCAGAAGGTACATGTGCTTTTCTTATGACTGATGTGGCCATCTCTGTCATGCTAATAACGGGCTTTGTAGAAGAAAGCCATTATTATCATTGGGAGAATATGAGTCTTGGAGTTTTTATTTTTGCATTGAAGTAAACTGTGGGGGGCGGGGTCTGGAAAGTGTAAAGTCTTCCATTCTAGCCCACAGCTCCCTCGCCAGTATTTACCTTCCAAAAGCCCATATATTTTCTAAGTTAAAAAAAATCAGTGCCAAAAAATGTTCTTTGTATTTTAACTCAGTGGCTAAGGTGTACTGCTTTTTGCTGTTGATTTACAGATTTTATTGTCACACCCTGGGGATGCGTGTGGATTACTCAATAGTGTGACAAATGGCTGGTCTCTGAATTATGTATTGTATTACGGGAGAGTTCATAAACCACATTTCTCTGTAGGATATTTTAGGCATAAGACTAGTATGTGACACATGTGACTAAAAAAAAAGATGGGAGATGGTGGTGGGAGGGAGAAGTGTCCAGTTCAAGATTGAACAGTATACTACCCCTGAAGGCTTGTGAATGCAGAGGCTTGAAGTGCACAGACCTTGGGTGTGGATTGAGAGGATTGGGAGCACCTGGGCTAGAGGAGTGAGACAAGGCTACAAATCAAACCTTTGCTGCCCCTTTGCTCAGGCTAGAGCCCCAGTGGAAAGATGACCAGCTTCCTTTCTCCTGGGGCTTCTCTTCAGCCAGATAACAAGTGGCCTGAGGCCAGAGAGTCTTGTACCCTGAGTGGCCTTCCACGCTCCTGCTCCCCCTCCCCCATGCAGCTACTTGTGCTGATGGATGTGTGCAAACCCTTTACAAATGGTTTGGCACTGCTTGGCTTGCAGCGGTCATCTGTCTCTTTTGAATGAGCAACTTTATATTTGTGGCTTCTTTTCCCTGCACAGAGAGATATTGCCTTGTGTCAGCTTCTGCCTTCTGATGGAAATGTTTACCATCCCTAGGGAAAGGCACCATTCTTTGGGGGTAATGTTTGCCGGTGCTCCCCATGCCTCATGGGAGCATAAGCCTGTGCTTAAGGGTGGACGGGAGGAGGCGGCCATTGAAGCATGCACAATTGCCACCGAGGCAACCATCTGCCAGTGTCACGGCTCGAAGCCTGCCTTTGAATGTCTGCACTCCCAGGCCTACATGCATTATGCACAGCCTATTCCGTAAATGAGCTTTCTAAGTGTATATAATTCCTTCCTACCCTGGTCTTGTATAGTCTGCCTCAGGGCAACATTCAGAATCTCCCCTAATTATACTGGAGCTCAGCTTCTAGTGTCTAGCATTTAGAATTTCTGGTAATAGCTGATTTTTTTTTTTGATAGATTTCTAAAACTGCATTGAGGGATTGATTTACAGTTAAAGGAAGATTTGCTTCTTAAAGGGAAATTATCAACACTGTGATGATACAGTTTCATGGCAGTGGTATTTTTGACTCTATCCAAAGCCACAGTCTAGCTCGCCTGGCTTCTTCCAGAATGGACTCTGTAATTTGAGGAGGCTGCTCCAGCATTAGAATGAAATCAGTGCTTCCAGTTGTAGACCACTGTCTTCCCTTCTTGAGATGGAGGAGTTTTTGCACATGCTGCTTAGAAAAAAGGGATTCATAACATGACTCACTCCTAGCCCACAGATCTAGGATTCCTGCCATCCAGTAAATTTTGGCAGGCAGGCAGTGTATGTGGAGAGTAATTCTTGTCTCCCTATGCCTGTACTGCTCCTCTCATAGCGTATGCCTCCTGGGTGGAGTCTGGGGTGTCTAGCTTTTCATCTCTGTTGCTTTTCCTCCCAAGCAACCCCTGTGTCTCCTGTAGGGCTGTCTTTTAGTATCTATGAGGTAGAGGGCACAGTTTTTCATATACCCAGAACTTTATGGAGAGAGCTATGGGAAGAGTTCAGGTCCTGAGGTGTTTGAGTACTTACTATGTGCCTACCATTGTGTTAAGTACAGTGGGAGCATAGCAGAGTATCTTGGCTTTAAGCATCACAGGGAATCCATTCGATCAACAACGTTGGCGGTCCCACCCCTCCACTCATAGGTCTTGATGTATAGGTGTCTTTGTGTCTGTCATTACAGTGTTGACCTCTTAAAGTCATTAAGGCGTCCAGGTTAGTGCTGGTAAGACCATGAGGCTGTTAAGAATGAGTTACTGGTCCAGCAATTCCACTCTTGTGTATATATTAAAATATATATGCAAAAACCCTAATTGGAAAAGATACATGCACCCCAGTGTTCATAGCAGCATTATTTACAGTTGCCAGGATATGAAAGCAACCTGAGTGTCAATCAACAGATGAATGGATAAAGGAGATGTGACATGTGTGTGTGTGTGTGTGTGTGTGTGTGTGTGTATATATGTAGGAATACTACTAAGCCATAAAAAAGAATGAAATTTTGCCCTTTGCAGCAACAAGAATGGACTTGGATGGCATAATGCTAAGTGAAATAAGTCAGACAGGGAAAGACATATACTGTATGATATCATTTATATGTGGAATCTGAAAAATAAAACGAACTGGTGAACATAACAAAAAGAAGCAGAGTCACAGATACAGAGAACAAACTAGTAGTTACCAGTGGGGATAGGGAAGGGGGAGGGGCAATGTAGGGGTAGGAGATTAAGAGGTACAATCTATTAGGTATAAAATAAGCTACAATGATATATTGTACAACACAAGGAATATAGACAATATTTTGTTATAACCATAAATGGAATATACCTTTATAAATGTGAATCACTATATTGTATACCTGTAATTTATAGAATATTATGCATCAGCTATACTTCAATTGAAAAAAAGGAATGAGTTGTTGGTGACTTTGGGCTCTCCTTTGCCTTATGGTGGGGGAGGGGAGAGGAAAAAGGAACATTGTGTTCTAGAAAATCGTTCGCTATGAAGACTTGGTTAAACTTTTTTTCTTCTCACCCACCCCTAGATAAGTCAAAAGAACCTCAAATAACAGAATGGAGGGCAGAATGGAACTTTGGGGGACCAGAGACAATGAGAAATCTCTAAGGTCAGAGAGAGAGCTACTGGCCCAACAACCTGTTAGAGCAAGAGAAAGGAGTGCCTTCCTCTACCTGGCCATTCAGGGAGACCCACTGTGGGCCCAGTCTACGAGGGAGTGGGGAACCCCTCAGAGACTGCTCCCTAGGGATATCGTTGCTGCCTCTGAGGCTCCTGCTTCCCTCTTCATGTAGCCACAGGAAAGCGCATGGTCCTGAGCTGCTTGGCTCTTGCAGCAAGGAGACTGACCACTTGAGAGAGAGACCTAGGACAAGTCTGGACCAGACCAGATGCGACTTCTTTTAGCCTAGCCAATGGGAAGCTCTTGTCTTAGGAACAACCTCCCTATCCCCTAAGTCTGTGTAGATATGTCTGGAGCTAAGCCTTTCCCTTCCAGTCTGACCTTTTGGGGCTTGCCTCCCTATTTCTGGCTTCAGCAAACTGATCTGCTGGCAAGTTTTGGAGCCATTCCAGCATATGGGGCTTAGCAATGACAAAATCTGTTGTAGGGCTGCCTTTATTGGATGTCCTTTGAAATTAACTTTCATGTAGTCTGTAAGTGCCCCGTGGGGACCTCTTCAGGGGTCTCGGCCTCTCTCGAACTTCATTCTCCTGCTGACTCCCATACTCATTCTTGTGTGTTTTTATTTTAAACATGGTTGGTGATGAATTGGTGGAAGGGTGTGGGGATTTGCTTTCCTCTCCACCAGAAGTGCAGTGCTGCTAATTTCATTCTCTGCACTCTGTCTCTGAGATGAGCAGGGTCCTCTGTGCCCATGTTTAGTGCTGCTGTGTTGCTGGACTCTCCTGGCAAAAATGAGGCTAATGTCTCCAACGACTGCATTAGCCACTGAAATGAGGTTCTAAATTGAAGGTACTACACCAAGTCTCTCTCCAAGGTATCTCCTTGTTCTGGCTTTTATTATTTAGATTCATTCTCTCAATGATTCTCTGCAGACTGACTGGCATGCTGGTTCAGTGCGGTGCATTATACTAGCTGAAAGGCAAGATCACCTTTTAAGAAGAGGGAGAAAGGAAAGGGGAAAAAAAGCAAAAGATGAATGCTGTGGTGCAAAAAGTCAGCAGTTTGTCTGTTCTAAGAGCTACTTGGCCAGCTTGTGCAATGCCTAGAGATAGGAGAGGAAGGGATCAGACCTGGGATGGGGTGGATGGAGGTAGGGTAATGTCATTGTGTTAGTGACATCTGTGCCTTATAAGTTCACCACACTTCCTCCTTCCCTTTTGTGTTTACTGAGCACGTAAATATGTGCCTTATGGGGTGCTGAAAACTCTGGGGCGGGAAACCAAAGATCAGCAAAACAGGATCTTACCTTCAAGAAGCTCTTAGTCTCATAGTTTCATGGGTTTTTCTCTGTTTTGAGCGGGGAGGGGGGATCAGGGGAGGGCTCAAGCTTATGATTCTTGCATTTTACATCAGAAGTAGGAACATTCTAGCAGTTGATGCTTAGATGTTTGAGAATTTAGCTTTTATGTGTTTGTTTTTAAAATGCTTTTTTTTTTTTTTTTGCCTGCTGACAAAGTAATATTTATGTTTTCAAAGCAGAAAACTTGGAAAACACAGAAAAGCACAAAGGGAAACAACAACAAAACCATCCCTACTCCACTATCCAGATATAAAGATAACATGGTTTATGTTCTTCCAGTTGTTTTTACAAAAGTGCTTTCATTCTGTATATAATATTTAGAGGCTAATATTTTCCATTTAGAAATTGGGAGCTAAATGTTGTGGAGTTTTAAAAGCTAGAGCCTCCAGCACATAATTAGGCACACAGTGAACTTTTTCCAGATGCTAGTCTTTGCATGAATATACCAAATTATGCTTAATTGATTATTATTGTTACACATTTAGGTGGCTTCCAGTTTTTCATTATTATAAGTAATTCTACAGTAAACATTCTTGTGTATATTTTTATGTGCTCTCTATGTTCTTAGAAGAGATTCACTAAAGTAGAAGTGCTCATCTTTTCTGATTCTTTTGCCCAGCATCTCAGCTGGGGGTAACCTTGTCTGGGCTGTTAAGATAACACCATGTTTTGAGTATCTCTCATTCCTGTTGTGCATCACACATCAGATGCCCTGGGATTTCTTCTCTCTGTGATCTCTAGGTACTTCTCCCTTGACTAGGAAGTAGCTGGCTTCAGGAAAGACAGGGCAGCAAGCACAGAACACACGTTCTCATTGTTTTGTACCAAGACTGTAGGATCCCCAGGACAGAGACATTGTCATCAGTCTCTTTGATGGTAAACAGATGTTGAGGGCTTGCCCACCTGTGTCCAGCCCAATGCCAGATGAAGGAGGGATATAAAATAGGCCCCTACTTTCAAGAAGCTTACTGAACTGTACTGGATAACAGAATTGACATGAAATAATCCATACACGTTTATCGAGCACTTGCTATGTAGTAGGTATTTGGCAGGCTACTGTTGGGAGAATAGGAAAGGCTGAGATACCCTTCTCCTTAAAGGAAGCTGCAGTACATATAAATAAGAGCTATTTATAGGTAAAGTTAACTAGCCATATAGGTCAATAAGTGATAAATATCTAATTGTACCGATAGCAGGTGTTACAGAGATTCAGAGATGGGCTGCTTTGGGGTGGAATGTCATTTATTATAAGCCAGAATAGTTAGATAAAGCTCAGAGAGAAGATGGGACACCTAGGGCTTGATAAAGAGTTGGAGTTTGATGAGGTGGAGTGGGAAGGGTTTCCCAGGTGGGAGGAACAGCTTGCAAAGGGATGGTGGCAGTAATGATTGTCTCATGATGGAGACCAGTTGCACAGCAGCAAAGGAGCAGATTGGGAGTAGGGAATTGCAGAAATGTGAGAGCTAAGGTTGCATACTGAGAGACCTGAGAGTTATGGGCTCCAGAACAGTACTATGTACACAATGGATGGGAAAATTTTTGCTAAATTTGTTTCTAATTGAAGGGCAGGTAAGAAGGCCTTGATTTCTCTCAGTACCAGAGTGTCCGAGGCTCAGTCTTTGGACCTCTACTCTTCTCATCTACTTTTATGCCTTTGGTGATCTCCTCTAGCCTAATGGCTTTACTTTTTATTTGTATGCTGAAGACGCCCAGATTTTTTTAATCTCCAGCCTGTACTTTTCTGAACTCCAGACCCATCTGTCCATCTGCTGCCTCTACGTGGATGTTTAATAGGCATCTCAAACTTAACATGTCTGAAACTGAGCTCCTGTAACCTTCCCCAATCTCAGTTAGTGGCAACTCTGTCCTTTCAGTTACTCAGGCCAAAATCCTCAGAGCCATTCTTGACTCCTTTCTTTCTCTCACACCCACATTCTATCCGACAGCAAGTCCTAACAGCTCTATCTTCACATATATCCAGAATCTGACCACTTCTCATTACCCCTATAACCACCATTATCTCTCCCCTGGGTTATTGTAATAGGCTGCTAACTGGCTTTCCTCCTTCTGCCCTTAACGCTTCCAGTCAGTTCTCAACACAGCAGCCAGAATGATCCTTTTGTTATGTCTTCCTGTGCTCAAAAATATCCTTTGGCTTTCCTTCTCTTATAAAGAGTCAAAGTCCCTTCCATGGTCTACACAGCTCTGTGATGTGTATTACTACCCTTATCTCCGTCATTTCATCTTGTACTACTCTCCCTCACATTCCCTCTCCTTTAGACACCTTGGCCTCCCTCATATTTCCTGAATGCACCAGGCCCATCACACCTTGGGACCTAGAATGCTCCTCTCCTAGATAAGTTTGTGGCTTGCTCCCTCACTTCTCTTAGATCTTTACTCAGAAGTGACCTTCTCTTTGAATGGCCAAAGCTGCGATGATTTAAGCAGCAAAATAAGTAATGTATTCGATTATAACCCAAAGTATAAAATAAATATACATGAGTCTTGAACTTATATAAACAAATGATTGAATGAATATAAACTTATATAAACAAATGATTGAATGAATGAATGAACAGATAACTAAATAAATGGGAGAGAGAAGATAAATCTCTTACAGAAGAATTCCAGTAATATACATAGATACTTCCCCCTTCCAGGAGGTAGAACTTAAAGTGTGATCTGGACTTAGTGACTCAGTTCTAAAGAGTAGTTTATGGAAAGGGAAAAACAGTACCTTTACAGTGGAGAAACCTGGTAAGCATTACCTGCGATTCAGGGTAACATCACCGGTGCTGTTATATGGATAAGTCTCCTGATGTGATGTGAAAACAAGAGCTCTTCACCTCTATGGTATTTTTCCTCAAAACCAATAACTCCATTCTAATCATGAGAAAAAAATCAGACAAATTCAAACTAAGGGACATTGTACAAAATACCTGACCAGTACTCCTCATACTGTTATGGTTGTGATAAACAAGGAATGACCAAGAAACTCTCATAGACCAGAGAAGACATGACATCTAAATGCAACGTGGTATTCTGAATGGTATGCTGGAACAGAAAAAAGACATTAATGGACAAACTGGTGAAACACAAAGAGTCTGGAGTTTAGTTACTAGTAATGTAACAATGTTGGTTTCTTTATTTTTTTTTAATTCAAGTATAATTGACTTACAGCACTGTTGTTCCAGGTATAGAACATAGTGATTTAATATTTCTATACATTACAAAATGATCACCATGGTAAGTCTAGTTACCATCTGTCACCATACAAAGTTACTACAATTTTATTGACTATATTTCCCATGCTGTACACTTCATCCCTTTAACTAATTTGTTTTGTAACTGGAAGTTTGTACTTCTTAATCTCCCTCACCTATTTCACTCATCCTCCTACACCTCTCCCCTCCAACCACCTGTTTGTTCTCTGAATCTGAGTCTGTTTTGTTGTTTGTTCATTTGTTTTGTTTTTTAGATTCCACATATGAGTGAAATCGTATGGTATTTGTCTTTTTCTTTCTGACTTATTTTGCTTAGCATAATATACTCTAGATCCATCCGTGTTGTTGAAAATGGCAAGATTTCATTCTTTTCTATCGCTAATATTCCATTGTGTGTATATATATATACATATATATGTATATATATATATGTATATATATATACACACACACATACCACATCTTCTTTATCCATTCATCTATTGACATTTAGGTTGCTTCCATATCTTGGCTTTGTAAGTAATGCTGCAGTAACATAGGTGTGCATATATCTTTTTAAATTAGTGTTTTTGTTTTCTTTGGAAATAGAAGTGGAATTGCTGGATTGTATGGTAAGTGGTTCTATTTTTAATTTTTTAAGGAACCTCCATACTGTTTTTTATAGTGGCTGTACCAATTTACATTCCCACCAACAGTGCACAAGGATTCCCTTTTCTCCACATTTTTGCTAACACTTGTTATTTGTTATTTGTTGTCTTTCTGATAATAGCCATTCTGATAGGTGTGGGGTGATGTCTCATTGTGGTTTTGATTGCATTTCCCTGATGATTAGTGAGCATCTTTTCATGTGTGTATTGGCCATTTGTATGTCTTCTTTGGAAAAAGTCCTCTGCCCATTTTTAAATCAGGTTGTTTATTTTTGATGTTGAGTTTTATGAGTTCCTTGTATATTTTGGATATTAACCCCTTATCAGATATATCATTTGCAAATAGCTTCTCCCATTCAGTAGGCTGCCTTTTTTTGTTGTTGTTGTTGATGGTTTCCTGTGCTGTGTATAAGCTTTTTAGTTTGATGTAGTTCCATTTGTTTATTTTTTATTTTGTTACCCTTGCCTGAGGAGACAGATCCAAAAAAATACTGCTGAGGGACTTCCCTGGTGGTCCAGTGGTTAAGATGCTGTGCTTCCACTGCAGGGGGTGTGGATTTGATCCCTGGTTAGGGAACTAAGAACCTGCATGCTGTGTGGCAAGGACAAAAAATAGAAAACAAAACAAAACCCCCAAAAAAAAAAACCCGCCAAAAAATACTGCTAAGACCAATGTCAAAGAGTGTACTGCCTATGTTTTCTTTTAGGAGTTTTATGGTTTCAGGTCTTACATTTAAGTCTTTAATCCATTTTGAGTTTATTTTTGTATATGGTGTCAGAAAGTAGTCCAGTTTGATTCTTTTGCATGTAACCAGTTTTCCCCACATCATTTGTTGAAGAGGCTGTCTTTTCCTCATTGTATATTCCTACCTCCTTTGTCATAGATTAATTGACCATATAAGTATGGGTTTGTCCCTGGGCTCTCTGTTCTGTTCCATTGATCTATGTGTTTATTTTTGTGCCAGTACCATATTGTTTTGATTATAGTAGCTTTGTAGTATAGCTTGAAATCAGGGAGCATGATACCTCCAACTTTGTTCTTCTTGCTTAAGATTATTTTGGCTATTTGGGATCTTTCATGTTTCCTTAGAAGTTTTATTTTTTTCAGTGTTTATTCCTGTTTTACTTTACATGCTTCAATATAATTAAAAAATTTTTTCTATTGGGGAATTTCCTTGGTGGTCTAGTGAGTCAGACTCCATGCTCCCAACGCAGGGGGCCCGGGTTTGATCCCTGGTCGGGGAACTAGATCCGGCATGCATGCCGCAGCTAAGAAGCCTGCATGCTGCAACTAAGACCCAGTGCAGACAAAATAAATAAATAAATAAATAAATAATTAAAAAATTTTATTAGAGTATAGTTGACTTAACAATGTTGTCTTAGTTTCAGGCGTACAGCAAAGTGAATCAGTTATACACATAACATATATCTCCATTCTTTTTCAGATTCTTTTTCCATTTAGGTTATTACAGAATATTGAGTAGAGTTCCCTGTGCTATACAGTGGGTCCTTATTAGTTATCTATTTTATATATAGTAGTGTGAATATGTTAATCCCAATCTCCTAATTTCCATATAAATTTTAGAATTATTCTAATTCTGTGAAAAATGTCATTGGTGTTTTTTTTTTTTTAGAGGAACGCCTTTATTTATTTATTTATTTTTGTCTGTGTTGGGTCTTCGTTTCCGTGCGAGGGCCCCCTCCAGTTGCGGCAAGCGGGGGCCACTCCTCATCACGGTGCGCGGGCCTCTTACTGTCGCGGCCCCTCTCGTTGCGGAGCACAGGCTCCAGACGCGCAGGCTCAGCAGTTGTGGCTCACGGGCGTAGTCGCTCCGCGGCATGCGGGATCCTCCCAGACCAGGGCTCGAACCCGTGTCCCCTGCATTGGCAGGCAGACTCTCAACCACTGCGCCACCAGGGAAGCCCGTCATTGGTGTTTTGATAGGGATTGCATTGAATCTGTTATTGCCTTGGGGAGTATGGTCATTTTAACAGTATTAATTCTACCAATACATGAGCACCGTATATCTTTTCATTTGTTTGTGTCATCTTCAGTGCCTTCCATCAATATCTTACAGGTTTCTGAGTACAGTTTTTTCACCTCCTTAGTTAGATTTATTGCTAGGTATTTTAATCTTTTTGATGCAATTGTAAATGGGATTGTTTTCTTAGTTTCTTTTTCTTATAGTTTGTTAGTGTATAGAAATGCAACAGATTTCTGTATATTAATTTTATGTCCTGCAACTTTAATGTATTCTTTTATTCTAACAGTTTTTTGGTGGTGTCTTTAGGATTTTCTATATATAGTATCATGTCATCTGCAAACAGTGACAGTTTAACTTCTTCTTTTCCAATTTGTATTCCTTTTGTTTCTTTGTCTTGTCTGATTGTTGTGGCTAGGATTTCTAATACTATGTTGAATAAAAGTGGTGATAGTTGGCATCCTTGTTTTGTTCCTGATCTTAGAGGAAATGCTTTCAGCTTTTCACTGTTGAGTGTGATATTGGCTGTGGGCTTGTCATATATGGCCCTTATTATGTTGAGGTATGTTCCCTCTTGGTGTATGTTCTCCACTTTGTGCAGAGTTTTTATCATAAATGGATGTTGAATTTTGTGAAAAACCTTTTCTCTTTCTATTGAGATGATCATATGATTTTTATTCTTCAGTTTGTTAGTGTGGTATATTACATTGATTTGTGGACATCATACCATCCTTGCATCCCTGTGATAAATCCCACTTGATCATGGTGCATGGTCCTTTTAATGTGTTGTTTAATTTGGTTTGCTAATATTTTGTTGAGCTTTTTTGCTTCTATGTTCATCAGTGATATTGGCCTGTAATTTTCTCTGTGGTGTTTTTGTCTGATTTTGGTATGAGGATGATGCTGGTTTTGTAGAATGAGTTTGGAAGTATTCCTTCCTCTTCAATTTTTTTGGAATAATTTGAGAAGAATAGGTGTTAACTCTTCTTTTAGTGTCTAGTAGAATTCACCTGTGAAGCCATCTAGCCCTGGGCTTTTGTTTGTTGGGAGTTAAAAAAAAAAATTACTGAATTCAGTTTCATTACTAGTAATTGGTCTGTTCTATTTCTTTTTGATTCAGTCTTGAGAGATTGTATGTTCCTAGGAATTTATCAATTTCTTCTAAACTGTCATTTTATTTGTGTATAACTGTTTGTAGTAATCTCTTACTATTCTTTGCATTTCTGTGGTGTTTGTTGTAATTTCTCCATTTTCATTTCTGAATTTATTGATTTGGGCCCTCTCTCTCTCTTCTTGATGAGTCTGGCTAAAGGTTTATCAATTTTGCTTATCTTTTCAAGAACCAGCTCGTAGTTTCATTGATCTTTTCTAATGTTTTTTACTTTCTATTTCATTTCTTTCTGCTGTGATTTTTATGATTTCTTTCCTTCTACTACTTTTTGGTTTTTCTTGTTCTTCTTTTTCTTTTCCTTTAGATGTAAGGTTAGGTTAT